>NC_141162.1:24188412-29888412 GCF_053477565.2 Lygodium microphyllum | reverse complement strand
TGCTGTGAATTCTGTGCAACATTACCATTTTGTGCATCTACATTATCAATCACATTTACTGGTTTATACCAGCTACTCATCTCATCAAAAACAACATCTCTACTCACTGTAAACTTACGAGTAGAAGGGCTATAGCATCTATACCCTTTCTGCTGCAAAGAGTAACCAATAAAGATGCACTTCTTAGCTTTTGGATCCAACTTGGATCTCAACTCATCTGGCACATGAACATAGGCAATGCAACCAAAAATTTTCAAATGAGAAATATCTGGTTTCCTACTAGTATACCTCTCCTCTGGAGTCATCCCATGTATTGCTGCAGTGGGAGTCCTGTTCATTATGTAGACTACTGTAGCAACTGCCTCAGTCCAATAAAAATCTGGCAGGTCTTTTTCATTGAGCATGGCACGAGATACCTCTCCAATATGCCTATTTTTCCTTTCTACAATTCCATTTTGTTGTGGGGTATGACTGCATGAATATTGCTGCTTTATGCCATGCTCCTGCAGGAACCTTGCAAACTCATTTGAGAGGTATTCTCCCCCTCCATCTGACCTTAGGCATTTTATTTGCAGGCCTGTTTCTTTTTCAACCATAGCTTTAAGAGTTTTGAAATGCCCAAAAACTTCACTTTTCTTTTTCATAAAATACACCTAAACTTTTCTGCTATAGTCATCAATAAAAGTGACAAAATAATGAGAGCCTCCAAGAGATGCAGCTTTAGTAGTCCAGACATCAGAGTGGATTAATTCCAATGGCTTCTTACTCTCTTGAACATGTCTAGGAAATGGTTTCCTTGCCTGTTTTCCAAATTGGCAGGCTTCACATACCTTATGCATTTCTGCAACCTTGAATTTAGGCAATCCTGCAACAATATTTTGGGCCTGCATTGATTTAAGTCGATGTACATTAACATGACCAATGCGTTTATGCCAGATATCAATATCTACAACTACGCCGGTCCCATGTGCAAACATTGCTGCACTCAATTCAGACATGTCTGCATCCAACGTAAACATTCTGCCCTTCTTCTTTCCTTTTGCTATCAAGCGACCTTTATTTTTCATATCCTCAACAAAGCATCCATGAGGATTAAATCTGACCTACGAGCCCTGCTCAACCATTTGACCAACAGAAACCAAATTCTTGGTGGTATTCGGAACATGAAATACATCGGACATGTATTTCTTTTTCCCATCCTGCATAGACAAAGTAATTTTTCCAATCTGCACAATAGGATGTGCAGTATCATCACCAGTCTCCACAAATCCAGGTTTTTCCATTTTCCTTGGATCCTCCATCCATTCTGTATGACCTGTCATGCGGTTTGATGCACCTGAGTCAACATACCATACATTGCTGCTTTCTTCTGTACTTGTCACATAATTATTCATGTGCTGCACCATAAACAAATGCTCATTTCTGTCATCACCCTGTCTACTAGAAGATGCATAATTTCCTTGTTGCAATTTTCCATTCATGATGACATTCTGCTTTTTATAGCAGTCTTTAGCCATATGATCCATTTTACCACAGTAGTAGCATTCAACATTGCTGTTTGCATTTTGGCCTCTTTGCCATCCACCACGACCTCTTTGGCTCCCCCTGCCTCTAGAGTTACCACGTCCTCCTCCATAGGACTGGTTTTCTTTAGTTTGCTGCATATTCTGATTTCTACCACAGCCTCCAGATCGGCCTCCTCTATCTCTACCTCTACCTCTTTCAGCATTTGAGTAGAAGACAGCTTCTTTTGAAGTTTCTCCTGAAGAAGATGCACCACCATTTCTCTGCTCCTCAGAAATTAGAAGAGCAATCAACTCCTCAAAATCAAGAAATCTTTCACGGACGGAAATGGATGTTCGGAACTGTGCATAATCCTTTCCTAGACCATTCAAGGTCACAGAAACTAAATCATCATCTTCCACTGGCGATCCAATGGAAGCAAGTGCATCTGCAATCTTCTTCACCTTCATGTGGTAGTCATTGATGCTCATATTTTCTCTTTGCACATTATGCAACTCTTGCTTGAGCTACATTTTCCTGGCTCGCGTATTTGTGTTATACATTTTTGACAAAGTATTCCATGCCTCCTTTGGCGTACTTGCATCTTGAATATGCACAATCATAGAGTCTGAAATGTTGATAGACAGGCAGTACATAACTTTACTGGCTCTCTCATGCTATGCTTTAAATGCCTGCATTTGCTGTTGATTGGGAACATCAAGAAGAACTGGTTCTTCTTCATTTCCTACAACAAATTCCCAATATCCTTTTCCCATAAGGAAATTCGTCATTCTAAACTTCCATGCTTGGAAGTTGTTCTTGTCAAGCTTTTCAGTGACAATCTATGAAAGAGAATCAGACGCCATTACAGAACACTGCAAAAAATTCTGTCACTGCAAAGGACACAGCTTCAGCCTCACAAGGGCAAATCTGCAAAACTAACGAAAGTGGTATTTGACCACATAGTCACTTCCTAGTGACGATTTTGCATCAACACGCAACAAGGATGATTCTATAACTCCCAATGTCTATGCGCCGCACAGACATACGATGCAATTTCTACAGTAACTTTTCACCGACCTGTAGAACAATGGTCGCACAGCATAAACCTGGGCCTTTTCCTGAGTGCGTGCAAAAAACTTTCGCCTCCAAAACAGGCCCCGAAATGGCCTCAAATAAAAAAAACAGGGTCACCACGGGCTAAAGCCCTCTCCCGCAGCATATACTGCCCTCTTGCTTCACCGCGAAGGATGGCTCAACCTGAGACAATGCACTCTTGCACTTTTCGGCTGTGCTACCTGCTGCAGAGACTTGCTCCCAAAACAGAAGAATGAAAGCAACACTGGTCCTCTTACCAGAACACCGCAAACTTGGCTTGCTTTCTTGAGCTCCTTACCACGAACAAGGCTCTGATACCATGTCAAGATTGTGGGAGAGAAGGAAGGAGTCTCACTTGTAGCTTTCTTGCTTGCACAATGGGGGAATACACACACAGGTGGAGGCTGAAAACAGTTTTTCTCTTCTTAGTTGTGTAAGCTAAAAAGAAATCTCGTACATAGAAATAGAAGAACCCTATATATGGGTCTCAAACCAAACTCAACTAACTAAGGTGGCATACTAACTGAGCCACAAACTAGAGTAGATAAGGATAGCTATCATCTAGCTATTATTCATGGGCGGTGTACCAACCGCATCTGCAACTGACAAGTCGGTGACATAAATGCACAACGGTCACCGTTGCCTATCACAAGTGGAGCTCGATATCTCAACATATATATGTATATATGTATATATGTATATATATGTGTATATGTATATATGTATATATATGTATATATGTATATATGTATATATATGTGTATATGTATATATGTATATATATATATATATATATGTATATATGTATATATATATATATATATATATATATGTATGTGTGTGTGTGTGTGTGTGGATGAAAATCCAAGGCTATTAATGTAGGAGAGGGTCTAAGGTAATATTATAGGAGAGAGTGTTAGAAATTTTTAAAACCAAAGAAGAGGCCAATTTCTAGCATTTTAGAAATTGTGGTGTATATATATATATATATATATATATATATAGAGTGTGTGTGTGTGTGTGTGTATGAGTGTGTGTGGGTGTGTGGATGAAGATCCAAGGCTATTAATGTAGGAGAGGGTCTAAGGTAATATTATAGGAGAGATTGATAGAAATTTTTTAAACCAAAGAAGAGACCAATTTCTAGCATTCTCTTTTATAATACTATCATCAAAATATTTTAGAAATTGTGGCTTCACCTTATCTCCTTCTTGAAGGATGAGTTATGAGAATAAATGCACTAGTTGTATTACTTTCCTATGATAAACCGTTGTCTCTTTAGAAGAATACATAAAAGTGTGACATATTCTAAAGAATTCATGTAAAATTTCTAGCTAAAGTATGTGGCTAATTAATATCATCAAAATATCTTAGAAATTTTGGCTTCACCTTGACTCCATTTTGAAGAATGAGTTACAAGAATAAATGCACCAATGGTATCACTTTCCTAATATTAGCCATTGTGTGTGTGTGTGTGTGTGTATGAGTGTGTGTGGGTGTGTGGATGAAAATCAAAGGCTATTAATGTAGGAGAGGGTCTAAGGTAATATTATAGGAGAGAGTGTTAGAAAATTTTAAAACCAAAGAAGAGGCCAATTTCTAGCATTTTAGAAATTGTGGTGTATATATATATATATATATATAGAGAGAGAGAGAGAGAGAGAGTGTGTGTGTGTGTGTGTATGAGTGTGTGTGGGTGTGTGGATGAAGATCCAAGGCTATTAATGTAGGAGAGGGTCTAAGGTAATATTATAGGAGAGATTGCTAGAAAGTTTTTAAACCAAAGAAGAGACCAATTTCTAGCATTCTCTTTTATAATACTATCATCAAAATATTTTAGAAATTGTGGCTTCACCTTATCTCCTTCTTGAAGGATGAGGTATGAGAATAAATGCACTAGTTGTATTACTTTCCTATGATCAACCGTTGTCTCTTTAGAAGAATAAATAAAAGTGTGACATATTCTAAAGAATTCATGTAAAATTTCTAGCTAAAGTATGTGGCTAATTAATATCATCAAAATATCTTAGAAATTTTGGCTTCGCCTTGACTCCATTTTGAAGAATGAGTTACAAGAATAAATGCACCAATGGTATCACTTTCCTAATATTAGCCATTATCTCTTTAGAAGAAGACATAAAAGTGCCACATATTCTAAAGAATTCATGTGGAATTACTTATCAGGAATTTGGATTCTTATATCTCTTATACCTCTTTTTATTCTATTATTTTTTATATAATACCTTCTCATTGGAGGGAATTTTATCTTTAGATAGTCAAGGAAGATATTTCATCTCTGATACACCTCATTCTATTGCAACTCAAGCTAGTGATCCTTATACATGAGCTACTCTTCCTTCAAGTCCACCTAATCCTTAAATAAACTTGCCATTCATAGTTCTATTATATATGGAGAATATAATGAATGAAGCTAAGAGAAGAGAGGAGAATGAACTAAAGAGAGAGAAAGAGAAAGAAAAAGAGAAAGAAAAACTAGAAGAGGAAAGAGAATGATAGAATAGAGGAGAGAAAGGAGGAGGAAGCCATGGAAGCTTGAGATGAAGGTAAAGAGTATGTTCTTGATAATAACTGGTTGCCCTAAACTGGGACTCTTACATCTTATATACCCCAAACAGGAGAGAAAGGAGGAGGAAGCCATGGAAGCTCGAGATGAAGGTAAAGAGTATGTTCTTGATAATAACTGGTTTCCCTAAACTGGGACTCTTACACCTTAATAAAAAACAAAGACTACTGGAGGGTAGTGATAGTTGGGCTTGAGGAGTGGGGTGTAGAATACTACTTTGAGCCACATTATAATGAAAATAGGTGGGTAAAGACTAGAGATAGCATGTTGTCTAGGACAGGCTTGCTAAGGTAAAATTGTCATAACTTTTGATAAGCTATTCCAAATGGGTGTATTGCATGTTGAAATGGAGCTTATGACATGCACATTTAGCCCATGTAGAAAACACATAGTTGAGATTTGGACAATTACAAAACTGTTCTAAGACAATGTGTAGCCTGTTGCAGGCAAGGTGGTGTGGTCAAAAGGGGGCATAACTGGATAGTCTTTAGCGCGTTGGGCATCTTGGAGGTGAGGAAATTCATTTGACAATAGTGGTTGGGCACTAGGAGGCTTCTTCGAGGGGTTGGCATTACCATTTGATGAGGTACTCCTTGATGGATCCAAATCTTAAGTGCTTATCTTGTTGCCCAATGATTGCCTCATGGATATACTAAATGATACCTTCTTCGTCTATGGGTGGAGTTCTTCCACATAGTCCACTAAGGTGCCAATGAAGGGCTTTAGAGGGCTAACATGAAACACATTATGAATCTTGGTGGTAGAGGGAATCTCTAATCAATAGGCCAATTCACCAACTCTCCCAAGGATCCGATAGGGGCCATAGAAACAGTGGGCCAGCTTGTTATTGTTGCCCTCTTTGAGAGTGGAATAATGGGACTTAGGTACTTTCAAGAGGACTAGCTCCCCTTCTTGGAATTCCAAATGCCTTCTTTTCTTATCAGCATAGAGTTTCATGTGAGTTTGTGCCTTTTGAAGATTCAATTTCATTGTTAAAGCAGGGCCTGCATGCAATCCAACTCGGCTTTGCTCTGAGGGTTGAACTTATCATTGAATAAGATGGTAGGGAGGGGAACCTTATACCCGTATAATGCCTCAAAAGGGAAAACCCTGATGCTAGAGTGGGTGGAGTTGTTATAGGTAAACTCAACCAAGTGAAGCCATGTATCCCAACTATGTTGTACATCATGGAAAAAGTGTCATGAGTATTTCTTAAGCCTTTTATTTACTCTTTCAGTTTGGCCATTTGTCTGGGGGTGGTATGCAATGGATGGAGCAAGCTTAGTGCCCATAGATATGAAATTTTTCTACCAAAAGTCGCTCATAAACTTAGCATCTTGATCGTGTAGTATGACTTGTGGCAAGTCATGCAACTTGAAGGCATACTCCATAAATAGAGTGGCCACTTAAGAAGCATTGTATTGTGTCTTAGTGGAGATAAAGTGGGCAGCTTTGGTGAGGCGATCAACTACCACATATATACTATTCCATCCTTTCTTGGTAACGGGGAGGCCCATGATGAAGTCCATGTTAATATATGTCCATTACCTTCAGGAATAGGAAGGGACCGCAAGAGGCCAATGGGCCTAAGCGTGCTATCCTTGTTCTATTGGTATGGAACATATTTAGTCACAAAATCCTTGACATCCCTCCATAAGCCTTTCTAATGAAAGCTCTTGGCAATCCTATCATATGTTTTGAAAACACCCAAGTGACCAATAGTGGGGCAATAATGCATCCCTTCCATGATCTTCTGTGTGAAAGGAGAAGTGTGGGGGATGACAATCTTGCCATGGGACCAAATAAGAGCATGCTTGAGGTGATATTTCGAGTTTTCAGCCATGACCCCATGCTGTAATTTTTGGAAGATGTGGCTGAAGTCCTCATCCAACAAATAAGCTTTTTGAAGATCCTCAATCCAATCACTATGCAACCCTAAAATGGAGGATACTCTGCATGTCCACATCCGAGAGAGTCAATCAGCCATGATATTATCTTTGCCCTGAGAGTGTGAGAAATGTCAAAATCATGGTTTTGCAATGTCGCCACCCATCTCCTTTTCTTAGGAGTTAAAGTAGACTGAGTCAAGAACAATGATAGTCACTCTTTACTTTGAGAGTGATTGCCATACAAATAGTGGTGTCATTTCTTAATAGCATGGAGGATAGCCAACATCTCCTAGTCATACTTATTCATTTACATCTCCATGTCATCGAGCTTGTGGCTCTCAAAAGCAATCACACCATGCTCTTACAACAAGACCACATCAATATCCCTGCCACTAGCATCACAATGAATGATAAAGATCTTGGAGAAATCAGGGCATACGATGATGGGGGTTGAAGTGAGCACTTCCTTCAAATGTTTGAAGCTATGATCAATAGTGGCATCCCAAAAGAAAGATCCATTTTTTAGTCGATCAGTCAAAGGTGCTGCAATAGTGGCATACTGCTTAATGAAACGTCTATAAAACAAGAAGAGACCAAGGAAACCATGTAATGAAGTAGTGATAGATGGAGTGGACTAGTCCTTAACACATTGCACCTTCTAAGGATGAGCTTATATGCCATTTTTACTAGCAATGTGTCCCAAGTACTCCACATATGTCTACATGAAGATAGACTTACTTTTCTTGGCAAAGATTTGATGCGCTCTCAATATATCAAACACCCTTCCTCTTATGACTCGCTGTAAATGAGGATATCATCAAAGACAAATGAGCACAAACTTGAACATGAAGGGGTGAAGGATTTTATTCATGAGGCTATGAAATGTAACGGGGGCATTAGTCAATCCAAAAGGTATCACTAGAAAATGATAGAGTCCATGATCAGTCTTGAAAGCCGTTTCGATCTCATCACCCTCTCTCATATGGATCTAGCATTAGACCAAGCGTAGATCAATCTTAGTTAAAAAGCATGCCCCTCTCAACTCATCTAGCAAGTCATCAATCCATGGGATGGGATAGCGGTTCTTCATTGTGATTTTGTTCAAGTCTTTGTAGTTGATGTACATGCAAAAGGAGCCATCTTTCTTTTTTTGACTAACATGGCAGGGGATGCATAAGGGAAGAACTCGGTTCAATGAAATCCATCTCAAGAAACTCCTTGACTTGCTTCGCAACCTCCACATTCACACTTGGAGAGTGTATAAGGTGGCTCATTCACACTGGCTTGGAATGGGACTCTAAATCAAGTGGGTGGTCCATTTGCCTCTCAAGGGGAAGGATCGTAGACATGTGAAATAAATTGAAATAAATCATTGTACTCCTCAAGTAAGGCCTGCAAGGCTGAATCCTTAGATGCTTTGGAAGGATGATCTGAATTTTTATTATTCAAGTGCAAGACAAAGATTTGTGAGCATTTCTTAAACTTCCGTTTGAGTTGCTTTGCTTTAATGAGCTGAATATCAGCATTGTCTTGAATTTACTCTAAGCGGATGAGTTGTCCATGTATCCAAAACTCCATATAGAGCTAAGAGAAGTCCATAGCATTTTTTCCCAATTGTTTCAACCAATCACAACTGAATACAACATCCATGGGGCCCATATCCAAGGAAATTAGATCAACCAATGCCACATAATTTTTAACCAAGCATAGGGGGAGTGTGGGACATACATGTGTGCTGATTTCTTCCTCTCCATTTGCTACTTAAACTTTTAGGGGGGCGTTGTAATTCCGTAAGGGTGCGTCTCAATTGGTCAATGGCTAATTTATTGACAAAATTGTGAGTACTACCACTATCCACAAGGATAAAGACATGCTCCCCATGAATATTGCCTTGAATGTGCAAGGTATTGGGGCTCAGAGAACCAATCCAAGCATCCAAGGAGATGGAGCAAAGGGAGGTGGTAGTCATGTGGGATGTGAATTCAAGTGCATGGGATGGACAACCACCCGTGTCAAAGGGGAATCCATTCTCCGAGTCATAGAACTACTCGTGATCCACATCCGAACACAATATTAGTGAGTTTGGGAATCTCCCAATTCCCATTTTTTGAATACTAAAAAGGTGGCACCTGGATAATATACCCATAAGTTTCTCAAAACCATATGATATGACCTATCATTGGAAAGTGCTTGAAAAATGAAATCTATTGAGTTATAGAGCACTTGATTTGGAGTTATAGTGTTCAAGTTATGACAAATCCAAAGATTTGACCACGTGTCCCAAACTTATGGGAAATTCACATATTCCCCAATATGGTGTTAGATTCCATTATATACATGCAATGAACCTTGACCTTGACTATCTTGTAAGGGCACTTGGAGGCATGGTCGGCAATGTACATATCTCCACATCTAAAATATAGGCCTTTTTCCTTCCATTCCTTTACAACATCTAGTAAAATGAACCATTGACCACTGGATCCATTGGAAAGTGATGCAGTGGAGTGTTTATTTTCAGTATACTTTCTCTCAGCATTAGAGTCAAATACTGTCCCAAAAGTGCCCTATTTTCTTTCAACATGGAAGGGGGGGTAAGTGGGTATTTTGGGATTACTATAAGGCGTGGAATTGCCTCTAAAACCACCTCCATATGGGACTGATCTCAAAGGGGTATGGGTCTATCCATAACCTTGCTGAAAACTTTCATTCTTATGGTACTTCCTTGCATATCTTTCAACCAATTCCATTGCATCAAATAGTGTGGTAGGCTTTTGAGCTATGACATCCACCGATAGGCTCGATTCCAACCCATAGATATACTTATGCAATTTGGCATCATCATTAATGCTCTCCACATGCATGGTTAAGTTCATAAATTGATTTTTGTACTCTCAGTGAGATTACGTTAGTCAAGAGTTTACCATCATCTTGCCAACCGCTCCTTTTCCATAGAAGATACAAATACTTGAACCATATGCATTTTTAAGTCTTTCCAATCAATGAATTGATGATTCTCTCGATTGATATAGCACCACCATATGTGGATAAATATTCCTCCAAGTCTAATGGGAAGGGAGATTGTCCATTGTACTTAGTGAGTAGAATCTTGTCATAGAGATCATGAGGGTCGTGTTGTCCATATATACTATGTTGTACATTTATACCATGTTTCCCATTATAGCCATGCTGCCCATAATTGCCATGCTTGCCCTTAATACCATATTGTCCATGATGGGGCGGATTCATATAAGTTTCATTGGGGCTTCGAGGGAGAATAGGGGAGCTTCTACCAAAGGTGGGAGAGGGCCTTACTGGAGGGTTACCTACATGGTTGATGGGGGAGCCCAATAGAGGCTCTTCATGAGCAATAGAGGATTCACCAACTTCATAAGTAGATCCAATTGGAGAGATTTTTTATTCAAATCAGAGGGGAAAAATCCCTCTTCATGAATTATACGATTCACTCCTAGCTATAATATAGAGTTTTTGTAATTGAATTTTTATTAGTGTCCTAATTGACTGTGACTAAAAACATTGTCCATCCCTTGATGCAAATGCACTGTATGGATGGCTCATTGACTGAGGGGCCTGAGAAACATCATAAATAGCATATTGAGTATACTGATCACAATCCCAAGTACATTTACATGTCCATCTTCCTTGTCATCAGTGCATAAGTTGAGCTTAATACCATACATCACTTCTAACGGCATACACTTCAAGTGTCATGCAAGGGCACCATAAACACTGAAAGGGTGTCCAAAGGGATTATTTCATCGAGAATTGTGGTGACCATAGGAGAGTACCTAAGCTTGCATACAAGTATCAGGATTTGGATCACCGTGAGGTGGGCAAAATTTCCTACAGGCTAAGTTGTGCACCCCTTCAGGGTCTTAAGTGGTAAAGGAGGGACACCTCTCTTTTGTCTTATCACCTCACTTGGCATCGGCCTTTTTCCTTAGCCAAAGTATACATGGCAGTCATTTTTATTAAGAAATCAACATGAGATGCATTGGAAAGGAAACATTGGGTTGTTTCATCAGGTGCAAGGATGAACAAGAGCTTGGATAGGATTACCTTGGAAGTCTAGTGACTCATTGGCTGCTACTTACCTCTTTACAAAGGCTTATTACTCACTTGGGATTAATCCAAAGCACACAAGATCAAGAAGGAGTTAAGGTCGAAAAATGCAATTGATTTGGCATTAATCATGATGCATTTGGAAGCAAACGAGATATTGATTTCAGTAGGCACATGCGTACAATGAAGGAGTGAACTAATAAAACCTATGCAACCTTAATCTATCCAACAAAAGGAGTTTAACTTGGCAAGTGGATTAAGATGAGAGATTAAGATCAGATTGACATACCTCTTCACTATTTGGGGAAGATAGTTGAAGCATAATCCAATATGATACCAATTTCTCCATCAAGCAAGCCCAATTGGTTGGAGCACTTCAATGGACAAAACCTTCAAGCATTCGAATGATTCCACTAATGATGGGGACTTTTGAGCTTGTATTAAGCTTAACCTTCAATGATGGAAAGCTGCAAAGATAGCTTTCATGGCTATCCCCAAAGAGTTCTTTGCTTGTCCATGTCTCCAATCCGATAAGAGAGGTCAAGAGTGATTGAAGGAGCTCTTGGGGGCTAGGATTTCAAGGGTGGGAGAGGGCTTGGGTTGAGCTTTAATAGTTGAGATAGCTCCAGGTGAAGAATCCATGGTTTTCCAAACTGTCAAGCTACTATCCAAGGTTTATTTCAGGGCCAAGAATGCCAAGAGGGGAAAAGAGAGAGTACTGAAGGAGTGCCCTGAGGTGGCCAAGAGCAACAAAGAGCAGCAAGAAAGCAACAAGAGGGATGGGGCAGGTAGGGTAAGCCAGCGCAAAATGTGTCAAAATTTGTGGGGTCTACTCTCTGTAGGCCTCAAGGAGTAGCAACCCTCCACTCCACTATACTCGATCTCAAGCTGATGGTGCCAGGGACAATGTTTCATTGTTGGATGGTGGTTTGGGGCAGGCTAGAGTAAGTTCTTGGAGATTTTTGGGGCTGGCAACCATGGCAACTTGCATGAGAAGGGAGAGAAGGAGGGCTGAAGCAAAAAATTAACTGAGATTTTTAACCTCTTCTAACTCCCGAGTCTCTAAGCTTCGCATGGAACCCCTAAAATTTGCATGAAAAGGAGTGACGACCTACTAAGTCAGTCATTTTACCTCCAAATATATATGAGTCTCCAGTCATAGCTTCTGCTTGCTCCAAAAAGCTGAGACTAACTATGGTTCTTCCTGCTGTACCTCTACCTATAACCTGAGTAACTAGAGTTTGGAATTTGAAAAGGGAGAAAGAGGAAGAGGGCCAAAGCCTGATGCTCTAATACTAATGAATGAAGCTTAGAGGAGAATGAGCTAAAGAGAGAGAAAGAGAGAAAGAAGAAGAGAAAGGAAGACTAGAAGAGGAGAGAGAAAGACAGAAAATAGGAGAGAAAGGAGGAGGAAGCTATGGAAGTTGGAGATGAAGAGTATATTCTTGATAATAACTGGTTTCCCTAAACTGGGACTCTTACACCTTATATACCCTAGTTAGTGTGACTGGGTGTCTAACCCCTAATTCCTATGTATCCCGCTCATTATAGAGAACACATTGATAAGATAACATTGCAAATATATTTCTATAGAAGGATACCAAGTTATACCTATAGAGAAGTCTCCATGCTACTAACTTGCACGACTTCTAAGACTCAATATCATCATCTGATTTAAAATTCTCTTTATCTCCTATGTGAAACAGAAGAACAAATCTTTGTCCACTTCAATATTATAGTAGTTTTCTCATTAAAAATGGGCAAGAGGGATTATGTGACTTGCTTCGAATTTTTTTCCATTAGGAAGGGGGTTGTTGGTAACCCCTTCTAGAAAAAAGGAAAATCACAATACCCCTCCATCATCTCTCCAAGGAGATATTTTTTTTTTCATCGAATAGGGATTGCTAACCCCTTCCCGATGAAAAAGAATTCAGAAGTTGCCCCCTTCATCTCTCTGAGGGAAACTATGAATTTTTTTCCGGATGGGAAAAGGGATTGTCAACAGCCCTTTATTCATTAAATTTTTTTTCTAAAGGACTTGTGAAAATTTTTCTTTGCAGAGAAGGGGTTGCTCACAATCCTCTGTTCAGGTGACAAAATTTCACAAGTCCCTTCAAGGAAATGATGGAGGAGACTTGTGAATTTTTTATTTTTCACAAGAAGGGGATGATGCTAGCTATCCCCTTCTCGATGGGTTACTAGCAACCCCCTTCTTGATGGAAATTTTTTTAAAAGCAAGTCATATAATCTCTCTCTCTCTCTCTCTCTCTCTCTCTCCTCGCTTTCTCCTTCTCTCATTGATCTTTGTTTCTCTCTCTCCCTTTTTATATTTCTATTTATTAATTAATAAAGAATAATTAATAATTAAGTTATTAACTAAGTAATAAATTAAGTAGTATATATGTGTATGTCTCTCTCTCTCTATGTGTATATGTGTGTTTGTGCATGGTCCTTATCTTGATTTCTCACTATATATATCTTTGGTAACTCTCTCTCTCTCTCTCTCTAAGGACTTAATAGAGTCAAGAGAGAAAGAGAGAATATATACATATATATATATATTGATGAGAGAGAAGAGGGGAGAAGGAATTTTTAAAATAAATTTCAATGAGAGAGAAGAGATAAAAAATAATTACTAGCTAGGAATATCATATTATATGTGTATTTGCAATATGTTTTAATGTGAGATATAGTAGATGGATACTTTGTGAATATAAACAAAAAGCAGTTCTCTCTTTTGTGAATTTTTTAAAACCAATAGGAGAGAGAGAGAGAGAGAGAGAGAGAGAGAGAGAGAGAGAGAGAGAGAGAGAGAGAGAGAGAGAGAGAGAGAGAGAGAGAGAGAGAGAGAGAGAGAGAGAGAGAGAGAGAGAGAGAGAGAGATTATGTATGTGCATGTGTATGTGTTGTGATAAAAATTCAAAGCTATTAATGTGTAGGAAAGACCCAAATATAGTATTGTAGTAGAGAGAGAGAGAGAGAGAGAGAGAGAGAGAGAGAGAGAGAGAGAGAGAGAGAGAGAGAGAGAGAGAGAGAGAGAGAGAGAGAGAGAGAGAGAGAGAGTGTGTGTGTGTGTGTGTGTGTGGATAAAGATCTAAGGCTATTAATATAAGAGAGCGTCTAAGGTAGTATTATAAGAGAGATTGCTAGAAAATTTTTAAGCTAAAGAAGAGGGCAATTTCTAGCACAGTCTCCTATAATACTATAATACTACTTTTGGGCCTCTCCTACATTAATTTGAAAAAGGCACCTCTCTTTCCAAACTATCATCACTAAAAATCTGTCTCTTTCTCTCCCTCTCTCTCACATTAATATATATACATATGTCTGCGTGCATGTAGTTGTGTGTGTATATATTGGAAGTCCCAAGACATAAAGTAGGCCCTTAAACTCCAACTTAGCTTTAACATCAAAGGTTTTTTGCTGGACCCCAAATAAACCCCTCCTAACAAGAATCCAATTCTCAGCAATTGACTCAAAAGTGAAACAAACGGTGGCATTGAGATTGTACAAACAAACAAGGGGATTATAAGTTGAGAGAGTGTATGGAAGAGATCCACTCAAGGACAACAGATCTCTTGGCTACAATAGTTAACAATCCACAAAGCCTTCTCGGCTAGTAAAAGGGCTAACAATTGGGATAGGGAATCGACTATGTGGTAGATGTGGACAAGAAACTCAAACAATAGCTCGTCTTGTCATGTGGTACATCAATAGAATTTTAAATAAGGAGAATTCCATACTTCAATGTGCAAACAAAAGATAAAATGAGGAGATCCTGAAAACAATTAATGTTTGTCCCTCTACGGAGGAGATCCTATTTGGAGCAGCCTTTATTTGCTTTTGCAGGCAACTTGCAATATATATATATATATATATATATGAAAAAAGAGGGACGGATGAAGGAGCGAGGCAAGCAATATATATTTATATGAAAAAAGAGGGTATTTACAACTTGCTGGCCACCCATCGAGATTCGACTCTCTTGCTCGGACTCGGACGCGCAAATCATCGCAAATGGACTCGTCTCGTCCCGATCCTCTTCATTTGCTGGAATATAATTTTAATATATTTTAGGGCCTGGGCGCCCACCCTGAAGGCCAAATGCAAAGGAACTTCTGGCGTTTCCCGCTTGTCTGCCAAATCTCCACGAAATTCACGTGTTCGGCGCAGAAACGAAACTTAAAATTTGCCCTCATTTCAGGAAGCTTAAATATTAAATATTAAGTGTTCGAGGGGCACTTTTTTTGGTTTTTAAAATATCACCTTCAATGTTGTAACTGCAAATTCGAAGGTGATATTCCAAATTTTAAAGGTGGGGTTTGCATTTCTGTTTTTCGAGGACCGATCGCTCATGAGGCAGGTGAAGGGCCTCTCGCACATGATGAACCATCGTTCAAACGAATGGTTGAATGCCAGGAATTGGTTATGCCACGTTTGAAAATAGTTAAACTATGATACCTCATGTGTGAGGGCTTTGAGTCCTTTATGGAGATATTAATATTGTTGAGTTACACAAGCCATTGTCAACTCTAGTCTACGCCGATCGTAAGATTCATGGTCTAAGAAATCCCCCAAGTTTTGCTTATTAGAAGTGTAGCTAGCTTCGACAATGCTCTGCGAGGTGAAACACATGTGGGTGCAAACTATGTGGCTACCATACCTTTACTCCATTTTCTACATCCCCACATCAACGGACTTAGGTATCGCACATCTCTAAGGACCCCTCCCTTCGCTTCCATAAGCCGATTTGCATCTTAATGGAGCCTCTCCTGCCCATTGAAGCCTACCACCAAAAATGGCATATGAAATGCAATCAAATGTTTACCTGTCATGAATTCACTACATACGAGGTCAAAGGAGTTGGGTCCGCAAAGAAGGCCCAAAAGGAGATGCTTGTTGGAATGCGATCGGTTAGACCTATGTTGTAATCTATTCTTTCTTATTATTTTGGCTGGAGGTTCAATTATCTCCCGAACTTTCATTTTTCTCCCAAGCCTCCATTTTTCTCCCGAACCTTCATTTGAATTTGAATTGCATGCATGCATGGGGGGTTGAGGTGGCTTTAATGGCCCACGTCTTCACGTCCTCCCTTTCTCATGATGAGGATGAACTTAGATATAGATCGAGATGCAGGGTGGAGAAGGCTTCGTTCATTGAGGTGCTTGGTTCAGGAGAGCTTCGTCTTCGTTCGTGGGGAGGATCTTGGTTCAAGAGAGCTTTGTTCGTCGTTTGTGGGGAGCTTCGTGAAGGTGCTCTCTCTCTCTCTCTCTCTCTCTCTCTCTCTCTCTCTCTCTCTCTCTCTCTCTCTCTCTCTCTCTCTCTCTCTCTCAGAGTTGTCGTGTCAAGGAGGGAAGCCTTGTCGTCGCACCCCCCCTTCCCCCTGCTAAGTCATCCCCCTTCCCCCCCCACCAATCGCCTCCCACTGCCGCCTTCCCCCCCCTTCCCCCCTGCCAATCACCTCCCGCCAAGTCATCTCTCCCCCACCAATCGCGCCAATCGCCTCCCCCCCGCCAATCGCCTCTCGTTGACGCCTTTCCCCCCCCCGGCCAATTGCCTCTCGTTGCCCACCAAGTCATCCCCCCCCCCGCCAATCACCTCCTGCCACCAACCCCCCTGCCAAGCCGCTACCAGTTATTAATTAATATAGTTATTAAGTTATTAATTAATAGTTATTAATTATTAATTATTAATAGTTAATAGTTAACATTAATTAGTTAAGTTATTGTTAATGTTATTATTTGTGATGTTAATGTGAATGTTAATGTTAAATCATAGTTAATGTAAATGTTAAATACTTAATGTTAATGTGAATGAATGAATGAATGTTAGTTTGTTAGTTTGTTATAATAATAATAATAATAATAATATTATTATTATTATTATTATTATTATTATTATTATTATTATTATATGATTATGATATGATATGATGATGATATTAGTTTATTAGTAATGTTAGTTAATGTGAATGTTAAATACTCAATGTTAATGTGAATGTGAATGAATGTTAGTTTGTTAGTTTGTTATATTATTATTATTATTATTATTATTATTATTATTATTATTATGATATGATGATATGATGATGATATTAGTTTATTAGTTTATTGTTAGTTTATAGTTTATTTTATTTATTGTTGTGGTATTATTTTATTTAGAGTTAGATATTGTTTTACTTATTATTATTATTATTATATTTTTTTGTTATGTTGATAGTTAATAGTTAATAGTTAATGTTATAGCTAATATTATATTAGTTAATAGTTATAGTTTATTTATTAGTATTTATGTTATGTTATGATTATGGTATGATTATGATGTTATTAGTTTATTATTGTTTAGATAGTTTATTAATGTGAATATTAAATAGTTAATGTTAAAATGTGAATAATGTGAATGTGAATGTGAATGCTAATGTGAATGTTAAATAGTTAATGTGAATGTTAATGTTAATATTAATGTGAATGTTAAATAGTTAATGTCAATGTCAATGTGAATGAATGTGAATGTGAATGCTAATGTGAATATTAAATAGTTAATGTGAATGTGAATGTGAATGTGGATTAATTTGTTTATTATTAGTTTATTATTATTATATTTATTATTATTTATTATTATGTTATTATATTTTTATTATTGTATTATTTTATTGTTATTGTTATTGTTATTGTTATATTATATGGTTATATAGTTTTGTTAATGGTTGTTATTTTAACTTTGTTATTGTTAGTTATTATATTGTATTATGTATTATATTATAAATATGTATTGTTAGTTTGTTATTATTATTATTATTATTTTATTATTATTATTATGATTATGATTATGATATGATATGATGTTATTATGATATGATATGATGATGATATTAGTTTATTATATTAATGTTAATGTTAAATACTTAATAAATACTTAATGTTAATGTGAATAATGTGAATGTGAATGTTAATTAATTAATTTATTATTATTTTATTATTATTATCATTATCATTATTATGTTATTATTATATTTTTATTATTGTAATATTTTATTATTAGTGTTATTGTTATTGTTATATTATATAGTTAGATAGTTTTGTTAATGGTTGTTATTTTAAATTTGTTATTGTTAGTTATTATATTGTATTATATTATAAATATGTATTGTTAGTTTATTATTATTATTATATTATTATTATTGTTATGATGATTATGATTATGATATTATGATTATGATATGATATGATGTTATTATGATATGATATGATGATGATATTAGTTTATTAGTTTATTGTTAGTTTATAGTTTATTTTATTTATTGTTGTGGTATTATTTTATTTAGAGTTAGATATTGTTTTAGTTATTATTATTATTATATATTTTTTGTTATGTTAATAGTTAATAGTTAATAGTTAATGTTATAGCTAATAGTTATTATTAGTTAATAGTTATAGTTTATTTATTAGTAATTATGTTATGTTATGATATGATTATGATGTTATTGGTTTATTATTGTTTAGATAGTTTATTAATGTGAATGTGAATGTGTTAATGTGAATGTGAATGTTAATGTTAATGTGAATGTTAAATTGTTAATGTCAATGTCAATGTGAATGAATGTGAATGTTAATTAATTTGTTTATTATTATTATCATTATCATTATCATTATTATATTTTTATATTTTTATTATTGTATTATTTATTGTATTATATTATTATTATTATTATTGTTGTTGTTGTTGTTGTTGTTATATTGTATGGTTATATAGTTTTGTTAATGGTTGTTATTTTAACTTTATTATTGTTAGTTATTATATTTTATTATATTATAAATATAAATATGTATTGTTAGTTTGTTATTATTATTATGATTATGATATGATGATGATATTAGTTTATTGTTAGTTTATAGTTTATTTTATTATTGTCGTATTATTTTATTTAGAGTTAGATATTATTTTAGTTATTATTATTATTATATTTTATTGTTATGTTAATAGTTAATAGTTATAGTTTATTAGTAATTATGTTATGTTATGATATGATTATGATGTTATTAGTTTATTATTGTTTAGATATTTTTAGTTTATATCTAAATAGTTTATTATTATTGTTTTTGTTATTAGTTTATTGTTGTTGTTGTTATTATTGTTGTTGTTGTTGTTACTAATAAATTGTGTTATTTTATTATTATTATTATTATTATATAGTTATATAGTTTTGTTGATGGTTGTTATTTTAACTTTGTTATTGTTAGTTATTATATTATATTTTATTCCATTTATTGTTAGTTTATTGTGGTATTGTTATTGTTATTTTAATTATTTTAATTGTTGGTTTAGTTTTTATTGTATTTTGATTGATTTAGTTTATTATTATTTTATTAGTATAAATATATATACAAAAAACTAATAACACTAATATAAAATAATGTGAATAGTGATAATATAAAATAATTAGTTATAATTGTAGTGAGTAATGATATAGTTGTAGTGCACCACCTAAAATACCAACTCACTGGTCATTGTGGCGTTGGCTTTGATCCTTGACTGGATACATCCATTGTGACAAAAAACCTAATCTTCTCTCAACTAGGGAGCCATGAGAATTTGCTTGAAATAATCCAAATGCATCTTGAAGACCCACTTGAGTCTTATGTGTGGGATAAACAAATTGAAACCTCACTCTAGATTCTACTTACTATAGCAAATTCTATGGTAGTCAATCATATGGTCTAATGCATGTATGTTTAAATTTAATGCATTAGAAGTTAATCTAATGTCATCTAGGATTTTCCACTATTTCTAATTTTTAATATAAGATAAGAATAGTTGATATATACCTTGATATTGACGCATGTGTTTTGCGTAGCATGGAGGAAAAAAATGTGTCTGTAGCAAATGTTGTGCAGTGCACTCCCAGTGTGCAAATGAATGTGTACAAAGGGAAAGAGGTTATAAGGAAGAAGGCAGTTCATCATGCACTTAGGCATGTTGGAGGATATGAAAGTTCTGTTCATTTTTTGAGAGTCATTCATCACTTGGATGGGCAGCTTGAGAAGCAAGTAAAGGCACTATTTTGACGTCAAAGGGCTTCAGTTTCTCTTGGTGAGAGCATTGATAGCCGTCTACAAAGGATTGGGAGAATTTTGGAGGAGAAATACGAAGGAAACCTTTGTGATGGGGTGAGGATACATGATGAGTTGGAAGAAATCAAGGGTTACATAGGGGAGATATATAAACATGTCCGAAAGTATTGGCCATGTATTGGATCCTTGGATATTGATCATGATGGAAGATGAAAGATCTTATTGGCAGTGCTGGTCGTATAGAGGATGGCGTATGTGAGTTAATTGCTCACAAGAATGAAAAAGTTTCCCTTGATGTACAACTTACTTCTTTGAAAGTTTCCCTTAATAGGTTTTTGGCAATATTAACCCAGATGAATCATCGTGTGGGATCATTCCCTTTCACTCGAGAGCATTGCCTTTGATGTGCAATTTGCTTCTTTCAAAGTTTATCTAGATAGGTTTTTGCCAATGTTAACTTGGATGAGTCGTCGTTGCGTAAGCACGTCCTTGAAAATCTCCATTTTGAAAAACATTATCTATCTCTTCCAAATTGAAAATCGCCACATGCTTGATATATATAATCTTTGCAAGACTTTTTAAATGAGTTGTGTTTTATTCGATTGATGAAAATCTCCATTTTAAAAAACATTGTCTATCTCTTTCAAATTATTAAGATTTTTTTATCTCATTTTAATAGTTTACATCTTACTTGAAAGTGCTTGGACCAATGTTGATCTATTATCATAATAATAGTTTATTAGTTGATTTATTATCGTCTCGCTTAGATAGATATTATATCTAATTAGTTTATATTTATATTTATATAATATAATTTATATAATAATATAATATAATATAATAATAGTAATAACAATGATAATGATGATAACGATGATGATGATTGTTGTTGTATTGTTTATTAGTTTATTGTTAGTTTATAGTTTATTTATTGTGGTATTATTTTGTTTAGATTAGATATTGTTTTATATTATTGTTGTTGTCGTATTGTTTATTATTATATTATTATTATTATTATATTATATTATTATATTTTTATTATTGTATTTTATTATCATTATTATTATTGTTATATTATATAGTTATATAGTTTTGTTAATGGTTGTTAATTTAACTTTGTTATTATTAGTTATTATCTTGTATTATATTATAAATATGTATTTTTAGTTTGTTATTATTATTATTATTATTATTATTATTATTATTATTATGATATGATATGATGATGATAATAGTTTATTAGTTGATCTATGAAAGTGCTTGAACCAAGCGTCGAACATCTTTGGATCTTTAACACATTCGAGCCTTTGGCAAGATGTATTATTAGGGGGCTTGCACACACACACACACACACACACAAAGAGAGAGAGAGAGAGAGAGAGAGAGAGAGAGAGAGAGAGAGAGAGAGAGAGAGAGAGAGAGAGAGAGAGAGAGAGAGAGAGAGAGAGAGAGAGAGAGAGAGAGAGAGAGCATCGGAGGAGAGGAGGTAAGGTATGGCTATATATTTGATGAGTGTCATGTGCTCATGCATGATTATTTACATGTGTTTGTGCATGACTATTCTTTCGTCTTTGAGTCCAATACACTTTCGATTTAGGGTTTTTAGTTGGAAATGTGTTTGTCTTCAATGGCTTTGAGATTTCTCTATTGGGACTCTTATACTCTATTGAAAGTTTCGTGTAGTCATCATGGAACAAAGCAAAGCTATGGACGATGTTCCAGACATAGTGCATTTGACTCCATTGAATGCAATTGATTCGGTTGAATCAAAGAAAATAACCACAACATCATCTCTTGACGCTTGCCTGCTTGGAGCCATTCGCATGGGTATGGGAGATAGTTATTCTTTCTAATAATTGTATTTTCACCAAGGTATTGTGTTCTTTTTGGGGAGATAGTCATTTGTGTATTTTGTTGCAGCCAAAATGTGGAGTTTAATGGAGTGAATAAAGTTAATGTGCGCAAGATGAAAGAAGTGGCAAGGCAACAGGGAGGGCATGTTAGTAAATCCACAAGGACATCAACGATTCGAAGAAACCCAAAGGCTACTTCAAGTTTTTTGGAGTTTAAACGCCTCGAGACCAAGATGAATGAGTTGATGGAATTGCAGACGAGTTTATCCACACGTGTCGATCATGCACTTGCTATTTACTCTGTAAAATTGCATGAACAAGCTAAGGGTTTGTATGGTGTTGTGTGCGAGACAAAGCACACCCAGAGTGTTCTTCAACAAGTCTTGAGTGGTTTGGGTGGTGAAGTGAGGGAACTTTCAGCAATTGTCTCTGAGACAAGTAGGTTGATGAATTTGTTGTTGAATGATATGTGGGCATTGTTTTGGGAGCTTGGAGATGACCACGAGCCTGTGATTTGCCAGAGGGGTTGTCAACTACCGTTTTTGCAGTTCCAAATGAATGTTAATAGGTTCAATGCCTTGCTACAACAATTGAGTCGTCAAATGAACGGTCCCAATTGAGGGGAATTTTCTTGGCTGAGGTTTATGATCTATTATTGTCTCGCTTATATCTTACTTGAAAGTGCTTGGACCAATGTTTTTTTTGTGATGATGTGTGCTTCCTTTTTGTGAAGCTTATATTGGTCTTAATGTAACGATGTGATACCCCTTTCTTGAGGTTTGATCTCTCTTTGTCTCTCTCTTCAACATTTGGATGAAGGTTATGATCTATTGTTGTCTCGCGTATGAAGATATTGAAATGCTTGGGCCACTACTTTTTTTGTGATAATGTGTGCTCCCTTTTTTTGTAATGAGACTAAATTGAGTAAACTGTATTGGGTATCTACAGTGTGGTGTGATATATGTTTCTTGACACTTGATATCATATCAAACAATGTGGATATATAACTTTATTCATTTTTATGGTGTAATGCATGTGAGTATAATTTTCTAATTCTATGGTCTAATTGTAATATTCTCTCTCTCCCTCTCTTTCTCTCCCCCCTCTCTCTCTCTCTCTCTCTCTCCAATGTTTGGTTCAATTTATTGGTGGTGATGCATTCTTCTCTCTTTTAAAGAGTTTGTAAACATTGATCTATAGTTTATTTATAGATATAATTATTATGTCTTGCAATGTAGTACGTATCAAAGAGTAATATTCTGTGTAAAATACGTTTCAATGTCTAGGTACTTGCTATGGATTGGAATAAGATTGTGTATTCTTTCTCTTTTCAAGAGTTTGTAAATATGTGATTCTAGATTGATTCTGCTTTTAAGTCTTTTTGGAAATACTAATCCCAATCAAGTCTTTGCTTGAAAGAATGCATGTTTTCTCTTGATGTGCAAGCTTTGTGAGAATCCAAATAATATGGGATTAAATAATTAGAGAACTAGCAGGGATTACGTATTGCGTATTCATAGGCATAGACTCAACTCTACACGATATAGACGATGACAAATTGCTAGGCTTAAGGCTCAAATGGCAAGACATGACCAAAGGGGGTATAAAGAGATGTGTTCTACTATAGTTGAGTGCCGGAACGTTTTGCAAGGAGGGGCTCTAAATCATGATAGCTTGATTCGTGAGGGACTTCACAGTTTGATTGAGCAGCAATTTGCTAATGATTATAAATGTGATGCTGAAAATCACCAAAACCTAGGAAATGCTGTGATTAATGAGTCACGTGTCAATAATGCTCCAACCTTTAGTGCTTGAAATGGGGGTTTTTGCTCCATTTTACATGCTTTGCCTGCAATGGATATTCATCCTGCAACTACAATATTGCTATTTCAAGACCGGATTGTGCATTCCATGGGGAGTCTTTCTGAGATGTGTGAGCGATGTTTAGCTAAATTGTGGAGATGTGAGGCTCAAGTGCAGGGGTCAGTTTTGTTTGGTAAACATTGTTGTCGAAATGGAAAAGTAATGTTGCCACGATTGCAATATCCACCACAACTATTGCATGATTTGTTGCATGGTATGCATCCTCAAAGCAGAGTATTTACAAATAATATACGAGCATATAATAGTGCTCTTGTATTTGTGTCGCTTGGTGCCAATGTTGATGAGATTTTGTCTGTTGTGGGAAATTCTTATACCTTTAGAGTGCATGGCTCCATTTATCATCTATAGGCCCTTTGATTCCTAATGTGCAACGATAGGAAAGGCCAAGATTTGCACAACTTTATGTTTATGATACTGAGCATGAGTTATCTAATCGGTTGGATGTTATGCCTAATTTATTGCCAAACTTGCTTGGGGAGCTTCATTCTATGATGCATCAACACAATGCACATGCACAAGCTTTTAGATCCATGGGTATGCAATTGCAAAATAATCCCTTGCATGATTTGAGAATGACTATTTTTGGGGTTCAACATGCTAGTAGACAATATTCAGCTCCAGTGGCGGTTGCAACTATCATGCCAGGACAAGGCGATGAGAATACTCTTGATCGTCGAGACATACATGTTTATAGTCGAGATGGACGATGTATTGTTATTTCAAACTTGCATAGGGCATATATGCCAATGCTATACATTCTTCTTTTTCCTATGGGTGATGATGGTTGGCATGTAAAGGTACCTTACATTGGTGTTAATGTTCCAATTAATATACATGGATTGTCTAATAAGGACTATGTTACTCAGATGCAATTTTATGCATTTCGACTGTAAGTGCGTGAGGACACTGAGGTGTGCATGTTGCGAGGTGGCCGATTGTTGCAACAATTTATTGTTGATGCTTATTGTAGTATAGAGCAATGTAGGTTAGCTTGGTATCGTCAAAATCAATTAGTTTTGTGCTCAGAAGTTTATAAGGGCTTAGCAGATATGGTGGGAGTGACGGATGATGGGTCCATGGGGATTATTGGTGCCTTTATTGGAAAAAGGGTGGTTTTGCCATCTTCTTTTACTGGTGGGCCAAGACACATGTATTAGTTGTATCAGGATGCCATGGCTATAGTGCGAAGTAAGGGAAAAACTGATCTGTTTATAACGATGACATGTAATCCAAAGTGGTTAGAGATAACTAATGCTTTGTTGCTTGGACAGACTACTTATGATCGTCTTGATTTGACTGCTCGGTTATTCCATAAAAAACATGCTGATATGATGCATACATTGTTGACAAGGAATCTGTTTGGAAATGTTGCAGGCTATGTTAGTGTGATTGAGTTTCAAAAGCGGGGGCTACCACATTCTCATGCTTTACTAATTTTGGAGCATCCTTTTAAACCCTCTAAAGCATGCCATTATGATAGATTTGTTTGTGCTGAGTTTTCTGATAGAGCAAAGTTTTCAACTTTGTTTGAAACTATCTCAAAATGCAATGTCCAAGGTCCTTGCGATGTAATGAATCCCAAGAGCCCTTGCATGCGCAATGGTTGATGCACTAAAAAATTCCCTCGGAGGTTTGTGAATGTAACAACTGTTGATAGCTCTGGCTATCCTGTTTATAGAAGACGAGATGATGGAAAGACAGTCACAATAAAGGGTAATACTATTGATAATCGATGGATTGTTCCATACAATCCGTACTTGAGTAAAAAATACAATGCACATATAAATGTTGAGGTATGCTCAACGGTGGCCGCTGTTAAGTATTTGTATAAGTATATATACAAGGGACATGATCGTGCAATGATTAAATTTTTTGTTGGAAACTCAAGGTGAAATGGTCCGACCATTCGTGAAGTGGATGAGATCGAGAGTTATTTAGATGCACGATATGTTTCTGCTTCGGAAGCGTGTTGGCGAATATATAACTATGCATTGCACAATGAGAAGCCTGATATACAGTGGTTGCAGGTGCACTTGCCTGATGAGAATTATGTGGTGTTTCAAGATACAGACAATATATTAGATATTATGTAGAATGAAGATATCAGGAAAACTACTCTTACGGAATGATTTGTGTGCAATTATATTCATCCAGAGGCTCGAGCTATTCAGTATCAAGACTTCCCGGTGTATTGGGTGTGGAATGCACAACGAAAGGTATGGACGAAGAGAAAGTGTGGAAATACGTGTGGCCGAATATACTTTGTGCCGCCCACATTTGGTGAGTGTTATTACTTGCGAATGCTCTTGACAGTGTCTCGAGGATGTATGTCTTTTGATGATTTGCGTACTATTGGCAACGTGGTGTACAACACCTTTAAGGAAGCCTGCATTGCAAAGGGCATGTTAGAGGGTGATGATGAGTGTTTTGTGTGCTTGGAAGAGGCTGCTTTGTACAAATTGGTGCCCAGTTGCATGCTTTGTTTGCTGCAATTTTGATGTTCTGTGAGCCTGCGCAGCCTGGTCAGCTCTGGGATAGGTTTATGTCACCAATGGGTCTTTCTAGTAAGATATCGTAGTCCACACATGTCATCACACTGAAATTCATGGAAAAGTGCACTTTGGATATCTTGATTGGCCAATGCTTGCACTCCCCAAATGGGAAAACTTTCATGCCAATATGATGCAATTAATACTTTAAAAAACAACACTTTGGCAAGGTTGTTGGATATGTTTCTATTATAGAATTCCAAAAAAGAGGATTACCTCATTCTCATACACTATTGATATTAGAGCCACGTTTTAAGTCCACAAAACCGAAACACTATGATAGATTAGTATATTTTGACCTTTTGGATAAAGAAAATTTTCCATCTATTTATCAAAATATCACTAAATGCAACATACATGGTCCATGTGGGGTGTTTAATGGAAAATTTCCTTGCATGGGGGATGATCAATGTACAAAAGGATATCTAAGAAAAATGTGCATTCAACTATAATTGACAATACTAGTTATCTTGTGTATAAACGATGAGATGATGGAAATAAAAATAATGTCAAGGGAATATCCTAGATAATCGTTGGGTTGTATGATATAATCCTTACATGAGTCTAAAATACAATATACATATAAATATAGAGGTATGCTCCACAATTGCATCAATTAAATATTTGTACAAGTATAAGAGCCATGTTCATGCAACTGTTAGATTAACATCAGATGAAATAGGCAATAGGGAAGATATATATGAAATTGAGAGCTACTTGGATGGGCGATTTCCTTCAAAGCATGTTGACAAATATTTGAATACCAACTTCATGATGAGAACCCAGATATTCAATGCTTGCAAGTGAACTTACTTCATGTAACCTCATTTCTCATCAATAAATCAACATTCGTCTTGCATTGCTTCTTCTTCTAGTGCTTCCTTAAGACACAGATCTAACTCCATACATGCATGTACATGCTATAGTACAAGAGAGGATTATCTATGGTATCTGTCAATGTACAAGCTAGAAGATTGGATAACAATGATTCCATCTTATAAAGGTCCTCATAGGATTAATAAATGGAAAAGGAAAAATTTGAGCTTTCATTGGAAATGGTGAATTTTAGGGTTCAAAATACAAGATAAAAAATAGTACATAAGGATGCAACATTAGTATACTACTAGGTTATTTTAGAGATTGGAGAGTCTATTTTAGTTTGTGCAAATGTATTTCCATCAAGTGTGAAATGACAACCATTAAGAGTCCTTCACAAGTACATTCCATGTAATGCACACTCAAATAGGAAACCTTAATTTTCCCAATTTTCCATCCTCTTTTTTCATTGAACAAAAACTATATTTTGTGTGTGCATCTTATGTTGTTCCACCAAACACATAGGAATTCAGAAGATTTGAAGAGCTTCCTTCATTAGAACTCAATGGACTAATAGTCTAAGATAATCTCGATAAGGAAACTATTCAAGGTATCAAGGAGAGTTAGCTTATCTTAGCTCATCCCAATTCATGTTATTAGTTCGATATTTCAAGGAACATGTTTGCATATAGGACAAAAACAATGTGGTTGGCTAGGAGAATGCCATCTAGTACATTTACTAAAATATTTGGAGGAAGTTTATTGTTGGTGGAGAAAGAAGACAATGATGATTTGTTTCTCTACAAAGGTTTGAAGGAACCCAATATCTTGCCATACAACATTCTAAAGCAAACACAACATCTTTCTTTCCAGTATAGGAGGTGGAAAAAGATAAAAGGTGCATGGATACCTTTGGAATCTAAGAAATCAATGATAACTTTATAGTGATTGTATACATGATGGGGATCAAGTATGTTTGTTGGTAAACAAGAAATGGACACTAGAAGATGTTAGAGAAGCCTTTCAAATTTTATTAGGAACCGTGTATACATGATCTTCATTTGGGATTAACAATAAATTGATTGGAAGAAGGATAAACAACACTTTTCTTTTTAGTAATTGAGTTTTCAATAGACTAGCATGGTTGTAATCAACTAGAGAGAATTATAGAAATTATCATTTCTAAAGAAAAAAAGGGAAACTAAAAAAAGTATCAAATTCATCAAGAATATATTTACAATTTCCTTTCTGATACATCTCGAACTACGGTATTACAATTTTCCTAAGGAAATGGTCTAGACTTTGGTGGCTACTTGCTTATTGAGCTAGGGGTTTGATGTTTCCAATACCACATTAAACACATACCACATGAAGCACATACCATATGACAATATGATGATTTGCACGACAAGGAGACTCTACATCATGTATTACAAGAGAAAGGAGAAAGAAAAACTAGATTGTGTGTGGCATGGATTCCAAATAAAATTCAATCAGGGCCTTTCGACACGTGTTACTATGCAAAGAAGAAACCCAAAAGCAATATGCATATGGTGAGGTCCTACATTAACGAAAATGCACTTAAAGTTTTGGATCACATGATGCACAACATGACGATTTCATACATTGGGAAGCACCGTCTATTCTTTGTTGATTCTAGACTACAAACAAATCATTGAGAATGTGAGAGAAGAGTACTTATGAGAGAGGTATTTGCTAGAGGTGACCAATAGATCGAAGGAATATGCATGCAAAAATTAATTTAAAATAATGTTCAAAAGGTTTACATGTGGGAGCCATGTGTACAATATGCCATCGTGCCATGTGTCAAACATGTTGTAGATCACGGAGCCACATCTCACATTAGAAATCATAGGTACCACATGGCCAATGCATGCTATTACTTAGATGTCATGTGGAAAAGCATGTCAAATATCTCAGGCTTGCATGTGGCAAGACATGTCAAAATTTAGGGGTCGCCATGTGTCAAGCATCCTGCAAATCAAGGAGTACAATGTTCCACATGTAAGAAATCCCACTTCCTATGAAATTGCTAACATTGATGTCATTATCATAATGTCTCATTATTCCTTTTGTGTGTAATTGGTCTAAAGTGCACGGTGCAGTCCGATTGTTTCATCCTTGTCATTTTTTCTAACTTTGTAAATAATGGTATGAAAATTCTAATTCTTTAACTATCTATTTCCCTCTTACAAAGGTTTTTTTCATAATGTGAGTTAATATATTTCATTTGGTGAAGTATTTACATCACCCCTAGTTTTGTATATCGCCCCTAATATTGGTGATAAATACTCAAACATAGTTTGATAAAAAGCTTAACCTCAAGTATTAGAGCCTCATCAATATTTTCGTCTTTATTGGAAAATAGCACATCTTTTTTCCCCCAAAATACACAATACATGAGTACTCTCCTTATTTCTTTTGTGCAACCAATCTCAAGCGTGATGTGCAGCTTGATTGCTTATTAACCACTGAGCATTAGAGCCTCATCCATCTTGGCCATCTTTATTTGCAAAATAGAATATTTCTTCTTCTCTGAACATGTGACGTGCTATTTTCCATATTATTTTTGTGTGATTAGTCTCAAGCACATTGTTAGGCCAAATTTTTTCATCCTTTTTGTCATTTTTCCATAGTCACTTCTTATCAGTATGAAAATTTTGATTCTTAAACAAACTATTTCCCTCTTGCATGAGTTTTTTTTTTGTAATACAAGATAATATATTTCATTCAATGAAGTATTTAAATCAGCCCTAGTATTTGGTATTAATGCTTAATACACTTTTGTAAAAATCTTAACCGCAGGGATTAGAGTCTCATCCATCATGGCCAACTTTTTAAGAAAAATAGTAGTATTGAGAAAGATGTTATTGCGAAGACTAGCAGGAGGGGAGACATACATTATCTTTGTCCCACCAAAAAAAATATTATTCCTATGATTCCAAACATTGAGAAAAGTGTTTCCTTTGAGGGTGCTCCAGATCTTTTCAATGACCTCGTTTAGATTGCCTTTCTCTCTTAGAAATATCTTCTTCCATCCAATTTTATAATGCAAGTTCATTTCCTTCATGGTTCTTTTAATTTTCCTTCATAGAGCTTGAGTCTGATGGCAATCTCAAAAAACATGTTTAACTATCTCTTCCTTTCTCTTGCACAAGGGGCACGTGGGTGAGACATGAAAGACTTTGGAAAGCCTATCTTTAGTAGCTAGCTTGTTAGTTGTATTTCTCTATAATAGGGTATGGATCCTATAAGATGGAGTTTCTGTCCAAGCCTTTTTGAGTTGACTTTTCCATGTCCTAAAGCCTCCCCCATGGGATCCTTCTTATGCGAGGACTCCATTGTCCTTATTTAGCCACCTTGCATTGGGTTCTTTAAAATCTAACCTTGTTTTAAAAACAAGTAGCGGCTTTCCTCAAGAATTGACCAAGTACTTCAAAAATGACTAGTTGGTCATGTAGGGAGAGGTGGGCCATCCCTCCTTTTTTTTCCTAGCACCTCTTGTAACTAGACCTTTTCTTTTCTACTCAACCCAAATTTATTGGTAGCTTGTTCATGGGTCATAAAGGTACTTGCATTTTGGTCCTAGATATCATACCAACTTCCTTTACATTACATCTTGTAACATAGATGAGGATTTTTTCTTGCCAGAATAGATACATCTTCATAAGTAGGATATGCAATCCAAATGTTTAAGACTAGAGATGAATCTTCCTTGTTGGCATCCCCACCCTTCCATGATCCCTAAGAATAAGTGTCCTACAATGCAGCAATGATTTGGCTGGTTGTCCTTGGATTGTCCAATAACAATACGTGGACCCACAAGCAATACATCAAACCATATCACATTAGGCCATACTTCCTCGTAGATTTTAGCCATAGTGATCATGACAAACCAAGGTTGAGACATCTCAACTCTTTGGAGCTATTAGACAAGGAGCCTCTGAGCCCGTTCTTTAATGGGTTCCATCCAAATCCCTCGCCCAATTATGGCATTATCAATACAACACAAGAGGGGTTCTGTGACTATTACAAAAGGCAAAGCTATGATTCAACATCCTTGCCTAATGCTTGCCTAATGCTCCTATGCAAAGTGAAGTTGCTTGAGGAGTAGTCATTCATAGCAATTGTGGCCATTCCATTATTAGAGAATAAAGCATACATCATAGCTTAGAAATTCTTGTGAACCCTTCCCTCTAGAAGAGCACTAATACAAACTCCTAAGTGACTCTATCATATGTCTTTTCAAAGTCCATGTTCAATATCAAATAGTTATCTTTAGAGGCTAAGACATATCGGTACTTAGTGTAATGTTAAGATAAGCTTTATGATACCTTCATTGGCCAATCTAGGCATACTACTAGTGGCCCTGAAGTGATTAAGAATTCCACACAAATCATCCCAAAATGTCAATATAAAATTCAATAGGAAATCTAGGCCTCAAGGCATGCTCCTCTTCATCTTGAGGGGTTTTGAAGGACTTACCTACAATGGTAGATAGATGTTTCTTGAAGAATTTGGAGATTGCTTTCTCATCTAAATGTCATTTGCCTTCATCATCTTTGATCATCGTTATCATCTCCTTTATCATCTTCAATCATTGTTAAAGTGAAAAGGGGGAGGCCCTTTATTAAGGCTTTGTCATCATGAGAGAGACAATCATCATCATGGCTAGAGAAGTTGTCAACTCACACCATGATCTCCTCTATCTTCAATCATCTTCCCACTCCTATGGGATCAGTCCACTAGGGGACACAGTCATGTTCAAGTCACCAAAAAGAATGGAAGAATCTCCTTGCACATGTGACACTTTGGCCATGGCAAGAGAAGTTGCCAACTCACACCATGATCTCCTCTCTTTTCAATCATGTTCCCACTCCCTTGTGATCTATCACTAGGGGAGATGTCATGTTAGAGTCGCCAAAAAGGAGTGAAGAGTTTTCTTGCACATGTGATGCCTATAAATTTCCCTCTCTTAATTACAAAAAGAAGATAAAGAAAAATACCTATACATTTTGGAAACACAATAATTTTTGTGACATTTGTTGTTATTATGTATATGAGAGACGAGATCCCTTCTGTATAAATTGTGTTTAGTAACTAGCATCCCACATCTAATTTATTTATTCATTAAGACTAAAGTTTGGTTACATCTAAAGAGATTCATGACTAGCTGAATGGACCACAAAAACAATAGGATGCCCAAGGGGGATGGGAAAATTCTAACCCTAATTTTCTTGTATTTAAATTATTAGAAAGAATAGAACATGCTATTCATGTGTGTGCAAATTTTGAGTCCTTGCCTTCTTACTTTCCATTTGTGAGAGAGGAAGAGAGTGAGAGTTGAAGGACAAAAATAGATGGAGTGAAGGTGAGAGGCCATGTACATGAAGCCTCCTTTCTCTTGAGTACTCTCTCATATTTATGTTGATGCTTCTTGCTTGCATGCAAAGGCCTCAAAGAGTTGAGAATAAAAGGAGTGCATTCGTGGATCATGGATCTTCTCCAAGTGCATCCTTCATGCTTGAAGGAAGGCTATGCAAGCCCATTATAAGAAGATCTCAATATGTATGATGTGGGCAAGAGGCTTAGTGAGAAATAGCCTTCATACTTTGTGTTGGAACCTCTTGAACAAATCAAAGGGTGACCAAAGTATCATTGTTGAGTTTATGGTGCAATATTTTGGTTCTATTGCTGAAATAAGGATACATCGACCACATAGTTGCTTACACACTTGCATAGAGTAAGAGGTCGGGTATGAAAAAACTCATTTCAAAACACATGCACAATAGCTAGGACTTGTATTTGTATGTTTGCAACATAAACTTTTCTTCTTTAAATTTGGATGTTTATATTCAAATCTGTAAGACCATTAGGACACATAGAATGTTGTCATGGAATGAAAGAAGGATTTAATGAAATTTTAGAAATGATTAAATGCATTGTTTAACTCAAATCTACTGGGAAATCTCAAGAGTGCTTGTGTACTTATTGAGAAGAAATGTATTTACATTGTATGCGAAAAGTAAGATTTTGGGCAAATGGTTGCATAGCATGACTTGGTAGGAGAAGATCACAATGTACAAGGCAAGGTGCTTGTAAGAGATTGCATAACCATTCCCATGATTGGTTCACCATGTCAAGGAATTTAGAGAGGAAAAGAAAAGTAAGAGAAAAAGCAAGAGTGGGAAAGAAAGCATGCGTTATTGCTAAAAGCTTAGGCTTTATTTGGAAGGGTATTAACCATATTGTTTATTCTGGAGAAGCAAGGCCTACTCCTCATGACTATATTAGAGAAAATAGAAGCCTATACTCCACAATTATTTCCATAACTTGTTGCTACTATCTCCTTCCTATCATAGATCTCTTTGCTATCCAAGCCCTACTCAAAGATTACTAATTTGCAGTAGACAATCTACAAGTCTTTGCTAGACATCAACACCTAGACAGATCATCAGTAGGCCACCCTATCAAACATTGAAATGTAGTATGAATTATGTGCACAATATTGTTGCCCATGATCTATCTTATTCAGCCCAAATTTGGGGCATAATCAACCTAACTAATCATCTTCATCTTCTACCCACCCCTTTATTAAGACTTCCAATCACTTGTTGAATTGTCTCTTGAAGAGTAGTCCACAAGGTATAGGGAAGAAGCATGGACTATAGATAGCAGGGGTAGCAAACACATGATTTGTAGGTGTAATAATCCTAACTCTTATTACTACAAATTGCTTCAATAAGGCTACCTACATCTTCTTCATTGATTGCATTGTTAAATCTTTAAGTTGTTTTGAGGCAAATATCTCTTGGCTACTTACTACTTCAAAGATCTTATGCTTGTGGATTTGCTTTCTTCTTGCTAGTCTCTTCTACATCAAAGACCTTTTATACCCTTTAATCGATTAGAGAACTACCCACATCAAAGCTTTCTGTTACGCCTATGCTCTCAAAAAACCTCACCATATGCCCTTTCTCATGAATCATCTTCATCTTCATCATCATTTGTTGTTTCCTTCTTCATCTACTGTGCATACAAGGAGTAGAAGGGCATAGCCTTGAGTTCAACTCAAGAGGCTTAGAAGAACAATGAGAAATTGAGAAGAAAGAAAATCTACCAAGCAATCATAAGGGTCCACCATATGAAGGGAAGAGTTGCCAAGAGTAGGGCCCAAGGAAGCCATAGTCTAGCCCTTGTAGAGGTAAGACAACACTCAAATTTATGCTTGATTTGTGTATCTATCTAGCAAGAGAGTGCACTACATTTATGAAAGAGATTGTGGAGGGATAGAGTCATTTGACACACAAGGGTTGAGGTGCACTACATGTGTTGCATTGATTAAGGTTAGGACTATGGCTCAATTCTAGGCTATAAATCTTGATTGAATTTGACTTTTTTTTGTATGTCGCTATGATCATTGCACAATGTACAACCTCACACTAACACATACTATGTGCACTCACATTGTCGTGTCGCTACATACATGTAGTGTAAAAAACTCTAGAGTGCGGCTTTCTTATTGATCTAGAGAGCCAATGCCATACTAGTCATTAATGTGAGTGTCCGTAGTGTGGATGGTCCAAAAATATTAGATTTTTGGACAAGTTTAGCCAATTTTTGATATTTTACATATTATCTCTTGTAAAAATCCAAAAACTATAGATAACTTCTAGGATAGGATGACATGTAAAAGAAAGCATGTAGCTTTCAGCCATTTTGGGAGGATTTTATGTAAAAGGATTGGCAAAATCATATGACACGTGATCGCAGTTTTCAGGCAGTGAACAACACTTCAAACTGGGAGATGAAGAAGGAGTGATATGGCAAAACTTTGGATAGGTGTCCTAGTATTTAACCCCCCTTTCGGAGTTAATGGAAGCATAAGATTGGCGGTCTAAGTAGCATAGAGGAAAGTATTGTTTTATGTGTGTTTTTATCTACAAGAGATTTGTATTTTCATAATGTAGAAATAAACTGGCTAACTTCAACTCTGTGAGTATTCCTCTATATCTTCTATTTCTTTCAACCCCTTCTCTTTCGTCTACTCCTCTCCTTGAATCTCCCTTCACCTTGTTGTCTCTTACCCCCACGATAGACTTTCGACCCCAAATACTCTGACAGTGGTGAACCCGACATGAAAATCAAAGCAAAGGTGTGTAAAAATGGGGGATTCTACTAGATCAAGTGGTCGTGATGCTTTACAACAGATGATTGTTTTGTTGCAACAACAACAACAGCAACAGTTGTTACAATAGCAGATGCAAACTTGGCAGGAAGCAGAAAGATTTGATTCCTTAGCTGTGAATGCATTGTAGGCAGTGGGACAAGAATTGAAGCAATTTAAAGGTCAAAATGTTTTGGCCTTCATCTGGTTGTATGAAGAAAAGATGTTGTTTCATGGGGCCACAGTATGCATGGAGTCGGTATTTCTCATATTTGGCCATGCATGCTTTGCATGAGTGGATTGATGAGTTACATAGAAGAGATGCTGATTGGGTAGCTTTTAAGAAAGCTTTGAGAGAAGAGTTTTTCTTGGAAGACGCAGGATTGGTAACTAAAAATACATTTATAGATTGGATTGAAAATCCCAATAAAGGGTTGGCTGCTACAGCTTTGCTTTGTGAATTTGAAAGTCGGTATGCACAAATGCCGATGAGCAGCAATCATTAGAGAGTTAAAAATTGATTTTTTTCTAAAGGCTACAGATCTTGTCTTGCAGGAGCAGCTGACTAATCTTTTAGAAGATGCCTCTTTTGAAACAGGACTGAAATCAGATTGGGCTAATATAACTAAAGCAATGCTTATGTTAGTAAAGAAAGAGCGGATGAAATTAAGATGGGGTATAGACACCACACAGGCGAGTTCTTAGAAGGGGACTAGAATTTTAACCAAGGCACCTGTAGCTATGGCAAAACAACTAGCTATACATGTTGGTCAGGCTCTTAAAGGTGATATTTTGGATGAATTAATCAAAGACATGCATGATTTGAGGTTGTATTCGGAAAAAATCAATGCAAAGGTAAAAAAATTGGATCTCAAGGTAGAAGAGAAGGGTCGGGCAATATCCCAAAGTCCGTATAGAAAAGGATACAAGAGGAGATTCATTTGGTGTGACAATTTACAGCATGAAAAGTGAGATTGTACAGCCTACCCTGTCGCAGCAGCGCGTAGGGTTTGAAGGTCACCACAAGGGTTTGGCAAGAAAACTGGACAAGATAGATGGAGATGTGTCTTCAAAGGATAAGTAGATTACAGTGAATGTGTAAAGGTTCAAGAGGTACTTCACGGCCAATCACAGGGGTTTGAGAGAAAAGAATGTATGGGGTTTCAAGAGCTTAGACTTCGGAGATGGTAGAGATAAGAGAGGGGTTGAAGGTTTCAAGCCAAGTTCTTGAAGATGTTGATAGAGCTTCCAATCGCATGTTCTTAGAAAAGATCACAAGAGTATTATCTCATAAGTTCTAACTCAAATCAAGCTTGTTTTCTTGACTGTAAGAGCAACCAAGAAATAAGAGAAAAAGCTCCTCTTAATTCAACCCAAAGCATCTATGAATGATCTACAAACATTGCCCTGCCATAGGGGCATATAATACTTGCATATTTTGACAAGATGACTTTTGTAGAGCAAGAAATGAATTAAAAGAACAATGTTGTAGCTAATTCTCTTTATACAGGATTTACAACCAATTAATAAGATCACCATAAGGAATAATGGATTAAACCCGATTGTGGATAAATTTGTAGAAGCATTTGTAGGCAAGGAAATTTACTCTATGGGAGATTTATATTCATGATATGATCAATTCCAGCTTGCATTAGAATGCCATGATATCACTACCATGAAGACATCACTTGGATTGGTTAGAATGTACCAATTCGGTGATTCATATGATGAATGGTATGCATAAAGTTTTGAGGGAGTATATTCCTTAGTTGACCTTACCCTTTCTTGATGATGTGCCGATCAAAGGATGTGATATCTATGAGAAGAATGAAGAGTTGAATGAGCATGGATGTAGAAGATTTTTTGTTTATCATATTGTTGATTGTGATAGGATTTTGAGTCGTCTTGAAGAAGTGCATTTGACTCTGTTAGGAGAAACGTCGCTTTTTGGAGTAGAGGAAGTATTAGTTGTTAGGCACATGTGTGGACCATATGGGAGAAAGCTCTCACTAGTAAAGATTGATGCCATAAGTAAGATGCGGGAGACATGTTCGAATGTATCCGAGGTGAGAAGATTTTTGGGTGCATGTACATGTCTTTTACTTGATATGGATTCCGCATTTTGCTCATGTGGCTGAAAGTCTATACTAGCTCTTGAGAAAATGGAAAAAGTTTTGGTGGGATAAACATCATACAAAGGCAATTTAGAAGTTAAAGAGGTTATTGATTTCAGTCCCAACAATAAAGAGAGCAAATTATGAGAATAGGAAGCCTATTATTCTCATCGTGGATACAAGCCCAATCGGCATTGGTTGGGCAATGGGTTAGGATGATGCTGATGGGAATAGATATGCCATTCGGTTTGGAGAAAAGGTCCTCAATGAATGGCAACAGTGGTATTCTCAAGTCAAAAGAGAGCTTTGGGGTGTAGTGACAGCTCTTAAGTGTGATAGGGAGTATTTTATGGGAGCTCATGTAGTGGTAGAGATTGATTGTCTACCTCTATTGGGCATGATAGTAAATTGCTCAACTCATGATATTTCCATGTTACAGTGGATTGCATATATAACATCACTTAACCTTGATTTTTAGCATATTGTAGGTAGAGAAAACCCCGTGACTAACATGCTTTCAAGAGCAAGGTTTGAAGATGAAGAGGAGCTAATGGAATATGACGAGGATGATGTGATAGGTGCTGAAAATGCATTTATGATAGCAGGAAATGAGTATGTTAACTATTGTAACAGGGATTTCAATAGTAAGAAAAGAACTTACAGCCATGAAGAAGAGATGGGCATTAGAGAGAAAGCATCATCACTGTTATGCTTAAGTAAGAATACAATTTTTGGAAGAATTGTATGAGGATGACTGGCTGAAAATAGACCAATATCTCAGCCTCATGGCAAAGAAGGCTGAGTGGTCTAAAGCTGAATTTAGGAGGATTAAAAGAAAATCTTATGGGTTTTTCTTGAAAGACGGATATTTATGGAAGCATGCAAAGAACAAGAAAGAAGCTCCAATATGTGTATTGGGAGATAGGGCTTCTCAACAACAGCTGATGCAAGAGTTTCATGAAAGCTTATGGGCTGGACATAGAGGAGTGTGGGGCACATTTATCAAGATCAAAGAGAAGTATTGGTGAAAAAACATGTATAAAGATATGGAGCATTATATGGAATCATGCAGTGTCTATCAGATGTATTCCATGGTAAAGCATAGAGATGGGTTGTAACCGACCTATCCATTGTATATGCATTACAAATGGGTAGTTGATTTGGTTACCATCCCTATAGGTTTATGGAATATGAGATATCTTGTGCTTGCATGAGAAGACTTGACAAATCAAGTGGAAGATCGAGCTCTTAGTACAAAGACTACTGAAGTAGTTTGTAGGTTCTTATTGGAAGAAGTCTTTTGCAGGTATGGTTGTGTTGGTAAAGTGTTGCTGATAGAGGAGAATTGGATGTGGATGAGGCTTGTGACATATTTTCATGATTGGGTATCAAGCTGGCTTTAACTTCAACCTACAATCGTGAAGCAAATGGCAAAATTAAAAGAGGTCATCAGTTTATCACTAAGGCATTAGCAAACTCATGCAAGAGCAGGATGAAAGAATGGCCAAGAATGTTATCCTTTGCTTTGTGGGCTGATAGGACCACTCATAGTGAAGTTATAGGGTATATGCCTGCTGAATTAATGTACGGGCAACAAGCAGTCATGCCTATTGAGGAGACTATTGCTACTTGGAGTGTTCTACATGGGAAGAGGGTTTAAATAGAGAAGAGTTGCTAGTACTACGCATTAGATAGTTAGAAAGAAGGCTTGAAGACATTGAGACATCCATGAAAAAGGTAAAGACTACAAGGATCAAGAACAAGAAGAGGTTTGACAAGCGGCATAAACTTCGACCATGAGCTATACAAGAAGGGGACTGGGTGCTGGTTCATGACAACAGCTTGGAAAATTAGTATAGTGCCAGTCACAAGATGGCAAAGCGGTGGTTTGGTCCATATGTGGTAAGGTTTGTTTCTGACAATGCTACCTATGGATTAAATGAGATGGATGGGACAACTCTAAAGATTCCAGTGACTGGAAAATGTATCAAGCTCTTTAAATGTAGGGAGTCTTTAGCATATGAGTTGAAGGAGCTGGATGCTCAACATGATCATGAGAATATGGAAGAAGAAGAGGTAGAAGATGAAGACATTGACATGGCAAAGGATACTTCTTCTGACACTGCAAATCCATAAGACTTTGGCACATGCCAGAGGATGTGCAGGTTAGGAGGGGGTGGATGTCATGCCGCTATGCGCACACAGTGTAAAAAACTCTAGAGTGTAGCTTTCTTATTTATCTAGAGAGCTAGTGCCATATTAGTCATTAATGTCAGTGTCTGTAGTGTAGATGGTCCAAAAATATTAGATTTTTGGACAAGTTTAGCCTATTTTTGATCTTTAAGATATTATTGCTTGTAAAAATCCAAAAACTGTAGATAACTTCTAGAACATGATGACATGTAAAAGAAAGCATGTAGCTTTCAACCATTTTGGGAGGATTTTATGTAAAAAGAAGGATTGGCAAAATCGTGCGACGCACAATTGCTGTTTTCAGGCAAAGAACATCACTCCAAATCGGGACATGAAGAAGGAGTGATCTGGTAGAATTCTGGTCAGGTGTCCTAGTACTTAACCCCCCTTTCGGAGCCAATGGAAGCATCAGATTGGTAGTCTGAGCAGCATAGAGGAAGGTATCTAGAGTTGCTAGTACACATACACTTGTACTAGCAACTCTAGATACCTTAATCTAATACAAGTAAGCTTGCACTAGACCAATCATTGGATACTTGTGTGCACACAAGTGCACACAAGTACACGTGCACATTGAGCAAACTTGTGTGCTTTGTGCATTTGAGAGCACTTTAGTGCACTTGGGTGCACATGCACTTAGGCTAGGCACACTTACACTGTAAGTACACTTGCACTTAAGCATACTTGGACCTGTGTGAACTAATATACACTTATGTGCACTTGTGTACACATGTGTGGTTGAGCACATTTTCTCCTACACTTGCACTTGCACTTGCATGTGCACTTGTATTTGCACATAGTCTATCATAGTGCACCCCATATATAACTACACATCACATTATACATAAACCCTTCTGTAGTTGCGCATAATGGAACTTGTGCATAGTACATGCACATTGTACACTAACTTAGAATACTAAGCTTAGTCCCTAGGCACACCTTAGTGGACCCTTCTTCTCAATCTGCATATGCTTACCTTAAGGCACAATAGGGAATTCATAAAACCATAGTACATTGCAACAATGTACTATCCTTACACACATGCATAAGTGTAGATGAATTAGTATACCATTGTACCATTCTTATAACCATAATCTCTCATGTACATTTACATTACCCCTCACACACCCACTAGCACACATAGGCATGACACAACAATCGCAAAAAGTATTCTCTCTCTAAAGCCCTTGACTCTCATCCTGTCCAAAAAGGTCACACCACCTTACATGACATCCTAGGAGCATTATGAATACTTTCACTAATGTACCATGCATACCTTGATGCATATAAGATAGACCAAACTACACTGCATGTTACCCATGTGCACTAGTGCACAACTAGTATGCATCACTTATTACTCACACACATTAACATGTTGAACATTGTCTCAACCCCATCTATTCTTCCTAGCAAAATGTGCACATCAAGCACCACACTTAGACACTTCAATCACTACCGAACATGTTATTGTGTGGCTACATGTTTAAGGAAGAAAAAATATCTATATAAATATTCTAGATATATACTTTTGGGATACTTACTTAGGATGTGAATAGGTTTTTAAGGGTTTAGAACTAGTCTACAAAAATAGTCTAAGACTTTGTTATTGAGTTTAATAACTTAATGAGAAATTTAAGTCGATAAGAATATGTGCCGAGATTTATCTTAAGTGTTACAAGGTATCCATGCTTTTTTTTTTAAAGCAAAGCTTTTACGAAAAGTGGCATTTTCAACTATTCAAAGACAATTTTCACAATTCTGTCCATGATGGCTTATAGGTAGGTGTTCTAGTTTATTTGAATACCTAGACACAATCACACTTTGAGTTTAGATGAAAACATTAGAGATAAAAAAAGTTGTAGCAAGTTCAAGACATGATTACTATTCTCAGGGTTTTGATACATGGTTTCTTACTTAATGCTTCTACTAGCCTACTATTAGTGGATGGTTTGGGCTATCAAAGGGACATTGTTTCTCATTGTACTACAGTAGTAGAATTCTTTTGGGTTGCATAGAGTGTCCAAGTTATCATCTTGGAAGATTTAAGTCTGAGCAATTGACTTGGGATGCAATGTTTGTCACTTGAGAGTATAGTTGTAGTTGTGCAAACTTGTCTTTCAAGAGCAATACACATAGTCTATTGGTCTTCATATGTCTTGATTCTTTTCTTAAACCCTTGTGGTTTGTGGCTTGATATATATACCCTCTCACCATTTGGTGAACCTAATGTGAAAAGCCATATCCAAACTTGACAAAATGGAAGAGAGTATGTCTATAGATGATGATGTTGTCAAACCTAGAGACTTCATGAACTTCATGAGGACCTATGAGATATTCAAATCCAAAGAAGCTATGACTACATATTTAGAGAAGTTAATAGCAAAAGTCAAGAAATTTGATGGATGAAATATTACCAAATTTCTCCATATTTATGTAGAAAAACTTGATATGCCCAGTGTACTAACCAAAGAGATACCAAGGTATTTTGATAGAGTTGTGGCTCATGAGCTAAGAAACTGAGTAAATAAAATTTTTCGTAGAGTGGGTTTCCAAAACTAGAAAGGGGCTTTATGCTCTAGAGCCATAGAGGGTTTTTGAGCAAAAGTATGAGCAGTTGAGTACTATAGAGCAGCTATCACTTGAGACAAATAAAGCCTTGCTTTTCTTATAGAGGCTGTGGATCTTCTATTGCGGATGGAATTAGAAGAGCTTCTTGAAGATGATACTACCAAGAATGGCCTGAAGATTGATTCAGTGGTCGGATGTCCAAGAAGTAGTATCAAAATTGGTAAAGAGGCAAAGAAAACATGAGCAATTGATGGGTCCATAGGACTATGGCTACCCTGCACAACTTGAAGGGCCATAGCCTCCTATACTCGATTCTGCACCAACTTGAAAGGCCATAGCCTCATGTACCTGCTTTTTCTACACTAACAAGGATGATATCATGGATGAGCTTGAAAAGAATAAGAGATATTTACATATAAAATTAGCTAAACTAGAATATCTTAGGAGAGTTGCTCCTTCAGAGACTTTGCCTAGGAGCGAATTTGTTTTCAAATGTATACGGTGCAACAGCGCTAAGCATGACCACAAATATTTTGAAGCCTATAGAGATGCTATGAGAAACAAGGGTATAGCTATAGTTGTGCAAAGTCTTTCAAGAGCAATACACAAATCTATTGGTATCTTTCTATATTCAATCTATCTTGATTCTTTTCTTGCATCTTTGTGATTTATGGCTTAACACATATATCCCCTCAACAATGCATATTAGTACACCTCCCTCACATGCAACCTAGGACACATGCACTAATGCACCCTGCTCAATTGTTGCATTCCACTATCAATACATTGTTGCATGCATGCACGTGCCTATGCGCACACACACACACACAATGAAAATGATAATTGCTGCAATAAGAAAATGAAGCTTATAAGGAAAGAAAAACTCAAAAGGTCAAAACAAACTATCAAGAAAACAAAAAGAACCCATGCTGAGTTTGACTCAAACCACATTCACTTAAAAAGATAAAGTGCTACACATAAGCATTTTACACACGTTGTTTAAAGAAAAGAGAAAGCCTGTTTATGCAAAGTGCACAAGCACAAGGCAAATTGTAGTTAAGAAAACCCTACCTTCCCAATATTCAACTGTCTTAAAAATAAAAAGATAAGGACATGAGACTTCAAGAAAATCATGGATAAAAGATAAGAAACCAAAACAATGAACCGATAGGAATACCTAGGTCTTAAGTTTATAGCATAGGTGCACGCAATTGAAAAGTGGATGTGAATTTTCAACACCCACATCAAGTAGAGACCTCGGGCTAGCAAATCCATAGACATTGAAAGTACCCATATACACGATCTTATCAACCATGTTATCCAATTATTCCACCTAGATGTAATAGAAACCATGGGGATGATACCAAGCACAATGGAGAGAGTTGAGGGCTCCAAAGATGCCTTGTACGACCTCTAGGACTCAATGGAAAGCTTCCAATAAGCTATGAAGTTTGACTACTCAACCATAACTCCTAAGACCATGGAAAGGAAACTCCATGAGTTGCAAGTCCAAGGGGATAAATACCATCAACTGATTGTTGGATCTTAGTAATGACACTGTATATCAACTTGTGACCATGTAAGAATGCAAGAGCAAGAGACTCATCATTGGATTTTCTTTTGGATCTTGTGCAACAACTATTCAATGCTTTTATATGATGCAAATAGAGACCTTCATCACACAAACTATCCAAACCGGAATGGAAGACACTCTAGGTGCTAGAGACCATACCAAAATTCCCTTAGTTGTAAAGCAACTAGACAAATACTTCATCAATGACAATCCCTACAACTTTATTGAACAATTTGAGCAATTCTATGAGGATAGTAACCTTCTAGTGTGATACCAAGCAAGTGCAAGCTTTTAGACTTTCTTAGGAGAAAAGAAGTGAACCTAGTTTACTGATCTAGATGCTACTTAGGGACCTCTTTCGTACTACTACTTAAGGACCTATTCATCAAACACTTCACCAAAGTCGACTATGGGAATAACCTCATTGTTTGGCTATGATCATTGAGCAATCAAAGGATGAAAGTGAGAAAGATTACATCTTTAAGGTGCAAAGTATGTACAAACAAATCCCTACTATAGAGAGAACCACTACCAAGGTAGTCAAAAAAGCCTTCATGAAGGGCATTCGTGATGAAAGAATCTATGAAACCTTGAATATGAACTTGAAACTTGATCATTCCAACATCAATAATGTTCTAGATGATGCTATCTCCATGGAAAACCTTCATCGCAAATGAAGGAGGGATAAAAGAGCATATGGATACCATTAAGATATATCTATAGGGCAAATCCACATAGAAACTAAGGAAACCTAGGATTTAATTGCCAATGTTAGGAAGCAGCAAAACAAGAACCGTTGAAGATGGCAGAACCACTAAAAATTTCTAGACCATATTGCCAAAATATACAATGTGTTCACTGTGGTGGGAACCACCTTTCTTCACAATGTTCTTGGCCACTTTGATCATGCACTAGCTATGAAAATTTAGCCATGAAGTTTATATTTTAGAGCCACATAAAGACTCAGTACCCCTAACTTTTCCTATCAATAGTCTAACAATGATTGAAATTATGCTAGAAAGTCCCCTACTTGCCCCACAATTAGCACTATTAGCTCATTCAATGGCCAATAATAGCAAGTTGAGATTAACACCTCCAAGATCTCTAAATCCATTGTGCCAATTTTCATACATCTACCTAGTGATGCAGCTATCCATTTCATTGAAGAACTAGTGGAGGATAAGGAATACACGAATCCTTTTGTTTGTTATGATGATGAAGAACATTGATGCTAGGATGAGGCCACAGGTGAGGCACATACCTCCAAATAGAGACCCCATTGCATGTTGAAACTATGGGCTACCAGGACACGTTTTCTCATGGTATCCATAAAAAAAAGAGTAGTTTAAGGGAAGTGATGTTGACCAACATTTTCTTTAATGCAGAATCACACACATATATCCAAATTGTCCATAGTGTAAGCAAGAAATTTCAAGGTAATAGTGCACCTATTTTGTTGGGCCTATTTATAGTCAAAATGATCAATGATGAAGATTGCATTCCCATTTCTATACACACTATCGCGCACGAAGTAATGTTGGGGGAGTGAGCATTGAGGGCCACAATGATAAATGGATCGAGTATTAACAAGAAGAGTTCCAAGCAAAGGAGAAAAAGAGCTAAACTCAAACTTAAGAGTGAAGGCCTCTCAACACCACCACAAATGGATGCTACCTCTAGTGTAGAAAGTGCCACAACAACATTGCATATTACTAAAGAAACCATCCCCAAGGAAAGTCATACGCTAACCTAGTTTAGTAACTAGCAATAACCATCATTGCAGCCCTTGTAACCACAAAGCTTACCATTCCACTCAGAAGTCTACTCAAAGCTAGTCCATTGATTTGGCAAGGAGTACAATATTGGATAGAAGGAGCAATCTACAAAATCTCACCACATTCCACAACCTAGTTTTAGTGCGCCTTCAACCTTAATTGCTTTAGGGATTAGCATGTTCTATGTCAAAGTTGAGCAACATGCTATTTTCCCTCTAGAAACCCTTGGAGATACTATTTGGTGAGGAATTGTCAGCACTACAATCAATTTGAGCATAGTTAATCAAGGCGTATTCCGGGGAGATCCATCAATTGAACTAGTGTGTCGTTGACATGAGGTTTTAAGTCAGATCAATGGGAGTCTTAAGAGATTGGTTGGTCAAGATTGTTGGGGTACAGTTCAAGGTTTACTTTATTGTCATGAAAGGAGTCGACTATAACCTGTTGCTCGACCAACCATGGATACACAATGCACATCTCATTGAGGATTTTGGCAATGGTCTAGTCTTTCTATGAAATGGAAAGGAGGTAGTCTACATCAAGATGGAATCCCAAAAAAGAAAAATGGAGATGAATGGGCTCACCAGACATCTGGGGCTAATTGGGAAACCCTAGGATGTTGAATTCAAGCCATGTAGTATCTACCCAATAACTATATGTTTCTCATGTTTGCCTTGTTTGAAACAAAAGATATGAATTTGCTCTACTTGGCCATGGCTATTGGATGTTAGCAAACTAGCATTTGACACTCTTCAAATGGACTAAGGATTTTGACCCAATGGGTCCAAAGGCTTCAAAGGTCCCAATTTGGGTAGAACTCCCAAATTTTTTGAATTTACATATGTTTCTTATATTAGTAGTTGCACCCCTAGGAAAATTATTGGGTCAAAATCCACAAAAACATATAACTCTAGATGGCATTTGCATGCCCTAATTGAATTAGATATCACCCAAAGTCTTCTCGAACTCTTGATGGAATCTAACTAAGGAGTTTCATTTTAAGAAACATTCAACTATTTACAAAAACATTCCTAATGCTTGTTTTTAAGTGCCTCAAGGTGGGGGCACTTTATTAGAGATTTTCTAGAACTTTGAAAAAAAAAGAAAGATTAATTATAGCCTCAACCACAAATAGAAAAACTAGATTATGGTTTTCGAATTTTGCAAAGGAAGGGAAATAATGAAAAGCTAGGTCAACCTTAGCATAAGAATAAGAGAATGAATAAGACTAGATTCACATCTCTATTGATGAACTTGCTAGATGACTCACAATGCCTATGTGAGGCTTACATAAACATAGCACTCCTACTCCAAACCAGTTCATCTCTTCAAACTCCAAGGAGGAAGAAATCTTGTTCTTTACTTGAAAACACTCAAGTAAAGGACAATCATCTAGTCTCCCTAGACAATACTAACATTGACCTAAATGGACAAGTGTAGGATATAGAGATTATTAATATTGAAGAAGAGAGATTACCCCAAGGAATAGATACATTGACTTATCCCATCCCTACCAAAGCTCAATAAAGTTGAACGAATTAGAAGTTTCATATAGTGCTAAAAGGAGTTATTCTAATGTAGAGCAAAGAAGAAACAACCCCTTTAATAAAGGAAATGAAAGTGCTAAGAAACATAAAGCAAAAAATACAACATAACCTAAAATGATTAAGTCCCTAAAGATAATCTCCATATAATAAGAAAGGACTTGTAGACCCCAAGAGGCCACATATGATCAAGGATTGGCTAAAAGATATACAACCACTACCTTACATTTTATGCCTACAAGAACTAATAGCTACTAATGATATTTGAGGAAAAAATTTATAATCCATTTCCAATTAATACACATCATTCACCCCAAATCACAACTCCAAAAATGAAGTGGCAACCATAGGAATTACTAACAAATTGCTAGGATCGGTCCTTGATGTCTCCAAGGACCCTTCTAATAGGTGGATAGTGTCACATCATAGAGATAAAGAAGATTTTGTAGTAATCTATCTCTATGCTCCCAATGACTTAACTGAAAGACTAGGTCAAGCCTTCTTGAACTCTAGTGCCCAGTTATCCTTGGGAAAAACCTCAATATGGTAATGGATGTTGAAGAAATATTTTTAAGAAAGGGCCAAATCCTAAGTAGCAAAGAATAGATAAATAAGACATATGAAAACATACCATATAGTCGTAGGCTAAAGTAAGGTAAGTAGGTACACCTAGTCAAGCTATCAAAAAGGTCACTTGGGAAAGCAAGGTTGGACTTTATGCTTCAACGGGATTGAATAACAACATTTTTCAAGTTGTAGTAGAGGGTTTGAGAACATTGTAATGTTTGACCACTTCCCCATCCAACTAATTCTCTCCATTAATCTTCAGGCTATAAGAGCTAGATGGTTTCACCAAGACCCAAAACTCTTCAATCAAATCAAAGTCATAGAAGTTATCAACAACCCTTGGGTAGGAGCTTCTGATGGGGAAAATCTCCAAACAACATGGAGTGAAGCTATTAATGCTATACAAGACTTACTGATAGAAACTAAGAGAATTTCTACTCTACAAAGAAGAGAATATATAAATGTAAAATATGCTACAAGTCAATAGCTAGAATAAGTGTCTAAATGGAATCTACATCTACAAGATAAATTGATCTATTTGAGGAACATACTTAAGAAACATAAAGAGGATGAAGCAAAAAGACTCCAACTCTTCATGAAATGCCAGTGGGCTAGAAGATGGACAAATCATCCAAGGAAATGTTCACAATTAGCACAAAAAAGTGAGGGATATAGTTACCTTCTTAAGAAAGAAAGATGGAACCACAACACAAGGCAACCATGAGAACTTGACTATAGCTAAAGAAAACTTTGACAAAATATTCAATAGTCTACCCACCCTTGACAAGGAGGTCACTATTGCGAGAGGCTTACTTGCCAAAACAAGGAAAAGAGTAGTCCCCCACTCTCTGGCCATAATTCTAGATGGGGACATCATAATGAGTGAATTGAAAGATGCAATAGATTCCCTAGCAAAAGTAAAGATTATGGGCCTTCATGGATTAGTGAGAAAAAAATTCACACAGAATTGAAAGAAATAATTCACCCATTGCTCCTCAATGAAGATATTATCAATAAACAGAAGAGAAGAAAAAGACAACTTAAAAAACTAGAGACCCATAACATGTCTGAGATTAGCATCTAAAGTATCTGGTAAAACACTGGCTAGAAAAACTAGTGAATCATCTAAATGTTTGGATTAGAAAGGGTTCTCAAAACGAAGATACATCTTGGACTCAATAATTAGCTACATGACATGGGATTAGGGAAAAGGTTCATCAAGTATGTAGGTGTTTGGTTTGGCAACACCTCAGCCAAAATTGCAATCAATGGTGAACTCACATATTCCATTCTTCTTAGAAGATTTATTAGACAAGGTTTCCCTTTGGCCCCTCTTCTTTTTGATATTGCAAGTAGGATGGCTAGCGGAGGAACAAAGTCAAAAAGACAACATTCAAGGCATCAAACTCTTAGGTAACAAACACTTGGTGTTGAACCAATTCACCAATGACACAAATTGTACAATTAAAAATGATCTACTCTCTATTCTTTCCTTTTGGAATTGTTTAAAGTTTTTTTATAAAACCTCAAGATTAGTAACGAACCCCACTAAAATCAAAATAAGGAGGATCCAAACAAAAGACTTACAAAACTTGCTAAATAAGGAAGGATGCAAAATCATTGAAGAGGGGAAAGTATTTTAGACTATTAGACATACCCATGGGATTTGGTATTATCACTCAAAAATAGAGGTGGGACTGGGTATTATATATAATAAAAAATAAACTAGATAAATGGAAATGTATGAAAAAAAACTTGGCATGTAGAGATTTAGTCTTTAGTCCTCAACCATTTAATAATACCTTCTACAATTTACCATCTAGCCTATTGAAGACCCCTTGGCATTAAAATCGAGTTGCATAGATTAGTACAAAACTTTCTCTAGGTTGGTCCAGACAATGACAAATTTAAAATCCCAAAAGTGGCATGGGTAGACTACATCCGTCATAAGAAAGAAGATGAGTTGGGTCTACCAAATATTGAGTAAATAGCCAATAGGATAGTTGCAAAATGGATAGTAAGAAGTTTTCATCACCATGATAAGGACCATGCAGTCCTCTTACACCTAAGCTATATCATTTTCTAGGTTCTAGGGTATAATAGATGGAGAGAACCTGACCCTATCATAATGGCCTTCAGTCAAGCCAAAGTGCCAACTAGAAATGCTCTAAACTAGCCAAAAGTTTGTGGCAAGTGTGGTACAAAAATAAACACCTATTATCCCTCTCCAAAATCACAATTTCACCCTTCCCTAGAGTTGACTAGACTCAATGTGGTCCACCTTTTTCCACCCCAATATAAACCTTTATCAATATGTGTTAGTACATATACTCTATAAAAAGGGGTGTGTCTACTAGGAAGATCTATGGGATACTAGGAAGTTTGGCTTATTCCCCCTCAACTCAAAAGTAGATTCAGGCTCAAAAACCATGAGATAGAGTTCATCAAGGAGAGAAGAGCTCTCTAGATTCCACATCTAGAAAAGGCTATTTGCCTCAAGCAACCTTTTAACCCCAAAGGCCTATGTTGCCCTTTGCTAAATACTAGTAACCTTGCATTTCTTAAAAAGATGAACAAGAGATGGAGCCTAAACTAGAATAGCAAACAATGGGAATACAAGTTTCAAAATCTACGTACCAAAACTATTAAAGAAAAAATCTATTGCCTTCAATGGCTTATAATGCTTAAAGCACTATGGACTAAGGGGAGAGTAGATAATTTAGGAATAAAAAATGGTCTACACTCAAGATGGAAAAAATAAAAGGAAATAATATCCCATTTGTTTATCAATTGCAATTCTAACAAAATATTATTAATTTTATTGCAGATTTTGGTTCTCTCCTATCATCTTACTATGCTAAATTAGAAGAAATTGCTATTGGGTGAATGCAATGGTGTGCCTCTAGCCATTTGAAATTGGTTAAAAAGCTACTATGTATGGAAATCTGGATAAGTAAGAATCATAAACAGTTTCATGATGAGAAAATAGATCCCTTACTTGGTTTTAAATTACATATTTTGCTGCAAATGACAAAGACAAAGAAAACTTGATCAAATAGAACACCAAGTGGATGGATAACTTGACCAAACAAAATAATAAGACAAAAATAACATGATCAAACAAAACACCAAGTGGATAGAGGAAAATACAAAGATGCATAAATGAATGAACCTATAGGAGGGCTAAAGTACGAGGGAGCTCAAAGAAGTAGGCATTGAATAAGACATTAACCAAATCCAAGCAAAGATTGCACTAGAAAGATAGGAAAATGAGAAATTAATCAATTGGATCGAGAGGATTGTAGCTAGTGTTGGTGCCCTCTATTTCTCCTCCAAAGTAGGACCATTCAAGGTCATGAAGAAAATGTTAGTAGATATATTTACTCTTCAATCATCTCATCCCATGGAGTAGACAAGGACCATCACTCTTTATTTTGAACAAGCATCTCATCCCATGGAGTGAACAAGCATCATCGCTCTTTATTTTGAACAATGTACTATAGCTTGTATCTTACTTATGGAACAATGCTATAGACTAAACTCATGTAGCTTGATATGTATATCGAAAACTTCTTTTACTTTTTAAATACAATTTAACATTTTTGAAGAGAAAAACCATATTAGCAGTCTTTTCTATCTATTATTTAAAGGTTTGACTTGGTGGTCCCAAGCCATAAACTAGCAAAGCTCGTTTTGTCAAGTTGAACCTAAAAGGATGCTGACAATCTTTTGAGAAAAGATAATAAAGAGAAGAAAATTTGAAAACAAAAATGAAAGCATGAGCTTCCAAATTATTAAAGCAAGGGGGTGCAACCATGCAAGACATAGGAAAATTCTTGAAAGGGTGTGCAAGTTACAAAATTGAAAATGATAGGACCACTACCATACTTAAAATATAAGTAGCTGTGTAGGTTTGAGGATTCTCTTTTGTTGCTTTGGATCTATAGCCTATAGGCATGTATTACTCTTCTCTTCCTATACAATTGAATGTTTTAAATTTTAGATTCTTAACCTTCTCATAGTTCTTTTCTTTTGCTTTAAGTGACCCATTGACCTAGCTCGAGTCTCCAACCCACTTTTAAAGTACTTTGAATTGAAAGAAATAATTTTATTATTGGATTTAGAGCTCCTCTCTGTCTCTTTGTCCCTCTATGTGTGTGTGTGTGTGTTTGTCATAGCTATCCCGACTCCCTCTTGCCCTTCCCACAATCTCCGTCTGAGAGAAACATCGAACCCAAGGACATCCATCCTTTGGCTGGTTACACACAATGACGGATGTCTAGTTTTCAAAAAAATCAAAGTGTCCGTTGGCTGACGTATGGTGACTTTCTTCAGTTCACCTTTTTCAATTTATGAACACTTTTGAGCGGGGGTTTGAGCCCGCACTAATGGGGAAAGGGCTAGGCTTTAACTACTGCTAGGCGCTCCACGCCTAGGCTCGCCTCGGCGCTTTGTGTCGGGGTGGGTGCAATTTTTGCGGGGGGCGGGTGCTGGACGCGTGGCACCCACCCCCGCGTTCTCTTTATTTTTTGTGGGGGAAGTGGGGGGCTGCCACGTGGCACCCACCCCCAACCTTTCCTTAACTAATAGTATAGATTAAGACATCACACTTTTGGTATTATAAAAAATCACATTTAGTATGTAAAGAACTACACATAGACTGTTTTACGAGGAAGGGATTTAGCCCTATGTGTAACCGCCCGCCCCCTCTCTCTCTCTCTCTCTCTCTCAAAATCGGTCATAACTCGCCCATGCCCTCTCCCACTCTCCACGAGGAGCAACGCTAGCAAACACGCGTCTCTCTCTCTCTCTCTCTCTCTCTCTCTCCGGGTCCAGACAAATGAGCAACTACGCCGCACGCGGACTCTGCAGGCGGGTCTCAGGCAGTGTGCAAAAAAGCACCTACTGGATCCTGCCTGCATTGAACAGAGCACCCCAAGGTTGGAGTGGTGGTAGTTGTGCAACACGGAAGGCGTTTATAAGGAAAGTGGTGGGTTGGGACTACAGGTAGAGACGGCTAGAGAGGAAATGCTGGTGGTGTTGGGACCTTTGTTGCCCTCACCTGCTCCAGCGACAAGATCCATGCCATCACCATGGCCAGGCTTGCCGACGCGTGTATGGACAAGAACATGGCCGCCATCCACAAGGCCTGCTTGCAGCAAGGGAACTCCTCTTGGTGTCAACAAAGGTGTTACTAGCTAGGGCTATGGTAGGGGGTATGTGAAGCCAAACATTGAAGCTCGCACCATCTCCTTCTCTGAGCCTACCTAGAGTCCACGAGGGACTTATGACTCATGGTTTCCTCTTCTCTCCTTTCAATCCCTCTTACACATTTAGTCACTGTTTGTGCGACCCTCTCCCTCCACTCTACCCCTCTTATGCCTATTTATTTCTATAGACCTCTATCATGTATTTTGGTGGTAATGGCACTGTTGGGAATGACACCAATAGTAGCAATAGGAGGGACTTAGAGCAGTGGTAGAAGCCATGGATAGAAAGATGTGGTAGTGTCTAGTGCAAGCTAGAGGCATAAGGAGCAGGCAGATAGGGGGGTATAGAAATCGAGAAGAGCGAGTAGAAAAAAGCCATAAGAGCTTGGCTAAAGAAGGAAGCTGGAGTCCCATAGCCATAAGAGCTTCAGTACATTCCTGCTAGCCAGAAAAGGGAGAGAAGAAGCCCGTTATGTGAGCCTACCAAGCCGCCCTAGAGAGACGTTGAAATGCCACTGGCGATTCTAGTAGAATGGAGATTGAGGTAGGATCTGCAAGCAAAATGGGCATTGAGAATAGGCTTGGTTTGGCAAGTTATCAGTAGGGACATCCATCGATGGTGATTAGAATTTGGAAATTGATTACTACATGTTTTCTCTAAGTCATTGGCAGTTTGAATGCATGATGAGGAATCACCATTATCTTTTTTGATAGCATCATGTCATGAAAGCCTATGCTCTCTTTCGTTAATATTAGCATTGATGTGGGTGTCTCCAAGCATTGCATGTAATGAAGACTCACTTTGAATGCATGATGAGGAATTACCATTAGCTTTTTTGATAGCATCATGTCATGAAAGTCTATGCTCTCTTTCGTTAATATTAGCATTGATGTGGGTGTCTCCAAGCATTGCATGTAATGGAGACTCACTTTGAATGCATGATGAGGAATTACCATTAGCTTTTTTGATAGCATCATGTCATGAAAGTCTATGCTCTCTTTCGTTAATATTAGCATTGATGTGGGTGTCTCCAAGCATTGCATGTAATGGAGAGTCAATTGAGTATGAATATAATCTAACTTCAAATCTAGTGTATATTTAAATTTATTTTTTAGGTAGTTAATTATGATGTAGGTTACTATTTAGAGGAATGTTAACTTCATGTCATTTTTGTATCCTCACAAAACCATAACCTTTGAAAATCTTATTCTCTAACCCTTCCACAGTGCCTAATCCCCACACCTTGAACAACCTTAACCACACTAATAGATTGATAAGAAGGTGGTTTTATGCACAAACTAACAACTTTGCTTTGCTCCATGTTGGTTTGTGCATGGAGTAGTCTAGCATTCATATCATTCCTTTTATGATTAGTGCATTGAGAGAGAGAGAGAGAGAGAGAGAGAGAGAGAGAGAGAGTGTGTGTAAAGAGGATGGAGAAAGTTGGAAGAGCCTCCGGAGGGGCTCAAGAGCAAGTGGCCAACTTACATGGGAAAAGGCCTAAACTCATACACATGATGCATATTGAAAGCACATTAATTATCTTAGAATTGGAATATATTGCAATACGTCATAGTTATAACGTGCCACCTAGCGGTTGTCTAGGCACATTTTTAGCCGTCCATTGAGAAACTAATCTAAGAGACGGCTGCTCTACACTCCCATGAAATGTTATGAGGTTTGTCGCTTATGGTTTCTCAAGTCCGTCTTGCAATAGAACATTTGCGGTCGAACCCGTTAGGATTGACTTGAAACTTGGATTTCTAGTGGTCAAGATCTACTGACAATATTCTAGCGTCGGGTCCTTGACATATTACTTTACGCGAACATATCCCCAGTCGAAGCAAATCCATATCGCACTTGGTTCAAAGAGAATGGAAAATGAGAGGGATGCGCCACTCAATCTCTCTGCTTGTAAGGCATAGTCCCATTCCGGTCCTCTAAAACAGCCACTACAAGGATATGGAAGCATAGCAACGGTGCTTTCCGACGCAAAATAGCGGCGTTGCTAAATGCGACGCAAATAGCGACGGTGTTCAGACAAAAAAACGCGAGCCGAAATCCGAGCACGTTATTTTGCGCGAACGAACGAAAGAGAGTGAATGAGAGAGTGAAAGGGAGAGCGAACTCCATCTTGTATTTGAAAGGGAGAGGGAGAGAGAGAGAAAGAGTAAGAATGAAGGTTTCTCACCACCGTTGCCGTCGTTTGCGAAGAAGAGGAGGAAGTGTACGGAGGGCGAAGAGGAGCCACTGAATCCATCCTTGGGCATTTTTTGTGAGTGTATTGTTCCCTCTTGCTTTGTTTTTGTTTTTTTTCCTTTTCTTTTACTTGTTTTTGTTAAAATCATGTGTATTGAGAAAAAAATAGAGGAAATTAGAGAGGGAGAGGAAGAAAGAAAAGGAAAGAATGAATGAGAGAGAGAGAGGGAGAAAGCATTAAACATAATAGGGAAAGAGAGAAAGAGAGGAGGAGAAAAGAAGGGAGGGAGAGAGAGAGGGAGGGTGAGGTTGTTATTGTTGTTTTATTTTTTTATTTCGTTTTTTCTTGTTTGTTGTGGTAGTCCTAGTAGTGCTAGCGGTAGCAGTAGTGGTAGTTGTTTAATTTTTTATTTTTTTGTTTGATGTTGTTGTGGTAGTCGTAGTAGTAGTAATGATAGTGGTAGTGATAACAGTAGTTTATTTTTTTCTTTTTTTGTTTGTTGTTGTTGTGGTAGTTGTAGTCGTGGTCATAGTCGTTGTAGTCGTGATTGTAGTAGTAGTACTTGTAGTAGTAATAGTAGTTTTATTATTTATTGTAGTAGTAGTAGTAGTTTTTTTTTCTTGTTTATTGTTTAGTTTTCTTGTTTGTTATTGTTATTGTAGTAGTAGTTTTTTCTTCTTTTCTTATTTGTTGTAGTTTTTTTTTTTGTTCTTGTTTATTGTAGTGGTAGTGGTAGTGGTTTGTTGTTGTGGTAGTGGTAGTGGTAGTAGTATTGGTTTTCTTGTTTGTTGTTGTTGTAGTTTTTTTTCTTTTCTTATTTATTGTTTAGTTTTCCTGTTTATTGTTATTATTGTAGTTGTAGTAGTAGTGGTTTTTTCTTCTTTTTTTGTTTGTTGTAGTAGTAGTTATTACTTTTTTTTTCTTGTTTATTGTAGTGGTAATGGTAGTAGTAGAGAGAGAGAGATGGTTTTTTTAAAGGAGATTAGTAGTAGAGAAATAGAGATGTTTTGTTAAAGGAAATGAGAGGGAGAGAAAGAGAAAAATAAAGAAAAAACAAGAGAGAGGGAATAAACATACAACATAATAAAGAAAGAAAAAGAGAGAGAGAGAAGGAGAGAAGAGAATGAATGGATAAAAAACAAAGAGAGAGTAGTGGCGAGGTCCAGTGAGGTCCCGGTATAATACCACGAGACGAGAAACACTCCGACTTACGTTAATTTGTGGGTGGGTGGAGACTTTACATACGTTAATTTTGTTGAGTTACAAGATAAAAAATCCATTCTTAAACAATTTAAGAAAGAAAAAAAGAATGATAACAAAAACAAATTGTTTGTTGTAACGTAGACTAAATGAAAAACGATGAAGGTCGTGATGTTCAAGATTGTGAGGTGTATCTTAATCAGCGTGTCCCATGTCCTTGCTCTTAATGTAAGTTGGCAATTAGACAAAAACGTCGATTGTCCATAGAACACATACGACGCTTTGGCGAGTTTCAGTCTGAGATCATTGATCATGCGATCTCAGATTTTGAGCAAACGGTAAGAAAAGTGTATATCAATCATGCATTGTATTCGCAAGCTAATTGAATACCATATACAAAAATATTAGATGTGGCTGGCAAATTTTCTATCCAAGGAGGTGATGTCTCGTCCCAAGGAGTGTACCCTTTGCGGCCAGTTAGAAGAGTTGGTGGATATGCAATGGATGGAGTGCTTGAGCCAATCCACCACTTGGAAGGTACTACCCAATCTATACCATCAATACCAGAGGAGACATGTAGCCTTCCAAACTTACCTACAATCTTGGAGCTTGAGATGGAGGTAATGATCAATGTATTGATGCCCATGGATATCAAGACTTCTGATTCGCTTAGAGAGGAAGCATCCATACCATTATATGATGGGTTCCGAGTATCTCTCATGAAGACATTGCTTACATTCCTAAGTGTGCAAGCAAAATACAGGTGGAGCGATACTAGTGTGACCGAGTTTTTCAAGTACCTTGTACGTACGTTTTGTTGATTTTTTTTGACACTATCATTAAAAATATTTGTGTTTTTTCAAGGTGTTTTATGATTTTTTTTAAAGGTTGCTGAAGTATCATATATTATCACTTGCAAATATCATATTTGAGTCTCGTGATGATGTGCGACATATTTTACGAAAGCTTGGCATGAAAGCTTGGCATGGACTACAACAACATCCATGTATGTATCAACAATTGCATATTATTTCAAGGAGAATACGAGACTATGGAGACATGTCAAAAGTGTGGTGCTCACATGTATCGACAGGACTTGCAAGAACAAACTATCCCTAAAAAATTTCTTAGATACTTTTCGCTTATCCCCCGCATAAACCATATGTTTTGTACGTCTGGCATGGCGAGTTTGATAACATGGCATGCGTAGAATAGGTCCACAGAACAAATATCAGTGGATTCACACGCATGGAGCCACATTGACTCTATCTTCCCAAGCTTTGCTCGAGAGCTAAGGAATCTTCGGCTCGGTCTTGCTATGGATGGCGTGAACCCATTCGATTTGCACTCAACTTCTTACAGTGTGTGGCCTACAGTCCTTGTCAACTACAATATCCCTCCATGGCTTTCTACGAAGAAATAGCATCTCATCCTTAGCTTGCTTGTTCCTGGCCGCTACAAAGTTAAAAATATGGACGTGTATCTTCGTTCATTAGTCGATGAGCTTAAGATTTTGTGGAAAAAGGAAGTCACAGTGCAAGATATGAGCAAGTGTGATGGTTGACGGTTCACCAATATTTGAGCCATTCTCATGTGCACCATGCATGACTTTTCGGGATTCAGAGAATGCTTAGATAAGTAGGATTTTGTTTTCGTTGATAACATCTATCATAGCTCGTTCAAGTTTGTATTCACTGGATAGAGGTGTTGGGACAGTTCTGGTTACCTTAGGTTATCTTGCATGTTCATTGTGTGGGCCATAGTTAAACTCCCGAAGGTCATGAACCATGAAGAAGATGGTATATCAAGGACACGCCGCTTTTGCGAGAGGCTCATGAACTCAGGAAAGGTTTTCTTGGACGACCTCCAGTACGTATGAATGCCAAAGATGGTACGAGCTGAAAATGGTCCACATGGAGTCACATCCAAACGGAATGCGATGGTTCTCAGTTTTCTACGAGTTGTCATATTGGACCTACTTACAGATTAACCACTTGTTGGATCACATGCATATTTTTAAGAACGTGGGCAACTTGCTATGGGACCACATCACAGGAAAAAGAGACATTGTAGGGACACGAATGGATTTGAAGGAGGTAGGTAAGATGGAGGCGCTTTGACCACAGTGGAGTGCGGATGGTCGCTTGCAGCTACCTCGTGCTCCTTGGGTTTTGTCCATTAAAGCAGAGCGCATTATGAAGCAAATACTCAAGTCTATCCGCACTTCGACAGGTATGGTGCATTCTCTTAAGTCCACATTTTCTAAAGACGACCAATTATCAAGGCTAAAATCCCATGATTAGCATAAGATATGTCATGTTTATACTACGAATGGATTGTAAGTTGACTGCGTATTTTGCTATTTGGAGTGTAGTCATTGTTCATAATGCTTCTTCGTTTGTGGTAGTTTGTACTACTTACCGATCGCGATCGCAGGATGCCTTACTCTAAAAATACGTAGGACAATTTACATGTTGTCGACTTTAGTGCAATGGATCTCACAGAAGGAGATTAAGACATCCTCTATTGAATCTACAAGGTGGAGAGCAATGGAGGTGGTGGAGGCGGTTTGTCTCTTTGAGAAATACCTGTCTACCAACATGCTCACAATACAAATTCAGATTTTTATACATCTTATAGATGAAGTGGAGATTGCTGGACTTGTCCACACACGATGGATGTTTTTCTTGGAGTGCTTCATGAAAACCTTGAAAGGCTTTGTGCGACAATGAGCTGAGCCAGAAGGTAGCATGACTGAAAGTTGGTTAGTATCCGGAGGCACTAGTACATATTTCACAATGGCTACCAACTTTGGATTCATACAGCAATATACTATGGTCGCTGAAGGACGATGATAGATTGACCGGAGATGTGGTGGTTGAAAATGGGTTAGAAAAAAGAATGGATGCTGCAATGGAGGAGAAAGTGAATCGCTTTTGTATGTTGCACCATGTCTCTATGAAGACGCGGCTCGCTAGGTACCAGCAAGCTAGGAAAGATCGCGAGAAAGCACGATCTGAATTTCGATGTAGTACACGCCATCAACCGATTCGATATCCCGCGAGGGCATAGAGGAGATGCCACGGTTTATGTCAACACGATGGCTGCATGGAGCTTTAACCGCAGCGTTTCACGAAGGGACGGAGGTCTCAATCGAGGAGTGGAAATTCTCGAGGGGATGTAGTCCAAAGGTAATGACGTGTTTAGGATTTGTCGTATCTATATGTTATATGCGACAGCTAATTAAGTGTTTCAATATACAATATAAAATATATAGTACGACGTGGTTGCACAGATGGCATTTCCGCGTGGAGTGTATTGACAAAATGTGCTCCACAACAGATTATGGTATCATGGCAAGGTTCGAGTAAGAGAGTCGACGACGAGCAACGGATCCAAACATGATTATAGATGGGATGGAGTATTTTAGAAACTTGCAAAGTATTGTCACGGTGGATTATCGTAGCTTCTCCATGATCCTATTCGATGTGCAGTGGTTCAAAGTGGTACTTGAAGGAGCTGGAGCAACAGTTCGACAAGGTCCATCTAGATTTCTTAAAATAGGTTCCGAAAAAAAATGAACGGATTTGCGTGCCACGTTTGTGTTGCCGATTCATTGTGAATAAGTGCATGAACTCATGTGTTTTTTAATTGTATTACGACATGGTACATGTCACAATAGTTTAATCTCTCTTGTATGTGATTGTGAACATGTTATTTTCTATTAAAACCCCCAACAACCTCGATGGTGGTACGTTATATCTTTAGCTCCCCGAAGTACGAGAATATATGATCAAAGTGATGTTTCGAGCATAGATAAGGATAGTATGCAAATAGAGGGTCGATATTGCAAGGGGTGGAGGCCAGCAAAAGCTTGGCGCATGTAGAGAAGCTAGCATCGGGTAACAATCATGGAAATACAAGAGTCCAATAATTCTTTGAGAACGAGGTGGACTCATCCTTTTGTGGTGACATGTCTATCGACCTTCCAGTGTATGAGGAGTTGTGTCAGGAGATTGACATGGAACTATAGGGTACTTCATACTTGGAGTATCCACCTAGTCAATTCGTTGACAAATTGCTTATAAGGGTACATAAGATATGTATTTTAAGTAAAATTATTTTTAAAAGATTTATATTATTGTGCTTTGTATGATTTATATTGATTATGCTAATATCAATTTTTGTCTGTGCAGGTGACCTTTGTGGATACTTAGATCATCACGATAAGTCGAGGGATGAGCGACGAGGAGCTACAAGAGATCTTCACGCATATATCTCCAGATGAGATGGTGAGATTCAAAGATATGGCGGACTAGGAGCTATCTCATATACCATCAAGCCGCTCGATTAGATCTACTTCAGCGCACTCTGATGCTTCAGTTTCCAGCAACGAGGTCGACGCTTCAAACTTGGGCCAGATGCATGGAGTGGTTCAAGGGGATGTTGTGGAGATCTGAATGCAGTGAGCTTACAGTCGGCTCGCGATACAGTGCTACTCCTCGCTCTCGTGGTGGTTCGAGAGAGCATGACTCAGGTGGTTGCTGTGGAGGTATCGACATAGTATCTCCGACTCATCGTTCTGCTGCTGAAGTTGCGTCACCTTCGGGATTTGTCACACCTATGGGGACGTCTACTCCAGTCACTCTGGCTTTTGCTCAGTGGTGGGATCCCTATGGGTGTTACTCCGAGAGATACTACCTCGGTAGGTACACCAAATGTATATGGGTCTCCTGGATATGCCCAAAAGCATGGTCGCAAGTGGGAGAGAACCCATCTTAGGCATATCCCAAAGGATTATGCCTACCTTGTAGATGATAGGTCATGAGCCATCATTATGAATGATGAGGAGAGGAGGGTGATGGCTCGCATGAGAGAGTTGTGCTAATAAGTTTTTTGGCACAATGTCTTGGATCATTGGATGAACATACCAGAGGGGAGCAAGGACTATATTGTAGCATCCTTGCATGAGGAGTTTTCGATACCAATCGTAGCAGATAAGTTTTCTATGGGCTAGATAATGGAGTGCATACATGTATAAATGTCACACAAATAATCGGACACACGCAAGGTACTCAAGAGTGGGGCTTCAAGGCCCGAGTGGCTAGACGCGGATGACTGGCACTGGCTCAACAAGGAGACTACAGATTCTCCAAGACGTTGGAGACAACAGTACGAGGCAGCAAGGGCACGACTAGAGGTCGGAGTGGTCCATCATCTTGGGAGTGGCAACCACATGACATATCTGGAGAACTTTGTAAGTTTTACTTTTGCTCTGTCTGCTTTTTTTTTTTGCAATATCCTTTGTATTGACAATCATATTTCTAACAGTTATATTTTGTTTTCTTTGCAGCACTCCATTACAAACCGCGATCCCACCGGCCTTGAGACTCAATATGCAGAGAGGCACGGTCTCACTGCATTGATCGACCGATTGTATGGATACGGTGGCCCCGTAAGTCACTCATCTTTCTTGTATGTAGTTACTAAGTTTAATTAAAATGCATTATTGTATGGTGGACTGATGTGTAGTTATTTCTTTTTTTGCAAAGTCCATTCGATGCTCCTTTGCAGTGGGACAAGGTTTCAGATGGCGAGGATCTATAGCTCGCCCTTGGATCCCTGGAGCTTATATACTCTTCTTTTTTGGTCACGTGATCTGTGTAGACATTTTCTATGTAGTAGTAGTATCTTGCCATGATTGTACTAGTCACTTTCATTATGCATTCATATATTTATTTCATATATCAGTGTTATGATTTAAGTACATTTTGTATTTATTTACACGAGCATTATACACATTACTGAAACTATTTTGTATGGTCCAAATAAAGCACATAGTGCCAAGCTACCCTGCTACAAAATTTTTCTTTCCCGTCACCGTCGCTGTCATCGTCGCAAATTTACTACACGCATCGCTATTAGCATTGCAAAATGCATCGCAAAGCATCGTTATCAGCGTGATACCGATGCAAATAGTGACGTTGATAATGATTTGCGACGTTGATATCGACACAAATAGCGACATTGATAACGATGCTAATACCGACTGTTCTATGGTGTCGCTAATAGCAACGTTTTTTGCGACGACGGGGGCAAATTTCTTTATAAACATTTTCGTCGCTTTTAACATCGGTATAATGCCTATATCTTGTAGTGGGCATGAATCAGATTCTAACCTAACAAAATCTAAAGGTCGTTCGACTGTAGAACCTTGTGAGAAGCCTCCCAATCCTTTAGGACTACCCTTCCGTAAGATGGGCCTGTCGAGGGTTTCACCCACCCGCTTCTCTCAATAAACGCTCTTTAGTTTTCTAATTAGGTCCTACCACATTTATGTGTGATTTAAAACTAGCTTCTTTAATTGCGTCCTTTTAAGAAACAAGGCTCGTTCACGTAATCTTATGGTACTGACACGAAAATAATTCAAACAGGTTCTTTGGAAGTAAACTTAATATTAGCATTTTAACTGAGATACAAGTCTTGTCCAAAATGGACGATTCTCGCAATCCATGTGAGGATGTATCTTATTCCCTCCACGTATCTACCCTTGTACTATTAACAAGACCTTGAGAATCTATCTCGATCATGAAGATCGTTTGAGTATGACCCAGAGGCAGAGAATTTATAGCAAGAGCTTCCCCTAACATCCAAGCGTCCTTCTATGTTCAAACTAACCCACGGAGAGACCTCCCGTGGCGGGTTTGGTCCAGTTTTCGTCACAGTTATTTAGAACCTCCTTGGATAGGGTTCGTGGCCGATTGGGGGTAGCTTGCTACGCCCTCCATGAGTTCAACCTGATTTAGTATTCCAATTTCTTTTGTGAGTTTGGGGTCATACAATCCTTTCATAAATAGTGTCACTAAATTTACAAGCACAAACAATAGTGAAGGTGAGTGCTCGAGACATCTGCTAAGGTGGAGTTCCCATATTTGAGTGCTTAGCATTCACCCTTCTTGGGTCTTTCTTGCCTTGGTGATAGTTGCCATGACCTTCAGAGGGATAGAGAGTCCCCTTGTTCTGACCTCATTTCTATGTGATAGGAGTAAGCAATTACGCTTATTGGATTTGTATCTGTTAGTCTTTGGATGGTAACTCCCCTAATTTGCTAGCCTTTAGTCCAGGGTTCTTGTCTTGGGGATATGACACTTGAGTTTTCTTGTGTTGACATCGAGTTGTATCATGGTTAAAGGTGATATCTCTAAAGGTGTTTTGGACTTATCGTGGCCAGTTGGGATGGAGACCAATGAGTGGTTTACTTGTCTCCAGGAAAACCTATGTTTGTAACAATAGCTTGGCTTATTTACAATTAAACCCTAATTAACTCAAATTAAACCCTAGCATATGCGCATCTTATATCTATCCTTAAGATGAATCCCTAACATGTAATGCAACTAAAACTGTCCATGATATCACACAAATGTAGATGCGAGTCTTTCCTAAGTTGATGATACAATGCATCTCTTTTATTCTTGGAAATTCATTTCAATGCACTTATGCAAATCATAATTAGTGACTTGTATTTTTCTTTGTGTGAGGAACATGAAATCATCATGCCTAATGCAAATGCAAGCTATTTCTCTTTAAAGGTTTATAGGAGCCTAATACTCAACTTAGTATTGCAACAACCCATATATACTTAACCGTTTCATGGCAACTCATGATCATCATGGACTTGATTCAAGCCTTTATACCTATCTTTCCAATTATGCAAATTTCGCAATGTAAAAATACGATTTCTTTCTAATGATGACTATGCTTTACCGTCCCGATAACCCATTTTGCAGTTTCTTTTACCTCTTAAGCATGCCAATGCTAGTGCATAAATCTAATGCTCTACGAACACAATCAATAAATTCCTTGATTTTAGTGTGCACCAATGCGTAATCTTTTGTGCAAATTGTTCACTCTATAACATGCCAGAGTGCAATAAAACACAATACCCAACACGATTTTATAATACAACCTAGTTGATGGTTAGCTATCGTAGATTTTTACATGAATACTCCTCCCTACCTAATGCAATCGATCTACTTTTTTAAAAGATTCCTACCAAAGTAAGATTTATGGAATGCACCTGGTTACCAAGCATCGCGGTTCCTTGGCACATACCTCCATCGGTTCACGTGGATTTCACACTCAATTGGACCTTACTTTGCTTGGGAGGCATCATATAGTTCGCGGCCTTTCCTTTGCGGATACACACACAGGCTATAGAGGAGTTGAATCCTTGTTAGAGAATGGCCCTGGGAATGCTCTCAAGAGGGGGAAAAAGAGGAAGCTTGGAAGCTTCTAAGGAGATTCTTCCTCTCTCACTTCCTCTCTCTTTTTCTGTGTCCCTTAATGCCCTCTCTCTCTCCCTCTCTCTCACATCAATTCAACAGCAGGGGAAAAAAAAGAAAATGAGGTGCCCCTCTCTCTCCCCTAGGGGGGATTTTATAGCATTCTTAGGGGGGGGAGGTAGGGAATGGCGTGGCATGGAATCCCCCCCCCCCCCCTCCCCATCTCCACTAGGCGACTAGGTGGGTCATTGCCATGTAGAATATGGTGGAGGGGGAGAGAAGAATTAGTGGTGTGCTCATTGTCAACATCCTCGACTTCATTGCTACATCTACAGCTCCATTGATGTCATCTCACTGCAGCTCCCTCTGTCCCCTTGACACGCTGTCATCATGGCCGTCATTCCATTGCAACCCCCCGCTCTATTCACCAGCTGGCGACTTTGATAATTGGGGGGTGGAAATTTTTTTTCGTTTAATTGGATTTTTTAAAAAGGGGGTCTCACTGCCCCGAGGAAATATTACATCCTTCCCCCATTAAGGAATTGAGATGTCCTCATCTCGAAAGGAATTGGGGGTGTTGTTGGTTGAGCGTACTCTTGTCAGTCCATATGGCATCTTCTTTTGGATAGTTCTTCCACTAGATGAGGTACTCTTTGAGGGTTCTACTCCTCAATCTCTTTTCTCGAATGTCTAGGATTCTATCTGGCCAGAGCTCAAGGACTCCTTGGCTTGGCATTACAACTTGTTGATCATTGAGCACATGGCTGGGATTGGATACATATTTCTTTAGTAGGCTAACATGAAATACATTGTGAACTTTTATGTTCTCAGGGAGTTGGAGTTTGTAGGCGCTGGGGCCTAGTCACTTGAGGACCCTGTAGGGCCCACAATACCTTCAACTTGGTTTTTTAAATTCTCCCAATGATAAGGAACTCTTCTTGGGTTGTACACATATGAAAACTATATCTCTCTTTGAAGAGTCGCTCTTGTCTATATAGATTTGCATAGGCTTTCTGCCTATGGCCGCTCTAATGTTTTGTTGAATGGCCTTGACTTGCTCATCCATTTCCTCAAGAATATTCTTGGAAGCTTCTACCCTTAAGGTAGGATTTGAAAAATTCAATGGAGTACGGCAATCATGCCCATATAATGCTTGAAAAGGTGTCATTTGAATGCTATGTTGGTAGGAAGCATTATAGGTGAGGGAGTTTCAAAATTGGTGCTATCACTAAGCTATGCTTGAGTTGATCAAAACTTGTTTGTTCTATGGGTGTCCACACTATGGCAACCTGCTTTTTCAACAAATTTGTGACAAGTGTTGCGATTAAGGCATAGTCCTTAATGAAGATCCTATATCAACCTACTAATCCAAGGAAGCTATGCACTTCTTTAACACTAGTTGGTGGAGGCCACTCTTGGACATCCTTAACCTTTATAGGATCTATAAAGATTCCTTCATTTGACACAATAAATCCAAGATATTCGATCTGCCTCTTGAGGAAGGCACACTTTTTCTTCTTAGCATAGAGCTTATGAGTCCTCATGGTCTCAAGGACGATGCGAACTTGGGATTCATGATCCTTCTCTTCCTTGGAATAAATCAAAGTATCATCAAAGAAGACAAGTACAAAATCATCAAGATACTGTCTAAAAATGTACTGCATTAGCCTGTTAAAGGTGGAAGGGGCATTAGTCAATCCGAAAAACATTACTGTGAATTCAAAATGACCATATGTGGTATTGAATGCCGTCTTCGGAATATCCTCATCCTTGATGCAGATCTGGTAATACCCTAATCTCAAATCAATCTTGAAGAAGATTTTTGCTCCCTACAATCGATTGAGTAACCCATCTATTCTCGGAATGGAATATTTATTTTTGATGGTTACTTGGTTCAACCCTCTATAGTCGATGCACATGCGAAGTATACCATTCGTCTTGTTTTAAATTTCTTACCCTGGTAATCCGATGGTGTTTGGATCACCGAAAATTGGCAGTTTGGCCCCTTTTTATGGAGAGCGTTGTGAACGGATGTTCTCTCAATTTCAAATTCCATGGATGGGTCTTCTTCTTTGTTGATTCCCTTAGAGGAGATATTGGAAGTTTTTTCCCTTCCCATTACTGCAGGAGCATGTCCACGGGTAGCTCTGGCTTGGCCACTGAATTTTCCTTGACGGTGATCTCCACCAAGTTTGGGACATTCCCTTTTGAAGTGCCTAGGTTCATTGCAGTGAAAACAATGCAAGCTTTGATCACTTCTTTGAGTGGGGACAAAGTCATTGATTGCATTTGCTCTCGGCTTCTTCCATTGGCCTTGACTTTGTCCTTGTGTCCTTTTAATTTGAGCTTTTAGCATCCTTGGATTCTGGTCTTTGTGAGACCAATGTCTATTATTCCTGCACTTCGGCTGGACTTCTTGGGCAATAGGTCCTGCTCTTATCAAATGCATCTTGCAAATCCGAAAGACGCATTGACTCTAATCGAGTGTTCATCAATGGGTTTAACCCATCACAGAACTTTGAGACTTGTTGGGAAATATTCATTGTCGAGGCATATTTTAGCAAGGAGACTAATCTCGAGTAGTATGCCTCCAAAGTCAGGCCCAATTGTTTCAACTTAAGGAACTCATTCATCTTCTGACTTTTGTATGCAGGTGGCATGTACCTTCCTTGCACTGCTTTCTTTAGTTTATCCCAAGTTATTGTGCTTTCCGTGACTGCTTGGTCTTTACACCATTGCTTCCACCACAGCCTAGCTTTGCCGGTAAGCTTGAGCTTGGCAATCATGGCCTCATTTGCATGTGCTATTTCTACTATATTGAAATAGTCTTCCATGGATTCAATCAATATTTCGGCATCGGCTTCAACAGTCTTCCCTTTTCCATCAAATTACGGTGGTTTAATTTTTTTGAGAAGAAACTTATTCTCTTGTGCCTCCGCTGGGCTTAGTGCGGAGATAGTGTTCTGGTTCTGTGCTTGGGGTTGTATCTAGTTACCAAATAAAATCTTGGCGTTAAGATTACAATTACACATCTCTTCACAACTTATCTCAATGCGCATTTTATTTTTCATCAATACTATGCGACAAATCAAATGAACATAAAATTCTTATTTATCCATAAGAAAGCATAAGCCTCAAGTACAATTATTTGGGAATAGATAGAGATTGGCTAGGATGATTTTCTTTTCAGGAGATACATCAATGCCAGGTTAATAATTCCCTATTGGATTCAGCTATAGGGACAAAATAGTAGCATGGATTGGGAGAATGGATTCTTAGGAAGTGGTAAGTCATGGGAAGTTCAAGAAATCCATATTTTTTATAGCCATGATGTTCGTTTCACCTCATTACTTTAATTCTGTTTGCTGGCAAGACTTTGACCACCTCCTCATAGATATAGCAATTCTATTCTACTTGCCGGCGTCAAATGTGTAGGATCGAGTTCACATGGGCCTCATGGAAGATGAATAACTTGATGATCTTCAAGTCCTCCAACCACTTTAGCCTCTTTAGATTGTTTTGAAGATAGGCGAGTTGATTGGCATCTTTGTAGCAGTAACCCGTGCTCCAAGTTGAACACCTTTCCACATACAATGATGAAGGGTTGTAGAGTCGATTCAGGATCTCCATCATGTTGGATCATTTGCGATAGCTTGAAGAGTTCATAGTCGTCCTGAACATAATATGAAATACGAGGAACTTGCTCCATGCCTCATAAGTCTAGAAGCACCAATAATCCACAAATGAGTAAAAGAGAAAATAATATTTTCTAGTGAAAATATCACCACTCTTTCCAATATATTCCTATCCTGATTGTTTTATTTGTTGGTTGGCTCCGATACCAACTGTAACGTGCTACCTAGCGGTTATCCAGGCACGTTTTTAGCAGTCCATCAAGAGACTAATCTAAGTGATGACACCCAGCACTCCCTTGGAATGTTACGAGGTTTATCACCTAGGATTTCTTGAGTCTGCCTCACAACGGAATGTTCATGGTTGAACCCACTAGGATCGACCTGAAACTTGGGTCCCTAGTGGTCAAGATCTCTTGACAGCATTCTAGCGTCGGGTCCTAGATATCCTACTTTACGTGGAGATACTCCAAGCCAAAGTAGACCCATGGTGCACTTGGTTCAAAGAGAATGGAAAATGAGAGGGTTGCACCACTCAACCTCTCTGCCTATAGGGCATAGTCCCATTCCCATCCCCTAAAACGATATGAATTGGGTTCTAACCTAACAATACCTAAATTTTTTTCGACTTAGAACCTTGGGAGAAGTCTCCCAGTCCTCTAGGACCACCCTTCCATAGGACGGGCCAGTCGGGGGTTCCGCCCACCCACTTCCCTCAATAGGCATTTTTTAGTTTTCTAATTAGGTCCTACCACATTTATGTGTGATATTTAAAATCATATTCTTTAATTAAGCCCTTTTAGGAAATAGGGTTCATTCATTAATCTTATGGCACTGACACGAAAACAATTCAAACAGGTTCCTTGGAAGTAATCTTAATATTAGCATTTTAACTGAGATACAAGTCTTGTCCAAAAAGGATGATTCCCGCAATCCATGAGGATACATATTATTCCCTCCAAGTATCTGCCCTCGTACTAGTAACAGGGCCTCGAGAATCTATCTTGATCATCACGAAGATCGTTTGAGTAGGACCCCGAGGTAGAGAATTTACAACCACAGCCCCCCGGCATCCAAGCGTCCTCCTACGTTCAAATTAACCACGGAGAGACCTATCATGGCGAGTTCAGTCTACGTTCCTGTCATGGTAATTTTAAAACCCCCTTGGATAGGGTTGGCGGCTAGCTGGGGGTGGCTTGGCGTGCCCTCCATGAACTCAACTTGATTCATTATTCCAATTTCTTTTGTGAGTTTGGGTCATATAATCCTTTCACAAATGGTGTTCCTAAATTTACAAGCACAAATAATAGTGAAGGCGAGTGCTTGAGACATTTGCTAAGGTGGAGTTTCCATCTTTGAGTGCTTGGTGTTCACCCTTCTTGGGTCTTTCTTATCTTGGTGATAGTTGCCATAACCTTTTGAGGGATAGAGAATACCCTTGTTCCAACCTCATTTCTATGTGATAGGAGCGAGCAATTATGCTTATTGAATTTGTATCCATTATTCTTTAGATGGTAGTTACCCTAATTTTCTAGCCTTTAGTCCAAGGTTATTATCTTGGGGATACGACACTCAAGTTTTCTTGTATTGACATCGAGTTGTATCATGGTTAAAGGTGATATCTCCAAGGATGTTTTGGACTTATTGTGCCCAGTTGTAGGATGGAGACCAATGATTAGTTTACTTGTTTCCAAGACAACCTATGTTTGTAACAATAACTTGGCTTATTTACAATTAAACCCTAATTAATTCAAATTAACCCTAGCCTTATGTATCATACATGGTTTCATTTATAGAATTGCCTCAAACAATTAAGTTTAGCAATTCATATGCGCATCTTATATCTATCCTTAAGATGAATCCCTAACATGTAGTACAACTGAAATTTTCCATGATGCCACGCAAATGTAGATGCGAGTCTTTCCTAAGTTGATGATATAGTGCAGCTCTTCTATTCTTGGGAATTCATTTCAATGCACTTATGCAAATCATAATTAGTGACTTTTATTTTTCTTTGTGTGAGGAACATGAAATCATCATGCCTAATGCAAATGCGACCTACTTCTCTTTAAAGGTTTATAAGAGCCTAATACTCGTCTTAGTATTGCAAAAACCCATACATAACCGTTTCGTGGCAACTCATGATCATCATGGACTTGATTCAAGCCTTTACACCCACCTTTCCAATTATGCAAATTTCACGATGCAAAAATATGATTTCTTTCTAATGGTGACTATGCTTTATCGTGTCGATAACCCATTTTGCAATTTCTTTTACCTCTCAAGCATACCAATGCTAGTGCATAAATCTAATGCTCTACGAACACAATCAATAAATTCCTTGATTTTAGTGTACACCAATGCGCAATCTATTGTGCAAAGTGTTCATTCTATAACATGCCAGAGTGCAATAAAACACAATACCCAACATGAATTTATAATACAACCTAGTTGCTGGTTAGCTATCGTAGATTTTTGCATGAATACTCCTCCCTACCCAATGTAGTTGATCTACTTTTTTAAAAGATTTCTACTAGAGTAAGATTTATGGAATGCACCTAGTTACCAAATGTCGTAGTTCCTTGGCCCATAGCTCCATCAGTTGATGTGGGATTTACACTCGATTGGGCCTTGCTTCACTTGGGAGGCATCGTATAGTTCAACCTTTCCTTTGCAGATATGCACATGGGCTACAAAGGAATTGACTCCTCGTGGGAGAATGACCATGGGAACCCTCTCAAGAAGGGGGAAAATAGGAAGCTTGGAAACTTCTAAGGAGATTCCCCCCTTCTCTCACTCCCTCTCTCATTTTCCATGTCCCTTAGTGCCCTCTCTCTCTCTCTCTCTCTCTCTCTCTCTCTCTCTCTCTCTCTCTCATCAATTCGACAGCATGAGGGAAAAAAATAAAATGAGGTGCCCCTCTCTCTCCCCTAGGGGGGAATTTGATAGCATATTTGGGGGGGACGGGGGGAGGGAATGGCGTGGCATGGAGCCCCTCCCTTATCTCCACTAGGCAACCTAGTGGGCCACCGCCATGCAGGATATGGTGGAGGGGGGAAGAAGGATTAGTGGTGTGCCCGTCGTCAGCATCCTCAACTTCATCGCCATGTCTACGACTTCATCGAAGTCATCTCACTACATCTCCCCCCTGTCACCTTGACATGCCGTCATCACGGCTGTCATTCCACTACACCCCCCCGTCCGCCAGCTAAGTGACGTGGATAGGGGGTGGAAAAAAAAATATTTGTTTAATTTGATTTTTAAAAGGGGATTCTCACAGCCTCGTGGAAATATTACAATAGTAAATAACCTTCTTAAAATCTGGCTAAATAGTGAGAGATGCAAGCTTATTCAATAGATTGGATAAATTACTATCTAAATATCATGTTAGATCATGCATGTTTATATTTATTTTTTTGAATAGTTAAATATAATGTAGCTTACCATTTAGAGGATTGTTAATTATCATGTCAATTTTTGTGCCAAAACGAGAGGCTATTATACTTTGCACATGGAGACAGAGAGAGCACACCCATATCTCCTTAAGTCTTAATGCCTCTAAAACTCTAAGCATAGCCCCTAGTAAAACCATAACCCACCTACCCCTAGCTCTCCCACAATCCCTAATCCCCACACCTCGGAAGTAATGATGTTTGGAGCCTTGCCCTTCAACATTAATGAAGGAGTCATAAATCTAATCCACAAGAGAGATGATAAAGATTGTCTCAATAATTGGAGACATCAACCTATAACCTATTTTCTAAAACACTAGCAAGATGGTTATAGAATCATCTATAAGATTGGATACATAGGGAATAGAAGGGTTTATTAACGGTTTGTACATTCTTGATTGCATCATCAACTTATGGAAAGGCTTTGAACATGCTCAAAAACAAACCAGGAATTCATTTTCTTTAAAATTGAATTTGATAAAGTTTATGACAAGTTAGAACGGGCATTCATACTTCAATCCTCGGGGTGGTTGATATGGATTGGGAAGAAGATTCATCATGTAAGTGTTCCATTTGGTAATGCTATTACAAGAGTAGTAATCATTGGGGAACTCTTATTGCATGTAAGAAGCAAGCTTTTGAAGTGAGATTTTTTTGGCAACCTCCAATTTTATTCCACATAGTTCACTTGGTCTCTTTTTCTTTTGGGCATATATCAAGCACCACTACTGCTCCTCCATTTCCCCACCACCACCTCCATCACCACTCCTACCACCACCACCATGACCACATCTTACTTTGCCCCTCCTCATTAGAACCACAACTAATTCTCCTCTCTCTCTCTCTCTCTCTCATATGTTGGGGATCAACCAACAACTGATATCTCACTCCCCTCAATAACATTACCACCACTAGCATTGCCACTACTACTATCACATCTTACTCTCCTCCTCATTAGAAACACAACTAATTATCCTCTCTCTCTCTCTCTCATATGTTGGGGACTAACCATCGACATCTCACTCCCCTCAATAACATCCATCTCTCTCTCTCTCTCTCTCTCTCTCTCTCTCTCTCTCTCTCTCTCATATCTTGGAGACCCATGATATTCATCTCCCTCTACTCTCTCCCCTCAATAACACCCTCTCTCTTTCACTCTAACAAACATTAGTAGTTCTCTCTTCTTAACTTCTTTACATCATTGCATTAAGCTTATGTCACTCTAACAACACATTAGTAGTTCTCTCTTCTTAACTTCTTTACATCATTACATTATAAGATTATGTGATTATTTTTTATAATACTATTACAATGTTAGTGGTTGAATTATATATACATAAGTGATATCACACTCACATATACATTCACATCACCCCTCTCTCAATTATTTGGATATATGTTACAATTACATCATGATGTATTAGTACTTCCATTATGCACACATGAGCAAAATTAGATATACTTACACTTTCACATTTCTCTCTCTCTCTCTCTCTCTCTCTCTCTCTCATATGTTGGGAACCAACCATCAAATGTCACTCCTCTTTAACATACATACATACATACATATATATAAATATATATCACATATGTTGGGGACCCACAATATGCATCCCTCTCTCCTCCTCCTTTTGAATAACAACCTCTCTCTCTTTGTCTTTCTCACCTCTCTCTCTCTCTCTCTCTCTCTCTCTCTAATAATGCATTAGTAGTTCTGTTTCCTTAATATTACTAGACTAGATTAAGCTTATGTGCTTATCTTTGATAATATTATCACAATGCTAGTGGCTCAATTATGCGTACATAAGAATATCACACTACGCATACACTCACATCCCCCCTCTCTCCCTTCTTTGCATGTATTTTATAATTACATCCTGATGTATTAGTACTTCAATTATACACATATGAGAAAATCATAGACACATCAACTTACACATTTATCTCTCTTTTTCTCTTGCCCAGGGGGTTCACTATAGATGTTGTAGGGTATCACGTGAGTGTAAGGGAGGGGGGTTTTTGGAAGGAGACAGTTAAGTGTATACATTAGAGGTAAACCCCTCTTAATTTCCTATATTGAACTTAAATTTAAGGAGGGGACAGAGGGAAAAAAGAAGAGGGGGTACATTTGATTACCTCTCTCCATAGATTGGTTTCTCCATGGCATACAAGAGACCTTGACAAGTAAGGTTAAAACCCGAAACCCTCACATAGTAGGGTTGTTGAATTAATCATAGTGTGGGAGGGGGGGAGTTGGCACTCTTCCATGGTTTTGATAGAGAGATTCAACTTCCCTTCTTCCAAAGAGAGCTTGGTGTCGGCTTGGCATAGTCACTTTAAGTATAAAGGGGTTTGATTTCCCTACTCTCTTTCCTCATGTAGTAAGGGGGCACAGGTACTCAAAAACATTGCGACACATACTTCGATGGTATCCAAGTGCCACTACATAAATTACTTTGTGATTACTTTGGATAATTCCAACTTTTAAAAACAAAGTTAGTACATGTTCTATGAAGATTTACATTTAAGAAACACTACAAGGATTTGAGCTGGTAGCGACGGTGGGTAGCGGCGTCGCTATTTGCATCGCAAATAGCGGCTCTCCATACGGAAAAAAGCGGGCCGAAACCGAGCGCGGCTTTATTTCGCGTTTGCATGTTTTGTGTTTTGAGAGCGAGAGCGAGGAAGAGAGCGTCCGTCGTGAGAGAAGGAGAGGAAGAAGACTTGCCGCCACCACCGTTGTTCGTGAAGGAGAGGAGGAGCCTTCATCGTAAAGAGGAGTCGCCCCACACTCGCCATATCTCATCGGTGAGTCTCCCTCTCTCTTTCTTTTGCTTGTTTAAGGTTTAAATCACTTTCTCTTTTGCTTGTTTAGGAGAGGAAATGAGAGAGAAAGAGAGGGAGAGGGAGAGAGAGAGAGAGAAAAAGAGAGGGAGAGGGAGAGGGAGGGAGAGTGCATTCTCTCTCTCCCTCTCCCTTTTGCTTGTTTAAGGTTTAAATCACTTTCTTTTTTGCTTGTTTAGAAGAGGAAATGAGAGAGAAAGAGAGAAAGAGAGGGAGAGGGAGAGAGAGGGGGAGGAAATGAGAGAGGGAGAGAAAGAGAAAGAGAAAGAGAGGGAGAGGGAGAGGGAGGGAGATTGCATTCTCTCTCTCCCTCTCCCTTTTGCTTGTTTAATGTTTAAATCACTTTCTCTTTTGCTTGTTTAGGAGAGGAAATGAGAGAGAAAGAGAGAAAGAGAGGAAGAGGGAGAGAGAGGGAGAGAAAGAGAAAGAGAGGGAGGGGGAGGGGGAGGAAATGAGAGAGGGAGAGAAAGAGAAAGAGAAAGAGAGGGAGAGGGAGAGGGAGAGGGAGAGGGAGAGGGAGAGAGAGTGCATTCTCTCTCTCCCTCTCCCTTTTGCTTATTAAAGGTTTAAATCACTTTCTTTTTTGCTTGTTTAGGAGAGGAAATGAGAGAGAAAGAGAGAAAGAGAGGGAGAGGGAGAGAGAGAGAAAGAGAGGAAGAGGGAGAGGGAGAGGGAGAGGGAGGAAATGAGAGAGGGAGAGAAAGAGAAAGAGAAAGAGAGGGAGAGGGAGAGGGAGGGAGAGTGCATTCTCTCTCTCCCTCTCCCTTTTGCTTTTGGAGAGTGTTAAGATATATTGTGAGAGGGAGAGGAAATGCGAGAGAAAGAGAGGGAGAGGGAGAGAGAGGGAGACAAAGAGAAAGATAACATATATTAGAACGATAGCATATCCATGATTATGGTAATGGTATCCACTTTGATTTTTTTATGGGTACCATTACATCGACTCCTTATGAGGGCTAAAAATTAGTCATACACTTTATAAAGTCTAATTAGGAGATTTAAGATGCACGATAATAGACCTATCGATAATGGTATGCAATGTGCTTTGCCATGGGCCACGTACATTGGTGACTCTTTAAGATGGCTTAAAATTGGTCATATCCTTCATAATGTCCAAGTAGGGGATCTAATTATGATATGCATAATTCATTGTTTTTGTATTAACTTTATAGGCATCACAAATTAGAAATCATGCCAACTAGTGAATGGAAGGACTAAAAGAAAATGATACCCTAGCTAATGGTCATTACGGTACTTCATCAAAATGAACCCAAAAGTATTATTATAGAAGAAGAATCCCTTAAATTGAGCATAGGATATTTTCTTCAAATGTTATGACTATGAGTAGAATTGATTGAAACAAATTTTATTGCTATAGTTGATAAATTTCATAGATGGCATTAATTTTAATACGCGATCCTAGGACAAAAAAACCACATTTCTAAGATGTTTTTTGTTGAGACTGATTTATTATTAGACTAAGAGATCCTCAATGATGCTCATAAATGGATTACTTATACTCAAAGCCCTCTAGTGCAGTTGTATAAGTAATCCTAGTAGAGCCCCTCTAAGATACTCAAAGTACATAACCTAGAGATCGTAGCTAGGTATATAAGGTATAATGGTTGTACAAGAAGACACCTCAATAATTGACTTATCACCATTAAATCCCAAAGAAGAATCGTGTTCCATCCCCTTCAACTCTATATTCACCTCGTGAAGAACTTCATTAATCATAGCATCCTTGTCACCAATCTTTTTGTTGCAATGATGAAGTAACATATTCATCACTTTTCCTTTTAGCATCTAAGCCATTATCCAATCTTTTAGTCAAGTCCAAACATTTAGTCTTTGACTCATGAACCTTATGAACCAATCCTTTTTTTTTTCCAATAACGAATAATTATCTACCGGGACAAACAAATCCTTGAGCATGGTATATGGCCGAGATATAACATCAATAAATCTCTCAACTACTATGTACAATGCATTCTTTACATTAATCAGTAAAGCATTTCTTATATCTTGAAGTTTAGATTTCAACACCATGGATGCATCAATATCAACCTCAATGTTTTACAAAATTTGCTTCTTAAGCTCTTGTAGAGGCTAAAACCTCTCAAGCAAGAGCTTATGGTCAACTTGCAACTTGACATACATCTCCATAAAGCTATCCATTTGAGCCTCGTTTGCTGTAATGTAGATAAGATGGAAAACAAAGAAGGTCTTATTGTTCAAGATCGCGAGGTGTATCTTAATCAGCATGTCCCATGTCCTTGCTCTCAATGCAAGTTGGTAATTAGACGAAAACGCCGATTGTCTATAGAACACGTACGACGATTTGGCGAGTTTCAATCTGAGATCATTGATCAGGCAATTGCAGATTTTCAGTAAACAGTAATTTGAAGTTAATATTAATCATGCATTGTACTTGCAAGCTAATTGAAAACCATACACAATAAGATTGGGTCTTGTTGGCAAATTTTCTATCCAGGGGGGCGATGTCTCGTCCCAAGGGGGAGTGCACCCTTTGCGGCCAATTAGAAGAGTTCGTAGACGTGCGATGGATGGATTGCAGAAGCCAATCCACCACTCGCAAGGCCAATCTATATCGTCAATGCTAGAGGAGACAGACAACCTTCCAGACCTACCTACAATCTTGGAGCCTGAGATGGAGGCAATGATCGATGCATTGATTCCCATGGATGTCGAGACATCTGATCCGCTTAGAGAGGAAGCATCCATACCATTATATGATGGGTACCGAGTATCTCGGTTGAAGATATTGCTTGCACTCTTAAGTGTGCAAGCAAAATACGGGTGTGACCGAGTTATTCAGGTACATTGCACATAGGCTTCATTGATTTTTTTTTTTGACACTATTATTACAAATATTTGTGCTTTTTCAAGGTGTTTTATGATTTTTTTCAGGTTATTGAAATATCATATATTACAACCTACAAATACCATGCTTGAGTCTCGTGATGATGCACGACATGTTTTACAGAAGCTTGGCATGGACTACAATAACATCCATGCATGTATCAACTATTGCATACTGTTTCAATATGAATACGAGACTATGGAGACATGTCCAAAGTGTGGTACTCACAGGTATCGACAGGACTTGCAAGGGCAAACCATCCCTCAAAAAGTTCTCAGACACTTTCTGATCATCCCCCATATAAACCACATGTTTCGTACGTCCGGCATGGCAAGCTTGACAACGTGGCATGTGCAGAATAGGTCCACGGATGGAGTTCAACGAATATCAGCGGATTCGCGCTGGAGCCACATTGACTCTACCTTCTCAGGCTTTGCGCGAGAGCCAAGGAATCTTCGGCTTAGTCTCGCAATGGATGGTGTGAACCCATTCGGTCTGCACTCAACTTCTTACAGTGTGTGGCCTATAGTGCTTGTCAACTACAACATCCCTCCATGGCTTTCTACGAAGAAAGGACATCTCATCCTTAGCTTGCTCGTCCCAGGCCGCTATAAAGTAAAAAATATGGACGTGTATCTTCGTCCATTAGTCGATGAGCTTAAGATTTTGTGGGAGGAGGGGGTCACTGTGCAAGATATGAGCAGGCACGATGGTCAGCGATCAGCCAACATTCGAACCATTCTCATGTGGACGATGCATGACTTTTCGGGATTGGGAGAGTGCTCAGGTGAGCAGACCTCCATTCTCGCTGGTAATATCTATATTTTATCTCATTCAATCAAGTATTCACTAGGTCGTGTCTCGCCTTACAGGTCTGGTTACCTCAGGTTATCATGCATGTCCATTGTGTGGGACACAGTTAGACTCCCAAATGTCACGAACCATGAAGAAGATGGTATATCAAGGACACACCACTTTCTTGCTGGAGGATCATAAACTCAGGGAAGGTTTCCTTGGACGACCTCCAACACGTATGAACGCCGCAAGCTGGTACGAGCTGAAAATGGTAAACTCGGAATCACATCCAAATGGAATGTGACGGTTCTCAGTTTTCTACGAGTTGCCATATTGGACCCACTTACAGGTCAACCACTTGTTGGATCCCATGCATATTTTCAAGAATGTGGGCAGCTTGCTATGGGACCACATCACAGGAAAGAGAGACACTATAGGGGCACGAATGGATTTGAAGGAGGTAGGTAAGATGGAGGCACTTTGGCCGCAGTCGAGTGCTGATGGTCACGTGCAGCTTCCTCACGCTCCTTAGGTTTTGTCCACTAAAGAAGAGCGCATTGTGAAGCAAGTAATCAGGTCTATCCGCATTCCGAGGGGTATGATGCGTTCTCTCAGGTCCGCATTTTCTGAAGATGACCAATTATCGGGGCTAAAATCCCATGATTGGCATAAGATATGTTAGGTTTGTGCTACGAATGGATTGTAATTAGCGTGGGCATTTTGCAATTTGAAAAGTGGCCATTATTCATAATACTTTCTCATTTGTGGCAGTTTGTCCTACCGATCGCGATCGCAGGATGCCTTACTCTAGAAATTCGTGGGGTCATTTACAAGTTGTCGACTTTGGTGCAATGGATCTCACAAAAAGAGATTAAGACGTCCTCTATTGAATCCGCGAGGCGGGGAGCAGTGGAGACGGTCTGTCTCTTTGAGAAATACCTGCCCACTAGCATGCTCACGATACAAGTCCACTTTCTTGTGCATCTTGTGGACGAAGTGGAGATTGCTGGACCTGTCTATACGCGATGGATGTTCTTCCTGGAGTGCTTCATGAAAACCCTAAAAGGCTTTGTGCGACAACGAGCTCGGCCAGAAGGTAGCATGGTCGAAGGTTGGTTGGTATCAGAGGCGTTAGTGCATATCTCACAATGGCTACCAACGGTGGAACCAGACAATGAAATGCTATGGACGCTGAAGGACCATGATAGACTGATTAGAGATGTGGTGGTTGGAAATGGGGTAGAAAAAATAATGGATGCCTCAATGGAAGAGAAGGTGAATCTCTTTTGTATGTTGCACCATGCCTCCATGGAGATGTGGCTTACGAAGTACCAGATTACAGGGCAAGATCGAGAGGAAGCGCGAACTGAATTCGGACGTAGTATACATCATTGACCGATTTGATATCCCGAAGGCATGGAGGAGATGCCGTGATTTATGTCAACACGATGGTTGCATGGAGCCTTGACCGCAACATCCAGCGAAGGGACAGAGGTCTCAATGGAGGAGTGGGAATTCTCGAGGGGATGTAGTCCAAAGGTGATGAGGGGTTTAGAATCTGTTGTATCTAAATTTTATATGTGACATCTAATTTGAGTGTTTCAATGTACAGTACAAAATATATAGTGCAGCATGGTTGCGCGGACGGCATTTTCGCGTGGAGCATATTGACAAAATGCGCTCCACAATGGACTGTGGTATCATGGCAAGGTTCCAGCAAGAGAGCCGACGACGAGCAACGGATCAGAACACGGTTGTGGATGAGATGGAGTATTTTGGGAACTTGCAAAGTATTATTACGGTGGATTACCGTAGCTTCTCCATGATACTATTCAATGTGCAGTGGTTCAAAGTAGTACTTGGAGGAGCTGGAGCAACAGTTCGACGAGGTCCATCGGGGTTTCTCGAAATAGATTCCGAAAAAAAATGGACGGATTTACGCGACACCTGTGTTGCCGGCCCATTGTGAACAAGTGCATGGAGTCATTTGCTTGTGCTAATTGTAATACGATATGGTTTATGTCACAATGGTTTAAACTCGCTTTGTATGTGTTTGTGAACAGGTAATCTTCTATCCAAACCCCCGACAACCTCGATGGTGGTATGTTATACCTTCAACTCCCCGAAGTGGGAGAGTATATGATCAAAGCGATGTTCCGAGCATAGATGAAGATAATATACAAATAGCGGGGTCGATATTACAAGGGGTGGAGGCCGTCGAAAGCTTGGAGCCCACATCGGCTAACAATGATGGAAATACAGGAGTCCAAGAATTTTTTGAGAACGAGGTGGACTCATTCTTTTGTGGTGACATGTCTATCAACCTTCCAGTGTATGCAGAGTTGTGTCAGGAGATTAACATGGGACCATATGATACTTTATACTTGGAGCATCCACTTATTCAATTCGTTGTTTAGATCTCTTATAAAGGTACATAAGATATGCATTTTAAGAGGGATTTTTTAAAAATGATTTATATTACTGTGCTTTGTATAATTTAAATTGAATATTCTAACACCATTTTTTATCTGTGCAGGTGACATTTTTAGGATGAGTCGAGGGATGAGTGATGAGGAGTTGCGAGACATCTTCGCACGCATGTCTCCAGACCAGCTCACGAGATTCAGAGAGATGGCAAACCAGGAGCTGTCTCATTCTTCGTCAGGGCGCTCTGCTAGATCTGCTTCAGCGCGATCGGATGCTTTAGCTTCGAGCAGACGATCTCGACGCTCACGACTTGGGCCAGAGGGAGGGACTGCATTGGGATCAGGGAGATGTTGCTGTGGAGACACGGATGTGGTGTCTCCGTCTCCTCGTTCAGCTAGAGCTGCGTCACCTCCAGGATTTGTCACACCTGTGGGGACGTCTACTCCAGTTACTCTAGCTTTTGCGCAGCCGTCAGCAGGTGGCACCCCTTTTGGTGCCACCCCTTTGGGTGCCACTCCGAGAGAGGTTACCCCCGTCGGTACACCAGATGTAGAGGGGTCTCCTGGATATGACCAAGAGTGTGGACGGAGATAGGAGAGGACCCATCTTAGGCAGACTCCTAGGGGTTATGGATATCTGGTCGATAGTAGGTCAGGAGCCATCATCATGAATGATGAGGGGAGGAGGGTGATGGCTCGCATGAGAGAGTTGTGTTAACAAGTTTTTCGGCACAACGTCATGGATCATTTGAAGAACATACCGGAGGGGAGCAAGGACTACATAGTAGCATCCTTGCACAAGGAGTTTCCGGTGCCAGCTGCAATAGATAGATTCTCTACGGGTTGGATGATGGATTGCATGCGTGCATACATGTCACATATACGATCCGACGCACACAAGGCAATCAAGAGTGGGGCTGCAAAGCCCGAGTGGTTAGATGCAGACGACTGGCGCCGACTGAGGGAGGAGGCTACAGATTCTCCAGGACGTTGGAGTGAGCAGCGCGAGGCGGCGAGGGCACGACTCGAGGCCGGAGTGGTCCATCATCTTGGGAGTGGTAGCCACAGGACATATTTGGAGGACTTTGTAAGTTTCTCTTTTGTTTTGCTTATTTGTTTTTTTGAAATATTCTTTGTATTGACAATCATGTTTCTAACAGTTAGCATATTGTTTTCTTTGTAGCACTCCATTACAAATCGCGATCCGCAAGGCCTTGAGACTCGATATGCAGAGAGGCACGGACTCAATGCATTGATCGACCGATTGTATAGACGCGGCGGCCCTGTAAGTCACTCATCTTTCTTGTCCGTAGTTACCATGAGATATTTGAATGCATTATTGTATGGTGGATTGATGTGTTGTTTCTTTTTCTGCAGAATCCGTTCGATGCTCCTTTGCAGCGGGACGAGCTTTCGAGGGACGAGGATTTGTAGCTCGCCCTTGGATCCTTGGAGCTCACACACCTTTATTTTTTAGTCACCCAATCTATGTAGACATTTTCTATGTATTAGTGATATCCTGTCATGATTGTACCAATCGCTTTTTATGCGATCATGTATTTATTTCATGTATCAATTTTATGATTTTAGGATACATTCTTTTTGTTTGCAAGCACTTTGTATACAGTAGTGAAACTATTTTGTATGGCTCTCATAAAGCACACAATGCTATATGTGGCTGCCCTGCCACAAATTTTTTTAAATCCCTGTTACTGTCGCTATTGGCGTCGCAAATTTACTGCTCGTGTCGCTATTGCCATTGCTATGCGCATCGCAAATTTACCGGTTGCGTCGCTATTGGCGTCGTTATATGCGTCGCATTTGCGACGCAAATAGCGATGCATATAGCGACGCTAATAGCGACGCCAATAGCGATGTTTCTATGGTGTCATCAATAACGACGCTTTTTGCGACGACAAGGGCAAATTTTGTTGTTTGTATTTTCGTCGCTTTAAACATCGGTATAAGGTCTATATCTTGTATTGAAAGGGGATACATAAAAAGTCATACATGTATATATCTTATAAGCTTAAATAGGGGGATATATTAGTCTTACAAGCTTCATAAATAGGGGTTCTTTTAGAAGTCCTTGCACACAAGTAACATGTCTTCTTTACTATGAGTGAACCCCCCATGTTCTCTTGCTCCCTCTCTTTCTCATTTGATTAGGCTTACATATGGATTGAAGTTATGCATCTGTTTACAATAGACCATTGCAAGCAATTGCTTCACAATCTTCGTAAAATATAGCTTCGTATTGCTTCATTACATGTAGCTGTTATTTCTTCCAAGAATTCTTCATTTTATAATCCAAACTTCAACAATCAAATATTTTAATATACTAACATATTTCACATTGTATTGTATGAACTTACTACAATAAAATATTGTAAATCCACAAATACATTTACAAGTTAGTGAACTACTATATGTAAAGCAAACGAATATATTCATTGTAAACATTAAATATCAATGTAGTTCCATTACTGGAAGGTGAAATGGGTGTTCTTTAACAAAATCCTAGACTCCCTCATGATGAAGACCTATTAGTTTAGGCAAACAAGAAAGTATGTATTCAAAGAGGATGGTATCCATGGGATTTTCTTCAAATGTAGATGGCCATATAAAGGAATTAGGTGGATTACATTGCATCTTCTTTATGCTATCATATTCAAATAGTGTTATTGTAGGACGCTAAAGTATGGCCAATCAATATCATCAAAATATTTAAGAAATTGCTTCTCGAAGAATGAGTTACAATACCAAATGCATTGGTGGTATCACTTTTCTACGCTCAAACATTGTCTCTTTAGAAGAAGATATAAAGTGCGATATAATCTGAAGAATACATGTGGAATTACTTACCAAGAATCTGGATCCTTATTTCTCTTACACCTTTTTTTCTTCCAGTATTTTTGGTATAATGCATTCTCATTGGAGGAAAATAAATATTTAGATAATCAAGGAAGATAAAACATCTTTGGTATATTTTCTCCTTCAATTGCAACTCAATCTAGTGATCCTTATACATGACCTACTATTTCTTCAAGTCCACCTAATCCTTATATTCCCCTCGCAAAGTTTGCAACACCCCCTTCTCCGATTGCCCATACATAAACTTGTCATTCATAGTTCTATTATATATAGAGAACACATTGACAAGATACCATTGCAAATATATTTCTATAGAAAGATACCAAGTTATGCCTATAGAGAAGTCTCCATGCTACTAACTTGCACGACCTCTTAGACTCAATATCATCATCTAATTTGAAATTCTCTTTGTCTCCTATGTGAAACAGAAGAACAAATCTTTGTCCATTTGAATATTATAGTAGTTTTCTCATTAAAAACAGGCAAGAGGGATTATATGTGACTAACTTTGAAATTTTTAGAAAGGGGGTTGCTAGTAATCCCTTCCAGAAAAAAAGAAAATTACAACTCCTCTCTATCATCTCTATAAGGAGATGTAGTTTTTTTTTCCTTGGATAAGGATTTTTGGCAACCCCTTCTCGACGAGAAAGAATTCACAAGTTGCCCACTTCATCTCCCTGTGGGGATTTATGAAAAAAATTTAGCTCAGAAAGGGGTTGTCGACAACTCTCTATTCATGAAAAAAAATTCGAGAGGACTTGTGAAAATTTTTATTGCCAAGAAGAGGTTGCCGCCAATCCCCTGTTCAGGCAAAAAAATAAAATCACAGTCCCCTCAAAGAAATGATGGAGGAGACTTGTGAAATTTTTTTCTTCACGAGAAGGGATTGCTAGCAATCCCCTTCTTGATGGGTTACTAGCAACCCCCTTCTCGATGGAAATTTTTTTAAAAGTAAGTCATATAATCTCTCTCTCTCTCTCTCTCTCTCTCTCTCACACACACACACACACACACACACACACACACACACATTTGTCTCACTTTCTCTTTCTCTCATTTGTCTCACTTTCTCTCTCTCTCCCTCTCTTTATATTTCTATTTAGTAATCGATAAAAAAATTAATAATTATGTTATTAATTAAGTAATAGATGTGTGTATGTGTGTATGTGTGTGTGTGTGTGTTTTAGTTTGTGTTTGTGCATGGCCCTTATCTTCATTTATCCCTATATTTATCCCTGGCAACTCTCTCTCTCTCATCATAAGGACTCAATAGAGTCAAGAGAGAAAGAGAGAAGAGAATATATATACATATATATATATATATATATATATTATGAGAGAGAAGAGAGAGGAAAGTTTTAAAATAATATTCAATGAGAGAGAAGAGATAAAAAATAATTACTAGGTAGAAATTATTATGTGTGTATTTATAATATGTTTTAATGTGAGATATAGTGGACAGAGACTTTATGAATATAAACAAAAAGCAGTCCTCTATTTTGGAAAATTTGTTCCTATCATTACATAGAAAACTAACAATTAATGTAACGTATAATAGCTATTGTCTTTGCATTCTGTATTTGGAAAAATAAATACCCTATCAAATATTTTAAAAAGTTTTATACTATTGAAATTATAAAATAAAAATGTGACCTTTTAGTCTAATTGTAGTTAAGCCAAAAACTTTTAAATAAAAGGAATTTGATCACAAGTTGGAGAGAGAGAGAATGTGTCTGTGCATATGTGTATATGTATATATTTTGATAAAAGTCCAAAGCTATTAATGTAGAAGAAGCCCGAAGGTAGTATTGTAGTATTATAGAAGTGAGTTGCTAGAATTGGTTTAAGCCACACATATGAGAGAGAGAGAGAGAGAGAGAGAGAGAGAGAGAGAGAGAGAGAGAGAGAGAGAGAGAGAGAGAGAGATGATAAAGATCAAAAGCTATTGATGTGTAGGAAAGGCCCAAATATAATATTGTAAGAGAAATTTTCTAGAATTTTTTAAAGCCACAGATGAGAGAGAGAGAGAGAGAGAGAGAGAGAGAGAGAGAGAGAGAGAGAGAGAGAGAGAGAGAGAGAGAGAGAGTGTGTGTGTGTGTGTGAGTGAGTGAGTGAGTGAGTGTTGATAAAGATCCAAAGCTATTAATGTGTAGGAAAGGACCAAATATAATATTGTAAGAGAAAGTTGCTAGATTTTTTTTAAGCCACAAATAAGAGAGAGAGAGAGAGAGAGAGAGAGAGAGAGAGAGATGTGTGTGTGTGTGTGTATGTGTGTGTTGATAAAGATACAAATCTATTAATGTGTAGGAAATGCCCAAATATAATATTGTAAGAGAACTTTGCTAGATTTTTTTAAAGCCACACACATATACATACATAGAGAGAGAGAGAGAGAGAGAGAGAGAGAGTACGTGTGTATTTTGACAAAGCTATTAATATATAGAAGCCCAAATGTAGTATTGTGGTATTATAGGAGAGAGTTGCTAGAAAAATTTTAAGCCACATGAGAGAGAGAGAGAGAGAGAGAGAGAGAGAGAGAGAGAGAGAGAGAGAGAGAGATTATGTGTATGTGTGCATATGCGTTGTGATAAAAATTCAAAGCTATTAATGTGTAGGAAAGACCCAAAGATAGTATTGTACTATTGAGTGAAAGAGAGAGAGAGAGAGAGACACATACACACACTGTGTGTGTGTGTGTGTGTGTGGATAAAGATCTAAGACTATTAATGTAGGAGAGAGTCTAAGGTAGTATTATAAGAGAGATTGCTAGAAATTTTTTAAGCTAAAGAAGAGGGTAATTTCTAGCACCGTCTCCTATAATACTATAATACTAATTTTGGGCCTCTCCTACATTAACTTGAAAAAGTTACCTCTCTATCCAAACTACTTTTCACATTTCTTTATGTTCTCTCTTATCAATGATTTTTAAAAAGAGACACCTTTCCCTTGTCTCTCATCAATAATTGTTTCTATCTCCTCTCTCTCTCTCTCTCTCTCTCTCTCTCTCTCTCTCTTATGGAAAAGCTTTTTTAATCTCTCTCCTCCCTCTCCTCTCCATTGAGTCCTAGTATCCTTCCAATTTGAAATTCCTTACATTCAAAATATCTAGAATATATTTTTGATTTTAAAGACTAGGTAATTACTTATACTTAGTCAAGGTGGATTAGAGCTTTTATGAGCAATAATATTTAGTTCTTGAATATATACTAGACTAGACGAACCTACCTTGATTGTTCTCTTTGTGTGTATGTGTGTGTGCATGTGTGCATGTGTGTGTGTGCCTCATTGAGAACTTGTTTATATATATCATTAAAACAATATCATCACTAAAAATCTATCTCTTTCTCTCCCTCTCTCTCACATTAATATATATACATATATTGTCTGTGTGCACATAGTTGTGTGTGTGTATATTGGAAGTTCCAAGACATGAAGTAGGCCATTAAACTCTAGCTCAACTTTAGCCTCAGAGGCTTTTGTTGAACCCCAAATAAACCCCTCCTAACTATATCTCGCCTGGGAGAATCCAATTCTCAACAATTGATTCAAAAGTGAAACAAAAGCTGGCTTTCAGATTGTACAAACAATTGTACAAACAAATAAGGGGATTATAGGTTCCAGAGAGTGTATGGAACAGATCCACTCAAGGACAATAGATCTCTTGGCTACAATATTTAACAATCCACAAAGCCTTCTCGACCAGTAAAAGAACTAAAAATTGGGGACAAGGAATCGACTATGTGGTAGATGTGGAAAAGAAACTAAAACAATAGCTCATTTTTTCATTAACGATAAAAGTAACCAATATATTTTGGTGTACTTGCAAGAAATATTTCAAAAGGTCCACCCAACATGCTTCAACAGGAAGAAACTGCTATTAGGGAAAATGTATGGAGTTCCTCCTCCAATCTAGAACTAGATCCGTGGCGTGGATTGCACCTATGGAACATTTGGACAACTAGAAATGAAGCTCAATTTGAGAAGTGGATTTGAATTCAACATAGCTTGTATTCATTAGAATAACTCTAAATGCAATTGAATTCAACATAGCTTTTATGCCTTAGAACGGGATGCTCCTTAAGCAACACACGAGCGACGATGCAATATCCTAATTATTTGCTACGGGCCTATATTGAAGGGCCACGTTTACATTATTACAAATGTAAAATCCATGGAAGTGGTGGAGGTCATGTGAAGGACCAAAAATCCACACCAATATTTTGATTTAGAGACTTCTCCAGAGAATGAGGTTTATTATTTATTTTAATTCCATTTTACCTTGTACATCAATAGAATTTTAAATAAGGATAATCCCATACTTGTGCAAACAAAAGATAAAATGAGGAGATCCTGAAAACAATTAATGTTTGTTCCTCTACCGAGGAGATTACCTCGAAAATAACCAAGAGAAAAAGAAAAAAGAGTACAACCGTATTATTAGGTGTATACAAAATGAGGTCCTCACAACTATATATGCTACTAGTTGTTACCCTCAAAGTTAGTTACCATGACGAGGTCAGAGAAAGTTATCATAATACCTTGTTACACCATGATGAGAAAGTGTAGCCTTGTAAAATATATCTCTAAGCATAGAGATTGATACCTCAAATATCAAAAAATTTAAATTTTTTGAAAAGCTTTAAAGGAACATGATCTCTATTTTCTTTGTCCAAAATCCCAAAGTCAAAGAGAAAATGTCATAAACATAAATTTATATAAAGGATAGCTTACTCTTTCTCCTTGATTTTGTCAAAATTGGTGCATTAAGCAAATGGAGAGGCAGAGCTATATCACATCCGCTCTTAGGCTATGTTATTTCATCCAAAAGGAAAAAAGAACACATATTAGTTAACTCACATATGTATTCAATCTTAGTTAAAAAATGAGTAGGTCATACCTGGTGAGGTAATTTGTTGAGCCTTTATATTTGTTGAGCAACTTGCAGATTGGGTTTAAAATTGATGCAAAGTCACACAACAAGATAGGTCCTGGAATTTCCACTTACTCCAATCATGGGGGATACACTTACTGTATGAGTGAGATATAGTACCCTCACAATCAAATGGCAATAGGTGATAGCATTGAACATAGCTACAATAGCAATCTCTGTGAAAAAAGGAATGCCCATATCAGTAAAGTGGTCATTGGGCACTCTCTCTATTACGCATGCTAGGCTTCTACAAATGATATTATTAAGAGTCAAAGGACAAAGCATCTCTTGTAATTTTTTTTTGTATTCAAGAGGACGGTAATACTGAAACACAACAATAGCCATCTAAAGAAAAATATAAAAGGAATACAATAAGAAATTCATGAAAAGTATTGTCATTGACTAAATTTCTCAATAAGTAACTAATCATAAATAACTTTAAAAAGAAAAACTAAGTTCAATGAAGCACAAATTAAAATGATATATAAACATGTTCTTAAGAAGATAAATATAAACGCTTGGAGTAGGCAATGAAAAACTTTGCACTTGCACCATAATATTGACAAACTATTGTAGTAGAAAATGAGTGGTTTTTGTAGAAATTTCCTATATACAGTGTTCACTAAGCAAGTTCTTCAATCTATGCGATGATTTTATTCAAGAGAAAATATATATGAATATTTTCATAAGAAGATAAGTATTAAAGTCTTGAAGCAGGCAATGAAAGTCTTTACACTTGCACAAAAATATTGAAATTTTATTAAAGTAGGAAATGACATGTTATAATATTCTCTATAGAACTTATATACAATATTTACGATGGTATTCATCATATTCTTTTTCTCAATAAGTAGGACCTTCAATCCATGTGGTAATTTTACCCGAGAGAATGCAACATAAAGTTGCCCATGAGTAAAGATCAAGGTCTTTAAATATAACCCCAAATACGATAGTGTTTATCCTTGAGATTTATTAATTGTCATTGCAAATGCTAAACGGATAAAAAATTGTATATATTTTGTAGAGAAAGAAAGTTGTAATGCTATTGAGATAAGGGTTATTCTTGGAATAAATACTCTATTTCTAACATTGGTTTCTATTATTATCTCAGCCTCAATGACCTTTTTGTTAAACGCCTTGCATATATTAGTCTGGTGTCATTGCATAAACCTTTAGTAGGATTCAAATTTCTGAGCAACATTATTGGAGCGTTTTTCTTTAATAGCAAGAAGTAAGGAGGAATACCTCCACCAAGGTCAAGAGAATTAAGATATTCCATAGAGTATATGAAGGAGTTCTCATTAGCCTGTGCAATAGAATCAACACTATAATATTGTTTGACCTCTCCTTGCATTAACTGCGATGCATAATTATTTAACATTTTCACCTCACTATTTCAACATGAAAGAATGCTACATTAAAATTGAAGAATGACCTATGATCATCTATGCTATTCAAATCTTGATAGATACATTCAACCAAGTCTTGCATTGACCCCCCATTCAATACCATTCCAACTGGAATTTGTAGCATACCATCCTTATTTGACAAACATTTTCCATCTCTAATGTCTTACAACCATTTGACAAATCACTGATATTTACCTAAGATCTCCACCAAGCAAAACAACCTTACCACCAAATGGCTTATTATTATGCATTATGTCCTTCAAAGTCTTGTCAAGTGCTTCAAAAGTGTAACAATGTATCATGGGAGCTCCATCCCACGAAATAACTCTAGTTTCTTTCAATAATTCTACAAGGTTACTCTAAACATGTATATTGCAAGTAGGATGGTTATCTAGTTGCAAGGGTGTTTTAACTTTAGAGCGGGTTGTATGACTATTTGGTAGAAGGTGTATCACCATTCTGTCATAAATCAATTCATCCTACAACTAAGGGTTTGCATAATTATACATTCTTAGCTTGAGTAATCCTAGATAGTTAGTTAAGGTGTAACCATGTTGATACAAAAGATATTACATATGCATCAATTCTTCACTGGTAGCCTCATCATGCAAACAAACCTTTGGTCTATTTTGCAAATACAATCAATGTACTATATCCTTTATGAGTAGTACTAAAGTCTTCCCAAAGTTGACCAAGTCATGTTGGCTCACAAAATGCCAAAATAGAGACAAACAAAATCCTCAATTATATACCTATTTGCATCAATGGAGCTTCTTGCAAGCACATATGCCATTATTCATCGATTTTGCCAACATATATTTTGCTATGCAAGCTTCCTTAAAAGTGGAATAGATGGCATTATCAACTATATGCAAGGCCTCTAAAGAAGTACACCCCATGCACATAGTAAGGAGGAGATGCAAGCACTACCATTCTCCACATGTAGGAGCAACAAAATAGATTCGACCACATGTATTTCCCTACTTTCTCTTTGCCCATATTTTCTTTTGTGCATTCCAAACCCATTACATTGGAAACTCTTGATATAGAAGTGTGTTGGCCTCAAGATGCATACGATTACAAGTAAACCACTCTATCAAAGTTGGCTTTTGAGTATTTTCATTTTGGATCACCTCACAAATGTTATATGAGTTATGAAAAGCAACAATATTTTCACAAAGTAAGTTCACTTGCAAGCATTGAATATCTGGGTTCTCATCATGAAGTTGGTATTCAAATATTTGTCAACATGCTTTGAAGGAAGGAAATCGCCCATCCAAGTAGCTCTCAATTTCATATATATCTTCCCTATTGCCTATTTCATCTGATGTTAATCTAACAGTTGCATGAACATGGCTCTTATAATTGTACTTGTACAAATATTTAATTGATGCAATTGTGGAGCATACCTCTACATTTATATGTATATTGTATTTTAGACTCATGTAAGGATTATATCATACAACCCAACGATTATCTAGGATATTCCCTTGACATTATATTTATTTCCATCATCTCATCGTTTATACACATGATAACTAGTATTGTCAATTATAGTTGAATGCACATTTTTCTTTAGATATCCTTTTGTACATTGATCATCCCCCATGCAAGGAAATTTTCCATTAAACACCCCACGTGGACCATGTATGTTGCATTTAGTGATAGTTTGATAAATAGATGGAAATTTTTCTTTATCTAGAAGGTCAAAATATACTAATCTATCATAGTGTTTCGATTTTGTGGGTTTAAAGCATGGCTCTAATATCAATAGTGTATGAGAATGAGGTAATCCTCTTTTTTGGAATTTTATCATAGAAACATATCCAACAACCTTGCCAAAGAGTTGTTTTTAATTATTAATTGCATCATATTGGCATGAAAGTTTTCCCATTTGGGGAGTGCAAGGATTGGACAATCAAGATAGCCAAAGTGCACTTTTCCATGAATTTCAGTGTGATGACATGTGTGGACTACGATATCTTACTAGGAAGACCTGGGATGAGAAATGTTGGTGTAATAGAGGACTAGGGTAATGGACTAATATTCTTTGGAAATAGAAAGGAAGCAATGCGAGTGGAGATGGACACTGGGAAGACCACACACGTTGATCTTGATGCCATCTTAGCCATGCTTAAAAGGAGGATCGCAAAGCAGCCCCAACTATGGTCCATTAACCAAATAAATACCCTATCTAGAGGATGATAAGGATTGGATATACGTGATCACAACCATCAAATTGCCATTCTCTAATGATGATGATGATGACAAAAGGGCTATGGAAAAGGCAAGCACCTTCACTACCCAAGCTAAAGCTCGTGTACTAAGGGATGATGCCTTGCTATGGTACCTCTATGCATGTTGGCACCAAGCTCGAATATGAAACCATCATCCATGACTTATCATATTCCATCGGACAAACCAGGTCTCCACAAAATCCTTGAGTATCTAATGAGAGAATCAGCCTGAACAAGATGGAAATGAATGTGAGTGCATGATTTGAACATATTATACACTTGGGCTCTTTTGAGAGAAAATAAAAATGCACAAGACAATGAATTAGAGGAGGATGAGCCTTTGGAGTAAGAGGATTGAGATGATGAGTATGTGGATTGTGACTCTAAAATTTGAGGAAGAAGTAGAAACCATAGACTATGACACTAATAGGCGGACATTGAGAAAATAATTATGGACTCTAAGCTCAAAGGTACCAATACCTTCATGATAGAGAAAGGAGTAATGAGGGTGTGAAACATCTAAATGTAGTGGATTACGAGTATGCAGGGCTAACCTTGCCTATTGTCACAACTTTATATGAAGTAGGATCAACATTTGAGCTTCGACCACTGGCAAGTTTCCTTCTTCTAATGAAGGTTGTAAATTCAACTCCGATTCTAAAATAAACTCCGATAGTGAGCTTGAAAAGGAGGAGGCAAGACAAGAATCTAAGGCGTCTGATGCTGAAAGATAGAAGAAACTTTAGGATCTACCCAAATGACTCACAAGTTTAAGAAGGGCAATAGGATAGTGGTATTACTAGGAGTGAAGAGATAAGGTCAAACCATCAAACCCATCAAAGGATCTGCCAAGGTTAAGGAGGTCAACTTGGTTGGCGAAGGTGAAAAACCATGAATAGTGTTCATAGCAGACGACCTAGCCACAGATGAGGAGATTAACCTCATTAGTCTTATGAAAGAGTTCTCTGATGTGTTTCTATGGTGCATTGAGGGGTTGAAGGGTATTGATCCAAGCATAGTAACCCACAACATCCTTATGGTACCTAATGTAACACCTGTAAAGCAAAGACTATAAACCATGAATCCTAAGCATGCTCTTGTAGTGAAAAAAGAAACACAGGGGATTCACTAGTATTAATAAGGAGACATCACGTGCGTGCAAGAAACATATGAAAATACCCCTTATCTACCCCCTATTTATGGGACCTTACCTTATAAAATGTATAGTCCTTCCCTTAACTACCCCCCCTCCCTTACACTCACGTGGTACCATATGGTAAACCCTAGTGGACCCCCCGGGAGAAGAAATCAGTAAACTCTTGAGTACAAAATTCATCTATGAAATCGAGCACACGGAGTGGGTATCACCTATTGTGATTGTACTAAAAAAGAATGGTAAGATTAGAGTGTGCATAAACTACAAAAAAGTCAATGTTGTGACCAAGAGAGAGAATTATCCATTGTTATATACCAAGCACATGCTTAATAGAGTGGTAGGGAAGGAGGCATAAAGCTTCCTAGATGGGTTTGCATGCTATAATCAAGTGCAAGTCCATCCTAATGATAGGCACAAAACAACATTCACCACTGAATGGGGAGTGTTTGCTTATATAGTCATGCCATTTGGGTTGACTATTGCCCCAGCAACCTTCCAATGCCTTACATGTGCAATCTTCAAAGACATGCTCAAGAAGTGGTTAAAAGCATTTGTTGATGACATGTGTGTTTACAACAATTCGATACAATACCTAGAAGAACTCTGCATAGTCTTTGAAAAGTGTAGGCACTACAGTCTCTCATTGAACACTTTAAAGTTCCGGTTTTGGATAAAACACAATTGTATCTTAGGGCATGTTGTGTCGAGGAATGTAATTACTACAAACTTCTCAAGAGTGAAGGTTATTATTGATCTTCCACCTCCAACTAGCTATAAGGGAGTTCAATGCTCCTTGGGCCATACTGAATACTATCGATGATTTGTGTTGAACTATGCCCTGATTGCTAGACCATTATGCAAATTACTGATTGTATTTGAATGAACAAAGGAGTGCCAATAAGCCTATGAACAAGCTTAAAGAGGCTATGATATCAACGCCTATGCTACGAGCCCTAGATTGGACAATTATCTTCCGTGTGCATATTGGCGCATCAAAATTTATAGTGGGAGTAGTGTTGTGCCAAGTTAGTGAGTATAACATGGATTTCCAAGTGAGTTTCACAAGCATGTAGCTTATAGATGTTGAGATGAATTACTCAACAATAGAGTGGGAAGGGTTGGCAATGGTACTCACTATTAAAGAGTTTAGACATTACCTTTTAGCTACACTATTCACCTCCTTCAGTGATCATCATGCATTGCTTTATCTAGTTAGCAAGCCTTGTGCAATTGGATGCATTGCTAGATGGTTGTTGCTCTTGTTCTAGTTTTACTTTTTAGTGGTTGTGCGAAAGGGAAAACAACATTATATGGGAGATCACATGTCTCGCGCATAACCATATGAGAGCTTATTAGAAAAGACATCGTGGATGATTTGCATGATGCTCACCTTATTTAACGTATCCAAAAAAAAAGAGCTTTACAAAGCGGGCCTCATACTATATTGGGTAGATGATATAGTGTGGATTTTGGAGAATGGGATCCCTAATCACCCCATCAAAAAAGCTAGATTGAGATGGCTCATCTTAAAGATTTAACCATACTAGATGATTACAAGACAACTTTATCGGTTAGAAGACGTGTCTATGAGAATGAAATGCATGATGTGCACATTGAAGCATACGGTGGAATTGCAAGAAGACACTTCGGGACACCATTGCACAAAAGGTCTTGCAATCCCAATTGTAGTGGCATGTGTTGTTCCATGATGCTACTAAGTTTGTTAAACGTTGGGATAAGTGTCAGTGTGTCAAAGTTCCTATTTGTATGGACCAGAAGGAGTTGATGCCAGTGCCAACCATTTGAAAAGTGGGGTCTTGACTTCATTGGACCTATCAGTCCTGCTACTCATCGCTCACAAGAAAAATACATCGTAGTAGCCACACACTACCTCATGAAGTGGGCAAAGACTAGGGCAATAAGAAAAAATGATGTAAGAACCACTACCAGGTTCCTTTGGGAATAGGTTATCTCTAGGTTGACTGCCCCATTGAGTTGATTAACAACCAAGGCACTCATTTCATTAGTGAAGTAATCAAGCACCTATTGTCTGTAATATTCCCGCACACTGCGTACCGTAAATATTGACTTCCCGCACGCCGTGTAAATCCTGTGCAAGGGTATCCCCTACATCGTACTATTGATAGCTTAACCCATACCATTCACGCTCAAAAATGAGGCCTCCACATTGTGAATTAGAGGCTGGGGTTGAAGACCGTAAAAGTCACGAGGGAACACCCTTTCTGAAGGGGCAATTGGATAAATTTTAGGCAATTTTTTTTTAATTATCCCTTCCCCCAGCCGATGCATGGCTGGAGGAGAGGGAGTGTGGGGAGGAATGGTCTAAGGAAGAGTGAGTAGGGAATGCATGAGGAGGGAATGGCATGAGTCCTCCACGTGGTGGAGCTTCCCTTTCCCCCCCCCTTGCCTATATGAACTCCCGTTAGGGAGAGAAGAAAAAAAAAAGGAAGGGACGGTGCTGTGAGAAGGAGGAGAGGACGCTGCTGCCCCGCCGTTGGGGAAAAGAGGAGACCAGGCCGTCGCCGTCGTGCAGGAAGCCGCCGCGCTGCAGCTGCAGTCCGCCAGTCCGCCATAGCCGCCGCCACGGCCCGCCAGACTGACACGGTCCGCCGCCCGCCTGGATCACGACCCCCCCCCCCCCCGACGTTGCTGCAGAAGCTTAGAAGCTTCTTAGAAGCTTCTTAAGAAGCTTCTAAAGAGGCTTTCTTAAGCCCCCCTTCCCACTAGATTCCCCATAAGTCCATTCATACCCCCCCCCCCCCCCCGGGACTTTGAAGAGAAGAGGAAGAAGCTATTAAGCCTTCCGCAAGATCCTTCGTAAGAGGCTTCCCGCAATTAGATTTCAAAGGCCACAAGCCATCCATGAACCCATTCCTAGCCACCCCGGGTTTTCCCTAAAGAACTCATCCGCAAGCACCATTTATCCAAAGTCCCGCAAAGGAATCTCTTGCGTACGAGGGAAAAAGGCAAAGGTCTGGAGGCTGCATACCAAGGCAAGTCAATTCATAGACCGCAAAGGCAACCCAGAAGCCGAAACTACGCCTACGATGGCCCCTAAAAAGTCACAAGGTGCGCCTGCGGGAGGTTCATCTCCAAGCATACAAGTGGATATCTCCCCGAGCCCACGAGTCCAGGTTTTTTCGAGTTTATTCTCACATAAAGAGATGTTTAGGCACGCTTAATTCCATAAGGAAGAATGCATTTTACGCTTATTTTTAATGCATGTGGCAGCGTTAAAAATACATTTGATAAATTATCCCTTTAAACATTAGACAAGGTTGATGCATGTCATGAAATTGAAACGGTTGCATTTCCAGAGTTGTCCGCCTTAAAGACTAGCTGCATGTTGCTATTTTGGAACATTATCAAAGTAATGAGTCTAAACATATAGGGCAAAGAAGTTGATAAGTGCATTTGGTTACTAGACATGGTAGGAATATGCGTGTGCCGCATTTTAGGCAACATCTTCCTTGTAATGATTCATGAGGAAAAGTTAACACCCATAAGATATTATCCGAAAAGAAATAGAAGAGTACGAAAATGATCTTATGGACTTGCAAGTAGCATGTAACATGGAATAAGTTAACACTAGCTTTAGTTTGGTATGAACTTCGTTAACTACATTGTAGCTAGGGGAAAGTTGCGTGTTGCATAGCCATCATGCAGAAATTTCATTCATCAGGAACCGTATTTAGGAAAGGTCGCATGGTTTATCAAAGCATGAGATTCTAAAAGTGTAGACAACAAGGTTGTAGGCATGGTTATTTGATGTAAGTCCTAGTAGGTCCTAGGAAAGTTAGTATCCAGATTTATCGTGCATTTTTACTATACCAAGGAAAGATAAAGTTATTGTGAACCATGTGATGCGTAGAAGCAATGAATCACATGTATTGCAGTAGTTGCAACTATTTTTCCTCCTTTAGATCTAGTATATTGTCTCTAGGAAGGATTCATCCTTGTCGCGAGACAAGCATAGTGAATTACCCAAATCACCTAGTCACAAAGGATTCACATGGGTATGGTTCAGTCAATACGATAGATACCCAAACACTAACTAGGGATTAGCACGTTAAGAATTCGGCCAAGTTTTCCCATTGTCGCTAAGTCGGAACCTTCAAACCCAATAGTCCAAACCATATTTCCAAAAATGTTGAGCTAATTGGATGCTCATGTAAACAATAAGCTAGGATTCCTACCTTAAGGACCAAGCGTCCAAAATGATGAAACTCGAATTGAGTTGGAACCCTAGGACTAAACGTTGTCGATTTAGTGAAATTAGGGATGGGTTGGGTAAAAAGACACCCTAAACCCTCCTTCTCGTCTGAAGTTAATTTCGTGATCTGAATACGCCATTCATTAGGCGAAATGATCTCTTGGAATGGAGGTGACACTTGTGCAATAAATTGCAACGTCACTCAGCCTTGCGGGTTGATCGTAAGAAGTTTTGCCATTCCGTGGATTAAGGTTGGCAGGTTCTTGCGCAAGTTTAACTTGCAAAGGGGAAGGGTAGTCATCCTCTTACTCTATCCTCATTAGGGAAAATTTGTCAAGTTAAGGGAAGCTAGGTATTTGCTTGGACGCAAATGATTAGTCAATAAACTAAAGTGACATGGTTGCCGGAATCTACCATAAACAAAACCTAAAGTATTGGCAGGGTAAGACCCTAACCCAAGGGCGATAGGAATCTTGCCAAGTTGCAATTGATTCCGGATCGAATGCGGGTTGCATTCGGAGAGAAGGAGTCACTCCTTAACAGTTTGCCAACTAAACGTCCACTGGAATTGATTGTGCTTGTAACAGTTTAGAAAGCACTGTTTGCATTTTTTGCTCAATGAACTAAAGGATGAAAAGATATCTAAATACTTCAGGTTGAAGGCCTGAAGGGAGAGGCAGCTTCAGTTACCCCCGACTGCCTGCCTGACCCTAACCAAGGGGGTTGTTGACCACGCCGGGAACGTGGACCGAACTCGCCGTGAGAGGTCTCTCCGTTGAGTTCTACTTGGAGCAGGAGGACGCTTGGGTGCCAGGGGGGGCTCTGGCCGTAAATCCCTCGCCTTCCGGGCCCTGCACAAGAGGCTAACGTGACTCGGGATTGGATCTCGAGGCCCGCATACTAGTCTACGGGGAGAAGCTTGGAATAGTGATCCCTGGTGGATTACTGGATAGCCTTCGGGCGGATTATGATCAAGCCTACGGGCGGAACTCCTTGTATTTCAAAGATAAAAGGATAAAATGATAATAAAGAAGTTGTTTGACATTGTTTTCTTTATGTCCTGTGATAAGATTACGTGAAGGAACCAGTGCTTAACAGGGTTAATCAAAGAAGCTGTTTGTTATATGTCAAATTAATGTGGTAGGTAATTACATAACTAAAACAAACCGAGGAAAGTGCGGAGGATGGACCATGGGTCCGTCCTATGGATGGGTGGTCCCGGTTAGCCGGGAACTTTTCTCAAAAATCTTCAACGAACAGAGGGATGATCATCATCGCCGAGCAAATAACGAGAAGGATGACTTAGATTTACCTGTTACCCGATTCACGCTGTTTTAGGGGAACGGAATGGGACTATGCCTTATGGCAGAGAGGTTGAGCATTGCATCCCTCTCGTTTCCCATTCTCCTTGAACCAAGTGCAGCGTGAATCCGCTTCGGACCTGGCGTTTCTGCGTAAAGTAGTTCGCTCGGGTCTGACGCTAGTCGCTGCTAGCTAATGACCAAACATGAAAACCTTAATTCCGGTCGATCCTAAGTGGGAAACGGCCAGGACACTTCCGCTACGTGGCAGACGCGGAAAAACCTAGATTGCAAAACCCGTAACATTCCATGGGAGTGCCGGGCGGAGTTCTCTAGACAGCCTTTCCGATGGACTGCCAAGACGTGTCCTAGAGGATTTTAGCGGACACGTTACAGTTGGTATCAGAGCCGACCAATAACGGAATTATTTTTATGAGACTTCATTAAAAATGAAGTAAAGAAATTGTTCCTGTCCAAGCATTTCCTCATCTTCAATACTGTCTTGCAGAATTACGAGGCGTGGAACAAGTTTTTGGTGTTCCGGATTATGTTTATGACTGCAATGCATTCTCCGCATTATAGGCAGAGAATTGAAATGATGAACATCCTGGAGCAAATTTATAATCCATCACCTCTATATATAGAACGAAGATGGACTGGGTCTTCAGGAATCTACTACATAGCTGCCCACCGGTTCGCTTATCTACAGACCAACTTGAAGAGGATCAAGTGGTTGGAAGATTTGAAAGTCGTGAAGCTGTTCATTTTTGTGGAAGCTCATGTAAATTCGACTTTGCATATTCGAGGTCGGAGAGTTGAATTGAACTCATATGTATATGAGGAAGTAACCCGTGTAATTCCAGCTGATAGGATTAAGGTATTGGGGCGCCATGGGAAGTATGGATTCCAGCGGAAAGGATATCCTGAACTTCCGATGAATTATCGATTCCTAAAGATTCATGACCCAAAACCCTACTATTACACAGTTCCTGTAGACAAATCCAATACAATGTTGTTCTCCCCAAACTAAATGTAATGATTGGATTATCATCACACGAGATGTTGTATAAGGCTACGCCATATAAATATAAATAAGGACTTCTTTTTATCACTATCCGATTGTGCATCAGGGTTGTTGCAAAAAGTTAAGTAGCTTCATGATTTACGAGATAGCTGAACTAAAGATAAGCTAATGTCAATTATCATACAATAATGTTAAGAAAACTTTTACTCAGGCACAACCCCAGGTACAGGTTCCAAATTCGCCCCCTACATCAAGTACGACTGTGATCCAGGAGAAGAAGTTCCTCCTCAAACAGATAAAGCCACCCGAGTTTGACGGGAGAGGCAGATTCGTCCAGTCGGACGCTGAGATTTGGATTGAATCTATGGAGGACTACTTCGAAGCAGCTGGCACTGCACCTACCAATCAGGCCATGCTCGCCAAATTAAAACTCACCGGTGAAGCCAGACTATGGTGGAAACAATGGTGCAGGGATTAAGGGGTTTCAGAGGGGTCCGTTACCTGGGAGAAGTTAAAGCAAGCCGTGCAAGGGAGATATTTGCCGCCTGCATATCGTACACAGAAAATGAATGAGTTCTATGAGCTAAAACAGTTAGGACTCACTCTTGACGCGTACTACTCTAAATTTGTCTCACTCTTAAAGTATGCGCCACAAATGGACACGACACAGCAGGTGTCCAAATTTTGCGCGGGCTTAAATCCACCTGTAAATACCCGTCTCGAATCTATGCGTCCATCAGATCTTCAGGATGCACTCATTCGAGCGGCACCTATAATTCAGGAAGTGCAAGCTAAACCAAGGGGTATTAAGAATTGGTCTTATAGCGACCCGAACAGAGGGGCATTCAGACCCCAAGTTAAGAGAGTTCAAGGCCACAATCAGGGACAAAGGAAGAAAGCAAGGACAAATAACGTCAACAACTTTGTTCCTACTCACGGTAATGGCCGAAACCTCCGATGCTTCCACTGTAATGAATTCGGTCACTTCAAAAAGCAATGCCCCAAGCTCAGCGAGGGACACCGTCAAGGTGCTGGCCGCGGTCAGGGAGCCGCCGCCCGTGGAAGAGGAAGAGCTGCCTGCATTATCAATAGGCAAAGATGTGAAGCAGAGGAAGAGGAAGACCCAACTATGGAAGCGGAATTCGAAAGAGCGACGGTCCATGCCGCTTTACACAAGAAGGGGCCGAATCGCCAATTCTTGATGATTCAAACACCGTCGGACTATCAAGGTAAAGGTTTCAAAACCTTGATTGATTGTGGCAATACACATTCCTTTATCTCACCAATGTGTGCTAAGAGATTAGGAATAGCCACAGTAGCAGCACCTACCCTACTTGTGGAATTGGCAAACGGTCGTGAGGTAACTTGTACCAGGCAAACTGCTAAGGAGGAGTTCTATCTGGGAGGAAAGAAAACCGCAGTCAAATTCAGAGTCATGAACTTAGGCATCAATGAGTGTCTACTCGGGATGGATTGGCTTAAGCCTAATGACGCCCACATCCACTGTGGAAAGGGTCAAGTTTCTTTTCGAAACTCTAAAAGAGAATTTGTTACGACTCAAGGTGAAGCGGGAGTGCCAAGAATCCAGTTAGCCAAAGTATCGCGGATCATAAAAGGGGTTAGGAAAGGATTACCTGTTTACTTGATCAAACTCAACAAGTTAGATCAAAAGCAAGAGTCTCATGAGGGACCCTCTTGGCTAGAGGCCTCCACATTGTGAATTAGAGGCTGGGGTTGAAGACCGTAAAAGTCACGAGGGAACACCCTTTCTGAAGGGGCAATTGGATAAATTTTAGGCAAATTTTTTTTAATTATCCCTTCCCCCAGCCGATGCATGGCTGGAGGAGAGGGAGTGTGGGGAGGAATGGTCTAAGGAAGAGTGAGTAGGGAATGCATGAGGAGGGAATGGCATGAGTCCTCCACGTGGTGGAGCTTCCCTTTCCCCCCCCTTGCCTATATGAACTCCCGTTAGGGAGAGAAGAATAAAAAAAGGAAGGGACGGTGCAGTGAGAAGGAGGAGAGGACGCTGCTGCCCCGCCGTTGGGGAAAAGAGGAGACCAGGCCGTCGCCGTCGTGCAGGAAGCCGCCGCGCTGCAGCTGCAGTCCGCCAGTCCGCCATAGCTGCCGCCACGGCCCGCCAGACTGACACGGTCCGCCGCCCGCCTGGATCACGACCCCCCCCGACGTTGCTGCAAAAGCTTAGAAGCTTCTTAAGAAGCTTCTAAGGAGGCTTTCTTAAGCCCCCCTTCCCACTAGATTCCCCATAAGTCCATTCATACCCCCCCCGGGACTTTGAAAGGAAGAGGAAGAAGCTATTAAGCCTTCCGCAAGATCCTTCGTAAGAGGCTTCCCGCAATTAGATTTCAAAGGCCACAAGCCATCCGTGAACCCATTCCTAGCCACCCCGGGTTTTCCCTAAAGAACTCATCCGCAAGCACCATTTATCCAAAGTCCCGCAAAGGAATCTCTTGCATACGAGGGAAAAAGGCAAAGGTCTGGAGGCTACATACCAAGGCAAGTCAATTCATAGACCGCAAAGGCAACCCAGAAGCCGAAACTACGCCTACGATGGCCCCTAAAAAGTCACAAGGTGCGCCTGCGGGAGGTTCATCTCCAAGCATACAAGTGGATATCGCCTCGAGCCCACAAGTCCAGGTTTTTTCGAGTTTATTCTCACATAAAGAGATGTTTAGGCACGCTTAATTCCATAAGGAATAATGCATTTTACGCTTATTTTTAATGCATGTGGCAGCGTTAAAAATACATTTGATAAATTATCCCTTTAAACATTAGACAAGGTTGATGCATGTCATGAAATTGAAACGGTTGAATTTCCAGAGTTGTCCGCCTTAAAGACTAGCTGCATGTTGCTATTTTGGAACATTATCAAAGTAATGAGTCTAAACATATAGGGCAAAGAAGTTGATAAGTGCATTTGGTTACTAGACATGGTAGGAATATGCGTGTGCCGCATTTTAGGCAACATCTTCCTTGTAATGATTCATGAGGAAAAGTTAACACCCATAAGATATTATCCGAAAAGAAATAGAAGAGTACGAAAATGATCTTATGGACTTGCAAGTAGCATGTAACATGGAATAAGTTAACACTAGCTTTAGTTTGGTATGAACTTCGTTAACTACATTGTAGCTAGGGGAAAGTTGCGTGTTGCATAGCCATCATGCAGAAATTTCATTCATCAGGAACCGTATTTAGGAAAGGTCGCATGGTTTATCAAAGCATGAGATTCTAAAAGTGTAGACAACAAGGTTGTAGGCATGGTTATTTGATGTAAGTCCTAGTAGGTCCTAGGAAAGTTAGTATCCAGATTTATCGTGCATTTTTACTATACCAAGGAAAGATAAAGTTATTGTGAACCATGTGATGCGTAGAAGCAATGAATCACATGTATTGCAGTAGTTGCAACTATTTTTCCTCCTTTAGATCTAGTATATTGTCTCTAGGAAGGATTCATCCTTGTCGCGAGACAAGCATAGTGAATTACCCAAATCACCTAGTCACAAAGGATTCACATGGGTATGGTTCAGTCAATACGATAGATACCCAAACACTAACTAGGGATTAGCACGTTAAGAATTCGGCCAAGTTTTCCCATTGTCGCTAAGTCGGAACCTTCAAACCCAATAGTCCAAACCATATTTCCAAAAATGTTGAGCTAATTGGATGCTCATGTAAACAATAAGCTAGGATTCCTACCTTAAGGACCAAGCGTCCAAAATGATGAAACTCGAATTGAGTTGGAACCCTAGGACTAAACGTTGTCGATTTAGTGAAATTAGGGATGGGTTGGGTAAAAAGACACCCTAAACCCTCCTTCTCGTCTGAAGTTAATTTCGTGATCTGAATACGCCATTCATTAGGCGAAATGATCTCTTGGAATGGAGGTGACACTTGTGCAATAAATTGCAACGTCACTCAGCCTTGCGGGTTGATCGTAAGAAGTTTTGCCATTCCGTGGATTAAGGTTGGCAGGTTCTTGCGCAAGTTTAACTTGCAAAGGGGAAGGGTAGTCATCCTCTTACTCTATCCTCATTAGGGAAAATTTGTCAAGTTAAGGGAAGCTAGGTATTTGCTTGGACGCAAATGATTAGTCAATAAACTAAAGTGACATGGTTGCCGGAATCTACCATAAACAAAACCTAAAGTATTGGCAGGGTAAGACCCTAACCCAAGGGCGATAGGAATCTTGCCAAGTTGCAATTGATTCCGGATCGAATGCGGGTTGCATTCGGAGAGAAGGAGTCACTCCTTAACAGTTTGCCAACTAAACGTCCACTGGAATTGATTGTGCTTGTAACAGTTTAGAAAGCACTGTTTGCATTGTTTGCTCAATGAACTAAAGGATGAAAAGATATCTAAATACTTCAGGTTGAAGGCCTGAAGGGAGAGGCAGCTTCAGTTACCCCCGACTGCCTGCCTGACCCTAACCAAGGGGGTTGTTGACCACGCCGGGAACGTGGACCGAACCCGCCGTGAGAGGTCTCTCCGTTGAGTTCTACTTGGAGCAGGAGGACGCTTGGGTGCCAGGGGGGGCTCTGGCCATAAATCCCTCGCCTTCCGGGCCCTGCACAAGAGGCTAACGTGACTCGGGATTGGATCTCGAGGCCCGCATACTAGTCTACGGGCAGAAGCTTGGAATAGTGATCCCTGGTGGATTACTGGATAGCCTTCGGGCGGATTATGATCAAGCCTACGGGCGGAACTCCTTGTATTTCAAAGATAAAAGGATAAAATGATAATAAAGAAGTTGTTTGACATTGTTTTCTTTATGTCCTGTGATAAGATTACGTGAAGGAACCAGTGCTTAACAGGGTTAATCAAAGAAGCTGTTTGTTATATGTCAAATTAATGTGGTAGGTAATTACATAACTAAAACAAACCGAGGAAAGTGCGGAGGATGGACCATGGGTCCGTCCTATGGATGGGTGGTCCCGGTTAGCCGGGAACTTTTCTCAAAAATCTTCAACGAACAGAGGGATGATCATCATCGCCGAGCAAATAACGAGAAGGATGACTTAGATTTACCTGTTACCCGATTCACGCTGTTTTAGGGGAACGGAATGGGACTATGCCTTATGGCAGAGAGGTTGAGCATTGCATCCCTCTCATTTCCCATTCTCCTTGAACCAAGTGTAGCGTGAATCCGCTTCGGACCTGGCGTTTCTGCGTAAAGTAGTTCGCTCGGGTCTGACGCTAGTCGCTGCCAGCTAATGACCAAACATGAAAACCTTAATTCCGGTCGATCCTAAGTGGGAAACGGCCAGGACACTTCCGCTACGTGGCAGACGCGGAAAAACCTAGATTGCAAAACCCGTAACATTCCATGGGAGTGCCGGGCGGAGTTCTCTAGACAGCCTTTCCGATGGACTGCCAAGACGTGTCCTAGAGGATTTTAGCGGACACGTTACATTGTCCACCTTCTTAGTTATCCATAGAAAGTCATCATCATACTATCCCCAAGCCAACGATCAAGGGAAAGCTACAAAAAAATCTTGGTGGACCATGTGTTAACAAAATCTATCTCTGCTTCACGAAGTGATTGGGACAATAAGCTAATGGCAGCCTTGTCAGCATATTATATGGCCTACAAAACTGCTCTCGAACAAGCGCCATTTAAGCTAACCTATGGAACACAAGTGCTCTTGTCGATCACGTTCTTTGTTCCAAGCTTGGGATAGTTGTTCAAGAGAAATGGGAAGGCCAGCATGCCTAGACTAAATGTTTAAACAAATTGGAAAGACTATCCAAATCTTAGCTTATTGCCACATATGCGCTCATTTATGAAAAGACAGGAAGAAAGGCTTGGTTTGACAAGTATGTCAAACAACATGATTTTGAAAAAGACAACTTGGTGTTGCTATATTCGATCAAGGTCCAGAAGCAAAAAATAAAGCTCCATGGATTAGGGCCATTCAAGGTCTGTTAGATCAGTAGAACTAGCAATGTGGAGCTTGAAACACTAGATGGGGAGGGGATTGGCTTCTTTAATGGAAGTCACGTCAAGAAATGCTACTCGTATGCACACCTACTATACGATCCCCTATGCTATTGCCACCTATCAATATATGAGCTATGTAAATCACTAAAATTGACTTGGAAGATGAGGAGCCTATTGTACCAACTTATATGTGACTGCGTGTTACGATTCCACAAGACCACATTCTTAATGCACTATATGACGAGGGAGCTAACAACATACTCACATGTGAGGATGCCAGCCACCAAAGTTGATCTAGACTAATATGCCATAATCAACCTATATGGGGGAAAGCCATACTCCTTGCTAGGAAAGTGCACGATCATAACTACCATCGAAACTGAAAATCTTCTTGTTACCTTTCATGTGCTTCTAAACGTTGAGGGAGTGGGATAAGAAACATTATTGGGACGAACCTTAAAGAGACCAACTCAGCGTAAAGTTGATTATGAGACCCAAGGTATTCATCTCGCTCTCACCAATGTTATGATAATAATGAATTTTAGCAAGGGTACCCAAGCCTCAATCGCCAAACGTGTACTGCCACCAAGGTTTTCATTTATTACCAATTCTAGTGAGGGGGATAAACATATACTACATGAATTCAAACAAGCTGAGATAGGCAAATGAAGGCTTGTAAGTAAGCTAACCACTCGTTAACACATCCATACACAATTAAACACTAACGTAGGCTATGGAATTCTGATATCTAGACCATCTAAGGCTCACACACACTCTTGGAAAAAACAATGTAGAGGGTGGTGCTATGGTCGAAAAACACCTGTGGTAAGGGTGCATTAGGTTCCCAAGACCTTCTTGCATACCTAAGGATACTGTGAGGGTAACAAATGACTATGGCTGCCAAAGCACCCCATCATGGACAAGACCACAATTTCCACTCCTCCAACAGTAGAATCACTACTAGTGATTCTACTATTATTGAATTGAACTTTGTGCTTCCCTGTAGTTGTCAGCAAGACACCAAAACCCCACAATCAAAGCCAGTACTCCCCATGCCACCCACCATTGCCATCTCCTCACAAGTGGAGGCACAACCCTCCCACACACATCCACGCAAGCTACATCACAGGACTCTAACTGGTAGACTCTGGAGTCAACTACACCTTCATACCTCTAAACATACCAACACTAGATGACGAACAAGAAAATCCTCTAGCAACAATAGGTAAAGGTGTATCATTGGTAAGTAATGTGAAACCCAAACTGCTTGTTGAGTTATTCCCCTCTTACCCTAGACCTTCCATTGTAGAGCTTTTTGCAAAAATGGTTGTTGATATTGGTGAGAGTATTGTTGATAGCATCCACCATCTTGACAATACCTTCATCTTATTCACTCACAGTTATGATTTCTTGGACCTTAGCTTATTAGATGAAGACACTACAATGGCAGTAAGAGGCTTGCCCTACCCTTGGAAAGAATATGAATTCATCCTATTCACTCACGTATAGCCTGTGAATGCATTTGGTTGCACGAATCGAAGCTATTCTTGCCTCCCTATTGCCCTGCAACAAACCTGTCCACCTCTCTCTCAAACCTCGAGTATAGAAATGAGCTCCTCCTTGCTTTCTCTACCTCTTAAACCCCTTTTCCTTCACTCTTCTACTCCCCTCCTTCTCTCTTTCCTCTCTTAATGCCTTGAAGCCCCTTTTTAGTTGCTATTGAAAAAGAATGTGAACAACCTTCTTAGTTTAATTTTAGATGCACCCTAAAATCATATTGAAAAAGAATTTAAATATGTTGCTATATTTATAGAGAAGTGCTTTGAGCTTTAGTGCAAAGCACCAAGAGAACAATAGTGGTGCTCCAAAGTTTGGTGCGTAAGCTAGTGCATAGGACTAGCCCAAACAAGAAGTGCCCGCCGAAGGAGACCAAGCGTAGAGCCTAGTAGCTAAAACATGAAAATAGAAAGTAACATAAGAAAAGAAGTAGTAAAGAGCATTGAATGGAAAAGAAGGTGAATAAGAAGAAAAAGTAAAACATCTACATGTAAATGCATTAAATGATTGATTTTGTCCCATCACTTAAATAGGTCTAGGGTAGACGTGGATAGAGGTTGGGCACAAAAGGGATAGTGAGGCAATAGGCAAGCTAGATTCAGATGATTCCCTTTGGTCCCAGCATGCTTTCCTACTAGATTCTCCCTCAACTATTCATTGTGAGCTGATTCTGAACACAGCCATGAATGCTTTTTGATAAGCTCTATTACAACATAGGTCTAACCGATCGCATTCCAACAAGCATCTCCTTTTGGGCCTTCTTTGCGGACCCAACTCCTTTGACCTCGTATGTAGTGAATTCATGACAGGTAAACATTTGATTGCATTTCATATGCCATTTTTGGTGGTAGGCTTCAATGGGCAGGAGAGGCTCCATTAAGATGCAAATCGGCTTATGAAAGCGAAGGGAGGGGTCCTTGGAGATGTGCGATACCTAAGTCCGTTGATGTGGGGATGTAGAAAATGGAGTAAAGGTATGGTAGCCACATAGTTTGCACCCACATGTGTTTCACCTCGTAGAGCATTGTCGAAGCTAGCTACACTTCTAATAAGCAAAACTTGGGGGATTTCTTAGACCATGAATCTTACGATCGGCGTAGACTAGAGTTGACAATGGCTTGTGTAACTCAACAATATTAATATCTCCATAAAGGACTCAAAGCCCTCACACATGAGGTATCATAGTTTAACTATTTTCAAACGTGGGATAACCAATTCCTGGCATTCAACCATTCGTTTGAACGATGGTTCATCATGTGCGAGAGGCCCTTCACCTGCCTCATGAGCGATCGGTCCTCAAAAAACAGAAATGCAAACCCCACCTTTAAAATTTGGAATATCACCTTCGAATTTGCAGTTACAACATTGAAGGTGATATTTTAAAAACCAAAAAAAGTGCCCCTCGAACACTTAATATTTAATATTTAAGCTTCCTGAAATGAGGGCAAATTTTAAGTTTCGTTTCTGCGCCGAGCACGTGAATTTCGTGGAGATTTGGCAGACAAGCAGGAAACGCCAGAAGTTCCTTTACATTTGGCCTTCAGGGTGGGCGCCCAGGCCCTAAAATATATTAAAATTATATTCCAGCAAATGAAGAGGATCAGGATGAGACGAGTCCATTTGCGATGATTTGCGCGTCCGAGTCCGAGCAAGAGAGTCGAATCTCGATGGGTGGCCAGCAAGTTGTAAATACCCTCTTTTTTCATATAAATATATATTGCTTGCCTCGCTCCTTCATCCGTCCCTCTTTTTTCATATATATATATATATATATATTGCAAGTTGCCTGCAAAAGCAAATAAAGGCTGCTCCAAATAGGATCTCCTCCGTAGAGGGACAAACATTAATTGTTTTCAGGATCTCCTCATTTTATCTTTTGTTTGCACATTGAAGTATGGAATTCTCCTTATTTAAAATTCTATTGATGTACCACATGACAAGACGAGCTATTGTTTGAGTTTCTTGTCCACATCTACCACATAGTCGATTCCCTATCCCAATTGTTAGCCCTTTTACTAGCCGAGAAGGCTTTGTGGATTGTTAACTATTGTAGCCAAGAGATCTGTTGTCCTTGAGTGGATCTCTTCCATACACTCTCTCAACTTATAATCCCCTTGTTTGTTTGTACAATCTCAATGCCACCGTTTGTTTCACTTTTGAGTCAATTGCTGAGAATTGGATTCTTGTTAGGAGGGGTTTATTTGGGGTCCAGCAAAAAACCTTTGATGTTAAAGCTAAGTTGGAGTTTAAGGGCCTACTTTATGTCTTGGGACTTTCAATATATACACACACAACTACATGCACGCAGACATATGTATATATATTAATGTGAGAGAGAGGGAGAGAAAGAGACAGATTTTTAGTGATGATAGTTTGGAAAGAGAGGTGCCTTTTTCAAATTAATGTAGGAGAGGCCCAAAAGTAGTATTATAGTATTATAGGAGACTGTGCTAGAAATTGCCCTCTTCTTTAGCTTAAAAATTTTCTAGCAATCTCTCTTATAATACTACCTTAGACGCTCTCTTATATTAATAGCCTTAGATCTTTATCCACACACAGACACACACACACTCTCTCTCTCTCTCTCTCTCTCTCTCTCTCTCTCTCTCTCTCTCTCTCTCTCTCTCTCTCTCTCTCTCTCTCTCTCTCTCTCTCTCTCTCTCTCTCTCTCTCTCTTTACTACAATACTATATTTGGGTCTTTCCTACACATTAATAGCTTTGAATTTTTATCACAACACATACACATGCACATACATAATCTCTCTCTCTCTCTCTCTCTCTCTCTCTCTCTCTCTCTCTCTCTCTCTCTCTCTCTCTCTCTCTCTCTCTCTCTCTCTCTCTCTCTCCTATTGGTTTTAAAAAATTCACAAAAGAGAGAACTGCTTTTTGTTTATATTCACAAAGTATCCATCTACTATATCTCACATTAAAACATATTGCAAATACACATATAATATGATATTCCTAGCTAGTAATTATTTTTTATCTCTTCTCTCTCATTGAAATTTATTTTAAAACTTCCTTCTCCCCTCTTCTCTCTCATCAATATATATATATATATATATTCTCTCTTTCTCTCTTGACTCTATTAAGTCCTTAGAGAGAGAGAGAGAGAGAGAGAGAGAGAGAGAGAGAGAGAGAGAGAGAGAGAGAGAGAGAGAGAGTTACCAAAGATATATATAGTGAGAAATCAAGATAAGGACCATGCACAAACACACATATACACATAGAGAGAGAGAGACATACACATATATACTACTTAATTTATTACTTAGTTAATAACTTAATTATTAATTATTCTTTATTAATTAATAAATAGAAATATAAAAAGGGAGAGAGAGAAACAAAGATCAATGAGAGAAGGAGAAAGCGAGGAGAGAGAGAGAGAGAGAGAGATTATATGACTTGCTTTTAAAAAAAATTCCGTCAAGAAGGGGGTTGCTAGTAACCCATCGAGAAGGGGATAGCTAGCATCATCCCCTTCTTGTGAAAAATAAAAAATTCACAAGTCTCCTCCATCATTTCCTTGAAGGGACTTGTGAAATTTTGTCACCTGAACAGAGGATTGTCTCCTACTTATGAATTTGGTGAATCCTCTATTGCTCATGAAGAGCCTCTATTGAGCTCCCCCATCAACCATGTAGGTAACCCTCCAGTAAGGGCGCCCTCTCCCACCTTTGGTAGAAGCTCCCCTACTCTCCCTCGGATCCCCAATGAAACTTATATGAATCAGCCCCATCATGGACAATATGGTATTAAGGGCAAGCATGGAAATCATGGGCAACATGGCTATAATGGGAAACATGGTATAAATGTACAACATAGTATATATGGACAGCACGACCCTCATAATCTCTGTGACAAGATTCTGCTAACTAAGTACAATGGACAATCTCCCTCCCCATTAGACTTGGAGGAATATTTATCCACATATGGTGGTGCTATATCAATCGAGAGAATCATCAATTCATTGATTGGAAAGACTTGAAAATTCATATGGTTCAAGTATTTGTATCTTCTATGGAAACAGAGCGGTTGGCAAGACGATGGTACACTCTTGACTAACGTAATCTCACTGTGTGAGAGTATAAAAATCAATTTATGAGTTTAACCATGCATGTGGAGAGCATTAATGATGATGCCAAATTCCATAAGTATACCTATGGGTTGGAACCGAGCCTATCGATGGATGTCATAGCTCAAAAGCCTACCACACTATTTGATACAATGGAATTGGCTGAAAGATATGCAAGGAAGTACCATAAGAATGAAAGTTTTCAGCAAGGTTATGGATAGACCCATACCCCTTTGAGATCAGTCCCATATGGAGGTGGTTTTAGAGGAAATTCCACGCCTTATAGTAATCCCAAAATACCCACTCACCCCCCCTTCCATGTTGAAAGAAAATAGGGCACTTTTGGGACAGTATTTGGCTCTAATGCTGAGAGTAAGTATACTGAAAATAAACACTCCACTGCATCACTTTCCAATGGATCCAGTGGTCAATGGTTCATTTTACTGGATGTTGTAAAGGAATGGAAGGAAAAAGGCCCATATTTTAAATGTGGAGATATGTACATTGCCGACCATGCCTCCAAGTGCCCTTACAAGATAGTCAAGGTCAAGATTCATTGCATGTATATAATGGAAGATTAGCACAATGATGAGCATGTTGAGGAATCTATGGATGACGAGTAGTTCTATGACTCAAAGGATGGATTCCCCTTTGACCCAAGGTATCTTTGTCCCCCCTCTCTCCTCTCTTTTCCTTTTTTCTTTTTATCTTAGTGGTAGTGGTAGTGGTAGTGGTGGTGGTGGTGGTGGTGGTGGTGGTAGTGGCAGTGGTAGAGAGAGAGAGATGTTTTGTTAAAGGAAATTGGTAGTAGAGAGAGAGAGATGTTTTGTTAAAGGAAATGAGAGAGGGAGAGGAAGAGAAAAAGGAAGAAGGAACAAGAGAAAAGGAATAAACATATAACATAATAAAGAAAGAGAAAAATAGAGAGAGATGGAAGGAGAGAAGAGAATGAATGGATAAAAAACAAAGAGAGAGTGGTGGCAAGGTCCAGTGCAATACCACAAGACGGGAAACACTCCGACAAATGCTAATTTGTGGGTGGGTGGAGACTTTACATACATTAATTTTGCTGAGTTACAAGAGAAGAAATCCCTTCTCAAACAATTTAAAAAAGAAAAAAAGAATGATAACAAAAATAAATTGTTTGTTGTAACGTAGACCAAATAGAAAACTATGAAGGTCGTGATGTTCAAGATCGCAAGGCGTATCTTAATCAACGTGTCCCATGTCCTTGCTCTCAATGTAAGCTGGCAATTAGACGAAAACGTTGATTGTCTATAGAACACGTATGACGCTTCAACGAGTTTCAATTTGAGATCATTGATCAGGGGATCTCAGATTTTGAGCAAACGGTAAGAAAAGTGTATATCAATCATGCATTGTATTCGCAAGCTAATTGAATACCATATACAAAAACATTGGGTGTGGTTGGCAAATTTTTTATCCAGTGAGGTGACATCTCGTCCCAAGGAGGAGTGCACCCTTTGCAGCCAGTTAGAAGAGTTCGTGGGCATGTGATGGATGGAGTGCTTGAGCCAATCCACCACTTGGAAGGTACTACCCAATCTATATAGTCAATACCAGAGGAGACAGGCAGCCTTCCAGACTTACCTACAATCTTGGAGCTTGAGATGGAGGCAATGATCGATGCATTGATACCTATGGATGTCGAGACTTCTGATCCGCTTATAGAGAAATCATCTATACCATTATATGATGAGTGCCGAGTATCTGCTTGCACTCCTAGGTATGCAAGCAAAATACGGGTGGAGCGATGCGAGTGTGACCGGGTTATTCAGGTACCTTGTACGTATGCTTCGTTGATTTATTTTTGGCACTATCATTAAAAACATTTGTGCTTTTTCAAGGTGTTTTACGATTTTTTTCAGGTTACTGAAGTATCATATATTACTACTTGCAAATACCATGCATGAGCCTCATGATGATGCGTGACATGTTTTACGAAAGCTTGGCATGGACTATAACAGCATCCATGCATGTATCAACAATTGCACTCCTAAGTGTGCAAGCAAAATACGGGTGGAGTGATACGAATGTGACCGAGTTGTTCAGGTACCTTGTACGTACGCTTCGCTAATTTCTTTTCGGCAATATCATTAAAAATATTTGTGCTTTTTTAAGGTGTTTTATGATTTTTTTTTCAGGTTACTAAAGTATCATATATTACCACTTGCAAATACCATGCCTGAGTCTCATGATGATGCACGACATATTTTACGAAATCTTGGCATGGACTACAATAGCATCCATGCAGATATCAACGATTACATACTGTTTTGAGGAGAATACGACACTATGGATACATGTCTAAAGTGTGGTGCTCACAGGTATTGACAAGACTTACAAGGGCAAACCATCCCTCAAAAAGTTCTTAGAGACTTTTCGCTTATCCCTTGCATAAACCACATGTTTTGTACGTCTGGCATGGCGAGCTTGGCAATGTGGCATGCGCAGAATAGGTCCACAAATGGAGTTCAATGAATATCAGCAGATTCATACGCATGGAGCTACATTGACTCTACTTTCCTAGGCTTTGCCCGAGAGCCAAGGAATCTTCTGCTTGGTCTTGCTATGGATGGCCTGAACCATTCGGTCTACGCTCAACTTCTTACAATGTGTGGCCTATAGTCCTTGTCAACTATAATATCCCTCCATGGCTTTCTACAAAGAAAGGATATCTCATCCTTAGCTTGCTCGTTCCCGGCTGCTACAAAGTCAAAAATATGGACGTGCATCTTCGTCCATTAGTTGATGAGCTTAAGATTTTGTGGGAGGAGGGGGTCACCATGCAAGATATGAACAAGCACGATGGTCGACGGTCGAGCCATTCTCATGTGGACTATGCATGACTTTTCGGGATTCGGAGAGTGCTCAGGTAAGTAGGCTTCTGTTCTCGTTGGTAATATCTATCATAGCTCGTTTAAGTTTATATTCACTGGATAGAGGTGTTGGGACATATATGGTTACCTCAGGTTATCATGCATGTCCATTGTGTGGGCCACAGTTAGACTCCCGAAGGTCATGAATCATGAAGAAGATGGTATATCAAGGACACGTCACGTTCTTGCTAGAGGGTCATGAACTCATGGAAGGTTTTCTTGGACAACCTCCAGCATGTATGAATGCCCAATGCTGGTACGAGCTGAAAATGGTCCACACGGAGTCACATCCAAATGGAATGTGACGGTTCTCAGTTTTCTACAAGTTGCCATATTGGATCCACTTACAGATCAACCACTTGTTGGATCCAATGCATATTTTCAAGAATGTGGGCAGCTTGCTATGGGACCACATCACAAGAAAGAGGGACACTGTAGGGGCACAAATGGATTTGAAGGAGGTAAGCAAGATGGAGGCGCTTTGGCCGCAATCAAGTGCTGATGGTCGCTTGCAGCTACCTCACACTCCTTGGGTTTTGTCCACTAAAGAAGAGCACATTGTGAAGCAAATAGTCAAGTCTATCCACACTCCCACGGGTATGACGCATTCTCTCAGGTCTGCATTTTCTAAAGACAACCAATTATCAGGGCTAAAATTCCATGATTGGCATAAGATATGTCAGTTTTGTACTACGAATGGATTGTAAGTGGCTTGCATATTTTGCTAATTGGAGTGTAGTCGTTTTTCATAATGCTTCCTCGTTTGTGGCAATTTGTACTACCGACCGCAATCGCAGGATGCCTTACTCCAGAAATACGTGGGGCAATTTACAGGTTGTTGACTTTAGTGCAATGGATCTCATAGAAGGAGATTAAGACATCCTCTATTGAATCCGCAAGGAGGGCAACAGTGAAGATGTGCTGTCTCTTTGAGAAATACCTACCTACCAGCATGCTCACGATACAAATCCACCTTCTTGTGCATCTTGTAGATGAAGTGGAGATTGTTGGACCTGTCCATATGCGATGGATGTTTTTCTTGGAGCGCTTCATGAAAACCCTGAAAGGCTTTGTGTGACAATGAGCTCGGCTAGAAGGTAGCATGGCTGAAGGTTGGTTGGTGTCTGAGGCACTAGTACATATTTCACAAGGGCTACCAATGGTGGATTCAAACAACAATATGCCATGGTTGCTGAAGGACGATGATAGACTAACTGGAGATGTGGTGGTTGAAAATGGGGTAGAAAAAATAATGGATGCTACAATGGAGGAGAAAGTGAATCACTTTTGTATGTTGCACCATGCCTCCATGGAGACATGGCTCGCTAGGTACTAGCAAGCTAGGAAAGATCGAGAGAAAGCGCGATCTAAATTTTGACGTAGTACGCGCCATCGACCAATTCGATATCCTGAGGGCATGGAGGAGATGCCGCGGTTTATGTCAATGCGATGGTTGCATGGAGCTTTGACCGTAGCATCTCGCGAAGGGGCCGAGGTCTCAACCGAGGCGTGGGAATTCTTGAGGGGATGTAGTCCAAAGGTGATGATGTGTTTAGGGTTTGTCGTATCTATATTTTATATGCGACAACTGATTGAGTGTTTCAATGTATAGTACAAAATATATAGTGCGGTTGATCGCACGGACGGCATTTCCACATGGAGCATATTGACAAAATGCGCTCCACAACAGATTGTGGTATCATGGCAAGGTTCGAGCAAGAGAGCCGACGACGAGCAACGGATCCAAACACGGTTATAGATGAGATGGGAGTATTTTGGAAACTTGCAAAGTATTGTCATGGTGGATTACCGTAGCTTCACCATGATCCTATTCGATGTACAATGGTTCAAAGTGGTTCTTGAAGGAGTTGGAGCAACAGTTTGACAAGGTCCATCTGGATTTCTCGAAATAGATTCTAAAAAACTATGGACGGATTTGCACAACACGTTTGTGTTGCCGGCCCATTGTGAAAAAGTGCATGAACTCATGTGTTTTTTAATTGTATTATGACATGGTACATGTCATAATAGTTAAGTCTCTCTTGTACATGATTATGAACATGTAATTTTCTATCCAAATCCCTGACAACCTCGATGGTGGTACGTTATACCTTCAGCTCTCTGAAGTGCGAGAGTATATGATCAAAGCGATGTTTCGAGCATAGAATGAGGATAGTATGCAAATAAAGGGGTCGATATTGCAAGGAGTGGAGAGGCCACCGAAAGCTTGGAGCATGTAGAGGAGCTAGCATCGTGTAACAATGATGGAAATCAAGAGTCCAATAATTCTTTGAGAACGAGGTAGACTCATCCTTTTGTGGTGACATGTCTATCGACCTTCCAGTGTATGCGGAGTTGTGTCAGGAGATTGACATGGGACCATAGGGTACTTTATACTTGGAGCATCCACCTACTCAATTCATTGATGAATCGCTTATAAGGGTACATAAGATATGCATTTTAAGTAAGATCATTTTTTTAAGATTTATATTACCGTGCTTTGTATGATTTACATTGATTATGCTAACATCAATTTTTATTTGTGCAGTGACCTTTGTGGATATTTAGATCATCACGATGAGTCGAGGGATGAGCAACGAGGAGCTACAGGAGATCTTCATGCGTATGTCTCCAGATCAGATGGCGACATTCAGAGATATGGCAAACTAGGAGTTGTCTTAGATACCATCAGACCGCTCTATTAGATCTACTTTGACACGCTTGCTGCTTCAGTTTCCAACAGACGAGGTCGACACTCCAGACTTGGGCTAGACAGAGGGAGTGGTTCAAGGGGATGCTGCAGAGATCTGGATGCAGTGAGCCCGCGGCCGGCTCGGGATACAGGTGCTACTCCTCACTCTCATGGAAATTCGAGAGAGCGTGGCTCAGGAGGTTGTTGTGGAGGTACGGACACAGTGTCTCCAGCTAGTTATTAAAGAAGCGTTCGCACGCTTATGAGGCAAAAGTCTTAAAAGGCATACATATGCCTATCTCGTTGTTCTGCTGGAGTTGCGTCACCTCCGGGATTTGTCACACCTGTGGGGACGTCTACTCCAGTCACTCCCAGCCATCCGCAGATGGCACCCCTATGGGTGTTACTCGGAGAGATACTACCTCGGTAGGTACACCAGATGTACAGGGGTCTCCTGGATATGCCTAGGAGTGTGGTCGCAGGTGGGAGAGGACCCATCTTAGGCATACCCCAGAGGGATATGCCTACCTTATACATGATAGGTCAGGAGCCATCATCATGAATGATGAGGGGAGGAGGGTGATGGCTCGCATAAGAGAGTTGTGCCAACAAGTTTTTTAGCACAATGTCTTGGATCATTGGAAGAACATACCGGAGGGGAGCAAGGACTACATAGTAGCATCCTTGCATGAGGAGTTTCCGGTACCAGCCGCAATAGATAGGTTTTCTACAGGCTGGATGATGGAGTGCATGCGTGCATACATGTCACGCATACGATCAGACACTCGCAAGGCACTCAAGAGTGGGGCTTCAAAGCCCGAGTGGCTAGACACAAATGACTGGCACTGACTCAAGGAGGAGGCTACAGATTCTCCAAGACGTTGGAGACAACGGCGTGAGGCGACGAGGGCACATGACATATCTGGAGGACTTTGTAAGTTTTTCTTTTGTTCTGCTTGCTTATTTTTTTGCAATATCCTTTGTACTAACAATCGTATTTCTAACAGTTGTATTTTGTCTTATTTGTAGCACTCCATTACAAACCATGATCCCACCGGCCTTGAGACTCGATATGTAGAGAGTCATAGTCTCACTGCATTGATCGACTGATTGTATGGACACGACGGTCCTGTAAGTCACTCATCTTTCTTGTCCGTAGTTACTAAGTTTAATTAAAATGCATTATTGTATGGTGGACTGATGTGTAGATATTTATTTTTTTGCAAAGTCCGTTCGATGCTCCTTTGCAGCGGGACGAGGTTTCGGATGGCAACGATCTATAGCTCGCCCTTGGATCCCTGGAGCTCACATACTCTTCTTTTTTGGTCACGTGATCTATGTGGACATTTTCTATGTAGTAGTAGTATCTTGTCATGATTGTACCCGATGTTTTCATTATGCGATCATGTATTTATTTCATGTATGAATATTATGATTTAAGAACACTTTGCCTTTATTTACATGAGCATTGTACACATTACTGAGACTATTTTGTATGGCCCAAATAAAGCACATAGTGCTATATGCTGCCCTGCCACAAATTATTTTTTTCCCTGTTACCGTCACTATTAGTGTCACAAATTTAGTGTATGCGTCGCTACTAGTGTCGCAAAATGCATCGCAAAGCGTCGTTATCAGCGTTGTCGTATTGTTGCGCATTCGAGGTGTGTAAACCACCCAAAAGTTGTGCATGGGATTTGGTACTTTGTACATATTTAGTTGTTGTGATTACATTTATTTTCTGCGTATGAGTATAGTGGCGAGCATGAAGGGTTGCTTCAGGCAGGATCAAGGAGACAAGACATTACAATTATTCAAACAAATGCATGAGGAGGATATCTCTTTGGATAGTATCACAATTGTCTGCACCTTAAAAGCTTGTGGCATGGCTGGAGCTATAAACAAGGGCTAAGGAATACATGCTGAGATTGGTAAGATAGGGCTATTGAAGACAAATGTGGATGTGGGCATTGCATTAATTGATATGTATGCTAAATGTGGTTGGCTAGCAAGAGGATGCCTTGTGGATTCTAATGTCAAGGTCCACATACAATCCATGATTGGTGTAAATAAACTTATGTCAGAAAAGGAAAAGCTGAAACTTACAATGGAGCACCGAGAGAAATTACCGGGATTATTATTAGGTGGTTGACGCCACGCACTCTTGCCTATTGGTACATGTATGGGGGTCATAAATGTGATAGGACAGGTGGCATTGTTTTGAAGGCATCAAAGTACTCAGCAAAACAGTTGTAACTAGTAATGAAAGCTCTTAAGGCTAGAGCAATGGATTGTTGGAGAACATATGATGGACATCAAGTTTGCTTTCAAGGCAAATCAGCATCTAAGATTTGGATGTTCATGAGCCTCATTTATTACCTGAACTTAAGGATGAACTAAAGTCTGAAGAGGTATGCTATAGCTGAAAGGGGGTAAAAAAAGGTAGGCAAGAAGTTCTAAAGAAAAGAAAAGCAATGCTAATTGGGGAGGAAAGGAGAGAAAAAGTAGGGGAGGTCACGAATGGATGAGGGAAAAAGCTAAGAAAAGAGAGGTATATTTTTGAAAAGGCAGAAATGGCGGGCTGCGCCAGGATTGGAGTGGAGAGACGAGAGCCTTTACACAAGCACGCAGAATACGCTTGCTTTGTCTTCCGCCATGGTTTTCTGCTGGGACGTCGTCTTCTTCCGATTCCCCGCAGCAGCAGCTCCCGTGGGCTTGCATCGTAAAGGAGTGGTCGAAGGCCATCAAAAACCTCACAACTTTACTCTCTCAGCAGCCCGATTCTGTCGACCTGCTATGCAATCGAGCATTTTGTCACAATAAGCTGGACTTGCACAAGCATGCAATAAAGGATTGTGACAAAGCATTAAAGCTTTCTCCTACAGCTTTTCGAGCATTTATCCAGAAAGATCATGCTCTGTTTGGATTAGGAAAGACTCAAGAAGCATTGCAGGTGTGGAAAAAAAGGATACGACACTGCTGTCAATCATCCACAACACATAGAGCAACTATTGGAACTTCATATGTTGATGATGACCATTCAAGGCCTGTAGATGACCTGCAGTGCATCGGGGTCTGCCCGCGTTGTGTCTGCCATTTTTTGGGATCTTCTGATGCAAAGAACGTCTTCTGTGGCTCCATCAATCGCTTTCAGCTTGCGCCTGCCACGCAGAACTTAGCAGTGTCTTCGAAAAGTCCATGTATTGTCTGCCTTGGGATTCTCGAAACGATCGATGATCCTGAAACTGGAGACGAAGCTGTAGGGAAAATTGATGCAACCATTTCAACAAAAGCTCTGATTGTACAAGCTGTTAAACGTGAGGGCCACGACTTCAGCACATTTTCCGTCGAGGTCACAATTCCAGGAGTTGTGTTGATTCGTGAACACGCATTGTGGCAGTATCTTCATAAAAAGTATGGGTCGGAGGACTGGCTGCATGGGAGACATGCTAGTAATCATGTTGTGCCATTAAAAGACGCTTTGAAGTGCTCATTAATTGACCCTCTTGAGAAGTTACTGGAGGCCAAATTTGAGAATAAGTCGCCTTTCAAGATTGTCCTACTTTACAAGCATCCTGAAGCTTCTATCGAGCTTGATTGCCTAGGGTGTACAACTGTTGCTGTTGGAAAAAACAAAGAAAGCATTTTGGGATCAATGAGAATGTTTCTCAAAGTAACAGTGCTGGGGCAGCTCCTGTACGAGCATCCTCAGAGTCTGGCAAGTCTTTAGCAGCTGTCCAGCGCTTGTTATCATCCATGTCCTCTGAAGTGTTCAGCAAGCTGTATCCATGGCCTCCACCTAGGTTATAGCCATTTGTCCTAGCATGTCCGTGGCTCTCTCTTCATTCTACAAGAACTTTCTGCAGCAGTGCCAGGCATCTGATGATCAGCAGCTGAGACAGCAGAATGGCACATTGTTTACATAAACATCCTCGTCCATTGTGTTTTGCAAATAAGTTGAGATGATGGTGTTGTGCTGATTTGCCCGTTTGTCAGTGAAGGCATCTTTGCCACTACTGTTGCAGCTGTAAGGTTGATTGGACATTTTTTTTTCTATTGTACTGAGGTTGGAGTTGAATACATGTATCAGAGTAATTGGTAGTGAAAAAAAGTCATGTTACATGCTGAAGATGCTCGACTGTAATTTTAAACTTGCTGCTGCAATTGTTGATGTGGATGAACCAGAGCTTGTAGAAGGAGAACCATTCTGTCCAGCTTGCTTACAGAACACTCTAAACTATGTAACTCTATGATTATGACAAGGAATATAGTGAACTTTGACTTCCAATATTTGAGATCTTCTTGTTAGTCTTTATTTCTTGCTGTACCTTGAACCCCGTGTTCTGCAGCCCTTGCACGAACTCTACGACAGCGTGGATATTTGCGACGGCAAATAGCGACGCTGATAATGACGCTAATACCGACTATTCTATGGCGTTGCCAATAACGACATTTTTTGCGATGACGGTGGCAAATTTCTTTATGAACATTTTCGTCGCTTTTAACGTTGGTATAAGGCCTATATCTTGTAGTGTCTGGGTCCTCATAATGAAGTTGGTATTCAAATATTTGCCAATATGCTTTGAAGGAAAAAATATATCGCCCATCCAAGTAGCTCTCAATTTCATATATATCTTCCCTATTGCCTATTTCATATTATGTTAATCTAAGAGTTGCATGAACATGGCTCTTATAACTCTCGGGGGATTCACTATATATATTTCTGTATATAACCTGCGTTCATGGCCTATTTGTAAATATCCTAATCTGTGAATTTTTCTTGAATATAACACAACCCTTTTCTATTCAATCTGTAAGTAACCCCTTTATATGACACCCTTATGTATGTTAAAAATGTATAAGAATGGTGTTTTAAAAACCCCTTATTTTGAACTCACGTTATATATACATATATTCATGAGTGACCCCCCCCACCCCCCGAGTTATAACTGTACTTGTACAAATATTTAATTGATACAATTGTGGAGCATACCTCTACATTTATACATATATTGTATTTTAGACTCATGTAAGGATTATATCATACAACCCAACGATTATCTAGGATATTCCCTTCACATTATTTTTATTTCCATCATCTCATCATTTATACACATGATAACTAGTATTTTCAATTATAGTTGAATGCACATTTTTCTTTAGATATCATTTTGTACATTGATCATCCCCCATGCAAGGAAATTTTCCATTAAACACCCCACTGGACCATGTAGGTTGCATTTAGTGATAGTTTGATAAATAAATGTAAATTTTGCTTTATCTAGAAGGTCAATATATACTAATCTATCATAGTGTTTCGGTTCCATGGGTTTAAAGCATGGCTCTAATATCAATGGTGTATGAGAATGAGGTAATCCTCTTTTTTGGAATTCTATCATAGAAACATATCAAACAACCTTGCCAAAGAGTTGTTTTTTAATTATTAATTGCATCATATTGGCATGAAATTTTTCCCATTTGGAGTGCAAGGATTGGCCAATCAAGATAGCCAAAGTGCAGTTTTCCATGAATTTCAGTGTGATGACATGTGTGGACTACGATATATTACTAGGAAGACCTTGGATGAGAAATGCCGGTGTAATAGAGGATTGAGGTAATGGACTAATATTCTTTGGAAATAGAAAGGAAGCAATGCGAGTGGAGATGGACACTGGGAACACCTCACCCATTGATCTTGATGCCATCTTAGCCATCCTTAAAGGAGGATCGCAGAGCAGCCTCGACTATGGTCCATTAACCAAGTAAATACCATGTCTAGAGGATGATCAGGATTGTATATATGTGACCACAACCATCAACTTGCCATTCTCTAATGACGATGATGATGACAAATGGGCTATGGAAAAGGCAAGCACCTTCACTACCCAAGCTAAAGCTCGTGTACCAAGGGATGATGCATTGCTATGGTACCTCTGTGCATGTTGGCACCAAGCTCAAATATAACCATCATCCATGACTTATCATATTCCATTGAACAAACTAGATCTCCACAAAATCCATTAGTATCTAACAAGAGAATTAGCCTAAACAAGATGGAAATGAATGTAAGTGCATGATTTGAACCTATTATACAATTGGAATCTTTTGAGAGAAAATAAAAATGCACAAGACGATGAATTAGAGGAGGATGAGCCTTTGGACTAAGAGGATTGCGATGATGAGTATGTGGATTGTTACTCTAAAATTTGAGGAAAGTGAGGAAGAAGTAGAAACCATAGACTATGACACTAATAGGCGGACATTGAGAAAATAAGTATGGACTCTAAGCCCAAAGGTACCAATACCTTCATGATAGAGAAAGGAGTAATGAGGGTCTGAGACATCTAAATGTAGTGGATTACGAGTATGCAGGGCTAACCTAGCCTATTGTCACAACTTTATATGAAGTAGCCGATTAGCATTTGAGCTTCGACCACCTGGCGAGTTTCCTTCTTCTAATGAAGGTTGTAAATTCAACTCCAATTCTAAAATAAACTTTGATAGTGAGCTTGAAAGGGAGGAGGCAAGACAAGAATCTAAGGAGTCTGATGATGCTGAAAGATAGAAGAAACTTTAGGATCTACCCAAATGACTCATAAGTTTAAGAAGGGAAATAGGATAGTGGTGTTGCTAAGAGTGAAGAGATAAGGTCAAACCAGTAAACCCATTGAAGGATCTGCCAAGATTAAGGAGGTCAACTTGGTTGGTGAAGGTGAAAAACAATGAGTAGTGTTCATAGTAGAGGACCTAGCCACCACAGATGAGGAGATTAACCTCATTAGTCTTATGAAAGAGTTCTCTAATGTGTTTCTATGGTGCATTGAGGGGTTGAATGGTATTGATCCAAGCAAGGTAAACCAAAACATCCCTATGGTACCTGATGCAACACCTATAAAGCAAAGATTATACACCATGAATCCTAAGCATGCTATTGCAGTGAAAGAAGAAATCAGTAAACTCTAGAGTACAAAATTCATCTATGAAATCGAGTACGCGGAGTAGGTATCACCTATTGTGATTGTACTAAAAAAGAATGGTAAGATTAGAGTGTGCATAAACTACAAAAAAGTCAATGATGTGACCAAGAGAGAAAACTATCCATTGCCGTATACCAAGCACACGCTTGATAGAGTGGTAGGGAAGGAGGCATTAAGCTTCCTAGATGGGTTTGCATGCAATTATCAAGTGCAAGTCCATCCTAGCAATAGGTACAAAACAACATTCACCACTGAATGGGGGGTGTTTGCTTATATAGTCATGGCATTTGGGTTGACTACTACCCCAGCTACCTTCCAATGCCTTACATGTGCAATCTTCAAAGTCATGCTCAAGAAGTGGTTAAAAGCATTTGTTGATGACATGTGTGTTTACACCAATTGGATACAATACCTAGAAGAACTCTACATAGTCTTTGAATAGTGTAGGCACTACAGTCTCTCATTGAACACTTTAAAGTGCAAGTTTTGGATAAAACACAGTTGTATCTTAGGGCATGTTGTGTCAAGGAATGGAATTGCTACAGACTTCTCAAAAGTGAAGGTTATTATTGATCTTCCACCTCCAACTAGCTATAAGGGAGTTCAATGCTCCTTGGGCCATACTGAATACTATAGTCTATCGGTGATTTGTGTTGAACTATGCCCTGATTGCTAGACCATTATACAAACTACTAATTGTATTTGAATGAACAAAGGAGTGCTAGTAAGCCTATGAATAGGCTTAAAGAGGCTATGATATCAACACCTATCCTATGAGCCCTAGATTGGACAATTACCTTCCACGTGCATATTCATGTTCGTAGCCTCTTTAAGCCTATGAACAGGCTTAAAGAGGCTATGATATCAACACCTATCCTACGAGCCCTAGATTGGACAATTACCTTCCATGTGCACATTGATGCATCAAAATTTATAGTGGGAGTAGTGTTGTGCCAAGTTAGTGAGTATAACATGGAACACAATATTAGTGAGTTTGGGAATCTCCCAATTCCCATTTTTTGAATACTAAAAAAGTGGCACCCGGATAACATGGCCATAAGTTTCTCAAAACCATATGATGTGACCTATCATTGGAAAGCGCTTGAAAAATTGAATCTATTGAGCTATAGAGCACTCAATTTGGAGTTAATGTCTTCAAGTTATGACAAATCCAAAGATTTGACCACGTGTCCCAAACTTATGGAAATTTCCCATATTCCCCAATATGGTGTTATGGATTTCCCAGTGAGTTTCGCAAGCATGTAGCTTATAGATGTTGAGATGAATTACTCAACAATAGAGTGGGAAGGGTTGGCAATGGTATTCACTATTAAAGATTTTAGACATTACCTTTTAGCTACAATATTCACATTTTTCAATGATCGTCATGCATTGCTTTATCTAGTTAGTAAGCCTTGTACAATTGGATGCATTGCTAGATGGTTGCTCTTGTTATAGTTTTACTTTTTAGTGGTTGTGCGAAAGGAAAAATAACATTATATGGAAGATCACATGTCTCACATAACCACATGAGAGCTTGTTGGAAAAGGCATCGTGGATGATTTGCTTGATGCTCACCTTATTCAACATATCCAACAAAAAAGAGCTTTACAAAGCGGATCTCATGCTATATTGGGTAGATGATGTAGTGCGGATTTTGGAGAATGGGATCCCTGATCACCCCATCAAAAAAGCTAGATTGAGATGGCTCATCTTAAAGATTTAACCATACTAGATGATTAAAAGAAAACTTTATCGGTTAGGAAATGCGAGTTGTTTAGAAGATGTGTCTATGAGAATAAAATGCATGATGTGCGCATTGAAGCATATCGTGGAATTGCAAGAGGACACTTTGGGACACCATTGCACGAAAGGTCTTGAAATCCCAATTGTAGTGGCCCATGTTGTTCCGTGATGCTACTAAGTTTGTTAAACATTGGGATAAGTGTCGGTGCGCCAAAGTTCCCGTATGTATGGACCAGATGGAGTTGATGCCAGTGCCAACCATTTGAAAAGTGGAGTCTTGACTTCATTGGACCTATCAATCGTGCTACTCATCACTCACAAGCAAAATACATCATAGTAGCCACATACTACCTCATGAAGTGGGCAAAGACTAGGGCAATAAGAAAAAATGATGTAAGAACCACTACCAAGTTCCTTTGGGAATAGGTCATCTCTAGGTTGACTGCCCCATTGAGTTGATTAACAACCAAGGCACTCATTTCATTAGTGAAGTAATCAAGCACCTATTGTCCACCTTCTTGGTTATCCATAGAAATTCATCACCATACTATCCCCAAGCCAATGATCAAGAGAAAGCTACAAAAAAATCTTGGTCAATGTGTTAAAAAAATCTATCTCTGCTTCACGAAGTGATTGGGACAATAAGCTAGTGGCAGCCTTGTCGGCATATTATATGGCCTACAAAACGGCTCTCGAACAAGAGCCATTTAAGCTAACCTATGGAACACAAGTGGTCTTGTCGATCAAGTTCTTTGTTCCAAGCTTGGGATAGTTGTTCAAGAGAAATGGAAAGGCTAGCACACCTAGACTAAATGTTTAAACAAATTGGAAAGACTATCCAAATCTTAGCTTATTGCCACATATGCACTCATTTGTGAAAAGACACGAAGAAAGGCTTGGTTTGACAAGTATGTTAAACAACATGATTTTGAAAAAGACAACTTGGTGTTGCCATATTCGATCAAGGGCCAGAAGAAAAAAATAATGTTCCATGGATTAGGACCATTCAAAGTCTATTAGATCAATAGAACTAGCAATGTGGAGCTTGAAACACTTTTGGCTTCTTCAATGGAAGTCACATCAAGAAATGCTACTCGTATGCACACCTACTATATGAACCCCTATGCTATTGCCACCTATCAATATATGAGCTATGCAAATCACTAAAATTGGCTTGGAAGATGAGGAACCTATTGTACCAACTTATCTGCGTGCATGTTACGATTGCACAAGACCACATTCTTAATGCACTAATTGATGAGGGAGCTAACAACATACTCACATGTGAGGATGCCAGCCACCAAAGTTGATCTAGACTAATATGCTAGAATCTACCTATATGGGGGAAAGCCATACTCCTTGCTAGGAAAGTGCATGATCATAACTACCATCGAAACTGAAAGTATTCTTGTTACCTTTCATGTGCTTCTAAACGTTGAGGGAGTGGGATAAGAAACATTATTGGGATGAACCTTAAAGAGACAAACTCAATGTAATGTTAATTATGAGACCCAAGGTATTCATCTCGCTCTCACCAATGTTAGGATAATAATGACTTTTAGCCAGGGCACCCAAGCCTCAACCGCCAGACGTGTACTGCCACCAAGGTTTTCATTTATTACCAATTCTAGTGAGGGGGATAAATAGATACTACATGAATTCAAACAAGCTTAGATAGGCAAATGAAGGCTTGTAAGTAAGATAACCACTCGTTAACACATCCATACACAATTAAACACTAATGTAGGCTATGGAATTCTGATATCTAGACCATCTAAGGCTCGCACACACTCTTGGAAAAAACAATGTAGAGAGTGGTGCTATGGTCGAAAAACACCTGTGGTAAGGGTGCATTAGGTTCCCAAGACCTTCTTGCATACCTAAGGATACTGTGAGGGTAACAAATGACTATGGCTACCAAAGCACCCCATCATGGACAAGACCACAATTTCGACTCCTCCAACTGCCAAAAAAACTACTAGTGATTCTACTGTTATTGAATTGAACTTTTTGTGCTTCCCTGTAGTAGTCAGCAAGACACCAAAACCCCACAATCAAAGCCAGTATGAAACAACTCCAAGATACTGCAAAAAGCAAGAGCCAAAAACTCCCCATGCCACCCACCATTGCCATCTCCTCACAAGTGGAGGCTACAACCCTCCCACACACATCCACGCAAGCTACATCACAGGACTCTAACTGGTAGACTCTAGAGTCAACTACACCTTCACCCCCAAAAAGTGTGCTGAACATCGCTATTCCCAATTCACCTACAACCACAATACCTCTAAGCATACCAACACTAGATGACAAACAAGAAAATCCTCTAGCGAGAATAGGTAAAGGTGTATTATTGGTAAGAAATGTGAAACCCAAACCGCCTGTTGAGTTATTGCCCTCTTACCCTAGACCTTCCATTGGAGAGCTTTTTGCAAAAATGGTTGTTGATATTGGTGAGAATATTGTTGATAGCATCCACCATCTTGGCAATGCCTTCATCCTATTCACTCACAGCTACGATTTCTTGGACCTTAGCTTATTAGATGAAGACACTACAATGGCAGTAAGAGGCTTGCCCTACCCTTGGGAAGAATATGAATTCATCCTATTCACTCACGTATAGCCTGCGAATGCATCTGGTTGCACGAATCAAAGCTCTTCTTGCCTCCCTATTGCCCTGCAACAAACCTGTCCACCTCTCTCTCAAACCTCGAGTATAGAAATGAGCTCCTCCTTGCTTTCTCTACCTCTTAAACCCCTTTTCCTCCACTCTTCCACTCCCCTCCTTCTCTTTCCTCTCTTAATGCCTTGAAGCCCCTTTTTCTCCCTGTCTTATGGTAGTAATCCTACTATTTGTTTCCCAATTTTTCTTGAGTTTTCCCTATCTAAATGCATCCAAATCACAAGCAAACAATTAAGCTAATCCAGTAGACTTGCCTAAACTTTAAAAACCAAAAACTTGCAAAAGAGATCATTTGTAGAAGCCTATAATGTGTAATATAGAGAGTGCCCAATGACCACTTTACCGATATGGACACTCCTTTGTTCATAGAGATTTGCTATTGTGGCGATGTTCAATGCTATCACCTATTGCCATTTGATTGTGAGGGTACTACATCTTGCTCGTACACAAAGTGTATCCCCCATGATTGGAGTAAGTGGGAATTCCAGAATCTATCTTGCTTTGCAAGTTTGCATCAATTTCAAACCCAATCTGCAAGTTGCTCAACAAGTAAAAAGGCTCAACAAATTACCTCACCAGGTATGATCTACTCATTTTTAAACTAAGATTGAATACATATGTGAGTTAACCAATGTGTGTTCTTTTTTACTTTTGGATGAAATAACATAGCCTAAGAGCGGATGGGATATAGCTTCACCTCTCCATTTGCTTAATGCACCAATTTTGACAAAACCTAGGAGAAAGAGTAAGCTATCCTTTACATAAATTTACGTTTATGGCATTTTCTCTTTGACTTTGGGATTTTGGACAAAGAAAGTAGAGATCATGTTCCTTTATAGCTTTTCAATTTTTATTTTTATTTTTGGTATTTGAGGTATCAATCTCAATGCTTAGAGATATATTTTACATCCTTTTGTCAAATTTTGTTTAGCAGTGGTCTTGGAAAATTAAACTATGTTTGTTTGTAGATGCAAACTACAATTATATTAGAAAAAAGCCAAGATTTCTCATCAAAGAAATAATTTAGATATATTTAATACATTGTTTTTTGAAAATCAAGTTATTGTTTCTATAATTGACATTAAAGTGTAATATATTAACTATTAATAATGCAAGTGCTTCACAATGGTTTTTGGGGGACTCTATAGTTATAAAATAAACATGTGAAAAGAAAGGTCCCTTGCAAAAAAAAAAGGCCCTTCATGTGCTAGCCTTGGTGTGAAATAGACCTATAAGTTGCAAGCAATAGTGTTCTTCATATACAAGTAAGAATGTGAACAACCTTCTTAGTTTAATTTTAGATGCACCCTAAAATCATATTGAAAAAGCATTTAAATATGTTGCTATATTTATAGAGAAGTGCTTTGAGCTTTAGTGCAAAGCACCATGAAAACAATAATGGTGCTCCAAAGTTTGGTGCGTAAGCTAGTGCATAGCACTAGCCCAAACAAGAAGCGCCCGCCGGAGGAGACCAGGCGTAGAGCCTAGTAGCTAAAACATGAAAATAGAAAGTAACATAAGAAAAGAAGTAGTAAAGAGCATTGAATGGAAAAGAAGGTGAATAAGAAGAAAAAGTAAAACATCTACATGTAAATGCATTAGATGATTGATTTTGTCCCATCACTTAAATAGGTCTAGGGTAGAAGTGGAGAGAGGTTGGGCACAAAAGGGATAGTGAGGCAATAGGCAACAGTGTTCGGGAAAAGGCGGGTTCGCTTCATCCTAGGGCCGGTTCATTTTAGGAGAAACTCGTTCGATCCAATCTGAGGAGGAATTGTCTACTTGTGAAAAATACATGCGAAAAGGATTTAGGCTAGTTCATCTTTATCATAGAAGGAGAATATCCTTCTCATGATTAAAGTAGGAGGATCTTTCTAAATATAAATGAAAAAGGATTTTTAATAATACAATATATATATTATATATTAATATTTAAAATTTAAATTATAATTTCAAATTAATTATTATTAACATTTTTAAATTTCAATTGTCCAACTTCCAAGTGGCAAGACTCCAATCATAACTAGTAAGTTGAAGTAACTAGTTAGTAGTTAGTAGTCACGACTCACTTAGCTTAGCTAATAGCACTAGTGATTAGTTAGTAATTAGTAGTGTCCCTTGTCAACTTTCAAGTTTCAAGTTAAAGTTTAAACGTTTTAAAATTTAGCCTTAATTATAATTAAAGCTGGCTACTGACTACTGTCAGTAATTGGAGAGAGAGTGCCAAGTGGAGACTCGAGAGTTCAATGTTCATAACTTCATCATGGCACATGCAAAGTTGCAGTGTGGCATCATGCATGCACAATGCAAAGTTCAAACTTTCAGTCTTCAAAAGATGCGTGGCCCTGGGCACTCAGCAGATTCATCATTCCAAAATCCAGAAGAACTTCACACTGCACACTGCACAGCCTCTCAAGTCTCGACTCTCAGCCTTCAGGTCGGAAATTCCTGCAGGGCCCAGGCTGCCTCTCGAGTCTCAGAGTCCAGACTCCTACAGGCTGCCTCTCGAGTCTCAGCCTGTCAGATTCCGGAACTTCCTGCAGGGCCCAGGCTGCCTCAGTGCCTCTCGAGTCCCAGGACCTACAACGGCCAGCCTGCAGGCTGCCTCTCAGACACTCGTGAGTCGTGACTCCACCTAGCACCGTCCAGGTGGGAGCCTCCCGCCTCCTAGGCTCCTGGGGTTTCCGCGGCCCGCCTCAAACTCCACTGTCCAGAGTCCAGAGCCTCGGCTCTCCATTGTGACCCGTCCATGCTGCCGCGGCCCACCTCCTGGGGCCTTGACTCTCCAGAGTCCAGAGTCCACGGGTGACAGACCACGCCTCCTGGGGCTGCCGCAGTGCCGCCTCCTGGGGCCTCGACTCTCGAGTCTCCACCGTCCAACGATCTCCACGCCTCCTGGGGGGCTGCCGCCTCCTAGGGCCTCGACTCTCCACCGTCCAGGCTGCCTCCTGGGGCTGCAACCTCCACGCCTCTTGGGGCTTCGCCGCTGCAACCTCCACACTCCTACCCGACGTTGCGACCTCCAGGCTGCGCCACTGCAACCTCCAGGCTCCCGCGGCGACCTCCTGAAGGCTAACTCGTGAAGGTGAGAATCCTTCAATCAATATCCTCTAATAATGAGATAACCATCACCAATATAATTCATCTACATGCTTATGATTACCACAAGCGTAATGTGAATATCAATCCCTCTTGTTTATTTTAGATGTCGAACAAATGCTTTGTTACATTTACTAATGGCTCTTGCATTCCCTTTCTTCAAGAAATTACTTTATGGATTGAAGCAACTACAAAATGAAACAACACATAGGGTTAGCATGCTAGTAACATGCCTACAAATGCAATCCTATGCTAAGGATATCCGTGTGCACTAAGACAAAAAATTCGTGTGTGTGTGTGTGTGTGTGTGTGTGTTTTCTATACACTTTATACATGCACCTAGTATAAACATTGTATACTTGTGTGTGTATGTGTGTGTGTGTGTGTGTGTGTATAATATATATGTGTGTGTGACATACGTGAAGGTGAGAGAGTGTCTGTGTGTGTGTGTATGTGTGTGTGTATAATATATATGTGTGTGTGACATATGTGTGCAATGTGCATTGTGTGTATATGTGTGTTAGTGAAAGATTAAAGGCAAAATGTTAGTACTAATTTTTATTTTTATTTTGCTATGTGGTTGTTAATAGGTTAAAAAGCTTTGTGAGACATTGTAGTTTGAAGATAGAGGCTGGCTGTTGGAGGAGCTTAGATTTTCAAAGGGAACGAATGCCTAACAAAAGGTAGAAAATTTCAACGATTATAAAAAACACGGTAAGATCGCAACCACTCTTTTTAACTTTGAGAATGGCACCTAAATTGAAAGATAAGAGACAAGGAAACCTTCTTGCATGGGTTGGGATTGAAAACATAGCCAAGCATCCTTCTAAAAAGTTAAAAGAAAATACGGATAATATTGGGGGATCAACTTCAATTAATGTGTTATCTTCAAATGAATCATTCGATAACATGTCACTTGAAGAAAGGGCTGAATTTGAAAGGAAAAAAAAAGGACGCTTACTTTTTCAAGAGGATTGGCTAGACCAATTTAAATGGCTTGTTTATGATAGAGATGAAGTAAAAATGTTTTGTAAATTTTGTTTGAAATATCCTCATCCACATAGTGCATATTCAAAAGGGGGATCTATAAATTTTAAAATTAGCAACTTAAAATCCCATGTTCGCACATCATGTCATAAGTTTGCTATGCAAGCTATTTTACTCGAAGGAAAAGACTCAATTGAAAAGAGTGTTAAAAGAATAAAAGAAGTAAAAGATGAGGCATTACTTTCATTATTTAGAACGGCATATTTGATTGCAAAGCAAAATTTGCCATTTTCTGTGTTTCCTGACATGATGAGCTTATTGCAAGATTGCCATGCACCATACACTACTAGTCTTTATAATGATGATAAGGCATGTGCTGAAATGATTTTTTGCATGGCATCGTCTCTTATGAAAAGTACAATAGAAAAGGTTTCAACTAGTCCATGGTTTGGTGTTTTAATTGATGAGTCAAATGATATCTCCTCACATGGACATATGGTTATTTATTTATCATATCTCGAGGCTGATTGTGTTCCTAAAACAAGCTTTTATGGTATCATACGTGTGCATGATGGCACTGCAAGATCTTTGTTTGAGGCTATTATTAAAGAGCTAAAGAAATGTAAGCTAGATTTATCTAGATTTGTTGCATTTGGGTCTGATGGATGTTCCACAATGGTAGGAAAGGAGAATGGTGTCCAGGCCTTATTGAAAAAACACGTTAATCCATTTTTAACATCAATTCATTGTGTTGCCCATCGTAGTGCCCTTGCAATATCTAGTGTAGCAAAAGAGATGCCTTATTGCAAAAAGCTAGAAAAACTTATTAATGCTATAGCTTCGCATTTTAATGTTAGCATGAAGAGATTAGAAGGGTTGCAAGCTATGCAACAAGATTTGGCATGTCCTATTCTTCGACTTGAGCATACTTTTGATGTGAGATGGTTAAGTAGATATAGAGCTATTAGTAGAGTGTGTAAGTCTTTAGATGCAATACTTGATATCACTAAAAGAGAGGCATTGCATATTTATGAAGAATTGGTTGAGTTTGAGTGTGTTTATTGCTTACATTTCTTAGCTGATATTTTGAGAGGTTTAACAACACTAAGCCAAATGTTTCAAAAAGACTTTGTAGATGTCACCACTATAGATAGTCTTGTAAAGAACGAAATTGTATCCATAACACAATATTACATTGATTGTCCTCCTGTTGATGTGAATGCATTAACTATTGGATTATATGGATATGATATCCTTCCAGACTATGGGCCTGAAAAAGGATATTTATATACATTAGAGGTGCTTTGCATGGGAAGAAATTTTATGTGCATGATTTAAAACATAAAATTAATGGAGAAGACTTTAATAGGGCCTTAGAATTTCAAGTTGCTTTTTCCAATTCAGTGGTAAGTAACTTGAATTCTCGATTTCAAGATAATTCTATACTTAATTGTTTAAAAATACTTGTGCCTGCACAACATCCAATACATGAGAAGGCCTTAAAAAACTATGGAACCCAAGAGATAGATCAATTAACTTCATATTATGGTTTTCCTAAAAAGCTAAATATAGAAGAATTCCCTGCAATGATAGAAGTTGACGAGTTTAAGAAAGAATTTAGAAATTGTAAGCATCAAGCTTCTAGAGATTGGATACGATTCACATTGTTAGAAATAACTTCAACACTTGCTTGCAATAGTATGTGGAGGGATGCTTATCCAAATATTCTTACTCTTTATCAAGTAGCTCTTGTCCAATGTTCGAGCATTGCTATTTGTGAGAGAGGTTTTAGTGCTCGAACTGTGATAAAGAGTAAGCTTCGTAATCGTTTGGAGATTAAGAGTTTAGATGCATTAATGAAAATCTTTATTGAAGGGCCTTCTAAGTTCACTGATATAGAGTTCATTGAGAGTATGGACTTATGGGCTGAAAAAACACATCGCCATTTATACACAGCACAAGGAATTTGTTCATTGATTTTGCAATAAATTTGCATATTCATAAGAGCAATTGATTTTTTATGGCCTATGATGATTTTGAAGTCACTATGCATTATTTGCACTTTTGTTGTTTTGATTCTTTTGACTCTTAATCATTTTCCTATGTTAAACTTATTTTTCCCTTGCTTGCTTCTATATTTTGAATAAAAATCTTTCAATTTGTTTTTAGATCATGCTTGCTTTTATAAAATGTACTTGAACTTTTTTGTTTAAAAATGTTGGTTGTATTTCATTATGTTCTCTTTTATGTTAGTTTTTTTTTTCTTTTTGTATCATGATTGCTTTTAATAAAATGTGTTTTGACTTTTTCTAAACTTTTTTATTTTTTGTTTTGCTTAAGTTTTTTTTTCTTTTTGTATCATGATTGCTTTTAATAAAATGTGTTTGACTTTTTTTAAACTTTTTTATTTTTTGTTTTGCTTATATTTTATTATGTTATCTTTTATGCTAGTTTTTTTTTCTTTTTGTTTATTCTATGCTTTTAATAGTTAACTTCTTTTCTTTTTGGGTTTTTTTTTTTTTAAACGTTCTCTTTATCTTTGTGCCTATAATGTATATACTTCTCTGAGGCCATATGGCATAGACCCACTAAGAGACATAGAAACAACTTGCATACATTTGTTTTTATCTATTTAAATTTTAGATATGTAATGTAGATCAAGTTACTAATGATAATAAGGGTTTTCATTTCTAAGGTATAAGAGAAGTAATTGAACAAATTCCAAGGAAAACTTTGAGATAAAAACCCTTTCAAATAATAGAAAAAAAATGATTATCCTTTCATTAAAGATTTAAAAAGGAATTTGACCGATTCAATTTGTAGAATCAAGGGAATTGGGCCGATTCGATTTAGAATGTAAAGGTTTTGTAAGGTTCAAATTTTATGAAACCGCCTTAGGTTAAGAGAAGAAGGATCTATGTTAGGCTCACAATTTTTTTTTTCCCAAACAGTGATAGGCAAGCTAGATTTAGATGATTCCCTTTGGTCCCACCATGCTCTCGTACAAGATTCTCCCTCAACTATTCATTGTGAGCTGATTCTCAACACAGCCATGAGCGATCGGTCCTCGAAAAAAAGAAATGCAAACCCCACCTTTAAAATTTGGAAAATCACCTTCGAATTTGCAGATACAACATTGAAGGTGCCAAAATCGGATGGGTTTCAACGCTATATTTTAAAAACCAAAAAAGTGCCCCTCGAACATTATTAATATTTAAGCTTCCTGAAATGAGGGCAAATTTTAAGTTTCTTTTCTGCCCGAGCACGTAAATTTCGGGGAGATTTGGATTCTGGAAGACAAGCTGGAAACGCCAGAAGTTCCTTTGCGTTTGACCTTCAGGGGCCCACGCCCTAAAGTATATTAAAATTATATTCCAGCAAATGAAGAGTATCGGGACGAGACGAGTCCATTTGCGATGATTTGCACGTTCGAGCAATATATATATATATATATATATATATATAGCTCGGCTCTCTCCTTCATCCATCCCTTGCAAGTTGCCTGCAATCGCCTGCAAAAGCAAATAAAGGCTGCTCCAAATAGGATTGCTTAGGAGTTAGCGTTGCTAACACTCTCCTTTTTCACAATACAAAACATTAAAGAGTAAAACCTTTTTCCTTCTACTTGGAATCAACGGTTCGATTTTACAAGGCTATACTTTCCCATCATGGTGTAACAAGGTATTATGATAACTTACTCTGACCTTGTCACGGTAACTGACTTTGAGAGAGAGAGAGGGAGAGAGAGAGAGAGAGAGAGAGAGAGAGAGAGAGATTATATGACTTGCTTTAATTTTTTTTTCCATCAAGAAGGGGGTTGCTAGTAACCCATTGAGAAGGGGATAGCTAGCATCCCCTTCTCGTGAAAAATAAAAAATTCACAAGTCTCATCCATCATTTCCTTGAAGGGGCTTGTGAAATTTTTTTCACCTAAATAGAGGATTGTGAGCAACCCCTTCTCAACAAAGAAAATTTTTCATAAGTCCTTTAGAAAAAAAATTTCATGAATAAAGGGTTGCCGACAACCCCTTTTCCCATCAAAAAAAAAAATCATAGTTCCCCTCAGAGAGATGAAGGGGGCAACTTCTAAATTCTTTTTCGTCGAGAAGGGGTTAGCAATCCCTATTCGATGAAAAGAAAATTATATCTCCTTAGAGAGATGATAGAGGGGAGTTGTGATTTTCCTTTTTTCTGGAAGGGGTTACCATCAACCCCCTTCCTAGTGGAAAAAAATTCGAAGCAAGTCACATAATCCCTCTTGCCTATTTTTAATGAGAAAACTACTATAAAATTCAAGTGGACAAAGATTTGTTCTTCTGTTTCACATAGGAGATAAATAGAATTTTAAATCAGACGATGATATTGAGTCTTAGAACTCATGCAAGTTAGTAGCATGGAGACTTCTCTATAGGTATCACTTGGTATCCTTCTATAGAAATATATTTGCAATGATATCTTATCAATGTGTTCTCTATAACGAGGGGATACATAGGAACTAGGGGTTAGACACCCAGTCACACTAACTAGGGTATATAAGGTGTAAGAGTCCTAGTTTAGGGCAACCAGTTATTATCAAGAATATACTCTTCATCTCCAACTTCCATAGCTTCCTCCTCCTTTCTTTCCTCTTTTATGTGTTTCTCTCTCCTCTTCTAGTCTTCCTTTCTCTTATTCTTTCTCTCTTTCTCTCTCTTTAGCTCATTCTCCTCTAAGCTTCATTCATTAGTATTAGAGCATCATGCTTTGGCCCTCTTCCTCTTTCTCCCTTTTCAAATTCCAAACTCTAATTACTCAGGTTATAGGTAGAGGTATAGCAGGAAGGACCATAGTTAGTCTCAGCTTTTTGAAGCAAGCAGAAGCTATGAATAGAGACTCATATATATTTGGAGGTAAAATGGCTGACTTAGTAGGTCGTCACTCCTTTTCATGCAAATTTTAGGGGTTCCAGGCGAAGCTTAGAGACTCGAGAGTTAGAAAAGGGTAAAAATCTCGGTTAATTTTTTGCTCATCCCTCCTTCTCTCCCTTCTCATGCAAGCTGCCATGGTTGCCAGCCCCAAAAATCTCCAAGAACTTGCTCTAGCCTACCCCAAACCACCATCCAACAATGGGACATTGTCCCTAGCACCCTCAGCTTGAGATCGAGTAGTGGAGTGGGGGATTGCTACTCCTTGAGGCCTACAGAGAGTAGACCCCACAAATTTTGACATATTTTGTGCTGGCTTCCCCTACCTGGCCCATCTCTCTTGTTGCCTTCTTGCTGCTCTTTGTCACTCTTGGGCACCTCAGGGCACTCCTTCAGTACTCTCTCTTTTTCCCTCTTGGCATTCTTGGCCCTGAAATAAACCTTAGACAACAGCTTCATAGTTTGGGAAACCATGGATTCTTCACCTGGAGCTATCTCAACTATTAAAGCTCAACCCAAGCCCTCTCCTACCCTTGAAATCTTAGCCCCCAAGAGCTCCTTCAATCACTCTTGACCTCTCTTATCGGATTGAAGACATGGAGCTCAGCAAGCAAAGAACTCTTTGGGGATAGCCATGAAAGCTATCTTTGCAGCTTTCCATCATTGAAGGTTAAGCTTAATACAAGCTCAAGAGTACCCATCATTAGTGGAAGCATTCGAATGCTTGAAGGTTTTGTCCATTGAAGTGCTCCAACCAATTGGGCTTGCTTGATGGAGAAATTGGTATCATATTGGATTATGCTTCAACTATCTTCCCCAAACAATGAAGAGGTATGTCAATCTATTCTTAATCTCTCATCTTAATCCACTTGCCAAGTTAAACTCCTTTTGTTGGATAGATTAAGGTTGCATAGGTTTTATTAGTTCACTCCTTCATTGTATGCATGTGCCTACTGAAATCAATATATCGTTTGCTTCCAAATGTATCATGATTAATGCTAAATCAATTGCATTTTTCAACATTAAATCCTTCTTGCTCTTGTGTGCTTTGGATTAATCCCAAGTGAGTAATAAGCCTTTGTAAAGAGGTAAGTAGCAGCCAGTGAGTCACTAGACTTCCAAGGTAATCCCTATCCAAGCTCTTGTTCATCCTTGCATCTGATGAAACAACCCAATGTTTCCTTTCCAATGCATCTCATGTTGATTGCTTAATAAAAATGACTGCCATGTATACTTTGGCTAAGGAAAAAGGCCGATGCTAGGCGAGGTGATAAGCCAAAAGAGAGGTGTCCCTCCCTTACCACTTAAGACCTTGAAGGGGTGCACAACTTAGCCCGTAGGAAATTTTGCCCACCTCACGGTGATCCAAATCCTAATACTTGTATGCAAGCTTAGGTACTCTCCTATGGTCACCACCATTCTCGATGAAATAATCCCTTTGGACACCCTTTCAGTGTTTATGGTGCCCTTGCATGACACTTGAAGTGTATGCACTTAGAAGTGATGTATAGTATTAAGCTCCACTTATGCACTGATGACAAGGAAGATGGACATGTAAATGTACTTGGGATTGTGATCAGTATACTCAATATGCTATTTATGATGTTTCTCAGGCCCCTCAATCAATGAGCCATCCATACAGTGCATTTGCATCAAGGGATGGACAATGTTTTTAGTCACAGTCAATCAAGACACTAATAAAAATTCAATTACAAAAACTCTATATTATAGCTAGGAGTGAATTGTATAATTCATGAAGAGGGCTTTGTCCCCTCTAATTTGAATAAAAAATCTATCCAATCGGGATCTACTTATGAAGTTGGTGAATCCTCTATTGCTCATGAAGAGCCTCTATTGGGCTCCCCCATCAACCATGTAGGTAACCCTATAGAAGGCCCTATCTCACCTTTGGTAGAAGCTCCCCTACTCTCCCTCGGAGCCCCAATGAAACTTATATGAATCAGCCCCATCATGGACAATATGGTATTAAGGGAAAGCATGGAAATTATGGGCAGCATGGCTATAATGGGAAACATGGTATAAATGTACAACATAGTATATATGGACAGCACGACCCTCATGATATCTGTGACAAGATTCTGCTCGCTAAGTACAATGGACAATCTCCCTCCCCATTAGACTTGGAGGAATATTTAGCCACATATGGTGGTGCTATATTAATCGAGAGAATCATCAATTCATTGATTGGAAAGACTTGAAAATGCATATGGTTCAAGTATTTGTATCTTCTATGGAAAAAGAGCAGTTGGCAAGACGACGGTACACTCTTGACTAACATAATCTCACTGTGGGAGAGTACAAAAATCAATTTATGAACTTAACCATGCATGTGGAGAGCATTAATGATGATGCCAAATTGTGTAAGTATATCTATGGGTTGGAATCGAGCCTATCGGTGGATGTCAGAGCTCAAAAGCCTACCACACTATTTGATGCAATGGAATTGGCTGAAAGATATGCAAGGAAGTACCATAAGAATGAAAGTTTTCAGCAAGGTTATGGATAGACCCATACCCCTTTGAGATTAGTCCCATATGGAGGTGGTTTTAGAGGAAATTCCACGCCTTATAGTAATCCCAAAATACCCACTCACCCCCCCTTCCATGTTGAAAGAAAATAGGACACTTTGGGATAGTATTTGGCTCTAATGCTGAGAGTAAGTATACTGAAAATAAACAGTCCACTGCATCACTTTCCAATGGATCCAGTGGTCAATGGTTCATTTTACTAGATGTTTTAAAGGAATGGAAGGAAAAAGGCCTATATTTTAGATGTGGAGATATGTACATTTCCGACCATGCCTCCAAAGGCCCTTACAAGATAATCAAGGTCAAGGTTCACTGCATGTATATAATGGAAGATTAGCACAATGATGACACGTGGTCAAATCTTCATGTAGACATATGTGGAGTACTTGGGACACATTGCTAGTAAAAATGGCATATAAGCTCATCCCTAGAAGATGCAATGTGTTAAGGACTAGTCCACTCCATCTATCACTACTTCATTACATGGTTTCCTTGGTCTCTTCTCGTTTTATAGACGTTTCATTAAGCATTATGCCACCATTGCAGCACCTTTGACTGATCGACTAAAAAATGGATCTTTCTTTTGGGATGACACTACTGATCATAGCTTCAAACAATTGAAGGAAGTGCTCACTTCAGCCCCCATCCTCGTATGCCCTGATTTCTCCAAGATCTTTATCATTCACTGTGATGCTAGTGGTAGGGATATTGGTGTGGTCTTGTTGTAAGAGCATGGTGTGATTGCTTTTGAGAGCCACAAGCTTGATGACATGGAGATGTAAATGAATGTATATGACTAGGAGATGTTGGCAATCCTCCATGCTATTAAGAAATGGCACCACTATTTGTATGGCAACCGCTCTCAAAATAAAGAGTGACTATCATTGTTCTTGATTCAGTCTACTTTATCTCCTAAGCAAAGGAGATGTGTGGCGACATTGCAAAACCATGATTTTGACATTTCTCACACTCAGGGCAAAGATAATACCATGGTTGATTGACTCTCTCGGATATGAACATGCAGAGTATCCTCCATTTTAGAGTTGCATAGTGATTGGATTGAGGATCTTCAAAAAGCTTATTTGTTGGATGAGAACTTCATCCACATATTTCAGAAATTACAACATGGGGTCATGGCTGAAAACTCCAAATATCACCTCAAGCATGGTCTTATTTGATTGATTACCGAGGGTTGAATCAATCAACTATCAAGAACAAGTACCCTATTCCTAGAATATATGAGCTTCTTGATCATCTTCAAGGGGCAAAGATCTTCTCCAAGATTGACCTCGGGTCAGGTTATTATCAGATAAGGATCAAGGAAGAAGATATCCCAAAGACAGCCTTCAACACAAGATATGGGCACTTTGAGTTCCTAGTTATGTCATTTGGGCTTACAAATGCGCTTGCTACCTTCAACAGGTTAATGCAGAATATCTTTAGGCCATATCTTGATGATTTCGTGCTTGTCTTGTTCGACGAGACTTTAGTCTATTCTAAACAGGAAGAAGATCATGAACCCCAACTTTGGATTGTCCTTGAGACAATGAATCACATAAGCTGTATGCTAAAATGAAGAAGTGTGCATTCTTCAAACGTCAGATTGAATACCTGGGATTTATTGTATCAGCAGAAGGAATCTCAGTGGACCCAGCCAAGGTCAGAGATGTGCTAGAATGGCCAATACCAACATCTGTCAAAGAAATACGCAGCTTTCTTGGATTGACAGGATAGTATAGGGTCTTCATAAAAAATTATGCTTTGATTGCAGCACCTCTAACGGACTTACTGAAGAAGCAAACTTCCATTGCATGGTCAACTCCTGAACAAAATAGCTTCGACAGATTGAAGCAAAGTTTGGTATCAACACCTATCTTAAAACTTCCAGACCTCAATAAGGAGTTCGAAGTAGTAACTGATGCTAGCACACTTGCCTTGGGATGTGTGCTCATGCACGAAGGTCATCCTGTAGCATACTCTTCAAGAAAATTGAAGAGTCATGAGAAGAATTATGCTACGCATGAATTGGAATTGCTAGCTGTCATCCATGCTCTAAAGCTTTGGAGACACTACCTGTTGGGTAACAAGTTTACTCTAGTAACTGACCATAAGAGTCTCAAATGGATCTTTACCCAGAACGAGCTCAACATGAGGTAACGTTGGTGGATTGAAGTGCTGGAAGAGTATGACTTTGAAATCAAGTATCGACCAGGAAAAGAAAATGTAGTTGCCGATGCACTTAGTCGCAAGGAATTCCTTAATTCACTAATCTTGCAGAATCCATCAACAGCTAGATCTCTAGCTACAAAATTATCTATGCCAAACAATCCAATACTTGAGTTAGCTAGAGAGGATGCATGCCATGATCCAGCCTATCAAACGATGCTAAGGGAAATCTCTATCAAGGATCAGGACCAAAAGCTGCAGGCTAAGTATCATGAATTTTCTATCAAAAGCGGACTTGTCTACTATAGAACAAGGCTGTGTATACCAGCAAGCTAGTCACTTAAGCAAAAGATATTGTGGGAAGCTCATGATTCCCATTTCTCAGGTCATCTTGTCTATGCCAAGACTCTCAATGCAGTTAGGAAGAGATACCATTGGGAGAGGCTCAAAGGTGACATTCTCAAGTATGTCACCGAGAGCTTGTCTTGCCAACGTATCAAAGCCGAACATGTCAAGATGCCAGGGAAGCTGCAACCGCTTAACATCCCCCAAATAAAATGGGAATTCATCAGTATGGAGTTTGTTGTTGGCCTACCCCAAGTTCAAGGAGGATACAACTCCATCATGGTTGTGGTTGACATGCTAACTAAGGTTGCACACCTTATTCCAGTAAAGACAAACTATAAGGCCTCAGACATTGCACGATTGTTTACCAAGGAGATATTCAAGATACATGGGCTACCCAGAAGAATCATTAGTGATCGTGATTCTCTCTTCACATCACACTTCTGGAGAGCTATAGTTGAACCCATTGGAACTAAACTCTGTTTTAGCACAGCTTACCATCCCCAAACAGATGGCCAAACAGAGCGAGTAAATCAAGTCATCGAGGATATGCTTAGGGCATACTACTGTCGTGAGCCGAAGAGGTGGATTCAATACTTGCCTTTGGTTGAATTTTCCTACAATGCTTCTTACCAAAAAAGCATTCAGATGACCCCTTTCTTTCTAGGCATTGTATGGTCATGACTATTGAAGTCCCCTAAACTTCTCAGATCCAACCTTAAGGGTTGAAGCTTCAAGGCAGATGTTGGAAGAGATGGATGACCAAATAAAGTCAATAAGACAGGACATCCAAGCTGCCAAGGATAGACAGAAGGCCTACGCGGATTTGAAGCGTCAAGATAGAGTCTTCAAAGAAGGAGACATGGTCTTCATTCGCGTATGCCCAAAGAAGAGTTCCCTATCCCTAGGAGATTGCAAGAAGCTAAGTCCAAGGTATTGTGGACCGTACAAGATCCTCAAGTGCCTAGGACCTAATGCTTATAAACTGCAACTCCCTGAGAACCTAAAGGTTCATAATGTATTCCATATCAGCCTATTGAAAAAGTATGTACCTAATCCTAACCATGTACTTGTCAACCAACAAGTTGTTATGCCTAGTCAAGGAGTCCTTGAACTAAGGCCTGACAGGGTCTTAGATGTTAGGGAGAGACAACTGAGATCCAGAACCTTGAAAGAATGCCTCATCCAATGGAAAGACTATCCCGAAGAGGATGCCACTTGGATAGATGAAGGCACTCTCAACCATCAATATTCCCAGTTTATCTCGAGATGAGGACATCTCGATTCCTCCAAGGGGGAGAGAATGTAATATCCCGAAGGCGCAAGCACGCGTGGACTGCCTCAATAGAGGATAAATGAATTGGAAATTTCTTTTGATTAAGATTTTTTTTTTAAATTTCCCCTCTCCTCCAGCCGACTGTCGAGCTCGAGGAAGAGGGGAATAGCAAGTGAGGCAAGCTCCTTGCTGGAGCTTGCCTAGGCAATGGGGCATTCCCATCGATGCGTGGAGGAGGGAGGATCCTATCCCCTCCCCCCTATATAAACCATGGTTGCTGGTGGCTATGGTAGCCCGGGAAAGAGAAGGACGAAGGAGCTGAGACCTTGTGAGTGTTGTGAGGGAGAGAGAGGACATCGATGCGCTGCCGCCGCCCTGGGGAGCCGTGAGCTGCCACACTAGTCAGTAGCTGCCGTCCTCCTGCCACTCATCTCGGCGCCACCGCCTGTAGCCGCAGGCCATGCTGCCTAGCCGACGTGTCATTTGGGGAAATCATTTTCCGCCCCACGTGTTGAAGCACTTCTAAGGGGCTTCTTAAGCCCCCTTTCCCCCCCAAAAGCAAGTTTGACCTTAAAGGTCTTATTCTCCCCCCGTGTCTTAAAACCCTCCTTAGGCCCCCTTCCTATGGCCTCTTGAAACCCCCCCCTTAAAAATTCCTCTCTAAGGCTCCCTTAGGGCCTTTCCCCCCCATAAAAGGTTACCCCAAAGGGCCTTTCCTCCCCCATGTTCTAAATCCCCCTTAGACCCTTTCCTATAGCCTTAAGACTAACCCCCCCCCCTAAATTCCCTCCTAAGACCTCCCTAAGCCCTTTTTCTTCCACCCCCCTCAAAATCCCTCCCTAAGGGTTCCCTTAGGCCTTTCATGTTTTTTTTTCTTTTCCCTCCTAGCCTAGTTTGTGAGGGATTGTCAAAACAACCCCTACCCCCTGGAATTTCAAAGCCTTCATGTGCCCTTGCATGTAACACCCATCCACGAAATTTCGTCCCTAAGGACCCTTATACTCCCTTTTGTTTTACACCTTTTATTTCCCATTTGTGTGAGTCTTTATAAGGCCATTAAGCCTTTCCCATGGCTTTAAGGGGCCTTATTCGCAAAAGATTTTGAAACACCCCTTTTCGAAATCCCTACTTCAAGGAGGAAGCCTTCTAAAAACTGCTTTCGACGGACGGTGCAAGTTATCGAAAAAGGAAGCCACGTTGGAATTTCAAAAAGGAGTTGTAAAGCTGCATCCACGACGGAAAGACGGCATTCGCGATGCCTCCTAAGAAAGCCCAAGGCGCAGCGCAAGAGGGTCATCTCCTAGCATCCACGTGGACATCTCACCCCAAGTCTAGGTTTTCATTTCTAATTTTTATTTGGTATTGTGATAATCGTGCGAGGATAATTGTTGGAAATAAGGATGCATTTTTTGTCTTAAATGCTTTAGAAAAATTAACTCACGACGGAGAAATTTAGTCATTAATATTTTCAATAAACCAAGCATGGAAGTATAAACTGTATATCGCATTATTAAGCCATATCCTCTTCGCAATGAATCATCATGGGAAGTGCTAGGAATCCTTAGGAAAGTACAAGGCATGAAATGATTCTTACGATGCATAACTCTAGGCAATTTCCGTTTGTCAACTGCATAAATTATCAAGAAAAAGGTTGCTTGTTTAACATGAATTTTGTTTGCAAGTTATAGGAAGATTAGTTAGAATTAACCTAACCTATGCTTGACCTTAATCAATAAGTTATGGTTGAAAAATCAATTCACGCGTAGACAACAAGTCATGTGTTTATGAAATGTTAACATAACTATCTTCAAGAGTTAAACAAATTGGCATAAACCTAAACACCTAAACCCCGGAGTACTCGTTTAGAATGAGTTAAATTCCAAGAAATTCACTAGGAATTAATACCTGACCTAATCGTACGTATTGCTAAAACTGAAACTCCTATACCCTAAATACTTGCCCACATTCACCGAATGTAGGGACAACGGAACATACTTGAAAAGTGATCTAGGGTTGTCCCTAAGAATCTTACGCTAAAAAGATGGAACTTGGAACCTTAGGACTGATGACGTCAGCCTAATGTAATCAGGGACAGATTGTTTCATGACTCCATTTGATGAGTAAAATAGTTTCATAGTTCGATGCAACACTTGTGCAAACAAGTGCAAAGTCGTATGATCTTGTGATTGGGTCACAAGGGAATGGCCAATTCTCGTAATAAGGTTGGCATGTCCTTACGCAAGTTATCTTGCAAGAGGATGAATAACCATCCTATTATAGTATCTTTCTTGAGTAAAGATAATTGTTTGGAAGCAAAAGACCAGCTGATAAACTGAAATAATCTATGAACTTAAGGTTTGACCAAGTCGGGTTAGTAGGGTACGCCCTAACCCAGGATATAGGGGATCTTGCCAAGTCGCAAGTCATCCCAGATCGAGTGCTGGACGCATTTGAAAGGAAGGATTCATTCCTTACCAGTTGGCTAACAAAAACGACCAATGGAAATATTTGTGCTTGTTACATATTTAAGAGCACTGTTTGGCTTTGTATGATCAATGAATTAAAAGATAAATGGATATCTAATACTTCAGGTTGAAGGTCTGAAGGGAGAGGTAGCTTCAATTATCCCCAACTGCCTGCCTGACCCTAACCAAAGGGGTTGTTAACCGCGCCGGGAAAGTGGACCGAACCCACCACCAGAGGTCTCTCCGTTGAGTGCTACTTGGAGCAGGAGGACGCTTGGGTGCCAGGGGGGCTTTGGCCGTAAATCCATCGCCTTCCGGGCCCTGCACAAGAGGCTAATGTGACTTGGGATTGGATCTCGAGGCTCACATACTAGTCTACGGGCGGAAACTTGGATTGGTAATCCCTGTGGATTGCTGGATAGCCTTCGAGCGAATTGTGGATAAGCCTACGGGCTGGACTTTTTGTATTTCAAAGATAAATATGATAACATGTTAATAAAGAACTTGTTTGACATTGTTTTTCTATGTTAAGTGATATGATTACGTGAAAGAACCAGTGCCTAACGGGCTAATTAAAGAAGCTGATTGATACATGTCCAACTAATGCGTTAGATAATTAAATAACTAAAACAACCCGAGGAAAGTGCGGAGGATGGGCCATAGGTCCATCCTACGGATGGGTGGTCCCGGTTGGCCGGAAACTTTTCTCAAATCACGATGGACAACAGGAAGATCGTCAAAGAACACGAACAACAAAAGCGTTGACCTAGAGTTATGATTAATCCCAATTTACGATGTTTTAGGGGAACGGAATGGGACTATGCCTTATGGCAGAGAGGTTGAGCTTTGCATCCCTCTCGTTTCCCATTCTCCTTGAACCAAGTGCAGCGTGAATCCGCTTCAGACCTGGCGTTTCTGCGTAAAGTAGTTCGCTTGGGTCCGACGCTAGTTGCCGTTAGGAAATGACCAATAAGGAAAACCCTAATTCAAGTCGATCCTAAGTGGGAACGGTCGGAATACTTCTGCTACGTGGCAGATGCGGAAAGCCCTAGATTGCAAACCCCGTAACATTCCATGGGAGTGCCGGGCGGAGCTTTTTAGACATCCTTTCTAGTGGAATGCTAAGACGTGTCCTGAAGATACAAGTGGACACGTTACATTGCTAGAATTTTTTAAAGCCACAGATATGAGAGAGAGAGAGAGAGAGAGAGAGAGAGAGAGAGAGAGAGAGAGAGAGAGAGTGTGTGTGTGTGTGTGTGTGTGTGTGTGTGTGTGTGTGTGTGTGTATGTGTGTGTGTGTGTGTGCTGATAAAGATCCAAAGCTATTAATGTGTAGGAAAGGCCCAAATATAATATTGTAAGAGAAAGTTGCTAGAATTTTTTAAAGCCACACACACATACATAGAGAGAGAGAGAGAGAGTATGTGTGTATTTTGATAAAGCTATTAATATATAGGTGAAGCCTAAATGTAGTATTGTGATATTATAGGAGAGAGTTGCTAGAAAATTTTTAAGCCACATGAGAGAGAGAGAGAGAGAGAGAGAGAGAGAGAGAGAGAGAGAGAGAGAGAGATTATGTGCATGAGTGCATATGCATTGTGATAAAAATTCAAAGCTATTAATGTGTAGGAAAGACCCAAAGATAGTATTGTAGTATTGAGTGAAAGAAAGAGACACGTATGAGTTGTGATAAAAATTCAAAACTATTAATGTGTAGGAAAGACCCAAAGATAGTATTGTAGTATTGAGTGAAAGAAAGAGAGACACGAAGAGAGAGAGAGAGAGAGAGAGAGAGAGAGAGTGTGTGTGTGTGTGTGTGTGTAGATAAAGATCTAAGACTATTAATGTAGGAGAGTGTTAAGGTAGTATTATAAGAGAGATTGCTAGAAATTTTTTAAGCTAAACAAGAGGGTAATTTCTAGCACTGTCTCCTGTAATACTATAATACTATAATACTACTTTTGGGCCTCTCCTACATTAACTTGAAAAAGTTACCTCTCTATCCAAACTACTTTTCACATTTCTTTATGTTCTCTCTTATCAAAATTTTTTAAAAAAGAGACACCTTTTGCTTGTCTCTCATCAATAATTGTTTCTATCTCCTCTCTCTCTCTCTCTCTCTCTCTCTCTCTCTCTCTCTCTCTCTCTCTCTCTCTCTCTCTCTCTCTCTCTCTCTCTCTCTCTCTCTCATGGAAAAGCTTTTTTAATCTCTCTATCCTCCCTCTCCTCTCCATTAGAGAGAAGAGATAAAAAATAATTACTAGGTAGAAATATCATATTATGTGTGTATTTATAATATGTTTTAATGTGAGATATAGTGGACAAAGACTTTGTGAATATAAACAGAAAGCAGTTCTCTCTTTTGGAAAAAAATTCCCTATCATAACGTAGAAAACTAACAATTAATGTAAAGTATAATAGCTATTGTCTTTGCATTTTGTATTTGCTAAAATAAAGACCCTATCAAATATTTTAAAAAGTTTTATACTATTGAAATTATAAAATAAAAATGTCACTTTTTAGTCTAATTGTACTTAAGCCAAAAACTTTTAAATAAAAGGAATTTATCACAAGTTTTAGAGAGAGAGAGAGAGAGAGAGTATGTGTGTGTGCATATGTGTATATGTATATATTTTGATAAAATTCCAAAGCTATTAATGTAGAAGAAGCCCAAAGATAGTATTGTAGTATTATAGAAGTGAGTTGCTAGAATTGGTTTAAGCCACACGGAAGAGAGAGAGAGAGAGAGAGAGAGAGAGAGAGAGAGAGAGAGAGAATTAATAAAGATCCAAAGCTATTAATGTGTAGGAAAGGCCCAAATATAATATTGTAAGAGAAAGTTGCTAGAACTTTTTAAAGCCACAGATATGAGAGAGAGAGAGAGAGAGAGAGAGAGAGAGAGAGAGAGAGAGTGTGTGTGTGTGTGTGTGTGTGCTGATAAAGATCCAAAGCTATTAATGTGTAGGAAAGGCCCAAATATAATATTGTAAGAGAAAGTTGCTAGAACTTTTTAAAGCCACAGATATGAGAGAGAGAGAGAGAGAGAGAGAGAGAGAGAGAGAGAGAGTGTGTGTGTGTGTGTGTGTGTGTGTGTGCGTGCTGATAAAGATCCAAAGCTATTAATGTGTAGGAAAGGCCCAAATATAATATTGTAAGAGAAAGTTGCTAGAATTTTTTAAAGCCACACACACACACACACACACACATATATATAGAGTATGTGTGTATTTTGACAAAGCTATTAATATATAGGAGAAGCCCAAATGTAGTATTGTGGTATTATAGGAGAGAGTTGCTAGAAAATTTTTAGGCCACATGAGAGAGAGAGAGAGAGAGAGAGAGAGAGAGAGAGAGAGAGAGAGAGATTATGTGTATGAGTGCGTATATGTTGTGATAAAAATTCGAAGCTATTAATGTGTAGGAAAGACCCAAAGATAGTATTGTAATATTGAGTGAAAGAAAGAGAGACACAGAGAGAGAGAGAGAGAGTGTGTGTGTGTGTGTGTGTGTGTGTGTATGTGTAGATAAAGATCTAAGACTATTAATGTAGGAGAGAGTCTAAGATAGTATTATAAGAGAGATTGCTAGAAATTTTTTAAGCTAAACAAGAGGGTAATTTCTAGCACTGTCTCCTATAATTTTATAATACTATAATACTACTTTTGGGCCTCTCCTACATTAACTTGAAAAAGTTACCTCTCTATCCAAACTACTTTTCACATTTCTTTATGTTCTCTCTTATCAATGATTTTTAAAAAAGAGACCTTTCCCTTGTCTCTCATCAATAATTGTTTCTATCTCCTCTCTGTGGAAAAGCTTTTTTAATCTCTCTCTCCTCCCTCTCCTCTCCATTGAGAGACAATTGAACGCTGTGTGCACTATGGAAAAGCTTTTTTAATCGCTCTCTCCTTCCTCTTCTTCTTTCACTTTCTTTCCGCCCCTCAATCTCTCTTAAAGTATGTAAATTTTATCTTTTTCCTATATATAATTCTCTCTTTATATTTATATTATTCTCTTCTTCTCCTTTCTGTCTCTCTCTCTGCCCCCTTTTCTTCTTCTCCCCTTTCTCCTATTTTTCCTTTTTTTCTTCTCTCCCTCTCTCCCTTTTCAATTTTATCTTTTTCTTCTCTCCTCTCTCTTTTAAATTTTATCTTCACACACACACACTCTCTCTCTCTCTCTCTCTCTCTTCCCCCCTCTCTCCTTCTCTCTCCCTTCCTCTCTCTCTCAAAAAATATTTAAATTTTAAAAAGAATTTTCTATTTTCTCTTTTTCCACATCTCTCTTCCTCTTTTCCTCTTTCTTCTTCTTATTCTTCTTCTCACTCTCTCTCCCCTCTCCTCTCCTTTCCTTCTCTCTCCTCTTTTTTCCTTTTTTCTTCTCTCTTTAAATTTTTTTCCTCTTTCTTTTAAATTTTATCTTTCATCTCTTTATAATTCTCTCTATGTTCAAATTCTCTCTCTTCTTCTTATTATTTTCTCTCTCTCATTTTCTTCTCTCTATCTTTGTCCCCCCTCTCTCCTCTCTTTTTTTTTCTTTTTATATATATATCTCTCTCTTAAATTTTATATTTTCTCTCTCTAATTCTCTCTCTCTATTCCCCCTCTCTCTCCCTCCCTCTCCTCTTCTTTCTTTTTTGCTCTTTGTATATTTCTCTCGCTCTCTCTCTCTCCTTATTTTAATCAAAAAGAAAGTTTCTCTTTTTTTCTTTTCTTTTTCTTTTCTCTTTCTTTTAAATTTTATCTTTCCTTTCTCTATAATTCTCTCTCTATGTTCAAATTCTTTCTCTATAATTCTTCTTCTTCTTTTCTCTCTCATTTTCTTCTCTCTCTCTCTCTCTCCCCCCTCTCTCCTCTCTTTTCCTTTTTTCTTTTCTTCTCTCTCTCTTAAATTGTATATTTTCTCTCTCTATAATTCTCTTTCTTTCTTTTAAATTTTATCTTTCCTATCTATATAATTCTCTCATTGTGTTCAAATTCTTTCTCTTCTTCTTATTTTCTCTCTCATTTTCTTCTCTCTGTCTCTCTCCCCCTCTCTCCTCTCTTTTCCTTTTTTCTTTTTCTCCCTCTCTCTCTCTCTCTCTCTTAAATTTTATATTTCCTCTCTATAATTATCTTTCTCTCTGTTCCCCCTCTCTCTCTCTTTCTCCCTCTCCTCTTCTTTTTTTTGCTCTTTCTCTCTCTCTCTCCCCCTCTCCTGATTTTAATTAAACAAAACGTTTACATTAAAAAGTTTAATCTAACACAGAGAGAGAGAGAGAGAAACCTAGGCCCTACGCATGAGAGAGAGGGGGGAGGGGAGAAAAAAATGTTTAATTAAAAAAAGACTATTCTCTTTCCTCTTTCTCCCCCTTCTCTCTCCGTCTTCTTCTTTTTATCCTTCTTCTTATTCTTCTTCTTCTTCTTCTTCTTCTTCTTCTTCTCTCTCTCTCTCTCTCTCTCTCTCTCTCTCTCTCTCTCTCTCTCTCTCTCTCCCCTTCTCAAAGTGTGTGAAAAACTATGTTCGAAAAACTTTAAATTAAAAAAAGCTTTTAAAATGTTTAATGAAAGAAAAGTTTAAATTAAATTTTTTAATTTAACTGTAAGAGAGAGAGAAACTTTTGATTTAAAAAGAAGTTTAGTTTAATTAAAGGGGAGAGGGGGAGAGAGAGAGAGAGAGAGAGAACCTAGGCCCTACATATGAGAGAGAGAAGGGGGAGGGGGGAAGAATTTAATTAAAAAGAGGATGGGGAAAAGAAAGATAGAGATTATAAGTGAGAGAGAGGGAAAGGGGTTTCGATTCAAAAAAGGGAGATGAGAGGAGGGGAAGGCTTTAATGAAAAAAGGGAAGGGGAAGAGAAAATGAGATATTGCATGTGAGAAAGAGAGAAGAGGAGGGGGTTTTGATTGAAAAAGGGAGGTTTGGAAAAGGATGTAGGTTCGGGAAGCCCTCTGGAGGTTCGGGGCTTTTCGAACCTATAGCTAAAATAATATAGTAGTAAGATAAGACTAGACAAACCTACCTTGATTGTTCTCTTTGTGTGTATGTGTGTGTGCATGCGTGCATGTGTGTGTGTGACTCATTGAGAACTTGTTTATATAATCATTAAAAAAATATCATCACTAAAAATCTCTCTCTTTCTCTCCCTCTCTCTCACATTAATATATATACATATGTCAGCGTGCATGTTGTGTGTGTATATATTGGAAGTCCCAAGACATAAAGTAGGCCATTAAACTCCAGTTCAACTTTAACCTCAGAGGCTTTTGTTCGACCCCAAATAAGCCCCTCCTAACTACATCTCGCTTGGAAGAATCCAATTCTCAACAACTGATTCAAAAGTGAAACAAACGGTGGCATTCAGATTGTACAAACAAACAAGGGGATTATAGGTTCCAGAGAGTGTATGGAATAGATCCACTCAAGGACAATAGATCTCTTGGCTACAATAGTTAGCAATCCACAAAGCCTTCTCGACTAGTAAAAGGACTAAAAATTGGGGACAAGGAATGGACTATGTGGTAGATGTAGAAAAGAAACTAAAACAATAACTTGTTTTTTCATTAACGATAAAAGTAACCAATATATTTTGGTGTACTTGCAGGCAATATTTCAAAAGGTCCACCCAACATGCTTCAACAGGAAGAAACTGCTATTAGGGAAAAAGTATGGAGTTCCTCCTCTAATCTAGAACTAGATCCGTGGCATGGATTGCACCTATGGAACATTTGGACAACTAGAAATGAAGCTAAATTTGAGAAGTGGATTTGAATTCGACATAGCCTATATTCATTAGAATAATTGTAAATGCAATTGAGTTCAACATAGCCTTTATGCCTTAGAACGGGATGCTCCTCCTCAAGCAACACATGAACGACGATGCAATTTCCTAATTATTCGTTGTGGGCCTATATCGAAGGGCCACGTTTACATTATTACAAATGTGAAATCCATGGTAGTGTTGGAGGTCATGTGAAGGACCAAAAATCTACACCAGTATTTTGATTTAGAGACTTCTCCAGAGAATGAGCTTTACTATTTATTTTAATTACATTTTACCTTGTACATTAATAGAATTTTAAATAAGGATAATCTCATACTTCAATGTGCAAACAAAAGATAAAATGAGGAGATCCTGAAAACAATTAATGTTTGTCCCTCTACCAAGGAGATTACTTCGAAAATAACCAAGAAAAAAAGAGTAGAACCGTATTATTAGTTGTACACAAAATGAGGTCCTCACAACTATATATGCTACCAGTTGTTACCCTCAAAGTTAGTTACCATGATGAGGTCAGAGTAAGTTATCATAATACCTTGTTACACCATGATGAGAAAGTGTAGCTTTGTAAAATATATCTCTAAGCATAGAGATTGATACCTCAAATACCAAAAAATAAAATAAAATTTGAAAAGCTATAAAGGAACATGATCTCTACTTTATTTGTCCAAAATCCCAAAGTCAAAAAGAAAATGTCATAAATGTAAATTTATATAAAGGATAGCTTACTCTTTCTCCTAGGTTTTGTCAAAATTGGTGCATTAAGAAAATGGAGAGGTGAAGCTATATCACATCGGCTCTTAGGCTATGTTATTTCATCCAAAAGGAAAAAAGAACACATATTAGTTAACTCACATATGTATTCAATCTTAGTTAAAAAATGAGTAGGTCATACCTGGTGAGGTAATTTGTTGAGCCTTTATATTTATTGAGCAACTTGCAGATTGGTTTTAAAATTGATGCAAAGTCACACAACAAGATAGGTCCTGGAATTCCCACTTCAATCATGGGGGATACACTTAGTGTATGAGTGAGATATAGTACCCTCACAATCAAATGGCAATAGGTGATAGCATTGAACATAGCTACAATAGCGAGTCTCTGTGAAAAAAGGAATGCCCATATCAGTAAAGTGGTCATTGGGCTTTCTCTCTATTACATATGCTAGGCTTCTACAAATGATATTATTTGAGCCAAAGGACAAAGCATCTCTTGTAATTTTTTTTGGTATTCAAGAGCAGGGTGTCGTGCTGCTACGTGCACACTGTGTAAAAAAATCTAGAGTGTGGTTTCCTTTTAGATTTAGAGAGCTAATGCCACTTTAGGCATTAGTTTTAGTGTCCATGGTTCAAAATATTATATTTTTTTAAAACAAGTTTTTAGCTAATTTTTGATATTCTAGATATTATCTCTTGTAAAAATCCATAAAACTACAGATAACTTCTAGATTAGGATTACATATAAAAGAAAAATGTAGCTTTTAGCCAATTTGAGAGGATTTTATATAAAAAGAGAGATTAACGAAATCGCGCAACACACGATCATTGTTTTCAGGTAGTGAATAGCTCTCCAAAGTGGGAGATGAAGAAGGAGTGAAATATATACAGCTGCTCATATAGAAAATTAGGTTGAAAATCAGTCCATAGAAGTATGTACATTGGATTTTCATCAAACAATTCAAGAATTTGTTGAGCAAGAAGACATTGGTTTACTCAATAAGACTGAAGCGCAAGTGGAGACAAAATACAAGACGGTGGATAAGAAAGTCAAACTTGTGGCAATTCCACTGCCCTCCTGAAAGTGAGGGACTCACTAATAGGGTAGCAAATCAACCAAATCTTCGTGATCCTTTCAACATTGGTCATAAGTTCACATCTAAAATTATAAAAGAGCTCAAAATAGGTGAAAATTTTTTCATTTCACCACTGAAAAACACTCTTTTATGGAAATGCTAATGAAACATGGAAAAGCTTTTGAATTTCAACCAAGTGAAATAGGCTATGTGGATCCAAATATTGTGGCTCCTATGGTCATTTTTACAGTCCCACATGTGCCTTGGAACCTCAAGCCCATTCCCGTTCCAAGGACACATTTGCCCAAATTATTGGAACTTCTAAATGAGAAGATCAGAATGAAGATTTTAGAACCTTCTTCAGCACCTTACTCAAATCAGTGGTTTACCATACCCAAGAAAAATGGATCTTTACAATTCATCCAAGATATACAACCTGTTAATCGTGTCACAATCCGAAATGTCAGTTCGGGTCCAATTGTTGATGAGTTTGTTGAAGCTTTTGCAGTAAGAGCAATTTATTCTATGGGCGACCTGTATTCAGGATATGACCAATTTCAGCTTTCATTAGAAAGCCGAGACATTACCACAATGAAGATACCTCTTGGATTGGTCTGCATGTGCACTCTACCATAAGGTGCAACAAACTCTGTAGCCCATATGATGAATGCCATGCACAAAGTCTTAAGGGACTTTATTCCACAACTTACTCTTACATTTCTTGATGATGTACCTATCAGGGAATGTGAAGTCAATGAAAAGAATGAGAAGCTTGACGAAGATGACTGCAAAACATTTGTAGTTAACCATATTCATGATTGTGACATGCTTTTGACAAGATTAGAAGAGGTGCATCTTATTCTTTCTAGAGCTAAGTCGATTTTTGGAGTAGAAGAAGTCCTAGTGGTGGACATCTATGTAGCCCCTATGGACATAAACCTTCACCAATCAAGATAGATGCCATTATCAGAATGTAAAAAAAATACAAAAATATCTTAGAGGTGAGAAGATTTCTTGGTGCATGTGTATTTATCTCATATGGATACCACATTTTGCTCATGTAGCTGAAAATCCTTATCAATTATTAAGAAAAGGCCAAAGATTCTCTTGGGACAAAGAGCATACTCTCACTATGTGCAAATTAAAGAAGCTGTTAATTTCACCCCCCCACTGTTAAAAGGGCTGATTATTCAAATGGTCAACCCATCATCCTTGCTGTGGATACAAGTCCCATTGGGATAAGATGGGCTATTGACCAAGAGGATCTTGAAGGAAACAGGTATGCAATTCGTTTTGGAGCAAAAGTTCTCAATGAACATCAAAGAAGGTATGCACAAGTAAAAAGGGAATTGTGGGGAGTTGTGACAACATTAAAGTGTGATCATGAATACTTTATAGGTACTTCCGTAGTGGTAGAAACTGATTTTCTTCCACTCTTGGGCATGATTTCCAACTGCTCTACACCCGACATTGCTATACTAAGATGGATTGCATATATTAAGTCTCTCAACCCCGAATTAAAGCATATTATAAGAAAGGAAAATCCAATTGCTGACATGCTATTACATGCAAGATATAACAATGAAGAAGAGGTGATGGAAGAAGATGAAGCTGAAGAATCTATACTTGCTGAATTTCATTCCATGGTTGCTGAAAATACTTTTCAATTACTGCATATGCTAGTCCAAAACTGAAAACAACAAGATGGTCAACTAGAAGAAGCGAGCATGCTCATTACATTGCTCAAGTTCTAGTTCATTTCCTTGAAGAAGATTATGAAGAAGATTGGCTGAAGATCGGCCAATATTTGAGCACAATGAAGAAGAAGAAGACTTGGACTGATGAGGAGTTCAAGCATATCAAGAGGAAAGCTTATGGCTTTTTTCTTAAAGAATGGCATCTATGGAAGCATGCAAAGAAGAAGAAAGAAGCACATGTCCGAGTTTTAGGTAACAAAAGATTGCAACAATAGGTAATGAAGGAATTTCATGAAAGCCTATGGGCTAGCCATAGAGGCACATGGGGAACCTTTAGTAAAGTCAAAGAAAAATATTGGTGGAAAAACATGTATCGGGCCATAGCACATTTTGTCGAAACATGTTATGTGTGTCAGATGTATTCTATGGTCAAGCATCGAGATGGGCTACAACCAACTTATCCCTTGTCTATACATTATAGATGGGTTATTGATCTTGTAACAATGCCTACAAGAATATGGAATATGCAGTATTTAGTGCTTGCAAGTGAGGATCTAACCAATCAAGTTGAAGGAAAAGCCTTAACAACCAAATCCACTCAAGTTGTTTGTCATTTTCTGCTTGAAGAAGTTTTTTGTAGATACGGTTGTGTGGGTAAAGTAACTGTAGATAGAGGAGAGTTGGATATTGATGAGAGGCACGCAACTTCTTTGCTCAATTGGGTTTAAGTTGGCTTTAACATAAGCCTACAACCTTGAAGGCAATGGAAAGAGTGAGAGAGGTCATCAACCTATTCTCAAAGCTCTAGCAAAGTCTTGTAGAGGAAAGATCAAAGAATGGCCTAAAATGCTACCTTTTGCATTATGGGCTAACCTGACTACTCACAATTTAGTGACTGGCTAGATGCCAGCTGAACTTATGCATGGACAACAACCTATTATACCAATTGAAGAATCTATTCTCACATGGAGTCGTCTACCTTGGGAGGAAGGCATCAGTAGAGAAGAGTTGCTAACTTTGTGCATATGGCAGCGAGAAAGAAGGTCTGGAGATGTTCAAGCAGTTATTGAGAAGCTAAAGACAGCAAGACTAAAGAACACAATATTAGTGAGTTTGGGAATTCTCAATTCCCATTTTTTGAATACCAAAAAGGTGGCACCCGGATAACATGCCCATTAGTTTCTCAAAACTATATGATGTGATCTATCATTGGAAAGTGCTTGAAAATTGGAATCTATTGAGCTATAGAGTGCTTGATTTGGAGGTATAGTGTTCAAGTTATGAAAAATCTAAAGATTTAACCATGTGTCCCAAACTTATGGGAAATTCCCATATTCCCCAATATGGTGTTAAAGAACAAAAGAAGATTTGATAAGCGACATCGACTTCGGCCAAGAGCAATTCAAGAAAATGACTGGGTGCTTGTCTATGACAGCAGCCTAGACAATCAATACAATGCTTCTACGAAGATGGTAAAGCATTGGTTTGGCCCATATGTGGTAAAGGTCATTCATGAAAATGCCACATATTCATTGGTTGAATTGGATGGAACAAGCATAAAGATACCCGTAGCTGGAAAAAGAATCAAGCTCTTCAAACGAAGAGAAAGTTCAACATATGAATTAGAAGACTTAAATATAATTCAAGAGCATGAAGACATAGAGGAAGAAGAAGAAGCAGAAGATGAAGACATTAACATGGCAGAAGATACTTCTTCTGACACTGCAAATCCATAAGACTTTGGCACATGCCAGAGGATGTGCAGGTTAGGAGGAGGTGGATGTCATGCCATTACGCGCACAGCGTGTAAAAAAATCTAGAGTGTGGCTTCCTTTTAGATTTAGAGAGCCAATGCCACTTTAGGCATTAGTGTTAGTGTCCATGGTTCATAATAGTAGTTTTTTTTACAAGTTTTTAGTCAAATTTTTATATTCTAGATATTATCTCTTGTAAAAATCAATAAAACTATAGACAACTTCTAGATTAGGATGACATGTAAAACAAAGCATGTAGCTTTTAGCCAATTTGAGAGGATTTAATATAAAAAGAGAGATTAGAGAAATCGTGTGATGCACGATCGCTGTTTTCAGGCAATGAACAACTCTCCAAAGTGGGAGATGAAGAAGGAGTGATCTGGTAGAATTCTGGTCAGGTGTCCTGGTATTTAACCCCCCTTTCGGAGTCAATGGAGCCATCATATTGGCAATCTGAGCAGCATAGAGGAAGGTATTATTTTGTACACGTTTTTGTCTATTAGAGTTATATTTTCTCATAATGTTGAAAGAAACTGGCAGGCTTCATCTCTGTTAGTATTCTTCTATATTTTCTAACTCTTTTTGGGAGTATTATTCTACATCTTCAATCTCTTCAAACCCCTTCTCTTCTGTCTACTCCTCTCCCTAAAAGCTACCTTCACCTTGCTGTCTCTTATCTTTAAGAAATTGGCTTGAAACCTTCAACCCTTCTCTTATCTCTACCATCTCCAGAGTAAAAGCTCTTGAACCCCCATACATTCTTCTGTTGCCAAACCCCTGTGGTGACCTTCAACCTTACACGCTACGACAACGGTAATACTCAAACACAACAATAGCCATCTAAAGAAAAAGATAAAAGGAATACAATAAGAAATTCATAAAAAGTATTGTCATTGACTAAATTTCTCAATAAGTAACTAATCATAAATAACTTTAAAAAGAAAAACTCAGTTCAATGAAGCACAAATTAAAATTATATATAAACATGTTCTTAAGAAGACAAATACTAAACTCTTGAAGTAGGCAATGAAAGATTTTTCACTTGCACCATAATATTGACAAACTATTGAAGTAGAAAATGAGTGTTTTTTGTAGAACTTTCCTATATACAATGTTCACTGAGCAAGTTCTTCAATCTATGCAATGATTTTATTCAAGAGAAAATATATATGAATATTTTCATAAGAAGATAAGTATTAAAGTCTTGAAGTAGGCAATGAAAGTCTTTACACTTGCACAAAAATATTGAAATTTTATTAAAGTAGGAAATGAGATGTTATAATATTCTCTATAGAACTTATATACAATATTTACGGTGGTATTTACCATCTTATTTTTCTCACTAAGTAGGACCTTCAATCCACGTGGTAATTTTACCCGAGAGAATGCAACATAAAGTTGCCCATGAGTAAAGACTAGGGTCTTTAAATATAACCCCAAATACTATTGTGTTTATCCTTGAGATTTATTAATTATCATTGCAAATGCTAAACGGATAAAAATTTGCATATATTTTGTAGAGAAAGGAAGTTGTAATGCTATTGAGATAAGGGTTATTCTTGGAATAAATACTCTATTTCTTATAACATTGGTTTCTATTATTATATCAGCCTCAATGACCTTTTTGTTAAACACCTTGCATATAAGTCTAGTGCCATTGCATAAACCTTTAGCATGATTCAAATTTCTGAGCAACATTATTGGTGCATTTTTCTTTAGTAGCAAGAAGTAAGTAGGAATACCTCCACCAAGGTTAAGAGAATTAAGATATTCCATAGAGTATATGAAGGAGTTCTCATCAGCCTATGCAATAGAATCAACACTATAATATTGCTTGACCTCTTCTTGCATTAACTGCAATGCATAATTATTTAACATTTTCACCTCTCTATTTCAACATGCAAGAATGCTACGTTAAAATTGAAGAAGGACCTATGATCATCTATGCTATTCAAATCTTGATAGATACATTCAACCAAGTCTTGCATTGACCCCCCATTCCAGCTGGAATTTGTAGCATACCATCCTTATTTGACAAACATTTTCTATCTCCAATGTCTCACAACCATTTGACAACCGATGCCCATCCACAGTGAACCACTTTTTATGTGTTGGTTTTAAAACCTTGATGTACTACCACAAACTCGAACAACAAAGAGTTGCACCCACAATGTCCTCACAACTACCCTTTGGTACAATATGTAAGATTTACCCAAAATCTCCACCAAGAAAAACAACCTTACCACCAAATGGCTTATTATTATGCATTATGTCCTTCAAAGTCTTGTCAAGTGCTTCAAAAGTGTAAGCTCAAGTGTCCATGTGCCAGAGTTTGTGCCCATGTGGAGATAGCGGTGGTGGCGGCGAGTTGTATGACCCAAGTGGATGCCATCAATCTAATGGCTTGGGTCCAATACTTTGTGAATAAAGAAATGGGCCAAGGATTAGAAGAAGAAACCCCCTGGGAGGAACCAAAAGAACTGCCACAACAAATGTCGAGTCGAGGCAAGACCCAAAGCGGCAGAAGGTGGTAGGCTCCATAACCTCCGTCCCTGCAACAAAGAGGCCACCTGAAGACTACGATGAGTATATCAAGGAGCTTCTCTCTCAATTAGAGAAAGCAAAGGAAGATGGGAGAATCATGGCTACAAAGCTAGAAGCAGAAAAAGAGGCCATGGCTACATCCCAATTGGACCGAACACACCAAATAGCCATGGCCCAAAGGGAAGTCAATGAGTTGAAAGAGTAGCTACAAGCTAAGGAAGAGACAGAAGCAAGATGGCAATAGTGCTTGAACGAAGAAATCGAGGCCATAAAATGCCTACGACGGCACAATGAGGAGATTGTAGGGCTCTACGAGGATCTGCAAGCTAAAATGGAGAAAATCACTAAAGCTAGAGAAGAGCTAAAGGAGCTGAGGGAGGAAAGAGCTCAGAGGTATGAAACGGAGGTGGAAAAACTAACCCAAGAGGCTGCCATAGCACAAGAAGAGCAGAAAAATCTAAGGACAAAGATGGAAGACCAAAAGCGCAAACTGATAGTGCTAGCTCAAGGCAGGGGAAAAGCCTCAAAGATATGAACAAGAGGGTAGAAGAATAGGCTAATCACAACAAAAAAAGAGTTAAAGCCTTGGTCTACCATCTCGCTCAAGTAGAAAAAGAAAAGATACTTGCAAAAAGCAAAGCAGAAGGTGCCCAAGTGAGCTTCCAGACCCAGCAACACGCCTTCTTGGATACCCTAGTGGATGTCACCCAAACAGAGGAGGGAGAGTTCATAGCGACAATGAAAAGGAAATTTGGAATTGAAAGGGAAGCGGAACCCAGGAGGAAGAAGCTTGGCGGTGAGAGCTATGGTTGATGGAAAGCAAGAGCCAAGAGAGAGAGAGAGACTCAAAAGTGGAAACTCCAACAACCACAATGTGTGCCCTGGGCCTTCCTTTATTCAAACTGTCACTAAAAGAATAAAGAATAAGTGACTGTGACATGCGCTTGCCACATGTAGTGTGCAATGGCAGGTACTGTCAGTGTAGTAATACACGGGCTATTAAGTGGAGGCACCTTTATCCCCAACAACCTCCCACTTAAAGGTGAATCCATCCCAGTGAGAGAGAAAAAGAAAAGACAGTACAACATGTACACATGTATAAAAAGATGAGGGAAAAGATATCATCTCATCCAATGCCCATCAATCTCCTGAGGAAGGCAAACCGCTCGGTAGTGAGGCTTTTCATGAGCAAGTTTGCAGGATTCTGCTCAGTCGGAATCTTGACAAGGTCAATAGACCTGTCCTCAATGACCTCACGAATGAAGTGATACCTCACCTCAATATGTTTGGTCTTCCAATGGAAGATCGGATTCTTGGCCAACTGAATGGCACTCATAGAATCTAAATGCAATGTAGGCATAGCATCTATCATACCAAGGTCTGCAATCAAATGGCCTAACCAGATAGCCTCCTTGCAAGCCTATGTGGCTGCAACATACTCGACCTCTGTAGTAGAAAGAGTCATACATTTATGCACCTTGGACATCCAAGAGATAGCCCCTCCAACATAAGTGAACACATAGCTAGAAGTGGACTTCCTATATCTGCATGTTCTACATAATCAAAATCAGTGTACCCCACGATTCTTGTATCCTGGCTGCCATAGCAAAGACACATATCTGTCGTGCCCTTCAGGTACCTCATGATACCCTTCACGGTATCCTAATGTTTCTTCGAAGTGTAGCCATATAACATGCCACAACCCCAACTGCAAAAGCAATATCTGGACAGGTGGCTATCATGGTATACATAAGACTACCCACGATTGATGCATTGGGAATCTTGGCCATCTTGGCCCTCTGCTCATCTGTCTGCAGACAATCTGCCTGTGAAACCTTCACATGAGAAGGTAATGGACAGCCAATAGGCTTAACATCATGCATGCGGAAGTGGTCAAGGACTTTATGAATGTACTCCATCTGTGATAGATAGAGTAATCCCTGAGATCTATCGCGCATAATGCACATACCAAGTATATGAGAGGCCTATCCTAGATCTTTCATCTCAAAGCTCTTCTTAAGCTGAGCCTTAAGAGCATCTAGCTCCTCATGAGCTATCCTTGCTAAGAGCATGTCATCCACATAGAGTACCAAAATCAGTAAAGAATCGTCACAGGCTTTCCTCGTGTACAAGCACAGATCCATAGCACTGCGGCTGTAACCCTGTGACTGCATGAATGCATCAAACTTATGGTACCATTCCCTAGGTGCCTGCTTCAAGCCATATAGACTCTTCTTTAGCTTGCACACTAGGTGTTCCCTGCCAGGGTCTGCAAAGCCCTTAAGCTACTCCATGTAAATCTCATCATGCAAGTCCCCATGTAAAAAAGCCGTCTTGACATCCATTTGGTACAAGTCCAGGTCAAGCTGTGCAACCAAGGCCAAGACTAAGCATAGGGTGGTCATCTTAACCACATGAGAAAAGACTTCATCAAAGTCAACAACATGCTCCTGCTTAAAATCCTTAGCAACCAAATGAGCCTTGTATGCTAGCTTAGGGTGTCCAGGGGTACTTTTCAACTTGTATACCCACTTGCATGGCAAAGCCTTCTTACCCTAAGGCAAGGAAACCAAATCCCAAGTCTGATTCTTATAAAATGAGTCAAGCTCAGACTGCATAGCCCTCTCCCAAGAGTGACAATCACCCCTGCACATAGGCTCATCATAAGTGAGAGACTCTCATGCATCTATAACTAGTACATAATCCATAGAGGGCACAAAATGGTCAGGAGGTCGTCTATCTCTGGTAGAATACCTTAACCTAGGCTCTACTACCTGACTGATATCTTGTCTAACATTAGCATGTCTAGCATCGGGTCCATGAGCATCAGGTGATGCCGCACGCTGTCTAGCTGACCGTGGAACGAGCTGAACAAGAGTAGGTGGTTCCTCTTGAAAGATAACTCTGCGTACCTCAATCACTTTCTCAGGCTGCATATGCATTTTATCCTCATGAAAGATGACATCATGAGTGCGGATCACTTTCTGTGCTGCGTGCGGATCCCATAGATGGTAACCCATCTCTCCTGCATCTCCATAGCCAATGAAAATGCATTTGACACTTTTAGGATCTAGCTTACTGTATTTGTCCTTGGGCACATGGTAGAATGCCTCATAGCCAAAGACACGCAAATGATCATAAGAGGGGGGCTTGCCTGCCCATACCTCCTCTACAACCTGAAAGTCAATGCCACTGTTAGGCGACCTATTAATGAGATGCATTGCAGTAGTAACTACCTCAGCCCAAAAGTGCTACGGTAAGCCAACCTGGCTAAGCATGCTATGGACCCTCTTACTTGTAAGTCTGGCAGCCTCTATCCCTTACTTGTAAGTTGGCACCTTTTGCAAATACAAGCCTGGCACCACGAGTAATCTTCCATGCGGAGTCTCCAAAAGACACAAAATACCATGCATCATCAAGTTGTCCAACTAACATAAGACTGCGAGTCCAACGTAGGTACATAGCGTACATCATGCAAAACAAAAGAATTGCTAGAAGGAAACTGCAGCCTAACATCTCCAATTCCCACAATATCAAGAGACATGTCATCATCAAGATGCACAAAACCAGACATGGTGCAATAGGTATGAAACCAATCTCTATAGGGTGTCACATGAAAGGACGCACCCGAATCCAAGAGCCAGCACTATGCATACATAGAATGTATCTCAGAAGTCTATAAGGCATCGCATGAAGAAGCTACAAGTATGTAATCATCATCTGAATCAATGGCCCTGCATGACATTGACATCTTCTATCTTCACACTGGACTTTGCAGATACAATACTGTGCTTAGAAGACTTTTCCTGCAATTTTTCTTTTTCCTTTTCCTTGCACTTATTATCGCGCATTTTATGGCACTACGGCCTAATATGTCCTACTTTCCCACAATAATGATAGGTAAGATCAAACTTCCATCCATGGGACTTACTGCGACCACGTGATTTGGACCTGGACTTCTAAGAGTCCCTGTCCCTATGATCATTATCATGCATGCCATGTCTGCCACCTCTAACGGTCAATGCATGTGAAGAGCGGGAAGCATCATTGTTTCTCCTATTGATTTCCTCAGTCAATAAAGCACTCTCAACATCTTTGATTTTCAGCCCATCAAGCTTGTTCGTGCATATGGCAGTACGGAAGACATCCCATGATTCAGGCAAGGTGCCAAGTAGAAACAACGGCTGCAAGTTGTCTTTGAACTCAATACCCTGTGACAACAGACTCTTCATGATAGCATGAAACTGACTGAAATGAGATGAAAGGAAGGTCCCCTCCTTCATGCAAAGGTCCATTAACTGCTTCATTCAATATATCTCTGACGCAGGACTCTGTTGCACATAGAGCTCCTAAATCTTCTTCCATAAATCCCATGCACTCTGATTCTCATCTTCAACAACATTATGATGGACCTCTTCTAAGAGTACAAAATAATGGTAGACTTGCATAGCTCATCAACTTCCATCTAAACATCATTATCCATATCTTCAGGTTTAACACCCTTGAAACGCAAGGGTTTAATCTGCAGCTTCTACACCAAAACCTGCCATATTTGGGACTTCCAATACCCATAGTTGGTACCATCCAACTTGGCAATGTTAAAGAGAGTTGTATCTTTCAGATGACCAGCCATATTGTCCCAAATCAAAGCAAAAAAGTAAAATTGCAGGTTGATGTAATTAGCAGAAAATGCACTAAAACCACTACTAAAACTGGCTAAAAGAGTGGATTTTACCAAGAAAGCACCTGTCCACCAAATATGACCAAGATAACATCAAATAGTAAGCATTACCCTCATAGAAGTGCTCAAAATCTGCAGATTTCAGCTTGTTGTAATAAATGACAGCAATATGTAAAGCTGTCCCAAAATGAAGCAATCACTGATACATATGCCACTGCAACTGCCAGGTAGCAAGATACATCCAACAATGAGTGTCCAGGGGCAAGAAGGTACCAAGAACTGTCAAACCAATCACATGTCAAGTAAGAGATATCTCATAGGTCTAGAAGTCATGCATGTAATGGGTCTCGGGGTAAGAGAAGAGACTAAGCACAAGCACAACTGATAGAGCAAGAAGCTCAATACATAACCATCCAAGATGCATACAAAATTGAATAGGTGTCTACCCCAATAGGCGTATCAAATCAGCCCACTACAAAGAAAACTGCAGACATAAAGCTCTCAAGAGAGCAAATGCATGTAACTGTCCCACAAGCTCAAGCTTGCTTGTAAATAAAACTCTGTGTACATCCAAATATACCAAGAGGCTCCCACTGGAAGTGAAATCAGATGCAAAGAGAGCAAGTAACACTCTAATACATCAAATACATAGCATCAGACATGCCAAATCCCAGTAGGGTACATTAGAAGCATAAATCCCAAGCTATCTCAGATTCATAATAAGCCTAAAAGCATTCAAAGAGCATGTAACTAGCAACCAAATGTAATGCCCAGTAGATCCAAAATGCTCAAATACATCTGAAGATGAAGCTCCAAGTAACTGCCAAGCATGGGAAAACCAAGTGGCATCCATATCTGAACAAAGCATAAATGCAAGAGGCCTAAATGTCAAGCAATGACAATAGGCATAGACCGATCCAAAGCATGTCAACTGAAGCCAAATGCCAGTGAAGGATGACTAAGTTGGAGCCTAATCCCAGCTCGAATGCATTCCGAGAACCAAGAAGAAGCATTTGACAACCTCCAAATACATCGGTGTGATCATTCAAACCTCTAGTGAGCATCCCGTATACATGAACCAATGCATACACCAAGTAAATGAGCTTCATCCCACTGTATTACAACAAGAAATTTACTATTAAATGAAGCTCAAACGGTGCTCAAATCTGCTCCAAATCAGTCCCAAAGCATAGACATAGCATCCCATAACATCCGCGGGCATCAATAGGCATCAAACGGGCAATGCCAAGAAGCATTAAACATTAAATGTCAAGGACTGCCCTATTTTGATAGTCCTGGGACTGTGTATATAGCAAAGAGCTGAAGGGAAAAGCACTGAATCGATCACCGGGAGTCAAGCACTAATGCTGGGGAGTCAAGCAATGCTCGGGAAGGTTGCCAAGAGTGCCAGGAAGCCGAGGAGGAGCAGGGAAATGCCAAGGAACAAATCAGCCCATCCCCCTAAAAATGTGTCGAAAATTGCACTGGCTATTCCTGGGGACTGGGGGGGTCTTCAATAGCCCTCGAGGGCACTTGGCAATGCCAAAGGGGCTCCAATGCAGCCGGGGAAGAAGCCGATGAAGGCCCGGTAGCTCAAGGAGGAGGTGGGAGATCAAAACATATCTGCAAATGAAGGTGCCATGGCTGCCATTGAAGCTCAGGTTGAAGCTCTTCAAATCCGGGCTGAAGAGACTGCCGGGCAAGCTCAAATGTATTTTCTCTGATATCAGTTGAAAGGGAAGTGGAACCCAGGAGGAAAAAGCTTGGCAACTAGGAACTCCAACAGCCACAATGTGTGGCCAGAGGCCTTCCTTTTTCAAACTGTCACTAAAAGAATAAAGAATAAGTGATTGTGACGGGCGCCTGCCACCTGGAGTATACAGTGGCAGGTACTGTCAGTGTAGTAATACGCGGGCAGTTAGGCAGAGGCACATTTACCCCCAACAAACAAGAATGGCTCATAGAGCACTAAAAGTAGGACTGTAGATGGCGCCAGTCCAAGCTTGGAAGAGTAACGCCATTATCTCCTATTAGCAGGTCTGACCTTGTAGGAAGTGGACACACTCGAGTTCATCGAAGGACAGCAGCAAGAGCCAAGCCATGAAAGAGAGGTGAATGTGAACTTTGAAATGGGACCACATGAAGAAGAGGTTGTCCCACCACCTCCTTCCCTGTAGTCTGAAGAGTAGCAATATACAGACACCTCTACAGAAAGAAATGCAGCATTGAGGAAAAGAAGTAAACAAATGGTGGAGGAGACAAGGAGGAAATGGAATGCCAAGGGAGTGAGAATCCCCCAGGCACCTATCCCACCATGTGAGGACAATGTCTCAGCAAGCTTCCACATAGACCTTGTAATCTAGGAAATGCAAGAAATGTCCAAAAGCCCCTTCAACCTTAACTTCCAATTCCCCAACACCTTGCATAGGGTTTTGCCCATCAAGGTGGTGGAGGAGGTCATCAACATCAGAGGCAGACTCGGATAGAAATGGCTGGAGGAGAGAGAGCAGAGCCCCACATTATGGACCACTGAAGATGCTAAATTTCAGCAAGACAAGGTTTTTGAAGTGCCAAGGTCTGTGCTCGGCTATGAATGCCAACCCACATGGAGAAGAAGGGTCTCCGATACCAACGTAGAAACTTGGATGGCCTTTTGCAACAGTCAGCCCTTTGAGCGCAATAACCCAACCTTTATGCCCTACCATCGAAGGGTGGGAGTGGATTTTGACTCCAATGTCCATGGCCGCTACGACTTCCCTATAATCTATAAGCCTCATTTTACTACATACGAAGATGTCCTCGTCTTTACGTCAAAGAACTTGTATGATACCCTAATCCAATTCACTAACGAATCTCTTCATGCCCTGACCTCACCTTTATTACTGCTTATAATTACCTTAGATTGCTTAGGATACTCCTTAGGCAAGACCCCACTCTGCAAGAGCGTGGCTTCCCCATACTCCATTTTGACCCTAATGCTATAGATAGTTGCATGATGGCTAGGCTAATGATGCGAGCTACTCTATTGCCTTCATTTTGTTTAGCTCTTTTAGAGGACATGAACAATAGCTGCTCCACTTGTTGTAACCATCTGTTTCTCTCCACCACGACCCTTCTAGTCCACCTAAACCTCGAGGGGTACCTCCAAAGCTACAATTTCTTAACAAATCTATTAGGCCCCCTTCTCCACCTCACTCCGATGGCGAATATTAAACTTTTGTCATAACTGTGTCGCTTTATATTAATATATACCCAAAAAAGGAAAAAATAAAAATGAAAATGAAAATGAAAAAGATATCACAGGTAGCCACCACCGCAAGTTGCACATCGATCATAGTCACTGCACCTAGGGGTTCTCAAGTTAGGTGCGTCCAATGGCCCCGGTCCGGCTTTGTCCCTAACCCCCTAGCCTCATTCTGATTTCCCACTTCACGCTTAGGGTGCATCAAGGGCAGGGCACACCTAGGAAGGTAATTCTTGCCTGTGGTTAAGATCTATCACCCTAAGCCCCATGCACCGCACCTCCCCTATGCACAAATTGGGTCCTCAAGTGTGGGACACACCAAGGGCTTGTTGGACCCATCTCCTAGTCCCACAAGCACTAGTCCCACACACTCCACATAGTAAGGTGGACACACCCCCAGGTAGTACACCTTCTTTTCTTTCCAGGTACAAACAAAGGCCCAAACCACCAGCTCCACAGACCCCATCATCCATGCAACGCACTCCCCATCTTATGTGACATGCCACCATGCAAGGCACAACAAAGCAAGGGGCGGAAGTGACAACCCCAATCAAAAAGTGAATGAAGAAGCTCATTTGGAACATGCATGACGAGAAGGCAACCACGCAGGACCCAAAGCAGGAATCCATCCAACACCATAGTCAATTTTAAAGATGAATCCGCCATCCAAATCTCTCTAGTACCAGGGCTCATTCCAAAGTCAAGGACCTTTTAATTCCATAAATCCCTCTAACAAGTCCACAAATCCCTCCAACACCATGGCTCATTCTAAACTCAAGGGCCTTCCAATTCCATAAATCCCTCCAACATGTCCATCAATCCCTCCGACACCAAGACTTATACCCAACTCAAGGGCCCTCCAGTTCCATAAATCCCTCCAATACACCTCCCAATACGGCTTGTATACACCTCAAAAAGCCACATGGTTACCTCACCACCACTGCCTGCCTCATCACCTAATGTGCCATGGGACTAGCACTCAACTAGGAGAGGGATAATGTTAACCCCCCAGACGAACAAGGTGGAAAATCTAGAAAACCTAAAGTAGAAGACATGACCAAGGCAAAAGTGGAATGAAAGATGAAAGTGTAATATTTCTATTAAAAATATTATAAGGCCATGTGAAGCCTGGGGAAAATGACAATGCTGCATTGTGGTTTGGGACGGGTTAGTCTTTACTAATACACTCTCCACGATGGCCCTTTACTAATACACTCTCCACGGTGGCCAAACGAGACATGGCATAACGAAACCGCGTATTTTTCATGAGAACCTCCTCTTGGGAGGAGGATAAGGGATTAATATTGGATTTAATGCAAATTTTTTTAATTACCTTCCCCCAACCGAAGCGTGGCTGAGGAAAGAGGATGGGGCTATAATGGGAAATTAAAGAGGTGGAAGGAAAGAATTCATGCAGGGGGCCACGTAGGGGAGGGGACCCTCTCCCCCCTTGTCCTATATAAACCCCCTCTAAGGGGTGGAGGGAAAGAGGGAGCTGAGGAAATCAGAGCATGAGAGTAGAGGAGAGATATAATGCTGCCATTGTAGGCCGTGATCTGACTGTGGGAGCTTCCATTGTAGGAGGAAAAGAGGAGGGAGAGCTACGACTCTGCCATTACAGGCGTGGAGGAGGAAGAAGCTGCCTGATCGAGTGCCGTGAGAGAAGGGAGATTTCGCCAGACTGAGGGAGGCTTCGTTGCTACTGGAGATCGTCGTGGTGGGAGAGTGGTGGTCGCCACCTGTCCAAGCCGTCAGCCCGCCGTGCTAGAGTACGCCGCCAGCGCCGCTTGTCACTACGCCACGACCAGTTGCTATCGACTTCGCCCTTCTTCATCCATTAATTGGCCTTTTTTGTCCACGTGGTCTTACATCACACCCCCCAGAAGCTTCTTAGAAGAAGCTTCTAAGGGGGCTCTCTAAGCCCTCTTTTCCATTGCAACTCCCACAAGTTTTTTTTACCCCCCGGTTTCTTTTAAAGCCCTACCCGTGGAGACCCTATTAAGTCCTTTGTAACCAGGATTCGACCTGAAGTTGGCCTTCCTCACTAAATTCAGGCGTGAAGGTTTTGAAGAGCGGATGCGAGAGGAATTTATGAATTTAAGTCAGTCCTCTGGAGAAAGAGTAGAAGCTTATGTCTCACGAATGGAATCCATCCTGAAGAGATGGACTAACCATAATCTAGATTATGGCATTCAGAAGGGGGTGTTTCTCAGAGGATTACAACCAGAAGTCCGTAAGTTTGTGGAGCTGCAAAGACTAGCCACACTGCAAGCTACAACAGAAGGTGCAAGACTGTATGATGAAGTGGAAGCTAGATTGGCGATGAATCCAGGAAGAGGAGTCCTACCTCATCTGATGCCAGGAATGATGTACCCACTAAATGCAGTCCCAGGGACAATCCCCTACCCCTACTAACAGATGCCCCCAGTATCACAATATAGTGCACCAAATCCACAGTGGCCACAATCAATGCCTCAAATGATGGTTCAACCACAACAACAATGGTCCCAACCAATTTCCCCAATGCCAAATCAGCAGCAACAGTGGAACCCTACCAACTGGAGCCAGCACAGCCAACAGTTCAAACAGGAGCTCTAAATCAGAATCAGAATAGAGACCCCTCTGCACCAGCCCAACTTGTTTATGTAGTGATTACAGAGACTCCTCAAAACCCTACTGCCAGTGCCTCAAGAGGAGAAAGCTTGAAGGATTATTTATCCAACTCAGTTGCAAATATAAAAAAGGAGTTTATGGATGTGATTATAGAGCAGCTACAGGCACTAAAAGTGAATACCACTAGCATATCCAACATTGCAGGAGCAGGAAGAGATGTGATGCGGTCAAATACTTGGTGTGGTAAGTGTCATCAAGCAGGCCATTTAGCCACTGAATGTACACGAAAGCCAACAGTCCTTGGAGCTTTCTGTTCCTACTATTTGCAGAAGAACCATACAGAGGATATTTGCTCTCTGAAGGAGATGCATGATAGGAGAAGGAAGGAAGAAGACACAAGATTCAACTTCCTGGAATCCAAAATGACAACACAGGTTATTGGACCCAAGCCTAGAGAGTTTGGTCCTAATTTCGGTCCAAGGAGGTTTCCCTCTCAAAGTTACAGAGGAAGACAGTCTGGCGGTGGTCAGAGATCAGAAGTGGAGTGTTATAGATGTGGAGAAAAGGGACACATTTCACCAAATTGTCCAAATCTCAGAAGGTCAGTGGATTACAAGCCCTTATGCAGTCGATGCAAAGGAGAAGGCCACACTGCAAAAGACTGTCCAAGCCCAGTCCCAATGAAAAACAGTACTACTGATAGTCCGGCCAAGGCCCAAGAGCCTACCTCCAATTAAGTGAAATTGGAAGTTGTTACCATCACGCGTGCAAATAAGAAGGAACCACCTATCCAAAAAGAAAATAATCCTCCTACCAGAACAGTAAAGTTCAATCTTCCAACAGAAGAACAGAACAGAACAGAGCCTGACAGTGCTGTACAGAGCACTACAGTGCCATAGAGAGTCATAGAGACAGTTTCAGAGACAGGACCAGAGGCCCAGGAGATAGAAGAGGAGGAAGTGCCACAAGTGGCAGAAGACGTCCTCATGATGCCCCTGTTGGAAGAAAAATGGAAAATGAAAATGGGTTTTGCCCCATTCCCTAACCGGTTAGAGAAGCCAGTGGATCCTATTAAGGAATATGATCTAGTCAGAGATCTAGATACCTTTAAACCAAACCTCACATTCCGACAATTATTGATGTTGTCTCCCAGTTGCCAAAAAATGTTCAAAAGTATACTGACAAGAAGATGTGGCTTAAGGATTGCTCCCTCAACAGCAACAAAGTCCAACAAAGCTCCAGAGCTTGTAAAAGAAGTGGACGTGGCTAACGCCTTCCTAGATCCTGATACCCCAGAGACTAGCGTGTGGATAGAAGGTTGCTTTATTGCAAATGCACTGATTGATGGTGGCTCATCAGTGAACATTATGACGGATGTGACAATGAAGGATCTAGGCTACAAGGTGTGCAACCAACCCAATGGCTCATCAGACTGGCGGATCAGAGCAGAATCAAGCCTTTGTGCATTCTCCCATATGTAAAGACTACAGTGGCTGGAAAAGATTATTAGCTAACCTATCTGGTGGTGAAGCCAAACTCTTATGGTACATCCTACCCCCTATTACTGGGCAGACCATGGCTTTTTGAAGCCAGAGCAAGGACAGATTGGTTCAAAGGAACCTTGACCTTGGGTAGAGGACCTAATAAAGTGGTGCTGAAGCTATATGGTGCTCAAAAAGACATGGATCCACCTCCTTGGAATTATCTTCTGACTCCCCTAATGAGGCTACAGATGGAACATCAGCAGACGAAGATGTTGTCAAACAGATCCTTTCCAAGAAAACAGTGGCATGTTCCTTAACAGTGGATACTGTAAGCCAACTCCCAAAAGATGCAAAGTCCCTGTCAATGGGTGAATATTTCCTGCCTCAACCAGGAACGATTTCCGAAATCACTTCTGACAGTGAGATAGAAGCATGGATGTACTACTCTCCCTGTTACATGGCCATAGCAGAGCCAGAGACAGAGATAGAGACAAAAGATGAAACAAAGAACATGTTCTTCTCTTACAAAGCTCCTACAGAGACAGAGACAGAGACAGAGACCGAAGAGGATGGAGATGATATTGAAGAAGAAGGTTATGAAAGCGAGACGGAAGAGTCTATCCCACTTGAAGAGGATACATTTGAAGAAGAAGTTCCAGAAGCATCGGAAGCAGACGAGCTCATGCTGTGGGACAGAATGTCGATGGTACCATTTGGTCTGGTAAATGGATTTTCTCATATGAAAAATCTTTATAAGAAATGGTTAAAGAAGAACAAGCTGTCTTTCAGGAGTGGCTCTTGCCGTCCTCAACCATCCTTGCCAAAGAAAGATGATGATGATGCACCGTGCCAACAAGCACTAGTCTCACGATTCCAACAGGCATCAGAGGGTCCCTATTATGTGATATTCCTGGACACGTCATCAAAAGATGAGTCTTCAAGCCAAGAGGTAACTAATCTTGAACCCAAACCCGAAATGGCTCTAATCCCATTTCAACATCTCAAGGAGCAACCTAAGTCTCCACCAAAAGAAGAAGTTGGTTCTAGTGGAACATTAGAAGAGGACACCACCCGCTTGAAGGAGTCGGATCTGTATCCAAAAGTAGTCCTTGGGACCTTCATCCGTGAAGTAGAAGGTGAAAGGCAGTTAACTTTTGTGGATGTAGATGTCACTGAACGCCACTTGAAGGTGGGTAGCAGCCTACCAGAAGAGGAGTTGTCAACTTTGTACAACTTGTTGAAAGAGAATTTGGACGTGTTTGCTTGGTCCTACAAAGACCTAAAGGGGATTGATCCCACAATATGTCAGCATCACATTGATTTAGAGCCTGATGATAAGCCAGTACGGCAACGACAGAGGTGCATGAACCCAAATTATTCCACATTGGTGAAAGCAGAGCTGCTGAAGCTTCTAGAAGCCGAGTTCATCTATCCACTTTGCAAATAGTGAATGGGTCTCACCCATCGTGGTTGTACCCAAGAAGAATGGCAAGCTTCGTATATGTGTGGATTTTCACAAGTTGAATTCCAAGACCAAGAAGGATCACTTTCCTATCCCTTTCACAAACCAACTGTTGGACACAATGGTAGGAAATGAGCTTTATTCCCTTCTGGATGGATTCAGTGGATATAACCAAGTGCAGATAGCAGAAGAAGACCAATCCAAAACAACCTTCACCACAGAATGGGGGACCTATGCTTACCGAGTGATGCCGTTTGGGCTCTGCAATGCCCCTGCTACTTTCCAGCAAGTCATGATGGCCGCATTCCAAAATCATCTGCACGACTTTATTGAGGTATATTTGGATGACTTCTGTGTCTATAGTTTGATCCGTGAACACTGGGGACACCTAGAGCAATGTTTTGAAAGATGCCGAGAGTATGGGATCTCCCTCAACCCCGACAAATGCATCTTTGGGGTCTCTTCTGGAGTTTTGTTGGGCCACATTGTCTCTGCACAAGGGATATCAACAGACCCTGCAAAGATCGAGAAGATTGCAGCTTTGACAGCACCCACCAACCTCAAATAGTTGAGGGGATTCCTAGGCCATGTGGGTTACTACAGAAGGTTCATAGCCCATTTTGCAACAAAGGCAACCTCCTTGCACAAGCTTCTGAGGAAAGATGCAGAGTTTATTTGGACGGAAGAATGTGACAAAGCCTTCAAACTCTGAAGCAGTGTCTGATTGAGGCACCCATTCTGCAGCCTCCTGATTGGATGAAGGAGTTTCATGTACATACTGATGCATCAGTTGAAGGGCTAGGTACTGTCCTATATCAAAAGGGCCCCTCGAAATTAGATCAACCCATCTATTATGCAAGCTAAAAAGTCACTGATAGGGAATGGAACTATATAGTGACAGAGTTGGAGTGCTTGGCAATGGTGTTTGCCCTAGAGAAGTTCCGCCACTATTTGCTGTCTACTCACTTTAAATTTTATGTGGATCATGAGGCCTTGTCCTTCCTGATGAACAAAGCAGACGTGAAAGGACGACTGATGAGATGGTTGCTCTTATTTCAGGAGTTCGACTTTGAGGTAATTACCAAACCTGGTCGCTCCCATATTCTAGTCGATCATCTATTGCGTATCCCACAGACTGCAGTCGAGGAGCAGGATGATCCAGACCTCCCTGATGCTTCCCTATTCCTGGTAGAAGCTGTAACCCCCTGATATGCAAACATTGCCAATCTGTTGGCAACCCAATAGTACCCTCCTGGCATTTCTAGTCAGGAAAGGAAGAAGCTTATGTTAGAATCAGCTCCCTACACCCTGTTAGGCAGTGCACTGTACAAGAAATGCAAAGATGAAGTGCTTAGAAGATGTGTTGCAGGAGATGAGATTGGGATTGTTCTGAAGGCTTGCCATGACGAGCCATGTGGAGGCCACTTTGCAGGAGAACCCACAGCCATGAAGGCTCTGCTAGTAGGATACTGGTGGCCGGCCATCCACAAGGATGCCTATGATTACTGCAAGCGATGTGATGCTTGTCAGCGAATGGGGAAACCTACCAAGATCAATGCCATGCCACTGCAACCTATCCTTCCTTTGAAGCCGTTTGAGAAGTGGGGGATTGACTTCGTTGGCCCAATCGATCCACCCACTAGAAGGAAACAGAACAGATACATCTTGGTATGTACAGATTATGTCACAAAGTGGTGTGAAGCTAAAGTCCTAAAGCAGGACGATGGTAATAGCATGGCCCTGTTCATGTACGAGAATATCATCACCCGTTTTGGCAGTCCCTTAGAGCTGGTAAGTGACAGAGACACTCATTTCATTAATAAAGTCATGGAAGAGTTGACAAAGCTGTATAAGATTCACCATCGCAAGTCCACTCCTTATTACCCCAGAGCCAACGGCCAAGTCGAAGTCACGAATCGCATCCTCTGCTCAATCTTGACACGAGCAATTGCCGCACATCGTCATGATTGGGATGATTGACTTACAGAGACCCTCTGGGCGTACAGAACCTCCCATAAAGCAGCAACAAGAGAGACACCCTTCTAACTGGTGTATGGTACAGAAGCTGTTTTTCCTGTTGAACTGGAATTGCCCTCTTTGCGAGTGGCTATCAAAGAGCGTTTGGGGGACGATGATTCACTGCAACGCCATCTCTTGCACTTGGAATGTTTGTATGAAATTCGCAAGATGGCTCTACAGTGCATGGAAGCCACGCAAGCTTGACGTAAGGCTTACCATGACAGCTTCATCAAGCACAAAGAGTTCAAAGAAGGTGATTTGGTCCTAGCCTATGATTCACGATTTGGCGAGTTTCTTGGCAAGCTCCAACAGCAGTGGATGGGTCCATATAAGGTACTTGCTGTCAATCCTAATGGCTCTGTTCAAGTGCAGACCGTTGATGCCTCTGATGATCCCTTTCTTATCAATGGCTATCGCCTCAAGAAGTACTTCCCTCCCTGGGGATCCTGACAATCACAGTCGGCCGACTCTTTTTCTTTTGGCCATCGAGTTGTACTCCTTCTGGTGCTTCTGATCGCCACCCTGTTTATTCTGATGAGGCAGCCTCATTTTGTTAGCCCCTCACAGCCACCTCCCACCCTAACTTTGTTTTCTTCCCGTCTGATCCAGCAGCGGTGGTGCGGTTGGTTCTGACATATGGTCTTTCTACCATTCCTTTCCTAATGAAAAAAAAAAAGAAAAAAAATATCGGTCATGAGAGAAAAGGACTTCGGTCCCTGTCATGCTGACCTATTCTTCGAGAAAAGGTGGAGACGCCCTCGAGAATAGGGGAAAACAAGAAAAAAAAAGAGAAAAAAAACTGTTATGGGAGAAAATGAAGAAATTCCCTGTCATAGCAGGCCTCGTTCCAAGAAAAGGTAGTCAACACCCTTGGGCGAGAAGCTGGCTGTGGAAAAGGTGGCAACACCCAGCAGTCCAGAAAGTGGATTCATCAATTGACATCCCCAGGATCCAGTTCCGAAGCTGCCTCCCTTAGTACGCTGTGTCCAGTGCCTTTCTGCAGAGCGTTTGATAGTCCTTTATAGCAGACGCCATGTTCCTATCTAACCCCACGTTCTATCTGATGGCTACCTCCCTGGGTATGCCTCTTCAACAACTGACGACGCGATCTTCATTGACAAACAATCGAGTAACGTGAGCTTTCATCCTAACCGGATGGGGAAGTGAGTATGGGCTGCCCTCTGTATCTATCACAGAGTGAGACAGAGGGTGGGGTGAGTGACCAGTCTTTCCTTTCAAATCAAATGAGAGGTGAGAAGTGTGAATGGAGTGTTGCACTCATGGGACGGGCCTCTCAATGCACAAAGCACGATCTGTTTTTGTACACTGCACCATAAGGCTCCCTGGCCTTCCTTCTCGCACCATATGCCAGCACAAGGCGGGATGCATAGTTGCACCATCAAATGCGCACAAGGCATACAACCTGTGCACAAGTGACCGTGAGGATTACATCAATAGGTTTCAGGACATGGCTGCCCTCTGTATTTTTCAGCAGAGGGTGAGACAGAGGGTGGGTTGAGTGTGACTGGAGTTTTTTCAATCAATTACCGAGAGGTGAGGATTGAGGGATGTTACGACCTGTGGAGTCAGGTATGTTCCCGTTTTCCTATGCACCCACAGGGTGGGTTTCTGCCATCAACACAGGATACGTCACCCTGTTCTGTACACTGCACTGTAAGGCTCCCTTGCCTTTTTCCTTACACCTATGCCAGACGGGTTGGACGCACTGATGCACCATCCACTGTGCACCCTAGCATACTTCCTTTGCACCATTCTTTTGTCGCTTCCTAAACCGAGATGTGAGACATGGGTTTTCATCTTGCTTTCCTCGAGTGATATTAGTCATGGGGTGAGTGACTGTTCTTTCATTCCATTTGAGTGACTCTGAGTTGAGTGCAATATCCCTCATCCTTGACAAATTTCATGCGATTCATCCCCCAGTTATCTCCCTGGGTGTTGCAACGTGGTCCCTGCCACGACGGACGTGTGCTGTGAAGATACCTTGGTACCTCCTGTAGTCGACAACGACAATGGACGTGCCATCGACAGTTAACCTTGATTCTCAACAACATGGGCCAAGTTTTTCTAACCCTATGCCTTGTGTTGTCAGTGATGTTCATGTTTTAAGTGTGGGGACGTTGGCGGATGGTCTGTTGTGTGGTATTAGGTCCCTGTTGCTTGGTCAACCCTACCCGTTAATGTTTTAAGTGTGGGGACGCGTCCCTGCGCGTCTACCTTGCATACCGCACTACATATGTCTCACTTGGATCATGCATGTACGCCATGACTTTCTGTTACCCTCCTGGGGTCCCTTCCCCACCCACCTGTCTCCTGTCACCCCTGCCTTGGCATCCCCATTTGCCCTTCTACCCCTGTTCGTCCCTTCGAACTGTCCAATTTTCCTCTTTACCTACCCCTGTTCCACTGTACGGTTTTTGAGTTATCGATTTTTGAAGGATTTTGCGTAAATTGGTCAGTTTTCCATGTGAACGTGCTTTTCTTGTTTCGGAACCATGATCTGACGTCATAGCCCTGCCAACCACTTTCTCCCTGATATTTTTTCTTTTTACTCCATGTCATTTTGATGCACGGTTTGTCCACTATTAATTTTTGCGATTTCTCGAGACTTTTTCATGCGTCTTTTTGACATTTTTCCATGTTTGTTTTGGATAGGTTGGAATGGTTTTATTAAGCTCATGATGTTTATTAGTAGAGATATGAAGTTCTGTTGATGTTCTGATATGTTCTGTTTGGTCCTGATAGCTTCTGTTTTGTTCTGTTTTCTCTCTGTATGGAAGGATGGAGTATTGATTGATAGGGTTTGAGATTGTTTGAAAGCTTATTGAGTGATTTTTGATGGTTTGGAATTTTGGTATGAGTTATGTGGTTTTGATGCTTTCTGTTGACCTTCTGTAACTCTCTATTGAGCTTCTGTAAGTCTCTGTAGACCTTCTGTATGCCTCTGTATGTGTTCTGTTGGATGAGAGTGTAGCTTGGGAAAGTTTTCTAGCCTTGGAAAGAGGTGAATACAAGTGCAAAAGAGCTAAAAGAAATCAAAGAAGTAGCTGCTGAAGATTCAAGTAAAGACTGGAGTGAAATGACAGTGGTGAGCTATGAAAAGACACTGTAGTGGCTCTGGTGCCTCTTCATATCAGACATACCTCTTGGGAGGTGCATCCACGACCTAAGAAGGATTATTGAGGGTTATTATGAGAGTATTGTAGTGAGGATATGATGTATTATTGATGGAGAGAGAGAGAGAGAGAGCCAGAGATAGTCAAATCTATGAAAACAGTGCAACTGTATGTGAGAGATTGAGAGAGAGAATTATGAAGACATTGAAGATGAATAATATGTGATTGATTTCCATTCAAAGATGGTGTATTCCTTTGTGTTCTTTGTTCTATTGATGGATTTTGTGAAGATGTTGAAGAATATGGTTAATTCTATCAAATCCGTGGGAGATATCTACTATGATGTTGCGTGAAGAATTGTTGTTTTCTTTGTTTTGATGATCAAAAGAATGAAATAAAAGCTTGTTGATGTTACAAGATAGATTTTCTTGCAAGATAATTCCCTTTTCCTTGGTGTTCCTCTTGGGGCTCCATGTTTTTCACTTGAAACGCTTGAACAATAAGTAGTCCGTGGGTCTTGGCGTTGAGCTTTGAGCTCGCCTCTACACCAAGAGTCTAGTCTTCCATGTGAAGACAAAGTACATTGAGATGCACTATCACTTTATTAGGGAGGTGGTAGAAGACAAGTTTCTTGAGCTTATCAATATCTCAATTGACAAGAATTCTACAGATCTACTCACTAAAAGTCTATTGGTAAAATAGTTTTCCTTCCTTAGGAAGATGATTAACATAGGATGAGATGATGTCTATTCCTCATCCTATTGTACTTTATGTATATTTATACTTTGTTACTTTTTTCTTATTCTCTCCTCACTAAGGCCCATTCGCCATTAAGTAGGAGGTCGTTTGGGATAAATGTGCCTATGCCTAATAGCCCATGTATTCATTACACTGACAATATATGCACACCTCTACATCGTAGGTAGCAAGTGCCCATGACATCACATTGACAATAGTCGCACAGATGTACACTGTAGGTGGTAGGTGCTCATTATTGTCACTTCATTTTTCATTTATTTGGTGCCTCGCTAGCCTTTCCTAATGCTATCAATGAGCATGCTCTACTAGATTTAATATAAATCTTAACTTATCTTTTGTGGTTTATTTGATATAAATCTTGACTAATCTTTTGGGTTTATATCCCTACACTTTCCCTTGATTTTAACTTACCCTATAGCTTCCTACACAATCAACTTAGAGGGCATCTAATGAGTTCAAGAACCTACCTCTGTGTGTGTGTGTTTGTGTGTGTGTGTGTATGTGTGTGTGTGTGTGTGTGATTTCCATTTATGTTTTAAGGTACTTCTTCTAATGTAGGAAACTTCCCATATTTTGGATATCTATTTTCTTTTAATGATAAGGAGTCATAACAGATTATGACCTCAATATCCTTGGCTTGTTCCCAATCACTAATATAAGTAGGTGTATGTACTCTCTCTCTCTCTCTCTCTCTCTCTCTCTCTCTCTCTCTCTCTAATAAGGTAATATGTAGTTTAAAGACACCTCTACCTTGGGCTTAGTCTCTCCTCTAATAGACATTCTCATGCTCTTCCAACCTTTCAAAACCCTTTAGAAATAGGGATGTCTTAGTAGTAGCTTAGAATGCTCTATCGTGTTGAAGCTCACAATAAAGCAAGAATCATTGTAGTAACAAACTAGACCCATTGTTACTCTGAAATACCAATTTAGTAATTTTGGCACTCAAGAATTTGGCACCATTTTCTCATGTCAAGTGGCATGTAATTTTAGGGTTGAAATATTCATGAAGTGATTATATTGATTTACCATTGTCAACACTTGAGTTATGATTTTAAGGTCTCTTTTGAGAGTCCTAAGAAGTTGCAATGTGGATGTAAAAGGAAAAAATGTATCTCTACACTATTGGGAGTTAGACAATGTTTCTTTTGTTGATCTCACATGCACTTTTCTACATTGACACATTAAATAGTAGAACATAATGGTCAACTTGAGGTTGTTTTGGTGTCTGCTTATTAAAAAACAATCAAGCATAAGATTGAGATTCATTATCAATAAAAAATAAGACTATACTAGATGTGGGAGCTTTCGCTCAACCGCCAAGACCCTCGGACCGCTTATTCTTTCAAGCGTTTCAAGCGAGCTCCAATGGCTATCTCTCACCTAGTTGACGCGCCGTCGACCCTACGAGTGTAGTGAGCTTACCTTGATGCTCGATCGAGTACCCTCCTCCCTCTTGCACTCTGGTAGCTCCACGATCCTAGATGCTAGCTCAAGCATCCTCAAGCCTCCTCCATCTCCAAGCTCCATCCTCCATAGCCGCGCGCGCAAGAGGAGAGAAGAGAAGAGAAGAGAAGAAGAGGAGAGGAGATGGTGAAGAGCTTCACCCTCTTGATCCCTCACTCTCACACACACTCACTCCCTCACACTCTCACACTCCCTCTCTCAAGAGCACACACAAGCAAGAAAGAGAGAAGAAGAGAGGAAGAAGAAGACTTCTTTTGCCACACACCAAAGAATGAGCTTCTCATTCACTTTTCAACTTTATATACAAAACCCTAAATCCCTTTTTGGGCGGTCATCCCCTTTTCCCCTTTTACATGACCGGCCATAGCCTAGGCCCTTTTTTCCATTATCCTTCTATCTTCCTAGCTTCCTTTTCACCGCCCATCTACATTTACAAATTGCACGGGTGAGAGCCCGGCGCTCTTTTACAAGATTTTAGGGTGTGCCTTTTTATTTAAAAATGTGCCTTTCCCCTTTTGTATTTGCCTTGGACTTTTAAGGTTGCCCTTGCGCTTTTGGCCTTTTCTCCTTTTCTTTCTTCAGTCGGGCTACCTAATTTCCGCCTTTGCCTTGCATCTTTTTCACTTCCTTTTGCTTTCTTCGTGTTGGGGTTAACATTACCGCCCTCCTAGACGAGTGCCAGTCCCATGGCACTCATTGTCGTAGGTAGCAGGTGGTAGCATGCACCGAAGACGTGGGTGACAAGGACGCATGTGGTTTTCGTGGAGTTTGCATTGGTGGCCGGCACACGTGTTGGTTTGTTGGGGATTCTGCACAGGACTATTCTTTCCGGGCTTGTCGGATGGTGAGGGGTAAGCAGTCAGAGTTGGGTGTTGATGAAGAACGAATGACACTTCCGTTGTGGTCTTCAACACCTGCAATTGAAAACCTCTCAGGTGGTCTCTCCCTAAGGGTAGTGCTAGTCTTCTCTATTGTGCACAAGACATATTTGATTAGTTTGGGAGACAGGTCGAACTCTAAGCAAGCTGAGAGTATTGTCCTACACTTGAGGACCCAAACTATGAATATACTCTAAGCAAGCTGAGAGTATTGTCCTACACTTGAGGACCCAAACTGTGAATATACTTCCGTGCAGGCATTATGTGAGTGCTTGTGCATACTTAGATATTACTTAGTTAGAAGGCTGTCGGCCTAGTTCCTTGTATAGTGAGGGGTCGATGAAGCAAGGGGCTAAGTTGACGGAAAAATGTGTCAATGAAGGCAGGGAGTACACTTGAAGATTGCTAGAGACGTCATTATGGTCTTTCCATTGTCTTTCAAGCCTTGCTTACCACGGTGGGTTGTAAAGGCATTGAGATGAATGCAAAAGAATATCATGGGCGAGGCGAGCTCCCTTAGGTATGTCCTACCCTTAATGTGCCCTCAACAATTGTGGGGGATGTATGAAAGGGCTAGGGGATTAGAGACGGAGCCAGCCGACTAAGGTCGCTAGACGTACCTAATTTGAGGACCCCTAGGTGCGGTGCTGTGATCGTGTGTGCTTTTTCTTTCTTTCTTTCTTTCTTTCTTTCTTTCTTTCTTTCTTTCTCTCTCTTTTTTTTTTCTTTTTTTTTAGTAGCATGAGGAGGCGTATACATGGAGGCAACGGCACAAGGGCATGACAGGAGTTTACTCCTCGTCATCTGAATAGTGGGTAGGGGTTGGTGGAGGGCGGGGGGCCTTGTTAAGGAATTTTCGACTCAACAAGTAGCCTTTGATGTGGAGGTGGGTTTTGAGGGTGGTGGTAGAAAGAAAGGGGTGGTTGCACTGGGTGAATTTGCTGTCATTCATGTCTTCGAGTAGTGCACCACAGAAGGATGGCAAAAGAGAAGCACGCATCATGAGGCGAGTCATGGTGTTGCTGTCTATGGCGTTGGGGTCAAAATAGAGGGGTGGGAGGTGGCGTTCTTGGGGTGCGAGCTCTTGGTGGACTAGGATCCTAATTAACCTAAGATAATTACAAGTGGTGATGAATGCGGGGTCGGGGCAAGAGGTGAATTCGCTAAGAAATTTATCTATAGAGCTATACAAGTCGGGGAGGGTGAAAAGGAGGGCGTTTCTATGGGAGGTGCTATTGGTATTATAGATGATGGGAAAATCGAACCTGCCGTGGATGGACGGATTGAAGTCCACTCCTACCCTTTGAGGATACGGCATGAAAGTGGGGTCGTTTCTCTCTGAAGGGAGGGTGTTGCAAAATGCCATCCATGCTTCCAAGTTGACGTCAAAAATGCGTCTCCTCCAGGTGGGTTTACAATTATAGCCTTCCACTGATCTAGGCACCTAAAGGACTTTATCTTGCCAAAACTCGCGGTCCTCGGCTCCCCAAGCAGTTGGGTCAGCCTCACGCTCCGCTAACCATTTGGCTTTGAGCCTTGCCCCCCATGGCAATGACATCCTCCACCAGTTGAATGGGCAGTATCCTATTCAAGGCAGTGGGAAACTCAAAGCGCAAGTCGAAGGGGTTGCGGTTATACTCTTGCTGTTCCCAGATAATCAATTCGGCACGGAATTTGGCAGGGGAGTCTTGGGTGCGCAGCAGGAGGGGGCAGGCTGTCTCGGGACAGGTCTGGCATTCAGCTTTCTTCTTGCCTTCTCCACCATCTCTTTCCTACGGTTGGTTTGGGCCGCTCTTCTCTCGGCAGATGTATCAGGGGGCTGTACTTCGACTTGTTGTGGTTGAGGGGGTGGTGGGACGTATTCCTCCTCCTGAGGTCCCATATCGAGCTCCGATTCACCCCCTTCTGCTTGCTCGTCTTCTTGTGTTTTTTCCTCTGTGAAACCGAGGTCATCTATCTCTTGCGCCGTCAGGCCTACCTGTGCAAGATATTTTCTCTGCTCTTCTCGGCTCTGCGACGGGCCTCCTAGCTGCAGTGGCACATGCAGGCCTGCTGTGAGAGCTCTGCACGCAATGGTTAGTTTCCTTTGCAGCTGATCATTGGCTTCATCTCCTTCTGGTTTGGTGGCATGGAGCAGCGTATTGAGAAAGGTGTACTGCTGTGCTATCATGGAGAGCTGGGCTGCTTCTGCCTAATTCTCAGCCAGCACCCTGTCTCCTTCGGCCTTGGCTAGCCGGCGTGCTAAGTCTCGTACTCTATGCTCATTATGATTGGACCATTCTTTTGCCCTTCTTTACATATCTTCCAGGCTCTCCCCTTGATGGAGGGTCATTGCCATGAGCTGTTGCTGCTGGGCCTCGAGCTCACGGTGCAAGCGGGACTGCTCCTGGCGTTCCTCTGCGATTTGCGCATTGAGCTGGTCCAGCTTCACCTACATCCTTCGCACCTGTTCTGCCCTTAATTGATCCAGCTCTGCAGCCTTCTGTCTGATTTTGTCAAGCTGGCTTTGCGCTTCCAGGTTGGCTGCAGATAACTGATCATTCTTGCGCCGAAGGTGGGCATTCGTTTCCCTCTCCCCGTTGAGACGCTCCATCAGGATTTTCCTTCTTCCCTCCCAGGCAGCGTCGCGTTCCTTCAGGGCTCTCAGTTCTTCTGCCTCCTTAGTGCTGGCTTCCTCCTTGAGCACATCGATTTCCCTTTGATATTCTGTTATCTGCTTCACTCTATCCAGCTGGAGGGCGGCTTGTGATTCTCGTTCCGCTGCCAGCTCCTCCACGGCTATCCTCCTTTCCTGTCTGGCTCTTTGCAATTGTGCAAGCAGCTCCTTCACGTACTCGTCGTAGTGGCCTGCTGGAGGTGGGGGGTGGGGCATGGTTGTAGTGGTGGCAACCTCTTCTAATTTTTGTCTTTTCAATTCCGACCCTGGCTCTAGTTCGGTCGTGGCTGCTCTTTTGGTTCTTGAAGCTGGGGTGGCCACGGCCGCTTCCCTTACCAGCTCCCTTTCCACCAGAAACTGCAGCCAGGTGACCACGTTGCTCTCATCGACTTTTGGGGTGTGCCCCCGAGTGGCGGTGGCAGGGGGTGTCACTATGATAGGGGTGGCTTGCATGGGTGGCATGAGGAGAGGGGAGGCTAGCCTGATTGGGTCCTTTCCTTTTCCTTCTGCAGGAGGTAGGTGCACAATTTCCGACACACCAGTACTGGGACCGGGTGCCTCAGGTTGGTGTGGACCCCCCGCTCCTTCCATGTCTCTTCTTCGTTGTTCCTCGATGGAGTGACGGGTTGCCAGCTCCAAATCTTCCTCTTCCTTCCTTCTTAGCTCCCCCTCGGCCCTCTTTTTTCTTTCCTTCTCATCCCTTACCGACTCCCTTTGGGCCCATTCGAGCTCTTTCTTCTCTTTCCTCTTTCACTCCTCCTCTCTTCTTCCATGTAGGGCCTTAGTTCGTTGTTCCGCCTTCCTTTTTTGTGTAGCCTGGGGTTCTCCCTCCTCGTCGGTGTCCATTTCCGTTTCATCAAACTACTCTTCCGCGTGAGGCTGGGACTACGACGGTGATTTGCCACTTTTCTCGTCACCTCCCTGTTTGTCTTCTCCTGCTTGTCCCTGCCCTATCGCATCGTGAATGATTGCGGTAAGGACATCTCCAAACCCTATGGTGGAGGCCTTGGAGGATGAGGCTTTGCGGGTCAATCGGGGTGAAGGGGATTCTCCTGCCACGACTCTTCCTCCTGTCACCAGGGCCTTTGCCGAAGCCTCAATTTTCTTTCTTATGAACCCATTGAGGTTCACCTCGTCCAGCGATTGCACCGCGATGCTTTTGAGCAAAGGTACATTGATTCTGGACATAATGCTGTTGTACCGCTGGCTTGAGAACAGGGCATGCATCATCTTTGCCTGCAGCTGAATCTCTTGTTGGGTATGTCTGCCAGGCTAATTCCGTCGTTGGTGTGGACCTTCACTTTATCCATCCCCAACATGGCATAGACGTCTCTTTTTGGTTTCCTTTCCACCTTGTTTGGCAGCCCTAGTGCCCTTTCTACCAGCTCGGGGGTCAGTTCGACCTGCACTTGTCTGGTAGCTTCCCTGTCCCGCACTGTGACGATGCCCCTGTTTCTGTTGAAGGTGCGCAAGAACTCGGCGCACAGGGTGTAGTTTATCCTCTGGCCCACTGCGTCCAGGTACCTCTGTAGGTGGCATTGCTCTATAATTTGATGTACCGCCGGTTCTTCGATGACTAGTCTTCCAGGTTGAGTATGTGGCGGAACTTCAGCTAGTTGAACGCTCTTGTTTCCACCGTGAGGCCGTACTTCACTTGTTCTTCCTCCAAGAAGGGGAGCTTGCCTGCTTTGTCTTGGCTTGCCATGGTCGCCACCTGCACATTTAGCCAATTCCCTTTTTAGTATTTTTTTGGCAACTAATTTGCTAGACAACCAAAAGCATAGCAGATTTTATTGCCCATAGCCCTAACTTTTCCTTTCAGACTTCTATCACCTCCTTTTTTATGGCATTTCAATTTTGAGCCTTTCACACTTGGTTTACTTTTTAGATTTAACTTCGTTTATCCCCTTACTGCCCCTTCCCCCTTTTGGAAAAGAAGAATCCGTCCCAGGATTGGAGGTTGTGGGGCCAAGGCGTTCATGTTTATTTGTGTAGGAGCCAAACATAGAAGTTGGGGTTATATTCCAGGTGTGCAGCGCAGTCCAGGTCACAGGGTCGAATGCCTACATGTGTGATGTACGTGAGGACATCCGTGAGCAAATCACCGGAGTCGACCCGACTTGCGATGTGGAGCTCTTCCTCTGTTAAGAGGCGGTCGAGATAGGGGTGTCCTGAGATATGATTGTCCATGGACCGACCCCGAAGAGTGGTTAACACTCTATATGAGGTAGGCGCGACGTAGGTGGGATCATACTCCGCTGTTTTGATGGCTCGGCGTTGTTCGGCATTGGTCATTATGCGGCATCCATCGACTTCCCATTTCAACCTAAGAGCGTACCACTGCTTCAAGAAGGGTGATCCCGTATCCGCCAGATGGGATAACCTTGCGCTCTCTTGGTCAGTGATGGAAGACGTTGTCTGTGGGTCAAATGATGTGATGAGGCGTTACTTAATGGCTTGCTCTTTGGAGACCTCGCTAGCGAGCAACTCGGCGCGGTAGAGCGAGAAGCCTGTGCAAAGGCGAATTCAAAAGTTTCCCAAGAGCAAGGCATATTGCGCACATCTGTTGTAAAGGGTTCTGCTAATAGTCCCAAGTCCAGGCGATCTAGCTAAGGGCCAGTACAACAAAGGTGGCATCGAGCTGTTTGATGCAGTCCACCACATCATCTCCAGTGTCCTCTGCGAGGTCAACGGCCAGCGTTAGAAATGACTTTCGTTCATAGGAGGGCTTAAGGCCGGTGGGTGGTTGGGGTTTGCTGGAGCTGGAGGTTCTGACAGTACAGAGCTGCGGTTGGGGGTCCGTTTGAGTCGGCAACCTGGGTGTTGGCAAGATGGATGTGTCAGGTTTGATCTCAGGGGCGATGCTGCTGCAGTCAGCTAGGCTGCGGAGTGGCGGGTTGAATTGGTTGGATGATGCCACTTATGGTGATGGCCGTTGTTTGGGCCGATAGGTGTGTGCGACACTCTTGGGTTGACACGTAGAGGGGTCGGATGAGTGGGGTGAGCCCTGCGATTCATGGTCTTGAGGCATCGGGGAACAAGGACTGATTAGACTTGAGGTCGACGTAGAACTAGTGCGTTTGACAGTTGGGATTTTAGGGATCCACAGCGAGGCATTCCCCTCATAGTAGCCTTGTGCACGCAGGAGGATTTTAGGGACCCATATTTGTTTAATCACGCGGCACTTGCGATGATGGCCTCTTGGTTTCCTAGGTTTAGATTTGTAGGTCTTCTGCAGACATGCGCGTCTAGTTCTAGGCGGTTCTCGAGGCTGCTTAGGTACCCATTGCAAGTGAGGCTGTTGGGGTTTTGCTTTGGGTGCTGCGGGCCACGGTTTATGGGGATCTAGGTGTGGTAGATATGCAAGGCCCCCCTCCTTAGTCCTAGCTACGGCTGTTTCTATCGGTGGCCCTGTGAGCGGTGATAGGGTTACGAGGCCCTTGCTGAAAGTCGTAACGATATGCACGTTGCCGATCGTTAAGTGGATGCGTTGCGACTCATAATCAACATTGCAGTGGGTCTGCTTTTTAAAGGTTCGCCCGAGCAATGACTCTGTGCTTGTATCCATGGTACTTGGCAACACGTAAAACAGCATGGGGATAGTTTCAGACTCGATAGAAATGGCGACTCGGCATGTGCCGAGGATCGGGTAGGATTAAGCCCCGTATGGGCTTAATTTGGCTGTTGTGGAATGAAGTATTGGCGCGCCAAGCTGGATCCAATGCTCGTGCATTAAAACGTTAAAATCCGCCCCCTCATCAATCAGGGCGTCGAAGGAGCACGTCTACTTGGCAGTAACGGTGACACGGAGGTAGGCGGGTTCTACAGTCTCCTCCTCATTCTCGCAGATTTTCGTAATTGTGGCTACTCGTATTTTGATGGGTGGTTCTACCATGGGTGGCTCATGCAAAGGATGAGTGGGCGGGTAGTACTTGACCCGACTGCCATTGAAGAAGCCCATTCCTTCACCATCCAGTGTTTCCAGCTCGACATTATCAGTTCGGCTGATTGCCTGGACCTTAAAGGGCTTGAGACCTCTAAATTTCATCTTTTGCTTATGTCCTTTAACTGAGTAGAGGAGCACTAGGTCACCCTGCTCAAACTCCCGTTGCTTGACATGTTTGTCAAACCAGCTTTTGCATCGGGCTTTCTCGCAGATAAGTGCGAGGGTGGCTAGAAGACGAACTTCTGACATGGCGTTCCAGCTCAACCAACCGTTGCGTCCATGCTTCCTTCCCTTCCATCGTTCTTGGAGTGCTATCCTCAGGCTAGGGACGAAGAATTCTAATGGGAGTATGGCTTCAATCCCATAGGTTAGCCTAAAAGGTGTTTGACCGACGGCCGTTTTATAAGCTGTTCGGTAGGCCCACAAGGCTGCCATCAACTTGTTATCCCAGTCGCTTCGTGAGGCTGAGACCACTTTGGTCAGGACATTGATGAGAATTTTGTTGGTTGATTCCGCCTGGCCATTAGCCTGAGGGTAGTATGGTGAGGATTTGCGATGGATGATGAGAAAGGTGGATAGGAGATGGGCTATCACTTCATTGATGAAGTGCGTCCCCTGGTCGCTAACCAGTTCGATGGGGCAACCAAAATGCGAGATTACTTGCTCCCATAAGAACTTGGAAGTCGTCCTAGCATCGTTTCTCCGTGTGGCTCTCGCCTCCGCCCATTTGGTGAGGTAATCCGTGGCCACCACGATGTACCTGGCTTGTGAGTATTGTGTCGCGGGGCTGATGGGTCCTATGAAGTCAATCCCCCATTTTTCAAAGGGTTGGTGAGCAATAACAGGGGTTAACTCCATCTGATCTTTACGAATCGGGACTTTTGTCCGTTGGCACTCGTCATAATGCTTGACGAATTGTGTAGCATCGCGGAAAAGTATGGGCCACCATAGCTGGGACTACAGCACCTTCCGTGCTGTCGTGTCTCTGCTAAAGTGTCCTCCTGCAATACCGTTGTGCGCCTCTGAGAGCACATCATGCATCTCATGCTCACATACGCACCTACGTAGCAATCCGTCTTGCCCCAGCCTATAGAGCTGGCCTGCAATCAGCTGGTAGGGCTGGATTTTCACGATCAAGCACCTAAGCCATGCCCCTTCTATTGGTCATTCGGGCAGCCCATGCTCGAGCACTTGGACTATGTTGTCTGCCCAGTATGGTGTCAGATCGGCCCTGAATAGGTCTCCTTCACTGGACAGATGGAATAAGTGGCTGTCCGGTAACTCATCCATGATGCCTTGTCCAGCGGCTTCTCCTATGGGTATACAGGACAAATGATCAGCCATGTAATGTTGTTTTCCCTTCCGCACCACCATGGAGAAGTCGAACTCTAGGAGCAAGAGAAGCCATCGAGCTATACATCCTGTAGCACAAGGTTTGTTCACTAAATAGAGCAGGGCTTGATGGTCTACGAAGAAGGTGAAGGGGGTGGCCAATAGGTAATGCCGGAACTTCTTCACGGCGAACACCATGGCTAATCCCTCCCTTTCCATTGTCGAATAATTCATCTCCGTCTCAGTGAGTTGCCTGCTAGCAAAACTCACTGGGTAATCTAGGTTATGCTCACCAGGTTGGCACAACACTGCCCCCACGGCAAACTTAGAGGCGTCAATGTGTACGTGGAAAGTAATGGTCCAGTCTGGGGCTCGTAGAATAGGTGTCTTTGTTAGAGCCTTTTTCGATTCTTCGTATGCCCGCTGGCATGCTTCGGTCCACTCGAAGACAATTAGCAGTTTGTACAATGGCCTAGTGATCAACACGTAGTTCAGTACAAACTGCCGATAGTATCCTGTGTGACCTAAGAAGCATTGAACTCCCCTATAATTACCTGGGGGTGGAAGGTCAACGATAACTTTGACCTTCGAGAAGTCCGTGGCAATGCCGTTCTTTGACACCACGTGTCCTAAGATGCATCCGTGCTTCACCCAAAACTGACATTTCAAGGGGTTCAGGGAGAGACGGTATAAGCGACACCGTTCAAAGACCGCACGGAGTTTGTCTAGATCTTCAATCCAGGTCGAATGGACACACAGGTCATCGACAAAGACCTCTAACTCCTTGCGAAGCATGTCCTTGAATATGGTGCACATGAGGCGTTGAAAGGTGGCGAGGGCATTGGTTAACCCGAAGGGCATGACTACGTATGCAAAGACGCCCCACTCAGTGGTGAAGGCGGTCTTGTGCCTGTCTGCAGGATGCACTTGCACCTGATTGTACCCCGAGAAGCCATCCAGGAAACTATAGGCTTCCTTACCTGCCACTCTCTCAAGCATGTGCTCGGTGTATGGTAAGGGGTAGTTGTCTCTCTTTGTAGCAGCGTTCACCTTCTTGTAATTGATGCACACTCGAATCTTGTCGTTTTTCTTCATCACAATGACTATGGATGACACCCAGTCTGTGTGCTCAATTTCGTAAATGAATCCAGCTCTCATGAGCTTGTCGATTTCCTCCTTGATAGCATGAGCGTGCTTTGGATTCATGGGGTACAGTCGCTGCTTGATCGGCATTGCATCCGTCGTCATGGGTATGTTGTGAGTCACAACACTTGGATCTACCCCTCGTAGCTCATCTAAGGACCAAGCAAATACGTCCATGTACTCCCGCAAAAGAGTGACAAGACCGGACTCTTCTTCAGTGGTCAAGTCCTCGGCAATAAACACTGGTCAGGGTACTTCCCCTTCCAGGGCTAAGTTTACCTCCTTGACCTTGGCTGGCCCTTCGATTGGTTCGTTGGTTTGCCCTTGGCGCTTGGCACTTAGCAGAACCACTACCCTGTCCCCTCTTTTGAATTTAGAGAAGTGTTTAGGTTGGTCTTGCGGCTTCCTTTGTTCCTCTGATCATGCATTCTTGGGACGCTTTGCCTCATCCTGCCGCAACCGTTTGCGCCTCAGGTGGACAGGTAAGTCCCCCTTGGTGCGTCTGGTCATGGGTGGCCTAGGGATTTCTGGGTCACTATCCGAAGTAACTTCCGATTCAGAGTTAAACCCTCCATTTTCACTAGAGGAGGTGGTCTCCCCTGGTGGCCGCAGTTCAGATGGCGATTCGGTTCTAAGCAGTGCTCAAGGTCCACTGCTCCCATCCGTTCCAACCAAGCATGATCACATTTCGTACACATAACTCCTTGGTCCACTCTAAGGGCCTGTCTCTTCTGCGGCTTAGCATCTGCCTGGATTTGCTCAATTTCTTGCCCTTCGGTGTCGTATTCTATGGTATCTACCTCACCCTCACTTTCATCATCGAAGGATTGGCAATCTTCGTACTCATCACAGGAATCTTTATCGCTCGACTGCTCATCGTCTCCCAAGGCTTCCTCTGCCTCGTCTTGTTGGTCGGGAACCAAAGCCCAGTTATACCTGAGGTTTAGTTCGTGTACCCTGGTCCACTTCCACTCGGACTCTTCCAAGAGGTCCTGGAGTGGCTTGAGATTGGCGGCTGCATTGCCTGCCAATCGGTTCGTTAAGTGCTCCAGTATTCCCTGGAGTTCCCTCTTGTTGGTAGGCACTTGGAAGATGACAGGCTTAGGCCCTTCATGGAGGCTTGCTGCCATCATGTAGACAGGTGTAGGGAGTGTTTCTTTTGGCTTGCCAATTGTTTTGACAGCCTGCTCGTACACCTCATGGTCTGAGAACGGCAGGTCAAGTGTAGCGAGAACGTGCATCCAATCCCGCTCGTCCTCTGGGCATGGGATATACTTAGTTAAGGACCCATAGGGTTCCTTGTCCTGAGTGTTCCCCTTGGGCATAGTAGAGATGGCGTCTAGGTCGACTGGCGAGGTCTTCCAAGTGTCCATCTCTATTCTCACGGCGTCGGTTCGGTTGCCAAGGAAGATCAGGCTGTTACCCCAATCTTCGATAACTCTAGCATTGCACATCCAGGGTCGACCCAATAGGATATCATAGTCCACTCCCTTCATGACTATAAAGTCAACGGAGAACTGGACTCCTGCAATCTTCACTGGCCGATTCTTCAAGACCCCGAATGGCTTCACTCACATACCGTTTGCTAGTGTGACATTAAACCGAGCAGCTTCGACAAGCGGGTTTCCCCATGTCTGCAGTACTGCATGGCTAAGCACACTAACCCCAGCTCCTGTGTCTACAATTCCCTTCCTCGTTGCGTCTCCCAGGGCTAGGACCGGCAGGACTGCGTGCATCTCCGAGCCCTCCCAGAAGGTGTTGACGTGCAAGGATTTAGATCCAGAGTGTAGCGTCAAACTTGGCAATTGTGTTTTCGCATCCTGGTCTTGAGGATCTGCCAGGGCCTGCTCATGCGGTCCCTCGACCCACTACTTGAGGTCTTGCCATAGGGTAGGGTGCTGCTTAAGTAGATCTCCCAAGCCAAACATTACACTGGCGTGGTCAGGAGATTGCTAAACACTCGCCCTTCCTTTAGCCTAGACTGTCCGGGCCAATGGCCGCGGCTGATCTGCGGCTCTGTTGCGTCTAAGCTTGGCCTCAATGGCACTGCTTATGGCATAGTAGCCTCGGCAGACTTAGGTTGAGGCGGTGATATTGGCGTGCTCATGCTGGAGAGATCATCGATCTCGTCCTTCGTAATGGGTTCAACATCCTTGAGGTGCTGTTGAGCCTCCCTCACCCATTCCTTCACCTTTTCTATGGCCTCTAATTGCCGCTTGGGATGTGGGTATTCCCCTACCTTAGCACTTCTCTTTTGGGCTATTTTAGGGGATAAAGTCTCTGCCTCCACGTCTGAGACTTTCTTCCCTTGAGGTAAGGTCGTAATACTGTCGGTTTTTAGTGCGACCTTAGCCTCCGATCTCTTCTTTTTTCGCCTACGGCTTTTCTTTCCTACTGAGGTTGCGTCAAGATTGCTAGGTCCTGGCAGAGAGATGCCGGCCTGCTTCATTTGTGCTCGGGTCATAACTCGCAAGGGAATAGGTGTGCCTCCCCATCGGGGTTTTCAACACCGAACAGCCCTAATGGGACGGATGGCAAATTAGCTGAACTGGAGGGCGACTTCCGTTTTGGGCAGTCTATGAAAAGATGGGTGATTCCGCACTCTGCGCACCTTTGGTCAGCTTTGTCCCTGTTTTGCTGCTCTCTTTCGGGGCAGCGCGATGAGACATGACCGGGATGTCCACAAGTCCAACAAGTGACCGGATCCTGTGGCTTCCCTCCTAGGCCTCTACCCCGTCCTCGTCCTAATGCCATCACCGGCACGGGTCGGTAATCCATGAGGACCGCATTGCCCTCGTCGTCATGCGAGACGTAAGGGTATAGGTAGGTCTCTTCGTCACTGGGCTCCTCTACGTAGTGTACGGGAGCGTCGCCCGGTGGGTGGGTCACATAGGGACCAGGCGGTCTCGGAATGCCGGTAGGATTTATGTCTAGCCTAGGAATAGCTGGTTTCATATCGTTAGGCGCAGGTAGGGCTAGTAGGGCTCCTCGTCCGAAGAATGGCTGCGGCTTGTTAGATAGCCAGATAAGGCTGGCCGTAGGGTTGCGCGTATGGTAGTCTTCATGGTAGTCTACAGCGTGCGGCATCGTGGCCGAACCTTCCGCAGTTAGCATAGGGTCTTGACCTAGGGTCTTGACACTCTGCTGGCAGGTGGTTTCCTCCACAGTACACGCACTGGATGTGCGGACTCGTCGGTCGCCTCAACATGTCTTGTATTTTGGCCAATTCCATCTTGACCTCGGCCACCGTGGTCCGTCTCGGTGGTCTTTCCCTTATCTTGGGATGATGGGTTTGATCGCTCGCTAGAGGTTGATGTTTGCTCTAAACTCCGTGGGTTGGTTTCTTTTAGGTTTGAGCTCCTGGAGCTCCGCTCTTTTAGCTGATCATCGACCCTGATGGCTTCCTCAAAAACTCTAGCCACCACATCTCGTTGCAAGCTTGAATTGCCTGCCAGTGCCTTATACAATTCCTCATCTTGAATTCCGCTGATGAATACAGTCGATACTGCCCTGTCAGTCGGTCTCTCGCCTAAGGTTATTCTTTTAAGGAGGCTTCTCACGTGGGTCACATAGTCGCGGATGCCCTCCTTCTCCTTCTGCTTGACATTCATCAGGCGTACTAGCAGGTTGTCAGAGTATCCGGGTTTGGCAAACCTCTTGACAAAAAGGTCCTTGAGGTTATTGAAGTTGGCTCGTTCTATGGCATCTAGGCTTGTATACCACGTCCTACCCTTATCGCTTAAGCAAAGTCCGAATGCTTGCGAGCGTTGAGCCTGGTCGTTGAGGCCATTGGCTTCTCAGACTTGCTCAAACTGCTCAATGAAGCTGTACGGGTCGTCAGGTGGCTGGTACTTGTCGAGTTGCTTGGCGACAATAGGTATTTTGGCTTGGCTCTTTGAGCCGTGGTTTGCCCCCAACCCTGCAAGTAGCGATGTTGCTAGCGCAGTGGCACTCTGTTCTACTGCGGTGTTATCGAGCAACCGTTTCATGAGGAGCTCGCCCAGCGTCAGGTCTTCCTCTAGTGCTCTTTCCTAGTCTGTCCGGTTCCGGCCAGCCAAGTTCAGCACTCGCTGCACCTCATGCAGCTCCATGCCTTGCCTTAGACTCCTGGCTTATTGGTCCCTATTATACTCGGCTATGCCCTACAATGCCTTGCGGGCTAGCCTTCTCTCCTCCTCTAGGTCCGCAATGATTGCATCTGCCGTCCTGCCACGATGCTCGTACCGGGCATGTGCATTGTAACTGCTCACCATCTGCTGTATAGCGTCTGGGAATGCACTCACATCGAGCTCCCCTATAAACCGATGGTCTGAGCCTCCCTCTGTCATGGTTGAATTCTTGCGCCCGGTTGTGAGACAGATCCTTGTCGTTGACGCTCCTTGCTTGATTCTACCCTGCGCTCCGCGCGTTTGCCTATACCTTGGGTCTTCTCCTATTGGTAGGTTTTTTGGGCGATTTATCTGAGTGAGTTCCTTTAATTTTTGAATGCAGTGCTCAACTTATGGTCACTCGTGAGTGTGTTGTTCCTCGTGCACTTGTGCTCAATCAGGCTTTCAGCTTTCCTAAGTGTACTTCAAGTGCGGAAATTCAACATGAGTGCTGCGAGCAATTCCCCAGTGTCTCACTCACTCTCGCTCGTTTCAGGCCTGATAGGCTTTGCTACTCCAGTCCTGGCCGTTCTACAGGTTCTAGGGTCTTGTGCTACTTCCTGTTTGTTCATGCGGGGGTGGGTTGTCGCTGGGGAGTGCCCCAGTGTGTCCCTGGATGGGTCAGGTTTTTGTTTTGGTTTGACTCTAAGAATCGGACGTCCGATTTACCAGTGGTCCGATTCTGGGAATCGGACCAGATGTATTAGGGCTGAGTGGCAGTCTCAAGGTCCGAGTGTCCGATTCTCAAAAATCGGACAGGTAAGTGTGCGATGAATCGGACAAGGGGGGTCCGATTCTGGGCTGGTCCGATTCGTCCGAATGGTCCGATCGGACAGGGTGGTCCGATTTCTAGAATCGGGCAGACTGGTCTTAATGTCCGACCCTAGTGGTCTGATTATGGGCGGGTCCGATTCTGGGAATCGAACCGGGCAGGTGGTCCGATTAGTGACGTGCATTAATTCGTCTGATCGGACAGGGTGGGTTCGAGTCAAAGCGTCTGAGTCGGACGGGTTGGTCCGATTCTAGTAGTCGGACAGGTTGTCCCGATCGGACAGTTGTCCGAGTGTTCGAGTGTCCGAGTGTCCGAGTCGGACAGGTTGGTCCGAGCGTCCGATTCTGGAAATTGGACACTAGGTCGGACGTCCGAGTCCGCCGGTCCGATGAGCTTGCACACATGGATTCGCCCAAATATCTCCAAATGTCTATTACTATTGACCATGAGATTCACCAGCGATGGAGTTAGAGTGGTGAGGGGGAGATCGATTACCTAGGGATCGCCGAATGCAATGTCCTTCGTGCCCTGGTCGATCGGTCGGTTGCCAAACTCGCTCTCTCTCTCTCTCTCTCTCTCTCTCTCTCTCTCTCTCTCTCTCTCTCTCTCTCTCTCTCTCTCTCTCTCTCTCTCTCTCTCTCTCTCTCTCTCTCTCTCTCTCACTCACTCTCACTCTCCATTGGTTGGAAATGGGGGTTCTCTTGCCCTCCCAAAATTTATACCCTGCTGGTTCTTCCCTGAACACTACAGATCCCTTTCTTGGCATTTCCTACTCAGTTACCTTCGCATTTCCTCTATTTTCCCCCTGTTCTCTGCGATTTTCTCCCTGTTTCACAGCAGCAACCCTCTGCTTCTTCGCGTGTGATTTCCTACTGTTAATCTATCCTAAACACAACATAAATCGAAAGCAAAATACTGAACTAGTTTCTCCATGTTTTCCAATCATCAACAACCAGAATATCCCAAAATACTTACCTGTTCTAAAGATTGAAAACACCCAACTTCCTACCTATCTCAAGCTCCGTTTCGAAAATGAATACCCTACTTCGATGCTTGATATGAGGCGCGCAAGTGCTCAAGCTTGAATCCGTTGGTCCCGACAACGGAACCGAAATGTGGGAGCTTTCGCTCAACCGCCAAGACCCTCGGACCGCTTATTCTTTCAAGCGTTTCAAGCGAGCTCCAATGGCTATCTCTCACCTAGCTGACACACCGTCGATCCTACGAGTGTAGTGAGCTTACCTTGATGCTCGATCGAGTACCCTCCTCCCTCTTGCACTCCGGTAGCTCCACGATCCTAGATGCTAGCTCAAGCATCCTCAAGCCTCCTCCATCTCCAAGCTCCATCCTCCATAGCCACGCGCGCAAGAGGAGAGAAGAGAAGAGAAGAGAAGAAGAGGAGAGGAGATGGTGAAGAGCTTCACCCTCTTGATCCCTCACTCTCACACACACTCACTCCCTCACACTCTCACAGTCCCTCTCTCAAGAGCACACACAAGCAAGAAAGAGAGAAGAAGAGAGGAAGAAGAAGACTTCTTTTGCCACACACCAAAGAATGAGCTTCTCATTCACTTTTCAACTTTATATACAAAACCCTAAATCCCTTTTTGGGCGGTCATCCCCTTTTCCCCTTTTACATGGCTGGCCATAGCTTAGGCCCTTTTTTCCATTGTCCTTCTATCTTCCTAGCTTCCTTTTCACCGCCCAACTACATTTACAAATTGCACGGGTGAGAGCCCGGCGCTCTTTTACAAGATTTTAGGGTGCGCCTTTTTATTTAAAAATGCGCATTTCCCCTTTTGTATTTGCCTTGGAATTTTAAGATTGCCCTTGCGCTTTTGGCCTTTCCTCCTTTTCTTTCTTCAGTCGGGCTACCTTTTTTCCGCCTTTGCCCTGCATCTTTTCCACTTCCTTTTGCTTTCTTCGTGTTGGGGTTAACACTAGAAAGAATGGAAGTAATTAGAAAAGTTGAAGATACACTACAACTTCAAGTTTCCAAATTGTGCTTTTTGAACTTACACTTAAAAGTCACCTTTTAGGTTGAAGACATCCAAAGAGCATCCAAAATTGATATTAAAAGCCTCACTCTTAGAGGAGCACCAAATTTGAAGATCATAACCTTCAAGCTCACTATTTTAGCTCAACATTTAGACCAAGTTTACCAACATTTAAATCGAAAATGATTGTACTTGTAGTAAGCCATGCTGTTGAGCTTTCTTGTACTCCACTTCCTAATTGGAGTGAATGAATGTTTCAATGATCTTTGGTGTCAACCTACTATATAGAAGCCCTAGAAAAAATAATGAGGGTCAAACACTACAAGATATAGACCTTATACCGATGTTTAAAGCGACGAAAATACAAACAACAAAATTTTCCCCCATCGTCGCCAAAAGTGTCATTATTAATGACACCATAGAAACGTCGCTATTGGCGTCGCTATTGGTGTCGCTATTATTTGCGATGCTAATAGTGACAACAAAATGCGACTCTAATAGCGATGCCAATAGCGACGCAACCAGTAAGTTTGCGACGCGCATAGCGACGGCAATAGCGACGCGAGCAGTAAATTTGCGACGCTAATAGTGACGGTAACAGGGGTAAATATTTTTTTGTGCACTGTGTGCTATATGAGAGCCATACAAAATAGTTTCTGCACTACTGTATACAAAGCGCTTGAAACAAAAAGAATGTATACTGAAATCATAAAACTGATACATGAAATAAATACATGATCGCATAAAAAGCGATTGGTACAATCATGACAGGATATCACTAATACATAGAAAATGTCTACATAGATCAGGCGACTAAAAAATAAAGGTGTGTGAGCTCCAAGGATCCAAGGGCGAGCTACAAATCCTCGTCCCCCGAAAGCTCGTCCCACCGCAAAGGAGCATCGAACGGACTCTGCAGAAAAAGAAACAACACATCAATCCACCATACAATAATGCATTCAAATATCTCATGGTAACTACGGACAAGAAAGATGAGTGATTTACAGGGCCGCCACGTCTATACAATCGGTCGATCAATGCATTGAGACCCTGCCTCTCTGCATATCGAGTCTCAAGGCCTTGCGGATCGCGATTTGTAATGGAGTGCTGCAAAGAAAACAAAATGCTAACTGTTAGAAACATGATTGTCAGTACAAACAATATTTCAAAAAAACAAACAAGCAAAACAAAATAAAAACTTACAAAGTCCTCCAAATATGTCCTATGGCCGCCACTCCCAAGATGATGGACCACTCCGGCCTCGAGTCGTGCCCTCGCCGCCTCGCGCTGCTGACTCCAACGTCCTGGAGAATCTATTGCCTCCTCCCTCAGTCGGCGCCAGTCGTCTGCATCTAACCACTTGGGCTTGCAGCCCCACTCTTGATTCCCTTACGTGCGTCGGATCGTCTATGTGACATGTACGCACGCATGCAATCCATCATCCAGTCCGTAGAGAATCTATCTACTACGATTGGCACCGGAAACTCCTCATGCAAGGATGCTACTATGTAGTCCTTGCTCCCCTCCGATATGTTCTTCTAATGATCCAGGACGTTGTACCGAAAAACTTGTTGGCACAACTCTCTCATGCGAGCCATCACCCTCCTCCCCTCATCATTCATGATTATGGCTCCTCACCTACTATCGACTAGATATCCATAACCCCTAGGAGTCTGCCTAAGATGGGTCATCTCCCATCTACGTCCACACTCCTGGGCATATCCAGGAGACCCCTCTACATCCGGTGTACCGATGGGGGTAACCTCTCTCGGAGTGGCATCCAAAGGAATGCCACCTGCTGACGGTTGCGCAAAAGCCGGAGTAACTGGAGTAGACGTCCCCACAGGTGTGACAAATCCTAGAGGTGACACAGCTCCAGCTGAACGACGAGACGGAGACACCACATCCGTGTCTCCACAATAGCATCCCCTTGATCCCGATGCAGTCCCTCCCTCTGACCCAAGTCGTGAGCGTCGAGATCGTCTGCTCGAAGCCGAAGCATCCGATCGCGCTGAAGTAGATCTAGCAGAGCGCCCTGACGAAGAACGAGACAGCTCCTGGTCTGCCATCTCTCTAAATCTCACGAACTGGTCTGGAGACATGCGTGCGAAGATGTCGTGCAACTCCTCATCGCTCATCCCTCGACTCATCCTGAAAATGTCACCCGCACAGATAAGAAATGGTGTTAGAATAATCAATTTAAATTATACAAAGCACAGTAATATAAATCATTTTTAAAAAATCCCTCTTAAAATGCATATCTTATGTACCTTTATAAGAGATTGGTCAACGAATTGAGTAAGTGGATACTCCAAGTATGAAGTATCCTATGGTCGCATGTTAATATCCTCACACAACTTCGCATACACTGGAAGGTCGATAGACATGTCACCACAAAAGAATGAGTATTTCCATCATTGTTAGCCGATGTTGGCTCCAAGCTTTCGACGGCCTCCACCCCTTGTAATATCGACCTCTCTATTTGCATATTATCTTCATCTATGCTTGGAACATCGTTTTGATCATATACTCTCGCACTTCGGGGAGTTGAAGGTATAACATACCACCATCGAGGTTGTCGGGGGTTTGGATAGAAGATTACATGTTCACAAACACATACAAAGCGAGTTCAAACCATTGTGACATAAACCATGTCGTATTACAATTAGTAAGAAAATGACTCCATGCACCTGTTCACAATGGACCGACAACACAAAGGTGTCACGCAAATCCGTCCATTTTTTCTCGAAATCTATTTCGAGTTCATGATCCTCCGACAAGAAAGCGGCGTGTCCTTGATATACCATCTTCTTCATGGTTCGTAACCTTCGGGAGTTTAACTATGGCTCACACAATGGACATGCATGATAACCTGAGGTAACCAGACTCGTTCCGACTCCATGACCTAGTGAATACTTGATTGAATGAGATAAAATATAGATATTACCAGCGAGAATGGAGGCCTGCTCACCTGAGCACTCTCCTAATCCCGAAAAGTCATGCATCGTCCACTTGAGAATGGCTCGAATGTTGGCTGACCGCCGACCATTGCGCCTGCTCATATCTTGCACAGTGACCCCCTCCTCCCACAAAATCTTAAGCTCATCGACTAATGAACGAAGATACACGTCCATATTTTTTACTTTGTAGTGGCCTGGGACGAGCAAGCTAAGGATGTCAATACCTGTGAGCACCACACTTTGGACATGTCTCCATACTCTTGTATTCTTCTCGAAACAGTATGCAATCGTTGATACATGCATGGATGTTATTGTAGTCCATGCCAAGCTTCCGTAAAACATGTCGTGCATCATCACGAGACTTAGGCATAGTATTTGCAGGTGGTAATATATGATATTTCAATAACCTGAAAAAAATCATAAAACATCTTGAAAAAGCACAAATGTTTGTAATAATAGTGTCAAAAAATAATAATCAATGAAGCCTATGTGCAAGGTACCTGAATAACTCGGTCACACTCGTATTGCTCCACCCGTATTTTGCTTGCACACTTAAGAGTACAAGCAATGTCTTCAATCGAGATACTCGACACCCATCATATAATGGTATGGATGCTTCCTCTCTAAGCGGATCAGATGTCTCGACATCCATGGGAATCAATACATTGATCATTGCCTCCATCTCAGGCTCCAAGATTGTAGGTAGGTCTGAAAGGTTGTCTGTCTCCTCTGGCATTGATGGTATAGATTGACCTTGCGAGTGGTGGATTGGCTCCTGCACTCCATCCATCGCATGCCCACGAACTCTTCTAATTGGCCGCAAAGCACTTGGGACGAGACATCACCTCCCTAGATAGAAATTTTGCCAACAAGACACAATCTTATTGTGTATGGTTTTCAATTAGCTTGCGAGTACAATGCATGATTAATATTAACTTCAAATTACCGTTTACTGAAAATCCGCAATCGCCTGATCAATGATCTCAGATTGAAAATCGCCAAATCGTCGTACGTGTTCTATAGACAATCGGCGTTTTCGTCTAATTACCAACTTGCATTGAGAGCAAGGACATGGGACACGTTGATTAAGATACACCTCGCAATCTTGAACAATAAGACCTTCTTCGTTTTCCATCTTATCTACATTACAACAAACGAGGCTCAAATGGATAGCTTTATGGAGATGTATGTCAAGTTGCAAGTTGACCATAAGCTCTTGCTTGAGAGGTTTTAGCCTCTGCAAGAGCTTGAGAAGCAAATTTTGTAAAACATTAAGGTTGATATTGATGCATCCATGGTGTTGAAATCTAAACTTCAAGATATAAGAAATGCTTTACTGATTGATGTAAAGAATGCATTGGACATAGTACTTGAGAGATTTATTGATGTTATATCTCGACCACATACCATGCTCAAGGATTTGTTTGTCCCGGTAGATAATTATTCATTATTGTAAAAAAAAAAGCATTGGTTCATAAGGTTCATGAGTCAAAGACTAAATGTTTGGACTTGACTAAAAGATTGGATAATGCCTTAGATGCTAAAAGGAAAAGTGATGAATATGTTACTTCATCATTGCAACAAAAAGATTGGTGACAAGGATGCTATGATTAATGAATTTCTTCACGAGGTGAATATAGAGTTGAAGGGGATGGAACACGATTCTTCTTTGGGATTTAATGGTGATCAGTTAATTATTGAGGTGTCTTCTTGTACAACCATTATACCTTATATACCTAGCTACGGTCTCTAGGTTATGTACTTTGAGTATCTTAGAGGGGCTCTACTAGGATTACTTATACAACTGCACTAGAGGGCTTTGAGTATAAGTAATCCATTTATGAGCATCATTGAGGATCTCTTAGTCTAATAATAAATCAGTCTCAACAAAAAGCATCTTAGAAATATGGTTTTTTTGTCCTAGGTCCATGTATTAAAATTAATGCCATCTATGAAATTTATCAACTATAGTAATAAAATTTGTTTCAATCAATTCTACTCATAGTCATAACATTTGAAGAAAATATCATATGCTCAATTTAAGGGATTCTTCTTCTATAGCAATACTTTTGGGTTCATTTTGATGAAGTACCATAATGACCATTAGCTAGGGTATCATTTTCTTTTAGTCCTTCCGTTGACTAGTTGGCATGATTTCTAATTTGTTATGCCTATAAAGTTAATACAAAAACAATGAATTATGCATATCACAATAAGATCCCCTACTTGGACATTATGAAGGATATGACCAATTTCAAGCCATCTTAAAGAGTCACCAATGTACGTGGCCTATGGCAAAGCACATTGCATACCATTATCGATAAGTCTATTATCGTGCATCTTAAATCTCCTAATTAGACTTTATAAAGTGTATGACTAATTTTTAGCCCTCTTAAGGAGTCGATGTAATGGTACCCATAAAAAAAGCAAAGTGCATACAATTACCATAATCATGGATATGTTATCGTTCCAATATATGTTATCTTTCTCTTTCTCTCCCTCTCTCTTCCTCTCCCTCTCTTTCTCTCGCATTTCCTCTCCCTCTCACAATATATCCTAACACTCTCCAAAAGCAAAAGGGAGAGGGAGAGAGAGAATGCACTCTCCCTCTCTTTCTCTTTCTCTTTCTCTCCCTCTCTCATTTCCTCCCCCTCCCTCTCCCCCTCCCTCTCCCTCTCTTTCTCTTTCTCTCCCTCTCTCTCCCTCTCCCTCTCCGTCTTTTTCTCTCTTTCTCTCTCATTTCCTCTCCTAAACAAGCAAAAAAGAAAGTGATTTAAGCCTTAAACAAGCAAAAGGGAGAGGGAGAGAAAGAATGCACTCTCCCTCCCTCTCCCTCTCTTTCTCTTTCTCTCCCTCTCTCATTTCCTCCCCCTCCCTCTCCCTCTCTTTCTCTTTCTCTCCCCATCTCTCCCTCTCCCTCTCTTTCTCTCTTTCTCTCTCATTTCCTCTCCTAAACAAGCAAAAAAGAAAGTGATTTAAACCTTAAACAAGCAAAAGGGAGAGGGAGAAAGAAAATACACTCTCCCTCCCTCTCCCTCTCTCTCCCTCTCCCTCTCTCTCTCTCTTATTTCCTCTCCTAAACAAGCAAAAGAGAAAGTGATTTAAACCTTAAACAAGCAAAAGGGAGAGGGAGAGAGAGAATGCACTCTCCCTCCCTCTCCCTCTCCCTCTCCCTCTCCCTCTCTTTCTCTTTCTCTCCCTCTCTCATTTCCTCCCCCTTCCTCTCCCTCTCCCTCTCTTTCTCTTTCTCTTTCTCTTCCTCTCTCTCCCTCTCCCTCTCTTTCTCTCTCATTTCCTCTCCTAAACAAGCAAAAGAGAAAGTGATTTAAACCTTAAACAAGCAAAAGAATAAGAGAGGGAGACTCACCGATGAGATATGGCGAGTGTGGGTCGGCTCCTCTTTGCGATGAATGCTCCTCCTCTCCTTCGCGAACAACTGCAGCGGCAGCGGCAAGTCTTCTTCCTCTCCTTCTCTCACAATGGTCGCTCTCTCCCTCGCTCTCGCTCTCAAAACACAAAACATGAAAACATGAAATAAAGCCGCGCTCGGTTTCGGCCCGCTTTTTTCCTTGTGGACCGACGCAAATAGCGACGCCGATACCCGCCGTCGCTACCAGCTCAAATCCTTGTAGTGAAACTTGACCCATATGAATTTCAAAACTTTCATCCCTTCAGTCAATTGTGAAATTGAGGCTCATGAGTCTCACTACCTTTTTAGTAGGTGTTTTCGTCTCAAAAATTAGGTGTGGATTACTTCTTGAATATTTATCACATCTTACAAAATATCTTGCATATTGGTTATCTCTCCCTTTTATTACACTCGCCCCATACATTGGTGTTTGCGTCCTTGCACAAAAAAAAAAGAATCTCGTAGTTTTGAGACAATTTTGAGATATTGTGTATACTGGTACTTTCTCCCTTTCATTACTCTTGTCCCATGCCTTGATGTTTGTGCCACTACAAAAAAATTTGAAGAATCCCATAGTTTTGAGATGATTTTGAGATGCCCACGTCCGTAAAATCTTACTAGTATATTATTTTGGTTGTAGGTTTGGAAAGCCTCGAACCTCCATAGGGCTTCCTGAACCTACAACCTTTTCCAAACCTCCCTTTTTAATTTAAACCCCTTCCCTTCCCCTTTTTAATTAAAAGCACCTCTCCCCCCTCCCCCCATTTTCTCTCTCATTGTAGAGCCTACTCTCTCTCTCTCTCTCTCTCTCTCTCGTAAATTAAAACCCCTCTCACGTATAATCTCTCTCTTTCTTTTCCTCCTCCCCCTCCCCCTCTCTCTCTCATGTGTAGGGCCTAGATTCTCTCTTTCTCTCTCTCTCTCTCTCTCTCTCTCTCTCTCTCTCTCAGAGTTAGGTTAAATTTTTTTCTAATTAAATATTTTTAAAAGTTCTTTTTAATTTAAAGAAGGAGAGAGAGAAAGAAGAGAAAAAGAATGATAAAAAAGGAATAAGAAAGGGAAAAAGACAAAGAGAGGGGAAAAGAGGAAAGAGAATAGTTTTTTTAAGTAAAAATTTTTATTCCTCCCCCTCTCTCACGTATAAATAAATAAATAAATAAGTATATATATATATATTCCCCCTCCCCTTTTTAATTAAATTCCTCCCCCTCTCTCATGTATAGGGCCTAGGTTCTCTGTGTGTGTATGTGTGTGTGTGTGTGTGTGTGTGTGTGTGTTAGGTTAAACTTTTTAATTTAAACTTTTTTTAATTAAATATTTTAAAAATACTTTTTAAAAATTAAAGGAGAGAAAGAGAAGAAGAAGAAGAAGAAGAAGTATAAAAAAGGAAGAAAGAGAAAAAGACGAAGAGGGGGAAAGAGGAAAGAGAATAGTCTTTTTTACATTAAACGTTTTTCTTCCTCCTTCCCTCTCTCTCTCTCTCTCATATGCAGGGCCTAGGTTCTCTCTCTCTCTCTCTCTCTCTCTCTCTCTCTCTCTCTCTCTCTCTCTCTCTCTCTCTCTCTATCTCTCTCTCTCTCCTTTAATTAAATCAAACTTCCTTTTAAACTAAACGTTTCTCTCTCTCTCTCTCAAAATTACATTAAACTTTTCTTTTAATTAATCATTTTTTGGACATAGTTTTTCACACTTTGAGAGGGAGATAGAAGAAGAAGAAAAAGAAGGAGAATGATTAAAAAAAAAAAGAAAAACAGATAGAGAGAGGGAGGGAAAGTGAAAAGAGAATAGTCTTTTTTATATTAAATCTTTTTTAATATAGTTCTTGACTTAGAGAGGAAATATATAATTTGAAAGAGAGAGAAAATAGGGGAAGAGGAAGAAAAGAGAGGAAAGAGAAAAATAGAGAGAGAGAGAGAGAGAAACCGAGATAAATACCAAGAGAGCAAAAAAAAAGAAGGGGAGAGAGAGGGAGAACAAAGAGAAAGAGAATTATAAAGAGGAAATATAAAATTTAAGAGAGACAGAGAGGGAGAGAAAGAGAGAGAGAGAGCAAAAGAAAAAGGAAAAGAGGGGGGAGAAGAAAAGGGAGAGAGTGACAGTGTAACGTGTCCACCTGTTCACTCGTAGTACATATCTTAGCAGCCCATCGGGAAGAGAGTCTAGAAAGCACCGCTCGCTACTCCCAAGGAATGTGATTTGCGATCTAGGTCTTCCCGAGTCTGTCACGAAGCGGAAGCATTCTGGCCGTTCCCACTTAGGACCAACCTGAATCAGCGTTTTCCTAATGGTCAAATTCCTAGAACGGCAGCTAGCGTCGAACCCCAGGCGAACTACTTTATGCAGAAACGTTAGGGTGGAAGCGGATTCATGCTGCACTTGGTTCAAGGAGAATGGGAAACGAGAGGGATGCAAAGCTCGACCTCTCTACCCATAAGGCATAGTCCCATTCTGTTCCCCTAAAACAACATAAATCGGGATTCTAGTAACCTAGACTCTAGGTCAACGTTTCTTGCTGTCGATTTCTTTGAGAAAAGTTCACGGCCAATCAGGACCACCTATCCGTAGGACGGGACCCATGGCCACATCCACCGCACTTTCCTCAAGGTTGCTTTAGTTGTCTAATTACCTACCACATTTAGTTTGACATGGAAAAACAGCTTCCTTAATTAGCCAATTAGACACCGGCTCCTTCACATAATCTTAGCACTTGACATAGAAAGACAGTGTCAAACAAGTTCCTTTTCAACAATTGATCTTATTTATCTTTGGAATACATCATATAATCCAACCCGTAGGCTAATCCATAATCTGCTTGAAGGCAATCCCGAAGGCAATCCAACAATCCATAGGGATTACTAATCCAAGTTTCCGCCCATAGACTAGTATGCGGGCCTCGAGATCCAATCCCGAGTCACGTCAGCCTCTTGTGTAGGACCCAGAGGAAGACAAGGGATTTATGGCCAGAGCCCCCCTGGCACCCAAGCGTCCTCCTGCTCCAAGTAGTTCCCGGCGCGGCTAACAACCCCCTTAGTTAGGGTCAGGTAGACAGTCGGGGGTAACTGATGCTGCCTCTCCCTCCAGGTCTTCAATCTGAAGCATTTAATTATCTTTCTATCTTTAGTTCCTTGAGCAAAGAAAGTACAAAGAGTGCTCCTAACTTATACAAACACAAACAATCCAATGGTTGTTTATTTGGCCAATTGCTAAGGAGTGAATCCTTATCTCTGAATGCATCCAACATCTGATTCGGAATCAATTACGACTTGGCAAGATCCCCAAGGGTTTGTTTGTTTACCCTTTTATCCTTGGGTTAGGGTTTATACCCTGTCAACCCAAAGTTAACCAACACCTTAGGTTCCTTAAGTTAAGACAGTAATTCCTAGCGACCATGTCCCTTAACTTGGCAAATCAGCCCAAGAAGGTTGATGTAGCAGGATGATTACTCATCCTTTTGCAAGTTAGACTTGCGCTAGAGCCTGCCAACCTTATTCCAAGGAGTGGCAAATCTATCTTGTGATTAAACCACGAAGCCATGCGACGTTGCAACTTGTTGCACAAGTGTCGCACATCTCTCATGGGATCATTTCACCCATCAAACAGTGTTTCTTGGTCAAGAAATTTGTTTGGTCAAGATGTAGGGTTTGGGAGTCCTCTTGACCCAACCTAACCCTAACCTTGCTAGGCCAATAATGTTTGGCCCTAGGGTTTCTAGACTCAATCGAAAGTCTAGCATTGGGTCATTCGATCCTTAGGGTAAAACCCTAGATTGTTATTGTATGGGCGTCTAACTAACCCAACATTCCGTGAATATGGGTAGGATATTTTGGGATCAAAAGTCTTGACTTGGCGTCCCAAGTGCGATACTAGGCAGAATTTTCAACGTGCCAAACTGTACCTAGCACTTTGAAGTGTTCATCATACCATCTAGTTAAGCTTTTACGAAACCCTTGAGGGTTATAACATTACAAATGATCTACCTAAAACGATCTAATTGTTTTGCGACAAGAATGATCTTTGCTCAAAAGAGACGCAAATTTTTTTCTAAGAGATGCAAATAAATAGATTCAGGATGCAACGTCCCATGTAAGTATGCAAATCATAGACTTTTCATTCAATGCAACTATAGGGTTTGCAATTTACCATTTCTTTTCCTTGCTAGAATCATAATGATTGACAATTTGGGGGTAACCCGCATAAAACCTACTTAGATTTACACTAAGAACTTTGCCTACAACCTTTTGTTTAATGCAATTGAATATCAGGCTTTCATATGACATGCAACCTTTTCTAGATACAACTTTGATAAATGAAGTTCATGCATGACAAATGTCATAAGACTATTGTTGTCTTAATCCATTCTATGGCACTTAATCCGTCTTAAAATACAAGTATCTTCGCATGCAACATGCAAGTCCATGGTTTCATTTCCATGCAATGCAACTACTTGGACAACCTCGATAACGATTATGTCATTCGAATCTACAAGTAGAAAATTACCTAAATGCCTTATGCGCTTTTCTTTTCCGCGGTCATTCAAAGATGCATTTTAACAATTTCATCTTTTAAACCTAAGCAATATGCGCTTAGGATTTGCAACTTGGAAATGCAAGCAACCCAATTTGCATGACATGCACTAACCCTTGTAAATCGTTTAAGGAGATAATTTCCCAAATGTATTTTAGCTAGACTACATAAATTCGAACATGTGTAAATGCATTCTTCCATGAAAATTTAACATGCCTAATGCATTGCTTTAATGCAGATTCATTTTTTTAAGAACCTGGGCTTTAGGGCTCGTAGGGATGTCCACGCGTATGCTTGGGGAAGAACCTCCCGCGTGTGCGCCTCTTGCCATTTTCTTGGGAGCCATTGAATTCTGGTCCAACAACTCCTCCTTGACTCTTTCGCGTATCGAATTCCTTCCTGCCCGGTAATCTTTCCTTCTACGCAGGACCAGGACCTTGGAGACTTGGTTTTTTTCAATTCTGGGGGAGGCACTGGTGACAAGGGGCTATAGTGGCTTAACTTGGAAACTTCCAAAGAAGCTTCTAAAGCTTCACTGTCAGAATGATCGTGGAGAGAGAGGATGAGGGGTAGAGGTGATGATGAGGAGGGATGCCAACGACGAAGAGGAGAGTCGTGATGATGATGGCGGTGGGATGGCAGCGGCAGCAGCGCAGCAGGCAGGCAACATTTTTTTTGCAGCAAGGCGGCAACACGTCAATCTCCACGCTCTTCTCTCTCTCCTCGTGCCTCCCCCCCAAGCTCCAGGGGGGAGGTTTTATAGTGTGTATGTAGGGGGGAGGGGGGGAGATCCACCACGTGGAGGGCTTTCATGCCCTCCCTCCCTCATGCATCCCCACACCACACTCCTCCCTCTCTCCACTTAACTCACTCCACACACTCCCTCTCCTCCTGCCATGCATCGATTGAGCGGAGGGGTAAATTAAAAAATTGCCTTAATCTTACCCATTATCCAATTTCCCCTTTTTCCAAGAAGGGCGTTTTCACGCGGCTTTGTGGTCTTCAAGCCGCGGCCCCTTATGCACCGTGCGGGTGGAGTTTATTAACGTGTGAAGGTGGGGTATTTAGCCCAAGGTTCTTCTAGTCGCGGGGAGAATATTTTAAGTTGCTTTCGTGCGGGCGTGTAGAGGTTAAAATTCATTAATATTTCTTGCGGAAATATTACATTGACAGAGAGAAGAAAGGCGAGGAGAGAAGAAAAGGAAAGAGAGAAAAGAAGAAGAAGAGAGAGAATTTAAACACAGAGAGAGAGAGAATTATAGAGAGAGAAAATATAAAAATTAAAAGAAAGAGAAGAAAAAAAATTAAAGAGAGAATGAAGAGAGAGAAGAAGAGAAAAAAGGAAAAAAGAGAGGGAGAGGGAGAGAGAGAGCGAAGGAAATGACAAAAGAGGGGGAAGAGAGAGAAAAAAAGCAAGGGGAGAGAGAGAAGAAGAAGAAAGAAGAAAATAGGAAGAGAGATGGGGGAAAAGAGGAAAGAGAAAAGTCTCTTTTAAATTTAAATATTTTTTGAGAGAGAGAGAGAGAGAGAGAATAAAAGGAGAGAGAGAGGAGAAGAAGAGAGAGAATATGAACATAAAGAGAGAATTATATATATAAAAATATAAAAATTACATACTTTAAAAAAGACTAAGGGAAGGGAAGAAAGTGAAAGAAGAAGAAGGAGAGGAGAGAGAGAGAGAGAGAGAAAAGAAGAAGAAGAAGAAGAGAATATATATAAAGAGAGAGAATAATAGAGAGAGGAAAGATAAAATTTAAAAGAGAAAGAGAATAAGTTTTTAAAAAAAGAGAATGAAGAGAGAGAATAATTTAAAAAAAGAGGAGAGGGAGAGAGAAGGAAAAGAGAGGAGAGAGGGGGGAGAATAAAAGGAGGGAAGAGAGAGACAAAAAACCAGGAGATGAGAAAAAATACACTAAAATAGACGGCAGAGAGAGAGAGAGAGAGAGAGAGAGAGAGAGAGAATGAGAATTAGACATAGGGAATTGGGGAGAGAGAGAGATAGAGAGGGAATTGGGGGGAGAGAGAGAAAGAGATGGTGAATAAAAAAATTAAAAACAAAGAGGAAAAAGAGGAGAGAGAAAGATGAGAAATGGATTATTGAGTGAAATTTTGCTTGCCGTTTGCCTAAGCATTCCGTACGTGAATGTTTAAACGAGCGGGGGTTTTAAGAAGCTATACGGGGAAAGTCTTGAAAAGGTGGAAGCGATCATCCCCCTAATCATTGTTGTAAGTTCGAAACCCCTTCATAGATGGCTCCCAAGTTTTTGAGGAAAAAGGACTCCACGACTCATGAGCTCCCGAGTGTGAACAGCTCCCAGGTTTTTGAGGAAAGGGGACCCCACTGTGAACAGCTCCCGCGTTTTTGAGAAAAGGACTTCACGACTCGGGAATCCAGGAGCAGCTAGAAACAAGAAAGGCAAATAAAAAATTAGAATGTGCTTCTTCAATTGTTGTGCGCTAAAAGGGGAAGGGGCTATCCAGGGCCCCAAACCGCTCAGCATACGGCATGGGCAGCAGGCGGCAGGCCCATGGTTTTAATCCTAGCACGTGTGGTCCAGGGGTGAGGGCTGCACCATCTTGTAGGTGCTAACCTTGCCCGGCCTTGGTCCATGTCACATGATACACGTGCTCGGCAACAAGGATCTTGCAACCTCGCTTTGTCTTATCATCCAGTCGCGACTTCCAATCCACCATTCGGTAACGTTTCCAGTCACATCGAACACTCAGACCTTCACTGCTCCCGCCGATTTTATCTACGTCCGTTGCTGCTGCTGCAGCCTGCCTGATCCCGCTTGAAGATATTCTGGAGATTCACCACACTCGCCATCATGCCGGCGACGACTGATCACCATGGCGACGATCGCCTACACGCCCTTGTGCTGCCTTTCCCAATACAGGGCCACATCAGCCCCCTCCTGCAGCTGTCGGAGCACCTGGCAAGCTCCCATGGCTTCCTCATCACTTTCGTGAATACAGAGTATAACCACAATCAGTTAATGAGATCATCAGCACTAGCTGACCAATGCAAGAACATCAAGATGGTGGGAATCTCGGACGGCCTGCCTGTTGACGCGGAGCGGACGCCATCGGATATGGGCGAGCTAATGCAGTCCATGCCGGTGCTCATGAGGCCGCTCCTCCAGCAATTCATCCTGGAATCGAACGCGGAAAACCCCAAAGTCAGCTGCATCATTGCCGACATCTTCATGCCATGGGTGCACTCCGTCGCCAAGGCCGCCAACGTGCCGGTTGTCCTCGGATTCCACGCGTCGACCGTCTCCCAGTTCTCTCTCATCTACCATATCCCTCTCCTCCTCTCGAGCGGCCAGATACATGCCGACGGTAAGCAAGGTTAATCTGTCGTAACTACAGGCAAACGCTATCGATCGAGATTGTAGATCATCTCGCGTTGCTAGTGTGTTGATTAGCTCGTTGTAACCATAATGTACAGGAAGTCTGCAGTTAAATTAAGTGGATCAAATGGAAATTCTAGATTGTCTCGAGGTCGTTGAGGATCTTTATCCCTGTCATTATCTTCTTTGTTAGTTGCCCCCCCCCCCCCCCCTAGCTGACGCAAGCCCTTTCGTGTGATTTCAGGCTCTGCCGCAAAGGATATTCTGGAACGACTCAGTGGGATTCCTGGGAAGCTCGATATGCTGGTCGCAAACATCCCCTGGTGTAGTAGCACAGCACACCCCAAGCAGAACGAGGCCCTGTTCAAGTTCCTCACCGTCGTGCAACAACACTTGGACCACTACGATGCCATTCTTTTCAACTCTTGCTTTGATCTCGAGAGCAGAACTCTACTTGCCCTCTCAGAGGAGACTGACACCAAGATGCTGCCAGTGGGTCCTCTGCTGCTGCATACCCACAGAGATGACAACGGTCACACTGAGCCTTCTAGGAATGGTCTATCGACCCGTGATAAGCAATGCTTGGGTTGGCTGGATGGTAATCCAGAAGGCTCTGTGCTCTACATTTCTTTTGGAACTACGGCTTGGCTGAGCACGCAGGAGTTGCATGAGCTTGCACTCGGCTTAGAGGCCAGCCGAGTCCCATTCCTGTGGGTCTTACGCTCTGATCTTGTGATGGGGGAGTCTACATGTCTCCCCGAAGGCTTCTTAGAGAGGACTAAGGACTACGCCTACTTTACATCTTGGGCACCTCAGACACTCGTGCTCTCGCATCCCTCTATCGGAGCTTTTCTGGCTCATGGTGGGTGGAATTCAACCTTGGAGGCCATCTGTATGGGGGTGCCCATGCTTACATGGCCATATGGTTTTGATCAGAAAGGTAATTGCCAGCAAGTAATAGAGTATTGGAAGGTAGGCTTGCCTCTCAGAAGTGAAGGCAAGGTAGTAGAAAGCCAAGAAGTGGAGAAGCTTGTGACCTGTATTATGAAGAGTGAGGAAGGGAAGCAGATAAAAGCAAGGATGACCACACTAAAGACCAAAGCAAGGCTTGCCCTTGCAGATGGTTCAGGGTCCTCATTCAAGAATGTACGCACTGTCATCCAATATGTTGCGGAGAAAGCAAATACGGGTAGCATCTAGAGCTCAACGTTACTCAATGATCACTCTCTTTTGGCCATCAAGTATGGATCACAGCCTTGATCAAACATTCAAAAGTACCTTACTGTAACACTTTTAACACGTATTCGAAGTGATGTTTTACTACTAATTGTCTCCCAACTTGCAAGCCGCGCACTATGTTTTCTTGTTCGTGTAAATGATTTCAAAGATCTCGGATAGAGCTTCGTTCATTATTTTTCTCAGCTCGAGAGGTACATACTCCTTTACCCATAGCAGAATGCCAGAAACGCAGACTACCCTTGTATCTATCCAGATTGCTACTCTTGACATTTGAAGTTCTTAAGCAAGCAATATCTATCCCTCGATGCAACTACATTGCGGTATGGTCCGTAAACCAAGCCAAGTATGGGCAAAAGAATCGTAATATATATCAAACCAATGTGAACATAATATATCGAGCCAACGACGTGGATAAAGCGCAACTTACTTGATCTAGAGTACTTCATGGCTTCAATTCGAAGTGTTAGAACATCTCCAAGATAGCATTATAAGTATTAAGTTGTGTCCGCAATGGTTAAGAGTAAGCTTACGACCATGTAGGTGTCGGTGGGAATTTTTCACAAGGCACATCATAGATGTTTTGGATCATCTTGTTTTGGGGCTATAAGGTAATAGTCTTTAAAATAGCTAACATCATGAAATTTTATTGTGTCTCTAACATAGTTTGTTGTGGTTAAGAGTAAGCTTACAACCATGTAGGTGTCGTGGAGAGTTTTTCACAAGGCACATCATAGAAGTTTTGGATCATCTTGTTTTGTGGCTACAAGGTAGTCGTCTTTAAAATAGCTAACATCATGAAATTTTAGCAAGTTTTTAAAATAGCTTCATTTGCTTAGAGTAAAAGCTATGTAGGTGTTATAGAGCAATTTTCACAAAGCATATCATACAAGTTTTGGGTTTGCTTGTTTTTTGGCTACAAGATACTAGTTTGATCACCTTGCAACCATTTAGGTTCCATGCAGCACATGCTGCAAGGTTTTTGAACTTGATACAATAGTTATGATTGCAATTACAATGGTTTCAAGTTGTGTATCTTGGCTCGAGAGCAAGTATATCATCATAGCCTTGGGTTCAATGGCATGAAAAGTTAACAACTTGTGTAGTTAGTTGGTTTGGACTTGAGGTCGATGTGAACAGCTCTCATGAACTCCCTAGGTACACTAAGAAGGATATGGGAAGTTGATCATAGGGTTTTAGGGGTTGGTGGTGGATATCTTATATGGCACAATGGTGGTGGCAATGTGAATGCATGTGGTATTGTAGGAAGTAGCATTTATGGATTGTAAACATAAGTTTTTTAAATTATGAAAATCATAAGTTGTATTAGTAAGAGTAAGAGTAAAAGAGGAGTATTACAAAATGTGGATGTAAGTAGGAATCCACCTGAATAGATTAAGGAGACTATCTTCTAGTTGGTTACTAAGTAGACCACCTTCTATTTACATTTACTTTTCTTTTCATTTTTTGGTTTGAGATTCCATTACATCAAGGGCGTTGGCAGTAGGTTTTTCATACATTGCAATAAACCATGCTTCTCTACGCTCCATTCTCTTTCTCATTTCTTCATGAATGAGGAACTTCATCTCGATGCCCAATCCTTTGTATGGGTCTTCCTTTTCTTATTCTGGGCTGAGGGATGCTTGTTGCAGTCTTAGCTAGTTGTTTCCTTTGGGTCTTGGCCTGAAACAAAAACTCATTTTTAAAACTATGCATTGGATTTAAATAAAATTTTATTTCAAGAAATCCATACTACCATAGAAATAAACTGCGTAGCCAGTTCCAAATGACTCAATGCACTCCATAAATTTCACCAATAATTAATTCTTTCCATGTTATGGTTGAGGGATGAAAAGGGAAAATCATTTTTTGTAGAAGATTCAGGGCATTTCGATTAAATTGACATGAGAAGAAAAAATGGGGGATGGTTTCTTCTTCTTTGTGACACTGAGGGCAGAGATAAGTGCCAATGCCTAGCTTTTTCATTCTGGAGCAGTTTGGAGCATGTCCAGACTACTTTCATATGAATCAACTGTAGTAGGCTAGATGTCAGAAATCCAGATCATATGGAATTTGTAATTCCATTGGCGATGACCCCAATTGATGTGCCATCTCTTGTTCCATTTATTGACTAGCTTGCTAGGTGACTCGTTTCTCTCTTAAATAGGTAGAAGTGGTTAGCAGATCCCTCTGAAGTTAAATTCCTTATTCAGTTGAATCGTACGGTAAATGTGTGGCCCTCAAGAGTTCCTTCTCTGCAATATCAAGGTGATTTCTTTCCCTGACCGCGCTGAAACTGGTTATTTGGAGTATCCAAATCTTTCCAATCCCCTCGAGAGTAGTCCCAGATATTTGACCATTGTTTGATTCCTATCTTGAACATCTTGTAAGTGACATGAATTTGCTCTTCCTCCACCAAACAATGAAATATGCTAAGCCAGATAGAGTCAGAAGCACTCCATGGAAAAGTGAAGTTGCTGATTGGAGAGATGTCAACCTGGTCTTTGAAAGTAAACCATGAAAGCCAAATGTTTCTCATCAAGTCTAAGCATCATTTGGCTTTGACTTTCGCTTGATTGAAAGCAACTGTTAAAGGATCTATCTCTTTCCATCTTGGATAGTTCAAGATAGAGAAATTCCTACAACTGGCTTTGATGAGTACAACCCAATCTTCACTTTCTAGTTGGAATGCTCTTGTTATCCATTTTGTTGTCATATTGTTGGCTATCTTTCCTAGGTTTGGGAGACCCAATCCTCCCAATTCCTTTGGAAGAGTGTAGTCTTCCCACGTTGTCGTATTGCTGCGTATCCGAGGTGTGGAATCCACCAAAAAGTTGTGTGTGTGACATTTGTTACTTTGTACATACTTAGGTTTTGTGCTTTGCCACTCTATAACTGGTGAAAGAAACACAGATGCCACAGAGAGCTTGAAGACTATTGTTGGCAAGCATGTTGTGTCATACTATGATGATCTGAGTGTATCTCTTGAGCTTCCAAGTCGACTCACAGTGCCTCTTGTGAGAGGGTCTCCTTATGTCACATTGATCTTTGATGAGTATTCCATGTTGAAAATTTCCTCCATTCATGTAGTTTTGAAGGTTACATCAGATGAAAGTTGCACCAAGCACAAGGTTACAATGAACAATGGCCAAACCTGGCTAATATACAGCTCTGATGGTCTGTACTTGTCTGCAAACCTCATTGCAAGTCAAAATTTTAAGGGAGTTTTAAGAGTTGCATTGCTTACAGGGAATGATAGTGCTGAAGACATTTTGGATAGGTTCAGTACAGCCTATCCTATGCAAGGGCATGCTAATTTGTTTGTTCCTTTCCAAGTAAAGTATGACTGGAAGAAATATGGTTGGGGGGAACTGCTGATGCTGAGTCTCCCAATGCACAGAGATATGATGTCCTCTTCTCAACTACAGCGCGTATGTCCTGCTCTGTTTTATAATGGCATGGATGGTGTATCTGCAAATTCTATCACCTTTGTTTGGTGTTTGAAAGCTTGTGCTTTGTTAGGAGATATAGAAAAAGGGCAGTTAGTGCACTCTGAAGTGATTAAATGGGGAGTTGAAGAAGATGCGCATGTGGCCAACATTCTTGTGGACATGTACAACAATGGTGGTTGGGCTGTAGAAGCTTATCAAGTATTTGACAGACTTTCAGAACGGGATACAGTCTCATATAATACACTAGTTACAGGATATGGGCAACAGGGTTTGGTTCAGGAAGCATCAAATTGTTTTTGGCAAATATGCAGGTGGAGGGCGTATCTCCTGATTTTGCGACATACATTTGCAGCTTGAAAGCTTGTAGTGCCGTGGGAGTGTTACAAAGAGGCCAGAAATTACATGCTGAAATTAGTCGGCTATTTTTGAAAAAGCAAGAAAAACGGCGCAGAAAGAAAAAGCTTCTGCAATTACAGGCGGGAGAGCTTTACGGGTCAGAGGAGAACAGCTTGAGTTTGCGTATTGCAACTAGATTTGGCATCGGTGAAGTTTTCAGCCTTCGGGGAAATTTGTAGCAGGACTTAATCGGCAAGGGTTTTCTGAGGGTAGGTATGCACATTTTTACTAGAGAGGATGATACGTGGGAAGCATGGTTGAATGTGGATTCATCGGTCCTCTCAATGGTTCTTGGTATTTGGGGCAGTGGAATCAAATTGCTGCGTGGATTTTCTCCTTCCCAATCTATTCAACCTACATAGAAAGAATTGAATCAACGTATGGAAGACGAGAGGGATGACTATTGCTCACAGAAGTAGCAGCAGCAGTTCCTGCAAGAGAGGTGGTAGGAAAAGGGGATTTTATCGGTTCAGTATTAATGATTCCCTTGCATTGGAGGCAGCTTTTTGAAAGCAAGAAGAAGAGTTGGTCTCGGCTTGGTGGAAAGAATATGCTGAATGTAGTGAAGGTCTAGTACGACCAAAATCAAAAGTGTCTTCTCCAAAAGCAGGTGCAGAAAAGTCACATAAACCTGGAGTTACAGATTTATCTACAGTTGAAGGGAGTATATTTGATGCTAGCTCAATCTTGCAGGATAGCATTGAGCTGTATGAGAATGACGAGATTGTTGGTGTCTCTATGAAGGGGGGGCTTTCTGATTGATTGGAATCCAGCAGAATATAAGCTATCCACTAGACCAGAAATTGGACAGCATAATAGAAGGGGGGGCTCTTGCGCTGAGGACTGTTCTTTCAGCAAAGTTTGGCTGGACAGCACCAAACCTGATATCTCTCAGGACCGCTCTCAAGGAAGGACGATGGAGGATAGTCGCAGCCAACATGGAGTAAAGGGAGAACTTAAAATCAGAGCTTGAGCAGCAGTCGACGTAGCAGATCATCATGTTTTAACTGCAGTCTATCAAGTAGATTCTTAGTGCGCATTTTAAAGAGACGTATTGGCTGCTTCAGAGGAAGAGGAATGTGCAGGTTTTGTTTTCGCAACGTTCCGTGGCCATGCCATAACCAGAGGAAGCACTGCTACATACTATGCCACACATAATTGGACAATACCTCCATCTAATCAAGTTATATCAACTGAGGCAACCAATATCTTACTGCAACAATTTTATCAGCATGCAAAACAGAAATTGGGATCAAAAAGGCCAACACAGGATACTCTCATATCAGAGCATGCAAACAAGCAACTAAACTTGTGAGTGATTGTGAAGGACGTGCAGAGGATGAACTATCAACAAAGGTATTTGGTGGAATCATGCAGAGTTGAACTTGTTGGCTAATTTGATCAGATCAAAGGAAAGAGTTGTTCTCCAATTCAAATGTGACTTTATTATGGCCTGCATGATTGTATTTTCTTATTTGAGATTGTATCTTCACTATTTATCATTCTTTGCAGTGTTCAGTATGTTGTGGAAAATGTATTGCAAGGTGCAAGCATATTGTGCCTGTATGCTTGTATTTTTTATGTAATCCTCTTGCAAGGGATAGAACGAAAACAGAGAATTGAAGGAAAGTTTCTGGGGGAAGTCACAGGCAATGACAAGGTGCTGTGCCACTTTTACCATCGGGACTTTGTGCATTGCAAGTAGGTTGGAACTACAAGTGTCAGAATCTAGAGCTGGAGCACCTGCTTACAGTTTGCTGGAAGCACTTTATGTATTTTGGCATATTCAATAGCAAAATGTCTTCACGTGGACTGCAATTATTTCAGCTCATGTGCAGTTTGGACGAGAGGAGCAAGTTGTGCGACTGTATTGGCAGATGTATGAGTCTTGTGTGAAAGCAGACAAATATCTGTTTGTGACTGTCCTTAAAGTATGCTCCAGCATAGCAGCCTTATATCATGGGATGTTTATTCATAATCATATTCTTGAAAGTAGCTTGGAGTTGGATCTTTTCATTGGAGGTGCTCTTGTTGACATGTATGCTAGATGTGGGAGCCTAGAGAATGGACAGGTTGTCTTGCATAGCCTGACCTTGCTTGATTGATATTCTATCTTGGAATTTCTCAAGAACCTCTGTGGTCATGACTTTGCTTTCGAAAACCCTTCGACAACATTGTCGAAGGGGTTTTAGTCGAAAGGTCATATCCACTGGGGATCAGAGATAGAAGGAAGTAGAGATAAGAGATGGAAGAGAAGAAACAGAATAGACAAGAGGTAAACATGATGAAGACAAAGTACAATAAATTGAATCAATATGTATTGACAGAACCTAAAATCCCTTGACTGGCACTACTCAGAAGCAATCTCCAAGCATTAGATCTCCTGGAGCTCCTTCGTAGACCAAACATATATATCAAAACAATAGCTTCTTCTTTGCTGCTCGGAACCCAAATCTGATGGCTCCATTGGCTTTGGAAGGGGGGTAAGACTGTAGGACACTTGGACAGGGAACTCCCAAATCACTCCTTCCTCTTCTAGTTCAAAGTGTTGTTTCTAGCCTCTATCAACTGCAATCGTGACGCACGTGATTTCGCCCATACTTCTTTTTTATGAAAAAACCCAAAATTGGCTGAAAAAGCAACTTGCTTTTTCGCATGCCACCCTAATCTAGAAGTTTTTCTATCTTTTTAGGATATTTACAATAAATAATATCCAACATATAAAAAAAGGCTAAAATCCAAAAATCTAGTATTTTTGGACCATCCATGCCACAGATACTAGCACTAGTGACACAGATGACATTGACTCTTTAGATCAATAAGAAAGTCATATGATGATGCACTCCAAAGGTTTTCACAGTGTCCACGTAGTGGCACAACAACGTGACCTTGGGAATCTGAAATTGCTCACTGCTACCTGACCATAAGAAATTTTTGGCAAGTGTTTCCAGTTTCTTGAGTCCAGATTTTGAAGGTCTCTAGCATGCTAAGAAGTATATTGTGGAATGTATCAAATGTGCTTCAGAACAACCATTCTACTGCCATCTAATGAGCACTAAAGTCCATTGAGATAATCTAGCTTTTTTAAAACTTTGCTCAACAGCCATTCCCATTGTTGTTTCATGGAGACCCCAAACCCCATTGGATTCCGAGAAGTCTAAAAACTTTGCCTTCTTCTAGCTCCTTGCATCATGCATCAATCAGCCATAAAGGAGGGGGATTTATTAGTGTCTTAATGCCAGTTTTACTAGGATTTACAATAGAGCCTGATACTTGATAGAATTATTGTATGCATCTCCAAAAGGCTTCTATGGAGGATGGATCATTGTTAATTGTTCCATTTGCGTCATCTGGAACAAGTTGAGCACCATGTCCCTATTGTTGGGTAGTTTGATTCCTTTGAGTCTGCCCGATTTGACTTCCTCTTCAATTAACTAGCCCAATGCATCAGATGCTATTGCAAATAGCAAGGGGGCAAGTGGATAGCCCTATCTAATTGACCTGTAGAGGGGGAATGCTGCTGACAACTCACCATTTATTGCCACTTTAGCACTTGCATTACCAAATAAGGTGCTTACAAATCTGTCATCCCATGCCCATATCCTGCAAGGATTGTAAGACAAAACACTAGTCTAGCTGATCATCTATGCCTTATCAAAATCAATTTTAAAGAATAGGAAGTCTTGTTTATTTTTTTGGATGTGTTCAAATCCCTCCCATAGGCTGATAATAGCATCTAGGATAAATCTACCCTTCACAAATCCTTTATGTTCCTTTCTAAGCCATCCATCTAAATGTGGGCTAAGTCCTCTTGCTAGAGCTTTTGCAAATATTTTATATATATGCTGTTGAGAGATAGGTTATGGGTCTCCAATTGGATAGCTTAGCTCTATCATCTCTCTTATGAATAAGTTTGATGACTCATTGGTTAATATCTACTGGAAGAGCACCAAATTTGATCGATTCTTTCGAGACCATCGATAGAGGGGTCAATACTGAGTTCTTAAATTCTTTATATAATTCCTTTGAGAGTCAGTCTAGGCCTATGGACTCTTGCCATTTGCTAGACTGTCTATGGTATTTGAGAGTTCTATCTTTGTGATATCAATATATGGTATTATTGCTAGGGAATGTGGTACTATTTTAAGTCTTATTCTTTCTATTTTGGCTCTATCCAGTAATGCTTCTTGAGACTATTGACAAGGAGAAGAGAAGATATCTTCAAAGAAAGCACTAGTTGTTTCTAGATTCTCCTCCTTGGTTGAGGAAATCAAGCCATCCTTCTTCTGGAGCATACACACTAAATCTTTTTCTTTTTTCATCTTCGATATGTTGAACATCTCTTTAGTGGGTTTGTCTATTTTGCCAGTCCACCATGTTCTAAGATAAAGGTGGATTGCTTCTGATTCATCCTCTTCGCTTAAGCTTCTTTTAATTTCTAGAATTTGGTCTTGAGCCTTCTCATTACCTAAATCTACTTGGTTTGAGAAGACCATACTTAGAGCTTCTCTCCAAAAAAAATTTTGTTAATCCTTTCTTGTTTGGCAAGTTTTAGGACAGTTTGTATTCCTCTAATTGCTTCAGCCCATGCTTTTGCAAGAAATCTACAGTTAGTAAAGACAGTGTCCCAATTTTTGTTTATTTTCCCTTTGATTTCTCTATCTTTAAAAAGGGCAAGATCCATATGAAACCATCCAACCTTAATAATTTTAGTATTTGAAGAGAAACATGAAGAGACTAGGTAATGATCTAAAAGGACTAGTCTTTACTTACCTTAGAGTTGATGTTTGAGAATGTTGAGAGAAAACCTGAAGCCACATAAGTTTTGTCCAGCAGCTTGGCTTTCCTTAGGGCAATACCTTTTTGATTATTTGCCCATGTGAAGCCTCTGTTGCTACTAACATCAATCAGACCATGGAATGTGAGACCAGCCTCTTTTTCTTGTCCATGTCCCTTTTGCAAATATCTGTCTGTTATTTTTTCAACCATATTGCAATCATCAACCATGATTAGTGGACAATGAATATGCATGAGAGAAGTCCATAGCGAGGTACGCTGTTGAGAAGAGCAGGGAGCATACATAGAGACAATAGCAAACTCTTCATGCATTTTAAAATGGACTGCAACCCATCTATTTTCTCTATCTACATGTACTCTACTTACCAAACTAGATAATCTTGTATTGTACCCCATTGTTGTACCTCCACTCCTTAGTGTGTGGTTTGTGGTACACTATTCAAAGTTTGGGAGGATTTTATTGAGGTTATTAGTGAGGCAAGCACCTAGTGCTTTAATTTCTTGTAAGCATAATAGATATGGAATAGATTTTTAATCCTTGAACGAGTTCCTAATAATATCTGCTCGAGATGGGTCAGTGAGACCTTTACAATTTAGAGAGACAATCTTGATTGAATTTAGTGACATGACAGTTATTTTTTGTTTTTATTCTTCTTTGGCTCTTGGTTGAACTTTCTAAATGGGTTGTTTTCACTCTATCCCACTTTAGAAATCCTTCTTTTATTAGCTTTAGTGAAATCATTGTTGTTTTTCTGAGGGCTCATTTGAAACTCTGGATTCTGAAATTGTTCAGAATCCTCATTGTTTCCATCAAGGTCCTCGATAACAACATCATCCGCATTATCATTTAGATTTGAAACCGTTTCTTTCCTCTATGAATTCTCAACAGTTTCATCTTTGTTGTCACATTCATTAGATATATTCCCCCCCCTTAAAGGTTACTTTAATAGGTTTGGAGTGTGCGGTGTCATCAGGAACTTCAGATAGAAGTGGAGAGTATCTATTGTTATTGTTGTTAAAAAAATTTATGCCACTGTTTCTTGCTTGACTAACATTATTTGGTTTTTTACCTTTTTTTCTTGCAAAAGACTGAAATCCATAATCATATGTCTACTTACCTTCTTGAGTTGCATGTTCCTTGGGTTTCATCTTAGGACTCCCTAATGTAGTGACCCACTTTTATACATTGAAAGAATGCATTTGGTAAATTCTTGTACATCAATGGTTGTTTGACAAGGACTTTGGGTTTTAGAATTCTTGATTAACAGAAAATCAGGGATCTATTTGGATAGATCCATTTCAATTAGAACTTGAGGGAACCATCTAGGCGTGATGAGGTTGGCTGGTCTTTGCCCTAGTACCTTGCCTAGTGGAGCAGTAAGAGCTTTGACGAATGGCCAAAGTTTTCTCAGCAAATCGATAAGCTCTACCCATATAGGGATTTTGATGGGTTTATCTGTTTTGGGGTTAAAGTTGGGCGTCCATTTGAATAGGGTAAGCGGGGCATTCTTAATCATCCATTGCCATATACCCAATACATTCAAGGCCATTTCTTCGGTTTCAAACATGGAGAAAAAAAAATTATTCGGCACGTAATTGATATCGCCAACTCTACAATCAATGGCCTCCCAATTATTTCTAATCCAAGATCTCATGTACTCAGTTGGGGGTCGAGGTCCATGATAATAGCCAACAAGTGCTTTCCTTTCAAATTCATTATTCCACAAATCAAGACTTGTAGTAGGGATAGAAACATGTATAATCACCTCACCTTCTTTGTTTGCAGCCTCTTCACCTTCTTTTCGAGATTGCGGCGCTCCATTTTCATTCGGCATATACTTTTTTTGTTCATTGTCAAATTGATTTGATGAAGGTGCTCTGTAAGGATCACTAGCTTCAGGGTTTTGATGATGTTGCTCCGCTTCTCCTTGGGGTGAAGAATCCACTCTAGAAGCTTGAGCTCCTCATCGTTGAACTTCCTCATTTGATTGCTAGTTTCCATTTGTTGGATGCCAAAAATCTTGCCTGAGCGAGTTGTTCAATAAGCTTGTGTTATAGACAGGATTAAAGGAGGCATTTAGAGAGTTTGCGATCCCCATTCCCAACCCTTCATGGTTAAATACAACTCCTGAAGAGCTCATTAATCCTGTGGGAACTATCCCAAACTGTGGCGAGTGCACATGGATCCTAGCGTTCATTACACGTTGAGGGGGAATTGCCATACCTCTTTCCCCTCCTCTGAGGGGGAGGGTTTTCTTGATTGAGCTTTTCGATTTCTATAGAGGGCTAATGTGATAGAGGTTGGGATGGGGAAGTTCTCAGTTCAACCATGCAGACCAAATTGAGAGTTCCTAGTTTGGAACTCACAGATGTGGTAGAGTCCTGTTACTCCTTCGTGTTACATCTTCCCCATTGTAAACATAAGTTGTAAAGGTGGACTATTGAAGTAAAAGGATATATAGTGAATGTTTCTAGGCTTTCAAGGATGTGGAGAAATGATTATGGCATGTGCTTCGATGAAGTTGAGGTGGGATAACATGTGAGGCACATGGCATCTCATGAGACATACACAGTCATAAATATGTGTATGTGTATGCGTGCATTTGTATATATGAATGAATCACACATTTTTTCATCTTTCCCTTCTCTTTTCTATGCTTTGTCTGTGTGTGTGCGCCTACACATATGCATGTATATACATATATGTGTATGTGTATTTAATACATATCTCTATTTGTGTGGTCTCATAAATGTGTGTCCTCTCTCTTGCTCTCATGATTTTATTTTCTCCCCTTTATTAAGAATTTTGTTAGTTGGTGACAATTACTAAATAACAAAACAAAAGCAATGTATAACCATTGTGAATGAGGCATGCCTCATCATTAAGCTCTATATTGTTCATGGCAAGAAATATACTATGAAAATCATGTTAGTAACCTTGATATGCATGTAGTGTGTTGGCTTACTTCTACTTGTTTGATTTTTTTAAAAACATATAGGGACTCATATGTCTGTCAAGTGCCCACCCAAACATAAAAGAATTTGCAAAAAAATTGTTACTGGTCTATACAACAAAGTTATATGTCAATGTTGCTCAAATGATGTTGGGGCCCGGGGGTATCTTAACAAAGGCCAAGAAGATGGTCACCGTTACTACTTTTTCTTAGGGAACATCATGATGATGATGGTCATGTCGGTGCACAAGAAAGCAAATGTGGTCCTTAGGGACGTTTCCAAGTCTTGGAGATTTGGATGTAAGGTAAACCCCTAATCATCATACAATCACAAGAGATGCACTTCATAGCATTAGTTCAAAGAAGTGTGGGGGTTTTCACCTTACAAGCACAACCAAACAAGGTAGTTTCAATCCTCATTGGGTTCAAGAGGAGTTGAGAAGAAGACACCCTATGAAAGTTAAAGGTGGAGAGCTTTGGACTATATGACTTTTGTACATCCATTGAACTCTAGCAAATTGAGGGATCTTGAGCAAGGCAACATGATCAATACATCTATCATGAAGAAATGTTTGCTTAGAAAGGACATTTATGTTGGTAGTACTTAAAAAGGCTTTGGGCATGCTTGAGAGGACATCCTCTCCCCAAATGCAATCATCTCTATTACATTTTGAAAGCTTGCAATAGTATAAGAGCATTAGGGAAGGGAAAAATGGTATACTCAGGCACAAAGATTGGGCCTAATGAGAGAACAATCATACATTGTACTAGATAATGCATAATTGAAAATCTAGGCTAAGTATGGAGTGCTTTGAAAATGCACAAGAAATGTTCAAGGAGCTTCCAATACATGATTTAGTCTCTTGGATTGTAGTAAATGTTGGATGTGATGACTATGGGCATGTCATGAAGGTTTGAATCACTACGAGGATATAGGAGTATAGAAATGGCCATTTCCGATGCATTTTAGTGGCGTTGCTATTTGCGTCACATTTCGACGCAAATAGTGACGATACTCAAGCAAAAAAAAGCAGGCCGAAACCCGAGCGCGGCATTTTGCACGAAAGAGTGAAAGAGGGAGCAAAAGGGAGAGCGAACTGCATCTTGCATTTCAGAGGGAGAGGGAGAGAAAGAAAGAAAGAGGGAAAATGAGAGCTTCACACCACCCCCGCCATCGTTTGCGAAGAAGAGGAGGAAGTGCATGGAGGGTGAAGAGGAGTCGCCATCGTGAAGAGGAGCTGCCGAATCCATCCTCGAGCCTTTGCGGTGAGTGCATTGTTCCCTCTTGGTTTGTTTTTATTTTTTCTCATTTTCTTTTGCTTGTTTTTGTTAAAAATGAAGTGTACTGAGGAGAGAAAGAGAGGAAATGAGAGAGGGAGAGGAAGAGAGAAAAATAAAGAAGAAATGAGAGAGAGAGGGAAAAAAACGAAACATAATAAAGAAAGAGAGAGAGAGAGGGAGGGCGAGAGGATAATGAATGGATAAAAAACAAAGAGAGGGTAAGATCTTGCAGTTCTTTAATTTCTTCTTTTCTTGTTTGTAGTAGAGTAGTTTCTTCTTTTCTTATTTGTAGTAGTAGTTGCCTTTTTTTCTTCTTCTTCTTCTTATTATTCTTATTCTTTTCTTGTTTGTTGTTGTTGTTTTTTTTCTTGTTTTTTTTTTTTCGTAGTAGTAGTACTAGTAGTAGAGAGAGAGAGAGAGAGATAGATAGATGTTTTGTTAAAGGAAATGAGAGAGGGAGAGGAAGAGAGAAAAGTAAAGAAGGAACAAGAGAGAGAGGGAATAAACATGAAGCATAATAAAGAAAGAGACAAAGAGAGAGAGAGGGAGGGAGAGGAGAATGAATGGATAAAAAACAAAGAGAGGGTAAGATCTTGTTCTTTAACTTCTTTTTTTAAAAATAGTAGTAGTAATAGTCGTAATAGTAGTAGTAGTGGTGGTGGTGGTGGTGGTAGTAGTACAGAGAGAGAGAGAGAGAGAGAGAGAGAGAGAGAGAGAGAGAGAGAGAGAGAGAGAGAGAGAGGTTTTGTTAAAGGTGCACCTTTGGTGTGTTTAAGAAGGCGAGTACTAGTAGTAGTAGTGGTACTAGTAGACACAGAGAGAGAGAGAGAGAGAGAGAGAGAGAGAGAGAGAGAGAGAGAGAGGTTTTTTTTTGGGTGCATCTTAGGTGTGTTCGATGCTTCGAAAAGGTAAGTACTAGTAATAGTAGTGGTAGTAGTAGTAGTAGTAGTGGTAGTAGTGGTAGTGGTAGTGGTAGTGGTAGTGGTAGTGGTGGTAGTCGTGGTAGTGGTGGTAGTAGTGGTAGTAGTGGTAGTAGTGGTAGTAGTGGTAGTAGTAGTAGTAGTAGTAGTAGTAGTAGTAGTAGTAGAGAGAGAGAGAGAGAGAGAGAGAGAGAGAGAGAGAGATTTTGTTAAAGATGCACACAAAGGAAAAAAGGTAGCGAGGTCCGGTGCAATACCACGGGACGGGAAACACTCTGACATAGGGTAGCTACTCCCTCGTCCCCATGCACAACATATTAAACTTTACATACTGTAGGCCCATCCGTAGTGGGTGGAGACTTTACATACGTTAATTTTGTTGAATTACAAGAGAAGAAATCCATTCTCAAATAATTTAAGAAAGAAAAAAAGAATGATAACAAAAACAAATTGTTTGTTGTAACGTAGACCAAATGGAAAACGATGAAGGCCGTGATGTTCAAGATTGGGAGATGTATCTTAATCAGAATGTCTCATGTCCTTGCTCTCAATGTAAGCTTGCAATTAGACAAAAACGTCGATTGTCTATAGAATACGTATGACACTTCAGCAAGTTTCAATCAAAGATCATTGATCAAGCGATCTAAGATTTTGAGCAAACGTTAAGAAAAGTTTATATCAATCATGCATTATATTCGCAAACTAATTGAATATCATATACAAAAACATTGGATGTGGCAGGCAAATTTATTACAGGGAGGTGACATCTCATCCCAAGGAGGAGTGCACCCTTTGCGGCCAGTTAGAAGAGTTCGTGGGCATGTGATGGATGGAGTGCTTGAGCCAATCCACCACTTGGAAGATACTACCTAATCTATACCCTTGCAGCCTTTGCAGCCAATAAGAAGAGTTTGTGGGCGTGTGATGGATGGAGTGCATGAGCCAATCCACCACTTGGAAGGTACTACCCAATCCATACCGTCAATATCAGAGGAGATAGGCAACCTTCAATACTTTCCTACAATCTTGGAGCCTGAGATGGAGACAATGATTGATACATTGATGCCCATGGATGTTGAGACATTTGATCCACTTAGCAAAATACGGGTGGAGCGATGCGAGTGTGATCGAGTTGTTCAGGTACCTTATACGTACGCTTCGTTAATTTCTTTTCGACACTATCATAAAAAACAATTGTGTTTTTTCAAGGTGTTTTATGATTTTTTTTCAAGTTACTAAAGTATCATATGTTACCACTTACAAATACCATGTTTGATTCTCGTGATGATGTGCAACATGTTTTATGAAAGCTTGGCATGGACTACAATAGCATCCATGCATGTATCAACAATTGCATACTGTTTCGAGGAGAATACGAGACTATAGAGACATGTCTAAAGTATGGTGCTTACAGGTATCGACGAGACTTGCAATGGCAAACCATCCCTCAAAAAGTTATTAGACACTTTCTGCTTATCCCCCACATAAGTCACAAGTTTCGTACGTCCGGCATGGCGAGCTTGACAACGTGGCATGTACAGAATAGATCCACAAATGGAGTTCAATGAATATCAGCGAATTCATGCACATGGAGCCACATTGACTCTACCTTTCTAGGCTTTTTCCAAGAGCCAAGGAATCTTTGGCTCGGTCTTGCTATGGATGGCTTAAACCCATTCGGTCTGCGCTCAACTTCTTACAGTGTGTGGCTTGTAGTCCTTGTTAACTACAACATTCCTCAATGGCTTTCTACGAAGAAAGGACACCTCATCCTTAGCTTGCTTGTTCCGGACCGCTACAAAGTCGTAAATATGGACGTGTATCTTCGTCCATTAGTCGATGAGCTTAAGATTTTGTGGCAGAAGGGGGTCACTGTGGAAGATATAAGCAAGTGCGATGGTCGATGGTCCACCAACATTCAAGCCATTCTCATGTGGACCATGCATGACTTTTCGAGATTCGGGGAGTGCTCAGGTAAGTAGTCTTCTATTCTCATTGATAATATAGCTCGTTCAAGTTTGTATTCATTGGATAGAGGTGTTGGGACAGGTCTAATTACCTTAGGTTATCATGCATGTCCATTATGTGGGCCATAGTTAGAATCCCGAAGGTCACGAACCATGAAGAAGATGGTATATCAAAGACACGTCACTTTCTTGCCGGAGGGTCATGAACTGAGGGAAGGTTTTCTTGGACGACCTCCAGTACGTATGAACGCCCTAGTACGAGCTGAAAATGGTCCACGTGGAGTCACATCCAAATGGAATGCGACGGTTGTAAGTTTTCTACGAGTTGCCGTATTGGACCCACTTACAGATCAACCACTTATTGGATCCCATGCATATTTTCAAGAATGTGGGCAGGCTACTATGGGATCACATCACAGGAAAGAGAGACATTGCAGGGGTACAAATGGATTTGAAGGAGGTAGGCAAGATGGAGGTGCTTTGTTGGTTGCAGTCAAGTGCTGATGGTCGCTTGCAGCTACCTCGCCCTCCTTGGGTTTTGTCCACTAAAGAAGAGTGCATTGTGAAGTAAATGATCAAGTTTATCTACACTCTGACGGGTATGATGCGTTCTCTCAAGTTCGTGTTTTCTAAAGGTGACCAATTATCAAGGCTACAATCCCATGATTGGCATAAGATATGTTAAGTTTGTACTACAAATGGATTGTAAGTGGCATGCACATTTTGCTATTTGGAATGTAGTCGTTGTTCGTAATGCTTCTTCATTTGTGGCAGTTTGTACTACCGATCACGATCGCAGGATGCCTTACTCTAGAAATATGCAAGGAGATTTACAGGTTGTCAACTTTAGTGTAATGGATCTCACAGAAGTAGATCAAGATATCCTATATTGAATCTGCAATACGGGGAGTAGTGGAGACGGTATGTCTCTTTGAGAAATACCTGCCCACCAGCATGCTCACGATACAAATCCATCTTCTTGTGTATCTTGTAGATGAAGTGGAGATTGTTGGACCTGTCCATACGTGATGGATGTTCTTTTTGGAGCGCTTCATGAAAACCCTGTAAGGCTTTGTGCGACAACGAGCTCAGCCAGAAGGTAGCATGGGTGAAGGTTGGTTGGTATCTAAGGCATTAGTGCATATTTCACAGTGGCTACCAACGGTGGATTTAGACAACAGTATGCTATGGTCGCTGAAGGAGGATGATAGAATGACCAGAAATGTGGTGGTTGAAAATGGGGTAGAAAAAAGAATGGATGCTGTAATGGAGGAGAAAGTGAATTGCTTTTGTATGTTGCACCATGCCTCCATGGAGACGTGGCTTGCTAGGTACAAGAGAGCTAGAAAAGATTGAGAAGAAGAGCGATCTAAATTTTGGCGTAGTATGTTCCATCGACCAATTCGATATTCTGAGGGCAAGAAGGAGATGCTGCGGTTTATGTCAACACGATGGTTGCATGGAGCTTTGACCGCAATGTCTCATGAAGAGGCGAAGGTATCAACTAAGGAGTGGGAATTCCCAAGGAGATGTAGTCCAAAGGTGATGACGTACTTAGGGTTTGTCGTATCTATATTTTATATGCAACAACTAATTGACTGTTTCAATGTACAGTACAAAGTATACAATGCAACATGGTTGCGTAGACGGCATTTTTGCATAGAGCATATCGACAAAATGCGCTTGACAACATATTGTGGTATCATGGTAAAGTTTGAGCAAGAGAGCCGACGATGAGCAACAGATCCAAACACCGTTATAGATGAGATGGAGTATTTTGGGAACTTGCAAAGTATTATCACAGTGGATTACCATAGCTTCTCCATGATCCTATTCCATGTGCAGTGGTTCAAAGTGGTACTTGAAGGAGCGGTAGCAACTGTTCGACGAGGTCCATTTGGATTTCTGGAAATAGATTCTAAAAAACGATGGACGGATTTGCGTGACATGTTTATATTGTCGGCCCATTGTGAACATGTGCAAGAACTCATGTTTTTTAAAATTTTATTATGACATGGTATATGTTACAAAAGTTAAATCTCTCTGGTAAGTGATTTTGAATAGGTAATTTTAATCCAAACCCCCGATAACCTCGATGGTGATATGTTATACCTTCAGCTTCCCGAAGTACAAAAGTATATGATCAAAGCAATGTTCCTAGCGTAGATGAGGACAGTATGCAAATAGAGGGGTCGATATTACAAGGGGTGGAGGCTGCCGAAATCTTGGAGCATGTAGAAGAGCCAAAATCGAGTAACAATGATGGAAATACAAGAGTCCAATAATTCTTTGAGAACAAGGTGGACTCATCATTTTGTGGTGACCTACCTATCTACTTCGATGCGCTTTGATGCTTCAATTTCCAATAGACAAGGTCAACACTCGGCTTGGGTTGGATGGAGGGAGTGGTTTTGGGGGATGCTGTAGAGACATGGATGCAGTGAGCCCACGGTCAGGTTGGGATACATGTGCTACTCCTCGCTCTTGTGCAGGTTTGAGAGAGCGTAGCTCAAGTGGTTGTTGTGAATATACCGACACAATGTCTCCGTCTCATCATTGTGCTTGAGTTGCGTCACCTATGGGATTTGTCACACCTATGGAGATGTCTATTCCAGTCACTCCATCTTTTTCTCAGCCGTCCGTAGGTGGCACCCCTATGGGTGCTACTCCGAGAAATACTACCTCTATAGGCACACCAGATGTACAGGGGTCTCCTGGATATGCCCAGGAGCGTGGTCGCATGTGGGAGAGAACACATCTTAGGCATAACCCAAAGGGATATGGATACCTTGTAGATGATAGGACATGAGCCATCATTATGAATGATGAGGGGAGGAGGGTAATGGCTACTATGAGAGAGTTGTGCAAACAAGTTTTTCAGCACAACATCTTGGATCATTAAAAGAACATACCGGAGGGGAGCAAGGACTACATAGTAGTATCCTTGCATGAGAAGTTTCCAGTACCCACCACAGCAAATAGATTTTCCACATGCTGGATGATGGAGTGCATGAATGCGTACATGTCACACAGACGATCGGGGACGCACACAAGGCACTTAAGAGTGGGGCCTCAAAGCCTGAGTGGCTAGACGTGGATGACTGGCGCCAACTCATGGAGGAGGCTACAAATTCTCCAAGATGTTGGAGACAGCAGCACGAGGTGACGAGGGCATGACTGGAGGCAAGAGTTGTCCATCATCTTGGGAGTTAGGGCCATAGGACTTGTCTGAAGGACTTTGTAAGTTTTTCTTTTGTTCTGCTTGCTTATTTTTTTGCAATCATTTTTCTAACAGTTGTATGTTGTTTTCTTTGTAGCACCCCATTACAAATCGCGATCCCACCAGCCTAGAGACTCGATATGCAAAGAGACATGGTCTCACTGCATTGATTGACCAATTGTATGGATACAGTGGCCGTGTAAGTCACTCATCTTTCTTGTCTATAGTTACTAATTTTAATTAAAATACATTATTGTATGGTGGACTGATATGTAGTTGTTTCTTTTTTTGCAGAGTCCGTTCGATGCTCCTTTGTGGCGGGACAAGATTTAGACATTTTCTATACACTATGTTATTATTATCCTTTGTATCTTGCTATGATTGTACCGTCACTTTCATTACGCTATCTTGTATTTATTTTATGTATCATTTTTATGGATTCAAGTACACTTTGTCTTCATTTAGATGAGCATTGTACACATTACTAAAACTCTTTTGTATGGCCCAAATAAAGCACATATTGCTATTTGTGGTAGGGCAGCTTACTACCCTGCCACAATTTATTTTTTTCCCTTGTTACCGTTACTATTATCATCACAAATTTACTGCATGCATGGCTATTAGCTTCGCAAAGTGTCGCTATCGAGGAAAATAGCGACAATGATAGCGACACTTATAGCGATTGTTCTATGGTGTCATTAATATCAATGTTTTTTGTGACGGTGGGGGAAATTTTCTTTATGAACATTTTCGTTGCTTTGAACATTGGTCTATATCTTGTAGTGAATGTGCTTTATAAGACAAAGGGTCTCTCCCCAAATTCACTCTATAAATTGGGACTAATGAAAACCATAATATTGTATTCTACCCTACATTTGTGAGTATATATACTACATGTGGTGTGCTGAAAGAAACACAAGAAGTGTGAGCTTTTTCAAAGAACAATACATATGTAGTGATGTTGAGTACTAGAATTCCTTGTCCCAATGGGCTAACAATGCATAATTTCTTATCTATGAGAAGCTTGTACAGTAGAGAATGATAATCATTAGTTGAATATCTCTATTTGCAACCAATACTACATATTGTAACCAATTCTTATCAAGCTCACTTGATCCATTTTCTTTTAATTCCAATGCATATACAATGTCCATATCACCTATATAATGCTCAAGGTGGAAGGAAGAGATTAAGCAAATCTCCTTGGCTTCTACTCTTGGCATATGTCTTTTGAGTACACATGTTGTTTTTGGATATGGTTACAAATGTATTCTCACTCATTCCAAGTTAATGGATACACTAAGAATTCCTCATATTCCTCAGGTAAATAGCCAAGCTCAACATGCATGGCTATGTATGTTAACAATTTTAGCTTGTTTTCAATCTCCTTGTAGCACTTGATTGCTAGTTGATTCTTGTCTTGCGCCTTTTCTTTGCCATATCAAGGAGAGATAAAATAAGTGGCTTTATATCTAAAGCATCCACAATTGGTGCAAGCATGTGTTGGCTGCCATAAGCACTTTGAAGTTGATGGTCTACACCATGATGTATGCACTACAAATTCTGGTGATAAATTTGAGATAGCTTTAGTCTCTAAACCATTTTTAGAAGCTCGTATTTCTTCTTCTTTAGATCAGCCATGAGCTCTTATGTGTTGCTTGTCTCAATCTTATCTCGACTCATTTGAAGATCCTATAGATTACATGTGGCTTTCTTGTCTCTAGGTCTTTCCTTATGTATATCATCAATGTGAATAGCCTCATCTAGCACATTGTTGATGCTAGAAATTTTTCTCACCTATGGTTGGTGGACCTGCCACCTTGAGTCATTTGCACTTTTCTCTCCCTAATTTTCAATCAATTTAGTTCCATTAGTCAACAACCAAAGTAAGGTGAAAGGCACTTGAAGAAGAAAACAAACTCTTCAATTGCCACAAGTAGTTGCAACCACTAGAGACCTTGGTCCTCAAAATCAATCATCTTTAATACAATGCCTTGTTCAATATATTAATGGTGTCTTCATAATTTTGTTAGTACATTTTCCCTCAACACCAATTAATTTTCCCATTTATCAAGTAATCTTGCTTTATCAACTTCACAACTACAAAGCACTAGTGGAGCACTCTTCTAACTAAGTATCACATAAGTATACATGTGCACTCACATAATATTTACACAATAAACTATGCATGGTTTGGATCCTCAAGTATGGGAAAACCCTCCAAGCTTTCTTAGAGTTTGATCCATATCCCAAACAAATAATATAAGTCCCCTACATAGAAAGAAGACTAGCATTTTTCCCTAGGGAGAGTTTGCATAGGAGTTCCAATTGGAAATACTTAATATTGCAAGAATCAATGCGTTGTCAGATCTTCTTCAATGCTTTTCCAACTTTTGAACAAATATAGTTCTTCAATGCACCATATTAGTAAAGAATCCCAAGAATGTCATAAACTTCAATAGCCTTGCCACCTACCAACTACAACTTACCATGTTCCAAGAAGTATTAGCCATCAACAACCAAAATGACTTCTCCAAGGACAACACACAGATGTCCCTAACATCCACTTTTTTTTTGCAAACCTGGTACATGCCACCTATGATGATGAGTGCCATGGGATGTGCACTCATCTAGGAGGCGGATAATGTTAACTGTAAGAAGCAATGCACAAAACAAGTCATGCAAAATTAGATTAAGAATGGATTATATTTTTGCATCGTGCATAACAATCCACAGATCACCATTGGCAATGTAAAGAAAGTGGTAGCATCATTATTTTATATATCGCAAAGTAAGTGCATTACTTACATGACTATCTTTATAGATTTGAGAGCTATACTTGATGCTACGCAATTTATTTTCTCAATGGTAGACTCCTAAGGCCACAATGAGGAAGTTTTATCCTATTTTCACCTTAGAAAAAGCATGCAATAAGAGATGACTAGTCATGAGGGAAAAACCTAAGCCTAAAAATCATGTATAAAAAGTATGAGAAAGGATAGAACAAGATATTCATGTGTGTACTAACTTTGCTTGCTATGTCTCTTGCTACTCTATTATCCAAGCATGTGAGAGTGAAGGAGAGAGAGTAAGAGTATGTGTTGAGTGAGGGACTTGTAGATAGTGAAGCTCTATCATTCCCTTCATCTCTATCCCTTTTGGTGAGTTGACAAATTGAGCTAGAGTGCATGGTGTTGAGTTTGTGAGGGACATACAACATGAAGATATTCTCCATCTCTTTGTCTGTTCTCATTCTTGGCATCAACTCTTGGCAAACACATAGATGACAATGAAAGTAATGAGGCAAGCGAATGAGAATGTACATGGATCATGGAGAATAGCTTGCTAGTGCAAATGACTAAAATGTGGTGAGTATTCATAAATGCCTACACCATATAATCGTGCCATCGCTTTTTGCACATTGACAATGGTGATCTTTAGATTGTTGTAGCACAATGAAAAAATACAATCCATTCCGTTTGTGCTTTTGCATGATTTAATAATTGTTGCTTTTGTGTGTTGTTTCTTGCAATAAACATGGGTGATGGCTTTCTCTAAGCAACATAATAATGCTCAAGAACCTACAAGGTTGCTTCTCGTATATTGTGTTCTTCATGATTGCATTGTTGAAATAAGATTTTGTTAATTTAGCACCTATCTTCTTTATGTTAAAGATTTAGGGTGATGTGTAAAAGACCAAATGTGATGGTGCAAATAGGTGAGAAAGGTTTCTATGCCATAGATTCCACCCAATTAACAAGGAACAATGTAGATATGTGTGTCTTTTTCTCATCATTGCAAGAAAGTGGTCCTCAATCCTAGCCTTGTGGATCTAAACATGTGTGTTGCACAAGGGTCCCCATGACCTAACCATATCTTCCAAGAATGAGACAATGTCATTTAGGACATCCCTGACATGTGATGTTTGGAACAGACATAAGACAAGGAAGAAAATAGCAACAATAGCTCATATTGTAGAGATACATAATCCAATCTCGAAGAACCATGAGTCAATGATAATATTAGTTCTTAGGATCACATGTCAATAAAGGTAATGCTCCTCAAGTTGGAGATGATGTTAGTATAAGTGTTGGACTTACACTAGAGATTGTTGATTTTAGATTCATTTTGTAGATGCCAATGATGGATCATAGGAGTCATCCTTGGTTGCCATGTACAAATTGTAAACCTTGGGCCAACATGTGATGACATTCAACATCCATAAAATCCTTAACTTTTTAATTCCCTATAAAGAAACATCGAAACTTTTAGTGTTTAAAATTTATTAAAAAGTCTAGTGTTTACCAAACTAATAGATTTCAAAGAGTAATTTCCATGTATCTAAACATGCTTTTTGTTTGTCAAAACTTGTAGCAAGTCTAGAAATTTAACAATCCTAAATAGATTCCAAAGAGAAGATATGTTGTATATGAGAATGCTTTTTGTTTGTTGAAAGCTAAAAGTTTCAATGTTGTGACCACACACACACACACACACACACACACACAATACACTCATTTTTGTGCAATAATTTCAAAAAGGCTATTTTCAAAGTCCATGGCTTTTAAGCTTTCAAGGTATGGTGCCTTCCTCCTCTATTTCACATTTTTAATTAATTTTAGGTCACCTCCCTCCCTCTCAAGTCCCTCTCAAGTTGTGTATTTTTAAAGCCATGTTTTGTTGTGTTCAATTTTCTTTTAGGTACAAAAGTACAAGCCTAACTCTATGAGATTTATCTGGCTTGTCTTAACTTGCAACTCATCTCTATAAGCTAGCTTTTGTGGTATGCCCATTGTAGGCTTCTTGTTTTTGTATGTTTTGCAACATTATCATATGTAACATAAAGGATGGAAGTTAATTTGTAGATGTTGGGTAATCTCTCACCAATCTTCATGCTCTTCACAAGTCAAGTGAGCATCATAACTGTCAAATTAAGAGCTATAGATAGATGAATGCATATATATGGTGCTCATGCAAGCCCTCCATATGGCTCTCTTGCATAGTCTAAGCCATTTGTTGGTGGGTACTTGGATGATCATGGTCAATCCTCAAGAAGGATTGACAAGGAAAAGGCATGCTTTGCAAATTTTTTCACATGCAGTGAGATGAGCTTGGCGGAGCATCATAGGCCACCTCAGCCACCCGTCAACTATCTTTGCCTATAGGTGGTTCTTCTACATAGGGCTATACATCGCAACCTTTATGATTACTTGGCTAACGCTATCACACTTGGGTACTTTGAGCCATTTGGCTAGAAGACACAATGTAGTCCATTTATTTATAGAGAAACCTCTGTTCCATATGTTTTATTTCAACATGCTTTGGTTTTGCTATGAATCAGGTCAACTTGTATCAGATATTCATTAAAAAAGTTATTTAAGGACCAAACATTATAATTTGTATGTAGATTATCAAAAGATCAAAATGGATGACTAGCGGAAGAAAGGGATGTGACACATGCACCTATACAATACATCATTTAGCATTACTTGGCTAACATTATCACTTTTGGGTACTTTAAGACATTTGGCCAAAAGAGATGATGAGTATTTGGGGCTTCACTACAAGTAGGCCCTTTATATCATATGCATTTAAGTCCTATTTACAAACACCATTATATTTTAATTTTTCTTGAATAAAGCATGCCTCTTTTCTATTCAATTTGTGAGTAATCTCTTTAAATGACACTCTCTATATATAAAAAATGTGTAAAAAATGTGTTTAGAAATTCCCTTCTATTGAACCCACATGATATACATGTACTTATGAGTGAACCCTCTGAGGATAAGAGCCATTTTTTAAGAGCAATTCTTATCCCCTATGTTTTATTTCAACATGTTTTAATTTTGGTATGATTTAGATCAAATTGCATTATAGATTGATTACAAAAATTGGTTTAGGAGCAAACATTAGAAATTGTCTAGAAATGACGATAAGATCAAAATGGATGACCAAGGAAAGAAAATGATGGTAGCTATTAGCCTAGTTAAAAGTATCCAAATGAGGACAATGCAACTTTCAAGTATACTTGCACATAAAAGTTCAACATCCAAATTTTAATAGTGCTACTTTGAGCGATGCTTGGGAATAAAGTGAGTATCCAAATGACAATGGTTCCACATTCAAGGATGCTTGGATACTCAAATAGCTCAATCGAGCATCCACAACCTTTTTTTGGTGTGGTTGGCAAACAATACAACTCTATTACCATCAATGTATTTGAGTATTCTTTCTTCTTTGAATACAACCATGCTTTCTTAGTCTAAAGCTGCCTAATTTTCTAACCCAGTACCTACAATGTACCTTTTATGCCTAATAAATGGAATTGATCATCATTGCATGATGGCACGATTGGGTAGGTCACATTTTACTGGCATTGGAGCAATCATCTATGCAATATGATAACTTCTCAATGATCTACAATAATAGGCTAAATTCTCAGTTATCTACAATGATGGACGGTTATGGCAACATGTAACCCTAGGTCTCCATGGTGCCTTAACCACATATGAGATGCCTAAAAGATAGAAGAAGTGATTAAAAGTTCGAACACGAAAAGGAGACCAATGAATTCAAGGAGAAAATATAGAGTCCACATATGAGATGCCTAAAAGACAAAAGAAGGGTTTAAAAGTTCAAACACTAAAAGGAGGCCAACGAAGTCAAGGAGAAAATATAGAGTCTTCTCATCTTGTAAGTGAAGGACAATACTTTTTTTGCACTTGCTTTGTGAATACTTTTTTAAAACATTCCATTTGTTATAGTAATTCACATCTTTGGATTGACTTTTGTAGTGTCTTGTAATGTGACATAATCCGAGGATGTAAAGTTTGAAGAGGCATATCATGGCATTATATTTGCATGCCTAACATGCTTCAAGAGTGAGGTTTGTGTGCTACAATCCTCAGTTGGTGCTTACTACAAACTTGGAATTTGATTTGATCTTCTTCTTCTTCTTCTTCTGCTTCTTCTCTCTCTCTCTCTCTCTCTCTCTCTCTCTCTCTCTCTCTTTCTCTCTCTCTCTCCATAATTCTTAAAGAGTGTGTGTATTGCTAAATTTCTTTCCTCCCTGTCTCTCTCTCTTCCCTAAATTTATTTCATCTCTCTCTCTCTAATCTTTTTCCCTCCATGTCTCTAAATTTCTTTTCTTCTTTCATTGACCCTAAATTGATTTCATTGAATGCAACTTCTCTCTCTCTCTCTCTCTCTCTCTCTCTCTCTCTCTCTCTCTCTCTCTCTCTCTCTCCTCTCTCCCCTAGTTTCTCTTTTCTCCCCCTCCCCTCCCTCTTTCTCCACTTTTTTCCTCTATCCTCTTTCACCCCCTCCAAACTCCCCTCCCCCCCACTCTCCCTAAAAACATTTATCATCTCTCTCTCCAATTTTTTTCCTCCCCCCTTTCTCTCTCTCTCTCTCTCCAAATGTCTTAATGTCCCCAAATCCTCTTTGTCTCTCTCACACACACTCTCTCCTTTTTCTAATAAAGACACACACACACACACTCTCTCTCTCCTAGTTTCTCTTTTCTCCCCCTCCCCTCCCTGTTTCTCCACTTTTTTCCTCTATCCTCTTTCACCCCCTCCAAACTCCCCTCCCCCCCACTCTCCCTAAAAACATTTATAATCTCTCTCTCCACTTTTTTTCCTCCCCCCTCTCTCTCTCTCTCTCTCTCTCTCTCTCTCTCTCTCTCTCTCTCCAAATGTCTTAATGCCCCCAAATCCTCACACACACACACACACTCTCTCTCTCCCTCCTTTTTTATTCTCTCTCCCCAAATTTCCCCCTCCCTCCCTCCAAAATTTTTTCCACCCCCTTCTCTCTCTCTCTCAAAAGTTTTTTAAATTAACAATCTCTATCTTCCTTCCTCTCTCTTTCTCTCTCTCTCTATTTTTTCTTTCCCCACCCTCTCTCTCTCTAGCACACATGCACATACTCTCTCTCCTCTTTTAAACACACACACACACTCTCTCTCTCTCTCTCTCTAATATTTTTCCCTCCATCTCTCTAAATTTCTTTTCTTCTTTCATTGACCCTAAATTTATTTCATTGAATGCAACTTCTCTCTCTCTCTCTCTCTCTCTCTCTCTCTCTCTCTCTCTCTCTCTCTCTCTCTCTCTCTCTCTCTCTCTCTCTCCAAGTTTCTCTTTTCTCCCCCTCCCTCTTTCTCCACTTTTTTCCTCTATCCTCTTTCGCCCCCTCCAAACTTCCCCCCACTCTCCCTAAAAAAAATTATCCTCTCTCTCTCCAATTTTTTTCCTCCCCCCTTTCTCTCTCTCTCTCTCTCCAAATGTCTTAATGTCCCCAAATCCTCACACACACACACACACACTTTGATCTCTCTAACACGCACACACACACTCTCTCTCTCTAAATTTTTTTAAATTAACAATCTCTCTCTTCCTTCCTCTCTCATTCTAGACTCTCTCTATTTTTTCTTCCCTCACCCTCTCTCTCTATCTCTAGCACACATGCACATACTCTCTCTCTCCTCTTTTAAACACACACACACACACACACGCACTCTCTCTCTCTCTCTCTCCTTTTATGAAGATTTCTTTTCATAAATTTTCTAACATGCTCTTTCCTCTCTCAAATTTTTAAAATTTTTTCCATAATTAAAAAAAACAATCACTCATACACACACACACACAATCTCTCTCTCCTTGTTTTTAACATTTTTTGTAATTTTTTTAAATCAAAATTATTTTTGTGACAATAGATTCTCTCTCTTCCCTTTTTATTAACAAAGACATAGACAAACACACACTTTGTCTTTAACACACACACACTCTCTCTCTCTCTGTGTCTCTCCCTCTCTCTCTATCTCTCTCTCTAACACACACACACACATTCTCTCTCTCTCTCTCTCTCATTCCTTCATTTTTTTATTCTCTCTCTCTCTAGAGCTCTTCTTTCTTACACACACACATACACCCTCTCTCTCTCTCTCATTCCTTTCTTTTTATTCTCTCTCTATCTCTCTATGTCATTTTATTGAGAGCTCTTCTATAAAATTTTTCATACTCTCTTGTCTCTCTCCCTTCCTCCATTTTTTGGTAATTTTTTAAATTAACAGTCACACACACTCGTGTGCGCTGTCGTGCTGCTACACACACACAGTGTAAAAAAATCTTGAGTGTGGTTTTCTTATTGATTTAGAGAGTCAATGCCATTTTAGACATTAGTGTTAGTGTCCATGGTTCAAAAATATTAGATTTTTGGATAAGTTTTAGCCCATTTTTGATATTGTAAATATTATCTCTTGTAAAAATCCATAAAACTATAGACAACTTCTAGATTAGGATGACATGTAAAAGAAAGCATGTAACTTTCAGCCAATTTGAGAGGATTTTATGTAAAAAGAGAGATTGGCGAAATCGCGCGACGTGCGATCGCTATTTTCAAGCACTGAACAGCACTCCGAAGGGGAAGATGAAGAAGAAGTGATCTGGCAGAATTATGCTCAAGTGTACTCGTATTTTACTCCCCTTTCTGAGTCAATGAAAGCATCAGATTGGTGATCTGAGCAGCATCGAGGAAGGTATTATTTTATACACCTTTTTGTCTATTAGAGTTATATCTTCTCATAATGCTGAAAGAAACTAACAAACTTCATCTCTGTTAGTATTCTTCTTCATTTTCTATTTCTTTTTGGGAGTATTCTTCTATGTCTTCAATTTCTTTGAACCCCTTCTCTTCCGTCTACTCCTCTCCCTGAATCTACCTTTACCCTGTTGTCTCTTATCTTCAAGAATTGGTCTTGAAACCTTCAACCCTTCTCTTATCTCAACCACCTCCGAAGTCTAAGCTCTTGAACCCCCATACACTCTTCTCTTGCCAAACCCCTGTGGTGACCTTCAACCCTACGCGCTGCGACATTGGTGAACCTGTCAGACATAATAACCTTCAGCCGTGCAAGTAGCCCAAGAAGGCCATTAATTAGTGTGTCCCGGACAAGGGCAAGAAGTACCAAGGTTCGAAGCTCGAGGGACACCCTCAAATTTCTTGCTAAATTTAGCAGGACTTGCCTATTTGGGAACATCGGTTGGGTGCACCATGAAAACAGGCTCTAGAGACCCAATTAGAAGGTGGAAAGAGGGTATATTTGGTTGGGAGGTGAGTAAGACACACAAGAAATCTTCTTCTCTTTCTCACATTTGGTATCAAAGCGCACAGGTTTCCAAAAAAAGATTTGGGGGTTTTTGTTATGACCATACAGGTGAGATCGTGTGGCAGTCACAAGAGCGCACAAGAGTGGGCAACATGAAGGCATCTCTACAACACACCATAGAAGGCAACGCAGCTCCTCTTTCCCTTTGGCAGCACCCACCACAAGGCCCAGTGGCAACCCAAAATCACGCCAATAGCACCACCAAGGCCAAGGCACACTCCATCACACAAGAGAGCTCTCTCTCTTTTACTTGAGAGAATGACTATCTCCCTTTCACCTTTTATCCTTAGTAAATTCTTTGTGGCACTCTGTATGTGGGATAGAATCCCGTTTTTACCAAGCTTGTGAGCCCTCCATCCCCTTGTTAAAAAAAAGAAAAGGGTGTTTTCTCCTCTTTTTGAGCACATTTTCTGAGATCTATAAATTCTTGGTATGGCATCCAAATTGCAAACCAATTTCACGAGCTTTGAGAATGATTTGAAGACAAGCTTCTGAAATATTATCATTGCCAATTGAGCTTGGGAGCACTTTCAAAATTTCACGCCAAAGTGACCTCTTGAGGCGGGCAAAATTTGGGATTTTTGGGCTCCAACGGACTCCGATTCAAGTGCTATCAGTTCCTATGGTTTTCTTGCATTGATGAGTATCGAATCTCAACATATTTGACTTCTAGTTTTGACTGGCAGAGACATTTCAAATTGCCTTCGTGGTGCCAGATACGCTTTATCTCTACCTTTTGGGGCTTAAAATTCACTACTTTGAGTGCGTCTATGTATGCTTGAGAGTGTGGATTGTGTATATTTGGATGTTTATGCATGGTTTCAAAGAGGATATTCTAACCTATTCAGCTTTGCACTTTTGTTCGAAATGTACAAAGAGACTTGCTTTTGACATATATGCTTCTTGTGGATAGTACTTGTGCGGAAACATAGTAGTTTTCTGAAAGTACATTGTATTTACGCTTGCTTTGCTTTTGTTGGTTTGAATTATCAATCCAAAAAACAACAACAACAACAACAACAAAACATCAATTAATCAATCATGTCATGCACTGAAGATATGCTTTTGAATGACATTGATGTAGAGGAAGAACCTCTTATACATGATGACGAATTTCCCTCTTCATCTAATGATGTGCGTAATCGTCTTTCTAGTTTGGAAGGCACTATGCAAGTTTTGCTTGAACAAATGCAAATTTTAACTCGAAATGCTTTGGATAAAGGCAAGAGACCTTTAGATGAGAGTTTACCTAATGCATGTATGCATGACACACAAGTTATACATGACTCCTCCGTAGTCGTTCCTCCATTGCCAGAAGCTAAGTGGCAGCTTAAAGACCTTAAGAAACCTAAGTTCAATGGCACGGTGGCACAAAGGACTGCAGATGCGGTGGAATAGTGGCACTCTAAATGGGAGCAGTGGTTAAGTTATGCCATATTCATGAGGATGCTTTAGAGATACAACAAGCTACATATAATCTCATGGATGCCGCTCACTGTTGGTGGTGGAAAATTGAGCAAGATCATGCAGAGCTATCTACTTGGATTGCATTTAAGACATTGTTTTATAATAATTTTGTCCCTCTAGATGAGCGGGCAAGGGCTCTAGATGCCTGGTTCTTCATAGCTTAGAAGAGATACTCTGTCTAGGAATATACAGACAAGTATAGAGAGATTCTGTTAAAGGTCCCTGAACATATTCCTGACTTTTTGCAAGTGCATAAATTTGTCATGGGCTTAAAAGAAACCTTAAGGCCTCTTGTCAAGAAGGAGAGATGTAAAACCTTGAATGAGGCAGTGGAGCTTGCATTAGTCCTTGAAGATGGGAAGGCCCATAGATTTCCTTGGACTAGAGGTGCTCGCCCTGTATTTACTCCTGCAATTGTACCTAGTGCTCCTCGTGCAAAGGACACTAGAGAAGTGCATATTATCAAGACTGTGACAGGTACCAAGAGGAAGGTATGTGCTATGGCTGAGAGATCCTATAATAAATCCATACTCACTTCACAGCAAAGGGAGAAAGCAATGAGAGAAGGACTCTATTACGGATGCTTGGGGCAGCATAAATTTAAGGCTTGTCCCAAGAAGGCAAGAGTTAGTGCTCAAATGGTTCTTAATCCAATGCAGGATGTGGATAAGGCAAGAGATGACCTAGATGAGTCACCTCCACATGACTCTGGTTATCATGAACGGATCCTAGCTGTCACAGAAACAAAGAAAGTACCAACTGTGCCAGATGCAGTGTTATCGCCTGAGGCACAAAAGGGGTACTAGTTTGCTGACATTGAGCTCATTGTAATGAAAGGCATAGTTGGCGGATGCCCTGTGCATATTTTATTTGATACGGGCTCTTCACATAATTTTATTATCTCTAATCTCGTCAAGAAGCTGAAGCTCAAGACTACCCCTTTAGAAAATAGTTATTCAGTAGAGCTAGCTGACGGGATGGGTACAGAGACATGGGATCAGCGAGTTGTTGACCTCCCTGTACAGATCCAATCCTATGAGGACATATTGGATTTTGAAATTATACGGCTTGCAAGAGTTGAGCAAGCATGGCACGCAAAGAAGAGACCTATCATTGACTAATCTTCTCATATTTATCAATTTGAGCACGAGGCCCAACGATTGTTGATTCGCGGAGAACCAGATCTCCAAGAAGCGAAGATTCTCTCGATGACCAAGGTGCTCAAGATTGACTATAAGTCTCTTTACTTTTGTTATATTTTTAAATATTTTTAAATGTCTATCAAAGGATGATATGGATAAAGATGGAAGTTCCACAAGTATCCCTTCAACCTTATCAAGTAAAATAAGAGCCCAATTTTCTAATGTATTTAAATCTGATCTACCTCTTGGTTTACCTCCTCGTAGGAACGTGGAGCATAGGATTGAGCTCGTCCCAGGAGCTAATCCACTTGCTACACCCCTGTTCTAATGCCAGGAGGCATATTCCACGGTGGATTCCGTGAGGTTTTACGGTGGATTCCGTAAACTTAGATGACCGGGGCTCATACGCAAAGAGGATTCTTTGTGCGAGAAGTTGATGGGGACGCCTGTCCTTTTCGGGCATCTCATTAATTTACTGTGTACATGGGTGATTCCATAGCGGGTGATTCCGCAAAATACATATTAAATTAATAAACGTTTATGAGTTTAGAGTGCGCACTCGTAATAAATTAAGGTTAGGATTTATTTCTAACCAGTTGATTTATTTATGTAGCTGAAGACTGCTAGGTATTCACTTTTGTCGGTTTAATTGTGTTATTTTACTAACGATTGTGAATGCTTCAGTTGATGTGTAGAGATAGCAGCAGTGGCGGAGGAAAGCATTGGAGTCTAGCGGGTTTTCGACTCTTGGACTAGATTTTGATAGGTGCCACGCCTATATTTTGTTATGTCTATAGAGACATCGATTATTTATTATTATTTTGTATGCGCTTATGCACCTGGATATGTTATTTCTATTTGGACATTGAGATTGGGCGTGCCAGACACTATGGGCACCGTCCATTAGCTTTATTTTACTATTTTTGTAGAAAGCAAACTCAAAAGCTAAAAGCTTGTCATATTTTTGTAATTGGGCTATTATTGAGCATGAAGATTGGAAATATACATAAAATGCATGCTTTGTGAAGCGCTCACACAAGGCATGGGGGAGATTGAACCCAATTTGTCTCTTGCCTCATGTCGTGCTTGCTTTTACATAGGTTTTTGTGCTAAAAAGTAGAGTACTTTGTTCTTGGGGACCTTCCGGGATTCACCACGTGAGCTATCTGCGACCGATCTGCGCACCAGTGGTATCAGAGCGGAGCAGAGATCAAGAGCTTCCAATCGCTACCAATCTCGGACGAAGGCGGAGCTCCAGGAACAAACGGCCTCTACAGTCAATCTCGTCGCGAACCGTCGATACAGGCAGACTTCTGGCGATCAAGAACCCCTGTTTCCACTGTCAGATCGCGAAGGACCAAGCTCTGCAGGTGGAGGACCACTCATCCATCTCCTTTATTAAATCGTGGATAAACAGAGAAAATCGTAATTCTCAAATCTTTCATTAAGCTTTAAAGCTTAAAGTTATAAGTTAATAAGCTTAGTTACAAGCTTAAGAAAGCTTCAACCAACAATTCGTCAATCGGCGGCAAGAGGATGTGTCTGGCGGCGTCAATCTCGGCGTCAACATATCGACGTCCTAAATCCAAAAAATCATAAGCTTTACTTATTAAAGCTACTAAGCTTAAACCATTAAGCTTTCTGCAAGTTAGTTAAGGCAAACAAGTCTCTAAACTCCGGGTCCTGCGCATCAGAAGTCAAGTTTAGCAAGTCAATTGGAATCAAGTTCTGCAAGTTCTGCAAGTCGGCCTAAGTCCAACAAGTCAACAACTCTGCAAGTCTGTTAAGTCTGCAACTCTGCAAGTCAGACTAAATCAGAACTGACTAGTGCTTAAAACTCATAGAAGACTTGTTCGTATGCAAAAACTCTGAACTGGAAAGTTGTTCGCAGCAAGCTGTTTTACCTATCTACAAGTTCGTTGAAGTATTTTCAGCAAACGGAGACAAAAATATTACAGAATTTCTGAAAATTAAAGAAGAAAATACCCAAAAATACATAGCCTTGTAACCCCAAATTTGAGCTACGCTCATCCCGCTAACTGATTTTGAGTGAGAAAGGTTTGTTGAGTTTTACAGGATGACTACCCCACATATGGATGATCCTATGGCTGAAGACGATCTACCCGAGCCTACCATGGAACAAAAGCTGGATCTTATCATGCTGCAATTGGAAGAAGAGCGAAGAGCTAGGCAAGCCTTGCAAGCGCAATTGACAAAGCTACAAGGAGCGTCCACTGATAAAGAAGAACCGCAAGCTGAAGATTTGATTCGCCGTACCATCAACACCACTCTTGAAGCACAAACCATTCGCAAGGAATCCAAGATAAGTAAACGAAGTTTCAAGTTTCGCACTTTCAATGGCATAAGAGAAGGAAAGACTGTTTTATCATTCATTAGCCAGTTTGATGACTATTTCCATGAGGAAACTTATCCCGAGAAAGATAAAATCAATTGTGTTACTAATCATTTGATAGACAGAGCATCACTTTGGTGGACAGTCCACAAGAGCATAGAATGTCCTGCTACATGGGAAGATTTTAAGAAGAAGTTCATGCAAAATTTCCTTCCACCGCAATTTCATGAGAAGGCTATCAAGCAATGGGATTTACTTCAACAGCGCGATCGTGAGCCTATTCCACAGTATACAGAGCGTTTTTGGAATGCACTCTTACAGCTACGCATGCTTGAAGACGTACCAGAGACGACACATAAGCGGAAGTATATGTCTGGACTTCTTGGACATTACTACGCTGAAGTGAACATGTTCAAGCCTGCTACCCTTGAAGACGCCATCTCCTTAGCTCATGACACTGAAGATAAGTTACGAGGAAGAGATCGACGACCACAGCCATTTCAAGCAAACGGTAATTATGGATCTAAACAATTCAATTCAAATTTCAGAAGGTTTAATCCAGGTCGTTTTTCATCACCATCTTTCCGCAAGAATTGGCCTAAACCACCTGCATTACCATCCACTGTCAATCCAAATCCTAAGCCTATTCCACAAGCAAATCCAAATATACCCAGACTCCCAGCCATTGCAAATAATGTGACCAAAGCTAAGCCAATAGTATGCTACAAGTGTCACCAGCCAGGGCATCTCGCAGCAAATTGTCATTCAAAGAAGCCATCAGCACATATCAACTACCTTGGAGCTATGGACGAAGACGAGCATGAGGATATGCCGGATTTCACTGAAGAAGAAGATGATCCTACTACTACTTCCGACACTTTACCAGGTATGCCTACTTCACATTCATTGTTGACTATGAAATGTATGGTGCATGGAAAAGAAAGAATTATATTGCATGATGACGGTAGTACCCATGACTTTATTTCAGCAAAATTGGTAAAGGAATTGAAATTGCATACTGTACCTACACACTATCGCATAAAAGCTACATTTTTAGGCACTAGGTACAATGGCACACAAGAAATTCAAGATTTAGAAATTCAAATTGGTCCATATATTGAAAGAAGAAATTTCTTAGTTGTCCCATTACAGTCTAGCGACATTATTCTAGGAATGCCATGGAGACACCAACATAATCCCAATATAGATTATTCCACACACACAATGAATATAAATTTTCAAGGAAAATCTATTACATTATTTGGTATGCATGCATCTCATATGTTTCCACTGCTTTCACATACTCAAGCAAAACCTGCACTACGCAAGAATACTAAATCATATCTCATTTGGGTAAATGAATTGCACGCAAAAGAAACTCATATGCACCCTAAGCATAAGGAATTTCTCGCATATTTTAAGGACTGTTTTGCAGAAGACCTACCACCAGGTTTACCTCCATCACGTCCAGAAGACCATAAGATTGACCTAATACCTGGTACACAACCACCTTGCAAAGCCCCATATAGGCACAATCAAATAGAACAAAAAGAAATCCAGAGTCAAGTTGAAGAATTACTTAATAGAGGTTTAATTCGACCTAGCAGTTCTCCATTCGGTGCACCTGTGCTCTTAGTCAAGAAAAAGAATAATACTTATCGGATGTGTATTGACTACCGAGCATTAAACAAGATCACTGTAAAGAATAGGTACCCTATACCTAGAGTTGATGACCTTATGGACAAACTGCAAGGATCTTCTATATTTAGTAAAATTGACCTTAAGTCTGGATATCATCAGGTGAGGTTAGATAGATCCGACATATTTAAGACTGCATTCAGGACACAGTTTGGCCATTATGAATTCTTAGTCATGTCATTCGGATTAACTAATGCACCTGCCACTTTCAGTAGAATGATGAACCGTATTTTTCTAAAATATCAGTATTGTGTGATTGTTTTCTTTGATGATATTTTAGTGTTCAGTCAAAGTGAAAAAGAGCATTATGAGCATTTATCATTAGTTTTTCAATTACTGAAAGAAAATCAATTGTTTGCAAATCCTGACAAGAGTGAATTCTTTAAGACAGAAATAGAATATCTAGGTCATATTGTATCAAAAGAAGGAATTAAAGTTGATCCTAAGAAAATTGACGCAATATTGCATTGGCCTATTCCTAAAAATGTACATGAATTACGCTCATTCCTTGGTCTTGCTAGTTTCTATAGGAAGTTTGTAGGTAATTTTTCATTACTTGCTTTACCATTGACCAAACTTCTTAAGAAAGGAATTGTTTACCAATGGACTGAAAATCAGCAGAAATCCTTTGACTTACTCAAACGTGCATTAACCAATGCCCCTGTTCTACAATTGCCTGACTTTAACAGACCATTCTTTTTAGTTGTGACCGATGCTAGCGGATCAGGAATAGGAGCCGTGCTAATGCAAGACAACCATCCAATAGCATATTCTAGTTCTAAGCTCAAACCCTCTGAGCTCAAATATTCCACTTATGACAAGGAACTCTTAGCAGTTGTCCAAGCATTAAAACAATGGAAGCATTATTTAATGGGTTCAGAATTCATGATAAAGACCGACCAGCAAAGCATTAGACATCTACTTAGCCAACCCCAAATTTCTGACCGTCATATCAAATGGGCTTCATTCATTCAAAGTTTCCATCCTATCATTCAATACCAACCTGGAAAAGAAAATGTAGTTGCTGATGCATTGAGTAGAAGACCTGAAATTCATAATATTTCTATCATATCTTTTGATTCTTTGATTGCTATGAAAGACACATATCACTAGGATATTACTTTTCATTCTGATTGGCAAAAATTAGTTCAAAATAATTTCATTCCTGTTGATTCATTGTCATATAATGATGGATTCATGTTCTTTGAAAAGAGACTGTGTGTTACTATTCCATTCCGATCTTTTGTTTTGAATGAAATTCATTGTCCCCCATATCAAGGTCATAGAGGTATCATCTCTACATTACGCATGTTAACTGAAGATTTTTATTGGCCGCATATGGATGCAGATGTATCTAATTTTGTTTCTGAATGTTTGATTTGTCAAAGAATAAAGAGACATCATGGTAAACAGTATGGATTATTAATGCCTTTGTCTATTCCATCTAAACCTTGGGAACATATATCTATGGATTTCATTACTGGTTTACCAAATACTAAATCTAACCATGACATGATTTGGACAATTGTAGATAGATTTAGTAAGCAAGCATATTTCATTGCATGTAAGAAAACTTTAACAGCATCACAAGCAGCACAGTTATTTTTGAAAACTGTTTTTACTAACCATGGATTGCCGAAAGTGATTATTTCAGATAGAGATTCTAGATTTTGTAATAATTTTTGGATTACACTGTTTGCAAATCTAGGCACAAAGATTGATTTCTCATATGCATTTCATCCAGAAACGAATGGACAAACAGAAGCCACAAATAGCACCATTTTAGATCTTTTACATGCATACACTATCTCTAAACCTCAGACATGGGATACTCATTTACATTTATTACAGTTTGCTTACAATAATACACCGCACACATCTACAAAGAAAGCACCTTTTGAAGTTATTTATGGATATAGATTATCTACACCTGTTGCATCTTTGTCTAATAGAATACAGAGTGCTGATGATATTGCTGTTATGCATAACACTATTTTTGATGAAGTAAAGGATATGATTGCTAAAGCCCAACAATCATATACCAAACAAGCCAACAAGAAAAGACAAGCCATGAATTTCAAAGTTGATGATTATGTTTGGCTTAGAATAGAAAAGCGTAGACTGCAAAGTGTGGATAGACATCCAATTGTCAAATTGGCTCCTAGATTCTACGGACCATTTAGAATCATTCATAAGATTAATGACAATGCATTCAAGTTAGAACTGCCATCTCATTGGAAAATTCATAATACATTTCATATTAGTTTATTGAGACCATTTAGAGGCCAATTACCTATCCACCCTATCTATGAAAACCCACCTTTACTAGAAGAAGAGACTGAAATACTTGAACCAGAAGCCATTATAGACACTGACTACATGACCACTAGAACTGGCCGAAAGTATTCTAGATATCTAGTGAAATTTAAGAACCATCCTGTAGAGGAAGCACAATGGATGCACGCTAGAGACCTAAATGCTTTCCCCACTCTGTTAGCTCCACATTGAGCTAATAGCAATTGAGGTCAATTGCTATCCCACCCCGGGGGTATGATGCCAGGAGGCATATTCCACGGTGGATTCCGTGAGGTTTTACGGTGGATTCCGTAAACTTAGATGGCCGGGGCTCATACGCAAAGAGGATTCTTTGTGCGAGAAGTTGATGGGGACGCCTGTCCTTTTCGGGCGTTTCATTAATTTACTGTGTACATGGGTGATTCCATAGCGGGTGATTCCGCAAAATGCATATTAAATTAATAAACATTTATGAGTTTAGAGTGTGCACTCGTAATAAATTAAGGTTAGGATTTATTTCTAACCAGTTGATTTATTTATGTAGCTGAAGACTGCTAGGTATTCACTTTTGTCGGTTTAATTGTGTTATTTTACTAACGATTGTGAATGCTTCAGTTGATGTGTAGAGATAGCAGCAGTGGCGGAGGAAAGCATTGGAGTCTAGCGGGTTTTCGACTCTTGGACTAGATTTTGATAGGCACCACGCCTATATTTTGTTATGTCTATAGAGACATCGATTATTTATTATTATTTTGTATGCGCTTATGCACCTGGATATGTTATTTCTATTTGGACATTGAGATTGAGCGTGCCAGACACTATGGGCACCGTCCATTAGCTTTATTTTACTATTTTTGTAGAAAGCAAACTCAAAAGCTAAAAGCTTGTCATATTTTTGTAATTGGGCTATTATTGAGCATGAAGATTGGAAATATACATAAAATACATGCTTTGTGAAGCGCTCACACAAGGCATGGGGGAGATTGAACCCAATTTGTCTCTTGCCTCATGTCGTGCTTGCTTTTACATGGGTTTTTGTGCTAAAAAGTAGAGTACTTTGTTCTTGGGGACCTTCCGGGATTCACCACGTGAGCTATCTGCGACCGATCTGCGCACCACGTTCAGGATGAGTCTACAGGAGGAGAATGAAGTTCGTAAGGTGGTGGCTGAGTACTTAAGCAAAGGATTGATTAGACCTAGCTTTTCACCCTTTGCAACCCCTGTTTTATTGTAAAAAAGAAAGATGGTTCTTTTTGAATGTGTGTAGACTACAGGGCTTTAAATAAAATAACTGTCAAGCATAGGTTCAGGATGAGTCTACAGGAGGAGAATGAAGTTCGTAAGGTGGTGGCTGAGTACTTAAGCAAAGGATTGATTAGACCTAGCTTTTCACCCTTTGCAACCCCTGTTTTATTGTAAAAAAGAAAGATGGTTCTTTTCGAATGTGTGTAGACTACAGGGCTTTAAATAAAATAACTGTCAAGCATAGATATCCTATGCCTCATATTGATTATCTCTTGGATGCTCTAGGTGGTGCTTCTATCTTTAGTAAGATTGATTTAAAAAGTGGTTATCACTATATTAGAGTAAGAGATGAATATATTTCTAAAACTACTTTTACAACAAGATTTGGCCAATATGAGTATTTGATTATGCATTTTGGTTTAACAAATGCTCCTGATACTTTTATGATGTTAATGAATGATTTACTAAGACCATACATGGGCAAGTTCATTGTAGATTTTATCGATGATGTGCTTGTGTATAGTAAGAGTATCCATGAACATGAGTCACATTTGGTGACAGTCTTTGAAACTTTGCGGGAAGCAAAACATTATGCTAACCCAAACAAGACAATTCTATGTTTAGCAGAGATAGAATATTTAGGTCATATTGTATTTGCTGATGGGATCAAGATGGACCCCAAGAAGGTTGTTGTGATACTTAGCTGTCCGACACCCCAAAATGAAACAGCTCTTCGTTCCTTTTTGGGATTGTCAGGATTCTTTAGGAGATTTATATATGCATACTCATATATAACTGCTCCTATGACAGATTTATTGCAAGATATGGTGCCCTATGTGTGGACATCATTGCAACAAGAAAGTTTTGAGGCTGTGAAACAAGAAGTTTCTACTGCCCCTATTTTCATGATAGTTGATCCTAAGAAACCATTTTTTTTAGAAACAGATGCAAGTAGCATCGCAATAGGTGCGGTCCTTAGCCAAGAAGACAGGCCTGTAGCTTTTGAAAGCAAGAAGCTTTCCCCAAGCCAACAGAATTGGCCAGTTCATGAACAAGAGCTTTATGCTATTATTCATTGCCTTAAAGTTTGGCAGCACTATTTATATGGTGCAAATTTTAAGGGTATGGTGATCTGTATAAAATTTAAAATCTGCATCATATAAATAGTGCTGCCAAACTTTAAAATCTGCACCATATAAATAGTTTTCAACCAAATCTTCGAGGGCGCCAAGCTCGATGGGTTGAAATGATGCAAGAATTTCATATGGAAATTCTATACAATAAGGGTAATGATAATGTTGTTGCTAATGCATTATCTCGTATAATGTATCAAATGAGCTTTACAATTTTAAAAATCTCATTGCTTCAAGAAATAAAGGAAGCACAGTTAGAGGACTTATATGGCAAAAATTTATCAGGCCATAGAACAAGACTCTTTGATTAGGGATGGACCAGATACTTCTGTTTCATTACCTGCTGTTATTTCTGATAAGGCAAGTTCATTTAAGAACTTTTCAATTGAGAATGGGTTTCTTAAATGAAAAGGCAAGATCTGTGCTCCTAGTGCACAGGAACTACGAAATAAAGTTTTATTTGATAACCATGATGTGCCTTGTGCAAGACATCCTGGTATTGATAAGACCATACAGCTTGTTAGAAGGACATTTTGGTGACCAAATTTGGCCAAGGATGTCTGCCAATATGTCCAACAATGCTTTCAATGTCAAGTTAATAAAGTAGAAAGGGTGAAGCCACCAGGTCTGCTAATGCCATTACAAATTCTAGAATCTAATTGGAAAAGTATTTCCATGGATTTCATTGTCGACTTACCTAGAACCTAGAGACAAAAAGACATTATCCTAGTGATAGTGGATCACTTAAGTAAAATGGCTCATTTTATAGCCACTCGAGAAAGTGTGGAAGCTCCACAAGTCACAGATTTGTTTATTGATCATGTGTTTAGGTTGCATGGTCTACCTACGTCCATTGTGTCTGATAGGGATGTCAGGTTTACTGGTCATTTTTGGTGTCATGTCTTTGGTTGTTTAAAAGTGTCTTTAAACATGTCAAGTGGTGATCACCCAAAAACAGATGGTCAAACAGAAAGAGTCAATCAGATACTAGAAGACATGCTGAGAGCATATGTATCTGATAAACAAACAGATTGGGATACGCATTTGTCTTTGTTAGAATTTGTGTATAACAACAGACCTCATAAGGTGACAAGTTTGTCTCCTTTTGAAATAAATTATGGAATGAATCCAAGTTTTCCTAGTACAGTAAGGTCAGATGAGAAATGCTCAGCTGCGATAGAATTTCTTACTGACATACAGGCTAATATTAAAATTGCTCAAGCCAAGTTACACCAAGCTGCTGATAGGGCTAAGCATTTTGCAGATAAGAAAAGGTCAAGTAGGATCTTTGAATTAGGAGAAAAAAAATTTCTCCAAGTACCAGCCAAGTCATCTAGTCTATCAATTGGCAAATGTCCAAAGTTATCTCCAAGTTGTGGACCGTGGAAATTCATTCAAAAGCTAAGTGATGTAGCTTACCGATTGGAACTTCCGCCTGGATGATGTGTTCATCCAGTGTTTCATGTTAGCAAATTAAGAAAGTATATCTCACGTGATGATAATCTAATTGATGGTATGGTACCTTTGTAGGAACAAGATTCAGTTGTTGACCATGGACCAGACAAGATACTAGATCGGAGAGAGAAACGATTGCATAATCGTGCTCTCCACGAGTATCTAGTTGCCTAGAAGGGTCTACCAGTTATTGATGCTACATGGGAATCAAAAACTCAGATTCAACGACACTTCCCATAACTAATCATTAAGGGCAATTATTTTTGAAAGGGGGAGAGAATGTCAGACATAATAACCTTTGGCCGGGCAAGTAGCCCAAGACAGCCATCAATTAGTGTGTCCCAGACAAGGGCAAGAAGTGCTAAGGTTCGAAGCTCAGGGGATACCCTCAGATTTCTTGCTAAATTGGGTAGGACTTGTCTATTTGGGAACACCAGTCGGGTGCACCATGAAAACAGGCCCTAGATACCCGATTAGAAGGTGGGAAAGAGTGTATATTTGGTTGGGAGGTGAGTAAGACACACAGGAACTCTTCTTCTCTTTCTCACAGAACTCGACGTGAAGGTCGATGTAAGAGAACTCCAAGATGGGAGATTCTTCAAGAGATACTCTACAACAATTGGTGCGCATACTGCAACAGACTCAGCAACAACAAATCCAAATGTTACAACAACAACAATAAAGGCAAGACGAAGAGAAGATTGATTCCATAGCTATCAAGGCCCCAGAGGAAGTTGGGCAGGAATTAAAATAATTTAATGGTCAAAATGTCTCTATTTTTATTCGCTTGTATGTTGAGAAAATGCTCTTCTTTGGTGTACTACAACATGCATGGAGTCTCTATTTTTCCAGACTAACCAAGCATGGTCTTCAAGAAAGAATCCATGGTCATTTTCAACAAGATACAGATTGGGTTGCATTCATAAAAGCCTTAAGCGAAGAATTATTCTTAGAAGACTCTAGCCTAATGACAAAGGAAAGTTTCACTGATTGGGTTGAGAAACCCAACAAAGGTTTAGCTGCAATAGCCATATACCATGAGTTTGAAAGTAAATTTGGACAACTTGATGCTGAAGACCAACAAAGTATGGAAGGTTAGAAGATTGAATTATTCCTTAAGGCTATAGATCCCATTCTGCAAGAGAAGCTTGTTGATCACCTAGAAGATGCTACCTCCGAATCAGGGGTCAAGATTGCATGGATAGATGTTTATCATGTCCAAAAAAATGGATCCTTACTATTCATTCAAGATCTATAACCTATTAATCATGTCACAATCCGAAATGTTGGTTCGGGTCCAATTGTTGTTGAGTTTGCTGAAGCTTTTGCAGGTAGAGAAATTTATTCTATGGGTGACATATATTCAGAATATGACCAATTTCAGTGTTCATTAGAAAGCTGAGACATTAACACAATGAAGACACCTCTTGGATTGGTCCGCGTGTGCACTCTACCACAAGGTGCAACAAATGCTGTAGCCCATATGATGAATGCCATATACAAAGTCCTAAGGGACTTTATTCCACAACTTACTCTTCCATTTCTTGATGATGTACCTATCAAGGGATGTGAAGTCAATGAAAAGAATGAGAAGCTTGACGAAGATGGCTACATGACATTTGTAGTTAACTATATTCAATACAATATTAGTGAGTTTGGGAATCTCCCAATTTCCATTTTTTGAACACTAAAAATGTGGCACTCGGATAACATACCCATAAGTTTCTCAAAACCATATAAAGTGATCTATCATTGGAAAGCACTTGAAAAATGGAATCTATTGAGCTATAGAGCGCTCGATTTGGAGTTATAGTGTTCAAGTTATGACAAATCCAAAGATTTGACCATGTGTCCCAAACTTATGGGAAATTTTCATATTCCCTAATATGGTGCTATTCATGATTGTAACAGGATTTTGATAAGGGTAGAAGAGGTACATCTTACCCTTTTTGGAGCTAAGTCGATTTTTGGAGTAAAAGAAGTCCTAGTGGTGGTCAGACATCTGGATGGCCCCTACAGACATAAACCTTCACCAATCAAGATAGATGCCAACAGTAGAATGCAAGAAAAATGCACAAATATTTCAGAGGTGATAAGATTTCTTAGCACATGTGTATTCTATCTCATATGGATACCACATTTTGCTCATGTAGCCGAAAATCTTTATCAATTATTAAGAAAAGGCCAAAGATTCTCTTGGGGGAAGAGCATACTCTCACTGTATGCAAACTAAAGAAGTTATTAATTTCAGTTGCCCACTCTCAAAAGGGCTGATTATTCAAATGGTCAACCCATCATCCTTACTGTGGATACAAGTCCCATTGGGATAGGATGGGATGTTGGCCAAGAAGACCTTGAAGGTAACATGTATGCAATTTGTTTTGGAGCAAAGGTTCTCAATAAACGTCAAAGAAGGTATGCACAAGTAAAAAGGGAATTGTGGGGAGTTGTAATAACATTAAAGTGTGATCGTGAATACTTTATAGGTACCTCCGTAGTGGTAGAAACTAATTGTCTTCCACTCTTAGGCATGATTTCCAACTGCTCTACACCCGACATTGCTATGCTAAGATGGATTGCATATAGTAAATCTCTCAACCCCGAGTTAAAGCATATTGCAGGAAAGGTGAATCCAGTGTTTGTTGACATGCTATCACGTGCAAGATATGACAATGAAGAAGAGCTTATGGAAGAAGATGAAGCTGAAGAATCTATACTTACTGAATTTCATTCAATGGATGTTGAAAGTACATTTTCAGTTGCTGCATATACAAACCCAAAGCTGAATCTTGCAAGTGAAGCATATCTTTTTAATGGTATAGCATTAAGTACAGTAAGAACAGGAAAATGTACTGTTGTAAATCAGCATACAACAACAAAGATCAAAGATTTATCTATGGAAGAAGGGTGGTCAACTAGAAGCCAACATGCTCATTGCATTGCTCAAGTTCTAGTTCATTTCCTTGAAGAAGATTTGCTAAAGATTGGCCAATATTTAAGCACAATGAAGAACGAGGAGTCTTGGACTGATGAAGAGTTCAAGCATATTAAGAGGAAAGCTTATGGCTTTTTGTTGGGAAAAAAGGCCTCTGGGCCTGTCTGTGTACACTGTGACCACCCATTCTTTATTCGTACATAATATGATAGTGCAATAAGGTTGTCAGTTCAGTTGGACAGCACCTACATGGTGTGTGCTCTTCTCTCCCGCATCTTTCTCTTCTCCTTCTCCACTGCCATTGCATCCCCTTCAACTAGTATCAGAGCTTTGGATCAAAGCTTGATCGTGGAGCTTGGCTTGGCATTACTTCAATCCAGATTGAAGACCTAGAGCTTGGAGCTTCAATGCTAGCCATGGCTTCTTCCCCCCGAGGTAAGATTTCATCTCCTATCTCTCCCCGGCCCTCATAGGCTCTTTGCAGGTGTTCCTTGGCTTCATTGGGCACCTTGTATGCCCCCATTTTCCCCCTTATCCTTAGCATAACTAGCAGGCTCCACAATAGCAGCTCACGTTTTTTTGCGCCTTATTCAAAATCTGGCTAAAAATCCCATTTTTTCTTATATCTCGAGCATTCGGAACCAGATTTAGGCAAGTAAGAGTCTAACTTGGGATTTTGGTACGCTCCGGACGCAATGGTGATGTCAGATTCACCAAATTCTGATCACAGAATTTTCTATAACAGATCTGAGCTGATTTACAATAAGAAAATGCCATGCTCATAGCTTATGTGATGCTCCCAAGACTTGGTATTTGATGCCCAAATGTTTTGTGGATGTTTGCCCAATGTTTTGAGATGCTTTGGGACTTGGTTTGAGCTTCCATAGCTCGATTTATGAAGGGATTTACTGTTGTACATTGTTTAGGCAGCAAGGTTTTATCATGGACGGCTTATGCATAATGCTCTTTGTTGACATTTGGGTGTCATGTTGAATGTATTGATACTTGATCATCATGATTTATGCCTGGATATGCTATTTGAGAGCTATTGAGCCTTGATTTAGATGCGAACACTTCGTTGTTGGTTGGGATTTATGCTACCTTGGTTGACATGTTATTTTACCTCCAGTTTGGTTATGCCTATGGTCTACGAGTGCTCTCAACTACTCCGAATGATATGCTGATATATTTGGATGATGCAACTTTGATTTTTATCCTCACGGATGCTTCTTGAGCAAAGAGTAGAGCTCAGTTCTTGGTTCACTGTCATTTTCTTTGTAGCTGGCATTTCACTTGAAAAGGTTTATGCCCCATGCTACCCATTATGGGACTGATGTCTGATTTGAATGCTTTTGGATTCGGCTACAGTATGGCAAATGTTTGGGCTTAAATCAACTTGCATTTGAGAATTTTGTGGAGCAGTTTGCATTTGGTTGGCTTATCACTTATGCAGCTTGGATGCTATTTGGCCCTTAATTCCCTGATTATGGATCTTGGATTTACTTGGATGCAGATACATGTTTTGAGCAGTGCTTGCTCCATTGTCTTGGGAGTTGGTTATTGAGATTTCATTTCTCATTGATGCTTGGTTCTTTGCGGGTTACTCCCTGATCACTAGACTTCTTGACAGTGCTTGGGTTTAGCAGTTATGGTTTTATTGCTTATGTGTTGCCTAGCTTCTATGCTAGTTGGGTTGCTTTTGCCCATATATATCAAAGAGCAGTTGCTCTTGATGCTTACTCGGCTATGCACTTTGTCTACTATCATGTGCTTTATAGAGCCACTTATTTGGATGTTGTTGTACAGATACTTGGGCTTCTCCTGGAGCTTGACCATTGCAGGATCTTATGCCACTTACTGATCTTGCATTGACTTGGATACTACTATATAGTCTGATATACTATAGAGTCATGTTTGCCATTATGGTTATGGGCTGATTTCATGACTGAATACCATATGCTCTTTTGACAAATGTCTTGGCCTTTACACTATTGTGATTGGTTATGTCATGCACTTAGCTACGAGTCTTTTTCATGTGGGAGCTTTTGCATCCCTAGTTGATGCTTATGTGCTTTCGTCTCCAGTGAGGATGGAAGAGTACTTGTAGCAGCATGCTTCTACCACTTGTGCTTGTACTGATAGTTGTCTTGATGAGCAGGTTCCCTATGTTGGGACAGGCCCTCGACTCCTTGAGCTTTGTGGATGCTATGGATATCCCTATTCATGATGACTTGGATTCCTTGTCGTCTTCTATAGATGTATGCTTCTATTATGGGAAGCTTGGGCATGTTAAAAGAAAATGTTTCAGATAGATTAGAGAGCAGCTGAGACATAGACAGACTTGACATGAGCAGAGAGTCAGATAGATTAGAGAGCAGCAAAGACAGAGACAGACTCCGACATGAGCAGAGAGTCAGAGATACAGGAGATGCAGTGTGTGTTACCATTGCTACGAGTGGTGAGGTACATGTTGTTACCCATGATGATGTAGTTCAGCATGTACTCTTGTCATCTAGTTTCACTACAACTTTCTTGCTCAGTGATACGACCTATACCTCAGATTGGCTATTGGGTTCTATGCCATCTTGTTATGTTACTCCACATAGAGCATAGTTCTCTACTTACAAGGAGTTTGATGGATGCATTTCTTTGGGCCTTGAGCAGACTTATGCTATTCTTGGTATAGGAGACATATACCTAGCTTTGCCTAATGGGACTTCTCTTATGCTTAGGGATGTTTTACATGTTCCCATGCTCAGTAACAGCTTGATTTCTGTCAATCAGTTGCATGATGCAGGTTACTCTGTTTCTCTTTAGGATAGGTCATGGAAGATATATCATGGTTGCTTGGTTTTGGCCAGAGGTTCTCGAGTTGGTTCTCATTACCCAGTGCATGTCTCTTATGTGGGAGATTCTATGGTTGCATTTATCTAGATACCACATGCATTGTTATGACCTTATCATCTAGGCCATATACACCACAAAGAGATGGATATATTGTCTCGTTCAGACTCATTGTTGCCTCCTATGTCACTTACAAATCTTGATGCTTGCCCTGATTGTACTCTTGGTTCTTGCAGAGCCCCCTTGGCTTGTGGCAATCATACGAGGCATGCTCCTCTAGATTTTGTCCATTGTGCAGTATATGGACCTATGCCTTCCCAGTCATTTGGTGGAGTGTCGTACTTTGTAACCTTTGTTGATCATGCTACCCACAGTGTTTGGGCTTTTCCCTTGGTGCAAATTGAGGATGTTGTAGTTATGCTTGACAAGTTTATGGATTCTGCTAGTAGCAGGTCTAGATACTTGTTGCAAATGGATTATGAGAGTCATGCTCTCTCTCCCAGCTTTTGGACCTCTTGTCAGCATTATGGCATTGATTTCTTGTGTCCATGGTATTATGGGATTCCTCATGGCATGTGCATGACCTTATAGGCAAAGGTTGCTTCTATGCTTACCACAGCTAGGTTATCTTATGGCATTTGGACTGAGACCCTTATAATGGCAGTCTATTTGTTTAACAGGATGTCGTGCTTGACCTTGGATGGTATTATACCCCATGAGGCATGGAGTGGCATGCAACCCTCCTATGATTACTTGAGGATGTTTGACTGCCATGCATTTGTACGTATGTCACATGAGCCTATGTTACGTAGATATATCCTCCTTGGTTATGGAGATGGTGACTTTAAGGCCTACAGATTATAGGATTTGGATACCCAGCAGGTCATATGCAGCCATCATGTTGTCTTCTATGAGATGTAGACACCTCTCAAGCCTCTTGATGAGCGTTCAGTATGCTTTATGGTTTATCTTACAGCAGCTATAGTGCCATTACAACAAGTTGTTTATGCTAAAAATGAGGCACTTATTGGCCCAAATGACGTAGCTATGCATAGCAGTCAGGGTCAGGATGTTGGTGACCAGTTGCTAGACCCCTTGTAGGCTCATGAGAGCCGTTTTCTTGTAGTTTTACAAGCTGGACAACCAGCCATATGTCAGCCTTCAACTTCGCTGAGGCCATATGTAGTCTTGAGACCCCGTTGGATGAGTGTCTGGGATGTTGGCTCTCTTTCATTGATTGACTCTTGAGAGTTTGACTACTCTCCGCTGTCTTGTATGCGCTACGATGATGCTATGCGCAACTTTGATGCTTTACAGCCGTGCACTAATGAGTCGTGCTTGCTTTATGAGAAGCATTCTTGGATTGCTCCATTATATGGAGTTGCATGATCACTTATCTCCTGGATGTCATGGACTTAGGGATGCTTGACTCTTCTTTTGTAGAGGTTCCTGACACTTATTACACAACTCGTCCAATTGGGCGTTGGGTGAGATTTCATGATTCCTCACCGTGTCTTTTTTTTTCTTTTCTTTGTTTTCACTCCCTTGCCACATTGGCCTTTCAGTGGGAGGTTGTTGAGGTAAAAGGCCTCTAGGCCTGCCCGTGTACACTGTGACCGCCCATTCTTTATTCATATATAATATGATAGTGCAATAAGGCTGTCAATTCAATTAGACAGCACCTACATGGTGTGTGCTCTTCTCTCCCGCATCTTCCTCTTCTGCTTTTCCATTTCCATTGCATCCCCTTTACTTTTTTCCTAAAGAAGGACATCTATGGAAGCACGCAAAGAAGAAGAAAGGAGCGCCTATCCGAGTTTTAGGTAACAAAAGATTGCAACAACATATAATGAAGGAATTTCATGAAAGCCTGTGGGCTGGCCATAGAGGCATATGGGGAACCTTTAGTAAAGTCAAAGAAAAATATTGGTGGCAAAACATGTATCGGGACATAGCACATTTTGTTGAAAGCTGTTATGTATGTTAGATGTATTCTATGGTCAAGCATCGAGATGGGTTTCAATCGACTTATCCCTTGTCTATGCATTATAGATGGGTTATTGATCTTGTAATTATGCATACAGGAATATGAAATATGCGATATTTAGTGCTTGCAAGAGAGGATCTAACCAATCAAGTTGAAGACAAATCCTTAACAACCAAGACCACTCAAGTTGTTTGTCGTTTTTTTCTTGAAGAAGTATTTTGTAGATATGGTTGTGTGGGTAAAGTAATTGCAAATAGAGGAGAGTTGGATACTAATGAGGCATACAACTTCTTGTGAAAGATGCGGGATCTAGGACATGGCAGTGAGTTATGGTGGATGAAAGGAGAAGTGTGGACTCATGATGGAGAAGACAAAGACACTGTTTGTTACACAAGTGAATTAGGTTCCAAGATTGAGACTTGGACTCATAAACACAATCTTGTGTGTGGACAATGACATTGATACTTCACTGAAAAGAAAAGAGTACTATCATTGCATTTAGAAAAGGAAGCAAGTACAATGCTTTATAGGAAAGTAGGAAATTGCAGTAGGCACCACTGTGCATATGGGATAGGTTAGCCTGCATGTCCTTGGCCCTGAAGCTCCATACAAAGAGGCTGTCAATGAGTGTGATTGCTGAATCTCAATACTTCTTTACTCAATTGGGTATTAGGTTGGCTTTAACATTAGCCTACAACCCTGAAGGCAATAGGAAAATTGAGAGAGGGCACCAACCTATTTTCAAGCATATGGCAGCTAGAAAGAAGGCCTAAAGATGTTCAAGCAGCTATTGAGAAGCTAAAGACAGCAAGACTAAAGAACAAAAGAGGATTTAATAAGTGACATCGACTTCGGCCAAGAGCAATTCAAGAAAATGGTTGGGTACTCGTTTATAATAGCACCCTAGACAATCAATACAGTGCTTCTAGGAAGATGGTAAAGTGTTGGTTTGGCCCATATGTAGTAAATATCGTTCATGACAATGCCACATATTCATTGGCTGAATTGGATGGGACCACCATGAAGATACACATAACTGGAAAAGGAATCAAGCTCTTCAAACGAAGAGAAAGTTCAACATATGAGTTAGAAGACTTGGATATAATTCAAGAGCATGAAGACATAGAGCAAAAGAAGAGGCAGAAGGTGAAGACATTGACATGGCAGAAGATACTTCTTCTAACACTGCAAATCCATAAAACTTTGGCACATGCCACAGGATGTGCAGGTTAGGAGGAGGTAGATGACGTGCCGCTACACGCACACCGTATAAAAAAATCTAGAGTGTGGCTTTCTTATTGATTTAGAGAGCCAATGCCATTTTAGACATTAGTGTTAGTGTCCATGGTTCAAAAATATTAGATTTTTTGACAAGTTTTAGCCTATTTTTGATATTTTAGATATTATCTATTGTAAAAATCTATAAAACTATAGACAACTTCTAGATTAGGATGATATGTAAAAGAAAGTATGTAACTTTCAGCCAATTTGAGAGGATTTTATGTAAACAGAGAGATTGGCGAAATCGCGCGACGCGCGATCGATGTTTTTAGGCAGTGAATAGCATTCCGAAAGGGGAGATGAAAAAGAAGTGATCTGGCAGAATTCTGGCCATAGATGTGTTGGTATTTTACTCCCCTTTCAGAGCCAATGGAAGCATCAGATTGGCTATTTGAGCAACATAAAGGAATGTATTATTTTATACACGTTTTTGTCTATTAGAGTTATATCTTCTCATAATGCTGAAAGAAACTGACATGCTTCATCTCTGTTAGTATTCTTCTTTATTTTCTATTTTTTTAAAAAGTATTCTTCTACATTATTAATTTCCTCGAACCCCTTCTCTTCCGTCCACTCCTCTCCCTGAATCTACATTCACCCTGCTGTCTCTTATTTTCAAGAACTGGGCTTGAAATCTTCAACCCTTCTCTTATCTCAACCATCTCCGAAGTCTAAGCTCTTGAACCCCCATACATTCTTCTCTTGCCAAACCCCTATGATGACCTTCAACCCTACATGCTGCGACAGCGTACACACACACACACACACACACTCTCTCTCTCTCTCTCTCCCCCCCACTTTTTAACAATCCTCTTTTGGTAATTTCTTTAAAAATCAACTTTCTTTTTCTAACAGCTAATTCTCTCTCTCTCTCTCTCTCTCTCTCTCCCAATTTTGTGTCTTTCTGTAATTTTTTTAAATTAACAGTCTTTTTGTACTTTAAAAATGTTGATTAATTTTTTTTGTAAATGTTTAAAATTCAATTTTTTGTATGTGTGTGTGTATGTCTTCGCCCTTCTTGTAGCTCTCATTTTTCATAATTTTTAAGAAATTATTTCTCTCTCTTCACCTTTTTATTAACTTTATTTTTTAAAAAGTTTTACATTTATTATTTAAAATATAAAAATATATTAAAAATTAAAAATTATATATATCTATATATAATACACACACACACTCTCTCTCTCTTTCTCTTTGCTTAATTTTAAAAGTTTTTTCGTAAACTCTTTTAAATTAACAATATCTCTCACTTGCTCTCTCTCTCTCTAAGATTTTTCTTCTCCCACCTCTCTTAGTCCTTGTGTGTGTGTCTCTCTCTCCTTGTATTAAGAGTTAGTTTCGTAAAATTTTTCCCCCTCTCTCTCTCTCTCAAAGTTTTTAAAGCAATTTTTAAATTCTCTCTCTCTCTCTCTCTCTTTCAACGGCCTTTTGTTGAAATGTTTTTTAAATCTACTTTTCTTTTTAAACAACTGACTATCTCTCTTTGTCCCCTTTTTGTTAACCCTCTCTTTTTTTAATTTGAGCTTTTTTAATTGATCTCTCTCTCTCCTTCCATTTTGAAAATCAACACACACAAATAGACTCTCTTTTTGTCATTTTTATTAGCTCTCTTTCTGTCATTTTTATTAGCTCTCTTGTTATAACGTTGCCTTCCGCCACTCCATCTGCCTCCCGCCCGTTCGACTTCTGCAGCCACAGAGAGAGAGAGAGAGAGAATCTGCACCCTTGTTCTCTCTCGAAGAGAGAGGGAGTGAGGAAGCCGCCCTCGCTCCCCCATTTTCTGCACAGAGAGAGAGAGAGAGAGAGAGAAACCTCTTACCTCGCCCCTGTTGCTCCCCAATCGTGTTTCACCTCCATAAGCCGTTGCGTTTCACCTCATAAGCTGACGGTTAAGTTGAAGGCTTTTAGCCTTAAGGTTTTGATGCCGTCCGTCCGAGCCATAATGCGGCGCTAAGTCTAACGGGTTGATCCGAGTGGAAGCGTAAGACGTTAATCCAGCCTTAAGCCGAGTTGATGAAGGGGCCGTCTGAATGGAAGCCTAGTGGGACGTCCCATCAGTCCCCCCTCCTCGACCTGTAACTTCTCTCCCTCTCGACCGCCACCTAGGCTAGTAACCGTCACCTTGGCCACTTCATCATTAAGCCGCATGGCCTCCGCACTTCTTCCTCTCAGTTGCCATCGCTAGCCTCATCAGGGTCAGGATAGATTACAAGCGGGGTTTTTTGTCGGATGCACACATAGGCTGGAAGAGACTTCGATGATAGGCCCCACACTCGCAAACGTTTTTGCTTTTTGAGGTGGTTATATGCAGAATAGACACAGGGTAAAACTGCGATTCACCATGGAGCTATGCCCATGCCATGGTCACGCATCCATGAGGTCTGTCGGCGCCTTGATTCCTCACGCTCTGGCCCCTATTAATAGTCTTCACCAGTACTAACGGACGTTTTAAAAAGCTAATAAAATATATGACTCTCTTTCCCTTTGGAGACCCTCTACCATTCTCTGTTCAGGAAAACAGTGACCTGCTCTTTTGCAGTCCTCCTCCATTACGAAAGGACCCTCCTCCGTTCCCCTTCCAACACTCCTCCATTCCCGTCTAGTCATTGCAGCATACCAAAGCTACCATTCTACCATGTTTTGAAGCAACCCAAATGGCATTGAGGAAAGCAAAGCTACTATTTTGAGCCATTTCTACCAATAGCATAGCAATCAATACAACATCACAAAGTACACATTTCTACCATTTTTTAAGCCTAGCAAAGGGGCTATTTTTTGAAGCTTAGCAACTTAGCTACCCTTCACACCATATGCTATGTTTGCAAGCACTTACATAGCTCAATCCCCAACACCATGATTCCCATGATTGTTAAACATCCCATACCCACCAATGCAAATCCAAAAATTAAAGCTCAAAATCTCCCATCTGGTCCATTTGATGCCTCTAATCTTCAACGGGAGGCACATATGAATTCTTCATCAAAATATGACATCCAAAACATTGCATACATCCAATGGGATCAGTTGGATGATTTCATATGTGGTGAGTCTCAAAGAAAGGATGCACCAACTGGCTTCTGCAAGCAATGGACATCAAATAACGCATTGGGTAAGCTATTACGTCCGACGACAAATAGTCACAAACAACTTATCGGGTGAGTCCGTATTTCCAAAGCACAACGTGATATTTTTTAATTAAGCAATTGTTTATGAACTTGGAGTACTTTCTAATTGAGGATCCTTTTGCCAATGTCATGTCCTTTTTACCAATATGAAACCACACAACCTAGTTCTAGTTTACGAACCTTCAAGAAGTTTCATTAAGAATCTTTTTGCATTGCATTCTTCACAAGGTCTACTTTCCCAAATTGCCTCTATTGTCAATCCTAGACAATCCCATACTCACCTTGTGGTGCAAGTTCATGCACCTCTAAGCATACCCTTGGGTTAGAATTTAGACTAGGTTTGTAGCCACACCATTAAGTGTGTCTTCTTGCATCAGAACAGTAGATGAAAGGGGAAACAAATTTAACTTCATTGTGTAGAAAAGCACTTAAATCTTTGATGCATTATCTTCTATCCCTGTTGCGCCTTACTTTTATTATGATGCACTTGCAATGTTCCATTGAGCATTTGCAAGAGCTTCTACATCTTTTGAATTCTTTCATACTTTATTTTGATACATTTGCAATGTTGAGATACTGCATCTTTTTAATTCTTTCATCTACCTTTGAGATTGACAATAATTTTATACATTTCCATTGACACTTGTCAACTTCAAAACCTACTAAAATGGGGATATCTAATGGACCTTTACTCCTTTTGGAGCATAGTTTCTTTACTAATGTAATATATTTCCACCCTTGTAAGGTTACTTTAGATCCAAACTTTTCACTAGTGTGAAGTACTTTTTGTAATGCTATATTGAATGCTCTATTTTTCTGTATAGTTATTGGTGCAACTTTGGCCCCATTGATGCTCGTGATAACCCACAAATAATGAAAGCCCAAAAGAAGGCAAGAAAACGCAGGGTGGAGTCCCAAACCTATGCCATGGGCTATCAATGTCACTTTGTGGCTGCACAATTATACCTTTGGCCCACAATTTGTCATTTGAATTATATTCAATACGAGCATGTTGATGCAAAAGAAAATGTGTGTCATGGTGCATTATACATAGGACAATACAATGCAAGGATGGCCTTTGCACCATGGTTGTCAATGGGGATGCGATCACGGATTTTTGACATGCTTCATAAAGGGTTCACCCCACAACACGTATTGCAATATCACATACACACAGTGCAAAGGGGTGCTACAAATGGTAGCTTAAAGACCACAAGAGACACTTTTCTTACATTGCGAGATATTTTGAACATTTCAAGCAAGTTGGAAACCGTCACTCTACAAATGAACCAAGATGATGCGCGTAGTGTGCGCAATTGGGTCCTCACCAATAAGAGCCAAATCTTTTATTATCAGATATTTGATGAGGCAAAAGGGCATGCATTTGTACTCGGTGTGCAAACCGATTGGCAACTAGAAATGGCCAAAACACATGGGAATGATGAGTTGCTGGCAATGGATGCCACCTTTGGCACTAATAAATATAAGGTATTATATTTCCATTGTTGTGTGCATTGAAAAATATTTAATTATTGTTAACTAGAATGATCTTTTGCATTTTCACCTATACACCATCTTGGTGTTTGATTCTCATTGGAATGGCATCCCTGTTGCTTGGATTATTACATTTTCAAGCACCATGGCTAATATTTGAACATGGTTGGTGGCCTTTCGAAAATCAATTGCTTAATGCAAAAAAATCATGGCAGCCTAGTGCATTTATGGTAGACGATGCTCTTGCAAAAATACATGCTATTAGGTAAGCCATCCATATATTGATTCCTTTATATAATCTATTTTTTAATGAGAATTTAAGTTGCAATGTGTATAAGTTTGGATAATCATTTGGTGGGACTTTATGTTGGATTGTGCATGGAATTGAATGTTCATTTGGTGGCTCTTTGTGTTTTATTGTTGACATCAGGGAGGTTTTTGGTGTGCCAATATGCCTTTGCATTTGTCATGTCCAACGAGCTCGGTTAAAGAACTTAATAAAGAAGGTTTCTAATGCATCAAAACGGGACGACATGTTCAAAGCACTAGGTCAAATAATGAACATGCAAAGCAAAGGGAACACAAATCAAGTAAGTACAGAGCGAGAAGCCATGGACCTAGTGGATAATTTCTTGCGTACATATAAGGAGGAAGAGGGTTTTGTCAAGTATTTTAAGGACCAATGGATGGCATCAATAGGTAAGGGTTTGTGGCTTAGCTAGTACTTTTTCCTCTCTTATTTGCTTAACATTTATTTTTTACTTTCGAAGGAATGTGGATTCGAGCAACTCACCATTTTCCTCACTCAAATTAGGAGACAAATGGTAGCATCGAATCCTATCATGGTATTCTAAAATCACGATTTCTTACTGGTCATAAGACAATTCATAGTCGAAGGGTAGATTGGCTCTTGCAAAAGCTTTTGGGCCCTTGTCATTCTTATTACTGGTATCATGATTTGTTGAAGGAGGCTGGGTTCAAAAAGAATTTTAATATCTTGGATGTTATTGCAAGCTCTGTGCAACATGCCCAAGAAATCCCTAATGACAATGTAAAGTTCTTGGATATTGAGCACAAGGTTGCCTTGGTGAAAAGCCAGAGCAAAAGTGACCTATGGCACAAAGTGGAGAATGCAAATTGCAATTGGGCATGTTGCTCATGTGAGTGGACCATGCCTGGCAACCTTTGCAAACATCAAGCAAAGGTATTGATGATTGGTGGTTTACAATTTTCCCATGTCATCAAGGCATCCATGGACTTGTACGACTTATCTACCAAAGATGTTCCACAAAAGCCATTTTTTTTGGTAAAAGTTTATTATTGTGCTTTACAAGCTAGATTGCGAAGTAATTATGCCTCGAAAAGTTTGATAGGTCATGGATTCTTATGCCACATGGACTCGATCGATGTTGAGGACCCACTTCCCATGTCTCCATGTGGGGTTGGTGTAGGTATAAATAACTTTAAGCCATCATTGTTAAATTGTTGCGAGTTAGCATTCATTGATTGAACGTGGTTTGTTCCTAGGCTCATTGATGATATCAAATGAGGACAAGATTGTGCAAATGCGCCAAATTGTTGAGGAGACACCCTTTCAGTGTGGTAGGTGTTGGCTATGATAAATTTTACCTTTGACCTACTATGGATGTTATGGTTGTCTTAAAAAAATGTGTGCTTGGCAGATGGTGAAGTGGCATTGTTGGAGTTTTCTCGATGTCTTGCTCTTCAGATGCAAATGTCTGTTCAACAAGCAAAGGCATCAAAGTCGCAACTACCACACCCACTTAATAGCTTGTAGCCTGTCGAGGATGGCTTTGGGAACTCACTAGCTAGGGCATGTCCATTCTTTAAGCCAGGTTGTCACAAGACAGTTTTAAGGACTAAAGAACAAGTGAGGAAGCTCCCCTCATTCCCAAAGCCTCCTGAAAAAATCAAGGTAACAATGCAATGCAAATTAGACAAGGCATGTGAGGAGGGAGAAGCAAGCAAGGCTTCAAGTTGATCCACATTTTCTTACCTTGACACATATGATGGACCAAGTTTTTAATGACATTGTCAATATTTGTATTTTTTTCCAAAACATTGTCGTTTAGAAATTCAAATATCATCACAGTATTTCCATTTACGTTTATTGATCTCATCATTGGTGCACCCATTACCACTAACCTAATGACATCTTTGTATCATTGTACACTTGGGCACTCAAGTTAAACACCATTTATTGCCCATGCCTTTACTTATCTATAACACCTCCTTCCATAAATCGTCCTTTCTAAACTATATCAAGCTTGAGTGAGGGGTTATATAATTTATGGAAAGCTAAATTGAAGAATCTTATATAATCCATTTCGGCCCTTTAAAAATTTCAAACCAATCAAGTGTACAATACAATATTTTCTAGACAAAGATTTTGGATCCAAAAATTAGTTGGGATTAAAAAAGTGAAATTATTGCTTTGGAAAGTATTAGTAGTTTTCTACCTAGTTGTTAGAAAGCTCTAACAAACTCAAAGGGATTAGATAAGTGGAACTGTTGCTTTGGAAAGTAGTAGTAGTTTTATGTGTAGCTGTTAGAAAGATCTAGTAAACTCAAAGGGCTAGGTCTAGAGAAAACTGTACTACCAAAAAATTTCCAATATTGTATGTATCCATATTAAATACACATAAAAATTGAAAAGATTTGACTATAGCTCTATTTGTATATCCTAGTAACCTCAAAGGGCTAGGTTTAAAGAAGACACAATTGTAGTACCAAAAGAATTTTAGTAATGCACATTATGTTAAATATACAACTAGAGTTGTTGAATTATATCATATTTCCAAATATGCTAGCATAAACCATTTGGGATATGAATATGCCATGACATTGATAGAAAACATACAAGGACTCTTGCAAAGTGGAATTATATGAAGTGCAACGATCTTTTGATACTCGATTGCTCAAACTATGTCATATTTTCAAATATGTTGACATAGAACATTTGGGATACAAATATACAATGGCATTGATTGAAAACATACAACCACTCTCGTAGAGTAGGACCTGAAGGGGCTTCTTATTGACATACATTGCTCATCAAAGCGCCAATCGCTCTTATCAAAGCGCCATTCACTCGATGTACAACACTGAAAATAGCTCCAACTGAAAATAACTAAAAATATGCATCGCCTAATTCTCTTGTGGTATTGTGTGAGGAAGAAGAGACAAGAGCAATGGCAACATTCATGTAGGAGTACCAGCTATAGCAGACAAGGAAGTCTCCCTCAATGATGCCTCCCTCTGCCATAGTTATGGTGCTCCCAACATATACATGGCTATAGACAAGGCCATGGCAATGGTGGGTATGCCAAACCCCATGGCCCAGCTCACACTCTACTGCACATAGACTACAAAGGTGCCCGAGAGGAGCACAAACAGGTAGATACCAAAGAAATACCAGTTTGAATAGCTTTGGAAAGCCTTCTTCCCCTCCAAAGTGTCTTGGTTAAATTGGTCAGCCCCAAAAGGGTAGGCACATGGTTTGATGCCACCTGAAGAAACGGCCAACAATGTAAATGCTGAGCAAAGGAAAGCAAGTTGGGCTGCTGTGGGTTGTGCACATTAAGATGGTGCCTGATTTGAACCAGCCAGACCAAGAAGTTGGCCTAAGGGATGAAACATTCCCTGCATTCATGCAGATAAAGAAACTTTATCAATACAAGCATAGGAAACAAGGAAGCAGATTGAGACAACTATAAATTGGTTGTGTGGATAAGCTGGACTAATACTAGTGCAAACTCACTTGAATTAATCAGTTTGTGCGCGACCCAATGTGTTGCACATTGAGATGCTTCCTGTGCAAGGATATCCCATGCATGTAGTGGTGACATCAATCATTTTTTTGTGTGGATTTACCGTTAAGAGCATGCCTTAAAACAACAACAATCCTTAGTCATGGCATGACATTAAAAACAAAGAACAAAAGGGACTCTTCAAGGAACTCACCACCAAGTTAATGAGAGAGGCTATGATCAAAGCCCATAAACATACAACATATTAATCTGCTAGATAACCACCAAGCACAGGAGAAATGTAACCTATGTTGTTGCTTATGCTGAGAATTTTGGCAGCATTGACCTGCTCTAAATGGAAATCTTATGTGAGGTACATGATCATGTTGAACATCATGCCTATGCTTGCAAGCTTGTCACATACTTCACTACCTGGATAAATCAGTTGAGCACAAGACGAGAGAGTTTTTCAGGTCATTGATGCTTGCTGGAAAATCGTAGCAATGTCCAAAAAAAGAGAGAGAACAATACACTAACATCAGCCTTCCTCCATATTGCATATATATGTACTTGTTAAGCACCACAATACAACTATAGTGCTACAAATCTAACATGAAGTATTTAGATGGAATCTACCTAATACAAATGGCATGGTCTTCCAGTTTCTAGGCTGCATGGCTCTCTTCTTCTCTTTAATTGTGCAAACTGCTCTCTGGACTTTCGCCCACAACAACATTGCAGGAGAGCTAGAGCTCCAAAATCCCCTACACTTCTCCTATCTTTGCTTGTCACTAGCAATGCCATCCACTCCCATGGTTTTTTCATTGCCTACTAGTGCCATCTCTCATAATCAAGCTCAGAAAATGAGCAAAATCTCCGAGTAAACTGTGAAATCCACCATGATATGCTTCAATCCTAAAGGAGAGAGAGAGAGAGAGAGAGAGAGAGCATGTACCTATTGTTACAGAAGACGAGCTTGGCTTCAGAGGTTTGCGAGATGTGTCATTTCAGAGAGCCGCGAGATGAGCTCGCTATGCTTCAAAGGGCCACGAGAGAGCATGGATGTGTGGGTTTAGAGAGCTGCGAGAGAGAGAGAGAGAGAGAGAGAGAGAGAAGGCAAATGGCCATGGATGCTATGTAACCTAAGTCATGAGAGAGAGAGAGAGAGAGAGAGAGAGTAGCGAGGGTTTGGCATTCCATGTCCATGGCCCCCCCTTTTTCTTTCTCTCCATCTCTTTTTTAAAACCCTGCAGTCAATCAGCCACATCAGACTTGACCGCTGATGTGTACGTCAAGACAAAAAACCCCACTTGATATCTAACCTGAGGCGCCTCATCATGCAATTCTATCCAACAGACCGCATGTTTGAACCGATCAAGCCCGCCTCGCGTGTCCAGGGACTCTTATCAACAGTAGCCTAGTATTACTTTCGCTCAATGGCATGAGTACAACTGTTGAGAGTACTGCATCGTCTTCACGATACGTTGTACGTTAATAAATGAATCCAGGCAATTAGAAGCAAATAACACACCGTCCAGGCAGATTACCAAGCCTCAGTCCAACAAATTGCTGCATATTTTTGTGACTGGTCCCTCGATAATAGTTGGTGCTCAATCTGGCCTCCATCCTCTCCTCTTGAGCCGGCCATCTCATTGATGAAACAGGCGCCAGTTGCGCCGCCAGCCCGTATTTTCCGGCCGCGAACCCGTGTTTTTGACCACCAATTTATTCGGCCGGAATCCCATGACTCTCGCAGCCGTCATACGCTGGTAGGCACCTCCTATATCATTAACCATATATCAAATGCGCATAATGGCCACGCTTAGACATGACGGCCGCCAAAACACCAAATTGGCGACGTTTTATCCTTGCATCCAAGCCCATTTGGCGCACAAAGGCCGACGTGAATGCCTCACGACTTTTGCTTGGGCAGATAATTTTCTTTCATATATATTTTTGGCAGAGAGAGAGAGAGAGAGAGAGAGAGAGAGAGAGAGAGAGAGCTCTTACCTCGCCCTCACTCCCGAGTCCCACTGCCAACTGGACATGTCTGTGTCATGTTCCCCTTTTTTCTGTGCTGGGAAATTGAAAACTCCTTGATGGCCAAAACGATGACGTGAATTTGGAAACCTCTCACTGGACATGTCTTTGTCACGTAGACATGTCACGTCCCCCTTTTTCTGTGATGGGAAATTGAAAACTCCTTGATGGCCAAAAGGATGACGTGAATTTGGAAACCTCCCACCAGTGTTCATTTTTGCAAGTACCCTAGGTTTTTTCATGTGAAAGGCTCGTTAGCAAGTGCCTTTCTTATGGAAGGGCTTTTTCAAAACTTTGCCCTTCGAGAGTCGCCTATTCTAAATTTTGCCTTTCTAGCTTAAAAAATACTATTTTACAAACTCCGGTTTAATCAATGTATAATCTCTTTGAACTGTTTTCTTGCCTTGTCATGTTCATTATTCTTTACAAAACTATAATACCAACAATGATACTATAAAATTTTCTACACTTAGTATACTAATCAGCTAATGATTTTAAGCATAATAAAATAAAATTGTAAATAATATCATGAGAATAAAGTGTAATGCTAGGAGAAAGGCTAGAGTTCAATTAAGCAAGATAGTTCAAAAGGGAAACAAGATAGTTCTATAATAATCCATGGTCACATATCAAAATAGCAACACAATCAAAGCATACCATTACTCATGCTTTCTTACACCAACTCTGTTCCTACCACATTGACACTACGGTGAGCTTTCAATCCGTCCCACGTGGCATAGATGGCATCCCAATCAACATCCAAAGGGTCTTTAGCACCATTATATGAAAGAAACATGAGTTGATTCAAGGTCTCCAATGACATCCTATTGCGATCATTGGACTTGATATGATTCATTTTAGAGAATCCTCTCTCACAATCAACTGTGCTTGCAACAATAAGTAAGCATGAACGCCATAACTTTTTCATCTCTCCAAAGGCTTGATCAAACTCAATATCATGTCCACATAATTGCCATGCACCATGCATATTTTGACCTGGGCATGTCCTCTTTAACTTCACCATAAAGTCTCCATACTCAAGCTTGCATGCATCAATATCAACAAGGGTCCCAAACTTTTCTAGTAAGGCATTTATCCAAATTGCACCCATTGTGAAGCATCCACGAACATCATGTGGGTAATCCTTAGGGCTAAATATCTTTGCAGCCTCAAATAGCTTTAAATCGGCAAACCTCACATATAGTGCAGATATAACATTCTGTACAAATTGCTTGCCAATTTCAATGCAGCTCTCCCAAGTTGCCAATTGGATACATTTATCCTTAGGTCCCAACTGATTATTATGAAGAGTATGCCTTTCCATAGCTCCAGCATTGTTGATTGAAAAATGCATGTATCCATCTTTAACTTGCTGATAAAACTTTGTGAGATATTGTGTCCCATGACCAAAGTCTCCCAATAAGAAGCGTGCCTCTAGAATATCTATAGTGACCATAAGCTCTGTTCCTATTGAAGTTATGTCTACTTGTTCAACTTGGAACTTTTTATTCAGAAGATTTAAGTAGTGTAGCACATCAGCTAACAGATGTAGGAAGAATTCAACCTTGAATGAGGTGAACAACATATACAACTCTGCATTTTCCCTCATCCATATACGCAATAGAGCTGGCATCAATGTAACGAGCCTTTTCACTACTTGTCCTCTTGAGAGCCAACGAATCTCATGCACCTTCAAGAGCTCATGAACTGGTAGCTCAAATTCAATGGCTAAATCTTTCAATTCGCCATGCCTTTTGTAAGAACTACTGAACCATTTGTAAGACTTTCGAGCGGCCATTTCTACTATCTCAAAGATAGCCAATGTAGACAAAGCATCCTTAGCTGCCAATGCATCTCTATGTGCTATACAATGAACTCCAACCAGGTGTGGTACCTCTCGTGCAAATCGGTTGACTAATCCATTTTGCCCAAGCATCACACTACATCCATCTGTGGAAAATCCTACAAGCTTAGATTTTGATAAACCAAAGCTGAGTAAAAACTCTGAGAGCCCATCATACAATCCCTTTGCTGTTCCATTATGTGTTTTCAATAATGAAACAAATCTATTACGTACATATCCATTGCCCTTATCACATAAATATGTGATACATACGATCATGTGGTGATCGTTAGAAACATCCGTGCTCTCATCCACCATCAATGAGTACAAGGGACTTTCACAAATCTCTGCCTTTGCTTTCTCATACAAGTGTTTGTAGCATGCCTCCAAAAACATATGAGCAGAAGATGAAGAAAGATAGGATGCATAACTTGCTTGACTAGGTACATATGGTGCCCCAAAAAATACTAATTCCTCAACATTCTTTTGAAAGTCTGAAAGAGGCTTATCCCTGATCGCAATGAAATACATCACTTGAAGCAACACTCTGATCCGTGCAACCCTTTTGTCTACCTCTGCTTGATCCATATTGTGCAAATGTGTATCAAGAGGTAAAGTTGATCTGTGGTCTTTCTCTGCCCATAAGAACTTTGCTTTGTTGTGTTCTTTGGACCTTTCGTGTACCTCCAATGATGGTCGTTGGAGAACTGTGCTACCAATATTAGCAAAAACATTGCTCATCTTAAAGTGTGTACACATCTTGCAACGGATTCTTTGTTTGCCATCTGCATCATGTGTAGCATAGCTCCATGGAAAGTACACCTTCCAATGTTCCTGATACACACGCTGACCCTTTGCTTTTTTTGACACTGAACCTTCATAGTCTAAAACTGCATCCACATGTGCCTCATATTGTTCTCTCACTTCATGTATGCTTTGTAGTACATTCACATTTTGTTCCATTTGAATGTCATCTTCCTCCTCTTCTAACCTCACATTGAGGTCCACACTCACATTCCTTGTAGGTTGTGTGTATGCACTAGAGCTTGCATTTGGAACATCATTGTCTCCAACACTATTGGGCATATCCTCTATTGATTTTCTCTTTCGCAAAAAAGCCATTGAGAGGCTTAATTGCTGAGAATCCTTTTTAGGGCGCCCAATTCTTGTCGAGAAAGCCATAACTTCAAATGCAACTGGTTTATCAATAACAATAAGCTCATAAGTTTCAAATAAAGAAATAAATTTTCAAAGGTCATATAAACTATTTTATATCATACATATCTTAGTAAGGTCAAGGTTTCACCCATCCATCTCAAAGAAAAGTGGTTTCATTTCTTAGTAAAAATGAGTAAACCCTTGATAGTAAATGTAGAGAAGAAATGATTAAATCAACTTTTTTAAAGACATAATGATGGAGCATACAACTATAAAGTGTATACTAGCATTTGACTAAGGGCATCAATTAAAAGATTTCGAGTACTTATGTTTTGGGGATACATGTAAAGATTTGATGATAGTCACTCTAAGAAGTTTTCCTAATATCTCTTATTGCTAAGAAATCTCACTACTATGGATAGTGACTTTCATAGTTATGTCTTCTAGGTTGACAAAGGTTCTAACTCCATATTTTATCCCTATGAATTGTGTAAGACTTTGGCCTTATTGTTTTTGGGTTATTCCTTGATAGTATAATTCAAAGGACGTAGAAAAACTTTTGCATCCATAGGATCTATGTTACACTTAAATAAACTAATATTAGTTCAATCCTAAACATTGAAATATATTCCTTCTCTCTCAATTGGCTTTAATAAAGACTATCTTAGAGTTGCATAACCATATAACAATCGATGACTAGTTAAGTTAGACAACTCACCTCTCAAAGACTATATCTAATCAATATTGACTCGATTCGAGAGGAAAAACAAATCAATCAATATTGACTCAATTCAAGAGGAAATCCATAATTTAAAGCAAAATGATCATTTTGCCTCATTGCTAAGTTTTGGGTCTTATTGTGACTTGGAATTGTTTTTGCTTTAGGATATTGTAAGGGATGATGAGGTAGGTCATGGTAGGAGAACTATCAAAACGATTCTAACTCATAAGTAATTAAAGCAAAATAGTAGCTACTAGCCACTTAACTTATATAGGTAGTCTAAGACTAAGACTAAGGTGTGATTGTTGTTTTTTAAAAACTTACCTTGATAGAGCGTGCTGAGGTGGCGACTCCCCGCTGGTCTCTGGAGGCCTGGAGGCTGGAGCCTGGAGGGCCGTGGAGGCCCGAGGGTCGAGGCGGGCCGCGGCAGTGGTGGGCACTGGGCACTGCGCCCAGGCAAGCCCGAGGGTCGAGGAGTCAGGACTCGAGGCGGGCCGGGCCGCGGCAGTGGGCAGTGGGCACTGCGTCCAGGTGGCAGGCAGGCAGGCGGCTGGCCGCTAGAGGGTCGAGTCACTCGAGAGTCCACGGCCGAGTCCCGCTGGAATCGGCTGGATCCTGGAGGGTTGACGCCGAGTCCTGCTGGCGGCTGGAGACTGGCGTCCCCGCTGGTGGCGACTAGCGTCCTGAGTACCCGGCGCTGGTGGAGTCGCCGTTGCTGGAGTCCCGAGGGCCGAGACTGGAGTCCCCGCTGGTGACGGCCGAGACTGGAGTCCCACTCAGTGGCTGGAGCCTGGCAGGCTGGTAGCTGCCAGTTAGAGCGGCGAGTTAGTTGAGGGCCGAGCGGCGAGGCCCTACTCTCGTGTCAAGTTTCAACTTCCCACTCCCGACTCCCGAGCGTACAGTACCTCGGGAGCTGTAGGTTGTAGCCTGTAGGCTATCACTGTCAAGTCGACTGTTCAGACTCCAACTCTCCTCAAGGCTCGTACTCAGGACTCTCGAAAGTTGAGTGGCTTTTAGCCTTTAGGACCTAGGTTAAGAATTAGGGTTTCAAATTTCAACCTTTGAAGTTTGGGGGCCGGGCCAGGGGCTTGGGTAGTGGGCATTGGGCAGTGGGCACCGAGCGGGTGCCAGGTGGCTCCTAATAATATTAATTAATTAATTTTTTTAAAAAAAATTGCCCTTCTAAAGCAAGGTTAGAAAAAACCTGCCTTTCTTGAAGAAGGGCAAATTTTTTATCTTGGCCTTCTATGACATGGCCGAAATTTTTTTTGCCTTCTCTTGAAGGTCAAAATGCTTATAGAAGGGCTCAGCAACCCTAAAAAAAAAACCCTGCTTGCAGGCAAGGGACGGACGAAGGAGCAAGGCGAGCAATATATATATATATATATATATATATATATATATATATATGAAAAAAGAGGGTATTTACAAGATACTCGAATGAATATCTACCGCTGCGGACTCGGGACTCGGGAGCCTGGCGGGGGTGTCCGGCGGGGAGTCCCCAGTCGAGAGTCGAGACTCGATAGGTGAGGTGATCGTGAGAGTCTCAAGATCCTCCGCCCATATTCAGATCGGTACAAGTGGGCCAGAATCTCGAACGGCAGCCTGAGATATTTCCAAAAGGAGGTTCTGATTTCCCATCACAGAAAAAGGGGAACGTGACAAAGACATGTCCAGTGGGAGGCAGGGTTTTTTTTTAAGGGTTGCTGAGCCCTTCTATAAGCATTTTGACCTTCAAGAGAAGGCAAAAAAAATTTCGGCCATGTCATAGAAGGCCAAGATAAAAAATTTGCCCTTCTTCAAGAAAGGCAGGTTTTTTCTAACCTTGCTTTAGAAGGGCAATTTTTTTAAAAAAAATTAATTAATTAATATTATTAGGAGCCACCTGGCACCCGCTCGGTGCCCACTGCCCAATGCCCACTACCCAAGCCCCTGGCCCGGCCCCCAAACTTCAAAGGTTGAAATTTGAAACCCTAATTCTTAACCTAGGTCCTAAAGGCTAAAAGCCACTCAACTTTCGAGAGTCCTGAGTACGAGCCTTGAGGAGAGTTGGAGTCTGAACAGTCGACTTGACAGTGATAGCCTACAGGCTACAACCTACAGCTCCCGAGGTACTGTACGCTCGGGAGTCGGGAGTGGGAAGTTGAAACTTGACACGAGAGTAGGGCCTCGCCGCTCGGCCCTCAACTAACTCGCCGCTCTAACTGGCAGCTACCAGCCTGCCAGGCTCCAGCCACTGAGTGGGACTCCAGTCTCGGCCGTCACCAGCGGGGACTCCAGTCTCGGCCCTCGGGACTCCAGCAACGGCGACTCCACCAGCGCCGGGTACTCAGGACGCTAGTCGCCACCAGCGGGGACGCCAGTCTCCAGCCGCCAGCAGGACTCGGCGTCAACCCTCCAGGATCCAGCCGATTCCAGCGGGACTCGGCCGTGGACTCTCGAGTGACTCGACCCTCTAGCGGCCAGCCGCCTGCCTGCCTGCCACCTGGACGCAGTGCCCACTGCCCACTGCCGCGGCCCGGCCCGCCTCGAGTCCTGACTCCTCGACCCTCGGGCTTGCCTGGGCGCAGTGCCCAGTGCCCACCACTGCCGCGGCCCGCCTCGACCCTCGGGCCTCCACGGCCCTCCAGGCTCCAGCCTCCAGGCCTCCAGAGACCAGCGGGGAGTCGCCACCTCAGCACGCTCTATCAAGGTAAGTTTTTAAAAAACAACAATCACACCTTAGTCTTAGTCTTAGACTACCTATATAAGTTAAGTGGCTAGTAGCTACTATTTTGCTTTAATTACTTATGAGTTAGAATCGTTTTGATAGTTCTCCTACCATGACCTACCTCATCATCCCTTACAATATCCTAAAGCAAAAACAATTCCAAGTCACAATAAGACCCAAAACTTAGCAATGAGGCAAAATGATCATTTTGCTTTAAATTATGGATTTCCTCTTGAATTGAGTCAATATTGATTGATTTGTTTTTCCTCTCGAATCGAGTCAATATTGATTAGATATAGTCTTTGAGAGGTGAGTTGTCTAACTTAACTAGTCATCGATTGTTATATGGTTATGCAACTCTAAGATAGTCTTTATTAAAGCCAATTGAGAGAGAAGGAATATATTTCAATGTTTAGGATTGAACTAATATTAGTTTATTTAAGTGTAACATAGATCCTATGGATGCAAAAGTTTTTCTACGTCCTTTGAATTATACTATCAAGGAATAACCCAAAAACAATAAGGCCAAAGTCTTACACAATTCATAGGGATAAAATATGGAGTTAGAACCTTTGTCAACCTAGAAGACATAACTATGAAAGTCACTATCCATAGTAGTGAGATTTCTTAGCAATAAGAGATATTAGGAAAACTTCTTAGAGTGACTATCATCAAATCTTTACATGTATCCCCAAAACATAAGTACTCGAAATCTTTTAATTGATGCCCTTAGTCAAATGCTAGTATACACTTTATAGTTGTATGCTCCATCATTATGTCTTTAAAAAAGTTGATTTAATCATTTCTTCTCTACATTTACTATCAAGGGTTTACTCATTTTTACTAAGAAATGAAACCACTTTTCTTTGAGATGGATGGGTGAAACCTTGACCTTACTAAGATATGTATGATATAAAATAGTTTATATGACCTTTGAAAATTTATTTCTTTATTTGAAACTTATGAGCTTATTGTTATTGATAAACCAGTTGCATTTGAAGTTATGGCTTTCTCGACAAGAATTGGGCGCCCTAAAAAGGATTCTCAGCAATTAAGCCTCTCAATGGCTTTTTTGCGAAAGAGAAAATCAATAGAGGATATGCCCAATAGTGTTGGAGACAATGATGTTCCAAATGCAAGCTCTAGTGCATACACACAACCTACAAGGAATGTGAGTGTGGACCTCAATGTGAGGTTAGAAGAGGAGGAAGATGACATTCAAATGGAACAAAATGTGAATGTACTACAAAGCATACATGAAGTGAGAGAACAATATGAGGCACATGTGGATGCAGTTTTAGACTATGAAGGTTCAGTGTCAAAAAAAGCAAAGGGTCAGCGTGTGTATCAGGAACATTGGAAGGTGTACTTTCCATGGAGCTATGCTACACATGATGCAGATGGCAAACAAAGAATCCGTTGCAAGATGTGTACACACTTTAAGATGAGCAATGTTTTTGCTAATATTGGTAGCACAGTTCTCCAACGACCATCATTGGAGGTACACGAAAGGTCCAAAGAACACAACAAAGCAAAGTTCTTATGGGCAGAGAAAGACCACAGATCAACTTTACCTCTTGATACACATTTGCACAATATGGATCAAGCAGAGGTAGACAAAAGGGTTGCACGGATCAGAGTGTTGCTTCAAGTGATGTATTTCATTGCGATCAGGGATAAGCCTCTTTCAGACTTTCAAAAGAATGTTGAGGAATTAGTATTTTTTGGGGCACCATATGTACCTAGTCAAGCAAGTTATGCATCCTATCTTTCTTCATCTTCTGCTCATATGTTTTTGGAGGCATGCTACAAACACTTGTATGAGAAAGCAAAGGCAGAGATTTGTGAAAGTCCCTTGTACTCATTGATGGTGGATGAGAGCACGGATGTTTCTAACGATCACCACATGATCGTATGTATCACATATTTATGTGATAAGGGCAATGGATATGTACGTAATAGATTTGTTTCATTATTGAAAACACATAATGGAACAGCAAAGGGATTGTATGATGGGCTCTCAGAGTTTTTACTCAGCTTTGGTTTATCAAAATCTAAGCTTGTAGGATTTTCCACAGATGGATGTAGTGTGATGCTTGGGCAAAATGGATTAGTCAACCGATTTGCACGAGAGGTACCACACCTGGTTGGAGTTCATTGTATAGCACATAGAGATGCATTGGCAGCTAAGGATGCTTTGTCTACATTGGCTATCTTTGAGATAGTAGAAATGGCCGCTCGAAAGTCTTACAAATGGTTCAGTAGTTCTTACAAAAGGCATGGCGAATTGAAAGATTTAGCCATTGAATTTGAGCTACAAGTTCATGAGCTCTTGAAGGTGCATGAGATTCGTTGGCTCTCAAGAGGACAAGTAGTGAAAAGGCTCGTTACATTGATGCCAGCTCTATTGCGTATATGGATGAGGGAAAATGCAGAGTTGTATATGTTGTTCACCTCATTCAAGGTTGAATTCTTCCTACATCTGTTAGCTGATGTGCTACACTACTTAAATCTTCTGAATAAAAAGTTCCAAGTTGAACAAGTAGACATAACTTCAATAGGAACAGAGCTTATGGTCACTATAGATATTCTAGAGGCACGCTTCTTATTGGGAGACTTTGGTCATGGGACACAATATCTCACAAAGTTTTATCAGCAAGTTAAAGATGGATACATGCATTTTTCAATCAACAATGCTGGAGCTATGGAAAGGCATACTCTTCATAATAATCAGTTGGGACCTAAGGATAAATGTATCCAATTGGCAACTTGGGAGAGCTGCATTGAAATTGGCAAGCAATTTGTACAGAATGTTATATCTGCACTATATGTGAGGTTTGCCGATTTAAAGCTATTTGAGGCTGCAAAGATATTTAGCCCTAAGGATTACCCACATGATGTTCGTGGATGCTTCACAATGGGTGCAATTTGGATAAATGCCTTACTAGAAAAGTTTGGGACCCTTGTTGATATTGATGCATGCAAGCTTGAGTATGGAGACTTTATGGTGAAGTTAAAGAGGACATGCCCAGGTCAAAATATGCATGGTGCATGGCAATTATGTGGACATGATATTGAGTTTGATCAAGCCTTTGGAGAGATGAAAAAGTTATGGCGTTCATGCTTACTTATTGTTGCAAGCACAGTTGATTGTGAGAGAGGATTCTCTAAAATGAATCATATCAAGTCCAATGATCGCAATAGGATGTCATTGGAGACCTTGAATCAACTCATGTTTCTTTCATATAATGGTGCTAAAGACCCTTTGGATGTTGATTGGGATGCCATCTATGCCACGTGGGACGGATTGAAAGCTCACCGTAGTGTCAATGTGGTAGGAACAGAGTTGGTGTAAGAAAGCATGAGTAATGGTATGCTTTGATTGTGTTGCTATTTTGATATGTGACCATGGATTATTATAGAACTATCTTGTTTCCCTTTTGAACTATCTTGCTTAATTGAACTCTAGCCTTTCTCCTAGCATTACACTTTATTCTCATGATATTATTTACAATTTTATTTTATTATGCTTAAAATCATTAGCTGATTAGTATACTAAGTGTAGAAAATTTTATAGTATCATTGTTGGTATTATAGTTTTGTAAAGAATAATGAACATGACAAGGCAAGAAAACAGTTCAAAGAGATTATACATTGATTAAACCGGAGTTTGTAAAATAGTATTTTTTAAGCTAGAAAGGCAAAATTTAGAATAGGCGACTCTCGAAGGGCAAAGTTTTGAAAAAGCCCTTCCATAAGAAAGGCACTTGCTAACGAGCCTTTCACATGAAAAAACCTAGGGTACTTGCAAAAATGAACACTGCCTGCAAGTTGCCTGCAAAATCAAATAAAGGCGATTCGCAACCATAAAGGGATGCCTTGAATAATAATAATATTGAATTGACCCCTTTTGTCACTGTCCCTTTTTCTGAAATAGTGGGAAATGGCCCGTCATAGATTATGACATTACGGTCACGCGCAGACGTACTAAACCTTTTATATGTCAAATAAGTAAAGTTTACAACGTGTGACATGTCTTTTTTCCTTCTCACTTACTAAATATATAACCACCTTTACGTTTGGATGCAAATACAGACTGAGCATGTGGCAGCACTTTATGTTCTTTCCATTGTGTCACATCTCACTCGTGAGTCGTGACTCATTTGTTCATAAATTGCAAAGGATGGTTTTGAACTTTGGGCCATCAGCCCAATAATGACTTTAGACGGCACTCCCATTCATGAATCATGAGTCACACACACACCCACACACAATTATATATATATATATATATCTCAGAGACTAAGAGGGGTTTCACACACGACGTTTGAAATAACTCTCCATGTGTCTTGTGTGTGATGAAACTCAACATGTGGTTCTCTTCAAAACCTTTCCCTAGTGCATTTTACTTGTGTCACCCACACCTCCTATTGCCATTGATGGCAAGCTCGAGACATTGCTAGGATCATTTTGAGAAGGAAATGTCCAACCATAGAGTCCTTAGTTTGACAAAGCAATAAAACTAACACATGAGAATCCTCTACTATTTTGTTACTATGGCTACATCTATGCTTGAACTTGTAAGCTAGCATTGAACATTTCAATTTATTTTAACAAGCATAAATGCACGTCCACTTATGAAGGCTTTCAATTTTGTACATAAAAAGAAGATATGCATATCTATATAACTTAAAGGAGATCTCAAGAAAAGAAACTTTTGATCATGTGAACAAAACCTAATTAAAAAATATTATGTGCTCATAACACAACCTACGAGAAGCCACCAAGTCCAAATTCATATAAGTATTATGCACACACGCACATTTTTTAAGGCTTCTAAATTTGTATGTATACGAGAGACATGCTTAGGTATGCGTGAATAAAAGAGGTTTCAAGAAAGGAAACATTGGACCTAGCGCCAAATTTCAATAATAAATAGTATCATGATTCATGAGGCAAAGTAAAACATATGAGAATTTGGTGGAACAAAATTTGCTCTCAAGTTAATGATTTTTTCATAGCACTTTTTCCATCACTAATTACATGTGTGATTCAACTAAGCAAATGGCATAGAATATTTTAGTCAATTGTAACAAACATGTTAGCACATTGTCTTACACACATTCTAGAAAGATTCAAAATTGAATATGTATACAAAGCACTCTCATGACTCCAAAGCAATTTCACTCTAATTAGTTGTAACAAACATATTACAACATTGTCACATACACATGCTAGAAGGATTCAAAATTGAATATGTATATAAAGCACTTTCACCAATGCTGTTTATTAGAAGAGGTTTTAAGAAAGGATATATTTCACAACTTGGAAATATCTAAATAAAATTAATATAAAAAGATCAAACATGGCAATTGAGTTAAAGTAAAACCAATTCTACATTGGTGACTCTTTTCTTGAAAGCATATTAGGGCTTCAAAGTCGATTTCTATATAAAAGACATGTATAGGTGTTGATTAGTCAAATACATTTTAGGAAATGAGACATTTGACCATGTGGCGAAAAACTAACCAAAAGTAATATCATAAAATGAATACAAGCGCCATATGATAATTTACATTTCTACTAAATGATCATGGATTGAAAATGGTATGAATTCTTAATGCAATAAGAAAAGGATTTCACCATATGGCTAAATGTAAAGTTGTATAGGAGGGAAGAAGAAGATATGACCATATGGCCAAACCCTAGGTTCCAAAGCATTACAAGAGTGGCATATACTTTTGACACAATAAAGAGGTGTATAGGGAAGAAGAGCATATGACCATATGGCCAAACCCTAAATCTAAACTTGTATAGGGAAGAAGAGGACATGACCATATGAGTAGAGCCTCGGTTCTACAACATCATGAGTGGTATATAAAAGGATATGACCATATTGCAAGACCCTACGTTCTATAGCATTACAATTTTTATACAAGAGGATACAACCATATGGCCAGGCCCTAGGTTCTAAAGGATTACAAGTGGTATGTAGTTTTGATACAAGAACAAATGATTTTGACAATATTGCGAAATCCATTAGGAGAAATATGGACTCTCTTTTTTGCCCCTTAAGGGGTTTCTCTCACCTCTCTCTCTCTAAAAAGAGATTCCAAAATAATATTTTAAAAAGAGATCTTTTACAATCAAGCAAATCTCGTTTTTATGTTTTCAATAGATTTCACCTATTATTTTATTCCCAAACTGCAGGTTAAGGTCACTTTTTCTCAAAATCCTCATAACTAAAAAAATACAATTCTATTTTTTCTAAAAACGCAGCCAATCATTCTTTAATGCCCTCATGACTCTTTAATGCCCTCTTTAGTGCCCTCATGACTTTTCAATCATTCTCATTCTCGCTTCTTAAAAGGGCGGAAGTTAAAAAACGATATAAAATGACGTACACATCATATTTTAAGATTATTTTTTACCCAGAGACACCTTTTTGACTCGAGAGTCTTCTTGTAAATTTTCATCTTTTTTGGACAAGTATATACCTATTTCTGGGCATTTTTTCATTCCCTTAGAAAGCTCTAGTTTTGTCCCAAATTTTGTGCATTCTTCTCTTTCCCTCCAGAATATGGTTTCTTGCATACGAGTTCTTCTGAAGTAGCATTGAGGAGTAGTTTTGATACCATTTGTTGAAATCAAAGAATCTCTATCTACAACACACTCTACCCTGCTACAGGCCATCTTCCTCTTCAAAAATATGCAGTAAGAAATCTCCGTCTTCAACAGTCTATACTACAAGCAATCCAGTGATAATGGAGGTATCTTTATTTTTTTAATCTTTATGATGTTATTATTCTTCACAGTTGTTGTTCAGTCCTTAAGCATCAATTCATAGAGAGAGAGAGAGGAGGGGAGAAGGGGGGACAGATAGGACTGTGTGAGATGAACAAAGAAAATAAGTGATAGAGTGACAGATAGTAAATTAGGGCAGAAGATAAGATGATGTTATTGTTTTCCACTAGCCAAGCTTCAGTATGAATGTGTTTAGGGTTTCCTTGATGAATTTTTGTTGAGAGAGAGAGAGAGAGAGAGAGAGAGAGAGAGAGAGAATATTTTGGATAGAATAGAAGATAAGATTTGATGCTAATTAGAGGTAGATTAAAAGCCAAGATTACAGGCTGATTAGGGGTTGATTAGGGTCTATCAAGACTGAAAGCAAGAGAAAGAGACAAGAACCAACTGGGTTTTAAAAAAAACACAGATATAGTGAATCAAAGGGGTGTATTTCTGCGATTTGAATGTTAATCCAAGTTAACATTTGCATACTTTTTTTTTTGCAGAATGCAGGTGCAGGATGTACCAAGAGAAAGAGAGATATTCACTTTCAATTGGAGAATGAATATGCACCAATGTTCAAAAGAACTGTGGAAAGAGATGATGCAATAAGATGCAGGATGCAACAAGAAAGAAATGCAAGGAAAAAAAATGTGGACCTTTGGGTTGATGGGTGCATTTATCCACCCGATCCACTCACTCGAAGGCCACCGCAATTTGAAGGGCTTACATCATTTGTAAAGTTTGCTTGTGAAGGCAATGAAGGATTGTATGGATACATATGCAAACTTGTCACACAAGGATTAGCAGCGGCTCATCAAACCTTGACAAATATGTAGACAAGATTACAAGGGAATATGCAGTCTTTGATGGAAAATGATAGATTATTGGCTGAGAAGGATAGAGAGAACCAGAACCTACAACAAGCAATGTCTGTCATTGAAGATGCTATGCATGCTACACACGTGCAGAATATGGAGTTACAGTCTAAAGTCAATGACTTGGAGAAGGAGAATCGAAACATAGAGAGGAAGCTCACAAAAACTTTGGAGATTGGTCCCACTTTAAAAACCAAAGAGGCACGTCGGCGCATCCGATCCGTTAAACCAATTGGCCAATTAGCCAAAGGAAGTGGACAATATCATAGACAGATATATGCTCAATCTACTACAATGAGAAATATGTTTCCTCATGCAGAGAATGATACTATTGCCAAAGTCCTTAGCAAGGATATGGTCAAAAATGCATTGGAAAATTGTAAATTCAGGGACATTGTGGATGGTGTTGCTAGTGAACATCTTAGGGATGTGAGCAACTTGTTTACTGCTACAGATGCTCAGGGATTATGTGACAAGGTGGGAATGAGTTCTAAGTCATATAGTATGCTCTATCAACAATTGGATACAGGTTTTAAGCAAGTCTTCAATACTAAGCGAGTAATGCCTCTGCCAAAACCATTTCACGTGAAGAAGGCTCGAAAACAACTAAATGAGAAAGTTTTAGAACTAATTGGTGAGCCTACGCATCTGGAACACACACACATATTGAAGTATGGTTCCAAAGAAGTTGCCTTTGTATTGAATGCATCCAACAACTTTGTATTGGATATATGTAGGGTTCAGATTGCTATGGTCAAGTTCTACAATATATCTATGGAAGAATGTAGAGGCAAGCTTAAGTTTGTCCTCAAACTTGATGAGAGTGAGATTATCAAGGGGCAAAAACTTGAGCGTGTGAGTATAACACTTATGAATCGAGCATTGGATCCCAACATCGATGAAAAATATCCTTTATACTTCAGTGTATAATCGGAGAATGAAATATGGTGGCTTGCAGCATTTGAAGTACCAAAGGAGGACCATGAAGTACTTAAAGTTTTTTTTAACCTCACTAATATACCCATTGTTATTCAATAGCAAAATAATGGAGCAGTTTTACACGTTGAGGGGTTTGGGGACTATCAAGTTGAATGGCATCTTGCAGGTGATTTAAAAACATTGAAGTGTATGTTTGGTTTATCAAATGCAGCAAATGCAAAATTTCTGTGCATATACTGCATGCAAACTAGGAAGAAAGGGAAAGATGGAAAGAAAGAATGGCTTGCCAAGGCAGGACAACAGGATGCTCCGACATGTGATCAGAAAGTCATGAGAAATGGAATGCTAATTCCAGTGGATCCAAACTGGTGCCCTATTTTGGAAATACCACTAACAAGGGTTCACTTTTGCACATTGCATTGTTTGGTTAGAATAATTGAGAAGCTAGTATATGAATATATATGCTTTGCATACAAGATGCAGCCCGTGTCAGAATCAAATTTTGATGCATTTAGAGTCCACAAGAGAGCACAAGTCCCAAGTATATGACACGTCAATACTCATATCTCTAACATGAGATGTCTTATAAATTTTCTTTAAAATTTCAAAGGTTTGTCACTATGTTTTTCAAAGTCGATTTCGAACTTTGTTTTTTAATTATGAAAAGTTGATTTTGAAATCCTAAGACAAAGATATGAAAATTCCAAACATTGGAACATTCACTGGCCTAGAGAGAGGGGGGGGCATGAGGGGGGTGTCAGGAGATAGAGAGAGGTAGGGATGGGGTGGAGAAATGAAATGAAATGATAAATTTAAAATTCATTTACACCACAGTAAGTTTGAAAGTTTCGTATTTAAGTCGTCTCTCCTTTCATTTTTTCCCATTGCTCTCCACTCTACCCTCCACCTTTCTATCCTTCATCATCACAGCCATGGCACGTTCCAAGCTTCCTATCAAAAAGGTGCCTGCGAGAGCAAGAGCTCAACACTCTTCCGAATCTAGTGAGCGTACTGTGAGTGACAAAGATCCCCTGGTGACCGATAACGGTGGCCCTACTGCAGCCAATAATGGTGGCGCTACTGTGGCCAACAATGGTGGCCCTAGTGTGTTCGATAATGATGGTTCGCCATTGTCCAGAAATGGTGGTCCACATGCTCCAGCTACTCCACCTCCCACTACTGCTCCAGCTCGTAATACACGCCCTCCAACACATAAAAAGCGAAGATGGAGACTAGGCACAGCTGCGCTATGCGAGATAAGTAAATTCCAGAAGAGTGCCGACTTGATTATTCCTAAGGCACCATTCTCCAGGTTGGTGCGAGAAATACTGCAAGATCTACAGTCAGGGCATCATCACAAGTTCTTTTCGAGGAACCAGGCAAGGAATGTGGGGCGATGGTCAAGCCAAGCCTTGCTTGCTCTCCAAGAAGCAGCTGAAAGCTACTTAATTGATCTAATGAGTGATGGTCAACTTTTAGCCATTCATGCCCAACGTATCACTATTAAGCCCATAGATCTGATTCTTGTTCGCAGGATCCGCAATAACAAGGATGCATTTAATCTTAATGTCAACAATATGCTTTGAGAAGCTACCTTGTAATTGGATCTATGTTTTTAGCTCAGGTTTGGTTGTAGATTGTAAGGAGCTTAGTTTTGGGTTATCTTTCCAGTAGACCTTCAAGTATTTGATAGTAGTGGCCTGCAAAATGGAGCTAAATTTTCCCTAGCTCTAGTTATACTTGGTGCGATGCACTATTTACAGTGTATTTCATAGTTTCGCAATGCTAAATCCAATATGTGATATTCTATTTTGACCATGTTTCGCATTGTGTGAATTTTCAAGTTTCCAATTTTGTAAGTAGTTTTGTTGAGGATAACTTCAATGTGCAACCACGTACACGTCGGTGATCGGTTGTATATGGGCCGATGCACTATATCCTTACTATATATAGTGGTTTGGCAACAGTATATCCGATATGCGATATTCCATTTTACCCATGATTTATTTTTTGTCAATTTTAAGTTTCCAATGTTTCGCATTGCGAGGTTGACAATACATTTAATCTACAGTTGCGCACACTCATTATCAGTACATTTAATCTACAGTTGCAAGGTTGACAACACATTATCAGTGTAGTATAATGCAGTTAACGCATTTTCAAAAAAAGATTGAACCGTCAAATTTATAAATCGGAATCTGGTGAAACTTCACCCTCATGCTGGGCATTAGAAAAACTCATTTACATTAAAAATTTGGCCCTATCAGAAGCCTCTGGGTCACCTGTCCGGAGGGGGATTCAGGGCCCCAGACGCGAGCCTTCGAACAGGTGATCCAGAGGCTTCTGTTGGGGCCAAAAAAATTTTGGGTGGTTGATGTGTCCTTGAGGAGCCTACAGGTAAAATTTCATGTGATTCGGAGCACTGGTGATATTTTTCCAAAGCATGGATTCATTAATTAAAATTTTAGGGTTTTTGAAAATTTTGGCTATAAGTTTAAAGTTTCACCTCATTTTACATATTTCACTTTTGAGTTCTGAGTTCTCTCTCCTAGAAGACATGGTATGCACCAAGCAAGCGGCCCAGAGATACCCCCTGGAAATTCCATACGGCAGCCACGTCCTCCAGCTCCACCACCACCACAACGACGCCAGTATCGCAAGCGTCGATGGAAGCCATGCACAGTGGCTCTTCGCGAGATCCGCCACTACCAGAAGACCACTCACCTCCTGATACCGAAGGCTCCATTCCAAAAGTTGGTGCGGGAGATCATGGAGGGCATACTGATCAGGAACAACAGGACCCAATTTCCAGATATATTACATGCGAAACAACCGGATCGCTGGACTGCCCAGGCCCTCCTCACACTACAAGAAGCTGCTGAAGCCTACCTCATCGACTTATTTGGAGACTCAGTCTATGCAGCGGTGCATGCAAGGAGGGTCACCGTCACCGATAGGGATCTGCGGATAGTCAGGTTCTTTCGGCGATGGAAAGATAGTCCTCGCGGAGGTCAGCAAGGATAGAGGTGTACAACTCAAAAGCACATGGAATGTAGCTTCTGAAGACATTTGGTAAAGCCTTGGTTGTAATGGACCCCATGTATAATTGTTATTAATACAAATACAAAGTTTTTGGCGCGTCTTATTTTTGTTTAGTCGCTTGATATTTATTTTATTTACCTCATTGAGTTATCGTTACATGCGTTCGAACAAATACATGTTGCGCACGAATTCGATAAAGCACTGTGTATTAAATTTAGGGTACGAATCGTGTTACGTATAAATTCGACAAATAAACGTAACATTCAAGTAAAAAACAACAGTAAATGACACGTATCACAAACTACATTGCACGCGAATCCAACAAACATCGGTTTTCATTACTTGAAGAGAAGATTACAAAGTGCAGTACATCAATGATGCGATATCAGTAGGCAATAAGTACATCTATTCTCTCCTAGGCTTCTTCGAGCTAGGCTCCCCATGGTCAGAGATATTCTTGATCATAGGCAACAATACATTTTGGCCCAATAGTTCTTGTCTAATGACAGTGGGGTCTTCAACACCGGCAACCATGCCACGGGCCACCATGGAGAAAAGTGGGCCAGACCTAGTACTCGTGAATAAGTAGAGTAGCTTCGAACGTCGAAGCAACACTACTTTCTCCAGGCTAGAGTTGGTCGGGATGATCTTGAAGGGCCCAGCCTTTGTTAGTACCCTCAACTTCAAGAAGTTCTCAGCAAAAGCAGGGGAGCATGTCTTATGAAATACAATAATGTCGTTGACAAGCTGCCCAACGTACTCCTTCAATGCCGAGTCTTGCACCCTTCCTTGGCTACCAGATCGGCCACCCTGCCTAGATGAAAACTCATCTATATAGACAATCTCCTGCAACACATAAGTTCAATATCAGACTCACTATGCATGGAATGTGCTGAAGATATATAAATCATATTCATATGAAACTTAACCAGTAGGGCCTCTAGGGCATCGGGAGCGCACACATGTGTTTTTGTCGGGATCGGGCCCCCAGATGTGCCCTGGCCGGAGGCTCGCGTCTGGGGGCCTGAATCTGCAGATTCAGGCCCCCAGACGCGAGCCTCCGGCCAGGGCACATCTGGGGGCCCGATCCCGACAAAAACACATGTGTGCGCTGCAGATTCAGGTCCCCCAGACGCGAGCCTCCAGCCAGGGCACATCTAGGGGCCCGATCCCGACAAAAACACGTGTGCGCTCCCGATGCCCTAGAGGCCCTACTGGTTAAGTTTCATATGAAATCGAGAACATTACCTTCTCTGCATCATCTATCTGCCGCTGTAATGGAGCATCCAGGTCTGCTCCTGCCACTAGGCTGCCCTCGTCTCTCTCTTGGGTAGGCACTGCATAGTCGGGTCGAGGACCAAAAAGGCTTTCCTGCAATCGCTCGAACTCCTCATCAGAGATCTGATACTGTGGCACCGCATCCTCAATCTGCTCCTGGATGCTCACAATGGCAGAGATGTCATCGATGCTCATGCCATCATAACGAGCCACCTCATCAACATGTGGTGGGGCATCCTGTAAATCAAAATCTATGAAATCACTAGGTGCATCATGCACCATGATACAGTATAGTTCTTCTTCCCTAAGCTCCAACAACTCTAGCACATCCTGCATGAGTAGATATTCCACCCCCTCGATGGTGATAGCATGGAGAGAAGAGAGGGGTGGCTCTTCGCTCATGGGCATCTCATCAGGGCAGGGAGGTGGGTGCACAATGGCCAAGCTCTGTGCTGCCTCAACACTCAGATCGAGAGTGATCTCCTCAGGATCCCTCTCAAAGTAATCTAGTAGTGGCCGAGAGGGTGCGTCGATGTCCTCGTCACTGTCCTCTTGCACCTCAGTGCACATAACATATATGACAAAGGCGGCATCCCTCTCAATGAGATCCATTGTGACGTGGTCCTGTGACGAGGCGGGCACTGCTCTAGCGTGGAGATGTTGCCCCACATGCACCAGGGCTCGACTTATCACCTTTGCATGGCTGGATCCGGCACACAAACTATACAAAAAATCCATGGGAACCCACCTGAGAGTGGAGTCGGGAATAGAGCAAGTGAGAGGTTCACTGCATCACAAAATGATGCTAGTATACTAGAGTTAGGGTCTACAGTGGAAAGTGAGCTCTCTAGACTCAAGGTCACGCAAAACAAGGATATATCTAGTCCCCTATGTGCGCGTAGCATGTGGAGCTGATCCATGCGGCGAAGGCGGGAGTGGTAGCCATGGCACACAAAGAGAGAAGGAAGGAGAGCACAAGTGTAGGGAAGTGGAGAATGAAAGTGAAAATGAGTTTCGAGTTATAGCTTTTATATGTCTAGGGTTTTAAATAAAGGTTCTTTATAAAGTTATTAACTCTAAAGTTTCAAATTAAAACTCTTACCTTAGTTTCTTTATTTCAGTACTTTAAAGTCACTGTTAAAATTACTCATACAGACAAATGCTTCATTCTACATTATTATATCCTCGAATATGTTTGGGTCGCTGAGTATATTCAAGTCTAACGAGAGAAAATATATACTTTTTTAAAGAAAATAAATCTAAAAGGCCTTGAAATTTCCTATGGATCCAATTTAATATTAAAATTTAAGAAACGAGCAGCAGAGATGCGCTACAATATATCATTGTGCAAAGATAATATTCTCTAGATTATAGACCTCTAACCTGCAATTTAATTATGATTTTTAACTGCACGATTGAGTAATTACAGTATGTATTATCGCACGCTTGGATCACAGTAAACTAAAATTTAAAGTACTCAGAAGTTCAAAAAAGGTATGTATTCGCTCTTTATAAAGTTTTTTTACAAGGATTCCACTATCTCAAGGATATGTGGAGAAGCACATTGTTTACATGTCATGGATTGCTCACTACGAGTCTTGACTTTTCTATTATCTAACTTGAAATAGAAGTTGTAGAGGGGCTCACTGGACATTAATTGGATTTCTTGTCTCAGAAAATAAATGGGCCAATGACTCTCTGCGCTGACTACGAAAGGATTATGACCACTCCACAAGATTACCACATCTACAAGCGCTGTATGTGTGTCATCTCGGATATCTTGATCCAAGCTGATCCACTCCCCTCGCAAAAGTCGCCATCTTCTATATTGAAAGCGAACGCACAGAGTTTGTCTAGCAATGAAATACCTGTAATAAAAACAAAAATAATGGTAAGTGATCAATGCGACTAACATAACAATTCATCTAAGCGAGACCTATGTCAATTAAATCAAGGTATGCAAAGTAATAAAAAAGTTTTACTTGAATGTAATATCAGATTGGTTGACCCTGCACTCAATCGTCTCATCAAAATGTGTTCTTTTGGCTTGCCAAGACTCACCCAATAGCTAACTCATCCATTCCTCGGATGGACACTTGCATTGATAAGTAATCTTTGTTTTCTTCAAAACATCACATGAACCAAACAAATGTGCAAACAATGAGAATGGAATAAACCAACTAAGATGCACATCTTTGGAGTCTGTGGTGGGTTTCATAGCACTATTGATGTCAGATTTTATCTTCGATTTGCAAGCTCCTTACAACTCCAAGCTACCAATGAACCATTCACCACTAGACAGTGGCGGCAATGGGACATGCTGCAATCTCTGGCTTTCTACCACATACAATGAATTATAAAAAAAGATATTTTGAGTGGCAAGTTGACTTGCAGAGGTATTATCATAGATCAAAGAACCTATCTCTTCATGCCAAACATGTATCTTGCCGCTTAAACATTCCACATTCTGCCATTCATGCAAAGTCGATGGATATAGAGCTGTCAATCAAACAAGACTGAATTAGAATACTGCAAAGACTTTTAAAAACAACTCTGATACAAAAGAATAATCAATGATAAAATTTAACAACTTACTGTTTTGTTTATAATTTGCAATGTTGTTCTCGTCGTGTACAGAGATTTGTTTATGCGTATAAACATGTTGAATCAACACTTCTGTTACTGCACTTGTGCCATTAAACACTTTTCTGAACTCTAGAATTCTACCTTTCCAATGTTTGCTAGGGTTTGCAACATCCTTGCGCTTGACCTTGAAACTCCCTCGAGTACTTGGGTGCATCAAAATCCAATCCAACTTATAATACTTATCACAAATCCAATTACCGCCATTATCTTTCCTGTTGAAGACCTCCACTGCAAGTATGCTATTGATATTTTTCCTCCGTGAAGACATCTGTAACAACCAAATACAAAAGTTACCTATCAACATGTGTATAATTTGCAAATGTTCTCTCCAAATGAAATTAAATTTAAATGGATCAATTTAGAAAAGAAACATTGTACCTATAATTTCTTTCACAAAGATCCCTAGATATGTTGAACAAGAAGTTGACTTATAGCAAGACCATTGTTCCTTCACTGACAGATTCCTGCAGTACAAAAACAAAAGAAATCTTGGGTCAACGCATACATATAACTTATATAGGCTTTGTCCAAATGCGTTGAAATTTAACCATGGAACAGTAGTAAAAAATGGCAATATACCTATGGCTTTCTCTGCAAAAAATCCCAAAGATGTTGTAGAAGTTGAGTTCTTAATAAATCATTGTTCTTCACCCTCGGAGATTCTTGGAGTAAAAAAACAAAGGAAAGCTCAGTATGCATGTAACTTGTATACATTTTGTCTAAACGAGATAAAATTTAACAGTGGAGCAACAAAAAAACAAGACAATATACCTGTAACTTTGTTTACAGAGAAACCCTAAGATGTTGAAGAAGAAGTTGAGTGTTCAAAATCCCAAAGATGTTGTAGAAGTTGAGTTCTTAATAAATCATTGTTCTTCACCCTCGGAGATTCTTGGAGTAAAAAAACAAAGGAAAGCTCAGTATGCATGTAACTTGTATACATTTTGTCTAAACGAGATAAAATTTAACAGTGGAGCAACAAAAAAACAAGAAAATATACATGTAACTTTGTTTACAGAGAAACCCTAAGATGTTGAAGAAGAAGTTGAGTGTTCAAAATATCACTATTCTTGACTGTAAGAGACTCCTAGAGCATCAAAACAAAAGAAATTACATGTCAGAGAATGCACATAACTTACACAGGTTTTCTCCAAACGAGATAAAACTTTACCATAGAACATCTATGGAAGAGAAAAATATACCTGTAGAGTTTTGTGAAGAGAATCTTAGGGCTTTGGTAAAACAAGCTTTGCTTTCATAAAACACATGAAACTCTCTCTGTGCTTGTGCAAAGCAAATGAAATTTTACAAGGTTACAGACAGGGTAAGCAACAGTGAGGCTGTAAAATTTCGTCAGGAAAGAAGAAGTGGGGAAAGAGATATGACAAATTTGAGTTCCGCCTAAGAAAGAGGGGAAAACTGAAAAGGGGAGAAAAAAAAAGTCAAACATAAAAAATAAGAAAATGAAAATTCGAGGCACAAACTTCCAAGAAGTGACAGCATTGTACTCCCCACATTTTCCCTTATTTTATTGCTAAGGGAAGATTTGGTCCAAGATATGGCTAGAAGATTCATGTTACATGAATCTGGAATCCCAACTCTCTCATTGGTTAGGCCTATATTTGTTTATTCACTCCTTAAGGGGCAAAAAAGAGAGTCCATATTTCTCCTAATGTCAATTTCTTATGTATTTTGGATACAAGGGGTCTAGAAGCGCGTAATCAAGCTGGTATCCTCAATGTAAAATTCTTTCCTGAGCGTCTTCTTGAAAGCTACCCAGTCAGCATCCCGCATGTATAATTCAGTAATTCGTGATTTCAGTCATGTACAGTAACACGTTCAAAATAATGGCTCCATGCAAGTTGAGCCACTCCAAAGAATTTTATCTTTTGAGCATATGTATGTACATATGCAGATACATTCCTGCCATTGAACAACTTCATCTCACATTCAATTGCTTACAGAGCATTCATCACAACACTTTCTGTTTGAGCAGAAGCCTTCATCGCATGTTGTTGTTGTTATACATGCATAATCATATTCATATTTTGCACCAATTGTTGCAAAACATCATTGGAGATTATGTTCGAAGGTTCTCCCATTTTGTATTTCCTTCTTTTGACGACCTTTCACATTGGGTTTACCAATATCGGAGGGGTTTTTGTCGAAAGGTCGTATCCATCGGGGATTAGAGATGGAAGGAAGTAGAGATAGAAGATGGAAGAGAAGAAAAAGAATAGACAAGAGGTAAACACCATAAAGACAAAGCGTAATGAATCGAATCAATATGTATTGATAAAACGTGGAATCCCTTGTTTGGCACTACTCAGAAGCACTCTTCAAGCATTAGTTCTCCTGGAGCTTCTTCGTAGACTAAAAACGTGCATCAATACAACAAATTTCTCTTTGCTACGCTCGGAACCCAAATCCAATGGCTCTGTTTGCTTCGAAATGGGAGTAAAACTACAGGACACCTATTCTGGGATCTCTGAGATCACTCTTTCTTCCTCCAGATCAAAGTGCAGGTTTCAGCGTGGCAGCAGGATTGCGACCCATGTGATTTCGTCCTTTTGTCTTTTTTATGAAAAATCCCAAAATTGGCTGAAAAAACAACTTGCTTTTTGCATGTCATCATAATCTAGAAGTTTTCCTCGCTTTTTCAGATATTTACAATAAATTATAGGCTAAAATTGTCCAAAAATTCTAGTAATTTTGGACCATCTATACCACAGACACTAGCACTAATGACTCAAATCACATTGACTCTCTACATCAATAAAGGAGTAGGATGATGATGCACTTTAGAGTTTTTCACACCGTGTCTGCGTAGTTCAGATATTTACAATAAATTGTAGGCTAAAATTATCCAAAATTTCTAGTAATTGTGGACCATCTACGCCACGGACACTAGCACTAATGACTTAGATCACATTGACTCTCTACATCAATAAAGAAGTCGAATGATGATGCACTTCAAAGTTTTTCATACCGTGTCCGCATAGTGGCATGACATCCACTCGCTCTAAACTTGCACATCCTCCGGTATGTGCCAAAATCCTAATTGTCACTAGATTCTGAGTCCTTCTCATCCTCTATAACCATATCCTTTGCTTCTTCATCTTCAATATCTTCCTGGCTAGCCCTTGTATCGTGGCCACTATTTTCTTCCAATTCTGGCAACTCATAGGCATTAGATTCCTGCCTCTTAAATCCTTTGATTCTTTTCCTTGCTATCGGAAGTTTTATGGCTATCCCATCCAGCTCATTTAATGCATAAGTAGCATTATCAAACACCTATCTTACCACATATGGTCCAAACCATCTTTTGGAAACTTTACGCATGGCACTATGCTGGTTGTCTATACTGCTATCATAAACCAATACCAAATCCCCATCTTATATGGTTCTTGGCCTCAATCTATGTCTTTTGTCAAACCTTTTATTATTCTGTAGCCTTGCTGCCCTTAAGTTTACAATTGCTGCCTTTATGTCTTCTGACTTTCTTTTGAACTGTCTAATGTGTAATACCAACAACTCCTCTCGATTCAACTCCTCCTTCCAAGGTAGCACACTCTATGTGACTGTCGTCTCTTCTATCAACATGATAGGTTTTTGACCATACATCAATTCTGCAAGCATATATCTTGTAACAACACTATGAGTTGTTCTGTCAGCCCATAATGCATAAGGGAGCAATCGAGACCAATCTTTTACCTTCTCTCCACATGCTTTTGCCTTTGTAGTTTTAGGCTGATCCACACCTCTTCTTGTCACTCATTTGCATGTCTTTGCATTATCTTCATCTCGTTTTCATTTCTCTTCCACAAGTACATCCATGTTTTGTACCTTTGCCAAATATGCATACATTGAATATGCATCTACCGGTGATTCCCAACCAGTTATACCACGAATGTCTTGCCCTACATGAGACATTTCACTATCAGTAACCTTTTTCTTTTTAGTTGCATGTAAAGCATATGTCCATATTTCAGCCTTTGGACCATAACTTGGCCATGCATTCTATCCACAACTGTAGACCAAAAGTAAAAGCATGTAGTGCCGCATAAGCATTTTGAACAGCCAAGTCTTCCAACAACTTCTGCATACCTCCGTTTCTGAAATTCAAAGCAAGAGGCAATCGTGTTTCTTGTGAATGGATCTTGCCATCTTTTCAAAAGATGAGCTGTCGTGCCAAGGCCTCCTCTTGATAGGCAGCACAATCCTTTCTTTCATGCTACAAACTATTACATCACATATATCTTTTGCCTAGCTTAGGGACTGTTGCCCGTCCCCTTTCCTCTTGTCCTTTTTCATCCAGTTTGGCAACCTTCAATTGAAGATCGCGCATGCCTTTGACCAATTCATCTAATACATATTCCCTATACGCAGGAGTTAGAAGCAAGGATGGGAGGAAAGCAGTCCAATTTATTACTGTTTTTATTAATCATCCTAGAAATCAGGATACGCTTCGAGAGTCTCCTTTGGCTCCAAATGCAAGGGAATTCAAAGACTTGGATTTTCATTTAGCGCTGCTATAATGTGGGGCTACAGTAGTGCTCTTGAGAGGATGTACTCGCCTCTTGATGGAATGAAACATGTATTTACTATTGGTTATTCTCAATTTACAGCAAACAATTTATGTTGGTTTAAGCCTATGGAAGCTATGTGCAAGGTTGAATACATATCTATGAAATGGGCTACTAAGGAACTGAGAGCAGTGGGGCTATTAGCTGAAAATGAAGGCATTTCATGCATCTTTTATGGGCTGAATATTAATGACACTATGGCTGAAATTTTAGCAACTACAAATGGTGCGCAAATCGGATATTGTATGCGTACGTAGTGAGCATCGAAAGGTCCCCAAGAACAAAGAACTCTACTTTAAGCTCAAAAATCAAGAGAATAGACTTGCACGACATGAGGCAAACAGACCAATTGGGTACAATCTCCCCCATACCTTATGTGAGCACTCCACAAAGCATGTATTTATAAATTTATATTTATTGGGCCTCTTCAACATGATGATTTTTAAACTTTACCAAATATCTAGAATATCTATGGCAAGTTCTAGTGGTCATATAATTAGTATCGAGAATAGTTTCAGGTTCAAGGATTTCAGTTTCTTCTTCTAACAAATGAGGGTTTTTGTAGACAGGGTGGATATGGCCTTTAAAAGGTCGTAACAAACTGATATGAAAAGTATTGTGGATTTTCTAGTGTTGGGATAATTCTAATTTAAATGCATTGTCATTGATTTTGTGAATGATTTTGAAAGGTCCATAAAATCTAGGAGTTAACTTTACAACATGGTGTTTCTCAACACTTTGTAATCTTCTCTTTTCAATGCGCAACTAAACATAATCATCAACTGTGAAACTCATAGCTTTTCTTTTCTTATTAGCTTATTTTGTGTATGATTGTTGGGCTTTCACAATCATGTCTTTGACTTCAGCAAAAATAGTAGCATGCATATTGGTAATATCATTAGCAGCTTTAACTTTGTTTGACAATGAGATAATAGGTGCAGGCAATCTATATCCATAAGTGATTTCAAAATGTGCTTTTTGTGTAGCTGTATGTGATGTATTATTATATGCAAACTGAAGTAAATGCAAGTGTGTATCCCATGCTTGTGGTTTTGAAATTGTGTATGCATGCAAAAGATCCAAAATTGTACTGCTTGTAGCTTCTGTTTGCCCATTTATTTCAAGATGAAATGCAAATGAAAAATCAATCTTTATACCTAAATTAGCAAGCAAAGTAATCCAAAAATTATTGCAGAATCTAGAATCACGATAAAAAATAATAACTTTTGGCAAACCATGGTTAGTGAAAACAATTTTCAAAAACAATTGAGCAGCTTGAGATGCAGTTAACGTTTTCTTGCATGGAATGAAATATGCTTGTTTGCTAAATTGATCTACAATAGTCCAAATCATATCATGATCAGCTTGGATGTTAGGTAAACCAATAATAAAATCCATTGAAATATGTTCCCATGGTCGTTCTAGAGCTAGTAAAGGCATAAACAAACCATATTGCTTACCATTGTGTCTCTTAACTCTTTGAAAAATTATGCATTCAGATACAAAGTTAGAAACATCAAATTCTATCCAGTTAAATCTTCAACCAATGTACGTAAAGTAGAAATAATGCCTCTATGGCCTTGATATGGAGAACAATGAATTTTTTGCAACACAAATGATCGAAATGGAACAATTACACACAACCTTTTTTCATAAAACATAAATCCGTCAGAATAAGACAATGAATTTATTGGAATCTAGTTATTTGCAATTAATTTATTCCAATCAGCTTGAAAACTAGGGTCTTGGTCATAAGTATCTTTCATAGAGATAACGGAATCAGAAGACATTACACAAATATTATGAATAGTTGGTCTTCTACTCAAGGCATCTACAATAACATTTTCTTTTTCGGGTTGATATTGGATAAGTGGGTGGAAACTTTGAATAAAAGCAGCCCATTTAATATGATGGTCAAAGATTTGTGGCTAACTAAGGAGATGTTTGATACTTTGTTGGCCAATTTTGATCATGAATTTAGATTCCATTAAATAGTGTTTTCATTGTCGTAAAGCTTTTACTACAGCTATCAATTCCTTATCATAGGTAGAATACTTGAGTTCAGAGGGTTTAAGTTTGCAGGTAGAGTAGGCTATGGGATGTGAATCTTGCATAAGGATAGCTCCTATTCCAAATCCACTAGCGTCAATGACTACTAGGAAGAATGGTCTTTTAAAGTCATGTAGTTGCAATACAAGAGCATGTGTTAAGGCATGTTTCAATAAATCAAAAGTCTTTTGTTGATTTTCAAACCAATGATACACTATATATACATTTATTTAATAATTTTGTCAAAGGTAATGCAATCAATGAAAATTTTCTCATAAATTTTCTGTAAAAGCTAGCAAGACCTAAGAAAGAACGTAATTCATGCACATTTTTAGGTATTGACCAATTCAAAATTGCTTCTATATTTTTAGGATAAACTTTAATACCTTTAGATGAAACAATATGTCATAAATATTCAATGTGGGTTTGGAAAAATTCACTCTTTTCAGGATTAGAATATAATTGATTCTCTTTCAATAATTTGAAAACCAAGGATAAATGTTCATAATACTCGTTCTCATTTTTACTGAAAATCAATATGTCATCAAAGAAAACAATGACACAATGTTGATACTTCAAAAATATGTGATTCATCATACGATTGAATGTGGCTGGTGCATTAGTTAAACCAAAAGGCATAACAAGGAATTCATAATGTCTAAATGAGTCCTAAATGCTGTTTTGAAAATACTAGATGTGTCTAGTCGTAGTTGATGGTATCCATATTTAAGATCTATTTTACTAAATATTGTAGCCCCTTGTAGTTTATCCATGAGGTCGCCAACCCTAGGAATCGGATATCTATTCTTAACAATGATCTTATTTAGGGCATGATAATCATTGCACATCCTATAGGTGTTGTTTTTCTTTTTAACTAATAGGACAGGTGCACCAAAAGGAGAACTACTAGGCCTAATGAGTCCTCGGGTTAATGAATTTTCAACTTGGGTTTGAATTTCTTTCTATTCAATTTGATTATGTCGATAAGGTGCTTTACATGGTGGTTGAGAACCTCGAATTAAGTCTATTTTATGATCTTTAGGATGTGTAGGTTGTAAGTCAGCAGGAAAACAATCTTTAAATTGTGAAAGAAATTGTGCGTGCCTACAATTTCATTCACCTATATTAAGTAGGATTTACTACATTTTCTTAATGCACGTTTAGCCTGTGTATGACTAAGCAATGGAAAATTATCAAGGGTGTGCATACCATGCAATGTGATTCTTTTCCCATTAGAATGAATCTTCATTGAATGCGTGGAATAATCTATATTGGGATTATATTTATGATGCCAAGGCATTTCTAAGATAGTGTCACTAGATTGCAAAGGCACAACTAAGAAATTTATGTGTTCAATATAATCACCTATTTTAATTTCTAAGTCATGCACTTCTTGTGTTCCATGTATCTAGTGCCTAAGAATATAGTCTTGATGCGATAATGAGTCGAAATAGTATGTAAATTCAATTCTTTGACCAATTTTGTAGAAATAAAATCGTGTGTGCTTTCGTCATCATGTAAAACAATCTTTTCTCTACCATGTGCAAGACATTTCATTGTTAATAAAGAATGGGGATTTGGCATACCTGGCAAAGTATCTGAAGTAGTACTGATATCGTTATCGTCTTTTGTGAAATCAAGCATTTCTTCATGGTCTTCATCTTCGCTCCCAAGTAGTTAATGTGAATAGTTGGCTTTTTTATTGAAAGTTCACCGCTAGATGTCCAGGTTGATGGCACTTATAGCAGACTATGGATTTGGCTTTGAAAACATTATTGGTAATAGCGGAAAGTTTAGAAATGTTGGGATTTGTGGCTAGAAAGATGGCTTAGGATTTGGATTTTTGTTTGTTGGTAAAGCAGGGGATCGTGTCCAAGATTTACAGAATGAAGATGGAACAAAGCGATTTTGATTGAATCTTCAAAAGTTAGAATTGAATTGCTTTGTATCGAAGTTACCGTTAGTTGGGAATTTTTGTGGTCGCTTCTCTCATCCTTGAATTTTGTCTTCAGCATCATGGGCCAAGGAAATCGCAACCTCGAGAGTCGTTGGCTTGAACATGTTCACCTTTGCATAGAAGTGACCAAGAAAACCAGACATAAACTTACGCTTATGGGTCGCCTCAGGTACATCTTTGAGCATTCGAACTTGCAATAAGGCATTCCAAAAACGCTCGGTATATTGTGAAATAGGCTCATGATCTCTTTATTGGAGAAGATCCCACTCTTTGATTGCTTTTTCGTGGAATTGGGGTGGAAGAAAATTTTGCAAAAAAATTCTTTTAAAAAATCTCCCAAGTAGTAGGACAATCAATGCTTTTTGAGACAACATTCCTTCATAGCGACTCTCTATCCACTAAATGATTAGTGACAGTGTTAAGTTTGTCTTTTTCGGCATACTTTTCTTCATGGAAATAATAATCAAACTAAGTGATAAAAGTGAGAACAATCTTTCCATCGCATAATCCATTAAAAGTACAGAATTTGAAGTTTCTTTTACTTATCTTGGCTTCTTTCTGGATAGATTGTGCTTCGAGTAAAGCATCGATCGTGCTTCATATAACATCTTCGAGTTGGAGTCCATCTTGATCGGTATTAGATCGTTGAAGTGTGGCCAGTTGAACTTGCAAAGTTTAATGTGCTCTTCGTTCTTCTTGAAGCTACATCATAATTAGGTCCAATTTTTGCTCCATTGTTGGTTCCGATAAATCACCTTCGGCCATAAAATATTCCATATTTTGATCGGTCATAGCTCAAAGTGTTAATGGGATGAGCATAGCTCAAAGTCGAGTTTACAAGGCTTGCTCTTTTTTTTTAAATGGCTTTTTTTACAATCTTTCTTCTTTGTGGATACGGGAGTTGATGAGATCCTTCTTCAACGAATACTTTACTCGTGAAGAGTGCATATAGCAATCTCCTTGCTAGAAATTATCTCTGTCACAGCGCACGGGTGTGAACAGAGGCTTGTAGAGAGGTTGAAAACGAGTTCGGGATTAACTTGGTGTGAACGCTGGCTATGGAGAAGATTTAAGCTTGAATTTTTGAAACTTTAGTAATAACTTAAAACATTAAGCTTTAGCTTTCTAAAGAAAAAGCTTTAACTAATCATTTGGTCTATGACGGGACGAGAGAATGTTGATGTCGACGTCACTGCCAGGGAGTGCATGCTGTCACCGTCAACGTCAAATTCTTGAAAAGCTTAAGCTTTTTAAGCTTAATAAACTTAAACTTAATGAATCTTCTCTGATCTCTATTATGCCCAAGAGACTTACAAAGGATCTTCCCAAGTGGTCCTCTGTCACGGCAGAGACTAGTCCTTTGCATTCTAACATCACAACGGGAGGTTCTTCACCGCCAGGAACACTCTGTTATTGATCGATTGTCGTGAGACTAAATGTAGAGCCCATTCATTCCAGGAGCTTCGCCTTCGCGCGAGATGGTGAGCAATTGGAAGCACTTGATCTCAGCGTCGCTCTGATACCACTACTGTGCAATCGGATGTTGTATACATACGTAGCAAGCACCGAAAGGTCCTACAACAAAAAAGCCTCATACACGCACATTTAGACGCGATTTTTGAATACAGAGAAAAACTTACGGGCGTGTCTATCCGCCCGTCTATTTGCGCATCTATCATTCCGCATCTATAATCGCATGTATCGACGACTTTACACGCACAAATAGACACGCAATAGACGCACATATACACGCGCATATAGACACGCTTTTAGACGCGCTTTTACAAGCACTGATAGACGCGAATGGAAAACAAAAAATGGCATTTTTTAAAAAAAGATATTTCATTTCCTTTTTTAATTTGAATTATGAAGCGCGTGTATAAGCGCGTGTAGTCTGCATTATAGACGAGTGAATAAACGCGAATTACCTGCAATTTAGACGCGCTGATAGACGCGCAAAACAGAATTGGAAAAAAAAAACCAGCTCTCTGGTTTTTTTTTCCCCCCTCCCATGTATCAGATTGTGTATTTGGGAAAAAGACAATGTATCTTACGGGCACGAGAATTGAAAGTGAAAGTCCATGTATTCATTATATATCAAAGCATTTACAAGGGAGTGCTGGCGACTCTTCACTTTCTCAGCTGCTTTCTTCTTGGCTTTCTTCCACTCTACGCAGTGGCACATAGGTGGTTGGCTGTAGGCTCCACGCCCCTCCTCCAGCCTCTGCAGTGAGTCCCTGGCCCGTGTCATGAGGTGGGATCTTTTGTTGTGAAGCATGTTCCTCACTTTTGTACATCCCCAATCATTCGAGAATCGCTGACCCTCAGGATTTGGGTACCTCCTATGGATTGCCCTCAACACCTCCTACCACAAGCCGCTTTTCTGATTTTTGAAGGCAATGAAACAATCTTTATACGTCGCATGCACGACGCTCCTCATGTACGCCATTACATCCCTTCCCTCATCATCATGAAAGATGCCACCGATATCTGTAACTCTATAGTAATGGCATACAACCTCCTCTACATGATCTACTGGTGAGGGTGATCGCTCGCCACCTCCTAGGCAACCCCCACACAACCCTCGTCCTCCCCCTCGACTCTCCCTCCTCCCTCTCTATCAACTGTCCTCTTCCTCGCTGGACGCACGAGCTTCTGCAGATGCACGTGCTTCTGCAGATGCTTGTGCTTCAGCCGATGCACGTGGAGTACTTGCAAATGGAGTACCTGCATATGGAGTACCTGCATATGGAGTACCTGCATGTGGAGTCTGGGAAGTAGTGCCAGGCAAAGACGCTAGAGGGGTCCCAAACATGACACTGAACACCTCCTTCGCTGTGGGAGAGCGGCCAAGGTGTTTGGTCATCTCTCCCATGAAGTCTTCCCTACTAGGAAAACCTCCAAAAAATGCATTGACCCCCTGCCAAAGGAGGCCAATGTATCATTCATGCGATCCACATCTGGGTCATTGCTAGATTAACCAGGATATGACATCTACAAAAAAAACACAGGAAAAAGACAAATTTATTTGCATACAAAAAACATAGGAGGATATTGTGCAGTACAAGCAACTCATGGATGAGGGGTGGAGGTGACTATCCATAGACTAGAGGGCACATTGAGGCCTATATGCCTAGGTGAGGACTCTAATTCACGAGATCCACATGTAGAACACACAAGTTTCAATCTCACTTTATGTAAAGAATGTAATGTTTGTATAAATGTGTATAAAAGTATACCATTTCCTAATTTGTCACTTTTAGATCTAACTAGACTTCTATTTAGGAGTTAATCAATACCACGCAACAAGATTCTGCTCTAGGTGATGTCACACAATAGGACCTTGCAGTTTTTAATGTGTATAAAAGTATAACATTGCAGTTTTTAAGCCTTTGACATAACATTGCTGTTCATCTTTTGTCCAGCGTGTCAATGTGCGTCTAAAATCATGTGTAGAATGCATGGCTACGATTCTGTGCAGCGGTGTATCATCACGTGTGCATTGCAGAGCACACGCACCAGCACACGCGCTGTAAGACGCCCTCTCAAACGCATTGAGAGGAGATAGTTTTTGCGCATCTATGTCCACGTCTACATTGAGATGTAGATGCGCTAGCAGACGCACTGGGTCGGCCGATTTTGGGCCGACGACAGCCATTGATGATTTACATAATGCAATACATTATAATGGAATCACAAATGAGCAATACACATACAGAGCAGAGAGAGGAAGAGAGAAACAAAGAGAGAGAGAGAGAGAGAGACTCACCTTGGGTGTTTGGTGTGGCGGGTGGTGGCGCTTCTCCTTCTCCTTCTTCCTCTCCTTGGTAAGTTACCCTCCCTTGATGCTTGTTTGCTTGCTTGCTGCTTCTTTTTGTTCTCCTCTTTCTTGTTCTCTCTTTCTTCCTCTCCTTGACTTTCCTTTTTCCCTTTTTGTGTGTTTGAAATGAAAGAAGAGGTGAGTCATGAGGAGGTGAGGCATGAAGAGACTAGGTGAGGCATAAAGAGACTACATGTCGACTAAACTCAAGCTTCAGAACTGCAAAAAATGCAGGAAAGGAAAGGCACAGTTTGAAAAGAAATGATCTAAATATGGTTTGAATTTTGACCTGTGCGTCTATTTTCACGTGTATATGTGCGTCTGTTTTTCAGATAGACGCAAGTATAGACGCGAATATAGATGCGATTGTAGACGCGAAAGTAGACGCGTAGGTAGACGCGGATTTAGACTCGCATTTGGGATTTATCATGATGTTTTGTTTTTAAGATAAGTTTTGATAGTGAATTCTTCTTAAGTTTTGATAAGTTAAGATAAGTTAAGATAAGTCTTAAGATGATGATTTTTGTGTATTTAAAATTAAGATCTTATGTAAACATATCAATGACAAATATTTTGATGTTGTCATGAAGTAGGTTTAATCATGTCGACGTCGTCATCACCTAGTGCGGTGCAAGCTGGTGAGTCAATGAGCACATCCTCAAGTGAGGATGAAACATTGAGTCTTCATAATCGAGATGCATGGCTACAATGAAAAATTAGATGCATGTGTGATCGTTGTCGAGGGTGTATTTTTCGAGCACGTCGAATTGCAATGTCATACCTCAGCTTGTATGGAGAATGGGACCAAGAAAAATCACCGGTATTCATTTTTTTTTTACCACTAAGATTGCCAGTCTATGTTATGGGAATTATATAACAACGTACATGAAACTCCCTTTTGTGGTTGAGCAGGGTGCGGTGCCACATCCTCAGATGCTCCCTCCCGGGCGTCGAGAGGCCGCAAAACGTCGACGCGAGGAGGCAGAGTCTTTAAGAAGATCAATCACTGACGACCATGATAGTAGCCCTCCTGAAATGCCCCATCAAGTCGTAGAGGATGAGATTTTGGACAACATGGTACACCATCTATTTTCACAACCGATTCAGGGAGAAGGTCACTCTACGAAGCCAAATGATCCACTATATGTAGCATCATCTACTCCGTTGTATGAAGGTTGTACGTACTCCGTTCTTCGTGCGTCCCTCGAGATACTTAACTTGCAAACAATTTATGGATGGAGTAATGTCAGTTTGGATGCGTTATTGAAGTAGGTATCAATTCAGTTTGGCTTATATATGAATCATAATATTAATTATTAACCTCTCTATTTTGAAATCAGACAGAAATATATGTTGGTGGTTTTTTAACTCACTTTTAAAATATATGTAGGTTATTATCACAAATGCTTCCAAAAGGAAACAAATTGCCAGCTAAGAGAGAGCAAGCAAGACATTACTTGACATCTCTGGGAGGCCTCGATTATGTCAAGATCCATGCATGTGTCAATGATTGTGTCTTATTTCGTGGGATTCATGAGTTCACACGAGTGTCCTATTTGTGGCAAATCAAGATACGAAGTGGAGATGAAGTCAATGGATGTGTCTCGTAAGGTTTTGCGACATTTTCCGATTGTTCCACGTATAAAACTTATGTTCAAGTGTAAGTCTATTGGAAAGCTCATGTCATGGCATGCTAGTCATCGTTCAAGTGATGGAAAATGGAGGATCCCTGCAGACACACCTGCATGGCAACATATAGATAATTTGTGGCCCATTTTCAAAGAAGAGCCAAGAAATTTGAGATTTGGTTTAAGTATGGATGGAATCAATCCATTTGGCATCAAAAGCACATCATACAGTGTATGGCCAGTGGTATTGGTGAACTATAATATTCCTCCATCCATGGCAATTAAAAAGAGACATGTGATGTTGTCCCTTCTGATTCCTGGAAAGCACAAGGTAAAAAACATGGACGTTTACTTAGAGCCTTTGATTATGGGAAGGTATTGAGGTGCAAGATACAAGTGCATCTGCATCCCCTAGAGATTTCACATTGAAGACCATGTTGTTGTGGACCATGCACGACTTTCCAGGATACGGAGAGTGTTCAGGTACATGTATATAACTCTATATTTAAAATTCAAGACTTAATCAATTGCATTTTATTAATTCACTTGTTTTTTTAGGTTTAACCACGTCAGGATATCATGCATGTCCTATTTGCGGTCCCTCTCTAGTTTCCTCTAGGCCGGCACGTTTAAAGAAGGTTATCTATGACAATCATCATCGATTTCTTCCTATTGACCATCCCAAATATGTTCTCCCTACTAATGGAATGACTCCACAATCTCTAACCATTCGAGATTGGAAGGAGAGATGGATTAATGCCGACAGCCACCCTCCACTTGGCATGAGTCGGTAAGAAGTATATTTCTCTTGATTTGACTTTAAAGTATTTAGCATGATGAAATTTTTACATAATATATTGTTTGTTTGTTAGGTTCTCTATATTCTTTCGTCTTCCGTACTGGACTGAACTCAAGATCAATCACCTGTTGGACCCCATGCACATATTCAAAAATGTTGTATCTACATTATGGGATCACTTGATAGGGGCTCGCGATTCAGTTAATGTAAGGGAGGATTTACGCAACATTAGTCGCATGAGATGAGCCTGGCCACGAATTGGACCCAGAGGAAAGATTGAGCTACCCCATGCACCTTGGATATTGTCATAGAATGAGGAAAAAATTGTGAAGGAACAAATATATAGCTTTCGAACACCCACAAGATGTATGAGATGTCTCAAGGGAGCCTTCATAAAGAAAAAGAAAAGAGGTGTGGAGCAACTATCTGGTTTGAAGTCCCACGATTGGCACAAAATGATTCAAGTAAGGGTATCTCTAACCTTGAATATAGTAATTAGTGGTGTAACTATGTGTAAACTTTGGGGTATGATGACTTTTTCCTCTACTGACAATTTGCATCTATGAATATTGTTTACATTCAATTCGTACTTTCTACTAGCATATCCCATTGTGCCTCCAAAGATGTACGTGATATCATTTACAAGATGGGAGAGCTTGTGAGGTGTGTATACATTGTATTTTTTCATTATATGTCTTTGAATTTTTACACAAAAATAAACAATTCTCAAATACATCTTGACAGATACGTGAGCTCGAAGGAAATTGATCCAAACACATTGCAAGATGCTCGAGTATTATCTATTGAGGTGGTTTGTTTGGTGGAGGAAATTTTTCCTCGATCCATTTTGACTACTCAATTACATTTACTCGTACATTTGATTGATGAGATCACACTTTGTGGGGCAGTTCATGTAAGGTGGATGTTTTTTCTTGAGCGCTTCATGAAAACCTTGAAAGATTTTGTGAGGCAAAAAGCACGGCCTGAGGGAAGCATGGCTGAGGGTTGGTTAGTGCAATCATCCCTTGTTTATATCTTTGAATATCTTGCTAAAGTGGATCCCTGTCAACCACGACTATGGAAAGATGATGAAGACTTGAGGATGACCTCTATAGTACCTCAAGGAAAAGGAATGAGTAAAGTGCTAACAAAAGAAGAACTTCGTAAGTTAAATAGTTTTTGTGTGCTCAATAGTGATGTTATGAGCAAATGGGTGACACTATATAATGAAGCAAGGGCAAGAAGAAAAAGCGAAAGACAAGAATTTCGCACTAGATATGGTCGTAATGTCTCATTTCCAGATCATCTAAATGCGCTCCCACGTCATATTGACATAGATTGGTTACATGAGGAAATGGAGAGAATGGAAAAAGAGGAGAAAATTAATATATCTCAAGAAGAGTGGGAATACGCACGAGGTTGCTTATCAAAGGTGAGACATACTATCAATTAATTTGTTTCTATAAGTTTTATTTTATATAAATAATTGACATGTTTGATCTTTTATCTTTTACTACTAGTGCACATTATTCAATGCACTTTGGTGTGAGGGTAAACATCTTCGAACTCAACGTATAGATGAAAAGAGAAATACCCAAGATTGTGGTGTCCTTGCTCACTTCGAGGCTGCCAATGGTACCATGGAAGGTTATTGTGGCTTGATCCAAGATATTCTGAAGCTTGACTTCAGACGATTCTTTATATATGTACTGGATGTGAAGTGGTTTAAAGAAGTTGTAACAAATGGTGAGCATTGCACAATCAGACATCATCCAAGTGGTTTTGTAATCATTGACTCTACAAAATTTCACCAAAACAAGAATGACACATTAGTACTACCTCAACAATGCGAGCAGGTATATATGCAGAGGCTAATTTTTTTATATGTATACATGTGATACATATACACAATATAATAAGTACTTAAGTTTTTTGCTTTTGTTTCTCAAATACAAGTTGTGTATCATCCAATGGTAAACAATAACCGATGGTGGTATGTCATCCCTATATCTAATCGTTCAAAACCAATATATGGTAATATTACCGACATGGAGATAGCAGATGACAATCCAACAAATAATGATGATGTGCATGATGACACCATAATGGATGATATGCGTGATATAGTACAAGATGAACCTTGCGATGATGTTCAAGGAAATGCAGCAGACGACAATACTGTGATTGTCGATGATATTGATGAAGTTATTGAGCAATATAGCAACACATCTGATAGTGGGATAGACTTATTTGTTTCGTTACCTCTTGGTAACATAGACCTAGAAGTAGATAGTTTAGCAAGGGCTGATCTCATTGAAGATGAGATGGATCATTCACTGTAATATACTTAATTTGCTTATTGATTCAATATATGTGTATTCCTAATTCTATGCTTTTTATCATGCGCACACGTGCATATTCAAGAATCAATAGTCAATTTTAAAGCAAGCATTGAATTTTCCATAATAAAAAGGAAGTATCTTTTATCATCTTCAAGTACATAGAGAAATTACGAGATACATATATTGCAATGCTTGCTACTAATTGTAAGGTTTCTGTCGCTTGCCACTAATTACTTATATCAGGCTTGTCAACTGGAGGAACTGCCATTCATTAGAGAGCAATGAAAAAGTAATTATTAACTCTATTTTTTTAATTCAATGATTCAATGTGTATTCTTAATTCTATGGTTTTTATCATGCGCACATGTGTATGCTCAAGAATCAATTTCAGGTGGTTAAATAATTATTAACTTTGGTTTTTCAATTATGTGAATTGCTAATTTTAGGTGGTTAAATAATTGTGTGTCTGCTAGCGCGTCTATATTAGCGTCTATTTGTGTGGATATATAGACGTAAAATTCACGTCTATTTACACGCACGTTTACACGCATTTATAGACGCTCTGATAGACGCACCCGACTTTGCGCGTCTAACGTGCGCGTCTATGCCTCGTTTCCATTGTAGTGCCCAAGAACAAAGAACTCTACTTTAAGCTCAAAAATCAAGAGAATAGACTTGCACGACATGAGGCAAAAAGACCAATTGGGTACAATCTCCCCCCATACATGGTGTGAGCCCTTCACAAAGCATGCATTTATAAATTTATTCATCTCAAAGCTCAAAAATAGCCCAATTTTAAAATTAGCATGCTTTAGCATTTGTGTTTTGCTTTTGTCCAAATAAAGAATAAAGCGGTTGGGCGGCCCAAGAGTCGGCCCAAGAGTCGAGCAGTGTCCAAGTACAATCTCCAATAATGAATATTTAAATCGCGCGCCCATGTGCATACAAAATAATAGATATATGTCAAGCACTTCAATAAATAAGCACACCTAAATAAATATTAGCGCTAGGTCTTTAATGATAAGGCACACGCCCATCAAAAATGATAATTTCTTCTAAGTAACTTGGATACACGCTATCGCCCAGTGCTTTCCAACGTCAAAGCCACATGCTCTACACATCAACTGAAGCATTCACAATTGTTAGAAAATAATAAAATTAAACCGACAAAAGTAAATACCTAGGAATCTTCAGCTACATAATAAATAAATAGGTTGGAACTCTGTTCTAACCTTAATTTAATATGAGTGCACACTCTAAACTCATAAACATCTATTAATTTAAATATGTATTTTTCGAAATCACCCGCTATGGAATCACCCACTTGCACATTAAATTATTGTGACACCCGAAAAGGATAGGCGTCCTCGTCAACTTTTCGCACAAGGAATCCACCTTGTGTATGAGCCCCTGCAAATAGTTTTACGGAATCCACCGCAAAACCTCACGGAATCCACCATGGAATAAAAAATCACCAAATCCACCGTGGTTTCACGGAATCCATCGTGGAATATGCCTCCTAGCATCAATACATACATAAAATTAGGCTAAAAACAAAGTGTTGTCAGTATGTTCTTTGGATACGTATGATGTTATAGCATTGTTTGCTCAACCAAGAAGGATTACAATGGGTTGAAGCACTTGTGGAGACAAAGTATAAGACAGTTGACAAAAAGGTGAAACCAATTGCTTTGCCACATCCACCATAAAGTGAGGGTTTGTATGAAAAAGTGTCAAGGCAGCCAAGCTTACATGATCCTAAGGATATGGGTCATCAGTTTACATCTGAAACATTATAGGAACTAAAAGTTGGTGCAAAAGGGTTTCTTTTGCTGCTGAAAGAGATTGTTTTATGCATATGTTGGCTAGGCATGGAAAGGCATTTGTATTTCATCCAAGTGAAATAGGTTGTGTGGATCCAAATGTTATTTCTCCTATGGTAATATTTACTATGCCACATGTACCATGAAACTTGAGGCCTATTTCAGTGCCTAAAGCTTACTTGCCACAGCTAATGGATTTGCTAAATGAAAAGACTCACATGAAGATCTTGGAGCCCTCTTCAGCCCGTACTCAAATCGTTGGTTTATTGTGCCAAAAAAAATAGGGCTTTGAGATTTATTCAAGACATGTAACTGGTCAATAAAGTGACCATAAGAAATGTGGGTATAGGTCCTGTGGTTGATGAATCCGTAGAGGCCTTTGCAGGTAGAGCGATCTATTCTTTGGTTAATCTTTACTCGAGGTATGATCAATTTCATCTTGCAATTGAAAGCAGAGATATCACAACCATGAAGACTCCCTTGGGGTTAGTACGGATATGTACTCTCCCGCAGGGTGCAACAAATTCAATGGCACACATGACAAATGCTATGAATAGGGTGCTCAGAGATTTTATACCACAATTGACAATACCCTTCTTGGATGATATTCCAATCAAGGGGTGTGCAGTGGATGAGAAGAATGAAGAGATGGATGCTCATGGGTGTCGACAGTTTCTTGCAGACCATATTGTAGATTGTGAAACAATTTTGATGCGTCTAGAAGAGGTGCATTTAACTCTTTCTGGGCAAAAGTCTGTCTTTGGAGTTGAAGAGGTTTTGATTGTTGGGTATATGTGTGGGTCCTATGGGCGAAGACCATCACCATAAAAAATAGATGGGATCAATAAAATGCAAGATGTATACACGAATGTATCAGAGGTGCGTAGATTCTTGGGTGCATGTATGTTCTATTTGATATGGATTCCTCACTTTGCACATGTAGCCAATGCTCTATATCAGCTTTTGAGGAAAGATCAGAAATTTCATTAGGAAAGAAAGCATCAGAAAGCAATGAAGAAATTGAAGCAACTCTTAAAGTCTGCTCCTACGTTGAGAAAGGCTCACTATTCACATGGAAAGCCTATCATTATTACTATGGATACAAGCCCAATTCGAGATTGGATGGGCAATTGGGCAAGATGATGAGGAAGGGAAAAGATACGCAATTCGATTTGGTGCTAAAGTATTGACTAAGCAACAGAGAGGATATCCATAGGTTAAAATAAAATTATGGGGAATTGTGACAGCCCTTAAATTTGATAAGGAGTATTTTATGGGTGCTCATCTAGTCATTGAGACTGATTGTTTGCCAGTATTGGGTATGATTACTAGTTGTGCTACTTGGCCATTGCTATGCTCCGTTGGATTGCATACATCAAATCTTTGAACCTTGAATTCCAGCATATTGCATGAAGAGATAACCCAGTGGCAAACATGTTATCTTGGGCACGCTATGAGAATGAAGATGGGATGATGGATGAGGAGGAAGAAGATGAATTTCTTGCCGCTCAAAATGATGTTGTAAGAGTGAATTTAGCAATGCAAGGTGTTGTTACATCATTAACAGAAGCTTGGACAACAAAGAGAAGACACTTTAGATGTTTTACATCTTGTGTAGAAATGTTTCTGGAAGACAAATATGCAAGAGAATGGCTGAGAATTGGTCAATACCTCAGTACATTAACAAAGAGAGATGAATGGTCAAATGAGGAGTTTAAGAAGATCAAGAGGAAAGCCTAATATGGGTTTTTCTTAAAAGATGGATACTTATGGAAACATGCTAAAAAGAAATAAGGTATGCCATTGCGAGTTTTGGGTGATAGAGCGTCACAAGTAAATGTTAGGCAAGAATTTCATGAAAGTTTGTGGGCTGGTCATAGAGATGTTTGGGGTACTTTTGCAAAGATCAAAGAAAGATATTGGTGGCAGGGTATGTATAAGGATGTTACTCACTTTGTGGAAACATGTACAGGATGTCAAATGTATTCATCTGTGAGACATCGAGATGGATTGCAGCCCACATATCCATTGACTCACTATAAGATATAGGCCTTGTACCGATGTTAAAAGCGACAAAAATGCAAATAACAAAATTTTTCCACGTCGTCGCAAAAAGCGTCGTTATTGGCGACACCATAGAACAGTTGGTATCACCGTCGCTATCAGCATCGGTATCAGCGTCGCATACCGACGCTGATAGCGACGGTTTGTGACGTAAATAACGATGCCAATAACGATGCAAACATTAAAATTTGTGACGCTAATAGTGACGGTAATATGGAAAAAAAAATTTGTGGCAGGGCAGCTTGTTGCACTGTGTGCTTTATTAGAGCCATACAAAATAGTTTCTGCACTATGTACAATGCGCTTACAAACAAAAACAATGTATACTGAAATCATAACACTGATATATGAAATAAATACATGATCGTATAATAAGTGATTGGTACAATCATGACAAGATATCACTAATACATAAAAAATGTCTACATAGATCAGACGATCCAAAAATAAAGGTGTGTGAGCTCCAGGGATCCAAGGGTGAGCTACATATCCTCACCCTTCAAAAGCTTGTCCCGCCGCAAAGGAGCATCGAATGGACTCTGCAAAAAAAGAAACAACACATCAGTCCACCATACAATAATGCATTATAATTAAACATGGTAACTACGGACAAGAAAGATGAGTGACTTACAGGGCCGCCGCATCTATACAATCGGTCAATCAATGAAGTGAGACCGTGCCTCTCTGCATATCGAGTCTCAAGGCCAGTCGGATCGCGATTTGTAATGGAGTGCTGCAAAGAAAACAAAATGCTAACTGTTAGAAACATGATTGTCAATACAAAGGATATTGCAAAAAAATAAACAAGCAAAACAAAAGAAAAACTTACAAAGTCCTCCAAATATGTCCTGTATTGGCCGCCACTCCCAAGATGATGGACCACTCCGGCCTCGAGTAGTCCCCTCACCGCCTCGCGCTACTGATTCCAACGTCCTGGAGAATCTATAGCCTCCTCCCTCAGTCGGTGCCAGTCATCTGCATCTAATCACTCGGGCTTTGCAGCCTCACTCTTGATTGCCTTGCGTACGTCGGATCGTCTGTGTGACATATATGCACGCATGCAATCCATCATCTAGCCCATAGAGAATCTATCTACTGAGGCTGGAACCGGAAACTCCTCCTGCAAGGATGCTACTATGTAGTCCTTGCCCCCCTCCGGTATGTTCTTCCAATGATCTAAGACATTGTGCCAAAAAACTTGTTGGCATAACTCTCTCATGCGAGCCATCATCCTCCTTCCCTCATCATTCATGATGATGGCTCCTGACCTACCATTGACTAGATATCCATATTCCCCTGGAGTCTGCCTAAGATGGGTCCTCTCCCATCTGCGTCCACGCTCCTAGGCATATCCAGGAGACCCCTGTGCATCCGGTGTACCGATCGAAAAAATATCTCTCGGAGTGGCACCCATAGGGGTGCCACCTACTGACGACTGAGCAAAAGCCGAAGTAACTGGAGTAGACGTCTCCACAGGTGTGACAAATCCCTGAGGTGACGCAACTCCAGCTGAACGATGAGATGGAGACACCGCGTCCGTGCCTCCACAGCATCCACCTGAGCCTGAGCCACGCTCCTTGGAAGGGCCACGAGAGCAAGGACTCGCACATGTATCCCGTGTCGACCACCGGCTCACTGCATCCGTATCTCTGTAGCATCCCCCTGACCCCGAAGCACTCCCTCCCTCTGGCCCAAGTCTAGAGCATCGAGCTCGTCTACTTGAAGCTGAAGCATCCCATCGCACTGAAGTAGATCTAGCAGAGCGCCCTGACTAAGACCGAGACAACTCCTAATCTGCCATATCTCTGAATCTTGTGAACTGGTCTGGAGACATGCGTGTGAAAGATATCCTATAACTCCTCATCGCTCATCCCTCAACTCATCCTGAAAATGTCACTTGCACAGACAAAAAATGATGTTAGAATAATCAATTTAAATCATACAAAGCATAGTAATATAAATTCTTTTTTAAAAAATCTCACTTAAAAAAATTATCTTATGTACTCTTATAAGCGATTGGTCAACGAATTAAGTAAATGGATGCTCCAAGTATGAAGTATCCTATGGTCCCATGTCAATTTCTTGATACAACTTCGCATACACTGGAAGGTCGATAGACATGTCACCACAAAAGGATGAGTCCACCTCGTTCTCAAAGAATTCTTGGACTCTTGTATTTCCATCATTGTTAGCCGATGCTGGCTCCAAGCTTTCGACGGCCTCCACCCCTTGTAATATCGACCTCTCTATTTGCATATTATCTTCATCTATGCTTGGAATATCGCTTTGATCATATACTCTCGCACTTCGGGGAGTTGAAGGTATAACATACCACCATCGAGGTTGTCGGGGGTTTGGATAGAAGATTACATGTTCACAAATACGTATAAGAGAGTTCAAACCATTGTGACATAAACCATGTCGTAATACAATTAGCAAACAAATGAGTCCATGCACCTGTTCACAATGGGCCGACAACACAAAGATGTCGCGCAAATCTGTCCTTTTTTTTAAATCTATTTCAAGAAATCTAGATGGACCTCATCGAACTATTGCTCCAGCTCCTCCAGGTACCACTTTGAACCACTGCACACCGAATAGTATCATGGAGAAGCTACGGTAATTCACCGTAACAATACTTCGCAAGTTTCCAAAATACTCCATCTCATCCACAACCGTGTTTGGATCCGTTGCTCGTCGCCGACTCTCTTGCTCGAACCTTGTCATGATACCACAATCCATTGTGGAGCCCATTTTGTCAATACGCTCCACGTGAAAATGCTGTCCGCACGACCATGCTGCACTATATATTTTGTATTGTACATTGAAATACTCAAATTAGATGTCGCATATAAAATTTAGATACGACAAATTCTAAACCCCTCATCACCTTTGGACTACATCCCCTCGAGAATTCCCACTCAATTGAGACCTCTGACCCTTCGTGAGACGTTGCGGTCAAAGCTTCATGCAACCATCACATTGACATGAACCGCGGCATCTCCTCCATGCCTTCGGGATATCGAATCGGTCGATGATGCGTACTACGTCGGAACTTAACTCGCGCTTCCTCTTGATCTTGCCTAGCGATAGCCACGTCTCCATAGAGGCATGGTGCAATATACAAAAGTGATTCACCTTCTCCTCCATTGAGGCATCCATTCTTTTTTCTACCCCATTTTCAACCACCACATCTCCAGTCAGTCTATCATCGTCCTTCAGTGACCATAGCATTTCGTTGTCTGGATCCACCGTTGGTAGCCATTGTGAAATATGCACTAGTGCCTCAGACACCAACCAACCTTTAGCCATGCTATCTTCTGGTCGAGCTCGTTGTCGCACAAAGCCTTTCAAGGTTTTCATGAAGCGCTCCAAGAAGAACATCCATCACGTATGGACAGGTCTAGCAATCTCCACTTCATCTACAAGATGCACAAGAAGGTGGATTTGTATCGTGAGCATACTGGTGGGCAGGTATTTCTCAAAGAGACAGACTGTCTCCACTGCTCCTCGCCTCGCAGATTCAATAGAGGATGTCTTAATCTCCTTCTGTGAGATCCATTGTACCAAAGTCGACAACCTATAAATGGCCCCGTGTATTTTTGGAGTAAGACATCCTGCGATCGCGATCGGTAGTACAAGCTACCACAAATGAGAAATCATTATGAATAATGGCTACACTCTAAATAGGAAAATGTGCACGCCAATTATAATCCATTCATAGTACAAACCTAACATATCTTATGCTAGTCATGGAATTTTAGCCCTGATAATTGGTCGTCTTTAGAAAATGCAGACCTGAGAGAACGCATCATACCCGTCGAAGTGCAGATAGACTTGACTACTTGCTTCACAATACGCTCTTCTTTAGTGGAAAAAACCCAAGGAGCGCAAGAAAGCTGCACGCAACCATCAGCACTCGACTGCAACCAAAGCGCCTCCATCTTACCTACCTCCTTCAAATCCATTCATGCCCCTACAATGTCTCTCTTTCCTGTGATGTGGTCCCATAGCAAGCTGTCTACATTCTTGAAAATATGCATGGGATTGGTTGACCTGTAAGTGGGTCCAATATGGCAACTCGTAGAAAACTAACAACTGCTGCATTCTGTTTGGATGTGATTCTGCATGGACCATTTCCAGCTCGTACCAGCTTGCGGCGTTCATACGTATTGGAGGTCGTCCAAGGAAACCTTCACTGAGTTCATGATCCTCCAACAAGAAAGTAGCGTGTCCTTGATATACCATCTTCTTCATGGTTCGTGACCTTCGGGAGTATAACTGTGGCCTGCACAATGGACATGCATGATAACCTGAGGTAACCAGACCTGTTTCAACACCACGACCCAGTGAATACTTGCTTGAATGAGATAAAATATAGATATTACCAACGAGAATGGAGGCCTGTTCACCTAAGCACTCTCCGAATCCCGAAAAGTCATGCATCATCCACATGAGAATGGCTTGAATATTGACTCACCACCAACCATCGCACCTACTCATATCTTGCACTGTGACCCCCTCCTCCCACAAAATCTTAAGCTCATCGACTAATGGACGAAGATACACTTCCATATTTTTTACTTTGTAGCGACCGAGGACGAGTAAGCTAAGGATGAGATGTCCTTTCTTCATAGAAAGCCATGAAGGAATATTGTAGTTGACAAGGACTATAGGCCACACACTGTAAGAAGTTGAGCGCAAACCGAATGGGTTCACGCCATCCATTGCAAGACCGAGCCGAAGATTCCTTGGCTCTCGGACAAAGCCTGGGAAGGTAGAGTCAATGTGGCTCCATGCGTGTGAATCCACTGATATTCGTTGAACTCCATCCGTGGATCTATTCTGCGCATGCCACGTTGTCAAGCTCACGTGGTTTATGCGGGGGATAAGCGAAAAGTGTCTGAGAACTTTTTGAGGGATGGTTTGCCCTTGAAGTCCTCTCGATACCTGTGAGCACCACACTTTGGATATGTCTCCATAGTCTCGTATTCTCCTCGAAACAATATGTAATCGTTCATACATGCATGGATGTTATTATAGTCCATGCCAAGCTTTCGTAAAACATGTCGTGCATCATCACGAGACTCAGGTATGATATTTGTAGGTGGTAATATATGATATTTCAATAACCTGAAAAAAATCATAAACACCTTGAAAAAGTACAAATGTTTATAATAATAGTGTCGGAAAAAAATATCAACGAAGCATATATATAAGGTACCTGAACAACTCGGTCACACTCGTACCGCTCCACCCGTATTTTGCTTGCACACTTAAGAGTACAAGCAGTGTCTTCAGGCGAGATACTCGGCACCCATCATATAATGGTATGGATGCTTCCTCTCTAAGTGGATCAGAAGTCTCGACATCCATGGGAATCAATGCATCGATCATTGCCTCCATCTCAAGCTCCAAGATTGTAGGTAGGTCTGGAAGGTTGCCTGTCTCCTCTGATATTGACGGTATAGATTGGCCTTGCAAGTGGTGAATTGGCTCATGCACTCCATCCATCGCACGTCCATGTACTCTTCTAATTGGCCGCAAAGGATACACTCCTCCTTGGGATGAGACATCACCTCCCTGGATAGAAAATTTGCCAGCGAGACCCAATCTTATTGTATATGGTATTCAATTAGCTTGCGAGTACAATGCATAATTGATATTAAGTTTTCTTACCATTTGCTAAAAATCCCTAGATAGATTGAAACTCGCCAAATCGTCGTACATGTTCTATAGACAATCGGCGTTTTCGTCTAATTGCCAACTTGCATTGAGAGCAAGGACATGGGACACGCTGATTAAGATACGCCTTGCGATTTTGAATAACAGGACCTTCTTCGTTTTCCATTTTGTCTACGTTACAACAAACAATTTGTTTTTGTTATCATTCTTTTTTTTCTTAGATTGTTATCCTCTCCTTCCATCTCTCTCTTTTTCTATGACCATGACTATGACCACGACCACGACCACGACCACGACCACAACCACAACCACAACCACAACCACGGCTACGTAGTACCTAGCATATAGTGCCTAGTACTTAGTACCTAGTATATGGTATCATAGAACACTAGTATTTAGTACCTAGTACTCAATACCTAGCACATAATATCATAGCATCTTAGTATCTAGCACCTAGTACTCTATTATTATAGTTCCAAGTACCTAGTACTATGATACTATGTAGCAGGTGCTAGGGTACCTTAAGCATTATGCAGTAAATGTGAGGTTCTAGGGTACTATGATAGTATGTAATAGGTACAAGGTAGTACATACTAGGGTACTATGATACTATCTATCTATCTATCTATCTATCTATCTATCTATTTTTCTATCTATCTATCTACCTTCATAATACTTGGGTACAATAGCAAATATGGGTAGTAAAGAAGAAGAGAAGTTGTAACACTGACTATTATACCCACATATTGTTACATTTGTCTATTTGGCTTCTCTTCTGTATGTTTTTATTTGTACCCTTTGTACATAGATGCATACACAAATATAGAGAGGGGGAGGGTGAAATATGATGGTACCCTTTTGCCAAGCAAGTGGAAGCTTCTATAATGTAGTTTCTAGGATAATGTATTTGTACCCTTTGTACCTAGATGGACTCATTCTTAGTGAGGTGAATTGCCAATCCTATTCTTAGTGAGGTGGACTCATTCTTAGTACACACTATCATAGTACCCTAATCTTATTGTAAGGTCCTATTTACTTTTCTCTCTTTCTCTCCCTCTCTAATTTCCTCTCCCTCCCTCACCCTGACCCTCTCTTTCTCTCTTTCCCTATTAGGTTTAATGATTTTTATCTCTTTTTCTCTCTCCTTTCTCTCTCATATTTCTTTTTCTCTCTCCTCTCCATCTCTCATTTCCCTTTCTCTCTTTCTCCCTCTCTCATTTCCTCTCCCTCTCTCACCCTCACCCTCTCTTTCTCTCTTTCGCTATTAGGTTTAATGATTTTTTCTCTTTTTCTCTCTTCTCTCCCTATCTCATTTTTTCTCTCTCCTCTCCCTCTCTCATTTCCCTTTCTCTCTTTCTCCCCCTCTCTCATTTTCTCTCCCTCCCTCACCCTAACCCTCTCTTTCTCTCTTTCCCTATTAGGTTTAATGATTTTTCTCTTTTTCTCTCTCCTCTCTCTCTCATTTATTTTTCTCTCTCCTCTCCCTCTCTCATTTTCCTTTCTCTCTTTCTCTCCCTCTCTCATTTCCTGTCCCTCCCTCACCCTCACCCTCTCTTTTTCTCTTTCTCTATTAGATTTAATGACTTTTTTCTCTCTCCTCTCCCTCTCTCATTTCCTTTTCTCTCTTTCTCCCCCTCTCTCATTTCCTCTCCCTCCCTCACCCTGACCCTCTCTTTCTCTCTTTCCCTATTAGGTTTAATGATTTTCTATTTTTCTCTCTCCTCTCTCTCTCTCATTCCTTTTTCTCTCTTCTCTCCCTCTCTCATTTCCCTTTCTCTCTTTCTCTCCCTCTCTCATTTCCTGTCCCTCCCTCACCTTGACCCTCTCTTTCTCTATTAGATTTAATGATTTTTTTCTATTTTTCTCTCTCCTCTCCATGTCTCATTTTTCTCTCTCTCCTCTCTCTCTCTCTCATTTCCCTTTCTTTCTTTCTCTCCCTCTCTCATTTCCTCTCCCTCCCTCACCCCGACCCTCTCTTTCTCTCTTTTCCCATTAGATTTCATGATCTTTCTCTCTTTTTCTCTCTCCTCTCTCTCTCATTTCTTTTTCTCTCTCCTCTCCCTCTCTTATTTCATTTTCTCTCTTCCTCTCCCTCTCTCATTTCCTCTCCCTCCCTCACCCTCACCCTCTCTTTCTCTCTTTCCCTATTAGGTTTAATGATTTTTCTCTCTCCTTTCTCTCTCTCTCATTTTTTTTCTCTCTCCTCTCCCTCTCTCATTTACCTTTCTCTCTTTCTCTCCCTCTCTCATCTCTTGTCCCTCCCTCGCCCTGACCCTCTCTTTCTCTATTAGATTTAATGATTTTTTTCTCTTTTTCTCTCTCCTCTCCCTCTCTCATTTCCTCTCCCTCCCTCGCCCTCACCCTCACCCACACCCTCTCTTTCTCTCTTTTTCTATTATGTTTAACATCTTATCTCTTTTTCTCTCTCCTCTCATTCTCTATTTTTTCTCTCTCCTCTCCCTCTCTCATTTCCTTTTGCTCTCTTCCTCTCCTTCTCTCATTTCTTCTCCCTCCCTCTCCCTCTCTCATTTCCCTATTATGTTTTCGTTTGCCCCCCCTCTCCCTCTCCCATTTTCTCTCCCTCTCTCATTTTGCTATTATGTTTAATGTCTCCCTCCCTCTCTCTCTCCCTCTCCCTCTCTCATTTCCCTATTATGTTTAATGTCTCCCTCTCCCTCTCTCATTTCCTCCCCCTCTCTTTCTCTCTCTCTCCCTCCCTCTTCCTTTCCCATTTCCTCCCCCTCTCCCTCTCCCTCTCTTTCTCTCTCTCTTCCTCCCTCTCCCTCTCTCATTTCCTCCCCCTCCCTCTCCCATTTCCTCCCTCTCTCTCTTTAATTTCCCTGTCTTTCTATCTCTCCCTTTCCCTCTCCCTCTCCCTCTCTCTCATTTCTTCTCCCTCTCTCATTATACACAAATTATACAAAAAATCAATTAAAAAGAGAGAGAATACACTCTCCCTCCCTCTCGTTCTCTCATTTCATCCCCCTCCCTCTTCCATTTCCTCCCTCTCCCTCTCTTTCTCTCTCTCTCTCTCCCTCCCCCTCCCTCTCCCATTTCCTCCCTCTCTCTCTCCCTCTCCCTCTCTTTCTCTCTCATTTCCTCTCCCTCTCTCAATATACACAAATTAAACCCTAAACAAGCAAAAGAGAGAGAGAATGGACTCACCATAAAGATTTGGCGAGGATTTGGCGGCTCCTCTTCGCAACGGCGGCTCCTCCTCTTCTTCGCGAACGGCAGCGGGCAAGCCTTCTTCCTCTCCCTCTCTCACCCTCTATGCAAAACGGTCGCTCTCTCTCTCGCTCTCCCTCTCGAAATGTCTCATGAATGCGCGAACTGAAACGCGCTCGGGTTTCGGCCCTCTTTTTTTTCCGTGTGGACGCCGCTATTCCTGCGTCGCTACCCGCCGTTGCTATACTTGTGTTTCCTTGTAGTGACTCTTCATTTTAAGTGAGTGGTGGATTAGTCATGATGCCTACAGGTCTTTGGCAAATGAGATATCTTGTGCTTGCCCGTGAAGACTTGACTAATCAAGTGGAAGGGAGAGCTCTATATACTAAGACAACAAATGTTGTGTGTACTTTTCTCTTAGAAGAGATCGTTTGTCGATATGGCTGTGTGGGAAAAATTACTGCAGATAGGGGTGAATTGGATGTAGATAAAGCTCATGATTTCTTTGCACGGTTGGGGATAAAGCTTGCTTTAACTTTAGCCTATAATCCTAAAGAAAATGGAAAAAGTGAAAGAGGTCATCCACCTATTGTGAAGGCATTGGCAAAAGCATGTGGAGAGAAGGTAAAAGAGTGGCCTCAATTACTCCCTTATGCCTTGTGGACTAACAGAACAACTCATAGTGTTGTTACAGGATATATGCCTGCTAAATATATGTATGGTCAAAAACCTATCATGTCGATAGAAGAGATGACAGTCACATGGAGTATGCTACCTTGGGAGGAGAAGTTGAATCGAGAGGAGTTGTTGGCCTTACGCATTAGACAGTTGGAAAGAAAGTCAGAAGACATAGAGGCAGTAATTGCAAAGTTAAGGGCAACAAGGCTACAGAACAAGAAACAGTTTGACAAAAGACATAGATTGAGGCCAAGAACCATACAAGATGGGGATTGGGTATTAGTTTATGATAGCAGTTTAGACAACAGCATAGTGCCATACGTAAAGTTTCCAAAAGATGGTTTGGACCCCATGTGGTAAGACTGGTGTTTGATAATGCTACTTATGCATTAAATGAGCTAGATGGGATAGCCATAAAACTTCCAGTAGCAGGGAAAAGAATCAAAATTATTCAAGAGGTGGGAATCTAATGCCTATGAGTTGCCAGAATTGGAAGAAAATAGTGGCCATGATACAGGGGCTAGCTACGAAGATATGGAAGATGAAAAAGAAAAGGATATGGTTGCAGAGGATGAGAAGGACTCATAACCTAGTGATAACTAGGATTTTGGCACATACCGAAGGATGTGCAGGTTTAGAGGGGGTGGATGTCGTACCACTATGTGGACATTGTGTGAAAAACTCTAAAGTGCATCATCATTTGACTTCTTTATTGATGTAGAGAGTCAATGTGATTTGAGTCATTAGTGCTAGTGTTCGTAGCATAGATGGCCAAAATTACTAGAATTTTTTAATAATTTTAGCCTTTAATTTATTATAAATATATGAAAAAGCTAAGAAAACTTCTAGATTAGGATGGTATGCAAAAAGCAAGTTACTTTTTTAGTCAGTTTTGGGATTTTTCATAAAAAAGATAGAAGGGCGAAATCGCATGGGTCGTGATCGCTGCTGACAGGTTGAAACCTGCACTTTGAATTGGAAAAAGAAGGAGTGATTTGAGAGATTCCAGAGCAAGTGTCATGCAGCTTTATCCCCCTTTCGAAGCCAACGAAGCCATCAAATTTGGGTTTCGAGCAGGAGAGAGGAAGTTGTTGTATTGATGCACGTTTTTGGTCTTTGAAGGAGCTCCATGAGAACTAATGATTGAAGAGTACTTCTGAGTAGTGCCAGACAAGGAATTCCAGGTTCTATCAATACATATTGATTTGATTCATTGTGCTTTGTCTTTGTCGTGTTTACCTCTTGTCTATTCTTTTTCTTCTCTTCCATTTCCTATCTCTACTTCCTTCCATCTCTGATCCCTGGTGGATACGACTTTTCAATAAAAACCCCTCCGACAATGTACACGTATGAAGGCTTTTAATTGTGGACCTAAATAGAAGATATGCATATCTACATGTTAGTAAAAGAGATCTCAACAAAATAAACTTTTGACAATGTGAAAAAATCTAACAAAAAAATATTATGAGCTCATAACACAACATATGAGAAGCATCAAATGCAAATTCATATGAGTATTCTATATATGCATACATTTTTAAAGGCTTGTAAATTTGTATATATATAGAAGGCATGCCTAGATATGTGTAAATAAAAGAGATTTAAGCAAGGAAACATATGACTATGTGGCAAAATTTAATTGTAAATAGTATCATGTGGCAAAGTAAAACACATGACAATTTGGTGAAGCAAAATTTTCCCTTAAGTTAATGTTTTTTTCATAGCTCTTTTTCCATCACTAATTATATATGTGCTTCAACTAAATAGATGGCATATTATATTTTAATTAGTTGTATCCAAAATATTACCACATTGTCACACACACATTCTAGAAAGATTCAAAATTGAATATGTATATAAAGCACTTTCATGAATGCAAAGAAATTTCATTCTAATTAGTTGTAACAAGCATATTACCGCATTGTCACATACACATCCTAGAAGGATTCAAAACTGAATATGTGTTTAAGGCACTTTCATGAATGTTGATTATTAGAAGAGATCGTGAGTTCAAAATAAGGGGTTTTTTTAATACCATTTTTATACATTTTTTACATATAGAAGGGGGCCATATAAAGGATTACTTACAGATTGAATAAAAAAGAGTTGTGTTTTATTCAAGAAAAATTCATAGATTAGGATATTTATAAATGGGCCATGAACTCACGTATATAAAGGATATATATACAATGAACCCCCCAAGGAAGAGGTTTCAAGAAAGGATATAAACCCAATAAAATCTTCAAGCTAGTAATTGTGTAAGTGACAAAAGTAATTGAAGCATAAAACCAAAGTTCCAAAGCATCCAATGTATCTAAAAAAGGAGCCTCGGATGTCACCATAGACATGTCCAAGCCCATATATTAGTGCCAAGTAGTCACATAAGCATATGTCATAGTCGAGAAGCATGTAAGCCTTCAATGCATAAGTATTTCAAGTTAAATTGGTGCACAGATCGGATGCTGTATGCTCGCGTAGTGAACGCCGGAAGGTCCCCAAGAACAAAAGAACTCTACTTTTTGCACAAAACTCAAGGTAGAAAGCATGCACGACATGAACAAGAGACCAATTGGGTGCAATCTCCCCCCATGCCTTGTGTGAGCGCTCCAAAAAGCATGTATTTTATGTATTAATCATCTTCAAGCTCAAATAATAGCCCAAATTACAAAATAGCACGCTTTTGACTTTTGAGTTTGCTTTAGCACAAAATAGAAATAAAGCTAATGGGCGGGCGCCCAAAGAGTCAGGCATACCCAATACAATGTCCAAATACAAATATCATAGTCGTGCGCCCATGCGCATACAAAATAATAAATAAATATCCAACGCCTCAATAAATAGGCGCGACAAAATATAGGCGCCATGCCTAAGGTATGCGCCCATCAAAATATAAGTGATAACTCGAATACACGCTATCCTCCAATGCTTTCCTCTGCCACACCACTGCTGCTATCTCTACACATCAACTGAAGCATTCACAATCGTTAGTAAAATAATACAATTAAACCGACAAAAGTGAATACCTAGCAGTCTTCAGCTACATAAATAAATCAACTGGTTAGAAAAATCAATCTTTGTTCCTAGGTTAGCAAACAAAGTGATCCAAAAGTTGTTACAAAATCTGGAATCACGATCAGAAATAATAACTTTTGGTAATCCATGATTAGTGAAAACAGTTTTCAAAAACAATTGTGCTACCTGAGATGCTGTTAAAGTTTTCTTACATGGAATGAAATATGCTTGTTTACTAAACCTGTCTACTACAATCCAAATCATGTCATGATTAGCTTTAGTATTAGGTAAACCAGTAATAAAATCCATAGAAATCTGTTCCCATGGTTTTGATGGAATAGATAAAGGCATAAATAAACCATACTGTTTACCATGATGTCTCTTAACTCTTTGACAAACCAAACATTCAGAAACAAAGTTAGATACATCAGTGTCCATATGTGGCCAATAAAAATCGTCAGTCAATATACGCAAAGTAGATATGATACCTCTATGACCTTGATATGGAGGACAATGAATCTCATTCAAAACAAAAGATCTAAATGGAACTGTAACACATAATCTCTTTTTATAAAACATGAATCCATCATTGTAAGACAGTGAATCAATAGGAATCCAGTTATTTCCAACTAATTTATTCCAATCAGCATGAAAAGTAATGTCCTGATGATAAGTATCTTTCATAGGGGTTAGAGAATCAAATGATATAATAGAGATATTATGAATGGTCGGTCTTCTACTTAATGCATCGGCCACTACATTTTCTTTACCTGGTTAATATTGAATAAGGGGATGGAAACTCTGAATAAATGTTGTCCATTTGATATGTCAGTCAGATATTTGAGGTTGACTAAGTAAATGTCTAATACTTTGTTGATCAGTCTTAATCATAAACTCAAAACCCATTAAATAATGTTTCCATTGTCTTAAAGCTTGTACAACAGCTAACAATTCTTTATCATATGTGGAATATTTAAGTTCGGATGGTTTCAATTTATAGCTAGAATAGGCTATGGGATGATTATCTTGCATAAGTACGGCTCCTATTCCAGATCCGCTAGCATCAGTAACTACTAAAAAGAATGGTCTATTAAAATCAGGTAGTTGTAATACAGGAGCATGGGTTAATGCATGTTTCAATAAATCAAAAGATTTCTGTTGATTATCAGACCAATGATAAACAGTACCTTTCTTTAAAAGTTTAGTCAAAGGCAAAGCAAGTAATGAAAAATTTCGCACAAATTTCTTGTAAAAACTAGCAAGATTTAGAAAAGAACGTAACTCATGCATATTTTTAGGTATTGGCCAATTCAATATTGCTTCTATCTTCTTAGGGTCAACTTTAATACCTTCTGATGACACAATATGACCTAGATATTCAATTTCTGTTTGAAAAAACTCACTCTTTTCCAGATTAACATACAATTGATTATCTTTCAACAACTTGAAAACCAAAGACAGATGTTCATAATGTTCTTTCTCATTTTTACTGAATACCAAGATATCATCAAAGAATACTATAACACAATGCTGGTATTTCAAAAATATGTGATTCATCATTCTACTAAATGTAGCAGGTGCATTAGTCAATCCAAAAGGCATCACTAGAAATTCATAATGAACAAATTGTGTTCTAAATGCAGTCTTGAATATGTCAAATTTATCTAATCTCACCTGATGATAACCAAATTTAAGATCTATTTTACTAAATATGGTAGAACCTTGTAGTTTATCCATAAGATCATCTACCCTAGGAATTGGATATCTATTCTTTACAGTAATCTTGTTTAGGGCACGATAATCAATGCACATACGATAAGTATTATTATTCTTCTTTACCAATAAAACAGGTGCGCCAAATGGAGAACTACTAGGTCTAATCAATCCTCTGTTTAATAATTCCTCAACTTGATTTTGAATTTCTTTTTGCTCTATTTGGTTATGCCTATATGGTGATTTACAAGGTGGTTGTATACCAGGAATTAAATCTATTTTGTGGTCTTCAGGATGTGAAGAAGATAATCCAGATGGTAGATCTTCAGCAAAACAATCTTTAAATTGTGCAAAGAATTCTTTATGCCTAGGGTGCATATGTTTTTCTTTAGCTTGCAGTTCATTCACCCAAATTAGATAAGATTTACTACTTTTGCGTAATGCACGTTTAGCTTGAGTATGAGTAAGTAGTGGAAAAGCATTAGATGCGTGCATACCATACAATGTAATGTTTTTTCCTTGAAAATAAATGTTAATTGAATGCGTGGAATAATCTATGTCAGGATTATGGTGATGACGCCAAGGCATACCTAAAATAATATCACTAGACTGTAATGGTACAACTAGAAAATTTCTTTTTTCAGTATATTCACCAATTTGAATTTCTAGATTATGTACCTCTTGTGTTCCATTATACTTTGTGCCTAAGAATGTTGCTTTAATGCGATAATGCGTAGGAACAGTTTGTAATTTCAATTCTTTCACTAACTTTGCAAAAATAAAATCATGTGTACTACCATCATCATGCAAAATAATCTTTTCTTTTCTATGCACTAAATATTTCATTATCAAGGTAAGGCATTCCAAAAGTGTTTAGTGTAATGAGAAATAGGCTCACAATCTCTTTGCTGAAGAAGGTCCCATTGCTTTATGGCTTTTTCATGGAATTGTGGAGGAAGGAAATTATGCATAAACTTCTTTTTGTAACTCTCCCAGGTAGTGGAACAATCTATACTCTTACGAACCATGGTCCACCAAAGAGATGCTCTATCCACTAAATGATTAGTGACACACTTTATTTTATCTTTTTCAGCGTATGTTTCCTCATGAAAGTAATCATCAAACTGACTGATGAATACAAGTACAGTTTTTCCATCTCGAGTACCATTGAAAGTACGGAATTTGAAATTTCTTTTACTTATCTTTGTTTCTTTGCAGATGGATTGAGCTTCAAGAGTCGCATCAATGGTTCGTCGGATAAGATCTTTAGGTTGTGGTTCCTCTTTGTCGGTAGTCGATCTTTGTAAATTGGCCAATTGAACTTGCAATGCTTGCCGGGCTCTTCGTTCTTCATCCAACTGCATCATAATTAAATCCAACTTTTGTTCCACCATAGGCTCAGGAAGATCGCCTTCAGCCATTAAATCATCCATATTTTGTTCCGTCATCCTGCAAAAATTCAAAAGACCTCACACTCTCAAAATCCAATTAGCGGGATGAGCGTAGCTCAAGATCGGGTCTTCCAGGAACAACTTTGTAGTTCGGTGCTTCTGCGCAGGAACAATCCTTATGGGAGTTTTGGGCACAAGTCAATTCTAACTTCTGGTGACTTGCTGGACTTGCAGGATAAGTCAGTTTATACTTGGAAAATAAGAAAGCTTTGGTAGACTTTATAAATATCATAGTCATGCGCCCATACGCATACAAAATAATAAATAAATATCCAACGCCTCAATAAATAGGCGCGACAAAATATAGGCGCCATGCCTAAGGTATTCGCCCATCAAAATATAAGTGATAACTCGAATACATGCTATCCTCCAATGCTTTCCTTTGCCACACCACTGCTGCTATCTCTACACATCAACTGAAGCATTCACAATCGTTAGTAAAATAATACAATTAAACAGACAAAAGTGAATACCTAACAGTCTTCAGCTACATAAATAAATCAACTGGTTAGAAATCAATCCTAACCTTAATTTATCACGAGTGCGCAATCTAAACTCATAAACATTTATTAATTTAATATGTATTTTGCGGAATCACCCGTTATGGAATCACCCATGTACACACTAAATTAATGAAACTCCCAAAAAGGATAGGCGTCTCCATCAACTTCTCGCACAAAGAATCCACTTTGTGTATGAGCCCCGGTCAACAAAGTTTACGGAATCCACTGTGGCACGGAATCCACCGTGAAATATACCTCCTAGCATTATAAATACTTGCTTCCCACTATATATATGGTAAACAAACCTGCTTTAAATTGAGCAAAGAAAGTTCAAACCTATCCAATAAGCATACTATCCTTAGTTGTTACATTGCACTAGATTGTCATGATTGTAAAGGCAATGATTGAGATATGCACTTGCAAAGGATGCTCCAATAGGTCTCGAAAAATACCGAGAGAGTTATCAAAGCTTGTTCAAGTGGTGGAGGAGTCACATAGGGTGCCAAGGGAAAATGGCTATAAACAAACACATATCATGTCGGTAGACTACTAGTGTCTACAATGGTTGCTGCTCACTATTGAGCCTCGAGCAATGATAAACAATGTGTCTCTAAACCCTAAAGCAAGCCTCAATGGGTGGGAACGAGCATGATAAAGATTCATATCTTAGGAGGAAGATGGTTGAACTACCATGGAACCTTCAAGCTGAAGTGTTGTCTCAGGCTAAAGTAGACTGAAGGAGAAGCTCCTTGAACCAATGCTCTAATACTAGTTGAATGGAGAAGCCTGAGTGCGAGCATAAGCAAGCATATGCGATGGAGGTAAGTTATGGCAAATGAAGCAAGAAAGCAAGAGAGAAAGAGACTCAAGATGTGGAAACTCCAAAAGTCATAATGTGTGACGAGCCTTCCTTTATTTAAATGTCACTAAAAGAAGAAAGAATGAAGTGATAGCGATAGGTACCTACCACTTACAGTGTACATATATGCGGGTACCGTCATTGTAGTAAAAACACAAGCAACGTAGGCATAGGTGCCTCTATCCCCAATAAGTATTAAATGAGTACAAAACTATGTCTCTACAGGAACCTTTAACATGCATGACATCCAAGCCCGATATATGTCAAGTACTTGAGAACAAACTTGATAACTCTCCTATGTTCATCAATAGTGCTAGCAAACCAAGCTATATCCTCTTTTCATAATACTAACCTTTCAATACCAAATTAAGAGAATGAGTATCGCAACCACTACATGTAATCTTTGGATATCACTTTTCTACAAATCTAGCTGCATTTTTACAGTTCTTTGCATTATCCTTAAGAACTTGCACCACATGATGATGCCTTATCTCTTTAATAGTCTTGTATAAAATATCTATAATGTATTCTCCTAACTTAATTTTTCCTATGCTATCTATGGCCTATAAGAATCTCTATTCCTTTGGTGAAACCAACATGATGTTTATCAATGGTCATCGTTGAACATAACCATTTGATACAATAGTACATCTCTTCCGATCCAAGTTGCATATATCAATCCTTTTAACTTGCTCCTTCACCTTTGAGTGGCACTTACCAAGAACATCATGCTATCTTGAGTGATACCACGATGGAAAAAAGCTAGCCCTAAAATCCCCAATTTCCATCCATGCATGTTTCAAATTATCCTTATCCACAATTTTTATTACATGGTAAAAAAAAAAACTTTAGCTAAGGCCATATGTACTTCTTCTACTTGTGTCACATGAAAACTCTCATGGAGAGAGGCTTGGTGGATATTGGCTTTCTTGTCAGATTAACAACTTCTCTCATTAGGTTGTACTTGAAACACTCCAGAGCTAAAGCATGAAGTATTTGAGATAGAGAGGCATTCGATTGATTGGCAATGTTGTTATGCAAGTCAAAACATCTCGACTTCAGTACATGATATCCTTGCAAGGGAAGCTCTCTTACTTTCATAATGTTCTTGAATGGCTTTGGCTGCTTGATTAGCAATTAGGTGTTTATATAAACACATAGAATTTTTTACACTACTAAAATATGGTCCCTAATGTAGGGTGCACCATCATAATTCACAATATGATAAATCTTACACTCACAATGCATAAATTACCTAAAAGATTTTTGCAAAATTGCCACTCTATTCGTGTAGACTTTTTCTTGGAGATAGGACGCAACTTTGCATTAGGCTGGTTAGAGAAAGAAGCATTGGTTGTCTTTGAAAATTGGAGAATTTATACCCTCATATTCTTGAATTCGCTACGATGCATATGTAGGTAATAAGTGAATGATCAATGATCGTTGCTTTATGATGTTGCTAGCTATAAGTTACGACAACCTAGTAACACACACACACACACACACACACACACACATCCATGGAGCTAAAAATCAAATAAATACACAAATGAACTATACAACAATTCATGATTGAAATTCTTAAATTTTTATGTATAAATTAATTGTAACTAAAATAAGAAATATAGACTCACATGTGAATGCTTTTCCTATATCCTTTTGACCACTACATACAATACACAAACACTATTCATTCAGACGATAATAATTCTTGGTACATTCTTTATAAACGCATCATGCATGTGAGTCATGCATGAAAGATTTATAAATAATATAAGTGAACATGCAATAAGATGTGAAAATTGAATGCTTTTACACTTAAGGAATATACGTAGACACAAGTAGATGTGCCAAAATATTACAAACATCGTAACTTTTATACCACATGAATATTAGTGTCCACATAATATTGTAATATTACATATTTGATTAATATATAATGCATGTACACAACTTATCAACAATAAGCATAACATTAAAGTACATGCTTAAATTAATGATAAACAATGCTAATGAACTAATCTTTACCTGGTAAGGGATAACATGGTCTAAATAGTATCAAATAACAATTATATCATGAACTAACATTGCCAAAGATAGAATGTTAGCATAGTGAAAAAAATTACACATTTAATTGCTATTTTCTAACCCAACGCTTCATATTTAGATATATGTAGCCCATGAGAGGACCAATTGTTTGTCTTTGTTTTGAATTTAAAGTGATGGACAGAAATATTAATTTTAGGGAATTTTGGATGGAGAAAAAATGCTTTAAAATTCATATTGGTAAAAACATATTGCAAAGATTAAGATATGAATCCATAATTATGATATGAATAATAATAATTTATGGTTCGATGTCCACAAGGGAATATATTTAACTTACTTGATGTGTGAGATTCTAATAAAATATATTCTCTAATATTGGAAATAATTTTGGTCTACAAATGTGAAAGGGCATGTCTGATCCTATGTCTTTTTTTCTCAAAATCAACATTGTGTTTCTATGCTCTGAATTGATGTCTCCTACACAAAGATTTATCTCTACTTTATTATATCAAAGATTCACTTTCTCATATATAACAAAGATTCATTTTCTCCCATATATATGAGAGAGAGAGAGAGATTGAAGTAAGGTTCACTAAAAAAAGGAACCAATGATGTGTAAAAGGTAATAATTCTTTTTTGCCATATTAGAAATGACTTGTTGACTTGGCAAACAACTAACCCGTTCCAACATTAGGGTGACCAAAAAAATTGTGGGGGAGTGTAAGCGATCGCATACACCAACACTATGTCAAGATATAGGCCTTATACCGACATTAAAAGCGACGAAAATGCAAATAACAAAATTTGCCCCGTCGACGCAAAAAGCGTCGTTATTGGCGATGCCATAGAATAATCGGTATCACTGTCGCTATCAGTAGCAATGGTTTGCGACGTAAATAACAACGCCAATAGCGACGCGAGCAGTAAAATTTGCGACGCTAATAGTGATGGTAACAGGGGGAAAAAATTATGTGGCAGGGCAGCTTGCACTGTGTGCTTTATTAGAGCCATACAAAATAGGTTCTGCACTGTGTATAATGGGCTTGCAAACAAAAACAATATATACTGAAATCATAACACTGATACATGAAATAAATGCATAATCGCATAATAAGCAATTGGTACAATCATGACAAGATATCACTAATACATAGAAAATGTCTACATAGATCAGGCGACCCAAAAATAAAGGCGTGTGAGCTCCAGGGATCCAAGGGCAAGTTACATATCCTCGCCCTCCGAAAGCTCATCCCGTCCCGCAAAGGAGCATCGAACGGACTTTGCAAAAAAAGAAACAACACATCAGTCCACCATACAATAATGCATTCTAATTAAACACGGTAACTACGGACAAGAAAGATGAGTGACTTACAGGGCCACCGTGTCTATAAAATCGATCGATCAATGAAGTGAGACCGTATCTCTCTGCATACGAGTCTCAAGGCCAGTCGGATCGCGATTTATAATGAAGTGCTGCAAAGAAAACAAAATGCTAACTGTTAGAAACATGATTGTTAGTACAAAGGATATTGTAAAAAAATAAACAAGCAAAATAAAAGAAAAACTTACAAAAGTCCTCCAAATATGTCCTATGGCCGCCACTCCCAAGATGATGGACCACTCCGACCTCAAGTCGTGCTCTCACCGCCTCGCACTGCTGACTCCAACGTCCTGGAGAATCTATAGCCTCCTCCCTCAATCGACGCCAGTCGTCTGCATCTAACCACTCGGGCTTTGCAACCCCACTCTTGATTGCCTTGCGTGCGTCAGATCGTCTGTGTGACATATATGCACGCATACAATCCATCATCTAGCCCGTAGAGAATCTATCTACTGAGGCTCGAACCGGAAACTCCTCATGCAAGGATGCTACTATGTAGTCCTTGCTCCCCTCCGGTATATTCTTCCAATAATCTAAGACGTTGTGCCGAAAAACTTGTTGGCATAACTCTCTGATGCGAGTCATCACCCTCCTCCCCTCATCATTCATGATGATGGCTCATGACCTACCATCGACTAGATATCTATATCCCCCTGGAGTCTGCCTAAGATGGGTCCTCTCCCATCTACGTCCACGCTCCTAGGCATATCCAGGAGACCCCTGTGCATCCGGTGTACCGACCGGGATAATATATCTCGGAGTGGCATCCGTAGGGGTGCCACCTGCTGACGGCTGAGCAAAAGCCAGAGTAACTGGAGTAGACGTCCCCACAGGTGTGACAAATTCTTGAGGTGACGCAACTCCAACTGAACGATGAGACGGAGACACCGCGTCCGTGCCTCCACAGCATCCACCTGAGCCTGAGCCACGCTCCCTGGAAGGGCCACAAGAGCGAGGAGTCGTACCTGTATCCTGTGTCAATCACGGGCTCACTGCATCCGTATCTCTACAGTATCTCCCTAACCCCGAAGTACTCCCTTCCTCTGGCCCAAGTCTGGAGCGTCGAGCTCGTCTACTCAAAGCTGAAGCATCCGATCGCGCTGAAGTAGATCTAGCAGAGCGCCCTGAGGAAGACCGAGACAGCTCCTGATCTACCATATCTCTGAATCTCGTGATCTAGTCTGAAGATATGCGTGTGAAGATATCCTATAACTCCTCATCCCTCGACTCATCCTGAAAATATCACCTACACAAATAAAAAATGATGTTAGAATAATCAATTTAAATCATACAAAGCATAGTAATATAAATCCTTTTAAAAAAATCTCACTTAAAATACATATATTATGTATCTTTATAAGCGATTGGTCAACGAATTGAGTAAGTAGATGCTCCAAGTATGAAGTATCCTATGGTCCCATGTCAATCTCTTGACACAAATCCGCATACACTGGAAGGTCGATAAACATGTCACCATAAAAGGATGAGTCCACCTCGTTCTCAAAGAAATCTTGGACTCCTATATTTCCATCATTGTTAGCCAATACTGACTCCAAGCCTTCGACGGCCTCCATCCCTTGCAATATCGACCCCTCTATTTGTAAATTATCTTCATCTATGCTCGAAACATCGCTTTGATCATATACTCTCGCACTTCGGGGAGTTGAATGTATAACATACCACCATCGAGGTTGTCGGGGGTTTAGATAGAAGATTACATGTTCACAAACACGTACAAGAGAGTTCAAACCATTGTGACATAAACCATGTCGTAATACAATTAGCAAACAAATAAGTCTATACACATGTTCACAATGGGCCGGCAACACAAAGGTATCGCGCAAATCCGTCTTTTTTTTTTAAATCTATTTCGAGAAATCCAGATGGACCTCATCGAACTGTTGCTCCAACTCCTCCAAGTACCACTTTGAACCACTGCACATGAAATAGTATCATGGAGAAGCTACGGTAATCCACCGTAACAATACTTTGCAAGTTTCCAAAATACTCCATCTCATCCACAACCGTGTTTGGATCCGTTGCTCTTCGCCGGCTATCTTGCTCGAACCTTACCATGATACCACAGTCCATTGTGGAGCGCATTTTGTCAATACGCTCCACGCAAAAATGTCGTCCGCGTGACCACGCTGCACTATATATTTTGTACTATACATTGAAACACTCAAATTAGATGTCGTATATAAAATTTAGATACGACAAATTCTAAACCCCTCATCACCTTCGGACTACATCCCCTCGAGAATTTCCACTCCTCCATTGAGACCTTTGTCCCTTCACAATACGCTGCGGTCAAAGATTCATGCAACCATCGTGTTGACATGAACCGCGGCATCTCCTCCATGCCTTCGGGATATCGAACCGGTCGATGACGTGTACTACGTCGGAATTCAGCTCGCACTTCCTCTCGATCTTGCCTAGCGATCTGGTACTTGGCGAGCCACGTCTCCATAGAGGCATAGTGCAACATACAAAAGCGATTCACCTTCTCCATTGAGGCATCCATTCTTTTTTCTACCCCATTTCCTACCACCACATCTTCAGCCAGTCTATCATCATCCTTCAACGAACATAGCATTTCGTTGTCTGGATCCACCGTTGGTAGCCATTGTGAAATATGCACTGGTGCCTCAGACCCCAACCAACCTTTAGCCATGCTACCTTCTGGCCGAACTCGTTGTCGCACAAAGCCTTTCAGGGTTTTCATGAAGCGCTCCAAGAAGAACATCCATCGCGTATAGACAGGTCCAGTAATCTCCACTTCATTTACAGGATGTACAAGAAGGTGGATTTGGATCATGAGCATGCTGGTGGACAGGTATTTCTCAAAGAGACAGACCGTCTCCACTGCTCCCTGCCTCGCGGATTCAATAGAGGACGTCTTAATCTCCTTCTGTGAGATCCATTGTACCAAAGTCGATAACATGTAAATGGCCTCACATATTTCTGGAGTAAGACATCCTGTGATCGCGATCGGTAGTACAAACTACCACAAATGAGAAAGCATTGTATATAATGGCTACACTCCAAATAGCAAAATGCGCACGCCAATTACAATCCATTCGTAGTATAAACCTGACATATCTTATCCTAATCATGGGATTTTAGCCTTGATAATTGGTCGTCTCTAGAAAATGCAGACCTGAGAGAACGCATCATACCCGTCGGAGTGCGGAGACTTGAGTACTTACTTCACAATGCGCTCTTCTTTAGTGGACAAAACCCAAGGAGCGTGAGGAAGCTGCACGCAACCATCACCACTCGACTGCGGCCAAAGCGCCTCCATCTTACATACCTCCTTCAAATCCATTCGTGCCCCTATAGTGTCTCTCTTTCTTGTGATGTGGTCCCATAGCAAGCTACATTCTTGAAAATATACATGGGATCCAACAAGTGGTTGACCTGTAAGTGGGTCCAATATAGTAACTCGTAGAAAACTGAGAACCGCCGCATTCTGTTTGGATGTGATTTCGCATGGACCATTTTCAGCTCGTATGAGCTTGCGACGTTCATACGTATTGGAGGTAATCCAAGGAAACCTTCCCTAAGTTTATGATCCTCTAGCAAGAAAGCAGTGTATCCTTGATATACCATCTTCTTCATGGTTCGTGACCTTCAGGAGTCTAACTGTGGTCCGTACAATGGATATGCATGATAACTTGAGGTAACCAGACCTGTTCCAACACCATGACCTAGTGAATACTTGCTTGAACGAGATAAAATATAGATATTACCAACAAGAACGGAGGCATGTTCACCTGAGCACTCTCAGAATCCCGGAAAGTCATACATCGTCCACATGAGAATGGCTCGAATATTGGTTGACTACCGACCATCGCGCCTGCTCATATCTTGCACGGTGACCCCCTCCTCCTAGAAAATCTTAAGCTCATTGACTAATAGATGAAGATACATATCCATATTTTTGACTTTGTAGCGGCTAGGGACGAGTAAGCTAAGGATGAGATGTCCTTTCTTTGTAGAAAGCCATGGAGGGATATTGTTGTTAACAAGGACTATAGGCCACACACTGTAAGAAGTTGAGCGCAGACCGAATGGGTTCACGCCATCCATTGCAAGACCGAGCCGAAGATTCCTTGGCTCTCGGACAAAGCTTGGGAAGGTAGAGTCAATGTGGCTCCATGCGTGTGAATCTACTGATATTCGTTGAACTCCATTCGTGGATCTATTCTGCGCATGCCACGTTGTCAAGCTCACCATGCCGGATGTATGAAATATGTGGTTTATGCGGGGGATAAGCGAAAAGTGTCTGAGAACTTTTTGAGGGATGGTTTGCTCTTGAAGTCCTCTCGATACATGTGAGCACCACACTTTGGACATGTCTCCATAGTCTCGTATTCTCCTCGAAACAATATGTAATCGTTCATACATACATGGATGTTATTATAGTCCATGCCAAGCTTTCGTAAAACATGTCGTGCATCATCACGAGACTCAGGTATGATATTTGTAGGTGGTAATATATGATATTTCAATAACCTGAAAAAAAATCATAAACACCTTGAAAAATCACAAATGTTTATAATAATAGTGTCGGAAAAAAAAATCAACGAAACGTATATACAAGGTACCTGAACAACTCGGTCACACTCGTACCGCTCCACCCGTATTTTGCTTGCACACTTAAGAGTGCAAGCAGTGTCTTCAAGCGAGATACTCGGCACCCATCATATAATGGTATGGATGCTTCCTCTCTAAGCGGATCAGAAGTCTCGACATCCATGGAAATCAATGCATCGATCATTGCCTCCATCTCAAGCTCCAAGATTGTAGGTAGGTCTGGAAGGTTGCATGTCTCCTCTGATATTGACGGTATAGATTGGCCTTGCAAGTGGTGAATTGGCTCCTGCACTCCATCCATCGCACGTCCATATACTCTTCTAATTGGTCGCAAAGGATGCACTCCTCCTTGGGATGAGACATCACCTCCCTGGATAGAAAATTTACCAACGAGACCCAATCTTATTGTATATGGTATTTAATTAGCTTGTGAGTACAATGCATGATTGATATTAACTTTTCTTACCATTTGTTGAAAATCTCCAATTGCCTGATCAATGATCTCAGATTGAAACTCGCCAAATCGCCGTACGTGTTCTATAGACAATCGGCGTTTTCGTCTAATTGCAAGCTTGCATTGAGAGCAAGGACATGGGACACATTGATTAAGATACGCCTCGCGATCTTAAACAACATGACCTTCGTTTTTCATTTTGTCTACATTACAACAAACAATTTGTTTTTGTTATCATTCTTTTTTTTTCTTAGATTGTTATCCTCTCCTTCCATCTCTCTTTTTCTATGACCACGACCATGACCACGACTACGACTACGACCACGGCTACGTAGTACCTAGCATATAGTACCTAATACGTAGCATATAGTACCATAGAACACTAGTATTTAGTACCTAGTACTCAGTACCTAGCACATAATATCATAGCATCTTAGTATCTAGCACCTAGTACTCTAGTATCATAGTGCCAAGTACCCAGTACTATGATACTATGTAGCAGGTGCTAGGGTACCTTTGTACGTAGATGCATACAGAAATATAGAGAGGCGGAGGGTGAAATATGATGGTACCCTTGTGCCAACACAAGTGAAAGCTTCTATAATGTAGTTTCTAGGATAATGTATTTGTACCCTTTGTACTTAGATGGACTCATTCTTAGTGAGGTGAATCCCCAATCCTATTCTTAGTGAGGTGGACTCATTCTTAGTACACACTATCATAGTACCCTAAGCTTATTGTAAGGTCCTATTTACTTTTCTCTCTTTCTCTCCCTCTGTCATTTCCTCTCCCTCCCTCACCCTAACCCTCTCTTTCTCTATTTCCCTATTAGGTTTAATGATTTTTATCTCTTTTTCTCTTACCTCTCTCTCTCATATTTCTTTTTCTCTCTCCTCTCCATCTCTCATTTCCCTTTCTCTCTTTCTCCCTCTCTCATTTCCTCTCCCTCTCTCACCCTCACCCTCTCTTTCTCTATTAGGTTTAATGATTTTTCTCTTTTTCTCTCTCCTCTCCCTATCTCATTTTTTTCTTTCTCCTCTCCCTCTCTCATTTTCCTTTCTCTCTTTCTCCCCCTCTTCCATTTCCTTTCCCTCCCTCACCCTGACCCTCTCTTTCTCTCTTTTCCCATTAGGTCTAATTATCTTTCTCTCTTTTTCTCTCCTTTCTCTCTCATATTTCTTTTTCTCTCTCCTCTCCCTCTCTCATTTTCTTTTCTCTCTTCCTCTCCCTCTCTCATTTCCTCTCCCTCCCTTGCCCTCACCCTCTCTTTCCCTATTAGGTTTAATGATTTTTCTCTCTTTTTCTCTCTCCTCTCCCTCTCTCATTTACCTTTCTCTCTTTCTCTCCCTCTCTCATTTGCTGTCCCTCCCTCACCCTGACCCTCTCTTTCTCTCTTTCTCTATTAGATTTAATGATTTTTCTCTTTTTCTCTCTCCTTTTCCTCTCATTTTTTTCTCTCTCCTCTCCCTCTCTCATTTCCCTTTCTTTCTTTCTCTCCCTCTCTCATTTCCTTTCCCTCCCTCACCCTGACCCTCTCTTTCTCTCTTTTCCCATTAGGTTTAATGATATTTTTCTCTATTTCTCTCTCCTATCTCTCTCATATTTTCTTTCTCTCTCCTCTCCCTCTCTCATTTCCTTTTCTCTCTTCCTCTCCCTCTCTCATTTCCTTTCCCTCCCACGCCCTCACCCTCTCTTTCTCTCTTTCCTTATTAGGTTTAATGATTTTTCTATTTTTCTCTCTCCTCTCCCTCTCTCATTTACCTTTCTCTCTTTCTCTCCCTCTCTCATTTCCTGTCCCTCCCTCACCCTGACCCTCTCTTTCTCTCTTTCTCTATTAGATTTAATGATTTTTTTCTCTTTTTCTCTCTCCTCTCCCTCTCTCATTTTTTCTCTCTCCTCCCCCTCTCTCATTTCCCTTTCTTTCTTTCTCTCCCTCTCTCATTTCCTCTCCCTCCCTCACCCTGACCCTCTCTTTCTCTCTTTTCCCATTAGGTTTAATGATATTTATCTCTTTTTCTCTCTCCTCTCTCTCTCATTTCTTTTTCTCTCTCCCCTCCCTCTCTCAATTGCTTTTCTCTCTTCCTCTCCCTCTCTCATTTCCTCTCCCTCCCTCGCCCTCACCCTCACCCACACCCTCTCTTTCTCTATTTTCCTATTATGTTTAACATCTTATCTCTTTTTCTCTCTCCTCTCATTCTCTTTTTTTCTCTCTCCTCTCCCTCTCTCATTTCCTTTTGCTCTCCTCCTCTCCTTCTCTCATTCCTTCTCCCTCCTCTCCCTCTCTCATTTCCCTATTATGTTTTCGTCTCCCCCCCTCTCCCTCTCCCTCTCCCTCTCTCATTTCCCTATTATGTTTAATGTCTCCCTCTCCCTCTCTCATTTCCTCCCCTTCTCTTTCTCTCTCTCTCCCTCCCTCTTCCTTTCCCATTTCCTTCCCCTCTCCCTCTCCCTCTCTTTCTCTCTCTCTTCCTCCCTCTCCCTCTCCCATTTCCTCCCTCTCCCTCTCTTTAATTTCCCTCTCTTTCTATATCTTCCTCTCCCTCTCCCTCATTTCTTCTCTCTCTCTCATTATACACAAATTATACAAAAAATAAATAAAAAGAAAGAGAATACACTCTCCCTCCCTCTCGTTCTCTCATTTCATCCCCCTCCCTCTTCCATTTCCTCCCTCTCCCTCTCTTTCTCTCTCTCTCCCTCTCCCTCTCCCTCTCTTTCTCTCCCTCTCTCATTTTCTCTCCCTCTCTCAATATATATACACAAATCATATAAGCAAAAGTAAAAGAGAGAGAGAATGCACTCTCCCTCCCTCTCCCTCTCTCATTTCCTCCCCCTCCCTCTCCCTCTCCCTCTCCCTCTCTTTCTCTCTCATTTTCTCTCCCTCTCTCAATATACACAAATTAAACCCTAAACAAGTAAAAGAGAGAGAGAATATACACAAATTAAACCCTAAACAAAAGATTTGGCGAGGGTTTGGCGGGTCCTCTTCGCGACGGTGGCTCCTCCTCTCCTTCGTGAACGGCGACGGCGATGGCGGCGGCAGCAAGCCTTCTTCCTCTCCCTCTCTCACCTTGTATGCAAAACGGTCGCTCTCTCTCGCTCTCCCTCTCAAAATGTCTCACGAATGCGCGAAATGAAACACGCTCGGGTTTCGGCCCTCTTTTTTTTCCCTGTGGGGCGTCGCGACGCAAATAGTGGCGCCGCTATTCCTGCGTCGCTACCTATCGTCACTATACTTGTGTTTCCTTGTAGTGGAAGTTCAATGCTACTAATCCTAGTCCAAACCTGCTCTTATTTCATCAAAACAAACCTAACAAACTTCAACCATGTGCTATGAGTTACATGGCTTTAGTGCTCTAGGAGCATTGCATGTGCTATGAGTTACATGGCTTTAGTGCTCTAGTGCCAATGCTCCTCTTCATGTAAAATCAATTCCTATCGACATCTTTTCTCCCCACAATCACTAGTGTGTCCAAGCATTATCAATAGTAGTCCACAATGTTGAATCTATCAATCTCTACCGTTTTCTAGGAATCAATCAAATGTTGAGTTAGTGTCTTTGGCTCTCAATTTGTGTGATTCTCATAAATCTTCCAAATTCTCAAGCTTGGGACCTTCATGGCTTGATCTTGCTCGATTTTGTCGAAAATATTTTGTAGTTGCCCAACTATACCATCAACAAAAGCTCATGTCCCATCTTTGAATTTTCTAGGAGAGGCGAATTTTGTACATCCTTCTTACTCTCAATAGTTTTGTTGTGGATGTCAGTACAACACAAAAATACCATGTCGTCACACAAGTGCAAATTGTAGTTACAGTTATATCTACTCAAAAATACCACGTCGTCACACAAGTGCAAATTGTAGTTACAGTTATATCTACTCTGTTTTCTTGTGTAAGGAAGACCAATATGAGTTTGATATGAAATCTAATTGAGATAGTAGACCATAGAGTTCAATATGTAATTGAGAAATGGGTAAAATTTGGAATGCCCTTCGATCCATGGGTAGATTTTAACATTTTAGCTTCGCTCTATAGACTTCAAGACTCAAAATAAAGTTAGAAGTTAAAAGTTGGCACTTCAACCATACATTTTACTAGCTTGCAGCCTAATAGTATGTATATAGGCTCACATACACTCATATATATCTATGTATGTATGGTGCCGCCTTACTACATATGGCTGCTCATCATTTGCAAACATTTTTTTTTATTTTTGGTTTTCATATTGACACTTAGTCCACAACTTTTAGGTGTCATGTGACATCCAAAATGTGCTTCAAATTTATTTCCCAAATAACTCCAGGCCAATCGAATTGATAGATTAAAATTGCAAAAGCCCTCCAAATAAGCCGTGATGAAGTGTTGATATGCTCGAGGTGATACTCCTAAAGAAGATGGTGGAATGGAATTTCTAGTCATTTCCTCAGGCAATGCTCATGACAATTAAGCTGACATTTGGCAACTGGGTTGTGTCTTTCCAAGAGAGAGAATGACATCTCGTAGGTGGTTGTAGGAGGAACCGGAGTCCTTTGCCACAGCAAGCCTAGCCTTGTCCTTCAATGCAACAGCCCTCTGTCTCATCTCCTCCCCCTCCCTGCCGTGCATGACGCATCTCACGAGCCTCTCCACCCCTTGCTGCTCCACAGTCCTCCCGTCAGTCCTTCTCAGAAGCAAGCCTACCTGCCACTGCTCCACCACTTGCTCCGCGTGGAATTTCTGATCCCAGAAGTCCGGCCACATGAGTATGGGCACGCCCGCGCATATGGCCTCCAAGGTCGAGTTCCACCCGCCATGGCTCAAGAAAGCTCCGACAGACGGGTGAGAGAGAACCAGGGTCTGAGGCGCCCAGGGCGTGAAGTATGCCAATCCCTTGGTCCTCTCCAAGAAATCTCGCGGGAGACATGCATGCGCAGACCCTGATCCGTTCAGAAGATCGGAGCGTAACACCCACAGAAACGGAACTTGGCTTGCTTCTATGCCTCGAGCAAGCGCGTGCAAATCTTCGGTACTCAGCCGAGCTGTAGTCCCAAAGGCAACGTAGAGGACTGAACCCTTGGGCCTGCCGTCCAGCCACTCCAAGCATTCTTTCTCATGGACTGTTAAGAAGCCATCACTGACATTGGACTTGGACTCCCCATCATGCGTGCTGCTGCTCTCAAGAAGCAGCATTGGACCTATCGGCGCCATCTTTATATCAGTCTCCTCCGCAAGAGCCTCAACTGCTTCCTTCTCAATCTCGGTGAAAGAGTTGAATAGAAGGCAGTCAAGCTGGTCCACAAATGTGCGCACGGATGCCAGACCTTGGAAAGTTTCTTTGTTCCGCACTGGATCCCCAAGAAGCCAGGGCACACTGGAGACTGGGATGTCCAAAACACCCGGAATCCCGGTGAACTTATCTCGGGCATCGCTTATTGTACCTGCAGAATTCCAGCAATGATCAGGGATCACACACATGTCAGGAATGAACGTTGGCTATCTACTCCAATTGTTACTTTGACAACCGGAGGAGAGCGTTCACACATTTCAAGATCCATTTATACCTCTAGCTTTTGCAGTATGTTCTCGGAATGTTACTGTAGATGCTTAATGTTGCAGCCTGCCTGATGTTAAGCGTCTAAAGCTGTACGATTAACTGAACTTCAGAAGGTTAAATGAGAAGGAGAGCGATCATAAACATCTCTAAACCTGTGTTCCTTATGCATATCATGTTGTGCACAGCGTGTTAGCATACTGTTCAGTACCTATTTCGCATGATTTGGTCCCTACGATGGCTGGACTTACTAGTAAACATCATTTCAAAATGAATGTAAGCGCCTCTACAGAGTTTGTTTCATTCTCGAGCATCAGATGCATGATGAGCTTTCAGGTAGGAGCCAAGGTTTGTGGACTAGGAAGGCATGCTTAGAAGAGGAATTTTCGTACTGCAAGTTTGCCTGCGCAGCTCTATGAGCTCACCCGTGTACATATGAACATGTAGGGAGCAGGTGAATGTGAGGCTGGCATGAGGACAATGTACTGGCTGCTTTAGTACCGTAACATGGTGCAGATCTCCAAAGATTTTATATTGACAAGGCTTGATCTGCTTACCATCAGGGTCGACTTGCCCATTTGAAATCAGCAGAGGGATGTGGTAGAGGAAAGAGAACTGAGCAATGCTGGACGCATGAAAGCCGATGAACGCAGGAACGCCGGCTTTCTTGGCCAGGTCGTGTGCCCAGGGCAAGAAGATGTCGGCGATGATGCAGGTTATCTTGCAGGAGGAGCTGCTGGCCGACGATTGGTTGGTGCCAGAGATTAGTTGCTCGAGGGCAGGCATCATGTGCCGGGGCATGGACTCCACCAGAAGCTGCATATCAGAGGCTTTCCTCTCCGCATCCAAGGGCAAGCCGTCCGGGAGACCCACCATGTTTATGCGTTTGTCATTGCTGAGGTTGTTGCTTTCGGCCACGAAGCGGGCGTGGTTATGCTCGGTGTTGACGAAGGTGATGCGGAAGCCATGAGACGCTGCTAGGTGCTGCGACAGCTGCAGCAGCGGGCTTATATGGCCCTGCAGAGGGAAGGGCAGCACCAGCGCATGATGCAGGGGTGGCTCCATAGATTAAGGACACAAAACAGAAGAAGAAGAGGAAGAAGAAGAAGAAGAAGACGAAGAAGAAGAAGAAGTTGCAGGTATCCGCAGTATTACATTGACATTGCTACTTGTGACTCGTACTGCGCTGCTACTTGAAACAGAGGAAATCCAATTACGAGTCCCGACCCTGCTGAGGATGGAATGCAAGCATGATAAGCATATGTATGATGTGTATGTATGAGACGCAGCATATAATTCTTCAACTGGGTAAGGTAGGCAGTATTGTTACCGCTTTGGAGGAACGCTGGGAAGGTCCTCGTTTAGGGCAGAGAAGAGTCACGCTGCCTAGCACGGATAGCACGCCACTCTTCATCAGATGTCTTACTCTCCCCTCATTCAATGTTTCATTCTTTCGGCACAGTTTTACAGCAACAAGATATAGAGGAAAGGACCTAATAGGGTTTCATCTAGCAATCCTTCCTTATAAGTTTTTTTCCCGAGTGAGTTGTATCAATATTTTTAATAATTAAATTATTTATATCATATAGAGCTCAAAGACGAATAGTTGCAGCATTTTGATATTTTTATCAAGTAGCCTTAGTTATAAAGGAAGGGTTCATAAAAGAGTTACAAGAAGGGGCCAATTGAGTGATACTAAAAATGCATTGTTTTAAAATTTTATAAAAACCAAAATATTTAAAAATTTTATACATATCAATTATTTGACTCACATTAAACTCATTTATAATTTAAAAAAATTATATCATAATGCTAAATATCTAAAAAAGCCACATCTTTTTTGCAAAATTGTCACTCAATTGGAGTGTGATATATTTCCTTTTTGGGGGCATCACTTTTAGAGCTATGAGTTATTTTTTAAACAAATTTCAAAAGCCATCCACCTAAGCTTTACAATGTACATAGTGTATCTTCCCTCAACTTCTAATGAAGTGTTCTACCCCTCACATAGGGTAAGGGGGTTGAAAAGGTAGTGGCCTCCAAAAGAGCAACATTTAAATGTTATGATTGAGGCCCAAAGAAATAATAAATACATATTTATCATAATAAAGCCACGACATCCAAAAAGAATTCGAGTAACGACCTAAAACAGCTGCATGACACCCATCACATCCGAGAAACCTACACTTCTTACCTCTACTTCTTCTAGTCTTTCACATCTACCCCTTTTCATTTCGACTTCCTTCTTCTTGATCTTGCATAGCCCAGTCATTCATCAAGAAAAGCTCTCTTTCCTAGGCACTTATGACACAAGAATCACAAACATACCACATTAAATACCCCTAGTCATGACTATCCTTCCTTATTTGAAATAAAAAATAAACATAATGAAATCTAAGCGGGTAACTATCTACCCATCCCATCCCTTGCCTATAAAATCTCTACCTTTTGTAGCAGTCCTTGAATAGTACTAGTGTCAATCTCTTTCCTGAATCTTCTTACTTTCAAGTACCTTGCCCTACTTTCCTAAGTACTATACAACTATTGTCTCATTTCTAAGTTCACAAAAATCTCATTGAGTACCCAACAATCTCCTTCTTTTGAAGAATTTAGCATGGCTTTACTATAAGTTTGCCATGTCTCACATGTACCTTATTGCCATGTACACTACAGTACATAATTTTATTATACTCAATTTTGCTTTTGTTGAGTACCCTACTACTATGTGGCATGTTGTGCACTCAATTTTATTATCCTCAAATTTTCTACTGAAGTACCTTGCTCAACCATGTCTCGTGTTTGAGAGTGCATCTTATTGCTATGTACCTTGCAGTGCAAAATTGTTATTGCACTTAATTCTGATGCTGTTGAGTACCCTGATGTGTACACAATGCTGTTGTGCTCAATTTTGTTACTGCTCTAAGTACCCTGCTCTAGATAGAATTGCCCAAACCACCTTGCGAAGGAGTCTACCTCCTTATTTCTTAGACTCAAAAATAACCTCATCCATGTCATGTTTTTCCTATCTTGCAATGTCTCAAGTATGTGAGTGCAAAGCATATCTATCTTTAAGACATCCCCTTGTCTCCCATATCTTATGTACAAATTCGTTGTTAGATAAGAAAGGTCATAGAGTATGTCAATGTGGAGGAATCCATGTGATATCTTCAGGATTTTGCCTTGTCAAGGAAGAGGTCAAACCACCTTGTTCCCTCATTCCACCACAAAAAACTAGGCTATCCAAGTTGCCCAAAATTGAAGGAGAAGCTCTAATTCCTAGAGATCTGTCGATGGAACAACCACTAAAGAAGAGGGTTCAATGTTGTGTCCACGCTTTTTTATTTGACTAAGGTATAGTCACCCTTAGTGGGCTACTTAGAGTGGCATTATCCATAGAGAAACATCTAACATTCTCTATATGTTTAGCAGGCCATTCCCCAATAACTACATCTTTAAGACTATCAATCAATCCTTTGCTACATTTCTTGATGCATACTTCCCTTCTTTAATGTTGTGTTTTTAACACATAATTCTCCTTCCTGTATAGCATGCCAAGCAAGAGGACAAATGCACAGAGATGACCCAACAAGGCTCTTTGCAGACCACAAATTCATATAGGTAGACCTCCACCCAAAACAACTCATTTGCATTACAAAAGGACACATCCTCCTAAATCTACAAATAAGAAAAGTGGCTCATCCACTCCATCACATGGCAACCAATCTAATGAGGCTCCCATGTTGCCTCTTTCACCTTCTCCCAAGTCCCCTACAAAGATTACCCATAAGAAGACTAGGCAACCAACATGGATTGAAGGTGATATGTTGAAGGCAATTGTAGCTCATGAGGATGGCATGACAATGTGAGAATGCAACATGCAGTTTGGAGTGAATATAATAGCATTGGAGAAGTGGATTAAAAGCTCGAGGGAGTGGGGGTCACCTTATAGAACATGTAATATACCATGTGAGTTTTTTAAAAATGGTATTTTTATTATGTTGACTTACAGTTTTCCAAAAACAGAAGGGGTTTATAAATGCATCTCATGTAAAATTTACATTAGGGGTCTTCTTATTCAAAAATTTTCAAAAGCACACTTTTTTAAGGAGCCGGGGGGTGTGTGCGTGGGGTGGGAAGGAGATGGGTGGGGGGAAGATGAGGGGAGGGGAATCAATACTTAAAGGCATATATGTTCTCGTGAGACAAATATTTACAACTAGCATGGGGAAGGGGGGTGGATTCTATCATAGCTTTTCATCAATATGAATTTACCTTGTGTTCACATTAAAATCCAGACAACTTCCAAGTTTGAGGATTATAGGCAACATAGGTGCTTTTGTCAGGTGAGGCAAAGCATCCATAGTTGTTCCCTCTCCTTGCAATTTTCTTAGCATTGCCTTTTAGGGCATATGCCAGTAAAATGGTGCATGGCAAGGTGGTGCCTGGCTCCAAAAAATTAGCCACACTTTACTCAAGTTAAGTGGCTCACTATCTTGAGTAAAGTGGCCCACTTTATAAGTTAAGAGTTGTGGATCTTGAAAAAAAAGAAGTCCTTAAAATTAGGCATTGGCTACATCAAGGCATATTAGAAGTGTTGGAGGAGGGCAATCAAGAGGTTGCTCAACTCACTCAACCTTGTAAACTATCATGGATAGTGGTCAAAATAGAAGTGGTACAATGGTGTAGTAGTAAATCGCATCTTAGTATGGATAGTGCCTCCCCTCTCTGCATAGAAGGCAAGAAGATCAGCCAATCATTGCCTTCCACTCATGTTAGGAAGCTATTGTTAAGGTGCAGACCTGACTTTAGCCACATTTGCAAAATCTAGGGCTTTGAATTGTCAGATGTTGAGATTGAGGGGGCACTTGTTCATCTTTGGAACATTTGGGCCTCCTCTCAGAGATAGAGTATTTGGCTCAAAACTCATTTTAGGTGCTCTTTTTATACATTAAAAATTAAAGAACAGAGGTATTTTAGATGGCCTATGTGTCTATGGAGGAGTGGAAATGCCTTCACACTTATTCTGGGATGGTTTCCATGCCCCCCAAATTTGGAGGGAGGTTCTTCCCAAATTGAGTCAATGGGGATTAAGTGTTCACAACCCACATTTTTTTAAATCATAGCCCACAAACTTTTGTTGTTAACATAACTAGGTGATTTACACTATGTGAGATATGGTAGGCATGCGTTAAACTCCTCTTATTAGGAGAAGGAGATGGGCAAGTTGTTTAGGTTGTAATAAGGCCAAAAGTTTGGTGGTATCTCAAGGGACTCTTTGTAAAGAGAATCACTTTAGCAATAATGTGCTAAGTTAGCTAGCCAAATGGCTTTCAATTTTGTAACCCAGTGATTCGTTCTTAACACCATTAATAATAATACAATACTTAGTCACCTCCAAAAAAGGGTTCCTTGATTTTAGGTTAATGCATACGATACCATCAAAGGGTCACCTCACAACTTAATACTATCTGAATTCTCTCCATCCTTTCCTGCTGTTAGTAGAGATGTAGAAGAGGAGGTATCATCATCATCATGATTCACCATTATCATCAATCAGATAATCATTCTTACCAATAGCATTTCTACAATTCTTAGTAAGAGAGATGGTCTTGCAATCGGTAGCTCCCCTTTGCATTCAATCAAATATCAAGAAAGTGAAGACGGAGTCATTATGGACGTAGTGCTTTAAAGATCCCTTGCTATGGCGGGACAATTACAATAGTAAGTTAGTTTGCCCAAATTTATCTCATCATGACATATTCAACCTCTGCAAAACATGAAATCTTATGAGCTATCATAGAGACATGGCTTTTTCTCTCACCCCATTGCAACCGTAGGCCAGTGTTGCAAAGGTCTCTAGATTTCAAGCACAAAGTGACAGTTGAGGCCTTATGCTAGGTTTTTGAAGAGCTCAGAAAAACGAATCAATGTCGATACTTGAATTGAATGAAGCAGAGCCTTGAGAGGAGAATGGATCTAGGAGACTGCTCACGTTGTGGAACTTTGAAGGCTTGTGCAAAGCAAACCAATCTATTCAAGGGCACAAGGCTAGATGAGGACATTTGCAAACGACGCTTACTTGAAAGAGGCCCCTATGCTACAAGCACTTTAATAACTATGTGTGTTAAATGTGGTGCTCTTGCAAAAGCATAACAAGTACCTGATGAAGGTATTGTTCATGGATAGATTCTCATGACATGCACTGATTCTAAGATATGTACAAAATGGCCATGATGATGAAGCTCTAAAATGCTTTGATAAGATGTAGCACGAAGGTCACTTTCCACATTTAGTCACCTTTACATGTGCATTGAAAGCCTATACTTGTGTAGAAGCACTTGATAAGGGTGAATGAATTTGCGATGAGATTTTCAGATCAAAGTTGTTGGATAAATATGTTGTACTCATCGGTAATGCTTTGGTGAACATGTGTGCCACTTGTGGTGCATTGGGAAAAACACAAGGAGTGTTGGATGAACTTCCTATCTAAATATAGATGAAGGAGCTCCTATTATCTCTATTAGTACCCACCCTAGGCCATATAGGTCCGGTTTTATTTCATCGTTTTTATTTTGACACATCATTCCCCTCCTCAATATACATCATCCCCCTTTCAATATATAAACCTATTAAAAAAGGGAGTCATGAAGATGAAAATTGTTGTAACAAAGATATCAATAACATCATTATGTTACTCACAAGAGACACTTGATAGATGTATCCTTTTGCATTCCTCTTCTGTTTATCAAGAAGAGAATATGTGCTTTTGAAATATGCTTCTCAAAGCACCATTGATGCAAAACTACTTCTTGCAACCCCAAACCATGTACATGGGCTTCTCAGTCTCGAAATCCCTTTTCCCTCTTTCAAGTGTTGCTGTCAATCAGCCACACAATACTTGGAATACTTGGAAGTGACATCACTCATTCAAACCAAGACACGGTCTCCTAAATAGTCATGCACATATATGAATTCACAAGTGACCATGTAATCTACAAACATGAATCCACAAAGTATTCACATTGTCTCAACATGAACTGAGAAGTAGCAGGGTTGGTGGTTGATATGATCTGTAGTAATAGTTTTTTTTTGTTTTCTTGTTTATTATTGTCTAGTTTTCTTATTTGTTGTTGTCATTGTAGTTGTGGTAGTAATAGTAGTTTTTCTTTTCTTTTCTTGTTAGTAGTAGTAGTAGTAGTAGTAGTAGTAGTAGTAGTAGTAGTAGTAGTAGTAGTAGTAGTAGTAGTAGTAGTAGTAGTAGTAGTAGTAGTAGTAGTAGTAGTAGTAGTAGTAGTAGTAGTAGTAGTAGTAGTAGTAGTAGTAGTAGTAGTAGTAGTAGTAGTAGTAGTAGTAGTAGTAGTAGTAGTAGTAGTAGTAGTAGTAGTAGTTTTTTTTGTTTTCTTGTTTATTATTGTCTAGTTTTCTTATTTGTTGTTGTCATTGTAGTTGTGGTAGTAATAGTAGTTTTTATTTTCTTTTCTTGTTTGTAGTAGTAGTAGTAGTAGTTGTTGTTGTTGTTGTTGTTGTTGTTATTAAAGAAAATGAGAGAGGGGGAGGTAGAGAAAAAGGAAGAAGGAATGAGAGAGGGAATAAATATATAGCATAATAAAGAAAGAGAAAAAGAGAGAGAGATGGAAGGAGAGGAGATAATGAATGGATAAAAAACAAAGAGAGAGTGGTGGCGAGGTCCGGTGCAACTCCACGAGACGAGAAACGCTCCGACATACGTTTATTTGTGGGTGGGTGGGTGGAGACTTTACATACGTTAATTTTTGCTGAGTTACAAGAGAAGAAATCCCTTCTCAAACAATTTAAAAAAGAAAAAAAGAATGATAACAAAAATAAATTGTTTGTCGTAACGTAGACAAAATGGAAAACGATGAAGGTCTTGATGTTCAAGATCGCAAGGCATATCTTAATCAACGTGTCCCGTGTCAATGTAAGCTGGCAATTAGACGAAAACGCCGATTGTCTATAGAACACATACGATGCTTCGGCGAGTTTCAATTAGAGATCATTGATCAGGTGATCTTGGATTTTCAGCAAACGGTAAGAAAAGTTAATATCAATCATTCATTGTACTCACAAGCTAATTGAATACCATATACAAAAAGATTGGGTGTAGCTGGCAAATTTTCTATCCAGGGAGGTGACGTCTCGTCCCAAGGAGGAGTGCACCCTTTGTGGCCAATTAGAAGAGTTCGTGGGTGTGCGATGGATGGAGTGTCTGAGCCAATCCACCACTCAGAAGATAATACCCAATCTATACTATCAATACCAAAGGAGACAGACAACCTTCAAGACTTACCTACAATCTTGGAGCCTAAGATGGAGGCAATGATCGATGCATTGATTTCCATGGCTGTCGAGACTTTTGATCCACTTAGACAGGAAGCATCCATACCATTATATGATGGGTGCTGAGTATCTCGCCTGAAGACACTGCTTGCACTCCTAAGTGTGCAAGCAAAATATGGGTGGAGTGATGCGAGTGTGACTGAGTTGATTAGGTACCTTATATGTATGCTTCATTGATTTCTTTTTGGCACTATCATTAAAAACATTTGTGCTTTTTTAAGGTGTTTTATGATTTTTTTCAGGTTACTGAAGTATCATATATTACCACTTGCAAATACCATGCCTGAGTCTCGTGATGATGTACGACATGTTTTACGAAAGCTTGGCATGGACTACAAAAGCATCCATGCATGTATCAACGATTGCATACTGTTTTGAGGAGAATACAAGACTATGGAGACATGTCCAAAGTCTAGTTCTCATAGGTATCGACTGGACTTGCAAGGGCAAACCATCCCTCAAAAAGTTCTTAGACACTTTTCGCGTATCCCCCGCATAAACCACATGTTTCATACGTCCGACATGGCGAGCTTGACGATGTGGCATGCGCAGAATAGGTCCACAAATGGAGTTCAATGAATATCAGCAGATTCACGTGCATGGAGCCACATTGACTCTACCTTCCTAGGCTTTTCCTGAGAGCCAAGGAATCTTCGGCTCTATCTTGCAATGGATGGCGTGAACCCATTCAGTCTACGCTCAACTTATTACAGTGTGTGGCCTATAGTCCTTGTCAACTACAATATCCCTCCATGGCTTTCTACGAAGAAAGGATATCTCATCCTTATCTTACTCGTCCTCAGCCGCTATAAAGTTAAAAATATGGATGTATATCTTCGTCCATTAGTTGATGAGCTTAAGATTTTGTGGGAGGAGGGGGTCACTGTGCAAGATATGATCAAGTGCGATGGTCGACGGTCCACCAATATTCGAGCCATTCTCATGTGGACCATGCATGACTTTTTGTTATTCGGAGAGTGCTCAGATAAATAGGCTTCTGTTCTCGTTGGTAATATCTATCATAGCTCATTCAAGTTTGTATTCACTAGATAGAGGTGTTGGGATAGGTCTGGTTACCTCAGGTTATCATGCATGTCCATTGTGTGGGCCACAGTTAGACTCCTGAAGGTCACAAACCATGAAGAAGATGGTATATCAAGGACACACCACTTTCTTGCCAGAGGGTCATGAACTGAGGGAAGGTTTTCTTGGACGGCCTCCAACACGTATGAATGCCCAAAGCTGGTACGAGCTAAAAATGGTCCACGCAGAGTCACATCCAAACGGAATGTGACGGTTCTTAGTTTTCTACGAGTTGCTATATTGGACTCACTTATAGATCAACCACTTGTTGGATCCCATGCATATTTTCAAGAACGTGGGCAGCTTGCTATGGGACACATCACAAGAAAGAGATGACAAGTCAGAAAGGCTGGAATAGGAATATAGGTTTGTAACTTACCAAATACCTCCTTCAATTTCTTGGCATACCCACAGACATTCTTGTGAGGTTCTCAACATGTAACATTGAGGACACGTAGCCAATACTGACCTCCCCTTTTAGGGGCAAACTCTCTTCGAAAGGCCACAAAGAATAAGTTAATCATAGGTATGGTTCCAGCCTCTAGGCTGTGATACCACACTACAACTCATCTTTTCAGAGTCATGTTGTTGAAGAACATCATCAAGTATCCTTCATCTTGAACTCAACAATTAAACATTAACTTTTGGAATTCATTGATATGCCAATTCTGCATCTTCCTCTACTAACCCATTAAAAATGGGTAGAGGAAACCCTAAGGCTGGCAAATCTATTGTCCCTCGTCTGGGATTGCAATGGGTTGCACCACCAGGGTAACAGCCTGGTTCGCTAAAGGATTTTGAACAATTGAAACTATCACCCCACTTGAAGTGGACAAATTGATTGAAAGAGGGGAAGTACTAGAGCTTCCTCCCCCTACTGGACTATGTGTCGAGCTAGGGTTACTAAGACCGCGCCCTTGTAAGGATATTGGAACATTCCTTTGCGGAGAATATCTTCTATTTATTTTGGCCTACTGTCTAGCCCGTTCAGCTCTTTCTTTCTTTTGAAGCTCGGCTTGATGGTCTTGTGATTCTATCTCACTGAATTTGGCATACACTAATGAATTGGCCCCAATTGATCGAGATTTGAAAACTAGCGATTTCCGGTAAACGCATCACCTATCGAGACCTAAAATAGGTCCGACACTGGATCTAAGCACTAGCCGGACCTCTCTACACTCAAAGAACACAACCCCTCGGCCTCACGGCCAGGAGCGTTTAAGGGACTCACTGCCCTAACTTCTATCGTAAATTTTGTATTTGTTTTGGATTGTAATCCAATGGTTAAGCCTTTCCCACACTCCTCAAAGGGACTCCCTACACATATATCAGTGTAAAAACATCTCATAAGCATAGACCAAAGGAGGCACCCCTCAACTAAATGTTGTGGCCCCATTATAACTCTTCTACACCTCGAGGATTGGCCCCTCAATGCACCGCTAACACAAATAACATGGACCTCACAAACTCCACTCTTGTTTTCAAACATTCCAGGAGATAAGATATTTCCTCACTTAACAGTTCCCTAAGGAACTCAATCGTCTTAACCTACAGCTTAGATATCTCACAACTCAACGTAGGTCATATGTATAAGAAAACAATTGCAATGTATCCAAGAATTACACCATGTGATATACACAATGCAACTGTGTATGAATCCTAGTGCTCAATCATTTCATAATTTAAAAATCAGCATTGTGAAGTGCAAAGGCATTTCTTTCAATGATTCTAGCCTACACATAACGTTGCATTGCTAAGGGTCAGCACCGAGCATTCTCGTGCTACTTAACCCCTTTAAACTTAAATTATAAAGGTCGTATATGGTATGCACAAGAAAATAGATCAAAATTTCAAATGTTATCAGCAACTAATCACTCTCAAATCTCCTCCTTCTCCCTACCATTTAGGTTATGCATAACATCATTGATAAGTGTAAAATGCATTTTTTCATGGGTTTTTCTTGTAAAAGTGATAAAAATGAACTTTAACATGAAGACAAGGCTGAAGTGAGGTTATCCCTCATGCTCTAGCCATGCCATGCATCCACAGACATAAACAATATTTTTCTTAATGTTCTAATGTAGAAACCTAATTTTTTCTATTTGTCTTCATTTATTTAGATTAAAATTATGATATTTTTGATTTATTGTAATGAAAGAAGATGAGAGGAGAGAGAACAAGAAGAAGAAGGAAGAAGACTAGAAGAAGAGAGAGAAAGAGAGAAAAGAGGAGAGAAGGGAGAAGGAAGCCATGGAAGCTAGAGATGAAGGTGAAGAGTATGATCTTGATAATAACTGATTGCCCTAATTTGGGGCTCTTACACCTTAAATACCCCGGTCAGTGTGATGGGGTATCTAAACCCTAGTCGATGTGTATCCCACTTGTTACAATCCATCCCCACTCGAAAGGTTTTTGCCCTCAAAAACAAGGAGAAACATAGGGGAGTGATGGGTGGGTTAAGGGAGGGTTGCAGAGTACTACTCAGAGCCCTTTGACAATGAAGAATAGGTGTGGAGAGACTAGGGATAGCATGCAGTCCTGAATTGGTCTACTGAAGTAAACTGCTCATAACTTTTGATAGGCGGCTCCAAATGGGACGTACTATATGCCGAAACGGAGCTTATAATGAGTACTTTTAGTGTATGATGTATCGGGATCATAAGTGCTTATCTGACTGCCCAATGATTGCTTCAGGAACATATTGAGTGATGCCATTTTCATCGATGGGGGGAAGTTCTTCCACATAGTCCACTACTGAGAGGAGCCTACAAAGGGTTTCAGCTGATTGACATGAAACACATTGTGGATTTTGGTGGTAGGGGGGAGTTCTAAGTGGTAGACCAAGTTGCCAACTCTCCTCAGGATGCAGTATGGGCCATAGAAGCACTTGGGCTAGCTTGTTACTGCTGCCCTCTTTGAGAGTGGAGTAGCGGGATTTAGGCACTTTCAAAAGGACCAATTTTCCCTCTTGGAATTCCAAATGCCTGCGTTTTTCATCAGCATAGAGTTTCATGTGTGTTTGGGCCTTCTGAAGATTCATTTTGCATTGCTGAAGTAAAGCTTGCATGCGATCCAATTCAGCTTGACTCTGAGGATTAATCTTATCAACAAACAAGACTGTAGGAAGGGGAACCTTATACCCATATAAGGCCTCAAAAGGGGAAATGCCAATGCTAGAGTGTGCGGAGTTATTATATGCAAACTCAGCCAAGTGAAGCCATGTATCCCAACTATATTGTACATCATGGCAAAAGTGCCTCAAATATGTCTCAAGTCATTTGTTCACTCTCTCAGTTTGGCCATCAGTCCGAGGGTGGTATGTAGTGGATGGAGCAAGCTTTGGTCCCTATGGAGGTGAAAACTATTTGCCAGAAGTTTCTCATAAACTTTGAATCCCAATCATGTACTATGACTTGTGGTAAGCCATGCAACTTGAAGACATTTTCCATAAACTGAGTGGCCACCTGAGAGGCAGTATATTGGACCTTAGTGGGGATAAAGTGGGCAGCTTTGATGAGGCGATCAACTACCACATAGATACTGTTCCACCCTTTCTTAGTCACGAGAAGGTCGGTGATAAAGTCCATTATGATGTGAGTCCATTTCCCTTCAGGGATAGGGAGAGGCTGCAAGAGGCCAGCGGGCCTAAGTGTACTATCCTTGTTCTGTTGGCATGGAACACATTTGGTCACAAAGTCCTTGACGTCCCTCCATAAGCCTTTCCAATGAAAGCTCTTGGCAATCCTGTCATATGTTTTGAAAACACACCCAAATGGCATGTAGTGGGGCAAGAATGCATTTCTTCCATGATCTTTTGCGTGAAGGGGGAAGTGTGTGGGATGACAATCTTGCCAGGGGACCAAATAAGGCCATGCTTGAGCTGATATTGGGAGTTTTCAGCCATAACCCCATGCTGTAATTTTTGAAATATGTGGCTGAAATGATCATCTAACAAGTAAGCCTCTTGGAGCTCTTCAACCCAATCCCTATGCAATTCTGAGATAGATGACACTCTGCATGCCCACATTCGAGAGAGAGAATCATCCTTAATATTATCCTTACCTCGCGCGTGTGAAATGTCAAAGTCATATTTCTATAAGGTTGCCACCCATCGCCTTTGCTTAGGAGTCAAAGTAGACTGAGTTAAGAAGTATTGGAGGACTCAGTGATCACTTTTCACTTGAAAGCAGCTGCCATACAAATAGTGGTGCCATTTCTTGATGGCATGGAGGATGGCCAATATCTCTTGGTTGTATACATTCATTTGCATCTCCTTCTCATCAAGCTTGCAGCTTTTAAATGCAATCACACCATGCTCTTGCAACAATATTGCACCAATATCCCCACCACTGTCATCACAATGAATAGTAAAGAGCTTAGAGAAGTCAGGGCAAACAAGGATGGGGGTTGAAGTAAGTGCGTCCTTTAACTGTTTGAAGCTATGATCTATAGTGGCATCCCAAAGAAATGACTCTTTTTTCAAGCCATCAGTCAAAGGTGCTGCAATGGTGGCATAGTGCTTAATGAAGCATCTGTAGAATGAAAAGAGACCAAGGAAGCCACATAAGGATGTGGTGGTGGAAGGAGTGGGCCAATCCTTAACACATTGCACTTTTTTGGGGTCAGCTTGTATACCATTTTTGCTCACAATGTGTCCCAAGTACTCCACAGATGTCTATATGAATATACATTTGCTCTCCTTAGCAAAGAGTCGATGCTCTCGCAATATGTCAAACGCCCTCCGAACATGTGTCAAGTGCTCCATAGATGACTTGCTGTAAATGAGGATGTCATCAAAGAAAACAAGCATGAACTTGAACAAAAAGGGCTGTGGGATTTTGTTCATGAGGCTTTGAAAAGTGGCAGGGGCATTAGTCAACCCGAAAGGCATCACAAGAAAATGTAAAGTCCACGATCAGTCCTAAAGGCCATTTTGACCTCATCTCCTACCCGCATACGAATCTGATGGTAGCCAGAGTGCAAGCCAATATTAGTGAAAAAGCATGCCCCTTTTAACTCATCCAGCAAATCATCGATCCGTGGGATGGGGTAGCAGTTCTTCATTGTACTTTTGTTCAAATCTCCGTAGTCAATACACATGCGAAAGGAGCCATCTTTCTTTTTGACTAAGAGGATAGGGGATGCATAGGGGGAAGAACTCGGTTCAATGAAACCCATCTCCAACAACTCCTTGATTTGCTTTGCAACCTCTTCACGCTCACACTTGGAGAGTCTAGGATAGGGAGGTTTGTTCACTGGCTTGGAATGGGGCTCTAGGTCAAGTGGGTGGTCCACTTGTCGCTTGGGAGGGAGGGATGTAGGCATCTGAAATAAGTCATTGTATTTCTCAAGTAAGGCCTGCAAGGCAAAGTCATATGATACTGTGGAGGGCTAATCAGAAGTGTCCTTATTTAACTGCAAAACAAAGATCTATGAGCATTTCTTAAACTCCTGTTTGAGTTGCTTTGTTGTAATGAGCTGAAAATCAGCATGATCTCGAACTCCCTCTAGGTGGATAGGCTGTCCATGCATCATAAACTGCATGTAAAGTTGAGAGAAGTCCATAGAAATTTTTCCCAATTGTTTCAGCCAATCACATCCCAAGACAACATCAATGGGGTCTGTCAAGAATCGCGTGGTGGGGGCACTTGCTCAAGATGCTACGCCGAACACACACAGAATGCACAAGGAGAAGCTCACTCAAGAGACAAGAAGAGAGATGGAGGCCAAAACGTTTTCTTGCTGGTTTCTTCTCATTTTACAATTTACACAAAGTATAGATAAGATACAACATAAAGAAAAGTGGTCTACTAAGTCAAACAATGTATAACCGACTACATTAGTCGATTAGCACTATAACTATGCCAGCTGTAAATAGGTGTAACAACCTGAATAGAATAAGTAATGAGTCAGTGGCCATGTGAGAGTCATAATGACCACCGACGTGCTAAGTGTAGACATGTGGACCCATCTCACGAGGCGGTCCATCATTAATGTCCGCATGTGTTGAGCTTGTCATCCCAACAGGGCCCATATCTAGGGCAATCAGATCAACCAGTGCCACATAATTTTCAGCCAAGCATAAGGGAACTGTAGGACATACATGTGTGCTGATTTCTTCTTCTCCATTTGCTACTTGGACCTTCAAGGGGTAGTGTAATGCCATAGGAATACATTTCAACCGGTCAATGGATGATTTATTGACAAAACTATGGGTGCTTCCACTATCCACAAGGATAAAAACATGCTTTCCATTGATATTGCCTTGAATGCGAAGGGTATTGGGGCTGCAGGAGCCCGTCCAAGTATCCAAGGAGATCAAGAAAAGGGAAGTGGGAGGTGGGTGGGATGCTAAATCAAGTATCTGTGAGGGCGCACCGCCTGGGTCAAAGGAAAACCCATCCTCCAGGTCATAGAAATGCTCATGATCAACATCCTCCGTGGGCTCAGTCTGGTCAATGGCCAAGTCATCCTCCTCATTGTGCCAATCTTCCATGACATACATGCTATGAACTTTGACCTTAGCTGTCTTGTACGAGCATTTGGAGGCATGATCAGCAGTGTACTTACCTCCACATTTAAAGCATAGGCCATTTTCTTTCCGTTCCTTCACAACATCTGGGGAAATAAACTGTTGACTACTGGATCCATGGGAAGGTGATGCAGTGGACTATTTATTTTCAGCAATAGAGCCCAATGCTGTCCCAAAAAGTGCCCATTTTTCTTTCAGCATGGAAGGCGGGGTAAGTGGGTACTTTTGGGGCTGTTATTAGGCATAGAAGAGCCTCGAAAACCACCTCCGTATGGGGCTGATCATAAAGGGATGCGGAAAGGTCCAACACCTTGCTAAAAAATTTCATTCTTACGGTACTTTCTTGCATATCTCTCAGCCAGTTTGATTGCATTAAACAGTGTAGTGGGTTTTTGGGCCATGACATCAATCGATAGACTCGGCTCCAACCCATAGATGTACTTGTGCAATTTAGCATTGTCACTGATGCTTTCCACATACATGGTCAAGTTCATGAATTGATTGGTGTAGTCACATACAATGAGGTTACGTTGGTCAAGAGTATACCATCTTCTTGCCAACCGTTCTTTTTCCACAGGAGACACAAAAACTTAGACCATATGCATTTTGAAATCTTCCCAATCAATGAACTGTTGATTCTCTCGATTGATATAGCGCCACCAAGTGTGGGTAAAACCTTCCAAGTGGAGAGAAGCAAAAAGTATTTTCTGATCATGAGTGTGGGGGTAGATGTTGAAGTAAGACTCCAACTTGGACGTCCATTCTTCAGGTCAGATGGTGAGGGGGATTGCCCATTGTACTTTGTGAGAATGACCTTGTCACGCAAATCATACGGGCCATGCTGCCCATGAAATACTTGCTGCCCATGCACCCCGTGGTGGCCATACATGCCCTGCTGTCCATACATCCCTTGTGGTGCATTTAGCCCATGTTGTCCATTATAGCCATGCTATCCATGATTGCCAGGCTGGCCATTTGTACCATATTGTCCTTGATGGGGCTGATTCATATGTGGTGTATGGGGGCTCCTAGGTAGAGCGGGTGAAATTCGATCCAAGGTGGGAGAAGGCCTCAAGTGAATGTTACCAGCATGGTGGACAGGGGAATTCAATCGGGGCTCATCATGCATATGAGAGGGTTCCCCGATCTCATAAGTAGAAGGGGAAATTCCCTTAGCGCCAAGTATACCCTGTGGGCCTTGTGACGATTCCTGATGTGGAGGACATCTAGACTCATGTCTAGAGTCATTGGTCTTATCTTGGGATGAAGCGGTCGCTAACTGAGCAACAAGAGCAGTGAGTTGTTCCAAGGTCTGTTGGGTCTTTGAGTTTGAGATAGCCATGTGCTCGATCGCTTCATCAAACTTGGACATCATCTGGCGGTGGTTGGTGACCATATCATTGTGGCGTTCCATATGACGGAGCTCATGTTGACAAAGGCTGTGATTAAGAAGGGCATACGAGTCCGTTTCAGGCATTTTCTCCTGTATGTCACCATGGTAATCTTGCTTTGATCTTGATTCCTCATAAATGGAGGTTCGGGAGTCTCTAATCTCCCTTTGGAGTTTCTCTTAGGCCTTGCTTTTGCCTTTCTGGCCAGCCATCTAGATGCAGTCCATAGGACCTGCTGTCAGTAAAAAGGGTGAAACTCTTAGTAGGAAACTCCGATTGCTGAGGTTTTGGGCTCAACTCGGAGGGGAAAACAGTCTCTTCAAGATGATCTATTAACCTTTATGATAGAAGATAATCAGAATTTTATGTAGTGGTTTTACAATGTCTATCCTGGAGCGGTCTGCAACCTGTCCACAGTGACCCTAGTGCACAAAAATGAGCATAACTTTCACACCATAACTCCGATTGGGAAAATTTTTTATTCAAATAGGAGGGGACAAATCCCTCTTCAAGAAGAGCTATAGGGTTCACCCCTAGATTCAGGACAGAATTCTCTGCAATGGGATCTTTGTGATAGTCCTGCAGGACTATGACCAAAAACATTGCCTGTCCCTTAGTGCCAATGTCTTATATGGGTAGAGCATAGATCAAGGGGCCTGATCTGCCACATCAATAGCATCTTGAGCATTCTGAATATAATCCCAAGCATCATTGCATACCCATCAACTCTGCCATGCATGCATAAGTACGTTCACTGCCATATATCTCCATTGACTGCATGTACCTCAAGTGGCGGGGTATCCAAGAGGGATCATTGGGGGAGGGAAGTGAGGCTTATGGAAGTACCTTCACCTGCAAATAAGTATTGAGCTCCGGATCACTACGAGGTGGGCAAAGTTCCCCCGGTCCGGGTTGTGCACCCCTTCAGGGTCTTAAGTGGTAAGGGAGGGTCACCTCTCTCTTACCACCTCACTTGGCATCAGCCTTTTTCCTTAGCTGGAGTATACATGGCATACATTTTTAATTAGCAATCAGCATGAGATGCATTGGAAAGAAGACATTGGGCCTTTTCATGAGATGCAAGGAATGATGAAGGTTGGGGTAAGGGTTACCTTGGTAGTCCAATGACTCACTGGCTGCTACTTACCCAAGTTACAATGGCTAATATTCATCCAAGATCATAAGACAAAGTAGGGGTTAATGTCAGCCATTACAATGAAATTCGGAAAGAGGTATGATGCTTGTATGCAATCTTGAATCTCTCCAACAATGGGTTAAGCTCAACAAGTGGCTAAATTGAGAGATTAAGATCAGAGTGGCATACCTCTTTAATGCTTATGACGACCGTTGAAGCCCGAATCATCATGATGCTGCTTGCTCCATTGATCAAGTCCGGTTGTTGGTTGGGCATCCGTGGAAGAGTGCTTCAGCATTTGAGTGCTCTTTCTAATGAAGAAGGCTCCCAATCTTATCCCCGATCTTGAGCTTCAAGTGAAGCTTTCATGGCTGCCCGCAAAGCTCCCATGCATGCTAAGCTCAATGGCTTCATCCGGGCAACAGAAATCCTTCACGGGCTGAAGGGGTTGTGGGGTTGAGCTCTCCAGGTCAGAGAAAGCTTCAGTTAGGAGAATCCATGGATGCCCCAAACTGTTTCAAACAGTCCCAGCTGCTGTCCACCATGGGAGTTGATTCCTGGGAGCAAAGATGCCAAACGGGAAAGGCCAAAGTGCTGGAACAGTGTCCTGGAGTGGTAGGGATAGGAGGGCAGCAAGAGAAGTGGCAGGAGGGCTAGGGAGGAGCAGGACAGCCAGCGCAAAATGCATCGAAAATTGCAGGGATGTCCTGTAGGCCTCCTGGACAGCAAATCCCCCCAGTCCACCCCTCAATCAGGAGCTTGGGAGGTCAGAGAAGAAGTCCCGGGGCTGGTTGATGTCGAGGAGCATCCTTAGGTCAGATTTCTTGGGGTTTCTTTGGGCTGGTAGCCATGGAAACTTGCAGGAGAAGAGAGAGAAAGAGGGCTAAGGCAAAAAGTAACTGAGGTTTTGTCATCTTCCAACTCCTGGGACTCTAAACTTGGCCTGGAACCCTTAAAATTTGTATGAAAAGAAGTGACGACCTGGTATTTTAACCGTTTTACCTCCAGATATGTCTGAGTCTCCAGCCATAGCTCTTGCTTGCTCCAAAAAGTTGAAGTTAAATGCAGTCCTTCTTGCTGTACCTGTACCTGTAAGCTGAGTAACTAGGGTTTTTGGGATTTGAAAAGGGAGAAAAGGGAAAGAGGAAAAGGACCAAAGCTTGAAGCTCGGATACCACTTGTATTGAAAGAAGCTGAGAGTGTTGAGATATGGAGCTCCACTCGTGATACGCCAGGGTGACCGTTGTGTATTTATGTCACCGACTTGTCAGTTGCAGACGCGGTTGGTACACCGCCCATGAATAATAGCTACATGACAGCTATCCTTATCTACTCTAGTTCGTGGCTCAGTTAGTATGCCACCTTAGTTAGTTGAGTTTGGTTTGAGACCCATATATAGGGTTCTTCTATTTCTTTGTATGAGAGTTCTTTTGGCTTACACAACTAAGAAGAGGAAAACTATTTTCAGCCTCCACCCTTGTGTGTATTCCCCCATTGTGCAAGCAAGAAATCTACAAGTGAGACTCCTTCCTTCTCTCCCACAATCCTGACATGGTATCAGAGCCTTGTTCGTGGTAAGGAGCTCAAGAAAGCAAGCCAAGCTCGCGGTGTTCTGGTAAGAGGAGCAGTGTTGCTTTCATTTTCTGTTTTGGGAGCAGATCTCCGCAGGTAGCACAGCCGGAAAGTGCAGGAGTGCATTGTCTCAGGTTGAGACGCCCTTCGCGGTGAAGCAAGAGGGCAGTATATGCTGCGTGAGAGGGCTTTACCCCTTGGCAACCTTGTTTTTTTTATTTGAGGCCATTTCGAGGCCTGTTTTGGAGGCGGAAGTTTTCTGCACGCACTCAGGAAAAGGCCCAGTTTTATGCTGTGCAGCCACTGTTCTACAGGTCGGTGAAAAGTTACTGTAGAAATTGCATCGTATGCTTGTGCGCAGAGACATTGGGAGTTACAGAATCATCCCTGTTGCCTGTTGATGCAAAATCGTCACTAGGAAGTGACTGTGTGGTCAAATACCACTCTCGTCAGTTTTGCAGATTTGCCTTTGTGAGGCTGAAGCTGTGTTCTTTGCAGTGACAGAATTTTTTGCAGTGTTCTGTAATGGCGTCTGATTCTCTCTCACAGATTGTCACTGAAAAGCTTGACAAGAACAACTTCCAAGCATGGAAGTTTAGAATGACGAATTTCCTTATGGGAAAAGGATATTGGGAATTTGTTGCAGGAAACGAAGAAGAACCAGTTCTTCTTGATGTTCCCAATCAACAGCAAATGCAGGCATTTAAAGCATGGCATGAGAGAGCCAGGAAAGTTATGTACTGGCTGTCTATCAGCATTTCAGACTCTATGATTGTGCATATTCAAGATGCAAGTATGCCAAAGGAGGCATGGGATACTTTGTCAAAAATGTATAGCACAAATATGCAAGCCAGGAAAATGCAGCTCAAGCAAGAGTTGCACAATGTGCAAAGAGAAAGTATGAGCATCAATGACTACCACATGAAGGTGAAGAAGATTGCAGATGCACTTGCTTCCATTGGGTCGCCAGTGGAAGATGATGATTTAGTCTCAGTGACCTTGAATGGTCTAGGAAATGACTATGCACAGTTCCGAACATCCATTTCCGTCCGTGAAAGATTTCCTGATTTTGAGGAGTTGATTGCTCTTCTAATTTCTGAGGAGCAGAGAAATGGTGGTGCATCTTCTTCAGGAGGAACTTCAAAAGAAGCTGTCTTCTACTCAAATGCTGGAAGAGGTAGAGGCAGAGGTAGAGGAGGCCGTGGTAGAAATCAGAATATGCAGCAAACTCAAGAAAACCACTCCTATGGAGGAGGACGTGGTAACTCTAAAGGCAGGGGGAGCCAAAGAGGTCGTGGTGGATGGCAAAGAGGCCAAAATGCAAACAGTAATGTTGAATGCTACTACTGTGGTAAAATGGGTCATATAGCTAAAGACTGCTATAAAAAACAGAATAACATCATGAATGGAAAACTGCAACAAGGGAATTATGCATCTTCTAGTAGACAGGGTGATGACAGAAATGAGCATTTGTTTATGGTGCAGCACATGAACAATTCTGTGACAAGTGCAGAAGAAAGCAATGATGTATGGTATGTTGACTCAGGTGCATCAAACCACATGACAGGTCATGCAGAATGGATGGAGGATGCAAGGAAAATGGAAAAACCAGGATTTGTGGAGACTGGTGATGATACTGCACATCCTATTGTGCAGATTGGAAAAATTTCTTTGTCTATGCAGGATGGGAAAAAGAAATACCTGTCTGATGTATTTCATGTCCCGAATATCACCAAGAATCTGGTTTCTGTTGGTCAAATGGTTGAGCAGGGCTTGCAGGTCAGATTTAATCCTCATGGATGCTTTGTTGAGGATATGAAAAATAAAGGTCGCTTGATAGCAAAAGGAAAGAAGAAGGGCAGAATGTTTACGTTGGATGTAGACATGCCTGAATTGAGTGCAGCAATGTTTGCACATGGGACCGGTGTAGTTGCATATATTGATATCTGGCATAAACGCATTGGTCATGTTAATGTACAGCGACTTAAATCAATACAGGCTCAAAATATTGTTGCAGGATTGCCCAAATTCAAGGTTGCAGAAATGCATAAGGTATGTGAAGCCTGTCAGTTTGGAAAACATGCAAGGAAACCATTTCCTAGACATGTTCAAGAGAGTGAGAAGCCATTGGAATTAATCCACTCTGATGTGTGGACTACTAAAGCTGCATCTCTTGGAGGCTGTCATTATTTTGTCACTTTTATTGATGACTATAGCAGAAAAGTTTGGGTGTATTTTATGAAAAAGAAAAGTGAAGTTTTTGGGCACTTCAAAACTCTTAAAGCTATGGTTGAAAAAGAAACATGCATGCAAATAAAATGCCTAAGGTCAAATGGAGGGGGAGAGTACCTCTCAAATGAGTTTGCAAGGTTCCTGCAGGAGCATGGCATAAAGCAGCAATATTCATGCAGTCATACCCCACAACAAAATGGAATTGCAGAAAGGAAAAACAGGCATATTGGAGAGGTATCTCGTGCCATGCTCAATGAAAAAGACTTGCCAGATTTTTATTGGGCTGAAGCAGTTGCTACAGCAGTCTACATAATAAACAGGACTCCCACTGCAGTAATACATGGAATGACTCCAGAGGAGAGGTATACTGGTAGGAAACCAGATATTTCTCATTTGAAAATTTTTTGTTGCATTGCCTATGTACATGTGCCAGATGAGTTGAGATCCAAGTTGGATCCAAAAGCTGAGAAGTGCATCTTTATTGGTTACTCTCTGCAGCAAAAAGGGTATAGATGCTATAACCCTTCTACTCGTAAGTTTACAGTGAGCAGAGATGTTGTTTTTGATGAGATGAGTAGTTGGTATAAACCAGTAAATGTGATTGATGATGTAGATGCACAAAATGGTAATGCTGCACAGAATTCACAGCAGCAGTCACAAAATATTAGTGGACCTGAAGCGTCCTCTAGCAGTGGTTCACATTCTTCGCCATGGACAGGCAGATTGAGATCAGGAGAATCTTCTCAAAGTAAAGCAGATAGTGGTATGCAGGTATCACGAAAAGGAAAAGAAAAGGTTGATCAGCCCACGTTTGATGTGAATGCAGGTCACTCTTATGTGGATGGTGAATCCAGTGGCTCAGAACAGAGCATTGATGATGAGTTGGGTATTCCTTCTATTGTTACACCTGGAGTAAGGAAGACCAGGGATGTTTTGAGAGCACCTGGGAGTGAACCTACTTTGCGCAGGTCTACGAGAGCTAGGTATCCTGTGGATAGGCTGAAATATGATGGATTTACAGCCATTCACTATGCATATATGGTCAAAGTGATACAGGAACCAGAACCCACTTCTTTTGAGCAAGCCATGGGAAAAGAAAAATGGGAGAAAGCCATGGATGAAGAAATGGATGCCTTGGAAGCAAATGCTACATGGGAATTGGTACCTTTGCCTAAAGGTAAAAATGCAATTGGCTGTAAGTGGGTTTATAAGGTGAAGCACAATGCAGATGGTTCTGTAAACAGACACAAGGCAAGATTAGTAGTCAAGGGGTATGCACAAACATATGGCATTGACTATGAAGAAACATTCAGTCCGGTTGCAAGGATGGCAACCGTAAGAGCAGTCATTGCTATGGCTGCATCAAAGGGATGGTCTTTGCATCAGATGGATGTAAAGAATGCCTTCTTGCATGGTGATTTGCAAGAAGAGGTCTATATGGAGCAGCCACCAGGTTATGTGCATGCTGTTCATCCTGAGTTTGTTTGTAGGTTGAAGAAAGCCTTGTATGGCTTGAAGCAAGCACCTAGAGCATGGTCTGACAAGATAGGACAGTATCTTGTCACTATTGGCTTTCAGATTTCCAAGGCAGATTTCTCACTTTATGTGAGAAAAACAGAGAAAGGTATTATGCTACTTGTCATTTATGTTGATGATTTGATTATGACAGGTGACAGTGATGAAGATATCCTTCATGTGAAAATGCTATTGAAGCAGAAGTTTGAGATGAGGGATTTGGGAGAGCGGTGTTATTTCTTGGGCATTGAGGTGATTAGATCACCAAGTGGGATACAGCTCTTGCAGAGGCAGTATGGATTGGACATGCTATCCAAATATGGGATGACAGGCTGTAAGCCTATTTCAGTTCCTTTGGAGCAGAATGTGAAGCTGAGCGCAGATGCAGGTGGGCTTCTAGAAGACCCTACTATGTACAGACACATAGTAGGAAGTTTGATTTATATGACTATTACCAGGCCAGATTTGAGCTATGCTGTTGGATTGGTAAGTCAGTTTATGCAGGCTCCAAGGAAACCACATTTGGATGCGGCTAGACGCATACTCAGGTATGTGAAGTCCACATTGCAGTATGGACTATTTTATGAGACTGGGGTTCAGATACAGTTGCATGGATACACTGATGCTGATTGGGCTGGTAGTATTTCTGATAGACGATCTACCAGTGGATATGTGTTCTCTTTTGGGAGTGCTGCAGTCACTTGGAGCAGCAAGAAACAGCCTACAGTTGCCTTGTCGAGCACAGAGGCTGAGTACAGGGGTGTAGCAATGGCTGCATGTGAGGTAGCTTGGTTGCATAAGCTACTTTATGATATGCATCAGTCTACAGATGGGCTAGTTGTCATTTATTGTGAGAACATGAGTAGTATACACTTGGCAAATAACCCAGTCTATCATGCTAGAACAAAGCACATTGAGGTGCATTATCACTATGTGCGAGAGAGGGTTTTACTAGGTCTTATTGATCTAGTTTATGTCAGCACAGAGGATCAGGTAGCTGACATATTCACGAAGGCATTGGGCACAGGGAAGCTGCGCAAGTTCAGAGACCTACTTGGTGTGCAGGAATTGGGATTGAGCTCGAGGGGGAGTGTTGAGATATCGAGCTCCACTCGTGATACGCCAGGGTGACCGTTGTGTATTAATGTCACCGACTTGTCAGTTGCAGACGCGGTTGGTACACCGCCCATGAATAATAGCTACATGACAGCTATCCTTATCTACTCTAGTTCGTGGCTCAGTTAGTATGCCACCTTAGTTAGTTGAGTTTGGTTTGAGACCCATATATAGGGTTCTTCTATTTCTTTGTATGAGAGTTCTTTTGGCTTACACAACTAAGAAGAGGAAAACTATTTTCAGCCTCCACCCTTGTGTGTATTCCCCCATTGTGCAAGCAAGAAAGCTACAAGTGAGACTCCTTCCTTCTCTCCCACAATCCTGACAGAGAGGAGAGAGAAGGAGAGCTGAGGAGAGAGAAAGAGAACAAGAAGAAGAAGGAAGAAGACTAGAAGAGGAGAGAGAAAGAGAGAAAAGAGGAGAGAAGGGAGAAGGAAACCATGGAAGCTGGAGATGAAGGTGAAGAGTATGATCTTAATAATAACTGGTTGCCCTAAGCTGGGGCTCTTACACCTTAAATACCCCGGTTAGTGTGACGGGGTGTCTAAACCCTAGTCGGTATGTATTTCGCTTGTTACATTTATGGGTTGGGAGTGATCACAATAATTAAAAATTGATTTTATATTTATTTCTACTCCATATGAACTCCAAAATCATAACAAAATCCCCAAAATTTATCATTTCTATGAAAATCACATAATTGTGGGTTTTACGTGTTTCGGTATAAATCATTAAATGACTAAATTTTTTGGTTTTCTTCAAGATTTATGACGAATTTGAGCATTTTCAATCAAAGGCAACCATTTAAAATCTCATCAAACATCTCTCATAAAACAAATGAATCTATCACTTACACATAAAAAACAGTTCTGAAGGCACATATTTCATGGTTGGGAGGCCACTAACACTCTTTCTTGGCTGATGCTCTCTCACAGCCAGATCTATAATCTCCTTTGCTCTAACGCCATCATTCCATCAAAAACGGCCATCAAACCCCATTCCCTTCTCTCATAGAATCATGTGTGTGAATAGGTAGCAAGAGGAGAGAGGAGAGAGGAGAGAGGAGAGAGGAGAGAGGAGAGAGGAGAGAGGAGAGAGGAGAGAGGAGAGAGGAGAGAGGAGAGAGGAGAGAGAAGAAAGGAGAGAGAAAGACTAAAATTTAGAATTTTCATTCTCTTTATGAAAATCAGCATGGTTACACTCAAAACAAAGCCCTCAGAGAGTAGAGATGTACAGTCAATTCTTCCTCAACCCCAGCATCGGAGAGACACGATTCTCAAGAAAAATGGGGCGTAAAAAAAATGTGCGCCCCCTCCCTCCTCATGATTGAATTTTTAAGTTTTGTATCCTTAATAAAGATTAAGGTTTTAATTTTAAAATATCTAGTTCGTCTCTTTGTATTCACACTACAATCGAGCTGGATTTTGGGGCAAACAAGCTCGGATTCGAGATTCGTTTGGTTGGATGGCTTCATAATGTCGAAATCTTTAAACTTGGGACCCGTGATGCACTTTTCGGCTCTCAGATCATGTAGTTGCTTCATACACAAAACCTTGCAAGAATTAAATGGGAGGTCAAATAGACTCTAATGGTTGAACAGAGACTTGCATTGGGTTCTTGGCATCGAGACTTGCATTGGGTTCTTGGCATCGAACTCCATCTAGGAAAACTCCATCTCATTGATTGAAAACCATTTCATTTTGCATGAAAATTTGGTCTTTTACAACCTCCCGAGCTCTTTTTCACTTCGATTTTTTTAAAACAATTCTCTCTCAACTAAAGTGTTTATTAGTACCACCTTTTTGAGTTCTTTTCAATCTCTTGGAAACAAGCATAAGCAATAATATGTTCCATTACACCAAGTTCCAAATTAATGAGATTCCCAAAATTCATGAAATCCATTTTGATTTGGAATTTCCACATTCATAGGAATTTTCCAAATTTTTGAATATAGAGTTTATAGAGTTATGTTGTTGTGCTTTACCTAAATCATTATATTGATTATACTAACATCATTTTCTAACTATGAGGTTACCTTTGATGATACCGAGAGAGCAGGATGAATCGAGCGATAATAGATGATGAGTTGTAGGATATCTTCACACGTATGTCTCCAAATCAGATGTCCCACTTTAGAGATATGGCAAATTAGGAGTCGTCGAGATCATCGTGTGGCCATTCTATGAGGTCTATCTCAATACACTCTGATGCTTCAATCTCCAATACATGGAATCGATGCTCTAGACTAGCCCCTGAGGGAGGAAGTGATTCTGGGAGGTACTGCAGAGATGTAGATATTGTGAGCCCACAATCGATTGCTACTCCTTGCTCTTATACTGGTTGTAGAGAGAGTGGCTCAAGTGCTGTTGTGGAGGCACCCATGTAGTGTCCCCATCTCTTCAATCTAGTGGATACTTGTCACCTCCAAAGTTTGTTACACTTGTAGGGACGTCTACTACCCTGACTCCAGGTTTTCCTTAGTTGTTCATAGATAGGTGGAACCCCTATGGATGCTACTTCGAGAGATACGAATCCCAATGAATGAATGGCCCACAAAGAGAGCGGTGTCCATAGTCTTCATCAATGGGATATGGAGTGAAGAACTCTACAAGGCCTTGGCAGGCAACTCAAGCTTGCAGCGAGACGCTCTAACTAGGGTCTTTGAAGAGGCCATTAGTGTGGATGACTAGCTCAAGGAGAGAAGCTCCAAGAGCTCAAGATGAGAAGAGAATAACCCTAGAAACTCTGAGAGAGCTTCAACGTCAAGTGAAAGATCAAGCCCAAGTACTTAGGATGAAGGAAACACCACTAATCCAAGGCAGGAGCTAGCAACACCATATTGGGGAATATGGGAATTTCTCATAAGTTTGGGACATGTGGTCAAAACTTTGGATTTGTCATAATTTGAAAACTGTAACTCCATATCAAGCGCTCTATAGCTCAATAGATCCCCATTTTCAAGTGCTTTCCATTGATAGGTCACAGCATATGGTTTTGAGAAACTTATGGGCATGTTATCCATGTGCCACCTTTTTATAATATTCAAAAAATGGGAATTGGGAGATTCCCAAAACTCACTAATATTGTGTTTAGCGGAGATGAAGATGGAGCTAGCCGAACTACAAGAGATGATGAGATGACCAACACGAGGCTCACGTTCAATGTGTGTGGTGTGGCGGAAACCACCTGCCAGTTGAGTGTTAGGACCCTAGTTCCCGACCTTGTGTGAATTACAGTTGGTTCGCCATGATGCCATACATTGCAAACTCCCAGGGAGACTTCCGTACTCGCAACCTTACAATCAACCTTACTTGGTGAATAGGCCACCAAACTTCTTCAGAAGGGGATCCCCATTGGCTCTCCTATGTAACGTGTCCACCTGTTCCGTTCAGGACATGTCTTAGCAGTCCATCGGAAAGGAGGTCTAGAAAGCTCCGCCCGGCACTCCCATGGAATGTCACGAGGTTTGCGATCTAGGACTTTTCGCGTTTGCCACGTAGTAGAAGTATTCTGGGTGTTCCCACTTAGGACCGACCTCAATCAGGGTTTTCCCTAATGGTCATTTCCTAAACGGCAACTAGGGTCGAACCCCGAGCGAACTACTTTACGCAAAAACGCCAGGGACGAAGCGGATTCATGCTGTACTTGGTTCAAGGAGAAGGGAAACGAGAGGGATGCAAGGCTCAACCTCTCTGCCATAAGGCATAGTCCCATTCCATTCCCCTAAAATAGCATAAACCGAGATTATTATAACCTAGACTCTAGGTTAGTGCCCTTGCTATTCATTTCCTTTAAGAAGATCTCCTTGCTGTCCTTTATGATTCATAAAATTTTTCGGCCAACCGGGACCGCCCATCTGTAGGACGGACCCATGGCCATATCCACCGCACTTTCCTCAGGTTGTTTTAGTTGTCTAATTACCTACCACATTTAGTTGGACATGCATCAAGCAGCTTTCTTAATTAGCTCGTTAGGCACTGGTTCTTTCACGTAATCTTAGCACTTGACATAGAAAATCAGTGTCAACCAAGTTTCTTTTCAACAAGTTATCATATTTATCTTTGGAATACATTCATAAAGTCCAGCTCATAGGCTTATCCATAATCCGCCCAAAGGCTATCCAGCAATCCACAGGGATTACTAATCCAAGATTCTGCCCGTAGACTAGTATGTGGGCCTTGAGATCCAATCCCAAGTCACATTGGTCTCTTGTGCAGGGCCCAGAAGGCGAGGGATTTACAGCTAGAGCCCCCCTGGCACCCAAGAGTCCTCTTGCTACCTGCTAAGGAGTGAATCCTTCTTTTCGAATGCGTCCAGCACTCGATCTGGGATGACTTGTGACTTGGCAAGATCCCTATATCCTGGGTTAGGGCCGTACCCTATTAACCCGACTTGGTCGATACCTTAAGTACATATGTTATTCCAATTTATTGGTTTGTCTTTGCTCCAAGAAATTATCTTTACCCAGAAAGATACTATATTAGGACGATTATTCATCCTCTTGCAAGATAACTTGCGTAAGTATCTGCCAACCTCATTCTGAGAATTGGCCATTCCCTTGTGATCCAATCACAATATCATACGACTCTATACTTATTGCACAAGTGTTGCATCGAACTATGGGACTATTCTACCCATCAACAAATGGAGTTACGAAACAATCTGTTCCTGATTACATTAGGCTGACGTTGTCAGTCCTAGGGTTCCAAGTTCCATCTTTTTAGCGAAAGATTCTTAGGGACAAACCCTAGATCACTTCTCAAGTATGTTCCGCTATCCCTACATTCGGTGAATGTGGGCAAGTATTTAGGGTATAAGAGTTTCAGTTTTTGCAATACGTGCGACTAGGTCACATATTAAATCCTAGTGAGTTCTTTGGAGTTGAATTAACTCTTTCTAAAACAAGTACTCCATGGGTTTAGGTGTTTAGTTTTATGCCAATTTGTTTAATTCGTGAAGATAATTACGTTATCATTTTCATAAATACATGACTCGTTGTCTACGCATAAATTGATTTTCAACCCTAACTTATCAATTTAAAATCAACCATAGGTTAGGTTATAATCTAATTCCAATTAATCATCCTATAACTTGCGAACTAGATTCATGCTAAAACAAGCAACCTTTTACTAATAATTATGCAGTTGAAAAACGTTAATTGACTAGAGTTATACAATGTAAGAATCATTTCATGCCTTGCAATTCCCTATGGGTTATTAGCACTTTTCACAATGACTCATTTGCAAAGAAGATATGTCCTAATAATGTGACATGCAATTTATACTTCCATGCACTATCTTAATTCCGTTTTGTAAATATGGACATTAAATCTAAGTTCAGTTCATTGAAATGCACAAAAACTACTTGCTAGAAATGCATATCAATTTTTTGCTCACTTTATTTTTGTTCGTTTTATTGAAAATACTAATGACTAAACTTATCCATCGTAAGCTAATTCTTTTAAATTAATCTAAGTATTTAAGGTGCAAATTACATCCTATCTCAAAAATTATCTACGCACGATTGAATTATAACAATGAAAAATAAAAATTAGGAAGAAGAACCTGGACTTGTGGTGAGATGTCCACGTGGATGCTAGGAGGTGATCCTCCTGCGGTTGCGCCTTGGGCTTTCTTAGGAGGCATCGCGAATTTAGCCTTTTTTCCTTGGGCGTGGAGTTATGATCTTGTCCGTCTCCTTTGTATGCGAACATAGAAAGGGATTAAGGTGGACTTCACGTGAAATTGGGTGGAAGAATCTCGAAGAGGGGGGGAAACAAAGGGCTTTAAGGACTTTTTTTTTTGTATGGAAAAAAAAACTTAAGGCCACATGAAGGCCCCTTCAAGTCTAATTTCGGGGAAAAAGAAAAAGGCTTATGGAGCTTCAAGGTTTGGGGAAAAGGGGGTTTATAGGACTCCAAGTTTTTGGGGGGGGGAAAGGGGCTTATAGGGCTCCAAGATTTTGGGGGGGGGGGGAAAAGGCTTATAGGGCTCCAAGGTTTGGGGGGGAAAGGGGCTTATAGGGCTCCAAGGTTTGGGGGGAAAAGGGGTTTATAGGGCTTCAAGGTTTTGGGGGGGAAAAGGGGCTTATAGAGCTCCAAGGCTTTTGGGGGAAAAGGGGGCTTATAGGGCTCCAAGGTTTGGGTTGAAAAGGGGCTTATAGGGCTCCAAGGTTTTGGGGGGAAAAGGGGCTTATAGGGTTCCAAGGTTTTGGGGGGGGAAAATGGGCTTATAGGGTTCCAAGGGGGAAATTTGAGGGAGGAGGAAAAAGGGCCTAAGGAAAAACCTTTTTGGGAGGGGGGAAAAGGGGGGCTTATAGAGCCCCCCCCCTAGAAGCTTGGAAGCTTCTAGAAGCACGTGGGGAGGGGAATTGAACGGCTAGGAGGCAGCGTGGCATACGGGCTTCAGGCAGCAGCTGCAGAGATCCCCTCCTCACCGTCTCGGCAGTCAGGCGGCGGCTCCATCTGGCTGCACGGTAGCCCAGCTTCTCGTCCCCTCCCTCTGACGGCCACAGTAGGACGGCCGTTCCCTCCTTCACATCTGTTGTCCCACAGGCCTATGTAGCAGTCTTCTGACGACCACCCTCTCCCTCTCAGCTCGGTGGCAACAGAGTGGCGGCACCCTTTTAGGCTTCACGTGGCAGCGCCTTCATCCTCTCTTTGACTGCACCTCCCCAATTTATATAGGTAAGGGGAGGGGGATCCTCCCTCCCCTGTGTGGAAGGGGCCATGAAGACTTATCACCTGCGAGCTCCACCGAGGAGCTTTCACATACCTTCTATTCCCCTTCCCCTCCAGCACGATAGTCGGCTGGGGGGGATAAGGGAAAATCAAAAAGATTTTTTCCATTATCCAATTCGAAAAAAAATAGTATCCCTATGATTATCCTTATGACCATATAAGAGGATTCATGTGAGCTAAATCAAAATGCTACATTCTCTCCCCCTTGGAGGAATCGAGATGTCCTCATCTTGAGATAAACTGGGGATATTGATGGTTGAGAGTGCCTTCATCTATCCAAGTGGCATCCTCTTCGGAATAGTCTTTCCACTGGATGAGGAATTCTCTCAAGGTTCTAGATCTCAATTGTCTCTCCCTAATATCTAAGATCCTGTCAGGCCTTAGTTCAAGGACTCCTTGACTAGGCATTACAACTTGTTGGTCATCAAGTACATGGTTAGGATTAGATATATTCTTCTTCAATAGGCTGATATGGAATACATTATGAACTTTTAGGTACTTAGGGAGTTGCAATCTATAAGCATTAGGTCCTAGGCATTTGAGGATCTTGTATGGTCCACAATACCTTGGACTTAGCTTCTTGCAATCTCCTAAGGATAAGGAACTCTTCTTTGGGCGTACACGAATGAAGACCATGTCTCCTTCTCTGAAGACTCTATCTTGACGCTTCAAATCCGCGTATGCCTTCTGTCTATCCTTGGCAGCTTAGATGTCATGTCTTATTGACTTTATTTGGTCATCCATCTCTTCCAACATCTGCCTTGAAGCTTCAACCCTCAAGGTTGGATCTGAGAAGCTCTGCTAGGCCGCCACGCCGCCGCCACCCCTCTCATCATCATCATCATATTCATGTTCCTCCCCATCTTCAGCACGACGCCCCCTATCACAAACCAAAAATGAAAAAAAAATCTTCCAAGAAGCTTCTAGAAGCTTCCTCAAAAGTGCCTTCTTAAGGGTGCTTCACCCATGGATCAAGAAAAGGGGCTCAGTTTGTCTGTGAAGGGAGTTCCTTATGGGAAGGGAAAACTGCCAGCTTGCAGCAAAATTCCGCACACCCTCCACCTGCCCAAGCCCCAATTGCAATGGCCCTAAACCACCACACGAGAGGAGCACACGCGAGAGTAAGAGGGGCACATGTAGGAGTCCCCACCCGAAGCGTGAAAGCCGATAATACCCCTCCTGCAAAAGTTCAGGTTCCATCACATTCACCTTCTTCAATTCCGCATGATATAGGTACAATAAGTATAAACTCACATAGGGTAGTCTTAATTGTATTGAGTTGTTGGTAAGAAGCATTGTAGGCAAATTCAACCAAAGGCAAGTATTGAATCCACTTTTTGGCTCACGACAGCAGTATGCCCTAAGCATATCCTCGATGACTTGATTGACTCGCTCTATTTGCCCATCTGTTTGGAGATGGTAAGCTGTGCTAAAGCAGAGTTGAGTCCCAATGGCTTCAAAAATAGCTCTCCAAAAGTGTGATGTGAAGAGAGAATCACGATCACTAATGATTCTTCTGGGTAGCCCATATATCTTGAATATCTCCTTGATAAACAATCTTGCAATGTCCGAGGCTTTATAGTTTATCTTTACTGGAATAAGATGTGTAACCTTAGTTAACATGTCAACCACAACCATGATGGAGTTGTATCCTCCCTGAACTTGGGGTAGGCCAACAACAAAATCCATACTGATGAATTCCCATTTCATTTGGGGGATGTCAAGCGGTTGCAGCTTCCCTGGCATCTTGACATGTTCGGCTTTGATACGTTGACAAGACAAACACTCGGTGACATATTTGAGAACGTCACCTTTAAGCCTCTCCCAATGGTATCTCTTCCTAATTGCATTGAGAGTCTTGGCATAGCTAGGATGTCCTGAGAAAGGGGAATCATGAGATTATATCTTCTGCTTCAGTGACAGGCTTGCCGGTATGCATAGCCTCGTTCTATAGTAGACAAGTCCATTATGGACAGAGAATTCATGATACTTAGCCTGGAGCTTTTGGTCCTAATCCTTGATAGAGATTTCCCTTGGCATCTTTTGATAGGCTGGATCATGGCATGCTTTCTCTCTAGCTAACTCAAGTATTGGATTGTTTGGCATATATACTTTTGTAGCTAGAGATCTAGCTGTAGATGGATTCTGCAAGATTAGGGAATTAAGGAATGCCTTGCGACTGAGTGCATCGACAACTACATTTTGTTTTTGAGGTCGTTACTCGATTTCAATGTCATACTCCTCCAGCACTTCAATCCATCGACGTTGCCTCATGTTGGGTAAAGATCCATTTGAGACTCTTATGGTCAGTTACTAGAGTAAACTTGTTATCCAACAGGTAGTGTCTCCAAAGCTTTAGAGCATGGATGATAGCTAGCAATTCTAGATCATGGGTAGCATAATTCTTCTCATGACTCTTCAATTTCCTTGAAGAGTATGCTACAGGGTGACCTTCCTGCATGAGAACACATCTTAGGGCAAGTATGCTAGCATCAGTTTACTACCTCGAACTCCTTATTGAGGTCTGGAAGTTTCAGGATAGGTGCTGATACCAAACTCTGCTTCAACCTATCGAAGCTAGTTTGTTCAGGAGTTGACTATGCAATGGAAGTTTGCTTCTTCAGTTAGTCCGTCAGAGGTGCTGCAATCAAAGCATAGTTTTTTATGAAGACCCTATACCATCCTATCAATCCAAGAAAGCTATGTATTTCTTTGACAAATGTTGGTATTGGCCATTCTAGCACATCTCTGACCTTAGCTGGGTCCACTGAGATTCCTTCTGCTGATACTATGAATCCCAGATATTCAATCTGACATTTGAAGAATGCACACTTCTTCATCTTAGCATACAGCTTATGTGGCCTCATTGTTTCAAGGACAATCCGAAGTTGGGTTTCATGATCTTCTTCCTGTTTAGAATAGACTAAAGTGTCGTCAAAGAAGATGAGCACGAAGTCATTAAGATATGGCCTAAAAATATTCTGCATTAACCTGTTGAAGGTGGCAAGTGCATTCATAAGCCCAAAGGACATAACTAAGAACTCAAACTGTCCATATCTTGTATTGAAGGCCATCTTTGGGATATCTTCTTTCTTGATCCTTATCTGATAGTAACCCGACTTGAGATCAATCTTAAAGAAGATCTTTGCACCCTGAAGACAATTAAGAAGCTCATTGATTCTAGGAATAGGGTACTTGTTCTTGACAGTTGATTGATTCAGCCCTCTGTAATCAATACATAGTCGAAGCGTTCCATCTTTCTTTTTCTGGAACAGTACTGGAGCTCCCCATGGTGAACTGCTAGGATGGATGTAGCCCTCATCTAGCAGTTGGTTGAGTTGTTCCTTCAGCTCAATTGCTTCTGGTATGGACATTCTATAAGGTCTCTTTGCAATTGGCGCAGCCCCTGGTACTAGCTTGATCTCATGATCCACTTCTCTTTGAGGTGGGAGTTCTGTCAACTCTTCAGGGAATAAGTCCATGTATTCCTTTATCCAATAAGATCCTCCACTAGACTCTTGCTTCTGATCTAACTTGTTGAGCTTAATCAAGTAGATAGGTAATCCTTTCCTGACTCCTTTTATGATCCGAGATGCTTTGCCCAATTGGATTTTTGGCACTCCAGCCTCACCTTGAGTTGTGACCAAATCCCCTTCAGAGTTTCGAAAGGAAAATTGGCCCTTTCCACAATGAATGTGGGCGTCATTAGGCTTAAGCCAATCCATTCCGAGTAGGCACTCATGGATACCTAAATTCATGACTCTGAATTTGACCGAAGTCGTTTTTCCTCTCAGAAAGAATTCCACCTTAGCAGTTTGCCTAGTACAAATAACCTCACGACCATTTGCCAATTCCAAAAGCAAGGTAGGTGCTTCTACTGTGGCTATTCCTAGTCTTTTTGCACAAGCTGGTGAGATAAAGGAATGTGTACTGCCACAATCAATCAAGGTCTTAAAACTTTTACCTTGATAGTCCGACGATGTCTAAATCACCGAGAACTAGCGATTTGGGCCTTTCTTGTATAGAGCGGCATGGACTGTCGCCCTTTCAAATTCTGCTTCCATTGTCGAATCTTCTTCTTCTTCTCACATTTGCCTATTGGCAATGCAGGTGGTTCTTCCTCTGCCTCGAGTAGCGGCTCCTTGACCACGGCCCGTTCCTTGGAAAGGTGCTTGGCGATGTCCTCCTCCAAGTTTGGGGCATTGCCTCTTGAAGTGACCGGGCTCGTTGCAGTGGAAACAACGGAGGTTTTGGCCATTGCTTTGAGTAAGAAAAAAGTTGTTGACATTGTTAGTTCTTCCTTTCTTTCTTTGTCCCTGATTTTGACCTTGAACTCTCTTCATTTGAGGCTTGAATGCTCCTCTGTTTGGGTCATTATAAGACCAAGTTTTGTTGCCCCTTGGTCTAGACTGCACCTCCTGAATTATAGGCGCAGCTCGAATGAGTGCGTCCTAAAGATTTGATGGACGCATAGATTCGAGACGGGTATTCACTGGTGGGTTTAAACCAGCACAAAATTTGGACACTTGCTATGTCATGTCCATCTGTGGCACATACTTTAAAAGTGAGATGAATTTAGAGCAGTATGTGTCAAGAGTGAGCCCCAGCTATTTTAGCTCGTAGAACTCATTCATTTTCTGCGTGCGATACGCAGGTGGTAAGTATCTTCCTTGCATTGCTTTTGTCAGCTTCTCCCAGGTAACGGATCCTTCCGCAATCCCTTGACCCCTGCACAATTGCTTCCACCAAATCCTGGCTTCGTCGTAGAGCTTTAGCTTGGCGAGCATAGCCTGATTGGTGGGTGTAGTACCGGCTGCTTCAAAGTAATCCTCCATGGATTCAATCCAAATTTCAGCCTCTGCTTGGACGGACCTGCCTCTCCTGTCAAATTCGGGCGGCTTAATTTGCTTGAGAAGAAACTTCTTCTCCTGGATTACAGCAGTACTTGATGTAGGAGGCGAACTAGGAACCTGTACTTGTGGTTGTGCCTAGATAAAGGTTTCTTAATGTTATTACACAATAATCGTTATTGATTTAAATTACATCTCCAATTCTGCTAATCAACCAAGCAATCTAACCCACTTAACTTTTTATCAATTCTCATGCACAATCAGACATTGATAAAAAGAAGTCTTATTTGTATTTATATGGGCATAGCCCTTTTGGAATACAACATTTCTTGCGATGATAAGCCAACTATTACATTTAGTTTGGGGAGAATAATGTTGTATTACATTTATCTATAGAAACTGTATAATAGTATAGTTTCGGGTCATGGATCTTTAGGAATCGGTAAGTCATTGGAAGTTCAGGGTACGCTTTCCTTTGGAACCTATTCTTCTCATGGCACCCCAACACTTTAATCCTGTTTTAGCGAGGATTATACGGGTTACTTCCTCATATACATATGAGCTCAGTTCAATCCTCCGACCTTGAATATGTAAAGTTGAGTTTACGTGAGCTTTCACAAAAATGAACAGCTTCACGACTTTCAGGTCTTCCAACCACTTGATCCTCTTTAGGTTGGTTTATAGGTAAGCAAACCGGTGGGCGGCTATATAGTAGATTCCTGAGGCACCCGTCCATCTTTGTTCCATGTACAAAGGTGATGGATTATAGATTTGCTCTAGGATGTTCATCATCTCAACCCTTTGTCGATAATCAGGGAAATGCATTGCAGTCATAAACATGACTTGGAACACTAAAAACTTGTTCCATGCTTCATAATTCTGCAAGACAACATTGAAAGTAAGGAAATATTTGGAACATCAACATTTGCTTTACTTCATCTTATTAAGATTTCATAAAAATAATTCCTTCGTTGGTTAGCTCTGATACCAACTATAGCATGTCCACCTGTTATTTTCAAGACACGTCTTAGCAGTCCATCAGAAAGGATGTCTCGAAAGCTCCGCCTGGCACTCCCATGGAATGTTACGAGGTTTGCGATCTAGGACTTTTTGCATCTGCCACGTATCGAAAGTATTTCGACCGTTCCCACTTAGGACCGCCCAACCTGAATTAGGGTTTTCCCTATTGGTCATTTCCTAATGGTAACTAGCATCGAATCTGAGCGAACTGCTTTACGCAGAAACGCCAAGTTCGAAGCGGATTCACACTGCACTTGGTTCTAGGAGAATGGGAAACGAGAGGGATCTGAAGCTCAACCTCTCTGCCATAAGGCATAGTCCCATTCCGTTCCCCTAAAACAGCGTAAATCGGGATCAATAACTCTAGGTCAACGCTTTTGTTGTTCGTGTTTGTTGACGATCTTCTGGTTGTCCATCGTGATTTGAGAAAGTTCCCAGGCAACCCCATCCATAGGACGGACCTATGGCCTCATCCAGGGCACTTTCCTTAGGTTGTTTTAGTTAAAGGAGGTTTCCCTCTCAAAGTTACAGAGGAAGACAGTCTGGCGGCGGTGGTCAGAGATCAGAAGTGGAGTGTTACAGATGCGGAGAAAAGGGACATATTTCACCAAATTGTCCAAATCCCAGAAGGTCAGTGGATTACAAGCCCTTATGCAGTCGATGCAAAGGAGAAGGCCACATTGCAAAAGACTGTCCAAGCCCAGCCCTAGTGAAAAACAGTGCTACCGATAAGCCGTCCAAGGCCCAAGAGCCTACCTCCAATTTAGTGGAATTGGAAGTTGCTGCCATCACGCATGCAAAGAAGAAGGAACCACCTATCCAAAAAGAAAATAATCCTCCTGCCAGAACAGTGAAGTTCAATCTTCCACCAGAAAAACAGAACAGAACAGAGCCTAACAGTGCCGTACAGAGCACCACAGTGCCACAGAGAGTCATAGAGACAATTCCAGAGACAGGACCAGAGGTCCAGGAGATAGAAGAGGAGGAAGTGCCACAAGTGGCAGAAGAAATCCCCATGATGCCCCTATTGGAAGGAAAAAGGAAAATGAAAATGGGTGTTGCCCCATTCCCTAACCGATTTAGAGAAGCCAGTGGATCCTATTAAGAAATACGATCTGGTCAGAGATCTAGATACCTTTAAACCAAACGTCATATTCCGACAATTATTAATGTTGTCTCGCAGTTTTCGAAAAAGGTTCAAAAGTATACTGACAAGAAGACGTGGCTTAAGGATTGCTCCCTCAACAGCAACAAAGTCCAATAAAGCTCCAGAGCTTGTAAAAGAAGTGGACGTGGCTAACGCCTTCCTAGATCCGGGAACCCCAGAGACTGGCGTGTGGATAGAAGGCTGCTTTATTGCAAATGCACTGATTGATGGTGGCTCATCAGTGAACATTATGACGGATGTGATAATGAAGGATCTAGGCCTACAAGGTGTGCAACCCACCCAATGGCTCATCAGACTGGCAGATCAGAGTAGAATCAAGCCTTTGGACATTCTTCCATATGTGAAGACTACAGTGGGTGGAAAAGATTATTGGCTAACCTATCTGGTGGTGAAGCCAAACTCTTATGGTACATCCTATCCCCTGTTGCTGGGCAAACCATGGCTTTTTGAAGCAGATTGGTTCAAAGGAACCTTGACCTTGGGTAGAGGACCCAATAAAGTGGTGCTGAAGTTATATGGTGCTCAAAAAGGACATGGATCCACTTCCTTGGAATTATCTTCTGACTCCCCCAATGAGGCTACAGAAGGAACATCAGTAGAAGAAGAAGCTGTCAAGCAGATCTTTCCTCAGAAAACAGAGGCACAGTCCCTGACAGTAGGCACTGTAAGCCAACTCCCTCAAGATGCAAAGCCATTATCAATGGGTGAATACTTCCTGCCTGAACCGGGAATGATTTCCGAAATCACTTCTGACAATGAGATAGAAGCATGGATGTACTGCTCTCCCTATTACATGGCCACAGCAGAGCCAGAGACAGAAGCAGAAGATGAAACAGAGAACCTGTTCTTCTCTTACATAGCTCCTACAGAGACAGAGACAGAGACCGAAGAGGATGGAGATGATATTGAAGAAGAAGGTTATGAAAGCGAGATGGAAGAATCTATCCCACCCGAAGAGGATATATATGAAGAAGAAGTTCCAGAAGCATCAGAAGCAGACGAGCTCATGCTGGGATAGAATGGCAATGTTACCATTTAGTCTGGTAAATGGATTTTCTCATATGCAAAATCTTTATAAGAAATGGATTAAGAAGAACAAGTCGTCTTTCAGCAGTGGCTCATGCCGCCCTCACCCACCTTTGCCAAGAAAAGATGATGATGATGCACCGTGCCAACAAGCACTAGTCTCACAAACCCAACAGGCATGAGAGGGTCCCTGTTATGTGATGTTCCTGGACGCATCATCAGAAATGCCGGCATAGGGCGGGATGCACAGTTGCACCATCAAATGTGCACACGGTATACAACCTCCGCACAAGTGACTGTGAGGATTATATCAATGGGTTTCAGGACATGGCTGCCCTCCTGTATCTATCAATAGAGCGTGAGCCAGAGGGTGGGCTGAGTGTGACTGGAGTTTCTTCAATCAATTACCGAGAGGTGAGGATTGAGGGACGTTACGACCTTTGGAGTCAGGTACGTTCTCTTTTTCCTATGCATCCACGGGGTGGGCCTCTGCCATCAACACCGGACACGTCACCCTGTTCTGTACACTGCACTGTCAGGCTCCCTTGCCTTCCTCCTTGCACCTATGCCAGACGGGTTGAACGCACTAATGCACCATCAACTGTGCACCCTGGCGTACTCCCTCTGCACCATCCCTCTTGTCGCTTTCCTAAACCGGGTGTGTGCTATGGGTTTTCATTCTGATTTCCTCGAGTGATATTAGTCATGGGGCGAGTGACTATTCTCTCATCCCATCTGAGTGCAGTAAGCTGAGTGACTCTCCTTCGTCAACGACACCGACTCGATGAGATTCATCCATCAGCTACCTCCCTGGGTGCTGCCGTGTGGTCCCTGCCACGAAGAATGTGTGCTGAGCGAACCGTGGTACCTCCTGCAGCAGCCGACAACAACACAAGACATGACATCGACAATCAACCTTGATTCTCTATAATATGGGCCAAGTTTTTCTAACCCTACACCTTTTGTTGTCAGTGACGATCATGTTTTAAGTGTGGGGACATTAGCGGTTGGTCTGTTGAGTGGTCCTAGGTCCATGTTGCTCGGTTAACCCTGTCCGTTAAGGTTTAAGTGTGGGGACGCGTCCCTACGCGTCTACATTGCATACCTCTCTGCATATGCCTCAACCTGCTAATGCCTCTATGCCATGACTTGATTTTACCCTGCTAGGGTCCCTTCCCCACCCACCCGTCTCCTGTCACCCCTCCCTTGGGGCTGTTCCTCCTCCATTTCTCTTTTTCTCTTATTTTGTTGTGTTTCTATGTGAACGTCCCCTACGTTCAGCAGACTTCCGCTCTGACTTTACAAACATGTTCGTCCCTTTGAATTGTCCAATTTTCCTTTTTACCCACCCCTGTTCCGATGCACAATTTTTGCGTTATTAATTTTTGACGGATTTTGTGCAAATTAGATGATTTCCCATGTGAACACGTCTTGCTTGCTTCGGAACGATGATATGATATCATAGCCCTGCCAACCACTTTCTCCCTAACATTTTTTGTTTTTGCTCCATATCATTTTGATGCACGGTTTGTCCAATATTAATTTTTGCGGTTTCTCGAGACTTTTTTGTGCGTCTTTTTGACATTTTTCCATGTGAACCTGCCCTGTTTGCATTGGAATTTCAATTTGATTTGACAACCGTGTCCACTGCGCCTTCCCCTCATTTTTTCTTTTTTCTCCACCCTCTTTTGACTTCTGGATTTTTAATTATTAATTTTTAAATGTGTTTTCGGGTGTATTTTTGGTGTTTTTTGCATGTGAACCCCTCCTACTTCCGCTGGAACTGCATTCTAACATGACAACCCTGTGCCACCCCTTCCTGTGGACATTTTTCCTTTTTATTGGATGTCCTTCCAGCCAGCGGTTCGTCCAATATTAAATTTTGATTCCATTTTCAGGTCTGTTTTTTGGGTTTTTTCCATGTGAATACGTTTATTCTCAGTCGGAACCATGTTTTGGCATGATAGGATTGTTGGGCCCGTCTTTCTGCACATTTTTCCTTCTTCTTGCACCTCACTCCGATGCACGAATCTTTTGATATTAATTTTCGTTTGCATTTTTTGACCCGTTTTTTCGTGTTTTTTGCATGTGAACGCCCTTTACCCCCCGGAACCCGCGTTGCACATTTCCTCTGTCTTTCCCCTGCCGTCCTGCACAATTTTTGTTTTTACGACATTTCGTTTCGATGCTCAGATTGTGAGATATTAATTTTTTCTTGTTTATACGTGTTTCGCGTGACTCGTCCCGCGCGTGAACGCGCCTGTTTTCGATTTCACGCATCTCCACACGCCCCAGTCGCCTACAGGTGCCCCGTACAGACATCGCGGCGCCATTCGGATCCCGTCATTACAAATTTTTTTACCCCACCCCGCGCACGTGCACAGGACGGGGGCACGCCTTTCTTTTAATTGATTAATTTTTTAATTCATTTCAAAACAAAAACAAAATTATTTCCTTCACCTTTAAAAAAAAAACCATTTTATTTCCCCTCTAACGTGCACCCTTCCCCCCCGTCCCTTCTCAACCACCCCCATCCCTCCCGCACCTTCTCCTCCATTTTCTCCACCCCTTCTAATCTTCCCTTGCCTCCCTCTCCTCCTTTCTCGTCCTTCCACCATACTCCTCTGACTCCTCCCATCGTCCACCTTCCTCCTTCTTCCCCGCTCCTTCCCCCCTCCTCCCTTTCCCTCCCTCCTTCTTTGCAACTGGAAGTCGCCGCCCAGGCCACCCCTGCAGTAGCTGCCACCACCGCCACCACATCTCTCCACGCCTTTGGTTGATGCGGTCAAATGTACCGCCACATCCACCACACGAGCCGTCATCGAACGTGCCGTCGTCGAACGTTGCAAGAAACCATCGTGCCCTTCATCTCCATCGTGCTCGCCACACCTGCCGCCTGGGCCCTCTGATGCCCTGCTCGCCGCCCGCCTGGCGTTTTTGCCCCCCGCCTGGGCTCCTCCGTGCCTCACCCTGCTGCCTAGGCCCTCTGACGTCCTGCCCGCCGCCAGTCGCCGCCACCTGGCCTGTGCGCCCCGCCACTCTCCTCGCCGTCGCCTCCCTGCCATTCTGCCGCCTGGCGTTGCCTGGGCCCGCCCGCCCCCCAATTCCCACCAATTCCCAGTTACCACCCACCCCACCACCCCCCCTCCAAGCCCCCATTCCCCCCTCCCTTACCCACCCCCCCATAAGCCCCCCTTCATACCCCAGTTACCACCGACCCCACAACCCCCCATAAGCCCCTCTCCAAGCACCCAATCCCACCTCACCCCCCACAGGCACCCAATCCCACCCAATCACACCTCACCCCCACAGGCCCCCGTTCCCCCCAGTCCCTCCTACGCCCTGTACCCCCCGTAGCGACCTCAAAAACGAAAAAACAAATAGACGAAACCTGCAGAAACCCGCCGAAACCCTTCTCAGCCCCCTGTCACACACGAGGTGTGTGCGCGCGGAGTCGTGTGTGTGTTGTTCGTGCGGGAGTCTGTTAGCGGCCGTTCGTGCGCGGGGACGTGCGTTAGCTTGTCCGTGCGGTGGTGTGCACCAGCCAGCTGTTCACACGCAGCTGACACGCAATCCATTCCTGGGTACATATTCCCGAATTTTTAATTTCCAAACCCGCAAAAACCCTAAAAATACCTTTAAAATTTCAAAACTTCATTAAAAATCAATTAAAATTAAAAAAATTTACAAAAAAATCTTTTTAAAAAATCCAATATTTCTACAATCAATTGAAATATTTTTCCAAACTGAAAATCTCAGGAAAAAAATTCAAAATTTTTAAAAGTAAAAATTCTTTCAAAAATACATACAAAATGAGCAAAAATTCATTAAAATTGGTAAAAATACCAATTTAATTGTAGAAAAATTCCTGAAAATTTCATCAACTTCTTTGCTTATTTTTGGAATATTTCCTAAGTTAAAAATGTTGTGCCAATTTATTTCATTATTATTTTATGGCAAAAAATGTTTCATTAAATGCCTAAATTCATAAAAAATCCTCTTTAATTCCAAACACAAGCTGAAAAATCTGGAAAAATCCAGATACCTTGGTCACATGTGGTGGATTGATGTTGAAAATCTTCAATATTTTTATATGTGTTTCATTGTCAAAATTTTGCCACAAAGATCAACAAAAACACGAAAAAAAACATTACAACAAATAAAAACACATAAAAACCAAAATACACAATCAACAATACACAACTTTTTTTTTAAAAAAAACAACAACATATAAGCCATCAGTCATCCAAACAAATTCATATACACTAATCTTGTTATGTCGTGTGTCCAATTATTTTCAGTTCGTGGTTTTTCTTTTTGGATTGCTAACCTACATTTTGGGGATTGAGATGTGCGTATTCATTGCATACACATACACCCACTTCCAGGTATTTTTCCTTTTATATTTTTTATTTTTTTTGCTACCCCAAAATTCACGCTTAATTTTTAACATGAATCCTAAACACCACCATGGCACACGCGCTTGCGCCAAACACACCTTTTTCTAATTAAAATCAACCCGCCGTTCACTTAGCACGCGCTACGTGCGCTTCAGAGGTACCTTAATATTTTAAATCACAATGAACCAGCTGTCACAAAATCACGCGTTAGCAAAAAAGCACTCCACATCATCTTAATTTTTAATAAATGAATTTGCATTTAGAGACCCAGTCTGGTATCGAAGTCCGGGTTGCGTTAATGCACCGCTCCAACCTAATAATTTGTAATTAAAATTTTAAGAAGGAACCGCTGTTTTCTTATTAAGGTTTATCACTTAATAAAAAGTCACCCATTGTTAATAATTTATTAAAATAAACCCTTCATTAAATTAATTCCCCCTCACTGCACTTATTTCCCCTTTTTAATGAACTCGCTTCGTGGGATGGGTGCGTACAAATCTATTAGTTGCCACTGATGGTCAAGTTATGGTCCAGTCTTGATGTCCGTTTTTTTTTTTGGTAGTCTGATTTGTCCATTTGATACGGTTAAGGATACGGTGTGTAGTTTTTTCTTTATTACCTGATACGGAGATGTGGGTGCTTGCATGTTGCATCGCATGAAGCTTTCGGTCGCATATGTGTAGAGGTCATGTCGAATTTTTTTCTAGGCTGTGATTTGCTTGGGGATAAATGGTCGAGTCACGTTTTACCACATTGGTTGATATCTTATCCTTGGTTTTCGTCTGTTGCTTTGCAGGCATTCTCTTTGTTTGTCTATGTCTGTGGTGTGTGTGTGTAACCATCTGAATGGCACCCTCTCGTACTCCTCCCCCGATCCAGTATGTTCCTTTGGCTTTACATGATTATTCTTTGTTACTGGATTCGGACGTTGTCGCTAAAGCGGGCTTGTCCAAGTTCGTGAGCCTTTCTTTCCGAAGCAGATTCAAGATGTTCTTGATCCGAAGAAGGTCATTACCACATCAGGAGTTGGTGTCTCCATGATTTCCAATCCCCTATGGAAACAGCTATGCCAATTCCTTCAGGACAGGTTCATGCCTGCAAAATCCCCATCTCATTATCTTTCCAAGGAGTTGTTTATAGCTTCACGAATGATTTTGAAAGGCATAACTATTGATTGGAGTACCTACCTCCTCTCCAAGATGGATCACCAATTTATTCGAGCTACTCGAGGAAATGTGACTAATGTTACATTTGGGTCCTTCCTCTATGTCTTCTTGCTACATGCTGCCCCTGCAAAGGAAGTTTCTTTACCTCCAATTGATCCTCTAGAAGTTCCTCCTCCGCCTCATAATGAAGATGATGATGTGATCATTGAGGATGATGGTTCTCCTCCTCCCCTTGTCATTCAGAGAAAACGTCTCAAAAGGGTGGCTGAGTCAGTGCCTATTCCTCCTCTTCCAGTTCCAGTGACAGTTCCTGCCCAGTCTTATAGCACCTTGCCTGCATTCCTTCAGACGCCAAATCTATTCAGAGCCCATAGAGATGGGATGCTAGAACTTACTATTCCTTCTGTTCACCGCCTGGTGTTGGGGGTAAAGGCGCCTCCGCCGTGCCGCCCCGTGTATTACTACACTGACAGTACCCGCCACTGCACACTGCAGGTGGCGGGCGCCCGTCACGTCACTTTATTCTTTATTCTTTTAGTGACAGTTTGAATAAAGGAAGGCCCGGTCACACATTGTGACTGTTGGAGTTCCCATTTCTTGTCTCTCTCTTTCTTGCTCCTGCTCTCGCGCCATAGCTCGCGTGCAAGCTTCGATCCTTCTCACCTTTCAACTGGTATCAGAGCTTGGCATTCTCTTGCTCGAGCTCGACTCGGTGCTTCCCGACCTTCGCATCGACTCGCTTCACGCATTGGGTCTCCATCCCGGCAGCCATAGCCGACCTCTTGAGCTCCCGACTCTCCCCGGCTTCTCGAGCTCCATCCTGGCCTTCTTGAGCTTCATCAGGGCCTTGCCCTTGAGGTATTGCTTCAGCATTTTCAGGCATTTGAGTGTATTCTCAGATTGAAACAGGGCAGGAACAAAGGGCAGCCACTCTTCTTGAGCTCCATAGCTCATATCTTCCCTCCCCTTTGCATTGGGCCTTCATGGCTTGGTATGTGCCTACCTTGGGCCATCATTGAGCCCCCCATTACCCCCTTTTCAGCCCATGTGGAGCAGCAGCAAGTTCAGCACTAACAGGGCAGATTGCATCATTTTTTTCCAGGCTGTGAGCACTCATCTACTTCAGCTCCACACTTGGCCATTGCTTCTTGCTCTCTACCTTGATCAAGAGGGCTATAGACTTCATGTTTGATGTCATTCAAGCTTTGGGCATTGGTCTTGATCTTTCGGGGCTGATTTCTTCAGATTTGGGACTGTCATAAACTGTCATAACAGGCTGAAAACAGGGCAACACCATTGGCATTAGCATTTGTTGCTTATACTCCATTCCGGTTGTGCTATTTGATGCCCGTATGCGGTCTACATGATGCCTAGTGCCTTGGGAATGTATGCACATGATTATGCCATGATTTTGGCTTGAAATATTGGCTGATTTGGGACTGTTATTTACTGTTATACAGTGCTGGAAACAGGGCAGCCACACTTGGCATTGGCATTTAATGCTTATACTCTACTCCGGTTACCTTGTTTGATGCCCGTATGCGGTCTACTTCCTACCCGGATGTATTGGGGATGTATGCATTTGGTTTGACCATGATTTTGGCTTGAATTTGGGGCTGAAATCTACTATTTAGAACAGTAAATACATGCTGGAATAACAGTGGGCTGAAGGTACTTTACATGCTTTGGCACTTACCTACCGATACCGGATGTATGCTTTGAGCTTTGGCATGATATCTCTGACATTTGGGGACGACTTGGAGCATATGTATGAGATTATGGGATGCTTTTGAGCTTCGCATTAGCTCCATCTTCACTGGCATTTGGACCGACTCGGCATGCTCGTGGACCGCCTATGCCTCATGTCTCTGCTTGACAGTTAGGCTTTTGCATTACATGCTTTGGTTCGTGACATATGCTATTTGGTTCGTGTATGCCATACCGACATTTGGAGCTTGGATTTGGATGTATTTGAGCATTCCCGGCTTACTTGATCACTGATCTTGGTTGCTATTTGGATGTCATTGAGTTGACCGAGAGCTTATTTGGGCTTATGTATTGCTTCATGGTTAATACGACCGGTGCTTCATGTATGTCATGCTCTCTCGGATGCGCTTGATGCATTGACAGGGTCACTTATCACTGGTGCTTTCTCTTGGGTTGTTTGAGCTTCTGAGCTCGCTTTGTACGCCTTTTGTGCCAGTGGGAGCATTTTACATGCTTTCTTGACCTTTGACAGTTGCATGCTATTGGAGCACTTACATGTATTTGGAGCAGTTTATGTCTTGAGCAGCTACATACACATTGAGACTTTGGGATCATACTCCGATCTTTATGGATATGCATTGATGTACTCTTGGTTCATAGGATGCTTATGAGCTGAGTCTCATATTTGGATCTTTCTCTTTGAGCAGATACCTATTTGTGTCAGGTTTTGGCAGTTACAGGAACACTTTGCCTAGAGTGTCTGGGGGTGTGCCTTTCACTGGCAGATGTTATTTTGACATGCTTGGTGTTGAGCTCTTCTTTTCACTGTCATTGGCCTTGCTTATGTCCATTTCATGCCGGCTTTGGACCTAGCATTGTTTGCTTGACATTGGATCCTATTTTGGGACAGTTTGCTCTCTAGACTGCATACCTGCAATTTATTACAGCAAGCAGTTATTGGTGGACTGAGGTGTACTTTTCATGCTGAAATATCCTGATTTGGTGTACCGCACCTAGTATTAAGTGGGTAGCCACTTTTGGCACACTTTGCTCGCCCTTTGGACCCCGTTTTGGTCATTTTTTGGGCAGTTTCTGCAGTAAAACAGCAAGCAGTTTTGGATTGTTTGGGCATTTCCAGCCTGCATAATGGCGTCATCTTCGCATGATAGTGCCATCTTTAACATTACAAAGTTGGATGGTACCAACTACTCTTACTGGAAGAGTCAAATTTGGCAGGTCTTGGTGCAGAAATCTCAGATTAAGCCACTTCGATTGAGTGGAGAGCAGCCTGAAACTATGGACAATGATGACTGGCTTGAACTTGATGAGCTATGCAAGTCCACGATTGTATTGTCTCTCACTGAACAGGTACATTATAATGTCTTTGAGGAAGCACAGAGTGCATGGGATCTATGGAATAAGATCAAGAATCTTTATGATAAGAAAAGTCCGGCGAGTCAGATGTACTGGTTGAAGCAGCTTATGGATCTGCGCATGAAGGATAATGCGACTATGTCTGCTCACTTGAGCCAGTTCCATGCTATACTGAAGAACCTGACTTCGCAGGATATCACCTTTGGAGAGGAAGTAACTCCTCTTTTCTTGCTTGGGACTCTGAATGAGTCATGGGATGTATTCCGCACTGCTCTTTGTGCCTCTAGTGCTACTCTAAAATTGGCAGATGTTGAGAGTGCTCTTCTTCAGGAAGAGGTGAATCGCAAAAACTTGGATGCCTCTCGTGGTAGTCATGCTTTGATAGTTAGAGGCAGGAATGACAGGTATGACCGTGGTAATGGCCGAGGCCGTGACTCGCAGAAGGGTCGATCTAAATCTCGTGGTGGCAAGTCGCGTAGTAAGTCGCGTGGACGCAATGCAAATGTCACTTGTCATCATTGTGGGAAAAAGGGCCATATTAGACCACAGTGTCATGAGTTGCGCAATGAGAAGCGCAAGGATAAGGGGAAAGATAAAGTGCAGGAGAAGTCCTCTGATCGCAGCATAGTACCTGCGAAGTCCAACGTCAAGATTGAGGAAATTAATGTCACGCAGACTGAAGAGTCCGATGGTGGTGATGAGTTTATACTTGCAGCTAGTTCTTCTGATGCTTCACACTTGACTGAGACACCTAGTATGTATGCACAGTGCTGGTTATTGGATTCAGGTGCGTCCTTCCATGTGACGCCTTACCGTGAGTGGTTTCACTCTTACCGTACTGTATCTGGATCAGTCAGACTTGGAGATGACAGGTCTCTTGATATTGTGGGCTGTGGAGATATTCAGTTGCAGTTTTCCACTGGCAGTTCCTTTTTGCTCAGGGATGTACGTCATGTACCTGCGCTTACGCGTAGTCTTATGTCTGCAGGACAGTTGGATGATGCAGGATTTCATGTCTGTTTTGGGGATTCTGCCTGGAAGATTACCAAAGGCAGACTTGTGCTTGCTAGAGGCGCCAAGGCTGGCAGCCTCTATCCTCTTGTTGTATCTGGGTCTTCTGTAGACCATGTTTTGGCAGTGGGCTCTATCCCACATGTATCACTTTGGCATGCCCGTTTGGGGCATATGTCTTTGAAAGGAATGAAAATGTTATCTGGTTTGCAGTATCTTCCGCCTTTGGATTATGCATGTTTTGACTCGTGTGATCATTGTCTTTATGGTAAGCAGAATAGGTCTACGCATAAGAAATCGGGTAGGCCACGCATGAGTGAGCCCTTGGCATTGGTGCATTCCGATGTTTGTGGGCCTATGCCTTGCATGTCTATGGGTGGCGCGAAGTACTTCGTTACCTTCATTGATGATTTTTCTAGGAAAGTGTGGGCTTATCCCATAAAGCAGAAGTCCGATGTCTTGGCAGTTTTTCAGAGATGGCTTGCTCTTGTTGAGAACCAGACTGGGTATAGGCTGAAATGCCTTAGGACAGATAATGGGGGAGAATATGTCTCGCATGCTTTTGAGCAGTTTTGTGATGACAGGGGTATTAAGCGTCAGTTGACCGCCCCTTACACCCCACCCCAGAATGGTTTGGCTGAGCGCATGAACATGACTATTCAGGAGCGTGTGCGCTCTATGCTTAGCCATGCAGGCCTACCCCCGAGTTTTTGGGCTGAGGCAGTTAGTACGTCAGTGCATGTCATAAACCGATCGCCTTCCAGTGGATTGGATTTCCAGGTTGCAGAGGAAGTTTGGGCTGGTAAGCCACCCTCTTATGCGCATCTCCGTGTCTTTGGATATGAGGCATTCTGCCATGTGCCCAAGGACAAGAGGAGTAAATTGGATCCAAAGAGCATTAAATGCATATTCCTTGGCTATGGTGAGTCAGGAGAGATGGGCTATCGCCTATGGGATCCGCAGGCGCGGAAAATAGTACGCAGCCATGATGTCGTCTTCCATGAAGACAAGATGCACAGGCAGCCTGAGAAGGTGGTTGAGATCCGCAGAGTGATCTTTCAGGAGGAGCCTAAAGCTCCAGCACAGCCAGTAGTACAGCCTGCAGCAGTTCCTCCACAGGGCCAGGATGTTGGACAGGTAGTTAGACAGGCAGCAGAGCCTGCGGTGAGACGGTCTGCTAGAGATAGACGTCCACCTGACAGATTTCAGCCCTCTATGCATTATGTTTTGGTTACAGATGCAGGAGAGCCTTTCACTTATGATGAGGCTATGCGTAGGGGTGACAGTCACTCCTGGGAGAGGGCTATGCAGTCTGAGATAGACTCCCTGCATAAGAATGAAACTTGGGATTTGGTTGCCTTGCCTAAGGGCAAGAAGGCTTTGCCATGCAAGTGGGTGTACAAGCTGAAAAGTACCCCTGGACACCCCAAGCCGGCATACAAGGCTAGATTGGTAGCAAAGGGTTTTAAGCAGGAACATGGTGTGGACTTTGATGAGGTCTTCTCTCCTGTGGTTAAGATGACCACCCTGCGCTTAGTCTTGGCTTTGGTTGCACAGCTTGACTTAGATCTATATCAGATGGATGTCAAGACGGCTTTTCTACATGGGGACTTGCATGATGAGATCTATATGGATCAGCCTAAGGGCTTTGCAGAACCTGGCAGGGAGCACCTAGTGTGCAAGTTGAAGAAGAGCTTGTATGGCTTGAAGCAGGCACCTAGGGAATGGTATCATAAGTTTGATGCCTTTATGCAGTCACAGGGCTACAGCAGGAGTGCTATGGATCCGTGTCTTTACACGAAGAAAGCCCGTGATGGCAGTTTGCTTATCTTGGTACTCTATGTTGATGATATGCTGATAGTAGGGAAAGCTCATGATGAGCTAGATGCTCTTAAATCTCAGCTGAAGAAGAGCTTTGAGATGAAGGATTTGGGACAGGCCTCACATATACTTGGGATGCGCATTAAGCGCGATAGGCATCAGGGACTTTTGTATCTCTCACAGCGGGAGTACATTCATAAAGTCCTTGAGCGCTTCCGCATGCAGGACGTAAAGCCTATTGGCTGTCCATTACCTTCTTATGTGAAGGTATCACAGGCCGATTGTCCGCAGACAGATGAGCAGAGGGCCGAGATGGCCAAGATCCCTTATGCATCAGCCGTGGGCAGTTTGATGTATGCCATGATAGCCACTCGTCCAGATATTGCACATGCAGTTGGTGTTGTGGCACGCTATATGGCTACACCTGGCAGCAGACATTGGGATGCCGTGAAGGGTATCATGAGGTACCTGAAGGGCACAGCAGATATGTGTATTTGCTATGGCAGCCAGGATACAGGGGTCGTGGGGTACACTGACTCCGATTATGCAGGACATGCAGATAGTAGGAAGTCCACTTCTGGCTATGTATTCACCTATGCTGGAGGGGCTATCTCTTGGATGTCCAGGGTTCAGAAGTGTACGGCTTTGTCTACCACTGAGGCCGAGTATGTTGCAGCCACTGAGGCTTGCAAGGAGGCCATATGGTTAGGCCGTCTAGTTGCTGACCTTGGGATTGATGCTACACCTACACTGCATTCGGATTCTATGAGTGCCATTCAGTTGGCTAAGAATCCGGTCTTCCATGCGAAGACGAAACACATTGAGGTGAGGTATCACTTCATACGTGGTGTCGTGGAGGACAGGTCTGTTGACCTTGTCAAGATCTCCACTGACGAGAATCCTGCAGATTTGCTCACGAAGAGCCTCACTACTGAGCGCTTTGCCTTCCTCAGGAGGTTGATGGGCGTTGGATGAGATGTCACCTTTCCTCATCCCTTGTACCTATGTACATTTGTACTGTCTTTTCTTTTTCTTTTCTCTCTCACTAGGGCAGATTCGCCTTTAAGTGGGAGGTTGTTGGGGGTAAAGGCGCCTCCGCCGTGCTGCCCCGTGTATTACTACACTGACAGTACCCGCCACTGCACACTGCAGGTGGCGGGCGCCCGTCACGTCACTTTATTCTTTATTCTTTTAGTGACAGTTTGAATAAAGGAAGGCCCGGTCACACATTGTGACTGTTGGAGTTCCCATTTCTTGTCTCTCTCTTTCTTGCTCTTGCTCTCGCACCATAGCTCGCGTGCAAGCTTCGATCCTTCTCACCTTTCACCTGGTAACAGGAGATGCTATTCCGTTCCTGTGCAAGGATATCCAGAGTTCTATTGAACTTTCGATGGCCTGTATCCAACAATTATATTCTTCATTTTATGATGAAGTTCAGCAGTCTAAGGAGGAACTGAATAAGACCAATACTAAGTTAGCCTCTGCTCAGGAGAAATTCTCTGACCTTTGTACGCAAATGGAGCAGCAGAGTAAGCTCATGGATACTCAGAAAGATGAAATCTCTAAGTTGAAAGCTGAGTTGGCAGAAGCTAGGTCTCAAGTGGTTGCTATAACAGAGGAGAGGGATAAGTTACAGAAGGAGAGTCAATAGATGAAGGAGGTGATAGTTGCCCAAGCAGAGAAGTTTAAATCCACCACAGCTATCTTAGACCAGAGCAATGCTCAAATCCAGCAACTCAAAGATCAGTTGGCTCAGTCTCGGTCTAATGCATAGAGTCCTGTGCAACCAGTTTCTCTTTTATCCCATGCAGACTTGCCAGCTCTTCAGAGACAGGCTACATTATGTCCCTTATTTCAGGCCAAGGTGGAAAGATTGCAATCTCGCATGGATTTATTATGGTCTTCTTTTGAGCAGTATCAAGAATATGTTCCACCAGATCATTCCTTTTTTGTCCATTATCGTGCGGCCTGGTCATCTGATTTATTGATAGAAGTAGTGAGGATGGTTTTTGAAGACTCTGTCACTCCAGATACGATGCTTCTGTCCTATATGTATTTGAGGGGTGATTTACTGATTCCAGATGATGAAGATCTGGCTTGGTATGTCGGAGATGTGGTATTGCAAGCTTCTTTGTATGTCCGACATTTGGAGTTGAGGATTGATGAGATGTTCCAGGGATATTCTTCAAAAGTGGCTGAGTGTCCTGAGTTTTCATGGCACACTATGGTTGATGCTGTCATTTTGAATCACCGTCAGGTCAAAGCTTCAGCTCATGCCCAGAACATTAACCAACTGAGGGTGGATCTTTTAGCCTATCTCTCCAACCAACCCCCATTTGATACTTCTTTCTTTGAAGCCTATCATCGTAGATCAGCTTTAGGTCCGCCCTTACCATGCCTAACTCATTATCAACAAATGACTCATAGGTATGATGCTTATATTTCCCTTTTTCAATCTAACCCAAAGGTCATTTTACTCCTTCTTTTCCAACCTCAAGGATCTCCTCAAATTCCTATATTTATCCATTGTTCTTTTATTGAATATCGAGTTTTTCTACCTCCTGATCCTTGTCCTTCTCCATCCCCTGACATTCTATCAACTTTTCTTGCTTATCTTTTAACGCCTTTCTTAACCAAATCTCCTCAATTTTTAGCAAATCCATCTTTAATCCATTCTTCATTTTATGATTTTGCCTATCCATCGCTTTATCCTCTTTCATTAGTCCCTCTTCCGTCTCCTAACACTTCTATTCCTAATCCTCCTCAGTTGGTTAGTGGGTATCAAGGTTTTGATCAGAAGATTCTTCGAAGAAGAGGCTGGAGTTCAAATGATTCCCTTACTGGACCTCAAATCAATTGGCCATTGATCCCAAGAGAATGGATAAGTGCTAGTCAGGCTTATCAGAATTATCTACATTTTGCTCAGCAATATTCTCAGTCTGCAGATCCTTTTGTGCGCTTAACTGCTCATTTTACTTGGTACCTGGCATATATGCATAGGCATTCTCATAATGATTCAAAACCTATTCCAAAGTTGTGCATGAATGTCAATGTGAGTATTGATTCCCAGCAACTGGATGTCTTGTACTTTCATGCCCTCTGTTTGCCTAGCAGATACCTTATCTTACTAGGAAGGATGTGCTGCCTTCAATTCTTTCAGAATCCTCCCAAGACATTTATAGATGAATCTTGTCCATGGATCGTTTTCAAAATCACCAAGCCTTCAAAAGGGATCATCTTCATTGATACCTTTGCAATGTATTGTGGATGATTTTTAATGATAAATCTCTCTTTTTGGAGGAGTCATTCAGATGGTTGTGTTGTGTGTAGTGTTTGTATTGTGGGCTAATTTATGTGATAAGATCGTGGTGGTTGCCTATTCGATTTGCTTTCGTGTGAGCTACATTTTTGGAGAATTGCGGTGATGGTGTTGCTGGTTGGATAGTTGAAGATGCTGATTCAGAAGAAGAAGAAACCTCTTATATCCTTTACAAGTTTGTTGTGATTTCTAGTTTGATAAGAAGTGTTAATGTATAAAGGGTTTTCCTTTCGTTGTATTCTTTATATCAGATACAGGTTATAAGTTGGGGTTGGGGTTGGATGGACTATTTTTTAAGATTTATTGAATATCAAAGTTGAGCTCTTGAATGAACTTGTATTCCCTTTTTCCTGGGTCGTGAGGACGCTTCCTTATTAAGTGTGGGGATATGTTGAGTGTTGAAATGACCTATTTTTTGGCTGATTTTTGTTATTTTTGAGAGCTAAATGGTTGATTTTATGAGATGATTGATTGGTTTAGAAGTGGTTTGAGAGTGTTTTGGATAGGTTGGAATGGTTTTATTAAGCTCATGATGTTTATTAGTAGAGATGTGAAGTTCTGTTGATGTTCTGATATGTTCTGTTTGGTCCTGATAGCTTCTGTTGAGCTTCTGTTTTATTCTGTTTTCTCTTTGTATGGAAGGATGGAGTATTGATTGATAGGGTTTGAGATTGTTTGAAAGCTTATTGAGTGATTTTTGATGGTTTGGAATGGTTTTGGTATGAGTTATGTGGTTCTGATGCTTTCTGTTGACCTTCTGTAACTCTATGTTGAGCTTCTGTGAGCCTCTGTAGACCTTCTGTATGCCTCTGTATGTGTTCTGTTGGATGAGAGTGTAGCTTGGGAAAGTTTTCTAGTCTTGGAAAGAGGTGAATACAAGTGCAAAAGAGCTAAAAGAAGTCAAAGAAGTAGTTGCTGAAGACTCAAGTAAAGACTGAAGTGAAGTGACAGTGGTGAGCTATGAAAAGACACTGTAGTGGCTTTGGTGCCTCTTCATATCAAACATACCTCTTGGGAGGTGCATCCACGACCTAAGAAGGATTATTGAGGGTTAGTATTGAGTGATTGTAGTGAGGATAATATGTACTATTGATGGAGAGAGAGAGAGAGAGAGTCAGAGATAGAAAATCTATCAAAACAGTGTAACTGTATGTGAGAGATTGAGAGAGAGAACTATGAAGACATTGAAGATGAATAATATGTGATTGATTTCCATTCAAAGATGGTGTATTACTTTGTGTTCTTTGTTATATTGATGGATTTTGTGAAGATATTGGAGAATATGGTTGATTCTATAAAATCCGTGGGAGATATTTACTATGATCCTGCGTGAAGAATTGTTGTTTTCTTTGTTTTGATGATCAAAAGAATGAAATAAAAGCTTGTTGATGTTACAAGATACATTTTCTTGCAAGAGAATTCCCTTTTCCTTGGTGTTCCTCTTGGGGCTCCAACGGGCTAATTAAAGAAGTTGATTGATACATGTCCAACTAATGTGTTAGGTAATTAAATAACTAAAACAACCTGAGGAAAGTGCGAAGGATGGGCCATAGGTCCGTCCTGCGGATGGGTGGTCCCGGTTGGCCAGGAACTTTTCTCAAATCATGATGGACAGCAAGAAGATCGTCAAAGAACAGGAACAACAAAAGCGTTGACCTAGAGCTATGATTGATCCCGATTTACGCTGTTTTAGGGGAACGGAATGGGACTATGCCTTATGGCAGAGAGGTTGAGCCTTGCATCCCTCTCGTTTCCCATTCTCCTTGAACCAAGTGCAGCGTGAATCCGCTTCGGACCTAGCATTTCTACGTAAAGTAGTTCACTTGGGTCCAACACTAGTTGCCATTAGAAAATGACCAATAAGGAAAACCCTAATTCAGGTCGATCCTAAGTGGGAACAGCCGGAATACTTCCGCTACGTGGCAGACGCGGAAAGCCCTAGATCACAAACCCTGTAACATTCCATGGGAGTGCCAGCCAGAGCTTTCTAGACTCCTTTCTAATGGACTGCTAAGACGTGTCCTGAAGATACAAGTGGACACGTTACATCTCGGCAGTCAGGTAGCGGCTCCATCTAGCTGTGTGGTAGCCCAGCTTCTCATCCCCTCCCTCCGACGGCCAGTAGGACGGTCGTTCCCTCCTTCAAGGCTATTGTCCCACAGGCCTAGTGTAGCGGTCCTCTCACGACCACCCTCTTCCTCTCAGCTCGGCGGCAGCAGAGTGGCGGCACCCTTTTAGGCTTCATGTGGCAGCGCCTTCATCCTCTCTTTGCCTGCACCTCCCCAATTTATATAGGTAAGGGGAGGGGGATCCTCCCTCCCCTGTGTGGCAATGGCCATGGCGGCTTATCACCTGCGAGCTCCACCGAGGAGCTTTCACATACCTTCTATTCCCCTCCAGCACGACAATCGACTAGGGCGGATAAGGGAAAATCAAATTTGCCATTATTCAATTCAAAAAAAAATAGTATCCCTATGATTATCCTTATGACCATATAAGAGGGTTCACGTGTGCTAAATTAGACTGTTACATTCTCTCCCCCTTGGAGGAATCGAGATGTCCTCATCTCGAGATAAACTGGAGATATTGATGGTTGAGAGCGCCTTCATCTATCCAAGTGGCATCCTCTTCGGGATAGTCTTTCCACTAGACGAGGAATTCTCTCAAGGTTCTGGATCTCAGTTGTCTCTCCCTAATATCTAAGATCCTGTCAAGCCTTAGTTCAAGGACTCCTTGACTAGGCATTACAACTTGTTGGTCATCAAGTACATGGTTAGGATTAGGTACATACTTCTATGGAATACATTATGTACTTTTAGGTACTCAGGGAGTTGCAATCTATAAGCATTAGGTCCTAGGACTTTGAGTTGCAATCCATCTCTTCCAACATCTGCGTTGAAGCTTCAACCCTCAAGGTTGGATCTGAGAAGTTTAGGGGACTTCAATGGTCATGACCATACAATGCTTGGAAAGGGGTCGTCTGAATGCTTTGTTGGTAAGAAGCATTGTAGGCAAATTCAACCAAAGGCAAGTATTGAATCCACCTTTTTGGCTCACAACAGTAGTATGCCCTAAGCATATACTCGATGACCTGACTGACTCGCTCTGTTTGGCCATCCGTTTGGGGATGGTAAGCTGTGCTAAAACAGAGTTGAGTCCCAATGGCTTCAAAAATAACTCTCCAGAAGTGTGATGTGAAGAGAGAATCACGATCACTAATGATTCTTCTGGGTAGCCCATGTATCTTGAATATCTCCTTGATAAACAATCTTGCAATATCTGAGGCTTTATAGTTTGTCTTTACTGGAATAAGATGTGTAACCTTAGTTAGCATGTCAACCACAACCACGATGGAGTTATATCCTCCCTGAACATGGGGTAGGCCAACAACAAAATCCATACTGATAAATTCCCATTTCATTTGGGGGATGTCAAGTGGTTGCAGCTTCCCTGGCATCTTGACATATTCTACTTTGATACGTTGACAAGACAAATACTCGGTGACATATTTGATAACGTCACCTTTAAGCCTCTCCCAATGGTAGCTCTTCCTGACTACATTGAGAGTCTTGGCATAGCCAGGATGTCCTGAGAAAGGGGAATCATGAGCTTCCCACAATATCTTCTACTTCAGTGTGACTGGCTTGCCGGTATGCATAGCCTCGTTCTATAGTAGACAAGTCCATTATGGACAGAGAATTCATGATACTTAGCCTGGAGCTTTTGGTCGTGATCCTTGATAGAGACTTCCCTAAGCATCTTTTGATAGGCTAGATCATGGCATGCTTCCTCTCTAGCTAGCTCAAGTATTGAATTGTTTGGCATAGATACTTTTGTAGCTAGAGATCTAGGTGTTGATGGATTCTACAAGATTAGAGAATTAAGGAATGCCTTGCGACTGAGTGCATCGGCAACTACATTGTCTTTTCTAGGTTGGTACTTGATGTCAAAGTCATACTCCTCCAGCACTTCAATCCACCAACGTTGCCTCATGTTGAGCTCATTCTGGGTAAAGATCCATTTGAGACTCTTATGGTCAGTTACTAGACTAAACTTGTTACCCAACAGGTAGTGTCTCCAAAGCTTTAGAGCATGGATGATAGCTAGCAATTCCAGATCATGGGTAGCATAATTCTTCTCATGACTCTTCAATTTCCTTGAAGAGTATGCTACAGGGTGACCTTCCTGCATGAGAACACATCCTAGGGCAAGTGTGCTAGCATCAGTTACTACCTCGAACTCCTTATTGAGGTCTGGAAGTTTCAGGATAGGTGCTGATACCAAACTCTGCTTCAACCTATCAAAGCTAGTTTCTTTGGGAGTTGGCCATGCAATGGAAGTTTGCTTCTTCAGTAAGTCTATCAGAGGTGTTGCAATCAAAGCATAGTTTTTTATGAAGACCCTATACCATCCTATCAATCCAAGAAAGCTACGTATTTCTTTGATAGATGTTGGTATTGGCCATTCTAGCACATCTTTGACCTTAGCTGGGTCCACTGAGATTCCTTCCACTGATACTATGAATCCCAGATATTCAATCTGATGTTTGAAGAATGCACACTACTTCATCTTAGCATACAGCTTATTTGACCTCATTGTTTCAAGGACAATCCGAAGTTGTGTTTCATGATCTTCTTCCTATTTAGAATAGACTAAAGTGTCGTCGAAGAAGACGAGCACGAAGTCATCAAGATATGGCCTAAAAATATCCTGCATTAACCTGTTGAAGGTGGTAGGTGCATTCGTAAGCCCGAAGGACATAACTAAGAACTCAAAGTGTCCATATCTTGTATTGAAGGCCGTCTTTGGGATATCTTCTTTCTTGATCCTTATCTGATAGTAACCCGACCTGAGATCAAATCTTGAAGAAGATCTTTGCACCCTAAAGACGATTAAGAAGCTCATCTATTCTAGGAATAGGGTACTTGTTCTTGATTGTTGATTGATTCAGCCCTCTGTAATCAATACATAGTCGAAGCGTTCCATCTTTCTTTTTCTGGAACAGTACTGGAGCTCCCCATGGTGAACTGCTAGGATGGATGTAGCCCTCATCTAGGAGTTTCTTGAGTTATTCCTTCAGCTCAATTGCTTTTGGTATGGACATTCTATAAGGTCTCTTTGCAATTGGCGTAGATCCTGGTACTAGCTTGATCTCATGATCCACTTCTCTTTGAGGCGGGAGTTCTATCAACTCTTCAGGGAATACGTCTGCATATTCCTTTATCCGAGAAGGTCCTTCACTAGACTCTTGCTTCTGATCTAACTTGTTGAGCTTAGTCAAGTAGACAGGTAATCCTTTCCTAACTCCTTTTATGATCCGAGATGCTTTGGCCAATTGGATTTTTGGCACTCCAGCCTCACCTCGAGTTGTGACCAAATCCCCTTCAGATTTTCGAAAGGAAATTTGGCCCTTTCCACAATGAATGTGGGCATCATTAGGCTTAAGCCAATCCATTCCGAGTAGACACTCATGGATACCTAAATTCATGACTCTGAATTTAACCAAAGTCATTTTTCCTCCTAGAAAGAATTCCACCTTAGCAGTTTGCTTGGTACAAATAACCTCACGACCATTTGCCAATTCCACAAGCAAGGTAGGTGCTTCTACTATGGCTATTCCTAGTCTTTTTGCACCAGCTGGTGAGATAAAAGAATGTGTACTGCCACAATCAATCAAGATCTTGAAACTTTTACCTTGAGAGTCCGATGGTGTCTGAATCACCAAGAATTGGCGATTCGGGCCTTTCTTGTGTAGAGCGGCATGGACTGTCACCCTTTCAAATTCTGCTTCCATGGTTGGATCTTCTTCTTCTTCGCACATTTTCCTATTGGCAACGTAGGCGGTTCGTCCTCTACCTCGAGTAGCGGCTCCTTGACCATGACCCGTTCCTTGGAAAGGTGCTTGGCGATGTCCTCCTCCAAGTTTGGGACATTGCCTCTTGAAGTGGCCGGGCTCGTTGCAGTGGAAATGACGGAGGTTTCGGCCATTGCTTTGAGTAGGAACAAAGTTGTTGACATTGTTAGTTCTTGCTTTCTTTCTTTTTCCCTGATTCTGACCTTGAACTTTCTTCATTTGAGGCATGAATGCTCCTCTGTTTGGGTCATTGTAAGACCAAGTTTTGTTGCCCCTTGGTCTAGACTGCACCTCCTGAATTATAGGTGCACCTCGAATGAGTGCATCTTGAAGATCTGATGGACGCATAAATTCGAGACGGGTATTTACTGGTGGGTTTAAACCAGCACAAAATTTGGACACCTGTTGTGTCATGTCAATCTATGGCACATACTTTAAAAGTGAGTCGAATTTAGAGTAGTATGCGTCAAGAGTGAGCCCCAACTGTTTTAGCTCGTAGAACTCATTCATTTTCTACATGCAATATGCAAGTGGTAAGTATCTTCCCTGCACGGCTTTCTTCAGCTTCTCCCAAGTAACGGATCCTTCAGTGATCCCTTGATCACTGCACCATTGCTTCCACCAAATCCTGGCTTCGCCGGTGAGCTTTAGCTTGGCGAGCATAGCCTGATTAGCGGGTGCAATACCGGCTGCTTCAAAGTAATCCTCCATGGATTCAATTCAATTTTCAGCATCTACTTGGATGGACATGCCTCTCCCGTCAAATTTGGGCGGCTTAATCTGCTTGAGAAGAAACTTCTTCTCCTGGATTACATCAGTACTTGATGTAGGAGGCAAACTAGGAACCTGTACCTGGGGTTGTGCCTGGATAAAGGTTTCTTAACGTTATTACACGATAATCGTTATTGATTTATATTACATCTCCAATTCCGCTATCAACCAAGCAATCTAGGCTATCTTCTTAGCTAAGTTTTTTCAATATGGAGACAATGAAATATTGATAGCCTTTTCTAGAGTCCATATTGAAATGCTTCAATACCTTTTGAATCCATTCCTTCTAAGATGAACAGAGTATATTTTTGTCTTGATATTTCATAATGCTTATACCAAGAATGTGACTAGCATTTCCTAAGTCCTTTATATCAAAGGTTTCATCCAATTTTTTCTTTAAAGTATACACATCCATGCTAACTTCCCAATGGTTGGCATGTCATCCACATAAAGAATCAAGATCATAAGGCTACCATCCCTAGTCTTCCTCGTGAATAGGTAGTAATCAGTCTCACTACTATTGTACTACTGAGACCACATAAAAGCATCAAACTCATGATACCATTCTCTAAGGGCTTGTTTCAAACCATATGAGCTCTTGTGTAGCTTACACACTAACTACTCCTGACTTGACACAACAAATCTCTCAGGCTACTATATCTAGACATTCTCATGAAAATCCTTATGCAAGAAAGTAGCCTTTACATCCCTCTAAACTATGTATACTCTCTAGCAACCAAAGCAAGGATTTCATGAAGGGTAGTCATCTTGATTGCTGGTGAGAATATCTTATCAAAATCAATCCACTTCTCCTTCTTGAATCCTTTGGCCACCAATCTGGCCCTATACTTAAGCAATGCATCAAATGGAGATACCTTCAACTTGTAGGCACACTTATATGGTTCTGCATGTTTGCTCTTAAGCAAAGAGGCTAACTCCCATGTAGCATTCTTTTCCAAAGATTCCATCTCTGATTGAATAGACCGCTTGAACATATAACTATCACCCCTAGTCATAGCATCTATATGACAAGAAGGCTCACTACAATCCATGACCATGATATAGTCTAGGGATGGAGTGTATCTATCTGACAGTCTAGGAGAAATCTAGAAACCCTTATAGATCTATGTAAAACTATTACTATGTTAGGGACCCACAAACATATATAACCCTAAATGGAAGCCACGTGTCCTAATAGAAATAGGTATCAATCAAAGTCTTCTAGATAACTTATTGATTTTTGACTTGATATAGAACTTGATTAAGGAAAAGGTAATCATACATAAGAACCTTCCTTATACCTATTTTACATGCCTCAAGGTGGGGCACTTCATTAGAGATTGTGTAAAATGAAAGAAAAATAAAGATCAACATTGAGCCCAACCACAAACAAAAAAACTAGATGATGGTTTTCAATATGTGCAAAGGAATGTAAATAATTAAAAAGAAAGCTAGCCTTAACATAAGAATTAAAAAATGAATAACAAAAAATTCATACATCTACTAATGGACTTTCTAGATGAGTCATAAATCCCAAAAAAAGACAACACTCCTACTCCAAACATCTACACTAGTTCTTGATTCATACTTCTGCACCAATTCTTGATTTTCCTCCTCGAGCCACTGTTTGTAGCTTTCTTCCATGTCTTCCTTGGCCTTTAACTCCTACTTGAGGTCAAAGATCTACCGTTGTTGCATGGCTATTGTGCGGGTTTTCTCAAGCTGGAAGGCGGCTACTGACTCCTTTTCCGCCACCAACTCAGCCACAACTATTCTCTTCTCCTCCTTTGCCCTCTCCAATTGGGAGAGTAGCTCGGTGACGTACTCGTTGTAACTGGCTGGTGGCGTCATTGTTGTGTCAGTTGGGGTGGTCGAGACCTCCACTCTTGGACGCTTCTAGTCCTGTCTCGACTCAGCATCTATGGCTGGCCTCTTTTGCCCTGTGGCCCTGGTTTCTGTGCTCTTTCCCTGGGCCATTTCTTTACTGATAAAATATTGCATCGAGGCCACGAAGTTGGAAACCTCCATGCTGGTGGGGATGCTAGGGGTGAGGATAGTTGGTTCGTTGGAGGGTGCCATGAGGGTGGGGATAGGATGAAGGGGAGCCTTGCCTTTGCCTTCTAGGACAGCGGGGGCAGCGCGACTTCTAGTACCTGTGTGCTAGAGCTAGGCCCTTCTTCCCTCGGCTGGCTCCAAGCTCCTGGATCATCAACCCTGCACTGTTTCTCAATGGACCAGCATGTGGCTTCAGCCAAGTCCTCCTCCTCCTTCCTTATTAGTTCCTCTTCTTCCTCCACAGCTCTTCTTTGCCTTTCTTTTTTGGCCTTTGTGTACTCTTCCTCTAGTTTCTCCTTTTCTTCTTGCTCTTCTCTTTTTCTCTTCTCAGCCTCCTGTTTTGACGCCTTTTTAGCCCTCTTGACTTTTTCTATTGTTTCTTCCTCTTCATGTTTCCTCTTCTTCTCCCTCTCCTTGACCTCCTTGAGGGGTTGTCTTTTTGCTTTTTCCAAATCCTCTTTCTCCTTCCTGCGGCCTTCATCTAGCTTCTTTTTCTTCTGCGCTGTCTTCTTCTTGGGTTTCTTGACCTGGTTTTTTCTTGATTGCTCTTCTTGCCCCTATCCTTCCTTATCAGTCTCAGTCCTGTCGATGGACCTCTCTTGGTCCTGACTTCATGTAGGTATGAGCCGCTACATTCTCCAGCATAGGCACATTGATTCGATGCATCAAGGCATTGTAGCGCTGGCTGGCGCGTGTACTAGTTTTGCCTGCAATCTGGTTTCTGCATCAAGGATGTCCTGGATGCTGATGCCGTCATTTGTCAATACGTCCTCCTTTCTCATCTTTAGCATGGCATACACATCCCTCTTCTTCTTATTTTCCATTTTTGGCTCCAGTCCTAACGCCTTCTCCACCAAGGCAGGGGTTAAGCGAACCTGCACATGTTTGGCGTTTCGTCCCCTTCCTATTGTGATGGTGCCGCACTCATTGTCGGGGTCGTAAGACCTGAGAAATTCCACACAATTTTTGTGGTCAGGTTCTTACACAAATTTTTCTAGGTACTTGGTGAAGTTGCATTTTTCAACACTCTCCTGACCGCCTCCTCCTTGGCCACCAAACCTTCTATGTTGTGAATGGTTTGAAACTTTAGCTGGTTGTAGGTGCGGCTCTCTAGAGTGATGTTGTACTGTGCTCTTTCCTCTTTCGTGAATGGAAGTCGGTGGGCACGATCTTGTTGCGACATCTTTTGTTCCTATCATAAACCCCAGTTTTCATTAGTTCTTCCAAATTAACAATAAAAAAAGGGTCATAGACTAAAAAGGAAAGACTCTATGTGTTTATTGAATGAAAGCCTTAAAATCCTATCCAGTTGTGGAGCCTTCCCATTCAGCTTTAACTTTTCACCTTTTATTTTAAAATTCTCCTGACATTTTCCTACCTCTCTTGTTGCTTATGTGCTTATGCATTTTGCTTGATTTTCACTAGTTTTAATTGATCTCTTGATTCGCCTTACTCCCCTTCCCTTCCCAGCTTGAGAAGAATCCTTACTAGGATTGGAGGTATGGGAGCTTGAGGACCTTCGGCAATGGGTCTTAGGGGTCACCAGCATAGGAACCAAGTGTAAAAATCGGGGTTGTACTCTAACTGAGCTGTGCGATCAAGATCAAAAGGACAAGTGCTAACGTGTGTTATGTAAGTGAGAACATCTGTTAGGAAGTCACCAAAGGCACTGCAGCTAGCAATGTGTAACTTCTCCTCAGTCAATAGGCGATCGAGGTAAGGGTGTCCCTTGATGTGCTCTTCCAAGGGGCGGCTGCGAAGAGTGATTAACACTCTGTACGAGGTTGGCACAATATAAGTGGGGTCGTACTCCACTATTTTGATTGTATGGCGCTACTCTGTGTTGGCCATGACTCGGCATCCCTCTACTTCCCATTGCAACCTAAGAGTGTACTAGTGCCACAAGAATGGGGATTCAGTCCTAGCAAGTTGGGATAATTCTGTGATTTCTTGGTCGATGATGGTAGAAGTGATTCACTGATCGTATGACGTTATGAGGCGCTGTTTCAGGGCTTGCTCTATAGAGACCTTGCTGTTGAGCAACATAGCAGCGGAGTTTGCTGCCTTTGCGAAGGCAAGTTCAAACGTCTCCCAAAAACAAGGCATCGAGCAAATTTCGGTTGCAAAAGGCTCGGGCAACAAGCCTAAGTCCAAGCGATCATAGCTCAGAGCTAGCTCTCTAAAGGTGACATCGAGCCGTCTAATGCAATCCACCATGTCATCCCCTATATCTTCGGCTAGATCTGAGGCCAATGTCAAAAATGACTTTCGCTTGTAGAAGGGTTTAAGATGTGCTAGTGGTTGGGGTCTGGTAGCACTAGAGCCTTTGACAGTGGATAGTTGTGGTTGCGGGTGTGCCTTAGGATGTGATTGGGCTTCCTGGTTTAGGGTTGGGGGAGCAACAATTACCTCTGATGGGCTGCTACCTTCAAAGGGGATCATTGTAGGCGAATGGACTCTAGCGGGTGATGGGTCATGCGACGGTGTTTGTCATTTGGGCCGGTAGGCTTGTTCGAGTCTCTCGTGCATATGTGTAGATGGGCTTGATGGATGTGGGCCAAGGGAGCACTGCGGCTTATGGTTTTGAGGTTTGATGGGACTGGGGGTGATCAGGCTTGGGGGTAGCATACGAGTGGTGGTCTTGGCTATGTGGGCTTTAGGGATATATAACCATGTCTTTCCCTCATAGTAGCCTTGCGCATGTAGGAGGGCTTTGGAGACCCACCTTCACTAGATCATATCCTAGGTTTAGAGCTTTGGGTCTTATGAGGTCATGTGCGATGACTCCTAGGCGGCAGTTGCGGCTGTTTAGGCCTCCATTGGAAACTAGGCTGTTGAGCCTTAGCTTTTGTTACCATGAGTAGTGGTTCTTGAGAGGTGGTGGGTGGTGGCCGGGCACTACCCTTCTCCTTAGATTTGGATGCTAATGGTTCTATTGGTGGTCATGCGGACTGTTCCATCACGTAACCCTTGCTGAAAGGTGTATCAATGCGGATGTTGCCTATGGCGAGGTGAACGCACTGTGACTCATAATCGACATGGCAATGAGTTTGTTTCTTGAAGGTTCACCCTAGCAGCATCTCCGTGCCTACGTCCTTGGTGTTTGGCAATACATAGAAGATCATTGGTACAGTTTCAATCTTGATAGAAACGGCGGCTGTACACTTGCCGAGGAGTGCATAGGAGCGGCCCCCATATGGATTTAACCTGGCGTTAGTGGGTTGTAGTGGTGGTTTGCCAAGTTGGGTCCAATGATCATGAGTCAAGACATTGAAGTCCGCTCCCTCGTCAATTAAGGCATTGAAGATGCATGTTTGCTTGGTAGTGAACCGTGATGTGCAGTATGCAAGTTCCATGATTTCCTCATCTACATCATCGATTTCGGTGATGGTGGCTACCCGAACGTTGACTGGTGGTTCCAACATTGGTGGTTCATGCAAAGGATGCGTGGGGGAATAGTACTTCTTAACACGGCTGCCATTGAAGAAGCCTATTCCTTCACCGGCTAGAGTCTCGAGCTCGACGTTGCCCGTTCGGTTGATCGCATGGACCCTGAAGAGTCCAAGACCCTGAAACTTCATTTTTTGCTTGTGCCCCTTGATTGAGTATAGGAGCACTAGGTCGCCTTGTTTGAAGTCGTGTTGCTTGAAGTACTTGTCAAACTAGCTCTTGCGTCGTGCCTTCTCACATATGAGTGCATGAGTAGCTAGAAGACGAGTCTCCGAGAGGCGTTCAAGCTCTACTAGGCATTGCGTCCATGCTTCCTTTCCTTCCCATCGCTCCTGAAGCGCAATTCGTAGGCTAGGCATGAAGAATTCTACGGGGGGAATTGCTTCAGTTCCGTAGGTCAGCCTAAAGGGGGTTTGTCTAATGGCCATTTTGTAAGCTGTGTGGTAAGCCCACAAGGCGGCCATCAGCTTGTTATCCTAGTCGTTGCGTGAGGCTGAGACTACCTTGGTTAGGACATTGACAAGAATCTTATTTGTAGATTCTACCTGGCCATTTTCTTGAGGGTAGTACGGAGAGGATTTTCGATAGATAATTAGGAAGGTGGATAGGAGATGAGTTATCACTTCATTGATGAAGTGTGTCCCCTGGTCCGCTGACTAGTTCGATGGGGCATCCAAATCGTGAGATCACCTGCTTCCACAAGAACTTGGCAGTCGTTTAAGCATCATTCTTTCAGGTTGCTCTCACCTCTGCCCACTTCTCAGGTATTCTATGGCCACAATGGTGTATTTGGCCTAAGAATACTGTGCAGCGGGGCTCATGGATCCCATGAAGTCGATTCCCCATTTTTCGAAGGGTTGTCATGCAATGATTGGGATCAACTCCATTTGATCCTTGCGAATCGGGACCTTTGTCTGCTGACATTTGTCACAATGCCTAACAAATCATGCAGCATCACAAAACAGGATTGGCCACCATAGTTGAGACTGCAACACCTTGCGGGCCATTGTGTCTCCGCTAAAGTGTCCACCAGCAATCCCATTGTGTGTCTCCAAGAGCACGTCATGCATCTCATGTTCGCACATTCATCTGCGCAGCAATCCATCTTGCCCTAAGCGATATAGCTAGCCTGATATCAACTGGTAGGGTTGGATTTTGAGAATAAGTCACCTCAGTCTTGCCTTCTCTATTGGTCATTCGGGCAGTTTGTGCTCAAGCAGTTGGACTATGTCATCTGCCCAATATGGCATTAGATCGGCCTTGAATAAATCCCTCCCGCTGGAGAGGTTAAAGAGATGGGCGTTTGGCAATTCATCAGTAGTGCTTTCCCCAATGGATTCCCCTATGGGGATGCGTGACATATGATTAGCCATGTATTGTTGGTTTCCCTTTCGTACAACCACGGAGAAGTCACACTCCAAAAGCAGAAGGAGCAACCGAGCTATGCGTCTTGTAGTGCAAGGTTTGTTCACTAGGTATAGCAAGGCTTGATGGTCTACAAAGAAGGTAAAGGGTGTAGCCAATAGATAATGCCGGAACTTCTTCACGGCAAACACCATGGCCAAGCCCTCTCTTTCCATCGTTGAGTATTTCATTTTCATCTCCGTGAGTTTTCTGCTAGCAAAGCTCACTGGATAATCTAGGTTGTGCTCACCAGGTTGGCACAACACTGTCCCAACAATAATTTTAGATGCATCGATATGCACGTGGAAGGTTATGGTCCAATCCGGGGCTTGTAGAATTGGTGCTATTGTCAGAGCCCTCTTCAACTCTTCATATGCTCGTTGGCATGCTTCAGTCCATTCAAAGACAATCAGCAGCTTGTATAAAGGTCTAGCTATCAATAATTCAACACAAACCGTCGGTAGTATCCGTATGGCCTAAGAAGCACTAAACTCCATTGTAGTTGGTTGGGGATGGAAGGTCGACAATAGCCCTGACCTTTGAGAAGTCAGTGGCAATGCCATTCTTCGACACCACATGGCCGAGGATGCATCCATGCTTCACCCAAAACTGGCATTTCAAGGGATTCAAGGAGAGACGATATAGGCGACACTGGTCAAAGACTGCTTGGAGTTTGTTCAAGTGCTCCATCCAGTTCAAGTGAATGCAAAGGTCATTGACAAAGACTTCTAACTCCTTACGAAGCATGTCTTTAAATATGGTGCACATGAGACATTGGAAGGTGACAGGGGCATTAGTCAACCCAAAAGGCATGACTATGTATGCAAAGACACCCCACTCGGTGGCGAAGGAATTCTTATGCCTATCGGCAGAATGCACTTGCACCTGGTTATATTCTGAGAAGTCGTCCAGAAAACTGTAGGCCTCCTTGCCTACCACTCTTTGAAGCATGTTTTCGGTGTATGGTAATGGATAATTATCCCTTTTAGTAGCAGCGTTCACCTTTTTATAATTGATGTACACTCTAAATTTTTCGTTTTTCTTCATCACAATGACTATAGGTGATACCCAGTCTGTGTGCTCAATTTCGTAAATGAATCATGCTTTCATCAGCTTATCAATTTCTTCCTTGACAGCATGGACGCGCTTAGGATTGGGTACGGTCGCTACTTCACCGGCGCTACGTCTGGAGTCATGGGTATGTTATGAGTCACTACACTAGAATCTACCCCTCTAAGCTCTTCCAAGGTCCATGCAAACACGTCCACATACTTTCGCAAGAGAGTGACCAGACTCACTTCCTCTTTCTCAGCCAAGTCATTGACAATGAAGACTGGTCGGGGTGTCTCCCATTCCCGGGCTAAGTTCACCTCTTTGACCCTGGCTGGTCCCTCGATCAGTTCGCTCATTTGCCCTTGCTGTTTGGCACCCATCAAGATCACTACCCTGTCTCCTTTCTTGAATTTCGTAAATCGTTTTGGAAGGTCCCGTGGTTTTCTTTGTTCGTCTGTTCGGGTGTCCCTGGGTTGGTTTGCCCTTCCTTGCTTCAATTGTCTACGCCTCAGGTGGACAAGTAAGTCCCCAGTTGTGCATCAGGTCTTGGGCGGCCTAGGTATTTCTGGGTCGCTATTCGAGCTCACCACTGACTCAGAGTTGAACTCGCCGTCTTCGCTAGAAGAGGGGGTCTCCCCTAGTGATCGCAGTTTAGATGGTGATTCTGCTCTAAGCACTGGTGTCGCTCCTGGTTGAGCTAGGCCTACTTGCTCAAGGTCTATGGCTTCTACATGTTCTAACCACGCACGGTCACAATTTATGTGCATGATTCCTTGCTCTGTCTTATAGGCACTTCTTTTTTGCGGCTTAGAATCCACCCATATTTGTTCTATTTCATGTCCCTCCGTGTGGTATTCTACCAAATCTGCCTCACCCTCACTTCCATCACTGAAGGGTTGGCAGTCTTTGTACTCATCGTCAAAGTCCTCTATGCCAACCTGTTCCTTGTCCCGTAGGGCTTGGTACATCTCTTGTCTCGCTGATCCGGGACTAAGGCCCAATTGTACATAAGGTTCAAGTCATGCACACTGGTCCATTGCCACTTGGATTCGCCTAAGAGATCCTGGAGTGGTTTGAGGTTTGCTACTAAATTATCGGTCAGCTTGCATGTTAAGTATTCCAAGGCCTCCTAGAGTTCTCTCTTGTTTCCTGGCACCTGGAAGGTGACGGGCTTAGGTCTCCCAAGATGGGTTCCTTCCATCATGCACACTGGTACAGAAGGCGTGCCGTCAGTCGTGCCCATCATCCTGATGGCTTGTTCATGTGTGTCTTGGTCTGATAACGGCAGGTCAATGGTAGCAAGGACACGCATCCAATCTCGCTCATCTTCTGGACATGGGATATACATTGTCAAGGGCCCATAAGACTTCTTGACTTGACTGTCACCCTTGAGCATCGAGGAGATGGCATCCAAGTTGACTGGTGAGGTCTTCCAAGTGTCCATCTCTACCCTCACAGCTTCCGTCCTATTGCCTAAGAATATCAAGCCCTTACCCCAATCTTTAATAACTCTAGCATTGCGCATCTAGGGCTGGCCTAACAGGACATCGTAGTCCACCCCCTTCATGACTATAAAGTCACAGAGAAGTGGACACCTGCGATTTTCACTGGCCAGTTTTTAAGTACCCCGAATGGCCTCACCCTCATGCTGTTTGCTAATGTGACATTAAACCGGGCGGTCTCAACAGGTGGGTTTCCCGGGCCTGCAGTATTGCATGGCTTAGCACACTAACCCCGGCTCCAGTGTCTACGATCCCCTTTCTTGTTGTGTCTCCTAAGGCTAGGATTGGCAACACTACATGCATCTCGGTGCCTTCCTAGAAAGCATTAATGTGCAAGGATTTTGGCACAGAGTGTAGCGTTAGACTTGGTATTTGTGTTTCTGCATCCTGGTCCTACAGATTCGACACCTGTTCTTGTGATTCCTCGACCTACTACTTGAGGTTTTGCCATAGGGTGGGATTCTACTTAAGTAGGTCTCCTAGGCTTAACATCACTAGGGTGGTCACTAGCGTGGTGAGGAGGCTGTCGGCTGCTCGTCCCTCTCCTATGCCAGATTGTCCTAGCCAATGGCTGTGACTGATTTGTGGGCCTGCAGCATCAAGGCTTGCCCTAAGGGGTACTTTCTGTGGTGCGGTTGCCTTTCTTGACTTTGGTCGAGGGGGTGAGATTGTCGTGCTCATGCTGATGAGATCCTCACTCTCATCCTCTAGGATGGGCTCCGCATCTCTTAAGTGCTCTTGGGCCTCTTTTACCCAATCCTTCACTTTCTCTATGGCCTCAAGTTGGCGCTTCAGATGCGGGTACTCCCCTACCTTGGCACTTTCCTTTTCGGCCATCTTGGGGGCTGAAGTTTTCGTCTCTGCATCCTCGACTTTCTTTCCAACAGGCAAAGTTGTAGCACTCTCAGCTTTCAGTGCGATCTTAGCCTCTGGCCTCCTCTTCCTTCGTTTGCAGCTCTTTTTTCCCGTCGAGGCTGCATCGAGGTTGCTGGGCCCTGGTAGTGATATGCCGGCCTGCTTTGTCTGAGCACGGGTCATGACCCGCAACGGGATGGGTGTGGCCTCCCCATCAAGGTTCTCGATGCCAAATAGCCCCAATGGGACAGATGGTACTTCGGTTGAATTTGCTGAAGGTTTCCGCTTTGGGAAATCGACGAAGAGATGGGTGATTCCACACTCAACACACCTTAGGTTAGCTTTTTCTCTGTTCTTCTGCTCCCTCTCAAGGCAACGTGATGAGACATGGCTTGGGTGACCATAGGTCCAACAGATGATTGGATCCTGTGTATGCCCTCCTAGGCCTCTACCTCATCCTCTCCCTAACGCCATCACTGGTACTAGTCGATAGTCCATAAGGATGGTGTTTCCCTCTTCGTCATGAGAGACATAAGGATATAAGTAAGTCTCTTCCTCATTTGGCTCTTCCATCTAGTGGACTGGAGCGTCACTCGGTAGATGGATCACATAGGGACCGGGTGGCCTAGGTATATCTGTAGGGTTTATGTCCATCCTGGGGATAGCCAGCTTAATGTCGTTAGGCGCAGGAAGGGCCAATGGGGCTCCCCTTCCAAAAAGTGGCTATGGTTTGTTTGCTAGGTAAGGCTGACCATATGGTTGGGAGTACGGAAGTCTCCTGGGCAATCTGCAGTGCATAATGTCGTGACCAAACCTATCGCAGTTAGCGCAAGGTCTCGACCAAGGGTCTTGACACTCGGCTAGCAAATGATTTCCGCCACATTACACATATTGGATGTGTGGCCGCGTTGATTGTCTCCACAGGTCTTGCAACTTGACTATCCCCATCTTGACATCAGCCCCAGTCGTGGTCGTCTCAGTGGCCTTCCCCTTATCTTGGGATGATGGAGATGGTCACTCACTAGAGGTTGGTGCTCTTTCCAAACCTCGTGAGATGGTTTCTTCTGAGTTGGAGCTCCTGGAGCTCCTCTCTTTTAGTTGATCGTCCACTCTAATAGCTTCCTCAAAAACCCTAGCTAGCGTGTCGCGCTGCAAGCTCGAGCTTGTTATCAAAGCCTTATACAGTTCCTCATTTTGAATTCCGCTAATGAACACAGTTGAAACTGCTCTTTCAGTCGATCATTCACCTGTAGGGATCCTCTTGAAGAGGCTCCTTACGTGGGTTACATAATCGCGAATGTCATCCTCTTTTTGCTTGACATTCATCAATCGCACTAGCAGATTGCCAGAGTATCCAAGCTCGAAAAATCTCTTAACGAAGAGATTCTTGAGGCTATTGAAGTTTGCCCGCTCTGCGGCGTCTAAGCTTGTATACCAGGTCCTGCCCTTGTCACCTAAGCAGAGCCCAAACGCTTAAGAACACTGAGTTAGGTCGCTGAGGCCATTGGCTTCACAGACTTGCTCGAACTGCTCTACAAAACTGTATGGGTCATCATGGGATTGGTACTTGTCGAGCTGCTTTGTGACTATCGGGGTTTTAGATTGGCTCTTAGAGCCTTGGGTTGCTCCTAATCCTGCCAGTAGTGAGATCGCCAATGCTGCAGCACCTTGCTCTGCTATGGTGTTGTCTAAAAATCGCTTCATAAGAAGTTTGCTCAGCATTAAGTCTCCTTCTACGGCTCTCTCATGATCCGTTCGGTTTCTGTCGTGGGCCAAGTTCAACACTCGTTGTACCTCATGCAACTCTGTGCTTTTCCTTTGACTCCTGGCCTACTGGTCTCTATTGTACGCGGCTATGCCTTGCAATGCCTTATGGGCTAGCTTCCTCTCTTTTTCTAAGTCTGCGATGATAGCATCTACTGTCTGACCATGGTGCTCATACTGGACGTGTGCATTGTAGTTGCTGACTAGTTGTTGAATAGCCTCCGGGAAGATGCCCAAGTCGAGTTCCTCGTTAGACTTGCAGTTCGAGCTTTCCTCCACCATAGTCGAGTTCTCGTGCTTCGCCAAGCTATCAATCAGATTGAGTGGGTTTGTCAAATCCCTTTCGTTTGCGGCACTTTCTTGGTCTTACTTTGCGTGTTGATGGTTTGTCTCCGTCCGTGGGTTCTCTCCTATTCGTGGGTTCCTTGAGTGGCTTATCCGAGTGAGTTTCTTGACTTATTAAATGCAATCCTCAAGTTACCTCCACTTTGCGCGTGTGTTCTTTCTGGCGCACTTGTGTTCAATCAAGCTTTCAGTTTTTCTTAAGTGCACTTCAAGTGCGGAAATTCAAGGTGAGTGCGGCAAACAGCCTCTAAGCGTCTCATGCACCCTCGAGCCTGATAGGCTTTGTAGCTCAATTTTCTGGTCGTCTAGATGGGATTTAGGGCCTTTCGGTTACGTTGCCTTGCCGTTTTTTGGGCTCGATCCGAGTTTTATGGCTCGGCGGGTTACCTTTAGGTCTCTGGGTTTCTAGGTATCGCAATAGCCCACTCAACCCATTAAGCGGCTATGCCTTATGATTTTGTCTCCTCGATGCGCCTGAATCAAGCTCTAAATGTTAGGAGGACTTATGACAGGTTGCACTGCTGGGTCAAGTCAAATCTTGAAGACTGAGTTAGCCCAACTGGTCCGAATTACAGGGGCCGAGTGAGTGAGTCGGATGGGCTGAATCGCACTTGTCCGAGTGTAAAAAGTTTTTAGTAGGTTGAGGTCCAAGTGGGGTAACTCGGACGGGCTAAGCCAGATGTTGGGCCAAGGGCCGAGTCGGGTCCTGGGTCGAGTGGACCGAGGGCTGAGTGGACTTCAGGCCGAGTATCAGTTTGGTCAAAGGGCCGAGTGGAGTAACTGGGATGGGCCGAATTGAGTTTTCGAGGGCTGATTCAAGGGCCATTCGAACGAGCCGAACGCAGCGCAACGAATGCCGCGCAATGACGATTTCGATCGAATCCCCTAGTCAGGCAATCATCCCAAGCACAACTTTCCAGATCTTGGCTAAGGCACCAAGGGAAGTGATTGGTATACCTGGGGTGAGCGGTAGGCTCTCCGATGACGCGATTGAATCGAATCTTTGCGGGCTCTCTCTCTCTCTCTCTCTCTCTCTTTCTCTCTCTCTGCAACGGTTGCAAAAGAGCTCTCCCTTGGCCTCCTAGATCTTAAACCCCTTCCTGGGCAAGGCTTTGATACTCTCAATCACTCACTTGCCGACATTAAGCATCCCAAGCCATCTTTTTGCCATTTTTTGCATGTTTTATGCCCTATTTTTCCCTGCTTACAATAGTAAACCCTGCCCTTTCCCGGTTCAGTTTCCTAATCCTATCCTATACTAAATGCAACGAGAATCAAAAGCAACAAACTGAAATGATTTCTCCCTATTTTCCAATCATCAAACAAACTAACTAACCCAAAATACTTACTTGTTTCGAAGATCAAAACACCCAACCTTCTTACCTACCTCAAGCTCCGTTTCGAGGAAGAATCCCTTACTTCGATGCTCGATATGGGGCGCGCAAGCGCTCAAGCTTGAATCCATTGGTCCCAGCAAAACAAGGGAACCAAAATGTGGGGGCTTTTGCTCAACTGCCAAGACCCATGGACCGCTTATTGTTTCAAGAGTTCCAAGTGAGCTCTAATGGCTACCTCTCACATAGTCGACGCGCCATCGATCCTACGAGTGTAGTGAGCTTACCTTGATGACGATATGAGTTGCCTTCTCTCTTGCGCACTCTAGTAGCTCCATGATCCTAGATGCTAGGTCAAGCATTCTCAAGCCTCCTCCTTCTCCAAGCTCCAACCGCCATAGTCGCGCACACAAGAGAATGAAAGAGAAGAGAAGAGAAGAGGAGATGGTGAAGATCTTCACCCTCTTGATCCCTCACTCCCACTCACTCACTCCCTCACACTCACAATCACTCCCTCTCTCAAGAGCACACACAAGCAAGGAGAGGAGAAGAAGAGAAGAAGAGAAGAGCTCTTGTTGGGCACACACCAAAGAATGAGCTTCCATTCACTTTTTGAACTTTATATATACAAACCCTAAAACCCCATGGGTGCGGTGCCCATCCTTTTTTACATGACTGACCATTGTGGCAAGGTCCCTTTTTCTAATTCCCTCTTTTTGCTTCATGCCCTAGGCCTATATTTGACTATTCTTTTACAGGTGGCACAGGAGGGAGCATGGTGCTCTTTTACAAGAGTTTTTGGAGTTTTTAAGGTGCCTTTTATTTAAAACTACGCTTTTGGCCCCGGCTTAGCTTTGGAGACCGCCTACGTGTCCTTGCTCCTTTTCCATCTTCTTTCTGTTTTTTCATTCATCCTTCCGTCTTCTCGGCTTGGGGTTAACACTACTGTGGGAGAGACTCTCAAAAGTCTAATTCTTAGTAATATGGACAATCTCGCAATAAAATCATGTGGCTATAAGTCAACATTGACTTTTTATTATTGTGGAAACTAGTGCCATGTTCAGCCATAGTGCCATAAAATGAGTGATGACAAGCGCAAAGAAAAGGAAAAGGGTAAAGTGTAGGAAAAGAATGATAATCACAACATTGTCTCCAGCAAATACAATGTCAGATTTGAAGAGACTAATATTGTGTAGACTAATTCCAATAATGATTGCACACTTGTAGTTTCTTCTCTAATGTTTTGCAATTGAGTGATGCCTCGTCCACTTTTTCTTGGTGACTGATTAATTCAGAAATCTCATTTCATGTTTTCCCTCAATCATTGAGAGTTCCACTCTTATCGAACCATGACAGGATCTATCAAATTGGATAATGACTTGGCATTGGATATCATTGGTATTAGAGATGTCCAACTATAGTATTAGAGACAACCCTATCTCATTTCATGCTTTCCCTCAATCATTGAGAGTTCCACTCTTATCGCACCATGATAGGATCTATCAAATTCGATAATGACTTGGCATTGAATATCATTGGTATTAGAGACGACCCTATCTACTATAGAGGTAGAGTATATTCCAGCCATTGAGGCAACTTCTAGGGAGGCTCTCTGGTTGGGCCATCTAATCATAGACATTGGTATTTCTGATGTGGTCTTTACACTGTATTTGGACTCTATGAGTGCTATTCGATTGGCCAAACATCTAAACTTTCATGTGAAGACAAAGGACATTGAGGTGCATTACCACTTTATCACAAAGATCATTGAGGACGAGTCCACTGAGTTTTTCAAGATCTCAATTGACTAAAATCTTACAAATCTACTTACTAAAAGTCTCTCAATAGAGCATTTTGCCTTTCTTGGAAAGCTGATGGGTGTTGCATGAGATGATGTCTTTCCTCATCCTATTGTACTTTATGCACATTTGTACTTTGTCACTTTTTTATTGTTCTCTCCTCACTAGAGACACATTTTCCTTTAAGTGGGAGGTTGTTGGGGATAAATGCATGTGTGCCCAACTTCCCGTATATTAACTACCCTGATAATATCCACACACTTGTATACTACAAGTGGTGGGCATCCATCACTATCACTTCATTCTTTATTCTTTTAGTGCCATTTGAATAATGGAAGGCCAATTACACATTATGATTATTGGAGTTCACATATCTTGAGTCTCTCTCTCTTGCTTTGTTGCTTCATCTACCATAGCTCACACCTTTGGTGCTTGCACTTGCTCATGCTCTCACTTGGGCTTTTTCCTTCATTCAAAAGTTCTAATGAATGTATTTCCATTGCTTGGAGTGTTGATTAAGTGTTCATCTTCTATTTCATTTTTATATTAATTTATTGTGTTTGTGTTTCAACTTTGGTAGTGGTGCTAGGGGTTTTTTACTTTTGCATATCCTCTTGGGTTAAAGGGCTAATGGAGATATATTGTCTTCTTTAAATGTGACCCTCACAAGGCTTGTCTATTAGCTATTAGCTCTAGTTCATTGCCCTTCAAGTTTAATTGGTTTCTAAGCTAATCAATCAACATCCACTCCTTCCTTTCTACATCCCATATATATTTCCATCTTCTAACTCCTTTTTAAAGACTTTAAAGGCTTGAGAGTAGTAATATGGAAGAAGCTAAACACACTTAATCATGGTTAAACATAATGGATCTATATTATGAAGGAAGATACTGAATGTGTTGTATCAAGATTACTATTACTCCAAGCATATTCTCATATTTACCCCGTTTTTACCATTATAGGCTCTTTGCCAATTCAAAGCATCATTTAATTTTCAATTTTACTTGGTTGAATGCTATTGTTTGGGATGAAGGCCTTTCAATTTGAGATACTTAGTAAAATGAAAGGTGCTACAACTTATGTGCAAAAGAATAACCCAACCATCTTGGTATGAAAGAGGCTTCTAGCAATCCATTTGGTAGCTAGTTTATTGCACAACTAGTATAGGTTGGGAAGAACTAGTACCCCTTCTTTATTAGGGAAGACTTCCCATGCAACCTTTGGGAATTTAGATATTTCATCATACCTTGACTAAAGAAAACATCTAGATAAAATCTCTAGTTGTTTCAAACTTGTGGCTAAAGGTTTCTAGCAAGATAAATAGTATATATCACTAGCAATTTGAAAACTTTTCCTTCCTAAATTGCTTTACAACCTTCATTTAATAACCATTTCAAGGGGAACTTTGGTTCGTATTCTTATCCCTATTTGGATGGGGTTAGCAATTGAACACGATTCTTTATTAAAAAAACTTTAATACGACTCCAAAAAAGACCTAATAGAAATTAGTTCATTTCATCATCTTTTACTTGAACTTGAGCCTTTATGAACAAATTTAAAGACAATTCCAAAAAGACCTAATAGTACTTTGAACATTTGTTATTGTACCTTTAGTATCATCAATAGTATGATTTAATATCATGTCTTTATTACCTAGAGCTTAATACATTGGAGGTTACCCTTTTCCACTTCATCCTCCACTAACCAACCTAAGCATCTACCTATAATTGTAAGAAAAAGAGGGGTTGGAGGACATATTTGACCTCCTTATAGGAAATGAGTCAAGGATTTCACCATTAAAAGTTATTCTAGCAATGGTATTACCAAACAAGGATTTTGACATTTTAGTAAACCTCTTCCCAAGTCCAACCATGTCAAGAAATATTGAAAAATGGAAGCCCAATCAGGTTAGTTATACGTTGTCTCAGATTCAATTGTAAGGAGAATGAAGTCTTCATTTGTTTTTTGAGCATATTCAAATCCCTCCCATAGGGAAAGGAGGAGCCAACCTATGAATCACATCCAAGTAGATTTACTTGGATGAGTCGAAGAGTTCCCTTTTTCATGGGGTACAAGTTCATAGGGATGGGACACACACAAGTAAAACCTAGCGTTGTGGACTTGCATAATTCAATTGAGTTGCATGTGTCCCATCTTCATTGATATTCTTTGGTACACTAGAAGTGCTACATTCTACATCATTTGACTTTGACTCCATGAAATAAGGGACTTCTCACATACTGAACGTAGTAGTACTAAAAATGAGGGCACATGTCATTCAACCATTCACTCTATTAATTTGCATACAACTCTATCTCTTTTGCAAGCTAATAATCTCTATTTCTTTCTCATCTATATAGCCAAATGGTATCAATTTTATAGTGGATCCACCATTGTCTTAACCTACATATGGTGACTTCTACTTTAGTTTATTTACTAGTAGGTGCATGTTAGGGTCACTACACATGCAGGTAGATTGGCTTACATGCTAGATGGATTGATAGTAATGCTTTTTGGTAATGCACAAGTATTGTCATGGGTGGACCCAATGTACATGAGAAAGCTACAAGGCGAGATGCATGGATAAATACAAGGGAGATGACCCATTAGTAAATACGATGACTAGATTTACCCTACTATATACTATGGTACTTTACCTACTCAAATCAGCACACATGAAGAGTTGGTCTTTCCAAGTTACTATATCTCAAAATAACTATTTGAGTATGGATTTTTGAAAACAATGAATGAAAAAGCTCCTTGTAATCAATCTTGCAATCCAATTTCTAATGAACACAACTTTTTGCCATTGTTATAGGAGGGTTGAACTAGAAATTGCAGGCCACATCATCATAGTGTCAACTATGGCAACCTTTTCATGGACTATAATACCTCATGTTATCTGACGCACATGAGTAATGAAGAGACTAATGAATGACAATTTTCTTAGGTGGCAACAACATTTTGGGAGCCCTAATAATGCATCAGCTAGTCTCACGAAAAGGCTCGTTCAATTTATGTACAAATAGATTTGAAAGGGTTGCATGAGGTGTCTCCACCCAAATGGAAAATTAGGAAAAGACATTGTTCATTTTTGCATGTGTGACAGAAGAGGAGGTAATGTGTTGCATGAGGTGTCTCCACCCAAATGGAAAATTAGGAAAAGACATTGTTCATTTTTGCATGTGTGACAGAAGAGGAGGTAATGTGTGCACCAATGCTAAATAAGTGAGACTTCAAAGGCCTAAAATTGATGGCACTTTTTCCTTTCAAAGGCCATCTTGACTATCAAAACAAGCAATTAAAAAAAACCCATGTCAAAAGCATGGTGCAACACAATGTTTACTTGTCATCTCGACATGTAAGGTTGACATTTATATGTCATTTGACATAATACAATGCACAATTTACCTTTCGTCTTTTATGTTAAGAGCTAGTATGTAATTAGTAGATATTGGTAACTTGAAGCACACATAAAAATATTTTTATTAATATTTCATTAACTCAACCATATATTATATCCCTTTTTAGAGTACAAATAATAATGTTACTTACATTATATGTAATATATTACATATATTATATTATTTTAACAAATCTCGAGGCTTGACTAACCTAAGTTTTGTTAAAAATGGAGAAGAAATATAGTTGCAAGTTGCAACTCCTCAAGTCTCGACCAAACCGATTGTTCCACCTTTTGTGAATCACAACTCAGAACCTATTCCCACCAAGAAAATGGCTCCTGACCAATTCGACACTGGTTGGGAGGCCATAGAGACCAAGGCAAGTTGATTTACTAAGAATAAATAATATTTTTCCAAGTGAAAAGAGGTATGTTGGCCAATAGAAATTCTCACACAAGTGAACTTGGGAGTGAACCCTCTTGGGCAATACTTTCACCGATGGTTGGAAAGGGTTTCCAGTTCGTAGTTCAGTGGCAAACCCCAAGCCATGAAAACTAGCAAATTTAGTTAGCATCATAGCAAGTCATCTGCCAATTAGCATGCAGCACAACAATGAGGATTCATAATTTAAAAACATGCTCTAATCTAATGTATTACGAGCATGAATGGTGATAGATCAAGCTAAGTGACCAAACGCTTACAAAATCAGAGATAATACACTCAAATAGTTCAAGCTTGTCAAACCCACAACTTGCTAGATAGAGTCGAGTCACATGGTGTGAAAGTATGACCATTCCATCGTCTAGTTAGTGAGTTGCTAAACTAATCATTAATGTTATTTTGATATGATGGGCATAAGTGTCAATTAATGGGTCTTATGTGGTGTATCCTACACAAGTAACTTTGGGTTTAAGCTTAGGCTTGGGACTTGAGACTTCATTGTAGCTTTACCATTCATACCTACTCAATCTATGAGGTATACATTTGCAAGATGCTTTTCTTATAAAGCGTTCCTCGTGCGCTTCGCGCGCACAGAACGCTAGGCCGCTTCACAGCAGCTTCACTGCTTCGAAGCGGCAAGTGAAGTTGCTGTGCTATCGCACATCAACTTCGCTCAACAATCCATTTCTCATCTTTCTCTCTCCTCTTTTTCCTCTCTCTCTCTCTCCCCCAAATTCCCTATGTCTATTTTTTTCTCTCTCTCTCTTTCTTTGCCTTCTATTTTACCTTATTTTTATTTTCTTCTAGTTCTCTCTCTCTTTTTTCTCTCCCCCCCTTTTCTTCTCACTCCCTCTCCTTTTATTCTCTCCCCTCCCTCCTCTCTTTTCCTTCTCTCTCCCTCTCCTCTTTTTTCCTTTTTTTTCTTCTCTCTCTCTTCATTCTCTTTTTAATTTTTTTCTTTTCTCTCTCTCCCCTCTCTTTTCCTTCTCTCTTTCTCCTTTATTTGTTATTCTCTTTTTAAATTTTTGTGTCTCTAACTCAACATTCCCTGTTCTACCAATCATGCGTACTCTGAAAGGCCCTAGCCCCCGAAGCTTCATCTTCTGTTTATGTCCTTTTACAGAGTATAGCAGAACAAGGTCCCCTCGTTCAAAGTCTCGCTGTTTGACATGCTTGTCAAACCACATCTTTCGTCGAGCCTTCTCACAAATCAGAGAGTGAGTGGCGAGGAGTCGGGTCTCCGTTAGACGCTCTAACTCCACTAAGCGATTGGTCCGAGCCTCTCTTCCCTCCCAACGCTCTTGGACTGCTATCCTTAAGCTAGGGATGAAGAATTCTAAGGGTAAAATGGCTTCAGTTCCGTACGTCAGCCTAAAAGGCGCCTGTCCTACAGCCGTATTATAAGCTGTGTGATAGGCCCACAAGGCCGCCATTAGCTTGTTGTCCCAGTCACTTCTTGAAGTAGACACTACCTTTGTAAGTACGTTGACTAAGATTTTATTCGTGGATTCGGCTTGGCCATTAGCTTGAGGGTAATAGGGAGAGGACTTCTAATGAATTATTAGGAAGGTAGAGAGCAGGTGGGAAATCACCACATTAATGAAGTGTGTGCCTTTGTCGCTTACAAATTTGATTGGACAACCAAACCGTGAAATGACCTGCTCCCACAAGAACTTTGCAGTGGTTCCAGCATCATTCTTTGTCATGGCTCGTGCCTCTGCCCACTTCGTTAGATAATCGGTTGCCACTATGATGTAGCGAGCTTGGGAATATTCTGCCGCGGGACTGATAGGTCCAATAAAATCGATGCCCCATTTTTCAAAGGGTTGTCGGGCTATGACAGGGGTCAACTCCATCTTGTCTTTCAGCACAGGCACTTTGGTCCTTTGGCACTCATCACAGTGCTTTACGAATTTAGCTGCATCGCGGAAAAGGGTGGGCCAACATAGTTGGGATTGTAGCACCTTTTGGGCTGTTGTGTCCCCGCTAAAGTGTCCTCCAGCGATTCCGCCATGTGCTTCTTTCAATGCATCGTGCATCTCATGCTCACATACGTATCTGCATAATAAACCGTCTTGTCCCAACCTGTAGAGTTGGCCGGCTATCAGTTGGTATGGCTGAATTTTCAGGATAAGTCTTCTCAGCCTGGCCTTCTCAATGGGTCTCTCAGGTAGTCCACTCTCTAGCACTTGCACTATGTCATTGGCCCAATACGGCATCAGATCAGCTTTAAATAATTCTCTCTCACTAGACAGGTTAAAGAGATGAGCATCTGGTAAATCGTCAGGTATGCCTTATCTAGCGGCTTCTCATATGGATATGCGGGACATGTGGTCAGCCATGTAATACTGCTTTCCTTTGCGTACAACCACAGAGAAGTCAAACTCCAGTAGAAGGAGTAACCATCTAGCTATGCGTCCCGTAGCGCAAGGCTTGTTCACAAGATATAGCAAGGCTTGATGGTCAACAAAGAAGACAAAGGGAGTGGCCAACATGTAATGCCTAAATTTCTTTACCGCAAATACCATGGCCAACCCCTCCCTTTCTGTCGTGGAATAGTTCATCTCGATCTCTGTGAGCTGCCTGCTGGCAAAACTCACCGGGTAATCTAAGTTATGTTCACCAGGCTGGCATAGCATGGCTCCAATAGCGAACTTAGAGGCGTCTATGTGTACATGAAACGTTATGTTCCAGTCTGGGGCTCGTAAGATTGGTGCAGTAGTAAGAGCCTTTTTCAACTCCTCATATGCGCGCTGGCATTCCTCAATCCACTCGAACACTATCAACAACTTGTACAATGGTCTAGCAATTAGTGCGTAATTTAGTACAAAGCGTCAATAATATCCAGTGTGTCCTAAGAAGCACTGAACTCCCTTGTAGTTATCGGGTGGCGGTAAGTCAACAATGACTCTGACTTTAGAAAAGTCAATAGCAATGCCGTTCCTTGACACTATGTGCCCTAAGATGCATCCATGTTTCACCCAGAACTGGCACTTTAAGGGGTTCAACGAGAGGTGGTACAACCTACACCTTTCAAAGGCAGCTCTCAATTTCTCTAAGTGTTCGGCCCAACTAGAGTGTATGCATAAGTCGTCTACAAACACTTCCAGTTCGCGCCTAAGCATGTCCTTAAAGATAGTGCACATTAGGTGTTGAAAAGTCACAGGTGCGTCCATCAACCCAAAAGGCATGACAATGTAGGCGAATACACCCCATTCCATGGCAAAGGCAGTCTTGTGCTGTCGTCAAGGTGCACTTGCACTTGATTATAGCCCGAGAAACCATTTAGAAAACTGTAGGCTTGTTTACTTGCTACCCTCTCAAGCATGTGCTCGGTGTAAGGTAAAGGATAGTTATCCCTCTTTGTAGCGGCATTCACTTTCTTGTAGTTCATGCACACTCGTATTTTTCCATTTTTCTTCATGACAATCACGATAGGTGATACCCAGTCTGTGTGCTCGATCTCATATATGAATCCTGCCCTCATGAGTTTATCAATCTCCTCCTTTACTGCATGGGCGTGTTTGGGATTCATGGGGTAAGGTCATTGTTTCGTTGGCACTGCATCAGGGACCATTGGGATATTATGAGTCACAACCCTAGGGTCGACTCCCTTAAGTTCATCCAATGTCCAGGAAAATATGTCAATGTACTCTTGCAAGAGTGCAACAAGTTTGGTCTCCTCATCCTCCGTCAAGTTATCTGCAATGAATAAAGGTCTTGGCTTTTCACCTTCCCCAGCCAAGTTAACTTCCTTGACTTTGGCGGGTCCCTCGATCGGTTCACTAGTTTGGCCTTGTCTTTTCGCACCTAGCAGAATCACCACTCTGTCACCCTTTTTAAATTGTGTAAACCGTTTGTGTAGATCCTGCGGTTTCTTCTGCCTTTCTGCTTCTGAGTCCTTTGCTTGCCTCCTGGCCTCCTCCTTTAGCCTCATGCGCCTTAGGTGGACTGGCAAGTCTCCCTTGGTGCGTTTGACTTTAGAAGGTTGTGGTATCTCAGAATCACTCTCAGTGCTGACTTCTGACTCTGAGTTAAACTCGCATCCCTCACTTGAGGAAGGTGTTTCCCCAGGGGGTCGTAGTTCAGTAGGTGCATCTGTCTTGAGCACTAGGATTACCCATGGTCGTGCCACTCCGGCTTGCTCGTAATCCACGGCTCCTATGTGTTCTAGCTAGGATCTGTCACACTCCGTTCGCATGACTCCTTTTTCTTTTTGACTGGTCCTTCCTCTCCTAGGCCTCAAGTCTACCCTGATTTGTTCTATTGCTTTTCCTTCCGTGTCGTACTCTATTGTATCTATCTCTTCTTCACTCTCCTCTCCCGTAGAGCAACAGTCCTCATACTCCTCGTCATCAGAGTCCTGTCCTTCTGACTGCTCATCATCACCTAAGCTTTCCTCTCCAGTCTCCTTGTCATCAGTAACTATAGCCCAGTTATATAACAAATTCAGGTCGTGGACCTTGGTCCATTTCCATTCTGGCTTAGCTAATAGATCACATAGAGGTTTTAAGTTAGTAGCCAAGTTGCCTTCCAGTTTATTGGTCAGATACTCTACGATTTCCTGAAGCTCTAGTTTGTTGTTGGGGATATGGAACGAGGCTGGTTTGCCTGGGTTGAGTGAGCTTCCTCCCATCATGCAGAGTGGCACAATTGGCTCCTCAATTGGCATGGTTGCGGCTTTAGGAGCCTGTCGATATAGTTCTTTCTCATCCGAGAATGGTAGGTCAATGGTTGACAAAACGTGCATCCAATCCCTCTCATCCTTAGGGCAAGGAATATATTTAGTGAGTGATCCATAGGGTTTGGTCGTTTGAGTATCGCCTTTCAGCATAGCTGAGATGGCATCTAGGTCAACAGGGGTCGTCTTCCAAGTGTCCATCTCTACCCTTACTGCACTAGTTCTGTTCCCTAGAAAAATCAAACCATTGCCCCAGTCCTCAATGACATGCGCATTCCTCATCCAAGGTCGGCCTAATAGTATGTCGTAATCCACTCCCTTCATGACAATGAAGTTTACGGAAAACTGCACATCGGCAATCTTTACTGGCCAATTCTTTAAGACGCCGAATGGTCTTATCTTCATTCCATTTGCTAACGTGACGTTAAACCTCGCAGTCTCTACAGGAGGGTTTCCCCATGTCTCTAAGATTGCATGGCTTAGTACACTAATACATGCGCCTGTGTCTACAATTCCTTTTCGTGTCATATCTCCTAAGGCTAGGATGGGCAAAACTACATGCATTTCAGTGCCTTCCCAAAAAGCATTGATGTGCAAAGACTTAGGAGTTGAGTGTAGACTTAGACTTGGGATCTATGTAACCGCATCATGATCTTGCAGATCAGCACCCGCAAGTCCTGTGTGTCCCTCCATCAAGTCTTTTAACTCCTGCCATAAGGAATGATTCTGCCTAAGCAGGTCTTCCAAGCTTAGAGTTACTGGAGTAGACAACAAGGTTGTGAGGAGGCTACTGGGCTCTTGTCTTCCCCTGAGGCTAGCATTTCTAGGCCATGCGTTCTGTCTGCCCTGGCAAGTTTCCCCTTGGCCTTGCTGCTGAGTTGCCCCCAGTGGTGCAGGTATGCTCGCAGCTTGTGGTTTTGAAGGTGAGATTGGTGTGCTCATGCTGGAGAAATTGTCAATAGGATCTTCTAATATGGTTCAGCATCCTTGAGGTGCTTTTGGGCGTCCTTGACCCACTCCTTGACCTTAGCTATAGCCTCGAGCTATCGTTTGGGATGGGGATATTCCCCTACCTTGGCACTCCCTAGCTCGGTTGTCTTAGGAGCTGAGGTCTCCGCCTCTGCGTCTGTGACCCTCTTTCCCATTACTAACGTAGTCGCTTCCTCGGTTTTAAGAGTTATCTTTGCATCGGTTCTCTTTTTCCGTCTCCTCCGGCTTTTCTTTCCTATTGAGGTTGCGTCAAGGTTACTTGGCCCTGGCAAAGAGATGCCTGCCTGTTTTGTTTGAGCTCGCGTCATAACATATAGTGGGATGGATGTATCCTCACTATCAAAGGTTTCCACTCCAAAAAGCCCCAAAGGCACTGATGGCATGTTGGCAGAGCTGGTTGATGGCTTCCGCCTAGGACAGTTAGGAAACAGATGTGTTATTCCACACTCTGTGCATCGGAGATCTGCTTTGTCCTTGTTAGCTTGTTCTCATTTTGGGCAGCGTGATGAAATGTGGCCTGGGTGGCCCGCAAGTCCAGCATGTGACTGGATCTTGGCTTGGCCCTCTAAAGCCTCTGTCTCTTCCTCTTCCTAAAGCCATCACCGGCACCGGTCGATAGTCCATCAGGACTGGGTTGCCCTCCTCGTCATAGGATATGTACGGGTTGACATATGTTTCTTCCTCATTAGGCTCCTCCATAAAGTAAACAGGAGCATCGCTTGCAAAAGGCCCTGGTGGTCTGGGTATACCAGTTGGGTTCATCTCCAGCCTAGGTACGGCAAGTCTTGAGTCAGTCAGTGCTAGGAGAGTTAACTGGGCTCCCCTCCCAAAGAAATTGGGTGGCCTATTACCTAAGTATGGAGGGTTGTACTGCTGCGCGTATGGGAATCTCCTCGGCATTCTGCAATGCACTGCATCATGCCCGAACCTACTGCAATTTGAGCACGGCCGAGATCTAGGATCTTGGCACTCAACTGGGAGGTGATTGCCGCCACAGAATATACATTGTACATGCGATCTCATAGGCTTCCTTACCAGCTCTTGCAAATGTGCAATCTCCATTCTCATTTCTGCCATCCCCTGGTTGTGGTCTACACTCTTTCCCTTATCCTGCACACTAGCAGTTGCTTTTTCCCCCGAAGTAGTTGATCTCTCAGGGTCCCTTTGGCTTGCACTCTCTCGGTTGGTAGTCCTCATGCTGCGTTCCCTGAGTTGATCATCTACACGTATTGCCTCCTCGAAAACTCTAGCTAGCACGTCTCCTTGCAAGGTGGAGTTACTGGCCAAATCCTTGTAGAGATCCTCACTCCGAATCCCGTTCATGAACACTGTAGACACTGCCCTCTTGGTAGGTCGCTCATTGGCAAGGATTCTCTTGTAGAGGCTACGCACCTGAGTGACGTAATCCCTAACGTCTTCCTTCTCCCTTTGACTGATATTCATCAACCTAACGATGAGGTTATCCGAATACCCTGCCTTCGAAAACCTCTTGATGAAGAGGCCCTTAAGGCGAATAAAGTTCGTGCGTTCTGCGTCATCTAGACTAGAATACCAGGTCCTCCCCTTATCGCCTAAGCATAGGCCGAAATCTTGAGCTCGCTGCACAGGGTCAGTAAGACCATTTGCCTCACATACTTGCTCAAACTGCTCCATGAAGCTGTACGGGTCACTGCTAGGTTTGTATCTAGCTAGTTGTTTTGCTACGATGGGGATTCTAGCCTGCCCTTTAGCCCCTTGTGTGACTCCCAATCCCGATAGTAGCGCGGTGGCTAGGGCAGTAGCGCTCTGTTCAACGGACGTATTGTCCAAGAGTCGCTTTGCTACTAGTTCGCTCAATGTCATGTCTGCCTCTGTTGCCCGTTCCCTCTCTACATTCGGTCCAGATTTGGCCGCTCCAGTTAGGTCTAGCACTCATCTAGCCTCGTACATATCTACGTCTTATTGTAGCCTTCTAGCCCTTTGCTCATGGTTGTAGGCAATTATGCCTTCTAGCGCTCTCTTGATTGCTCTTCTCTCTTCTTCCAGGTTTGCTACCACTTCCTCTACAGGTCTGCCCTGGATCACGGTCCTAGTGAGTAGATCGTAGTTGTGGACCAGTTCCTGGAATGAGGTTGGAAATTCTCCTAAGTCTAATTGGTCCTCTCCTCGTTCGCCTCTTGATCCTGACATTGTTTCTGCTTCCAGCTCCACGAGGTTGTCAATAAATCCAAGTAGCTCTGGCAGCGTCCAATCCTCTATATTGTTGCTTTCTGTGTCTTCGTGTCTTCTCCGGGTCCTACTAGTAGGGCACTCAGGCACCTGTCTAAGTCTTGGGGTCTTCTCCTACTAGTGGGTTTCTTAATGTTATTAGATATCCTGATGTGTTCCTTGTTATTTGAAAGCAGCTGCAATCCTTATTCACATGTTATGCTTAGTGCTTTCGTGGAGCTTCGTGTGAAAACAGGCTTTTCTCTTTTCTTGCACTGCAACTTAGTGGAACACAAGAGTGAAGTGCTGATGCAGAAAGTGTTTAATGCAAACTCCACTCTGTTTCTCTCCACATTCTTAGCGTGATTTGAGTTCTAAGCTCAGTTCCCAGCTATTCTATGGTCTTTCTGAAGGTCTGTGCTGCATTTTCTATTCTGCTCTAAGTTCGATTGGTCTCTAAGGTTCTAATGGTCAAACATGGTCTTGGGGGTGTTCAGGGTTGTGTCCTAGGGGTCAGGTCTGTGGCAGGGTCAACTAAAGATCCTTATTTTTCCTTCTGGCAGGATGGTCTGATTCTCAGAATCGGACAAGGCTGGTCCGACTCTAGTAGTTGGACTGTCCGATTATTGCAGTCGGACACAGTGGTCCGAGTCCAGCAGTCGGACAGGGCTGGTCCGACTCTAGTAGTCTAATGGTCCGACTATGATGGGCAGTCCGAGTGCCATGTGGCACATCCGATCGGACTGTCCAATTCGGATGGTCCGACTAGCATGCAGTTCGACTCCCTCAGTCGGATGGTCCGATTCTTGGAATCGAACGGTCTGACTCTAGGACTCGGGTGGTCCGATTCTAGGAATCGGACCACTGAGACCTGGTCCGACTGCGTCTAGCGGTAGGCGCAATTTCGACGCGTTTCGCTCCCCCTTGACGCCTGCTACACACAATCACAAGAGACTTTCCATATATGATTAGGGCACTACTAAGAAGCACCAGACTCACCTGGAGTAGCACAAATCGATGGCACCCAGAATCTGGTCCCCTGTTTTCCTATTTCCAGCAGCCAAAACCTTCTGTTTTCTCTTTTCTTAACCTAATCTAACCTTAATCTAGTGCAGCCAAATGTAAAATAGAGATGCAGAATGGTAGTCCTACACTAATGCTTCCAACAAACCAAAATACTTACTTGTTTCATGGATTAAAACCTCCTAAATCTCCTAGCTATCTCGAGTACCGGTTCGGGCTGCAAACCCTACTTCTATGCTCGATTTGATGTGCGCGGTGCTCAAGGCGTCCTGGCAACGGAACCAAAATGAAGGGGAGCTACAAGCTCTACCCCGAGACCTACGGACCATTTATTGCTCAAGTGTTTTGAACTGAGCGGCCATGGCTACCTCTCACATAGCCGACGCGCAATGCCTACCTTACGGGTGTAGTGAGCTTACCTTGATGCTCGATCGAGTACCCTCCTCTTTCTTGCACACCGGTAGCTCCACGATCCTTGAGGCAAGCTCAAGCAACCTCAATCCCTCTCCCATGAGCTTCATCCTCCATAGCCATGCGCGAGACAAGAGAAGAGAAGAGAGGAGGGGAAGATGAAGAGAGAAGATGGAGAGCTTCTTCTCCAAGATCCCTCACTCTCACACAATCACTCCCTCACACTCTCTCAATCCCTCTCTTAAGCACAAGCAAGAAGGCAAGAAACAAGAGAAGAAGAAGAAGAAGCTTTGGCCACACACAAGAATGAGCTTCTCATTCACTTTTCAACTTTATATACAAAACCCTAAATCCGTTTTGGGCGGTCATCCCCTTTTCCCCTTTTTTACATGGCCGGCCGTAGCCTAGGCCATTTTTCCAATTGTCCTTCTATCTTCCTAGCTTCCTTTCCACCGCTCGTCTACATTTACAAATTGCACGGGTGAGAGTCCAAGCGCTCCTTGAATTAAACCATGATGCGCTTGCACTCTTTTACAAAAGTTTTGACTTGTGCTTTTCCTTGTGCGCCTTTCTCCCTTATTTAGGACTCTTCTCCTTGTGCGTCTTTGTCTTCCGTTTCTCTTTTCCTTGGCCTTTGTCTTTGTCTTCTGCTTTAGCTTTTCCGGATTTTTCACCTTCGTTCGTTTAAGGGTTAACATTACCCCCCTCCTAGACGAGTGCCAGTCCCATGGCACTCACCGTCGTAGGTAGCAGGCTGTAGCATGCACCGAAGACGGGTGATAAGGACGCCTGTGGTTTCCGCAGAGAAGTGTTGGTGGTGGTGTGGAAGAAGGTCCTGGGGGCCTGTTGGTAGCCAAGGTGGCTGGTGGAAGATTATTGGAGTTGGTGGTAGGGCTATTCTGTGTTGGAGATTGCATTGATGGCTAGCACAAGTGTTGGTTTGTTGGGGATTCTGCACATGACGATTCTTTGCGGGCTTGTCGGATGGTAAGGGATAAGCATTCAGAGTTGGGTGTTGATGAAGAGCGAACGACACTTTCGTTGGAGTCTTTAACACCTGCAATTGAAAACCTCTCATGTGGTCTCTCCCTAAGGGTAGTGCCAGTCTTCTCTATTGTGCACAAGACATAGTGCAATTAGTTTGGGAGACAGGTTGAACTCTAAGCAAGCTGAGAGTATTGTCCTGCACTTGAGGACCCAAATTGTCTATATATTTCGGTGCAGGTATTATGTGAGTGCTTGTGCATACTTAGATATTACTTAGTTAGAAGACTGTCGACTTGGTTCCTTGTATAGCAATGGGTCAGTGAAGCAAGGGACTAAGTTGATGGAAAATTTTGTCGATGAAGACGAGGAGTACACTTGAAGATTGTTTGAGACATCATTATGGTCTTGTCAAGGCCATGTAGCATAATTGAGCTCCTTGATGTCTAGCTCTTGGTAGCTAGTGACTACTTGTAGTGCTTGAAAAGTATAGTGTACTTTTCCATTGTCTTTCATGCCTTGCTTACCACTATTGATTGTAATGGCATTGAGATGGAGTGCAAGAGAAATGGCAAGTGGTTCAGGGTGACAGGTCTAACCATAGGCGAGGTGAGCTCCCTAGGTATGTCCTGCCCTTGATGTGCCCTGAACAATTGTGGGGGATGTACAAAGGGCTAGGGAATTAGGGACGAAGCCAGTCGACCAAGGTCACTAGACGTACCTAATTTGACGACCCCTAGATGTGGTGCTATGATCGTGTGCGTTTTTTTTCTTTTTCTTATTCTTTCTTTCTTTCCTTTCTTTCTTTCTTTTCTTTTTTTCTTTTTTTTGTTTTTTTATTTTTTTGCGTGGGAAAAGAGAATACAATCAATGCCATAGATTGAGGATGTTAGCCTTTCATTTGGATTGAGAAATGTTGGGATTCAAAGGCTATGAAGAATTGATATTACAGAGATGATTGTGTCACTTGAGGAACTATTGTTGAGATGAAGAGATACACTTGAAATTTTGCAAACCACTTTGTAACATGTGAGACATCGAACAATTGAGGTAGCACTTGGAGTGAGTTGTGCATGGACAAGGGCAGAGCATCTTGCGAATTAAATCCTGGATGATGAAGAGATGTTCGCCCTTGTTGAGAGCATGGCTCCTGCCCGAACATAGATTTTGGCCAAGAAGGAGGAGGTAATCAATGATTATGCTTTGGCCATGCTCAATTGCAATATGTGCTTTTTCTGCAGAGGTGTCCTTGGGTTCTCATCCAGTGGCGTTTCCGTCATGGCTTTTGTTTCTTGGTATTCATGTCACTTCCTCCATAATGGTTCTTTGTGGGGTTGGTGGTCTTGTGGTGACTTGGATATTAAATGCTTCTAGACATTGACCTGTGTCATTCTGCATCCACTTGTCACTTCGTGAGAGTATATGCTTGCTTGCGTTAAGTACATCGAACCAATGCAATCATGTTAAGACATAAATTTTCAGAATGCTATGATGCCCATCCCCTTACTTGTTAAGGTCGCATACATTAACGGTAGGTGAAGAAAGTTTATACAAGTAGGGATCTTGCCCCTTTACTCATCAAAAACAAAAAGTTATAGCATGATGACTTGTCAAGCTACTTGTACATCATAGGGGCTTAGTCGATAGGTACTAGGCGGGTGAGTCCGGTTGGCTAGGCGACTGTGCCGGTGCTGGTGCGGGGCTCCCATGGGGTTGAGCAGGGAACATGTCGGTCGGGACATGAACGGTGCAATCCCTGGCCGCCACCATTTCCAAAATGCTTTTGAACAAATCATTGAATTCTTCCCTGTCTCGAGCTGCCCTTTCTGCCTTTGAGCACCTGGTGCCCGAGCATCCATTGGGTGTTTGTGCAACTGGTGTTGCCACTTCTTGCGTGCTTCTTTGAGCTTCTGCTCCCCTGGCCTAGGGATTCTTTGGCCTACGTCTGGGATGGTGTCGCTTAGGCCCTCGTTTCTTTGCATACCGTTTGAGGGTGGGCACGTAGCACACCAGCGGAGGGGCGTGTGCTGCACGTTCCTGTCGGCAGTGGAGAGCGTCTTTGCAAGCCAGCTGCCCTAGGCTCTCCATGTTTTCCTCATAGGGGGACCTGCAAGGTGCGAACCAAGGATTAGGATTTGTTACATGATAAGACCATTCATATGTAAGGGATTATAGTGCAGGTTATCAAGTGCATAGGACGAGAAGGGGAGGGGTGGGGCATGTAGTGCTTATTGTAGAGGGATGGCCCCCATGATGTATATTTAGCCTCTTGCCATTAGCAGATTCTGGCTTATGCTAAGTAGCGTGGACCGGTTGTCAGGGAGCGGGTCAAGGCTCATCCCCAGAGGGATAGACCATAAAGGGGAAAGGTGTGTAGGAAGGGATGGTACCCTGTCCCCACCCTCAGGGATGTTGGCCAGAGCTTCCTATGGTGGTGATGAGGGTTGCATGCCGTCCACCTGGGGCGGAAAAGGTCACGCAACTTCTAAATGTGTGGTGAGAGGAGGACTTGAAGAGCTTAGCCTGTTGATCCCAGCTCTTCTGTCTGCGCTTGACTATTATTGCTTGTGTGTGTTAGTAGTGTTTATACAGGGTCACAAAAGTCATTGTTTATTTATATACATATCCATGAATCCATGTCTCTTTACGAGGATAAAAACCAATTGTAGAACTCAAGATTGTACTGGAGTGTGGCATATGCATTCAGCACTCGTGGCCACTTACTCAGTACCAATAGATATTTTGCCACATCGAGCAGCATGGAACCTTGTCCGAGTCTACTGGCAACATGTAACTCCTCCTCAGTGAGAACCTTATCAATCAAAGGGCTCTCTAGGCTAGTTCCAGCTAAGTCCGTACCTCGAATGTCAATCAGCACTCGAAGGGAAGTTGGTGCCACATAGGTTGGGTCTCTTTGAGACCGCCATTTGGCCAATCCCTCCTCAGAGACTGTCATGATCCGAGCCCCTAGTTTGGCCATTGCAACGCGGTCTCACACCAACGCTGTTCCAATTGACTTCGGCCCTCTATTAGTCGCTCTAGTTGCTCTATCTCTAAGAGATTTGGTTGGCAGAGCACATCATTGAATGTGACAGTTAAGCGCAGTTCGTCGGCTTCCTCGTCAGAGATGAGTCGCATGCATTCATGCAGGAGCTTATCGTAGAGCTCATTAAGATGTTCTTGCTCTTCCCAGGATACAGGAAAGGGCAAGTAATCTCCAAGCTGCTCCTTGGGGATTGTGCCCACGTCCGCAAGGACGTAAACTCCTGCGAACACCTTAAGCTTAGCATCCAACTCAGCTAAGCATTCTACGATACTTCTATGTTCAACGAGGGCTTGCTCGGTTGCCATCTTATGCAAGGTTCTAGGAGTTTGTCTAGGCTTTAGCATAGCTGGGGGTTCAGGCCTATATGAGCAAGATTGGTCAACGCTAGGATTACTCATGCTCTTGGGGTTTCCATGTTTCTCTTGAGGCTTCGTTATTGCGTCATGGTTCTCCTTGGGTGTGACTGGTGTGAATTTGTCATCCCATCGTGACAATGTTGTATCCACTCTTGATTGGTCGATGCAAGTTCTATTGTCGGTGGATCGAGTGTTGAAAGCAACTGTTGATGGCAACAACTGCTTTGATTTTTCAGAGCACATGGATGTGTCTGAGGTTTCACCGCTATCAATGGATTCACTAGTGGATGGACTTGATGCTTTATTCCCCAGCTCTCCAGTGCTCTTGGTCTCAACGTTCTTGGGGTCCACAACCACCTGTAGCTGCTATTGTTTTCGATGTTTTCTCCTCTTTTTCTTGGTCAATGAAGGTGCATCTCTCAACGACTCAGGACCCTGGACTAGGTCGACTGTTGATGTGCTTGGTTGGGCCTCAGCATTTCCCTTCTCTAGTGTGTCCTTATGGGACCTAGTCGTGGCCTGCGGAATAGCCTCGCTAGGTTGTGAGAGCACAACTACCTCCCTTTTCGGAGAGTCTAGCTCTTTAGCCAACTCCCTTGTGTTTAACTCCTTCAACCTAGGCTTTAGGCACTTTGAAAGTGCTGGAGTTGTCAATGAAGTTGGTTGCGACACCTCCTCCATAGGTAAACCACTAAGGACATGTTCCGCAAGGGGTGTTGTCACGGCCAAAGATTGTGACTGTTGTGGTCCCTGATTGGAAGTAGTGGTGGCTAGTTCAGTGGACTGGCTACCATTGGTAGACTGCAGTGTCAAGTCCCTAGGCAGATCAGAAGTGGTCGTGCCTTTTGTTGCCCTTTGCACCCACTTGTGTAGATCGAGCATGAGTTGATCTAGTCACATTAGGTTGCTCATGCATATCCTTGGGTCGAGAGCTACAGATGGCATCATGTCCCACCTCTTGGACATTTGGAAGCTTAGATGGAGATAGAGATTGGAATTGAGCAGTTTCCCTTGACAACCGCTATTGTGCTTCCTGTGTCCGTTTGGAAAAAGAGGATGTAGGAGATCTAAGACTCTTAGGTGGACTTGGCACTGGCTGAATGAATTTCTCGAGGCTATTAGACGATTGTGCCATTTGCTTTGTTGAGCGATCAGCCTTTCCTTGAGCAATGTTGTGCCTATGATGCTTGTTCTCCCCTTGGGAAATCAAAGGCTCTTTGGGCACTAATGATTTTTGTGCATGCTCAATGGCTACATATGACATCTGTCTAATTAGCATGTTAGGCTGAGGCTCTTTCTTTCGAACAATCATGTCAGGTTTCTTGCCTTGAGACCTAGAGTTTCTCTTAGATTTCCTCCTGTGCTTCATTTCTTTTGATGCACTCTGACCTTTAGCTGATAGAGGCGGTTTAGCAGGGGATTTTGGTACCCAAATCCATCGGTTACCTGCATAGTACCCTTGAGCACATAGCAACGCTTTGGATATCCATTGCGGCGTTGTGCTAACCCTCCATCGAAGCCTGCGTTTATAAGGCTTGGGCTTCTTTTGGGGTCTTCTACGATATTTGTAAGTCCAAAGCCTGTCCTTGGCATTGTCTCTTGACCTTCTTGTTCCAGGCCTGGCCTCACTCACTGGTTCTCGTTGTTCGACCTGTGCTTGTATCAGTTTTTCCAACAAGTCCTTGCTCTCGTTAGTAGGCTTGATTATTACGTCAGCACCTTCCTTGCCTTTCCCTCAAGGTTTGATGAGGTCACCCTTGCTAAAGGTTGTGACTATCCTCACACCCGGTAGTGTCAGGTGTATCCTCTGTGCTACATAGTTGGCCTCACACTTGGTCGCCCTTTTGAAGGGTCTTCCTAGGAGGGTTTCTTTTCCGCAGCTAGCACTATTTGGAGGAACATGAAATAGGATAGGCAAGCTTTCCGTTTCAATTGTTGCAAGGATTTTGCACTTCCCTATGAGTGCTTGTGGGTGTCCCCCATAAGGGCTAAGAGTTGCACTAGTCGGTGTGAGCTCTGGTTGGCCTAGTAGGGTCCATGATTCATAGGTCAAGATGTTAAAATCTGCTCCTTCATCAATCAGAGCATCAATAGTATGCTCTCTTTTCGCGGTGAGTTTGACCCTAAGATAAGCAGGTGGTACTATGTCTTCATCTTCCGGGTCTTGACTTGTAAATTTAAGCCTTCTGACATATGCCCTTGAGTCTCCACTTGCATGACTAGACGTGGATTATCCACCAATGTCTTGGGTTGTCTGTGCAGTGTTGCTCAAGGTACATCTCTCGTCAGGACTGTCATATCTAGTCATTCTCACTATTGTAGCTTGATGTTGTTGCTTTCCGCTTTGACTAGATGCAGTCCGAATGCAACACGTATGTGTTTTTGTAGTGTGGCCTTTTTGCCCTTGTTGGCTAGATGGGCCCATTGAGGTTCTAGGGTCTTTGTTTCTCTCTGTTAGGGTATGAGCTTTTGGTTGCTCTTTTACAAGTGAGAATCCATGCTCGTGTAGAGCCATTACTACACTAGGGTCGAATTTGGAGGACCTGTCACAGCGCACATTTTCTCTCCAACCTACTTGGGGGAGGTGCGGAGGGGACAGAGCCCCCTTTGCGAGGGTCTAGGGGGGGCAATCCCCCCCGGCCCGCAGGGCCGTTACGGTAAACACCATTCGCAATTTGGAGAACCGTTTTGAACTACTTGCTCTAAGTTTCAACCTAGTGATGGATCTGTGATGTGCCTTTAGCTCTACTGGTCTTTGGGGTCAATTTTTGGGGTTTAGATGCATCAAAATTTGTGTTCTAGATACGTGTCTGATTTTGATAGTTTTCTATTTGATTTTCAGGAGTCCGATTATCAAAATCGGACGTCTGATTTTGGGTTGGTCCGATCGGCTCAGTGGTCCGATTTTGGTCACGTCCGATTCTAGGAGTTGGATCAAAAAAGTGGTCCGATTTTCAAAGTGGTCTGATTCTGGGAATAGGATCGGACAGGGTGGTCCGATTCTGGACTAGTCCAATTCTGGACTGGTCCGATTCTGGACTGGTCCAATTCTGGGTGGTCCGATTCCGGGTGGTCCGATTCTGACTGGTTCGAGTGGTCCGATTTCCAAAATCGGACGGGTTGGTCCGATTCTAGACTGGTCTGATTCTAGACTAGTCCGATTCTGACTGGTCCGAGTGGTCCGATGGGACAAGATGGCCTGAGTGGTCCGAGTCTCAGAATCGGACGTCCGATTCTAAGAATCGAACACTGAATTGGGTATCCGATTCCGTCGACCCGAACGCACTTTCGAGCATGAAATCGTCCAAAATATTAAGGTATTGCTTATTGTAAGCTACGAGATTCCACAAGAATGATGCTGGAGTGATGGGGAAGAGATCTATATACCTGGGATAGCCAATAAACTCCAAAATGCAAATCAGAAAAAGAATCAAATCCTCATGCCCTGTTATGACAGCAGAAACCCTGATGCTTGTTTTTCTTCTTTTTCTTTGTTTTTTCCTACCCTAATGCACCCAAATCACAAAGTAAATACCTACACTACTTCATTCCACAACATAAATCTCAAGAAAGCAAAAAACCTACTTGCCAAGGAGATCGAATACCATCTTCAACCCCCTCCCTTCCTACCTATCTCAAGCACCGTTTCGGGGAAAGCCCTTACTTCGATGCTCGATTCGAAGCACACAAGCGCTCAAGGCTTGAATCCGTTGTCCCGGCAACGGAACCAAAATGAAGGGGAGCTACAAGCTCTACCCCGAGACCTACGGACCACTTATTGCTCAAGTGTTTCGAATCGAGCGGCCATGGCTACCTCTCACATAGCCGATGCGCAATGCCTACCTTACGGGTGTAGTGAGCTTACCTTGATGCTCGATCGAGTACCCTCCTCTTTCTTGCACACCGGTGGCTCCACGATTCTTGAGGCAAGCTCAAGCAACCTCAATCCCTCTCCCATGAGCTTCATCCTCCATAGCCACACGCGAGACAAGAGAAGAGAAGAGAGGAGGGGAAGATGAAGAGAGAAGATGGAGAGCTTCTTCTCCAAGATCCCTCACTCTCACACAATCACTCCCTCACTCTCTCTCAATCCCTCTCTCAAGCACAAGCAAGAAGGCAAGAAACAAGAGAAGAAGAAGAAGAAGCTTTGGCCACACACAAGAATGATCTTCTCATTCACTTTTTGAACTTTATATACATGCCCTACTTTTCATGGGCGGTCATCCCCTTTTTTACATGGCCGGCCATTAGCCTAGGCCCATTTCTCATTTCCCACCATTCTAATCTATCCTATTCCCCACTAATGCATACAATTTGCACAGGAGTGAGCCTGGCACTCTTTTACAAGGAATCGGGAGCACTTTCACACTTAATGGTGCGCTTTTTACTCTTTTACTTTCCTTGGGCGACTCTAAGACTTACTGAGGGTCGTGCCCGTGCTTTTAATTTTTTCAGGGTCTAGTTACCAGTTAAGGTGCATTTTTCTTCCTTTTGTCCTACGCCTTTTGCTATTTCCTTTTTTCCATTTCCCGCTCCTCTGTGCTGCGGTAAACACTCTCTTTTATTCTATCTCCTTCTCAAAGTGTGTGAAAAACTATGTTTGAAAATTTTTTAATTAAAAAAGTTTTTACAATGTTTAATTAAAGAAAATGTTAAATTAAAAAGTTTAACTTGAGAGAGAGAGAGAGAGAGAGAACCTAAGCCCTACATATAAGAAAGAGAGGGGGGAAGAATTTAATTTAAAAAAGGATGAGGAAAAGAAAGAGAGATTATAAGTAAGAAAGAAAGGAAGGGGTTTTAATTTTAAAAAGGGAGGTGAAGGGGAAGGCTTTGATGAAAAAAGGCAAGGGGAAGAGAAAATGAGATATTGCATGTGAGAAAGAGAGGAGAGGAGGGGGTTTTGATTGAAAAATGAAGATTTGGAAAAGGGGGTAGGTTCGAAAAGCCCTTTGGAAGTTCGGGGTCCGAACCTATAGCTAAAATTCAACTAGGCCCTCCGCGCCTAGACTCGGCCCGGTGGTTCGCGCCGCGGCAGGCACTACGCGCCAACTTTCTCCCTGCACTTCGTGCCAAAATGTGAAGCACCAATGTTTTAATTTGTTCACACATTCTTCCATCCAAATAGTCTTGCAATTTTTAAACTTCATTATAAAATCTAGCAATTCAATACAATAACATTGATTATCTCAATCATAATAATTGAAAAATATAACTAAAGCAAAAGTGATTTTTAAATATCATTGAAAGAATTCCAACTATAACAACAGGTAGATGGAAAAGAAAGTATATAATGTTTTCAAAAAGATAGTTGTATTGTCGAAAATCAACTATTGAAAATAAAGCTTTCTCTTCTTAGATGAATTATCAACAGTGGATCTAGCATGGGGAACATGTGTGGGCGAAGCTGTGACACGCCTTGCCCCGGATTGTGCTGCAACATCTAAAAATGAAAAAAAAAACACTTTAGAAATAACAATATTAAATTTATAAAGCAAAACATTAATGAAAATGGTGAGTAAGTATTACCTGGGGACATGATATGATTGGCTCTAACATTAGTAGAGCAGTTGGCAGAATTTGGATGAAACTGATGCAAAGTTACAAAACATGATAAATCTTGAAACTTCCATTTACTCTAGTCATTCGGTATGTGTCTAGTATGGGACCGAGATATGAAGTACTCAACATCTGTTTGTCCAACATAGTAGCATAAGATCCATCCAAAATATAAAATTTCTACATATAAAGGAGTGTTTCCATTAGTAAATCCATCATTGGGTAATCTTTCGATTACCCTAGCCAAAGTTTTATGGATAATATCATCTGTAGCAATAGTTCGCAATGCTTCTTGAAGTCTCATTTGATAAGGAGAGGCACGATAATATTCGAACACTATTTGGGCCATCTATTAATAAAATTTAGAAAACATAAAAATGAGTAATATTGATTAAATTTTTAAAAAGGGAAAAATGAATTTACAATATTGAAATTAGAATACCAATTTAGAAGAGAAAAAGAGTTTGTAATGCATATTGTATAAAAGAACTTTATACATGATAATTTCTCAAAACTTACTTTTATATAAATGCAAACAAAATTTCATAGAAAATAAGTCAAACATGGTTTTATTCAAGGAATATAATATTTCAAAAGAGCATGAGAGATTAAAACATTTTATTTTTTGCTAAATGAAAAAAGTTAAACTTGCTTTTCTTTGAAGATCTTAATACTTAAAAAGAATAGGAGACAGTAAAATAGTTCATTTCCTAAAAATATCTGATAAAAAAAGAATAAATAAACTTTGATGATATTGCACCAAAAATATTATGCAAATATAATATGAGAAAAAAACATTACACTTGTGATAGAAAGTTCAAATAACTTTTTATGGGAGAAATAATTTAAACACTATGTTTTCATATAGTAAAACAAACATACATTTAACTCTACATAAAATCATAAATATCTATCCATACATGAGAGATATGATTAGAACATTAAAGTATTAAATCAGAGAAAATAAGTCGAACTTGCTTTTCATCGCGACGAAGAACTTAATACTGAAAAAGAGCATAAGAAAGTACAACACTACATTTTATAGATATGTGAACAAAGAAGAAAAAAAGGCTTTGATTGTATTGAAATAAAAATATTATGCAAATATAATATGAGAGAACAAAGATTACACTTTTGAAAAAATAGAGGTTACAATACTTTCTGTAAAACTTCTTTATATACAATATTGATGGTACCATTTACCATGTCCTCTTTCTCATCAATCAAGACTTTCAATCTATCCGGAGTCTTTACTCTTGAGAAAGCAACATAGAGTTGACCATGAGTAAAGACTAGGGTTTTTAAATATATCCCCAAACATGATAACATTTGGCCTTGAGATTTGTTGATTTTCATTGCAAACGCCAAACGGATTGGGAATTGTAAGTGTTTCATTGAGAAAGGAAGTTTCAGTGGAGTTGGGATGAAAGTTATCCTCATGATAAAAACTATGTCAACAATATTGGTTCCTGTAATTATCTCTACATCAATGACCTTGTTATTGAAAGCCTTGCATACCAGCCTAGTACCATTGCATAAACCTTTAGAAGGATTCAAGTTCCTGAGTAATATTATTGGAGCATTTACTTTGAGCAACAAGATATGAGGAGGAATACCTCCACCGAGGTCAAGGGAATTTAGATATTCCACAGAATAGAGGAATGAGTTCTCCTTAGTTCTATCCACAGAATCAACACTGTAGTATTGTTTAACCTCTCTCGGCATCAGCTGCAATGCATGATTGTTTATCATTTCCACATCATTGTTTCGAGGTGCAAGAATGGCACGTTCACTAAAGAACGTTTTGTAATCAATTACACAATTCATTTCACGATAGACAAAATTGATCAAGTCTTGCATAGATCCTTCCTTTAACAACAATGCAGGTGGAATTTGCAATATATTATTAGTATGTGTCAAATATTTTCCATCTCCAATGTCTTGCAACCATGCAACAAACTGATCCTGATCTGATGCAACCCGCATATTTAGTGTAAGTTTCAAAACATTGAAATATTGCCACAAATTGGAACAACATATAGCAGCACCAACAATATCCTCATGCGTACCCTTTGGTACAACATGTAATATTTGCCTAAAATCTCCACCTAGTAGAATAACTTTACCACCAAATGGCATATCACACTGCATTATATCCTTTAAAGTTCTGTCCAGTGCCTCAAAGGTATTACGATGCAACATAGGAGCTTCATCCCAGAAAATAAGACTTGCCTCTTTTAACAGTGCTGCAAGGTGACTTTGAACAGGTATATTGCATGTAGAATTATTATATGGTTGCAATGGAATTTTGAACTTTGAATGGGCAGTACGACCATGTGGCAAAAGCAATGCAGCAATACCAGAGGATGCCATAGCTATGGCAATGCGACCTTGATTGCGAAGCTTTGCAAGCAAACATTTGTATAGGAATATTTTTCTAGAACCGCCTGGGCCATCTAAGAAAAATGGTTTACCCAAACCACTATCAATAGCATTTGTTATTGCCATAAAATAATTTCTTTGTCCATCATTCAACATAGCTTGCATTATTAAGAAGGTATTCTCTTGTTCTACCTTATCATATAGTTGTTCATCAAGGATCAAAGTATTTGTGTACTCTTGCATTGTCACCTCAGGCAATCCATGATACTCTGCCAAATTGCATCCATGTTGATCTAAAAGTTTTTGAATATGCATCAACGCATGATTAATGGCCTCATCTTGTATATCAACATTTCGCCTATTTTGCAAGGAGAGTCAATGTTTTATATCCTTTATCAGCGGAACTAAGAACTCTTCCCATAGAGCCCCAGGTCGGGCAGGCGAACAAAATACCAAGATGGATGCAAACAAATTTCTTAGTTGAGTACCGGTTTGCATCAATGTAGCTTCATGCAAACACATTTGCCATTCATTATCTGTTTCCAACATTCCTTTTGCAATGCAAGCCTCCTTAAAAGTTGAATATATCACATTATCAACCGTACGCAATGCCTCAAAGGATGTGCACCCCTTGCATACAGTGAGTAGTAGGCACAAATAGTATTTTTCTCTACACGTAGGTGAAACAAAGTATATTCGACCACATGTATTTCCTTGCTTTCTCTTTGTCCACATTTTTTTGTGTGCATTCCAAACCCAAAACATTGGAAAGTCTTGATAGAGAATTGTGTTAGCGTCAGGGTGCAAACGATTGCATGTAAACCATTTTGTGAGAGTTGTTTTTTGAGCATTTTCATTTTGCACCACATCACAAATGTTATCAGAGTCACGAAAGGAAACAGTATTCTCTCCGGGTAAATGTATTTGCAATCGTTGAATATCGGGTTTCTCATCATGAAGTTTGAATTCAAATATTTGCCAACATGCTTCAGAAGCTGAAATATATCGTGCATCTAAGTACCTCTCAATCTCATCAATATTTTGTGCATCAATATTTTCTGTGTCAATATCATTGGATCTGGAACCACACGTACTTGTAAATCGAATGGTTGCTCGATCATGGCCCTTATATACATATTTATACAAATATTTGACAGCTGCAATTGTCGAGCAAACCTCAACATTTATGTGAGCACTATACTTGGAACTCAAATAAGGATTGTAAGGTACTATCCATCGGTTATCTGAGAGGTTACCATTAGCATTATGAGTCCTTCCATCCTCTCGACGTTTGTATAAAGGATAACTATTTTTATCAACTGTAGTTGTATGTATAAACTTTTTTGGATAATCCTTTATACACTTTCCGTCCACCATGCAAGCACTTTTTGGATTGAACTCACCACACGGACCATGTATGTTACATTTAGTGATAATTTGATACAAATCCGAAAACCTTTCCTTATCACGTAGCTCAGCGCATACCAGTAAGTCATAATGACGTGCTTCTAGTGGCTTAAAGCGTGGTTCTAATATCAAGTGCGTATGTGAATGAGGCAAGCCTCTCTTTTGGAATTCTATGACGGACGCATATTCAGTAACTTTACCAAGCAACTCCTTTTTCACTATCGACTGCATCATGTCCTTATGTTTCAAATGAAAACTCTAGCAGTTAAATCTGGTCGATCATGTGCAATTTGCCCAGGCAACAAAGCATCTGTAATTTCAGACCACTTAGGATTGCATGTCATGGTGATAAACAAATCCGGTTTCCCTTTACTACGCACAATTGCCATAGCATCTTGATATAATTGGTACATGAATCTTGGTCCACCTGTAAAGCTAGATGGCAATACTATTCTCCTGCCCACACCAATCCTAGCGATATTAGTATCAATTGTATCTGAACCATTGACCATATTAGCCAATCCCCTATACATTTCAACTCGCAATGTTGCTTGATTACGATGACACCAAGCCAATCTACATTGTTCAATGCTACAATAAGCATCGACAATGTATTGTTGTAGAAAGCGACCACCACGCAAAAGACATGCATTAGTGTCATCTCGAATCTGAAGTCGAAAAGTGTAATACTGCATTTGAGTGACACACTCTTTATTTGCAAGATTATTGGCATTAATATGAGCATCCATAAATGCATATGGAACGTTAGTATGCCATTCATCCTCTCCATTTGGAAAAAGAAGAACATATAACAGTGGCATATATGCCTTGTATAAGTTAGAAATATAAATCAAATGTCCTTGTCGTGTGCGAACTTAAATGCTATGATGATCAAGTGTATCATCATCACCTTGTCCAGGCATGATCGTAGCAACCTCACTTGCAGTGGGAACTGAATATTGTTTAGAGGTGGATCGATTTTGAAAAATGGACATTCTTATTTCTACTGATGGATTACGTTGCAAGCTTGCACCAACTGCTATAAAGGCATGTGCGTAAGCATTGTGATCATGCATCATTTGTTGAAGCTCTTGTAGTAAGTCCAGCAAAAGCCTAGGTAAAACCCCAATGCGATTCAATAACTCATGATCAGTGTCATAAATATAAAGTTGTGCAAACTTTGGTATTTGTTGTCCATCCTCACTTGGCAATAGGGAACCTATTCGGTGATATATTGATCCATGAACTCGAAAAGTATAACCATTTCCATTTTGAGGCAAAAGCTCATCAATTTTTGCACCCATTGAAACAAAAGCCAATGCGATATTATAATCACGTATATATTTTTTGAACTCTCTACTTTGTGGATGTGTGCCATCAAGCAAATTACATAGAGGTTGTGGTGGCTGCTATAGAGGTGGTAAAATTACTTTCCCTTCTCTACAGCAATGCTTTCCAATCGAAGTTATACGCATTGTTTTAGTTTCACCGTGCCACAACTTAGCCATGCAATGGTGACAAACCTTGCAAAGGGTACCAATTGCATGCAAATTTGGTTTTTGGAAGAGCAAAATTATTACTGATGGATGAATATCCAAATTAGGTGGCATGTCATGGAGAATTGAACAAAATCCACCATATTGAGGTAGAAATATAGGAGCTTGAATCCTGTACTGGTCATGTACCATCTCAGTACTTGCATCTGCATTATGGATAGCTTCATTCTCTTCTTGAATAATGCGAGGAAATTGAACATCTAAGGATAGTAATGGTGCACCAGGCATTTGATCACTTATATCAATTGTATTTGTTATAGTGCAATGCAATTGTTGTAATTGCGTTCTTGCTCTTGCTCTGTGTCTACATTCAACTCTAGTAGTATCAAGCATTTGCCTACAATTTCTTAATCCACAATCTGGATTATTCGTGTTTCCATTTCTTTGTCGACTTGTGCTACGTACCTCCACTCCGAAGGATAGCAATTCATGGTTATCCAACATCTCAACATCTATATTGTGGATAGTTGGATTGTCTTCTTGACGAATAGGAGGTGGTTGAACTTCCAACGGCAACAATGGTGCAACTGGCATTTGGACACTTGTAGCTTGGATGCCATTGTATCTATCTCTATCTATGGTAGCATGATGCAGTTATTGTAATTTTGTTCTAACTCTTGCCATGTGCCTACGTTCGGCTCTCATAACATTAAGCATTTGCCTATGCACACTCAAGCCACAATTAGGATTGTATTGTCGAGTTGTGGTAGACATCTAAACCTGAAAGGATACCAAATCATGAGCAGCAGAGCAAGATACAACACGAAATTGATTGGTTTGATATAGTTGATTTGGGATTTGAACATCCATATTGTTTCCATTTGCATGATGTTGTTCATGCATATCTCTTGCATGGTCATGAACATGTAATTCAGTCCTAACTCTTGCAACATGCCTACATTTATGTCTAGTAATTTTGAGCATTTCCCTACGTGCACATAATACACGATCTCTAGGCACAGAATGTGTTGGAAGTACCATTGTCAAGAAAAACCTGAGATAAAAAGAAAAATGTACTTTGATATTAGTATTCACAAATGCGAAGTTTTTTGAAATGTTATTATAGTTTATACTATGATAAAGATTATAATTTCACATAGGGAACAATGTAATCTCACATAAGCAAGAATATAAATTGAAATATCATATTATGTCATTGTCGTGAGGGATACATAAGTCCAAATCACATGAAATTTCTCAAACCCAGCAATAGAATGATATATCTATTGGAGGATTTGTCCAAAAAGTCTTGAAGGAATTAGATATGTTAAGAGAACGATGATTTGGACGATGAACTTGTATGACAATTCACACCAAAGTTTTGGCAAAAGGAGATTGAAGCCCTTTGAAGTTTGATTAAACTCTTCATTTGCTTCTTAATTGTATCCAATCGATGCATGAGATTTAGGGATACACCACAATTGTTGTGTCATTTGACATGTTTGAGGGCACATCAAACTGACTTCATCCTTGGCATGTCTTAGATTTTACGGACATTCATCCGTGCGTTGAGAACGCACGAAACGATGTCTGGTACATGAACATTGTTTCTTGCATCAGATGTTTCAGCACACTCCATACGGTCATCGTTATACAACATATTTTTAGAGAGAGAGAGAGAGAGAGAGAGAGAGAGAGAGAGAGAGAGAGAGAGAGAGAGAGAGAGAGAGAGAGAGAGAGAGAGACAGACACACACACACACACACACACACAAAGAGAACATTTTTTAAAAGTAATTGCATACCTTTATGACCTAGGCGTACTAAAATTTCTTCCTATCTCTTAAGGAAGACTTTGGCAATGATATGCCTCAAGATAAATTTGTTCTAAACACTATTTCAATATAAAATTTGAAGATTATAACATCACATAAGCAACAATATAATCTTACATATGCAAGAATATAAATTGAAAGAATATAATCTCACATAAGCAACAATATAATCTTACATATGCAAGAATATAAATTGAAAGAATATAATCTCACATAAGCAACAATATAATCTTACATATGCAATAATATAATCTTATATAAGCAACAATATAATCTTACATATGCAAGAATATAAATTGAAAGAGCATATTATGTCATTATCATGGGGGATACAAAAGTCCAGATCACATGAAAATTCTCAAACCCAACAATAGAATGACATATCTATTGGAGGATCTGATAAAAAGTTATTGAAATCCTTAGATATGCTAAGAGAACTATGCATTGGATGATGAACACATGCGACGATTCAATAGGTTCAACATTGCAGAGAACCTATTGAGGTAAACTTTTAGAGATGTGACATGCACATCGAGGCAAATGCTCTCAGGTGAAAGCACGCTTGCATTCTTTTGAGCCAGTAATTCACACACTCCATCCTCTATACGATCATTGCTCTTAGCAAGGTCTCGCAGCTTTTCTGCAAGGTCTTCCAAAGCACACTATGGCTAGTGCTTGTGAACCAACTCATAGATTTCTCCTATATAGCCCTTTATTTCATCTATCTCGTCTTGCAAAATTATCCCATCAGCCAAGCCTCCTTCATATTTTTCTGCCAGGATTTTTTCGATCCTTTGAAGGTGATCATCAAAGTTTTGACAAAAGGAGTTCGAAGCTCTTTGACGTTTGTTTAAACTCTTGATTTGCTTCTCAATTGCATCCAACCAATGCATGAGCTTTAGGGATACGACGGAAGTGTTGTGTCCTTTGACATGTTTGAGGGCACACCGTACTGACTTCCTCCTAGCCATGTCTTTGACTTTACACACATTCATTCGTGCATTGGGAGTACACAAAACAATGTCTAGTACATGGACATTGTTTCTTGCATCAGATGTTTCAGCATGCTCCATACTACAATGGTTATACAAAGTATTAAGATATATATATATATATATATATATATAAAGTAATTGAATACTTTCATGACCTAGGCGCACCAAAGTATTACAATATTTATGCATACATGAGAGAGACAATGAGACTATGTCGAGAAAATATTTGACACATCTTTTTCTCCACATCAAAGCATGAATATCCATACACACATGAGGGACATCATAAAAGCATTAAACTATTAAAGTATTCAAGCATTAATTAAAACTTAAATGAACAAAATATTAAGTTTTAAAAGTTTTAATAAACAATCTAATTACTTTATTTATCAACATTAACACATCTTTAACTCTATATTAAACCATGAATATCCACAGGTATTTGAGAAAGACAAAGTGTGTATTGATTAAAAAAATCATTTTACATGCAATAAATTACAATATTTAAATTTCAACTTTGTAACTTTTAGACAACACATAATACACATCAATTAATAGCACACATACACATATCAATACATAACACTAACACAAACATAACAATATTATCACACATCCTCTCCATAACACACTTAACACACATTCATATTAAATGCATAATACACATTAATTAATAGCACATATATACATATGAATACATACTATTAACACAAACATAATAATGTTATCACACATTTATACTAAAACACATACACACATTAATTAATAACACACTTAAAACACGCAATACACCTTAACAATGTAATGACACACATAACACATTAATTAATAACACACATAAATACATTAAGAAATAATATTAACACACTTTCATATCAAAAGATATGACATGCATACATTAATAACACGCATAATACACATTATTTAATAACAAACATTCATATTTAAATGCATAATATACATTAATTATTAGCACATATATACATAACATGCAATAAACCTTAACAATGTAATGTCACACATAACACATTAATTAATAACATGCATAAACACATTAAGAAATAATATTAACACACTTTCATATCAAAAGACATGACATGCATACATTAAAAAATTAAACATGCAATAAATTAAAATATTTAAATTTTAACTTTTATAACTTGGAGAGAGAGAGAGAGAGAGAGAGAGAGAGAGAGATGCCTACATGAATACTTAAATGATCATTGTACGTACATGAGACACATGATCAAAGTGCTACAATTTTAACTTTCTAATTTACTTTATGAGAGAGAGAGAGAGAGAGAGAGATGCACATGAGAAGTATTGATGATGACAAAAGAGTAGAGTCGATGACAAAAGCAAAAGTACAAAAACTACATGGAAAAATGGAAATGATGTTAGAGAGTAACGTCAAATATATTTAAGTGCATCATACACATTGGCAATGTAATAATGCACATTAATTATTAACATGCCTACACACATCCCCCTCTCTCATTCTTCACAATAGCATGCACACAACACACACTCACGCACTCGCACTCACACACACACACACACACACACACACACACACTCTCTCTCTCTCTCTCTCTCTCTCTCTCTCTCTCTCCACATAATGTAGCTAACACACATTCATATAAAAATACATAACACCCATTAATTAATAACATGCATACACATATTAAGACATAACACATTCATATTAAAACACATGATATGCGTACATTAATAACTCATATTATTTAACAACACACATTCATATTAAAATACATAACATACATACATTACTAACACACATTAATTTATAACACACATACACACATTAAGACATAATATTAACACACGCTCATATTAAAACACATGATATACATACATTGATAATACACATTATTTAATACCACACATTCATATTAAATTACATAAAATTCATACATTAATAATGCACATTATTTAATAGCACACTCAACACACATTCATATTGAAGCACATAATACATAATATAAACACAAATATTATAAACATAATGCAGATTAATTAATCACACAACACATGTTAATAACACACACACACACACACACATACAGAGAGAGAGAGAGAGAGAGAGAGAGAGAGAGAGAGAGAGAGAATGCAAGGCGACGGAAATGCCACCAATGAGCCAATGAAACGCCAATCGACCAATGAAACGCCAGCAGTCGTAGGGTGTGGAGAGAGAGAGAGAGAGAGAGAGAGAGAGAGAGTCACGATGACGGAGGGAGAGAGAGAGGGGGGGTGTATAAGAAGTGCTTGCAAAGAAGGAGAACCTTCTAATGAGGATGCTCTTTATATAGAGCTTTAGCCTGTGAGATCCATGGATGATGGAGCTGGGAGGGTCATTGGCCATGGCTCACAAATCGAGTAGGGCGATGCGTAGTTCGAGGATGGAAGGTTCAGCCGTGTGCAGCTCGAGGAGCGCCATGCTTGTCAATGCATCTGAAGGTGCACAAATCGAAATGCGAGCAGGGGCGTAAAGATCGCGGTCACAGGTCGCGGGCAGGTTGGGGGCATGGGCAGGTTGCAGGCGGCACGGGCGCCATCTTCGTGGCACGGGTGATTTTCGCGGCATGGGCCATCTTTGCGACACGGGCGATTTTCGCGGGCAAGGGCGGGTGTTGGACGCGTGGCACCCGCCCCCGCGTTCTTCTTTGGGGGGAGGTGGGGGCTGCCACGTGGCACCTGCCCCCACCTCCCCTTAACTAATAGTAAAGATAAAGATAAATAGAGGACATCTTATATAGTGCTTGTCATTCACACATTTGCCTAGCATTTGACTAGTATAAATCTTGTATGGTGTGTCAGTTGAAAGGCAAACTAAAAATGGCGTGTCATAAATTTTTTTAAAGAGAGCGGTCAATTTTAGACCCGTTTTACGAGGCTCATGAGTCATGAGTCACGTGTCATTCACGCTCCTGGTGTCTGGGCAAGGGCGGTAAGTGGTTGCAAATAAATGATATAAAGAATTCAATGTCGCTAGCACGCTTGAAGCTTTCCAATTCCATTGAGCTGGGTAATTCGCAGTCATTACAGCTCTAATGGCGGGGCGACTTCCAACGCCGCACTTCCTCCTCCTGCCATACGTGCAACACGGCCACATCAACCCAATGATCAGCTTAGCCTCTCAGCTGGCTGCGTTGGGGTGCAAGGTCACGTTTGTGGAGGCAGCAGATAAGCAAGCTGGTAGTGCATTGGCCAATGCCGACGAAAACGCAGATCACAATGCTAGTGCTACAAGGGTCGCTGGATGTGTGCAAGCGGATGATCAGGAAGTCTGCGCGGTTGAATTCGTGAGCTTGGGGGCGAAGAAGCGGGTGTCGGATGACGAGAAGACTGATAAGCTAGAGGTGTGTAAAACGGCGTTGGCCGGGCTGGAAGAGAGGCAAGAACTCATCGCACAAATGGTGGAGGAGTCGAAGGCCTCTGCGCACCCTATCTCCTGCATCATCTGCGACTTCTTCATGTGGAGATGGGTGGTCGATCTCGCGAGTAAGATGGAGCTGCCGTCAGCCGTGCTGTGGACAGCTAGTGCGCTCTCGCTGCACATTCTCTACCTGGAGCACAAGCGCAAAGGTATTCTAGCTCAATTGCAGCTTACCATCTCTTCTTAGATCTTTTACGGTATATTAGCGTAAGTGGTGAGTTATACACTGTATGGCGAGGCTTAGGTAGATTGATTGTTGTCGTTTATAGAAGCCGAAATAGAGGAGGTGCTTGTATCGCGCCTGGGGCTACCAAGCAAAAAAGACGGGCCGGCACGCTATGGCCTGGTGGGCATGAGAGAGAACCCTGAGGTGAGGCGGCAGATTGCGAGCTTCTTGGACGGCCTTGTAGAAGGCATTCAAGACGCCGGGATACACATTCTGGTGAATTCGTGCAGAGCGCTGGAAGGTTCGATAGTCGAGGCCTTAGCACCGGCAATGGAAGCGTGCGGGGGCGGTCTCTGTATGAGCCTGATTGGGCCATGTCTTCTGGGAAAAGGGGATACTAGTGGAATATCAAGTAGCAGGAGTGAAAGGACCGATCAGGCGTGCCTGGCATGGCTAGACGAGCTGCAGCTGCAGGGGGGGAGGAGCAGCACCGCAAGACGCAGTGTGCTGTACGTGTCGTTGATCGGGAGCGAGGAGGGGATGAATCTGACAGAAGGGCAGGTGGAAGAGATCGAGGAGGGAATAGAGCAGAGCGGCTACAAGTTCCTGTGGGTGGCCCGGCCGGATGCGCCGGCCAATAGCCAGCCGTCGGAGGCCTTCCGCGAACGGATGGGGAGGAGCGGCAGGGGCCTGTTCGTGGCGTGGGCGCCGCAGGCGAAGGTGCTGCAGCACCCGGCGGTGGGTGGCTTCCTGACCCACTGCGGCTGGAACTCCACCCTCGAGAGCCTGTGCGCCGGCGTGCCCATGCTCTGCCTGCCCCTGCTCGGCGACCAGCCCCTCAACGCCTTCCTCGTCTACACCCACCTGCAAGCAGGCCTGCGCCTGCTCCCGCCATCGAACGGCGGCCTGGTGAGCCGGGCCGATGTGCAAAGCGGGGTGCAGGCTCTGATGCAGCCAGACGGCCCCCTTTCCGACCGCGCCTCTCAACTCCGCCAGGCCATCGCTGAAGCGCCCGACAAACAAGACGCAGCTCGTACGCTTTCCTCGTTTGTGCAGTCGCTGCGCGTTAAGGTCCCTTAACTGAAAAGGCGGTTTACACAATCCATCGATAATCATCATCATTCAAACCTTACCAATCCATTGATAATTATCATAAATTTATGCTTTCATACTATTATGATTATAAATATAAATATATAACAAAAAATGCAAATTACAATTACAATTGTAAACGTTAATCATGTTTTACATTGATGCTTGTATTGTCGCATGGCATATAATAATGTATCATTTTCTTTTTATACGATATTGGATGCTCTAAATTGCTTTTGATTTTAGACAAGCATTTCTCATTCTTGCCAATCCATAGATATTTTACCCAAAATCTATACTCTTTTATGTAGATTGGCAATTTTTAAAGTTGTTACTTGAGTGAAAAGTTCCATGTCATTTTGCCATTTGTAGGATGGGCTAGAGACCCCTCGACTCGGGTCGATGTCCATCATGGCATCCATCAAATCCTAATGTTGGTGTTGTTGAGTCGTTGATTACTAGTTAATGCTAATTGAAAAGTGAGTTTTTTTTTTTTTTTTGGTTGGAAGTGTGAAATATTTTTTAAACAGTGTAAAAAGGTATACAACTGATTATGGGAGAATATGCTTTGAAACGAGGACACTCCTTTGAACAAACGAGGATACAAAAAAGACAACTAGTTAGGGGAGAATATGCTTCAAAATTGGGACACTCCTTTGAACAAAAGAGGTTATAAAAAACATAAAGTTGTTTATGGGAGAACGGACGCTCTTTTGAATAGAATAGGTTACGAAAAAGATAAAGCTACTTTTTGTATATGGGGGCTTAATAGCCATTTCAAGAGGATTTCTTCATGATCTCCAACTGTATAGCACCCATCTCTCTCACCTTTTTGACTTTCCCTTCTTGAGCAACTTCATGGAGCTTTTGGAATCAAAATCAAAATTGTAGATAGGGTTTTCATTAGTGTTATCAAATGCCTTTTTACTCTTGCATTTTCAAATGTTTCATAGGTAAAATAACTTCCTGTCTAGTTCCACATTGATGGGGAAATTCCATAAATTTTACATAGCAATCTTTTTCCATGTCAACCTAGTCAGATGATAAGACATTATCATGATGTGCAGAAGTAAAAGATATTAGTATTTTGTGGGCAATTTGTAAACATGTGGGGGATTGACTCTACCTATTTGTTGCATCTTAGGCAAAGGCTATTTCCTATCCAGCCTTTAAAGCTCTTTCACTTGTCCAAAGACCTTTTAATGTTGTTTGCCACATCAGAAAGGACATTTTAGGTTGTATAGCTTGGGACCATAGATTGATAAATCTATAATTTCATTAATATCACTTACTTTCATTGAGTTTATTGCATAAAGGTGAGTTATTGTTGATTTAGATAGGAGAGGAGGTTTTATCTCCCACTAAGCATACTTCCTTGTGATTGAAAGGTTGGTGCAAATTATTGGTTGATGTGAGATGGGGACCCCACAGTTCTAGCCTCTCTCTTAGGAGTTCCACCTTTGGTTGCTTTAGTTAATATAGCTACTTGAGTTTCTCTTGAGGCTACCAAGTCTTGCTTCCAAAGTCCCATATGTCCATGTTCTAATGCCTTTCTTGTAGAGTTTATAAGCCTTTCTAGTATCTTGTTTAGCAAATGGTTTGTGGAAGATACTAAACCAAGTTTCTTTAGTTTATACATGTGTTTCAGTTGCTCTTTAGTATGCTAAGTTTTGCTTTCAAACTCCCATAAGTCCCTCTACGTTCTAATGCCTTTCGTGTAGAGTTTTTGTTTAGCAGAGGCACATTAGGGCAGAGTTTGATTTGGATAAGGGGAGAGTGCCAACATTTTTTAATATTTGAACTAGGCCTCATGATGGATTTTTAGTGTAGGTTTTATGTGATTCAAAAATTTGTACTTTCTATATCTCAACTTTTGCCAATCCTTAAAACGATGCATCCTTTAATATCACATCCTTAGATACCTCCGCAACTTAAATATCCTTCATCTAATGCTAACCTACCATCTTCAATGTTTACATATTATAACAACAAATCATTCATATCTATAAGATCTTATTGAGCTCCTCTGTCTCTCTCTCTCTCTCTCATTATAGATAGGCACTCAGGGTATATGTTTTGAGCATTTGTGCATGACAACCCCTTTCACACACACACACACACACACACACACACACACACACACACACACACCATGTTTACATATGCCTAAAATAATTAAGTATTCGTTCAAAATTTCTATCTTGTGGTATTGCCATCCTTGTTATTAATTACATGTGCTGAAAAGAAGCATGATCATTCTATACTCAAAGGATTTATTCATTTTATATACATGGAATATTTTTATATCTTCTTTTGTCAAATTCTCATGTAAGATTGCCTCTTGTGGGATTCCTATCCTTGTCAATAATTATTTATTTGTGCTAGACATACAAGTATAGGTGTCTAAGGTGCCTATACAATAAAGATATGCACTATCCTCCTCCTCCTCCTCCTCTCTCTCTCTCTCTCTCTCTCTCTCTCTCTCTCTCTCTCTCTCTAAATGCATTCCCTACTAATATATTTATTTCCAAGAAGGCACTAAACCAATGTAAGTGCTTGTTTGAAAAGTGCTTGCATAGCATGAATGTGCATCTCTCCCTTGTTCCCCCCCACCCCCCCATCATTAGTTATGAACAAACTCTCATAACATCATTGTTTATCATATCAATGATGGAAATAACATACTCTATACACCACAAAAATTAGACACAATATATTATTTGATTGTAGAATATAAATGCTTAGCATGCAATGCCATTTGAGAGACATTAAAACTCCAAAAGGGAATGAGGAAACATGTGAATGGTATTGTGTACACGATATCTAGAGAAACTCAAAATTGCCATATCCCAAAGCAACCTATAATAACATGACTATGCTTGACATGGATCTTGTTATTCACCCAAGCAAACTAGTGCCCATGGATATAGCACATGCTAAATACCATTCCTCTTATGCATCATCATTCTTGCAAGATGTTTGCCTCTATATCCAAGGTGATATATATATAACCCAAGAGATAGAATAATAATTCTCAACAATCTCATGGCTTTGGTTGCATAGAACTCTATAGCTTCGCCATAAGTTACCATTTTCTCTCAACTTGCTAGCAAGACCCATTTAGGAAATTTGATACGCATTCTTCATTTGAGTGATGTGCTCAAATGATGGAGGTTACTTGAAAGATGAGAAAATAATATTAGCATGTAGTTATAAATAAATGGTTATTTTTTAAGAAAGCATTCGATTAAATTAGTGGTTTGTGGTGAGTTGAGGATTAAGTGTTCAAGAACATGCACAACATAAAAAGATTTCTTTGAAAAGGATGATGGAAGACAAAAGAGCTCAAGAATGAGTAGATACGAAGTGAGTGAGAGAGGTCCATCAGAAAGATCGACAATGAATATTAAACTACTTAGCATAATATAAGGGTCTATACAATATAGAAGAAACAAAGCATTGGGTACTAAAGGATGGGTATCCAACAACCAACCTAAAGTGGCCAAACATGAAACTTCAACCCTAGGCAATCAAACATCCCCCAAACTCTAGTGGTCTCATAACTAGAGATGTCGAGGAATATTCCAATGCTCGAGAAAAAGTTTTTCAAATACTAATCTTCATTTTCTCTAATAACACGATGACATGAAAGGTATTCCTCAAGTTTATGGGAGTTCTTTCTCACTATCTAAACAACCATCACCCCTAATATAACTTACAAGCTATAAATTAGCTCAAGCTTTTGTAGCTATAGAGTTGATGGGAGTGCTCATAATGAGTTGGATGCTTTCAAGACTGAGCTCAAGAAGAGCTTGGGATAAAGGATATGGGATATGCCTCTCACATACTTGGTATGTGCATTACATGTAATCATTCTAGAGGACACCTCTACCTATCACAGAAGGAGTACATCCATAAAGTTCTTAAGTGGTTCCATATGTAGATTGGTAAGCCTATTGATTGCCCACTACCTTCTCATGTGAATGTTAGTCAGGTAGATTGTCCCTAGTTGAACAATGAGAATGCCAAGTCAACCAAGTTCCCATATGCATCCGTGATGGGTAGCTTGATGTATGCCATGATAGCCATTAGATAACATTTGAAATGGGAGTTGTAGCTTGTTACATGGTGACACCTAGCAGGTGACATTGGGATGCCATAAAGGATATCAAGAAGTACCTAAAGGGTACTGTAGATATGTGCATTTTTAATGCTAGTTAGGATTACTGGGGTTGTGCGCCACAAAGAATTTGATTATGCAAGGCATACAGATAGTAGAAAGTCCACCTTTGGGTATGTCTTTACCTTTGTTGGAGGTGTTGTTTTTTGGATGTCTAGAGTGCAAAAATACATAGCCATTTCTACTACAAAGATTGAGTATATTATAGCCAATTGAATCTTGTAAAGAGGCTCTATGGTTAGGCCATCCTTTGGTGGTCGACCTTGGTATATTATGATGGAGATTCAATCCCAAAATTGAGCATGATGAGGAGAGAGAGGAAGAGACATAGCTTGATTATGGAGACTTGTGAGAAGTAAAGCATTGCAAGAGTCTTGGTTGAGTGTTATAGGAATGAAACTCAAACTTATATTCTTATTGTGACTCTATTGCATGATGGAATGAGAAGAGATATAAGCCAATATTTGCTATATATTATTTGGAGCTTTGCCTTAGGGATCCCAAACCAACCAAAAGGCTCCCAACCCTATGTGGCACAAGGAGGAGAAGTTTGGTGTTCAAGAAATAAAGAATACTTTTTCTTGAAGGGTATGGGGGTTATGTTTATTTTCCATCCTCTCTCTCTCTCTCTCTCTCTCTCTCTCTCTCTCTCTCTCTCTCTCTCTCTTATACACATATACACAATTGAGCACAAGTATACACTCATAATCTCTCTTTTCATTGAACATAAGGATACAGTCATGGAAAGGAAAAAGGTGAGTCTTACACACACACACACACACACACACACACACACACACACACACACACACACATTTCTTAAAGACAAAGAGAGAAAAATAAATTTATTTTTAAATTATACATATGATACATGTAATATGTGCATACTTTAAAATCACATACAAATACATAGACTATAAATATAGATAAACAATACGTGCACACATATATGTAAACACATACTCATGTATGCATATATATATATATATATATATATATATATATATATATATATATATATATATATATATATATATGTGCATGTATACATGTGTATGTGTGCACATGTATACACACACATATGCATGCGTGCACACATTTTTTTAAAGAACACTTTCTTTTATTCTCAATAGTTCTCCATAGCTAAAGAGGAGTCTCTCTCTCTCTCTCTCTCTCTCTCTCTCTCTCTCTTTGTGCTCAAAGACATGGCTCGCACCAAGTAAGAAGCTTGAAGATTTTCCCTAGAACTCCCACACAAAGGCAACCTCCTTCTACTCCACCACCACCACCACCATCCCATCATTGCAAGCGTCAGTGGAAGCCATGCACAATGGCCCTCTAAGAGATCCACCATTATCAGAAGACCACACACCTCTTGATACCAAGGCTACATTTTAAAAGTTGGTGTAGGAGATAATGCTGAACATATTAATTAGAAACAGTAGGAGGCACTTCCTCGATAATTCAAGTGTGGATTGACATGATCGATGGATTGTCCAAGCCCTCCTTGCACTACAGGAAGTTACTAAAGCCTTCCTCATTGACTTGTTCAAAGACTCGGTCTATGCAACAATGCATGCAAGGAGGGTCACCGTTCACTGACAGGGATCTACGGAGGGACAATCCTAGCAAAGAGTAGCAACAATAGGGGTCTACTAGTGAAACATCTATGGAATCTAACTTCTAAAGCAATTTTATAAAACCTTGCTTGTATTGGATCTTGTAAATTTTTATGAATATGAATATAAAATTTTTGGTTCGTATTATTATTTTTAGTAAGTTATTATTTTATTTATTTATTTATTTAAGTTATCCTTATGTACCTTTGGATAAATAAATATTAACACAAATTCAATAAAGCACTATGTATTAAATTTAAATAATGAATCATGTGTATAAATCTAACAAATATACGTTACATTGAAATAAAAAATAAATAAATGATACGCATCACAAATTACATTGTATGCAAATCCAACAACATCGATTTTTATTAACACAAGAGAAGATTACAAACTGCGGTACATTGCAAAAGAGACATAATTAGGTAGTAAGTACATCTAATTTATCCTAGGCTTCTTGGAGCTAGGCTCCCCATGGTTAGAGTAGGCTCTTTATCATAGGCAACAATACATTTTGTCCTAGAAGTTTCTTCCTAATGTGAGTGGGTTCTTCAACTTCGCCAACTATATCACGTACCACCATCGAGAAAAGTGGACCATACCTAGAATTTGTGAACAAGTGGAGCAACTTCGAACATTGAAGCAACACTACTTTCTCCAAGTTGGAGTTGGTCAGGATGGTCTTGAAGAGGCCAGTCTTCATTAGTGCCCTCAGCCTCGGGAAGTTGTTAATGAAAGCAAGAGAACATGTCTTATGAAATACTACTATGCCATTGACAAGCTGGCCAATGTACTCTTTCAATGCCGAGTTGTTCTGTACCCTTTCTTAGCCACTAGATCGCTCACCTTGCCTAGAGAAAAATTTATGTATATAGATAATGTCATGTGTTACACAAGTTCATGATCAGACTCACTATGCATGGAGAGTGCTAAAGATATATATCTCAGTTTTCTGTGCAACTTCATCCATAGGGCCTCCTAGACATGTGGACCCACAATAAGAATTTTGATCGAGATTGGACCCCTACAAGAGTCCTAGTTGCGAGAGGCCCACATTTGGGGGTATGAAATCCCAAATTCGGGGCCCTAGATGTGAGCCTCCACTCCTTTAAGGATCCTGATCTTGGTCAAAATCATATGCTGGGTCCACATAGCCTTGGAGGTCCCATGGGTGAAGTTGCATTAAAAATAAAAAACATTACCTTCTCCACATCATCTATCTACCATTGTAATGGAGTATCTAGGTTTGCTTCTGCAATCAGACCGCCCTCATCTCTCTCTTGGGAATGTACCGTGTAGTTGGGTCGAGGACCAAAAAGGCTTTTTTGCAAGTGCTCAAAGCCCTCGTCAGAGATGTCGTACTGTGGCGTTGCATACTCAATTTTTTTTGGATGCTCACAATGGGAAAGATGTCATTCATGCTCGTGCCATCATATTGAGCTACCTCATCCACATGTGTTGGAGCGTCCTGTATATCAAAATCTATAAAATCATTTGGTACATCATGCACCATGATACAATATAGTTCCTTTTCTTTTATCTCCAAAATATCCAACACATCTTGGATGAATATGTATTCAACTCCCTCGATGGTGACAGCATGGAGAGAAGCAAGGGGTGGCACATTGCTTAGCATCTCAGCAGGATAGGGAGGTGGGCGTACAATAGCTAAGCTTTGTGATGCCTCTTTGCTTGGATCGAGAGCAATTTCCTCAAGCTCCCTCTTGAAATGCTATGGCTTTGGTTGAGAGGGTGTGTTAATGTCTTCCTCATTGTCCTCTTGCATATCAGTGCACAAAATATAGATGGCAAAGGTTTCATCACGCTTGACGAGATCCATTGTGGTGTGGTCCTGGGATGAGGTGGTTATAGCTCTAGCATAGAGTTGTTACCCCACATGCACCAAAGCTCGGTTTATGACCTTTGCATGGCTTGATTCGACATGTAGACTACACAAAAAATCTATAGGAATCCACCTAAGAGTAGAGTTCGGAATGGAGCAAGTGAGAGGGTTCCTCACATCAAAAAATGATGCCACTATGCTAGACCTAGGATCTACCGTGGAAAGTGAGCTCTCTAGATTCAAGGTCATACAAAACCTTGGGTAAATCTAGTCTCTTATAGGCACGTAGTGTGTGGAGCTAATCCATGGCACAGAAAAGGTGAGAGTAGTAGCCATGGCACAGAGAGAGATAAGGGAGGAGAGCACAAGTATAGAGAAGTAGAGAATGAAAGTGAAAATGAGTTTGAAGATCTAACTTTTATCTATCAAGGGTTTTAAATAAAGGTTCTTATAAAATTTTTAACCTCAAAGTTTCAAATTAAAACCCTAACCATAGATACTTGATTTCAATAATTTAAAGCCACCATCAAAATTACTCAAATAGACAAACACTTCATTATATTCTCAAATATGTTTGGATTGTTGAGTATGTTCAAGTCTACGAAAAGATTGGATTTTTAAAAGAAAAAAATCTAAAAGACCTTCAAAATCCCCTTAGATCAAATTCTTAGAAGAGCCTTGATTAGGCTTGCTTTGTTTAATGTGTCCAACTTACTTTTCCTATAAGAAATGTTAATGAGCTCATTGACAAAACTTTACCAAAAGTTTAACTCTTTGAGATGGTAGATGTATCACATCAAGTGATCACATATATTTTAATAGAAATCATTCACAAATTAGAAATCTAAAACTTCTTGTGTGACACATCGCTTTTCTGTACACCAACCATATAGTAAACGCCTTATCAACACATGAACTCAAGCAACATGGTTACAAATTACTATTGTTATCACTCAATAGACTAATGTAGATTTGTTAAATAGTGAGCTAAAACAAAAGCATTGACTCCATTTAACAACATCTAGAAATCTAAATGCTTGTAACACTTATTTTCATTCCTTTTAACAATAGAGCGAGTGCTCCAAAGAAATGAGTAGAAGAGAGGAGCTGCAATATATCATTGTGCAAAGCCAATATTCCAAAGGCTACACAACTCTAGCTTGCAATTTAATTGTGATTTTAAATAGCGTGATTGACTAATTACAACATATATACTCACATGCTTGGATCACAATAAACCAAAAGTATCAAAATTAAAAGTACACAAAAGTTTAAAAAAAGTTTGTATTCTCTCTTATAAGAATTTTACAAGGATTCCACTATCTCAAGGATATGTGGAGAAGCACATTGCTTACATATCAAGGATTGTTCAATACGAGTCCTAACTTTTCTATTATTTAACTTGAAATAGAAGTTGCACAGGGGCTCATTGGACATCAATTGGATTTATTGTCTTAGAAAAGAAATGGGCCAATAACTCTCTAGACTGACTATAAAAGGATTATGACTATTCCACAAGATAACTACATCTATGAGAGATGTATGTGTCTCATCTTGAGTATCTTGATCCAAGCTGATCCACTCCCCTTGCAAAAGTCACCATCTTCTATATCAAAAGCAAATGCACAAAGTTTATCTAACGATGAAATACTTGTAATTAAAACAAAAAATATTGTAAGTAAAAGTGACTAACACGACAATTCATCCAAGCAATATCTATATAAATTAAATCAAGGCATACAAATCAGTAAAAAAGATTTAGCTAAATGCAATATTTGATTGGTTAACCCTGCACTCAATCGTCCTATCAAAATGTGTTCTTTTGGTCTACCATGACTCGTCCAATAGCTGACTCATCCATTCCTTGGATGAACACTTGCATTAATAAGTAAATTTTATTTTCTTCAAAACCTCACATGAACCAAACAAATATGCAAACAATGAAAATGGAATAAACCAACTAAGATGCACATCTTTGGAGCCTATGATAGGTTTCATAGCACTATTGATGTCAGATTTTATCTTGGACTTACGTGCTCTAGACAACTCCAAGCTACCAATCAACCATTCATAATCAAATAGTGGCAACAATGGGACATGTTGCAATCTCTAACTTTCTACTACATACAATGAATTATAAAAAAAGATATTTCGAGTTGCAAGTTGACTTGTAGAGTTATTATCATAGATCAAAGAACTTATGTCTTCATGCCAAACATGTATCTTGTTACTCAAACATTTCATATTCTTTTATACATGCAGAGTCGATGGATATAGAGTTGTCAATAAAACAAACTTGAATTAGAACACAACAATGATTATTAAAAAAACTCTAATGCAAAGAAATAAAAAATGATAAAATTTAGAAACTTAATTTTTAAAAATATTTTTCAATGTAGTTCTTGTCGTGTACACATATTTATTTATGCGTATAAACTTGTTGGATCAATACTTTTGTTACTGTACGTGTCCCATTAAACACTTTTCTGAACTCTAAAATTTTAGATTTTCAATATTTGTTGGGGTCTGCAACATCCTTATGCTTGACCTTGAAACTCCCTTGAGTACTTGGGTGCATTAAAATCTAATCCAATGTATAGTATTTATCACAAAGCCAATTATCGCTGCTATCTTTCCTATTGAAGACCTCCATTGTAAGTATGTTACTCACGTTTTTTCTCCGTGAAGATATCTATATTAACCAAATACAAAACTTACCTATCAGTAAGTTTTTATATACTTTTATTACTACATATAAGTGAATTTGTCCATATATAGAATCATTAGTATAACAATATTTTCATGCACAAGTATCCCTTTGCCATTTCACATATGCAATTCTAATATTATGCAATGTTATGAGACTGCAACATTGATACTATCTCATGCTATTCCATGGTTTTAGAATCTAAATAAAATTATCCTAATGAGACAACAATTTTTTTTCTTATTCATAGTATTTTAATTGTGGATTTCTAAATACAAGAATATTAATGTTGCAAACTTAATGTTCAAATCTATACTAGATATTTCTTTCTATTTATCATAACTAGATGTCAATAATAATAATTCACAAAAAATACTTACAAAATAAATTTTTACATTTAATCATTGTAGAGAGCAACGTACATGAGAAACTTTGTAGCACTCAACCCTAAGGCTATTAGAAAATAAGTCGATTAGCAAAATTTGTACTTGGTGAGTATCTTCCCCCTCTCGCATGGTAATGGTGCCACGGTCCTTGTGAAAAGTCTGCAAAGGACTCTACACAATGAATGTAGTCTACCCCTTGGCCCACTACTTCCATGTATTTTTGTAGATTGCACTGCTCAATGATCTTCCTCATAGCCCATTCTTTGATGGCCATGTCTTCTAGGTTGAAGACATGTTAGCCACGTGTTTCCATCAAAAGGCCGTATTTGGCCTGCCCTTCTTCTAAAAAAGGCAAATTGCCCGCCTTTTCTTGGCCTACCATGATGGGTGCCTGTTGAAGGTGATACTTTGCCAAGGTAAGACTAATCCGTAGGAGTAGGAGATGTAACATGCAATGCAATTGTTTTCTCACACTCCATAGCTTCTCATGCTAGTATTTGTCTAGGTGGTAGAGAACATTGCTTATATACCAACCACGAACCTAGTAGAGCCAATGCATGCAAGCTAGTTGGCTGAGGAGGGATTCAAAGGATCTATCAGCTTGCATGATGCATGTGTTTGTGATTTGGCCAATCCTCTACTAACAAAGGACAAAACAGCATGCATTCATTGGCAGAAAGTTCCATGGCACAAAACCCAATGCAGAGAAGATTTTGAATCAACTACAACAAGGAATTAGTCCCACACCTCAAGTAGCAGCAAGGATGGTTGAGGAGGTCGCAAAACAGGAACTGAAATACACCATCTTGATTAGAGGGGACAATGTGACAGTAGCAAGGAAACAAAGGGTTAATGGAAAAAGTGGGTTTAGAGGAAGCAAATGCCTCTCATGGGCATGAGCATGTGATAGAAAACATACCAATAGAAAGGGCAAAAGAAAACTAAACTTTGAGGACCCTTTGCTGCCAAATGATCAAGAATAGTATCCCTGAATTCTTCGGAGGAAATAGTCTTTCACAACACCATTTGGGCTATAAGAAGATTCTAACTTGCAGTCGTATGCAATGTCAAGGGTGGTTGGAAGCTAGACAGGGAAAATGCAAAAAATCTATCAAAAATATGATGCATGGGGTGCATGCACCTTCATTTTGGGGCATCATGGAGTGGTCCAGCTCAAGAGGAGAAACTAGCAACCAACATGTAATGTGGCACCAATTCATGTGATTTTGTAATGATAGTGTGGACCATACATTGAACATTTATTCTTCCATTCATCACGCACCACCCATAGTTCCACAAGTATGGCCAGTGGCACGAGGCACAAATTTAAAAATAGAAGAAATCCATATGTTGGAGAGTGGTGGGTTTGTTTTATAAAAGGTGGCAGAAGAAGTGGATGCTAACGAGGGCTCATGTAGATATTAGAGAGGTATTTCATAGGCTACAGGGAAAAGGATAGACTTCGCACTAGCTCTAGATGCAAATGTGAAGGGCCATACAATGGTGAAACCCTTAAAGCAAAAGCTTTTCAAACTACAATCACCTAACTCAAGTGTCTTGCAGGAGTGTTATAATGTGCACATTGCAAAGAATCCAACATGTAATTGTTGGGATTCATGGACCGTGTAGCAGAAGGAAAAGAATATTTGGCATGCAAGCACATGTACTATGTGTACCTGTGAGTGTTTGGAATGGATGCAAATATAAATACGTTTATACACCAAAACATGCTTACAAAAGAAAACTTACACCTCGTAGTTGGAAGTAAGAACTTTTCCAGCACCATCTGTAATGTGACCAGCAAAGCAACACCAATGCTACATCTTAGCAAAATTGAATTTTATTTTGTCGAGAAAATATTGTCATACAATTCACTTAGTTAGCTTATATCAAAATTTTGACAAGATTTTGGTGATCTTCTCTCTCTTAGTTTGTCAAGCAATAGCACTATTGCTAGAAGATAAAGCAATATAAATGTACATTTGGATTGCTTGTATGAATTTTATTGTATCGAATTCATTTGGGGGGGAGAGAGGGGGGAAGGGGAGGGAGCTATCGATCCATTGCAATTAAAGTTCTAACAATCCATAGTGATTGCATGAGCATTCACATTATGATAACAAGAGAGATAGAGAAAGAGACAAATAGAGACATAGAGAGTCCAAGATGGAGAGAGAGAGAGAGAGGGAGAGAAACACACACACACACACACACACACACACACACACACACACACACACACATATATATATATATATATATATATATATATATATATATATATATATATATAGTTGTTTACACAACACAAAGAGAAAGAGAAAATGTAGAGAGAGAGGAAAAAATTGAAGGTACAAAGAGAAACTCAAAGAGAGTAAAGTGATTGAGCAATTTGAGACACATAGAGAGAGAGAGAGAGAGAGAGAGAGAGAGAGAGAGAGAGAGAGAGAGAGAGAGAGAGAGAGAGAGAGAGAGAGGTGGGCCATAATCTACCATTCTAGGGAAATTGCACAAATGGATCCACGTTGTTGTGACAAAGAGAGAATTGTTTACACAACATAGAGTGCTATAGAGTGAGTGAGTGAGTGAGAGATTGAGATAATAATTTATATAACATGGAGAACTATTCACAAGAGGATGGAGAGAGAGAGAGAGGGAGAGAGAGAGAGAGAGAGAGAGAGTGTGTGTGTGTGTGTGTGTTATTTGCACAAGACAAGGAGAGAGAGAGAGAGAGAGAGAAAGAGAGAGAGGGAATATACATGTAGAGAGAGAAATTGAGAATGAGAGATGAGAGAGAGAGTGTGTGTGTGAGTGAGTGAGTGAGTGAAGGTAGTGGTGGTGGTGGTGGTGGTGATGGTGATGGTAATGGTAGTGGTGGTAGTGGTGGTGAAGGTAGCAATGGTAGTTGTAGTTAGTGGTAGTAGTGGTGATGAAGGTAGCAGTGGCATTGGTGGTGGTGGAGGTATCTAGTGGTAGGATTAGTGAACTATATGTAACAAGAAATGGAGATTTCCTAGAAAAGGTCACTCAAAATCTTGCTCATAAAGCTCGCTTCTTGCCGTTCTCCCTTGGATATGGAGAGTCATGAGAAATGTATTTTTCCTAGATATGGAGAGTCATGAGAATTAGGCTAATAAGAAGGAATATACAAAGAAGGATTGCTACAAGTGGAAGAATAAGTTGAAGAACAAGAAGGGAAAAAAGTAAAAATGAAGATGAATGTAAAAAGAAAGAGGAGATCAAGGGAAAAGATAAAGGAGATTAAATCGTGTAGTAGTGATGGTGGAGATATTATATATATATATATTCCCTTTTGGTGATGATTCTTGGTTGCATGGATAATGACATGTCATAAAATTGGTTTTTTGGATCACAAAGCAAATTTCATGTCACTCTATTGGTTCCATATTGATGGTGCTAGGAGATGATGATTGTAGAGGGAGCTCACACTCAACCGCCAAGACTCATGAACTGCTTATTGTTTCAAGCATTTCAAGCAAGCTCTAATGGCTATCTCTCACCTAGCTAATGCACCTTTGAACCTTCGAGTGTAGTAAGCTTACCTCAATGCCAAAGTGAGTTGCCTCCTCTCTCGCACATACCGATAGCTCCATGATCCTAGATGCTAGCTCAAGCATCTTCAAGCCTCCTCCATCGAGCTCCATCCACCATAGCCATGCACGTGTGAGAAAAGAAAAGAGAAGAGAAGAAGAAAAGAGTACATGGTGAAGAGCTTTACCCTCTTGATCCTTCACTCCCACACACTCACTCCCTCACACTCCCTCTCTCAAGAGCACACACACAAGCAAGGTGAAGAGAAGAAGAGAGGACAGCCACACACCAAAGAATGAGCTTCCATTCACTTTTTGAACTTTATATACAAGCCCTAAAATCCCATGGGCACCCATCCCTTTATACACAAGCAACCGTTGTGGCAAGGTCATTTTTCCTATTTCCCTCTTCTTACCTCATGCCTTAAGCCTACACCCATCTATTCTTTTACAAATGGCATAGAAGGAAGCCTGGTGCTCTTTTACAAGAGTTTTTAGAGTTTTTTAAGGCACCTTTCATTTAAAATTGTGCTTTTTGCCTCAGCTTAGCGTTAGGGGCCGTCTTTGTACCTTTGCTCTTTTTCTATCCTTTTTCCGCTCTTTGCTTCATATTTCTGCCATCTCGCATTCAAGTTAACATTACCCCCCTTTGAGACAGGTGCTAGTCCCATGGCACTTCGAGCTCTTGTTATGGACGAGTGGGCTTTAGGCAATTGGCTAGTGGGGTGATGATAGGGACGCATGTGGACTCCATGGATTGGGAAGCTTTGGTAATGATTTGGATGGAGAACCCAACGTATGTCGAGTGGATGATGGGGGCCTTCAAAGTTAGTGGTTTGCAGCATCTTATTGTACCTAAAAGGATAAAGTACTATACCTAAGGAAAGTGTCTACCTCACTGTGCAGTGTTCTATGCTTGTGCTAGTGGAATGGAGAGTTGGGTCCCTCCACAGGCAAGCATGGGTGATGTCCCACACTTGAGGACCCCATTCGTGCGTGAAGGGGGGTGCAGTGTGTGTAGCTAAGGGTAACATGTCTAACCATAGGCGAGTGTTACCTCCTTAGGTATATCTTGTCCTTGAGGTGCCCTAAGCGTGAGGCCGGCAGCCAAAAAGGGCTAGGGTGTTAGGAACGGATCCGCGACCAACAGAGGCCATCAGATGTGCTTAACTTGAGGACCCCTAGGTGCTGTGACTGTGAGCTATGTGCCGTGAATTGTGTTTGGACGTGCCATCTGCTCCTTTTGGTGTTATTTGTTTGCTATCTCTTTGTTTTTTTTGCTTTGCCGAGTTATATGATTTGGGCAGTAGCTAATTGCTAGTTATCATCATCAGAATGTGGTGGGGAAGGGGATTTAAAGGAGTACTCAAAAATTTCCAGCTCTACATATAACCTTTAAGGTTCAAGCGGACATGGAGAGAGGTGGTGGAGAGGAATGGGTGGTTACAGCAGGTGAATTGGTTGTCACTCATATCCTCGAGAATGGCTAGGCAGAAGGAAGGTAGACGGCTGGCTCACATCATGAGACGGGTCATTGCACAGCTATCTATGGTGTTAGGATCAAAAAAGAGTGGGGGGAGACCACGTTCTACTAGGGTGGGATCCTGCTTAAGTAAGATTTTTAATAGCCTAAGGTAGTTGCATGTGGTAATGAGGCCGGGATCAGGATAGGAGGAGAAGTCAACAATGAAGCAGGTCATGGTAGCATCCATGCTATCCGAGGTGAAAGTGAGGGCTTGTGCCAAGCTAAGTAATACGGGGGCTATATATAATGGGCAAGTCGTAGTGACCATGGATCTTTGTATCAAAATATACTCCTACCCTACGAGGATATGCCATGAAGGTGGGGTTGTTTCACACTGAAAGGAGGGTATTACAAAAATCCATCCATGAGAACACATTGTCATCGGAAATGCGCCTCCGCCAGATGGCTGGCACTTGTATCCAGGCACAGATCGAGGCACTTCAAAAACCTTATTTTGCTAATACTCCACATCCTCGGTGCCCCAGAGAGGGTGGGATTCTTCTCTCTTTGCTCCAGTCATTATTGGCCTAGTCCAACACCAATCACCTCTTCCACTACTTCAAGGGGAAGGACTCTGCACAAGCCGTTGGGAAGGAGGAAGCTGAAGTTAAAAGGTTGTTTCTCTTTTTCTTGTCTCTCCTAGACTGCGAGTTTTGCATGGAAGTTGGCCTATGGCTAGGCATAGTGGAAGAGGTGCGAATGGATGTGCCATAGGTTTGGCCCTCAATCTCTATCTGGCTTCTTCCACCATTTTCTTTCTCCTTTCCCTCAAGGCGGTTTTTCTTTCCGCGGATGTGTCTATTGACTACTCTATTCTTCAGGGTGCGATGAAGGGGATTGTGGGATCACTTCTTCTTTGAATCTGTCCATGTCAAATTTCAATTCAGCTTCATCCCCTCTCGCGATCCTCTTGCTGTACCTCCTCTACAAACCCTAGTGTATCGATCTCCTAGGGGGTTAGACTGGCCAACAACAGGTACTTATGTTGTTCATCAAGACTCAACCCAACTACAATGGTTTGTGGTGGCATGTGTAGCCCTGCTTGTAGAGCTTTGCGTACTATGCTCAACTTCTTCTTTACCACCTCAAGGGACTCCCCTTCCTCCGTGTGAGTGGCATCCATCAAAGTATTCAGGAAAGCTCGTTGTTAAGTATTGAAGCCCACTTAGGCTACCTCTGCTCTGCTTTCTGCTAGGACTTTCTCTTTTTCCACAAGAGCCAGGTGACGCGCCAAGGTCTTCACTCTTCATTCATTTTGGCATGCCCACTCTTCGGCTCTCTTTTTCATCTCCTCCATACTTCCTCCTTGTCTTTGTACCAAGGCCATGAGTCTATGCTCCTAGTCTTCCAATTCCTTGCTCATTTTCTACTGCTCTTTTCTTTCAAGGCTCAACTTTTCGGTCATATTTTCCATCTTTGTGTGGTGTTTCTCCTCTTCTTTCTTCCTTTCTTCTTCCTTTGCGGCCAACTCTTCTATGCCTCATTCGATCCAATCTGTCTTTGCTGCCAAATCCTCATGATGCAAGATTAAAAGTTTATGTTCTCTCTACATTTTCACTAGCTCTTGATTTTCATCTTCAAGTTGTTGCCGCCAGCTTTCCTCTTTGTCATCTTTGGCCTGTAGTTCCTGTTTTAGATCAAAGATCTCCTTTTGTCGCATAGTTGTTTGCCTCATATTTTCAAGTTGGAAGGTTGTCACCGATGCTTTTCCGCATCCAAGCTATCTTTCATTCCTCCTTTGCCTTCTCTAGCTAAGAGAGCAGTTCAACAACATATTCATCATAGTTTGCTGGTGGTGTCATAGTAGTAGGGATTGGAATGGTCGAAGCTTCCACATTTTGGCATTTTGGATCCTGCCTAGACTCGGCATCTGTGGCCGATCTTTTTTGCCCAATGGCCGTAATCTCCACACTCTTTCCTTGGGCTAGTTCCTTATTAATGAAGTACTGCATCCAGGCCACAAAATTGTTTACATCAACACTGGCCGAGATGCTTGGAGTGAGAGTGGTTGCTTCGCTGGTGGGCACCAAGAGGGGCGAGATGGAATGAATGGGAGCCTTGCCCTTGCCCTTGATGACCACAAGTGGTATGACTTCGGGTACCTGAGTGCTTGAGCCAGGTTCCTCATCCTTGGGCGGACTTAAAGCCCCTAGGTCATCGAGTTGGCTTTGTTGTTCTATGGACCAGTGAGTTGCTTTGGCCATGTCTTCCTCCTCCTTTCTCCTCAACTCCACCTCCTTTTCTGTAGCTCTTCTCTCTCTCTCTCTCTTCCTTTGTTTTCCTTGATTCTTCTTCCAGCTTTTTAGCCTCTTCCTTCTCTTTCTTCTTCCTCTCTTTAGTCTCTCTTAGGGATTCCCTTTTGATTCTCTCTAGATCTTCTTTTCCTTCTTCCTACCCTCATCTTGTTTCTCCTTTTGAGCTATCTTTTTAGTGGGCTTTTTTCCTTTTTTCCTTTTGGATTGAGCCTCCTAATCCTCCTTTTCTATCTCAATTTCTATCCTTTTGCTCGATGGCTCTTTCTCCTGGTGGATCAATGACCTATTTGGAGTCTCATCCTCTCCTTCTTCTCCTTGCTGAGCTTCTTTTACAGCCTCCTGGATGATGGCTATCAGCACACTTCCATATCTGATGAAAGAGGCCTTCGAGGAAGGTTTCTTTCTCTTGGTACTTTTAGAGGTTGGGGACTCTCCACCTGCCGGGGGCTAGTGCTTTGGCTACTTGGTCTATAGTCTTGCGCACATAGCCATTCTAGTCTACCTCATCCAAGGTGTGGGCTGCCACATTCTCTAGCACAGGCACACTAATTCGGTGCATGAGGGAGTTATAGCGCTAGCTGGAGAAGAGTGAGTGCACCAATTTGCTTGCATGCGGGCCTCACCATTGGGGATATCCTGTATGTTGATGCCTCATTTGTCAAAACATCCTCCCTCTTCATCTTTAGCATAGCATACACATCTCTCTTATGTTTCTTCTCCACCCTTAGGTTTCAACCCCAATGCCTTCTCCACCAAGGCCTGGTTCAATGGCACCTGCACACCTATTTAGCATTCTCCCCTCTTCCCACAGTCACCATTCTGCATTCTTATTTGAGGTTGTACGTTCTCAGAAATTCTGCACACTTTATGTGGTCAGGCTCCTGCACAAACTTCTATAAGTACTTCGAGAGGTTACACTATTCCACCACTCTTCTTGCAGCCTCCTCCTTGGTTACCACCTTCTCCAGGTTGTGGATACTGCGGAATTTTAACTGATTATAAGCGTAGTTTTCTAAGCTAATATCGTACTGCAACCTCTCCTTCTCCGTGAAAGGGAGTCGATGGGCACGATCTTGCTATGACATCTTTTGTTCCTATCATGAACCATGATTCCCATTAGTGTTTTCAAAACAATTATTTGATGAAAAGAAAGACTTTCTATTTGTTGAATGAAAACATTTAAGCTCCAAAATAAACTTTCATTTCAGACTTTTCACCCTTTATTTCAAAAGTTTTGTGACATTTTTCCTCAATCACAAGTTAACATGTTTCTTTCCTTTCTGTGTTTAAGTGTAGACTAAGGTTTTCACGGCAGTGTGTTTTTTCTTATGTGTTTATGCATTTCCTTGATTTTGATTAGTTCTAATTTGACTCACCTTACCCCCTCCCCTTCCAAATTTTAGAAGAATCATTCCTAGGATTGAAGGTTAGAGGGCCAAGGGCATTCAGCATACGGGTGAGTGTTTACCTTTGCATGAGCCAAGCATAGAAATCTACATTGTACTCCAACTGAGCTTTGCGGTTCAGATCGAAGGGTCGGCTGCCTATGTGTGTGATGTAAGTAAGGATATCTGTTAGGAAGTTGCCACAATCGACACGGCTAGCAAGATGTAACTCTTCCTCGGTCAGAGAGGTGATCAAGGTGAGGGTGTCCTTTGATGTGCTCTTCCATGGGTTAGTCACAAATAGTTATTAACACCCTATACGAGGTTGGAGTGACATAAGTTGGGTTATACTCCCATGTCTTGATTGTGCGTCGCTGCTCAGTGTTGGTCATTATTTGGCATCCTTCGACCTCCAATTGCAATCGAAGAGCATACCAGTTCTGTAAGAATGGGGTTTTAGCTTTAGAAAGATGTTTCAACTCCTCGATTTCTTGGTCAGTGATAGCAGAAGTAGCTCGCTTATCGTATGACGTAATGAGACGCTATTGATGGCTTGCTCGCTAGATATCTTAGTGCTGAGCAACTCTGTAGCTAAGTGGTGGGGTGCTTTGATGAATGTGAATTTGAATGTGTCCCATGAACAAGGCATCGTACAAACTTCGATTGCTAAGGGCTCTTGCAACATGTCCAAGTCCAGGTAGAGCTAGCGACATGAATGTGGCATCTAAGCATCTAAGGCAAGCAATCACGGCATCCCCTGGGTCTTCGACTAGATCTGCAACAACCAGTGTCAAGAATGTTTCCCGCTCATAAGAGGGTCAAAGGCATGTGGGTGGTTGGGGTTTGACAGAACTAGAGAGTTTGGTAGCGGATGGTTGCAGTTTCGGTTGTTCTTGAGATTGTAGTTGGGTCCCTTACACAATGGGCTGGGACTAGGACTGCTAATGGATCACTGCCACTTGCAGATGCGGCTTCTTGAGTCTTGGTAGAGTTACATGGTATTGGTTTGGGAGTAGCAGCTCAGATTTGGGCCGATAGACTTGGTCAGTCTTCATAGGCATAATCAGTTGTGAGTCTATGGGCTTGATGTCTCGAGGCTTATGCAGCTTTAGACCTTGACACATGGTATGGCTGGGTATGGTTAAGCGTGAGGGTGGCATTTGATCAGTTCCTTTGGCTGTTTTAGCCTTAGGGATCCCTATCTAGGCATTACCCTCATAATAGCCTTGTGCTTGCAATAGGGTCTTAGAAACCCATCGCGGCTTGACCGTACGTCACTATCTATAGCTTTGTCTTTGCCTCCAAGGTTTAAGGGTTGCGTTCTTAGCCTTGCAAAGGCATGGCTGATTGCTCCTCGATGGCAGGCTCTGATGCTTGGGTACCCATCTGAACTGGGGTTCATGGGCATTGGCTTTGGCATTAGCGGATTGCTGGCATAGAGGTGTGGCAGGTTGTAACAAGTCACAACCCCCCTCCTTAGACTTGGATGTAGGTGTTTCCACCAGTGACTTTGCGGATCTCATAGGAGTCGCAGAGCCCTTGCTAAAAGTTACTACTATTTGAACATTACCAATGGCTAGGTGAATACACTGCGACTCATAACCAACATTGCAATGAGATTTCTTTTTAAAGGTTCGACCTAGCAGTGACTCTGTGCCGGCATCTTTAGTGTTTGGTAATGCATAAAAGATCATTGGTATGCTCTCAGACTCGATAGAAACTGCAGCCTTGCACTTCCCTAGGAGTGAGTATGATTGGCCCCCATATGGGCTTAGTTTGGTGGTAGTGGACTATAATTGTGGTTTATCAATGTGGGTCCAATGATCATGGGTTAAGACATTGAAGTTTTCTCCCTCATCGATCAAGGCGTTGAAAGTGCATATCTGCTTGGCAATGACTATGATGTAGAGGTAGGCGGGTTCTATGGCTTCCTCATTTTCATCATCAATCTCTGTGATTGTGGCTACTCGTACCTTGATAGGGGATTCTAACATTGGTGGTTCATATAGGGGATGCGTGGGAGGGTAGTACTTCTTGATTCGACTGCCATTGAAGAAGCCTATGCCCTCGCCTTCCAGAGTCTCAAGTTCAACATTACCAATTCGGCTTATGGCACGAACCTTGAAAGGCCCTAGACCTTTAAAATTCATTTTCTGTTTATGCCCCTTAACAGAGTACAAGAGCACTAAGTCTCCTTGTTCAAAGTCGCGCTCCTTGACATGCTTGTCAAACCAGCTTTTGCATTGTGCTTTCTCACATATGAGCGCATGGGTAGCTAGAAGTTGAGTTTCTGAGACGCGTTTGAGTTCAACTAGACATTCCATCCATGCCTCCTTTCCTTCCCATTGTTCATGAAGTGCAAACCTCATGCTAGGAACGAAGAACTGTACAGGTAGAATTTCTTTAGTTCCATAGGTCAACCTAAAAGGCATCTGGCCTACAGCCGTTTTATAGGCTTTGCGATAAGCCCACAAGGCTACCATCAACTTGTTATCCCAGTCACTTCACGAAGCAGAGACTACCTTGGTCAGGATGTTTACTAGAATTTTATTTGTGGATTCGGCCTGGTCGTTTTTTTGAGGATAATATGGCGAGGATTCCCGATGGATAATTAGAAAGGTGGATAGAAGATGCGCAATCACTTCATTAATGAAGTGCGTACCCTGGTCGCTAACCAGTTTGATGGGGCAGCCGAATCGTGAGATTATATTCTCCCATAGGAACTTGGCAGTCGTTCTAGCGTCATTCTTTCTCGTAGCTCTTGCTTCTACCCATTTCCTTAGATAGTCAGTGGCTACAATGATGTACTTGGATTTTGCGAATATTGTGCTGTAGGACTAATGGGTCCTATGAAGTTAATTTCCCATTTTTTGAAGGGTTGTCATGCAATTATTGGGGTTGGCTCCATCTAATCCTTGCAAATCGGGACCTTTATCCACTTTGACACTTTGCGGGTTGTCATATCTCTGTTAAAGTGTCCTCCAGCAATTCCAATGTGCGCCTCTGAGAGTGCATCGTGCATCTCATGCTCGCATACGCATCTATGCAATAATCTGTCTTGTCCTAGCCTATATAGCTGGCATATTATCAATTGATTGGATTGGATCTTGAGAATAAGTTTCCTAAGTCCAGCTTTCTCCATCGGTCTTTCAGGTAGTCCATGCTCAAGCACATGGACTATGTCGTCTGCCCAACATGGCGTCAAGTTGGCTCAAAATAAATCTCTCTTCGCTAGATAGGCTAAACAAGTGTGTGTCTGGCAACTCATCGGCGATGCCTTGTCCAGCGGCCTCTCTTGGGGGGATGCATGACATGTGATTGACCATGTAGTGCTACTTTCCTTTTCATACAACCACGGAGAAGTCGAATTCTAAAAGCAGAAGGAGCCATCGAGCTATGTGTCCTATAGCGCAAGGTTTGTTTACTAAATACTACAAGGCTTGATGGTCCACAAAGAAAGTGAAAGGTGTGGCTAATAAATAATGCCAAAATTTCTTCAAAAAAAATGCCATGGCCAGACCTCTTTCTATCATTCAGTAGTTCATCTCAGTCTCAATGAGTTGTCTGCTAGCAAAGCTCACTGGATAGTCAAGATTGTGTTCGCCAGGTTGGCACAACACTTCCCCCACAGTGAATTTTGAAGCATCAATATGAACGTGGAAGGTAATGGTCCAATCTAAGGCTCTATTATTAAATCATAGGTTATAATTATCACGGTGAAAAATCATATTCACATGCATCACATTAATTGCGTGTTTGATAATTTCCTAGGTATGAACTAGTTGTGATGTATGTAACGAGCAAGATAATTTCCGTTGTAAGATGACATCATAATAGGTGAAATTGATTAGATATTTGCATCATAAATTACCAAAAACGTCTTACAAGAATTCATGCATGAAGTGCATTGCTCCTTGCACAAGTTCTTGCAAAATACATTTCAGAGGACATCGAAAGAAGCAAAGTGTATCTCTGTATCACAAAAAGGATTCTAAGGTACCTGTAATAAGATGCAAAAAAGATTAAAGTGCAGCTAGACTCATACAATGATCACATAAAGTTAGATCATTCAAGAAGGTTATAGGTCGTGTATATAATTATACAAAGGATAATGTTAAGATTGCATGCATAGGAAGTACCTTCGCATGTGTGGCATAAAATATCATATGGATTATATCAAAATTGTAAGCATTGAAGTGAAGGCATGCCATTACATTGCGTGCATTAAAGTGGTTGGGAAAATTCAATGTTGTTTGTAATCTACCAAATGGGACTGAGATCCATGAGTCCCATGTCAAAGTCCTTGGTGACTTCAAGAGGGATAGGTAAAAGCTTAAGCACCTATGAGTATTATTAAGAGAGCTTAAGAAGATTATACTTAAGACGGAGTAGGACTATTCTAAACAGAACCATCTTGACCAACCAGGGTCAAGGGCATAGACAATCTTGATCAATTAAGATCAAAGATAAAGGTACATAAGTACTTCAAGGGGTCTAGGAGATAACCAGGCCAACTGAGGATGATGGGGTTGTCCATGACCTATTTTACAAGGAGACCTAAGGTAAGGATAATTAGGGTTGGTAGGGTACAAACCCTAACCCGAAGGAAAAGGGGAAACAAGCAACCTAGCTTGCCAAGCCCTTGGAATCTCGCCAAGTCACGAACGATCCAGGATCAGATGCTGGGAGCATCCGAGAAAAAGGAATCACACCATAGCAGTTAGTCATACAAACGACCTCTGAAATGATCGTGATTGTACACTTAGGTACATTGTTTGAACTTCTTTGCTCAAGGAACTAATTCAAGGCAAAACACTTAATGCTTCAGGTTAAAAGCCTGGAGGGAGAGGCAGGTTCAGTTACCTCCGACTGCCTGCCTGGCCCTATCCAAGGGGGTTGTTAGCCGCACCAGGTATATGGACCGATCACGCTGTGGGAGGTCTCTCTATGGGTGCTGCTTGGAGTGGGAGGACGCTTGGGTGCCAGGGGAGGCTCTGGCTATAAATTCCTTGCCTCCGGATCCCACATAAGAGGCCGACGTGACTCGAGATGGGATCTCAAGACCTGTGTACTATTTCATGGGCGGAACTTGGAGCAGCAATCATGTTGATTGCTGGGATAGCCTTCGTGCATGATACTTGATATATTGTGGAACTATGATAAATAAAGATCAGATATTTGAAAAAGGAACTTGCTTAACATTGTCTTTGTGTCAGTGCCCCTAAGTTACATGAAGGAACCTGTGTTTAAATTGATTAATTAAGGAAGCTGCTTTTGCATGTCAAACATAATGTGGTAGGTAATTAGATAACTAAGAAAACCGAGGAAAGTGCGGTGGACGTGACTTGAGTCCATCCTACGGAAGGGTGGTCCCGGTTAGTGGAAACTTTTCTCAAAAGACGTGATAATGAGACTGTGAAGACCTAGCGTCGGTAGAGTTAGAATCCCGATTTATGTTGTTTAGGGAACGGAATGGGACTATGCCTTATGGTGGGCAGGGAGGTTGAGCTTCACACCCCTCTCCTTTCCCATTCTCCATGAACCAAGTGCAACATAAATCCGCTTCAACTCTGTTGTTCCTACGCAAAGTGGTTCATCTGGAGCTCGATGCTAGCTACTTCCTAGAGACTTTTCTGATAGGAATGAAACCCTGACTTCAAGTCGGTCCTAAGTGGGAATGGCTGGATGCTTCCGCTCGGGGCAGACTCGGGAAGACCTAGATCGCAAACCATGTGACATTCCTTGCGAGTGCCAAGCGGCGCTTTCTAGACTCTCTTTTCGATGGGCTGCTAAGACATGTCCCACAAGTGGACGAGCAGACACGTTACAACTAATTTCAATTTACCACATATATTGCTAAATGATGAGATATCTTTTAGTTGGAAATATACTAGTAACATTGGCAATTTTGCTTATAAACCCGAGGAAGTTTTTGAAGAACAATTCAATATCCAATATGACTACATATGTTCTTCCTCCAAAACATTTAAACCATTCTATTGGGAAGTGGTTATTATTTTCCATGACTTATGTACGGAACAAGGCTACTCAACAATAATAGGAGAAATCAGATGGCATATGGTGTACTGATTTAGGAGCATCAAATCACATAACACCACATGGAGAGTGGTTTGAGGAAATGAAAGCAAGTACAAATGGCTATGTATGCACTGAAGATGACACTCAGCATGGCACAGCTCATACAGGAGTTGTTCCACTAGTCATGCATGATGTTAAGAAGAAGAAATTGTAAGATGTTTTGCATGTTCCATCAATCACGAAGAATTTTTTATCTGTTGGCCATATGGTTGAGCTATACTTCCAAGTACACTATAACAAAGATGGTTGTTTTATAGAGAAAAATGGTAGAGGTTACAAGTTGATTGCAAAGGGCAAAAGACATGGTAGAATGTTTTCATTGAATGCAAACATTCCCAAACTGAAAGCTACAAAGTTTTCTCATGATTATGTAAGTGTTAGAGACATAGATATTTGGCATAAAGGCATTGGACACATCAATGTACAAAGGCTGAAAAATATGCAGCATAAGGAGATTGTTTTTGGTCAGCCAAAATTCAAATATGCTAACTTGGGACACTAATGTTCAACATGTCAGTTTGGGAAACAAGCCCAATTTTTCTTTATGAACAATAGTAGACCCTTCCAGCTTCTTCATCCAGAGTGAGAAAAACAGAGAAAGGTATTATGCTACTTGTCATTTATGTTGATGATTTGATTATGACAGGTGACAGTGATGAAGATATCCTTCATGTGAAAATGCTATTGAAGCAGAAGTTTGAGATGAAGGATTTGGGAGACCTGCGTTATTTCTTGGGCATTGAGGTGATTAGATCACCAAGTGGGATACAGCTCTTGCAGAGGCAGTATGGATTGGACATGCTGTCCAAATATGGGATGACAGGCTGTAAGCCTATTTCAGTTCCTTTGGAGCAGAATGTGAAGCTGAGCATAGATGGAGGTGAGCTTCGGGAAGACCCTACTATGTACAGACGCATAGTAGGAAGTTTGATTTATATGACAATTACCAGGCCAGATTTGAGCTATGTTGTTGGATTGATAAGTCAGTTTATGCAGGCTCCAAGGAAACCACATTTGGATGCGGCTAGACGCATACTCAGGTATGTGAAGTCCACATTGCAGTATGGACTATTTTATGAGACTGGGGTTCAGATACAGTTGCATGGATACACTGATGCTGATTGGGCTGGTAGTATTTCTGATAGACGATCTACCAGTGGATATGTGTTCTCTTTTGGGAGTGTTGCAGTCACTTGGAGCAGCAAGAAACAGCCTACAGTTGCCTTGTCCAGCACAGAGGCTGAGTACAGGGGTGCAGCAATGGCTGCATGTGAGGTAGCTTGGTTGCATAAGCTACTTTATGATATGCATCAGCCTACAGATGGGCCAGTTGTCATTTATTGTGACAACATGAGTAGTATACACTTGGCAAATAACCCAGTCTATCATGCTAGAACAAAGCACATTGAGGTGCATTATCACTATCTGCGAGAGAGGGTTTTACTAGGTCTTATTGATCTAGTTTATGTCAGCACAGAGGATCAGGTAGCTGACATATTCACGAAGGCATTGGGCGCGTAGAGAAGCTGCGCAAGTTCAGAGACTTGCTTGGTGTGCAGGAATTGGGATTGAGCTCGAGAGGGAGTGTTGAGATATCGAGCTCCACTCGTGATATGCCAGGGTGACTGTTATGCATTTATGTCACCGACGTGTCAGTTGCAGATGCGGTTGGTACACCGCCCATGAATAATAGCTAGACGACAGCTATCCTTATCTACTCTAGTTTGTGGCTCAGTTAGTATGCCACCTTAGTTATTTGAGTTTGGTTTGAGACCCATATATAGGGTTCTTCTATTTCTTTGTATGAGAGTTCTTTTGGCTTACACAACTAAGAAGAGGAAAACTGTTTTCAGCCTCCACCTCTGTGTGTATTCCCCCATTGTGCAAGCAAGAAAGCTACAAGTGAGACTCCTTCCTTCTCTCCCACAATCTTGACACGCACTTCTCTACCACTTCATTCAACTTTGTCCAGAAAGGTACTTGTGCATTTGTGTCCTCTTTCTTCATCTCACATATTTCTAGAGTTATCAACTATTATACACTATAGAAACATAAGATAGAAATTGAAGTTTAAGGAGAACTATGTTTGTTAAGTTCATATTGTGATGGTAAAATCGTGCAAGAGAAAATACATTGGGTCATAATACCATATTAGAGAATTTGGAAAATTTCCAAGTGCCAATTTCAAATAAATGATAAATATTTGACCACGTGGCTAAATCTTGATCCATTTTTGAAGGTGAAATTTGGGAATGTAGCTTATATAGCATTTAGAGTAGACTCTACCTTTAAGTAAGACAATAAGATTTGACCATGCGGTCAAATAATAAAGGTATTGGGGGTTCCTAAAGTCCATGTATATTTCCAAATTCCCTAATATAGTGCTTCATATACATATGTTGCAATGGTGGTCCAATCATTAATACGATGCACATGGTCGAAGCATATCCAACTATTGCACAGGTCCCTAATGCCATTCCTTCACATATGATTCACTAAGTCAATCCCTGACACTAGCCCAATTGTTGACATTTTGAATATAAAGCACCTACTATCATTGTCAACGGCTTGCCGGGAAATAGACTACCATGGAAAAACTCTGTATGCACAATGTTTCTTTAACTTTAGAAGACAAGATTCCATCCTTTGATTGCTCTCAACCCGAGTTGCATGGACCATGTGTTTGAGCCTACATGCAATGAATATTGAACATCATATGCATGGATTTTTATGATATTTATGGGATGAATGGTATTTGTGAATGGAATAAGATGCTACTTGTTCCTTTGAATGAGTGGTTGGAGTTCCTCATGCATTGTTGAGAGTCTAGTGTGGCACATGGGAACATCTTGGTTGCAAACCAGGGCACTTGTCACACTAGTCTTCTAGCCACAATCATTTTGCAAGTGTCAAGGTCTGGTTGAGCAAAGTCTCTTACCATTTTCTATATGGTCTTTTGCACCTCTTTGACATTAGCTTTGCATTTACCTCTTTGCACCTCATGGTTATATGTGCCTTGATGGGCAAGAAATCTTGACATTGTGCTTGTTGACATCACTTAATACACTACATACTTGCACTTGGAGATCAGGATGGGGGAATGCTTATAACACAAGCATCCAAGGCTTCTGAGACCATCAATTGATATTTCGACATCTTGTATGTTGGCATTAAGTTTTCTTTCATAGCATGTAATGGGTCTTAATCAATACGATTTACTTGTATTAGAGTATAAAAAGCAGGTCATGCTATCCCACAATCCTTTTAATGACTTTGCAAGTGAAGAGTCTTATACCTCTCCATGCCACACCTAGTTTGGTGAGTCCAAACTTGAGTAGCCAATACCATTTCTATTTGGACACTCTAGTTCTCCAATGCATTTGCTTTAGTGAATGGTATTGGGGAATGCCATAGATGTTGATGTGGGCTTTGCCCAACAATGGCCATCATGATTTTGCTCCATACCCTCGATTGAATGCATATTTTCTACCATAGTGAAAGCTCATACATCACATTATCATCATATAAAACTAGGATCCCCTCCACTCTCTCTATAACACTCATAGTTTGAAGCAAATGAAACAACACTATTGTTGCCCTCATGAAGACATTATGTACTCAACCACACTTTGCAGCATAAGAGGATGGCCATATCCCCTTCTCTTCCACATCAAGCATGATTTGGGATGATCTTGTTTTTCGCAATGTCTGTGGAGGGGGGGGAGGTGAGGCTTCCACAGTTATTATTGTTTTCTCAAAGCTACAAAGGGTTTGGGTAAGGTCTACTATGGGGGAAGGTTGCAATGTAGGCCTATTTCCTTGTTCGACAAGATAGTCTTGTGAGACTTGTAGTGAAAAACAGGAACTTGAAGATCAGAGGATAATGTGCCCAATAAGAGATAGAGATAGAGACAATATAGAAAAGGTAGTGAACTGCAGTTGAGCATTTCATTGCTAGTAGTTGTATATATACAAGGTACATTAAATGAGGTAGGTGAGCTTTATCTCTAAATATCTAAGATATTGACAAAGTGGATATCTATGAGATCCTTTTGTCCACATACTGACTTGTCCTTATCTTATCCAATTTTTATCCTTATCCACAACTTCATCTTAACATCCCCCCTCAAAAGGATCCCATAGGTATCTGTAGAGAAAAAAAAAAATTACATTCAATTCATCAATTTAGCTAGATGTTTTCCCCTCCTGATCAGATCATGTAAAGGATTTGCATGGCAATTTTGTGCTTTGAGTGAGGAACTGATTTGGTGAGGAAATCAGCAGCATTGTCACATGATGGTACATATTGAAGGATGATATGGGAACTTTCAACTAATTCATGTACAAAATTATATCTCATATCAATATGGCCAAGTTTAATGCTTAATTTTGGTCCTTGAATGACAGAGATTGATGCTTTGTTGTTGGTGAAGATTGGAATTTGTTGAGGCTGATACCCAAGAAAGAGAATGGGATGAGGATGGATTCAATTGGAGATTTTTGGCAAGTGGAGTGACCATAGGATTACATTTTAGCATGGAATAATGGGAGAGAATAGACATAATGTAGGTATGTTGATGCATTTTGATGGATGTGGGTGATTGTTCAATTTCAATGCCAAGATAGTAATGCATAAGACCATAGTCTGTTATAGCAAATTGTGAAGATATGATAGATTTGGCTTTGGACATGGCATGAGGAGTGTTGGCAAGAATAGGAATGACATCAACATAGAGACCTAAGATAATGACAATGTTTCCCTGAAGAAGAGTATAAATGTTGTGATCTATTTCTAGCCTCTGAAAGCCATGGTGTAGTAAGTGAGAATGAATACAATTGTACCACTGCCTTGGTGCCTATTTTAGGCCATAAAGAGCTTTATGCAGTAGGAAAATGTGTGTAGGAAATTTGGGATCAACAAAGTTTGGTGGTTGAGACATATAGATTTTTTCTTCTAAGTGACCATGCAAGAAAGCAGTCTTGACATCAATGTGGTGAAGAATTAATTTAAAATAAGCTAGCGTGGAGAGTAATACTCGTAAAGAGGACAAAGAAAGTACAAGATATAATGTACTTCCGTAATGGAGGCCTTCAATTTCTTCGAAACCACTAGCCATAAGTCGAGCTTTGTACTTGTTGATGGAGCCATCTGGTTTGAGCTTTTTGCGAAGTACCCATTTGCAGCTTATTACAGATTCTTTAGGAGGAAGGGGTACCAATTTCCAAGTGTTATTGTGAAGTACAGCTTTGTATTCATCAAGCATTGTAGCTTGCCATTGAGAGGCTTCAGTACTTCGAAGTGCTTGAGTAACAATAGGGCAAATTAGAGCTGGTGAATCTTGAGCTTGGCCAAGAGCAATGTTGGCTTGAAGATGAAGATCATGTAAGTTTTTGAAGCACGGAGTTGATTGTGTTTGTACCTCTTCAGTGTGTCAGAGTCAGATGTACTGAATAGAGTAATCAACATTGATGGAGAAGTTGGAGATGGAGGCCATAGAGTCGTAATAATGAGAGCCGTAGGAGAAGTATTGCTTGATGTTGAAGACATTGCGGCTATGCGAGCAGACCTTTGAGGTTTTTGTTCATTAGTGAATGGAGCTAAGTTAGGAATAGAGGCATGGAGAGGAGCAGAGTGTTCATGAGGAAATGAAGCTTGTGGAATGGAAACTTGATCTTTATATAGATTTTCTTTAGTATGTTGGGAACTTTCAAACTGTGGACGATTGAGAGAATGGGTTTGAAGTGGAGCGTGAGATTTGATTTTGGCAATGATGACAGCTTGTTGGCTTGCAGAGGGATTTATTGAGTTGTCATATTGCGCCAAATACTATCATTTGGGATGTAATGTAGTCGCCTGTTGTTGAAGGATTGGATCACAGCTGGCGAGTTTGGACTGAGTGAAGAGTCCAGGTTTGTGTGATGTTGCAATGGGCAAGTTGTTGACCAATGCCAGTCATCGCTGTTTGAAGGAACAATAGATATCATTTTCTAGCTGTCTTGATGGATTGTAGCTGTAATTTGCGCTGATCAACGGGCTGGAGCTTTAATAGCTCCAGAAAATTTTGATAAGGCTTGATTTTTAAGGTTTGAAGCCTTTTGAGATAAGGATTGTTCACATGATTTAAGGGAATTCGAACTTCTACAAGAAGACAAGGCTGATGAAAAAGGTGAAGAGCTAGAGTGGCTAGAACTGGACAAAGAGGATGTTGTCGAAGTGATGTTTGGATTTGTATGAGGCATATCTAATGTTGGAGATTCTTTGACAGGTAAAAGTGTGAGAGATGGACATGTTGTGATGTTGGACGGAAGAAGATTATCTTCATAAAAGATGGCACTTTGGCCATAAATAAAGACTTTATCAATTGGATCATAGAAGCGATAGGCCTTGTGACCATGTGGCTCTCCATATTCTATAAAAATTAGTTGTGTGGCTCTAGGAGAAAAATTGGATTTGTGATCTTGATTGACAAGAAATGCAGTGCATCCAAAGACTTTAAGATGTGATAAGTCAGCAGGGTGACCAAACCACAACCCGTAAGGAGTATTATTTTGTAGGGAGTTGAAATACAACCTGTTTTAAAGATATGTTGCAATAGCGATTGCTTCCTCCCAGTAGTATTTTTTTAGACGAGCTAGTGATAGCATAGCTCTTGTAGCATTGAGTAGTGTACGATTCTTTCTTTCGACAACTCCATTTTGTTGTGGGTGATGTGGTATGGTAAGCTCATGTTGAATGCCAAAGGCCTTGCAATAATCTTCGAATTCATTTGAAGTATATTCTCTGAAACTTGGAGAAGACTTGTGACTTCCTCGTGAGAAAATATACAACAGTATATCTTGAATAATCATCAATAAGCACCATAAAGTATTTTGCTCCAGTGAGAGAAATAGGATTTATTGGACCACAAATGTCAGAGTGTACTAATTGAAGTGGTTGAGTCATAATGGAGTAAGATTTGGGATAAGAAAGATTTGTGGCCTTACTAAGAGCACAAGCTTGAAAAAATGGAAGTTGAGAGAGAGAAGGTGGAATGCTGAGGACAAGCTTCTTGTGAATAAGTTGTTGGAGAACATTCTGAGAGGCATGACCAAGCCTAGAGTGCCATAGGAGTGCGTTCTGTGGTAGACTTGTGAGTGAAGTGGAGTGAGCTGAAGCATTTGAAGAAGGTTGTAGTAGTGAATACCCAAGTGTATAAAGCCGACTTTCTTTGGGGCAGGTAAGTTTGAGAGAAGGTGAGAGTAGCTGTAAGATGCAGTGGTCCTCATAGAAGTGACCAGTGAGAGAGGATTGAGAAGTGAGCTCACAGATACTTAATAGATTTTTCTTGAGATTGGGAACATAATAGAATCTCTGTACCTTGATGATGTGATTGGAGGGAAGCTCCACTTGAATTGTGCTGTAGCCTTGTTGAATGTTGTTGTCCCCCATGGCAACACAGAGTGGAGTAGAGATATCTTTGAAGTTGACTAGCCATTCCTTGTGAAAAGTCATATGATGAGTAGCTCCAGAATATAGAAACCATGTATATTCTTCTTTGGATTTTGATGAAGGTGCCCAAACACTTATGGCTAGACTAATGATTGTTTTTGGTTCTTCTTCTATGTCTTAATTGCCGATACTAACAAAGTGAGCCTAACCTTTTGATTGATATTTGTTGAATCTATTTTTTTGACGACAATCCTTTTCAATACGACCTTGCCTTTTGCAAGCATTACATATGAGATGATAATGAGGGTTTCTTGTTGAGGATAGGAATTGAAAAGACTGGTAAGAGTTGGGGGCTTATGTTGAGGATTACCAAGAATCCCTTTAAAGTTAGACCGAGAAGGAAACTTGGGCTTTTGATGAAACAATTGAGTTCTTTTGTGAAGATGTTTTGGGTTGTAAGTGGTTACAACTAGAGCCTTGGATTCTTGATTTGAAGAAGTAGAAAGGGTATCTCTCATGACTTGCTATTGTTTGATTCTATTAATCAGTGATTGAAGCTTGAGTTTATCAGTGGAAGTTTAAGTAGTAATAAAAGCTCTCCAAGATAGAGGTAGGGAAGAGAGTAGAAACATGGCTTGTAATTCTTTTGAGATGACTAAACTAGATATTATGGTTTCATCTAGCAAAGATTGCCAATGTTTTAAGAACTTAGTGGTAGATTGATCTTCATGCATAGTGGCAGTAGATAGTTTTCTAAACATGGTCATTTGATAAAAAATATCTATGTGTTCATATGTATTGTTGAAGAATTCCCAAATACCTTTTGCAGTGGGTATTGTTCTTACTAGTTGTACTTGGCAATCTCCACAATGGACAAGTATTTCCATTCTCTTAGCTACATCTCTTTGCATCCAATCTTCCTTGTCTGCTCCTTGTTGTTCAAGGCAGTCTTCCTTGCCATTGATAATATTCCATAGATTTTCTTGAGATAGGTAAAGTTCCATCCTTAGCTTCCACACTTGATAGTTGGTGCCATTGAGTTTATCGATCTTGATGTGTCGATTTTAGGAGGTGGTTGCATTAATGAGAGCCATTGGAAGAATGAGAGTAAAGGAGGACAAGTAGTTTGTGAATTTGAGGAGAATATGATAAGCTAGAAAGATAGGACCTGGTGCTCTGATACCATGTAGTGAAAACCAGGAACTTGAAGATAAGAGGATAATGTGCACAATAAGAGATAGAGATAGAGACAATATAGAAAAGGTAGTGAACTGCAATTGAGCAATTCATTGCTAGTGGTTGTATATATACAAGGTACATTAAATGAGGTAAGTGAGCTTTATCTTTAAATATCTGAGATATTGACAAAGTGGATATCTATGAGATCCTTTTTTCCACATACTGACTTGTCCTTATCTTATCCAACTTTTATCCTTATCCACAACTTTATCTTAACAAGACTAAGGTGTCTAAAACATATACTTGGCCAGCCTTTGAGGTAGGTGAGCCCTAAAGTGGAAGCATGATCGGGAGCAAGATGAAATGGAAGCACGAGTGGGAGCAAGAGCTATGGTGGAAGGAGCAAGATCAAAAGAGAGAGGCACACACAATGTCGAAACTCCAATAGTCACAATGTGTGGCTGGCCTTTCCTTTATTCAAATGTCACTAAAAGAATAGAGAATGAAGTGATAGTGATGGGCGCATGCTGGTTGTAGTGTGCAGGTAGCAGGGGCACTATTAGTGTAGTAGTACATGAGGGGCTAGGTAGCAGAGATACTTTTACCCCCAACAACCTCCCACTTAAAGGAAACTTTGCCTCTGTGAGGAGTGAAAAGAAAAAAAAAGAAAAAGAAAAGAAAAGATAGTTCAGCAGATACATAGATACAACAAGATGAGGAAAGATGGCATCTCATCCAGTGCCCATGAACCTCCTAAGGAAGGCAAAGTGCTCTGTAGAGAGGCTTTTCGTGAGTAAGTCTACAGGATTCTAGTCAGTTGAGATATTGACATGGTCAACAATCTGTCCTCAATGACCTCACGAATAAAGTGATACCTCACTTCAATGTGTTTCAAATTTGCATGGAAGACCATATTCTTGGCTAACTGGATAGCAATCAAAGAATTCTAATGCGTCTTTGCAATACCAAGGTCAGTAACCAAATGACCCAATGAAACGGACTCCTTACAAGCCTTAGTGGCAACAATATACTCGGCCTTTGTAGTAGAAAGGGCCGTGCATTTTGTACTATGGACATCCATGAAACAACACCTCTAGCAAAAGTGAACATATAGTCAGTTTGAAGTGGACTTCCTACTACTACATGTCTTGCATAGTCAGAGTTAGTGTATCCCATGACTCCTGTATCCTGGATACCATAACATATGCACATATTAGCACTGCCCTTCAGGTACCTCATGATACCCTTCACAGTATCCCAATGCCTTTTGCTAGGTGTAGCCACATAACATGCCAGAACACCAATTGCAAATGCAATATCTGGATGGGTGGCTATCATGGCATACATAAGACTGCCCTATGTGAATGCATAGGGAATCTTGGCCATCTCAGCCCTCTACTCATCTGTGTATGGACAATTGGCATGTGATACTTCTTGGGTAAGTTACTCATGAATATATGTGTGCATCACGTGGGTTCAAAATAAGGTATTTTTAAAATACCATTTTTATATATTTTTTACATATATAAGGATGTAATATAAAGGGATTATTTATAGATTGAATAGAAAAGGATTATGTTTTATTCAAAAAATTTCACAGATAAGGATATGAAGGCAATGAATAGTTATAGGCTTCACATCTAGCATACGAAAGCACTCAAGGAGTTTATGGATATACTCCTTCTGTGACACATAGAGTAGTCCTTGAGACCTGTCACATGTAATGCACATACCAATTATATGAGAGGCCTCTCCCAGATCTTTCATCTCAAAGCTCTTCTTGAGTTGAGCCTTAAGAGCATCTAACTCATCATAAGCTTTCCCTACTAAAAGCATGTCACCCACATAGAGCACCAAAATCAATAATGAACCATCATGGGTTTTCTTCCTGTACAAGCATAGATCCATAGCACCATGATTGTAGCCTTGTGACTACGTGAATGCATAAAATTTGTGATACCATTCCCCTGGTGCTTTCTTCAATCCATAAAGACTCTTTCTCAATTTGCACACTAGGTGTTCCCTGCCAGGCTTTTCAAAGCCCTTAGGCTACTCCATGTATATCTCATCATGTAAGTCCCCATGTAAGAAAGCTGACTTGACCTCCAAAAGATACAAGTCCAAGTCAAGCTAGGCAGCCCAAGCCAAGACTAACATCTTAACCACATGAGAGAAGACCTCATCAAAATCAACACCATACTCCTACTTAAAACCCTTTTCTACTAATCTGGCCTTGTATGTAAGCCTAGGTATCCAGGGGTACTTTTCAACTTATACACCCACTTGCAAGGCAGAACCCGTTTTCCACTAGGCAAGGAAACCAAATCCCACGTACGATTCTTATGCAATGAGTCAGTCTCAGACTACATAGCCCTCTCCCATGAGTAACTATCACCCTTGTGCATAGCCTCATCATAGGTGAGAGGCTCTCATGCATTTGTAATCAAGATATAATTTATGGAGGGCTTATAACAATCAAGAGGTTGTCTATCTCTAGTAGAATGCCTCAATGTAGGGTATGCTGCTTGTCCAACATCCTGGCTAACATCCTATCTACATCCTGGCCATGAGGATTGGCTGCTAGTGTAGGCTGTCTAGCTAGTTGTGAGGGAGTAGGGGGACTTCTCTTGAAAGATAACCCTGTGCATATCAACAATATTCTTAGGATGCATATGTATTTAGTCCTCATGGAACACAACTTCATGGCTATAGATCACTTTTCACACCTCTGCTGATCCCAAAATATGATATCCCATCTCACCTATATCTCCATAGCTAAGGAAAATGCATTTTACACTTTTAGGATCCAGCTTATTGCGTTTGTCCTCGGGCACATAGCAGAAGGCCTCACATCCACAGACACACAAATGAGCATATGAGGCAGGCTTTCATGTCCATATCTCCTCTGCAACTTGGAAGTCAATACCATTGCAAGGTGACATGTTAATGTGATGCACGACAGTAGAGATTGCCTCAGCCCAAAAATGTTATGGTAAGCATGCTTGGCTAAGCATATTGTTGTGGACCCTCTCTTGGTGGATAGTCCTATTCATATGCTCAGCCATACCATTCTGGGGAGGGGTATAAGGGGCGATCAACTGAAAATTAATACCCCACTCATCACAAAACTACTCAAAGGCACATGAGACATACTCACCCCCGTTATTGGTCCTTAGGAATTTCAGCCTATGCCAAGATTGGTTCTCTCCTAAAGCAAGCCAATGCTAAAAGACTTCCAAGACATCATATTTTTGCTTTATGGGATAAGCACAAACCTTACATGAATAATCGTCAATAAATGTGACAAAGTACTTCATACCCCCTAATGACCGACAGGGCATGTGCCCACATACATTTGAATGCACAAGAGCCAAAGGCTCACCCATGCATGGAATACCAGATTTTTTATGCGAATTCCTAATTTACCTACCATATAAACAATGATCATATGACTCAAAATGTGAGTAGTTAAAAGGCGGAAGATACTACAAATAAGCACTAAGAAGTTTCATTTCCTTAAGTGACATATGCCCAAGACGAGCATGCTAGAGAGATACATGTGGGATAGAACCCACTAAGAAAACATGGTCAATAGTATCAGATACAACCAAGGGGTAGAGACTACCAGACTTGGCATCTCTTGCAAGAACAAGGCTACCACAAGTTATCTGCCATGTAGAATCACCAAAGCATATATGATAACTTGCATCATTAAGCCACCAAAAAACATAAGGTTTTAGTCAGTGCGAGTACATGACATACATTATGCATAACAAAAGGGCTACCAGAGGGAAACTGTAGAGTGATATCACCAATGCCAACAATAGCAAGAGACCGATCATCACCTAAGGGCACATTACTAGATACATTGCAATAGGTATGAAACCACTCATGTTGGGGGGTCACATGAAAAGACACACCCGAATCCAAGAGCCAACACTGTGCATGTATAGATTTAGCCTCTGTTAGCTGAGAGGCATGACATGAGGAGGCGGCTAAAATGTAGTCACCTTCGGACTCCTTAGGCTGCATGACATTTAACTCCTCAATATTTACATTGGACTTTGCAGGTATAATGCTGCGACCATTGGATTTCTCTTGCACTTTTTCTTTTCCCTTTTCTTTACTCTTGTCATCTCACATCTTATGGCACTGCGGTAGTATGTGTCCTGCTTTCCCACAATAATGGCATGTAAGATCAGATTTACGTCCACGGGACTTGTTGCATCCACATGACTTAGACTGGGACTTCTGAGAGTCCTTCCCATAATGATCATTGTCTTTCTTGCCACTTCTACCACCTCTAATGGACAAAGCATGTGAACTGTGGGAAGCATCATTGTTTTTCTTGTTAATTTCTTTAGTCAAAAGAGCACTCTCTACATCTTTCAATTTTAGCCCATCAAGTTTGTTGGTACAGATCATAGTGAAAAATACATCCCAAGACTTATGTAAAGTGCCAGAAATAAAGGATACAAATTATCCTGAAACTCAATACCCTATTGAAGCAGATTCTTCATGATAGAATGAAACAGGCTAAAATGAGTAGACAATGGGGTCCCCTCCTTCATAGGAGATCCATCAATTGTTTAAGCCAATACATTTGCAAAGCATGGCTCTACTTTGCATAAAGTTCTTGAATCTTTTTTCATAGATTTCATACACTCCGATCTTTATCTTCAACAACATTATTATGAACCTCTTCAGAGAGTGATAAAATGATAGTGGACTTACATAGTGCATCTAAATAAGTCTAGTCATCATCATCCATGTTCTTAATACCTTTGTTTCTTAGTGGCTTAATTTGCAAATTCAGCACCAAAACCTGCCATATTTGAGACTTCTAGTAGCCATAGTTGGTGTCATCCAACTTGGCAATTTTAAACAAAGCCATATATTTGAGATGAACATCCATAACGAATCAAATAGAGGAAGACTATGCAGAAAACAACCTGTTGTAATTAGCAGTAAACATGCCAAAACCATTGCCAAAACAAGTTGAAAATAAGAGAAACTGCTAAAATGACCAATTGTCCATAAAATAGTACCAAAAGTACATTAGAATGAAATGATTAAGCTTAGTAAATACATCACAGTTTGCATAAAACAACTTGTTGTAAAAAATCACAGTAGCAAGAAAAAGAGAGTAAACAATGAGCTAACAGTGATCGAAAGTCAAGTATGATTGCTAGGTCAGATCGTGCATGAAGCGGGCATCTAACGAACACTATAATAGCCAAGAACCATGAGCCAAACACCCAAATATGTCAAAGCAATCAATGTCAGTAGAAGGATACAAGACCTGGCATAAAGAACTCAGACAGTAAGCCAAGCTAGGGTTATGCTGCCTAACTGATAGGACTTGACAAAGGTTGGTGTATTCTCAAAGAGAAGATGGATCAAATCAGCCCAAAAGCATTGACAAGTATCTATCAAGAGCATAGATATGTAAGAGATCCCAATCTCATCTACTCAAAAAGCTCAACTGTATAAACCATAAGCTCTACAATACCTAGAGATAGCATGAAGCTCCCATTGGCAGAAAGTTTGATGTCAATCAAGCCACTAAGCTCAAAGATAGCATGTGAATACATAAGGCATCATGGAGGTAAGACCGTATATCAATGGAGCATCCAGAGCAAGGGATTGGTCAAGCATCACCACCTATAACATCTAGTTTATCATGTAACAGTCAATGTCAAATATTTGAAAACCCAAATAAGCATCCAAGAGCTCCAAAGTATGCAAATGAAAGCCCAACTGAAGCTCCAAGTGGCAATCAAACATTGACAATGCAATGAGCATGCATTTTTGACATATGCATCAAAAGCATGTACCAAAGGGTCAAGCTTAGACCATAGGCATAATGATTTTCACAAAGCATGCGATCTATGTCAACAAATGCCAACTGAGATGGAGCTTGATCAAAGCTCAAAAGGCATTCCAACTGAGATGGAGCTTGATCAAAGCTCAAAAGGCATTCCAACTGAGATGGAGCTTGATCAAATGCCAACTGAGATGGAGCTTGATCAAAGCTCAAAAGGCATTCCAAAGCAATACAAGACATGTGTCAACCTTCGTATACATCTATGTAGGCATATGAGTCACTTGGGAAGCAACAACGACCAATAGATAGAGCATACACTGACCAAATAGGCTTCAGCTCTGGTTATTATAGTAGTAAATTCACTATCAAAATTGAGTAAATCAGTCCTCAAATCAAGCTTAGAGTCACCTCAAATCATGGGCATATGATATACCAATGTACTAGCATCAATGATACATATTAGTAGTGCATATAGAACACCCGAATCATGGCCAAGAGGAGCAAGAGGCATATAAAATCCATATTAAAAGAGATTTAGCTGTGCTATATACATCAGTGAATACACTGTCAAATCAAGCTATTTTTGTATCAAAATTATCTCCAAATCCAATCTATAACATGGCCATAGCATTCCTATACATGTAGACATTATCCCAACATAATTGGACATCATAAGACCAACAAAGCTGACCATAAAAGCATAAAATAGAGTGTTTTCCTATATTTCTAACCAGCAAACATGAGCCAAAATAGTGTAAATGAAGTGGTTTAATTAGTCCAAAATCAACTCCAAGCAATGACATAGCATCCTTGAATATATAAGCATCAATCAGGCATAACTGGTGCATCATCCAACTAATGGCAATGGCTGTAGACATCAAAGATAAGTGCTACCCTGTTTTATGACAGTCTCTGGATTGTTATAATAGTCCAAAATTAAAGCTTAGCACTCAAATCAAATGGAAGAGTGGAAGGATCCATGCCAAACATGAAAACCAAGTGTATAAGTGCTTGTATAGTGGCCCAATGAAGAAAATATGCTGTAGGAGATGAAAAATGTGAGTCGCTGCTTAAAAAAAGGGCATGTTCTACGCACATGATGCTATAGTAGTAGGGTGAGGGCTATGGAGGTGTCAACCCCAATACGAAGAAAGCAAAAGGAAATAAAAAAGACGCAGGGCAAAGGTGGAAAAAAGATAGCCCAACTAAAGAAAGAATAGGAGAAAAGGCCAAAAGCGCAAGGGCAACCTTAAAAGTCCAAGGCAAATGCAAAAGGGGAAAGACACATTTTAAAATAAAAAGGCGCACCCTGAAAACTTGTAAAAGAGCGCCAGGCTCTCACCCGTGCAATTTGTAAATGTAGACGGACGGTGGAAAGGAATCTAGGAAGATAGAAGGACAATGGGAAAAAGGGCCTAGGCTACGGCCGACCATGTAAAAAAGAGGAAAAGGGGATGACCGCCCAAAAAGGATTTAGGGTTTTGTATATAAAGTTGAAAAGTGAATGAGAAGCTCATTCTTGTGTGTGGCCAAAAGTAGCTCTCTTCTTCTTTTTCTTCTTCTTCTTGTTCTTGCTTGCTTGAGCTTGTGCTTGAGAGAGGGAGTGTGAGAGTGTGAGGGAGTGAGTGTGTGAGGGTGAGGGACCGAGGAGGAGAAGATCTCCATCTTCTCCTCTCTTCTTCTCTTCTCTTGTCTTGTCTTGCTCGCGGCAATGGAGCTTGGAGCGTGGAGCTTGAGGATGGAGCTTGCTTGAAGCTTGTACTTGGATCGTGGAGCTACCGGAGTGCGCGGGAGAGGAGGTAACTCGAACGGCACGGAGGTAAGCTCACTACACCTGTAGATATGGATGGCGCGTCGGTTATGTGAGAGGTAGCCATTAGTGCTCGGCTTGAAATGCTTGAAACAATAAGCGGTCCGAGGGTCTTGGTGGTTGAGTGAAAGCTCCCCACATTTTGGTTCCGTTGCCGGGACCAATGGATTCAAGCCTTGAGTGCTTGCGCACTTCGAATCGAGCATTGGAGTAGGGTTTTCCCCGAACCGGTGCTTGAGGTAGATAGGTAGGAAGCGAGGGGGTTGAAGATGGTATTCGATCTCCTTGGCAAGTAGGTGTTTTGCTTTCTTGAGATTTATGTTGTGGAATGAAGTAGTGTAGGTATTTACTTTGTGATTGGATGCATTAGGATAGGAAAAAACAAAGAAAAAGAAACAAACTGTAGGGTTCTCTGTTGCTGTATAACAGGCTAAAACAGGAAAATAGGGGCACAGATCCTTGGAGTGCCATTCGATTCGAGCACCACAGTGGTTCCAGGCATGTCTGGCATTCCCTTGTAGTGTCTTGCACCTATCTAGAAGGTGCTAGATGATTCGGTGTAGTAGGCGTCAGCCTAGAGGCATCGTGTGCAACTCATGGGCCGTCGTCCGCGCCGTCGGACCAGGCCGTCCAAGTCCCAAAATCGGACATTCGATTTTGAGAATCGGACGTTCAGACAACCGTCCGATCGGACCAATCCGTCCGATTTTGAGAATCGGACGCTCGGACCACTCGGACACTCGGACTCGGACCAACCCGTCCGATTTTGGAAATCGGACCACTCAGAATCGGATGCTCGGACAACCGTCCGATCGAACCAACCCCGTCCGATCGGACCAACCCATCAGACTCAGACACTCGGACCATGAGGTATCAACACTCTTTTGATCTCATCATTCTAAATGCGAGCTTCTTGAGACTTGTTCGCAAGACGCGAGATTGTGCAAGACCTCTACCTCATAGAAAGCAAGAGGTGGTTTTTGGCACAAGGTCAGGATAGACCCGATCGCTTCACAAAAGAATATCTTCATGCTCTACAACGTGCTGTAGTAGAGGCCTTTTTAGTTGACTTGATGACTGATGTTTAGCATTGTGTAATACATGCGAAGCACATCACTGTAACTCCCAAGGACTTCCAACTTGTAAGAAATCTTCAAGCAGTGAAGGATGCATTCATTCCAATGGAATGAACACAGTTTGTAATGTTATCTTTTTTGACATAGTGTTATCCTCGTGCATTGGACATATGACTATGTCCCAGTGCAAAACTATTGTATATGCCCTTAAAATATGAATTAAAATTTTACACTTGTCCTTCGCTCTCAACTTTGATTGTGCATTTTCGTTGTATTTTCAATTCTTACTTATAGTTTTTGTTAGCATTGTCAATTTCAATAGGAAAAACATGCAAAAATTTTCATTTCTTGTTGCAGACTTTACTCATGATGCCTCATGTTGCAGACTTTACTCATGATGCCTCTGTATAGTCTATGTGGTGCGAAGTTTCTAAGGGCCAGTAGTCGTGTCTAACCTGGAAAGTGGCTCCAGATGCCGGATTTCGGACTTAGGGGTCTGCAAGTATTTTTTTTCAAAAAAATAATAATTTGGAATCTTGGCCACCTAACGAGTGCGCATGTGAAGTTTCGTCGCATTCCGATAAAAGGCTATGGATTTACGATTACACGATGGACAGTGCGTATGAAGCTGCATTAACCCGATTTTGGGGTTTAAATGGGTTAAAAGTTCATTCTTTTTCTCATTTTCACATCTTGCTTTCTTTGCTTCCTCAATTTTCACATCCCCAACCTTTGTCTCTTCTCCGTCTTGCCCTCCTCGAGTTTGCATAGCACGCACCAAGCAAGCATGTCGCCTTTTCGGCCCCAGGAAGACCTCACGCCAAGGCCCACCACCTAGAGCACAAGGTGGATCCTCCTCTAGTGCAGCAACATGTGCTCGCCATAGAGCACAAGGACCACCACATAAGAAGAGGAGATGGAAACCGTGCACTATCGCCCTTCAAGAGATAAGGAGAATCCAATGCGGATACGAGCTTCTCACCCCGAAAAGTTCTTTTCATAAGGTTGTTTGGGAAGTCGTGCAAGACTTGGAGCTAAAAGGGATGGAAAGATTTTGGGCATGAGTGTAGGATGGTCCACCAGCAGGAAGGTGTGGACTGCTGCAGCTATGGAGGCCCTACAAATAACTGTAGAGGGGTTTCTCATTGACTTGTTCGATGATACACAACTTGCGGCCATCCATGCAAAGTGTATCACAATCATAGATAAAGACATGAACTTTATCTTACACACATGGAATGATAAGGTTTTTGCATTACTTCACATAAAATAATAGCTTTTAAACCAATTCAGTACATGAATAGTCATTTAGAATTCATGCTTCGCAATCATGATTAAAAGAAACACATGAAATGTTAGTTTCCGTTCGTAAGATGCATTTGCACCGATGGATAGAAACCTAGACTTTCATATACGTAAGTCACATGTGATCCGGTGCATTAGGAATAAGTATTCGTTGCCAAGTATGAAGAGAGTTAAAGGTCGTTTAGGATGTACAAATATACTATACGCACCATGTGCATGATCGGTAAGGATAATTGGAAAACTCTGCATAGTACCACACTAAGAGAGACGGAAGGGACACATGCATCTAGATTGTATCCTGAAGGCCTAGATCAAGAATCTTACATTGCCAAGTGTGTGAACTGAACTTAGTTAGAATTGGAAGAATAAAAGACCCTTGGTTGGGTTGCGAATAAGGCATGTTCGTTGCCTTGGTTAACCAGTTAATGCTTTTGGTTAGGGTTAAGATACCATAAGGTAAAACCCAAGGGAACGAGCAAGTCAAAATAAGTTAACTTCCCAAGAACATTTGCTTGCATGACCTTGTTTGAAATTATTGATCTTGCCAAGTCATGAACGATCCAGGATTGGATGCTGGGAGCATCCGAGAAAAAGGAGTTACACCTTAGCAGTTGGTCGTACAAACGGCCTCCGAAATGTTTGTGATTGTACACTTAGGTACATTATTTGATCTCCTTTGCTCAAGGAACTAATTCAAGAAAAAACACTTAATGCTTCAGGTTAAAAGCCTGGAGGGAGAGGCAAGAACAGTTACCTTTGACTGTTTGCCTGGCCCTATCCAAGGGGATTGTTAGTCGCACTGGGTATATGGACCTAACCCGCTGTGAGAGGTCTTTCTGTGGGTGCTGCTTGGAGTGGGAAGACGCTTGGGTGCCAGGGGAGGCTCTGGCTGTAAATTCCTTGCCTCCGGATCTTGCACAAGAGGTCGATGTGACTCGAGATGGGATCTCGAGGCGGCCCGTGTACTAGTCTACGGGCGAAACTTGGAGCAGCAATCCTGTAGATTGCTGGGATAGCCTTCGGGCATAATATTGGATGTAATTCGGGATCATCATAAATAAAGAATAGATATTGGAGAAAAAGGAACTTGCTTGACATTATTTTTGTGTCAGTGCCTAAGTTACGTGAAGGAACCCGTGATTAATTTGATTAATTAAAGAAGCTGCTTTTGCATGTCAAACGTAATGTGGTAGGTAATTAGATAACTAAAGAAAATAGAGGAAAGTGCGGTGGACGTGACTTAGGTCTGTCCTACAGAAGGGTGGTCCCGGTTAGTTGGGAACTTTTCTCAAAAGACGAGATAGTGAGACTATGAAGACCTACCATCAGTAGAGATGAAATCCCAATTTATGCTGCTTTAGGAGAAAGGAATGGGACTATGCCTTATGGCAGAGAGGTTGAGCTTCGCATCCCTCTCGTTTCCCATTCTCCATGAACCAAGTGCAGCATGAATCTGCTTCAACTCTGTTGTTCCTACGCAAAGTGGTTCATCTAGAGCTTGACGCTAGCTTCTTCCTAGAGACCTTGCTGATAGGAAAGAAACCCTAACTTCAGGTCGATCCTAAGTGGGAACGGTTGGACACTTCCGCTCGAGGCAGACTCAGGAAGACCTAGATCGCAAACCCTGTGACATTTCTTGCGAGTGCCAGGTGGAGCTTTCTAGACCCTCTTCCCGATGGGCTGCTAAGACATGTCTTACAAGGGATGAGCTGACAAATTACACTTGTATACAAGCCCCGGAAAATAAATATAGTTTTGTGAAATCCACTGTAAAACCTCACGGAATCCACCGTGGTCTCACAGAATCCACTGTGGAATATGCCTCTTGGCATCATACCCCTAGGGTCGGATAGCAATTGTCCTCAATTGCTATTAGCTCAATGTGGAGGGAGCAGTGAGGGGTAAGCACTTAGATCGCGGGCGTTCATCCATTGGGCCTCTTTAACAAGATGATTTTTAAACTTAACCAAATATCTAGAATATCTACGACCAGTTCTAGTGGTCATAAAGTCAGTATCTAGAATAGTTTCAAGTTCAAGAATTTCAATTTCTTCTTCTAACAAAGGAGGGTTTTCATAGACAGGGTGAACATGCAATTGGCCTCTAAAAGGTCGTAACAAATTGATATGAAAAGTATTATGAATTTTCCAATATTGGGGTAGTTCTAATTTAAATGCATCATCATTGATTTTGTGAATGATTTTGGAAGGTCCATAAAATCTAGAGGCTAACTTAACAATAGGGTGTTTCTCAACACTTTGCAATCTTCTCTTTTCCTTGCGTAACCAAACATAATCATAAACTTTAAACTCATGGCTTTTATTTTCTTATTAGCTTGTTTAGTGTACGGTTCTTGGGCTTTCGCAATCATATCTTTAACTTTAGTAAAAATAGTAGCATGCATATTGGCAATATCATCAACAACTGTGTTTGACAATGATGTAATAGGTGTAAGCAATCTATGTCCATAAATGATTTCAAAAGGTGCTTTATGTGTAGTTGTATGTGGTGTATTGTTGTATGAAAATTGAAGCAGATACAAGTGTGTATCCCATATTTGTGGTTTTGAAATTGTGTATGCACGCAAAAGATCTAGAATTATACTATTAGTAGCTTCTGTTTGCCCATTGATTTCAGGATGAAATGCAGATGAAAAATCAATCTTAGTGCATATAGCAAAAAAATGTTAACCCCAACACGAAGAAAGCAAAAGGAAATAAAAAAGATACAGGGCAAAGGAGGAAAAAGGTAGCCTGATTGAAGAAAGAAGAGGAGAAAAGGCCAAAAGCGCAAGGGCAACCTTAAAAGTCTAAGGCAACTGCAAAAAGGAGAAAGGTGCATTGTAAAATGCAAAGGCGCACCCCGAAATCTTGTAAAGGAGTGCCAAGCAGTGGAAAATCCGGAAAGTTAAAATAAAAAGACAAAGACAAAGGCAAAGGCGCACCAGGAAAAACGTAAGACAAAACTCAAGCGCATTGCGGCTTAACTCAAGGAGCGTCGGGCTCTCACCCATGCAATTTGTAAATATAGATGGGTAGTGGAAAGGAAGCTAGGAAGATAGAAGGACAATGGAAAAAAGGGCCTAGGCTATGGCCGGCCATGTAAAAAAGGGAAAAGGGGATGATCGCCCAAAAGGGATTTAGGGTTTTGTACATAAAGTTGAAAAGTGAATGAGAAGCTCATTCTTGTGTGTGGCCAAAAATAGCTCTTCTCTTCTTCTTCTTCTTCTTCTTCTTGCTTGCTTGAGCTTGTGCTTGAGAGAGGGAGTGTGAGAGTGTGAGGGAGTGAGTGTGTGAGGGTGAGGGACCGAGGGGTGGAGAAGCTCTCCATCTTCTCCTCTCTTCTTCTCTTCTCTTCTCTTCTCTTGCTCGCGGTGATGGAGCTTGGAGCATGGAGCTTGAGGATGGAGCTTGCTTGAAGCTTACACTTGGATCGTGGAGCCACCGGAGTGCGCGGGAGAGGAGGTAAATCGAACAGCATGGAGGTAAGCTCACTACACCCGTAGACATAGATGGCGCGTCGGCTATGTGAGAGGTAGCCATTAGTGCTCGGCTTGGAACACGTGGGTCTTGGCGGTTGAGCGAAAGCTCCCACAACAAAGTAGTCCAAAAATTATTACAGAATCTAGAATCATGATCTGAAATAATAACTTTTGGCAAACCATGATTAGTGAAAATATTCTTCAAAAATAGTTGTGCAGCTTGAGACGTAGTTAATGTTTTCTTACATGGAAGAAAATATACATGTTTGCTAAATCGATCTACAATAGTCCAAATCATATCATGATTAGCTTGGGTGTTAGGCAAACCGGTGATAAAATCCATTGAAATATGTTCCCAGAGTCGTTTAGGAATTGGTAAAGGCATTAACAGACCATATTTCTTACCATGGTGTCACTTGACTTTTTGACAAATTAAACATTCAGATAGAAGGTTAGAAATATTAGATTCTATTTGTGGCCAGTAAAAATCTTCAATCAATGTAAGTAAAGTAGAAATAATATCTCTATGGCCTTGATATGGGGGACAATGAATTTCGTGCAACACAAATGATCTAAATGGTATGGTGACACAAAATCTTTTCTCATAAAATATAAATCCATCAGAATAAGACAAAGAATCAATTGGAATCTAGTTATTAGCAACTAATTTACTCTAACTAGCTTGAAAACTGGGGTCTTGGTCATAGGTATCTTTCATAGAGATAAGGGAATCAAAAGATAGAATAGAAATATTATGGATACTTGGTCTTCTACTTAAGGCATCGGCAACAACATTCTCTTTTTCGGGTTGATATTAGATAAGTGGATGGAAACTATGAATAAAAGCAGCCCATTTAATATGTCGGTCAGAGATTTGTGGCTGACTAAGGAGATGTTTGATACTTTGTTGGTCAATTTTGATTATGAATTCAGATCCCATTAGATAGTGTTTCCATTGACGTAAAGCTTGTACTATAGCTAGCAACTCCTTATCATAGGTAGAATACTTTAGTTTAGAGGGTTTAAGTTTGTAACTAGAATAGGCTATGGGATGTGAATCTTGCATAAGGACAGCTCCTATTCCTAATCCGCTAGCATCAGTGATAACTACTGGAAAGAATGGTCGATTAAAATCAGGTGATTGTAAAACAGGTGCATGTGTTAAAGCATGTTTCAGTAAATCAAAAGACTTTTGCTGGTTATCAAACCAATGATATACAACACCTTTCTTTAACAATATTGTCAAAGGTAATGAAATCAATGAAAAATTTCTCACAAATTTTCTGTAAAAGCTAGCAAGACCTAAGAAAGAATGTAATTCATGCACATTCCTAGGAATCGGCCAATTCAAAATTACTTCTATCATTTTAGGATCAACTTCAATACCATAAAAAGAAACAATATGTCCTAAGTATTCAATGTGGGTTTGAAAAATTTCACTCTTTTCAGGGTTAGCATGTAATTGATTCTCTTTCAACAATTTAAAAACCAAAGATAGATGTTCACAGTATTTATTCTCATTCTTACTGAAAACCAATATGTCATCAAAGAAAACAATTACGCAATGCTAATACTTCAAAAATATATGATTCATCATACGACTGAATGTAGCTAGGGCATTAGTCAAACCGAAAGGCATAACAATGAATTCATAATGATCAAATTGAGTTCTAAATGCAGTTTTGAAAATGTCAGGTGTATCCAATTGTACTTGATGATATCTAGATTTGAGATCTATCTTGTGTCAAGAATCGCATGGTGGGGGACTTTTCTTGAGCTGCTACGCCAAACACATGATGTATAAATAAGAGGAAGCTCACTCAAGGACACAAGAAGAGAGATGAAGGCCAAAACGTTTTCTTGCTGATTTTTTATTCTTATTCCACACATTATACAATGTACACAAAGTATAGATAAGATACAACATAAAGGAAAGTGGCATTCTAAGTCGAACAGTGCATAACTGACTACACCAATCGATTGGCATTATATCTTTGCTAGTTGTAGGTAGGTGTAACAACCTAAATATAATAAGTGATAAGTTAGTGGCCACGTGAGTATCATAATGACCACCAATGTGCTAAGTGTAGATATGCAGACTCATCTAGCCAGGCAGTCCATCATCAAGGTTTGCACATGTTGAGCTTGCCATCTCAACACTCCCTCTCAAGCTCAACTCTATCTCTGCAACTCCAAGTAAGCTTCAGAACTTTTGACGCTTCTTTGTACCCAATGCCTTTGTGCTGACATATACCAAGTCAATCTCTCCTGCAAGTATCTTCTCTCTCACAAAATGGTAGTGCACCTCAATGTGTTTTGTCGTAACATGGAACACTGGATTCCTAGCTATCTGTATGTTGCTCATGTTGTCAAATGAATGACAAATGGACCATCTCTCTGCACCTACAAATCACCTAATAACTTTTGCAGCCATACCACCTCACATGCTGCCATAGCAGCACCTCTATACTCAGCCTCTGTACTCGATAGAGCAACTGTAGATTACTTTTTGCTGCTCCATGTAACTACTGCACTACTAAGGGAAAACATGAATCCACTAATAGATCTTTTGTCTGACATGCTACCAGCCCAATTTGCATCTGTGTATCCAAAGAACTGTACATCCTTACCTGCCTCATAAAAAAGTCCATAATGTAAAGTGGACTTCACATACCTCAATATACGTCTAACTGCATCCAATTGAGGCTTTCTAAGCATCTACATAAATTGACTGACAAGGCCAACAACATAGCTCAAGTTTGGCCTTGTGATAGTCATGTAAATCAAACTCCCTACTATCCTCCTGAACATAGAAGGGTCTTCTATCTCATCCCCAACATTGGCATTCAACTTCACATTTTGCTCCAATGGTATTGAAAGAGGCTTACATACTTTCATACCATACTTGAATAACATATCCAAGCCATACTGCCTTTGGGATATCCATATACCATCATCACATTTGATCACCTCAATACCAAGAAAGTATCGTAGCTCACCCAAATCCTTCATCTCAAACTTCTTCTTCAAGAAGTCCTTAACTTCAGTAATTCCATTGTCACTGTCATCTGTAATAATCAAGTCATCCACATTGATGACTATGATGACCAAACCTGCATCTCCATTTCTCACATGAAGTGAGTGATCAGCATAAAAAATCCAAAATCCAATATTGACAAGATACTCTCCAATCTTGTCAGACCATGCTCTAGGTGCTTGCTTCAGCCCATAAAGTGCCTTCTTTAACCTGCACACATATGTGGGATGCTCTAAATTCTCATAATCTGCTAGCTACTCCATATACACTTCTTCTTGCAATTCACCATCCAAGAAGGCATTCTTAACGTCCATTTGCTGCAAACTCCAACCTTTGGCTTGTTGAGATATCGAGCTCCACTCGTGATACGCCAGGGTGACCGTTGTATATTTATGTCACCGACTTGTCAGTTGCAGACGCGGTTGGTACACCGCCCATGAATAATAGCTACATGAGAGCTATCCTTATCTACTCTAGTTCGTGGCTCAGTTAGTATGCCACCTTAGTTAGTTGAGTTTGGTTTGAGACCCATATATAGGGTTCTTCTATTTCTTTGTACTTGAGTTCTTTTGGCTTACACAACTAAGAAGAGGAAAACTGTTTTCAGCCTCCACCCTTGTGTGTCTTCCCCCATTGTGCAAGCAAGAAAGCTTCAAGCGAGACTCCTTCCTTCTCTCCCACAATCTTGACATGGTATCAGAGCCTTGTTCGTGGTAAGGAGCTCAAGAAAGCAAGCCAAGCTCGCGGTGGTCTGGTAAGAGGAGCAGTGTTGCTTTCATTTCCTGTTTTGGGAGCAGATCTCTGCAGGTAGCACAACCGGAAATTGCAGGAGTGCATTGTCTTAGGTTGAGACGCCCTTCGCGGTGAAGCAAGAGGGCAGTATATGCTGCGGGAGAGGGCTTTGGCCCTTGGCGACCTTGTTTTTTTGGTTTGAGGCCATTTCGGGGCCTGTTTTGCAGACGGAAGTTTTCTGCACGCACTCAAGAAAAGGCTCAGTTTTATGCTGTGCGACCACTGTTCTACAGGTCGGTGAAAAGTTACTGTAGAAATTGCATCGTATGCTTGTGCGCAGAGACATTGGGAGTTTCAGAATCATCCTTGGTTCCTGTTTATGCAAAATCGTCACTAGGAAGTGACTGTGTGGTCAAATACCACTTTCGCCAGTTTTGCAGATTTGCCCTTGTGAGGGTGAAGCTGTGTTTTTTGCAGTGACAGAATTTCTTGCAGTATTCTGTAATGGCGTCTGATTCTCTTTCACAGATTGTCACTGAAAAGCTTGACAAGAACAACTTCCAGGCATGGAAGTTTAGAATGACGAATTTCCTTATGGGAAAAGGATATTGGGAATTTGTTGCAGGAAATGAAGAAGAACCAGTTCTTCCTGATGTTCCCAATCAACAACAAATGCAGGCATTTAAAACATGGCATGAGAGAGCCAGGAAAGTTATGTATTGGCTGTCTATCAGTATTTCAGACTCTATGATTGTGCATATTCAGGATGCAAGTACGCCAAAGGAGGCATGGGATACTTTGTCAAAAATGTATAGCACAAATACGCAAGCCAGGAAAATGCAGCTCAAGCAAGAGTTGCATAATGTGCAAAGAGAAAGTATGAGCATCAACGACTACCACATGAAGGTGAAGAAGATTGCAGATGCACTTGCTTCCATTGGGTCGCCAGTGGAAGATGATGATTTAGTTTCCGTGACCTTGAATGGTCTAGGAAAGGATTATGCACAGTTTCGGACATCCATTTCAGTTCGTGAAAGATTTCCTGATTTTGAGGAGTTGATTGCTCTTCTAATTTCTGAGGAACAGAGAAATGGTGGTGCATCTTCTTCAGGAGGAACTTCAAAAGAAGCTGTCTTCTACTCAAATGCTGGAAGAGGTAGAGGCAGAGGTAGAGGAGGCCGATTTGGAGGCCGTGGCAGAAATCAAAATATGCAGCAAACTCAAGAAAACCAGTCCTATGGAGGAGGACGTGGTAACTCTAGAGGCAGGGGGAGCCAAAGAGGTCGTGGTGGATGGCAAAGAGGCCAAAATGCAAACAGTAATGTTGAATGCTACTACTGTGGTAAAATGGGTCATATGGCTAAAGACTGCTATAAAAAGCAGAATGACATCATGAATGGAAAACTGCAACAAGGGAATTATGCATCTTCTAGTAGACAGGGTGATGACAGAAATGAGCATTTGTTCATGGTGCAGCACATGAACAATTCTATGACAAGTGCAGAAGAAAGCAATGATGTATGGTATGTTGACTCAGGTGCATCAAACCACATGACAGGTCATGCAGAATGGATGGAGGATGCAAGGAAAATGGAAAAACCAGGATTTGTGGAGACTGGTGATGATACTGCACATCCTATTGTGCAGATTGGAAAAATTCCCTTGTCTATGCAGGGTGGGAAAAAGAAATACCTGTCCGATGTATTTCATGTCCCGAATATCACCAAGAATCTGGTTTCAGTTGGTCAAATGGTTGAACAGGGCTTGCAGGTCAGATTTAATCCTCATGGATGCTTTGTTGAGGATATGAAAAATAAAGGTCGCTTGATAGCAAAAGGAAAGAAGAAGGGCAGAATGTTTACATTGGATGCAGACATGTCTGAATTGAGTGCAGCAATGTTTGCACATGGGACCGGTGTAGTTGCAGATATTGATATCTGGCATAAACGCATTGGTCATGTTAATGTACAGCGACTTAAATCAATGCAGGCCCAAAATATTGTTGCAGGATTGCCCAAATTCAAGGTTGTAGAAATGCATAAGGTATGTGAAGCCTGTCAGTTTGGAAAACAGGCAAGGAAACCATTTCCTAGACATGTTCAAGAGAGTGAGAAGCCATTGGAATTAATTCACTTTGATGTGTGGACAACTAAAGCTGCATCTCTTGGAGGCTGTCATTATTTTGTCAGTTTTATTGATGACTATAGCAGAAAAGTTTGGGTGTATTTTATGAAAAAGAAAAGTGAAGTTTTTGGGCATTTCAAAACTCTTAAAGCTATGGTTGAAAAAGAAACAGGCTTGCAGATAAAATGCCTAAGGTCAGATGGAGGGGGAGAGTACCTCTCAAATGAGTTTGCAAAGTTCTTGCAGGAGCATGGCATAAAGCAGCAATATTCATGCAGTTATACCCCACAACAAAATGGAATTGCAGAAAGGAAAAACATGCATATTGGAGAGGTATCTCGTGCCATGCTCAATGAAAAAGACTTGCCAGATTTTTATTGGGCTGAAGCAGTTGCTACAGCAGTCTACATAATGAACAGGACTCCCACTGCAGCAATACATGGAATGACTCCAGAGGAGAGGTATACTGGTAGGAAACCAGATATTTCTCATTTGAAAATTTTTGGTTGCATTGCCTATGTACATGTGCCAGATGAGCTGAGATCCAAGTTGGATCCAAAAGCTGAGAAGTGCATCTTTATTGGTTACTCTCTGCAGCAAAAAGGGTATAGATGCTATAACCCTTCTACTCGTAAGTTTACAGTGAGCAGAGATGTTGTTTTTGATGAGATGAGTAGCTGGTATAAACCAGTAAATGTGATTGATGATGAAGATGCACAAAATGGTAATGCTACACAGAATTCACAGCAGCAGTCACAAAATATTAGTGGACCTGGAGCGTCCTCTAGCAGTGGTTCACATTCTTCGCCATGGACAGGCAGATTGAGATTAGGAGAATCTTCTCAAAGCAATGCAGATAGTGGTATGCAGGTATCACGAAAAGGAAAAGAGAAGGTTGATCAGCCCATGTTTGATGTGAATGCAGGTCACTCTTATGTGGATGGTGAATCCAGTGGCTCAGAACAGAGCATTGATGATGAGTTGGGTATTCCTTCTATTGTTACACCTGGAGTAAGGAAGACCAGGGATGTTTTGAGAGCACCTGGGAGTGAACCTACTTTGCGCAGGTCTACAAGAGCTAGGTATCCTGTGGATAGGCTGAAATATGATGGATTTACAGCCATTCACTATGCATATATGGTCAAAGTGATACAGGAACCAGAACCCACATCTTTTGAGCAAGCCATGGGAAAAGAAAAATGGGAGAAAGCCATGGATGAAGAAATGGATGCCTTGGAAGCAAATGCTACCTGGGAGTTAGTACCTTTGCCTAAAGGTAAGAATGCAATTGGCTGTAAGTGGGTTTATAAGGTGAAGCACAATGCTGATGGTTCTGTGAACAGATACAAGGCAAGATTAGTAGTCAAGGGGTATGCACAAACATATGGCATTGACTATGAAGAAACATTTAGTCCGGTTGCAAGGATGGCAACCGTAAGAGCAGTCATTGCTATGGCTGCATCAAAGGGATGGTCTTTACATCAGATGGATGTAAAGAATGCCTTCTTGCATGGTGAATTGCAAGAAGAGGTCTATATGGAGCAGCCACCAGGTTATGTGCATGCTGTTCATCCTGAGTTTGTTTGCAGGTTGAAGAAAGCCTTGTATGGCTTGAAGCAAGCACCTAGAGCATGGTCTGACAAGATAGGGCAGTATCTTGTCACTATTGGCTTTCAGATTTCCAAGGCAGATTTCTCACTTTATGTGAGAAAAACAGAGAAAGGTATTATGCTACTTGTCATTTATGTTGATGATTTGATTATGACAGGTGACAGTGATGAAGATATCCTTCATGTGAAAATGCTATTGAAGCAGAAGTTTGAGATGAAGGATTTGGGAGAGCTGCGTTATTTCTTGGGCATTGAGGTGATTAGATCACCAAGTGGGATACAGCTCTTGCAGAGGCAGTATGGATTGGACATGCTGTCCAAATATGGGATGACAGGCTGTAAGCCTATTTCAGTTCCTTTGGAGCAAAATGTGAAGCTGAGCACAGATGCAGGTGAGCTTCTAGAAGACCCTACTATGTACAGACGCATAGTAGGAAGTTTGATTTATATGACTATTACCAGGCCAGATTTGAGCTATGCTGTTGGATTGGTAAGTCAGTTTATGCAGGCTCCAAGGAAACCACATTTGGATGCGGCTAGACGCATACTTAGGTATGTGAAGTCCACATTGCAGTATGGACTATTTTATGAGACTGGGGTTCAGATACAGTTGCATGGATACACTGATGCTGATTGGGCTGGTAGTATTTCTGATAGACGATCTACCAGTGGATATGTATTCTCTTTTGGGAGTGCTGCAGTCACTTGGAGCAGCAAGAAACAGCCTACAGTTGCCTTGTCGAGCACAGAGGCTGAGTACAGGGGTGCAGCAATGGCTGCATGTGAGGTAGCTTGGTTGCATAAGCTACTTTATGATATGCATCAGTCTACAGATGGGCCAGTTGTCATTTATTGTGACAACATGAGTAGTATACACTTGGCAAATAACCCAGTCTATCATGCTAGAACAAAGCACATTGAGGTGCATTATCACTATGTGCGAGAGAGGGTTTTACTAGGTCTTATTGATCTAGTTTATGTCAGCACAGAGGATCAGGTAGCTGACATATTCACGAAGGCATTGGGCGCAGAGAAGCTGCGCAAGTTCAGAGACCTGCTTGGTGTGCAGGAATTGGGATTGAGCTCGAGGGGGAGTGTTGAGATATCGAGCTCCACTCGTGATACGCCAGGGTGACCGTTGTATATTTATGTCACCGACTTGTCAGTTGCAGACGCGGTTGGTACACCGCCCATGAATAATAGCTACATGAGAGCTATCCTTATCTACTCTAGTTCGTGGCTCAGTTAGTATGCCACCTTAGTTAGTTGAGTTTGGTTTGAGACCCATATATAGGGTTCTTCTATTTCTTTGTACTTGAGTTCTTTTGGCTTACACAACTAAGAAGAGGAAAACTGTTTTCAGCCTCCACCCTTGTGTGTCTTCCCCCATTGTGCAAGCAAGAAAGCTTCAAGCGAGACTCCTTCCTTCTCTCCCACAATCTTGACATGGCTACTGCCAAGGCAATTACACATCTAACAGTTGCCATCCTAGCAATTGGACTGAATGTCTCCTCATAATCTATGCCATATGTTTGAGCATAGCCTTTTGCAACCAGCCTAACCTTATACCTGTTAACAGAACCATCTGCATTATGCTTGACTTTGTAAGCCCACTTACAACCAATAGCTTTCTTACCCTTAAGTAAGGGTACCAAATTCCAAGTCTTATTGGCTTCTATTTGCAGCCATCTCCTCATCCATTGCTGCATCCCAATGAGCATGACCAGCAACATCCTAAAAAAAAGTGGGCTCAACATCCTCAACTAGTTTCACCATATAAGCATAATGGTGAGCTGCATAATCTTCAAAGCCAAATCTTTTAACGGGGTATCTGACCCTACTAGATCTGCATACCATCGAATCACTCAATGGAGTATTTATATTACTATGAGCTCTCTGTACACCTGGTGTCCTAACTGAAGGAATACCAACATCATCATCCAAATTCTCTGAACCACTAGATTCTCCATCAAATCCCAAATGACTGGTAGATGCATCATTACCATCCAACACTTTCTTCTTTCCTTTGTCCTTCCCTGCTTCCCTGCAATACTTATAGATCCACCTGAAGATGTGGGGCTACTCCTTAGTCTCCCACACCAAGGGCTCACTGTAGGTATAGTACCAGATGATGTTTCTGGTCCACTAAGACTCCGTGATTCTTGTTTTTCTTTCTACACATAGCTATCCTGATCATTATCATCATCTAATACATCACTATCAGGTGCATACCAGCTAGCGATCTCATCAAAGATAACATCCTTGCTCACTCTGAACTCACCTGTGATAGGGTTATAACAGCGATACCCTTTCTGCTCTAAAGAGTATCCAATAAAAATACATTTTTCTATCTATGGATCAAGCTTCTTCCATAGCTCATCTGACACATGAACATATGCAACACATCCAAATACCTTCAAGTGCGATACATCTGGCTTCTTGCCAGTAAAGCATTCTTTAGGAATCATCTCATGAACTACAACTATGGGACTTCTGTTCATAATGTAGATAGTAGTATGGATAGTCTCAGGCCAAAAATGTTTGGGCATATTCCTTCCAGCCATTAATGCCCGTGCGACTTCTGCAATATGCCTATTTTTTCTTTTTGCAACCCCATTTTGCTGTGGGGTATATCTGCAAGCAAATTGCCTCTTTATCCTATGAGTCCTGAGGAAGCCACTAAACTCATTAAAGAGGTACTCTCCCTCTCCATCTGATCTCAAGCACTTCACTTTTAAGCCTATTTTTGTTTCAACAAGTGCCTTAAAATATTTGAAGTGCTCAAGCACATCACTCTTTTCCTTCATGAAGTATACCTAGAGTTCCTTGAATAGTCATCAATAAATGTGATAAAGTATTTGCTGTCACCAAGAGATACATTCTATGTAGGCCCCCAAACATCTGTATGCACTACATCAAGTATTTTTCTACTCACTTCTCTGTCATGTGAGAAGGGTTGTCTTGCCTGCTTACCAAATTGGCATGCTTCACAGACTTTATGCAATTCTACAACTCTAAAAGAAGACAACCCTATAACCAATTCTTTGGACTGCATTAATTTCAGCCTTTGCACATTTGCATGTTCAATACGTTTATGCTATATTTCAATATCTGCAACTACTTCTTTTTCTTTAGCATACATAGTAGCATCCATTGCAGTAATTTCAGTATCTAAAGTAAACATGCGGCCAACTCTACTTTCTTTTGCGACCAACCTGCACTTATCATTAAAGTCTTCTATAAAACAATCTTTTGCATTGAATTGGACCTGCAACCCCTACTCTACTATTTGACCAATAGACACTAGATTCTTTGTGATTGATGGTATATGTAATACATCTGTCAGACTCTTTGCTTGGCCATCATACAAGGACAAGGGAACCTTTCCCATGTGTAAAATTGGGTGACATGAATCATCACCCATCTACACATAACCTGTGTTTTGTAAACCATGTATCTCTCCAAACCATTCAACATGACTGGTCATATGATTAGATGCACCTGAATTGACATACCATACATCATCATGTGTCCCCTTTCCTGTAACTGCATTCATCATATGTTGCATAACAAACATACGCTCATTTTTATCTTCATTCCGTCGTGAAGACGATGCATAGTTTCCTTGCTGCAATTTACCACTGCAAATATCATCCTTCTTAGCATAGCAATGGGCTGCAATATGGTCTGTTTTGCCACAATAATGGCAAACAATAGCAGAATTTCTAGAACCTCTATTCTGCCATTCACCTCTTCCTCTAGAGCTCCCCCTACCTCTAAAGTTTCCTCGATCTCCTGAAACTTGCATTTCACCAAATTGCTTATTGAACATGTTTTGTTGGTTATTACCTACACGTCCCATACCACGTCCTCTCGAAGAGGATCTACCACGTCCTGAAACTTGCATTTCACCAAATTGCTTATTGAACCTGTTTTGTTGGTTATCACCAGCACGTCCCATACCACAGCCTCTTGAAGAGGATCTACCACGTCCCCTTCCTGAACTTGAGTAAAAATCTTGAACATGTTTACCATTTTTTTCAAATGAGTCACCCTGCATATTAATCTCTTCGGTAATCATGAGAGAGATCAGCTCATCAAAATCTGGAAATGGCTTTCGTACATATACTGAAGTAACAAATGATTTCCATGCCTCATTATTAAGGCCACTCAAAGCGGATAAAAACAAATCATCATCATTAGGCATTGCATCAATCACTATTAAAGCATCTGCAATGCTCCTCACCTTCAACACATACTCATTGACATATATTTTTCCTTTCTTCAAGGAATTCAACTCTTGCTTGAGTTGAATCTTTCGTGCCTTTGTATTTACTGAAAAAATGTTCTCAAAATTTGTCCAAGCAGCATGTGAAGTTTTTACATTCTTGATATGTCCCAACATCTATGTCCCAGCATCGTATTATCAATGACTACAGATAGCCACTACATTAACTTTTTGTCTTTTGCATTCCATTCTTTCTATGCTTTTAATTCATATGCAATCAGAGGGATACCTAGCTCTGGCTCATTTTCTTCACCTGAAACAAACTCATAAAGGCCCTTTCCAATGAGAAAGTTCGTCACACGAAACTTCCATGAAGGGTAGTTTTTCTTATCAAGCTTCTCAATAATGGGATTTCCAATGTTCTCTGCCATTATCACAAACAAGGATACAACACAACAAGCTAGTCTTCTGCAATCTTTCACAACACATGCACAGCAATACACCAAGTAATCTTTTTCACTGATTGCTCAATAGTACATGTAATCTGCAACCTGTTTGCAGATAAACCTTATGTTTCCTTCCTACAAACACCTAAAAAATTGCAGATTCGAGATATGTAACATGCACACCCACTTTCGGTCATTATAGTTGAAATCACATGTACCTTGAAACCATGCTTTCGGTGCCTCCACATGCCCTATCCAAGAGAGAGAGTGAAAGAATGTGAGAGCTTCTTACCCGTTGCTTGTTTGCTTGGACCTTGCTTCTTCTCCTTCACTTCAGCCTTCAAAATCAGCTTCTCTCAGTGGTGTGGCTTTGATATCATGTCAAGAATCGCGTGGTGGGGGACTTTGCTTGAGCTGCTATGCCAAACACACGCTATATATATAAGAGGAAGCTCACTCAAGGACACAAGAAGAGAGATGGAGGTCAAAACGTTTTCTTGCTGATTTTTTCTTCTTCTTCCATACACTATACAATGTACACGAAGTATAGATAAGATACAACATAAGGGAAAGTGGCCTTCTAAGTCAAACAATGCATAACCGACTACACTAATCGACTAGCGTTATATCTTTTCTAGCTGTAGGTAGGTGTAAGAAACTAAATATAATAAGTGATAAGTCAGTGGCCATGTGAGTATCATAATGACCACCAACGTGCTAAGTGTAGACGTGCGGACTCATCTAGCCAGGCGGTCCATCATCAATGTCCGCACATGTTGACTTGCCATCTCAACATCTTGCTAAATATTGTGGCCCTTTGTAGTTTATCCATGAGGTCATCTACCCTGGGGATCGGAAATCTATTCTTGACATTGATTTTGTTTAGGGCATGATAGTCAATGCACATCCTATAGGTATGATTTTTCTTCTTCACTAATAAGACAAATGCACCAAAAGGAAAACTACTGGGCCTAATGAGTCCTCGTCTTTTTGTTCGATCTGATTATGTCTATAAGTTGCTTTACATGGTGGTTGATAAACCAGGGATTAAATCTATTTTATGATCTTCGAGACATGTAGGTGGTAATCCAAGTGGTAAATCAATAGTAAAACAATCTTTAAATTGTGAAAGAAAGTGCATGTCTAGGATGCATCTAATTTTCCTTAGCTTCAATTTCATTCATCCATACTAAATATTATTTGCTACCTTTTCTCAATGGACGTTTAGCATGTATGTGACTAAGCAATGAAAAATTATCAAAATTATGCATTCCATGTAATGTAATTTGTTTTCTGTTAGAATGAATTTTCATGGTATGCATGTAATGATCTATGTCAGGATTGTATTTATGACACCAAGGCATTCCTAAAATAATATCACTAGATTGCAAAGGCACAACTAAGAAATTTCTGCACTCAAGATAATCACCAATTTTAATTTCTAAGTTATGAACTTCTTGTGTACCATTGTATCTAGTGCCTAAGAATGCAGGTTTTATGCGATAATGAGTTGGAACACTAGATAAGTTCAATTCTTTGATCAATTTTAGAGAAATAAAATCATGTGTGCTCCCATCATCATGCAAAACAATCTTTTCTTTACCATGCACAAGACAATTCATTGTTAATAATGAATGAGGATTTGGCATACCTGGTAAAGTATCTGTAGCATCGTGGATGTCATCATCATCTTCGATAAAAGCTGGCATAGCTTCATGGTCTTCATCTTCAGTCACTCTGAAGTAGTTGATTTGAACAGTTAGCTTCTTGGATTGACAATTCACTGCTAGGTGTCCAAGTTGATGGCACTTGTAGCAAACTACAGACTTGGCTTTGGAAACATTATTGGTAATGGCTGGGAGTTTGGGTACGTTGAGATTTGGTTGAACAGATGGATTATGATTTGAATTTGTATTTGATGGTAAAGTAGGGGGTCATGCCTGTAAAATGATATGAATCTAGGACATGACACAAGCTATGGTGAATCAAAGATGTAAACCAAGTTCATAATGACATGGACAAGTAGAGACATACTATTATACAAGTGAATTAGGTTCCAAGATAGATTAGCTTGGACTCATAAACACAATCTTGTGTAGAATTGACAATGACAGACACTTAACTGAAAGTACAAAGCATCATGATATTGTGTTCATTTCATAGTCAAGTACAATGCTTTATAGGCTTTGAGTTGTTCCACTCTCCTCACCATGCATATGGGATTCAGGACAGCTCCTCTTGGAGCATACATCATTTGTCTATTTCTCAACAATGCCCAGGATTTACAGAAAGAAGAAGGAACAAAGAGATTTTGATGGAAACTTCGAAAGTTAGAATTGAATTGCTTTGTATCAAAGTTATTGTTAGTTGGAAATTGTTGTGGTTGCTTCTCTCATCCACGAATTTTGTCTTTAGCATCATGGGCTAAAGAAATCTCATCCTCCAGAGTTGTTGGCTTGAACATGTTCACCTTCACATAGAAGTGACCAAGCAAACCAGTCATATACTTGTGCTTGTGGATTGCCATAGGAACATCTTTAAGCATTCGAAGTTGCAATATGCATTCCAGAAACACTTAGTGTATTGCGGAATAGGCTCATGATCTCTTTGTAACCTTTAGCTTTAAGCTTTATAAAAGCTTAATCAATTCTTGACTAATTGACGAGGACAAGAGGACGTCAGCGTTAGATTCGACGTCATTCAATTTATGCTGGCACCAGAGACGTTGAAATTTGGAACTTAAGCTTATTAATAAAGCTTATTAGGATTCGTAATCAAACTAATTGAAAGTTTATTATCTATTTCTTTTGAGAATAAACGACTTGCAAAGGAGCTTCCCGAGTGGTTCTCTATCGCCAGAGAGTGGTCCTTCGCAATCCAGCAACACAGCAGGGGGTTCTTCATCACTAGGAACATGCTGACATTGACGGTTCTCTGACTATAGATCCCATTCGTTCTAGAATCTTTTCCTTTGCACGAGATAGTAAGCGATGGGAAGTCCTTGATCTCAACTTCGCTCTGGTACCACTGGTGTGCAAATCAAATGCTGGATGTGTACGTAGTGAGTGCTAGAAGGTCCCCAAGAACAAAATAACTCTACTAAAGCTCATAAAACAAGAAGAAAGATTTGCATGACATAAAGAAAAGAGACCAATTGGGTACAATCTTCCCCCATGCCTTGTGTGAGTGCTTCATAAGGCATGCATTTATAAATTTATTCATCTCAAAGCTAAAAAATAGCAAATTCAAGGATAAGCAAGAGTTACATATGCAAAATTTTTCATGAGGTGAAAAAATGCCTTAATCCTAACATTTCAAGTAGGCAAAGAAAAATATCTACTTTTATGTATCTAGCCATTTTTATGGACTTCTTATCTAGCATTGAAGTCAAGATCACAAGAAACATGTTCTTAGTGAAGTGCCCATTTGCAAATAGCATCTTAGAGTTTGTGGATGTAGGATGTGATACAAAGATACAAGATGGAATCTCCGACAAGGTGTAACTAAATTGTGTTGTTTGCAAATATATGATTGCCACTCAAAGCTTCATCATAAAATTCTCATACAAGATGGAATCTCTTACAAGGTGTGACTAGGTTTTGTTGTCTACGAGTATATGACTGCCACTTAAAACTTCATTGTGACATTCTTGTACAAAAAATGACACCATGCTTGTGGGAAGTTGGTGCCATAGACCAAGATATGAGGAAGTTTTTTAGAAACTCAATACTAGACATTGATGCTTGATTAAACGGTGTGCTTTTGATCATTATAAAGCTAGGATTAGCATGCACATTACAACAATTGAGGAGGGACTTGCTTAATGAATCCATCTAACTTCCTACTTTTTAAAACTTCTATCTTGATGATAAAAAGATGCATTGTTATTTGCATTGTCTATTTTGATTTACATTCACATGATCAAAGAATTTGTTTGCATCACATTATATCTAATTTCTTTTTCTTGATATCTATAAGATTCCAACAAGAAAGGAAAATAACATTACATGCAAAGACATAACAAACAATGTCATACATCTGCATTAGAAAGCCATTAGTTCAACTTGCACACTTATATTAGTAGAGGCTACTGCACATGCCTTTTCAACATAAGAAAAACGAACATTTCACATACCTTTTGCACACAAGACAATACTACCAAAATACTATAATCAACAAGTCTAGCAATATGAATGAGAGCCCTTTTTCTGCATTTCCATTTTCTCATTATAGTGTAAAATTATACAATGTGATGAATGAACAAGACATTGCAAAATTACAGTGTAAAGGCCATGAATTCTAGGCTCAAGAGTTCCCTCGAGATAAGGGGCCAAAAGATTGAGCACCTGGCTAGTGGTGGCCTAGGCAGGTAGGTAATTTAGACTTGCCTTTCTTCCCCTTGAAAAATGGTATCAAGATTTCCAACTTGGAAGAGTAGGTTAATATCTATAATGGTAATATTTTTTCAAAAAAATATTTGAGGATTTTTATTATAATATGTAGAGACAATTTATTTCTTTATTTATGTAGACAATGTGAAGGGCTGTGAATCCATCGATCCTATAAATCTAGATTATACTTAAATTCCTCCAAGGCATCTAGGGCGTCAAGTGGAATCAATAGCTCACAAAGATAAGACATGATATCATGAGTGATGAACCATTGAACCAACTTGTGATATGAAGCTCTTCTTTAGTCAATAGTTTATCGAATATTGGATGATGAAGTAACTATTTGGGTGATGTTAGCATTCAGGCTTTGATGATGACTCATAAAGATGTCCCCTGAGCATTGGTTAGCAATATTCCCCGCCACTTTCAAAGGCGCGGCGTTTCAATGGTATGAGAGACAAGCAGCAGGAACTTTTGGCACATGGGACGACCTGAAGTTGGCCTTCCTCACTAAATTCAGGCGTGAAGGTTTTGAAGAGCGGATGCGAGAGGAATTTATGAACCTAAGTCAGTCTTCTGGAGAAAGAGTAGAAGCTTATGTCTCACGAATGGAATCCATCCTGAAGAGATGGACTAACCATAATCTAGATGATGGCATTCAGAAGGGAGTGTTTCTCAGAGGATTGCAACCAGAAGTCCATAAGTTTGTGGAGCTGCAAAGACCAGTCACCCTGCAAGCTGCTACCTCAGGTAGTCCATGAAAGTCTGCTAAACAACATCCATGTTGGACTAAGATTTTTGAATATGCATTAAGGCTTGATTGCTAGCCTCATCTTGCATGTCAACATTTTTTCTCTTTTGCAAAGAGAATCGTTGTTGTCATGGCACTACGGATCCACTCACAAAAAAATCGAGAGGATCACTATTTCATAGGATTTCAGTGTTCTTAGTGAGTGCCATGTTAACATGTTGTTTTGTTATTCTACTATTTCCATAAGTTCTTGCTTCCAAGACATGATGATAAAGGACTCATTGTATGCTACTATTTTAGTGAGTGCCATGTTAACATGTTGTTTTGTTATTCTACTATTTCCATAAGTGCTTGCTTCTAAGACATGATGATAAAAGACTCATTGTATGCTATCGGATCTCAAGTCTGTGTGATAATGTCTAGCAAGGGCACTAGGTAGAAGAACACATTTGAAGACAAATGATAGTGTGAAAGGAGATATGTTTATGGGCTACCCATGATTATGCAAAAGGGGAGTGTCCAATGTTTATGGGACATGCTCAAAGGGGGCCCAAAATAGGGACTAATACCTATGAGTAAGTGATACTAAAGTGAGACCTTTGTAGAAAAAAATGTGTAGCAAAAAAGGAAAGAATTTTGGTGTGATATTTTGAGTGTGGATATGCCTCGTTACTGGAGAAAATAGGGCAGCATGATTATGGCTTGATAGGAAAGCTTGCAACCATAAAAGCTTAATGAAGGGATGGATAAATAAGCTTAATGAAGGGAGGGATAAAGATTATTATCATCTTACACGATTGTTTGTGGACTTTCAAGAAGAGATTTGGGATTGATTTCAAGAATATATATGTTATCTTGAATAGGGTATGATTGTTAAGTTCAATTTACTTCATTCTCTATAGGGTCCTCCAAGCTAGAACAAGCAAAAGTAAGAATGATTACTCTTTGACATCGAAGGAAGGGTTTGGAGTGATCAAAAAGGGAATTTTGTGGCTTCTATAGGCTAAATTATAGAGGGTTTTGACAAGCCATGTTGCATGGTATTGTTGGACATAGAGGTTTATGAAGCCTCTTTCATTGATTTCAAGGTCTTTGCTTGAATCATATATCTCTCTACAAGAGGTAGAGGATTCAAGCTATTCATGAGGAATTTTTTTAAAGGATTTGGAGCTGATTTAGTGGGTTCTTTTGTCGCTATTAATAGTAGTAAATAATAGGGTTGGAATTGAAGAATGGAGACCCATACAAGATTTTCGTTAGAATCTGTGCATATCGACTCTTGACCTTATATGCTCGGATGTTGGTAGCCTCTTGATTTGTCATGTTTTCTTGGATTGAGCATGCATTTTGATGTGGTTAGCATTGGATATGGTTTATCTACAAAAGAATCTTGACTTGTATAGAGGTATTTACTAAGATATAGTCTCAGAGTGCTTTGGGCAATTGTCTTGAGTCAATGTTTATGCTTATGCACTACTGGATAAATTTATTGGATATAGACAAAGTTTCTCTAGTAAACTATACTTGAATTCAAGCATCTTGATTGCATCTTTCTCCGTGTCTCTTGAATCTATAACTCCCTACAATCTTCTTACTTAAACCCTTGTAGTTCATGCCTTCTTCCTTATATGCCCTAAAATTTGACATGAAGACCATCAACAAGATTGCAAACATGTGAGATTCATTAGGTATGAGTTGTACTATAGTTATTGGTTATTCTATAAAGTTTAGTGTAAGTTTCTTGAAATGAGTTGATAAATGTAAAAGTGTGTTAATAATGATAGAATTATTACATGAATTCCATCTCAGATACATATAATTGTCAAGAAGAGATCAAGTGACACTTGAGATACTAAAAAGTGAATTATTTCTTTAGACAAGAGATTCCACACTACAATCAAGTCTTTTGAATATTTTTGGAAGATGGTAATACAAAGAGAGGGTTGATAACATATTGGGAATGTGTAAAGAAGTCAATTAGGCTTGATGCATGATCTAGTGTAACATGGTAAGCTAAATCAAGAATTTACAAGGTCTCACAAATCAAAATTGGTAGCACTAGGACATAAAATGCAAGAGTTGCAGTTGAAGATTATATAACTTTAAGACAAAAGGCAAACAGAAAATGTGGAGGATGAATCTTAGGAATTCTTACCTATTTCATGAGTTATAGTGGAAGTTTAGATGCATTGAAGAAGAGGTTTAGTCTACACACATTACAAATGCCTTATGTGATGTGTTACCTAGTACTATTGATGTGTTACTGATAGATGTTGTGATAGAGGGTCAGATTGATACAATAGTAGAAGAGGATGTATTGCCTATGAATTATTTGCATGATGTACTTGTTGATGTAGATGTGCCATCTACCATGGCTTTGTTTGGACATGTGAAGGATAGCGCAAATGCTGATGTAGCGTTCGAGGATATTGATGATGTAGAGATCTCAAATGCAATATTAGTGGAAGGTGCACATGAGATACAAGCTACACTTGATGATGTGGATAACTAAATGACTAAAGCTATTATGAAAGGGTATATGTGTATATTCTCTTGTGGAAGGTATACATGGCTATTTGATCAAGAAGGAGGGATATGGCTACAAGTTACTGTAGTAGACAAGTTGGGATAGAATTGAAAATATTGAAAATTTTTCTATTTTAGAAAGGATTTATGGTATCCAAAAATTCCATCATGGGCTTTTATACGTGGCAAAGAGGTTTACCAAGTTTGGTTTTCATCCAGGTTGGTATGTGAAAGTTACAAGGATGAGAAGGTTGATGTCTATTGGTACATAGTAAAAGACAGTTGATGCTACAAAGAAAACTTTAGGATTTGAAATCTTTGGAATTTTATTCTACTTTCTTTACAAGAGTTGTACATTGGAATTAGAGGTACAACTTTGCAAAAGAAACCTCATTGATCCGAGTTACAAATCAATAGATATGGATAATTTTTTATAGGGTGGTCCTGTAGTAGGATAGTTTTTCAAGCAGAGAGAGATTAAATCTCAAGGATGTAAAGTATTGTACATGACATATGATTTAGCATAGATGGATAGGATTGACTTGTGGATACCCACATTACATAAGAGGACCAAGATAGTTAAGGAAAGAGATTCAAAAGCATAAGCTATGAAGGATGAAAGGGTAGATAAAGAAGGCATTGTAGAAGAAGAAGAAGAACTTGCAGTAGAAGATGATGACTTTGAGTAAGCAATTGAGCTTGGGAATGATCATGGGTAGATGTGTCCCATCCAAAGGATGTGCGAGTTTGGAGGGGGTGGATGTCATGGCGCTTCATGTATTTCATAAAAACCTAAGAAAATCAGCTTTCAAAGGATTTTAATGTTCTTAGTGTGTGCCATTCTAATCTATTGTTTTGCTATTCTACTATGCCCATAAGTGCTTTCTTCCAAGACACAATGCTAAAGGACTCAATGTATGAAATTGGATCTCAAGTTTATGTAAATGATAATGTCTAGAAGCTATCCAACAAGGCTAAAGGCAGAATAATAGGTTTGAAGAAAAATGTCAGTGTGAAAGAATATAAGTCTGTGGGCTATCCATGATTATGCAAAAGGGGAGTGTCTAATGTCCACACAACATACTCAAAGGGACCCAAAATAGGAATTAAAGCCTATGAGTAAGTGGGATTAGAGTCAGACCTTTGTAGGAAAACATGTGGGGCAACAAAGCAAATATTTTTGGTGCCATATTTTTAGCAAGGAGAGGTGTGATTATCGGAGAAAACAAGGCAACATGATTATGGCTTGATAAGAGAGCTTGCAACCATGAAAGCTTGATGAAGGGAGGGATGATGCTTCTTATCATCTTCAAGGGTTGTTTTTGGAATTTCAAGAACAGAGTGGACACGTTACAGTAGTTTTAAGAAAAATGGTCAATTTTGGGGTTTTTGTGGTGTTTATGGAGTTCATGTGGAATTAAAAAATGATATAAAATCAATTCTCAGTATACATGATCAGTCCAACTAGAAAATTAAAAAATATAATATTTAATGCACAAATAGATAAGAAAAATGAAAAAAAATTAAGGTTTTTGGATTCCAAAAATAAGAAAAAAATAAGATTTATGTGTATGGATGTGTGACATAGCTCGAGCATGAGGGATGAGTCTCAATTGAGCCTTGTCTTTGTGTTAAAGTGGAGTCTTTATTGCTTTTATAGGGAAAAACACATTTAAAAGCTCTTCCTACACCTATCAACTCATGCATAACCTAAGCGATAGGGAGAAGGAGGAGTTTTGAGGGTGGCTAATTGCTAATAAGATTTTAAATTCTGATCATTTGCTTATGCATGGCATATAGGATGTTTATAGTTTAAGTTTAAGAGGGTCTAGCAACATGAGAATGCTCGTTGTTGCTGACCCTCAACAACACATCATTACATGTAAATTAAAATCATTGAAAGAAATGTCTTTGCACCTCACAATGTTGATTTCTAAATGATAAAATGATAGAGCACTATGGTTCATACACAATTTCATTACACACAGCTCATGGTGTCATTACTGGATGCATTGCAATTGTATTCATGCATATGATCTACATTGAGTATGTGAGATATCCTAAACTATAGGCTTAGACTATCAGTTTCCTGAGGGAATATTTAGTGAGAAAAATATCTATATCTCTTGGAACGTTAAAAAACAAGAGTGAAGTTTGTGGCGTACGTGCTATTTATGTTAGTAGCACATCAAGGGGCCAATCCTCAAGGTGTATGAGAGCTGCAGTGGGGCTGCACTAAGAGATGCCTCCTCTATCTATGCTTACATGGTGTTCTACACCGATATGTGTAGGGACTTACTCTGAGGAGTGTGGGGAAGGCTTAACTGTTCCAAAACAAACACGAAATTTACGATAAGAGTTAGAAAAATGTGTCCCTTAGATGCTCTTGGCTGCAAGGTAGAGAGGACGTGTTCTTTGAGTGTAGAGAGGCCACGCTAGTGCCTATAGAGTCAGTGAGATGGGTCCATTTTGGATCTCAACAGGTGGTGCATTTGCTTTGGGAGCCACTTATAAGTGGTGATCCTCAAATCTTGGTTGTCTAGGGACCATTTAGCCAATTTATGCCAAAGGATAGTGAGATTGATCCATTGTTTACTAATAAACACTGTCTAGCTAAAATCAAAAACCAAGAAAGAGTTAGGTGACGTGTCGAGACCTTGAGGAGTTATTGCCCTCAATGTAGTAGTCCAATATTCCTATGAGGGAGTGGATCTAGTGGTCCTAGAGCCACAAGTAGTCCATTAGGAGGAGGAAGCTCTAGTGCTCCCCTTCCCCCCAGTAAGTTAGCCTACATCAAGTGCGGTTGTAAACCCACCTTCACCAAATACTATTGTGAATCCAAACATCTTTATGGCGTAGCCTATCTCAATTCTTGCTGGAACGGTGGATTTGCTAGCCTCAGGTTTCCCCCTACCCACCTGTAATGTGTTAGTGGAGGAAGATGCAGAGCTCCACATTAGGGAGTTTCAAAAGTTGATGTTCAACTGTCGTATCCAAGATAAATGACATTTAATGATATTCTTTAACATTACTCTCAAGGGAAAAGCTATAGTATGGTATCACGGCCTAGAGACCGAAAACATAAACACTATTGATTTATTTTACACAGCCTTTTGAAGGGAATTTGCCCCTGAAAGGGGTGGTCAATATTGGCTACGTGTACTAAATGTGACATGTTGAGAAATAAGGCAAAAGCCTAAGCTTTATCCATGGTTGTATTAAGTGTGTGTGTGTGAGACTTGTAAGAAAAGATTGAAGAGAAGATAGAATGAGAAGAATAATGAAGGGGAGGAGAGCATGTAGCTCCTGACCTCTACTTGCTCCATCCTTGTCTTCCTCTACTTGAAGTTTTATCAATTGGTATCAGAGTGTGAGATTGTCGATGAATGTCACCACAGACCATTACAGGACACTTGACAGGCTACACATTGCATTCTTTAGCAAGAATGGCCCAAGCTTGGTCAAAAAGGACCTTCAATTCTTGCTTTGATAGGGGCTTGCACTCCAGTTGTTGCTGTATTTGTCTATCCAAATCCCCATAGGGAAACATGGCCATAGAGACTAAAATCGTAGAGCTTCAAAGAAGTCCCGAGCTCAAGCTTTCAAAATCTCAGAGATCGAGCTGAGAAGGGCATGTCATATGAAACAGAGCAGGGCATGTCACATGGAACGAAGCAAAGTGCATAAGCATGAATGCTTCTTGATGAAAGTTGTTCTAAAGTGGGAATTGAGTTGAGAGGCTAACTCAGCTAAGAAGGCTAGATATTACAGTTGAGGAAGGGGATGAAGATCCCCAACTAGGCGGCCTTGTTATATCCCTTAGAAAAGGCTCTACTCTAGCAAGTGTCTGCAAAATTAAGTGACTCGTATGCTAGAAGGGGGGACAAAGGTAGGCACGATTTGTTAGCCTAGTTTGTGCCTTTAGAATTATCCTAAGTCTGAGTAGCTTGTGACCTAACCGCCGCAAGGACATAATTGACATGATAAACGTCAATTGATGTAAAAGCATAATGTTTTATGACAAAACAGACAGAATGTTGCCATTGTCTAAGAATGGGAGCCATGAAAATAAGAGCATTGCTTCCCCTGTGTAGTAACAGACCTTCAAGCCACCCTCAGTCTAGGAATAACACTCTACCTTAATGCCAAATCAACAATACCAGTCAAGGAGGAGGCCAAAGACAAGCCCGATGAGATGACTTTCTTGGGAACATGTAGGTGGTGGATGGCCACATAATAGGAACTTGACGTTACACATCATGTGTCTCTACTATTCATGGAGTTTTGGTAGCATAATGGCACCTCATTTTGAATGTATGAAAAATGAACTATGAATACTGTAGCACCCCATATGAGTAAATCAAGGAGCTGACCTAGCTGTTTTAGAGAAGATGCATTATGTTCATATGGTTTCTTATGTACAACATGTGGAACCTACTTGCTTTGAGGAAATAGTGAAAAGCAAAGAATGGAGACAAGCTATGGATGAGAAGATGGATGCATTGAAGAAAAACAAGACTTGGGATTTAGTGTAGTTTCCTCATGGAAAGAAATCAATTGGTTGCAAATGGGTGTACAAATTCAAGTGCCAATTGGATGGTTCTCTAGAAAGGTATAAAGCAAGGCTTGTTGCAAAGGGTTATGCACAAACATATGGATTGGATTATGAGGAGACATTCAGTCTAGTGGCAAAGATGACTACAGTGAGATTAGTGATTTCTTTGGCTTGTATATATGGCTATAAATCATATCAAATGGATGAAAAAAACACATTCTTCAATGGGAGTTTAGAAGAGGAAGCGCACGTGGATCAGCCCAAAGGGTATGTGAATCCTAAATACCCGCATTATGTATGAAAGTTGAACAAGACATTGTATGGACTAAAGCAAGCACCAAGATCTTGGTGTGAGAGGATTAGCAGATTCTTGTGTAGCATGGGATTTCAATAGAGTATGGTTGATTACTCACTCTATGTGAGAGATACGAAGGATGGCATGGTTGTGATTGCATCTATGTTGATGACGTCATTATTACAGGTAACTTGAGAGGGAGATTTCTGAAGTTAAGCATGGTCTTCATAAGGAATTTTACATGAAGGAGCTTGGTCTATTGATATATTTTTTGGGCATTAAGGTCATTGATACACCTCATGGTATTTGGTTGGTACAAATACAATATTCCTTGGAGATTTTGGAGAAGTATGGCATGATAGGATATAAGCCAATGGATACTCCCTTGGATCAAAACATCAAAATGTTTGCAATATGTGGAAGATGTGACTATGTTTAGAAAGATGGTTGGTATTCTTATCTACTTAACCATTGCAAGGTTAGATTTGAGTTATGTTGTTGTATTGATTAGCCAATTTATGCAAAGACCATATAAATCACATATGGATGTAGTGAGGAGAGTTCTAAGGTATGTGAAGAAGACATCTAGATTTGGCTTGTTCTATGAGAAGGGAATAAAGCCTACCTTGTTTGGGTATACTGATGCTGACTGGGCATGTAATTTTGTGGATAGGAGATCCATCAGTGGTTATGCATTTTCATTTGGATTAGCCATGGTAAGTTGGAGCAACAAAAAGCAACCTATAGTTGCTTTATCAAGTACAGAAGATGAGTATTGAGGTATTTCATTGGCAATATGTGAGCAAACATGGTTGATCAGATCGGTTTTATGTGATATGGGGATTGAAATTGATTGTGGAGTCATCATATATTGTGACAACATTAGCAACATTATGTTGGCAAAGAACCCAGTCTACCATACCAAGACAAAACATATAGAAGTGCACTATCACTTCATTAGAGAGAAGGTCATTGATGGAGAGGTTGATTTGGTCCATGTAAAAAAAAAAGATCAAGTTGCTTATATCTTTACCAAAGCATTAGGTAAAGATAAGTTTGAGTATTTCAAGAGTGCACTTGGAGTATTACCTTTGCAAGCTCATTTTGAGCTTGAGGGGGAGTGTTGAGAAATAAGGCAAAAGCCTAAGCTTTATCCATGGTTGTATTAAGTGTGTGTGTGAGACTTGTAAGAAAAGATTGAAGAGAAGATAGAATGAGAAGAATAATGAAGGGGAGGAGAGCATGTAGCTCCTGACCTCTACTTGCTCCATCCTTGTCTTCCTCTACTTGAAGTTTTGTCATGACATGTCAAGAGCCACATGAGGATATCCAAGCATATACCAAGCAATTAAAAGAGGTCTTTTGCAAATTGCAAGCCTCTATCCCTATCCTAGCAGTTTTCCAACTACAATATTTTTTGCATGGTTTGGACTTCAATATTTAGGTGCAATTGAGTAGTGTCACCTTGCCGGATATAAACACTGCTATTAGACAAGTAGAGGAAGTATAATTTTGACTACAAGTGGCATACGCCTCTAGAGCCAATCTTAATGCGGATGTAGTTTCCTGGGAATAATTTGGCATTGACCAATGGAAGTCAAGGGATGGCTATGACTAACCCAAATGGGAGAGAAAGCATAATACAAAATGTGCCCTTGCTACTAGCTCCTCCTAGTGTGACCATGCCAATGGCTAGTCAAATGGTTCCACTAAATAATGGAAGTCAAATGATAAACCCTAATGTGGTTCCAATCAATCAACAACAACCAACCCCTAATCAGGTGGTTAGGCAGATGGAACAACAAGTAGATGATGGTGGCTATGAGTCTAGTGCATCAAATGTCCTTGGCAAAGTTAAGGATATGATGAAGCACTATACTGACATGATAACCAAACAATATAGGAAAATAGCTATTGATGTCAATTTTATTAAAAACCAATAAAATTTGATAGGGAGTCAATGCCCTAAAGAGGGTGCCCTCTCAAGATTTAGTTGTAAGTGGTGTGGTGGCCAAAATTTCCCTAGGAATTGCCCTAATGTTAAATGTGACATATGTGGGAAGTCCGGTCATCTAGCTAGTACCTGTTGGAGTAAGATTATTTCTCTCTAGCAAGGGACTAGGCAACTAGATCCAACTAGTCATCGAGTGCAAGGGAATAATCTCCAGTAGGATGATCGACAAAAGCAAATATTGTAAAGACGAAAAGCTACTACAGAAGAGCTGCCTAGTGGTAGTGGTGTCACCCTTATTGAAGTTGTGAGTGTCAACAACATTGAAGCTTCTAGTTTATGATCCATTACAAGAGGGCAAAAGGCTAAAGAAGGAAATAGGGATAATGTAAAACCTACTGAGGTAAACCCTAAATAGGATGATAACAGGACGCAAGTCCTTAACTCCAATGTAGAAGTTGATCCTCTAAAAGCTATTGATGGCAAAGTTGACCCTCAAAATAAGTGGCCAAAGAAGAAGGTAAAAGCCAAGAAAGAGATGCCAAAGCTAGTTCAAAGGCCAAAGAAGAGAATGGTCTGGCGGGAGAAGAATACCATTGCTAATTATCATGAGTTTGATTTAGTGATTTCTCTTTGCAAAGTAAAGCCTGATGTCAACCTCCTACAATTTATCAAGTTATCTCCAAGAGCGCATAAATAATTTAAAAAGATTCTTCACACTAGGTATATCGTAGAGCCCTTGACGATAGCTCGTGTGGGAGAGGATTGATTTGAGTATGCCAAAAAGCATTTCCCAAGGGAAGCAACGTATGTTGATGGAATATTAGTGAATCATGCTATTGTAGGTATAGGATCCTCAATCAACATCATGAGTTTGTAATTGATGGAAAGGCTAGGATTAGAAATCTAAAAGGATGCCTCCACAATTCTTTGAATGACTGATGACATTATAAGACAACCTGAAGGTTGCATTACCAAAGTCCATGTGATTGTTACGAGTGTGGAATGCATTGTAGAATTTAGGGTTATTCGGTGTGCAAGATGACCAACCTATCAAGTATTTTTAGGAAGGCCATGGATCTTGCGATCCGACTATAAAGTGGATATACCTACTGGTTGTTTGATTTTTGGAAAAGGTGCCAATTGTGTGGTAGTAGATGCATATCTTGAGTCTCCTCAAAGTGAGAGAGCTCCTTTATCCTTGTCAAAATTAGATGCATTAGAGGAACCATCTGGCAGTGAGACTTCATCAAGCGATGAATCAAAAGAGGGGTCTACTACATAGGATATATATCAAGTGACTCTAAATGGGCCGATTGAAGCTCAAGATAGAATAAGAGACGCAGATGTGATTGAGCTAGATCTCTGAACATTGAAGGATCCATGACCTATTAAATTAGGGGATATGCTCAGTCTAGAAGAGAGAAGGGACTATGTGTCCTTGATCCAATAATTTTATGACATCTTTGCTTGGAGTTATGATGAGTTGAGGGATATTCCTCCCAGTTTGGCTATGCATACTATTCCTTTGAAGGAAGATAGCCATCATGTGCGACAGAAAGTGAGGTGTATGTTTTCTGAGCTAAGGGACGTACTATTTGAGGAGTTACAAAAATTGCGTGAGGCTAGCCTAATATTTCCTATACAACACACAGAGTGCTGTTTGCCAGTGGTTATCAGGAAAAAGAAGAATAATCAAATCCATCTTTGCGTAGATTGTAGGGAGCTCAATAAATAAACTATTAAAGATTACTATCCACTGCCATTCATTGATTAGATTCTAGATTAGTTAGCAAGTAGGGAGGTCTATTCATTTATGGACTGCTTTGCTAGATATAACCAAATGGCTATTGCAAAGGAAGATAAGCTGAAAATGACATTTATTACTGTATTTGGTACCTTTGCATATCATGTGATGGCATTTGGATTATGCAATGCACTGGGTTCTTGGAAACGTACATCTAATAATCCTTTTGGTGATATTTCCCCCGAGGAGCTAAACATCTTTATCGAGGATCTGGGGGTAGATACCATAAGGAAAAGAATGCTGATTATTTTAAGTGTGGGAGCTTTCACTCAACCGCCAAGACCCACGGACCGCTTATTGTTCAAGGTTCCAAGCCGAGCACTAATGGCTACCTCTCACATAGCCGACGCACAATGCATACCTTACGGGTGTAGTGAGCTTACCTTGATGCCGTTCGAGTTACCTCCTCTCCCCGCACTCCGGTAGCTCCACGATCCAAGTGCAAGCTTCAAGCAAGCTCCATCCTCAAGCTCCACACTCCAAGCTCCATGTCCACGAGCAAGACAAGAGAAGAGAAGAGAAGAGAAGAAGAGAGGAGAAGATGGAGAGCTTCTCCTCCTCGGTCCCTCACCCTCACACACTCATTCCCTCTCACTCTCACACTCCCTCTCTCAAGCACAAGCTCAAGCAAGCAAGAAGAAGAAGAAGAAGAAGAAGAAGAGAGCTACTTTTGGCCACACACAAGAATGAGCTTCTCATTCACTTTTCAACTTTATATACAAAACCCTAAATCCCTTTTGGGCGGTCATCCCCTTTTTCCCCTTTTTACATAGCCAACCATAGCCTAGGCCGTTTTTCCCATTGTCCTTCTATCTTCCTAGCTTCCTTTCTACCGCCCGTCTACATTTACAAATTGCACGGGTGAGAGCCCGGCGCTCTTTTACAAGATTTCAGGGTGCACCTTTTTATTTTAAAATGCGCCTTTCCCCTTTCCCCTTTGCCTTGGACTTTTAAGGTTGCCCTTGCCCTTTTGGCCTTTTCTCCTTTTCTTTCTTTAGTCAGGCTACATTTTTTCCTCCTTTGCCCTGCGTATTTTCCACTTCTTTTTGCTTTCTTCGTATTGGGGTTAACATTACCCCCCTCCTAGACGAGTGCCAGTCCCATGGCACTCACCGTCGTAGGTAGCAGGCTGTAGCATGCACCGAAGACGTGGGTGACAAGGACGCCGGTGGTTTCCGTGGAGGAGTGTTGGTGGTGGTGTGGCAGAAGGTCCTGGGGGCCTGTTGGTGGCCAAGGTGGCTGGTGGAACGTTGTTGGAGTTGGTGGTAGGGCTATGCTGTGTTGGGGATTGCATTGATGGCCAGCCCAAGGGTTGGTTTGTTGGGGATTCTGCACATGACGATTCTTTGCGGGCTGGTTGGATGGTAAGGGACAAGTATCAAAGTGGAGTGTTGATGAAGAGCAAACAACACCTTATACCTGCAATTGGAAAACCTCACCTGTGATCTCTCCTTAAGGGGTAGTGCTAGGCTTCTCATCGTACACAAGACATATTTTGACTAGTTTGGGAGACAGGTCGAACACTAAGCAAGCCTAGAGTATTGTCCTGCACTTGAGGACCCAAACTGTGGATATACTTCGGTGCAAACATTATGTGAGTGCTTGTGTATACTTAGATATTACATAGTTAGAAGACCGTGGGCTAGTTTCTCATAACAATTCGTGGATGAAGCAAAGTTGTCCATGTGGAGAAGGAGTACGCGTGAAGGCATATGAGACATCCTTTGCATTGTGACTACACGATGTAGCATATTGGAATACAAGGACATCGCACTTTCAGTAGCTAGAAACTACTGGACTTGCTTGATGAGTACGGTATACTTTTCATGGCCAATTGTGCGGTGCTTATCACCACTGATTGCAATGGTACAAAGGCAGAGTGCAAAAGAAAATTGTGCAAGTGGGTCAGGGTGATAGGTCTAACCCTAGGCGAGACAAGCTCCCCAGGTATGTCCTGCCCTTGATGTGCCTTGAACAATTGTGGGTGAGTGTAAGGGGCTAGGGAACTAGGGACGAAGCCGGTCGACCAAGGTCACTAGACGTACCTAATTTGAGGACCCCTAGGTGCTTTGCTGTGATCGTGGGTGCTTCTTATTTTTCCATTCATTTCTTTTTCTTTTCTTTTCTTTTCTTTTCTTTTCTTTTCTTTTCTTTTCTTTTCTCTTTTTTTTTTAAAAACCTGAGTACAACCATTACAATATGTTGAGGCTATCAGCCTTCCAATGGGTTGGAAAATGTCGAGCTTCGAAGGCTCAGAAAATGAATAGTACAATGATGATGGTTCCCTAGCCTCGTTGTTAGAGAAGCCCCGTGAGCCAACTATAGAGCTTGACCTAGAAAGGGGGCGTGGCCCAGGAATGTTTTGTGGGCCATGCAATGTGGGCGGCTGGCAAGGGTGCTTTCGGCAGCGTGGCTTTGCCGCGGCTCGTTGTGGGGTTGTGGGTGTTGCGGTGATTGGGCATTGAATATTTTCGCACAAGGACCTGTATTATCCTGCATCCACTTGTCGCTTCATGAGAGTACATGCATTGTATATGCCGCAACTATAATAAACTAGTGCAAAGCAAGGAGACATCACTTATCGGAATTCTATGGTGTTGACTTAGATATTTTATCACCTACACTTGATTAGCTTTTTCTTTTGCTAAAGGCGTGAAATATATTAAACGCAGACATGAAAAGTTCATACAAGTCGGGAACATGTCAACACTTAACAAGTCGGGAACACTTAACCATTTAAAAATAAAAAGTTATGGCCAATTATCATTTGATAAGCCCTTTATGCATCATGGGCTACTCGATTTGTACGAGGCGGGGCGAGTCTAGGTGGCCGGGTGATTGGGGCTCTGCTGGTGTGGGGCTCCCGTGGGGGTGAGCAGGGAACATGTCGGCCGGGATATGAATGCTGTAATCCCGGCCCGCAACCGTCTCCAGAATGTCTTTAAATAATTCATTAAATTCTTCTCTTTCCCGAGCTGCCCTTTCTGCCTTCGAGCATCTGGGGCCCAAGCGGGAGCTGGGAGTTCATGCCACTAGTGCTGCCACCTGTTGCGCGTTTCGAGTCTCGACTTTCTTGACTCGAGGATTCTTCGGCCTTCGCCCTGGGCAATGTCGCTTAGGGCCTCGCTTCTTGGCATACCTCTTGATGGTGGGCACATAGCACTTTGGTGAAGGGGCGCGTGCCACATGCTCTCGCCTTCTACGAAGGGCATCTTTGCATGCTAGATCTCCATGATTCTCCATATATCCGCCGCAAAAGGAAACTTGCAAGATGCAATCCAAGGGTTTAGACCTTGATACAGGATACAACTGTTTGCATGGAAGGGATTTTAGTGTGGTTTATGAAGCGCATATGACAAGAAGGGAAGGGGTGAGGCATGCGGTGTTTGTTGTAGAGGAATGGCCCCCATGCTGATGTTCGCGTTGCCTCCAGCCATTAGCCAATATTGGCTTATGCTAAGTTGTGTGGACCGGCTGTCATGGAGTGGGATAGGGCACATCCTCGGAAGGGTAGACCAAAACGGGAAGAAGGTGTATAGAAAGGGACTACACCCTGTCTACAACATCAGTGTTGTTGGTCAAGGCCTCCTATGGCGATAATGTGGGTTGCATGCCCTTCACTTGGAGGTGGGAATGGTCACACAGCTTTTAAATATGTGATGAGAAGAGGGCTTGGGGAGCTTAGCCTGTCAGACCCAACTCTTCTGCCTGCGCTTGACCATCATTGCTTGTGTGTGTTAATATTGTTTATACAAGGTGACACAAGAATCAGTGTTTATTTATATACAAATTTATGAATCCATGTCACTTCACGAGGATAAGAACCAAGTGTAGAACTCGGGGTTATACCGGAGCGTGGCACACACATCTAGTATTCGTGGCAGCTGACTTAATACTGATAGATATTTTGCCACGTCGAGTAGCATGGAACCTTGACCGAGTCTACTGGCAATATGTAACTCCTCCTCAGTGAGAACCTTATCAATTAAAGGGCCCTATAGCCTAGTTCCAGCTAAGTCCATACCCCGAATGTTAGTGAGCACTCGAAGGGAAGTTGGTGCCACATAGGTTGGGTCTCTTTGAGACCGCCATTTGGCCAATCGCTCTTCTGAGACCGCCGTCATGATCTGAGCCCCTAGTTCGGCCATTACAACGCGGCTTTCGCACCAACGCTGCTCAAATTGACTCTGGCCTGACAGTCGCTTTAGTAGCTCTATGTCTACGAGATTCGGTCGGCAGAGCACTTCATTGAATGTGACGGTTAAGCGTAGTTCAGCAGCCTCCTTGTCAGGGATGAGTCACATATGTTCATGCAAGAGCCTGTCGTAGTGCCCGTTAAGATGTTCTTGTTCTTCCCATGATAGAGGAAAGGTCAAGTAATCTCCAAGCTTCTCCTTGGGGATCGTGCCCATGTTCGCAAGGATGTAGACACGCGCGACCACTTTGAGCTTAGCCTTCAACTCAGTTAAGCATTCTGCGACACTTCTATGTTCAACGAGGGCTTGCTCGGTTGCTATCTCATGCAAAGTTCTAAGAGTTTCCTTAGGCTTTAGCATGGCTGGGGGCTCAGGCCTAGATGAGCAAGATCGGTCAACGCTAGGTTTTCTTATGCTCTTGGGGTTCTCACGTTTCTTCTGAGGTTTTGCTGCTATTTTGTCATGGTTCTTCTCAAATGTGACTGGTATAGATTTGTCACCCTGTTGTGACAGCGTTGTATCCACTCTTGATTGATCAATGTGAGTTCTATTGTCAGTGGATAGAGTGTTGCAAGCAACTGTTGATGGCAACTGTTGCTTTGGTTTGTCAGAGCACACAAATGTGTCTGAGGTTTCACCACTATTAGGAGAGGCATCAGTGGGTTCATTGGTGGATGAACTCGATGCTTTATTCATCAGCTCTCCAGTGCCCTTCGTCTCAATGTTCTTGGTGTCCACAACCACCTGCAATTGTTGTTGTTTTCTCTGCTTTCTCCTCTTTTTCTTGGTCAGCGAAGGTGCCTCTCTCAACAACTCAGGAGCCTGGGCTATATCGACCGTTGATGTGCTTGGTCGGGCCTCAGCATTTCCCTTCTCTAGTGTGTCCTTATGGGACATAGCCGTGGTTTGTTGAATAGCCTTGCCCGGTTGTGAGGGCACAACTGCCGCTCTTTTCGGAGAGTCTAGCATTTCAACCAACTCCCTTGCGTTTGACTCCTCCGTCCTAGGCTTTAGGCACTTTGAAAGTGCTGGATTTGTTGAGGGATTTGGTTGCGACACCTCCTCCACAGGTAAACTACTAAGGACACGGTCCACAAGGGGCATTGTCACAGCCAAGGGTTGTGGCTGGTGTGATCCCTGATTGGAAGTAGTAGCAACTAGTTCAGTGGGCTGGCTACCCTTGGTGGATTGTGGTGTCAAGTCCCTAGGGCGATCAGAAGTGGTTGTGTCCTTCGTTGTCCTTTGAGCACTCATTTGTGTAGATCGAACATGAGCTGATGATCTAGTCACATTAGGTGGCTCAGGCATATCCTTGGGTCGAGAGGTACAGATGGCGTCATGTCCCACCTCTTTGATGGTTGGAAGCTTAGATGGAGATAGAGATTGGAATTGAGCCGTTTCCCTTGACAACCGCTGTTGTGCTTCCTGTGTCCTTTTGGAAAAAGAGGATGTAGGAGATCTAGGCCTCTTAGGTGGACTTGGCACTGGATGAATGATTTGCTCGAGGCTATTAGACGATTGTGCCATTTGCTTTGTTGAGCTATCAGCCTTGCCTTGAGCAATGTTGTGCCTATGATGCTTGCTCTCCCCTTGGGAAATCAAAGGCTCCTTGGGCACTAATGATTTTTGTGCATGCTCAATGGCTACATCTGATGTCTACTTGTCAACCACACTAGGCTGAGGATCTACTTTTTGATAGGCCATGTTTGGTTTCTTGATTTGACAGCTATCCTTATCTACTCTAGTTCGTGGCTCAGTTAGTATGCCACCTTAGTTAGTTGAGTTTGGTTTGAGACCCATATATAGGGTTCTTCTATTTCTTTGTATGTGACTTCTTTTTGGCTTACACAACTAAGAAGAGGAAAACTGTTTTCAGCCTCCATCTCTGTGTGTATTCCCCCATTGTGCAAGCAAGAAAGCTTCAAGTGAGACTCCTTCCTTCTCTCCCACAATCTTGACACTATGGATATATAGAGGAGTCATACGAAGACCCAGATCCTACTACACCTTTTCAGGATGATTAGAAATCCTAGAAGCTCTATCAACATGTAATGCAACTTGTATGGGAATAAACTTTGCTCTTGTAACTACAATTAAACCTAAGTAATACGAGTTGCATCAATTTTGAGCCTAGAACTTGCAAATGATTAGAGATGCTCTAGTGAGGAATGGTAGCTATAACTTGCAATGAATTTTCCTTAAGTGTTCTTCTCGACTAATATAGATTGGGTCTTGCCAAAATGACTAAGTTTGGGAGTATTCTTTAATACTACAAGCAAAGGTGATTGACCATGGACCTCAGTCTAGGTCTAAAAAGAGGACAATTCGGAAACAAAGTTTCCACGATAAAGGACCACTTTAGTCTGTTAAAAGGATACTAGGAAAATTTGGTTTAAAGAAGAAAATTCTGCCAAGGACGTCCAAAAATCTTATGACTCCAACTGTTAAAGCTTCGTGTTGTTTCTATTGCAACGATCTAGGTCATTTCAAAAGGGAATTTCCAAAGCACCCTAAACACCGACGCTTTGAGTGCCACAACATTGGACATAACCAGGTCAATTGTCCCAACAAGACTCAAGGATAACTTGAACTTACAAGGAATGAAATTGTATAAGCTCCAGTGATCTAGAATATACCATATACTTAGGAAACACCTAGAAGATATTCATCAGATGTAACTACAATAAAATTTCTCTTGTAATCCAGACTCGAATATATCTAATACAAGAAGTTGTTCTTTCAAAAGACTGCATACTTATGAGTAATTAGAGTACCACAGTGGACGCATGGTGGATCCTAACCCACAAACCTTAAGCCCCATTAATGCATGTCTTTCCCAATTCTTTCGAGATGAGGACATCTCGAGTTCTTTAAGGGGGAGAGGATGTGACGTCCCCACCCCCCCTCCCCCCCGCATAGGAATTCCCCCTTGCAAAATGAATAAAGAAAATTGAAAATTTTTAATACACCCCCCCCCCCCCCCCCACTGTCAATGCTCATAGTTGGCAGAGAAAGGGGGGAGTCAGCATGAAGACAACGAGGGAGGTGCACCTATAGTTGACATGGAGAAGAGGGAGATGACATGGATATCGAGGGGGGAGGAAGCCATCGATGATGACAACGGAGACTGCAGACTAAGTTGGTGAGCAGAGGGATGACGACCACCACGAGGTGGTGACAAAACCGATGAAGGAGGGCACACGTGTGCCACTTCTCTTCCCCCCCCACTACCTCTTTCCCCCCCCCCCCCCCCCAATAATAACCTCTCCCCCCTATAAAACACCTCCCCCATCGTAGGGAAAGGGGGACCACCTCCTTGCTTCTACAGTCGCTAAGAAGAAGAAGAAGAAGAAGAAGAAGAAGAAGAAGAGGAGGAGGAGGAGGAGGAGGAGGAGGAGGAGGAGGAGGAGGAGGAGGAGGAGGAGGAGGAGGAGGAGGAGGAGGAGGAGGAGGAGGAGGAGGAAGAGGAGGAGGAAGAGGAAGAGGAAGAGGAAGAGGAAGAGGAAGAGGAAGATGAAGAAGAACAAGAGGAGGAGGAGGGAGAAGAAGAACAAGAAGAACAAGAAGAAGAAGAAGAAGAAGAAGAAGAATAATAATAATAAGAGGAGGAGGAGGAGGAGGAGGAGGAGGAGGAGGAGGAGGAGGAGGAGGAGGAGGAGGAGGAGGAGGAGGAGGAGGAGGAGGAGGAGGAGGAGGAGGAGGAGGAGGAGGAGGAAGAGGAAGAGGAAGAGGAAGAGGAAGAGGAAGAGGAAGAGGAAGAAGAAGAAGAAGAAGAAGAAGAAGAAGAAGAAGAAGAAGAAGAAGAAGAAGTGAGAGAGAGGGAGGAAGAAGAAGAGAAGAAGAAGAAGTGAGAGAGAGGGAGGAAGAAGAAGAGAAGAAGAAAGAGAAGAAGAGGGAGAGAGAGAGGAGAAGAAGAAGAGAAGAAGAAGAAGAAGAAGAGGGAGAGAGAGAGAGAGAAGAAGAAGGGAAGAAGAAGAGGAAGAAGAGGGAGAGAGAGAGAGGAGGAGAGAGAAAAGAAATAGGGAGAGAGAGAGAGAGAGAGAGAGAGAGAGAGAGAGAGAGAGAGAGAGGAAGGGAGGGAGAGAGATTTTTTCCCTTCCTCTCCTTAGAGGAGGGTGGCCACACACATTTCCTCTTCCATTTTCCTCGAGTTTATTCTGTTTCCTACAAACTTAATCCCTATCTTACAAGCTTCCCCCCACCTACTCAAGAGGCTTCCAAAATTCCTGTGCAAATTACACTTAAAGCAAGGAAGATAGGGAATGGTCCCCCAAGCAAAGAATGTTGAGTGTGGGTGGCAATCCCTCAATGAACAATGGAGCCTCAACCAAGGGCATCATTGCCTATCTAGCTCTGATACCGGTCGTAAGTAACGTACTTCCAATTTGACGAATATTTGCTTGAATTCCTGCATGAGATGCATTAGATCCACATTATGTTGCACGAGAAAGAAATACTGAGAGGGATAAATTTCATCTCAAGTATTTGAAAGATGGAGTTTGCGAGGTGCATGCATGAAACATACATCGATGGTACACAAATTGATCTTGCGTTAAAACCTTGCTAATATCACGAGCTATTAGTTCATTGGTATCTTGAAGTTATGCATATCTAGTGCAAAGAAAAATCATTAGGAATATAACTATGATGCCTTGAGATCCATGCACAATGGATACAATCTGCTCACAACTTTTGGCCTCTCTTTCTTGCAAACCATGGACTTCCAAAAGAGTGGAGTAGGGTTACGGACCCTACTCCCTTTCTTGTTCAAACCCAAAGAGGTATTAGATAATATTTGCACAACTAGGATTTAGGGTCCTATCAAGATTTCAGGGTAGGAGAGGCAAAAGGAAAAGGATACTACGCTTTTTCCTATTTTTATAGATTGTCCGATAGAAACTATCTTTACCAATCCTATTGAGGGATTGGAATAGATACAAACAACTCCAGGCCTCAAAGGCAAGTAGAGAGCTCAAGGGGTTAGGAAAACCCGAGGCAAAGGGAATACTGATGCTCATGTACTTGTTGGGCAGAAGGCTGGGTTATCAATCATTGTGAATGATTAATAAAACTTATGACTTGTATAGTGTTTGAAACCTTAACATATGCCTTAGTAGAAAGAAGGGTGTGCTAAGTAAATTTTACATGGAATCGCTCCTGATCCCAAGGGGAAGGGCAAATGCGCGATGGAAAGGTTATCGCGACTATTATTCTTGCAATGTTGGGAAAGGATGTCATTGTTTGCTAATTGATCTAACATCGTCTTAAATTCTTTTTGCATTAAACTGATGGTTGGGATGTGATTTGGATGATTATTCCAAGTGCTTATGCTTGATGGTAAATGCATGGCAGGGGTTAGTGATGACAAGTTGCCATGGGAAAATAAAGGAATGTTTTCTTGGAAGATGATTTCAGGCTGATTGCCTTGATTGTGCTTGAATCTTAATTGGATTAACTAAGGAAGGATATTTTTCCCGTGTAGATCATCTCCAAGGTCATGCCGCATTTCAACCCGAGAGGGCGCTGCTCGATTCATGAGCCAAAGGTCGAGTGGTGAAAAGTCCAACCACGGATATTGTGTCTCACTCCTAGATCACTTGGGGTCAATGGAGCTCTGGACACCCCTTGCCGAGTTTAGGGGACAAAGTTGAAGACCGCAACGTCTAGGGCATTGGAATATCCTATTCTAGATAAAGGATAGAAAATATGGGACCATGTGATTTGGATTGGGTACTTCTGTTGGACAGAAGGGCTAGATAATTCTCATGTATGGGCAGGAGATAAATCTTAACTGGAAAATAAGTTAAGTAACTTGTTTGTCAAAAGATTGTGTGCTCTGTATTTGTATTTATGTTGTAAATTACGCTAACAAACCCTGTTTCCTAAAAGTCTTAATTAAGGAAGCTGATTTCGAATGTCACACATAAATGTGATAAGACCTAATTAGAAAACCAAAGCTATCAAGGGAAGCGGGTAGGCGGAACCCCCGACGAGTCTGTCCTATAGCAAGGTGGCCCCAGAGATCTAGGAGGATTCTTACAAGGTTTTATCACTGTTCGACTTTAGGTATTGTTAAGTTAGAACACAATTCATGTTGTTTTAGGGGACCGGAATGGGACTATGCCCTACGGGCAAAGAGGTTAAGCAGTGCATTCCTTTTCCCATTCTCTTTGAACCAAGTGTGGTATGGATTTGCTTCAGATTGGGTATCTCTACGTAAAGTAGGATGTCCAAAATCCAATGCTAGAATACTGTCACGAGACCTTGTCCATCATGAACCCAGATTTCAAGTCTATCCTAGTGGGTTCGGTCGCGAACGTTCTCTTGCGAGGCGCACTCAGGAAACCCTAGGCAAAAAACCCCGTAGCATTCCATGGAAGTGTCGGGCAGCAATGCTTAGATCCGTTTCTCGATGGACCCCTAAAACATGCTTGGACAGCCAATAGGTGGGCACGTTATAGTTGGTATTAGAGCGAAACTTTGTAATGATGCGTGATTGATTAATGTAAGGTTTGTAGGTATATTCTAAACAAAGTAGCCTAAGTGGTATGACTTGATTGTCAAGCACCTTCTGTACTCATGAACGCTGACATGCAAAAGAAGAAATTCCTTCTCAAGGAAATTAAGGCACTTGAGTTTGATGGAGAAGGGATAGTCGTTGCATCAAAGATGGAGATATGGATTGAGGCAATGGATGACTATTTCTCTACTTGGAAAATTGCCTCTACTAATCAAGCAATGATAGCCAAACTTAAGTTAGTTGGCCAGGCTCGGATATGGTGGAAGAAATGGTGCAAAGATTAGGGTGTTTCTGAAGCCATTAGCACTTGGACTCAGCTCAAAGATGTTGTACGGGGACGGTACCTTCCGTCAACCTACCAGACTTTGAGGATGAATGAATTCTTCAAACTCAAGCAGTTGGAATTGGCCTTGGAAGCTTACTACTCAAAGTTTGTAACCCTACTAAGATACGCACTGCGTATGGATATTGTGCAGCAAGTATCCAAGTTTTGTCATGGCCTGAACACTCCTCTGAACCACCATCTTGAAGCAATGCGTCTAACAAACTTGCAAGATGCATTACTTCGAGCAAAGCCATTCCTCCAAGAACTTAATTCAGACAACTATGATAGCGATGATTCTCGAGATCATGGCAAGAGATGCCATACATGCTGAGAGATAGGGCACATCTGTAGTAGGAGATGTCCCTACCATCAATGCTTCCACTATAATGAGCTACGACACATCCAAGCCAATTGTCTCGACTTAAGTCCGGAAGACATTGAGCCTCCAAGGAAATGAAGCTACACAAGTGCAGTCTATGGATATATAGAGGAGTCAGACGAAGACCTAGAGCCTACTACACCTTTTTAGAATGATTAGAAATCCTAGAAGTTCTATCGACATGTAACACAACTTGTATGGGAATAAACTTTACTCTTGTAACTATAATTAAACTTAAGTAATATGAGTTGCATCAATTTTGAGCCTAGAACTTGCAAATGATTAGAGATACTCTAGTAAGGAATGGCAGTTATAACTTGCAATGAATTTTCCTTAAGTGTTCTTCTCGACTAATATAGATTGGGTCTTGCCAAAATGACTAAGTTTGGGAGTATTCTTTAATACTACAAGCAAAGATGATTGACTATGGACCTCAATCTAGGTCTAAAAAGAGGACAATTCGGAAACAAAGTTTCCACGATAAAGAACCACTTTAGTCTACTGAAAGGATCCTAGGAAAATTTGGTTTAAAGAAGAAAATACTGCCAAGGACGTCCAGAAATCTTGTGACTCCAAGTGATAAAGCTTCGCGTTGTTTCTATTACAATGATCTAGGTCATTTCAAAAGGGAATGTCCAAAGCACTCTAAACACCAACGCTTCGAGTGCCACAACATTGGACATAACCACATCAATTGTCCCAATAAGACTCAAGGAGAACTTGAACTTGCAAGGAATGAAATTGTACAAGCTCCAGTGATTTAGAACATACCAGATACTTAGGAAAAACCTAGAAGATATTCATCAAATGTAACTACAATAAACTTTCTCTTGTAATCCACACTCGGATATATCTAATACAACAAGTTGTTGTTTCAAAAGACCGCATGCTTATGAGTAATCAGAGTAGGGCAATGGATGCATGGTGGATCCTAACCCACAAACCTTAAGCCCCATTAATGCCTGTCTTCCCTAGTTCTTTCGAGATGAGGACATCTCGAGTTCTCTAAGGGGAAGAGGATGTGATATCCCCCCCCCACCGTGCGTAAGAATTTCCCCTCCCAAAACAAATAAAGAAAATTGAATTTTTTTAATACACCCCCCCACTATCAATGTTAACAACTGGCCGAGGAAGGGGGGAGTTAGCATGAAGACGATGAGGGAGGAACAGTTGTAGTTGACATGGAGAAGAGGGAGATGACAAGGATGTCGAGGGGGAAGGAAGCCATTGATGATGATGGTGGAGACTGCAGACTAAGACACTGAGCGGAGGGATGACGACTACCACGAGGTGGTGGAAAAACCGATGGGGGGAGGGCACACGTGTGCCACTTCTCTTCCCCCCCATTACCTCTCCCCCCCCCAATAATAACCTATCCCCCCCTATAAAACACTTCCCCCATCGTAGGGAAAGGGGGACCACCTCCTTGCCTATGCATCTGCTAAGAGAGAAGGAGAAGAAGAGAAGAAGAAGAAGGAGAAGCAGAGGGAGAGAGAGGAGAAGAAGAACAAAAGAAGAAGAAGAAGAAGAAGAAGAAGAAGAAGAAGAAGAAGAAGAGGAGGAGGAGGAGGAGGGAGAGAAAGAGGGAGAATAGGAGAGGGAGGAAGAAGACGAAGAAGAAGAAGAGAGAGAGGGAGGAAGAAGAAGGAGAAGAAGAGGGAGAGAGGGAGGAGAAGAAGATAAGAAGAAGAAGGAGAAGAGGGAGAGAGAGAGAGAGAAGAAGAAGGAAAGAAGAAAAGGAAGAAGAGGGAGAGAGAGAGGAGAAGAAGGAGAGAAACAAAAGGGAGAGAGAGAGAGAGGGAGGGAGGGAGGGAGAGAGATTTTTTTCCCTTCCCCTCCTTAGAGGAGGGTGGCCACACACATTTCCTCTTCATTTTTCCCCGAGTTTATTCCCTTTCCTGCAAACTTAATCCTATACTGGAAGCTTCCCCCCCCCCCCTCTAAGCCAAAATTCGTGTAGAAATTACACTTAAAGTAAGAAGATTGGGAATGGCCCCCAAGCAAAGAATGTTGAGTGCGGGTGGAAATCCCTCAACAAGCAACGGAGCCTTGGCCAAGGGCATCACGGCCTATCTAGCTCCGATACAGGTCGTAAGTAACGTACTTCCAATTTGACAAATGTTTGCTTGAATTCCTACTTGAGATGCATTAGATCCAAATTATGTCGCACGAGAAAGAAACACTGAGAGATAAATTTCATCTCAAGTATTTGAAAGATGGAGTTTGCGAAGTGCATGCGTGAAGCATACATTGATGGTACACAAATTGATCTTGTGTTAACACCTTGCTAATATCACGAGCTATTAGTTCATTGGAATCTTGAAGTTATGCATAGCTAGTGCAAACAAAAATCATTAGGAATATAACGATGATGCCTTGAGATCCATGCACAATGGATACAATCTGCTCACAAATTATAGCCTCTCTTTCTTGCAAGCCCTTAACTTCCACAAGAGTGGAGTAGGGTTATAGACCCTACTCCCTTTTTTTTTCAAACCCAAAGAGGTATCAGATAACAGTTTCACAACTAGTATTTAGGGTCCTATCAAGATTTAAGGGTAGGAGAGGCAGAAGGAAAGGATACTATGCTTTTTCCTATTTTTATAGATTTTTTGAATAGCGACTATGTTTACCAATCCTATTCGGGGATTGGAATAGATACAAACAACTCCAAGCCTCAAAGGCAAGTAGAGAGCTCAAGGGGTTAGGAAAACCCGAGGCAAAGGGAAGACCAATGCTCCTGTACTTGTTGGGAAGAAAGCTAGGTTATCGATCAATGTAAATGATTAATAGAACTTATTATTTTTATAGTGTTTGAAACCTTAACATATGACTTAGTAGAAAGAAGGGTGTGCTAAGTAAATTTTACATGGAATCGCTGTTGATCCCAAGGGGGAGGGAAAATGCATGATGGAAAGGTTATCACAACTATTCCTGCAATGTTGGGAAAGGATGTCATTGTTTGCTATTTGATCTAGCATCATCTTAAATGTTTTTTGCATTAAGCTGATTGTTAGGATGTGATTTGGATCATTATTCCAAGTGCTTGTGCTTGATGGTAAATGTATGATAGGGGTCAGTGATGACAAGTTGCCATGGGGAAATAAAGGAATGCCTTCTTGGAAGATGATTTTAGGTTGATTTCCTTGATTGTGCTTGATTCTTAATTGGATCAACTAAGGAAGGATATTTTGCGCCAGTAGATCATCTCCAAGGTCACGCCGCGTTTCAACCCAAGAGGGCACTGCTCGATTCATGAGCCGAAGGTCGAGTGCTAAAAAGGCCAACCACGGAGATTGTGTCTCACTCCTAGATCACTTGGGGTCAGTGGAGCTTTGGACACCCCTTAGTGAGTCCAGGACGGAGTGGAAGACTACCATGAGCCCAACGTCTAGGGCATTGGAAGATCCTATTCTAGATAAAGGATAGAAATTATGGTGCCATGTGATTTGGACCGAGTACTTCTCTTGGACAGAAGGGATACATAATTCTCCTATATGGACAGGAGACAAAGATTAACTGGAAAATAAGTTAAAGAGCTTGTTTGTCAAAAGATTGTGTGCTCTGTATTCGTGTTTGTGTTGTAAATTACGCACACGAACCATTTTCCCTAAAAGGCTTAATTAAGGAAGCTGATTGCGAAGTCACATATAAATGTGATAGGACCTAATTAGAAAACTAAAGTTATCAAGAGAAGCAGGTGGGCAGAATCCCCAACGGGTGTGTCCTACGGCAGGGTGGTCCCGGAGAGCTGGGAGGCTTCTCATAAGGTTTTATCACTATTTGACTTTAGATATTGTTATGTTAGAACCCAATTCATACTGTTTTAGGGGATTGGAATGGGACTATGCCCTACGGGCAGAGAGGTTGAGTGGTGCATCCCTCATGTTTTCCATTCTCTTTGAACCAAGTGCGGTATGGATCTGCTTCGGATTGGGTATCTCTACATAAATTAGAATGTCCAAAATACGATGCTAGAATACTTCACGAGACCTTAACCACGAGGAGCCCATATTTTAGGTCAATCCTAGTGGGTTCGGCTACGAACGTTCTGTTGCGAGGTAGACTCATGAAACCCTAGGTGACAAACCCCGCAGCATTCTATGGAAGTGCCGGGCAATGACACTTAGATCCGTTTCTCGGTGGACCACTAAAACATGCTTGGATAGCTGATAGGTGGGCATGTTACATGCTACAACAAAGCAATTATCTATTGTAAAGCATCACCACTACTTGAACCTGCAAAATCCCCCATCTTTAGACACATGTTGTGCCAACTTACACATCGGGTTCACCACTGTCAGAACATTTAGAGTCGAAAGTCTACCATAGGGGTAAGAGATAGTAGGGTGAAGGGAGATTCAAGGAGAGGAGTAGATGGAAGAGAAGAGGTTCAAAGAAATAGAAGATGTAGAATAATACTCATAGAGGTGAAGTGTATCAATTTATTTCTACATCATGAGAAGATAAAATACGTGCATAAAACAATAGCTTCCTCTCTGCTACTCAGACCAACAATCTGATGATTCTGTTGGCTCCAAAAGGGGGGTAAAATACCAAGACACCTAGCCAAAATTATCCCAGGTCACTCCTTCTTCTCGCAATTTGGAGTATTGTTCACTACCTGAAAATTGTAATCACGCATCACGTGATTTTTCCAATCCTTCTTTTTGCATAAAATCCTCCAAAAATGGCTAGAATCCTCTTGCTTTTTTTGAAAGAATATGTCATCCTATTCTAGAAGTTGTCTATAGCTTTTGGATATGTATAAGAGATAATATTTGAAATATCAAAAATTGGCTAAACTTGTCCAAAAATCTAGTATTTTTGAACCATCCACACTATGGACAGTGACATTAATGACTAACATGGCATTGGCTCTCTAGATCAATAAGAAAGCCAAATGACGATGCACTATAGAGTTTTTCACATTGTGATTGCGTAGCGGCACGACAATGTGCAATTGTAGTAAAGGTCACCGAATATGACACATGAGCAAAGATAATATTGAGTTGTGTGACACACAACACATGGGTAGAGAGAATATCCCATTGCAGATAGTAGCCTATATAATGGTAGGAAGTGAAGCATTATAATTGGTTATTTTTCAAGTATATTCATAGTCCTAGAGGATAAGTAGCAAGGAGTTCTCTTTCTCCATGCTATACCCTACCTAAGTCTTTTTGCCAAGTCTTCTTTGACTGGCATCCTAGGTACTCTCCCAATAGAGCTTATCTTGTACTCTTTCTCCCGTCCTTGTGTTCAATAGTAGTATTGCCCTTGTCCTTGTATCTTGCAATTGTTTAGTCCCCTGTATTGTGTTACGACCATTTGATCCCAAATTGGTGTATTGGTTTCTACTTTGGTAATACCTTTTGATTGAGCTTGAATACACTTTGTGTTTGATCTCTATGCTATAATTATTTCAAAAGTGATGCTAGTGTGTATTTTTATCAGATTTGAGTACTCCCTATCATTATTTATGTGGCGTCTCTACTTGGATACTAATTACAAGAACTCTTTGAGTATTGCACATATATACTTCTTTTGTGGGACTAAAATGTTGCATAAGAAAATTAACAACATCAGGTGTATGCTTCATTAGACAACGATCTAGTTTTAGCTCCTCATGAGTGAGGGTTCTCTTTATGACAGCACTTGTACAACAAACTTAACATTGCTAGAAAACTTAAGCAAACAATCTTTCAACTATTGGGCCATCCAACGAAAGAAGAAGTTATGCTTGATGAAGCTTTTGAGATGATTTGAAAGAGAAAAATAAAAAAAGAATTTTGTATTCTTTCCATCGGATCCTTTCTCTTCTTTCTAGCTTTTGTTATCACCAATCTATCTAGTTTCCACATCCTTAAAGACCTTCATAATGACTTCCCTACTATTTGTTACAATCTAATATGGGCAAAAGTAACTTGCTTACACCACATTCGGGGCAATTTCCAATCAAATCTAGGCAAAATGATAACTTGCTTACACCAGATCTAGGGAAATTTTCAAGCAATTCTTTCTTTGCATGAAATTCACTATCAATAAGCATTGGGCACCATACGGATTCCCACAAAATATGTATGTGCTAACATACTACCTAGTTTTTGTAGAACACTAACTTGAGCCATTCCTTGCACAACAAATAGAGCATGCACATAGATGACCTTTTCCATGATGCCCAAACTTGTTTTGGTGCATCTAATTGAGAACCTCTTTGAAATATATCATATGAACATGATATACACAATAGCACATATACCACTCTTTTAATTTTGAACAAAGAATGATTTTAGTGTCTCAAAGAATCTAAGTGATAGCAGCACTATAGGATAAGTGTTCTTGGATCTTTTGTTGAATGCAACCTATCACATGAAAACAATCCAAGTTAGACCTCAAACTTTCACTATAAAACAGCCCAAATGTTTTTATGAAAATCTATGAATTTAGAATAGTACCAAAATCTAGTACTATTACTGGATTTTGGTACTATTCTTATCAAACTAGTATAGAGTACCAAACTGAGATAGAGGACCAATTTGGTATTACAAAATACCAAGTCCAACTCAAGGAAGAAACCAAATTTGTTATAGTATCGATTTTGGTATTGTTTAGAAAATTTTGATCTTGTGCATACAATTTGGTATCATCAAAGGTAATTTTGGTACTATATGTTAGTCCTAGTATTCATTTTAGCTTCATATGCGGTGCATATGCTTGGGTATAATATAGGGTACAATGAAGTGCCAAATGTATTGTAGTACCAAGTTTGGTATTTTATAGAACTAGTGCAACACAAAAAGGTATCAAATCAAGTATTACGCATTCACTTTGGTACCCAATAAAATACTTTAGGTACTGCACATCACTCTTGCTATTCAAATCAGCTTCATATTTGGAGCATATTTCATGCTTGGGTACCATGTAGGATACAATACAGCACCAAATCTATTAAATACAATTTTCAATACATAGAACCATAAACAAGTATCAAATTTGATAGTACACATGCACTTTGTTACTAAATTTGGTAGTTCTGGTTCTATGTGTGACCACTCTTACTATCCAACTAAGCTTTCAATATGGTGGTCAATTTCATTCTTAGATACTATATATGGTACCAAGAGAAAAGTACAGATATAGAAAACTACCAAATTTGAACTCCACATAAAGTTTGGTTCTATAAAGGGGACACTTGGTACCTATAAAGTCCTTCTATTCAAGAGAAAAGCCAAGGTGTATTCTTGAGCTTTCAATGCTATATGGAATTACTATTAAGCATCATAATACCTTGATTGGTACTCTATAATGGCTTGGGCAATATATACCTAGTTTCTTTGGTGACATATGGAACAAGTTTTTTGCCTATGATTAGCAATAAGTTTTGTTAATCTAATGTTGGATGAAGTATTAATCTACTGCAAATTTGATATTGGTCCAAAGGCTTTCCTACTACTCTAGAATGCACTCATGAACATCAGCCCAAATCAAAATCTAGGTAAATGAAGATCATAAGAATAACCTATTACTTAAGATTCATTGGTATGTTTGATAATACATTTTGCCTTAATTCTTTGCTTACATATGTATTTTTTATTAGGTGAAACACTTGTCTTCAATGTCTAGAAGCCATAGACCAAATCTCTAGTTTCACCTATGATATTGCTATTTTGAGGCAGTTATCTCTAACAAGAACTAAGTGGCATCATTTCATCCTCATCTTTCATATCCAACCAAGTACTTGCTGCCACTATATTCCTTTGATGAACACCCAATATAGTAGAAATTCTTAGTTAATTTATTGATGTTGGTCTATTACCATTAGTCAAGATCATCATCAAAGAGGTTCTCTTGACAAAAAACTTGCTTGTGCTGAGTGGGGTACCTTGAGCTAAGCCAATGTGTTACAAATGCTAGAGATAGAACTTACTTCAACATCTAAATTTATCAACTTGGCAAATGTCTAAGATGCATGAGCCGCTCAAGAATTTCATGTTGTTCATCCATTTGTAAGGCCTTCGGTCTGCATGCACCAACACCAAGAAATGGCTAAGCATATATTCTTCCGTGGCCTAGTTCTTGAGAGTCAAGCTCTCATGCCATGATTTCTTTTCTTGCTGCATTTCTCATGCTTCTTTTATGTGTGATATTGTGGATATGAATTGATTAGAGAGTAGTTCATGGATAAAAGAATGGGCACCGACTTCAATGGTGGTCACTTTAGATTATGTAGGTTGCTCTAACCAGACAAAGATGGATGAGATGACGAGAGAGAGAGAGAGAGAGAGAGAGAGAGAGAGAGAGAGAGAGAGAGAGAGAGAGAGAGAGAGAGAGAGAGAGAGAGAGAGAGAGGGCTATGCTATGTACCAACTACAAAGATTGAGTGTGTGCAAAGCAAGTAAGTAGTGCAACTCCCGTTACCCTTTATCCACATCGTTGAGGCCCCACCCTTCTGTTTTGAAACAATTCAAAAGAATTCACTTTTCCAACCTTTACATGATTTTTTTTCTCTCTATTTTACCTTTACACCTTCTTTAAAAAATAGCTAGTTTTATATACACAAACCACCAATCCAATGTGATGTTAAGGATACTCCTTTTTATACCACTAAGATTTGTTTTTAGCCATGCTTGGAGAGCAAGATTTGTGTGCTACAATACTAAATCGGTGCTTAATACAAACTTGGAATTTGGTTTGCAAGGTTTATTGGTTTTAAACTCAATTAAAGAAGATGAGGACTATATCCTAGTTGACTAAGGGAATGATGATGATAATAACTATACTATGAGGAAGGAGATGATGATGGTGGTAGTGGTAGTGGTGATGGCAATGGTGTTGATGGTCATGATTACAATGATTAGTTTTAAGATATTGTATACCTATGATTGCTTTGTATACCCTAGAGCTACTTAATCTCTTTGTGTACTAATAGCTTAATTTTTTGTGATGGTTCTCAAGCTTATACATTATAACTATGGGTATGCAATTGTAATGTGCATGCATGTTTATTTAGATCAATTGCATTCAAAACACTTTGAGTTATTGAGAAGTAAATGATGTGGTATATTGTAAATGATGTGCTAAAATGTGCAATGTGGGGAGTAATGTGAGGGTGTTGCTCATGTTTCAAATGATTTCTACTTTTGATTCTTTCCAAGTCAACAATTATCAAGAGAATGTGGTATTATTTACATTGTCAAAACATTTGAAAATTCTAGCGCTAATCTATGTTATAGTTTCTTGGAAATTGTGGTGTTTTCAGTTCTACATGAAAACATTTTCTTGAAATAGGCACTCTTATACAGAAGATTGTGCATATATGAATCCTTTACAAATTGATATGTTATAGAAACTGAAGTTATCTTATTGGCTAATGTATATCAATGTGCTAATGGACCACATGCTGATTATTAACTAAAAGGAATGGAAATTTCAACTTTGTTAAGGAAGGCTTGAAAATAATATTATCTATGATGCATGTGGAAAGGTGCCATGATCTATCAATGTGTCTAAGGCTTGAAAACTTAATATAAGTTGAGGTAGCCTAATTAGGCCTCAAATTTGAAGGGTTACCCAACTTTTCATTTAGAAGGTCTTAGAAGGACTCCCCTTTTCTTTTCAAACGGACTTGAAAGACATATCTAGTGGAAGGATATAACCCCCTTTGAAGGGTGTTGCAACCTTCAAATTTTAGGCATGGTACTATCTAGTGGAAGTTCGTGTTTCAAACAAAAGCAAAGCATTACCATTGGAATTGCATGCGTCTTCATTCCAATTTTTGATGTGTTTTTGTCATGTTTCCCTTTCTTTTTGTGATGGGAAATTGAAACTTCCGTGATGGCCAAAAGGATGACACATTTACATAAGTTGAATTCTCCTTTTGGCTAGCTACCATCAATGAAATCTCCTTTTGTAATGCTCACCTCTTTCTGTGATGGGAAATTGAAATCTCCTTTTGGAATTTATAAATCTCCTTTTGGCCATCATAAAGTAAAGCCTTCATTTCCAACTTCACCATATTGTCGCATGAGTTGGCACTCATTGCCCCTTTTTCTATGATGGGACTCATTGCCCCTTTTTATGTGATGTGGCCCATTGTCCTTTTTTATGTAATGGAAATTTGAAACGTCCTTTTGGCTATCATAGATTATGTTGTTTCCATTCTGTGACATGTCGCTCATTTGTTCATAAATTGCAAAGGATAGTTTTGGCCATCAAATAGCAACCAAATAATGACATACGTGACACTCTCCAGTGTTCAGGAAAAACATTTTTCAGAGTAGACACAAAAACCCCTTACTCAAAAATTTGGAGGGATTTTTGAATCAAATTACACATATTTGCCATGTTTATGATTAATTTTTTTCAAGGGTTCAAGGTTTCAAACCTTCTTCTTTAAATTTTGCAAGTTTTTTTGAGATTTTTACACTTCACTTTATATTAAACCTTGATCTTTCATGAATACAGGGTGCTTTCATTCTTCATGAGTCTCTCTCATAAACACACACACATACTCTCTCTCTCTCTCTCTCTTTCTCTCTCAGAATCTCTGTCTCTCTTCATGTGCAAGATTTTGAGAGTTGAATGCAAAGCAAGCATGAGAGAGCTATGATAGCAATATGCTTAAAGAGGGTAGCCACAACCATGTGTGGTGAGGTAGTTGACAAACATGCAATAAAAGCAAGTTTGCATGTGTTGCAACCCTTGTCCTCATGAGATTCCTACTCCAACACATACACTGAAGCAAGCAGAAACGGACCACACAATAGCACTCTATCACCATTCATCTATGTCACATTTTGACACATCTATCAAATGAATATAACTCATTTAAATTGGAAGCCCATATTGATATTGGTCCTATCAATGATTTTGGGTGTCTAATGACAACCTCAAAATTGAGGACAATATGTATTTTGGATATGTAATCAATGATACCTTCCTATAGCCCCTTTTCCCAATAGCCTCACACACCCTACCTTCACATTCCAACCTAGCAGACAATGCCAAATCTAAGACAAACATAAATAGTTGGGTAACGCTTGCTAATAGAACAAAAGTTACAAAACACACAACAATGGCTATCATTGCTTTTTGTACATATCAAAAAGAGATTGTGGGAAAGTCCCCTAAGGGTAAAAAGGTTTGATTATGATTATGTCCATATCAACCAAACCTAATGACTTTAGATGTACCGTAATAGGATCAAGTACGGAAGAAGCTCTTCAATTAGGATTGAATCTTTATGAACATAAACATCGAACATTTTTAAATAAACACAAATCAAATGCAACTGTCAATTGGATTTGGAAATCCTTTTTATGGACTATCATCTATGACAATAGTTCTATTATGGACATCTCCATATTGACCCCATACATATTGCAAGAGCTTAAATATTGGTTCATTGTCTAGCCTATACATGGTCTTAAGTGGATGTCAATAGCATTGTTCTTAGGCCCAAACCATGAAGAAATGATAATTTTCTTGTTGATTGCCAAGCATCAAACTATCACCATCTCATCTTTATGTAAAGTTGTTGCTCAAACATTGCACTTGGAATCTTGCAAATAAGGCTTCAAGGAACTACATGCATCCAAAAGCTTTGAAACTTCTTAGATTTAGAAAGGAACATTGTAAGGGAGCTTACAAAGACCAAGTATCAACACATAATTGTTTAGTCTTTATTGTCTAGGACACATGAATCATACTAGCATCCTTTGCTATTTTTGAATTTGTCAAGTATCCAGTCATAGAGTCCTTAGTTATACAAAGCAATAACACATGAGAATTATCTACTATTTTATTGCTATTGCTATACCTATGCTTGGACTAGTAAGCTAACATTGAGCATTTCAATCTATTTTAACAAGTATAAATTCACGTACACTTATGAAGCCTGTTAATTTTGTACATGAAACTTCCATGGTCCATTATCCTCATGAAGTGGTGAGCTTTATGTTTAAATTTATGCCAACAACCCATGTTTCCAAGTGAAATAATGACTTGTGTTTTTCTATCTAGAGCCTTTCTCTAAATCGGATGATGATGAAACTTCTTTTGAGAGTCGCCAAGTGTGTAAGGACAAGGATATTGCAAAATGTAATAAGTTATGCTATGGATGTCTCCACGGTCTCACCTCACATTGGCATATTGTACAATCAATGATATTGCAGAACTTAATAAGCTATGCTATGGGCATCTCCTAGGTCTCACACATTATACAAACATGCATTTGGTGACATAGTTCAAAGATATATAGTATAAGAATGTCTTGTAATGTTGTTATTGTTGTGGTATCCCACCCAATCTCATGACATGCCATTTTCATAATATCAATTACACATCAAAAGAAATTTAAACTACCCAAATAATAGTAATAATAATAATGGAATCACTATGCGTTTAAGATACCAGCACTAGTATCCCATAAGCAAATTCTTAGTATTAGTTGGGGGAGGTGGGGGCGGGTGCGACGTGGTAGGGCCCCACAAAGAGAAAAAGAAAAACGGGGTGATGACCCGCCCTTGTGAAATGTGTGTTCGTTCATGAAATGCAGCTGCACTCGCAACTCCAATCGACGCCCAATGCTCAACGATTAGCGACTTTGTGTGCACTTGCCACCCCTCTCAACCTTCGCCCTTGACTTGCATGCTCATGACCTACTTTCCCTCACTCTACACGCATGTGACCTTCGCCCTTTGACTTGCATGCGCCCAACCCTCCCTTCTCTTGCACATCCTACTACCTTGGGTTATATATAAGTACCACCAATGATTAGAGAGGACTCTTTGGACCTATATTCTCTCTCTCTCTCTCTCTCTCTCTCTCTCTCTCTCTCTCTCTCTCTCTCTCTCTCTCTCTCTCTCTCTCTCTCTCTCTCTCTCTCTCTCTCTCTCTCTCTCTCTCTCTCTCTCTCTCTCTCTCTCTCTCTCTCTCTCTCTCTCTCTCTCTCTCTCTCTCTCTCTCTCTCTCTCACACACACACACACACACACACATTGATTTTGAATGTGTTATTTTGTGTTATGAATGTATTATGTGTGTTATGAATGTGCTTCAATAGGCCATGAGGTGCTATTATGCATGTTATATGTTATCAATGTTATATGTGTTATGTCTGTTGTTATGATGTGTCATGTGTGTTTTTAATCTGCTTCGATGGGCCGTGGGGTGGATGCATTTTATGCGTATTAGATGTGTTGTGAATGCTATGTTAGGCATGTAGAATGTTTTATGTGTGTGAATATTACGTATGACTATTAATATGTGTTTTATTATTGATTAGAACATATTTTCTTCATATTATGTGTGTTAATATTGTGTTAGTATTGAATGTCATATTAATTAATATAGTGTTATGCTAATATTGTAAAAAACATGTGTGTATGAATTTTATGTATGAATGCTGATATGTTTTTTAATATAAATAAACTAATATAGATTTTATATTATGTGTGTCAATATTGTGTATTATGTGTATATTAATGTGTTGTATTAATTAATGTAGACTAATATGTATTAATTAATATTGTGTTAGTATCATGTGTGTATTAATATTGTGCATTTTAATGTGTGGTGACATTATATATGAACTTACATGTTAATATGAGTGCTAATATTAATTAATGAATATTGTATTAACATTATCTGTGTATTAATATTTTGTTTTAATGTGCATGAATGTTTTTATTTATTAATGTGTTTTATTAATGTGTGTATTAATATTTTGTTTTAATGTGCATGAATGTTTTTATTTATTAATGTGTTTGAATGTTTAGTAATTAATGTGTTTAAGGATGCTTTTTCTTTAGTCTCTCTAACATTTCTTTTGTCAAAATGTGTTTTTCATGCAATTTATTTAGTTTTGGAATCTTCATCTAGACTACTTTTCAAGGTAAACATCTCTCTCTCTCTCTCTCTCTCTCTCTCTCTCTCTCTCTCTCTCTCTCTCTCTCTCTCTCTCTCTCTCTCTCTCTCTCTCTCTCTCTCTCTCTCTCTCTCTCTCTCTCTCTCTCTCTCTACATTTTAGATTTTCTCTCCTTTTTTTAAATAATGCGCTTGAAGAAATTATGCACGTACATGCTCTGCAGTGGTGGGCACACTTGCTATCTTTGAGTAGGTCCTTGAGTTGGAGGAAATGTATAAAGAGGATGGTGGAACTGATGCTATAGAGCTTGAGAATGTTTCGTATGCTTTCTCAGATGTAAGTATCATCTCGTCATATGCCTTTGAGTTGGATGAGGAGCGAAAATGTCAACAAAAGTAGCTTCCAATGTGATGGATTAAAAGAGGACAAGGATGTTTTTGTATTTGTACATGGATACATTGTGAATACATATATGGAGGTCAAAAAGTCTCAAGTGTTTAAGACCCACACCCAAGGCCTTATGATCCAGGAGGGGATGCTTGTACTGGCTACACAGTTATATGAAGGTGTATAATATGTGTTTGACCAAAGCAAAATATAATGAGAAGGAATTACAAATTACTGATGGGGAGTTTTACAAGCTTCGAGAAAGACTTAGAATTTCCAAGTTTGGGAGAGAGTAGTCAGAGTATGCTAAAGAACTTAAATACACAAAGAAAACATCACCAATTAACTTATGGAATCCAAGTAAACTAAAGAATGATGAGAATCAACAAGTATTGATTTATTTCTTTTTCATGAATATCTAAAGATATTTTTCACTTCTTTTTCTCACATTTCATTTTCATCTTATATTATTTTCTCCAATTGAAGATTGTAAATGAGGATAATTTCTTAGGACGAGGAAAATGATGAAGAATCAATCATGGCTTTATCAAGGATGTTGCACTTGGACACTATCTTGCTAGATTGATTCTCATACTTTTTTGATCCTCATATTTTGCACTTGGACACTATCTTGCTAGATTGATCCTCATATTTTTTTGATCTTACATAGCACTTTCTTAGAGGAGGCCTCATGGCCCATTTCTTTGTATAAAAACTCTTACAAGGGTTCTTAGCTACTTGAGCTTATAGTACAATGCCCACAAAGTAATATTTTTAAAAAAGACAATAGCCATTTAAATTTTTGGCTATGCAACTAGCTACTCTACTTCCAGAGCTAAAGTATTTTCTAGCATTTTCCTTTTATGCTTTAGCAACACAACAAACATATATTAAATCCATTGCTGGATATAAGAGGAGAAAGTTTTTGTGTTATAGAGGAAAGATGCCTAAGGATAAAGAGGATGAAAATGTTATTTCAAGCTAGCTAGTCCTTTGTGATTTGGCTATTCAAATATCATAAACATTTGTTATATTCTTCAGTCTTCAAAGTTGTCTTCAAAAAAACTAGCTGAGTAACTCTTCAAGAGCATTGCTTTTTGTTGCACCTCCATCGTATCCTATGCTACAAAAGTAACATACATGAGGAGGATTTTTCCATTCCTTAGCTATTAAGAGTTACTAATGGCCCATGCTCCTTTACAAAATAAGGCCCATGAATTAAAGAATGTTTTTTATCATATAAGAAGAACATTTTAGTTTCTATCATTTGTTTTTTTATTTTTCAAATGTCAAATAGAAAGTAATATCCTTTTTTTCCCATACTTCATGTACTACTTGAATAAGATTTGTAATTGAAGACCTGTACTCTTCTGGATACATGAACAATGTTGGTTGTTGCCTAACAAATTTTAGAAAGATATCGAGATGTCTTTAAACCTCCATTCACAGAAATGCAACTCAATGTGTACTAGTCACATTTCTCATGATCTCACACAACTCTCTCCAACACTTCCATACCATGTTTACTTGTTTTCCATTGTGATTTTTGAGAAACCTTCTAGCCTTTACACCTCTCATAAAGTCATCTACTAAGACATCTATTGTTTTACGTGAAGCTATTAGGTCCTTCCTTAATTGAACTTGTCCCTCATAAAACCCTATTCTTGAGAGTAATACCTCACATTTACAAATGTACTCATCTGATAAGGATATTGGATTAATTGAATATGCATAATTAAGATACAATCGGAGAAGCTTATCAATTAATCTAATCTTTGCATGCAAAGTACAAATATGAATATTCCTAAGAGAGATTGAAAGAGGATTGAAAGAATAGGATCCCATATGCCCTCCTTATTTTTGAATTTTCTTAAATCTATGGATTCTCTAGTTGGAACTCTTCTCGTCGTAAATTACTCCAATCTTTAGATCCCATGCAATAAATACAAGGGTATTTTGTATTGGCCCCATTGCATATCCCAAGTATACATTTGATTGTCTTTAAGTGAGCACATTGATATGCCATTCTACGTTGAAACTACCAACCCTATCAACAACTATTAATGTCTTCCCTTCACCTTGAGACTTGATAATATCAAGAATACTTGTATGACAGAACAACCATTTCAAGGTTTGATAACTTTCAATTGGTAATTTAGCTACACAAATCCACCAAATGTCTATCTTGGATTGAATTTTAGGCTGTTATCTATATCCCTTTCTATTACTATATTAAAGTGCCTTAGTACAAACTTTAGAATGTCATCACATTCTTACACAATAAATTTATACATATGGACCATTGTAATTTGCACTCTTTTAAGATCAACCAAAATATTATTAAATGTGTCATATCCAAATACTACTTTTGTATTCTATTTTTTTGTAGGACATAGACCCTTCAATATGAATATACTTGCCAAATACATTTGAAATCCTACTATTCATGGCAACCCTAGCAACTGAAAATGCAAGAGATCAAGGCAAACCAAAGGCACCTATCCTATGACATCTAAGGTTTTTGAGCTATAATTTAGATTGAGTATGATAACCTCTATAGCTAATACCCTCAATGTCATATGTCTTGACTACTTCATTTGGTTCACAGTCCCTTTCAAGTCTTTCACTAACTCTTTCATAGTTTGACCTCTCAAACCTATATATTCTGGTGATCGAAGAATCCATAAGATATCTTTTTTATTCATTGTATCTTTTAAAAGTATGATTCTCTCCTCATTTTCTTTGATATCAATGCTTGAAATATTAGAGACAAAACTCCTTACAAGATTTAGTCTCCTTTTTTTTACTCATTTGGACAAACCAGTTATCCTTTATAGCAACCTTTTTGTTTCTCTAATTCTAATGGAGTTTCATTTTAGCATTATTATTTTTCTTCCAAGGACTTGTTGGTGTTTTCTAGAACGTCAACCTTTTTCATTAATCTAGAAATAGTTGTTTGCATAGTTGTTAATGCTTCTCTCATTTCAAGCATATGCCTTGTGCATACAAAAGATGCAAAACTAATTGCACACAATACCCAAGTATTCCATCACAACCATCTCCAACATATCTTATGAAGTCACGAATATTGAGAAATTAAGGGGAAGGCTCAGTCTGTTGAAGGGTTTTCGGGATTGATATTTACTTCTACCCACAAATCTATATGCTTATTTTCTTCCAATGGTAACCTATTACCTTTGTCCTTGTCAAATAATACTCAATGGTGTATACTTCTCCAAGATGAATAAATAGGATATATTTGAATTGCAATTTTATATTTGCATACAGTTGATCTTGTGTTATTTGGAGAGGTATTATTAGAAATTTTAGTAGAATAAAATCAACCAAGTGATAATATCACAAAAAAAAGCAAGTGCAAACTAGAGAATGGCACAAGAAATGAGCCTAGAAAGATGAACGAATGTGTTTTGGTGCGAAAATCCTAGTGCAAAATTTTGCAAGTTCCAAGAGAAAAATGGCGGGAAATGCAACTCTTGACATGGATTAAAGAATAGGGTATTTTATGACTATGATCTCTTTAATTGCATCTGAATGACTAAATTTGGAGGGTTTATTACTCTAAAATCTCTTCTAATTAGCAACTTAAGCATTTTCTTATGAGTGCTATTTCGGAAAAAAAAAACCCTAATGATGCATTAAATCCCTATCTTCTTGAACCAACTTGATCTCATGCAAAGCATGTGCATCTTCCTTAGGGCATCTACTAAGAATATAAGCCACAACCCTCCCATTGCTTGCATAACATCTCTAGACTTTTCAAGTTTGTATATATACTATTCTCTACCAAAGGCTTACATGCTTCTCAACTAAAGGTAAATCTTTTGTTTTTAAGCTTACCATTGAATACCCTTTTTCTTTTTTACTAGGGTTGCATTCTCCTTACCCTTGTGATAGTATATGCATTAGAAGTATTACTTTAAGCATAGAGAAAATAAATTGTTCTGTACTTGTTTATCAAAGGGAGGGTTTTCCTTCAACAAATTTATCTACATTATGACTTACAAAATTTTGAGGCTCCTCCTCCTCTACTTACACCTCTTTTTTGTTCTCTTCTTTCACATCAAATACCAACTTCCTAATGGTATACTTTAGAAAAATGACTAGGCTCCTTGAAAAGATAGCACAAATCTAGGAAACTTGACTATCCTATTTGCATCATGCAACTCAAGAATCTTTGTGAACTCATTATGCTTGTCCCATAATACACAAGCTTCTTTCTCTGTATACACAATATTCCTAGAGCTTTTTTGACATTAGAAAATCTTACCTAGGACCTTTGTAATGGTTGCTACCCTTCAAGCCAATCAAGGAAATATTATAGCTAAAAGAAGCATAAATTTTGAATTAGAAAAAGCTTATTTCCAAATATTTCTTAGATTTTTTCCAAGTTTAACAATTCGCTCAATACTTAGGGTAGTTTCAATCTTGTTTGGATAGGGTTTAAGCTAGGGGCATGTTGTTAATTTATTAAGTACTAGGGCTTCTAGAAACATGTTCATGGATGCAAATTTTGAAGGTGTTCATGGATGGAAATTTCGAACAACATGTTAACTTTGCACACGTGGGACAAAATTCGAAAATATGGCTAGATGATTCTGAACCAACGGCATCTATTATATGCACCATTTGCCATGAGAAGGCACCAATCTAGGAATGACCTTTATAGACATGTTTTGCATTTTAATAAGTATAGTCTGTTGAAGTCTCAAAGCATGAAATAACCAATATCTTGTGGAGGAGATCACACGTTTGGGGGTGTGTTAACATAACATAGACCTCAATTTTTCACGAATATTGTAAAGTTAAAAGAACCTTCTTAAGGTTTTTCTTCCAAATTTATCAAACCGCTTAACCCTAGTTTAGAAAGAAACGCATTACATTCTTGGGTCCAATTCTAGAAAACAAAGTGGAGTTTATGAGAATCATAACCTAACCTTGTTGGTTTTTCTTAGCGTTTGCCCTCCTTAACTCCTTTAACTTCTCCGAGAGCTCTTCTTCATGTTTGTTTCTAGCTGCATGAAGCCTGCTAGATTCCTCTTCTATCTCTTTCACCTGCATGAAACCGTTGAAGGAGATCGATAAAGCCAAGCTTAGGGCGTTCCACGTCTTATCTTATTAGTATGATAGCTGGAATCTACACAAGGAACAGAACCAACTCTTTTGATAAGCTCCACAGGCTCCATAGCTTTACGGGCCTCCAATGCTTCACGGATACGAGCAACTTGTGTGCTAGACATCGCGACACCTGATTACAGTGCGTTTAGCAGAGCAAAAGACTGAGGTGAGACGCTGGCATTAGTCTCGAGACGATAGCATTTCAACCCAAGTGTACATGAGACATTTCTTCAGAATCAAGCTTTTCTAACTGGCAATGGTCCGTGGCAAATACGCTACTCTAAATTTGCACACAAGCAGCTAATTTTGTTCCAAGATTCCATAGCAATTAATGGAGAGCAGAGAGAGCAACTTCATGCCGTGTTATCGGAATTATGTGCAGCAAACGGTGCGCTCGAGCTAGGGTGTAATGCAACCATTAGGTAGTGCTGCAGGCAGGCATGCATGGAAGCTTGGTATCCGGACAATGGAATACCTTGAGGAGGAGTCCATGAGATTCTCGCGGCAGAAGAAGAAGCGCTGATGTAGAGGTAGGCAGGAGTTAAGAGGACGTAGCAAAGAATGCAGAAGACCGCGAGAAAGTTGCAGGCACATACAACGGATGCTGCCTTCTTGAAGCAGAGAGCGTATCCACCCCCGTTGTGCGCGCCTGCAGGAGATACATGATCCATCGCTGAATGGAAACCCTAGCGCATGGTGGCGGATCAGAAGAAAGAAAACGTTGGGGAAGAAGGTAATTGATATTATGAAAATGAAATGCGGCGAAAGAAATGGGAAGGCCGGAGGTGATGAAAACGATGAAGGTGAAGAAGGAATAAGAAGGAGACGATATGCTGAGAAGATGGAAGAGGATGTACTTGGAGAAGGAGAAACAGCAGATGAAGAAAGCAGAATGACAGAAGATGACGAGGATGAAGATGAAGAAGAAGAATGACAGAAGATGATGAAGGTGAAGATTGAAGAAGGAAATGATGGCGATGACGAAGGATTTCCAAGGCTCCTATTTCCTGACTATCCAAGCAGGATTAAAGGAAACCTGTTTATCGCTTGCCAGGATGATGCACCTCTTTTGCATGCAACGCTCGCAAACGCAAAGACCCCGCCATTCCCGAGACTATCAAAACGCCCTTTACATGACTCTCCAAAAATGTGTATGAAATTCGAATCCAATGTTTAAGAAAGATCACACTAGCAATTAGGTGGTAATATTAGTTCACATGAGCAATTTCGAGTAATACATTTAAAAGATAACATGAACATTTGGTGATAATTTACAGCACCTCCATGTGCAAAGAAGTCAATTGACATGCGTATTGGTGGGGAAGATAGTGGGAATGTACAACCACATGCAAGTGGGAGATGGCGAGTGGGCTACACTGCCATTGATCCTGGTTGTATCGGGAGATGAGAGAAACATGGTGGGAGGAGACAGAAACCACTGATCCATGTGCTAGAGGAGGTGAGAGAAAGGACGAGATTGTGAGCCTGACAAGAGCTAGTGCATAAAATGCAACCATGTGGATTCACTATCATACGATTATGTAGACTTACATAAGTCAATTGACTTGCACATGTCCCAACTCTTAAGACTTACTTTGGAAGGATCACATAGTAGTTATTGAGTTCAAAATGCAAAAACTCAACAATTCTATGCCACCTATATTATATATAATCTATACTATATTATATTTTAAAAAAGCATCAACCCAAGTCCTAGCCTACATGGCATAGGAGGATGACTCCTAACCTCATGTGTGTGTGTGTGTGTGTGTGTGTGTGTGTGTGTGTGTGTGTGTGTGTGTGTGTGTGAACACAATGAGAACTAAAATGCAACAAACTATAGATGCCCACAAGACAAAAATCTTGCAATTAAAAGAAGAGCTAAATGCACATAAGGAAGAAGAAATAGAAGTACAAGCGAAACTAAGTCTAGCCATGCCTGAGCTAAACATAGAGATGGAGAGATTGTAAAAGGATGTCTGCACATGGTAGAAGGAGCAAAGAAAAGATGAAAAATGTGGAAAATGTAACGAAGTAAAATGCTCCATGGATAGAAGTAGCCAAGAAGCATAAAGGAGTACTAGGGAATGAAGTGGAAGTGATAAATGACATACTTGAGGGAGAGGCAAAAAGAAAGATATGTGCACTCCAAGTACAAGTGGTAGGATGGGTTGAGAAAGGCACCCCACATGAGGATGCAAAGTCTTTAAGCACTGAAATGGGGATAATAGGCATGCCCATGATGGATGCATGGCATGTTCATAAAGATGGGGGGTACTCAAGAAAATATTCTAGTCCTTAAATTTGCAGATATAGAAAAGAAGATAGCTTTCTTGGCACATAGGAATGAGAATCTTACTCCTTCCCAAGTGGCACATAGGAGAGAGCACTATGTGCAACCTTGTTTTGTTGTGTTTTCTGAGTTGGGTATGCACTACTAGGTCATGTAAATGCTATCATAGGGCCAAACCCTTAAGCCTCTAGTTTTATTTAGACTATGCTACTTATTTCTACTCCCTTCGGTTGATAGCTACAAGAAAGGATCACCCTAACCCCCACCCGATAAAACACCCCATCCCAATGGGTTCCCATAAAGGGAGTGCCATGCCTGCATATCCTTGAGGTGAGAAAAGAAGGAAAGTATGTTGTATATTGTGATGGATGAGTGATCATTTTGGAGCACTAGTTTGCATGATGGTGCATAGCCTATGAGACTTTGTGTATGGCAGTTTGGAAATGTAATCAAGCCTTAAGACTTGATCCAGGGTACCTTGAAGATACTTTCAACCTGGACATTGCTATGTACATAAAGGCACACCAATGTGTGGGTAGCAGCTTACCTTATGTGTGTATATATGAATGGGAAAGTATATATCAACCTCAACCCACAAGGCTTGAAGGAATGAGGAGATCATGTTGCATAGCTATTCTTTATAGAGAAGGGATGTGAGACATTATCCATGTGATGGAAGGGCTATGAGACATGATCCATGTGATATATGGAGGCATTGGATTAGAGTGCACATAGATAGGCCTAAGGATATCTATATTACAGCTTGCTACTTTCCCCCAGCATACTCTAGATTTGCCATTAGAGAGATCTCCATATGTGTTACTTTATGAGGACATCATGAGATTCACAAGTATTGGGGGTGTCTTACTAGTAGGAGATTGCAATGCCCACATAGGGAATGACCAATCTACTTTTTACAACACAAGTGTTGAGATGTTTTGAGAGCTTGCACTCGATGAGGTGGGGTTACTCAAATTTTCCCAAGATATAGAGTTGATAGAATATGGAACACACTTATTGGCATCGAGGAGTGCATATAGCTTAGCTATCCTTAATGGACTATCATAGTGGCTAGGATGAGATGGTTTCACATGCTAGAATAATAAGAAAGGAGTGAGTACTATGGATTACTTGATTGGTTTAGGCTAAGCTTAATACTAGATATTAGGAGTTTTGAGATAAGTGGATAGATTTTCTTAGCAATAAACCATTGACTTTCACAATAACATGTGGTTGTGTATAGGAGGTATAGTCATACACACCTAGATTTGCAAACTCCATTAGATGAGTTCACGAGACATCCAACTCAAACACTACATACATGAGTATCTTATCCCTTTGCACACACAATGCCATCCACTTTGCTACCAAGATGCTCAACCCCACAAAATGGTTGGTATGATGATGATTGTAGAGAGAAATGTGCACACCTCCAGTGAGAAATGGCATTGGTGTATATATGCATACGCATACTTGTATACTTTTTAAATGCCTAATGCAAAAAAAGAAACAAGAATACTTTGCTAGATTGGAGGTAGAGATGTATTCTGTTCTGGAACAAGAGAGAAAAAGAGCTAAGGTGAACCTTGAGAAAACCAAGGCTATGATATTCAATATGTCAACCACTTGGCTGATGAGATTTGAGCATCAGTTTACTTTTGATGGAGAGCCAATGGAGTCTATATAGTATGAATATTGGGAGTCACTTTCAAAGGATGACAATTTTCTTAGAGCGGGACAATGGAGACTCGACTATCATGAGCATATGTAGCATTGGGTGTATTGGAGAGATAGTCTACACACATATAGTTCCATGAACCATGTACCAAATTGTGGCTCTTTGTTATACTATGGAGCAGGCATTTGGGGCCCAATCCTCTATCGAGAAGACAACTAGTAACAAACCGTGATGGACTAAAGAGGAAGTTTTATGGTGGATGGGAACATATGGAGTGACCATTGGTCATGATGATATCACATGCAATACGAGCAAAAAGCACAACCCATGTGAGATCATCAGACTAGATATGGAGAGAACATCTATGGTAGTTGAGGCTCTACTCCAAGTAGTGACTTTCTTACATAGATTATGGAAGCTACCTGTGGGAGCTTTCGCTCAACCGCCAAGACCCACGGACCGCTTATTATTTCAAGCGTTCCAAGCGAGCTCTAATGGCTATCTCTCACCTAGCCGACGCACCGTCAATCCTACAAGTGTAGTGAGCTTACCTTAGTGCCGATATGAGTTGCCTCCTCTCTTCCACACACCGGTAGCTCCACGATCCTAGATGCTAGCTCAAGCATCCTTAAGCCTCCTCTACCTCCAAGCTCCATCCTCCATAGCCGCATGCGTAAGAAGAGAGAAGGGAAGAGAAGAAGAAGGAGAGGAGATGGTGAAGAGCTTCACCCTCTTGATCCCTCACTCTCTCACACACTCACTCCCTCACACTCTCACACTCCCTCTCTCAAGAGCACATACAAGCAAGAAGGAGAGAAGGAGAGAAGGAGAGAAGAAGAAGAAGACTCCTTTTGCCACACACCAAAGAATGATCTCTTATTCACTTTTTGAACTTTATATATATAAACCCTAAAATCCCATGGGCACCCATCCCTTTTTTACATGACTGGCCATTGTGGCAAGGTCCTTTTTCCATTTTCCTCTTTTAGCCCCGTGCCTCTAGCCTACACCCGTCTAATATTTTACAATGGGCACAAGAGGGAGCCTGGCGCTCTTTAACAAATATTTTTCGAGTTTTTTGAGGCACCTTTTCTTTTATTGTTGCACTTTTTGCCCCGGTCCATCTTTAGGGGCCGCTTGCATGTCTTCGCTCTTTTTGTTCATCTTCCTTTGCTTTTTCCCCATTTTTCGCCATCTTGGCCTGGGGTTAACATTACCCCCTCCTAGACGGGTGCCAGTCCCATGGCACTTTTGGCATGGGTGTAAGGTTAAGGGCCACATGTGGACTCAGGGGTTTGTGGAAGCTCAAGAACGATGGTCGTTGGAGCTGCTCAGTGGATTGCATGGGTGAACGAGGGCCTCCGGTGGTTGGGCGAAAGCAGTGTTCTTGAAGAAGAAGGTGCGGTGCGCTACCTAGGGGGATGGCTGTCGTCAGCGTGTTTGTGTGGTGTGCTCGTGCTTAGTGAAATGGGGAAGTGGGCGGACCCGAGTGATGTCCCACACTTGAGGACTCCATTTGTGCCAAGGGGGAGTGGTGCTAGTGGCTTAGGGTGACAGGTCGAACCATAGGGGAGTGTTACTTCCCTAGGTGTGTCCTGCCATTGATGTGCCCTAAGCGTGATGTGGGGGATCAAAAAGGGCTAAGGGGGTTAGGAGTGGAGCCAGCCGACTGAGGTCACTGGACACGCCTAACTTAAGGACCCCTAGGTGCAGTGATCTTTTTTTTTTTTGGCCACATTGCAGGATAGTATTACATGAGGAGCAGGACAGCCAAGGCTAGCTCTCGTCGTCAGAATGAGGGGGGAGGGTGGGCGGATGGATTTGCATAAAAATTGATGGCTCTGCATGTACCCTTTCAGGTTCATGCGGACATGGAGAGAGGTAGTGGATAGGAAGGGGTGGTTGCACCTAATGAATTGGCTGTCACTCATATCCTCTAGGAGCACTAGGCAAAATGAAGGTAGAAGGCTAGCCCGCATCATTAGTCGGGTCATGGCGCAACTATCGATAGCATTAGGATCCAAAAAGAGGGGAGGCACACCGCTTTCTTGCAGTGCCGGATCTTGCTTAAGTAGGAGTTTGAGGAGCCTAAGGTAATTACAGGTGGTTATGAATGCGGGATCTGGGCAGGAGGAGAACTCCGCAAGAAAACGCGTCATGGAGGCGGGCAGGCTTCCTAGATCAAAAAGTAGAGCGTTTTCAAAGGAAGTGGCATTGGCATTGTAGATAACGAGGAAATCGTGCCTCCCATGGAGGGTGGCGACAAAATCCACACCTAGCCTACGGGGATATGCCATAAATGTGGGGTCGTTCCGCTCATGGGGCAGGGTGTTACAAAAAGCCATCCATGCGAGCATGTTGATATTACATATTTGCCTCCTCCAGAGGGGTTGGCAGTCGTAACCCCTCACCGTGTGTGGCACCTCGTATATCTTGTCTTGCCAGAATTCGGCCTCTTCCGTGCCCCACAAGGTGGGGGTTCTTGCCCTTTCCTCCAACCATCTTTGGCCTAGTTGGCTACCAGCCGCTATCACTTCCTCCATCGCCTTGATTGGCAGGACCCTTCTCAGACTATCAGGCATAAGAAAACTGAAGGAAAAAGGGTCCTTCTCCAGTTCTTGGCGTTCCCAGACCACCAATTCTGCATGGAATTGCATAGGTAGGTCTTCGGGGCATCGTGGGAGGGGAGCGGATGGCTGCATGACGGGCTTGGCCTGCAGCCGTTTTCTAGCCTCTTCCACCAGCTTTTTTTGCCGCTCTTTAAGGATGGCCTGTCTGGTCCAGGGGCGGGGCGGGTTGTTGCTGATCTTGTTCGTGCGGCGAGGGGGGCTGAGGGGTTACATCTTCTCTGAACCTGTTCGTGTCAATTCTGAATTCGACTTCCTCCCCCTGCCGATTTTCTGGTAGTGTTCTTTCCTCAAAGCTGAGGGCGTCTGCCTCTTGGAGGGTTAGGCCAGCCAGTAGTAGATACTTCCGCTGCTCTTCTAGGCCCAGCCTTACCTCTGCAGGTTGGGGTGGCATCTGTAGCCCCATGTGTAGAGCTCTGCGTGCGATGCTTAATTTCTTCTTTACCACCTCCAACGGCTCCGCTCCCTTTGGTTGAGTTGTATCCAGCAGCGTATTGAGGAAGGCTTGTTGTTGGGCGGTGAAGGCTGTCTGGATGGCGCCCGCTTTGCTTTCTGCCAAGATTTTTTCCTTCTCCGCGCCAGAGCCTTCACCCGTGCCTCGTTCTGCATAGCCTATTCCTCGGCCCTTTTGGTCATGCCTTCCATGCTCCCCCCTGCTTTTGAGCTAGGGTTACGAGCTTCTGCTCCTAGGCCTTGAGCTCTCTGCTCATGTTGTCTTGTTCTGTCTTCGCGAGATGTAGTTGATCGGAGATAGACTCGATCTTCTTTCATTGCTACTCTCTCTCTCTTGGCTCCTCTCCTCTTCCTTGGCATTCAGCTCCCCCATCATCTGCTCAATGGTAGCGATCTTTGACTCCAGTTCCGTATACTTCGACTCTAGTTTGTTATATTGCATCAGGAGGAGTTTGTACTCCCGCTGCATCTGCACGAGTTCCTGGTTCTCGTCCTCCAACTGCTGCTTGTAACTCTCTTCCTTATTTTCTTTGGCCTTCAGCTCTTGCTTGAGTTCAAAGATTTGGCGTTGCTGCATGGCGATGATGCGGGTTTTTTCCAATTGGAAAGCCACCACTGACTCTTTTTCTGCCATCAACTTAGCCACAGCCGTCCTTTTCTCCTCCTTGGCCCTCTCTAGTTGGGAGAGCAGCTCAGCGACGTATTCGTTGTAACCGACTGGCGACGTCATTGTTGTATGGGTAGGGGTGGTTGAGGCCTCCATTGCGTGGGCGCTTTTGATCATGCCTTGATTCAGCATCTGCAAGTGGCCTTTTTGGTCCCGTGGTCATCGTCTCAGTGCTTTTCCCTTGGGCCATTTCCTTGCTGATGAAGTATTGAATCTAGGCCACCAGGTTGGACACTTCCAAGCTGGTGGGGATGCTAGGGGTGGGCATAGTGGTTTCAGCAGGGGGGAGCCATGAGGGTGGGGATGGGATACAGGGGTGCTTTGCCTTTTCCTTCTGGAGCTGTGCCGGGGGGCACGAGTTCTGGGGCCTGCATGTTGGAGCTAGGCCTCTCTTCCCTAGGCTGATTCCAGGCTTCTGGGTCATCTGCCCTGCACTACTACTCGATTGACCGGCGGGTAGCTTCTACCAGGTCCTCCTCCTCCTTTCTTCTTAACTTCTCGTCCTCCTCTGTGACTCTTCTTTTTCTTTCCTCCTCGGCCTTTTTGCATTCTTCCTCTAGTTTTTCTTTTTCCTCCTGCTCTTCTTTTCTTTTCCTTTCAGCTTCCCGCTTGGATGCCTTTTTAGCCTGCCTTACTTGTTCCGTTGTCTCTTCTTCTTCCTGCTTCCTCTTCCTTTCTCTCTCCTCTGCCTCCTTGAGAGATTGTCATTTCGCTTTCTCCAAGTCCTCCCTCTCCTTTCTACGGCCTTCATCCTGTTTCTTCTTCTTCTGCGCTACTTTTTTCTTAGTCTCCTTAACCTGCTTTTTGCTCTTTTGTTCATCCCCTTCTTCCTCTGTCTCCATCCTATCGCTAGATCTGTCCTGGTGTTGATGGGGCGGTGATCAGTCGGGTGTTTCTCCCTCCCCCTCTTCTGCTTCCTTTACGGCCTCTTGGATAACCGCCGTTAAAATGCCCCCATATGCGATGAATGAGGCTTTGGAGGAAGCCCTTTTTCTTTCTGCGGCCTTCGACATCGGTGATTCTCCTCCTGCTGGCAGGCTTCCCAATGCTAGAGCTCAGGCTGCCTGATCGATAGTCTTGCGCACGTAGCCGTTCTAGTCGACTTTGTGTAGGGTCTGGGCCGCTACATTTTTCAGGATTGGTACGCTGATCCTGTGCATCAGCGCGTTATAGCATTGGCTGGAGAAGAGTGTATGTATGAGCTTCGCTTGTAGCCTGGTTTCTGCGCTAGGGATGTCTTGGATTCTGATGCCATCGTTCGTCAACACCTCCTCCTTCCTCATCCCCAGCATGGCATACACGTCTCCATTTTGCTTCTTCTCCACCTTCGGTTCCAGCCCCAGTGCCTTCTCCACCAAGGCCAGTGTTAGATGGACCAGCACTTGCTTAGCATTTTGTCCTCTCCCCATTGTGACAGTGCCGCACTCTCCCTCGGGATTGTAGGTCCTGAGGAATTCCACACAGCTCGTGTGCTCAGGTTCTCATGAGAAACTTTCCAGGTACTTTCTAAGGTTGCAACTTTCAATGATGCTCCTGGCCGCCTCTTCTTTGGCCACTAATTCTTCCAAATTGTGGATAGTCTAGAATTTCAGTTGATTATAGGCGCGGTTCTCCAGGTTGATGTTGTACCGCATTCTCTCTTCTTCTGTGAAGGGGAGTCTGTGAGCTCGGTCCTGTTGTGACATCTTTGGTTCCTGTCATAACCATTATTTTTGTTAGTGCTTACAACATAGTAATCGCTAAAATAGAAAAAACTTTATGCTTCTGGATAAACTCATTAAAGTCTCGTGCAAGTTCGCTTTTCAGACTTTGACTTTTTGCCTTTTAATTCAAAGTTTTTGTGTCCTCTTTCCTACCCCACCCGTTTTTCACCATGCATGTCTACATACTTCATGGCTTTGATTTGCTTTATTACTTCTTATTTGATTCACCTCACCCCTTCCTCTTTTAGTCTGAGAAGAATCCTTCCTAGGATGAGGGTTAGAAGGTGTAGGTCTTTCGGCATGGTCGGCTACTTGTGAAGGAGCTAGGTATAGAAATTGGGGTTGTACTCTAGATGGGCTTCGCGGTCCAGGTCGGAGGGTTTAATCCCCACTTGAGTGATGTATATGAGAACATCAGTTAGAAAGTCGCCCGAGTTGACTCGGCTAGCGATGTGTAACTCTTCTTCAGTCAACAGGCGGTCAAGGTAGGGGTGTCCCTTGATGTGGTCTTCTATAGGATGGCCTCGCAGCATGGTTAACACTCGATATGATGTCGACGTGACGTATGTGGGGTCGTACTCTGTCGTTTTGATAGCGCGTCGCTGCTCAGCATTGGTCATTACTCGGTATCCTTCGACTTCCCATTGCAGTCTAAGATCGTACCAATGCCTTAAGAACTAGGATTTCGTCTCAACTAGTTTTGACAACTCTACCACTTCTTTGGTCAGTGATGGCGAAGGTGGTTCGCTAATCATACAACGTGATGAGGCGTTGTTTGATTGCCTGCTCTTTTCAGATCTCACCACGCTGAGCAACTTAGCAGCGGAGATAGGGGCTTTTGCAAATGCACATTCAAACGTTTCCCAAAAATAAGGCATTGTTTGAACTTCGGCTGCGAAGGATTCCTCCAATAGGCCTAAGCCGAGGCGATCGTAGCTTAGAGCTAGCAACACAAAAGTAGCGTCCAGTCGTTTAATGCAATCCACCACATCATCCCCTATTTCCTCAGCTAAATCAGCTGCTAGTGAGAGAAAGGATTTCCTCTCGTAAGAAGGCCTAAGGCTTGCGGGCGGTTGGGGTTTGGTAGGACTTGAGCCTTTGACTACGGAGAGTTGCTGTGGTAGGACTTCATGAGCTTGCGATTGGGTCGTTGGGATGGAAACTAGGTTAGTAGTGGCCTCACGTGATGGCCTATTGCTTTCAGGATGGAGTTGGAAACCCAGATCATTTCCTGCTTGTAATGATGCTCGAGCTGGTGGTTGTTGATTGGTCTGACAGGCTTGGGTGATTCGCATTAGTTCGCATGTGGATGGACTCAATGGTTGTGGATCGAGGAAGCTCTGCGGCTCGTGGTTTCGAGGTCTTACAGTTTTTGGGATGATCGAGCTTGAGGTTGGTGTGCGCATGGTGCCTTTGGCCACGTGGGCCTTAGGTATCCATAGCCAAGCATTGCCCTCATAGTAGCCTTGTGCGCACAAGAGAGCCTTAGGGACCCATCTCTGACTGATTACACATCTATTCCTGTGGCTGCGTTTGGACCTCCTAGGTTTAGAGTTTCTGGTCTTCTGAGGGTAGGAGCGTCAACTCCTACGCGGCTGTTGCAGTTGTTTAGGCACCCATTGGGGGCGGGATTGTGGGGCCTTAGCTTGGGCTGGTATGGGTTGCGGGTGATGAGACTCGGAAAGTGGCGGCCGCATTCCACCCCCCCTTAGAATTGCCTACGGGTGTTTCTATCGGTGGCTAGGTGGCCCGGGATGAGGTTGCGCAACCCTTGCTGAAAGCTGTAACAATGCGAACGTTGCCTATTGCTAGGTGGATGCGCTGTGATGCGTAGTCGACATTGCAGTGGGTCTGCTTTTTGAAGGTGCGCCCCAGCAGTGACTCTGTGCCTGCATTTTTAGCATTTGACAGCACGTAGAAAAGCATTGGAGCAGTCTCAGACTCAATAGAAATGGCTGCCTTGCACTTCCCGAGTAGTGCGTAGAAATGAGCCCCATATGGGCTTAATTTTGCAGTGGTGGGTTGAAGTTGTGGTTGGCCAAGTTGACTCCAATGATCGTAGGTCAGGACGTTGAAGTCTACTCCCTCGTCGATCAAGGCGGTGAAAGCACATGTGTGTTTGGTCGTGACTGTGATACGAAGGTATGCGGATTCTATGGCTTCCTCGTCCTTGTCGTCGATTTCAATGATTATGGCTACTCGGACCTTGACAGGCGGTTCTAACATCTGTGGTTCATGCAAAGGTTGTGTAGGAAGGTAGTACTTCTTGACGCGGCTGCCATTGAAAAAGCCTATTCCTTCACCGTTTAGGGTCTCGAGTTCGACATTGCATGTTCGGCTAATTGCACGAATCTTGAATGGTCCAAGACCTCTAAATTTCATCTTTTGCTTATGCCCTTTAACTGAGTAGAGAAGCACTAAGTCACCCTGTTCAAACTCGCACTGCTTGACGTGCTTGTCAAACAAGCTCTTGCGTCGGGCTTTTTCGCAGATCAGTGCATGGGTGGCAAGAAGACGAGTCTCTGAGAGACGTTCGAGCTCAACTAGTCGCTGCATCCATGCCTCCTTTCCTTCCCATCGCTCTTAAAGCGCTATTCTCAGGCTAGGGATGAAGAACTCTACTGGTAGAATCGCTTCTGTCCCATATGTCAGCCTAAAGGGGGTTTGACCGACAACCATTTTATAGGCGGTTTGGTAAGCCCACAGAGCTGCCATCAACTTGTTGTCCCAGTCGTTGCGTGAAGCAGAAATGACCTTGGTTAGGACATTGATGAGAACCTTATTTGTTGATTCGGCCTGGCCGTTTGCCTGAGGGTAGTACGGTGAGGATTTGCGATGGATGATGAGGAAGGTGGATAGGAGGTGTGTGATCACTTCATTGATGAATTGTGTGCCTTGGTCACTGACCAGTTCGATGGGGCAATCGAATCGTGAGATTACTTGTTCCCATAAGAACTTAGCCGCCGTTCTGGCGTCGTTTTTTTGTGTGGCTCGTGCTTCTGCCTACTTAGTGAGGTAGTCCATGGTCACAATGATGTAATTGGCCTGCAAATACTGTGTTGCAGGACTGATGGGCCCAATGAAATCAATTTCCCATTTTTCGAAGGGTTTTTGCGAGCAATAACCGCTGGCACTCGTCACAGTGCTTGACGAATCGTGCTGCGTCGCAGAAAAGCGTGGGCCACCATAGTTGAGACTGCAACACTTTTCGTGCTGTTGTGTCTCCGTTAAAATGTCCTCCAGCGATGCCACCATGCGCTTCTGAGAGCACATCGTGCACCTCATATTCGCACACGTACATGCGCAACAATCCGTCTTGCCGCAGCCTGTAGAGTTGGCCTGCAATCAGCTGATAAGGCTGGATCTTGAGGATTAATCTCCTAAGCCGGGTTTTTTCTATTGATCGGTCCGGCAGTCCATGCTCAAGCACTTGGACTATGTCATCTGCCCAATATGGTGTCAGATCGGCCCTAAACAGGTCTCTCTCATTGGAGAGGTTAAACAGATGGGTGTCGAGCAGTTCATCAATAACACCTTGCCCAGCGGCTTCTCCGGTGGAAATGTGCGACATGTGATCAACCATGTAATGCTGCTTTCCCTTCCGTACCACTACGGAGAAGTCGAACTCCAAAAGCAGAAGGAGCCATCGAGCTATGCATCCTGTACCACAAGGTTTGTTTACTAGATATAGCAAGGCTTGATGGTCCACAAAAAAGGTGAAGGGTGTGGCCAAGAGGTAATGCCGGAATTTCTTCACTGCGAATACCATGGCTAGTCCTTCTCTTTCCGTCGTTGAGTAATTCATTTCTATCTCAGTGAGTTGTCTGCTAGCAAAGCTCACTGGATAGTCTAAATTGTATTCGCCAAGCTAGCACAACACTTCCTCCACGGCAAACTTAGAAGCGTCGATATGCACGTGGAAGGTGATGGTCCAATCTGGGGCTCGTAGGATTGGTGCTATGGTTAGAGCCTTCTTCAACTCTTCGTACACCCGTTGGCATGCTTTAGTCCATTCGAAGACTATAAGCAGTTTGTACAATGGTCTGGCGATCAACGCATAATTGAGTACAAACCGCCGATAGTACCCGGTATGGCCTAGGAAGCATTGAACTCCTTTGTAGTTGCTCGGGGGTGGAAGATCGACAATGACCCTGACCTTCGAGAAGTCAGTGGCAATGCCGTTCTTTGACACCACGCACCCTAGAATGCATCCATGCTTCACCCAAAACTGGCACTTTGAGGGGTTCAAGGAGAGGCGGTATAAAGGACACCGCTTAAAGACTGCTCAGAGTTTGTCTAAGTGTTCAACCCATGTCGAGTGGGCATAGAGGTTGTCGACAAAGACTTCTAACTCCTTGCGAAGCATGTCCTTAAAGATGGTGCACATGAGGCGTTGGAAAGTGGCAGGGGCATTAGTCAACCCGAAGGGCATGACTATGTACGCAAAGACACCCCACTTAGTAGCGAAGGCAATCTTATGCCTGTCAGCAGGATGCACTTGCACCTGGTTGTACCCTGAGAAGCCATCCAGGAAGCTGTAGGCTTCCTTGCCTGCCACTCTCTCCAGCATGTGCTCAGTGTACGGCAACGGATAGTTGTCCCTCTTGGTGGCAGCATTCACCTTCTTGTAATTGACACACACTCGGATTTTTCCATTTTTCTTCATCACGATGACTATGGGCGATACCCAGTTCGTGTGCTCAATTTCATAAATGAATCCTGCTCTCATTAGCTTATCAATCTCCTCCTTGATAGCATGAGCATGTTTAGGATTCATAGGGTACGGTCGCTGCTTGACCGGTATTGCGTCTAGTGTCATGGGTATGTTGTGGGTCACAACACTTGGGTCTACCCCCTTAAGCTCCCCTAAGGACCAGGCGAACACATCTATGTACTCTCGCAAGAGGGCGAAAAGACTCGCTTCTTCTTCATTAGTCAAATCATCAGCAATGAAGACTGGTCGGGGCGGTTCCCCTTCTTGGGCTAGGTCCACCTCCTTGACCCTGGCTGGTCCCTTGATTGGTTCGCTTGTTTTTGCTTGATGCTTGGCACCTAATAGCACTATCATCCTATCCCCCTTTTTGAATTTTGTGAATCATTTAGGGAGGTCCTGTGGCTTTGGTTGTTCTTCCGTTTGATCCTCCCTGGGTTGTTTTGCCTTATCCTGTCTCCTCGCGTGCGCCTCAAGTGGACTGGTAGGTCCCCCTTGGTGCATTTGGTTGCGGGTGGCCTAGGGATCTTTGGATCACTATCCGAGCTAACCTCTGATTCAAAGTCAAATCCCCCTCCTTCGCTAGAAGAGGTGGTCTCTCTTGGTGGGCGCAGTTCAGATGGTGATTCAGTTCTCAATACCGACGTCATTCCTGGCTGGGCTAGTCCTGCTTGCTCGAGGTATGGCTCCTACGTGTTCCAACCAGGCGCAGTCACATTCCACGCTCATGACTCCTCGCTCCCTCCGGAATATACTCCTTCTCTGTGGCTTGGAGACTGCCCGTATTTGCTCTATTTCTTATCCTTCAGTGTCGTATTCCACAGTATCTACCTCACCCTCACTTTCATCATTGAAGGACTGGCAATCTTCGTATTCGTCGTTCGAATTTCCTTCATCAGACTGCTTATCATCTCCTAGGACTCGGTCTATCCTTAGTCGTTGGTTAGGCACCAGGGCCTAGTTATACATGAGGTTTAAGTCATGCACTCTGGTCCATTGCCACTTGGGTTCATCTAGGAGATCCTGGAGTGGTTTGAGATTTGCAGCTCGATTGCCAGCTAGCTTGTCCAATAGATATTCCAGTATCTCTTGGAGTTCCCTTTTGTCGGTTGGAACGTGGGAGTCGACGGGCTTTAGCTTCCCTTAAAGGCTTCCTGCCATCATGCAGACTGGCACGGAGGGTGTGTTGTCAGCCTTACCAATTGTTTTGATGGCATGCTCATATGCTTCGTGATCAGAGAATGGCAGGTCGATTGTACCAAGGACATGCATCCAATCTCGCTCGTCCTCTGGGCATCGGGTATACCTGGTCAAGGGCCCGTAGGACTTCTTTGCTTGAGTATTGCCCTTGAGCATAGTAGAGATGGCATCTAAGTTGACAGATGAGGTCTTCCAGATGTCCATCTCTACTCTCACGGCGTTCGTCCTATTGCCAAGGAAGATTAAGCCGTTACCCCAATCTTCGATGACCCTAGCGTTGCGCATCCAGGGGCGGCCTAATAGGATATCGTAGTCCACTCCCTTCATGACTATAAAGTCAACGGAGAACTGGACACCTGCGATCTTCACTGGCCAATTCTTAAGCACCCCGAATGGCTTAACTCTCATACCGTTTGCTAGTGTGACATTAAACCTAGCAGTCTCAACAGGTGGGTTTCTCCAAGTCTGAAGCACTGTGTAGCTAAGCACACTAACCCCGGCCCCCGTGTCTACGATTTCCTTCCTCGTTGTGTCGCCTAGGGCTAAAACTGGCAAGATTGCATGCATCTCGGAGCCTTCCCAAAAGGCATTGACATGCAAGGACTTAGGCGCAGTGTGCAGCGTCAAACTCAGTATTTGCATTTCTGCCTCATGGTCATAAGGGTCTGTCGTGACCTGCTATTGTGTCCCTTCAACCCACTGCTTAAGGTCCTGCCATAGGGTGGGGTGCCGCCTAAGCAGATCTCCCAGACTGAGTGTTACAGGGGTAGTCACTAGTGTGGTTAGGAGATCATTGGGTGTTCGTCTCTCTCTTAACCTGGATTGTCCCGACTAGTGGCCGTGACTGAACCGCGGCCCTGTAGCAGCGTCGAGGCTTGGCCTTAACGGCACCTCTTGTGGTGCAATTGCTTCTCTTGACTTTGGCTATGGGAGTGAGGTTGGCGTACTTATGCTGGAGAGGTCATCGATCCCATCCTCCATGATGGGCTCAACGTCCTTTAGGTGTTCTTGGGCTTCCTTTACCCATTCCCTCACCTTCTCTATGGCCTCTAATTGTCACTTCGGTTGCGGGTACTCCCCTACCTTAGTGCTTCCCTTTTCGGCTGTCTTAGGGGCTGACGTCTCTGCTTCTGCGTCAGAGACCTTCTTTCTAGTGGGCAGGGTTGTAACACTCTCAGTTTTTAGTGTGATTTTAGCTTCCGACTTCCTCTTCCGCCATCTACGGCTCTTCTTCCCTATTGAGGCTGCATCCAGATTGCTAGGTCCTAGCAGAGAGATGCCATCTTGCTTCGTTTGGGCATGGGTCATGACTTGCAACGCGATAGGCGTAGCCTCCCTGTCGTGGTTCTCGACACCGAACAGCCCCAATGGGACAGACGGCTCATTGGCTGAACTAGGTGACGGCTTCCTCCTTGGGCAATCGACGAAAAGATGAGTGATTCCGCACTCAGCGCACCTTTGGTCGGCCTTATCTCTGTTTTGTTGCTCCCTCTCAGGGTAGCGCGATGAGACATGGCCTGGGTGGCCACAGGTCCAACAAGTAATTGGGTCCTGTGCCTGCCCTCCTAGGCCCTTACCTCGTCCTCTTCCCAACGCCATCACCAGGACTGGTCGATAGTCCATGAGGATAGCGTTGCCCTTGTCGTCCTGCAAAACATAAGGGCATATGTAAGCTTCCTCCTCATTTGGTTCTTCCACATAGTGGACAGGAGCGTTACTCGGTGGGTGGGTTGCGTAAGGACCAGGCAGTCTAGGAATGCCTGTAGGATTTATCTCCATCCTAGGAATGGCCGGCTTAACGTCGTTGGGCGCGGGAAGGGCCAATGGGGCTCCCCTTCCAAAGAATGGCTGCGGCCTGCTCTCTAGGTAAGGTTGGCCTTATGGTTGTGAGTATGGAAGTCTCCTTGGTAGTCTACAATGCGCGATGTCATGACCGAACCTACCGCAGTTAGCGCAAGGTCATGACCTAGGGTCTTGACACTCGGCTGGCAAGTGGTTTCCGCCACAGTATATGCATTGGACTTGTGGACACATTGGTCGTCTCAACATTTCTTGCAACTTGGCTAGTTCCATTCTAACATCAGCCAAGTCTTGATTCATTTCGGTGGCTTTTCCCTTATCCTGGGCTGCTGGTGCTGATCGCTCGCTCGAGGTTGATAGCCTCTCTGAGCTTCACGAAGTGGTCTCTTCTACGTTCGTGCTTCTGGAGCTCCTCTCCTTCAGCTAATCGTCCACTCGGATGGCCTCCTCAAAGACCCTGGCTAGCACGTCCCGCTGCAAGCTCGAGTTGCCTGCCAAAGCCTTGTATAGCTCCTCGTTCTGAATCCCGCTAATGAATACAGTTGACACTGCTCTTTCAGTTGGTCACTCTCCAATAGGGATTCTCTTAAAGAGACTTCATACATGGGTCACGTAGTTGCGAATGTCCTCCTTCTTGTTCTGCTTGACGTTCATCAAGCGTACGAGTAGATTATCGGAGTATCCGGGCTCGGCAAATCTCTTAATGAAGAGATCCTTGAGGCCATCCAAGTTGGCTCGCTCCGCGTTATCTAAGCTTGTATACCACATCCTACCCTTGTCGCCCAAGCAAAGCCCGAACGCTTGCGAGCGTTGAGTCAGGTCGTTGAGGCCATTGGCTTCGTAGACTTTCTCAAACTGCTTGACAAAAGCTGTAGGGATCGTCATGGGGCTGGTACTTATCGAGTTGCTTGGCAACAATAGGGATTTTAGCCTAGCTCTTTGGGCCTTGGTTTGCTCCTAATCCTGCGAGCAGCGATGTCGCTAGAGCCATGGCACTTTGCTCTGCAGCCGTGTTATCGAGCAGTCGCTTCATCAGAAGCTCACTCAGCGTTAAGTCTCCTTCTAGTGCCCTCTCATGGTCCGTTCGATTCCTGCCAGCCAAGTTCAGTACCCGCTGCACCTCTCACAACTCCATGCCTTGCCTTTCGTTCCTAGCCTGTTGATCCCTATTGTACTCAACCATGCTTTGCAATGCCTTGCGGGCCAGCTTTCTCTTCTCTTCTAGATCTGCAATGATAGCCTCTGCGGTTCTACCGCGGTGCTCGTACCGAGCATGAGCGTCGTAACTACTGACCAGGTGCTGAACTGCATCTAGGAAGGCTCCTAAGTCGAATTCCTCGTTGTATCTATGGTCTGAACTTTCCTCTGCCATTGTCGAGTTGTCGTGCTCCACCAAGATATCGATTAGGTTCAGTAGGCTCGGCAGATCCACTTCGTCGGCGTCCCTTGCTTGGTCCTACCTCTGATCATTGATGATTTGTCTCTGCATTGGGTTTTCTCCTATTGGTGGGTTCCTTGAGTGGTTTATCTGGCTGAGTTCGTTCAGTTATTTAATACAATCCTCAATTCATGGCCACTCAATGTGTCTTTCCTCGTGCACTCGTGCTCAATCAAGCTTTCAGTTTCCTTAAGTGTACTTCAAGTGCAAAAATTTAGGGTGAGTGTAGTAACCACTTCCTAGTCGTCTTACGCACTCTCGCGTTGTTTTGGGCCAAATAGGCTTGTTGGTCACTTTTTGCCCATCTTGTTAAGGTTTAGGGTTTCCCTAAAATGGTGTCTTGTTCGTTTCTGGTCAGATCAGGCCTTACAGCTCAGTGGGTCGCGTCAAGGCCTCTAGGTCTCACAACTGCCCACTCCTAGCTGCTAAGCAGCAGCGCCCTCCTACTTTGCCTATTCCACGTGCCAGAATCAAGTTCTGAGCGCCCTACGAGCTTTCGACAGTCTGAGCTACTGAGTCCTAACCGGGTCAGGTCAATTTTTTGAAGATCTGGCAAAAATCTACACTCGACCCAACTGGTCCAAATTGCAGGGTCCAAATGGGTTACTCGGACGGGCCGAGACGCGTGGGCCGAGGGCCGAATCCGGGGACTTGGACAGGGTGAACTCGGATTGGGTCACTCGGACAAGGTCACTCGGATGGGCCAAGCGGTTGACTCGGACAAGGTTGTTAGGACGGCGGGCTAAGGGCCGAGTTTGTTCACGATCCGAATTACAAACTCGGACGGGCCGATTAAGGTTTTGGTCGGATGGGCCGAATTCGACACGTGGCCGAGTGTTGATTCTGGGACTCGGCCCAAGAGTGGTCACTCGGACGGGCTGAGCACGGCGCACGTAAACAGCGAAAACTCGATTTCGATCGTCTCTCGTACTTCACTCAATCATACCAGGTATAACCTTCTAGATCCAACCTAGGGGAGCAAGCGAAGGGATTCATATACCTGGATGGAGTGACAGGCTTGTCATTGGTGCGATCGAATCGAATCGGCCGGTAGCTCTCTCTCTCTCTCTCTCTCTCTCTCTCTCTCTCTCTCTCTCTCTCTCTCTCTCTCTCTCTCTCTCTCTCTCTCTCTCTCTCTCTCTCTCTCTCTGAACTGTTGCAAATGAGTGTTTCCTTGGCCTTTTGGCTCTTATACCTCTTCCTGGGTATAGTGTTGACACCCCCAATCACTCACTTACCATTTTTAAGCATCGCAAGCAAGCTTTTTGCCCTTTTTGCATAACTTTTTTGCCCTGTTTGGCCTGTTTTGCAACAGTAAACCCTACCCTTCTCCGGTGCGATTTCCTAATCCTATCCTACTCTAAATGCAACACAAATCGAAAGCAAAATACTGAACTGATTTCTCCATGTTTCCTAATCATCAAATGAACAAAATAACCCAAAATACTTACTTGTTTTGAAGATCAAAAACACCCAAACTTCCTACCTATCTCAAGCTCCGTTTCGGGGATGAATCCCTTACTTCGATGCTCAATATGAGGCGCGAAAGTGCTCAAGCTTGAATCCGTTGGTCCCGGCAATGGAACCAAAATGTGGGAGCTTTTGCTCAACCGCCAAGACCCACAGACCGCTTATCGTTTCAAGTGTTTTAAGCGAGCTCTAATGGCTATCTCTCACCTAGCCAACGCGCCGTCGATCCTACAAGTGTAGTGAGCTTACCTTAGTGCCGATATGAGTTGCCTCCTCTCTTCCACACACCGATAGCTCCACAATCCTAGATGCTAGCTCAAGCATCCTCAAGCCTCCTCCACCTCCAAGCTCCATCCTCCATAGCCGCGCGTGCAAGAAGAGAGAAGGGAAGAGAAGAAGAAGGAGAGGAGATGGTGAAGAGCTTCATCCTCTTGATCCCTCACTCTCTCACACACTCACTCCCTCACACTCCCTCTCTCAAGAGCACATACAAGCAAGAAGGAGAGAAGGAGAGAAGAAGAAGAAGACTCCTTTTGCCACACACCAAAGAATGATCTCTTATTCACTTTTTGAACTTTATATATATAAACCCTAAAATCCCATGGACACCCATCCCTTTTTTTACATGACCGGCCCATTGTGGCAAGGTCCTTTTTCCATTTTCCTCTTTTAGCCCCATGCCTCTAGCCTACACCCGTCTAATATTTTACAATGGGCACAGGAGGGAGCCTGGAGCTCTTTTACAAAGATTTTTCGAGTTTTTTGAGGCCCTTTTCTTTAACGGTTGCGCTTTTTGCCTTGGTCCATCTTTAGGGGCCGCTTGTGTGTCTTTGCTCTTTTTGTTCATCTTCCTTTGCTTTTTCTCCATTTTTCGCCATCTTGGCTTGGGGTTAACACTACCTCAAAATACATACCCATGACTAGCATTGGCTTCATCTAGAAAGCAAGCAATAGAGAGCGACAGATATTGTTCATATGCTTAGATGGACATATGGATGAGTTTGCATAGTCTTTAGATTGACAAATTAACCCCCTCTAATTATAGTTCAGATTTCCCTATACTCATCGAGCTTTGCTAGTTTGAGTTGAACCATGTGATTAGAGCAAATATACTTAGATTTGATACCTTTCTTACATTACATGAGGATGGCACACTATCATAGCTATTTTCTTTAGTTCTTTAAAGATGGTTTTGTCACCCAACTCAACTATATGGATACTTAGCTACCACATGGGTTATGTACAACTATTACAAAAATATGGAGCTCAATGTATCATTTAAGGATTAAGACATGTAGATGGAAGATGTGATGTGCCCGACTGAGCTGCTTCCTCACCGGCACATTCTTAGTAGCCTATTAAGCGATATCCTCGACAATGCCATCTAGGATTCCATGAAATACCTCAGAGTTTGCTATCTAGGTTTGCTCAAATCTACTTTGCAGTGGAAGTTCCGACCGTTCCCACAAGGATTGACCTGAGTTTTAGGTTCCTATTATGGGCCAAGTCTCCTACTAAGGTTTGGTTATGTCAATAATTCGAGTTCCCACTTCTTATAGGATTACTCGAACTGAAATGGACTTGCATTGCACTTGGTTCAAAGAGAATGGGAGACGAAAGGGAGTGCGGCATGTCAAACCTTTTGCCCATCTCGAGGAAGTTACTATATATATATATCCTCTACATCACGTGCGTTGAAGATCTATTTATAAATATCCTTAGCTGTGATTTTTTTAAAAATAAAAGATAACCCTTTTCTATTCAATTTGTACATAACCCCCTTATATTATTCCCTTTTGTATGTAATATATATATATATATATATGATATTTTTAAAATACCTTACTTTGAATCCACGTGATGCACACATATATTCATGAGTAACTTACCCGAACTACCCATACAGCAAAATCCCATTCCGGCCCCCTAAAACGATGCAAGTCGGGTTTCCTAATATCTAGTGATCATTTGTTTACTTATTTATGAACGAATATTTTTCCCTTTGAGAAAAGCTCTCGGCTGACTAAGTCCATCCAACTGTAGTTCTAGACCCGTCAACCTCTCGCTTCCCTTGATAGAGTATTTTTAATTACCTAATTATCTATCACTTTACGTTCAACATAAAAAAACAACTTCTTTGATTATCTCTTGACACAAATTCATTACACGCCTTTATTTCACGACAGAAAAATTGTGTAGAGAAATTCCTTTACAATAGTTCCTTTTACAATGTTTTCTGTCCTAGTTGGACGTAATGTCAACCCAAAGGTATTATTCTCACCAAGTTCAATTCCTAGACTAGTATTGGAACTCCTAGAATATTATCTGAGTTGTTCGAAGGGTAATTGACAATTCATAAGAGTCTAAGGAGTTCTTGACGAGAGCCTCCTGGTATCCTCACCTCCTCTTGCAAACTAGAGTTTCTTCTTCAGGGCTATGGTCTTTAATCACGAGATTGTAGAGAAGATTTCGACAATAGAGCTTTGGGTCGTCACAATAAGATTGATGGAGATGGAAATTATTAGAAATTGAGAGAAAATCGAGCAGAGTCTGGATTCTACAGGGAAGTGAAAGTAGAAGACATGGTATTTGATATCAAGAGTTGGTAGAGTATCCTCCTTGTCTTCGCAAGACAAGAATTTCTTTCATTGCGCTCCTCTTACCTCTCTCCCTCTTTCTTTTCTCTTTTGGTTCGAGAAGAGTCTCTTTTCTTAGTTCGAGATGCCTCCCAATGGCTCCTCATGCCCCATATTTATAGTTATATTGAAGGGGAGGGGATTTATGGGTTGTGGCTAAGAAGAGGAGTTCTTTGTGGAGGGCATCTTGCCAATCCAGCTGTCTCTAATGATCTAATCTTTGAGGTCCAGAGAAGCTGCCAAAAATGCCATGACTGATTCGCCTGGCTCTAGGGTGATATTGTTCCAATCTAAGCCTCTTGTCAAACTGAAAAAAGGGGGAGATTTCTAGAGTCCCACGCTGAGATTGAGGAGGAGAATTCATGTTTTTTTCCTTGTTTATCAATTTCTCCCAATTTGGGAAGGATGCACCATTTTTTAGATGAAAAAAAGGGGCCGGGGTGGGGGACGGGCGGCCAAATTCGTCAACTCCTTCTTCATAATAAGCTTTTTATTAAAGCTTAACGCTTTTTTCTTTCTTTCTTTCTTCCGTTAAAGCCTCCCGAATTTAAAATGTGCTTAGTCAATTTTTTATTGATGAGTCATGACCACCATGCGTATGGCAATTTTTGTGAAAAGATGTTAGTAAATTTTATCGGGTGGAAGGTGTCAGGTTACGAAATATGGATTATTTTATTCGAGAATCTACTTTCTAATGGTCTAAACTCTCAAATCCTAATTACGAGAAGTTGAGAAAGTTGAAAATAAAAGTCAAAATATCGCATCCTCTTCCTCATAGAGGAATCGAGATGTCCTAATCTCGAATGAAACTGGGGATATTGATTACATAGTGATTTTTCATCAACGCAAGTGGCATCCTCTTTAGGGTAGTCTTGCGACTAGATGAGATACTCCCTATAGGTGTTACTTCTTAGAGTCTTCTCTCACATGTCAAGTATATTTTCTGGTTGAATTTTGAGGACTCCTTGACTTGGCATCACAATTTATTGGTTGTTAAGTACATGGTCAGGATTCGGAACATAAGTTTTCAATAAACCAAAATGAAATACATTATGCACTTTCAAGTTGTCAGGGAGTTGCAGCTTGTAAGCATTGGGTCCTAGACACTTTAGCACCTTATATGGTCCACAATACCTCAAACTTAGCTTCATGAATTCTCCCAAAGATAAGGAACTTTTATTTGGGCAAACTCGAATAAAAACTATATCACCTTCTTTGAAAATGTGTTCTTGTCTTTTTTGGTTGACATATGCCTTCTGTCGATCCTTGGCAGCTTGAATATTTGCCTTATAGCCTTTACTTTTGCTAATCCATTTCTTCTAGCATTTACTTAGATGCTTCTACCCATAGGGTAGGAATAGCAAAATTTAGTTATGTAAGACAACCTTGCCCATATAGTGCTTGAAAAGGAGTCATTTGAATACTTTGATGGTATGATGCATTGTAAGGGAATTCAACTAAGGGTAGGTATTAGATCCACCACTTGGGCTCCTTGTTGCAATAAGCTCTAAGTATATCTTCAATAACTTGATTGACCCATTCTGTCTGACCATCTGCTTGGGGATGGTAAGCAGTACTAAAGCAAAGCTAGGTCCCTAGAGCTTTGAACAAACTCTTCCAAAAGTTTGATGTGAAGAGAGAATCACCATCACTGATGATTCTCTGGGGTAATCCATGTAATCTGAAAATTTCCTTAATAACATCATATTGGGGAATATGGGAATTTCCCATAAGTTTGGAACACGGTTAAATCTTTGGATTTATCATAACTTGAATACTATAATTCCAAATTGAGTGCTCTATAGCTCAACAGATTCCATTTTTCAAGCGCTTTCCAATGATAGGTCACATCATATGGTTTTGAGAAACTTATGGGCATATTATCTGGGTGCCACCTTTTTAGTATTCAAAAAATGGAAATTGGGAGATTCCCAAACTCACTAATATTGTGTTTAATGAAAAGTCTGGTGATATCAAAAGCCTTGTAATTGGTTTTTACACGAATAAGGTGCGTAACTTTTGTTAGCATATCAATGACTACCATTATGGAGTTATATCCTCTTTCTACCGAGGGTAATCCAACTATGAAGTCCATACTGATATATTCTCATTTCATTTTAGGGATGTCAAGTGGCTGGAGCTTTCCTAGCAACTTGACTCATTTGGCTTTAATTCATTGGCAATTGATGCATTTGGTAGCATACTTGAGTACATCACCCTTGAGCATTTTCCAATAGAAGCTTCTTCTAACTATATTAAGAGTCTTAGCATATCCAAGATGACCCGAAAATGGAGAATCATGAGCTTCCCATAGTATTTTCTTCTTAAGCTCCTGGCTTGCATGAATACATAGTCTTGTCTTGAAATAGGCAAGCTCGTTGCGTATGGAAAAATCTTGATACTTAGACTTGAGTTTTGGACTTGAATCCTTAATGGGAATTTCTCTTAACATTCTCTAATAGCTTGGATCCTTCATTGCTTCTTCTTTGGCCATTTCTATGATAGGGTTACTGGGCATTAAAATTATTATAGCAAGAGTTTCTACCCTAGAGGGTTCCTCTAAGATTAGAGTATTAAGAAATGATTTACGGCTTAGGGCATCTGCAATCACGATTTCTTTGCATGGTCTATATTTGATTTCAAATTCAAATTCCTGGAAGATCTCAACCCATCGGTGTTGTCTCATATTGAGGTTTGATTGAGTAAAAATCCACTTCAGCCTTTTATGATCAATGACTAAAGAAAACTTGTTACTAAGCAAATAATGTCTCCATAATTTGAAGGCATGAACTACAACAAGTAATTTTAGATCATGTGTGACATAGTTTCTTTCATGGATCTTTAATTTCCTTGAAGCATAGTCTACTAGATGTCCTTCTTGCATAAGCATGCAACTCGATGCAAGCGATCTTGCATCAATTATGACTTCAAACTCCGTGCTTAGGTTAGGTAGCATGCAACTCGATGCAAGAGATCTTGCATCAATTATGACTTCAAACTTCGTGGTTAGGTTAGGTAGCCTTAAAATAGGGACAGTTACCAAACTATGCTTAAGCTTTTCAATGCTAGATTGTTTGGTAGACATCCATATAATGGAGACCTGCTTCTTGAGAAGGTCAGTGAGAGGCACAATAATGATCGAGCGATAGTCTTTAATGAAGACTCTATACCAACTTGTTAGCCCTAGAAAGCTTCGAATGTCTTTGACCATTGTTGGGGGTGGCCAATCTTGTACATCCTTGACTTTGGCAAGATCCACTGAAATGCCATCTGCTAATACTATGAATCCTTGATATTCAATCTGCTTTTTAAAGAATGTACATTTCTTCTTTTTAGCATATAGCTTGTGGGTTTTCATTGTTTCAAGAACTATTCGTAGCTGTGGTCCATGGTCTTCTTCATTCTTGGAATATGTTAAGATATCATCAAAGAAGACAATGACAAAATCGTCAAGGTAGGATCTAAAAATGTCTTGCATCAATCTGTTGAAAGTGGCAGGAGCATTTGTTAATCCAAATGACATCACAATAAATTCATAATGACCGTACCTTGTGTTAAAAGCAATCTTAGGGATATCTTCCTCCTTGATTCTTATTTGATAATAGCCCGATCTGAGGTCAATCTTTGAAAAGATCTTTGCTCCTTGGAGTCAGTCAAGCAACTCATCTATCTGAGGGATTGGATATTTGTTTTTCATTGACTCATGGTTCAATCTACGATAATCAATACAAAGGTGGAGTGTTTCGTTTTTCTTTTTCTGAAATAGTACCAGGGCTCCCCATGGTAAATTACTTGGACGGATGTATACTTGGTCTAATAGTTGTTTGAGTTGTTCTTTTAGCTCAATGGCTTCAAGAATTGACATCCCGTAGGGCCGCTTATTAGTGGGAATGAGTTGGATTTCGTGATCTACTTCTCTTGTCGATGGAGCAGCTCTGCCAGGTCTTTTGGAAAAACATCTGCATAATCTCTTAGCCAAGATTATTGGTCCTTGACTTCACTATCTTACTCAACCTTATTGAGCTTAATTAGATAGAAAGGTAATCCTTTCTTCAGCCCTTTTACTATTCAGAAAGCTTTAGCCAGCTGAACCTTAGGATTCCCTGCTTCTTCCTGAGTGATTACTTGTTCTCCTTTTGAGTTTTGAAATGTAATTTGACCCTTTTCGCAATGGATAAGGGCATTATTTGGAATTAACCAATCCATACCTAGCAAGCATTCATAAGGTTCATAATCAGAAAACTCATTTTGGAAGAATTTCCACCCAAGCTAAATTCTACATTGCTAGTTTGTTGTGTTGAAAGAACTTCTTTACCATTTGCTAACTCCACAAGAAATCTAGGTGTAGAAGTAGTGTTTATACCTAGCCTTTTTGCACATTTTGGTGATATGAAAGAGTGAGCACTTCCACAATCAATTAAAATTCCAAAGGGTTTACCTTGATAATTTGCTTGTTTCTAGATCATTAAAATTTGGCAATTTGGACCCTTCTTACTGAGAGTGGAGTATACTCTTGCTCTTTCCATATCAGATTCTATCATATGATCTTTATCATTACTGATCTCTTTCGAGTTTATTCCAGAAAATTTTCCCTTGGCAGCTTGGTTTTGCCCACAAAAATGACCTTGGTGGTTGTTTGGGCCAAGCTTCAAGCACTACCTCTTGAAATGTTACGGTTCCTTGCAATAGAAGCACCTTAGAGCCTCATTGTCTTTTCCTGTGGATATAAAGTTTCCCACTATTTTTGACTTGGCTCTCTTTGTCCTGTTTGGTTGATACTATCCTTGGGCTCTTTTTGCATATCCTTGGAAGTTTCCCTTATTCTGACGGTTTTTGTTCCAAATTTTTTGTGTTTCTTGGCCTCTATTCCATCCCCTTAACTATTGGGGCTACTCAAATAAGTGCATCCTGTAAATTTGATGGTCTCATTAACTCAAGGCACATATTCAAGGGTGGATTTAGAGTACCATTGCAAAATTTGGATACTTACTCTGAAATATCCATCATAGGTGCATATTTTATAAGTCTTACAAAGTTGGAGTAGAAAGATTCTAGGCTTAGGTTTAACTGCTTTAAGTTGAAAAAATCATTCATCTTATGGGCTTGATATATGGGTGAAAGGTATCTTCTACACACAGCATCCTTAAGCTTATCCCAAGTGATAGCAATTTCATGCGTTCTTTGGTCCTTGCACCACTGTTTCCACCAAAGACAAGCACCTCCTGTGAGTTTTAGTTTTGTGATCATTGCTTGATGAGTGCTTGATTTGATGGTGCAGTCCTTGCAGTAATGAAATAGTCTTCCATCAATTCTATCCATGTTTCTATCTTGGTTAGAATATCCAAATTTTGATGGCTTGTATTGCTTGAGAAGAAATTACTTCTCTTGAGCTTCTATAATATTGAGGTTTGAGGTGATGTCATGGGAATTTAAGTAATTTTCATGATCAAAATTTTCTCAAATAATAATATTCAAAAATATGTTAACTTGCTTAACCCATCTCATTAATATAGGAAGGGAAGTATGTACTACTCAGTCTTTCTGATAATGATCTAGGTTTACACATCAAAAGAGAGTTTTAGTCTCAATTAGAAATTATTTTGACTTATTCGTGGACCTCTAATAACTTGGCAGATCCCATGTGTTGGAGTTGCAGCGTGTATATCCATATTTCGATATTTTAGTGGAAAGGTCTAGATATCCTTATGATGAGTTTTGCTCCCTAGAATAGCAATTCTATTGATTGAGACGAAGTTAGTTGGTTCTCTACTTACACAATGATTTTGGTGATCTAGTCGGTCATTAATATGAATAATGGGCTCCTATCTAGGGTTGTCAATGAGAGTTCTCCATCCATTGGATTCACCTAAGGTTGATCTTTGGTATAGCTAGGACAATTAGCCTCAATGTATCAATATATCCCATATATGGCCACTCTGGATAGGAGATATAAAAATCGCATATTCATTATAAGATGGTTATAGAATTATTTTGCCATTCGCAATGAATGCATGGTAGATATATACATGGCTTGAAATGCAAGGAATTTCTTCTGAATTCGTCATCTCTATTAGTTAACTTTATTTCTACTAGGATTTAATCAATCCAGACTTCAAAAAAATTTCATCAAACGGATAATATATTTCCATTATTCTTGATTACTAAGGAGACAACTAATTTTACTTATAAAGGGTGGACAAAAATAATTATTTACGTAAATAGAAAGGTAACACATTATTTGAGTATCTTAGAGGCTTATATTATTCTTGGAAGAGGATTCTCTACTACAACCTAGGCATGGCATTGCGATACATCTATTACATAGTAATTAGGATTTTGGGAATGGATATTTAAAAATCTATATTTTAGAGGAAGATCAGGTAATAAGTCTTTTTTGTAGTTGCAGCAACTGGAGTATCCTACAACCATTACTTGATTAGTCAGTACAACCTTTGTGACCTCCTCATAGATGTACCGATTTAATTTGACTTGTCCTCCTCCAATGAGCATGTTCGAGTTTACTCTAGCCTTATAGAATATATAAACCTTGGTAACATTAAGGGTTTCAATCCATCTTAGCCTCTTTAAATTGTTCTAGAGGTAAGCAAGACGGTTTGTGTCAATGTAATAGTACCCTTCGCTTAACATCCATTGTCTTTCATAATACAAGGGCAAAGGATTGTATATTTGATCCAATATTCGCATCATCTGGTTTCTCCAACTAAAACTAGAGGAGTGCATTGCTGGCATAAACATAAATTGGAAAATTAAGAATTGTTCTCAAGGTTTGTCCCTCTGCCAGAAATCAAGAACATATATTAACAAGAGAAGAATTCACAACTTAAGGAAAAGATATCTTATGATGTAGTTATAAATCTTTATTAGTTTTTATACTTGCACCATATTCTAAATCAACATAGGCTCTGATACCAATTGTGACATGCCCGCGACCGAGCTGCTTCCTCGCTAGCACGTTCTTAGTAGCCCATCAAGAGATATCCTGGACAATGCCATCCATGATTCCATGAAATACCTCGAAGTTTGCTATCTAAGCTCGCTCGAGACTACTTCGCAATGGAATTTCCGACCGTTCCCATGAGGATTGACTTGAGTTTTAGGTTCTTATTATGGGTCAAGTCTCCTACTAATAATGGTCGATTATTAGTGTCAGTAATTTGAGTTCCCACTTCTTATAGGATTACTTGAACTAAAATGGACTTGCATTGCAGTTAGTTCAAAGAGAATGGGAGACGAAGAGGAGTGCGGTACATCGATCCTTCTGCCCATAGGGAAAAATCCCATTCTGACCCCCTAAAAAGATGCAAGACGGGTTTCCTAATATCCAATGATCATTCGTTTACTTATTTATGAATGAAGATTTTTCCCTTTGAGAAAAGCTTTCGGCTTACCAAGTCCACCCAACCGTAGGTCTAGACTCGTTAAGGGGATCAAACCTACCGCTTCCCTCGATAGAGTATTTTTAATTGCCTAATTACCTACCACTTTAGGTTCGACATATTAAAATAGCATCTTTGATTATCTCCTAACAAAAATTCATTAGACGCCTTTATTTCACAACAAAAAAACAGTGTTAAAAAATTCCTTCTCAATAGTTTCTTTAAGAAAAATATCTTTTTACAATGTTTTCTTTCCTGGCTGGACGTAATGTTAACTTGAATGTATTATTCTCACCAAGTTCAGCTCCTAGACTAGTGTTGAAATTTTCAAAATATTATTTGGGTTTGAAGGGTAATTGACAGTTCATAAGAGTCTAAGGAGTTTGTGACCAAAGCCCCCTGGTATCCTCACCTCCTCCTACCAACTAAAGTTCCCTCTTGGGTAAGTTACTCATGAATATATGTGTGCATCACGTGGGTTCAAAATAAGGTAATTTTTAATTATCATTTTTATATATTTTTTACATATAGAAGGGTGTAATATAAAGGGGTTATTTACTAATTGAATAGAAAAGGGTTATGTTTCAAATAAGGATATTTATAAATAGGCCTTGAATGCACATGATGTAGAGGATAATATACATATAGGAACTTCCCTGAGAGTTCCCTATGATAAGACCTTTCACGTCATGATTAGTCCATACTCTATAATGGGAAACCAAAAACCTCTTGGAGTAGGTTTTATTCACGCTAGCCTTGGGGAGGTCTAGCACCATCAGAGAACATTACCTTAGTCGACATTCTATGCTCATCAGAATACTACCTCCATAGGTGATCTATACTTGATTATCCATCTTTTAGCCTGATAATTTTAGGAAAGATCAGTACCTAACTTACAATCACAAACATCTTACTTCAAATGCATTTTACACAAGCTTTTAATGATTTTTTTTCCAAGACAAACCTTTTTTCTAAGATAACAATATCAAGGCAAAACTTAAATGAAACTGGAGTGAGAGATAAAGTCATCTGATGAAGTTGAGCTAACCAAAGGTTGTAGAGAGCTAGAGGAACATTGAGCTCAGCTAAACCATGCTCACCATGGCTCTAATACCATGTTGAGAAACATGAATCCTTGAGTAAGGTTTAGCTATGGAGGACAGAAGTCAATGGCAAGATGCATGATGAAAGAGACTAGACACGTTGACTATTACTCGAGTGAATTAGGTTCCAAGATAGATTAGCTTGGACTCATAAACACAATCTTGAGTAGAGAGAGAGAAGACTAAAAGTAAAAACTACAATAGCATTCATATTCAAATGATTGTCAAGTATACTCTTTTATAGTTGCAAGATGGTTTCTTTCATCACTATGCCTATGGGATTTTGGCAACTTCTCCTAGGCTATTGCATGTCCCTTGGCCTATTGGTCCATACAAAGAGGCTCTCTTAGGAGTGTGATTTTATAAATCTCAACACCCTTTCCCTTCTCTCACTCCTCGGGATTCATTCACTCACCATGGATAGTATCTCTTTCATTATGAATGGTAATGATGCCTTTTAGTTAATTGCATTTATTGTTCCTCTATTTCAACAGGTCCAACTCTTATGGCTTCTTCATAAATCTCTACTAATCTATCGTGTGAGGTGATAATTTCTTGCCACATCTTTGTATAGTTCCTCCCAGTTGTGTCTCTCTATCTCAAGGTATATACATTAGTCTTAGATACCCTTCTTGTCTTTCTTATTCATGTTTATGAGTTTGAGAGAGAGGCTATCCACATATTGCAATTTTGAAATGACTATTATGCACTATTACAATGTATTTTGCCAATATGAAAATAATGTTAGTCAGATCCACTCTAGCATCTCCAATATGCTAAGGCAAGTAAAATGTTCTCCTTGCCCTTCGAATTGTAGTTAAATGCTTTCATGTTTTCCTGGTTATTGGAGATCTTTTCACTTCTTTGAGTGGCATGAGTTGCAATATACAATTGGGAGTTTTTGGGAATGCAAGAACAATAAATAACTATTATAATTCAATTATCAATGCTAGTGGTGGAAAATATTTGCATGCACTTTATGGGTCTGCCTCATATGCCTTGTTTTTCTCTAACGTATGTTTAGGAAAATTTCAACAATATGAGATGCTTCGGCGATGCAAGTCTTGTATTAGATAATGTGTTTTTCCTACAAGTCAAGGAAAGTAATGTAGTATCATAAGTAAGTGGATCACAACAATTGATAAGATCACTTGACCCTTTCTTACACATAATTGGAACACCTCTTGCTTCAATTGCATGTTTGTTGATGCTAGTAAGAAGAATGAAAGTTTTAGTTCATATGGTATTTTATCCCTATGGATCGTGATTCCAAGAGTAGTACAAGTTGAGATTCTTATTGCCTCTTCTCATGCAAGCCTAACTTCCCATAGCCCCACAAAGGCTACTACTCAACACACCCTTCTAGTAGACTATTTCACCAAACACCACCATCATGTTCTCAATACCTAAACTTTTTATTGACAAGTCCTTGAGCACACCAAAGTCATTATTTTTTATATTGTTAAGACTTATAAACCAAGTCCTATCCTTCTTTCACATGCATATGCAAGGATTGTGCTATTCCAACAATATTTTGGATGTTGATAGCCTCATATTCTTGCTTGAATTGTTCAACAAAACTCTATGGACCCTACTTGGTACTTGTCAACTTGCTTGGTGACGATGGGGATTTTCAACTGGTCTCTTGAGCTTGGTATCACTCCTAATCCTATCAAGATGGAAGCAACTAGATCGTCCATCACTACTTCTTTTGGCTATCATTATCTCAAAAATTCAACCGATTAATGAGGAATTCTTAGAGTGTAAGATTTATATGTGGTAGTTCATCACCCTCCCCTTCTTCTTCAGGCCTTAGCCCTCCTACTAGGTTTAAAATTCTTTGGGTTTTCTCTATCTCAAGTTCTTTGTTGAATTTATTGTATCTTTGGAGTCTTGCATATCTAGCTAAATGCTACAAGAGGTATCCCCCTAGCCTTCTTTTTATTGTCGTGTCCACTCTCCCTATATAGTCTATTCTCATCTAATAGTCATACTAATTGATGAGCCACTGGATATCTTGTGGAATTTCCATGGGGTCAAACTTGAGGTTTCCAATGTTTAAGCTTGACTTACACATTATGTTTGGCCCTTCTCTAGCTATTAGGGCTTGAATCAAACATATCATAGAAGGCAAGGAAACAAAAGCAGTGTTCTAAGTAAGTGGATGGCACCAAAGGTAAGTCTATTGGTGCCCACTCCAACTTGAGGTAGTATGTGACTACTCAAATGAAGACCAACTAGGCCATAGAACCAACTCAAGGTAAGTGTGGGGTACTCAAAGTGAGTAACAAAGGAAGTGTCAACTTGAGGAAGTGAAGGTGTTTCACTTGAGATAGGTGGTTATACAATTTAAGATAAGTGTTAAGCATGCACTTGAGGTAAGTAAAGTGAGATTGTAGCAAAAAGGAAAACTCCAAGTAAGTGGGTTGGCCTCACTTGAGGCTTAGGGTAGTCACTTGAGGTAAGTGGATGTCCAACTTGAGATAAGTACTAATAACCAATCAAGGTAAGTGGTTGAGGCTAGTGCCTAGGCCACAAGGCTATGATAGTTGTTGTTGTGGGGATGGGAAAAACATTCTTCCTTGGCCAAAGTGGTTCAAAAATTTTTAGCAAAAACTCATAAAATTCAATATAAATTATTATAACTTTACTTTTTTAGCATTTTCACACTTTGATATGTCAAGGGTCCCAACCTATGATGTAAACTAGGTTGTACAGGTAGGTCACTCTCACCCACTACGTGTATCCAATCAAGGATCTTAGTGGGAAAGGTCAAATATGGTTCAAATATTAAGTTTTAAGCTTGAAAATCTGCAAGTTATGATCAAGAGCCTTCCATGTATTATGGAAGTCCAAGAATTAGCCAAACTATAAATTGCATCCACATACCAACAATGGATCCATGGACACTTTGAAGGGTTTCCCTCACGATGTCATGGGTACCTCTCAGTTAGCTTACTCACATGCATAAAACATAATGAATTAACCTACCCACAATGATAGATCGATTTGACATAAGTGTAATGAGCATAGTTACTTATACTTACCACATTGTAGTCATAACATGTTGACTAGCATTTGCTTCGTGGCCCAATGTATGCCTACTTGCTTTTCACCTCACTTGTTTCGTTGCCACACTTGCATGAACCACAAGGCTGGATCTAGGGGGTGGAGAAAGATGGACAAAACTACACTTGCCAAATCCCTCACTTCCTCACTCTTCCTATTTTACATGCTCTCACTATCACAATCAATGTTCCAAGTGATGGAATGGAGAAGAAGAGATGGGTGCATAGGCTTCTCACTCAATATCACTCACATCCTCACAGTCTCTCCCTCACATCCACTCTCTCCTACTTGCAAGTCTAGATAATACAAGCATGAAGACCACAAGTTTGCATGCAAATGAATAACCTTTTCTATTATCTCTTGTCCCTTTTATACAAAATTTTTAAGGTTCCCTATCCTTTTTGCGCATCTAGCCCGCACTTCTAACCTCTTAGCTACCCACACATTGCATGCACTTAGGCATTCACATAAAGCTCACTTGGTTCTTCAAAAATATTAATTATTATTTTCATGGGAATGAGCCTAGAGTGAATCTATCCCCCCTTGATATTGTATTGATGAAAATCCCTAAAAGATAATTGCAACACGTTGGAAACGTTTACTACTCATCATTTTGCATTCTTGTGCTTACTTTATTGTGCGAGTTAACAACCCCTCCTAGACGTGTCCCAATCCCATGGCATGGATGATTGGCCACTAATGTCATTTGGTCTCCAAAGAATTATTTAGCGACTCTGGATGTATAACAACCTATCATTAAGGTGCTCTCCCTAGGGATGTGTCTACTTGATAGTGTAATTCTTATGCTTGTGCATATGTGACTAGGAGATGGATCAAGCTTCAAGCAGGCTTTGAGCATTGTCCTACACTTGAGGACCCAATTGGTGGATGGTCCTATTGTGCAATGAGATCTTAGGGTGACAAGTTGTCCAAGAAATCTCAAGGTGCCCTACCCTTGATGTGCCCTGACATTGTGTTGCAGGGGAAAGGGACTAGGGGGTGAGAAGCAAAGCTAGCCAACCAAGCTCACATGAATATGCCTAACTTGAGGTCCCCTAAGTACAATATTTGTACTGTGCATCTGCCTGAATTAGATTTTTTTCTTTTCTTCTTCTCTTTTTTTAATTTTGTTATTTTTTTTTAAAATACGAATATAAGCTTCACTCCTCTAAGAGTGGTTGTAATGTACGACTGAGACATCCATTGTTAAGCATGTAGTGCTTTACTACTTCTCGTAGCTTAATGGAGGATTCTAGGTAGAAGGGGTGGGTACAAAAACCAAGGGCCCATTGTCCACCATGTCTTCCCATAGTGCAATATACTAGGATGAAAAGAGTGCAACATGCAAGTACGAATTATCTAACAACCTCCACTGTACTAAGTCAATCACTAAATCAATAGAGGATCTAATGATGTTAGTATTGTGCAACACCATCTTATGTCATTCATCTCTCACTTCATACTCTCTTTATCATGCTAGACAATTAAGGTCAGATCCAATACATTAGTTGAAGAGTCAAATTGACAAGTTGTTAAGTTACAAGGTTGGAAAATGGCTCATGTGTTATCATGCTAGACAATTAAGGTCAGATCCAATACATTAGTTGAAGAGTCAAGTTGACAAGTTGTTAAGTTACAAGGTTGGGAAATGGCTCATGTGTTAGCAGGTAGGTGATTGGGTTAAGTGTCACTGTCCAACTAATAAAGTGACAAAGCTAAGTTTGGATATTGACACTTGACAATTTCAAGTACCAATGGGTTGATGCAACGACACAACATATTGGCCATGGATGCATAACAAGTTGAAAATGGACTACACTCCTAGTTTTGCTTGTCAAGCTGATGAGTTAAAGTTTTTTCCTTTGTTAATTGATAAGTTAACACCAAGTAGCCATTGACAAGTTTTTTATGAATTGGCAACAAATGAGTTCAAGTTGATGCATTTGAGTCTCAAGGTGATAATGTTATGTTTCAATAAGACAATTTGTCAATGACCTCTCTTGTTAACAAACTTGTTGATAGGTTGATAGATTGACAAGTTGATGAGTTGGTGGTTGTTTGTGTGACCAATTGCCAAGGTTCCCTTCAATGAGTAGCTTAAGTTTCATTAACAAGTTCAAGCATTGCAAGCTTACACATTTCATGACAAGTTGATGAGTTTCCCAACTAGTTAATAAATTTCTCCTCAATGAGGTGACAAGTTAGATTTGGCAAGTTAAGTTTAACATGATGGGGCAAACAAGTTTGGATTGATAGCTCTAGTTTCACAAATTGGATCAACAAGTTTAGATTGATAGGTTGAGGTTGACAAGTTCACATTGATATATTTACATTGACAAGTTCACATTGATGGGTATACGTTGACAAGTTGGATTTGGCAATTTTGAGTTGAAGGTTGGATTTGATAGTTTCAAGTTGACAGATTTGGATTGACATGTTGGGATGGATAGGTTGAGATTGACAAGTTTCGGTCAACAAATTCAAATTAACAACTTACATTGATGAATTTGATTGAAAAGTTTTAGGATAGCATGTTGGGGTTGATGAGTTTGATCAACAAGTTCTAGAATGACACCTTGGAATTGACAGGTTTTCCTTGCCAAGTTAAGGTTGATAGGTTGGGGTTAATAGTTGAGATCGACAAGGTCTGGATCAATAGGTTTAGTTTTACAAGTTCACATCAATGAGTTTTAGATTGACACGAATTACCTTGGCAAATGTGTGTCAACCAGTGGATCGATAGGTTTAGTTTGACAAGTTCACATCAACGAGTTTTAGATTGACACGTATTACCTTGACAAATTCGTGTCCACAATGAGTTTTAGATTGATAGGTTTTACTTTGATAAGTTCATGCCCTATGAATCTCATGCAAGATTTTGTGAATCTTGCAAACACCCAATTCCAAAGATTTTCAAGTTAACAAGATTATGGTGAAATTTTGGCCTTGAGCCCTTGGTAGTCCCTCTCCTTGCTACGTTCTCCATCTGCTCTTCCTCTCAAGCTGGCAGTAGCGGCGGCACGATGACATTGGCGATGTCCAGAGCACGGTGGTATGGCAACATTGGAGGCGTGAAGTTGCCAAGGCAGCGCACTGCTTACGCAGGCGGCATGTGTGAGATGGAGAGGCGTCTTTGTGGTGGATGAGGTTGAGAGGGAGGAAACTGCGAGTCAAGGGGGCTGCTGTGGGTAAGGTGGATGACGGGTGGAGAGGGTGGAGTAGGTGAAGGGAAGGTGGGGATGGTGTGGAGAAGGCAGATGAGGATGAGAGGGAGGAGGTTCTGTAGGTGAGGTACTGAGAAGATGGAGGTGGCGATGAGGCGGAGCAGAGGAAGGGGGAGTGGGGTCGGTGGAGGAGGTGGAGTAGGAGACGGTGGAGGGGATGGTGGAGAAGGTGGTGTCGGTAGTGCAAGATGTGTAGTTGCTGACGGTGGTGGTTGTGCTGGCGATGATACAGTGGATATGGCTACAAGCGGTTAGGTGGAAGACATCTACGCAGCTAACGTTGGTGGGGGTTGGTTGAGCCTGCACTGGTAATTCAGCCATGGCCACAGTGTGCACATGGGCGCAGCGTTGACGGTGGCTGGTCAAGGTGGCGTACGCGCTCTCAGGTGGCTCTATAAGCCCACGTCGCAACAACACGGTGGACATGACTGGCGAGGTAACAAGCAGGGTGAAGGACGGCGATGGTGGGACGATCTCACCCAACTCTGCAATCCTACAACGACCACGGAGATGGCTGCTGCAACAATCACGGACATGGCTGCTGCAACGATCCGAAGGGGAAGGGACAGAGACAACACCCTTAGGTCAAGCGTTTCCTATCCCTTCCCCACCACGTCCACATCATTGTACTTTTCTTTCTTTCTTTTCTTGTTTTTCTAATTTTATACCTTTTTTAATGGACAAGGCTTATTATTTTTTTCAAAGTACTTACAAAGGTCCCCATTTGTTTTAAGCAAAAGCACTCTTGCTCTCTTCCAATCTCTCAATCTCCTCTCCCTCTCACATTCCCCCTTAAGTGGTTATTTACATGCAAGCATACTCAGCATGTACACAAAGATGAAATCAATAAATCTTTACAATCCCCTTGATCTTACAATGGTGCTCAATATTTTTTAAAAAATATATAAATAAATGTTAAGGGAAATCTCAAAGAAAGTATGCCAACCATTCCTATCTATGACTTGACTATTAGCTCATGAATCAACATCATAAAACTCATAGCATCCAACCAAAGTGAAATTCATGCATTTGACCCAATCAACAATAATGAAATCTAGCTATTTGCACGTGTTTTTGAGTCGACACTTGTACATCTCTCCTATTCCACAATGCAAAATGTGTGAGTGACTACACAGTCATCATGTCCCTATTGTGGCAATGAACCAAACGATGTTATGTTCACATGTCAATGACGAGTCTACGAGCAAGGGTTCACCTCACAAAGTCACAGTTATCTCTTAGCTAGCCTATTGACATTCATAAAACATAACAAACTAACCTACATGATGATAGATTCAAGGCAATTGTAGTGAGTGCCCTTACCAACACTCCGGCATGTTGTAGTAGCAACACATCAACTAGCATCACTCCACAATCCAATGTATGCCTAGTTACTCGTCACCTCACTTGGATCATTGCCACACTTATACGAACCACAAGTGTAGCTTAAGGGGATGAAGGAAGATGGAGGAAACTTCACTTGCCACATTCCTCACTTTGTCACTCTCCCTACCTCACACACTCTCAGTACCACAAGCAATGTTCTAAGACATGGAATGGAGAAGAAGAGAATGGTGCATAGGCTTCTCACTCAATGTTCCTCACTCTCACACTCACTCTCCCTCTCACCTCCATTCTCTCTCACTTGTAAGATAATATAACACAAGCATGAATACCACAAGTTTGCACCCTTTTTGGACATCCAGCCCACCCTTGTGACCTCTTGCCACCACTAGCATGTTGCATGCACTCAGGTGTTGACATGAAGCTCACTCGATTCTTTAAAAATATTAACTATAATTTATAGAATGGCCCTTAGTTTGTATTGAAAAAGGTCCCTAAAGATAACTACAACATATTGGAAAGATTTACTAGTCATTATTTGCCATTCTTGTGCTTATTTTATTGAGCGAGTTAGCACTATATGTTAATGGACTAGAACTAGCTTTCTAAAGGACCTCATGGACTTTTTAGAAGTGTATCTAGTTATAACAAGTCGAAATATGAGTAGTTCAAGACCAAACACTAGTAGAAACTTAGTAACTGACTACACTACAAGATACAAGCCTCATACTGACGTTCAAGGCGACACAAATATTCATTAGGAATTTTTCCCTATCATCCCTAAAAGTGTTGGTATAAGCGTCTCTACAAATTCATCACAGAGAGCGTCACTACTTGCATTGCGATTAGCGCCACAAAAAGTGATGCTAATAGCCACGCTTTGCGACACAAATACTGATGATTACAGAGGAAAAAAGAATTTGTGGCAGGGTAGCAAGTTATCATGCCACCTATAGCACCATGTGCTATATAATATCTTACAAATTAATTACATATTGGACATGCAATCACCGTCAAGATGGGTGCAAAAAAAACATAAAATCACAAGACTGATAACTCATAAAATAAGTATAAGATTAGTGATGACAACTCATGAAATTACATGGAACATGAAGAGGAGAGCCGAAACAAACATGAAAATCTATCTGTAAATATCGCAAAGTGTAATTTTATACAAAGGATTATAAGTATATCAAAGAAATGCTATATGGGAGAGACCTATACACATCACAGGACCAAAAAAGAAAATGATATGCACTCCACAAATCCAAGCATGTGCTACATATCCTCCCCATCTGAAAGCTCATTCTGACGCAAAGGAGTGTCGAACGGACTCTACAAAATGACCAATCAGACATTAGTCCACTATACATAATGCATCATTAAAAAAACTAGTGACTATCAACAAGAAAGAGGATTGACTTACTGGGTCACTGCGCGCATCTAATGTATTGATAATTGCAATGAGACCATGTCTCTCTACATATCAAGTCTCCAAACCTATGGGATCACAGTTTGTAATGGAGTAGAAAATAGAATAGCATTGTTAAAAACAGGATTGTTAGTACAATTGATATTCCAAATAAGAAAGTAAGAAGAATCAAAAGAAAACTTACAAAGTCCTTCAAATAAGTCCTATGGTGGCTGCCACTCCCCAGATGATGCATGACCCCTGCCTCCAATCGTGTCCTTGCTACTTCCCACTATATTTCCGCCATCATCCTAGAGAATCTGTAGTCCCCTCTCTAAGCCTCCTCCAATCCTCTATGTCTAGCCACTTGGGCTTTGAGGCACCTCTTGATTGCCTTGTGTGTGTCTGATCATCTATTTGACATGTATGCACTTATACGCTCCATTATCCACCTAGTGGAAAACCTCTCTGCTATCATAGGTACCAGAAACTCCTCATGCAAAGACGCTACTACATAGTCATTGCTCCCCTTGGGTATATTCTTTCAATAGTCTAGAATGTTGTGTCTAAATACTTGTTGATACAACTCCCTCATATGCGAGACATCACCCTCCTCCCCTCATCATTCATGATTCCAACACCTATCCTGTCATCTAGGAGGTATATATACCCTATTGGGGTATATCTAAGGTGTGTCTTGTCCCACCGGCAACCATGCTCCAAGACATAACCAGGAGACCCATGTATGTCCGGTATACCTATAGGGGTAGTACCTCTCAAAGTAGCATCCATAGGGGTACCACTTCATCAGATGGTAGAAACTTGGAGTTATGGGAGTAGATGTCCCTAGAGACGTGACAAATCTTGGAGGTGGCAAGTATCCACCAGATCGACAAGACAGAGACACTGCATTGGTGCCTCCACTACAACACCCATCTGAGCCACCCTCACTGGAATTGGTACAAGAGCAAAAAGTAGTAACCCTCTCTAGAACCCATCGACCGTAGTCTTGTAACACCCCCCAGAACTACTCTCTCCATTCGAGGCCAGTCTAGAATGTCGACCTCGTCCCACTGAAAATCAAAGCATTGGAGCGTGCTGAAGTAGATCTCACAGAACAGCCCAGTGATGTCCATGACAGCTCCTGGTCCACCATATCTCTAAATTGGGCCATCTGGTTTGGAGACATACATGTGAATATCTCCTACAGCTACTCGTCAATCATCCCTGGACTCATCTTGCTCTCTAGGTATTGTCAAAGGTAACCTGCACAAATAGAAAATGATGTTAACATAATCAATATAAGGATTTAGGTAAAGCAAGACAATATAAGTGTGAAAAAAAGGATAATAATTAAAACACATATACTAAAGTACCCTTAACAGTGAATCATCAATGAATTAAGCAAGTAGATGCAAATACAACCCTTCCTATGGCCCCATGTCAATCTCCTAGCATAGCTCATCGTACACTGGAAGGTTTATAGATAGGTCACCACAAAAATAGGATTCCCCTTCACTCTCAAAAAATCACTGGCCTCTTGTCTATTCGTCTATGTTACCCATGCATGTCTCCTCTGCAAGCTCCAAGCCCTCTTCACCCTCCACCCTTCGCAATATTGACCCCTCCACCTACATACTCTCCTCGTGTACACTGGAAACATTGATTTTATCATATACTCATGCACTCCGAGGAGTTGATGGCACAACATACCACCATCGAGGTTATCGAGGATTTGGATAGAATATATCACATATAAGAGTGAATCAACATTTAAGATTGTTTCATATCATGGAAAGATTAAAAAAATAGGCCATGCACCTATTCACAATGACCCGATAGGACAAACGTATCATCGCAGAGACCTACCTATCTTTTCTCAGAATCTATTTCCAAAAATCCAAATGGACCTTGCCAAATGGTTGCTCGAGCTCCTTCCAATTCCACTTTAAGACACTGTACATCAAATATGATTATGGAGAAGCTATGGTAATTCACTAAGATAACACTTTGCAAGTTTTCAAAATATTCCATCTCATCTACGACAGTATTTGGATCTGTGGCCCACCGTCGTTGACTCTCTTGCTTGGACTTTGCCATGACACCACAATCCATTGGGGAGTACATTTTATCGATCCACTCAACACAGAAATGTCACCTGCGCGACCACACCACACTGTAGATTTTCTATTGTACACAAAAACGGTTAGATTAGTTGTTGTGTATAAAATCTAGATACAACAGCAAATAAAGCATGTGGTCACCTTCAGACTACATCCCCTCGAGAATTCCCACTCCTCGATAGAGACCTCTATCCCTTCACGAGAAGCTGCGATCAAAGCTCCATGTAACCACCGCATAGACATAAATCGTGGCATCTCCTCCATGCTCTCAAGATATCGAATCGGTCGATGGCATATACTGCATCAAAATTTTGATCGCGCTTCTTTTTGGTCTTTTCTAGCCTACTCGTACTTAGCAAGCCACTTCTCCATGGATGCATGATACAACATGCAAAAACGATTCACTTTCTCCTCCATGGCAACATCCATCCTTTTTTCTACCCCATTTCCAACCCCCATATTTCCAGTCAGTCTATCATCATTCTTCAGTGACCATAGTATACTACTGTCTGAATCTAGTATCCGTAGCCACTCTGAAATATGCACTAATGCCTCCGACACTAGCCAACCTTTGGCCATGCTACCTTCTGGCCGGAGCTCATTGTCACACAAAGCCCTCCAGGGTTTTCATGAAGCACTCCAAGAAGAACATCTATTGCATTGGACGGGTTCCACAATCTCCACTTCATCTACTAGATGTACCAAGAGGTGAGTTTGTATCGTGAGCATACTCATGGGCAAGTACTTCTCAAAGAGACAAACCATCTCCATCACTCCCCACCTTGCAGATTCAATAGAGGATGTCTTGATCTCCTTCTGTGAGATCCATTGTACTAAATTCAACATGTAAATCACCTCATGTATTTTTAGAGTGAGGCATCCTGTGATCGCGATCGGTATAGTACAAACTATCACAAATGGAGAAGCATTATGAACATTGAGTAGATACTAAATAGAAAAATATTAAGGCTACTTGCAACCAAGGTCAAGACAAACCTAGCATATCTTATACCAATCATGGGATTTCAACCTTGATAGCTAGTCCTCTTTAGAGAAAGCAGCCTGAGGAAACGCATCATACCCATAGACATGCAAATGGATCTAATAATTTTCTTCACAATGCACTCTTCTTTAGTGGACAAGACCCAAGGAGCACAAGGTAGTTACAAGTGACCATCAGTGTACTCGACTGTGGCCAAAGCACCTCCCTCTTGTCTACCTCCTTCAAATCCATTCATACCCCTATAGTGTCTCTCTTTCCTGTGATGTGAACCCATAATAAGCTGCCCACATTCTTGAAAATATTTATGGGATCCAACAAACAGTTGATCTATAAGTGGATCCAACACGACAACTTGTAGAAAATTGAGAACCATTGCATTGCACTTGGATGTGACTCCTTGTGGACCACTTTTAACTTGTGTCAACTTTGGGCATTCATTCGTGCTAGAGGTCATCCAAGAAAACATTGCCTCAATTCATGAACCTCCAATAAGAAAGTGATGTATCCTTGTTGATATACCATCTTCTTCATGATATGTGATCTTGGGCAGTCTAACCGTGGACACACAATGGACATGCATGATGACTTGAGGTAACCAGACCTGTCACAACACCCCTATCTAGTCAACACAAACTTGAATGAGCTATGCTAGATATCACCAATGAGAACCGAATCCCACTTACCTGAGCATTCCTCAAATCTCGAAAAGTCATGCATGGTCCACATGAGAATGGCACGTATATTAGCGAACTGTCAACCATCGTGCTTGCTCATATCTTCTACAGTGACCCCCTCTTCTCCCACAAAATCTTGAGCTCATCAAATAATGGACGAAGGTAGACATCCATGTTCTTAACTTTGTAGCACCCAGGAATGAGCATGCTAAGGATCAAGTGTCCTTTCTTCGTAGAAAGCCATGGCGGAATATTGTAGTTAACAAGGACTACATGCCACATACTGTAAGAAGTTGAGTGGAGACCAAATGGATTCACGCCATCCATAGCAATATCGAGCAAAGATTCCTTGACTCATATGCAAAGCCTAGAAAGGTGGAGTCAATGTGGCTCCATGCGCATGAATCTGCTGATATTCATTGGACCCCATCTGTGGATCTATTCTGTGTATGCCACATTGTCAAGCTCGCCATGCCCAACATACGAAACATGTGATGTATACATGGTATACAAGGGGAAAGTGTCTAAGAACCTTCTGAGGGATGATTTGCCCTTACAAGTGCTCTCAATGCCTATGAGCACCATACTTCGGACATGTCTCCATAGTCCCGTAGTCTCCTCGAAACAGCACACAATTGTTCACACATGCATGGATATTGTTGTACTACATGCCAAGCTTTCATAACACCAATCGTACATTATCATAAGATGACTCAGGCATTGTGTTTTCAAGTGTGGCAATATATGATACAACCTTTAAAAAATCAAAAGACGCCTTGAAGAGCACAATAAGTGTTTTTTATAATAGAGTCAAAAAAATCAACAGAGTGTAGAATATACATGAACAACTCGATCACACTCGCATCGCTCCACCTGTACTTTACATGTACACTTAGAAGTGCAAGCAATAGTGTCTTCAAGTGAGATACTTGGCACCCATCTTATAATGGTGTGGACGCTTCCCCCGGGGAGATCAATCATAAATTTATGTATGTATTACATGAGTTCAACATAAGGGATTTTTAAAATACCATTTTTACACATTTTTTACATACAGAAGGGTCCCTTATAAAGGGGTTACTTATAGATTGAATAGAAAAGGGCTATGTTTTATTAAGAAAAAATTTACAGATAAGGATATTTATAAATAGGCCTTGAACGCACGTGATATAGAGGGTATACATATAGTGAACTACCCGGGATGCTTCCTCTTTCAATGGATCAGATGACTCGGCATCCATGGGCATTAATGCATTGATCATTGCCTCCATCTCATGTTTCAAGATTGGAGGAAGATTTGAAAGGTCTACTATTTCCTCTAGTATCAAGGGTGTAGTCTGTGGCATGCCCTCCAATCAGTGTGTCAACTCAAGCACTCCATCCATTGCACGTCCACAAACTCTTCTAATGAGCCACAATAGGTGCATTCATTGGGATGAAGTATCACCTCTCTGTACAAATTTCATGGGCACATCTAATATTTTTGTATATAATATTCAATTACTTTGCAAATGTAAAGCATGATTGATACACACTTTTCTTATCGTTCGCTCAAATTCTGAGATCACTTGGTCAATGATCTCCAATTGAAACTTTCCAAAGCGTCGTATGCATTTTATGAACAAGCAACGCTTTCGTCTAATTATCAGCTTGCATTTGAGTGCAAGGACACATAACATGCTAATTAAGATACACCTCGCAATCTTGGACATCACAACTATCATCATTTTCCATTTGGTTTATGTTATGGCAAACAATACGTTTTTCTTCCCCTCATTGGTGATCTTTCTCCGTTTTAATCTCTACTCCTCTTTCTCTCCCTTTTCCTTTATTTGTTTGCCTCTCTCCATCTTCTTTGTCCATTCCTTTTCTCTCCATGTCTCTCTATCTTTATCTATCCCCCTCTCTATTTCTCTCCCCACCTCTCTTTCTCTCTCTCTCTTTTCCTTTTTTTATTTGCTTCCCTTTATCCTTCTTTGTTTCTCTCCCTACCCCTCTTTCTCTCTCTCTCTCTCTCTTTATTTTCCTCCATTTAGCCTTCTTTGTTTCTCTCTCTCTCTCAATGTTTCTTTCTCTTCCCCATCTTCCCTCCCCACTCTCACTTCTTCTCTCTTTTTCTTTTCCTTGCTTCTCTCTCTCTCTCTCTCTCTCTCTCTCTCTCTCTCTCTCTCTCTCTCTCTCTCTCTCTCTCTCTCTCTCTCTCTCTCTCTCTCTCTCTCTCTCTCTCTCTCTCTCTCTCTCTCTCTCTCTCTCTCTCTCTCTCTCTCCCTACACATACACAAAGATCGTGATGGAATAAAATAAAGCATGAAGGAGAAGCAAACATAATATGATCTCGCTAATTGTGCACTAAAACTATGAAGATAACAATTCATTTAATCAATAGGCCATTGTCTCCTAGCAAGCCATTGGGTGGTAGAAATTCATAGAAGGTATGATCTAGAAAAATACATTGTTTCACAAGCGATGTTCGAAGATAATCCTCTTCACACAACCCAAAGACACAAGAGAAAGGAGTGCTGATAAAGTGACTAACTTTGTTTAAGTAAAGATCTTACCTGGATAAATTGACCAAACACAAGTCAACCTACAACAACAATGCCTCATATAACTTCAAGCTCACACTATAAGTAGAACATCTACAACCACATAACGAAACTGAAGGTCCTGAGTTCACTCAATACAAAATCAAATACTACAAGAAAATGGCAAGAACAATCAATGTCTCTTACCTCTATTTCCGAAAGTTAAGATTTATCGTGACACAATAGATTCTTGCACCATAGATGTAGCCGTTTGAAAAGCGCTCTTCATATCATACGATGATCTTTAGCCTTTTACCTCCATCTTTTGTTTTGGGTGTGACCCTCTATTTTCATAATACAAGCAAAGTTTTTTCAAGAGAGGAAGGCCCCTACTTTCATAACACACCCTCTTTATATAGTTTTTTTTTTCTCCTCTCTACATGCACATTTTGTGTTTCCAAAATCTTAAGATTTTTATTTTCCTTTACGTTCAGGCTTTTTCACAGGTTTTGATTCTTTTAATATTTTCTTCTAAAAGCTTTTTTGACATGTGTATTTAGGTCACCACTAGCAGTTCTTTATGATGGCCATCTTCGTTTTTTTTCCTGCTCAGGCTAGCCTCGTGGAAAACCATCTCCATGCTGACTCTTTCTATTATGAAATCTGGCAATCTCCTCCATACGAACAGACTAGTTCTTGTAGGACATGAATAGACTGTCGAACCTGACAGTTATAGCAATCCATACCAGCACTATGTTAACAATACGAAGACTCCAGCAAGTATGTGGCCAGCTCCAGAAAACTACAATATCGCCGCCATGCAAGCTCGTTTGTCTCCTGAGAAAAACACAAACTTTCCTCCACATAAACTATCGCCATCTTCTAAGAACGAAAGTAACGTAATTATCTAATCATAAGCCTGAGATGTCTTTACGTTGATCAGCATGCATAGTTGCTTTATAATTGGGTTTCCAAGTCAAGCGCTGATCCAAGCAATCTGTCGATCTGCAATCCAATAGGCATGCCATTGATAACTTTCACATTCACAATGAGAAGCACCTTCTAGCCGCCATGATTGCCCCCAGTTATCATCACACAAAGCAGCTTCAATCTCCCTCCTACTATCAGTACACAGCTGTGATCAGCTAGTCTTCATAATTCGCATCCATAGCCTGACACCCCAAAAAACCATAACCCGCATGGACTAATCTGGTTCTGGTCCATAAACTAGTGTGAGCTCCCTTCCAGGTAACATGATCAGTAGGGCAGTCTGCTTCAATTGTAAGATCTTCCTTATAATCATACAGAAAACTCCCAGCTCCAAAAATCCCCCCCACTAACATGCAATAGGTCTGGTCTTACATTTCAGTTCTTCAAACACAACTACTATCCCTTGAACATGTGAGCTTTCCTTAAGCCTCACAATGACCATCTTTCCCTTAACAACACACTAACCAACTTCCTCTTAACACACTACCTCCTTTACAATTGCGAGGTCTTTATTCTCCTCCCCATGATATTGCTTGTCGAGCATCTGTCACTATATTCATATCCAAAAAGCTTTCCTTTCCTACATCAAGTGCTGCTTTGATTTACATAACTCCTTCTTCTCTTGCTATCACCGTTTTCCCCACAATCTTCACTTTATTGTTGAGGATGCTACCACTTGCATGGCCACCCAATCTCCAAATGTATGTTGTGTCATATTCATTCGTGTCATCTTCTACTTCTCGAATGTATAATTATAGATACCATTTCCAAGAGTCTAGGTGTAAGGGTAGTATTTATGTGCTCACACTCAAATGTAGCACTAGCAACATCCCCATGTTGTTCTTTGAACTATACCACAAGAAAATGAAGCATAGGACGTTTCCTCATATAATCCTACAATCTTTTCAACTATCTTTAGACCTTCCCGAGGTCCCCTTGGAATCTCTTGAACTCTTGTAACCAACAATTATGAAGACTCTCCTATCTCAACTCAATTACCCTTGAAGCTTCTTACTTGCATGTTCATCTTTCCCAAAGGCATGTGGGACTGGACCTTGATCATAGTATGCCATTGGCATAATCTACTTTTGGTCCCATGCAAAATGTCCTAGCGAAAATATGCTTTGAAATAGAACTCAGTGCTCCATCACACATGACTCAAAAAGAAATGCAAAGTCAGATCCATGCCATGCAATCATACGAGCTATGTCACATGCAAAAAGATGGATCCACTGATAGGATTAGTGCCTAGCTTATCTACAAGTGCTCATGTGTCATGTAAAATGAAAACACAATTCCTTGATTAACTTACAATCCTTAACCTCGCCTCTTAGGAAAGCTCACAAATCTCTTAGGAAAATAGTGGTGCTCATGATACTGACCAAATAAATTGCCCATCTCCCAACTAAAGGCATCTTTCTCAAAACCCTCAAACTCACCCATCAACCTTTTCCACTCATCCTAAGGTTCCTAATTTGATTATAAAAATCCCAACTCTCGAGTTTGTTAATATCAATTACTTTATTGTAATTATTTAATATACTAATATACTTATTAATTAGTTTATTGTTTAGTGATTAATTATCAATTTATTTATTTATTCATATCAATTAAATTTACTAATTACTTTGTTATTATAAATTGTATATTAATTAGGTATTTAATATCAATTAGTTTATTATAATTAATTATCTTATTAGATAATATCAATTAGTTTATTGATTAATTACTTAATTAATATCAATTAGTTTTCTATTAACTAATTACTTTATCAACTTGTTAATTTATATCAATAATTTTATTTTTATCAATCAATATCCATTGATTTATTAATATTAATAATTTATTGTAATAAACTAGACTATGAATATGTTCATTAATACTAATTAGTTTAGTAATTCATTCCTATGTATTAATTAGTTTATTACCTAATTATTATTTTATATTAATGAATTTATTATTTACATTATTATTATCAATGAATATTAATTATTTTATCAATGTCAATAAGTTTATTGTTTTTAATTATTTTATTAATTAATAAATTAACTAGTATTATTTAGTTTATTAATTATTTTTAAATCGTATAGTTTTAAATTAATTATTAATTAAGATTAATAATTTATCAATTATTTCATTAATATTAATCGATATCATTTTTTATTTATTACTTAATTAGATAATAAATAATAGTATAAATATATAAATGAATATTAGTTAATAATAATTAATGATTATGTTAATATTGACTAGTAAAAATTAAGTATTGATACTTAATTAATTGATTACTCTGTTAATATCAATGAATACTAATTAATTGATATCTAATTATTCATTAATTTTGTATTTATTAATTATATTATATGAATGAATATTAGTTAGAAATAATTAATGAGTATATAAATACCAAATAAACTTAATTAGTATATATCAATTAATACGTAAGTATTAATTAATGAGAATATTAGTAACTATTAAATAATGAGTATTAATTGATGAGTATATTAATACAAACTAATACAAGTCAATTAATATTAGCTAGTGAATTTAGTTACCATGAATTAATCAATATATTAGTATTATCTAGTACAAATTAATTAATGATAATTAATTCATTACTCTATTAATATCATTAGATATTAATTAATTAATGTTTAAATATTTATTAATTACTAAATATTAGCTAGTATTAATCAGTATATATCAATTAATATAAGTTAGTATAAACTAATTAATGAATATTCATTAAAACTAATGAAGTATATTAATACAAATTAAAAATATTTAATATATATTAATTAATACATATGTATTAAATAATGAGTATATTAATATTAATTAGTGTAACTATAGTGAATTTTAATTACTTGGTGATTTAATGAGTAATAACTCATTAATATGAATAATAAGTATTAATTAATTAATATTAGTTAGTATTAATTGACGAGTATATTAATATCAATTAATATTAAGTATTTTAAATTAGTATGTTAATTAATTGGCATAGTAATTAATATATTAGTATATTAATCAATTAGTATAAATTAATGTGTTAATATATTAATATTAATTATTATCATATTAATATAAATTATTTTTTATAAATGAGTATGTTAGTATAGTAATATTAATTAATTAATATATTAATTGATATGTTAGTATATTAATATGTTAGCTATATGGGTTTTTTATAGAGGGGATGGGGAGAGTAGGAGTATGTGTGGGCTAGGATCATTTTCTTGCCAAAGAAGGGGTCACCATGTTTGCATATATGTTAATTACTTGGGTTTTTTTATAAAGGGGATGGGAGAGAGAGTGCCTGTGGACTAGGATTGTTGGAGAGAATGTGCATGTGGATTGGGATCATTTCATCGCCGAAGAAGGGGTCGTCGGTGCCCCCATATTTAGTGAAGAAAAATATATCAAACACCCTCCCTTCCCCCTCCCCCCGGTGGCTATCTCTTCATACCACATCTCTCTCTCTCTCTCTCTCTCTCTCTCTCTCTCTCTCTCTCTCTCTCTCTCTCTCTCTCTCTCTCTCTCTCTCTCTCTCTCTCTCTCATCTGGCACTACATCCACACACACTCTCTCTCTATCTTCATCTCTCTCTCATGCATGCACGCTTTATACATCCTCTCTCTCTCTCTCTCTCTCTCTCTCTCTCTCTCTCTCTCTCTCTCTCTCTCTCTCTCTCTCTCTCTCTCTCTCTCTCTCTCTCTCTCTCTCTCTCTCTCTCTCTCTCATCTGGCACCTACATCCACCCACTCTCTCTCTCTATCTTTGTCTCTCTCTCATGCATACACGCTTTATATATCCTCTCTCTCTCTCTCTCTCTCTCTCTCTCTCTCTCTCTCTCTCTCTCTCTCTCTCTCTCTCTCTCTCTCTCTCTCTCTCTCTCTCTCTCTCTCTCTCTCTCTCTCTCTCTCTCTCTCTCTCTCTCTCTCTCTCATCTGGCACCTACATCCACCCACTCTCTCTCTCTATCTTCGTCTCTCTCTCATGCATACACGCTTTATATATCCTCTCTCTCTCTCTCTCTCTCTCTCTATATATATATATATATATATATATATATATAACATCCACCCCCACACTTAATCTTTCACTGTCACCCATATCTGACATCCGTATCAATACATATGTAGATAGCTTGGGAAATGGATCCATCGTCAAGTGCTACACCAAATACCAAGGTTCGCATATATGTGGCCTCCCTCTCTACCAAACTTATTATGCACTAAACAAGCAATCAAATCTTAATATTGAAGGAGGAATATATTTGCAATGGCAATGGCTACCGTGTTCTTGCTATCACCCATATGAATGGTCTACTACAAAGCACATTGATCCATTGCAAGAATGACCATGAGGCTTGTTGGGGGTAAAGGTGCATTTGCCTAGCCGCACTTGTATTACTACACTGATAGTACCCACACCTACACATTGCAGGCGACAGGCACCCATCACTGTCACTTCATTCTTTATTCTTTCAGTGACATTTGAATAAAGGGAAGGTTGGTCACACATTGTGATTGTTGGAGTTCCCACATTATGTGTGTCTCTCTCTCTTGCTCTTGCTCCTTCTACCATAGCTCTTGCTCCCACTTGTGCTTGTACTTCAAGGGGCTCCCTTCAGCCTAGTATCAAAGCCTTCTTCTTTGCAAACTCGAGCTTGGTCCCCCAGCACACTCTCAGCTTCCATTCGGATACCTACAGCAGTCATCTCTTTGTTGGTAGTCATAGCCACTCCATTCCAGCTTCCTATCGATTGCATTCTTCTAGGGCACTCTTTGAGTCTTCTCAAGAACGTTGGAGCAAGCCTCCATAGCCCTCACCCTACTACTATAGAATCATGTGCATAGAACATGCCCTTTTTTTAAGCAGCAACTCACATTTTTCATCTCCTACAGCATATCTTCTTCATTGGGCAACTATACAAGCACTTGTACACTTGGTTTTCATGTTTGGCATATATTCTTCCACTCTTGCATTTGATTTGAGTGCTAAGCTTTAATTTTGGACTGTTATAACAATCCAGAGACTGTCATAAAACAGGGCAGCACTTATCTTTGATGTCTACAGTCATTGCCATTAGTTGGATGATGCACCAGTTATGCCCGATTGATGCTTATATATTCAAGGATGCTACGTCATTGCTTGGAGTTGATTTTGGACTAATTAAACCACTTCATTTACACTATTTTGACTCATGTTTGTTGGCTAGAAATATAGGGAAACACTCTATTTTATGCTTCTATGGTCAGCTTTGTTGGTCTTAAGATGTCTGATTATGCTGGGATAATGTCTACACGTATAGGAATGCCATGGCCATGTTATAGATTGGATTTGGAGATAATTTTGATACAGAAATAGCTTGGTTTGACAGTGTATTCACTGTTGTATATAGCAGAGCTAAATCTCTTTTAATATGGATTTTATATGCCTATTGCTCCTCTTGGCCATGATTCGGGTGTTCTATATGCACTACTAATATGTACCATTGATGCTAGTACATTGGTATATCATATGCCCATGATTTGAGGTGACTCTAAGCTTGATTTGAGGACTGGTTTACTCAATTTTGATAGTGAATTTACTACTATAATAACCGGAGAGCTGAAGCCTATTTGGTCAATGTATGCTCTATCTATTGGTCGTTGTTGCTTCCCAAGTGACTCATATGCCTACATAGATGTATACGAAGGTTGACACATGTCTTGTATTGCTTTGGAATGCCTTTTGAGCTTTGATCAAGCTCCATCTCAGTTGGCATTTGTTGACATAGGTGGCATGCTTTGTGAAAATCATTATGCCTATGGTCTAAGCTTGACCCTTCGCTACATGCTTTTGATGCATATGTCAAAAATACATGCTCATTACATTGTCAGTGTTTGATTGCCACTTGGAGCTTTAGTTGGGCTTTCATTTGCATACTTTGGAGCTCTTGGATGCTTATTTGGGTTTTCAAAGATTTGACATTGACTGTTACATGATAAACTAGATGTTATAGGTGGTGATGCTTGACCAATCCCTTGCTCTGGATGCTCCATTGATATACGGTCTTAGCTCCATGATGCCTTATGTATTCACATGCTATCTTTGAGCTTAGTGGCTTGATTGACATCGAACTTTTTGCCAGTGGGAGCTTCATGCTATCTCTAGGTATTGTAGAGCTTATGGTTTATATAGTTGAGCTTTTTGAGTAGATGAGATTGGGATCTCTTACATGTCTATGCTCTTGATAGATACTTGTCAACATTGTATGCTTTTGGGCTGATTTGATCCATCTTCTCTTTGAGAATACACCGACCTTTGTCAAGTCCTATCAATTAGGCAGCATAACCCTAGCTTGGCTTACTCTCTGAGTTCTTTATGCCAGGTCTTGTATCCTTCTACTGACATTGATTGCTTTGACACATTTGGGTGTTTGGCTCATGGTTCTTGGCTATTATAGTGTTTGTTACATGCCCGCTTCATGCACGATCTGACCTAGCAATCATACTTGACTTTCAATCACTATTAGCTCATTGTTTGCTCTCTTTTTCTTGCTACTGTGATTTATTACAACAAGTTGTTTTATGCGGACTGTGATGTATTTACTAAGCTTAATCATTTCATTATGATGTACTTTTGGTACTATTTTATGGACAATTGGTCATTTTAGCACTTTCTCTTATTTTCAACTTGTTTTGGCAATGGTTTTGGCATGTTTACTGCTAATTACAACAGGTTGTTTTCTGCATAGTCTGCCTCTATTTGATTCATTATGGATGTTCGTCTCAAATATATGGCTTTGTTTAACATTGCCAAGTTGGATGACACCAACTATGGCTACTAGAAGTCTCAAATATGGCAGGTTTTGGTGCAACATTTGCAAATTAAGCCACTAAGAAACAAAGGTATTAAACTCGAGAACATGGATGATGATGACTAGGCTGATTTAGATGCACTATGTAAGTCCACTATCATTTTATCACTCTCTGAAGAGGTCCATAATAATGTTGTTGAAGATGAAGATCGGAGTGCATGGAAACTATGGGAAAAGATTCAAGAACTTTACACAAAGTAGAGCCCTGCTTCGCAAATATATTGGCTTAAACAATTGATGGATCTCCGCATGAAGGAGGGGACCCCATTGTCTACTCATTTTAGCTTGTTTCATTCTATCATGAAGAATCTGCTTCAATAGGGTATTGAGTTTCAGGATAATCGGCATCCTTTATTTCTGGCACTTTACATAAGTCTTGGGATGTATTTTGCACTACGATCTGTACCAACAAACTTGATGGGCTAAAATTGAAAGATGTAGAGAGTGCTCTTTTGACTAAAAAAATTAACAAGAAAAACAATGATGCTTCCCACAGTTCACATGCTTTGTCCATTAGAGGTGGTAGAAGTGGCAAGAAAGATAATGATCATTATGGGAAGGACTCTCAGAAGTCCCAATCTAAGTCACGTGGATGCAACAAGTCCCGTGGATGTAAGTCTAATCTTACATGCCATTATTGTGGGAAAGCAGGACACATACTACCGCAGTGCCATAAGATACGAGATGACAAGAGCAAAGAAAAGGGAAAAGAAAAAGTGAAGGAGAAATCCAATGATCGCAGTATTATACCTGCAAAGTCCAGCGTAAATATTGAGGAGTTAAATGTCATGCAGCCTAAGGAGTCCGATGGTGACTATATTTTAGCAGCCTCTTCATGTCATGCCTCTCAGCTAACAGAGGCTGAATCTATGCATGTACAGTGTTGGCTCTTGGATTCGGGTGTGTCTTTTCATGTGAACCCCCAACATGAATGGTTTCATACCTATTGCAGTGTATCTAGTAATGTGCCCTTAGGTGATTATCAGTCTCTTGCTATTGTTGGCATTGATGATATCACTCTACAGTTTTCCTCTGGTAGCCCTTTTGTTATGCATAATGTACGTCATGTACCCGCACTGACTAAAAGCCTTATGTTTGTTGGTGGCTTAATGATGCATGTTATCATATATGCTTTGGTGATTCTACATGGAAGATAACTTGTGGTAGCCTTGTTCTTGCAAGAGGTGCCAAGTCTGGTAGTCTCTACCCCTTGGTTGTATCTAATACTATTGACCATGTTTTCTTAGTGGGTTTTATCCTACATTCTCTAGCATGCTCGTCTTGGGCATATGTCACTTAAGGAAATGAAACTTCTTAGTGCTTATTTGTAGTATCTTCTGCCTTTTAACTACTCACATTTTGAGTCATATAATCATTGTTTATATGGTAGGTAAATTAGGAATTCGCATAAAAAATCTGGTATTCCATGCATGGGTGAGCCTTTGGCTCTTGTGCATTCAGACGTATGTGGGCACATGCCCTGTTGGTCATTAGGGGGTATGAAGTACTTTGTCACATTTATTGACGATTATTCACATAAGGTTTGTGCTTATCCCATAAAGCAAAAATATGATGTCTTGGCAGTCTTTTAGCATTGGCTTGCTTTAGGAGAGAACCAATCTCGGCATAGGCTGAAATGCCTAAGGACCAATAACGGGGGTGAGTACGTCTCATGTGCCTTTGAGTAGTTTTGTGATGAGTGGGGTATTAATTTTCAATTGACCGCCCCTTATACCCCTCCCCAGAATGGTATGGCTGAGCGTATGAATAGGACTATCCAGGAGAGGGTCCACAACAATATGCTTAGCCAAGCATGCTTACCATAACATTTTTGGGCTGAGGCAATCTCTACTGTCGTGCATCACATTAACATGTCACCTTGCAATGGTATTGACTTCCAAGTTGCAGAGGAGATATGGACAGGAAAGCCTGCCTCATATGCTCATTTGTGTGTCTGTGGATGTGAGGCCTTCTGCTATGTGCCCGAGGACAAACGCAATAAGTTGGATCCTAAAAGTGTAAAATGCATTTTCCTTGGCTATGGAGATATAGGTGAGATGGGATATCATCTTTTGGGATCAGCAGGTGTGAAAAGTGATCTATAGCCATGAAATTGTGTTCCATGAGGACTAAATACATATGCATCCTGAGAACATTGTTGAGATATACAAGGTTATCTTTTAAGAGAAGTCCCCCTACTCCCTCACAGCTAGCTAGATAGCCTGCACTAGCAACCAATCCTCATGGCCACGATGTTAGATAGGATGTTAGCCTGAATGTTGGACAAGCAGCATATCCTACATTGAGGCATTCTACTAGAGATAAACAACCTCCTGATCGTTATGAGCCATCCATAAATTATATCTTGATTACAAATGCACGAGAGCCTCTCACCTATGATGAGGCTATGCACAAGGGTGATAGTTACTCTTGGGAGAGGGCTATGTAGTCTAAGACTGACTCATTGCATAAGAATCGTATGTGGGATTTGGTTTCCTTGCCTAGTGGAAAATGGGCTTTGCCTTGCAAGTGGGTGTACAAGTTGAAAAGTACCCCTGGATACCTAGGCTTACATACAAGGTCAGATTAGTAGCAAAGGGTTTTAAGTAGGAGCATGGTGTTGATTTTGATGAGGTCTTCTCTCATGTGGTTAAGATGACCACCCTACGCTTAGTCTTGGCTTTGGCTGCCTAGCTTGACTTGGAGCCTAAGGGCTTTGAAAAGCCTGGCAGGGAACACCTAGTGTGCAAATTGAGAAAGAGTCTTTATGGATTGAAGCAAGCACCTGGGGAATGGTATCACAAATTTTATGCATTCGTGTAGTCACAGGGCTACAGCCGTGGTGCTATGGATCTATGCTTGTATAGGAAGAAAACCCATGATGGTTCATTATTGATTTTGGTGCTCTATGTGGGTGACATGCTTTTAGTAGGGAAAGCTTATGATGAGTTAGATGCTCTTAAGGCTCAACTCAAGAAGAGCTTTGAGATGAAAGATCTGGGAGAGGTCTCTCATATACTTGGTATGCGCATTACATGTGATAGGTCTCAAGGACTACTCTATGTGTCACAGAAGGAGTATATCCATAAACTCCTTGAGTGCTTTCGTATGCTAGATGTGAAGCCTATTAGATGTCCATCGCCTTCTCATGTGAAGGTATCACTCAGGGAAGTTACTATATGTATATCATCTGCATCACATGCATTCAATGCCTATTTCTAAATATCCTTATCTGTGAAATTTTTTGAATAAAACATAATCCTTTTCTATTCAATCTGTAAATAATCCCTCTATATTACATCCTTATATATGTAAAAAATATATAAAAATGGTATTTTAAAAATACCTTATTTTGAACCCACGTGATGCACACATATATTCATGAGTAACTTACCCGAGAAGTATCACATGCCAATTGTCCATACACAGATGAGTAGAGGGCTAAGATGGCCAAGATTCCCTATGCATCCACAGTGGGCAGTCTTATGTATGCCATGATAGCCACCCATCCAGATATTGCATTTGCAATTGGTGTTGTGGCATGTTATATGGCTACACCTAGCAAAAGGCATTGGGATATTGTGAAGGGTATCATGAGGTACCTGAAGGGCACTGCTAATATGTGCATATGTTATGGTAGCCAGGATACAGGAGTTGTGGGATACACTAACTCTGACTATGCAAGACATGTAGTAGTAGGAAGTCCACTAAATTTGACTATGTGTTCACTTTTGCTAGAGGTGTTGTTTCATGGATGTCCATAGTACAAAATGCATGGCCCTTTCTACTACAAAGGCCGAGTATATTGTTGCCACTAAGGCTTGCAAGGAGTCCATTTCATTGGGTCATTTGGTTACTGACCTTGGTATTGCAAAGACGCATTTGAATTCTTTGATTGCTATCCAGTTAGCCAAGAATATGGTCTTCCATGCAAAGATGAAACACATTGAAGTGAGGTATCACTTTATTCGTGAGGTCATTGAGGACAGATTGTTGACCTTGTCAATATCTCAACTGACTAGAATCATGTATACTTACTCACGAAAAGCCTCTCTATAGAGCACTTTGCCTTCCTTAGGAGGTTCATGGGCACTGGATGAGATGCCATCTTTCCTCATCTTGTTGTATCTATGTATATGTTGAACTTTCTTTTCTTTTTTTTTCTTTTCACCCCTCACAAAGGCAAATTTTCCTTTAAGTGGGAGGTTGTTGGGGGTAAAAGCACCTCTGCTACCTAGCCCCTCATGTATTACTATACTAATAGTGCCCCTGCTACCTGCACACTACAAGCACCAGGCACCCATCACTGTCACTTCATTCTTTATTCTTTTAGTGACATTTTAATAAAGGAAAGGCCGGCCACACATTGTGACTATTGGAGTTCCGACATTGTGTGTGCCTCTCTCTTTTGATCTTGCTCCTTCCACCATAGCTCTTGCTCCCACTCGTGCTTCCATTTCATCTTGCTCCCAATCATGCTTCCACTTCAGGGCTCACCTACCTCCAAGGCTGGCCAAGTATATGTTTTAGACACCTTAGTCTTGTTAAGATAAAGTTGTGGATAAGGATAAAAGTTGGATAAGATAAGGACAAGTCAGTATGTGGAAAAAAGGATCTCATAGATATCCATTGTGTCAATATCTCAGATATTTAAAGATAAAGCTCACTTACCTCATTTAATGTACCTTGTATATATACAACCACTAGCAATGAAATGCTCAATTGCAGTTCACTACCTTTTCTATATTGTCTCTATCTCTATCTCTTATTGTGCACATTATCCTCTTATCTTCAAGTTCCTAGTTTTCACTACATGGTATCAGAGCACGAGGTCCTATCTTTCTAGCTTGTCATATTCTCCTCAAATTCACAAACTACTTGTCCTCCTTTACTCTCATTCTTCCAATGGCTCTCATTAATGCCACCACCTCCTATAACCGACACATCAAGATCGATAAACTCAATGGCACCAACTATCAAGTGTGGAAGCTAAGGATGGAACTTTACCTATCTCAAGAAAATCTATGAAATATTATCAATGGCAAGGAAGACCGCCTTGAACAACAAGGAGTAGACAAGGAAGATTGGATGCAAAGAGATGCAGCTAAGAGAATGGAAATACTTGTCCATTGTGGAGATCGCTAAGTACAACTAGTAAGAACAATACCCACTGCAAAAGGTATTTGGGAATTCTTCAACAATACATATGAACACATAAATATTGTTTATCAAATGACCATGTTTAGAAAACTATCTACTGCCACTATGCATGAAGATCAATCTACCACTAAGTTCTTAGAACAGTGGCAATATTTGCTAGATGAAACCATAATATCTAGTTTAGTCATCTCAAAAGAATTACAAGCCATGTTTCTACTCTCTTCCCTACCTCTATCTTGGAGAGCTTTTATTACTACTTAAACTTCCACTGATAAACTCAAGCTTCAGTCTCACTGATTAATAGAATCAAACAAGAGCAAGTCATGAGAGATGCCCTTTCTACTTCTTCAAATCAAGAATCCAAGGCTCTAGCTGTAACCACTTACAACCCAAAACATCTTCACAAAAGAACTCAATTGTTTCATCAAAATCCCAAGTTTCCTTCTCGGTCTAACTTTAAAGGGATTCTTGGTAATCCTCAACATAAGCCCCCAACTCTTACCAATCTTTTCAATTCCTATCCTCAACAAGAAACCCTCATTATCATCTCATATGTAATGCTTGCAAAAGGCAAGGTTGTATTGAAAAGGATTGTCGTCAAAAAAATAGATTCAAGAAATATCAATCAAAAGGTCAGGCTCACTTTGTTAGTATCGGTAATTAAGACATAGAAGAAGAACCAAAAACAATCATCAATCTAGCCACAAGTGTTTGGGCACCTTCATCAAAATCCAAAGAAAAATATACATGGTTTCTATATTCTGGAGCTACTCATCATATGACTTTTCACAAGGAATGGCTAGTCACCTTCAAAGAAATCTCTTCTCCACTCTGTGTTGCCATGGGGGACAACAGCATTCAACAAGGCCACAGCACAATTCAAGTGGAGCTTCCCTTCAATCACATCATTAAGGTACAGAGAGTCTATTATGTTCCCAATCTCAAGAAAAATCTATTAAGTATCAGTGAGCTCACTTCTCAATCCTCTCTCACTGGTCACTTCTATGAGAACCACTACATCATATAGCTACTCTCACCTTCTCTCAAACTTACCTGCCCCAAAGAAAGTTGGCTTTATACACTTGGGTATTCACTACTACAACCTTCTTCAAATGCTTCAGCTAACTCCACTTCACTCACAAGTCTACCACAGAACACACTCCTATGGCACTCTAGGCTTGGTCATGCCTCTCAGAATGTTCTCCAACAACTTATTCACAAGAAGCTTGTCCTCGGCATTCCACCTTCTCTCTCTCAACTTCCATTTTGTCAAGCTTGTGCTCTTAGTAAGGCCACAAATCTTTTTTATCCCAAATCTTACTCCATTATGACTCAACCACTTCAATTAGTACACTCTGACATTTGTGGTCCAATAAATCATGTTTCTCTCACTAGAGCAAAATACTTTATGGTGTTTATTGATGATTATTCAAGATATACTATTGTATATTTTCTCAGGAGGAAGTCACAAGTCTTCTCCAAGTTTCGAAGAATATACTTCAAATGAATTCAAAGATTATTGCAAGGCCTTTGGCATTCAACATGAGCTTACCATACCACATCACCCACAACAAAATGGAGTTGCCGAAAGAAAGAATCGTACACTACTCAATGCTGCAAGAGCTATGCTATCACTAGCTCGTCTAAAAAAAGACTACTGGGAGGAAGCAATCGCTATTGCAACATATCTTCAAAACAGGTTGTATTCCAACTCCCTACAAAATAATACTCCTTACGGGTTGTGGTTTGGTCACCCTCTTGACTTATCACATCTTAAAGTCTTTGGATGCACTGCATTTCTTGTCAATCAAGATCACAAATCCAAGTTTTCTCCTAGAGCCACACAACTAATTTTTATAGAATATGGAGAGCCACATGGTCACAAGGCCTATCGCTTCTATGATCCAACTAATAAAGTCTTTATTTATGGCCAAAGTGCCATATTTTATGAAGATAATCTTCTTTCGTCCAACATCACAACATGTCCATCTCTCACACTTTTTCTTGTCAAAGAATCTCCAACATTAGATATGCCTCATACAAATCCAAACATCACTTCGACAACATCCACTCTGTCCAGTTCTAGCCACTCTAGCTCTTCACCTTTTTCATCAGCCTTATCTTCTTGTAGAAGTTCGAATTCCCTTAAATCATGTGAATAATCCTTATCTCAAAAGGCTTCAAACCTTAAATATCAAGCCTTATCAAAAAAATTTGGAGCTATTAAAGCTCCAGCCCGTTGATTAGCGTGAATTACAGCTACAATCCATCAAGACGGCTCGAAAATGATGCCTACTGCTCCTTCAAACAGCGATGACTGGCATCGGTCAACAACTTCCCCATTGCAACATCACGCAGACCTAGACTCTTCGCTCAGTCCAAACTCGCCAGCAGCTGTGATCCAATCCTTCAACAACAAGCAACTACATTACATCCCAAACAACAGTATTTGGTGCAATTTGACAACTCAATAAATTGAAGGCCTCCATTACGGAAGTACATTCTCTCATGTACTTTCTTTGTCCTCTTTATGAGTATTACTCTCGATGGTAGCTTATTTTCAATTAATTCTTCACCACATTGATGTCAAGACTGCTTTCTTGCATGGTCACTTAGAAGAAAAAATCTATATGTCTCAACCACCAAACTTTGTTGATCCCAAATTTCCTACACACATTTTCCTACTCCATAAAGCTCTTTATGGCCTAAAACAGGCACCAAGGCAGTGGTACACTTGTATTCATTCTCACTTACTACACCATGGCTTTCGGAGGCTAGAAATAGATCACAACATTTATACTCTTCTTCAGGGCAACATTGTCATTATCTTAGGTCTCTATGTTGATGGCATTCCTATTCTTGCCAACACTCCTCATGCCATGTCCAAAGCCAAATCTATCATATCTTCACAATTTGCTATAACAGACTATGGTCTTATGCATTATTGTCTTGGCATTGAAATTGAAAAGTCACCCATATCCATCAAAATGCATCAACATACCTACATTATGTCTATTCTCTCCCATTATTCCATGCTAAAATGTAATCCTATGGTGGTCACTCCACTTGCCCAAAATCTCCAATTGAATCCATCCTCATCCCATTCTCTTTCAACTGACCAAGCTCGTGAAATGGAGACTATTCCTTATATGGAAGCACTTGGATATCTTCGTTATCTAATTACTTGTACTCGTCTAGATTTATCGTATGCAGGACACATTCTCTCCAAGGCCATGCATCAACCCACTTATGAACATTGGAAGCAGCTCAAATGGGTCTTGCGATATCTAAAAGCAACATCAAATGTGGGAATTTGTTTTACAAAAGACAGCAATGATTTTCTCTTACAAGTCTATTTTGATGCAGATTGGGGTGGTGATCTTGCTACCCGAAGATCTCTCACTAGTTTTATCATTACTTTAGCAAGAGGTCCCATCTCTTGGAGTACCAAACAGCAATACTCCGTTGCACTTTCTACTACTAAAGCTAAATATGTGGCATGTAGCATGGCCGCCCAGGAAATAATTTATCTGAAGAAACTCTTAGAAGACATCAGTTTTGGGTATCAGCCTCAGCAAAATCCAATCTTCACCGACAACAAAGCATCAATCTCTATCATTCAAGGACCAAAATTAAGCATTAAACTCGGCCATATTGATATGAGATATCATTTTGTACATGAATTAGTTGAAAGTTCCCATATCATCCTTCAATATGTACCATCATGTGACAATGCTGTTGATTTCCTCACCAAATCAGTTCCTCACTTGAAGCACAAAATTGCCATGTAAATCCTTTGCATGATCTGATCGAGAGGGGAAAACATCTAGCTAAATTGATGAATTGAATGTAATTTTTTTATTTCTCTACAGATACCTATGGGATCCTTTTGAGGGGGGATGTTAAGATGAAGTTGTGGATAAGGATAAAAATTGGATAAGATAAGGACAAGTCAGTATGTGGACAAAAGGATCTCATAGATATCCACTTTGTCAATATCTTAGATATTTAGAGATAAAGCTCACCTACCTCATTTAATGTACCTTGTATATATACAACCACTAGCAATGAAATGCTCAACTGCAGTTCACTACCTTTTCTATATTGTCTCTATCTCTATCTCTTATTGGGCACATTATCCTCTGATCTTCAAGTTCCTGTTTTTCACTACAAGTCTCACAAGACTATCTTTCAAGGAAATAGGCCTACATTGCAACCTTCCCCCATAATAGACCTTGCCCAAACCCTTTGTAGCTTTGAGAAAACAACAATAACTGTGGAAGCCTCACCTCCCCCCCCCCCCCCACAGACATTGCGAAAAACAAGACCATCCCAAATCATGCTTGATGTGGAAGAGAAGGGGATATGGCCATCCTCTTATGCTGCATAGTGTGGTTGAGTACATAATTTCTTCATGAGGGCAACAATAGTGTTGCATCATTTGCTTCAAACTATGAGTGTTATAGAGAGAGTGGAGGGGATCCCTGTTTTATATGATGATAATGTGATGTACGAGCTTCCACCTATGGTAGAAAATATGCATTCAATAATCGAGGGTATGGAGCAAAATTATGATGGCCATTGTTGGGCAAAGCCCACATCAACATTGATGGCATTCCCCAATACCATTCACTAAAGCAAATGCATTGGAGAACTAGAGTGTCCAAATAGAAATGGTATTGGCTAATCAAGTTCGGACTCACCAAACTAGGTGTGGCATGGAGAGGTATAAGACTCTTCACTTGCAAAGTCATTAAAAGGATTGTGGGATAGCATGATCTGGTTTTTATACTCTAATACAAGTAAATCGTATTGATTAAGTCCCATTACATGCTATGCAAGAAAACTTAATGCCAACATACAAGATGTCGAAATATCAATTGATGGTCTCAGAAGCCTTGGATGCTTTTGTTATAAGCATTCCCCCATCCTGATCTCCAAGTGCAAGTATGTAGTGTATTACATGATGTCAACAAGCACAATGTCAAGATTGCTTGCCCATCAAGGCACAGATAACCATGAGGTGCAAAGAGGTAAATGCAAAGCTAATGTCAAAGAGGTGCAAAAGACCATATAGAAAATGGTAAGAGACTTTGCTCAACCAAACCTTGACACTTGCAAAATGATTGTGGCTAGAAGACTAGTGTGACAAGTGCCCTGGTTTGCAACCAAGATGTTCCCATGTGTCACACTAGACTTTCAACAATGCATGAGGAACTCCAACCACTCATTCAAAGGAACAAGTAGCATCTTATTCCATTCACAAATACCATGCATCCCATAAATATCATAAAAATCCATGCATATGATGTTCAATATTCATTGCATGTAGGCTCAAACACATGGTCCATGCAACTCGGGTTGAGAGCAATCAAAGGATGGAATCTTGTCTTCTAAAGTTAAAGAAACATTGTGCATACAGATTTTTTCCATGGTAGCCTATTTCCCGGGCGAGTCGTTGACAATGATAGTAGGTGCTTTATATTCAGAATGTCAACGATTGGGCTAGCGTCAGGGATTGACTTAGTGAATCCTATGTGAAGAAATGGCACTAGGGACCTGTGCAATAGTTGGATATGCTTCAACCATGTGCATCGTATTAATAATTGGACCACCATTGCAACATATGTATATGAAGCACTATATTAGGGAATTTGGAAATATACATGGACTTTAGGAACCACCAATACCTTTATTATTTGACCGCATGGTCAAATCTTATTGTCTTACTTAAAGGTGGAGTCTACTCTAAATGCTATATAAGCTACATTCCCAAATTTTACCTTCAAAAATGGATCAAGATTTAGCCATGTGGTCAAATATTTATCATTTATTTGAAATTAGCACTTGGAAATTTTCCAAACTCTCTAATATGGTATTATGACCCAATGTATTTTCTCTTGCACGATTTTACCATCACAATACGAACTTAACGAACATAGTTCTCCTTAAACTTCAATTTCTATCTTATGTTTCTATAGTGTACAATAGTTGGTAACTCTAGCAATATGTGAGATGAAGAAAGAGGACACAAATGCACAAGTACCTTTCTGGACAAAGTTGAATGAAGTGGTAGAGAAGTGCGGCCACCCAAGTGTTGATTTTCAAGGATTCATGGTAGATGAGGCAGCCATCAACTGAAGGGCCATTCCCATAGTGTTTAATGGTGGTCCGGACAACATAATGCAAGGAAGAGAGAGATCTTGCTTATTTCATTGGGAACAATGTCTCCAAATACACACATCACAGTATATACACAAGAGTTTCCAAGACAAGCATAAGCATTTGTGCCGCATGTGGAGGTATGTAGCCACGGAAGATGATTTAACGATGAAATATCGATTCATTCGGGCTTGGTGAGCCTCAAGTAAAGTTGCGGATTGCAATATTATAGCATGGATTGTTGGCTTAGTTGGGGGTATATCAGATATCCATGTTGAAGGTGATGCTTTACCAAGGTAAGACTAATCTGTAGAATAAGTTGAAGAACAAGAAGGGAAAAAAGTAAAAATGAAGATGAATGTAAAAAGAAAGAGGAGATTAAGGGAAAAGATAAAGGAGATTAAATCGTGTAGCAGTGATGATGGAGATATTTTATATATATGTATTCTCTTTTGGTGATGATTCTTTGTTGCGTGGATAATGACATGTTATAAAATTGGTTTTTGGATTTCAAAGCATATTTCATGTCACTCTATTGGTTCCATATTGATGGTGCTAGGAGATGATGATTGTAGAGGGAGCTCACACTCAACCGCCAAGACTCATGAACTGCTTATTGTTTCAAGCGTTTCAAGCAAGCTCTAATGGCTATCTCTCACCTAGCTAATGCACATTTGAACCTATGAGTGTAGTAAGCTTACCTCGATGCCAAAGTGAATTGCCTCCTCTCTCGCACATACCGGTAGCTCCATGATCCTAGATGCTAGCTCAAGCATCCTCAAGCCTCCTCCATCGAGCTCCATCCACCATAGCCATGCACATGTGAGAAAAGAAAAGAGAAGAGAAGAAGAGAAGAGGACATGGTGAAGAGATTCATCCTCTTGATCCCTCACTCCCACACACTCACTCCCTCACACTCCCTCTCTCAAGAGCACACACACAAGCAAGGTGAAGAGAAGAAGAGAAGAAGAGAGAACTCTTGTTAGCCACACACCAAAGAATGAGCTTCCATTCACTTTTTGAACTTTATATACAAGCCCTAAAATCCCATGGGCACCCATCCCTTTATACACGACTGGCCGTTGTGGCAAGGTCATTTTTCCTATTTCCCTCTTCTTACCTCATGCCTTAAGCCTACACCCATCTATTCTTTTACAAATGGCATAGGAGGAAGCCTGGCACTCTTTTACAAGAGTTTTTAGAGTTTTTTTAGGCACCTTCCATTTAAAATTGCACTTTTTGCCTCAGCTTAGCTTTAGGGGCCGCCTCTGTGCCTTTGCTCTTTTTCTATCTTTTTTCTGCTCTTTGCTTCATATTTCTTCCATCTTTTTTCTATCTTTTTCTGTCTTTGCTTCATATTTCTTCCATCTCGCATTCAGGTTAACATTACCCCCCTCCGAGACAGGTGCTAGTCCCATGGCACTTCGAGCTCTTGTTATGGACGAGTGGGCTTTAGGCAATTGGCTAGTGGGGTGATGATAGAGCCACATGTGGACTCCATGGATTGGGAAGCTTTGGTAATGATTTGGATGGAGAACCCAACGTATGTCGAGTGGATGATGGGGGCCTTCAAAGTTAGTGGTTTGCAGCATCTTGTTGTACCTAAAAGGATAAAGTACTCTACCTAAGGAAAGTGTCTACCTCACCGTGCAATGTTTTATGCTTATGCTAGTGGAATGGGGAGTTGGGTCCCTCCACAGGCAAGCATGGGTGATGTCCCACACTTGAGGACCTCGTTCGTGCGCGAAGGGGGGTGCAGTGTGTGTAGCTAAGGGTAACATGTCTAACCATAGGCAAGTGTTACCTCCTTAGGTATGTCTTGTCCTTGAGGTGCCCTAAGCGTGAGGCTGGGAGCCAAAAAGGGCTAGGGTGTTAGGAACGACCGACAGAGGCCATCAGACGTGCCTAACTTGAGGACCCCTAGGTGCTTTGACTGTGAGCTATGTGCCATGAATTGTGTTTGGACGTGCCATCTGCTCCTTTTGGTGTTATTTGTTTGCTGTCTCTTTGTTTTTTTTTGCTTGCTGAGTTATATGATTCGAGCAGTAGCTAATTGCTAGTTATCATCATCAGAATGTGGTGGGAAAGGGGATTTAATGGAGTGACTCAAAAATTTCCAGCTCTACATATAACCTTTAAGGTTCAAGTGGACATGGAGAGAGGTGATGGAGAGGAATGGGTGGTTACAACAGGTGAATTGGTTGTCACTCATATCCTTGAGAATAGCTAGGCAGAAGGAAGGTAGACGGCTGGCTCGCATCATGAGACAGGTCATTGTGCAGCTATCTATAGTGTTAGGATCAAAAAAGAGTGGGGGGAGACCACGTTCTGCTAGGGTGGGATCCTGCTTAAGTAAGATTTTTAATAGCCTAAGGTAGTTGCATGTGGTAATGAAGCCGGGATCGGGATAGAAGGAGAAGTCAACAATGAAGCAGGTCATGGTAGCATCTAGGCTATTCGAGGTGAAAGTGAGGGCTTGTGCCAAGGTAGTAATACGGGGGTTATATATAATGGGCAAGTCGTAGAGACCATGGATCTTTGTATCAAAATATACTCCTACCCTACGAGGATATGCCATGAAGGTGGGGTTGTTTCGTGCTCAAAGGGGAGGGTATTACAAAAATCCATCCAGGAGAACACATTGTCGTCGGAAATGCGTCTCCGCCACATGGCTGGTACTTGTATCCAGGCACAGGCACTTCAAAAAACTTATTTTGCCAATACTCCACATCCTCGGTGCCCCAGAGAGGGTGGGATTCTTCTCTCTTTGCTCCAGTCATTGTTGGCCTAGCTGGCTTACAACACCAATCACCTCTTCCACTACTTCAAGGGGAAGGACTCTGCACAAGCCATTGGCGAGGAGGAAGTTGAAGTTAAAAGGTTGTTTCTCTTTTTCTTGTCTCTCCTGGACTGCGAGTTTTACATGGAAGTTGGCCTATGGCTAGGCATGGTGGAAGAGGTGCGAATGGATGTGCCATAGGTTTGGCCCTCAATCTCTGTCTGGCTTCTTCCACCATTTTCTTTCTCCTTTCCCTCAGGGTGGTTCTTCTTTCCGCGGATGTGTATGCTGACTGCTGATGTTCTTTAGGGTGCGATGAAGGGGATTGTGGGATCACTTCTTCTTTGAATTTTTCCATGTCAAATTTCAATTCAGCTTCATCCCCTCTCACGATCCTCTTACTGTACCTCCTCTACAAACCCTAGTGTATCGATCTCCTAGGGGGTTAGACCGGCCAACAACAGGTACTTACATTGTTCATCAAGGCTCAACCCAACTACAATGGTTTGTGGTGGCATGTGTAGCCCTTCTTGTAGAGCTTTGCGTACTATGCTCAGCTTCTTCTTTACCACCTCAAGGGACTCCCCTTCCTCCGTGTGAGTGGCATCCATCAAAGTATTCGAGAAAGCTCGTTGTTGAGTATTGAAGCCCACTTGGGCTACCTCTGCTCTACTTTCTGCTAGGACTTTCTCTTTTTCCACGAGAGCTAGGCGCGCGACGCTCCAAGGTCTTCACTCTTCATTCATTTTGGCATGCCCACTCTTCGGCTCTCTTTTTCATCTCCTCCATACTTCCTCCTTGTCTTTGTACCAGGGCCATGAGTCTATGCTCCTGGTCTTCCAATTCCTTGCTCATTTTCTACTGCTCTTTTCTTTCAAGGCTCAACTTTTCGATCATAGTTTCCATCTCTGTGTGGTGTTGCTCCTCTTCTTTCTTCCTTTCTTCTTCCCTTTTGGCCAACTCTTTCATGCCTCATTCAATCCAATCTGTCTTTGCTACCAAATCCTCATGATGCAAGATTAAAAGTTTATGTTCTCTCTACATTTTCACTAGCTCTTGATTTTCATCTTCAAGCTGTTGCCGCCAACTTTCCTCTTTGTCATCTTTGGCCTTTAGTTCCTGTTTTAGATCAAAGATCTCCTTTTGTCGCATAGTTGTTTGCCTCATCTTTTCAAGTTGGAAGGTTGTCACCGATTGCTTTTCCTCATCCAACTCGGCCACAACTATCTTTCGTTCCTCCTTTGCCTTCTCTAGCTAAGAGAGCAGTTCAGCAACATATTCATCATAGTTTGCTGGTGGTGTCATAGTAGTAGGGATTGGAATGGTCGAAGCTTCCACCTTTTGGCATTTTGGATCCTGCCTAGACTCGGCATCTGTGGCCGGTCTTTTCTTCCCAATGGCCGTAATCTCCACACTCTTTCCTTGGACCAGTTTCTTATTAATGAAGTACTGCATCCAGGCCACAAAATCGTTTACATCAGCACTGGCCGGGATGCTTGGAGTGAGAGTGGTTGCTTCGCTGGTGGGCACCAAGAGGGGCGAGATGGAAGGAATGGGAGCCTTGGCCTTGCCCTTGATGACCACAAGTGGTATGACTTTGAGTACCTGAGTGCTTGAGCCAGGTTCCTCATCCTTGGGCGAACTTAAAGCCCCTAGGTCATTGAATCGGCTTTGTTGTTCTATGGACCAGTGAGTTGCATTGGCCATGTCTTCCTCCTCCTTTCTCCTCAACTCGGCCTCCTTTTCCGTATCTCTTCTCTCTCTCTCTTCCTTTGTTTTCCTTGATTCTTCTGCCAGCTTTTTAGCCTCTTCCTTCTCTTTCTTCTTCCTCTCTTCAGTCTCTCTTAGGGATTCCCTTTTGATTCTCTCTAGATCTTCTTTTTCTTCTTCCTACCCTCATCTTGTTTCTTCTTTTGAGCTATCTTTTTAGTGGGCTTTTTTTCTTTTTTCCTTCTGGATTGAGCCTCCTAATCCTCCTTTTCTATCTCAATTTCTATCCTTTTGCTCGATGGCTCTTTCTCCTAGTGGATCAATGACCTATTTGGAGTCTCATCCTCTCCTTCTTCTCCTTGCTGAGCTTCTTTTATAGCCTCCTGGATGATGGCTGTCAGCACTTTTCCATATCCGATGAAAGAGGCCTTCAAGGAAGGTTTCTTTCTCTTGGTACTTTTAGAGGCTGGGGACTCTCCACCTCTGCTGGAGGCTAGTGCTTTGGCTACTTGGTCTATAGTCTTGTGCACGTAGCCATTCCAATCTACCTCATCCAAGGTGTGGGCTTCCACATTCTCTAGCACAGGCACACTGATTCGGTGCATGAGGGAGTTATAGCGCTAGCTGGAGAAGAGTGAGTGCACCAATTTTGCTTGCATGCAGGCCTCACCATTGGGGATATCCTGTATGTTGATGCCTCGTTTGTCAAAACATCCTCCCTCTACATCTTTAGCATAGCATACACATCTCTCTTATGTTTCTTCTCCACCTTAGGTTTCAACCCCAATGCCTTCTCCACCAAGGCCTGGTTCAATGGCACCTGCACCTATTTAGCATTCTCCCCTCTTCCCACAGTCACCGTTCTACATTCTTATTTGAGGTTGTACGTTCTCAGAAATTCTACACACTTTATGTGGTCAGGCTCCTGCGCAAACTTCTATAATTACTTCGAGAGGTTACACTATTCCACCACTCTTCTTGCAGCCTCCTCCTTGGTTACCACCTTCTCAAGGTTGTGGATACTACAGAATTTTAGCTGATTATAAGCGCAATTTTCTAAGCTAATGTCGTACTGCATCCTCTCCTCCTCCGTGAAAGGGAGTCAGTGGGCATGATCTTGCTATGACATCTTTTGTTCCTATCATGAACCATGATTCCCATTAGTGTTTTCAAAACAATTATTTGCTGAAAAGAAAGACTTCCTAGTTGTTGAATGAAAACATTTAAGCTCCAAAATAAACTTTCATTTCAGACTTTTCACCCTTTATTTTAAAATTTTTGTGACATTTTTCCTCAATCACAAGTTAACATGTTTCTTTCCTTTCTGTGTTTAAGTGTAGACTAAGGTTTTCATGGCAGTGTGTTTTTTCTTATGTGTTTATGCATTTGCTTGATTTTGATTGGTTCTGATTTTACTCACCTTACCCCCTCCCCTTCCGGATTTGAGAAGAATCCTTCCTAGGATTGAAGGTTAGAGGGCCAAGGGCATTCAGCATACGGGTCAAGTGTTTACCTTTGCATGAGTCAAGCATAGAAATCTACATTGTACTCCAACTGAGCTTCGCAGTTCAGATCGAAGGGTCGACTACCTAGGTGTGTGATGTAAGTAAGGATATCCATTAAGAAGTTGCCCCAATCGACACGGCTAGCAAGATGTAACTCTTCCTCGGTCAGGGAGGTGATCAAGGTGAGGGTGTCCTTTGATGTGCTCTTCCATGGGTTGGTCACAAATAGTTATTAACACCCTATACGAGGTTGAAGCGACATAAGTTGGGTTATACTCCCATGTCTTGATTGTGTGTCGCTGCTCAGTGTTGGTCATTATTTGGCATCCTTCGAGCTCCCATTGCAATCGAAGAGCATACCAGTTCCATAAGAATGGGGTTTCAATTTCAGAAAGATGTTTCAACTCCTCGATTTCTTGGTCAGTGATAGCAGACGTAGCTCGCTTATCGTATGACGTAATGAGATGCTATTGATGGCTTGCTCGCTAGATATCTTAGTGCTGAGCAACTCTGCAGCTAAGTGGTGGGGTGCTTTTTCGAATGTGTCCCATGAACAAGGCATCGTACAAACTTTGATTGCTAAGGGCTCTTGCAACAAGTCCAACTCCAGGCAGAGCTAGTGACATGAATGTGGCATCTAAGCATCTAAGGCAAGTAATCACGACATCCCCTATGTCTTCGACTAGATTTGCGACCAGTGTTAAGAATGATTCCCACTCATAGGAGGGTCAAAGGCCTGTGGGTGGTTGGGGTTTGACAGAACTAGAGAGTTTGGTAGCGGATGGTTGCGGTTTTGGTTGTTCTTGAGATTGCAGTTGGGTCCCTTACATAATGGGCTAGGATTGGGACTGCTAATGGACCACTGCCACTTGCAGATGCGACTTCCTGAGTCTTGGTAGAGTTACATGGTATTGGTTTGGGAGTAGCAGGCTTAGATTTGGGCCGATAGACTTGGTCAGTCTTCATAGGCATAATCAGTTGTGAGTCTATGGGCTTGATGTCTCGAGGCTTATGCAGCTTTAGACCTTGACACGTGGTATGGATGGGTATGGTTAAGCATGAGGGTGGCATTTGATCAGTTCCTTTGGCTGTTTTAGCCTTAGGGATCCCTATCTAGGCATTACCCTCATAATAGCCTTGCGCTTGCAATAGGGTCTTAGAAACCCATCGCAGCTTGATCGTACGTCACTATCTATAGCTTTGTCTTTGCCTCCAAGGTTTTCAGGTTGCGTTCTTAGCCTTGCAAAGGCATGGCTGATTGCTCCTCGATGGCAGGCTCTAATGCTGCTTGGGTACCCATCTGAACTAGGATTCATGGGCATTGGCTTTGGCATTAGCGGATTGCTGGCATAGAGGTGTGGCGGGTTGTAACAAGTCACAACCCCCCTCCTTAGACTTGGATGTAGATGTTTCCACCAGTGGCGTTGCGAATCTCATAGGAGTCGCGGAGCCCTTGCTAAAAGTTATTACTATGCGAACATTACCAATGGCTAGGTGAATACACTGCGACTCATAATCAACATTGCAATGAGCTTTCTTTTTAAAGGTTCGACCTAGCAGTGACTCTGTGCCGACATCTTTAGTGTTTGGTAATGCATAAAAGATCATTGGTATGCTCTCAGACTCGATAGAAACTGCAGCCCTGCACTTCCCTAGGAGTGAGTATGATTGGCCCCCATATGGGCTTAGTTTGGCGATAGTGGACTATAATTGTGGTTTATCAATGTGGGTCCAATGATCGTGGGTTAAGACATTGAAGTCTGCTCCCTCATCGATCAAGGCATTGAAAGTGCATATCTGCTTGGCAGTGACTATGATGCAGAGGTAGGCGAGTTCTATGGCTTCCTCATTTTCATCATGAATCTCCGTGATTGTGGCTACTCGTACCTTGACAAAGGATTCTAACATTGGTGGTTCATACAGGGGATGCGTGGGAGGGTAGTACTTCTTGATTCGACTGCCATTGAAGAAGCCTATGCCCTCACCTTCCAGAGTCTCAAGTTCAACATTACCAATTCGGCTGATGGCACGAACCTTGAAAGGCCCTAGACCTTTAAACTTCATTTTCTGTTTATGCCCCTTAATGGAGTACAAGAGCACATGCTTGTCAAACTAGCTTTTGCATTGTGCTTTCTCACATATGAGCGCATGGGTAGCTAGAAGTTGAGTTTCTAAGACGCATTTGAGTTCAACTAGACATTCCGTCCATGCCTCCTTTCCTTCCCATCATTCATGAAGTGCAATCCTCATGCTAGGAATGAAGAACTGTACAGGTAGAATTTCTTTAGTTCCATAGGTCAACCTAAAAGGCGTCTGGCCTACAGTCATTTTATAGGCTTTGCGGTAAGCCCACAAGGCTACCATCAACTTGTTATCCCAGTCACTGCACGAAGTAGAGACTACATTGGTCAGGATGTTTACTAGAATTTTATTTGTGGATTTGGCCTGGTCATTTTTCTGAGGATAATATGGCAAGGATTTCCGATGGATAATTAGAAAGGTGGATAGAAGATGCGCAATCACTTCATTAATGAAGTGTGTGCCCTGGTCGCTAACCAGTTCGATGGGGTAGCCGAATCGTGAGATTATCTTCTCCCATAGGAACTTGGCAGTCGTTCTAGCATCATTCTTTCTCATAGCTCTTGCTTCTACCCATTTCCTTAGATAGTCAGTGGCTACAATGATGTACTTGGATTTTGCGAGAATTGTGCCGTAGGACTAATGGGTCCTATGAAGTTAATTTCCCATTTTTTGAAGGGTTTTCGTGCAATTATTGGGGTTGGCTCCATCTAATCCTTGCGAATCGGGACCTTTGTCCGCTTTGACACTTTGCGGGCTATCATATCTCTATTAAAGTATCCTCCAGCAATTCCAATGTGCGCCTCTGAGAGCGCATCGTGCATCTCATGCTCGCATACGCATCTATGCAACAATCCGTCTTGCCCTAGCCTATATAGCTGGCATACTATCAACTGATAGGATTGGATCTTGAGGATAAGTTTCCTAAGTCCAGCTTTCTCCATCCGTCATTCAGGTAGTCCATGCTCAAGCACATGGATTGTGTCGTCTGCCCAACATGGCGTCAAGTCGGCTCGAAATAAATCTCTCTTTGCTAGATAGGCTAAACAAGTGCGCGTCTGGCAACTCATCGGCGATGCATTGTCCAGCGGCCTCTCTTGGGAGGATGCATGACATGTGGTTGGCCATGTAGTGCTGGTTTCCTTTTCGTACAACCATGGAGAAGTCGAATTCTAAAAGCAGAAGAAGCCATCGAGCTATGTGTCCTATAGCACAAGGTTTGTTTACTAAATACTGCAAGGCTTGATGGTCCACAAAGAAAGTGAAAGGTGTGGCTAATAAATAATGCCAAATTTTCTTCACAAAAAATACCATAGCCAGACCTCTTTCTATCATTGAGTAGTTCATCTCGGTCTCAATGAGTTGTCTGCTAGCAAAGCTCACTGGATAGTCAAGATTGTGTTTGCCAGGTTGGCACAACACTTCCCCCACAGTGAATTTTGAAGCATCAATATGCACGTGGAAGGTAATGGTCCAATCTAGGGCTCATAGAATCGGTGCTGTGGTCAAAGCCTTTTTCAATTCCTCATATGCGCATTGGCAATGTTCAGTCTATTCGAATATAATCAACATTTTATACAAAGGTCTAGCAATCAATGCATAATTCAGCACAAACTGCCAATAATACCCCGTATGACCTAAGAAGCATTGAACTCCCTTATAGTTGGTTGGGAGTGGAAGATCAACAATGACCCTAACTTTCAAAAATTCCGTGGCAATGTCGTTCTTTGACACCACATGCCCTAGGATGCATCCGCGCTTTACCCAAAACTGGCACTTTAAGGGATTCAGAGAGAGATATAGGTGACACCATTCAAAGACTGCTCGGAGTTTGTCTAAGTGTTCTCTCTAGGTCAAGTGAACACGCAAGTCATCTACAAATACTTTTAACTCTTTCCTAAGCATGTCTGTAAATATAGTGCACATAAGGCGTTGAAAGGTGGCTAGAGCGTTAGTCTACCCGAAGGGCAAGCATGACTTTGTAGGCAAAGGCATCCCACTCAAGTGGCAAATGTAGTCTTATGCCTATCGTCAAGATGCACACGCACCTAATTGTATCCAAAGAAGCCGTCTCAAAAATTGTAGGTCTCTTTGCCCGCCACTCTCTCCAGCATGTCCTTGGTGTACGACGGCAATGGGTAGTTGTCCCTCTTAGTGGTGGCATTCACCTGGGTACGGTCGTTGCTTGATCGTGCATTGCATCTGGCATCGTTGGTATGTTATGAGTCACTACACTCGGATCGACCCCCTTAAGCTCTTCCAAGAACCAAGTGAATACATCTATATACTCTCGCAAGAGAACAACGAGACTTGTCTCCTCTTCCTCCGTCAAGTTATCGGCAATAAAGAAAGGTCGAGGTGTCTCTCCTTCCTGGTCTAGGTTCACCTCCTTGACTTTGGAAGGTCCTTCGATGGGTTCACTTGCTTGCTCTTGACGTTTGGCACCCAGCAAGATCACTACCTTGTCACCCTTCTTGAACTTTGTAAATCTCTTAGGGAGGTCTTGTGGTTTTCATTGTTCTTTGCTCGTGTGTCCTAAGGCTATTTTCCCCTTTATTTCTTTAACCGTCTACGCCTCAGGTGGACGGGTAGGTCCCCCTTGGTACGTCTAGTCTAAGAAGGCCTAGGTATTTCTGGGTCACTCTCTAAACTCACTTCCAACTCAAAATCGAACTCCCTGTCTTCACCAAAAAAGATAGTCTCTCCCGATGGTCACAACTCTCAGAGGGAGACTCTGTTCTAAGCACTAGCATGGCACCTAGTTGGGTTAAGCTTACTTGTTCAAAGTCTATGGCTCCTATATGTTCCAACCAAGCGCGGTCACAATCCATGTGCACGACCCCTTACTCTATCCTGAAGGTGTTCTTTCTCTGTGGCTTGGAGTTTGCTCGTACCTATTCTATCTCTCGTCCTTTAGTATCATATTCTAGGGTATCTATCTCACCCTCACTCTCATCAAAAGGAGCGGTAGTCTTCGTATTCGTCATCGCAAGCATCTTCATCTAACTGCTCGTCGTCTCCTAGGTCTTGGTATGTCTCATATCTTTGATCGAGGACTAGGGCCCAATTGTACATGAGGTTTAGGTCATGCACCCTGATCCATTGCCACCTTGGTTCATCTAAGAGATCTTGGAGTGGCTTGAAATTTGATGTTGGATTTCCAACTAGCTTGCTGGTCAAATACTCTAAAATCTCTTGGAGTTCCCTCTTGTTGCTTGGCACCTGGAAAGTGACAGGGTTGGGCCTTTTGTGAGCACTGCTTGTTTCAATACACTAACTCCCACCCCTATGTCTACAATTCCTTTTCTCATTGTGTCCCCTAGGGCTAAAACTGGTAAGATTGCATGCATCTCGGTGCCTTCCCAAAAAGTATTAATGTGCAAGGATTTAGGCATGGAGTGCAACATCAAACTTGGTATCTGCATCTCTGCATCATGTTCTTGTAGGTCTACAGCAGCTTGCTCTCGTGATCCTTCAACCCACTGCTTCAAGTCTTGCCATAGGGTTGGATGCTGCCTAAGCAGATCTCCCTGGCTTAGCGTCACAAGGGTGGTCACTAGAGTAGTAAGGAGGTCATTGGCTGCTCATTTTTCTCCTATTCCGGATTGTCCTGGCCAATGGCCATGAGTGATTTGCTGGCCCGTAGCATTAAGGCTTTGCCTAAGCGGTACTGCTTGTGGCAGAGTCGCATCTCTCAATTTTGGTCGAGGGGGTGAGACTGGCGTGCTTATGTTGGAGAGATTCTCGATCTCATCCTCTAAGATAGGTTCAGCATCTTTCAGGTATTCTTGGGCCTCCTTTACCCACTCCTTTACCTTCTTTGTGGCCCCCTACTTGGCTCTTCGGGTTGGGGTACTCCCTGACCTTAGCACTTCCCTTTTTAGCCATCTTTGGGAGGGCTAATGTCTCTGCCTTAGTGTCAGTGACTTTCTTCCTAGTAGGTAGCGTTGTTGCACTCTCAATTTTGAGTGTGATTTTAGCTTCAGGTCTCTTCTTCCTTCGCCTACAACTCTTCTTTCCTATTGAGGCTGCGTCAAGATTGCTTGCTAGAACCTGGCAGTGATATGCCAACCTGCTTCATTTGTACATGGGTCATGACATGCAATGGGATAGGTGTAGCCTCCCCGTCAAGATTCTTGACACTGAATAGCCCCAATGGGACGAATGGTACGTGAGCCAAACTTGAGGATGGTTTTCGCTTTGGACAGTCAACGAAGAGATGAGTGATTCTGCACTCAAGGCACCTTAGGTTAGCCTTGTCTCTATTTTGTTGCTCCCTTTCAGGACAGCGTGATGAGACATATCATGGGTGACCGCAAGTCTTGGGTCTACCCTCCTAGACCTCTACCTCGTCCTCTACCTAAGCCATCACCTGTAGTGGTCAATAGTCCATACTAACTGCATTGGCCTCATCGTCGTGCGAGACGTAAGGATATACATAAGTCTCTTCCTCATTTGGCTCTTCCACATAGTGGACTGGAGCGTCACTCAGTGAATGGGTCACATAGGGACCAGGCGGTCTAGGTATTCCAATAGGATTTATGTCCATTCTAGTGACAGCCAGCTTAACATCATTTGGTGCGGGAAGGGCCAATGGGGCTCCCCTTCCGAAGAATTGTTGCGGCCTATTTGCTAGGTAAGGTTGACCATATAGTTGTCCATACGGAAGTCTTCTAGGCAATCTACAATGCACAACGTTGTGACCAAACCTACCGCAATTAGCACAATGTCGTGACCTGGGGTCTTGACACTCGGCTAGTAAATGGTTTCTGCCACAATACACACATTGGACGTGTGGGTGGGTCACATAGTCACGAATGTCCTCTTTTTCTTTCTGCTTGACATTCATAAGTCATACTAGCAGGTTGTCAGAGTATTCAGGCTCAAAAAATCTCTTAATGAAGAGGTTTTTGAGGCCATTGAAGTTTACTCACTCTGAGATTGGTGTACCAAGTTCGACCCTTGTCACCTAAGCAAAGCCCGAATGCTTGAGAGTGTTAAGTCAAGTCGGTGAGACTGTTGGCCTCGCAAACCTACTCGAACTGCTCTATGAAGCTGTATGGATTGTCGTGGGGCTAGTACTTATCGAGCTGCTTAGCAACAACTGTTATCCTAGGCTGGCTCTTGGAGCACCAAGCGTGCTAGTAGTGACGTCGCTAATGCTGCAACACTACTCTACTCTGTTGTGTTGTCTAGAAATCACTTCATGAGAAGCTCACTTAGTGTCAAGTCTCCTTCTAGCACTCTCTTATGGTCAGTTCGATTCCTGTTGCCTGCTAGGTTCAGCACTCATTGTACCTCTCGCATCTCTGTGTTCTGCCTCGAGCTCCTAGTATGCTAGTCTCGGTTGTATTCCACTATGCCTTCGAGTGCTTTGTGGGCTAGCTTACTTTCCTCCTCTAGGTCAGCTAAGATGGCTTATGTCGTTCTACCACGGTGCTCATATCGAGGGTGAGAATCATGGCTGTTCACCAATTGTTGGATCACTTCTAGGAAAACTCTCAAGTAGAGTTCCTCATTCTGCCCCTGTGGTCTGTTGAGCTTTCTTCTGACATGGTTGCATTCTCGTGCTCCACCAAGCTGTCGATAAGGTTGAGCAGGTTGGGTAGATCCACCTATCTATCGTTGTTCACTTGGTCCTACGTCGGGCTCCGATTGCCCGTCTATGTCTTGGGATCTTCTCCTATTGGTGGGTTCCTTCAAGTTCTTTTATCTGAGTGAGTTCCTTAATCATTGCATACAATCCTCTATTTACCTCCACTTAGCGTGTGTGTGTGTGTGTGTGTGTTCTTTTCCGTGTACTTGTGCTCAATCAGGCTTTCAGCTATTCTTAGGCATACTTCAAGTGCTGAAAATCAAAGTGAGTGCAAAGAACAAGTGTCTAAGCGGCTTACGCACTCTCGTTTTTTCTTAGGCCTTGTAGGCTTGTTTGATCAATTTCTGGCCATCTTGATAGGTTTTAGGGTTTCTTACTGCGTCATCTTACCCGTTTTAGGTTCGTTTTGGGGTCTATGACTCCACCGATTGTCGTTAAGGCGCTGACTCTCTCAACAACCTACTCAAGCTACTAAGCAGTTGCATCTTGCGAATTCACCTATTCATTGCGCTAGAATCGAGTTTTGGCGTCGAGATGGCTCACAAAGGTTTGTGCGGTTGAAATTTGGCTAGGTCTGGTGCAATTTTCCAAAGAATGTGCAAAAATCTGACTCAGCCCAACTCATCCAAATTGCAGGGGGGCCGAGTGGTGGATTTGGATGGTTCGAACGGGAACAGTGGCCGAATTTGCGACTCAGACGACCGAATGGACATGGCTGAGGGCTGAATCAGGTTAGTGGGCTGAGTCGATTGTTCAAACATGGGTCGAGTCAAAAAGGGCCGAGTGGAAATGGCCAAGTTGATTTGGTCAGAATCAAGTTGGTTGAGTTGTTTGTTCAGACGTGCCAAATTGGCCAAGTGCAAGAGGGCCGAGGGTCGATTATGGGACTCGGCCCAAAACCAAGCCACTTGGGCGCGGGCCAAGGGCCGATTATGGGACTCAGCCCAAAACCAAGCCACTCAGACATGGGCCGAGTTGCGCTCTTGACGATGGACGTGCCAAGGATGATTTCGTCAAATCCAATGATCCAAGAAACCACAAGGCACACAAACTTCCAGATCACAACAAGGATATAGGAGGAAGGGTTTGATATACTTGACGTATGCGAAGAACTCCCCGATGGCAAGATCGAATCGAATCACCAATTGAAGCTCTCTCTCTCTCTCTCTCTCTCTCTCTCTCTCTCTCTCTCTCTCTCTCTCTCTCTCTCTCTCTCTCTCTCTCTCTCTCTCTCTCTCTCTCTCTCTCTCTCTCTCTCTCTCTCTCTCTCTCTCTCTCTCTCTCTCTCTCTCTCTCTCTCTCTCTCTCTCTCTCTCTCTCTCTCTCTCTCTCTCTCTCTCTCTCTCTCTCTCTCAATGCTAGGTTGAAAAATGAGCTCTTCTATGGTCTCCTAGCCCTTAAACCCCTTCTTGAGCAAGGTCTTGCTATCCCCAATCACTCACTTGCTGACATTAATCATTTCACCTGCTCTTTTTCCCCATTTACCACAATTTGTGTTCTGTTTTACAATAGTAAACCCTACACTTTTCCAATCCGATTTCTTAATCCTGACCTACGCTAAATGCAACAAGAATCGAAAGCAAATAATGGAAATGATTTCCCCTTCTTTTCCAATCATCAAACAACCAAAATACTTACTTGTATCAAAGATTTAAAAAAACACAACCTTCCTATCTATCTGAAGCTCCATTTTGGGGATAAATCCCTTACTTCGATGCTCGATATGAGGCCCGCAAGTGCTCAAGCTTGAATCCATTGGTCCCGGAAATGGAACCAAAATGTAGAGGGAGCTCACACTTAACCACAAGACCCACGGACCGCTTATTGTTTCAAGCGTTTCAAGCAAGCTCTAATGGCTATCTCTCACCTAGTCGACACACCTTCAAACCTACGAGTGTAGTGAGCTTACCTCAATGCCGAAATGAGTTGCCTCCTCCCTCGCACACACCGGTAGCTCCACGATCCTAGATGCTAGCTCAAGCATCCTCAAGCCTCCTCCATCGAGCTCCATCCACCATAGTTGTTGCGCGCATGAGAAAAGAAAAGAGAAGAGAAGAAGAGAGGAGGACATGGTGAAGAGCTTCACCCTCTTGATCCCTCACTCCCACACACTCACTCCCTCACACTCCCTCTCTCAAGAGCACACACACAAGCAAGGTGAAGAGAAGGAGAAGAAGAGAGGACTCTTGTTAGCCACACACCAAAGAATGAGTTTCCATTCACTTTTTGAACTATTTATACAAGCCCTAAAATCCCATGGACACCTATCCTTTTATACACAACCGGTCGTTGTGGCAAGGTCCTTTTGCCTATTTCCTTCTTCTTGTCTCATGCCTTAAGCCTACACCCGTCTATTCCTTTACAAATGGCACAAGAGGGAGCCTGGTGCTCTTTTACAAGAGTTTTTAGAGTTTTTTGAGGCACCTTCCATTTAAAATTGCACTTTTTGCCTCAGCTTAGCTTTAGGGGCTGCCTCTGCGCCTTTGCTCTTTTTCTGTCCTTTTTCCGCTCTTTGCTTCATATTTTCACCATCTCGCATTGAGGTTAACAATGATGCATCCATCTTGGTAATAACTATGCATGTAGCATTGTTGATATTGGGGATAAATATTTGTCACCATCTAATGGATCTTATTTCTTTTGCACAATGTATAGCATGTTCCAAACGACTAAAACTTTGATTAGTATAGGATAGCTTGATGACTATAGTTACAAGGTGATATTTGGGGATCGTGTTTGGAAATTTTCCAAGAGGTCTCTTATTGTTTTTTCGAAGGACCTAAATCAGGTACTTTGTATCCTTTGTATTTTTTTGGGATTAAAGGCCATGTTATAGCTATCACTAAATAGCCATGACTTTCTTTGTGGCATCATTCTTTGGGCACATGTTAGCTAGTGGAATGAAAACAATAATAAAAAGTTAGAACCATTGGAATCGGTGCATTGATTTATGTGGACCTATACTTAATGCATCATACTTTGTCATTTTTGTCCAAGATACCACTAGGACAGTTTGGGCCTATGTTCTTCATAAGAAGAGTGAAATACTTGATGCTTCTCAAATTTTCTATACATATGTTGAGAATCTATCAAGTAGAAACCTAAAGTGCTTGAGGACTAATGATGGTTGTGAATACACCTCTCATGCATTCAATAGCCATTTTGATAGCTATGGTATAAATAGAGAGCTGACAACTCCAGAGGATCCTACTCAAAATGGTGTAGTTAAGAATATGAATAGGACCATGCAAGAATAGAAATGGCTAGGGCCTCTTCTCTCAATAGACATAGAAGATTAAGGCAATCTCTTCTCATAGATTATGGAAGCTCAAGAGATGAAATAAAGAAGCTAGAAGAGTAGGGAGATAAGACATAATTCAAGTTGCAAAATCCTTAGAATGTTTCCTTTGATTTTTTCCCATTTAGGCTTTTTTACATAAGAGCAAAGCCGTTTATTCTTGGGCACCATGATTGGACACTTTCTTGCATAGAACATTAGGGTAATTGGCCCATCAAGTGCATCTAGATTTAATCCAATGTGCCGCACATACATGGTGCCTTGACATGCATGCAAATTGAATTTGCAACTTACATTGGAATCAATCTATCATTCTCTCACTCTAGAATAAAATTATAAGGAATGGTTGTTTGTCATGGATATTAAAAATTGAACCCCCCAAGTTATTATTGAGCATCTCACACTTTTGACTTGTTTTTCCTTTGATGTGGTTAATATTTTAGTGTGCCCTGACTTTTTCTTTTTGGTATAGCTTTTCTATGTTCAATGCTTTGGCACTAGCATATTGAATGGGTTAGAGGGAAAAGGGATCATGCAAGTGACTCAGTGAGATAGGTTAGTCAATTTGAGATATTGTTGAAGCAATTATAGCTCCTCTTGTAGAAGGTGGTTATTAGTGAGGTATAAGTTCAAATTTCTCTACTTGAAGAGGATAGGGTATGACTAGTGGATGGCTCTTATATTCCTTCTTGAGTTATTGAGGAAGTAAACTAGAACTTGCCCCCTCTTAACCTTCTTTGTGTGTTGAAGTAATCAAGATTGCCTCCTCATGTTTGTCTTCTCGTTATCAACTTTGGATTTGTGCAACTTTACTTGCTCTTGATCTACACACTTGATAAAATCATAAGAGTAAGCATGAAATCAAAAAAGAAAGATAGTTTGAAGTCCTCATCTAATTCCTCTTTGTGTTTCTTGTTTTATGCAACAGTTTTTTAGTTTTTTTTGTAATTATTTTTGTATAATAAAGCATGGGTTATATATATATATATATATAGTTATAGGAACATGACTTAAGGACAAAGCCATTGGTAGTTGAAATCCTTCCACTCAAATGAATCTCTAAGCTCATACCATGTTTTTAAGAATAGGGATGGGGCATTTTTTGCCTTCTAATCTAGCTCCTAGATCTTTTCCTTACCAATCAAATTGATGCATTGTCTAAATGAGGTGAAAAGTCTTGCAACTTTAGCCGCTCCTAGGGTGTCTTTATGTCTATATATTATTGTTTATTGCTACCTAAATATATGCTTATACTCCTCTGAACTATTGGGCATAGCCTTAACTGCATTAGCATTCTCTTCGTCTAGGTCGCCAACATCGAATAGAGCATTTTGTTGTGTTAGAAATTCAAACAAGCTATCTAGGGATTGGAAGCATTTGATTATATCTAAGCCCGACTTGTCTAACACTATCTCTACTAGTTCAAGTGCAAATCTTTATCTATAGCTTGGTTTCAAACTAGCAAGAGGTTGAGGTTTTGACCAACTTTACATGATGAGTGTTGTCATCAAATACCTCATCAATGGATGCACTCATTTTTTACTGAGATTTTTCCATCATGTTCCCTTACTTCAAAATATATGTGCCTTCTTAGCCCTTTCTAGCTCAATAAGCCTTTGCTTTTCACCTACAAGGTTTAATCTTTCTCGTCACTCTTGTCCTAAGTTGCTTATAGGTGTCTTATTTACTTCTTAAGAGCAATTAATGGAGCCTTGAGTGTTGCTTTGCATGTTTGATTTCGTTGCACTCTTGAATCGTGCCACCTGGACATTTAGCGTCATACCCTCTCTATCAAATCCTCATTATCAATTAATGTTAGCTATATTTGATTTATCAAGCACTATCTCACCTCTCATTGTCTTGTCCTTTTATAAACACGAAGAAGCTCATTCTCATAATCTCTTTGTGATATTTTTTTCTTATTATAGATAAAACAAAGTGGCAAGGAAGTTGTTACTATAATAAAGTCATAGTTTTTGAGTTCTTACATGATCCAATAATGTGAACAATGCCTATTTTCATGCACCTTGAAATTGGATAATAGTTTTGAGTTTAGTAAAACAATGTTTTTCCTCAAGATGAACTATTATAAGTAAAATCGAGTGCACCCTTCTTTCTATTCAACCTATGGATATTCCCTTTGATGGTGTTGCATTTTTATCTACTCTATTACTATATTTGTATCAAACCCCAACCAAAACCAAGGCCATAGATGGAAAAGGCAAAAAATATGCCCAACCTTAGTGGCATTCTTACAACCATAGAATTAAGAGGTGGTTTATACAAAGGAACAATACAAAAGGTGATCATGTACAATTAAAAGCCATATTTTAGTGTTTGCCCACACTTAATGGCCAAACAATGAGTACTTTAATATTCTTATATTGTAGGAGTAGCAAATTTGAACAATACTTGTCATGGCCAATTAGTCATAACATGATGCCTAAAAGAGTTCACAATCCATATTTCTCACACTTACTAGTTTGTGGTAGATTCATGAAGTATAAGACTTACATGATTTGACGTAGATTCTCCTATAGTAATGTGCATTTTATTGGCTACACTCTATTAAAGTATATTTAAGAAAGAGATCTGAAATTTATGACATATACTGGAGCATGGTTATAATCTAATGCTCATGAAAAGCATAGGGAATAACATATGCAACATGGAAACGGTGAGGACAATGATGTTACACAAAAGATTGGAGAAACATATTGATGAACTATAAGCTCCCTCTACTACAGGTCTAACGAAAAGCCAAGATAGATAAAATTGAGATAGCATGAATATAGTCTTGAAAGTTCATCAACTCACATGTTTGCTCTAGGAGAAAGTAGATCTTATGAATTCTCTATTGGTTAACCATCTATAACAATGGCTTGGATTGACCCTTATAATGAGACTTCTAAAATTTCCTACAACTTTAATTCAAGGCTATTTAAGGAAAATTTTGCAAAATTTTGGACATGCCATTCCATGTAAGTACACAATGCCTAACTTGCTTTGGATGAAAATAGAACCCATTACTTTAAGTATATGATGAAATCTACAAAAACATACCACTCATTTTGATGAGATACTTAACTTTAAGCAATAGGATAATCTAACTTAAAATTTTGTTGGGATGTTTGTTAAGTGCCACATGCAAATTAGTGCCCTTTCATGAAGTGTTAGAAATAATGGCAAGAGGGCAAAGCAAATAGAAAGCAAAAACGGAAACAAAAACAAATCTTCTCAAAAAGAATCGTATGTTTGCTACATAAAAATGTCATATTTTTACTACATCAACTAAATGCTCAAGTAGTAATACAATATCCCAAGTGTGATTGAATATTATAACCTAGTAAGCAATAAATTATCCATGTATAAACTAACAAGGATCCACCTTTGTGTCATTAGATAGTGTGTTCTCAATAGAACTATTGCACAAATCAAAAATAAACAAGTTTGTATTCATCTCCTCATACCAATATCAATGTGCCTAATTAAGGCCATAAAGCACCTTATTAAATTTACATACCTATCACTCATAACCCTTAAAATATAAAAACTAGGAGGTTGGAAAAATATACTTCATCATGTAAGTTTCCATTAATGAGTCCCAATTTCAATTTGACATACATTCCAACTATAATGTGAAGCTACTACAACAAGACACTGAATAGAGGTCTTATGTGAGGTAGCTACAAATATCTCATCATGATAAGTTTCATTTTTATGCTAAGGATAAACATTTGCAAACATACGAATTTGCCCTGTGATCAATGCAACCATTTTCTTTCTTCTTCAACTTGTAGACAACCAATGGCCTCTTTGTCTTTGGGCAACTTTATGAAATCCCATGCGCTATTCTCATGCTCATTTTCCATCCCATGCATTCTGTAAACACTCTCTTTTGTTTCTTTATCACTAGCAAGCAATTCCTCTCCATCAAAAATAGTAAGAAACAAGAACATAGTCATTTAAAATTGAAGCTAAGAATAGTTTAAAATTGAAGCTAAGAAGTTTAGCATATGTCTTGGACAAAGATGCAACCAATTGGTTATGCTTAATAGTCTTGCAAATCCATTGGAGTAACCATTTTGACTCATCAATACTTGATCTATTTTCAAATCAAAAACAATAGTTTCCATGAATAAGTCCAATGCCAAACAAAGGGAAGGAGAGTTCCCAACATATCTTGAGTAGATACATTTAGTTGCCTCTTACATGAGAGAGGGTTTAATTGTGATCTTAGCGAAGATTAAATTGCTACTAATGGTCACTTTCTTTGTGTGAAGATTATATAGTCTATGTCATGAAGAGAATAATACTCAAAATGAATAGAAATGTGAGCAATGTATAGCAAACAATGAAGAATGCCCTGCCATGAAATATGTATATCTTCAAACCAATGACTTATTTGGTTGAGGATCAAATGTGTGATAATCCTTTGATTGGAAAGAGTAGATGTCTTACAAAATTCAATTACTGAGTGATATTGTTTTTAATAGTTTGTCAGGAATCTTTTATTCATTAAGCTCTTCACATGAAACCATGACCGTTTCGTCGATGTCGGAATTGTATCTTATTTGAGAAAATTGTGTGAGCCCATGTTCCAAGTAGCACTACTCAAATTGTCGTGAATAATGGTCACTCCATTACTTATTTGTTTGGGTAATTTGTAGATGGGATATTTGTGGATAGTGAGTGGATAGTATTACTCCAACTAAAAGAATAACATGGTAGTTAGCTTATCTTTCTACATGTTGTAGGCAACATTACTCTTTTGCTAGTTAATTAATTCATTGTACTTTATTGTTACATTTGTTGTATAACTTGATGTCTCAGTTGTTTGAGTGTGAATGATAACTTTGTTACATTTGTTGTACTTTATTATTACATTTGTTGTATGACTTGATGTCTCAGTTGTTTGAGTGTGAATGATGACTTTGAACTAAGTGCAGGGATCAAATATCAAAGCATATTCATTACAAAATTTATTGTTACTTTATGGAAAATGTTATTCAAATTATTCTTTATTATCAACATGCATTTCTCCCTTACACTCTTACATGCCATCGCATTATATATTAAGGTTTAATATTCATTTTGGGCCTATACTAAGGCTATTATTGTTCAAAATTAATTTATGAAAAATATAAGGTAAAGATAATTATTTTTTGTATAAGAAAAGGATACTAACATAATAAATAGAAATATAGGGAAGAGAGGTCACTTATGCCTACTATAGGGCTGATTGTACTCAATCTTATGTCATGTGCTCTCCCTTTTTGCTACGTTTTTAAGTCTTCACAAGAAATTGATACTTAAAAGTGAATTGGTAAATTTCAAAAAAAAAAATTGGAAAGTTCTAAAGACAAGGTTTTGAAATTTTGAAACTTTTGGTAATGCTACCAATTATACAACCTAAAAACTTGTAAAATCTAAGAAAATAGTTACTAAGGTGAAAGTTTACATATGGATTACTAAAAATGTTTTCTATGACCATTGTTTGTGATATTTCATTTCATTGTTTCTTATACAAGTCCTTAAGTTGTTTACAATAGTGGTTTCTAAAGCATAATCCCAATCTCGATTCCTAGTCATGCTAGAAGAGTTTGCACTGTTTAATGGTTTTTATGATGAAGAGAATATCTTATACCAAGGCAAGTTGTGAAGCTATGATGTTAGTTTATAAAACTATTTGCTTTCGTGCCCCACAAAAAAAAATCTTGGGTTTGTTATCCAACTTTATTTGTTGATTTTTAGGCATGAAAACAAAAATCAAAACATCCAAAAAGATATAAATCATAATATATTTCAATCAAAGGCTTTCTACCATGCCAAGTGTTATAATGTGTCACTCCTTCCAAAGCCTTAATCAGACACTAATTTAATATGTGTAATAGTGTTCAACCAAAAACTATTCACTTTGTGCTTAGCACACGTAATAGCTTCCAATGAAAATACTATGAGGGAAAGTCTACATCTTTGACATGCATCATCCCATGTCCACAAGTCTTATTTTTCCTCTAAGCCACTCCATTTTTCAACAAAGTCTAGGGCACTATATATCAATGCTTTATAGCTTTTACAGCCATCAATACGTAGCTCTTTTTAGATATGTGCCCACTCTCCCCCCCCCCCCCCCCCCCCCCTCTCTTTTGCCAAAAAGGTTTTGTACATAATGTACCAAGTTTCGATCTACAACTAAAAAATACTTAGATGCCTAATCCAACTTCAAACTTAGGGAAAACCATGCAAATCTAATGTATGGATGTTAGTGAATTTTGTAAAATATAAACATCCACCAATTGAAGGTGTCCTCAAAAGACCACAAATATCACTATCTACAAGCTATAATGTCTTAAGTTTCCCCAAGTGAACCATCCTTAGGGAATATAACATACAGATTTTACAAGGAATAAAGCCCTTACATATATATTTTACAAGAGCTTACAAATGTGGTAAATCAAGCATCATTTCTCACCTATAAATGTGTGCAATAAGAATTTGTAATCCAAATGTCCAGAATAGGTATGCCACAACTTAGCAACATTTGTGAAACCAGAAATGGTAACTAATGTAACATACACAACCTTCTCAAAAATATTCATCTTATAAAATCCTCAAAGCCATAATAATGTCACCATCATTATGATCATGAACTGCCTATCTACCATTGCAAAAACGTATTCCAAACATATAACTATAAAACCAACTTTGTTAATATTAAAAGATAATGATAATCATATGGTAGTTTTTGATTCTTCTATTTGGTATTTTGGAAGTGGCTCTAGCAAGTGTATTACTCCTTATAAGGATTTGAAAGTTCCTTGGAAATGCATTCACATGAAGGACTTGTTCAATTTGCCAGTACCACCTCACATGCTATTCAAGGTGTTGGCAAAGTGTAGCTTAGAGCAACAAATGGTAGTACACTTACTCTTTCATTATTCCTTATGTACTTGGTATAAACATTGCATAGAAGGGTCAAAATTGCATAGTCTTCCTAAACTCAATGTGCAAATTCCTTTTTCTCAAAACCAGAATCCCATACACCAAAAACTTCCAAACCTTGCTCTTTTTCATCCCTCCCTCTTCAATCTACAACTTCTACTGGTCCTTTTGATAGTGTAACCTTCATATGTATAATGTTGATAGAGTTCATTTTTTTATCACCTTGCTCACCATTACCAGTAACTCTATCTAGAATCTCTTTTTATGACTTGCAGCAAATGTGTAGTCATTTGTGCATTTGATACAAAAATTATATTTGGATTGTTCTTATTACAATGTATTGAAGACAACTCATTAGATGTAATGGAGTTCAAACTACCATTTATGATGAGTGATGTGTAAATGCAAAACCTTGATAAGTGTCTAGTAAGGTATTCATAACATTGGTTCCTATAGTACCATCTAGAATGATTTCAGCAATTGTAGTAAGCTACTCCTTTGATATCCCTAATTTCTATGAGAATGCATCCATAAATTCACCCTCATTCATATGCTCACTACTCAATCATTTGTGCAAGTAGGTAGCTCATATCTCCTTACACACTTCATAAAGATTAGCAAGTGCATAACTAGCCTCTTTACGTGAGTGAGCATGAGGTGTGATCACTCTTTGTGTATAATCAATATGCACAAACATGTGTATCCTCTGTATCCCATCTAGATTGATATTAGGTGGGTTGCACATCTAGCATGCTACTATTAGGACATGTCTTATCCTCCAATGTGCCTTCAAGACTTAGGCCACTTCTCAATATCTATAATAACATTATATTCCTTTAGCAAAAAAGGCAATGCTAGATCGTACAAAACCAAAGTTGAGCTTGATCATCAAGCTTTTCATTAACTAATAAGATAATGAATATAATTGCTCCCACACATTTTGATATCTCAGATGCACACTAAAATTTCTCAAGATACGACTACAAGGGAATTCATATTGTATCTCTTGGATTTACATTGCAAAATAGAACATGGTGTAAATTCAAGGAGATTGTACCAAGAGCAATGAGAGTGATTCTTACAAAGGAAGTTGTAAACATGACTTAGTCTAGGAATCAATTTCTAAAATGTAGCAAATGACCCAAAGAAGACAAGTACCCATCATTCTTACAATTGTGGAAAAAGCCCAAAATATGAATGAAAAACATGAAATGTGCCTTTAAAATGGGCATAAAAAACTTTGCATATTCATGCCTATACATTTGGCATCACCTATCCTCGACGAAGACCCGGTCCATAGCAAATAATGCAAAAATCTAATGTTTGCACTTGTGTGGAAGAGGTTTGTTGAATAGAATAGAGGTGTTGATACTCATTTTAAAAACATTGACAAGAGGGCAAAACAAGAGTACAAGAAGGCATGACTATGTAGAAGTGCATAATTGGCAATTCAATTTGTTTGACCATTCCTACACTTTACATATACTTGAGCTATGTTATTGGTTTTGCAAGCATCACATTTTGGATATTTATACATAGTTACATATATTTAGATATCATGAATAGCTCTCCATAGTCTTAGTATATAACTTTTCTCTCATTTCAAGTTGTGCTTATGAGTCAACAATTTACCATTGTCATATTTAAGTACAAAGGTGAACTATAAGGTTTGTACAATGTAAGGTGCCTTGGTTACAAAATCTAAAACATATAGAGATGAGTGTATCATAGAGGTGCTTGCCATTCACTATTATGATAACATGAGCATTTCTTTACTAGCACAAAGTACATTGATGCACTTCTTCACAAAGGTTGAGTTCAAAAATCTATACACAATGCAAGGATTAAGAGACTTCTAAAGTGAGTCTCAAAGAAGTATCAACGCTAGTTCAATTTCATATTTGGACATAATTGTATGTTTTCAAGAATAGAAATATTCATACTTCTTCAACTATGACCTATCTACCACATTTCTCCTCCAATGTTGTTCTACATAGTGGTCTATTACCACATTCCTCCTCCAATGTTCTACATAAACTATACAATGAAAACAAGTAATAACCTAAACACACGTGCTTGACCGTAGAAAGGTATCAAGATAACAATATGACAGATATCAACACACTCATCACCAACCCCTCAAACTCTCCACTATGTTTGATATCTACTAGTCTACATTAGAAAACCATAATCACCCTAGTCATCATAATGGTTAAAGACACTAATGCTAATCGTAATCATTGTGGTCATTATAATTGACCAAAAGATGCTTATGATAGTCGAACTCATTTGTGATCATAATTAATTAAGATTCTGAGCTTAGATGAAGCCTATGTAAAGCTTTGGCCATCTCCAACAGTACTAATTTTTGCTACTAATGTTACGTTATTTGACACATGAGGATACATACACTGAATGCCAATTTACCCATCAACCCAAGGCTCTTCATGAAGTCATAAGGTCTAAGAACTTATAAAAGCAACATGCAATATGGAATCTGGCTTGTATCAATCATTTTGAAAAAATTAGGTCCTATCATATCCTTAACTATACAAGCTTCTTCTAAGGTTCCCAGAGAATGCATAACAACAAATAAAACTTCTCAACTCAACCATTGAGCTATTTTCCACTCCTTAAGAATTCTGAAAGTGAGTTTACAGTAAAGTTTGATTGCACATTGCATTTACAGAATGTCCAAATTACTTTGATATTTTAGGACCTACTATTATCTAGATGGCATCATAACGTTAAATATCTAGCTCAACAAGTTTGATGGATGCTGATGACCTGCAAAGTGATTGCTTAGCACAGACAGCACATGAAGTGCGGTTGGGTTGAGATTATGTTAGTAACGTACCATGTATCAGGATTTACTTTTATCCTTGAAATTTGAGGCATAGTTATAGCATCCACTTGGATGCGCTACAGAGACTCCTTATATTCTATTTAGAAGAGGAGAAAATGAGAGGAAAAGATGTCTCTTAACAGCTAAGGATCTTGCTGAATATTGAAGAGTTGGCTGTGATTTCACATCACCACCAGGCCCATCTAAATTAGTCTTGAACCAACAAATACATGACCAGCTTATATCACCCTATCATTTACAACATAATTACATAAGAGTATAGATGGAGAAGGCACTTTTTCACCAGCTCCACAGCAACGAGGGTCTACCCCATATCAGGAAACTGGATGACTTAGCAAGCCATGTGACTCTTATTTTCATTGCTTTGTAACTCATGCAACTCGTTTTCGAGCTTGTAAGGGAAAACCTGGCGCCCAAATGGAACTATTAAGTTGTAATGGAACACCTGTTCAGTCAGATCAAACTCATCTGAGAGAGGAGACATCAAAGTTACACTCAAAGGAGAGGAAGACATGAGAACAAAAAAAAAACCAACCTTTTTGTTTATGTCTCTGAGTTCCTGTTCCAAAATCCGGAAATCAGCTTTCCAAAGAGCTTCACTACGTGCAGGGTCCCGGAGAAATGTGCTGGTTTTCCTAGTCCATGAATACCTGAGAGCCCTTCGCCACCTCTCCATGTGAAATCTTATCTCCTTGTTGAGCTCAACCCACTCGGGTGCAAATCCGTTTTGTGCAAGTATTCGATACAAGAGGTCCTCAGCAGGGTCCACATGTGGATTACCTTGCATCTGCAATGGTTTTCCTCTCCCAGGCAGCTTTTCAAAATCCCCCTCCAGCATAGCATGGATTATGCGTTGTTCTGCAACATTTGTAGCGTCCGATTCTGACCTGGATGCAGAGTCCAAAAACACATCAACCAGCAGTATTTCTGTATGATACCATTTCAGGCGTCTTTAACTCACAATATGTGCCTAATTATCAACTTTCCATCTCCAAATTGATAAAACCCACCATTTTCGAACTGTTGCAAAATAGGCTTACCATCTGATCCTTTGGTGTAAAATATTACTAACATACAGGCAACACTACTGTCACGTGTAGACTGGAATTTAACGAGCGCACACTAGAAAAGCCAGAGTTATAAATACATGAAAAATCACTGAGTCCATGACTAACGGCATAAATATATGGAACTGGCTGACTTGATCCACAACTAACTGCTGGTCAGCAGACCAGTGGCCTGTATGAAAAGTACTCAGGATTTTAGAACTAATCTACACTGGAAACAAATACAAACTGAGACTGCAGATCCTCCTGAAGTGCAATACTCCTAAACAACTAACGTTGGAACCATTGCAAGGTTGCAAAAATGTATGCTGCTGTGTTTGGAGATGACTATAGATTGCAGCTTCTGAAGAGCACAGGTGGTCTATGATACTCCCACAAGCATGCTCCCCCCACTTAAGCAGAAAACAGGGTGGTGGAGATGGCTCCCTCAGTGGAGAAGGATCTAATTCAGCACTACAGTATGAGAATGATGCCTAGCGAATGGAGAACATTTGCACGGTCTATATTTCTGGCTGCAATCAGGTGGCTATCATCCTCACTGACTCCATCTGCATTTAAGACCTAAATATTGGCAGCACAGAATACCTCAACTGATACAGTTCCCCATGCAAGTCATGCAAGTAAAGCAATCAGTTTAGGTATTAGACTGTCCATCTTGGACAGCTTAGGGAATTAGCATGTGAATTCTGTTGAGCTAAAAGTGCATTAGCTTCTCTAAAACAGCCCCAAAACATGCTTAATTAATGAATTAAGCCTCTTTATTAAAAGGAAAAACACAAGTGTCCCATAAGCACAGAACCTATTTGGGAGGACCCAAACTTTCTATAAATAGGCCCTCTCACTACTATCCACACCCCGTTCATGGAGGATATCTCAACTAGAGCTATCCGCCATTGCTGTCCATCATGAGGCACTTGCTCTCCAACCTTCTGCTGTTGTTCAGGACTGTTTTCCAGCCGTCCAGCTTGTCCAGCCAAGCGATTGCAGTCTGCACCTTCCTCAGCTGCATTTGCTGCATTGTACAACGAGTCAAATCTGCATTTTACTAGATGCCTAACCGAGTCATTTGCACTACTAAGAAATGCATGGGCAAATGCACCTTGTTTTCCCTTTCCATGCAGCAAATGCACCTTGCTTGCTACAAATGCACCTTGTTTGCTGCAAAGGGAAATCAAAAAGATACAAAAGTCATTTGACAAGCTTATCCCAAAGCCTCAAGGCCACTTTCATGAGGCTTGTCAAGGAAATTTGTGATAGACATGGCCTAAGAGTTAGGTGGTAGAGTTCTGCTCTAGCATGTCTTCAAAACTCTGCTGAAGACTACTTGATTGATTTCCTACACAATAGCTATGTTTCATGTACATAGAATCACAATGATGGATAAGGACATGCACATTGCCAAGTTGATGAGGTACACACTCGAGAGAAGGAATTGTTAGCAATCATCAATGCACTTAAAATTTGGCATCATTATTTGTATGGCACTCAATTCATTGTTTGAATTAACCTCCATTCATTAAAAATACCTCTACAATCAGCCCAATCACCCTAGAGGCAAGGCAAGATGTGCAAAGCTTATGTAGAAATTATGCCCTTAGATGAATCCCAAAAGTCAATGCCTTGTCTTTACCAAAATTTCAACTTATTTCTATTCCCTCTCTCAAGGGCATTGCTAAAACAATCCTCACTTTGGTAGGATATGGCAATCAGTCCAAGATGGACCTAGTACCTCCAGAAGCTTTGGCAATTTGGATGTCCAAAAGTTGGCTACTAAGAGAAAGATGGTGGAAAAGTATTACATTTGTAACGGAATACCATTTTAAAATGGCAAAGTGTGTGCGCACGATGATATGAATATTCACAAAAAGATTTCATACAAGTGTCATGACACACCAAGCACAGGACACCATGCCATATACTAGACTTTGGCCTCGATCACTCACTACTTTTATTGGCCGCACATGGAGACTTTGCTGAGTCTTACATACATGAATGCCTGCAATGTCAGCTTAATAAGTTGAATGGCACAAGCAAGCGGGGCTGTTACACCTTTTACACATTCCCAATAAGAAATGGAGTAGTATTTCTATGAATTTACAGTACGATTATCCTATACAAATTGAGGCCATGATGCGATCTATATCATGGTCAACTGATTTACAAAAGTGGCTTGATTCATTGCGACAAAGATAACTGTTAAAAGCCACGAGTTGGCCGGTCTCATTGTGGAGCATTTATATAGACTTTATGGTTTACGCAATAAAATAGATAGTAACCGAGATCCTAAGCTCACTGACCATTTCTGGCAAACATTCTTCTAGAAACTGGCAATAGAAATACCCATGTCATCCTTGGAGCATCCTGAGACCAATGGGCAATCTGAGGATAAATAAATCCATGGAGAATATACTACTATGTATGTCTCCAATAGACAATCTATTTGGAAGTGTTATCTTTCTCATACTAAGTTTGCTTATAGCAGTGCTAAGCATTCGACTACTAGGCATAGCTTGTTTATACTCATGTGCAATTATGAGTTGAAACCACCGATTGTCATCAAGCTCAAGGGGAAAAAATGTTGACCATTGTGAGAAAAAACATTAAAATAAACCAGATCATGCTACATTTTATGCTAATCAAAATCATTCTCCTTGAGAGCTCTAGGAGAGCATGTATGTTTACCTTCAAGTCCCAATGGACTCTAATTCAATAACTACCAGCAAGTGCTATAAGTTATCTTCAAGGTATTGAGGTCCTTTCAAGATTACCAAGCAATAACATGTCCTACAAGCTTGATTTAGCTCTAGAAATTTGAGTTTAACCGATGTTCCACATGAGTTGAATGACTAGGGCAAGATGAACTGATTGTCTCAATTGACGAAGTCCAGCGGCTCAAAGAACTACTTGTTATGTTCCACTCAAATCCGAATTGGTTCTTGACCATGGACTAAACGATCTTATCGGACTGCTTATCTTGAGTATCTGATTAACTAGAAAACTGCAACATGGGTGTCAGTATATTCATTGTAAGAGTCGTTTTCCTCACTTTGTTCTTAAGAATATTGTTGAGGACAACAGTCATTCACTAGGGTGGAGTGTTACATCCTTGGACATCTAGATGGGCACTAATAGCATTGGTCATAGTGGTCATAAAGTGACTTCACGTAAATGTAGTAAGGACATTTCAGGGTTAGGCTAGCACATCATTGTGTGCTCACCACCCTTGGACTCTTGGCTTGTAAGCCAATGTGTCCATACGCAAGGATGGTGTGGATTGCTGGTATCAGACACCAGCCTTTGGGATGCACTCATGATCCAATGTGCTGCAGCTTGCTACCTCCTAGGCTCAAGGATGAGCCCGTTTGGCTCTGTGGCTGCAGATGAATCTGATGTCCATTACCAATACGTTCATGTATATAGCTCTTATTGTGTCTCATATGCATGTTGGATCCTAGACATCTTGATGGGCGCTATTAGCATTGGTCACAATGAACATGAAGTGACACAATGCAAATGCACTAAGAGCACTTCAAGGTTTGCATAGCCGAGTCTTATTTATAGGACTCAAGTCCCTATTATGCACATCATTGTGTGACCACTACTCATTGACTCTTGGCCTATAAGCCAACACATCCATACCAGAAGGGTTGAGTTTGTGATATGGGACACTAGCTCCTGGAACATCATTGTGACCCAATGTGCTACAAGCGCCCGCACTCAAGGTGAGCCTATTTGGCTCTATGGTTGGAAGATAAGTCAAGTTAGATCCTAGGTGGATATTTCAATAGCAAAAAGTTAGCACATAGGCAACGTATTGTTGCATCCCATTGTGAACCTTTGACTTATTGGGGTCTAGTTCATGGTCACCAAGCACCACAAAAAGTCATTGTCAATCAATACTATCTTGCCGGTCTCCAAATCCTTGAGCTTGATTCTTATTTGCTACCATGCTTACATTTGTGGAAATAGAGTTTGGTCCAACATGACCACTCCTTCCTATGAAGAATTTCTGGCTCCAATTATGAGCGCACAAGTAGAAGCTGAATGCAATGTGAGAGAGAGAGAGAGAGAGAGAGAGAGAGAGAGAGTGTGTGTGTGTGTGTGTGTGTGTGTGTGTGTGTGCAAAGAAAAGAAGAATCACAACATGAATAGAATGTTGAAAAGCAAGCAGCATGAGAGAAAAATACTGAGAACAAAGAGTGAGGAAGTTGATAACAAATAGAATGAACAAATGGCAAATGAAGAATCCAACACCTAAATAGAGAAAACTATCAAATCCGATCAATCTGATTTAATGTGAGTTAAACATGCCCAAAAATGGCTGACTATATGCTAAGAATGCTTAGAGGGCTCCCAAAAACCATCAAACATGCTAGAAAAATGTGGGTGACATGGGTCTCGATGGTAAGAAAGAACTGAAATTGTTGGCCATTCCATGCACTACTCATTTGTATTGAGTATGCTCTAGTGTCATGTTTCTCTTTCTTCCCACACTTGCTCACACACCTAGGCCAACAGTGGTATCAAAGTCAACTTTGCCATAGTCATTGCTCTTTCACTTTCATTGTCCTTGCTTCTGCCGCCATCTGAGCGTCTGTCACTAAATTGATTGCTTATTACGCATTCTCTATCTAGTAAATTTATGTCAATAAACTAATGAATCACTTTTCTCTAAGTGTTGATGATGATCTAGCATGGCCATGAGACTATTTAGAGACCAGTATTCCTAGTGCATCACTTAATGGAGTGATCAGAGCACTGTGACGGGGATATCTAGTACAAGCAGTACAAGTTATGAAGGGGAAAGGAAGTGTCTGCCAAGTGTAAGAGTGTACATAAGAATCAAGGAGTTACACATAAATGAAGATGGATTGAGTTCTAAGAAGAGGAAGTGCATGAACATTGTGTATATGTATTTATGTGTGCATCCCGGGACGCATGGGAACGTTTACTTGTGTGTAATGAGCATCGCATTCATTTAGGGTCATCCTCTCCCTTATAAGTCAAGGTTTAAGGTATTTTCTCTTTTAATGAATTAAGAAGAGAAGTAATTCTTTCACTAAGAAAAAACGAGAGAGGTAATTCTCTCACTAAGAAAGACAAAAGATGTGATCCTCTAGAAGTGAGGAGAGAAGGATTTTTTCTTTCTAAGGTCTAAGATGACACAAGCTTTTGTGGAAAGTCAATCTTAAGATTGAGGCCCAAGGCAATCTAATGAACTCTCCTTATCTATGGCTCAAGGTGGTTGTATGGACCATAAGTTAAGAGTAGAGTTTAAAAAGCTGCTTTTCTTAAAATAGACATGGTGAATCCATTTTTAAAATATCTCATGATAGAAAGCCAATCTCTAAAAATGGCCTGCATAGATTATCGAAAACGGCAAGATCTACGACTAATCCGAACAACGCACAGAGAGATATTTCGAAATTGGTGCTGCAGAGTAGGTCCTGAAACAGCCACATCTTCTATGAAGATCAACCTTTCCAATCTTGGCACTCAAGTCTCTCTCCAAGAAAAGAAGCTCTTGAAGCCTATAAAAGAGAAGGCTATCCTTGGGTTGGGTGTGGGAGAGGTGAAAGGAAGCATCACTTTGCATGCGTCTAAGAAGAGAAGAGAAGGTGCAAGTGCTGCGGAAGCTCTGCTGAAATCAAGTTCCAAGAGGAGAAGAGAAGGTACAAGTGTTGTGGAAGATTTGCTGAAATCAAGCTCCAAGAGAAGATCCCTACACATATTGTGTAGGAGAGAAGGTGCAAGTGCTACAGAAGCTCTACTGAAATCAAGCTCCAAGAGGAGAGCCCTACACATATTGTGTGTAGGAGAGAATGAGAGACTCAAGAATGATCAAAAGGTGCCAACTTCCAAGTTGTGCAACTATTAGCCGGTTGTATACCGTGCAAGGAACCATGATCTTATTCCCAAGATCTACAAGTTAAAAACTGGTTTATGTGTAACGGAGGAGCTTGCTCCTTGTCAATAATATAACTCCACAAGGGAGGGACTGGCCCATCTTCCAGTCCCTAGTGTGTTGTCAATCTCTCTCTCTCTCTCTCTCTCTCTCTCTCTCTCTCTCTCTCTCTTTTCTCTCATCCGTTCTCTCTGTGCCAACATAATATTCACCATATAAGTATATAAGAAAGTCGAGCGTGTATCTCGGGTCTTATAATAGTGGTATCAGATTATGTCTCTTTGCTTTTCTCAAAGTAAAGGTGATCCTTGCAAGAAGGAGGTAAAGATGACAATTGATGAAGTGCCTACAAGTGAGCAATTACAGGCTAAATTGACAGAGTATCGTAGCTTGTTGGAAATTCCCGAAGTACGTCAATTGATTGACAGCTTAAGGACAAGGGAAAAGGTTACTTATGAAGGACCGAATCCTCCAAAAGATGGTGATACTGGAGGAAACACCACTGCATCAATTGATGGTGAAGGTGCAAAGCATCCAATTGCTGAGAAGCTTCCTAGAAGGAAGAAGAACTCTCGGGTCAAGTTGCGAGCCACCAATGCCTTAGGCATGTGTTCTCTACGATGCACTATTTGTGTTGGGGTAAGGTCCTCATCCAAATAAATCTTCTCACCCTTGAGGGCTCTCCTCTTGGAGAGGAAGGCCTTTTTTTTTCTCTGTCTCCAAAGCGAAGAATTAGAGCCTTGGACGTCCTCTTTCCCCACTCTCCAAGCACTGACAATAGGTACGTCTAAAGCCCCAATTTTGTCAACAAGTGTCTTAGCATCTTCCTCTCGACTGCTCTTCTCCTCCCATCCTACTACCCGTACATGTAAAACCCTAGCCTCTTCTTCCAAGGTAGCATTCATTACTTCAGTTTTGTTCACTGATGTTCCCTTATTCTTTCTTGCTACCTCAATCTTGTTAGAGATAGAGTCATCCCCTGGACAGGCTGTGTTAGGGTTTCTGCATAGTACAACAATATACAGCATACGGTAGAGGACACGTCAGCAACAGGATGCCACGTTAGCACAGTACAGACGCCACATCAGCAGCTGCAGTCGAACTGTTTGCAGTCGGACTGTTTTTTATTGTTTTTTACTGCAGTTGGCTGTATTTAATGCAGCCGACCTGGTGCTGGTATTTTCTATTTTCTGGCTATAAATAGCCAGTTGGTGGCACACTTAGTCATTCATTCATTTTCAGATTCTAGTCTTGAGATTTGTTGGCTGAGACAGACTGTGCTCGGGCTGAGACAGACTGTGCTCGAGGCCATCAAGTCGGAGACACACGCAGATATTTCCTCTACCCCCGTGTATATTTCTGCACTCTTATACAGCATATTACACTGCAGATTTTCTGTGTTTACACTCATTTTCTCTCTCTCTTCTCTCTGTGTTCACTCTCTCTCAGTCTATGTCCTACGCTTCGGCATTGCTGCACTCTGACATGGTATCAAAGCCGTGAAGATGGACTGACTGAGAGCTGAAGCTATCTTAAGAGGAGATTTCAACGCGACACAAGGCTGCGTTTCCAGGATTCGAGGGCGAGCGGGAGGGCTACGTATCGGATCAAGGCTGAAGCAAGCGTGGGCGTGCGGGAAAGGAGTCCAATCGGTGAATTTACTGCAGGTTATTGCTGTTTGAAGGGGAGGAAGGCTGTGTTTGAGGCCTTCCGTTGCAGATTTTACCTTTTCATCGCCTCCAACGGGTGAAGAAGGTTTGGGCAGTGGAGGAACCAGCCCTAGAATGCTGTGTTTTAACAGCCAGAAGGGGGCTGATTTTGCGTTTGTGCAGGTATTGCAGGTTAACATGTCTACAGAGACTGATTTGGAGTTCCAGGCCATCATGGACAGGAAGGTGCCTATCCTACCGGCTCTTCCATCGGATCAAAAGCTTGATGGTGACAATTACCGCATCTGGCGGGTGATGATGTTGGCCATTTTGGAGTCTTATGATTTGGCGGAACTGGTGAGAGAGGAGATTAACAGGCCCTCGGTGAGGGATGATTCCAAACTCTCTTCCAATGCCCGTGCGGAGTTGACCAAGGCCCAGTCTCATTAGGACAAACTGATCCAAGATTCGATCTTTTCTGTTTCTGTCTTACACTACAGCCGTGATAGCTCACATCGAGCACTTGATGGTGGCTCAAAAGATATGGCTGGAGCTTGATCAGATATACAATCAGATGACCCTGATGAAGAGGGTTTCTTTGGAGGTGCAAATGCGGACCTTGTCCGTGAATAAGTCTTCTTCACTTCGGGAACACATCAACAAGCTTTGGCAGCTTCAGATGCAGGTTCAAAATGCAGGAAAGCCTATTTCCTCCAAAGACATAGCGATCACTTTACTGTCCCAATTGCCACCACGATTCGATACCTTTTATTCCACTCTTATTGCATCAGGACAGGAGTCGACTCTTCGGTGGGAAAAGTTGGTTCCTATGGTCTTGGACTAGGAGGAACAGTTAAAGGGACAAAATGCTTCCAAATCGGAGGCTTTGGTTGATCAAGCCTCTCAAAAGAAGATAAAGAACCAAAAGAAAAAGGAGGACAACAAATCCAAGAAGGACAAGGAGAAGGAATCGACTTGCCATATTTGTGGAAAGACCGGTCATTGGAAGGATTGTCCCGACAAAGGCAAGAAGGACACCAAGAAGAAGGACACGAAGGATTCTGGAGCGGTGGCTGCACCCTCATCAACTGCTTTTCTACACTTAGCAGTCATTGAGGACTCTACACCAAAGACTTCTAATGCTGCAATGGCAGCTCCCCAAGCTCGTGAGTGGATCATGGACAATGGTGCCTCCCGGCACATGACTCCTTCTCCCGTTGGTATTGCCCATTTGCGACCTTCGCGTGGGCAGATTCTCATTGGAGACGGCTCTTCTGCGTCTATTGCTGCACGGGGTGAGACGCAGCCTATTCCAGATGGACGTGGTGGTACCCACACTTCTGAGGTGTTGCATGTGCCAGGTTTGGGGTATCATTTCCTTTCAGTCCATAAGATTTGTGCTCTTGGCCTCTTAGTGGAGTTTGACAGTGATACTATTCGAGCCCTTGATCGTGGATCGAGGAAGGTTCTCTCTGCAGGGTATGAGGAGAATGACGTCTACAAATTGAAGTCTTCTTCAGCTCTTACTTCTCTTCTTCTTACTTCTCAGACACAGTCCGAGCTATGGCATACTCGGTTTGGCCACCTGAACTACGAGTACCTTCGGAAGGCGTCGCGAGGGTCGTTTGTCCGAGGATTGCTGGACATAGTGGTGAGTCATCAGCCATGTGTCTCCTACATTCGTGGAAAACTGCATCAGGATGCGATTCCCAACAAAGCTTCCAGATGGTCTACTTTACCCATGGAGCTTGTATCTACGGATCTTTGTGGCCCGAAGAGGACCGAGTCCCTGAAGGGGAGCTTGTACTTCATGTTGATCGTAGATGACTATAGCAGGATGACTTGGGCCTATTTCTTGACTTTGAAGTCAGAGGCTTTCTCTCATTTCAAGGATTGGCTTCTCTTTGAAGAGAACTGTTCTGGCCGGCGACTGAAGACCTTGCGTTCAGACAAGGGAGGTGAATTTATGTCTAATGAGTTTGCTCGTTTTTGTGCTGATAGGAGCATTCACCAGGAGTTTGCTAATACCAACACTCCCCAAGAGAGTGGCATTTTGGAGCGGAAGAACCAAAGTGTGATCGAGATGGTGCGCACCATGATGGAGCACCGACAGACACCACAGTTTCTGTGGGCCGAGGCAATGGCTACCGCAGTTTACATCCTCAATCGATCTCCCACTTCGATCGTTGACAGGATGACACCTTTGAGGCTTACTTTGGGACTAAGCCTGATGTGGCTACCGCAGTTTACATCCTCAATCGATCTCCCACTTCGATCGTTGACAGGATAACACCTTTGAGGCTTACTTTGGGACTAAGCCTGATGTCTCTTATTTCAAGGTCTTTGGGTGTGACGCTTACGTGCACATCCTGAAGACACAGCGTGACAAGTTCGAGGCGGCTTCCTGACGACAAGTTTTTGTTGGCTATAGCTCCTAGTCCCAAGGTTATCATCTGTTTGATCTCGTCAAGCGGGATGTCTATACAAGCCACGAGGTTATCATCTGTTTGATCTCGTCAAGCGGGATTGGCTTCTCTTTGAAGAGAACTGTTCTGGCCGGCGACTGAAGACCTTGCGTTTAGACAAGGGAGGTGAATTTATGTCTAATGAGTTTGCTCGTTTTTGTGCTGATAGGAGCATTCACCAGGAGTTTGCTAATACCAACACTCCCCAAGAGAGTGGCATTTTGGAGCGGAAGAACCAAAGTGTGATCGAGATGGCGCGCACCATGATGGAGCACCGACAGACACCACAGTTTCTGTGGGCCGAGGCAATGGCTACCGCAGTTTACATCCTCAATCGATCTCCCACTTCGATCGTTGACAGGATGACACCTTTGAGGCTTACTTTGGGACTAAGCCTGATGTGGCTACCGCAGTTTACATCCTCAATCGATCTCCCACTTCGATCGTTGACAGGATGACACCTTTGAGGCTTACTTTGGGACTAAGCCTGATGTCTCTTATTTCAGGGTCTTTGGGTGTGACGCTTACGTGCACATCCTGAAGACACAGCGTGACAAGTTCGAGGCAGCTTCCTGACGACAAGTTTTTGTTGGCTATAGCTCCTAGTCCCAAGGTTATCATCTGTTTGATCTCGTCAAGCGGGATGTCTATACAAGCCACGATGTGCGGTTCGTGGAAGTTCCGGCCACAAAAGGGGGTGAGAAGCATCCCGTTCTTGGAGATCCAGAGTTGGGCTCCCGAGACAGTTCCTTTGGAGCCAAAGTCTTTTGATGGAGATTCTTCTTCTGATTCCGAGTCTTCACTTCCACCGGCCACCCCTGAGGAGATTCTGCTGGTGGATATTCTTGAGTCTTCAATAGATGGAGAGCACCGGAGAGAGGTTCGTCCTCCTCCTCGTTGGGCCTGTGACACACTCCGAGATTCAAGGATCGAGGAGGTCCCTGAGGAGTGGGAACCGCAAGATGGATCGCAACGGTCACAGAGGAACCAGGCACATTCTTCGAAGCTTGTTTGCTCCAACTATTGTTTGCTAACCCGTGTTATGCAGGATCGAGAGCCCACTTTAGTGAAGTAGGCTTTGCAGTCTGATCATTGGCGAAAGGCCATGCAAGCCGAGTTGGAGGCTATTGAGAGGAATGGAACTTAGTCTCTTGTGCCTCGTCCCTCTCACAAGAAGGTGATCGGTGTCAAGTAAGTCTTTAAGACCAAGTACCTTAGCTATGGTTCTTTGGACAAGCACAAGGCTCGCCTTGTTGCTAAAGGTTTTGCTCAGCGTCCAGGCATTGATTTCCATGATACTTTTGTTAGCCTGCTCTTTATCATTCTCAGTCTGTCATCTCCTGGTTGTGAGCTCCTGTCAGAGTCTGACAGGAGACAGAGGAGCTCTGTCAGTTCGTTTAGCCTCAATGCCCTCATTGGAGTTAATGATCGTGGAGCCATGTGAGGGAGAAGGTAAAATATGTAGCTCTCATGGAGTCACAAGTGGGCAATAGTCTCTGTCTCTTGGTGGAACAGAGAGCGAAGCCAAAGGAGTTGAACAGCCATCATCTCTCAATGGAGCAGACTATTGAAAAAGCTATCCAATAGGCTTTGTCTCTATGGAGTGAACTGTAGAGCCATGGGCCATGGAATCCATTAGACTTGAAAATAGGTGGGAGAAACCTCGGTAGCACGTTGCAGTGGTCTCTAGGAGGGCTTATTTGCCTTGCAAGGTCTTAGAACCTCCTTTTGCTTACAAGGGCTTACACTAGAGAAGTGGCGTTTAATGGTACTTAATGCCAATCTAATGGTCAGAGATGGCACAGAGACACTCGGGAATGGAAGTTGCCTAGCCAATTTAATTATTGGCCAGTCGGATAATTTTTCAAGGCACCGAAATAATTATTAGATTAATTTTCAGTATTTAAAGACTGAAAATTAATATTTAATTACGGATGATTTTGGAAAACCATTTGGAAAGGCTACCACTTGTCAAAAATGCCCATACAAGACTAAAAAACGTCTTTAGAGACTGGAGAGAGGCATTTTTAGTGTATTCAGCCTACAAGAAAGAGGGAGGAGATGCTGCTAGTCTGATTGCAACCATTGGAGATCTTCTGAGACAGCCAAGGGCAGGAGAAGGCCGATCAACAAGAAGTGACAGCATCTACAGGCTGTTGAGATAGGGCAGTATTAATAAATGACTGATTTTCTTCAGTTTTTTGCATCTACAAGCTGTTGAGACAGGGCAGCAATAGTAAATGACAGATTTTCTTCAGTTCTTCGAGAAGAAAGTCTGAATTTTCTTTCTCCTCGGCATTCTCTCTCATCTCCCAGCCTTTCTATAGCCTTGCTCCAAAGATTGCAGCATTGAGATCACCAAAGGCTGAGAAATTTCAGATTTCTCTGCTATAAACTCTAATTTGCAAGCAGAAATTAGGGTTTAGCAGGAGCCTCAAGAAGCGTGCCAGAAATTGAAAGTTCCAAGACTTGGATTCAACAAGGCTGAAGCTGTTTTTAGCGTATTCAATTGGAGGGACCAACAAATAATTGAATTTGGGACATTTTCCATCTCCATGAAAGCGGGTGAAGGCGGATTGATTGCCCGAATCAAGGGGCGAATCAGATTAAAGACTTGCTGGTCATTTTGAACAGCAAGGGGAGTTGGAATACCGAAAGGAATTGGAAAAATCCCATTGTACATCAACTTCTTCTTCAATTAAGTTAAATAAATACCGAAAGGGGCACCAGTTTTGGGGCCAACAGGGTGTCCAATGTCCAAGATTATATGGTAAAGTGTACTTTTCAGTTTTGTAAATTTATTAATTGCTATAAATAGTACTTAATCAGGTTATTTACCACCACATCCGAGGAGAAAGGCTGGTTCCATGGTTCCATTGCCGGGATGCCACTCAATCTCTTGATTTGGTGGGCCTGAGGAACCTAATTGCAAGCCAAAGCTTTGTGTCAACGCTGATTTTTACTCTCAGCTCAGAAATTACAGCAATATGTCTTTATACAGTGAGATGGACTCAAGCAATGATGATGCCTCTTAGTATGAACGTTCACATGGGAATGAAGGAAATGCAATGCCTGACCTTGGACAAGGCTCAGACCATGGACAGTAAGCTGAAAATGTTGTTGTTGGACAAGATGCATGGCCTTCAGGGCATAAGAAGGCTGATGACCAACAAAGTGAAGAGGAATTTAATGACCCGTTCAAGAATCGAATGAGGATAGCAGCAAATCTCTTTGCTGAATTGACAAAGAATCCTCAATATACTTGATTTTTGAATGCTCCAAAGAAGGACGGCAAAGGCAAGAAGAAGAAGGCGTCTTCTACACCTTCAGGACAGCAAGATGCACCGAAGATAATGCCAAATCCTTCATTTGAAGCTCCTAAAGATGCTAGTGAAATAAAATAGTTGATACCTACGAGGCAAGGAATGCAAATGCAAGGCCATCACGAAAGTGCCAATCCAATGGATTTTGGACAACTGGGCATGCATGCTATGATGGGGCAGCCAGGATATTTTGGTGAAAGAATAATTTTTCATGATGGGGCAGCCAGGATTTATGCACAAATCCCTATGGTATGCAGCAACCAATGCATGGTGTGCAAGGCCCAATGTATTTGGGTATGGCAGGAAATATGCAAAACCCTATGTATGGCAACATTGGCTTGATCCCTGGGGCACAAAGTAGCATGTTTGGTACTGCATCTGCACCCCCGAATGCTTATGGGGCTCAAGGAATGAATGTTGGTCATGCAAATGCTCCGTTTGGCGTTGGTTTTGATGTAAATTTAGCAAATGCACCCTTTTTGTAGCAACCAATGTATGACAACTCGACATCCAAAGGGGCAGCGAAAGACTATGATGAGGGTGCAAAAGCAGTGAAGTTTGAGTCCTTCAGCGATGTACAAGATAGGCTAAAAGCTTTGACTTTCATTTAGCAGTTTGATGCAACCTATTCACGGGGAAACTTCATGGAGTCCTCAAAGATTCGAAAGGCAACCACTTTCTTGAAAGGGAATGCATTACAGCGGTAGTCCACTCTTTTGATGCAAGGCAGAGCACCATCAACGTGGGTACAATTCAAGCAAATGTTTGCATCGAATTGGTTGACAAGTACCTTTGAGGTGGACATCATGATAGCTTGGAATAAGCTGGATGGTAAGAAATGTGCATGAGATTCGCAGCTTCTTAGGTTTATGTTCTTACTATAGGAAGTATATACACGGGTTCACTGAAATTGCATCTCCATTGCATGCCTTGCAAAAGAAGCATGTGCCATTTAGATGGACAACAATGGAAATTTCAGCATTTGAAAAGTTGAAGGAAAAGATGACTTCAGATCCTGTGCTTGTGTTGCCTGATCTAAGGAAGGCATTCATAGTTCAATGTGATGCATGTGGTAACAGCATTGAGGCTGTTCTTATGCAAGACGAGCGAGTTGCAGCTTATGAGAGCCAAATTCTCCACGGTGCAAAAAAGAATTTGCAGATCTATGAGAAAGAGCTCTTGCCTGTAATTCATGCACTATCTACGTGGAAAAATTATTTGTTGGGGGCTGATTTTACGATGTAGACAAACCATCAAACTTTGAGGTACTTTCTGACGCAAACAATGTCCTCACAGAAACATATAAGATGGGCATATGATATCAAAGTCAATGAATTCATTGTATTCCATTAAATCCTATTTTGGTTTCCATTTACAAACCCAAAAAGGCTTTATTTTATCTAGTGTCTAGGCGCCATACTAGACAATTTAGTAACGCATGTGCCTATAAATAGGGCATGGGCATTCATCACTCACACAGTTCACTCTCGTTCTTCGGATTGTCTCCCTCTTCACCAACTACTGATCACCTTCAGCTCTTCAACGCCTAGTGGATGCTTCATGTGGGAGTGGCCTATGTGCTACCTTTTGGGTCTGATTTGCTCCCGCCTTGATTCATAGATTACAGACTACTACCTTGTCAAAGGCGCTACCCAACTTGCATTTTCAGCCTAGAGACTATTCATCATCATTTCCACTGCCATGTTTGCTGGTTTCACTTCTCCCTGGATTGGTACAGCAAATCATCTTCATCTTCATCATTATTGTGTGTTTTAAGCTCCTACTACCATCTCAGCACCCAACAACAATTTCCAACTATCAGCCACTTTACGAAGGCTGCGTTTGAACCTGATTCAGCCCATCTACAGCACTTTACACCCTCTTTATCAGACCTACATCAAATACCTGCGTTTTTGTGTTTTCTTCACCCTTAAAGGGCTGCCCAATAGTCATCTTAACAACAGCCATCATCTTGGAGTGATTTGAACATATCCTTCATCTCCGACACCTCTTCATCTCCCAATGTTTGCTCTTAATATTCTGCTACCCAAAGGACTGCATACGCTCCCTCCACAAAGCAGCTCTTTTCCTTGTCAACAATACCTTTGCCCGAAGGACTATATTTCACTCCCTTCATAGTGTAGATTTCTTCCATGTGCTACCACTTGATCAATCAGGATAGTGCAATCATCTCCAAGCTCTACTCCATAGAAACAACACAATTCATTTAGCATGATCTAATGTTCATCATTGTTCATTCATCTTCTTCTTTAGTGTTTCTGAGTTTTTTTGTCTTAGTGTTTGCCATACTCTGTGTGTCTCTCCCCACAAACCCTACCGTTTCTCGACATGGTATCAATGCATACCATTCTATCTTGCAACACCTTGTGTGCCTTTGAACCCGAAAATTCTTAGCAGCAGTAAGTTATCACTATTGCAATTGGCCACACTCATGCTTCAAGTTGATTATTTTCTCTCATCATCTATTGGCTGCCATTATCTGCTGGCCAACAATAATAATGACTTATTTAGCATGTTTGGGGCCAATGACAAGCTCGAAAGTAACAACTATCCTATGTAGACTTACATGATGAGTCATTTCCTCTTGGAAAAGAACTTGACGAATATTCTTTCCAGCATTGAGGTGAGGTCCATTCTCCCACACTTACCCCACAAACTACTTCCAACTCTACGTCAAAGGTGGTACTCATAACACCAAATCATCTACTTCTACTTCAACTCCTCTTACTCAAGATAGAAGCCCATTGGGATGATGATGATGCCAAAGCACATGCACTAATTGCTTTATCAATGAAAAGAGTAGCCATTCCTCATATCAAGTCATGCAAGCTTGGAATCAGCTTGCTTCACTATACCAGCTACATAATGAGGTATGTGTTTCTTATCTCCATATGCAACTTGAAGACCTTCACATGGAAGGAGGTAATAAGATTGATGCTTAGCTCACAAGCATTGAGGATCTCACTCAATATTGATGAGGTTGTTCCTAATATAATCAACTTGTATCCTCCACTTTTAATGGTTTGCTTGAACCTTATCAAGGTTTTGCTACCACATTAAGGTTAGTGACAATGGGAAACCAAGTTCACTATATCTTCAACCAACTTGTTTCTCTCTTATTGCAAAGAGAGCAAAGTGAACTACTATACCAAGTTGACTACAAGGCAAGCCTTTTCCACACAACACAAAGGAAAGAGAAACTCCCAAGCCAAATCTAAATATATTGGTCCAAAACCAGCACCTACACGTCACATGGTGCTCATCACTTCACATCCTCCATGATGCTCAAGTTGGTTAACATTAGTGACAATCACAAACCAAGTTCACTATATATTCAACCAACTTGTTTCTCTCTTATTGCAAAGAGAGCAAAGCTATATGAATTGCTATGCCAAGATGACTTCAAGGCCCCTTCTTCCGAGTTGCTGGCTTAGATGAAAACTCCCCAAGCTGCTTCAAACACTACTTCTAGAACTTGAGATAGGACCATTGACCTCCTCGGAAGATCAACTCACGCCAATGTTTGTCAACCTCCTCTGCCGTTGTTACACCCAGTAGATATTCTCATGAACCTATTTTAACAACTGATCCATATCCACAATCACCTAATCTGCCACATACTTCCCAATAGAGGTCTCCAAAGCAAAGATGATGGTATTGCTAATCAATCATCCATAAACCATCTCAAGTGGGGTCCACTAGGTAGAGGCGTGGACCCTATCATTAATCACATGCTCAACCAATGGTAGATACCATGCAACCAAATGATCCTCACAATAGCAACAACACATAGTAATTGTGATACAATTTGAATTCTCTATCTACCCATTACTTTGTGGATGAAAAGCGGTAGAGAACACTAACCTTATGCCAAAGCCATGAGAGAAAGCCTTCCAAAACCCACTAATGAGCTTACAACCTAGATCAAAAACAATCCTCTTTGGTAAGCCATGCTCTTGAAAAATCTCTTTGATAAAGATGTTGATAAACCCTTCACCCGCAGTTTGCGTTTTTGCATTTCTGCGTTTTGCATTTAGGGTTTGCAGCCCCAAAAAGGGGCGCCATCCTAGACTGACTATGCCTATTTATAGGCCACTCTCTCATTCATTCCTCACGGCTAATTCATTCAGTCCATCACCTCTTCTCTCCAGCCTCTCCACTACCCTCACACCCCTTCAGGAGAACATTGCGGTTCGTGGTTCGTGGCTGTCTTCATCATCTTCCTTGTGCTACGGCACCCTTGTTCCCTTGTATCACATTCACTCCATGATTCAGGTCTTCATCATTCCATTCATCAGAGTTTCTTCTCTCTTCTCTTCTCTTCTCCATGTTTGCCGAGTTCACTCTGTGTTTCTCCCCGCAAAACCTACTATCTCGCTGGTACGTCATCTTTTCACAAAAGAGCCATACAATCTCTATCACATCCGCATTAGATTTGCATGCAATCAACCTCACTTGCTAGTTAAACATGTCCACAACTGTAAAGATGGCATCTTATCTATTGTACTTGAGTATTTTTGTACATTCCTTCTTGCCCAACTCCTCCTTGCTCATTCAGTAGGATGCCTTCGAGAAGGTGTCAATCTTAGAACTAATTCAATCCAAAATCCTCACCATCATAGCATGGCAACCCTTACGAACTATCTACTTCATGATGTGAAATAATTGTCACTTGCTAAGCTCAAGCCGTTGAGAATGCAAGGGCGTTCACCAAGCCCATGTGGTCATAGAGCCATGACTCTCTAAAATTCCATCGACGTTGAGGAAAGGAACCACCTTCAAAGTATCTCAAACCTTGAAATCTTTTATTTGGATAGATACATCCTCCACCCACTCCCTTAAGTGGTATATCTCAACTTTGGTCTTCCTCTTAGACTAAAAAGCCAGCTCCAAGGGTTATGCCCATACTAATGAGTACCCTGTGTAGATGATATTTCTCAACAAATCTGTCTTGGATCAAATTCTCAAATGCTCCACCACCCACCAAGCAAAGTGCCAAATGGCTTACATTCATCACTTGCACAAGCATAAGATCGTGTCACTCCAAGAAAGAAGAGTCCATATCTCACAATAGTGCTATCTTTAGTGTTGAAGCCATGATAGACAAAGGTGTGGCCACCTCCACAAACTTGACTCCCACCTTGCAAGTTTAATTGTTCAAGTCAAGCTTCTTGGGTCAATTCTTGGCAATATGCCCCGTCTACTTGCACATGAAATACTTGTTCTCCCAAGCACCTACCTTCTAGGAAGTATCTCCCCCACTACTCATGGACTTGCCCTTCTCTTTAACTGTAGTTGCAATGAATTAGTTAGATTGACTCGCCGCCTTGCAGTTGTCCTACTTCTCATAGGTAGTAGCCAACTCAATGGCCCGCTCCAAAGAATCTGGTCATTGTGCCTCCATATCAGCCAAAATAGTGGTGTGCAAGCTCTACACAAACTTGGAAACGATCTCATCTAGTAAAGGGATATATCAATTAGAAGATGGTGAAGCAAGTGAAGAAAGTATCCACATCCTTCTCTTGTTTCTAGACTGAAGCACTCCCACTGCTTCCAAAGCTGCAATTTGTAATCCATCGCAGCAAAGTGTTGGAGAATGGCCAGATGCATCTTGGCCCAAGAGCTCACTGCATGTGATTTTAGGGACAACTCCCACCATGGAGCTGGCTCCATTCTAAACCTAAAGAATCTTAAATCCCTCCGTTTGCCTACCTCATTGGCCTGAGCATCAAATCCATTGTTGATTGATGTTACTACCATGCCCGTAGTCACTCTTCATTGCCTAGGTGACATGGCTATTATGTCAGTACCCATTCAATGTGAATTGGAATTGAAGGTCTACTGAGACTCTTATTTTTCTTGTTCCTAAGACTTCTCAAGCATAGGTGCTGGATCAAACAGAAAGTGTGTTGTTAAGTTCTCTGAAGCTTTATGCCGATTACGAACCTCAACATAAAAGAAATGATAACAATGCCTACTTAGGAAACGAGAAACCGTTCAATTTTCTCTCTTTTGATTCTGTAAGCGTGTGTGTGTGTGTGTAAGAGAGAGAGAGGGAGAAAGAGCATGCCTTACAGCATTTGAGGACGCTACACGGGCCTCAGGCGGAAGCTGTTTGGCTCGGACGCGCTCGAAGGCGGCTTGGATGCGGTGGGCCAAGCGCATGAAAGTGTTTTTAGGGCGGGCGGCAGGGCGGGATGGGCCAGCGGCGATGTGCTGGTGGTGCTGAGCGGGGTCTGCATCGTGGTGGCAGAATCGAGCGAGGACGAGACGATGGCAGCAGGGCCCGCGGCCCAGGTGCTGCTGCGTCTGCTGTCGCAGCACCGCCACCGCCATTGGAGGCTGCTGCGCCGGTCTGCGTCAGTGTCTTCCCAATCAGGGAGCCCCGGTGGCCTTTCCCAGAAACTCTGAGGCTGCGATACTGCCCTTTTGACGTGGCATAAGGCTGACAAACTTCGTGTCTATGTCTTTGGAAATTAGGACAAACAATCAAGAATAAAGATTGCTTTGGAAAACAATAAGAGTAAAAATATCATTTTCACTTGTTTTAATTGATTAGCTGATAGTCAATTAGGGAATTAGGGAATTGTAATCGAATTACCCCCTCAGAGTCAACTAAAGAATTACAATTCCCTAATCGTCACCTTCGGGATTGTAACCAAATTATCAATGATAAGTAAAGGGGCTGGGCTAGGGCAAGGGGTAGGGGAAGGGGAAGGGCGGTGATGGTTGGGAACAAAATGTCCTAGGGATTTGTATTGCTTGCATTATCAAAGTTTTAAACACTAACAGTCTCGTTGCAACTATGTATGTCAAATAATCAAAATGGCGTGTAACATAGATGATTGCAACTAAGTGGTGCAAACTACAACTACTTACGACTCTTGAATACCGAGATTGCTTAGGACAGTGAACACATTGTCTATCTACAAGCTATTATATGCATAATGCAATGGTGTGCTAACTTGGACTCCAATCTCTAGAATAAGTAAGTGTACTCAATGCTCTTTTGCTAAGCTTATTCAAATCCATGACTCCTTGTATAATGCAATGGTGTGGCAAGAACATGGTATGAGCTTGCTTACTATGGTAACTAATGTAAAGGTAAAATCTCGAGACTCAAATGGACTACTTACACATGGGGCTCAACTTGAGCATGACCTACAAATTCCAAAAATGGCAAGATGATTATAATCATTACTACATTATCACTATTCAAAGTTGGGTGAGAGGGACGATGATAGGCAGAGAGAGTTGTAACTTGTAAATCAATGCTAGGACGATGCCAACATAATGTCAACCTCAGTTCAAAGATAAAGATGGTGCACTAAATTAGAACATCAAGTGCTAACTCATGAGTGAGAATTAGTATAGTCTACACAATGCACAATTCCTTTTGCAAAATGGCCATTATTCCAAGATCCATACGATTGAAAGTTAGAGTGGCATTAGTTTTTTCTTTACACCATATTATACATTGCTGAGTGCATTTCTTTTAAAAATTGATGATTATGGTCTAGTAGTTTGATGTGGATATGCAAGTTGTCAAGTGTGTAGTGTAGTTCCTTATTGTAAGGCACGTATTTTATGCATCGATCAAAGTAATAGGTTATAGCCATTTGAAACATTAAATTTAATGTTGTGAGGATACGTTTGCCATGGTGGCTAATGGAGTATTTTTCTTTACAAAAGTGAGCAATAAGTATAAACAACTCGAGATTATCATATTGAGCTTGGAGTGTTGTCTACGACTGATCAAGGCACTCCTTTTTTGTATGCCTTCTTCTATTGTTTGGTCCAATAAGACTCTAGAGTCAATAGGGTTCATGATTCTTGTATCCCAATGATACATGTATTCTCAATAGATGAATGAGAGCAAGCTAATCACCATAATAATCTTTTTTGTATCCATAGAATTTTTAAGCTTAAAAAAGAAAAAGCTTTAAGAGTAAGGATTGAAGAAGGAGTGCTACAAACTTATCAAGTCACAAAAGCCCTAAAAAACTATTTGAGTTATTTTTCTTTCTTTATGCATTTGCATTTTGCATTTTGTGTGCATGTTTTGGGGTCTTTGGTCAGCAAATAAGATATATGTGTTTTTCCAAGTTATAGGTCCTAATTGTCCAAAGAATGCTCTACATTTGAGTATTTCTAATGCATTCTATCAAAAGAGAAATAGAGAAAAAAAAATGTTGAATCATCATCAAATCCAATTACTTTTGGTGATGGTCAAAATGAGATGAGATGATAGAATTGTCATGAAGTCTTATGTCTCCTCATCCTCCTTGTGCTATAAGTATGCATAGTGAATTTTGGAACAATAATGTTGGTACTTTAGAAGTGGCAATATGTATTCATACATGAAATACAAATGCATGTAGTTCAACGGATGCTATGCATGGTGAATGGGATTATGTTATAGAAACAAATATGCACTTGGAAATTATGAGCAATGCTACATGTGAGGTTGCTTTTAATCACACTTCGAGAACAATCATGTATGTCATGCTTCCCCTTTGCAAAAGGCTAGCAATGATCATATGACATGTAAAGATGGATGCTTTTTATGCTAATATGCAAGCAAGTTTGAATATGGATATACAATTGAAAAGTGTGACTCATCCTAGTGGTGATAAATTACCACCAAGTCACATGATGTCAATATCTTCTTTGAGAATATACTAAAATATCTCCATGAGATCCAAGTGCAATATACTACCCATGGGCAAAGGACTAATGAGAAGCCTCTAAAAGAGCAAAAGGGTCTTAGAACTTATAAGGAGCATTGAAAAGTGTATCATGACTAGATCTATTCATCATACAATGCCAAGGGTCAACAAAGGTATATTGTCCTTAGTGTACACACGTCAAAATGCAAAATCCATTTGACCTATAGGTTGTAAGAATGCACAAAGAGTGGGCTTTGGAACCATCAACGATCCAAATAACATTAATGGGCTAAGCAAATGTGGTACAAAAAGTAGAAAATGACAACATTGCCACTTGAAAAGCACATGTAACTTGGTGTGACAGTGAAGAAGAATAAATGTAGCTCATGCCAAATTCTTTCTTCAAAAGATGCATGTAATTACTTTAAGAGAAAGCCTATTTCCAACTTTGAGCCTCACCCACAATGCTGAGTTGGTGGGGTAGACACATATTGATAGCTCTCCCTCACTTGTGAGCCCTCATTTCAAGTCATCCCTCTTTGCAAGGCTTCTGCCTTTGTACCTTTCAATGGTAATAAAGATTAGGCACTAAGAAGGGCCATTGCTCACTTGTGCCTTCATATCACTTTTGTGTTATATTATGCTTTCGTGTAGGTTATTTTGCTATGTTGTGACTCCTTCAAGGAGACTCTACTACTATGACTTTGAGACCCCAATGAACCGTGCTAGGAGGAGTGGGCCTAGCCTCTAAAGGCTAGTCCCTTTAGGGTCACCTTGAAACGGGGATCAAGGGATAGTTCATCACACTCAATATCAATAAAAGTTAAAAAATCAGTGTTTTATAATGTGCCAAATGCAACTGGAGTGAACTCTTATAGTGCATACACAAGCAAATAAACTTTTTCTTAAAACTTATCATAAGGTGTATTATAAAGATCACTGTTGAAATCAAGGAAATCCCATGGTCTTCGGTAATAGTCAATGAAAGCCTAGATAGTTCATTTGATCATAAGATTATTATATGAAATATATTTCTCAGTGAATAAGGTAAGAGCTGATTTTTTTGGATTTAGGATTGTAAGAATGCAAGTACACAACTTGGAGAAGAAGAAGCTTGAAAGAGCACAACTCAAAGTGTATTGAAAGGTATCAATAGAGAAGATTTACAAGATTAAGTATGCCCTAAAAGTGAATAGACATATATACATGCTAGGTAGAAAAAGACCTTCTAAAGAGGAAAAAAAGTTCCTCGATAGTTCGAAGTGTGTTCACACACATCATTATTAAAATATGGTAATAAATCCCCTAGGAGTAATATTGTAAGCAAGAGTTGGCACTCATATATACCTAAGTACCATGCCCGATGGGATTAGATCAATCCACAAAGGAGAGTAATCCTCAAGATTTGTGGAAAGCTTTGAACTTCTCATGAGGCAAAGCCTTTGTGAAAATATTTGCAAGGTTATCATGTGTTAGTACATAGGCCAAGCTAATCTCTCCTATAGAGAGTCTCTCCCTAACATAATAATAGTGCACCTCAAAGTGCTTAGTACATTTATGGAATAGTAGATTTCGTGCAATTGCCAATGCACTCTGATTATCAATGAAGATGATGGTGGCAAATGACTGTCCAACACAAAAGTTAGCCGAGGCACCTAAGCCAAACACACTTAACTATAGTTGTGAAAGTGCCATGTACTCAACTTCATAACTAGAAGTGGCGGTAGTGGGCTCAACCACAATATGCATGAGCTAGCAAGCATGAAGCAAAAACTACTTGTGGATACACGAGTATCGTAACACCTAGCCAATCAAAATCCGCAAAAACATGTAAATGTGGCAGTAATGATCTCCCCTTGGAATGAAACTTCCCAAGTTATCAAGTACCACTCAAGTAGCAAGAGATCCACTTTCATTGTTTGCCAATGCTTAGTCCTTGGGATATGCGTAAATCTCCTCATCTATGAGACTACAAATCGAATGTTGGGCCTAATAATGCATACATAAATCAAGCATCCAATAGCTTGCTAATAAAGAAAGGCATTTAAGTAGTCTCTAGCATCATGAAGGCTCAACTTCAAACATAGAGGTAGCAATAGGCTTACAATCCTCAAGAATGTATCTCTACAATAATCTCTCAACATACTTTTTTTGATACAAAGAAATATCTCCATCACATTGCTTGAATTGAATGCCTAAATAATGATGCAATAGGCCCAAATCTGACATGTAAAAAGCTCAATTCAACATGGCCTTAAAATCAACAACATGTGCCTCATTAGGCCCAATGAGCAGAATGTCATCAACATAAATCAAAATTATCAAAAGTATATAGCCCTCATGTCTAGCATATAAGATGCTCTAATTGGTGAACTATTTTGAAAACCATGTGCAATCAAGTATGTGTATATTTTCTCATATCAAGCCAGGGGTGCTTGTTTTAGATTATACAATGCCTTTTTCAACCTACACACTTCATTTTCTTGCCCTTTCTATACAAAACCATGAGACTAAAAAACGTACACTTCCTCGTATAAATCACCATTCTCATCAATTTAGTTTTAATATCCAAGTGATATACATTCCAACCATTATGAGCTACTTCAAAAAAATCCTACAAATAGTTATCATGCAGTAAGTGAGAGCAAATGTCACATCAAAATCAATGTCCTTTTGCTAAGAGTAACCCTTTGCCACAAGTCTAGCTTTGTAGAGATCAACACTTACCACTTGGCTTGTGCTTTAACTTGTAAACCCACTTGGTGCTAATTTGCAAATAGTAGCTATCCAATTTTCCGAATTTCATGCCTCTTTAAAAGACATAGGCTCATCCTCATCACATGGAATATAAATAGCCAATGTATAACACTCAAATATATAAGAGGAAGTATGAGAGCTGGAACAAGTATGGCTAGCAAATAGTGCATCCAACTTATCATTACACAATGTTTGCACCAACTATTTTGGCATAGTCCTATACAAATCACTCTCTAATCTCTCATCAAGGAGTGTATCATTCACATCCACATCAGAAATAGGCTAATTTGTGTTATCGTGAGAAGCCCACGTTGATTAAAAACTTGTCTCATTTGGCATTGCATGCGACTATATACAATTGAAAAGAGGCAACAAAGTTTCATATATATCATGTGAGCATACATCTGTCTCTTTTGTACATGAAAGTGAGGACCAAACAACAAAGACAATATCACATCTAACTAAAATATGCTTCATTTGTGAATGATATAACTTATCACCTTTGCTTTCATTACTATACCCAACAAAAATGCATTTTATAGCATTGTCATCCAACTTATTGTGCTTTTACACTATTAGTAATGCTTAAGCCAAGCAACCAAAAACATGCAAGCTAACCACATATGTCTTTTTGTCATGCCAAGACTTATATGGAGTGGTAGCATGCAAAGCCTTAGTGGGACACCTATTAATTGCATAGGTTGCAGATAAAACTACCTAAAGCCTAAAGGTACTACCATTAGCAACAATCAACACAATTTTCCTAACTCTTCCAATAGTATAAGGCAAATTATTAGTCCGTGTCACAGTATTTCCCTTAAGGGCAAGCTAAGAGAAGTCAATAGATCACACAAGTAACATGCTTCATGATACCATTGTCAAATACCATACATTTGAATCCACAAAAGACATGCAAGAATCATGTAAAGAAGGGTCCTAACTGCGTCTATATACTAAATGCCCATTCTGTATTCCTACACAACATTTACAAATTTTAACCTAAAAGGAGAGGTATTTGCAACAATTGCCATACCAGCCTCTTTATTTTTAATCTCTTTTGCAATCAATTTTGGTCTAATGACATGATCTTTTGCCTTGCAATTCCTGAAAAACATTTGACTCGCTTTTTTCTTCTCATTCCTACTAACCTTCTCTGTCTGAACACCACTTGTAGACTTTTGCTTACTAGTTAAAAAGAAAGCTTTTCCTTTACTTTTCATATTAGTCATGAAAGCTTGGGCTGTAATATAGATGCAAAACTTTGACAAGAACCAAGTAGACCATTGAGAACGATTTGCATGAGTGAAATGTTTAGCAAAATCTCATCTATAGAGCAATCAAATTTTCCTTAAGATCTTTAATCTTTGTAAAAAAATTGTACATGGGGTCACCTTCATCCATATGTTCACCCTCTAATTACTTATGTAGGTGAGCAACATGGCCCTCATTTTTTCCTAGATACAAATGTGCAAAAGTATCCCATGCATCCTTACTTATCCTAATGAATGAATCTGTGGAATTCTAGTATGTTTAATAGAAAATGTAATTAAAGCATGAGCCTTTATATGTTTGGGATCCCAATGGATCTAGTCAAGAGGGTGGTGGTAATTTAGCATTAACTAGAGCAAAACCTATAGTATCCTCAACAACACTTGTTTCTATTGCTTCTATTACACTTGTAGCTTTTGAAGTACCACCAATACATCATTCAATTCCATGTACAATGTTCCCTTTGCAACCTTCACATGATGCATCATATAATCCCATAATGGATAGTGGGTTGCATCCAACTTGTCCTCAATAGGCAAGATAAGGAATACATCATTATTGCTAGCCATAACCATTGACTATACTTGATACAAAAGTTATCTATATAGAGAAAAATATAAAAAAAACTAACCTCTACTATGTAGCATAGAAAAGGATATTGTAAGGGTTCTTACTCACAAAGTTCTCAACATTTATTCACAAAAAGGACAAAATAGCCTCTACATTACTATTAATTGTACAAATGGAGGCAAAAAATGAACCTAGATAAAAAATTTGACGATACTAAGCCCTTACAACTTTCTTCTAGCAATTATGGACCTATGAATGATTGTCAAATCTTATACCAATCTTAAGAAATCAAGCAAAGGGTGTTGATGACTTTGTCCAAGATAGAAGCTCTTTCTAATACCAATTTTTGGATTTAGGATTGCAATAACACACAAGTACACAACTTGGAGAAGAAGAAGCTTGAGATAGCACAACTTAAAGTGTATCAAGAGGTATCAATACAAAAGAATTATGACACTAGGTATGCCCCAAAAGTGACTAGAGAGATATATAAGGTTGGGGAAAGAAATCCCTAAAGAGGGAAATGAAAGGTGAGAAGGATCGAAGCTTGCTTGAAAGAGCTATGGTGGGAGAGCAAGAGTAACAAAGAGAGAGAGACCAAATGGCTAAAACTCCAACAGTCGCAATGTGTGACCGAGCCTTCCTTTATTCAAACTGTTACTAAAAGAATAAAGAATAAAGTGACGATGAGACGGGCGTCCGCCACCTGTAGTGTGCAGTGGAAGGTGGTATCAATGTAGTAATACACAGGCGGCTAGGCAAAGGTGCCTTTACACCCAACAATCTCCCACTTAAAGGCGAATCTGCCCCAATGAATGTGCCCTAGTGAGAAGTGAAAAGAAAAAGAAAAGACATTCCAATGTACACATATACAATAGGATGAGGAAAACCATCATCTCATCCAATGCCCATCGATCTCCTGAGGAAGGCAAAGCGCTTAGTAGTGAGGCTTTTTGTGAGTAGATTTGCATGATTTTTGTCAGTGGAGATCTTGACAAGGTCAATAGACTTGTCCTCCACAACCCCACATATGAAATGATACCTCACCTCAATGTGTTTCATTTTTGCATGGAAGACTGGATTCTTGGCCAGCTGAATAGCACTCATCTGAATTCGAATGCAGTGTAGGTATAGAATCAATCCCAAGGTCATGAACTAAACGGCCCAACCATATGGCCTCCTTGCAAGCCTCAGTGGTAGAGAGAGCCATAAGCTTCTGAACCCTGGACATCCAAGAGACAGCACCTCCAGCATAGGTGAATACATAGCCGGAAGTGGACTTCCTACTATCTGCATGTCCTGCATAATCAAAGTCTGTGTATCCCACAACTCCTGTATCCTGGTTGCCATAGCAAATACACATATCTACTGTGCCCTTTAGGTATCTCATGATACCCTTCATGACATCCCAATGTTTCTTACTAGGTGTAGCCATATAGCGTGCTACAACACCGACTGCAAAGGCAATATCTGGACGAGTGGCTATCATGGCATACATCAAACTATCCACACCTGATGTTTAACTTGGCCATCTTGGTCCTCTGCTCATCTATCTGCGAACAATTGGCCTATGAAATCTTCACATAAGAAGGTAATGGACAGCCAATAGGCTTCACGTCCTGCATGCGAAAACGCTCAAGGATATTATGAATGTACTCCCTCTATGAGAGGTAGAGTAGTCCCTTATGCCTGTCGCGCTTAATGTGCATACCAAGAATGTGAGAGGCCAGTCCCAAATCCTTCATCTCAAAGCTCTTCTTCAGCTAGGATTTAAGTGCATCTAGCTCATCATGAGCTTTCCCTGCTATCAACATATCATCCACATAAAGTACCAAAATAATCAATGAGCCATCATGGGCTGTCTTCGTGGTGTAAAGACACAGATCCATAGCACTCCTGTTGTAGCCTTGTGATTGCATAAAGGCATCAAACTTATGATACCACTCCCTAGGTGCCTGCTTCAAGCCATAAAGACTTTTCTTCAACTTGAACACTAGGTGCTCTGTGTAAGGTTCTGCAAAGCCCTTAGGTTGCTCCATGTAGATCTCATCATGCAAGTCTCCATATAAGAAACCCATCTTAACATCCATCTGGTACAAGTCCAAGTCAAGTTGTGCAACCAAAGCTAACACTAAGCATAGGGTGGACATCTTAACTACAGGAGAGAAGACCTCATCAAAGTCAACACCATGCTCCTGCTTAAAACCCTTTGCTACCAATCTAGCCTTGTATGCCGGCTTTGGGTGTCCATGGATACTTTTTAGCTTGTACATCCACTTGCATGGCAGAGCCTTCTTGCCAACATGTAAGGAAATCAAATCCCAAGTCATATTCTTATGTAAGGAGTCTATCTCAGACTGCGTAGCCCTCTCCCAAGAGTGACTGTCACCCTTGCGCATAGTCTCATCATAGGTGAGAGGCTCTCCTACATCTGTAACCAAGACATAATTCATCCAGGGCTCAAATCTACCAGGTGGATGTCTATCTCTAGTAGACCGTCTCATTGCAGGCTCACTACCTATCTAACACCCTGGCCATGTGTACCAACTGCTGCTACAGGCTAACCAACTGGCTATGTAGGAGCACGTGGCTCCTCTTGAAATATAACCTTGTGTATTTCTACCACCTTCTCAGGCTGCCTATGCATCTTCTCTTCATGGAAGACTACATTATGGCTGCAGTTGATTTTCTGTGCCTATGGATCCTAGAGGTGGTAACCCATCTTGCTTGCATCTCTCCATAGCCAAGGAAAATGCATTTGACACTCTTACGATACAACTTAGTCCGCTTGTCTTTGGGCACATGGTAAAATGCCTCACATCTAAAGACACGTAGATGCACATAAGACGGAGGTTCCCCAGTCCATACCTCCTTTGCAACCTCGAAATCCAAACTACATTTGACACTCTAACGATCCAACTTAGTCCACTTGTCTTTGGGCACATGGTAGAATGCCTCACATCTAAAGACACGTAGATGCACATAAGACGGAGGTTCCCCAATCCATACCTCCTCTGCAATTTGAAAATCCAAATTGGTGAAAGGTGATCTATTGATGGCATGCATAGCTGTACTGATTGCCTCAACCCAAAAGCTCAGTGGTAGGCATGCATGGCTAAGCATACTGCATACAGGCTCCAGGATGGTTCTATTCATCCGCTCAGCCAAACCATTCAGGGGTTGGGTATAGAGGGTGGTCAATTGACACTTAATACCTCTCTCGTCACATAGTTGCTCAAAGGCACATGACATATGTTCTCCCCCATTTTCAGTCCTAAGGCATTTTAGCCTATGCCCAATCTGGTTCTCAACCACTGCAAGCCATCTCTAAAACATAGCCAAGACATCTGACTTAAGTCCCAATACACTGCCTCTCAGGTGGCCACTCTGTCTATGGAATATGTCTTCAAGTTGCATAGCTTACCACAAGTCATAGTACATGATCGAGATGCTAAGTTTATGAGCAACTTTTGGCAAACAATTTTCAGCTCCATGGGTACTAAGCTCGCCCCATCCACTATCGCATACCACCCTCAAACTGATGGCCAAACTGAAAAAGTGAACAAATGACTTGAGACATATTTAAGGCACTTTTGCCACCATGATATACAACACAATTGGTTTACGTGGCTCCACTTGGCTGAGTTTTCCTATAATAACTCCACCCACTCTAGTATTGGAGTTTCCCCTTTTGAGGCCTTATACAGGTATAAGGTTTCCCTCCCCATAGTCTTATTCAATGATAAGATAAACCCTCAGAATTAGGCTAAGTTGGATCACATACAAGCCCTACTTCAAAAACGCAAAGTGAATCTTCAAAAGGCATAAACACACATGAAACTCTATGTTGATGAGAAAAAAAGGCATTTAGAATTTTAGGAAGGGGAATTGGTTCTCTTGAAAGTGCCTAAGTCTCACTACTCCAATCTCAAAGAGGGTAGCAATAACAAGCTAGCCCACCGCTTCTATGGCCCTACCAGATCCTAAAGAGAGTTGGCGACTTGGCCTACTGATTAAAGCTTCCCCCTTCTAGCAAAATCCACAACGTGTTTCATGTCAGTCACCACTGAAGCCCTTCATGGGTGCCTCAGTGGACTATGTGGAAGAACTTCCCCCCATAGATGAAGAAGGCATCATTCAGTATATCCCCGAGGCAATCATTGGGCAATGAGATAAGCACTTAAGGTCTCAATCCATCAAGGAGTACCTCATCAAATGGCAAGTCCTACCCCTAGAAGAAGCCTCTTGGTGCCCAACCACCATTGTCAATGAATTTTCTCACCTCCTAGAGGCCCAATGGGCTGAAGGCTACCTGGTTATGCCCTCGTTTGTTGACCATCCTTTGCTTGTAGACTACACACTATTTTAGAATGGATTTGTACTTACCCAAATCTTAGGCATGTGTATCCTACCTAGGGTAAAAGTACTCGTCATAAGCTCCATTTCAACATGTGGCACGCCCCATTTGGATTAGCCTACCAAAAGTTATGACAATTTTACCTCAGCAGGGCTGGTCATGGACAACATGTTGTCCCTAGTCTTTACCCACCCATTTTTCATTGTAATGTGGCTCAGATTAGTACTCTGCACCCCTCCCTAAACCCACCCATCACTCCCCTCCAATTCTCTTTTTTATTAAGGGCAAAAACCTTCAAGGTGGGAATGAATTGTAACAAGTGGGATACATAGAAACTAGGGGTTAGACACCCAGTCACAGTGATCAGGGTATATAAGGTGTAAGAGTCCCAGATTAGGGCAACCATTTATTATCAAGAACATACTCTTCACATTCATCTTCAATTTTCATGGGTTCTTCATTATTTCTCTCCTCTTTTCAATCTTTCTCTCTCCTCTTCAAGTCTTCTCTTCCCTTCTTCTTGTTCTCTTTCTCTTTCTTCAGCTCTTCTCCTCTCTCCTCTCAGCTTCATTCATTACAATGTGACACCATTCAAATGACTATTGTTGTATGACTATTGCATTGTGAACTGTACAACGGCATGCTCCTATGGCCTAGACCAAGGCATACTTGGCAATAAGGCTACGAAGGCTTCATTGGTGCCATTGGCTACATGTGAGATGGAAGCGTTTACCACTATTGTCTACATTCAAGCATGCTTAACTGTTGCAAAACAACTAATGATCGAGTTAAGACTTGGAGTTGATCCAAATAAAAAAGTGAGTTTTTAAAAGCATGTTTTGGAAGAGATAAATAGCTTTTTAAGGACATATCAACTACCTCTTGGCATACAACACCTCTAGAGCTCTAACACATCGCTCTTATAGTTTTGTGAATTGTTTCATGGTGAATACATTAAGGGTAAGTGGTAATTTTGCTCTCTTAGTTTCAAGCATTGCATCATGTCCTCACCTTGACATTCACAACATGATGAGCATGTAAATATGTATGAGGATGAAACCATGAATGATTTAGATGATTTGGATGCATGTGAACTAATGGACAAGGGAGAATTCGGTGCTTTAGTGACTCGTACAATGACACTAGATAAATACTTTGTTGCTCTCAATGAAAATGTTGCACGGATCTTAGAGATTTTAAAGCAATTGGTACGACAGCAAGCTGAAGGTGTCTCAGTTATGCCTCTTGAAGATGGGGTTTCTCTTGGAGCTACTTCGTTAACAAGGCTACCTTAAGGCACTTAGGATTCTCGCTTTCTCAATACACATGAGATCAATAATATATTAAGGAATATGAAGCCACCTATGTTTTGAGGAGAGGAATGAGATCATAACAAGGATGTAGTCAATACTTTTTTACAAAACTAGAGTAATTTGCATAAGTTACGTTGCATACTAGATTGTGTTAGAGCATTCATGCAAGCCTCACACATGAGGGCAAGGCTTACAAGTGGTGATGAGTCTCGATGCCACTACTAATCCTTTGACATGGGCCAAGTTTGAGAAAATGTTACGAAAGTAATTTCTTATTGAGAATGAAAAGAATCAAAATTGGACTGCCTAGGATAAGTGTCCAATGACTGGTGTAACATTAACATAATACATCTCCAAATGTAGAGAAATAGTTCTCAAATTTGATGGCTTGGATGATTTTCAAAAGGTTTGAGGAATCATTTGAGGCTGGGACAACAATGAGTACAAGGCCAAGGTGAAAGCTCAATATCCTAACATTAGAAGAAGTGATTAAGAATACACAATTTTTTTATGATATGTTAGATAGGAAAACATCAATATATGCATCTCTCCATCTTCATCAACATTAGTAGGGAAGAGAAAGTTTAATATTGCATTCAAAGGGGAGAACACTAAGAAGCCCAAAGGGGCTCAAGAGCCACTCTCAAGCAAAAATCTTACAAGAGCGCATAAGAAGTTATGCTTCAATTGCTTGGGCCCTTATGAAAAAAAGGATTGTCCAAAACTCAAAGGAAATGAGCCTAATAAGAACAAGAGCAAAGGAAAAGGAGGAGATATGGTGCAAATGGTCCCTTTGGAAGCTTATTCTAAATATTCGATTGTATAAGTTAGCCATCAAATTGATGAGCATGAGTGTTTCTTAACTACTGCACCATGGCAACCCACATTTGGCCCCATGGCTTGGTCCATATATATGGTATGATCAATGGACAATGAGTTTGCATTCTCATGGACGATGGACCGACTCATGAATTCATTAATTATATATTGGTTAAGAAGCTATGGTTGCCCTAAGTGCCTAGTAGTCATACTTATGTCATCTCTCTCATGAATGGGAGTGACAAGGATGTGTGGGATACAAAAGTCCATGATGTTTCATTAGAGGTACAAGGGCATGCTATGAAAATAAATTTTCAAGTTATGAATGTTAATAGGGTGGATACACTTTACCCTTGAACATAATGTAGCGCATAGTATTGATATTTTACCAAGAAGTAAACCCATTAGCCAACCATCTTATCAAAGTTAGTACTACTGAAGCTAATGAAGTGGAGAAGCAACTGATCCATTATCTCCAACAAGGATTTAATCAACCTAGCTCTTCTCCATGGGCTTCTCGAATATTGTTGGTGAAGAAAAAGGATGGGTCCATCCACATGTGAAGAGATACCATGGTCTAAATGCGATCTCAATAAAAAATAAGTATCCATTTCCTCGTATGGATAAGTTACTTGATCAACTTACAGGAGCACAATGCTTTACAAAGATTGACTAGTGGTTGGGGTACTATCAAGTGTGAATAAGCATGAAGGATGTATCTAAAACTGCCTTTTGAATGCGTTTAAGCTATTATGAGTTTTTTAATGCCCTTTGGCCTAACTAATACTCATGCCACATTCATAAAACTTATGGATAGTGTTTAACATCTATATCTCAAAAAATTTGTTGTTTTCCTTGATGATATCCTTATTTATAGTCATTTTAAAGAAGAACATTGGGAACATATTCATTTAGTCTTTGAGTTGCTCTGGAAACACAAACTTTATGCTAAGAAAAGTAAATGTGAACTTTTAAAGATAAAAGTTTACTACCTTTGGCCATATCATATTTGAAGAACGTATTAGAATGAATCTAGAAAAGGTCTAAACTATCTTATAATGGCCTCATCCTACAAATCTAGAGGACTTACAAATATTCCTTAGTTTGGCAGGATTTTGTCATAAGTTTATCAAATATTATGTTGAGGTAGTTGTTCCTATGACAAATCAATTGAAAACTCAAGATCGTACTCTCCTTGGGTGAGGAACAACAGTACAATTTTGATTAATTTCAAGTAGCGATTACTATTGCTCCAATCCTAGTTATCGTGGATTCACACAAATTGCTTATGGTAGAAATTGATGGAAGTGTCATAGCCATTGGAGCCATGCTACTTCAAGGGGATAGGCCTATGACTTTTGAAAGTAAAAAGCTAGATAATGCTCAACAAAATTATTTTGCTTATAAACGTGAGCTCTACGCAATTTTCTATGTTTTGAAAAAGTGGTGCCATTATTTGTATGGTGCTACATTTGAGGTAGTATTTGATCAAGACAATGTCAAATGGTTTACTACCTAAAAGTATGTGAAAGAAAGAAAGACTCGATGGACTAAATTTCATTAAGGGTTTGACTATTATATGCTACAATATCGAAAGGGTCTAAGAAAGACCTATACACATGTATGTAGACACTTTTATTGGTCTCTGGAATGCATAAGGATATAGAGCAATATGTTATTCAATGCCAAAAGTTTGAAGCAAACGAGGTTGAGCACCCGAAGATAGATGGGCTTTTATATCCTTCAAAGATTCCTAATGGCAACTAGGAAAGTCTCTCTATGGATTTTATTATTGGACTTTCTACTACCAATTGTGGTCATGATGCCATTTGGGTAGTAGTGGATAGAGTCACTAAGATGTGTAGATTCATTCAAAGACAATTGTTAAGACTCCTAAATTAGCACAAATATTTGTGGAGAATATTTATGGTCTTTATAGATTGCCAACCAATATCATAAGTGATTGTGATCAAAAGTTATAGCCATTTTTGGAGAGTTGTATGTATCCAACCTCATGAATCAAAATGGATCTTGGATTTCCATGAGCATCATACCACCATCATATTCAAAAACATGTTTTGTTCAAGTGGAACTTGAAAGATAGACCTAAAGAAGGTTCTACTTGGGACAACATTACTATGCTCAAGAAGAACTTTCCCACTTTTATTTTTAAGGAAAACTCTTCCAAAAGAGGGGGGGGGGGGGGGGGGGGGGGGGGGGAGTAATGTCAAGACAAGGGACTTGAGTGGACAGTGTCTGTAGGTGATTGACCATACTACTAATAGTAGGTAATGGACCATTATGTTAAGGTATTGCTAGGGTTAAGAGCTTAAGAGATAGTCTACACTAGGGCACAATGATATATGGACCAAAGTAAAAAAGGATAGGCAATCAGTGTGAATGGAATTATCTAAAAATAGTCCATGGTTTTGCCTAAAGATACTATCTTGAGTGGTGAATTAAGCTTTTTCTAACTTGTGTGTTCGTTGAAGGTAAGGCACCCACATGTGCATGACATGTTCGGCTTTATAGATTGCCAACCAATATCATAAGTGATTGTGATCAAAAGTTATAGCCATTTTTGGAGAGCTGTATGTATCCAACCTCATGAATCAAAATGGATCTTGGATTTCCATGAGCATCATACCACCATCATATTCAAAAACATGTTTTGTTCAAGTGGAACTTGAAAGATAGACCTAAAGAAGGTTCTACTTGGGACAACATTACTATGCTCAAGAAGAACTTTCCCACTTTTATTTTTAAGGAAGAAAACTCTTCCAAAAGGGAGGGAGTAAGGTCAAGACAAGGGACTTGAGTGGACACAGTCTATAAGTGATTGACCTTACTGCTAATAGTAGGTAATGGACCATTATGTTAAGGTACTGACAGGGTTAAGAGGTTAAGAGACAGTCTAGATTAGGGCACAAGGATATATGGACCAAAGGAAAAAAGGATAGGTGATTAGTGTGAATGGAATTATCTAAAAATAGTCCATGGATTTGCCTAAAGATACTATCTTGAGTGGTGAATTAAGTTTTTTCTAACTTGTGTGTTCGTTGAAGGTAAGGCACCAACATGTGCATGACATGTTCGCAAGGGGAGAGCTCATAATTTATTTTTATGGATGAAGGAGGTATCTTGCCAAGTGCACTTGATAACCATCCTAGCACTCTAGTATATTGCAATAGCGCACATGTAGCTACACCACCCTTGCACAACATCCTAGTGAACCACAAACACTTGCACTAGTGTGCCTTGCATACCTTGCATCCACATTACTTACTATAACTGAATTGATGTGTTCATCGATCGTGTGACTGGTGAGAGCTGGCCTAAGCACTTTGTAGGTCAAAACTCCTAAAATAATAGGAGTGTGGCCATCAATCCCAACATTGAGCTCATGTAGCACAACATTTTAGTTTCATTGCCGAGGCAAAGGACACAATGATTGCATAGTCGCTTGCATACTTGTGGAATTGGACATGTGGATGTGTACCAACTTTGAAATGCATGCAAATAGTTAGAAATCGTCTTTTTTGCTTGAGTAGAATGCATGTAGTTTATTTTTTGTTTGGTGAAATGAGCAAGTCATAGATAAGAATAGCTTATACTTTTTCCTTTACATTTTACACTGTCCTACTTACTACTCAAGGTTCATAGACATTGGTGAATGACATATGATGCCATCATGCATCGATGCTTCTCTCATTTCTACACACAATGCAAGGCCATCTTCCCATATGTTTCAATTACCTTATAAATGAAGTAGGTTTACTTACCCTGGTTTCTTCCCCTTTATTACTTTATCTACACTAATTTATTCCTATTCTATGAACCAACATGCTCTATGGATCTTATTTTCAAACTTATTATTTGGGCTTAAAGCTGTGTATAATCTAAATATAATTCCAATCACCCTAACTACTAGATTTACATTTGTAAATATTGTTTTGCTTGCTAGCTTTGTTGAGATAACTTTAGTGACTATTCCATCCTCTTTGACTCCATAAATGTTAATAAATTGTTGAATTATCTCTAATGCTTTGAACCTTTCTCTAAGGTGACATAATATGGATTTGCTAGTGTAAAAACAACCCTACTAGGGTTTCTTAGGTTATAACTTAACCTACTTCTCTTCCCTTTCCCCTCCTTTCATGGTTGCTCATCTCCTTTCCTACCCCACATGTCATGGCCGCCTTCTCCCCTAGTTTCTCACCTTCGCTTATTGCCTCTCTCCTAGTTTTTGATAACCTAGCTCGTTGCCTAATCCTAGTCATTTTCCTCTGCCTACAGTAGCGTGGTATGAAGGCCTAATCTACATGGTTGTTGTCACTACATGTGGCTTGTTCAACATGGTATGATTGCATTATAATTTTTGGATCCTTCTTCCTTTTCATTTGACATGCATAATGTATCTTTCTTGGGTGCTTTCTTTGCAATTGATATATTGATGAGATTGATTGTAACTAGGTCATTTTTGGACTCCGACTTGTTCTCTACAGCTTTAAGCCCTCATAGGTTGGACTTAATGTAGTTGAAACTAGTCACACTACTATTGAACATACAATCTCCTTGAGATCTTCATCAAAAAGTCCTGAGCATGGCTTTAATCTACATGTTTTGTTGAATTATGCAGGTTGTTCTTTATGGTTATTGGTTTATTTAGATTGCCACCTTGATGACATGTCATTACTGGGTACACCAGATTTCACAAACTCTAGCCTATTTTGTGCAGCTTTACACCCTCATAGGTTGGACATAATGTAGTTGGGTTTAGTCTTGCTACTACTAAAAATATGGTTTCTTGAAATCCCCATGTATGGCTTTAATCTACAATTTTTGTTAAATGATAGGGACTATTCTTTATAGTTTAATTATGATAATTGCATACACATCTTCATGCAATCTCTTTGTAGCATAACCTTTTGGTTATTCTTTAGTTTATTCATCTTGTTTAACCTTTTAATATGTGGGCCTGCAACCATTCTTTGGCTGATTAAGTTGCTATCTTTAAGATTGTAGATGTATATATCTTTCATGTAATATTTTTCTGATATATAGCATTTAATTTCAATGTAATGGCCATGATTTATTTTTTTTTGCCGGGGGGCTTATGGCCAGCCATTGATTATCTGATTAAATTGCATGACTTCAACTCTCTAACCATTATTTTCATAAACATATTGGCCCTATCAAAATGCATCTCGTATATGTACCACTCTTTGATTGGTCACTAGTTTATTAAAAGTATAAAATACATATGGCAATGAGGGGACACACTTGGCAATCCGCTTTGCCATTTCTTGCATCCCAAGCCAAGTAATGATCATGACTTTTTTCTTCTCAATGGTCTAGTATTTCTACAATGGAAATTCTTTTACACTAAAATGTAATGTTTTATCTTGCATTATTCATAACCCATGGAGTACTCTTTCATATTGTTTGAAATCAAATTTGTCTATTCATCTAGTTCATTTATATGCTCTTGGTACTTTAACTACTTACTTTTAACTAATGCGAACCTTCTTGTTCATACTTAGTATGGTTTACAATTAGTTCTCTTAAAACTTCTTAATCAAAATTTTGTCCTAAATTTTGCTTATGTACCTTTATGACTTACCCCTAAGCAATGAAGGCCTAAGTTAGCTAAAAATACCTAAGCCTAGTTCCATAATAATACCATTTGACCTTTGTACTCAAAGGTACTCTATCTATATCTTTAACCTTCTGCTTAAATCATTGACATGCTTTGTTTGTTTTTATCATAACCTAAGGTAATGTAACTACAACCAATGGATTGGTGACCCCTTGGTCAAAGTGATCGAAAATACAAAAAAAGGGGGTCTTAGTCTCTGATTGCCTTGTTGTGCTTGGGACTATATATACTTCCCCAAGTCCTTCACCTTGAGTCCACAAGGGACATAGAACTATCTTGCAAGATTGGGGGCCTACACCTCATGGAGTTTCATGAACATGAGCGAGGTAACCTTGTTCATTTTGGATGACCTGGATAGCAATTGGGCATGTTAATAACACCTATAGCATAGGATAGAATTCTTAGTCATTATTAATGTTCTCCCTATTTGATTTTGCAAGTAACAATCAATGCCCTTCCCTTATGAACTCATTCTCTTCATCTATGTTCTATGCTACTCGCTTATATGTTGGACTGCTTTGCCTATTGGCTTCGTGTAATTCAACATTCTTCTTATCATTACATTTAACTTGACTAATCATTGTTGCAACTTGCTTTTGATATAGCAATTGCTTGCTTTGTTATTTAAAAAAAACACACACACACACATGGAGACATGATTGTTAAGAGAGAAAGGAACAAGAAACTTTATTAGCCATGAATTGCATTTATACAATGCACATGAGGTGCCCAATGTACTACAAGTAGAACTGCTCATGAAAGGGGAAGGGAAAAGAATGTGGACTACCACCACAAGTTGAAGGAAATTGAAAGGGTTCACTAACTCTATTCTTGGTTATTAATGTCATGAGACTTCATGTGCATACGCCCATATAGGAGGAAAAGTGGGTGGGAGAGATCACACACACACACACACACACACACACACACACACACACACACACACACACACACGCGCGCGCGCGCGCGCGCGCATGCACACACGCACGCACATGCACACACGCACGCACATGCACACACACACGCACACGCACATGCACATGCAAAGAGAGAGAGAGAGAGAGAGAGAGAGAGAGAGAGAGAGAGAGAGAGAGAGAGAGAGAGAGAGAGAGAGAGAGAGAGAGAGAGAGAGAGAGAGAGAGAGAGAGAGAGAGAGAGAAAGAAAGTTATATTAACGTCTTCTAAAGACCAAAACTGGCCTATGAGACAAACTGTGATACAACTGATGAGGTCCAGCTATCCAAAATAAAAAGTGCTGAATGAAAAGCTAAAAACTGGAAACTGAAAATACGGTGCTGTGAGTGTGATAAGTGTCGTATATGTGTATGTGCGTATGTAGCTCTGGTACTCCAGATAATGGCTACAAAAGGGGAACAAATGTCGGTTGTGATAGGGGAACAACTGTCGGCTGTGATAAAGTGGTGCGATGTGTATATGTAACAGATGCAGGGAGATATACTATCCTGGGATGTAGTAGCAGTCGTCGAAGTCGCTAATAGCAGGTGATCCCTCCTGGATGCAGGGTGTGGTACATCAGCGGTGGAGAAAGAGCAAACTGGAGATCTGAGATCCAATGTGTCGAGTGTCGTCGGATCTCAGTCTGCTGTCGATGTAGATCAAGAATCCTCCGGATCTCCTGTCGGTGTGGCTGTGGGGTTCGAAACCCCCGGATCCTCGTGCGGTGTCGGGTACGCTGGTCCTCAGTCTGTTGTAGTGTGAGCCCGGAGGTTTGGCTGGAGGCTGATATAGTAGCTCTCACTCTGTCTGTCTGAAAGAACTGTGTAATAGTCGTCTGGGTGGGCCCCTCTCTGACTGGGACCCGCTGTGTGCTCTGCTCTCTGATGTGCCATGCCTCTCCCAAAAAACGGCCAAATGATCTGTGATCCATATCAGTCATACATCCCTGAAGTGAGCTGCTCAATGTGTATCTAGATCTCAACTTTGAGTATGCAGGGCATCTGAGAACAAAATGCTCCTCACTCTCCACCTCTGATCTGCAAAGGGGGCATATCCTCTCCTCCCATGGGATGCCACTGGCTCTGCCACTCTCAATCATAAGCTGATGTGATGATACCCTGAGCTGTCCAATAAGAACTCTCAATCGATGTGGCATATAGATCTGCATATATCTCGGAATCTCTATGAATCCCTGCTCTGATATGCTCAAGAACTGTGTATAATAATGTGCCATCTTCGATGGCAGTGGCTGTGCAGGGCTGACCCATGTCCTCTGTATATAAATATGCCATATCTCCTGTCTAATGACTCTGTTCCTCTCAGAGAGAGAGAGGGTGTAAGTGGGAGCCTGAGTATCATATAGAAGAGGTGGGAGTCTATCAATGTCCAGCCCATGTCTGTCAAACCAAGCTCTAGTCTGTGCATACCATGATGTGGTATCCCCCGCTCGAGCCATCTCCTGAGATGCCATATATGCTCTATATGCAATGCGATCTCTGTCCATATCCTGAAATCTGTGTAGGAAGCAGACTGTCTGAAATAATGCCTCAACTAGCATGGGCGGTGTGGCAAGCTCTGCTCGCACAATGTCACGTGGGACTGAGGCCTTGCTACGAATCAATCTAGATATCATGATCACTTGAGGTCTCTCCATCAATGTCCATACATAATCGGCAAGGCCTGGCCCCCATATAGCTGCTCCATACATCAGTGCTGGAGTGACTAGAGTATCAAAGAGCCACCCCTTGGTGCGGGGCTCCTGGAAATGTGCCTGATAACACTGTCGCTCCATAAGAGCCAATGCTGAGTATCCTCTAGTGAGGCGGTCACGAGCTGCCTGTGTCATCGAGAAAGTCCCTGAAGCTGCTGTAAAGGTGACTCCCAAATATACATATGATCCAATGACCTCAATACTCCCTCCTGCTGCCATGAAAATACTCTGTCTGCGTATCTGAGCTGATGTATGGAATATAAGAACCTTGGTTTAGAGAGAGAGAGAGAGAGAGAGAGAGAGAGAGAGAGAGAGAGAAGGAAACACACCCGTGCAAAAACCACACATGAACAAGGGTTAACGCTTATTCTTCCAAAAACAACAAGGAGGGGGGGGGGGTTTGAACATTTTGTTTTACCGAAAAAGAAGAGAAGGGAAGAAAAGGGGTTGTGGGTATTTCCAAAGAGGGGGAAACCCTATTGCATTAGGTCCCGCCCCCCTTCTCTTCCTTCTCCTTCACAATCGATTCCATCAACTCCCTCTCTCCAACCTTATAACCTTCTCTACCCCACTTATTGCTACTTACTACTCTTGGTGGCCCACACCTAGCCCTAGAAGTTCACACTACTGCTCTTGGTGGTTTACACTAATTGTCCACACTATTGCCCTAGTGCACATGCTATTGCCTTTAGGGACAAGTTGTTGCATAGTCCCTACAACTTCCACTTGAGCATTGCCGCCTTGCCTAGTCACTACACTTGATGGGTTAAATCTACCACCTAGCTGCTTGAGGTAGCCACCTACAGTTCAAACCCATTGCATGCTTGAGAGGATCCACCTTCAGTACCAAGCATCCAATGCCCCTCAGCCTACCACACAATCGACACACCTCTTGTCTCATGGATATGGCAATACTGTTATAGGCTTGAAGAGAAGTTAAGGCAACTACATGCTATTCAATGCTACCACCTTCGGTTGTTGTCCTTATTTCAACTATGGGAAGCCTTGTAATTGGTTTTACAGGAATAAGATGTATAACTTTTGTTAGCATATCAATGACTACCATTATGGAATTATATCCTCCTTACACTGGGGGTAATCTAACTATGAAGTCCATGCTGATATATTCCCACTTCATTTGAGGGATGTCAAATGGCTGGAGCTTTCTTGGCAACTTGATACGCTTGGCCTTAATTTGTTGACAATTTAAGCATTCAATGACATACTTGAGTACATCACCCTTGAGTCTTTCCTAGTAGAAGCTTCTTCTAACATTATTAAGAGTCTTAACATAATCAGGATGACCCAAAAATGGGGAATCATGAGCGTGATTATTGTTTGTCATTCAAAGCTACCAACCCTAATGATCGTGTTGGCAGCTCTAGTGATCACACTGGTGCTCTTGGTGCTGCATTACTACTTGACTGCGTAGGGGTTGGAGAAACACCACCTTGGGGGGACTTGAACCACCACCCTAGCCACAAGTTTATGTCCATCCATCACCTCTTCCCTGCATACCAACTCCACCCCAAACTCCTCCACCACCATAGTATCACGAATAACCACTGCCTCTCCACCACCCCTACAATGCCTTCTCAAGCCGAGCTACGATAAGAATAAGCTGAGGAGGTGGTAGAGGGGGTGCAACAAGTGTTGGATTAATCAATAAGGTGAAATTAAAGCCATGCGTATGCTAATCATGTGCCACATTGTGTTAATCATGAAAGAGCGCATGAGAGATATCATCAATGCTTAATAAGAAAAATGGTAATGTATTAAAGAGGAAGAGAGTGAAGGGGAAGGGTTGGCTGGCCAACTCACATTTGATTTGATTTGTTTTCTAACTATAATTAATGTAAAATATTCATTGGTTATTTAAGGTGCATTTAATTTGTTGGCTATTTGTGATCACCTCTTTGTACACTTGCACTAGTGTGCACTTTGTGTGCATTGGCACTAGAATATGCAGTGTGTGCACTTGTGTGTATGTGCACTTAAACCTTGCACACCCCACATCACACACCAATGTGCATTATTACAATCATGAATGTTCACAACATACTTGGGTTCTCGTTGGTTTCATCTTTTCCTTTTCTCTCTTTGGCTAGGTACCCACCTTGTTTGCAAGGCAAGGTTGATGGCTAAGAGGAGGAAGGAAAAAGGCACCTTGTAGTGCCCTGTCTACCATCCCACAATTAATGGTAGATCCTATGCTTGACTTTGCACACATATCCTTGCACATACAATGACTCTTGGACTATTACACACCCTTGTGCACTTGTGTGCACTCTAGTCCATGGGCATTTGCACTAACACCTAGTGTTCTTGTGATTACATCCTACAATATGCACAAACCCTATCCTCTTGCACATGCACCTTGTACCTTAGTGCACACCCAAAACCACCTCTTGTAGTTGCACATTAGCCACTACACAGTGTGTGACTTGATGGCCAAAAGATTTTGTTTCTATCAAAATGCACATCAATCAGCAAGGTTGTTAGATGTGGCTTTTCCTCAATAAAGGTAGTAATGATGGTAGCTTTCTAGCTAATGTTTAAATAATCGAGGCATTTGAATGAATTTACATTTAGTTCAACAAACATACATATTTACCATCAACATATATTCTTCATATGCATTCCATGACTTTCATTACTTGATTGCGAGTGGTAAATGACTTGTATGCCATAAGTAGAGGTTCAAGACTCTCCAAAGAAGGCCATGCAAAGAGTTTCCAATACCAATTTGCGATACAATTTTTGCATCATGCATGTTATCTCTTCACTCAATATAGTAGACAAGCCAATTGGATACCCCAAATGACTTACTATTTGATTGAGTGGGATGGTCTACCTTGACTCCAATCATACAAATATATATCTTCTTCTTGTAATGTTGTATAATATTATGGCAATCCTTGTATGGGGTCATTGAGTATAAAGATAAAAAATATAGTAAATTGTACAAATCTAGAGGTTAAAAATATATAATGGAAAAATACAAAACTTGCTTCGCTTAAAAGAGTAAGAAAGTACACACTTTGTTGGTGGGGCACAAGTAATTGCACCATTGTATAACATCAAGCAATGATCAAATGGAATTCCCTAAAGTTTGAATGGATGCAAACACTTTTCTAGTAGTACATATTAGTACATGAGAAACCCCAAAGTGGTTGCTCCAATACTTCATTTTACTATGTGAGAAATCCTGAAGAGAAACACACATACCATACAAACATAATCAATTGTGCACTTGCTCTAGTAGGTAATAAATCATTTGTCAAAAAAAGGTGCATGTAATTACTCTAAGAATTTAAATAGTAGCTATGTTATGCAACCTACGATCAACCTTTATTTGCGAAATGAGGCACTTGGAGTTTTGTTTGATGTGCCTCCTAGACATATAAAAATGAATCAAGCTATGCTTTGTGATCAAACGTTTTCTAACACGTCAAGATAACTTTTTAATACCCAAAATTGATTGATTCCTACTTTCCATGTGGTTACAAATGTGGTCACCGCATATGTGCATAATTTGGTAAGGGCTAGTCTTAGCTAGTTGAGTATCGAAAGACTACCAATGGTTGATGAGCTTGTAGGACCAAATCCAAGAGGTTGAACAAATTGAAAAAGCTATCATTTTTGTTGGATCATCTTGATAAAGCAAGTCATCTATTATTGCCTTTGCCCTTGCTAACTAGTCTAGTGTTTTCTATATTAGAAATTCGATCGTTTCACACATTAGAAGCAATAGGCTTCTCTTCATTAATGTTGCTTTACATTACAATTTCTAAGATGTCTCTTTTTTGCATATCTTTGCAAATTTTGTTTGCCTATGCTACAAAATAAGATATATCTACACAGTTACTTGAATAGAGCCTAGATCACTTCACAAGTCACGTAAACTCGAATTGCATATATTTCTTATAAAATTTGAGCTTATATTATGGGCACTCATAATGTACATGAACAAATTCAAAGTAAGAGAATACTAGAGGTCATGCAATTCTTTCAATTGAATAAAAATCACCTTCAACAGTTTGAGTCAAGCTTAGGAGACTTTAGATAAAGGCATAATAAAGCTACATTATCAATAGTCCTTGCAAGAGTACTTTTCATATTTGAAAATATGGATGCCCTTGGTGCCTATGGCCACAACTTTTTGCTTGTATATTCTAATTATCAATGATATAACTTGGTGGATGTCATTCCAAACATGTATGATCTTTACAAATCTTATAGTTTCCCCTTCAAGTTAGGTGTAGAAAATAACCATTCTTCCATTTTGCACATAGAGCATACCCTTCTCCATCTTGTCAACAAGTATCACCCTTTAGTGAAAGAATTTAAACTATTCAATGTATAATGGAATGCATGAAAACTTTTACTTCCTTTCACTAGAAAAAGACATTTGATAGCCCTTTGGCCATATAAGAACTTAGAAAGGATTGCTTTCATTCATAGAAAGGAGTAAAGTATATGTTGGTGCACTTTGGCATATATTATAGGAGTCAATTAAATAAGTAAAACATGGATCCATCTTGAATGCTTGTACCAGATAGAAGATTGCACCAATTTGATTTAATGAGGTGAAGTAATTCTATCGCTATCCAAGAAGGATAGGCATATTTGCCTGATTACACCAAGTTTCACAGGAGGGCACTTAGGACCATTTGGCATAGTTGAAGCCAATAGGTTTTTTTGTTGATCTTGCTCATACATAAAAATGTCTCAGTGGATGTGATGTGCACATGTGGTACACTCTAGTTCTCCATGCATTCTTATTTGGATATGTACTTGTCAATAAAAGGCTCTTAAGGTTTGTTCGCCATCTATTGAATAAGTTCTTAGGTTGTGAAGGCTTTATTCACCCTCCAATAAGGTCGGGATTCTGATAGAGATGGCTGATAGTTCATGACTGCCGTCTTCCATGCAACTAACAATGGATATGTGGCAACGTTTGTTTAGACACCGTGACAAGGAAGACATCATTAATCATTCTCTAATGTTTATAAGACTTTCTAGCATTTCAAATACACCCCAAATTTTAACATTTTATATAGCACTATAAAAGAAAAAATTTCATTTGTTATCACATATTTTTTCTTACTTCCCCTGAAGTTGGCTTTAGAGTTTGTAAAGCTCAACAACAACCACTTGAAGGTAAGTGTGCAACCACATGTAGGTGCAACGCATGACACGAAAGTGCATTTATTATCTCAAGCCCACACATCAAATCACATACATACATGTTCCTCTATCTCTTTGCTAATTGATACCTCTTTTTACACCAATTTAGTTCCCAAGTTGATGAATGAAGAGAATTTTCTGTCTCAAATCATATTCTCTTCGTCTACTTACTATCCCTTCTCAACCTCTCCTTTCTCCATGTCCCCACATGGATTCATTGCCATGTTAACATTCCCCTCACCTGCCTCCCTCCAAACTTGGCTCGTAAACCATAAAGCCCTTCTCCTCGAGCACCTCCATCTACTTCACAAACCATGGAGAATGGTCCTATCACGAACCATACAGCTTCTCAAATCTCCAAAACCCATGCCAAACCTTCAAAGAAGAAGGCCATATAGCTCAACAATGAAGTGTCTTAGTGTGCTTCATCAAAGAAGCAACATACCACAAAGAAGAAAGGTATAGTGGGCCTCATTGATGATGATGACGATGACAACAAAGGGATAGCCAAGTGGAAAGAGTTTTGGGTGGACTAGCTCATTCACGTTCAGGGTAACATGAACGAGGAATTTAGAAACTCCCAAAAAGAAGAGATAAACCTTTGGGCAAAGTAGTAGACAAATCATCATTTACTTACTATGATTTTGATAAAGACGTTGAAGCATGTCGAAAAAAGTGGGTTGTAGTATTAGGCCAATATATGATTGATATGGCTTACAATTTAGTGTATGGAAATGATAATCGTTGCACTTGCAAGTGGTATGATGTGGTGGATGAGTACTACAATAATAGGGCATTTGTTAATTGTGCCTCCCATGTGGCATCTACTACCTTTAACCATAATGTGGGTGTTGCAAGGTGGGGGAAGACAACTATTGAGGGAGACTCCCAAGCAAACCAAGGTAAAGATCACAATCTTTATCTTCATCTCATAAATACCACTCCCAAGCAAACCAAAGCAAAGATCACAATCTTTATCTTCATCCCATAAATACCACTCCCAAGTGTGATGACTCCTTGGTTGGCCAACATGGTCGAAGTAGGTTGAGCACTTCTTGATCATCTCAAGGAGACCTCACTTTGACATGAGGCTATAGAGAGTAGGCACCCAGATATCCTTGCACAATTCCAAGCTACCATGGCTAGATTTCTTGGTCAAGCTAAATGAGTTAAATAGCTTGTAATTATTGAATCTTTATTAGAGTGTGCTATCAAAAGTAATTTATGTTTTTAATGTGTGTTATCAATAATAACTCGTGCTATTGAAGTCTTCTACCAAAAATAATTTGTACTATCAAAGTGCATTTGATGAAGTAAATTTTTTACTTATTACATATTTCACAATATTGAAAAGCTAACATGAGGGAATAATTATTCTCACTAATAGAGATGCGTGTGTGCAAGTTATAATGGCAATCTCCAAAAGGATGGCTGTGTTTTGTGCATGGTTGTGCTTCTTGGCCATCAAGAGCTTCTTGCACCAAGCCACATGCACATTGATGAGACCACACTACAAATCTACTTGCATCTAATTTAGTGTATGGGTTGTTAATGAAATGTTACAAAGACAATTAACTGTATGAGGGGTCATGAGCATAGAAAAGCTTGGGAGGCTTATGCATGTCCACAACATTTCCTTGAACATCAGATGTTTAAGTGGTGTCATCATATTAGAAGATGGACTTTTAATTACTTGTGTGGCAAGCTTGCTCCACATATGGAAAAGGGAATTACTAATATGCAAGCCACTATAAGTATTAGTATACATGTTTGTCTTGGTCTTCATAGGCTGGTCCCTAGCATAGCATTGGAGGTCTTAGCAGATTTGTATGGGTGTACAAAGAGCACCACTTGTGGCATTGCCATAGACTTTTGCAAGGCCATTCTGACATCGGGCTTAAGGGATGCATATATTAAGTGGTTTTCTTAAGCTCAATTTGAGAAGTTAGCTAGGGATGGCTCACATTTTCTTATCATTGCTCCAAAGGAAAACCATAGGAATTATTTTAATCGTAAAAAGTCCCATTCAATTCTATTGCAACAATTAACACAATTGCAACAAACTATCCTATATGGAACTACGATGTAGGATGGGTTGGGTCAATCCATGACTCCTTGAACTTCACAAGAAGTGAGCTAGGTCAAAGGTGTGCTAGGGGTGAGTTGGGTAGCTATTGTTTGGTGGAAGATTGTGCTTACCCCTCATGATTATCCATGTTAATGCCCTTCAAAGGATGTAAAGAAGGCTTACCACACATGGAGTATCATTGGAATTTTATACAATCTAGCATAAGAAAGCCAGTGGAGCATTCTTTTGTTATGTTGAAGGTAAGGTTTCACACATTATTGAAGAGATGTGATATGAATCTACATCATGTGCAAGATCTCATAGCTATTTTTCTTGTGTTACATAGTATTTGCATATGCCATGGTGACTCTTTTGACATGCAATGGGTATGTGAAGCTAAGGCAAGTTGGCAACTATGTAGCTCGATGGAAGAGGATCAAAGAACAACAAATAACTCAATGGTTGAGATACAAGCACTGCATCTCATCATAGTAGAAGATGCAATTAAGCAAGTGCAAAGAGGCAATGAAGGTGGTGGTGGAGCTATACCAAATGACTTCAGTTGTTCTACGATTGATTGGTGCAACAATATTGCAAGATCAATGTATAAAGAATACTCAAAGAAGAAAGTACATCATTAGCTTTGGTGATAACATATAAAAAATGGAGACATCATCATCTTGTAACAATACTGCAATATCAATGTATAAAGAATATTCAAAGAAGAAAGCACATCATGTCTTTGGTGATAATATATTGAAAATGGAGACGTCATCATCTTCCACATAAAAGAAAATGCAATGCTTCGTGCATTTTTCCACTATGGTCTTTGATAGTTGATGCACCCTCTCTTTCTAAATTAATCTTACGATTAATCTTGTTTTTCAACTATTTGTATTATTTGGAACTTATAATGCAACTTTATTCTGCATTTCAATTGTTCACAAATTGTGCACATTCATCAAATGAAAAATCTCATTTGTTAAATCTTTTGTTGCCATAATGTGAACATAAGGATGAAAAAACATTAAAAAAGGTCTCTTTCACCTATGTTGTGTGAACTTAAGGCTAGGGTGCGGTAAGGATACTTTTGGATCATAGCTACTTGGAAATGCATTCCTCAACCATCAACTTCAAGGGTAGAGACATTGGTTTAAAAAAGGGTGGCAATTGGGTGACACTTACATGTCCATAAAGAGAGAGATCTCTTGAATCTTCTTTCCTAAAGACCTGTCCCACTTTTGTTCCTCCTCCTTATCTTTAACGAGGAACCCTTGTCTTGCTTCTTGAGGTGCACCTACACCTATCAAAGCTTTGTTTGCACAAGAATAAAACAACAACCTATCAATCCCCATCCATTTGCTTCCCTCATAATAGTAAATACTATAATAAAAGCATACTTTTTCAAACACCATATTTCAGCATGTAATCCTCATCTCCCACCAATGAGTGAAGTCTTTGTGGATTCATTTTTGAGTGAATAGGGTGGATCATCATGTTTGAGCCTATAACCCTATTTTCCACAAATCAAGGAAGTCCTCTTAGATTCATTTTGAGTGAACATGGCAGATTCAAATGTGCCTTGAGTTGATCCACTATTTAAGCCAACAAATGTCTTATTTTTCGTGTTATCATCTATGATTGCTATCATTAGCTTCTTCCTTTAACTGCCCAACTATCTTGTGTATTACGATTAACTTCTCCCTTTAGCTTTGTGATTGTCGAGTATTTTGTTCATCTTAGGTAGCATTATCCACCTACGTCTACTATTATCAACTTCTTCCTTTAGCTGCCCAACCATCTTGTGTGTTATCTCCCTTTAGCTTTGTAAATCAGGAGTATTCTCTTCATGTTGGGCAGTATCATCTCTCCTAATGCCTCCCATGAAACCAGCATGTGAGTGTAAAATTTGTCTAGTTGAGAGATATCTAATTGTTGCCAGCTTATTTTGCACCAACAATCTTATTAACAAGGGTGGATGTTAGGAACAAGGATGGATTTTGGGTTTGCCATTGCGGATGCATCCATGTGAAGCCCTCTTGTTTGTATCAATAAACAATCACAACCTGAAGGCATTGCTTGAGACTTAGGCTAGTTACACATCGCGTGGATAGCCATTTCCGAAAAAAGAGAGCGTTTGCTGATGACGTGTTGCATTATAACAGGCCGCGAAATTGACGCGGACGCTAGACACTTTTGAGCGGGGGATCTCCCTCGTCCTAGAACTCATCCATGCCCAACACACTAGGTGACAAATTCTATACATTAAAAAAGTATAGTACGCCTGACAGCAATTGAACCTCCGCCAAAGGGTGTTGGTCAAAGGCATTATTAAAAGAACGGATTGCATGCTACCCCAGCCGTCCAGGGTAGTGTGTACCCGCCCTTACAGCTCCAATGTGGGATGTTGGAGTGTACATCATTGGTATTGATTGTGCAACCCATGGGACTTTTTTGCGAAGAAGATCGTTCTCACATGGAGTTTGACTCCACTTGATATGTGTCTTGATGGAAGGTCTTTTTCATCTCAAAAGTGCTTTTAAAAACTTTGGAAAAATTCAAAAAATATGTCCATTAGTAGCCTTACACCTTATTGGACCCTTTGAGACTCGCAAGTCACCTGAAAAGCACATTTACCGATGGTAGATAAGCACAAGATGTGAGCTGTTATTCTACTTGCTCCTCTACCTGACCAGGATCGTGGGAAGCCAGCCGAAAGAAGTCCTTGAAGCTTGCCAACCACACTTCATATTCATAACAATTACGAAGAGGCAGACGATGGGTGTACATGATTGTATGGTGCACACGTGCCTACCACCGGCATAGATTGGGAGGAGGGGAGAGGAGAGGACTTGTGGTTTGTCCTGATGTGTAGCGGACAAAAGAAGCAATCCTCTCTCTCTCTCTCTCTCTCTCTCTCTCTCTCCCTCCCTCCCTCCCTCCCTCTCTCATCTGGCCGGGTCTATCGATATTACTCCCTTTGTGTCAGGATTGGATTTGTACTCCCACGCATAATAAAGAGACGTTACGATTGCCAATCCATCGGTTAGGATCAAGCAATCTCGTATTTGTTCATGAAGTTCGGGCTTTGAGTAGCAGCAGCAAGCAGGGGTTCTTCTTCCGGTTCGAGCTGCAAACATGGCTGCCAGCTTCTGGAATTCCTCTCATTGGTAACCCTCTTTATCTCGCCGCCATCCTTGCATGCAATTTGCTTATTGCTTAAAGATCAGTATCTTGAAGTCACTCGTTACCATTCTTCATATATCTTGTAGGCTTGTAATCTGATCAATCATCATGGTCTTACCGTCTTACTATCTCCGGCATTATTTTTCCTATATGTTTTAGGTCTCTAACCTGATGATCAATCATCATGGTCTTCGTATGTTATGTGTATGCTGAATAGTACTGACTTCATATGTGCATGCTTAAAAGAAAACATTGCTTAGGTTCCGGTGTTATATTATTATGCTGCGGTCTTGTAATTCGTGGAACGATCATTATGATTGGTGATTATGTTATATTATTATGCTGTGGCCTTGTAATCTGTGGAACGATCATTATGATTGGTCATTATGATTGTCCTGTGCCTACCTCTAAAGACCAATATTTCCTTGAAAGGTTTGTCAGAATGGATGGGCCTCTATTGGGTGCAGCTGATATTAGTTCTAGAGCATGTGTTGGTGGTGGTCAAACACTAAAGGTTCATCTATCATACTTGGGAAGATTGATGAAAGTTGAAGTTTGTGGATCTTCAAAAGATAAGAGTTTCAATCACATTGGACAGGGAGTACCATAACTCAATATAGCAAACCAAATCCCTCGTGTAAAAGGCAATGACAACAGCCTCATATTTGAGGCACACACGCATCTGCACATGTACCTCATATTTGAGGCACACACGCATCTGCACATGTACCTCTATCTCCACCATATGACATCCTTTACATGTTTTATCCTCTTGTATCTCTTCAGCTTATCTGCCTCTCAACTGTAAACTGGTGTGAGGAGGTCCATATCTAGGCTATAGCATATATCATCCGAGATGATACAAACACATCCATGTATTTTGGTTTTGATGCTGCCCTTCTCAAGAAGCTAGAGAAGATGCTTTGTAACAAAGGCTACCTTCACACCAAGTGGTGCTTCTAGTTAAACTCATGTCCTCTTTGGATGTGCGCTATCACTTGGAAGAGGTCCTCAACTACCATGGGGGTAGTAGTTATCTTTGCTCTCATGATTGTAGTCTCAATAGTCATAACTAGTAGGCTCTTCATTCTCTGCCTTCCTATATGCAGATCAAGTGATAAATATTAAACTTTGTTGAAGCCCCAAAAGCATCACTTTATCTTAGATTCTAGAGGGAATCTCTACATGATGCAACATTTTTAGATGGTGGAATTGAGCTCTAATATTGAAAGCCTCATTCAAACTACAAAGAAATCATAGGTTATTCGATGTCATGCTTTTTCTTCTCAAATTGACAGGCTTAATAAGTGGTTTGAGAGCAGAGCAGTAGAGAGTTGGCTGAGAGTTGGCATGTGATGTCCACCAGAGATGGATCCTGACTGATTTAACCATCAATCGGAGATGAGAGAGTGCTGAATAATGAAGGGCAGTAGGCTCATCACCAAAACACAGCAGTTGGAGGTTGAAATTTGGTAAACATAGTAGTGTACCACCAAAGAAGGTTGGAAATTGATCACCTAACATAGGTATCGCAACAATCGCCTAGTGGGAGAGATGGTAACAATGTGTTGCTTGGCACTAGATGCTGAAAACGTAGATTGATTGGGTGTTATGATGATGTAGCAAATGGATATCTCCAAATAGCAAGGCGATGGCTGGAAACAGGCCGCCTAGGGCTGGAATAGTGATGAGCTCCAATTGGTGATGGTTAAATAGTAGATGGTAGGTGGTTGATGGTTGATGGTTGAAATCTGCACAGCAGAGTGAATAACTTGCACAAAAGGATAAAGACTAAATGGGGGCAGCTGGTCTAGTTATAGATGTGGATGGACTCTCCTAAATTAAGGTTTCACTGAAACTTCTCGAACTACATATTGTTTTTATGTTTTTCATTAAATAAGCATGTTTTGGGGCTGTTTAAGAGGCTAATCAGCATGTAATGCATTTCTTAGCTTAACACTCTCTCTCAAGCCCAAAATAGTGTTAGAAAGGAAGGCCAATGCCCAAGGCGTCCCACCACAAAGTAGCTAGAGTATTGGACGAAGGGTGTACAGTGGCTACCCAGCGGTCTACCAAGACTATAGTGGTGATGGTTATCTTATATCAAGGGAGTTTAAGTAGTCACCCTAGAGAGGACATTGACAAAGGGTGTTTGTGTCAGAGTGTAGCAATGCGGAAGCGTAGGACAAAGACTGAGAGAGAGTGAACACAGAGAGAAGAGAGAGAGAGAAAAGGAGACAGTGTAAACGCAAAAAATATGCGGTGTAGTATGCTGTATAACAGTGCAGAAATACACAAGGGGGCAGAGGAAATATCTGCGTATGTCTCCGACTTGATGACCTCAATCTCCGTCAGTCCGAGCACAGTCTGTCTTAGCCAAGAGATCTCAAGATCAGAATCTGAAATCACTGAATAATGTACCAACAATGTGCTGGAGGACTGCTATATAAAGCAGAAATAAAAGGCATAAAATAAACAGGTCGGCTGCATTAAATGAAGCCGACTGCAATAAAATAATGCCTAAAAAACTGTCCGACTGCATTGAGGCTGCCACGTGGCACCCTTGCAGTCTGCTGACGTGGCTGACTGCTGACGTGGCACTGTACTCTGTCTGCTGTCCGACTACTGACGTGTCCTTTGTAATCTGTCTGCTGGACCAAACCCTAACTGTGCAGAAACCCTAACACAGCCTGCCCAGGGGATGACTCAAATGCTAACACCCCCTCTCAGATCCTGGACGAGGCATCAGACTGAGGGATCTAGAATGGTGCCGAAGAAGAGCTTGCGGAAGCGCCTTCATAAACAAATTTGCAAGATTATCCTCCGTCTTGCAATACTCCACATCCATGGTCCCATCCAGAAGCTTCTTCCAAATGAAGTGATACTGGATCTCAATGTGCTTCGTTTGGGCATGGAATACTGGATTCCGTACCAAGGCAAATCAACTCTCATTGTCGCCCTGCAGAAGAGTAGGACGAGTCTGGGGGCAGCCAAGCTCCTCCAACAATCGCCGAAGCCACACAACCTCACATGTGGTGGAAGACGCAGCCCGATACTCCATCTCAGTAGAAGAAAGGGCTACCGTGGATTGCTTGTTGCTACTCCAAGAGATAACACCTGTACCCAAGATAAAACAGTAGCCTGTAGTGGACCGTCGGTGATCCACATCGTGAGCCTAACCCGAGTCACTTCAACCTGCAAGAACCAGATTTGAAGCATCTGTACCTGTGGGATAAGAAATCCCTAAGTCAGAGGTCCCCCTCAAATACCGAAGAATCCTTAGGGCAGCATGCCAATGCACGTGTTTGGGTTCCGTCATGAACCTGGCCAAAAGACCCACAGCAAAACAAAGATCAATATGAGTGTTGAGAAGCCAAATCAAGGATCCAATCAACTGACAATAGCGTGAAGCATCCATCACGGGAGAATCTGAGTGTGAAGTGGCCTTCCAATTCGGATCCATGGGAGTAGTAATGGGCCGATAAGTCTCCGTCTCAAAAGTCACGAAGAGCTCTTGAATGTATCTTTGCTGAGAGATGAAAATCCCCCTTTGAGACTGATAAATATCGTGACCCAAGAAGAAATGAAGAAGCCTCATATCTGTAATCTCGAATGCCTAATGTAAGGTTGTCTTGGTCTCGCGGACCTTCTGTGCATGATTCCCTGTCAAAATCAAATCATCAACATACGACACATGACCAACCTTGGAAGTGTATACATAAAGTTGCGGATCGGCCTTGGAGCGCCGAGATCCCAACTTCGACTGAAGAAATGAGTCAATCTTCTCGCTCTATGCACGTGGAGCCTGCTTGAGGCCATACAAGGCCTTCTTCAACCTGTAAAATTTCCCATCGGAGGATCCAAAGCTAAGAGGCTACTCAACATAGATCTCCTCCTGCAAGTCACCTTTCAAAAAGGCCGACTTCACATCCAACTGATAAACAAGCCATCTTCTATGGCCAGCCAAGGCAAGAACAACTCGAATAGTCGCCATACGAGCAGTGGGGGCAAAAGTAAATCAATGCTTGGGCGCTGAGCAAAACCTTTAGCAACAAGGCAAGCCTTGTGCTTGTCCAAAGAACCATTGCTAAGGTACTTGGTCTTGAAGACCCACTTGACATTAATCACCTTCTTGTGAGAGGGACGAGACACAAGAGACCAAGTGCCATTCCTCTCAATAGCCTCAAACTCGGCTTCCATGGCCTTCCGCCAATGATCACACTGCAAAGCCTCCTTCACTGAAGTGGGCTCTCGATCTTGCATAACACGGGTCAACAAACAATAGCTGGAGCAGACAAGCTTCGAAGAATGTGCCTGATTCCTTCGTGACCTTTGCGGTCCATCTTGCGGTTCCCACTCCTTAGGGACCCCCTTGATCCCTGAATCTCGGAGTGTGTCACGGGTCCAACGAGGAGGAGGACAAACCTCTCCCCGTCGCTCTCCATCTGCTGAAGACTCTGGAACATCCACTGGCAGAAGCTCCTCATGGATGGCCAGTGAAAGAGAAGACTCTGAATCCGAAGAAGAATCTCGATCAAGAGGCTCTGGCTCCAAAGAAACTGTCTCAGGAGCCCAAATCTCCCTTGGATTAGCAAGGACGGGTTGCTCCTCACCCTCCTCTGTGGCCAGTACTTCCACGAACCACACATCTCGGCTCGTGTAGACATCCCGCTTAACGGGATCAAACAAACGATAACCTTGGGATTGGGAGCTATAGCCAATAAAAACCTGTCGTCGGGAAGCCACCTCGAACTTATCATGCTGCGTCTTCGGAATGTGCACATAAGTGTCACACCCAAAGATCTTGAAATAAGAGACATCAGGCTTAGTCCCGAAGTAAGCCTCAAAAGGTGTCATCCTGTCAACGGCCGAATTGGGAGATCGATTGAGGATGTGAACTGTGGTAGCCACAGCCTCGGCCCACAGAAACTGAGGTGTTTGTCGGTGCTCCATCATGGTGTGTGCCGTCTAGATTACACTTCGGTTCTTCCGTTCCAAAATGCCATTCTCTTGGGGAGTGTTGGTATTAGCAAACTCTTGGTGAATGCCCCTATCTGCACAAAAATGAGCTGACTCATTAGATATAAATTCACCTCCCTTGTCTGAATGCAAGGTCTTCAGTCGCCGGCCAGAATAGTTTTTCTCAAAGAGAAGCCAATCCTTGAAATGAGAGAAAGTCTTCGATTTCAAAGTCAAGAAATAGGCCCAAGTCATCCTGCTGTAGTTATCGATGATCAACATGAAGTACAAGCTCCCCTTTAGGGACTCGGTCCTCATCGGGCCACAAAGATCTGTAGATACAAGCTCCATGGGTGAAGTAGACCTCCTAGAAGCTTTGTTGGGAATCGCATCTCAATGTAGTTTCCCACGAATGCAGGAGACACATGGCTGATGGCTCACCACTATGTTCGGCAAGCCTTGGACAAACGACCCTCGCGGCACCTTTCGAAGGTACTCGTAGTTCAGGTGGCCAAACCGAGCATGCCATAGCTCGGACTGTGTGTGAGAAGTAAGAAGAAGAGAAGTAAGAGCTGAAGAAGACTTCAATTTGTAGACGCAATTCTTCTCATACCCTATAGAGAGAACCTTCCTCGATCCACGATCAAGGACTTGAACAGTATCACTGTCAAACTCCACCAAGAGGCCAAGAGCACAAATCTTATGAACCGAAAGTAAATGATACCCCAAACCTGGCACATGCAACACCTCAGAGTTGTGGGTACCAGCACGTCCATCTGGAATAAGCTGCATCTCACTGTACACAGCAATAAACACAGAAGAGCTTCTCCAATGAAAATCTGCCCATGCGAAGGTCGCAAATGGGCAATACTAACGGAAGAAGGAGTCATGTGCCGTGAGGCACCACTGTCCACAATCCACTCTCGAGTCTGGGGAGTTGTCATCACAGCATTAGAAGTTGTCGGTGTAGAGTCCTCAATGATTGCTAAGCCGCTCCAGAGTCCTTCGTGTCTTTCTTCTTGGTATCCTTCTTGTCTTTGTTGGGGCAATCCTTCTTCCAGTGACCGGTCTTTCCACAAATATGGCAAGTCGATTCCTTCTCCTTGTCCTTCTTGGATTTGTTGTCGTCCTCCTCCTTCTTTTGGTCCTTCCCTTTCTTTTGAGAGGCTTGACCAACCAATGCCTCCGATTTGGAAGCATTCTGTCCCTTCAATTGTTGCTCCTGGTCCAAGACCATAGGAATCAACTCTTCCCACCAAAGAGTCGACTCCCGCTCTGAAGCAATAAGAGCGGAATAAAAAGTACCGAATCGTGGCGGCAACTGGGATAGTAAAGTAATCGCCATGTCTTCGAAGGAAATAGGCTTCCCCGCATTTTGAACTTGCATCTGAAGTTGCCGAAGCTTGTTGATGCGTTCCCGAAGCGAAGAAGACTTATTCAGGGACACAGTCCGCATCTGCACCTCCAAAGAAACCCTCTTCATCAGGATCATCCGGTTGTACATCTGATCGAGCTCCAGCTATATCTCACGAGCCATCGTTAAGTGCTTGATGTGAGCTATCACGGCTGTGGTGCAAGACAGAAACAGAAAAGATTGAATCTTGGCATTCAGTTTGTCCCAATGAGACTAGGCCTTGGTTAACTCCGCACGAGCATTGGAAGAGAGTTTGGATTCATCCCTCACCGAGGGCTTGTTAATCTCCTCCATCACCAGTTCTGCCAAATCATAAGACTCTAAAATGGCCAACATCATTACCCGCTAGATGCGGTAATTGTCACCATCAAGCTTTTGATCCGTTGGAAGAGCCGGTAGGACAGGCACCTTCCTGTCCATGATCGCCTGGAACTCCAAATCAGTCTCTGTAGACATGTTAACCTGCAATACCTGCACAAATGCAGGCTTCTAGGGTTGATTCCTCTGCTGCCCAAACCTTCTTCACCCGCCGGAGGCGATGAAAAAATAAAATCTGCAATAGAAGGCCTAAAATGCAGCCTTCCTTTCCTTCGAACAGCAATAACCTGCAGGAAATTCACCGATTAGACTCCTTTCCCGCACGCCCATGCTCGCTTCAGTCTTGATCCAATGCGCAGCCCTCCCGCTTGCCCTCGAATCCTGGAAACACAACCTTGTGTCGCGCTGAAATCTCCTCTTCAGATAGGTTCAGCCCTCAGTGAGTCCATCTTCACCGCTCTGATACCATGTCAGAGTGTAGCGATGCAGAAGCATAGGACAAAGACTGAGAGAGAGTGAACACAGAGAGAAGAGAGAGAGAGAGAAAAGGAGAGTGTAAACGCAGAAAATCTGCGGTGTAGTATGCTGTATAAGAGTGCAGAAATACACAAGGGGGCAGAGGAAATATCTGTGTATGTCTCCAACTTGATGACCTCGATCTCCGTTAGCCTGAGCACAGTCTATCTTAGCCAATAGATCTCAAGATCAGAATCTGAAATCACTGAATAATGTACCAACAATGTGCTAGAGGACTGCTACATAAAACAGAAATAAAAGGGATAAAATAAATAGGTCAGCTGCATTGCATTAAATGTAGCTGACTGCAATAAAATAATGCCTAAAAAAGTGTCAGACTGCATTGCAGGCTGCCACGTGGCACCTGCGCAGTCTGATGATGTGGTTGGCTGTCGACGTGGCACTGTACTTTGTTTGCTGTCCGACTGCTGACGTGTTCTCTGTAATTTGTATGCTGGACCAAACCCTAACTGTGCAGAAACCCTAACACAACTTGTCCAGGGGATGACTCAAATGCTAACAGTTTGTCGGTTGCTCGAGGGCCTATCAAGTCTTGCAAAGGCGGATGGAACCACAATGAACTTTGTGTGTGTGCGTGGTTTTTTTTTGGGCGATTTAAAAAAAAAGGTGTTTGGAGAGAGGGTTTGTGGTAGATTAAGTAACTGTACCATATGGGGGAAGGAGAAGGGATGGTTAGATCCAAACCATCACAAAATAGACAAGCTATCCATCCACTTGGGAGTGTCAATGACAAGGGAAGGGTGATGAAGCAATGGTGGCGTGGTGTACAAATTTCCGGTGGAAACAACTTAGGATCCGTCTAGTGGTGCTTTGCACAATGAGTATGCTACATGTTATGAAATGCTCATGCAACATGTGCCACTTGGATAGTGTTCCTTGTGGAAAAATTGTTCACTTGCCCAAGAGCCCTTTATAAAGATGATCAAATCATGCAATTCAAAAGGAGGAGGTACAAAAGGGTGGGGGGGGGGGGAGGGAAAGGTTGATGTCGGCGAAGACAAGTGCCAAAACTTGTAGAATACCAAGAAGGGTAGCAATGCCCTCTCAACCTTGAATGTCGATGCTGAAGGGGAAGAGGAGTCGGATGTCGGTCTTCGTATGGTGCCAAGAACTATGATATGAGGAAACATTCCAATTGCAAGAACAAGATAGAAGTCATTGTTGTGATAGTAGGATACTGCACGATCCGTATTGAGAGGGGTAGTGTATATGCTGGTAGAAGAGCAAAACTCCTAGGATGATGAAACTATGAATGCAACGACATGCATCCCAAGTCTCCAGCCTAGGTAGGATTGGTGTAAACCTGCATGTTAGCCTACATAGAAAACAAAACCGAGCAAAGAAGATGAAAATCTACAAGCATAGAGGTTAGAAGTGAGATGCTCCAAAAACCAAAACAAAAATGGAATGAAAAGCTAATTGAATGAACAATGCAATGATATAGATGTGTATCCAAGAATGAAAAGTGGAAGACTTAAGAATGAAAATCTAAGGACAGTTCTATGGGGCTCGACTTAATAGCCTAAAGATCTAAGAGTGCAAAGATGGAGCTAATCTAAGGATGTGGCCACCATCACGTACGTCGACTAGCAAGGCTCTGCCAATGAAACGCCTAAAGAGGGGGTGAGATAGTCCTAGATGGAGGTAAATGTAAAGTGGATGTGTAGAGTGCAATGGGATCAAAACTCACAGACCAATTAGTAAACCCCTCAAGAGTAGAGAAGGGTGGCGGTTGAGGTTGTCCATGTGCCATATGTCCAACAGTAGTTGCTAGGATCGAAGAAGCAGATGAGGTAGTAGCAAGAGGCGTAGCACTATTGGACTGGCTAGCCGAAGTGGAGGCAATGACAGTGGTGTGCTATGGTTGATTTTCTAGATGAAAGACCCTGTACCTTGGTACAACACTTTTTGTCCACATGGTGCAATCTCTGGCAGTGTGTGCAAAACCTTTTTTTCTTAGGGAGTTATTGCCAAATGGGTTTTCTTTCTTTGGTTGTGTCTGAAGAAGGAGAGTTTCATCTTGCGAGTTCTTGCCACTACTGGTTTTACCTTGCGAAAAAGATGCAACTAGCCCCCTCTTTGAATAAGTATGTGTGGAGGATTTCTTGTGGACTTAGTCACGCAACCTTGTGTAACGTACGAACTAGTGCTCAAACTTGTAGGTTATTGGCAATCTAGGGAGTGAGATAATGTGCTGGATAAAATGGAAGTATTTTTTGGGCAACTTGTTTAAGAAGAACGTGACGTGATTGTTGTTTGACTTCGGGGAGCTAGTATTTTTTTGGGCAACTTGTTCAAGAAGAAAATGCTATAACTGAGAGTGGAACTCAGGAAGCAACCCTTGCATTAACTTAACGTTGGTTGTGGCATTGCGGGCTCTCCATTGACAGACGTGACTAGGGTGAGTTAATCAAGGATTCGGCATAGGCTCTAGACCAATGACAAGGACACAAAGTCTTGAAGATTCAAGCACTTGTTGCATGAAATTTGACTGCTAAAATGTCAGATCTAGAGCATGGCAGGAGCTATGGTGGATGGAAGATAAAAGCTAGATTCATGTTGACACAGACAATGAGTAGACAATTGTTACACAAGTGAATTAGGTTCCAAGATGGAAGCTTGAACTCATAAACATAATCTTGTGTATGGGACTGACAATGACAATGACACTAACTGAGAGAGGAAAGCATCATGATACTGTATTACTCATTGTGAAAGTGATAGTCAAGTACAATGCTTTATAGAAGCTCCATAGGTAGCATTTTGCACGACTGTGCTTATGGGATTCAGGACCTCTTCCTAGACTGCTAGTAATTTCCTTGCCCACTGCTCCATACAAGAGACTGTCACATGGGTGTGATTGCATATATCTCAACATTGACCAAATAGTAAAATTTGACTCGTTAAAATGAGTCTTATTTGTGAAGGCTATCTTGGCCGTTGCAATAGGAGTGGTAGTGCTAGGAGTGGACAAGGTGTGAAATGAGGGTGGGGTCATGGGTGGATAGGGTGCGGGAGGGGAGTACACTTGGGACTGGGTCCTAGAGTTTCCACCATGCATGCGAGGAGTGTACACAGTGGATCTGAAGGTTGGCATGGGCTGCTAGGCATGTGCATGATAACTACATGAGAAGCCCATGGTGGAGGAATAGAGACATGTGGAGTAGAGGATGTAAATCCCTATGCGGGAGTGACCTATGGAAAGTGTGATGATGCACCATAAGCAAGGATGGAAATCCTTGCGGCTAAGAGGTCAGAGGAGGTGTGTGAGTAGGGGTAGTGAGGGGATACTAACTAAATGCATTAGCTTTACTTAAACAGCCCCAAAACGTACTTAATTAATGACTCGAACTTGTTCTTTAAACAGAAATGCGTTTCTAGAGAGTGCTTGTGTTCCATAAGCACAATCCCACTTGGGAGGACCCAAACTTTCTATAAATAGGTATGTTGTCCTCCATTCAGTCTATCTCGTTTTTGCAGATTGCAGCCATAAGTCAACTCACACGTGGTAGCCTCTCTAGCCTTGCAGAGCCTTGGTGCCTTCTTCCAGTTGTCGCTCACTATCTGGCATCTCCTTCCAAGCTGCGTTTGGCCTCCAATTGCCATCTCCAGCCTCTCCATCATCATCTAGTACTTGCGTTTGATCTTCGTCAGCTAGATGTCAGTCTCCACACTCTCCAGCTACCTGCGTTTGGGCCTCCATCAGCCTAGTGACAATGTAGCTATTGCTCCTCCATTTAGCGACATCTTCTTGCTTGCGTTTGCACTCATTAGGAGCCGCCTGACATCACCACATCCTTCTGTCGCTGTCGCTTCTGTCCCCACTAGCCTTTGGTGTCAGCGTTTTGCAGATTCCTCTCTCTTCATAGTTCGATTGGTGGTCACAAACTTTGGATCCATTGCCAGTGGACGTCACTCTCCGACACACTGCTCTACCCTTGAGTATTTGTACACTCTTACATTCATTTGCAATTTTCATTCACTTCAGAATTGTGTTCTTCTCTCCCTTCTTCTGTTTGTGTTTGAGTTTCCGTGTTTGAGTTTTGGGTTTTGCATTTAGGGTTTGAGTTTTGCTTTCTATGTCTGTGTCTGTCTCTTTGTGTTTCTGTCATGGTCGTCTAGTGTGTTTCCTTAGTGCAAACCCTAGCAGTTTTCTTCACATGGTATCAGAGCGAGTGCTCTTGTAAGAGTATCCTACGGATATTGTGGAGAGTTAGTCTTTGTGCGAGGCACACAATATGACTCATGACCGAATCTCAATGTCCCAGACACCTTTTGCTCCAATTCCTATGATGCCCTATCAGGCATCTCCATCATTGGAGGCCTTGAGACGGCATTATGGACTCGGTGAGGAGGATGACACTCCACTTTCACCTTCACCTTCTTTTTCTACTCCTAGATTTCACTAACATGACAGAGGAGGACTTTGAGGAGTACTATTGCAACAAGTACGGTAATGTTTACACCCCTCCTACAAGCTTTGATACCACATTTGGACCGGTTGGTGAGGCTGGCCACCTCTCCGATTATGGAGGACATATGGCATTTGGAGCGTCTGGCGATCCATCTTCATCATTTCAGCCAGGTCTAGTGTCAGGTTTGTACAACACTTTTGGTTGAATGAATCAAAACCCTCGTATGTTTCTTCTTTTGAGGTGCAAGATCCAGATGGCTTTGTGTATGTGAACTTTAATAGAGGGGGCTCACGAAGCATATGGAATTTAGGTACATCTATAGCTTCTATTTCATTTGAGCATGTAACCCACACTTCTCACTTCCCTCACATCCCACCCTCTTCTACCGCCACCCTTGATCATCTCTCTTTATCCTTTTAAAATCTCGGATTACACTCCACATCCGCTTCATACACACTAGGGGTTGGATCTTCCATCTCCGCTCCTAGCATCTTCTCCTTCTCTATCCCATTCTCTACCTCTTTGCACCATGGTACTTCATTAGGGGGAATGCCACCCTTTAACACAGTGCCTCTCACCTTTCTGCAAATGAGCACACCCATAGCACCTGGGACGGCTACGATGGACACCCCCCTCACTACCCCCGGATTCGCCTCTCACATGACCACTCAGACGACGCAGGGGATTCCATCCTCAGCTTATGGTGTGTCATCCCACTTACCTTGGGTTACACCTATGTAGGGATTTTCATCTTTTGCTCCACGTGTTCCCATCCCACCTCCACCATGGACTACTCATTCGGCTACCATGCCCATGCCTAGTCAGCCCATCCCTACTTATGGATTCACCTTGCACACTATCCGTATACTTGGTGGGCACTCTGGGGCCCATTCCCAAGTGCACTCCACTCCCCCATCTTACCCCCATTACACTTTTTCACACTACCCATCTTCGAGCACTACCGCTCCTGTTGCAATGGCCAAGAATGCCTTATGGATGAGACTCATTTTAACGGGTCGAATTTCACCATTTGGCCGAATTTCATGCAATAAGTGCTTGAGTCTCAGTGTCTTTGGGACCTCGTCATTGGTCTAGAGCCTATGCCAGACCCTCTACTAGCTCACCCTGACTACATCTGTCAATGGAGAGTCCGCAATGCCACAACCAATGTTGAGTTGATGCAGGGATTGCTTTTTGAGTTCCACTCTCAGTTACAGCACTTCTTGCTCGCAGTAGAGTGTTGGAGTCACCTTCTCGACCGCTATGCGGCCCGAGATCGTACTCGGCACATAAATTTGGACTTTGAGCTCAAGAGTTCTCTATTAAGGAAGGGGATGATCTAAAAGTCAAGCTGGCTGAATATAGGCGGTTACTTGCTGAGTTTGCCACTATTAGCTCTCCAAAGTCAGACGACGATTAGGTTACGTTCTTCTTGAATAAGTTGCTCGAAAAATACTTCAATTTCATTCAGCACATCATCTCACAGCTTCGATTGACGTTTGCGATTTCGAGAGGGAGGTATGTCACAAGACTGTGACAACTATTACCTTTTTGTTGATTTCTTTATTACATATTTTATTCGGTTTTTCTTTTTGGAAGAATCCCTCTTGAAATCTAAATGCTTGAGTTGCATGGCCAGTATGTGAAACAGACAGGAATGTCTAGTGAGTTAAGACTGGACAGTTAAGGTCCAGTATAAGTCTGGAAGAGACTGATGGCACTGTAGATTGACAAGCCTGGAAGAGACTTGTGAAAGTGTATATGGACAAGTGTGTTGAAGAACTAGCCTGGAAGAGACTAGTTCAAAGTGAAGATGGACAAATCTTCAAGAGATTAGTCCATGTGGGGTCATCAGTGGAAATTCACTTTCAGTTGAGCTACATTACAAATTTGGATGTAGCCATAGTCTGCACAGATGGTCAGAAGACTAGTGGGGATGCAATGGAAGCAACTCCTAAAATTTAGGGAGTTACTATTTTTGGACCCTAGAATCTGTTCGCGTCATTATCTTCGTTTTTGTATGAGGATTAATCCTCTGGTTTGTGCCGAGGTCAAATTTTGAACCGAGAATGGAGAATTTTAGACCGAAAGGTTTAAACAGGAAAATTGTTACATGTATGCCATGTGTCACAATTTGGGCATAAATTCCCAAAAGAGAGAGAGAGGGCAGCACAAAAACGAGTTTCAATGCATGGGGGGCTCATTTTTGTGAAAGGGAGATGGATTGCTGCAGATGGAGAGCTCTTGAGGGCTGGTCTACCCTGTTTATGATGCACAGAGGGCTGAGCTTGCTTCCTACTCTCTCTCTCTCTCCCTGACAGTATGGTTATGCTGCAGAATCAAGGGCCTTTCTTCTGATTCAGGTACAGCTGTGTGGAATATGCTGTTTTTGCATGAGGCAAGAGCCTCCTTTCTTCAGGAACAGGAGCAGTTGTTTGCAGTTCCCAGTAGGGACAGGTGAGGGTGTTAACCTCACCAAGCAAGTGCCTGAAACAACACTAAACCAGAACTGAATCTGGACTGTACAGAGGGTATTTCGGAGCCCAATTGATGTCAGAATCAAGGGGCATTTGGCCCAGATGATGCAGGACAGTGCATGGAACAATATGAGCTGAAAACAGGTTTCAGAACAGGTCTGAACCAGTAATTACAGTGGGCTGAACAGTACAGGGAACAGTATGAGTTGTAAACAGGTCTCAGAACAGGTCTGAACCAGTAATTACAGCAGACTGAAATGGTCAATTCTGCACTCCAACTAGAAGTTTCAGACTTGGGTAGAGTTTCCCCTCCTGGTCAACTTGAATTGGGTCAGCAATTGTACTGTTATGTTGTCAAATTTCACCCAAAATAGTTGAAAGACAGCCCATTGTACTTTCTCTTTTTAAAAATAAAGAAATACCGCAAGGGGCGCCTAACTTAGGGGCCAACAGGGTGTCTGTGTGGCAACAGGAGCATTTTAGCTTCCTGTTTTTCTTCTTGCTTCTGTGTCTTTAAGTTCAGGTAAAGTGGATGATTGTAAATTGGGTGAAAGCATTTATGTATTTTGGTTGTACACTACCGCCCTTTCCAGTGAACAGGCCGGTTTCATTTCCTCCTGCAAATTCTACCTATGCTACACGAGATGGATCACCCTTTGATGTACTTTATGAGGATATCATGAGATATGCTAGCATTGGGGACATATTATTAGTAGGAGATTTCAATGCACGCATCGGAGATAGACAGAGTGAGCTTTATATGCATGATAATGCCATGTTCAAAGAGATCGACATAGATGAAATAGGCCTACGCAGGAGAGCCCAGGATAAAGAAGCGAGTACCTATGGAACACACCTATTGACTTTGGGAAGTGCACATAGACTAGCCATCTTTAATGGTCTGCCACAATGGCCAGGATCTGACAATTTGACATGTTGGAATCACAAAGGAGGGGCAAGTACTGTGGACTACTTGATAGGCCCACCTGCATTGATTGAAGTGCTAACATTTGGGTCATTTTCCACATTTTCAGCATGCTGTCCATGCTAAGAACCATGCCCAACATCAGTCATTGTATTTCCCCCTTCACCACGTGATTGACCAAGGAGTGATGCATCCTCTCTGCTTGATCCCGTATCACCATGTGAAGACATGCTTGCTGTAATTCATTGCTGAGAAGAATTTCAGCAATAATGCAAGAGTTCCATGTTGCAATCAAGTACCATGGGCCCACCAATTCAAAAGATTTGATGGTATCCCGGCAATGAAACCATGCAACCAGCCTTCCTTTCATGGATGGGTGGTAAATCCCTGATTACAACTTAATTACAGCAGCAAACAATAAATGCAAATATGAAAATACAATTTTACCTACTGATCTTGGACAATGCACACTTGATTGGCCCCAAAATTGGTGTCCCTTTCAGTATTTCTTTAGCTTTATTGAAGAAAAAGTTGATTTACAATGGGATTCTCGCGATCCCCTTCGCAATCCAAACTCCCCTTGTTGTCCAAAGTGACCAACAAGTCTTCAATCTGATTTGCCCCTTGATTCGAGCACTTAATTGGTCTTCACCCACTTCATAGACGATGGAAATGCCCCAAATTCAATGGTTGGCTAGTCCTCCACTTGAATTTAGCTGAAATTCACCTTCAGCCATAAAAAATCCAAGTCTTGGAGCTTCCAATTTTTGGCACGCTTCTTGAGGTTGCTGCAAAACCCTAATTTCTGCTGTAAATTAGGGTTTACAGCAGAGAAATCTGCAATTTCTCAGCCTCCAGGGGTTGAAATGTTGAGATCTTCGGAGCAAGGCTGTGAAATGGCTGGGAGATGAGAGAGAGAGCTGTAGAGAGAAAATTCATAGTTTTGTCGTGAAGAATGACTGAAAAACAGTCAAATGCAGCTACTGCCCTGCCACAACAGCTTGTAGATGCAAAGAACCGAAGAAAATCAGTCATTTATTATCGTTGCCCTGTCTCAATAGTCTGTAGACGCTGTCACCTGTTGTTGATTTGTCTTCTCTTGCCCTTAGTTGCCTCAGAAGGTCCTCCAATGGCTGTAGCAGCATCTCCTTCCTCTCTCTTGTAGGCTGATTCCACTAAAAATGCGTCTCTCCAGCCTCAAAAAGACATTTTTTAGTCTTCCATGGGCATTTTTGATAAGTGGCAACCTTTCCACATGGTTTTTCTAGCATTATCCATAATTAAATATTGATTTTCAGTCTTTAAATACTGAAAATTAATTTAATAATTATTTCGGTGCCCTGAAAAATAATCTGATTGGCTAATAATTAAATTGGCTAGACATCTTTCACTTCCGAGTATCTCTGCGCCATCTTTGACCATTAGATTGGCATTAGGTACCATTAAACACCACTTGCCTAGTGTCACCAACAACTGACGCTAATGGCCAAATGAATGACGTAGGTCAACAATTGGCACAAGGTACTACCAAGTATCTGTGCGGCATAACTTATAGCAACTTTTGCCTTTGATATCACGTGATTTCCTCGGGTCTCGGGCTCGTAAATTTACTCTAATCCCAGTTACACCTCACATGGGCAACATTTACTTAACCATGTGATTAAAAATTAATCTACATGTTAAGTGAGGTTTCAAAAATACATGTGCTCATGACAACATTCTTTACTGCAGATTCTTTGCTTTTCATTGTCTCTCTCTATTCTCTCTCTATTCACTTTTTGTCTTGGTCATTGGCTTTCGCATTGCTTCACTCTAAGATAGGTTTGTACCTAAATTTTCAAAAAAAGCTCGACAAAAGAGACTAGTGGTTCGTGGATCTCTATCACCCCGATGGATTATGGTAAGCCATGATAATTGAAGATTTGTTGAATAAATATTCTAGCCATATGTTGAGCCTTGATAGTCTTTTTGACTGGAATGAAATGAGTTTATTTGCTAAACTTGTCAATAATAGTACATATGCCATCATTGATGTTGGCTAATTTTGGCAAGGCAAAAATAAAATCCATAGCAATGCTTTCCCAAGGTTGGCTCGGAATTGGTAATGTTTGCAAAATGCTTGTAAGCTTTTGGCGAACAAACCTGTCAATAATAGTCCATATGCCATCATTGATGTTGGCTAATTTTGGCAAGGTAAAAATAAAATCCATAGCAATGCTTTTCCAAGGTTGGCTCGGAATTGGTAATGGTTGCAAAATCCTTGCAAGCTTTTGCCGAACAAACTTAATCTTTTGGCACACAACACGTTCTTGGATAAATTGTTCAATGTCTCTTTGAAGACTTGGTAAAAAGAAATACATTTCAAATGCCTTGGTTGTGGCTAAGATACCATGATGAGTCATGTAAGGAGTCGCATGACATTCTTTTATTACTTGATGCTTGAAATATTCAGTAACACATAACTTTTTCTCTATCAAAAGAAATCCATCTTTGATAACATACAAGTTTACCCTTTTACCAAGTTGTAAACTTTTTAGATGATTTTAAAATCTTCATTTGAAGTGTACAAGTTCCTCATAATAGTGAAATTGGTATGATGAGTCATGGACATTGGATGAATCTGAGATCTTTTTGATATGTCATCAGCTATCTTGTTTTGCTTTCTAGGAATATGCAGTATTTGAAAGTTAAAATAAGCTAATTAATTGGCCCATTGAATATGCTTTTCAGAAATCTTTGGTTGGTTGAGAAAATGTCTCAAACTGTCATACTCCTGTGAGAGTGCGCAACGGAAGAAGAACACGAATACAGAGGAGAGGAGAGAGAAAGCAGAGAATGAAGGAAGAAAGTCTGCACTGACTGAGATGAATGCTGAATACACTGAAATGGACAGAGCAGTCCCTGCACGCAGCCCGAAGCGTCAGTGAGGGAACCAGGACAGACTGGAAGCAGCGGCAGCACCAATGCCGGAGACGGAGACGACAGAGGCAGTGCTGTACCTGCAGAGCATAATGCAGGAATGACTGAGGGGGCTGCTATAAATAGCCCCCAGGCCAGAAAACTGGCCGACCAGCCAAAACTGGCCGACCTGGCCAGATTTGGCCGACCAGCCAGATCTGGCCGACTTTGGCCAGATCTGGCCGACTGCCCAGAAAATGGGCAGTCTGGACAAAAAACAGCCCAGTTTGGGCTGTATGACACCCAAGGCTGCTGGCTAACCAGGGCAGCCACAAAATGAACTGACAGAGCTCCTCTGTCTCCTGTCAGACTCTGACAGGAGCTAATAACCAGGAGATGACAGACTGAGAATGATAAAGAGCAGGCTAACACCCCCTCTCAACTCCTGGGAGAGTCTGAAGACCCAAGAACCGCATGTGATGAAGCAAAGAAGCCTGAGGCAAAGGCTTCGTAAAGAGATCAGCTGCATTGGCCGCCGTAGGACAATAGACCACCACCAGCTCCGAAGCCACGATCCGCTCTCGAACATAGTGATACTGAACCTCAATGTGCTTCGTGCGAGCATGAAACACCGGGTTCTTGGCCAGAGCAAGAGCACTCTGGTTATCCACGCGCAGCTCCGTAGGTCCGGTCTGGGAAGAACCAATCTCCGCGAGTAAGCGACGGAGCCAAACGGCCTCCATAGCGGTCGAACATAGGGCCCGATACTCAGCCTCTGTAGAAGAAAGTGCCACAGTAGGCTGCTTCTTGCTGCTCCAAGAGACAGCACCAGATCCAAGGGTGAAAGCATAACCTGTAGTGGATCATCTCGAATCCACATCACCTGCCCAATCAGAATCACTCCATCCAGAAAGGGTAATCCCATCTCCATACATGATCCCGAAGGATCGAGTCCCCTGTAAATAGCGAAGAACCCGCAAGGCCGCCTGCCAGTGATCTTGGGTAGGAGTCTGCATAAAAGAAGACAATAAAGCCACCACAAAAGAGATATCCGGCCGAGTGTGAAGCAGCCAGATTAGAGAGCCGACAAGGCACCTGTAACGGGTGGGATCGGTAAGAGGAACTCCAGCTGTCAAAAGCTTGGACTCAGGGTCCATGGGGCATGAGATAGGCCGACACTCAGCCATATCAAACTCCGAAAGAAGCTCGGAGATATTCCTGTGCTGCGAGATAAAAATGCCCTGTGTCATCTGATAGATCTCCAGACCTAGAAAGAAGTGAAGGATCCCTAGATCCGTCATGTCAAACTCCTGCTGAAGAATGGACCGTGTATGCTCCACCTGCTGAGTGTCGCTCCCTGTAATGATAAGATCATCCACATACAAGATAAGGAACACCGAAAGAGAATCCACAACCCGTAAGTAGAGGTTGGGATCATAAGCGGAGCGCGCAAAGCCACTCTGTAGAAAGAAGCGGTCAATCCGCTGGTACCAAGCACGAGGAGCCTGCTTTAGGCCATAAAGAGCCTTCCGCAGCCTGTAGACATGATCCTCCTTCCCCTGCACAAGAAAACCAGGAGGCTGTGAAACATAAATCTCCTCCTCAAGAACGCCATTCAGAAAAGCAGACTTGACGTCCATCTGGTAGACAGGCCAACGGTGGTGAGCAGCAAGAGCCAAAAGAACTCGGATGGTGGACATCCTGGCTGTAGGAGCAAAAGTCTCAAAGTAGTCCAACCCGGCACGTTGTGCAAAACCCTTGGCAACAAGCCTAGCCTTATGCTTGTCCAAGGAGCCATCTGCGAGATACTTGGTCTTAAAGACCCATTTCACACCAATCACCTTCCGTTTCGCGGGACGCGGAACAAGCTTCCACGTATGGTTTCGCTCGATGGAATCGAGCTCGGCCTGCATAGCCTGTCTCCAAATATCCTGTGCAAGAGCCTCCTCCACAGTGGAAGGCTCGGAATCCTGAAGAATCTGTGACATATGAGCATAGTTCACACATAGTGAACTGTCCCGCTGGGCCTGTAAACGTGCTGATCGACGTGGATCTGTAGAAGAAGTAGGAAAGTGAGTAACACCTGAATCCTGCATGAGCCGGCGATACCATAAAGGAATCCTGAGAGACTCCTGCTGCTGTGAGGGAGACCGGGGGGTCTCCGGAACCTGTAAAGCACCCAAATCGGAGAGGGACTCCCCCTCACCGAGTGAAGGTAGATCCTCCGCATCTGAAGAAGGCTGTATATCCCGTGAGGATCCCGAAGTGGCGGTAGAAGAGCTCGTAGTAGATGGAGGCACATCCACCAAAGGGGAAAGGGAAGCCGAAGGAGGAGGAATAGGGGGGGTGCTAAGGGGCATCCTGGAAGGAAGTGAAGGGAGAGAAGGTGGGGGGGGGGGGGGGTCCGTCGATGATGAAGAAACATCTGTAATGGAACCATCAATTGGATCCTCAGAGGCCGAAGCCTCATCAAAGATCACATCCCTGCTCACCTCAACCGTCCGCGTCGTCGGGTCATAGAGCCGATATCCCTTCGTGGTCGTACTATAACCAACGAAGATAAGCTTTCGCAACTTAGAGTCGAACTTCGTCTTCCTCTTCTTCTTGTCCACATGGACAAAAGCATCGCACCCAAAGATGCGAAAATGGGACACGGAAGGCTTCTTCCCAAAGAAAACCTCATACGGAGTCATGTTCTGTAATGCCGAAGTCGGAGAGCGGTTGCGAATATGCACCGCTGTAGCCACCGCCTCACCCCAAAGGAAATGAGGAAGACTCCTATGCTCCAGCATAGATCGGGCCATCTCAATCATGGTCCGATTTGCACGCTCCACTACACCATTCTCTGATGGTGTGTTCGGATGGGAATACTCCACCCGAATACCATGATCCCTGCAAAACTGAGAGAAAAGGTGAGAAGTGAACTCGCCACCGTGATCAGCTCGAACGCCACGAACCTTGGAAGTTGTTTGGGTCTCCACAAACACCTGCCACTCACAGAAACGGGAGTATGCCTCGCTCTTGTACTCCAAGAAATAAGGCCCCACATAACGACTAAAGTCGTCCACAATCAGCATCAAATACTTGGCCTTCCCAAGGGAGGCAGTGCCCATAGGTCCGCAAAGGTCGGTATGAACCAACTCAAGCGGAGAAGTAACCCGCCTAGAAGCAACCTGCGGGTGAGGCTGCCGATGCTGCTTGCCCCTCAAGTAGCTAGGGCACAAAGTGTGAAGAGGAGGGAAATCAGGAAGTCCCTCCACCATCTTCCTCCTAGAAGCCCGGCGAAGAGAATTGAGGTTCAAATGACCATACCGAGCATGCCAAAGCAGCCCAAGCTCATGGGAAGTCCGCGCAGCCAAGGCTGTGAGCGTATAGAGCCCACCCTCCTGTGTACCTGTCCAAAGAGCATCACCTGTAGAAGCATCCTCCACTGTGACTGCATCCTGTGTAAAAATGACTCGGGTACCTAACTGAGTAAGGCCATGCACAGATAATAGGTTGAAACCCAAATCAGGGACATAGAGAACTTTGGCGGAGGAAGACCGCCTGTCAGAAAACATAGGTAAAGTCCCCACGCCTCGAACAGGAACTGTAGAATTGTCACCAATGGTGACTGTACCCCCTCTGGAACGAAGATCCTGAAGCCAATCCTGACGGAAGGTCATATGTGAAGATGCTCCACTGTCGACGAGCCAAGGCTTCTCCTGTGTGGTAGAAGCTAGGGCAGTGTCCTCCTCAACAAAAACATGCACAAACGCAGATTCTGTTGTGGCTGGGGCCGCCTTCGAGTCCTTCTCCTTAGGCTTCAAATGGGGATACTTCTGCCAACACTTCTCCTCGGGATGAGTGCCCTTGCCACAATGGGGACACTTGGGCTTCTTCTCCTTCGCATCCTTCTTGTCCTCCTCCTTCTTGTCCTTGGCCTTCTCCTTCTTTTGTTTCTTCTTCTTGCCGCCACCTGCGCCGGCCGTAAATGCCTTGGTGGAGCCACTGGCTCCCACCTCTTTGAGTCGCTCGTCATGCTCCAAGACAAGCGGGGAAAGCTCCTCCCATAGGAGTGTCTCACGGGTCCTCGAAGTGATGAGGCTGGTGTAGAAGACGTCATAACGGGGTGATGGCACAGCTGAGTCAAGAGGATCATCGCCATATCCTCAGACGATATCAAACGACCAAGAGAGGCTAGCTCGCCTCGCATATCCGCCATCTTCGTGATGTGCTCCTTCATGGAAGAAGAACCATCAAGATTGAGCATCCGCAACTTCTTCTCCAGGGAAATCTTGTGGGCAAATGTCTTGTGCTGATACAAAGACGCAAGCTTCGTCCACACTTCCGCCGCGGTCTTTAACCTGTGAACATGTACAAGAACAGAATCATGGAGACTCATAAAAAGAAAGGAACGGGCTCAAGAGTTGAGCCTATCCCATAAGGCTGCACGGTCCATAGAGGTGCCATCGGACGAATCCACGGGGGGTCGGTCGATGGGCGAAGAAACAAGCTCCCAAAGGTCAAAGGTATCGAGAATACAGGCCACCTTGCATGACCATAGGGAGTAGTTGGAACCATCCAACTTATCTTCCTTCGGAAAGGAAGGGAGAATCGGCACCTGAATAGAGGGAATCAAAGAAGGCATCCGCACATCTGAAGCAGTCTTCACTGAAGAAACCTTCGCGGTAGATGGAACCCTCTGAGATGCATGGACTGAAGAAGGACGAGTGCGAGGAGGTTCTTCCCGATGTCGAACTTCACGATAATCCCGCCTCCGCTCAGAGGAATGATGAGAGAGAAGCTCATCCTCTGAGTCTTCAAAGCCTGAAAACTGGTAAGACATCTTCCAATCTGCAAAATACCAAAGAAAGTTGTGCCGCTGTCGAAATAGGACCAGCAATGTGGTCACCAACCACCAAGACGCAGGCAGAGAGTGCCTACAAACACCTGGATCTGCAAAACGCAAAGATAACTGATGTCGAGCACCAGAGAAGAGACCACCAGCACCAGGAAACAGCCCGGACAGAGGTCGCCAGCAGGAAAAGTGCCGCCTGGGGTGGAAGCGACCTGCAGAACAGCAAAACGCAGCCTGTAGGGAGGTCGCCCAGCAGCAGGAGGGACAGCCTGGTGGAAAACGCAGGGTTGCTGCGTCGCTGGATGACGTGGCAGCCTCTGCAGTCAGCGTGGGCAGCAAAACGCAGGCTGAAAAGCCTCCTGTAGCAATCGCCTGGCAGTTGTTGATCTGTTGGCAGCAGCAGTAGGGTATCTCACTCCTGAGGGTATGTCCTCCGTGCTCTCAATCAGGCGATGATACCATGTGAGAGTGCGCAACGGAAGAAGAACACGAACACAGAGGAGAGGAGAGAGAAAGCAGAGAATGAAGGAAGAAAGTCTGCACTGACTGAGATGAATGCTGAATACACTGAAATGGACAGAGCAGTCCCTGCACGCAGCCTGAAGCGTCAGTGAGGGAACCAGGACAGACTGGAAGCAGTGGCAGCACCAATGCCGGAGACGGAGACGACAGAGGCAGTGCTGTACCTGCAGAGCATAATGCAGGAATGACTGAGGGGGCTGCTATAAATAGCCCCCAGGCCAGAAAACTGGCCGACCAGCCAAAACTGGCCGACCTGGCCAGATTTGGCCGACCAGCCAGATCTGGCCGACTTTGGCCAGATCTGGCCGACTGCCCAGAAAATGGGCAGTCTGGACAAAAAACAGCCCAGTTTGGGCTGTATGACACCCAAGGCTGCTGGCTAACCAGGGCAGCCACAAAATGAATTGACAGAGCTCCTCTGTCTCCTGTCAGACTCTGACAGGAGCTAACAACCAGGAGATGACAGACTGAGAATGATAAAGAGCAGGCTAACAACTCCATCTTGATGAAAAGTTCTTTACCTAAAAGATAGTGTCTCCAATCTTTTAAAGCTTGAATGATAGCCATTCTCTCTTTTTCGTAGGTAGTAACATTATTTTCTGCATTCTACAATCTTTTGCTTGCATAAGCAACTGTATGCCGTTCCTGGTTTGAGATTGCACCAATGCAGTCTCCTAAAGTATCACATTCTTATTAGACCCTTCTCTAAGAGCTCATTCACTTCATAATCTCATCTTGTTGTGTTGGACTCACACGATAGGGTGGCCTATTTGGAGGTCTCTCTCTTCATTTGGAATAAGCTCTCATGCTGAAATTTCAGCCATATGCTTTGTACTCTCTTATGTATCTCTTATCCAAGATGTACTTCCTACTTAGTTTGATCTAATCCAATCACTAAAGAAAAAAATCAGCTCATTGCTCGGAGTTTACAAAAATTAGGGTTTCAAAACTCTAATTTGCAGAATTGTAACAAATCAGCTCTTTTGTATATGGTGCCTATGGTTTGTTTCAATAAATTCCTGTAAAGGGGAGGGGCCGGTTCGCCTCTCAACGTGGTGTTGACTCTTCTCTCTGTCTCTGACTCTCTCTCTCTCTCTCTCTCTCTCTCTCTCTCTCCTAATTTTCATGGCAATATTTGATTGAGTTGGTTAAGTTCAAAGTATTGTCATTCTCATGTTTTTCCGAACGCTTACATTGGTATCAGAGTAAGGATTTCTTCTTTGCAAGAACTTTTCTGGGTGATAAGATCTTTGGGTCCAACTTTCTTACCATGTTAAGAGGTGAAGAGGATGATTTTGATGAACAATCAAAAGGCTCCAGACACTCTGTATCTGTATGCTTCTTTGTTTATGAGAGGATACAGAGATACAAGGAGTTGGAAGTTGATCCAAAAATTCAAGCTTTGATGGAGAGAAGGGCTTAAGTGAAGGTCTTAAAACCCTCCAATATATAGGTGTGGGGGCTTGGGTGCTCAAAAGTGAAAAGTAGAGGCTACAAATGATAAGTGTTTGTTGAAAATGATAAGAGTAGGGACAAGTGTGTAGGGATACTTGTCTCTTCAAAATGACACATCTTCTCTTCTAGATGCCACATGTTACTTTTCTAGAGAAAGAAGCTTTCAAACCTTCTACTCTAAAAATCTCTCAAATGGTTAAGAATTTTTAGATAGTTGTTTAAGACAAAATGGTTCCTTGCGAAATTTTAGAGCCTTTGACGTGAAAAAAAATTCCATTTGGGCAATTTCCAAAAATAGTAACCTCCTAAATTTTAGAAGTCACCAAATTTAGCTTCTGGAGAGCTTCATTGTATAGGTCCAGTGGTTCATGGTTTGTTTATTCGATCATGAGTATTTGGTTTGTTACACCACGACGGACCGAAGTGAAATTCTCATGTAGTTTCCAATCTATCTGCTAAGTATCACAAACCCAAAATCCATAGGATTTGTGCCAATTAATAAGAGCTCCTGAAGCTCTACAGAAGACCTCCATCGCAACTAGAGAGGCCCTAAAATTCTCCTCATCCCCATCCAAGTAAACAGATGTATCTGATGCCTCAAATACCTGTATTTCTATCCCTCAAGAAGGAGCTTATAGCCTCTGGAACAAATAAGAAAAGAAGAGGTGCAAGGGGTTATCCTTGTCTCATTGGCCTCTGAATATTGAATTTGGTATCTCTGGTCCCACCAATGAGGACGTGGTTGTGAGCTGATGAATATAGAGCTGATACACCTTTGATCCATTGATCTGGGAAACCATCCTCAACATGATGCCCTCTAGAAACTCCCAATCAACTCCATCATAGGCCCTCTTGAAATGGAGAAGCAAAACAATGAGGATTTCTTCCTTGCATCGTGCAAAAGCTGTGGATTCCCAAAAGGTGAAAATATTGTCAAGGATGTTGCGCTTCTGGCAAAACCAGTCTGGGTAGGGAATGGGGTTTGGTATCAAGAGAGATTAAATATCATAACCTTGGTCTTCCCAAGGTTCACTATAATGTCTTGGCAAAAGATATGCAATGCATGTAGTTGAGTGGCTGACTCATATAAACACTGACACACCTAGCTGTATCTTAGTGGGGACCCCAAGCTCTTATAGTTATTGGATCAGTCTGTCTCGAAGAAATCCACAAAACAACAGCAGATTTGCCTCCGATGTGCTCTGCCCTCCTCAATGATAGCTCAGAGTGTGAGAATGTGGTTGAGAGTAGAATACTCTCTCTGAACCATGCTTATAAGGTAGATGTTTGTATGTGTGTACCTCTTTGCTCGGCTGATATTCTGGTATGGATCCATATCCTTTTTAGACATTGAGAGACTAATGCTGCACAGGTAGAATGGTGTGCACTTCTTCAAGAGAAGAAAGTTGTGTGTGCATGATGTGTACACAGGTTAATCAAGCTGATACAGTTTTGTTGGTCTTTTGGAGATGGATGAGGCAGTGAGCTTTTGCTCAAAATGAATATCTCTGGGCTGATTTTATCTTCTTCTTTGTTCATGCAGCAAGAAACTTCTTGACCCAGATGAGGTTGGGCTTGTATTTCCTGCTGATCAAGAAAATGGAATGACTCCTGAGGATGCAAAGATCATAAAGATACACATGTCCTCACGTGAGTTCACTCTCTTAAATGTAACGTAGTCTTGAGGTTTGCATGTCTTAATACTTTATGTTAGGTTACAGCATGAACTTTATCACTGATTAAACCTATCAACTTTCCAAAAGCTTCAGGGTGGTGTTCATATGACCTTCTAGAGGAAGTGCACAGATTCCCTCACGTACAGGTTTCTTTATTTATTCTCTTAAGAGAGTTTGTGGGTTGTACAAAGCTGCTAAAAAACTGTGAAGTAATTAATGAGTGTTAAAGTAGAGAGAACATATTTATGGCCTGTTTATCATGTGCTAATCATCCTGAGATGTCCCTTGCACATGTTTGTACCCTTTTTAGCACATGCTAATTGTTTTGAGGTGATGTTTTTAACATAGGGGTTGGCATGACAAAGTTCTAAAGATAATTAATCAAGACTTAGGCAATTTATTTATCAACGAAACTGGCATGACAAAGTGTTAATGCCAAATAGAGTGCTCAAGGCAACAAATATTAAGATCGAACCCAGTGCACAAGTGCTCAATACAAGATGTTGATTTGCACATGCAGTATAGATTTCTTGGTGGAAGATGTGCAACTGATCATTGCTTGAGTAGCAAGTAGCAAAAAGGAATGGGCTGAGAGGGCAGCCTTGTCAGACCGAGTGTGCAAGGGAAAAGGTTTCAATGACTCCATCATTTAGCATAACACAAGAAGTAGCACCCATACTGATTGTGTAGATAAACTTGCACCTTCAAAAACGATTTCTTCCACTAGGAAGCATCCATGAACACCATTCTTAGAAAGCATCGGCTGGAATCTCTCGTGTATAACCATGAGGACACCCAAAAGCCTCTCAACCGGCATAAAAAAGACAAGATCCATGACAATACAAAATACGGCCAACATCATTATGACTTTTGTGCTCACAACACACAAAACATCCCAATTGTTCTATGCAAAATATGCCATATGTCATGTTATTTACATGTGTGCAATCAACGAAATCATGGACGACGTTGCTCACACCTCGCTTGAACTTTCTCCATCAAAGCCTCCAAAATTCCATCATCTAGAAAATCTGCTAAAACCACAAAAGCATTCTTCCTTGTGTGAGTAGATTTCGTAGAGGAAGGGTTACTTCCATCTGTCGTGGTCGAATGAGGGTATTTGCAATCCCATGGAGTGATCACCTTGCCTTCCTGTGCAAACTCAAGCTATGCTTGATGAGATGGGTCACCATTTGATGCACTATATCAGGATATCTTGAGATATGCTTGCTTGATAAATGTATTATTGACAAGAGATTTTAGTGCACGATTGGGGCCGGACAGAGTGACTTTTATATATAGAAGGATGCCTTGTTCAAAGAGATCAATGTTGATAAGGTGGGTCTACATAGGATGGCTTGGGACAAAGAAGTAAGCACCTATGAGACATGCGAGATTTGGCACGTGCACACAGATTAGCCATTTTCAATGGTCTCTCATGCTGGCCAAGATTAGATACCTTGAAATGTTGGAACCAGAAGCCGGGGGCAAGCACAATGAACTGCTTGATAGGATTACCACCACTAATACTAGACATCAAGAACTTTGAGATCTCGAGAAGAGTGGTTAGGATAGTAGTAGATTATGCTATCTTGACCTTTACAATCTCTTGAGGGCATATGAGAGACACAATACCATATCTTTTTAGACGCCCGAGTTATCACTTTGTAGAGGAGACTTTGCACATATAAAATGGCTCTATATGTGGCATATTACATATGCTAGATTTGACATATTACATATGCTAAATTTGAGCAGGTCCTTAGAAAATGCACAAGAGATTTCAGAGAGACCTTACATATTTCAGCTACATATGCAATCCCATACACCTTGCTGCCATGCAAACCGTGTGCTCAAGGATTCCCCAAAATGGTTGATACGATGATGAGTGTAGGGACACTTGTACATGCCTAAAGAGAGAGATTACTTTGGGCACTTGGACACATTGCCAAGCAAGGACACTCTTCAAATGCCTTGTGCAAAAGAAGAAATGAGACTATTTGTACATTGCTCGATGCTTGGCATCATTATGGGAAAGAGAGTTGTGTGATGTACCAAGATGGATATCCATATTGCCTTTGCAGGGCTACAGGCCAACAGAGTGGTCTTTCTTTACTAGTAAGATGGTCAAAGAGGCAATCTATAGGCTACAGAATTGGAGGACATAGTATGAGGATGGTCTAGTGGCAAAGCACTTCTCACATGCATGTGACACATTGGCACCTATAGTTCAAAATAGCAATTTGTGAGGGATTCCTTGAAGCATGGTCAAACCGTACTATAGTCTTACTCTTTAAGAGTGGTGACCTTTTGGTCCCTAGCAACTATAGGACCATCATGATCAGCCTCACATTGGCTAAGATATATGGATTGATATTGAAACATGATACATGTGCTGAGATGCAAGGTAGGAGAGCATGGGGGCACGTTGCTTGAATACACCACCTGGAACCATATCCTCACACTTAGGGCGATCATTGAGGAGGGTCGAGCTCGAAACAAGAGGATCTACTATTGCTTTGTGGATTTCCCTAAGGCATTTGATAGAATTTCTCAAGCTTGTTTTATGCAGAGATTGGACTACTAGAGGGCTGCAATGGGACATTCATACATTGTCCAAGAGAGTGACAGGCCATATGGACATGGAAGGGAATGTTTGAGAGGATTGACAACACCATAGGAGTAAAACAAGAACGTTTTCTTTCATTGACACTATTTGGACTATACATAGATGAGGTATCCCCCTACATTGATAGGGGAGATGGAGCTAGAGCTAGCCTTGCTGGAGTGTTAATACTGATACTATTATTTGCTGATAATATTGAATTCATTTTAGATTCACTAGAGGGCTGCAATGTCATTTAGATGCACTATATATCTCACAGTGAATATTGAAAAAACCAAAGTCGTAGTATTCAAGATTTCAGCAGCATGGGTGACCTGTTCTATGTATTAATTCGCATTTGGGGTACATGCAGTGGAGCATGTGAGAGAATGTCTATACTTCGGAGTCACTTTTTCTGGCCCAAGATTTTCATTAAGAGAGGTTGCTAAGCCCCGACTAGCATGAGGCTATGCAGCACTATGGGCCATGGAGAGCCAATGTGCATAGTTTCAAGAATCTCGCATCAAGCTATGTTTGTTTGACACTCCATCTCACCTACCCTTCTGTATGGAGCTGAAGTTTGGGGTTGTAGTCTATGCCACAGATGATTGAGCCTGCTTGCTGACTAGACTAGCCCAGAGAGAGACCATTTTGATGGTGGCTGGAACCGCATAGAGGGACCTTCGATGATGATGTCACACATGATCAAGAGTAAGCCCTTCACCCCACACTCTCATCAGAGTAGTGAGGGCCAACACCTATGGTTGTGGAGGCACTCTTTAGGGTAGTGACTTTCTACACAGGATATGGGAGCTCCTTCACCACTGATATCTCAGACTAGCATTGAGCACCTCTAGATAGCTAGCAAATGCAGGTGAGGGAATGTTGGTACTCATTGATGACAACTTGGATGAGCTTGCATGGGTTGGAGCCGGCAGCTCTCATCCTTCAACTATAGCTTGGACTGTCCTACACTTCCCTTAGTCTATTTGAGCTGAATTTAGTCATTAGGGCTGATGTCTTGTGAGTTAAGATAGGGAGGACTTAACCAGCTGCCTCTCCCTCTGGGACCAAAGATGGAGTTTTACTGGAGCCACTTCGTACATCTCTCTCAGGATAGATTTATTGTCGGACCACAGAGTATGGGTGCACCCCTCTCCCATAGTATGCGGGTTGCTATTGGACAGCGGCACAACACTACTAGATAGGAGACCAGCTCACCTAGAGAGACCTAGGAGTCTCCCCCCTCGACACATAGCGATCTTGGACCACATCATAGCTAGGATCATGTACTGACCTTGAGAATTAGAGAGGAGCCACTATAGCTATATATCTTGTTTCTAGACTTAGAGATCTTTAGATGTTTAGATGTTAGCCTTAAAGTAGGACACATTTTTCTTTCACTTCATGAGGAGATGGCATTGGACATAGATATACTTAGGTCTTGTCTCATAGGCCACATTGGCCTTTTGTAGATGTTAAGTTTCAAGTAATTTCTTCATTTCTTGAAGCTCAAACATAAGCTCTATTTTATGTATGTGCCTTCACACATCGTATTTGATTCTCTTGTCCAGTATTTCCCATTTTTACATGGTCAATATTAAGTGAAATCTCTAGTTGTGCATACTTGAAAACTTTTTTTTTTTTTTTTTGGCAAATAAAATGTGGCTGATTATATTACTCAAAAAAATTGGTTACAACGGAGTATTCATGCTCTTCAGACAAGCTGGAGCTGGTGAGGTCACAAATACATCATGTGTAGAAGCCTCTTAAGGTGGTTTGGGGGGAATGCGGGCAAGAAGCCATGAAGGGGGGTGTATTGCCATTTGGGGCTGCCTGCCTGCATCACGAAAAACAGGTGCTGACCGCCCCAAGTGCGCATGAAATGACATCGGAGCTCTTGACTCACCCTGCAGTTGATCCCATCGGCCACGGAGGGAGTGGATGATGGAGGTCCAGAGCTTTGCTAAGGTTGCCTGTACTGAGAGTCTCTCTCCGCTGAAGGCCTCCTGACACCGTGCCTTCCAGATATACCACCTCGTAAGACTCCCTATGATTTTCCATACCTCAGAGCGGTCTGCTGTGAACTCAGTACCTGGCGGATGGGTAAAGCCTCCAAACCGACCACTACACACGACCCTACCCCGATCATGAATATCATGTCCTGTATCCCGCCCTCATATAGAAGGTGATAGCCCTGGCTGACCGCCTGCCAATAGAAGGCTCCCCATGAGATACATCCAAGGGCTCTCCTGCGGTGCAAGGCTGGTGCACCTGGAAGAACTCCCTGCACATCGTGTCTCCCTTCCGTGCCCAGAAGGTTGCTGAGTTGCGGAAAGAGAACTCCGAATGCCTGTCCTCAAGGCCAGCAATGGCTGCTCGCGTTCGCACCTCCTATGCGTGGAGGGTGGGATCCCCTGGTGCCTTCTGTAATAGTCTCTGCGTGGCTGCAAGGTCCCATCGGAGTGCTCTCTCCTCCTCCCAGCTTTGCTACCTGGCCTGTATGGCTGCCTCTTGGTAGATTCTGCTCGATTCGGCTAGGACCTCTGCAATCTCCTCTGCTATCCGGTCCCTCCTGTCCCACTCTCTGGTCCAAATCTGCTCTATCTCTCTTGTCACCTCCTCCCTCCTATAGATCGAGTCAGGGATCCGACAGGATCACGTATCTAGGGCGGATGCTGGGGAATCAAGTGTCAGGAGAACCGGGCAATGATCGGACAACGTGGTGCTAGCCAGCTGCTCAATTTGGCCTCCATGAGAGCCTCCCCACTCCCACATAAAACCGGTCCAACCGCTCCAGTAGGACTCCACCTAGCCGTCTGTATCCGCAAGAGAAGTCCAATGACCTCTCCCTCCTTTTGAAGGCAGGGTCTTTCCAGGCATCGCGTGCTCCTATTGTTAGCAGAAAGACCTCCCATGCCTCCTGCTCCTCCCTAGCCATGCCCTGGTAGTTTCTGCCTCTGCCCTGCTGTTCCTCCAAAGCCTCCAGATTGTTGAAGTCTCCTCCAATGATTCAGGACTCCACCTCTGGGAGTCCATCTGCGATCTCCACCCAGAACTTGCTACGTGCCTAACCTCCGTAGAGGCATAGACATTGAGGACTCCAATGCACGAGTCCGCAATATCCAATTTGATCCATAGAACCCTCCTTGCCACTATCGACCCGTGGTCTCGCACACAGGCGGTGAGGCTTGGGCCAGTGCTTGCATACGCCTCCGCTCCTGCCGTGGTTACCTATGGCATGCTCCCACTAGGTGTGTGAGCTACTCGGAAGTACCTTCCCTATCCGCTGGGCCTGGGTGGGGGTGAGCTTGTGCTCCTGTAGCAATAAGATGTCGATCCGTCCGGCAAGGGTAGGCTGCAACTCCTGCCGAACAATCAACTTTCTAGAACCACGTGCCCCACTGTAGTGGAGACTATTCACATTCCAAGATGCAAGGTGTAGGCTCATGGGGAAACCTATGACTGACCGAATAGACATCTGTTCGGTGTGGAGGCTACTGATGAGGAGGAAAAACTATGAGGCATGCAAGTACGCTTTGCTGCCGGTCTAGACTGCGAGCTCCAGTTCCCCACGGTGGCCCTCGGCTGGACCATAGGGGTGATAGATGCTCTAGGTGGTACTATCAATGCATCTATCAGCCATGCTGAGAGTTGTGCCAAGGGCCACTCGATCATATTCCTCGGAGCTCTCCACTGTGTGTTGGGGTAAAGGCGCCTCCGCCGTGCCGCCCCGTGTATTACTACACTGACAGTACCCGCCACTGCACACTGCAGGTGGCGGGCGCCCGTCACGTCACTTTATTCTTTATATTTATTTTTTAGTGACTAGTAAATAAAGGAAGGCCCGGTCACACATTGTGACTGTTGGAGTTCCCATTTCTTGTCTCTCTCTTTCTTGCTCTTGCTCTCCCGCCATAGCTCGTGTGCAAGCTTCGATCCTTCTCACCTTTCAACTGGTATCAGAGCTTGGCTTCCTCTTGCTCGAGCTCGACTCGGTGCTTTTCTACCTTCGCATCGACTCCCTTCACGCATTGGATCTCCATCCCGGCAGCCATATCCGATCTCCCCGAGCTCCCGTCACTCCCCGGCTTCCCGAGCACCTTTCCGGCCTATTGAGGCACCTTCAAGGCATTGATACTGAGGTATTTGATCATTCTTTCAGGGTTTTATTTCAGTCTACAGGTTGCAAACAGCAAGGGCAGCCATGGCTTCAAACCCTTGAAGCTTATTCTCCTCATATTGTGCCTTACACCTATCAAGGCTCAAAGAGGCTTGTTGTAGGCCTTTGATAGGCCCTTCTTGAGCCCCCCATTACCCCCTTTTCAGCCCATGTGGAGCAGCAGCAAGTTCAGCATCAACAGGACAGATTGCACCATTTTTTTCCAGGCTGTTAGCACTCGTCTACTTCAGCTCCACACTTGGCCATTGCTTCTTGCTCTCTACCTTGATCAAGAGGGCTATAGACTTCATGTTTGATGTAATTCAAGCTTTGGGCATTGGTCTTGATCATTCGGGGCTGATTTCTTCAGATTTGGGACTGTCATAAACTGTCATAACAGGCTGAAAACAGGGCAGCACCATTGGCATTAGCATTTGTTGCTTATACTCCATTCCGGTTGTGCTATTTGATGCCCGTACGCGGTCTACATGATGCCTAGTGCCTTGGGAATACATACACATGATTATGCCATGATTTTGGCCTGAAATATTGGCTGATTTGGGACTGTTATTTACTGTTATACAGTGCTGGAAACAGGGCAGCCACACTTGGCATTGGCATTTGATGCTTATACTCTACTCTGGTTACCTTGTTTGATGCCCGTATGCGGTCTACATGATGCCTAATGTCTTGGGAATGTATGCATTCGATTTGCCCATGATTTGGCATTGTTTTTGGGCTGGAAATTGACAGTTTTGGACTGTTTAGAGCTGCTGTACATGAGCGGGCTGAAGCTCATTTGTCACATGTATTGCTTCTCTATCGATACCGGATGTATGCTATGGGTTATGTCATGATGTATTACACTTTGGGGATTGACTTCGAACTCATGATCGTGATTCCGGAATGCTTTTGAGCATCGCATTTGCTCCGTTGCTATTGGTTTGTCATTGGCAGTTTGGTCGACTTGACTGGCATTTGGGCCGCTTATGCCTATTGTCTGTACTTGACGGATAAGCTCTATGCATTACATGCTTTGGTCTGTGGTTGATGCCTCTTAGTTCGTCCATGCTTGACAGATATTTTGGAGCTCCGATTTGGATGTTTTGAGCACTTCAGACTCACAGGGATATTGACTTTGGCTTGCTACTGGATGTATTGACTTGACAGAGATCTTGCCATTGGGATTATGTCTTGCTTAGTGGTTGCTACATCAGTTGCTTCATGTATGTCATGCTCTTGGGAAGCGTATGACGCATTGACTTGGTCACTTGTCACTGGTACTTTGTCTTGGGTTGCTTGAGCCCTTAACTCGATTGTACGCCTTTTGTGCCAGTGGGAGCATCTTGCATGCTTACTTGACCTTGAGCAGGGATTACATGCTATTGGAGCAGTCTATGTCATTGAGCAGTTATGGATGTATTGAGACTTTGGGATTATACTCCGACAATTGGATGTTGCATTGAGTATATGTCTTGGTTCACAGGATGCTTATGAGCTGAGTCTCAATTCTGGGGTGTGCCTCTTACTGGCAGATGCTATTTGACATCTCTCGGTGTTATGCTCATGTATTTTCACTGTCATTTGGCTTTGCTTTGTCCTCTTTATGCCGGCTTTGGACCTAGCATTGTTTAGTTGACATTAGATCCAGTTTTGGGACAGTTTGCTCTCATTATTGCAATTCTGAAATTTATTACAGCAAGTATTTATTGGTGGACTGAGCAGTATTTTTTATGCTGAAATATCCTGATTTGGTGTACCGCACCTAGTACTAAGTGGGCAGTATCTTTTGGCACACTTTTCTTGCCATTTGGAGCTCATTTCAGTGGATTTTGGGCATTTTCTGCAGTAAAACAGCCAGCAGTTTTACATTGTCTGTGCATTTCCAGCCTGCATTATGGCATCCTCTTCGACTGATAATGCCATATTTAACATCACAAAGTTGGATGGTACCAACTACTCTTATTGGAAGAGTCAAATTTGGCAGGTCTTGGTGTAGAAATCTCAGATTAAGCCACTTCAGTTGAGTGGGGAGCAGCCTGAAACTATGGACAATGACGACTGGCTTGAACTTGATGAGCTATGCAAGTCCACGATTGTATTGTCTCTCACTGAACATGTACATTATAATGTATTTGAGGAAGCACAGAGTGCATGGGATCTATGGAATAAGATCAAGAATCTTTATGATAAGAAAAGTCCGGCGAGTTAGATGTACTGGTTGAAGTAGCTTATGGATCTGCGCATGAAGGATAATGCGACTATGTCTGCTCACTTGAGCCAGTTCCATGCTATACTGAAGAACCTGACTTCGCAGGATATCACCTTTGGAGAGGAAGTAACTCCTCTTTTCTTGCTTGGAACTCTGAATGAGTCATGGGATGTATTCCGCACTGCCCTATGTGCCTCTAGTGCTACTCTGAAACTGAATGATGTTGAGAGTGCTCTTCTGCAGGAAGAGGTTAATCGCAAAAACTTGGATGCCTCTCATGTTTCACATGCTTTGACAGTTAGAGGCAGGAATGACAGGAATGATCGTGGTAATAACCGTGGCCGTGACTCGCAGAAGGGTCGGTCTAAATCTCGTGGAAAGTCGCGTAGTAAGTCGCGTGGGCGCAACGCTAATGTCACTTGTCATCATTGTGGGAAAAAGGGCCATATCAGACCACAGTGTCATGAGTTGCGCAATGAAAAGCGCAAGGATAAGGGCAAAGAGAAAGTGCAGGAGAAGTCCTCTGATCGCAGCATAGTACCTGCGAAGTCTAGCGTCAAGATTGAAGAAATTAATGTCATGCAGACCGAGGATTCCGATGGTAGTGATGAGTTCATACTTGCAGCTAGTTCTTCTGATGCTTCACACTTGACTAAGACACCTAGTATGTATGCACAGTGTTGGTTATTGGATTCAGGTGCGTCCTTCCATGTGACGCCTTACCGTGAGTGGTTTCACTCTTACCGTACTGTATCTGGATCAGTCAGACTTGGAGATGACAGGTCTCTTGATATTGTGGGCTGTGGAGATATTCAGTTGCAGTTTTCCACTGGCAGTTCCTTTTTGCTCAGGGATGTACGTCATGTACCTGCGCTTACACGCAGTCTTATGTCTGCAGGACAGTTGGATGATGCAGGGTTTCATGTCTGTTTTGGGGATTCTACCTGGAAGATTACCAAAGGCAGACTTGTGCTTGCTAGAGGTGCCAAGGCTGGCAGCCTCTATCCTCTTGTTGTATCTGGGTCTTCTGTAGACCATGTTTTGGCAGTGGGCTCTATCCCACATGTATCACTTTGGCATGCCCGTTTGGGGCATATGTCTTTGAAGGGAATGAAAATGTTATCTGGTTTGCAGTATCTTCCGCCTTTGGACTATGCACGTTTTGACTCGTGTGATCATTGTCTTTATGGTAAGCAGAATAGGTCTACACATAAGAAATCGGGTAGGCCATGCATGAATGAGCCCTTGGCTTTGGTACATTCAGATTTTTGTGGGCCCATGCCGTGTATGTCTATGGGTGGCGCGAAGTACTTTGTTACCTTCATTGATGATTTTTCTAGGAAAGTGTGGGCTTATCCCATAAAGCAAAAGTCCGATGTCTTGGCAGTCTTTCAGCGTTGGCTTGCTCTTGTTGAGAACCAGACTGGGTATAGGCTGAAATACCTTAGGACTGACAATGGGGGAGAATATGTCTCACGTGCTTTTGAGCAGTTTTGTGATGACAGGGGTATTAAGCGTCAGTTGACCGCCCCTTACACCCCCGCCCAGAATGGTTTGGCTGAGCGCATGAACAGGACTATTCAGGAGCGTGTCCGCTCTATGCTTAGCCATGCAGGCCTACCACAGAGCTTTTGGGCTGAGGCAGTTAGTATGGCAGTGCATGTCATAAACCGATCGCCTTCTAGTGGATTGGATTTCCAGGTTACAGAGGAAGTTTGGGCTGGTAACCCACCCTCTTATGCGCATCTCCGTGTCTTTGGATGTGAGGCATTCTGCCATGTGCCCAAGGACAAGAGGAGTAAGTTGGATCCAAAGAGCATTAAATGCATCTTTCTTGGTTATGGTGATTCAGGAGAGATGGGCTATCGTCTATGGGATCCGCAGGCGCGGAAAATAGTACGCAGCCATGATGTAGTCTTCCATGAAGACAAGATGCACAGGCAGCTTGAGAAAGTGGTTGAGATCCGCAGAGTGATCTTTCAGGAGGAGCCTAGAGCTCCTGCACAACCAGTTGGACAGCCTACAGCTGCAGCAGATGCTCATGGTCAGGGTGTTGGACAGGCAGCTGGGCAGGCAGCAGAGCCTGCAGTGAGAGCCTTTCACTTCGCGTAGGGGTGACAGTCACTCCTGGGAGAGGGCTATGCAGTCTGAGATCGACTCCTTGCATAAGAATGAGACTTGGGATTTGGTTGCCTTGCCTAAGGGCAAGAAGGCTTTGCCATGCAAGTGGGTGTACAAGTTGAAAAGTACCCCTGGACACCCCAAGCCGGCATACAAGGCTAGATTGGTAGCAAAGGGTTTTAAGCAGGAGCATGGTGTAGACTTTGATGAGGTCTTTTCTCCTGTGGCTAAGATGACCACCCTGCGCTTGGTCTTGGCTTTGGTTGCTCAGCTTGACTTAGATCTATATCAGATGGATGTCAAGACGGCTTTCTTACATGGGGACTTGCATGATGAGATCTATATGGAGTAGCCTAAGGGCTTTGCAGAACCTGGCAGGGAGCACCTAGTGTGCAAGTTGAAGAAAAGTCTTTATGGCTTGAAGCAGGAACCTAGGGAATGGTATCATAAGTTTGATGCCTTTATGCAGTCACAGGGCTACAGCAGGAGTGCTATGGATCCGTGTCTTTACACGAAGAAAGCCTGTGATGGTTCATTGCTTATTTTGGTACTCTATGTGGATGATATGCTGATAGCAGGGAAAGCTCATGATGAGCTAGATGCTCTTAAATCTCAGCTGAAGAAGAGCTTTGAGATGAAGGATTTGGGATAGGCCTCTCACATACTTGGTATGCGCATTAGACGTGACAGGTATCAGGGACTCCTCTACTTGTCACAGAGGGAGTATATTTATAAAGTCCTTGAGCGCTTCCGCATGCAGGACGTAAAGCCTATTGGCTGTCCATTGCCTTCTTATGTGAAGGTATCACAGGCCGATTGTCCGCAGACAGATGAGCAGAGGGCCGAGATGGCCCAGATCCCTTATGCTTCAGCCGTGGGCAGTTTGATGTATGCCATGATAGCCACTCGTTCAGATATTGCCTTTGCAGTTGGTGTTGTGGCACTCTATATGGCTACACCTGGTAGGAAATATTGGGATGCCGTGAAGGGTATCATGAGGTATCTGAAGGGCACAACAAATATGTGTATTTGCTATGGCAGCCAGGATACAGGGGTCATGGGGTACACAGACTCCGATTATGCAGGACATGCAGATAGTAGGAAGTCCACTTCTGGCTATGTATTTGCCTATGCTGGATGTTCAGGGTTCAGAAGTGTACGGCTTTGTCTACCACTGAGGCCGAGTATGTTGCAGCCACTGAGGCTTGCAAGGAGGCCATATGGCTAGGCCATCTAGTTGCTGACCTTGGGATTGATGCTATACCTACACTGCATTCGGATTCTATGAGTGCCATTCAGTTGGTTAAGAATCCGGTCTTCCATGCGAAGACAAAACACATTGAGGTGAGGTATCACTTCATACGTGGTGTCGTGGAGGACAAGTCTGTTGACCTTGTCAAGATCTCCACTGACGAGAATCCTGCAGATCTGCTCACGAAAAGCCTCACTACTGAGCGCTTTGCCTTCCTCAGGAGATTGATGGGTGTTGGATGAGATGTTGCCTTTCCTCATCCCTTGTACTTATGTACAGTTGTACTGTCTTTTTCTTTTCTTTCTCTCTCACTGGGGCAGATTCGCCTTTAAGTGGGAGGTTGTTGGGGTAAAGGCGCCTCCGCCGTGCCGCCCCGTGTATTACTACACTGACAGTACCCGCCATTGCACACTGCAGGTGGCGGGCGCCTGTCACGTCACTTTATTCTTTACATTTATTTTTTAGTGACTAGTAAATAAAGGAAGGCCCGGTCACACATTGTGACTGTTGGAGTTCCCATTTCTTGTCTCTCTCTTTCTTGCTCTCGCTCTCCCGCCATAGCTCGTGTGCAAGCTTCGATCCTTCTCACCTTTCACTGTGGAGGGGCTCGAAAGATGATACTCAAGTGTGGGACCTCGGCACCAGCCCACCAGTTAATGTCCATCATGCAGCCAGGCCATTGCTGTGCAAACAGTGCTAGTCCTTTTTCTCCCATCCACTGGGAGATGTGGTCCGCCACCTGACTCTTCAACTCCTCCTCTATCGGTGTAGTTATCCACTCCTTTGAGTGAGAGGACTGAAGAAAAAAGACGTAGTTTGGTCCATCTGTGGTGCTAGTAGATGGACCTTGCCCCTCCTTGACTTACGAACCACGAAGATCCCCACCTCTAGCAGTAGTGGAAACTCTCCGCGCTCCGCAACTCTCAGGTAGGACCATGGGCCACTGTAGAAGAACTCTTGTGGCAACAGCTGTGCGTGTCTCGGGAAAGTGTGATGGGCGGTAAGGGCGGATGAGCTGGTGGCTGTGTGGGAGAGGGGGGACTGCTGGTGCGAAGAGGATGTAGGCGTGTGTGGCTCCTCACCTCCTGTGGGAGGGGGGGAGGTGGGTCTGGGGGGGATCACCTGAATCGGGTGCGGATTAGGGGGGGTGCTCGGTAGGGGAGGCGGTGGGGGGGAAGAAGATTGAGGGATGGTGGGATGGACAAAGGTGCATGACGGGTGTTGGGGGGGAGGGGGGGACCTGGAGGCCCTGGCAAGGGGGGGCTTTGGGCTAGGGTCAGTTGGGGGGGGGGGGGGGGGATGGGTGTGGGGACTATGGGATTTTAGCTGGGGTAGTCCGTGGCGTGAGTGGTGGATGTGGGGGGACTGCGGTCCTGCTGGGTGGGATGGGCGGGGGGGGGGGCGGCTATGGAGTGCTTTGCCGAGGGGGCGTCGCTCGCCCCCCCACTCCCTGCTGACGAGGCTGGGTCTGAGGGCTGGCTGCGCCCCCCCTTGCTGTCTCCCTCTTTGTCGTCTCTGGACTCGTGTAAAGCCGTCGGCGTCCACCTGCGGGCCTGTCGGCAGAGCCTTCTTGGCTCCGAAATGCGTGCACACTGCTGCCTAATGCCCAAAGTCGTGGCAGCGCAGGCACTGCCCTGGTTGCCCAGTCACACTGACCTATTGCCTAAATGAGTGCTCGCCCACCTCAATCTCTAGGAGCTATGGGATATTCTTGAGCTCTTTCACTGCCACCCGTACCTTTGGGACTCCTGTTGTTGTCACTACATCCATGAAAGACACGGGAAGGACAGTGCCGAAGAGCCGACCAAAATCTTCCACCAACTGGCGATACTCTATCGCCAGGCGGAAAAGAAGGGTGACCGGGTGCCGCAGAAACCTGTTGTGGAGTGCAAATGCCTCCATAGTAAAGCCACTGTACTAAGGGATCATGTATATGATCCCCTTCGTGGACGCATATGGTGAGCTGGCAAGTAACTCGCGAGTTGCGTCTGCCAAACTAAGCCGGACCATGAAGATTCCTTGGCCCATTAGGACTGCCTCCACGATCTACGTTGTGCTGATACGCAACGTGGAGTGAAGCCAGTCGCGAAGCTGGGCCCTGGCTCGGGAATGTCCTACTACCTAACCATAAATCGTTGGTTCTTGTAGCTCCAGCTCCTTAGCTCGGATGGCTAAGAGCTGCTCCTGAGAGAGGACAATGCGCAAGGTGTTTGACTGGGGGGCACTCGCTGAGTGTACCGGCGTCTGACCAAAGGTTTCCATTGCGCGTCCCTTCTAAGAGAACTACTATCACGTCGCGGTGCTACCTGAAGGGGGGGGGGGGGGGGGGGAGTTGCTGTAGATAGAGGGAACAACTGGAGGGTGGTGGGAACAATGGCGAGGGGGGGGGGGGGTGTTGTATAACGCGGATGGATCTGAGCTTACAAACGGATGCAGCGCGCCCGAGGGGGAGGGGGGCGGGGGGACAAGGCGGCTGAAACTGTTGGGGCGGGAAAGACAGGGCCGAATCCTTTGATCGGGACAGGGTGAGATGTCAGGGCGTGACAGGACGAAATGACGGAGCAGGGCAGGGCGAAATGTCGGGGCGGACAGGGTGAAATGTCAGGGCGGAGGGGAAAGACAGCAGGGCAGGTCGAAATGTCGGGGCGGAGGCGAAATGTCGGGGCGGAGGGGCACAATTGCGAACCATCGGGGCCGGGGGGGAACCAGCGTTTTTGGGGGGGGGCGAGTTGGCGAACCGGGTGCTGACGATGGCGAGGTTGAGCTATGACGGGCGCGATGAGGCGGAACGGGGGGGGGGGGGGGGGGGGGCAGACTATCTATGCATGTGGTTTACTGTCGGCTTGAGTACCTCTATATATCCCATTTTTACTTGGTCAATAATATGTGAAATCTCCAATTGTGCATACTTGAAAACTATGAGCGTTGACCACAGAAAATGTGAAAACCCTCTCTGTGTAGGACTTTAGAGTGTCTCCATTATTGGAGACTATCTATGTATGTGGTTTACTGTTGGCTTGAGTACCTCTATGGGAAGGAATCTAAAGGCCTTGATCCTTGAAATAGCTCTTATGGGAATGATGCTCCCAACAGACTTAGTGTATAAGGATTAGTTTTGGCTCTCAGATGACTATGATGGAGTGTTCCTGACCTGTATCACACAATTGGATATTTGATATACAGAGTCGCATGACTTGATTGGGTTGCTGAGCTCCAGCTTCAGGAAGAAGTCACTAGTTTGTTTTGGTGCTGAGATCCAGCTACATTAATTCATCAGTAGGATTGAATATATCACTCCCTAATTTTATAATTGTCGTTGAGGTTGATGGCCAAACTTGTTGCATCATTTTGTTAATAAGTGTGGTGAGGATCATGCTCTGGTACTTCTCATTTTAAAGTCTCTTTTGTGGTCGTGTGCTCAACCAGATATTCAAAGCCTTGCTCAACAAGCGAAGGTGCGGCAACGGTGAGATAGCTTACACCATTTAAGTTTACATGTGTAGCAATGACTCTTCAAGCATTGTATGTGTGTCTCAGGAACTTCTACTTAAGTTCATTTACCTAATCATTCGCGGTTTTGGCAGGGTTGTCGCCACAGCCATTGCTTACTTCAGGAGGGTTTACACCAGGCATGTTGTTGGAAGTTGGTTTCTTGTAAAATAACTGGGCACTGTCTTTAGGGCAAGGTCTTTTAGAAGAATGTATAAGGGTGCTTTTAGATGTTCCATAGAACAAACTTATATCTTTCCATGCTAAGTTTGCAGATAACCAACATTCTCCAAGGTTTACAGTCCCTTTATAGATGTCTTTTGATATGAACAAATCCATTGTTTCTCTTATGTAATGCTCTTTCAGCAACAGCAGAGCATTTAGGATCTGAAATCACCATTTTATCTACCTTTGATAATTTTCATATATCCTGCTTCTGCAATTTGCAATGTACAAGGATAATAAAAAGTTGGCTCTCTGTGCTGAACATCAGAAAGAAGAATAAGTTTGGATATAGCACATGTCAAGCTACAGGTGCATATGGTTATTTTTTATGCTTAGCTTCATTTTAGGCATGAAGACCATCATGATTCACAACAGTCCCTAGTGAGCCTTGTCTTGGGATATGTAATGGGTAGATGGAAGAGCTGGCCCTTGTGAGATATGTCTTGGGATGGGTAGGGGGTAGATAGGTGAGATTGCTCATAAGATATGCCAAAGACACTGAAGTAGTTAAGGCTGCTCCAAAACCATGATTACATGGTAGGTATGTGCCTTCAATTGGGCAGCCTGGAAAAGTGCCATGTCTTACAGTAACACTTGGGCTGCTGCTATTACATTACAGGAAGATTGCTGTCGGTACTGTTTAGGGTGCAGTTGGCAACTCTCAATATGCATTCTTTAGATCAATAACTAGCAAACCCTTACAGATTTAATGAATTGCTATCCCTATGAGTATCATGGATCAATCTACTGTCGGATTACTAAAGTACTACTGGCACTATCGATGCTAAGAAATTGAAATTATGTATTGTTGGGTTACTAAGTCATTTGTGTAGGGATATCCTCCTCAGCTCATTAACTATCCATGTTAATGGGCACTACTAAAATGGCTCTCTTTATTCATGTTATCTTTAATTTTGGTTTGTTTTTTGCACCGAAACATCTCTATGGTACGGAGATTCTAATCTCTTTTACAAGGTTTTGTATTTCAGTCCAGGATTAACATGCAAATCTTACACTGGTTCTTCTTGGGCTAGAGACATGGGAAGCTCACGGCTCCTTTGTGGTTCTATCTTCCTTGGCGATTTGCTCTTATACTTGTATGGAGGCTTCCTCTCCCATGGTAGATCTTCAAGCATCTCTCAATGCCACCACGACAGGTGCTTCTCCCTAGCTCCTCCAGCTGGGGTCCCTCATCGTCACCCTTCATTGTTCTTTGCACCACAAGAAGACCAATATCTGGTTCCTTTTTCTCCTTTGGCATCAACATCCATGGTTGATAGGGGGTTCTTGCCCTTTGCTTGATATCTACATGTCTCTATATTTGTCTTAGATAGCAGCCCCCCTTCCTTATGTACTCACCCTTTGGATTGCTTCATCATCATCATCATCATCATCTTTGTAAAAGGGTGCTTGGGCAAGTGAACAAATTTCTCCACGAGGGATGCTGTCCAGGTGGTATCTTGCTGCATGTGCATTCTCGTCATGTAGCATTCATCTATGTATCTCATTTTGTAGAGCAGCTCCACCAGCAGTTCTATTACCACTTCACTTTCATATTTGTTTACCCCTTTACTTTGTCATTGAGACCTTGGATAGGTGGTTGGGATAGTCTTCTGTTTTGTGATGTTGGATTTCACCATTCCTTTATTTCCCCCCTTGGGCATGGTTGCGTTATTTTTCAAAAAAAAAGGTTCAAAGTGGTTTCATTGCCTTCGTAAGTCCTAGGCCATTGGGCAGCCAACAAGCATTCATTTTTTGTCCAACACATTGGCCTCTCTAGGGTGACCATTTGGGCTCTTGAGGTAAGATGGCCATTGCCTCTGAATTCTTGGCAGGTTTTTGGCAACGTGCAGCCTTGGCCCAATGGCCTGGCTACTTTCAGGTGGGATGCCTTTGGGTAATTATAGGCTACACTGTTCTTCTAGTTCCACTTTGGTTTCTCGTTTTGGGTGTGAGAGGGGGGTGTTAAAAGCCAAAAAAGGTGCATTATACATCAAATGTTCATTAGCACTTCATTACAGCCCCAAAACTCATTGATTACCAAGGTTTTTGTGTCCCATAAGCTAAAACTGTAATTTTGGGAGGATCCACATTTGTAAATAGGTGGCAGTCCAACCACTCTATTCATCCCATTTTTTCAAGTTCACTCATCTGTCTACTTCTGCCTTGTCTTCTACAGCTGCTGGTGATGTACATCTTGCTGCCACCAAAACATCTGGCACCTCTTTACTGCTGCATTTGCAGCTGAAGCAGACTGCGCTGCTGTCCAGCCCTTCTGGGACCTGTTTCCAGCCTACGTTTGGCGTTGGAGCAGGCCATCTTGCACCAAGTTTGTCTCCCCCAATTGTCGCTCATCTGCGTACTGCTGTATGTGATCAGATGCACACACTTTTAGGTGGTATATTGCTACATTTACCAATTCCAGCCCTCTAGACTGCTACATTTTGGTTTCCAGCTTGCTTCCCTTCCATTTTTAGCATCATCACAGCTTTGATTGGTGGTTATAGCCCTCAGTATCCATCTCTAGTGGACGTCACTCTCCGACTACTTCCTCAACCCACTCAAGAGCCATCAACTGTTTGACAACTCTCCCTTTGAGCATCTCGTATATTCTTCATTTATAGCACTCATTCATTCACCTCAGGGTTGTCTTTCTTCTTTGTTTATGTTTTTCTGTTTTGTGTTTTGCATTTTTGTTCGAGTTGTTGTGTTTTAGTCATGTTGGTACATTCTATGTTTTCACCATGCAAACCATTGCATATCTTCACACTTGGATACCCCTTGCAATATGTAGATGACATTGTGTCAATTAGTGACTCTCCATGGGGGAACTGTGGAGACACTTTTACGAATGCTAATCCTCAATGTATAAGAGACCTTGAGATGCAATTGCCAAATGATATTGTTCATAATTAAACTAACCAAGATTTTCTTTTATTGCGGGCAAAAACCCATGAAACTCCAAGGAAGTTATCCTCAAGTATGAAATTCTTGCTTAAGTTCAGTCCAAACTAATCCCTAAGGAAGAGGAAGTCTAGGAAGACTATTGGAAGGTTTTGCCACTTATGTTGATTTGTCTTGATGAAGTTACTTTGCCACTTATGCTAATTTGTCTCGATATCATTATTTTTGGAAAAAAAGATTTGTCTTGGAAATAAACTTGTTTATATATAATGCATTCGAAATAAGATGTTTGTGATCGTAAGCTAGTAGGTACTAATATTTCCTAAAATCATGAGGCTAAAATATAGATGACTGAGTACAGATTGCCAACTGAGGCAGCATTCTGGTGAACATAGAATGCCGATTGAGGCAGTGTTCTTGATGACGCTAGACCTCCCCAAGGCTAGTGTGAATAAAACCTACACTCCTACACATAAGAGAATGAGCTTTCAATGAACCTTGTTAAAACTAAGGTTATGGTGTTTAACACTAGATCACAGTGGGTCAGGAGATCAGAACTTGTTTTTACATATGGATAGTAGGAGATGGAGGTGCATATTCTTATGCATATCTAGGAGACTTATTTACAGGTCATTCATACATAGCGTGTGAGATTTACCCACAGAGAGAGATGCATGATTAGTTGTAGTCCTATTACAACTTGTCAATGGGGGAGATACTGGACATACTATGACCCTTTTAGTATTCCCTTGATGCACCTTTTCTCACTTTGAATCGCTTCAAGACTGGTAGGATCATTAGAAAAGATCATATTCAACTAGATTCTACGAGGATGTGCTTGACACTAGTGCACGATTAGTAATGAAGATGGAATTTTATTGAGAGTATCTTCTACACCATAGTTGTGTTTCAAGGTTTCGTTTCGCTAGCTACCTTGAGGTTTTGGAAAATATTATTTATAATAATTAAAACTATTATACATTAATAATATTAGAGGGAGACAAATAGATCCATATATACTATTATTAGAGGAAGAAAATATATCCATAAAATGAAAATGTTAATTTCACCTAGATCCTAGATTCAAAGTCTAAAGTCTAAAGCCAAAACATCCATTTCACCTATTGATTTAGAAATTAGCATTCATGACTCACAAATAACAAATCAAAATGTCTAAGCTACGACATACATTTAATACATAATGTAAAGTGAAAGTAGAAATTAATGTTCATAAGTGAAAATCTTGTGAGGAGGAATTCCAGCTTGAGGTGAGGGGTCCAAGATAGAGGGGAAGGTAGAGCAATGTGTAGAAGAGGTGAGGACAAAGAGGAGGAAGAGATGAGGTGGAGATATAGGAGGATGAGGTGGAGTAAGAAAAACTTATTCGTTTCGTGACCTTGTTTTGCAAAATGAAACAAAGTATGAAAAGATGGAGAAGGCGATTGGGCACACAAGGAGGGTGGATAACACGCTAATTGTAAAACAACCCCTATGTTCATTTTAGTAAATGAAAGCAGTTTTAAAAAAAATTTCATTTCGCATATATTTTTTGTTTTGTGACTTTGTTTTGCAAAACAAAATGAAAGGTTTTGCGTGTTTTGAGGTTTTGTGTTTCGCCAAGTTGAAACTCGTTTTTTGGTTACTATGTGCTACACATTGTAGATGATGGCTTTATTGGTCATCCAAGTATATGGATGCCCACACACTTCATGTGGCTATTTGATACACTGGTCACATCTATAGTATTGTATGGGGAACAGGTATAGGGGCCTCGTCTTAATCACCACAACTGATCAGGCTGCACATATGATGTATGGGGATTAATGGAGGGGCCCTTGATATCCATGATCTCTAGGGTGATCAAACATAAGGCCTCTGTCCAACATGAGATCATTCAACCTAAGATAGGGGCTACAGTGATTGTAGTAGAGGCCCTCCTTACTGGATTAGTTTCATTCATATACAACATGTGAGATTTACCCAGACATAAATACAAATATACATGACTAGATCTTAAGACTTCTCGACTCCTTGCCAAGGAGGGAGATATGTCATGTTGGTATGCACAAATTTCAGCCTTGTTTGAGCTACATGGCTTTAGCATGGATAGACTACCCCCCTTCAATACTCTCTCAATGCACCATCTCTCACTTTGAGCCTCTTAGAGATTAGCAGGAGTATTAGGATGGACCTAACTCAATTGGATTTCAAGAGGATATGGCTGGCATAGCGCATGAGCTAGGGCTGAAGATGGATTTCTATCAAGAGCATCTCCTCCATCCCATAGATGACGGCTTTATTGTTTGTTCAAGCTACATGAATACCCACCTGTTGCATGGATCAAACGTGCTATTGGCTAGTCACTCACCTCCCTACATTAGTTAGAGATTGAGAGTAGTAGCTATAGATCCCTGCCTCGAGAGGACCGTATATGTCAGATCTGTCGTCATCAGATATTAGTAGGAGTATTAGGATGGGCACAATCCGCATAGCCACAATCTGCATCTACGGGTGACCTTGATTGATGGAGCTGTCTAGATTAGCCATGCTAGACATCCTATATTCCAATTCATGCATTGAGATAACACATGCATAGGAGGAGAGAAGAATCGTGCTAGAGCAAGGCCCCATGTATCTCCATGATGATATTATTAGTCTTGTTCCGTGTATATGCATTTGCTAGGATTATTCTTTTATTGGCATTTCATTAAGATTTATTGTTTTCTTCTAGATAGTTGTACTACCATACAAATGATTGTAACTCTTGGTGTCACATGTCATTTTGACCCCTTTGTAGATATTAATAAATTGACTCTTTGTAGACATTAATAAATCATTTAATTTCATCTCATATCTCCTTTTTTTTGTTCGTAATAGGTAATTGTATTAATTATGAAAAAAGTATAAGATTGCATGATTACAAGAATTAGGATGGCTCTAGGCCATTGTGTATAAACTCGCTTTACAAAAGATTAGATAACTAATAGAGTACAAAAGTCATAGTAGTAGAGATTGCTATATGGCAAGGGACTAATTCCTCCTTGGAAAGGAGATAAGTGTGTTGAATAAGGCTAAGCTGCCAATGTAGAAGACCTTTCAACTTGGCGAGGTGAGTTTGCACCCTAGATGTGGGATAAAAAACAAAAACTTTCCAAGTTGTCCAATTGTGCCAGCAACCCCAGAAATGGAGGAACAAAAACAAAATCTTCATATGTGGTTGTGCCAGAGAAGGGTATTTGGCCCAAGAGCATGATTCTCACTCGAGATTACTCATAGGCACATTGGACTTGGGGACAGTGCCACAGATGGGAGTTGATTGTCAATATCATAGCGTGGAATATTTGGACTTGCGAGATGTAGCCACGTTATTGACCTTTAGATGTATCCATAGTGGCGACTCTATCAAGGATCTTAATAGAGATCATTTATACTCTGTGCGGTGGGAGATGGGAGAGAATGTAGGGCAGCTTTGAGAGAATGAGGTAGTGGAGAGAGACTTTTCTGCAGACATGGGATTTAGGCACTTTCTTCCGTGCTATCCCTTGTATGATTTGACATTGCAGTCTACTGGATTGGTTGTTCACAAAACCATTGTATTTGTGATGTACTTAGTTACTCTTCATAGAGTTCCTTGTACTTTGTATTTAACCTCAGGTTATTTGCCGAGGTGTTATTAATAGAAGTTTCTTTTTTTGAAAAAAGGAAGGGGTGTAGTGATGTGCCAATCACATCTTACCAAATAGCAGATAATAGGGACCAGATTTTCCATGCCAAAGGGCACAAAAGAAAACGGTGGTGAGAAGTTTCCAGAGTGATGAGGTAGAAAAAACAAGCACCATTCAAGATGCGGTGTTTTGCAAGTGCCGCGGCAAGAGGCATCACACCAACCATGACATGCCAAAGGAAGACTTTTTTACGGTGTCTTATTGAACCAACCCCCCATGATAGTCATTTTCCACCAATGTCGAGATTTATGCATGCCCTAGACAATATTGGCCTTAGCGACCAGCCAGTAGTGGTCCTTAATCATTAGATGCTATACTTGATCAGTTGAAGCCTTTTCTAGTTGGAGTTGACCTGCAAGGTCCCAATCTTGCCAAGATTGATCATGAACAAGGGCAAGGAAGGGCTCTTTAGGCATTGAAAGGTTGTCCCACAAGTCCTTGTAGCCTCGAGAGATGCAAAAAAGCCTCATGGCGGTGTGGAAAGATATCAACCCCTGGGAGTGTCAGAGTGGTATAAAAAAACTAAAGATAAGCCTAGTCGTGCCATGTGATTAAATTTAGGGCGCGCCTCTTACTTTCCATCCCACAAAATCATCTTGGACACTGCTAGCAATTCCATCTGAAAAGAGTTAGCGGCCAAACAATCCTTCACAAGGTGCCACTCAGCCTTTTGAAGAACCGATTTCCATGAGTAGATGAGCTAGGCAAGCAGGAAGGAAGGAAGGAAAAGGTGGCATCAACATTACGAACTTGCCACCACAAACCGCGAATGGTCATGTTACCATAAACCATGCCCTAGTCTTCCAAAATGAACCGAGCAACAAATACCTAGGGGTATTGATTAGTGCACATGGCACGAAAGAGACCATTGAAGAGAAACCATGTGGGTGCATGCATGCAAAATAGCTCCACCACCATACTTTTGGGAGTGCAAGCATGGCTGCAAGAGATCCATGAGATACTTGCATGTAAAGTGTCCTTTTTCCATAGCATAAAGCGAATGTGATCAATAGGTACCCTCAAGGTGGAGGTAGTCCAAGGCAAAAGTGGCAAAAAATATGTGAGCATAGGAACCATAATGGACTATGCCACTTTAAGGTGAACATGTAAAGGCTTGGTTTGGGATTTCCAATATAAAGACTTCGCCTCCAATTTCAGAGAAATCCATTGCATGCCCAAGGGGTATATTAAATGCTGCATGACATTTCCATGGGGGATCACCATCCCTTGCCATTGAAAAGACTGTGGATCCAGTTTTGTAGAGCTGATGAAGGAGGATTTGGTTGCATTAATACGAAGACGAGAGGCTTGGCCAAAAAGTTTCCATACATCCAATGCCTTGTGGAGGATCTCTTGTTCTTCTTTGAGAATCATGAATGTGTCAAACCAATCCCGTTCGCCAAAGGGAAGAGAGAGACCAGCCAGCTGTCTCACCAAGTGAGAAAGCATGGAAAGGACTGGATGGGTCGCCAGGGCAAAGAACAAGGGGCTCAAAGGGCAATGTTGTCTAACTGATGGCACAAAAGTGATTGGCTAAGTAACCCCACCATTCAACATGACCCACAAAGAGGCATCCGTGCTGACTATGTGTATTAGACGAGACATGCATGGACCGAAACCCATAACATGCATGAGCTCTGCCAAAAAAGACCAATCCAAGTAATCAAAAGTCTTTTTGAGATCCAATTGAATCAGCATGACTTTCTGCTTGGAGTGCTTTGCATAGTCAATGGCCAATTGAACATTCAATACATTGTGTAAGATATTTCAGCCCTTGATAAATACATATTGATTAGGGTGCACAAGGATAGGGAGGTGCTTGTGGAGACAATTAGCCATGACTTTAGTGCAAAATTTGTACATAGATTCTAGCAAAGAAATTGGCCGCCAATGTTTCAATATTGAGGGCGACAACACTTTAAGGAATAGCTTAATGACTCCCACCTTCCATGAGGCAAGCATAATTCTAGTCTCCCAGTTTTGTTGGCACATGGTTGCCAAAGGTTTAACCCCATTAGTCAAGCCATCCCACCTTGGACTTTTGTCCTTGGGTTGATGTAACAAAACATGCATGATCTCTCCCTTTGAGGTATCTCTGTCCAAATTATCATGCATATCTTGCTACACGATCCCTCACTAGGGCGTAGAAAGCTGAACAGGCGTGGGTGGTCTGCTCAGTAGGAGGAGACAGTATCAAGAAGATCAAGGAGATATTGTCTACACATACACACAATGGATTGTGGGTCCATAACCTTTGAGCCATGTGCATACTAGAGGTGCATCATATTTTCTCAAGCAGGAGAGGCATGCAAGCCTTGAAAATTTTATCAATTGACGCAAAGCATCTTGTAGATTCTTTCTCAAGCTTTGCAGCTTGGTTTGCTGATAAGATCTCAATTGGAATTGTTGAATGAGATTTGTTAGCCTTGTGGTCAGTTGTAGCAGGAATGGATCATTCGGGGAATCAATTACCAAGGAGTGGACCAATGCTAGCATTGGTTCAATAGCTTGCCAACGCTGCATGCAAAGAGAAGCATGACGAATATCATAATGCCTTGCAACCCTTTGCACATTATGGAGCAGTTGCTCAAAGAAATCACTGCTCCCTATGGAAAATCAAGTAGAAACCTGGCAACTAGCTGCTCCATATAACCATAAAAGAGCGGGTGCTTTAGATAACATGAATTAAAATGCAATGGGAACCTTCCCAAGAATTGTGCAAAAGGGGCGACTGGGTGGACAAGCATGTCGAATTGCAAAAGAAAATGATATAATAAAACATATTGTTGTAGCACCTAAATATCCAGAATCTCGGCAAGAAAGCATCATCATGCATAATGTACGTGCGGTGCAAGTGGGACCTTGTGGCAGAGTATTGTGCTGATTGGAAACTAAAACTTGAATCTGATGGGCAAAGCCAAGACCAGATATCCTGCTTCAAAATGACCATCTCAAAATCATGCCACGCACGGCTCTTAGGTGCATCCATTACCAAGTGCTCGGAGGTAGATTGCAAATGATGAATGCACATATTGAAATCTCCCATCAATATTCCCGGTCTCCCAAGAGACAAGCAAGCTGCCAGTTGATCCCATAGATCATGTCGAGACGAAGAGTCATTTGGTGCATAGAGGTCTACTAGCCATAGTACCTCCCCTTCAATTTCAACAACCAGAAAGCGGCCATGGATGTTGTTCTTGACAAGGACCAGCTGAAACGTCATTCATAACCATAAGCACACTTGAATAGCATTTGAGCCCCTTGCATAGAACAATTGGAATCCATGAATCCACAAATTTTCCGGCTTCACTATGATTATTATGCTCAACAACACACAACACATCCCATTAATTGTCATGCAGAATGTGCCACATATCATCTTGCTTGTTGTGTGAACAAATGTCACGTACATTCCAAGTGGCGAGCCTCATGTGTCATTACTAAAGGATTTTAGTGTCGTGGTTGACTTTGCCACAACTACACTTTTGCAACCAAAATATCAAGAGTGCCTTGTCTAGAAAGTCAGGCAATAGTGCAAATGAGTCTAAGTCCCTACACTCTACTTTGGAAGCGGAGGGATCATATTCTTGTTTTGGAGCGGCCCTTGGGTATTGATGATCCCAAGGGTGATCACTTTACCATGGGGATCAAAAGTAAGCTGTGCAAGAGGGTCCCGCAAATGGTCAATAGAGGGTTTTGGAGCAAATTTGTGACGCATATAAGTGCGTAGGGGGTCTTGTGAAGTGCTCGGCATAGCTGTTGCTGAGTGCACATCAGAGTTTTTCCCTCTTTTGGCATGAACATCAACCCAATCCTAGTCAGGGGAATCCAAAGGCTGCATAGGTAGTTTCCCTTTATCAAGAATAGGGCACATTGGGGTCTTGTTGTTTGAGGGCCATCAATCATAGGAGCATCATGGACTAGTGAAGCCAAATCCCCCTCCATAGTAGTGGTCTTTTGTGGACATTCGGCCATGCTATACCCTAGTTGTCCACATGAAAAAAAATGCCCTGCAAAGTTTTCCCACTTCAAACGTTAGCGGAACTAAGACATTCTAGGACAATTCAAGTGCAGCCAGCTGGGCCTTTTGTATGCTGTATCCCACACTATGCAGAGGCGGTTGCGATTGGCAGCCCACAAACTAGGGGGAACCAATACCGTGCCAATCGCTCCCATAGCATCCCTAAGCAAGGGCCGGTAGACTATGAGATGGCATTCAACTTCAACCCATACTAGGCATCCCTATTGTAATAGCCACTGGAAGGCCACCAACGGTCTCCAAGCCACTACATGCACTAGGCATTTGTCAAAGAACAATGGGACTTTGGCTAGAAGATCACATCCCAAGTGCTTGTCATTTTGAGAAATATCTCATAGAAGCCTCATGGGCCAACAGAAATTTCCTTTACATAGTTTCCTTGTAAAATTTAGTTTAACAGATCCAAGAGCACTAGAATCCAGCTGGTGAAAAGGAGGATAACCCCTCTTTCATAGAAGGCTGAAAAGAGGGCAGTTGGTATCCACTGTAGCATCCAAAACATCTCTTTATCCTGGGCTGGAAAGGATTCATGGTTGTGTTGAATATATTCACCCAATAGTGTATTAGCGACTTCCAAGAGATATTCCAAGTCCAAGTCCTAGGACTCCTCAACCATGTAAGTCACTTGCACGTAGGATTGAGCACCATGCTCGGATTGTGGAGGGGCTTGAGAATCAGCCATAACATCATCATCAAGGGTATGCAAGGTGTCCTTTTTCCATAGCATGAAGCGAATGTGTCTAGTAAGAGCATCAAGGTAGAGGCAGTCTAAGGCAAGAGTGGCAGAAAATAAGTGAGCCTAGGGAGCATGCTAGATTGTGCCACGTTTAGGCAGATGTAGAAAGGCTAGGCTTGCGATTTCTAGTAAAGAAACTTGGCCTCCAATTTTTGCGAGATCCGTTGCAACAATTGCTTGGGCTGAACATCAACCCCCAGGGTGTAACCCAAATGCCTTGCAACATTGCCGTGGGGAATCACCATACCTTGCCATTGCAAAGACTGTAGATCCAATTTAGTACAACTAATGAGGGAGGATTTGGCTGCATTGATATGAAGACCAAAGGCCTATCCAAAGAGATTCCATATGTCCAATGCTTATGGAGATTCTCTCCTGCTTTGAGAATCATGAAAGTGTATCTGCTAATGATTGGCCCACAAAGTGTCCACACCATAGGAAAGAGAAAGACTAGCCAATTGTCCCATGTCCATCAAATGGGATAGCATAGAGAGGATCGGATGGGTCACCAAGGCAAAGAACAGGGGGCTCAAAGGGAAGCCTTATCTGACCGAGCATGCAAGAGTGAATGGTGCCAATTTCCCTCGTAGCATCCTTAAGCAAAGGCCAATAGTTTGCAGGACAACATTCAACTTTGACCCACATTCCTGCTGGAGCAAATGTTGGAAGTCCACCAATGGTCTCAAGCTACAACATGAACTAGGCATCTATCAAAGAATAGTGGAACTTTGGCCATAAATACATCCTGAGCGCTTGTCAATTTGAGGAGTACCTTATAGAAGCCTTGTGGGCCAACAAAGATTTCGTCTACATAGTTCCCTTGCGAGATGGAATTCAAACATTGGCGGATCCAAGAGAGCACCAGAATCATGCGATTGTAGAAAAGGATGAGCCATTTTTTGTAGGAGGCTGAAAAAGAGCACAATAGAGTCTTGATATCCACAGTAGCATCCAAGACTTCCTCTTCCTAGTTGGGAAAGGATTCTTGATTGTGTTGAACATGTTCCCCCAACAATGTATTTGCAAATTCCAAAAGATGTTCCCAATCCAACTCTTGGGATTCCTCAGTGGCTGAGGTAACTTGCACATAAGAACGAGCACAATGCTTTAACTAAGGTGGGACTTGAAAATCTATCATCACATCATCAGGTGTGTGCTCGTCGCTGCATTTCATCATGGCATCGGAGACATGTTTGCTGTGTTTAAGGGGGTTCCATACAGGGAACCATTCCTGTTGTTCATTGGGTCATCTCACCTTGCCAGTAGCTACCACCCAAGCATGAAACAAAGATCAACAACATCACAAATAGATGGCGAGCGTGGATGCCAAACTAAACACACTAGAGAAAGCATTGAAAACGCTCATCAGCAATAACAAGAAGACCTTGGAAAAACAACATTAATCAAGTGCAGCGAGGCCTATTAGACAAAATCACAAAACTTTAAAGCAAAGTTGAAGAATGGAGGAATGAGAAGGCACCGGTCAAGGCGAGCATGAGGCTAGGGAGGTAGTACAAGTGCACAAGTTTCATCTTTCCCCCCCCAACCCCGCACAAAAAATCTCTCTCTCTCTCTCTCTCTCTCTCTCTCTCTCTCTCAAACAGTCCATGGATCGAGGCTAGTACATTGATTGAAGTAGTCAAAAAGAACAAGTGCCAATGAATAAAATGGAGGTGATGAATGCCACGTGGCAAGAGGAGACCAAGAGAAGAGCTAGGGTATTGCACATATCTATAAAGGATAGGACGAGAAAAGTAGCACTTCTGGCCAGCTAGAGAGTATTGCACATATCTATAAAGGATGGGGCTGAGGTCCCATAGTTGAGCATTATCTTTCGAGCCCCTCGGTAGTGGAGAGCGCTGATGGATGAGATCGAGTGGGCCCTGGAAAAGGCGGCCTGTTTCTACTAGTGTACGGAGTCTCGCCTCTCAACCTGGTTGATAGATGCCCTGGTGGTACCACCAGGTGCATCCATCACCCCCATGGTCCGCCCGAGGGCTACCGTTGGGGAATGGAGCTCACCATCCAAGCCGACAGTGAAGCGTATACGCATGCCTCATAGTTCCTCTTCTTTCTTAGCGGCTTCCACATCGAATAGATGCTTGTTTGGTCAGTTAGAGGTCTCCCTATGAGTTTACACCTCGCATCTTGGAATGTGAATAGCCTCCACTATAGTGGGGCATGTGGTTCCAAGAAGTTGATTGTTCGGTAGGAGCTGCAGTCTTTGCCCTTGCCAGACGCGGATCGACATCTTACTTCTATAGGAGCACAAGCTCACTCCTACCCAAGCCGAGCGGGTAGGGAAGGTACTCCCGGGCAGTTCACACACTTACTCAGAGCACGCCATCAGTGCCCACGGCAGGAGTGGAGGCGTATGCACCTCTATTGGCCCGAGTCTCACTACATGTGTTTGAGACCATGGGATGATAGTGGGAGGGAGGGTTCTATGGATTAGATTGGATATTGGGGACTCGTGCCTTGGAGCCCTCAATGCCTATGCCCCTACTGAGGTTAGGCATGCAGCAGGTTCTGGGTGGAGATCGCGGCAGGACTCCCAAAGGTGGACTCCTGGATTATTGGAGGAGACTTCAACAACTTGGAGACTTTAGGGGACCAGTAGGGCAGAGGCAGAAACTACCAGGGCATGGCTAGGGAGGAGCAAGAGGCATGGAAGGTCTTTTTACTGGCAGTAGGAGCACGTGATGCTTGGACAGGTCGCTGGACTTCTCTTGGGGATATAGGCGGCTAGGTGGAGTTTTGCTGGAGCGGTTGAAAAGGTTTTATGTGGGTGAGTGGGGATGCTCTCGTGGAGGCCAGGTTGAGCAGTTGGCGGGCACCACGTTGTCCGATCATTGCTTGGTTCTCCTGACACTTGATCCCCCAACATCTACCCTAGACACACGATCCTGTCGGATCCCTGACTCGATCTATAGGAGGGAGGAGGTGAAGAGATAAATTGAGCAGATTTGGACTAGGGAGTGGGGCAGGAGGGAGCGGATTGTAGAGTAGGTTGCAGAGGTCCTAGCCGAGTTGAGCACTACCTGCAAAGAGGCAACCCTATAGGCCAGGCAACAGAGCTGGGAGGAGAAGAGAGCACTCCGGCGGGACCTTGCAGCCATGTAGAGATTATTACAGGAGGCACCAAGGGATCCCACCCTCCACGCACAAGAGGTGCGCGCTGCGCGCGAGCAGCCATTGCCGGCCAAGAGAATAGGCGCTCGGAGTTCTCATTCTGCATCTCAGCAGCCTTTTGGGCGTGGAAGGGGGACACGATGTGCAAGGAGTTTTTTCAAGTGCACCAGCCCCTCACCTCAGGAGACTAGATACGCAGCCTTCAGGATCAGTATGGGAGGACACATTCTAATGATGTAGACAGTAGGTCTGGGATCACATCCCGTCCCTCGTCACAGAGGAGATGGGATGCTCCCTCCTAGCCCCCTTCACAGAGAAGGAACTAGAGGAGGCTTTCCATACACAGGACAAGCAGAAATGCCCGGGAGAGGATGGCCTTTCTAAGACTTTCTTCACTACCTACGGGGAGGTGGTGAAGGACCCCTTACTGATGGCCTTCCAGGAGATTTTCACTTCAGAATAGATACCAGGGACTCTTTTGGCATGCCTCATAGGTCTTCTCCCCAAAGGGGGAGACCGGTTGGAGCTTTCCCAGTGGAGACGGATCACCTTAATGTCAGTTCCCTATAAGGCATTGGCAAAGATGATTGGTAGGCGACTATGCCCTATGCTTCCAGACATCATCCATTACACACAGATAGGCTTTGTCTAGGATAGAAGCATCCTAGACAATGTATTCACCTTCTTTGAGGTGACAGAGTAGGCTCAGCATAGTGGGCAGGGACTGGCCATACTAATCCTGGACTTCGAGAGAGCCTATGATAGGGTGGACTGGGATTTCCTAGAGGGCACCATGGTGAGGTTGGGCTTCCCCCAGAGGGGTCTCCGCCATATCCATGCCAATTCATACTAGTTGTGTTTATGATTGTTCATCATATCGAGAGAAGTGGGTGTGTCCTCTTATGATGCGTTCCACTGAGCAATACTTACAAGAAGAAACAAGCTTCATTGAACCTTTACCAGGATCTACGCAGGTTCAATCTTGTATCGGCTTTAGTCTAATTGCACCAATCTTCTTACACAAAAAGTTTTGCCATCAACAAGGTCATCATTGAGCATTGTAGTTTCATCCTGTTTTTATCTTCTAACTGCTGCTGTTTCTATTCCATTTCAATTTTGATGGTGATGATAATTGCAAGGTTTCCTTGCTTTTGCAACATTTGCAGGAAAAGCTTTGTAGATTATGATCCTCGTCTTGTAGCACCAACATGCTTGTATTTGGCCTCAAAGGCAGAAGAAAGTACTGTTCCGGCAAAGATACTGGTTTTCTACATGAAAAAAACTCGTGAGTACTTCAAAACAGTTGAATTGCATTCTAGTTGTAGTCTTTTATAGAGCAAATTTTCTGCTTCCAGCCTTAGATAAGACCTTTTTTGGTGGTCTGTGTGTGTGCATTGTGTGTGCGCATGCTTGCAAGGATGAGCATATATGTCCTGACTTTTATCACATCTATGTCATGAAGGGATTTTTGGTGACGAGAAATACTATTTTGAAGTTCCTGATATATTGCATATGGAGATGAGGCTTCTCGAAGCACTTGACTATTATCTTATTATCTATCACCCTTATCGTCCAATGATTCAGTAAGTTCACACTTACAGATGCCTGTCCAGCATTTAGATGCAATTTGTGGGTTTTATCAGTCCTCTGCAGAAACACCTGCAGTGTAATAAAAACAATTCCAAAAGAACCGTACACCAGTTCTCAAAAGAATCTTAAAAAATATGATCTACCATGATGGTTTTGATTTTATTTTTTTCCCACTTCTGCAGATATTTGCAAGATGCAGGATTCACTGATCTAACAAAGCTAACTTGGTAAGAAGCTTCATAACTTTTAGCTGATGCAACATGTGACTCATTATTCCTTTGCAAGCTATCAGTTTTGTGGACGTTTTCATTCTTTTTATGATCTACAGGTCCTTGCTTAATGATTCATACAGGACGGATTTGATTTTGATTCATCCTCCGTTCATGATTGCATTGGCATGCATTTACATTGGATGTGTGCTCCAAGAGAAAGACACACTTGCATGGTTTGAAGATCTACGAGTCGATATGAATACGGTAGGGCCTTTTATTGCTCTTCATGTGGTTGTGTATATAAGAATGTGGTGGGTCTTGTTCATCACTTGATTGTGTGATGGAATAATCATGTTTGTTGGTGCGAGCAAAGGTGTTGTGTCTTGCATTATCTGTGCTGGGTTGGAAATACACTCTCGCATGTGATAAATTCGGCTTGTATACCTGGATAAATCTTCAAATTTTGTGTTTTTCTAAACATAATACAAACGTCTGCACACACTGTTGAATAGTAGTGCTACAGAATGTATACTTTCAATTCTGGAGAGCTAATGAGCTTATCTGGTTGACAATGTGAGATATACCTTGGCAAAGAAGGTTAAATATCATCAATATCTCTGAGTATCTTCAAGCAATTATTTGGCCAGGGGAAGCATTGGATCTTAGACTATTTGATGTCATTATAATGAGTAGCCATAGAGATTGGCTATGTTATTGTGGAAGAAAACTAAGAGTCGCATTCTTTTTGTGCAGATTACGGATATGCTTATATATTACATTTTCAGGGTGATGCTTTCTATGGTATTGTGGACAAGTATAAATTTTTTTCAGATGTTGAAAAGACCAAGTTCCGACGTTTGTAGATGCAGGCTATAAAAAGTCACTTTATAAAGACTAATAACCGTTGCCCAGCTTCTCTGAGAGGATAATGTTTCTGTCATGGCTCTATGAACAGAGCACTAGCAAGCAATCTGGTGAAGCAGTTCATGAGCAATGACAGAGCATCAGGATTCATAATCTTGCCTTCACTTCAGGCTATTGTCTCATTACATCTCTCAGTCCTGTGCAAGAGAGGGGCTTCAGATTTGGGTGATGCTACTCTTGTTGTATCTGTATGCAACATACGTTTTGTTTTTCTGGCTTTTCACCTGCTCATAGATCACAATAAATGGCTGGTAGTCTATTACATTTTGTAAGGACGTTATGCAAGCTTGACTTGGCTTGATTTATCCAGACATCATGAAGTTCTGAAGTGATGGGAGGCAATGAGGCATACTTATTGCAGAGACTTTTTTTACACCCACAATAAACCTCCTGGGCCCTGTGACAGTACAAATGAGTGTCACTGTGTCTTCTATGTTGCACCACATTCAGACCAGGCTGTTAGGCCTCTCTGCCAACTCCACGCTAGTTGATATGTGCCAATGACCATAATAATAACGCTCTTGGACCAGAAGCACTGAAAAATGAGGATGTTTGGAGCCCCTAAAAGGGATCTCGTCAAACCCCCCTCTCCCAAATCATGCTTGAGTCTCTAGAATAGTCTCCTCTGGTTGCCTAGAAGCTGCATTTCTTGAGTTGGTTGGAGTTAGCATACTACTTTCAATTGTTTGTGTTTAGCTGCTCTAATTTTCGATCTGCTGTCAAAACAACCACTCTCTCCCTGTGGTTATCACAGAAGGTAATACAACCCCTATCATGAAGAACCATTCCAAGTTTATGACATAGTCAAATCAGGTTTCACTTGGAAGGAGGATTCTAACAGTGAGCTTGGCCAACAAAAGCTTTGTTGTGGCAGACTACTACACACTGTCACCATTGGATTTATGCCTGCAGAGTTGATGTGTGGGCAAAGGCCAGTGATGCCCACATAGACTTGTACACTTGGAGTGCTTTGCCCTAGCAGGAGGATATGTCTAGGGAGGAGCTCTTATCTCTTCACATTCAGCTCGAAAGAAAACCGGAGGATATACAGAGAGGAGTGTAGAAACTTAAGGAAGCTAGGCTGTGGAATAAGGACAGGTTTGATAGCAGACACAAGTTACGATCCAGAGCAGTGGAAGAGGGTGATTGGGTATTGGTCTATGATAGTAGCCTAGAAAATCAGCATAAGACTATCTGAAAGATGGTGAAGAGATGGCTTGGGCCTTATGTGGTGAAGCATGTCTATGACAATGTTACTTATGTGCTTACAGAGCTTGATGGGATTGCCAAAGTCAATGTCACTAGCAATATGTTCTGGATTGCCGAGTGTGGTAGCTTGTACATATTTTCTTCGCCTATTTTACTTCCCATATGCTAGGAGAATAATGGAAGGAGATTGGGATCTCTCAACGCCATGGCAAGGAACATAAGCATCTCTATCTCCATGACGAGCTAAAGGTCCTCGTTAACAGTGCCTCCTTCCATAAGGTGCACTGTGCACGGAACGTTTATTACACCCAATGGAGATGTAGTGGCATATTTAGGGAGATTTGATAGAGGAGAGAAGTGGCATAACCCCAAAGATGTGGATGAGAAATTAATATCATGGGCTAGTGTGAAGGATACCTGCAAGGATGATGGCTTTTCAGTATATTTGGGAGGGCTAATTGCCTATACATTGGAGGCATCTTTTTTGGGTGGATTCTATATACTTTTGGGGGTGGCTTTTGGTCCTTTGTCGATTATCAATAAAGCAAGTGTGAACATATTACTAGAGAAGATAAAACAATTGGAAACCTTAGGAGTCAAACTTGGTAAAGTAACCTTTGTGATTGCATGCTCATACAAGGAGTATTCAGTCAAAATCCAACCTGCTTTGCTGGAGTAAAAATTGGAGCACAACAAGAGTGGTAATGGCTTATCGGCACAAGTGGACACTATTATGATAGGGGCCCAGCCCGCCGCCCACCGCCCACCAAGGGAGGTGGAAAAAAAAACATTCCATGTGGGGGGGAAAGAATAGAGAAAAGACTACAATGCTTTAGGAAAAAGCTAGCCAAGCTTGGGGAAAGGAGGTGGGATGCTTTGGGGGGCCTCCTAACTCTAGAAATATTGGTGCAAAAAGAAACACATCGCTGTCTGTTTTTTATATGTACCTTCAGATCTTGCTAGGAAGAGGAGAAAGGAAATTTGGGATATGTTGAGCTAAAACTCCATTAGCTTGACTTAAAATAGCCCCAAAACACACTTAATTAATGAAGAAACCTTCTTATTTTAAAAAGAAACACAATTCTAGAGAGTTATTATATTCCACATGCAAAACCCTAATTTGGGTGCCCCAAACTTTCTATGAATAGGCATGTAGTCCACCACTCTCCCTCAAGCTGTATCTTTGTTGCCAACACCCCGTTCGCAGAGAACATTGTGGTTAAAGCTTTCCCCAACCATTTGCTACCATCTGGCACTTGATTCTAGTCTTCACCACCTGCCTGGATCTGTTACCTACAATTTGTCTGTTGCATCTGATGTTGACATCAATAATTGGTGTTGTCGCCAGCAGTCTGAAGCTCTCCTCTTGATATTCTCTTCTCCACAACATAGGAGGGGGGAGTTTCGGAAACGGGGGAAACGGAAACATGAGAAATTGGAGTTTCGGAGTTTTGGCCAAAATTTTGAAAACAGGAAAATAACGTTTCACATTGTACACTAAAATAAATACATTATTATGTGGCTATGTACAACATGTACCCAAATTTCATACAAAACTTTGAGTCTTCATGTTATATGATTGAAATCATGATTCATTACACATGTTACGACTCAGGAGTGAAGATTCAGGAGTCAAGACTCAATGGTTGAAACTTAAGACAGCTTAGTACAATTAAGACTCAATTTTCAAAACTTAAGGCAACAATATGAATTATAATTTATGACTCAAGAATCAACTATGATCTAAAGAGAAGTGAAGACTGACATCAAGAACAGTGGAGATTGACATCAAGAACAATGGAACAAGAATCAAGATGTATAATAAGTGAAATCAAGATACAATGATACATATAACTATGTCATGTGAATAATATGTCAAAACTCTGAAGTCCAGTGAGCACTGAGCATTGTATACTAGTCTCTAGACTTCTTGACTCATCCTGACTCTGAGAATCTATGCACCATCTTCTTGTCTAACTCCGAGAACCCTGATCGAGAAGTTGATGAAGCAACCTTAGCCTTAGCCTCAAACTTTGACTCTGACTCTGCTTGTGATGCACGACCATGTGTGGCCCTCACTCCAGTGGCTCTAACTCTCCTCTGTGTACGAGTCTCATGCACTGGTGCCGATAGCTCCTCATAAAGCATGGAGTAGATATCCCGCTCCTCATGTGGTATCTCCGAGATGTCATGCATCTTCTCTATATCAATCTTGTCAACCTTCACTTTTAAAGGTGAACGACAAAAATATATATCATATGAGAGAAGATTCAACCTATTCATACATATCACAATTTACAATCCAACTTCCAAGCAATATCAAGTATCAAGGTTAAAAAGTTAATTAAAAGTCACCAATCACATATCAAAGTAGAGCAGAATTGCAGTATTTCTCCCACCAAGAGAGAGGCTGAAGTTGTATCTCAATGAAGAGAATGATTGCGGAATGCCAACAAATTATCATCTACTCTCCTCATCATATCTATATCATCCCTTGTGAGGTGCCTCGTGTACTCCATGAAGCCCTTATCTAACTCCTCGCTAGTAAACTGTTCCTTATTGCGCCAAAGGGGATGCAAGATATGTGCGATAGCATGGATTCAAAATATAAAAGTCACCAATCACATATCAAAGTAGGAGCACAATTGCCGTATTTCTCTCACCAAGAGAGAGCCTTAAGTTGTGTCTCTAGAAGCCTAGCTGTGGGTCGGCTAAAATGAAGAGAATAATTGCGGAATGCCAACAAATTATCGTCTACTCTCCTCATCATATCTATATCATCCCTTGTAAGATGCCTCGTGTACTCCATGAAACCCTTATCTAACTCCTCGCTAGTAAACCGTTCCTTGTTGCACCAAAGAGAATGCAAGATATGTGCGATAGCATGGATTGATTTATGGAACCAATCCCATCGTACATTCCACACTGCACAAATCTCATCAACCCTTCATAGTGAAAGGATGATGGATCATAGATAAAATAAGCTAAAAACTTAGAAGTTAAAATAATGATCAATCATCAAGAAGTTGTTAACACTAAATAATTACATGTGTAAAAGTTAAACAATAATTTATTTATCTTGGAGCAAAAAGCTGTTGTGAAGCAAGGCCTCGCCAATTTTATCCATATACTCATATAGAAGGCCCAAAGTACTCCCCTCCATATCAGTGATGCATAATACAGTGCAAATAGAAGTGAGACTTTTCACCAATGCCTCTGCCTCAACCCACTAACTCTCATTTAAAATATTGCGTCTAAAAGCAAGAGCCTTTGGAAAGTCTCTCTCACTTCATGTGAGTCATTCCTAGTATGCAATGGTCCGTATCAAATTTAGACGGACCCGTATCAACCTCTCCAATACAATAAACATATAAGCAAATCTAGTGACAAAGGGCTTTAATAGCTCAAGTGTGGTATTGGCTCGAAACATGCTTGTGACGGATAGCCTCTTCTTCACAAATCTTACTATGCTTGTTGATGTCTTGAAAATGTCATCCACCCAAGACATTTGCCCAATATCTTCAATAAGCAAGTCTAGGTAATGGGATGCACATGGAATCCATACTATGCTAGGAAACTCTTCCTCAAGCATATGTCCCATAGATACATAATTGCTTCCATTATCTGTCTCACCACCTACACCACATTTTGGACTCTTGCATCCATTGTATTGTGCATCCATATTTCATCCTTGTCTCCTTCATAGGCTCAAATTGAGCCTCTATTTAGTCTATGCTTTTTCATACAATTGGTTTTGTACTTTTTTGCATTTAGAGCATTTCTCCACATGGTATCAAAGCTAGGTACTCTTTGAGAAACCTTGGCCTTTGATTGGAAAGCTCGTTCATGAAAAAAAGGATCAGGAGTGGGCCTCTTAGCTTGCTACTATACCATTTGACATGAGTGGCGAACTATCGGACAACCATAGAGTCCACAGACCATATCAAATTTCTTCCGCCACTGAGTATGATCTCATCCTTATGCATAGTGCTCAACAAGAAGTTGAAGGTAAACTTGAGTTTTCTCCTTTAGATTTGGTGCATAGAACTAATGATCTTGTAGGACCTTCGGACTCTCTACTACGGACTGGCCAATCTGCAAGTGGAACTTGTCTCGGATTACACACCACTTTCACAATTCTTCGTTTCTCCAATGCCAAGTACGAATCCTATTATTGCAGATTCTATGCCAATTGATTTTGTATTTTCTATTGGATCAGGGGATTCTCGTCAAGAAGGGACTCTTCAAAACAAACTTTGATTTGAGAGTAATGAGGAAAACATGTATTCCTTTATGAACTTAAAACTAGGTAAGAAGCTAAAAGAACTTGTAAGTACTTTGTTTGTTTCTTTTCTTTTGATTTTATTTTTCATGGTCAATATGGAGTAGGTGCATCTTCATCTAATGCATTTAATGAACAAAAGGAACCAACCATGTTTCCCACAATAACATCTATCACAAATCCATTTAGGCCCATCCCTCCCTCATTTTCCGTTGCACCTTTCTTTCCACTTCCATTAAGTGCACCACATTATCCACCACACACTGCAGTGGGGGATTCTATATATTTAAACATAGCCTTTAGGACCTGTACATATCCGTTTTCTGGGTGGTGTATTTGTGAGACAGAGGCTTGACCTTCCATACACATACTTTCAAGTTATCCCTTTGGGAGTGCATCCCAAACATACTCGAGTGTGGATCGTTTGGTATCGCAATTTGCCTCTAGCATTACCTAGTGGACCATCTGATCATTATGTTGTGCCCCAACTAACATTCGGACAAGGCTCTTGTGTCCTAGTACCTCCACCTATACCTATGGTATCATACAGACCTATGTCTGTTTCAGTACCTCCGCAGCAATCGTCACTCATTGGAGATTAGCAGCCCATTTCTGCCTATCCATCATTACCCGCTCCTCCTCCTTATCTACCATCATTACTACCATCTTATCCCATCTATCCATCTTCTTAGACACCTCATGGTTCTAGCTCCTCATCCGCCAAGCACGCTTTTCATTAAAAGACTCACTTCAACGGGTCAAACTCTACTACTTGGTCAAATTTTATGAGGCATGTCTTAAGACTCTCAAAACCTATGGGGTTTAGTGCAGGGGTTGAAACCCCAACTTAATCCTATCCTTGTTCCATACAAGGTTGTCCAGTAATGGAAGACTCGTTATCGTGGAACTTATGCAAGGCTTATTACGTGAGTTTCACTTCAACATTTTGACTTCGCATCCGAGCGTTGGGCACATTTGATTGATTGTTGTGCGGCTCAAGATAGGGCCCATCACATCAATTTGGATCATGAGCTCCAAAACTTCTAAATCATTGAAAATGATGACTTGAAAGTCAAGTTGACTGAGAATCGTATCTCCTTGTCGAGTTCTCAACCATTGGGGCTTCTAAGTCCTCTGACTATCAGGCTAATCTGTTCCTCAACAAGCTGCCAAGAAAATATTTCCATTTTGTGCAGCAGGTGATTCACAGCCTCAGGTGCCCACATTTTATGAGTTTGATATTAGTTGTTGCGTTGCGCACAGTGGTCCAATCAATTTCATAGCACGTCCTCCATAGAGGGGGCTCTTGTTGCATCTTCTCATAGGGGACAACAGGTCAAGGGTAAACAAAGCTCAAATCAAAATCAAAATCAAAAGAGGGACTAGTGATTTCCAAGGAACCACTCAATCTACACTAAACTAAATGGAAAAATGTATCTAAAAAGAATAGGTATTATCAGTATTGTCAAAAGGTTGGCCATTATGACGATGAGTGTCGATCTAAGGTAAGAGGCACATAGCCAATATCCAAGAATAAGACCCTCGTACCCCAGTCGGGTAACCTCCAGCAGGGGAAGCAGCGTGGTGGCAATGCCTAGTAGGGGCAATGGCAAGGCCAAACCCACATTGCCACTAGTCAGTCATCACACTTGGTGGACTACTCAACTCCAAAGGGTTTTTTGGACTGGTCTGTAGAGGCCTACATTGTCTCCTTAGAGACATCTGATGGGAGTCTTATTTATATCTGCGAGTTGCTTCTCGATGAGGTGCTTGCAGAGGCCCACTCGTCACAGTTGAGCATGTCAACACCTATTTGGCTTGTGGACAATGGAGCTACTCATCACATGACTCCTAGAGCGGACATTTTCATTTTCTGAGTCTTTGTAGCTAGGAGTGTTCATATAGGAAACAGCTCCCGCGGTCAAGATTTAGGCCCAAGGTCGCGTGACTTGGGTCCAGATATTACTTCGCTGGATGATGTCTATCATGTCGCCCAACTTGGGGTGAACTTGTTGTCCGTTCAGTAGCTTGGTTGGTTGGGGTGAGCAGTTTTCTTCATCGTGATCACAGTCGAGGTCCTCGACTCTCAAACTGGTTTAGTGATTGCTCATGGCAAGGCACAACCTAATGGCCTTTAGCATATGACATACTTTCATACTGAGCCGATTGTCGATGATTCAGAGTTCCATTGCTTTTAGTCTTTGGGCACAACACGAGAGCTTGCGGACTCTGAGCGCCTTTGGCATTTTCACTTAGACCATCTTGGCTACGACTCTATGTATGAGCTATTGCGTCAAGGGATGGTTGAGGGCCTTCCATGCCTAAAACTATCTCGAGAGGTTTGTAGAGCATGTCAGCTAGGTAAACAGTATCGTACACCCTTTCCTCAGCAATCTGTCACTCGTGCTATGGAACCCTTTAGACTCATTCATGTAGATCTTTGTGGTCCCACATCCATTGCTACCTTTAATTGTGTGCTATACTTCTTTTTAATAGTAGATGATTTCTCTAGATACATATGGGTGTACTTTCTCAGGCACAAGTCCGATACTTTCACTTATTTCGGTGCTTGGGTGCTGTTGATCCATAACTGGACCAATCGCCGTGTGGATACTATGAGGAGTGATTCTAGTGGCGAGTTTTGCCTCCCATGAGTTCTCTGAGTTTCTATAGGAGTAGGGCAATTGCATGCCTGCTCACCTCTACCAACTCCTTTGCACAGAATGGGGTCGTAGAGCGTAGGAATCGGGCAGTCTTGAATATGGCACACTCTATGCTGTTTGCAACAGAGCTTCTTGAGCGCCTTTGGGTCGAGGCTGCTAACACTTTAGTGTACACCCTCGACTACAGTGATCCTTAAAAAGATTCTGTACGAGGCATTTTTTGGCTCTTGGCGTGTTATTTGTCACTTTAGAGTTTTCGGTAGTCATGTTTATATACACGCTCTTGATGACAAGATAGACAAGCTTACCCCTCCAGTAGATCTCTTGATCTTTGTGGGCTATTTTTTCAAAGTGAAAGCCTATCGTTTGTTCAATCCTTGGATGAATAAGGTGATTGTTAGGTGGGATGTCGTCTTTGATGAGAGGAATATAGTGTAGTCCTCTACAGTGGACTCTTTGTCCTCACCTTTACTCACATCATTTGAGATCGTGCCTACTTGGCCGGATCTACTACCTGTTCTTGACCTTCCAACAGATACTTCAGCACCTAGGCCTCCTCTACGAGACCCGTTATCTCTTTAGTACCAGCAAATCATGCAAGATTTGGGGTCCTTTCATCAATGTTCACTCCGGAGGGTCCTAAAAGGTTTGCTTGGCTCACCCCTCAGGCTTCATATGCATCACTATTTACAGGTAATTACATTGCACATTCTGAGTGAGATAGTTGGTAGGAGGCTCTCTAGGACCCTTTGTGGCATGAGGCCATGGAGAAGGAATTGGATAGTATTGATTGAAATGGTACTTGGACATTGGTGGATCGTCCTCGATCATCGGGACAAAGTGGATTTTTAGGACTAAGCTAAAGGATGATAGTACTTTAGACAAATACAAGGCTCGCCTTGTAGTACAAGGTTTTAGGCAAAAGCATGGCATTGATTATAAAGAAACCTTTGCACCTACCACTTGTTTGACATCATTTCATATGTTGATTACGCTCGTCGCTCACCATGGTTGGCTGATCTATTAGATAGACATTAAAAGTGCCTTTCTAAATGGTTGTTTGGAGGAGATAGTCAATGCGGAGCAGCCTCACGGCTTTTCTTCCACTGATCATATTGACAAGGTATTTCGCTCGTGAAAAGCTCTTTGCGAGCTAAAGCAAGCACCGAGGTCTTGGTACTATAGGATGGATGAGTTCTTAAGAACTCATGGATATTATTCTACCCCCTATGATCCAAACCGATACATGCGCACCACTAGCGTGGGGGTAAGCTATATCCTAATGTATGTTGATGATATCTTACTCATTGGCTCAGATTATTCTGTGGCTATGGTAGAAATTAAGGCATAGCTTTGATCTACATTCGAGATGATAGACTTAGGATTGTTGTCTTATTTCTTTGGGATGGAGATTGTTAGATCCGAGGAAAGTATCTTTTTCTCACAGCAGAAGTATGCCTACAATTGGTGAAACAGTATTGCACTAATCAGATACGGCCAGTGGCCACGCCTGTAGATCCCATTGTCCATCTACACAAGGATACCTCGAGTCAGGTTTTTGATGCTCACACCTATCATTCTATTGTAGCTTTTGAAGCCACCTACTAGACCTTGATCCCACTAGCAACCTTCTGTTCTAACATCCGCACAAAGCCACAGTTGAGTGACATCTCAAAACAGCTAGTATGATGACAAGTGCAACACCTACCACCAAAATCCTGAGAGAGATCAAGCTAATGGAGTGATCAATAGATGCCAAACACAAGCAGAGTGCAAAGCCAAATATGTGCATGTACTTTTTAATGTTATGCATTTGAGCATTTATGTTTCTTTTTGTTTCCATAGTGAAAATGACGAGACAAATGGGCAGTATGTGATATTCCAAACCTTTGGATAAAGGATGTGATGTATTCTTTTGCCATTTGTTTTGTCAACTAAATTTAGAATTTTGCTGGTTAAAGGTCTACAAGCAATGTGGATGATATACTTCTAGCTGAAATGTAGGGAAGTATCTCATTTGATTATTCATTGAAGTCAAGCTGCAAAATAAATTTCTCAATTCACAGCCTTCTTGATTTACATCAGAATACTAAAATGAAGTTTCTAACTAAGAATTTCTTTGATTCACAGATAAAAAACATCACGATGGAGATAATTGATTTTTATGAAAATTATAGTGTCATTTCTAGTGAGCGACTAAGTGCAGCATTGTGTAAGTTGCCACAAAGGTCTTAAGGTCTTGGGGGAGAGATTGGCATTGGCTGTCAATGTGACAAAATTCATGTAAGTTTTGATCAGAAGTTTTGCTGTTAAAGTCAAGGTTTTGTAAGGCATAGATTTTCATATCTGGCTGCAGAGTAAAAGACTGGTTTTTGAATCTGGTTTTCTTACATGATTTACGATGTACACACAATATCCTAGTATGTTTGGTGCATTTGGTTATTTTCATTGACAATGGATTTTTATGAAGTGAATGAGTAATATGGCATGTAAGCACATTAAATGCTTTTGAGTAATGTTTGCCTTTGTTATCCAGTTTTGCTTTTCACGAAGGATACAACATTAGTATCAAGGAAGGCAGGCAACCAGTCAGGCAGGTGTATCAGCTGAGGAAAGGCTGGTCCCACATCCGGTCCCAGTGCCTTCCAATGCAGTTCTGGTGTTGGAAATGGAGGAACAGGTTGTGCTCATAAACCAACAGCATTTAATTTTCAAGGTAAGTTAGAATAAGCTGAAGGTACTGGAATTTGCTGCAATCCCATCTATCATGTCATCACAGAGTGCTTCTCAATCAGGATTGTGGATCCAGTACCATTGTTATTTTTGAGGAAATGCATACAAATCAAGAATTCTTTTCTTGGTACAACTGTTGATATGGATTAAAGACGTCAAACTACTTGAAGGATGTTTCAATGGTGGTTAGAGGATATGCTATCAAGCATTTCCCACCCCAGCTAATAGGTGGCTCTCCACAAACCAGTTTTAAGCTTCGGGCCAGCTTGTTTTCTCACGTCCAGTGTCCTCTCTCTCTAATAGTTGCACCCTGCTTTTACTAAATCTTGTTTTGTGCATAGAACAATGCAAGCATTGATGAGTCCAAAAGCACACCCAACATCTTGACTTTGTTTATTTTTACTGGCCAAGGTTTATGACCTAGGTCAACATAACCCAAGCACATGCAGTAGCAAACTAAACCACATTAGGATAAGAAGGCTTACTTTAAAGTGCAATAATTTCATCAAATGCTTTCGAAAACAAAAAGTGCCATTGCAAATTGTTGCTCACAAATTTGTTTGCAAGAATTTGTCCTTCACAACACGAGGACAAAGCTTGTGTGGTATTGTGCATACAACCATTGAAACAGTGGTTAGCGTTAATGTCTTAGGACTTTATATATTGTTTTCCGCTACAAAGTGCACACTTTTAAGCATTGATCTACAAAGTGTGCCTTAAGTGGAGCTTTTGCTTTTGAGTGTTAAAGCACAAATGCACTCCTCACGGGGAGCTTGCAAGACTTTGTTTTTGGCTTTATTGGTAGTTAGTAAGTGCAATTCTAGCTCACATTTATTTGTTTTAAATTTACAAGACAATGATCAAAGTTGAGATGTATTTTATTTGGCTTTTTGTATTTGGTGGTTAATGAAGATGTCCTTTTGTGGAGTGGCACTTAATAAAACTTCAGGTATATTGATGAATACCTTGTTCTTGTTGCCTAATTGAATTTCTTATTTACATAAGCAAGGAATCTAGCTTTTGTATGAAGCCCAAATGTCTTTTGTTTGGAGCCTTGGTTAGAAACATCCTTTTGATTAGTCACTTGGCTAGGGCCCTTAAATGTAATTTTAGCTTGGACACAATAAGATGCAATAAGAAAATACTTTATGTTGTAAGTAGGAGTGATCATTAAAAATTGTTGATCATAGCAAGGTCCAAAACTATTGTGAACCACAATTGTTATGTTTATATTCTCACTATTGTGGATTATATCTAAAGTTGTTCCCAAGAAGGTCGTTGGCAATACATAATTACCCCTTTAGGAAAGGGAGAAAAATGATGTTATCAGGATTGAAGGAAGAAAATTGGTGTAATTAAAATTCTTAGAAATTTTATTAATTAGAGCTTGATTGTCAAAGTAGAGTCTTGGTTAGGTGCCACAATTTTGCAGATACTTGTAGTGCACTTATGCATCAAACGATGTCTTGGAAAGGGTGCTCATATTGTCATCAACTCATTTAACAATATTGACCAATGACTCACTTGAGGCATTTTTTATAAGATTTAAGAGCTTTTATATGTCCTTGTTACACAACAATATGCACAATGATTTAAGACTCCTTAGGTATTCTTGCATAACCATATCAAAGGTTTTTAATGTTGGGTGTATTAGTAACTTCATAGTTGGTAGTGAGCCCTTGTGGGTTTAGAGATCTCATCAACATACGTAAGGTTCCTCATGAATCTTCTTTTGAATCCTTCCAATGATGTATATTATTGTGTGCACCATTATGAATGGAGTATTGGGTTCACTTATGTTGATATTGGTGGATATCATAATGTATCTAGACCTAGAGCTTGTCTGGTAGAAGAAAATACCATATTCTATTCATTCTATGGCAATTTCTTAGAAATGCAAGCTTTAATGAAATGTTTGATGAGAATCTAACAATTAGCATTACGAGGGTTGCTAGAGAATGTGAGATTCTCATTGCACTTCATTTTTATAGCTACTAGTATCTTGGTTGGGTGGCCGATAGCTACCATTGCTAGGACTAGTATTTACTAGTGTGGAACTAGTAGTTGGCTATTTGCTAGTTGCCAATCTTACTTATGAGTCCTAGTGGTAGTTACCATTTCTATATTGGTAGCTACCAACCATTGTGGTAGCTACTAACTACAAGATGACTTAGGAAAAGACAGAAAACGATGAAGCCTGAAGAAGAATAGTTCTCCTCTGTGAGCACGAGTCCGTTTCTCCTCCCAACCTCGCCTAGATAAGTGCTGGCTCCTCTCTCCCCGTTTCCTCTGCCAACCGTCCACTTTTGGTGAGTCCTACTATTCTTGGACTCTCTTACTCTCTAGGCTCCCCTTAACCCCATTCGGGCGTCCAAGAGCCCGGACGGTCATTCTCGTGCGTGTTTCCCTAGATTTACCTTAATGTCACATTAAATGTCACTTTAATGTCACATTCAATATTTGTGACCTTAACGCTACATTAAATATCACTTTTAATGTCACATTTCCTTCCCCTTAAGAATCGGTTTCGTCCTCGAAAACGATACTTGGAAGGTCTAACTGTAAATCGGGAAACCTTTTCTTTAAAGTACTTACTCGCTCCCATGTTGAGCTTTCTTCTGAATAATCTTTCCACTTAACCAAACATTCTTGATAAATAGTATTCCTTGTTCGTCTATTACGAACATTTAATATTCTTTCTGGTTCATGTGGATTAGATTGGTCATTGAATAGCTCCTCAATATCATCACTTAAGATTAGATTATCCAAATCACCCAGCTTCTTCCTTAATTTACTTACATGAAAAATTGGATGTATTTTACTACCAGCAGGTAGTTGGAGCTTGTAAGCCAATTATCCCACCTTTTTAAGTATTATGAAAGGACCACAATATCTTGGTGAAAGCTTTGGACATTGTCCCTTTTTCATAGTTTTAGTTTGTTCAGGCACCTTAAGATAGACCAATTCTCCTTCTTCAAAGGAGATGTCTCTTCGGTGAGGATCTGCATATGCTCTAGCTCGATTTTGAGTTTTTTTAATATTTTCTTGAGCAAATTTTAACATACTATTCATATCCTCCAAAAAGTCTTTAGCTGCCTGAACCTTTTCCTTATGTAGTCCTATTGCAAAAGAAGCTCTGGGCTGAAACCCATACATTAACATAAACGGACTATATCCAGTGGAAGAGTGCTTGGCACTGTTATATGCAAACTCTGCTATCGGTAAATACTCTTCCCAATTAGTTTGCCTTTTACTTACATATGTCTTAAGCATATCTTCAAGAATTTGGTTAACCCTTTCAGTTTGCCCATCAGTTTGCGGGTGATCCGTCGTACTCATGCTAAGTTTAGTATCCAATTTCCTAAATACCGCACGCCAAAAATGGCTATCAAATTTTCTATCCCGATCAGAAACTGTATTTGCCGAAAGGCCATACAATCGGTATATGTTCTCTACGAACAATCTAGCCAATTCTGGTGTTTTAACATCAATTGAAGTTGGAATAAACCTAGCCATTTTGGTTAACCTATCCACAATCACCCACACAGAGTCGTGCCCCCTCTGTGTTCTAGGTAAAGCAACAATAAAGTCCATGGAGATACTCTTCCATTTTTCCGAAGGAATTTCTAGTGGATGGAGAAGTCCTCCCATTTTTAATCTTTCAGCTTTATTAACCTGGCATTTATTACATTTGACTACATAGTCAAGGACGTCCTTATTCATTCCAGGCCAATAGAACTGTCTTTTAATAAGACTATAAGTCTTATTAACTCCTGGATGCCCCGCGCTAGGGGTATCATGACACTCAAAGAGTATCTGGCACCTTATTTCTGTATCTTTCGGGACACATACCCTACCCTTGTAGAGTAAATAACCATTATCAATGGTAAAATTCTTCCACTTGAATCCAGTTTGAGCAACCCCTAATGCTCCATTTCCTTGTTGAACATCCTCAGATATTCCTTCCTCAGTAGAAGCACTTTCATTTGAATCCCCATTTTTTATTACTTCCCATATGTTGGAATATGCCGGATCAACCTGGCATTTCCTTTTTAAAGATTCAAGCAAGTTGGAAGTGAACTGAGTAAAAGTCAATTCATTAATGATGGGCATTCTGCTGAGTGCATCAGCTACTATATTATACTTTCCTTTTCTATATCTTATCTCATAGTCGAACTCTTGGAGGAGTTCGGCCCATCTTGCTTTACGCCCGTGTAAATCCGGTTGATCATTAAGCCACTTAATGCTTTCATGATCCGATAAAATCAAAAGTTTGGCACCATACAAATAGTGCCTCCATTTCTTCATTGCATGTACTATTGCATACAGCTCCCTCTCATAAACAGAATAATTCTGTTTTGCACGATCTAATTTCTTGCTTTCAAAAGTAACTGGTCGACCTTCTTGTAATAAGACCGCGCCTATTGCCTTATCATTGGCATCAGCTTCAACCATAAATGGTTTATTGGGATCCACTATTAATAATATTGGAGCTATAGCGATAGCTACCTTAAGTTTTTGAAAACTTTCATTTTGGTCTGTTCCCCAATTAAAACTCTTTTCTTTCCCTTTAAGTTGGTTTGTCATTGGAACAGCTATTTTGGCATAATCTCGAATGAATCTACGATAAAATCCAGATAAACCTAGGAAGATCTGCAGCTCTTCCAGGTTCCTTGGAGATGGCCATTCAATAATTGCCCTTACTTTTTCTGAATCCATGTTGATTCCCTCTTTCGAGATAATATGCCCCAGATATTTGACCTCTTGTGCAAAGAATTCACATTTAGTTTTCTTCGCATAAAGGGAATGTGTTCTTAACAGTTGGAATACTAATTGTAAGTGTTACAAATGTTCTTCTCTTGATTTACTAAAGATCAAGATATCATCCAAGAAGACTACTACAAAATGTCCTAGATAGGGCCGTAAAACACTATTCATCAGCTTCATAAAGGTGGCTGGTGCATTAGTGAGACCAAAAGGCATCACCAAAAAATCATAATGCCCGTATCTAGTATGAAATGCTGTCTTAGGAACATCTTGTGTCTTAATTCTTACTTGGTGATAACCTGATCTTAAATCTATCTTTGTGAAGAATTTTGCCTCTTGTAATTGATCAAAAAGATCTTCCATTCTGGGCATAGGAAATTTATTCTTCACCGTTATTTTATTAAGTGCTCTATAGTCAACACAAAGTCGCATAGAACCATCTTTTTTCTTTACCAATAAAATTGGTGAAGCCCAATGTGAATTACTGGGTTGAATAAACCCTTTATCCAGGTAATCCTTAATTTGTCTTTCAACTTCTTGATGCTATGTTTCGCTTAACCTATAGGGTTGTTTTGAAATAGGATGTGTATCCTTATTTATATCAATTGGGTGATTTATATCACCCCTATCTGGTGGAAGGCCACTTGGTAAATCAGAAGAAAACACATCTTTAAAATCATCTAACAAACTACTTAATTCACTATTAACATTTAACTCACAAACATAAGAAAATTGTTGTTTTATATTACAGAAAGTAAAAGTATTCTGTACAGGAAGAGACCATAACATATATACCTCACAAACTTCCTTCTTTATCAGCTTCTGAACTTCAGTAGAACACAGCAAAGGATTATCAGATACTTCATGTTCACCTTGAATAACAAAAGTCTTACCATCCCTTTCAAATTCCAGTGTATTATGGTGATAACTACGTTTTAAGGATGGTTCCAATCCCCATAGCCACTCCCTCCCTAGAGCAATATCAGCTCTTTCCATGTTCATTATTTGGAAATCAAGTTTATCTTTATATCCTTGAATCTCAATTTCCAAATTGGATACCATTGTATTCCATATTTTATTGTCTTGGCCTTGCATCATACGAACAACATATTGATGCCCACCCTTTTGTTGGGGAAGTTTCAATTTTTTGACAATTGCATAATTTATAAAATTATGTGTGGCAGAGTCATCAATCATGACTCTAACCCTCTTTCCAGCTATGAATCCATGTACTCTAAGTAAATCATGTGGCCCAAAAGTAGGCTGCCACATAGAAGTTGACATACAACACTTATGTTGTACATCCATGTGCAAGACCTCTAAAGATTTGTACTTTTCATGCCCCTTTAATTCTAAGGTCTGCACTACATGGATTTGTTTTTCTTTTCCCTTGCCCTTGTCCTTATCCTTTCCTTTATCTTCCCCCTTTTTCTTTTGAGGGCAATTCCAAGCAGCATGGCTAGGGGATAGGCAATTGAAACACAACTTTTCTTTTTTTGCCTTATCAAAGTCATCAGGACTTAACTTTGGCCTTATATATGGTTTCTTTTCAAAAGGTTATTTTTTACCCTTAAAGAATGGCATTTTCCTTTTAAATTTGCCCACAAATTTTGAGGTTTTCAATTCCTTAGACTTGGGCTCCGTATCAGTGAGACTAGTGAGTGTACCTGGACGCATACTATCTTCATGAATTAATGCAAATTTAATTGCCTCTTCCAGCGTCTTAGATAAACTCCATTTTACTTCCTTTTTACAGGCTTTATCGAGTCCCCTAATGAATCCTCTTGTTTTTTGGAATTCATCTATTCCTTCCCATTTGAGGATTATCTCACGATATTCCTCCAAATATGTCAGCAGGGGTCGTCCCTTTTGTCTGACATAATCCCAATCTTCCCAATTTCTTTCCATTTCATTTTCAGGAAGGAATTCTTTCAAAAAGACGGATTCAAATTGAGCCCAAGTTTCAGGTATTTTATTTGCCTCCTTTAAAGTTCGGCACCACTTATATGCTTTGGGCCCCAAAGTTAAACTAGCCTCCAGTGCTTGGAGATGTGGTGGGGTATTTTTTAGTTTATGTAAATCTTCCCATTTTTGGAGGAAATTAAAGATTGTGTCTTTATTCCTATCTTTTTCCTCCTCGTAAAATTGAGGTGGTTTCATATCTTTTAGAACTGGATTATCCCTCAATTTATGGTAAGGTTGGGGTTCCTTAGGATCTCGGATAGTCATATCTAAATCTTTCGATGAAGATGGGACATCCGAGGTTTCTATCTTATTTTTATCTCTTTCCAACAATAAAGTTAATTGAGATTTTATTTCAGTGAGTGTTTGGGTTAAAAAATCCATTTGAACCCCTGAGCTTGCACACGAGCAGTAAGATCATCGAATTGTTCTCGTGTAGCAAAAAATTATTCCCATTGTTCTTCTTGTATTTCTGGTTCATGGGGATCTACCATAGGTTGGTCCCCAGAACTAGAGCTTTCCATTACCCTTTCTTTCCCTTTTTCTGCCATTAATACACTGGAATTGGAAAGCAAAGATAAAAAATTTGCATACAAAGTAAAGTACTTCCCTGATTTTAATGGCAGACAGTTGTTGCTGGTTTGGAAATAAACCCGAAGAGTAAGGAATAAATTTTATCGCCTGAACAAAGTCGGTCACGCAGGAAATGGAGCTTCTTTGCAAAAACGACTAGTATTCAGCCCCCTTCTTTAATAATCACGCAGGCCATCAATGTACCTGTACTTGTGATATAAATACAGTCGAGGCTGAAAAGAAGAATTCCGAACACGCAGTCGACTGATCAAACATGTATCAGAAAATAACTTCAACTTCAGCCCGTGAAAAGGAGAAGAATGCGTGTTTTGTTGGTGTGTTCATGGAGGGGCATTCACAGACAGGCGTGGCCAGGATTCGGTGGCCCACGATCAGCCTACGGCGTTCACGAACAGGCGTGAAAAAAGTGGCTGCCCTTTCGATACGTTACGTGACCAAAATTACACGTCACGTCAAGTTTTTCGTGACGTGTCACCTAACGTTTGACCAGCAGCTTACGGGTCCGTCGACTGTCGACTAAATGGATAGCGGGCACTTGACGTTTGACCAACGGCTTTACGGGTCCGTCGACTGTCGACTGAATGGATCACAGAGCACTTGAAAATCCGTCACTGCCCTTTCGTTGAAGATATCCAGGAATCCACACGGCTCTGATACCAATGCAAGATGACTTAGGAAAAGACAGAAAACGATGAAGCCTGAAGAAGAATAGTTCTCCTCTGTGAGCACGAGTCCGTTTCTCCTCCCAACCTCGCCTAGATAAGTGCTGGCTCCTCTCTCCCCGTTTCCTCTGCCAGCCGTCCACTTTTGGTGAGTTCTACTATTCTTGGACTCTCTTACTCTCTAGGCTCCCCTTAACCCCGTTCGGGCGCCCAAGAGCCCGGATGGTCATTCTCGTGCGTGTTCCCCTAGATTTACCTTAATGTCACATTAAATGTCACTTTAATGTCACATTCAATATTTGTGACCTTAACGCTACATTAAATATCACTTTTAATGTCACATTAATGTCACACTAACCCATGCTTTTTTTCAAATATTATAAAAATGTGGAGCTAGTGCTTACTGAAGCTTGATTGGTCCTCAATAGGTTCATCAAGGAGACTGGGTAGAGTGTGAGCTTGGCTATTCATTTGCCTTAGGAGCTCTCCCATTTGTGCGTAGGATCAATGCCAATGTGGTTTTTCCTCATTATGTGAACTAATAACTAAGGATAGGTGCTTTGCTTCTAGATGTTCAAGTGTGTGTCTCTTAAGGCAAAAAAATAGTGTACATGCGAAATTGCAACTACAATTTCTTAAATAGCATAACTAGACTAAAAATCCATTAGATGCACAATCCTTTATAACAATGCATATCCCTCCTTCATACAATGTAGAGAAACTAAGTCAAGACATAGAGGTTGCATCAGACAAATTTTTACATACTTGCAATCTCACATTTTGTGATGCATATTCATGGCACAATAAGAGGGGTCTTGTAATTAGTGAATTTGAGAGGAAAGAAATTTCATAATGTTGCATGGTGAATTAGTTCATTAAACAATATATCAAAAGTCTCTTTCAAAAAAGAATCACAATAAAAACCAATTCTATATACAAACATTATTTTGATTATTTGAAATAATTAAACATATAGCATTTATAAATGTTTGAAAGTCTCCTATTATCCATGCTCCTTTGTAAATTTTGGCTCTAATTTTTTCATTATGCTATGGGGAAATATTTTAGAAATCATGGAATGTACACATTTATCATTTACAATATTCTTGCCATTTTGTGGCTCTAGAGCAAGTAAGGTGCTTAAATGATTGTAGTATTCCCCCATTTCTATTGAATGCCAAATTGTGTTCAAACATTGTGGTTGTGTGTGTGTGTGTGTGTGTGTGTGTGTGTGTGTGTGTGTGTGTGTGTGCGCGCGCGCGCGCATGCGCGTGCATTTATACTCCTTGCAACTCAAGCTCCAAGAGGTATGCTATAATACTTACATATATGCATTTGCAATGCCATCAGTTGTTTCAAGTTCATTAACTAATAATAAATCGTCACTTTCTTTTTTGGTGAGGTATGTAATGCATACAATCAACATGTGATGTTTGTGCTTTCATCACTCATCGCTCATTATCATAATACACATTGTGATAAGTTGTAAAAAAAAGTTCGGCTCCATAGCATATGCACCATAAGATTTCACTACAAAAGTATCTAGCACATCATAAACACCAATTTCTCTACATCTATTTCTAGTCATAGATAGGCTTTTCTCTTAAAGCAACTATATGCATTTTGAAGGAGCAATTTGGTATGTGCTTTCTTTATTGTCATGCCAAACTTGCATATCATTTTTGAGTGGCAATGTGGTCCTTTTCTACTTATCATGCCACAACTGCTTATCCATTTATATTATTTGAATCATTAATGACATTGCAATCCTCATCTTTGCACATTTTTATGACATATAGTAGTACCAATTGGAATTTATATTTTGAAATGCATTACCAAAGGCAATGTACCCTTTGTTAACCCTTGACATATGATGAACAACTCTACTCATAATGTACTTTTCAATGTTTCTTATATGTCCAAAGACCCTTTTGTCTTTGTTTGAGACTTTTTCCTCATTAGTCCTTTCCCCAAGGATCTCATATTAGAGTTTGATCTCATGACTACCACATAGTGCATCCTCAAGAGAGAGAGTTTAACATCACATGACTTGGTGGTATTCTATCACCACCGTGATGACTTTCACTTTTCAATTGCATATACATATTCGAACTTGCTTCCATATGAGCATTTTAAAAAAATATTATGATTGCTTTGTAAAATATTATGATCACTGAGGTTTCGCAAAGCAACAACATTTGGTAAATGATTATTTCACCATGAAATATATATTTCTAAAGTGTTTACATTGTTGTTCAAAGCTTCATGATGCATAATATAGTGTGAGAACTAAGAGGAGCAATCCAACTTGATGATGATACGGTCCTCTTATTTTGACTAGCAGGAGAAGCAATTGGATTAGGTGATGATATAACCATGTCCATTTGTGTATTTCTCTTTTGAGAGAATACACTAGAAAGGTTCAATTGTAGAGTATCCTTCTTTGGACGTGCAAGGCCCATAATCTAGAGCAACATGTGATGTATACCATTTTTTGTTAGTACGTAAAACTAAATACCTATGGTATTAGGTTTTTCCACATCTTTGTGTGTGTGTGCGTGCGTGCGTGCATGAGTGCATGCATGTGCGCGTGTAAAAAGCAAATTCGTAAATAAAGAAAAATAACTCAAGTAGATGTGTGTGTATTTGATGGAGACCACGAACTCCAAGCTCCATATAGAAATCTTGATTTGTCTATACTTATTGCTCACTACTCTAAACAAAAATACTATCAACCATAGCCAATATATCCTTCCAACATTAAATTAATGTGTCAAATGGCCACAGCCTATTATTCTACCTTACTAACAATGAATGGTAAGAATTAATACATATTATACTCATTGCAATAAAGAACCACACTATACAATTAGGAAATTGCATATCCACTTAAATGCGCTTAGCATTATAAGTATGGTATAATAAATGCTATTGATACTTTGATTTTCATCCTCGTCTTGCTACATGCATGGAGGTTTTGTAGAAAGTGTACTCTTTGAAGGATGTACTCCTCCTTAATCTTGGGAGTTAGCATTTGATGTCCTAATTTAGTGCACCATCTTAAACTATGGGGGACTAATCTTGCTAACATCATCCAGGCATCATCCTAGCATCAAACTACAAGTTACAAATCTATTTGCCTATCATCATCCATGACACCTACCTATGATTAGCAATAATATATTGATCATTATCGTTGTCTTGCCATTTTTAGAATATGTAGGTCACGCTTGGGCTATAGTCTAGGTGCTCAATCCATTTGAGTATTGAGACTACTTTTGCATTGTACACTGCAGCAAGCAAGCTCATACCAAGTTCTCAAGAGAACTACCTAATATCCTAAATCCTATAGTATAATGATGTTTTACCAATAGTAGAAGTGCACATTCGAGAATGTCATGTAGCATTATAATGAATGAAGAGGTTTTGTTTACTTGTACAGCTATGTGCAATGGAACCAATAGTCGCTCACTATGAATGTTTAGCTAAATCTCTTTACATTGTGTCAAGCAAATTGCATAATGATGGATATGTTTTGTTTATGCTACATGAATCATCTTTCTAACACATAAGGAGTATAATTATAGAAAATTGCATCATGTATAATTATATTTGAAACTTAAGAGCCGCTATTATAGCAAAAAGACAATGCACATTAGAAAACCTCAAAAAATACAAGAATTGCATGTGAATATAACATTCTTCTTTCGAAAAACAAAAACTTTATGGATCATCACATGTCATAAGCAACAAGAAGAATATCTCTTTCTTAATATGTCATCACATTGGGGTTGCAATGCTCCTTTAAACCATTCCATGCAAGATACATGGCATCCTAACCCTTCATGTGTGGATTTTTCTTACCATTGTATGATAGAAACATCAACATGTTTAATGTCTCTAAACCTAAGTGATTTCTCAAGAGACTTTGTTTTATTCATTTAAGAAAATCTTCTCTCACAATCCACTCTACTTGTTACAATCACGAGCCATGCATGCCAAAGCTTCTTCATTTCTCCATGTAGTTTCTCCCAATGCTTATCAACATCACATATTACCCATGCCTTATGCATAATCATAACTCAACATGTTCTTTCTAATTGGTCACGAAATCTTCATATTGAAAATTCAATGAATTCATATCAACTAAGCCCTCAATTTTTTCTGATAAGAAAGGCATCTACTCTTCCTATTGTGAACATTGCCTTATGCTTAATAGGTACTCCTTTAGATCAAATACTTTTGCTACTTCAAAGAGATTGATATCTTTGAATTAAAGACACAAGAATGATATTCCAACAAATCATCGACCTTTGGACATGCAACTCTCCTAAGATTTTAGATTGCCACTAGCACCCTTATCTCCAAAAGCACGAGTGTATAGAGCATGCATTTTTGTCCACATATATCACATGCATATCAAAGATATCCATCATTTTTTGTTCAACAAAGGACATGAATTGTTGTGCTCTAAGATCAAATACATCTCTATGAAACCTTGTCTCTCATGTCTCCATTGTTACTACAAGCACAATGGCAATGGAAGTTACATCAATCTTGTTACATTGGAGCTTCATATTTAGGATATAGAAATAGTAAAAAGCATTTGCAACTACATGTTGGAAGAATTATAACTTCAAGGAGGTAAGAAAGTTACATAATTCATTCCTTTCGATAGTTACAATCGAGCAAGCATGGACTTTATGAATTTTGTTGCAACCTCAACCCATGAGAGCCAACAAATATCATATATAGTCAAAATCTCATGCATTGGCAATCTCTTTAAGCTCTTTGTGAAACTTATAAGAACTTCTTATCCACTTTTTCCCCTTCTTGATAATCTCTTCTAAAATTTTAGAAATAGGAGATAGCTCTAGTCCTTCTTTAGATATCCCTTCTTACCATGTTAATTAAAATGATGATTCTTCTTCCATAGGATACCCCTCTATGAATCTCCAACAATTGGAGCACTTAGAGACAACATCCTCACCAAAACCTAAATCTGAACACAACAAGTCTACAATAGAATACTCATAGATGAGTAAACATTGTGTGCATGTTGGTCATTAGTAAGAAGTTGGAGGAGCCATAATGAAGTAGAGATAGAGAAGATGAACTAAGGCAAGGCATCTTGAGGGACATATGTATGCCAAGAATACAGACTCGCAAGAGTTCAAGCAATAAAGAAACTACATAGAGAAGGGACCAACAATATACAAGCGTAGTTGATGGAACACAATAACTATATACATAAGAACACTCTCTAAAGCAAAGCAATAAAACATAGAGAAGATGACCAAAAACAAGACTATGGTTACATAGAGAGTAAAAGAAGATCAATCAAGAGAGAATAGACTACTTGCATCCAACAAAAGCAAAGACTAGCTTGAAAATATTGTCATCTAGCCCTACATAGGAGTAGAAATAAAAAATATAGATGTTGATGACAAAAATGCATGTAGGAATAGCATTAAATGCAATCAACTTGCAAGGAAATAGTTTATCTTAGCTTGCAGACACAATATGCAAACATTGTGAGTAAAACCACAAGATTTTGGGCTAACAAATGGTCACCCAAGTAGTAATAGGGCAAAACAGGTCCAATCAACAGCAATAGAGATAAAATGCAAACTTGTCGTAGTAAACAGTATGAGCACACCTCAAATGGGAGATAGCAAGCTAGTATCAAACCCCAACCTGAAATATGATACCATGTCAAAGTGGATGCAATGATGGAAGTGCGTGAAACTCTTATCACAAACTACACAATACAAGAGATGAAAGAAGAGAACCCTATAACGAAAGAAGAGTAGATGGTTTAGAGAACTCATAAGAATGCCCAAGAAATGGAATCCATATACCAAGACAAGAGGTAGTACAAAAACAACAACGAGTCACCAACTGTGTGGACATTGGCTTTGGCTCCCTCTCTCCAGCAAAAACAACATGTAGGTGTATGCTAAATGAATGATAAAGGAGGAGGGATCCCAACCTAAAATTAGTCCATGAAGATGAACTAGTTGGTCAACAAAATCCGGTTGGGACCACCAAAAATAAGTCAGCCATCATAAAGTACATGTTAATCACAGTGTGGCACAAAATAAAATGTCACCCAAGACCACATCTTAACTAGAAAATGTGCCCAACCCACTAGAATATGTACAAACTCACACATGAACTTAATGATTTGCTAATAGTGTGACAATGGTAGCCACCACTAAATGTATGGAAGTTTTAAGTGCTTACATTATATGATGTACTAGAGCCATTAAAACTTTGAAGCTTCAAGAGTTTAACTTCAAAGGATTTGAATACATCATAGTTTAGGGACATCAATAGTTTGAAGCTAGAAACTTTTAGTTCTTACATTACCTCATGGGTTACAATCATTAAATATCAAAGCCTTAAGAACTTCGTCATTCTATAATCGTTCAAATTATTTATAAGTTTCAAAACTTGGTATTCATTTCAATGTACCTGAAAACATTAGAGTTCTTGAAGAATCTAGAGTTTAGGACATCAAAAGTTTAAAGCTATATAATATTAATAAGCATGCGATAATTTACATCATTTCTTTGAACATATCAAGATCTAGGCTTCCTAGGCAAAGTGTTTTGACAACCATGTGGTCTTGGCAACATTGCTTTCAACATCTCTCTTTTGCTTGAAGGGTGAACACATTGTGATTTTCATACAATCTATTCCACCAAGCCAACTATTGAGCAAATTGGAGACAATTTTTGTAAGATAATGTCTTATCTCTAGGTCATGGTCATCCATTTTCTTAACTATAGCAAGTTGTGCCTAGGGGATCCCATAATATCTTGAACACATTGTCATCCACCATGATAGTATTTGATGGCACAAAATCTAGTTTCAACTCCCAAAAGTATAATAACTTCTTGTAAAACATTGGTTATTCCTAGGTCTTTGAAAAGCATTATCTTATGTATAGTTTTCTTAAGCAAAGAATACATTGAACCTATGATGGAAAGAAACTCTTTAATAAATAAAGTATTTTCCCCTTCTTGTGAGACAAATCCACACAAATACATCAAAAAGTGACAAGCACCAATCTAGGAATGATTGAGCATCTTATTTGTAATCAATAAATAAGTTAGAACCCATATTTAGAATTCATAGCTCAAACCAATAGTGTGGTACTATCTTGAGAAATATAATTAAACCAACAAAAACTTTGGCCCTTCTTCTTATTCCATGAGATGTGTAATGTATACAAGCATCCTTTGATCACATTAAATATATGTGCTTTCATCAAGTATCAGCAAAAAATATGGGCTTTTGTTAAGTTCAACACATTGATCTTATCAAAATACACCTCATAGGCTGTGAGAAAAAGTTGTGCTACATAGGAAAATATGTATGCACCATAAGAGTTCACCATAGGTGCATTTGGCACATTGCAAGGTACCACTTCTACCTCAAAGTTGGAAATGGGGTTTTCCTTTAAAGTAATTGCATATAAAGCTACCTTCTTTCCTTCTTCATTGTCATGCCAAACTTGCACATGCTTTTCAAGTGGCAATGTGGTCTTTTCCTACTTTTCTTACCACATTTCCTTATCCTTTATATGTTATTTGGATTGTTAATATTCTTGTAAGCCAAGTCTTTGCACATTTGAAATATTTACACCAAAGATACTATATACTTTGTTGACCCCCAACATCATATGATGAGTAGATCCACTCTTAATAAAATTTATAATGCTTATAAGTCTTAAGTATTGGGGTAAAGGCCAATAGCCAAAGGTTGGATGGGCACCCTTTGTACTGGTATACACTATACTATCATATGTAAGTGAAGATCGTGAAGAATAAGGCTAGAACAAAGTACCCACTAAAAGTGTCGTATGTGCTTTGTGTCCTCTCTCTCTCTCTCTCTCTCTCTCTCTCTCTCTCTCTCTCTCTCTCTCTCTCTCTCTCTCTCTCTCTCTCTCTCTCTCTCTCTCTCTCTCTCTCTCTCTCTCTCTCTCTCTCTCTCTCTCTCTCTCTCTCTCTCTCTCTCTCTCTCTCTCTCCATTACATTGACTCCATGTCGCACCATTTCTTTCTCTCAACCTGGTGTTCAAGTGGCATTCCATAGAAGCTTGTAGTTAGAGTGAGGAGCACAAGGTGTCAAGCTTTGTCATGATTTTGAGGATTCAAACTTCATTGTGACATTTATGATTGCTATCTAGATTAGAAATGTATATTATCACCATGATCTTTGAGTTAACTAAACAAATTCTTTGATTAAGGAAGCTATTGAGCCTTAGTTTGAAGGCTTCCATAACCTAATGTCATAAGCCTATTCTAAAGTGTTTGAATTCAAGGTAGTTTGGTTGGTTTTTGGATTGCTTGGCAAGAGATTTGGGTACACATATTGATTTATGCAAGCACAAAGGCTACTTAAGCATAGGGATAGCTTGTTGTCTCATAAGCAAGTGGTAAGCTTATATGGAAAAGTAGGGGGACCTACTTGCTATCTTAAAGCTTAGGTCCTACTTATGTCTACTAATAGAGAAGAAAAAAGAGATAAATTTGGTGTTTAACTAAGATTTTTTTGCTTATGGCCTCTACTATTCATTTGATTGCTACAAGACTTTATTCTTAACAAAAACAATGTACTTTGGTGCAATGACTTTCACTTGAGACTTTGCCTCAAAGTTGGGATACTTTGAGGACTACAATAAATAATGTAGGTTCCAAGGGCTCTAGTGCAATTACAATGAAAGGGAGGTCAAATAAGAGGGGAAAATCCTATGATGGAGGGAACTCAAGAAATAAGTCATGCACAAGGAAAGATATGGAATACTTTTATTGCAACAAGAAGGTTGCATTAAGGACTACTTTAAGTGGGAAAATAAGAACAAAAGCAAGCAAAAAAGTGTTGAAAATGGTAAGAAAGATGAAAATTTGAAGACTAAAATTCAAGAGGTGAAGAGCATACACAATAATAGTGATGATGGTGATGCATTGTATATCTCCACTCTTGGGGATACATCTAATGTGTCACTACAAATGATAGAATGTCTCAAGATTGGATCCTTGATTCACAAGCATCACTTCATGCTACTCCTCATTAAGAGTGGATTGCTATACATAGCATGGATAGAATGTGATATGTTTGATTGGGAAGCAACTTTGCATGTAGATTTTTGGAGCAAGAGATGTTGCTCTTGGAAGATATGTAAAGGGTTACTTGTTGTTGCTAGAGGGCCAAGGTTTGGCACTTTGTGCTTTTTGCACATATCTAGTGTGAGTGACCACATTCTAGTTGTCACTAAATCATAAGGAGAGAAATATATTTGATCAATTTCAAAAGTTCTTGGCTTATGTGAAAAATCAATCAAGTAGGAAGAAGCTTAAATGCTTAAGCGCTAATAGTGGTGGGGAATATACTTCTTATGTATCTTAGAACTTTTCTAAGATGTCTCATATCAAAACAAAGTCGATTGCTCCTAAAAACTAGACTCAAAATGGGGTGGTTGAAAAGATGAATAGGACCATACAAGAAAGAGTTCAAAGTATGTGATCAAATGTTAGTCTTGTAGTTTTTTGACTAAGGTTATTAAGAGAACTATTCGCCTAATCCATTGATCATGTAGCAAGCCATTAGATGGAAAATTTTCTAAGGAGGTGTGGTCTAAAGAGAAACCCACCTGTAGTCACTTACGAGCATTTGTTTGTGGAGGCTATATGCATATTAAAGGACTAGCTAAATAAGCTTGATCCAAAGTCTAGAAAATGCACTTTGCTTGGGTATGATGATTTACAAGAGATGGAATACCATCTATGGGATCCAAACGCTAAAAAGATAGGTCACAGTCATGATGTAATCCTTAATTAGGAGAAGATGCATAGACATCCCATAAAGTCTATTCTGATACATAGGGTGGGTTTCCAGAGCATGGACAACCACCATATAAGTAGCATATATGAATTATCCTACATGATGCATGACTTGGATAGCTACAAAAGGTTAAGGTGGATATACCACATCCAAGTAGACAACCACACATAGAATAGGAAAGACAATTGGGATAACTAAATGCCTTAGCTAAGCCAATATTAAGATGATCTATGAGAGCCTCTAGACCACTAGAGAGGCACACTCTTTCTCTTGATTATGTTGTGGTGATAGACTATGGAGAGACTTCATGTTATGATGATGATATGACCAAGGATAATATAAAGAATGTAATGTAAATAGAGATGGACTCTTTGGCTAAGAATTATACTTGATATTTGGTTCCTTTACCTAAGGGAAAGCCTTCCTTACAATGCAAATGGGTTTATAATCTAAAAATGTCTCCATTTGATGTATTGCCTAAGTACAATGCAAGATTGGTAGCGAAGGGATTCAAGCAAGAGAAGGGGACATTCTTCCCACATGTAATTAAGATGACCACTCTTCATATGGTGCTTGCATTAGTTGCTAAGGAGGACATGGAACTTATGTAGATGAATGTCAAGATAGCTTTCTTGCATGGAGATTTACATGAGGATTATTATATGCAATAGCCAAAGGCCTTGCTATGAAAGGCAAGGAATAGTTGGCATCATGCAAGCTACATAGGATTTTATTTGGATTGAAGCAAGCTCTTTAGAAATACATGAGATCCCAAGGTTATACTAGGAGTGAGTTTGATTGTGCTTATATACAAGGAAGGCTACGTATGGTAGCCTTACAATCTTGATCCTTTATGTGAAGGATATGCTTATTACTAGGAGATTACTCATGGATGTAGATAAATTGAAGAAAAGGTTACATGAAACCTTTGATATAAAGAAATTGGAAAATGAGGTCACATTTTTAGCAGACAGATTATGAGCAGTAAAGACAAAAAGCTTCTCTATTTGTCTCAAAAGGAGTACATTGGGAAGGAACTTGAGCATTTCAATGTAAAGAAGGGGAAGGCTATCAATGCTCCATTGCTTCCATATTGAAACTTAGCCAAGGGGATAGCCCTAAGTCAGATCCAAGGGGATAGCCCTAAGTCAGATAACTAGAAGAATAAAATGTTTAAGGTCCCTCATGCATCTGCGAATTGGTAGCTTGATGTGTGCTATGGTTGCTATACGTCCATACCTTGCTTATGCAATGTGAGTGGTTACTAGGTCCATGTCTTATGATCACTCCTAGATTTTTGTAAGGATAGCATTCCATACCATGATTGTTCCCTAAGTATGATAAAAACAACCTTGCATGTAGCATTGTGTGGTTAATACAATCAGTACATACCATATACTCCTTGCAATAAAGAACCAAAGGATGACTAATGCTACTCTAACTTTCACACTCACCTTGATCTATGAATACCAACCATTCTATAGGAAGTGTGCATTGTGTAGTATGTATTGATACTCACTTAAGAAGTTTACACTATGTAGTATGTATTGATCCTCAAGTTGGAGTCAATACTCACTCTTCTACTTTAATGCACCATCTTTAACTATAGATCGATCAATGATATCATCTTATAGCATCATCCTAGCATAAAATTTTAAGTTAGAACTCCATTTGGCTATCATCATCCTCATCACTTGATTCTCATTTTAGAGATAATATATTAAAGATTATCATCATCTTTCCATTTATGGAATCTATAGGTCACATTGAGTTGTGTCCCAAGTGTTATCAATCCATTTGAATCTTGAGACTCTTCCCTTTTTGAAAACCAGTCACATTGATTTTACAAATAAAAGAATTTTTTCCCTAGTCAACTCAAGCTCCAAGGGATATACTATAAGACTTTCATATAATGCATTTGTGAAACCATCAATTCTCTCAAGCAATCTCATAAGACAACTATTGTGACATGCCTACCTAACGAATCCTTAATGGCACAATTTCAATAGTCCATCAAGAGATATGCCTAGGCAACTCCATTCAAAACTCCAAAAGAATGTTCAAATTTTGTGGAGTAGGGTCACTTGAGTTTACCCTCGTAGTAGAGGAATCTCTACTACATTCCCACAAGGATCAACCTACAACAAGGGTTCCCAATTGACTTCTAAGATTAGCTAATAGATTGCTAGTATCGATTATGGGTAGTTGCTTATGTGAGACAACCCAAACTGAAGCAAATCTATGTTGCACTTAGTCCAAAGAGAGTGAGAGATGAGGGGGAGCTAATGCATTGACCCCTCTATCCATAGGGTAAAGTCTCTTGCCTAAAATGAAACAAGATCAAGATCTACATTGACACTCTAAGATAGTCAATGTTCAAACCTTCCTAAATTTCATTAACCTAGGATATGCTTAAGGGAAACTTCATGACTAACCAAAACCACCCTACCGAATCCATCAAGGATTTTTCCTCCTCATTCCCATTTCTAGTGAGGTTTCTTAGTTGTCTAATTACCTACCACCTTTAGTTTTATTTATAAAAGTAGATTCCTTAATTAACCCATTAAGAATGGGTCATTTGCATAAATTAATTATGGAAATGAAAACAATATAAAGATGGTCAATATAAATATGAATTAACCCATTAAGAATGGGTTCATTTGCATAAATTAATCATGAATATGAAAACAATATAAAGATGGTCCTTCCAAAAAACAAAACTTTTATTCCAAGTTAGGTAACAATGTTTTATTGCATCAATTTGATAATTCATGTATAGACTTCGCCCAAAGGGATAACCACCAATCCACCTTTAGTTAGTATCGAGGTCTTCATGTGATAATGATTCTTAGCTTGCAGATGGTTAGACTAATCTTAGCATGCCCCCTGGCTCTTGGCACCTTCTACCTAGCATCTAATCTCTACGAAAAGACCTCTCACTTCCAATACCTGGTCCTAGCATCTACAGCAAATGAAACAACTCCATGGTGAAGAGCCCCACAACTAGCCTTAGCAAAGGTCTATATGCATCTAAAGTTTAACCTATGTTGGTACAAACTCAAATTAGAATAGAGAATCATCTAAGCAGTTTTTCTTAATGCACTAAACAATTTTTAAAGTATAATCTATGCATCAAAATCCATTCTAGGTGTGTCTTTCCCTCCAACTTAAAGATATCAATCTATCATCCTTAATGGGTGGGTTTTGCTTGATTGCCATGAACTTAGGAAGGATATCAATCTAGTCTCTTGAAGAGAATTCAACTTTTGGGTTACTTTGGCACTTTACATTGAGTCCAAATCCTCTCTAGGGAATCTTTTGATTCTCCTAAATTTTAAATAGTTAAGTAATAAAGGCCTTTACGGTTTCTTCAAATAATAGTCCTCTCTTATGCATATAAAAGTTTAGCTACATGACTTGTTAAGTCTACAAGAAGTTTCCTTTACAAGGATTTTTTAATGAATCCACTAGGTATCTATAGTTCTCTAAACCTTAATCAAATTAATCTAGGCTATTTATCCTTTGTCTTGAGTTTTATAGTAAGGGTGGCATCTTGCTAGTACAAGAAAATTAAATCCCTCAACTAGGATGCTTGTATTCTCCTTAACTAAAATTTCATGTGGTAATACCTTAATGAAATGGGTTCTTAAATGATGCTTAAGGTTATTGAGTTCAATCAAGATTAGTATCCTTCTTTGCTTGCTTAGACTATCTTAAACATCACATAACTTATCATTTCTAGTTTTGAGAAGGACTACAATATGACCTAGTGTCCCCTCGAATCCTTCTTTTAGAGGAACCCTAGCTAAGTTCAACTTAGCACTTTATTAAGTGTAGTTTAAGGAAAGGAATCCTAATAAATTAGATATATTAGAGAACTTTGACTATGAGTTTCTTCCTTTATTCGATCCATGTTCGGTCATCATAAGAATAGAATGTATTCTAACTATCACAACCATAACATGGTATGCACGAACTAGTCCCATCTTGGTAGGGGATTCTCTTTTTGAAAATCCCTCCTAGGTAATTAATTTATGTTCAGGGAGTTGTAACTTGTAAGCATTGAGTCCTTGGAACTTTAGGATCTTGTATGCCCCGCAATATCTTGGGCTCAATTCCTTGAATTGTCCCAAGGACAAGGAACGTTTCTTAGGGTGCACATGGACAAAGACCATGTCTCCCTCCTTGAAGATCTACTCTTGCCTTCCTAGATCAACATATGCTTTTTGTCCATCCTTGGAAGCCTAAATATCTTGCTTGAGAGCCTTAACTTGCTCATCCATTTCTTACAACGTCTTCTTGGAAGCTTCTACCCTTAGGGTAGGATTGGAAAAGTTGAGTGGTGTAAGACTGTGGGAACTCTTCGAGCTCTACTCCGAGGCCTACGGACCACTTATTACTCAAGTGTTTCGAACTGAGTAGCCATGGCTACCTCTCACATAGCCGTCGCGCAATGCCTACCTTGTGGGTGTAGTGAGCTTACCTTGATGCTCGATTGAGTACCTTCCTCTCTCTTGCACCCCTGCAGCTCCTCGATCCTTGAGGCGAGCTCAAGCAACCTCAATCCCTCTCCCATGAGCTTCATCCTCCATAGCCACGTTCAAGACCGGAGGAGAAGATGAAGAGGGAGAATGGAGAGCTTCTTCTCCAAGATCCCTTGCCCTCCCACGATCACTCCCTCACACACTCTCACGCTCTCAGTCCCTCTCACAAGCACAAGCAAGGAGGCACGAAGGTGAGAAACAGGAGGAGAAGAAGAAGACGATGTCTGCCACACACGAGGATGATCTTCTCATTTACTTTCTAACTTTATATACATGCCCTAATTTCCATGGGCGGTCATCTCCCTTTTTTACATGGCCGGCCATTAGCCTAGGCCCCTTTTCTCATTGTCCGTCTATCCTTCTAGCTTCCTTTCCACCGCCTGTCTACATTTACAAATTGCACGGGTGAGAGCCCGGCACTCTTTTACACGATTTCAAGGTGCGCCTTTTCCATTTTAAAATGCGTCTTTCCCCTTCGACATTTGCCTTGGACTTTTGAGGTTGCCCTTGCGCTTTTGGTCTTTTTTCCTCTTCTTTCTTCAGTCAGGCTACCTTTTTTCCGCCTTTGCCCTGCGTCTTTTCCACTTTCTTTTGCTTTCTTCGTGTTGGGGTTAACATTACCCCCCTCCTAGACGAGTGCCAGTCCCATGGCACTGTGGCGGGAAGTAGTGGGATAAAGGATGCTATTGCTAGGTGTGACTGGCGGTTAGAGGACACTGAGGCTTGTGAATGAGAGGTGAGGGGGTTTGATGACGATGCCCAAGAGAGATTCCAGCGTGCTTTAGGCTTCCTGACGATTGCGGCATCTTTCTCACTGTCCTGGTGCCCCTCTGGAACTGGTCGTCGTTTGAGTATCCGAAACGCTTGAAACAAGAAGCAGTCCCTTAGGAAGATGGTATTGGAGGGATTTATTCTGGAGAAACCCCTTGAACGCTGTTTGTCGTGAAAAGCCGTGGCATGGGCTGAAAAACCCTTGTCTGGGAGTAGAGAATCTTCAGTTTTGAGTTGAAAGTCTTCAGGCTTGTGGTGCTAATAAGCGATCCGTAGATCTTGAGGTAGGGGGCATGGATCAGCGGACGGTGAGGTTCCAAGGTCTATGACAATGGCAGCCCATCAGTAGGCGGATGGTTGTCAACATGAAATCTGTGGAGCTATTGATACCTTCGCAGCGAAGCTCCTGAAGTTGCAGTAATGAGGTCATGTCCCACTTTTGGAAAAATTCATTGTCATTGGAGGATGTAGTAGACGATCGCCTTCAGCCAAGCAGCCCGTTCTTGAAACATGAACATAACCTGTAAGAAAAGTGGTGCACTTCCTAGGGGGTGTGTCTATCTCACTGTGCAGTGCATGGTGCCCATGCTAGTGGAACTGGGAGATGGGTCTAACCTTAGGCAAGCCCTTGGTAATGTCCCACACTTGAGGACCCAGTTTGTGCGGCTTCTGAGGTGCGGTGCGAAACTCAGGGTGACATCTGAAAGTCCTGCCCTTGATGTGCCCTGAGTGTGAAGTGGGGGAGGGGCTAGAGAGGACTCTAGATGCAGTGAGTATGGTGCACCACAATAGTGAATGAAGACAGCAAGCACTTTTTTTTTTTTGTGGTGAATGAGAGAGAGAACATTGGGCGATGTATGGGGCACCTATTTAGTCACGGGGTGGTCGCAAGCATTGTGATAAAAATGCGCGACTTTGTAGGTATTCCTTAATACCGTCTCTAGCTCTTAGAGGAGTGGTGGACAAAAAGGGGTGATTACACCTTGCAAAACGGGTGTCACTCATATTTTCTAATAGTTCTAAGCAGAAGGCCGGGAGGAGAGTAGCGTGCATCATCAACCTCGTCATGGCTCTACTATCTATTCCTAGGTTAAGATCAAAAAAGAGTGGAGGGAGATGGGCTAACTCTACTGCAGGTTTCTGGAGTAGCAGGAATTTGAGAAGTCGAAGGTAATTATAAGTGGTTAAGAATGCTGGATCAGGGCAGGAAGGGAAGTCAAAATCCCCATGCAAATCTCTGTTGCAATCCACTCCATGCCTACGGGGGTAGGGCATGTAGATGGGATCATTACGCTCTTCGGGGAGGGAGCTACAAAATGCGGTCCAGGCATCAAAATTGGTGTCCCAAATCCTCCTCCGCCATTTCGGTTGTGCCTGGTAGTCTTGGACGGATTTGGGAACCAGACCAACCTTGTCTTCCCAGTATTCTCGTGGCTCTTGTCTCCACCTGGTTACTATTATGCTTCTCTCTTCTATCCATCTGTTTGCGAGTTCGTTAGCCAGATCTTTGATCTTGGCTACGACTCCTAGAGGTAGGGCCCGGTCCAAGGATCGTGGAAAAGTGAATGAGAGCTCGAATGGCCTCTTACATAGCTCTCTCTGGCGCCATATGACCAACTCCTGAGGCCAATCTACAGGATGTGTATCATTTCGCAGTGGCATGGGCTCCTTAGGAAGTTGTCATGGAAATATGCGCGCTCGGCGTTGGGCCTCTTCTGCTAACTCTTGCCTCCTTCTCCTTGCTGCAATTATGCGTTCAGATAGCTCGGCATCGGCAGGTTCCTCCTGTGGGATCTGTGGTTGAGGCGGACTCAGCATCCTTTGTGACTCTTCTTCCTCATCTTGCTCGAAGTCCGAGCCCTCTTCGACATTTCGCTCTACCATAGGAGGAATGACTGGTGGTGGTGGCGGTGGTTGCTCCTGCTCCTGAAAACCCAACTCCTTGAGCTCCGTAGTGGAAAGGCATGTACAGCATAGGTAGTAGAACTGTTGCTCTTTAGTTATTCATGTACTTGTTGGAAGCTCCCGCTCTTGAAGGCCGTATCGTAGCGCCCGGGTGCTTAGTTCCAACTTTCTTTTTACCTGTTCCACTGTATCATCACCCTCGGCTTGCATCACATGGAGCACCGTATTGAGAAAGGCCTATCGCTGGGTCTTAGTGGTTATCTCTACAGCCTCAATCCTAGCCTCGGCCAGCATTCTTGCACACTCTGCCACTGCAAGCCATTCTATTAAATCCCTCACCCTGCCAAAGTTCTTTCTTTCCCACTCCACGGCTCTCTCCTCCATATTTTGCCTTTGTTCCTCTAGCTGGCCCGCCAAGGTGGTTACCACCTGTTGCTGCTCATTTGATAAGAACCATAACTGTTTTCTTCCGTTTAGTTTCTGAGCGAGCTGCTCTTCAGCGATCCCTCTTGCTTGATCAACAATGCTGAGCCTGTGGTGCGCTTCGGTCAGGATTTCTGATTTCTCTTGGACCAACTGTTCTAGGCTCTGGATTTCAGCGCGGAGCAACCTCTTCTGATTAAAGGTCATGGCCATGAGGGCTTCCACGTCCTCCTGGGAGGTCTCCAGCGCATCTTGCAGTCTCTGCACTTCATCCTGTAGTCGTTTTGCTTCAGCTGCTGAGACCCCCAGCCCTTCATTTTTTAGGAATTCGATTTCCCTGATTAGCCTGTCCTGTTCCTCTTGCTCGTGCCATGACTGGGGCTCCACTGCATATTCTTGTGGAACAGTGGCTTCGCCTTCCTGAACCTCCCGGTAGAGCTTTTTCACTTGGACCACCCTTTGCTGGAGATCACTGTATTGCTGCAACAGAAGTTTTATGTTCCTTTGTTCCGCTACCAAGCTCTGCTCCTCATCCTCTAGCCTTTGCCTAAGGGGCTTTCATTGGTTTGGGCTTGCTTCATTTTCTCTTCCAGCTGGTCTTGCAGGGCCTTCATCTCTCTCCGTCTGTCAGCTTCCTGCCTTGAGACCTCTAGCCTGAGGCCCACTGACGTCTCCTTTTCTTTCTCTAGTTCCAGCAGCGCCACCTTCTTTTCTTCTTTTGCCTTGTCCAGTTGTGTTAGTAACTCGGCCACATATGCGTCATAGTCTGCGGCAGGTATGGGAGTATTGGGCGTGGTGGTCGATGCCTCTAGCCTCTGTCGTTTGGGATCTTGCCGAGACTCTGCATCTGTGGGCGACGGGCCTTTTCAATCGAGTTTCAGGGGTAATTTCGGCCACCCTGCTTACGAGCATCTGCATCATGGTCATGAGCTGTGCCGCGTCGAGAGAAGGCGTGGGGTGTGCAGCAGCGACGGTCATGATTTCAGCTGTTGTTGGCACAAAGGAGGGAGGGAGTGGATGTAGGAGGGACTTGCCCTTGCCTACGACCACTGGTGCTACTTCCGCACTTGCGCTGGCTTCGGCTTTATGGTCGGGGCTTGCGGGTACGAGTTCTCCGTCCCCATGGGTCTCTTCCACCGACCTTCGGGTGGCTTCCGCCAGTTCGGCCAATTCCTTGAGTCGCTGCTCCTCAACCTCTTCCTCTGCCCTCCTTTTCATGTCCTCTTCCACCCTCTTCGACTCCTCTCCTATTCTCGCGAGCTCCTCCTCCTCTTTCCTCCTCCTTTCTTCCTCAGCCCTTCGAGACTCTTTCTTAGCCTTTTTGATGTCAGCCCGTTCTTCCTTACTTAATTTCTCTTTTTTCTCCTTCTGTTTCCTATCACTTTTGCTTTGTTCTGAGGGTTTGGTTGCTCGCGGAGGTGGTACTTCCTGCTCTTCCTCGTCGCTCACTATTCTTTCGCTCGATTCCCCTCTGCCATGGTGAGCTGAGCTTTGATGCGCCGCTTCCTCCTCCATGACGCCCTCATTCTTTATTGCTTCGTCTATGATGACTGTCAGGATTCCCCCATATCTGATTGTAGCCGCTTTCGAGGCCGGTTTCTTCCTTGCGGAACGTGCTGTTGAGGCAGGGGACTCTCCTTCTGCTGGTGCTTCCGTCGGAGTGAGGAGGGCAGCTGAACTTTGAATGGTCTTCTATACGAATCCATTCCAGTCTATTTCTTCAGGGGTTCCTGCTGCTATGCTTTCCAACAGTGGGACCCCGATCCTGTTCATCAGCGCATTGTAACGCTGGCCCGAGAAGAGGGTATGGATCATTTTTGCTTGTAGTTTCACCACTGGGTCCAGGATGTCAGCCAAGTTGATTCCATCCACAGTATGCACCACTTCTTTCTTGACTCCCAGCACGGTGTAAACGTCTCACCTCGGCCTTCTCTCTTTCTTTGGCACAAGCCCCAGGGCCTTTTCTACGATCATTGCATTGAGGGGCACTTTGATTCTCCTTTCTTGCTCCCCTGTCCTTACTGTGACGGTGCCACAATTCCTGCTTTTGTCGAAATTCCTCAGGAAATCCGCGCACATGCTGTAATCCACCGCCTGCCCCACCTTCTCCACGTACTTGTGGAGATGGCATCTGTCCACTAAGTCCTTGATAGCGGGTTCCTCCATGATGGCTTCATCCAGATTCAGTGTGTGCTTGAAAGTGAAGTGGCTGAATCTGCGCGTCTCGATGGCGATGCTGAATTTGGTCATTTCCTCTTCTGAGAATGGTAGTTTGCCTCCTTTGTCCTGTCCTGCCATGGCGGTGACCTGTCAACACACCATGCCAACATTTAATGCCTAACAATCGGCGCATTTCTAATTAGAACTAAGTTTGAGAGAAGAATAGATGGGCTTAAAGTGTGCACACTTCCTTAGAGGTTTGACCATTGCTATTGTTTTATTCTGCAATATTCCTCCATGGAAACTTTCTTAATTAACAATCTGCTAGCTAGATAACATAACTTTTCATCCTTGCTCTGCTCTTGGTCACCTTGCTCCCCCCTCCGTCAGGAATCTTGCAAAGAACCCTTCCTAGGATTAGCACAGGAAGGACGAGGGAAGCACTTGTTCGCGTGGGTTAACTTACCTAGCTAATAGCCAATCGTAGAAGTTTGGATTGTATTCGAGTTGGGCATGACAATCCAGAGTGGATGGTTGGATGGACACTTGGGAAATGTAGGTCAAAACATCGTGGAAGAGATCTCCGGTACTGAGGCGACTAGCAACATGTAATTCCTCTTGGGTGAAAAATTGGTCAATGTAGGGGTGGGCGAGCACATGGTCATCCAGATGCTGATCACGGGTGATGGCCAAGACCCTAAACGAGATAGATGCCACGTATGTGGGGTCATATTCGATAGATATGATTGCCCTGCATTGCTCAGCATTGGTCATTATGCGACGACCTTTTTTCTCCCATTGGATCCTTAGCATAAACCACTGCTGCAAGAATGTGGAAGGTGAGCTTGCCATCTGCGTGAGCTCTTGCAGCTCCTGTTCAGGAGCAGAACGCGGAGGCTTTCGATAAGAGGTAATAAGCCTTCTGAGGTGCAGCCTGATCCTTCGAGATTTCATCGTTTGCTATCAGTTCAGCAGTAATTTTGGGAACTTTAGTAGTCATAAGTTCGTATTCCTCCCAAGTGCATGGTAATGCACGAACCGCCGAAGCAAGCATTTCGTCAAGAAGACCTAGGTCTAGCCTCTCGTAGCTTCTAGCAAATGTAGTGAAAGTTTCATCTAACATTTTAATGCAGGTTATTAAATCGTCCCCAGAAGTTGCGGCAAGGTCCTTAACCAAAGAGAGGAAAGGTCGTATTGCGTATGAAGGTTTAAGACCTTCTGGTGGGGCTGGTGCAAGTGGACTAGATAATTGCGACTTCCTCATCGGTGTCATGGGTCGGGCCTCGCATTGGGAAGCCCTTTGAGATACTATAGGAAGCTCTAGAGGCACGAGGGTTGTACATGGTTCTGAGTGAGCAGTAATCGTGGTTTGTAAGTTCTCAGGATTAGGTAGGTTTAGGACCTGGGGCATTTGCTTTGGTCGATAGATGAGCTGAGGCTTGTTAGCCACCATTGGCCCTGGCCTGTTAATTGTGTTTTGGGCGCCACTTGTGTAAACCTCTCTCGTTAGGAATAGATTGCTTGTAGATGAGCTTCTTAGCTGCCATTTTTAGGTGCCCAAATCCAAGGATTGCCCTGTAGTATCCTTGTGCCTGCAAGAGGTCTTTGGGAATCCAGCGCGGCATGGTTGTGCGTCTACGGCGGTAGTGCCTAGACTGCCTCTTGGGTCGGGACGGTTGACAATTTGGACGTTTAGGGTCACACTTGGGTGGTTTACCCTGATGTGGTTTTTGCCGTTTCGGCACCCATAGAAACTTGGACTCTTTGGCCTTGTGAGCACTCCTGGTGGGCATGGGTCTGGGGTTGAGAACTCGGCACGAGGCCGTAGTTTCCGTTTGTTTAGACCCGGGCTGAAGCGTGGTCATGGGGGTTTCTATCGACGGCTTCGTAAAAGTGGGGGAGTTAGGGCAGCCCTTGTTGAAAGTTGTCACTATGCGCACATTGCCAATGGTAAGATGTATGTGATTTAGGTTGTAATCCACATTACAGTTGGTTTGTTTCTTGAAAGTGCGACCTAATAGTGATACATTACCAGCGTCCTTGGTGCCAGGCAACACATGGAAGAAGGCCGGTAAACTTTCAGAATCGATGGAAACGACCACCTTGCATTTCCCTAGGAGTGGGTAAGCGGTACCCCCAAACGGGGTGAGTTGAGCATTAGTGGGCTGTAGTTGCGGTTGACCAATGCGTGTCCAATGGTCATGTGTTAGGATGTTGTAGTCAGCACCTTCATCAATCAAGGCGTCAAAATAATACACCGCTCTTGCTGCAACTGTGATCTGCATGTATGCCGGTGCCACTACTTCTTCGTCCTGATCTGTCAGGTCAGTTACAGTAGCCATGCGGACGTTCAGTGGGGGTTCTAGCATGGGCGACTCATGTAATGGATGTGAAGGAGGATAGTACTTCTTAATGCGGCTGCCATTAAAAAATCCTATTCCCTCACCATCAAGTATCTCCAACTCAACATTTCCGGTCCTACCGATTACGCGTACCCTGAAAGGCCCTAGCCCCCGAAACTTCATCTTCTGTTTATGTCCTTTTACCGAGTACAGCAGAACAAGGTCCCCTTGTTCAAAGTCTCTCTGCATGACATGCTTGTCAAACCACATCTTTCGTCGAGCCTTTTCACAAATCAAAGAGTGAGTGGCGAGGAGTCAGGTCTCCGTTAAGCGCTCAAGTTCTACTAAGCGGTTGGTCCAAGCCTCTCTGCCCTCCCAACGTTCCTGGACTGCTAGCCTCAAACTAGGGATGAAGAATTCTACGAGCATAATGGCTTCAGTTCCGTAAGTCAGCCTAAAGGGCATCTGTCCTATAGCCGTTTTATAAGCTGTGCGATAGGCCCACAAAGCCGCCATTAGCTTGTTATCCCAGACACTTCTCGAAGTAGACACGACTTTTGTAAGCACGTTGACTAGAATTTTGTTTGTGGATTCGGCTTGGCCATTAGCCTGAGGGTAATAGGGAGAGGACTTCTGATGAATTATTAGGAAGGTAGAGAGCAAGTGGGCAATTACTTCATTAATGAAGTGTGTGCCTTGGTCGCTTACAAGTTCGATTGGACAATTGAACCATGAAATGACTTGCTCCCACAAGAACTTAGCAGTGGTCCTAGCATCGTTCATTCTCGTGGCTCGTGCCTCTGCCCATTTCGTTAAATATTCGGTTGCCACTATGATGTATCGAGCTTGGGAATATTGTGCTGCAGGACTGACAGGCCCAATAAAATCGATGCCCCATTTTTCAAAGGGTTATCGGGCTATGACAGGGCTCAACTCCATCTTGTCCTTCCGCACAGGCACTCTGGTCCTTTGGCACTCATTGCAGTGCTTTACAAATTTAACTGCATCGCGGAATAGGGTGGGCCACCATAGCTGGGATTGTACCACCTTTCGAGCTGTTGTGTCCCCACTAAAGTGTCCTCCAGCAATTCCGCCATGTGCTTCGTTTAATGCGCCGTGCATCTCGTGCTCACACATGCATCTACGCAATAAACCGTCTTGTCCCAACCTGTAGAGTTGGCCAGATATCAGTTGATAGGGCTGAATTTTCAAGATAAGTCTCTTCAGCCTGGCCTTCTCAATGGGTCGCTCCGGTAGTCCATTTTCTAGCACTTGCACTATGTCATCGGCCCAATATGGCGTCAGATCAGCTCTAAACAATTCTCGTTCACTAGACAAGTTAAAAAGATGGCCGTCTGGTAAATCATCAGGCATGCCTTGTCCAGCGGCTTCTCCTGTGGGTATGCGGGACATGTGGTCAGCCATGTAGCGAGCTGCCTGCTGGCAAAACTCACCGAGTAATCCAAATTATACTCACCAGGCTGGCATAACATGGCTCCAATAGTGAACTTAGAGGCATCTATGTGCACATGGAATGTTACGTTCCAGTCTGGGGCTCGCAAGATTGGTGCAGTCGTAAGAGCCTTTTTCAATTCTTCATATGCGCGCTGGCAGTCCTCCGTCCACTCAAACACTATCAACAGCTTGTACAAAGGTCTAGCTATTAATGCATAATTTAGCACAAATCGTCGATAATATCCAGTGTGTCCCAAGAAGCACTAAACTCCCTTGTAGTTGTCCGGTGGCGGTAGGTCAACAATGACTCTGACTTTGGAAAAGTCAGTGGCAATGCCGTTCCATGACACTACGTGCCCCAAGATGCATCCGTGTTTTACCCACAAGCCTCAAGGGGTCTTGAGCAAGAGCAATGTAGATATGAAGCAATGGAGCTTCAATGGTGGCTGCCCCAAACTGTTCACAGCCTGTGTGACCTAAGAACTGAAGTAAACCTTGAAGAAAATGATCAAATACCTCTAATGTAATGCCCTGAAGATGCCCAACAATACCGGGAAGGTGCTCGCGAAGCCGGGGAATCAGATATGGCTGTCAGGAAGGAGACCCAATGCAAGTGAGGAGTCGATGGGAAGCTGAGAATGCCACGAACTAAGCTCAAGAGTCGAGAAGCCAAGCTCTGATACCAGTTGAAAGGTGAGAAGGATCGAAGCTTACATGCGAGAGCTATGGCGGGAGAGCAAGAGCAAGAAAGAGAGAGACAAGAAATGGAAACTCCAACAGTCACAATGTGTGACCGGGCCTTCCTTTATTCAAACTGTCACTAAAAGAATAAAGAATAAAGTGACGATGACAAGCCCCTGCCACCTGCAATGTGCAGTGGCGGTGACTATCAATGTAGTAATACACGGGCGACTAGGCAGAGGCGCCTTTACCCCCAACACCCCAAAGAGTAGAGGGATATGAGGCTCAACTAAAGTGATATAAAAATATCTGGGACTTTAACTTAGAGGCATGGATGGCTTTCTATAGCACCTTACCTATGAAAGGGATGATCCTACCTATATGCCCTACCCAAGGAGGATTGGAGTTTACTTCAACCGGGAGGTACATGGTAGGTATGACTTCCCTTTGATCTACAATGTTAATGCATCGACCCTTGAAGAAAGCATGACTCCACTGAAAGGGACCTCCACCCATCCATAGCAAGTTTCCTCAAAGACTTCTCCTCATGCCTAGATCCCACATTCATCACCATCTATAACAATCTCCATCTATTGTGAATATTATTAAAACAAAAACCTACTACAGAGGAAGAGTGATTATTGCCCCTCTTTTTTGATATCAATGTCGAAATAGATAGCTCTGCGATGGTGTGCCTCATGATGAGAGCTACACCTTGCCAGCATTTTGTATAAACCTATTATAAGACATGAGTGACAATAGATGCACTGGGTGTAACCACCCATTTTTGTCATCTACTCCACTCAATATAAGAGCTAACTTGAAGGGGTATATGCAGAGCATGGCCTTCCTAAGCAAAGCCCTTAAGTCTCCACGCAACTTAGCCCCTACTCACGAATGGAATGCCTCCTAGTGTGCTCCCTTTATCGTTCAAAAAAAGGGGAAGAAAAGGAAAAGAAAAAGATGAAAAAAATAAAGGACTAGAGAAAAGAAAAGGAAAACAAGAGAAAGAAGTGGAAAGAAAAGGAACATACCAATGAAATTAACCCATCTATACTCAGATCACTGCACCTAGGTAATACCCTATCCCTCCCCCACATCACAACTTAGGGCACATCAAGGGCAAGACATGATTGATAGACTTGTCTCCCTAAGTCACTCATAGCACCTCCATTTACACGAAGTGGGTCCTTAAGTGTGGGATAACACCTTAGATTTTCAACCCATCTCCTAGTTCCACTATCACTTGCACAATACACAGTATGGTAAGTGGAGCCCCAAGGGAGACACCAAGGAAAAGGGGTTTCTACTGCAAGAATATCTATATTGTAACATCAACAACCATCTCTTTCATCTTTTATGTGATCACAACAAAGAAAACAACACCACTAGCAAGAAATCTTGACGCAGCATCATAGGAACAATTCTCCCACGGTTTTAACTTCAACAAATTTGATCATTCTCTTCATATCCTTCATAGAATTCATCAACAAACAAAAAGAACACAAAATAAACACCACTTTGAATTGTAAAAATATCACATATGATTCATCTTCATTATCTTCCTAGTTGTCTTTCACAGTCCTTCATAGAAAGATGCATTGTTTGGCATAGAATTGGCTATCTCTAACTCTCTCTTTCTCTCTCAATCAATAGTACATCATCTCCTCACTACAATACTATATAATCACTCATAATAATCCTTCTTTGGTCGTGGATACCCCTTCCAAAAGGTGTCTCTGATATGAAAGGTCAGCAAAGCCACTAGAGTGACTCTTCATAGCTCATCACTGTCACTTCACTCTAGTCTTCTCTTGAGTCTTCAACAGCTATTTCTTCCACTTCCTTGAGCTCTTTTAAACTTACATTCACCTCTTTCCAAGGCTAAAAAACTTTCCCAAAGTCACACATACATCCCACATAACACTTACAAAAGCATACATAGCAGAACAAAACAGAAACGGAGCAGGGATAGAGGCTCTACAAAAGCTTAAGAGAGGGTCACAGAAGGTCAACAGAAGGCATTAAAACCTGATAACTCATACTAAAACCATTCCAAACTATCAAAAACAATTCAATGAGCTTTCAAAAGACCTCAACTTCCATCAATCATTAATCCATGCTCAGCTCTACTAAGCATTCAGTCCATTCTTCTTTCCCTTCCCATCGCTCATGTACTACCACTCTCAAGCTACTAGGGACAAAAAACTCTACTGGCAAAATCACTTTGGTTTCATAGGTCAGCTTGAAGGGCGTCTGCCCAACTACCATCTTACGGGCTATCCTATAGACCCATAGTATTGCCATGAGTTTGTTATCCCAGTCGCTACGCGAGGCAGAGACTACCTTAGTTAAGACGTTTACTAAGATCTTGTTCGTGGACTTCACCTGGCCATTAGCTTGAGGGTAGTAGGGTGATGATTTCCTATGGATGATCAAGAAGTTTGAAAGCAAGTGGGTGGTCACTTTATTAATGAAATTGTGTCTTAGCCTAACCTTCTCAATAGGTCTCTCTAGTAGTCTATGCTCTAGGATCTTGACTATGTCATCAGCCCAATAAGGTGTCAAATCAGCTCTGAATAAATCCCTCTCACTGGACACACTAAAAGGTATGCATCGAGTAGGTCATCTGTAATGCCTAGTCCAGTGGCCTCTCCTTTTGTGGGTATGCGAGACATGTCATCTCCCATGTAGTGTTGCTTGCCCTTGTGTACAACCACAAAAAAATCAAACTCTAAAAGCAGAAGTAACCATCGAGCTATGCATCCAATAACACAAGGTTTGTTGACAAGATAAAGCAAGGCTTAATGTCAACAAAGAATATAAAAGGCATGGCCAAAAGATAATGTTGAAACTTATTTACAACAAATACCATGGCCAAACCTTCCCTCTCCATTATGGAGTAGTTCATCTCCATATCCATGAGTAGTCTATTAGCAAAGCTCACTAGATAGTTCAAAATGAAGTGCTAATAGTATCCTGTGTGTCCTAGGAAGCACTGAACTCCCTCATAGTTGGTTGGTAGTAGTAAGTCAGATCTTTGAGAAGTCAGTGGCAATGTCGTTCTTGGACACCACATGCCCTAAGATGCATCCATGTTTCACCTAGAATTAGCACTTTTGGGGGTTTAAAGAGAGACTTAGAGGCTACATCATTCAAAGACTACGTGAAGCTTATCTAGGTGTTCCTTCCAGCTAGTCTACATGCAAAGATCATCAATAAATACTTCTAGCTCTTGCCTAAGTATGTCCTTGAAGATGGTGCACATTAGACACTGAAAGGTAGCAAGAGCGTTCATCAGCCCAAACGGCATGACTATGTGTGCAAATACACCCCATTTCATTGTTGGGGGTAAAGGCGCCTCCGCCGTGCCGCCCCATGTATTACTACACTGACAGTACCTGCCACTGCACACTGCAGGTGGCGGGCGCCCGTCACGTCACTTTATTCTTTATTCTTTTAGTGACAGTTTGAATAAAGGAAGGCCCGGTCACACATTGTGACTGTTGGAGTTCCCATTTCTTGTCTCTCTCTTTCTTGCTCTTGCTCTCCCGCCATAGCTCGCGTGCAAGCTTCCATCCTTCTCACCTTTCAACTGGTATCAGAGCTTGGCATTCTCTTGCTCAAGCTCGACTCGGTGCTTCCCGACCTTCGCATCGACTCGCTTCACGCATTGGGTCTCCATCCCGGCAGCCATAGCTGACCTCTCGAGCTCCCGACTCTCCCCGGCTTCCCGAGCTCCATCGCGGCCTTCTTGAGCTTCATCAGGGCCTTGCCCTTGAGGTATTGCTTCAGCATTTGCAGGCATTTGAGTGTATTCTCAGTTTGAAATAGGGCAGGAACAAAGGGCAGCCACTCTTCTTGAGCTCCATAGCTCATATCTTCCCTCCCCTTTGCATTGGGCCTTCATGGCTTGGTATGTGCCTACCTTGGGCCATCATTGAGCCCCCCCAACCATCATAACTCCACGTGATTGGCAGCAGCACTCCAGGCCTCAACACGCTGAATATGGCGCCCATTTTCAGACTTTGACCTCCACGTTTTACAGCCGAATGCTTTGTTGCTCATGGAGCACTCATCATTAGCCTATTTGGAGGACATTTGAGCCATTTTTTCGATGTCATTTTGATGCTTTGGCTTGACATTGAGGTTGGGAGCTGATCATTCTCAGTTTTTAAACTGTCATTCACTACATAACAGTGCTGGAAACAGAGCAGCACCCCTGACACTGACATTTGTTGCTTATGCCTCATTCCATTGGAGCTATTTGATGCCCGTATGCGGTCTACTTCCTACCCGGATATATTGGAGATGTATGCATTTGGTTTGACCATGATTTTGGCTTGAATTCGGGGCTGAAATCTACTGTTTAGAACAGTAAATACATGCTGGAATAACAGTGGGCTGAAGGTACTTTACATGCTTTGGCACTTACCTACCGATACCGGATGTATGGTTTGAGCTTTGGCATGATGTCTCTGACATTTGGGGACGACTTGGACATATGTATGAGATTATGGGATGCTTTTGAGCTTCGCATTAGCTCCGTCTTCACTGGCATTTGGACCGACGTGGCATGCTTGTGGACCGCCTATGCCTCATGTCTCTGCTTGAGAGTTAGGCTTTTGCATTACATGCTTTGGTTCGTGACATATGCTATTTGGTTCGTGTATGCCATACCAACATTTGGAGCTTGGATTTGGATGTATTTGAGCATTCCCGGCTTACTTGATCACTGATCTTGGTTGCTATTTGGATGTCATTGAGTTGACCGAGAGCTTATTTGGGCTTATGTATTGGTTCATGGTTAATACGACCGGTGCTTCATGTATGTCATGCTCTCTTGGATGCGGTTGATGCATTGATAGGGTCACTTATCACTGGTGCTTTCTCTTGGGTTGTTTGAGCTTCTGAGCTCTCTTTGTATACCTTTTGTGCCAGTGGGAGCATTTTACATGCTTGCTTGACCTTTGACAATTGCATGCTATTGGAGCACTTACATGTATTTGGAGCAGTTTATGTCTTGAGCAGCTACATACGCATTGAGACTTTGGGATCATACTCCGATCTTTATGGATATGCATTGATGTACTCTTGGTTCACAGGATGCTTATGAGCTGAGTCTCATATTTGGATCTTTCTCTTTGAGCAGACACCTATTTGTGTCAGGTTTTGGCAGTTATAGGAACACTTTGCCTAGAGTGTCTGGGCGTGTGCCTTTCACTGGTAGATGTTATTTTGACATGCTTCGGTGTTGAGCTCATGTTCTTTTCACTGTCATTGGCCTTGCTTATGTCCGTTTCATGCCAGCTTTGGACCTAGCATTGTTTGCTTGACATTGGATCCTATTTTGGGACAGTTTGCTCTCTAGACTGCATACCTGCAATTTATTACAACAAGCAGTTATTGGTGGACTAAGGTGTACTTTTCATGCTGAAATATCCTGATTTGGTGTACCGCACCTATTACTAAGTGGGCAGCAACTCTTGGCACACTTTGCTCGCCCTTTGGACCCCGTTTTGATCATTTTTGGGCAGTTTCTGTAGTAAAACAGCAAGCATTTTTGGACTGTTTGGGCATTTCCAGCCTGCATAATGACGTCATCTTCGCATGATAGTGCCATCTTTAACATCACAAAGTTGGATGGTACCAACTACTCTTACTGGAAGAGTCAAATTTGGCAGGTCTTGGTGCAGAAATCTCAGATTAAGCCACTTCGATTGAGTGGGGAGTAGCGTGAAACTATGGACAATGACGACTAGCTTGAACTTGATGAGCTATGCAAGTCCATGATTGTATTGTCTCTCACTGAACAGGTACATTATAATGTATTTGAGGAAGCACAGAGTGCATGGGATCTATGGAATAAGATCAAGAATCTTTATGATAGGAAAAGTCCGGCGAGTCAGATGTACTGGTTGAAGCAGCTTATGGATCTGCGCATGAAGGATAATGCGACTATGTCTGCTCACTTGAGCCAGTTCCATGCTATACTGAAGAACCTGACTTCGCAGGATATCACCTTTGGAGAGGAAGTAACTCCTCTTTTCTTGCTTGGGACTCTGAATGAGTCATGGGATGTTTTTCGTACTGCTCTTTGTGCCTCTAGTGCTACTCTAAAATTGGCAGATGTTGAGAGTGCTCTTCTTCAGGAAGAGGTGAATCGCAAAAACTTGGATGCCTCTCGTGGTAGTCATGCTTTGACAGTTAGAGGCAGGAATGACAGGTATGACCGTGGTAATGGCCGAGACCGTGACTCGCAGAAGGGTCGGTCTAAATCTCGTGGCAAGTCGCGTAGTAAGTCACGTGGGCGCAATGCAAATGTCACTTGTCATCATTGTGGGAAAAAGGGCCATATTAGACCACAGTGTCATGAGCTGCACAATGAGAAGCGCAAGGATAAGGGGAAAGATAAAGTGCAGGAGAAGTCCTCTGATCGCAGCATAGTACCTGCGAAGTCCAGCATCAAGATTGAGGAAATTAATGTCACGCAGACTAAGGAGTCCGATGGTGGTGATGATTTTATACTTGCAGCTAGTTCTTCTGATGCTTCACACTTGACTGAGACATCTAGTATGTATGCACAGTGCTGGTTATTGGATTCAGGAGCATCCTTCCATGTGACGCCTCACCGTGAGTGGTTCCACTCTTATTGCACTATATCTGGTTCAGTCAGACTTGGAGACGACAGGTCTCTTGACATTGTGGGCATGGGTGATATTCAGTTGCAGTTTTCCACTGGCAGTTCATTTTTGCTTAGGGATGTACGTCATGTACCTGCGCTTACGCATAGTCTTATGTCTGCAGGACAGCTGGATGATGCAGGATTTCATGTATGTTTTGGGGATTCTTCCTGGAAGATTACTCGTGGCAGACTTGTGCTTGCTAGAGGCGCCAAGGCTGGCAGTCTCTATCCTCTTGTTGTATTTGGGTCCTCAGTTGACCATGTTTTGGCAGTGGGTTCTATCCCACATGTATCACTTTGGCATGCTCGTTTAGGGCACGTCTTTGAAGGGAATGAAAATGTTATCTGGTTTGCAGTATCTTCCGCCTTTGGATTATGCATGTTTTGACTCGTGTGATCATTGTCTTTATGGTAAGCAGAATAGGTCTACGCATAAGAAATCGGGTAGGCCACGCATGAGTGAGCCCTTGGCATTGGTGCATTCCGATGTTTGTGGGCCTATGCCTTGCATGTCTATGGGTGGCGCGAATTACTTCATTACCTTCATTGATGATTTTTCTAGGAAAGTATGGGCTTATCCCATAAAGCAGAAGTCCGATGTCTTGGCAGTTTTTCAGAGATGGCTTGCTCTTGTTGAGAACCAGACTGGGTATAGGCTGAAATGCCTTAGGACAGATAATGGGGGAGAATATGTCTCGCATGCTTTTGAGCAGTTTTGTGATGACAGGGGTATTAAGCGTCAGTTGACCGCCCCTTACACCCCACCCCAGAATGGTTTGGCTGAGCGCATGAACAAGACTATTCAGGAGCGTGTGCGCTCTATGCTTAGCCATGCAGGCCTACCCCAGAGTTTTTGGGCTGAGGCAGTTAGTACGGCAGTGCATGTCATAAACCGATTGCCTTCCAGTGGATTGGATTTCCAGGTTGCAGAGGAAGTTTGGGCTGGTAAGCCACCCTCTTATGCGCATCTCCGTGTCTTTGGATGTGAGGCATTCTGCCATGTGCCCAAGGACAAGAGGAGTAAATTGGATCCAAAGATCATTAAATGCATATTCCTTGGCTATGGTGAGTCAGGAGAGATGGGCTATCGCCTATGGGATCCACAGGCGCGGAAAATAGTACGCAGCCATGATGTCGACTTCCATGAAGACAAGATGCACAGGCAGCCTGAGAAGGTGGTTGAGATCCGCAGAGTGATCTTTCAGGAGGAACCTAGAGCTCCAGCACAGCCAGTAGTACAACCTGCAACAGTTCCTCCACAGGGCCAGGGTGTTGGACAGGCAGTTAGACAGGCAGCAGAGCCTACGATGAGACGGTCTGCTAGAGACAGACGTCCACTTGACAGATTTCAGCCCTCTATGCATTATGTTTTGGTTACCGATGCAGGAGAGCCTTTCACTTATGATGAGGCTATGCGCAGGGGTGACAGTCACTCCTGGGAGAGGGCTATGCAGTCTGAGATAGACTCCCTGCATAAGAATGAGACTTGGGATTTGGTTGCCTTGCCTAAGGGCAAGAAGGCTTTGCCATGCAAGTGGGTGTACAAGCTGAAAAGTACCCCTGGACACCCCAAGCCGGCATACAAGGCTAGATTGGTAGCAAAGGGTTTTAAGCAGGAACATGGTGTGGACTTTGATGAGGTCTTCTCTCCTATGGTTAAGATGACCACCCTGCGCTTAGTCTTGGCTTTGGTTGCACAGCTTGACTTAGATCTATATCAGATGGATATCAAGACGGCTTTTCTACATGGGGACTTGCATGATGAGATCTATATGGATCAGCCTAAGGGCTTTGCAGAACCTGGCAGGGAGCACCTAGTGTGCAAGTTGAAGAAGAGCTTGTATGGCTTGAAGCAGGCACCTAGGGAATGGTATCATAAGTTTGATGCCTTTATGCAATCACAGGGCTACAGCAGGAGTGCTATGGATCCGTGTCTTTACACGAAGAAAGCCCGTGATGGCAGTTTGCTTATCTTGGTACTCTATGTTGATGATATGCTGATAGCAGGGAAAGCTCATGATGAGCTAGATGCTCTTAAATCTCAGTTGAAGAAGAGCTTTGAGATGAAGGATTTGGGACAGGCCTCACATATACTTGGGATGCGCATTAAGCGCGATAGGCATCAGGGGCTTTTGTATCTCTCACAGCGGGAGTACATTCATAAAGTCCTTGAGCGCTTCCGCATGCAGGACGTAAAGCCTATTGGCTGTCCATTACCTTCTTATGTGAAGGTATCACAGGCCGATTATCCGCAAACAGATGAGCAGAGGGCCGAGATGGCCAAGATCCCTTATGCTTCAGCTGCGGGTAGTTTGATGTATGCCATGATAGCCACTCGTCTAGATATTGCGCATGCAGTTGGTGTTGTGGCACACTATATGGCTACACCTGGCAGCAGACATTGGGATGCCGTGAAGGATATCATGAGGTACCTGAAGGGCACAGCAGATATGTGTATTTGCTATGGCAGCCAGGATACAAGGGTCGTGGGGTACACTGACTCCGATTATGCAAGACATGCAGATAGTAGGAAGTCCACTTCTGGCTATATATTCACCTATGCTGGAGGGGCTGTCTCTTGGATGTCCAGGGTTCAGAACTATACGGCTTTGACTTAAGAACTGAAGTAAACCCTGAAGAAAATGATCAAATACCTCTAATGTAATGCCCTGAAGGTGCCCAACAATGCCGGGAAGGTGCTCGGGAAGCCAGGGAATCAGATATGGCTGTCAGGAAGGAGACCCAATGCAAGTGAGGAGTCGATGGGAAGCTGAGAATGCCACGAACCAAGCTCAAGAGTCGAGAAGCCAAGCTCTGATACCAGTTGAAAGGTGAGAAGGATCGAAGCTTACATGCGAGAGCTATGGCGGGAGAGCAAGAGCAAGAAAGAGAGAGACAAGAAATGGAAACTCCAACAGTCACAATGTGTGACCGGGCCTTCCTTTATTCAAACTGTCACTAAAAGAATAAAGAATAAAGTGACGATGACAAGCCCCTGCCACCTGCAATGTGCAGTGGCGGTGACTATCAATGTAGTAATACACGGGCGACTAGGCAGAGGCGCCTTTACCCCCAACACCCCAAAGAGTAGAGGGATATGAGGCTCAACTAAAGTGATATAAAAATATCTGGGACTTTAACTTAGAGGCATGGATGGCTTTCTATAGCACCTTACCTATGAAAGGGATGATCCTACCTATATGCCCTACCCAAGGAGGATTGGAGTTTACTTCAACCGGGAGGTACATGGTAGGTATGACTTCCCTTTGATCTACAATGTTAATGCATCGACCCTTGAAGAAAGCATGACTCCACTGAAAGGGACCTCCACCCATCCATAGCAAGTTTCCTCAAAGACTTCTCCTCATGCCTAGATCCCACATTCATCACCATCTATAACAATCTCCATCTATTGTGAATATTATTAAAACAAAAACCTACTACAGAGGAAGAGTGATTATTGCCCCTCTTTTTTGATATCAATGTCGAAATAGATAGCTCTGCGATTGTGTGCCTCATGATGAGAGCTACACCTTGCCAGCATTTTGTATAAACCTATTATAAGACATGAGTGACAATAGATGCACTGGGTGTAACCACCCATTTTTGTCATCTACTCCACTCAATATAAGAGCTAACTTGAAGGGGTATATGCAGAGCATGGCCTTCCTAAGCAAAGCCCTTAAGTCTCCACGCAACTTAGCCCCTACTCACGAATGGAATGCCTCCTAGTGTGCTCCCTTTATCGTTCAAAAAAAGGGGAAGAAAAGGAAAAGAAAAAGATGAAAAAAATAAAGGACTAGAGAAAAGAAAAGGAAAACAAGAGAAAGAAGTGGAAAGAAAAGGAACATACCAATGAAATTAACCCATCTATACTCAGATCACTGCACCTAGGTAATACCCTATCCCTCCCCCACATCACAACTTAGGGCACATCAAGGGCAAGACATGATTGATAGACTTGTCTCCCTAAGTCACTCATAGCACCTCCATTTACACGAAGTGGGTCCTTAAGTGTGGGATAACACCTTAGATTTTCAACCCATCTCCTAGTTCCACTATCACTTGCACAATACACAGTATGGTAAGTGGAGCCCCAAGGGAGACACCAAGGAAAAGGGGTTTCTACTGCAAGAATATCTATATTGTAACATCAACAACCATCTCTTTCATCTTTTATGTGATCACAACAAAGAAAACAACACCACTAGCAAGAAATCTTGACGCAGCATCATAGGAACAATTCTCCCACGGTTTTAACTTCAACAAATTTGATCATTCTCTTCATATCCTTCATAGAATTCATCAACAAACAAAAAGAACACAAAATAAACACCACTTTGAATTGTAAAAATATCACATATGATTCATCTTCATTATCTTCCTAGTTGTCTTTCACAGTCCTTCATAGAAAGATGCATTGTTTGGCATAGAATTGGCTATCTCTAACTCTCTCTTTCTCTCTCAATCAATAGTACATCATCTCCTCACTACAATACTATATAATCACTCATAATAATCCTTCTTTGGTCGTGGATACCCCTTCCAAAAGGTGTCTCTGATATGAAAGGTCAGCAGAGCCACTAGAGTGACTCTTCATAGCTCATCACTGTCACTTCACTCTAGTCTTCTCTTGAGTCTTCAACAGCTATTTCTTCCACTTCCTTGAGCTCTTTTAAACTTACATTCACCTCTTTCCAAGGCTAAAAAACTTTCCCAAAGTCACACATACATCCCACATAACACTTACAAAAGCATACATAGCAGAAAAAACAGAAACGGAGCAGGGATAGAGGCTCTACAAAAGCTTAAGAGAGGGTCACAGAAGGTCAACAGAAGGCATTAAAACCTGATAACTCATACTAAAACCATTCCAAACTATCAAAAACAATTCAATGAGCTTTCAAAAGACCTCAACTTCCATCAATCATTAATCCATGCTCAGCTCTACTAAGCATTCAGTCCATTCTTCTTTCCCTTCCCATCGCTCGTGTACTACCACTCTCAAGCTACTAGGGACAAAAAACTCTACTGGCAAAATCACTTTGGTTTCATAGGTCAGCTTGAAGGGCGTCTGCCCAACTACCATCTTACGGGCTATCCTATAGACCCATAGTGTTGCCATGAGTTTGTTATCCCAGTCGCTACGAGAGGCAGAGACTACCTTAGTTAAGACGTTTACTAAGATCTTGTTCGTGGACTTCACCTGGCCCTTAGCTTGAGGGTAGTAGGGTGATGATTTCCTATGGATGATCAAGAAGTTTGAAAGCAAGTGGGTGGTCACTTTATTAATGAAATTGTGTCTTAGCCTAACCTTCTCAATAGGTCTCTTTAGTAGTCTATGCTCTAGGATCTTGACTATGTCATCAGCCCAATAAGGTGTCAAATCAGCTCTGAATAAATCCCTCTCATTGGACACACTAAAAGGTATTCATCGAGTAGGTCATCTGTAATGCCTGGTCCAGTGGCCTCTCCTCTTGTGGGTATGCGAGACATGTCATCTCCCATGTAGTGTTGCTTGCCCTTGTGTACAACCACAAAAAAATCAAACTCTAAAAGCAGAAGTAACCATCGAGCTATGCATCCAATAACACAAGGTTTGTTGACAAGATAAAGCAAGGCTTAATGTCAACAAAGAATATAAAAGGCATGGCCAAAAGATAATGTTGAAACTTATTTACAACAAATACCATGGCCAAACCTTCCCTCTCCATTATGGAGTAGTTCATCTCCATATCCATGAGTAGTCTATTAGCAAAGCTCACTAGATAGTTCAAAATGAAGTGCTAATAGTATCCTGTGTGTCCTAGGAAGCACTGAACTCCCTCATAGTTGGTTGGTAGTAGTAAGTCAGATCTTTGAGAAGTCAGTGGCAATGTCGTTCTTGGACACCACATGCCCTAAGATGCATCCATGTTTCACCTAGAATTGGCACTTTTGGGGGTTTAAAGAGAGACTATAGAGGCTACATCATTCAAAGACTATGTGAAGCTTATCTAGGTGTTCCTTCCAGCTAGTCTACATGCAAAGATCATCAATAAATACTTCTAGCTCTTGCCTAAGTATGTCCTTGAAGATGGTGCACATTAGACACTGAAAGGTAGCAAGAGCATTCATCAGCCCAAACGGCATGACTATGTGTGCAAATACACCCCATTCCATGGCGAACGCTATCTTATGCATGTCATTGAGGTGTACTTGGACTTGGCTATAACTTGAGAAGCTATCCAAGAAACTATAGGCCTCTTTTCCTGCTACTCTCTCAAGCATGTGCTTCATATAAGGCAACAGATAATTATCTCTCTTAGTCACGGTGTTGGCTTTCTTGTAGTTCATGCACACTCGGATTTTTTCATTCTTCTTTAAGACGATCACAATGGGTGACACCCAATCTATGTGCTCACTCTCATAGATGAGTCCTACCTTCAATAGTCTATTGATCTCTTCCTTTACGGTGAGCATACTTTGGATTCATCGGGTAAGGTTGTTGCTTTATTGGCATTGCGTCAGGAGTCATTAGAATGTTATATATTACGACCCTTGGATCGACTCCTTTGAGTTCATCTAAGGACTAGGCAAACATGTCTATGTACTCTTACAAGAGAGTAATAAGATCGGCCTTTTCTTGCTAAGTCAAGTCGTCAGCTATAGACACAGGTCGAGGCTTCTTCCCTCCCTTGCCAAGTCGACTTCTTGACTTTAGAAGGTCCGTCTATCAGTTCACTCATCTATCCTTGTCTTTTTTCACCCAACAAGATCACTACCCTATCCCCTTTCTTGAATTTAGTGAAACGCTTTGGTAGGTCTTGGGGTTTCTTTTGTTGTTCTACTTCCATCCCTTTTAGTTGTCCTCCCTTTCCCTCCTTCAACCTTCACTAGAGGATGCAGTTTCCCCTAGTGGACCAACAAGTCCCCTTTGGTGTGTCTGGTTTTAGGTGGTCAAGGTATCTCTAAATCACTCTCAAATCTTACCTTTGATTCCAAGTTGAACTCACAACCCTCACTAAAGGATGCAAATTCCCCCGGTGGTTGCAACTCTGAGGTTGACTCCATCCTAAAGAGTGATGCAACACTTGATTGGACTAGCCCTGCTTGTTCGTAGTCCATCACACCTAAGTGATCCAACTAGGTGCGATTGCATTCTATTCTGAGGATTTCTCTTCCATTCATAATTGCATTGGCTCTTTTCGGCTTGGAGTCTACCTTTATTTATTCGATCACTCAACTGTCAATGTCGTACTCTATCATCTCGGCCTCTTCTTCACTACTTTCAGTTGTGACGAATAGTAGTTCGCATACTCATCCTATGAATTGCTACTCTCTGATCGCTTTTCATCATCTACATCTCCATTCTCGACTCTCTTTTCATCCGTGATCAGTGCCCAATTGTATCTAAGATTTAGGTCATGCACTTTGGTCCATTGCCATTTCGGTTCATCCATGAGATCTTGGAGTGGCTTTAGATTAGTGTTGGATGATGAGCTAGCTCCCTTGTTAGATACTTAAGAATCTCCTGGAGTTCAAGTCTACTAAACAGGACATGGAAAGGAGTGGGCATTTGTTGCCTACTATGATTTTTGGCCATCATACAGAGTGGCACTAGTGGTAGGGTCTTGCCCCTTGGAAATTGTGGTGTGGTGGCTTTCTAGGACTCATCGGCTGTCATTTTTGCATGCTTATAATATTTTTGCTCATCCAAAAACTAGAGGTCGATGGTGGCTAATACGTGCATCCAATCCCACTCATCTTCTTTGGTGTAGGGAATGTACTTCGTCAATGGTCCATACAAATTCCTAGCTTAGGTGTCTCCTTTCAAGATGGAGGAGATGGCATCTAAGTCAACTGGCATGGTCATCTAGGTGTCCATCTCGAATCTCACTACCTCCTATTTGTTGCCTAGGAATATGAGGCCATTACCCTAGTCTTTCGATTACTCACACATTCCTCATCCACGGTCGGCCTAGCAAGATGTCGTAGTCTAATCCCTTCATAGCAATGAAGTTCACCGAGAACTGGACACATGATATCTTCAAGGGCTAGTCCTTCAATACGTTGAATGGATTAACTTTCATGTCATTAGCCAGCGTGACATTAAACCTTGCAGTTTTCACTGGCGGGTTACCGCAAATTTGCAAAACTACATGGCTAAGTACACTAACTCCTGCTCTCGTATCTACGATCCCCTTTCTCTTGACATCTCCTAATGCTGCCACTGGCACGATTGCATGCAGCTCCGTGTCCTCCCAGGAAAGCATTCACATGCAAGGACTTAGGCACTGAGTTCAATGTGAGGCTGGGTATCTACATGGCTATGTCATGGTCATGCAAGTCAGCTATTCCTGGCTCATTAGATCCCTCTACCCATTGCTCGATTCTTGCCATAATGAAGGGTTTTGCCTAAGTAGATCCCCCATCGGCAATGTTATAAGAGCCGATAGCAAAGTTGTAAGCAGGCCATTAACTACTTGCCTTTTGTCTTACCCTACACTCTTTTGCCACTAGTCTTGAGTAGCCTGCCCACCATTGGCGTCTAAGCCTTGTCTTCGTGGTTTTGCGTGAGGTCCAAACGCATTTCTTGAGTTTATGCATGTTGGTGAGACTACCATGCTTACACTAGAAAACTTGTTGATCTTATCTTCTAAGATGGGCTTGGCATCCTTTAAATGCTCTTGGGCTTCTCTCACCCACTCCTTAACCTTGTTAACTATTTCTAATTGGCGCTTTGGATTAGGATATTTCCCACTCCCCTTCTTCGTGATTTTAAGTGTTGAAGTCTCAACCTCTACATCTACCACTTGCTTCCCTCTCGTTAGTGTGGTCGCATTGTCCATTTTTAGTGTCACATTGGCATCATCCCTCTTTTTCTTTCTTTGACGAGTCTTCTTTCCTATCAAGGCCGCATCAATGTTGCTAGGTCCTGGCAATGAAATACCAGCCTGCTTCATTTGTGCCCTAGTCACGACATTCAATGAGATGGGAGTGGCCTTGCCATCCATCATTTCGACTCCAAACAGCCCCAAGGGCACTGAAGATACAATGGCTGAGCTAGTAGATGCCTGGGACATTTGACATATAAGTGAGTGATTTCACACTCGGGGCATCTCAAATTGACCATTTCTCGGTTGGGTGGATTTCTCTCTTTCGGGGCAACGAGATGAGATATACCCTAGGTGGCCACAAGTCCTAGTACGAGATTGGGTCTTGGCTTTTCCCTCCTAGGCCTCTACCCCTTCCCCAACCTAACACCATCATCAGTATTGGTCTAAAGTTCATTAAGATGGGATTTCCCTCATTGTCATATGAGAGGTAAGGGTTTACACGTCTCGTCTTCATTCAGCTCTCTACGTAATGTATTCGAGCGTCACTCAATGGATGGGTCACGAAGGGTCCAGGTGGTCTAGGTATGCCTATAGGATTGATGTCCATTTTGGGGACAGCCAGCTAGCTTGAAATCATTAGGCACTCGAAGAGCTAGTGGGGCTTCCCTTCCAAATTGAGGTGGTCTATTCCCCAAGTAGTATGGCTACTTGTAAAGCTGCAGATATGGCAATCGGCTCGATAATTGGCAATGCATAGCATCGTGATCAAACCTATCGCAGTTGGCACAAGTTCTGGATCAAGGATCCGCGCACTCGGTCAAGAGGTGGTTCCCTCCACAAAGAGGATCTCTCCCTGTCAAACTAAGTAGAAACCTCTTGTGTGTTTCAAACAAGGGTGTACACAAGTCTTGCTTTATAATGGACACATTGTAAATGAGGTCGTGTAGGTCTTCTAATCGTTTCCTGGAGCTTGGCCACCTGTAGCTTTACATCCACCAATTCTTGGCTAGGGTCAACACTCTTTCCTTGCTCTTGATTACTCTGACTAGATCTCTTGCTAGTGGCGGTAACTCTCTATGAGGCTCTAGAGGCTGCATTATCTCAACTTGTGGCTCTAGAGCTTCTCTCCTTGAGCAAGTCATCTACGCAGATGGCTTCTTCAAAGACCCTAGCTAGCACATCCCTTTGCAAGTTCGGTTTGCCTACCAAGGCCTTGTAGAGCTCTTCACTCCTAATTCCACTTATGAATACACTAGAGACCGCTCACTTACTAGGTCACTCTGCGGGGCTGGGATTCTCTTAAAGAGACTCCGTATGTGGGTGACGTAATCTCTAATGTCCTCCTTCCTTTTGACTGGCATTCATCAATCGAACCATGAGGTTATCCGAGTACCTTGCGTCAAAGAATCTCTTGACGAAGAGACTCTTGAGAGTATTAAAAGTGTTGTGTTTTGTGTCATCTAGACTAGTGTACTACATCTGTCCTTTATCTCCGAAACAAAGTTCGAAGGTTTGCACAAGTTGAGCAAGGTCCATTAGGCCATTCGCCTTACACACCTGCTCAAATTGCTCTACGGAGCTATATGGGTTGTTGTTGGGCTAGTACTTGAGATTTAGACCTTCTATTGCACAAAACCCTACTATGGTTTTCTTCCCTTTCCCTATTTTCCTACCTAAATGCCTACAAATCACAAGCAAATGCTAATGCTAATCAAACCAACTTATCCAAACTTTAAAAATCTAAAACACTTACTTGCATCAAAGATCAAACACCCTTTCTTCCTACCTATCTACCTCAAGCACTAGTTTGGGAAAAACCCTCCAATGCTCGATACCGCTGAAACCCTCCAATGGTCATAGCAACAAAACCAAAACGTGGAAGCTTTCGCTACCGCTGAGACCCATGGACCGCTTATTACTCAAGGTTTCAAGCCGAATGCTAATGGCTACCTCTCACATAGCCGTACACGCTCTTAAGCCTACAAGTGTATTGAGCTTACCTCAATGCTCAATCGAGTACCCTCCTCTCTCAAGCAAACTAGTAGCTCCACGATCCGAGATACAAGCTCAAGCAAGCTCAATCCTCCACCTTCTAGCTCCATGCTCCATAGCTGCACGTATGAGACAAGAGAAGAGAAGAGAAAAGAAGAAGAGAGGAGAAGATTGAGAGCTTCTCCACGGTTCCTCACCCTCACACACTCACTCCCTCACTCTCTCACACACTCTCTCTCAAGCACAAGCACAAGCAAGCAAGGAGAAGAAGAATAAGAAGAAGAAGAAGAAGAGAGTCACTTTTTCCACACACCAAGAATGAGCTTCTCTATTCACTTTTTGGCTTTTATACATGCCCTCATCCCTTTGGGCACCCATTCCCCTTTTTACATGACCGGCCATCTTACCAAGGTCCTCTTTTCCCATTCCCCTCTATTTACATTATGCATTCACCTATGCCCGTCTACTCTTTACAACTTGCACAAGAGGAAGCCTGGCACTTTTTTACAACAATTTTGGGGCACCTTTACATTTTAAAATGCACCTTTGCCTTTGCCTTTACCTCAACTTTTAAGGTTTCCCTTGCTCTTTCGGCCTTTTCTCCTCTTATTTTCTTGTCGGGTCACCTTTTTCCGCTTTGCTCCGCATTTTTGAATTTTCTTCTTCACTTCTATTTTCTCTATCTTGCACTGGGGTTAACAAATACGCATAAAAAGTCTAGTATGACACACGTGAGCCATTGGCTCTTGTTCATTCAGATATATGTGGTCCCATGCCTTGCAAGTTGTTAGGTGATGCGAAGTATTTCATTACCTTCATTGATGACTATACGCATAAGGTCTGGGCATACCCTATTAAGCAAAAATCAAAAGTCTTGGCTACATTGTAGTGTTGGCTTGCTTTGGTTGAGAACTAGTTTGGGTATAGACTGAAATTCATAAGGTTATATAATGGGGGTGAGTATGTCTCTAAAGCCTTTGAGTAGTTTTGTGATAAGAGAGGTATTAAGCATCAATTGACTACCTCATATACCCCACCTCAGAATGGTATAACTAAGTGCATGAATAGGATAATCCAGGTACTACCATACACTTGATAAAGCACTCCCCATGTACTGCTCTTGACCATCAAGTTCTAGAGGAGGTATGGTCTGGAAAACCTCCCTCATATGCTCATTTACATGTCTTTAATTGTGAGGCTTTCTACCATCTACCCAAGGATAAGTGCAATAATTTGGATCCTAAGTCTAGAAAATACTTATTTCTGGGTTATAAGGGATGCAGGTGAGATGGGTTATCACCTATGGGATCTGTAGGCTCGGAAGGTTATCCGCATCCATGATGTTATTTTCCATGAGGAGAAAATTCATAAGTAGCTTGAGCATGTCATTAAGATATGTAGGGTAATATTTGAGGAGGAGCCTCTTACTATTGTACAGCCAGCTAGACAACTTGTAGTAATAGCTCATGCCTGGATGGTCTAAGTCCCTGATGCTCCTTAACACATGCCCCTGTATTGCAATTACCTGACTTTAATAGAACATTCTTCCTAGTAGTCACTGATGCTAGTGGATCTGGAATAGAAGTTGTCATTATGCAAGATTCACATCCCATAGCCTACTCTAGCTGCAAACTTAAACCATCTGAACTCAAGTATTCTACCTATGATAAGGAATTTCTAGCAATAGTACAAGCTTTACGACAATGGAAACACTATTTAATGGGATCTAAATTCATGATCAGGGGTCTTGGTCATAAGTATCTTTCATATGGATAAGGGAATCAAAAGATATCCCATAGATATTATGAATAGTTGGTCTTCTACTCAAGGCATCAGCAACAACATTTTTTTTTCCACGTTGATATTGGATAAGTGGGTGGAAACTTTAAATAAAAGCAGTCCATTTAATATGACAATCAGAGATTCGTGGCTGACTAAGGAGATGAAAGCAGCCTACTAGAGATAGACGATAGCCTACGTAGTTTGAGCCCTCTATGGATTATGTTATGGTGACATATGTTGGTGAGTCTCTTAGTTATGATGAGGCCATGTGTAGAGGTGATAGTCACTCTTGGGAGAGGGCCATGCAGTCAAAGTATGACTCACTGCAAAAAAATCATATGTGGGATTTGGTTTCTTTGCCTAGTGGCAAGCATACATTGCCATGCAAGTGGGTGTACAAGTTGAAAAGTATCCTTGGACACCCCAAGCAGCCGGGATACAAGGCTAGATTGGTTATAAAGGACTTCAAGTAGTAGGAACACGGTGTAGACTTTGATGAAGTTGTTTCTCATGTTGTGAAGATGACTAGCATACTCTTGGCAATGGCTTTGGTTGCTCAGCTTGACTTCAATCTTTATTGATGGATGTCAAGACCGATTTTTTTCATGGGGACTTGCATGATGAGATTTAAATGGAGCAACCTAAGGGCTTTGTAGAACACGGTGGGGAACACCTAGTGTGTAGATTGAGGAAGAGCCTTTTTTGCCTTTAGCAAGCACCTAGGGAATGGTATCACAAGTTTGATGCCTTTATGTATTCATAGGGATATTCTCGCAGTGATATGGATCCGTGTTTATACACAAAGAAGGCTCGTGATAGTAGCCTTATGATTTTGATCCTTTATGTGGATGATATATTGATTGTTGGGAGTGCTCATGATGAGTTGGATACCTTGAAAGGTCATCTCAAGAAGAGCTTTGAGATGAAGGATATAAGACAAGTCTCCATATTCTTGGGATGCACATTACACGCAATTGCTCTAAGGGGCCACTCTACTTATCAAAGAAGGAGTACATCCAGAAGGTCCTTGCCTATTGGTTGTCCTTTACCTTCTCATGTGAAGGTTAGTCATGCCGATTATCCACAATCTAATGAGCAGAAGGACAAGATGACCAAGATCCCTTATGCATTCACAATGGGTAGTTTGATGTATGCTATGATAGTCACTCGTCTTGATATAACATTTGTAGTGGGAGTTGTGGCACGCTATATAGCTACACCTCGCAGATAGCATTAGGATGATATCAATGGTATCATGAGGTACTTGAAGGGCACAATAGCTATGTGCACTTGTTACAGTGGCCAGGATATTAGAGTCATGGGATATACTAACGTTGATTATGCAGGATGACGTGTAGACAATAGGAAGTCCACCTCTCACTACGTCTTCACCTTTACTAGAGGTGTTGTTTCTTGGATGTCCAAGGTACATAAATGCATAGCCGTGTCTACTACAAAGATAGAGTATGTTGCAGCCTGAAGCTTGCAAGGAGACTCTCTAGTTAGCCGTTTTGTGGTAGACCTTGGCATTACTGATGTAGTCCCTACACTGCATTCAGATTCTATGAGTGCTATTTAGTTGGCCAAGAATTCAGTCTTCCATGTGAAGATGAAGCACATTGAGGTGTGTTACTACTTTATTTGAGAGGTCATTGAGGACAAGTCCATTAAGCTTGTCAAGATCTCCATTGACCAAAATCCTGCACACCTGCTCATTATAAGTCTCTTAGTGGAGCATTTTGCCTTCCTTAGAAAGTTGATGGGCATTGGGTGAGATGATGTCTTTTCTCATCCTGTTATACTTATGTACATTCGTACTTTGTCACTTTTTTAAAAAATTTATCTCCTCACTAGGGGCACATTTGCCCTTAAGTAGGAGGTTGTTGGGGGTAAAGGCGCATGGGCCTGGCTGCCCGTATATTAGTTATATTGACAGTACTAACATACCCACATACATGTACACTGCAGGTGGTGACTACCCATCATTGTCACTTCATTCTTTATTCTTTCAGTGACATTTGAATAAAGGGAAGGCCAGTCACACATTGTGACTGTTGGAGTTATATCTCTCTCTCTCTCTCTCTCTCCACCATAGCTCTTGCTTTTGCTTTGTGCTTCCGTCTCACCTCCCTTCATAACTATGGGACGCTGCGGATCCCATATGCAATAGCCCAATCTCACATACATCCCCATAACCAAAAAGATGCATTTCATGGACTTAGGATCTAGCTTATTGCGCTTGTCTTTGGAAATATGGTAGAATGCCTCACAACAACCAAAGATGCATAAATAAGCATATGATGGAGGTTTCCCAGTCTAGACCTCCTCTACAAGCTGGCAATCAATAACTATGCAAGGGGACCAGTTAATCAAGTATATGATAGTAGATAGTAGTAACTATCTCAGTCCAAAAGTATTGTGGTAAGCCTACTTGGCTAAGCATATTGCGGACTCTCTGCTGAATCATCCTATTCACGCATTTGGCAATACCATTCTGGGGAGGGGTGTAGGGGACGGTCAACTGACACTTAATACCCTGCTCATTGCAAAACTGTTCAAAAGATTTTGAGACATACTCACCCTTATCATCATATCTTATGCATTTTAGCATATGCTTCTTCAGTAGTGTTGTCATGTATAGCAACATATGCTCTATTATGATTTGAATCAAAATGCCTCTTGAAACATGGATGGGTTGGACGATCACTCTTTTTGTAGTAGTCACAAGGAGAATTGTTACGTGTGTCCCACAGCACAGAGGAGCGAAAAATGGAAAAAAAGGGAAATAGCAAAAAAGGTGCAGGATAAAAGCAAAAAAAGGCGCCTTGACCGGTAACCAATCCCTGAAAAATTTAAATGTTCGGGCATGACCCTCAGAAAGCCTCAGTGTCGGCCCAAGACAACAAAAGAGAAAAAGGGCGCACCATTAAAATGTGGGAGTGTCCCCGAATCTTTGTAAAAGAGTGCCAGGCTTGCTCCTGTGCAAAGTGTATGCATTAGTTGGGAATAGGATAAATTAGAATGGTGGGAAATGGGAAAAAGGGCCTAGGCTACGGCCGGCCATGTAGAAGAGGGAAAAGGGGATGACCACCCAAAAAGGATTTAGGGCTTTGTATATAAAGTTGAAAAGTGAATGAGAAGCTCATTCTTTGGTGTGTGGCAAAAAAAGTCTTCTTCTTCCTCTCTTCTTCTCTCCTTCTTGCTTATGTGTGTGCTCTTGAGAGAGGGAGTGTGAGAGTGTGAGTGTGTGTGGGAGTGAGGGATCAAGAGGGTGAAGCTCTTCACCATCTCCTCTTCTCTTCTTCTCTTCTCTTATCTTCTCTTCTCTTGCGCGCGTGGCTATGGAGGATGGAGCTTGGAGATGGAGGAGGCTTGAGGATGCTTGAGCTAGCATCAAGAATCGTGGAGCTACTGGGGTGCAAGAGAGAGGAGGGTACTCGATCTAGCATCAAGGTAAGCTCACTACACTCGTAGGATCGACGGCGCGTCAGCTAGGTGAGAGATAGCCATTAGAGCTCGCTTGAAACGCTTGAAACAATAAGCGGTCCGTGGGTCTTGGTGGTTGAGCGAAAGCTCCCACATTTTGGTTCCGTTGCCGGGACCAACAGATTCAAGCTTGAGCACTTGCGCGCCTCATATTGAGCATTGAAGTAGGGTATTCATCCCCGAAACGGAGCTTGAGATAGGTAGGAAGTTGGGTGTTTTTGATCTTCAAAATAGGTAAGTATTTTGGGATATTCTGGTTGTTTGATGATTGGAAAACATGGAGAAATTAGTTCAGTATTTTGCTTTCGATTTGTGTTGTGTTTAGAGTAGGTTAACAGTAGGAAATCACACCCGAGAGGCATAGGGTTTGCTGCTGTAAAACAGGGAGAAAATCGGGAAAAACAGGGAAAAAATGGAGGAAATGCGCATTTGAATGTGTAGGAATCGCTAGGAGAGTGATCTGTAGCATCCGGGGAATGACCAGCAAGGTTATAAGTTCTGGAAGGGCAAGGGAACCCTCATTTGCAACCAGCTGAGAGTGAGAGAGAGAGAGAGAGAGAGCTTGGGCGACCGTTCGATCGACAAGGGCAAGGAGTGACGTTGCTATCGGCGATCCCCAAGTATATAGATCTCTCCCCCATCACTCCAACATCATTCCTGGTGAATTTTGTAGTCTATCGTCATCAATGTCTTAAGATTTTGGACGAAATTGTGCTCGAAAGTGCGTCGGGCTGGCGGAATCGAACACCCGATTCAGGGTCCGATTCTCAAAATCGGACGTTCGATTTGGAGAATCGAATGCTCAGACAACCGTCCGATCGGACCAACCCGTCCGACTCGGACACTCAAACGCTCGGACCCGTCCGACTCAGACACTCGGACTCGGACACTCGGACACTCGGACGCTCGAACACTCGGACCCGTTCGACTCGGACACTCGGACACTCAGACCAACCCCGTCCGATCGGACTACTTGTCCGATTGTCCGATCGAGGAAATTAGACTCACGAATTAGTACACGTCAGCAATCGGACCACACGCCTGGTCCGATCGGACACCTAACCCCCGTCCGATTCTAAGACTCGGACGGCTCAAACTCCAGACCCACCTGGTCCGATTCCTAGAATCGGACCACTGGTAAATCGGACGTCCGATTCCCAGAGTCGGACACACCTTGAAAAAAAAAAAGGAAAAACATCAAAAATTGACCCCCACGAGCGACTGGAAGCGCAACCCACTCTAGGACAACATGGCTAGATAAACGCAGTTGTTTATTTGTAATAACATGTCTTCATCATATTGTTTTGCCCAACAATCATATGTAGTGTGACCATTTCTATTGCAATAAGAACAATGTTTGCTAGGAAACTTGAGACAAGAGAAGTTACCACCACAATGACTCCTACGTGTAGAGCATGGAAAGGGATGCCTTCAAGAAAGTAAAGCTTGGTTGATTTGTTTTGATTGTGTGTCTTCTTGTGAGATCACAACTGTTTTTTGATTTGTGTGTCATCATTCATGTCATTGTGAATATTCAGTAAAAGAGACAACATAACTTGCATAATCCAAGGTGCCAGCAGAGATAAGGCTCTTCATGAGAGCTAGTACATGACATCATGAAGAGTGAAAATGTTGTTTGAACCAAAATACAATTGGACGTCACCAATACCAATTATTTTCAATGCCAAGTCATTACCCAAACGGATAGATTCAATCATATTGCAATAGGAATGAAACCACGATCTATGAGGGGTCACATAAAAGGAAGTCCCTAAATCTATCAACCAACACTGAGTATATCCTGACAAAGCATCAGTCAGCTACTATGAATCATCCAAAGAAGAAGCTGCCAAGATAAAATCATCACAAATACATCAAGTTGCACCACATTAATCTCCTCATTCTTGACACCAGACTTGCTAGGCACAATGTTGTGATAATCATTCTTACCCTGCACTTTACCCTTTCCCTTTTCCTTACACTTGTCTTCGCACATTTTATGGCACTATGGCTGAATATAACTTGCTTTCCCACAATAATGACAAGTAAGACCATACTTATGGCCATGAGACTTATTACGAGACTATCCACGTGTCTTTAGACCAAAACTTGTTAGAGTCTCTACCACGGCCATTTCCATCCTGCCGACCTCTCACAGTCAATGCATGTAACATATGGGAAGCATCCACACTCTTTCTGTTTACCTCTTCTATCAAGAGGGTACTCTTCAACATCCTACAATTTAAGCCCATCCTTAGCACACAGAGAGGCATACGAAAAGTTTCCCATGACTTAGGTAGAGCACCAACCAGAAATAAAGGATGTAAAGTATCCTTGAACTCCATCTCTTGCGAAGCTAAGTGGTTGATGATTGAGTGAAACCCATTCAACTATGCTGACATAGAAGTCCCTTCCTTTATGCAAAGGTCCATCAACTGTTTTACCAATAAATTTGAGATGCAAGACTCTACTCATCATAAAGATTCTTAATCTATGTCCAAAGCTCATATGCAGTCTGATTTCTAGTTACAAGATTGTAGTGAACTTGCTTAAAGAGTGATAAAATGATTGTGGACTTGCATAGCTCATCCCAATCCTCAATTGTAATGTTTTTGGGTTTGGCACCCTCATTTTTGAGTGGTCAAACCTACAATTTATGAACTAAAACCTACCATATCTAGGTCTTCCAATATCTATAATTGGTCCCATTCAGTTTCTCAATATTGGAGATGTCATGAGAACCACTAGCCATAATGAGACCAAGCAAGTACAAAAAAAGGCAAGATAGGCTAATGTAATACCTTATAAATCAGCTTGAAAGTTGCTATTTTTTCCATTTACCACCATATATGTCCCTTTCATCTTCAAAGCTCTCCAGATTTAGTTTTTTTCCAAGTGGAGTTGTCTTGCAAGCCATTGCAAGTCACTATCCATGTCTTGTACATGTAGTACTTGTCTAAAATTGGTTTTTATGATGAAAATTAGGACTAAATATGAAGAAAAAGAGGAGAAAAATGGATCAAAGACCAATGTTCTAATATCACTTGTTAAGGAGTGGACTAGAGAGAGAGAAAGAGAAGAGAGAAGACTATAGAAGAGAGAGAAATGAGATACACAGAAGAGAGAGAGTAATGAGGAGAGAGAAATACTAGAAAAGAAGAGAGATCAAAGATAGAAAGAGAAGAGAAGCCATAGAAGCTATGAGAAAGGTGACGAGGAAAGGGACAGTTATGTATTAATGTTTTGAAAAAGATCTAAAAAATTACATGCCTCTTCATTTTATACCTATGTCAATGTGACATGGTAATATTATTATTTCTATACTAAGCATATCATCTTTCCAACTTACACGAAACACATTATGAGTCCTAGTGAAAGAGGAAAGTTTCAATCTATATGCTAAGTCTTCAATACACATAATTATAGGGTCCATAAAACTTGTAAGCAAGTTTATTACTAGAACAATTCTTCAATGTAGAGTAATGAGACTTGGGTACTTTGAGCAAAACTAACTCTCCTTCTCAGAACTCTAAAGGTCACCCACTATTAAATCAAGTGGGAGACAAGAGATAATGCCAAAATAATGAGCTATCCACAAATTGTAAGAAAAAGACTGTCAAGTCCTAGTGATTGCCCTCAAATAGAATGCATAAAATTAAAATGATAGGTTGCGGTAATAATTTGCAGCAATATGCCAACAACTAACTATGGGCAACCAAGAATAAAGAAGCCAAGAATAACCAGCACTAAAGATTATCACAACTGCAATGTGTTAGAAACCATACATGCAATAGGCATATATATCATACATAAGGTAAGTATGAGGGGTAAATGAAGAGAACGACTAGGTGCATAATCCACTGAGCAAAGCTCAATACATAACCCAAAAGCACATAAATACCACTGACAACACCATGATAAACATAAGTACCAAGTCCAAGCCAAGGGATCAAATTAGCCCACGATAGGGTAATTGCATTCAATAAATATCAAGAGAGCATGTACATGTCACAATGAATTTCACTATCTCACTATAATAAGCTCAAGCTCAACTACATAAACCAAATGCTTTGCAATACATCCAAGTGCCAATGTGGCTCAGTACATAATGCCAAGTAGCTCCCACTAAAGCAAAAGGCAAATGCTAAATAAGCAAGCAAAGCTCAAAACATCATGTGAATGACATCCAGACATCCAAGATCCATAGAGTATATAACCAAAAGCATAAACCCAATATATATTCTTCAAGCCCATAACTATGTAAGCCACTGAAGCAACCAAGACTTGAATCACAGTCAAGATGAATATTGCAAAGCTCAAAGTTGAAGCTCAAGAGCATCCCATAACATATTCGAGTACATAGGCCAATGCTAAGTATTGATACATGTATATGAGACACTCAAATGACATTCAAGAGCAATAGGCATTTGGTATTCCCTATGAGTTGTTGTCCATTGTATTACAGTAGTGAAATATGTGCTGAAATTGAGCCAATGCAATCTCAATTAAAGCCCAAAAGCATTCCAAATCATGTGTTAATACGTATCCCCAAGTGTCATTCGGGCGTCAATACCAAGCTCCGGAAGTATCAAATGACAAGAGGCATATGCTTTTCCCAAATAAATGACATTCAACTCTATTATTACAATGATGAAATCTCTAAGAAAACTGAGCCCAATGTGTGCTCAAATCAGCCCAAAAGCATAACTATACTATTTGAGCATCAAAACACCATCCTCAAAGCATCAAACATGCATTATGGAATTTAATGTTTATTGTCCAAACCAAAATAGCTCTATTTTGTGTGAAATAAAGAACAAAAAATTACACCGAATCAATTTATGAATACCAAGCTTTGTAGATCTCATTGTGCTCTTCATTTCTAGCTATAGAATGCCTAAATCCGATATCATATGCAAAAGTTATGGCCAAAATAAGACAATGGTATTAAGTTGCCATAATTGTCCACAACTTCTACAATATGCTTTGTATCCACTCAAAATGGATAAAATGGTTGCTTCTCAACTCAGTAAGCATTCAAAAAGGCTTAGCTAAGCCTTGGGAAGCTCCTCAATAGCGTGGATCAAGTTGGAACAAGCTGGAAAAAGGAAAGACTCAATGCATACCTTGAGAGAAAGAAACAATGGCTGCCATGAAACCTTGAGTTGAAGCAATGGTTGGCTCTAATATCAGTTGAAGGGAGTGAGCCCAGACTGAAAGCACACAAGCTAAAGCAAGAGCTATGGTGGAAGGAGCAATAGCATGAGAGAGAGAGAGAGAGAGAGAGAGAGAGAGAGAGAGAGAGAGAGAGAGAGAAGATATGGAAACTCCAATAGTCACAATGTGTGACTGGCCTTCCCTTTATTCAAATGTCACTGAAAGAATAAAGAACGAAGTGACAATGATAGGCACTTGCCACCTATAGTATATAGGTATGCAAGTAATATTAGTGTAGTAATACACAAGCTGCTAGGCACAGGTGCCTTCTCGAGGGGGTCACTCATGAATATATGCATATATCACATGAGTTCAAAATAAGGGGTTTCAAAAGCACCATTTTTATATATTTTTTACTTAGAGAAGGGTTTCATATAAAGGGGTTACTTACAGATTGAATAAAAAATGTTCATATTTTATTCAAGAAAAATCCACAAATAAGGATATTTATAAATAGGCCTTGAACGCACGTGATATAGAGAATATACATAGAGTGAATCTCCCGGGGGTGCCTTTACTCCCAACAATATCCATTCAAGATCTAAGATCCAAAGAGACATACCCTATCCCAACATATCCTTGCTATCTAGAACTTACAATTGGCATATCTAATGGGAATCAACAAGCCTATGACTAGCAAGTCCACTTTGGAAATCATCCGTCTAGTGATAACAATCTATTGTGGCCTTTGCTGCAATGATTAACTTCAAAGTGTGGGTTGATTATGACATTTAGATTGGTTGAAGGTTGAACAAATTCAAAATGTTGGATGCCTCTCATGCAACAACAATTTGACAAAACCACCTCGATCTATTATACTAACATAAGCCAAACACCACAATTGTTTCTTTGGATTAGCCAAACTATCCCCACTAGGTATCAAATTGTGATGTCTCGCCTCCCCATGTGAACTTGTCCAAAAAAGAAAAATAAGGAAAAAGAAAAAGAGTGACCAATCCACCATCCCCCCCACCAAATTCCCTAGATGCTACATCCTAGTGTAGGTCAGAAAAAGAGAGTTTGAGTCTCCGTATATGGATAATGATTGCTTGTATGGAGAGAGAGATGCTCCACTCGCCCCTTTAATTATCAAAGTACATGAAGTTGACCAATCAATCTTTGTGAGACCTAAGAGAAGAGGACAAGGATTAATGGGTTAGAAATAAGTAAAAATGACCAATCAAAGTAATTGAAGTTGACCAACCAATATCATTGATGAGTGAGGAGGATGAGGATTAATGGGTCAAAAATAAATGTGTTTGAAAGCCTCTTTGTGTGTGGATATGTTAGACAAAATAACTTGACACATGGTTTAAAATTTTATACGTGTATATATAGGTGCCAATTGAGAGAGATAGAGAGAGAATGTGTGTGCGCACGTGTGTTTGTGTGTGCATATGTGCATGTTTTCAAATTATAAACTAGGATAGTCAACGTATCAAATGAAAACATCATCACAATAGACAATGTGGAGAGAGGATTAAATGGCACTAACAATCTCATATAGATTTGCAATTACATGCTATGATGTGAAAATGAAAGCATATTCCAAGTTTCCAAGATATCAAGATACAAAATAATTCAATGGAGGATATTGCATTCATACAATGTTGCAATGCTATAAATTAGATAGAGTTACAAAAGCAGAAAGAAATCTCTAACAAAAGACTAGTAACCTCTCCAATCTTCCACAAACAAGTTAGCATAAACGAAACTTGATGTAGGCATCACTTGTTTAACACAAATTGTCATTCGGTCACATCAAAATTAGTTGATAAACTTGAATAGAGGACGAAGAAGATGTGTTGCCTTGTTTATGCATTGGTAGCCAACAACAAGTAAGGGTCAAAATAAAATTGAATGAGAAATGGATAGGACTTCAAGTAGAGCAGGGTGTCCATTATATAGAAGCCAAAGTAGTGTAAAATTGTGTTGCCATGAATGGCCAAAATACAAATGTCCAAATTTTAATTACATATTTTATGTATTTGGGGTGATTAATTGAATTTAATGTACTTATCATCCCTTTTTTTATGTGTATTAAAAGAGATACATATTTTACATACCATGTTCATTAGGCCATCCTCATTAAAGATGTTATTCAAACACATTGAGAATGCGTGAGTATACACATGTATATGAGACCCATTTTAAGTCTCACATTGGTAGAATGGTAATGTCACTAGAGGGAAAATCCTTTGAGAATAGTTGAAATACTGATGCATGTGTGTAAAATACCCACAGATTTTTATTCTTCAAACATGCTAAAAAGTGAGTTAGAATAATCAATTATACATGAGCCCCATGGACTTTATTAGGACTTGTGCATAGATGCTATTCAATCATGTCAAAAATGAGTTAGATGATTAATATACAAGCTCATCATGTGTAGGTTTTTAACATAACATAAACATAATAGTGATTCTAAGAAGAGGGAGAGACTGGAATTGTAAATATACCCATCTATGTAATCAATATATACCCAAGGATTTACTTGTGTGAGGATGTTGGAATGTTTAGGGTTGATGCATGTATGCAACATGCATTTCAACCTTTGAGTTATAGGATGGAAACACAAGCAATATTAAATGGAAAAGCAATGTCAACATAGTTATATTGATAATGATATATGCCAAAAAATGCCCAAATAGTTGTGCTTGTGAGATTGTTGTGGCAACCCACATATGCATTTCTACAAGGAGGGGTCAAATGATTAGATCAAGGTATTGGGCTACTTTAGATGGGTCATTCATCGGAGTTTGGTAGAAGTAATTAGACCTTTACAAGAAGAAAAGTGTTGCATCACAAGCATATTGGCTAAAGTCCTACCATAGATTGTTTAATTGGAGATACTATAGTCTCATGCCCACTAGCTTAGGGCTGGATGTGTAAAGTATGGGACAGACACATTAATAATCAATTTGCTATTGCCATGTCCATAGGATGCCCTTGTGCCATTTGCCTTTTCCATGCTTGTCTACCTAGTTTGAATTTGCCCTTACTTCAACTATAATTTAGACTTTCGTCCATATGTGTGTGGCAATCAGATTAGTGCCACCCCCAAGCATATCAACTTGTGAGTGTGTTGTGAGGACTTTAAGTCTGCGCGTGGTCACATGCAAGTCTAGGTCACAAATAGAGAATATAAAAAGGAAGGGAGAGAACACAAAAAGGAGAGAGAGAGAGAGAGAGAGAGAGAGAGAGAGAGAGAGAGAGAGAGAGAGAGAGAGAGAGAGAGAGAGAGAGAGAGAGAGAGAGAGAGAGAGAGAGAGAGAGAGAGAGAGAGAGAGAGAGAGAGAGAATGTATTTCGAACTAGTCTCTTCAATTGACAACTCTTGTGAACTCTAGCAAGTTCATGGAGTACCCTCATTTTTAGAGGATACACCATGGACTCTCAAAGTGCCAGCACACAGGTTGCAATGGTTAAAGTGTGCTAGCCATACATAGTGTAAGAGTTGCATTATGCCCAAGCATATGGACTTGCGAGTGTGCTATGAAGACTTCATGTTTGGATAGCCCACACACAAGTCCAAGTCATATATATATATAGAGAGAGAGTGCAAAAAGAGAGAAAGAACACAAAAAGGGAGAAGAGAGAGAGAGAGAGTCTTATAAACAAGTCTCAAGTTGTCAACTCCATCAACTCCAGTAAGCTCATCGAGTACCCTCATTTTTAGAGGGGACTCTTTCAACTATGTAAGTGTTGATAACCGAGTTGCATAAGTAAAAGTGTGTTGGCTACAAACTGGCTACACGTCTTATAAACTCAATTATGTGGACTATCCCAGGCGATGACCTAGGCATAGCTTATGTCTAATCTATACTCCATGAACTCCATGAACTTGTGTAGATAAAATTTAAGTGCGTGTGGCCTAGCTCTTATCACTCCACCCTAGTTTCACCGAATATACACATAACTTTATACATTTATATGATTTTCTATGAAATGAGAATTTCTTTTTGGGGCAGTGGGTCCGGATGTGGAATATAGATAAGGGGAGGTGGAAGATTGGAGAGAGAGAGAGAGAGAGAGAGAGAGTGTGTGTGTGGGGGGGGGGCAGAAGCAGATGTCCATGAAGTGAAGACTCAGGAGAGAAGCTGCAAGAATGACCGCGTTTCTGCTGCAGAGAGGGGCCACATGCTGTCCGCCTGGCTCCCTCTCCCCCCTGGGAACTGCATTCCCTCCCACATCCCGAGGGCTCCTGACCCCTTCAAGCTACCTCTCCCTGCCAGTCTGCAAATGTGAGCTAAGCCATACATCCTCATCTTCATTGCCTGCACGCCGCCCCTCCCCTGCCGAAGCCGCGCGAACCCTCATCGATGTCTGCACCGAAGGCACCCTCTGCACATCTTTCCCGCCTGGTGGATGGCCATTTGGCAGCGGCGTGAAATTCGCGGTGGAGCCGGATGAGGGCCTTCCTGTCTTTCACCTCCATCCTTCCTCACTGCTCAAGCAACACCTAGATGCAGATTGCAGATGCAGCTTGCACATCCAGGTTAGTTCACAGTTTTGGTCATAAGTTTGCTTAACGATGCAATGAGCGGCTTGGGTCATCCTCAAAACGTGTTCTCAGATAGCATAGTATCTATCAGGAAATCTGGTTTCCGTGACGCTTCAACTTCGACCCAAGGGGTTTGGCCTGGCTTGTTGGTTTGTCAAAAGTTTAATTGGATCATAATAAGATTACTTTGCCCCATCTGTGGCACATGCATCCATTCTAATGGTACGGATAACATTCCCTGTGATAGCGAAGAGATCATTGGAATTACATGCCTTGTATGCTGTTGGAGATTGCATTATTAACATTCACTTTTTTGACCAATTCTTCTTTTTTAAGAAAGATTGCATTCCATGTGATAGAGAAGAGATTATTGGAGAATTACATGCCTCGTATGCTGTTGGAAATGGCATTGTTTACGTTCACTTTTGACCACTCTTCATTTTTATTAAAGGCACCTATACATGATGCATTTGGGAATGATTGCTTGCTAATAATGCAGCATAGTCACCTTCATCTGAAGGTGGAGGTGCACTTGCTCTTCATCTTTCTCTCAACATTACTATCTGAAAGAAGACCCTTCCCGGTATGTAAATCCCAGAAGAGATGATTATAGGGAATAGTCAAGTAAATCTTAATGCATGCGTCTTTCTTAGCTTAACACCCCCTCTCAGGCTTAATATTGGAACCAAAAAGGCACTGCAAGCTCAGCTCACCCCATGTTTTTACCCCGAGACATGCTAGCAGATTTGTCAGCTCATGTGTGAGTCTATGCATGTAGATACTGTGCACATTATCTAGGATATTTTAGGCATTTTTTATGGTCTTCCTTTTGGTCATATTTAGCATTTATTGTTGTCCGACCTGATCATATTGAGGACATATTTTTGTCCTATATATTCAGGCTCCTCCTCCTTACTCAGTGACTCATTTGCCATTACACATGGAGACTCCATGGAGAGAGGAGCCAGTGCCGGTGCCCATGGAGATAGTTACTCACTGTTGTATGCGATTGTCTCATGTTGGATATATGGATTCCATTTCCCGAGCATACATTTGAGTTCTCATCTGTATTGTGTTCTTCAGTGTTCTTTCTTTCCCTTTCTCTTTTGTTTTGAGTTCTAGCAATTTATTATAGCATATGTTTATGCTTCCATTGCTGCTCCACTTGTGACTTGGTATTAGATTTCAGGTTCCATGCTCCTGTTGTATTTTCTTTGCTGATTTCAGGACCTTTTTGACCATTGCTGATTAGGCGCCTGCTGCTCCAACCAGGTGACCTGGTTTTCCTGCGTTTTTATTGATGTCAACATCCGTACAGCCTGCGTCACCCCCCTCCTGCATGCATGTCAGTTCCAGCCTGCGTTCTGGTGTTTCTGCATTTCCTCTTGGCTGGGCGATTGCATTATCGGGCCGTTTTTGTTGTTCCAGGCAGTTTCTAGTTGATTTTTTGACTTTTCACAGCTGTTTTCTTCTAGTTTTGGTCAGTTTTTGGTGAATACTGCATGTGAACTCTGATTTTCTGCAATCTGTGCTTGTGGTTTGGCTGCGTTTTCTCTCCAAATACCTTCTTTTCTCTACTTCTCTTCTAAATCCTCTATAGATGGCTCCTTCGTGCACATCCACTGATATAAGTTACATAGATTTGATTATCTTACATGGAATGCTATGATGAAGGCTTGGTTTATACAAAAGCGGTTATGGTACATGCCAATATGGTTTGTGGAGCTATTGAACGTCCTCAGCGGCCTTCTCCTATTCCAGCTGATTTTGATGACGATAACCATGATGAAGCGGTGCATACATGGGATTCAGATGATACCCGTGCTTACTTAGCCTTACTTCGGTGTATTTCCAAAGAAGTCCTATTGGCGATTACCTCTTGCAAGACATCTTTTGAAGTATGGACGAAGTTGTAGGTAATGTATGCGGCACCTTCCACCATGAGGGCAGTTACTCTTTATGGACAACTCTAACAAATTCCATTCAAGGCCAAAAATACTATCCAATGTTTTCTACTTCGTGTGACCCAAATCTAGAACCAACTTTGGCACACGGAGTTTGCCCTTCTAGAGGCTCATCTTATTGGACTCGTAGTCTCCAAGCTCCCTTCTGTGTTTGATGGAGTAGCGAATGCTTTGAGGATGTAGACATCATCGATTCATGTGAGTTTTACTTATATGATCTTGATGCTGCTTGAGGATGAGGCATCATTGCGGTTACAGGGGAGGCTTTCGTCAAGTTCTAGTGAGACTCTTGCAGCTTTAGAGAGGGATTCGAAGAAGAAAAAACCATTGTGGAAAGAAAGGTCATTTACGGAAGGACTGCTAAGAGTTAGCGGCTTTGAGGAAGAAGGAGAAGAAGACGAAGTGGAATGAGGAGTCTGGACTCTAACGACGAGTCATCATCTACCTCCGACTTAGACTCCGATCCTCCAGCTAAGGAGAAGTCCAAGGCGTGGAAAGGATTGATGACCCCTTTCTCAGTTGCTTTTTAGTGGTGGTGATAGCGGCATCCCTCACGACTCTCTAGTGCTAGAGAGGGTGTATGAGAGGGTGGTGAGATGGGGCAGTTGCGCCTCATCTATACATCTATACACATGTACAAAATCTAGAGAGGGACTTCCCTGACACATTGATTGAAGTCTGACAGGTTCGAATCTTGGAGCTAGGATTGACATCCAGGTTCATGATGGGTCGTTTATTTGATAGACAGCGGGCTGTCAGAGTGCAGCGGTGCGGAAGCGTAGGACTGAGAGAGAGAGAACGCAGAGAGAGGAGAGAAAGAGACAGTGGAAGATGAAGATCTGCTGTATAAAGTGTGTTGTATACAAAGATATGCAGATATGTATATGGGCGCAGTGCGCTGGACTGTGTGTCTCCACCTCGACGATGCAACCTGCTGTTCACCTCGAAGTCCGTTGCAGTCTGCATTGTCTCCTGTCTGAAATCTGCGAACAGAGACGGAATCTGCGCGTGCCACCGGTCTGTAATCTGCGAGCAGAGAAGTGTGGGAGACTGCCGAAGAACTCGGCTATTTATAGCCAGAATCTGGGCGAAAAACAGGGCAGGTCGACTGCATTAAATGCAGCTGATTGGAGTGCAGACAGTCGGACTGCCATGTGGCAGTCCAACTGTACAGTCCGACTGGCCTGTGCAGTTCCGGTCAAGTGATGATCTCTAACACCCCCTCTCAGAGCCTGGGCGGGGCAGAAGCCTGAGGGATCTGGAATGTCGCCGAAGTAGAGCCTGGGGAAGTGCCTTCGTAAACAAATCTGCAAGATTGTCCTCCGTCTTGCAGTACTCCACAGTGATGGTCTCATCCAGAAGCTTCTCTGTGATGAAGTGGTACTGGATCTCTATGTGCTTCGTCCGGGCATGAAAAACAGGATTCTGTGCCAAGGCAATGCAACTCTCATTGTCACACTGCAGCAAAGTAGGACGAGTCTGGGGGCAGCCAAGCTCCTCCAACAATCTCTGAAGCCACACAGCCTCACATGTGGTGGAAGACCCGGCCCGATACTCCGCCTCAGTAGACGAAAGGGCCATCGTGGGCTTCTTCTTGCTACTCCATGAGATAACATCTGCACCCAAGGTAAAACAGTAACCTGTAGTAGACTGCCTGTGGTCCACATCACCGGCCCAATCCGAGTCGCTCCAACCTGCAAGTACAAGATCTGAATCATCTGTCCCTGCGGGATAATGAATCCCTAAATCAGACATCCCCCTTAAATACCGAAGTATCCTCTGAGGAGTCTGTCAATGCACCGTCTGAGGTTCACTCATAAACCCTGCCAAGAGCCCAACAGCAAAACAAAGATCAACACGAGTGTTGAGAAGCCAAATCAAGGATCCAATCAATTGACGATAGCGGGAAGCATCTGCCATAGGAGAAGCTAAATGGGAAGTGGCCTTCCAGTTCGGATCCATAGGAGTAGAAAGGGGCCGACAATCCTCTATCGCAAAAGAAACTAAGAGCTCCTGTACATCTCTGCTGAGAGATGAAGATCCCCCTCTGAGACTGATAAATCTCATGGCCCAAAAAGAAATGGAGTAGACCCAAGTCCGTCATCTCGAACGTCCGATGTAAAGCTGACTTCGTCTCGTGGACCTGCTGTGCATGATCACCTGTGACAATCAAATCATCAACATACAACACAAAAAGCACACAACCATCCTCGGAAGTGTGAACATAAAGCTGCGGATTGGCCGAAGAACGCCGATATCCCAACTGAGACTGAAGGAACGAATCAATCTTCTCGTTCCATGCATGCGGAGCCTGCTTGAGGCCATACAAGGCCTTCTTCAACCTGTAGACTTTCCCATCTGAAGATCCAAAGCCAGGAGGCTGCTCAACATAGATCTCCTCCTTCAAATCACCATTGAGGAAGGCCGACTTCACATCCAACTGGTAGACAGGCCATCTCCTATGGCCAGCCAAGGCAAGAACAGCTCTAATGGTCGTCATACGAGCAGTGGGGGCAAAAGTATCATGACAATCAATCCCTGGGCGCTGTGCAAAACCTTTAGCAACAAGGCGAGCCTTGTGCTTATCCAAAGAACCATTGCTAAGGTATTTGGTCTTGAAGACCCATTTGACACCAATCACCTTCTTATGCGGGGGGCGGGGCACGAGTGACCAAGTGCCATTCCTCTCAATAGCCTCCAACTCGGCTTCCATAGCTTTCTTCCATGGTGCGGACTGTAAAGCCTCCTTCACGGAGGTGGGCTCTCGATCTTGCATAACACGGGTCATCAAACAATAGTTAGAGTAAACAAGCTCCGTAGAATGTGCCTGGTGCGGCCGTGAACGCCGCGGACCATCCTGTGGTCCCCACTCCTCAGGAACCCCCTCGATCCCTGAATCACGGAGTGTGTCACGGGCCCATCGAGGAGGAGGCCGAACCTCCCCTCGTCTCTCTTCATCAGCTGAAGACTTTGGAATATCCACCGGTGGTAACTCCTCAGGGGTGACCGGTGGAACAGTAGACTCTGTGTTAGAAACAGAATCATAATCAAAAGGCACGGACTCCAATGGAATTGTAGCAGGAGCCCAACTCGTCTCTCTTCATCAGCTGAAGACTTTGGAATATCCACCAGTGGTAATTCCTCAGGGGTGACCGGTGGAACAGTAGACTCTGTGTTAGAAACAGAATCATAATCAAAAGGCACGGACTCCAATGGAACTGTAGCAGGAGCCCAACTCTCCCCTGGATCTCCAAGAACGGGATGCTCCTCACCCGTTGATATAGTCGGAACCTCCACAAACCGCACATCTCGACTAGTGTACACATCCCGCTTGACGGGATCATACAATCGATAGCCTTGGGATTGGGAGCTGTAGCCAACAAATACCTATCTTCGGGAAGCTGCTTCAAATTTATCACGGTGAGCCTTGGGAATGTGAACATAGGCATCACACCCAAAGACCCTAAAGTAAGAAACATCGGGCTCGGTCCCAAAGTAAGCCTCAAAAGGTATCATCCCATCAACGGCCGAAGTGGGGGATTGATTAAGGATGTGGACTGCAATAGCCACAGCCTCGGCCCACAGAATGTGAGGGGTATGTCAGTGCTCCATCATGGTGCGCGCCATCTCGATCACACTGCGTTTTTTCCGTTCAAGAATGCCATTTTCTTGAGGAGTGTTGGTATTAGCAAACTCCTGGTGAATACCTTTATCTGCACAAAAGCGAGCAAACTCATTAGAAACAAATTCACCACCCTTGTCGGATCGCAAGGTCTTCAATCTCTGGCCTGATCGGTTCTCCTCAAAGAGAAGCCAATCCTTGAAGTGGGAGAAAGCTTCTGACTTCAATGCCAAGAAATAGGCCCATGTTATCCTGCTGCAATCATCTACGTTCAGCATGAAGTACGAGCTCCCACGCAAGGACTCGTTCCTCATAGGGCCACATAGATCTGTAGATACAAGCTCCATCGGCGAAGTAGACCGCCGCGAAGCTGTGTGGGGAATGGCATCCCTATGGTGCTTCCCACGAATGCAGGAGACACATGGCTGCTGGCTCACCACAATATCCGGCAACCCTCGAACAAGCTGTCCACGTGACGCCCTCCGAAGATAATCATAGTTGAGGTGACCAAACCGAGTATGCCATAACTCTGACCGTGTCTGAGAGGTAAGAAGGAGAGTAGAGAGGGCGGTGGAAGACTTGAATTTATAGATGCCGTTCTCCTCATATCTGGATGATAGAACCTTTCTTGACCCACGATCAAGGACTCGCACCGAGTTACTGTCAAACTCCACCAAAAGTCTAAGGGAGCAAATCTTATGAACTGACAGGAGATGATACCCTAAACCTGGTACATGCAAGACCTCTGAGGTATGGGTACCACCATGTCCATTGGGAATAAGCTGCATCTTACCCCGTCCTGCAATAGACACGGAAGAGCTATCTCCAATGAGAATCTGCCCACGCGAGGGCCGCAACTGGGCAACACCATCTGATGAAGGAGTCATGTGCCGGGAGGCACCACTATCAACGATCCACTCTCGAGCCTGGGGAGCCGTCATCGCAGCATCAAAAGCATTCGGTGAAGAGTCCTCAATGACAGCTAAATGAAGAAATGCAGTTGATGAGGGTGCAGCCACCGCTCTAGAATCCTTCGTGTCCTTCTTGTTGGTGTCCTTCTTGTCTTTGTCAAGGCAATCCTTCTTCCAATGGCCAGTCTTTCCACAAATATGACATGTGGATTCTTTGTCCTTGTCCTTGTCCTTCTTTGACTTGTTATCCCCCTTCTTCTTCTTTTGGTCTTTCCCTTCTTTTGAGAGGCTTGACCTGTCAGTGCCTCCGGCTTGGAAACATTCTGTCCCTTTAGTTGTTCCTCTTGGTCCAAGACCATGGGAAACAACTCTTCCCATCGAAGAGTAGACTCCCGCCCCGAAGCAATAAGGGCGGAGTTGAATGTACCGAATCGTGGCGGCAACTGGGACAAGAGTGTGATCGCCATGTCTTCGGAGGAAATCGGCTTCCCCGCATTTTGAACCTGCATCTGAAGCTGTCTTAGCTTGTTGATGTGCTTCTGCAGTGAAGAAGACTTGTTTACGGACAAGGTCCGCATCTGAACCTCCAAAGAAACCCGCTTCATAAGGGTCATCCGGTTGTACATCTGATCAAGCTCCAGCCATATCTCCCGAGCCACCATCAAGTGCTCGATGTGAGCTATCACGGCTGTAGTACAAGACAGAAAAAGAAAGGAACGAATCCTGGCATTCAGTTTGTCCCAATGAGACTGAGCCTTGGCCAACTCCGCACGTTCAGACCAAGTTGGGATATCGGCGCTCTAGGGCCAATCCACAGCTTTATGTGTACACTTCCGAGGGAGGTCGTGTGTTGTTTGTTTTGTATGTTGAGGACTTGATTGTTGCAGGTGATCATACCTAGAAGGTCGATGAGACGAAGGCAACCCTACATTAGAAGTTCGAGATGACGGATTTAGGACTTCTCCATTTCTTTTTGGGCCATGAGATTTATCAGTCTCAGAGGGGGATTTTCATCTCTCAGCAGAGATCTATACAAGAGCTCTTGGTGACTTTTGAGATGGAGGATTGTCGGTCCATTTCTACTCCTATGGATCCAAACTGGAAGGCCACTTCACACAAATTCTCCTTTGGCGGATGCTACTCGCTACCTTCAGCTGATTTGACTCCTCAACACACAAGTTGATCTATGTTTTGCTGTAGGTCTCTTGGCTAGGTTCATGAGTGCACCTCAACAAGTGCATTGGCAGGTTGCTCTGAGGATACTTCGGTTCTTGAGGGAGACCTCCAACCTCGAGATTTTCTATCCAGTAGGTACAGGTGCTTCTGATCTTGTTCTTAAAGGTTGGAGTGATTCAAATTGGGTTGGCGATGTGGATCAAAGGCGGTCTACTATAGGTTATTGTTTTACCTTGGGTGTTGGTTCTATCTCTTGGAGTAGCATGAAGCAGCCCACGGTAGCCCGATCTTCGACTGAGGCAGAGTATTGGGCTGCATCTTCTACCACATGTGAGTCTGTGTTGCTTCGACGGTTGTTGGAGGAGCTTGGTTGCCCCCAGACTCGTCCTACTATTTTGCGGTGCGACAATGAGAGTTGTATTGCCTTGGCACGGAATCCTGTATTCCATGCGCTGATGAAGCACATAGAGATACAGTATCACTTCATTAAGGAGAAGCTTCTGGATGTGACCATTGATGTGGAGTACTGTAAGACTGAAGACAATCTTGGAGATTTGTTTACGAATACCCTAGGCTTTACTTCATTGACATTCCAGATCCCTTTGTTTGTTGCCTTGTCAAGGATCTGAGAGAGGGTGTTGAGAGTCATCTCCTGCCACATCAGCAGTGCCACGTGGCATTGCTGACACATGGCTGCAGTCGGACTGTCCGACTGCATTTAATGCAGCCGACTTGGTTATTTTGGGGTATTTTTTAGTCATTCTTTTCAGTCTTTATAAGTCTGAGTTTCCAGCAGTCTTGAACACTTGTATCTGACAGATTACAGCTTGTTGGTGACGGAGACATCACTTAGGGCTGACGGAGATCGAGGTCCTCAAGGCGGAGACATACATATATTTTCTCTCTGCACCTGTGTATAATTCTGCATCCTTATACAACATTCTTCATTGCAGATTTTTTGCGTTTCATTGTCTTTTTCTCTCTCTCTCTCTCTCTCTCTCTCTCTCTCTCTCTCTCTCTCTGTGTTCACTCTTTGTCACGGTCATTCGCTTCCGCATTGCTTCACTTTGACAATGGGCATATTATCTCAGGAGTCCAAAGGGCCAACCTAGAGAAGCCGATGCTTCGGACCAAGGGTGCTCATTGGTTGCTTAGTGGCATATTAGGATTTACAATGTCAATGTTAAATTGCTTTCCCAATCACTTGTTCGATGTGTTGGTTGGTGATAAAGAAAAAAATAATAATAATGAGGTATGGTGGTAAAAGAGTTGCTAGTGGAGATAGCTTAGTATCCGCTTAGGTGTGTGCATAATGAGATACATTGATGAATGCTACATGATGAGAATGCGCATGCACCATGGTGCTACTTGGATAGTGTATCTCGTGGGAAAATCATTCACCTACCAAACCGTCCTTTTATAAAGATGATGATGATCATACAATGCAAAGGGGGTGAGTACACAGGGAAGGAAGGCCGATGTCCAAGACAAATGCCAAAACTTGTTGGTATCAAGTGAAGGGCGGGATCCCCTTCTCAACCATGCATGTCTATATCGATGGAGGAAGAGAAATCTGATGTTGGTGGAACCGGTTTCTGGCTCACATAAAGCGGTAGTTTCTTCAATTAACACTTGGTCTTTTCTCACACACACACACACACACACACACACACACACACACACACAAAAACATAGACCTCACTTCCTCGCTCAACACCAGATTGGCCCCAAAGACCGGCGCTCCTCTCGGTATTTCTTTATCAATTAAAAGATGGAAAATTACAAAAATGAAATGTTCCAAAATACATAACGTGTGAACAGTTGGTTTTTATCTTTTTTGAGTCAATCCTAGCTGCATAAGAACAGTACAGCATGACCAAAACAACATCCCTTTTAGGAAAGCATTTTCTATAACCATAACTCAATGATTCATGTACAGAATTGCAGTCTACAGATCTTTGAATTCACTGTTCTTACTGTCCAACATGTCTGTGAAAGATGTGGGATCTAGGACATGGCAGTAAGTTATGGTAGATGGAAGGAGAAGAGTGGACTCATGATGGAGAAGACAAAGACACTGTTTGTTACACAAGTAAATTAGGTTCCAAGATTGAGACTTGGACTCATAAACACAATCTTGTGTATGTGGACAATGACACTGACGCATTAAGAAAAGGAAGCAAGTACAATGCTTTATAGGAAAGTAGGAAATTGCAGTAGACACCACTGTGCATATGGGATAGGTAACCCTGCATGTCCTTGGCCCTGAAGCTCCATACAAAGAGGCTGTCAATGAGTGTGATTGTTGAATCTCAACACCCCTCCTCAATCACAACTAGAAATGCACAAAGTGTGTAGAGGCTGTAATGAGAACCACCTGCAAAGTGTGGGCACACCACAAACATGGTAGACACCAGAGGCTGTCGCAGAAAAGGCTTAGTGTGGGCACCAAAACATGATGGACATCCAGAGGTTGTAACAGGGGTCTCACAAAGTGTACAAGGACTGTAATGCCAAGTTACATGAGGAGTTTATAAAGCTTATAGCAAGAAGCATTAGGGCAAGGAAATACAAGGCTTTTAAAACAGTCTATCAGAGTAATGACTCATGAGAGTAGAAGGACTGATGAGTCTTGTCCTTCCGATCTTGGTGGTCTTTATCTTCTTCTTCTTCTTCATCTTTTGGTCCATGGTCTTCTTCTTCTTTCACAGTTGCAAGATAGGCCTTTTGGGACCTCTTCCTAGCATGACAGAACTTCTCAGTGTGTCCGGTCCTTTTGCAGAAGTCACAGAAGAGCGGTTCCTTTTTACCTTTGTATCTGTTGTTTACATATAACATTTGTTAATCCTTTGAAGTGCTAGGCTCTTCTTTGCTTTTAAGTTTCTTTTCTTCCTCTAGCAGAGAGGCTTTAATGTCAATAAGTTGAGGATTAGGCATATTGGTTAGAGTGGTTGATACATTATCATAAGCAGGAGGCAAACTTTTTAACAAGACACCAATACAAACATCTTCATCCATTTTTAGCTTTATCCCTGCAAGTTGAGTAAGCAGGCTTTCCATGTAGTTCAGATGGGATGCCAGGGATGTATGAGGCTTCATATCAAGTCGGAAAAATTCAATTAATAGACCATACTTAGACGACTTTGACTGTGCACCAAATAAGGTATCCAATTTGTCCCAAGTGTCATGGGACGTGTCACAAGCATCCACATGATGGATGTAGCTGTTGTCCAATTCCAGTTTAATGATGGCTTGTGCCTTGTCATCATTCTTCTGCCAAGTAACTGCAAGGTCCGCATCCCGAGGTTTTTTCTCTTTGCCATTTGTGATGGCCCAAAGACCCTTCTTCATCAGAATGAGCTTGATGCGGGTTTGCCAGGTGTGAAACCCGACTCCCTCGAACCGAGCATTTGGAGAGTCTTTTCCCATGTTGGATAGCAGCAGCAAATCAGTCCCAAGATTCTCAGATGTTACAGGTGAAGGAGCAGATTACAATGTGTCAAGAGACACAAGTAATGGTAGTGTGAAAACACACTATGTAGAGATTTTGAGCTTGAATCTTCCTTGCTCGGGGTCGTTGATCCTTCTTCAGTCTTCTCAGGTCCTTTCGTTCCTTGATTTGGTGCTGGGACAGTGGATCAGAGTGGGCTTTAGCTTGGTTTAGTGTCAGGAGTGAGAAAATGAGAGAAAAAATGAGCTTGGGAGATTTTGGCTATGGTGGAATTAGGGTTTCTGAGACAGGGGCCTGGTTTTTTGCAGATTGCAGGAGTTGTAGTTGATCATTTCCCAAACTTTTTACATGTATAGGAAGCTTATGTCATAGCCTTTCAAAGCCCCATGGTTGCAGCCTGGAATTCGTCGCGTGCTGGTGGCGCAGACAGTACGATCAGCAACGGCGCAGTTTTGGACAGCGACGACGAATTTTTGCAATGCCAGGGCTGTCAGTTGCCAATGTGCCTCTGTGATGTGCCAGGAAGGAGCGCAAGGAGTCAAGAAATGATTCTCCAGAAGAGAGCTTGGGGAGATATTGCCTGGTTCAAGAGATCTAAGAGCTCAAAGGCAGGTAGGTGCAGGTTTGGCTATGGCTGCCAAACAGGGCAGTGAGATAAATGAGTAGAAGATGAAGTCTTGAGTTGGATTGAGCTCAAGCCGAGCTAGATGAAAGTGAAATGGAGCTGAAGGAGTAGTGCCATGCCCGTCTGTGCTCTGATACCATGTGAAAGATGCGGGATCTAGGACATGGCAGTGAGTTATGGTGGATGGAAGGAGAAGAGTGGACTCATGATGGAGAAGACAGACACTGTTTGTTACACAAGTGAATTAGGTTCCAAGATTGAGACTTGGACTCGTAAACACAATCTTGTGCATGCGGACAATGACACTGACACTTTACTGAAAAGAAAAGAGTACTATCATTTGCATGTCCTTGGCCTTGAAGCTCCATACAAAGAGGCTGTCAATGAGTGTGATTGCTGAATCTCAACCATGTCCAGAACAACATCCCTTTTAGGAAAGTATTTTCTGTGACCAAAACTCAATGATTCTTTTGCAGAATGGCAGTCTGCAGAACTCTGAATTCATTGTTCTTTTGGTTCAACATCTCTAGAACAACATCCCTTTAGGAAAGCATTTTCTGTGACCAAAACTCAATGATTCATGTGTAGAATTGCAGTCTGTAGATCTCTGAATTCACTGTTTTTACTGTCCAGCATTAAAATAGTCCTACAAACAGCACTAAATTAGAGCTGAAAAACCCTATTTTTGTGTGGCATGGTCATTACTTCCTTTAGTTTCTGCATTGGAGAAGCTAACAACTATTTTGAACCTGGACAGTGAGGCTCTTGCCTCAACAGAAGTGCAAAGAAAACACAGAATTGTACCTTTATGGAATCAGCCCATCATGCAAAGCATTTCCTCTGAGAATAGAGAGAGAGTTGATCAGAGGGAGCAAGCTCTACCTCCGTACATGAGTCAGAGACGAAGAAGTACTCTCCATAGCTGATGAAATTGCAACAATCTGCCCTCAGCTCCTCAAAACTTTATTCTCAGATCTGCCTCTTATGTCTATTACGTTTTTTTTTAATGCTCTCTGTCTCTCTTTTGGGAATTTTGTGCCACATGGCATACATGTAACAATTTTTCCGTTTAAACCTTCCGGTCTGAAATTCTCCATGATTGGTGCAAAATTTGACCTCGGCACAGACCAGAGAATTAATCCTCATGCAAAAACGAAGATAATGACGCGAGCAGATTTTGGGGTCCAAAAATAGTAACTCCCTAAATTTTAGGGATGGTGACCCCTGCATTCCTCGAGTTGTTCTAAGCAACTTTTATCATTGCAACCACATCAAAAAGTCTAATGTGGTTCAGTTACAGTGACTTTTATTCCATGAACATTCTCACATGTGCATCTTCTGTCTTGGCCGGACTCATTGCCCTGCACCATCTCCAGTGGCACACAGTCCCAAACCACTAGCATTCTATTCTTCAGTGCCCATTCAATATGGAACCGGTCTTAAGGCTCAGTCAAACCATTAGTCCAATTTGTCCCAATTGCTTGTTTCCTGGTAGCCATAGTCAGAAAGCTTCAAGCTTTTCCATTCTTCCAATTTTTCAATTTCTGAGTACTAGCAGTGATTCTTATCACTAATTGATCTTCTCCAAAGTTAAGTGAAGATTTGAAAGCTCTATTTCAAAGTTCTTACCCTCGGTGGACCTCTTTAGTTAATCAAACAATCCGCATGTCACATCTCAAGTAAGCACTAATGTTGCATTTTACAATCATGTTGCTAGTTGGATATTGACTCAATCTGGTTTTTTATCAGAAAATTAAATCCATCAAGTGCTTTATAACATTTATCTCTTCTTGCTTGGTTGTAAGGCTATGTATACAACTATAAACACATAGATCATATCCCAATATTAGTTTGCTAGTACATCAGAGATATGAGTGTTATTGTACTCTCCTCTAATTCATCCAAGAGCATAGAGTTGATTGATAAGCCGTGCTCCACCAAGAACTCCTCTAATAGGCCACATTATCAGGAAGAGCCTGAAGTCCAATCAAAGCTCACCTTGTTGAAACCTAGGAAAACAGTAAAGCCTAAATCAAGGGTGGTTCGAAGAGCAAGACCTCCTAAATCCTATCTTGAGATATTGCATATGTATGATTTCCAACCGTTTTCAACTCTACAACTTTAAAACTTGGCTATCAGTTTTGCTATTTGGTTGTACTTAGCCACCTATAAAGGACTAGACACTGCCATTGCTTAAGGCAATTGGTAAGACCTTCCTATAATGGCCATGGCCTATGCAAATGTAAGGCCTTAAATTCACAAGTTCAATGGAAAAGATTTCTATCCTTGGCAAGTCTTGGTAAAATACAAAATGATGGAAAGAGGTTACTAGCCCTTTATAAAAGGGACCAAAGTAATTGACCTATCCAATCCCCTTGATGTAGAAGATGATGAACGGGCTTAGTGCATTATCGTGCTTCATTTAGATGAATCTTTAATTCATCATATTGACCAACTCTTTACTGCCAAGGAAAAGTGGGATGAGCTTGAAAAGCTCTACGGTACTACAGGAAAGAACTCCAAGATATTTCTTAAGATCGAGTTTTTCAGCTTGGAATACAAACAGGGAGAAGATCTAAGCAAGTTTATTTCACATATGAAGGGGCTTATGGCACAGCTTGCCTCTGTTCAAGCACCCATCCATGATGAAGATGCCATTGCCATCTTGCGAAAGTTTGTGAAGAAGGTTTTTCCAACCCTTATGACTGCCCTAACTAATATCCCGAACCCAACCTTGGCAAGTACCATCCAATCTTGCTTGGATGAAGAGAAGAGAAACCATATTGAAGGAACTTCAGCAATCACTTCTCGTGAGCAAGTGTTGGTCCATACCTGAGGGGGGAAACTTTGACATGTCTTGTGATGCAATGCTAGCCTGGCATTGAGGGGGGGTGTTACAATATAGGCATGGGAATTCACCCTAAGCAAGGGTCTATGAGGGCAGATGGATGTGAATGGCCTTAAGGGACAGGGGAAACCCTAACCTTAGCTTGGCAGAGGCTATATTAACAGCCTATGGGTCACTATCAAGAGTGAGATAGAGTGTACCCAAGTTGTACTCTAAGCAACTTAGTAAGCAAGATTTTGTTCTTGTACTTTGAGCTCTCATATCCCTCTTGTGCATATTCTTCTTACTACAAACTCTGATTCTCCACATAAACTTTGAAGTGAATGAATGTTGTAAATGAATGTAGGAGTGTACAAAATGCTCAAAGGCAGAGCAATGAAGTGTCGGAGAGTGGCGTCCACTGGAGACAGATCCCAAGTATTGGAACGGCTAGTTGGAGATGAGAGAGTGCTGAATAATGAAGGGCAGCATGCTGGTCACCAAAACGCAGCAGTGAGAGGCTGAAATCTGGTAAACATAGTAGTGTACTAGCAGGCGAAGGCTGAAAACTAATCCTGTCAGGTGACAATAGGAGAGGTGTTTGCTGATGTAGATGGCATGTTGGACAGCAAAAACGCAAATATTGCAGCAGTCACTTGGTGGAAGAGATAGCAGCAGCTTTTCGTTTGGTGCTAAATGCTGAAAATGTAGGCTAATCAAGTTCCATGATGACACAACAAATGGAGACCTCCAAATAGCAGGGCCTAGGATTGGATAGTGATGGGTTGCAGTCGCTAATGGCTGGATAGCAGATGGTTGAAATTTGTATAGTAGAGTCAGAAACCTGCACAAAATGATAAGGCTGAATGGTGGGCAGCCTGTCTATTTATAGATGTTGAAGGGTGTTCCAAAAATTAGAGTTTTGGGGGACCATTGAAACTCTCTCAAACCATGCACAAAATCTCTGTTTTTCATTAATTGTGTTTTGGGGATGTTTGAAGATGCTAATCAGTTGCAAAGCGTGTTTTAGCTCAACACCCCCTTTAACGATCAAAATTGAGCCTAAAAGGGAAGGTCTGCAATGTTTACCCCAAGGCGTTCCACCCCAAAGTAGCTAGGGCATTGGACGAAGGGTACATGGCGGCTACCCAGTGGCCTATCAAGACTATAGAGGCGATGGTAATCTTACCAAGAAAGTCCAAGTAGTCACCCCAAAGAGGACAGGGCATGAGACAAAGGGTGCTCCTTAGCTATCTAGTGGCCTACCAAGCCCTATAAAGGTGGATGGAACCACATTGAACTTCTATTTTGTTTTTGTTTTTTTTCCTTTTTTGGGTTGGGTTCTATAGATAAGTTAAGTTTGTGGATGGTGGCCGATTAAGCAAGAGTGACCAAAAAGATAGGAGTAGGTATGGTACACCCAACACATCACAAAATAGTACAAGCTTACCCATCGAGTTGAGGATGTCGATGACGAGGGAAAGAGAGGAAGTATCATATAGAGTGGTGTAATTTGTTGGTGGAAACGACTTAGGAGCCGTCTAGTGGTGCTCTGTACAATGGGATGTGTAGTATGCTACATGTTGAAAATGCTCATGTAGTAGATGCCACTTGGATAGCGTTCCTTTTGGGAAAATTGTTCACTTGCTCAAGTGCCCTAGTACAATGATGATAAAATCATGTAATGCATAGGAGAAAGTACAATAGGAGGGAGGGAGGCCGATGTTGAAGACAAGTGTCGAAACTTGTAGAATACCAAGAAGGGTAGGAACCCCCTTTCAATGTGGATGTCCAATCAAAGAAGGAAGAGGAGCTTGATGATGCCGGTCTTCATGTGGTGTTGAGAACCATATGGAGGAAGATGATGAAGCATCCTTATTGGAAGAGCAAGGATAAAAGACATCGCCATGATAGCATCAATAGAGATGTACAATCCGCCGCGAGAGAGGAAGCCTCCATGTGGGTAGAAGAGCAAAACTCCAAGTAGATGGAACCATGAAAGAAACTGTGTGCAGCTCCTATCTCTAGCTCAGGAAGGACCGGTGTAAATATGCATGTGAGTCCTATATTGAAACACAAAACCTTGCAAAAGAGATCAAAATTTGTAAGCATAGAGGTGAATAGCGAGATGCTTTAAAAAACAAAACTGAAAATAAAGGAAAGCAAAGCTAAGTGCAATGCAATGAGTATGTAAGTAGGTAGCGGAAGTTTAAAAAGGGAAAGGCTAAGTGTGTGGCCACCATTGTATACATCTACAAGGCTCTGCCAATGAAATGCTTGACGAGGTGGTGAAGTGGTCCTAGAAGATGTAGTGGATGCCCTAGAAATGGATGCGTAAAGTGCAATAGATGAGTCACTAGCAATCCAATCAGCTAACCTTTAGGATTATTGAAAGATATAGGCTGTTGAGGCTGTCCGCGTACCACATGTTTAGTAGCCACTGGGGCAGATGGAGTAGATGGTGCAATAGCGGGAGGCGTAGCCCCACTAGATTGGCCAGTCGGATGGAGGCAATCGCAATAGTCTACTATGGTTTTCTAGGTGGAAGAACCTAGGCCTTAGTACAAGACTCCTAGTCCATATGGCCCGACCTCTAGAAGGGTGAGTAAAACCTATTTTTCTTAGGAATTTGTTTCCAAAGGGGTTGTGTTTCTTTGGTTCCATCGGATGAAGTGGTGTCACCCTTGTTTTGGCTTACCTTTGCATCTTGTGAGTTCTTGCTACTGTTGGTTTTCCCTCCCAAAGAAGAGGCAACCAACCCTCACCCCTCTAAATAGATGTGTGTGGAGGAGTTCTTGTGGACTTGATCGTGCAGCCTAGCGTAATGCAAGAAGTGACACTCAAACTAATAGAAGGTTGGTAATCTAGGTAGTGAGATAATTTGTTGGATAAAATGGAAGTGTTTGCTAGGTATCTTGTTCAAGAAGAACATGATCTAATTGTTATCTAACTTCAAGGAGTCAGTAGTGACAAACTCGGTGAGTAATTGCTGATATTCGGCCAACTTGACTTTCAGATCATCCTCTTCCTTAATGGAAAACTCTTGAAGCTCAAAATTGAGATCGATACATCGAGTGCAATCTCGGGCCGTATAGCGGTCAATGAGATGACTCCAATGTTCAGACGTGAGGGGAAAATGCTGTAACTGAGAGTGGAATTCAAGAAGCAACCCTTGCATTAACTCAATATTGACCGTGACATTGAGGACTCTTCATTGATGTATGTGATCGGGGTGAGTGAGTTGAGGGTCACATATGTTAATGGAGAGCCCGCAATGTGGTGGAATTCAACCCGTTAAAACGAGTCTTATCCGTGAAGGCATTCTTTGTTGTTGCAATAGGAGTGGTAGTGCTAGGAGATAGAGGTGTGTAATGGGGGTAGGGTGGATAAGAGGGATAAGGGGGAGTGGGGTACACCTGGGAAGCAATCCCAGAGTGCCCACTATGCATACAAGAAGTGTGCACAGTGGATCCAAATATGGGCATGGGCGGACTAGGTATGGACGTGGTAACTGCATGAGGAGCCCAAGGTGGAGGGATAGGGATATAGGGAGCAGAGGATGGAAATCCCTGTGTAGGAGTAACCGAAGGGATGTGTGACGATAGTCCATAAGTAGAGGATGGATATCCCTGCATTTGAAAGGTCGTGTGGGGGATTTTGAGTGTTGGGGGGTGTCCATCACAGTCGTCCCAGTGTAAGGATGTGGTGAAGTGGGGGTATGTGGAAGGTATAGTGTTAAAGAATGGCATTCCTCCTAATGATGCACTGTGAACTGTACTGAATGGAGGATAGGTAGATGGTGGGATGGGGAATGGGAAGGTGATAGGAGCTGAGATGGAAGATCCAACCCCTAGTGTGCTTTGTGTGGAAGTGGAGTGTAATCCAAGATTTTGGAATGAATTTGTGAGTAGATCAGAATGGGAAGAAGATAGTGGTGGGATGGGAGGGATGTTAGAGATATGGTCATTCCTTGGACAGGCATGTGTCTAATAAGGCAATGTTCATGCATTTTCTTGTCAGATTGGCATTCAAGAGTAGTTTGCTAGAGTTTGTACAGCCTGTACAGTCATCACATTTATTGCTGGAGTACCATGTGGCAGTGCAGGGCAGTTCCGCATGTGTGGCAGTGAGTGCAGGATGCCATGTCAGCAGTCGGGGACAGTCACGTCAGCAGTTGGACAGTTTTCTGTAAAATGCAGTTGACTTGTACCAAATTTTGGGCCTATATATATCTGCCTACCTGCACACACCCAGGTATTTCAGATTGCAGATTTCTAGGCTGAGATCGTGGAGATTGCAGCAGACTTTGAGGTGTACAGCAGGGTGCCATCATCGAGGAGGAGATACGTAGACATACGCATTGCACTTGTGTACATAGCTACATTCCTTATTCAGCATTCTTCATATCTTAGATCTTTGTTCTTCTGTCTCTTTCTCTATCTCTTTTCTCTCCATTTTCACTTTATCTCTCAGTCTTGGTCATACACTTCCGCATTGCTGCACTTTGACAAGGAAGTTGAGAAGTGTGGTTTACTTGCTCAAATGAAACAAATGGCAAAGATATACCTAATGAAGGGTATGTGCTTTGAGAGCCTCCTCTATTAAAGTGAACATATTGAAAACCATTTGGATTCTACACACTAAAAGGAGAAGTAGAACAGAGTTTTGGCTCATACGACTCAAAAGGGTTATACGAACTTGACATAATGCTTGGTTGTGATGAAGGAGATGGACCACTAGACACATTGAATGTTGTGGTTCCTCCAAGATCAGAGAGATGGCCAATCTCACCAATTGATCTAAATGGAGTAGTAGCACTTGTTGGAGGGGTGTAAACTTGACTGTATGTGATGCCCAAGTACTCCTCAAACTCTTCCTCTATAAGATGACCAAAACGTGAAAAAGAAGATGGTAAAAGTGAAGGTGTGCCTACGTCCTCCTTGAGACTATAATGCCTTCTTAGAGCCTATAGTAATGGAGAAGCTTGATAGGGCATCATCATAGGATCCCTAGAAGAAGGTGCTCAAGACATTATGAGTCGGAATTGAGTTGCGTGTGAGTCTCACACAAAGACTAGTCTCCACAATCATCGTAGGATACTCTTTAGAAGAGCACCAGCTCTGATACCATGTAAAGAGATGCTAGGGTTTGTACTAAGGAAATGCATAATGTACGACCAAGACTTAAACACAAAGACTCAGATAGTGACAAGCAAAATTCCTTGAACGCAAAATGGAAAACGTAAACGCAAAACTCAAAACTCAAACACAGAGAGAAGAAACTTTGAAGTGAATGAATGCTATAAATGAATACAAGAGTGTACAGAATGCCCAAGTGCATAACAATGAAGTGTCAAAGAGTGACATCCACCAAAGACGGATCACGACTATCGTAATCAATAATTGGAGTTGAGAGAGTGTTGAATAATGAAGGGCAATAGTTTGGTCACCAAAACACATCAATTGGAGGTTGCAATCTGGTAAATGTAGCAGTGTACCACTAGAGGAAGGCTGAAAATTGATTACCGGAGGCAGAGAACTGTCAGGTGACAAGAGGAGAGCTGTTCATTGATATAGATGGTCTATTGGACAGAAAAAATGTAGGTACTGCAGCAATCGCTTGGTGGGAGAGGTGGGAGTAGCATGCCGTCTAGCGTGAGATGCTGAAAACGCAGGTTGTTTAGGTGGCAAGATGACAGAGCAGATGGAGAGTTCCAAATAACGGGGTGATGGCTGAAAATAGGCCACCTAGGGTAGGATAGTGATGGGTTGCAGTCGATGATGGCTGGATAGTAGATGGTAGGTGGTTGATGGCTGAAATCTGCACGGTAGAGTGAGAAACCTGCACAAAAGGATAAGGCTAAATGGGGGGCAGCCTGTCTATTAATAGATGTTGAAGGGATGTTGAAGGGTGCCCCAAAAATGAGATTTTTGGGGGACCACTGAAATGCTTTGAACTGCACAGCAAATTTGTGTTTTTCATTAATTTTGTGTGTTTTGGGGTTGTTTAAAGATGCTCAGCTGTAAAGTGTGTTTTAGCTCAACAGGTGTGACAGTAGCTTAAGGTCCTTTTGATGCAGGTGACAGCATGTAAGAGGGGGCGGCATCCTTCCTGGTGGTTCTAAGTTGTAAGTGACAACCTCTCATGATTGTTTGAGCAGGGCAGCAACAGTTCTTCAACCTTTCTCATAATGAAACTTTGAAATTTCTCTTCAACATTCTCTCTCATCCTCCAGCCATGTCTTAAGTTATCCTAGCAAAATCCAGCTATTTGAGTCATCAGGGTGGAGATATTGGGAAATTTATGTTGTAAACCCTAGTTTATAGCAGAAGTTAAGGTTTGATTGCCACTCGGGATGTGTACGTAGAATTCAGGGCTTAGAACTTGAATTTGAGAAGTTGCAATTGAGGAATTTCAGGGATATTCAAGAGGCCAGCTAGCAGCCAACGTCGAATTTGGGGCTGAATTTGTCTTTCAAGGAGCAGATTGAAGGCCAATTCCTAAGCAAACCAAGGGGTAAGTTGGTTTGGAGGCTTGCTGGTTAGTTTTGACAAGAAATGGCACTTGGATTAGTGGAGGAGGTTAGAGCATTTTACTTGTACTCTATCCATTTGCAATAAAAGTTAAAGAAATACCGTAAAGGGTGCCAGTTCTGGGGCCAATAGGTTGTCCATTGTCCAAGATAAAAGTGGTAAAGCGTGTATTTCAATTTATATGAATTAATTACTTGCTAGAATTAGTGTTAAATCAGGTTAGTACCACCCTATCTGAGGTGGAGGGTTGGTTTCATGAACTCACCTCTATAAACTCTGCTTTGATATATATGATATTTAATAGCCTACATGTGTAAGCTTTGATAGTCGATACTATTTGCAAATAAGCTTATTTATCAATCTTCAACCAACTCCTGCAAAGGAAATGTAGTGTCAATCTTGTAATCTTGGTCTTCTTGCAATGGAGTTATAGTGCTAATCTTGCAATTCTGCAATTCTTGTAGTGGAACATTGACTTGTTTTTCAAATTGAGCAATGCAATGATTTGAAACATTATCTTGTATGCTAGAAACATGGGTATTTTGAACAAATACATCCAAAGATGATGCATTTTACACTACGAGTATTGGCACTTCTTCAAGTTCTTGCAAAGTTCCTTCATTGAAATCCAACTTAGTAGCTGCATTATCTTTCTTAGCAGCAATAAGAGAACCAAGAAAATCATCCACGATGACATTCTCATTGCAAAAACCATAATCCTCAAACTTATCATCCGTAATAGCATCATCTTCTTGAATACATAACTGATCTTTTTGATCACCAATTTGATCATCTTCATTGTTCATAACGTTTGGCTTAGCTGATTGAAGATTGATCGTGGTAGTTTGAAAAATACCAAAATATGGAAAATACCTTGAGATTATTGATGCAAAGTATGTAATGATTCACTCTCCAGTTGTTGGCTTCTTTGGCTCTTGTTCTCTCTTGCTCCCTTGACCTCAATCTTTGGTAAAACCACGGGTAAAGAGTACCAATTATCATCGTCATCACTTGAACTCGAATCGAAATCTAAATTGGAATCTAAAACATCTTCATATCTTTCCTTCAACTTTTCAGTTGCTGTAAGTAATCTTTCAATATGCTTAACACTTGAACAAGACTTAACTTTCTTACTTTAATGATAATCATGCCATTTATAAGGATCATGAAGAATATCCTCAAAAAAATCCAATTTCTCCCATGCTTTTGAACTTGAACCCTTCTTTGTTTTGCTGATGAAAACCTCTTGCGCATACAAGCAAACTCATTACATAAATCAAACATGTAGATTTTCCTTCTTCACAAGACCCATGAATATAAGAACAATTCTTTGAAGTATGTCTAGACTCAAAACAAACTTTGTACCGCTTTTTCTTCTCCTTTGATTTACCCATTGCTCTCTCGTTAATCTTGCATAGGCTTCTTGTAATAGGCGAAAAATATTGCTTTCTCTTTCTCACTAGAATTAGCTAGAGTTTGTTATAGAGAGGTATTCTTGCAACAATTCTTGCATTTTGAAAATATTTTTGTGAATAATCTGTCTTTATTTTCATCCAGGATTGAAAATCTTTATGCTTCTCCTCTTGCAATCTTGTGAAACTCCTACCATTGTTGCTTTATGAATTGTTTCTTCAATTCTGAGACTTGTTGCTAGACACAATAACAGAGTAATGGTGTGTTATATAAGCAGAAAGGCGAAATTAACCCTGTAAACTACATCATCTTGCTTTAGGTAATATATCACTACTTCAGGCAATTCTCACTGCTTCAGGTAGTGACAAATAAAATTCAGATTTTTGGCATCAAACAAAGTTGTTTTTACTGGTGTTTTAAACCAAATATACATGGGAGCAATAATAGGGTATACACAATGAAAACCCTTTGAATTGCATACATCGATAAAACAAGGTGGTTTTTCACAAATCTTCACACTAAAGGTTTAGGATGACAATGGCAGGATGGCCAAAGTGCTGCAGCCCCTAATCTATACGGAATGCATAATAGGACTGTAGTGCCTCATATGGAAATACATGTCACTCTGCTGTAGGCAATGCCAGAGAATACACAATCCTATATCAGGCAACTCATAGGAAACCCAAATATAATGACATAGAAACATGAGAATACACACTACAGCACTGATACTTAGAAAATGAGAAGCATAGAATATAGTGAATATGCTGAAAATAAATAGAAACATAGTGAATCATGGCACCAATTGTTAGATCTCATATATCATCGTAGGAATTCATTATACAACAGGTCATGAATATTAGGAATGATCAAAACGTGAATGACACCACAAATACCTCTTTAGGCCACGCTTAAAACTGCCTACTTAACTGCACTTCATGAGGTATACAACTTCGTGAGGCATTTTAAGTCTACACCATAGAGGAAATAGTAAAGACTAAGGTTCTAAACCATGCTAAGGGCAAAGATAATGTGTCAAGCTAGTGGCTAACACTCTCTCTTTGTTTTGCGACAAGATAATAGTGATTTGGACAATGTCTAGACTCTACCATCACATCCCAAATCATAGCTTCCACACACTTCTTTTTGGCCCCTTCTTGTTCATACAAAAATGGAGAAATTGACCAATACCAACTATCAAAGTTGGAGCTTTAGGATGCAATTTTACCTCATGGAGATATAATTTATGGTTTATTGTTGGTCGTCTGGAAGAAAACCCACCACCAGATACTAACCTAGTCTTCTAATATGGAAGCAAAAAGATGCAACTACCTCAATGGAGATCATTCTACGTTTTAATAATCAACACTGCAAATCTCATTTGAAACAAGTTTAAGAATGTCTATGAAAAGAAAGATGATATTCATCAAGTTACTACCTTGAGGAAACTTGTAAGTTACTACCTTGAGGAAACTTGTATTCTTTACCATGTAAGAAAGACAATCAACAACATAGTTTCTAGAAATGTCGTAGGCTCTACTTGATGACCTTGCTCATTGGATTAGAGATCTTACTATGCAAGAAGTAGGGCCACTATGAGAATGTATGCCAAGCCAAGAAGGACTATCCACAGTAGTAGCGACAAGAGCAGTATAGCACCGGTCTAACTATGGCCATTGCAAGGGCTTTGATGGTGAATGAAGATCACATCACAATTGCGGAGAACCATGAATGGATTTAACTCTACTCCAAATGTTTGCTAGATGCATTAGTAAACCAACAAATTGAATTCACCTGGTTTTTGGATATGGAGGCTACTTATCATATGACTCACAATGATGAGTGGCTTACCAATTTCATTGCTTATGATGGATCCTTGAAGTTTACTTTGCATGAAACAATACTCAATAAGTTGAAGGTTATGGGGATCTCCACATACAACTACCAAACGGTCAAGCAACTACAACTCTGAAAGGTATATTACATTCCTAATATTTCCAAAAATTTACTCTCTCTTAGTCAAGTAATTGTGAATAGAGCCACAACCTACTTTACTCGCACATCTTGTACTCTCATCTTGCCACTTTTCGATATATTTCTCTTTTTTGGCGAAATCCCTCAAATAGATAAACTTTACTCGTTAGATGCATATATTTTTCTTCCATTTGTACTTTTGTTTCTCAAAGTAGGGTTTGTGTTTGTTTTCATTTGAAGAAGTGTCAACCTTTTTAGGACTTGCTTTCCTTGCTTTAGAGTTGCAAAAAAGATCGTAATATTCTTCTTTTGACATTCTAAATTGGATACATTTCAAAAAAATTTCCCCAAGAAATCACACATAAAATGCGAGCTCTATGTATACTTGCTTCTCTTTCTCCTTTACCCTTTTGCTCAATATTTACCTCCTTACCAATTCATGGTGAACTCCCTTTACTTACGTCTGATAATAATTTTGATTTTGGTGATGAAATCTACTTATGGACAATCTCCCATCCTTTGCCATTAAGCTTTATTTCCTATTGCAAAGAATCACCTCTTTTGCTATTACGACTCCTTTCCTCTTCTTTGACACCATAGCAATGTTGAATGTTGCTATTGTAGTTCTTCAAGGATTCTATTCTATTCCTTTATAGCCCTCCCTTGATGACATCCTTTGAGCACAGCTCCACCATCTCACCCTTTGGAAACCCTATCCAAGGGCCAATATGATCAATAGCATCATGTGGCCTCATGTAGCTCTAACCACCTAGCCACTGTACAAATGGCGTTCCTTCTACCTAAGTAATGTGCACCCCACCCTCACCATGTATGTGAACCCCTTGAATAATCCTCATGGGACTGATACGTGATCCTCTCGTGATCCCAATGGGAACCCAACCTAGTCCTCCCATGGGACTTCACGCCCACCACCCTCCTTCTCAACTACCCTTTGTCCCCATGTGGCCTTACTCGATTGCCTCCCTTCACACCCCATGTGCTCCTTGTTCTTCGTGGTGCCCCTTGAGTTCATTGTTGATGCCAACTTTTGGGCTCCACTTGTGGAGCTGTGCTAGGGTTTGCAAAAGAAAACATTGAGTGTGTGACCATGATTAAAACACAGAGAACTCAAATACAAATGCAAAAATGCAAAATGTAAACACCAAAACACAAATAGAGAAGAAGGAGAACTTTGAAGTGAATGAATGCTGTAAATGAAGGAAAGAGCATATTAGTTGCTCAAGGAAGAGCTGTCCAATAGTTGATGACTCTAGTGGGAGCGGGCTGGGGATGTAGTTGGAGAGTGATGTCCATTGAAGTGTTAGCGATTCAGAACCTGGTCAATCGGACTGACCAGTCGGACTGCCACGTGGCAGTCCGACCTGGTACTGCCGACCTGCCTGTTTTTTTGCGCCCAGTTTTTGGCTATTTATAGCCGATTTTTCCAGCAGTCTCCCACATTCTTCTGCTCGCAGATTACAGGCTGGAGACTCCCGCAGATTCCGTCTCTGTTCACAGATTTCAGACAGGAGATCGTGCAGACTGCAGCGGACTTCGAGGTGAACAGCAGGTTGCATCGTCGAGGTGGAGACACGCAGTCCAGCGCACTGTGCCCGTGTATATATCCGCATATCTTTGTATGCACACTTTATACAACAGATCTTCATCTTCCATTGTCTCTTTCTCTCTCTTCTCTCTCTCTGCGTTCTCTCTCTCTCAGTCCTACGCTTCCGCACCGCGGCACTCTGACATGAAGATGGATCCCGAGTGCTTTAACTACCAGTCCCCATGTGGCCTTACTCAACTGCCTCCCTTCACCCCATGCATCCCCTTGCTCTTCATGGTGGCCTTGAGCACATTGTCCATGCCAACTGTTGGGCTCCACTTGTGGAGATATGCTAGGGTTTGCAAAAGAAAACACCGAATGTACGACTAATATTAAGTGTGGAAGTGCCTTGAAGGTAATAGAGCATCCATATGACTATGTTCCAATGAGGGGAAGTGAAGAACCAACTCAAGGTACTAACTGCAAATAAGATGGTCAATTGAGGGTTGGTGGTTATGGAACCCACTCAACAACTCAAGGAAAGTCTCAACAGCATAAAGAGACCATTCATTTTGTTGATGATAGGAATGGATCATAATTTTGGAAGGAGAACTTGCTTGCCAACTTGCCTTATCCAATCATTCTCTTTGTACCAGAATGTTCTATATATAATTGCTGTACCTCGGTCAACAGCATAAGGAGACGATTCATGTTGTTGATGATAGGAACGGGCCATAATTTTTGAAGGAGAACAGACCATTGCTTGCCCACTTGCCTTATCCAGTCATCCTCTTTGTACCAAAATGTAGTATAAATAATTGCTGTACCTTGGTCAAGTGATCCTTTTACAGACTTCAAATCTTGGATAATGACTTAGTCCATGTGTTAACCTTCACAAATTAGAGATTGATTGAGAGAAATTTGAGTTGAACCCTCTCAAAAGCTGCTTCGTGGGGAAGAACACCAATTTAAAAAAAGAATAGAAATATTTTAGAATGCCTGAACCAAAGATCACTGTTTCATTCAAGTCTCAGTTTGGTGGTTATGAATTTTGTATTATTACATAAAATTGTCTTTTGAGGATGGAATGTTTATATTGGCTGTTGGTTATACATAAAGATAGTTAATTCCTCTGCTAGGTATTTTTAATCCACTTTGACTACAGATTGGTTCATTTTGATCTACAGATGGAGCAACCTGGCCATCGCAAGCCTCAATGCACTTTCAAAGGTCAAGTTTTACAAGCTAATGATACAGCAATGAAGCAGGTATGAGTGCCATGTGATATTACACAATGGCTTAGTAGTCTCATAGACATCTTTTGATTTTGTTCTAGAACCATGAAAGCCTTTTTAATGTTGAATGGTATAAGCATAGGCAAGTTTCCATCAACCAAAAGGAGTTTGCACATGATTTTAGGACAAGAAATTTGCAACTTATTTCGGGACGATCTGTAATAATAACAGAAAAGTTAATGAGAAAACCTCATTGTATTGTAGTTTTTACAAGTTATAATTGACCACATTTATGTACATGGTTCTCGCACACTTTAACTTATATAGAAATTGTATGATAACAATCAGTATACAAATAGACTGAGCACTAAAAAAGCTCTATCCAATCCTTGATGAGGTTGTTAGGAGGAGGTGGGTGTAGAGATGTTCAAAAGTAAGTATAACCATTTAAAACAGTGGCCTTGAAAGTAGCCGAGCTTCAAGCTTGCAAATAGTCCCGAGTGTCTTGAAGTGCACCCAGAAAGAGAAAGGAACATAAGAATCAAAGTGCTATAAAAGCTTGCCAAATCCAAAAGATGAGAAGCAGAGTTTGAAAGAAGCAAATACTTTCTGAACAAGCTCTTGTGACTGAGGAAGCACCAAAAAATGTGTGAAGTCTTATTTGAAGCACTATTGTGACAAGTAGCAGGATTAACCCTTCTGGTGGCAAGCAGTGAACCTGAAGGAACAACATGGATAATACATCTCCAAAGTCAATGGTGCCCTATGAGTGGCAGCTTGCTGTTTTAAGAGTCTTTGATGCCATTATCAATTGAATAATAGAATCAGTGCAATGCTATAATGCAGTGGCATGCTCAGATATCAAAGGCTTAGGTTGAACTTTGAAGCATGAGATACATTCTCTTGGCAGCCATGTTATATAGAGAATAACCCCTATTCTTGTATTGGAGTCCTCCAAGCCTGGGGAAAGACAGAACAGTACCATGAGGAGTGAGAACATCAGCCACTCTAGAAATGCCTCTCATTGCTAGAAAGTAAACCTTTCTTGGTTCAGGAACAACTAGAGGAGGATAAAAACATTAGTCCAATGAAGACCTTCATTATACATTGGATTGCCTTCAAGCTGAGGCTGGTCCATCCATTGTGCACGCACACATGCACACCCCCAACTAAATCTATCCCAAGAAAAGTGAATGTTTCTATCCAATGCCTCCCATGTTATGCATTGTTTTGTGCAAGACTCCAATGTGTCGGGTCACATCCTTGATCATCAGTACTGATTTAGAATATAGGATTGAGAGTCTACATCAATACCTCCGCAGGCCTTGTCTGAAACATTTTTGACATTTGGTGAAGTCTTTGGCTCTAATTGCCATCTCAAACAGCCCATTCCTCCAGCCTTCCTTTGGAGAAAGCATGGTAATGACCTGATTTAACTCTAATTACAGCAAGCAAATAAATTCACATATACTGAAATGTGAATGTTACCACTTAATTGTGTACATATGACACTTGATTGACCCAAAAACCTGGCGCCCCTTGTGGTATTTGAAACCAGCAGTTGGAAGCCCAAAGGGCAGTAAACCGCATTTTAGCAAACACAATTTTGTAGAGAATTTGCTGAGATTACTCTCTTGTTTCGTTCCATGTAGTCTCAGAAAGTGCACTAGGCTCAAGATCTTGAAGAAGAAGAAAGGATCTTAGCCAATAGTGCTATCATAATTTGTTTTTTTAATATTTTACTTAAAAACAATAGCATACATTGTCGAGGTTGCCCAATGAAATCCCCATGCCAAGTGGAGAAAAATTGATTGTTTACCACAACCCATCTATGTTATAAGCTTATTCCATGGCTAAAATCTGTAATTTTCTGTAGCAAAAAAAAAAAAGAGTGGTTGTCTCTAAACTTGGATTGCTTCAAAATGAAAGAGAAGAAGTCCCAAATAGCTAATATAAGCTTTCCAAATGAGTGACCAGTTGCTTCTTAATCATGTCGCAATTTTGATTAAAGACTAATTAACGATTTAGTCATTAATCTTAAGTGAGCTACTCACTAGGCGAAGCTTTAGCTCGAGGCTTGCTTAATAATGTAAGTGTATTAAGTAAGCTTCTTACTAGGCGAAACTTTCAATGTAACTGAATTCTAATGTGTAAACTTTCAATTTAATGAGAGTTTCAGATTGTACCTTGTTCATTTAGCCTTGTCCATGTACCATATGGTCCGTACACTTATCCATCGCATGTCCCAGTTTCAAAATTTTCATTGTTGTTGCAATGGTTACCATGTTAAGAGCTAGGGATACCAGAAATATATTTTATTTTAATTAAAAATATTCATAAAATTTAAATAAATCATTAAGCTTATTTCTCATTCAGATGATGCACGCTCTTCTTGAAACTTCTCAAGTGACCTCAATTGCATGTAGTTAAGATACAACATGGTATACTAAATGACTGATACATGTTTTTCAGTAACCAAGCATACTACCATTACTGCATGTATTATCAATGTACAGCTTTTTATACACGTTTTCAAGTAACAAAGCATGTTTTTGTTACTCCATGTATTGTCAATCTACAATTATCTATAAATGTTTCAATGTAACCAAGCATTTAATAAAGTGAAAGAAAAGTTTACATCGGATCTAGTGTTGATCTTTTCAGATCTTTGAAAAGCTTTCATTGTTCAGTGTGATACATGTGGGAATAACAATGGTACAATTCTAATACAAGAAGATAATGCTGTGGCATATGATAGTAAAATTTTATAACGTGCTGAGAAAAAATTGTAGGTTTATGAGAAAGGGTTACTTGTTGTAATTTATGCTCTTTTTACTTGGAAATACTATCTACTAGGGGCTGATTTTGTTATATAAATAGATAATCAAACTTTGTGATATTTTCTCATGTAGATTAAGTTGTTTGAGAAGCATTTACGATGGATCAATATTTTATCCACGTTTCACTTTTGAATAGTACATGTGAGAGAGAGGGATATGTCACCATAATGAGAAATAGACGTAATGATTTAATTAAACTTCATGAAGTTTTTTAATTAAAATAAACTTTAATCCTGGTACCCCTAGCTCTTGGCATGGCGACCATTGTAGAGGTAGTGAAAGATTTGACACTAAGGCATGTAGTGGACAACTGTGAAGACCACGTGGTACATGACTAAGGCTAAAGGAACAAGGTGCAATGTGAAACTTTTATTAACTTGAAAGTTTTCATTTTAGAATTTAATTACATTGAAAGTTTCGCATAGTTAGCATCTCACTTAGGACACTTTAGTTATGAAGTAGAGCGTGAGTTAAAGTTTCATCTAGCGAGTAGCTTATGTATGATTAATGATTAAGTCATTAATTAGTCTTTAATAAAAAAAGAGATATGATTAAGGAGCAGTTGATTACTCATTTGGATAGCTTATCTTAGCTATTTGGAGCTTCTTATATCTCATTTTGGAGCAAAGCAAGTTTAGAGAGAGTCACTCTTTTTTTTTGTTGAAAAAAATTGTAGATTTCAACCATGGAATGAACTTACAACATAGATGGAGTGTGGAAAGTAGTCAAATTTTCTCCTCTTAGCATGGGGATTTCATTGGACAGCCTTATAACTTTATATATAGCAAGGTCGGCTATTGTTTTTGAGCCAAATATTAGAAAAACAGATTATGATAGCTCTATGGGCTAAGGTTCTTTATTCTTTTTTGAGATCTCAAGCATATGCACTTTTTGGGCAATTTTGTCGCGAAGAAAGCAATATTCTGATAGTTTCATCGCGCATAACTCCTCTTGTTTGTGAGAGAAAAAGCATGGGACTCCATGTAGACTATACATGAGAGTTATCTTAGCAAATGCTTTGTGAAATTGGGTTCAAATGCTTGTTGTCATTTTTAGAGTTTGGTAGGTTGAAGTGTTCATTTGCAGTTTTCAACACTCTATAGCTAGTTGGAGACTAGCAGTGAAGGTGTTAAGGTTATTTTGTATCCGTGTGGATCAGTTATGTCATGAGAAGTTGTTTAAATACAGTCATTTGTAACAAATTTCGAGCACATTTTAGTAATCTAAAAAAATATTGAAAGGAGTGTTAAGCCTTTGGATCAATAAGTGTTGATGTGTGGTGTTGGAGCATATCTGCTCGAGTTGTGTGCGGAGTTTTCTTGCTGAATTTATTGCTAAAAAAACTTGATGTTCTTTTTGGTTTTTGTTGAGATTATTGAAATTTGCTCGAAATTGGTTAGAAATGGTTGTATTTCAGTAATTTCTCGGGATATAATTGATTTATGGGTGTATAAGGGTTTTGAAACCTTGATATCTTCACTATTGCACTCTAACTAGTTGTAGAGTGTTTAAAACTACGAATGAATACTTTAGTTTGCTAAACCTTAAAAATGATAGTAAGTATTTAAATCCAATTTTACAGAGCATTTGCTGAGATAACTCTCCTATATAGTCCCCATGGAGTCACATGCTTTTCTTTTCACAAATAAGAGAGGTTTCACACAATGAAATGGTTAGAATGTTGCATTCTTTGCAATAACATTACCGAAAAAGTGTACAGGCTTGAGATCTCGAAGAAGGAAAAAAGATCTTAGTCCATAGCTCTATCATAATCTTTTTAAAAAAAATATTTAGCTAAAAAATAGTAACATATCTTGTTGTATATAGAGTTATGAAGTTGCTTAATGGAATCCCGATGCCAAAAGGAGAAAAATTGATTGCTTTCCACACTCCATCTATGCTCTAAGCTCATTTCTTGGTTGAAGTCTAGAATTTTCTATAATAAGAAAGAGAAGTGTAGTTGTCTCCAAACTTGGGTTACTTCAAAATGAGAGAAAAGAAGTCCCAAATAGTCAATATAAGCTTTCCAAATGAGTAACCAATTGCTCCTTAATCATATCACGTTTTTGATTAAGAGTTAATTAATGACTTAATTATTAATCATAAATGAGATGCTCACTGGGTGAAATTTTAGCTCAAGGCTTGCTTAATAACTTAAGTGTCTTTCTTGAGCTGATTACTGGGTGAGACTTTCTATGTAACTCGATCTAAGGTGAAAACTTTTAATTTAATGAAAGTTTCACATTGTATTTTGTTCCTTTAGCCTTGGCCATGTATCACATGGCCCGTACAGTTGTCGACTGCATATCCTAGTGTTAAATCTTTCACTCTTGGTGCAATGGTTATCATGCCAAGAGCTAGGGGTATTGTAATTAAAGTTCATTTTAATAAAAAATACTCATGAATTTTAATTAAATCATTAAGTTTATAAGTTCATTTTTTATTCTAGTGACATGCCTCTCCTTTTGAAACATTGTAAGTAACCTTGATTGCATATAATTAAGATTCAATATAGCATACTAAATAAGCAATACATGTTTTCATCAACCATGCATACTGCCATTACTAGATATATTGTCAATGCACAATTATTTACACATGTTTCATTTAGTATGGCGTGTTGGATCTTGGTTGTGTACAATCGAGATCGCTTCTCATGTTTTAAGTGAGGGGTATGTCATCAGAATGAGAAACGAATTTTAATGACTCAATTAAATTTGATAAATATTTTTAATTAAAATGAACTTTAATTTTGGTATTCCTAGCTCTTGGCATAGTGACCATTTCACTGATAATAAAGGATTTGGCATTGGGGGATGTGGTAGATAAGTATGTGAGCCGTATGGTACATGGTTAGGTTTAAAAGAACAAGATGCAATGTGAAACTTTCATCAAATTGAAAGTTTGCACTTTAGAATTGACTTACATTGAAAATTTCACCCATTAATAAGCTCATTTAGGCACTTAAGTTATTAAGCATGCCCTGAGCTAAAGTTTCGCTTAGTAAGTAGCTCACTTATGATTAATGACTAGGTCATTAATTAGCCTTAGTAAAAAACGTAATATGATTAAGGAGTATCTGGTTACACATTTGGAAAGCTTATCTTCGCATACTGGGAAATTTTCTCTCTCATTTGGAGAAACCCAAGTTAGATATGACACTCTTATCTTTCTAGCTGTAGAAAATTGCATGTTTCAGCCAAGGAATGAGTTTACAACGTAGATGGAGTACAGACAACAGCCAAATTTTCTCCTTTTGGCATGAGAATTCCATTGAGCAGCCTTATAACTCCATACATAGCAAGATATGCAATTGTTTTTGTGCAAATTATTAAAAAAATCAGGTTATGACAACACTATTGGGTGAGATCCTTTCTTTTTCTTCGAGATCTCAAGCCTCATGCGCTTTTTGGGTAATTTTGTCATGAGGAAAGTGATATCCTCACAATTTTATCGCAAGAAATCTGCCTTGTGTGTGAGAGAAATAGTGTGGGACTGTACGAGGACTATGCAAGAGAGTTATCTCAACAAATGCTTCGTGAAATTGGTTTCAAATGCTTGCTGTCATTTTTAGGGTTTGGTAGGCTGAAGTGTTCATTTGTAGTTTTGAATACTCTATAGCTGGTTGGAGGCCTATAGTGAAAGTGTCAAGGTCATTGTGCTCCTGTGGATCAGTTATATCATGAGAAGTTGCTTAAATATAGTCATTTGTAATCAATTTCCAGTATATTTTAGTAATCTAAAGAAACATTGAAAGGGGCACCAAGCTTTGGGGCCATCAAGTGCCACTATGTGGTGGAGAAGCACTCTAGCTTCAATTGTGTGTGGAGTTTTCTTGTTGAATTTACTGTTAAGCTGAATTAAGTGTTTGCTAAAATGTGGTGTATTGCCTTTGGACTTCCAAAGGCTGGTATCATGGTTCTATTGCTAGGACATCACCGACTTTCTGAAGGAGGTGAGCTTGCGGTTGTCTCGAGGAGCAAACACATGCATTGTGGTTTGCCGTAATCCAGTTACAACAAGGTTGATACTCGCTGAAAACAGTGTACAGCAAGGGGAAAACGGTAAAAAATATCACACAACAGTGGTAGGACTGGGAAACATGAGTCCCTTCTTGAAAGGCACTCAACACATGGTTTTGAGTGTCGAAATTTTGAAAATGCTTTCGGACAGCGAGCAACAAATGTGATTGGTGAGCATGCAACTCAATCGCATGTAATTCCACAAGTCCAAGGTGCTCAAGAAGCAAATGTTGCAATGTTTGTGGCACAAATAGCAAGTGCCGTTATAAACTTGCAATAGTTAATTCAGCAACCTTAATTTGTTGAATTTATGCAGTCAGTTCCTCATGCTAAAGGGAAAAAAGTTGCTTCACATTCTAAACAGCCAAGTGAGGCACATGGGCAAACTTTTCAGCCAAAGGTATTTGCATACACCAGCACGAGTAATGCCGAACGTGCTGGGAACTCTAGTTCAAAAGCATGATCATCTGTTAGGGAATAATGTGCAGCAATCCTCATGGACAACAAACAATTCTTCCACCATCTACGCATCCAGGTTATTTTGGGGGTGGATTAGTGTTTCAAGCTATGGATGCCATTGCATCCACCAATCATCATGGACAACAAACAAGTAATCCACCATCTATGCATCCAGGTTATTTGAGGGTGGATTAGTGTTTCAGGTTATGGATGCCATTGCTCCCGCCAATGTTGGCATGTGAAATGCAGTTGGTTTTCAGTGACGTATGTTAGGTGTTCATGGAAACTATCATGGGGCAATGGAGCCCCAAATGCACACTAGCATGTATGGTAACATTGGTATGCAGGCTGGTATGCAAACTGAAATGTTTGGTGATGTGGGAGGCACTACTGGGCATATGTCAAATGCAAATACAGCAATGGCATCATTGAGAGCACCCTTTTTGGAGTCACCCGTGCATGATAGCTTGACTCCTTTGGGTAAAGTTAAAGACTAGAAGAAGGTGGGGCAGCAGTCAAATTTGAAACCTTGAATGGTATGCATGATTTGATTGAAGGCTTTGATGTTCATTCAACAATTTGATGCAAGCTACTCTGGGGGTAATTTTTCGGAGCCTTCAAAAGTGGGTAAGGTAGCCTCTTTTTTAAAAGGAAATGCACTCTAGTGGGGTGAACAACCCTTTTGATGCAAGGCAAGGCACCAACAACTTGGTTGCAATTCAAATAGGTTTTTTGTTCTCAATGGCTCACAAACACTTTTGAAGTGGATGTGACAACAGCTTGGCACAAATTGTATGCAATTCGTTGTGCTGATTTGGAAGAGTACACAAACAAATTTTGGGCAGCTTTGTTGTTGGTTAGCTCTCTTTGTGAGGTCACAATGGCTGAGCAAATAGAGACTTACTATTGTGGTCTACCCAAAGAAATTTGTGACTTCGACACAAGTGACCAGCATGGCACAATTGATTGAAAATGCAAATACAGCTTATGCATTGATGAAAGGACATGTCATAGGATTTAAGGGCAGCAAAGATACTTCAAAGGGCAATGGTGAAAATAAGAGTAGCAAGATTGGATCTTTGGGCAACAAGTTTAAATACTCAAGAAAGGGTCAACATGCTGAAAATTAGTCAAATTTATTCTTTCAAAACAGCAGACAAGGCAAAAGGTCATTTACTAGTGCTAAGAAAGTTGCTGAAAGAAAGGCATTGTATGATGTAAAAAAATGCTATGTTTGTGAACAAGAGGTGAACATAGCATGCGAATGCCCAGAATGTAAGTCTAAAAACCATGCAGATGAGAGTAAGGATCAGAAAGGCAAGAAGCATAAAATTTTTATTGGATTGGTATCTGATCTTGTTTGTGAGCAACCAGGCACGGATGCTTGAGAGCCATGCCGTGCATGGGGCAAAGTGAAGGATCAGCGTGCTTTAGTTTTCTTTGATGCAGGAGCTAGTGCCAAGTTCATTTCCCTAGAATTAGTAGCCAAGTTGGACATTAGAGATAATGAGATGAGTCCCATGGGTGAGACTAGTTTGGCTTCTCTTGGACATGCAAAGCAAGCCACCCTTATCATTGGAAAACTCCGAATTCATGTGCAATCATATGTGCATAGTGAGGATTTTCACATTATGCCATTGGAGGGTTGCGATCTCTTATTGGGTATTCCATGGTGTCATAGAGTGCACGAAAATAGCTCTCACTCATAAAGAAAGGCAACATTCTCTTGATGTAAAGTTGAAGAGAGAGTCTATTCCTCGTGTCTGCTTTTGCAATTTCTTGAGTAATGAAAAATCATACTTACATGTACTTAGTTTTTGCAAAAGATGTTAATAAAGATGATGCTAATTTTAGTGTTTCAATGCTGAATAATGAGTACATAGAAATCTTAAAAGAATTCCAAGATTGTTTTTTTGACTCCTTACTTGGAGAATTACCACTTGAAAGGCTAGAGGATCATTCTATTGACCTTGTGCTTGGTACTACACCTCCAAATAGGCCATCCTATAGAGTGAGTGCTGCCCAACAACATGAAATAATGAGTCAGGTTAAAATCAAATGCTTGCTGTCATTTTTAGGGTTTGGCAAGCTGAAGTATTCATTCACAGTTTTGAACACTCTATAACTGGGTGGAGACTAGCAGTGAAGGTGTCAAGGTCACTGTGCACTCGTGGATCAGTTATGTCATGAGAAGTTACTTAGTTACAGTCATTTGTAACCAATTTCAAACATATTTCAGTAATCTAAAGAAACATTGAAAGGGGCGCCAAGCTTTGGGGCAATCAAGTGTCAATGTGTGGTGGAGGAGCACTCTAGCTCCAATTGTATGTGGAGTTTTCTTGTTGAATTTACTGTTAAGCCTAATTAAGTGTTTGCTAAAATGTGGTATACTGCCCTTTGGGCCTCCAAAGGCTAGTTTCATGGTTTCATTGTTGCTGAGACATTACCAACTTTTTGAAGGAGGTGAGCTTGTGGTCGTCTCGAGGAGCAAACACACTCGTTGTGGTTTGCTGTAATTAAGTTACAACAAGGTTTTTCCTTGCTGAAAACAGTGTATAGCAATGGGTAAATGGTAAAAGATATCACACAATAGTGGTAGTAGGAGTGAGTAACAAGAATCCCCTCTTGAAAGGCACTCAACACATGGTTTTGAGTCTCCAAATGTTGAAAATGCTTTAGGACAACGAGCAACAAATGTGATCGGTGAGCATGCAACTCAATCACATGTATTTCCACAAGTCCAAGGTGCTCAAGAAGCAAATGTTGCAATGTTTGTGGCACAGATATTAAGTGCTGTTATGAACTTGCAACAGTTAATTTAGCAACCTTAATTTGCTGAATTTATGCAGTTAGGTCCTCATGTTAAAGGGAAAACGGCTGCTTCGCATTCTAAACAGCCAAGTGAGGCTCATGGGCAAACTTTTCAGCCAAAGATATTTGCATACACCATCACGTGTAATGCTGAACGTACTGGGAATTCCAATTCAAAAGCATGATCATCCGTTAGGGAATATTGTGCAGAAATCCTCATGGACAACGAACAAGTCCTCCACCATCTACGCATCCAGGTTATTTTGGGGGTGGATTAGTGTTTGATGCTATGGATGCCATTGCTCCCGCCAATCTTGGCATGTGAAATGCAGCTGGTTTTCAGCAACCTATGTTAGGTGTTCATGGAAACTATCATGGGGCAATGGAGCCCCAAATGCACAATGGCATGTATGGTAACATTGGTATGTAGGCTCATATGCAAACTGGAATGTTCGGTCGTGTGGGAGGCACTACTGGGCATATGTCAAATGCAAATGCAGCAATGGCATCACCGAGAGCACCATTTTTGGAGCCACCCGTGTATGATAACTTGACTCCTTTGGATAAAGTTAAAGACTACAAGAAGGTGGGGCAGCAGTCAAATTTGAAACCTTCAATGGTATGTATGATTTGATTGAAGGCTTTGATGTTCATTCAACAATTTGATGCAAGCTACTCTGGGGGCAATTTTTCGGAGCCTTCAAAAGTACGTAAGGCAACATCTTTTTTAAAAGAAAATGCACTTCAATGGGGCGAACAACCCTTCCAATGCAAGGCAAGGCATCAGCAATTTGGTTGCAATTTAAATAGGTTTTCTGTGAAAGAAAGGCATTGTATGATGCAAACAAATGCTATGCTTGTGAACAAGAGGGAGATATAGCACGTGAATTCCCAGAATATAAGTCTAAAATCCATGGAGATGACAATAAGGATCAAAAAGGAAAGAAGCTTAAAACGTTTGTTGGATTGGTATCCAATCTTGTTGGTGAACAACAAAAAATGGATGCTTCAGAGCTATGCCGTGCACGGGCCAAAGTGAGGGATCAACATGCTTTAGTTTTCTTTGATGCAAGAGCTGGTGCCAAGTTCATTTCCCCAGAATTGGCAGCCAAGCTAGGTATTAAAGATGATGAGATGGATCCTATAGGTGAGGCTAGTTTGGCTTGTCGTGGACATGTAGAGCCAATCACCCATAGCATTGGAAAACTCCGAATTCATTTGCAGTCATATAGTGAGGATTTACACATTATTCCATTGGAGGGTGTGATGTGTTATTGGGTATTCCATAGGAGGGTGCAATGTCTTTTTGGGTATTCCATGGTATCATATGGTGTATACAATGATTGATGTATATAATAGGAAAATTGGACTCACTCATAAAGAATGGCAAGATATTCTTGATGTAAAGTTGAAGGGAGAGTCTCTTCCTCATGTGTTTGCTTCAACAATTTCTTCAATAATGAAAAATCATATTTCTGTGTACTTAGTTTTTACAAAAGAAGTTAGTAAAGATGATGGTAAGTCTAGTGTTTCAATGTTGAATAATGAGAGGATTTAATTTTTTAAAAGAATTCCAAGATTGTTTTTTTGACTCCCTACTTGGAGAATTACCACTTGAAAGGCCAGAGAATCATTCTACTGACCTTGTGCTTGATACTACGTCTGTAAACAGGCTAGCCTATAGAGTGAGTGCTGCTCAACAATGGAAAATAACGAGTCAGGTTTTTGAGCTGTTGGAAAAGGGTTGATTTATCCCAGTTCATGACCCTTTGCTCACTTATATTTCTTATGCAGAAAAAGGATGGTTCATGGCGAATGTGTATTGATTATTGTGCCTTGAATAAAAACACCATTAAAAATAGATTCACTATACCAAGGATTGATGATATCCTTGATCGGTTAGAGAGAAGTGAAATCTTTAACATAATAGACCTTAAAAGTAGGTATCATTAGATATGTATAAGGCTAGAAGATGTGCATAATACAGCTTTCAGGACCGCTTTTGGATTATATGAGTTCTTGGCCATGCCATTTGGGCTTACAAATGCACCTAACGACGTTTAATCGCATGATGGATCGAATTTTTTGACCCTACAAGTCTTTCATTTATACATTCTTTGATGACATCGTAGTCTTTTCAAAGAACAAGGCAGAACATCGGATGCATTTGACTATTTTGTTTAAGGAACTTAGAAATACAAAGTAAACCACATTTTAGAAAACACTTAAATTCAGCCTAAGAGTAAATTTAGCAAGAAAACTCCACACACAACTAAAGCTAGAGTGCTCTTGCACCACACATTGACACTTGTTGGCCCTTCAGCTTCGTGCCCCTTTCAACATTTCTTTCGATTATTGAAATATGCTCGAAACTTGTTACAAATGGTTGTATTTCAGCGGTTTCTTGTGACATAATTGATTCACAGGTGCACAATGGCCTTGATACCTTCAATGTTGGCCTGCAACCAGTTGTAGATTGTTGAAACTACGAATGAACAGTTTAGTCTGCGCCAATGTAGAGTTAATTATACATGTTTCCAAGTAACCAAGCATGATGTTGTTATTGCATGTATTGCCAATGTACAATTATCCATGGATATTTCAATATAACCAAGCATGTTGCTATTACACCATGTTCTCGCAATGTATATTTTTTTAAAAAGATAGTAGTTACTGTACTAGTATACAACCAATAGTAACTGTACAAATCCATAGCTATGAAAATGGTGCTCATTGTACTAGTAAATAACTAAACATAACTGTCAAAATACAAGTGTCTCGTAGGTGATCATAGAAATATATATATGGAGTCTGAAAGATCTTTAAACACACTCTAGATATGTGAGCATATTTGTACTAAGGAAGTACAAGCATCCCCCTCTCTAGAGCATCATGTAATGCTCCAAATCTACGCTCTCTTGAGCTTGGGCTGAAGTCGGCTTCAATTGAAAAGCTTTAAGGTAAAGTTATAAAAAATAAGGTGATTCTATGAAAGCATCCTTCTCCATTCATTTTACATCAAGACGTATATAGTTTTGAAACTTCATCAAATAGTGACGGTAGACTTTACCCTTAACCTTCCTTATGTGCTAATATTTGCTCAGGAACAAAGATTTCATCAAGTTCCTCAACCTTTGGTTGTATCTCATCACTGATATTGTCAGACACATGTTAAGAAGAGTGCTAGGGTTTGCACTGAGGACACACAGAGTGTACGACCACGACAGAAACACAAAGACACAGACACAGAGACAGACACAGACGGCAAAACTCAAATCCTAAACGCAAAACTCAGAACTCAAACCCTAAACGCAAAACTCAAAACTCAAACACAAACAGAAAAAGGGAAAGAGAGAACATAACTTTGAAGTGAATGAATGCTGTAAATGAATGTAAGAGTGTACCGTGTGCTCAAGGGCAGAGCAATGTCAGAGTGTGACGTCCACCGAAGACGGATCCCAAGTCTGTGACCACTAGTCGGAGTGTAGGAGTGCTGAATAGTGAATGGCAGCAGGCTGGTCACCAAAACACAACAGTCTGGAGGCTGGAAACTGGTAAACGCAGCAGTGTACCAGCGATCTGGGGCTGGAAACTGTGCATAGTCTGCTGTAAACAGCAGGCTGAAATAGTGTTTGAGAGTGTCAGGGCCTGCAATGCTGAAAACGCAGGCTGGCTGACCTTGGAGATGATGGACAGCAGGTTGAACAACAGTCTGGGACAGTTTGGAGCAATCGCCAGCAGCTGAGAGTTGTTGCTTATGGGACTTCCCAGACACAGATATGCACGGTTGGCCCTTGAGTCCTTAAGGCAGCTTGCCAGAGAGGGTGATACTTCATGTTGGTATGCACAGATGTCGGCCTGGTTTGAGCTGCATGGCTTTAGCATGGGCAAGTTACCCCCCTTTCAGTACTCCCTTGATGCACCATCTCTTGATTTGAGCAGGTTAGGTATTCGCAAGATCATCAGGATGGATCTTACCCAGTTGGATATCAGGCAGACATGGTTGACGCCAGGGTAGGAGCTAGGGACAAAGATGGCTTTCTACCACGAGCATTTCCTTCATACTATAGATGATGAATTTATTGTTCGCCTGAGATACACAGACACCCATCTTTCCCATGGGATTAGATGTACTATTGGCCAGTTGCGCACCTCCTCACATCAGCTAGAGATTGAGACTGGCAGATATAGATCCACCCCACCCGAGGAGCGCATATGCCAGATATGCCAATTAGAGCCAGAGACAGAGGAGCATTATATCTGCCGCTGCCCAACGTATTATAACGTTCGTGGTCATTTCCACTCTCTTTAGAGACGGATTTGGACCACTATCTAGAGTCATGGATTTTACCGATCAACGATGCCTTAGCCTCTTTCTTCTTGAGATACGACGACTTCGTGACATGCGCCTCAGGAGTATAGCTGCTTCAGGACATCTAGGCCCTTCACACAGAGGCAACTCACAAACTTCTTTACAAAGGAGACTTAGAAGACTTCAATACAGTTATAGCCACAGTGCACACTAGAGCCTCTCTCAGCGCCAGAGTCCACACACAGACAAGGAGTATTGATTGATCGAGCCGTTCAGCTTAGCCGATCCAGATGTCCTAGGCCTTGACATAGACACCGAAGACATCTTCATAGGTGGATACAGGGGATTATTGTTGGGGCTAGAGCTAGGCCCTCCATACCCACATGAGATTGTACCATTCGGAGCTCATTGTTACTAGATAGAGCTATTTGTTTTACACATAGACATAGTTAGTTTCCTTTCTTATTTTGCTTTGTGCTACATATTTTGCCCAGACAGTTTGTACCATTATACACATGATTGTAACTCATGGTCTCATAGGTCATTTTGGCCTTTTGTAGACGTTAATATATCATATCATATCATTTCTTTGTCTCTCTGCGCCTAAGAAACTGTGAGAGTGCGCTGCAAAAGAGGGAATACGAACACGGAGGGAGAGAGAGAGAGAAAGCACAAAATAAGGAAGAGAAATCTGCACTGACTGAAATGAATGCTGAATACAAACGGGAAGGCGGAAGGAGACTGATCAGTCCCTGCACGCAGCCCACAGCGTCAGTGAGGGCACCAGAACAGGCTGATGATGATGGCAGCACCACCACAGGGGAGGAGTGTCGGAATCTGCAAGAAGACAAGTGATCAAGTGGGGAGGGGGGTTGCCTATAAATAGGCAAAATGACAAACCCTAACCCTAACCCTAAAATGGGCGCAAACCCTAAAAATGCCCTAAAATGGGCGCCCCACATCAATGACCAAAGAAGTGGCCGGGCAGCCAGTGGCTGCCCACTAAAAGAGGCCAAAAAGAAATTCACATCCTAAGACAGCCAGTCGAGAGTGACTAGCATGTCAGAGCTCCTAATGTCCTCGTCTGACTCAGACCGAGACTCATAGGCAGGAGATGACAAGGCATGACAAACATGACTGCTAACACCCCCTCTCAGATCGTGGATGTGGCTGAAGGCCGAAGAAGAAATAGATCCTGGGGTGGCAAGAGAAATGCCAATGTCGATGAAGTCCGTCGATGTAGACTGCTGCTGAAGGAGCTCCTCACGATCCTGGGAATCCCCCTGTAAAACACTAGGGGCCAGGGAATCCACAGCCGCATCACCGAGATTGTCCCCCTATGAAAGAGATGGGGGGTACGAGGGAACCACAGGAGGAGAAGGTGGGGGATGGGAAGGAACCTACGGAATAGAAGGTGTACAAGGGGGAACGGGTGTAGCAATAGACAACTGCCTCAGAGGACCCTGTACAAGAGAAGAGGAATGGAGCTTGTAAAGCCCGCTCTCCTGCCAACCTGTAGATAAGACAACTCCTCTAAAAGAATCCTCAATAACAACGGCATGCTCGGTGAAGATCACTCGTGTGCCAAGCCTCATAAGGCCATAAACTGAGAGGAGGGGAAGGCCCAAAGCCGGAACATGTAGGGCATGTGAAAAGGAGCTCGAAGGTCGGTCGGTAAACAAAGGCAATGTGCCAACACCACTAATAGGCACCGATAAAATGTCACCAACAGTGATTGAACCCTCTGATGGACGGAGATCCTGTAACAAATCACCTCGGGGAGTCATATGACTCGAAGCACCACTGTCCACTAACCAAGGCTGCGCAAAAGACACTGCAGCCATGGAAGAAGGATCCTCCCCCAAAGCATGGATATAAAGGAACACTGACTCATGGGCAACAACTGGTGTAGAGGTAGAAGAAGGCTCCGATGTAGATCCACCCTTCGCTCCCGGACTATTAGAATATGAAGCTCTTTCATATGTGTTTGACTGACATGAGTTGGACACAGCTAGTCTAGCTATATTAGTTAGGTATATTAAATAAGTCGGTACTCTAGTCTTTGTGGTTGGTGTGAATGGTCCTTCTGGACTTGTAAATACTTGACCTATGTCTTTTCAGTAAATGAAAAGAATGAGAGAGGAAGCATGTTGCTTCACTCTGTGTGTTGCTCTCTATCTGCATCCATGAAAGCTAACATGGTATCAGAGCCATGAATGGGCTCACTGGTGGAATGCACTGAAGAAGAAGACTTGAAGATTGACCTGAAGGGCTGGAAAAGGAAGAGGACTGACAGTCATTTCCATCAATGGTCACACAGAGGTATGCATTGTTAAGCATTGGATTCTCATTGCTTGAAGGAGGAGCTGTGGCTTGCTGAGGAGTCTCCCAAGGATTGTTTGAGCTCTAGTGAGTGCTTCATCATTATAATAATCATCAAATCGTGCTGCAGAAGAGGTCAGTCCAGCCAACGTGATTGCGCCTGTTTTGCAGGCTGAACTCCATGGCTGGGATTTATTATATGGACTGCTCACCAAGGCTCCATTGAGCATTAACAAGTATGTGGCTTGTTTGGAGGCTCACCAAGGCTCCATGGAGCATCAACAGTGGGCATTCATCATCATTACCATCAAATCTGATCTGAATATACTCTGAACTGTCTGTGTGGACTGTGCCTGTGAATAGGCTGCTCTCATTGGGAGAGATTTAAGGTGAAAAGCACTTGTCAAGTGGCATAGAGCATGGATGCATACCAAGGAAGGTTCTTAAGGGTATACTCTGCTATTGCCCTTGTGGGAGCTCATGTGTGAGCTGTAATAGAGTTGTACAGATCTGAATACACAGGGCTGAACTGTTATTGGAGTTATAGGGATATTATACAGTTGTGGTGTTTGCATTTTGGATGCTCTTTGGCATGTACATTGAGCTTGAATGTAGCACATGATGCTTGGTAGAAGGCATGTCATATTTCTTGGGTATTTTGACATAAATTTGGAGCTTGGAATGGCTTGATCTGAGAGCTTGTGATAGGCTGAAAACTGGGAAAAAAATTGCAGACTTAAAGCACTAATTGGTTACTCCTGTTCTTGGAAGAACTAGTTGATTTGGTTAGCCCCACAGGTACTTGAAGACTTGGTCTGTGACTGTTAAATGCTTGAGCATTGGAAACAGAAGTGATGCAAATGTTTTATGATTTTTTGGGACTGAAATCAATCCCTGTTGCCAGTGCATTGGCTGTTTGAAATCTGGGAATGTATTTACGACATTCATATATGCTGGTTATATACTGTTTTGTGCTTCTATGCTTATGTACGGCTTGACACATGTACTAGCAGATATCTATGAAAGTTTGGGACATGTATGACATGTATACCACTCAGTTTTGGACTTGAAACCACTGCTGGTCACTCACAGAATTACAGTTTTCAGACTGCATGTATGTACCCTGGCAGTGAGGTTGCAGGAGTTCAAACCGAAGTAAATACATAGCACTTGTACTGACTGTTTTACCTACAGGTTAAGCCACTTGTTTGTGGGCTATTTTGGGTTGTCAGTGGGCTGAAATACCTTGGTTTTTTACTGCAATTAATTGCAGAAAACTGTCATAAACAGTTCCAGGCTGAAGTTGAACTGTTAAAAAGATCTTGGTTTGCAGGTAGTCAGGCAAGGTCTACAACATGGAAAATGCTGACAGAACTGATAATGTAACCCAGATTGTGGGAGAAAAGCTTGATAGCAACAATTATGCAATATGGAAGTTCCGCATGGAGAACTTTCTGATAGGCAAAGGATACTGAGACTTAGTGACAGGTGTTGAGGCTGAACCTGAAGTTCCAGAAAGGAATCCTACAGTTGATCAAAGACGAGCGCATCGAGCTTGGACAGAAAGAGCTCGCAGGGTTTTACATTGGCTGTCATTATGTATCTCGGATGCTATGGTGAGCAGATCATGAACTGTAAATCCCCAGCAGATGCATAGAATATATTGGTCAAATACTATAGCACAACCACAAGTGCGTGGAAGATACAATTGAAGCAGAAATTCATAACATGGAGAGGAAGAGCAGATCTATACATGATTATGTCACAGAGGTTAAGACCATAGCAGATCAGCTGGCATCTGTTGGTTCACAGGTTGAAGATGAAGATATGGTTGCAGTGACTTTGAATGGCTTGGGTCCTAAATACAAGTCTTTTGATACTTCAGTGTCTGTGCGGGCTGAAATATGTGACTTTAATGAGCTGGTTGCATTATTGATTCATGAAGAGGTGAAGCTTGGCTTAGCTATAGGGTCAAGCAGTTCAAAGAATAAGGATGCAGTTTTTTACTCGAATCAGCGTGGCCGTGGCAGCCGTGGTAGGGGCTATGGATCTAGTAGAGGAGGCCAGCAGAATGCATCCTATGGTAATAGCAATCAACTGTCATTAAATGCAAGAGGTGGTGGAAATTTTCGAGGCAGGGGGAGATCTAACTTCCGTGGCACAGGTTCATGGCAGCAGCAGCGTTCGTCTGACAATCCGAACAAGGATAAGGATTGTCATTATTGCGGAAAGCAGTTAGACGCATTATGAGATATGTTAAGTCCATTGTAGAGTATGGGTTGTTTTATGTGAGAGATAAGCCCTTGAAACTAGTTGGATACAAGATGTGGATTGGGCAGGATGCTCATATAATCGTAGATCTACGAGTGGTTATGCTTTTGGCTTTGGAAAGTATGGGCATATTGCAAAGGACTGCTGGAAGAAGCAGGGAAACCAAAAGGGCAAACAACATGGACACTATGCTATGTCCAGTCAGGCAGATGACTCTGGTGATAGACTGTTTGCCATGCAATATGTCAAAGATAAGGCTATTGAAAAATCATCTGATGATGTAGTGTGGTATATTGACTCAGGGGCGTCGAATCACTTGACCCCTCACGGTGACTGGTTCACTGATATGGTGGTTGAAAAGCATGGCTATGTATGCACAGGTGATGACACGCAGCATAGCATTGAGCATAAAGGCAAAGTGCCTCTTGTGGTTCATGATGGCAGAAAGAAAAATTTGCATGATGTATTGCATGTCCCATTGATTACGAAGAAACTATTGTTTGTTGGTCAGATGACGGAGCAGAACTTGCAGGTTAGATTCAATAAACATGGCTGCTTTATTGAAGAGTTTGGCAATGGATGCAAGTTGATAGCTCGTGGTCACAGGAATGGCCGAATGTTTACTCTTGATGCTTCTTTGCCAGAACTGAATTCAGCTATGTTTGCCCATGGTTCTGACACTGTTAGGGATTTGGAAATATGGCACAAGAGAGTGGGGCATGTCAATTTGCAAAGGCTGCAAATTATGCAGAAAAAACAGCTGGTTACAAGTTTACCCAAGTTTCAATATTCAGATATTGGTCATGTATGCGATGCTTGCCAGTTCGGTAAGCAGTCTAGATTGCCGTTTGTCAGGCATGTAAGGCAGAGTACACGTCCATTACAGTTAGTGCACTCTGATGTTTGGGGGCCAGCTCATAATGCATCTATGGGAGGTTCCAGATATTATGTATCTTTCATTGACGACTACAGTCGCTATACTTGGCTTTACATATTGAAAACAAAAGATGAGGTCTTTGCTGTTTTTCAGCAATTTAAAGCAGAGGTTGAGAAGGAGTTTCAATGCTACATCTCTTGCTTGAGATCTGACAGTGGTGGGGAGTATGTATTAAATGAATTTGATGATTTCTTGGCTGAAAATGGCATTCGTAGGCAGCTAACCTGCAGCTACACTCCGCAGCAGAACGGAGTAGCTGAAAGAAAGAACAGGGTTCTGATGGAAGCTGCTAGGGCCATGATGAATGAAAAGCATATGTCGCTTTACTATTGGGCAGAGGCTGTTATGACAGCCGTATACATTCTGAACAGGACTCCCACTGCAGGTATTTATGAGATGACACCATTTGAGAAGTTGTATGGCTATAAGCCGGATGTAAGTCACATGAAAGTCTTTGGCTGTCTTGCTTATGTGCATATTCGAGATGAGAAAAGGAAGAAGCTGGATCCCAAAGCGCATAAGTGTGTTTTCATTGGATATTCGCAGGAGAAGAAGGCATACAAATGCTATGATCTCTCTACCAGGGAGACTTTGGCGAGCAGGGATGTTATCTTTGATGAGATGGGCTCTTGGTATGTATCACCAGTTGCAGTGCCATCATATATGCCTTCCACTCAAGTCTCTACAGTTGATTTACAGCAAAGCACTGCTATGACAGGACCTAGTAGTCAGATAGTATCCCCATGGATAGGGAGATTGAGGAGCTCACCGTCCACTGACACCAGTATGTCAGTGAGGGGGAGACATGATGTCTTGGACAGCAAAGGAAAAGAGAAAGTTATTGAGGATGCATCTGGTATGATGACATCTGGTAGAATGACTTTCTGGCTACGAGTCTGCTGATACTTTAGACAACAAACTTGGTATTCTAACTATCTATACGCCTGGCACGAGGCAGAGCAGGTATATTCCGTCTCATGAGAGAGGGGAATCGAGTAGTGCACCACAGCTTAGATCGCAGAGGGTCAGATACCCTGTTGAGAGGTTGCCATACAGTGGCTACTCCACAAAGCATTATGCTTACATGACAAAAGTGATGGAGGTCAAAGAACCAGGTACATATGCTGAAGCAGTGAAAGATGAGAACTGGTGTGTAGCCATGGACGAAGAAATGAATGCCTTAGCTGAAAATAAGACATGGGATTTAGTGCCACTGCCTGAAGGGAAAAAGGCCATTGGCTGCAAATGGGTCTACAAAATCAAATGCAAGTTAGATGGCAGTGTGAAGAGATACAAAGCCAGGCTGGTCGCAAAGGGGTATGCCCAACAGTATGGACTTGATTATGAGGAAACATTCAGCCCTGTTGCCAAGATAGCAACCATACGCACTGTGATTGCCTTGGCTGCTGCTAAAGGCTGGAAATTGCAGCAACAGATGGACGTTAAGAATGCATTTCTTAACGGTGACCTAGCAGAGGATGTCTATATGGTTTAGCTGGAAGGGTATGTTCACCCTGATTTTCAGCATTATGTATGCAGGCTGAAAAATGCATTGTACGGACTGAAGGAGGCTCCGAGAGCTTGGCATGCTAGGATCAGTAACTACTTGCAGAGATTGGGTTTTGCTGTTGGCAGGGCTGATCACAGCCTATTTACAAAGAAGACTGACAGTGGCTTGGTAGTGCTGGTCATATATGTTGATGATTTGATAATCACTGGTGATGATGACTTGGGCATATAGCATGTAATGAAGATGCTAAAATCTGAATTTGACATGAAAGACCTAGGAGAACTGAAGTATTTCTTGGGCATTGAGGTAGTTCCATCTGAAAATGGTTTATGGTTGATGCAGAAGCACTATGCCATGGAGATGCTGAAGAAGTATGGCATGGCTGAATGCAACCCGTTGGATACACCTCTTGATCAGAATGTCAAGCTAGACATGAACACTGGGGCTGAAGTAGAGGATGTGACTATGTACAGGCAGATGGTTGGCAGCTTGATTTACTTGGCTATCACTAGGCCTGACTTGAGCTATGCTGTAGGGCTCATAAGCAAGTTTATGCAGAAGCCTAGAAAGCCGCACTTGGATGCAGTTAGACGTATTATGAGATATGTTAAGTCCATCGTAGAGTATGGGCTGTTCTATGTCAGAGATAAGCCCTTGACATTGACTGGATACACGGATGCAGATTGAGCAGGTTGCTCATATGACTGTAGATCTACGAGTGGATATGCATTTGGATTTGGTAGCGGCATGATTAGCTGGAGCAGCAAGAAGCAGCCTACGGTTGCTTTGTCGAGTACTGAGGCAGAGTACAGGGGTGCTGCATTGCAGCATGTGAGATTTCATGGCTGCTCAAGCTTATGGCTGATTTGGACGTACATGTAGATGCTCCAGTGAAGTTACTATTTGATAATCTGAGTAGTGTACTCTTGGCTATGAATCCAGTCTATCATGCCAGGACGAAACACATAGAGGTACACTACCATTTCATCAGAGAGATGGTTCTTGCAGGACGAGTGGATCTTATGCATGTAAAGACAAATGAACAGGTTGCAGATATCTTTACCAAGTCTTTGGGTAAAGATAGGTTCTGTGTTTTTAGATAGCTGTTTGGAGTACAGATGCTGTCTTGAGCTTGAGGGGGAGTGTTAGAATATCAAGCTCTTTCATATGTGTTTGACCGACATGAGCTGGACACAGCTAGTCTAGCTATATTAGTCAGGTATATTAAATAATTCGGTACTCTAGTCTTTATGGTTGGTGTGAATGGTCCTTTTGGACTTGTAAATACTTGACCTATGTCTTTTCAGTAAATGAAAAGAATGAGAGAGGAAGCATATTGCTTCACTCTGTGTGTTGCTCTCTATGTGCATCCATGAAAGCTAACACGGACGAAGGTGAGGGTACTTCTTCCAGCATTTCTCCTTGGGATGTGTCCCTTTTCCACAGTGTGGGCACTTCGGTCTCTTTGAATCTGAGTTAGAGCCTGAAGAACTGTCCTTCTTCTTAGCCTTTGACTTCTTCTTCTTCTTCTGTCCTCTCGAACCTGCAACAAAGGCTCTAGTGGAGTCGGATCCACTAGCACTGACCTCTCTGAGTCGCTCGTCATGCTCCAAGACAAGCGGGGATAGCTCCTCCCATAGAAGCTTCTCACGGGTCCTCGATGTAAGAAGGCTGGTGTAGAAGACATCAACCGAGGCGATGGCAGCTGAGTCAAGAGAATCATAGCCATGTCTTCAGAAGATATCGTCTGACCGAGGGATGCAAGCTCATCCGTCATATCCTGTAATCTGTTAATGTGGTCCTTCATGGAAGGACTATCATCAATAGCGAGCATCGGTAACTTCTTTTCGAGAGAGATCCGGTGGGCAAACGTCTTCTGTTGATAGAGAGACGCGAGCTTTCTTCACACGTCTGCTGCAGTCTTCAATCTGTGAACATGAACAAGGACAGAATCTTGCAAACTCAGAAAGAGGAAATATCTGGCTCTAGAATTGAGCTGATCCCATAAGGCTGCACGATCCATAGATGTCCCATCTGTGGGATCCACCTTAGGCCGGGGAATAGGAACAGGAACAAGCTCCCAAAGATTTTGAAGGAGTCTAAGATACACTCCACCTTGCAGGACCATAGAGAAAAGTTGGAGCCATCCAACCGGTCCTCTTTGGGCAGCTGAGGAAGTACGGGTACCTGTATAGGGGGTACCAAAGGCTGCATCTTCGGCCCACTGGAAGGGGCTCGCCGAGATACATGAATAGAAGGGGGATGGGAAAGAGGAATAGACTCCGGACGACGGTCCTCGTGATAGAAATCACGCCTCCGTTCAGATGAGTGTCGAGACAAAAGCTCATCATCTGAGTCATCAAAGCCCGTAAACTGATGAGAAGGCATCTTCCAATCTGCAAAACACCAAACACCAAAGAAAACTTTGCCGATGCCGAAGGATGACTAGCAGTATGGTCACCAATCACCAAAATGCAGGCGGGGGAGGCCTACAGACACCTGGAGCTGCAAAACGCAAGGTTGTCTGATGAATAGCACCAAGACAGAAGCGGCCAGCACCAAAACACTGTCTGGGAATAGGTCGCCAGCAAGAAAAGAGCCGCTTGGAGATGGAACAACAGCCAGAACAGCAAGGCGCAGGCTGGAGGAGTGTCGCCCAGCTAGAGGAGTGGCCGCCCTGACTGAAAACGCAAGCAGGAAGTGGTTGCTGATGACGTGGCAGCCTCTGGAAGGGGCGTTTGCAGCAAACACAAGGATGGTGACCTCCTGGAAGGGCCGCCTTGGCTGTTGGGGATGAGGCTAGCAGCAAACACAAAGATTTGGGTGATCTCCCGCGTAAATCTCAGCTCCTTGTACTCTCCTTCGGCTCTGATACCATGTGAGAGTGCGCTGCGGAAAAGGGAATACGAACACGGAGGGAGAGAGAGAGAGAAAGCAGAAAATAAGGAAGAGAAATCTGCACTGACTGAAATGAATACTGAATACAAACGGGAAGGCGGAAGGAGACTGATCAGTCGCTGCATGCAGCCCACAGCGTCAGTGAGGGCACCAGATCAGGCTGATGATGATTGCAGCACCACCACGGGGGAGGAGTGTCGGAATCTGCAAGAAGACAAGTGATCAAGTGGGGAGGGGGGCTGCCTATAAATAGGCAAAAGGACAAACCCTAACCCTAACCCTAAAATGGGGGCAAACCCTAAAAATGCCCTAAAATGGGCGCCCCACATCAGTGACCAAAAAAGTGGCGAGGCAGCCAGTGGCTGCCCACTAAAAGAGGCCAAAAAGAAATGCACATCCTAAGACAGCCAGTCGAGAGTGACTAGCCTCCCCCATCATAACACATGACAGACATGTCAGAGCTCCTAATGTCCTCGTCTGACTTAGACTGAGGCTCACAGGCAGGAGATGACAAGGCATGATAAACATGATTGCTAACAGAAACACCTACTGTCTCGATCTTCGCGCCTAACCTGTCACTACAAACTGGTATCAGAGCTGCGGTTGAGGCATTCATTCCTCTCGAAGTTCGTGAGCAGGACAGGCAAGCAGGTCGTGAGCCACAGAAGGCTCCAGCGTGGAGAGTGTTCACCTGGGCCCAGTGTGGAGAGTTAGGAGCTGTAGTGTGGCAGCGTGGTAGTGCTGACGTCAGATGCTGCACGGCTAAGAGACGAGACTAGCGGGAGCTGCACGTGACAACTATTGAACTAGTGAGTGGGCTGACGGTTGGCAGTGGGGCGACGACTGTTGGATTGGCGACGACTGTTGGATTGGCGACGACTAGTAGTTGCGACCAAGCCAGCGCAACCATCGACATGTGATGGGGTAGTTGCAGCGACGAGCAAGCTGCACGACGGAACTGCTGACGGGCCTCCACACGAGACGCGACAGTAGGTACCAGGTGGCGACATGGACGGCGGGTCCGTTGACCCCTCGTTCAACAAATTTTTTCTTCAAAATTCATTTTTAAAAAAAAGTTCCCCTACCTAGGGTTCACGTCTGGAGGCACAACACTAATCTCCATGCAATTCAAGCCCAGAAATTTGGGGCTTTTCCCAAATTTGGGAATCCTAACGTAGAATTGGACAATTTGACGCAGAAATTGCAAAGTTGGTGCACATTTGCCCGAGAATTTTGGGGTTTTTTCACATTTCAGTGAAATCTTTCAATTTCATTGAAATTAGTGCACGCTGGACTTGGAAAATTTGGGGATTTGTCCAGATTTGGTGCAAGCAAGATGCAATAGTGATATCTGTCTCAGAAATTGCAGGAATTTGTGACATTTTGTCCCCGACATTTGGGGCTTTTCATGTACATGCACAAATTGGGCTGAAATTTACCCAATTTCTCGACATTGACGCACATTGGACCCCGTGCAATTTGGGGCTTTTGCAGTTTTGACAAAATTTGTGCAGCATTTGGTCAATTTATGTACATGCACGTTGAATTCCATGCAATTTGGACATCAACACTTGGTAAAATTTGGGGGTTTTGCTGAAATTGCTCTATTTTGGCAGAATTGGCCTGTTCTATGCATGTCAGAGAAAATGCAGATGTGTGGCTGATGCTTAGAGCACAAATTTTGGGGCCTTTGACCGTTCGTACCAAATCTTATGCCCGTGGGTACATGTCCAACAGAAATTGCAGCTAAAATTTGGGATTTCTCATATAATGTGATGTATATGCCCTTGGAACAACTGTAATCAGTTGTGAAATGTTGTAGCACATGGTTTGGTGCTTCCGAAAATTTAATTACAGATCTGAAATCTGTGCTCCTTTGTGGTCATTTATTGCTGGTTGGTACTTATTTTACCTTAGTCACTTGGGTGATAGTTTTGGGCCTGCATTTGCTGGTTTTTTGGTCACATTTGGGCTAAAAATCATGACTGGTAGCAATGATAGCAATAATCTGATGCACATAAAGAAACTTGAAGGAGCACATAACTTTGCAATTTGGCAAAAACACTGCTACAATATCTTGTTACAAAAGAAGTAGGCAAAGCCGATCAAAACACAAGGGGCAAAGCCCGCAGATATGGAATAGGTTGATTAGGATGAGTTAAATGAGCTTGCATGCTCAACCATCAAGCTATCGATTTCTGATGCCTTGTTGTTCACCATTAAAGGTTTGGATTCTGCATATGCTATTTGGACTAGACTGGAAGAATTGCATGCACAGAAGAGTGCTGGAAGGAAAGTGTATTGGCTGAAAAAGCTTATGGATTTGTGTATGAAAGAGGGTATAGCAATGTCTACTCACTTGAGTGAGTTTAACTCCATTTTCAGCCAGCTGGTTGCCTTGACATTCATGATTGATGAGGAAAATAAGGCTACTTTCTTGCTTTGCACTCTAACAGAGGGTTGGGATTCATTTGGGGCTGCTATGAGCAATTCTAATGTGATTCTTTTGTATGCTGATGTAGAGAGTGCTCTACTCATGGAAGAAATGAATCGACACAACAATGCATCCTGTAAGTCTTCGAGTGCTTTGCATATTAGGGGCAGATCATAGCAGAAAGGCAAATATGATAGCAAGGGACGTAGTAAATTACGTGGCAAAGATGTTGAATGCCATCATTGTTGCAAGAAGGGTCACTTTAAAAGTGACTGCTACAAATGGAAAAAAGAGAAAGGAAAGGGCAAGAAGACAGATGATAGCAAGGAAGAGAAGAAAGACAGTCAGCCTAAGAAGAGCAGTGTCAAAATTGAAGAGGTGAATGTAGTCACTCATGACAGTGATAGTGGGAGTGATGTACTCTTTGTCTCTTAACACTTTGGTGCACATGCTTTACTTGCAGATACAGATGATGACATGTATACCTGGATTCTCGATTCAGGTGCTTACTTTCATGTCACCCCTCATCGTGAATGGTTCTCTGCCTATACAGGGGGTGGACATGGTGTTGTCTATCTTGGGGACAACTATACATGTGACATTGCAGGTATTGACAGTGTGCACTTGCAGTTTTAGCATGGCTCTGTCTTTACACTTCAGCATGTATAGCATGTATCTTAGCTCAAGAAGAGCTTGATTAGCACATGGCAGCTAGATGATGATGGTTTTTATACCACCTTTGGTGATGGAAAATGGAAGATTTGTAAGGGATCTAGAGTGATTGTCAGAGGTTGTAAAAGTGATACTTTGTAGCCTCTCCATGTATCTAGTGTGAGTGATTATGTTGTTGCCGTGAGACTGAGCAGCCAAGCGTTTCTTTGTGGCATGGCCAGTTGGAACACATGAGTCAAACAGAAATGGAAGTGCTTTCTCGTTTGGGTTACTTGCCTTGTCTTTGTTATGTTGATTTTGAGCATTCTGATCATTATATTTATGGTAAACATGCACAGACGTCTTATAAAAAGTCTATTTCTTTGAAATCTTCTCCTCTAGAGTTAGTATATTCGGATGTGTGTTAGATGCCATGATTATCTTTAGGGGAAAGAAATATTTTGTCACCTTTTTGGATGATGCTACACGAAAGGTATGGGTTTATCCTATTCGTAGCAAAGATGAAGTTCTTGACAAGTTCAAAAAATTCTTGGCATTGGTTGAAAATCAAGTTGATAAGGCACTCAAGTGACTTCGCTCTGATAATGGTGGGGAATATTTGTCCAAGGCCTTTCAGGCATTTTGTGATAGCAAAGGAATAAAAAGGGAGCTCACTGCCCTTGATAATCCACCCCAAAATGGAATTACAGAGCGTATGAATTAGACCATACAGGATAAGGTCCATACAATGATGTTGCAAGCTGCATTACCCCATGGTTTTTGAGGCAGAGGCTGTTATGACAACCATACACTTGATTAATCGGTCACCAAATGGGGCTTTGGGGGGAGGGGGGAGTTCCCCAAGAAGCGTGGTTGGGCAAGTCACCTTCATATGCTCACCTGAAAGTGTTTGGTTGCGAGGCTTTTATGCACATTCGTAAAGAAAAATGTAGCAAACTTGAGGCAAAGTCTTGTAAATGCATTTTCCTAGGATATGGTGACGAGGGTGAAATGGGGTATAGACTGTGGAATCCCGAGAAAAGAAAAGTAGTTGCAGCAATGATGTTATCTTCCGGGAAGATGGCATGCATAAACAACCTGAAAAGATCGAGGAGATCCATTGTCGTGATGCTATGCGGACACAGTGTGAAAAAGCATAGAATGCATCATCATCCGACTTTCTTATTGATCAAGAGAGTCAATGTGATTTGAGTTATTAGTACTAGTGTGAGTTGCATGGATTATCCAAAAATACTAGATTTTTGTATAATTTTAGCCTATTTTTGATATTATTTATTGTAAAAATCCGAAAAAGTTAGAAAAGCTTCTAGATTAGGATGGCATGCAAAAAGCAAGTTGCTTTTTTAGCCAGTTATGGGATTTTCATAAAAAAGGATAGATTGACGAAATCGCGGGTGTCGCGATTGCTGTAAAGAGGCTGAAAATTGCACTTTGAATAGAAAGGAGTGATCTGAGAGATCCGTGAGTAGCTGTCTTGGAGTTTTACCCCCCTTTCGGAGTCAACGGAGCCTTTAGATTTGGGTTCTGAGCAGCAGAGAAGGAGCTATAATTTTGATGCACGTTTTGTTTTACGAAGAAGCTCTAGGAGATCTAATGCCTGGAGATTGCTTCCGAGTAGTGCAAAGATTCCAGGTTCTTTCAATACATATTGATTCAATTCATTGTGCTTTGTCTTTGTCGTGTTTACCTCTTGTCTATTCTCTTTCTTCTCCTCCATCTCCTATCTCTACTTCCTTCTACCTCTGATCCTTGGTGGATTCGACCTTTCGTCAAAAACCCCTCCGACATTGGTGAACCTGACGTGAAAGGTCGTCAGAATAAGGAAAGACAAGATGGGAGAACCTTCGAACACAATCTCCAGTGATATTTTGCAACAGTTGGTGCAAAATATGAATATGTTTATGCAGGTACAACAACAACATGCGATGCAAGCTTCTGCTCAAACAGAAAGTGGTGTGATGAATGCTTTGCAAGCAGTTGAGCGTGAGGTGAAGTTATTCAATGGCAGAAATGTATATGTATATGTACATACCTATGCTCAGAAGATGGAATTCTTTGGAGTGGCTCAATTTGCATGGAGCCGGTATTTTGTACGTGTTACTGTACACGAACTGAAAGCACAGATTATTGAATTACACTTGGAGGATGCTGATTGAATAGCTTTCAAGAAGGTACTAAGGGAAGAATTTTACGTTGAAGATACCAGTTTGATTACGCGCAAGACTTTCCAGGAGTGGGTTTTACAACCCAATAAGGGTCTTGTGGCTACAGAATTGTTAAGAGAATTTGAAAGTCGATTTATACAGTTGGATCTTGCAAAACAACAAGCTCTTGCAAGCCAGAAAATTGAATTGTTTCTACATGCAGCTGATCTTGAGCTATAAGACAAGGTTGATGATTTGCTAGAGAATTAAACTACAGAGATAGGTTTGAAAACAGAGTGGAGACATGCCAAGGAAGCTATTACTGCACTTGTGAAGAAGCATAGAAGAAGAGAAAGACTGCATGTCTCTAGCTTGCCCATTGTTACGGGCAAGACAGTTGATGTATCCAATAAGCCACCTACTTCTGTGGCTAACCCTATGGCTGTACTTGCTATTGTTCCCTCTGTTAGGGAAGATGTCTTAGATGAATTGGTTGAAGGCATGCGAGATCTTCAATTGAAGGTCACAAAATTGGATGAAAAAGAACAAGAGGAAAGGGGACGCGCAACAGCCCCTAAGCCAGGAAAAAGATGTGTGTGGTGTGACAGTTTGCAGCATGAGAGAAAGGATTGTGCTGCCTATTAGGAGGCCTTGGCACGACAACTCATCTTTTGGAAAGATGGCAAGATCCATGCACAAAAAACAGGATTGCCTCTTGCTTTGAATTTTGGAAAGAGAGGTATGCAGAAGTTGTTGGAAGACTTGGCTGTCCGAAATGCTTATGCGGTGGTACATGCTTCTACTTTTGGTCTACAGTTGGATAGAATGTATGGCCAAGTGATGGTTGGTCCAAAGGCTGAAATATGGACACATGCTTTACATATAGCTGAAAAGAGAAAAGTTACTGATTGTAAAATTTCTCATACAGGGCAAGGCATTCGTGGCATAACTGGTTGGGAATCACTGATAGATGCATATTCAGTGTATGCATATTTAGCAAAGGTATAAAACACGGATGTACTTGTTGAAGAAAATAAAAAAAGAGATGAAGATATTGCAAGGACATCTAAAAGAATGACAAGAAGTGTGTATCAGCCTAAAGCTGCAAATCAGCCACCTCTCGAGCATGTTATATAAGAGGTCAGTCAGGAGCAAAAACATGATAACAAACAAGAGGGCAAAAAGAAGGGCAAGCAGCCAGGATATAAGTTGCAATCTGACATTGAGACAGCCACAGATCTTAAGAAGGTTCTTGAAGAACGGATCTTAAACAGTCGGGTGGAATTCACCTTGGGAGAGGTGCTTGGCATCGCCAAGCGAGAATTTCACGATGAGATCATTGACATAATTAAGAGGAAGCATCAATTTCTTTGTGATACCACTAGTGCATTGCTGCAATTTGAAGAGAAAACTGGTTTGTTGGGTATTCGGATTGAATATAAGCATGAACTAAGTACTGGATTATCTATATAGAATGCTACTAATCAGTGGATAGCATGTGGAAAAGAGAAGAAAGTGGCTGAAAATGCATTGTCTTGTAGCAATATGTATGGTGGAGTAAGGCAGATGCAACAATATGGGAAAGAGACTCTAGGATTTATTCCTCGAAGTCACTACATAAGAAATCATTGGGCTAGGGCTACCAGTGAAACGGTAGTGAAAATAGGGGAACGTGAAACTCCTTGTGTTGCTTTACTTGACTATGGGTCTGAGATAAATGTCATTGAGCATGGATTGTATGAAAATGGTGCATGGCTTGTAGATACTGATCATGGTTGGCATATAAGGGCTGCAAATAATTCTTCTAGAGAGCTTTATGCTGTATGTCCTAATATAAAAGTGACAATTAGTGATGTACAAGAAGAGCAACACTTCTTTGTGCAAGATAATTCCTCATATGCAGTGATTTTGGAACAGCTCTATATTACAGGAGTGCGTATGGAAACAAAGGTGCTTGATGATGGTTTTGCTTATGCAAGAGTCAGAAGCAAGGATGGGAAGAAAGCAGTTCAATTTCTTACTGTTTGTGTTAATCATCCTAGAAATTGGGATACGCTTCGAGTGTCTCCTTTGGCTCCAAATGCAAGGGAATTCAAAGACCTGGATTTTCATTAAGCACTGCTGTAATGCGGGGCTACACTATGCTGTTCAGAGGGTGTACTCGCCTCTTGATGAAATGAAGCATGTATTTCCTTTTGGTTATTCTCAACTTACAGCAAACAGTTCATGTTGGCTTAAGCCTATGGAAGCTTTGTGTAAGGCTGAACGCATATCTATGAAACGGGCTACTAAGGAACTGAGAGCATTGGGGTTGTTAGTTGAAAATGATGGCATTTCAGGCATCTTTTATGGGCTGAATATTAATGACACTATGGCAGAAATTTCAGCAACTATACATGCAGAAAATGAGGCTGAAAACAGAGTGTTGTCAGTATGTTCTTTGGATATGTATGATATTATAGCATTGTTTGCTTAGCAGGAAGAATTACAATGGGCTGAAGCACTTGTGGAGACAAAGTATAAGACAGTTGACAAAAAGTTGAAACCAATTGCTTTGCCACTTCCACTAGAGAGTGAGGGTATGTATGAAAAAGTGTCAAGGCAGCCAAGCTTACGGGATCCTAAAGATATAGGTCATCAGTTTACATCTGAAACATTACAAGAATTGAAAGTTGGTGCAGAAGGGTTTCTTTTGCCTGCTAAGAGAGACTGTTTTATGCGGATGTTGGCTAGGTATGGAAAGGCATTTGCATTTCAGCCAAGTGAAATAGGTTGTGTGGATCCAAATGTTGTCTCTCCTATGATCATATTTACTGTGCCACATGTATCATGGAACTTGAGGCCTATTTCAGTACCTGAAGCTTACTTGTCAAAGTTGATGAATTTGTTAAATGAAAAGATTCGCATGAAGATCTTGGAGCCTTCTTTAGCCTCGCACTTAAATCATTGGTTTACTGTGCCCAAAAAGAATGGGACTTTGAGATTTTTTCAAGACATGCAACCGGTCAATAAAGTGACCATTAGAAATGTGGGTGCAGGTCCTATGGTTGATGAATTTGTAGAGGCTTTTACAGGTAGAGCGATCTATTCTTTGGGTGATCTTTACTCGGGTTATGATCAATTTCAGCTTGTAATTGAAAGTAGGGATATCACAACCATGAACACTCCCTTGGGGTTAGTATGGATGTGTACTCTCCCATGGGGTGCAACAAACTCAGTGGCACACATGACAAATGCTATGAATAGGGTACTGAGGGATTTTATATCACAATTGATAATGCCCTTCTTGGATGATATTCCAATCACAGGGTGTGCAGTGGGTGAAAAGAATGAAGAGATGGATGCTCATGGATGCAGACAGTTTGTTGCAGACCATATTGTGGATTGTGAGAGGATTTTGATGCGTCTAGAGGAGGTGCATTTAACCCTTTCTGGACAAAAGTTTGTCTTTGGAGTCGAAGAGGTTTTGATTGTTGGGTATATGTGTGGGCCCTATGAGCAAAGACCATTACCAACAAAAATAGATGGGATTGATAGAATGCAAGGTGTATGCACGAATGTATCAAAGGTGCGTAGATTTTTGGGAGCATGTGTGTTTTATTTGATTTGGATTTCTTAGTTTGCACATGTAGCCGATGCTCTATATCAACTTCTGAGGAAAGGTCAGAGATTTCATTGGGAAAGGAAGCATCAGAAAGCAATGGAGAAATTGAAGCAACTCTTAAAATCTGCTCCTACATTGAGAAAGATTGACTATTCACATGGAAAGTCTATCATTATTGCTATTGATACAACCCAAATCAGGATTGGATGGGCAATTGGGCAAGATGATGAGGAAGGGCAAAGATATGCAATACGCTTTGGTGCTTAAGTATTGACTTAACAACAGAGAAGATATCCACAGGTAAAAAGAGAATTATGGGGAATTGTAACAGTCCTTAAATGTGATATGAGTATTTTATGGGTGCTCATGTAGTCATTGAGACTGATTGTTTGCCGGTATTGGGTATGATTACTAGTTGTGCTATCCCGGACATTGCTATGCTCCGGTGGATTGCATACATAAAATCTTTGAACCCTAAATTTCAACATATTTCAGGAAGAGATAACCTAGTGGCAGACATGTTATCTCGAGCACGCTATGAGAATGAAGATGGGATGATGGATGAGGAGGAAGAAGATGACTTTTTTGTGGCTGAAAATGATGTTGCAAGAGTGAATTTTGCAATGCAATTGTTGCTACAGCATTAACAGAAGCTTAGACAACAAAGAGAAGGCACTTTAGATGTTTTGCATCTTGTATAGAAGTGTTTCTGGAAGACAAATATGGAGGAGAGTGGCTGAGAATTGGTCAATAACTCAGTACATTAACAAAGAGAGATGAATGGTCAGATGAGGAGTTTAAGAAAATGAAGAGGAAAGCGAATGGGTTTTCCTTAAAAGATGGATACTTATGGAAACATGCTAAAAAGAAATAGGGTATGCCATTGCGAGTTTTGGGTGACAAAGCTTCACAAGTAAATGTTATGCAAGAATTTCATAAAAGCTTGTGGGCTGGTCATAGAGGTTTTTGGGGTATTTTTGTAAAGATCAAAGAAAGATATTGGTGGTAGGGTATGTATAAGGATGTTGCTCACTTTGTGGAAACATGTACAACATGTCAAATGTATTCATCTGTGAGACATCGGGATGGATTGCACCCCACATATCCATTGTCTCTTCATTTTAAGTGGGTGGTGGATTTGGTCACAATGCCCACAAGTCTTTGGCAAATGAGGTATCTTGTGCTTGCCCGTGAAGTCTTGACTAATCAAGTGGAAGGAAGAGCTTTACGTACTAAGACAACAAATGCTGTGTGTACTTTTCTCTTAGAAGAGATCTTTTGTCGGTATGGCTATGTGGGAAAGATTACTGCAGATAGGGGTGAGCTGGATGCATATGAAACTCATGATTTCTTTGCACGGTTGGGGATAAAGCTTACTTTAACTTCAGTCTATAACCCTGAAGGAAATGGCAAAAGTGAAAGAGGTCATCCATCTATTGTGAAGGCATTGGCAAAAGTGGAGAGAAGATAAAAGACTGGCCACGATTGCTCCCTTATGCTTTGTGGGCTGATAGAACAACTCATAGTGCTGCTACAGGATATATGCCTCCATAATTGATGTATGGTTAAAAATCTATTATGCCGATAGAAGAGATGACAGTCACATGGAGTGTGCTACCTTGGGAAGAGGAGTTGAATCGAGAGGAGTTGTTGGCCTTGTGCATTAGACAGTTGGAAAGAAAGTCAGAAGACATAGAGGCAACAATTGCAAAGTTAAGGGCAACAAGAATACAGAACAAGAAACGGTTTGACAAAATACATAGACTGAGACCAAGAACGATACAAGATGGGGATTGGGTATTGGTTTATGATAGCAATTTAGACAACCAGCATAGTACCATACGTAAAGTTTCCAAAAGATGGTTTGGACCCTATGTGGTAAGACAGGTATTTGACAATGCTACTCATGCATTAAATGAGCTGGATGGAACAACCATAAAACTTTCGGTAGGAGGTAAATGAATCAAATTATTCAAGAGGCGGGAATCTACTGCCTATGAGTTGCCAGAATTGGAAGAAAATGGTGGCCATAATACAGGGGATAGCCAGGAAGATATGGAAGATGAAGAAGCAAAGTATATGGTTATAGAGGATAAGGAGGACCCAGAATCCAGTGACAACTAGGATTTTGGCATATAACGGAGGATGTGCAAGTTCAAAGGGGGTGGATGTCGTGACGCTATATGGACATGGTGTGAAAAAGCATGGAATGCATCATCATCCGGCTTTCTTATTGATCAAGAGAGTCAATGTGATCTGAGTCATTAGTACTAGTGTGAGTTGCATGGATTATCCAAAATACTAGATTTTTGGATAATTTTAGTCTATTTTTGATATTATGCATTGTAAAAATTTGAAAAAGTTAGAAAAGCTTCTAGATTAAGATGACATGTAAAAGTAAGTTGCTTTTTCAGCCAGTTATGGGATTTTCATAAAAAAGGACAGATTGACAAAATCGCGGGCGTCGCGATCGCTGTAAACAGGCTGAAAATTGCACTTTGAACAGAAAGAAGAAGGAGTGATTTGGGAGATCCGTGAGTAGGTGTCCTGGAGTTTTACCCCCCTTTCCCCCACAGTATTGGAGCTGTCAAACGCAAGGGGAGTAGCCCAAATGTTGTTGCCAAGTGGATAATGATACTAGGGAGTGACCTGGGCAGCAAAACACAAATCCCCTAGAGTATTGGAGTTGTCAAATGTAGGGGGAGCAGCCTAGATGCCGACACCAGGATAATGACGATGCTAGAAGATGAAGGATGAGTCGGGTTGCAAAAACGCAGGTCACAGTAGCCTTTGTGATAGACAAGTGACACTAGGTGATGGAGGAGGAGCCAGGCTGCCAAAACGCAAGTCCCAGCAGCCCATGTAATAGATGAGTGATGAAATCACCGACGCTCGGTGATGGAGATTGTTGCCAGAGGCTAGCATGTTGACAGCAAGTTGGAGATTATGATGCTAGGCAAGGAGAAGGTCTCTAGATTGAAAAATGTAGGTGAAGGTGGAGCATGAAGAAGAAGGGTGTGAGAAGAAGGGTGTGAATGCCACGTAGATGATGGTGATGCCAAGTGGAAGATGCTCCAAATGCAAGGCGTGATGATGAAATAGGGCACTTGAAGCACAAGAGGAAGGGTGAAGGCAGTCGTCGTGAGCCATGAATCACAATGTCTTCTTGAAGGGGTGTGAGGGCAGTGGAAGGGGTTGGGGAGAGAAGGGAAGTGGTGGTGGCTGGAGAAGGTGGTGAAGAATGACTAAAGAGAGAGTGGTGTCGAATGAATGAAGTGACTGCCTATTTATAGGTATAAGTTGTCTAGGGTGGTGCACTACTATGTGGGCGCCCATTGAAAAAGTGGCCACCAACCCTTTTTGTGACTGTCAGTGCGAAACCCTAAATGAAGTGTGTAAATTGAAGAAGCAATTTCTCAACACGGCTTCTGTTTCATTATGGAGGATTAGGTGAGGCCTTTGCAACTATAGAGAGGGGTGACAAGAAAAGATGTCAAAGGCCCAATGTTGTCATTGTGGTAAGAAGGGACACTTGCGAAAGGATTGCAAGGAGTTAGCAGTCTCAAAGAAGAAGGAGAAGAAAAAGCAGGATGTTGACTTCTCCAACGGGTCATCCTCTTCCTTAGACTTTGACTGTGATCCTCTGGCCAAGGAGAAATCCAAGGTGTGGAAAGAATCTAATTCTTTAGATTGGGAGAAGGGCTTGGTAGCTCCTTCCTTTGCTGCTTTCTAGTGCTAGTGATGCGGTCATCCCTCATGAATCTCCAATGCTAGAGAGGGAGTGTGAGAGGGTGGTGAGATGGGTTAGGTGAACCTCATCTATACATGTATATAGGTGCACAGGTTTTAGAGAGGGATGCCCTTGATGCATCGTGGCAAGTTCAAATCCTAGAGCTAGGACTGCTATCTAGGTTCATGGTGGGCTGCTATCGATGTTTATTTCAGCACTTGACAGTTACAACTTTTGCCTTTGGTAGCAAATGATATCTCAAGGTCTTGGGTACACAGTGTGAAATAATTAAGTGGCCCTCCACTTCCAATATGTGTCCCCATACATGCCCCTTTCACTAGGTAATGTCCCATACCACCCTACAGGAGTGAGTAAACAATGGTTTCACGCACGTCATCGTGTCTTGTGTCAGATAACAGGTTGACACTCTGGTACCAAAGAAACATGCCCCTAGGATCCAACTTGCACATGAGACACGGCATTAGCCATGCCCAAAGCAAAGAACATAGAAGGAATGGACACTACCTCTTGGTTGCCCATGATGATTTGCCACGGCCTCAAAGTAGCAGCTTCTTAGGCCTTGATCGCTAGCACCATTGAGAAATTTGCACAAAGGCATCAACCCAATGCTATCTCAAACACGAGTATGAGACAAGAAACATACCTTGTCGTGCCCTCCTCTCAATAGGTAATGTCCCATTCCACCCTATACGAGACAAAAGTTTACTTGTTAGGCATGGACCATCGTGGTCCTGTGCGCAAACGATGGTTTCTTGCATGTCATTGTATCTTGTGTCAGATAGCAGATTGACACTTTGATACCAAAGAAACATGCCCCTAGGATCCAACTTGCACATGAGACACGACACTAGCCATACCCATGGCAAAGAACGTAGAAGTAATGGACACTAGACTCACTCCTAGCCAAATGGGCTCACCCTTGAGATTGGGAGCTAGGAGCAATTGGGCTATGATCACGTCTCAAGATCTGAGTCCCATACCACCATCCCAGACATTCTAGTGTGCAGACATACCAGCCTATAGGCCAAGTGTCCAAGAGTGGTGATCGCACAACATGTGTAATAGGGCCTTGAATCCTGTAAATATGACTGGGCTGCCTATAGGCGAAGTGTCCAAGAGTGGTGATCACACAACAACATGTGTAATAGGGCCTTGAATCCTATAAATATGACTGGGCTGCCTAGCCCTAAAGTGTCCCTAGTGCATTTGCACTAGGTCACTTTAATGACCATTGTGAACAATGCTACTGTTGCACATTTGGATGTCCAAGGATGTAAAAATCAGCCAAACAATAGTGAAATCAGGCCCAGCTTTCAAAGGAAAGGGGTCTGCTTATGAACACCCAAGCTGTCAATACTGCTAGTCCTCATCAGTGGGAATAATGGCCAGCAGCAGCAAAATGCCTGCCTGACCAGCCTTACTACTTCATTTGGACCAGCTTCAAGCCTGCAGTTTACTTCTACATGCAGTAGTATTAGGTTTACAGTTTTCTTTTGTGCTGAACGTATGTTGCCCTTGTCATTCATCTGTGTGCAACCTTTCATCCAGTCAGGTAGTACTGCCTCATTTGGAATGCTAACATTGTATCTCATCTTTTGTCATGGTACTTTGCTGGCCATTTCTGTTTTGTGACATGGTGATAGCTTAAATTCTGTTTGCACCACTGTTGAACAGTATGAAACTATGAAGCATTTGGTGACCTGTAGAACATGTTTTGTAAAAGATTGGCATGCTATGTTGTTGTTGATTGGAATGTGTTGGTTACGTTTTTATTATCTTTTCTGTAACATGTCCTTGGGAACTGCCTTCTTTTTGCACTCTGCAAGTATCTGCACTTCTCATTGATAAGATCTATTTGACCTTTTCTTCTTGGTGCAACAGAAACTCAAACTTACTTGGGAAAGAAGATTTGAAGAGGAAATTAGAGATTGCGATAATTTTCATCTTATGGACATTGAAAGTGTTCTCCAATCACTAGATTTTGGTGAGGTAAGGGCATTCATGCTTATTCTATGTAAGCTTCAACTTTTTATGGTTGGAATGGAAACCTTTTTTCTGTTTTTATTATTCCTACAATACTTTTGCGAAAGTTGAACTTTTTTGTTTGGTCAACAAACCTTTAACTCTGTAGTAGATCATTTGTTGTGAGGGTCAGATTCTTTATCACAAATGAATGAAAAATCATTTGAAGTAGCAAGGTGTCATAAAAAATCCTCAACTGATGACTCCCCAGGTATCGATGTTTTACTTCACAGAGAACCTTGGTTACTACTTTCACCATTCAAAGATCCTTGCTGCCTTATCATAAAGGACTTTGGTTCCCATGAAAAGATTTTGCTAATAGGCTCCCCCATTCATCATAACGAAGGAATTATGTAAATTCTTGTCAAGTCATCAGTGGTTTCTTAAGTACCTGAACTTGTAATTCTATCAAGATCTATACATATTCTACCACCAGAAGCTCCTTGAAGGCCGTGTACTGTTGCCAGATCTTCTAAGTATCAAGGTGCACATATTCCATGATTGCAATGCTCATATTCTGAGGTTCTATGAATAGAATTATATTTGTTCTGGATTACTTCAATATCTGCCTATGTAAGAGTTTTCACAAAGGTGCTTCTGCTAGATAAGGGTTCAATTAAATGATTGGATCTGTATGGTGAGAGAATGAATCTCTTGGGTTCAAGAATTAAGATATACAACTGGGTTGATGCATGAGCAGAGTATACCTGATATAGAACACAGCCATGGTGCGTTGGCTGGAGCTTTGGAGATGGATTTTCCCAATGCCAACAAATGGAGTGAGTCATCCAGTATGATGGACAAAATGGGCATGACAGGTGACATGGCAACCTCAAGCTTCGCGGGCACTTGATTATTAAGATTATTTATGTTTTATTAGGGAGCAAGAACGTACATCCTACTTTAAGATGAAAGTGAAGATACAGAACACAGAACTGGAAAACGCTTTTGTTCCAATAGTGACTCCTGTTTTGGCAGTTGTCAAGTTGTCCAAGAACTTCTTCAGCAATAGATTGGGCAAGGTGTCCTAGGGACTTGTTGGATTTCCCAACAACTTAATCAGTTTTCTTGCTTTGTCCATTTTCTTATCTTGCCTAGTTTTGGTCTCATGCTGTTGTTTGATAAACTCTAGTAATCCCTCTACCAAGTTCTAAGGAGCTTTAGTGGTAGCTATGGAGCATATGACCTGATTTGCGGTCTTCCTCCTAATTCTACATTCTTTGGTTCTCATTATATTGAGCTTCCAAGGCTTTGGGGAAGTGGTTGAAAGATTAAACAGTGCCCCCTAAGTAATGCAATCAGTAGTTGTAAATGTTTTCATGAATAAGTCATCCCTACTTACAATAACTTTACTGTAAAAGTGTACCATAAGTGATGCCTTCCCGAGTTACAACTGCTCGTATAAAAGTGCACCCTAAATATTGCCGTCATTGGCTACAATTGTTGTGTAATGAGATGTCAGTTCTTGAACCCCAAACTTTATTCAAATGTTTTATAGTGCATAAAAAGGGTTAACTTTAGGGTTTGTTTGAGGGGACGCAAAACTATGGACAGTAAACTATGGACAGTTTACTGGGCTGTCACGGTGATGAATACCTTTTTTGTGATAAACTAAGTCTTTAACATGTAATCATTTTTGTTATATTGGAGCCATTGCAGGAGGATATCTGGGTGCCAAGTGCTGAGTACAAACAGGCTGCTGCTGATCCTCTTCGGGAATGTGCATCCAAAATTGTTGAAGACATGAACAGGAACCATTGGGAAGATGTGCACCGGTTTTGCAATGTGTATGCACATTTAAATGTATTGGTATGTCCCCCCGCCCCCTCCGCCCCTCCTGCATATATAGGTCAAATGATATGAATGTACTGTATAAACATACAAGGGGTGTTATGCTTGGTGCTAACATGACACAACTCAAAAACACAGAGAAAAGAGCAAATGCCATTGCTGGTCCATCTCATGAAGAGAAACACACACACATGCGCAGACCCCCTATTAGATGAAAATGGGAAAGTCATTATGGGGTTCTCTCTCTCATAGCATGTCTTTTGCTCAAATTGTTCCCTGTATAGCTACTACATTTTCTGGAAAAAATTTGTAAATTCTCATGGCAAGTAGAATGCTTTCTATGCAGGTGGAGGAAGCTCGTATAACATGGGTTGATCGGCTTGGGTTTGACATGCGTGTTCTAACTAGCTCCCATGAAATCATGGAGGTTAGAATTCCATTTACTAGAGAGGTTTTGGATGAAAGGGATGCTAGATCATCCCTCACCATGATGGCTCAGATAGCTTGGGAGTATGAGCGCAATTATAGCCCTCCGGAGATTCAAATGGTTAGGAGCTGAGCTGCTGGAAATGTGATGCCATAATCTGTTTGCACAATTCTCAAAAGAGTTGGAAAACGCTGTAAAATTCATATTAACTGCATCAGAAATCAACTCAATACACATGAGGGCTTGGACCATATTTTGACTCATGATTAATCTGAAGGAACCAACACGAAATGGATAGGCGCCTAACATCAATTCGTGCCTTAGCGTGATGTATCAAACAAACTCCATCATTCAAGTATTAGTTGAAATTTGAACCAATTATCATTGATCGATATGATGAAGATTCATGCTAGGAGGAAGGTGGAGGTGGACAACTCCTTTGTCCATGGACCATTACATTCGTTCATTCCTCATGGACCACAATGATAGCTCCTATTGAAGAAACTAAAAGAATTATAGAAAGACGTTCAAAAGAAACCAAGAATTTTGTTAATAATTCATAGCCGATCTGTTTAATATCACTTTTTAAAACCAACTCTTCAATAAATTTTTATCGATCAACTGAAAATCACTCATAAGATCATTCTGTGTTTTAGGGTTGGTGATACCAATGGGGCTAAAATTTTTCTTTTTTGATCCCCACATCCCTAATCTCTAATCCCTAAACTTAATGTTTTAAGCAGTGATTGCACCTTCATACCAGTTGGGTATTTTTGCAAGATTCTTCTGTGTAGGGCTAAGTCTTCTATCATTCTCAAGGACTGGGGATCTTTCAGGCCCTGGATTTCCAATTAAGCGTTGTAAATCAGACAATGGTTGTAGGTGGATCTCGTAATGATTTGGGCAATTGCTGTTGTAGGATAATTGGATGAGTGGTTCTACTTACAGGATCTGTGTTTGCGTATGTGGGGGGGGGGGGGAGGGGGCGATGGTCATGAACTTGTTATGCAATGGAGTGAGATGAGGGTTGTGAAATTGTTCATAGATCTAGAGCTATAATATGGCTATAGATGATCATAAATTGACAACAACATACTAAAGCAACTATGGAGAAATGAACTTGAGGGAACTCTTGAAACACAACTTATAAGGATTTTACAAGTAGCTATTGCATTTCTTGAAAGGAAGTAAGTACAAGGATTTCACTTCCCTTATTATAAATAGTTATATGAGCAATCAATATACCCTCTTGCTTATAATATCTTAATCCAATATGTAGGGCCACCTCACATTCGTTGGTTTCAAGTCATAAGGTCCATAAATTCTTTATGCACTGGGTAATACATAGCTTTCTCATTCCATGCATGATGACCTTCATCAATAAAGTTTGTAATTTGTTAAATTCACTTGTTTTAGATGTTGAGGAGTCATACTATGGGTTTATGGTTCATTTGGGAAAATTTTAATCATACAAAAAATATATACTACAAGCTCTCTTGTCAATTTAGTTGGTTGACTCAAATAATGTCTTAAAACAACTCTTCCAATCACAAATTGAAGAGGCCTTTAGCACAATACTTACTCCCTTGTTTCAAAGGCTAGTGAGTGTAAAAGGGACCTTACACAAATGTTTGCTGGTTGGTGGGGCATTACTGGAGACACTATAACCGATGCACAGTCCATGTAGTATTGCAATACTTATTCCTTTACTCTAGGACTAGCATAAAAAATATGCTTCGTGTAGAAGGATTGGATAGCCCATAAGTTTTTGCAAGAGTAGCATCACATCACTAGCACATATTTAGTCATATACATGAACAACAAGATATTTAGTAATGTATTTGAATCACTCAATAACTCTTTCAAAGAGGATCCACGAGTGGACTATAGATCATAGTGCGTTAGATTATGACATATGCTTACTAGTCTAGGAACTGATTTCTTATAATGGATAATACAAACCTAAAGAGTTTGGCTTAGTTAGCAATGCTAAAGTTTATAGCATAAGAACAAAGACTAATAAAATCTTGATGACTTATTGCTTCCCTTCAAAAGATGAAGAGCTAATAAGCTCTATTTGATGTGGAAACACTTATTGAGGCATAGGATGATTTTAATTGCTCACTTTCCGATGAATATGAGGTTTGAGAAAACCAATGTGGATAGATTGTTGTATACCTCATTCTACATGATCTCATGGCTCCAATAACATGAAAGAGTCGTGGACCTAGAGTGAGCATGGCTACAAATGATGATAAAATAACAATATAATAAATTAGAAAAAGGGATATGAAGTGAAAAAAATGCCTAAAATTCAATATATAGGTTTTTGCAAATAACTCTTGGATGGTTTGAGATAGTGTGCGGGCAACATTGTGACTATTGCCTTAGCATTCTTAGTTATTTCTTGTGTTGTAAAATGTCCAGTATCTCTCTTTGGTATAGCCTTTGTGTTTGGTGCCCTTGCACCATTAGTCGGTAGAGTTCTTTAGAGAAAACCAAAGAAATGGGGAAAATATTGTAAGAAAATCTATCTTGTCACATCAACAACCTTGTTCTTCATGCTTTCAAGAAAACTTAGGAAGAAAAAGAACACCACGAACATGAATTATGTACGCAACATCATATAATGAATCTCCCACATATTTATTACAACAAATCTTCATATCCACCAACCACAAATCAAATGAACACAAATGAATGCTCAATATTGAATGCAAAATAATTACATATGATTCATTACTCATCATTTATAATCTTCTTCCTTCAATCCCTCACAATCTCTCATAGATATAATGTTTCTAGCATAGAAATTGACTATATTCTACTAAATCTCACTCTCATATATGCTCTCAATCACTCATACATCATGATCCTCATCCAATACAATAGAATAATACATAATAATCCTCTCTTTTGTGAATACACCTCTTAAGAGGCATGCCTGATATAAAGAGATACTCGAGACACTACAATGACCTTTCAAGGCTCACTATTGTCACCATCACTTTAGTCTTCACTTCCAATCTTTAATAGCTATGTCTTTACTTCTTCGAACTCTTTTGAGCTCATATTATTCCATTTACAAGATTAGAAGAAATTTTCAAATTATCCCATAGAACACTTACATAAATAAAAAGAAAATATATTAATGTTGAACAGACCATCAATAGGAATCATAAAAGCTATGTAGCTCAAACCAAAACCAATCCAAACCATAAAAAACCATTCAATACATACTCAACTACACTCAAATCCAAAAATGGACAATCTCAACCTCTCAAACAGAAATAAAGCAAATCAAAATAGATGCAAAACAGGCCTATCAAAATCAAATAGTGATTAGATAAAACACATAAGTATATCACAAATCATTGAAAAACCATAATGAGCTAACCAAACAATATTCAACCCATCCCAAAACAATTCAAAACAAATCAAATACCATTCAAACCTATCAATTCCATTATAAAAACAATCATTCAATACCCAAAAAAATAACAAAAAATCCAATTATTTCAATCATCGACATATCCCCACACTTAATCAAGAAGCATCCTCGTGACCTTGGAAAAAGAATAATAAAAGCTCTAAGAAACCAATCACTCTAACTCCATCCAAGTCACAAAATAACCTAAGTCTGAACAAATATATGAAAGAAAACCATCAACCATTATTAACTAATCCTTAACTTAGCAAAATATAATCAAACAAACTATTAAAGGATATAAAATCTTTTCTTCCTCATTTGCACAAAATCCATAGCTCTATCTTCAACCATAATTCAACTTTGATATGTTTCAACTCCAACTTTGTCTCCTCATAATAATGATAACTCACACACACATACACATCTCACACAAATAAAACATTCACAGAACATTGAACTCACATTCACAAGAAAATGTAGCTTGAATGGCACAACTCCCCAAAAATTTGGACAATAAAAATAAGGGTTTTCATTAAAAATCAAGATTCATAAAAAAGCTAATACACTTGCTTATTTGGATAAAGACATTTCTTTTTAAATTGCCTACTAAGCTTCAATCTCTCAAATGATTTGCTCTCATCCACAAAATAGGTAGGAACTTTTTGAAGGAAGTCACAGGAACACCTTCTGATTGGTGGGCATATGTCCAATCAAATTGAAGATAGAAATGTGAACACGCAGACAAAGTCTTCCATGATCTTGAAACAACAAGCCAATTAAAAATTGGTCTCGTCAAAGAATCTTGTGAAGTCCATTGTTGCCGAGACGATGGAGTAAATCATTGTCAAACCCATTGGTATCCATGACTAATGGTGGAGGAAGGTTGATATAATCAAAAGGTTGAGGTAAGGGAATCACAAAGTTGAACAATGGAGAGAAGGATATGATAAATTATAGAAAGTGAAAATATTAAGTGATAGGGATGGTGGAAAAGGAGATAAATAAAATAAATTACATGAAAAGTGGATAGAACACGTCGAACAACAAAAGGATCAGAAGGAATAGGTGTAACAAGGCCATCTAAAAGGCTAAGCTCCTTAGAGTGAACATAAATGGTTGCTTGTAGAATATCATCCCCCACATAAAGATTGATATCCTTCTCATAAAGAATATGCAAGTCTCCTATGATATACATGAATGACAATAATTGTGCCTCATCGAAAACTAGATAATCAATAGCATGATCAAAAACTAATTTAAGTAAATCAATAGACCAAGGGTTATGCCACCCCCCTTTTGGTGCTTCCAAGTCAATAGTGCTAAGAGAGATATATAGGGAAAACTTCTATTGTTGGCATTTTATCCAAAAGTTAGGGGAGGCGATACAAGATCAAAAACATGAAGAAAGTCTTCATGCAAATAATTAATACCCTACTAAAGATGATCCATCTTAGCAAGCGAGAATCACTCAATTTGGCTTGTTGTGCTTTAGGCTTTCCAGCTTTTCTATGAAAGATTGAATAGAAGAGACTACAAGAGTACGACGAGAAACATATAGTTCACTTACTTTGTGTTGTAACTCCTCGATTATATTTTGTTGTGCTACAATAATTTTTTTAGAATGTTGCAACTCACCCTCACAATTTCCAATGTTAGAAGCTAAAGCCACCATCTTAGATAGGGGAAAATCATGCTCCTATGTCAAGAAGGCTTGAAAATCTTTGGTAGCAAAACTAACTTATCTGTCATTTGAGCAATGATTACTTTTTAGCCATCCAATAGATTTGTAGCTTTGGCACTCTCTTTGTGAATATCATTTTTAGAGTGACTCTTTTTGAAGTTGAATCCTCCAAAGCTTTACTCAATCGACTAGTCAAGGAATCCACCTTTTCTTGCAAAGAGGTATAGCTTCCTATATATAGAGTTGGGACAAAATAAATCATCATTGTTTCTAGTGTTGCCTGGAGACCATATGTGAGAGCATGGATCCAGATAATACTAATTCTAAAAATGGAGTTTAATGATCAAGTTTCCCTTCCGTTTGCATTGTAAATAGATTAGTATATGAAAGGAATGGAGGAAGGGAGTTGGTAGAAACAATAGGCACATGAGCCTACACAAAAGAAGGATTAGGAATAGGAATAGTATAGAAAGAAGTCTATAGTTGAGAACCTTTCCTACAGATCACCATGGTAGGAGGTTCATCTTCTTCATTAGAAATTTTTTGCATTGAAGGTTTGGAAAGAATTGAAGGTGGAGATTGCATAGGAGTATCATCAGAATCAGGAACAAGAATGCCACCTAGCGAAGGCTTAAGGGCAATCACCTTCTAGAGAAAAGCCCCATAAAAAACATTTGCTAAGTTGGCCTTATTGAACTCTATGGAAATGTCAATCCATCTTTGTCAAAAGAAACTATGCCCAATAAAACTTGACACCCTCAAGGATCTTAATAGAAGAAATAAAAAGCTCCTTGGATAGGTGTTTTGGTGTAGGCGTACCCAGACATAAAGCAGTTTAAACCTCAAACGAATGAGGTGGAAAAGCTAGAAAATCTAAAGTAGAAGACAAGGCCAAGGCAAAAGTGAAACAGAAGATGAAGGCGCGCCAAGAAGAATCAGGAAACACAAGAAGTACATAAAAGTTCTAAATCAAGGAAAAAGGCGCATGAGAAAAAGCGCGAGTCTATACTGTTGTAAAAAAGCACAAGGTGCACCATGATTTATTTTAAGAGTGTTAGACTCTCACCCGTGCAATTTGTAAATGTGGACAGGCAGTGGAAAGGAAGCTAGGAAGATAGGAGGACAATGGGAAAAAGGGCCTAGGCCATGGCCGGCCATGTAAAAAAGGGGATAAGGGGATGACTGCCCAAAAGGGATTTAGGGGTTTGTATATAAAGTTGAAAAGTGAATGAGAAGCTCATTCTTGTGTGTGGCCAAAAGTGGCTCTCCTCCTCTTCTTCTTCTTCTTGTTCTTGCTTGCTTCAGCTTGTGCTTGAGAGAGGGAGTGAGTGTGTGAGGGTGAGGGACCAAGGAGGAGAAGATCTCCATCTTCTCCTATCTTCTTCTCTTCTCTTCTGTTCTCTTGTCTTGCTTGCGGCAATGGAGCTTAGAGTGGGGAGCTTGAGGATGGAGCTTGCTTGAAGCTTGCACTTGGATCGTGGAGAGAGGAGGTAACTCAATTGGGCATGGAGCTAAGCTCACTACACCCGTAGAGATGGATGGCACGTTCGCTATGCGAGAGGTAGCCATTAGTGCTCGACTTGGAATGCTTGAAGCAATAAGTGGTCAGTGGGTCTTGGGGGTTGAGCAAGAGCTCCCACTACATTTTGTTCCATTGCCAGGACCAATGGATTCAAGCCTTAAGCGCTTGCGTGCTTCAAATCGAGCATTGAAGTGGGGTTTTTCCCCAACCAATGCTTGAGATAGATAGGTAGGAAGTGAGGCAGTTTGAAGAGGTATTTGATCTCCTTAGTAAGTAGGTTTTTGGTTTTTTGGATTCAGAAAAGCATCTTGGAGTAGTGTAGGTATTTGTTTTGTGATTTGGATGCATTAGGGTAGAAAAAACAAAGAAAAAAAAGACAAATAAGCATCAAGGTTTCTGCCGTCATAACAGGGCATGAGGGTTTGATTCATTTGCTGATTTCCATTTTTGAGTTTATTGGCTATTCTAGGTATATACAACTCTTCCCCTCCATCCATAGCTTTGATCTGGAGGTGTGTGCAATAGGCCGTGACTTGAATCGTGTGATTCGAGCGATTTATTGTTGTGTCTGCGAAAAATGAGTCGTTCTTGGCTCGTCCGAGTGATGGCAATTTTGGGCCGAGTCCTAGAATTGGCCATTGGCCCCGTCATGTATTTGGTCCTTAGCCCACTCAACTTGGATACCCACCACTCGGCCCATCCGAATCAACCACTTGGATGAACTTAATATTTGGCCCAACTTGGCACTCGGCCCTTGGCCCTTGGACCACTCAGCCCTCAGCCTATCATTTGGCCCTTTCCCATTCGGCCCTCGGCTACTACACTCAAATGCCTTTCACTCGGCCCGTCCGAGTGAAGCATTCGGACCACTTGATACTCGACCGACCTGACCATTCGGTCCTCGGCCCACTCGGCCACTTAGCCCTCAGACAAACCACACTCAAACTGGCTGAATTTGACATTCGGACCAGTAACATTCGGCCCTCGGCCCTCAGACGGGCCGAATCGCGCATTCGGCCAGTGCAATTCGGACTTGTTGGGCCGAATTTGAATTTTTTCAAATTTTAATATGTAGATCCTGGAACTGACTGAGAGACCATACAGAGCCAAATCCACATGATAGGTCTATCATTGGGCTGAAATCTAGAGCAAGTAGTTCAAAACGTGGCTATAAATGGTCCTTTAAATCATGCATATGGGACCTCTGTAGAGGGGGCTCTGCCCTCTCCGCACCTCCCCCAAGTAGGTTGGAGAGAAAACGTGCGCTATAACAGGTCCTCCAAATTAGATACTATTGTAATAATGGCTCTACCCAAGCATGCATTCTTACTTGCAAAAGAGAAACCAAAAGTCCATACCCGAAAAAAGACAAACAGAGACCCTAGAACCTCAATGGTCCAATCTAGCCAACAAGGACAAAAGGGCCATAACACAAAAACATGTCTAAATTGCGTCCGGACTACATCTAGTCAAAGCGGAATGCAACAACATCAAGCTACAACTGTGAGGATGACTAGATATGACAGTCCTGAAGATAGATGCACCTTGAATGGCACTGTACAAACGACCCAAGATATCAATAGAGAAACCAAATCTAGCTGTGTAGTTGGGGACTCAAGGGCATGCATCAGGAGGCTTAAATTTACAAGCCAAGATCCGAAAGATGAAGACATAGTGCCACCTGCTTATCTTAGGGTCAAAATCACCGCAAAAAGAGAGCATACTGTCGATGCTCTCATCGATGAAGGGGCAGATTTTAATATCTTGACCTAGAAAGCATGGACTTTGCTAGGCCAACCAGAGCCGACTAATGCAACTATTAGTCCATATGGGGGACAGCCACAAGCGCTCATAGGAAAGTGCAAAATCCTTGTAACTTTTGAAACTGAAAGCTTGCCTATCCTATTCACTATTCCTCCAAATAGTGCTAGTTGTGGAAAGGAAACCCTCCTTGGAAGACCCTTCAAAAGGGCGACCAAGTGGAGGCCGATTATGTAGCATAGAGGATACACTTGACACTACCGAGTGTGAGGATAATCACAACCTTAAGGGTGACTTCATCAAACCTTGAGGGAAAGATAAGGAACATTCTGACATGCCAAGCAAGTCTAGTGATGAGAGCAAGGACTTGTTGAAAGAGTTGCTACAAGCACATGTTGAACAGAGAGAACCAGTGAGTGAGGCCAGGCTTGAATCAAGAAGGTCAGGGGACAATGCCAAGGGTAGGATTTGGACTTACAAACATCGTAGAAGAATACGAAAGAAGCCCAAGCCTTATAGACGAAGGCACTGATGGAGAGCTAGCACAACACCGCGATGGATATCCAAAGCGTCGCTACATGCTCAAGGGTATTACGCAGGTAATCGATGGATTTGGGTACCAAAACCCCTTGCTAAACCACCTCTATCAGCTCAAGGCTAGATTGCATCAAAAGCAAAGAAGCACGGGAGGAAATCTAAGAGAAAATCTAGGTCTTGGGGCAAGAAACCAAACATGAGTATTAGAAAGGAATAGCCTAGCATGCTTAATAAGCAGATGTTAGATGTAACCATTGAGCATGCATAAAGACCACTAGTGCTCAAGGAGCTTTTGAATTCCCAAGAGGATCATGAGCACCACAGGCACAACACTGCTCATAAGAAGGATGATTGCTCAACAAAGCAAATGGCACAATCATTTAACAATTGCAAGCAAATCTTTCAGCCAGTGCCAAGTCCACCTAAGAGTCACAGATCTCCTACACCCTCTTTCCCTAAATGGACACAGGAAGCACAACAGCAACCGTCAAGTCCAGTTGCTCAATCCCAACCTCTATCTCCATCTAAGCTTCCAGATGTCCAAGAGGTGGGAGATGACACCACCTGTAGCTCTCGGCCCAAGGATATGCATGTGCAACCTAATGTGACTAGATCAACTGATCCTCGATCTACACAAGTGAATGCTCAAAGGGCAACAAAAGACACGACCACTTTCGATCGGCCTAAGGACTTGACACCGCAATCCACCAATAGTAGCCAGTCCACTGAACTAGCTGCTACTACTTCCAATCAGGGATCACAGCAGTCACAGCCCTTGGCCATGACAATGCCCCTTACGGAACGTGTCCTTAGCCATTCATCTGTGGAGGAGGTGTCGCAACCAACATCCTTGACAACTCCAGCACTTCCAAAGAACCTAAAGCCTAGGCTTGAGGAGCTAAACAGAGAGGAATGAGCTGAAGAGCTAGACTCTCCAAAAAGAGAGGCAATTGTACCCTCACAACCTAGTAGGGCTGTTCAGCACGCCACAGCTATGTCCCATGAGGACACACTAGAGAAAGAGAATGCTGAGGCCCAACCAAGCACATCAATGACTAACCTAATTCAAGGTCTTGAGTCTTCCAAGGATACACCTCGATAGCCTAAGAAAGAGAAGAGAAAACAACGAAAACAACAACGACAGTTGCAAGTGGTTGTAGACCCCAATAAGATTGAGATGAAGAGTGCTGAAGAGCTAAGGATTAAAGCATCAAGTCCACTCACGAATGAACCCACTGCCATATCTCCTAACAGCGGTGAAACCTCAGACACATCCATGTGCTCTGAAAAATCAAAGCAACCATTACCATCAATGGTTGCTTGCAACACTCAATCCACCGACAATAGAACTTGCATTGATCAATGAAGAGTGGATACAACACTGTCACAATAGGGTGACAAGACTATACCGATCACATCCAAGGAGAACCATGACACAATAGCAGCAAGGCCTTAGAAGAAACATGGAACCCCCGAGGACATAAGTAATCCTAGAGTTGACGAATCTTGCTCATCTAGGCCTAAGCCCCCAGCTATGCTAAAGCCTAGGAAAACTCATAGAAACTTGCATGAGATAGCAATCGAGCAAGCCCTCATTGAACGTAGAAGTGTCGCAGAATGCTTAACTGAGTTGGATGCTAAACTCAAAGCATTCGCGCATGTCTATGTCCTTGCGAACATGGGTGTATTCCCCAAGAAGCAGCTTGGGGAATACTTGTCATTTTCCCTATCCTAGGAAGAGCAATAACATCTTGACGAGCACTATGATAGGCTCCTGCATGAACGCATGCAACTCATCTCTGATGAGAAAGCCAACGAACTACACTTAACTGTGACATTCAATGATGTGCTCTGCCAACCAAATCTCTTAGAGATAGAGCAACTACAGCGACAATCAGAGGGTCAAAGTCAATTCAAAAAATGTTGGTTTGAAAACTGCATTACAATGGCCAAAATAAGAGCCCAAATTATGATGGTCTTAGAGGTGTGATTGGCCAAATGGCGGTCTCAAAGAGACCCAACCTATGTGGCATCGACTTCCTTTCGAGTACTGACTACCATTCAGGAAGCCTAGCCGGAACTAGCCAAGAGAACTCTCTGGCTGATAAGATTCTCACTGAGGAGGAGTTACATGTTGCCAGTAGACTTGGACAAGGTACCATGCTATTCGATGTTGCGAATTATCTATTGTTATTGAGTAAGCTGCCACGAGTACTGGATGCATGTGCCACATCCAATACAATCCTGAGTTCTACAATTGGTTTTTATCCTCATGAAGTGACATGGATTCTTAAATATGTACATAAATAAACAATGAGTTTTGTGACGCTGTATAGATAATATCAACACACACAAGCAATGGTAGTCAAGCGCAGGGAGAAGAGTTGGGTTTGACAGGCTGAGGTCCTCAAGTCCTCCTCTCACCATACATCTAGCAATCGTGTGACCATTCCCACCTCCAGGTGGAGGGCATGCAACCCTCATTACCACCATAGAAAGCCTTGACCAACATCTCTAATGGCGTAGACGGGGCACCGTCCCCTTCTATACACCTTTCCCCTTTTCGGTCTATCCTTTCGGGGACGAGCCCTGCTCCACTCCATGACAACATGTCCACGCAACTTAGCATAAACCAAGATATGCTAATGGTTGGAATATGCCTCGCAATCCAGACATGACGAACATCATCATGGGGGTTGTCCCTCTACAACAAACACTGCATGCCTCACCTCGCCCCTCCTCTCCTCATATGCACTTGATAATCCATTGTTTAATCCCTTTCATGAAAATAATTCTATCCTACCTCAAAGCCTAACCTTGATTCATATTTTGCGAATTTTCCCATAGTAGCCATCATGGAGCACACAATGCAGCTGACATGCAAGGAAGCTCTCCTCCGTAGAAGGGAGCATAAGGCATAAACGCCTCCACCAGAGCAATATGTGCCTACCCTTAAGAGGTACACATCAAAGAGAGGCCCTAAGCGATACCGCCCCAAACGTAGGCCAAAGACTTCCCAGTCAAGGAGAACAAAGGCTCAAGGGCATGCCCAGGGGTGGCAACCCTGGCCGTGCAAGCCCTCACCAGACGCTCGGGCACCAGGTGCTTGAAAGAGGAGAAGGCAGCTAGAAACAAGAGGCAATTTGATGAATTATTTAAAAGCATTCTTGAAACAGCTGCGGCCACCGAGGACTACACCATTCGGGTCGTGGTGGCCAATATCTTCCCCACCCTGCCTGATAGGAATCCACCACCAGCACAGCCCTAGTTGTCTGATCACCCAAATTCACCCCGCCTCATACAAATAGAATAGGCCCTATGTTGTATAAGCTGCTTGCCAAATGCCATCTTGTCATAACTTTTTGTCCTTAAGTGGTTGAAGGGGCAGGTCCCCCCAATTGCAAACCTCCCTTACTACTAATCCATGGCATGTCTTTAACAAGCGCCAATGATATGCATTGCAGCCAGCACCATATGATTTTGATAAAGTAATATCTTTTTGTGTTGCATCTGTTCATTATGATTGATGCATGTGACTTGCATATACTCTCACGAAGTGTCAAGTGGATGCAGGACGACACAGGTCTTTGTACGGAAGTGTTCAATGCTCAAGTCACCGCAAGACCACTAACCTCACAAAGAGCCATGACGAAACCACACTGCCGAAAGCGAAAATCACCTTGCTGATCGTCCATATCGCATGGTTCAAAGCATGATCAGTGGCCACTTTCTCTTTTTGGGTCAAACTCAACACCTAGCGCTCATGGCAGATGTTAAGCCCAAATCGAGATGGCCCCAGGATGGCGGAGAGAGGAAGAAAAAAAGCAGATAAACATGGAAAAAGAGTAAAGACACGCAGGCGACCTCCAAAACTAAGCTAGGGCAAAAAAGCGCAATTTTAAATGAAGGGCGCCTCAAAAAACTTGGAAAACTCTTGTAAAAGAGCACCAGGCTCCCTCCTGTGCCAATTGTAAAATACTAGACGGATGTAGGCTAGAGACATAAGGCTAGAAGAGGGAAATGGAAAAAAGGAATGTTAATCCCAACACGAAGAAAGCAAAAGAAAATAAAAAAGACGCAGGGCAAAGGCGGAAAAAAGGTAGCTTGACTGAAGAAAGAAGAGGAGAAAATGCCAAAAGCGCAAGGGCAACCTTAAAAAGTCCAAGGCAACTGCAAAAGGGAAAATGTGTGTTTTAAAATACCAAGGGTCATCCTAAAATCTTGTAAAAGAGTGCCAAGCGGTGGAAAATCTAGAAAGCTAAAACAGAAGACAAAGACGAAGGCCAAGGCAAAGAGAAACGGAAGACAAAGGTGCACAAGGAAAAGCGCAAGTCAAAACTTTTGAAAAAGGGTGCAAGCGCGTCATGGTTTAATTCAGGGAGCGCCAGGCTCTCACCCAGGCAAATTGTAAATGTAGATGGGTGATGAAAAGAAAGCTAGGAAGATAGAAGGACAATGGGAAAAAGGGCCTACTAGGCTACGGCCGGCCATGTTAAAAAGGGGAAAAGGGGATAACCTCCCAAAAGGGATTTAGGGTTTTGTATATAAAGTTGAAAAGTGAATGAGAAGCTCATTCTTATGTGTGGCAAAAAGTGACTCTCCTCCTCCTCTTCTTCTTCTTCTTCTTCTTGCTTGCTTGAGCTTGTGCTTAAGGGAGGAAGTGTGAGAGTGTGAGGGAGTGAGTGTGTGAGGGTAAGGGACCGTGGGGTGGAGAAGCTCTCCATCTTCTCCTCTCTTCTTCTCTTCTCTTCTCTTCTCTTGTCTTGCTCGCAGCTATGGAGCTTGGAGCATGGAGCTTGAGGATGGAGCTTGCTTGAAGCTTACACTTGGATCGTGGAGCTACCGGAGTGCGCGAGAGAGGAGGTAACTCGAACGGCATGGAGGTAAGCTCACTACACCCGTAGACATGGATGGTGCGTCGGCTATGTGAGAGATAGCCATTAGTGCTCGGCTTGGAAAGCTTGAAACAATAAGCGGTCCGTGGGTCTTGGTGGTTAAGCGAAAGCTCCTACATTTTGGTTCCGTTGCCGAGACCAACGGATTCAAGCCTTGAGCACTTGCGTGCTTCGAATCGAGCATCAAAGTAAGGGTTTCTCCGAACTAGTGCTTGAGATAGGTAGGTAGTGAGGAGGTTGAAGATGGTATTCGATCTCCTTCGGAAGTAGGTTTTTTGCTTTTTGAGAGTTATGTAGTGAGATGGAGTAGAGTAGGTATTTACTTTGTGAGTTGTATGCATTAGAGTAGGAGAAAACAAATAAAAACAAAGAAAATAAGCATTAGGGTTACTGTTGCAAAACAGGGCAAAAACAGGGCAAGAATCGTGCAAAAGTGGTGAAAAACTTACTTTTGATGCCTAAGGTCGGTAAGTGAGTTATTGGGGGTGCCAATACCATACCCGAAAGAGGGTATAAGGGCCAAAAGTGGCAAGAAAGGCCACATTGTGCTTTGCAGGGTTTGAGGAGAGCAGGAGAGAAGAGGAAAGCTTGGCGAGGAAATCCGCTTCAATCTTGGCATCAGGGAGATCTTTGGCTAGCCTAGGTCCCCCTATAGTAGTAGGACCAATCTGGAGTTGCTCGACAAGGGGGAAGGCCCCCAGTGCCTTGCACGACGAATTTTGCAAGCTTCGACGAAAACACGCACGGCGTTCGGCACGTCCGAGTCACGTCGACTTTGGTCCGAGGCCCAGACTCGGCCCTCGGACCACCCGGCCCACTCGACCGGCCCTCGGATTGGACCGGCCGTCCGAGGCAAACCGTCCGAGTCAACCCATTCGGCCGATCGAGTCAAAACTTCTTGCCATGTGGCACATTTGGCCTTGGCCCGCCTGAACGACCCGTCCGAGCCTCAAATTCGGCCCTCGGCCACGTCCCACATTCAGCCCTCGGCCAAATGTCTCGGCCCGGCCGAATCACCTCGTCTGAATTTGCCATTCGGCCGTTCGAATCAAAACCGTCCGAGTCAAACCCTAAAATTCGGGCCTCGGCCCTGTGCCTCGGCCCGTCCGAGTGACCTACTCGGACCCTGCAATTCGGACCAGTTGGTTCGAGTGTAATTTTTTATCAAATTTTTGGAAATTGACCTGACTCAGCTAAAATGTAGCAACGCGAACTGTCGGAAGCCCGTAGGACACTCAGAACACTATTCTAACTCACAGAATAGGAAAAATCGTAGGGCGCAACCGCTTGGAAGCTAGAGGCAGGTAATTACAAGACTAGGGACTCAGGTGCAATCCGCCGAGGGGGAAAGCCTGATTAGACCCAAAAACAAACGAGGCAACAAAGTGGAAAAAGAGCGCTGAGCCCCGAAATTGACCCCACAGGCTACATAGAACGAAAGACGCACTGCAGACCCACGACTGGGCCGAACCCTCGAGTAAGTGGTTCAAGATTTGGCAGAACGATCCTCCAAGCTGTGCATGGTGCCTACCGCAACGACCCTGCGGGTCGAGGAGGGGACCGCCTCCAAGACCCCCGCAAAGGTGACCCTACCCCCTCCTTTTCCACCCCAAGTAGGTTGGAGAGAGAACACGCGCTGTGACAGGCCCTCCAACTTAGACCCTTGGGCAGTAATGGCCCTACGCGAGCATGGAGTCTCCCTTGCAGAGGAGCAACCAGAAGCCCGCACTCGAATGGAGGCAAACAGAGACCCTAGAAGCTTAACGTGCCGATCTAGCCATCAAGGGAAAAAAGGCCAGACTACAAGGACATACGTGCATTGTGTTCAAACTACGTTTATTCAAAGCGGAATGCAACATCGTCAAGCTACCAATGCAGAGATAACTAGATATGACAGTCCTAACAATAGATGCTCCTTGAATAGCTCTGCATTGACGAGCCAAGACATCAATGGAGAATCCACATCTGGTCGTGCAGTTGGGGACTCAATGGCATTTGTCAGAAGGCTTAAATTTACAAGCCAAGACCCGGAAGATGAAGACATAGTACCACTTACTTATCTTAGGGTCAAACTCACCGCGAAAAGAGAGCATACTATCGATGCTCTGATTGATGAAGGAGCAGATTTTAATGACTTGACCTATGAGGCATGGACCCTACTAGGCCAACCAGAGCTGACACCGACTAATGCAACTCTTAGCCCTTATGGGGGACCTCCACAAGCACTCATAGGGAAGTGCAATATCCTTGCAACAATTGAAACTGAAAGCTTGCCTATCCTATTTCATGTTCCTCCAAACGGAAATGAACCACTCGATGACGAAAAGAGAGGGATTAGCCATGGTATTCACTGTGAAGAAATTCCGGCATTATCTTTTGGCCACACCCTTTACCTTCTTCGTGGACCATCAAGCCTTGCTCTATGTAGTAAACAAACCTTGCGCTATAGGATGCATAGCTCGATGGCTCCTTCTGCTTTTAGAGTTCGACTTCTCCGTGGTGGTAGGGAAGGGAAAAAAGCATTACATGGCTGATCACATGTCACGCATTCCCATCGGAGAAGCCGTTGGACAAGGTGTTGATGAATTACCCGATGCCCATCTGTTTAACCTTTCCAGCAAGAGAGATCTATTTAAGGCTGATCTAACGCCATATTGGGCAGATGACATAGTCCAAGTGCTTGAGCACGGACTGCTTGACCGACCGATAGAAAAAGCCCAACTTAGGCGATTAATCCTTAAGATCCAGCCCTATCAGCTGATTGCAGGCCAACTCTATAGGCTGGGGCAAGATGGATTGCTGCGTAGATGTGTTTGCGAGCATGAGATGCACGATGTGCTCTCAGAGGCACACAGCGGCATTGCTGGAGGGCACTTTAGCGGGGATGCGACATCACGAAAGGTGTTGCAGTCTCAATTGTGGTGGCCCACGCTTTTCCGCGAGGTAGCACGATTTGTCAAGCACTGCGACGAGTGCTAGCGGACGAAGGTTCCGATTCACAAGGATCAAATGGAACCCCAGTTATTGCTCGACAACCCTTCAAAAAATGGGGAATTGACTTCATTGGACCCATCAGTCTTGCGACACAGTATTCGCAGGCCAAGTACATCATTGTGGCCACGGAGTACCTCACGAAATGGGTAGAAGCGAGAGCAACACGAAAAAATGACGCTAGAACAACTACTAAGTTCTTATGGGAGCAAGTGATTTTCCGATTTGGTTGCCCCATCGAATTGGTCAGTGACCAAGGCACGCATTTCATCAATGAAGTGATCGCGCATCTCTTGTCCACCTTCCTCATCATCCATCGCAAATCCTCGCCATACTACCCTCAGGCAAACGGCCAGGCCGAATCAACGAATAATATTCTTGTCAATGTCCTAACCAAGGTTGTCTTTGCTTCACGCAGTGACTGGGACAACAAGCTGATGGCAGCTTTGTGGGCTTACCACACAGCTTATAAATTGGCTGTCGGTCAAACCCCCTTTAGGCTGACATATGGAACAGAAGTGATTCTACCATTAGAATTCTTCGTTCCTAGCCTGAGAATAGCGCTTCAAGAACGATGGGAAGGGAAGGAGGCATGGACACAATGCCTAGTTGAACTCGAACGCCTCTCGGAGACTCGTCTTCTAGCCACCCATGCGCTGATCTGTGAGAAAGCCGGACGCAAGAGCTGGTTTGACCAGCACATCAAGCAGTGTGAGTTCGAATAGGGTGACTTAGTGCTCCTCTACTCAGTTAAGGGGCATAAGAAAAAAATGAAATTTAGAGGTCTTGGATCCTTCAAAGTTCGTGCAATCAGCCGAATAGGCAATGTCAAACTTGAGACCCTAGACGGTGAAGGAATAGGCTTCTTCAATGGCAATCGTGATAAGAACTACTACCCTCCTATGCACCATTTGCATGAGCCACCGATGTTAGAACCGTCTGTCAAAGTATGAGTAGCCACAATCACTGAAATCAACGATGAGGATGAGGAAGCCGTAGAGCCCGTATACCTCCATATCACGGTCACTGCCAACCAAACATGCGCTTTTAATGCCCTGATCGATGAGAGAGCAGACTGCAATGTCTTAACTCACGATCATTGGACCCAATTTGGCAAACCGCGACTTCAACCCACCATTGCCAAATTAAGCCCATATGGGGCCCACTCATACGCACTTCTGGGCAAGTGCAAAGCTGCCATCTCTATCGAGTCTGCGACTGTACCACTGATTTTTTACGGGTTGCCAGACACTAAAGACGCGAGCACGGAGTCGCTGTTGGGGCGAACTTTCAAAAAGCAGGCTCACTGCAATGTTGATTACGAGTCGCAGCGCATCCACCTCGCAATAGGCAACATTCGCCTTGTTACAGCTTTCAGCAAGGGCTGAGCGACCTCATCCCGGGCCACAAAGCCATCGATAGAAACATATGTAGTCAAGTCTAAGGAAGGGGGTAGTGCGCGGCCACCACTCCCCGAATTTCATAAACCGCAACCCATAGCAGTCAAAGTTAAGGCCCAACAGCCTCGCCTTCAATGGATGCCTCAACAGTCGCAACAGCCACCTAGGAGTCGACGCTCCTACCCTCATAAGACCAGAAACTCTAAACTTAGGAGGCCCAGACGCAGTTACATCAATAGACACGTAATCAGTCAAAGATGGGTCCCCAAAGCCCTCTTGCATGCACAAGGCTACTATGAGGGCAATGCTTGGATATGGATACCTAAGGCCCACATGGCCAAAGGCACCACTCGTACGCCAGCCTCAAGCTTGATCACCCCAAAAATCGTAAAACCTCAAAACCACAAGCCACAGAGCTTCCCTAACCCGCAACCATCAAGTTCATCCACGCGTGAACCCAAGAGAGTCGCCCAAGCCTATCGACCCAAGCGACAGCCAATGTCACAAGAGTCATCACATGTCAAAGTCGATCCGACTTTCCAAATCCATCCTGAAAGCAGCAGGCCATCACTCGAGGCTGCTGCTAACCCAGCCATAGTCCCAGCGACCCAATCGCAAGCTCAAGAACACTCACAACCGCAACTTTTCGTCGCCAAAGGCTAAAGTCCTACCAAACCCCAAACACCCGCAGGCCTTAGACCCTCTTACGAGAGGAAATCCTTTTTCACACTAGCAGCTGATTTAGCTGAAGAAACAGGGGACGACGTGCTGGATTGTATTAAGCAACTGGACGCCACTTTTGTGTCACTAGCTCTAAGCTACAATCGACTGGACTTAGGCCTATTGGATGAATCCTTCGCAACCAAAGTTCAAACGATGCCTTGTTCTTGGGAAACGTTTGAATTCGCATTTGCAAAAGCTGGTACCTCCGCTGCTAAATTGCTCAGCAGTGAGATCTCCAAAGAGCAAGCAATCAAACAACGCCTCATCACGTCGTATGATCAGCGAACCACTTCTACCATCACTGACCAAGAAGTTACAGAGCTATCAAGACTTGCTGAGATGGAATCCCAGTTCTTAAAGCATTGGTACACTCTTAGGTTACAATGGGAAGTTGAAGGATGCCGAATTATGACCAACACTGAGCAGCGCCGCACTATCAAAACAGCAGAGTACGACCCCACTTACATTGCTCCAACCTCGTATAGAGTGTTAATCACTCTTCGTGGTCGACCCATGGAAGAGCACATCAAAGGACACCCTTACCTCGATCGCTTGTTGACAGAGGAAGAGTTACACATTGCTAGCCATGCCAACTCTGGTGACTTCCCAATAGATGTTCTCACATACATCACCCAAGTGGGGATTAAACCCTTTGACTTGACCGCGACGCTCATTTGGAATACAATCCCAATTTCTATACTTGGCTCCTTCACAAGTAACCCCTACACCTCCATGCCAAAAGCCCTTAACCTTCTGACCCTAAATCCTAGGAAGGATTCTTCTCAAGCTGGAAGGGGAGGGGGTAAGGTGAATCAAATCGGAATCAGTAAATCAAATCAAAGTCAGTGAAGCACATAGACATATATTATGAAAAACAGATGGGGTAGGAAAAGGGCATGAAAATTTTGAAGTAAAGGGCAAAAAGTCAAAGTCTGAAAAGGAGAATCTACATTGGATCTTAATGAATTCATTCAAAAGCATAGAGTTTTTCTTTTTCAGCAAATTATTATGTCGCAAGCACTAATGAAAATTACGGTTTATGACAGGAACAAAAGATGTCGCAGCAAGACCGCGCCCACCGACTTCCATTCACAAACGAGGAAAGAGAGCAATATCGCATCTACCTAGAAAACCGCGCCTTCAGCTAGCTTAATTTTAGAACCGTCCACAACATAGAAGTTGTGGTGGCTAGGGAGGAAGCAGCTAGGAGGGTGGTCAAGCAATGCAACCTCAGCAAGTACCTTGAAAAATTCTCACAGGAGCCGAACCACCTAAAGTGTGTGGAGTTCATCCTCAGATCATACGACCCAGACCAAGAATGCGGCACAGTGATGGTGGTTAGAGGAGAAAGTGCCAAGCAAGTGCAAGTCGGTCTAGACCCAGCCTTGGTGGAGAAGGCGTTGGGATTGGAGCCAAAGACGGAGAGAAAACAGAAGAGGGATGTCTATGCTATGCTGAAAATGAAAAAGGAGGAGGTGCTCACCAATGACGGCATCAGCATCCTAGACATCCCCGATGCAGAAGCTAGGCTGCAAGCAAAGCTAGTACATGTGCTCTTCTCTAGCGCTACAACTCCTTGATGCATCGAATCAGCGTGCCAGTGCTGGAGAACATAGCGGCCCACACTTTGGACGAAGTTGACTGTAACGGGTATGTACGAAAAACTATCGACCAGGCAGCTAAAGCATTGGCTTTAGGAAGTGTTCCAGCAGGTGGAGGGTCTCCAGCCTCCAAGGCTACAGAAAGGAAGAAAGCTTCATCCAAGGCCTCTTACATCGGGTATGGAGGTGTCTTGACTGCACTCATCCAAGAGGTAGTGAGAGAGATGCAAAATGCAGAGAAGGGAGAAGGAGAAACGCCCGATAGGACTCCCCCTCACCAGGACAGAGAAGAATCTACCGATAGAACTGAAACAGATGAAGAAGGGGAAGAACAGGAAAGCAGGAAGGCGACTAAGAAACCCAAAAAGAAGACAACTCAAAGGAAGAAAAAGGATGACGAGGGCCGTAGGAAAGAGAAAGAGGACTTAGAGAAGGCCAAGAGAGAGTCCCTTAGGGAGGCCAAGGAGAGGGAGAAGAAGAAAAAACAGGAATAAGAAAAGGAAAAGGAGGAATTACAGAAGGCTAAGAAGGCATCAAAACAGGAGGCAGAGGAGAGAAAAAGAAGGGAAAATGAAGAAAAAGAGAAAAAGAAGGAAGAGCAGAGAAAAGCAAAAGAGGAAAGGCGAAGAAAGGCTGCTGAAGAAGAGGAAGAACTAAGAAGGAAGGAGGAAGAGGACCTGCTGAAGCTACACGCGGTCCATCGAAAAACAAAGCAGAGCAGATGAACTGGGGAGTTTGAGCCCGCATAGAGAAGAAAGGCCTGGGTCAAGCACACATGTGCCGGATATTGTGCTGCCCGCTGTTCACTGAGGGCAAGGGCAAAGCCCCAATCCACCCAATTCCTACTCTATTAGTGCCTCCCACCGAGCCAACCTCCATCACCCCCAACATCCCCACCAGTACAGATGTATCAAATCTTGTGGCATGGATGCAGTACTTCATTAACAAGGAGATAGCCCAGGGGACGATCAGTGAAACTACGGTTACAGGGCAAAAGTGGCCGGCCACAGACGCAGAGTCTAGGCAAGATCCTAAACGACAGAAGGTGGAGGCCTCAACAACACCATCCAAATAACGATGATGCCACCAGCTAATTATGACGAATACGTCGCCGAGCTACTCTCTCAGTTGGAGAAAGCTAAGGAGGAATGGAAGATAGTTGTGGCTGAGTTGGCAGCTGAGAAGGAATCAATGGCTACCTTCCAGCTTGACAAAACAAGGATGATATCCATGCAGCAAAGGGAGATCGCAAATCTCAAGCAGGAAATAAAGGCTAAGGATGACAAAGAAGATGACTGGAGGAAGCAGCTCGAGAATGAAACACAGGAGCTGGTGAAGATGCAAAGAGAACATAAGCTCTTGATAATGCAATATCAAGAGCTCATTGCAAAAACTGCTAAAGTTTAAGAGCTCATGGCTGAGTTCAACGCTAGGGATGGGAAAAGAAAGCAGGACATGGAGGAGCAGCAAGAAGAGATTAAGTGCCTAACCGATCAGTTGAACTCTGAAAAAGAAGAACAGGAGAGGCTGATAAGGGAATTGGAGGACCAAGAGCAAAGGCTCATGATACTGACCCTGAAGCAAGGGGAGAGCATGGAGAAAATGAACAAGAGAGCAGAGGAGTGGGCGGTGCGTAATGAAAAGAGGGTGAAGGCACTGGCACAACGCCTTGCTTTGGTAGAAAAGGAAAAGATCATTGCAGAGAGTAAGGCAGAAGCTGCCCAAGTGGCCTTCGGTGCCCAACAAAAAGGCTTCCTCGACACCATAATGGACACTACCCGCTTAGAGGAGGGAGAGTCGTTGGAGGTGGCACAAAGGAAGCTCAGCATCGCACGCAGAGCCCTACATGCAGGACTGCAAATGCCACCCCAACATGTGGAGGTTAGACTGAGCCTGGACGAGCAACGGAAATACCTATTGCTGGCCGCCTAACCCCCCAGGAAGTGGATGCCCTAGGATTTGAAGAGAGAGCACCACAGGAAAACCGGCAGGGGGAGGAAGCCGAACTCGAATTTGACATGGGCAGATTCAGAGAAGATGTGATCCCACAACCCCCCTCGCTGCACATTCAGGAACAACAACCACTTGACCCGCCCCTGGACAGACAAGCCACGCTCAAGGAGCGATGGAAAAAATTGGTGGAAGAAGCCAGAAGGCGGATGTAGGCCAAGCCAGTCATGCAGCCATCTGCATCCCTCCCACCATGCCCCAATGACCTTCCAACGCAATTCCACGTGGAGCTGGTAATCTGGGAACGGTAGGAAATCGAAAAGGACCCTTTCTCTTTCAACTTCCTTGTGCCTAACAGCCTGAGAAGGGTCCTACCGATCAAAGTAATGGAGGAGGTGATCGCGACTGGCATCCGATCAAAGACCCCCACCCTGTGGGGCACGGAGGAAGTAGAATTTTGGCAAGAAAAAGTGTTTGAAGTGCCACACACCGTAAGGGGGTACAACTGCCAACCCCTCTAGAGAAGGCGAATCTGCGATATTAACATGCTCGCCTGGATGGCATTTTGCAACACCCTACCCTGCGAGAGAAACGACCCCACATTCATTGCGTATCCTCATAGGGTAGGCATGGATTTTGTCACCACCCTCCATGGGCGGCATGACTTTCCCATTATCTACAATTCCAACGCCACCTCCTTTGAGAATGCCCTCCTTTTTGATTTAGGAAGCCTAAGTGACTCCATGACGTGCTTCCTCCCATAATTCTCCTCCTGTCCCGATCCCGCTTTTATAACTATGTGTAATTACCTTAGGCTTCTTAAGCTCCTACTCAAGCAAGATCCGGCACCGCAGGAGAATGGCTTGTCTCCCCTCTTTTTTAATCCCAATGCTATTGATAGCTGCGCTATGGCATGCTTAATGATGAGAGCTAGCCTACTACCTTCCTTTTGCCTAGCTCTCCTAGAGGACATAAGTGATAGCCAATTCACTAGGTGTAATCACCCCTTCCTTTCCACCACCTCTTTCCATGTCCGCATGAACCTGAAAGGATACATGCAAAGCCACCAATTTTTGCGCAAATCCATCTGCCCTCCTTTCCCCCCTCATTCAGACGAAGAGGATTAGGGCTAGTTGTCATTCATTCCAAAAAAAAAAAAAAAACTGACTGGTCAACATCACCCACTTGTAGAAGCACTTATCACCACAAAAAGCACGATCACTGCACCTAGGGGTCCTTAAGTTAGGTGTGTCCGGTGGCTTCGATCGGCCGGCTCCACTCCCTAGCTCCACTTCCAACCCCCTAGCTCTTTTTGCTCCCCCACTTCACGCTTAGGGCACATCAAGTGCAGGACACACTTAGGGAGGTAACACTCACCTATGGTTAGACCCGTCACCCTAAGCCACTGGCACCGTACCCCCCCTTGACACAAATGGGGTCCTCAAGTGTGGGACATCACCCAGGCTTGCCTGCGGTTAGACCCATCTCCCCATTCCACTAGCATGAGCACAATGCACCAACACGCTGACGAAAGCACTCCCCTTAGGTAGAGCACCGCACCTTCTCCTGGAGGCACCCCAAAAGCGCCAAACCACCAACTTCGGAGGCCCCGTCAACCATGCAATGCCCGTTCGGCTCCTCTGATAAACAATGTAGCAGCTCCTACAAGCACCTAAGACTCTAAGTAACCCTCACCATTGCACAACTTGGTCAATTGTCTGCCAACCTACAACAACACAGAAGTGCCATGGGACTAGCACCTGTCTAGGAGGGGGGTAATGTTAACCCCAAATGGAGATAGCCCCAGGTTGAGATGGCGGAGAGAGGAAGAAAAAAAAAACAGATAAACATGGAAAAAGAGTAAAGACATGCAGGCAACCTCCAAAACCAAGCCAGGGAAAAAAAGAGCAATTTTAAATGAAGGGCACCTCAAAAAACTTAGAAAACTCTTGTAAAAGAGCTCCAGACTCCCTCCTGTGCCAATTGTAAAATACTAAATGGGTGTAGGCTAGAGACATAAGGCTAGAAGAGGGAAATGGAAAAAAGGACCTTGCCACAATGCTCGGTCATGTAAAAAGGTATGGGTGTCCATGGGATTTTAGGGTTTGTATATATAAAGCTCAAAAAGTGAATGAGAGCTCATTCTTGTGTGTGGCAAAAAGTGGCTCTCCCCTTATTCTTCTTTTTCTTGTTCTTGCTTGCTTGAGCTTGTGCTTGAGAGAGGGAGTGCGAGAGTGTGAGGGTGAGGGACCGTGGGGTGGAGAAGCTCTCCATCTTCTCCTCTCTTCTTCTATTCTCTTCTCTTCTCTTCTCTTGCTCGTGGTGATGGAGCTTGGAGCGTGGAGCTTGAGGATGGAGCTTGCTTGAAGCTTGCACTTGGATCGTGGAGCTACCAGAGTGTGCGGGAGAGGAGGTAACTCGAACGGCATGGAGGTAAGCTCACTACACCCATAGATATGGATGGTGCGTCGGCTATGTGAGAGGTAGCCATTAGTGCTCGGCTTGGAACGCTTGAAACAATAAGCGGTCCATGGGTTTTGGCGGTTGAGTGAAAGCTCCAGCAGTTGTTACCTCAATTGCACCAACATCGCACGTTACAAAGAGGTTTTGCAAAATCTCCAATGTATCTCCCTATCTCAACAACTATTCCTCTAGCAATGAGGTTGGGACACAATCATTGTTGTAATATCTAGTTTCAAAGCCTTTGAATCTTGTCATTTCTCGATCCAATTGAAAGGTTGATAGCCTCAACGTGGTGCAATGGTTGTACTCATGTTATTTAAAAAAAAAAAAGAGAGAAGTGGAAAATAAAAGGAAAGAAGAAAAAAAAAGAAAAAGAAAAGAAAAGAAAAGAAAAAAGCACTCACAATCACAGCACACGACACCTAGGGGTCCTCAAATTAGGTACGCCCAGTGACCTTGGTCGGCTAGCTTTGTCCCTAGTCCCCTAGCCCTCTACACATCCCCCACAATTGTTCATGGCACATCAAGGGTAGGATATACCTAGGGAGCTTGTCTCGCCTATGGTTAGACCTGTTACCCTGACCCATTTGGATGATTCCTTTTTGCACTCTACCTTGGTATCATTGCAATCGATTGTGGTAAGTACCGCACAAATGGTCATGAAAAGTACACCGTACTCTTCGAGCAAACCCAATAGCTATCTACTGAAAGTTCGGTGTCAATGTGTTTAATTATGCTACATCGTGCTATCACAATGCAAAGGATGTCTCATACACCTTCCTATGTACTTCTCCTTAACATGGACAACTTTGCTTCATCCACACATTGTTACGAGGAACCAGACTCGCGGTCTTCTAACTACATAATATCTAAGTATACACGAGCACTCACATCATATCTGCATCGAAATATATACATAGTTTGGATCCTCAAGTGCAGGACAATACTCTCAGCTTGCTTAGAGTTCGACCTGTCTCCCAAACTAATCAAACTACATCTTGTGCACAATAAGAAGACTAGCACTACATCCAGGGAGAGACCACATATGAGAGGTTTTCAATCGCAGGTACTAAAGACTCCATCAAATGCATCATCAGCTCTTCATCATCACTCAATTCTGACCTCTTGATCATTCCTATCATGTAAGCTCACCAAACAATCAGTCTATGCAGAATCCCCACAAACCACCATCTGTGCCAGTCCCCAACACAATTTCCAACAATGAACAGCCCTACCCCCAACTCCAACCACCTACCACCAGCCACCCACGCCAACAATGTGGCCCCAAAAACCTTCATCTTCCCACCACTAGAAATCCTCCAAGGCAACCACATATGTCCTTGCCACCCACGTCTTCAGCGCATGCTAAAGCCTGCTACCTACGATTGTGAGTGCCATGGGAGTGGCACTCGTCTAGGAGGGGGGTAATGTTAACCCTCAAACGAACAAGGTGGAAAAGCTGGAAAATCTAAAGCAGAAGACAAGGCCAAGGCAAAAGTAAAACAGAAGACGAAGGCGCGCCAAGAAAAAATTGGAAACACAAGAAGTGCAAAAAAGTCCTAAATCAAGGAAAAAGGCGCACGAGAAAAAGCACGAGTCTATATTGTTGTAAAAAAGTGCAAGGCGCATCATGATTTATTTTAAGAGTGCCGAGCTCTCACCCATGCAATTTGTAAATGTAGACGGGTGGTGGAAAGGAAGCTAGGAAGATAGGAGGACAATGGGAAAAAGGGCCTAGGCCATGGCCGGTCGTGTAAAAAAGGGGATATAAGGGGATGACCGGCCAAAAGGGATTTAGGGTTTTGTATATAAAATTGAAAAGTGAATGAGAAACTCATTTGTGTGTGTGGCCAAAAGTGGCTCTCCTCCTCTTCTTCTTCTTCTTGTTCTTGCTTGCTTGAGGTTGTGCTTGAGAGAGGGAGTGTGAGAGTGTGAGGGAGTGAGTGTGTAAGGGTGAGGGACCGGGGAGAAGAAGCTCTCCATCTTCTCCTCTCTTCTTCTCTTCTCTTCTCTTCTCTTCTCTTACTTGCGGCAATGGAGCTTGGAGCGGGGAGCTTGAGGATGGAGCTTGCTTGAAGCTTGCACTTGGATCGTGGAGCTATTGGAGTGCTCGGGAGAGGAGGTAACTTGATTGGGCATGGATATAAGCTCACTACACTTGTAGAGATGGATGGCGCGTCGGCTATGTGAGAGGTAGCCATTAGTGCTCGACTTGGAATGCTTGAAGCAATAAGTGGTCGGTGGGTCTTGGCGGTTGCGCGTGAGCTTCCACTACAATGATCCTATAAGAATTGGTATAACTGCTTCCATATAGGAGAATAAATACTAGCCATTGATACCCTTGAATTAGTAATGAATTTGTTGGCCACCAATGGGGTAGAAGTCTCCTTTTGATGAAGAAGAGTAGCAATCTCATCACTTGATAACAAATGGTTGCCACTAGGTACATGAGAAGCAGTAAGGGGTAAGAACAAGGCCTCATTGATGTTGGCAGAGGATAAACAAAAGCTATCGCTATATACACTAAGCCTGAATGCTTTTTATAGGATTCCAAAAAGGAATAACAAAGTTTAGCATCCATAGGTAGGAACGTAAGGGCAACAAAAGGAAAAAGATTGGCTTTGATGAATACAATTAGCAATAATCGTGAACTAGTAGTGGGACATGCTAAATCACTATTGTTGGAGGGGTACCATTCAGACTACACAAGATATACCACACACACACAAAGTAGGAAGATAAGAAAGAGAATTCTTGTTGTAAAAACAACATAGAAACCACCATTGAGAGAAAATCAAGGAAAAACTTCGACCGATAGAAAGATCAATCCCCAAATAATCCACAACCTACGAAAAAAATTGACATGGTCTACACACACATGGGACTGATAGCTTCATGATATATAAATATATAGGCACCCCTAAAACTCATAGTCAATCACACAAAAGAAAATAAAAGATTAAGTACACTACGAACCTTGACACTAACAAGATACCAAATACAAATGACAATAAACTCGTAACAAAATCAATGACAAACATAATAGATAGTGACTAATAACATCAACCTTGACCAATAACCCCATCTCCATAAACACATTCGATTAGTCTATGGTGTGATATAGTGAGTGGGTAACTACTATTCGTATTTCTTTTATGAATTACAAAATTATGTAGTTAATTTTAATTAGGCTCATTAATGCAAAGGTGAAATGAATTTTGCAACTCAACCCCACTTAGACTTTGACTCAATAAGGATTTCTAAAATGTAGTTTATTTTTGCAATTAGATGATCTTTGGCACAAAGTATATGCATGTGTGATGGTAGGGGTTTATTTTATTACATATTAATGTGTGCATAGGGCATGTACATGTGTATATGTTATAGAAGGGATTCATTTTGAATTTTAAAATTTAAGTGAAATTAAAGTGCAACGTGTCGTGCAACAATGGGGGTTCATTTTATAAATTAATGGTCGTGTTGAAAATAATTATAATTTATGGGATGCGTTGTGTTCATTAGGTGTGGTGTAACATCGGGTTGATTTAATTTACAATTTAATTGTGTTTAGGGTACACATGGAGGAGGGAAAAGAAAAGAACGTGATGGTATGTGGGACACTCATAATGTTTGATGGCAAAATGGTGATAGGGATACAACTCCGCGACTCTTGTGACAACCATAAATCCATGAAAGAAACTAAATAGATAGGTGACTAAGAACTAGTCAGCCACCTATAAAATAATAAATAAATAAAATCTCGACTAATCACAATGGCCAAAATAAAAAATGATATGGAGACTTATATATGAATGTGTGGGTGAATTTTTATTATGCTTTGTTGTTTTTATTTTTTAAATAATGAGAATTTTGATGTAATTTATTTATTATGTTTCCAAAAATATTAAAATAATAAATAAAGAAAAAAGTCACCATAAAAGTATTTTAGTTTTTTGATTTTTTGTGATATTTTTAAGATTTTAAACGATTTTATGGTATTTATTGGGATTTTCATGGATTTTTAAAAATTTTATGTAATTTTCAAATAACTAAATTTAGAGGAAAATTTTCTACTTATCATTCTATTTTTAAAAAACGTTTAGTATTTTTTTCTATATTTTTAGAGATATTTAATATTTTCAAAAATTTTTAAATTAAAAAAAACGTATGTGTTTTTAAATTGGTTGGGCACAAAAAAATTGTGTACCGAAACCGGTTACATTGTGTGTGAATAGCAACTTCAAGCTCCACGGCACAAACAAGACGACAGGCGTGTCCTTGCACATGAACAATAGCAAATAAAATCCACACGGACATGAAAGAGAATCTGAATCTTGTGTTTGAACAATTAAGCAACACCAAGAAAAAAACTCAAAAGGCACAAACTTACACCCGAATGGGGCTTGCAATGACGTGTAAAGGATGGAAGTTTGCGGGCCACGACTGAGACGGGTATTAAGGTGCAATGTGTGCAAAGGGGAGCCTATTAAGAGACTATATGGGATAGGGGAAAAAAGGAGGTTATGGAGGGGGAAATAGGGGGGTTGGGGGGACTAGTGGGATAGTGGGAAGGGGGGCTTAAGGGAGGTAGTGTATTTGGGGGGGGAGGGGGAGAGGGATCGTTTTGGGTGGGGTGGGTTTGACAGGGGTAGTGGGTATGGTGAAGGTGGTGGGTGCACCACACTGGGGGGGAGGCGTGTAAGGGCTTTCTAGCTATACTATGGTGTTGTTGCCAAAAACACCTATATAGGGAGTAGTAGTGACTCTAAGCCCTACTTGGTTTCCACTCTACATGTGATTACCTATACCCAGTGGTGAACCCTCACATATGGAGCATCACGAGGGTGTAGTCCTGGGATGGGTCTATATTGTAACATTTCGTTTATTGAATAATACAAGAGTAGACCTTGCTCTCACATATTGCGTTAACTTTCTTTGCCATGTTGGTGAGTGATTGAGTGCAGGTGTATCACACTTGGTATCAAAGAAATTCTTGCTCGGAGTGAAGGAGTGCTTTAAGGAAGTAGGAGAGATCCAGTGACTTGAAATCGTGGTGAGATGACCCATATTGTGACACCCCACGTTGTGTCACCCCACATCACCGCATCCCCCAGTGCAACGACCCTCGACATAGCGATCCCAACACAAGTCAACATTTGAAGACGTGACAGCTGGTGACTACTACCCTCGACCTGCTTGTTGAGGCTGTATCTTCCATGGGACATCTATTTTGATAGTGGGGTCCACCACACTTGAGGCTTGGCACAGGTTAGATGTTTTAAGTGTGGTGGACCCCACTATCAAAATAGATGCCCCACAGAAGACACAACCTCAACAAGTGGGTCGGGGTAGTAGTCACCAATGCTTATGGAGGAGAGGAGCCACAATCCCCACACATCTAGGAAATCCCTACTGGAAGTGAAGAGATCCTAGTGGTAGCCCAAGTAACAGTAGTACAACATTTATACCTCAAGAGAAGAGTAAGTGAAGGCGATTAAGCAATCATGGTAGATACAAGAGCCACCCATAACTTAATCACACCAGATTGTGCAGCTAAACATGGACTCAAAATGTCTAAGGCTCCAAAAGGACTAATAGTAACCTTTGCACAAGGAAAAGCCAAGGAGGTCGAACAAGTCTTTGCCATGCAAATGGAAGCATGTAAATGGAAGGCCCGACTCAACTTCCTAGTCATACCCATGGACGATTTTGAAGCCATACTAGGCCTAACATTCTATGACAAATACGTCATTGCAATGTTTGGAAAAAGAGTTAATGAAATGATGTTATATATGCAAGGAAAGGGTATAAGGGTACCATGTGAAAGAATGCAACTCCTAGGTAGGATATCAATCAAAGTGCAGATGAAGGAGAGCAAGCATGGAGTCTCATGCCAAACTGCGAAGCCAACACCTAATAAACCAAGAGCACCAGTCCAAGTACCATCTCAGCAAGTTACCAATATTCGGCCTCGCATCATGACTTGTATTGCCAAACAAGTGGAGAAATCAATGAAGCAGAGAGACATGGTGTATTTATGCATGATCTGACTTATCGAGCAAGAGGTCACCAAGAAGGTCAAACTAGAAGTTGGCAACAAAGAACTAGAAGCAATACTTGAGGAATATGCGGATGTGATGCCAAATGAACTATTCAAAGGGCTACCACCCAACAAAAGAGAGGTAGACCACAAGATCAAACTAATCTCAAGGGCAATCCCACCAGCTAGAGCCCCATATAGTATGAATCACACCAAACACATGGAGTTGAAGAAACAATTACATGAATTGGAGGAGCAAGGATTCATTCGACCTAGCAAGTCCTCGTTCGATACCCTAGTGTTTTTTTTCAAGAAGAAGGATGGGGGACTTCGATTATGTGTCGACTATAGGGCTCTTAATATTATCACCATCAAGAATAAATATCCTATTCCCTTGGTTGAAGACCTCTTAGATAGATTGCATAGAGCCAAATATTTTAGTTGTATAGACCCTAGGTCAAGATACCATCAAATCCATATAGTGGAGGAAGACATTCCCAAAACAACCATTCGTACACATTATGGAAACTTTGAGTGGCTCATCCTAGGGTTTGGATTGAGCAATGGACCGGGTACCTTTTGTGGCCTAATGGATGGATTATTCCAACCTGAGGTAGATGCCTTTATCATTATTTACATAGATGACCTCCTGGTGTATAGCAAAATCTTACAGGAACACAACAAACACTTAAGATTAGTCTTTGAGAAGTTGAGACAACAAAAAGTGTATGCCAAACTTGAAGAGTTTGCAGTGAAGGAGTTAGAATTCCTAGTAGCTTCCATCATAGGCGAGGAAGGCATCAAAGCAAACCCCAAGAAAGTAGAGGTAGTGAAGAATTCACTGTGCTAAAGACCATGAGAGAAGTTTCGGAATTCCTAGGGTTCATAGTATTTGAAATGTGATTTTCATGGTGTTTGCATAAATAGACTAATGACTCCCATTGAGTAACTCAAGTTAGGACTAGTAATGGTTAAGTAGATTAGGCTACCAACCATCTTCCTGAACATAGTAACATCTTCTGCATACTAACCATCATCCACCATCTTAATGTTTTGATTGTATCCGCTAGCTTACATCTTGTCATTCCATACTTCTCTAGCATCTCCAATGAGTATTGTCTCTACACTAGCCAAACTCCATGTGGAGTATCAATCACCTCAATGCCAAGAAAGTACCTTAATAATCCAAGATCATTAATGTCGAAACTCCTTGTGCAACCCATGATTTACTTTAGCAATCTCTCTCTCTCTAAAGTACCTGTAATAATGAGATCATCAACATAGATGACCACTACAACCATTCCCTTTCTTATATTTGTGACATAAAGAGAATAATTAGCCATGCTTTGCTAAAATCCTTTTCTGAAATCCCATGCTACCTGCATAAGAACTTACTGATCCTCTCACAACAATACTTACCATGTCATCATCATTTACATAAGTAAGCTACACTCCATGATCCATGCATACACTCCATGATGAAAAAAGATTCTTAATAACACCAGAAAGTTGCTTATAGAACATTAAACACATGAATGTTTACATGCATGCATGTGTGCATCATTTGTCTACATGTGTGTGTATGTATATATATGTATATGTATGCACATATATGTGGATATACATGTATATATCTAGAGATGCACTTGCATATTTGAATATATCCACACATACATACAAAAAAAGGAGATGATCTTCATGTGTGTGTATAAACGTACATATGTGTACATGTATGTGCATGTGGACGCATACACGTGTATACACACACCTACATACATATGCATATGTATGCATGTGTGTGTGTGTGTGTGTGTGTGTGTGTGTGTGTGTGTGTGTGTGTGTGTGTGTGTGTGTGTGTGTGTGTGTGTGTGTGTGTGTGTGTGTGTGTGTGTGTGTGTGTGTGTGTGTGTGTGTGTGTGTGTGTGTGTGTGTGTGTGTGTGTGTGTGTGTGTGTGTCATTTGTGTACATGCGTGTGTATGTATATATATATATGTATATGTATGCACATATATATATCTATAAATGCACGTGCATACTTGAATATATCCACACATACATACAAAAGGAGATGCTCTTCGTGTGTGTGTATAAACATACATATGTTTACATGTATGTGCATGTGCTTACACACACATGTATATACACACCTACATACATATGCACATATAGATACACACACGTGCGTGCAAAGACGTAAGATGCTCTTAATGAGTCCATAAAATATGGCATCAAATTTTGATCAAAACCTACATATTTTAGCATGTTTACTTGGTTTGTTCACACTCTTTCTCTCTATTTTATGCTCTTAATGAGACCACAAAATATGATAGAAAAGTTTGATCAAAACCTACGTATTTTAGCATGCTCACTTTGTTTCTTCAGTCTTGTTTCCTATATATTGATTGCTTTTTTCCCCTTGCCTTTTTAGCTTCCTCCATTATTTTCAACTTCTCATTATATATGTAGCCTACAATATACCTAGCATGGTTCATGAATTTCTCAATGTTCTAATCCATGAAGTGATAAGCATGAAAAGTTGTAAGTGGTCTTACCTTCAAAGAAAAATCCTAGCCAAAAACAAGTAGACACAACTTCCTTTACACCCTTTGGAATCCAACGATGAGAAAGAAAACCACCTCACATGAGGAGGAGAAAATATAGTGGATGTAGCATGTACATTGATCTCTATCATGCTTTATGCTATGATATTGTCTTGGTCTTAAAAGTCACAAGAGTGTCTATCATGACATCTCCATGCTCTACATGACTTTTACACATAACATGCATTGACAATTAATCTTTGAAAAACCAAGATCTTAATCTTCCACACATCAAACCTAGTACGAAGGATATTAGTCTTCACTTTAGGACAGGGACAAGTGGAGCTAGTCGATTCATATATTCATGGTACATGTAAGTAGAGATCGACTCACATGAGGTTATGCAACATTAGACATGCTAGAGAGACCATGCAATCAAGTGCCCTTCCATGAGCTTGGCATGTGAATGTGGTTATTTGATACATTGGTCACACCGACCATGATGTATGGAGCACCTATTTGGACCCTTACCATGGCTACATGTCTATGGACACAATTTGAGAGATTGAAGATTATCATGCTCTCACAAATGATGCATCGAAAACTATCAATACTACATGAGATCATTAGAACGTATTTTACACCACCCCCCATGATGACAGGGGCCCTTTCCTAGACCATTAGATTTATACATAGAGTATGTGAATGTGGTTATTTGATACATTGGTCACACCGACCATGATGTATGGAGCAACTATCTGGACCCTTACCATGGCTACATATCTATGGACACAATTTGAGAGATTGAACATTATCATGCTCTCACAAATTATCCATAAAAAACTATCAATACTACATGAGATCATTAGAGCATAGTTTATACCACCCCCCATGATGACAGGGGCCCTTTTCCCCTGGACCATTAGCTTTATACATAGAGTATGAGGCATGCACCCAAAAAACCTTCCCATGAGAGATTTCTAAGCTTCTGAGCAATTAGTACATGCATGACATGAGAGCTCATGGTTTTTGCAAGTAGAGTAATTGCTCATAAGATATGAGATTGACATGGACCACCTCCCCCACTTCCAATGTGACATTCACTCCCCTCCATACACCTCTCTCACATTGAGAGAAACGAGGTGATGCAATAGGATCTCTACCAACTACATATATATCATACATGATCTCATTCCAACACAAAGATGTAAAGCTACAGGGCTCACACACTATTCATAGCAGACATAGTGCAAACATGATCCATTCTAAGCTTGGGAGTGAAATTTATAGCCCTTTTTATGGCGTGAACTAGGTAATCCTACGATGTGTGCATGATCATATTTCACCACAAAAAAGGGTCATAGCTTTCACTATCGAGCTCGGAATGGGATAGTGTTTGTACTCAAAATGATCAAAATGGGAGTTCTATGGCCTAAAAATGGTTAGAATACCCATCCAAAAAAGTTTTTAATCAAGAATTGTCATGTTTCTAACCAAAATTTTTGCCCTGCATATCAAAATTTTTCTTTAAAAAATACATTTTTCCCAAGTAACTAATATTAGCTCAAACAACTCTCCTCTCTAAGTAATTGATTCCACAAGTCTCTATGAATATATAATCCTTCCCTTGCACTACTAAAATTTTTATATTTTGTACTCCATGATGTCAGGTCTTTTAGTATATACTGTTCACATCAAATCAACTTGTAGTGGTAGCAAGTATTTAAATATATCAAATATAAAATAAATATTGTAATTCTACATCTGGACCCTATAGTGCATTAAGAGGTAATCCAATAGTGTCGAATCACCTTCTAGTACACCATAGGGTCTAGGTCAATTTCAGTTCCACATTTTTCTCCTTTATCCTATCCTTGGATGGTTCTTCTCATTGAAGTACAAATTGAGGTCCTAGAGTAGAAGAAGATAGCAACCACACTATTTGATTATAGAGAATATTTAAAAAATCTGGACATTGGGGAGGAAATAAGAGTTCATGTAGAAGCCTCAAAAGACCTTGGTATAAAGGAGAATTTTATGTTAGAATAAATTGCCATTGGGTGGTGAGAAATTCCCAACTAATAAGTTACTTTTCTTCCTTTACAAAGTTGGAAAAACCTATTTGTATAATAATGTCAAAAAAATCTTTAATGTACTGTTCAACATAAAAAATATCAATTTGCCAAAATGTTATACTTCTAGGAGGAATTCTAGAGCTTTATGGGTGAGATTGAAAAGTAATTTCAAAATCTAAGTCTTTTATTCACTATAAATTTTAGGGAAGGGTCAACAACCATGGGAGGGTTCTAAAGAAGGGGCTACATAAGCTTTTGAAGATTGCAAAACATTGTATTGTTCATTTCATAGATAGAAGTTAAGTTATATGAATTCTATTTTGGGTTTGTGTGCTTCTTGACCAACCAAGAAGAGCCTGTTGAACCAATTAGACTTCTCAAATAAAAAGATAGTTGATGAGAAATAGTTATTGAGTATATTGCCTAGGAGGCACATGCTATAGCTATTGCTACTCTCAGAAATTTTCCATATTTTCATACTATTTTCCATAATATTAACTAGAGTAGAGTAGATATTTAGTAAGGATATTAGGGGATATATACTTTTGAAATTGAGATCCAATTGTGAGAGGTTCCATTGCACGTGCCATTTATTGTTAAGAATAGGTGTCAATTTAGTTGATGGAGGAGTGATGCAAAGAATTTGTATATGCATGTGATTTTTCTCATGTTTGATACTTAAGATTGTTATATTTCTTTGTCTATAACATTAATAATTACATCAATATATAATTATTCTTTTGGAGATATCAAATTTAATGAAATTATGTTGTTTTGCACTTCGACCCTATGTTGCACAAGGAGGTAATACCAAATTTTCTCCATATGTGCCATAGGGTCAGAGTGAATTTCAAGCCTGAATTTTGCTAATATACTCTATTCGTGGATGATTTTTGATCCTAGAGAAGAACAAGATAGAAACCACACCAATGGGTCATGTAGGGTCCTTAGAAAATCTTGAGATTGGAGAAGATCATATTAGATCACTGGTATTAGAGAAGAAATTGTTAGTGATGAAGAGGAATCCCTGATTGAGAAGTTATTTTTTTTCCTTTATAAAGTTGGACAAATGTATTGCTTTAACAATGCTAGGAAAATCTTCAATTTTCCATTCAACACATGACATTTTTTATTATCAAACATGTTACACTTCCATGCAAAGTTTTGGAACTTTAAGAAAATGTTTGGAGATTAAAAAAGTGGTTACATGGTCCAAGACTTTTATCTAGTATTCATCTGATTTGGGTTTGTGTACTTCTTAGTTTACTAGGAAGAAGAGCCATCCAACCCAACTAGACTTCACATATTGGAAGCCAACTACCATAAGAGGACTGAATATGATAAACAAGCAAACATGGATATTGGAAGCCAGCTACCATAAGAGGAAACTTGGCTTTATAAAATATTAAAGAGGTAAATGCAATGGAAGAAGGGGGAAAAAATACATCCCAAAGGCTACTAAGTCACTCACTCAAGGAAATCTTCACTTCGTTCTATACTTGAAAAGTGATTCATTATGCTACATGATGTTGAGAAATCTGTAAGGCTTACAAAGGACTACTACAAAGATATTATTGCAAAGTCTTTTGAAAAAATATTTTGTGGATAACTTCAATGAAAAATTATTCTTATTACACAAAATTTCTTGGATTCTTTAAAATCTTATAAAATGCTAACTTGAATTTTCACTTGTTTAATATACACTAGGCTATTATGATGATAATTTTCTAGCTAATTTTGGTAGCACAAGGGCTAAATTTGAGGTGGATTCTATAAATTTCCCTTACTTTCTAAGGATTAATCGAAACATTTTGAAGATTTATTATGCTAAGACTCAAGTGATCCATCTCGCTATGACATGTATTAAGAACTTTATCGTGATTTTTGTACTTTCCTACATATCCTCAAATAGAGCCAAGGCTACATTATTCAAAAGTATATGGTCATTAGGATTCTTGGCTATGATCCAAGGTTCAAAGGTTCAAGAAGGGGATACTTCTTGTGCTATAGAACTCATGTCTTGGTTGCTAATCCTTTGAAGAATCCCCATTATAAGGATATAAGAGATGCATAACAAAGAAAATGCTAGCTTGTAGAAGGGTGGGGGGAGGGGGAGAGGGGAAGATTAAAGTGATAATTGCAAAAAGAGGAGGTTGTTTGATTGAATTCTCTACAAAAGAATATGATTAAAATAACATGTACTATACACATTCTCATTATATTAATAAAAAAGTTCTTACTAAGATGGATTTGCATCTTCTTTTATGTTTTCTCAGACAGTTGCATAATTTATTAGCATGCTACTATTTTCTTATGATAAAGAAAATTTTTATTTCTTGGTAGTGGATTTCCCCATGCCTTAGGATGTGTCATATTGAAAATGCTCCCAAATTATCAACAAATAATAATTCATATCTTAATAAAATAGTGTTGCATAAGAAAAATGACATGTTAGGAACTATAAGAGAAAGTGTAAAACTTGCAAGCTTAAGGTAAAATATAAAAATACTATTGTCTCTATCCGAAGAGGTCATTCATCCTTTTTAGTATTGTTTCTTTCCATGAGATCCCAGACATATCTTTTGTTTCTTTTTATCTTATTTGAGTTTCTCTAGTTGCATATTCAATAATTGCAATTGTATCTCCAGCTTAGCTAACCTACTTGCCTATTGTTAAATATATATTTTCCTTCTAGTCATAATGGTTTTGATAAAGAAATTTCCTTTCATTATGAATCTCGATTTCATGTTGAGAGTGAAAACAAATACAACAATCTAGTAACCTGCATTTTAAAATTCTAATATACCTAATTGTATCATAAACTATACAAAATTCAAGTGATCCACCTAGTAATAATTTTTTTGGATATGATTCTCCATCCAGATATCAATATGCTTCTTGCTTTTATCTCCTAGGCTTTTAGCTTCAACTTGATTAGTGACAACGTTGTCATTCTTTCTTCCATGTCAAATATGGCATTTCCACTAGTAAAGTATTTTCACCATTTTGCAAATACGACTCTTCCTTTTTTATGGAGGTTCACCCATGTCTCTTAAGAGGAAGAGAAAGGCCCACAACATCTAACATATCTTAGATCTATGATAAAATACCAAAAAAACTAAAAATAGAACTTAAAGATAAAAGAGAAACTCCTTGAGGAAATATTTACCTTGATTTAAAAGGGCTACTATTGGTAATTCCAATAATAAAATTTAAGAATATTCTTATGATGTGTTTATAGCCCTACTACCTAGACATACATAACATAAACACTGGAAACTCTTAGCATGACAAATGACATGTGAATATTGTGAACAACGGAAAGCTTACAGATAACATATTAAAAACCTAAAACTAATGGTTGCTTCACACTGAAAATGTGGAATGTAAGATATGAGTCCATAATGACAAAACTAGTGGTCAACACCTAGCATACACCAATGGATGGTTGTTTGGTAGCCATAACTTGAACCCACATAGCCTTTGATCCAAAGTGAAATACAATGTAACAACTTTAAGGCAACATGCCAAGGCTAGAAATCCATCATGTACAATGACATCTACAATACATCATAGAGAATAAAGACAAAGAACCATGACCAATTAAGTAAATCACTACCCTAATGACAAAAAATAGAAACATTGATTAAAAAATATTTCAACGACACTTCAGCATCTACATCATAAGAAATATATAACAATGCAACACACAAATTGGATCTCAAACAAGGCATAGCATCACCGAAGAAATGTGCAAGATCATCCAAGAAAACCTTCACAAAAAAAAATACAATACTACATTTGCATTTGCATCATGATCTTCCACAACTTCAATTGGCATCATAGCATTTGCAAAATCTTTATCAACATTGATCCAAATTGATAAAATGTGTAAGTGCCGATCTTTAGATCTATTTTTAGATTCCTATGATTGTTGATCTTTATGTTTCTCATGCACTAACTACTTTTTAGGTTGCTCGGTGTATTTCATGTTGTACAAATTGTTGCCACACTTCTTGGTGCTACAAGTATTCAAGCTCCTATAAATCTTCCAACTCTTGTAGGTATTTATATTTTCATAATTTCAATTGCTCTTTTAATATCCAAACTCTTGCTTGCTCATTTTTCAACAAAAAACATTGTAAATTTTTCATAATTGCTCGAAAGTGAAAATTTTAGCAACTTTGAAAAATCATATTGTGGATAAAGGATCCAAATAATTCCTTATATAAGAAATTGCAACACTAGGGGAGCTAGGTCATCTAGAATCATCACTATTGTGGTCAAAACTGATTATCATGAACAACATCAACTACTCCTGCTGTAACATCAATTGCATAAATATCCACTACAAGTACTTGCGCAATTTGATTTGCTTCAGCCTCATTGATAAGCTAATCAGATTCCTCAAAAATGTCAAAAATATAAAATTGAATTGAAATGTCAACAACTTGATCATTCAATGGATATAGATTCTCAAGAAGAACATCTTGACTTGGAATATGAGAACAAGCCAATTGAGTACACAAATCAATAATGTCAATATCCTTTTGCAAGATCACTTCCTCAAGAATATTAACCCCAAAACAATGATTAACTTAAACACAAGTAATCTTCATGATCCCCAAAGTGATTAACTTCCTTGATGATTTCTTCTTGCTTTTTTCTTATTGATTAAAGATGATTGGGGATTGATTATGAAAATTTGCAAAAGACCAAAATATAAAAAATTCCAAGTTATGGATGCAAGTAGTGTACTGCTCCACTCTCTCATTAGCGAGCACTATTATTGAGGTTGGAGCACTTGAGGATTCTTGTCTTCTTTGGCTCTTATCCCCTTTCACTCCCTTTGCCTCAATATGTGGCAAGACCATGGGTGTAAGGCACCACTCATTATCATCACTTGAACTTGAATCCAAAACACCATAATACTTATCCTTGAACTTTTCAATTGTACTATTGAGCAATCTCCCAATGAGCTTTGCACTCGAGCAAGATTTGACTTTCTTGCCTTCATGATCATCATGCCACTTAGAAACTTCATGAAGAGTATCCTCAAAAAGATTCCACTTTCCCCATGCTTCATCCATCTTTGAACTTGAACCTTTCTTTTTTATTGAAGAAAACTTCTTGAAATACCATTGAACTCCTTGCATAAATCAAATATTCAGAAATGCTTGTGGGATTTTCCTTCTTCACAGGGCTATAAATATTGAAGTGTGTCTATGCTCAAAACAAACATTGTACCTGTTCTTCTTCTTCTTAGCCATTTAGAAAGATTAAAGCATAAACACCCAACATTTAAATGTGAGTGCATGAGTTAAATTGAATCTTTATTAATCAAGAAATTATTTTTAAGCTTTCTAATACATTATCTTTGTGAGAATTTTCTGAAACATAATTTGCTACCTAATTGTTTATATGAAAGGGTGTTGTCTGCACTATTTGTGTGATAAGATTGTTACCTTGAATTATTTTTCTAATAGGATTGCTACCTTGAATTGTCTATTTGATAGGCTTCTTTCCTATTTGTGTGATATGATTGTTACCCTAAATTGTGCATTTGATAGGCTTCTTTCCTATTTACACAAGATGCTACATGTCGTTTGTGTAGGATATTGCATGTTTACACCTGTTTATAGGATATTATATGTTTCTTTATATTGGGCACTTGATACACACCTGAAACCCTAAAATCACAGGTATAGGCCTTAATAGCTAGAATAATGCTCAAAATATAAGGGTTTTCTTGCACCATTCAAGATCCATAGAAAAGAATCATTGTTTGCAAAAATCCTCTTCGTCATTAGTGTGATAATTGACATAGTTACTTGTATTTCTTGACAAAAATAGAGAATGCTATACATGAGCCAAAAAGTGCCCTTAATCTTACCATTTGCTACAAAGAAACCTACATGAATAGTAGTAATAATTTCCATATTTGTCCAATATTTGCTCACAGCAGTGAATATATCAAAATAGGATTGTTAAGTGTTTATGGACTTACTATCTAGACATATAAAAAAAAGGCACTTGGAATTGTCGATGTGGCAAATGATGCTTGAATATTGGGAATGGCAAATAGTGTATAGAGAACATATCAAAAACACAAAATAGAACATGAAGCAAGGTAGAATACTATGTGTGCTTCACACTGAAAATGTGGAATGCAAAACATGATACTGTCATGATGAAACTAGCAATCAACATGGTGTATTTAAATAGTAATAATAAAGCAATCATACTCAGGATGCCCTTGAGTTTCTTTGCTATTGAGATGATTAAAGATAAGAATGTCATTCCTTAGTCAATGCCATCGTCAAGTGGTGCAAAGAAAAAGGGGGAATAAAGTGTAGTAATAGATAGATGGTAGACAAGAAGAATGCAAAGAAAAGGCAAAAGTACATTAATCTTAAGTTGAAGAACAAAGCCTTAACCACTCTATAAGACACTGCTCTTATTTCAAGTATAAAGAGTATAATAACAACACCTTAAATTGAGAAAGTTGCCACAACAAAAGTAAGAGAGGTTCTTGATCCTGAGCAACAATTGGCCACCATATATAAAATCAACAAGTAGGTGATGGAAGGGTAGGAGAAACTACCAATAGAGATAGCTATGAAGACCTTTAGTCTTCCAACCACTCTCATATATCACATGTGCATGCTCTTGCTCAAACCTTAAACCTTGGTGTCTCCACCATTGAACAACTATACCTTGGCTAGCACATGCATGAGTGAGAGCCTATGACTCTAGAAGATGTAGTGTCACCATCTCTAGTATCAAGGGATAGGCCCTAGTGTCATTGTAATTCTCAAATCTACAAATTTTTTGATTCCTTTAGGAGTCTTGATGAAAGAAGCCTTCCCATATGGTAGGTGCTCAAAAACTAGATGGATAGAGCAGAACATGTACGATCAACAAGTTACTTCAAACCCATCTCTCAATCCCTCTAGATTTGGGAGCCTTTGGGTTCAAAACCTTTTGGGAAGGAGTAGGGTGTTACACTATCCTCCTAGTGGAAGATGCAGAATCATTGATATGGGAGTTGAAGTTAGAATAGTTAACCAAGCTATACTTTGTGCATAGGAAAACCCATTGATTAAACTTGTACATTTCAAATTGATTGTCATCAATGGAGTTAAAGTATAGTCTCACAGGGTATACTAGAAGACTAGCCAATAAAAATTATTGAAGTACAATTTTTAGCTGGACTCATTCTTCCAAAAGGGATTGACTATATTGGACATCCTTGGATACACAATGCATGACTTATTGAGGAGTAGGGTAATGATCTAGTATTCCTAGGAAACACAAAGGATGTAGTACGAGTCAAAATGGAGACTTGGAGGACCTCTCCAATTGAACATGAAGCAATTTTTAGCATATTGTGTAGAGACACTAGCTTCCCTCCTACCAGTAATCTCTCATCTGATGCATCTCATATCCCAAGGATGAGTAAGATTGGATGCATATGCTTTCCACTCTTGAATTGCCATTCATGAAGGAACCAAAGAAGCATATGAATGCCTAAGTTAGTAGGGATCACAAATATCCATAGTCTAGATGATCAATGCTCAATTATATTATGTCTTTGTGCCTCTTTTCATGATGGCCCTTGACTCATGTCACAAAACCATACCAAAGGCATCCCATTTTGACAAATTGGCTAGAATTATGCAAAACATTAAGCCAATGGTTACCATGTGTTTATAGTAAAATCAAAGCAAACATACAATTTTTGAAGAGTTTCTTAATGAAATCAAATGGTAACTGACAAACCTCTAGAAAGTTTGTTTGATCACCATAACAACCTCTTCATCTCCCTAATGTAAGAGCAAGGTGTGGACATTGAGGAAGAAAGCAAATTAGAGGGGAAAGAGCTAAGTGATGAAGAAAGTGAAGATGGAACTATTCCCAACTCCATATACTACAATATCGATGGTCAAACGATAGAGCAAATCTTTGCAAACCCCAAGCTCTCTCAAATAGAAGGTTTGCTCATAGATGTGGTTATAGTTAAACTCAAATTGGAATTGGAATGGCTAGAGCATTTATAAGTACTTACTCATGAGAAAATGAGATATTGATCCATTGATTTGATTTCCACCTCAAAAGCACTAATGGATGATTAAGTTGACATAGCCTTTAACACTCCACTACAGAAAATATTGACTCAAAGATGGATGGGAGTGTGACTTTGACCTTGAAATTCCACCACACCCATAAAGTCTTACAAGACTAATATGAAACTTGTAATCCATTTGAGGCACAAGCATAGCACTAGTCAACAAGTCCAAAGCCAAGAGTTAGAAAAAACTAAGATCTGTCTCTAAAAGTGAGAGTAGATTTTAAAGCCAAGATTCAAGTGCAAAAGAAGCCTAAGACCCGTAAAAGAGGCATTTTTAGTGCAAAATAAAATGAATGCGAATCAAGAAGTTGGAGTTTTCCTAGATTTATTTTGACACTAGGAATTCAATGCAAGTGTCTGTTCATCAATTGGAGTCCATTCGACCCCCCATTTAATGGTTGCAAGGTTTGGCATTATGAAGTAGCTATCAAATCCAAAAGCCGGAAAGCATGTGATAGAGGCTAAGGTTACCTATAATAATGAACATATTAAATTGATTTTTGTGATAGATTTTGATGCCAAAAGCCACCCATCTAGTCAGATTGCAATTCCAAGATAATTTGCCCCCTCAACCGGGCCGAAACCACTTTGGATCAAGTGTAAAAAGACCAAAATGAACTAGATAAGTTGTAACTTTGTGTTAACCTTGATTAAGAAGAGGAAAAAATATGAAATATGGAATGACATGTGGGGGCAGAGCATTTTTTTACTGTCTCCTCCATCCCCCAACAAATGGCATTTTCAATCTTGTAATCATTCTCTTCCTAGTCCTAGGCATTGGCTGCATCAGTTTTTTGCTCTTCAATGCTCCAGTTCTTGTGAGGAATGTAGTATATGACAAGATTAAAAAAACCAGTCTTTCTCTCTCCTCCTTGTTCCTTGTTCCTTGTTCATATGGCTATTTATGAGAGAGAGAGGGAGGGGTGATTTAATGAATTGATGAAGGATGCTGGTTCGAAAGTATAATGGGACGTAGATTGGGTGATTCAGAAGTGTCATTAGCTAAGAAATTGCATGAGCAACTTCGTTTTCTTGAATTACGAGATGTATGCATGCAAATTTTCGACTAAGTGATCGTTATTTAATTGTAATGATGAATCAATAGTGCATATGATGAGAAAATGATTACACATGATTGAGATATGTTTGTTGATGTTTGCAATGTAAAAAAATCACACATTTTTCTTTTTGTATATTAAAAATGATAAAACAGGAAAACTTAAAATATGGAATTTAAAAGAAAATGAGATCATTTTTGGATTTTGGAAAATCAAATGATGTTCACATAGTATAAAAATCAATATGATGTTGGATCACGCTTCTCATAATGCATACAAATTAGAAAACTCAAAAAAGTCAATAACTTATATTGACATAAATGAAAAAACTAGTTTTTGAGCAAAAAATTTAGAAAAATATTTGTGAATGTATAATAAAGGTAAAGCATGAGCGTTTGTCTCACTTTGACTTTTTTTAATGTGTTAAAGTATGTGTTTTAGGATTCATTTCTATAAAAAATCACCACAAAATCTCCCTACATTTGTGCAATCAATCTAAATGTAAATGTAGGGGGTGTGGCCTAAAATGGAACTATATTTGATTACGTTGCTGATTTCTTTAGCATATAGTTTGTGGTTCATACAAGTTTTAAGAGGTTTAGTAGCACGGGTTAGCCTAGTGCTATTCCTTAACAATATCTCACGACGCGATTAGAAATAAATCATGAAAAGATTATTTGTACACTCCACGTTGTCTTTTTTTCTTAGTTAAGTTATTTGAGCAAGAAATGCCATACACTTTGCATTTGCAATTTAAATATGATATCAGAATATATAATCGTATAGATGTATTGCAATTGTATGTTTAGGCGACAAGCGATGTTGAGAGTGTAAGATTTCCCTTATGTGTAGGTTAGTTCAATATCTTTGGGAAAAATCAATTAAGTGAGGAATATATATAGTCTCTAGGATTGTTACATTTATATTATAGAGGGCTTTGTTATGTTTGTGTTCTATGTGTAAGACGATGCATCCTAGGATCAATACCAAGGGTGTAGGAGAGCAGTGGTGGGGGCTACAACATTCTACTAGGGGGAGCTCTTTATGTGTGTGAGTTGAGGTGCTAGCAAATGGTATATTTGGATACTCCCTCTATGGAGTTAGAGAATGGCAAAATCATTGGACTGCAATCGATACAAATGTGTTATTTATTTAGAGTAGTGAGCATAGAAGGCCCAAGCTAGAGCCCTAGAGCCAGTGTTGGGTTTGTTTTAGGTCCCAATAGGTGGTGCGTTTGTCGGGAGCCACTGATAAATGGTATTTTTTGAATCTTGTTTAATTAGGGAGGATAAGTCAATCAATGTATGCCAAAGAGCATTGAGATTCGTTATTTACTGGATAGATACCATCAAGTCGAGATTCAATGACAAGAGAGGTAAAAGGGCTAGACGGGGAGTTGAAATCATTAGGAGATATTTTCCTAAGCATAGTAGTTCGATATCTCTAAGAAAGAGAGGTCTTGTTGACCCAATAAATATCCCAGTCAGTTTGTTAGAGGGGAGAGGAGGGAGCTTTAGCATTCTCCTTTCTTCGAAATGCCAATCTACTTTGAGTAGGAGCATAACCCCACAGATACAAACCCCTAGATTAAACCCAATCATCATGATGGTGCAACCCATTGTAATACCCGTAGGAATGCTGAATTTGCCATCCCTAGGTTTCCCTCTACCCATTTTTAATGGGTTAGCAGATGAAGATGCGAAACTTCACATCAGTGAGTTTCAAAAATTAATATTCAATTTTCAAATTCAGGACAAAGGACATCTCATGATGCTTTTTAATATGACTCTGAAAGGAAGAGCTACAATGTGATATCATGGCTTAGAAGGTGGAACCATAACTACAATTGATTTATTCTTTGCAGCCTTTTGAAGAGAGTTTTCCCTAAGAGAGGTGGAGAGTATTGGTTGCATGTTTTGAATGTGACACATCAAGAGCCTCATGAGAATGGTTGAGCTTATGCCAAGAAACTGGAAGAGGTGTTTTGCAAATTGCAAACCTATATTCCTATTCCACTTTCTATCCAATTGCAATACTTTTTACATGGATTAGACTTCAATATCCAAGTGTAGTTGAGTAGTGCTGCTATTGCTTATATAGATAATGCTACTACGCACCGAGCAGAGGAGATAGAGTCTCGCTTACAAGTGGCCTACGCATCCAGGGTAAACCTGGTTTTGAGTCTAGGTCCTAGAAATAATTTGGCATTGACCATTGGAAGTCAATGTGTGACTATTATACCTATGATGAGTTTGAATGGAAGAGAAAGCATAACACAAAATGTGCATATGCTATATGCTCCTCTTAATGTTGCTATGTTGATGGCTAGCTAAATGGTTCTACTAAATAATGGAAGCCAAATGTAGATGGCTAGCTAAATGGTTCCACTAAATAATGAAAGCCAAATGATGAATCCTAATGTTATGCCAATTAATCAATGGGGCGTCTGATTCCTAATCAGGTGGTTAGGCCAGTTGAACGACAACAAGTGGATGATCACGGTTATGAATCTAGTGCATCAAGTATTCTTGAAAAAGTCAAGGACATGATGAAGCATTATACTGATATGATAGCAGAATTGTATAGAAAAATAGCCTTGGATGTTAATTTCTTAAAGAAGTAGCAAAACTTGATAGGAAGTCAACATCCTGAAGAAGGTGGTCCATCAAGATTTAGTTGTAAATGGTGTGATAGTCAATACTTTCCATGGAACTACCCTAATTTCAAATGCAACATATGTGGGAAGTCTAGCCATCTAGTTAGTACTTGCTAGAGTAAGATCAATTCTCTTTAGCTGGGGAGTAAACAACCATGCCCAATTAATACAATGATAAGGGGACACAAGTCCTTAATACTGATGTGGAAGCCGTTCCTCTAAAAGCTATTGGTGGAAAAGCCGACTCTAATAAGGAGTTGCCAAAGAAGAAGGTAAAAGCCAAGAAAGAGGCACCTAAGCTATTCAACGCGATGACCAAGATAAAGAATGGTCTGGTGTAGGAGAAGAGAACCATTGCTCATTATCATAAATTTGATATAGCTAATTCTCTTTGTGAGGTAAATCTTGACATGAATCTCCTACAACAATTGATCAAGGTAAAGCTTGACATGAATCTCCTACAACAATTGATGGCATATTAGTGAATCATGCCATTGTGGATATCAGATCCTTTGTCAACATTATGAGTTTAGAATTGATGGAAAGACTGGGACTGGAAATCCAAAAGGATGCCTCCATAATTCTCCGAATGGCTAATGATAATTTAAGATAACCGGAGGGTTGCATTACTAAAGTCCACATGATTGTTACTAATGTGGAATGCATTCTGGACTTTAGGGTTAGTAGGTTAACAAGGAGGCCAAGCTATTAAGTATTATTAGGAAGGCCATGAATCTTACAATTTGATTGTCAAGTTGATATACTCACTGGTCATTTGATTTTTGGTAGAGGCGCCAGATATATAATGGTGGATGCATATCTTGAATCTCCTCGAAGTGAGAGAGTATCTTTATCTTTGATTGACAGAATTAGATACGTTAGAGGAGCTTTCTGGTAGTGAGACTTCATCAAGCAATGAATCAAGAGAGAGCTCCACAATAGAAGATGTCTACCAAGTGACTCTGAATGAGCCGATAGAAGCTTAAGATAGAATTAGAGACACGGATATGATTGAGCTAGATCTTGGTACATTGGATAAGCCATGATGACTAATTAAATTAGGAGTCGTGCTTAGTCTAGAAGAGAAGAAGGACTACATGTCATGGATCTCAAAATTTTGTAATATTTTTGCATGGAGCTAAGAGGTATTCCTTCCTAGTCTGACACTACATACTATTCCATTGAAGGAAGGTGGCCGGCTTGTTCGACAAAAAGTGAGGTTTATGCATTTTGAGCTAAGGGACAGACTATTTGAGGAGCTACAAAACTTGCGTTAGGCTGGCCTCATATTTCCTATACAACACAAGGAGTGGTGTTCACCAGTAGTTATTAGGAAAAAGAAGAATAATGAAAATTAGCTTTGCATAGATTTTAAAGAGCTCAATAAACAAATGGTTAAAGATTACTATAATTGCTATTCATTGATCAGATTCTAGATTAGTTAAGCGAGTAGGCATATCTATTCGTTCATGGATTGCTTTGCTGGTTATAACCAAATGGCTATCATAGAGGAAGATACATTGAAAACAACATTTATCACTGTATTTGGTATCTTTGTGTATCATGTGATGGCTTTTGGCCTATCCAATAATGCAACAAGGCCTTGGCAATGTATAGCTAATAAAACTTTTGGTGATATTTTTCCAAATGAGCTAAAAGTCTTTATTGATGACCTGGGAAGAGGCACCATAAGGGAGAGATGACTGATTATTCTAAGAAAATGTTTCGAGTGGTATAGGCAGTTTTGCATTGCTCTTAATCCAAGAAAATGCATCTTTGGAGTACCTTATGGATTGCTGTTGGACCATATGGTTAGCTTGGCTAGTATTATGATCTTGATCTTGAAAAGATAAAGGTTAATGCATTGGCTAAGAGGACATTGACATTGACAAATCTATTTTCCTTTAATTGTTTGTGTATTTGGAGTGATCCATATCAAATATCCTTTGAGGATGTGAAGCAATAATTGGCAAAAGCTCCAGTCCTAAAAGCACCTAAAAGGGGCAATATATTTTGTATATTTTTAGCAACTACAATATATAGTATTAACTGCTATTTAGCCCAGATTTGGAAAGAGAAGCGATACGATCCAATTGCATTTGCTCATGTAGATTAGGAATGTTCAAGATTAATTATACTTACATGGAGAAACTGTGCCTTGGGATGGTATTTCCAACAAAGAATTTTAGGCACTACATCATGTATAAAAAAGTAGTATTTTATATGAAGGCGGAGGGTCTGCGGCTATTATTGAATAAGTGGTAACTATCTGACCACCTAGCAAGGTAGCTAATCACCTTGTAGGAGTTTGATTATAAAATTAGGAGTAACCCACCAAAGTTGTAGGGCATTGTCAAGTGTATGTGGATTCCAAGGAGTTGAAGGAAGTCTTAGCTAAAGGCCACCTTAAGGGTCTATTCAAATTTGATACGGCTTCCATTCCATCCTAATATGTTGCTATAATGCACTATTTATCCATTCCATCCTAGTATGCTACTATAACGTACTATTTATCCACAAGAGAGGCTAGAGCCACTTTGTCAAAAGATGAAAATTAGGTAGAAAGCCTTGAAATTTGCCTTAATTATAGTAATACTATATTAACAAGGGGTTGATGATGTTTATTACTGATGTGTCATGCCTGATGAGGTTCTGTTTATATTGGAAGAGTTCCATGACTCGCTTATGGAGGGCACTTTGCTGGACGATTGATTACATAGAGAGCTTTGAGAGCTAGATATTGGTGGCTGTCCATTTTTTAGGATGCATTTGTATATATTAAGAGATATGATACATGTTAGAGACATGATAATAGGGAGAGTAAAAAGTGCCAACTGAATCCTATTATGGCTATACTACCATTTGAGAAGTGGGGCATTGATTTCATTGGACCCATTGTGGTAACAAACTATTTCATGAAGTGGTCTAAAGCCCATGCTACGATGAAGGATAATACCAAGGAAATGACTAGTTTTATTTTGGACCAAATTGTTTGATGTTTTAGTCCACCTAAGGAACTTATGTCTAACCGTGGGACATATTTTTTTGAATAAAGTGATTAAGGCTTTGACATAAACATTGAAGATTAAATGTAATAAGACCACACCTTATAACCCCCAAGCTAATGGACAAGTAGAGAGTACCAATAAGTAGCTCGTGGAGATTTTATCCAAGAAACTATTCTAAAGATAAGCATGATCAAGATAAGAAGTTGTATGTGGCTATTTGGGCTTATAATACAACATTCAAGAGAGCTACAAGAAGCCACACTCCTTTTAAAATAGCATATGGGAAAGTGCGTTTTACCTCTAGAGATTGAGCTGCCTACAATAAGGTTTGCTCTAAATCATTCTCTGGGGAAAGAGGAAGCGTCGCAAGAAAGGTTTATTTCCCTTGCACATCTTGACAAGATTAGATTGCAAGCTTTGTTATATCAAGAAGTAGGGAAGAAACGAATGAAAATACTCAATGACCTTTGGGCTAAGAAAGTATAAGTTTGCTAAGGGTCTACTGGTTTTATATTATGATACTCGGCGTGAGTTCTTCCCAAGCAAGTTGGAATCCAAATGGGATGGTCCTTATAAGATTGTTCATATAGGAAATAATGGCTCTACAACCCTTTTAACAGATTTGCAAGGGATAGAGTTCAAAACTAAAGCAAATTCCAATAAACTAAAGCCCTATTATGTATAGGGACTAACGTTGGACTTGGAGCCCTTGCAAGTCCTTTAGGATTCAGCTTAAACTTGTAGAGGATACCAAGTTTGTTTTAGATAACTCTAATGGGTGGAAATATAGATTGACGACGGATTTGGAGGGGTCTTCCTCTGATAGCCTAGGAAGTTAGTCTAATTGACCTGTCCGACCATATTACGAACCTTTCCTAGTCGCCTAGGGAATATTCCCTTTACTAGACCTCAAAATAAGGGTCCCTGATAACTCGCACAACCCACAATTGGATGCATTGTGCCTCAAGTTGCTACCAACATAAGTACTCTATCTAACCTAAAGGCTAGATCCATAAATGTCACCTTTTTTCCATTTGGTCACATAGACCTTATTTAAAATACAAGTTATTAGGACGCACCCAATGTTTGTACTCACTCATGGCTTCTCCTCATAATGGGGGCCTTACAACTTAGAGCACCATGGATCATTGGTGGCACCTTACGAGAGTGGGGCATTGAGCATATCTAACAAATGATATATATCTCAAATCTAACCATTAAAAGATCAATAGCCAAGTATGGAGCCTACACTATAAAGGGCCAACAAGGGTCTATTATGTAGGCCTTAAACTTTAATGAACATCCAACTTGTAATTTAGAAGACATTAGAGTAGCTCCCCTCTATTTTTCCTAGGGAAAGATAATTCTATTAATAGTACATTGGAGAAAACCCTAGAGGTAAATACACTAATAGGTAGGGAGAAGGATACAAATGAGGAGAATCATAGAATAGTCATGAGCCGCCCCCCTTGGCACAGAGTGGGAAGTTGAAACGAGTTTCTATATGTCTTTTGGAGGAGGCTACATGAAAACTTTAAGCATAGTAAGATATCTCTCTTTTTATGTAGAATCTTGATCACGATGGAGATATAAGGTCCAACAATGAGGAGATTTAAGAACATCATAGTGGAAATGAGGAGGGTGTCTTATAGTCCACAATAGTGTAACATTTGGCACTTGGCTTGGTTATGCTAGGGACCTAGTGGCATGCATGCAATGCGGTGAGCCAAAGGAAACATGAAGACATTGCCTATGAGATTTCCCTAGAGTCCATGAGTTTTGGAGGAGAGCTCTTAAGATATTACTCCATGGCACAATGGAGTCCATGGTAGCAACATGGGGGTTTGTAGCTTGGGCCATAGATAGAGGTCCAGCATGTGTCTTTGAGGATGGTCAAGGGAGCACTCCTTTTCTCATTAGCGAGTATCATTTGAGTAGGATCCCTACCCTACATTACTCACAATAAATGCAATGAACTAAGTGGTATTTCTGGGAGCCAATTTCTAGCATCATAGCTTGGTATATATGGACTATGAGACATAGCCAGGTCATCAATCTTCATTATATATTCATTGGGAGTCTTTATCAAGGATTTGGTCTTAGATAGTCCACACTCGTTGCATGAGATGGGAAAGAATGTAGAGCATCTTTGAGAGGATGAGGAAGAAAAGAGAGACTTTCCCAAATTTGGGATTCAAACACCTTCTTTCATACCATCCCTTGGATGATTTGACATTGTAGCCCCCCAAATTGGTTGTTCACACAACCATTGTATTTTTAATGTACTTAGTTACTCTTAATAGAGTTCCTTATATATGCGTCGTGATCAGTCCAGCTACCTTAGGATTTTGAAGGTAATGCTATGGGCTCTCTCATGAAAAATTTTGAGCTCAAATACCATGGCCTCTTGAAGAGGATTTGCCACGTCCCCTTCTTGAACTTCAGTAAAATACTTGGATCTATTCACCATTTCTTTGAGATGAGTCACCTTACATATTGATCTCTTCGGTAATCATGAGAGAGACTAACTCATCAAAATCTAGAAAAGCCTTCCATACATATACGGAAGTGACATATGATTTCCAAGTCTTCTTATTGTTAAGGCCACCCAAAGTAGATGAAACCAGATCATCATCATTAGGCATTGCATCAATCATTACTAAAGCATCTGCAATGCTCCTCACCTTCAAAACATGCTCATTGACAGACATTTTTCCTTTCTTTGAGGTATTCAACTCTTACTTAAGTTGAATCTTACGCGCCTTTGTATTTACTAAAAACATGTTCTAAAAATTTGTCCAAGCTGCATGTGAAGTTTTTCCATTCTTGATATGTCCCAGCATAGTATTGTTAATGACTACAAATGACCAATACATCACCTTTTTGTCTTCTGCATTCCATTCTTTCCATACCTTTAATTCACCTGTAGTCATAAGGATACTTAGATTTAGCTAATTTTCTTCATTTGAAACAAACTCATAAAGGCAATTTCCAATGAGGAAGTTCATCACACGAAACTTCCCATGAAGGGTAGTTTTTATTGTCTAGTTTCTCAATGATGGGATTTCCAGTATTATTTACCATTATTATAAAAAAGGATATAAAATATCAAGTCTTTTGCAACCTTTCATAGTAAGTGCATAGCAATATACCAGGTAACATTTTCCACTGAGTGCATGTTTGCCAATTAGGTGGAATCCCTTCTATCACAGCCTCAATCATAGCTATGACCCTATAATCTCTACCTTTGAATCTCCTCTAGTAGCTCTTAAAATGCAAGCCAAACCCCCACTAAGGTAGCAACATGTATAGAGAATCTCCCCCATGATAAGTATGTCCATTGTCCAATAATGTGGCCTAACTCTAATCTCAAATAATGATTGAAGAGAAGAGGATACCTTCTCTTCTCTTCAATAGTAGTTGGGAAAGTCGATAAAGCACCAAAGATACAGATCTCCATGATCTAATAATGGTAGTCACAAATCTAATCTCAAAGCATGTCCTAAATCTCTAGTGCAAATCTATTGAAAGATCCAATGAATGCTTAGTTGCCACGCTCCTCCATGTGCAAGTGCCATATCTTGTAGCCTCCCCATTAGGAGTTTGTTCCAAGGCTCCTCATCTAGAAGCAAACACCTAACATTGAGCTTGACCAATAAGGCTTTGCATTGGCCATCTAGGTCTATGATGCTTTTCCTTTTACAAAGTATGAAAGGGTATTGTGTTTGACCAACTCACCATAATGTGAGCAAGGCACATGTGTCCTATCAATTCTTTCATCTTTGCATTTAATGATTCATTGCATATATATTGGAAATCTTATCCATTCTCACTAGTTTTAGTTACTACTTGAATCATATGTCCTCATGGATGCCATTTTGGCATGAGGGTGCCATTTTAGCTAGCAATGAGCAAGCTTTTAATTGCTACCCATGAAAAGAACCTTCAAAATGCCAAGCTAAACAAGCTCTAATTGATCCAAAAGCCTTTCATGAGCATCAATACATCATCTAGGCATAAGAAATGGGCCCCATAAGCATTGGTAGAGCATTAACCAATTAAATCCTTGCTGTCCAAATAATGAATAGCATGTTTGACATGAATGGTAGGTCAATGGCTAACCTCAAACACTCAAGATAATGCTCAAAATGGAAGCCTTCAATGTCGAGGATGCAAAGCAAGTAACAAATGATGTTGGAGCTCAATAAGAGCTGTAGTAGATAAATGATGTTATGAACATGGGTAGCCAAACTGATACAATTCACATTGACAACTCCTAAGGGCTCTAGTGTTGCTATTGAGCTCAAAGCTCACTTGGCAAGGCTCAAATCAATGTCTAGAAGATTCTTAACAAGCCTAGAAGGTGTGGAGTTGATCGGAGAAGCAACAAGGTTGATGCACACCTCAATGAGTGGTTGCCATGAAAACACATGGACCTTCATTATCTTCATTGCATTCCAGATTATAAGTGTTAGTTGGTTTTCTTAGATTGCAACCACCTTTCTTTAGATTTACCTCCATAGGATGCCACCTTTTTCATATGTAGATTTCTTTCTTCCTTCTCTCCATCCAGCCACCTTTATTGATGATGAACCCTTTAAGCTTGAAAAGAGTCTAAACTAGATGCCAATATTCTCTCTTGATGGTGAATCCTTTAAGCTTGTATAGAGTCCTTACAAGCTTGATTTAGGACCTTCTCTTGATTGTGGGGATCTTGTGCTTTGGCAACCTCTCCACATAAGTGACATGCCACTATGCTAGATGCATTGTACTAAATGGATTATGGTGTGCCATTTTGAATGAATGGATTTCCATGTATAGATAAGAAATACTATGCACCATTCAAACCTCACTTGCATTCAAGCTATGAATTTCTTTTGGTATATAGTTGGCCTTTCTATTCATATTTCCCATGTGCATGATAAACAATGTCATCATTTAATCTTTCAATATAAATTGCATTCCTTTTGAGCTAGTTTGTTGGAACCAATGATTTTATGCTTCTTAAGTATAATATATTTTCCTTCTTTCATATGCATTTTGAGAGAGAGAGAGAGAGAGAGAGAGAGAGAGAGAGAGAGAGAGAGAGAGTTGAGGTACATGTATAAACTTACCATACATTTTTGGACATGAAAACAATTTGAATTTTTATACAAGTATGAAGAGAGAGAGAGAGAGAGAGAGAGAGAGAGTGTGTGTGTGTGTGAGTTTAAAGGTACGTGTATAAATTCACCATATATTTTTGGACATGAAAACAATTTGAGTTTTTATGGAAGTATAGAGAGAGAGAGAGAGAGAGAGAGAGAGAGAGAGAGAGAGAGAGAGAGAGAGAGAGAGGATGTGTAAATTTACCATACATTTTTGGACACGAAAACAATATGAATTTTTGTGCAAGTATATAGACCGTGTAAAGTAGCCAAGTAAATAAGAGAAGGTACGTATAATAAGAAAGCAAGCAATTGATGCCTCTTTTTTTAGTGAACAAGCTCACGATGTAGTCATAAGAGATGGAGCTATGCATGGGAAACAATAAACTTTTGTCTCATTACAATCCAATCATGGAAAATTTAACAAGCAAGAAACATTGGGAATAGCTTGGAATCCTCGTTAAAAAATGAGTTAATGCAAGATTTTTCTATTATGTATTGAATATTATAAGATCTTTACATTTCATTAGATTGCAAAGTATAACCCAACTTATAAGCCTTTATCATGAGACATTGTGTATCACTTTTGGTGTAAAAGAAAGAATATAATTAAATGTGTTTTGACAATTGTGCAAAATATGGATCAAGAATGATGTCTCTTTAATAACAGATGGGTGAAGTGATACTTGAAAATGATCCATCCATAGAATATTTACCTATTTTTTAGTAAATATACAATTCATTTTCTCATATGATATCTCAAGTACAAGAAAAAATACAAATAAGCTTTTGAAGGAATGAATTGAAGGTGTTAAAAAGCTAGGTGTTAAAAGATTAAGACTAACCATGGAATCCAATTTATTGTTGATGGTGAGGTAACAAATAAGACAATCAGTATGAGACTTAGGAGAGATATGCACATCACATTTAGTTCATACTTTACTCATTGCTTGAGCAATTTGTTGAAAGACATTAACTACTTGTCATAGATTGATTACTTTACCGAAGAGAGTAACAATATAGTTAATTTTATTAAAAGCCATCAATTCATTAATAGTGAGTTTTGCAAGGAAGCACCTCTAACGCAATTGATAGTAAGTAATGAATGAATATGATATGCTACTTCTACATCAGGCACATGTATGGCTATACAAAACATGATTCAAGTTCATGCATTTAGGAACAAATTAAAAAACATCAATATTGTCACGAAATCAATTATACACTTGATACGTATTGTGAACGAACGAGTCATGCATTGGAAATGTCTATTAAAAAACAAATCACATGATTAAGAAGCTAAGACAACTTAGTCTGAGTAAAACGAAGTATTAAAAAAGTTTGAGATTTATATAAAGCAAGATGGAATGCTTATAACTCACTAATGAGTAGCAACATATGTATTGAATCAAAAGTTCCAATGGTCTAATCAAAAGAAGGACATGCAATTGAGATACAATGCTCTTTACGTTAGTTCCCATTGACACTAATAGAAGATTAATGAAACATCAACTTATTTTTTATAAAAACAAGTTAAGGATTAACTTCATTGATGCATAAATAGATTGGTTTAAGATTAGGACTACCTTATGGTGGAAAGATTATAGGGTAAGTACACTTGAGTTTCAAACATTAACAAATTGAATTTTGTCTCAAGGTATAAGCTCCTCTCCCATTAAGTGACTATGTAGTGTATTTCAACATGTTGCATTTAAAAAGAGAAATAGAGTTGGGATAAAAAAGTGAATGACTTAATATGAGTGCAAACTTGTCCTTGCATATGTGGCTTAAGGCAAAAAAGCTTCTAGCTCTTGATGAAGAAGATTCCTTGGATGATGAGGATGAGGAGACACCTATGCCTACAAATATGGTTGATGACCAATATGCTTTGGAGCTTGCAATTGCTGATTTTGATGATGATGTGGCTTTCTTAGACAATATGGATGAGTCTTCTAAATAATCTAGCCACTGGTGATAGGCATGTATGATCCAATGGTTACTTTGAGAAACTTTCAAATTTCAAGCTACCATATTTTATCCACTATAGTCGTTATTTGATGTTTGACTCTTTTATGTAGTAAGATCTTAGATTATCATTTATTTTGGATCTTATGTGCAATTTCAATATAACCAACCTTTCATTTATGGAAAAGACTATCATGTTTGCAAATCACACGTGTTTTTCAAAGAGTTTTTATCAAATATATAAATGACTAGTTTGAAATATAAATCATATATACAATACAAGTTGTTTCCCTTACCTACCTATTCCCCTTGGGGTCTCATTCCTGTTTCATCGAGACTTCCCATTCCATTGCTACTATGCTCTAAGGTTTAAAGTCACATTGCTAAGCTCAAGGAACTTCTCCATTGGTAATTGGATTTTATTCAGGATCTTGGCCCTCTCCCTAGGGAGGATTTAGTTGCTTGGAATAAGGCAATTTATTTTGCTTCTTTACCGTGACTGTTGTATGTGTCAAGCGATTAACATACTTGTTACGCGGGAAGAGGGGGACCGGGGGAGAGAGAGAGAGAGATTTACGAAAAGAGAGAGAGAGAGAGAGAGAGAGAAGCTGCTATATTTTCTCAATGATTGAAATGGCCTGGCAGTTTACAACAAATCTGTTACATCAACTCTAGGCCTTCAAAGCCTGTCGGATGTCTTTACCTGCTTCTGATATCTGACTGTCTGATGAAGTGACAGCCGCATCAGCTAGAGCTTTGACATCAAGATCGATCGCAATACCTTTTACCAAACCGTCCAGAATCTGCTTGCAAAACTCAAGAGGCATTAGGAGACAATGAAGTTGCTAATGCAATGATCATTTACCCATCGTAAACATGTAAACCACACAAAAGCATGCAAGATACATGCAGCACATGGTGGTCCTGTGGATGTGCACACACTTGTGTGGCAGGATTGAAGGGTACTTTGAGAAGGGTGGCCAGCCTTTCATCCCCACGAAAGGGTAAGATACCAGTCTCACATCCCCGTGAGGAGATTAAGATACCAGTCTTACATCCCCACGGAAGGGTAAGATACCAGTCTCACACCCCCATGAGAGGATCAGACACAGGCCTTACTGTTGCATGTTGTAGGAGAAGCCAAGCCATTAGTGACAAATTGCAGAGGAAAATCATACAAAGAGATGGAGTACATGTCTATTGGCTATGCATTGCACATATTAAAATACAAAAAAATAGAGAAAGACCGAGTATTAGCAAGCCAAACTTACAAGAGACCCGATAGTCAGAAGTGCCCGGAATCTGCAGACAGAGTCCTGTTCTTGAGGGCCTGCCATCTGGGAATGCATTTAACAATGAATGTTAGTAAAGTATATGGGTCTGCATACTTGTCCTTAGTCAAACAAGTGCTTTAATCAGACCTCCATGGCCGCTGAAAGAACTTGAATTTGACCTGCTTCATCCTTTGTTTCAATCAAGAGCACGCAATAGCTGACGAGAACAAAATGGATTAGGACATATGCAGACGACATTTTCTTATTACCAAGTATGTACACAAAGACTTACACGAATGATTTCAAACAGCTACACTCATGATTGCAGCTTAAATTTTAGAACACCTAAGAAAAGAAGGATTCCATAATTGTAGCCTAATTTTTGCAAGGATCCAAAAGAAATGCCCCTCATGAACTGCAGTGGAAGCTAAAACCTAATCATTAGCATTCCAGCTGGATTTGTATCTGATTTGTCCATTTATTTTCCTTCTTGACTACTAAAACACAGACCAAACTTACCTCGCATGAGTTACAAAAACATGCTATTTGATCAATTCTAGCTAACCCCTTTCTCAAAGAAAACCCCTTTCTTTGGGGATGATGTTTGGGACTGGATAGAGAAATGGGGCAGCCACGAACCATATAGATTAGATTCACTTTAATTTGGACCTTCACGAGCTGTGTCAGGAAAGCTAAAAAGATTAGATGCACTACAATCTATTGTGCTGCCCCAATCTAATCACCAACTGTATAAGGGTTAGCCTAAGCTGCGTTACTACTGATATCGCTCCTCCCCATTTAAGCCTTAGCCTTGCCTCTTCTTTTTCATTTCTCCCAATAAAAATATCCTGCTGAAAAACCCAGGTAAAATTGCAAGGCAGAACCCAGATACCAACTGGGGATGAACCTATCTTCCAGGGGAGCTGCTCTCAAGTAAGAAAATGTCATGTATCATGGGTTCAATGAAATCCATTCCAACTGAGTATACTGTCCAGACATGTATAAGGTGAATAAAAAATATGATGCCCAATTTCAAGTAGCAGGGGATGCCTCTTGTCTGCTGTGCATGCTCTCCAAATTGCCCTACACTGTGTAACATCTGCCTCAAAGGTATGAATAACCTAAGCGTCTTTGACATGGAGGTAGCCCGATGAGGGGAGAGGCAAAGTGCAGACCGCCCAGACATGTATAGAGTGAATAAAAAAGATGCCCAATTTCCAAGTAGCGGGGGATGGCTCTTGTCTGCTGTGCATGCTCTCCAAATTGCCCCACACTGTGTAATATCTGCCTCAAAGGTATGAATAACCGGTCCCTGACATGGAGGTAACCTGATGATCGATAAGAGGACACGGGGTGAAATCTGAGAGGGGTGGGGAGACTAAGGCTTAATAAGCACACCGAAAGTTTGAAGTTAAGAAGGTTCAATAATATGCGATCTTTTGTGAAGGCAGTTCCACTGTACAGAAACAAAATGCTGAATGATAAAAAGGACAGCTTGCCAATTTTCTGTGGTTGTAAGAGTCAATACTTACTTCAGAAGCAAAGTGGAATATGCCACACGAACATTTTTGTTGGAAGATGTGTGACAGTCTGAAAACATATCCAATATCTGCATCAACAAATTGAATTGAAGCTAGTTACATATACCTTTAAAAATAGAAGATAAATGGCAATGACAAAAGGAGAACCTAGATTATTTTAAACATCCTTATCTCTAGACTCTAGAAAGGAACCAAAGCAAGGAGAAATGTTCCTCATAATGACCTCCTTTGGAGCCTTTAATGTTCTATTGATTCCAGTGAGTACAACACAGTTAATTGAACCCTAAGAACTGCAAGGACACCTCAAGGCTGGAGAGCGGAAAACAAAATCCAGTTTTTAGGATCCCTGAGCTGCATTTTCTCCATTCTTACATATCCTTCTCAATACTCCGTGGTTATTTGGAGGAGACAACATGAAATGCTACCCAAGACCCTTTTGACAGGGACTTCCATAGAGCGTGTCTTTTTTCCTATTTTTCTGTGCATTGAGTAATAGTCTTAACTGAATTTCTTTATTTGTGGAGTGCTTACTGGACACAAGGTATATGAGACTAGCATGATGACGATGGCATCAAACCTTCCCCATGACATCAGTGACAACAAGCAAAATCTCCCTTCAAATAACACGTCTACCTTCACAAGTGAAGATTCTGGTAGCAATCCTTTAATGATCAACAGTATGGGGGTGAGCGTGCTTGGAAGTATACTTAAAAGAAAGCTTGACTACTTCAGGACTCACATTGCAGCGACTCATTGCCTTTTACGCCCTGCTCTTTCATGTTATCAGCTTTGCTGCCTGACCTGTCTTGCCTACTTATCTCTTTGTTAGTGCAACTCGACTTCAGCCTCCTGGCTATTTTCCTAATCATCACCATCTTTTCTCTCTACTTTCTGCAGCTTTCTCAGCTGAGTTCTTTTCAAACTCTCATCTATTCATATTATCTGTTCTCCCTTCCTTCTCAGCAAGCTGTACCTGCCTCAAGCATGACACATGTCTCAGATGGTGTTTCTCTGTTCTCGAATTCAACAAAATATAAAGATAGTGTCTGACTGGCCTTCTCTCTCTCTCCAACTATACTTATGTGTCTACAACAGAAAAACCACCACAATTGAGATGAACACCTGCAGGCTTCTGCTGGTGTTGCAGACCAATATACCTCTGCTTCACACACCAGTCCCCTCCTCTACTCCTCAACAAAGACTAGCGCGAGACAATTAGAAAACAATTTTCTCCTCCCTTTGTCAATTAGCATGTGAGGTTGTCAACAATAGAAGCCTTGGTCTGCAAAATCTGTGCAAAAGGCTCTACCTTTGGCAGCAATATCTCTCATGTATCTTGATGTCTTAAAGTAATAGATAGGCATGACCTTGTTCCATAAAGCTCCTTGAAAGATCATACAAAATTCTTCCAACTTACTACTGTGTTTAGCTTCCCATAGACAAAGACCATCCAAAGGGCTTAAACAAGAGATATGGTAAGCAAGAAATGCAGCCTTGAGACTTAACCTCGCTACGTTTGGTGTGAATCCAGCTTCTGAGAACTGTGTGCCTAAAAGAGTTGACTGCAACACGGATCCCCATCAGTTGATTTGCATCAATGGTTGGAGATGCAGCTGATCTTTGTAACGCTTCCATGAGAATATCTACAGCCCAAAATAACCAAGAACCAAAAACAGAAAAGGTCAAAACATATAGACAATGCAAAGCTGAGCAAGTAAAAGCTTTGCATATGTATATTTGACACAATGAACTTGTTGAGTGTACTATAATTATCTAAATCACAAGCTCCTAATATTATTGTGTCCCTTCTAGAATAACATCAGCCTCCTTTAGACCTCAATTATCCAAGAAATAGTCTGCATCTTCCATACCTTTTCCGGTCTCAGCATAGGAAGCCAATAACTTCGCTCCACTAGGATGAAGGATGACAATTCGTAAAATATCAAGACCTGTTGAACAAATAATTCCATTTCATATCAAAAGTAGGCATTGGTGAGAAGCTATTCCACTCAAAAAGTGTTTTTGAAAGTGTAGAAAGCACTGGATTAATTCATCAAACAGAGGATATAAAATAGAGAGTGCATTTTACGTGGTTTTAAAACCACAAGGCTCAACCTAATGCATCATGTTGAACTGCAGGCCACCAACCACCTGCTACCCAAGTTAGAATGATATGCCTTCTAATCTAAGAAGCTTAGCAACAATTTTCTGTATCACACAGTTTGCTATCCTCAGATTAACAAAGAGCAAGGAATGCAATTTCTTAAGACACACCAAACTTTGAGGTTTTATGTTGACTTCAATTAGGCCTCCACATCTGTTAGTCACTTTTGATCACTTGTACAGTTGGTACTAAAAAGTAAATCCCAAGTGTGATGGTCCCGCCCTCAGATACCCACGCGGGACCCCCTCGGGACCCCATCTAGGCCCTGGAGCAGCACCAGACCCCTCCCCCAACTTTGCCATCTTGACCTCTCAACACATCATGGGACACCCCAACACAACACGGAATGCGACACGGATCACAACATGCTCACCAATATGAACAAGGGCCCATCTTGAGGGCCACACATCATATTCATAGCCAAAAAGTATGTACAAGGTAGCCGGAGGCACAGCAAGGGACTTTGTCATGGGTGGTGGGTGGAGCTATCAACGCGCTGCGACACGATGCCAACCACGTGGGTGAGGGAGCTACAAGATTGGTACTAAAAAGTAAATGACTAGTCAAATCCAAATAAGGGAGATCAGGGTTTCCCTCGGATCCAAGTTACAATCTTTTAGGAAGTGAACTCCATAATCAAGAATGTCAGGCTCTATGGCATGAATTTTCGAAATGGAAAATCAAGAGGACATTTTTCCATTATAGATTGCCAAACAGGTGGTTCTACTAGCCTTTACCTAACAAGCAGAGGGCCAGGGTGATGGCAATACATGCAAACGGACTTGTGTATGTATCTTGACATTGCAGTTGATTAATCAATGCAGTGTTTTCCCTCTTCATGGGCGAGAAAAAGAAAACAAAGTTTTTCACAAGTTCTATGCAAGGTCATTGTCTTGAAGAAAATAGCAACATAATAGAATTTTCTATCCAACTGTCCTTACTCAAGGAGAATGATAAGAATCTAGATCTGACTACATCTTTGCAGAGAAAGTAGCACAATTCAAACGCTTTTCTGTTTGTATGTCTTATCTCTTCTTTACATCCTTTAACAACTTTCCAGCATTTTGAAGTCTCTCACAATTATCAAGCTTTATGCTTTTTAATGACTGTTACTAGAGTGCATGCTTTCTTGAAAATCTGACTCAAATAGTCATTATTTTGGACTGAACTAAAAAGAGGAAAAGAAAAGAAAGGTCTTCTAATGACACCACAGAAAAACTCCCTGAGGTAAAATACAAAGCACAAAAATCGCTGTAAGTAACATTGTAACTACAATGGTTGAATAAATAACCATGTGCAGCACAAAGTGAAAGAAGGTGCCAGAATCCCATGCCTACATAACAGCACCTCTCCTCCACAGCCACTCAGAGTTGAACTGTAATCTCTCCCAACTCTTATGGAGAGTATTTGTGTCCAGATCCTAGTGAGAGTCTCTATCTTTCTCTCAAGGGGCCTTGCCAAAACGAACCTCACGAGTTGAACTATAATCTCTCCCAACTCTTATGGAGAGTATGAGTGTCTAGATCCTAGTGAGAATCTCCATCTTTCTCTGGAGGGGCCTTGCCAAAAGGATCCTCACTTTGGTAGGATCTTGCAAGTAGTCCGTGATGGACCTGGTAGCCCAGGAAGCTTTGGCGGTCCAAATGCCCGCAATCTGGCTACCGAGAGAAAGATGGTAGAAAAGAAAAGTATTCCTTTAAAAATGGATTACTATTTAAACAAGGCAAAGTATGAGTGTCAAATAATAAGGATATCTACAAAAGGATTTTGTATTAGCGTCATGATGCATCAAGCACGGGACACCATGGCATATATTGGACTTGGCCTTGATTAGCCAGTATTTCTATTGCCTGCACAAGAAGATTTTGGTTGAGTCTTGCATGCATGAGTACCACACTCAACTTAATAAAGCGTAATGTCACAAATAAGCGGGGTTGTCATATCCTTTTCAAAATCCAGATAAAAAGTGGAGTTTATGTATTTTGCTGTAGGATATCCCCCTACGATTGGAGGTCGTGACACAATTTGGGTCATGGTCAACCGGTTGATGAAGATGAATCAGTTCATTCCGATAAAGTTGATCGTTAAAAGCCATGAGTTGGCTAACCTCTTTGTTGAGCATTTATATAAACTTCATCATTTGCCAAATGAGATAGTTAGTAGCCATGACCATGCCCCTAAGTTCATTGGCCATTTCTAGAAAATAGTTTTAAGTTGTTAATGTGATTTTTTTCTTTTTTGCAAATAAAGTATGTCTAATTATATTACTTTAGAAAAAAACCGAAATACAAGGAAGTGCTCATGCTCAACAGACTAGCTGGAGCTGATGCAAAGTCATAGATATATCAAGTATACAAGCCTCTCAGGGTAGTCTAGGGGGGATGGGGGCAAGAAGCCATGGAGGGGGGTGTATCACCATCTGCGGCTGCTTGCTTGCCATAGTTGTCAGGTACGAAAAGTACAGTATGATACGGTACGATAAAATATGGTACTAAATGGTACCTTAAGATTTTATAAGGTATGGTACGATATTAGTACGAAAAAAAAAAATAACTTCATTATTTTGAACTATAGATGATAGAACAGATGTTTAAAGTCTCAATAGCAATGCTATTGGAGTATATAAGATGAATACTTGAGGGTAACACGCCAAAACCTCTGGCATATGCCGCATGCGCAACATGCGCTACAACTTACAAGTACATACATAGGAGTGGATACATCATACATGAATGATCATACAAATAAGAGGCATGCATGCTTGAGAGAGAAGGTTGAGAGAGAGATGAAATGACATGAGATGCTTTATTAACGTCTACAAGAGGCCAAAATGACCTATGAGACCAAACAAACCACCAAAGGTTTTGGTAAATGATTTATGAATTTTGTTATAGTTTTGTTTGGCATTGCTAACGCTAAAGTAGCTATCGATGGTATATTCACTAATTCGTGTACTCTCAGAAGGTACATTAGGCTAAGCTATCCTCTGGCCTAGTTTTATTAGCAATGTGTACTAATGCTTTGGGTTGGGTGGTGCAAAATGAGCTGTGAACAAAGGTAAAATCAATAGGATTAAGCTACTTGATGATTCTCAAATGGTGCTGAATTTATTTATTGACGACACTAACATATTGTGAAAAATGATGGGACATCAATTAGAAACGTTTGGAACTGCTTGAATACCTTATGTGCAGCCTTAGCTCTAGGATAAATCATAACAAAACATGTATGAGGAGTCTACTCAAGCTTCCACCCCCTTTCTTGGTTGATCGATCAAGGCTACAAAACCACCACCACCACCACAACAACAATAGTCAACAACCCAAACCACCACCAACAACAACAACCACGCCCAAAGAAGAAGAAGAAGAAAAAAAAGTGCTTGTTTTTTGGTACGAATTCGTTCGGTATGAACCGTATAGTATGAATCAGTTCGTACTACGTACGAGTGCAACTATGCTGCATGCATCACGAGAAACAAGTCCTAGCTGTCCCAAGTGCACATGAAATGAAAACAAAGTTCTTGCCGAGCTCGAGACTTGCCCTACACCTGGTCCCATTGGCCGCGGAGGGAATGGATGATGGAGGTCTAGAGCTTTGCTAAAGTTGCTTGTACTTGAAGTCTCTCCCCGCCAAAAACCTCCTAACACCGTGCCTTCCAGATATGCCATCCAGTAAGACTTCCTATGATCTCCCACACCTCAAAGCGGTCTGTTGTGAGCTCCAGTACCTGGCGGATGGGTAGAGCCTCAAAACCAACCACTGCACACGACCCTGCCTCAATAATGAATATCATGTCCTGCATCCCAGTCTCATTTAGAAGGTGATGGCCTTGGCTGACTACTTGCCAACAGAAAGCTCCCCATGAGTTATATATCCAAGGCTGGGTAATATACGGCGGAGGATGCGGCATGCTCCTCTCCACACGAGTTGCGCCGCATCACATGACCAAAGGCAATGCTTTGGAGACTCTAGAGGCTGCTGTGTGCAGCGTTTACAATCTCCCTTCTGCATCTGGGCTAACCAACTCCCCACTACTAGGCCTCCATGTGCCACCAGCCATAAGAAATACGATACCCTCCTTGGCCTCCAACTATCCCATAGGCGGCGCCAAAAGGTCCGTCAGAAAGCCTCCATGATATTGTGCTCTGCCCAGTGCCTGCTGCGCGACGGCGCCCAATCCATGTCCTCCTACATTAGTATGTGTCTGCCAATCCTGGCTGTGTACTCCAGGAACCTCGGTAGCTTCTTGGCGATCGCAGTGGCCAGCCATAGCCACTCTCTCGGATTCCACTCCAACTCATCATGTGGCCTGCCTTCCCAAATCCAGAGGCGCCACTCCTTGAGCTCCTTCCTGAAGACATAAGGGTCCAGTTGCCATGTCTTCCCCTGAAGGCCAACCACCCGAATCCCCCTCCATGAAAGGACAACTATCCCCTCATCCTGTTGCTCTCTATCAAGGGCCAGACGCCCCCCCTCCTGCACAGTGAAGAAGATCCCATGTGGGGCGCCTCCCACTCTACCTGCCACCTATAGGGGGATATGTGTTGGTGAAAACCTAGCGGCCCATACCTCCTCTGGCTCTATCGGCTCTCGTCTGGGGGGGGGCAAGCCACTCGTGAGGTATTGCTACGTCTATCTCCGTTCTCCTAAACTCAACTCCTCTCTGGCAACCTGATGCCCATTGCAACACCTCCTCATCAACCATCCTGTACACCTCTCACCATGTTTTGATGGTGCGAGCCGGACAAGCCTCCCAACCAGCCCATTAGATGTGGGGGCGCTTGCCAATCTGTACCCCATCGCGATCTCTAACCTGGGGGTTCCAGATCACCGGTTGGCACTCTATCTCCTCTTGGCAGCCTAGGGTTCTCTGAATTAGGGCCTTACGGAGGCCTTGCCACACACGAAGCAGACTGCGTAGGAAGGGGGATCTGAGGGAGGTAATCTGGGTTATCGTGAAGATTCATCTTAGGGATGGCCTCCAATCACCACCAAGCCTCAGTCTACACTCCTGGAGACCCTCCTGCAATAGGACCTTCCAAGTCTGCACTCTTGATGTGAGGCCACGAACTACTAGCTTGCCCAAGAGGGCCATACTCTGATACTTTGGGTCTATGATCCCAAGTCCTCCCTCTGACTGATGCTAGGTGATGGTTGCCCACGCCACCTTGGCCCAAGAGTCCCTAGAACCATCTAACCCGGCCCAAAGGAAGTTCCGCACTAGGCAACAAAACTGAACTACACAAGACGAGGAGAAGCACCGATACAAGGCGATGTACCAAGCCGTCGCTAGGAGGACTTGGTTAACCACCAGGGCTCGGCCTACTAGGGAAAGGCGAGCGGTACTCCAATAGGTCAACTTTCTCCGAATAGAGTAAAGGACTGGAAGAAACTCCTAGGCGCGAGTGATGTCGAGTCCCACCTGGAACCCTAGGTACCAGACGGTTTGCCCTCTGCACACCCATCTAAATCCCAAGTGGACGGCCCACTCCGTGCTAGAGTCTGGGTCTATAAGGAAACCAACAGACTTTCGCCAGTTGATTTTCACTCCCGCTGCAGTACAGAACACCTCGATATCCAGTCTCACTCTCTCAAGCATCAACTCATCATCCTCTACGTTAAGTGTTGTATCATCTGCATACTCTGAGTCTAATAGCTCCGTCTCCTCTCTTACTAGAAGTTGAAGGTTGTGTAACCTGCTCACACGTGATCTAAGGAAGTGAGATATCGCCTTTGCAAAGAGTAAGAACATGTACGGGGCTAGGGGGCAGCCCTATTGGACCGATCTCTCCAGTCGATATGTAAAGTGCGAAGACTCCACGGATCAATGCTTGGGGGAAGCCCAACCTCACCATAGTGCCCTCTAAGAAGTTCTAGTCCACTGTGTCATAGGCTTTCTCAAAATCCAGTAGTACAACCAATCCTCTCAAAGAAGGTGAAGGCATTGTCTAGGATGCTCCTATCCTGGACAAAACTTGCTTTGTGTCATGAATGATGTCTGGAAGCACAAGACGAAGTCTCCTACCAATCATCTTTGCCACTACTTTATAGGCCACTGGCAACAAGGTGATCGGTCTCCACTGGGATAGCTCCAACTCGTCTCCCCATTTGGGAGGAGACTGATTAGACCTGCTGAAAGACTTCCTTGCATCCGTCCAGAAGTGAAAATCTCCTAGAAGGCCAGTAGTAAGGGGTCCTTTACCACCTCCCAGACGGTAGTGAAGAAGGCCTTAGAGAGCCCATCCTCTCCCAAGCATTTTTGCATGTCCTGTGTATGGAAAGCCTCCTCTAGTTCCTTCTCTGTGAAGGGGGCTAGGAGGGAGCGTCCCATCTCCTTTGTGACAAGGGACGGAATGTGATCCTAGACCTGCTGTCTACATTATTGTCCGCTAGGTGAGGCTATCTCTTGCTAGAAAAGGCGTCTGTAGTAGTCGGTGGCAATCTCCATCACCTCGTTTAGGTTAGAATGAGTCCTCCCATACTGATCCCAAAGACTGCGTATTTGCTCTCTTTAGGTGCAGGGCTGGTGCACTTGGAAGAACTCCCTGCACATTGTGTCTCCCTTCTGCGCCCAGAAGGCTACTGAGGTACGGAATGAGAATTCCGAGCGCCTATCCTCTAGGCTAACGATGGCTGCTCGTGCACGCACTTCCTGTGGGAAGGATGGGATCCCTTGGTGCCTCCTAAAGTAGTCTCTGCATGGTTGCTAGGTCCTGCTGGAGTGCTCTCTCCTCCTCCCAGCTCTGCTGCCTGGCCTGTAAGGCTGCCTCCTGGCAGATACTACTCGCCTTGACTAGCATCTCTGCAACCTTCTTTGTGATCCGGTCCCTCCTGCCCCACTCCCTAGTCCAAATCTTCTCAATCTGTCCCTTCACCTCCTCCCTCCTATAAATTGAGTCACGGATCTGACACGATCGTGTGTCTAGGGCAGATGTTGGGCGATCAAGTGTCAAGAGAACCGAGCATTGATTGGACAAGGTGGTGCCCGCCAACTGCCCTACTTGACCTCCACGAGAGCATCCCCACTCTCCCACATAGAACCTGTCCAGCCGCTCTAGCAAGTCTCCACCTAGCCGCCTGTATCTCCAAGAGAAGTCCAACAACCTCTCCCTCCTATGGAAAGCTGGGTCTCTCCAAGCATCGCGTGCTCCTATTGCCAATAGGAAGACCTTCCATGCCTCTTGCTCCTCCCCAGCCATGCCCTAGTAGTTTCTGCCTTTGCCCTGCTAGTCCTCTAAGGCCTCCAGGTTGTTGAAGTCTCCTCCAACAAGCCAAGAGTCCACCTCTGGGAGTCTTGCTGCGATCTCCACCCAGAACCTGCTACGTGTCCTAATCTCAATAGGGGCATAGACATTGAGGAATCCAAGGCATGAGTCCCCAATATCCAATCTGATCCATAGAATCCTCCCTACCACGATTGTCTTGTTGTCTTGTACACAGGCGGTGAGGCTTGGGCCCATAGAGGTGCATACGGGTCCACTCCTGCCGTGGGCACTGATGATGTGCTCCTAGTAAGTGTGTGAACTACCCGAGAGTACCTTCCCTACCCGCTAGGCCTGGGCGGGAGTGAGCTTGTGCTCCTGTAGAAGTAAGATGTTGATCCATCCGGCAAGGGCAAGCTGTAACTCTTGCCGAACAATCAACTTCCTCAAACCACGTACTCTACTGTGGTGGAGGCTATTCACATTCCAAGATGCAAGATGCAAACTCATGGGAGAATCTGTGACTGACCAAACAAACATCTATTCGGTGTGGAGGCTGCTGACGAAGAAAAGGAGCTATGAGGCATACGAATATGCTTTGCTACCGGCCTAGAAGGTGAACTCCATTCCCCCATGGTACTCGGGCAGACCATGGGGGTGATGGATGCGCTTGGTGGTACCACCAAGACATCTATCAACCAAGTTGAGAGGCGAGACTCTATACACTGGTAGAAACGGGCCGCCTGTGCTAGGAGCCACTCGATCACATCAATCAGGGCTCTCCACTGTGGAGGGACTCCAAAGATAATGCTTAGATGTGGGACCTCGGCCCCAGCCCACCAATTAATGTCCATCATGCAACCTGGCCACTGCTAGGAGAAAAGTGCCAGTCTACCTTCTCCCATCCATTGGGAGATGTGATCTGCCACCTGACTCTTCACCTCCTCTATCTGAGTTGACGTCCAGTCTCTTGTGTGAGACTTCTGAAGGAAGAAGGCATAGTTTAGTCCATCCGGTGGTACTAGTAGATGGACCTTGCCACTCCTTGACTTGCGTACCACGAAGATTCCCACCTCTAGGGGTAGTGGAAACTCTCCGCGCTCTGCAACTCTCAAGTAAAACCATGGCCCACTGCGAAAAAACTCCTGTGGTAGCAACTATGCCTATCTCGGGAAAGTATGACGGGTGGCATGGACGGAAAAGCTGGTGGCTGTGTGGGGAGGGGGGACTAGACTGCTGATGAGTGGAGGATGTCAGTGTATGGGGCTCCTCCCCTCCTATGGGGCGGGGGAAAGGGGACACTTGTGCTAGGTGGGGATCAAGGGTACTCGTCGATGGGGGTGATGGTGGAGAGGGGGAGGATCGAAGGATAACGGGGTGGTCGCAGGCACATGGCGGGTGTTTTGGGGGGGGGGGGAGGGCTGCTGTGTGGTGTTCTGCTAGGGGAGCGACGCTCGTCCTTCTACTCCCTACTGCTGTGGCTATGTCTGAGGGGCTCACTGCAGCCCCCCCTATCATCTCAACCTGCTGCCTAAAGGAGTGTGCGCTTGCCTCATTCTCTGGAAACTGTGGTATGTTCTTTCTCTCTTTCACTGCCACCCGTACCTTTGGAACTCCTGCAGCTATCATTGTATAAGAATAGTGCCGAAGAGCCGTCTAAAGTCTTCACAAGCTGGTGATACACTATCGCCAGTCCGGGGAAGAGTAGGGTGACCGGGTGTCTAAGGAAATTGTTGTGGAGCGCGAATGCCTCCACAGTGAAGCCAGTGTACCAAGGGACCATCTATATAACCCCCTTCGTGGAGGCATAGGGTGAACTAGCCACTAACTCATGGGCTGCATTTGCTGAGGTGAGTTGTACCATGAAAATCCCTTGCCCCATGAGAATTGTCTCCACAATCTACGCCGTGCCGATGCACAGCGTGGAGTGACGCCAATCCTGAAGCTGAGCCCTGGATGGGGAGTGTCCTACGACCTGACCGAAGATCGCTGTTTTTTTTAGCTCCAGCTTTGTGGCACGGATTGCTAAGAGTTGTTCCTCAGAGAGAACTACGCGCAAGGTATCTGATTAGGGGGCACTCAAAGAATGCACAGGTGTTTGACCATACGTTTCCATTGCGCGTCCCTTCTGAGAACCTACCAAACACACTACTGTACTGTTGGACGAGTGGGTGTTGCTGCAAGTGGAGGGAGCAACCGGAGGGAAGGTGTGATAGCGAGGACGGGGGGTCTATTTTCTGACGGCGGTGGAGGCACCGAGCGCCACGGGTGATTACATCAAGCTGGAGCCGCACGAGTGGGAGGCATAGATCCGTAGGGTGAAGGCTAGCGAGTGCCTAGGGGGTCAGAGCGGCATTGTGGAGTGTGGTGGGCTTGGATTGTCTGCCTGGGTGCAACGCGGGGGAGATACCAGGGTTGGGGGGGGAGGGAGGGGTGTAGGGGGTAAACGTGAATAGGTTGCAGGTGGGTGGAGTCACAATGAGAACAGGGTACAGGCGGGGGGGTGCCCAGGAGGCGGCGCGATGGGGATGTAGGCGGCGGGAATCGTAGGGCCGGGGGGGGGGGGGAGATAGCGTCATGGCGAGGAGGGAGGGACACAGGGGCCCAATGTGATGGCGAGGAGGGGGAGGCGCATCTTGATGCCGGGAAGGGAGGAGCAACGCCATGGTGAGAGGCAGGCGAGAGGGATGGGGGGGAGCGCGATGCTAGTCAGCGAGGGGGAGTTGGACGGGGTTATGATGGTGGGAGTTAGGGTAGCGGCGCGTCAGTAGGGGCCTTGTTGTTTGTTAATGTGATTATATAGCTAAAGCTCCACACTCAAAATTGTTACAAGATATTGAAAGAGACCTAGAAATCCCTCGGATGAGAAATATGCACAAGAAGCCTAGACCCAAGCATACACACAAGAAAGAAAAACTCTTGTTGTTGAGCTTGAGGGAGTGAAAATGCAGTCTGTGATCAACGTCTTGCATGATATGGATGCGAACGGTTTTACACGAGTACAAAGACGACACAGAGGGAGATGGTAGGGGGGACCGCAGGGAACTCCTCAGACACAGCCATGGCAAGGTGATGGAGGCTCCTCTTCTTCGTTTGCAGCGTCCACCCCGAACAGATGGCTGTTTGGTCAACCACAGATCTCCCCATGAGTTTACACCTTGCATCTTAGAACATGCAGAGCCTCTACTACAGTGGAGCACGTGGCTCCAAGAAGTTGATTGTTCGATAGGAGTTGTAGCCTGCCCTTGCCGGTCGAATCAACATCTTACTTCTACAGGAGCACAAGCTCATCCCCACCCAACTGGGAGCACGCCATTGGTGCCTACAGTAGGAGTGGAGGCATATGCACCTCTATTGGCCCGAGTCTCACCGCCTGTATACGAGACTATGAGACGATAGTGGCAAGGAGGATTTATGGATCAGACTGGATATTGGGGACTCACGCCTTGGAGTCCTCAATGTCTATGCCCCTACTGAAGTTAGGGCACGCTAAGCTCAATGCTCTTGTTGTCTAGTACATCTCTAATGAAGTGGTACTTCACCTGTATGTGCTTTGTCTTTGCATGAAAGACAAGAATCCGTGCTAAAATGATAGCACTCTGACTATAACAATGGACAACAGGTAACTCTGTGATGCCAAGCTGTCCCACCAGACATGAAAACCATAAAGCCTCCTTGCATGCCTCAATAGCAGCTACATACTCTGCCTCTGTAGTAGACAATGCAACACACTTTTGTAGCCTGGAGATCTAAGAGACTGCTCCTCCTATGAAAGTAAACACATACCCAAAAGTGGACTTCCTACAGTCCATATGACCAGCATAGTCTGCATCCGTAAAGCCAACAACAGATACCTTCTCCTTTCCAAAGCACATACACAACTCCTTTCTGTCTTTGAGGTATCTCATAAAAACTTTCACTGCATCCCAATGCTTCTTGCCAGGGATTGCCATGTATCTGCTAACCACTCCCACTGCAAAGGCAATGTCAGGACATGTAGCAACCATAGCATACATCAAACTGCCAACAGCTGAAGCATATGGTATCTTGGCCATTTCAGCCTTCTTATCATTAAATGTAGGGCTGTCCTCTGCACTAAGTTTCACATATGGAGGCAATGCAACCCCAATTGTTTTCTCCCCCTCCATATTGAAACACTGCAAAACCTTAGAGACATACTCCTACTGAGATAGACAGAGTAAGCCTTTCGATCTATCTATGAGTATTCGCATGCCAAGAATGTGATTTGCATCACCAAGATCCTTCATGTCAAAGCAGCCATGAAGACTTCGCTTCAATGAACCCAAGGCATGAGTATCCCTGCCAGTAACAATCAGCATGTCATCAACATATAAAACCAAGATAATCAAGCTGCCAACTGCTACCTTCTTGGTGTACAAGCAATGATCCACTTGGCTTCTATGAAAGCCTTGGGATTGCATGAATGTATCAAACTTATGATACCATTCTCTTGGTGCTTGTTTCAGCCCATACAAACTCCTTTTAAGTTTACATACCATTTTTTCTTTCCCTTGTTCAACAAACCCTTCAGGCTGTTATATATATATGTCTTCACGACGCAGATCACCATGTAAAAACACAATCTTTATATCCATCTGTATGAGCTCCATATCCTCAATTGCAACCAAACCCAAAATGGTTCTCAATGTAGTCATCTTGACTACAGGAGAGAAAATCTCATCAAAGTCAATTCCATGCTCTTGCTTGTACCCCCTTGCAACCAATCTTGCTTTGAACTTTGGTGAGGAACCAGAAGTGACCTTCATCTTGTAAACCCATTTGCATGGAAGGGTTTTCTGCCCTTTAGGCAACTGCACCAAGTCCCAAGTGCCATTTTTCTCATGAGATTCCATCTCTAACAACATGGCTTTATACTGTTTCTTGTTGTCCTATCTGTCCATTCCTTCCTTGAAGCAACATGGTTCACCACAGTCTGTCAACATGACATAATCAGCCACATTAATTGCACCAGGAACAAACCTATCAGGTTGTCTAGTAGCCCTAGACGATCTCCAAACCCAATGGTCATTGTTTGCTGGCTGTTCCTGCAAATTTCCATTTTCAGCATGCTGTCCTGGCATTTCAGCTTGCAAATCAGCATTAACAACTTGTTGTCCTGGCTGTTCCGACATATGTAACGGCTCATTTTCATGGGCAATAGCTGGCTGATCATTTCCAGCATCATTTCTTGCATTTACAGGTTCATTTACAGCAGGTATTTGTTGCTGTACAACGGGCACATTTTGCTGTCCAAAAGGTATTTCCTCCCGAAATACAACCCTATGGACCTCCTCAGTCTTTTCAGATTGTCTGTGCATGTGATCTTCCCGGAAGATAACGTCATTGCTGTGTACTACTTTCCTTTTCTCGGGATCCCACAATCTATACCCCATTTCACCCTCGTCACCATATCCTACGAAAATGCATTTACAGGACTTTGGCTCAGGTTTGCTACGTTTTTCTTTACGAATCTGCACAAAAGTCTTGCAGCCAAATACTTTCAGATGAGCATATGAAGGTGGCTTGCCCGACCACGCTTCTTGGGGAACTCCACCCCCCCAAAAAGACATGTTTGGTGACCGATTAATCAAGTGAACGGCTGTCATAATAGCCTCTGTCCAAAAACCATGAGGTAATGCAACATGAGACAGCATCGTATAGACCATATTTTGTATGATCCGATTCATACACTGCAACTCCATTTTGGGCGAATTATGAGAGGCAGTGAGCTCCCTCTTTATCCCTTGGTTGTCACAAAATTCCTAAAAGGCCTTGGACACATATTCCCCACCATTATCAGAGCGAAGACACTTAAGTGTTTTATCTATTTGATTTTCAGCAAGAATTTTTTAAACTTGTCAAGCACTTCATCCTTGCTACGAATAGGGTAAACCCATACTTTCCGTGTAGCATCATCAACAAAGGTGACAAAATATTTCTTTCCCCCTAAAGATAATCTTGGCATTTGACATACATTTGAATGTACTAACTCTAGAGGAGAAGATTTCAAAGAAAGAGACTTTTTGTGAGAAGCTTGTGCATGTTTGTCATAAATACAATCATCACGGTGCTCAAAATCAGCATAACGAAAACAAGGCAAGTAACCCAAACGAGAAAGCACTTTCATTCCTATTTGACTCATGTGTCCCAACCGGCCATGCCACAAAGAAACGCTTGGCTGCTCGGTCACAGTAACAACATGGTCACGCACACTAGATATATGAATTGGATACAATGTATCACTCTTGCAACCTCTGGCAATCACTCTTGATCCCTTACAGATCTTTCATTTTCCATCACCAAAGGAGGTATGACAACCATCATCATCTAGCTGCCTTGTGCTAATCAAGCTCTTCTTGAGCTGAGGTACATGCTATACATGTTGAAGTGTAAAGACAGAGCAATACTGAAACTGTAACTGCGCACTGCCAATACCTGCAATCTCACATGCATAGTTGTCCCCAAGATGGACAACACCATGTCGACCCCCTGTATAGGCGGAGAACCACTCATGATAAGGGGTGATATGAAAGGAAGCACCTGAATCGAGAATCCAGGTATGCATGTCATGATCTATATCTGCAAGTAAAGCATAAGCACCAGAGTGTGAAGAGACAAAGAGTACATCACTCCCACTGTCACTGTCATGAGTGACTACATTCACCTCTTCAATTTTTATACTGCTCTTCTTAGGCAGACTGGCATTTTCTCTTCCTTGCTATCATCTATCTTCTTGCCTTTTCCTTTCTCTTTCTTCCATTTGTAGCAGTCACGTTTAAAGTGACCCTTCTTGCCACAATGATGGCATTCAACATCTTTGCCAAGTGATTTACTGCGTCTCTTGCCATCATATTTGCCCTTTTGCTATGATTTTCTCCTAGTATGCAAAACACTGGAAGACTTACTAGATGCATTGTTCTGCCGATTCATCTCTTCCATAAGTAGAGCACTCTCTACATCAGCATACAAAAGGATTACATTAGAATTGCTCATATCAGTCTTCAATGTATCCCAACTCTCTGGTAGAGTGCAAAGTAACAAAGTAGCCTTAAATTCCTCATGAATCATAAACTTCAAGGCAACCAGCTGGCTCAAAATAGAGTTAAACTCACTCAAATGAGTAGACATTGCTGTACCCTCTTTCATATGCAAATCCATAAGCTTTTTCAATCAATACACTTTGCTTGCAGCACTCTTTTGTGCATACAGTTCTTCCCGTCTAGTCCATATAGCATATGCAGAATCGAAACCTTCAATGTTGAAGAGGAAGGCATCAGAAACAAACAAGTACCAATCAGCAATAAATGACCATGCAAAAGCACAAATTTCAGATCTGTAATTAAATTTTCAGAAGCACCAAACCATGTGCTACAGCATTATCCAATTGATTACAGCTATTCCAAGGGCACATGCATCACATTACATGAGGAATCCCAAAATTTCAGCTGTAATTTCTGTTGTACATGTACCCATGGGCATAAAATTTGACACGAACAGTCAAAAGCCCCAAAATTTTGTGCTCAAAGCATCAAACACACATCTGCATTTTTCTCTATCACGCATAGGACAGTCCAATTTTGCCAAAATAGAGCAATTTCAGCAAAACCCCCAAATTTTACCAAGTGTTGATGTCCAAATTGCGTGGAATTCAACCTGCATGTACATACAATGAGCAAATGCTACACAAATTTTGCCCAAACTGCAAAAGCCCCAAATTGCACGGGGTCCAATGTGTATCAATGTCAAGAAATGGGGTAAAATTTCAGCCCAATTTGCACATGTACATTAAAAGCTCCAAATGTCGGCGACAAAATGTCACAAATTCCTGCAATTTCTGAGACAAATTTGTTTGTCCTGCATCACCTGGTTCGAAGCCATTCCTTTGACACCTTAAACTGGTAAATTCTACCGTGGAATACGCAATCTGGGAAAAGCCCCAAATTTTTGGGCCAAAATATGCACAAATCTGAATTTTGTGCTTATGCACGCGAACCTTGGTTAGAAGGGAGAGGACTTTTCCAAAAAAAAAATTGAAAAAAAGAAATAGAAGACGGGTCTGTTGACCCGTCAGTCAAGCGCCATAAGCCCCGCTCCCGGTTCCGTCTGTGCTGGTCGTGCTCGTCAGTGCCTGTGCTGGTCCTGCCCCGCTCGTCGTTACCGCTACAGTCGTTGCGTCGTCAGCAACTGCCCCGCCGCACACCAAGTCTACGTCAAATGCAATCGCCTGCTACAGTTGATTGCTGCTCCCACTACCCATTGCCTACACATCACGTCGCAGCCCGTCTCACTAGAGTCACCCGTCAGCTGTGACTGCCAACACAATGCCTGCAGCTCACTCCTGGCCCTGTTGCCTGTGACTGGTAACACAATGCCTGCAACTCACGTCTGTGACTCTCCGACTCGCCTTTGAGCTGTCTCATCACCACGTTGGTCTTCTGCCTTAGCCTGGCGATCGTCTACAGCACCTTACACTTTGATACCAGTTTGTAGGGACCGGTTAGGCACAGAGATCGAGACAGACTGTCGCTACGCGCAGTGAGAGACAGAGAGAGTAAGAGAGAGCAGAGTAGAGAGTGAACACGTTTTCAAGTACAATGACGAGTGTATACCTTAAGGTTTTTAAATAGATATATATGTGTAAGTACAAAGTGCTAAGGGTGTATTCACACCCGAGCACATTTAAAAGGCACCACGCCTTTATTCCCAACAGGAGCCAGCTTGGTTGGGGTACTGATACCAATTTTGTTATATGCAAATGATATGGTCCTTATCTTAGATTTACCTAAGGGACTACAATGACATCTGGATGCATTGCATGTGTTCTGTGAAGATAAAGATCTCAAGGTTAATCTTGGCAAGACTAAAATTATGGTCTTTAACACCTCGGCAATTTGGGTGACATGCTTAGAGCATCACTTTATGTATGATGATCAACTTGTGGAAATGGTTAGACAATATGTATACCTCGAGGTCGCTTTCAAAGGGCCACAATTTTCATGGAAGAAGACTTTAGAGGCTAGGCTTGCACGGGCATATGCAGCTTTGGGTACTCTAGAGCGGTAGTGTGCACACATAAAGTTGCAAGGGCCTTGTACCAAATTGTGGTTTTTTAACACTTTAGTTATACCCACACTATTCTATGGGGCACCCATTTGGGACCCAATCCTTTATCATACTAGACGGATGCCACTTACGGACTGTGATGGACTGGAAGCACAATATTATGATGGTTGGGAACATATGGAAAGACCGCTAGTCATGATGATAGCACGTATGATAAGGGCAAAAGCCTTAGTACCACAAGAGATCATCTAAGCAGAAGTGGACGCTACACCCATGGTAGTTGAGGCATTATTCCAAGCAATTACTTTCCTCTGGAGGATATGGCACCTCCCTAAAGACCGATATCCTAGACTAGCTTTGGAGTCTTCAAGATAGCTTGCAGCAGCGGGAGATAGACAGTATTGGTATGCACATATGAGCATGTGGCTCAACTTGCATGGCATGAGTACAGATAGACTGCCACTGTTTGATTACAGCCTTGACTACCCTACTTTGAGTCTCAGTCGTGTAGAGCTGAATAGTGTGATCAGAGCAGACATCACTAAAGTGGAGACAAAAAGGACTTGGACCAAGTCCCCCTTTGACATTAGGCACGAAAATGGCACAATACCAATATCAACTCTTGGAGCTTTCTCATGATGGTTTCACAGTGAGGCCAAGAAACACAGATGCTCAACTTTCTCACGGACTCTGAATTGCTATTAGTCAGATTCACACCTCATCGCATCAGCTGATGATTGAGATAGGTCGATGGAGCCATGTTACAATCAATGACAGGATGTGCCAGCATTGTGGCTGGGAGCTAGAAAGGACTTGGTCCAAGCCCCCTTTTCCATTAGGCACGAAAATGGCACAATATCAATGTCACTTCTTGCAGCTTTCTCATGATGGTTTAATAGTGAGGCCGAGAAATATGGATGCTCAACTTTCTCACAGACTCCAATAAGAAAAGGACCCTAGCCTCATCCACCCCTCTAGAGAGCAGTTACAAACTTTTTCAGTGTAGCTGAACCCCCGGCCACTGCCACCCCAAACACTACATCTCCTATTGATGGGCATCATCAAGGGACATCATCAGGCAGCATCACAGTTGATAGACAACGTTACGTAGAGCAAGACACCCTAGAGTACCTACTCGGCAACATAGGTATGCCCATATGTGTCACATTCGCATCACGATTGCTTGTTACAAATGCAAATTGGCACCTTGACTCAGTCGGAGGTAGCTTGTAGAGTCTTAATGGATTCCATAAACTGAGGGGGAGATACTCTATACTCTTTTTAATCTTTTTAGACTTAGTTTTTCCAGCTTTTTCAGTTTTTCCATACTTCTCATTCCAATCACCATGTAGACCTACACATAAATTTTCTCTCTTCTTCTCTGATGAGAAGTAATGATACCAGTTGTATTGGTTATGGTCTCATAGGCCATTTTAGCCTTTTAGAGAGACGTTAATAGATCTTCTCTCTCTCTCTCTCTCTCTCTTTTTTTTTTTCGTAAAAGGTAATTGTATTAATTACGAAAAAAATACAAGATTACTTGATTACAAGATACATGATGACACAAAGCCATCATGTGAAGAGGTTCTCTCTTTCTTTCTCTCTCTCTTTTTTCTGATTACAAGAGACACGAGGGCCGTAGGCCAACGTGTCTCTCTCTTTTTTTTATTTTTCTTTTCGTAAAAGGTAATTATATTAATTACGAAAAAAATACAAGATTACTGGATTACAAGATACATGATGACCCAAAGCCATCATGTGAAGAGGTTTTCGCTTTCTCTCTCTCTCTTTTTTTTCTGATTACAAGATACACGAGGGCCCTAGGCCAATGTGTGGGGAAGCCCCGTAGTAATGCACTGAAAAGGTTACACCAATCATGGCAACGACCCAGAGGCAATTGCCATATGCCACGGATGCAAATCCTCCCGAGGGAGCAAGTCGGAGTGTCGGATAATATCTAGCTGCCAATGCAAGAGCCCTTTAAGCCTGGCAATATGTCGGGGTACATTAGAGGCCGAATCAAAGAGAAAAGCATTGCGCGTGGTCCAAATGTGCCAGCATCCCCAATATCTGAAAAAGTGAAATAAGATCTTCTCATGCAACTGTGGCGGTGCGGGATACTTCGGGCGCACAAAAACCCAGTCGAAAGGAGTTAGCAAGGATCCCACCACCGCGCGCCAAATGTGCGACAAGAGTGACCAGATATTCTTGGCGAGCGGGCAGGAGAGAAAACGATGTCGGGCCGATTCCGCCGGTGTGGTACAGAAGAAACAATTGCCATTCGAGATGCGACGCTTGGCAAGGGCCGAGGCCAGAGGAAGACCACCAATCATCACCCACCAAGGAAAAACCTTGCATTTGAAAGGTGTCTTATTTAGCCAGCCCTCCATCAGCGTTTTCTGCCACCATGACAGCGATTTCCGCAGTCCCCAAACAGTGTTAGATTTCTCGCCCAGCCATTGGTGATCTTGAACAAGAAGATGATACACCTGATTAGTAGAGGCTTTTTCCAGACTCAGGCGGCCTGCAAGGTCCCAATCCTGCCAAGGGCGATCCACAGTCAAGGCAGGAAAGGGTTGCCGACCCTGAAGCATCGACGAAAGCTGCTCCCATAAATCACGGTATCCACGCGGGATCTTAAAGAGTCGCCGAGCAGTCCGAAATGGTACGAGGACATTGCGAGTGGCAAGGGTAGCATCCGCAACCGACGTCACACCTAAACGGGCTATACGATTAAATCTTGGTCTGAGTTGGTGTTTATCTTCCCATGAAAGGAGTCTCGATACTGCCAACAATTCCAGCTGAAAGGAGTTAGTCTGTAAGCGGTCCCCTACTGGGTGCCAACGGGCCTTTTGGAGCACCACTTTCCAAGAGCCGACCAAGTGCAGTAACAAAGAGGAAGAGGGACTGGAAACACGAGAGTCAGCATTAAGGACATGCCACCAGGAGGCCCGAAGCCGTGTGTTGCCATGGCGGAGGCCGCTGTCCTCAAGAAAATAACGGGCTATGATGGTCCATGGGTGATGATCCACACACATGGCACGAAAAAGGGACCAACGGAGAGCTAACATATGAGTGTGAGCATCCAAAATAGCACCTCCACCCATGCGCTTAGGGGTACATGCGTATGACCATGAAATCCACGAAATGCCGGCCTGCAGTGAATCCTTCTTCCATAGCATGAAACGGATGGGATGACTGAGGGCCTTCAAAGTAGTAGGCGTCCATGGCAACAAAGGCAGAAAATACGTTAGCATTGGAAGCATGATTGTCTGGGCCACTTTGAGACGGACATGGAATGGCCACGCTTGCGACTTCCAATACATAAACTTCGCCGCCAATTTTTGTGAAATCCACTCCAGCAGGGCTTTTGGCCGAACATCCACCCCCAATGGGTATCCAAGATGCCTGACAATGGAGCCACGGGAAACCACCTGGCCTTGCCAGCCTAAGGACTGCAAATCAGGCTCCGTACAACTGAGAATGGCTGACTTAAGGGCATTGATGCGAAGCCCAGAGGCCTGACCAAAGAGTGTCCAAACATCTAATGCCCTTCGAATGTTGTCCCTGTCCGCCTGCAAAATCATAAAGGTGTCATCAGCCAAAGATTGGCTAACGAAGTGCTGACCCAACGGAAGAGACAGCCCGGCCAGCTGAGCAGAGGCTGCCATGGAGGATAACATTGAAAGGACCGGGTGAGTTGCCAGGGCAAAGAAGAGAGGGCTCAAAGGACAACCCTGTCTGACCGAGCGTGCAAGGACAAATGGCTCTGTAACTCCACCATTAAGCATAACTCTGGAGGAAGCCTCAGCACTAATGGTGTAGATCAGTCGGGACATTCGGGTACCAAAGCCCATAGCCGACATGAGGTCTGCAATGAAAGACCAGTCCACATAATCAAACGCCTTTTCCAAGTCCAATTGGATCAATACCACTTCCTGACCGGAGTGCCGCGCATAGTCAATAGCCATTTGCACATTTAGGATATTATGCAGAATGTTGCGGCCCTTAATGAAACCATATTGGAGAGGATGCACAATAGCTGGAAGGTGCTTGTGGAGCCGATTCGCCAGCACTTTGGAGTAGATTTTATACATGGAGCCCATCAAAGAGATTGGTCTCCAGTGTTGCAACTTTGACGGCGAAGGGACCTTTGGAATTAGTTTGATAAGGCCTTCTTTCCATGAGGAGGGCATGACCCCCGTTTCCCACACCTGCTGAAACATGGCCACCAATGGCTTCACCAACTGCGTGGCCGAGGTCTGAAAGAATTCATTCGTGAGGCCATCCCAGCCAGGACTTTTATCATTCGGCAGGTGCAACAAAACGTCCATAACCTCTTCCTCGCAAATATCCATCTCCAAAGCGGCTTGCATATCGACCGGAACCTGCTGGCGGACCAGATGATAGAAGGCCGAGCGGGCATGCATAACCTGGCTAGAAGGCGAGGAAGAGGAACCAAGAAGTTCCATAAAATAGTTTCTGCACATAGTGACAATGGTCTGCGGATCCGTGACCATGCGACCTTCCGAATCCTGGAGTCTGGTCATATTTTCGCGAGCCGGAGACGCATGCAAGGCGCGAAAGAACTTATGAGACTAGCAGGCGCTATCTTGCATTGTGTCCGTCAAGTTGTGCAACTTGGCCTGTTGATAAGATTTTAACTGAAATACTTGAATAAGATGGGCCAACCGCCTCTCCAGAGACAGCAGAAAATCATCATCAGGGGAATCCAGGAGCAAGGAACGGACCAAAGCTAGTAAGTCTTCTGCTGCATGTCGACGTCGGCAGCAAAGCGAGGCATGATGGATCTCATACTGGCGAGCAACCCGCTGCACATTAGAGAGCAGCCGTGCAAATGAAGGCCAGCCCTCAGAGGCGAAGTCCAATAAGAACCTCTCAATCAGTTGCTGCATATAGCCTTGGAAAATTGAATGCTTCAAATAAGAGGAGTTGAAACGTAAAGAGAGCCTATCCAAGAATTGCACAAAAGGTGCAATAGAGTGTGCCCGCATCTCAAGCTGGAGGGGGAAATGATCCGACAACGCATATTGCCGCAAGACCTTCATTTCTAGCATCTCAGGAAGAAAATCATCGCCCTGCATGATATACATTCTATCCAGTCGCGACCAGGTAGTTGCATATTGTGCGGAATGAAAAGTAAACCCTGAAAAAGAAGGGTGAAGCCACGACCAAAGATCTTGCTTGAGCACGTGCAAAGCAAAGGAACTCCACACCCGGCTTTCCGGCGTATCCATTACCGAATGCCCTGAAGTGGACTGAGAAGAGTCAACACACATATTGAAATCTCCCATCAAGAACCCCCTTCGGCCGAGTGACATGGAGCCCTGCAAAGTGGACCAAAGATCCCGTCGGGATGCGGGATCATTCGGAGCATAGAGGCCCAACAGCCATAAAATCTCTCCTTCAAATAAGACTTCGATCACCAGAAAGCGGCCCTGCACATCATTTTTAACAAGGACAGGCTGATATTTCTCATGGACAATCATCAGCACGCCCGAATAGTGCGTAGCATGGGTCCCTGCATAAAACAGACGGAATCCATGACAATCCATCACTTTTCTTGCTTCACCGTGACTTTTGTGCTCAACTGCACACAATACATCCCACTGGTTCTCGTGCAAGACGGTCCACATGGCATGTTGCTTATGGCGAGAGCAAATGCCTCGCACATTCCACGTGGCTATCTTCATGTATCCTCAAAGAAGGAAGTCAGGAACGAGGCACCTGCTGCCTCGATTTCACCTTTTCCGCGAGAGCAAACTCTCTCTCTCTCTCTCTCTCCTGAGCGGGCATTACTTATAACCTGATGCCAATAAGCAGACACTTTATGTAGGAATACATGTTGGACAAGGATTTGTCTTAGAAATGTGACCAAACTTTGACAAATATACTGTCATTTCTGATTTAGCTCATGGTAGTACAGTTTTTGATTACCATTGAATACAGCTCAATTGATGGCAACATTGATTGTGCTTCATCAAAATCAAGGTTGACAAGTCTTGAAAGTTTGTGGCTAAACTATACATGTCACCCCAACATCAATAAAAGAAGCAAAGATAATTGGACATGTTCAAAATTTTGAAGTTCATTGCCACTGAAGATACCAAACTCTCCTAGGGGTTAAGTTTGTAGATTGATTGTTCTACAAGGGATGAGCACTGCAATATATTACCAACAACTTGTCAAGTCAGAAGTTGACCTGGAAATAGCAAGGCTGCTGGCCATGAAAGAAGCAGTTTCGTTAAGGGCATAACGTCTGAATCTGATATCGTAGTAGAATCATGGTGTGAGATATCCTTTAGTATGGGCATCATTGCTTTTATTGTTGATAGTTCAGCTTCATCAAGAGCCAGATCTCTCTTACCCTACAGGCCAATAGAACAGTCACCTTTTCCTATGCAAATACAGTTTCAACATCTATCAAGTTCCAAGTTCCCAAATCCCAACACTAAAGTAGACAAAACCTTACCTCTTCAATTGCCAAAGATGAGTTAAATAGATCCAGCTTTCTCAAAATCCCATCATACTGTGCAGCATCAAACAACAGCATGTTTTTCTGCATAGGACCATCTCAATAGTTCAGATTCAATATTTGACATAATCCACTGCCTTCTAAACAGTCCATTTTCATCTGCAGAAATAAGCATTTTCCATTATACTGCCTTCTAACAGTACATTTTCATAAAAAAACTTGCAAGCCAGAACAAATAAAATTTTGCATATGCAAGCCATCTCCCTCCCAGTATTTCATCATTTGTAAAATCATTCCATCGAGAGAACAAAGCAACAGACATCAGATTTGGATTTGGATTATGACTCGATAAAAGAAGATTTGAACCTCAATTAGCTTGGTGTACTGTTCATGATGACACAGAGGGGGAGAATTATGTACACAATTGGAGGATGGAAATGTAAAGCAGCAGCATCATTCTCTTGGAATGAAAATCACCAAGTGAATGAAGGAGTAAGTGAGACTACAAGACAGCAGCTGGTCCTCCACCTTAACCAAGGGACTCTGCCATCTCTAAAGGTATCGTCTCTCGCCCATCAGCTCAGGCTAACGACATCCCTGAGAAATTGGTGGTGGCATTAGCCACCAATCTGCTCAACTTTCCGTATTCAATGGCCTATTGGATGGATTAAGGGCAAGGAATATTCCTTGCTCAGAGATGGTATGCATCGCCATCCTCTTCCGAGGCATCGATGGATACTTTACACCTCATCTGTCTGAGATTGGTAGCACATTTGGTACATCATCCAAAGGGACAAGTGCTTAGCTGGCAAGGTCTCAGAGCACCCTCTCCCAATAACCGTCAGTTAGGGTCTATTGCTAGTGCATACATTGATGCCATTCCTCAAACAATTGCCCAATGTTCCCCGTTGAAGAAAGGGAACACAGTTACTCATGGAGCCTCCCAATTATGGCAATGCATCAGACTAAGCATGGATGAAGCTTCTGCATTCTTTGGTCAATGCTGAAGTGAAATTTTAACCTCTCGATGGTCACTGTACTTCTTTGTAGAGTACTGAATGAGGGAGGGGAAGTAAGACAGCCTGATAAATGTTACCTTATAGCATGCGCGACGCAAGATCCCCTTCCAAGCTCCTTGTGCCAGATTATACAGTCTATTCATGGTTGTGCATGGTTCACTGCCATAGCCAGACTCAAAAGCACCCACTCTTCCACTGTATATAGAGTGATTAGAGATCATATACATGTTGCTTAAGTAGAATAGTAGCAGTCCCCCCATCCACTTATACGTGTAGCTCCCTATAGACTGAGATAGATGCTCCCCAGGCCTACTGGACTTGAGGCAACTGATCTCCAATGGATTGTTGAGGCATCAGTGTCTCTAATGCCCAAAAGAGTCTTAGACCCTTTGATGATTGAGAGACCCACATCGCTAGCTCTTGCGTATACCCTAGAGCAATTAATTTCTCAAATTTATGTTCAGAGGTCCGGATACCCACCAAATAAGAGCCCCACACGCTCACAGAGGAATGTCGGTGATTAGTAGGACACTAGGGCGCTTTTTACTCTTGGTACGAGAGGTTTTTTCCCCTAGACTTATTCTCTTTTCGTAAGTGCCTATGTTACACATTTACGGGAACTTATCATGTTCGGTTGTGAACACCCCTTACAACCCTAAGGTTTAAGGGTTGTACTTTGTACTTTCAGATTACACTCTTTTAGTCTATTGCATTGGGTGTCATGCTTCATTCTCCACACTGTCTACTGCACTCTCAGCTAAGCTTCGATCCTTTCCTCCTCTCACATTTGGTATCAGAGCTGAGTTCAGCTGAGTTCAGCTCTGCTCTGGTCTCAACCTTCAGGAGTGCCCACGAGCTATCTTTCCAGAGGCTTGCAGCTTGACCTGCTCCGCCCTCAACCCTTGCGGAGTGCCGCCTTGTGGTGCTCTTCCTGGTGCCTGCCCACCTGGACCGTACCTGCAGTGCACCGCCGTGCCCCTGTGGCGCTGTGCTGCTCCAATGCCAATGCCCGTGCCCTCAGCACCCCCTGCAACTAGGAAGCCGCCCCCTGCACCCACTGGCACTGCTTGTCTGTGCAGCCCGCTACCTGGTCTGTACCATTCCCACCCTGGTCTGCACCACCCCTTCTATAGTGATGCCCACTGAGCGCTGCCCTTGATCTGCACAGAGCCGAAGCAGCTCGTCACGCCTGCAGACCAGCCTCGCCTACCACGAGTACGGCTATGACAGCTCCCGACTGTCAAATTCAGGGTACAAGCACTTTTTTAATCAAATTTTTATTTCAAATCTTATTTGCAGGAAAGGATTGTGCCTGGGCAGCATATCTCTGCATTTGCAAGTGTCTGGGACACATTTCAAGCAGAGATTTTGAGAAACTTTGGGGCTTTTGTGGTAAATTCAGAGATTGGCAAATGTACTATAGTCTCAATTTGAAATAGACTGTTTTAACAATTTTGGGGCAAGAAATTTTGGGGTTTTTGCTTCTACAATGTTGCTGAGCATTAAATGCACCTTCGACTGCATGCATTACAGACAGTTTTGATAGAGTGTACCTACATTTGCTAATTGCAGCAATCTATTTGCTGTAATTTTTGGAAATTTTGAGATTTCTAGGCTGGTCCAGCTTGAATATTGCTCTTTTGTTTCTTTTGGCATTGATTATCATGGCAAATCAGGGAGGTGATGTATTAACCTATGTATCCAAGGAGGACAAATTGGATGGTAACAACTACTCACTTTGGTCCTTCATGATGAAGAATGTGCTGATTGCGAAAAAATTTTGGGACTATGTAAGTGGAGAAAAAGTTAGGCCCAGAGTTGTGGCTCCTACTACTCCTCCAAGAGGACGTGGACGACGGGCACCTCAGCCTATTCAGCTTGCTCCACTTTAGCCACTTCCCCAAAGATCAGCAGCGCAAAAAGCATGGGATACACGGGATGCACATGCTTTGTCGCTGATTGCATTGGCAGTTCAGTGGTCTATCATCCCTCACATTCATTCTACAGCTTCTTCATGAGAAGCCTGGCTAATTTTAGAGCAAATGTTTGCTGGTAAGAATGAGACCCGCATCTCTTTCTTAAAGAAATAGCTTGAGACACTGAAGACGGATGAGGGTGATTCTATGTAGGATTACTTGAACAAAATTCAGGACTTGCGTGAGCAGCTTATGAATGTCGATGAGTACTACTCAGATGCACAGTTGATATCTACTACATTGAACTCGTTACCTCCTTCATATGGTCCTAAATCTCACCATGAGGATTTCCCCACAACTGATTACTTTTCTTCAATTAGTCAGTTTGCTTCTAGAGGAGAAGCAAACAAGAAGAAACAATGGTGTGGATGTCATAGCCTCTGAGCAGGCTTTTATGGCACGACACAAGGGCAAGGGCAGTCAAGTAAAGAATTTGTTCTCTATTTCTTCATTGTCACCTTGTGGATTACAAGTCACCTTTGATGCTAACAGATACATGGTGAGAGATAAGGAACATATGACTTTGGTCTTGACTGGCACTTTATGTCAAGGGTTATATGAGTTGGATGCTTTTTCAATTGATCAGTCAGCATACGTAGCACTCTTACTCTTTCAATTGATCAGTCAGCATACGTAGCATCCACTCTTACTCCTGCTATGTTACAAGCTAAGTTATGGCATGCTCGCATGGGGCATGTGAACTATGGTAGCTTGATGCTCTTACAGTGTACACAGATGCTAGATGGATTATCTCTTTTGAAGAGACCTTCTGAGCACTTATGCAAAGGATGTATTTTGAAAAAAAATACAACACTTTTCATTTCCCCGTGATGCTACTTTTAGAGCCACAGTCAGGTTACAGTTAGTGCACTCAGATGTATGTGGCCCTATATAGACAAAGTCATTGGGTGGATGTTACTATTTTGTGACTTTTATTGATGGCTTTACTCGCTTTTGTTGGATCTATTCTTTAGTGAAAAAGTCAAAAGTGTATCATGCATTTTTGGCTTTTGTAGCACTTGTTAAGAACCAATCTAGCTGTAAAATAAAGACTCTTCGTTCAGACCAAGGGAGGGAATATATGTTCTCTATGCTGAATTCTTTTCCGAACTAAAAGGGCATTGTTCATCAGTTCACTACTGCTTATACTCCACAGCAGAATGGGGTTGCAGAGAGGAAGAATTGGTCACTCATGGAGATGGCTAGATGAATACTAAAAGCAAAGAGCTTGCCACACAGTTTTTGGATGGAAGCCGTTATGTGTGCTTGCCATGTTTTGAATAGATGCCCCACCAAAGCATTAAAGAATGTTAGCCTTTTGATGCTTGGATCAACCCGAAAACCTTCTCTTGGGCACTTTCATACCTTTGGGTATCTTGCATATGCATTTTTTTGGGATATAGTAGTGAGAGTAAAGGCTACAAACTCTATGATCCTGTCTCTAAAAAGGTATTTGTCAGTAGGGATATACTCTTTGATGAAAATTTAGAATTATCCGTTACTGGTTTTGACACATCAGGCTGCTTATGATGTATTTGAAGGGCTGCTGCCCATTTCATTTGGTGATTCAGCCGGAGTTTCACCAAGTGAACTTAATGTTCTGCCAACTGCTCCATTGGAAAATGCAGAAAATCAGCCATTGGCTAATCTGAATATTCAATAAAGTGTTGAATCTGAAATTCAGCAAGAGTTTATGCACAGTCAGGAGGAAATACAAATGCCTAGATGGTATTTACAGACTATGAAAGATAGTCATTTGGATGCGCCCATGGCTGGTCGTACTAGAAGGCAAGCTCGTATGCATGATATTGCACATACCATGGAGTTTGTTATGGTAGCAAGTACAGTTGATGATGACAAGCCTGAATGTTTTGAGGATGCACAACATAATGTACATTGGATGGTAGCAATGCAAACTGAATTTGATTCTATCATTAAGAATCAAACATGGGATTTAGTGTCTTTGCCCATTGGGAAGAAAGCCATTGGAACAAAATGGGTCTACAAGCTGAAAAGGAATGCAGATGGATCCATTGACAAATATAAGGCAAGACTTGTAGCTAAGGGCTATGCGTAGAAGAAAGGCATTGACTATGAGGAGACATTTACTCCTACCTCCCAAATAACTACCATCAGGTCTATGGTTGCTTTGGCTGCCCATTATGGATGGATTGTGCATCAGTTAGATATTAAAACTGCATTTTTACATGGGAAACTTCATGAAGAAGTATATGTACAGCAGTCCACTAGTTTTGCAGTTGAGGGATCCGAACACTTGGTTTGCAAGCTGAAAAAGGCTTTATATGGCTTGAAACAAGCTCCTAGAGCTTGGTACGCAAAGATTGATGCCTTTTTACTCAGCCAAGGGTTTATAAACAGCTCATCTAAGTCTACCCTTTACGTATGTAAAGAGGGGGAATCCATGGTGATCATTTGTCTATATGTTGATGACCTTTTGGTTACAGGGACACATGCTGATCAGATTTCAACATTTAAACAAAATTTGCAGCAAACTTTTGACATGTCAAACTTGGGATCTTTGCATTATTACTTGGGCATTCAGTTCAAACATGATGCTATAGGTATTGGTTCATCACACTCAAGATACATTGGTAAACTCCTTGAGAGGTTTGGCTTACAGGATTGCAAGCCAGTTTGTAAACCCGGACTAAAGCTATCATTACATGATGACAATGATTTGTTTGATATACACACATATGCTCCAGCAGTTGGATGCCTTATTTACCTATGCAACACTAGGCTGGACATAGAGTTGCAGTTTCAGCCCTGTGCAGATATATGCATCAGCCATGCATGTCACATTGACAAAGCATGTCCTTCGTAACTTGCAAGATACTAGATCCCTTGGATTGTTTTATGCCAAGGGGGGACCACTACATTTACATGCCTACATTGATTCTTATTGGGCTAGTGATTATGATTCACGTCACTCAACTTGTGGCAATTGTTTCTTTCTTGGCTCATCTTACATATCTTTGCTTAGCAAGAAACAATCCACTGTTGCCACATCGTCATGTGAAGTTGAATACAAGGTAGCTTTCACTACCACAATTGAATGTGTATGGATTAGATGCTTGCTAGCTGATCCAGATGCATCTGTTACAGAGCCTACTCCTTTGTTCACTAACAGTCAAAGTGCCATTGTAGTGGCACGGAACCTAGTGTTTCATGCCCGTACGAAACACATTGAGATACATTATCACTTTGTCAAAGAGAGGCTACATGCAAATGATATCAACCTTGCCTATTGTCCTACAACCAGTAATGTGGCAAACATCTTCACCAAAGCTCTTCCTCGTGACAAATTTGAAGCATTTCACAATGCTTTAAATTTGATATCCTTTGGTGGCAGATGATCCTTGTACTTTTGATCACTCTTCACTCTAGTGGGGTTTGTTGGGTTTCACTCACGCTTACGCTCATAGAGGAGTGTCGGTGATCAATAAGACACTGGGGCACTTTTTACTCTCAGTACGAGAGGCTTTTTCCCCCATACTTATTCTCATTTTTTCGTATGTGCCTATGTTACACATTTACGGGCACTTATCATGTTCGGGTGTGAACATCCCTTACAACCCTAAGGTTTAAGGGTTGTACTTTGTACTTTCAGATTACACTCTTTCAATCTATTGCATTGGGTGTCGTGCTTCACTCTCCATACTGTCTACTGCACTCTCAGCTGAGCTTCGATCCTCTCCTCTCACAATGTAGTTTTCCCCAGCCTTCTCCGTGAACCCAACATGCCTCCCCACCTGACCTTCCCCTCTTTTTTGCCGCCTGCATGTAGTTTTCCCCAGCCTTCTCCAAGAATCCAACATCTGCACCATGCCCTCCCCTCTTTTCCCTTTCCTTTCAAACCACTTGGTCTGCTTGCACATTATCCCAGACTGCATTGCAGCCTGCCAGCAACCTTCCAATCTCAGTGGCCTGCCTCACTTTGCATTCCAGCCTGCCATTAGCCCTTCAAACTCTGCGCACAGCCCACCAGCCTCATAACATCTACACCTGCACCCCTAGTATCCCTCTTTCAGGTCCTTTCTGTGGCCTCAGCCCTTTCCTCTATTCTTCTCTTCCCTGGTGAAGATACAAGATCAGCAAGACACAGCACACAGGAAAACCAAGAATTTTCACACAAGTAAAATGAAGCAGAAACTCAATTTGCAATCAGATTTGATCCTAATGCTGACCTGCACATCACAACAAAGTGATAGGCATATGAAAGTGAAGTTATGTGGTTGATTGGCATGTGTGCATCGAATGTTGTTATGCATGACATGATTTATGGCAACAGCTACAATCAAGACTTCCGCTTGACACAACTTGTTTATTTTCTATAAAAGAGAAAAGCTCTAGTAATAACACCTCAGAGACAATCCCCCCTCTTGTGATTAAATACAATGTACAACAAACCCTGTAGAGATTAGCCAAGTACAACATAAATAGAATGGTTGTGTGAACATACATGGTACAAAGGACCCTATAGAGAGTAGCTAAGTACCTCACAAATACAATGGTAGTGTCAGCAACCAATTTGGTGGGCTATACAACTAGACCTTCTAAGGGGCTATGTGAGAAAGGTGTCATACTCCCAAGTCCGCAAGAGGGCATATCTCCTCTCATCCTCTCAAAGCCACCCAACAACCTCTCCCATCTCTTGCAAAAAGTATGGATAATCTCTGTACAAATCCTTGAGAGAGTCTGTCACGAGGACGTGAAATTTTGGGATGATCTAATCTTGCAAATAACATTTGATTTAGATATTAATCAAATGTGCAAGATTGTTTAACATATGTAATGCACATGGTAGTTATTTTTTGGTAATAGGCCAAGGACCCTAAGGATGGAATGGGTGTCAAAGGCAAAAGTTACAATAAGTTATGTCTAACAGGTACTAGGTGGTACCCAGTGTTAGATTTGAGCCTCGACCAATTTATTGGCCACTAATGTCAGTGGTGACATTAGAGACTAGATAGTAATTAATTAATTAATGCCAGTCTAAGGATCAATAACTGCTCAAGGATACTTGGAATAAAAATTGGCCTTAAAAGACGTTTTTCAATCTTACATGGGCATTTTTGACAAGTGGCAACCTTCCCAAATGGTTTTTTCAACCATTAGCCATAATTAAATATTAATTTTCAAAGGCAAAAGTTACAATAAGTTATGTCTAACAGGTACTAGGTGGTACCCAGTGTTAGATTTGAGCCTCGACCAATTTATTGGCCACTAATGTCAGTGGTGACATTAGAGACTAGATAGTAATTAATTAATTAATGCCAGTCTAAGGATCAATAACTGCTCAAGGATACTTGGAATAAAAATTGGCCTTAAAAGACGTTTTTCAATCTTACATGGGCATTTTTGACAAGTGGCAACCTTCCCAAATGGTTTTTTCAACCATTAGCCATAATTAAATATTAATTTTCAGTCTTTAAATACTGAAAATCAATCTAATAATTATTTCGGTGCCCTAAAAAATTATCTGAGTGGTCAATAATTAAATTAGCTACGCAACTTCCATTCCCGACTCTCTTTGTGCCATCTCTGACCATCAAATTGGCGTTAGGTATCATTAAACGCCACTTCTCTAGTGTCACCAATTGACACTTATGGCCAAATGAATGACCTAGGCCAACAATTACCACCAAGTACTTGTGCGGCATAACTTATAGCAACTTTTCCCTTAACATCTCGTGATTTGTTTGGGTCCCAAGCTCGTAAATTTACTCTAACCCCAGTTACACCTCACATGTGTAACATTTACTTAACCATGTGATTAAAAATTAATCCACATGTTAAAAGTGAGGTTTTAAAAATACATGTCCTCATGACAGCTGAGGTAACTTGGGATGCTATCATTTAGCCTAGATCTAGGGGAAATTTGGGGATTATTTACCTAGACAATTAGAGTAGAGCGTTGATGGTAAATCTCATTGTGCCTTGCCTTCTTCCAAGAGACCAGCCATGGAAGAAGCTACTACTAAGGAGATTAGAGGCCATCGTTCTTGCTCATGGAGGACCATGGCAGCCTGCCATATATTGGATATTTCAGCACATCCGAGCTATAGGGCTTGGGAATAGTTTTGAGGCCAGATTTGCTGCATCTATTATACGGGCATAAAGATCAGTATCTATAGGACTTCAATAGATTGACCCATCTACTATTGAAGGAAGTTGAGGCAGCCACTTCTCATCAAGCGCCTACTCAAGATAGAGACAGGCCACACGATTGGAGAGAGGACCCTTCCATCTTGGGGGAGGTTATCTTCCCAAGCAATTTCTACAATGGGGGAGTGTTTCATCTTTCTTGAGCTCTCTGCTCATGTACAAACACAAAGACTTCAAGGTATCAAAGGGGGCTAGAGCCATGATGGATAGCATTAGGGATGTGATGCCCCTTGAATGGAGGACTGACATAGTGACTGATCAACATGGATTCTTTACTAGAGGGAAGATCCTTCCAGTAGTCGCAATCACTAGCAGAGAGTGTGTGTTTACTTTCTTTGTAGAGATTGATGATAGACTTGGGAGAGAGGATTTGGATCAATTAGAGCTCACAAGATGCTTTGAATAGAGGATTAGAGTTGTGGTTCATTGTGATAGGACTTGGTACTTAGACTCAAACCCTCAAACTTATATGACAGAGGGATGGAGACATTGGGCATATAGGAGGAGGCTGCTATAGAGACTTAAGTGGGATCTCAGGAAAGGGGCATGGAGAGATCCATTTGCAAAGACGCCTTCGCATGTGCCGTGTGTGCCCTTCTTTGGCTATACCACTAGGTTGGGAAGGAGGATACAGATGAGCAAGTCAAAGTGGTGCCAGTCGTAGCTTAGCATGGGACTACCCAAAATATATCATAAGCTTTCCTAGTAGATTTATAGAGGAGATTAGAGGACAGTTTTAGACCAAGCACGTTTTCGCTCTTTCTTTGGTTACTAGCACACGAGTTTTGCAGTTGGTACATTACTTGGCTATTCTAAAGACCTTATCCCTTGCACTAGATGTGGGGAGCATGAGGAGACAAAGAGACACTGCATATGGGATTGCGCAAGGGCTCACATAGAGGAGAGCCCTTAAGATGGTGTTTCATGAAACTATAGACTGATTGTTGCGTGGGGGATGGTTGCTTTGGTCACAGACAGAGACCCAGCTTGTGGATATGAGAATGTACAAGGGTGCCATGTCTATCGTGTTCTTGTGAGAAAGATTATCATGCCAGATCTTGACGTTGCTTATTGACATCAGCAACAACTAATTCCAGCGTCTCTTTACTCTCTGTCTGTGTTTGCCCTGCATGGCTTTCTAGATGGGTTCCCATTGTTCGTTTGTCCCTACTATGCTCTCTGTGAAGGTCATCCACACAGATAGCCTCATCGAGGATGTCATTTTCACAACCTTCTTATATGCCCTACATCAGTTCAAGCTGCCTGTCTCCAGCACCAACACATCCCCTATCTCAAGGAAATAGGCAAATTCATAAAAGGGCTTTTTAAATGAAACAGGAGTATGAAGAATATAGAGAGCAGATGGATTGGTAGCTAAAGGCTCTCACGAGTTGAACGAGTAGCATAGATTACTATATGGCCCTAGTCGGATCACTACAAAACATTGAAGAGATGGAGAGATGGAGAGACAGTTTAGCAGAGCACCAAGAGGGCTGTCATTGCAAGCATGTGCATATGCTCCATGTGCATAGATTACTACATGGACCTACTCGGATCGCTACAAAACATTGAAGATACGAAGAGATGGAGAGATAGTTTAGCAGAGCACCATGAGGGCTGTCATTGCAAGCATGTGCATATGCTCCATGGCCCCTCTCGTAGAGGAGAAGACTGTATGGACCCTTGCAGTGTTTGCCTTGAAGAAAGTGTTGAAAAGATAATGGATTTGACAAACTTTCTCTTTGATCTATTAGGTTCTTTTTAGTATAGACCTTACCATACCTTCAAAGAGATCATGGAATTAGGAGATAGTCGAAACGGTTTTTATCACAGCCCCAAGGGCAGCAGAGGAAGGCTGAATATCACAGAGTGGACATAATAACCTTCTTTGGAATATCATTATCCCCACTCAAACAGGTTTTCTTCAGGAATACAACATCCTAGACAACATTTTCACCTCTTAGAATTTATTGTCCCATATGGAGGAGGCATATGCCAAAGTAGATCGGCAGTTCTTGGAGGGCAATGTGCCAACATTGGGATGCCCAAAGCAGTAGGTAAGAAGAGAACTCTATATTCCTTAGCACACAGCTAGGTCATTGTCAGCAAGGCTCAAGGAGAGGCACAGCATTCAAATTTCAGTGAGACAGGGTTGTCTTCTTGCCCCTTTCCTATTTATATTTGTAGTAGAGACCATGAGCTGCTACTTGGAGACATGTGACAGATGTCCAAGGGATCAAATTGCCCATTAGAGCACTTGATAGGCTTCCAGATGTGCAGTTCACACATAACAAAATAATCTACTTAGATGGGAATGAGGACAACATCAAGGCCTTTGCAGCACCAATGGAGAACTTCTAGAGCTCCACACCTTGTCAACAATTGGTATTAATCCTATGTTTTTTGGGTGTAGAACAGTAGATAGCTAGATTACAGACCATATGAGGACTTCACTTGGGTTCCACAATAAGGAAGCATAGTAAGATATATCGAATGTCACATGGGAATAGACATCATATCAGAGCAATAGCTGGCACCTCTTCTTTTGAGCATCACTCCAAAACTCCTTTATTGGAGCACCATAAGAGTTCCTATAGCAAGGAGAGTGATGATTGCTAATCAGGTTGGTCCAGCAAGCATGCCATATAGCACTTCTTGTTGGGCCTTCTCCAAGTAATGTATTGGCAGGAACAGACATCATATCAGAGCAATAGCTGGCAGCTCTTCTTTTGAGCATCGCTCCAAAACTCCTTTATTGAAGCACCACAAGAGTTCCTATAGCAAGGAGAGTGACGGTCACTAATCAGGTTGGTCCAGCAACCATGCAATATAGCACTTCTTGTTGGGACTTCTCCAAGTAATGGACTTCCCCAAGTAATGTATTGGCGGGTGAAGCATCTCATCAAGGATTTCACTTGGTTGAGAGGAATGGGAGTCCAAGGTAGGGAAAAGGTAGCTTGGGATGTCAACATTCAGTCTAGATCCAAGAGTGGTTGGGGATCATTGACCAAGATTCCCAAAGAAGAGCCTTACTAGTGAAGCTTATTGTTAGGGGCCTTCTTCTAGGCACGAGACATGGAAGAAGCTACTACTATGGAGATTTGTGTCCATTACACTTGCCATTGGAGGACCATGCGTCCTAGGATATGCTCGAAATTCCAAGAAATTAGAGCCTGACATCATGGAATGGGATTCAAGATCGAAGTCGCAGTTGCCATCCCTAGAGCCAGGACATTTGTATCATCTAGCCCTTACTAGCAAAACACTAACCACAGTTTGAAGGTAGATGAGGCAACCTCTTCCCTTTGTGCAACATTTGAGATCAGAGTCCAAAGCCATACCCAAGGACATACAACTCGTCTTTCTTGGGGGAGATTCTCCACACAGCTTGCTTCCACAATGAGAGAGTTGTTTGCTTTTCAAGATTTACCAGCAGACAAGAGTCAACATAGAGATGCATGGCCTTAGGGTTGCCAAAACTATGATAGAGACCATGATAGAGGGATTGCCTTCCAAGTGGAGGCCAAATACAAAAACCTTTCAAGCCTGGATCAATCTAGTTTCCAAAGGAAGTATACCACTTGGTGTCCTAGCGAACACTAGAAAGAGTATTTATCTTTATTGCGCGCAGGACAGTCAACTTGTGAGAGAGGACTCAGATTAGCCAAAGCTCACAAGTTGCTCCCTCCTAGAGGATTAAAGAACTGGCACATTAGGAAAGGAGATAGTACATTGATCTGGTCCTAGCTAGTTGCACAAGGGAGAGATTGAGACATTGTGCCTACCAAAGGAGGCTCTTACAGAGATTTTGGTAAGACCCAAGAGAGTGGGTTTGGAGAGACCCATTCTTTGACAAACCTTGCAACATGGACTTCTTTGGTTACACCGTCAGGTTGGGGACAAGGATTTTCATTTTCCCAAAGAAGAAAAAAAAATCCATATCAAAGAATATGTAACAAAGCCTAAAGGAAAGCCTATCACAAAGCCTATATGAATAACCACTCAGAAGGCCTATGTCTATACTGCCAAACCATGTGCATATGGAAAAGGAAGAAAGTGTGTGAATAATGTCCTGAGAAAAGCATCTCTTCTCTTCCTCCTAGTCTCTCAATTACCTTGCATTCTCTCCCATCTCCCATGGAGAGTCGTGAAACACCATCATAAGGGCTCTTCCCCAGACATCCTGAGCCCTTGAGCAATCCCATGAGCACTGCTTTGAGTCTCCTCATGTCCCCCACATCCAACGCAAGGGGCATGTTTCCTACCATAGCCAAGCCATGTTTCCTACCAAAGAAAGAGTGAAATATTTCTTGGTCTAAAATTGCCTCCAATCTCCTCCAAAAGTCTACCAGCAAAGGCTATGATACACCCTGGGCCACCCAATGCCCAGCTGCAGAATGGCGCCACTCTGATCCTGCTCACCTGTATCCTCCTCCCTAGCTAGGTGATGTACCCAAAGAAGGGCACATCCTGTAGTGTCTCTGCAAATGGGTCTCTCCATACCTAGTCACCAGGATCCCATTGAAGTCTCTGCAACAGCCTTTGTGTGAGATGTGGAGAGCAGAGGAGACTCAAGAAATTGCCTGTGGGATTACCCTGGCCTAAGAGGTTTGCAAGACAGCCCTTTGGATAAGCCTCCGCAGTACAATTGGGACCATGATTGTAACCAGGGCTAGTAGCTTGGCCCATGGAAGAGACCAAGCATGTGGATATGAGGATTATCAAGGGGGAGTCTCTCCTTTCTCGTGCTAAGCCAGTACTTTAGCATGATTCCCACACCATACTTCTTGCACATAGAGTGGACTAAGGGGCATGCCCACAGACGGAAGCTGAATGTCCGGTTCATTTGGACCCTGCAGCACAGTTATGCCATTGATATGCAAGACATTTATACTATAAGGACTCTCTCTGGAATCTTCAAAGAGATTATCCACAAAGATGGGAGAAATACTAAGTATTACAGGAGAAGAGATGTTTTTATTCATATTTGGAACTCCAGCACCTTATTCCACTTCGATTCACAAATGGTCTAGCTGCTGGCTAGACTGGCAGTTTACTGAGCAGACTTCATTTCAGATGTAGCTTGTAGTCCTTTACGAGGTTTGTTTCATAGCTTGTATGCCTGCGTCAAGGTGGGTTTTTCTTGAGGTGTTATTAATAGAAAATTCTTTCTTGGGTAGAAGAACTGACCTAGCTTTTTATTTTCCAAGAAAACAGAAGGCTAGGTTAGTTCCTAGTCCTAAGGATTACTAACCAGGCTACCCACTTATGGTCTACTAACCAGCCCACCATTGCCTAAGGTTGCTTCAACAAGATCAGGTCCAAGGCAACTAGCTGAAATTAAAAGAAACATAAGTCAACCACACACAGAATTTAGCACTAGCTCAAATTAGACCAAAGATAGTCAACCACGTAAAGAATCTGCAACACAATCCAACTCTTACTTTACATTTACAAGGGTCATGAGAACGAAAAATATCAATCTTCCTACTTTCCTGATAGAATATAGCATTCAGACATTCACTATCCACAATACCTGCCACCAAGTATATTAAGCTAGAATTTTTATACATAACTGCAATGATTAAAACAGTCTGAAAACTTGTAATATTGTTTTGATTATCCTTTAGCAAAGATGACCACTCCAGAAGCATCTAAAAGCCACATTTAAGCATTTATATTAAACTAACAGACAAAATGGTCTGGCAATATCACCTTTGGAAGATGCTGAAACTTATAAGATTTGGTGGCAGTAGTATATGAAGGACCACTAGATGTCGACAAGCCTGCACAAAAAACAACCAATGCCAAAGATATGTCAGAACCGATGTGTTGGACATCAATCAACTCATGGAAAGCCATTTCATACACTACAAGAATCTGTCAAAGTTCAGAATCGTGTTGAACTATCACAGTTTCCAAACATGATCACAGGTTCTTTATGTTTCCATGTTTTGGGCCTTCCCACATAAGATAGGAGACCTTTTTTGGTTTTTTGAGTAGACCCTCCATCATGTCCTCCTACCTTCACCCCCCTGCATCCCTTCCTCTGCATCTATATCTTCCCCCTAACCTTTCTCTACTCCTGCTGTCCCTATTGCCCTGTCTATACAAACTCTAACAAATGCATCCCTCTCCCTTTTTTCTTCAGAGAAGAGGAAAACTTCTATTAACACTCCTCAAAACAAAGTATCCCAAGGCAAAAGGCAAAATACAAAGCAGCCCTGTAAGGGACTTCCGTATCCAGAAAAATGTAACAAGGGGAAGTATAGTAGAAGCTTGAATGAATAGCCTGTCAGGAGGTATAATGCCAGATCATGTGGGTTTGGAAAAGCAAAAAAGTGATGGAGATCATGAGGGTTTGGAAAAGCAAAAAAAAGCGATGGGATCACATGTCCTGACAAGAGCATCTCTCCTCCTCCTCATCTCCAAACTGCCTTGTATTCTCTCTCATCTCCTGCGGAGAGTATCACAACGTTCGAGGCATGTTTGGGTCTATCATCTATGTTTGGGCCTTGTGTCTTGGAACTTCCTTTCTTAACCCTTACCCTTTTTAGCTATTTCCACTAACATTGGAAACTCTCATTTCATTGTGTCTAACATCTACATAAATACTCACAATTACATTTCAATATTAGCTATCCAAGCAGTTAATGATTCACGTTGCTCACAGGTAGCAACATAGTCCTCCCAAATTTCTTCAACCTCTTCAATTTCGGTCTTGGGATGAGCTATTTCCTGATTCTTTTTAATTGATGTTGGTTCAACAGTTCCCTCAGTTTGTCATGCAATGTTTTCTTTATTTTTTCCCTTTCATCCAAAAACAATGGGATTCAGAAAGAAAAAAAACTGAATTCACAAGCTAAACAAAGTGCACAAATAAACACTTGCATGATTTCTTGCAAATAAGAACATAAGCATTTTGTCAAAGCTCACATGCCCTGAATTTGACTCCAAAAAATTGCCTATAATGCAATTCATTGCACCCCAATACCAAATGAATTCCCTATTTCTGTTTATGAATTATTTGAGACTGTATTGGGCTGCATGTATGCTCCGATCTGCTCCAACTTGCTGTTTTTCTGTTGTGACTCACGGCAGCTATGCAATGACAGCAGTAAATTTCTCCAGTTATGAATGCAAGTACAGTAGCTATTTCCCTTCCACGGCTTGCCACACATCAGTTCCCACATATTCAATGCAGTTACAGTGTTAAATGCTGTTGGTACACGTAGCTGGGACAGTCATGTTAGCTTCTACACCAGTCCCTGCTGTTTTCGATGCCCACCTTGCTACTTATTGCTGCAATCAATGCATTTAATATAGTCACTATCACTTTCCATCATCATCACTTTCCCAGCTAAGATTTCGTTTTTTCTGGTATTGTTTATTCTGTTGGGAGCAATTGTGGGCATTAAATATTTTTCTTTAATCCTCATTCATTTTGTGCCATGATGCCAAGGATAGGTTGAGGGAAACTAATTACTGGTTTGATCAGAAATTGGGATTTCAGCAATTTAGAAAAGTGAGGAAAGAGAGAGAATGTGTGTGAGCTCCTTAATTCATCCCCCAACCTTGGCACGACCACACTTTTGTAAATTAATACCATAACACTTAGTAAGTGTGTGCATGTCTGCCACATCAACCACTCCTAGGCTCTAGTCCCGGTTCACATGCATTTGACTGGCATCAGCCTGTACATTACTTAGCCTAAACCCCTCAGGCCTCATCACATGTATACCTTACATGTGCTATTAGCCACACCCCCAAACCCCCCTATGTATACTCTATAGCACAGCTATGGTCTATTCTATAGCACACCTATGTTCACAGCTCCTAATTGTCTTTCCCCCCCTATATGTCACATTGGTGGTTCTAAAAATTGGCTTGTACTAGTGGTGTTTTTAGGGATTAGGGTACTTCTTGGTACATAGCATGGTATTGCTTGGTGTGTTTTAGCACTAGTTCATAGATAATTTTGGTCCTTCTGAGGGTTTGGTACTGTAGACAATTTTGGTATGGAGGAAGGTTTTGGCTTTGCTTGTAGTTTTGGTAGTTTTGACCATGCTGCTAGCTTTGATAATTTGGGTTCTTCTAACTGCTTTGTTAGTCTTTACAGTTTTGTAGCCTTGTTTATTCTCTAAGTGTTGGTCGCTTTGGTTGTTGTGGTAGTTCTACTAGTTATGAAAGTCCTTATGATTGTGGTAGTTTTGGTATTCTGGTACTTTTGGTACTTCCAGACTACTTTTGATAGTTTTGGTAATTTTGGTGTTATCGGCTAGAGTTCTACTTCAGAGTTGAGTATGCAAGAGGGTGAAGGTAATACTCATAGAGACGGACTAGGCATAGATGACACTAGTGCATGCATGATGAGAAGGGGTCCACATGGAGACAAGCAGAGACCATTTATTTCCCCTTTTTAAAATAAAAGACTTTCAAGAACAAAATAGATTAATTAGAAATTCCTTCCTATCAACACAATGTCATTTAATCACATTCATTTACATGACATACCTTGCACAGCATAGACTTGAGAGGAGTTGCTTAAGAACCTTACAAATTTAGGAAACAAGTGCTCGTGCAAAGAAAAAAGCTACATTAGGATAACTTTCAGGAGTACCTATCTGTGTGTGTGTGTGTGTGTGTGTGTGTGTGTGTGTGTGTGTGTTGCAATGACATGAAACAGAGACTAAGATCGTCTAATTCAATGAGAATTTAGGAACAAATGAACATCGCCATGACTTTATACCTGCACTCCAAGACGGTTGTTGCTGGGGAACATACGCATTCCCTACACATACAAGTCAAACTGAAAAGTCAGCTTAGCAGGTGTCATACAATAAAAGATGTCGATTTAACTTCTTTTCTATACAAATGAGAATAACCTTTAAAAGTCACAGCCTGAAGAGCTACGAAACGAGTAAATATTATCCTTTATCCCTTTTCAATAGAAAGACCCTTTGTAAGGTGAAAACAATACTATGGGGAGTACAATTCCAGAATACTGTAATTGTGGGCTGCTAGGATATTCTGCAGCTACCTTATAAACCAATGGAATGGATGCACTTAAAACATGAGCATCAAGGAACAGGTCATTCCTCAGGGTGGATGTAAAACACCCCATGTATAAGATTATATTGTTTTGGTTGGACCTCCTTTTTGGGGGCACAAGAGAAGAAGACATGTGGGGTTGGTTGGGGTGGAAGAGAGGTGTTAGTGAAAGCTTAAAGCATGTTTGGCGATCAGATTCCATGCCTTTGGATTGGAAGATTGCAATGCTTCGTTTGGCAAAGGTGTTGAACGGACAAGAAGTTAACCCAAGCTGGGCGACATGATAGGCATCATCCAATGAAGCGAGATCTCTGCCCAAATCAGTGAGAAAACTAAAGTGACCCTAGACTTGAATCTTGACCGAGGAGTTTTTACCTACGTGGACACTCTTGGCTGCAGGAGCTCAAGAAATGAAAATGTCCGCTCTAGGAGTTCTGTGATGGGTAGCTCCACAGTCCACAAGCCAAATGAGTGCCGACATGTTCGGCTGTGACGAGTGGACCTCTACAAGCACCTCATCAGGAAGCAACTTCCAAATGTAAACAAGACACACATCCAATGTCTCTAAGGAGATGATGTGGGCCTCTGTAGACCAGTCAAACAAACCCTCTAGAGTTGAGTGGTTCGCCGCCTGTGATGACTGGCTGGTGGCAGTGTGGATTTGGCCTCGCCATCGCCCCTACTAAGAGTTGCCACAACCCTACTTTCGTTGTTGGGGGTTAGCCAACTAGGATACAAGGCCTAATTCTTGGATTTTGACTCTATGCCTCTTGCCTTGGATCGACACTCATCATCATAATGGCTAGCCTTGTGACAATGTTGACAATACCTATTCTTTTTAGGTACATTTTCCATCCAGGTTTTATGTGTAGATTGAGTGTTTCCTTGGAATTCACTAGCCATGTTTTGTTTTTTGATTTTCATTTGAGTTTTGTTTGCCCTTGCTAAGAGGATACAACTAGAGCCCCCTCTATCGAGGACATGTTATGAAATTGATGGAACGACCACGCGTAACGCAATAACTGAGACTCAAACTCATAAAATGTGGGTATCTAAGGCTGTAAAATCACCTACTACACAAAATGGAAATATTTTCTTGACAGCTTGTTAAGGAATAGGGTAACCTAATCGTCAAAGGACTTTGGAGCCCTAGTGGTTGAGAACTCAGCAAGGAGATGCCAATACTCAGCCAACTTGACTTTCATCCTTGTCTGTGATTTTGAAGTTTGGAGCTCATGATCCAAATTGATGCAACGGGTCCTATCCCAAGCTATGTAGTGGTCAGTCAAGTGTGCCCAACCCTTAGATGCTAAGTCAAAATGCTGAAGCTAAGAGTGAAACTCATACAATAAGCCTTGCATAAGCTTGACAGTAGAGGAGATATTACGAGCCTTCCATGAGTGGACGACCTCGTATGGAACAAGTGCAAGATTAGGTTGGGATTCCAACGTCTGCACGAAATCCCATAGGTTCTGAGAGTCTAAGACATGCGTTATCAAATTTGACCAAGTGGTGTAGTTTGACCCATTGAAACAAATATTGTTACTAAAAGCATGCTTGGCAGATGAGGAGCAAGATTCATGATGTGTCTGTGAAAATGGATAGATGGGATAAGATGGAGGATAAGATGGTAGTGGTAGATAAGAAGGAGGAGGGGGTAAAGGTGGATAGGCACAAATAAACTATTGATATTTAATGAGTGCCGATTGCTATGGACCTACCGAATATGGACATAGCTCCATATGATATTATAGGTGTAGGTGGAGGCACTGGGACATGATAGCCCAGATATCGGCTGTGGTAAATCATTATGATCAGATCGTCCACTAGGTAATTCCATGAGGCAAACTACAATACCAAAGAATCCACACTCTAGTATTACTGGATGCACTTCCAGAGGGACAACCTAAAAGTGTGTGTGGAAGATCAAGGCTCCCTCACTAGTACACCACCCGAAAATAGGTATGTAGAGGTTATAACGGCTGCATCTAAATGTGCACAACCCCTCGGTGTGGTGTGTGGTGGATAATGTGGTGCACTTAATGGAAGTGAAAGGAAGGTGCAGTAGAGGATGAGGAAGGGATGGGTGGGAGCTCAAACGGATTTGTGATGGATATTGTTGTGGGAAACACAGTTGGTTCCTTTTGTCCATTAAATGTAGTAGATAAAGATGCACCTACTCCATATTGACCATGAGAAATAAAATCATTTTAAGTAAAAGGGAAGGAATACTCACAAGTTCTCCTTTTAGCTTCTTACCTAGTTTTGAGTTCATAAAGAAGTACCCGTCTTCCTCATTACTCACAAACCAAAGCTTGTTTTGAAGAGTCTCTTCTTGACAAGCATCCCCCAATCCAACAAAAAATACAGAATCAGTTGTAAATGTGTTCAAAGTCATCAAACCCTTTTGTTGTTCTTGCTTTCACAAATGAGCTTTCCGATCAAAGGCCAAGTTTTCTCAGAGAGTACATAGCTCTGATACCATGTGAAGACATGCTCTATAAGCAAAACCACAAAACCAATCATGCGACAAAGCTGAGACTCATAAACACATAACATAGTTTAGCACTAAGGTTAGGGTAACTTAGAGACAATGAACACAATGAATAATAAACTGAGTGAATAATGAATATGCAGTGCTCATGCAACAAACACACTATGCAGTGAATACGAAATCTCAAACTCTTCTATCTCTAGGATCAAGGCAAACGTTACGAGTTGTAGAGTGTGCCATACTCTGAATGGATTCCGAATTGCAGCCAAAGGCAAGCTCCATATGTCGAACACCTGCAAACGCAGCCAAGGAAGACTGGATCTGATATAGACGTCAATTCAAGAGAGAGAGAGACTAAAAACGCAAAGTACACAAGGACAGAGAAAAATTGGGCAACAGTTGTTAGGTGCAAACACAGCCTGTGGAGATGAGAGAAGATCAAGGCTAGCCAGAAATTGTAAATGCAGTCGGTTAAGGAGAGAGAAGATCAAGGCAAGAGCTCGGGACTACTGGCGGCAATACCAAATGCTGAAACGGCATCAAACACAACATTCATGTAGTAGCCGACGATTCCACGATACCAAGTGATAGCTCTAGACAAGTGGTAAAGGCTGGAATCAGGCGCCAAATGGTAGCAAATGGCTAGGGGAAGCTCTGACCGTGATGTCCTTCCCGAATGGAGTATGGGTAGCAAAGATATGGCTCCTGAAACCCACCAAAACGAGATTAAGGGAGAGTGGTGGGCTACATGCCTATTTATAGAATGTTTGGGGCATCCAAATTAGGGTTTTGCATGTGGAACAAAGTAACTCTCTAAGATCGCCTTTCTTTTTTAAATAAGAGGTTTTCTTCATTAATTAAGTACGTTTTGGGGGGCTGTTTAAGTCAAGCTAGTGCATTTTTAGCTCAAAGATCCTAGTGCTTAGAACTTGACCAACAACTTGACGCCCCTGACAGATGGGTGAGACTCAACAATCAATCTCCTCGAGCTCCATGTAGAGATCCTTGAAAATGGCCTCTTGCTCTTTAGTTCACACTTTGTTGACTCTCTTTAGGGTGGCACGCTCAACTTCAACTCATCAACATTTGCGTAAGTGGAGCAAAATGATAAGTTAACTTGCAACTCACATATAAAGATTCAAATTTAACCATAGAAAACATTGGACAATTATATTTTTTAATGGTTTACCAATCTATCCATAGGCACCTCATCCATAGTCCGTAGCATACATAAGTAAGAGCGACAATAAATTAGTCGCCCTAATTACCATGTGTTCAACTTATTTTGGATCTTAGTATGTATAAGAGAGTATGCTAACCAATTTCTCTCACACACATCAACCGAGCAATCCTACATTCGATAAAAATTAAAATGATCTTCAATGTTTAAAGTTCAAACTTCACATAGCAATCAAGATTCAAATATTATAAACTCTTAAGGTTCTAGCCTCTAGGTGAGAACTTACAAGTTTAAAGTACAAACTTCAAACTTCAAACTTCAAAAGTTCAACTCACCCGAGTAATAAGTCTTAAGGTCAATGTTTTAGACATTGGATACTTGATATCGAAAAAATTCCCACCAAAATAGACTTAACCGAAGAGAGTCTCTTCCAGCATAGAGCATTGGCAAAAGCAGTTCTTCTTTGGTCACTATAATTGATGATTTCTTGTAGGAATGTTGTGTACTAGTCCATATGCAACACCTTGGAAAGGTAGACATCTCTATTGGCTAAAACTCCTGATCCATGAAAAGACGGGGAGATTTATAGGTAGGATGCAAGAGGGCAGTAAGACCGTGGATGGGTCGCCTCATTCACTTCTATCTTTTCTAGACCAAGTAAAGGATGTCATCACACCTTGGTGTAGCATCCAATATATCAACACTACATTTCTAAAAAAACATTACATTTAGTTTTTCAAATTAAAAACTTAAAGCAAATCAATTTGTATAAACTTAAAGCAATTATCTTAAGTATTCGACATCAAGTGCTCTACATGCCTTGATCTCCTCCTCAATGTACTCTCTCATAAATTGTATGAGAAGCGCCCCAAGTAGCACCCTCCATGTCAGTCATGCATAATGCCCTATACACGTGGGTGATCACTATGACCAATGCACGTACATCCGTGCAAAATGTCTCTTTCAAGGAAAGCCTCTCAATGGCTCTTCTCTCTTCTAAACTCGACACTGGCTGCTCCTTAGCCATGCCTTAAACTCCTCAGACACCATGGCTTGCTACACTTTATTCTGCACATCATATAGTTGTTCTAAAAGTAACCACATGGCAGAAAAATGGGAGTTGAAAGCCTTCTTTAACTCCACATCACTCTAGACACAAAAGATAGCCAATACTTTTACTACCTTTGTGATGAGATCAACAATGTGGCAAGCATACGCAACAATCTTTTTCACCCAATCAAGTGACCCAATGTCTTCCATGAAAAGGTCAATGTAGCGGATGGCACATGGGATCCAAACAACGAATGAGAACTCTGCTTCAAGCAAGCATCCCATCCTTTGACACTTGAAAGCATTGTTGGTGACCACTTGTGTCACGTTGGCCACACCGAACTACGTGGTACAAGAGAAAGAGAAGATAGGTGAGAATCGATATTAAGGATATAGATGAAGTGCAACAGGTATTGGGATAGATAGTGAGATAAGACTCAAGAGATGGGAATTAGATTTAGGGAAGAAGAATGACTCATGGGTCATGACTCATAACTCATCATTGTCATGACAACTTACAAATAATCTAGATTGAAAGATTCTTAAAAATATAGATTGACATGAACAATGAATAATGAGTTGTAAACCAAAATTTAAATTTTGATTTTTAAGATTACCTCAATAATAGCTTATCGAATATGTGCATATATGAAAGTCCCCCATTGTTCTTCGTCCTCTTTGCTCCACATCCACGGCTCGCAAGAAAAAGGTGTCAAGAGGTAAAGAAACAAGGATGTTAATGATATCTCTTTTCTTCCTAGCACTCTATCCATCAGAAAGTATCATGCAACCATACTTTGGTTATGCGGCACATACAAGCTTGAGAGACTTATTGATTCTCTCCCTCTCCTCGTTGAGCTTCTTCGTCCCCATGTCCTTGAAGGTGACACCATACTTCCCCTCGCATAGATCAACCGTGGCAATAGCTTTGACCATTCTTTTTCACCTATCCACTCGAAGCAAATGGAATGGGAGATTGCACTCAATGATAGTGCATACAATCTCTATCTTTGTATTCATTTTTCTCTCTTTGAGGAAAAAGAAAGGACCGAAAATGCCACCCATAGCTTCTTGTAGTGAAGCTTGTCTACACAGCTTTTTGCTTCCAATGGTGATGGCAAAGCCTGAGGCTATTGAGGCACATGGACCAAGATTAGGAATTTCGGAAGTGCCCAGTTCCGTGTCAGGGGTGACCACCTCTTCTCATACCTTTGCTATACATTAGCTTGACTTAAATTGTCCCAAAACATGCTTAATTAATGATGAAAACTTTAATTTTAAAAAGAAATGTGATCCTAGAGAGTTATTGTGTCCACCCACATGCAAAACCCTAATTTGGATCCACCAAACTTTCTACAAATATGCATGCGACTCATCACTCTCCCTTAATCTCACTTTTGCAAGTTTCAAGAGCCATAACTGTGCTGCCCACACCCCTTCGTGGAGGGCATTGTGGTTAGAGCTTCCACTAGCCACCTGCTACAATCTGGCGCCTGATTCCAGCCTTCGTCACGGGTATGCAAGAACAGAGTGTGAAGTGTGTGTTAAATGTTTATAGGAAGTGATAATCAACTGTGGGTGGGAATCAGCCATAGGAAGGTCTGAAAGTCAACACAGTGCCTAACAGTGTTCTGGCAGCAATGCGAGTTGCATTTTCATGCATCAGACGAAAAATTGTAAACTCGTTTGAAAAAAGGGTTCTGAAGCACCAACACAGCTGTAAGTTGGAACAAACAAAAAATCTGCACCCAGAATGGCAAGACAGGTGAACAGGATAATGGAGACCAAATGAAGAGGACTTTGTCATATGTGCCTACAAAAGGCATTTGATGTTTACAACTCCTTTCCATGACAACCCTTCTTTGGTGATGATGGAAGCTCAAAGCCAACAGTCTCCTTATAATCATGCAGACACATCATCCCAATATTTCCCAGCCCTTAGAACTTCTTCAGCACTAATAACATGTGCCTACAAAAGGCATTTGATGTTTAAAACTCCTTTCCATGACAACCCTTCTTTGGTGATGATGGAAGCTCAAAGCCAACAGTCTCCTTATAATCATGCAGACACATCATCCCAATATTTCCCAGCCCTTAGAACTTCTTCAGCACTATTAACATTGGTAGAAAAGCAGTAGTCAAGAAGTAAAAGAGCTATTCAAGATAAAGTGATATGGATGTTTAAATGATTATGTTATGACTGCAGAAAATTAGCATAACCTTCATTTTCAAAACAAAGAGAAAGCCTTTTACTCTCAAGGTCCAAATATATTTAACATTGGTAGAAAAGCAGTAGTAGTCAAGACATACCTCCTGTGTAGGGGTCACGGAAATTAACATCAATAGCTGGAGCATTTTGCCCAGTATTCTGCAATATAAACTCAACAACTTGCTGGCGATATGTCAATGGAAGATTTTCATTTAGAAGCCATTGATCAGCAACTGAGTATGGATTATCTGAAAAAACACATTTCCAAGAAATATCAAATATAGGTCAGCCCATCAACAAAAAGCTTTAGAAAATTAGTATACCCTTCATTTTCAAAACAAAGAGAAAGCCTTCTACTCTCAAGGTCAAAATATATTTACTTTTAACACAGAGAAAGCCTTTTACTCTCAAGGTCCAAATATATTTACTTTTAATACAGAGAACTTCACCACAATATTCGTACATCTAACACACCATAACCTGAAGAAAATACTCATAAGATGGTACCACTAAGATGGTCAGTCCGAAGAGACAAATTCCGTAGCATTGGATCTTTTAAGGTGCTATGTATCACATCATAAGACACAATGAGACATAGGCCCAAAAAACTCCACCAACGTCGCACACGCTGTTGCTCCACCCCCTGCCATCACACCAGTTCCCCCACCTTCTCTCGCCTACTCTCCCGCCATCACCCCCGCCTTCTGCCCCGCCTCTTCCTTGCCTCCCCCCTAGCACGACCCCCTCTCAGTGCTGCCTCCACCTTTGGCCACCTACTGCTCCGCCTGCTCCCTAGCTCGACCCCCCCCCAGCCGTTGCGCCACGAAGCTGCCCCCGCCTCCGACTGTACTGCCGCCTACGCCCAACCTCCCCCCCTTGCCTACGCTGCCCCCCCGCTACGCCCAACCTCCCCCCCTGCTCTGCGCCCGGACCAGCCCTCACCCACCCTGACCCCCCTACGCCCGCCCTGCACCCCACCTTGCTGCCCCCCTGCGCCTATCCTGCCCGACGCCTTCTTTGCCCCCCTGGCCGCCCCCCCCCCCCCCTTCCAGTTGCTCCCTCCCCCTGCAGCAACTCCCCCCTCCGGTAGCACAATAGCGTGATAGGTAGGTTCTCATCAGGGACGTGAAATGGAAACCTTTGGTTACACGACAGCGCATTCTGCGAGTGTCCCCCAAGTCAAACACCTTGCACATCATCCTCTCTGAGCTCTTAGCTGTCCGTGCCATAAAGCTGCAGTTGAAAGAAACAACGATCTTTGGTTAGGTCATGGGACACTCCCCATCAAGGGCCAAGCTGCGGGATTGGCTGCACTCTACGCTGCGCATTGGCACAGCATAGATCGCGGAGGTAGTCCTCATGGGCCAAGGGATACTCATGGTTTGACTCACGTCTACGGCCGGAGCTCATGAGTTAGTGGAGAGCTCACCCTATGCCTCCACAAAGGGGGTCATTTATATAGTTTCCTAGTATAACAACTTCACAGTGGAGACATTTGCACTCCATAACAGATTTCTCTAACATCCAGTCACCTTACTTTTCCTCGGACTAGCAGTAGAGTACTGCCAGTTAGTGGAGGACTTTGGACGGCTTTTCGGCACAGTTTTTCCTACCTCCTTCGCGGATGCAATGACAACTGCAGGAGTCCCAAAGGTACGAGTGGCCGTGAAAGACACAAAGAGTATACCAAAGTTCTTGGAGATTGAGGTAGGAAGTCACTCCTTTAGGCAACAGGTCATTGTGACTAGGCAACCAGGGCAATGCCTATGCTGCCACGACTTTGGGCATCGGGCAACAGACTACACACGTTTCGGAGCCAAGCGGTTCCGTCGACAGGCCCGTAGGTGGACGCTGATGGCTTTACACAGGTCCAAAGACAACAGAGAGGGAGATGGCGGGGGGGCTGTAACCAACTCCTCAGATAGAGCCTCAGCAGCAAGGAGCAGGAGGGCAAGCGACACCCCCCCAGCAGAGCACTCAACAGCCCGCCCTACCCGGCAGGACCGCAATCCCCCACATCCACCACCCGCGCTACAGACTACCTCACCTGAGATCCCACAGCCCCTACCCCCCCCCCCCCCCCAACCTCCCATGGATCCCCCACTGACCCTAGCCCACAGTCCCCCCCTTCTAGGGCCACTAACCACCCTCCACACTGGCCACGTACCTCCGACCACCCCACCATCCCTCGATCTTTTTCCCCCCCACCACCTCCCCTGCCGAGAACCCCCCCCCCCCCTAATCCGCACCTGATACAGGTGATCCCCCCCAAACCCACCTCCCCCCTCCTCCCACAGGAGGTGATGAGCCACACACGCCTACATCCTCCTCGCAACAGCAGTCTTACCCTCCCCACACAACCACCAACTCATCTGCCCCTGCCGACCGTCACACTTTCCCGAGATAGGCACAGCTGTTACCACAGGAGTTCTTCCGCAGTGGCTCGTGGTCCTACCTAAGAGTTGCGGAGTGCGGAGAGTTCCCACTACCTCTAGAGGTGGGGATCTTCGTGATTCATAAGTCGAGGGGCAAAGTCCACCTACTAGCACCACTGGATGGACCAAACTACGCCTTTTTCCTTCAGTCCTCTCACTCAAGGGATTGGATGACGACACAAATAGAGGAGATGAAGAGTCAAATGGTGGACCACATCTCCAAATGGATGAAAGAAGAAGGACTAGCACTGTTTGCATAGCAGTGGCCACGTTGCATGATGGACATTAACTGGTGCACTGGTGCCGAGGTCCCACACTTGAGCATTATCTCTCGAGCCCCTCCACAGTGAAGAGCTCCAATGGATGTGATCGAGTGGCCCTTGGCACAAGCGTCCCATTTCTACCTGTGTACAGAGTCACGACTCTCAGCATGATTGATAGATGCATTGGTAGTACCACCTGGAGCATCTATCGCCCCTATGATCCACCCAAGGGCCACCATGGGGGACTGGAGCTAGCCGTCCAGGCCTGCGGCAAAGCGTACTTCCATGCCCCATATTTCTTCCTCCTCATCAGCAACTTCCACACAAAACAGATGCTTGTTTGGTGAGTCACAGGTTTCCCCATGAGCTTACACCTTGCATCCTAGAATGTGAATAGTCTCCACTACAGTGGGGCACGTGGTTCCAAGAAGCTGATTGTTCGGTAGAAGTTGCAGCCGGCCCTTGCGGGACGGATAGACATCCTACTTCTACAGGAGCACAAGCTCATCCCCACCCAGGCCCATCGAGTGGTAGGGAAGGTTCTCCCAGCTAACATGATCAAATGCCTTCTCAATATCGAGCTCAAGCATAACAACCTACTGGCCTGAAGCTTTCGCACACTCAATTCCCAGTTGAGCATTCAAAATGTTGTGCATTATATTCTAACCTTTAATGAAACCGTATTGACATAGATGAACCACGTGCAAAAATACTTTCTGCAATCTGTTGGCAATAATTTCGGAAAAATTTTATATAAAGACCCCATAACAGAAATGGGTCTCCATTGTTTCAAAGAGGTTGGAGAGGGAACCTTGGGCAACAATCTAATGTCAACAATCTTCCAATCTGAAGGCAACATACCAGAATTCCACACTTGCTGACACAAGCAAGTTAATGGGTCCTTTAGCAGTTCCACCTGGGCTGAAAACAGCTCATTAGGAAGCCCATCCCAACCAAGACTTTTCCTTCGAGGCAAGTGGGACAACACTTCTTCCACTTCATCTTCTTAAATATCAACCTCCATTAAATTCACCCATTCTGGTTTGACCTGATTACTAACCAAGTAACAAATATATCTTCAAGCAGAGAGAACAGCATCGGAAAGAATCTCTTGCGGACCCAACAAGGACCTATAAAAGTCTACAATCATCCCAATGATGGAGGCAAGATCAGTCACCATAACACCTTGCCCATCCTTTAAGCGTACAATATTTTCTCAAGCATATTTCTGATGCAAACAAGCAAAAAATTGATGAGTTTGATAGTTATTATCGTGTGAAGCTTCGGCTCGGTCTAGCAATTTGTATTTTGAATATTCCTCTTCCTGAAGAGATTGAACCCTGCCTTTCAATCATTCAATGCATGTGAGCAAGTCATCATTGGAATCCCCAGACTAACACAACGACAAGGAATGGGCCAATAAAGATTGGGCATGCTGCAATTCAACTCAAAAAGAGGAAGCATGCTAAATACCATATTCTCGGGATAACGCTCGCACATTATCCTAAAAACCACCCATGCTTCCATCCCTCAAAATAGGACCCTCAAGCTAAAAGAAGCTATTAGTTGTTGAACACCTTTCAAAAACTGGTTTTGTTGCAAAAAAGATTGATTAAAACGAAGAGGAGAGTCATCCGAATAATGGAGGCAAGATCAGTCACCATATCACCTTGGCCATCCTTTAAGTGCACAATATTTTCCGAGCATATTTCTGATGCAGACAAGTGAAAATTTGATGAGTTTGACAATTGTTATCATGTAAAGCTTTGGCTCTAGCCAACAGTTTGTATTTTGCATATTCCTCTTCCTAAAGAGATTGGACCCTGCCTTTCAACCATTCAATGCATGTGAGCAAGTCATCATTGGAATCCCCAGTCTGACACAGAGACAAGGAATGAGCTAATAAAGATTGAGCATGCTGCAATTCAGCTCGAAACGAGGAAGCATACTGAATACCATATTCTTGTGATAACACTCGCGCATCATCCCTCAAAACCGCCCATGCTTCCATCCCTCTACATAGGACCTTCAAGCAAAAAGAAGCTATCAGTTGCTGAACACCTTCCAAAACCTAGTTTTGCTGCAAAAAAGATTGATTAACCCGAAGATGCAAATGGGCAAAGAGCCTTAAATGCATGAACAAGTCTATGGCTCATTTCCAGGACCAAAGGGTAATGATTTGACAAAACATGTTGTCCTTCCACCCACATATCAATGACTACAAGAAGAAAAGAATCACTCTAGCAAATGTAGAACCTATCCAATCTGGCCCAGGTATTTGGATGCTGAAAAGAACCATAAGTATATCCGGCTTGTGATGGATACATCCAGGGCCACAAGTCCAATTTCAAAGACACCACTACAAGAGCATCCCAGGCCTGTCTCTCAAGACCAACCATAACCAAATGTGGAGAAGTCGCCAGATCCCCAAATACACATGCATTAAAATCACCCATGACCAAGCTTGGCCATGGCAAGGCAGTGCAGGTCATCCCAAAGCTGACGGTGTTCCCTTGCAATAGAAGGAGCATACACGCCTACAAGCCACAAAACCTCTCCCTTATATATTATTTCCAAAATCACAAATCGGCCACAAGGGTCCTGAGAAACCAGCGATGGTTGTAGGGAGGATTTGACAGCCAACATAACTCCCGATTTATGCGGAGCTCGACTACTAAAAAAGACCGCATAATCCTTGTATACATAAGAAGATCCAGCCAAAGCATGTTGTTTATGCTCCACGGCACAAAAAACATCCCGATTTCCAGCTAACACAACTTTCCACAACCGATAGTGCTTCCTACTTGAAGAAATATCTTTCACATTCCACAAAGCAATTTTCATGATCAATTACAAATGAAAAAAACTATTGAACCACCGCTTTCCCTTCCCTTTTACATCAATGGCCTTGGCAGCCTAGAATCTCTCCATTTCACTTCGGATAACATCTACAAGATTTGCTCTTTGCAAATCTGCAATTGAAGCACGGGAAGGAAACTACAGTTGTTGGGAACAGAAACATCCCGAGGAGGCACAAGCCTCCCACGCACATTGAAGCGCAAAGCAAAATCAAAAGTCCTTTTATCTTCCACTACCGAAGCACACAAAGATTGAGGTTTCATATAAAACCCCCTACCTCTGCGTTGAAAGGTCTGAGTGATTGGGGGCGGTGGAGGATGGGTAGGAGTCGAGTGAGAATCCTGTCTCGCAATACGACAAACCGCAGTGACCCAAGAATCCTCCAGAGGAGACAAATTCTGCCCAACTGCAAGCGAAGCACGCTCCCCACTAACATGGGAAACATCCTTCTTGCCTTCATCATGACCATGTTGGGAGAGCTGCTCTGGATCAGCTAATGGCTGCTGAATCATCTGCTGGGGTGATGGTCTTGCATTTCCATGTCTAGATCCATAGGGCGCTGCACTACCTCTATATTTTTATCGCATTCCAAAATGAAATGGCCCAACTGGCCACATCTGAAACAGTGTCCTGCAAAAGTACCCCATTTTATACACCAACATTTGTAACACTGGAACCTCAAAAAGAATTTTTGTCGGGCAAGGTTTCCCTGTATTCCAAAGCATACATGCCCTATTCCGATTGCAGGAAGCCAATCAAGGTGTAGGGTTAGAAAATGTATTGCATCAACTTGTTGAAGGTGGCAGGAGCATTTGTTAACGCAAACGATATCACAATAAACTCATAATGACTGTACCTTGTGTTAAAAGCAGTTCTAGGGATATCTTCCTCCCTAATTCTTATTTGATAATATCCTGATCTCAGATCGATCTTTGAAAAGACATTTGCTCCCTGGAGTCGATCAAGCAATTCATCTATCCTAGGAACTGGATATTTGTTTTTCACTGTCACCTGGTTTAATCCACGGTAATTGATATAAAGGTGAAGTGTTTCGTCTTTCTTTTTTGAAATAGTACCGGGGCTCCCCATGGTGAATTACTTGGCAGGATGTATCCCTCGGATGCATCCCTGGTCTGATAGCTACTTGACTTGTTCTTTTAGCTCAATGGCTTTCTAAAAACCAAAGGAAGGAGGCTCCAGAGATGAGCAGGGAAATCCACCACCTCCACCCAAATTGGGCATGCCTGTCTCAGCACCTCCTGAAACTCAGACATGGGCCTCCAAGGGACCACATGAACTAGCTGCCCATCCATAAACAAAGGAATGCATTGCATAATAAGAGCGTGTACTTCCGCAAAACGAAGAAGAACCTCAAAGAACCCCTTCGGGCCATCATAAATCTCTTCAAATAGGGGAACCTGCATACACCCTAAAGTATCATCTGAGCATTGTTCAAAACTGACAAGCATGGATTAAAGCCAAGCACGAATTCTAGTAATCAAAGGAGTCCTTCCAATAAAATAAAATATGGCTGCCCTCTCATGAAAAGCAATTATCTGTTGTAAGACCAGGTCGGTTCCCATGACTGCAACTACTTGATCCCCTTCCGGTAATGCGTTAACTTTATCCTCATTACAATGAACATAATCCAACATAAGATGATTGGTAGTGGCCAACATGAACTGTAAAGATCCATCAGGTTGTGAACATGAAACATGAACCTTCAAGCTGAGGCGAATTCGGGTCTAAGACTGGTTTTTCAACCGACATCCTACGACGTTTGCCCGTCTCTTCACTATCCAGCAATGACCCAAGTTCATCAGCCAACGAATCACCATCTGAGCCGACCAAGTCTTTGTCATTCCCTTACCCAATCTACTGATTGAGAAAGGCCATACGGGCCACATGACCATGGATGCCCGAGACCAAATCAAAAAGAAAGGCATCCCAAGTTCGCCAAATATGCCATAAGGCAGTCCATCTAAGGAATTGGAACAGGCAGGAATAATCAGAATGCAAAGAAGGCACAGAGGGCATCTTTACCATAATCCATGACTGGGCTGTTATCCGAAGCTGAGTCGCCGAGAGCCAAACGCTAGAAATAAAACACCAGATCTATCGCGCTACTGGACAAGAGGCAAAAAGATGAAGCAATGTTTCATCACATGTAGTGCAAAATATACAACGACCAGCAGAGATCTTTCGGGTACGCAGCACCTCTCCAGTTGGAAGATCACCAATCAGCAGTCTCCACAAGAAGACTTTTCCCTGATAGGGAACCTTAGACTTCCAAAGCTGAAGGAATCTTTCTTGCCACTTCTTTTTGCCGTCCTTAATATGCCATAATTTATTCACCTTTGTAGTGACCCATCTCTTGGTCTCCACCATCTGATGGTATATCTAGTTAGCAGACCTCTTCTCAAAATCATCTAGAATCACAAACTTCTAGTTACGCCATGGATACAATGGTTGTAGCACTGGTAAAGGAGAGAACCTCTGAAGTGTGACCTGTATGGATGACCAGATATCACAATATCCACGGGGTACCCGAAAGTGTTGACGAATACGCCGAAAAGAGTAAAGACAGGACTGCCCAGGAATAACACCATCAAAAACTATCTGCAACCCCAAACGAGCCATCCTATTAAACTTGAGTCTATGCAAATCTTTGTCTACCAATCCAACAACCTGGAGAAGGGTAAGACCTCTCCTTGCAGTGAATTCGCCTCCTTGCGAATCTCAGGAGGGTGCCAAACTGAAAAACGTAAGATCTCCTGCCAGGATGCAATCAAATGAGAAAGAAGAAAAGACTGGGTGGTCTTAATTGGTCTCGAGGAGTTGAGCACATGCCACCAGGAGGCACAAATAACCATATTACCATGAGAGATACCAGTCTTTTCAATTAAAAACTTTGCAATGTCTGACCAAGGATGACTCTATACACATAACGCCTGCAAAAGGGCCAATCCCAAGACTTTCATATGCAAATTAAAATATCCAACAGGGCTGCTCCCCCCATTCGTTTAGGCATAGTCACATGCTGCCACGAGATCCAAACCTGACCCAACCGATTCCCCTTCTTTTTCCACAACATCAACTTGATAGGCTGAACAAGTTCCAAAAGGGACTTCTTAGTCCAAGGAAGGAGTGGCAAAAAGAACGATATCATACTGATCATAATACTTTGAGCAACTTTCAGTCTGACATGTAAAGGTTAGCCTTGAGATTTCCAGTACATGAACCTGTCATGAATCCAAGAGGCCATCCAATCCAATAAGGCCCGGGTGCTACCTCCACCCCAATAGGATATCCTAAGTGTCTGGTTATATTTCCCTTTGGAATCACAAGTCCATGCCAGCCCAAGGCCTGCAGATCAGTCTCCGTATGAGAGAAGTGTAGATTTCTGCGTATTAATATGAAGACCAGATGCCAAAGCAAAAAGATTCCATGCCACCATTGTCCGATTAGCATTAGTGCAATCAGCCTTAAGGAACATAAAAGAATCATCTGCCAAAGATTGACCCACAAGTTGAGTACCACTGGGAAGAGTCAAGCCAACTATCTCGCCTTGATCAGCCAATTTGTCCAACAATGAGAGCATCGGGTGAGTGAACAAAGCAAATAGCAAAGGGCTGAGAGGGCAGCCTTGCCTAAGAGATTGAGATAAGGCAATTTCTTCCGTGATCCCTCCATTAAGAGCAATACGAGCTACAATTCCCTGACCAATAGTGTCAACAAGAGAAACCATGTGAGGGCCAAATCCCATTGTCGATAATAATTGCCACAAAAAAGGCCAGCTAGCATGATCAAATGCCTTCTCAATATCGAGCTGAAGCATTACCACTTGCTGCCCTGAAGCTTTAGCATAGCCAATTCCCAATTGAACATTCAAGATATTATGCATGATATTCCGACCTTTAATGAAACCATATTGACGTGGATGAACCAGGTGCGGAAAAACATTCTGCAATCTATTCGCAATGATTTTGGAGAAGATTTTATATATCGAACCCATAGCAGAAATAGGTCTCCATTGTTTTAAAGAGGTAGGAGAGGGAACCTTGGGCAAAAGCCGAATGACAGCAATCTTCCAATCACATGGCATGGTACCAGAGTTCCACACTTGCTGGCACAAGCGAGCCAATGGGTCTTTAAGTTGTTGCACATTAGCTGAAAACAGCTCATTAGGAAGCCCATCCCAGCCACGGCTTTTTCTTCGGGGTAGATGGGACAGCACTTCTTCCACTTCATCTTCTGAAATATCTGCCTCCATTAAGTCCACCCATTTTGGTTTGACTTGGTTGCTTACCAACTCACAAATATAGCGGTGAGCAGAGAGGACAACATCAAAAGACTTCTCTTGCAATCCCAACAAGGACTTATAAAAGTCGACACACATACGAATGATGGCGGCCGGATCTATCACCATAACATCCTGTTCATCCATTAAGCGCACAATATTTTCCCTAGCATATTTCTAGTACATGCGAGCAAAGAATTGATGGGATTGGCAATTATTATCGTATAAAGCTTCTGCTCTGGCCAACAGTTTGTATTTTGCATATTCTTGTTCTTGAAGAGAATGAACCCTACCTTTCAACCATTCAATGCATGTGATCAATTCATCATTAGAATCCCCTGATTGACTTAAAGACAAGGAGTGGGCCAATAAAGATTGGGCATTCCGCAATTCAGCTCGTAAATAGGAAGCCTACTGAATACCATACTGACGGGATAATTGTCGGGCATTGTCCCTAAAAACAGCCCATGCATCCCTCTCTCCAAATAGGGCCTTCAAGCTAAAGGAAGCGATTAGTTGCTGAACATATTCCAAAAATTGATTATGCTGCTGAAAAGATTGATTAAAATGAAGTGGCAATCGAGCAAGAAGAGCCTTAAATACATGAACAGGTCAAACAGGTCTATGGGTCATTTCCACGACCAAAGGGTAGTGATCTGATAAGACATGCTATCGTTCCACCCACATGTCAATAATTGCAGGAAGAAAGGAATCACTGTGACAAATATATATCTGATCTAGTCTGGCCCAGAGGTGTTAGGATGTTGCAAAGATTGATAGGTATAACCAGATTGTGATGGATACATCCAGGACCACATGTCTTGCTTTAAAGATCCAGCTACAAGGGCATCCCAAGCCTGTCGCTCAGGACCATCCATAACCGAGTGCAGAGAAGTAACCTGATCCCCAGATAGACATGCATTAAAGTCGCCCATGACAAAACCTTGGCAAGCCATGGAAAGGCAACGCACATCATCCCAAAGTTGACGACACTCCCTTACCGTGGAAGGAGCATACACACCCACCAACGACAAAATCTCTCCCTCATACAGTATCTCTAAAATTACAAATCGACCTCGAGGGTCTTGAGAAACCAGCGATGGCTGCAGGCAGGATTTGACAACCAACATAACTCCAGATTTATATGGAGCTCGAACACTGTAAAAAACAACATAATCCTTATAAACATAAGAAGATCCAGCCAAAGCATGTTGTTTATGCTCCACCACACAAAATACATCTCACTTTCCAGCAAACACAACTTTCCACAACCGATACTACTTACTACTCAAAGAAATACCTTTCACATTCCACAAAGCAATCCTCATAATAAATCGGAAATGAAAAAACTGTTGAACCACCACTTTTCATTTCCCTTTTGCATCTATAGCTTTGGTTGCGTAGAATCTTTTCATCTTGCTTCAGATTACATCTACAAGGTCTGCCCTTTGCAAACCAGTAAGCGAAGCACGAGAAGAAAATTGTTGTTGCTGTGAACAAAAAACATCCCTAGGAGGCACAAGCCTCCCTTGCATATCAAAGCGCAAAGCAGAATTGGAATTCCATTTATCATCCCCAATCGGAGCACGTAAAGATTGAGGGTTCATATAAAACCCCCTACCTCTGCATTGAAAGGTCTGAGTGATAGGGTTTGGCGATGGATGGGACCGGAGCCAAACAAGATGCTTGTCCTGCATTACGTCTAACCACCGACACCCAAGAATCTTCCCAAGAAGACATTCCGATCGACCGGAAGGGAAGTATGCTCAGGGCCCACTTGAGGAACCTCCTTTTTACCTTCATCACAACCATGTTGGGGAGGCATCTCAGGATCAGCTTGAAGCTGCTGATGTATGTGGGGAGGATGGTGATCTTGCATATCCATGTCTGAATCTATAGATCACTGCAAAACCTCCGGATTTTTGTCACATTCCGAAATAAAATGGCCCAATTGGCCGCATCAAAAACAGTGTCCTGCAAAAGTACCCCATTTCAACTCATAAACCAAGGTTTACAGTCCTCGAACTTGAAAATGAACTTTGGTCGAGCAAAGCTTTCCTGTGTCCCAAGGCATGCATGCCCTCTTCCGATTGCGGGAAGCCAAGCGAGGCTCTACCAACACATCGCCTAAGGTTCTCACGACCAAAGGGAGGAGTCTCCAAAGATGCGCAAGAAAATCAACCACCTTCACCCAAATAGGGCATGCCTGCCTCAACACCTCTTGAAACTCGGCCATGGGCCTCCAAGGGACCATGTGAACCAATTGCCCATCCAAAAACAAAGGGATGTGCTGCATGATGAATGACCTCACTTCTGAGGAGCGAAAAAACACCTTAAAAAACCCCTTGGGACCATCATAAATCTCTTCAACAAGAGGGGCCTACACATGCCTTGGAGCATCTTCTTGGCACTGTTGAACATTTACAAGCATAGAGAGCAGCCAGGTACAAATCCTTGTGATCAAGGGAGTCTTTGCTGTAAAATAAAAGACGGCTGCCCTCTCATGGAAGGCAGCAATCTGTTGTAGAACCAGTTCCGTTCCCATAACTGCATCTACATGATCCCCTTCCGGAAAAGAGCTAGCTTTACTCTCATTAGCATAAACATAATCGGACATGCGATGATTGGCACTGACCAGCATGAACTAAAGAGACCCATCAGCCTCGACCTCTAGCTGAGGCAAATTTAAGGGCCATAATAGCGGATCTTCAACTAACATCTTCTGACGTTTACCTATCTCGCCCCCTTCTGCCAACTGACCGAAATCCTCCGCCAATGAATCACTGTCTGAATCTGACACAAGTTGGTCATTTCCATTCCCTAAAATTTTTTAAATCTTCATATGGAGGAGACATCCATGTACAATCACTTAAGTGAGTTTAGTACTATCTTTATCCTTTTGTCTACACCAAAGATTTTCTTTGAGGATTTAGTCAAGGCTACACTTTCACTTGAGACTTTGCCTAAAAGTTGGGACACTTTGAGGACTACAATAAATAACTTAGTATACACACCTAATGGTGGATCAACCAATGCTAATATGGGATTCAAGCAATAGGGGATGGAGTGGGTATTACCGAAGCTGGTCAAAAAAGGCCACATCGATACCATTTGTCTCTTGTAGATTCTCCATCACTGATCTAGATGCTGAGCATGAACTGCTTTGTCTTCCTTATTGCAGGCTTGAAGACCACAAAAATGTGTGTGTGTGTGTGTGTGTCTCTCTCTCTCTCTCTCTCTCTTTTTCGTAAAAGGTAATTGTATTAATTATGAAAAAAAGGTACAAGTTTACATGATTACAAGATACACGAGGGCCCTAAGCCAACATGTGCAAAATCCCAGTACTAGGCCACGAAAAAGTTACACAAGTCATGGCAAAGACCCAGAGGAAATTGCCATATGCCAAGGAAGTAAGTCCTCCCGAGGGAGCAGGTCCGAGTGCCGAATGAGATCTATCTGCCAATGCAAGAGACCTTTAAGCCGGGCAATGTGTCTCGGTACATTAGAGGCTGAATCAAAAAGAAAGGCATTCCCAGTGGTCCAAATGTGCCAGCATCCCCACTATCTGAAAAAGTGGAATAAGATCTTCATATGCAATTGTGGCGGTGTGGGGTATTTTGAGCGCACAAAAACCCAATCGAAAGGGGTTAGTGAGGACCCCACCACTACGCGCCAAACCTGTGACAAGAGCGACCAGATATTCTTGGCGAGCGGGCAAGAAATAAATCGATGTCGAGCCGATTCCACAGTAGTGGTGCAGAAGAAACAATTGCCGTTCAAGATTCGACGCTTGAAAAGGGCGGAGGCAAGAGGAAAACCACCAATCATCACCCGCCAAAGAAAGACCTTACATTTAAAAGGTGTCTTATTCAACCAGCCCTCCCTCACAATTGCCTTCCACCATGACTAAGATTTCCGCAATCCCCATATAGTATTAGCTTTCACACCCAGCCATTCATGATCTTTAATCAGAAGATGATACACCTGATTAGCAAAGGCCTTTTCTAGACTCAACCGGCCTGCAAGTTCCCAATCCTGCCAAGGACGATCCACAGCCAGGGCAGAAAAGGGTTGCCTACCCCGAAGCACTAACAAAAGCTGTTCCCATAAATCACAGTATCCGCACGGGATTCTGAAAAGTCTCCTGGCAGTACGAAACGCTGCGAAGACATTACGACTGGCAAGGGTGGCATCCGCAATTGAAGTCACACCCAAACGGGCCATGCGGTTAAATCTTGGTCTGAGCTCATGTTTGTCTTCCCATGAAAGTAATCTCGAGACTGCCAACAATTCCAGTTGAAAGCACAGTATCCGCACGGGATTCTGAAAAGTCTCCTGGCAGACGAAACGATGCGAAGACATTACGACTGGCAAGGGTGGCATCCGCAATTGAAGTCACACCCAAACGGGCCATGCGGTTAAATCTTGGTATGAGCTCATGTTTGTCTTCCCATGAAAGTAATCTTGAGACTACCAACAATTCCAGTTGAAAGGAGTTAGTATGCAAGCGGTCCCCCACTGGATGCCAATGAGCCTTTTGGAGCACCACTTTCCAGGAGCCGACCAAATGCAGTAACAGAGAGGAGGAGGGACTCGAAAACCGAGAGTTTGCATTAAGGACATGCCACCAGGAGCTCCGAAGTTGTGTATTACCATGCCGAAGCCCGCTGTCCTCAAGAAAATAACGGGCTATAATGGTCCACGGGTGATGATCCACACACATAGCACGAAAAAGAGACCAACGAAGAGCCAGCATATGGGTTTCAGCATCCAAAATAGCTCCACCACCCAGGCGTTTGGGGATACATGTATGTGACCATGAAATCCACGAAATACTTGCGTGCAATGAATCCTTCTTCCATAACATGAAACGAATGGGGCGAGTGAGAGCCTTCAAAGTAGTAGGAGTCCATGGCAGCAATGGCAAGAAATATGTGAGCATTGGCAACATAATTGTCTAAGCCACTTTGAGGCGGACATGGAATGGCCACGCTTGCGACTTCCAATACATAAACTTAGCTGCCAGTTTCTGTGAAATCCACTCCAGTAGTTGCTTTGGCCGAACATCAACCCCCAATGGGTACCCAAGATGCCTGACAATGGAGCCAAGGGAAACAACCTAACCCTGCCAGCCCAATGACTATAAATCAGACTTCGTGCAACTGAGAATGGCTGATTTGAAGGCATTGATGCGAAGACCAGAAGCATGACCAAAGAGCGTCCAAACATCTAATGCCTTGCGAATGTTGTCCTTGTCTGCACGCAAAATCATAAAGCTATCATCAGCCAGAGATTGGCTAATGAAGTGCTGTCCCAAAGAAAGAGACAAACCGGCCAGCTGAGCAGAAGCTGCCATTGAAGATAATATTGAAAGAACCGGGTGGGTCGCCAAGGCAAAGAAGAGAGCACTCAAAGGGCAACTCTGTCTCACCGAGCGTGCAAGGACAAATGGCTCCGTAACCCCACCATTGAGCATAACGCGCGAAGAAGCCGCAGCACTAATGGTGTAGATCAATCGGGACATCCGAGAACCAAAACCCATAGCAGACATAAGTTCTACCATGAAAGACCAGTCTCAATAGTCAAAAGCCTTTTCCAAATCCAATTAAATCAATACCACTTCCTGACTAGAGTGCCTCGCATAGTCAATAGCCATTTGCACATTTAAGATATTATGCAGAATGTTGTGGCCCTTAATTAAACCATATTGAAGAGGATGCACAATAGCTGGAAGGAGCTTATGAAGCCGATTCGCCAGCACTTTGGAAAAGATTTTATACATCGAACCCATCAAAGAAATTGGTCTCCAGTGTTGCAACATTGACGGCGAAGGAACCTTTGGAAGCAGTTTGATAAGGCCTTCTTTCCATGAGGAAGGCATGACCCCTGTTTCCCAAACCTGCTGGAACATAGCCGCCAATGGCTTCACCAGCTGGGTGACCGAGCTCTCAAAGAATTCATTGGTGAGACCATCCCAACCACAGCTTTTATCCTTAGGCAAGTGTAACAAAACATCCATAACCTCCTCCTCACAAATATCTGTCTCCAAAGTAGCTTGCATATCAAATGGAACCTGCTAGCGGACCAGATCATAGAACTCTGCATGCATGCATAACCTGGTTAGAAGGCGACAGAGAAGAACCAAGAAGATCCAGAAAATAATTCCTGCACATATTGACAATGGTCTGCGGATTAGTGACCATGTGACCTTCTGAATCCTGGAGTCTAGTCATGTTTTCTCGAGCAGGAGAAGCATGCAAGGCGCGAAAGAACTTATGAGTCTGACAAGCACTATCTTGCAATGTGTCAGTCAAGTTGTGCAGTTTGGCCTGCTGATAAGATTTCAACTGAAATACTTGAATAAGATCAGCCAAACACATCGCCAGTGACAGCAGAAATTCATCATCTGGAGTGTCCACCAGCAGCGAACGAACCAAAGCCAGTAAGTCCTCCGCTGCGTGTCGACGCTGCCGACAAATAGAGGCATGACGGATCCCATACTTCCGAGCAACCCGCTACACATTAGAGAGCATTCGTGCAAAGGAAGCCAAGCCCTCAAAGGCGAAGTCCAATAAAAACCTCTCAATCAATTGCTGCATATAGCCCTAAAAGATTGGATGCTTCAAATAAGACGAGTTGAAACGTAAAGGGAGTCTATCCAGCAACTGCATAAAAGGTGCAATGGGTTGTGCAAGCATCTCAAGTTGGAGAGGGAAATGGTCTGACAAGGCATATTGCTGCAAGACTTTCATTTCCAGCATCTCGAGAAGAAAATCATCCCCCTGCATGATATACATTCGGTCCAACCGCGACTAGGTAGTTGCATATTGTACGGAATGAAAAGTAAACCATGAAGAAGAAGGGTGGAGCCAAGACCAGAGATCTTGCTTAAGTACCTGAAGAGCAAAGGCATTCCACCCCGGACTTTCGAGAGTATCCATCACCAAATGCCCTGAAGTGGACTGAGAAAAGTCAACACACATATTGAAATCCCCCATCAAAAAACCCCTTCTGCCCAGTGACATGGAGCTCTGTAAAGTCTTCCAAAGATCCCGTCGGGATGCAGGGTCATTCGGAGCATAGATGCCCACCAACCATAAGATCTCTCCTTCAAATAAAACTTCGATTACCATAAAGCGGCCCTGTACATCATTTTTTATAAGAACAAGCTGGTATTTCTCATGGACAATCATAAGCACGCCAGAATAGTACATAGCATGTGTCCCTGCATAAAACAGGTGAAACCCATGGCAATCCACAACTTTTCCTGCTTCACCGTGACTCTTGTGCTCAACCGCACACAAGACATTCCACTGGTTCTCATGCAAGACAGTCCACATGGCATGTTGCTTATGATGAGAACAAATGCCTCGCACATTCCACGTAGCTATCTTCATATATCTTCAAAAAAGAGAATCACGAACGAGGCACCTCTTGCCTTGATTTCACCTTTTCCGCGAGAACGTCAAGGACACCTTCATCCAGAAAATCAGCTAACACTGCAAAAGAATTCTGGCGGCCCACTGTAGAGGTAGATGGAATGTCCACTACCTTGGGAGTGGAACAGGGATAACGACGATCCCAGGGTGTAATCACATTACCTCTAGTATCAAACGCCAACTTAGTAGGTGGGCCCTTTGGACCGTCTGTATATACTTTCCTTGTAGACTGATTATGGGGAGCAGAAGGAACCACAGTACGCGCAGCATGCTATGACGAGAACATTTCTTTCCTACGCATATACGGGCGCACGGAATCTTGTGAAACATTAGGCCCAGAATCCGCCAGGCCTTCATCCAACTTTTTACCTTTTTTGGGACGTGTCTCTAGCCAGTCATTGCTACGGGAATCCAAACCCAAGACCTATTGTTTACCTTTATCCAAAACATTAGGTGGCTAGGGGGCCTCCTGTGCCGAAGCATCAAGCACCATGTCATCCATAGGCAGCACAACATGCACATCATCTGAAGACGGTTGCCTCTCTGGGCATTTGGCCATAAAATGCCCCAGTTTTCCACACGAAAAGCAGTATTCTGCAAAGTTGCCCCATTTCAAGTAAAAGTGTAAAGGATGCAAGCCAGAGCAATTGAGGCGAAGCCACGCAGGCCTTTTCCTGGCCGTGTCCCATAACATACATAAACAGTTTCGATTCATGGCCCTTAGGCTTGGGGAAACCAGCATCGTTCCCACTACTGCCATCGCATCCTTTAACAATGGCCAATAGACCGTCGGACAATTTTCCACTTCAACCCACACCGGGCATTTACGTTGAAGCAGGCGTTGAAAGTCTGCCATAGGGCGCCATGGCCCATGGACCAAATGGCGATCAAAGAACAATGGCAGTTTGGACAAGAGCTCCCGATGCTTCTCCAATTTCAGTAGCACCTCATAAAAGCCGCGGGGTCCAATAAAGATCTCCTAAACACACTCCCCTTGTAGTAAATGGTGCAGCCACTGGCGAATATGGGAAAGCACTGGGATCCTGCCAGTAAAGAAGAGTATAACCGCACGGTCATAAAACACCGAAAAAAATCGCAAGACAGTTTTCGGGTCCACCATGGCTTCCAGCACTTCATCAGTTCCTGAGTCAAAAAAAGCTTCATGATTATGCTGGACATAATCGCCAAGCAGAGTATTGGCAAATTCCAGGAAATGCTCCCATTCAATCTCCTGCGAATCCACAGAATCAGAGGCAACCTGCACATAGGAACGTTCCTGGGGATCCATTGTCTCGTCAGAAGTATGCTTGGAGCGTTTGCCTGCAGGTGGCAGGTTAGAAACAGAAGGCATCTCCTCCATGCAAGGAACCATATCCTCCGGTTCCTCTGTATCAGAATCCGGACCAAGGGCTGCCACCGTCTGGTCGATAAAAGCCATATCCAGGCCAGCCATACTTTTGTCCTCTCTCTCTGTCTCTCACTCTCTTACTCTCACACTGTCGCTAGAGAACGCGTGGGGCTCGGTGCAACCCTACCCGTGTAGATGCAGGAGGGCGAAACGCGTGGGGCTGCACGCAACCCTAACCGCACAGGTGCAGGTGTGGGCAGATGGTGGCAAGGCGCCGACAACGGTCATAGGGCACAGGTCTGTCAGGGCATGCAGCCGAGGGCGACGTCACAAGTCAGCACGGCAGGTCAGCCAGGGCGCGCAGCCAACGTCACAGGTCAGCAGGGCAGGGCAGGCGCGGGCGCTCTGCAGCAGGGCTGGTTTGCGGGCGCTCGGCAGCAGGGCAGGTCACACGATGGGCCAGGCAGGCGCACCGACACAGGGACCCACGGGGTAGGTCGTCGTGCAGACGCAGGGACCGCCGGGCAGGGAAAACGGCACAGTCTCGTGCGCACTGGCTCGCAAAAGGTCAGGTCGATGTCGGGCAGGGTTCAGGCGCGCAGGGCAGGGATGCGCAGGTCAGGGCGCCACGCAGGGCAGGGATCCGCCATCATCGACTTCTTTCTGAGAAGACCCTCTCTCTCTCTCTCTCTCTCTCTCTCTCTCTCTCTCTCTCTCTCTCTGTGTGTGTGCAGGCAGTGAGCACTCTGATCTGTGCAGAGACGCAGTCCCGCTCTGCCAAATGACAAATCTCTCTCACTTCTCCGCACAGGAGTGTACACAGCATGGTGCCTAGGAGCATCAAGACTCAGGGCTGGTGTCTAGTGGAGCAGCAGATGCAGAATACCTGACATGACGCTTCCTTTCATTGACAATAACAGTCGAGATTAGGGTTTCCTGCAGTGTGGCACCTGTGCAGATCAGGATGAGCCACGATCAGGAGAACTGCAGGCCAGCAGGGCGTTCGAAATCGGTGGGCGTCTGCAGCGTGGCGCGAAGCAACGAGGCAGGAGACTATCTGAAGGAGTCGCAAGTCCGTTCCAACAAGGCGCGCACAGGTCCAGGCGCCAGCAGTGACGCGCAGGTCCAGGCGACGACAGTGGCTCCCGCAGGTCCAGTCGACGCCGACACGAATCTCTCTCTCTCTCTCTCTCTCTCTCTCTCTCTCTCTCTCTCTCTGTGTGTACAGGGGCAGGTCAGCTCTCTTTATCGGTGCACAGGGGCAGATTGCACGTGGAATAGAAGAATGTCCCGTCCACAGGCTCTGCTCGTCAGAAATCTTCAGCCCAAGAACACATCCGTCGTTTCTGTCTGAATATGGTGCTGCCGTTACCTGCCTGTATAAGGGCGCTCAAAGAGTGCGCTGAAGACTGCCCGGACACCAGGTCTGTTTCTGCCTTGGTGCGTGAAAGCTGTCCACGCAGAGGCAGGGCAAAGCTGTCCCTTCTCCCTATGCATTGTCTGTTTACCAGGAGCAGATCAGGACGCCACACAAACCACAGGTCGCAGAGCAAGAGTATTCACCGACGACTGAATTACAGGCATTCTCTCTCTTTTTTTCGTAAATGGCATTCTCTCTCTCTCTCTCTCTCTCTCTCTCTCTCTCTCTCTTTTTTTCATAAATCTCTTTTTTTTTTTTCGTAAAAGGTAATTGTATTAATTACGAAAAAATACAAGATTACTTGATTACAAGATAGTTGATGACACTAAGCCATCAAGAGAAGAAGTTCTCTCGCTCTCTCTTTTTCTGATTACAAGAGGCACGAGGGCCGTAGGCCAACGTGGGGAAAATCCCAGTAGTAGTGTACTAAAAAGTTACACGAATCATGGCAATGACCCAGAGGCAATTGCCATATGCCAAGGAAGCAAATCCTCCCGAGGGAGCAAGTCAGCGTGTCGGATGAGATCTAACTGCCAGTGCAAGAGGCCTTTAAGCCTGGCAACATGGCGCGGTACATTAGAGGCCGAATCAAAGAGAAAAGCATTGCGGGTAGTCCAAATGTGCCAGCATCCCCAGTATCTGAAGAAGTGAAATAGTATCTGCATATGCAACTGTGGCAGTGTGGGCTACTTCAGGCGCCCAAAAACCCAGTCGAAAGGAGTTAGCAAGGAGCCCACCACAGTGCGCCATATGTGCGACAAGATTAACCAGATATTCTTGGCGAGCGGGCAAGAAAGAAAACGATGTCAAGCTGATTCCGCCGTTGTGGTACAGAAGAAGCAAGTGCCATTGGAGATGCGACGCTTGGCAAGGGCCGAGGCAAGAGGAAGACCACCAATCATTACCCGCCAAAGAAAGACCTTGCATTTGAAAGGTGCCTTATTCAGCCAGCCCTCCATCAGCGTTGTCTGCCACCATGTCCGCGATTTCCGCAGACCCCAAACAGTATTAGCTTTGTCACCCAGCCATTGGCGATCCTGAATAAGAAGATGATAGACTTGATTAGTAGAGGCCTTTTCCAGACTCAACCGGCCTGCAAGGTCCCAGTCCTGCCAAGGGCGATCCACAGCCAGGGCAGGAAAGGGTTGCCTGCCCTGAAGCTCCGCCGACAGCTTTTCCCATAAGTCACGGTATCCGCGCGGGATCTTAAAAAGTCGCCTAGCAGTCCGAAAGGATATGAGGACATTGCACGTGGCAAGGGTAGCATCCGCAACCGACGTTACACCTAAACGGGCCATGCGGTTAAATCGCAGTCGGAGCTGATGTTTGTCTTCCCATGAAAGTAGTCTCGATACTGCCAACAATTCCAGCTGAAAGGAGTTAGTCTGCAAGTGGTCCCCTACCGGGTGCCACCGGGCCTTTTTGAGCACCACTTTCCAAGAGTCGACCAGGTGCTGTAACAAAGGGGAAGAGGAGCTGGAAAAACGGGAATCAGCATTAAGGACATGCCACCAGGAGGCCCGAAGCCGGGTGTTACCATGGCGGAGCCCGCCGTCCTCAAGGAAATAACGGGCTATGATAGTCCACGGGTGATGATCCACACACATGGCCCGAAAAAGGGACCAACGGAGAGCCAGCATATGATGTTCTGCATCCAAAAGAGCTCCACCACCCATGCGCTTAGGGGTACATGTATGCGACCATGAAATCCAAGAAATGCCTGCCTGCAGAGAATCCTTCTTCCATAGCATGAAACGGATGGGGTGAGTGAGAGGCTTCAAAGTAGTAGGCGTCCATGGCAACAATGGCAGGAAATACGATAGCCATTGGGAGCATAATTGACTGAGCCACTTTGAGGCGGACATGGAAGGGCCACGCTTGCGACTTCCAATACATAAACTTTGCCGCCAGTTTGTGTGAAATCCATTCCAGCAGGTCCTTTGGCCGTACATCCACCCCCACTGGGTATCCAAGATGTCTGACAATAGAGCCACGGGAAACCACCTGGCCTTGCCAGCCTAATGACTGTAAATCAGGCTCCGTGCAACTGAGAATGGCGGACTTAAAAGCATTGATGCGAGGTCCAGAGGCTTGACCAAAAAGCGTCCAAACATCTAATGCCTTGCGAATGTTGTCCCTGTCCGCCTGCAAAATCATAAAGGTGTCATCAGCCAAAGATTGGCTAATGAAGTGATGGCCCAAAGGAAGAGACAGCCCTGCCAGCTGAGCCGAATCTGCCATGGAGGATAACATTGAAAGGACCGGGTGCGTCGCCAGGGCAAAAAAGAGCGGACTCAGAGGACAACCCTGTCTGACTGAGCGTGCAAGGACAAAGGGCTCAGTAACCCCACCATTGAGCATAACTCTGGATGAAGCCGCAACACTAATGGTGTAGATCAATCGGGACATTCGGGTGCCAAAGCCCATAGCAGACATGAGATCTGCAATGAAAGACCAGTCCACATAATCAAACGCCTTTTCCAAGTCCAATTGAATCAATACCACTTCCTGACCGGAGTGTCGCGCATAGTCAATAGCCATTTGCACATTTAAGATATTATGGAGAATGTTGCGGCCCTTAATAAAACCATATTGGAGAGGATGCACAATAGCGGGAAGGTGCTTGTGAAGCCGATTTGCCAGCACTTTGGAGTAGATTTTGTACATGGAGCCCATCAAAGAGATTGGTCTCCAGTGTTGCAGCTTTGACGGTGAAGGGACCTTTGGAATCAGTTTGATAAGGCCTTCTTTCCATGAGGAGGGCATAACCCCCGTTTCCCAAACCTACTGAAACAAGACCACCAATGGCTTCACCAACTGAGTGGCTGAGCTCTAAAAGAATTCATTAGTGAGACCATCCCAACCAGGACTTTTATCCATCGGCAGGTGCAACAAGACATCCATGACCTCCTCCTCGCAAATATCCGCCTCCAAAGTGGCTTGCATATCCAATGGAACCTGCTGTCGGACCAGATGATAGAAGACCGCGCGGGCATGCGTAACCTGGCTAGAAGGCGAGGGAGAAGAACCAAGGAGATCCATAAAATAATTTCTGCACATATTGACAATGGTCTGCGGATCAGTGACCATGCGACCCTCCGGATCCTGGAGTCTGGTCATATTGTCGCGAGCCGGAGACGCATGCAGGGCGCGAAAGAACTTATGAGACTGGCAGGCACTATCTTGCAATGTGTCAGTCAAGGTATGCAGCTTGGCCTGCTGATAAGATTTTAACTGAAATACTTGAAGAAGATGGGCCAAACGCCTCTCCAATGACAGCAGAAAATCATCATCTGGGGAATCCAGGAGCAAGGAGCGGACCAAAGCCAGTAGCTCCTCTGCTGCAGATCGACGATGGCGACAAAGCAATGCATGATGGATCCCATACTGCCGAGCAACACGCCGTACATTAGAGAGCAACCATGCAAATGAAGGCAAGCCCTCAGAGGTGAAGTCCAATAAGAACCTGTCGATCAATTGCTGCATATAGCCCTGAAATATTGGATGTTTCAAGTAAGAGGAATTGAAACGTAACGGGAGCCTATCCAGCAACTGCATAAAAGATGCAATAGATTGTGCCCGCATCTCCAGCTGAAGGGGGAAATGATCCGACAATGCATACTGCTGCAAGACCTTCATTTCCAGCATCTCGGGAAGAAAATCGTCCCCCTGCATGATATACATTCTGTCCAACCGCGACCAAGTAGTTGCATATTGTGCAGAATGAAAAGTAAACCCCGCAAAGGAAGGGTGAAGCCAGGACCAAAGATCCTGCTTAAGAACATGCAAAGCAAAGGAATTCCACACCCGGCTTTCCGGCGCATCCATGACCGAATGCGCTGAAGTGGACTGAGAAGAGTGAATACACATATTGAAATCTCCCATCAAAAGCCCCCTTTGGCCACGTGACATGGAGGCCTGCAAAGTGGACCAAAGATCCCGTCGGGATGCGGGATCATTCGGCGCATAGAGGCCCAGTAACCATAAAATCTCGCCTTCAAATAAGACTTCGATAACCAGGAAGCGGCCCTGCACATCATTTTTAATAAGGACAGGCTGATATTTCTCATGGACAATCATCAACACGCCCGAATAGTGCGTAGCATGGGTGCCTGCATAAAACAGACGGAATCCATGACAGTCCACAACTTTTCCTGCTTCACCGTGACTTTTGTGCTCAACTGCACACAATACATCCCACCGATTTTCATGTAAGACGGTCCACATGGCATGTTGCTTATGGCGAGAGCAAATGCCTCACACATTCCATGTGGCTAACTTCATATCTCTTCAAAAAAGAAAGTCAGGAACGAGGCACCTGTTGCCTCGATTTCACCTTTTCCGCGAGAGCATCCAGGACGCCCTCATCCAGAAAATCAGCCAATACTGCAAAGGAATTCTGGCGACCTGCTTTAGAGGTAGAGGGTAAATCCACTGCCTTGGGAGTGGGGCGGGGATAACGCCGATCCCAGGGAGTAATCACATTACCTTTGGTATCAAAAGCCAGCTTAGCAGGAGGGCCTTTGGGACCATCAGTATAGACTTTCCTTGGAGCCTGATTACGGGGGGCCGACGGGGCCGTAGTGCGCGGAGCCTGCTGTGAAGTGACCATTTCTTTTCTGCGCGTATACGTGCGCATGGAGTCCTGGGAAACAGGAGGTCCAGGATCTGCCAGGCCGGCATCCAACTTTTTACCTTTTTTGGGACGTGCCTCAATCCAGTCCATGCGACGGGAATCCGACCCCAGGACCGGTTGTTTACCTTTATCCATGACTTCCTGGGGCGGAGCATCAAGCACCATGTCATCCTTGGGCAGCATAACCTATGCATCCTCCAAAGACGGTTGCCTTTCAGGGCATTCAGCCATGAAATGTCCCAATTTCCCACATGAAAAGCAATGCCCTGCAAAGTTGCCCCATTTCAAGCGAAAATGCAGAGGATGCATGCCTGAACAACTGAGGCGCAGCCAGGCGGGCCTTTTCCTGGCCGTGTCCCATAACATGCATAAACGGTTCCAGTTCATTGCCCTGAGGCTTGGGGGGACCAGCACCATGCCCACAACCGCCATGGCGTCCTTCAACATTGGCCAATAGACCGCCGGACAATTCTCCACCTCTACCCACACCGGGCATTCTCGTTGAAGCAAACGCTGGAAGTCAGCCTTGGGGCGCCATGGTACAACATGGACCAGGCGGCGATCAAAGAATAGTGGCAACTTGGACAGGAGCTCAGCTCGATGCATTTCCGATTTCAACAGCACCTCATAAAAGCCTCGGGGTCCAAGGAAGATCTCCTCAACACACTCCCCTTGCAATAAATGGTGCATCCACTGGCGAATATGTGACAGCACCGGGATCCTGCCAGTGAAGAAAAGGATAATTGCACGATCATAAAAAACCGAGAAAGATCTCAAGACTGATTTAGGGTCCACCGTAGCTTCCAGCACATCATCCGTTCCCGCTTCAGAAAAAGATTCAGTATTATGCTGGACATACTCGCCAAGCAGAGTATTGGCAAAGTCGAGCAAATGCTCCCAGTCGATTTCCTGCGAATCCACAGGATCAGAGGCCACTTGCGCATAGAAACGTTCCTGAGGACCCATTGGCTCATCAGAAGTGTGCTTGGAGCGTTTGCCAGCAGGCGGCAGTTCAGAACCTGGCAGTTCAGAACCCCGAGGCAGCTCCTCCGTGCATGGCACAATATCCTCTGTCTCCTCTGCGTCGGAATCAGGGCCAAGGGCTGCCACCGTCTGGTCAAGAAAATCCATATCCAGGCCAGCCATACTGCTGTCTTCTCGTTCGCACTCTCTCTCTCGCTCTTGCTCTCTTTCTTTCCTGTACAGCAGCGCTGTCCAAGGACAGATTCCACAAACACAGCCAATGAAACCGGAGCTTTACCTGTCAGCCTGAGTCGTGGCCTGTCCCAAGAACGCGTGTGGCAGGGCGCAACCCTAACAGTGCAAGGGCCTGAGGGTGGAACACAGGTCTGGCAGTCGACGGCAGCGCGGGATAGTCGAGGGCACAGGGCAGGGGCCTCGCCAGCAGAAACCCTAAACACAGAGGGCAAACGAGCAAAGTGCTGGTGCAGAGCCCGCCACTTAGGCAGACGACAGCAGGGCAGGGGCCGCTGACGAAGAGCCGGCCGGCAGCGGGGCGGGGGACTCAGTCGCGCCCAACGGAGCGTGGGGGCTACGGAACAGGGCGGCAAGGGCAGCCGCGGGCGACGGAACAACAGGGGCGGGCGAAAGGCGACGGGCGACGGAGCTGCAGCCGCGGGCGACAGGCGATAGAACTGCAGCCGCGGGCGACAGGCGACGGAACTGCAGGGGCGGGCGACGGACGACGGCGAAACAGCAGCAAACGACGACGTGGACGGGCTATGGCGGCGCGACAGGCACAGGCGACGCGATCTCCATCCTCCCCCCACTCTCTCCTCTCTCTCTCTCTCTCACCTCTCTCTCTCTCTCTCTCTCTCTCTCTCTCTCTCTCTCTCTCTCTCTCTCTCTCCTAGAAAAAAGTTTTCTTTTTTTCATAAATCTCTCTCTCTCTCTCTCTCTCTCTCTCTCTCTCTCTCTCTCTCTTTTTCATAAATCTCTCTCTCTCTCTTTTTTTTTTTTCGTAAAAGGTAATTGTATTAATTACGAAAAAAAGTACAAGATTACATGATTACACGAGTACAAGAGACACAAGGGCCGTAGGCCAACGTGTGGGAAATCCCCGGACTAGTATACTAAAAAGGTTACACCAATCATGGCAAGGACCCAGAGGCAATTGCCAAATGCCAGGAATGCAAATCCTCCCGAGGGAGCAAGTCAGAGTGCCTGATGAGATCTAGCTGCCAATGCAAGAGCCCTTTAAGCCTTGCAATATGTCGCGGTACATTAGAGACCGAATCAAAGAGAAAAGCATTTCGGGTGGTCCAAATGTGCCAGCATCCCCAGTATCTGAAAAAGTGAAATAAGATCTTCATATGTAACGGTGGTGGTGTGGGATACTTTGGGCGCACAAAAACCCAATCGAAAGGAGTCAGTGAGGACCCCACCACTGCGCGCCAGATTTGCGACAAGAGAGACCAGATATTCTTGGCGAGCGGGCAAGAAAGAAAACGATGTCGGGCCGATTCCGCCGTAGTGGTGCAGAAGAAACAATTGCCATTCGAGATTCGACGCTTGGAAAGGGCCGAGGCAAGAGGAAGACCACCAATCATTACCCGCCACAGAAAGACCTTGCATTTGAAAGGTGCCCTATTCTGCCATCCCTCCATCAGCGTTGCCTGCCACCATGACCGTGATTTCCGCAGGCCCCAAACAGTATTAGCTTTCACACCCAGCCATTGGTGATCTTTAATGAGAAGATGATACACCTGATTAGTAGAGGCCTTTTCCAAACTCAACCGGCCTGCAAGGTCCCAGTCCTGCCAAGGGCGATCCATAGCCAGGGCCGGAAAGGGTTGCCTACCCTGAAGTTCGACGAAAGCTTCCCCCATAAATCACGGTATCCGCGCGGGATCCTGAAAAGTCTCCTAGCAGTCCGAAACGATGCAAGGACATTGCGAGTAGCAAGGGTAGCATCCGCAATCGAAGTCACACCCAAACGGGCCATGCGGTTAAATCTTGGTCTGAGCTGATGTTTATCTTCCCATGAAAGTAATCTGGAGACTGCCAATAATTCCAGCTGAAAAGAATTAGTCTGCAAGCGGTCCCCTACAGGATGCCAACAGGCTTTTTGGAGCACCACTTTCCAAGAGCCGACCAAGTGCAGTAACAAAGAGGAAGAGGGACTGGAAAATCGAGAGTCAGCATTAAGGACATGCCACCATGAGGCCCGAAGCCGTGTGTTACCCTGGCGGAGCCCGCTGTCCTCAAGAAAATAACGGGCTATGATGGTCCACGGGTGATGATCCACACACATGGCACGAAAAAGAGACCAACGAAGAGCCAGCATATGAGTTTCTGCATCCAAAATAGCTCCACCACCCATGCGCTTAGGGGTACATGCATGTGACCATGAAATCCAGGAAATGCCTGCCTGCAGTGAATCTTTCTTCCATAGCATGAAACGAATGGGATGAGTGAGAGCCTTCAAAGTAGTGGGCGTCCCTGGCAGTAGTGGCAGGAAATACGTCAGCATTGGTAGCATAATTGTCTGAGCCACTTTGAGGCGGACATGGAGCGTGCAAGGACAAATGGCTCTGTAACCCCACCATTAAGCATAACTCTTGAAGAAGCCTCAGTACTAATGGTGTAGATCAATCGAGACATCCGGATACCAAAGCCCATAGCAGACATAAGATCTGCAAGGAAAGACCAGTCCACATAGTCAAACGCCTTTTCCAGGTCCAATTGAATCAAGACCACTTGCTGATTGGAGTGCCGCGCATAGTCAATAGCCATTTGCACATTTAAGATATTATGCAAAATGTTGCGACCCTTAATGAAACCATATTGGACAGGGTGCACAATAGCTGGAAGGTGCTTGTGAAGCCTATTTGCCAGCACTTTGGAAAAGATTTTATACATCGCGCCCATCAACGAAATTGGTCTCCAGTGTTGCAGCTTTGACGGCGAAGGGACCTTGGGAATCAGTTTGATAAGGCCTTCTTTCCATGAAGAAGGCATGACCCCTGTTTCCCAGACCTGCTGAAACATGACCACCAATGGCTTTACCAACTGCGTGGCCGAGTGCTCAAAAAATTCATTAGTGAGACCATCCCAACCAGGACTTTTATCCTTAGGCAGGTGCAACAAGACATCCATAACCTCCTCTTCGCAAATATCTGCCTCCAAAGTGGCTTGCATATCAAATGGAACCTGCTGGTGGACCAGATGATAGAAGACCGAGCGGGCATGCGTAACCTGGCTAGACGGCAAGGAAGAAGAACCAAAAAGATCCATAAAATAATTTCTGCACATATTGATAATGGTCTGCGGATCAGTGACCATGCGACCTTCCGAATCCTGGAGTCGAGTCATATTTTCGTGGGCCGGAGAAGCATGCAAGGCGCGAAAGAACTTATGAGACTGGCAGGCACTATCTTGCAATGTGTCAGTCAAGTTTTGCAGCTTGGCTTGCTGATAAGATTTCAAGCTAAATACTTGAATAAGATGGACCAAACGCCTCTCCAGGGACAGTAGAAAATCATCATCTGGGGAGCCTAGGAGCAAGCAACGGACCAAGGCCAATAAGTCCTCTGCTGCATGTCGACGACGGCGACAAAGAGAGGCATTATGAATCCCATACTGCCGAGCAACCCGCTGCACATTAGAGAGCAGGCATGCGAACGAAGCCAAGCCCTCAGAGGCAAAGTCCAATAAGAACCTCTCAATCAATTGCTGCATACAACCCTGAAAAATTGGATGCTTCAAATAAGAGGAATTGAAGCGTAAAGGGAGCTTATTCAGCAACTGCATAAAAGGTGCAATGGGTTGTGCCCGCATCTCAAGCTGGAGGGGGAAATGATCCGACAACGCATATTGCTGCAAGACCTTCATCTCCAGCATCTCGGGAAGAAAATCATCCCCCTGCATGATATACATTCTGTCCAATCGCGACCAGGTGGTTGCATATTGTGCGGAATGAAAAGTAAAACCTGAAACAGAAGGGTGAAGCCACGACCAAAGATCTTGCTTAAGTACGTGCAATGCAAAGGAGTTCCACACCCGGCTTTCTGGCGTATCCATGACCGAATGCCCTGAGGTGGACTGAGAAGAGTCAATACACATATTGAAATCTCCCATCAAAAACCCCCTGCGGCCAAGTGCCATGAAGCCCTGCAAAGTCGACCATAGATCCCGTCGAAATGCAGGATCATTCGGAGCATAGAGCCCCAGCAACCATAAAATCTCTCCTTCAAATAAGACTTTGATCACCAGAACTCGGCCGTGCACATCGTTTTTAACAAGAACAGGCTGGTATTTCTCATGGACAATCATCAGCACGCCCGAGTAGTGCTTAGCAGGTGTCCCTGCATAAAACAGACGGAATCCATGGCAATCCACAACTTTTCCTGCCTCACCGTGACTTTTGTGCTCCACTGCACACAATACATCCCACTGGTTCTCATGCAAGACAGACCACATGGTATGTTGCTTATGGCGAGAGCAAATGCCTCGCACATTCCACGTGGCAATCTTCATATATTTTCAAAAAAGGAAGTCAGGAACGAGGCGCTTGTTGCCTCGATTGCACCTTTTCCGCGAGGGCATCCAGGACACCCTCATCCAGAAAATCAGCCAATACTGCAAACGAATTCGGGCGACCTGCTTTAGAGGTAGAAGGGAAATCCACTGCCTTGGGAGTAGGGCAGGGATAACGCCTATCCCAAGGTGTAATCACATTACCTTTTGCATCAAATGCCAGCTTAGCAGGTGGGCCCTTGGGGCCCGCTGAATAGACTTTCCTTAAAGACGGATGACGGGGGGCGGACGGGGCCATAGTACGCGCATCCTACTGTGAGGTGACCATGTCTTTCCTGCGCATGTACGTGCGCACGGAATCCAGAGAAGCATTAGGCCCAGCATCTGCCAGGCCTGCGTCCAATTGTTTACCTTTTTTTTGTCGTGCCTCAATCCAGTCAATGTTAGGAAAATCCAAACCCCGGACCTGTTGTTTGCCTTTATCCATGACAGTAGGTGGCTGAAGGGTCTCCTGTGCCGGGGCATCGAGCACCATGTCATCCTTGGGCTGCACAACCTGCGCCTCCTCAGAAGACGGTTGCCGTTCCGGGCATTTGGCCACAAAATGCCCTAATTTACCACATGAAAAGCAGTGTCCGGCAAAATTGCCCCATTTCAGGCGAAAATGCAAAGGATGCATGCCTGAACAATTGAGGCGAAGCCACGCAGGCCTTTTCCTGGCCGTATCCCATAGCATGCATAAACGGTTTCGGTTCATAGCCCTGAGGCTCGAGGGAACCAGCACTGTGCCCACAACCGCCATCGCGTCCTTCAACAATGGCCAGTATACCGCTGGACAGTTTTCCACTTCCACCCACACCGGGCATTCTCGTTGAAGCAGACGTTGGAAGTCAGCCATAGGGCGCCATGGTACCACATGGACTAAGCGGCGATCAAAGAATAGTGGCAACTTGGACAGGAGCTCAGCTCGATGCGATTCCGATTTCAACAGCACCTCATAAAAGCTGCGAGGTCCAAGGAAGATCTCCTCAACACACTCCCCTTGCAGTAAATGGTGCATCCATTGGCGAATATGTGAGAGCACTGGGATCCTGCCGGTGAAAAAAAGTATAACTGCACAGTCATAAAACACCAAGAAGGACCGCAATACTGATTTTGGGTCCACCGTGGCTTCCAATACATCATCCGCAGCCGCAGCAGAGAAAGTATCATTGTTATGCTGGACATAATCGCCAAGCAGAGTATTGGCAAAGTCCAGCAGATGTTCCCAGTCAATTTCCTGCGAATCCACAGGTTCAGAGGCAACCTGCGCATAGGAACGGTCTTGAGGACCCATTGGCTCGTCTAAAGTGTGCTTGGAGCGTTTGCCTGCAGGCGGCAGTTCAGAACCCGGAGGCGGCTCCTCCGTGCATGGCACCATATCCTCCGGCTCCTCTGTATCGGAATCAGGGCCAAGGGCTGCCACCGTCCGGTCGAGAAAATCCATATCCAGGCCAGCCATACTACTGTCTTCTCGCTTTCGCTCGCTCCCTCACTCTCTCTCTTTTTCGCTCTGTGCAAGTCCCGGAGGGCGCTCTCGCTCTCTCTCTCTCTTCTCTCTCTCTCTCTCTTCTCTCTCTCTCTCCCTCTCTCACTCTCTCTGTACAAGAGCAGATCAGATCTCGGAGCTGAGCAGGGTTGCAGTCACGTGCTGCCAGATTAGGGTTCCCTTTCTCTATCACGGCACCGCAAGATGCAGAGGGCAGACACCCGCGGGCAGCAGACGTAGGGCAGGGGGCGGACAAGACAACTGACGAAGGGGCAGAACTCGGTCACTCGCTCGACTCCTCCCTGTCGAGCTCTGTCTCACTCACGGGCACGCGCAGAGATATCCAGGCGAAAACGCATACCTGCGGATGCGGACGAGCAGCGGCCGACAGCGACTGACGGAACGCGGGCAGACGACGGGGGCTCAGGCGACGGTGGCACAGACTACGGGGGCTCTGACGGACGACGGGGGCCCAGGCGACGGGGGCTGAGGGGCTCAGGCGACGGGGGCAAGGACGACGGGGACGCAAACCAAAACGACGGGGGCCGAGAGGCTCAGGCGACGGGGGCACGGACGATGTGGACGCAGGCCAACGACGGGGGCTCAGGCGACGGGGACGGGGGCTCAGGCTGCCGACGATCCATCGCTCTCTCTCTCTCTCCTCTTCTCTCTCCTCTCCCTCTCTCTCTCTCTCTCTCTCTCTCTCTCTCTCTCTCTCTCTCTCTCTCTCTCTCTCTCTCTCTCGTGAAGATAATTGAATTAGGTAGTAAATATTTACATCAGACCATCAGGTCAGCATTGAATCTCTCTCTCTCTCTCTCTCTCTCTCTCTCTCTCTCTCTCTCTCTCTCTCTCTCTCTCTCTGGTGATGATAATTGAATTAGGTAGTAAATATTTACATCAGACCATCAGGTCAGCATTGAAAACAACAAACCTGAAGGAAAGTCTACACAGACTCTAACACACAAATGTCACACTAAAAGTACAGCAGCTGTGGAGTGAAAAATATCCAGCCAAGGAGCAGCAATGTCCGGAAGAACCAGATCAGCAGACACCATAGAGGTGATTTGGCACAACACTAAACCCCACATTCGGGCCACATGACCATGAATGTCAAATACTGAATCAAAAATAAAGGCATTCCAAGTACGCCAAATAAGCCACAAGGCTGTCCATCTAAGGAAATGGAAAATGCAAGAACAATTTGAACTCAAAGAGGTCATGGAGGTCATCTTCCCCATAATCCACGAACGAGCTGATATCCGGTGTTGAGTCAACGAGGACCACACACAGAAAACAAAACTCGAAATTTGTCTTGCAACAAGGTAGGAGACAAAAAGATGAAGCATTGTCTCATCACATGTAGTACAGAATACACATTGCCCAGCAAAGATCTTACAAGCACGCATCACATTCCCAATAGGAAGAGCCCCAATAAGTAGCCTCCACATAAACACTTTTCCTCTCTCTCTCTCTCATCACCGAAACAACACCCACCAAGGTGCAATCCGAGATCAACGAGCTGAAGACACAAGGAACAAAGGAGCTCAACACGTGGGCGAATATAGTGAAACAAGCACAAGCCGAAGTGGCCGAGAACTCCAAATGGATTGAGGTAGCCAAGAAGTCACCAACAAAGAATGAGGAGTTTGTGAATGCAGCACTCGAGGAGGAGAAAAGGAGAAAGCTTAGAGCGCTCCACATCCGGGCGGTCGGATGGAAGGAAGGGGATAGCCCCCTGGCAGATGCCCAACAAATATGTGAAAAGCTGGGAGTAGAGGACACTCAAATAGTGGAGAATGCATGGCGTGTAGGGAAAGACCTCACCAAGGGGAGGCCTCTTATCCTCAAATTTGCCAACTTAGAATCCAGACGAGCCTTCCTCTCTAAAAGGACAGCTCTAAAAGGGGAAAAAGTCTACCTGGAGGATGACCTCACACCCGCACAGGTGGCACACCGTAAAGAATGCATGCCACAGATCCTAGAGGCTCGCAAAGCGGGAAAATGGGCAGTATACAGACATGGTCGGGTCATCATCACAGATAAGCATCAATGACGGGGCGCGGCCTATGAGACCCACCTGAGTTTTGCAGTGTGGAACTGCAACGGAGCTATGAAAGCAGATGCAGGATTATTCCAGGAGACCTTCACCGGCAAGGACATCGTCCTCTACACACAGAAACCCACCAAAGCCCAGGCACCTACTTACCAGAAGTGAGGGGATATAGATGGGACACGGCATGCCGCCCTAGAGCCTGAACAAAAGGAGGGACCCGAGGGTCCGGAGGGATGGCTGTGTTGTACAGGGAGGAGCTACAACCCATGGTGCAAGTCATGCGGAAAGATGAGGAAGCCCAGTTCATGTGGATCCCGATACACACAGATCGCCCCCGAGACATATACATGGCAGTGTGCTATTTCCCACCAGCACACTCCCCATACGCACCACAGAAGGGCGAGTCACCATACCTACCACTATACGAAGATATCATGCACTACTCCAGCTTGGGGGATGTCATGTTGGCTGGAGACTTCAACGCACGCACAACACAAAGGCAAACCCCCTTCTTCGAGAGCGAAGACCACATGTACAAAGAGATTGCACTGGAGGAGATAGGACTCAACCGGGCATCACAGGACACAGCTGAGTGCACCGAATATGGCGAACACCTACTGGCGTTGGGGGGGGCACACGGACTGGCCATCCTCAACGGTCTCGACAGATGGCCCGGGTCGGATGCCCTCACATGCTTCCCACACAAGCATGCGGCCAATTGCATCGGACGGGGGGCACATGGAGCACCCACACAGAAACCGGGAGCAACCACAGTGGACTATATCCTCGGCCCTCTATCACTTATCCCTGACGTCCAGTCCTTTAAAATATCACCTCGCCCACTCGCAATGGCTGCCGACCATGCATACCTACAATTTGACATAGCCTGCAGGTATGACCTAACCCCCCCAACAAGCAACCCCCCAAGATTCCCTAGGTACCACTTTACCAAGCTAACTGCGAGCGCATACTCTGACCATCTCTATTGGAGCCTGCAAGAAATGAACCCCCACGCACCACTGGAGGAGGTCACAGCACAGTTGGCGGGCACACTACACACCTCAGCTGCCGAATACTTCCCCCACACATCCCCCTCCCCCCACCCCACCCCTCCGAACAAGAATGTCCCACAGAATAGCTGGTACGACGCAGAGTGCAGGGAAACCCAGCTCCGACTTCAACAGGACGAAGCACGGGGAGTACACACGCATAAACAGGCACGCTTGATCTTCCGTCGCCTAGTGCGACGAAAGAAACGAGCCTACCTCTCCAAAGTGGAGCACGAATTCTACCAGCTATTCTTAGGACAGGACAGCAAAGAGGCATGGAAGGCGTTTCAGGAACCCCAAGCCCAGACACCCATCACCTCCCCGGACACTTCGCACGCATATGCAACCTCACTATACCAAGTACCCAAGCAGCCCCAGCTACCCCCGCCCCCAGGGAGCAGACCCGGATCATCCACATTCTTCAGCACGGGGCGGGTTCGGGACGCCATTGATAGACTCCAAAATGGCCGTGCCCAAGACCACGAAGGCTTGGTAGCAGAGCATTTGACCCATGCTAGAGACATATTGGCACCTCTCCTAGCACACATGTTCAACAGAGCCCTATGCGAAGGCTTCCCAGCCAGTTGGTCAGCCAACACCATAATACCTATCCTGAAAGCCGGAGACCCCATGGTTCCCACTAACTACCGAACAGTCATGGTTGGCCATGTACTAGCCAAGCTCTATGGATCCATACTGGACCACGAGCTGAGCAAGTGGGCAGAGCAACACCAACACCGAGCTGCAGGACAAGCAGGGTTTAGGAGGGGGTTCTGCACCCTTGACCATATCCTCACACTGAGAGCCATCATAGAGGAGGGCAAAGGACATGGAAGACGGGTGTACTGCTGCTTCGTAGACTTCCGCAAGGCCTTTGACACAATCCCACGAGCGAGGCTCACACAGAGACTACAGGAACTGGAGGTACCAACCAAAATACAATGGGGGATACTGGCACTATATGAATCGGTAACGGGCCGAGCTCGGGCACTGGGAGGGCTGTCAAAGGAGATCACCAGCACCATCGGAGTCAAGCAGGGATGCCCACTCTCGCCCATCCTATTTGGCCTCTACATTGATGAGATCTCAGAGTACATAGATAGATTGGGCAAGGAGGGATCGAGCCTAGGAGGGACACTGATACCTATCTTACTATATGCGGATGACATAGTCCTCATCTCCAGCACACCCGAAGGGCTACAGCGCCAACTGGACGCACTACAGGCCTTCTGCCAAGACAAAGACCTAACTGTAAACCTGGGGAAAACCAAGGTCATGGTGTTCAACACGTCAACCCAATGGCTCCGACGGTCGTTACCCCCCTTCACATACGGCGGAGAAACCGTGGACGTGGTCCAAAGATACGTCTATCTGGGGATTACATTCTCTGGACTGAGATTTACCCTCAGAAAAGCCGCGGAAGATAGACTAACCCGAGGCTATGCAGCCCTCAGGTCAATGGAGAACCGATGTGCCCGCATACAGTTCAAGGAACCCCGGACAAAGCTCTGCCTTTTTGACACCTTGGTCACACCAGCCCTCTTGTACGGGGCTCCCATATGGGGGTCCAATATCTACCACATGCGGAGGGCCCCACAGGATCAGCCACTGCCTAAGGAGGAGGCCACCTATAAGGGATGGGAGCAGATGGAAAGACCCTTAATACTTACGATCTCACGGATGATCCGAAGCAAGCCCTCCGTACCACACGAGATCATCCGCGCAGAGCTGGGGGCACCGCCCCTCCTGGTTGAGGCCCTCTTTCAGACCGTGACCTTCTTGCGCCAAATATGGGACCTGCCCCGGCACCGGTACCCCAGACTCACCCTGAAGTCATCCAAACAGCTAGCAACACAAGGGGACACTGAGTGCTGGTATGCCTGAACAGAGACCTGGCTACGGCTCCATGGCCTGCACATGGACCACCTCCCCCCACTACAATACAACCTAGACTGCCCACACCTAGAGCTCAGCCGAGAGGAGGTAAATCGCATCACCAGAATGGATATCATCCAAACAGACACCGCCAGGACATGGGTGACCCCCACGTCGGAACTAGGAACCAAGAAGGCCTTCTACCGAGAACACTTCCTGCATATCTCCCCGGACGGCTTCATCACGTGCCCAAGCTACATGGACACACACCTGTCTCACGGGGTCAGAAGTGCCATCGGACAGATCCGCACGTCCTCACACCAACTACGGGTCGAAACGGGCAGATACGGGGCCAACCCCCTCCCCCCAGAAGACCGAATCTGTCAGCTCTGCCATCTCGAGCCAGAGACAAAGAAACACTACATCTGTAGATGCCCAGTGTACTACGAAATCCAGAGATGCTTCCACTGCCTATTCAGCGAAGGATTCGGACCACTCTCCAAGGTGATGGAATTCAAAGACCATAGATGCCTGGGGCTCTTTCTACTGGAAATACGACGCCACACAGACCACCTCCTACGAACCACGAAGCGAAAACAAGGAGCCACCAACCAATGCACACTCAATGACTTCTACCAAATACCAGCTACCCTCCCCACCACCGAGCCCCCACCAGCCCAACCGGCCTCCCAGCCTCAAGGGACCACCTTAGAAATAGCCATAGCGAGAGGTAAAGCCCGGCACCCACGCCCCGCTGGCCCCCGTCCCCATAGAAGACACTGGTCGAAGATACAAGGGATACTACGCCACCATCGGAGGGCCCTGCCCTACCGCTTTAGCCTCTCCATGCTAGACCGACCCATGCGGGACATCTTAGGATGAACACCCTAGGAGCAGTTCCACACCGCACTGGGAGTACCTCTAGATTGTATCTAGTCCAGATATCATTTTGTACCTACTCAATTTAGTTCAACATAGCAAAAATGTTAGCTTCACTGGGACTTTTGAAATCTCCCAGACATTTGTATGCAACATTTTGGTCTCATAGGCCAACTTGGCCTGTTGTAGACGTTAATATAACTTTCTTTCTTTCTTTCTTCTTCTCTCTCTCTCTCTCATGTGAAGATAACTGAATTAAATGCCAATATTCACATCAAACCATCATGTCATCTAAGAAAAACATAACAAACACAAAACAAGCCGAAAGGCCTCTAAGATCATAACACACAAATATCATTCAAAAAGGACAACCAGAGTGGAGCAAAAAATATCCAGCGAAGGGGCAGCAATATCAAGAAGAACTAGGCCAGCTCAAACAATAGAGAAGATCTGCCACATGACCAAGGACACCTGAGATAGAATCAAAAATGAAGGCATCCCGGATATGCCAAGTATGCCAGAGACTTGTCCATCTAAGGAAATGAAACAGGCAAGAATAATCTGATTGCAAAGTAGACATAGAAGTCATCCTTCCCATAATCCATGAACAAGCCAATATCTGTTGTTCAGTCACTGAGGACCACACACGGGAAACAAAACTCCAAATCCGTCGAGCAACATGGCAAGAGACAGAGATTAAGCAATATCTCATCACATGTAGTGCAAAATACACAATGACCACTAAAGATCTTACGAGCACGCAACACATCCCCGATTGGAAGACCCCCAATAAGCAACCTCCACCTGAACACTTTACCGTGATAAGGAAACTTAGACTTCCAGAGTTGGATAAATCTTTCGAGCCACTTCTTCTTGCTATCCCGAATATGCAATAATTTTTAGCCTTTCCCATGACCCACCTCTTGGCCTCAACCATCTGATCATAGATCTGATTGGCTGACCTTTTCTCAAAATCATCAAAAAGCACAAACATCCAATCCCGCCAAGGAGGCGAGGGCAGTAAAGCAGGCAATGAGGAGTACCTAAGAAGCTGCTCCTGTAAGAACGACCAAATGTCATGATAGCATCAAGGCACCCGAAAGTACTGACGAATGCGCCAAAAAAAATAAAGATGGGATTACCTAGGAATGACACCATCATGGACTATCTACGACCCCAAGCGAGCAATCCAATTAAACTTCTCTCACTGCAAGCCTTTATGAGGCCAATGCAACAACTTGGAGGTAGCCAACACTTCTAATGAATTCTCCTCCTTACGAAGTCCAAGAGGGCGTCAAACTACGAAATGCAACTCTCTTGCCAAGATGCAATCAAATGAGAAAGCAAAAAAGATTAGGAGAACTTCATAGGCCTCATGGAATTCAACACATGCCACTAGGAAACTTGAATAACCAAGTGACCATGCGAGATACCAATCTTTTCAATGAAAAATTTTGCAATATCTTTCAAGAGATGACTCACACACATAGAGCCTACAAAAGTGCCAATCTCAAAGCAACTGTATGAAAATTAACATCCAATAAAGGTGCTCTCCCCATCCTTTTAGAAGAAGCCACATGCAACCAAAAAATCCAAACCTTTCCCACCAAACGATTCCCTTTCTCTTTCCAAGAAAAAGCGAGACTATATTAATCATGATGCATTGAGAAACTTTAAGTCTCACATGAAGAGGCCAACCTTGAGATCTCTAGTATATAAACACATCGCGTATACAGGATGACATCCGATTAAGCGAGGCATGAGGAGCTACATCCACACCAATAGGATAACCCAAGTGTCAAGTAATACCTCCTTTAAAAACCAGAACTCCTAGCCAACACAAAGCTTGCAAATCACTCTCCATAATGTAGATTTCTGAGCATTAATATAAAGCCCGGAAGCTAAAGCAAAGAGATTCCACGTCAACATTCCTGGATTCACAATAGTCCAATCAGCCTTGAGAGACATAAAGGAATCATCAGCCCAAGATTTACGCAAAATTTGGGCACCACTGGGAAGAGATAACCAACAATCTTGCCTTGATCAACCCACTTATCCAACAAAGACAACATTGGGTGAGTGATTAAAGCAAATAGAAAAGGACTGAGAGGGAGACCTTGCTCAAGAGAACCAAAACCCACTGTAGACATTAGCTACCACAAGAGAGATTAGCTGACATGATCAAATGCCTTTTCAAGATCAAGCTAAAGCACAACAATTCACTGGCCAAATGCTTTCGCATAATCAATCCCCAATTGAACATTCAAAATGTTATGCATGATATTCCATCCTTTAATGAAACCATATTGACGTGGATGAACCAAGTGCGGGAATACTTTCTGCAATCTGTTGGCAAGGACATTACAAAAGATTTTATACAAAGAACACATAGCAGAAATGGGTCTTCATTGTTTCAAGAAAGTCAAAGAAGGAACCTTCGGCAACAACCCAATCACTGCAAATTCCCAATCTGAAGACATCAAATCAGAATTCCAGGCTTGCTGACATAAGCGAGTTAATGGGTCCTTAAGCTCTTCAACATGGGCTGAAAACAGCTCATTAGGAAGCCCATCCTAGCCAAGGCCTTTCCTATGTGGTAAATGGGACAGCACATCCTCCACTTCAGCCTCTAAGATATCAGCAACCCATTCAAGCTTAACCTGATTGCTAACCAAGTCACAAATGTATCAACAAGCAGAGAGAACAGCATCAGAAAGAATCTCTTGTGGACCCAAAAAAGATTTATAATAGTCAATGCACATTTGAATCATGGAGACAGGTTCAATAACCATATCACCTTGCTCATCCAACAAATGCATAATATCTACCCAAATATATTTCTAGCGTAAATGAGCAAAGAACTGATGAGATCGACGGTTATTATCGTGCAAAGCTTCTACTTGGGCCAGCAGTTTGTATTAAGCATATTCCTCCTCTTGAAGAGATTGGACTCTACATTTCAACCATTCAATGCATGTAACCAAGTCATTCATAGTATCCTTTGACTCATACAAAGACAACGAGTGAGCCAATAAAGTTTGTGAATACTGCAATTCAGCTCGACAAGAAGAAGCGCGCTGAATACCATATTATCGGAACAATGCACATGCATTATTCCTAAAAACAGCCCATGCTTCCATACCCCGAAATAGAGCCCTCCAGCTAAAAGAACCAATCAATTGTTGGATACACTCCAAAAACTGATTTTGCAGCAAAAAAGATTGATTGAAACACAAACGCAAACGAGTAAGCAAAGCCTTAAAGGCATAAACCGACCTATCAATCAATTCCAAAACCAAGGGCTAGAAATCTAATAAGACATGCTGTCGCTTCATCCACATATCAATCACAGCAGGAAGAAAAGAATCGCTCTCACAAATGTATATCCTATCATGTATGGCCAAAGTATCCGGATGCTGAAGAGAGAGATAAGTATATCCAAACTATGAAGGATGCATCCAAACCACATGTCTTGTTTCAAAGACACAACTACCAGTGCATCCCAAGCCTATTGCTCAAGACCATCCATGACTGAGTCAAGTGAAGTCGCCTTATTTGGAGATACGCATGCATTAAAATCACCCATAACAAAACCTTGATGAGCCATGGAAAGGCAGTGCAAGTTGTCCCAAAGTTGACAACGTTCCCCAACAATACAAAGAGCACACACGCCCACCAGCCACAAAATCTCATCCTCATATATGATTTCCAACATCATAAATTTTCCACAAGTATCCTGAGAAACCAAGGATGGTTGCAAGGAACATCGAGCAGCCAACATAACTCCATATTTATGGGAAACCTATCCACTAAAAAACACTTTATAATCCTTATATTCATAAGAAGAACCTGCCAAAGCATGTTATTTGTGCTCCATGGCACAAAAAACATTCCAATTACCAGCAAAAACAATTCTCCACAACTGATACTACTTATTCTCGGAAGAAATGCCTTTAACATTCCGTAAAGCAAGTCTCATGATAAACAAAAACTGAGAGAACTACTAAATCACCACTTTCCTTTAACATCCATAGCTTTAGTCGCTTGAAATCTCTCCATCTCACTACGGATCACATCCACAAGATCCGCCCTCTGCAAACTAGCCATCGAAGCACGGGAAGGGACAAAAGCCTCCCACGAGTATCAAAGAACAAAGTAGAATCAAAAGCACTTTTATCAACCATACCAACTGCAAGTAGACACGAAGATTAAGGTTTCATGTAAAAACCACTACCTCTACATTCAAAAGTCTGAGTAACAAGATGAGGAGATGGATCAGCAAGAGTCCAACAAAATTCCTATCAAGTATTGTGTCTAATCACACTGAGCCAATCATCCTGAGGAGGTAGATCCCAACTAGCTGAATGCGACTCACGCTCAATACCAACCTGGGAAACATCCTTATTTCCATTATCATGTCCATGCAGGGCAAGCGGCATAGGAGGAGCAACATCTTGTTGCTGAGTCAAAGGCTCGCGATCACGCTTTTGCATATCCATGTCAAGGTCCAACAACCTCTGCAAAATCTTAGGGCTGCTATCACATTCAGAACACGAACATGCGCCACATGACCAAGGATACCTGAGGCAGAATTAAAAATGAAGGCATTCCGAGTACACTAAATATGCCACTAAGCTTTCCCTCTAAGGAAATAAGACAGGCAGGAACAATCTGATTGCAAAGTTGACATAAAAGTCATCCTTCCCATAATCCACGAACAAGATGATATTCATTGTTCAATCACCGAGGACCACACACAGGGAACGAAACTCCGAATCCGTCGAGCAACAGGGCAAGAGACAAAGAGATGAAGCAATGTCTCATCACATATAGTGCAAAATACACAACGACCATTGGAGATCTTGCGAGCACGCAACACGTCCCCAATCGGAAGACCCCCAATAAGCAACCTCCACATGAACACTTTACCGTGATAAGGAATCTTAGACTTCCAGAGTTGGATAAATCTTTCCTACCACTTCTTCTTGCTATCGCGAATATGCCATAATTTTTAGCCTTTCCGATGACCCATCTCTTGGCCTCAACCATCTCATCATAGATCTGATTGGCTCATCTTTTCTCAAAATCATCAAGAAGCACAAACATCCAATTCCGCCAAGGAGGCGAGGGTCGTAAAGCATGTTGGGTATCTCACACGCCTTACTTACGCCTACGCTCATATGGGAGTGTGCGGGTGATCACTAGGACACTGGGGCACTTTTTACTCTCAGTAGGAGAGGTTTTTTCCCCCAGATTATGTGTACTATTTTGTATGTGCTTGTGGTGCACACTTACGGGCACTTACTGTGTTCGGGTGTGAACAGCCCCTTATAACCCTAAGGTATAAGGGTTATCATTTGTACTTTCAGCTAACACTCTATTCAGTACTATTGCATTGGGTATCGTGCTCAACTCTGTCTCTCACTCTCACACTGTCTACTGCACTTCAGCTGCACCTCGATCCTCTCCCATCTGACATTTGGTATCAGAGCTCAGCTCAGAGCAGTCTCCAGTCTGCAGTCTGCAGCCCCCGCCAGTTCTGCCCCAGCCGCCTGTTCCTGCCCAGTCCTGCCTGCGCCTGTCAGTCCGTCAGCGCGCAGCACCAGACGACTCCTCTGCCCAGCGTGCAGCTCCAACAATCAGCGCGCAGCACCGCCCTGCCCAGCGCGCCACCTGTACCTGCGTGCTGCCACCTCTGCCCAGCGAGTCCTCTGCCCTGTGTCTGCCCAGCGTGCCCCTTCGCCTGTCAGTCTGCCTGCGCAGCCTCCCTGCGCTGAGCTAGCCTGTGCCGTCAGCTCCAGCTGCCAGCGCGCCACCTGTCTCCACCAGCCAGTCCTGGGTGCCGCCTCCTCTGCCCAGCGCGCGCCCAGTCCTGCCTGCGCGTGTCACTGGACCTGCACGCCTGTACCTGTGCGTCAGTCCGACAGTACCCAGCAGTCATTACCTCGGGAATCGTGCCCGTCGTCAACACGCAGAGATTTCCAGCCCGTACTGCGTTGACATTGCTCTATTGCCTTTTGGGAAATAATGGCAAATCAGGGAGGAGATGTATTCACCTATGTGTCCAAGGAAGACCGATTGGATGGGAACAATTATTCCCTTTGGTCTTTCATGATGAAGAATGTATTAGTGGCCAAAAATTTGTGGGATTATATCAGTGGAGAGGAAGCACGACCAGGAGTTGTGGCTCCCGCTACTCCTCCTCCAGGAGGACGTGCAAGAGGGCAACCTCAGCCCCCTCCACCTCAGCCCGCTCAGCCACTTCCCCCAAGAACTGCAGCTCAGAAAGCTTGGGATACACGGGATGCACAGGCTATGTCGCTGATTGCATTGGCAGTTCAGCGTTCTATCATTCCTCATATTCGTTCAGCAGCTTCTTCACAAGAAGCTTGGTTGACATTGGAGCAAATGTTTGCAGGAAAGAATGAGACTCGCATCTCTTTCTTGAAGAAAGAGCTAGAGACTCTAAAGATGAATGAGGGTGATTCTATGCAGGATCATCTCAACAAAATTCAGGACTTGCGGGAGCAACTCATGAATGTGGATGAGTACTACTCAGATGCGCAGCTGATTTCTACGACATTGAATTCACTGCCTCCCTCTTACTTGGCTTTTCATACTGCCTTGAACCTCACTATGAGGATTTCGAAAGAGCCCATCACTTTCATTCAGCTTGTCAGTTTGCTTCTAGAGGAGGAGCAAACTAGACGGAATAGTGGTGTGGATGGTATAGCCTCTGAGCAGGCTTTTATGTCAAGGCAGAAGGGTAAAAACAGCCAAGGGAAAAATGCTTCGCAGAGTTCTGGTAGTAGTAACACTTCACAGACAAGTCAGAAACAGGGGGGCACGCAAGGCAAGAAAGAAAAATGCCATTACTGCAAGAAGCCTGGCCACTACATCACTGAGTGCAGGAAGCGCATCGCCAAAGAGAAGAAGAAGGAGTCAGGGATGTCTGTTTCTGCAGCTCCTTCCACTGCTAGTGAGTCCGCGTCCTTTGTTGCAGACAGGGACTATTGTTTTTACACTTGCAGTTATGATGTCTCTTGGGCTGATAGAGCATTTAGCTCTACAGAGGATGCTGACACTTGGTTCTTTGACAGTGGTGCCTCACGGCATATCACATTTCGTAGAGATTTGTTTGCTTCTCTTGGTGCACCTCCCGTTGGGAAGTCTGTTCAGTGTGCTAATAATGCATCATACCCTGTTCGTGGTATTGGGGAGATTCAGCTTACAGCCATTGATGGCTCTATTCTCCGCCTACAGGATGCTTTGTATGTGCCTGGCATTAAGAAGAATCTGCTTTCCATTTCTTCTATGGCACGTTGTGGTTTGCAGGTAACCTTTGATGATGACCGTTGCATGGTCCGTGACAAGGAACACATGACATTGGTCTTGACAGGTTCTCTGTGTCATGGGTTATATGAGTTGGATGCTCTTTCGGTAGATCAGTCTGCATATTTGACATCCACTCTTACTCCTGCTATGTTAGAGGCAGAGTTATGGCATGCTCGTTTGGGGCATGTAAACTATGGCAGCTTGATGCTATTACAGCGTACTCAGATGTTGGATGGATTACCTCTCTTGGAGAGACCTCCTGAGCATTTATGCGAGGGTTGCATTTTGGGGAAAATGCATCGTTTCTCTTTTCCCCGTGATGTTGCTTTTAGAGCAACAGCCAGATTGCAGCTTGTGCATTCGGATGTTTGTGGGCCCATGCAGACACAGTCATTGGGTGGTTGTTACTATTTTGTAACATTTATTGATGACTTTACACGTTTGTGCTGGGTCTACTGCTTGAAAAAGAAGTCAGAAGTGTATGATGCATTTTTGGCTTTCAGTGCACTTGTGGAAACTCAGTCTGGTTGCAAGATTAAGACTCTCCGTTCGGACCGAGGGGGGGAATACATGTCCTCTATGCTGAATTCTTATTTGCAGCAGAAGGGCATTATCCATCAGTACACTACTGCATATACTCCACAGCAAAATGGGGTAGCAGAGAGGAAAAATTGGTCACTCATGGAGATGGCCAGATGTATGCTGAAGGCAAAGAGTTTGCCTCATAGTTTTTGGATGGAAGCCGTCATGTGCGCTTGCCACATTTTGAACAGATGCCCTACCAAGGCCTTGAAAACCGTCACACCTTTTGAGGCTTGGCACAGCCGCAAACCTTCTGTTGGCCACTTCCGTACTTTTGGGTGTCTTGCATATGCCCATATTCCACAGGTACTTCGAAAGAAGTTGGACAACAAGGCTGTAAAATGCATCTTTATGGGATATAGCAGCGAAAGCAAAGGCTACAGACTCTATGATCCCGTGACCAAGAAGGTTTTTGTCAGCAGGGATGTTGTATTTGATGAAAAATCAGAATTATCCTTGGCTGGTTTTGATACATATCAGGCTGCCCGTGATGTCTTTGAAGGGCTGCTGCCCATCACATTTGGTGATTCAGCTGGTACTTCAGCAAATGAACCTAATGTTCAGCCAGCTGCTCCTATGGAACATGCAGTAAATCAGCACATTGCTGAAACTGAAATTCAGCAGGAACTTGTACACAGTCAGGAAGCAAGACAGGTGCCTAGATGGTACACGCAGACTATGAGAGATAGTCATTTGGAAACACCCTTGGCTGGTCGTACTCGAAGGCAAACTCGACTGCATGATTCAGCACATTCCATGGAGTTTGTTATGGCAGCATGTACTCATGATAATGAGGAGCCTGAATGTTTTGAGGATGCACGACATAGTGTGCATTGGATGGCAGCCATGCAAGCTGAATTGGATTCTATTCATAAGAATCATACTTGGGATTTGGTGTCTTTGCCAGTTGGCAAGCGTGCCATTGGTACGAAATGGGTCTACAAATTGAAAAGGAATGCAGATGGATCCATAGATAAGTACAAGGCACGGCTGGTAGCTAAAGGCTACGCACAGAAAAAGGGCATTGACTATGAGGAGACCTTTGCTCCTACCTCCCGTATGACGACCATTCGGTCTATGATTGCCTTGGCTGCACATTTTGGTTGGAAAGTGCATCAGCTGGATATAAAGACTGCATTCTTACATGGGGAACTTCAGGAAGAAGTGTATGTACAGCAGCCCATTGGTTTTGCAGTTGAAGGCTCAGAAAATTTAGTATGCAAGGTGAAAAAAGCTCTATATGGTTTGAAACAAGCTCCACGAGCTTGGTACGCAAAGATAGATGCCTTCTTGCTTAGTCAGGGGTTTGTAAACAGCCCATCTGAGTCTACCCTTTATGTACATAAAGAGGGGGGATCCATGCTGATTTTGTGTCTATATGTAGACGACCTTTTGCTCACTGGAACACGTGCTGATCAGATTTCAGCATTCAAAAATAATTTACAGCAAACTTTTGACATGTCTGACTTGGGTATTTTGCACTATTACTTGGGCATCCAGTTTGTACATGATGCTAGAGGCATTGGATTATGTCAGTCAAGGTACATTGGGCAACTTCTTGAGAAGTTTGGCTTACAGGATTGCAAGCCAGTTTGTACACCCATGGAACCTGGGCTCAAACTGTCATTACATGATGACAGTGATTTGTTTGATATCCATACTTATGCTCCAGCAGTGGGATGTCTCATCTATCTATGCCACACTCGACCAGACATACAGTTTGCCGTTTCAGTTTTGAGCAGGTACATGCATCAGCCTCGTATGTCGCATTGGCAAGCTGTGAAGCGTGTGTTTCGTTACTTGCAGGGTACTAGAGCTCTTGGATTGCTTTATGCCAAGGGGGGACCACTGCAGTTACATGCTTACAGTGACTCTGATTGGGCTGGTGATTTTGATACTCGTCACTCCACTAGTGGCAATTGTTTCTTTCTTGGCTCGTCATGCATTTCTTGGCTTAGCAAGAAACAATCCACTGTTGCCACGTCGTCATGTGAAGCTGAGTACAAGGCAACCTTCACTACTGCAGTTGAGTGCGTATGGCTTAGACGCTTACTTGCTGATTTGGATGTATCTGTTACGGAGCCTACTCCTTTATATACTGACAGTCAGAGTGCCATTGCAGTGGCACGGAACCCTGTGTTTCATGCTCGCACGAAACACATAGAGATTCACTACCACTTTGTCAGAGAGAGGCTACATGCAGGTGATATCAGCCTTGTCTACTGTCCTACCACCAGCAATGTGGCAGACATCTTCACCAAAGCTCTTCCACGAGACAAATTTGAAGCATTTCGCGATGCTTTGAATTTGACGCCCTTTGGTGGCGGATGATCCTTGTACACTTGATCACTCTTCACTCCAGGGGGGTTTGTTGGGTATCTCACACGCCTTACTTACGCCTACGCTCATATGGGAGTGTGCGGGTGATCACTAGGACACTGGGGCACTTTTTACTCTCAGTAGGAGAGGTTTTTTCCCCCAGATTATGTGTACTATTTTGTATGTGCTTGTGGTGCACACTTACGGGCACTTACTGTGTTCGGGTGTGAACAGCCCCTTATAACCCTAAGGTATAAGGGTTATCATTTGTACTTTCAGCTAACACTCTATTCAGTACTATTGCATTGGGTATCGTGCTCAACTCTGTCTCTCACTCTCACACTGTCTACTGCACTTCAGCTGCACCTCGATCCTCTCCCATCTGACAAAGCAGGCAATGGTGAGTACCTCAGATGCTGCTGTTGTGTGGACGACCAAATGTCATGATAGCCATAAGGCACCCGAAAATACTGATGGATGCGCTAGAAAGAATAAAGATAGGGTTACCTAGGAATTACACCATCATGGACTATTTGACACCCCAAGCGAGCAATCCAATTAAACTTCTCTCGCTGCAAGTCTTTATGAGGCCAGTGCAACAACTTTGAGGTAGCCAACACTTCTCCTTGCAATGAATTTTCCTCCTTACGAAGATCAAGAGGGTGCCAAATTGCAAAATGCAAAATCTCTTGCCAAGATACAATCAAATGAGAGGGGAGAAAAGACTAGGAGACCTTCATAGGCCTCGTGGAATTCAGCACACGCCACCAAGAAACTTGAATAACCGTGTGACCATGCGAGATACCAATCTATTCAATGAAAATTTTTGCAATATTTGTCAAGGGATGACTCACACACATAAAGCATACAAAAGTGCCAATCTCAAAGCAATTGTATCGAAATTAACATCCAATAAAGGTGCTCTCCCCATCCTTTTCGGAGAAGCCACATGCTACCAAGAAATCCACACCTGGACCAAACGATGCCCTTTATTTTTCCAAGAAAAAGCGAGACCATATCGATCATGATGCATTGAGCAACTTTAAGTCTCACATGAAGAGGCCAACCTTGAGATTCCCAATATATAAACCGATCATGTATACGAGATGACATCCAATCAAGCGAGGCATGAGGAGCTACATCCACACCAACAGGATAACCCAAGTGTCGGATAATATCTCCTTTAGATATCACAGCTCCTTGCCAACCCAAAGCTTGCAAATCACTCTCCATACAAGAAATCGGTGTAGATTTCTATACATTAATATAAAGCCCCGAAGCTAAAGCAAAGAGATTCCACATAACCATTCCCCGATTCACAATAGTCCAATCAGCCTTGAGAAACATAAAGGAATCATCAGCCAAAGATTCACTCAAAAGTTGGGCACCACTAGGAAGAGACAAACCAACAATCTTGCCTTCATCACCCAACTTATCCAACAAAGACAGCATAGCGTGAGTGATTAAGGCAAATAGCAAAGGCCTGAGAGGGTAGCCTTGCCAAAGAGAATGAGACAAGCCAATTTCATTAGTGATCCCCCCATAAAGTACAATACATGCCACAACGCCCTGCCTAATGGTATCAACAGAGAAGTCATGCAAGAACCAAATCCCATTGTAGACATCAGGTGTTGCAAGAAAGATTAGCTAACATGATCAAATGCCTTTTCAAAATCAAGCTAAACCATAACAATTCCTGGCCAAAGGCTTTAGCATAATCAATCCCCAATTGAACATTCAAAATGTTATGCATGATATTCCATCCTTTAATGAAACCATATTGACGTGGATGAATCAAGTGCGGGAATACTTTCTGCAATCTGTTGGCAAGGACCTTACAAAAGAATTTATACAAAGAACACATAGCAGAAATGGGTCTTCATTGTTTCAAGAAAGTCAAAGAAAGAACCTTCGGCAACGACCCAATCACTACAATTGTTAGGATGTTAAGGTCCTTTATTCACCTCCATGTATTTTACACATGTATTGTTATGTTGTACATGTGAATGCACCCTTACGGACCCTAAGTATAAATACATTTTATTCTTTGTGTACCAACACATTGTTGGTACACCCAAATCTGTTCGTCACTCTTACTCTCACTCTCACTCACCTGTTCACTTCCTCTGCTACAAATCTTCACGCTTCCGCTACCCGCGCGCTCCAACAACTGGTATCAGAGCTGAGGTTAAGGTGCTCACGCTCCTCGAAGTCCATGTGAGACAACACCAGCTCTTCGCTCGCGAGAAATCAGTAAGTCGTCACTCATACAGGTCAGGTCCTCACTGTTTCCAGGCACGTGTATGTGCTGGACAGTCAGGCGACAGTGTTGCAGGTCACGTTTTGTGCAAGCGAGAGCCTGATAGACAGGTGACAGGTCACTTTTGACCTGGCACGCAGGGACAGGTCGTTTTTGACCTGGCAGGCAGGACAGGTCGTTTTTTTATCAGGCGACAGTCAAACAGGTCACGAGCAGCCAGGACAGGTCGTTTTTTGATCAGGCGACAGTCAAAGAGGTCACAAGCAGCCAGGACATGTCGTTTTTTGATCAGGCGCAGGCTGGACAGGCTGCGTGGCATCAGGCACAGGTCAACAACTGTAGGCGGTAGCTCACGCAGGCTGCGTGGCATCTGATGGGCAGCGCAACAGTCAACGGCTCGTGACGGGGTGATTCGACACATTTTTCTTCCATAAATTTTTTAAATTTCTCTAAGGTTTACTACAAGCAACCCTTTTGCCACTGACGGGAGTTCGCGCGCGCAAGCACAGTTCTCAGATTTGGTCAAATTTGAACCTGGAAATTTGGGGCTTTTCCCAGATTTGATGTTGTTTATGCTTGACAATGACATCTGTGTCAGAAATTGCAGACATTGTGCGCATTGACCTCAATTAATTTGGGGACTTTTCAAAATTTGTTGGAATTTTGCTCATCCGAGTAAAATTTCTTGGCATTGGACCAAGGAAAATTGGGGCTTTTCATGTATTGATGCAATTTTGCTCAACTAAGTCAGTTTGGGTGACATTTGCGCACATTTGGACCTGGAAATTTGGGATTTTGTGCAGAATTTGATAAATTTCTGCATTATTTGCCTGTGCAGTGGCTGGTTTATGTCAAAACAGCAGAGGATTATTGCTGGTTATGCAAGAACAGCAGTGTATTTGCTGATTTAGCTTGTGCTCTTGCAGTTCAGTGTTTTTTACACTTGTACTTCTGAAAAATGGCTGCAACTTCTTCCAGTTCTGACATTAAAAGTTTGATGGAAATCAAACGATTTGATGGTCAGGGCTTTGATCTTTGGAAAGATCGTATGCAGGGCATACTGTTCTTAAAGGATTGTGAGGATGCCTTACAAATGGATAAACCCACACAAATGTCTGAGGCAGATTGGGCCAAAGTCAATAAAAGGGCTGTGGCTTATATAAAGATGGGTGTCACTGATGACATTTTGACAAACATTAAGGGTTTAGACACTGGTCATGCAATATGGGAGAAGTTGAAGACTACCTATGAGATCACCACACCTGTTAATCAGGTGCATTTAATGCGCAAGTTGGTGAATATGGGGCTGGATGAGTCCAAGCCTGCAGCTGAGCACTTGACTGCATTTACTGGCATTTTAAATCAGCTCAAGGATGCAAGTTTGGATTTTGATGATAAGTTGAGGGCGATCTTTTTGATCATGACATTGCCTGACTCTTGGGAGACTTTGGTTGTTTCTCTCAACAATAACCCCAATCTCACATATGATGGTGTGAGGGGTTCCATCTTGAATGAAGAAATTCGACGTAAGTCTAGTGGAGAAGGCAGCAACTCAGCTTATAATGTTAGAGACAGGGCTGAAAAGAAAAATGCAAATGCTGGACAGAGAAGCAAGAGCAAGAGCAAAGGAAAAGAAAAGAGTGATCTTACATACTATCAGTGTGGTCGGAAGGGCCACAAGAAGCCTGATTGCAAGTATTACAAGAAGGAACAAGAGAGAAAGAAGAATGCAGGAGACAAAAAGAAGAAAGAGGAAAAGACAGATCCATCTGAGGCAGGTAAAGGCAAGGAAAAGGCCAATGTGGCCTCTAGTGTTGTCATAGAGGAGCTCTCAGATGCAGAGACTGATGTAGTATGTGCAGTGGATTATGATGCCCTTGTATGTCACATGCAGGATATGCAGATCACCAAGGCTGATGTGATTGATGCACTTTTGTCAGTTGATAATTGTGTCACTCAGACTTGGATTGTAGACTCTGGTGCGTCTTTCCATGTGACTCCATGCTTGGAGTGTTTTGCTACTTTTGATGCAGGCTGTTATGGCAAGGTTTACCTTGGGAATAATCATGCTTGCAGCATTGATGGAATTGGCACCATACACTTGTCTTTGGATAATGGGCAAGAACTTGTGTTGAAAGATGTCAGATATGTGCCTGGCATCAAGAAGAGTTTACTATCTGTTGGACAGCTTGACTTGCATGGTTACACCACACTGTTTGGTGGTGGTTTATGGAAATTAAAAAGGGGTTCCATGCTGATTGCTAAAGGAACCAAGAGGGGCACTTTGTATTGTCTGCACTATAAAGCTTTGAATGGCAAGTTTCTTGCAGTTGCTGAAATTGGCTGTCATTTGGAGTTATGGCATAAGAGATTAGGCCATATGAGCCAGAAAGGACTTGATGTTCTTACCTCTTTGAAGAGGGTTGATGGAAAAGGCTCTAAACTTGACTTTTGTAATGACTGTCAATTTGGAAAGCAAATGAAAAATTCCTTTTACTCTGGTGTCTCCCGTAAGTCAAAAGTATTGGACTTGGTGCATTCTGATGTATGTAGCATGCCTTTGAAATCATTGGGTGGTGCTGCATACTTTGCCTCTTTTATTGATCATTGTTCCAGGAAGATTTGGGTTTATTTGTTGAAAAAGAAAAGTGAAGTGTTTGCTGTTTTTAAAACATTTCATGCATTCGTGACCACTCAGACAGGTAGAAAGTTGAAATGCTTGAGAACTGATAATGGGGGTGAGTTCACGTCTAATGGATTTAAGTCCTTTTGTGACTTGCATGGGATCAAGAGGGAGCTTATAGCCCCTTACAGCCCTTCTTCAAATGGTGTGGCTGAAAGATACAATAGGACTCTATGTGAGAGAGTGCGGTGCATGCTGTCCACTGCTAATCTCCCTCATGAATTTTGGGGAGAGGCACTTAAAACCGTGGTTCACATTTGCAACCACTCTCCAAACAGGTCCCTAAATAATGGCATTCCTAAGGAGGTTTGGTCTGGCAAACCGGCCTCATATGACCATTTACGAATATTTGGCTCTGATGCTTTTGTGCATGTTAGAAATGAATTGAGGAATAAACTTGACCCGAAATCCACCAAAGGCATTTTCATGGGCTATGGTGATGAGGGTGAATTTGGCTATAGAGTGTGGCTACCTCAATCCAAGAAAATTGTTCGCAGCCATAATGTTGTGTTTAATGAGGCAAAGTTGCTGAAAGGTACTTTAGCCTCTGATCAAGACATGAAAAATGTCAAATTTCAGAATTTGCAGCCACCTATTACTTCAAATGATGAGCCTCATGGTGCTGTACCACAGGCTCAAACTGATGATCAGCCGGTTATCTTTGAGCCAAATGATGATGGACAACAAATAGAAGCACAGGGAGGTCATGGACAGCAAGATAGACTTGCTGATTATGAAAATGCAGGTGCTGGAAATGAAAATGAAGGTGCTGTACAGCATGAACAGCATGCTGAAAATGGCTTACAACAGCCAATAAATGCTGAAAATAACATGCCTCCAAATGTAGATCCGATTCCTGAGAATGTAGATCATTGGGTATGCAGGTCTACATGCCTAAGAAGGCAGCCACATAGGTATGACCCCTCTTTGCATTATGTGATGCTTACTCATGAGGGTGAGCCTCTGACATATAAAGAGACTAAGTCATGCAAATTCAGCAATAAGTGGGAGCTAGCTATGCAGGAAGAGATTAAATCTCTGTATGCTAATGATACTTGGGATCTTGTGTCATTGCCCAAAGGAAAAAAGCCTCTTCCAAACAAATGGGTTTACAAAGTAAAGACAGTTGATGGGAAACCCAAGTACAAGGCAAGATTGGTTGCCAAAGGGTATGCACAGAAGGAAGGGATTGACTTCCAAGAGGTCTTCTCACCTGTCGTGAAGATGACCACAATACGTGTGCTTTTTGCTCTCACTGCTGTATTGGATTTAGAGCTGTACCAAATGGATGTAAAAACAGCTTTTCTGCATGGTGACATTGATGAGGAGATCTACATGAAACAACCCGAGGGTTTTGTAGTTCCTGGAAAAGAGCAGTTGGTGTGTAAACTAAAACGCAGCTTATATGGGCTGAAACAAGCACCACAGCAATGGTACAAAAAGTTTGACACTTTTATGCTCTCTCATGGGTTTACGCACAGCCATGCAGATCATTGTTTGTATATGAAAAAGGATACAGATGGCAGCCCTATCATACTTGTTTTGTATGTGGATGATATGTTGTTAGCTGGGAAGAGAAAGACTAGCTTGGATGCTCTCAAAGATCAGCTGAAATCAGCTTTTTCCATGAAAGATTTGGGAAATGCAGAGCATATATTGGGCATGAGGATTCATAGGGATAGAACGCAGAAATTGTTGTTCTTATCTCAAGAAAAGTACATTGAAAAGGTACTGGACAGATTTAACATGGTTGAAGCTAAGCCTCTCGGAGTACCCTTACCTCCATACCTTAAGCTTAGTAAAGCCAACAGCCCAAAAGATGACATGGAAGCCAATGCTATGAAGGGAGTCCCTTATGCATCAGCTTGTGGCTCTCTTATGTATGCTATGGTGGCTACTCATCCAGACATTGCTCATGCAGTGGGAGTTATTAGTAGGTTTATGTCAAATCCTGGCAAACCACATTGGGAGGCTATCAAGAGTATTCTTAGATACCTGAAGGGTACACAAAGAAAGCGTATTTGTTATGGGCAGGGTGCACTTAATTTGCAGGGTTATTGTGATACAGACATGGTAGGTGACTTAGACACTCGTAGGTCCACTAGCGGGTATGTCTTTACAGTTGCTGGAGGGGCCGTCTCTTGGTGCTCCAGGTTGCAAAACATCGTCGCACTGAGGCAGAACATCGTCGCACTGAGTACTACTGAAGCTGAATACATATCAGCTACTGAAGCTTCTAAGGAAGCTATATGGTTGAGCAAACTCGCAGAGGATCTCGGCATGTCTATGAGTACTCCAGTGTTGGGATGTGATAGCCAGAGTGTTGTGTATTTGGCTAAAAATGCCATGTATCATTCACGCACAAAGCATATTGATGTGCGATATCACTTAATCAGACAGATTCTGGAGGATGGTCTAATCACATTGACCAAGATCAAAACACAGGACAACCCTGCAGATGTTCTCACTAAAAGTCTAGGCAAGGCTCAGCATGAGCATTGCATACGACTAGTGGGAGTTGGTTAAAGGTTCACTTCGGACCTTTAAGTGGGAGGTTGTTGGGATGTAAAGGTCCTTTATTCACCTCCGTGTATTTTACACGTGTATTGTTATGTTGTACATGTGAATGCACCCTTACGGGCCCTAAGTATAAATACATTTTATTCTTTGTGTACCAACACATTGTTGGTACACCCAAATCTGTTCGTCACTCTTACTCTCACTCTCACTCACCTATTCACTCCTCTGCTGCAAATCTTCACGCTTCCGCTACCCGTGCGCTCCAACAATTTTCCAATCTGAAGACATAAAATCAGAATTCCAGGCTTGCTAACATAAGCGAGTTAATGGGTCCTTAAGCTCTTCAACATGGGCTGAAAACAGCTCATTAGGAAGCCCATCCTAGCCAGGGCCTTTCCTATGTGGTAAATGGGACAGCACATCCTCCACTTCAGCCTCTAAGATATCAGCAACCCATTCAAGCTTAACCTGAATGCTAACCAAGTCACAAATGTATCAACAGGTAGAGAGAACAGCATCAGAAAAAATCTCTTGTGGACCCAAAAAAGATTTATAATAGTCAATGCACATTTGAATCATGGAGACAGGTTCAATAACCATATCACCATGCTCATCCAACAAATGCATAATATCTTCCCGAATGTATTTCTAGCGTAAATGAGCAAAGAACTGATGAGATCGACAGTTATTATCGTGCAAAGCTTCTACTTGGGCCAACAGTTTGTATTTAGCATATTTCTCCTCTTGAAAAGATTGGACTCTACATTTCAACCATTCAATGCATGTAACCAAGTCATTCGTAGTATCCTTTGACTCATACAAAGACAACGAGTGAGCCAATAAAGTTTGTGAATACTGCAATTCAGCTCGACAAGAAGAAGCGCGCTGAATACCATATTATCGGAACAATGCACGTGCATTATTCCTGAAAACAGCCCATGCTTCCATACCCCAAAATAAAGCCCTCCAGCTAAAAGAACCAATCAATTGTTGGATACACTCCAACAACTGATTTTGCAACAAAAAAGATTGATTGAAACACAAACGCAAACGAGTAAGCAAAGCCTTAAAGGCATAAACCGACCTATCAATCAATTCCAAAACCAAGGGCTAGAAATCTAATAAGATATGCTATCGCTTCATCCACATATCAATCACTGCAGGAAGAAAAGAATTACTCTAACAAATGTATATCCTATCAAGTATGGCCCAAGTATCTGGATGCTGAAAAGAGAGATAAGTATATCCAAACTATGAAGGATGCATCCAAACCACATGTCTTGTTTCAAAGACACAACTACCAGTGCATCCCAAGCCTATTGCTCAAGACCATCCATGACTGAGTCAAGTGAAGTCGCCTAATTTGGAGATATGCATGCATTAAAATCACCCATAACAAAACCTTGATGAGCCATGGAAAGGCAATGCAAGTCATCCCAAAGTTGACCACGTTCCCCAACAATAGAAAGAGCACACATGCCCACCAGCCACAAAACCTCATCCTCATATATGATTTCCAGCATCAAAAATTTTCCACAAGTATCTTGAGAAACCAAGGATGGTTGCAAGGAACATCGAACAACCAACATAACTCCCTATTTATGGGGAACCTATCCACTAAAAAACACTATATAATCCTTATATTCATAAGAAAAACCTGCCAAAGCATGTTGTTTGTGCTCCATGGCACAAAACACATTCCAATTACCAGCAAAAACAATTCTCCACAACTGATTCTACTTATTGTCAAAAGAAATGCCTTTAACATTCCATAAAGCAAGTCTCATGATAAACAAAAACTGAGAGAACTACTGAATCACCGCTTTCCTTTAACATCCATAGCTTTAGTCGCTTGAAATCTCTCCATCTCACCACGGATCACATCCACAAGATCAGCCCTCTGCAAACTAGTCATCGAAGCACGAGAAGGGAACTGCTAGTGCTGAGAACTAAAAACATCCCAAGGGGGCAAAAGCCTCCCACGAGCATCAAAGCACAAAGTAGAGTTAGAAGCACTTTTATCAACCACACCAACTTCAAGTACATGCGAAGATTAAGGTTTCATGTAAAAACCCCTACCTCTACATTCAAAAGTCTGAGTAACAAGATGAGGAGATGGGTGAGCAAGAGTTGAAGGAGATTCCTATGAAGTATTGTGTCTAATCACACTGACCCAAGAATCATCCTGAGGAGGCAGATCCCAACTAGCTGAATGCGACTCATGCTCAATACCAACCTCGGAAACATCCTTATTTCCATTATCATGTCCATGCAAGGCAAGCGGCATAGGAGGAGCAACATCTTGTTGCTAAGTCAAAGGCTCGTAATCACACTTTTGCATATCCATGTCAGGGTCCAAAGAATGCTGCAAAACCTTAGGGATACTATCACATTCAGAAATAAAATGGCCCAATTAGCCACATTGAAAGCAGTGTCCAACAAATGTCTCCCATTTGAGCTTAAAGACCAACGTCGCGACCTAGGGACCTCAAAACGAATTTTAGTAGGCCAAGGTTTGCCAATGTCCCAAAGCATACAAGCCACGCCCTGTTCCTATTACGGGAGGCCAAACGAGGCTCCACCAACACCTCGCCAAGGGATCTCAAAACCAAAGGAGGAAGTCTCCAAAGATGTGTAGGAAAATTAACTACCTCCACCCAAATCTGGCATGCCTGCCTAAGAACCTCTTAAAACTCAGCCATAGGGCTCCATGGGACCATATGGACCAACTGACCGTCCAAAAACAAAGGAATGCGTTGCATAATGCAAGCACGCACATCCGGAGTATGAAAAAGGACCCCAAAAAACCCCTTTGGTCCATCATAAATCTCTTCCACGAGCTCTCTGAAAGGCAACAATCTGCTGTAAAACTAGGTCAATTCCCATGACAAAAACCACATGATCCCCTTCCGGTAAGAGCTCGCTTTACCCTCATTAGCATGAACATAATCAGACACAAGATTGTTGGGAATGGCAAGCATGAACTGGAAAGACTCATCAGCCTGTGAGCAAGAAACATGAACATCTTGTTGAGGCAAATCCAAAGCACACACAACCGGTTCATCAACCATCATCTTACAGCATTTTCCCATCTCATCCCCTTCCATCAACTGACCAGAACCCTCAGCCAAAGAGTCACACCATCAGACTCAAACGATTCTTTCTCATCCCCATGCCCAATATGCTGGTCAAGAAAAGCCACATCAATACCACTTGGCACCCGCATATTAGCCATAGTAAAAGCCCAACGTTTGTGAGTGTTGCGCAGAATAACAGACGTGACAAGCACTGTCTAAGGTAATAACTGCAGATCTGCACTAGATAGAAACTCAAATCTGAAGGTCAAACTGTGAGTAACACCTTGTCTGTACACGCGCCCTTGGTCAGAAACAGGCCGCTTTCACTGTACACAGCAGAAGAAGAGCAGAGCACCATCACTGTATAAACACCCTGCTCAGAATTTTGTCTAGATCCCGAATCTGTGAGGACAAAAGTAGTTGTGGGAAGGCAAGAGAGAGCCTCTCTCTCTCTCTCTCTTTTTTTTTCGTAACTCTCTCTTTTTTTCTCTTTTTTTCGTAAAAGGTAATTGTATTAATTACGAAAAAAATACAAGATTACTTGATTACAAGATACATGACAACAATCTAAGCCATCATGTGAAGAGGTTCTAAGTACTACAAGTTACAATGTCATGGCAAAGACGCGGAGGAAATTGCCATATGCCAGGGACGTAAGTCCTCCCTAGAGAGCAAATCAGAATGGTGGAGAAGAGCTAACTGCCAATACAAGAGGCCCTTAAGCCTCGCAATATGCTGCTGAACATTATAGGCGGAGTCAAAAAGAAAAGCATTCCGAATGGTCCAATTATGCCAACAGCCCCAATATCGAAGAAAGTGATACATGAGCTTCATATGTGGCTGTGCCAGAGTGGGGTATTTGGGCTGGCCAAAAACCCAATCAAAGGGGCACAGGGTGAAACCAACCACCCCTTGCCAAACAGCCAACAAAAATAACCAAACTTTCTTAGCGATGGGGCAAGAAATAAATCGGTGGCGGGCGGATTCCACAGTAGTGGTGCAAAAGAAACAGGTGCCATTGGAAATTCGTCGCTTGGAAAGAGCTGAAGCAAGCGGAAGACCACCAATCATCACTCTCCAAAGAAAGACTTTATATTTAAAGGGTGTCTTGTTCAACCAGCCCTCCATCACAGTTGCCCTCCACCATGACCGGGATTTACGCAATCCCCATAAAGCATTCGCTTTAGTAACTAGCCATTGATGATCTTTAATCAGAAGATGATACACTTGGTTAGCAGAAGCTTTGCTTAAATTCAGCCGGCCTTGTAGGTCCCAATCCTGCTAGGGATGATCCGAAGCAAGGGCAGGAAAGGGTTGTCTGCTCTGGAGCACCCTCAAAAGCTGTTCCCATAAAGGCCTATATCCACGAGGAATCCTGAAAAGCCTCCTAGCTGTACGAAACGATATAAGCACATTGCGACTGGCAAGGGTGGCATCCGCAACCGAAGACAAGCCCAAACGTGCCATCCGGTTGAATTGTGGTCTAAGCTCATGTTTACCTTCCCACGAAAGTAAACGCGAGACTGCCAGTAATTCCAATTGAAAAGAGTTAGTAGCTAAGCGATCCTCCGTTGGATGCCACTGAGCCTTCTGGAGGACGTGTTTCCAGGAACATACCAAATGAGTAAGCAGCGATGAAGAAGAACTAGAGAACCGCGAATCAGCATTAAGAAAATGCCACCAAGAACTCCGGATTTGGATATTGCCATGCAGAAGCCCATAGCCCTCAAGGAAATAACGGGCTATATCGACCCACGGATGATGATCCGAGCACATGGCGCGGAAAAGAGACCAACGGAGTGCCTGCATGTGAGTTTGGGCATCTAAAATAGCTCGCCACCCCTGCGTTTGGGGGTGCACGCATGCGGCCACGAGATCCAGGAAATACCTGCATGCAATGAGTCCTTCCATAGCATGAAGTGAATAGACTGAGTAAGAGCATTCAAAGTCGTAGTAGTCCAGGGCAACAATGGCAAGAAATATGTGAGCATTGGCAACATAATTGTCTGGGCTACTTTGAGGCGAACATGGAAGGGCCAGGCCTGAGACTTCCAATACATAAACTTAGCTACCATTTTCTGAGAAATCCACTGCAGAAGCTGCTTTGGGGGAACATCAACACCCAAAAGGTACCCAAGATGCCTGACAATGGAGCCACGAGGAACAACCAGACCTTGCCAGTCCAAGGACTGCAAATCCGACTCCATGCAGCTTAGAATGGCTGATTTCAGCGCATTGATACGAAGGCCGGACGCCTGACCAAAGAGACCCCAAACATCCAATGCTTTTCGAAGGTTATCCTTGTCAGCACGCAAAATCATAAAGGTATCATCCGCCAGGGATTGGCTAATGAAGTGCTGTCCTGTAGGAAGCAACAATCTGGCCAACTGAGAAGAGGCTGCCATATGAGATAACATGGAAAGAACTGGATGTGTTGCAAGGGCAAAGAATAGAGGGCTCAAAGGGCACCCCTGTCTGACAGAACGGGCAAGGACAAATGACTCAGTAACACCTCCGTTCAGCATGACTCGCGAAGATGCCGCAGCGCTAATGGTGTAGATTAGACGAGACATCCGAGCACCAAAGCCCATAGCAGACATAAGTTCAGCAACGAAAGACCAGTCCAGATAGTCAAAAGCCTTTTCCAGGTCCAATTGAATCAGTACTACCTTCTGATTAGAATGCCTTGCATAATCAATTGCCAGTTGAGCATTCAATACATTGTGCAGAATATTTCGGCCCTTAATGAAACCATACTGGAGAGGGTGCACAAGGGCAGGGAGATACTTATGGAGCCGATTCGCCATTACTTTGGAAAAGATTTTGTACATTGAACCCATCAAAGAAATTGGGCGCCACTGTGTCAACTTAGATGGCGAAGGAACTTTTGGAAGCAGTTTAATAAGTCCTTCTTTCCATGAGGAAGGCATGATCCCCGTTTCCCACACCTGCTGAAACAAAGCTTGCAATGGTTTCACCAGTTGGGTATCTCTCTCTCTCTCTCTCTTTTTTTTTCGTAAAAGGTAATTGTATTAATTACGAAAAAAAGTACAAGATAACTTGATTACAAGATACATGACGCCAATCCAGGCCATCATGTGAAGAGGGGCTAAGTGCTACAAGTTACAAAGTTATGGCAAGGGGGCAGATGAAATTGCCATAGTCGCAATGTGCTTATATCTTTTCGTACAGCCAGGAGGCTTTACAGGATTCCGCGGGGATATAGGCCTTTATGGGAACAGCTTTTGCGGATGCTCCAGAGCAGACAACCCTTTCCTGCCCTTGCTTCAGATCTCTCTCTCTCTCTCTCTCTCTCTCTCTCTCTCTCTCTGTAATGGAAATTTTATATTAATTACGAAAATAAGTAGATAAAACAAGATTATAAAGCACAATGTGGCTCTAGGCCATCATATATCAACCAGGTACAATGGGTTCAATAGACACAAGAGGACGAGTGTGCAAGAGGCACCCTGAGACTAAGCAAACACATGCTCAAGAATGCAGATGAGATTTGGCCGCATGGGCCCAGGCCTTGGCATCCAATGTCTCTAGCACACCGTCTTCAAAGAAATCTCCCAACACTGCAAAAGGATTGGGCCTGTATGGTGCATCCCATGAGAAGGAGGGTCCATCTGCAAGGCTGAAAATACATCCTAGATACTTGCAGTCCCATGGAGTAATCATGCGACCACTAGCATCAAAGGCCAGCTGGGCCGAATGGTCGCAGGCGCGCTGTGGCTAGTGCTGCTCTTTAGGGGGCTGCCGACCCTTGGGGCTAATAGGGACTCAGGAAATTGGCATATCCGAGGATTTGTCTTGACAACGCAGATAAGTATGGAGGAGGTCTAGCAAGGAAGAAGGGTCAACAAGTACTGCAGGCACGGAAGTCTCCTTGGCTTTGCCTTTATTGCGAGGGCTTCCGTCCATCCTTGTGTCTCCAGATCTGAAGGAGGGGTGGGCTGTTTGGGTTTAGGCTGGCTCATTAAACAACTGAAAATATCCACTTTTTAATTATCATTCTTTTTTACTCATTAAACAGCCCAAAAAATGCATTTTTGCCATTTCCTATGCCCAGAAGACTTCTTCTAGCTCCAATATGTTCTATACAAGGCACTTTGTGTGCTAATAGCCCTCACCACTCACTCCAGAGGCTGCTGCCAATTTTTCCTTGACCCTCCATCAGCCAAAACCAGATTGCATGTGGCTCCTCCTGCTGCATTTTCGCTGCCAGATCATTTTGAAAATGCACCAACTGTGTTGTTTCTGTACTTTTTTCATCCTTAATTCAAACCCATCTTTGCTGCCAAATTAGGGTAGGAAGATTGCAAAAAGGAAGCCAACTTATTGCTAGTATGACACAAATGTACAAGAGATAATATAATGTCTCAACTTCTTGTTCCACCTTTTGTTCAACCCCATATTGCTTGCACTATAAAATTTATAAGTTTTTCACTCAAAATCTTCATGTCAGAAGGACCTGAATTGCATGTTAAGAATTTTTAAGACCCACACCTTGAATCATTTGAGAGGCAACAGTTTGAAGGCATAATACCTCCTCTATTGAATGGTAGCTTCCGAATCGGTTCACCATCACCAATATCAACATCAAATACTGCAGCCCATCAAAAGCCACCACCCCCAATGAAAAAAAAAGGGGTAAATAGTTTGTGACAGTTCAATAATAAATGCAAACTGAATTCGCAAAAAAATCAGATACAATGTAACTTACCATAATCGTACTGCATTCCATTGAGTGTTGGTCTTCCTTCGTGACTTTCTGGACCATCAACCACTTCCCCAATCTGATTATAAATTTTGCTAAAAGTCATGTCATCAGCCACATGTTTAAAAAATCCACAATGGAATAAACCTCTGTGCACATACCTTGTCCCACTGAAACTCCTTTGCATTCCAAGAATATGCCACAGCATTATCTCCTTCCCTGATTACCTTTGTCTGACCATTTCTGGTTCCTGATGGCACACACAAACCATTATATTCAATAAACAGTATGAGGCCAACAGTCTAGAATAATGTGCAGCCCCTGAGAAGCTTGAAATTCTATGTATATCCTATAGAAATTCCAGAACAGTTCAAGTTTGCAAGCAAACCAAGCTAGTGTGTACCCAAGCAAGCATGTAATGATGATGAGTGCAGGAACTACAAGCTTAAAATTCCACTTGGTTTTTGTTCGGAAGTTTTTATATGCCAACCAAACAGATATTCATGTCATATAATTAGCTGGTCCTTTTTCTGGACAGAGTCACACACTCCAGCTTCATTTAAACCTAGTGAACAATTGGCATACTGTAGTTTAATTTTAAATAATCTTTCAATCACCAAAAAGCATCCACCAACCTAAATATCCTTGTCAATCTTCTTTGATCTCACATCCTTAACTGCAAAAGGACATGTTGTTACTACCCATGACTAAGATCAGATAATCAAAGTCGCACTCATGTACTATGGACAGTCCATACCATGCAGTATGGTACGTATCCATACACATTCATACCATAAAACTGCACATTTTTCCCACCTGTTGGCATGCATCTGATTGTTGAAACGATTTTTGGCCATTTCTGCCCATTTTTTGCATGTTTTCTACCCATTCTTTTAATGTATCTACTCTGATCTAACTACTCCTAATGCATGTTGTGCATGCAACATATGCCATAGAGATTTTGACTTTTACCATCTGTATTCATCTGATACTGTAATTGCATTGCTATTTTGGCTTAAACATGTGTTCTATCATCTATGCCTTGTAAACCCTAAGGTACCATTTAGTGCCATATTTTATCGTACCGTACTGAATTGTACCTTTTGTACTTGACAGCTATGCAGATAACTTATCCATGTTCAAATAAACTAAGTCTTGAATCATGAGAACAAAATTGTTTTGGAAACTCGCTTTCTCCACACAAGAGTCCCGGTGGCTTTGGGGGGTGATGTTTAAGGAAGAGGACTATGAAGGATGAATCAGTGCAAGGTTGAAAATTCAAGGAGTCTCTGTGACCCTCCAGAGCTCAAAGATGAGACTAGTGGGAGACTAACAGTATTACTACAGGAGGATTCACAGTTCTAATAGAAGGGCATGCCCCATGGAATCAAGAGATCCATTTGGGTTAAAGTGAATGCCTCGTCTTAAATATGGACCACTATAATCCCATCAGGATCTAGAAATAATTAGTCTGTTTTGCAAATAGCCTGCATCCTGGTGGATTGAACAAGAGTCTATTGACCCAACTAGGACTCCATGACGGATGAGTTATGAAAACTGCAAGCCTAGGGAAGAACCATATGAGTGGATCAGCATTCAGAAACGCATGCATGGGTTATGAGAATCGCAGTCAATAGATGGATCTGCGATACCTGGTGAATTCAAAATTGGATACATGGGTTTGTTAGAGGTTGATCAAAATGCCCCCCTCTCAATCACCCACCTGTGTTCCATGTGCCCAAAGTTGTAAAGCCTCCAAATGAGAAGCTATGATAGATATTGGATATTGGTAGGCTTCCAGTTTAGACAGTGGAAGAGATCTAGCAAGTAGTCCAAATGGTCAAGAGATAACCTATCTGGACTTGATCATTGGATTAAGTGGGAAAGAGCAAATGGATAAAATGGAGTAGACACACAAATACATGCAAGGGGGTCCAGAAACCCTCTGTTGGACTTCAGGAGTGGAAGTCCAATGGCCAGCATCCCCCTATTGAGCTCCAGGAATGACTTGATTATTAAGTGTATGTTGTTTCTGAGATAAGGACAGTTCATACCAATGCAAGATCAAGGTTTCAGAGATGCTTAGATATCAAGCCCAATCAAGTCCTACAATTTATTCTTTATCCTCTGCAAAGTCAATTTAGCAACTAAACATATTCCAAGTAAAATAAGTAGTTTTCTATCGTCCTCAAATTAGCATGAACAGGAGCACCTTGGTTTTCAGGATGTTGAATATATGCATCGCTTTTCAATCTTTCATCCTTTAAAGCATGCTACTTTATATGATAAAGCTTCAAAAAAGAGAACACCCAAAATCCCCAAAGATCCATTAACAGCCTGAAAAACATCACTGAAAGGCATTCAGCCTGAAGCAACATGAACTGATTATGGAGCCCTGATCTAGCTTCATCAATCACTAAGAGAATCTTACTCAGGCATCAACTCAGCTGTCATCATTATCAATGGTTCCATTTCTGCTTCTAGGAGAAGATTATGCAAACTTTGAAATCGGTCAAGTAAAAGTCTAGAAGCTGAACATTTCAACAGGTTAATTTTTACGTCAGAGAAACATCTTGTTTGGTGTACATGAATTGAGATTTCTAGCAAAAAGTTTCCTGGTATCATGTACCAAGGGACCTACAATCATCTTCTCATGATAGGGAGTGGGTCTTCCCCATTCAAGTGTCATGTATTTTGTGCACCCCCTACTTGTCCACATTTTGAAGTTTCATTAGTAGATAAGTGTTATTCATGGAAGGAATAATCTGTCATACAACCCATTCAACTTCACACATAACATCTCCATGTTCCCATGTTGACACAGTACATCATATTTGAGCTGATCTTATTCTACAATTTTAGGGGATATTGGGATTATTTACAAGCCGCATTCAAGTATGTGTTGGCCCATATGTGGAGGAATTGTGCAATTAATTGAAAGAGAATGAAAGATGATCAATGAATTAATCGATGCACGGCAACTCAATCACAAAATGAGAGGTGATGTATTAATGAGAAATGAAATGAAATGATATGATATATTAACGTCTACAAAAGGCCAAAATGACCTATGAGACCATGAGTTACAATCATGTGTATGATGGTACAACTGTCTGGGCAAAATATGTAGCACAAAGCAAAATAAGAAAGGAAACTAACTATGGCCATGTGTAAAACATAGAGCTCTACCTAGTAACAATGAGCTCCAAATGGTACAATCTCATATGGGTATGGAGGGCCTAGCTCTAGCCCAAGCAATAATCCCCTATATCCGCCTATGAAGGTGTCGTCGGTGTCTGTGTCGAGGCCTAGGACGTCTGGATCGGCAAAGCGAAACGGCTCAATCAATCAGTACTCCTTGTCTGTGTGTGGACTGTGGCTGTAACTGTATTGAAGTCTTCTGAGTCTCCTTTGCAAGAAGTCTATGAGCTGCCTCTGTGAAGGGCGTCCATGTCCTGGAGCAGCTATACTCCTGAGGCCCATGTTAGGAAGCCGTCGTATCTCAAGAAGAAAGAGGCCAAGGCATCGCTGATCGGTAAAATCCATGACTCTAGAAAGTGGTCCAAATCCGTCTCTAAAGAGACAGTGGAAATGACCACGAACCTCATAACACGCTGGGCAGTGGCAGATATAATTCTTCTCTATCTCTGGCTCTAATTGGCATATCTAGCATAAGCACTCCTTTGGTGGGATGGATCTATATCTGCCAATCTCAATCTCTAGCTGATGTGAGGAGGTGCGCAACTGGCCAATAGTACATCTAATCCCATGGGAAAGGTGGGTGTCCATTTATCTCAAGCAAACAATAAATCCATCATCTGCAGTATGAAGGAAATGCTAACGGTAGAAAGCCATCTTTGTCCCTATCTCCTGCCCTGACATCAACCATGTCCGCCTGATATCCAACTGGGTAAAATCCATCCTAATGATCTTACGAATCTCTAACCTACTCAGATCCAGAGATGGTGCATCAAGGGAGTACTGGAAGGGGGGTAACTTGTCCATGCTAAATCCATGCAGCTCAAACCAGGCCGACATCTGTGCATACCAACATGAGCTGACTCAGCAGTTCAGTGAGGCCCTACACATCGATGCAGGTGTAGCCTTCCCACACTCACGACCCACACAGAGAGCCTCCACCGGGGTGACACCTCAAAACAGCTAGTATGATGATGAGTGCCATGAGACTAGAACACGGCTACAGAGAGAGATAGCACTAGGGTCTACTACCCATAGACAGGCACAGATACTCTTTTGACGCCTCACATGGTGGAAGAAGAGAACATTCTTGGCCTAGCTAGAGCGATACTTATATCAGTTATTCTTGAGCCAAGACTCTAGAGAGGCTTGGAGGCTTTTTAGAGAGCATTGCCCGACCACACCTATTACATCCACCATTGTATGGAAGGAGTATGCAGCTAGTCTTTATACTGTGAGGGTCAACCACCTCTTCCTGACCCACTTGAGCCTTGTCCGAGGACCACCACTTTCTTTACAAAAGTATGGTCCGAGAGGCCATCGACAGACTTAGCAGAGGAAAGGCACAAGATCATGATGGATTAGTAGCCAAGCACTTGATCCATGCTAGAGATTTGGTGGCAAGATTCCTACCTTACATGTTTAACAAAACCACGTGTGAAGGGCCAAGGCCTACCAGAAAGCTGAAACATGAACACTATTGTGCCTATCCTCAAGTCACGGGACCCTACTCTACCCAGTAAGGACTATCATGGTTGGGCATACATTGGCTAAGTTATATGCCTCCACCCTTGAGCACGAGTTAAGCATGTGGGCAGAGATGTGGGGTCTTAGAGCACACGGACAGGCTGGTTTTAGGAGAGGCTTCTTCACATTGGATCACATCCTCACACTCAGAGCGATCATTGAGGAGGGAAGGACCCATGGCCGACAAACCTACTGTTGCTTTGTGGATTTCCGCAAAGCCTTTGACACAGTACTGAGAGACAGGCTGATACATAGATTGCATGCCATGGAAGTACCAAAAGAGCTCAGTTGGGGTATTTTGGCACTGTATGAGAGTGTTATGGACAGAGTCTGGACACATAAGGGCCTTTTCCTGTAATGGAACGTCGGGGTCTGCATCATGTAACAATCTAAGGATCTCTGTCTCATAGATATCCTCTGTCTCTGTGGAAAAGAGGTATCTCGAGCGTTGGTGAGCTGCATGATTGTCTTAGACCGTCATTTGTGGCGCCTCTCCATGACTACCACTCTCCCTCCTCTGTAGAAGGCGAGTATGCCCTCCTCCCTTGCTGCCTTAATTTTTGGCATGCACTCCCTCCTGTGAGCTAGTTGGATTTGTGTGAGATCATCACCCAAAAACACACTGGTCCCCTTCAATGTACGGTGTTGAGCTAGGAAGTCTCTCCTAACCTCCATGGTGGGGAAGTGGAGAATGAGTGCACGCTCTCTTGAGCTCTCCCCTTTTGTGCTTTTCTTTCCTACTCTCCAAGCGGAGACATGTGTGTCTTTCTTAGTATTCATTAACGTATATAGCACCTTGGTGTCCTCATCCACTTTTTCATGCATCTTCAGCCCCGTCACCCAAACATGGAGTGCTCTCATTTTCCTTTTTTCTTCCTCCTCCAATGTGTCATTGATTATGGTTGTTGTAGATACGTGTGCTAGGTGTTTCCCACTCATACTCATCCTTACTAATAAGGTTATCATCAGCATCAAATGATGGCTCCCTAGATGGCAGCTATGTAGGCAAAGGGGGGATGTCATCATGAGGCACAGGATGTGAGCTACTAGAGCCCCACCCTACATATGTCTACAAGCCACTCGAACCACCCATCCTTGATGTTGGAGTGCATCCAATGACCATGCCCCTACTACCACCTACTTGAACTCCTCACCCACAAGCACGCTAACTACAAGTGTCATGAGTATCTGCTGCTATAAGCTCTCTATAGAGCTCTACAAAAATCATCTCCTCCTCGTCCACCTCCTGATGTACACTCCGAAGAGTGTCGCCCATTAACTTAAATGTATCAACATTCACCTACACAATGCACGTAAGATTGTAAATGCTAAAGTCTAAATTGTAAAGTATAAACTTCAAAGTTCAAAGTTCAAAACAACAAATTTTAAATTTTATGGTCAAGTGTTTAAACTTTACTAGCTTCAAACTACCCCTACTCATCATAGCCCTATCATGCATAAGTTAGTGCCGCAATAGACTAGCCATTGTAGCTCTTGTGTGTTAAGCCGATTGCAAATCTTTGTGTGAATGAGAAAATAGGCATTCCAGTTTCTCTCACATGCACCCGAAGAGCAATCCTGGGCAAGGACCCTCATGGCTAAGGGATGAAGGGTCTCCAATGCGTATCCAAAGTTTTGCCACCAAAATAAAGGCTTCACAAGTGACTCTCTCCTCCAACAAGTGGAGAAGCAAAAGCCAATACCCTCTTTAATCTGCATAACATCCTAGCTCCTCCAACACTGCATTATGGTCATCCACAGGGACCACACAAGTCAAATAAGCAACCTGGTCCAAATGGAACTCTCTATCAACCATGACCGCCGGTGACATGTAGGCCGGATGTACCAATGCGGCAAAACCATGGATGAGCTTATGCATCCATGCCCATCTCCTCTATGCTCCCTCTAAAACATGTGCATGTTGTGTCTCTGTGATCACTATACAAGCACGTGCCTCCACCAATGCCGTGCTAAGAAATGAACTTAGCCACTTAAACAGCCCCAAAACATGCTTATTTTAGGCTTATTTTAGACAAAACCCTAAAACGAGGAGCGGATCGAGAAAGTTAAGTGGGAGAGGATCTAGAACCCTAATTTTCTATAAATTGGCAGCCAGCCCTCCACTCTTTTACAATCTCGTTTTTGCACGTTTCAAGTGTTACCAGCTTGTTGCCCACACCCCGATCACTGAGGACATCTCAGCCCTTGCTGTCCATCACTGTTCCCTATAGTCTGGTGCATGTTTCCAACCCTCCACACCCTAATTGCTATTGTTTCTGCCTGGCGAATGACTGTTGTTCATCTGCACTGCTATCGTACAATCTGCCACGCCAGCAAATTGCTGCGCTTGCAGCCTCCAGCTGCCGCCCTGACAGTTTTCTCTCTCCTGTCTGCAATCGCTGCAGTCTCTCTCTCCTGCAGCCTCCGTTTTTAGTCTTTCTCTCTCCTGCAATTGTCCTGCTTGCGTTTTTAGTCTTTCTCTCTCCTACAAGCTCCGTTTTTAGACTTTCTCTCTTCTCACTGCTGCATTTGCTGGTGTTCGACATCCAAAGGCTGCCTTGCTACGATTCAGGATCCGTTTGGAGTACGACACACTCTCCAGCTCATTACCCCTGCCCTGATTCTAGAGATACAAGAGTTCGAGGTTCAGTATTCATTCAGTGCATAGTGTGTTTGCTGCATAAGCATCGTATTACTGTGTTCTTTTTATCAGTCTGTGCTTTGTTGTATGGTTTCTGTTTATGTTTCTATGTTAAGAGTATTTTTCTTTACATGGTATCAGAGCCTGGTACTCTCTGAGAAACCTAGGCCTTTGATTTGAAAGCTTCTCGCAAGAAGCAATAACAACAGTAGGTTCAAATGACTTCAAACACATCAACACCGATTCAGTCTCCAAATCAACCTATGCCGAGAGCCGAGCGAGAGTGGGCCAATCAACTTGCTCAACAAAGTTCTGACATGGTGGGAGAAACATCTGAGTACATGGAAGAAAAGATAGGCAAGCTGACCTCTGAGGAATATAAACTGATCATAGCCTATCGACAAAAGAAGATTGAGGAGCTCGACCAAAGGATTGCCCTTCAAGAAAAGCTTCTAAATGAAGGTATGCATGGATTTCACTCTTCAAATGTTGCGCGTAAGTTTGATGATGTTGCAGGGCCGTCGAGATCTCCATCAACGATGGGCCCCCCTCTTGGAGAGCAAGATCCAGAGTATGTTCCATTTTTTTAGACTCTTCCGTCCTCTCCGATGCAAGGTACTTTTGATTCGTCTTTTATGCCTCCTTCTTTTACCTCTTCTATTTTTCAATATGCTAGTAGAGATCATGTGGAAGAAAGAGCCCAGTCTGTTGACCAATTCTTGTATGTTAACACACGTCGCAGGGATTATAAGAAAAAGCCAGGTAACTCTTCTTCTGTCATTCCTTCTTTTCTGTTTACTTAACATAATCAGATTGAATTTGGTGTTTCTTTCACTTCATTACATGGTGTATCATCATCTTCACAGTTTCATTTTCAGTCCTTACATGATAAAAATGAACAAAAAGAATCTGCACCTCATACACCTCACTTTCAAAACCCACCCATCCCACCACATTCTTCCGCTGCTTCACCACTTCCATTTACACCATTCACATTTTCATTTTAGACACCTCATGTCGCATCGCACATCACTTCGGGGGGTTATGGAAACATAGGAACATCCTTTAGGACCTCATCCTTCCCTCAGCCGGCTGGTGTTCCACCTATCTTATACACACTTTCGGGATCATTGCAGCTTGGGTATCCCACTCAATCTCTCCCGAGTGTGGATCAGTTGCCTCCACAGTTTACCTCCATGGCATTGCCTACTGGACCTTCTGGTCATAATGCTGTGACCTAGCCTTACTTTGAACAAGGCTATTGTGTCCCAGTGCCTCCACCTACACCGGCATCTTATGAAAACATTCATGTTCCAGTGCCTCCGCATCAATCGGCACTCATTGGACGCTCACAGCCTACTTTTGCCTATCCACCTCTTCCCCCTCCTCCTTACTCTTATCAGACACTCTCACCTCTACTATCTTTTCCACCATCATCTTACTCCACCCACCCAACACCTCATGGTTCTAGCTCATCTTCTACCAAGAATACATTTAATGACAAGACTCGTTTTAACGGGTCAAACTTTACTACTTGGTCAAATTTGATGAGAGCATGTCCATGATTCACAGAACCTATGGGATCTAGTGAAGGAATCGATTAGGCACGGAGATAGAGATAGACAGACCTTACGCTCAGTGAGGGAGACAGAGAGAGTGCGAGCGAGCAGAGTAGAGAGTGAACACATTTTCTCGGTACAATGACGAGTTTACCACTTTAGGTTTTAGATAGATATATGTATGAAAGTACAATGTGCTAAGGCTGTGTTCACACCCGTGCACATATAAAAAGCGTAATGGCCCTTTATTCCCAACAACCTTCCACCTAAAGGCAATGTGCCTTAAGAGGAGAAAAGAATCAGCTAAGTCTAAGTATGTACAAAGCTGAAATAAATATATCTATCCAACTCCCATCATTTGTCGGCAATGAGCAAACCGCTCTGCTGGAACACCCTTCGTGAGAAGGTCTGCAGGATTATAATTTGTATGCACTTTGACAAGCTCAATGCTCTTGCTGTCAAGTACATCTCTAATGAAGTGATACTTCACCTCTATGTGCTTTATCTTTGCATGAAAGACAGGATTCCGTGCTAGCGTGATAGCACTCTGACTATCACAATGGAGAACAGGTAACTCTGTGATGCCAAGCTCTCCCATCAGACGTGAAAACCATAAAGCCTCCTTGCATGCCTCAGTGGCAGCTGCATGCTCTGCCTCTGTAGTAGACAATGCAACACATTTTTGTAGCCTAGAGATCCAAGAGACCGCTCCTCCTGTGAAAGTAAACACATACCCAGAAATGGACTTCCTACAGTCCGCATGACCAGCATAGTCTGCATCCGTAAAGCCAACAACAGATACCTTCTGCTTTCCAAAGCAGATGCACAATTCCTTTGTGCCTTCAAGGTATCTCATAATACCTTTCATTGCATCCCAATGCTTCTTGCCAGGGGTTGCCATGTATCTGCTAACCACTCCCACTGAAAAGCAATGTCACGATGTGTAGCAACCATAGCATACATCCAACTGCCAACAGCTGAAGCATATGGTATCTTGGCCATTTCAGCCTTCTCATCATTAGATGTAGGGCTGTCCTCTGCACTGAGTTTCACATATGGAGGAAATGGAACCCCAATTGTTTTCCCCCCCTCCATATTGAAACGCTGCAAAACTTTGGAGATATACTCCTGCTGAGATAGATAGAGTAAACCTTTCGATCTATCTCTAAGGATTCACATGCCAAGAATGTGATTTGCATCACCCAGATCCTTCATGTCAAAGCTGCCATGAAGACTTTGCTTCAATGAACCCAAGGCATGAGTATCCCTGCCAACAATCAACATGTCATCAACATACAAAACGAAGATAATCAGGCTGCCATCTACTGCCTTCTTAGTGTACAAGCAGTGATCCACTTGACTTCTATGAAAGCCTTGGGACTGCATGAATGTATCAAACTTATGATACCATTCTCCTGGTGCTTGTTTCAGCCCATACAAACTTTTTTTCAGTTTACATACCATTTGTTCTTTCCCTTGTTCAACAAACCCTTCAAGCTGCTACATATATATGTCTTCATGCAGATCATCATATAAAAACGCAGCCTTTACATCCTTCTGTATGAACTCCATATCCTCTAAAATGATTCTCAATGTAGTCATCTTGACTACAAGAGAGAAAATCTCATCAAAGTCAATTCCATGCTCCTGTTTGTACCCCTTTGCAACCAATCTTGCTTTGTACTTTGGTGAGGAACCAGAAGTAACCTTCATTTTGTAAACCCATTTGCATGGAAGGGTTTTCTGCCCTTTAGGTAATTACACAAAGACCCAAGTGCCATTTTTTTCAAGAGATTCTATCTCTGACAGCATGGCTTTATACTATTTGTTGCTTTCTTGTCTGTCCATTGCTTCCTTGAAGCAAGACATTTCACCACAGTCTATCAATATGACATACTCAATCACATTAATTGCACCAGGAACGAATCTGTCAGGCTATCTAGTAGCCCTAGACGATCTCCTAACCCAATGGTCATTGTTTGCATTTTCAGCATGCTGTCCTGGCATTTCAGCCTGCAAATCAGCATTAACAGCTTGCTGTCCTAGCTGTTCCTACACATGTAATGGCTCATTTTCACGGGCAATAGCTCGCTAATCATTTCCAGCATCATTTCTTGCATTTACAGGTTCATTTACAGTAGGTATTTGTTGCTGTACAACGGGCACATTTTGCTGTCCAAAAGGTATTTCTTCCTGGAATACCACCCTACGTACCTCCTCAGTATTTTCGGGTTATCTGTGCATGTGATCTTCCCGAAAGATAGCGTCATTGCTGCGTACTACTTTCCTTTTCTCGGGATCCCACAATCTATATCCCATTTTAACCTCGTCACCATATCCTACGAAAATGCATTTACATGACTTTGACTCAGGTTTGCTACGTTTTTCTTTACGAATCTGCACAAAAGTCTCGCAGCCAAACACTTTCAGATGAGCATATGAAGGTGGCTTGCCCGACCACACTTCTTGGGGAACTCCACCCCCCCAAAAAGACATGTTTTGTGACCAATTAATCAAGTGAATGGCTATCATAACAGCCTCTGCCCAAAAACCATGAGATAATGTAGCATGAGACAGCATCGTACAGACCATATCTTGTACGGTCCGATTCATACCCATTGTAACTCCATTTTGGGGCAGATTATGAGGGGCAATGAGCTCCCTCTTTATCCCTTTGCTGTCACAAAATTCCTGAAAGGCCTTGAACACATATTCCCCACCATTGTTAGAGCGAAGACACTTAAGTGTCTTATCTGTCTGATTTTCAGCCAATGCCAAGAATTTTTTAAACTTGTCAAGCACTTCATCCTTGCTACGAATAGGATAAACCCATACTTTCCATGTAGCATCATCGACAAAGGTGACAAAATATTTCTTTCCCCCTAAAGATAATCCTAGCATTTTACATACATCTGAATGTATTAACTCTAGAGAAGAAGATTTCAAAGAAAGAGACTTTTTGTGAAAAGTCTGTGCATGTTTGTCATAAATACAATCATCACAGTGCTCAAAATCAGCATAACGAAGACAAGGCAAGCAACCCAAACGAGAAAGCACTTTCATTTATGTTTGACTCATGTGTCCCAATCGGCCATGCCACAAAGAAACACTTGGCTGCTCGGTCACAGCAATAAGATGGTCACGCACACTAGATACATGAAGTGGATACAACGTATCACTCTTGCAACCTCTAGCAATAACCCTAGATCCCTTACAGATCTTTCATTTTCCATCACTAAAGGTGGTATGAAAACCATCATCATCTAGCTGCCCTGTGCTAATCAAGCTCTTCTTGAGTTGAAGTACATGCCGTACATGCTAAAGTGTAAAGACAGAGCAATGCTGAAACTGTAACTGCACACTGCCAATACCTGCAATCTCACATGCATAGTTGCCCCTAAGATGAACAACACCATGTCGACCCCCTGTATATGCGGAAAACCACTCACGATGAGGGGTGACACGAAAGGAAGCACCTGAATCAAGAATCCAAGTATGCATGTCATCATCTGTATCTGCAAGTAAAGCATGTGCAACAAAGTGTGAAGAGACAAAGAGTACGTCACTCCCACAATCACTATCATGAGTGACTACATTCACCTCTTCAATTTTTACACTACTCTTCTTAGGCTGACTGTCCTTCTTCTCTTCCTTACAATCATCTGTCTTCTTGCCTTTTCCTTTCTCTTTCTTCCATTTGTAGCAGTCACGTTTAAAGTGACCCTTCTTGCCACAATGATGGCATTCAACATCTTTGCCACGTGATTTACTGCGTCCCTTGGCATCATATTTGCCCTTTTGCTATGATCTGCCCCTAGTATGCAAAGCACTGGAAGACTTACTAGATGCATTGTTCTGCCGATTCATCTCTTCCATAAGTAGAGCACTCTCTACATCAGCATACAAAAGGATCACATTAGAATTGCTCATAGCAGTCCTAAATGTATCCCAACTCTCTGGTAGAGTGCAAAGCAAGAAAGTAGCCTTAAATTCCTCATCAATCATGAACTTCAAGGCAACCAGCTAGCTGAAAATGGAGTTAAACTCACTCAAGTGAGTAGACATTGCTATACCTTCTTTCATACGCAAATCCATAAGCTTTTTCAGCCAATACACTTTACTTGCACCGCTCTTCTATGCATACAATTCTTCCAGTCTAGTCCATATAGCATATGCAGAATCCAAACCTTCAATGTTGAAGAGCAAGGCATCAGAAATCGATAGCTCTATGGTTGAGCGTGCAAGCTCGTTCAACTCATCCCAATCGTCTTGATCCATGTCCACAAGCTTTGCCCCTTTAGTTTAGATCGGCTTTGCTTGCTTCTTTTGTAACAGGATATTGTAGCACTATTTTTGCCACATTGCAAAATTATGTGCACCTTCAAGCTTCTTTATATGCATGAAATTACTGCTGTCATTGCTGCCAGCCATGGTTTTCAGCTCAAAAGTGACCAAAAAACCAGTAAATGAAGGCCCAAATTGTCACCCAAGTGACCAAGGTACAAACAAGTACCAATCAGCAATAAATGACCACGCAGAAGTACAGATTTCAGATCTGTAATTCAGATTTCAGAAGCACCAAACCAAGTGCTACAGCATTATCCAACTGATTACAGCTGTTCCAAAGGGCATGTGCATCACATTACATGAGAAATCCCAAAATTTCAGCTGCAATTTCTGTTGTACGTGTAACCACGGGCATAAAATTTGACACGAACGGTCAAATGCCCCAAATTTTTGTGCTCAAAAGCGTCAAACACACATCTACATTTCCTTTGTCATGCATAGGACAATCCAATTTTGCCAAAATAAAGCAATTTCAGCAAAACCCCCAAATTTCACCAAGTGTTGATGTCCAAATTGCGCGGAATTCAACCTGCATGTACATAAAATGACCAAATGCTACACAAATTTTACCCAAATTGCAAAAGCCCCAAATTGCACGGGATCCAATGTGCCTCAATGTCAAGAAATTGGGTTAATTTCAGCCCAATTTGTGCATGTACATGAAAAGCCCCAAATGTCGGGGACAAAATGTCACAAATTCCTGCAATTTCTAAGATAAATTTGCTTGTCCTGCATCAAATTTCCCAAATCTGGGAAAAGCCCCAAATTTCTGGGCTAAATGTTGAGAAATTTCACTCAGATTGAGCAAAATTTCAACAATTTTAGCGAAATCCCCAATTCAAATGCGCACAATGTCTACAATTCCGACGCAGATGCCTCAATTTTTCACGAACAGTGCTCAATCTGGCAAAGCCCCAACTTTCTGGGCCAAAATTGCACAAATTTGATATTTTGTGCTTGCACATGTGAACCGCGGTTAGAGGAAGGAGTTTGAGAAAAGGGTTTTCTTGAAAAAAAAATGTTTTGAATGAGGGGTCTGTTGACCCGTCAGGCCTGTCTCTTGTCCTCCCCGTCGCGCACTCACCCGCTAGACCCGTCACCGTCACGCACTGGTCTATGGAAAGACAAACCAGTTGATCAACACTTGACCGTCACCGTCGCCCACTCATCCCGTCACCGTCGCCCACTGGTCCAAGCACCTGTTGCAGGTCAATCACAGCCTGCCACGCGACAGGTGCTGCCCACCACTCTGTTCGACCGTGATGCATGTCGCCTATCGCCTGCCAATCGCCACGAGCCTTGTCGCACAGCTGGAGCTTGGCCCTCGCACACTCTCCACAGCCTGTCCGCTTTCTGCAGCTCACGACTGCCTTAGCCTGACTGACGATCGTGCTCAGCACACTCAGCACCTTACACTCTGATACCAGTTTGAAGGAATCGATTAGGCATGGAGATAGAGGTAGACAGACCTTACGCTCAGTGAGGGAGATAGAGAGAGTGCAAGTGAGCAAAGTAGAGAGTGAACACGTTTTTTCGGTACAATGACAAGTGTACCACTTTAGGTTTTAGATAGATATATGTATGAAAGTACAATGTGCTAAGGGTGTGTTCACACCCATCCACATATAAAAAGCATGATGGCCCTTTATTCCCAACATCTAGTACAGGGGTTGGAACCCAAACCCGATCCTGCATTTGTTTCATACGAGGTCATCCGCTCATGGAAGGCTAGGAATGCCTCCGCTATTGTCGAGCTGATACAGGGCTTATTGCCAGAGTTTCATTCTCAGCTTCAACATTTTGACTTAGCGTCAAAGCGATGGGCACACTTGACTGACCGCTATGCGGCTAGAGATAGGACCTGTCATATTAATCTTGACCATGAGCTTCAGCTTTTCAAAATCATTGACCGGGATGACTTGAAAGTCAAGTTCGTTGAGTATCGGCGTCTCCTCGCTGAATTCTCCAATACGGGGACTCCCAAGTCCTTTGACGATCAAGTCACATTGTTCCTAAATAAACTCCCCAAGAAATACTTCAATTTTGTGGAAGGAATAGTTTCAAAGCCTACCATGCCGACATTCTATGAATTTGAGTGTCAGCTGTTGCGTTACGCATGGTTGTTCGATCAGTTTCATATGAATTCCTCTTCAAAGGGGGCTCTACTTGCTCATTCTCAGAAAGGGCAACAAGGAAAGGGCAAACCAAACCAAACCTCCACTCAAAATCAAAATCAAACTCAAAAGCTAAATCAATCTGGGGATTCCCAAGGAAACTCCCAATCACAACTCAAACCTGGGTGGCAAAATGTATCTAAAAAGAATAGATATTGTCAACATTGTCAAAAGACTGGCCATTTTGACAACGAGTGTCAATCAAAGACACGAGGCACAGCACCAAAACTTAAGTCTCAGACCCCCGCTCCTCAGTCGGGCAACCCCCAGCAGGGGAGGCAAGATGATGGCAATGGGCAGTTTAAAGGTCAGACTCACACTGCCACCGCACAGTCATCTCAATCAACAATGTTCTCACCTCTAGAGGGCTTGTCTGACTAGTCTGCAAAGGCCCATATCGTCTCTATAGAGACATCAGATGCGAGTCTCGTCCACATCTGTGAGTTGCCTCCCAACAAGGTTACTGCAGAGGCCCACTCGTCTCAGTCGAGCACTTCAACTCTAGATTGGATTGTGGACAGTGGAGCTACACATCACATGACTCCTATAGAGGACATTTTCCGTACCCGAGCCCCTGCAGCCAGGTGGGTCCATGTAGGAAACAACTCCTCAGTCAAGATTCAGGCTCAAGGTTGCATCAGTTTTGCCACTAACAAGGGTCCAGATCTGGCTTCCCTGGCCAATGTATATCATGTCTCTCAACTTGGGGTGAACTTGTTATCTATTCAGCAGCTTTGCCGGTTGGGGCGAACAGTTTTCTTTACAGCGACCACAGTCGAGGTCCTTGACTCTCTGACTGGTTTAGTGATTGCTCGCGGTGAGGCACAGCCTAATGGCCTATACCACATGACACACTTTCCGACCGAGCCGACCGCCAAAGGCTCCGTGTTCCATAGCTTCCAACCCTTAGCCACATCTCGGGAGCCTACGCAAAATGAGTGTCTTTGGCATTTTCGCTTAGGGCATCTTGGTTAAGACTCACTTTATGAGTTGTCACGCCGTGGCCTGTCAGCTCGGGAAGCAGTACCGTGCCCCATTTCCTCAGCAGTCTACACATAGAGCTGAGAAGCCTCTTAGATTGATTCACGTTGATCTTTGTAGGCTGACATCCACTGCTGCTTTGAACGGCGCGTTGTACTTTTTTTTTTATAGTGGATGATCATTCTCGATATATGTGGATGTACTTCCTCAAGCATAAGTCAGATACTTTCATAACCAGACCGGTCGTCGTGTTGGGTGCATGAGGAGTGAGAGCGGTGGTAAGTTTATCTTCCACAAGTTTTCCGAGTTTCTATAGAAATATGGCATTTCTCGCCGGCTCACCTCTACCAACTCCCCCTCTCAGAATGGAGTCGTAGAGCGTAGGAACTGCACAGTCATAAAAATGGCACACTCTATGATGTTCGCAGCAGAGCTTCCTGAGTGCCTTTGGGTCGAGGCTGTTAACACTTCGGTGTACATCCTCAACCGGTGCCCAATTGCGGCTCTTCCTCAAAAGACCCCATATAAGGCATTTTTTGCCTCTCGGCCTGTTATTTCCCATTTCAGAGCCTTCGGGCGTCGTGCATACACACACACGCCTAATGACAAGATAGGTAAGCTTACTCCCCGAGCTGATCTCCTTATTTTTGTGGGATATTCCTCTGAAGCGAAAGCCTATCGTTTGTTCGATCCTCGGACAAACAAGGTGATCGTTAGGCGGGATGTTGTTTTTGACAAGAGAGATACCCTAGGACAGCCCTTCGATGCACACACCTATCGTTCTGTTGTAGGAAAACTTCTCTGCTTAATTCACACTAGGCCAAATTTAGCACCTAGGATGCCACATTGGATTGCATATCTTCGTGTGTTGCGTTATTTGCGGTGTACTTTTTCTTATGGCTTGACATATGGTTCTGGTTTATGTTTGCAGGGGTACACTGATTCTGATTGGGCAGGAGATCCTGACACCCAGCGTTCCCATAGCGGCTACCTCTTTACCTTGGGCACGGCTCCCATTTCTTAGTCTAGCCGTAAGTAAGAGACGGTGGCAGCTTCCATGGCCGAGACTGAGTACCGGGCTCTCTTCGATGGCACCACCAAGGCCATCTATCTGAGGAGTTTACTGGCGACACTTCATTTTCCATGTGACTCTCCCACAGTTGTCTACTGCGACAACCAGAGTGCCATTGCACTTGCGGGCAATCTGATCATCACACCACGAACACAGCATGTGGGAGTCCACTTCCACTTTTCTAGAGAGCAAGTTGAGCTAGGCACTATTCGCCTAGAGTTTGTGCCTTCATCAGATAATTTTTACAGATATCTTGACCAAAGCGGTCAACCAGCCGGTTCTTAAGTACCTGCTACCCAGGATCGGCTTGGATACACCCTCCCCTACTTCTTCAACTTGACGGAGAGAGGGTGCTTCCCTCTTGCTTGCCCTTCCAGTTTGAACCAACAGCAACCAACACGGATCAGCGGAGGCACCGCGAGTCCCGCGACGTGACGCCTGTCGGTGGGTCAACGGACCCGTCAATTTATTTATAAAATCAAGAATCTTTATTTTTCTTTTCAAATCCTTTTTCGAAATTCCTTCTCTTAGCAGGAGTTCACGCACTATAGGCACTAGTGCAGATTTGGCTCAAAATTGTAGGGCTTTTCCCAAATTTGCTATCTTTTATGCCTACTAGTGATTTTCGAGTCACAAATTGCAGACATTGCGAGTGATGATCACAATTAATTTAGAGATTTTGCCAAATTAGTCAAAATTTTGCTCTTTTGAGCAAAATTTCTTGACATTGGACCCCAAAAATTTGGGGCTTTTCATATATTGTCAAAGTTTTGCTCAGCTGGGTCAAACTAGCTAACATTTATGCAATCTTGGACTTGAAATTTTGGGGTTTTGCGCAGAATTTGATAAATTTCTACATTTTTGCCCGTGTGGTGGTCGGTTCATGTACAAACAGCACAGATTTATTTCTGGTTGAGGAAGAACAGCAGTGTGTTTGATGGTTCAGCTTGTGCTTTTGCAGTTTAGCGGCATTTACTCTTGTGTTCATGATAAAATGGTTGGAACTTCTTCTAGTTCACACATCAAGAGTTTGATGGAAATCAAACGGTTTGATGGTCATGGCTCTGACCTTTGGAAAGACCATATGCAGGGCATTTTGTTCCTAAAGGATTGTGAGGATGCTTTGTAGGAAGATAAACCCACACTAATGTCTAATGCAGATTGGGCCAAAGTAAATAAAAAGGCTATGGCTTACGTAAAGATAGGTGTCACTGATGACATTCTGACAAACATTAAGGGTTTCGATACACGTTATGCAATATGGGAGAAGCTGAAAACTACTTATGAGATCACCACACCTATTAATTAGATGCATTTAATGCGCAAGTTGGTGAATAGGCGACTGGATGAGTCAAAGCCTGCAGCTAAGCACTTGAGTATATTTACAGGGATTTTAAATCAGCTCAAAGATGCAAAGTTGGACTTTGATGATAAGTTGAAGGCAATCTATTTGATCATGACACTGCTTGACTCTTAGGGGACCTTGGTGGTTTCACTCAACAATAACCCCAATCTCTCATATGATGGGGTGAGGGGTTCTATCTTCAATGAAGAAATTAGACGTATGTCTAGTGGGAAAGGCAGCAACTCAGCTTACAATGTAAGAGGCAAGGTTTAAAATAAAAATGCAAATGCAGGACAAAGAAACAGGAGCAAGGGCAAAGGAAAGGAAAAGAGTGACATTACTTGCCATCATTGTGGTCAGAAGGGCCACAAGAAACCTAGTTGCAGGTATTACAAGAAGGAACAAAAGAGAAAAAAGAATGCAAGAGATAAAAAGAAGAATGAAGACAAGAAAAATGCATCGGAGGCAACCAAAGGCAAAGAAAAGGCCAATGTGGCCTTTAGTGTGGTCATAGAGAAACTTTCAGATACAGAGGATGATGTATTATGTGCAATTGATTATGATGCACTTGTATGTCACATGCATGATATGCAGATTACCAAGGCTGATGTGATTGATGCACTCTTGTCAGTTGATGATGGTGTCACTTAGACTTGGATTGTAGACTCTGGTGCCTCTTTCCATGTGACTCCTTGCTTGGAGTGTTTTACTATGTTCAATGCAGGTAGTTATGGAAAGGTGTATCTTGGAAATAACCATGCTTGCACCATTGATAGGATTGGCACTGTACATTTGTCTTTAGACAATGGTCAAGAGCTTGTGTTGAAAGATGTCAAATATGTGTCTGGCATTAAAAAGAGTTTACTATCGGTTGGTTAGCTTGACTTGCATGGCTACACCACACTGTTTGGGGGTGCTTTGTGGAAAGTAAAAAAGAATTCCATGCTGATTGCAAAAGGAACCAAGAAGGGCACTTTGTATTGTTTGCACTATAAAGCCTTGAATGGCAAGTTTCTTGCAATTGCTGAAATTTGCAGCCACTTGAAGTTATGGCATAAGAGATTAGGCCATATGAGCCAAAAAGAACTTGATGTTATTACCTCTGTAAAGAGGGTTGAAGGAAAAGGCTCTAAACTTGGCTTTACTCTGGTGTCTCTCGTAAGTCCAATGTCTTGGACTTAGTGCATTCTGATGTATGTATTATGCTTGTGAAATCGTTGGGTGGTGCTGCATATCTTGTCCTCTTTATTGATGATTGTTCCAAGAAGATTTGGGTATACTTGATGAAAAAGAAAAGTGAAGTGTTTGCTATTTTTAAAACTTTACATGCATTTGTAACCACTCAGACAGGTAGAAAGCTGAAATGCTTGAGAACTGATAATGGGGGTGAGTTCACATCGACTGAATTCAAGTCCTTTTGTGACTTGCATGGTATTAAGAGGGAGCTTACAGCCCCTTAGAGCCCTTCTTCAAATGGGGTGGCTGAAAGATATAATAGGACTTTATGTGAAAGAGTGCGATGCATGCTGTCCACTGCTAATCGCCCTCATGAATTTTAGGGAGAGGCACTCAAAACTACGGTTCACATTTGCAACCGCTCTCCAAACAAGTCCTTAAATAATGGCATCCCTGAGGAGGTTTAGTCTGGCAAATCGGCCTCATATGGCCATTTATGCATATTTGGCTGTCATGCTTTTGTGCATGTTAGGGATGAGCCGAGGAACAAACTTGGCCCAAAATCCACCAAAGGCATTTTCATTGGCTATAGTGATGAGGGTGAAGTTGGCAACAAAGTGTGGTTACCTCAATCCAAGAAAATTATTCGCAGCCGTAATGTTGTATTTAATGAGGCAAAATTGCTGAAAGGTACTTTAGCCTCTAATGAAGATATGAAAAAGGTGAAGTTTCAGAGTTTGCAGCCACCTATTACTTCAGAAAATGAGCCTCGTGGTGCTGTACCACAAGCTGAAACTGATGATCAGCTGGTTATTTTTGAGCCAGATGATGATGGACAGCAAATAGGAGCACAAGGAGGTCATGGACAGCAAGATAGGCTTGCTGATTATGAAAATGCAGGTGCTGGAAATGAAAATGGTGTTGTACAACATGAACAACATGCTGAAAATGGCTTATAGTAGCCAATAAATGTTGAAAATAATATACCTTCAGATGTAGATCCAATTCCTAAAAATGTTGATCATTGGGTACGCAGGTCTACACGCGTAAGAAGGTAACCACATAGGTTTGACCCCTCCTTGCATTATGCGATGCTTACAAATGAGGGTGAACCTCTTACATACAAAGAGGCCAAGTCATGTGAGTTCAGGAGTAAGTGGGAGCTTGCTATGCAGGAAGAGATTAAATCTCTATATGCAAATGATACTTGGGATCTTGTGTCATTGCCCAAGGGAAGGAAGCCGCTTCCAAACAAATGGGTGTACAAAGTAAAGACAGTTGATGGGAAACCCAAGTACAAGACAAGGCTAGTTGCCAAAGGATATGCACAAAAGGAAGGGATTGACTTCCAAGAGGTTTTTTCACCTATTGTGAAGATGACACTCTACGGGTGCTTTTTTCTCTCACTGTTGTTTTAGACTTAGAGTTGTATCAAACGGATGTAAAAACAGCTTTCTTGCATGGTGACATTGATGAGGAAATCTACATGAAACAGCTCGAGGGCTATGTAGTTCTTGGAAAAGAGCGAATGGTGTGTAAACTAAAACGCAACTTGTATGAGCTGAAGCAAGCACCACGGCAGTGGTACAAAAAGTTTGACACCTTTATGCTATCTCGTGAGTTTACACGCAGCCGTGCAAATCATTGCTTGTACAAGAAAAAGGATATAGATGGCAGCCCCATCATACTTGTTTTGTATGTGGATGATATGTTACTAGCTAGGAAAAGAAAGACTAGCTTGGATGCTCTCAAAAATCAGCTGAAATTAGCCTTCTTCATGAAAAATTTGGGAAATGAAGAGCATATTTTGGGCATGAGGATTCATAGAGATAGAATGCAAAAATTGTTGTTTTTATCTCAAGAAAAGTACATTGAAAAGGTACTGGACAGATTTAACATGGCTAAAGCTAAGCCTTTTGGGGTACCCTCACCTGCTTATCTCAAGCTTAGCAAATCCAACAGCCCAAAAGATGACGTGGAAGAAAATGCTATAAAGAGAGTCTCTTATGCATCAGCTTGTGGCTCTCTTATGTATGCTATGGTTGCTACTTGTCCAGACATTGCTCATGCAGTGGGAGTTGTTAGCAGGTTTATGTCAAATCCTGGCAAAGCACATTGGAAGGCTGTCAAATGTATTCTTCGATACCTTAAGGGTACACAAAGAAAGTGTATTTACTATGGGCAGGGTGTACTTAGTTTACAAGGTTATTGTGATGCAGACATGGCAAGTGACTTGGACACTCGTAGGTCCGCCGGTAGGTATGTCTTCACAGTTGCTGGTGGAGTTGTTTCTTGGTGTTCCAGGTTGAATACATATCAGCTTTACTGAAGCTTCTAAGGAAGCTATGTGGTTGAGCAAACTTGCAGAAGATCTTGGCATGTCTATGGGTACTGCAGTTTTGGGATGTGACAGCCAAAGTGTTGTATATCTGGCTAAGAATGCCATGTATCATTCACGCACAAAGCATATAGATGTGCAATACCACCTCATCAGACAGATTCTGGAAGATGGTCAACTCACATTGACCAAGATTAAAACACAAAACAACCCTACAAATGTTCTCACTAAAAGTCTAAGCAAAGCTCAACACGAGCATTGCATACGACTAGTGGGAGTTGGTTAGCTAGAGGTTTACATCGGACCTTTAAGTGGGAGGTTGTTGGGATAAAGGCCCGATTTAACCCCCCGTGTGTAGTACACGCACATTGTACATGTGAATGCACCCTTTATGTGCCCTAAGTATAAATACATTTTATTCTTTGTGTACCAACACATTGTTGGTACACTCTTATCGAATCATACTTGACTCTGCTATCACTATCTCCAGCCGTCACACTCTCACGCTCACTCCTCTTGAACTTCTGTCACTCTCAGTTGAGCTCCAACAATGTGCCCTGATGTACCACTGTCCAAATATCAAGTAGAAACCACATCAGTAATAAAAAAACAAGTATCATGACTCGAAGGATTATATTGGCACAGAATGAAAAAAGTATAATCCTTGAACTGAGAATAGTTCGAAGTCTCGTGTGTGAAAGCAAGACTGGACTCCTTCTCCAATGCAATGTGCTTATGACATTCGATGATATCATGCCCTGTCTTTCGGCAATAATTACATCTCTTAGGTTTGTTGACTGTACCATTGGAAGGGTTGGAAGAGGATGGACCTAGATGGAAAGCTATCTTTGGTGGAAAAGGGGTGGAAGTAGAAAGAGGACCACCATATAAGGTTGCTGATTTTTAACCAACGACCTTGTTTTTAATCTTTGGTTAGGGCTTTCCACGATGATGGGTGAAAAAGGCCTGTTTGATTGCCATGGTAGCATTGTGATTGAGTCGACTTTGTTCTTCCTACAATAAAAGAGATACAAGCTGATCGAAACTATGAGTAACTTGGTTACCCATGGTTACCAAACGCAAGGTGGTAGCAAAACACATGCAAACGTCTTCTAGTTGCTTATGTAGATAAGCAATGTGTACTTCATTGCATACTTGATATAATGATGCAAGCTTTTGCCATGCATCCTTGGCTATCTTGCATGATCGGATGTCTGGAATGATACCTCTCTTCACAGATAAAGTAAAATTAGGGCATGCACTTGGGCGTCATAGCCATCCCATCAAATCTAATGGAGAGTCACGAGTGGGAGGCGTTGTGGAAGAGAAAGATGATTCGGCATCATGAGAGCCACCTTGCAATGTGGAGGTGGAAGGTGGTACCGGTGTTGGAGAAGCCGGCCTTTGCTCAGTGCCATTCACAATATGCCATAGATTCTTCGCCACAAGAACTTGTTGCATCATATAAGCCCACCTTGGATAATTGGTACCATCGGGCTTGTTGTTGGGACCAAGCATGCCCAACAAATCATTATCATTGGTCGCCATGAGTGGAAATTAGCAATAAAATAATATTTTCCAAGTGAAAAGAGAGAAAATAGATGCCCGAATAATAATGGCACTAATAGAAGAGATGTTGCCCAACTCAATGAAGTCGAATAATATGAAGAATAATAATTTTTTCTTAATGTTTTCCTGCTGAGAAAAATATACAAAAATAACTATTTTCAGGATTAAAATATCACTTGATCAAGGCGGCCATCAGCAATATGCTGAAATCAGAGATTAATAGCTGAAAGTTCTCCAATACTGTGAATGGCAGCAGAATTTGATGAGAATTCACCCAATAAATGTGCCGAACTAATGAAATTTGTCTTCAATGTCCAAAAAAAGAAGCAGGGCCAGCAGCCAAATAATATGATTTTTTGGCACCTTGAGGCCAAAGAAAATGAATTGAGGCAAAAGCCTGAAAATTCAAATACCTCAAAGGTGAAACTAAGCAAAAGCCCGAAATTTGACCCGAAAATTGAAGAGAATTTGAAGAAATTGGATAAAATTATTACCAATTACTGTCAAATGCCGCACCCGGTGATGAATTGGATAAAATTATTACCAATTACTGTCAAATGCTGCACCCGGTGATGAATTGAGACTCAATGTCGATGAAGAATGCTGAATTCTTGAAAAGCCCCAAACTTTTCAATGAAATTTGGGTAAAATTCAGCCAATTTGTTGAAGAGCCCCAAAATTGACAATGACGGTCGGATAATTTCTTCAATGCAGAGATGAATTTTAAGGAGATTGATAACAAATCCCCAAATTTGTAGTGAAACCAGAACCAAATTTGGTGAAATACATGAAAAGCCCCAAATTGGACCCAATTGTGCTTGGGAAGAACATTATGGAAGAATAGGGGCTTGCGGGACTGTAGAGAAATAAGGAAGTGAATAATTTAATAATAATATGTTAAGAGAAAAGAGACAGGCATCCAATGTGATTCATTGATGTGGCAGTGAAGACAGGCAGTGTGATGATCTCAGTAGATTCAGGCATTGACGTGGCAAACAGGCAACGCTTCAACCGGCAAACAAGACATGGGCAGCGAGTTGTCAGTGACATGGAGGCAGCGAGTCCGCACGGCAAGGACGTGTCGAAGGGCACAACGCCTGATTGGCAAGATAGCCAACAAGCAAATTCAATCTGTGCATTGGGCTATTAGGAGCAGGTCCACAAATGGTGACATCAATGGCAGTCTATCAAGAAGTGAAGGCAGCAACAATTAGGTGCAAAGGCAGCAATCGAAGTCAGCAAACTTCTAATCAACAAGCAACGACAAGGACTTGCATTCTCCAATACTGTGAATGGCATCAGTTGATGTACCTTGCAGAGACCAAGTGGCAGTGACAATGGTCGAAACAGTGGCATCCAGTTGATGGCCACTCATTGAAGTTGTTAGAAATTGGCATGATGGCAGTGGCTTCAAGCGGTAGTCGGCCGAGGTGTGACACTCAATGGCAATGGCTGCATAGAAAATGATCGCGAGCGATTGGTGAGAACGATGAAGGTAACCTCACTCCGATACCACTGTTGGCCCACGCATGGAGGAATTGTGCGATTAATTGAAAGAGAATGAAAGATAATCAATGCACAATAACTCAATCACAAAATGAGAGGCAATGTATTAATGAGAGAGAGAGAATACAACGCCCAAGGAGATCACACTAAATAATGCCACACTTATGTGCTAATGAGGCACAAAGTGTCTTTTTATAATTAAAAAATGAAACCCCAACGACTTCACCATCATAGGAAACCCTAAAATCAACCATAACCCTAGTGTCACTTAGTGTCTAGTACACTAGGGGCAACAACTACATTTAATGAAAGTTTAAATGCCTAGGGAGCCCGGATCATGGATCAATGGGCATCAACACGTAGCCCACGAGATGGCCTACAATATGCCTAAGTGTCAATGCACCTTTCCTTGCTGCTAGTTGGCAACCTACCCTTTGTTCATAAGTGATATGCAAATATTCAGTGTGGGAGCACATTTTCTTTGGTGGCTGTTTCTACTACCATTTCTTCAATATAGACTAGCCAATCCCAGAACGCCCAATGGGGTCGTGCATTTTTGGGAAGCATATTAAAACTTTAAGAAATAAGGGGTTTATCCTCTCTCCATTACATCAATTACTTCAATTCACACATAATTTGACTAAAATCATTTCAATCACCAATTGCATCTTGCCCATTCCACTGTATACATCTTCTGTACTGAGCAGCAAACAGTTCATAAGTCATCCTCAGATATATTAACATTAATTTTCATCCTAGACATAGCTCTAAATTGCTAGCTTCTCTGTCTAAATACATTCCCATTTATAAGATAGTCCACTTTCTTAGAAAATGAGGCAAAGCGTAAGCTACAGGCGGCTGTCAATCCATCTTGTTCGTTCTCTTGTCTACCACTTCTATGCTTCACACTAAAGAGATTTTCAGTCTGAGCAACATCTCAGCTAGGATACTCTAGTTTTACCATCCACCCCTGCATGACACAGCCCAAACCCCACTGTAGCTGAGCATCGTGCACATTGCATAAGATGAGGCATTATAGCATAGACCTAAACATTTAAGAGGACTTCAATGTCTGAAAGTACCATGATCAAGACATACCTGGCTGCTTAAGAACCTCACTACCAGGTAGCTCTTTAACATTCACACCACCTACAGTCTTTCTGCAATACGAGTGTGCTGCTGTAAATATAAAGGTCTTCTTCCTGTTTCAATATTATAAGCAGGATAGAGGAAGGAGAATCTGATGATAAAATGTTTCACTAACGTCTGGGTTCCCCATGCAGAGACTTGATTTTCATATGCTTCCATCTCCTCAGGCGATGTAAACCGCTTTGAATTCTTTGTCCAAAGCCTTGTGACACCATCAGAGCAGGCAGTGATGAGGTCACCATTTGGAAGAAACTTGATGTCCCAGACACAACCCGGATGTTGTATACTCTGATAGCAGACTCCATCTGATTGCATGACCATTCAAACATTGTCACTGTTTAATACAACAATATACTGGTGGAATTGACTGTTCATTACCTTTCCAGAGTTTCACGAAACAATCTTCACTGCCGGATGCTATATCCCCTGAAGAATGGGCTGCCACACAATAGACAATGGCAGTGTGTCCCACCATTTCCAATAAACTATCCCCATTTTCAGACCATAGCCTGACAGACCTACAAGGAAAAACTTGAGATTAGCACCACAAAAGATCAACAATACAAATACCAAAGTTTAAAAAGCAAAACTTAGATTAGAAGTAAAAGTTTTCTTGTCCAGAAATGCTGGAACATTTTGGAAAGGCCAAGGCCATTTCAGGGTCTCACAAGGTGACCACAAGTGGCCATTCTTAGCCACGTAACAATCACACCATTTGCAGCTTCACATGAAATCTAAGTAAATATGAGTGACAGATGCACAAGATATCAATTCAGAGTGCTTTCAGAAAATCGGCTTTAGGGTTTGAGTTTTGTATTTTCCTTTTCTGAGGTTTGTGTTTGGGATGTCAAGTCAGTTATGTGCTCCTTGACCAGGGCAATGTTTGCACTAGCCTGGCAATAGGACATAAAAAGTGTCATTGGATGCTTGCAATTTTTTAATTGACCAACTCCCTGGAATTATTTTAGCATATTAGTACCATTAATTTATCGTTTGATTGTTCCCATATGCTTCTAATGTGCTGAAAAAAGCTTGAATTTTCTTTGAAACATAGTTTCTATCTATGACTTCTAGTTTCATCAAAAGTTAGTTTTAAAGGTCCAAAATCTCACCGAAATTCCAGGCTTTGCTTTTAAGCTACAGAAACTATGACTAGAACTTGTATTAAAATATTTTCCCACTCAATTTTAAAGGCTTGAGATCATTTTCTTCACATAACATGTGGACTACCTTACTTTGGAACCCAAATTTAAGGATACAGTATCACTTGTAGCTCAAATCATGTTTTCTAGCATAGCAGACTCCAAGGCTAAAATCGCACTTTTATAGATTTTTCACATGGAAGACATATTCTGATTCCAGCCATTTTTATTACAAAGCTTCTATGAGATGTTACGGATCAAACATGCGTTTCATGCCAGCTAACTGTGTGTCCAACACTAGTTTCAAGCACTCCTTCCTTGTTGATTGTGTCAAACTTCTGGCCAATGAATATATTAGCAGAGTACAAGATACTGTGGACCAATTTGGACACACAAGTTTTCGGCCAGTACTTTTATGTAGAGAGAATTGATACTTTTAAATGGCCAATGGCAGCTCATCAATGCAGTGAATCAAAGCCTCTTTTAATGTTTTCTTAATCTAGTACTATGGCAAATCCATGTTCTCTTTTCCCTTTTAACATTTATGGATCACTCATCACCACTTGAAGTATACACTTTAATGTAAGTTTAATAACAGCATTCAGATGTGTAATTTAGCTTAAATGGAACCCTTGAGATAAAAAATTTCACACGTACATCGTTCATAACTAGTTTCCCCTAGTATCAAATATTCATATAAATTTCTAACTTTAGTGCATCCAAATCCCATTGCTACATTTTGTCAAAAACTGTGCATCACTATATTGCAGATTGTCTCGCCATCATGTACATCATTAAGTTCAGAGTTCTACATTTTCCACATATACTTTTGGTCATGTAGATGTATGCCAGAAAGCATTTTCTAAATAATGCGGTTCTAAGGAAAATATGAGATTTTTCCCGAACTTCAAAAAAATACACTTTTCCATATAGCACTACCACACTAGTGCTAATTAGTGCCTTTTTGTCAGTTGTCTGCAAAGGAAACACTTGTGTTTTAGATGTCCAGACTCATGTCAAACAAGGTTGTTCTAAAGTCATTGGCCATGCTTTCCTTGAAAGACTGGTCCTCTTTAAATTGAAGAGACAAGATACAATGTCAAGGCACCAAAAATAATACCCATCATGTGAAGCAGATAAAATTCCAACATTTTGGAGATATGCAAGCCCTCGTACAGTGTCTGCAAGTAGACACCAAATGCATTTTTCCATCAACAAAAGAAATACACCATTCAACTGACATTTCCGCTTTGCTAAAATGTGTAATCAAAGAAATCAACCATTCATAAAAAAGTCAGGACTTGTTATTCTATAATCCCTGCAAAACCAGTAATATCTGTGGTGCTGACAATAGATATAACTAGTGGCAGTGTGCAGTAGACAAATCTCCATACCAACATGATATCAACAAAAGAAACAAACAAGATTTCACAGGGATCCCCAGCTTCCAAGGAATTAGCAGAGCAGAATCTCGCTTATGTTTGGCACTATAAGTTTCCACGAGGTGAAACTACAAGATGTCCTCGGTTATGCTTGAAAGGAGAGTCTTCAGTTACATCTGATACTCCCCATCCAATGCATAAATTTCCTAATTAAATTCAGTCAGGACCTACCTGTGTAACAGCTTATCTACCTATTCTGAAACTCCATCACAAAGATGCAAACTTTAACAAATGGTGCTTTAAAGTGCATAGAATCGCATGCTGTGAGACCGAAGTGAACCTAAATAAAAAGGGAATAAGGTACTTCAAACCAGATTATTTTAGAATTTCAGTTTGAACAGAATATGTTGTAAGATGCTGTGTAGACCGTTTCAATACCCTCTCAGCCCATTCACAATCAGGATGTAAGTTGTTTTTCTTGTGGAATCATGCTTCTGTGAGTTCTCCTCTGGACCTTGGCCTTAGATGTATTCATTTTATCCTAGGGGGGAGAAAAAGGGCCATAAGCTTCGTTATTAGCTAGGTTGACATACCAGAGTGTCCTGTAAAGGTTCGCAAACACTTAGCACCCTGCCAAACCTTCAAGGTACAGTCAGTTGAACCTGGAAACCAAACACATCACCATGAGGAAATATTAAATATTGACATAGTTATCCAGTATTACGATATAAATACTTGATATCATGACTAGAAAACACATATCAAAGAGCAGTTATTGAAGTGAAATTTGAGAGAAGACCTTTTTTGAATCTAGATTTTTACCTTTCAAACCATGATCTAGGTTTCCTTTATGCATGATTTTTTACCATTTCTTCTCCAATCAATTTTTCTGTTCCATGAACACCTAAGGTAAAAATTCCCTATCACAAGTTGAAATCAACTCTAAAGAGGTGCATCTGCACAGCAGCTCCAAAGCCCATAAAATACCTAGGAGTTAATTTTACATAATTGTTTCTGACCAATGGCATGGACATGCATCATCTAGTAACAATGTACAGAATGACATAATGTAGCATTGCAGTCGAGGAAAAGCGTGCATAGACAAAAGGCAACCATAGTTTTTCCCATACATTTCCATACAGCAAACAACTACGGGTGCAGAAGTACAACTAGCAATTGACTCAAATCCCCAAGAAAAGTCAGACCTTATCTAGGATCCAAGAGGGATTGCTCTCCTAGGATCTACTCTTCCTCTACAGACCAAGCCAATTCTCCTAGGATCAAATGCACATCCGGGCACAAATCAGGTCTTAAATACTTGCATGTAAAATGATCAGCAGCATAAAACCCTAGATTGCCCTGTCTTGTTGCAAGCAAATCAACCCATTTATAGATTGAGAATCTCATCTATTGTACTATCCACTGACGAAATTTGCATCAGCAACCTTCCTCCATCATAAAAAACATGCATGCACAAATTCCAAAGTTGCCATGCAAACCCTAATCATTGCCCATTACACATTGAGAGCAACAAATCAGCAATCCACAGCACATCAAGTTCAAATCCAAGGCTCAAATCTTCAGTTTTCAGTGCCAAATTCAATATACATCTAACATAGCTGAGGGAGAATGAACAAGAGAGAAATTTCTGATTTCCAGCCCTTTAGATAATAAACAGCATTGATTGAATAGAAGAAGTTGCGCCCTCTTCTCTTTAATTGTGGTTGACGGTAACCAATAAAGGCAAGATGAAACAGATATGCATGTTGGGTTTCACTCACACCTACGCTCACAAAGGAGTGTCAATGACCGCAGTAGGACACTAGGGCACTTTTTACTTTTCATACGAGAGGTTTTATCGCCCAGTCACATTATTCTCTATTTTGGTCAATCAAGGACAAGACAATGGCCAATCAAGGACAAAGTGATGTATTCACTTATGTATCCAAAGACGATAGATTGGATGGCAATAACTATTCTCTATGGTCTTTCATGATGAAGAATGTGCTCATTGCTAAAAAATTTTGGGAATATGTTAGTGGTGAAGAAGTCTGTCCTGGAGTTGTGGCTCCTACAACTCCTCCTCAAGGAGGACGTACTCAAAGGCCAACTCCAGCTCAGCCACTTCCCTAAAGAACAGTTGCGCAAAAGGCTTGGGCCACCCGGGATACCCATGCATTGTCATTGATTGCATTAGCAATTCAGTGGTCCATAATTTCGCAGATACGGTTTGCTAGTTCTTCAGGAGCAGCATGGTTCACACTTGAGAAGGTGTTTGCTGGAAAAAATGAGACATGCATTTCTTTCTTGAAAAAGGAGTTTGAGAATGTGAAAATGGATAAAGGTGATGCCATGCAAGATCATCTTAACAAAATTTAGGACTTGCGTGAGCAGTTTATGAATGTAGATGAGTATTATTCTGATCCACAGATGATCTCTACTACTTTGAATTCCTTACCACTCTCTTATTTGGCCTTTCACATGGCCTTAAATCTCACCGTGAGAATTTCTCCGTAGCCACCTACCTTTCTTCAATTGGTTAGTTTGCTCCTGGAAAAAGAGCAAACAAGGAAGAACAATGGGATAGATGTTGTAGCCTCTGAACATGCTTTTATGGCGAGACAAAAGAGCAAGGCATTCAATCTATGGAAGTTCAAGTACTTCATAGAGCAACAAGAAGCAAGCGGGCACGCAAGCCAAAAAGGGGCAAGTGCCATTATTGTAAAAAGCCAGGGCACTACATCACATAGTGCAAGAAACGCATTGCCAAGGAGGAGTCCGAGATGTTTGTTTCTAATGCACCTTCTACTACTACAGAGTCTGCGTCTTTTGTTATTGACCATGACTATTGTTTTTACTCTTGCAATTATGATTCTTCTTGGAAAAATGGAGCATTCAACTCTACAAAGGATGATAGCACTTGGTTCTTTAACAGTGGTGCTTCTAAGCACATTACATCCCACAAGGATTTGTTTACCTCTATTATTGCAACTCGTGTAGGCAAATTTGTGCAATGAGTCAACAATGCATCTTACCCTCTTAGAGGAGTTGGGGAGATTGTCTTAAAAGCCATTGATGGTTCTACTCTACATTTGTGTAGAATGCATTATATGTACCACACATAAAAAAGAATTTGTTGTTCATTTCTTCTTTAGCAAAGTGTGGAATGCAAGTCGCATTTGATTATGACAAATGCATGGTTAGAGATGAGGAATTCTTGACTTTGGTATTGACTGGCACATTATGTCATGGACTCTATGAGTTAGATGCTTATTCAATTGATCAATCAATCTATTTGGCATCTATCCTTACTCCCGTTATATCATAGGCAAAGTAATGGCATGCTTGCATGGGATCTGCTAACTATGGCAATTTAATGCTTATGCAATGTACTCAGATGTTAGATGGTTTATCTCTCTTGGAGAGACCTCCTAAGCATATTTGTGAGGAATGTATTTTGGAAAAAATACATCGGTTTTCTTTTCCTCGTGCTATTACTTTTAAGGCAACAACCAAGTTACAGATTGTGCATTCGTTTCCAAGAAAGCCTTTGTCAGTAGGGATGTGATTTTTTATGAAAAATCAGAATTATCTCTTGCTGGTTTTGACACATATCAAGTTGTAAATTGTGTTTGAAGGGCTGCTGCCTATTTCTTTTAGTGATACAGCTGGAGCTTCATGAAATGAACAAAATGTTCAGCCAACTACTCCATTAAGTAATGCAGAAATTCAACCTATGGCTTATCTGAATATTCAGCAAGATGCCGAATTTGAGGTTCATCAAGATTATGTACATAATCAAGAGGCTAGGCAAATGCCTACATGGTACTTGTAAACTTTAAAAGACTGTCATTTGGATGCTGCTCTTGCTGATTGTACTAGAAGACAAGCACATCTGCATGATCATGCTAATACAATGGAGTTTGTGATGGCAGCACACACACTTGATGATGAAGAGCTTTGATTGTTTTGAGGATGCACGACAAAGTGTGCATTGGATAGCAGCAATGCAAGCTGAATTTGATTCTATCATGAAGAATCAATTATGGGATTTAGTGACATCGCCTGTTGGAAAGAAAGCCATTGATATTAAATGGGTCTATAAGCTGAAAAGAAAAGCGGATGGATCCATTGATAAGTACAAAGCCAAGCTTGTGGCAAAAGGCTATGGACAAAAGAAGGGCATTGATTATGAGGAGACATTTGCTCCTACATCATGTATGACCACCATTCGGTGTATGGTTTATGGTTGCTTTGGCTGCCCCTTATGGTTGGATTGTGCACCAGCTTGATATTAAAACTGCATTTTTATATGGGAAACTTTAGGACAAAGTTTTTGTACAGCAGCCCATTGGTTTTGCAATCGAAGGATCCGTGCATTCCGCAATGGCGAAGACATGTCACTATCTTGATGCAGACTCTATGTGACAAATTGATCCCACTATCTTCTGAAGCTACAAAAAGTTGTATCACTATGCTAATTGCTTCCCACAAAACTAAAGAGCAAAACACACAATATCGTTCTCTCTATAGTAGAGTGAAAGCCGAATTCAGAGACATTGAAACCTTCGTATGCAAGCTGAAAAAGGCTTTGTATGGTTTGAAGCAAGCTCCACGAGCTTGGTATGCAACAATTGATGACTTGTAACCCAACCGGGTTCATTACAACCCATCAGAGTCTACTCTTTATGTATGCAAAGAGGGGGGATCCTTGCTGGTCATTTGTCTTTATGTAGATGATCTTCTACTCACAAGGACATATGCTGATCAGATTTGAACATTCAAGAAAAATTTGCAGGAAACTTTTGAAATGTCAGATTTGGGGCCTTTGCATTACTATTTAGGCATTCAATTTATTCATGATGCTAGAGGCATTGGATTGTTACAATCCAAATATATTGGTAAACTCCTTGAGAGGTCTGGCTTCTAGGATTGCAAGTCAATTATACACTGATGGAGATTGGACTTAAGCTATCTTTGCATGATGACAGTGATTTGTTTAACATTCATACATATGCTCTAGCAGTTGGATGTCTCATTTATTTATGCAACACAAGCCTAAGCAAATATATGCACAACACATGCATGTCACATTGGCAAGCTGTGAAGCGTGTTTTTCATTACTTGTAGGGTACTAGGACTCTTGGATTGCTTTACGCCAAGGCAGGACCGCTGAAATTATATGCTTACAGTGATTTAGATTAGGCTGGTGATTTTGATTCACGTCACTCTACAAGTAGAAACTATTTCTTTCTTGGCTCCTCTTGCATTTCTTGGCTTAGCAAGAAACAATCCATTGTTGCCACATTGTCTTGTGAAGCTAAATACAAGGTAACTTTCACTACTACAATTGAATATATCCATTGTTGCCACATTATCTTGTGAAGCTGAATACAAGGCACCTTTCACTACTACAACTGAATGTATGTGGTTGAGACGTTTGTTGGCTGATCTTGATGTATTTGTCACGGAGCCTAATCCTTAGTTTACTGACAATCAGAGTGCCATTGCAATAGTACAAAACCCAGTGTTTCATGCACACACGAAACACATAGAGATCCACCATCATTTTGTCAAAGAGAGGCTACATGCAGGGGATATCAGCCTTGTCTACTGTCCTACCAACAGCAATGTGGCAGACATCTTCGTCAAAGCTCTTCCTCACAACAAATTTAAAGCATTTCCTTTGGTGGATGATCCTTGTATGCTGATCACTTTTCACTCCAGGGGGGTTTGTTGGGTCTCACTCATGCCTATGCTCATAGAGGAGTGACAATGATATGCAATAGGACACTCACATCCATGCTACAAAGTGTTAGTGATCCATGGTAGGACACTAGGGCACGTTTTACTCTCCGTATGAGAGGTCTTTTTCCCCAATCACATTATTCTCTATTTAGTGTGTTTATGTTACACAGTTTGGTCACTTACTGTACTTTACACCTTTCAGGTGTGAACGCATCTTAAGGCACTTACTCAACCCTAGGGTTTAAGGGTTGTACTTTGTACTTTCACTTACACATGGGAAAAGCATCATGTGTTGTGCCTATGTCTTCACTCTCACTCTCTCTACTATCTAATGTGTGCTTCGATGCTAAGAGCTGCCATCTCCACTCTTACAATGCAAGCTTCAATGATGGTAGCTGCAAATTTGACCTCAAAACTCCTCCATGGGTCTTTGCTCCTAATCTCTTGAAAAATCCAATGAATGCTAGGCTTTCGTGATCCTCCAAGTATAGATGTACTGCATTGTAATCTCTATAGCAATAGTTTTTTACAAGGCCCTACCCTAGCTATCTAGGCCCAAACCAACTCTGAATCTAGGCAAAACCATAACACCCCAAGCCACCTTTTCCCTAGCCCGCAACATGGCTCCCATCTCCTCTTGACCAAACCAAATTCCCAATGAAGTGCTCCACTTGGCCAATGCATGCCCAATAGGAACTAAAATAACACAGTCGCAATAAGAGCTTGGTTGGCAATTGCCACTCTTCTGTTAGCAAATTGGTCAGCTCCTGAGTGAGTCTATGCATGTGTATTTGTGGGATGGGCACAAGGGATTATTTTAGGCATTTTTCTAGTTCTTATTTTTTGTGGTTTCTCGCAGTATTTGATGGTTAACCAGCATTCTATTATTATTTTATTGCTGGCCGGCCTAATGCATTTTTGGCATCATTTTATGCCTATTTATTTGGGTTCCTCCTCCTCATTCATTATTTGCAATCTTCTAGAGCGGGTCCTGTTGGAGAGAGGGAGCCAATGCCAAAGCTCACACAGCCAATGATTCAATATCGTAGGTGATTGTCTCATGTTTGGCATATGGATTCCATTTCCCAAGCAAGCATTTCTCTAAGTTCTCTTGCTGAAGTGTTCCTTTGTTCTTCTGTTTTCTATTTTCTTTTGCATTGTGCAATCTATTACAGCAGTCTTCTACACTTCCATCATTGCACCCATTTCTAATATGGTATCAAACGTTTGTGTTCGGGCTCTGAGTGCTGTTTTATGCTGTGAAATACCTGCCCTCACACCTTCCTGCTGTTTATCAGACTTCTACTGCTTGGTTGCTGTCCAAGTGACCTCAATCTAGAGCAACTCAACCTGTTTTCAGCCATCTTCACCCTGTGTTTTGTGAACAGCAGCCTGCATTTCTATTTTCTGCATTCATATAATCCTGTAACTGCTGCATTTAGTGCTTGGACTGCTACAGCTACCTGCATTTTCCTATTTCAGGCTTTTTGCAGACTTGGCAATTTGGCTCTTCTCCAATGTACCTACAAGACAACTTCAATGTATGGGAGAAGCTTCAAATGTTGTACAGGGCTCCCTTTACCATGCGTGTAGTTACCCTCTATGGTAAGCTCCAGCAAATGAAGTTTAAGCCAAATGATACTATCTAGTCTTTTCTTACTTCATGTTACACAAGTACAAGATCAACTTTAAAGACGGGTGACAAGAAGTAGTCGAAAGCCTAGTGCTATTATTGTAGTAAGAAGGGACATTTGTGCAAGGACTATAAGGAATTAGCAACAAGAAGAAGGAGAAGAAGAAGCTAGATACAAGCTCTTCCAGCGAGTCATCATCATCCTCCTCCGACTCCAACTCGAATCCTCTCACCAAGGTGCAAAAGGGTTCATCTTTAGAGAAGGGGAAGGATTTGGCAACCCCTCCTGTTGCTTTCTACTAAAAGTGATGTGATCATCTCTCACTACTCTCGAGTGCCAAAGAGGGAGTGTGAAAGGGTGGTGAGGTGGGGAAGGTGAGCCTCATCTATACACTTAAACAGGTGCAAAGGATCCAAAGAGGGACATCCCTTCCACATCGACTAAAGTCTAGCAAGTTCTTGAAATCCTAGAGCTAAGATTGCCATCCAAGTTTATGATGGGTTGTTTCTTGACACAGAGCAAGATTGGCTCCTAGTCTGAGCTCACATGAGGGGCTACTTTGGTGGTCTAGCCAATGGCACGGAATCCATGGCCATTTATTTACTACAGAATCGGTGAGATGGTCATATATTTTACTGCCAGGTATTGTTGACAACATAGAGAGCTACAATGATTCTTCTCTATTTTCGAGAGCTCATATAATCGATATCAACATCAGGTCTCTCGGAGGTACCTTGGTGGTGGCTTGATCACCCACTGCTTGGTCCTATTCTAATTACCCTTGTTGTACGGACTATGATGAGTCATTATCATTGTATCATTGTATTGCATAAAAGATCACCCATGATCTGAGAGAGGGTATTAGCAAATTAGTTAGCTCATGAGTGAGTCTCTACATGTGTATTTGTGGGTTGGGCATAGAGGATTATTTTAGGTATTTTTCTAGTACTTATTTTTTGTGGTTTCTAGCATTACTTTATGGCCGATCAACATTTTATGATTATTTTATTGCTAGCCAATCCAATGCACTTTTAGTATTATTTTATGCCTATTTATTTAGACTCCCTCCTCCTCAGTGATTCATTCCCTTGCAATCCTCCAAAGTAGGTCCTATTGAGAGGGAGCCAATGCTAATGCTCATACAGCCAGTGCACCACTCACTGTTGTATACGACTATTGGTATATGGATTCCATTTCCCGAGCATATTTTTGAGTTCTCTTTTTGCAGTGTTCCTTTGATCTTATGTTTTCTCTTTTTTCTCTTGTGTTGTGCAGTCTGTTAAAGCCTTCTACACTTCCAATACTATACCCATTTCTAATACTTAAGAAGGCCTCTCGGTACTCCAATAGAGAAGCTTCAATCCAATGCTCAAGAGATGAGGTGCCAATTACTACTTTGAGGTGATGTTAATCCCAACATGGTATCCTAGATATCTCACTACTACAATCTCACAAGGAACCAAGTGAAATCCTCATGAGGTCTCCAATAGACATATCTAATGTCACATGCCCTTGTGCCACTTGATGAGAGCACTAGAAGCTCTAATGAAGATCTCCACAGCTGCAACAAAGGCCCTAAAGTTTCTCTCATCCCCATCTAAATATATCGATGCACCATCCACAAACTTTGCATCAATGAGCTCCTTAAACTTTGGGTTGGGCAACCTAATGCCTCTAATATCAGTGGATGTGTTTATTTAAAGGAACTTGTGGCCTTTGCTACAAATAAGAACAAAAGAGGGGCAAGTGGATATCCCTTTGTCATTGATCTCCAAATGTTGAGCCTCTCTTCTCTAGCCCCATTGACAAGGACCTAGCTATGGGCTGAAAAATAGAAAGCTACAACTCCTCTAATCCACTACTCTAAAAATCACATCTTCATCATGGTGCCCTCCAAGATTTCCTAGTCTACTTGTCATATGCCTTCTCAAAATTGAGAAGAAGCACAATGAGGTCCTAATTCCTAGAACCAGGCAAGAGCAATGGGCACTTGGAAGGTAGAGAAGTTGCCCAACACATTGTGCTCCCAAACAAAGGTGGTCTAGTGGGGTGGATAATGTCTGCAACAAAGGGAGCAATCTAAAACCGATTGCCTTTGCAAAGATCTTATAAGCAGTTCCAAGCAAAGTGATCGATCTTCGTAGAGTAATCTCCAATCTGTCCTTGCTACCCTTGGAATGAGGTGAATCAGTCCTTTGGATAGTCTCTCTAGTGTGTCTTCTAATGCTATGATTTGTTGAAAAGCTATGATGAGGCATGTACCAATAAGAACCCGATAGCTCAAGAAAATGACTTGTGCAGTCCATAATCTTGTGGCGACTTGCTTGAGGACAAGGCTATAAGTGCCTTCTCCAAGTCCTCCTCAGTGACAATAGCCATGAAGTGCCTACTCATCCTATCAGTGGCCACCCTCCTCGTGCACTACCAACCAGCTCTCTGTCCCTCTCAAAACCCAAGGATCAGGTCATGGATCCTAACAAGATTTTAGTGCTCTGTAGCCACTTGTCCAACCTCCTATGGACCATGTGCTGTGGATCCATCAACTCTCCTAAGCTTCCATACTGTCTCGATCTTGTAGTGCGAAATAAGAAAGCTCTTGCATCAAATCTGTACTCTAATCTAGCTTCCTTCATGGCATCTATCTTCCTGTTGGTAGCATGGATCCTCAGCCACCCATGCACTGTCGCCTCCTCCCATGGAGTGCAGCCAGCAGTCTTTTAGAAATACTAAAATAATCTATGTGCAGGAAAACAAACCAAGCATCCAATTAATTTGCTGAAAGGATGACATCAAACTCTTATGTCTAGATTACATGTAAGAGCAACTATTAGCAAATTTAAACATGACCCCTTTGCATAGAAGTTCATCTTATAAGCAAAGTAGATTCTAGGTCAAACATTTAAGGATGAACACTTCAATGTGAAGAATACCTGTGACAACTTCTCCTGATGGTAAAATCAGCAGGGCTTGCACAGGTCCTTGATGACCACTCAAAACATGGACAGTTTCACCTCTTCTCCATCGACGCACTGTTCTGCATGTTGAGGTTGGGAAAAATCAAAAGCATGATCAAGATATACTATTCTGACCCATTCTAATAACTTTTTCTTTTCTAAGTTTGAACTCTGCAGTAGCCTTATTCAGTTTGATCTACTATTTGCCACATACTCCAATTTTTCCTATTTTCATAGGACAACTCAGATTTATTTATAGGACCCTCATGTATCCCAAGTAGGAAAAATAAATAAATAAAACTGGAAAAACATCTAGCTGAGGAACAGCAAAAACTCAAAAAGCAAAACAAGAAAGGTCATAAAAACCAAAACTAGAAGGCTGATATACTACCAATCAAAGCAAAGTTGACGTCAGGTGCAGAACTATCTCAACGAGTTGTGGAGGGAATAACAAAAGCGATATCATCTCATGATGCTCATGAGTCTATATAGCCAAGATAGGCTAAATCTTGGGGAGTTGCTGCTCTATGTCATGAATATGCATCCTCTGGTGATACCTCAAGTGCAAACATGGACCCATGCAGGAGGCTGCAATATAGGAGCTACAACAAGCATTTTCTTGAGAATACCAAAGGCCTTATCATGATCTTCCCTCCAGACAAACTACATCCCCTTTTTGGTTAAATTAGTAAGAGGAGCACATATATGAGATAGATACCTCAAGTACCTACTATGCCACTTCACTTGCCCGACAAATCTCATAACTTCCTGCACATTGGATGGAGCTTTAGCTTTCTGAACGGGCAATCTTTCTTGGATCGATGCTCATGCCCTCCTCAGAGAGGATATGGCCTAACAGTACTCCTCTCTTTGCTGCAAATACTGATTAGAATGGATTTAAGGACATGCCAAATTTTTTGCATCTCTCAAAACATAACCTAAGATGTTGAAGATGATCTTTAGCGCTACCAAAAACACAGAAATCATCAATAAACACCCTCATAAAAGTTATCAAATATGGCCCAAAGGTCTTATGAGCAGCTCCCTGAAACTCAGGAGGCCCATTCTTCAATCCAAAATTCATGATTGTACTAACATATGCTCCCCATTCAGTAATGAAGGCTGTCTTATCCATATCTTCCGGATGCATCCTTATTTGATTGTAGCCTGAAAAACCATCTAGAAAACTATACATTTCATGACCAGCCACATCATCAAGAAGAGAATCAGTAAAAGGAATAGGAAAAGGATCAGTAATAGTAGCTGCATTCAATTTCCTATAATCCACACAAACCCGAATCTTGCCATTCTTTTTAGGTACCACCACTATAGGGGATAACCAAGTGAGCTCGTTAACTGGTTTGATGAATCCCACCCTCAGAAGCTTGTCAATTTCTTCCTTGACCTGCTTAGCATAATTGGGATTCATCCTATATCTTTTCTGAACAATTGGCTTGGCATCTTTTTTAAGATTTATTCTATGTTGACAAACAGCTGGATCAAAACCCTTCATATCTATGTAATCCCACGCAAAGATATCCTGAAACTCTTTGCACAACTGAACAAGGTTTTGCTTGAACTCTTGTTCCACAAAAATACTCACCTTAATGAGTTTAACCATCCCTTCAAGATCCAAATTGACTTCCTGCATCTCATCTTCTACCACCCTTGCAGATGTTCTCAAGGTATGCTCATATCTCAACTCAGCCTGAATAATTGCTTTTTGTCCCTCTTCATCAAGTACTTTAGGACTATCCCTACATTTATCCACCTCCTTAAGCTGATTTCCAAATTGCTCTAGTTGAAATGCTTCAGGATAACTACTGCCCTGATCGTGAATCCTATTATAAGTTTCATTTCCTGAGTTCTCCTGAACATCAAGCTGTTCCTGACTTTCAGGAAATGCTTCAGGTTGCTGTCCTAACTGGCTTTCTCCTGCATATTGAACCACTGAATGGTCCCGAACTTTATAGCTCGTAGATATTGAAGAATCTTGATACTTCTGAATAATATTATCCACATCAATTTCAAATACTGGAACTACAGAAGGATTTGCTTGAAGAAACATTTCCTCCTCATCATCTTCCACTTCATCAGCCAAATTAATAGTCTGAGCTACCACAAGTCGAGAAAAACTCTTCAAGATTACCTTATTAATGGTTGATAATCTGATCTCTTTCAATCCCCGTGGTATACAGACATAATCATTCCCCCAATCCTGCTTCAATTTAGCCAACTTAAACCACGGTCTTCCCAACAGCATGTTGTAAGAATCTCCAATCTCTAACATTCTTAATACCACAAAGCTTACCCTGAACTTCAGACCAGCAACTTGAATGTCTTGCTTCCTGAGAATTCCCAGAGGTTGTAACCTCCTCTGGTCTGCCATCCTGACCTAAAATGGGGCTGGTAGCAACTCTTCTTGCTTAGTTGCTAAATATGTATGTTCAGAAAGGATATTAACTCCAGAACCCCCATCCAATAGGACATCATCAAACTTCTTCCCATGATATTCAGCTTGAATAGTAGGCACTTGATAATCTACCACCTCCTTTTGAGTTGGTATAACTGTTAGCAGTCATGTTTGTCATGCCTTGTCATCTCCTGCCTGTGAGCCTCAATCTGAGTCAGACGAGGACATTAGGAGCTCTGACATGTCTGTCATGTGTTATGATGGGGGAGGCTAGTCACTCTCGACTGGCTGTCTTAGGTTGTGTATTTCTTTTTGGCCTCTTTTAGTGGGCAGCCACTGGCTGCCTGGCCACTTTTTGGTCACTGTTGTGGGCCGCCCATTTTAGGGCATTTTTAGGGTTTGCGCCCATTTTAGGGTTAGGGTTAGGGTTTGTCCGTTGCCTATTTATAGGCAGCTCCCCTCCCCACTTGGTCACTTGTCTTCTTGCAGATTCCGACACTCCTCCCCCGTGGTGGTGCTGCCATCATCATCAGCCTCATCTGGTGCCCTCACTGACGCTGTTGGCTGCGTGCAGGGACTGATCAGTCCATTTCAGTGTATTCAGCATTCATTTCAGTCAGTGCAAATTTCTCTTCCTTATTTTCTGCTTTCTCTCTCTCTCTCCCTCCGTGTTCGTATTTCCTCTTGCGCAGCGCACTCTCACAATAACTGCTTGACAGTCAAGAGGTACCTGATCCTGAACTGATGTACTTTCAATAACCTCCTGCTGCTTTTCCCTGATCTTCAGGAGTAACTTCTCCTTGAACCCTGGGATCAAATCCAAGATCTGCTCCAATGTTAATTGCAAGGAACACTTTGCTAGAGCCTGAAATAGTTCTGTTGAACCTCCCTCCTGAAATTTTCCTAATTCTTTATCTTCAGAAGACTGACCCTGATCATCAGGAAACAGTGTTCCTAACTCTGCCTGATCCTCAGGCTCTTCAAATCTGTCTTTCTCTGCAATTTTCTGCAGTCTTTTGACCTGCTTTGTCACCTTTCTCCTGGCTTCCTCTTGTTCCTGCCAATCAAGCTTCCGGCCTGCTTGGCTTCTAGTAACCACTAATACCATAGCTTCATCAGGACAATCCTCAACTTCAATACAATTAAAACAATCACACTGAATATGCATACTTGCAACATTTAAGTTACCTGACCCCCTCTCCTGACCTTCTTGAACCTCTTCTTGCTGTATTTCCCTTCCACTAACAGCTCCTGTATCAGCAGGGACTTGCCATTCCTCATCGTGCTCAGGTAACTCTATTAGAACTGTTGCAACTAGGGCAGGTGGATGCTGTAGATGAGATGCTCCTGCAGGTCTCCCGTCATTGCGGTTCCTTGCTACTGGCATTCCTCTCTCAGTCCTATGCCTTGCCCAAAGTTCACAGCTTGGTCCCACAAAGTGTCCTTGACCTCCACAATAATGGCATGCTCCCGTTTGAGTAGTTTGCTGCTGTGTTCTTAAATTTCCCCAAGGCTGTCTTGCCTGTATTCTTCGAGATCTCCTGAAAGGTCTTTGAGGTACTGTGTTAGTCATAACCTGATTTACTGCAACTGGCTACAAAGCCCTCAACCTAGGCTGCCCCATTCGCATCTGCTGTGGCATCCTAACATTAGGATTGTACCAGCATGTCCTTGTTTCATGGCCATTTCTTTGGCATATCTCACAATACTTTTCTTTCCTCTTAGTGTCTAAAAGACCTAAATCCTTCAGCTTCTGCTTGATCTTTCTATCTAGTTTAATCTCCTCTGCTTTTCTTTCATTCCTGTCTTTGGTTTTCTTCCTTCTGGACTTGATTGATCCTGACTTTTCCTTCCTCTTCTTGTGTTTCTTCCTACGAGAAGTTTCACTATCAAAATCACTGACATCATTTTCTGAATCTGAACTATTTTCACTATCATCATCACTAGTATCACTTTCAGATCCTGAATCTAAATCTGTGTCACACTCTGATCCTGAAGAATTATCCTCTTTATGTCTTTTTGAACGAGAAGTACCCAGCCTTCTCTCCACTCTTATAGCAGCCCTAATCATGGTATCCAGTGTACCATTCTGTCCCAATTCTACATTAGCAATTGGATTCCTGATCTTACTTTGCAAACCCTTAATAAAATAAGTAATTTGCATTTCCACTAATGGTGCATCAGCATTATTCAACCTATTCAAGAGGTTCCTGAACTTTTGAGCATAATCTTCCACCAACATCCTCTTTTGCTTAATTCTCTTTATCTTCCTCAAAATATCTCCTTGTGTTTTGTCTTTCCTGAACCTGCCCAAAAATGCATTCTTCAATTCATCATACGTGTTAAATGCTGCCATGCCATAACTGGAAAACCAATCCATGGCTTTTCCCTGCAAAGTGGCTACGAACTACTGCTTTTTAACCTGATCTCCATACAATTGATTAAATCCACTTGCTGTCCACCTTGTTTCAAACCGAGCTACATGACAGTCTGGATCTTCCTTCTTCCTGCCTGAAAATTTAGATGCCCTCACCTTGGGGTTGAACAATTGATTTTGATTCATATTATGTTTCTTCTTAGGTTTCCTTTGAGGTGGTACAGGATTAAAATTCAAAGATTTATTAATTAAAACCCTTGCATTCCTTAACAAGAATGTTCTCCCTAGAACTACATGCTGCAGTCTTTCAAGTGCCTGTTTTGGGGGAGTACCCTGATAGTCAGGAAGTAATACTGGTTCTTCATTATCTGATACATCTGGTATGCTGGAAGGGGTAGGAGGTGTAGGGATGGACTCTGTGGAGGTGGCAGGAGAATGATATACTGTGGAAATGCCCTCAGCAGAACCCACCCCCAAAGATTGTCCAACATCTGTGAGCTCCTCTTCATCCAACCTACCTAATTGCACCACTTCATCTATGTCATCAGACCTCACAGATTGTTGTTGCTGTCTTGACAATACCTCCCTCAATGCTCGAGATCTGCTCCTTGTGAAAATAAGATTGGAGGAATGAGGATAATTCTCTGACATAAAGACTCCCCATACAAGGCACCTTGTAAATCTTCAATGCCATTAGCATCCTAAATTCCTGCAGCCAAATTGTGTAAGTATTCCTTCCAAGCCGTATATCTAAATCATGAAAAATGTTCTCATGAAACTGGGCAGGATCGCCAAAGTGTTATGAACCATCAGGACCATAACAGGAAATGCAGGAAATTAGCATTGCAAGGAACTTCCTAACACAATTTACAGCCATTTCGTACATTTAATCTTCAGGAACAATATGCAAACACGAACTACATATTATATTTATCAATGCTGAACCACTGTCCTGAAAACGATCACACAGTTTATCATCATCATATTCACTCCTGATTAAATAACTTGCAGTAGACAGCACAAATAGTCAGGACACATATACACATTATTAGAACCAAACATAAGCGACCAGAATCTGGCGCTGTCCTGAAGAAGACATCAGTTCTCATCACGCAAGAATACAAAAGACACGAACTCCTGACTGTCAAGAAGGCGCTTGCATGTCAAGTAAAAACCTGAATGCTCCATATGACATCTTAGGTCACTTTCCATATGCTGGTTCTACATGTATGCTAGTACTAAGGTATAAAAGTACTAATATAGTGCAATTCCAGCCTCAACAGGAGGGAATAACAAAATTGATATCATCTCATGATGCTCATGAGTCTATATAGCCAAGATAGGCTAAATCTTGGGGAGTTGCTGCTCTATGTCATGAATATGCATCCTCTGGTGATACCTCAAGTGCAGACATGGGCCCATGGTGGGCCATGAATGATGGGTTCTGCACCTCTCTAGCTGTATCCCAGCTCTAGAGGGCAGGTCATATGGATGCCCACAAGCACCAAGCAGTGAGGTCTCATAGCCCTATACATGGTGCATTGCTAATGGTCACCCTAAGTAGTCCTACACTAGTGCTCTATAGAGTTGGTGGACTAGGTGCTAGTGGTTTGGCTGTCAAAAAATCTAAGAATACCCACTGCCTCCTGCATGGTGATCGGCCATTGCTCCTCCAGGTCCCTCCATGATGTACAGCCCCAGCCATCTATAGTTTAGGAACCCCATGATCTAACACAAGAGGACCATATCCATTGACAAAGAGAGAGAGAATTGCAAATGTGCAAATGTGCAAATGTGAGGTGCACATGCGATGTGATAATTAGTTATTTCACAATGGCAGGCCCAGGACCTTGAGAAGTCAAAGAAAAGTTGTAATAAGTTATCCTTGATAGGTAGTAGGTGATACCTAGTGTCAAATTTTGGCCCAGAAGATTTTAATAGCCATTCATATCAATGGGGACATTAGGAACTAGACATTAATGAATTAATTAATACCATTTCAAGAGCAGAACACTTGGATGACAAATTGGCCAAGCCAATTTAATCGTTGGATGGTGAAATTAGTTTTTTGAGCAAGAATTAATAACTAAATTAATGTTCTGAAAATGCTGAAAAATGCAATTAGAAGGAACCCCATTCGAGCTTTGGGAGAGCTGAAGAGAGGAGGAAAGAGGCAAAGTTGCTGCAAGTGCCTGCTATGGGGAGGCTATTCCAGCCATTGGAGAGTGCACAGGAGATATGCCACAACTGATCAAGGACTCCAACAGGCTGCCGACAGCAAGATTGGTCATCCTAAAGCTGGCGACTGCATTTTGGGCTCCAAGTGTGGGTTTGGCTACAATCAATCAGCCATTCACTCATGAAGGGTGCATTACACATTAATTGTTAATAAGCTCATTCCAGCAGCACCAAAACTCAAAATGTTACAAAGTTTGTGTGTCCCATAAGCAAACCCACAAACTTTAGTTGGTTCCTCATATGTAGATAGATGCGCTACATGGTCACTTGCCATCCTGATCAGTCTACCTTCAGTCATCAACTAGCACCTACTTCCCACCCCTGTCCACACCCCCACCAATGGACATCACAGTTTGTGGAGTGTTGTCTAGGCTTCTTCAGCTGAGTTTGCAGTTGTCACCCACTTTCCCCAGCATCACACAGAGCTGCCACTCATCACCAACATCCAGGTTTAACTTCTACACCTGCCACCCAGCCCATTTGGAGTCAACGGATGGCGGTCCACGTTAGAAACAAGTTCCGACACTAGCATCAACATCAACCTCCCTTGTTGTACCCACCCTTTGCATTGCATGATCATACTCATCTTTGTAAAAGGAAACCAAGGCAAGTGAAAATTTCCCCACGAGGAACACTATCCTAGTGGCACCTATTGCATGCGCATTCTCATAATGTACCATTACTCTATACATCTCATTGTGTAGATGCACTCTTGAGCAGATCCTAAGTTGGTGTTAAGCTAAAAATGTGCATTACACATTAAACCTTTGCTTACAGTTAACAACCCCAAAACTCAAAATGCTACAAAGCTTTTGTGTTCCATAAGCAAACCTACAAACTTGGTTGGTTTCTCATCTATAAATAGATGAGCTCCATAGTCATTTGCCATCCTAATCAATCTACCTTTGGCCATTAGGTGGCATCTACTTCCCAATGCTATACATACCCCTACCGGCCGATTTCACAATTCGTGGAGTGCTATCCAGCCTTCTTCAGCTGAGGTTCCCTGTTTGCAGCTTTCACCTACCTTCCTTGGCACCATACGGAGCTGCCAGTCATCACTGACATGTTCATTTACCTTCTACAACTACTACCCAACCAGTTTGAAGCAGAAGGTTGTCTGTCCGTGTCAGACAGTAGAAATGTTCTCATTGTTCAGCTGCTACCCAGCCTTCCTTTCACCCCCAACTTCCAATAGCAGACCACTGCTGCCCTTTCATCTCAGCCTGTTCTAGACAGATTCATCACTCTGTTCTATGTGTACAGGAGACATGGAGGTTTGAGGTTCATTCAATTCATATCAGCATAGTCTGTTTATTCATTCATTCTCCATCCATTGTAAGTTCTCTTCAAAGTTCACCATTGAGTTCTACTGCATTCATTGTGTTCTTGTCATACACTTTGAGTTTTCATTCTTTGTTTGAGCATTTCTTCACACCAACAACTTGGGTACACTTCAAACAGATTCTCTCTTCTCAATGACTGACAAATGTTTTTGAAAGATGCAACAATAGCTTGACACAAATGGGACACTACTCAATGTGCTAATTTGAAAGAGTGCAAAATAAGTTTCTGGCAGCCTTGTTGGTAGATAGCCATCTCCATGAGGTCATAGTGGCAATGCAAATCAAGACCTATTGTTGTCGTCTGCCCAAAGATTATCCGTGACTACTGCACAGAGATAAAAGTAAACCCTAATGCATTCACGATGTTCACAAATTATCCTTTAATCGTGCCACAAAATTAGGAGGTTATAACACTTGCCCTTTGCCACGATTGCATCTAGAGTCATCATGAGGACTGCTGGACCCACATTTTGCACCTCCCTTTCCCATCAATAACTTCTATCATTTTGGCTCTCCTACTCCTAATCCACCATCGAGCATTGGTGTTCACTGCACTCAAGATCCATCTAGTACATCACATTCCTCCATCCCACAACACGTCACACTCCTCCATCCCACAGCCCATTCCTACAAGCCTGGCTATTGGACAGCCCTTCGCTCATTAAGCATCCGTTGTATCACACCTCACATACTTGGTCTATTCATTGAGTTTGGCTCAGTGTTCTTCATTTGGTCCCTTTCTTCTTCACTTATGTTCTTGTCCCAGTTCCTTTGATGTTCGTGTACATGCATTCTTTGTGTTTTCTTTCCAAACCCTAGTTAATGTAGCCTTAGATACATATGATGAAACTCTCCACTATGTTGCCTTGGTATGAACATTGCAACAAGGTATTGAAAATCATAATATTGGTCTTATGAGTTTGCAGACCAAGAAATTCCAAGGAAGATAGAATATATTAGAACTTTGAGGGAAAGAAAGATTTAGTTTAGAGATTGCAAGGCTGTGCAAAAAGTAAACCAAAAGCAAGGAAGAATTACTTATAAAGGTGAGGCTGAATCATAGAAGCCAAGAGGTGGCAACCATGAGAAGAAATGGAGGTTCCATAACAATAGCTGGTTTGCTTTTGACACTTGTGGCCTTAATTGATTTTTAAAAACCTGCAAGTGAGTCATGCACTGGTTAGTTTAGAGTAGTGATGATACAGGCCTTCTGGATCAGTTTGTCTTTATTTCAGTTGGTATTTAATAATGCTTATGGATATTGTGAATGTGATTGATGCACTTGTTAGCAGATATGTCAGCTCCTGTGTGAGTCTAAGCTGCAGAGGCTTTGGGCACATTATTTAGGTTATTTAGGCATTTTTTATTGTGTTATTTTATGGTCATATTGGGCACTTATTGCTGGCCGACCTGACATAATTTATGGCATTATTTGTGCCTATTTATTCCGAGCTCCTCCTCAGTTGGTCAGTTCACCACCTGGAGGTCCCGTGGAGAGAGGAGCTGGTGCCAGTGCCCACGCAGCCAGTGACTCACTGTTGTATGCGATAGTCTTGTATTTGATATATGGATTCCATTTCCTAAGCATACATCTGAGTTCTCATTTGTAGTGTGTTCTTTCTTTCCCTTTCTCTCTTGTCTTGTGTTTCAGCAGTTTATTACAGCTTATGTTTACGCTTCCATTGCTGCACCACTTCTGACATGGTATCAGATTTCACGATTTGTGCTCCTACTATGTTTTCTTGCTGATTTCAGGACTGTTTTCACCCGTGCTGATCAGGTGACTGCTGCTCCATACACGCGACCTGTTTTACCTGCGTTTTCTGCAGATTTGCCATCGCCTATTGTCTACAGCCCCTCTACTGCCTGCATTTTCAATTTTCAGGCTGCTGCGACAGTTTTTCAGCCTATTTGTGGCAGTACTCAGCCTGCGTTTTGGTGTTCATGTCTCCTTCCTAGCTCAACGACTATACCTTCGGGCCCGTTTTTGCTGTTTTCGGCAGTTTTTGACTGATTTTTTGACTTTTACAGCAGCTTCTGTCTTCTTTTGGTCAGATTTTGGGTTCTACTGTATGTGAACTCTTGTTTTTTGCAGTTTGTGCTCGAGTTTTGTTCCCTCTCCAAATACCTTCTCTTCTCTACTTCTCTTCTAAATCCTCTACAGATGGCTCTTCCATGCACATCCACTGATGACAAGCTCCATGGACCTAATTATTACACATGGAGTGCGGTGATGAAGGCATGGTTTATCTAGAAGCGGTTATGATACATGGTCGGCGGAGCTCTTGCATGCCCTCAATAGCCTTCTTCTGTTTCACTTGATTTTGATAAAGACAACCATGAGGAAGCAGTGCTTACATGGGATTCGAATGATGCCCGTGCTTATTCGGCCTTACTTCGGTGTATTTCCAAAGAAATCCTACTGGCGGTCACCTCCTGCAGGATAGCTTCAGACATATGGTTGAAGTTGCAATTGATGTATAAGGCTCCTTCCACCATGAGGGCCGTTACTCTCTATGTCCAGCTCCAGCAACTAAAGTTTGAAACCAAAGATACAATCCAATCATTCCTACTTCGAGTTACCCAAATCCAAGACCAGCTTCGTACTATGCAGTCTGCCCCATCAATGGCACATCTTGTTGGTACGGTACTCTACGAGCTTCCTCGAGAGTTTGATGGAGTGGCGAATGCTTTACAAGCGCAGACATCTATGACTCTTGTCAGTTTTCTTTATATGTCCTCAATGCTACTTGAGCATCAAGCGACTTTGCGACTATAGGGGCGGCTTCCGTCACATTATGGAGGTTCACGTGAGGCTCTTGCAACTTCTGAGAGGGGTTTGAAGATAAAGAAGTCGAAGGCCCAACGTTATCATTGTGGCAAGAAGGGCCACTTGTGAAAAGAATGCAAAGAGTTAGCGGCTTCTAGGAAGAAAAAGGAGTAGAAGACGACGCGGGATGCGAACTCCTCCGACGAGTCATCATCTGCCTCAGAATCTGACTCAGATCCTCCGGCCAAGGCAAAGTCCAAGGCACGGAAGGGATCCTCTTCTTCGGATCGTGGGAAGGACTTGGTGGCCCCTTCCTCGGCTACTTTCTATTGGTGGTGATGAGGTCATCCCTCACGACTCTCCAATGCCAGAGAGGGAGTGTGAGAGGCTGATGAGATGGGGCAACCACGCCTCGTCTGTATTTCTATACAAATCCACAGGATCCAAAGAGGGATGTCCCTAACGCATCGACTGAAGTCTGACAGATACAAATCCTGGAGCTAGGATTGACATCCAGGTTCATGATGGGCTGATTCTTTGACAGAGAGCGGGTGGCTTTCGTCTGGAGTTCACGAGGGGACACTTTGGCAGTTTGGCTAAAGAAGGGAAATCCATGGTCATTTATGTGTTGTGGCATTGGTGGTGACAGGCTGGTCACGTGTGCTACATCAGCGGCATTGTTAACAGACATTGAGAGCTACTATGATCTTCTCTATCTTCCGGAGCTAGTACGATCAACATCGACATCAAGTTCTCTCCAAGGCACCTTGGTGGTGGCTTGATCACCCACTACTTGGGTATCCATGGTTCTACTTGGTGGTTCTATGTTGTATGGTTTATGATTCATTCTCATTGTATCATTGCATTGTATCATATCACCCATGCTCTGAGAGAGGGTGTTAGTAGATATGTCAGCATGTGTGAGTCTGAGCTACAAAAGCTTGGACACATTATTCAGGTTATTTAGGCATTTTTTATTGTGTCATTTTATGGTCATATTGGGCATTTATTGCTGGCTGACCAGCATTAAATGCTGGCCGACCTGACATATTTTATGGCATTATTTGTGTGCATTTATTCTGGGCTCGTCCTCCTCAGTTGGTCAATTCAACACTTGGAGGTCCCGTGGAGAGAAGAGTCGGTGCCAACGCCCATGCAGCCAGTGACTCCCTGTTGTATGCGACAGTCTTGTGTCTAATATATGGATTCCATTTCCTGAGCATACATCTGAGTTCTCATTTGTATTGTGTTCCTTCTTTCCCTTGCTCTCGTCTTGTGTTTCAGCAGTTTATTACAGCTTATGTTTACACTTCCATTGCTGCACCACTTCCGACAGCACTATTGCTGTAAGTAGACAATGAAATCAACAATACACGCACTATGTGTTGTTAGAGGCACAGGTTTACATGAATCAAATGGTGGGATGATGCAGCACGTAAATGTGCTTCAGATTACTAGTCTCTCAGATTCATAGCCATTAGTTACTTTCCCCAATCTACCTCAAGACACATATGTCATTGGATTGACAGTGACGCCACACATCCGTTTTGCTTTTCTGGCACACCACATAAGTTCATTATCTTTTATCATTGTTCAACATATGATTTTGACCTTTCTAAGCTTTAAAATCATAGTGGCCAGCAAGGCCCCATAAAATGTATCAAAGCAATCATTAGTTAGCTTATTGAAATCATCAAAAAAATCATATTGCATGGAATTCAGTCCTACGCAAAAAATTTAAGCTTAAACCTGCAACAAATTTAAGTTTTAGACATATATACTTGTCAACAGAAGCTGACAGGATATCTCCGTTTGCATCCACTGCCAGACTCGTAACTTGGTATTCATGCCCTCTTAAAGTATGCAGGACACTCGAATCCTCTGTATTCCAGACAATAACAAGTGTGTCCATCCCGCCAGACACTAATCCACCTTTAGGCAGCTCATCATTTGGTTCAATCCAAGCTACAGGCCCAACAAAACTTGTGTGCCCCGTCATTGTTCTTTCCAAATTGTATGCATTCCCCTCAACTTCAGCTGTCCAAAGGCGTACTGTTTTGTCACGTGAACCTGTGGCAAACCTCTTGTCTCCACAAATACAAATGCCACGGACCTGAACACAGATTTACCAATCATATATTAGTAATAGACATGTAGAATAAAAACAGCAGCTTGAACAGCACTGCTATTTCCTAAAGAGCAATGTGAACTGTGGGAAATGCTTCCTTTCTTACAGCAAATATGGAGAATTAAATTATAATCTTAGAGCAGTAGATGTACAACATGCAGAATAAAGAACTTCCTAGTATTTCTGCAAAAGACTTTCAAGACTTGTCACAACCTTATTGGTCAAACTTCTTGATAACAACCTCCAGACACTCCTTGCCTTATTAACACTATTAAGAATAAACCAGTCTAGCGAGACATTCAGATAAAAGTTGTCAGTTCTAAACTAAATCAATATTGAAAGCTCGTTTTCAAAATATGAAACAACACATTTGAGCTTCCATATCAAACAGCTCTTGAGATTAACTCATCCTAAACTCTAACTCTCAATACTGATTTCTTGCTAACATACAATTAACAAATGCAGCATACAATTCAGATTCAAAGAGAACTCAACAAGCATCTGTAAATTGCTCAAAGAAAGCCTGGCCAATTCAGATTCAAAGAAACATTGACCAGGCTCTTTAAACAAAACTAAACATTTCCTAAATCTAGCTCTAGCATTATGATGTTCTCAAAGATTATGTACTGCCAAGACTAGAGGCTTTAGAACCTCTTTTTAGTGCACAACAAGAGGAATCAAATCATTGTGCGCTTTACAAACATGAAGAACCATTGTTACAAAAGTGGGCAAAAGATGAAACCCAAGTTCTGTTTCTTAAACCTGTAGATATTTGACAACTACAAGCTATTGTTTTCTAACATGTAGATGTCAACAACTACAAGATACCGTTTGCAGCCCCACAAAACGCACCATATCTTTCAATGAGTGAAGTAGAAGCATCACATTGGAACAAAGAAGAAGGTCGAGTGAAGAAGTTATCATTGATACATTTGGGGGGCAAACAATGGAAGTGTGGAAACAAAGACAAAAAAAAAGGCTCACGAGTCATTTGCAGCAATCTCAAAACATTAGACGTCCAGAAAGACTCTTGGTAAAAGAACAGGCCCCACAAATCAAATATCATGGAGATTTCCCAGACTGAAGGCCAAAAGCTATCTAAAAACCACCACCTTTCTTTGAATCTAAAAGCAAACTTTGTGTTTGTACTCACATCAATTATGTTATGTGCAAAAATTTTCCCCGAGAAAATAAGATTTTATGAATAATTTCCCTTGGGACAATGTATCTCAAGGCAAAATGCAATATACGAACGGCCTTGTAAGAGACCTCCAAAACCGAAAAATATACAACAAACGGGAGAGGTCTATTACAAGGCCCGAATGAAACCAATTAGGAGGTCTATTGTGCCATACCACTTAGCAATGACATGGAAGACCATCCTAAGGGCTCTCCTCCATACCTCCTGAGCCCTAAGGCAATTCCAAATGCAGTGTCTTTGTCTCTCCTCTGACTCCCCACATCTAGCACAAGGAATAAGAGCTCTGCCATAACCGAGCCTAACTGCTAAACTCCTCTGTGCTAGTAACCATACAAAAAGTGCAATCTTCCTATTATAAGTGTCTTTCAATCTCCTTTGAATGTCAACAAGGAAAGGCAATTATATGCCCTATGCAGTCCAATGTGGAGACACTACTAGCATCACTCTAATCCTGCTCATTTGGATCCTCTTCCCAAATCTAGTGGTGTATCCAAACAAGGTTGAAGGAAAGATCTTTAGGTGTCTCTGCAAACGGATCTGGCCATATCCCCTCCCCAAGATCCCATTGTAGTCATTGAAGAGGCCTCCTCCTATATGCCCATGCCCTAATCCCTCTAGTTGTCCCTCATGCATGTCTCAAGGTCATGGTCCAAATTAGAGTCTTGTCACAATGAGCCACAACCCTAATCCTCTAATGGGAGCATCCTGTAGACTCCATCTAATCCAACTCCTCTCTCCTAAGTTTTGCCATCCTCTATACTAAAAAAGTAAACATTCTCTCTCTACTAGTAGCCATCATTACAAGAACAATGTCTCCTCATTGTAAGGAGCCCAATCCATGTCTGAAAGTTATCCATGTCAGTCCTCCACTTTGGGGGTACAACCTCCCTAAGGCTCTCCATCATGTCTCCAGCTTGATACCATGAAGCTTCTGTCTCTATGACTAAATTTGAGCCTCAAGAAAAGCAAACCATTCTGCTACTGTGGAAGCTATCCACAAGGAGAGCCTCCCCCAAGATAAGCATATCCTCTCTCCAATCATGTGGCCTCTCTCCATCCCAAGTAACTAGTTGAAGAAAAGTGGCTGCTATTGAGCAACCAAATTTATGGCATGAATTAACAATTAGCCATAGTTCATTAACCTTAATTTTGTCTTCATTAACAGCCCCAAAACTGCTTTATTTGTACTTACTCACTTTCATTTTACACAACAGGACAAATGCATCAAAATCCCCAAAGAAGGGCATGTTGCGGGCATTCATCACACCTCCACTCCTCATTCAGATCAAATCACTTCTCCTTAATCAGCCTCTTATCCTCTCACCAGTGCCCACACCCTTCCAGAGGACATTGCCAATTCGTGGAGGATCTTTGAAGTGCTGCTCATTAATTCATGAGGTCTTCATCATCAGGTGACCAGATTTAGAGGACTCCTACTGCATCATCTTCATCATCTCCGATCTGACCAACTGCCAATAACCTCTACCTACGTAGATGACCTGATTCAATCTGCTTCTAGAGCTGTGTTTTTTATCATGCAATCCGCCCAGCTGGTTTTGGAGCATACAATCCACCCAGCTAACTCATATCATCTACTTGCTGTCATCTCATCTACAGCCATGCACAACACACACTGCACAAGGTAAGAGTCCACAAGTAGTTACTTCAAAGCCACTAACTCTTGCAATCCTTGTGCAAATGTCCCATGCCTGGTGGGCACTCTGGGGCCAATTCCCAAGTGTACTCCACTCCCCCATCCTAACCCCACTACACTTTTTCACACTATCCATCTCTGAGCACTATCACTCCTGTTGCAACGGTCAAGAATGCCTTCACGGATAAGACACGTTTTAATGGGTCAAATTTCACTACTTAGTCGAATTTCATGCAACAAGTGCTTGAGTCTCAGGGTCTTTGGGACCTCATCATTGGTCTAAAGCCTATGCCGGACCCTCGACTAGCTCACCCTGACTACATCCGTCAATGGAGAATACGCAATGCTACAGCCAACGTTGAGCTGATGCAAGGATTGCTTCCTGAGTTTCACTCTCAGTTGCAGCACTTCCCGCTCGCGTCAGAGCGTTGGAGTCACCTTCCCGACCGCTATGTGGCTCATGATCGTACTCGGCGCATCAATCTCGACTTTGAGCTTCAAGAGTTCTCTCTTAAGGAAGGGGATGATCTGAAAGTCAAGCTGGCTGACTATAGGCGCGGTTACTTGCCGAGTTCGCCACTACTGGCTCTCCAAAGTCAAATGACGATCAGGTTACATTCTTCTTGAATAAGTTGCCCGCAAAATACTTCAATTTCATTCAACACGTCATCTCCCAACCTCGATTGCCAACCTTCTACGAGTTTGAGTGCCAATTCTTGCGTTACACAAGGCTGCATAATGAAGTCCACAAGAAATCCTCATCACAGCCTTATTCAGGGCAGAGGGGGTTGGTTGCTTCTTCTTCGGGAGGGAAAACCACCAGTGGGGCAAGAACTCCCTAGATGCGAAGGCAAGCCAATCAAAGGGTGACTCCTCTTCCTCCGATGGAACCAAAGAATCAAGACCTATCTGGCAGCAACTCTCTAAGAAAAATCGGTTTTGCACACATTGCCAAAGAGCAGGCCATGTGGACGAGGAGTGTCACTCCAAGGCCCAAGGTCTTCCACCTAAAAAGCCTCAGCAAACCGCTGCGACTTCACAGTCCAGTGGGGCTACGCCTTCCGCTACTGCCCCATCTACTTCTCCAGCCCCCATAGCGACTGCTAGACATGTGGCACCCGGACAACCTCAGCGGCCATCCTTCTCTACTCCTGAAGGATTGGTTGATTAGTTTGCAGGTTCCGATCCCGTTGCACTTCATGCATCTATCTCACCTTCCTCCCCACCTCGTCAGGCGTTTCCTTGGCAGAGCCCTACTACTGGACGTACGCGATGGTGGCCACCTTCTTAGACTAGCATGTCTCTAGGTCCTTTCGGATACCCTAGGTCAGTCTAGCATTCATTTTTTACACTCTTAGAGTCGGGCCCATAGAATTTTTATCTCTACATTTTAAGTCTTCCACTGCATTTTCTCACACACACATACACATTTGCATCTTTGCACTTGTTCCTTTAGTTAGCTTTTTATTTTTGTTTTGTTTTGTTTTTGGAGCATCTCACTACTGACCTCTGTGATTGCAAACTTTGATCTCCTTTGCAGGTTTTGTTTTCAATGTAGAGCTAACATGCAGGTTTGCCCAATCCTACCTAGGCTGGAGACTTGGGATGTGCGTTGTTCCTTCATGGTTTCATCATCCTTGGAGTTTTGCTCTTCTACCAGCATGGAGGCTTCCCCTCCCAAGGCGGATCGTGCAGCATCTCTCTTGATGCTATCATGGCAGTGACTTCTACCTAGCTCTTCCAGCTGGGATGCTTCCTCCTCCTCTTCATTCCATATGGTTCTCGGTACCACATGAAGACCGACATCAGGCTCCTCTTCCTTCTTCGGCATCTACATCCAGGTTGAGAGGGAGTTCCTATCCTTCTTGGTATTCTACAAGCTTCAGCACTTTGTCTTCGATATCAGCTTCTCCCTCTGTTGTACCTTACCCTTTGCATTGCATGATTTCATCATCTTTGTACTAGGGCGCTTGGGCAAGTGAAAAATTTTCCCATGAGGGACACTATCCAAGTGGCACCTACTACATGAGCATTCTTCAACATGTAGCATACTTTGCATCTCATTGTGCAGAGCACCACTTGAGCAGATCCTAAGTTGTTTCCACCGGCGGCTGTTGTTACCACACCACCATCCTTCTTCATCACATAGATATCTCATCACCTACTTTTCCTCGTCATCGACACCCTGAGTGGATGGGTTAGCTTGTACTATTTTGTGATGTGTTGGGTGTACCCTCCCTACTCCCGTCTTCTCGGTCACTATTCCTCAATCGGCCACATCCCATAAAATTTACCATACTTATTCAAAAAAAAAAAAAAAACCAACACACAAAAGTTCCATATAGTTTCATCCGCCTTTGTAGGGCTTGGTAGGCCACTAGGCAGCCGACATGCACCCTTTGTCCGATGCCCTGTCCTCTCTACGGTGACTACTTGGATTCCCTTGGTAAGATAGCCATCACCTCTGTAGTCTTGGTAGACCACTGGGCAGCCGACGTGCACCATTTGTCCGATGCCTTGGCTGCTTTGGGGTGGGACGCCTTGGGGTACATCAACATCACAATGGCCGGCCTAACCTTTCGGCTCAGTTTTGGGCCTAAGAGGGGGTGTTAAGCTAAAATATGCATTACTTGTGCTGATTAGCCTCTTAAACATCCCCAAAACACACTAAAAATGCTCTTTTAGAGTAAAACCCTAAAACGGGGAGCGGTTCGAGAGAGTTCAATGGAAACCCTAAAACGGGGAGCGGTTCAAGAAAGTTTAGTGGAAACCCTAATTTTTGGGGCGCTCTTCCACGTCTATAAATAGACAGGCTGCCCCCATTCAGCAATTATCCTTGTTTTGCAGGTTACACCAACCCACACACCCTCTGCTGTTGTTGGCGCCCAGTTTCCAGCCTGCAGCCCGCCTCCATCAACTGTCCAACCATCATCGACTGCAGCCACATCATCTTCAGCCTGTCCATTGCTGTAGGCGACAACTCTCAACTGCTGGCGACTGCTCCAAACTGTCCCAGACTGTTGTTCAGCCTGTTGTCCATCATCTCCAAGGTCAGCGAGCCTGTGTTTTCAGCATTGCAGGCCCTGACACTCTCAGACACTGTTTCAGCCTGTTGTTTACAGCAGACTGTGCATAGTTTCCAGCCCCCGATCGGTGGTACACTGCTGCGTTTACCAGTTTCCAACCTCCAAACTGCTGCGTTTTGGTGAACAGTCTGTTGCCATTCACTATTCAGCACTCCTACACTCCGACTAGTGGTCACAGACTTGGGATCCGTCTTCAGTGGACGTCACACTCCAACATTGCTCTGCCCTTGAGCACACTATACACTCTTACATTCATTTATAGCATTCATTCACTTCAGAGTTGTGTTCTCTCTCTCCCTTCTTCTGTTTGCGTTTGAGTTTTGAGTTTTGCGCTTAGGGTTTGAGTTTTGAGTTTTGCATTTAGGGTTTGAGTTTTTCCCTTTGTGTCTGTGTCTGTGTCTTTGTGTTTCTATCGTGATCGTACACTCTGTGTGTCCTCAGTGCAAACCCTAGCACTCTTCTTAACATGAGGCATGCTGAAGAATGCAGAAATTGCTTGGAAAATGCACATAAAATCTCGACTAGAGAAGAAAATGCATTGAAATGCAATAAATTGAATGCTCTAGAATGAGCTACCTCCTCCGTCAAAATAAGTGATGGACAACTTAGAGCTGCTAAAGTCCTCATTTGACTCGGACTGAGGCTCACAAGCAAGAGATGATAAGGCATGACATGTCCAACCAGTATTTAATGCTAGTAAAAATGCCAGAAATGCTTTAAAAATCCCAAAAAGGGTGGACAATGTCCTACAAGTGAGACAAACTAAAGAATGCCGAAACTGCCCAAAAAATGCACATAAAATCCCGATCGGAGGAGAAAATGCACTAAAATGCAATAAACTAAGTACTCTAGAATGAGCTACCTCCTCCGTCAAAATAAGTGATAGACAGGTCAGAGCTCCTAAAGTCCTCTTCTAACTCACAGACTGAGGCTCACACGCAAGGGATGACAAGGCATAACAAACATGATAGCCAACACACCCTCTCAAATCCTAGGTGTGGTGGAAGACCAAGGGAGAAACAGATCCTAGGGTGGCAAGAGGAATGCCAATGTCAACAAAGTCTGTCAATGAAGATTGCCGATAAAGAAGCTTCTCATGATCTTGGAAAGTCCCCCTCTGAAACACTAGGAGCCAGGGAATCTACAGCCACATCGCTGAGATTGTCCCCCTCTAAAAGGGATGGGGGGTACAAGGGAACCACCAGAGGCGAGGGTAGGGAATGGAAAGAGTGGAAAAGAGGGTGCACAAGCCGGAATGGGGTAAGCAATAGATAACTGCCACGGAGAACCCTGCATAAGAGAAGGAGAACGGAGCCTATAAAGCCCGCTCTCCTACCAACCTATCGTAATAACCACCCCCATAGAAGAATCCTCAATACAAACGGCCTGCTTGGTGAAGACAACCCGGGTACCAGGACTTGTAAGACCATAAATTGAGAGGAGTAGAAAGCCCAAATTCAGAACATAAAGGGCCTATGAAAGCGAGCTCAACGCGTGGTCAGGAAATAAAGGCAAAGTGCCAACAGCACAAATAGGCAACAAAACAATGTCACCAATAGTGACTGAACCCTCAAAAGGACATAGATCTTGCAACAAATCACCTCACGGAGTCATATGACTAGAAGCTCCACTATCAACCAACCAACGCCTCTCAAACGATGAGGCAACCACTGAAGAAAGCTTCTCCAAGTCAACAATATGAAGGAACACTAACTCATGGGTAACTATTGGAGTAGAGGTAGAAGGCTCGAACGTTTTAGTACCAGATGAAGGTGAGGGTAGTTCTTCCAACATTTCTCCTCTAGATGTATCCCCTTCCCACAATATAGGCATTTAGGCTTTTCCAAGTCGGAGTCAGAACCTAAAGAACTCTTCTGTCTTTTAGCCTTTGACTTCCCTTTCTTTTTTGTTTCCCCTCCCAAACCTGCAACAAAAGCTTTAGTGGAGATGGATCCATTGGCTACCTCTTTGGCGCGCTTGTCATGCTCCAAAACAAGCAAGGCAAGCTCCTCCCATAGAAACTTCTTACAGGTCCTCGATGTAAGAAGACTGGTGTAAAAGACATCAAACCGAGGGGATGGCAGCTAAGTCAAAAGAATCATAGCCATATTCTCTGAAGAGATCATCCTGCCAAGGGATGCAAGCTTACCCCTCAGGTCCTCCAACCTTTTGATATGATCCTTCATGGAAGAAGAATCATCAGCAACGAACATCCGTAATTTCTTCTCAAGAGTAATCCGATGGGCAAATGTCTTATGATAGTACAAAGAAGCAAGCTTTGTCCACACTTCCATTGCTTTCCACAACCTACACACATGCACTAGGACAGAATCTTGTAAGCTCATAAAGAGAAAAGATCAAGATCTAAAGTTGAGCCAATCCCATAAGACCGCACAATCCATCGATGATCCAACAATGGGATTCTCCACTGGACGGGGAATAGGGTGGGTTACAAACACCCAAAGATCGAAGGTATCAAGAATACACTCCAGCTTACACAACCAAAGTGAGTAGTTGGAACCATCAAGCAGGTCTTCTTTGGGCAAAGAAGCGAGTAAGGGCACCTATATAGAGGGTGCCATGAATGGCATATGAAGGCGAGTAGAACGGGCCTTCTATGAAACATGGAGACAACAGGGAGGAGAGAGATCCTGTACAAATGAGCTAGATGACCTCTAGTCATCGCGTGAACTAGCACGAAAATCTCTCCGTCTATCAAAGGAAGGAATCGAGACCTCATTGTCTGAGTCAGCAAAGAATTGGTGATAAGACATCTTCGATATCCTGCAAGACACCCACAAAAAATCTGCATTTTGGTAGTAGACAACCCCAAAATAAGAGGAAATAGCTACAAGATCACAAGAAAATCGATGTAGAGGGTCTGTCTAGGGGAGATAGACTGTCGCCTGCATAAGGTACGTTTGCTGAGGAGGGTTGTCACCTAACCAAGGAACACTGTATTTGCAACAAAAGACCGTCACCTGACTGAGGAAGCCTGTCCCCTCCAACAAGAGAGGAAGTGGGCAGCAAAACAAGTACCTAGCACAAGAAAAGCGGACATCTCCAAGCAGAAAGCTATGTTTTCAGCAAAAGGCTAATGTGGCAAGGCCGCCTGGCAATCTAGCGTAGTCTCCTTCGGGAGAAGTCAACTCTCTCTCTCTCTCTCTCTCTCTCTCTCTCTCTCTCTCTCTCTCTCTCTCTCTCTCTCTCTCTCTTACACGATGATACTATGTGAGTGCGCAACGGGGGAACTCAAACACAGAGGAAGAGAGAGAGACAATCTGCAAGAGGAGAAGAAAAGAAACCTGCGCTGAACAAGAAACGAATGTTGAATACAGAAGGACTGATCAGTCCCTGCACGCAGCCCACTGTGTCAGTAAAGGCACCAAATCAGGCTGATGATGATGGCAGCACCGGGGACGAAGGAAGATGACAAAGTCAGAGTGTGCACCTCCTGAAGAGGAAGAAAACTCAATGAGATAATAGACTACCAAGTGGAAAACGGCTATAAATAGCCAAAAAATCCCAAAAACTACCCAATCTGAAATTTGGGGCCAAAATATGTTCAATCAGCATTTAATGCTGGTAAAAATGCCAGAAATGCTCAAAAAATCCCGAAAAGGGTGGACAACATCCTGCAAGTGAGGCAGGCTGAAGAATGCAAAAACTGCTTGGGAAATGCACACAAAACCTCGACTGAGGGAGAAAATGCACTGAAATGCAATAAACTAAGTGCTCTAGAATGAGCTACCTTCTTCATCAAAACAAGTGATAGACATGTCAAAGCTCCTAAAGTCCTCATCTGACTCAGACTGAAGCTCACAGGCAAGAGATGACAAGGCATAACAAACATGACCGCTAACAATTTTGTGCTCACGAGGGGACACTTTGGCAATCTAGCCAAAGGCAGCCAAAGGCAAGGAATCCATGGTCACATATGTTCAGAGGCATTTTTGACAAAATGGTCTTGTATGCACCTATGAGACATTGTTGACAGATATTGAGAGCTGCTATGATTCTTCTCTATTTTCAGGAGCTGCTACAATCGACATTGACATCAAATTATCTCTGAGGCATCTTGGTGGTGGGCTAGCCACTCCCTACATGGATATCCATGGTTCATGGGTTTTTATCATTGCATCATTATATTGTACCAAATCACCCATGATCTGAGAGAGGGTGTTAGTAGATATGTCAATTCACGTGCGAGTCTTGTCAGAGTGCAGCGATGCGGAAGCGTAGGACAAAGACTGAGAGAGAGTGAACACAGAGAGGAGAGAGAGAAAGAGAGAGAAAAGGAGACAGTGTAAGCGCAGAAAATCTGTGGTGTAGTATGCTGTATAAGAGTGCAGAAATACACAAGGGAGTAGAGGAAATATCTCTGCATGTCTCCGACTTGATGACCTCGATGTCTGTCAGCCCGAGCACAGTCTGTCTCAGCCAACAGATCTCAAGATCAGAATCTGAAAAAAATAAATGCTGGAGTGTCCACAAAATCAACTATAAATAGCCAAAAAAAGAGGAATTCCCAGCACCAGGTCGGCTGCATTAAAGCCGATTGCAGAAAAACTGGCTGACCGCACACAACTGCAATCCTACTGTATCTGTGCCACATGGCACCTACGCTGGCGGTACTGCTGCCGTACTGCTCTGCTGTCCAACTGGCCGGCTGTCCAAGAAATGACATTGTCTAACACCCCCTCTCAGATCCTGGACGGGTCAAAAGACTGAGGGATCTGGAATGCTGCTGAAGAAGAGCTTGGGGAAGCGCCTTCGTGAACAAATCTGCAAGATTATCCTCCGTCTTGCAATACTCCACGTCAATGGTCCCATCCAAAAGCTTCTCCTGAATGAAGTGATACTTGATCTCAATGTGCTTCGTCCGAGCATGGAATACAAGATTACATCTAGTTCCATGGACAACAGCATATGTTATGATGCCATTGATGTTTCAACCATGGTTTATGCTTAGTTTTTGCTATACTATGGCTTGGTTTTGCCGAATGAGTTGAGTTCATGAGAAATGGACATGTCACATGATAATCTGGCAATGTTTTTGAGATTCTTTGTGAGTCTAATGTTATGTTATGTTGGCAGGTAATTTTCAGCATACGTTGGGCATATGGAATGGTTGAACAACAATGCGCAATGTTGTGTTGACTATCATGCCCTATGGAAAATTCCAATGTAGTACTTTGCTTTTGATGCATTTGGCAGTGCAATTGAGGACGATTGCAAGGATTTCAATGGGGAGGAATGTCATGAGGACATGTATTTTTGAAATCTCACTTAACATGTGGATTAACTTTTAATCACATGATTAAGTAAATGTTGCACATGTGAGGTACAACCAGGGTTAGAGTAAATTTACAAGTCTAGGACCCGGGGAAATCACGGGATGTTAAAGGCAAAAGTTGCTATAAGTTATGCCGCACAGGTACTTGGTGGTATCTGGTGCCAATTGTTGGCCTAGGTCATTCATTTGGCTATAAGTGTCAGTTGGTGACACTAGAGAAGTGGTGTTTAATGGTACCTAACGCTAATCTGATGATCAAAGATGGCACAAAGACACTCGGGAATGGAAGTTGCCTAGCCAATTTAATTATTGGTTAGTCAGATCATTTTTCAGGGCACCGAAATAATTATTAGATTAATTTTCAGTATTTAAAGACTGAAAATTAATATTTAATTATGGCTAATGCTGGAAAAACCATTTGAAAAGGCTACCACTTGTCAAAAATACCCATACAAGACTGAAAAACGTCTTTAGAGGCTAGAGAGAGGCATTTTTAGTGGATTCAACCTATAAGAGAGAGGAAGGAGATGTTGCTGGTCTGATTTGCAGCCATTCGAGGACCTTCTAAGGTAGCCAAGGGTAAGAGAAGACCAATCAACAGCAGGTGACAGCATCTACAAGCTGTTGAGACAAGGCAGTAACAGTAAGTGACTGATTTTCTTCAGTTCTTTGCATCTACAATCTATTGTGGCAAGGCAACAGCTCCATTTGACTAATTTTCAGTCATTCTTTGCAACAAAACTCTGAATTTTCTCTCTCTACTGCTTTCTCTCTCATCTCCCAGCCATTTCACAACCTTGCTCTCAAGATCTCAGCATTTAGACCCTTGGAGGCTGAGAAATTGCAAATTTCTCTGCTATAAAAAATTAGGGTTCAGCAACAGCCTTGGGAAGTGTGCCAAAAATTGGAAGCTCCAAGACTTGAATTCAACAGGGCAGAAGGTGAATTTCAGCTAAATTCAAGTGGAGGCCTATAGCCAGCCATTGAATTTGGAGCATTTCCATCGTCTATGAAGTGGGTGAAGGCCAATCAAGTGCCTGAATCAAGGGGCAAATCAAATTGAAGACTTGCTGGTCACTTTGGACAGCAAGGGGAGTTTGGATTGTGAAGGGGATCGGGAGAATCCCATTGTAAATCAACCTGTTCTTCAATAAAGCTAAAGAACTACCGAAAGGGGCACCAATTTTGGAGCCAATCGATTGTACATTGTCCAAGATCAGTAGGTAAATTTGTATTTTCAGATTTGCATTAATTGTTTGCTGCTGTGATTAAGTTGTAATCAGGGATTTACCACCCATCCACAGAAGAAAGGCTGGTTGCAGTTACAGATTTACCTACAGTAACAATGCCACCACCTATTTTTACAGGGTACGGACAATCAAGCCTTATGTAACCAATCTCACCACAATTAAAATAAGCTCAAGGGGTTCACTATATGTATATGTTAGCAATCATGTTTGTCATACACTATCATCTCCTGCCTATGAGCCTTAGTTTGAGTCAAACAAGGACATTAGGAGCTCTGACATGTCTATCATGAGCTTTGACAAAGGAGGCGGCTCATTCTAGAGTCTGCATTTCTTCTTTCAGTCGGTTTAGGAGTGTTTGTCAATCAGTTTCTAACATGTGCTGCCCTGTCACAATATCCACCCTTTCCAAGAGCTTGTGCCAGCATTAGCTGTCATGTCAGCATTTTCCCCATTTTTTATGTGCTGCCAACTGCCTGCATCAAATGCAATCGGCCAAGCTCGCACAAGTTGGCTGGTCGGCCAGTTTTGGCTGATTCCCGCTATTTATAGCTGGCCTCTATTTGGGGCAGATCACATTCTTCTCTCCCTTGACAAGTGCTCCATTGGTTGTTGCAGTCTCCTTGGTCTCTAGCGTGGATAGTAAGTTGGATATTCACTGTCTCTGTCATTGTCACCATCATGCTGCTGTCATCATTTCAGACTGATCCGGTGCTCTCATTGATACCTCGGGCTGCATGAAAGCGCTGATCAAACCACTCATATGTATTCAGCAATGCAAATTTCTTTATTTCATCTCTCTCTCTTTTTTCGTGAATGAGTGTATATTAATATTGGAATATTTACATCTGGCCTTCAGGCCAACCAAACAGAAAGGATATAAGTCTCACATTTTTAAATCAGACCATCAGGTCAGCAAAGAAAAAAACAGAGATAGAACTAAAAGTCTATCACAACTTTGACTCTGAAATGTCACTCAGAAAGGACAGCTGGAGTGGTGCGAACAATATCTAGTCAAGGAGTAGCAATGTCAGGAAGAACCAGATCAGCTGAGACCATAGAGGAGATCTGCCATCATACTAAACCACGAACACAGACCACATAACCACGGATACTCGATACTGAATCAAAAATGAAGGTGTTCCGAGTACGCCAAATATGCCACAGGGCTGTCCATCTAAGGAAATGGAAAAGGCACGAATAATCTGAATGCAAAGAAGACGAAGAAATCATCTTTTCCATAATCCACAAACAAACTGATATCCCATGCTAAGTTGCTGCGGACAACAGGGCAAGAGACAAAAAGATGAAGAACTATTTCATCGCATGTAGAACAGAACACACAACGACCAGCAGAGATCTTGCGGACACGCAGCACATCGCCAGTTGGAAGACCCCAATTAGTAGCCTCCACATGAACACTTTACCCTAATACGGAACCTTAGACTTCCAAAGCTTGATGAATCTTTCCTACCACTTCTTTTCGCTATCCCGAGAATGCCATACTTTATTAGCCTTTTCCGTGACCCATCTCTTGGCCTCAACCATTTGATTAGCCAACTCGTCCAACAATGAAAGCATCGGGTGAGTGACTAAAGCGAACAGTAAAGGGCTGAGAGGGCAGCCTTGTCAAAGAGATCGGGACAAGGCAATTTCATCCGTGATCCCTCCATTAAGCACGATGCAGGCAACAGCACCTTGAGTAATAGTATCCACAAGAGAGATCATACGAGGCCCAAATCCCATGGTGGTCATTAGTTGTCGCAAAAAAAGACCAGCTAACATTATCAAATGCCTTTTCAATATCAAGCTGAAGCATAACCACCTGCGACGCTGAAGCTTTAGCATAGTCGATTCCCAATTGAACAATCAAAATATTGTGCATTATATTCCGGCCCTTAATGAAATCATATTGGTGTGGATGAATCAGCTGCGGAAATACTTTCTGCAACCTGTTGCCAATGATTTTAGAAAATATTTTATATAAAGAACCCATAACAGAGATGGGTCTCCATTGTTTCAAGGAGGATGGAGAGGGAACCTTGGGCAATAACCGAATGACAGCAATCTTCCAATTTGAAGGCATCTCACCGGAACTCCACACTTGTTGACACAGACGTGATAATGGGTCCTTAAGTTGATCCACATGGGCCGAGAACAATTCATTAGGAAGCCCATCCCAACCAGGGCTTTTCCTTCGAGGCAAATGAGATAGCACTTCTTCCACTTCCTCCTCCGAGATATCGGCCTCCATCAAATCAACCAATTCTGGCTTAACCTGGTTAACAACCAAATTACAAATATATCTGCGAGCAGCAAGAGCCGCATCTGAAAGAGTCTCCTATGGGCCCAACAACGATTTATAAAAGTCAACACACATCTGAATGATGGAAGCAAGTTCAGTGACCATAACATCTTGCTCATCCATCAAGCGCACAATATTTTCACGAGCATATTTCTGATGCAATCGAGCAAAAAACTTATGGGATTGACACTTGTTGTTGTGTAAAGCTTCTGCTCTGGCCAGCAATTTGTATATAGCATATTCCACTTCACATACAGATTGAACTCTGCCTTCAACCATTCAATGCATATAAGCAAGTCATCATTAGACTCCCCCAACTAACACAAAGACAATGAGTGGGTCAGCAATGCTTGTGCATGCTACAATTCAGCGCTTAAAGTGGAAGCATTCTGAATACCTTACTGTCGGGATACCGATCGAGTATTATCCCTAAGCCCAAGCTTGCATCCCTTCAATGAGGACCCTCGAGCTAAAAGAAGTAATCAGTTCCTGAACATATTCTAAAAACTGATTATGCAGCAAAAATGACTGATTGAAACGAAGAGGCAAGTGGGTAAGGAGGGCCTTAAAAGCATGAACAGGTCTGTGATTCAACTCCAAGACCAAAGGATAGTGATATGATAAAACATGCTGTCTCTCCATCCACATATCAATAACTTCAGGAAGAAAAGTATCACTCAGGCAAATATAGATCCAATCCAGTCGGGCCCAAGTATTTGGATGCTAAAGAGAGCGATAAGTATATCCAGCCTGAGAAGGATGCAACCAAGACCACATGTCCTATTTCAAGGATACAGCTGCCAAAGCATCCCACGCCTGATGTTCAAGGCCATCCATGACTAAGTGCTGTGAAGTTGCCCGATCCATAGATACACATGTATTGAAGTCACCCATAACAAAGCCTAGACAAGCCATGGCCATGCAGTGCAAATCATCCCAAAGTTAATGACGTTCTCGAGTAGTAGAAGGAGCATACACCCCTACTAGCCACAAAACCTCTCCCTCATATAGGATTTCCAGAATCATAAATCTACCGCGAGGGTCCCGAGAAACCAAAGATGGTTGCAAGGATGATTTGACGGCCAACGTAACTCCAAATTTAAGTGAAACACGTCCACTAAAGAAAATTGAATAATCCTTGTATACATAGGTACTTATCCGTGTCAGGAACCATTGAACTTTGCAAAACATCCGGGCTTCTATCGCATTCGGGAATGAAATGGCCTAATTGGCCACATCTGAAACAGTGACCAGCAAATGTTCCCCATTTCAGCTCGTAAACCAACATTTGCAGTCCCGGAACCTCAAACCGGACTAAAGTTTAGTCAAGCGAGGTTTCCTTGTATCCCAAAGCATGCAAGCCCTATTCCTGTTGCGGGAGGCCAACCAAGGCTCCACCAATACTTCACCAAGAGTTTTCGACACCAAAGGTAGAAGTCTCCAAAGATGCGCAGGAAAATCAACCACCTCAACCCAAATAGGACATGCCTGCCTAAGTACTTCCTTAAATTCCACCATAGGTCTCTACTAATTGGCCATCCATAAACAAAGGGATACGTCGCATAATGAAAGCACAAACTTCAGGGGAGTGAAAAAGAACTTCGAAGAACCCTTTCGGCCCATCATAAATCTCTTCAACAAGCGGGCCCTGCACTCATGCTAAAGCATCATCTTGACCCGTGTCAGCACTGACAAGCATAGACTGCAACCACACACGAATTCTAGTGATCAAAGGAGTCCTTCCCGTGAAGTAGAAGATGGCTGGCCTCTCATGGAAAGCAGCAATCTGCTGTAAAACTAGATCTGTACCCATGACAGCTACCACATGTTCCCCTGCCGGTAAAGAACTCTCTTTACCCTCATTGGCTTGAGCGTAATCCGACATTAGATTATTAGCAGTAGCCAGCATAAACTGTAAAGGCCCCTCAGGCTGAGAGCATGAAGCATGAACATTTAGCCAAGGCAAATCCTGAACAAACAAGTCCGGTTCATCAACCAACATTTTACGACACTTACCCATCTCATCTCCATCCATCAACTGTCCAGAGTCTTCTGCTGATGAGTCACCATTTGATTCGACCAAATCATTATCATTTCCATTCCCGATATGCTGGTCAAGAAAAGCCATATCAATACCAGTTGACTCCTGCGGTTTCTCCATAACCTGGCCTCAGTAGGGCTGCCCAGGTCTGTCCTCTCTCTCTCTCTCTGTGTACAGGGGCAGGTCTGCCCTGCTCGTCAGCAATCTTCAGCCCAGGCGCAGATCTCTCTCTCTCTCTCTCTCTCTCTCTCTCTCTCTCTCTCTCTCTGTGTACAGGGGCAGGTCTGCTCAGGCCCTGCTCGTCAGCAATCTTCAGCCCAGGAGCAGATCTGTCCTTTCTATCTAATTCGGTTGGTGCCATTACATGACCTGTACAGGGTTGCAGTCTCGCGCTCCCAAATCCTGGCAGTTCTGCAGTACGCTGGCTCCTCTCTCTTTTTTTTTCGTAAAAGGTAATTGTATTAATTACGAAAAAAAAGGTACAAGTTTACATGATTACAAGATACACGATGGCTCTAAGCCATCGAGTTACAAAAGTCACGGCAAAGACGCAGAGGAAATTGCCATATGCCAGGGTGGCTCCTCTCTCTCTCTCTCTCTCTCTCTATGTCAAGCGCAGAGCAGGGCTCCGCAGGATGGAATGACACACAGCAGTTCACAGGACAGATCGAGCAGGCTGTTCACAGATAGGCAAGGGCAGGGCTCGAACAGGGCAGAACAGACACTGCGCTGGTCTGACGAAAGATCTCAAACAGATTGAACAGCTGTTCACAAACAGACAAGGGCAGGGCTCGAACAGGGCAGAACAGACCTGCGCTGGTCTGATGAAAGGTCTCAGGCAGCACGGGAGGTAGGTACACACGACCGCTGGTCAGGGGGAGCACGTCCACTTTATTTCATCTCCCTCTCTCTTTTTTTTTTCCCCCTCTCTCTCTCTCTCTCTCTCTCTCTCGTAATGGGGGGTTTATATTAATTACGAAAAAAGTTACAGGATAACAAGATTAAAAAGTTCAAGGTGGCTCAAGGCTATCATATATAAACTAGTTACAATGGATTCAACAAACAGAAAAGGATGAGTGTGCAAGAGGCACCCCGGGACTAAACGACACACAGGATCAAGAGTGTTGATGAGATTTCGCCGTATGCGTTTGGGCCCTCACTACCAATGTCTCTGGTACACCATCTTCAAAGAAGTCTCCTAGCACTGCAAAAGGATTGGGCCACCGAGGATCAGCCCATGAGGAAGGTCCATCTGCAGGGTAAGGTAGAACCTGGGTACTTGCAATACCACAAAGTAATCACTCGACCATCAGCATCAAAGGCTAGTAGGCCTGGTGGATCACGAGTGGGCTGTTGTTGTTGCGAATCCTTGGGAGGCTATAGATCCTTGGGAGCGAAAAGGATGAGTGTGCAAGAGGCACCCCGGGACTAAACGACACACAGGATCAAGAGTGTTGAGATTTCACCACGTGCATTTGGGCCCTCATTGCCAATGCCTCTGGTACACCATCTTCAAAGAAGTCTCCCAGCACTGCAAAAGGATTGGGCCACCAAGGATCAGCCCATGAGGAGGAAGGTCCATCTACAGGGCAAGAGGTAGAACCTGGGTACTTGCAATCCCACAGAGTAATCACTTGACCATCAACATCAAAGGCTAGTAGGCCTCGTGAATCACAAGTGGGCTGTTGTCATTGTGAATCCTTGGGAGGCTATAGATCCTTGGGAGCAGTGGAAACTAAAGCAGTCTGCAAATCTCGGTGATGCAAATAACTACGAAGAGGATCCGATGATGAAGAAGGGTCAGCAAGTACTGTAGACATAGAAGTCTCCTTGGCTTTCCCTTTAGAACACAAGCTTCCGTCCATCCCTATGTCCCCATATTTGAGGGAGGAGTTGGTTGTCGTTTTGAGTGAGTGACTGGGCTCAATAACATGTTGCTCAGCAAGATAGGGGGGTGCGTTTTGCTCTTTATCCAAAGGTTTTGATCCACCGAGGTAGGCTTTGTCTTGACACTATGCAAAGAAATGACCACTAGCATCGCCTGCTTCTCTCTCTCTCTCTCTCTCTCTCTCTCTCTCTCTCTCTCTCTATGTTCATGGTTCTGTTCCATTGCACACTCTCACATGGTATTAGAGCCGCAGTGAGTACACATACCCCTTCAAGAGGAGACCCCCTAAGCTGAAAACGCAGATTTTCAGTCATCTACCCCTTGCTGAAAACACAGTTTTCCTGCATTCTACTGATCCATCCAACATAGGCAGCCCATTTACAAGCTTCTCACAAAGGTGTAGCTGATTTCCACCATTCGTGCCCATCTACAGCAAAATGCAGATTTTTGTGGATGTTTATAGGTGTTGAAGACGTCTTATCGCCCATTCAATGGCTTTGATGACTATGACGAGATCTCTCATCACTCGTCTGAAAGGTGGCATGATCATCATGAAGATCAGAGGTCCTAGCCCTCAAATCCCTATGATGGCACCATCACTGTAGGTGCATTTTCTTCCTTCTCTTCCCAAAGAAGACCGTTTGGATGGATCAAATTATGGGCTTTGGTTTTGTAAGGTGGAATGTATACTTGACACCTTCGATCTTTAGGAGTTTTCTACCCACCATATTCCCCGTCTCGTGGAGGATCCCAAAGTGGAATCAACAATGGATCATGCACCCTATGGGATTGACTCAATTCTAGAGCTCAATCTTTTCTTGCAAGATTCTATCCTAGTGCATGCATGCAAGTTGTGGCAAGCAATGAAAGTGTGGACAAAGCTTGCTTCTTTGTACCATTAGAAGACATTTTCCCACCGAATTACTCTTGAGAAGAATTGTCGGATGCTCATTATTGATTACTCTCCTTCCATGAAGGATCACATCAATAGATTGAAGGACATAACGAATGAGCTTTCTTCCCTCGGTAAGATAATCTTTTCAAAGATATGGCCATGATTCTCTTGACTTAGATACCATCTCTTGAAATACAATGTCTTCCACACCAATCTTCTTACATCAAGGACCCACGAGACTCTTCTATGGGAGGAGCTTGCCCCACTTGTCTTGGAGCATGATGCACATCTAAAACAGGTAGCCAGCGGATCCAACTCCACAAAAACTTTTACTGCACTTATGGGAGGAGGAAAGAAAAAGAAGGAGAAAATAGAGGCCAAGCCCAAGAAGGAGACACACAAGCAGTCTTCAAGCTCTCACACACATTTAGAGAAGTCTCAGTGACCACATTGTGGAAAGGGGACATGTCCTAAGGAGAAGTGTTGGAAGAAGTACCCTCACCTTTGTCTAGGAGCGAAGGATGGAGCTATGTCATCCAAGCCTTTCTCTACCTCTACACCAGTTGTTACCCATGAGTCCATGTTTCTTCATATCCATGTGTTGGAGGAGCCTTCTTCAATGGTTAACTCCTCTTTAGAGAGCCCTTGGCTCTTTGACAGTGGTGCTTCTAGTCATATGACTCCACAAGGAGATATGCTACAAGATCTTTATCCATTTGAGGGTCTTATCATTGTTGGCGACATTTGTTCAGCGCCTATTAGTGATGTTGGCACTTTGCCATTATGATCACTTTCTTCTACCTCCATTTCAAAAGTCCTACATGTTCCAAACTTGGGCTTTCCACTCCTCTCCATTTATGACCTAACTGGCCTTGCTATCCGCATTGTCTTCATTGAGAAGGCCGTGTTTATTGAGGATTCTTCTTCAAGAGCTATTAGCAATAAGTTGGCATGAGAGCAGGCTTTACAGGCTCCATTCCCCTTCTCTTATGCAAGGTCATCCGAGGCAATTGTCTATTGCTACACCGTTCCCGCTTACGCACAATCTCTTCCATAGGTTCCTTCCCATCCCTCACTCTCTCCTCTAGTGGTTTCCTCGTACCTCCCATCCCTTTCAAAGGGGGACGATCTCAGTGATGCGGCTGTGGATTTCCCAGACCCTAGTGTTTTAGAGGGAGGTTTCTAGGATCATGAGGAGCTTCTTCCTCGACGGTCTACATAAACGACCTTCATCGACATTGACACACTTCTTGTCACCCTCAAATCCGCATCTTCTTTGACCTTCAACCCCATCCAAGGTCTGAGAGGGGGTGTTAGCAATCATGTTTGTCATGCAATATTAGGAGCTCTGACATGTCTATCATGTGCTTTGACAGAGAAGGCAACTCATTCTAGAGTTCACATTTCTTCTTTCAATCGGTTTAGGAGTGTTTGTCATCAATCAATTTCTACCCTATCAGACAATATCCAACCTTCCCAAGAGCTTGCGCCTATATCAACTGCCACCTCAACATTGATCCCATTTTTTATATGTTGCCGACTACATTTAAGCCAAGCTAGCATACCTCAAGCTGCATGCAAGGATTAATCAATCCACTCCTCAGTGCATCTGTGTGTGTGTGTGTGTGTGTGTGTGTGGTTCTCTTCCATTGCACACTCTCACAGTATATTCTCTTTTTTATTCAATATGTAAATAACCCCTTTATATGGCACCCTTCTATATGTTACAATTGTTTAAAGATGGTATTTGAAAAATCCCTTGGGTTGAATCCGCGTGATACACATATATAGTTACAAGTGAAACCCCTCACCTCTTGAGAAAACAAGTTTAGACTCATCTCGCTACTCCTCTACCAACTCCTCCTTGCACTCCTTGATTTTCCTTACCCACAGGTCCTATTCCTTTACCCCAATTTCTACCCCGCATTCAATCTCATATTCTATAACTACCCGACCAATTGGGATCTTCAACTTTGGGTGCTAATTGGGGTCCCTATATCAACAACTAATAGTTCCAGCTAGTTTTGGTCGTTTCCTTGCATTGCCAAATGCATGTGACACTTCCATGATGAGCAAACAACATCAACTACCCTTTTTCCACGAGAAGCAAGTATAACACAAGCTCCTCTAAAGCTTGTACATACAAATGTTTGTAGAAAGAAAAGATGAAGATGACAATATAGATGATTCCTCTTGCTTCATGATGTTACTCTCACACCTCCACCTTGACTTTCACGTAAGTCTAAAAGGAAAGGTTGATCTCCTCATCAAGAGAAGTCAATCTATATCACATGCAATGCCATGTCAACAAGTTGACCTAGAAATGCAACATAGCACTTAAACCCTAATTTTTTTATTTTCTCTACTTAGGGTATTTTAACAATACTCAATACAAATATAAAGTTTATTTTGTGAGAGTCCACGTCTATGATCCTCAAATTGGAGCTAGCACTCAAACACCTCTTCAAATTGGGTTGGCAGGACCAAAGCCAATGCTTTGAGTAATGCCCTTCAATTGTTCCCATTCAAGGCTTTGATAAACATATCAACAACATTTTCTTTAGAAGTGAAAATTTGCAAATTAATTACTCTAGCTTTTCCCTCAGTCTGAAAAACTTAAGGCCCAAAATACCTAACAATGTCCCTAAAATGGAGCTAGACTTGTACTTTTGACAAGATGGACGTCACTCACACTCAATATAGGTCCTACTAGATAATCCTAGTCTCATCAACAAAAATCATTGATCTCAAGTTCATTCAAAAGCAATGAGTAGTAACTTTTGAGGCCCTAGGGGTGGGCCATCAAAAGTGAGATCATTATCACAAGAATACCCCATGGTTGAGAGAGAATATCATAAGAATACATACAAAAGATATCCACTGATGTAGCGCCAAAGGCACATAGAATGAAGCCCCACTAACACATTGAAAGGATCAAAAGTCAAAGTGAATAAGCATTGCCATGTCTTTCCTTTCAAAATGCTGACCATCTAGAATCCTAATGCTCCTACCAAGATTATCCTTGCACTTTACAAGGCTCCATAGATTGAGATGATCCTAGACTTATTATACAAGTGCAATACCTTGTTTCCAAAGATCAGTTGGTTTTATTGCTGACGCTTTTCCTGTAGCAAAACTCCACATGTGAAATCTAGGAGTCCTTTTGGCAGGCTTATCCTTGCACTATATTTGGCTCTATAAACTAGGCTTATTGTACAATGCAACCATAAAACGTGCATAACTTGTTTCCAACGATCACTCGGTTGCTATTGCTGATGCTGATGCTGCGATGGGTAATATGTTTCCAACGATCACTCTGGTGTAATGCTGACGATGCATTGCAGCATGGGTGCGCTTATGAGACAAATCTCTCTCTCTCTCTCTCTCTCTCTCTCTCTCTCTCTCTCTCTCTCTCTCTCTCATATATGCGCGCATTTCTGAGATCCAACTTGGAAAAGAAGCACATCAAGAGGACCATAACACTTACATCTTCCTGATGTCCATAAAGTTGGCAACTGAGCTTGAACTCTGCAAATTCTGGCTCCATGGCGCCGATGCTTCTCCGATATCCAAATGCTGAACGGTGAATGCAGTCACCACATCAAGTTGTCGCTGTGGCTCTTTCTACGAGCGTTAAACATTTTACCTTCCGGGTGGAAAATGCAACCTTCTCGCATAGCCTAGAAAAGATGAATAAAACTTGTATATTGCATCATATGTGAAAGCCCTTTACGTGGAACTTATATTACCATTCATTTTTGCCAAGTTTCTTGGTAATTGTTTACAAGGCGCTACGCACCTAGACTCGCCCCGGCGCTTGGGGCGGGCGTGATTTTTGTGGGCGGGGGTGGGTGCTGGACGCGTGGCACCCACCCCTGCGTTCTCTTTTTTTTCTTGTGGGGGAGGTGGGAGGCTGCCACGTGGCGCCCGCCCCCCACCTCTCATTAACTAATAGTATAGATTGACCTTCCCTCTTAGGGCATCTTGCTTTTACAAAGGTATGGTATAGTGTGGCATGATGAGTCATTACTCAAAAATAACTTTTACATTTCTTGAGTTAAGAGATAAACTTCTAAGTAAAGTTGTTTTCTAGTTTACTTTCCTCAAGCCTTACTCATAATGAGGGGTATTGGATTTTCCCTTGTTCAAAACATATGTAACTGAATCAACAATACATATGTGCCTCCAAGAACTTTAGATGAAGGTCTAGCTCTTTGACACATTCATTACACTAGCATTCTTACATAGAGGTCTTATTTGGGGATCGAGCCTCTATTATACAAGGAGGAGATCCACAATAGAGCAATCGCCACTAGATAGAGAGGTGTATGATGGATGGGAGTAAGACGGTCCTAATGACGATGATCTCCCATATGATCAAGAGTAAGTTTTCAATACCACGTAGATAGTCAAGGCAGAGATGGTAGCACCACCTATATCATAATTATGGCCCTTTTCCCAAACTATGATTTTTATGTGTAGGCTTTGAAGCCTCTCGAGACGAAGGTACGCCATCTAGAGTCATCTAGACAATTAGCATTGTAGCATTACACTAAGTGTATATGCTAGGACAACCACATGGCAATATCTACATGGGTTCCTTATGGATCACCTTTCACCTCTATAATACAACTTGGACTCCCCTTTCTTAGAGCTCAGTTAAGAGGAGCTCAAGAAGATCATTAGGATGGGCAGTATTCACTTACATGCACTGAGGACTTGGTTGACACCTATCAAGGATCTAGAGAGGAAGATGGATTTTTATAGAAAACATCTTCTACATTTGTGCCTTAATGGTTTAATGGCCCAAATTGAGATACATGGGCATTCACCTAGCATTGACCTATCCCATGGATCGTGGGTAATGATTATTTGTTATGGAGTGGATTACCTCCTCCCAAGTTCAAAATCTGCCAACTTTTCGAGCTTGAGTGGAAGACTAAGGACCAAGCTATATGCAAGCGCCCAATGTCCTTTGAGATTAGAGGGTGCTTCTACTACTTGTTTTAAGAGAGATTCGAACCACTATTCAATTTGATGGACTTCCCAAGTCAATGCTACTTTGAACTTTTCCACTTGGAGCTATGTCAAGATAGAATCCACCTCTAATAGTCCAAAACAAAGCACATTGGGAATACATGACCAATGTGTATGCATGTGTGTGTGTGTGCACATGCACACCACACACACACACACTCTCTCTCTCTCTCTCTCTCTCTCTCTCTCTCTCTCTCTCTCTCTCTCTCTCTCTCTCTCTCTCTCTCTCTCTCTCTCTCTCTCTCTCTCTCTCTCTCTCTCTCTCTCTCTCTCTCTCTCTCTCTCTCTCTCTCTCTCTCTCTCTCTCTCTCTCTTTGTGCGCGCATGTGTGCACATGCATGTGTGAGTGTTTTAGGGGTCTTTCTCAAGCTATCTTTTTTTGTTAAGATTTTTTCAATTGGCATTACAAACACATCAAACTTCCTTCCTTCTCCCTTACATCAAATCTAGTTGATGTTTTTTGTTATGTTTTGTTGTTTGATTTCTAAATTTAGTTTTTGTGACATCTACAAGTTTCTAGATCAATCTTAGCATACCATACACATGAAGCCAGTCAAAGAAGAATATGTCAAGATTTCAAGTTCTTTGTTGGCCATTTGATGTTCATGCCTGAATAAATGATCTCCTAACCAATAAGGTCATCCTTAACAATTTAAATTTATGTCTTTATACTACATTTGATGAGATTCCTACCAACTATGGATATAAATAAGGAAATTGATTATTATTCTCTCACCATGTCTATAGTTTATGAACTAGTGTATTTTGCTTTGTTTATTGATTTATCCTATTTTATTTATGGATCTAAAATAGGGGATGTTGAATGTGTCTTTTGTGCTCTAGAATACTACAAACTAATAGGAATGGGTTGCTGATTCTTTATGGATACAAATAAATTATCTACAACTATGTAATTCTTTCTACCAAAACATTGAATTGCTCTATGATGTTCTTCTTGTCTTCCTAGGTTAGTTATGAATTATTTGCAATTTTCTTTTTACAACCATAAAGCAAGTTCAATCAAAATAAATAATAATTTGTTTGAAGGAACATCAAGGAAAAGGAGGGAAATATTTGCATTGCATTGGGATGGACCCAACTTATCAATCCAAGAAGACCATCTTACCTATTATTATACCAAGTAATTAGAGACATGGTATCCAAAAAGGGCATATGAATCATACAATTCAACAATAGCACTTCTAGGCTCCTTTATGGTAGCTTACATTGCATCATTGGAGGGAGGTCTCATCATTCTCTTATAGCTCTTGGTAATTTATTTGGTCTCTTTGTTGGTGATGTTCCTTTTCTTTCTAACCATTGTAGCCATAGATTAATACCAAATCTAGCAAACTTGTCAAAACTCTTACCATGGAACACAACTGAATTTTTAAAGCCATATATTCCACAAGTAACGACCTCCTAGCAATAATGAAAGAATGGGGAGGATATCGTTAACTTCCTCTAATAGCAGTTTCTTCCAAAATTGATCTAAGAGGAATTCAAGGGGGGCTATAGTTCTATGAAGTAGATCAAGAGTTGCAGTGTTATTTTAACAAGTCATGAAATGGTGGGAAATGTATTCAAAGTCCTTGCTACATATAACACAAATACCAATTCCAAAACCAAACTTGTGAGCCTTCTTATTAGTCTAGATGCTCTTACGAAGAGCGAGACACAAAAGGCAATATATCTTAGACAATTTGTAGCACCATCAATTGATGATCTTGTTTATTTTCCATCTCTTATTATACTTAATAATCAAGCTTGGATTAAACTTTAAGAGAATGGGGAGAGGGAAAATGGCACTTTTCCCCTCCTACCCAAAAGAGGTGGTTTTGATTTTGATAGGGTACCTAAGTTGGATTAAGAGAGAGTCGATACCCTTTCAAATTATCCTTCTTCTAGCAAATATATCAATATCCTTTTGGTTGAGCATAGAGCATTTTGAGGCCATAATTAGAGACATAGTTGTAGATGAATAATCCTGCATATCTCTTAATGAGAAAGAAAAAAAAACAAATATCTTAAGCTATGGTCCCTTTTTAATTAATTCTAGGCCCTTCTTTAAGGCCTTCCTGGTAGGGGAGATGAATGGTGATGATTAACTAGATGGAATGATGAGAAGACCAAGACATACCAAAGTCGGAGTGTAAAACACTTGTGGGTGCCTTGCCTTTGGCAAGCACAAAAATTAGACAAAGCTCGGTTAACCTCCTAGCCACTCAAGATGATAGCCTCTTTCAGCACCGCATTGGTATCTTTAGGCATATCCATGGACTATTTTTAGACCTTGACTTTTAGTGAGTCTATTCACACTAACTACATATCCTTAGACCCTATGTTCCACATACCCTTGTGCCCTAATGTGGGCTATCTCTTGACCCCTTAACCCCATAAACAACTTAGCGTGGTGATTCATTTACTACTATTAACACTATGGTTGAGCTATCCTACAAACCATGTCCACTCAAGACCCTTCTCTTGACATTACTCTCCCATTTTGGAAGAGTTTTTGTTCTAAAAGAAAAAAGTGGGAAATTGTGTCTTGAGTACCATAATGTTTTCCCAAGTAGAACCTTCTTCAAGTATATCTTTCCACTCAACAAAACTTGCTTTCAAACATAATGCTCATGAAAATCCAAGATCCATTCTAGTTCATAAGGTTGAACTAATGGTTCAATAATTTCTACTAACATTCCTTGGTCCACCAAACTATCATCATTACCAAGTTGCCTTCATAATTAGCTAACATGAAAGATTGAATGGACTCTACTAGAGGAGGGTAGATCTAATTTGTATGCAGCTTCACCACCATGTTTAAAGATTGTAAATGAACGACAATATCGTGGAGATAACTTAGGAATTGTACTAGACTTCAAACTTCTTGAATATTCGGGAATACGTAAGTAGACCTTACCACCTTTTTCAAAGGTGGCCATATGTCTATGTTCATTTTCATGTTTCTTATAATGGTCTTAAGCTTGCTTAACATTCAAGCATGCTACTTTTAGCTTATTAAAATGATATTGAAGAAAGTCCTTAACATGTTGGCTTTTTTCATTGGCTAATCCCATCGTAACTGGTGAGTGGGGTTGAAATCCATACATAAGCATGAATGGACTAAACCCTATAGTTGTGTGCTTAGCACTATTATAAGCAAACTCTAATATGGGTAAATAATCTTCCCAATTAGATTGTTTTTTGCTTACATATGCTCATAGCATATCTTCTAGAACTTGGTTTACCTGCTTTGTTTCTTTGGGTTGCCTAAGCAACCCAAAGATTATAGCAAAGTTATTCCTAATGTTATTCTTTAAAACAACTGTAAATAAGAACATCATCAAGGAAACCAACAACAAATTTTTTGAGACATGGATGTAAGATACTATCCATAAGTGTCATGAATGTGGCATGAGAATTACTTAGGCCAAAGGGCATAACCAAAAACTCATAATGCCCAAAATGCATTCAAAAGGCAAATTTTTATATATCCTCCATGCATATACACACTTGATGGTATCCTGACCTCAAGTCAATATTTGTAAAGTATTGTACTCCTTTGAGTCGATCAAACAACTTATCCACTCTAAGAAGTGATTGCATTTAGACCACTGTAGTCTATGCACATACATATGGACCCATCCTTTTCTTTAACCAATAATGTTGGTGAAGACCATGGAGAAGAACTAGGTTAAATAAATCCTCATTGGAGTTAATCAATCGGTTGCTTCTCCACTTCACAAGCTTCACTAGTACTAATAATTAGATAAGGTGGTCGACTAATGGGTTTACATCTTGGTAGAACATCAATACTATATGTTACATTACGTTCAGGGGGTAAATCTAGAGGCAAATATGGAGGAAATACATCATTCTATTCATTAAATAGTTGTCACATCTTATCATGTACATGTGGTAGAGAATGAGAAGAAGAATTTGGATAATAATGTTGTTGTGAGAAATTTTCTTTTAGAGAGAGAGAGAGAGAGAGAGAGAGAGAGCATGCACTTGATTTATCATTGGATTCTAGTAAAGAAATATCCACAACATCATTAAAAAAAGGCAAAGAGTTGTGCGAAGAAATAAAGGAAGACAATACATAACAAAAATAGACATATTCTATTTCATTATGTTTGGTAAGTAATAAAGTTCAGCTATACATATAAGAGGGGATACCAGTACATTCTCCTCACCCTATAACAAAACATGCACACCATGGTCCTCGAATGCAATAGTGTTATGCTAATAACAATGTTTTAATGAGCCACCCAATGTGTACAAGCATTCTCAACCTAATGCCATATTTTCCCTAGTCATGTTCATAGCTTGAAAATTTATTTTCATGGTATGCCCTTTATGAGATCTAGGTACTTGGGACAAATCTAGCTTCTTAACCAACATATAGTTAATGAAGTTGTGAGTTGACCCATCATCCATGAGGATATTGTCCAAGTCTTGAATGAATTCTTTTATCTTTTGAAAATCATCTAAGCCATCAAGTTTGAGAATGATTTCTCTATATTTGGAGATGTATGGAGTTAGTGTTAAACCCTCCATCTAACACTTATCCCATGTAGTCCAATTTCAATCCTTTTCATTCGTAGAAAGAAATTCTTATGGAAACATTTCCTCAAACTTGGCTCATGTCATAGCACAAGTAGTGGCATCAAGACTCATCCACCACTTGTGGGCCTTGCCTTCAAGTGTGAGGCTTGCCTCAAGGGCTCTAATAGAATCTAGGGTATGACATAACTAATGCAAGTCACTCCACTTTTGTAAAAAAATGTTGACGGCATCCTTATTATTACAATCTCATTCCTCTCCTTGAAACATAGGTGGCTTCATGTTCTTTAATATATTAGTAACCTCGTATATATCGAGAGAGCTAGAGGCCTCAATGCCTTGAGGTAGCCTTGTTGATGGAGCAGCACTAAGAGTAACTCCATCTTCAAGAGGCATACCCGGGACACTCAAAGCTTGTTGTTTTACTAATTGTTTTAAAAGCACTAAGATTTGTCTAACATTTTCATTGAGAGTAGCAAAAATTTTCTCTAGTGCCGCCTTGCCAACCACCATTAGAGCACAAAATTATCCCTTGTTCATTAGTTCAAATGCATCTAAATCATTCATAGTCTCATCCTCACACATATTTAGAGACTCATCATGCAATAAATGTGAAGGTTAGGACATGATGTGATGCTTGAAACTAAGAGAGAAAAACTACCGCTAACCCTTAATGTCTTTATAATGAAACAATTCACAAAACTACAAGAGCGATGTGGTAGAGCTCCACAAGTATTGTATTCCAAGAGGTAGTTGATAGGTCCTCGAAAAGGTCTTTATCTCCTCCCAAGAAATCTTTGAAAACTTCCTTCATTATTTGGAACAACTCCAAGCTTAACTTGATGGTTAGTTGCCTTGTAGTTAAGCGTGCTTGGATGTAGACAATAGTGGGGTGGGTGACCTCTCGAGAAGTTTTTTCTTCACGCAAATACTTCCACCTCGCACACATAGCTAGCGATGTCAATGAAGTTTTCATAGCCTTGTTGCCAAGTATGCAAAGGTCAATGCCTTGGTCATGGCCTTGGATGGATGCCGATACACATCTACATCATTTGATGGTCATGCACGCTATGGAGGGATGTCAGTTTGTTGTCGCGAACTCCTTGATCTTTTGTTGTAGCCTCACTCTGATACTAGTATAAAGCACTCGTGGATTCCTTGCCTTCAGAAAGCAAAGAAGTTAGGAAAAGCTTGGTTAACCTCCTAGACACTCAAGATGATAGCCTCTTTTAGCATCACATTGGTATCTTTAGGCAGATCCATGGACTATTTTTAGAACTCGGCTTTTAATGAGTCTAATCATATTGACATCGTATCCTTTGACCCTTTGGTCCATATTGACTATTTTTAGAACCCAAATTTTAATGAGTCTAATCATATTGACATCATATCATGTTTAGAACCCAAATTTTAATGAGTCTAATCATATTGACATCGTATCATTTGACCCTTTGGTCCATATACCCTTGTGCCCTAACGTAGACATCTCTTGACCCCTTAACCCTATCAATGCCTTAGCATTGTGGTCCATTTCCTACTATTAGCACTATAGTCTAGAGCTATCCTACAGACCATGTCCACTCAAGACCCTTATCTTGACACGAAGTGCTTTTTTTTATCATGAGCAGGGATTTAAAATTTGACTAGGCTCACCATGTGCCTTTGACTAAAGGGGAGACACCTTTTGTGATGAAGTTAAAAGTTACTAAAGATGGTAGTTTGGAGGGGAGGTTTCTAGATCTAGAAAGGTTCCTAGCTAGGAAGTTGTTTATTTTAGAGAATGACTAAACAAGGCATCTTGGTACTCCCAATATCTCGCAACAACCCATTTGCAAGAAACCTATTAAAACAAGGTTTTTCTAATCTTGAAGGCTGAGACCTATCTCTTCTTTGGGGAGTTCAAGTGCTTTAAGCCACTTATGGAAATTTGAAATGATTGAAGTCACCTTTTCAAAGAGATTTCATGTACATGAAGGCTAGTTTGGGGCATTCTGAAAGGTCAAGAAGTAGATAAATGCAAGGATAATGATATGCTTAAGGGCAGTGATCCTTAGAAGCTAATCTTTTTTACAAGTCATTCCAAAAATCTAGTTTAGTGATGATTTTAAAGATGATCCAATCAGAAATTTTCTTATTAACGGTGACCACTAACCACATGGGGTACCCAACGAGAGGAGGATATCTAATGAGGGTTTGTAAACCCCTCATGTTATGGTTTATCTTAGACCTAGATGCAAGAGAGAAGGTATTGAACCAATTCATGAAGGTTTGACAGATTGGTCAAAGCCAACCAAGGCATTAATGGCTGTGGCATAGAGAAGAAGGGCTAAAGGGCTTCCTTGTTTTATAGCTTTTTGAGATAGAAGGGAGTGGTGGTCTTATGATTAATAGTTATTCTTGAGGTATCATTGCCAAAAGGGGTGATATCTATTAGTTTAATTTCCTCCCGAGGCCCATATCTTGGGGAGATTGGAGAATGAACCTTGTTCTAGCCTATCATAGGCTTTGTCAAAGTCCATCTTAAAGAAGATAGAGTCCTAGTTCATTTTTTAGACACAATCTAGTCCTTTCTAAAGGGAAATCATTGTATCTAAGATGTATGTATCCTTAATGAAACCCCTTTGATGGACAGAGAATCTTTTGGTTTGAGCTTTGAAATAAACTTTGCAACTTAAGATGAGGGAGCCAATTGGTCTCCAATTTGAAAGTAGCTCTTTATCTTCCTTTTAATGATTACAAGCTTTTTAATGATTCCTTTATAAGGCAATATGAGAGGTTGGATGAGGATATCTTTAAAGGTCTAAAATGATTTATAAGGAATACAATTAATACCAAGGAACTTGTGTTTTTTGAGGAATTTATGGAGCCCTTGAGGTAAACCTAAAATCAACATCCAACAAGGCACTATTTTCAACCTTTTAGCATCTCTTTACAAGTCCTTTTTAAGATATGTTAAAGACCAAAATCACCAATCTTAGAAGGGATAGAAAGAATCTGATTGTGAAAATTTAAGACCATATCGGGGAATATGGGAATTTCCCATAAGTTTGGGACACGTGGTCAAATCTTTGGATTTGCCATAACTTGAACACTATAACTCCAAATCGAGCGCTCTATAGCTCAATAGATTCTATTTTTCAAGTGCTTTCCAATGATAGGTCATATCATATAGTTTTGAGAGACTTATGGGCATGTTATCCGGGTGCCACCTTTTTAATATTTAAAAAATGGGAATTGGGAGATGCCCAAACTCACTAATATTGTGTATTCATGCTTATAAGTTAAGATTAAGAGGATTTTATTAGTGTTGAACCTGTGAATTTTTATTTGAGAAGTGGATACATGAGGAAATTGAATATTTCAAAAACCTTAAGAATGCATCAAGGGATTGGACATGTCCCTAATGAAACATTCTCTAGCCTTAAAAATGAGAGAGCATTGCATCCACCATTGCTTCCCTCTCAACTATATTAAAGTAGCACTTGAGGGAGCTCATGCTTGAAGCAAGCAGTGCAAAGAGTGAAGATTTGTCACACAAATTGATGATTTGAACTTCTTCTATGACATTTTGTGCTTGTTATTCACATCTTGATAGAGGTATATTCTCATCATCGAGCTCTACCTATAAATCAAATGGGGGTTTTGGCTTGAGAAGCCATTGACACTCAATTTTGGGGCTTCCATAGCCTAATTTGGTTGCATTTGGGAAGCAATTAGTAGATTGAATTGAAGTAGAACATCTTAGTTTTGAATTCTTGAGAAGAGGTTTTAATATATGTCTTTGATGCATACAAACATAGGGCCTTTTTAAGTAGGGGGCATGTTGTCATTTTGGAAGTAAAGGACCTAATTGCCAAAAGAACAAGGCTTAAGTAGGGCCTTTAACTAGGGGGCTCACTACAATCTGTAAAAGAGAGAGAGAGAGAGAGAGAGAGAGAGAGAGAGAGAGAGAGAGAGAGAGAGAGAGAGAGAGAGAGAGAGAGAGAGAGAGAGAGAGAGAGAGAGAGAGAGAGAGAGAGAGAGAGAGAGAGAGAGAGAGAGAGAGAGAGAGAGAGTTGATTATTTGCTGAGATCACGATGTTTATGGATTAATGTCAAAAGAGCCAGAAATTGTTTCACACTATAAAAACAAGATACTATGCTTTGGAGGTTACTTTTCTTGAGATTAATAGCCAGGAATTCCATAAAAAAAGAGTAAAGTTATTAGTATGGACTAAAATTGCTCATGGTATTGTTATCTTTGTTGTGAGCACTTGGTTTTGCAATTTTTGGTCTTGTAGTTGATTGTATCCTAATTGCTTGTTGTGCATTTGTCTTATTTTGGGGTTATAGATGTATTTTAGCCATTACTAGGCTCTGTGGTACACTTAGATTACCATCAATTGGTCTCTTTTGATTTGCACTTGAGTATATTTTGGGCATTTTGGTGTATTGGTTGAGAAAAAACAAGTAAAGCCAAATAAATGCAAGGGTGTTAAGCTTGAGGATGGATGGTGACATCTAGGAAGAAATAAATGAGTTCAACTATATTGATCTCCATATGGAGGAGGGGGCTTCTATGTCCAACCATCTCAATGAGTTTAGTACTATTTTCAAGCAATTGACATCTTAAAATATCACCTTCCATGATTAAGTTAAGGCTATGGTCTTGTTAGTTACCTTCTTGAGAGTTGGGACACTTTCAAGACAACCACTAGTAACTCTACACTTGTAGGTGTTCTTATGAGTGCCAATGTTGAAAATAGTTTTCTCACTAAGGAGGTGGATAGAAAGAACAATGTAGGATCAAATAGCTCTAGTGCACTCATTGTGAGAGGAAGATCAAATGCCAAGGGGAACTCTTGTAAGAGAGGCAAGTCAAGGAGTATGTCTCATAACATAAAGGATGTGGAACAATTCTTTCACAATAAGAAGGGACATATAAAGAAGGATTGCTACAAGTGGAAGAACAAAAAATAAAAGGGCAAAATCAAAATAAAGATGATAGTAAGAAGGAAGAGAAGGGTAAGGCAAAGATAAAGGAGATTAATGCATAAAATAGTGATGATGGATATGTTTTATATGTATCTGCTTTTGGTGACATATTCTTGGTTGCCATGGATAATGGCATGTCACAGATTTGGCTTTTGGATTTTTGTGCATTATTCCATGTGAGTTTGGATAAAGAGTGGTTTAGTGGTTATGATGTTGGAAAATGAGGACGTGTTCAATTTGGTAATATTATGCATGTAACTATTTTTTAGGGAATATACATTTTTCATTTCTTGATGCATCTTTTCAATCTTGTGGAATGTATGGCATGTTCCAGACTTGACTAGGAGTTAGATAAATAGGATAGCTTGATGATTATAGTTATAAGTGTGATATTTGGAGATCGTGTATGGCAAAGTGTAATATCCCATCGCTGTTATGAGGACCCCCCTATTACATTTCACCGTCATTGTCAGATTATCTCCCCCCTTTTTTTTCTTTCCAAATTAAAAAGAAGAATTTTTTTTATTACGTCCCCCCTGTCAACGCGGTCAGTTGTGGCGAGGGAGGGGGAGTTGAACTACTCGACCAGGGGGGAGCTATTACTATTAGGTGACAAGGAGTTGTAGTGGGTGTCGGCACTGGGACTGGGGGATGATGTGGCAAAGGTGGAGCTATTGAGGTAAAGGAAACCGAAGGGGATGATGATTACGATTGGGGGGAGGGGCACACGTGTTCCACCTCCATCCCCTCCCCCACTACTCCTCTTGTTATGCTGCATGGCAGACGATCACTAAGACCATAGAGTGGAGCTAAGGCCTCCTTACCATGATGCCTTCTCCCCCCAATAATACCCTTCTTCCTCCTCCTATAAAAATCCCCCCCCCCTCCTTCAACGGGGGCAAAACAACTCTCTTCTTTTTCCCCGATTATTACCCACCGTATCCCTTATAGATCCCCCCCCTAGAGAAGGATAATTCTTTTTTCTTTCCCCCCTCCTTGAGCAGTAACAAGCCATTCTTCTTTAGCCCCCTTGCTACTAACAGAGAGAGAGAGAGAGAGAGAGAGAGAGAGAGAGAGAGAGAGAGAGAGAGAGGAGGCCCAAGGACAATTCCTTTCTTGGGCGAAGGCTCGACTACCCTCTCTTCCCATCATGAGTCCTCGTAACCTCTCCATTGATTGCTTCTAGTTGACAAGGAGATCGTGGAAGTCAAGACAAGGCGTAGGGAACTCCGGCACCAAGGAGTCCTCCGAGAGGGGTGAAGGACGCATCCCAAGCTCCGAAATGGCCCCAAAGCATAAACTCTCCCAAGTAACTAGAAAAGCAGTGAATTCGGAAGGAGGATTGGGCAAAGATGCCACCATCAACACGAACAGGTTATCGGGCATAAATGCTAATCTGACACTTCAAAACCAGGTACCGCTACCGGGTCTAGTATTTTGAAACGAACATTTAAGCATGGACATCATTAGGGAGAAGTCACACTTCGCATCGCACATAGCTTGAAAGGTAGTTGAAAAAGGTTTAACAACCATGAAGTGCGATGAATAGATTGAGTATCTATGGGTTGTTGCAGTAATTAAGCCAAGTATTAGGTTCAAACTTTCACAAATTCATCATAGATTGCTGGTATACATCAATATTCCATATAGGTCAATTGCATCGTGTAGACCATTGGAGCAAATTAACTCGCATTTACAATGAACTCAGGCACACTCGCACTTAAATACTTAGGTCATGCCTTATGAATTGCATAAGTGCACTAGAAGGAATTTTGATGAATATGGATCTGCATCGTATCATCAACTCAAGAAAGACTTGCATCTCGATTTGCATGGCATCATGGATAGCCTCAGTTGCACCACATAATAGGGATGCACCTAAAAGGGTAGATTTTAAGATGTGCATGTGAAATGCTAAGCTTAATTGCAAGGGCCAGTTTGGTAAATGAAATCTTACTAAATAAGTTAGGCTAAGATTTAATTCGACTCAACTAGGATTCTAATTACAAATAGGTTAAGTTGTCCTTACGACCATATTTTGACTTAGAGTCAACTTGCTCTTTGGTTTCTATCCCAATAGCTAGCCGCGATGGGTCCAAAACAATCTTGGGTATATCATTTTCAAAATATGATACATCTCGAAGCTAACACAAGAAAACTTGAATGTCATATCCACAAGAAGAATGACTATTCGCCACATTACATTCGATACTCGCAACTATTTTAGGATAGTAAATAGGTTTTGTTTACACTTGACTTGTGAGAGAGGAATGAACAAAAGATCCTGCTATCTTGAGGGAAGGAAACCCTAGGGTAAACTTAGAACCCGGATAAAATTCTAAAGTGGGAAAATGGTTGCCAACTGACCAATTTGAAATCCTAGACCGGGATCTTAAGATAAGAACCAAAGGTTAGTAACTTAGGGGAGCTACCATCCGAAACTATAGCATAATTGCTTACTCTTTTTACATAGGAGCGAGGTTGGAAAGAGGGTATTCTCTATCCCTCAGAGGATAATGGGAACTGACGCCCAGGCAAGAAGACCCAAGAAGGGCAATGCTAGGCATTCAAAGATGGTAACTCCACCTGAGTGGATGTCTGTGAAAAGGAATGTATGGCCCAAGCTCACAAAAGAAATTTGAATAATGAATTAGGTTGAATTTCTTGGAGGGCGCACTAAGCTACCCCCAGCTGGCTGCCAACCCTAGCCAAGGGGGTTCCAAAATAATTGTGATGGGTACGTGGACCGAACCTGCCACGAGAGGTCTCTCCATGGATTAGTTTGTACGTAGGAGGATGATTGGATGTCGGGGGAGCTCCGACTGTAAATTCCCTGCCTTCGGGTCCTACTCAAAACAATCTACGTAAATCGGGATAGATTCTCGAGGCCCTATTACTAGTGCAAGGGCGAAAACTTAGAAGAAATAAGACGCATCCTCATGGATTGCGGGAAATGTCCTTTTTGGACAAGATTTGTATCTCAGTTAAAATGCTAATATAAAGTTTGCTTCCAAGGAACTTGTTTGAGTTGTTTTCATATCAGTGTCGTAAGTTACGTAAACGAACCCTGTTTCCAAAAAGGCTTAATTAAGGAAGCTCATTTTAAGTGTCACATGTAAATGTGATAGGACCTAATTAGATAACTAAAGAACACCTATTGAGCGAAGCGGGTGGGCGGAACCCTAGATGGGTCCATCCTACAGAAGGGTGGTCTCAAAGGACCGGGAGACTTCTCGCAAGATTCTACAAATGTACGATCTTTAGGTAATATTAGGTTAGAACCTGATTCATGCCATTTTAGGGGATCAGAATGGGACTATGCCCTATGGGTAGAGAGGTTGAGCGGCGCATCCCTCTCGTTTTCCATTCTCCTTGAACTAAGTGCGGCATGGATCTACTTCGGCTTGGGTATCTCTGCGTAAAGTAGGATGTCCAAGATCTAATGCTAGAATGCTATTAGGAGACATTGGCAACTAGAAACTTGGATTTCAGGTTGGTCCTAGTGGGTGGCCACGAACGTTCCATTGCGAAGTGGACTCGGGGAACCCTAGGCGACAAACCCCGGAACATTCCATGGGAGTGCCGGGCAGCGACACTTAGATTCATTTCTCAATGGACCACTAAAAAACGTGCTTGGAGAGTCGTTAAGTGGGCACTTTACACAAAGGATCTCTTATTATTTCTAAAGGGCCTAAATTTGGTACTTATGTATCATTTGCATGAAAGGTGAGAAGGATCGAAGCTTGCTTGGAAGAGCTATGGTAGGAGAGCAAGAGCAAGAAAGAAAGAGAGACCAAATGGAAACTCCAATAGTCACAATCTGTGACTGCACCTTCCTTTATTTAAACTGTCATGGAAAGAATAAATAATAAAGTAATGGTGATGGGCGCCCACCACCTGTAGTGTGCAATGGCATGTATTGTTAGTGTAGTAATACACAGGCCGCTAGGGGAGGCACCTTTATCCCCAACAACCTCTCACTTAAAGGTGAATCTGCCCCAGTGAGGAGGGAAAAGAAAAAAAAAGAAAACCCAATACAATGTACACATGTACAATAGGATGAGGAAAAACATCATCTCATCCAACTCCCATCAATCTTCTGAGGAAGGAAAAGCGCTTAGTAGTGAGGCTTTTCGTAAGCAGATCTGCAGGATTTTCATCAATGGAGATCTTGACAAGATCAACAAACTTGTCCTCCACAACTCCACATATGAAGTGATATCTCACCTCAATGTGTTTCGTCTTCGTATGGAAGACTGGATTCTTGGCTAGTTGAATAGCACTCATAGAATTCGAATGCAGCGTAGGTATAGTATCAATCCCAAGGTCATGAACCAAACGTCCCAACTATATGGCCTCCTTGCAAGCCTTAGTGGCTGCAACATACTCAGTCTCAGTGGTAGAGAGATCCGTACACTTTTGAAACCTAGACATCCATGAGATATCACCTCTAGCATAGGTGAATACATAGCTAGAAGTGGACTTCCTACTATATGCATGTCCTGCATAATCGGAGTCTATGTACCCCACAACTCCTATACCCTGGCTGCCATAGCAAATGCATATATCTGATGTGCCTTTCAGGTATCTCATGATACCCTTCATAGGATCCCAATGTTTTTTGCCAAATATAGCCATATAGCGTGCCACAACACCAACTACAAAGGCAATATATGGACGAGTGACTATCATGGAATATATAAAACTACCCACGGTTTGATGCATAAGGGATCTTGTCCATCTCGGCCTTCTACTCATCTATCTGTGGATAATCTGCCTATGAAAACTTCACATAAGAAGGTAATGGATAGCCAATAGGCTTCATGTCTTGCATGAGAAAACACTCAAGGACTTTATGAATGTACTTCCTTTGTGAGAGGTAGAGTAGTTCTTGATGCCTATCGCGGTTAATGCGCATACCAAGAATGTGAGAGGCATGTCCCAAATCCTTCATCTCAAAGCTCTTTTTCAGTTGAGATTTAAAAGCATCCAACTCATCATGAGCTTTCCTTGCTATCATCATATTATCCACATAAAGTACCAAAATAAGCAATGAGCCATCACGGGCTGTCTTTGTGTAAAGACACGGATCCATAGCGCTCTTGCTCTAGCCCTGTGATTGCATAAAGGCACAAACTTATGATACCACTTTCTAGATGCCTGCTTCAAGCCATAAAGACTTTTCTTCAACTTGCACACTAGGTGCTCCGTGCTAGGTTTTGCAAAGCCCTTAGGCTGCTCCATGTATATCTCATCATGCAAATCCCCATGTAAGAATGCAATCTTGACATCCATCTGATATATGTCCAAGTCAAGCTACGCGACTAAGGCCAAAACCAAGCGTAGGGTGGTCATCTTGACCACAGGAGAAAAGACTTCATCAAAGTCAACTCCATGCTCTTGTTTAAAACCCTTAGCAACAAGTCTTGCCTTATAAGTTGGCTTGGGGTGTCTAGGGGTACTTTTCAACTTGTACACCCATTTGCATGGCAAAGCCTTCTTGCTATTAGGCAATGCAACCAAATCCCAAGTCATATTCTTATGCAAGGAGTCCAATCTTAGACTTCATAGCCCTCTTCCAAGAGTGACTGTTACCCCTGGGCATAGCCTCCTCATAGGTGAGAGGCTCTCCTGCATCTGTAACCAAGACATAATGCATCGAGGGCTCAAATTTATCAAATGGACATCTAGCTCTAGTAGATTGTCTCACTACAGGCTCTGCTGCATATCTAGCATCCTATCCAACACCCTGGCCACGTGTACCAATTGATGTTGCAAGCTGTCCAATTAGTTATGCAGGAGCACGTGGCTCCTCCTGGAATATAACACTGTGTATCTCTAGCACCTTCTCAGACTGCCTATGTGTCTTGTCTTCATGGAAGACTACGTCATGGCTACGGATGACTTTTTGTGCCTGTGGATCCCAGAGATGGTAACCCATCTCACCTACATCTCCATAGCCAAAGAAAATGCATTTGATACTCTTAGGATCCAACTGATTCTGCTTGTCCTTGGGCACATGGTAGAATGTCTCAAATCTAAAGACACATAGATGCGCATAAGATGTAGGTTTCCCACATTCCATACCTCCTCTGCAACCTGAAAATCCAAACCACTAGAAGGTGATCTATTGATGAAATGCACAACTATACTGATTGCCTCAGCCCAAAAGCTCTGTGGTAGGCATGCATGGCTAAGCATACTGCGTACACGCTGCTGGATGGTTCTATTCATATGCTTAGCCAAACCATTCTAGGGTGGGGTATAGGGGGTGGTCAGCTGATACTTAATACCGCTCTTGTCACATAGCTGCTTAAAGGCATGTGACACATATTCTTCCCCATTGTCAGTCCTAAGGCATTTCAACCTATGCCTAGTCTGGTTTTCAACCAATGCAAGTCATTGTTGAAACACAGCCAAGACATTTGGCTTAAGCTTAATGGGGTAAGCCCAGAATTCACGCAAAAATCATCAATGAACATCAAAAAATACTTTGCACCACCAATAGACTGATAGGGCATGGGCCCACAAATATCCGAATGTACCAATGCCAAGGACTCACTCATGCATGTCCTACCAAACTTCTTATGTGTATTCCTAGTCTGTTTGCCATAAAGACAATGCTCACATGAATCAAAATATGTATAGTCAAGGGGTGGTAAGTACTGCAAACTAGAAAGTATTTTCATTCCCTTCAAGGACATATGGCCCAAATAGGCATGCCAAAGAGATACATGTGGGATGGAACTAACTGACAAAACATGGTCAATAGAGGACCCATCAACGATAAGAGGCTAGAGGTTGCCAAGCCTAAGCACCTCTAGCAAGCACAAGTCTGCCCCAGGGTGATCTTCCAGGCAGAATCTCCAAATGAAACATGAAATCAAGCATCATCAAGCTGCTCTGCAGACATAAGACTGTGTGTAAGTGCAGGTACATGATGTACATCCTGTAATAGAAAAGTAATGCCAGTAGAGAACTATAGCCGATGGACATCCCCGATGCTAATAATAGCAAGTGAACTGAACTAGAGACAGTGCGATAGGAATGGAAACGGCATGGTATAACATGAAATGAAGCAATAGAATCCAAGAGCTAGCATTGCACATACATAGAGTGAACCTCGATCAATGGCATAGCATCACAAGAACTAGCTGCAAGTATGTACTCCCCATCAGAGTCATCAATTTGCATGACATTTATCTCCTTGATTTTCACACTAGATTTCATAGGTACCATGTTGTAATTAGAGGACTTTTTCTATACTTTGTCTTTCCCCTTGTCTTTGCGCTTCTCATTGTGCAACTCATGACACTGTGGGTGTATATAACCCTTCTTGCCGCAATGATGACATGTCACATTAGCATTTCTCCCATGAGACTTGCTGCATGACTTACCATGCAACTTAGACCTAGACTTCTGTGAATCTCTGCCATGTCCATAACCACGGTCATTCTTTCTAGTAACATCTTTGCCTCTAACATTCAAAGCATGCGACACACAAGAGCCATCCAAGTTCTTACGGTTGATCTCTTCCTACAGAAGAGCACTTTCTACATCAAGCAAGTTCAAAATAGTAGCAGGAGCACATAAGGCAGTGCGGAATATATCCCATGACTCACTCAGAGTCCCAAGCAAAAACAATGGAGTAACCTCATCTTTAAAGGTAATGCACCCTGCGATGTCAAGTTCTTGAGAATAGCATGGACCTACCTCAAATGAGCACACATCGTCATATTCTCCTTCATGCGTAGGTCCATAACTTGCTTTAGCCAATACATTTGACTTGCCGGACTTTTCTTGTCATAGAGGTTCTTGATCTTATCCCAAAGCTGCTAAGCACTCTGTGCTTCCTCAACCACATTGTAATGCACCTATTCTTTCAGTGAGAGACAAGATGAGGGTGGACTTGCATAACTCATCAAGCTCATCCCATTTGTCATCAGTCATATTTTCATGCTGCTCACCATGCATCCTTAGTGGCTTTATCTGTGATTTCTGCACCAATACATGCCAAACTTGCATGTTCTAGTAGGCATAATTCCTACCATCAAGCGTAATGATGTTGTAGATAGCATTATCAGTGGAAGAAGATGCCATACTGTAGTCTAAAATGGTGCAAACAGTGCAAATTTACTCGATGTTTTCTACTGTAAACATCCAAAATACCACCAAAACCAAGGCAAAATGAACACAATCTAATAGCTAATGATGATGTCCCCACCAAGTACCATCAAAAGTACATAAAATCAGGATGATTCAATATGAAAATTTCCACATCAGGCCATGCATAAGTGCTTGCTGTAATAAATTACAGCCACGTACAATGAGAGCAAACTGTAGGCAAAATGAATGCACCAAGTCAACCACTGACTGTCAAAGCACAACTAGCATCAAGCGGGCATAAATCAACATGTAACGGTCATACGAACATCAAGCAAACACCCAAGCATGTCAAATGAATCCGTCAGTAAGCCAGCACACCCCCTACAACACCGGCAAGACCTAGCGCAAATAGGTATATGCTCAGGGAGTGCAAAGCCCAAATGAGCCCAAGTACATTTGTGAGGACCATGGCATATCAATCATGCAACATCCAAGTGAAGATCCCAGTCTCAAGTATTTGAATGCTCAAGTAGCATAAACTGCCTGCTCAATGTCTATCAAGTATATTAAGACGCTCCCACTGGCACAAAAGCCATAAATATCAAGCAAAGAATCTCAACAAGGGCATATGATAGCACCAGTGCCAGAGGATCTAAGATCAAGCATCAATAATACCTCATGAGCATATAGGCCATGTAGCATCCGTATATAGCATCCATAGACATCAAGTACATCCAAATTGTAACTTTGGCAAGCCGAGAAATAGCCAAAGTCAGCTCCCGGCAATCAAATGTCAAGCCAAAGCAAGGCTCAATAGCATCTAACTCCAAACAATGTAACGAGCATGTAGTTGTGGCCAAGCATGTCAAGACCGATCAGACACAAGTAAAGTACATGCCATAAGTACATCAAAGATGGAGATCCAAATGCTATGTGAAGCAAGCTCAAGCTCAGCCAATGATTCGAGAGAAAATCCAAGCTCTATGTCAATGCCCAAGAGTCACTACATCAATGTATACATCCAAGACATAGCCTGAATGCAGTAGGCATATTCAAACATAAGCAAAAGAGCTTCAGCCTTGAATATTCTAGTAGCAAATAAATGTCCAAAATTGAGTGAATAGTAGCTAAATCCAAGCTCAAAACCATAGACAAACCATAGGCATACTTTTTCATATGTATAGGCACCAACCGGGCATAATCGGGCATCAAATGACTATGTAGCATTAACATAAAGTGTAATGTTAGGGGATTGCCCTATTTTGGGCTACTTGTGGACTATGTAAAATAGTCAATGACTGAGCAAATTCAGCCCCAAAATCATCTCATATCATAGGCATACATTCCCCTAGCATTCGAGGAGCATTCGGGACCAACAGAGCAACCAATGTCAATGCCAAAGTGGTCCAAACATAAAATGCTATTGTAGCACTATTGTGGGCTGCTTGTAAACTATGTATAACGGTCCCAAGCATGAATTAAATCACATCAGAGCTCAATGCCAAGGCTTGGGATCAAATGCCAGGCATAAACTAAGTGTATAGTGCCCAAATGAGGCTGCCAATGACTGGAATGAGTTGGAGGAGATCAAACAACTAGTCACGTGCTGTAAATGCACCTAGAAAAATGGCACAAATATTTTTAGGGTTGCTGCTCATGTTTTTGAGCTAGGCAGAGTGGTAGGAAGCTCAAGTGGGTGCCAAAGAATGCACACAACAAGCTTGAGGTGCCCTAATAAAGCCTATGTCAAGATATGGAGCACCAGAGATTCAATCATGCTACCCCCTTTCTCTTCTCAGACCTCTAGACCTATACCATCATGAAACCTTGAAGAAAATGAAGAAATACCTTTGTTGGAATGCCTTGAGAGTGTCCAAAGGGGTTAGGTAGGTGCTCAAGAAGCCGGGGAGTGACGGGAGCTCAAGAGAGTTGCGGCTATGGTTGCGGGGAAGGAGACCCAATGAGTGTAGGTAATCAATAGGAAGCTGAAGACACCACGAACCAAGCTCGAGTAGTCATGAATCCATGCTTTGATATGAGTTGAAAGGTGAGAAGGATCAAAGCTTGCTTAGAAGAGCTATGGCAGGAGAGCAAGGGCAAGAAAGAGAGAGAGACCAAATGGGAACTCCAATAGTCACAATGTGTGATCGGGCCTTCCTTTATTCAAAATATCACTGAAAGAATAAATAATAAAGTGATGGTGATGGGCACCTGCCACCTGTAGTGTGTAGTGCCGGGTATTGTTAGTGTAGTAATACACGCGAGGCTAGACAGAGGTGCCCTTACCCCCAACATTGCATGTTTCCTAGGTTAAAGACATGTTGTAGTTGTCATTGAATAGCCATTAATTTCTTTACGGTGTTATTATTTGGAGCACATGTTAGTTACACGAATGAAAGCTTTGTTTCAATTGAAATATTCTATGTTTGAACTTTTTTTATTTTGGTTTTTGTAAACATAATCATTTGGCAAGCAAATGAAATTATTGCATGAGAGAGGTGATGGTACTAAAAGATCAGAGTACTTGGATTTGGTTTATAATGATTTGTGTGGGCCTATGCCCATAGTCTCATAGGGTGGAGCTTTGTATTTTGCCACTAGGAAGATTTGGGCTTACCTTCTCATAAGAAGAGTAGTGTAATAAAAGATCAAAGTACTTGGATTTGGTTCACATTGATTTTTGTGGGCCTATGCCCACAGTCTCATTGGGTGGAGCTTTGTATTTTGCCACTTTCATAGGTAATGCCACTAGGAAGATTTTGGGCTTTCCCTCTTGTAAGAAGAGTGGTGTATTAGATGCAATTTGAAGTTTCTTGGAGTTTTCAAAGAATTAGTTAGGAAAAAAGCTTAAGTGCTTAAGAATTTACCATGGTGGTGATCTCATACCTTTACAAACTTTTGTACTAGCCATGGTATCAAAAGAGAGTTGATAGCTCTAGAGCATCTTGCTCAATATGATTGGTTGAGAAGATCAATATGACCATTTATGAAAGGGTCCATAGTGTGCTCTCTAATGCTGGTCTCACTAATGGATTTTAGGTTTGAGCTATAAAGATAGCAATACATTTGATCAATAGGTCTCCTAGCAAGCCATTCGATGATAGAATTCTAGAGAAGTTATGATCTAGAAAGAGTCCTAGTTGTGATCACTTATGTGTCTCTAGTTTTGAGGCATTTATGTATGTATCTAGGGATAAGTGGAGTAAGATTCATCCTAAGTCTAAGAAGTCTATCTTTCTTGGACATAAAGAGTCAAGAAAAATGGGTTATTGCTTATGGGATCCTAAATCTAAGGAGGTAATAAACAAGCATTATGTTATTTTTAATGAGGGTAAGATGCATAGGCATCCCATTTAAATAGTTGAGATCCACATGGTAGTGTTCTGGAACAATGAATAGCCACCACATGAATAGTATATATGGCATGCATGGCTTAGATAGCTAGCTAGTGTTGAGGTGGGAGCGCCATAGGTAGCTAAACACCCTCATGTTATAGGTAAATGGATAGGTGGGACAACCACATGCTCCTATTGAGCTAGTTTTACAATGGTCTAGAAGGGTTTCTAATTGCCAAATATATACACTCCCTCTCTAGACTATGTCATGGTTACAACATAAGTGGAAAAGGACCATGTAGTTAGAGATGGATTCTTTGGTGAAAAATGCTACTTGGAAGTTAGTTCCTTTGCTTAAGGGCGAACATGCATTACAATGCAAGTGGACCTACAAGTTGATGGTATCCACATATGACGGATTGCCTAAGTATAAGGCAAGATTGGTGGCAAAGGGACTTAAGCAATAGAAGGGGATTGATTTTGATTAGATCTTGTCCCTAGTAGTCAAGGCGACCACCCTTCATATAGCCCTTGCATTGGTTGCCAAGGAGGATATGGAGTTCGTTCACATGAGAGTAAAGATAACTTTCTTGCATGGTATTTGCAGACATTTACATATAACTGAAGGATTTGTTGTGGAAGGCAAGGAATAGTTGGTGCATAAGCTACATCAAAGCTTATATGGTTTGAAATAAGATCCTAGGGAATGACATCATAAGTTTAATGCCTTTATGTCATCTCAAGGGTTTACTAGAAGTGAGATTGACCTACTGCCTATACATGATGAAGGTGAGGGATGCTAGCCTTATGATCTCGATTCTATATGTTGATGACATGTTGATCATTGGTGGGAAGTTACTCATGGATGTGGATGCACTAAAGAAAAGGTTGCATGAAACCTTTGACGTAAAGGGCTTGGGGAATATTGGTCAAAGGTTGCATAAGACCTTAGACATGAAGGACGATGACATTCTTGGCATGTGCATTAGTGTTTCAATATGAACAAGGGGAAGATAATCAATGTTTCATTGTCTCTATACTTGAAACTTGGTCAAGAGGATAGCTCGAAGTGAGATGAGAAAAAGGCTAAAATGACTAAGATTTCTTATGCATATGCAATTGATAGCTTGATATACACCACGGTTACTATACATCTACACATTGCCTATATAGTGGGAGTGGTTAGTAGATATATGGCAAAACCTTGCAAGAAGCCTTGGGAGGTAGTGAAAAGCATCGTGAGATACTTGAATGGTACTAGATCTATGTGCATATGCCTTGAAAGGAAGGATGCACCTATCCTTGGATATGACTCAACATAATCATTTGTATGGTGACATTAAAAAGAACCATGGGGAGTAAATAACTCTTCTCTTATTATTCTTCTTCAAAACTTTATATAGTGTTTCTATCTCCCAACTTGTCCCCTTGCAATACATCATAGTGCCTCTTTATATTGGCAATCAAAGCCTTACGCAAAAGACTATTCTATGAAGAAAAACTCAAAGGTTCACTCTATTACCCAATATCTAAGCCATAGTAATTCAAAGAAATGCTCATATACTAGTCACTTCAAAAGGAGTGTACATTTTTTGATGGTTAAGGAAAAATTGGGTACGAATGATACATAACATAACCACTAAGTTATTGACAATAACACTTATGGGAAATTTGGCTCCTTATGACTTCATTCAAGTAAAAATGGCTTTGTCCTATTCCCCTAATATTCAAGTGTCCAATGATGTGTACTTATAAAGTTCCACGATGTAAAAGAACGTGAATGGGTTGTCATTTGAGCAAATTGCCTTGGTTGATAATGTTGGTTGATTATCCTTTCACTCTAGAACAAGATTATATTCTAGGTTCATTTGCTAAAGCCCATAGTAGTTTTAACCCCCTACACCTTGTCGCTTTGATAAGTGACGTTTAGCTTTGATTTAATATAGATGGTCTACATTAATGACTACGGCTGTTTCTAAAGGGAATTAGAACTAGATTTTGTGACTTGCACTATGCATATCTAGAATTTTGGTATTAAACCAAAAAATGATTTCCTTGAAATTAATTATCTAGAGTTATAGCCCTCACATAACCTATTTAGAATAATTAAATTGACTAAATTAGTGCAATCCAAGCACATTCAAAAGTACATTTTTGGAGCCTTCATAGTCTAGCAATAAATTAATAAGGTTGGCTGGATACTTAATTTGGCAGCTTCTTTGGTTGAATTAGTGTAAATTTGTCAATTTATTAAGCTAAGAAACATCTAAAATTTATTTGCTTTTAAGAATGGATCTCATAAAACCCCATATCTAAGTTGCAACTTATGTTATATTTGTACTAGTGAGCCGATTTGGAATAGATTGACCCAAACCCAATCTTATAGAGCCCCATGTCCAAGTTTCAACTCATCATGTATCACACACACACACACACACACACACACACACACACACACACACACACACACACACACACACACACACACACACACACACACACACACACACACACACACACACACACACACACACACACACACACACACACACACACACACACACACACACACACACACACACACACACACACACACACACACACACACACACACACACGATGATAATGAATTACATTTTCCTAAATTAATGGCTATAGGTTGGCATTATCAAGCAAAATATGTGGATTCGTGGCACTCTATAGACGTGTTTAGGTGATTAGTTGCTAGCTGAGCCTTGTCTCTCGCACTTTATTCTTTACCTAAATTATAGTGGGTATCCTATACATTTAAAACCAAAGAAATACTAGACATAGCACAATTGGTTGAGGAAAAAAAAAGGCCCATAAGCAAGTTGCTTGATGATCATTTGGCCTTATCTCTTCATTTATTGGCAAAATTATAGTGGATCATTAGAAAAAAAATGAACTCAAAAATGGGCCTTTTAACCCCCTCTCTCCTCCTTAAAATAAGGAAAAGAGGAGAGAAGAATAGTAAAATCATATTCTCTCTCCACTTTTGCAGTCTCATTTTGTCTTTTTTATATTATCCACAAATGAATTCCTCAAATTTCTTCTCTCTCCTCAATCAAGAACCATTTTTAAACCAAATTTTATATTAAAAAAGGAGTTAGTTATGAGAGTGTGGTGCTTGGTTTTCAATGTAAAATGATTTGTAGATACAAAATAATCGATATTTCAATCGAAAATAAGAGAAATGAAATTTAGGAAATTGATTTAAATATATTTTAGGGATTTTTAAATATTTTAGCTTTTGGTTAAAAAACAAACTTGTTGGTCAATTTTTTCATTTTTTGGAGATGTTTTTGGAGGTACATTTGAATTTTCTGAAATATGAGAACTCTTGGATAACCCTACTCTCTAAGCCATTTTCCCCCATTTCTTTACTCTCTCATGGATCTATTGTGACCTCTTCTCTTTGAATATGGAAGCTTCATTAACATAAAGAACTACTTACACCTCCCTTGCTCATAATCACTCATCCATAACCAATGTATGCAATCTATCTATGTCTATCTATCCATCCTCCCTTATTACGCTAAGCTACCTCCTTTCCCTTGGTACCTTTGTGTGCTTCTCTATGCATCTCTATTGTATCTCCTAAGATAACCAAGTTTGGCTCTCGATTTCTATTAATATCACTATTCATCCCCTCCAACCTATCTCCATATAGACACCGAACCAACCATTTCCATTAACTTCTTTACATATCTATCTCTCAATGTCTCTATATGTGTCTCTCTAGTTTAACATTGTAAACTCAATAGCCCTATTCATATTAACATATAAGTGTATCATTTGGCTTCTCTCTAGTCTAACTCTCTAGATATTAAACCTCATATTCTCATTAGCATCTTTGTGCTATCAATTCATATACTTGCAACAACTAGGGCACAAGCAATAAGTAAAATGAATACATGCAAGAAGGACCTGCGTATTGAGTAGAGATCGAATATGTTCCATTGTTTAAAAGGACCTAGTGTGCTAAACCCTTAGGTTCTATAGAGTTATAGGCAAATGAGATTGAAGCTCATGGACTTGTGGGTTGATGGGAGAATCTACCCAATCGATCCCCTAACCAATAAATGTCCAACTTTATCAGGGATTATACATTTTTTGAAGTATGTGTGTGAGGGTAATAATGGGTTGCTCAATTACACTAAGCAGCTCAATGATCACGCATTCAAAGTGTTTACAACCTACCAAGAAACCATAAAAAATTATCACTACGTGATCACTGCACATCAACTTCATATACGACATCTCATATGATAAGTGGTGCAATTGAATGAGACAAAAATTCAACAAAATAATCAGATTGTCACAATGCAGGACACTATCCATGACATTGGTATCTCATATGAGGAGGCATAGACACAATTGGATGAACTTAAAAAGATTAGTAGCAAGCTAACACATGATTCCAAACAAAAGAAAAAGCCAATCAATGAATTAATTATGAATAACGGCCAGTGGAAGTGACATATTATAGCATGCAAGGAAGCTTAGAATGAAATCCTAGGTGAGGGTGAGCTTGGATCATCTATTGGAAGATTACTAAAGGCAAGTACATTGGAAAACACTTTGTGCAACTTCAATGTTGTGAAGGAGAAGGTGATTGAGTCCACATTGAAAGATGTGTCAAACAAGTTCTTAGCATGGAACTTTAGTGTTCAATCAAAGTGCCATGTGTGGTGGTTGGTTGCATTTGAGGTTCCTAAGGAAACATTTGAGGTGCTATAGTTGTTCTTTATGCAGACAAGCATTCCAAACATCATTTATCATTAAGAACAACCCATGGAACTTTAGTGTTCAATCAAAGGGCCATGTGTGGTGGCTTGTTGCATTTGAGGTTCCTAAGGAAACATTTGAGGTGTTATAGTTGTTCTTTATGCACAAGAGCATTCCAAACATCATTCATCATTAAGAACATGGAAGATGCTCTTAGCTCGAGGGTATGATCAATACTTGGTGGAATGGCATCTTACAAAAGACTTGAAAATTGTAAAATGTATGTGTGAAATCTCCAATGATACAAATGCAAGGCATATATCCCTTGATAGAGAGGGTGGAAGGAAAGGACTAGGAGAGATGTGATATGCATCCTTGATCGGTTGTATGAACCATCCCCATTGTAGTGAGAAAGAAGATGGGTTTGGGATGGGTGTTACTGCTACATAGACAGTAATAATTTTCAGTATATCCACAAAAACTTAAAAAGAATCCAATAGATGAAGAATATGAAGGTCATAACTATTTTATTCACTCCATCAAGAAGAAATCCCACCTTATACACTTGCAGTCAAAGCTAGTGATATGGATTGTTATATTTATGATGATGTAACAAGAGTAATTTTTTACCCATAGAGTGTTAGTGCAGGGCGAGTCATGCCACCATGGATTCCATATAGAAGATCTTCCCAACTCTCCTTCACAGTATAGGCTTTTAGATATCCACCATTAATCCCCATGCTATTATCCTATTGATCTAGTTGATGTAATGAATTTTTATACTTAGAATTTCTATCTGATGTAATTTGAAAAAATTCGGCTAGCATTATTATAGCTATGAATAATGACAAAGTCTTGAATTTTTTTCAAGATTATGTATTTTGATACTAGATATGTTATAAATTTGAAAATCATGGGTTCGAGTATTAAAAACCTTAAGAGAGATATGAAAGTGATAGCATATGAAATGTGTGTCTAATCTTGTAAATGCGATTAATCCCAGGGTATCATGCCTTCCATGCTTATGCTTACCTTGGCTGATGTGCAAGAGAAGAAATTCATTCTCAAACAAATTAAGCCACCCAAGTTTGATGGAAAAGGAAAGAATGTTGTATTTGAAGCAAAAATTTGGATTGAGTCAATGGAGGACTTCTTTGCTACTGCATGAACTACTCCTAATGGAGTGATGATAGCTAAGCTAAAGCTAACAGGTGAAGCTTGGCTTTGGCGGAAGTAATAATGCAAGGATTAAGGGGTTTTTAAAGTAACCATCATTGGGGAGAAGCTCAAGGAAGCTATATGTGGGTGATACCTTTTGCTAGTGTACCACACTTTAAAAATAATGAGCTTCTTAATTTTACACAATTTGAACTAAGCTTAAACAACTACTATTCCACATTTTTATCCCTTTTAAAGTATGCCCTTTAGTTTAAGCTATTAAATTAGAAGAAGGATATCTTTTAAAAAAGCACTAGGTTTTCTTCTTGAAACAAAAACAAAGAGAGTAGAAAATGATGCACAATTTATGGGAAATTTAAAGGTAGCTGCATTTGATCAAAGTGCATTGGATTAGTCAAACATTAAATTTTGGAAAAATCTATTAGAAAATTTGCATAAAAATCCATTTAGCAATCAATAATAGAATGTATAGAGTTAAAGAAAGAAGGACTAATCTAGCTAGAAGTAAATTATTGTTTTGTTATAAAATTAATTTAATTGAATGAAACTTATTTTCTTTAATAGAATAAGTACACATGCCACTGAGCATTAGTAGTAAAGTGGAATCCTTGATTTACAGACTATTCGTAGATCTTAGGATAATTAGAATAGACTCACATAGACTACTTAACAAAAGGAAGTACGATCTTTAATCAAAAAGGCCAATGCATTAGTGTAAGTGACCCTCTTCCTAAATATTAGAAGCTTAAATTTCTTAAGAAAATACCCACTTTGTTAGCTTACGTAGCGTTCATCCTAAAGAAAAATTTGCATAAGGAATACTCCAAGGTTTCAACTTAGCTTCCACAAGCTAAGACAAGAGTTAGCCATACCTTGACACATAGAAACCTAACTAATCAACCAAGGCTCACAATGAGGTCAATTATCCAACCTTCAACAAGTGGTTTAGAGATTGCGAGACCTAAATAAACTAGGTAAACTAATTATAGCTAAGGAAGAGAGATTCAACAGGGGAATACAATTTAGCGTGGGGTTTCAAAAGTCCTAAGAATGTCCAAGGAGAAGACAAACCAAGTTGGAAAGTTGCCACTAGGTTAAATCCCGCTTTTGATTACCATATTGTTGTAATTACAATAGTGTTGCAAAGGGTTGCTTGTGATTGCAATGGTTCTTACAAAAGCTTGCTTGGCACGTTTGAAAATATATGATCATACAAGTTTAGGATCCTAATTAAACATAATTTACAAGAGGATAAAAGAGTCACACTAGACCTCCCCCAAGGCTAGCTGCAAAACCCTTCACCAAGGGGGTTGGTTTTTACTACCTCGGAGAGCTTAGACCAGCCTCGATAGCAAGAGATCACTCTATAGGGAACCCTTGGGCAGTAGGAGGAGGTGAGGGTTGTTGAGAATTCAAGCTCAACTCATGTACACTGACATGACAGCTAGTGTCCAACTGTCTCTAGCATGTGAGTTGTAGTCAATAAGTTGAGTACACTTAACTCTGGTAGAGTTAGTTAGTGTGAGTAGTCATCAGGTCACGTAGACCTAGTTCTTTCTAGTCATTCACTAGTATGTGTGCGAAGAACATGGAATAATGAAGAATATGGGAGTCCACTACTCCCTATTGCCTCATCTCTCTCTCCCTATCTTTTGACAAGGGTGCTAGGGGAGGCTTTGGCTAGTAAACCCCTTATGCTCCTAGGAGCCACCAAGTGACTTATGATTACTTCTTGAGAGCCCTGTTAGGGGCAAAATCTTGGTGATAATAAGACCTTTGGGTCATTATTTCATATGGCTAGAAGGTGGAGAAATTATAAAAGAATTTTTTTGATAAATAAAAGTTATTTTTCAAAGGACTATTTTTCTTGTTTTCTTGTCGTGACCTAAGCTATGTGAATGAACACTGTGACCTAAAAGGCTAATTAAAGAAGCTAGTTTTATATGTTCAAAACATAGGAAAGAGAGAGGGCAAGATTCTCGATGAATCCATCCTAAGGTAGGGTGGTCGTAGTGAGCCAAGAGCTTCTTTCACAATCTAGCAATTCAATGTGTTGAGTTAGAGGTAAAAAATTGACCAAGTACATGTTAGTTAGCACGTTGAATCTGTGTCATTTTAGGGAATCGTATTGAGAATTTACCCTATGGGAAAAGTGGTCGACAAACTTATACTCACCCTTATTTTTGAATCTCCTTGAACCAAGTGTGACAAGAGTCGGCTTCAGTTTGAGTGATCTAGCAAAAGCTATCACTCAAAGAGCGATGCTAGTTAAACTAATAGGTGATCTTAGTTTATTTTAGGAACTTGGAATTTAGGTTGATCCTCATGAGTATGGCCGAAACCTTCCACTGTGAAGTGGACCCGAGAGTGCCTAAGTAACAAACCTTGTGCTATAGAAAGGGTATCAAGCGGCATCACTTAGGAAAACTTCTCAATGGACCACTAAATCATGCTACTGAGGATATCTCAGTTGGGTGTGTTACATAACTGATCATAAGAGTCTCAAATGAAAACTAGATCTAAACATGAGACAAAGAAGATGTTTTCAAGTTTGTTATTTCTCTAAAGCTCAAATGTAGCCTTGCTCTTGAGATTGACTTTTAGTTGACATCCAATGGCTACATCCTTCTTGATTTCTTCACATCCCTTTGATTCTCAAAGGAAACCTTGGTCTTAAGCTTGGCCTTTCTTGAAGGTCTAAAGTGTAGATCCTTTTAGATGTCTTTGGGCCCTCTACCCTTAACCTTATTGACTTGGAATGTGTGTTAAAGCAATCTCCATTGGAGTTTACCACCATTAATATTTTTCATTAGCCACATCACTAATATTAAGGAAAACTTAAATGGACTTTGTAGGGGTTGCTATGTGGAATCAAGGGTCAAGATAAGACTCAAGACTAATATTAAAATAGGAGTGATTGGGATCAATAAAGGTGTTGTCCTATCGAATCCTAATCTTATTCATCAATGGTAGTTATAGACTAATAGGACTGGTTGGCATCCCTAAGGCATTGGATGGAGTCCTACCAAATCCTAATCTTTTTTCGTTATGGTAGTTATAGACTAATAGGAGTACAGGCTCTTACCAACTAGGGATTTCTAATCTAAGAAATACAATAGAGAAATAAAGATCATTGCAAGTGCATTTGTGGATCCGATTTCAAGTTAAGGTGTAAGTACAAGTTAAGGTGAAAGTACAAGTACAAGTTTGGATTTGCACTATGAGAGGAAACACATTGCTAAGTGAGATTGCAAAATCACAAACTATACCAAAGTCCTAAAATCCATAATGAGCTCTAAATTATTCACAATCTTGGAAGAATACAAAGTTGCCTCATGCACCCCAAGTTCAATTCTCATGCCATATATTATCATTTCAAGATTAATAATTTTCTTCTTCATCCCATGGAATCCAAAGCCTAACCCTTTCGGAGCTCCTCCTTTTTTTCCTTCCATGCATATATATACATGCATAAGATATTTAAAAGGTTTTTATTTAGAATGTAGTCATGAATATTTGATATATATACACTTTATAATCTTATGATTAAAGATAAGGAACTTGTATAAACTTGTTTTAGGATGTGACAAGTTAGTGTTAATAGTGACACAAATGGTGTTACAATCTATGAGCATAACACTGGGATCATCGAACACACCCTTATTCTTTCAAGGATTCAATGCACAAAGCCATGACTCTCTCACCTACTAGCCTATTTGCACACACATGAATCTAACAAGTCAACGGGATGTAGTGAGAAAACTTACCATGTCATCATCATTTGCATTAGTAAGCTACACTCCACAATTAGTGCACACACTCGCTTGCTTGCCTCCTTTCTTTCATAATTGTCCATGTGCTTGATGCTATGAATGAGAGGAGAGATGGAGAAGAGTTTTACCTCACACATCCCTCACAAACTCAATGCCACATGCTATTGATCATGTAGAGAAGAGAAGAGAATAGATGAAGCTTCACCATACACACCCCTCACTTCATAGCTAGAAGTGTTCTATAGCTAGAAATGAAGAATGCAATGAGAGCTATAAATTTGAGTACTCATAGATTTGGTTCTATGTACTTTTCAATTGTCTATTTTACACAAAATAGAATAATTCTAATTTGGATAGTAAACATTGAAATGATTTATGCTTTATGATGCTTATGGAACATTTTTGCAATGCTCAGATGATGCATTGATGCTTTTGAAAGGCTTTTGGGCTAATTAGAGCTTGATCACTAAGTCATTGAAGTGTTTATTGCTATAATAATAGTTTTGACAGCAAGCATACAACAGTAAGCTTCATACTTTGAATGCCTATTGTGTCGACATGGTAATTTGGGTATGCTACATGTTTACCGCAATGTCTAGCCTTGATATATGAACTTAAATATGGTTATGACATGATACATGGTATTTTGGGTATGCTACATATCCATGGTGATGTCTAGCATTGATATATGAACTCGGATATGGTTATGACATGCTTTGGCACTTGGATTTAAGCTACATTTGATATACTTGGGATTTGGTTAGTTGCTTTGAGCTTCTATGCTTACCCACTTACGTGTATTGAAGCTTCATTGGACACTTATGCTTCCATATGTATTTCTAATATGTTTGGGCTTTCTAGATGCTTTGATGTATATGTCTTGAGCTCTTCTCACTTACTTTGCACTCTAGATTTGGTTCTAGTGGGAGACACTTGTACTTACTTGGCAAAGCTTGGTTCTTTGAGACAATGGGACTCTTGGTTCATGTATATACTCTCTTGTATGCTATTAGATGTAGTTATCTTTGCTTGTGGGCTGATTTGATTTTGTAGACTTTGAACACCAATACTTACCTCTATTAGCAATTTGTCAATGATGTATATGCTTATTGGATGTATAGTTTATTGACACTTTAAGTTTGTGATAATCTTTGGTACCATTGGTCTATGCTTAGTCATTCCTAGTTGCATTCTTTGTATCCTAATTGCTAATCAAATATCCCTGTAGTGAAAGCTTGATTTTTTGGCTATTTACCCACAATTGGATTGATGTATATTGCTATATTTATTTCAACATTATTGTAATTATAGTTTCTAGCATTGTTTTGGAGAGCACACATTGCACTTTGGTAGTCTATTGCTTGCATTGGTGGACAACTCTATACTTTGGTATTCTCTTCTATTTGATCTTTGTTGTGAGTGTTAGGAGCCGATTTACAGTCATTTATAATAGCCCATTCTCTTGGATTTTGCATTGGTATACTCTCATTTATGAACCGGGGGTTTATATTATAAAACATCTAATATACCATGTGAGTTCAAAAGAAAGGGTATTTTATTTAGTAAAATTTATAAGAATATATTTACAAAAGGGATTTTTAATTACAATTTGAAAAAGAATCTATAAGTTTATTAAAGTAAAAGGGGTCAATTTATGGTCTTATAGTATGTAAGAAAAGGCTATTTCTTAATACCCTTTGAATACTCATCATTATATAGTTTATTTTCATTCAAAGGATCTTTAATCAACACTGGGAGAGCTATGGGTTGTAATGGAGGGGCCTTGTTAACCTCAATTCGAGACGACAAAAAAATAAAGGAAAAAACGAAACAAGAATTGAAAAAGAGTGAAGGCATAGAGACAGCCTCTAAAGCTAAACTGAGGCAAAAAGCGCAATTTTAAAGGGAAGGCGCCTCAAAAACTCTAAAAACTCTTGTAAAAGAGCGCCAGGCTCCCTCTTATGCCATTTGTAAAAGAAAGGGCATGAAGCAAGAAGAAGGAATTAGAAAAAGGGACCTTGCCACAATGGTCGGTCATGTCAAAAGGGATGGGTGCCCATGGGGTTTTAGGGTTTGTATATATAAAGTTCAAAAAATGAATGGAAGCTCATTCTTTGGTGTATGGCTAACAAGAGTCCTCTCTTCTTCTTTTCTCCTCTTCATCTTGCTTGTGTGTGTGTTCTTGAGGGAGGGAGTGTGAGAGTGTGAGGGAGTGAGTGAGTATGTGGGAGTGAGGGATCAAGAGGGTGAAGCTCTTCACCATCTCCTCTTCTCTCTTCTTCTCTCACTTGAGCTAGCATCTAGGATCGTGGAGCTACGGGCTTGTGTGAGGGAGGAGGAAATTCATTTCAGCATCAAGGTAAGCTCACTATACCCCGAGAGGTTCGACGACGCGTCGGCTAGGTGAGAGATAGCCATGAGAGCTCACTTGGAACGCTTGAAGCAATATGCAGTCCGTGGGTCTTGGCGGTTGAGCGAAAGCTCCCACATTTTGGTTCCGTTGTCGGGACCAATGGATTTAAGCTTGAGCACTCGCACGCCTCATATCAAGCATCAAAGTAAGGGATTCATCCCCGAATCGGAGCTTGAGGTAGGTAGGAAGTTTATGCTTTTTGATCTTCGAAACAAGTAAGCATTTTGGTTTATTTTGCTGGTTTGATGATTGGAAAAGATGGAGAAATCATTTCAGTTTTTTGCCTTTTAACTTTGGTTGCATTTAGAGTAGGTTAGGATTAGGAAACAAGATAGGAAAAGTGTAGGGTTTGCTGCTATAAAACAGGGATAACAGGGCACAAGTCATGCAAAAATGGGAAAAAAGAATGCTTGGGATGTTTAATGTCGGCAAGTGAGTGATTGGGGACATCAAAACCTTACCCGAGAAGGGATTTAAGAGCCAAGAGGTCAAGGAAGAGCTCATTTCATACCCTAACATTGAGAGAGAATGAGAGAGAGCGAGAGTGTGTTTCCAGCATTGATTCGATTCGACCTTGCCATTGGGGAGTTCTTCACGCGATTCAGGTACATCAGGACCTCCTTGCTATGTATTTGTTGTGATTTGGAAGGCGGCGTGCTTGGTGGTTGTGCGGATTATTAGATTCAACGAAATCAGCCCCAATGCGGCCATCATCGCACACAGCTCGGCCCGCGTCTGAGTGACGGCGATTTTGGGCCAAGTCCTAGAATCGGCCCTCGGCCCACAACTTATAATTCGGCCCACTTGGTCAACTACACTTGGACACCTTTCATTCGGCCCATCCGAGTGACGCACTCGGATCACTAGACACTCGGCCCACTTGATTTGGCTATTTGGCCCACTTGATTTGGCTATTCGACCCTCGGCCCACTTGGTCCAACACCATTGGGACTAGTTACTATTTGGTCCTCAGCCCACTCAGCCCAACCCCACTCGAACTAGTTACTATTCGGCCCTCGGCCCACTCGGCTCAGACTAGTTACTATTCGGCCCTCGGCCCGTCCGAGTGAATCTCCTTGGTCCACAATTCCATTCGGCCTTTGGCCCGCGATCAAGTGATACACTTAGCCCGTGCAATTTGGACGAGTTGGGCCGAGTCAGGATTTTTCCAAATTTTCCGACCGCGCAAACCTTCATGAGTCCTCCCGACGTGTGGAACTCGATTCTGGCACGGGGAATAGGCAAATTCGGAGGACATTGTCACTTAGCAACTCGAATAGGCTATTGCTAGACCTAGAGTCCTAGTGACAGCTAGATGAGCCAAAGGCCTTGAACAACCCTAAAACGGGTAAGACAACACATTGAGAAACCCTAAAAACTGACACGACGGCAAGACGTGGGTCAACAAGCCTATTAGGCCTAAAACGAAGTGAGAGAGTGCGTAAGCTGCTTAGATACTTGTTTTCCACACTCACCTTGAATTTTTGCACTTGAAGTACACTTAAGGACAATTGAAAGCCTGATTGAGCACAAGTGCACAGTAAAGAACACACACATACTGAGTAGAGATAAATTGAGGATTGGAGGCAATAAGTCAAGGAACTCACTCAGATAAACACCTCAAGGAATCCACCAATAGGAGAAGATTCCAAGACATAGACGGACAACCAAAGCACAGAGTAGGACCAAGCAAGCGGCACTAGAGAAGTCAATCTGACCAACTTGCTTAACCTGATCGACAGCTTGGTGGAGCATGAGAGCGTGATCATGTCAGAGGAAAGCTCAGACTGTAGGCCAAATAAGGAACTTGACCTAGGAGTTTTTGTAGAGGCAATTCATCAGCTGGTGAGCAGCTGCAATGTGCACGCTCGGTATGAACACCGTGGCAGAGCAATAGAGGCCATCATAACAGACTTGGAAGAGCAACAAAAGCTAGCCCACAAGGCATTGCAATGCATAGTGAAAAAAAACCAAGACCAGCGTGCTAGGAGCTTAAGGCAGAACATAGAATTGCACTGAGTATATTAGGTGTTGAACCTAGTAGGTGAGAATCGGACGATCATGAGAGAGCCCTAGAAGGAGACTTGACATTGAGTGAGCTTCTCATGAAGCTACTGCTCAACAACACAGTAGCAGAGCAGAGTGCTGCAGCACTAGCTACATCATTACTAGCAGGATTAGGAGCAAACCAAGGCTCAAAGGGCCAGTCTAAAATCCCAATTGTTGCAAAGCAACTCGACAAGTACCACAACCCCAGGACGATCCATACAGCTTTGTAGAGCAATTCGAGCAAGTCTGCGAGGCCAATGACCTCCCCGAATTGACTCAACGCTCTCAAGCATTCGGGATTTACTTAGGCGACAAGGGTAGACTTGGTACATGAGTCTAGATGTCGGAGAACAAGCGGACTTTAACGGCCTCAAAAACCTCTTCATCAAGAGATTCTCCGAGCCCGGATACTCTAATAATCTGCTAGTAAGACTATGTTATCCACGTGAGGAGCCTCTTCAAGAGAATCCCCATGGGAAAATGACCTACCAAAAGAGCGGTGACCACCATGTTTATCAGTGGAATACGGAGTGAGGAGCTTTATAAGGCCTTGGCAGGCAACTCGAGCTTGCAACAAGACTCGCTAGCTAGGGTGTTTGAAGAAGCCATTCGAGTAGACGACCAATTGAAGGAGCAGAACTCCAGGAGCTCAAATTCAAAAGAGACCAACTCGTGGAGTTCAGAGCAAGCATCAGCCTCTAGTGAACGATTAGGTCAAACAGCCCAGGACAAAGGGAAAGCCATTGAGACAAAATCAAGACTTGGCTGAGGTAAAAATGGAGATAGCCAAACTGCAGGATATGTTGAGACGACCAATAGCCCACACGTCCAATGTGTGTATTGTGGTGGAAACCACGTGCCGACCGAGTGTCAAGACCCTAGGTCGAGACCTTGCACTAATTGCGGTAGATTCGATCACAATGTCATGCATTGCAGATTACCGAGAAGACTCCCGTACTCACAACCATATGGCAAGCCATATCTAGCAAGCAGACCCCAACAATTATTCGGAAGGGAAGCCCCATTGGCCCTTCCTGTGCCTAACGATGTTAAACCAGCTATTCCTAGAATGGACATAAACCCTACAGGCATACCTAGACCGCTTGGTCCCTACGTGACTCATCCACCAAGTGACGCTCTAGTCCACTACGTGGAGGAGCCAAATGAGGAAGAGACTTACGTATACCCATATGTCTCGCAGGATGACGAGGGCAACATAGTCCTTATGGACTATTGACCAGTATCGCTGATGGCGTTAGGAAGAGGCTGAGGTAGAGGCCTAGGAGGGTAGACGTAGGATCCAATCATATGTTGGTCATCTAGGGCATGTCTCATCACGTTGTCTTGAAACGGAGCAACCAAATAGAGACAAGGCATACCTAAGGTGCCTTGAGTGTGGAATCACTCATCTCTTCATTGACTGCCCCAAGCAAAAACCATTCTCAAGTTTAGCCAACGTGTCATCTGTCCCATTGGGACTATTCGGCATCGAGAACCTTGATGGGGAGGCCACACCTATCCCATTGCGTGTCATGACCCAAGCACAAACGAATCAGGCCGGTATATCATTGCCAGGTCCTAGCAACCTCGATGCAGCCTCGATCGGGAAGAAGAGTTGTAGACGGAGAAAGAAGAAACCCGAAGCTAAGATCACGCTGAAAACTTAGAGTGCCACTACTTTGCCTGCTAGAAAGAAGGTCACTGACACGGAGGCAGAAACCTCAGCTCCTAAGACGGACGAAAAGGGAAGTGCTAAGGTAGAGGAGTACCCGCATCCAAAGCGTGACAATTAGAGGCTATCGAGAAAGTGTAGGAATGGGTAAAAGAGGCCCAAGAGCACCTAAAAGATGCTGAGCCCATCCTAGAGGACGAGATCAAGATCTCTCCATGCAAGTCTCACCCCCTTGACCAAAACCGAGAGATGTGACTGCGCCACAAGCAGTACCACTTAGGCAAAGCCTTGACCCTATAGGCCAGCAAATTAGTCATGGCCATTGGCCAAGACAATCCAGAGCAGCCAACGAATTCCTTACCATGCTAGTGACCACCCTTGTGACGGTAAGCCCTAGGAGACCTACTTAGGTAGCTTTCCACCCTATGGCAAGACCTGAAGCAGTGGGTTAAAGGATCACGAGAGCAAGCTGCTGCAGACCTGCACGACCATGATGCAGAGACATAAATACTGAGCCTGATGCTGGACTCTATGCCTGAGTTCTTGCACATTAATGCTTTCTAGGAAGGTATCGAGATGCATGCGGTCTTACCTGTCTTAGCCCTAGGCGACACAACTAGAAAGGGGATTGTAGATACATGAGCAGGGGTTAGTGTACTGAGCTACACAGTGCTTCAAACGTGGGGAAACCTGCCTGTTGAGATCGCTAGGTTCAATGTCACACTAGCAAACGGTATGAGAGTGAAACTATCTGGGGTACTTAAAAACTAGCTGGTAAAAATCGCAAGTGTCCAATTCTCAGTTGACTTTATAGTCATGAAGGGAGTGGATGATGATATCCTATCAGGCCGACCCTGGATGTGCAATTCCAGAGTCATCGAAGATTGGGGTAATAGCTTAATCTTCCTTAGCAATAGAACGGAAGCTATGAGGGTAGAGATGGACACGTGGAAGACCTCACCAGTTGACTTGGATACCATCTCCACGATGCTTAAAGGTAACACTTAGGTCAAGAAGTCTTATGGGCCCTTGACCAAGTATATCCCATGCCCGAAGGATGAGCGAGACTGGATGCATGTCGTTGCTACGATCGACTTGCCATTCTCAGATCATGAGGCATACGATCAAGCCATCAAGACAGTTGGCATGTCAAAAGACACACCCTCCATACCAGTCTGCATGATGGTAGGAACCCTTTGTGGGAAACCTAAACCAGTCACATTCCAACTGCCAAATAACGAGAAGGAACTCCAAGAGATTCCGGAGTATTTGACTGGCAAGCTAGCTGGCAATCCAACAACAAACTTCAAGCCACTCCAAGATTTGTTAGATGAACCAAGGTGGCAATGGACCAGGGTGTATGACTTAAACCTCATGTACAATTGGGCCCTAGTCTTTGATCAGAGACAAGAGATATACCAAAACCTAGGAGACAATGAGCAGTCGGATGAAGATGACTCCAATGACGAGTATGAAGATTGTCATTCTTTCAGTGTGACGAAAGTAAGGGTGAGATAGACGCGGTGGAATATGACACTGAGGGACGAGAAATAGAACAGATACAAGTGGACTCCAAGCCACAGAAAAAGGGTGTCTTTAAGATAGAACGAGGGGTCATGTGCATGGATTGTGACAGCATGTGGTTGGAACACACAGGAGCTATAGATTTTGAACAAGCCGGCCTAACCCAAATAGGTACGACATCGGTGCTTAGAACAGAGTCACTCTTTGAGCTACGATCGCCAAGAGAAACCACCTCTTCTAGCAAAAACAATGAGTTTGATTCTAAGTCGGAAGTGAGCTCAGAAAGCGACCCAGAAATACCTAGACCATCCAAGACCAGACGCACCAAGGGGGACATACCCGTCCACCTGAGGCACAGACGATTGAAGGAAGAAAGAGCAAAATAGCCCAGGGACACGCAAACAAGAGAGCAAAGAAAGCCGTAGGATCTCCCGAAGAGATTTACGAAATTCTAGAAGGGTGACAGGGTAGTAATCCGGTTGGGTGCCAAACGCCAAGGGCAAACGAGTGAACCCATCACGGGACCAGCCAAGGTCAAGGAGGTGAACCTAGCACAGGAGGGGGAGACACCTCGATCGGTCTTAATTGCCGATGACTTGACTGAGGAAGAGAAGACGAGTCTTGTTGCTCTCTTGCGAGAGTATATGGACGTGTTCACTTGGTCCTTAGAAGAAATTAAGGGGGTAGATTAGAGTGTAGTGACTCATAACATACCCATGACGCCAGATGCAACACTAGTCAAGCAACGACCATGCTCGATGAATCCAAAACATGCTCATGTAGTCAAAGAGGAGATTGACAAGCTGATTAGAGCAGGATTCATTTACGAAATTGAGCACACGGATTGGTGTTGCCCATAGTCATAGTGATGAAGAAAAACAAAAAGATTAGAGTGTGCGTCAATTACAAGAAGGTGAATGCTGCCACTAAGAGAGACAACTACGCGTTGCCGTACACCGAACACATGCTCGAAAGAGTGGCAGGCAAAGAGGCCTACAGTTTTCTGGACGACTTCTTTGGATACAATTAGGTGTGAGTGCATCCTGCTAATAGGCATAAGACTACCTTTGCCACACTGAGTGGGGCATCTTTGCTTACATAGTCATGCCTTCGGGTTGACTAATGCCCAGCCACCTTCCAATGCCTCATGTGCACCATATTTAAAGGCATGCTTCATAAGGAATCGGAGGTCTTTGTGGATGACTTGTGTGTTCACTTGACCTGGAGAGAACACTTAGACAAACTCCGAGCAGTCTTTGAGTGGTGCCACCTATATCGTCTCTCCCTGAACCCCTTAAAGTGCTAGTTCTGGGTGAAACATGGATGCATCCTAGGGCACGTGGTGTCAAAGAATGGCATTGCTCTTGACTTCTTAAAAGTCAGGGTTATTGTTGATCTTCCATCCCCAATCAACTATAAGGGATTTCAATGCTTCTTAGGCCATATGGGATACTATCGACAGTCTGTGCTGAACTATGCGTTAATTGCCAGACCTTTGTACAAGCTGTTGATAGTCTTCAAATGGACTGAAGTATGTCAACGAGCATACGAGGAATTGAAAAAGGCTCTGGCTATTGCACCAATCCTATGAGCCCCAAATTGGACCATTACCTTCCACATGCATACTGATGCTTCGAAATTCACTGTGGGGGTAGTGTTGTGCCAACCTGGTGAACATAACCTTGACTATCTAGTGAGCTTTGCTAGTAGACGACTCACTGAGACTGAAATGAACTACTCGATGACTGAGAGAGAGGGTTTAGCCATGGTATTTGTGGTAAAGAAGTTTCAGCATTATCTTTTGGCTACGCCTTTTATTTTCTTTGTGGACCATCAAGCCTTGTTGTATCTAGTGAACAAACCCTGTGCTACAGGACGCATGGATCGATGGCTCCTTTTGCTTTTAGAATTCAACTTCTCCATGGTTGTATGGAAGGGAAAACAACACTACATGGCTGACCACATGTCACACATCCCCACGGGAGAGGCCGCTGAACAAGGCATTGTCGATAAACTGCTAGACGCCCATCTGTTTAACCTTTCTAATGAGAGAGATTTATTCAAGGCTTATCTAATGCCATACTGGGCAGATGACATTATGTCAAGATTGTGGGAGAGAAGGAAGGAGTCTCACTTGTAGCTTTCTTGCTTGCACAATGGGGGAATACACACAGAGGTGGAGGCTGAAAACAGTTTTCCTCTTCTTAGTTGTGTAAGCCAAAAGAACTCTCTTACAAAGAAATAGAAGAACCCTATATATGGGTCTCAAACCAAACTCAACTAACTAAGGTGGCATACTAACTGAGCCACAAACTATAGTAGATAAGGATAGCTATCATGTAGCTATTATTCATGGGCGGTGTACCAACCGCATCTGCAACTGACAAGTCGGTGACATAAATGCACAACGGTCACCCTGGCATATCACGAGTGGAGCTCGATATCTCAACACTCCCCCTCGAGCTCAATCCCAATTCCTGCACACCAAGCAGGTCTCTGAACTTGCGCAGCTTCTGTGCGCCCAATGCCTTCGTGAATATGTCAGCTACCTGATCCTCTGTGCTGACATAAACTAAATCAATAAGACCTAGTAAAACCCTCTCTCGCACATAGTGATAATGCACCTCAATGTGCTTTGTTCTAGCATGATAGACTGGGTTATTTGCCAAGTGTATACTACTAATGTTGTCACAATAAATGACAATTGGCCCATCTGTAGACTGATGCATATCATAAAGTAGCCTATGCAACCAAGCTACCTCACATGCAGCCATTGCTGCACCCCTGTACTCAGCCTCTGTGTTGCTGGACAAGGAAACTGTAGGCTGTTTCTTGCTGCTCCAAGTGACTGCAGCACTCCCAAAAGAGAACACATATCCACTGGTAGATCGTCTATCAGAAATACTACCAGCCCAATCAGCATCAGTGTATCCATGCAACTGTATCTGAACCCCAGTCTCATAAAATAATCCATACTGCAATGTGGACTTCACATACCTGAGTATGCGTCTAGCCGCATCCAAATGTGGTTTCCTTGGAGCCTGCATAAACTGACTTACCAATCCAATAGCATAGCTCAAATCTGGCCTGGTAATAGTCATATAAATCAAACTTCCTACTATGCGTCTGTACATAGTAGGGTCTTCTAGAAGCTTACCTGCATCTGTGCTCAGCTTCACATTCTGCTCCAAAGGAACTGAAATAGGCTTACAGCCTGTCATCCCATATTTGGACAGCATGTCCAATCCATACTGCCTCTGCAAGAGATGTATCCCACTTGGTGATCTGATCACCTCAATGCCCAAGAAATAACGCAGCTCTCCCAAATCCTTCATCTCAAACTTCTGCTTCAATAGCATTTTCACATGAAGGATATCTTCATCACTGTCACCTGTCATAATCAAATCATCAACATAAATGACAAGTAGCATAATACATTTCTCTGTTTTTCTCACATAAAGTGAGAAATCTGCCTTGGAAATCTGAAAGCCAATAGTGATAAGATATTGTCCTATCTTGTCAGACCATGCTCTAGGTGCTTGCTTCAAGCCATACAAGGCTTTCTTCAACCTGCAAACAAACTCAGGATGAATAGCATGCACATAACCTGGTGGCTGCTCCATATAGACCTCTTCTTGCAAATCACCATGCAAGAAGGCATTCTTTACATCCATCTGATGTAAAGACCATCCCTTTGATGTAGCCATAGCAATGATTGCTCTTATGATTGCCATCCTTGCAATCGGACTGAATGTTTCTTCATAGTCAATGCCATATATTTGTGCATACCCCTTGACTACTAATCTTGCCTTGTATCTGTTCACAGAACTATCTGCATTGTGCTTCACCTTATAAACCCACTTACAGGCAATTGCATTTTTACCTTTAGGCAAAGGTACCGATTCCCATGTAGCATTTGCTTCCAAGGCATCCATTTCTTTATCCATGGCTTTCCCCCATTTTTCTTTTTCCATGGCTTGCTCAAAAGAAGTGGGTTCTGGTTCTTGTATCACTTTGACCATATATGCATAGTGAATGGCTGTAAATCCATCATATTTCAGTCTATCCACAGGATACCTAGCTCTCGTAGACCTGTGCAAAGTAGGTTCACTCCCAGGTGCTCTCAAAACATCCCTAGTCTTCCTTACTCCAGGTATAACAATAGAAGGAATACCCAACTCATCATCAATGCTCTGTTCTGAGCCACTAGATTCACCATCCACATAAGAGTGACCTGCATTCACATCAAACATGGGCTGATCAACCTTCTCTTTTCCTTTTCGTGATACCTGTATACCAGTATCTGCATTACGTTGAGAAGATTCTCCTGATCTCAATTTGCCTGTCCATGGCGAAGAATGTGAACCACTACTAGAGGACGCTCCAGGTCCACTAATATTTTGTGACTACTGCTGTGAATTCTGTGCAGCATTACCATTTTGTGTATCTACATCATCAATCACATTTACTGGTTTATACCAGCTACTCATCTCATAAAAAACAACATCTCTGCTCACTGTAAACTTACGAGTAGAAGGGTTATAGCATCTATACCCTTTTTGCTGCAGAGAGTAACCAATAAAGATGCACTTCTCAGCTTTTGGATCCAACTTGGATCTCAACTCATCTAGCACATGTACATAGGCAATGCAACCAAAAATTTTCAAATGAGAAATATCTGGTTTCCTACCAGTATACCTCTCCTCTGGAGTCATTCCATGTATTGCTGCAGTGGGAGTCCTATTCATTATGTAGACTGCTGTAGCAATTGCTTCAGCCCAATAAAAATCTGGCAAGTCTTTTTCATTGAGCATGGCACGAGATACCTCTCCAATATGCCTGTTTTTCCTTTCTGCAATTCCATTTTGTTGTGGGGTATGACTGCATGAATATTGCTGCTTTATGCCATGCTCCTACAGGAACCTTGCAAACTCATTTGAGAGGTACTCTCCCCCTCCATCTGACCTTAGGCATTTTATTTACAGGCCTACTTCTTTTTCAACCATAGCTTTAAGGGTTTTGAAATGCCCAAAAACTTCACTTTTCTTTTTCATAAAATACACCCAAACTTTTCTGCTATAGTCATCAATAAAAGTGACAAAATAATGACAGCCTCCAAGAGATGCAGCTTTGGTAGTCCACACATCAGAGTGGATTAATTCCAATGGCTTCTCACTCTCTTGAACATGTCTAGGAAATGGTTTCCTTGCCTGTTTTCCAAACTGACAGGCTTCACATACCTTATGCATTTCTGCAACCTTGAATTTGGGCAATCCTTCAACAATATTTTGGGCCTGCATTTATTTAAGTCGCTGTACATTAACATGACCAATGCGTTTATGCCAGATATCAATATTTGCAACTACACCGGTCCCATGTGCAAACATTGCTGCACTCAATTCAGGCATGTCTGCATCCAATGTAAACATTCTACCCTTCTTCTTTCCTTTTGCTATCAAGCGACCTTTATTTTTCATATCCTCAACAAAGCATCCATGAGGATTAAATCTGACCTACAAGCCCTGCTCAACCATTTGACCAACAGAAACCAGATTCTTGGTGATATTCGCGACATGAAATACATCGGATAGGTATGTCTTTTTCCCATCCTGCATAGACAAAGGAATTTTTCCAATCTGCACAATAGGATGTGCAGTATCATCACCAGTCTCCACAAATCCTGATTTTTCCATTTTCCTTGCATCCTCCATCCATTCTACATGACCTGTCATGTGGTTTGATACACCTGAGTCAACATACCATACATCATTGCTTTCTTCTGCACTTGTCACAAAATTGTTCATGTGCTGCACCATAAACAAATGCTTATTTCTGTCATCACCCTATCTACTAGAAGATGCATAATTCCCTTGTTGCAGTTTTCCATTCATGATGTCATTCTGCTTTTTATAGCAGTCTTTAGCCATATGACCCATTTTACCACAGTAGTAGCATTCAACATTACTGTTTGCAATTTGGCCTCTTTGCCATCCACCACGACCTCTTTGGCTCCCCCTGCCTCTAGAGTTACCACGTCCTCCTCCATAGGACTGGTTTTCTTGAGTTTACTGCATATTCTGATTTCTACCACGGTCTCCATATCGGCCTCCTCTACCTCTGCCTCTACCTCTTCCAGTATTTGAGTAGAAGATAGCTTCTTTTGAAGTTCCTCCTGAAGAAGATGCACCACCATTTCTCTACTACTCAGAAATTAGAAGAGCAATCAACTCCTCAAAATCAGGAAATCTTTCACGGACGGAAATGGATGTTCGGAACTGTGCATAATCCTTTCCTAGACGATTCAAGGTCACTGAGACTAAATCATCATCTTCCACTGGCAACCCAATGGAAGCAAGTGCATTTGCAATCTTCTTCACCTTCATGTGGTAGTCATTGATGCTCATACTTTCTCTTTGCACATTGTGCAACTCTTGCTTGAGCTGCATTTTCCTGGCTTGCGTATTTGTGCTATACATTTTTGACAAAGTATCCCATGCCTCCTTTGGCGTACTTGCATCTTGAATATGCACAATCATAGAGTCTAAAATGATGATAGATAGCTAGTACATAACTTTCCTGGCTCTCTCATGCCATGCTTTAAATGCCTGCATTTGCTGTTGATTGGGAACATCAGGAAGAACTGGTTCTTCTTCATTTCCTGCAACAAATTCCCAATATCCTTTTCCCATAAGGAAATTCGTCATTCTAAACTTCCATGCTTGGAAGTTGTTCTTGTCAAGCTTTTCAGTGACAATCTGTGAAAGAGAATCAGACGCCATTACAGAACACTGCAAAAAACACAGCTTCACCCTCACAAGGGAAAATCTGCAAAACTGGCAAAAGTGGTATTTGACCACACAGTCACTTCCTAGTGACAATTTTGCATAAACAGGAACCAAGGATGATTCTGTAACTCCCAATGTCTCTGCACACAAGCATACGATGCAATTTCTGTGGTAACTGTTCACCGACCTGTAGAACAGTGGTCACATAGCATAAAACAGGGCCTTTTCCTGAGTGCATGCAGAAAACTTCCGCCTCCAAAACAGGCCCCGAAATGGCCTTAAATAAAAAAAACAAGGTCACCAAGGGCTAAAGCCCTTATCCCGCAGCATATTATGTCCTCTTGCTTCACCGCGAAGGGCATCTCAACCTGAGACAATGCACTCCTGCACTTTTCGGCTGTGCTACCTGCAGAGATCTGCTCCCAAAACAGAAAATGAAAGCAACACTGCTCCTCTTACCAGAACACCGCGAGCTTGGCTTGCTTCCTTGAGCTCCTTACCACGAACAAGGCTCTAATACCATGTCAAGATTGTGGGAGAGAAGGAAGGAGCCTTACTTGTAGCTTTCTTGCTTGCACAATGGGGGAATACACACAGAGGTGGAGGCTGAAAACAGTTTTCCTCTTCTTAGTTGTGTAAGCCAAAAGAACTCTCTTACAAAGAAATAGAAGAACCCTATATATGGGTCTCAAACCAAACTCAACTAACTAAGGTGGCAAACTAACTGAGCCACGAACTAGAGTAGATAAGGATAGCTATCATGTAGCTATTATTCATGGGCGGTGTACCAACCGCATCTGCAACTAACAAGTCGGTGACATAAATGCACAATGGTCACCCTGGCATATCACGAGTGGAGCTCGATACCTCAACACATCGTCCACGTGCTGGAGCATGGATATTCTAAGCGACCGATAAAAAAGGCTTGACTTAGGTGGCTTATCCTCAAAATCCAACCCTATCAGTTTTGATAATAGGCCAACTATATAGGTTAGGGCAAGATGGGATGTTGCGTAGATGTGTATGCGAGCATGAGATGCACGATGTGCTCATAGAGGCGCACAATGGAATTGTTGGAGAACACTTTAACGGAGACACGATAGCCCACAAGGTGTTGCAGTCTCAACTGTGGTGGCCCACGCTTTTTTGCGGTGCAACATGATTCATCAAAGCATTGTGACAAGTGTTAGCGGAAAAAGGTCACGATTTGCAAGGATGAAATGGAGTTGACCCCAATCATTGCATGACAACCCTTTGAAAAATGGGGGATCGACTTAATAGGACCCATTAGTTCTGCGACACAGTATTCGTAGGCCAAATATATCATTGTAGCCATGGACTACCTAATGAAATGGGCGGAAGTGAGAGTGACACAAAAGAATGATGCTAGAAAGACTGCCAAGTTCTTATGGGAGCAAGTGATCTCATGATTCGGCTACCCCATCAAACTAATTAGTGACCAGGGCACACACTTCATCAATGAAGTGATAGCGCATCTTCTATCCACCTTTCTAATCATCCATCAAAAATCCTCTCCATACTACCCTCAGGCAAACAGATAGGCAGAATCCACAAATAAGATCCTTGTAAATGTCTTGACCAAAGTAGTCTCTACTTCGCGCAGTGACTGGGATAACAAGTTGATGGCAGCCTTATGGGCTTACTGTATAGCTTATAAAATGGATGTTGGCCAAACTCCCTTTAGGTTGACCTATGGGACTGAGGTAATTCTACCTGTAAAGTTATTCATTCCTAGCTTGAAAATAGCACTTCAAGAACAATGGGAAGGAAAAGAGGCATGGACACAATGCCTGGTTGAACTTGAATGAACACTCGCCTATGGTTAGACCTATCACCTTACGCTACACTCACCACACCTCTCTACTGCACGAACGGGGTCCTCAAGTGTGGGACATCACCCAGGCCTACCTGTGGTTAGACCCAGCTCCTCGTTCCACCAGCATGAGTACAATGCACCACACAGTAAGGCAAACACTCCCCTTAGGTAGAGCACCGCACTTTCTCCTTTCAGATACTACAAAATGTGACAAACCACCAACTTCGGAGGCCCCATCATCCACTTGACATCTCATTGGATCTCCATCAACCATCACCACACTTCCAATGCATCCCAGCCCACATGTGGCCCTACCAACACCTGACAAACAACTTGCCAACCACCTACCCTTCCCCAACAAACAACTCGGCATGCCATGGGATTGGCACCCACCTCGGAGGGGGGTAATGTTAATCTCAATTAGAGATGGTGAAAAAATGAAGGAAAAAGTGAAATAAGAATGGAAAAAGAGCAAAGGCGTAGAGACGGCCTCTAAAGCTAAATTGAGGCAAAAAGTGAAAATTTAAAGGAAATGCACCTCAAAAACTCTAAAAACTCTTGTAAAAGAGCGCCAGGCTCCCTTCTATGCCATTTGTAAAAGAATAGACGGGTATAGGCTTATAGCATGAAGCAAGAAGAAGGAATTAGACAAAGGGACCTTGCCACAAGGGCCGGTCATGTAAAAAGGGATGGGTGCCCATGGGGTTTTAGGGTTTGTATATATAAAGTTCAAAAAATGAATGGAAGCTCATTCTTTGGTGTATGGCTAACAAGAGTCCTTTCTTCTTCTTTTCTCCTCTTCATCTTGCTTGTGTGTGTGCTCTTGAGGGAGGGAGTGTGAAAGTGTGAGGGAGTGAGTGAGTGCGTGGGAGTGAGGGATCAAGAGGGTGAAGCTCTTCACCATCTCCACTTTTCTCTTCTTCTCTCTTCTTCTCTCTTCTATTCTCTTTTCTTGTCTCGCACAAGACTATGGTGTATGGAGCTTGGAGATGAAGGAGGCTTGAGGATGCTTGAGCTAGCATCTAGGATCGTGGAGCTACTGGCTTGTGTGAGGGAGGAGGCAACTCATTTTGGCATCAAGGTAAGCTCACTACACCCCGAGAGAATCGACGATGCATTGGCTAGGTGAGAGATAGCCATGAGAGCTCGCTTGGAACACTTGAAGCAATAAGCGGTTCGTGGGTCTTGGCGGTTGAGCAAAAGCTCCCACAGGCCTATTGGGCTGCCATCTACAATAAGAAATATGACAATTAGAATTATCTATTAACAAAAGAATGAAATTTAGTTCACTTATCTCTTCTTATCTATTTAATCTTATATCACAAAATTTCAATTTAGTGTAGGGTCTTCATGATGGTCGAATTCTCTTATATGGAGGAGTTGAAAGGTTTGGAGGATACCTAATATCTTTAAGCTTTCCTCCCTTTGCAAAGAAGAAGGCAATATTTTGAGCTTAGAAACTTGGTTAAAGTGTGCACATGATTTTTTTTGAGTTTTGGTTTAGCTAAGGATGGATGAATCTTTACAAATTGACTAGGGAATGGATATTGTTGCTTGTAATCTACAATGAGCAAACTAGTTGAGGCCTAAGTTGTATGGTGGGTCTTTTCTTGATACACTAGGTGATGAGGGTTGGTCGTGATGTGAGTATCAACATGGTAGTATTGTTTGGTCTTCCGAGTGCTCAAATTCTGGTGGGATAGGCATCTCATGAGGAATCGAGGGCTCATAGTGGGGTGCTTTGGTCTATAATCATCATAGACCTAGAGTTATATTAGATGTAGTTGATGTGGAGGTCTTGCAAATAGTCTAGTGGGATGTTTTTGGGACTTGATTGACAAGGTTGTCTTTCTATAGTTTTTCTCTAAGTAAAGTAGTGCCACAAGGCTAGTACTAATGTGTTTCCCATTTTTTAGTGATCATCTAGCTTGTGTAGGATGATGCAATGGCTCTTAGTGGTATGATTGTAAGGGCATGGTTTGCTTAGGGAGCTAGAGATATCTACAGCCTTGATAGTACCATTGTGTGTGTATTAGGGCCTTGGATACTCATCAAGACATGGTACACAACTTGCGACAAATGTGTCTATATCTATGGGATTTCCATAAAGAAGATATAATGATTCAAGTAGATCTTGATCCTTCTAGGGTTGGGTCTCTAACCTCCATTCTAGTTGAAGAAGTGGGCTATTAGTACTCACATGATGTTGACTAAGCAATGGGGAGTTGCTTAAGGAGAGTAGTTTCAAATGTGTGGGATGATTGCTAGGGTGGTAGGATGGGGTTAGTAATCTTGATGGGCCCTAGAGTTAGATCCTTGTGGTTGAAGGCTAAGATGACCCATACACCAGTGAACTTCAAGTAGATGGACTTGTCAAAATACTTGATCTTGTAGCTCGTGAAATATTTGAATGGATGTCCTAGTAGTATTTTGGTTCCAACTCCTTCTTTATCCAGTAATATATAGAAGAAAATCAAAATGCTTTCAATCTCCACCGTGAACATTAATTTTCACTTTCCCAACAACAAATAGGGTTGAGCTCTATAGGGATCCTAGATACTAACAATCACTACCCTTAAAGGTTGTGGAGAGAATGTTGGAGGTTGGGTATGCCATTGTGTCTAGGCGAGAGATAGGTACATGCTTCATAAGTCAAAATCCTTGAAATAATAAGGACGTATTTAATGGTCTTGACATTGAGCTTGTAGAGTGCAAGATTTTGGTTTCGTTATTGTTGAAACTAAGCCACATTGACCTTAAGTCACTTACATGCAACTTTGCATAGTGGATTAGAATACACAATATTAGTGAGTTTGGGAATCTCCCAATTCCCATTTTTTGAATACTAAAAAGGTGGCACACAGATAACATGCCCACAAGTTTCTCAAAACCATATGATGTGACCTATCATTGGAAAGAGCTTGAAAAATGGAATCTATTGAGCTATAGAGTGCTCGATTTGGAGTTATAGTGTTCAAGTTATGACAAATCTAAAGATTTGACCACGTGTCCCAAACTTATGGAAAATTCCCATATTCCCCAATGTGGTGTGATAGGTGTGAAATTTGTAGCGTTTCTTAGAAATAAAAAGAAAAAGAAAAATATAGTATTTTGCAAAGTGTGATGCATTCATGGCACATTACTTAGACAAATGAAGTGCTCTTAATGACATTGGTGGAAAAGGAAAGGAAATGAAGCTATGTTTGTTTGACTACTATGATGGATCTTATAGGAACATCGAGTTCCTTCATGGATGGCTCATGTAAGAAATGCATAGGGGGGTGCTATCGATTAATATGGTTGTGTTAAGTTGTTTAATACTTCACCCTTCAAGGTTTCTAACTCTATGTTTCATGTCTTCTTGATTACGTGCATGTGGTAGGATTCAAGGCCTCAAAGTTTAAGCTTTTGTTTATGGCATTTGATTGAAGATTGAGAAGCTTTAGTGCCTTTCCACTATTCTTCTACTAATGTATGAAGATTGAGAAACTTGATTGGCATGACCACCTCAATTCCATGAGTCAGCCTATGTTTGCCCCATAACTTGTAAGCTGTTCAATAAGCCCATAGTGCTACCATGAGCTTATGATCCTAGTCTAATCATGAATTTGAGACAATCGTGGTTAGGATACTAATGATGATCTTATTAAAGGCCTTTGGTGTAACAATTCTGATCTCAAAACCGCACTTCTCACGAGAACCTCCTCTTACTAAAAATCCAAATGATTAAATTGTTAGTATTATGGATTTTTTTTAAAAATTATTCCCTCCTTCCCCTAGCCGACTGTCGTGCTGGGGGAGAGGGAGGGAAGGCAGGATGACTAAGCATTCGTGTTGGATGCATGAGGGGGGGTTGAACCCATGCAGGATGCCGCGTGGGGGAGGGAGGATCCCCTCCCCTCACCTATATAAACCTTATGGGGGGAAGTGAGAGAAGGAGGAGGATAGAGGAGGCCGTCAGACTTCTGACGCTACCATAGAGGAGGAGAAGGCTGTACGTCGCCAATCGGAGGGGAGTCAAGAAGGAGGAAGATCGCCAAGACGGGGGGAAGAAGCCGCTGAAGTTCGCCGAAAGCTGCCGCAGGACACCGCTGATGCCGCCAATACGCCGCCAGCAACTCCCATTTCTCTCCTCCCTGCCACGTGCTTCATCTAGAAGCTTTAGAAGCTTCTAAGGGAGGGGGCTCTTTAAGCCCCCTTTCCCCTTCCCACACAAAATCCCCTCTTTAAGGTCTTTTACACCACTTTTCCCCCCTTTCCTTTCCACCAAGAGCATTTTTAAACTAGCCACCCCTCGGGATCCAAAAAAAACCCCCTTCCTGTGGCTTTAATAAGCCTTACTCTCGAAGGATTTTAAAACCCCCTCCCCAGGATTTAAAACCCTCCCCGTGGGTTTTTTCCCCCATAAAATGCTTTAGGGTTCTTTAAGCCCCTTCCATATTGTAAGCCCCCTTAATCCTTTCTTGTGGGCCTCCTTCAAAGCCCCCTTTCCCGAGTTGTCCCATCCAAGCTTTTATAAGCCCATTAAGTTTTTTTCCCCCCTCGCGTTCTTACGCAAAGGTTCATCTTAACCTCGGGGTCCCTTAGAACCCCTTTCTATTAGCCTTCATAAACACCCTTTTCCCCTTAGGTTCCCCACAAGTTTCACTTTAGCCAAATTTAAGGAGGAAAAACCTATAAAGCCTTCTAAAGCCGACTCTGAAAAACGGTGCAATCAGTCTCACAAAGGGAGTTTCGTGTTCGAAGAAAATCGGTCAAGATCATAAATCTGCTTCCAAGATGAAATGGCCGCATTCACGATGGCTCCTAAGAAGGCACAAGGCGCAACCGCAGGAGGATCATCTCCTAACATCCATGTGGACATTTCACCACAAGTCCAGGTTTTTCTTCCTAATTTTGATTAACGTCATAATATTTCAATTGTGCATGGATCATTTATGGAATTAGGATGCACTTTTTTTGATTGAAATACCTTGACTAAATTAAAAGAAATAACTTCGATCAAGGAATTGGTCATTTGTATTAAACGGATGAAAAAGAAGAGCATAAGATCTTTATGCATTCCTGGCAAGTGGTTATTATGCATTGCAAAGTAACGAACTTAGATTAACTAATGCCCATCTTTATAAAATTGAAATTACTGATGTACACTTTCGATTATGCATGGGAAAGAACAACTCATATGTCGCATTATTAGGCATCTTTCCTTCGAAATGATTCATTAAAAGATGGTCGCTAATAATCCGTAGGAATTTACAAGGGATGGAAATGGTTCTTAAAACTGCGTAAAGTAGATTAAAATCTAGTCAATTGGCTTAAATCTCAATCAACTATGTAAATAGTTACGAAAGGTTGTACAATGCTTATTCAGCATACGGAAATCTCATTTAGAAAAGAAGTTAGAAAAAGGTTGCATGGTTCACATAAAACCCTATCGCTTAGTAGCATGAATTCTTAAATGCATCAATAGAAGTTATGTCGTAACTTAGCATATGCTTTGGTTTTAACCAGAAAAGTAGGGTTTGTAAATATACTCAAACGTAGGAAATGAATCATGTGGTTACGAGAAGGGTATCGTAAATACCTTCAAGAATAGATAAGTAAATTGGTTTACCCTAAAAACACCTAAACCGCAAGCAACTCGTTCAAGAAGGGTTAAATCAATGCAACATATCCCAAAGAGCTAACTAGGGTTTAGCACATTGAGGATGTGACCTAATCGCTCTTATATGCCAAAGCTGAAACTCTTATACCCTAAAGACTTGCCCTCATTCACGGAATGTAGGGACAATAGGACACACTTGCGAGAAACGATCTAAGGTTTTTACCCTAAGGATCACTCGCTAAAAGAATGAAACTCGATTTGGATTTGGACCTTTAGGACCGACAATATCGACCTAGTGCAATCAGGAACGGATTGTTATGAAGATACCCTAACCCTGTTTCCTATCTAATCATGATTTCGTGATTAGACAACGCCATTCGATGGGTAAAATAGTCTCATGATTTTGATGCGACACTCGCGCAATAGGTTGCAGAGTCGCATGATCTTGTGATTTGATCAAAAGGGAATGGCCAATTCCTCGGAATGAGATTGGCAGATTCTTACGCAAGTTTATTTTGCAAGAGGAGAAATAATCGTCGTGATATAGTACCTTTGTTGGGTAAAGTAACCAAGATACGAGGATTAGATATTTGCTTGGAAGCAAAAGACCAATTAGTAAATTGGAATAACATATTTATTGCCAATAGAACTTAAGGTATTGGTTAAGTTAGGTTAGTAGGGTACGGCCCTAACCCAAGGATATAGGGTTAACAAACAAACCCTTGGGGATCTTGCCAAGTCGCAATTGATCCTGGATCGAGTGGTGGATGCATTCGGAGAGAAAGATTCACTCCTTAGCAATTGGCCAAATAAACGACCACTGGAATTGATTGTGCTTGTAAAAGTTTAGAAAGCACTGTTTGCATTGTTTGCTCAAGGAACTAAAGGATGAAAAGATATCTAATGCTTCGGGTTGAAGGCTTGAAGGGAGAGGCAGCTTCAGTTACCCCCGACTGCCTGCCTAACCCTAACCAAGGGGGTTGTTGACCGCGCTGGGAACATGGACCGAACCCGCCACAAGAGGTCTCTCCGTTGAGTTCTACTTGGAGCAGGAGGACGCTTGGGTGCCAGGGGGGGCTCTGGTCATAAATCCCTCGCCTTCTGGGTCCTACACAAGAGGCTAACGTGACTCAGGATTGGATCTCGAGGCCTGCATACTAGTTTATAGGCGGAAGCTTGGAATAGTGATCCTTGGGGATTACTGGATAGCCTTCGGGCAGATTATGGACAAGCCTACGGGCGGAAATCCTTGTATTTCAAAGATAAAAATGATGATATATTAATAAAGAACATGTTTGATATTGATTTTTTTTTCTATGTCATGTGATAAGATTACGTGAAGGAACCGGTGTTTAATGGATTAATTAAAGAAGCTGGTTGTTACATGTCAAACTAATGTGTTAGATAATTTCATAACTAAAACAAACCGATGAAAGTGTGGAGGATGGACCATAGGTCCGGTGGGTGGTTCCGGTTAGCTTGGAACTTTTCTCAAGGAACAACGGGATGATCGTCAAAGAAAACGAATAACGAAAGAAATGATCTAGAGTTATGCCTTAACCAATTTACGTTGTTTTAGGGGAACGGAATGGGACTATGCCTTATGGCAGAGAGGTTGAGCTTTGCATCCCTCTCGTTTCCCATTCTCCTTGAACCAAGTGCAGTGTGAACCCACTTCGGACCTGGCATTTCTGCGTAAAGTAATTCGCTCGGGTTTGGCGCTAGTTGCTGTTAGTTAATGACCAATCATGAAAACCCTAATTCCGGTCGATCCTAAGTGGGAACGGCCAGGATACTTCCGCTACGTGGTAGACGCGGGAAGACCTAGATCGCGAATCCCGTAACATTCCATGGGAGTGTCGGGCGGAGCTTTCTAGACATCCTTTCCAATGGACTGCTAAGACGTGTCTTGGATGATACTAGTGGACACGTTACATTTGGTTAGCCATTTTCTTGAGGATAGTAATTAATAGACCTTTAATGTAGGACAAAAAATGTAGACAGGAGATGTTCATGACCTCAATTAGAAAATGGATTCCTTGGTTGCTGAAAATCTCAATGGGGCAACCAAATTGTGAGAAGACTTTCTCACATAAGAATTTTCCATGGTGTAGGCACATAAATCTTGCGAGTGAACCTAGCCTCTATCTCCTTAGTTATATAATGAGTGGCCACAAAATGATGTAGCTTGCTCGAAAATACTAGGCAATAAGGCTAATGGATCCCATGAAGCCTATAACTCACTTTTCAAAGGGTTGGTAAGTGATTACATGGGAGAGTTCCATTTTATCTTTCTATCTTGGTAGTTTGGTTCTTTTGACACTGATCACAATATTTTACAAAATGGGCCATGTCCTTAAAAAGTGTTTTTTGTCACAATAAGGAGTGTAAAATATTCCTAGTTATGGCCTTCATTTCAAAATGTCTAACTACAATCCCTCTATGTGCTTTTTGCAAAAAGTCCTCAATTTCATGCTCATACACACATCTTCAAAGTAGACTATCCTACCCTAGTCGATACAATTGTTGAACAATAATTGGGTAGGATTGCATCTTGATTAAGAGACAGGTGAGCCATGCCTTTTCAATAGGTCAGTGTAGTAGGCCCTTTTTTAGAATGTAAACACTATCATCTAACAAATGGGATATGAGGTCTACCACCTTAAATAGTTGGGTCTCTTGCTAGATTTGAAACAAATGGGCATCAAGGATATTATCATTAACCCCAATTGCTTCTCTCCACAAGTGATGTAAGACATTTGTTTGGCAATGAAATGTTGAATATAAGTGCTTAATAGTCTACAAAAAAGGTGAATGGGTGCATGAGAGATATTATCATTAACCCCAATTACTTCTCTCCATTAGTGATGTGAGATGTACACAATGAAATGTTTAGAAGTACTTGATAGTCTATAAAACAAGTGAGTGGTATAGTCTATTTGATTTAGGGTTATATGAATGCAAGTACACAGCTTGGAGAAGAATAAGCTTGAGAGAGCACAACTCAAAGTGTATTGAGAGGTATCAATAGAGAAGATTTGCAAGACTAAGTATGCCCTAAAAGTGCATAAGCATATATACAAGGCCAAGAGGAAAAAACCTTCTAAAGAAGAAAAAAAGTGTTCGAGCAGTCCTAATTGTGTTCACACATATCACTATCAAAATATAGTAGCAAATACCCCTTAAGAGTGATGTAATAAATGGATTAACACTTATGTATAGGGAAGTGACATGCCCATTGACTATATCAATCTAGAAAGGGGATTAGGCCCAAAGATTTGTGGAAAGCTTCAAACTTCTTACAAGACAAAGCCTTTGTAATAAGATCTATATGTTTCTCCTTTGCTTGGCCACATAGGTCAAGTTGGTCTCTCCTACAGAGTTCTCTCCTTGACATAATATGATGGCGGCAAATGACAGTGCAACACCCAAATCAACCAAGAGGCATTTGAGCCAAACATACTCAATCATAGTTATGAAAGTTGTATGTACTTAGCTTCACAACTAGAAGTGACCACAGTAGGCTATTTCTTACTCAACCATGATATACATGAGCTATTAACCATGAAGGAAAAACCACTTGTGGATACATGAGTATCATAACAACTAACCAAATCAAAATCCAAAAATCATATAAATCTACTGGTAAATGATCCCCCTTGGGATAAAATAACCCAAGGTGCCACGTACCACCCAAGTAGTAAAAGATCTACCTCACGATCTACTAATGCTTGGTGCCTAGGCTATGCATAGACTTGCTCATCAGTTAGACTACAAACTGAATGTCAAGCTTTGTAATGCATACATAAAGTAAGCATCCAATATGCTATTGATAAAGGAATATTGCAAAACATGGTTGAGCACAAAGAGAATAGTTGATTAAGAAGGGAAGAAGGACAACGAGAAGAGACTATAATGTCATGGAAGAAAACTTGATTGACTAATGGTTGAGAAAATACGTCTTTTAATAGCCTTGTAGCTTGGACACACACCTCAAAGCTTGCTTATGGGATTTAGTTACATGTGCCTTTAGCAACACCCCCCCCCCCCCCCCCCCCCCCCCCTTTCGTATTAGCTTGTCCTATAGACAAGTGCACTAAGAGTGTAGATCTGCCCCTAAATTCCTACAAGGCCTCTAGCCTATGAAGTGTGAAACAAAAGTTCAAGCAAATTTACACTTAGAAAAGAGTTTCCAAACATTCTTCAAAGTTTGTTTCTTTTACAAAATTTAATTTCTAGCTCAAACATTCTTTCTCAATGTGTCTGAATTTGTTGTAGTTCTTGCACTTGGGTTTCCATTTGTTCTAGCAGTCTTGTTCCTTGTGTCTAGCTTTCTCACATGTTCTATAAATACTTTGGAGAGTGCAGAAACCATAAGGTTCGTTGAAGTTTCTTAGGTCTTTGCCTTGATCTTACTCTATTTCTTGTACAAAAAAGTGGCTTTCATTACATTGAGTTTTCTATCAAGTAGAATACTTAGGGTAGCCAAAACTTGTTCATAGCCTTTGTTTGTTTTGTCAACACTATTTAGGAGCACAATAATTGCGTCATCCTCTTCAATATCTTTTCCAATAGATGAGAGTTGCCATTTTAGGCTTTTAAATTTGTTGATAAGTGATGTTAGGGAATCAAATTTATTTAGGTCCAATTTGAAGAAGTCTATCAAGAGATTAATTTTTAAATTTTTTGCTTGTGAATTAAATTTTTTATCAAGCTCTTCCCATACATTGTTGCTCCTTTTATGCCTGAGATGTGGCGGGATACATTATTTGAGAGGCCCCATGCAATAATTTTGAGTGCCTTATTATTTTTTCTCCTCCATTATGGGTCATTACAATCTTTTGCTTCTTCAAACAACTCCCATAAGTAATTTTGCATGAGATGGTACATAATTTTCATCCTCCATGTACGAAAACCATCACCATTAAATTTTGCCATGGCTTTTATTTCTAACATTTTGTGAATGAAGAGTCTTACCACTAACTCACTTGGCAGTGTCTAACTTCGATTTACAAGGAAGTATTTTATTTTTTTGTTTAACGATGAGCGTTAATCAATGCTTGAGAGTAACCCTTTTGAGTTTTATAAATTTGTTTTAAGGTATGTGAGGATTGCCTAAATAGTTACATAAACTGATTTTGAGAAGACTTGCATAGACATGAAAGTACATCAAATTAATGTGAACACATCCTATTTTGAAGACTTTCAATATGAACATGATTGAGAATGAACTAGTTTGAGATTTGAGAGTGTGAACAAGGCTTATAAGAACTAGTTAGAAGAGTGGGCTAGTGTGAAATGGGTTTTTTTGCTTTAATGTTTATCAGTAAGGTTAGAAGTAAAGAAGATAAGGAGAAAAAAAAAGAGAAGAAAACATGGAGCAAGTTGCCATTTTCTTGGACAATGTTGATCACGCCATGCCTTGAGTAGCACAAGCTACCCCCTTAAGTTGCCCCTTTGAGCAATCCCCCTTATAGATGGTGGGTAGCACAAGAAGCTTGATAAAATAAACTTTGTACAAACACTTCAATGGCCACCCTTCTTCCTTTGCTTTGACCATGAAAGCCTTCAATATAAGCCAAAATATATGAGCATAATGGAGAACTATACCTTAATGAGTGACGACCTTCTTACCTTCTCAATGCACTTGGCACCTCTAACCTACAATCTTTACTGCAATGGCTTCTTGGACATCAACATATCCAAAGCTTGAGCTCCCGAGCTTTGAGTAGTAGCTATGGAAGCTCTCACAACCTCACAACCTCTAGAAAAGAGGCTTTGATATCATGTTGCAAAACATGGTTAAGCACAAAGAGAATAGTGGATTAAGGAGGGAAGAAGGTGCAACCATAATGTCATGGAAGAAAACTTGATGGATTGATTGTTGAGAAAACACATCTTTTTATAGTCTTATAGACACACACCTCACACTTTGCTTATGGGATTTAGTTGCATGTGCCTTTTTAGCACCTATGCCTCTAGCACTATACATACATTTTAACAAGAAAGACATGAAAACTATCTTTGATATAAAAAAGGCTCAACTTCAAACCTATCTCCATAGAAGTAGTAATAGGCTTGCAGTCTTCAAGGCCAAAAGCTGCAATACTATCCCGACATACTTTATTTGGCACAAAACAATACCTCCATCACATATTTAAACTGAATGCCTAAATAATGATGCAATAGACCCAAATCTCACATGTCAAAAGTAGAATTTAACTCAACCTTAAATTCATCAATATGTATCTCATTAGGACCAATGAGAAACATGACATCAATATAAACCACAATGATTAGAGGTTCATCACCCTCATGTGTAATATAAACCAGAGGTTCATCAATATAAACCACAATGATCAAAGGTTCATCACCCTCATGTCTAATATATAATGTGCTCTTAATGGGACTATTTTGAAGACCATGTGCAATTAAGTATGCATGTATCCTCTCATACCAAGCTCGAGCTACTTGCTTCAAACCATGGAAAACCTTTTTCAATTTGCATACTTTTTTTCTTGCCTCTTTGATCAACAATACCATTTGGGTTGTACTTTAACTTGTGAATCCACTTGATATTAATGGCCTTCTTGCCATGAGGAAGATCATACAAGAACTAAGTACTATTTTTGATAATATTGTCATAATCAACTTGCATATCAATCATCCAAATTTGTGATTTTTGTGCCTCTTCAAAAGTCAGAGGTTCATTCTCATCAGATAAACTAGAAATAACCAATGCATAACAATATGATGCATAAGAGGGCACTATGAAAGCTTGAATGAGTATGGCTAGCCAAGGATATATCCAAGTTATTGTGATGCAATGTTTGCACCAACCATTTTGGCATGGTCCTAGATTGCTCAATCTCTACCCTCTCATCAGAATCACATCTACATCTAAAATAAGATGATTTGATATATTTACTTTGTGGATGGTATAACTTATAACAAAGGCTTAGTGGGACATTTATCAAGTATATAGGCTACCCATAAAATGGTTTCAAGCCAAAAACTATATCACAAAGCTTGACCCTTAATCATATATCATGCCATCTCCATGAGTGATCTATTTTTTCTCTTAGCTAAACCATTTTAAAGGGCGTATATGGGATTGTATATTGGTATTTTATCTCATGCCCAGCCACATATGCATTAACTTCCTTAGATATATACTCCCCTTCCTCGAATTAGAATGAAGAGTGTCCATTTTACATCTTAACAAATTCATAGCAATGTTAATAAATTGCTTGAAGCATTAAAAAACTTTGGATTTAGCTTTTAGAGAATATATCCATGAATGCCTTGAGTAGTCATAAATGAAAGTCACAAAGTATAGGCAGTTGACAAAAGATGTTTGCATTAGGCCACAAACATCAATGTCTACAAGCTATAATTTGCGAATAGCCCTCGCTAAACCATCTTTTGGAAATGAAGCACGTTGCATTTTACCCAATATGTAAGATTCACAAATGTATTTTTCACGTGCCTCAAGAGTAGGCAATGAAGATACCGTATTAGTTTTCTACAAACATAATAAAATAGCAAAAATTTAGATGACTAAAATATGCATGCCAAAGTTTTGCATTTGAAGCCAGCTACAAATTTGTAACAACACATGCCATGTCTTTCACACATTTTCCATACTTATTGAGCTTATATATCCCACGATATAGTGAACCAAATGGAGTAATTGTGTCACCACAAGAGAGATCATGAACTTTACATTTGTTATCAACAGACTTCACAATCAAGCCAATATTGGCAAGTGCAAAGATTGACAATAAATTCTTTTTATATTTAGTACATATAAACTATCCATAAGTATGAAAGTACTATCATTAACAATAGTCAACGTAATTTTTCCAACTCCATTGATATGCTAAGAGGAGTTATTGGCACATGTCACAATATTTTCCTCAGGGGCAAGCTCAAGAGAAGTGAGCAAACTACATAGAGAAGTAACATGCTTCATGGCACCACTATTAAAGTATCATACATTTGAATCCACAATAGACATGCCAAAATCATGTAAAGAAGGTTCAGAAGTACATTGCGCACTGAATTCCCATTTTGTATCATACACAACATTTGTAGATTTTGACTTAGAAGGAGAGGCATCTAGCCAAACCAGTGTCTTTCTTCTTAGTCTCTTTTGCAGCCAATTTAGGACACTCTTGTATGACATGATCTTTTACCTTACAACACCTGCAAAATATCTTAGTCTCTTTTTTCTTATCATCCTTATCGATCTTCTTATTCTAGCATTTGTACATTTCTACTTACTAGCAAAAAAGGAAGCTCTTTCCATTCTAACTAGCTACAAAATCCTAGTTTGCAACATGCATAATGTACTTGTTTTGTCTAGATTATTCTTATTATAGCAACATCAAAACCAACTCATCAAATGACAAAGCATTTGAATTTCTTTTAGTAGCAAATAAAGAGTAGATGCAAAGCTTTGATTATAATTAAGAAGACCATTGAGAACAATCCACACAAGTAGACTATTTGGCAAAATCTCATTCGTAGCAATCAATTTTTGCTTAATATATTTTATCTATGTTAAAGCGCTATCCATGGAGTCATCTTCATCCACATGTTCACTTTCTAACTACTTATACAGGTAAGCAATATGAATCTCATTTCTTCCTTGTTGATACAAACATGTAAGAGTTTCATAAGCATCCTTAGTTATCTTACATGATTTAATATATGGGATCACGGTATATTTAAGAAAAAATGCAATCAAAGCATAAGCCTCTACATCTCTATCATCCCAACAATGAATTTGCTCAAGAGTAGGTGGTGGTGATGCTCTAGCTTAACTGGAGCAAAACCTAAACCTACCGCATCCTCAACATCACTTGTTTATATTGCTTCTATTGCACCTGGGGCTTTCGAAACACCACCAGGACGTCTTTTGATTTCATGTACAATGTTCTAAGGCCGCTTTGTAACCAATACATGATAGACCATATAAGTCCACAATGGATAGTTGGTTCTATCAAACTTCTTGTCAACAACCAACATACAAAATGCATTATTATTTCTAGCCATGGCCATTGACTATATTTGATGCAAAAGTTGTGTTTATAGAGTAAAATGTACACAAAAACATGTGCTATCTAGTATAGTATAAAGAAGATTATAAGGGATCTTATATGTACAAATGACCAATGTAAAAAATTCTACCACAAAAGGACAGAACAACATGCATAGTATTGGTAGTAGTGCAAATAAAGACCAAAATGAGCTTGAATCAAAAACATCATGTGCAATATTTGTCAACCTACAAGTACTCATAAAATCTCATCCCAATCTAAGGAAATCAAGTGGAGGGTATTGAAACTCTACCCAAGAGGTTAAAGCCTACTTTGATACTAAATGGTGGAATTAAGATTGCTAGCATGCAAGCACACAATTGGAGGAGAAGCTTGAGAGAACACAACTCAAAATGTATTGAGAGATATCAACAGAAGAGAGTTACAAGACTAAGTATGTCCTAAAAATGAATAGATATATATGCAAGGCCAAGTGAAAAAACCTCCTAAAGAGAAAAAAAAGTGCCACAATGGTCCTAGGTGTGTTCACACACATCACTACCAAAGTATTGTAGCATAGCTAATAAGTAATGGTGAAACTTCTTAATAGTATACACCATTGCTAACCCTTCCCTTTTTGTCTTTGAATAATTTATTTTAGTTTCAATGATTTTCTTGCTAGAAAAACTCACAAGGAAATCCATGTTATGTCATTGAGTTGGCATAGTATAACTCCAATCATGATTTTTGAAGCATTGACATGCATATGAAAGGTTATCATCCAATTTGGGCTTGTAACATTAGGATAGACATTAGAGCCTCCTTGAATGATTTACTTGAGGCTTTTGTATTCATTATTCCATTCCTAGATAACCAATAGCTTATAGAGTCATCTCACCATTGAGATATGGTTAAGCACAAAAAATCAGTAGCACAGAGCAATATCCTTATGGTGGTTGGTGGTTAGCAGGAGATCCATTATCACATTTAGCTTTATAGTGTTAGTTGTAATGCTATTCTTGGATACTACATGCCCCAAGATAATATTGTGTTTAACCTAGAAGTGGCATTTCAATGGGTTCAAGGAGATATGATACTGTGACACCTTCCAAAGACCAATCAAAGTTTCTCAAGTTGCTCCTTCTAACTAGAGTGGACAAAAAGATCCTTAATGAGCACTTCAAGCTATCATCTCAACATATTCTTAAAAATGGTGTACATTGCCAAAAGAATCACGTGGTGGGCGGACTTACTTGAGTTGCTATGCTAAACACATACCATACACACAAGAGGAAGCTCACTCAAGAATATAAGAAGAGAGATGGATGCCAAAACGTTTTCTTGTTGGTTTCTTCTTCTTCTTCCACACACAATACAATATACACAAAGTATAGATAAGATACAACATAAAGAAAAATGACCTAGTAAGTCAAATAGTGCATAGCTGACTATACTAATAGGCTAGTGCTATAACTATGCCAACTGGGTAGGTGCAACAAACTAAATATAATAAGTGATAAGTCAGTGGTGGCCATGTGAGGATCATAATGACCATCGACATACTAAGTGTAGATGTGCAGATTCATACGGCTAGGTGGTCCATTATCAATATCCACACATGTTGAGCTTGCCATCTCAATAATCCCCCTCAAGCTCAAGTGTATCTTTGCAACTCCAAGTAACCTTTGAAACTTTCAAAGCTTTTGTGCACCTAATGCCTTTGTGAAAATATCACCTATTTGATCTTGTGTGCTAATATATGCCAAGTCAATCTCTTCTACAAGTACCTTCTCTCTCACAAAGTGGTAATGCACCTAATTATGTTTTGTCCTAACATGGAACGCTGGGTTCCTAGCTAGTTGTATGTTGCTCATGTTGTCACGGTGAATGACAACTAGACCACCTCCCTATACATTCAAATCACCCAATAAATTTTGTAGCCATACCACCTCACATGCTGCCATAGCAACACTACTATACTCAACCTTTTGTACTCAATAAAGCAATTATAGGTCACTTTTTGTTGCTCCATGTAATTCCTGCACTAACAATGGAAAACATGAAGCCATTGGTAGATATTTTGTTAGATACGCTACCAGTCCAATCTGCATCTGTGTATCCTTACTTGCCTCATAAGAAGTCCATAATGCAAAGTGCATCTATTAAAAAGTACATAATGCAAAGTGGACTTCACATACCTCGATATGTGTCTAATTGCATCCAAGTGAGGCTTTCTTAGGCATTTGCATAAACTGATTGACAAGGCCAATAGCATAACTCAACCCTTGTCTTGTGATAGTCATGTTAATCAAACATAGTAGGGTCTTCTATCTCATCCCCAACATTAGTACTCAACTTTACATTTTGCTCCAATGGCACTGAAAGAGGCTTACATGCTGTCATACCATACTTGGATAATATATCCAAACTATACTGCCTTTGTGACAACTATATACCATCGTCACATTTGATCACCTCAATACCAAGAAAGTACCTAGCTCACCCAAATTCTTCATCTCAAACTTCTTTTTCAAAAGTCCTTAACTTCAACAATCCCATTGTCATCACTATCACCTATAATAATCAAGTCATCCACATAGATGACTATGATGACCAAGCTTGCATTTCCCTTTCTCACATAAAGTGAGTGGTTAGCATTAGAAACATAAAAGCCAATGTTGATAATATAGTCTCCGATCTTGTCAGACCATACTCTAGGTTCTTGCTTCAATCCATAGAGCACTTTCTTTAACCTGCACACATATGTAGGATGCTCTAAATCCTCATAACTTGCTAGCTGCTCCATATACATCTCTTCTTGAAATTCACCATGCAAGATGTCATTCTTGACATCCATTTGCTACAAACTACAACCTTTGTCTAATGCCAAAGCAATCACACATCTATCGGTTGCCATTCTAGCAAATGGACTGAATGTCTCTTCATAATCTATGCTATATGTTTGAGCATAACCTTTTGCAACTATCCTAGTCTTATACCTCCTAACAAAACCATCTACATTATGCTTGATTTTGTAAACCCACTTACAACCAATAGCTTTATTGCCCTTAGGTAATGGTACTAGATCCGAAGTCTTATTGGCTTCTAATGTAACCATCTCTTCATCCATTACTGCATCCCAATGAGCATGACCAATAGCATCCTCAAAATAAGTAGACTCAACACCCTCAATCACTTTTATCATATAAGTGTAATGGTAAGCAGCATATCCTTCAAAACCAAATCTTTTAACAGGGTATCTGACCCTGTTAGACCTATGTATCACTGGATCACCCAGTGGAATCTTTAAATTACCATTTGCTCTCTCTCTATACATGATGTTATGATTAATAGAATACCAAGATCATCATCCAAACTCTTTGAACCACTAGAATCTCCAACAAATCCCCAATGACTAGTAGATGCATCATTATCATTTGATACTTTTTTCTTCCCTTTGTCTTTACCTGCAACACTTGTAGATGCACCTGAAGATGTGGGGCTACTCCTTAGTCTCCTAGACCAAGGGCTAATTGTAGATATAGTACTAGATGATGTTTTTGGTCCACTAAGGCTCTGTGATTCTTGCTTTTCTTTCTACACATAACTATTATGATCATCATCATCATCCAATGCATCACCACTAGATGCATACGAATTGCTCATATCATAAAAAATAATATGCCTACTCACTTTGAACTCACATGTGACAGGGTTATAACAGCGATACCCTTTTTGCTCTAATTAGTATCCAATAAAAATACATTTTTCATCCTTTGGATCAAGCTTCTTTTATAGCTCATCTGGCGCACATGAACATATGCAATACAACCAAACACTTTCAAGTGTGGCACATCGGGCTTCTTACCTATAAAGCATTCTTTAGGGGTCATCACATGAACAACAACTATGGAAGTTTTGTTCATAATATAGATAGTAATATGAATAGATCGAGACAAAAAATATTTTGGCATATTTTTTTCAACCATTAATACCAATGCAAATTTTGCAATATGCTTATTTTTTCTTTTTGCAATCCCAATTGCTGTGGAGTATACCTATAATAAATAGTTTTTTTAATCCTATGAGACCTCAAGAAGTTACTAAACTCATTAGAGATATACCCTCCCTGTCCATTTGATCTCAAGCACTTAACTTTCAAGCTTGTTTTTGTTTCAACTGTGACTTTGAAAGTTTTAAAGTGCTCAAATACAATACTCTTTTTCTTCATGAAATATACTCACAGATTCCTTGAACAATAATCAATAAATGTAATAAAATATTTGCTGCCACCAAGAGATATGTTTGGTGTAGAGCCCCAAACATCTATATGTACAACATAAAGCATGTTTCTACTCACATCTCTGTCATACAAAAAAGGTTGTGTTGCTTGCTTACTAAACTAACATGCTTCACACACTTTATGAAATTCTGCAACTCTAAAAGCATGCAACCTTATAACCAATCCTTTGGGCTACATTAATTTCAGCCTTTGTACATTTACATATCCAATATATTTATGCCATATTTCAATGTCTACAACCACTCCTTTTTCTTTAGCATACATAGCAACATTCATAGAAAGAATTCCAACATCTAAAGTGGATATGCAACCAACTCTACTTTCTTTTGTGATCAACTTGCACTTATCACTAAAGTTTTTAAAAAATAACCTTTTGCATTAAATCAAACTCTCAACCCTTGCTCTACCATTTGACCAACAGATACTAAATTCTTTGTGATTGATGGAACAACTAATACATTTGACAAACTCTTTATCTAGGCATCATACAAGTACAAGGGAACCTTTCTAATATGTGAAATTGGTTGACATGAATCATCGTGAGCCTGTACATAACTTAGATTTTTAAATCATGTATCTCTCCAAACCATTTAGCATGAGTGTTCATATGATTAGATGCACCTGAGAATTGACATACCATATATCATCGTGTGTCCGCTTTCTTGAAATAGCATTCATCATGTGTTGCATAACAAACAAACACTCATTTTTATCTTCATTCTATTGTGAAGATGATGCATAGTCTCCTTATTGCAATTTATCACTACAAATATCATCCTTCTTAATATAGCAATGGGTTGCAATATGATCTATTTTACCACAACAATGACAAACAATACCAGAATTGCTAGAACCTTTGTTTTGCCATCCATCTCTTCCTCTAGAGCTCCCCTATTAGTTTTCTAATAGTTATCACTAGTATGTCCCATATCGTGGCCTCTTAAAGAGGATCTATCAGATTCCCTTCAAAAATTTGAGTATAATTTTTGGACATATTCACTACTTCTTTTAGATGATTCACCTTGCATGTTGATCTCTTTGTTGATGATCATGAGAGAGACGAACTCACTGAAATCTAGAAATGGATTCTGTATATATACAAAAGTGACAAATAATTTTCAAGTGTTCTTATTATTCAGGCTACCCAAAGTAGATAAAACCAAATCATCATCATTAGGTATTGCATTAATTGCTGCCAAAGTAGTCGCAATGCTCCTCACCTTCAAAACATATTCATTGATGGATATTTTCCCTTTCTTCAAAGCATTCAACTCTTTCTTGAGTTGAAACTTCCATGCCTTTGTATTTACAGAAAACATATCCTCAAAAATTGCCCAAGCTACATACGAAGTTTCTGCATTTCTGATATGTCCTAGCATGGTATTATCAATGTCTGCAATAATAGCCAATACATTACCTTTTTGTCTTTTGCATTCCATTTTTGCCATGCCTTTAATTTATCTACAATCGCAGGGTTACTTAGCTCTAGCTCATTTTCTTCACCTGAAATGAACTCATAAATGCTTTTTTCAATAAGAAAGTTCATCACATGAAACTTTCATGATGGATAATTGTTTTTGTCTAGCTTTTCAATGATGGGGTTTCCAATGTTCTCTACCATTATCACAAAATTGATACAAAACAACAAGCAAGTCTTTTGTAATCTTTCACAATAAGTACATAGCAATGCACCAAGTAGTCCTTTTCGCTGACTCCTCAATAGTACATGTAATTTGCAATTTGTTTGTAGATAAGACTTGTGTTTGCTTCCTAGCAAACACATCAGAACTTATAGATTTGAAATTTGTAACATGTGCACCCACTTTCAATCGACATAATTGAAATTACAGTATATCCTAAAATTGATGTTTGCAACCTTGTGGGTCTGAAACGAGGCCAAAATGACCTTAGATGGCCAAAAATTTTGAAGGATTAAGTCCTAGGGCTTTTTTGCAGAATATACTGTGCTTTGCTCATACACTAAATCTTAGAGCCATCGGAGCTTTTCACTCTGCCACTCTGCTTTTGGTGCCTCCACATGTATTATCCACCAAGAGAATGAGTGGAAGAATGGAGAGCTTCTTACCTGTTTCTTTCTTGTTTGAATCCTTATTTATTCTTCTTCACTTCAACCTTCACAACCAGCCTCTCTCAGTGGCATTGCTTTGATACCATGTCAAGAATTGCATGGTGGGGAGATTTGCTTGAGTTGCTGTGCCGAACACACACCACATACACACAAGAGGAAGATCACTCAAGAACACAAGAAGAGAGTTGGAGGCCAAAATATTTTCTTGCTGGTTTTTTCTTTTTCTTCCACACACAATACAATGTACACAATGTATAGATAAGATACAACATAAAGAAAAGTGTCCTAATAAGTCAAATGCTAATCAAATGGTACTATAACTATGCCAACTATAGGTAGGTGCAACAAACTAAATATAATAAGTGATAAGTCAGTGCCCATGTGAGGATCATAATGACCCCTGATATGCTAAGTGTAGACGTATGGACCCATATAGCTAGGTAGTCCATTATCAGTGTCCACATGTGTTGAGCTTGCCATCTCAATTGATACATGAGAGATTGAAAAGTGATTGATGCACTAGTAAACCCAAATGCCATAACGATGTAGGCAAACACTTTCCACTTAGTGGTGAAGGTGGTCTTTGGCATATCATCTGAGTGAACTTACACCTAATTATAACCAGAAAACCTATCCAAGAAGCTATAAGCTTCATTGCCTACCACTCCATCAATCATGTGATTGGTGTACCATAGTGGATAATGGTCTCACTTAGTTGTCATTCTTAGTTGTAATGTTGACATTTTTATACTTGATGCATACTCCTATCTTCCCATTTTTCTTGAGTACCACAAGGTTGGGCAATACCTAGTTCATATGCATACTTGTACATTCCCATATTTCTTGAGTAATGTGATTATGGATGATACCCAATCATATGCCCAATCTCATAAATAAATCCTCATTTTTGTAATGTTTCTAACTCTTCTTGAATGTGATATATTATCAAGGATTCATAGGGTATGGCCTTTGTTTTACGATCACGGAGTTAGGTTTAAGTGGGATTTTATATATCAATATTTGGGGTGATACACCTTTGAGGTTTGAGTAGTTCCAAGAAAATATGTCATGGTACTTCTTTAATGAGATGGTTTTTTGTCCGTTGCATTGAGATCCTTTATGAAGTAAAGTAGTTTAGGGGTTTATCCTAGTTCAACAAGTTTTACATGCTTCACCTTTACTAGGCCTTTAATAGGTTCACTAGATTGCCCTACTCTCTTGGCAGCAAGCATGACAATGAGTAAATTTCATTTCTTGTATTTTGCAAATCTTTTTGTTGGGACCTAAAATGGGCGTAACATTGGCTCTAGGGCTCTAGTCGGGGGCCTCCTATGCTCACCAAACCACCCTCACGGCCTCGCGACCATGAGAGTTTGTAGGTCATAAACGTTACGATCCAGGAGACTATATATATTCCTCACTTAATCAAATTTTCCCAAAGATATCGAACTAAACTACAGCAAAGGAAAATCTTACACTCTTAATGTATAGAATACAATTGCAATACATTTGAGATTTAATATTCTGATACCATGTTTACATTGCTCATGATGTAAAGTGTATGGCATTTCGTGCTCAAACAACTTAACTTCAGTCAGTGTGGAGTGTATAGATAATCTTTTCATGATTTCTTTCTAATTGCATCGTGTGGCATTGCTAGAGAACAACACTAGGCTAACCCATGCTACTGAAGCCCTTAAAACTTATATGAACATAGCCTATATGCTAAGATATGCAAAGAAATTAGGAGCTTAATCAAATATATTTCCATTTCAGGTCCACACCCCTACACTATTTACATTTAGATTGATTGCGCAAATGTAGGAGATTTCGTGAAAAATTTCCATAGAAATGAGCCCTAAAACATGCACTTTAACACATAATAAAAAGGAAAAGTGAGGCAAACCCTCATGCTTCACCTTCATTATATATTCACAAAAATTCTCCTAATTTTTCATAAATTTTATGCATAATTTTTTTTTTCAATTTTTTCTTTTTTGACTATTTTTCATGAACATTTTCATTTATTTCAACATAATTTATTGATTTTTTGAGTTTTTTGATTTGTATATCTTAAAAGAAGTGTGATCTAGTAGGATATTGATTTTCATGCCATATGAACATCACTCGATTCTCCAAAACCAAAAAACAATCCCATTTTTCATTAAATCTCGTGTTTTAAGTTTTGTGGTTTTATCATTTTTAATATATGGAAAGGAAAATGAGTGATTATCTAACATTGTAGACATCAACAAACTTATTTTGATCATTTGGAACCATTTTCTTAGCATGTTTATTAATGATACATCATCACAATTAAATAACGACCACTTACTCGAAAATTCACATGCATATATCTCATAATTTGAGGAAATGGAGCCGTTGATGCAATTAATTGCCACTAACACTTCCAAATCACTCGATCTATGTTCCATTACGCTTCTGAACCATTGTCAGACCGATCTATGTCCCGTTACGCTTCTTGTTCGACTGATCATTGTCAGAACGATCTATGTCCCATTACGCTTCTTGTCCGACTGTCATCAATTTGCCAAATCAATCCTACCTTTCTCTCTCATAAACAACCCTATGAACAAGGAACACAAAGAAAGAGAAATAAGAGAGAGAAAGACTGGTTTTTTATCTAGCTAAATACTACATCATTCCTTGTGAGAATCGGAGCATCGAAGAGTGAAAAATTGATGCAGCCAATGCCTAGGAGCAGTGAGAGAATAATTGCAAGCTCGAAAATGCCATTTTTTGGGGGATGGAGAAGGCACTGAAAAAATGCCCCCTGCATCCCCCATGCCATTCCATATTTCATGTTTTTTCCTCTTCTTAATCAAGGTTAATACAAAGCTACAACTTATCTGGTTCATTTTTTGGGGGATGGAGAAGGCACCAAAAAAATGCCCCCCGCATCCCCCATGTCATTCCATATTTCATGTTTTTTCCTCTTCTTAATCAAGGTAAATAGAAAGTTACAACTTATCTGGTTCATTTTGACCATTTGACATAGATTCGATAGCTACTTCATAATACCAAACCTTGCGGCCATTAAATGGGGAGTCAAATGGACTTTGATTGAATGGGCACTTGCATTGGATTCTGATGTCAAAATGCATCTAGGAAAACTCAAGCTCCTTGATTTGCAACTATTTCATTTTGTATTAAAAATGCATCTTTTACGAGTCTTGGGCTTCTTTTGCACTTGAATCTTGGCTTAAAAATCTGCTCTCATTGGTGACCAAAGGAGAGGGCAACTTAGCCTGTCGAATCTAGAAATTGTTCTGCACATGTGGAAACCATAAAGAGCATCAAGTTGCTACAAAGAAAATGTACAATAAAACACAAACACAGTTGTCACCCTACCCCTTGACAAAATCAAAGCATATTGTCCACGAGAGCTAGGCTCAACATAGTTTGAGAGGGATTATAGGTACCATGTAATTTAAGCTTGTGTATGATGCATTTTGACAAGCTCTTTGGCCATGATTGATCCCTTCCATTTATCCCATATAACTTTATTCACACTCTATTATACCCTTGGTCTTCCAATGACCAATCCTATTCACTTAGTTGCATTTTGGGGAGTTGCATTGTGGGTCATTATGTAGAGCAACTTGGTCCATGGAGGATCACAACTCAAATATAGAGATTGTACAATGGCAAATGTTTGAGTATTGCACTGTGCTATTTCTTAACATATTGTACACATGTACACATGGCAAGATATAACACTTAAAACTTAATTTCGAACAATGTCAATAAAATTGTATATGTGTTAAACCTTTATGTGCAAATGCATTAGATCCTCATTCCATTTGAACTACTAATTACCATGATCACTTCATTTACACATAGTGGTGTACCCGCTTCTATGTATCATGTGTAGAAAATGGTTGGATGGATTGCATAATGCATAAGTGGGCTAATGCTTGGATGTTACATGTACATTATGAGTGCTCTAAAACATTTCTCTAGATCTTTCTATGTACAATGGAGAGTAGGATGCACTATCCAATATGTTATCTATTGCAGATGTGTCTACTATCATTGTTGAGGAAGAAAACTTAGAGCAAGTGGACTACTACATACTATAGTGCACCATGGAAAAATATAGAGTACTAGTAGGCTATATCGATGGCATCCACTTTGATGCAAATAATCCAAAATTTTATGGGATGTACTATGCACAGTCAATTTCACTAGAAGATAAAAAGAGTTGACTACATATACCCATGACAAAGAGACATACATGTATTCATACTTTGTTGTCTCAATGAAAGTCCCTTTTTCACATGTCAACATAAGGAAAATGGGACCTTCACATTAGTGCCTTTCTTGTATGGACCATGAAAGAATTTGCACTATTGTTAGCCTTAGGGCAAATACACCTAATTGATAACATGTACATTATATATTTGTGTTGATTGTTATTCTATTCATCCTTGATCATTAGCCTTCACTAATTTTGTTATTGATGACTTGAGTATCTAACGTTCAATGATAATTGTTTTCAAATAAAGGATTGTAGAAATCGATCTAATAGAACATAAAACATATGAAACTTTTTTATCACATATCTATTTTCTTTTCATTCACTCATTCAATCTCTATATTGAATCTAATTTCATATTTGAATACATACATATGATGAAATCCTTGTGAATCATATATATCATCATCATGAGATCCAAGTGTATATACATGTGAGAATGATGCAAAATAAAAGGTTTCCTAAACTAGGACTCAATCATCCTCATCACAATTCACCTCCATATATGTGCCTTTCTATGATCTTTATCGTGGGGCCTATAGAACATTGTACTTGAATGTGCATTGTGTAGAAAGTCTTGTTTCATCTCTCATATTGGCCTTCCTCTCTGCCACCATGTATAATCTTTGGAGATATCATAAAAGTGAATATTCTAAGGCTCATGCCTCAAGCCACAAGTAGTCTCAATGCAATGGTGAGAGGAATCACATGCAACATGGGTGGATGATCATAGGTAGCACTCTAATAAGAATGAAATATACACATGCAACACATGTATCAATCATGTGGCACTATTGTGATCAATCCTAAAGCTATTTGATCTATGCTAACAATCCCAATATGGGGTTAATCATGGTGTGTACTAAAGGATTGCATGTAATTATGGTGGATTATAATAAACAAGGAACTCCATGACTATAGAGAGAAGCCATGCAATATGCACACTCAAATATTCTCTTATCTTTCATTGCATAAAATGGTTACATATATAAAGGAGGAGATGCTCCATCAATGATCCCTCACACTTTCCATTTGTGTCCTCATGCGACACAATATAACGCAAGCTTTACATGTGTGCCATGTGTGGCACACTTTGCTTCACATTCTCATCCATGTTCATGCACCATACAATCTTAAGCACATAGAGTGCTTTCACACACACGTATACACACACCCACGAACACCCCAACTTACATTCTCAATACCCCATCTTAAGTGAGGTGTTTACTTTACCTTGTCACCCATCCAATGTAGCATTGCACAACTACAATTGCTACCTCTTTACACTACCCCTCAATGCTATATTGGAGTGTGTACATGACTAGACACATCTAGTCCACCATATGCATGCTTCATGTGCATGCATCAACATTCATTCGAGAACCACTTGCTTGAATGAACCTATCCCATTCTTTTTGAACAACGTTATTATTCAGGAAAGGTATGACAAATCCACTCATGCATCCAAATGTGCACACTCTCACACAGCGTGTACTTGCAAAGTCCTTTTGAGATCTCAATCTCAGACAAAGGACCCCATCACAACCCAATTCTTGTGCAGTCTCGTCTCTCAGACGACACACTTTGTTGTATATAAATACATTCATTTTGAGCCTTAAGGTAGGCTTGAGCAAAGTACCCTCATTCCCATGAGTGAAATGTACAATTGCATGCTTTAACTATACAAGCTTTGATTTTGACACTCAAGATGCAATGGTGAATGTAGTCATTCATAATACACAATGTTTGAATAAAGCTTTACACAAAGGCCAAAGCTTCAAATTAAAGGGGTTTAATTAAAAAAAAAAGTTTCTTAAAGAAAAATGAGTGGATAATGTTGGAATTCATCATCATCATCATCATCATCATCAATTTTTTGTCTACATCTTCTTTGTTGTCTCGTTTTTCCTACATCATGAAGCTTCATCTTGTCTACACCTTGTACAATGCCTTCTAAATGGGCCAAAGTGTCAACATGTAGCTGATTTGTGTTGGAATAGGTAATGGGATACGTATGAAATATCAAGATTTAGATAATGAACTTTTTTTTGGCCCGATGTTCTACAAATAGCAACCTTTGCCTCCTTTGAGTAACCTTTGGGCCCTAAAACCTCAAGCAAAAGAGCTAAAATAACAAAATGCCTTTGACTCTTATCAGCAACTTCTTTGATGACAATGGATCCACTCACTTTATTGAGAAAAACTCAATTTTTAACAAAGATAGTAAAAGAGCACTCTTTTTCTATCTTTCTCTCTCATATGCCCATTGAGACATGGTTTAAAAAAGCAATCCTGTGTGTGTGTGTGTGTGTGTGTGTGTGTGCACCGGCGTACCCTTCCCAACAACATTATTGGGGTGGGGCTTGTTAGAGTAAAGTGGTCTGCCTCATTACTAGCACTTGTATCCTATACAACCACGTGTTATATGGTTCAAGTACCTCTATATAGATATGACATCAAATGGAGGATACCTTGATAGGTGCATGTACCTTGATTGAGATATCTTCACACATAGCTTAACTCTAATCAATGTATATGCATACACCTTGATTGAGGTATATGCCCATGACTTACCTCAATTGAGGTATATACATATATCTCAATTATTGTGTGCTTGATGATTGGCATAGTTGATGTGTATGTTGAGATTGGTACCACCATCAAGGTAAGTTGATGGATGTTGGGAACATGGATAATACATGTTGTCATCATGGTATGCATAGATGGATACTTAGGGACAATCCCTATACCTTGATGATGGTTGCATACATGACATGTTTACCCTAGTGGTTGTCTAGCCTAACCACAATCGTGGTATTTGACATGATGGTTAGATCAAGGTATATGCTCATAGTTTAACTACTTACATAGAACCCTCAAATGCGCTTGCATGGTCCCCATGCACCACAATCAATGTATTTAAATACAATGGTCTTAGTATGACATGATGACTCTTGAACCCATGAATGGTTGCCATGTGTACAATGACAAAGGCACTAACTTCTTACATAGGGTTTCCCAAAAACCTTGAAGTGGTTCAAAGTGGATACCTTGATCTTGATACCACCCAAGGTCTGATTTACTCTTATACATTTGCAAATCAATCTAACTACTAATGAGCTAAAACTTTTTACTTTCTTGAAAATTATAATTTGAGGATAAGAGACCTAATAATCACATCTTTGACTAAAATGTTTCCTATTGAATCAGTGGTTGCATCAAACAGCACCTTTACTTTGCACCGTTGTGTCAAGTATTCTATTAATACTTCAATATGATTATGTTCATTAACTTTTTTGGTAATGTCCCAATAATATCATATATTACTAGCTCAAAAAATTTTGACACTTTATTTAGTTGGAGGAACCCACTAGGTTTATGTATTGGCATTTTCAAGGTCGCAATTCTTGAGGTAATTTGCTAGCAAGTATCATAGTTGGGGCTAGTAAAAAATTTCTCTTATAAATTATAAACATTTATGGGACCCAAGTTTTCCAAACATAGGGTGAACACAAAGCTAAGTAATGTATTGAGCTTGGAGTCCCTTAGAAATCACTACTCTATATCCTAACTTATTACCCACAAAATATAATATATCATATTGGATATTGGATGCTCTTTGTACTCTTTGTTTATTATTTCAAAATTCACTTACTATTTCTTGGATGTATGGGCCATGTTTTTTAAGTCCCATTATGAGTTGAAGATTTGTTGGACCCTATTCTTTTGGATATGTTGGATGTGAGGCATCCGAGAAAATGCATCAATAATAGTATATTTTATACCTTTACAATACGTGAGGCATTTGGGAAAGTCCATTGATAAATGTATATTCTAATACATAAGTTGGAAATTATACTCTTGGATAGCAAGAAACAACCTAGGGGATGTTATCTCTTTGTCGATGCTATTAAAGTTTAACGATGTATTTTAGGAGCTGATTGTGACCCATATATGTATGGATGGAGTTTTTGTAAAGTCCAACCTCTTACTAGGGGCTCTTTTCTATTGTTGAATAATTAATTTTGTTTTAGATAGTTTTTGATAAATAAAGCAAATTGGTCTCCACTTATTTGTTCAACTTGTTGAAGGAATATAGCTTCAAACCTTAGATTAGTTACATGTATTCATAAAAGAAAATATTTATGAAAATTAGGGTAATTTAACTATTTCTTTTGAGATCAAGCCTTTTGATTTTTTGAATGCTTCCTACTTGTTTAATATATAATTCAAAATTTTATTTGTCATTTAGTACTTTTCAAAATTTGGAGTTCTAATATCTGATAATTTAGTTTTATAAAAATTTGAGAAATTCATCATGCTTAGAAAATATTGTAGTTAATTAAAGTTTTTAGGTTCATAGGATGATCTTATTGTTGCTATTTTCTTTGGATTAATTTCAATTCTTGCACTAGAGATTATTAAACCAATTTACATGAGTTTGACCTCATTTACATTTTTGAATTATATTTTAGATAGTATGTTTGAGAATTTCACAATAATAGAAGCAACGTTCATTTTAGAAGCTAATATTTTTCAATTGACTAAAATTTTATACATTTTATTTTTTTAAATAAAAAATTTGAGTAGGTTGAGTTACAGCTTTGAGATTTTATATTTGCCCACATGTCTATGGTATGTTGAGGTTATGAAAGCTCTTTCACCATTCACATGAAAGAAAATTTCAAAAAAGTAGGTTAAATTTGCCCCAACATTTATAAGTTTTGGGGTATATAGAGAAATATTCACCACATTGTCTTATAATTAAGGTTCATATAGATATTGATCATTTTGCAAGTAGAAATGTTCTAACATTTTGCGAGATTATCACACCAAATGTTAAGATAAGTGTAGCTCTACTAGTAAAAGGTGAGGGATAGTCCAATGTTCTTGTAGTGAGCACATGTAGAGTAAGAATTAAAATTGGGGAAAAGATAGATGGTTGGGGTTTGTAGGATACAACACATAAAATGCATCCTTAAATAGAACTCAAATACTATATTGACAACAATAGAAGTCTAGATAAGGTGGGTTGTTGAAAACTTTATCCTTAGATAAATAGAGTTTTTGAAGAAAGTTAGGTCTTTAGTGAATTCAAAGGGAGAAAGCTGTGTAAAGATAAAGTGCAAAGCTTAACAACTACAAAATTAGTCATAGAAAAAGAAGGGTTATTGTCCTAAGAATGGATACAAGGATGTTTAAAGTAAGCTAGTAATACATTGCTTATAGCATTTACATTATTGAAAATACGAGAAAACACAATATAAAATAGTACACATATAAGGTGATAACTTATGATACACTTTGAGATGCCTATGTTTCAACTGCAACACATAATTGACTATTCTATTCCTTTTACTATTCTTTTTGCAAACAAGAAGGAAGTAGTGTGACTAGAAATGGAGACATGGAAACCTCTCCTATGTACATGGATGCTATTGCTAAGATCCTCAAAGGGCATGAAACTCACATACCATTAATCAACTAGTGAATATATGCATACCACACCTTCGCTATGCCAGATGCCCATGGATAAGAAGAATTGGATGCATATATTAACAACCCATGACTAGCATGCCTTTCACAACAAGGAGGAGCTCAAAAAAGTACGTTGCACAAATAACACAAGAGCCCTAGAAGAAAGGACTCAAACAATACTAGTAAAATAAGTTAAGATTAGCAAGGATACTAATGTAGAAAGCAAGATAGAGAGCATATCCATCACTAGATATCCTAATCCTTGATTCATCTCTTGTTTTGCATCCATGGCATTCCTAGAAGAAAATCATGGTCAATACCCCTAATTATGACAAAATTCATTAGGAATTGGGCTCTCACAATGTTGAAAAGCCAATCCTTTTAGCATGCCGATGTGCTTGACCTTAGAGATGTCTACTACTCTTAGGTTGAATCAAAGGACTACCCTATGCTTGAAGAAGTTTCTTGCTGACAATACTTTCCCCTACTATGGTGTATATGATTTGTCTTTTGGTTGGATATTTTAGGGCTAAAATTGGGATCAATATGTGAATCTCTACCCCTTCTTAAAAGGTGTCAAGGAGAGGGTTGAGAGGTGAGAGAAAGAAGAGAAAAAGAGTGAAGAGGAGAGAGAAATACTAGAATGATAGAAAAGAAGAGAGAGAAGCCATGAAAGTTGAGTGCAAGCAAGTGAGATGAGAGATAGTAACTATATATTGATAAAAGATGCCAAAATTTACATATCTCACACCTTTTCTACCTATGTCAGTGTGCCAAGGTATTATTAATAATTCTCTCTCACTAACACATGTATTCCAACTTCTTACAATCCATTGACTGTTCAAAGGTTTTTACTTACAAAAGCAAATTTACAATGGCAAAGAAGGATGGATGAAACATAGTACTACTCTCATTTCAACTATACAAAAGATGAGATAGGGATAAAATAATGAAGAGTTATTTACTGAAATGAAGACATAAAGGAAAGCCTTTACCATAAGCAAAATCTTGATGTCTTGAAAAGGAATTGGAGCCTTCAAATCTTCACAAAATATCATTTGCAAAGAATAGATAGATTGTTGTAAAAAAAAGGGGCATGCTGAAGAAAACTACCATAACTTCTGATAGAAGTATCCAAATAGGGCATGCCCCATATCAAAATGTAGCTATTGAAGAGTAATTTGACCTTGTATAGGTGGCTCAATTCTAAAATTTAGGCATAGTAAAATCTATTCTAAAATAGAATGTTATCTACACCTTGTTTAGAGTGCACTAGCTCCTATGTGACTATGTCTCGGCCACCAATGTATCCCATAGATACGGAAACTCATCCAAAGTGAAACGTGGCCTCCAAGAAGCTTCCTCAAGTAGTAAACCCTTCCATTAATCAAATACTCAATGATGGAGTGAGAGCAAAGCTTCTTTTCATACTGACCTATGACCTCCTCTGAATAAGTCCTTCTTCATCCATAGGAGGCAGCTCATGAACTATTTCCACATGGGTACCATAAAAGAGTTTGAGATCATTAATATGAAATAGATTATGAATCTTAGTGGGAGAGGAAAGTTCCAATTGATATGCCAAGTCTCCAATATGGTTCAAGGTCCTATAAGGCCCATAGAACATATGAGCAAGTTTATTACTAGAGCCATCCTTTAGAGTAGAATATCGAGGCTTGGGTACTTTTAAGAGAACTAACTCTCTCGCTTGGAACTCCAAAGGTCACCTCTTCTCATCACCATAAACATTCATTTAATCTTGAGCCTATCTAAGTTTCATCTTACATTATTGAAGAAAGATTTGTATTGTTTCCAATTCTTCCTTTCCATGAGGGCTAATCTTCTCACTGAGAAAATAACTATGGATAAAGGTACCTTGTAGCCATACATAGCCTTAAATAATGATACTCTAATGTTGGCATGAGTGGAGTTATTACAAGAAAACTTAGCCAAATATAACCACAAATCCCATGCATGCTATACACCATGACAAAAATGGTGAAGGTAAGTCTCCGACCACTTATTAACCCTTTCTATTTGACCATCAGTCATTTGTGGATGATAGGTTGTAGAAGAAGCCAATTTAGTTCCCATGGAGCCAAATATCACCTATCCGAAGTTACTTATAAACGTGGTATCCCTATCATGCATAATCACATATGGTAATCCATGTAATCTAAAGATCTACTCCATGAACTAATCAACCACTTGTGAAGCTATAAACTAAGTCTTGGTAGGAATGAAATGGGCTACCTTAGTGAGTTTGTCCACTATCACATAAATGTTACTCCAACCCTATTTGGTAATTGGTAGGTAATATGTAGACCAATAATGAAATCCATGGCAATATGTGTTCATTTCCTTCTAGAATAGGCAATGGCTACAACAAACCACTTGGTTTACAAGTACTATCCTTGTTTTGCTGACAAAGCATACACTTCACATCACAGTCCTTAATATCTTTCCACAATCCTTTCTAGTGAAACCTCTTGCTAATTTTATCATATTTCCTAAACACTCCAAAGTATCCAGCTGTGGGAAAATAATGTAACTCCTTAAAAAATTTTAGCTTCAAAGAAGAAGTAGAGGGAATAACAATCTTGCCATTAAGCCAAATGAGGCCATTTTAAAGCCAATAATGGGAGTTTTTGTAATGTGCCCACCTGAGCTTTCCTTGGTGGTACATTCTCAGTAGCCCATCAAGAGATATCCTAGCAAGCGTTGTCCGGGATTTTGTGAAAATCCTCAAAGTTTGCTAATTGGGCTTGCTCGAGTCTACCTTGCAGTGGAAGTTCTGATCGTTCCCACGAGGACTGACTTGAGTCTTTTTGGTCAATTCAATTACTAATGGTTGATTACTATTAGTGGCTTGAGATTCCATTCCCTATAGGAATTATTGACTGAAACAGACTTATGTTGTGTTGGGTTTAAAGTGAATGGGAGAAGTATGGCACTTTAAATCCCTTCTTCCTGGGGTTCTAAAGTGATGCAAGTCAGGCTTAGAGATTATGCATGAATTGAATAAAATCTTATTTTACGAAGACAGCTTTTGTTGCCTGTTCATGGGATGAAGGCTTGCTAGATGTTTTTATTTTTAAAAAAAATAGTACATGAGGATCTATGACGGGTGCTTGGTTGATGGTATTTGAAGCTTTGTTTGTAATCCCTGTACTCGGCATTCCGTTTGCATTAATTGTGTTTGCAATAGCATTATTGGCAGCTCCTGCTTCCCTAACCTTCATAACTTTCTTCTTTGGGGTCATGGTCTTTAATCGCATGATCGCAAAAGGGGATTTTGGTGAAGGAGCTTGGGGGTAATTAGATTGACCGGGGGGGGGGGGGGGAGTGATCACCAAGAATTTAGAAAAATCAAGAAGAGTCTTAATTCCATAGAGAAATAGGATAGAAGGGATGGAGGAATTGAAATCAAGAGCTCATGGAATATCCTTCTTATCTTCGTGACGAGAAATTCCCGTGCTCGTACTTCTCTTGCCCCACTCCCTCTTGCTCTATACTCTTGAGAAGGGCCTCTCCCCTCTTGCTCAGACTGCCCTCAATGCCCTCCCATGCCTCATATTTATAGCTAAATTGAAGAAGAAGGGTTGTGACCAAGAAGAAGAGCTCTTTATGGAAGGGATCTTGGAAAAATTAGCACTCTGAAGCTTTCAAGATGCAATCTAATGATGCTAGCAATTTGATATTTGAGGTCTAGAGAGGTACCAAAGATGCCATGACTGATTCGCCCGGCTCTCAGATGATCTTACTTCAATCCAAGCCTCTTGTCAAATTGAGAAGAGGGGGGATTGTTGGAGTTAATTGCTAAATTACTAAAGGTGAATTTAGGCTTTTTGGTTCAGAATCAGAGATCCCAAAATTGGGAAAAATAGTGCGTGTTTTTTTTCAATAAAAAAAGGGAGGGGGGGCAGCGGCTTGTTTGTCATCATCTTCCTCTCAATCTTCTTCTTTTTTATAAAGCATTAAGCTTTAAAGCTTAAAGCTTTTGTGACTTACTTTACTTGCCAAGTTTTAAACGTGTTTGGTCAACTTTGACTTATGTCTCATAACTCTCATTCACACGATAACTTTCGTGATGAATGGCTATAGTCCTTGTTAATCCGGGAAAATGTCGGGTTATGATCCTCGAGTCATTTTGCTCGAGATCTTCTCTATTTAATGATTTATAGTTCTTCAAGTCTATTTTTGCGAGAAGTCAATAAGTTTTTAAATTAAAGTCAAGATATCACAGTTTTCCTCCATAAGACCTTGCTGTAATGTCTAATGTACACGGCTGAGCTTATCTTCTAAAAGATAGGATTCTTGTAAATCATCAGTCGAGTCACCATGTAACTCAGTCATAGCTGAAACTCGACATGTCCACATTTTAGAGAGAGAATCAACTACCACATTGTCTTTGCCCCTCATATAAGTGATGTTAAAATCATATTTTTGCAAGGTAGCTACCCATCTATGCTACTTAGGGGTAAGATTTGATTGAGTAAGAAAATACTTTAGGACCCTGTGATCACTGTGAACTCTAAACCAGCTCCAATTATACAAATAATGGTACTATTTCTTTATTGCATGTAGAATAGCCAACATCTCTTTGTCATAGACATTCATAGTCATCTCATTATCTGTAAGCTTATAGCTTTCAAAGGCAATAACTCCATGCTTCTGTAGCAAAAAAACTCCTATGCCATGGCCAATGGCATCACACTAGAAGGTAAACTCTCTAGAGAAATCTAGGCATACTAGAATAGGAGTAGAAGTAAGTATTTTCTTTAACTGGTTGAAGCTACTATCTATAAGTGTATCCTAAAAGAAAGCTTATTTCTTGAACCGGTCAGTCAAATGAGCTGCTACAACTACATAATGCTTAATAAATCTGTGATGATAGAATGACGATAGACTAAGAAACCCTTTGAGTGAAGTAGTGGTGGTAGGTGTTGGGGGCCAATCTCAAACACATTGCACCTTCTTAGGGTCAACTTGTATTCCTAGTTCACTAACAATATGACCCAAGTACTCCACTTCAGTTTGCATGAAAGAGCATTTCTTTTCCTTAGCAAAGAGTTTGTGATGTCTCAAAACATCACAAACCTTCCTCATATGAGATAAATGATCCTATGGAGTCTTGTTGTAAATCAATATGCCATGAAAGAAGACTAAGACAAACTGAAAGAGGAAAGCTGTAAAATCTTATTCATCAGACTCTTGAAGGTAGTTGGAGCATTAGTTAGCCCAAGTGGCATGACTAGGAAATGGTATAGCCCATGATGAGTCCTAAAGGAAGTGTGAACTTCATCACCCTCTCACATATAGATCTGATAATATCCAGACCTGAAATAAATCTTGGTAAAGAATCTAGCCCCCTTGACCTCATCAAGCGAATCATCAACTCTAGGTATTGGATACATGTTCTTCATTGTGATCTTGTTTAGATCCCTTTCACATAGTGATGATATCTAGACCTCAAATAAATCGTGATAAAGAATCTAGCCCCCTTGAGATCATCAAGCAAATAATCAACTCTAGGTATTAGATACATGTTCTTCATTGTGATCTTGTTTAGATCCCTGTAGTCAATAAACATCATGAAGGATCCGTCTTTCTTCTCTAACAAGATGATCAGTGATGTATAAGGTGAAGAAATAGAATCAATAATGTCAAGGAGAGGGCCAAGAGATGAGAGAAAGAAGAGCAGAAGAGAGAGAAACGAGGAGAGAGAAAGAGTGATGAGGAGAAAGAAAGACTAGAAAGATATAAAAGAAGAGAGAGAAGCCATGAAAGCTATAATCAAGGAGGTGAGATGAGAGATGGTAATTGCATTATGATCAAAGATAGTAAAAATTATATGTCTCATATCTTTTATCCCTAAGTCAGTATGATAAGGTATTATTAATAACTCCATCTCACTAACACATGTAAAGAGTAAACAACTTGCTATATAAAACAAGACATACGAAAGAAAACTGGCATAACTTTTGATAGAAGTATCCAAATAGAGTATGCCATATATCAAAACCTAGATACTAAAGAGTAATTTGATCCTATATAGGTGGTTGAATTCTAAAATTTAGGTAGAGTAAAATTTATTCTAAGATAGAATGCTTTCTATACCCTATTTAGAGTGCAATTGGCTCCCATGTGACTATGTCAATGCATCCCATAGATAGGAAAACTCATCCAAAATGGAATCTGGCCTCCAAGAAGCTTCCTCAAGTGATAAACCCTTCCACTTGATCAAATAATTGATGATGGAGAGAGAATGAAGCTTCTTTTCACATTGACCTATGATCTCCTCAAGAATGTACTACATAAGTCATTCTTCATCCATAGGAGCTCATCAACTATTTCCACTTGAGTACCATTAAAGGTTTTGATTTGACTATATGCAAAGTCTCCAGTACGCTTCAAGATCATGTAGGACCCATAGAATCTGTAAGTAAGTTTGTTGCTAGAGCTATCCTTTAGAGTAGAATATCGATACTTGGGTACTTTTAAGAGAACTAACTCTCCCTCCTGGAAATCCAAAGGTTACCTCTTCTCATCAGCATACACCTTCATCTAATATTGAGCTTTTCTAATCTTTATCTTACATTGTTGAAGAACGACCTGTATTCTTTTCAATTCCTCATTTCCATGAAAGTTAATCTTCTCATTGAAAATAACTATAGATAAGAGCACCTTGTAGCTATACATAGCTTCAAAGGTTGAAACTCCAATGCCAGCATGAGTGGAGTTATTATAGGCAAGCCCAACCAAATGTAACCATGAATCCCACACATGATGTACATCATGACAAAAATGGTGAAGGTAAGTCTTTAACCACTTTTTAATCATGTCTATTTGACAATCAGTGTTCTACGGATGATAGGCTGTAGAAGGAGTCAATTTATTTTCCATGGTGTTGAATACCACATGCTAGAAGTTACTCATGAACTTGGTATCTCTATCATGCATAATCACATGTAGTAATCCGTGTAATCTAAAGATCTACTCCATGAATTGACTAGCCACTTGTGAAGCAATGAATTGAGTCTTAATATGAATGAAATGGGCTACCTTAGTGAGTTTGTCCATTACCATATAAATGCTATTCCAACCCTTTTTGGCAATAGGTAGACCGGTAACGAAGTCTATGGTAACATATATCCACTTTTCTTCTAGAATAGGCAATGGCTATAACAAACCACTTGGCTTACATGTACTATCCTTATTCTGCTGACAAGGCATATATTTCATAACATAACCCTTAACATATTTCCACAATCCTTTCTAGTGAAAACTCTTGTTAATTTTATCATAGGTCTTAAACACTCCAAAGTGTCCAGTTGTGGGCAAATAATGTAACTCAATAATTTTTAGCATGAAAGGACAAGTAGAGGGAATAACAATCTTGCCATTAAGCTAAATGAGGCCATTTTTAAGTCGATAATGGGAGTTTCCCTCCATAAGACCTTACTGTTATTTCTAAAGTATATGGATGAGCTCATCGTTTAAAAGATAGGCTTTTTGTAATTCATCATCCCAATCACCATGTAACTTAGTTATAGCTAAAACTCGACATGCCTACCTTCTAGAGAGAGAATTAGCTACCACATTGTCTTTGCCCCTTGTATGAGTGATATCAAAATCATAATTTTGGAAGGTAGCTACCTACCCTACACTGTTCAGGGATAAGATTTAACTGAGGAAGTACTTTAGGACCTTGTCATCACTGTGAACTCTAAACCAGCTCCAGCTATACAAATAATGGTACCATTTCTTTATTGCATGTAGAATAGCCAGCATCTCTTTGTCATAAACACTCATAGTCATCTCATTATCTATAACCTTATAGATTTCAAAGGAGACAACTCCTTGCTTTTGTAACAAAATAGCCCCTATGCCATGGCTACTGGCATCACATTGTATGTTAAACTCTCTAGAGAAATTTGGGCATACTAGAATAGGAGCATAAGCAAGTAACTCCTTTTACTAGTTGAAGCTACTATCTACAAGCGCATCCCAAAAGAAAGCTTCCTTCCTTAACTTGTTAGTTAAAGGAGTTGCTACAACCACATAATACTTAATGAATTTGCGATTGTAGGTGGTGGCCAATCTCTGACACACTGCACCTTCTTAGGGTCTACTTGTATCCCTAGTTTACTAATAATATGATCCAAGTACTCCCTAGTGGAACTAAAGAACTAAAGTGGAGTACTCCCTAGTGGAACTAAAGAACTAAAGTGGAGTATCTCCAAGCACAGAGGTAGAACTAAAGTGGAGTACTCCCTAGTTTACTAATAATATGATCCAAGAAGCGCAGAGGTAGAAGATTAGTCCTTTATCTAGTACTCCACTTGTATCTTGCAAGAGCCCTTTGCTTTCCAAAAGAAGCATGCATAGGAATGTCCCTCCTATACTTATGAGCATACCCCTCAGCTAGCTCAATAACATGGAATAGTGTGGTAGGTTTCTGGGCCATAACATTAGCTGATAAATTGGACTCTAGGCCATAGATATACTTATGCAACTTTGCATCATCACTCATAGTCTCTACACACATGGTAAGATTCAAAAGATGATTTGTATACTCTCTAACTGATAATCTTCTTTGGTCCAACTGATACCATCTTCTTGCTAACTTCTCTTTCTCAATGGGAGATACAAACATCTAAGACATCTTAGCTTTGAAGTACTCCCAATTATCAACTTGTTGATTTTTCCTCTTTATGTACCTCCACCATGTATGAGCAAAGTCTTTAAGGTGAAGAGTAGCAAAGTGAATCTTTTGGTCATCTGACCTAGGAAAAATATCAAAGTAGGACTCCAACTTGGAATTCCACTCCTCCAAATCAGTCCATGGTGATGAACGACCACTTTATTTGGTTAGTACAATCTTATCACAAAGTTCTCTCTTAACAAAGCCTTGTTGTCCATTAGTTACTTGGGATTGCATGTCCATGTAAGTCTCCATTAGTTATTTGGGACTGCATGTCCACATAATTGCAATTGGGGTTTCAAAGATTAGAGGCACTCCTATGATAGTTGGTTTGAAACCTGCTTAAAGAATAGTTGGCTGGTTTCTAGTGACTTGAGGAGGATTTGACCCATGAATGCTCAAAATAGGCTCATCAACTCTAAAAGAAGTCTCTTCAATCTCATAAGTGCTATGTGGCATCCCTTTCTTTCCAATAATACATGACTGATGGTTATTGTTTGATGGTTGAAAGGATTGTTTGTCTCTACTCTCTTTGTTTGCCATCTGTGCTGCCACCACAAGCATAGAAATCTAAGAGCTACGTTTGTCCAAAGAATCCTTAGTAGAAGAGGCAAAATTCTCCAAGGAATCCTTGGTAGATTGAGCTATATGCCCCACAATTTCCTTGGTCATCATGTTTGATCGAACCAAGTGTTCAACCACCTGATCCAATTTAGAAACCAATTCCATGTGTCTGATAGAATGCCTAGTCTGATGGTTACAAAGAGTGACATTAAGAGTACTATAAGCGCCATATTCTTGTGAATCTTTCTCATCTAGATGTGCTTCAGGTATTGCATCACATGCTTCTCTAATTTTTTGAAAATCATTATTAGGCTTGTTCTTTCCCTTGTTTCTAGCCATTTCTGCCCACTAGTATATTGTAGTCCTAGTAGACCTCCTGTTACAAAAATGGCTATAACTTTTGACCCCAATATTGGAATTAAGAACTTTTTGATGAAAATCAAAGCCCATAAATAGCTCTTTAAGATGAGCTATAGTACTCAAATTCAAATTCAAAATAAAATATTTTGGAAATATTCTTTTACTTATGTTGTTTAGAACAATCCTGCACCCTATAATTTTTTTAAAAAAGGGTATCCATCTCTCCCAAGTCAAACATAAGGTCTTCCAACCCTATGGTTCCTTGTGTATGACGACCTGTAAGGGTTGAATACACCTTCTTGTAATACCCTGTAGAGGTTTTGAGGTTTCTTTGAATTACTCTGTAACACTTGTAATAAGTAAAAGTCTTCCAAGAGTGATCCCAATTCATTGTTTGAGTGTATTACCTTGTGTAAAACCTATAATCCACTTGGAATAACTTGTAACACATGTGAATGATTGAAAATTCAGCCAAACAAAAGACCAAATACCATGTTTCCAATGAATGATCCTAACCCCTACTCTAGGGAGTAGAATTGTTGAAATTCCTCCTATAGCAAACCTATACTAACCTGTATAATCCCTATGGCTAATCAATGGAGTCCCAAACAGTGAGATCCAACTAAGAACTTTATATCTTTAAGAACTCCACTCATGGTACATGTGGTGGAGAATTCAATGGCATGATAGGCTCCCTAGACACGAGCTCCAAATCACCAAGAGGTGGGCAAAGTTTCCCTTGGTTGATTGGTTGCACCACTTCAGGATCTTTAATAGTGGGAGAGGGTCACCTCTCTATTGTCCTGCTATCTCCCCTGCATCCACCTTTTTCATCTTGGTGGGAATATCAACATGGCAGTAGCATTCTAATCAATTAATCAAGGATGAAAAACATAACTGAAAATTTCTTTCAGTCTTCCATGATATGCACGGTTGATCAATGAAAGATTGGAATGAAGAAATGAGTGTTGGTTGAGGGTCTTACCAATGTAATTCAGTGACTCACTAATTGCTAGTACTTACCCTTTATAATATTTCAAGCTTGGGAAAAGGAAATCAAACAATCAAATTAGGGCTATGCATCAAGACATTGTAAATGATACTCGTGATGAAATAAGATTGAAATGAATGTTGAAATTCAATGTAATAGGCTCTAATCAATGAGAAGAGTGCTAATGTCTAATCTATTGATCAATTCAGAGAATTAATTGATCAATAATCTCACATCAACAAGTGAAAAAGCTTAAAGCAGGTGGATATTGAGAGATTTTAGAGATTAAACAAGTGGAATACCTTGATGAATCTTGAAGAAGATGATTGATGTATGCTTCAGTTCAATTATTGAAAAAATATTCCATAATCCACCATGAATCCATCATCAACCTCCAACAATCCATAAAATAAGCCCATAAAGCTTGAATAATATTGAATCCGTGAAGAATCAATGCCCCAAGCTTACTTGAACACTTGAATGTTCAAGATTCAAGCTTCTTGAAGAGATGTCCCAAAATAATCCTTCAATATGAACTTTAAGAGGCTCAATATGCTGAAACCTTTGAAATTCCTTCAATCTTGAAGTTTATAGATTCTACTCCAAAATGATGGTAGGGAGGCATTGAAGGTTGAAAAGAGCCAAATATTGAAGAAATTGAAGCTTCCATGTCTGTGGCTATGGCTTCCCTATTGTGTATTAGGGTTTCAAAGAAGAAAGCTGAAGATCAAAGGCTTCAAAAGGCTCATCCCTTTATTGAATATAATGCCAAGCAATGGTCCAAAGGCTAGGCAAGTTGGAGATGGATAACTATTGACTGTCAAAGAGTTGGAGAAGATTAGTAAATCAACACAAAATGTGGTGCAAATCTCGAGCTTGCTCCAAATGATCTCCTGTGTGTCACGGCACAAGTTTGGTAGTTGAAATGGTTAGTAACAAGAGATGAAGATTCATTGTACCATGCTTTCAGAAGGAGATAGGATTATTATTGAGTAGAAGAAGCAAATCTTTGTTGTCCACCATGAGAGCTTTAGCCAAAAGCTTGAAAGAGAGAGGAAAGAGAAAGCATGTTCTGAAAAGTAACTGAAGTTCTAACCAAGACTAACTCTATTTGCCTTGTCTTTAACCATTTTACCTCCAAATTAGCATGTTATTGATGCACGACTTGCCATTTTGTCCAAGATGCCTCCAGCTTTGCCTTCAAGAACTCCAGTCAACTTTGACTAGCTGTCCTTAGTCTCCTTGGTCAGTGCACTTGACCATTTTTCCAATTGACACCCTATCCTTGAGTAACTAGAAAGTAACAAGATTGAGAATGAAATCCAAGAAAGGATTGTACCAAATGTATCAAATACCAATTCTCTGATACCACTTATCAAGAGGAGAGGAGGGTTGAGAGGTGCGCGAGAGAGAGAAGAGCAGAAGAGAGAGAAAAGAGGAGAGAGAAAAACTATACAGATAGAAAAGAAGAGAGAGAAGCCATGAAAGATATGAACAAGGAGATGGGATGAGAGACAATAATTGTATTATGATCAGAGATAGAAAAAACTACATGTATCATACCTTTTATTATTGTTAATGTGACAATGTATTATTAATAACTCTCTCTCACTAACACATGTATTCCCATCTTCTTACAAATAAATCCTCTGTGTAAAAGCTCATTGATTTGCTTGGAAACTTCCTCACTCTTGCATTTTGACAATCTGTAAGGTGGATTATTGAGTGGCTTTGAATAAGGCTCTGAATCAATAGGATGATCCATTGCTCTCTTAGGAGGTAATGAAGTACGTACTTTAAACAAGTCCATGTACTCCTCAAGTGGAGCTTTCAAAGCGGGATGCTTTGCTGAATTCTTGGATCGATCTTCTACCTCTTTATTCAAGTGCAATACAAAAATATATGAGCACTTCTTATACTTCTTCTTGAGTTGTTTAATGGTGATAAGCTAAAAATCAAATTTACTTGGGATCCCCTGTAAATGGACAGGCTACCCATCAATGGCAACTACATGTACAACTGTAAGAAATCCATAGTAATCTTCCCTAAAGTCAACCAATCACAACCAAGCACAATATCTATAGGTTCCATTTCCAAAGCAATTAGGTTCACCTATACCTCATAATTTTCAGCTAGCTGTATAGGAACCTATGGGTACATTTGAGTGCTAATTTTCTCTTCACCATTATCTACTTGTATTCTTATGGGTTATTGTAAATTAGTCAGAAAACAATGTAACTTGTCCACACCTAAGTTATTCACAAAACTGTGTATACTACTATTGTCTATCAAGATAAACACATCCTTTGCATGAATGGTATCCTATAAATGAAGTTTATTAGGGTTCTTTGAACATGTCCAAGCATCCATGGAAATAGAACAAAGGGTAGTGGTAGCAAGAGATAAATATGCCCCATTAGGATCAAAAGGAATATACCCACCAAGGTCAAATGGAACCCATCTGCAACCTCATGAGTGTGATTGGGATCAAGATCCTCTCATTATGCTCTTCAAATTCAGCTTGTGCACCACTATTGGTTCATCAACAACCTCGTTATCCACATCGTCAAGTACTATCATGTTGTAATTCTTAACCTTAGCATTTTTGAAAGTGCACTTGGATGCATGATCAACAATATAATTTTCTACATTTGAAGCATAGACCCTTTTCTTTTCTTTCCTTGAAAAGATCCATAGATATGAACTTGCCATTGTTTGCTATATTATTTCGGGATTTGTGTGTCACCTTGTCCATGTTCCACTTTATCGTTGATTTTGCTGGCTTTGAAATACTTTTCTATCTTAAAGAATTGAAAGTAGGGTATATAGGGACTTTTGGGTAGCCAAATAAAGTATTAGAACCTCCATAGTTTCCACCAAAGTTTCCCTATTTAGCAACAATTCTTTGTTGTCCAAAAAAAGGCCTATATATACTTACGAGTATACCTCTTTGCTAGCTCAATGGCATGGAATAGTGTGGCGAGTTTCTGGGCCATAACATAAACTGACAAATTAGGCTCTAGAACATAGATGTATTTATGCAACTTTGCATCATCACTCACACTCTTTACATACATGGTAAGATTCAAAAACTGATTTGTATACTCTCTAATTGATAGGCTTCTTTTCTCCAACTAATACCATCTTCTTGCCAACTTTTCTTTCTCAATGGGAGATATAAACACCTAAGTCATCTTAGCTTTGAATTCCTCCCAACCATCAACCTATTGATTTTCCTTCTTTATGTACCTCCACTATGTATGAGCAAAGCTCTCAAGGTGAAGAGTAGCAAAGTGAATCTTTTGGTCATCTAACCTAGGGAAAATATCAAAGTAGGACTCTAACTTGGAAGTCCATTTCTCCAAGTCAGCTCTACTACCGATGATGAATGACCACTATATTTGGGTAACACAATCTTATCATAGAGTTCCCTCTCAACAAAGTATTGTTGTCCATTAGTTAATTGGGGTTGCATGTCTATGTAACTACAATTGGGGTTTGAAAGATTAGAGGCACTCCTATGGTAGTTGGTTTGAAACCTACCTAGAGGAATAGGTGGTTGGTTTCAAGTGGTTTGAGGAGGATTTGATCCATGGATGCTCAAAATAGGCTCATCAACTCTAAAAAAAGTCTTCCTAATCTCATATATGCTATAAGCATCCCTTTCCTTCCAATAATACATGATTGAGGATTACTATTTAATGGCTGAAAGGATTGTTTATCTCTACTCTCTTTGTTTGCCATTTGGTTGCCACAAGCATAAAGGTCTGAGTGCCCAGCTGTTCAAAGAATCCCTAGTATAAGAAGTAAACTTCTCCAAGGAATCCTTAGTAGATTGAGCCACGTGCTCCATGACTTCCTTGGTTTGCATATTTGATTGAACCAACTGCTCAATCACCTGATCCAATTAAGAAACCAATTCCATGTGTTTGATGGAATGCATAGTCTCATGGTTACAAAGAGTGGCATCAAGAGTACTATATGCACCATATTATTGCCAATCTTCATCATCATGGCATGCCTCAGGTATTGCCTCATGTGCTTCCCTAAATTTTTATTGAACATCATCTCATTAGGCTTGTTCTTTCCCTTGTTTCTAGGCATTTTTGCTCACTAGTATAGTGCAGCCCTACTAGAGCCCCCTCATACAAAAATGGCTATAACTTTTGACCTCAATATCGGAATCAAGAATTTTTTTATGGAAATTGAAGCCCACAAATAGCTCTTTAGGATGAGCTATAGGACTCAAGTTTAAAATCAAGGTAATATATTCTAAAAATATTTTTTATTGCTATCCAAAACACTCTTGCACCTTGTAAAAATATTGTTTTAGTGTATTCACCTCTCCTAAGTCCAAAATAAGGTCTTCCAACCCTATTCAACCCTTTGTATGACCTATAGGGGCTGAATACAACCTACAATACTTGGTATAAGTCTTAGAAATTCTCTAATTTACTCTCTATCACTCTTGTAACCGAGTAAAAAGTCTTTCAAAAGGGATCACAATTCAATGTTTAAGTACAATACTCTTTACCAATCTCAAATGAGCCATAGCACTTATAGATGACTAAAAATTCATCCAAATGAAGGCCAAAATGCCTTGTTTCCATTGAATACACCTGTCCCTTTCTCTAAGGAGTATAATGGCTAAAATTCCTATTGTAGTAAACCTATAATAACTTGTATAATCCCTATAACTGATCAATGGAGTCCCAAACAATGCTATCTAGCTAAAGTCTTTAGATCTTCAATGAGTCCACTCACAGTACATGTGGTGGGGGATACCATGGCATGATAAGATCCCTATATGGGCTGTGAATCACATAGAGATGGGCAAAGTTTCCCCCAAGTTTGTTGGTTGTACCCCTTTGGGACATTTAATAGTGGGGGAGGATCACCTCTCTATTCTCCCACTATCTCCCCTAGCATCCACCATTTTTCTCAGTGGGAATATCAACATATCAATAGCATTACAATTAATAAATCAAGGATGAAATACTGAACTAAAAATTTCTTTTAGTCTTCAATGATATGCATGATTGATCAATGAAAGATTGGAATGAAGAAATAAGTGTTGGGTGAGGGTCTTACCAATACAATTCAATGACTCACCAATTGCTAATACTTACCCTTTACAATATTTCAATCTTGGGAAATGAAAATCATAAAACCTAATTATGATTATGCATGAAGACAATGTAAATGACACCCATGATAAAGTAGGATCGAAATGAAGGTTGAAATTCAATGAAATAGGTTCTGACAACTGAGAAGAGTAGTAATCTTTGATCTATCGATCAATTCAGAGAATTATTTGATCAATAATCTCCCATCAACAAGCACAAAAGCTTAAAAACAAGTGGATATTGAGAGATTTCATAGATTAAGCAAGTAAAATACATTGATCAAGTAAAATACCTTAAACAAGTGGATATTAATAGATTTCAAAGATTAAGCAAGTAAAATACCTTGATCAAGTAAAATACCTTGATCAAGTAAAATACCTTAAACAAGTGGATATTAATAGATTTCAGAGATTAATCAAGTAAAATACCTTGATTAAGCTTATAGAATATGGCTGATGTAAGCTTCAATCCAATAATTGAAGAAAATTCCATATCCATCATGATTCCATCATAAAGCTCCAAGAATATATAAAATCAATCCATACATGATTGAAGATGATTAAATTTGTGAAGAATCAATGGCAGCTTGCTTGAACACTTGAATGCTAAAGATTCAAGCTTCTTGAAGAAAAGCCCGAAAATATAATTCCAATATGATCTTCAAGAGGCTCAGTATGCTGAAATCTTTGTCCACAATCTTGAAGCCAATCCTACTCCTAAATGATGGTAGAGAAGCCTTGAAGGTCGAGAAGAGCCAAATATTGAAGAAATTTAAGCTTCCATGTCTATGGATATGGCTACCTGCTATGTATTAGGGTTTCAACTAAGTAAGATGAAGATTAGAGGTTCAAAAGGCTAATCCATGCTGAATACAATATCAAGCACTAGTCCAATGGGTAGGAAAGCTCTGGAGAGGAGTAATTAATGATTGCATGAGCTAGAAGAAGTGAGCAAAGAATTTCACACAAATCACGACACAATTTTTAGGCTGAACTAGAGTGCTCATGTTGGTCAATGCTTCAAGATGGTTATTGAAATGATCAGGAAGGGATGAAAAATCATTACCTCATGCTTCAAAGAGAAGATAAGATAGTTACTAATCGGGAGATGCAAATCTTTGATGTCCACCATGAGAGCTTTAGCCAAAATCTTGAAAGACAAAGGAAAGAGAAAGCTTGTCATGAAAAGTAACTGGAGTTCTAACCAAAACTAGCTGTATTCACCCCATCTTTAACCAATTTATCTCCAAAGTAGCTTGTTATATATGCACAACCTGCCATTTTATCCAAGATGCCTCCAACTTTGCCTTCAAGTACTCTAGTTAGCTGTCCTTAATCTCCTTGGTCATTGTACTTATCCATTTTTCAAAACTAACACCCTATTGTTGAGTAACTAGGAAGTAACAAGATTGAGAATGAAATCCGAGAAAGGATTGTACCAAATGGATCAAAGACCAATGCTTTGATACCACTTGTCAATAAGAAGAGGGTTGAGAGGTGAGAGAAAAAAGAGCAAAAGAGAGAAAAGAGGAGAGAGAAATACTAGAATGATAGAAAAGAAGAGAGAGAATCCATGAAAGTTGATTACAAGAAGGTGAGATGAAAGACATCAATTGTATATTGATAAAAGATGCCAAAAATTACATGTCTCACACCTTTTATACCTATGCTAGTGTGAGAAGGTTAATTAATAACTCTCTCTCGTTAACACATGTATTCCTAGCTTCTTACAAATGTTGCTAACCCTCAAGGCTCCAAGGGTTCTATTAGACGTGGAACCACTCATCGATATAGGGTTCTACTATTGATAAAAGATGCAAAAAATTACATGTCTCACACATTTTATACCTATGCTAGTGTGAAAAGGTATTATTAATAACTCTCTCTCATTAACACATGTATTCCTAGCTTCTTACAAATGTTGCTATCCCTCAAGGCTCCAAGGGTTCTATTAGATGTGAAACTACTCATCGATATAGGGTTCTACTAGATGTGGAATTACTCATTGACAGGGTAGGTTGATTCTTTCTTTTTGCTATGTCCACAATGGCAATAGTTTTTATGTCCTTGAGGTTATGTTAACATATACGTCTCACTTAGCACAAAGACATGCAAGGATTTTCTTATGCCTACATTATGCACAGTGTTTAGGTCCCACATCCTCATGTCTTAACACTGAAGGGACATCATAATTAGTGTAGTCATGCATTTAATGTAAGTGGTTTATATCTTGTGCTTTTAGCTTTCTGTCAATATATTGGGCCATGCTTGGCACAAAGAGATGCAAGGTTTTTCATATGCCTACACTAAGCATGTTGTCTAGGTCCCACATCCTCATGGCTTAGCACTAAAGATTTGCATAGTCATGCATTTGGATTAAGTGGCTTATAACTTGTACTTTCAACTTTGTGTTGGTGTCATAGGCTTCACTTGGCAAAATAGTTGTAGCACATCCTCACCAACCTTGATTTGTCATTCATGGAAGATGAAGAATACAAAAGATCATACAAGTGAATGAGCCAACCAATTGAAGTTGCACTCATGACACATATGGTTGAGTCTAGCACAATTGGATTGACAATACGTGTCCTCATGATGAATCTAGAGCAATCTCACCCCAAACATTGTGACTTTTGATATTCCTACCAACCACCTAAAGTGGAGGAAAATCCTCGCTTCGTAGTGATGGTATCTCAAGGAAAACCTTGAGGCTACTCTACTCATTTTTGAGGATTTTCTTTGACAGGAATGAAAGTGGATGACTAGGATACAAAAAATCCTATTTGGGTATCACAATAATTTAGTAATATAGCTCATGAAACTAGAAGATCTCAAGGAAGAAATACTAAAGAGGATTTCTTCAAAGAGGTAAGTGATAATGAGTAGGATGATGAATCCCAAGGCTATTACTTTGATGGAAAAATAGTAGAATTAATTTTAGTAGGTCCTAAGCCCAAAAGGGTTAAATGACTACTCATAGAGGTTAGATTACTAAGAACAAAATTAAAGCTAGTATGGCTAGAGTACCTTGAGGTCCTTAATCACAAATAGATGGGTTTCGACCCTTGAGCCTCATCCCTTGTCTCTAAGTTCCTGCACAAAAAATGAGCTAGAGACAATGAGACAAGGACTCCTTGCAAGAGTTGAACACATGAGTTCAAAGTCAAACAATAGCATGGATATTGCTTTAGAGATTCCACATTCTATTCAATCTAAATAATCTAAGAGAAGTCTACTTGTGCATTTAAGGCAACAAAGGCTAAGTCAAGCTCGGATGAACCAAGTCACTTACAAAGACAACCAAAAGAAACCACATAATCTCCCTAAAAGATTTGTTGTGACAATTAAGTGTATTTGGTCTCATAGAACTATGAAGACCTTTGGTAATATAGATAATCTTAGGCTGTTGAGTCCCTCTCTTTGTAAGTGATTTTGATTGTTTTCAAAGGAGTAAGAAGGAGGGCCTCTAAGTATTGAGCCTACCACAAGGCCTTGAAGAAGTATAACTAATATTTCTCAATTAGAGTCATCTCCACTCTAGATTATGTAAACATTTTTTACATTAATATACCTAGCTTTATTTTTAAAAAACATACACAAGTTTTTAAGGATAAAGGAAAACTCCACTCATGAATGCACGAAGTAGATCAACAACTATGATCTCAATGTCCCCATTAATGATAATGGAGTGACACACATAGAAGCAATCTCTCAGGCACAGAAGAAGAGTCTCTCCCCCATTAGGGGAACATACAACACACAGCCCACACTAATGGAAGTGAAATTTTCTCAGCAAATAGATGAAGGATAGGGCAACAAGCCCCTCCTCTCAAGAGGCCTACACTCCCAACACTATGAACTCTAACAATAGCAAGAGAAGACTTTCAAAGTTTGATGTGGCCATTGATAGTCCCATTGGGGTTAGTGAGGATGGAAAGGCTAAAAAATTGGTAACACAAGTAGGAAATGGACCAAACCTAAGCATGATATCCTACTTGTCAAGGCCTAGGTACATCAACCTAATTGTCCTTTGTCATTTCCAAGGTTTAGACAATAGGGGATCATCTCAAACTTCATATTTTGTTTGAAAATTAAAGAGAACACTACAAACCAGTTTTTGACCCCATCTAGAAGGACTATGTTAGATTGATCACATCAAGACCAAGGGCAACATAGCAACCATTGTTATGAACATGCATCTCTAAGATAGTTGAACGGGCAACCTCACTGACCCAAAACAACAACTAGGTCATAGTCAAGCTTACTTATGGTGAAGAGTTTGCAATGGTGTCCATTTTCACGTGGGGAGTCAAAACACCAAAGCAAAGCTATGGGAGTCAATCAAGTAGATATATTACCCTATTATTCTCATGGGAAACTTAAACATGGTTGAAACTATGGGGGATAGATATGAAGGCAAAGGTTAAATAATAGTGTGGGAGATTTTGCTCAACCGCCAAGACCCACGGACCACTTATTTCTTCAAGCGTTCCTAGCGAGCTCTCATTGCTATCCCTCACCTAGATGACGCACCGTCGATCCTCTCGGGGTGTAGTGAGCTTACCTTGATGCCGAAAAGAGTTGCCTCCTCCCTCACACAAGTCGGTAGCTCCACGATCCTAGATGCTAGCTCAAGCATCCTCAAGCCTCCTCCATCTCCAAGCTCCATTCTCCATAGCCACATGCAAGGTAAGGGAAGGGAAGAGAAGAGAGAGGAAGAGAGGAGAGGAGATGGTGAAGAGCTTCATCTTCTTGATCCCTCACTCCCACAAAACAAACTCACTCACTCCCTCACACTCTCACACTCCCTCCCTCAAGAACACACACACACAAGCAAGAAGAAGAGAAGAAGAGGAGAAGAGAAGAAGAGAAGAAGAGAGGACTCTTGTTAGCCACACACCAAAGAATGAGCTTTCATTCACTTTTTGGACTTTATATATACAAACCCTAAAACCCCCATGGGCGCCCATCCCTTGTTACATGACCGACCATTGTGGCAAGGTCCCCTTTTCTAATTCCCTCTTCTTGCTTCATGCCCTAACCCTATACCCATCTATTCTTTTACAAGTGGCCCAGGAGGGAGCATGGCGCTCTTTTACAAGAGTTTTTGAGGCGCCTTTCCTTTAAAATTGCTCTTTTTGCCTCAGTTTAGTTTTCGAGGCTGCCTCTACGTCTATGCTCTCTTTTTGTTCTTTTTGCACTTTTTCCTTTATTTTTCCACCATTCTGATTTGAGGTTAACATTCCCCCCCTCCGAGATGGGTGCCAGTCCCATGGTACGTCAAGCTATTTGTTGGGGAAGAGCAAGCGGTTGGCAAGTTGTTGGTCAGGTAATGGTAGGGCCATAGGTGGGTTGGGCTGCCATGGGAGCATGGGAAATACTATCAAGTGGGTGATGGGGCCTTCGAAGTTGATGGTTTGGCACATCTTGCAGTGTTTACGAGGAGAAAGTGTAGTGCTCTTACCTAAGGGGAGTGTCTTCTTTACTGTGGGTGCCTTGCGCGCGTGTTGGTGGAATGGGGAGCTAGGTCTAACCACAGGTAGGCCTGGGTGATGTCCGACACTTGAGGACCCCATTCGTGCAGTAGGGAGGTGCGGTGAGTGTAGCGTAGGGTGACAGGTGTTACCTCTTAGGGTTACAGGTCTAATCATAGGCGAGTGTAGCATAGGGTGACAGGTCTAACCATAGGCGAGTGTTACCTCCCTAGGTGTGTCCTGCCCTTTTTGTGCCCTAAGCGTGAAGTGGGGGCAAAAAAGGGCTAAGGGGTTAGGAGCGGGGCCGACCGACTGCGGTCATCGGACGCACCTAACTTAAGGACCCCTAGGTGGAGAGATTGTGAGCAATGTGCCATGACCGGCGTGCAGATGCATTTTTTTTTCGGATTGGGTTTGGTAGTATGGAATTGTTAGTCCTCGTACTCAGGGGGGTGGTGAAGGAGATTTATTGGAATGGCTCAAAAATCTCCCACTCTGCAGGAAATTCTTAAGGTTCAAGCGAACCTGGAGGGGAGTGGTGGAGAGGAAAGGATGGCTGTAGTGAGTGAACTGGCTCTCGCTCATGTCTTCAAGAACAACAATGTAGAAAGAAGGGAGGAGGCTGGTTCTCATCATGAGGCGGGTCATCGCGTAGCTATCAATTGCATTAGGATAAAAAAAGAGCGGGGGAAGGCTACATTTGGCCGGGGTGGGGTCTTGCCTAAGTAGGATTTTTAGGAGCCTAAGATAGTTACAAGTGGTGATGAAGGCGGGATCTGGACAGGAGGAGAAATCAATGATAAAGCGTGTCATGGTGGCATCTAAGCTATCGGAGGTGAAGGTGAGGGCCTGGGCTAAAGTGGTGGTACAGGGGTTGTATATTATAGGAAAGTCGTAACGGCTGTGGGCATTTGCATCGAAGTCTACTCCTATTCGTTGAGGGTATGCCATGTAGATAGGGTTGTTCCTCTCCGAAGGGAGAGTTTTACAGAAGGCCATCCATGCGAATACGTTATTGTCATAGATGTGCCTTCGCCACAGTGGTTGGCACTCGTATTCGGGCACGGACCAAGGCACTTTAAAAACTTTATTATGCTAGTATTCTGCATCCTTGGTGTCCCAGAGGGTGGGATTCTTCTCTCTTTCCTGCAACCACTGTTGGCTTAGGTAGCTTCTAACATTGATCACCTCGTCCACTATTTTAGTGGGAAGAACTCCGAGTAGGGCATTGGGGGTGAGGAAACTGAAGGTGAAGGGTTGCTTCTCCTATTCCTGTCTCTCCCGAGGCATGTCATTTGGGCATGGCGGGAGGGGTACAGAGGGCTGGGCCATAGGGTTAGCTCTTAATCTTTGTTTGGCTTCTTCCACTAGTTTCATCCTCTTCTCCCTCAGGGTGGTTTTCATCTCCGCAAATGCGTCTGTTGGTTGCCCTTGCCCTTTAGGATGAGGTGAAGGGGGTTGTGGAACCACTTTCTTTTAATCCGCCTAGGTCGATGTGCAGTTCTGTCTCACTCCCTGGGCGCTCTTGCTATTGCATACCTTCTACGAACCCTAAGGCATCAATTTCCTGGGGGTTTAGGCCGGCCGATAGTAGATACCTACGGTGTTCTACCGGGCTTAGCCCCACTGTAATGGGTTGGGAGGGCATGCGTAGCCCTGCTCGTAGGGCTCTGCGTGCTATGCTTAGTTTCTTTTTTACTGCATCCACGGATTCCCCTTCCTCATGAGTGGCTTTGTTGAGTGTTGAAATGACTTGTTTTTTGGCTGATTTTTGTTGTTTTTGAGAGCTGAATGGTTGATTTTATGAGATGATTGATTGATTTGGAAGTGGTTTGAGAGTGTTTTGGATGATAATGATGGTGTTTTGGAAGTTCACGATGTTTGTTGGTGGTTCTGTGATGTTCTGATAGGTTCTGATTGGTTTTGTATACCTTCTGTTTTGGTCTGTTTTGTTCTGATTGTCTTCTGTAAGGAGGGATGGAGTATTGATTGATGAAGATTGAGATCTTGTGAAAGTTTATTGAATAGTTTTTGAGAGTTTGGAATGATTTGAGAATGAGTTATGTGGTTTTGATGACCTTCTGTAACCTTCTGTAGGTCTTCTGTAGAGCTTCTGCTTCTGTTCTGTCTTTGTTCTGTTCTGTACTGTAGCTGTTCTGGTACTGTTCTGTATGCTTCTGTATGTGTTCTGTGGAATGTATGTGTGACTTTGGGAAAGTTTTCTAGCCTTGGAAAGAGGTGAATACAAGTGCAAAAGAGCTGGAGGAAGTGGAAGAAGTAGATGCTGAAGACTCAAGTGAAGACTAGAGTGAAGTGACAGTAGTGAGCTATGAAAGGACACTGTAGTGGCTCTGGTGACTCTTCATATCAGACATACCTCTTGGGAGGGGTATCCATGACCTAAGAGGGATTATTGAGGGTGATTTTGAGAGATTTTAGTGAGGATATGATGTATTATTGATGGAGAGAGAGAGAGAGTTAGAGATAGCCAATTCTACTGAAACAGAGTGATTGTATATGAGAGATTGAGAGAGAAGACTATGAAGATATTGAAGATGAATACTATGTGATGTATTTCCATTCAAAGATGGTGTATTCCTTTGCTTTCTTTGTTCTATTGATGGATTTTGTGAAGATATTGAAGAATATGGTTGATTCTATTAAAAACCGTGGGAGATCTACATGATGCTGCATGAAGATTTGTTGTGCCTGGTGTTCTTTTCTTCATTGTGATCATATGAAACATAATAAACAAGCTTGTTGATGTTACAATATAGATTTTCTTGCAAGAGAATTCCCTTTTCCTTGGTGTTCCTCTTGGGGCTCCGTGTTTTTGGTGCGCAGCCGGGGAACCTTGCCATCAACAAGCACCAGAAGAGGCTGAAAATGAAAGAAATGGCATTGCCAAGAAGAGAAGAATTCAATGGATGTTTGTAAAGTTCCTTCTTCCACTGAAGAGTTGAAATTTCTCATAATCAAAGCCACTTTCCACAAGAAGTTCATCCCACAATGGCGGAAACACATCACCATCATGATGCATGCTCTATGTGGTGGACAGTTTCCTCTTCCTATTGAAGCAGCAGAAACTTGCATCTTGGTGGCAAACTGTTTGGGGACAAACTGAAGAGCAGAAACAAAGAGAATGACCATCCATGGAAGATTTGGTATTCATTGAGAAGTTTCCAGACAACATCAAGTGGGAGATTGTAAAGAAGCTTCAGGAGTCTTGGTCTGTAGAGGTTCACAAAAACAAGAAGGAAAAAAGTTGGAATTTGTTCGTGGACGCTCAACAGCAAGATACATGGGATGCTTGGTGTACTGATAATCTTCTGTTTGTTCAATTAGCAACCCACTGGAAGTTGGTAGACAGAGTGTTTTTCACAACATACACTGTTGAAACCATCAGAAGCTGGCATTACTATGATGATGGCACCACCACAATGCTCAGACGTATGCATTTTGACACCTTCAGAACCAAATACCTTCCTCTGTGCAGTGGCATGAAAGCAGAATTCAGGGACATTGAAAAGAAAGAAGTAGAAGAAATGTTGGCAAGAGATTCCTCCAGAGACTGAAGCCTTCTGTTAACCCTCTGTGGAGCACTAACAATATAGTGGAGCCACATCCCTGATGAATGACGCAATAAAAAGGCAAGCGTTAGAACGAGTCCAGAGGTACGTGAGAAGAGAGAAAGCAAAAATCAGAACCAAGAGCGAGCTCGCAGCAGAAGCCGCCTTTGACGCCCTTGCGAAACCCTTTACAGAAGTCCCAATGGCACATCAAGCCCTTCCTTCTGCCGGATGTCCACTTCCAAGCCAGATCCGTCCTGGAAATATTGATGACAGGCCAGCAAATGTAGTCCCATTGCCAGTTTTTAAGGGAGAGTACAATGAAGACCCTGATCTTCATGTAGCAGAGTTTATGGTAGCATGTGTGGCTAACAATGCCAGAACCCCTGAGCATTGGTTAGCAATATTCCCCGCCACTTTCAAGGGCGCGGCATTTCAGTGGTATGAGAGACAAGCAGCATGAACTTTTGGCACATGGGATGACCTGAAATTGGCCTTCCTCACTAAATTCAGGGGTGAAGGTTTTGAAGAGCGGATGAGAGAGGAATTTATGAACCTAAGTCAGTCCTCTGGAGAAAGAGTGGAAGCTTATGTCTCACGAATGGAATCCATCCTGAAGAGATGGACTAACCATAATCTAGATGATGGCATTCAGAAGGGGGTGTTTCTCAGAGGATTACAACCAGAAGTCCGTAAGTTTGTGGAGCTACAAAGACCAGCCACATTGCAAGCTGCAACGGAAGGTGCAAGACTGTACGATGAAGTGGAAGCTCGATTAGCGATGAATACAGGAAGAGGAGTCCTACCTCCTCTGATGCCAGGAACGATGTATCCACCAAATGCAGTCCCAGGGACTGTTCCCTACCCCTACCAACAGATGCCCCCGTTATCACAGTACAGTGCACCAAATCCACAGTGGCCACAATCCATGCCTCAAATGGTGGTTCAACCACAACAACAATGGTCCCAACCAATTTCCTCAGTGCCAAATCAGCAGCAACAGTGGAACCCTACCAACTGGATTCAACAGCCAACAGTTCAAACAGGAGCTCTGAATCAGAACCAGAACAGAGACCCCTGTGTACCAGCCCAACCCATTTATGCAGTGATTACAGAGACTCCTCAAAACCCTCCTGCCAGTACGTCCGGAGGAGAAAGCTTGAAGGATTATTTATCCAACTCAGTTGCAAACATCAAAAAGGAGTTGATGGATGTGATCACAGAGCAACTACAGACGTTGAAAGTGAACACAGCGAGCATATCCAACGTTGCAGGAGCAGGAAGAGATGTGATGCGGTCAAATACTTGGTGTGGTAAGTGTCATCAAGCAGGCCATTTAGCCATTGAATGTACACGAAAACCAACTATTCTTGGAGCCTTCTGTTCCTACTGTTTGCGGAAGAACCATACAGAGGACATTTGCTCTCTGAAGGAGATGCATGATAGGAGAAGGAAGGAAGAAGACGCAAGATTTAACTTGCTGGAATCCAAAATGACAACACAAGATATTGGACCCAAGCCTAGAGAGTTTGGTCCTAATTTCGGACCCAGAAGATTTCCCTCTCAAAGTTACAGAGGAAGACAGTCTGGCGGTGGTCAGAGATCAGAAGTGGAATGTTACAGATGCGGAGAAAAGGGACACATTTCACCAAATTGTCCAAATCCTAGAAGGTCAGTGGATTACAAGCCCTTATGTAGTAGATGCAAAGGAGAAGGCCACACTACAAAAGACTGTCCAAGCCCAGCCCCAGTGAAAAACAGTGCTACTGATAGTCCGTCCAAGGCCCAAGAGCCTATCTCCAATTTAGTGGAATTGGAAGTTGCTGCCATTACGCGTGCAAAGCAGAAGGAACCACCTATCCAGAAAGAAAATAACCCTCCTGCCAGAACAGTGAAGTTCAATCTTCCACCAGAAGAACAGAACAGAACAGAGCCTAACAGTGCCGTACAGAGCCCTACAGTGCCACAGAGAGTTACAGAGACAGTTACAGAGATAGGACTAGAGGTCCAGGATACAGAAGAAGAGGAAGTGCCACAAGTGGCAGAAGAAGTTCCTGTAATTCCTCTGTTGGAAGAAAGAGGGAAAATGAAAATGGGTGTTGCCCCATTCTCTAACCGGTTAGAGAAGCCAGTGGATCCTATTAAGGAATATGATTTGGTTAGAGATCTAGATACCTTTAGACCAAACCTCACATTCCGACAATTATTGTTGTTGTCTCCCAGTTGCCGGAAAAGGTTCAAAAGTATACTAACAAGAAGACGTGGCTTAAGGATTGCTCCCTCAACAGCAACAAAGTCCAACAAGGCTTCAGAGCCCGTACAAGAAGTGGATGTGGCTAACGCTTTCCTAGATCCGGGTACTCCAGAGACTGGCGTGTGGATAGGAGGCTGTTTCATCGCAAATGCACTGATTGATGGTGGTTCATCAGTGAACATTATGACGGATGTTACAATGAAGGATCTAGGCTTACAAGGTGTGCAACCAACCCAATGGCTCATCAGACTGGCAGATCAGAGTAGAATCAAGCCTTTGGGCATTCTCCCATATGTGAAGACTACAGTGGCTAGAAACGATTATTGGCTAACCTATCTGGTGGTGAAGCCAAACTCTTATGGTACATCCTATCCTCTGTTACTGGGCAGACCATGGCTTTTTGAAGCCCGAGCAAGGACGGATTGGTTCAAAGGAACCTTGACCTTGGGTAGAGGGCCCAATAAAGTGGTGCTGAAACTGTATGGTTCTCAAAAAGGACATGGATCCACCTCCTTGGAATTATCTTTTGACTCCCTTAATGAGGCTACGGACGGAACATCAGCAGACGAAGATGCTGTCAAACAGATCCTTCCCAAGAAAATAGTGGCACATTCCTTAACAGTGGATACTGTAAGCCGACTTCCAAAAGATGCAAAGCCATTATCAATGGGTGAATACTTCCTGCCTGAACCAGGAATGACTTCGGAAATCACTTCTGACAGTGAGATAGAAGCTTGGATGTACTGCTCTCCCTGTTACATGGCCATAGCAGAGACAGAAACAGAAGCAGAAGCAGAAACAGAAGCAAGGACAGAGACAGAGACAGGAGAGGAAACAGAGAATCTGTTCTTCTGTTACAGAGCGCCTATAGAGACAGAAGCAGAAGCAGAGACAGAAACAGAAGCAGAAGCAGAAGCAGAAGCAGAGACAGAGCCAGAAGAGGATGAATATGATATGGACGAAGAAGGAGATGAAAGTGAGCCAGAAAAATCTATCCCACTTGAAGAGGATACATTTGAGGAAGAAGTTCCAGAAGCATCAGACGCAGATGAGCTCATGCTATGGGACAGAATGGTGATGGTACCATTTGGTCTAGTAAATGGATCTTCTCATATGCAAAACCTTTATAAGAAATGGATTAAGGAAAACAAGCCGTCTTTTAGCAGTGGCTCATGCTATCCTCACCCATCCTTGCCAAAGAAAGATGATGATGATGCACCGTGCCAACAAGCACCAGTCCCACAAACCCAACAGGCATCAGAGGGTCCCTGTTATGTGACGTTCCTGGATGTGTCATCTTCAGAAGAGGAGTCTTCAAGTCAAGAGGTAATTAATCTTGAAACCAAACCCGAGACGACTCTAATCCCATTTCAACATCTTAATGAGCAACCCAAGTCTCCACCAAAAGAAGAAGTTGGTTCTAGTGGGACATCAGAAGAGGACACCACTCCCTTGAAGGAGTCGGATCTGTACCCAGAAGCAGTCCGCGAGACCTTCATCCATGAAGTAGAAGGTGAAAGGCAGTTAACCTTTGTGGATGCAGAAGACACTAAACGCCACTTGAAGGTGGGTAGAAGTCTCCCAGAAGAGGAATTGTCAACCTTGTACAACTTGTTGAAAGAAAATTTGGACGTGTTTGCATGGTCCTACAAAGACCTAAAGGGGATTGATCCCACAATATGTCAACATCATATTGACTTGGAGCTTGATGCCAAGCCAGTACGGCAACGACAGAGGCGAATGAACCCGAATTATTCCACATTGGTGAAAGCGGAGCTGCTGAAGCTTCTGGAAGCCGAGTTCATCTATCCAGTGGCAAATAGTGAATGGGTTTTACCCATCGTGGTTGTACCCAAGAAGAATGGCAAATTGCGAATATGTGTGGATTTCCGAAAGCTTAATTCCAAGACAAAGAAGGATCACTTTCCTATCCCTTTCACAGACCAACTGTTGGACACAGTGGCAGGACATGAGCTTTATTCTCTTCTGGATGGATTTAGCGGATACAACCAAGTCCAAATCGCAGAAGAAGACCAATCCAAGACAACCTTCACCACAGAATGGGGGACCTATGCTTACCGAGTGATGCCGTTTGGGCTCTGCAATGCCCCTGCTACTTTCCAGCGAGTCATGATGGCTACATTTCAGAATCATTTGCACGACTTCATTGAGGCATATTTGGATGACTTCTGTGTCTATAGTTTGATCCGTGAACACTGGGAACACCTGGAACAATGCTTTGACCGATGCCGGGAGTATGGGATTTCCCTCAACCCCGACAAATGCACCTTTGGGGTCTCTTCTGGAGTTCTGTTGGGCCACATTGTCTCTGCACAAGGGATATCAACAGACCCTGCAAAGATTAAAAAGATCGCAGCTTTGACAGCACCCACCAACCTCAAACAGTTGAGGGGATTCTTAGGCCATGTGGGTTACTACAGAAGGTTTATAGCCCATTTTGCGACAAAGGCAACCTCCTTGCACAAGCTTCTGAGGAAAGATCCAGAGTTTACTTGGACAGAAGAATGTGACAAAGCCTTCCACACTCTGAAGCAGTGTCTGATTGAGGCACCCATTCTGCAACCTCCTGATTGGACGAAAGAGTTTCATGTACACACTGATGCATCAATTGAAGGCTTAGGTGCTGTCCTCTGCCAAAAGGGTTCCTCAAAGTTGGATCAACCAATCTATTACGCAAGCCGAAAAGTCAATGATAGGGAACGAAACTATACAGTGACAGAGCTGGAGTGCTTGGCAATGGTGTTTGCCCTAGAGAAGTTTCGCCATTACCTCCTATCCACCCACTTTAAATTTTATGTGGATCATGAGGCCCTGTCCTTCTTGATAAACAAAGCAGATGTGAAAGGACGAATGATGAGATGGCTCCTTTTATTCCAAGAGTTCGACTTTGAGGTGATTACTAAGCCTGGTCGTTCCCATGTTCTGGCTGATCATCTGTTGCGTATCCCACAAACTGCAGATGAGGAACAAGATGATCCAGACCTCCCTGATGCTTCCCTATTCTTGGTAGAAACTGTAACTCCCTGGTATGCAGACATTGCCAATCTGCTGGCAACCCAACAGTATCCTCCTAGTATTTCTAGTCGGGAAAGGAAGAAGCTCATGTTGGAATCAGCCCCCTACACCCTGCTAGGCGGTGCACTGTACAAGAAAGGTAAGGATGAAGTGCTCAGAAGATGTGTTGCAGGAGATGAGATTGGGATTGTTCTGAAGGCTTGCCATGACGAGCCATGTGGAGGTCACTTTGCAGGAGAAGCTACAGCCAGGAAGGCTCTGCTAGCAGGATATTGGTGGCCTACCATTCACAAGGATGCCTATGATTACTGTAAAAGATGTGATGCTTGTCAAAGAATGGGGAAACCCACTAAGACAAGTGCCATGCCACTGCAACCTATCCTTCCTTTGAAGCCGTTTGAGAAGTGGGGCATCGACTTCGTAGGTCCGATTGATCCTCCCACCAGAAGGAAACAGAACCGATACATCCTTGTATGTACGGATTATGTCACAAAGTGGTGTGAAGCTAAAGCACTAAAGCGGGACGATGGTAACAGTGTGGCCCTGTTCATGTACGAGAATATCATCACCTGTTTTGGCAGTCCCTTAGAGCTGGTAAGTGATAGAGGCACTCATTTCCTCAACAAAGTCATGGAAGAGTTGACAGAGTTGTATAAGATCCGCCATCGCAAGTCCACTCCTTATTACCCTAGAGCCAACGGCCAAGTCGAAGTCACGAATCGCATCCTCTGCTCGATTCTGACAAGAACAATTGCCACACATCGTCGTGATTGGGACGATCGACTTACAGAGGCCCTCTGGGCGTATAGAACCTCCCATAAAGCAGCAACAGGACAGACACCCTTCCAGCTGGTGTATGGTACAGAAGCAGTTTTTCTTGTTGAATTGGAACTACCCTCTTTGAGAGTGGCCATCAAAGAGCATTTGGGGGATGATGATTCACTGCAACGTTGTCTCCTGCACTTGGAATGTTTGGACGAAATTCGTAGGATGGCTCTACAGTGCATGGAAGCCACACAAGCTCGACGCAAGGCTTACCATGATAGCTTTATCAAGCATAAGGAGTTCAAAGAAGGTGATTTGGTCCTAGCCTATGATTCACGCTTTGGCAAGTTTCCTGGCAAGCTCCAACAGCGGTGGATGGGCCCCTATAAGGTACTTGCCGTCAACCCTAATGGCTCTGTCCAAGTGCAGACCATTGATGCCTCTGATGATCCCTTTCTGATCAATGGATATCGCCTGAAGAAGTACTTCTCTCCTTGGGGATCTTGACAATTATGGACACTTGATCCTTTCCCTCATTGGCGCGGCACTGTATTTCTTATGATGCTACTTCTGATAGCCGTTCTTCAGTCACTCCTGATGAAGTGGACGCAACCTCTGTCCCCTCAAACCCCCCTTCCAGCCTTGATCTCTTATCCTCTATTTTCCACCAGCGACAGTGGCGAGGTGGGTTCTGACAAATGGTCTTTCTACCATTCCCTTGCTCAATTTGAAGAAAAAAAAACAGAGAAGAAAAAAAAAACAAAACATATCGGTCATGGGAGAAAAGGACTTAGGTCCATGTCATGCCGACCTATTCTTCGAGAAAAGGTGGAAACACCCTCGGGAATAGGGGAAAATAAGAAAAAGAAAAAAGAAAAAGAAGAAAAAAAAACAAGAAAAACAAATATGTTATGAGAGAAAAGGAAGCAATTCCCTGTCATAGTAGGCCTCGTTCTAGGAAAAGGTGGTAAACACCCTTGGGCGAGAAGCTGGCTGTGGAAAAGGTGGTAACACCCAGCAGTCCAGAAAGTGGATTCATTAATTGATATTCCCAGGATCCAATTCCGAAGCTACCTCCCTTGGTACGCTTTTTCCTGGGTCTCTTTGTAGAGTGTCTACCTATCCTCTAGGAGATGACATGTTCCTGTCAAATAAAATATTCGATTGGATGGCTACCTCCCTGGGTACGCCTCTTCAACAACTGACGACGCGATCTTCATCGACAAACAATCGAGTGATGTGAGCTTTCATCCTAACCGGATGGGGAAGTGAGTAAGGTTGCCCTCTGTATCTATCAATAGAGAGTGAGATAGAGGGTGGGTCGAGAGACCAGTCTTTTCCCTTCAAATCAAATGAGAGGTGAGAAGTGTGAATGAAGTGTTGCACGCACGGGATGGGCCTCTCAATGCACAAAGCACAATTTGTTTCTGTGCACTGCACTATAAGGCTCCCTTGCTTTCCTTCTCGCACCGTATGCCAGCACAGGGAGGGATGCACTGTTGCACCATCAAATGCGCACAAGGCATACAATCTTTGCACAAGTGACTGTGAGGATTACATCAACGGGTTTCAGGAAAAGGCTGCCCTCTTATATCTATCAATAGAGAATGGGACAAAGGGTGGGTTGAGTGTGACTGGAGTTTCTTCAATCAATTACCGAGAGGTGAGATTGAGGGACGTTACGACACTTGGAGTCAGGTATGTTCCACTTTCCCTGTGCACCCACGGGATGGGTCTTTGCCGTCATCACAAGACACGCCACCCTGTTCTGTACACTGCACTGTAAGGCTCCCTTGCCTTCCTCCTTGCACTTATGCCAGACGGGTTGGACGCACTAATGCACCATCAACTGTGCACCCTGGCATACTCTTTCTGCACCATTTCCCCCTTGTCGATTCCTCAACCGGGTATGAGATATGGGTTTTAATCATTCTTCCTCGAGTGATATTAGTCATGGAGCGAGTGACTGTTCTTTCATTCCAATTGAGTGACTGTGAGTTGAGTGTAATATCCCTCATCATCGACGCAATTCCTGCGATTCCTTCCATCAGCTACCTCCCTGGGTGCTGCCGCGTGGTCCCTGCCATGAAGGACGTGCGCTGTAAAGATGCCTTGGTCCCTCCAGCGCCGACAACCACACTGGACGTGCCATCGACACTCAACCTTGCTTCTTGACAAAATGGGCCAAGTTTTTCTAACCCTCCCACTTTGGTTTCTCAGTGACGGTCATGTTTTAAATGTGGGGACGTTAGTGGATGGTCCGTGGCGTGGTCCTAGGTCCCTGTTGCTCGGTTAACCCTATCCGTTAAGGTCTTAAGTGTGGGGACGCGTCCCTGCGCGTCTACATTGCATACCCCTCTGCATATGCCTTATCCTGCTCATGCATGTATGCCATGCTTTTCTTTTACCCTGATGGGGTCCCTTCCCACCCATCCGGTTATGTTCCACCCACCCTTGGGGCTGTTCCCTTGCAGTTTTCCTTCATTCCTTGATTTTGAGGTCCCACTATGTGAATGCACCCTACGTTCACCGAAGTACAAATCCAACCTCATAGCCCTGTTCCTCCCTTTGCCTTGACCATTTTTCCTTTTTACCTACCCTTGTTCCGGTGCACGGTTTTTGAGTTATTAATTTTCGAAGCATTTTGTGCAATTTAGTCGATTTTCCATGTGAACGCGCTTTTCTTGCTTCGGAAACCTGCTCTGACATCATAGCCCTGCCAACCACTTTTCCCCTAACATTTTTCCTTTTTCCTCCATATCATTTCGATACACGGTTTGTCCATTATTAATTTTCCGATTTTTTAAAGACTTTTTCAGGCGTATTTTTGACATTTTTCCTTGTGAACCTGCCTTGTTTGCATCGGAATTCCAATTTGATTTGACAGCCGTGTCCCCTGTGCCTTCCCCCACCTTTTTCCTTTTTCCTCCACCCTCTTTCAACTTCTGGATTTTTTATTATTAATTTTTAACTGTGTTTTTAGGAGTATTTTTGGAGTTTTTCACATGTGAACCCCTCCTCCTTCCACCGGAACTGCGGTTTAACATGATAACCCTGTGCCACTCCTTCCTGCGGACATTTTTCCTTCTTACTGCATGTCATTCCGGTGAACGGTTGGTCCGATATTAATTTCCGATTCCATTTTCGGGTTTATTTTTTGGGTTTTTCCCATGTGAACGCGTCTTATCTCAATCGGAATTATGTTTTGATGTGATAGGATTGTCGGACACATCTTTCTGCATGGTTTTTCTTTTTTCTCCACCTCGTTCCGATGCACGGATTTTTCGGTATTAATTTTTAATTACATTTTTTGGTTCATTTTTGGTGTTTTTTGCACGTGACCGCCCTTTACCCATCCCGGAATCTCTGTCATATATTTTTCTTGTTTTCCCCCTGTCGTCCTGCCCACTTTTTGTTTTTACGCTATTTCATTTTGACGTCCGGATTTGGTGTTATTAATTTTTCTTTATTTTTACGTGTATTCGCGCGCCCGTTTTGCGTGTGAACGGCGTACGCCCTTTTTCGATTTTACGCATCTCCACGTGCCCCGGTCGTGTTCGCATGCCCCGTACCGTCATCTCCGCGCCATTTCAATCCCGTCACGGCAAATTTTTTTACCCCGCTCCGCGCATGCGCGCGGAACGGGGTATGCCTCCCCCATGACCCCCTACCCTGCCCATTCCCATTACCCCTACCCCTCCCGCCCACTACCCCTACCCCCTACCCCTACCCCACCCCTTGGGCACCCCCCATATGACCTACCCTATCCCCTACCCCTACCCTGCCCATGGCCCTTCCCACTCCTACCTTTCACTATCCCCCCTCCCCTCTCACGACCCCTTCCCCATCCTAACCGCCTCCCTCCCTACCTCTCCCCTTCTCTGCATCCTCCTTTCTCCCCCTACCCCTCTCCTCCTCATCCATTCCCTTATCCTTCCCTGCTCCTCCTCTGCTCCCCCTTCTCTCCTTTCCTTCCTTTCCATCCCTCTCCTTCCTCCTTGTTGCAGCGCCTGCCACCCGCCCTCTGCACGCTCGCGCCGCCTGCCACCCCGTGCAGGCCGCCTTGACAGCGCCAGGCCGCTTGCCACTTGCCCTCTGCCCGTCCGCAGCCCCCTGTCGTGCCCATGCCCCTATGCCTTGGTCGCTTGCTGCCGCCGTGTCCCACCTATCTGCCGTGCCGTCGCCCTCCCGCCCACGCACCCTCTGATGCGCCACCCCGATGACGACTGTGGAGCCGCCTCTCCTCTCCGCAGTCGACCTCCCTGCACCCCGCCGTCTTCGCCCTCTTGCGCCCTGCCCTGCGCCAGCCAGTCTGCCCCGCCTCGTGTCGTGCTGACACCTGCCCTGTGCGTGCCCGCCATCCGCCCCGTTGACCCTACCCTGTCCACCCTCTGCCACGTTCCCCCAGCACACACCCTTCCCACCCACCCCCACACTAATCCCCATTCCCCCCAGCACACACCCACCTCCCATTTCCCTACCTTAGACCTCATTCCCCCAGAACCCACCCTCACCACCCCCACCCTATACACGCCCCTGTTCACACCCCCCAACCCTCTCTAACCCCATTCCCACTACCCCCCACTAACCCCCCTTCTCCACCCTCATTCCCCCCATTACCCGTGTGCCCCTAACACACACTACTCTACCCAAGCCCCTTGTCCTACCCTGCTGCACCATTGCCTCGCAGCACCACGACACCTTCGAGACGCAGCTACACGCGCGGGTGTGTATGTGCGTGTGGGTGCCTGCTCATGATTGCTCGTACGTGGCTGCAGGATTTTGATCGTTGGTTGTTGCCACGCAGCCTGTTGCTGGGTATTTTTCCCAGATTTTTAATTAACACACCCGCAAATTCTTTTTCCATTTACAAAAAACACAAAACAACCCCCAAAAACATTGAAAAATACAAACAATTCATTAAAAAACCACTTTCAATTCTGAAAAAAATCCCGAAAAATCTAGAAAACTTTCTTTTTATTTTTGCAATCCCTGGCCATATTTTTCTAAACCTGTAAATTTCAGAAACATTATTTTTTCTTATTTTTAAAATTCCAAAATCTTTCCAAATACCAAAAAAATGATCAAAATTCATTTAAAATGCTAAAAAATTCCAAATTAATTTCTGAAAAATTCCTAACACTTCCCTTAACATTTTTATTTATCTTTGACGTATTTTTCTTAGCTATTCCAGTATTTAATTTCACACCTAAATTCCTTTGAAATAAAAACCAAATCAATAAAATAACAAAACAAAACCCCTTTTTCATTCAACACACCAACTAACCGTCTAGAAAAAAATCCAGATATTTTTGGACTGAGAAGTGCGCATTTCTGCATAACATACACACCCCTTCCAGGTATTTATTTTATTTCTTTATTTATTTTCATTTCCCCCTTAATCACAAATTAATTGTTAAAATGAACTCTTTATTCACCCACCGTTTCCACGCGCATTCGTGTTAAACACACATACTTTTTAATTAAAATAAACCCACCGTTCACTTAGCATGCGCTACGTGTGCTACAGAGGCACTTTTAATTTTTAATTAAAATAAACCAGCCGTCACATGAGCACGCGCTGGCAAAAAAGCGCTCCACATCACCTTAAATTGTAATTAATGAATTTGCATTTAGAGACCCAGTCGGGTATCGAAGTCCGGGATTCGAATAAAAGCACCGTTTTAACCTAATAATTGGTAATTTAATTTATAATAAGGAACCGCCGTTTTCTTGCTAAGGTTTATCACCTAATAAAAATTCACCCATTCTTGATAATTTATTAAAATAAACCCTTCATTAAATTAATTCCCCCTCACTGCACTTAATTCCCCTTTTTAACGAACCGTTTCGTGGGATGGGTATGCGCAGTCCTTAGAGTTATTTTCTTGGTCCAGTCTTGGTTTATCACCGATGTAGTATTGATATGTGTCGGATGTGATCTTATTTTGGTTTCCTGTCTTTGTTACGGTTACGGGTACGGAATGCAGTTTTTTTTCTTTTATTGCTTGTTACGGGGTTCTGGGTGTTTGTCTGATGCATCGCATGAAGCTTTCGGTCGCATTTGTCTTAAGGTCATGTCGAATTTTTTCTAGGATGTGGTTTGCTTGGGGTTAGTTGGTCGTGTCACGTTTTTTTGTTTGGTTATTCTCTTATCCTTGGTTTTTTGTCTGTTGCTTTGCAGGCATTCTCCTTGATTGTCTGTGTTTGTGGTGTGTGTGTAACCATCTGAATGGCGCCTTCTCATGCTCCTCCCCCTATCCAGTACGTCCCATTAGTTAGTAGGGATTACTCTTCCCTACTTACTTTTGAGCCTCTCACGAAGGCGGGCCTCGCTGCTTTTGTGGCTACTTCTTTTCCACTGCTTCCAGAGGATCCGTCGTTATGTGATGAGTTTCTGGCCTCTTACAGCAAGAAGATAGGACTAGTCCAAGGAATTTCTATGACTTTGATACCTCGAGGCTTAGGGAAGGCTCTGTCTCTACCCTTCAAAGGTGAACCTTTTGTGACCACTTGTCAGCTTTTCTCTAATGAAGAGATTCTGAAGCTGTTGCAAAAGCAGACAAGGGAAATCCTCGATGTTAAGAAGGTGATCAACTCTTCAGGAGTTTCCTTTTCTATGATCACTGATCCCGTATGGAAGACGATCTGTCAGTTCCTTCAGGACAGGTTTATGCATGCCAAAACGCCATCCCACTATTTGTCCAAAGAGCTTTTTACAGCTTCTAGGATGGTGTTGAAAGGAGTTGCTATTGATTGGAGCACTTACCTCCTTACTAAAATGGATCAGCATTTTGTTAAAGTCACCAGGGGTAATGTTACCAATGTCACATATGGATCATATTTGTCTGCCTTCTTGACCTATTCAGGTTTACAGAAGACTCTGCCTCTGCCTCCTCCATCAGATCCAGTACCTCCTCCTCCACCTTCCGAAGAGTCAGAACCCATTGACATAGAGGATGATGATTCTCCGCCTCCCTTGGTCATACAACGCAAACGCTTGAAGAGGGTAGCGGATAAAGCTCCTTCCGTACTTCCTTCCGTACCTATCCTTGCTACTTCTGGCAGTGAACTCCCTGGGTATCTCACTTGCAATAACCTGTTCAGAGCACATCGAGAAGGATCATTGGACATCTCAGTTCCCTCCCTAAACAATCTAGTTTCAGGAGATGCCATTCCTTTCCTCTGCAAGGATATTCAAAGTTCCATTGAGTTGTCAGTGACAGCCTGTGTTCAACAGCTGTACGCGTCCTTTTATGAGGAGCTCATGCAGTCTAAGGACCAGTTGCATAAGGCAACATCTGAGTTAGCTTCTGCTAAGGATACCATAGCAGATTTATTTAAGCAAATGGAACAGCAAACCCAACTGGTTGCCACCCAAAGCGATGAGATCTCTTCTTTGAAGACCTAGTTACTCGAGGCTCAATCCCAGGTTACTAGCCTTTCAGAAGAGAAGGAGAGGATATCCAGAGAAGCGACGGAATTCCAAGCTATCTTAGATGACAAGCTTTCATCTTTACAGACTGCTAATGACACAGTGGCATCCCAAGCCTCCCAAATCAAGCAGTTGCAAGATCAACTTGCAAAGTCCCGCTCTGTTCCTCCAAGCCCTCATGTTCCCTTGATTCCTTCTCTTTCACAGCAGGACTTGGCTGCTCTTCAGAGACAGGCTACTTTGTGCCCTCTATTCCAAGATAAAGTGGAAAGATTGCAGTCCAGAATGGACTTGTTATGGTCTACCTTTGAGCAGTTTCAGGAATATGTTCTACCAGACCATTCTTTCTTTGTCCACTACCACTTACAGAAGTTGGTCTTCTACATGAAGCTTTCCACGATGGATTTACCTTTTCCAGAGGATGGCTGGAGTGGGGCTTGGTCTTCTGAGTTGTTGACAGAGGTCGTCAGAATGGTCTTTGAGGATTCTGTCACGCCAGATACCATGTTGATGTCGTACATGTATCTACGAGGAGACTTGTTAATTCCAGATGAGGTAGATATGGCATGGTATGTGGGGGATGTGGTCTTACAGGCTGTTTTGTATGTCAATCATTTGGAGTTGCGCATAGCTGACATGTTTCAGAATTATTCCTCCAAAGTGGCTGATTGTCATGATAATTCGTGGTATCCCATGATTGATTCGGTGGTCCTAAATCAAAGACAAAACACAGCTCCTTCCTCTGCCCAGAGTACTAATCAACTGAGGATGGATCTCTTAGCCTATATTTCAAAACATAATCCATTTGATGCTACCTTCTTTGATGCCTATCATAGACAATCTCTCTTAGGACCTTCTGTTCCTACCCTCCTCTATTACCAACAAATGGCTCACCGCTATGCTATATATCTTTCCCTTTGTCAATCTAATTCCATAATAATTTTACCCCTTCTTTTCCAACCTTCATCTTTCCCTCAAATTCCTATTTTTACTTACTGTTCCTTTATTGAGGATAGGGTATTTTCCCCTTCTCCACCCTGTCCTTCTCCCTCCATTAATGTACCCTCCACATTTCCTATTTATCAGTTAACATCGTTCCTTAGTGATTCCTTACAAATTTCTGCCACTCCTTCTTTAACCTTTTCTTCCTTTTATGATTTTTCCTATCCCTCCCTTCATCCACTTTCCCTTCATCCACTACCCTCTCCTAACACTTCCATATCTCAACCACCTCAGTTGGTTAGTGACTGTGACGGGTTTGATAATCAGATTTCCAGAAGAAGGGGATGGAGTTCGGATGATTGCCTTACAGGACCGCAGATCAATTGTCCAGTAATTCCAGGAGAATGGACAGCTTCCAGTCAAGCTTATCAGAACTATGTTCATTTTGCCCAGCAGTATTCACAGTCTGCAGATCCCTCAGTGAGATTAACTGCTCACTTTGCTTGGTACCTAGCGTATATGCATAGGCACTCTCATAATGATTTCAAGCCTATTCCAAAGTTGTGCATGAATGTCAATGTAAGCATTGATTCCCAACAGCTGGATATATTGTATTTTCATGCCCTTTGTTTGCCTAGTAGATACTTGGTCCTGTTGGAAAGAATGTGCTGTCTCCAATTTTTTCAAAATCCTCCTAAAAACTTTGTAGATGAATCCTTATCTATGGATCGTTTTCGACAACATCAATCTTTTAAGAGGGATCATCTTCATTGATACCTTTCCAATGTATGGTGGAAGCTTTTTAATGAAAATCTCTCTTTTTGAAGGAGTCATTCAGATGGTTGTGTTGTGTATTAGTGTTTGTGTTATGAGTTTATTTATGTAATACGAACGTGGTGCTTTCCTATTGGATTTCGTGTGCGAGCTACGTTTTGGAGAATTGTGGTGCTGGGGTTGTGGTTGCAGAATTGAAGTTGATGATGATAAAGAAGAAGCAAATTTTTATATCCTTTACAAATTTGTTGTGATTTTTAGTTTGATAAGAAGTGTTAATGTATAAAGAGTTTTCCTTTCTTTGTATTTTTATATCAGAAACAGGTTATAAGTTGGGGTCGTGGTGGATGGATTATTTTTGAGAAGATATTGACGATCAAAGTTGAGCTTTTCCCTGAACTTGTATTTCCTTTTTTCTGGGTCGCGAGGACGCTTCCTTATTAAGTGTGGGGATATGTTGAGTGTTGAAATGACTTGTTTTTTGGCTGATTTTTGTTGTTTTTGAGAGCTGAATGGTTGATTTTATGAGATGATTGATTGATTTGGAAGTGGTTTGAGAGTGTTTTGGATGATAATGATGGTGTTTTGGAAGTTCACGATGTTTGTTGGTGGTTCTGTGATGTTCTGATAGGTTCTGATTGGTTTTGTATACCTTCTGTTTTGCTCTGTTTTGGTCTGTTTTGTTCTGATTGTCTTCTGTAAGGAGGGATGGAGTATTGATTGATGAAGATTGAGATCTTGTGAAAGTTTATTGAATAGTTTTTGAGAGTTTGGAATGATTTGAGAATGAGTTATGTGGTTTTGATGACCTTCTGTAACCTTCTGTAGGTCTTCTGTAGAGCTTCTGCTTCTGTTCTGTCTTTGTTCTGTTCTGTACTGTAGCTGTTCTAGTACTGTTCTGTATGCTTCTGTATGTGTTCTGTGGAATGTATGTGTGACTTTGGGAAAGTTTTCTAGCCTTGGAAAGAGGTGAATACAAGTGCAAAAGAGCTGGAGGAAGTGAAAGAAGTAGCTGCTGAAGACTCAAGTGAAGACTAGAGTGAAGTGACAGTAGTGAGCTATGAAAGGACACTGTAGTGGCTCTGGTGACTCTTCATATCAGACATACCTCTTGGGAGGGGTATCCACGACCTAAGAGGGATTATTGAGGGTGATTTTGAGAGATTGTAGTGAGGATATGATGTATTATTGATGGAGAGAGAGAGAGAGAGTTAGAGATAGCAAATTCTACTGAAACAGAGTGATTGTATATGAGAGATTGAGAGAGAAGACTATGAAGATATTGAAGATGAATACTATGTGATGTATTTCCATTCAAAGATGGTGTATTCCTTTGCTTTCTTTGTTCTATTGATGGATTTTGTGAAGATATTGAAGAATATGGTTGATTCTATTAAAAACCGTGGGAGATCTACATGATGCTGCATGAAGATTTGTTGTGCCTGGTGTTCTTTTCTTCATTGTGATCATATGAAACATAATAAACAAGCTTGTTGATGTTACAAGATAGATTTTCTTGCAAGAGAATTCCCTTTTGCTTGGTGTTCCTCTTGGGGCTCCAGGCTTCCATCAAGGTGTTCAGGAAGATTTGTTGCTGAGTGTGGAAGGCCATTTGGGCTGCCTCTGCTCTTCCTTTTGCTAGGATTTTCTCTTTCTCCACCAGAGCCAAGCGATGTGCCAAGGTCTTCACTCTTTGCTCATTCTGGCCTACCCACACTTTAGCCCTTTTCTTCATCTCTTCCATGCCTTCTCCCTATCTTTGCACCAAGGCTGTGAGCCTCTGCTTGTTGATCTTCCAACTCTTTGCTCATTTGCTCTTGTTCTTCTATTTCGAGGCTCAGACTTTGTGTCATTTTTTCCATTTCTCAGCGGTGGTGCTCCTCTTCTTGTTTCCTCCCTTCCTCCCCTACGGTAAATTCCTTCATGCCCTAATCGATCCGCCCTATCTTCGCTGCTAGATCCTCATATTGCATGATCAGCAGGTCATATTCTTTTTGCATCTTCTCAAGCTCTTGATTTTCATCTATGAGCTGTCAGCGCTAGCTTTGCTCCTTTTCTTCTTTGGTCTTTAGTTCCCTCTTCAGGTTGAGAATTTTCTTTTTTTGTGTAGCCATTTGCTTTGTTTTTTCGAGGTGGAAGGCCACTACTACTTCCCTTTCTGCCTCCAGCTCGGCCACCGCAATCCTCCTTTCCTCCCTTGCCCTTTCTAATTGTGAGAGCAGCTCATCGATGTATCCGCCAACACGATTTCCATGCGGCATCACGGTGGTGGGGATTGGGGTGGTCGAGGCTTCCATTTTTTGGCGTTTTGGCTCTTACCTGGATTCAGCATCCGTAGTTGGCCTTTTGTGCTCAGTGGCTGTGGCCTCCCCGCTCCTTCCTTGTGCTAGTTCCTTATTGATAAAGTATTGCATCCATGCCACAAAGCTGTCCATGTCGGTGCTGGCCGGGATGTTGGGGGTGGCAGTGGTGGCTTCATTGTCGGGTACCAAGGGGGCCAGAATGGGATGGAGGGGGGCCTTACCCTTGCCCTCGATGACCGTGGATGGCATGGCTTCAGGTACTTGTGTGCTTGAGCTGGGTCTATCTTCCCTAGGCGGCCTTAAGATCCCTAGGCCATCGAGTCGGCTCTGTTGTTCTATAGACCGGCGAATTGCTTCGGGCATGTCTTCTTCCTCTTGTCTTCTCAACTCTGCCTCCTCTTTCATAGCTCTTCTTTCTCTCTCTTCTTCTATTTTCCTTGCTTCCTTGGCCAACCTTTTAGCTTATTCTTTCTCCTTCTTTTTTCACCCCGTCACCTCTCTCAGGGATTCCTTTTTTGCTCTTTCTAGATCTTCTTCTTCTTTTTTCCTGCCCGCCGCCTTTTGTTTCTTCTTTTGAGTTGCCTTCCCAGTGAACTCCTTTGTTTTTCTTTGTCTGGATTGAGCCTCCCACTCCTCCTTCTCTATCTCGATTTCTGTTTAGTCACTCGATTGCTCCTCTTTTTGATGGATCAACAACCTGTCTGGGGTCTCATCTGCTCCTTTGATTTCTTGTTGGGCCTCTTTCACAGCCTCCTAGATGATGGCCGTCAGTATGCTTCCATACCCGATGAAGGAGGCTTTCGAGGAAAGCTTCTTCCTCTCCGTATTCTTAGATGAGGGGGATTCTCCACCTGCTTTTTTGTTGCCCAAGGCTAGTGCTTTGGCCACTTGGTCTATTGTTTTGCACACATAGCCATTCCAATCCACCTTGTCCAGGGTGTGGGCTGTCACATTCTCTAGCACAGGTACACTGATCCGGTGCATGAAGGAATTGTAGCGTTAATGGCTAGAGAAAAGGGCATGCACCAACTTTTCCTGTAGGTGAATCTCAGCATCGGGGATGTCTTGTAAGCTGATGCCATCGTTTGTCAAGACTTCTTCCTTGTTCATCTTCAGTAGGGCATACACATCCCTTTTACGTTTTTTCTCCACCCTATGTTCCAGTCCTAGTGCTTTCTCCACCAAGGCTTGGGTTAGCGGTACTTGCACTTGCCGGGCATTGTCCCCCCTTCCCACCATCACCATTCCGCACTCTCGGTTGGGGTTGTACATTCTCAAGAACTCCACACACTTCATGTGGTCAGGTTCCTGTGCAAACTTCTCTAGGTACTTGTGGAGGTGGCACTGTGTTGAGATGAAAAGCTCAACACATGCGGACATTAATGATGGACCCCTTGGTTAGATGGGTCCACACATCTACACTTAGCACGTCGGTGGTCATTATGACTCTCACATGGCCACTGACTCATTACTTATTATATTCAGGTTGTTACACCTATTTACATCTGGCATAGTTATAGCGCCAATCGACTAGTGTAGTCGGTTATGCATTGTTTGACTTAGTAGGCCACTTTCCTTTATGTTGTATCTTATCTATACTTTGTGTACACTGTAAAGTGTATGGAAGAAGAAGAAGAAACCAGAAAGTAAACGTTTTGGCCTCCATCTCTCTTATTGTCTCTTGAGTGAGCTTCTCCTTGTGCATTCTGTGTGTGTTCAGCGCAGCATCTTGAGCAAGTCCCCCCACCATGCGATTCGTGACATGGTATCAGAGATGCACCACTGATTGAGGCTGATTTTGAATGCTAAAGCGAAGGAGAGGAGCCAAAGATTCGAGCAAGCAAGCAACAGGTAAGAAGCTCTTCCATTCTCTACTTCTTCTCTTGGACAGTGCCTGTGGAGGCACCGAGAGCAGGGCAGAGCAAAAATCTCAGATTGCAGTGAGATTTGGTGTACGTGAAGAGCATTGTGTATTCTACAAATCTGCCCTTTAGGGCTTTTCCACTGTTATTTTGGCCATTCCAGGTCATTTCAGGCCCCATTTTAGACTCGCAAGGTTGCGGACAGCAGTTCGAGGTATCCTACAATTTCAGCTGTGTCTACCGTATACAGATGCACATGTTACAGATTTTAGATCTGTAAGTTCAAAGGTGTTTTCCAGCAAATAAACACAAGGTATATCTGCAAACTGGTTGCAGATTGCATGTATTGTTGAGCAGATAGTGAAAAAGGCTGTCTGGTGCATTGCTGTGCACTACAGGTTGAGGGTTGCAGAAGATTTGCTTACTATTTGGTATTAGTTTTGTGATAATGGTAGAGAACAGTGGAAACCCCATCATTGAGAAGCTCGACAAGAACAACTACCCTTCATGGAAGTTTCGTGTCACGAACTTCCTTATTGGATAAGGCCTATACGAGTTTGTTTCAGGTGAAGAAAAGGAGCCGGAGGTGAGTGATCCTCCAACTGCAGAAGAGACAAAGGCACAGAAGGAATGGAATGCAAAAGACAAAAAGGTCATGTATTGGCTGTCTGCAGTAATTGATAATAATATGCTGGGACATATTAGAAATGCAGAGAATTCATATGTAGCTTGGACCATACTTGAAAGTATGTTTTCCGTAAATACAAAGGCACGAAAGATTCAACTCAAGCAAGAGTTGAATACATTGAAGAAAGGGAAGATGTCTATCAATGAGTATGCATGAAGGTAAGGAGTATTGCAGATGCCTTGGCAGTGATTGATGCAATGCCCGATGATGATGATTTGGTGTTGTCTACCTTGGGTGGACTTAACAATGAAAAGACTTGGAAGTCTTTTGTAACTTTCGCATATATCAAAAAGCCATTTCTAGATTTCGATGAGTTGGTTTCCCTTATGATCACTGAAAGAGATCAACATGCAGAGTGAGACATCCGAAAAAAGTGGTGAACAGGTCCAAGATTTCTGCTCCAGTTCAGGAAGGGGATGTGGCAGGTCCTCTTCAAGAGGCCGTGGTACAAGACGTGGTAGTGACAACCAGCAAAACAGATTGAATCAGCAATTTGGCGATATGCAGGTTTCAGGAGGTCGTGGTAGCTTTAGAGGCAGGGGGAGCTTTAGAGGAAGAGGTGGATGGTAGAACAGAGGTTCTAACAACTCTGCTATTGTGTGTCACTATTGTGGCAAAACAGGTCATATTGCAGCCCAATGTTGTTGAGAAATCAAATGATGTATGCCCATAGAGGCTGGATGTATGCCCAAAAGAGGCTGGCCCATAAGTGGCTTTGTATGGAAGATATGAGAAAAGTTGTATGCTCCAGAAGCTCTAGGAAGAGATGTCCAAAATCCCATAAGCACGGTGAGGGATAGTGGTAATACCCAAAAGCTATATAAGCATGTACTTGACACTCACTTCAATGTAATGGTACTATCCATTGAGTCACTCAAGATTTTGTTTATGAGTCCAAGCTAATCTATCTTGAAACCTAATTCACTTGAGTTACAATCTCTTCTCTCTATCATGTATCGTGTGTTTAATTTGCGTCCACCATAGCTAACTAGCTCTATTCTCAACATGGTATCAGATCTATGGCTGAGCTAGGTAGCTAGTAGGTTAAAATCTTTCCTCTTTTATTCTCTTTCTTGTACAAGCCTATTTTCATTCCAGTATCTCAAGCTATCCAACATCCATCGTTCATACGAGGTGAAGAAGTCTTTTGGTGTGAAGAAGGAAGGAGAGGATGCTGAGGCAGGAACAACATAGGAGGATAAGAAGAAAAGTAACCATGTCTAGAGGAAAATTGCCAAGGAGGATAAAAAGAAAAGTAACCATGTCCAGAGGAAAATTGCAGAAGCCAAAAGGATCACAAGTTAGATCCCCATCTTGAAGATCAGTTTGCTAGTTGCAATATCATGGGCAGTGTGAGCGAGCTGATGGCTACATCTTGGAGGGGAAGAAACTAGAGTTTTATCAGAAGAAGATTTAGAGAAAGAAGATGAAAGGGAAGAGCTTGTGGATGCATTCTATGCAGGGCCCCTTCTGCAAACTTTGTGTATGCTGGGAGATTGTGAAAGAGTGGTGATGGGTGCATACATGCGCATAACAATCCATTCTAGGCTAATTGTGGTTTCGCATAAGCCCACACAGGCCGGGAGGGTGCACCCTCTATCTTTCTTGGATCACATACTCTAGTTGCACACTGTGTGGTCTATCTACTACTTCAACACACGACCTCGGTGAAGGAAAGAGAAGAGAGTGAGAGAGTTGCCCTTGCAAAGAGCGTGATTCGGTCTCCCTCCATCGCAGATCAAGCTACATTTTTCATTGTTAAAAATCAAACGTTTGTGAAAATGACCGAGGAAGAAGTGCAGCCCCTTTTCTGTGACAATGGTTCTAGTACGATCAAGGCTGGGTTTACTACAGACGATGCACCTCAAGCTGTCTTTCCTAGCATTGTGGGTCATCCGCATCACACTGGTGTAATGGTTGGTATGGGCCAAAAAGATGCTTATGATGAGGCTCAGTCAAAACGTGGAATTCTGACCTTGAAGTATCCTATTAAGCTTGATATTGTCACGAACTAGGATGACATGGAAAAGATTTGGCACCACACCTTTATAATGAGCTCAGGGTTGCCCGTAAGGAGCATCCAGTGCTCTAACTAAAGCGCCTCTTAATCTAAAGGCTAATTGAGAAAAGATGACTCAAATCATGTTTGATACCTTCAATGTGATACCAAGCCATGTATTCCAGCAAGTCCCAAAGCCATCCAAAGAAAAATGTATCCATCTTGTATGGCCAAAGAAATGTAAGGACCTCACAAGGCCAAATGGAACTCCACAATCTAAGTATCCCAAGATCTATGTCATGTCAAGTCATAGCAATGTACCTATTTGTAACCATCTCAAAAATCATTGAGAAAAAGAACCTCACAAAGAATAGTAGAACACATGATAATGAAGAACAAGTCAAAGATGAAGAGCATGAAGAAAAGGAGTCCAAGAAGATTAAAGAATGCGCCAAAGAGTGCGAAAGAAGCACAAAAAAGATGAAGAAAATATTCTCCATTGCCCATAACAAAAATCTTCATGTAGTGGATCCTTATTTCTTGTAGTGGATCTTTGCTTCCGTTAGTGGATGTAAAAACCCTACCAAGATGGAAAGTTTCAAGCCTTAACTTGACTAGGCTGCCAAAGAGCTAGTCTCCTGGTCCATGTTCACGTGCAGGGGGGAAAAAGCCAGCAAGGGTAGAGACTCATCATTTGAAGGGGGGTGTTGAGAAATCAAATGATGTATGCCCATAGAGGCTGGATGTATGCCCAAAAGAGGCTGGCCCATAAGTGGCTTTGTATGGAAGATATGAGAAAATTTGTATGCTCCAGAAGCTCTAGGAAGAGATATCCAAAATCCCATAAGCACTGTGAGGGATAGTGGTAATACCCAAAAGCTATATAAGCATGTACTTGATACTCATTTCAATGTAATGGTACTATCCACTGAGTCACTCAAGATTGTGTTTATGAGTCCAAGCTAATCTATCTTGGAACCTAATTCACTTGAGTTACAATCTCTTCTCTCTATCATGTATCGTGTGTTTGATTTGTGTCCACCATAGCTAACTAGCTCTAGATCTGTGTTTCTCAATAAATGTTATGCTAAGAAAGATGATATTCGCAGTGGTAAGTTGCAGCAAGGAAACTATGCATTGTCTTCACGACAGAATGAAGATAAAAATGAACGTCTGTTTGTTATGCAGCATATGCTGAATGCTGTTACAGGAAAGGGAACACATGATGATGTTTGATATGTTGATTCAGGTGCATCCAATCATATGACCAGCCATGCAGAATGGTTTGGAGAGATGCGGGATTTGCAAAATACAGGTTATGTGCAGACGGGTGATGATTCATGCCACCCAATTTCACACATTGAGAAGTTCCCTTGTCCTTGAATGATGGTAAGACAAAGAGTCTTTCAGATGTATTACATGTGCCATCTATTACAAAGAACTTGGTGTCAGTCAGTCAGATGGTAGAGCAAGGGTTACAAGTCAGATTTAATGCAAAGGGTTGCTTTGTAGAAGACTTCAATGACAAGTGCAGGTTGGTTGCAAAGGGAAGTAGAGTTGGACGTATGTTTACTCTGGATACTGGAATTCCTACTATGAATGCTGCTATGTATGCTAAAGGAAAAGGTGTTGTTGCAGATATTGAAATTTTGCACAAATGCATTGGACATGCAAATGTACAAAGGCTGAAATTAATGCAGTCCAAAGGGTTGTTTACAGGTTTGCCTACATTTAGAATTGCAAAATTTCATAAGGTATGAGAAGCATGTCAGTTTGGTAAGCAGGCAAGACAACCCTTTTCACATGATAGAGATGTAAGCAAAAATATCCTTGATGTTGTGCATACAGATATTTGGGGGCCTACACAAAATGTATCTCTTGGAGGCAGTTCATACTTTTTCACATTCATTGATGATTGTTCTAGAAAGCTGTGGGTATATTTTATGAAGGAAAAGAGTGAAGCGTTTGAGCACTTTAGAACTTTTAAGGCTGCAGTTGAAAGAGAATCAGCCTTGAAAGTAAAGTGTTTGAGGTCAAATGGAGGGGGAGAGTACCTCTCGAATGAGTTTAGTGATTTTCTGAGGTCTCATGGGATAAAGAGACAGTTCACATGCAGGTATACCCCACAGCAAAATGGGGTTGCAGAAAGAAAAAACAGGCATATTGTAGAAGTTGCATGCACCTTGATGGCTGAAAAGAATATGCCAAAGCATTTTTGGTCTAAGGCTGTTCATACTGTTGTTTATATTATGAACAGAACTCCCACAGCTACAGTTCATGGTATAACCCCCGAAGAATGTTTTACAGGTAAGAAGTCTGATATCTCACACTTGAAAGTGTTTGGCTGTATTGCATATGTTCATGTGCCAGATGAGTTACGGAAGAAACTGGATCCAAAGGCTGAAAAGTGTGTCTTTCTTGGATACTCTTTAGAGCAAAAAGGCTATCGTTGTTATAACCCTGTCATATGTAAGTTCAAAGTGAGCAAGGATGCCATCTTTGATGAAATGAGCAGTTGGTATGCATCTAGTGGTGATGCATTGGGTGATGATGATGATCATGATACTCATGTGCAGGCTAAAAAGAAAGAATCACGGACTCTTAGTGGACCAGAGACATCATCTAGTAGTCCCTGGTCTGGGAGACTAAGGAGTAGCTCTACATCTTCAAGTGCATCTAGTAGCACTATAGGTAAAGACAAATGAAATAATAAAGTGTCAGATGGCATTGATGTAGTTCTTGATGGAGACTCCAGTGGCTCAGAGAGCTTGGATGATGAGCTTGGCATTCCTTCAGTGAGGACTCCAGGTGTGCATAGAGCATGCGTCAATGCAAAGACTCCATTGAGTGATCCAGTGGTATGTAGGTCTAGCAGGGTGAGATACCCTGTTAACAGATTTGGTTTTGAAGGTTATGCAGCTCACCATTATGCTTATATGGTGAAAGTGATTGAGGATGTTGAGCCCACATGTTTTGAGGAGGCTGTTGGTCATGCTCATTGGGGTGCAGCAATGGATGAGGAGATGGCTGCATTAGAGGCTAATAAGACTTGGGATCTAATATCATTGCCGAAGGGCAAGAAAGCTATTGGATGTAAGTGGGTTTATAAGATTAAGCACAATGTAGATGGTTCTATTAGTAGGTAGAAAGCTAGGTTGGTTGGAAAAGGCTATGCCCAGACATATGGCATAGATTATGAAGAAACCTTCAGTCTAGTTACTTGGATGGCAACTGTCAGATGTGTGATTGCTTTGGCAGCAGCCAAAGGTTGGTGGTTGCAGCAAATAAATGTGAAGAATGCCTTCTTGCATGGTGATTTGCAGGAAGAAGTGTATATGGATTAGCCAGCAGGTTATGAAGATTTAGAGCATCCCACGTGTGTGTGCAGGTTGAAGAAGGTGCTCTATGGGCTCAAGCAAGCACCTAGAGCATGGTCTGACAAGATCAGAGAGTATCTTGTCAATATTTGCTTTTATGTTTCTGATATTGATCACTCACTTTATGTGAGAAAGGGAGATGTAGGTTTGGTTATCATAGTCATCTATGTGGATGACTTGATTATTACAAGTGATAGTGATAGTGGGATTGCTGAAGTCAAGGACTTTTTGAAGAAGAAGTTTGAGATAAAGGATTTAGGTGAGCTAAGGTACTTCCTTGGCATTGAGGTGATCAGATGTGACGATGGTATATGGCTGTCCCAAAGATAGTATGGCTTGGATATGTTATCCAAGTATGGTATGACAGCATCATGCAAACCACTTTCAGTCCCGTTGGAGCAGAATGTAAAGTTGAGTGGTGCTGATGTTGGGGATGAGATAGAAGACCCTACTATGTTCAGGAGGATAGTGGGGAGTTTGATCTACATGACCATTACAAGGCCAAACTTGAGCTATGCAGTTGGTCTTGTGAGTCAGTTTATGCAAGTACCTAGAAAGCCACATTTGGATGTAGTTAGACGCATATTGAGATATGTGAAGTCCACATTACATTATGGACTTTTCTATGAGGCAGGTACATATGTACAGGTGTTTGGATACACAGATGCAAATTGGGCTGGTAGTATGTCTGATAGAAGACCTACCAGCGGATACATGTTCTCTCTTGGTAGTGTAGTAGTTGGAGCAGCAAAAAGCAATCTACAGTTGCTTTGTCGAGTACAGAGGCTGAGTATAGAGGTGCTGCTATTGCAGCATGTGAGGTAGTATGGCTGCAAAAGTTATTGGCTGATTTAGATGTGCAAGTGGAAGGTCTAGTTGTCATTTATTGTGACAATATGAGCAGTATACAGTTGGCTAGGAACCCTGTGTTCCATGCCAAGACAAAACATATTGAGGTACACTACCACTTTGTGAGAGAGAAGGTATTAGCAAGTGAGATTGATTTGTTGTATGTCAATACACAAGATCAGATAGCTGACATCTTCATGAAGGCATTGGGTACAGAGAAGCTTCAAAAGTTTCGAAGCTTACTTGGAGTTGTAGAGATGCAGTTGAGCTTGAGGGGGAGTGTTGAGATGACAAGCTCAACACATGCGGACATTAATGATGGACCGCCTGGTTAGATGGGTCCATAGGTCTACACTTAGCACGTCGGTTGGTCATTATGACTCTCACATGGCTACTGACTCATTACTTATTATATTCAAGTTGTTACACCTATTTACAACAGCTGGCATAGTTATAGCGCCAAAAGACTAGTGTAGCCGATTATGCATTGTTTGACTTCGTAGGCCACTTTCCTTTATGTTGTATCTTATCTATACTTTGTGTACATTGTAAAGTGTGTGGAAGAAGAAGAAGAAACCAGCAAGAAAGTGTTTTGGCCTCCATCTCTCTTTTTGTCTCTTGAGTGAGCTTCTCCTTGTGCATTCTATGTGTGTTTGGTGCAGCATCTTGAGCAAGTTCCCCCACCACGCGATTCGTGACACACTTTTCCACTATCCACCTTGCAGCCTGCTCCTTGGTCACCATCTTCTCAAGGTTGTGAATGCTGCGGAATTTTAGCTGACTGTAAGCTTAATTTTCCAGGTTGATGCGGTACTGCCCTCTCTTTTCTTCTGTGAAGGGGGGTCGGTGGGATGGTCTTGTTGCGACATCTCTCATTCTTGTTATGAACCATACTTTCCATTAGTGCTACAATTAATATACATACAAGAATTTGCTGAAAAGAAAGATTTTATGTTTGTTGAATGACAGCATTAAGCTCCAATACAAATTCTTCCCTTCAGACTTGTTTTGTGACATCCCTCATACATCACCCATTTCTTAGGTGTTTTTTGCGTTTACTTCATCTTGATTGGTTTTAATTTGATTCACCTTCACCCTATTCACCTTCACACTACGCTCATACCCTCTCTCCTTCCAGATTGAGAAGAATCCTTCCTAGGATTGAAGTTTAGGAGATCCAGGGCATTTAGCATTTGGGTATAAGGTTTACTTGTGCATGAGCCAATAATAGAATTTTGGGTTGTATTCCAACTGAGCCTTGGGGTCCAGAGTGAAGGGTCGAGTACTTATGTGTGTGATATGAGTGAGGATATCGGTTAGGAAATGGCCGGAATCGACGCGGCTAGCGATGTGGAGCTCTTCCTCGGTCAAGAGGCGATCAAGATATGGATGTCCCTTGACGTGCTCTTCCATGGGTTCTTCTCTTGATATCTCAGTACATAGCAACTCAGTAGCTGAGTGGGGTGTTTTGACAAATGCGAATTCGAATGTTTCCCAGGAACAAGGCATTGTGCAAACTTCCGTCATCACTAAGGGCTCTTGCAATAGGCCTAAGTACAAGGGGTCATAACTTAGAGCCACTAACATGAAGTGACATCTAAGCATCTAAGACAAGCAATAACGTCATCCCCTATGTCTTCAGCTAATTCTGCGGCGGCTAGAGTTACGAATTATTTTCGCTCGTAAGATGGTTTAAGGCTCGCAGGTGGCTCGGGTTTGATGGGGCTAGTAAGCGCAGTGGCAGATGGTGGTAGTTGCCCATGAAGCAGTGGTTGAGTCCCATGGATAAGCATCGGAGTAGTGGCTACTACAGATGGGGTGCTACACTCGGATTGGTTTTGGAAAGTCTTATTGGCATTAACATGGGCGTCTACTCCTAGGCGGCGGTCGTAGTTGTTTAGGCCTCCATTGAAACTTGGGTTGTTGGGCCTTAGCTTTTGCCGCTGTGAGCGGTGGCTTGTGAGGCTTGGTGGATGGTGGTTGAGCCCTACTCCCCTCCGTAGACTTGGCTATGAGTATTTCTACCGATGGCCTTGTGGACTTCAACGGGATTGCATAGCCCTTTACTGAAGGTTATATCAATACGGACGTTGCCTATGGAGAGGTGGATGCGCTGCGACTCATAATCAACATTGCAATGAGTTTGCTTCTTGAAGGTTTGCCCTAGCAATGACTCTGTGCCCGTGTCTTTAGTGTCTGGAAACACGTAAAAGATCATCGGTACAATCTCAAACTCGATAGCAATAGTGGTCCCGAGAAGTGCATATGAACAGCCCCCATATGGGTTTAATTGGGCATTAGTGGGTTGTAGTTGTGGTTTACCAAGTTGGGTGTCCAATGATCGTGAGTTAAGACATTGAAGTCAGCTCCCTCATCGATCAAGGCATTGAAAGCGCATGTTTGCTTGGCAGCGACCGTGATGTGGAGGTATGCGGGTTGTACGGCTTCCTCGTCCTCATCACCAATTTCTGTGATTGTGGGGACTCGTACCATGATAGGGGGTTCCAACATTGGTGGCTCATGCAGTGGATGCATGGGAGGGTAGTACTTCTTAATGTGACTACCATTAAAGAAGCCTATGGCTTTGCCGTCTAGAATCTCGAGCTCAATGTTGCCGGTTCAGCTGATTGCATGAACCTTGAAAGGCCCAAGACCTCTAAACTTCATTTTCTGCTTGTGTCCTTTAACTAAGTATAGGAGCACTAAGTTGCCCTATTCAAAGTCGTGTTGTTTGACGTGCTTGTCAAACCAGCTCTTGCGTTGTGCCTTCTCGTATATGAGTGCATGAGTGGCCAGAAGGTGTATTTCTAAGAGGCGTTCAAGCTCAACCAAGCATTGCGTCCATGCCTCCTTTCCTTCCCGCCATTCTTAAAGTGCTATTCTCAGGCTAGGAATGAAGAACTCTACTGGTAGAATTGCCTCAGTCCCATAGGTTAACCTAAAAGGAGTTTGGCCGATAGCCATTTTATAAGTTGTACGGTAAGCCCACAAGGCTGCCATCATCTTGTTATCCTAGTTGCTGCGCGGAGCAGAGACTACTTTGGTTAGGACATTTATAAGGATCTTACTTGTGGATTTTGACTGTCTGTTTGCCTCAGGGTAGTATGGAGAGGATTTTTGATGGATGATCAAAAAGGTGGATAGAAGATGCACTATCACTTCATTGATGAAGTGCATGCCCTGGTCACTGACTAGTTCGATGGGGCAGCCAAGAACCATGAGATCACCTGTTCCCATAAGAACTTGGCAGTCGTTCTAGCATCATTTTTTTGTTTCGCTCTCACTTCTGCCCATTTTGTTAGGTAGTCCGTGGCCACAATGATATATTTGGCCTACGAATACTGTGACTAATGGGTCCTATGAAGTCGATTCTCCACTTTTTGAAGGGTTGTCTTGCAATGATTGGGGTTAACTCCATTTGATCCTTGTGAATCGGGACCTTTTTCTGTTGACACTCGTCACAATGCTTGACGAATCATGCTACATTGCAAAAAAGCGTGGGCCACCACAGTTGATATTGTAGCACCTTGTGGGCTATCGTGTCTCTACTAAAGTGTCCTCCAACAATCCCACTATGCGCCTCTGTGAGCACATCGTGCATCTCATGCTTGCATATGCATCTACACAGTAACCCATCTTGCCCTAACCTATATAGTTGGCATGCTATCAACTAATAGAGTTGGATTTTGAGGATAAGTCAACTAAGTCAGGCCTTTTCTATTGGCCGCTTAGGCAGTTCGTGCTCCAGTACGTGGACGATGTCATCTGCCTAGTATGGTGTTAGATCAGCCTTGAATAAATCTCTTTCGTTGGAAAGGTTGAACAGATAGGTGTCTGGAAATTCATCGACAATGCCTTGTCCAACGGCCTCTCCCATGGGAATGCGTGACATGTGGTCAGCCATGTAGTGCTACTTTCCCTTCCATACAATCAGGGAGAAGTTGAATTCTAAAAGCAGGAGCCATCGAGCATGCGTCCTATAGCGCAGGGTTTTGTTTATAAAGTAAAAGGCGTAGCCAAAAGATAATGCCGAAACTTCTTTATAGCAAATACCATGGCTAAGCCTTCTCTCTTAGTCGTCGAGTAGTTCATTTCTGTCTTAGTGAGTTGTCTGCTAGCAAAGCTCATTGGATAGTTGAGGTTGTGTTCGCTAGGTTGGCACAGTATTGCCCCCATGGCGAATTTTGAAGCATCAATATGTACGTGGAAGGTAATGGTCCAATCTGGGGCTCGTAAGATCGGTGCAGTAGTCAGAGCCTTTTTCAATTCCTCGTACGCTCATTGACATGCTTCACTCCATTAAAAAACGATCAAGAGCTTGTACAAAGGTCTAGTAATCAATGCATAGTTCAGCACAAACCGTCAATAGTACCCCATATGGCCTAAGAAGCATTGAATTCCCTTATAGTTGACTGGGGACGGAAGATCAACAATAACCCTGACTTTTGAGAAGTTAGTGGCAATGCCATTCTTTGACACAACGTGCCCTAGGATGCACCCATGTTTTACCCAAAACTAGCACTTTAAGGGGTTCAGGGAGAGACGATATTGGTGACACCGCTCAAAGACTGCTTGAAGTTTGCCTAAGTGTTCTTCCCAGGTCAAGTGAACACACAAGTCGTCCATGAAGACCTCCAATTCCTTGTGAAGCATGCCTTTAAATATGGTGCACATGAGGTGTTGAAAGGTGGCTGGGGCATTAGTCAACCCGAAGGGCATGACCATGTAAGCAAAGACGCCCCATTCGGTGACGAAGGTAGTCTTATGCTTGTCGGCAGGATGCACTTGCACCTGATTATATCTAGAGAAGCCATCCAGGAAGCTGTAGGCCTCTTTTCCCGCCACTCTTTCGAGCATATGCTCGGTGTACGAAAATGGGTAGTTGTCTCTCTTAGTGGTAGCGTTCACCTTCTTGCAATTGACACACACTCTAATCTTTCCATTCTTCTTCATCACTATGACTATGGGCAACACCCAGTTTGTGTGCTTGATTTCATAAATGAATCCTTCTTTCATTAGCTTGTCAATCTCCTCTTTGACTGCATGAGTGTGTTTTGGATTCATTGGGCATGGTCGCTACTTGACCGATGTTGCGTTTGGTATCATGGGTATGTTATGAGTCACTACACTCGGATCCACCCCCTTAAGCTCCTCCAGGGACCAAGCGAGCACATCTATATACTCTCGCAATAGAGCAACAAGACTTGTCTCCTCTTCCTTAGTCGTCATTGGCAATTAAGACCAGTCAGGGTGTCTCCCCTTCCTGTGCTAGGTTCACCTCCTTGACCTTGGCTGATCCCTTGATGGGTTCACTCGTTTGCCCTTGGATTTTGGCACCCAATAGGATAACTACCATGTCACCCTTCTTCAACTTCGTAAATCTCATCGGGAGATCCTGTGGCTTTCCTTGCTCCTTTGTTTGTGTGTCCCTAGGCTGTTTTGTCCTATCTTCCTTCAATCATATGCACCTCAAGTGGACGTGTAGGTCCCCCTTGGTGCATCTAGTCTTGGATGGTCTAGGTATCTCCGGGTCACTATCTGAGGTCACTTCCAACTCAGAATCAAACTCACCATTTTCCCTAGAAGAGGTGGTCTTTCCTGCTGGTCGCAGCTCAGAGGGTGAATCTGTTCTAAGCACTGGTGTCATACGTCGTTGGGTTAGGCCTGCTCATTCAAAATCTATGGCTCCTCTATGTTTCAACCACGCACGGTCACATTCCATGTGCATGATCCCTCATTCCATCCTAAAGAAACCCTTTGTCTGTGGCTTGGAGTCTGCTCGTATCTGTTCTATCTCTCGTCCCTCAGTGTCGTATTCCACCATGTCTATCTCACCCTTACTTTTGTCACTAAAGGAATGACAACATTCATACTCGTCCTTGGAATCATCTTCGTCCGACTGCTCATTGTTTGCTAGGTTTTGGCACATCTCATCTTTGGTTAGAGACTAGGGCCCAATTGTACATGAGGTTTAAGTCATGCACCCTAGTCCATTGCCACCTAGGTCCATCTAGCAAATCTTGGAGTGGCTTGAAGTTTGTTGCTAGGTTGCCAGCTAGCATGCCAATCAAATACTCCAGAATCTCTTGGAGTTCCTTCTTGTTAATTGGCACTTGGAATGTGACAGGCTTAGGTCGCCCGCAAAGGGTTCCTACCATCATGCAGATTGGTATGGAGGGTGTATCTTTTGTCCTGCCAACTGTCTTGATGGCTTGCTCGTATGCCTCATGATTTGAGAATGGCACGTCGATCATAGAAAGGACATGCATCTAGTCTCGCTCATCCTCTGAGCATGGGATATACTTGGTAAAGGGCCCATAGGACTTCTTGACCTGAGCGTTACCCTTAAGCATTGCGGAGATGGGATCCAAGTCGACTAGTGAGGTTTTTCACATGTCCATCTCTACCATCACATCTTTTGTTCTATTGCCCAAGAAGATTAATCCGTTACCCCAATCCTCGATGACTTTGGCATTGTGCATTCAGGGTTGGCCTAATACGGTATCGTAGTCCAGTCCCTTCATGACTATAAAGTCGACTGAGAACTGGACACCTGCGATCTTCACTGGCCAGTTTTTAAGTATCCCAAATGGTTTCACTTTCATACCGTTTGCTAGTGTGGCATTGAACCTAGCGGTCTCCACAGGCAAGTCTTCCCACATCTAAAGCACTGTGTGGCTCAGTACACTAGCCCCCCTTCCTGTGTCTACAATCCCCTTTCAAGTTGTGTCACCCAGGGCTAAGACATGTAAGACTGCATGCGTCTCGGTGCCTTCCTAGAAAGCATTAATGTGCAAGGACTTATGCATAGAGTGTAGTGTCAAGCTAGGTATTTGTGTCTCTACATCATGGTCATGCAGGTCAATGGCAGCTTGCTCTCGTGATCCTTCAACCCACTGCTTCAAGTCTTGCCATAGGGTGCAATGCTGTCTAAATAGGTCTCCTAGGCTTAGCGTCACAGGGGTAGTCACCAGCATGGTAAGGAGGTCATTGGCTACTTGTCTTTCTCCTAACTCGGATTGTCCTGGCCAATGGCCGTGACTAATTTGCCAGCCTGTAGCATCGAGGCTTTGCCTAAGCGGTACTGCTTGCGGTGTAGTTGCATCTCTTGCTTTCAGTCGAGGGGGTGAGACTAGCATGTTTATGTTGGAGAGATCTTCGATCTCATCCTCTAGGATGGGCTCATCATCTTTTAGGTGCTCTTGGGCCTCTTTGACCCATTCCTTTACTTTCTCGATAGCCTCTAGTTGGCGCTTTGGATGCGGGTCCTCCCCTACCCTAGCACTTCGCTTTTCAGTCATCTTAGGGGGGGCTGAGGTTTCTGCCTCCGCGTCAGTGACCTTCTTTCCAATAGGAAGAGTAGTGGCAGTCTCAGTTTTTAGTGTGACCTTAGCTTTGGGTTTCTACTTTCTCTGTCTACAGCTCTTGTTCCCGATCGAGGCTGCATTGAGGTTGCTCAAACTTGGCAATGATATGCTAGCCTGCTTTGTCTATGCTTGGTTTCTGCCTCCGCGTCAGTGACCTTCTTTCCAATAGGAAGAGTAGTGGCAGTCTCAGTTTTTAGTGTGACCTTAGCTTTGGGTTTCTACTTTCTCTGTCTACAGCTCTTGTTCCCGATCGAGGCTACATTGAGGTTGCTCAAACTTGGCAATGATATGCTAGCCTGCTTTGTCTATGCTTGGGTCAATGAAGACGTGAGTGATTTCGCACTCTGGGAACCTTAGGTCTCGTCTCTATTTGGTTGCTCCCTTTCAGGATAGCGTGATGAGACGTGCCTTGGATGACCGCAAGTCCAACATATGATTGGATCCTGCATCTGCCCTCCTAGGCCTCTACCTCAGCCTCTTCCTAACACCATCATCTACACTGGTTGATAGTCCATAAGGATTGCGTTGCCCTTGTCATCGTGCGAGATGTATGGGTATACATAAGTCTCTTCCTCATTTGGCTCCTCCACATAGTGGAATGGCACATCTGTTGGTGGATGAGTCATGTAGGGACCAGGTAGTTTTGGTATACCTGTAGGGTTTATGTCCATTCTAGGAATAGGTGGTTTAACGTTGTTAGGCATAGGAAGGGCCAATGAGGCCCCCCTTCCGAAGAATTGTTGGGGTTTACTCGCTAGATATGGCTAGCCGCAGGGTTGTGAGTACGTGAGTCTTCTTGGTAATTTGCAATGCGCAACGTCATGACCAAATCTACTGTAATTAGCGCAAGGTCATGACCTAGGGTCTTGACACTCTGTCAGTGGTGGTTTCCGTCACAATACACGCATTGGACATGCGGGTGTGTTGGTTGTCTCAACGTATCCTACAGTTTGGCTATCTGCATTTTTACCTCAGTCAAGTCTTGGTTTGTCTCAAAGGCCTTCCCCTTGTCCTAGGTTGTTGGACCTGACCATTCACTAGAGGTTGATGCTCTCTCTTAACTTCACGAGTTGGTCTCTTCTGAATTTGAGCTCTTGGAGCTCTTCTCTTTCAGCTGCTCATCCACTTGAATGACCTCTTCAAACACCCTAGTTATCAAGTCTTGCTGCAAGCTCGAGTTACCTGCCAAGGCCTTACATAGCTCCTCACTCCGTATTCCACTAATAAATACGATGGACACCACTCTCTCGGTAGGTCATTATCCCACGGGGATTCTCTTGAAGAGGCTCCTCACATGGGTGACATAGTTGCGAATGTCCTCTTTCTCTTTTTGCTTGACATTCATCAGTCTCACTAGCATATTGTCAGAGTATTCGGGCTCAGAGAATCTCTTGATGAAGAGGTTTTTTGAGGCCGTTAAAATTCGCTCGGTCTTTTGCATCTAGACTCGTGTACCAAGTTCTACTCTTGTCGCCTAAGTAAAGCTTGAATGCTTGAGAGCGTTGAGTCAAGTTGGTGAGGCCGTTGGCCTTGCAGTCTTGCTCGAATTGCGCTACAAAGCTGTATGGGTCTTTGTGGGGTGGTACTTGTCGAGTTGCTTTGCAACAATTGGGATTCTAGACTAGCCCTTAGAGCCTTGGTTTGTTCCTAATCCTATTAGTAATGATATCGCTAGTGCTGCAGCACTCTGCTTCGTTGCGGTGTTGTCGAGCAATCACTTCATGAGAAGCTCACTCAATGTTAAGTCTCCTTCCAGGGCTCTCTTATGATCGGTCTGATTTCCACCTGCCAGGTTCAGCATCCGCTATACCTCAAGCAATTATGCATTCTGCCTTAAGCTCCTAGCACGCTGATCTTGGTTGTATTTCATTATGCCTTGTAGTGCCTTGTGGGCTAGCTTTTGTTCCTCTTCTAAGTCTATTATGATAGCTTCTGCTATTTTTCCGCGATGCTCATACCAAGCATGCGCATTGTAACTGCTTACCAACTGCTGAATCGCCTCTAGAAAACCCCCTAAGTCGAGTTCCTCGTTTGGCCTGCGGTTTGAGCTTTCCTCTGACATGATTGGGTTCTCGTGCTCCACCAAGCTGTCGATCAGGTTAAACAAGCTGGTGAGATCTACTTCTGTAGTGCTGCTCGCTTGGTCCTACTATGTACTTTGGTTGTATGTCTTGCTATTTTCTCCTATTGGTGGGTTCCTTGAGGTGTTTATTTGAGTGAGTTCCTTGACTTATTGCATCCAATCCTTAATTTACCTCTACTCAATATGTGTGTGTTCTTTCCCATGCACTTGTTCTCAATCAACCTTTTAGCTGTCCTTAAGTATACTTCAAGTGCGAAAATTCAAGGTGAGTGCGGAAAAAAAGTGTCTAAGCGGCTTACGCACTCTCTCACTTCATTTTAGGCCTAGTAGGCTTGTTGACCCACGTCTGGCCATCTTGTCCGTCTTTGGGTCATTCGTCCAAGTTGCAGGGGCCGAGTGTGTCACTCAGTCGGGTCGAGGGCTGAATGGAATTGTAGGCCAAGTGGATTCACTCGGATGGGCCGAGGGCCAAATGGTAACTAGTCCGAATGGGCTGAGGGCCGAGTGGCCGAGTGGTCCGAGTCGAGTGGGACGACCCTAATGGGCCGGTTGAATGGTGAATTCGGCTGCGACTTGTTTGAGTGGTGCTAGGCCAAGGGCTGAATTTTAAGGTTGGTCCGAATGCGTCACTCGGACGGGCCGAGTGAAAGGCCTCCAAGTATAGTTGGCCGAGGGCCGAATGGTTAAGTGGGACGAATGATCCGAGGGCCGATTCTGGGACTCAGCCCAAAATCATTGACACTCGGATGGGCCGAGCCGTGTGCGAGCGAAGACGGCCACGTCGGGAATGATTTCGTTGAATCTAACGATCCGCACAACCACCGAGCACGCCGCCTTCCAAATCACAACAAATACATAATAGGGAGGTCTTGATGTACCTGAATTGCGTGGAGAACTCCTCAATGGCAAGCTCGAATCGAATCAATGGTGGAAACACACTCTCGCTCTCTCTCACTCTCTCTCAATGTCAGGGTATGAAAATTTGAGCTCTTCCTTGACCTCTTGGCTCTTAAATCCCTTCCCGGGTAAGGTTTTGATGTCCCCAATCACTCACTTGCCGACATTAAACATCCCAAGCATTCTTTTTTCCCATTTTTGCATGGCTTGTGCCCTTTTTTTCGCTGATTTACAGCAGCAAACCCTACGCTTTTCCTATCCAGTTTCCTAATCCTAACCTACTCTAAATGCAACCAAAGTCGAAGGTAAAAACCTGAAATGATTTCTCCATCTTTTCCAATCATCAAACCAACAAAATAACCCAAAATACTTACTTGTTTCAAAGATCAAAAACCCAAACTTCCTACCTACCTCAAGCTCCGGTTCGGGGATGAATCCCTTACTTCGATGCTCTATATGAGGTGTGGGAGGGCTCAAGGTTGAATCCATTGGTCCCAGCAATGGAACCAAAATGTGGGAGATTTCGCTCAACTGTCAAGTCCCACAGACCACTTATTGCTTCAAGCATTCCAAGCAAGCTCTCATGGCTATCTCTCACCTAGCCGACGCGCCATCGATCCTCTCGGGGTGTAGTGAGCTTACCTTGATGCCGAAATGAGTTGCCTCCTCCCTCACACAAGCTGGTAGCTCCACGATCCTAGATGCTAGCTCAAGCGTCCTCAAGCCTCCTCCATCTCCAAGCTCCATTCTCCATAGCCACGTGCAAGGTAAGGGAAGGGAAGAGAAGAGAGAGGAAGAGAGGAGAGAAGATGGGGAAGAGCTTCATCCTCTTGATCCCTCACTCCCACAAACTCACTCACTCCCTCACACTCTCACACTCCCTCACTCAAGAATACACACACAAGGAAGAAGAAGAGAAGACTCTTGTTAGCCACACACAAAAGAATGAGCTTTCATTCACTTTTTGAACTTTATATATACAAACCCTAAAACCCCCATGGGCACCCATCCCTTGTTACATGACCGGCCATTGTGGCAAGGTCCCTTTTTCTAATTCCCTCTTCTTGCTTCATGCCCTAAGCCTATACCCATCTACTCTTTTACAAGTGGCCCAAAAGGGAGCCTAGCACTCTTTTACAAGAGTTTTTAGAGTTTTTGAGGTGCCTTTCCTTTAAAATTGCTCTTTTTGCCTTAGTTTAGTTTTCGAGGCTGCCTCTACGCCTTTGCTCTCTTTCTGTTCATTTTGTGCTTTTTCCTTTATTTTTCCGCCATTTCGATTTGAGGTTAACAAATAGCAAGTAGTAAGGGAAGAACCTCCTCACTCAATTCAAAATGTTTTCACAGTCTCTTAGATTTGAACCCATCTACTAACTTCACATAGTCTTATAATTAGAAGCATCCCATGCTTAGAAAAGCCAGGCTCAATAGATTATATCTCTTCTAAGGCCTTAAGTGTCATTCAATGATCTTAAGGTCAAAAACTTCTCAAATATCCTCATCTCTAACCATAAACCAATCATCCTTACCATTTCTAACTAAGTGTCTAGGTCCCAAGCAGGGTGGTCCATGTCAAAAAAATCCTTTAAAATTCAACTATATCGGGGAAGCTATCAAGAATATCTAGGGATTGGGTTTCTCTATAAACAAAGTTACAGGTATGTTGTCTTGTTTTTTTGTTGCTCCATAGTTAAATTTCATCTCGTTTGGACAAAATCTATGCAAGTTATATGAATACTAAGTTTTCCTTTGCTTTTGTACTCCAAGAATCTCCCACTGTGAAGAACAATGATTTTCTAAAAACTCAACTTCTTCCATATCTTTGGGCTTCTCTGCAAAGAGAGCCACATCTATATATATTTTTTTTCTTCATGGTTAAATTTCAACTTATTTGGACAAACTCTATGTAAGTTATACGCATGCTTTGACATGAGATTTCTTTTGTTTTTGTACTCCAAGAATCTCACAATGAAGGAACAATGAATGATCTTGTAATAACTCAACTTCTTGTTCAACATCTTTGGGAAGCTTTGTGAAAATAATTACAAGTACAATGTCATTTTTAGAAAATTGCTCCATGGTTAAATTTCATTGCATTTGGAGAAAACATTTGTAAATTATGCATATTCTGAGTCAAACTACCTTTTGCTATTGTATCCTAGGCCTCCATCTCATCAAGATACACCTATTGTGTAGAAATTAACTTCTTTTTTAACAGCCTTAGGATCAAGGGCTACGAAGTTTCTCAGGCACATTGCTCTCTATAGTGATTAAATGTAAAGTTTTGTTTTAGCTATAAGTATTTTTTATGAATTATTGTTGTTGACATCTAATTAGGATCGATGGGAAGACATATCTAGTATAGATTTGAACATTAAGTTTGCAATGTTAATAATTTATGTATTTAGAAGTCCACAATTAAATTGCTATGAATAAAAAAAGATATGTTATTTTTTAATCTCATTAGGATATTTTTATTTAGATTCTAAAACCATGGAATAGCATGAGATAGCATCAATGCTGCATTCTTATAGTATTACATAATATTAGAATTGTATATGTGAAATGACAAAGGGATGCTTGTGTATGAAAATATTGTTATACTAATGATTCTATGTATGGACAAATTCACTTACATGTAATAAGAAAAGCACATAAAAACTTACTGAGAGGTAACTTTTGTATCTGGTTAATATAGATGTCTTCATGGAGAAAAAAGATCAGTAACATACTTGCAATGGAGGTCTTCAACATGAAATATAGTAGTGGTAATTGGCTTTGTGATAAATGCTATAAGTTGGATTGGATTTTGATGCTCCAAGTACTCGAGGGAGTTTCAAGGTCCAACATAAGGATATTGCATGCAAACCCTAGCAAATATTGAAAAGGTAGAATTTTAGAGTTCAAAAAAGTGTTTAATGGGACAAGTACAGTAACAAACGTGTTGATCCAACATGTTTATACCCATAAATAAATTTGTGTGCACAACGAGAATTACATTGCAAAATATTAAAAAAACGGTAAGTTTCTAAATTTTATCATTATTTATTCTTTTGCATCAGTGTTGTTTTTTTAATATTTACAATGTTCTAATTCAATTGTGTTTTACTGATAGCTCTATATCTATTGACTCTACATGAATGGCAGAATGTGGAATGTTTGAGTAACAAGATACATGTTTGGCATAAAGGCATAGGTTCTTTGATCTATGATAATAACTCTGCAAGTCAACTTGCTACTCAAAATATCTTTTTTTATAATTCATTATATGTAGTAGAAAGTCAAAGATTGCAAGATGTCCCATTGTTGCCATTATCTAGTTTGTGAATGGTTGATTAGTAGCTTGGAGTTGTCAGGAGCATGTAAGTTGAGGATTAAAATCCGACATCAATAGTGCTATGAAAACTATTATAGGCTCCAATGATGTGCATCTTAGTTGGTTTATTCCATTTTCATTGTTTGTACATTTGTTTGATTCATCCGAGGTTCTGAGTCTATCTGAGGAATGGATAAGCCAGCTATTGGGTGAGTTATGGTAGGTCAAAAGAATACATTTTGATAAGATGATCACGTACAAGGTTAACCAATCAGATCTTACATTCATGTAAATCTTTTTTACTGAATTGTATGCCTTAATTTAATTGATATAGGTATTGATTAGATGCATTGTTGCGTTAGTCACTTTTACTTACCATATTTTTTGTTTTAATTATAGGTATTTCATCGCTAGACAAACTATGTGCATTTGCTTTTGATATAGAAGATGGTGACTTTTGTGAGGGGAGTGGATCAGCTTGGATCAAGATACCTAAGATGGACACATACAACTCTCATAGATGTGGTTATCTTTTGGAATGGTCATAATTCCTTTGTAGTCAATGTAGAGAGTCATTGGCCCATTTCTTTTCTGAGATAGGAAATCCAATTAATGTCCAATGAGCCCCTATGTAACTTTTGTTTTAAGTTAGATAATAGAAAGATCAGGACTCTTAGTGAACAATCCTTGACATGTAAGCAATGTACTTGTCCACATATCCTTGAGATAGTGGAATCCTTGTAAAAATTCTTATAAAGAGTGAATACCAACTTCTTTTAAACTTTTGTGTACTTTTAATTTTGATAAGTTTGGTTTAGCAATCACGTGAGTATATATGTTGTAATTAGTCAATCATGCTAGTTAAAATCACAATTAAATTGCTGGCTAGAGTTTTGTAGCCTTTGGAATATTGTCTTTGCATAATGATATATTGCAACTTATCTCTTCTACTCATTTTTTGAGCACTCGCTCTATTGTTGGAAGGAATGAAAATAAGTGTCGGAAGTATTAAGATTTCTAGCTATTGTGTTTGAAGGTCTTTTAGATTTTTTTCTTTAAAAATCCCAATATTTTCTCTAGTTAGACTTGAACATACTTAGTGATCCAAACATATTTGAGGATATAATGAAGTGTTTGTCTATTTGAGTAAATTTGATAGTGGCTTTAAATTATTAAAATAAAGTATATATAGGGTTTTAATTTGAATCTTTAAGGTTAAAATTTTTATAAGAACCTTTATTTAAAACCCTTGACACATAAAAGTTAGATCTTCAAACTCATTTTCACTTTCATTCTCTACTTCTCTATACTTGTGCTCTCTCTCTCTCTCTCTCTCTCTCTCTCTCTCTTTGTGCCATGGCTACTACTCCGGCCTTTGTCGCATGGATTAGATCCACACGCTATATGCCTATAGGAGACTAGATTTACCTGAGGTTTTGCATGAACTTGAATCTAGAGAGCTCACTTTCCACTATAGATCCTAGCTCTAGCATACTAGCATTATTTTGTGATGAGGCAAATTCTCTCACTTGGTCCATCTTGAACTTTGCTCTTAGGTGGATTTTGATAGATTTTTTGTAAATTCTACATGCCAGATCAAGCCATGCAAAGGTAATAAACTGAGCTCTAGTGCATGTGGGGCAACAACTCCATGCTAGAGTTGTACCCACCTCATCCTAGGACCACATCACGATAGATCTCATGGAGTCTAATCCAACCTTTGCCACCTATGTTTTGTGCGCTGATGTGCAAGAGGATAGTGAGGAAGATATTGATGCATCCTCTCAGCCATAGCTACAGTATTTTGAGAGGGAGCTTGAGGAAATCACTATTGATCCAAGTGATTAGGTAGCATAAAGCTTAGCTAATGTATACCCACCTCTCTACCCTATTGAGATGTTGAGAAATGAGCCACTCCTTACTTCTCTCCATGTTGTCATAACATCGAGGACGTTGAATACCTATTCATGCAAGATTCCTGCAAGATGTGTTGGAGATTTTGGAGATAAGAGAAGAGAAACTATATTGTATCATGGTGCATGATGCACCAGATGATTTTATAGATTTTGATGTACAGGATGACTCACCACATATGGATGAGGTAGCTCGATATGATGGCATGAGTATCGATGACATCTTTGCCATTGTGAGGATCTAAAAGTAAATTGAGGATGTGACACTAGAGTACGATATCTCCGACCAGGACTTTGAGCACTTGTAGGAAAGCCTTTTTGGTCCTCGACTCAAATACATGGTACCTTCCTAGGAGAGAGACGAGGACAGCCTGATTGTGGGAGTAGTTCATCTGAATGCTCCATTACTACGACAACTGATAGATAACACGAAGAAGGTAATGTTTTTAGTCTTGCATGCAACTGTGCCCATAGGGCCTGAAGGGCATGTGGACCCACAACATGAAATTTGACTGGGATTGAGTCCCTATAGGAGCGCTATATTTTCCTACACGCTCGCGTTTGTTGTGGGTCCACATGCCCTAGAGGCCTATGGGTAAATTTGCATGTAAAACTAAAGTATATATCTTTAATAACACTCCATGCATAGTGAGTTTGATATTGAACTTATGCGATGATGTAGGACATTATCTATATAGATGAGTTTTCATCTAGGCAAGGTGGATGATCTGGTGGCCAAGGAAGGGTACAAGACTCCATATTGAAAGAGTACATTAGTCAACTTGTTAACAACATAGTAGTATTTCATAAGATATGTTCTTCTGATTTCATTGAGAACTTCCTAAAGTTGAGGGCATTTGATGAAGGTTGGCCCCTTCAAGACTATCCCAACCAATGCCAGTTTGGAGAAAGTAGTGTTTCTTTGATGTTCTACAAGTACTAGGTCTAGCCCACTTTTCTCCATGGTGGCCCAAAGTATAGTTGCTAGAGTTGAAGACCCCACTGTCATTAGGAAGGAACTTCTAGGGCAAAATGTATTGTTGCCTATGATAAAGAGCAACTTTGACCATATGGAGCCTAGCTCCAAGAAGCCTAGGACAGATTATATGCACTTACTACCTAATGATGTCTCTTTTACAATGTAACACAACTTGTAATCTTCTCTTTTATTAATGAAAACCAATGTTAGATTTGCATGCAATGTAGTTTGTGATATGTGTCATTTATTATTGTTTGTATTTGAATGTAATGATTATTTGTCGGATTTATACACAACATGATTTGTTATTTAAAATTAATACACAACACTTTATCAAATTCGTGTGTAATATTTATTTATCCAAAGGCACATAAGGATAATTTAAATAAAGAAATAAAACAAATAACAAGGAATTAAAAAAATAAGATGCACCAAAAAAGTAGTATTTATATTCATTACAATTTACAACGGATCCAATACAAGTAGGGTTTTACAAAATCACTTCAGAAGTTAGATTCCATAGATGTTTCATTAGTAGACCCATATTATTACTGCTCTCTGCCAAGACTATTCCTCCATCATCGAAGGAATCTCACTATCTGTCGTAGATCCCTATCAGTGACGATGACTCTTCTTACATGCACTACTGCATAGACCAAGTCTCCGAACACGTCAATGAGAAAGGCTTCAACAACTTCTTATAGTGCAAGGAGGGCCTGGGTAGTCCACTGATCAAGTCGATCCACACTTGAACTATCGAGGAAGTGCCTATTGCTATTTCTAATCAGTATGTTCTGTATTGTCTCCTGCACCACCTTTTGGGATGTAGCCTTTGGTATCAAGAGGTACATGGTCTTCTATAATGGCAAATCTCTCAAAGGGCCATTGTACCTAGCTTCCATTGATGCTTGCGATTGTGGCATAGTGGTATTGTGGTGGAGTAGAGGAAGATTATCTCTACGCAGGAGTTCTAGGGGAAAATCTCCAAGTCACTTACTTGGTGTGCATGCCATGTCTTTTAGGAGTGAGAACTTGAAACATAGAACTCAAATGGATAAAATGACGTGAAACTTTCAACTTATAGCTAACATGTTTAAAAATCCATAAACTTAATTAAATTATCCATATTTTAGAAAAATATTATCAAATATTGAATTGACTTTAAATTTTACCTATAGACTCTTCTAGGATACATTAATCACAAAGAAAAGGCCCATCAAAAGCCTCTGGGATACCTGGTTGGAGGCTCATGTGTGGGGCCTTGATTTCCTAGATACGGAGCCCCACACGTGAGCCTCCAGCAAGCTATCCCAAAGGCTTTTGATGGGGCCAATTTTTTAGTTTTCATGAGTTCTTATGATGCTCGACATATGGGTGAAGTTTCAACGGATTCCAATTTATAAAATTGATAATTGAATCTTTTAAAAAAAATACATAAACTAGATTATACTTTACTAAGAAAAAAAATCACCAAGTATGCGTAATTGAGTATCGAATGTATTATCGACCAAACTACGTACGACATTGGAAAATTAAAATTTCACAAAATATAAATCATGGACAAAATAAAATGTCATATATCGGATATAGTATTGCCAAACCATAAAATACAATAAAGATATAGTGCATCGGCTCAAGTACAACTGTTCATCGACATGTGCGTGATTGTGCATAAAATTTATCCTCAACGAAGCTACTTGCAAAATCAAAAACTTAAAATTTCACAAAATGCAAATCATGGTAAAATATAGCATTATAAAATCACAAAATCCATGATAGATAGTACATTGCACCAAGTACAACTAGAGCTAGGCAAAATTTAGCTCCGTTTTGAAGGCCATTGCTATTAAATACTTGAAGGTCTACTAGAAGGATAAACCAGACCTGAGCTAAACATAGATCCATTTACAAGGTAGCTTCTCAAAGCATGTTGTTGACATTAAGATTAAATGCATCCTTGTTGTTACGAATCTTATAAACTAGAATCAAATCTATGGGATTAATGTTGATACATTGGGCATGATGAATGGCTAGAAGTTGATCATCACTCATGAGATCAATCAAGTAGCTTTTCAGTTGCCTCTTGGAGAGCAAGCAAGGCTTGGCTTGACCATTGCCCCACATTCCTTGCTTAGTTTCTTGAAAAGAACTTGTGATGATGCTATGACTGTAGATCTTGTAGTACTTCTTGCACCAACCCAGAGAATGGTGTCTTAGGAATGATTAAGTTAGCAGTCTTCTGGAATTTCCTTATCTCACGTAGAGTAGTTGTGCCTAGTTTCCATCTTTGCTTCTTATGTGTTGGAGAACGTGTATTACTAGCTGGAGCAGTAGTGGGAGATAGAACAACTAGAGCATGTGAACCACCATTTCAAAAAATAGTGGACCATTATTAAGGCCTGGCCACACATTGTGATTGTTGGAGTTCCCACTTTGAGTTTCACACTCTCTCTTGCTCTTGCTCTCCATCTGCCATAGCTCTCACCACCAAGCTTCTTCCTCCTGGGTTCCACTTCCCTTTCAAATAGTATCAGAGCAAAGGCATTGGAGCTTGCCCGACATTCTCTTCAGCCCGGATTTGAAGAGCTTCAACCCAAGCTTCAATGGCAGCCATGGCACCTTCATTTGCAGGTATGTTTTGATCTCCCGTCTCCTCCTTGATCTTTTGGCCTTCCATTGGCACGTTGCAGGGCTGCATCAGAGCCCCCTCAACATTGCCAAGTGCTCCAGAGCACTGTTGAAGACACCCCAGCCCCCAAGAGCAGCTAGTGCAAAATGCGGGGCATTTTTAGGGGGCTGCGTTGATCTTCTCTTGGCATTTCCAGCTCCTTCCCTGGCTTCCCAGCACTGTTGGGAACCTTCTCGATCATCGTTGGACTCCCTAGCATTAGTTCTTGGCTCCCGATGGACCGATTCGAGTGCTTCCATCTTCAACCATTGCTGTATACACACTCGCAAGATTATCAAAACAGGGTAGCACTTGACATTTACTGTTTGATGCTTCTTGGCATTGCTCGTTTGATGCCTATTGATGCCCGGTGATGCTCGAATGTTATGAGATGCTATGACTATGCTTTGGGACTGATTTGGAGCAGATTTGGGCACTCATTAAGCTTCATTTGATAGTAAATATGCTGCTGTAATACAGTGGACTGGATGTATGCATTTACTTGGTGTATGCATTGGTTCCTGGATGTGGGGTGTTTACTGGAGATTTGAATGATCATATCGATGTATTTGGAAATTGTCAAATGCTTAATTTTGGTTTTGGAATGCTTTTGAGCTTGGATTAGGCTCTACCTTGGTCATCATTCACTGGCATTTGGCTTTAGTTGGCATGCTTTGGACTGGTTTATGCCTATTGTCACTCCTTGCCATTTAGGCTTCTTGCATTTATGCTTTGGTTAGATATGGATGCCACTTGGTTTGCCCATGCTTGACACTCACTTGGAGCTTCATCTTCAGATGTATTTGAGAAATTTGGACGTACTGAGCATTACATTTGGTTGTTAGTTACATGCTTTTTGAATGTTTTCAGGCTTATGCTTTACGGGTCTGAGATAGCTTGGGATTTATGCTCTGGATGTATCCTACTAGGATTTGGTATGTCTGATGCTATGTACTCGATGTATTAGAGCGTTTCTTGCTCTATTTGCATCAGACTTTACTTCCAGTGGGAGCCTCTTGGTATATTCGGATGTACACAAAGTCTTACTTACACTTGAGCTTGAGCTTGTGGGACAGTTATATGCATTTGCTCTCTTGAGAGCTTTATGTCTGCAGTTGGTCTATAGTGGGCTGATTTGATACGCCTATTGGGCCAGGCACCTATCTCCGTCATAGGTTTTTCAAAATTTTATCCATCTTGGATGGTTATGCATTGAGCTTCTTGCTCTATCAGTTGTGCTTGTGCTTGGTCTCTTCTCTTACCCTGAGACCCATTACATGCATGACTTCTAGACCTATGAGATGTCTCTTTCCTGACAGGTTATTGGTTTGACAGTTCTTGGTATCTTCTTGCCCCTTGACACTCACTGTTGGATATATCTTGCTACCTGGCAGTTGCAGTGACATATGTATCAATGATTGCTTCACTTTGGGACAGTTTTACATACTACTGTCATTTATTCCAGCAAGCTAAAATCTGTAGATTTTGAGTACTTCTATGAGGGTAATGCTTACTGTTTGATGTTATCTTGGTCATATTTGGTGGACAGGTGGTTCTCTTGGTAATATCCACTCTTTCAGTCAGTTTTAGCAGTGGTTTTAATGCATTTTCTGCTAATTACAGCAACCTAAATTTTTACTTTTTTGCTTTGATTTGGGATAGTATGGCTGGTCATCTGAAAGACATAGCTCTCTTGAACATTGCCAAGTTGGATGGTACCAACTATGGGTATTGGAAGTCCCATATATGGCAGGTTTTGGTGCAAAAGTTGCAGATTAAACCCTTACATTTCAAGGGTGCTAAACCCGAGGATATGGATGATGATGTTTGGATCAAAGTTGATGAGCTATGCAAGTCTACCATTATCTTGTCACTCTCAGAAGAGGTCCATCCTAATGTTGTTGAAAATGAGAATCAGAGTGCATGGGATTTATGGGAGAAGATTCAGGAGCTTTATGTACAGCAGAGTCTTGCGTAATAGATGTATTAGCTGAAGCAATTAATGGACCTTTGCATGAAGGAGGGAACATCCCTATCATCTCATTTTAGTCAGTTTCATGCTATCATGAAGAATCTGTTGTCACAGGGTATTGTGTTTAAAGACAACTTGCACTTGTTGTTTCTGCTTGGCACCTTGCCTGAATCATAGGATGTCTTCCGTATTGCCATATCCACGAACAAGCTTGATGGGCTGAAAATCAAAGATGTTGACAGTGCTTTATTGACTAAGGAAATCAACAGGAGAAACAATGATGCTTCCCTCTCTTCACATGCATTGACCATTAGAGGTGGCAGACATGGCAGGCATGATAATGATCATAAGGGCAGGGACTCTTAGAAGTCCAGGTCCAAGTCACATGATCACAGTAAGTCCCGTGGATAGAAGTTTGATCTTACTTGTCATTATTGTGGAAAAGCATGACATATTAGGCAACAGTGCCATAAGATGCGCGATGATAAGCGCAAGGAAAAGGAAAAAGAGAAAGTGCAAGAAAAGTCTTCTGAGCGTAGTATTGTACATGCAAAGTCCAGTGTAAAGATAGAAGAGGTTAATGTCATGCATGCCACTGATTTAGATGAAGATTACATACTTACAGCTTCTTCATGCAATGCCTTACAGGCTTCTGAGATACATTCTATGTATGTGCAGTGCTGGATTTTGGATTCGGGTGCGTCATTTCATGTGACACCTTATAGAGATTGGTTTTATACCTATCGTACCATCTCTGTTTTTATGAGTCTTGGTGATGATAGGTCTCTTGACATTATGGGCATTGGTGGTGTTAGGCTACAATTTCCTTCTGGCAGTTTTTTTTTACATGATGTACGCCATGTACCTACGTTGACTCGCAGCCTTATGTCACCTGGACATCTTGATGATGTAGGGTATTTTGTGTCTTTTGGAGACTTTGCATGGAAGATTACTCGTGGCAGGCTTGTGCTTGCAAGAGGTGCCAAGTCTGGCAGCCTCTATCCCTTACTTGTATATGGAGTTACCTTGGATCATGTTTTGTCTGTGGGTTCTATTCCCCATGTATCCCTCTAGCATGCTTGTTTGGGGCATATGTCCCTTAAAGGAATGAAAATGCTCCGTGCTTTGCAGTATCTTCCGCCTTTTGACTCTTTGCATTTTGATTCTTGTAATCATTGTTTGTATGGCAGGCAGACTAGAAATATGCATAAAAAGTCTGGTAAGAAACGCATGGGTGAGCCCTTGGCTCTTGTGTACTCAGATGTATGTGGGCCCATGCCCTGTCAGTCACTTGGTAGGGCAAAGTACTTTGTTACTTTCATAGATGATTACTCATGTAAGGTTTGGGCTTATCCCATAAAGAGAAAATTCGATGTCTTAGACACATTTCAGTGTTGGCTTGCATTAGCAGAAAACCAGTATGCTGGGAAAAGGCTAAAATGCTTAAGGTCAGATAATGGGGGTGAGTGTGTATCACGTGCTTTTGAGCGGTTTTGTGATAAGCGGGGTATTAAGCATCAGTTGACCGCCCCTTACACCCCACCCCAGATTGATATGGTTGAACGCATGAATAGGACCATTCAGAAAAGGGTCCGTAGCATGCTTAGCCAGGTTGGATTACCGTAGCAGTTTTCGACTGAGGCAGTTACTACTGCAGTGCATCTCATTAATAGGTCATCTAGCAGTGGCATTGACTTTCATGTTGTAGAGGAGGTCTGGGCAAGCAAGTCCCCCCTCTTATGATCATTTGCGTGTCTTTGGATGTGAGGCATTCTACTATGTGCCCAAGGACAAATGCAATAAGTTGGATCCTAAAAGTGTCAAATGCATTTTCATTGGCTATGGAGATACAAGAGAGATGGATTACCATCTATGGGATCCGCAGTATTCGCGAAAAGCGATCCGCAGCCATGATACCATCTTTCATGAGGACAAAATACATATGTATCCTGAGAAAGTGGTTGAGGTATGCAAAGTTATCTTTCAAGAGGACCCACCTGCTCTCGTTCAGCCCGCTCCACGGCCAGCTGGACAGCATGCAGCATCACCTGATGCTTATAGCCCAGATGTTAGACATGTTGATGTTAGACAAGATGTCGGTTAGCCAGCAGAGCCTGGGTTGAGGCCTTCTACTAGAGATAGATGATCTCTTGACCGTTTTGCACCCTCTATGGATTATGTACTGGTTACAGATGCAAGAGAGTCTCTCACTTATGATGAGGCTATGCATAGGGGTGATTGTCACTCTTGGGAGAGGGCTATGCAGTCTAAGCTTGACTGATTGCATAAGAATCACACTTGGGATTTGGTTTCCTTGCCTTAGGGTAAGAAGGCTTTGCCATGCAAGTGGGTGTACAAGCTGAAAAGTACCCTTGGACATCCCAAGCCGGCATACAAGACTCGATTGGTTGCTAAGGGTTTTAAGCAAGAGCATGGTGTTGACTTTGATGAAGTATTTTCTCATGTGGTCAAGATGACCACCCTACACTTAGTCTTGGCCTTGCTTGCACAGCTTGACCAAGACTTGTACTAGATGGATGTCAAGACGGCTTTTTTACATGGAGACTTGCACGATGAGATTTACATGGAGCAGCCTATGGGCTTTGCCGACCCTGGCAAAGGAAACACCTAGTGTGCAAGCTATAGAAGAGTATATATGGCTTGAAGTAGGCACCTAGGGAATGTTACCATAAGTTTGATGCATTCATGCATTCACAGGGCTACAACCGTAGTGCTATGGATCCGTGCTTGTACATGAAGAAAGCCTGTGACGGTTCTTTACTGATTTTGGTACTTTATGTGGATGACATGCTTTTAGCAGGGACAGCTCATGAGGAGCTAAATGCTCTTAAGGCTCAGCTCAAGAAGAGCTTTGAGATGAAAGATTTGGGGCATGCCTCTCACATACTTGGTATGTGCATTACATGTGACAAATCTCAGGGACTCCTCTATCTGTCACAGAGGGAGTATATTCATAAAGTCCTTGAGTACTTTCGTATGCAGGATGTTAAGCCTATTGGCTATCCATTACCTTCTCATGTGAAGGTTTCACAGGCCGATTGTCTGTAGACAGATGAGCAGAGGGCCGAGATGGCCAAGATTTCCTATGCATTAGTTATGGGTAGTCTTATGTATGCCATGATAGCCACCCTTCCAGATATTGCTTTTGTAGTTGGGGTTGTGGCACGTTATATGGCTACACCTGGCAAGAAACATTGGGATGCCGTGAAGGGTATCATGAGGTACCTGAAGGGCACAATAGATATGTGTATTTGCTATGGCAGCCAGGATATAGGAGTCGTGGGGTACACTGATACTGATTATGCAGGACATGCAGATAGTAGGAAGTCCACTTCTGGCTATGTATTCACTTATGCTGGAGGGGCTATCTCTTGGATGTCCAAGGCGCAAAAGTGTACGTCTCTTTCTATTACAGAGGTCGAGTATATTGCAGCCACAAAGGCTTACAAGGAGGCTATCTGGTTAGGCCATTTGATTGCAGACCTTGGTATGACAAATGCTATGCCTACACTGCATTCAAATTCTATGAGTGCCATTGAGTTGGCCAAGAATCCACCGGTCTTCCATGTGAAGACGAAACATATTGAGGTGAGGTACCACTTCATTCGTGAGGTCGTTGAGGATAGGTTTGTTGACCTTGCCAAGATTTTGACTGAGCAAAATCCTGCAGACTTACTCACGAAGAGCCTCACTATTAAGTGCTTTGCCTTCCTCAAGAGATTGATAGGCGTTGGATGAGATGACGTCTTTTTCCTCATCCTGTTTTGTACATGTGTACATGTTGTACTTTCTTTTCTTTTCTTTTCTCTCTCACTAGGTTAGATTCACATTTAAGTGGGAGGTTGTTGGGGGTAAAGGTGCCTTTGCCTAGCCGCCCATATATTGCTACACTGACAGTACTCGCCATTGCACACTACGGGTGGCGAGCGCCCATCACAGTCACTTATTCTTTATTCTTTTAGTGACAGTTTGAATAAAAGGAAGGCCCGGCCACACATTGTGGTTGTTGGAGTTCTCACTTTGAGTTTCACTCTCTCTCTTGCTCTTGATCTCTATCTGCCATAGCTCTCACCGCCAAGCTTTTTCCTCATGGGTTCCACTTCCCTTTCATAGAGGGGCTATCATTATTGACCACACTAGGGCCACCATTTTTGGCCACAATAGCACCGCCATTATTAGCTATAGTAGGACCATCATTCTTACGGCCACTCGGGGGCCATTATCACTCATAGTACTCTCACTAGATTCAAATGAGTATAGAGCTCTTGGTCTTGTGTGTGTCTTCTTAATAAAGAAGCTTGGAGCATGCCATGGTTGTGATGACGTAGGATGGAAAATAGAGGGTAGAGTGAAGAGTAATGGAAAAAAATGAAAGGAGAAACTTGACTTAAATACAAAACTTTTAAACTTATTGTAGTATAAATGAACTTTAAAATTACTTTCAAAGTATAAATGTTTACTTTAGTATAAATAAACTTTTAAACTTACTATAGTATAAATGAACTTCTCTCTCTCTCTCTCTCTCTCTCTCTCTCTCTCTCTCTCTCTCTCTCTCTCTCTCTCTCTCTTTGTCTCCTGCTACCCCCTCTCATACCCCTCTCTCTCTAGGCTAGTGAATATTCAAAGGTTTGAAATTTTCAAATCTTTATCTTAGGATTTCAAAATCAACTTTTCATAATTTAAATTTAATTTTTAAAAAGTTCCAACAATATCTTGTATCTCAAGTCAAATAAAGGACTCAAGTAGAGATAACCTTAAATTTCACTCTCTAAGATAAGCATTGTTACATTGTCTCTTTTCCCAAGAAGTGTGGTTTAAGATTAATAGACCCAAAAGATAAAGCAATTGATATCAAAACTTTGAAAAACATAGTTTAAGCCTTTGAAGTTTTAAATAAAATTTACAAAATGCTCTTATAATCACATTCAAATAGACAAACTGTTTAAAGATTAAGATAGGAGTGTTAAAGACATCTTATGTTTAAGATAAAAGTATTGATGAGTCATATCCTTAGTACTTTTACTCTCTCTTAGACTTTAAATGCATCAAAATTGTACTTTTTATCTAGATCTCCATTTCTTGCCATCTCTCTTTTGGGTTGCCAACCATTCTGCATGGCGTTGTCTAGTTGTGTTGTTTTCATATCTTTCTTTTCTCACTTCATATATTGCCTACTTATAGATTTTACTTGAGAGGTTTTGGACTCTCTTTTTTTCTCTCATATCATATCTCTAATATCCTATACCACCATTGGAATAATTGCCTCATCGAACTAGAATCATTGATGCTACCTCCATGATCAATTGCCTTTTGAAAAGCACAACGAGCTTGCCAGTGAGATCATTCCATGCCTTGAGTTGACCATACTATTAAACTCCCTTAGTCTGCAAAGTATGGAGCATGTGTCTCAAGTATATGTTGCATAAGAAAGAGAGATTAGAAACACAAACTAATTCACAATGATGATATACTTTTGTAATGGTGACAATACTTACCATGTAGTGTGTTATGCTATTTGAAGTCCATGCCTCCACCAGAGAGTTGTGTATTTTAGCAAGTCTCTTTAAATATATTGGCATCACCATCCCTTAACCTCAACTTTTGTAAGAGAGTTGCTAATTTATCTAGGTGTATCCACACTTTTGCCTTTGCAATCCTCATTTTTTTTCCCCATTGCTCCAATCTAGAATAGCAAGGTCCAACTTTTTCCATGCTGCATACTTCTCTAGTTGTTTCACAAGTATATTGCCTTCCTTATCTCGAGGTGGAGATACAAACTTCCTAGCCTTGGGTCTTCCAAAGCATGGTTTGCAAGGGATGTTTCCACACTTGCCCGATTTTTTCTCGTCCTTTTTTATTTCTACTTGGCCCCCCCTACAATCCAACTTCAGAGAGGACTTGATCTACCTTCCTTAATGTAGCATCAGCTTCTGACACAGGTTGCATCTTGTATGCAAAGCATATATATTCATATACTAGCTTCTCAATTATTATAACCAAACAATGCAATGTGCAAAAGTGAATCCTTGTCAATGCTATTTTCAAAATAGGATGCTAGTTTGAATTCATTGGGACTGGCACTCCATTTCTTATGACTTTCTAATCATGTGTTGGAGCACCTTGTTGTCTTGACTTGGCAAGCCTTTCTTTCTTTCTATTCCTAGTTTGCATACAATATATACATAGAAATTTTAGATTTATTGCATTCGATAAACCAAACATACACTTCATTGTTTTTAAATCACCTACAAGATGCCATTCAACTTAATAGTCCCCAAATCCTTCAACATGTAAAGTTGTTCCATTATTTTGCTATTGAATAATGCTGAGTATATTAGTGAGGTTAAAAAAATTTTGAAGTACTTTGTGTCCTCCTTTGGTACTTCAAATGTTGCAAGCCACCAAGTTTAATTCTCTGATTGCACACTGAAGTAAAAAGGATGGTTTTCATTGATATTGAGATCTAATGCTTGATTCATAAGTGTTATACTCACACGTTCAAGTTTTTGCTCCTTGATAATCTCACTCTCGTCAAGTTTGAGGACATGTCTCTACATTCTTCCAAAGACATATTGTAGAACTTGACCATAGCCACTTACACCCTATTATATCCAATATAAAGTTATTGGATACATTCAATACAAAGGTAACTTCTTTGGAACCATTCTTCAACATGTGTGCATGTGCTCCAGATATGTAGGCTCACCAATCAGTTTTAAAACTTTCTCATTTAGTTATTTTCGAGCCTTCTTCACGTGAAATGCTTTTGGCATATACACTACTCGCTTAGTCTTGAAGATTGCTTAAAACTTGTATCCAATTGTTGATAGAGCATACTGTATAACTTAGAACTCAATTCCACCTTGTCACATGATCCTTGAGCATCTATAGCAATAAACAAGTTTTTTACATCCCTAAGACATTCTCTTACGATACTATCCACGATATCCTTGAATTTACGATTTTCCAATATATTTTTGACTATGTCGTTGCTTAGGACTTTAGCAATAGTAACATTCTCTATATGAGAAAACATATTTCTCATTATAATAGATCTATAATATTGTATTTCTCATTGTAATAGATTGAGTATATATTCACCGTCTATGATATTGTCTACTTCCCTTGGTTGTTGGTGAATTGGTTTAACTAATCGGATGTGCTGATGTGCTTCTTTGATCTTAAAAGCGAATCCGATCTCCAAAGTCTTTATGAGCTTCCTCTTTAAGTTTCTATTCTCATTCTCCAACTCCATAGTTTTAGACTGTAACTCAATATTCTCTACGTCTGTAGCATGCATAGCATCTTCAATGACATACATTGCTTGTTGTAAGCTATGATTCTCCCTATCCTTATCAACCGGCAATCCATCTTTTTTCATCAAAAACTACACACACCCTTGTAATCTTATCTACATATTTGTTGAGCTTTGATGAACCCTTGTTGATGCTTGTGTCACAAGTCTACATATGTATCCAATCCATACAATTCTTCATTGTCTTCATTACCCTCTCTCTCTCTCTCTCTCTCTCTCTCTACATGAATTGTTGCTTAAGGATTAAACAACAATTGTGAAGAATAATAACATCACAAAGATTAACAAATAAAGATATATCCATTATCACTTAATTGCTTATAATATTGTGTTGAAGAGGGAGATTGCTTGTAGTAGTATAGAGAGTGTTGCAGATAGAGATTATTTGATTTTAACAAATGACATCAAAACTACTCTTCAATGCTATTTCAAAAGATTTTGTATGCCAATAAACTATATTCTGGAGGGAAAAAGAAGAGTACACAAAATTTGGGATAAAACTAGAGCTTCCAAAGGGAAGGAAAAAATGCCTAGAAATGGTTATATACTTGTCCAAAAGAGAGAGAAATTTATAAGGAAACTCTCCAGTCAAAAAGGTGTATTTGGATAAAAAATAATCTTAAAATATGATATATACAACAACTTATACCGTTTTTTAATTTCTATCCTTTTAAGAAGTGAGAATGAGAATGATTCTAATATATTTTAATGTTAAAAAGTCACAACAATATTAAGAAGTTGAATGTTAATGATTGATTGTATTTTTTGAGAAAATAAAATTACATTTTTTTAATTGAGGATTTTGAGAAAGAGTAACCTTACATTATAGTTTGGGGATCAAATAATAGGTAAATTCTATTAAAAATACAAATATGAGATTTTCTTAATTGTAGAAGATCTCTTATTATAACATTATTTTGGAATCTCTTTTTAGAGGGAGAGGTAAGAGAAACCCCTTAAGGGGCCAAAAAGAGAGTCCGTATTTCTTCTAATGTGGTATTTATACATGAATCCATAGGCTATCCCTGTGATGGTTGATTGTCATAATAATGTTGCAATTGCAATACCCACAATCTCCCCAACAACAACAATATTCCTTGCACTACGAGCATAAGAGACATTAGAGCCACAAGGAGGTAGAGAGCCATCATAAAGCCCATAATTATTAGCATAGATCCTTACACATGTGCTAGATGAATTGTTAATGGTGGACAAACCATTCTTTGGTATTGGCCTACTTAATAATTGTTAAAGAAATTCCAATCTAACAAAATTTAATTATGTGTGACCACAAAGGCAAACTACGCTATCCCACAACACTTCCAGTAAATGGGTCAATAGTAGTCCCCCTCTATTCTTTAAGATTACCCCTTAATGGCTCAAAATAGCATGCATCTCCCCCTACTACCAACATGCAAATAAACCATCCTTGTTTAATAACCATCTTCCATTGTAGATTTGACTCCCTCTTGACAAGAAGTTGTCTCCCAACAAAGAACCCCATGGGTTGCCTTTACCATGCCCCTTTTACTAAAAATCTAATTTGTTATTACATGTTGTAGTAGAGGACTGAAGTAAGTCATAGGTTGGAATTATACAACTCAAAATAAGTGCTTATTTTGTCACCCTACAAGGATTGATGGACCTATTTACTAGAAGGGGGAGAAGCTGCATATTGAGATCTCTATCTCTATCTCTCTCTCTCTTTAAAGTAAAACATAATGTGGCAAATATCTCTATATATACTCAAAAACTTATAAATATCTCTATCTCTATCTCTCTCTCTCTTTAAAGTAAAACATAATGTGGCAAATATCTCTATATATACTCTAAAACTTATAAGTATCGGTGTGTAGTTAATGAGTTTCCTTAAATTTTTCTTTCACGTAAATAACAAAAGAGCCTTCATAACCTTCATATATAATGTTAGAAATGTGGATAAATATAAAATCTCAAAAGGATTTGAGCCTAATTAACTTTCAAATTAGAAGTATATACATTTTTTTTCAATTGGCAAATACTAGCCACTAAAATCATCATTTGATCATATAAATCCATAAGTTTCTCTGAGATGTTGAAATTAAGGCTATCAAAATCAAGAGAGCCCATAGGCATGCAGCCTCCTGAGAATTGAGAAGTTACCTCGCTAGAAAACAAATTTGGAAGGGGGGAAGTTCATGAAGAGCTAAAAACCGTAAAAGATAAGACTTAAAAAAGGAAGAATATATGGAGGCCAAATACATGGAATTCCTCTCAAGGAATGGTGGGTAGGCAAAGATGGATCGTCCCACAAAGGAACAATTCCAAATGTTCAAGTCTAAAAATGAATCCGAAAAGATCCCCCTTCTAAATATAATTGATGGCTCGATTGTTATTTCTCAAGAAAGAGGATTTGCAAATAGCCCAACAATTCTATGCTAACACTTTTAGTTAGGTAGCTAACAATTCTATGCTAATGCTAATGCTAATGCCACTGCAGGAAATTTAACCCTCTTTTTTGTTAGATATACCATATGCTGTTTCCACCGCTACGGCACCTCGGCACGGTGCTCTCTTTCCAAATCCCCCCTCCGCAACAAAACCTTCCTCTCCGATGGATAGTTCAAGTCTTTAAACTGTAAATTCAGGTACATCGCGTCATCTGAGATGTGGACACATGACGACTACCAGCTACAGACGAGTGAAAATGGGACACATCCGGAGACAGGCAGAGCCGTGTTCTTTTTTAAGTATTGTACAAGCCGAGACGGCCTTTAATAAAGGCTTTTTGGCACGCCCATATCGCATATGATAGCCACGATGGGTGCCAACGATGATGGATATAGTAGTAGTAGTAGTCACAGTAGTAGTGGTAGTAATAGTAGTAGTAGTAGCAGTCGCAGTCGCAGTCGCAGTAGTAGTAGTAGTCGTAGTAGTGACCGCGTAAAAGAAGAGATGGAGCGAAGAAGTAGCCATGACAGTGGCTGGAGTCCTGCTGCGAGGATGCACAAAGAAATTGGCGATGGGGAAAGCCAAGAAGAGGATGCACAAAGAAATTGGCGATGGGGAAAGCCAAGAAAGGTTGAGGGGGATCTTTCCAGCTAAAAAAAATAAAGAGACGCGGGGGGGGGAAGATATTTTTCTGTGTTTCTGTCACAGTGGAAGAAGATATCCAGAGAGAGATAGAGAGAGATGGAGGCGGAGACAGAGACGTATATGATAATGCAAGAAGACATCCACCGGGGAGAGAGAGAGAGAGAGAGAGGGATGTACACAGAGCCCATCAAAGAGATATGATAGTGGAAGAAGACATCCACCCGGGCGGCGCCGGGGAGGGGGGGGGGGGGGGGGGGGGGGGGGAGAGAGAGATCTCTTCAAGTATATCTAAAATTCTGTGAGAGCAGAATTAGAAGAAGGATCGAAGACGGCTCCATTACCTCTCTTTCGACGGCAATCCCAGACGTCCATCCGCCAGATGAACAAGATGGGTAATTGGCGGCTAGAGAGGGTGACGGGGCCAAACCGCAGCCGTTCATTCCGGAGCGGAGGGCGGCGGCGACGGCGAGCATGCCCCCGAGAGCGGGGGAGGCGCCGCCTCCGCGTGGCGGGCGAGGCGCTCGGACACGTGGGCGAGGGACTGGAGGTTGCAGCGGACGACAGTGTCGACGAAGGTGCGAGTGTCGGAGGGGGTGTTGCCGTCGGGGACGTCGACGACGTACGACTCGACGACGAGGGTGACGTGCCCGCCGCCGACCAGCGGGGTGAGGGAGGTGGTGGAGCGGTAGTTGCGGAGGCGGTGCTGGCCACCCAGCACGCGGAAGGCGAGCACGTGGCGAGTGTCGTCCAGTACGTCGAGGCGCTCGCGGCTGCTGGCGGCGGGCAGGCCGGAGACGACGCGGACCTCGCGGACGCTGCCGACTCCGCGGCCGTCGCCTTCCTTGACCTCGCAGCTGCGGATGAAGTGCTTGTAGGCCTGGGGGCGGTCGAAGCGGCGGAGCACCGCCCAGACCGCCTCCACGGGCGCCCGCACCCGCTGCACCACCGCCGACACGCACTGCCCCGCCCCCGGGGCCAACCCGTGGTGCCGCCTCAGCGCCTCCTCCACGCACGCGTACTCCTCTTCGGTCAGCTGCTCCGCTGCCAGCTCGCATGCCCCCCTCTGCCCCTCCCCTTCCCCTTCCCCTTCCTTGCTCGTCCTCTCATCTTCCTCCATGTTCATTCTATTTTTTTTCCCACCACAGAATAGGAGACTACTACGGATCCTGCTCCCTGCCTGCCTGCTTAACCTACCTGGCTACATACATACATCGCCGTAAGAACACTCGAACCGTCTCCCTTTGCCTTTTAAGGGAAGACCTTACACCTTACACTGCCCTTGGGGTGCTCCTTTTATAGATTGTAGGCCCCCTCCCTTATTTACAAAAATCCTAAGTCGAGAGCTACTTTAAAGTACTTGGGTAAGGGGGCAAGGGTGTCACCAAAATGCAACCCCCCCCCCTCCCCGTGCTCGGTGCGAGAGAGTCAGGAGCTACTTTACACTTGGTAAGGGAGCCAATAGAGTGTCACCGAAATTGCCCGCCAAACCCCTACCCAACCAATTTGTTCGCTTTGATTGGGCAAATTAGCGGTTGTGGGCAGCCCTTCAGCATGGAAAAAAAAAAGAGATGCAATTCAAACTTTAAAATATTTAAAAATCAAATTTTAAAACAAAATCATATTGTGATTTTGACCCTCAGTTGGGTAGGGGTGCCCTCCCTTCACTATCCTACGTGTGGCCGTATCATGGCCCACTGCACACTAGGAAGAGTGCACTTCCACTACCAACAATGAAGTGTCACTTTGCCATGCATGCATGCAATGCCCTTCCACTTCTTGCAACACAATTTGTTCCCCTTTCTCGCCCTTTTGTCACACACAGCAAGTCGCAAATCACCACCATCGTGCAACTATTGTGAACGAAGGAGACAAGACAAATGAGGAACATTTGCTGCACCTATGGTGAGGTCAATGTTCTGTGTATCATTATAGTCACCCCAACTGCTATTTCCTCTATCTCATGGGAATCCTTATCATATGGCCAAGTCTGCGATGCTAGCTCATCGTTTGCATTTGTCTGAAATTTGACCGTGTGGATTTGTTTAACTATGTAATATTTGTGTAGAATCTGCTTGTTGTAGTTACAAACATCTTCCTTGTGTGTGCATATGATTGTTGTTTTTTTATTGAAAAAATCTAGGAAGTCCTTCTCATCGATCATGCACTAATGCAAGCATTCATGTAGAAACTATAGGAATGGCAGGTCGCATCTGTGTCAAACTAAGGTTTGGAGAGTGTATTGCTTTGCATGTGCCCAATACGATGAGGAGGTGATGTGACATTGTTCACAGAACTCGGTTTGATTGTGATTGTTGCAGATAGGTAGTAATTGTGCAGGATCACCAAATAGTATCATGAGCTTCTTGCTGAATGGACTGAGCAGCGAGCCTTGGCAAACACTCACTATTCCGTGCACTATTATATTGAATGTTGTCTTTGTCAACATGGGCATCTCATCAATGATGATTGCATCAGCTTCTCTTATTGCAATGTAGCATTCGTCCATCTCTTACAACTGTATTGGATATTGCTCTACACGTACTGGTATCTTGAACTGGTAGCAAACCGTGATGGATAGACTACATAGTCCAATTACAACTGCTCCTATGCTTGCTATCAACAGTACACTCTTACTCTTAGCAATGAGATTGTAACTATAGTAACATATGAGGAAGCTCTTTCCGCTGCTTGGTGTACTATTGACGATGTGTAGGAATGCATGTCGCATCGATGAGGTGGTTGTAGACACCTTGTTGTTATGTTGTTAGAGTACCATTAAGAATTTTTTGGAACTCTTGTGTGAGCAGTAACATCTTTATCCATATTGATGCAATGCTACTTTCACAGTCAGAATCTGTTGGAGGTACTATGAATGCCATTGGGTTGTCTTTGATGAAAGGGATCTTTTGAATGATCATGTTCATCAGTTGGTGGGTTCAATCCAAGGCAAGTATGTTTCTTTGTGTGTAGTCCATGATAAACATTTTGAGGTCTTCCTCTTTAGCCATGAGACCACTAAGTTGGCACTTGATATAGTATGATTGTGCCGAGTTCTCAGTGCTTATTAGTTCACTCTCTTACCTAAACCTTGTTCGTTTTACAGTAATGTGTTGAAGAAGAAACCTTCAATTTGGTGGCATGGGTGAAAATCGATGAATTGTATCAATCTTGTATGCTGCTCCATGGTATTGCCATAAGCATCATGGAGACTGAGTTTGAGATCAAATGTAGTGGTGGTTTTGGTGATTTTGTAGCTTTTGTGGTAATGATAGAATGTTACATACTCTAAGCTTGATGGCCGGGCATAGTAAAGGTCCACAAGGTGTATGATGATTTCCTTGTCCTTGTGAGTTTCTGCTGTCGTATTTGTATAGGAAAGTTGTCAATGTACTCGATAAACTCACTTCGTGTGACTATTGGGATCTGCATGTAACTTAACGCTAGTTTGGTGGGTGACACTAGCTTGCATAATATTGTAGCAAAAATTAATTTTTACTTGTTTGAGTCTAAGTCTTGCAATCCTAGTCGCTTGGCATCTTCTGCCTAGATTTTTAACTTTACGATTAACTCTGCCTTCATTGCGTACTTAAGCATGTAGTAAGACATGGAAGAGTTTGTTACTCATTGAATATTCATGTGTGCTCCCAAAGGAGCAGTCTTGGGTGATATGGCACAACATTTTGGCGCTCATCTTCAGGATGGTAGTAGATGTATCATTGAGTTTCAGGATCTATTGTTGGTTTCGAATTGTCGCATGAGGTATATTGGAGATCCGTACTTGCATTTACCGTGGATGTTACTTTTGCTTATGTAGCAGGCACGACATTACCTATGAATTTGCTATGCCATGAAAAGGGCTCTTAGTTTTCTTGTTGAACTACATCGATCATCATTGGATGGAATGCACACACATATCTCATTTGTCATATTTGCAACATCTCCTCATGTAACCACCATAGGACCACATGTGCATGTAAGGAGCCCCTATGTTGGATCTCATACCTAATGACATGGTGCTGGACATACCCAATGCAAGCAGCTCTGCCAAGAATGTACTGATTGAAGAAAAGGTGGAACTTGATGTGAAAGAGGATGACGTACTCAATGAGGCAGTCTTTCCATGACAATTTAGGATTGAACTCCTTTGCAATGCATTCCAACTTGTTGACCTCAGCCCACCTTGTATTGGTGGCCTCATTTGCAGAGTGAACATAGGGAAGAAATGAGGCATGCCCCATACTTCGACTATTGCGATAAGGTCCTTCAAGTAATGCTAATGCCAAGATGGGGATCCAAATATTGAAGCGGAAACATTGTAGCGAAGGATGCGCTTGATGACCTCCTCATTGGAACCATTCTTGTTTGCATGCCTATAGTTGTCAATATCCATTTGTAGGCAAGTTGTGCTTGTGTTGTCTGTGATCAAGACAACCTATTTAGCTGGTATAGAATCAAGATGTAAGGCTTGTGTAACGTGTATATAGAGAACAAGGTTGATGTCTGCATCTTGATGTATTCACTAAGATAGATGTTGCCATCGTAGGCACCATGGCCAAGTGGGAATAAGAATGGAAACACTACATTTTCCAAGGTGATATCTAGGCAAGGCAAGCTTGTTGTAGCACAAGCCATCCGTCCTAAACATAGTTGTTCTTTCTACGAGATGGTTATTATTCCGTAATATGATGCATGTGAACTCGTGTTGATCGGCTCTTGAGGTGCATGTCGTCAACTTGGCTCGACTATATTATCGAGAAAACTGTAACCTCTTTCATTCTCATGTTCAGCTTAGAGCATTGGGTCAAATGGAGAGCTTTCATGATGGAGCTCTAGAATCCTTTTGATCGATTGCTTGGTGAGGATGCAAAGCCCTGTCCTTGGATGTGGATGTTCTGCTATAGCCATATACTTTTGGATTAGTGGATTATGTAGCATGTTGCTCGAACACATCTGCAATGTTAGATGTAGACAAGTCAATTCTAGTAGATGGTTGTGAAAGTGATGCATAATTCAAGAGATTAGAGGGTTATTGAAAATCGATCGACAGTCCAAAGTTCCATTTGCAATTGTTGTTGTTGTTTTGGAGACCGAGATGGATGTTCCAAAGTTGCTCAAGAGTTGAAGGTGTAATGGCTTTGCATTGAGAATTCATTTCGTGAAGTTTGGTAACAGTGAGACCATGTATTTGTTTCTGTCTTTGTTCACAAGACATGGTTAGCATTTCATTATCATCATGTCGACTCCGTGTTGTTGGCATGCAAGGATGAGAATAGTGCTCGCCAAAGCCGTTGTTACTTGTATTTCTTCTATAGATGCATCATTCTTTTGTGAGATGACAACATGACATTGCATTATGACTATACCACAGGATGCACACATTGTTACTGTTCCAATTATGCTTTCACATTTTGTTGCCCAAGATGATTTGAATTTGTCTATGCCATATCAGTTGCAACAAAGGGTTTTAATGATGTTTTTCTACATGCCATCATTTTTCTTTTTTTGGAAGTCTTGAAGGATGTTGTGTGACTTTGTTTTTGCATAGTGTCTGTTGATGCTGATGAGAATTTTTATCATTCAACTACACCACACTTGTTCATGAAAACAACATGCTATACTTCATAATTATATATATATATATATAATATTAAAAAGCTAATTTATCTATGTTATGTGCAAGAATGGTGATTTTCAAGATTTTTGCTTAATAGTAATGAAAATAAATAAATAAATTCAATAAAAATTAAAATGAATAAACATTAACAATACTTCAAAAAATGAATGAAATGAAAAAACATGATATACACCATATCGAAGAGTTGGCATAGGTCTCTTTGTATTTAAATAGTTATGGGGGAAGGTGCCATTCCCCCATCCATTCAAAATATGCAGTTTGTTCAAAAGAAATATGATTTTGTTTTTTCCAGTACATTTGAAAGATTTTTACACTTTTATTTTTTCCATATGTTCAAAATATCGTTTTATTTTGCTTTTGTTTCAATGCTAATTATATATTAACTATTACAAATAGTACTGATACTACATGACTCTAAGTAACTAACTAATAATACTATAACTACAAATACTACTAATATGTCTAACTACTATTAATACTACAACTAATAATTAACTATTAACTACTACAAATACTACTACATAGGAAGATTAAAAAGAAGAATAATACGCAGGAGAATAGACAAACATACTCATGAGCGTACCTTCGATTTCTCGATTTTTGTCGAATCTCTCTCTTTATGTCCCTTGCTTTGTTGGGTCTATCTCTCTTATTTATTTACCATTGCTTTATTATCTTTACCTCTCATTGATTGTGGTAGCCAAGTTGGTCAAGAGCACGTTTCTCGTTTGTTGGAGTAGCTATAAGCGCACATATCACAATGCCGCACAGACGTACTCGCCACACACTGTGCTCATGTAAGAGTTACATGTCAAGTCACTTATTGAATACATACATGTCCCTACACACTTGCGTATGACCTTCCTCTATCCTCACATGAGAGACAATTTTCATAATTAAGAAAATGACCCATACTACTTAACTCTCCTCTCTTTCTATAGGCTGAAGGCTTCCCAACGTTCAAAGCTTTCCATTAAGCTTTTTAAGACTTTTATCGTTTTAGAAACTTGAAAAGCCGAAAGACTTTTAAACATTTAAGCTTTTTTGTAAAAAAATAAAAATAAAAAATTTTAAAACGCCATATAGTTGCACCTAGAAAGAGAAGTAGATGGTGAGGAATCGGTAGACACAAGGTTCTACTCCTTCCTTTTCAAGCTCTTTGTCAACCAAAGTGTATGCTAGTAGTGCTCATACACAAACCCTAGCTTCTGAGGTGAAGCTTTTAAGATTCACAATCCTTTAAATCCCAAAGGCGATATCCAATATCCCACACTGTTGTGAGATCTCTTCTTCCAATTGTAGATATGAAAGAGAGTTACAAAACAAGCATGTAGAGATATTTAGAGAGAGTCTGCTCGTTCTGGGACACAAGGCTTCCATGAACTGATACTAGTTGTAGTAGCTAGCCAAGTGGCCAGGTGCAATGCCTCAGAGTGGCACTCAGACTCCCGTTGTTTGAAGCATCACTCTAAGATAAACTCCCATGTGTAGTAGCGCTTCTCAAGGCAAACTCCCTGTGCTTCAAAGTGAATTCCTATGTATAGTTGTGCTATTGCTTGGCAAGGCAGGAGGGTTCTTCCAAGCAACAAGAGGGTTTATAGTAGGAGGAGACCTCAAGATAGCGAGGGGGTGAACGACATCATTTTTGTGACGTTTGAGGTCATAGTCAAATTGTATCCTTTGCACAAAAAAGCATTGTATCCTTTGTTACTTTTAAAGTTTAGTCCAAAAAAAACAACAAAAAAGATAATGTAAAAACGTCATATAGTTGCACCTGGAAAACCTTGTGTGTGGTTTTTTTGCAATTCATTGTTGTTCAATTCGCATACAAAATATATGTCTAAAGACGAGTGCCCGCAGCAACCGCCACATGGTGTGCAACTACCCGTAGGGTTTGTGTGTTTCTCAATATGTAACGACGCAACCAAAGTCCTAAAGTAAAGAAGCAAGGGCAAGCAATGCAACCTGATGTGAAACCAAAAAGACTTCACGAGAAAAGGGGGTTCCTTGTGACGTGAAAGCAGTGAAGTGCGTGAGGACGACGAAAAGCAAAGAGGAAAGGACGACGATTTTCCTTGGAAGGGGAAAAGGAAGGTTCTTCAAAGCGCAACAAGGGGTCCACACGCCAGGGCCAGATTCCAGCTGGGTAGGCCTTTGTGGGGGCGACGAGGCCCCGGTTCCACAGACGAATATTCTGTTGTCTCTGTCAACTGGAGTCTGGATCCCGGGCTGTGCCACGTCATCCACGCGGGCGGTGCCGGCTAAAGGCCCTGCAGGCTGCTGGCTTTGGGAGTCTCCTCCCTTTGCCACGGTGTCGGTACCGCCCTGCCACGTCAGCCAATAAAGCCGGGGTCCGGGCCCCGGCCGCCGGGTGTGAGCCTGTGCCACGTCATCAGTCAATGAGGCGCTTGGAAGTTAGAAACTTGATCGATCGGGGGTGCTTCTTGTTCATTGCTGGCAGCTGCGCCTCGTCACGGACGGTACGGTCCCGTAAATTAAATGTGGCTCCCACACTTTCTCGAAAAGTCGGCCAATCCCGCACGTGAACGCGGCGTGCGTAAGTCCGCGTCTTTCTTCTCTACAAATCAGTTTAGCGACGACTTCCCAATTCTCATAAGGTGCTCGTATCGTATCCATTAGGCGCATGGATCATGCCACACATGCATCGATCATGAGTAGGCTTTTTTTTTTTTCAGATGCATCTATATTATATATGATTAAATTATATATATATATATATGATGCCATGTAATGAAACTTGTGAGAGTTGACGTAGTCCCTCTAAAAATGGAGGGATCACAAGGACTACGTGTACTCGTGAGCAAAGGATTGATTGATGGACCTCAGAGCTTCAAGAAGTGAACTACTAGTTTCTCAAGTCCATTTACTAGGACTTTTTGGACTCACCTAGGTCTCAAGTCCTAGGCATCACTCGACTCTTATCACAAGTATAAGGCTTAAGCAAGGTATCACATGTAACTTACTTTACAATTGGGTCGTACCCATAGTTAGCAGAGGGAGTGCTTAGTTGCACCCAAGTGGGACTAGGAGAAAGGGGGTTATTGAAACCCCTAATTATACTTGCTAGCACCCCCTCAAAATGGGGTTAACGAAATGCTGGCAAGAATAAATGTAGGTTCAGCTTCCCATTTCTCGAGTACACCTAACGTTCTCCTTTGGATTTGAATATTTGCCTTGCTTTTTGGGATTTATGGCCACCTTTGATAAATACAATAGAGTTCACTCTCATTCCCCTTTTTGGCGCAACCACAAGGGAAGTCAAAATTGAAAAACTTTGTGAGATAACCCTAAAAATGTTGGTGGCAACACAACTCTTCCTTTCTCATCCACAAAGTATAGCAAGCAATGTGTGTGGTATCATCCTTCAAGAGAGGCCACACATGAACCTACTCTATTGTCGAACAATGCAAAGTCATCTCATGTGGCACATCACCAAGACTTAAGCCATAATCAATTGTTGCAACCATTTGATGGAGGTCTGTTCACTCATTAGGTGGTGATTCACTCTCACGAAGATCAATGTGGACCTCATGTGAACTACAATTTGAGCTACACATCAACCTTTCTCATGGAATGACCACTTGTCCAATCAAAGTCACATAGGTAGAATGGCGTGTGGCACCTCCCTTGAGTTTGCATCTTGCTAGTCAAAGTCATCTCATGTGGCATGACTCTTTTAGGAGTGGTGCTATACCTAGCTTTTACAGTATTACCATCCATAGGCCCAATTGACCTACATATGTAAGTCAATAGACTAAGAGTTATCTAGGCACCCAAAAGTTCAGGGGGACTCATATATGTAGCCACAAGCCACATACCTAGGATGTCCATTAAATCACATAAGATGAGATACCCATAAACATGACCTAAAAGTTCCCTAACAAAAAGTCCCAAGATAAGGCCTATATAAAGCCCATGAGATGCTCAATAAATACAAGCCAACACACTCTCTCAAATCACGGGTGATCAACACCATAAAATATATAGTGTTGTAATGCTTGAAAATGAGCTACTAAGAGAGACACACAAAGTAGAAGATGGAGAAAGAGAACAAAGAAAATTATTGATGGGAATGAAAAGTTTCAACAAAACTATTAGTCCAATCTTGTTTCTCCCCTCCAGGGATTGACGTAGAGCTCCTTCCTTGTCACCTCAACTTGGAAATGACATGCAAATCCTCCTACACTCCTCCTAAGGTAGTCTCCCCTCCCCCTTGGGTGGGGGTGGAGGAGATGGCATTAAACCTCCTCTAGTGGAGATAAGGTTCTCTCCTCGATTTGCGCTGCTAAATAAAATCATATTGAAGGGAGGTGAGCCCTAAAGTGAAAGCACAAGCGGGAGCAAGGGCTATGGTGGAACGAGCAAGTGCAAGAGAGAGAGACACACACAATGTGGAAACTCCAACAGTCACAATGTGTGATCGGCCTTCCCTTTATTCAAATGTCACTAAAAGAATAAAGAATGAAGTGACAATGATGGGCACCAGCTGCTGCAGAGTGCATGCAAAGGTATTATTAGTGTAGTAATACACGGGCGGCTAGGCAGAAGCACCTTTACCCCCAACAACCTCCTAGGTAAAGGATAATCTTCCTCAATGAGCGGTGAAAAGAAAAAAGAAAAGACAATACAACATATACATAGATACAATAGGATGAGGAAAGATGTCATCTCATCCAATGCCCATCAACCTCCTAAGGAAGGCAAAGCACTCAATAGAGAGGATTTTTGTGAGAAAGTTTTCAGGATTCTGATCAGTTGAGATCTTGACAAGGTCAATAGACCTGTCCTCAATGACCTCACGAATGAAGTGATACCTCACCTCAATGTGTTTCATCTTCACATGGAAGATCGGATTCTTGGCTAATTGGATAGCACTCATAGAATCCAAATGCAATGTAAGGATAACATCTGCAATACTAAGGTCAGCAACCAAATGACCTAACCAAATGGCCTCCTTGCAAGCCTCAGTGGCTACAACATACTCAGCCTCTATAGTAGAAAGGGCCATGCATTTTTGTACCCTAGACATCCATGAAACAACACCTCTAGCAAAAGTATGTGTGTGAGGGTGAAAATGGGTTGCTCGGTTACACTAGGCGACTCAATGATCATACATTCAAAGTATTTACAACTTACCAAGCAACCATAAAAAATTGTCATGATGTGATTGTTGCACATCAACTTCATATACAATAGCTCATCGGACAAGTGGTACAGCTGAATGACACTATATTTATTATTTCACTGCAGGACACTATCCATGACATTGGTATCTCATATGAGGAGGCAAATGCACAATTGGACAACTTGCGGAAGATCAACAACAAGCTAATACAGGAGCACAAATGAAAGAAGAAGCCAATCAATGAGTTAATTGTGAATAGCGGCGAGTGGAAGCAACATATCAAAGCATGTAAGGTAGCTCTTAGAAAGAGAACCTAGGTGAGGGCGAGGTTGGATCGTGTATTAGTAGATTGCTTAAGGCAAGTACATTGGAAAACACTTTGAGCAATCTTAAGTTTAAGGATGTGAAGGAAAAGGTGATTGAGTGCACATTAAAATATGTGTCAAATGAGTTCTCAGTTGTGGATGCACAATCTATTTGTGATATGGCCGGTATTAGCACAACGACTTACTCAAAGATATTCAAAGGTGTGAAGAATGGGTTTGGTCGTGTGCTGAAGAGAAATAGAGTCATGCCTCTTTCTCAACCTTCAAAGTTGATAGAGGTCTGATGGCAACTTAATACAAAGGTTTTGGAGCTGATAGGAGATCCCATACATGTTCAATGTGTGGAAACACTAAAGGTTAGGACAAAAAATGCAAATGCGATGAAGGTCACCGAACTCAAAAATTACTATTTAGATTTATACAAGGTGCAGTTGACAATGGTAATGTACTACAATATGTCTATTGAGGAATGTAATGGTAAATTGTAGTTTGTTATAAAATTAGATGAAAGTGAGGTTGTTAAAGGAGTAAAGCTTGAAAGAGTTAGTGTAACTCTGATGAATAGAGCTTTACAATTCGACAAGAACAACCTAGGGAACTTTAGTGCTCAATCCGAGCGCCATGTGTGGTGGCTTGCTGCATTTGAAGTTCCTAAGGAAAAATTTGAGGTGATATAGCCTTTCTTTATGCACACAAGCATTCCAAGCATCATCGATCATTAGGAACATGGTGAGATGCTCTTGGTTGAAGGGTATGGTAAATACTTGGTAAATGGCATCTTGCAGGAGACTTGAAAACTTTAAAATGCATGTGTGAAATCTCCAATGGTGCAAATACAAAGATTCCATGCCTGTATTGCTTGACAGAGGGGGTAAGGAAAGGATGGAAAGAAGAACTGGCAAAGGGTGACAAGTGCTGCACCAACACGTAATAGAGAAGATCCCACTTGAAAGCCCATCTTCAACATTCCATTGGATCGTATTCACATTTGTCATTGCATACTTTTGTCAGAATCATGGAGAAACTTGTATATGAATACATTTTCTTTGCTTATAGGATACAACCAGAAAAAGAAGCCATTGCAACATGTAGGAATGTGGATCGAGTGATGTAAAAAATTGGGCCACACAAGCATCAAGTGACGATTGAAAAAGATGAGAAGAGATCATGAAAATCTGGTAACTTGCCAAAAAATCCTTGCTTTGGAGGAGCAAAGGCTAGGAAGTTTCTCTCAGTACCCATCAATGGAGAAGGGAATGTCATGGTTTGTAGGCCACATGACTACGATGGGTGGAAAAAGTTACATTTTGCAGTTCCTGATTGAAGTGGGAAAAAAAAAGGTTGGCCAAAGCTAAGGTTTGGATAAGTCTTAATAAGTTGGCTCCCTTACTTCGCAAGATGGTGTTTAACAATGAAGATAAGCAAGAATTTATCGATGCTGTGCATAGCTTCTACAAAAACATGGTGGAAGCATGGGGCAAAAGCTCTACACATTACATGGTGCGTACTAAGTTAATATTTTAAAATTGTATGAATTGTATAAACTATTGAGCATAGTTTTATTCATGTGTGATATGTGTCTTTGTAGCATATCCTTGAGGCACATCCATACTTTGTAGAAAAGGAAAGCATTGGAGTTTGGTCTACACAAGGGATAGACACATTGGATATCGCGTGATGCATACCAAAGAAAAATCAATTATGGTGGAGGGGTGAATGATAGCAATCCAATGATCCAATTGCTATCTTGGTGTGGTATAGTATTATAGTAGCGGATGAAGCTAAACTCTTGCAAAAGAGATAAAATGAAAGTGCTAATGAATCGGATGCAAACATGATGGAATTGCATCATGTCACTAAAAGAGTGCATTATGAAGCCTCAAGTGCCAAAGAAAACCAGGACAAGTGACTAGAAACAAGGCTTCGACAAGGCAACAAATGGTTTTAAAGAGAGCTAAGATAGTAAGATGAACAATGTGTTCACTGTGAATGCAATTCATAGTTTAAGAGAGAAAGAGAGAATGTGCATCTATGTGAACGAGTCTTACATTTTAGGGTTATATAAAAGAAGGTTTCACTTTCTATCTTATTCATTGAGTTCTCACATCTCTTGTGCAGGAAAGATGCATAGGTCTAAGGTAGTTGCAAATAAGCTTCCGCTCAGAGCCCCATATCGTGTTCAGTCCCTTGGAGCATCTACTAGCTCAGATGCACCCCCTTCTTAACCTAATCCAGCTTCCTCAAGCCGCCCTCACAAGGGTCCTCCTCAGCATCCCCACAAGAAACACAAGTGGAAGCCAGGTATAGTGGCCTTGAGAGAAACTAGGAGGTATCAATGCTCTTTTGATCTCATCATTTTGAAGGCGAGTTTCTCGAAACTTGTTCGCGAGATTGTGCAAGACCTCTACCGCACAGAAAGAAGGAGGTAGTTTTTGACACAAGGTTAGGATAGACTGGATTGCTTTATAAAAGAATGTCTTCATGCTCTACAATGTGCTACAAAGGCATTTTTAGTTGACTTGATGGACTGATGCTTAGTGTTATGCAATACATGCGAAGCGCATCACTGTAACTCCCAAGTATTTCCAACTTGTAAAAAATCTTCAAGTAGTGAATGATGCATTCATTCCAATGGAATGAACACAGTTTGTAATGTTATCTTTTTTGGCATAATGTTATTCTCGTGCATTGGGCATATGACTATGTTCCAGTGCAAAACTATTGTATGCACCCTTAAAATATGAATTAAATTTTTACTCTTGTCCTTCGCTCTCAACTTTGACTGTGCATCTTCGCTGTATTTTCAATTCTTACTTATAATTTTTGCTAGCACTATCAATTTCAATAGGAAAAACATGCAAAAAATTACCATTTCTTGTTGCCGACTTTACTCCTAATGCCTCTGTATAGTTTATGTGGTGTGAAGTTTCTAAGGGCTAGTAGTCATGATGTTGATTTCTTGATGATCAATCCATCCATAATTTTGGTGTGGGATAAATTTTAAAATACTGAACTGTATCCGAATGCGAAAAAACTTCACATGTGCACTCAGACTTCGGAACAAGGGTCTGCAGGTATTTTTTTTCTAAAAAAAAATAATTTGGGCTTTTGGCCATCTAACGAGTGTGCGTGTGAAGTTTTGTTGCATTATGATAAAAGGTTATGGACTGACGATCACACGATGGAGAGTGAGTATGAAGCTACATTAACTCGATTTTGGGGCTTAAATGGATTAAAAGTTCATTCTTCTTCTCATTTTCACATCTTGCTTTCTTTGTTTTCTCCATTCTTACACCCCCAACCTCTGTCTCTTCTCCATCTTGCCCTCCTTGAGCTTGCATGGCACGCACCAAGCAAGCATGTTGCTATTTTGGCCCTAGAAAGACCTCACACCAAGGCTTGCCACCTGGAGCACAAGGTGGAGCCTCCTCTAGTGTAGCAGCAGGTGCTCCCTATAGAGCACAACAACCACCATAGAGGAAGAGGAGATGGAAACTGGGCATTGTCGCCCTTCACGAGATAAGGAGAATCCAACGTGGATATGAGCTTCTCATCTTGAAAATTTCTTTTCATAAGGTTGTTCAAGAAGTCATAAGACTTGGAGCTGAAAGGGATGGGAAGATTTTGGGCGTGAGTGTGGGATGGCCCACCAGTAGAATGTGGACTGCTATAGCTATGGAGGCCCTACAAACAGCTATGGAGGCCCACCAGCAGAAGGTGGACTGCTACAACTATGGAGGCCCTACAAACAGCTACAGAGGGGTTTCTGATTGACTTGTTCAATGATACACAGCTTGCGGCTATCCATGCAAAGAGTATCACAATCACAGATAAATACATGAACTTTATCATTTGGCTTCAACACGGCAAGGAGACTCCTCCATAGGTTATGAGATTAATTATGTAAGGTTTTGTAATGAGTGTTATAGCACCATAGCATCTTGGAAGGCCAAAAAAATTTGTATACTTTGCCACATTGAAATATTTATTTATATATACATAATATCTCATGCGATGTGTATTGAATTCAAATAATTGAGTAAAGTTGTTTTTTTTTTGTTTCTTGAAACACATGACTCTTAATTTTTGTTTAACATGCGAATGCATCGAAAGTCTGTAATACGTACGGATACGAGTTATATTATCGCTTATGCATAATCACAAGTGCAGTACTACAGTTGAATTATGTTAATGTATGCGAATGTGTCATTCACATACCATACATTATCGTCACACTTACACGAACCACACATTTATTCAATAAATATTTATTTATAGGGACTAAGTAAAATATCTCATATTCATTAAGAAAAATGCATGCGATGACTGATAGTGATGTCAGATACAAAAGTCGATAGCCAACAAGAAGTCTCAATTGTTCCTTGGCTTTTTCATCTGTGGAGAGTAGGGGCCAGCTTTCGATGAAAATATAAGTTCCTTCTTTACTTCAAAAATGATGTGCTTCCCCTTCAACTCTTTCTCCAACCAGGAGAAGTGGATTTGACACTTTAGCAAGGTCACCTAATGTAGCAAGCACACACATTGCTCTACCATGCGTTTGTTCAAACAAGTAAAGAAGTTTTGACTGCTTGATTAGTACCATCTTCTCCAAGCTAGATGTCACAGGTATCACTCGAAAAGGTCCAAGCTTGGTCAAAGCTTAAATTTTCATGATTATTTCTTGCCCTCATGGTGAGCACTTTCTTATGGAAGACCATCAAGTCTGCAACAAGGTTGCCAATGTACTCCTTTAGAGCTAAATCCTTCCGTCGATTCGCATGCCGAGCTCCTCCTTGCCTTGATGCAAACTCATCTATATATAGTATGTCCTAAATGACAAAGTCAAATCTAACAATATATTTAGCAACTAACTTAGAGTTATCAGAAAGCAACGAAACTTGAAGCTAGGGTGCGTCGAGTCCCTTGGAGTCCATTGGTGAAATCTTGGCAAAAAATGATATATGCAACTACTCTGTCCGAAGTTTGGCATCTAGGGCCACTTTCTCCAGCTGCCCTAGCATATGGGGTCACTTTCTCGGCAGCTGCCCTGTTCGAAGTCTGGCATATGGGGCCACTTTCTTTCTCGGGTGAGAAAGTGGTCCCAGATGCCAGACTTCGGATAGGGCAATTGCATGCATCATTTTTGGCCAAGATTTGCCCGGGCGAGAAAGTGGCCCCAGAAGCTAGACTTCGGACATGACAACTGCATGCATCATTTTTGGCCAAGATTTCACTAGTGGCCCAAGCCAGAATGTGGCCCAGACACCAGAGGGCAGCTGTAGGCATAATTTTTGGCAAAGATTTCACCACTGGACTTCGAGGGACTCGATACACCCTAATGTCAAGTTTCGTTGCATAAAAATATATGGTAGTTAGAAATCTCACCTTCTCTAGATCATCTTGTATCTTCATTTCCTCATGTGTCAATGAGGCACCTCTTTGGATAGAAGGATCTACAAACTCCTTGGTAGAAAGCTGGGGCCTTGGTCTGAACAGATCATATTGTAGTGCTTCAAATTTAGCATCCTACACAAGGTAATCTTTTTCAATTGAGGTAATATGCTCTGGTGTTGCTATGATGGCACTTACTGTATCTAAGCTTGTGCCACCATATATTCCAATCTTTGCCATCGTCAGATGCACATCCATGTAATCATAATCGATCAGGTCTTTCATCAAATCCCTGACTAGGATGGAAAACAACTCTTCTTCTTTCATTTCCAAGTATTGCAACACATCTGATAGAAGCAAGTATTGTACAACATCTACTTCAATGGGCATCAAGGAGGCAAGGTTGGGTTTATCAACTTGTGGTTGTTTTGAAGAATATGGCACCATGAGAGCCAACCCTTGCTCTACCACCACCCAATGTTCCTCTTCAACATTTATGAGCTCTTCAATAAGTTCTTCTCCCATGTATGTGATAGCAATAACCTGTGGAGTTATATCTTCATCACTCTCCTTCTCTAGGGGTGTATCCAATGAAAGGAGGTAAATTGCCAATGCACAATTACACTCCACAAGATCCAAAGGTGATGTACATGGTGCACTATCCATGGGAACAATGCATACTTTGTGCGAAGGATCCACATGGGCCAGACACCTATTCACCACTTTTTGGTGATTCTTCCCTACTTGAAATACCATGAGCTGTTCCAGAGGCACCCAAGTCATGTCAGATCCCTCGATGGCGTATGTGCAGGTAGCAATGGTGCTCACAAAGTCTTCCAAAACCTAAAAGGGGGGGGGGGGGGGGATCTAATGATGAGAGCATGATTTCAAGGTTGAAGTTCTTAGAGAAAACTTGAAATATCTCGTCACCCTGGCTGGCAAAGATAGTCTCATGGATCCACTCATCAAAGTGTGTGCAAGCATCTATCGTAGTAGATAGGAGGGATCATGTAGGAGGGATGTGGTGGATATAAATAGATGAAGAGAGAAAGTGTCAAATGAAATAATGAAACAAGAACTAAAATAGTTTTACCTTAAAAATCTTAAGTTTTAAACCATTAAGGGCTATTCGCATACGATATTTAGTTATGGCTTTACTTACGTCTTTGTAAAGTTTACATGCATATGCAAATGTGTTGATGTGGAAAGTGTATAACAAGTGTATAATTTTGCATAAATACCATAATTTTTAAATATTCCAAGTTTACAAGTGACAATATTCTATTGGCAAAATTTTTAAAATATTTGTAGGTGTTGGATATTACAACTTGTGGTGTTGGGATTTTTAGGGAGACTCTACAATTTCTAAAATATGTGGAGCCACACACTTTCCACTAGTAATAGTATACTCATCTTGGCTTCGAATTTTCCTACCATCTAGTTTAAAATAGAAGCTAACAAGTGGATTCTACATTAACATTGTAATTTCCTGGTGCATTATACTCAAAGGCCAATCATCCTCAATTTGCAACACTTGGGGCTCGTGGCCCTCACAAATGACAGTAACATCCACAACTACACTTTTATGCATGTCTTGATCAAGGCACAACCATTTACCCTTGAGCATCCTCCATCTACGATACTTGAACACTAGGTATACAGTCCGTCGTGTGACAAAGTACCTATAATTGGAAAGGAAAGTTAGTCGATTCATCCCAAAGTAAAATAATAGTCAACTAGGAGAGAAAATTTTTACCTGAAAGCCATGTCCCTTGTTGTGACTTGGCACTTCAATGTGTTAGGACAGTGAGTCATTTTTTATATCCAAGTTTTGCATGGAATCCTTGTTACATAATCCTCTAATGCACTTTCTATAACGTACGTGCTTTTGGTGCGTCTCAAACCCTTACATTCCTTGAACATGTGTGCAAAAATTGCAATCAGTATGAACCAACTAGATATACTTTCTTTGAGTCAATGCTTGGCTTCATATAATTCAATATGTCTGTTGAAATTTTTGTGCTACACATGTACAAAATGTCGCTACTACACAATGACCATTCGATGCTATTGAGATTCGATATGTGCATAGACTTAAGGGTTCCATATTCTTGACCCCCCTTGGGCAATATGTACTTGGAGTCATAGAAAAAAACAAGGTCATCTGCGAGTTGCTTAGCTGCACGTCCCTCAGCAATCTATTGATTTCGAGGTGACAACACTTAAAAGAACCTATGAAACTCTCAACATTTTGCTACTCATAGCAATCCAAAGGGTATACTTCTATAAATACGAGACAAGTAGTTACATAGATATCATGAAATTTCTCATTCTCAATGAGTTGCAAATACTTACTATTTACAATGTTTCATTGAAAGGCCATAGTGGGTGTAATATGTATTTGTTTTTGCATGAATACGTGTTGTACAAATGTCTTTATTACAAGGTGAGAATCAACATTCCTTTGTTTGAGAGCTAAAATTTTTCATTTCTAGTGCTTTGATACATCTGCACTGCAGATGCTTTCAATCTAAAAGCTCCCTTCATACTTGGACACATATGTACCCAAGACGAACAATGATACGTATCTGTGATCCAATTCCCTTCTTTATCTTTTCTGTTATGTACTTCTATCGAGAGAATGCTTGTTCTTCTCTTGGGCATTATAACCTATGGATTAGATGTAAAGAAGTATGTATTAATCCCTAAATAATAAGCATTTTAAGTCAATCTGGTAATCACCAATATGCCATACAAATCAACATGACATTAAGAGATGTTTACACTTTTGTAAATAGACACAAACATTGATATCGAAATGCATATGGATATGTACATCGACACAAAGTATAGATTCAATTTCAAGGCATCACTTTAATCATACCATTTACATGAAATATAATGAAAAGAATAGCACAAGAATACTTAGAGAATTTTAAAAAAATAAGTTTTATTATAATGAATAGGAGTCTGATTTGACTCAATACATTGTATGAAACATGGGTGTTATAGAGTAGTTGTTACAAGGATAGCAGCCACATGGCATGTAAATCTTAATGGGCACTTTGGATTGACACCTTAGATATTTTAAGACTCAACACATTGTGCGTTATCTGGATGATATGATACAAGAGTTTCATGGATCATTGCCAATTGGCATGGAGATCCGAATGGACACATATGACCAATAAAGCAGAGGATTTTTGAACCATCGACTTCCAGCAGATCCATATCATCCTGCACAAAGGAATCACTCACCACATCAAAATAGTCGATCGAGATTTATATGCTTCACTAAACCTTGTACAATACTTTCATGTACAAAAAAATACTTGCATGAATCCCTTTTAACAAAAATACTTGCATGAATCCCTTAAAAAAAAAAATCTAGATAACTGCATGAATATAAGCAATATAAAATAGGGTCAATTTACCTATAAGTTGATCTATTGAAGATAAGATTGAATCGTTGCTAATCAAAACCCATTGCAAATGATGGACATAAGAAAACATCAATCCCATCAAACATAAAAGTCATTAATTAAATGAATAAATTTTGGTACCACAAAATGTGGCAGATTTACTCGTAAATTGAGCTACAGAATCTCTGCTCTACCTTGTGTTAAGTGCTGCAACAACAATTGATCCTTAAGTTAAAACTAGCATTAAACCCTATTGTAAAGATAGTAGAAAAGGAATAATGCAGAGAGGAAGAAAGAGAGAGTGTGTAAGTACACACGAGAGAGAGAAAGAAATGAGAACCTATCCAATATTGCCCAAATTGATCTTTGCAAAAAACAATAGTTAGAGTTAGTATTGACATGAAGGTATACTAAAAAAATAGTAGAAAAGAGGAAACATAGAGAGAGAAAGAGAGAGGGAGAGAGTGATGAGTACTTATGCAATGTCACCCAAAATGATCTCTGTAATAAAAAAATAATAAGAGTTAGAACTAACATCATGTTGTATTGAAAAGATAGCAGCAAAAAAGAAAACCAAACAGAGAAAGAGATTAACACCTTTGTCTCTTGCTACAAATAAACTCTGCAAGAAAACAATAATCAGAACCAACATTAAATTATATTGAAAATGCAACATAAAAGAGAAACAACACACACACACACACACAGAGAGAGAGAGAGAGAGAGAGAGAGAGAGAGAGAGAGAGAGAGATGAGCACCTCTGCCTCTCTTGCTGCCCAAAACAACCTTTGCAATAAAACAACAATAACAGTAAGAAATGACATCAAATCCTATTGAAAAAATAGCAAAAGAGAAAATGCAAGGAGAGATGGGCACATGTGTTTTGCCAAAAATTTGGAGCTGCATGGAGAAGAAAGTGCAGAGGTAAGTAAAACACTCAAAACCCTAATTACTCTCATCAGGGAGCCTCAATGGAGACGAAAATTCATGAGTATAGAGAAGAGAGGGAAAGTGGTATGTTGCTCAACTTTTGGGTCAAACTGCTTTCATAAGAGGGAAAAAAACCAAAATTGAAAATTCTCCAAAAAAGGGGAGGAAATACGAGGTGAGAGAAACTCAAATTTTGTGTACTATTCATTCTCCCTTTTTTAAATCCCTGACTACCCCTTTTTTAATTAAAACCCAAGATTTGGAGAGAGAAGATTCACCCTCCATGGATATCAACATCTAGCCTTCCTATTGGACAATTCAAAATGCCCATATTTTAAACTATATTATTTTTAAGGGTCCATTTGTGAGTTCATTTTTTTTCTAATGCGACATATGCCCAAGACGAGCATGCCAAAGAGATACATGTAGGATAGAACCCATTGACAAAACATGGTCAATAGTACTAGATACAAACAAGGGGTAGAGGCTGCCAGACTTGGCACGTCTTGTAAGAACAAGCCTACCAGGAGTTTATCTTCCATTGCAGAAGCACCAAAGCCTATATGATAACCTGCATCATCAAGTTGCCCAGCAAACATAAGGCTTTTAGTTAAGGTGGGTACATGACGAACATTATGCAGAACAAAAGTGCTATCAAGGGGAAACTGTAGAGTGACATCACCAATGCCAACAATCGCAAGAGACCAATCATCACCTAAGCGCACATTACTAGATACACTGTGATAGATATGAAACCACTCATAGTAGGGGGTCACATGAAAAAATGCACTTGAATCCAAGATCCAACACTGTGCATGAATAGACTAAAGCCTTGGTCAACTAAGAGGCATCACATGAAGAGGCTGCTAAGATGCAGTTCTCACCATGAGACTCCTTAGGTTACATGACGTTTATCTCCTCAATCTTTACGCTAGACTTTGCAGGTATAATACTACGATCATTGAATTTCTCCTGCACTTTTTCTTTCCCCGTTTCTTTGTGCTTGTCATCATGCATCTTATGGCACTGCAGTCGTATGTGTCCTGCTTTCCCACAATAATGGCATGTAAGATTAGACTTATGTCCATGGGACTTGCTGCGTTCACGTGACTTAGATTGGTACTTCTAAGAGTCCTTCCCATGATGATCATTATCTTTTGTGCGACTTCTACACCTCTAACGAATAAAGAATGTGAATTGAGGGAAGCATCATTGTTTTTCCTATTAATTTCTTCAGTCAAAAGGGCACTCTCTAGATCTTTCAATTTCACTCCATCGAGTTTGTTGGTATAGATCACAGTGCCAAATACATCCCAAGACTCAGGTAAAGTGCCAAGAAAAAACGAAGGATGCAGATTATCTTGAAACTCAATACCCTACTGAAGTAGATTCTTCACGATAGAATGAAACTGGCTAAAGTGAGTAGACAACGGGGTCCCCTCCTTCATGTGGAGATCCATTAATTGTTTAAGCCAATACATCTGTGAAGTAGGGCTCAGCTTTGCATAAAGTTCTTGAATCTTTTCCCATAGATTCCATGCACTCTGATCTTCATCTTCAACAACATTATTGTGGACCTCTTCAAAGAGTGATAAAATGATAGTGGACTTGTATAGTGCATCTAAATTAGCCCAGTCATCATCATCCATATTCTCCAGTTTAATACCTTTGTTTTTTAGTGGCTTAATTTGCAATTTTTGCACCAAAACCTACCATATTTGAGACTTCCAATAGCCATAGTTGGTGCCATCCGACTTGTCAATGTTAAACAAAGTTGTATCTTTGAGATGACTAGCCATAATGAGTCAAAAAAAGGTAGACTATGCAGAAAACATCCTATTGTAATTAGTAGTAAATAGGCCAAAACCAATGCCAAAATAAGCTAAAAATAAGAGAAACTGCTAAAATATCAAGCTGTCCACCGAATAATACCAAATGTACATCAAAATGACATGATTAAGCTCAGTAAATACATCACAATCTGTATAAAATAGCTTGCTATAATAAATCATTGCAATGAGAAAAAGAGAGAAAACAATGAGCTAATAGTGATCCAAAGTCAAGTTTGACTGCTAGGTCAGATCCTGCATAAAGTGGGCATGTAACAAACAGTGTAGCAGCCAAGGACCATGAGCGAAACACCCAAATACCTGACAAAGGTTGTGTATGCTCAAAGAGAAAATGGATAAAATCAGCCCAAAAGCATCCAATGTAGACATCTATCAAGAGCATAGATATGTAAGAGATCCCAGTCCAACAATATCTAGAGATAGCATGAAGCTCCCACTGGAAAAAAGATCAATGTCAATTGTAGAGGCGAGCTCAAGCTCAGTCGCCAAGACCCACGGACTGCTTATTATTCAAGCATTTCAAGCCAAGCACTAATGGCTACCTCTCACATAGTTGACACACTATCTCTCTCTATGAGTGTAGTGAGCTTACCTCCATGCCTGATTGAGTTGCCTCCTCTCCCGAGCACTCCAGTAGCTCCACGATCTAAGTGTAAGCTTCAAGCAAGCTCAATCCTCAAGCTCCACACTTCAAGCTCCATTTCCGTGAGCAAGGGAAGAGAAGAGAAGAAGAGAGGAGAAGATGGAGAGCTTCTCCACCACAGTCCCTCACCCTCACACACTCACTCCCTCACTCCCTCACACTCTCACACTCCCTCTCTCAAGCACAAGCTCAAGCAAGTAAGAAGAAGAAGAAGAAGAAGAAGAAGAAGAAGAAGAAGAAGAAGCAGAAGGAGGAGGAGGAGAAGAAGAAGATATACTTATGGCCACACACAAGAATGAGCTTCTCATTCACTTTTCAACTTTATATACAAAACCCTAAATCCCTTTTGGGTGGTCATCTCCTTATCCCCTTTTTTTACATGGGCGGTCATGGCCTAGGGCCTTTTTCCCATTGTCCTCCTATCTTCCTAGTTTCCTTCCTACTGCCCATCTACCTTTACAATTTGCACGGGTGAGAGCCTCACGCTCTTTAAATAAATCATGGTGCGCCTTGCACTCTTTTACAAAAGTATTGACTTGCATATTTTCTTGTGCACCTTTCTCCTTGATTTAGGACTTTTCTATACTTCTTGTATTTCCATATTTTTCTTGGCATGCCTTCATCTTCCATTTCACTTTTGCCTTGTCCTTGTCTTCTAATTTAGATTTTTTGGATTTTCCACCTTGTTCATCTGAGGGTTAACCTTACCCCCCTCCTAGATGAGTGTCACTCCCATGGCACTCACCGTCGTAGGTAGCAGGCTTTGGCATGCACTGAAGACGTGGGTGGTAGGGACATCTGTGGTTTGCCATGGAGGATTTTTGGTGGTGGTGCAGATAAAAGTCATTGGGGGCATGTTGTTGGCCTGGTTGGCTGGTGGTAGGGTTGTTGGAGTTGGTGATAGGGCTCTTCTTTGTTGGGAATTGCATTGATGGCTGGCACATGTGTTGGTTTTTGGGGATTTTGCACGTGACGATTCTTTGGTGGGCTTGCATGATGATAAAGGACAAGATTTTAGAGTTGAGTGTTGATGAAGAGCTGACTATACTTTCGTTGGAACTTCAATACATGCAATTGAAAACCTCTCACATGGTCTCTCCTTAAGGGATAGTGCTAGTCTTCTTATCATGCACAAGACGTAGTTTGATGAGTTTGGGAGACATGTCAAACTCTAAGCAAGCTGAGAGTATTGTCTTGCACTTGAAGACCCAAACTGTGTATAGATTGTGGTGCAAGTATTATGTGAGTGTACATGCATACTTAGATCGTACGTAGTTAGAAGACTTCTGGTTAGGTTCCTTGTAGCAATGTGTGGATGAAGCGAGGGTTCAATGGGGTGGAAAAAATTGTCGATATTGAGGAGAAGTACATTTGAAGGCTTCTTGAGACATTATTTGTACTTTTGACAACACGATGTAGCATAATTGAGCTCATTGACGCCAAGATTTGATTGTCGAGGCCGAGATTAGATTTGATCGGGTAGTGGGGGCCTTCAATGTTAGTGGTGGTTGATCACCATTGTTGAGTATACCTGAAAAAATAAAAATGAAGTGCACTACCTGCTGGGGGCACATCTACCTCACTGTGCAATGTTGCATGGTGTCCGTGCTAGTAAAACTGGGAGTTGGGTCCGAACCTCAAGGAAGCCTGTGGTGTTGTCCCACACTTGAGAACCCAGTTTGTGTAGGGGAGGTGATGTGGGTGTCACTTAGGGAGACAGATCTAACCATAGGCAAGCACAAACTCCCTAGGTATGTCCTACCCTTGATGTGCCCTAAGTGTGAAGTGGGGAGACATGAAGGGCTAGGGGGTTGGTATGGAGCCACCTGACTAAGGCTATTGGACATGCCTAGCTTGAGGACCCCTAGGTGCAGTGTTTGTGACACTTTAATATACATGAAAAAGCTCATTGTTTCTTTCCTTTTTCTTTGTGTGAGTCTTTGTTTGTTTGCTCTTTTTTTTTTGGAGATGCATTGGGAGGGGGCATGCTAGACATCATCATGATGCTCTATAGTAGTTACAATCTGAGGGGGCCTAAGAGATTTACCAAGGAATTCATGGGTTGGCATGGAACCCTTTTTTGTTCTGACTATACTTGGTTGTGGCCACATAACCCTTTTTTGTTCTGACTATGCTTGTTGTGGCCATGGAGGGGACTTGGTTCTTGCACTCGTTCTTTCTTTTGTTGATCTAATTTAGAGTTATGCCCTTCTTTGTGGACTAGCTCTAGTGACTCCTGTTGAGGTGGCTATATTTGTTGTTTTGGCTCCCCAAGCCCCTAGCAAGGAGAGTTCCTATGAGGTTCAGCTAGTTGAGATTAGGGGAGCACATTGGTCCTCTACTCCTAAGCCAGTGTTGGGCTTATGTGTCATGTCATGGAGTCCATGTTGTAGCGATGTGCTAGTTTGTAGGCTAAATCTTTGATTCCATGTTTATTAGAGTAATCTCCTCCTCCCTTTTTGCCTTATTCATTCTTCCTCCTCTTCTCGTATTTGCTAGCTCTCTTCTTCTAATCTCTTCAATTCCTCCTCCGCCCTTTGCAGCTCTCTATTTTCTTAGGAGGTGGATGAAGTTCTTCTTATGGGGATTTTGAGAGTGTGATCTTTCCTTTCCACTTGACTTGACAATTTTTGAGCCTTGCTGCTCACGGATTGTCCTCTTGCTCTCTTGCTATTGAGATGGTTGGTCATTCTCCTTTTTATTAGTGACTCTCTCCATGTTGTCTTGTTGTTCCTTGTGGACTTTTCCTCCCTCTTGTTCTTGGATTGGTGACGACTCACCCCCAACATATTATACACATTCCTCCTTGGGGGTGTTTCTCAGTCCTATTGCTGGCTAATAAGCCCATGGCCTTCTCCACCGTCATAGGGCTCAACTCCACCTCTACTTGATGAGCTTCTTCCCCTCTTCTTACTGTCACCATGCCACCATTTCTTTTGTAATCAAAGCTCCTCGGAAATTCTGTGCACTTGCTATAATCAATAGCCTACCCGACCTTCTCTACATACTTTTGTAGAATACACTGGTCCAAGAGTTGGTCATTCTCCTTTTTATTAGTGACTCTCTCCATGTTGTCCTATTGTTCCTTGTGGACTTTGTCTCCCTCTTGTTCTTGGATTGGTGACAGATCGCCCCCAACATATTATACACATTCCTCCTTGGGGGCGTTTCTCAATCCTACTACTGGCTAATAAGCCCATGGCCTTCTCCACGGTCGTAGGGCTCAACTCCTCCTCTACTTGATGAGCTTCTTCCCCTCTTCTTACCGTCACCATGCCACAGTTTCTTTTGTAATCAAAGCTCCTCGAAAATTCTGTGCACTTGCTATAATCGATAGCCTACCCGACCTTCTCTACATACTTTTGTAGACTACACTGGTCCAAGAGTTGTTTTATGGCTAGCTCCTCCGTGATGGCATCTTTTAGGTTTAGGGCAAGCTTGAATGTAAACTAGCTGAAACCCCTCATTTCCACCATTAAGCTGTACTTTTCTTGCTCTTCCACTATGAATGGGAGCTTGCCACCTTAATCTTTCCCTAGATGTAGAGTCTAGCCAAGAAAGAGAGAGTAGCCGATGACTATGCTTCGGGCCACGCTCAAATGCAATGTGTGCTTTTTGCAAGGGTGATTTTCTCTTCTCGTGGAGATTCCATCATGGCTCTTTGTTTTTGGTATTTCTATCACTTTCTCCATAATGGTTCTTTGTGGGGTTGGTAGTCTTGTGGTGACTTGAACATTAAATGCTTTCATATAGAGACCTTTGTCGTCCTGCATTCACTTGGCAACTTGTGAGAGTACATGCAAGTCTTATGATTCAACCATAATGAACGGGTGCATTTCAAAGAGACATCACTTATCTGAATCCTATGGTGTTGACTTTGATGCATATCACATGCGCTTGATTATCATTGCTTGTGTGTGTGTTGGCTTTGTTTTGTTTTTTTTTTTGTTTATTTATATACACGTTTATAAATCCATGTCACTTCGTGAGGATAAAAGCCAATTGTAGAACTCAATATTGTACTGGAGTGTGGCACACACATCTAGTCCTAGTGGCAACATACTCAATAAAAATAGATATTTTGCAACATCGAGTAGCATGGTACCTTGTCTGCGTCTACTTGCAACATGTAGCTCCTCCTTAGTGAGAATTTTATCAATTTGAGAGTTTTCTTGGCTAGCTTTGGCTAAGTCCATACCCTAAACGGTAGTCAGTGCTTGAAAGGAAGTTAGTGCCACATAGGTTGTATCTCTTTGAGATCGCCATTTGGCTAGTGGCTCCTTTGAGACTGGGCTCCAAGTTCAGCCATTGTAGTGCAGTTTTCAAAACAACATTTTTCAAATTGACTTCGACCCTTTGATTGTCACTTTAGTTGCTCTATTTCTAAGAGATTTGGTTGGCAAAGCACTTCATTGAATGTCACAGTTAAGTGTAGTTTGTCAACTTCCTCGTCAGAGATAAGTTGCATGCGTTCATATTAGAGCTTGTCATAGTGCTCATTAAGATATTCTTGCTCTTCCCAAGATAGTGGATATGTCAAGCATTCCTCAAGCTGCTCCCTAGGGAATGTGCCTGTGTCTGCAAGGATGTAGACACGTGCAAATAATTTGATTTTAGCATCCAACTCAGTCAAGCACTCTGTGACACTTCTATGTTCAATGAGGGCTTGCTCAGTTTCTATCTAATGCAAGGTTCTGGGAGTTTCCCTAGGCTCTAGCATAGCTGGGGGTTCAGGCCTAGATGATCACGATTGGTCAATGCTAGTATTGCTTATGTCCTCGGGGTTTTCATGTTTCTCCTCCTGAGGCTTTGCTGCTATTGTGTCATGGTTTCTCTCGGAAGTGATTGGTATAGTTTTGTCAACTTGTTGTGTTAGTGTTGTATCCACTCTTGATTGGTCAATGTAAGTTTTGCTATTGGTGGATTGAGCATTGCAAGCAACCCCGTTGATGGTAATGGTTGCTATGACTTATTAGAACACATGGATTTGTTCGAGGTTTCATCGCTATTAGGAGAGATGGAAATGGGTTCATTCATGGGTGGACTCGATGCTTTATTCCTAAGCTCTTCAACACTCTTGGTCTCAATCTTGTTAGCGTCTATAGCCACTTGCAACTATCATTGTTTTCATTGTTTTCTCCTCTTTTTCTTGGGCAATTGAGGTGTATCCTTTAAAGACTCAAGACCCTAAACCAAGTCAGCCGTTGATGTGTTTGGTTGGGCCTCAGCATTGTCTTTCTCTAGTAGTGTGTCCTCATGGGACATAGTTGCGGCCTGTTGAACAGCCTAGCTAGGTTGTGAGGGTACAACTGCCTCTCTTTTTGGAGAGTCTAGCTCTTCAAAAAGAGAGGCCTTTGTACCCTCACAACCAGTTGGCTTGGTAGTTGCTCTTGGTCGGTGGGCATTTTCTCTAGACTCTTGTCCTTACCCATTGGAACATGGCTCCATTGCTTCTTATCAGTGCATGTGTTATGTTTAGAGTTGTTTTTCTCTTGCTTAGGAGGTTTGGGTGACTCTAGTGTAGAACCAAGAGAGTTTAGGATTCTTGTCATGTAAGCTTGGATGAAACCAGCTGAAGAAGTCATGGTTGTACTGATGGGAAGCATAGAGATCTAGGATTGTAGGGTCTTGAGTGAGGCACAAGACATATGGGCTAACATCAAGTACCATGCTCCCTACTCCTAGCTTGCTAGCCATGTGTAGGCCTTCTTCTAGAAGAAATTTATCATACAAGGGATATTTTTGAATAGTGGCAGAAAGCTCGACCTCATGGACCATTTCCAACACTCTTAATGAGGTTGGGGCAATGTATGTGGGATCATGTATTGATGTCCAAAGGGCTTTCCTTTGCTCAATGAGTGTCATTAGTTGGTGGCCAATTTTGGCCTGCCAAACTTTGATTGAAGTACCATTTCTACACAAAGTTGCCTTGTCCTTTTCCTTTTTGTTTGATTGCTTTGAGGTTTTCCTTGTTTTTCTCAATTGAGTAGTATATAGTGAGGGTATCAAGCCCAATTCTCTAGTTGTGGCCTTTGGGATGTCCTTTATGACTTCTTTAGTGACAGCTACATATCCAGAGCAAACATGTTATTGCTCGTCCCAAGTTAGGGGTTTGGCTATGAGCTTTGTGTGCTTTGGTGTTGGCCTTCTGATGTCCACATGGACGTACACACGTGTGATGGCTCTCAACTTGTGATCAAGCTTTATCATGGACTTCATCTTTGGTTCATTGGTTAGATGTGCCATCTCCTTGGCCAAATCTTTGAGATATTTCTCCTCAAGCTTAGGTTTTAGGTGATTCGAAAGTGCTAGAGGTGTCGAGGATATTGGTTGTGACACCTCTTCCGCATGTGAATTACTAAGGACATGTTCCACAAGGGGCATCGTCACGGCCAAAGCTTGTGACTGCTGTGATTCCTGATTGGAAGTAGTAGCAGCTAGTTTATTGGACTAGCTATTGTTGGTGGATTGTGGTGTCAAGTTCTTAGGCAGATTGAAGGTGATCGTGTCTTTTGTCGCCCTTTGAGCATTCACTTGTGTAGATCGAAGCATTAGTTGAGTAGCCACGGTGGATTGCATAAGCATATCCCAGGTTGAGAATTAGGGGTGTTGTCATGTCCCACACCTTGGACAGTTGGAAACTCAAATGTAGATAGAAATTGGGATTGAGTAGCTGCACTTGACAACTGCTATTGTGCTTCCTGTGTCCATTTATGGAAAGAGGGTGTAGGAGATTTGGGACTCCTAGGTGGACAACACTGGTTAGAAGATTTGCTAGTTGGCTATTAGATGATTATGCCATTTTCTTTGTTGAGCAATCAGCCTTATCATGAGCAGCGTTGCACTTGTGGTGCTCATTATCCTCTTAGGAAGTCCAAGGCTCCTTGGGCATTAGTGGTTTTGCGTACACTTGACAGTTACATCTGATATCCACTTGTTAAGCACGCTAGACTGAGCATCTACCTTTCGAGCAGTCATGTTTAGTTTCTTGATTTCAATTGTGAGGGGCTCAATCGCTTCGATGTTGTTGACTCAAGGCTTGGGTTTTCATTTAGATTTTCTCATTTGCTTCTTTGCTTTTGATATGATCTAGCCTTCAGCTAATAGAGGTGGTTTAGTAAGGGGCTTTGGCACCCAAATCCATCGGTTGCCTGTGTAATATCCTTGAGTACGTAGAAACACTTTGGATATCCATTGTGGCGTTGTGCTGGCTCTCCATTGATACCTTCATCTATAAAGCTTGGGCTTCTTTTGTGGTTTTCTACGATATTTGTAAGTCCAAAGCCTATCCTTGGCATTGTCTCCTAACCTTCTAGTTTCAAGCATGGCCTTGCTCACTGGTTCTCTTTGTTCAACATACGCTTGTATCAACTCTTTCAACAAGTCCTTGCTCTCGTTATTAGGCTTGCCTTGTATATCAAGATGTTTCTTGTCTTTCCCTCGGGGTTTGATGGGGTCGCCCTTGCTTTGTGATTATCCTCACACCCGCAGTAGTGTCAAGTGTATCCTCTGTGCTACATAATCGACCTCACACTTCGTTGCCCTTTTGAAGGGTCTTCTTAAGAGGGTTTCCTTTTCACAATTAGCACTATTTGGAGGAACATGGAATAGGATAGACAGGCTTTCTATTTCAATAGTTACAAGGATTTTGCACTTCCCTATAAGTGCTTGTGAGTGTCCCCCATAAGGACTAAGAGTTGCATTAGTCGGTGTGAGCTCTGGTTGGCCTAGTAGAGTCCATGCTTCATAGGTCAAGATATTAAAATTTTCTCCTTCATCGATGAGAGCATCGACACTATGCTGTGTTTTTGCGGTGAGTTTGACCCTAAGATAAGCATGCAATACTATGTCGTCATCTTTCGGGTCTTGGCTTATAAATTCAAGCCTTCTAATACATGCCCTTGAGTCCCCAACTACACAACCAGATCTTTACTAATGTCTTGGGTTGTCTGTGCACTACCATTCAAGGTGCGTATATCATCAAGACTGTCATGTCTAGTCATCCTTGCACTTGTAGCTTGATGTTGTTCCATTTCGCTTTGGCCAGATGCATTCTGAATGCAACATATACATGTTTTTTTGGTGTGGCCTTTTTGCCCTTGCTAGATAGATTGGCCCATTGAGGTTCTAGGGTCTCTGTTTGTCTTTGTTCAAGTATGGGATTTTGGTTGTTTTTTTGCAAATGAGAATCTATGCTTATGTAGAGCCATTACTACACTAGGATCTAATTTGGAGGATGTGTCACGTGTTCAAAGAGTAGAGAGAGAGAAAGGAAAAGACTCCATATCCATGAGCCTTCAAGCTCTCGAGCTCATTCCTTCATTTCCACACACCCAACTGAAAAGCACACACCCACTACAAGATAAAGTGACCTAGTGTAAATGTAGACTAGACTGACTAACTCTAGTCAGGTCACTGACTGACTACTAACCCGACTTATTTAATGTAGTCACATGTAGACAACTGTACACACTAGCTGTCATAGATGTCGGCCATAGATGAAGACACACTGACGGTGAGCTTGATTTCTAACACTCCCCCTTAAGCTCAAAAACAAAACTCAAATCATCTGCATCACTCCAAGTAGCTGTCTAAAGTGAATGAACTTATCTTTACCAAGTGATTTGGTAAAGATGTCTGCTACTTGGTCTTCAGTCTTCACATGCTCCAAGTCAATCTGATCTGCTAAAACCATTTCCCTGATGAAATGGTAGTGAACCTCAATGTGTTTTGATCTTGCATGATAAACAGGATTGCTTGCTAATATAACACTGCTCAAATTGTCACAGTACAGCTTGACTTTGCTGTCCAAGTGTACTCCCAAGTCATTCAGTAACTTCTGTAACCACTTAGCTTCACAGGTCGCTAAGGCAGCACCACGATACTCTGCTTCCATACTGGACAATGCAACTGTAGGCTGTTTCTTACTCTGCCAACTAATCATGCTACTACCCAATCCAAATGCATAGCCACTGGTTGACCTCCTGTCATATGTGCAACCAGCCCAGTCAGCATCAGTGTACCCCATCAAGTCAAGGGGTTTCCCATATGCATAAAATAGCCCATGATCTGTGGTACCCTTTACATATCTCAGAATTCTTCTGACTGCATCCAAGTGTGGTTTGCGAGGCTTCTGCATAAACTGACTGATCAGCCCCACAGCATAACTCAAGTCAGGTCTAGTGATCGTGAGATAGATCAAGCTGCCTACCATCTGTCTGTACATAGTAACATTCTCAATCTCTGTCCCAACATCAATCTGCAGCTTGACATTCTGCTCCAAAGGCGTATCCATAGGCTTGCAATCAGCCATACCATATTTCTGTAATATGTCATGAGCATACTGCTTCTGTAGCAGCCATATGCCTCGAGGTGTAGAAACAACCTCAATCGCCAAAAAATATTTCAGCTCTCCAAGATCCTTGACCTTAAACTCAGCCTGTAAACATGTCTTTATTTCTGCAATCCCATTTTCATCATCTCCTGTAATGATTAAGTCATCAACATAGACAACTAGAAAAACATAGCCACTATCTGTCTTCTTCGCAAACAGACTATGATCAGCATCTCCCAATCGGAAACAATGTTGATGTAAATAACTGCTGATGCGAGCATTCCATGCTCTGGGTGCCTGTTTCAACCCATATAATGCCTTTTTCAGCTGACATACATGTGCTGTAAATTCTAGATATACATAGCCTTCAGGCTGTTCCATGTAAAACTCTTCCTGTAATTCTCCATTGAGAAATGCATTCTTTACATCCATCTGCCATAATTTCCAGCCTCTAGCTGCTGCCAAAGCAATCACAGTTCTAACTGTAGCCATCTTTGCTACAGGACTGAAAGTCTCCTCATAATCAAGACCATACTGCTGCGCATACCCTTTTGCAACCAGCCTGGCCTTATATCTTTCCAATGATCCATCTGATTTACATTTTACCTTATACACCCACTTGCATCCAATAGGTGTTTTGCCCTCAGGCAACTGTACCAAATCCCATGTACAATTTTCAGCCAAAGCTGAATATTCCTCATCCATAGCAGCACGCCAATTCTCATCTGAAACTGCCTCATCAAACTTACTTGGTTCTCTAAAACTTGTTACTTTCGTCATATAAGCATAATGACGGGCTGAATATCCAGTGTAAGTATACCTGTCAACAGGTCGTCTGACCCTCTCTGATCTCCTGAGCTGTGGCTCACTGTGAGCTTGCCTCTCATGAGGTGGCATATAATGGCTTTGTCTAGCACCTGGTGTCATAACAGACGGAATCCCCAATTCACTATCTAAGCTGTCACTGCTAGATGAATCATAACCTGCAGTGAGTGGACCTGTTACATCTTCAAAAACCTTTTCTTTTCCCTTATCTGTTCGCCCCCTCACTGACATATCCGTGTCAGTGGATGCAGTAGTGTGACTCCGTAATCGTCCTGTCCAAGGACTCACTGTAGACGATACATCACCTGTCTGACTAGTCATGGAAGTACTCTCTGCAGGAGTATTTTCAGCATGACTCATACTAGGTGAGCCATAAGTAGGCACTGCAATAGGATTCCCATACCAAGATGCTAACTCATCAAATACCACATCTCTGCTTATGAATGTCTCATGCGTAGAAGGTACATAACACTTATAAGCTTTCCGTTCCTGTGCATATCCAATAAACACACTTTTCACTGCCTTAGGATCCAATTTCTTCCTCTTCTCATCCGGTATATGCACATATGCAATGCTGCCAAATACCTTCAAGTGTGAAATATCAGGTTTATGACCATACAGCTGTTCATACGGAGTGACATCATGAATCCCTGCTGTAGGGGTTCGATTCAGCACATATACAGCAGTCACCACTGCTTCAGCCCAATAACCATTTGGCAGACATTAATCATTCAGCATAGCTCTAGCTGACTCCATCAAAACCCTGTTTTTCCTCTCTGCAACACCGTTTTGCTGCGGTGTATAACTGCATGTGAGCTATCTTCTGATCCCATGTTTAGCAAGATACCTGTCAAAGTAGTTTGAGACATATTCACCTCCTCCATCTGATCTCAAACATGATATGTAACAACCCAATTCATTTTCAGCATGTTTCTTGAAGTCTTTGAATGCATCAAACACATCATCCTTATGTTTCAAGATATAAAGCCAAGTGTACCTGCTGAAATCATCAATAAATGAGACATAATACCGTGCACCGCCAAAAGAAGCATTATGTGACGGACCCTAGACATCAGAGTGTACCAACTGTAAAGGCCTAGTGCTATTTTTTACATGTCTCATGAAAGGAAACTGTGCCTGCTTCCCAAACTGACATGCAGGGCATACATGACCAAAATCATTATACTTGAATTTAGGTAATCCAAGTACTACTTCTTTCTGCTGCATAGATTTCAACTTTTGTACATTGACATGTCCGATTCTCTTGTGCCAGATCTCTACATCTCTGATGGCACTCTCATCATGAGCAAACATAGCTGCTTTAAGTTCAGGAATGGTCGCTTCCAAAGTAAACATCCTGCCATCCCTTCTGCCCTTGGCAATTAGCTTGCAGCCATTTTCATACTCCTCAATGAAACATCCATCCTTGTTAAACCTCACTTGCAGATTCTGTTCTGCCATTTGACCCACAGACAACAAATTCTTTGTTATGGTCGGTACATGTAAGACATCATGTAGGCCTTTCTTCTTGCCATCAGGCATCATCAATGGAACAATCCCTTTATGCTTTATGTCATGTTGGGTATCATCCCCAGTACATACATGACCATGTGTACCTGCAACCATCTCATCAAACCACTCTCCATGCGGGGTCATGTGGTTTGACGCTCCAGAGTCAATGTACCATCTGTCATCTCTATCATGTCTCGATGCATTTTTAGATACATGTTGCATGGCAAAGAGTCTATCAACTGACTCATCATGAGCACCACTAGAAGATGCATAGTGCCCATGCTGTCTGCCCTTTGCCTTCATATCTCCTTGCTTCTTGTAACAATCCTTTGCAATATGCCCATACCGGCCACAATAATGACAGTCCTTGTCCTTGTTGGACTGATCAATAGACTGCCAAGATCCAGATCCGCCTCCTCTTCCTCGAGGTGATCTCCCCCTGCCTCTAAACCCACCAGATCCACGCTGGCCTTGTGTATTTGCACCATGCCAATTACTCTGCTGTTGCTGCTATCCATAAGTATTACGAGTGTCACCACGACCTCGAAATGAACTACGACCTCTAGATCCTCTGCCACGCTGGCTAGAGTACAACACAGTGTCTCTACTCTGAGATGCACTAGAACCTGTATTCAAACCAAGTTTGACTTCCTCATGCAGCAACAAAGCAACTAGCTCTTCCCAGCTAGGGGGCTCTTCTCTGATAGAAATGGAAGTGTCAAAAGTTTTGTACTCTTTGCCTAATCCATTCAAAGCAACAGCAATCATATCATCTTCTGATACACTTGAGCCAATAGTAGCAAGTTGATCAGCTATGGTCTTAATCTCCGTGGTATACGTCTAGATGCTCTTGCCATTCCTAGACATGTTGTTGAACTGCTGTTTCAACTGGATCTTTCTTGCATGTGTCATGGTTCCATAATTTTTCATCAGTACGTCCCAAGCATCCTTCAGAGTCTCACATCCAGTGATTTGAATTACCATAGCATCAGATATACATAAGGAAAACCAATGCAGCACCTTGCATGCTCTTTCATTCCATAGCCTGTAGGCTCTTTTCTGTTCATTTGTTGGATTGTGTGCAGGCAACTCAGGAGCAACTTCATCTCCTGTACATAAATCCCAATAACCTCTGCCAACCAGAAAAAACAACCCTCAAACAAGTGGTTTCAACTGTAGATATAACTATCAATACATAAGCTATGTGTTTGCTTCAGCTTAAGCTTATGTAACCTCATTGCTAGGGTACATACATGCAGTCTGAAAACTGTAAACTGAGAGTAACCATCAGCAATTTCAGGTCCAAAACTAAGTGTGTCAACAAATTCAGTTTCAGGTTGCAGTCAACCAGAATTCAGCATACCAAGCTCCAAGCAGCTCCAAAATGTCTTTTGACCATGTCATACATTTACTTTGTAGTGGCAAGTTCAATACATGAGCATCTGAGTAGGCATAGACAACCTGTCTTCATTGACCAATGGCATAAACCTCATGAGCTGTTTGTAATTAACCAGGACAGTGTAACTGCATTTATTTCAGCTTCAAAATTCAGTTTTCAATGATGCTCATTGCTTGCTTCAATTCTCCATGCATTCAGCATGTATAGGCCAGTTCGTATAGATGATGGAACCCCCAAGATGACCTGTATTGCTTCAATAATGCACAGTACTTGTCATTGACTGTGTATGACAGTTTCTGTCATTGATTTTCAGATCTGAGTATTCTGTCATTGACTGTGTATGACAGTTTTCAGCCTGTCATTGATTTTCAGATTTGAGTATTCTGAGCAACTGTGTATGACAGTTTTCAGCCTGTCATTGATTTTCAGATCTGAGTATTCTGAGCAAGAGATCTCAGCTCCAAGACATTTGATCCAATGTATACATGCTTTGACACATTCTTGTGCTCCAAAGATGCTTTCTGAGTGTAGTACAAGGCTCCTGTGTGTCAGTAATGATTGAATGCATGCTGTCCATTCATGTTTACGGCAGTTCAGAAATGATTACAGGTCTGTGTCTGTCACTCCAGCTCATAACAGAGCTCCCACACAAGCATTTACTCCTTGCACACTTCAAATACCTTCAATAGTGAGCATACATGCTCTATGAACCTTGTCCAGGTGCCCCACTGAAGATTGACAGGTTGCTGTCCACTCAGATCAGCAGGTGTAGATTTTCAGATACAGGTTGCTGTCCACTTAGATCAGCAGGCGTAGATTTTCAGATACAGGTTGCTGATTTTCAGGAGGCAGTCCACGATTTTCAGACACAGGTTGCTGATTTTCAGGAGGCAGTCCATGATTTTTAGAAGGCAGTCCACGCTGATTCCTTCCTTTGACTATGGCTTCATTTGCAAGTTGTCATGCCCATTCTCCCACAACCTCATGGATGAAGCTTTGATACCATGTTCAAAGAGTAGAGAGAGAGAAAGGGAAAGACTCCATATCCATGAGCCTTCAGGCTCTCAAGCTCATTCCTTCATTTTCACACACCCAACTGAAAAGCACACACCCACTACAAGATAAAGTGACCTAGTGTAAATGTAGACTAGACTGACTAACTCTAGTCAAGTCACTGATTGACTACTAACCTGACTTATTTAATGTAGTCACATGTAGACAGCTGTACACACTAGCTGTCATAGATGTTGGTCATAGATGAAGACACAACGACGGTGAGCTTGATTTCTAACATCACGGTGCACGCTTTCTCTCCAGCCTACTTGGGGGAGGCATGGAGGGGGTAGAGCCCCTTTATAGGGGTCCGCGGGATGGGGGGGGGGCAAATCCCCCCCCAACCCGCAGGGTCATTACACTAAACAACATGTGCGATTTGAAGGATTGTTCATAGCCAAGTTTTGAACTACTTGCTCTAGATTTCAGCTCAGTGATAGATCTATAATGTGCTTTTGACTCTATACGGTCTCTGGTTCGGTTTCAAGGCTTAGATGTGTCAATCTGTATTCTATTCACCTGTTCCATTTTGACATTTTTTTGTCCAATTCTCAGATGTCTGATTCTCAAGAGTTCCACTATCGGACTGGTCCGGGTCTGAGTGGTCCCCGATTTAGGTGGTCCGATTATGGATTGGTTTGATTTTCATGTGTCCGATTTTCGTGCATTAGATTCTGGGAATTGGACATCCGATTTGACAAGCGTCCGATTCAGGTGGTCCCCGATTATGGATGGGGTCCGATTTTGGTGTTTGATTTTTGTGTGTCCGATTTTCGTGCGTCTGATTCTAAGATGTCCGATTTTTAAAATCGGATAGGGTATGCCCAATCGGACAGGATGGGTTGTCCGATTCTAGGAATCAGGCTTTGGTAATAGTGTCCAATTCCTGTGGATGAGTTTCTACGAATGATGAAAATTGACTCGATTCTAATGATTTTAGTTATGAGGGGTCACACAAACTTCCAGAATGTAAGAAAAAACCCTAATGAAGGATTGTATATACTTGGAATAGCAAATATACTCCAAAATACAAATCAACAAGCAAATCAAACCCTCTTGCCCTGTTTTGAAAGTAGAAACCCTAATGCTTGTTTTATTTTGTTTTTCTTTATTTTTTCCTACCCTAATGCATCCAAATCACAAAGAAAACACCTACAATACTCCAACATACCTTTCCAAATCCAAAAAACCAAAAACTTACTTGCTAAGGAGATCGAATACCACTTCAAACTCCCTTGCTTCCTACCTATCTAGCTCAAGCACCGATTTGGAGAAAACCCTACTTCAATGCTTGATTCGAAGCACGCGAGTGCTCAAGGCTTGAATCCGTTGGTCCTCAGTAACAAATCAAAATGTAGAGGCGAGCTCAAGCTCAACCGCCACCAAGACCCACGGACTGCTTATTGTTCAAGAATTTCAAGCCAAGCACTAATGGCTACCTCTCACATAGCTAACGTGCTATGTCACTCTAAGAGTGTAGTGAGCTTACCTCCATGCCCAATTGAGTTGCCTTCTCTCCTGAGCACTCCAATAGCTCCACGATCCAAGTGCAAGCTTCAATCCTCAAGTTCCACACTCCAAGATCCATTGCCGTGAGCAAGAGAAGAGAAGAGAAGAAGAGAGGAGAAGATGGAGAGCTTCTCCACCACAGTCCCTCACCCTCACACACTCACTCCCTCACACTCACACACTCCCTCTCTCAAGGACAAAGCAAGTAAGAAGAAGAAGAAGAAGAAGAGAAGAGCTACTTTTGGCCAAACACAAGAATGAGCTTCTCATTCACTTTTCAACTTTATATACAAAACCATGATGCCCCTTGTGCTCTTTTACAAAGATATTGACTTGCACTTTTTCTGGTGCACCTTTCTCCTTGATTTAGGACTTTTCTACACTTCTTGTGTTTCCATATTTTTCTTGGCGCGCCTTTGTCTTCCATTTCACTTTTGCCTTGGCCTTGTCTTCTGCTTTAAATTTTCTAGATTTTTCACCTTGTTCGTTTGAGGGTTAGCATCAATCGAGGAGCAACCAAGCCCAAAGATAGCATGTGAATGCATAAGGCATCATGGAGCCAAGACTGTATATCAATGGAGCATCTAGAGTAAGGGATCGATCAAAGCATCACATATAATATCCAGTACATCATGTAACATTCAATGTCAAATTTATGATAGTCCAAATAAGCATCCAAGGGCTCCAAAGTATGCAAATGAACACCCAACTAAAGCTCCACGTGGAAATCAAACATAGACAATGTAAGGAGCATGCATTTCTGACATATGCATCAAATCATGTACTGAAGGGTCAACCATAGACCATAGGCATAATTACTATCATAAAGCATGCCATTGTAGATCAATGTCAATCAAATGCCAACCAAGGCATGATGAAAGCTCAAGAGGAATTTCAGAGCAATACAAGACATGTGCCAACCTCTGTATACATCCGTGTAGTCATATGAATCACCCTGGAAGCACCCGTGATGACCAATAGGTAGAGCACACACTTGCCAAATAGGCTTTAACCCTCATTATTATAGCAATAAACTCACTATCTAAACTAAGTAAATCATTCCTCAAATGAAGCTCAAGGCCACCTCAAATCATGGCATATGATATACCAATGTACTGGCATCAATAGTACACATTAGGAGTGCATATAGAACACCCGAATCATAGCCAAAAGCAATAGTCACATAAAATCCCTGTTAAAAAAGGTTCAGCCTTGTTGTATACAGCAGTGAATAGACTATCAAACCAAGCTATTTTAGTACTAAAATAAGCTCCAAATCCAACCCATAACAGAGGCATAGCATTGCCATACATTTAGACATCACTTAGCATAATCATGCATCATAAGACCAACAAAGTTGACCATAGAAGCATTAAATAGAGTGCTGCCCTATATTTTTAGCCAGCAAACCTCAACCAAAACATAGTAAATGAAGTGGTTAAATTAGTCCAAAATCAACTCCAAGCAATGACATAGCATCCCCCAGTATATAAGCATCAATTGAGCATAACTGGGTATCATCCAACCAATGGCAATGAGTGTAGACATCAAAGATAAGTGCTGCCCTATTTTATGATAGTTTGTGGATTGCTATAGTAGTCCAAAATTGAAGCTTAGCACTCAAATGGAATGACAAGAGTGGAAGGGATCAATGCCATGCATCAAAACCAAGTGCATAAGTGCTTGTATAGCTGCCCAATGAAGAAGATATGCTATAGGAGATGAAAAACGTAAGTTGCTGCAAAAAAAGAGCATGTTCCACACAACATGATGCTGCATTAGTAAGGTGAGGGTATGGGGGTTGCTTCAACTTACTCGAGAAGGCTCAAAGAATGCCCAAGAAGAATGCAATCGAAAGGAAACTCAAACGGAGTGGCTATGGCTGCCAACAAAGAGATGACTGCTGTAGGTATTTGAATGGAAGTTGAGAGTAGGCTGCGAGCTCATGAAGAAGAAGACTCTGATACTAGTTGAAGGCAAATGAGCCCTGAAGTGGAAGCATGAGTGGAAGCAAGAGATATAGTGGAAGGAGCAAGAGTAAGAGAGAGAGACACACACAATGCGGGAACTCCAACAGTCATAATGCATGATCGGCCTTCCCTTTATTCAAATGTCACTAAAAGAAAAAAGAATGAAGTGACAGTGATGGGCACTTGCCGCATGCAGAGTGCAGGCGTGAGTATTGTTAGTGTAGTAATACACGGGCAGCTAGGCAGAGGCGCCTTTACCCCCATCTTCCCCAATTTGAAATGTTCCTTGCAACTATCAATGTTGTCCTTCCATCATGATCCTCCTAGTATGGCTAGCTCCCTGCAAAAGAGTTCGAGTATCATAATTAGAAACACATCGTTAAAATTTTTTAATGCCTAGTATGTCCAACATGGATTCTATACACTATAGAATAGAGAAGAAGCTAGCCACTATTTGGGAGGAGAACGAGATTGTGTGTGAGAGACATTCGATACCTTCAACATGGAGGAGATCACATTGGAAGTAGTGGCCTCTAACATCCAAGATATGGGGGACCTCACAACAAACAAAGATATAGCAACCAAGAAACTAAGACTTTTCTATGCAATAATTGTTCAAGCTCAATGATAAATGACTCAAACGGGAAAGGAAAAGATTGACATCCTTGTAGAATCACCATAGAAAATCAAGAAGGCAACCACCTTAAAAGTAATAAATAGATATCCCAAGTATTTCACACCCAATTTTTGTCCCATTAGTAGGTCTAAATAAATGTACTAAGGGATATTAGGCAAGGGCTCTTATTGTGCTCTACCATGGTGCAAGATTTTGGTTGATTTTCTTAGAATTTGGATGAAGAAAATTTGGAAAAATCTTGGGTAGAGATTACAAATGATGCACTACCTTCCCAAGGATTACTTACTTTTTTTATTTGAAAGTGAACAAATGGCCATAAACATTCTAAGCTATGAAAAATGGATGTTTGGAAGTTTCCCATTGTCTCTATTCAAATGGTCTTTAGAAATTCCCTAAACCTACCAAAGAGCATGCACGGATTGAATTTTCCACTTTTTGGTTAAATTTATATCACTTCTAAAAAAAACTAAATGCTCCTCTAGGTAAGTCATGAGGGTAGAGGATCTTCATGGATGTGAATGCTAGGTGGCATCCACAGCTATTAATAGAACTTGATCTTAATAGAAACCTCTTAGAATATCTAAGCATGTTTGATTCAAATGGAAACTTCATAAGGATTCATCTAAATAGTTTATAAAAACTTGCCAAACACATATTTCAAATATTTAAAAGCAAGGCATTTCATAAGAATTTGTCCAAATCTCATGCATGCTAAATGTAGCCTTGAAAAGTAGAAAACCACTAAGAAAGCATAGAAAAACCCAAAGATGATGGGTTTCAGCCTATGAACAAAATGAGTAATAAATTTTTTAAAAAATGTATCAATATAATAAAGGGAACAAAAACAATATATACACTCCCTTATGGATTTAAAAAAATATTATGCCCTATAACTAAAGGGGAGCCTAGCAAAACTACAAAACTGAATCCCATCTAAAATTAAATGAGGATGAGGTCATACTTGAAGAAACTCAACTTACAAGGGAGCGAAAATTGTTTACTTAATAATGCAAAAAATCTACACTTAGAACTAAATGCTAAAATTGATTACATAGATTTATTCTTAGCTTAAGAACATGAACTCCCAAGGGGGACAAGACCAACCAAATAACCCTCCCCTCTTAGATAGACCAGTTAAAGACAAAAACACCCCTCAAACCTCCAAAAAGAGATATTCCAAAGTAAGCCAAAGTGAAAGTAGCCCTTTAACTAGGGTAGCATGTCATTGAAGAAATAGAAAATCTAATGCAAAGATTTCATCATGATTAATAACTTGAATATAATCACTTTCAAATGAAGGGGCTAGTTGACCTTAAGAGGGCTTGAATAATAAGAGATTGGCTAAAAAAAAGCCACAATCCATACCATGGTCTTTCTACAAGAAAAGAAAGTCGCACAAGACCAATTACACAAGAATTTGAAGTTAATTTCTAAAGAATATCAATGATTTGCCACAAATCACTCTTTAAGATGTGGTGGATCAACCATTGGAGTTTGTGAATAAAATAAAATCAAGGTTACATAAATTCTAAATAAATTGAGATAATTAGTAGCTTATTTGATTCCAATTGAAGAATTTTCCATAGTATTAGTTTATGCCCTTAATAGCTCCCATGAGAGAAGCAAAGTATGGACTTCATTGTAGATACTTGAGAGTCCTTTCATTATGGCTGTGAATTTCAACCACTACAAAATAGATATTCAAAGGATATGTAATAACAAGTAAGAAAAGGGATTCATGGTACAAAGTTAAAACCTTTTCATGATCTAATTGATGTAAGTTAGGAAAGTGGGTTTACTTGGGCAGAAACCAAGTCAACTCTAGCCTTGGAAAAGATAAATTAGATAGATTTTATATATCTCTAGATTACTTTCAACTTTCGTTTGCATTAAGTGTTAGCTAGTTAACATAGTTCTTTTGAAGCTCTATCCCCTATAGCTAAGCCAGTCTAACAATGAAAATGTAGTAGAGGCATGTTGGTTTCATACCTATCCCACATTATTTAAGTTAAACCATGTAAGGAAAGGCATCAAGGATATTTGGGCCAACCAAAGCATTTTTTATTAGGTGCTCTGTAGCTCGAGCATAATCAAGGGCCGTTAGGAAAACATAAAATTTTTTAAGATCTATAAAAGTTTATGTTAAAGAGAGGAAAGTAAAATTAAACACACCCTCTGCACAAAAGTATAGTAGAGAGTAGAGAATAGAGATGGGGGAAACTCACTTGCAATCAAAACTTCTCAAAGACAAAATAGTCTTAGAAAAACCAAGGGATTAGAAGCCAATAATCTCCAACAATTCACAAGAGGACATTCAATGCTCCAAATAATACAAGCACATTTTCAAAAATTACATTTCTTTTTCAAAAAATAATTTAGGCACCAGTAGTTAGCCTTCTCTACTAAATATCATTTGATTTCACTAGCCTTCTACAACTTGTTGCCTCACATTAATCCCCTTGCTAGTTGAGCACCAATCCAACTATGGCAGAATCTAGTAAGTTAGTAGCATGGTATGAAGAATCAAATCATGGAGGTTCATGGCACTCAATGGATAGAAATATAAAATTTAGAATGGTAGTTTTGCTAAAGAGCAATATAAGGGTTGTCATTTTTTATTTCCTAGAGGTGTTTTCCAAGTGTACTTGTAAAGTCAAAATGTGCTTTCCTTCGAGGTGTGTCTATCTAACAATGTAATGGTAATGGTCATGCAATGTACAACTAGAAGATGGGTCTAACATATCCTTGAGGGTGTGTCCCACACTTGAGGACCCACTTAATGTAAGGGAATAAAGGGTGTAGTGATATTTAAGGAGACAAGTCTATTGAGCAAGCTCAAGATGTCCTATTATAATGTGCCTTCAAGTTGTGAAATGGGACAAAAGGGCTAGGGATTGAAGGGATGGAGGCAATTGGTGAAGACACCAAGCATTTGTAACTTGAGTACCCCTAGGTGTAGCAATATAGGTGCACTTGCTCTAAGGGTGGCGTCTTTGCTTTCTTTAATTTAACAATTTTTTAATTGTTTTTAAATTGAATAATATATCTTAGGGAGGGATTGTAGTATACATGACAAAATTGTGCCTAGGATATTTTCCTTGAGTGACTATGGGAAGAATTGATGGGAACATTGAGCACACCTACTATCCATTGTATCTTCTAATAGCTCGAAGAAATATGATGGGAGAAGTAATGCTTGCTCATCTCCCTCTAGGACACTTTAGAGCTACTCTACTTAGACTTTCCACATATCCATGGGCTTCATGATGAAACTAGCTTTCCAATTGCTTTGAGCCTTGCATGCCTTCAGTAAAAGCCCTTTGGTCATCTCCCTCTAGGACACTTTAGAGCTAATCCACTTAGATTTCCACATATCCATGGGCTTCATGATGAGACTAGCTTTCCAATTGCTTTGAGCCTTGCATGCCTTTAGAAAATCCCTTTGCTCATGTTGGTCTTGTCACTTTTTACCTTTGTTTGTGGTCATCTTGATGAATGAGGTGATGTTGCAATCAGATTTGATACTCTTGAGGCTTGGCCTCATGAGACATTGAAGTCAAACACTAGAATAGTGTCTGATTTATGTTGACATTGAAAGTATTGCATGGTCTCTTCAAAGACCTCTCTATTTCTACAAAGCATGAAGATCAATTGATAATGGGGCTTCTAGCACCTTCTATGTTTGAGATCATATGGTCATTCTATTGTAGCACAAGTGCACATAGAAGTCTCTATCACTTCTTATGTTACTTGGGACTCTTCTTCATTGTGGGATTGTGACTCCTCATTTTTCCTTCTTTGGGTGATTTTTCTCCCTATGAATCTTCAAGCATTGGTGAAGCTGATGCCACTCAAGGTGTTTTCAAGGGCTCTCGGGTAACTTTATCTCATGGTCTATGTTGGATGCTAAATATAAGGGATTCTTGTGAACATATGGGCAACCAAATTCCCACCTTCTTAGCTCTCTTTTTGTATTCTTTTCTCTTCTTTACATGCACCTTCCTTTTGCCTCTTCTTTCATCTTTAGCTCCTTTTTTCTATTTAATTAATTTCTTTTCCCCCTCTCTTATTTTCTTCACACTTTAAGGTATCTTGTTATAGATGCATTAAATTTGGGAAATTTTTGAACGAATTCATGGAAAACTTTGAAACATTTGACCACAATTTTACCTTCTTACCATAGCTTCCCACCACACTTGATGTGTACCATACCTCTCCACACATAATTTTTTTTTCAATGCTTCCTTTGTTGCAATGGTATGGTCCATGCTCAATGACTATTTTCTTTTCTTGTAGTATATATGTGATTTTTTGTGTTTTGTAGACTATTTATGTACAATAGAAGTGGTTTGTTTATTTGCTACAAGGTAAAATTTTCATAGGCCTTAGGCATCCATCATTCATATAAAATTGTGTGATACTAAAGGTCTATCAATGGCTCTAGATTTTATGGTTTGCATGCTAAGACACATAAGGGGATAATGATATCTAAAAGCAAATCAAACATTCCAATATGACTTGCAATGTGTAGCTCTTCTTCTACCAAGAACTTGTCCAATTCGAGGATGGTGTTGAAGCTCCAGTTGTGAGCCAAGATTTCATGTGAGAATGATGAGTTTGAAAGAGGTAGGCGTATAATAGGTGGGGTGATAATGATGATTCTTGATGGTTGTGTGCTACTTGGCATTAGTCATGAGACATCTACATGCACAAGTGATTTTTATTAATGCTTATACCACACTCTTGAGAAAGGATTAGGTGAATGAGCTTTTAGCTTGAGCTCCTCAATGTTTTTCTCATCCATGATTTCTATGATGGAAGAATAAGGGGATACTAGAGGAGGGGCTCTTGCTCCTTTCTTTATCACTCCCTTTAAGAATTCCTCTTATGTCAAAATATTCTTAAGGTAGATGTATTTTTAGTCTTCCCAAGTTGTTGACCAATGAGACATAACCTTTATGAAATCATCATTTGTGATACCCACGTTGATGATTTCATATTCTTTGGCTAAAGTAACAAATGTCATATTGAGTTGGATACAACACTATAATACAATATCTATTTTAACCACTAGTTCCACTGCCATCCTACATATGATTCTCTTTGTATAATTAAAGTGTTTGTTAACTAGGGGTTAAGGTTTTAAGGGACTCACTTGACGATACATTTGGTCCTTGATATCCAGATATTTATCTAGGTTTTGTTCCACCTGTGCTACACCATCCTTTTTCTTTTGTTAGATTTAGTTGACTATAAGATGGTAGTATGAGACTACTCTTAGGGTGGGTCCATTGTTGATTGAATTGGCTCTTTTGTTGGAGCAACATTGGAAATAAACATGTTGTTGTTGTTGTGGATCAAAGGTGGTTAGTTTGGTAGTCTTGGTAGGTTTAGAATGGGGCTAAGATTGCACATTTTGAGAAACAAACAAAGGTCTAGCATCATAATCAACAAGTCATTTTGTTCGTATATAATACTATATGCTCATTATCCTTTGACCTTTCCACATCTTTTAAGGTTGTTCCTATTGAACAACTTTTCTTTTTTTCGTGTATGATATAGTTAGCTCTTTGTTTAGGTGCTTTTGGAAAGCCAAAATCTGAGATTTCCCTAATAGAATACATAGGCCTTGAGAAGGGCTTTAAGAACCCATATAAGCAAGGAAAGCCACCATTTGTGGTTCCATTATTTCCATACACATCCTATTCTTAAAAGTACAATCTTTGAATGACAAGTATTCACTATTATATGCCACCTTTTGAGAGCACATTTTAAGACGGATTTGAAGCACCAAAGTGGCCCGAGAGCTATAAAAGTGGTGGTTTTGGTGAAAAATGTGTAGATCATAGATTGAGGAGCTTGAGTTTTTCTAGGTGGATTTTGATGTCAGAAATCGAATGCAAGTGTCCATTTGTCAATCGGAGTGTGTTTGACCTCCCATTTAATGGCCATAAGGTTTAGCATTATCTCGAGGAAGTTACTATATGTATATCCTCTACATCATGTGCGTTCAAGGCTTATTCATAAATATCCTTATCTGTGAAAATTTTCTAAATAAAATAACCCTTTTCTATTCAATCTGTAGATAACCCCTTTATAGTACACCCTTCTATAAAAATGGTATTTTAAAAATACCTTATTTTGAACCCACGTGATGCACACATACATTCATGAATAACTTACCCAAGAGCATTATAAAGCAGCTACTTGATCTAGAAGCCAAAAAGCAAGTGTTGGGGGCAAAGTTAATAGTTTTCGATGCTAGGAAGCCGCCCGAGCCATTCGTAATAACAAATCCGAGATTGTTTGCCTCTTCGTTTGCCTCGAAACCACTTTTGTTGACAGTGCAAATGCGAAGGAGATGAATTGATTAATCTGGTAATCACTGTTTATTGAAGCTTAAAAGCTTTAAAATGCTCAAAAACTGAATGAGAGGGGGCATTTTTTAACGCACCCTTTATGGCAAAAAAAATGGCAAATTTTGCCTTATGAAATCACAAAGATTAGGCTTGGCCATGGCTTCTTGCAAATTTTTTCTATTTTTTGCCTCGACAAGTAAGAAAAATGATGCACTGAATGAGAATATCAAAATCTAGTCTTTCTCTCTCACCATAATTGATGTTTGTATGGGCTGAGAGGATGAGGAGGAATGGCTGCTAGATCATGGTAAGATGCAAGAAATGGAGCAAGGAAAAGTGAAGGTCAACATCAATAGTTGTGTGCTAGCATCAACAGCTCTGTTTTTCAAAATACAATGCCTCATGTGTGTGGGATTTATCACGAGTGCTGATTTATTACATATTATGTCGTATCTCTTGTGTTTATTCGTGAAAAATGGTTGAAAATTCTTGGGTTATGTTTGTCAATGTCTAAAATCATTAAAAAATAGCCACTTTTAGTTGTTTACAAAAACAAAACTACAAAATCCGAGATGCAAGTTTTAATGCAAAAATGTAGATTTTGTTAGGTTTTGAGGATTCAATATTGTTCACATGGAATAATAATTGATATGATGATAGACCATAGTCTATATTAGTCACATAAATTAGAAAATCAAGAAAAAGTAGTAATTTATGTTCAAGTAAATAGAAAAAAAACCATGAAAGATAGTCTTTTTGTAAGAAAGAGTAGAGAAAAAGTAGTTTTAATGCACTAAAAATTATCAAAAATTAAGAGTGTGCATGTGGATGTATAATGAGGGTATATCATGGGAATTCACATAAGCTTACCTCTATTTATGTATGAAAATTTCTTATTTATTGCTCATTCATACGAAAAAATGATGACAAAACCCTTTTACATATATGCACAAAAGCAAAATCCAAGCGCTAATGGAAAAATGGATGAAAAGAGATAAGCTTTAAATAAGTTCTAATTACATTGTATATTATAGAATATAGGCTTTGGTTTATTCAAGTTTAAAGAGGAATAGTAGCACGGGTTAACCTAGTACTATCCCTTTGCAACACAACATAATGTTAGAGAAAAGAAATAATGGAAAGATTGTTTTCGCATAGCAGTTGACTAATTTATAGTTAAAATTGTTTGATCACAATGATTCATGCATGTTGCATTTCCTTTAAGCATAGTATCAAAAGAAAAAGTTTCGGATGCATAGCACATGTATGCCTAGTTGTGACCAACGCTGAGTGTGTGAGATTCCTTTATATAGGATAGCACAATAATCTTTGGGGAGATGTTATGTGAGGTTGAAATATTCCTTGATCATTATATACATCATGAGAGAATTCTGTCATGTTTGTTTTTTATGTTTCAGATGGTGCATCCTAGGACTAATCCCTAAGATGTAGGAGAGCTACAGGAGCCACATCAATCAGTTGGGGATCCTCTATTTGTATGTTAAATGAGGTGTTAGTCACCTATATGTATGGGACACTCCCTCTACTTGGATTCAGGATGGGTGGTGCATTGGATTAAAACTTTGAGACTCATGTCTACAAATGCATCTATTAGATTAACCATTTTGTAGCATCCAGATATGCTCTTAACTGCGAGGCTATGGGGCTTCTTTAGTGTGTGTACGAGCTTGGCTAGAGCCTTAGAACTAGTGATAGGCCCATAATTGGTCTCGAAATAGGTGGTGCATTTGCTAGGAGCTACTAATAAGTGGCAGTTTTTGAAACTTGGCTACTAGAAGGGATTTAGTTAGTTAGTGTATGTGAAAAAGTATCGAGATAGATCCAATATATCATGATAGGAACCGTCAAGCCAAGAATCAACATCAAGAAAGTGTTGAAAGGGCTAGATGGAGATCAGATATCCTTAGGAGGTTTTCTCCTAAGCACGACAGTCCAATATCACTAAGGGTGAGAGGTCTTATTGAACCAATTAATATCCAGGTTAGTCCATTAGGGGAATCAAGAAGCTCTAGCATTTCCATTTCCCGAAATGTCAGTGTACTCCAAGTGGGAGTGTAATCCCCTGGTACAAACCCCTAGAGCAAACTCGGTTGTTATGATGGTACAAACAATTGCAATACTTGCGAGAACAACATATTGGTCAATGCTTGGTTTTCCCCTACCTATTTTTTATGGGTTAGCAAAAGAGGATGATGAAATCTATATTAGTGAGTTTCAAAAGTTAATGTTTAATTGTCGGGATCTAGGATGAAGGGCATCTTATGATGTTCTTTAATATGACTTTAAAAGGAAGAGTTGTGGTGTGGTATCATGGCTTCGAAAGCCGGAACCATAACTACAATAGATCTATTTTATGTGGCCTTCCAAAGAGAGTTTTGCTTTTGAGAGAGAGGTGGTCAATATTGGCCACGTGTTTTGAATGTAACATGTTAAAAGCCTCATGAGAATGCTTGAGCTTATGCCAAGAAATTGAAGGAGGTGTTCTGCAAATTGCAACCCTCTATTCCCATTCCACATGCTATCCAACTATAGTACTTCCTACATGGATTGGATTTCAACATCCAAGTACAGTTGAGTAGTGTTCCTCTCACTAATATAGATACTGTCATTACACGAGTGGAGGAGATAGAGTCATGATTACAAGTGACCTATACATCTAGGGAAAATCTCTATTCAAGTCTCGGTCCCAACAATAATTTTTCATTACCTACAACTAATGGAGGTCAAGGTGCAATAAGTCCATCCATAAAAAATCTTAATGCAAGAGAAAGCATCATGCAAAATATACCTATGTTGCCAACTCCTCCTAATGTTGCTATACCAATGGCTAGCCAAATGGGCCTCTTAAATAGCAGAAGGCAAATGAAAAATCCCAATGCAATGTCAACTAATCTAACTATGTGGTTAAGCCATTGGGACGCCAAGCAAATGATTACCGTTATGAGTCTAGTACATCAAATATTTTTGGGGAAGTCAAGGACATGATGAAGAATTATACTAACATGATAACTAAACAATATAAACAAATAGCCATAGACATAAACTTCCTAAAGAAGTATCAAAACTTAATAGGAAGTTGATGCCCTGAAGAGGGTGGCTCGTCAAGATTTAGCTATAAGTGGTGTGGTGGTCAAAATTTCCCTCATATAAAGTGCAATATATGTGGTGAGAAGTTAGGACATATGGCTATCACATGTTGGAATAGAGTTATTTCACTCTAGCAAGGCAGTCAACAACCTGGGCCAATGAAACATCGTTCAAATGATGCAAATCCTCAAGGAGAGGGCCTTAAGCAAATCTTGCAAAGGGGAAAAGCCACCCTAGAGGAAGTGCCTAGTGGAGTTAGTTTGGTAGAGGCACTTCCAATTGATGGAAACACAACCTTTGACGATGTAAGAGTGGTCACTACAGGCCAAAAAATGAGAGAGGTTTAGAATGATGACCCTAGTATATGGAAAGCTATACCTAAGCCTATCATGGTTGACAAGAAGGTTGCAAATGCCAATACCCAAGTGGGTCCTCTTAAATCTGAAGGTGTCTTAGAGGAGCTTGTGGTTAAGAGCAAGCATAATTCAAAATCAAAGGAGGTTGTTAAGATTGTTAGAAAGTCGAAAGAGAGAATGGTATAGCAAGAAAAAAAGACTATTGTAAACTTCCATGAGTTTGATCTAGCGAATGCTCTATGTGAAGTCAAGTGAACTTGCTACAGTTAATACACCCTAGGGTTCAAGCGTATGTTTATAGTATCTTGATAGGAAGTGCTATGGTAGATCTGGGCTCATCCGTAAACATCATGAGTATAGACTTACTCGAGAGGCTTGGTTTGCCCATTCAAAAGGATGTCATAACTATCGTAAAAATGGTTGATGAGAGTTTAAGATAGCTAGAAGGAATAGTCTCTCAAGTACAGGTAACAACAATGCATATTGAGTGTGTTCTTGATTTCTATGTTGTTAGGAGACCAAGCTATCAGTTGCTACTATGACGACCATGGATATTACACTTTGATTGTTTGGTAGACATGTCAGCTAGTCGGTTGATCTTTGGGTGTGGGTCCAAGAGAATGATTTTGGATGTTTATCTTGAATGCCCATTGAATGAAATGGCACCACCTCCCACTACAGAATGGGAGGCACCTAAGGGTACCTTTGCCACTGGAACTTCGAGCTCTAGTGAGTTTGATGAGGGTTCCACAATGGAGGAGGTCTATCAAGTGTGTTTGAATGAGTTAATAGGGGCAAAAGATTGAATACACGAGGTTGATGTAATAAAGTGGGATCTTGGGACTCCTAATGATCTCTATACAATCAAACTCAATACTATATTATTTGACGATGAGCGTGCAAACTATATAGTGCTCCTATAGGAGTTTAGGGGTATATTTGCATGGAGCTATGATGAATTGAAGGGGATTCCCCCTACTATTTGTTGAGAAATAAGCATGGGAACATGGGAACTCTCCTTATACTAGAGAAGATAAGGGTAGCTAGGTGTAAACGGACTAGAGGACATGGGAGAAAGGGGAAATCCTAACCCTAACCCCTCTAGAGGCTATATAAACAGTCTAAAGTACACACTCACTATTGAGGAGAGTGTACTAGTTGTACCTTGAACAATTGACTAAACAAGATCTTATTCTTGTACTTGAGCTCTCTATCTCCCTCTTGTGCACAATCTCTCATGCTTCCAACTCTGATTTGCAACATGGTATCAGAGCCTCCTCTGATCCTTTCAGCTTCCTCTATCCTCAACTTCACTAAGTGCACATGAGCATTCATCATCTTCATCTTTTCCTTCTTACCTCCATAGCCAAACCTTGAACCCCTGACCTTGGAGGGCTTGGTTAGAACAAAGGAGCCTGTATCTTGCCCGACATTCTTCTAAGAAGTTGTGCCTCAGCTCCAACTACCTATCACGTGAACATTGACATCGTCCACATCAGAAGGTGGCATTGTAAAAAATGCAGAGACAAGCGTAGATTTAGGTTGAGATCGGTTCGTATTGCTGTGTGCACTGTAGAAGGTGCAATCATGGCAGGTTTCTTGGGGCAATGGTAGCCCCCCAAGTGGGCTTCTTAACCCTAAAAGGGTTTGACAATTCCTTCTTTGTTGGCCACATAGAGAAACTCTAACTGCCTATTTCCTGGCAGCCATAGCCAAACCTCGAGCTTTCTTCATATTTCAATTTTTTCACACTAGTGATATCACTAACAATGATTCTAATCACTGATTAAGCTAGTTGAAAATTCGAAAGCTCTATTTCAAAGTCTCTTACCCTCAATGGACCTCCTTAGTTCATCAAACAACCCATATTTCACATCTCAAGTGGCATAAACTTTGAGATGAGTGCTTGAAGCACTAATGTTGAATTTTACAATCACGTTGCTAGCTAGATATTGACTAAATCTGGTGTTTTTATCAAAAAATTAAATCCATCAAGTGCTTTATGTCATTAACCACTTCTTGCTTGGTTGTAAGGCTATTGTACAAATATAAACACATAGAGCATAGACCATCCTATCTTTCATCATAAACTTGTGTTTCTTGCTACATATCAAGTGTATTTTAGTTTATATATCCTGGTCTTTCACATTTGCAAGTGATTCTTGTATTGTTGTAAGGGTATTTGTACATTGATAAACACATAGACCATATCCCAATATTAGTTTTCTACTGGTAAATCAGAGATATGAGTGTTATTGTACTCTCCTCTGATTCATCCCATAGCATAGAGTTGATTGATAAGCCGTGCTCCACCAAGAACTCCTCTAATAATAGGCCACATTATCAGGAAGATCCTGAAGTCCAGTCAAATCTCACCTTGTTGAAACCTAGGAAAACAATAAAGCTTAAATCAAGGGTTGTTCGAAGAATAGGACCTCCTAAATCCTATCTTGAGATATTGCATATGTATGAATTCCAACTATTTTCAACTCTACAACTTTAAAAGTTGGTTATAATTTGTAAGGCTATCAGTTCTACTATTCGGTTGTACTTGGCCACCTGTAAAGGACTAGACACACTACCATTGCTTAAGGCAATAGATAAGACTTTCCTATAATGGCCATGGCCTATGCAGATGTAAGGCCTCAAATTTGCAAGTTCAATAGAAAAGATTTCCATCCTTGGCAAGTTTTGGTAAAATAAAAAATGATGGAAAGAGGTTATTGACCCTTCATAAAAGGGACTAAAGTTATTGACCCTTCCAATCCCCTTGATGTAGAAGATGATGAAAGGGCTCAAGCCATCATCATGCTTCATTTAGACGAATCTTTAATTCATCATATTGATCAACTCTCCGTTGCCAAGGAGAAGTGGGATGAACTTGAAAGGCTCTACAATGCTACAGGGAAGAACTCCAAGTTCTTTCTAAAGATTGAGTTTTTTAGCTTGGAGTACAAATAGGGAGAAGATCTAAGCAAGTTTATTTTACATATGAAGGGGCTTATGGCACAACTGGCCTTCGTTCAAGCACCTATTCATACTGAATATGCCATTTCCATCCTTGTGAAGTCTGTAAAGAAGGTTTTTCCAACCCTTGTGACTACCCTAACCAATATCCCAAACCCAACCTTGGCAAGTACCATCTAGTCTTTCTTGGATGAAGAGAAGAGAAACCATACTGAAGGGACTTCATCATTTACTTCCCGTGAGAAAGTGTTAGTCCATACCGCTTCTACTAAGTGCTCCTTCTATCACAAAAAAGGGCATATTGTAAGCAATTGTTGGAAAAAATATCATGACAAAGTGAAGTGCAATAAATGAAAAAAGACCGGGAATATCACTAATAAGTGTCCTAGTGTTCCAAAAATACCTAAGGAATTGGAGGTCAACTTTGCCTCCCAATCCACAGATAACCAACACTTTTGAGTCTTGTAACACTCTACCTATAACCTTCTTTTGTAGCCTGATTTATAAAGGCATCTCATTATGGATTAAGGGGGGGTATTCTACCATGTTGTATCCAATGCCACCTAGCATTGAGGGGGGGTGTTGAGAAATAAGCATGGGAATATGGGAACTCTCCTTATACTGGAGAGGATAAGGGTAGCTAGGTGTAAATGGACTAGAGGACAGGGGAAACCCTAACCCTAACCCCTCCAGAGGCTATATAAATAGGCTGAAGTACACACTCACTGTTGAGGAGAGTGTACTAGTTGTACCTTGAATAACTAACTAAACAAGATCTTATTCTTGTACTTGAGCTCTCTCTCCCCCTCTTGTGCACACTCTCTCATACTTCCAACTCTGATTTGCAACACTATTGTGGTGCACACAATCCCATTGAAAGAATGTAGTAAGCCAGTGAGGTAGAAGGTTAGATGAATGCCTTTTGAGCTGAGAGAGCCTCTTTTTTAGGAATTGATGTGTTTAAGAAATTTAGGTCTAATGTTTCCTATTGAACACAATGAGTGGTGCTCATCGGTTGTGATAAGGAAGAAGAAGAACAATCAAATTTTCCTATGCATAGATATTAAGGAGCTGAACAAGTAGACAGTAAATGACACATACCCTCTATCCTTTATTGACCAATTTTAGATTAGTTGGCAAGGCGAGAAATGTACTCCTTTATGGATTGCTTTGTGGGCTATAATAAGATAGCTATAGCTTTAAAGGAGGATAAGTTGAAAATGACATTCATTACAGTCTTTGGTACCTTTGTGTACAATGTCATGGATTTTGGTCTATGTAATGCTTCTAGGTCTTAGCAAAGAATGGAGGTCATTTGTCGATATCTCTATTGAAGAACTTAAGGTTTTTATAGATGATTTAGGGGCAGCTACCAATACCCATGATAGATAACTCATTGTTCTACGTAAGAGCTTTGAGCAATGTTGTGAGTATTACATAGTGTTAAATCATTGGATGTGTGTATTTGGGGTTCCTTATGGCCTATTGTTGGGTCATGTTGTGAGTGAAGCAGGCATTGCCAGTAGCATTGATCCTGAAAAAGTATAGTGATTGTAGCCATGAGCCCACCCACCAGTCCTAAAGAGGTTCAGAACTTTGTTTTGTCTATGGACTATTATTGTTAGTTCATTAATGCATTGATTGAGTGCTCATTACCTTTGAAGAGTCTCTTAGCACACAACCATGTTTTCAAATGGACTAAACCGTGTGGAGTGGCATTTGAGGATATTAAGATGGAATTATCTAAAATGCTAGTGTTGAAAGCTCCTAAAAGGGGTGAGGTTTTTTATATCTTTATAGTTGCAACAAGGTGTAGTATTAGTTGTTTCTTATCACAAAATTGGGAGGTGCAACTGTATCATCCGATTGCTTTTGCAAGTTGAAAATTGGTTGTTTTGGAGCTTTGTTATAGTTATTTAGAAAAAGATGTTGAGATATCGAGCTCCACTCATGATATGCCAGGGTGACCATTGTGCATTTATGTCACCGACTTGTTAGTGCAGATGCAGTCGGTATACCGCCCATGAATAATAGCTAGATGACAACTATCCTTATCTACTCTAGTTCGTGGCTCAGTTAGTATGCCACCTTAGTTAGTTGAGTTTGGTTTGAGACCCATATATAGGGTTCTTCTATTTCTCTGTACTTGAGTTCTTTTGGCTTACACAACTAAGAAGACGAAAACTATTTTCAACCTCCACCTGTGTGTGTATTCCCCCATTGTGCAAGCAAGAAAGCTACAAGTGAGACTCCTTCCTTCTCTTCCACAATCGTGACATGGTATCAGAGCTTGGTTCGTGGTAAGGAGCTCAAGAAAGCAAACCAAGTTCATGGCGTTCTGGTAAGAGGACCAGTGTTGCTTTCATTTTTCAAGTTTGGAGCAAGTCTCTGCAGCCGAAAAGTGCAAGAGTGCATTGTCTGAGATTGAGATGCCCTTCGTGGTGTAGCAAGAGGGCAGTATATGTTGCGAGGAAGGCATGAGCCCTTAGTTTCCCTGTTTTTTTGGTTCGAGGCCATTTCGGGGCCTGTTTTGGAGGTGGAAGTTTTCCACACGCACTCAGGAAAAGGCCCTGTTTTTTACTGTGAGACCACTATTCTACAGGTCGGTGAAAAGTTACTGTAGAAATTGCATCGTATGCTTGTGTGCAGAGACATTGGGAGTTACAGAATCATCCTTGTTGCCAGTTGATGCAAAATCGTCACTAGGAAGTGACTGTGTGGTCAAATACCACTTTCGTCAGTTTTGCAGATTTGCCCTTGTGAGGCTGAAGCTGTGTTTTTTGCAGTGACATAAGTTTTTACAGTGTTCTATAATGGCATCTGATTCTCTTTCACAGATTGTCACTGAAAATATTGACAAGAACAACTTCCAAGCATGGAAGTTTAGAATGATGAATTTCCTTATGGAAAAAGGATATTGGGAATTTGTTGCAAGAAATGAAGAAGAACCAGTTCTTCCTGATGTTCCCAATCAACAGCAAATGCAGGCATTTAAAGGATGGCATGAGAGAGCCAGAAAAGTTATGTACTTGGTGGCTGTCTATCAGTATTTCAGACTCTATGATTGTGCATATTCAGGATGCAAGTACGCCAAAGGAGGCATGGGATACTTTGTCAAAAATGTATAGCACAAATACGCAAGCCAGGAAAATGCAGCTCAAGCAAGAGTTGCACAACGTGCAAAGAGAAAGTATGAGCATCAATGACTACCACATGAAGGTGAAGAAGATTGCAGATGCACTTGCTTCCATTAGGTCACTAGTGGAAGATGATGATTTAGTTTCTGTGACCTTGAATGGTCTAGGAAAGGATTATGCACAGTTCTGAATATCCATTTCCGTCCGTGAAAGATTTCCTGATTTTGAGGAGTTGATTGCTCTTCTAATTTCTGAGGAGTAGAGAAATGGTGGTGCATCTTCTTCAGGAGGAACTTCAAAAGAAGCTGTCTTCTACTCAAATGCTAGAAGAGGTAGAGGCAAAGGTAGAGGAGGCCGATCTGGAGGCCGTGGTAGAAATCAAAATATGCAACAAACTCAAGAAAACTAGTCCTATGGAGGAGGACATGGTAACTCTAGAGGCAGGGGAAGCCAAAGAGGTCGTGGTGGATGGCAAAGAGGCCAAAATGCAAACAGCAATGTTGAATGCTACTACTGTGGTAAAATGGGTCATATGGCTAAAGACTGCTATAAAAAGCAGAATGACATCATGAATGGAAAATTGCAACAAGGGAATTATGCATATTCTAGTAGACAGGGCGATGACAGAAATGAGCACTTGTTTATGGTGCAGCACATGACCAATTCTGTGAGAAGTGCAGAAGAAAGCAACGATGTGAGGTATGCTAACTCAGGTGCATCAAACCACATGACAGGTCATGCAGAATGGATGCATGATGTAAGGAAAAGGGAAAAACTAGGATTTGTGGAGACTGGTGATGATATTGCACATCCTATTGTGCAGATTGAAAATATTCCTTAGTCTTTGCAGGATGGGAAAAACAAATACATGTCGGATGTATTTCATGTCCCGAATATTACCAAGAACCTGGTTTCTGTTGGTCAAATGGTTGAGCTGGGCTTGCAGGTCAGATTTAATTCCCATGGATGCTTTGTTGAGGATATGAAAAATAAAGGTTCCTTGATAGCAAAAGGAAAGAAGAAGGGTAGAATGCTTACATTGGATGCAGACATGCCTGAATTGAGTGCAGTAATGTTTGCACATGGGACTGGTGTAGTTGCAGATATTGATATCTGGCATAAAAGCATTGGTCATGTTAATGTACAGCGACTTAAATCAATGCAAGCCCAAAATATTGTTGCAGGATTGCCTAAATTCAAGGTTGCAGAAATGCATAAGGTATGTGAAGCCTGTCAATTTGGAAAACAGGCAAGGAAACCATTTCCTAGACATGTTCAAGAGAGTAAGAAGCCATCGAAATTAATCCACTCTAATGTGTGGACTACTAAAGTTGCATCTATTGGAGGCTATCATTATTTTGTTACTTTTATTGATGACTATAGCAGAAAAGTTTGGGTGTATTTTATGAAAAAGAAGAGTGAAGTGTTTGGGCATTTCAAAACTCTTAAAGCTATGGTTGAAAAAGAAACAGGCCTGCAAATAAAATGGCTAAGGTTAGATGGAGGGGGAGAGTACCTCTCAAATGAGTTTGCAAGGTTCCTGCAGGAGCATGGCATAAAGCAACAATATTCATGTAGTCATACCCCACATCAAAATGGAATTGTAGAACGAAAAAACAGGCATATTGGAGAGGTATCTCGTGCCATGCTCAATGAAAAAGACCTGCCAGATTTTTACTGGGCTGAGGCAGTTGCTACAGCAGTCTTGATAATGAACAGGACTCCCACTGCAGCAATACATGGGATGACTCCAGAGGAGAGGTATACTGGTAGGAAACCAGATATTTCTTATTTGAAAAATTTTGGTTGCATTGCCTATGTTCATATGCCAGATGAGTTGAGATCCAAGTTGGATCCAAAAGCTGAGAAGTGCATCTTTATTGGTTACTCTCTACAGAGTAGAAAGGGTATAGATGCTATAACCCTTCTACTCGTAAGTTTACAGTGAACAGAGATGTCATTTTTGATGAGATGAGTAGCTGGTATAAACCAGTAAATGTGATTGATGATGTAGATGCACAAAATGGTAATGCTGCACAGAATTCACAACAATAGTCACAAAATATTAGTGGACCCTGGAGTGTCCTCTAGCAGTGGTTCACATTCTTCGCCATGGACAGGTAGATTGAGATCAGGAGAATCTCCTCAAAGCAATGCATATAGTGGTATGCAGGTTTCACGAAAAGGAAAAGAGAAGGTAGATCAGCCCATGTTTGATGTGAATGCAGGTCACTCTTATGTGGATGGTGAATCCAGTGGCTCAGAACAGAGCATTGATGATGAGTTGGGTATTCCTTCTATTGTTACACGTGGAGTAAGGAAACCCAGGGATGTTTTGAGAGCACCTGGGAGTGAACCTACTTTGCGCAGGTCTACCAGAGCTAGGTATCCTGTGGATAGGCTAATATATGATGGATTTACAGCCATTCACTATGCCTATATGGTCAAAGTGATACAGGAACCAAAACCCACTTCTTTTGAGGAAGCCCTGGGAAAAGAAAAATGGGAGAAAGCCATGGATGAAGAAATGGATGCCTTGGAAATAAATGCTACATGGGAATTGGTACCTTTGCCTAAAGATAAGAATGCAATTGGTTGTAAGTGGGTTTATAAGGTGAAGCACAATGTAGATGGTTCTGTGAACAGATACAAGGCAAGATTAGTAGTCAAGGGGTATGCACAAACATATGGCATTGATTATGAAGAAACATTCAGTCCGATTGCAAGGATGGCAACCGTAAGAGCAGTCATTTCTATGGCTGCATCAAAGGGATGGTCTTTACATTAGATAGATGTAAAGAATGCCTTCTTGCATGGTGATTTGCAACAAGAGGTCTATATGGAGCAGCCACTAGGTTATGTGCATGCTGTTCATCCTGAGTTTGTTTGTAGGTTGAAGAAAGCCTTGTATGGCTTGAAGCAAGCACCTAGAGCATGGTTTGACAAGATAGGACAGTATTTTATCACTATTGGCTTTCAAATTTCCAAGGCAGATTTCTCACTTTATGTGAGAAAAACAGAGAAAGGTATTATCTTGCTTGTCATTTATGTTGATGATTTGATTATCACAGGTGATAGTGATGAAGATATCCTTCATGTGAAAATGCTATTGAAGCAGAAGTTTGAGATGAAGGATTTGGGAGAGCTGAGTTATTTCTTGGGCATTGAGGTAATTAGATCACCAAGTGGGATACGGCTCTTGCAGAGGCAGTATGGATTGGACATGCTATCCAAATATGGGATGACAGGCTGTAAGCCTATTTTAGTTCCTTTGGAGTAGAATGTGAAACTGAGCACAGATGCAGGTGAGCTTCTAGAAGACCCTACTATGTACAGACGCATAATAGGAAGTTTGATTTATATGACTATTACCAGGCCATATTTGAGCTATGTTGTTGGATTGGTATGTCAATTTATACAGGCTCCAAGGAAACCACATTTGGATGCGGCTACTCAGGTATGTGAAGTCCACATTGTAGTATGGACTATTTTACGAGACTGGAGTTCAGATACAGTTGCATGGATACACTGATGCTGATTGGGCTGGTAGTATTTATGATAGATGATCTACCAGTGGATATGTGTTCTCTTTTGGGAGTGCTGCAGTCACTTGGAGCAGCAAGAAACAACCTACAGTTGCCTTGTCGAGCACAGAGGCTGAGTACAGGGGTGCAGCAATGGCTGCATGTGAGGTAGCTTGGTTGCATAAGCTACTTTATGATATGCATCAGCCTACAGATGGGCCAATTGTCATTTATTGTGACAACATGAGCAATATACACTTGGAAAATAACCCAGTCTATCATGCTAGAACAAAGCACATTGAGGTGCATTATCACTATGTGCAGGAGAGGGTTTTACTAGGTCTTATTGATCTACTTTATGTCAGCACAGAGGATCAGGTAGCTGACATATTCACGAAGGCATTGGGCGCAGAGAAGCTGCACAAGTTCAGAGACCTGCTTGGTGTGCAGGAATTGGGATTGAGCTCGAGGGGGAGTGTTGAGATATCGAGCTCCACTCGTGATATGCCAGGGTGACTGTTGTGCATTTATGTCACCAACTTGTTAGCTACAGATGCGGTTGGTATACCGCCCATGAATAATAGCTAGATGACAACTATCCTTATCTACTCTAGTTCCTGGCTTAGTTAGTATGCCACCTTAGTTAGTTGAGTTTAGTTTAAGACCCATATATATGGTTCTTCTATTTCTCTATACTTGAGTTCTTTTGGCTTACACAACTAAGAAGAGGAAACTGTTTTCAGCCTCCACCTGTGTGTGTATTCCCCCATTGTGCAAGCAAGAAGGCTACAAGTGAGACTCCTTCCTTCTCTTCCACAATCGTGACAAAAGAATGTTTGGCTATGGTGTTCGCCCCCGCTAATAAGTTTATATATTACATTCTTTATGACAAGGTGGTGTTTTTCACCAAGATTGAGGGTCTACAATTATTGTTGAATAAGCTTCAACCCCTTGATCAACTAGCCAAGTGATTAATCACTTTTCAGGATTTGACCATGAAATTCATAGTAAGATGCCAAAATTGTAGGAAATTGTGGAATGTTTAGTAGATTTTGATGAGCCTTAGAAAGAGTGGACTGATATTAGTGATTGTGAAGATCTATCCAACATTAATGCAACCTCAATCCTAGTGGTATGCATCTATTATGCATTATCTATCCACTAGTCTTATCCATAGGTAACCTAATAGAAACTCATTCCAAATTTGAGAAGAGGATGATTAAGCAACAAGCACTTCACTTTTCCTTTATAGTTTGTGTCCTGTACAAAAGGGGAGTGGATGAGGTGTATCATTGTTGTGTGGTGCCTAATGACACACCATTCATTTTAGAGGAATGTCATGATTCAACATGTGGGGGTCATTTTGCTGGATGGCTTACCACCTAGAAAGCTTTACATACTAGCTATTGATGGTGGCCAATGGTTTTTTAGGATGCTTTTGCATATGTTAAGCATTGTGATATATATCAGAGACATAGAAACTAGGGAAAATCATAAAAGGCTACTAAATCCCATTCTAGTTATCTTGCCCTTTGAGAAGTGGGATAGTGGCTTTGTTGGGTGGACATGTGTATCCTTCATCCACTATATGAAAGTGTTATATCATTGTGGTGATCGACTATTTTACGAAGTGTTCTGAAGCCTATGATACAATGAAGGATAATGCCAAGGAAATATCTAGTTTAATTTTGGAGCAAATTGTTTACCATTTTGGTCCACCTACAAAGCTTGTTTCTGATTGTGGGACACCTTTTATGAATAAAGTGATTGAGGCTTTGATAGAAGCTCTAAGGATTAAACATAAGAAGACCACACCTTATAACCCCAAAGAGAATGGGCAAGTAGAGAGTACTAATAAGTAGCTTGTGGGAATTTTATATAAGAAGGTGTGGAATCTCTTGCTCTACCACCAAGACCCATGGACCTCTTATTATTTCAAGTGTTTCAAGATAAGTGCAATGGCTACCTTTCACATAGCCATGCACACTCTCACACCTACAAGTATAGTGAGGTTACCTTCATGCTTGATCCAGTTGCCTCCTCCCACAAGCTCTTCGATAGCTTCACGATCCAAGGATCTAGCTCAAGCAAGCTTGATCCTCAAGCTCCATTGCCTCCATGTGTGAGACAAGAGAAGAGATGAAGAAGAGATAAGAAGATAGAGATCTTCTCCACTGTAGTCCCTCATCCTCACACATTCACTCCCTTACTCCCTCACATTTTCTCTCTCAAGCATAAGCACAAGCAAGAACAAGAAGAGGAAGAGAATAAGAGAGCTAGTTTTGGACACATACAAGAATGAGCTTCTTCATTCACTTTTTACCTTTTATACATGTCGTACTCCTCTTGGGCACCCATCCCTTTTTTACATGACTAGCAATTTTAGCTTAGGTTCTCTTTCCATATTTTCTTCCTATTTACATTGTTCCTTCATGCATGATCGTCTACATTAGCAAATGGCATAGGAGGGAGCCTAGCACTCTTTTGCAAGGATTTAGGGTGCACTTTTATATTTAAGACACACTTTCCCCTTTTGCACTTGTCCTGGACTTTTAAATTTACTTCTTATGCTTTTGGCCCTTTTTTTCAATTTTCCCATTGGGCTGCCTTTTTTGGCTTTGTCCTGTATCTTTTCGATTTTCTTTTGCTTTCCTTGCACCACGGTTCACATTACCCCCTCCTAGCTAAGTGTGAGTCCTGTGGCACTTACTAGCACTTGTTGATGAGGGTTCGGGTGGTTGAAAGGTTGCCATGTGGGTCGATGATGGGGCTTTGTGGAGATTGGACATGGAAAAGAAGCATCACCTAATGGATGTGAGGTTGTGGAGGCCTAAATGGGTGATGGCGGATCTCTAAAGTCGATGATTGGTTGTGGATTGTCAAATGTACCTGAAAATAAAAAGGAACTGTACTACCTGGGGGGTGTGCCTACCTCATTGTGCAGTGTGCAGGGTATCCGTGCTAGTGAAACTAGGAGTGGGTCAAAGCTTGTGGTATTTATTCACATTTTGAGAGAGAGAGGTAGACCATGACAAAGGCACACATAGTAAGGGTAGTAGACATGCTCCTTGTAATCCATTCCTTTTAACACACAGTCACACACACAAGTCAACTGTATGTACAAAACACATACTAAGATCAACTGACCTAGATCTAATCATGGTTAAGTCAGTGTGACTTAACCTTATTCACTAAGGTAAACAACTGACAAAAGACTAATGAGCTTGAGTCTCAACACTCCCCCTCAAGCTCAAGTCTTGGTAAAGATATCTGCAACTTGGTCTTCTGTCCTCACATGGACCAAATCAATGTCACCTGCAATCACTTTTTCCCTGATGAAGTGATAGTGTACCTCAATGTGCTTAGTCCTAGCATGATAGATAGGACTACTGGCTAGGAGCACACTACTCATGTTGTCACAATAGAGTGTGACAGGCCTGACTTCTTGCATGCCCAAATCATTAGGAAGCTTCATGAGCCATGCTACCTCACATGCATGTTGAGAAACATGCGGGATCTAGAGCATGGCAGTGAGTTATGGTGGATGGAAGGAGAAGTGTGGACTCATGATGGAGAAGACAAAGACACTGTTTTTTACATAAGTGAATTAGGTTCCAAGATTGAGACTTGGACTCATAAACACAATCTTGTGTATGTGGACAATGACATTGACACTTCACTGAAAAGAAAAGAGTACTATCATTGCATTAAGAAAAGGAAGCAAGTACAATACTTTATAGGAAAGTAGGAAACTGCAGTAGGCACCACTGTGCATATGGGATAGGTTAGCCTGCATGTCCTTGGCCCTGAAGCTCCATACAAAGAGGCTGTTTAGTGAGTGTGATTGTTGATTCTCAACAATGCAGCTAGTGCAGCACCTCTATACTCTGCCTCAGTACTGGAGAGTGCAACTGTAGGTTGCTTCTTACTGCTCTAGCTGACCATACTACTACCAAGGGAAAATGCATACCCACTAGTAGATCTCCTGTCATAGGTACTTCCTCCCCAGTCAGCATCTGTATATCCTGTAAGCTCCAAAGGCTTACCATGCTCATAGAATAGACCATAATCTGATGTAGCCTTTACATATCTCAAGATCCTCCTCACTGCATCCAAGTGCTGCTTCATAGGCTTCTGTATGAACTGACTAATCAGTCCAACTGAGTAGCTAAGATCTGGTCTAGTAATGGCAAGGTAAATCAGGCTACCCACCATTTGTCTATACATAGTGACATTCTCAATCTCATGTCCAACATTTGCAAGTAGCTTAACATTTTGTTCCAATGGAGTGCTCAATGCTTTGCAATCCAACATACCATACTTGGTTATCATATCCTGTGCATACTGCTTCTGTAACAACCAAGTACCATGAGGTGTAGAGACAACCTCAATCCCAAGGAAATACTTCAGATCTCCCAAATCTTTGACTTGAAATCCAGCATGTAACATTTCCTTGATCTCTCCAATTCTTGTGATATCATCACCTGTAATGATCAAGTCATCCACATAGATGGCTAATACCACATAACTAGCTCTTGTCTTCTTTGTGAATAGGCTATGATTAGCCTTGCCCATAGTAAAACCAAGTTTTTGTAAGCATGCAGCATTCCAAGCTCTAGGTGCTTGCTTCAGCCCAAATAATGCTTTCTTCAATCTACCCACATATGTAGGAAAATCTAGATGTGCATACCCCTCGGGCTGATCCATGTATACTTTCTCAACCAAATCACCATTGAGAAAAGCATTCTTCACATCCATTTGATACATACTCCATCCTTTAGATGCTGCCAAAGCAATCACTGCCCTCACGGTTGCAATTTTAGCAACATGACTGAATGTTTTCTCATAATCAAGACCATATTGTTATGCATACCCTTTTGCCACAAGTCTTGCCTTGTACCTTTCCAATGTGCCATCTGATTTGCATTTCACTTTGTATACCCATTTGCAACCAATAGCCATTTTTCCTTCAAACAAAACAACCAAATCCCAAGTGTCATTTTCAGCCAATGCTGAATATTCCTCATCCATTGCCTTACACCAATGATCATCCAAAATAGCTTCAGAAAACTTTGTGGGTTCCTTGAAGCTAGTGACTTTTTCCATATATGCATAGTGCCTCACTGTGTAGCCACTATATGTAAGCCTATCCACAAGCTTCCTGACTCTTTCTGATCTCCTCAACTGAGGTGCAATATGAGACTCTCCTCTCTCATGAGGTGGTATATATCTATGTCTCACACCAGGAGTCACAACTGATGGAATACCAAACTCGCTATCCAAGCTGTCAGTACACCAGGTGAATCATAACCACAAGTGAGTGGCCCTGTAACATCATCAAGTTTTCCTTTGCCTTTATCCACATCTCTCCCCCTCACTGACATACCCATGTCAGTGGACAAAGATGCTGAAGTCCTCAATCTACCTGTCCAAGGACTAACTGATGTAGTAGCATCTTTAGAAGGCCAATAAATTTCTGCACTTTCATTTGTACCTGCATGTACATAAGGATCCTGACAACCATAATCATCATTCATCACAGTGATCTTCTTCTCATGCCATGATTTCAGCTCATCAAATACCACATCTCTTGAGACCAATGTCTCATGAGTAGAAGGATTGTAGCATTTGTACGCTTTCCTATCTTGTGCATACCCAATAAAGATGGCCTTTTCTGCCTTTGGATTGAGCTTCTTCCTCTTTTCATCTCGAACATGTACATATGCCAAGCATTCAAAAACCTTAAGATGTCTAATGTCCGGCTTTATCCCATAAAGCCTCTCATAAGGAGTCACCTCATGTATACCTGCTGTTGGTGTACGATTCATGACATACATTGTAGTTATTACAGCCTCTGCCCAATATGCATTTGGTAGGATTTTCTCATTCAACATGGCTCTAGCCAATTCCATGATCACCATGTTTTTCCTCTTTGCCACACCATTTTGTTGTGGTGTGTACCTGCATCTCGAATGCCTTTTAATTCCATGAGCTGCCAAGGAGTGATCAAAGTCTTTAGAAACATATTCTCCACCACTATCAGATCTCAAGCATGAGATGTAGCAAGCCAATTCACATGTCTCTTAAAATCCTGAAAAGCATCCATGACATCACTCTTGTGCTTTAGCACATACAACCATGTGTACCTACTATAGTCATCTATGAATGACACATAGTAACGTGATCCCCCAAGAGATGCATTCTATGAGGGTCCCCATACATTAGAATGTACAAGGTGTAATGGTCTAGTAGTAGTGCTTACATGCCTCATAAATAGAAGCCTTGATTGCTTTCCAAATTGACAAGACTGACATACATGTCCCAATTCTGCATGCTTGAACATAGGAAGTCCAAGTACAACTTGCTTATGTTGCATATTCTTCAACTTTTGAACATTTACATGTCCAATCCTTTTATGCCATATCTCAATGTCCCTTATTGTAGCATTTTCATGTGAGTACATAGCAGCATTCAATGTTGGAATTTTCGTATCCAATGTAAACATCCTGCCATTTCGTTTGCCTTTAACAATGAGTTTGCATCCTTAACCATACTCTTCAATGTAGCATCCATCTCTATTGAATCTAACTTGTAGATTTTGTTCAGCCATTTGTCCCACAGAAAGCAAGTTTTTGGTTATGGCGGAGGGTACATGTAATATATCATAGAGACTCTTTTTCCTATCACCATGCATCATCAAGGGAACAATACCTGTATGCATAATGTCGTGTTGTGTATCATCCCCTGTGTAAACATATCCATGAGCACCTTCTACCAATGTGTCAAACCACTCTCCATGAGGAGTCATGTGGTTAGATGCCCCTGAGTCTATATACTATACATCATCTGCTTTGCCGTGTACAGGCAACCCTTTCTTCACATGTTGCATTGCAAACAACTTGTCATCCTCATGCATACCATTAGAAGAAGCATAATTACCATGTTGCTTCCCTCTTCCTCTCTGATCATTCTGCTTTTTGTAGCAATCCTTAGCTACATGCCCATATTTTCCACAATAATGGCAATCCTTATTTGCATTTGATTGCTGTCCATGACTCATTTGAGGTTGCTGCCAAGTGCCTCTTCCTCTAGGTGAAAAACCTCCTCTTCCACGAGCATTTGAGGCACCTCTATTTGCTTGAGGTTGCCTATTTTTCCATCTAGTAGCTTGTTGTCCATGGGCTGTATATGCATTTCTAGCACCTCTTCCTCAAAAATTTGATATTCCTCCTCCACCTCTACCCCTTTGATTTGAGTAGAAGACACTGTCCCTCTTGTTTTTAGACCCACTAGAACTTGTATTAAGTCCAAGTTTCACTTCTTCATGCAAAATAAGTGCTACAAGTTCATCAAAGTCAAGCTGCTCCTAACACACTGAAATGGAAGTATCAAATTGCTTATATTCCGGTCCAAGTCCATGGAGGGTAGTAGCTACCAAATCATCATCCTCAACTTCAGCTCCAATTGAGTCTAGTTGTTCTGCAATGGAACTGATCTCACTGACAAGGTCCTCAATAGACCTTTCATTCGTGGATATGTGGCTGAATTTTTTCTTTAGTTGTGTCTTTCTTGCATGAGTGACATGCCCATAATTCTTCATCAACAAGTCCCAAGCAGCTTTTGGGGAAGTACAATTTGCAATTTGCATAGCCTTTGTTTCTGACACACATAGTGACAACCAATGCAAGACCTTGCTAGCCTTTTCCAACCAAGTCCTGTGTGCCTTCAACTGATCCAGTGTTGGAGGTCTATCTTCCGGTAGCTTAGGCTCATCTTCAAGACCTGTGACTAGGACCCAATAGCCTCTTCCAATTAAAAAATTAGATATCCTGAATTACAAATTGTTGTAGTCTTTTCACCAACTATCTGAGTGATAGTATCATTCTCCTATGTTTGCCATTTTAAAGCCTTAAGCTTTGCAAAACTAGTCAATTTTTCAAAATGCCACAGGCAATATACTTCAATGACCTATAGTGCAACCAGTTTTTACTGTAAAACTGCAGCAATAACCACTATTGCATTTTCAGACAGTACATGTGCTTCTGTTTTCATTCAACTGCAGTTACAATGCATCAACAACTTTGCACAACCAATAGATTTTAGTTCACAACAATATCATACATTCTGAACTCATTCCAGTTTAGCTCATTTCAGATTCCAATTGCATAACATAAGTATCACTGCTCATACATTTTCCAACCTCCACTCTCAGCAATGGTTGCCATTAATCACTGCTAGTGCATAAGAGAGCATCAAGTATAGATATTAAAGTTTCACTTGATACATTCACTGTTGCTGCAGAATTTGTCTCCAACAAAGCTTTTACATGCATCGAAAATGGGTCTGTAGCCAATGCACATGCATGTATTATCTACTATGGCAAATCTGAACCATCTCCACTGATAAGCTTAGGATTATGTGCAAGGATTTGCAAGTACCCATATTTGAAGTGTCAAACTGAGCACTGTTCAGCCAAGCATACATGACATGTACATTCATGTACATTCTGGGTTAGTAGCTACACTGAGAGCCATGAAAAACTGTAATTCTTTCTTGCTCTACATTTCTCTATCTGTGCCTTAGCACCTCTTTACAAGTGCAACTGAATAAACCGTGAACTTGTTATCTGTTTGTTAGCAACATTGTACTACTTCTGCTGTCACAAATATTGTTGAAATGGAGATCCAATCTTCAGAAAGCATTTTGAATGGCAATACAGAAGATGCACAAAATCCAATCTCGAGCATTCATACATCCCAACTCTTAAAGCTTGGTAAAGCTGGTTCTGTTGATGTCCAATTATAGTTGAAGACAAAGACACATGTGCCTATTCTTTTCTTGTAATTCTGCTATGTTGAGCACCACAGATTTCCAAGACACACAAAATTTCATTCAGTTATGGCATCCTTCTTTGCCTGCAATATCCTGCTTCCAATCAATGACACAGAGGCAAAACATTCAGCCTAGAGTGAAATGGACAATCCTTCAGCGAAGAACCCTTTCTGCGAGCTTTGCAAAGGTTCTTAACAGTTGCATGACTGAGGAAGATTCACAGCTTCTTCTGGAAAATAGTTTCCATGCACGGGCTATTTTCTTGAAGCAAGAAATGGCTTCTTCCTGTATTGCTTGAATGAACATTTATTCACACTTTCCAAATCCTTTTGTGCATTCTCAACTTGATTGCAAAGTTGGAGTTGTGGTATATTGTGAGAATTCGAGTTGTGGTTTATTGTTGAAATCTATCTACCTCACATTCAGACCGTGTGCTCGGTCTGACATTAGATGTATGCCTGAGTACAGGGTCCATACCTGAGCTTGGATTATCACAGGCAGGTCTTCAATGATCAGATTGCTAATGAACGAGTAGCAATGTGCACACATTGGACTCTGAGAATAGGTGATGCCACCTCTCCGGAGTAAAGAAGAGGAAGCGCCCATGTGCAGAGATAGTATGCACCATAGGATAGGTAATGCCCCATCTCAGTTCTATAGCAGATGCTCTTGGCTTGGCTACGGTGGTGCTTGTCATTGCACTTTGCATAGCTGGCCTCTTTTGCATATGTTATGTCCTTTACTTCCGATGGCAAATCTGGCATGGCCAACTGCTTGCCCTCCAAGACTTCAACGTGATATGGATTGTATGGATCTTGATAATCTTGTTGGCAATGCTTTGGGGCTTGACAGAGCTTCTAAGTTTCCCTGTCCTACACCAAAATGGCAAAATATTCAGTACATTGGGGTTTGATCAGCATGTTTCCCTCTGTCGCACACATACGGTTCTGTCATTTGGCTTCATGGATCCATTCTTCTTCCTTACAGCTCTGATACCATATTCACATTTTGAGAGAGAGAGAGGTAGACCATGACAAAGGCACACACAATAAGGGTAGCAGACATGCTCCCTGTAATCCATTCCTTTTAACACATACTCACACACACAAGTCAACTATATGTACAACACACATACTAAGATCAACTAACCTAGATCTAATCATGGTTAAGTCAATGTGACTTAACCTTATTCACTAAGGTAAACAAGTGATAGAAGTCTAATGAGCTTGAGTCTCAACAGTTTTGTCCCACAGTTGAGAACCCAATTTGTCTGCAAGGGGAGGTGCTATGGGTGTGACTTAGGAAGACATGTCTAATTGTAGGTGAGTGCAAAAAATCCCTAGGTGTGTCCTACCCTTGATGTGCCCTAAGTGTGAAGTGAGGGAATAGGAAGGGCTAGGGGGTTAGGCATGGCATAAGATGCACCTAACTGGAGAATCCTTAGGTGCAGTGTTGGTGGCACTTTGATGTTACATGCAAAAGCTCTTTGTTCCTTTTCTTTTGCTTCATGTGGATCTTTTCTTTGTTTTTTTTTTTTTGGAGATACATTGGGAGGGACACACTAGACCTCATCCTGATGCTCTTCAGTATAGCTACATTTCAAGGGGGCCTAAGAGATTTGCTAAGGAATGCATGGCTTTTGCATGTAGCCCTTTTGGATGATTCTTACATTGAAAGGGGCAGTAGAGATGAAAGGATGATTACATTTTTGAGAACTTAATGTCACTCATATCTTCCAAAAGGCTCATACAAAAAGCTAGCAAGAGAGCAACCCTTAACATCACACAGCATCATACAATTGTCTATCCCTACATTGATATCAAAATAGAGGGGTGGCAAGCACTCTTCTTGGGCTACATGTTTTTGTTTTAGTATGATTCACAAGAGGAAGAGGTAATTACGAGTGGTAAGGAAAGCAGGGTTGGGGCATGCTAGGAACTCATCCAAGAAGTGAGTGATGGAGGGTCATAGGTCTTGTGCCCCAAAGGTCAGACATTCTTTAGGAGTTGTGGCATTGACATTGTAGATCAAAGGGAAGTTGTAATTGTCATGCTTCTGTCAGAAAAAATCCACACCGTGGCACCTTGTGTAATCCATGTAGGTGGGGTCATCCCTTTCATATGGTAGCATGTTGCAAAAATCCATCCATGCCTCAAAATTGGTGTCCCAAATCTTTTGGTGCCATTTAGCTTGGGCATCATAGCCTTTGAACTTTCTCGGCTCTTCCGTAACCTTATCCTCCCAATAGATTGCATGCTCTCTTCTCCATAATGTGGGGTTTTTAACCCTCTCATCTAGCCACTGCTTCCCTAGCCTCTTTGATACCTGAATGACTCCCTCAACCACTTGTAGGGATAGCACTCATTTCAGGGTGGAAGGGTAGTGGTATTCAAATTTATATGCCCTACACCCATTCTCCTATTGCTCCCAATAGTTCAATTCTAGTGTGCAATTGATAGGCAGTTGTTCCTCAATTTGTAGCATCTAGGCATTGATCACTTCTTGTGGTACGACATTAAAATTTTTCATTGTGAATTGAGTCTTCTCCCTGCATTTCCTTTTGGCCTCGATCATTCCTTTTGCAATGGCAATATCTTCTTCTTCTTGGCCTTTTGCTTCTGTTGATGGAGATGGGGGGGAGCTCTGCTCATTGGGATGTACTTAAGTGTCATCAAGTTGCTCAAAGTTAGGCCCTTATTCACTTGGTGGTTCTGCTTGGGTTGTTGTGGTCGATTGCTCTCGGTGCTCATGCTCTCCAATTCTGAGATACTCTAATTCTTCCGTCAAGAGCCCCACTTTTGCAACACAAAAGTTGCCTCTGTTGCATCAAACTTGAGCTAGTGTTGGTTCTAGGGGTGTGCTCTTGGAGACCATACCTTATGGCTCTCCTTGAGATGTTCAGCTTTCTCTTTAGCTTGTCCATGGAATTGTCATCTCCACCCTAAGTTATGCGAAGCACTATGTTCAGGAAGGCATGTTGCTGGATTTCTAGCCTTGACTCCACTGCTTTAGCCCTTGTCTCTGCCATGATTCTCCCACTTTCTGCTAGGGAAAGACACTCGGCTAGGTCTCTAAATCTTCCAAGATTCTCTCCTCCTAGGCCTTGGCCTTCTCCTTCATCTTCCCCTAACTTTGGTTTAGCTTCTGTGATAGAATTGCCACCACCTCCTCTTATTCTTTATAGATTGCCAACATCTTCTCCTTGTCTTGTTTGTGACAATTTAGCTCTTCTTTCAGTCGTTTCCTACTCTTGAGGGTCCTAAAGAGTTGGTTTTTTTCCTCTAGTAGCTTTTTAGTTAACTCCTTATCTTTTTGGGCCCTAACCTCTTGCAGTTCCTTTAGCATAGTCGTTCCTTTTGTTGTCTCTCCATATGGAATTTTGCATGGACCTGTGTCTTCACCCTTTTCAGCTCCTTGGTGAGGTCCTCTTCTTTGAGGCTCTTTAGTTGTTAGAATTTCTCTTTCATGTCCTTTTGCCCCTATATGAGGCTTGAGAAGTCCCATTTCTCCCTCTGCTTTATCTACTTGTAGCTTCTTTATACTTTCTTCTTCCTTCTCCACCTCCACTTTCTTCCTTGCTTCTAGTTTTTGAGCAAGCAGCAGTGACTAGAAAGAGCATGTGGGCTAAAAATGGATTTTCCTTGATTGCTGATGGTTGGAGTGATATACGCAAGCGATCCATTCATGGTATGGTTTCTTATTCTCGTGGGGAAATGTATTTCATAATTTCACATGATGCATCGGGGATAGGAAAGTCAACAGATGTACTTATAGCAGAGTGGGTTACAGGTGTTGAGCTTATTGGCCCAGAGCATGTTGTGGGATTTGTTGCAGATGGAGAGCCCGCAAATAGGGCAGCAGGTGCTATTATCCAAGGATATTATCCGCAGTGCAGGGTCAAAAGAAGTATCCTCTACCATGTCAATGTCTTCATCTTCTACCTCTTCTTCTTCCATATTCTCATGTTCATGCTCAATATCCTACTCCTTCAACTCATATGCTGAAGACTCCTTGCATTTAAAGATCTTGATATGTTTTCTAGCCACAATGGAATCCTTAGAGTTGTCCCACCCATCTCATTTAATAGATAGGTACCATTTTCAAAAATGAAGCTCACCACATGTGGACCAAACCACTGCTTTGCCATCTTCCAATTTGCACTATGCTAAACTTCCAAGCAGCTATCATAAACCAGTACCCAGTCCCCTTCTTGTATAACTCGTGGTCAAAGTCCATGTCACTTGTCAAAGCAAAGGGTAACATTCTTTGCCACTCTTTCATGTGCCCTTGCATGACTTTGCTAATGCCTTAATGATAGGCTAATGACCTCTTTCACTTTTTCCATTTTCTTAAGGATACCCAATTGTGAAAAGAAGTTACGAGCCTCATCTACATGCAATTCTCCTCTATTAGCAACCACTTTACCAACACAACCATACCTACAAAAGACTTCTTCCAATAAGAACCTGCAAATTACTTGAGTAGTCTTTGTACTAAGAGCTCAACCTTCCACTTGATTTGTCAAGTCTTCTCATGCAAGTACAAGATATCTCATATTCATAAACCTGTAGGCATAGTAACCAAATCAACTACCTATTTGTAATGGATAGACAATGGATAAGTCAATTGCAACCCATCCCTATGCTTTACCATGGAATACATTTGACAAACACTGCATGATTCCACATAATGTTCTAAATTTTTATACATGTTTTTCCACCAATACTTCTCTTTGATCTTGGAAAATGTGTCCCAAACTCCTCTATGTCCAACCCATAAGCTTTCATGAAACTCTTGCATCACCTGTTGTTGAGAAGCCATATCTCCCAATACACGTATTGGAGGTCCTCCCTTTTTCTTTGTATGCTTCCAAAAATATATATCTTTCAAGAAAAACCCATAAGCTTTTATTTTAATCATTTTGAATTCAAATTCAGACCACTCATCCTTTTATTTCATGAGGTTGAGATATTGGCCTATTTTCAATCAATCATCCTCATACAACTCTTCCAAAAATTGTGTTCTCATTGAAGCATAACACTGATGATGCTTTCTCTCTACTGCCCATCTCTTCTTCATGGCTGTAAGTTCTTTTTCTACTACTGAAATCCTTGTTACAATAGTTGTACCTACAGTAACAGTAGCTGCATACTCATTCCCTGTCGTCATAAAGTCATTTTCAGCACCTATCACATCGTCCTCTTCATCTTCAAACCTTGCTCATGAAAGCATTTCAGCCACAAGGTTTTCTCTACCTACAATATGCTGAAAATCAGGGTTAAGTGACTTTATATATGCAATCCACCGTAACATGGAAATATTAAGAGTTGAGAAATTTGCTATCATGCCCAATAGAGGTAGACAATCAATCTCTACTACTACATGAGCTCCCATAAAATACTCATTCCTATTCCCATCAACATCATCCTGACCCACTGCCCAACCAATGCTAATTAGGCTTGTATCCACGGTGAGAATAATAGGCAGCCCATTCTCGTAATTTGCTCTCTTTAGTATTGGGACTAAAATCAATAAGCTCTTTAGCTTTTGAATTGGGACTGAAATCAATAAGCTCTTTAATATGTCTCTTTAGTATTGGGACTGAAATCAATAATAGTATTGCCTTTTTATGCTGTTTACCCCACCAAAACTTTTGCCCTTTTCTCAAGAGCTAATATAAACTTTCATCCACATGACCAAAATGCGGAATCCATATCAAGTAAAAGACATATGCACCCAAAAATCTTCTCACCTTAGATACATTCGAACATGTCTCCTGCATCTTGCTTATGCCATCAATCTTTACTGGTGAGGGATTTCTCCCATATGGTCCACACGTGTGCCCAACAACTAATACTTCCTCCACTCAAAAAACCTACTTTTCTCCGAATAGAGTCAAATACACTTCTTCAAGATGGCTCAAAATCTTGTCACAATCAACAATATGATTAGCCACAAACCTTTTACATCCTTGCTCATTTAGCTCTTCATTCTTCTCATGGATATCATACCCTTTTATCGGCACATCATCAAGAAAGGGTAAGGTCAATCGAGGGATATACTCCCTCAAGACTTTATGCATAGAATTTATCATATGCACCACTGAATTTGTTGCTCCCTGTGTGAAAGCATACACATCCTAACCAATTCAAGCGGTGTCTTCATGGTAGTGATATCCTGGATTTCTAATGCAAGCTGGAACTGATCATATCCTAAATATAAATCTCCCATAGAGTAAAATTCCTTGCTTGCAAATGCTTATGAAAATTCATCCACTATTAGGCCTAATCCAACATTTCTTATGGTGACCTTATTAACTAGTTGTAAATCCTGTATAAACCTCAAAGAACCATTCTTCTCTGGAACAGTAAACCACCGAATCGAATATGGAGCTAAAGTGGACTTCAAAATATGCATCCTCATCTTCTCATTCAAAAGCTCCAAAAGCTTAGGAAAATATGCTAGAGGTACTGGAATAGGCTTTAAATTCCATGGCACATGAGGTACTATAAAGATCACCATAGATGCACGAATCAACACATCCAATTTCATCTGTTGAAATGTAAAGGATTTCCCATGCCTTGCCAACATTTGAAAGAAAAAATCTATTTCTGTAGGCAAAAGAAAGCTTGTATCACCAATTTTGAGCTTTTGTAAAGTTTTTGCTGTAAATTTATGTCCTACTCCATCTGGATCCTGCAAACTAGGTTGTTGAGATACTTTTTCAGCCAAGCCATCACTTTCAAGTGTGGTAAAGGAAAAGCCACATGTTTAACCTTTTTTTCAACTGTTTTGTACTTTGTATGCATCGTTGCTTCAGCCTTATTTTGTAGCCCATAACATTCATACTCAAAAAACTCTTGAATGACTTCATAAATATCTAATGTGTCAACATAAATAACCTCTTTTTTAGCCCTATTTTTAGCATTAATTGCTACAGAGATTTTAGCCACTATATCAACATCAACCAACCCTGAAAACATCCCTGAAATACCTTCATTTGCAGCCATCAAACCATATGTCTTCAGCATTCTTTAAGCCCATCCTACATATTTCTTTTCAGCGCCTTGCACATGGCTAAAATATTCTTAAAACTGCCAAGACTATATGCTATCCATTCTTGCAATCCAGACACAAACATAGTTTTCCCCTTTCTTGGAGGCATAATTATCTTCCTAGAGGCACTGCCATAACCTCCACTTACAATAGTGCTGTTTAAAAACCCTGAAACTCTCGTGCATTGGGTGGCATGGGATTATCCCACATCCTATCTCGATTGGGGGGATGATTCACACAAATAGTGAGAAATTGTACTAGCTTTGTATTGTCTACTCTAAACCTAAGCATATGAAGAACCATCATCCAAGGCTTTTGTTTCTAGCTTTGATTCCGAAATATAGGGCTATCCCAAAATCATCGAATAACTATATGAATCTTGCCCAAAAAAATGATATTCATTCCTAACAGCTCCAATAGTCATGGGCATTCAAACAAGCTGCATAAAGATCCCTTGATGAATTGTTTGTTGTCCGAATGCACCATCCTAGATCTACATCAAACAATTGGCCAACCTCCATTCTCATACAAACTGTGTGCCTTAACATTGATTTCGAAACTATGATCCAAGAGAGCTATGCAAGGTGTCTATCTTTCTCCCACTTTAACAATTGTCTGTATTGTAGCATGAGCCCAATGCGTTTGTGAATAATGACTACTTAGAATAAAATGAGCATCTTCTTCTTCATGTACTTGTTGATGGACATCCCCATTATACATAGCCTTCTCTCTATGCTTATTGCTGCCCATAAGACCAATTTTAGCCCCACAAGCTTGCTATCTATACTCCCATTTAACCCATTTTCAACATCAGCCTACTCCAAATCAACATTACATGCATCATCATATTCCCTCTAAAGATGTTTCTCTATGTCTTTGTCAACTTGCATCAATGCTTTGCAAAACTTTACCATCAAACTGCCTTTTTCGTTTCAGCACATCAATGATTGCATCATGAAATTCACACTTCGTAATTCCAAGAACTTTGGCAAGTGTGAATTCTGCTCTACTGCCAAGTATGTGATCTTCCAAGACTTGTTTAAGGTTTGTGGTAGTCTCAAGATCCGATTGTAAGCTGTAATGGGGTTGCTTGCCCCTTTTCTTTTCTTCTCGTTTCTTCTCTTGAGATGCATGCTCCATAACATGCTTAGGTATGGCTTTTTCAGCCTCTTTCTACTACTCCATTTTACTTTGTGTTATGCATTTAGATGGGCCTAAAGAGGAAGGACTAGCACTATCCTCATCTATTCTTCTCTTTTCTTCCACAAGAGCTTCTTGATTATGAACCTTAGCCAAATAAGCATAGGCTAAAAATGAACCCATTGGTGCACTCCATCATGTTCTCCCTTGTATACTCTGACTTGCATCAGCCAATTCAGACTTTGTTGTTTTGCATTTTTCCATGCAATCTAATGTTTGTATCTAAATACAAGATTTTTCTTCAGTCATGCCTCCTTTACGAGCTTCTTCAATCCTTTCAATTCTTAACCCATATGTGGCTGTATCTATGGTAACAAATGTTGTCCTTGTTGCCATATCTTCCAACCTCTTCTGCATGCCACCATTTCCAAAATTTGGCTCTATTGGAAGAGCAGTTTCTCTAACCTTTTCGCTTCTGCTTCATGGTAGGCTATATAGTCTCACTTTTCATGCTGTAAATTGTCACACCAAATGCATATCCTCTTGTATCCTTCTCTATACGGCCTTTGGGCTGTTGCCCAACCCTTTTCTTCTACCTTGACATCCAATTTTTTGACCTTTGTATTGATTTTTGTCAAATTCAGCTTCAAATCATGCATGTCCTTGATTAATTCATCCACATCATCACCTTTAAGAGCCAAACCAACAAGTATAGCCGACTATTTTGCCATAGCTACAAGCGCCTTGACTGTTTTGCAATTTTAGCCCATCTTTATTTCATCCGCTCTCTCATTACTAACATATGCACTGCCTCAATTACATTAACCCAGTCTGATTTCAACCATATTTTAGAAGAGGCATCTTCTAAATGATCAGTCAACTTCTTTTGGAAAGCAGAATCTATAGCCTTAAAAAACAAATCAATTTTCTGACTCTCCAATGATTGCTACTCATTGGCATCCAATTGCACATACTGACTTTCAAATTCATAGAGCAAAGCTATAGCCGCTAACCCTTTATTGGGTTTTTCAATCCAATTTGTAAATGTCTTTTTAATTACCAATCTTTCATCTTCCAAGAAAAACTCTTCTCTCAAAGCTTTCTTAAAAGCTTCCCCATCAGCATCTCTTCTATATAACTCATCAATCCGATCATGAAATGCATGATTGGCCAAACGGGAGAACTAGTGACTCCATGTATACTACTGTACCCCATGAAACAACATATTTTCTTCATACAACCGGATGAAGGCCGAAACATTTTGACTCTTAAACTACTTCAATTCATGTCCCACTGCTTGTAATGCATTCACAGCTAAGGAATAACATCTTTTTACTTTCTTTCAACTTTTCATATGATGTTGCAACAACAACTGCTGTTGTTGTTGTTGGCTGCAACAAAGTAATCATTTGTTGTAAAGCATCACCACTACTTGAACCTGTAGAATCCCCCATCTTTACACACATGTGCTGACTTTCATGTCCGTTTCACCCACGGTTGGAGCATTTGGAATCGAAAGTCTACCACGAGGGTAAGAGATAATAGGATGAAGGGGGATTCAGGGAGAGGAGTAGACGGAAGAGAAGGGGTTTAAAGAAATAGAAGATGTAGAAGAATACTCATAGAGGTGAAGCCTCTCAACTTATTTTTGCATCATGAGAATATAAATCTCTTGTAGACCAAAAACGCGCATAAAACAATAGCTTCCTCTTTGCTACTCAGACTGCCAATCTGATGCTTCCATTGGCTTCAAAAAAGGGGGGTAAAATGCTAGGACATCTGGTTAGAATTCTCCTAGATCACTCCTTCTTCTCCCATTTTGGAGTGATGTTTGCCACTTGTAAACTGTGATCACACATCACACAATTTCACCAATCCTTCTTTTTGCATAAAATCCTCCAAAAATGGTTGAAAGCCAATTACTTTTTTTAATGTGTCATCCTGCTCTAGAAGTTGTCTACAACTTTTGGATATTTACAAGAGATAATATCTAAAATATCAAAAATAGGCTAAACTTGTTAAAAATTCTAGTATTTTTGAACCATCCACACCACGGACACTACCACTAATGACTAATATGGCATTGGCTCTCTAGATCAATAAGAAATATGAATGATGATGCACTCTAGAGTTTTTCACACTGTGTCCGTATAGCGACACGATAAAGTGGTCCTCTATCGTCAATTGCAATGGATGGCCAACACTCTGAATGAGGTAGGCGCCACATAGGTTGGATCGTACTCGGAGGTTTTGATCACCTATCTGTGCTCAGCATGGTCATAATTTGGTAGCCCTCTTGTTCCCATTGGAGATGGAGAGCATACCACTTACGAAAAAAAGAAGAGTCAAATCTGGCTAGCTTTTTCAGCTCTTCTAGCTCTTGGCTTGTTTGAAAAGACATTGTTCATGCTATAGGATGTGATCAGCCGTCATTTGCGAGCTTAATCTCGAGAGATCTCGTTGGTGATCAATTTCTTAGCTACCATGGGAATCTTGACAAACATGAAATCAGATTCTTCCTAGGTGCATGGCAAGGAGCATACATATGTTGCTAATGGCTCATTTAGGAGGTTAGCCATTCATAGCTCCTAGCCAGCATGGTGAAGGTGAAATCTAATCATCTAATGTATATGATTAAGTAAATCATCCCCCGTATTCGTGGCTAAGTCTAAGGCCAAGTTAAGGATAGATCTATGCTCGTAGGAGGGTTTAAGGCCTGCGAGAGATTGGGGTTTGGCTAAGTTGGACAACTTAGGAATTGATGCCAACTTTGTGGATTGGTTAGTGGGTGCTTAGCAACCACTTGAACGATGGGTTGGTCTTGGGGCTCAGGTAGTAATGCACTGCTTTCTACTTACGGAGTAGTTGGGACACTAGGAGTGGTAGGTTGAGTGGGTCTATGGGTAGTTGGATGTGGTTTTGGTCGATAGTCTCGTTGAGATTCTATGGGTTTGGTGCTTTTTGAGTCAATTGGTTTCTCATTCTTGGTTGGCTTACCATTTTGTGGAGATGGGCTGGAGGGCCTAGATTGAGGGGGGAACATGTGTGCCACTCATAGTCTTGGGCAACCAAATCTAGTTGTTGTGTTTGTAGTAGCCTTGAGTGTGCAATAGGTCTTTGGACACCCATCGCATCTTAACTGTTTGTCTGCTTCTGTAGCACTAGCTTTGTCTCCTAGGCCTAGGCTGTGAGGTTTTGTGGTTATAGGTTCATGTGGTTTGGCTATTAGGGGGTTGCAATTGTCATTAGACAAAACAATAGTTGAGACACTTCATGGCTCCCAACATCATCAAAATCATTCTCAACCTTACATTCATTCACTTTATGACTCAAAATATCACCAAAACCTCTTGTATCACTTGGGATCACACCTAGACTTCTCTTGCTACTCATGCTAAGCTTGAGCAACTCTTCATCAACCAAAGAAGACTCAAATGAGTCTCTACTCTCAACACCTCTCAAAGAGTGGGCAACACTTGCCTAATCATCCTTAGAATTTGTTTCTACATCTAGAATCTCATCCTCAAGCTCATTCACATTGCATCCAATCTCTTTAGACAACAATCTAAGGTTTTAAACCTATTCTTCTACCTCACAACCTCCAAAGTCCCTAGGAACTTTATCCATGGAGTATTCAACAACATTCAAAAACATCTTCTACCTTCTCTCTACTTCAACTTTTTCTCCATTCATCTCATTTGCAACCATATCTAGGAAATCAAGTAGGTCACCTCCTCTCATAATAGATTCTTGTTTAGATCCTTCTTTGACAACATCTACCTCCAAGTTTTTATCTATGGAAAAATCCCACCTTTGATCTCTTGAAGAAAAGTCTAAGCTCACTTCCCTTTGGAGCCTCTCCAAGGAAACTTCAAGCCAAATGTTAAGACAATCCTCCTTAGTCCTCTCAACTCTATGACCCACTTCAAGCAAGTATTCAGCTATTTCATCCAAGAAATCCATGAAATCATCATCATGGTCTTATTAACTACTCTCTCAATCTAACTCTCAAATGTTCTCAATGAGCAAATAAGGTCATATAATAAGTTTTCTCTCTATTGTTGCTTTGAACATTGTCTCTTTCATCCACACAAAGCTCCGAGTGTGTCATGCAAGGTCTACTCTCTTCCAACTTGAACTTAATCTCCTCACAATTATTGGCTCTTAGCTAGAGTCAACTTAGGACTCTCCACATCATTCAAATCAACCTTCTTGTGACATTACTCGCAAAACAATCAACAAAATCCTCATCACAAAAAATATCATCACAAGAGTGTAAACTCTAGGGTCTCAAGTTCCACGTTGCGAATTGGACTAAGGCCCCAATCCTCTAAACTTCATCTTCTGCTTATAGCCCTTTACAGAGTATCATAGCACTGGGTCACCTTGTTCAAACTCACGTTGTTTGACATGTTTGTACCCATTGCTTAAGAACTTTCCATAAGGTTGGATTCTACTTGATTAGTTCTCCCAAATGGGAAGAGCCACAAGGACTGATATCAATGTCATGAGCAAGTTACCAACCGCCTTCTTTTCGTTAGGCTCTATGCTCTTTTGCCAATGATCTTGGCCAATCTGCCTACTTGTAGTGTCTAGGCTCTATCTAGATGATGTCAAGTGGGGTGCGGATGTTTCTCTTGATTTTAACCAAGTAGAAGAGACTGGTGTGCTCATGCTAGAAAGCTCATCAATCGCATCTTTGATAGTGGGTTATGCATCCTTGAGGTGCTCTTGGGCTTCTCTCTTGCGCCCACTCCTTGACCTTATCATCTATTTCTAATTGGTGCCTTCGATTGGGATATTCTTCAATCTTGGCAATGGTTTGAAATCCATCAAGATGAGATTGCCCTCTTCCTTGTATGAGATGTAAGGGTTCATGTATGCTTTTTTCTCATTTAGCTCCTCTACGTAATGTATTGGAGCATCGCTCTTGGAGGATGGGTCACGATAGGTCTAGGTGGTCTAGGTATCCTTGTGGGGTTGATATCCATCCTAGGGACAATTGCCCTTGAATCATTGGGTGCTAGAAGAGCTAATGGAGCCCCCTTGCCAAAAGTTGTGGTCCTCCTTGAGCAAGTTATCCACTTGTATGGCTTCTTTGAAGACCCTAGCTAGCATGTCCCTTTGTAGGGTTGAATTGATCATCAAAGCCTTGTAAAGGACTTTCGTTTGGATTCTGCTTATGAACATGGTGGTGATGAGTGCTAAGATGCATTGGACCTCATGCATTTCTATGTCTTGCCTCAATTTTTGAGCTCATTGCTCTTGATTCTAGGCGGCTATGCCTTGCAATGCTTTCCTTGCCAACTTTCGCTCTTCCTTAAGGTCGGTTATGATGTCCTCGGCTGGTCTACCATGATGCTCCATTTTAGTTTGCAGGTCATACTAGGTTATCATTTGCCGGATGTCGACTGGGAATTCTCCCAAGTCAAGCTTGTAATTTTCAGGGTTGGTGCTATTTCTTGACGTGTTGCCGATTTCTTAAGCAACTAGGATGTTGATCAAATTGATCAAGTTGTGTAGGGTTGTATCCCTAATCATGCCTATTGCTATTGCCCCTTAATCAATGACTCAAGTCTCTCTACATTCAATGATTGGTGTCCTTGGCCATTATTCAATGTTTGGGGTCTCCTCTTACTAGTGGGTTCGTTCAACTTATTTTATCTTGTGTGAATTTTATGCTATTCAAAACAATACTCAATGTTACGTGCACTTAGATGCTAGTGGTGTACTCCTCAAAGTGCATTGTGTAAAATCAGACTTTTAGCTTTTCTGCTACACGCCAAATTAATGCAGTGTGCAAATTCAACAGAAACAATGCAGTGCAGATTATACTCTTTTTAATTAGTTTCCACTAACTATAGCTTCTTCGTATGGGTGATTGCCACTCTTGATGGTTAATGTTGGTCTCTACCACATTCTAGACATGTGGTTTGAGGGGTAGCAGGTTTGGTCAATTAGCTTGAGTCTCTAGAGGGATAAGCAACTAATGGTTGATGACCATAGTCATTCCTAGACCATCAGGTCATGATTCATGAGTCTGTTGGCTCTCTGAGCCATTCTACATGTTTGGAGGTCTACTGGGGTGTTGGCTAGCTTAGACTTGCCTTGGGGTGGGGTTGGATGTACCAAAATTGTCATTTTGTAAACTCATCTGAGTGGCAGCATCTGGGTTATAGTGTTTGAGTTGTAGTATCCGAGTTGCAAACTCAGACGTCCAAGTCGAGTACCCATCTGAGTCCTATCCAAGTTTGAGCTATTTGGTACTTGGCTATCCGAGGCATAGTTGCTTGTTTGAGACCAAGTGGATAGCTATTTGAGGCCGAATTGGATCTAGGGTCTAAGTCCAAGTTCAAAATCCAATGGTTTTGTGGTTGTCCAAGTGGACTTGTGACTTAGGCTATTTGAGTCTGTCAAGGTTGTCAGAGGCCGCAGATGACATTTGAGTGTAGCGGCTAGGGGTCTAGAACAATGAGAAATCCCTTCAATACCCCTTGCATTTATTTTAACATTGCCACCAAGGTCTTGATTAGGATCAAAAAGTATTATCTGACACTCAGTGTGGAAATGCGAATAGATGAACGAATCTGTGCTCCTACCATGTAGCTCTCTCTCTCTCTCTCTCTCTCTCTCTCTCTCTCTCTCTCTCTCTCTCTCTCTCTCTCTCTCTCTCTCTCTCTCTCTCTCTCTCTCTCTCAAGTTCTCTCTTGATTGAATGTACACAAATGAGCTCTCTCCCCCTCTTCTTAGCTCTTAAACCCCTTCTCTCTTGCCTTGTTACTTTCCCCTTCTCTTTAATGCCTTAAAGCTCTCTTTTCCCTGTCTTTTCCATGTTTTGGACTTGCTATTATAGCAGTAACCCTAATGTGTGTTTCTCTATTTTCATTTTTTTCCCTCACCTAAATATATCCAAATCATAATCAACCAGTTATACTAATCCAATCTACTTACCTAAACCAAAAAAACTTGCAAAGGAAATTGAATACCTCTTCAATACCTCTTCAACTCCCTCGCTTTCTACCTATCTCAAGTACTGGTTTAGGGCAAACCCTACTTCAATGCTCGATTCAGAGTGTGCAACCACTCAAAGCTTGAATCCATTGGTTCCAACAATGAAACCAAAATGTGGGAGCTCTTGCTTTACTACCAAGATCCATGGACCTCTTATTGCTTTAAACATTTCAAGCCAAGTACAATGGCTACCTCTCACATAGCCATATGCACTCTCACATCTATAAGTGTAGTGAGCTTACCTTCATGCTTGATTGACTTACCTCCTCCCACAAGCTCTTTGGTACCTCCACAATCCAAGGTGTAAGCTTGATTGTCAAGCTCCACACTCCAAGATCCATTGCTGCACACAAGATAAGAGAAAAGAAGAGAAGAGAGGAAGAAGAGAGGAGAAGATAGAGAGCTTCTCCATCACGGTCCCTCACCCTCACACACTCACTCCCTCACTCCCTCATATTCCCTCTCTCAAGCACAAGCACAAGAAAGAATAAGAAGAGGAAAAGAAGAAGAAAGCTGGTTTTGGCCACACACAAGAATGAGATTCTTCATTCACTTTTTGCCTTTTATACATGCCCCACTCCTCTTGGATGCCCATTTCTTTTTTACATGACTAGCCATTTTAGACTAGGTCCTCTTTTCTTGTTCCTTTCCTATTTACATTGTTCCTTCACCATTGCCTGTCTACATTTACAAAATTTCATAGGAGGGATCCTTGCACTCTTTTGTAAGGATTTAGGATGTGCTTTTCTATTTAATATGTGCCATTTCCCTTTTGCACTTTCCCTGAAATTTTAAATTTACTTTTTTTGCTTTTGGCTCTTTTCTTCCTATTTTTTCGTTGGGCTGTCTTGCATCATGGTTAACAAACGGTCTCCGAAGGTAAGTGTGATTAGAATAAAAAGTTGTATGTGACTATTTGGGCTTATAATACAACATTTAAAAGAGCTACATGCCACACCCCTTTCAAACTAGTATATGGGAAAGAGTGTGTTTTATCTTTGGAGATTGAGTTGCCTATAATAAGATTCAATCTAAACCATTTTTTGGGTGAAGAGAAAGCGTTGCAAAAAAAGGTTTACTTCCCTTGCACATCTTGATGAGATTAGATTACATGCCTTGTTACATGAGGAAGTAGGGAAGAAGTGGATGAAATTGCTTTATGACCTTCGTGCTAGGAAGTATATATTTGCCAACGGTCGATTGGTCCTATATTATGATCTCATCATGAGCTATTCCTAGGCAAATTAGAACCCAAGTGGGATGACCCTTATAAGATTGTTTATATAGGAAAGAATGGCTCCATGGCTCTTTTAGTGTATTTGTAAGGGGTAGAGTTTGAAACTAAATTAAACTTCAATAAATTGAAGCCCTATTATGTATATGGGATGATGCTGGACTTAGTGTATTTGCAAGTCCTTTAAGATTCAACTTAAACTTGAAGAGGGCATTAAGACTATTGGATGGAAAAAGTCATTTCTTATCTTGAGCATCCATATTTAGAGCAATGTTACCACCAAGGTAAAGTGATCTGGTGGAGAAAGGTTGGGGAATAGCACCGGGCTAACCCGTAGTACTACTGAACCCTTTAAAAATTATATAAATCGTATCCTATATTCCAAGATATGCAAATAAATTAGCAACTTAATCAAATATATTTCCATTCAAGCCTCACACTCCCCACACCCCCTATTTTTAATGTTTAGATTGATTGCACAAATGTAGGGAGATTTTGCTACAATTTTTTATAGAAACAAGTCCTAAAACACGTACTTCAACATATAAATAAAGATAAATTGAAGAAACCCTCATGCTTCACATTCATTACATATTCACAAATATTCTCCGAGTTTTTTATACAATTTTTAAGTACAAAATCTATTTTTTATCATTTTTAAATTTGACTATGTTTCACAAAATTCCCCCTTTATTTCAACATAAATTATTGATTTTTCTACTTTGCATGACTTACAAGAAGTGTGATCTACTCATTTTCATGTCATATGAACATCATTTGATCCCCAAAACCCAAGAAAACCACTATTTTTCATTAAATGTTGTTTTTTAAATTTTCCAATTTTATCTTTTTTTAATATACAAAAAGAAAAATGAATGATTTTTTGACATTACAGACATCAACAAACATGTTTCAATCATCTGCAACCATTTGCTCATCATATGCACTAATTTAGTATAAAATCTGAATAAAGATTGCTTACTCAAAAAGTTAGATACTTATGTCTCGTATTTCAAGGATTTCAAATTACCAGATCTACTTCCCATTATGCTTTCGAACCATCGTCCATCACCCATTCATCAAATAAGCCCTTCCACTCTCCCCCTCTCCCCTCTCTCTCTCTCTCTCTCACATAAATGATTATATGAATAAGAAAGAGGAGAGAGAAAGGCTGGTTTTTTAATATTACTGAATAGTGCATCATTTCTTGCAAGAATTGCACTGTTGGAGAGCAAAAAAATGGTGGATCTGATGCCCAAGAGCAGGAGGAGAATGATGACAACCCCAAAATAACAAAATTTTTAGGGGAAAAGAAGGTGTCAAAAAAAAAGGCCCCCCTCATGCCATTTCATTTCTCATTAGTTTGCTCTTCTTTAATCAAGTTAAGACTAACCCAACAAATAACTAGTTTCATTTTTCCTTTTCACACTTGCACGAAGTGGTTCCGACCTAGTTGAGGGGGCAAATGACATTGGAATCTTGATTTGACTGGATGGGAGGCTTTTTGGACAGGAGGCCTTTTCACACTTGTGCAAAGTGGTTCTATCACATTCTTTTCAGCTTTCGGATCCAATAGCTACTTCATAATGCAAAACCTTGCAACTATTAAATGGGAGGTCAAATAAATTCCGATTGATGAAGGACACTTGCATTGGATTCTCAACGTCAAAATGCATCTAGGAAAACTCCAGCTCCTTGATCTGTAACTGTTCATTTTGCACCAAAAATACTTCTTTTATGGGTCTCGAGCTCCTTTTGCACTTGAATTTTGGGTTTAAAATTTGCTCTTGCCATATCAATGATAGAATATCCCTGTGGATGCATAAATGCATCAAACTTGTGATAAAATTCCCCAGGTTTCTACTTAAGGCCATAAAGACTCTTTCGCAATTTGCACACTAGGTGTTCCCTACTAGGCTTTGCAAAGCCCTTAGACTGCTCCATGTAAGTCTTATCATACAAGTCCCCATGAAGAAAAGTCATCTTGATATCCATTTGATAAAGATCCAAGTTAAGCTAAGCAACCAAAGCCAGTACCAAGCCTAGGATAGTCATCTTGACAATAGGAGAAAAGACTTCATCAAAGTCCACACCATGTTCTTGCATGAAGCCCTTAGCAACCATTGCCTCGTTTCCTGGCTTGGGGCATCCAAGGGTACTTTTCAACTTGTACATCCACTTGCATGGAAAATCATGCTTGCCACTAGGCAAAGGAACCAATCCCATGTATGATTTTTTTGTAGTGAGTTATACTCTAAGAGTATGACCCTCTCCTAAGAGTGATTATCACCTCTGTGCATGATCTTATTATAAGTAAGAGACTCAGTAGCATTTGCCAATACATAATCCATAGAGGGCTCAACCTGCTCTATCTCTAGTAGATGGTCTCAAAGCTAGCTGTGGAGCTTGTAAATCTTGTGGAGCATCAACCTAGGCCACTAGGGCATTAGGTACTACTACAAGCTATTTAGCTAGCTGTACAATAGTAGGAGGATCCTAAAATATCACCTTGCGTATCTCACTTACATGCTTAGGCTATTTATGCATTTTCTCCTCATGGAAAATAACATCATGGCTATAGATAACCTTCCGAGCTTGTGGATCACATAGGCGATAGCCCATCTCACTTGCATCCCCATAACTAAGAAAGATGTATTTCCTAGACTTAGGATATAACTTATTGCACTTGTCCTTGGGTATATGGTAGAAAGCCTCATAATTAAAGACGCGCAAATGATCATATCAAGGAGATTTGCCAAATGATACCTCCTCTACAACCTGATAGTCAAGAAAAATACATGGGGACTGATTTATCAATTTTATGGCAGTAGTAACTACCTCAGCCCAAAAATGCTATGGTAAGCTTGCCTGGCACATTGCAAATGCACTCTTGATTTGTCCTATTCATGTGCTCAACCATACCATTCTGGGGTAGGGTATATGGGGTAGTCAATTGGCGCTTAATACCCCTCTCATCACAAAATTTCTCAAAGGATTTAGAGACATACTCACCCCCATTATCTGACCTTAGGCACTATACCTAGACTCTTTGTCAAGTAAAGCAAGCCAAATTTAAAATGTAGCCAAGACTTCTGATTTGTAATTAATCAGATATGCCTAAGCCTTATGCGTATAGTCATCAATGAAGGTAATAAAATACTTCATGCCACCTAATGACTTGCAAGGCATGCAACCACATATATCCTAATGAAAAAGGGTCAAAGACTCACCCATGCGTGTCATATCAGACTTTTTATACGTATTATGTGTCTATGTGCCATATAAACAATGATCACAACACTCAAATAACTTATAGTTAAGGGACATAAGATACTACAAATGGATAAGCATTTTCATTTCTTTCAAGGACATATTCCCAAGGCGACGATGCCACAAAGATACATGTGAAACTACATCCATTGCCAAAATATGGTCAACTGACCTAGATACAAGCAAGGGGTAGAGATTATTGGAATTAGCACCATGTGTAATGACAAGATTCACATGGGTAATCTTCCATGAGGAGCCAGCAAAACAAATTACATAACTTACATTATCCAAAGTGCTAGTAGAGATAAGACTCTTTGTGAAAATTAGTACATGATGTACATAATGAAGGGTAAACATACAACTCGAACCAAACTGCAGTTGGACATCACCAATACCACTATCTACAACGCTAGGTTATTACTCAAATGAATAGAGCCAGTCATACTGTGATAGGAGTGAAACCACTCACTTTGAGTGGTCACATGAAAGGAAGCCCCTGAATCTATTAGCCAATACTAAGTATACCTTGACAAAGCATCAGTCAGCTGTGAAGTATCAACAGGAGAAGAAGTTGCAAGTATGAAATCATCATCAGAATTAGTCTGCACAACATTAATCTCTTCAATCTTAAGACTGGACTTGCTAGGGACAATGCTACGATCATCATTTTTATCCTATACTTTACCCTTGCCCTTTTCTTTGCATTTATTCTCGCACATTCTATGGCATTGTGGCCAAATATGCTCTAGTTATATACAGTAATGGCAAGTCAATGAGGAATTATGACCACATGACTTATTGTGAGACAATCCATGTGACTAAGAGCAAGATTGTTGAGAGTCTCTTCGATAGTGGTAATTACCACTCCTACCATTATTGTCTCTAATTGTCAAAGCACGAGAGGTGCAAGAAGCATTGATATTATTTTTGTTAATCACTTCAGTCAAGAGTGTACCCTCTACATTCCTACACCTATAAATTTAGTATAGTACTTCATCATATCCTTAACTTTGTTAAGGACATTCGAGGCACTTGACTCATAGCCGTGATCGTCTACATGTCATTCCATTGGCTTAACAATTTGATTGAGAATTGGCTATGATTCCCTAAAACAACATTAGGATGTATCATATGGCTTCCAACATTTGGTGGAGCCATCTAATCGACCATATGAATGGTCACATTGGGAAGAGCTGGCAACATGGGCACATTCTGAATTATGCATTCTCTCCCATTGGAAGTACTCATGGGCATCCCTCAACCTCCATTTGTCAATGCTAAAGTATTTTCAGCACCTAAACTAGGATTCCAATTTGCCCTAGAGGTATAGGCCACTTGTAATCACGACTCTACCTCCTCTGCTCATGTAATATCAATGTTGGCAAGAGCAGCACTACTCAATTGCACCTAGTTAAAGTCCAGAGCCCATGCAAAAAGCATTGTAGTGGAGCAATATAGCTGGAATGGGAATATAAGTTTGTAACTTAAGAAATATTTCATTCAATTACTTGCATAGCCTCAAACATTCTAGTGAGGTTCTTGATGTATTACATTTAAAAAACCTAGCCAATATTGACCTCCCCTTTTAGGGACAAAATCTCTTCGAAAAGATACAAAAAATAGATCAATCATAGTTATGGTTCTAACCTCTAGGTTGTGATACCATAATTTAGCTTTTCCTTTCAGAGTCATATTAAAGAACATCATCAAGTGTCCTTCATCTTGGATTCGACAGTTGAACATTAACTTTTAGAACTCATTAATATGAATTTTTGCATCTTCCTTTGCTAACCCATTAAAATGGGTAGAGGAAATCCTAAGACTGGCAAGTTCAACATTCTTGCTAGGATTGCAATGAATTGGACCATTATGACTAGATTCGCTAAAGATCCATGAACTATGGGAACTATTGCCCCACTCAAAGTGGGCTGACTAACTGGAAGATGGGAAATACTAGAACTTCCTCCTCCTCCTAATGGACTATTTGTTGAACTAGGTTTGCTAAGATCCCTCCCTTGTAGGGATATCTGACTACTCCATTGAGGAGAATATCTCCTAATAACCACCCTCTAGCCTGTTCAGTTTTTTCTTGCTTCTAAAGCTTGTTTTGATGGTCTTTTGGATCCATTTCACTGCCTTTTGGCATACACTAATAAATTGGTCCCTATCACGATTGAGATTCAAAAATGCCACTTATTTTGTAGTTCTTTGCAAATGCACCACCTGTTGGGACCTAAAACGGGCCCGATACTATAATATTCCCCCTTGCATAGGAACCCCCCCAAAAATAATAATAATTAAAATGAATTGAAAAATTTTACTCCCCCCTATCGACGTCGGCCAGCTAGTGGAGGGGAGGGGAAGTAGTAGAAGTCGATGGTGATGGGGAGGAGGGGCACATGTGTGCCACCTCCCTCCCCCCTACTATCCCTTCCAACACAACGTTGGCATGGCGGTAGGCCAACCTGCCTGCCCAGATGGAGATGAGGGGCTCCATCACACCCCCCCATTATACCCCTGCTTCTCCCTATAAAACCCACCCTCCTTGCAACGATGGATACCACCTCTTTTCCCCCTTGCTACTGGCTGAGAGAGAGAGAGAGAGAGAGAGAGAGAGAGAGAGAGAGAGAGAGAGAGAGAGAGAGAGAGAGAGAGAATCTTCTAGAAGGTTCTTCTTCTTTCCCCTTCTTAGAGGGTGACTACATGCACCTCCGCTCTTTCGTCAACCCCACAAACTTATTTTCCCATTTGCTCCCCCTCTATTTGAACAAGGGGCTACTAAAATCCCTGCAGGGGTTGCCCCAAAAGGAAGGAAGATCAAGAATGGCTCCCAAGTTAAGAATGTCGAATGCAAGTGGCAATCCCACAACCAATAATGAAGCTTCGGGTGAGAGCATCACTGTCAATCCAACTACAGTACCAGACATAAGTAATATATTTCCAAATTGATAGATGCTTGCTTTGATTTTCACATAAGACACATCAGGCCCCTACTATGCTGCACAAGAATAGGTCATTGAAAATGATAAATTCCATGCATAGCATAAACAACATATAAGGTTTCATAGTATTATCAACTCCCTCTTCTTGCAAATTAGTTGTTATGTTTTCGCCACATTGAAGGTATATGTTCTAGCTTGCATGCATCATGAATTGCATGGCAAGCAACCTAGTCTAAAAGAGAATCATTTTCAAAACTCTACACCTTTGCCCAAGCTCTTACCAACAACACAAACTAATAACTCATTTTTGATAGATTGGGATCTTGATGATGTGCGTAGTTAGTACAAGCAATGATCCTAAGGATTAAAACTAAGATGTCTTGAGATCCTTCTGATAACTATTATGTTTATCAATCCAATTTGGGTTAGGCTAGATACAAACAACAACTCCAGGCCTCAAAGACAAGTGGAGAGCTCAAGGATTAGGAAACCCTAAGTCAAAGATACTTTTATACTTGTTAGGAAGGAGACTGGGTTGTTGATCAATATAAGTGATCAATAGAACTTACATCTTGTCTAGTTGTATGAGACCTTATATATGCCTTAGCCGAAGGAAGGGAGTGCTAAGTAAAATTTTGCATAGTATCGCTCTTAAATCCCAAGGGGGAGAGAAAATATGTAGATGGAAATGTTATCACATCTATTGTTTCATTTTTTGGAAAAATACCATTGGTTTTGTTAAACAACATCCTAAATGTTTTTATAGTCAACTGATTGTTGGTTGTTTGGATGATTATTCCAAGTGCTTGTGATTGATAGTAAGTTCATGGCAGGGGTCTGTGATGACAAATTGCCATGGGAATAAAGGAATGATTTCTTGGAAGATGATATTAGGGCTGACTACCTTGACTATGCTTGACTCTTAAATGATTTAATTAAGGAAAGGTTCTTTGCATGGGTGGATCACCTCCATGATTGCATCGTGGATCAACCCAAAAAGGGCATTGCTTGATTCACGAGCCGAAGGTCGATTGATGAAAAGGCCAACCATGGGAATAATGTTTCACTCCTAGGCAGCTTGCAGGTCACACCCTTGCCAAGTCTAGAATGGAGTTGAAAGGTCGATTGATGAAAAGGCCAACCATGAGAATAATGTTTACTCCTAGGCAGCTTGCAGGTCACACCCCTTGCCAAGTCTAGAATGGAGTTGAAAGACCTCCATGGACCCAACGTTTGTGGCTTTGGAAGATCCTATTCTAGATAAAGAATGGAAATTGTGGTGCCATGTGATTTGGACTAGTTACTTTTGCAAGACAGAAAGGACATGCAATTTCTCTTGTATGGATAGGAGACAAAGATTAACTTGAAGATAAGTTAAGAAACTTGTTTGTCAAAAGGACTGCTTGCTCAGTATTCGTGTTTGTGCTATAAGTTACGTGAACAAAACATGTTCCCTAAAAGGCTTAATTATGGAATCCGATTTCAAATGTCACACATAAATGTGGTAGGACCTAATTAAATAACTGAAGAACACCTATTGAGGGAAGTGGGTGGGGAAAAACCCCCCAACGGCGTCCTATGGCAAGGTGGTCCCAAAGAACTAGGAGGCTTCTCACCAGGTTTTACCCGACCCTTAAGAATTGTTAGGTTGGAAGCCCAATTCATGCCATTTTAGGGGATCGAAATGGGACTATGCCCTATGAGTAGAGAGGTTGAGCAGCACATCCCTCTCATTTCCCATTCTCTTTGAACCAAGTGTAGCATGGATCTGCTTCGGCTTGTATATCTCTATGAAAAGTAGGATGTCCAAGACTTGATACTAGAATGTTGTCAGGAGACCTTGACCATTATGGACCCAGATTTCACGTCGATCCTAATGGGTCATCGGCCTCGAACGTTCCATTGCGAGGCAAACTCAAGAAAACCTAGGCAATAAACCCCGTAACATTCCATGGGAGTGCCAAGAAGCATCATTTAGATTGGTCTCTTGATGGACATCTAAAAACGTGTTCAGATAGCTGATAGGTAGCCACGTTACAGATACTAGCTCTAAGGCTCAACCAAAATACCCCATGGCCTCATGGCTAGGGAGCATTCAAAGACTACACACTAATATAACTAAATAAGAATTTGTATGGCTCATAGTCCAATGGATAACCCTTCCCAAACTCCTCACAGGGAGTCCCTATACACAGTGGTTTATACACTACGTAAAACAAACACAGGGAGCACCCCTCAACTAACTACCATGGTCCCACTACTATGGCCCTCCTACACCTCAGGGATTGGCCCCAAGATACACCATGAACATACAAAGCACATACAACACATAATCCTCTCTTTTAAACAATCCTTCCAAGGGATAAAAGATAATCATCACTGAGCACTCCCCAAAAGAAAAGGTTGCTAGCCCTACGGCTTGGGATACCTCACTCTCAGTGTGGGTCAATGTTTATGAAATTTTTTTAAATACATCATCCAGGATGATACCATGTGTTGAATGCAATGCAACTGTGAATGATTCATAGTGCTTAACCATGTTTATTCATTTAAAACAACATTGTGACTGTGTGAAGCCATTTCTTTTCATGCTTTCATTTTAAGCATAATTGTTGTGTTGCATAGGAACAGCACCATAGAGCACTTTCGTACTACTAAACCCTTCAATTCTCAAACCATACCTATCCTATATGCAACATGCATAAGAAAAACATCAGATTCAACATGTAATCAATGTAAAAATATTATAGGGCGCAATGAACAGAATCTGAGAAAGAGATAGAGAGTACACAATAGATAAGAGGAGAATCAGTAAATTCTTTAACTCCAAACAAGTGATACAAAGATGGTTCTGTCCACCCATGTGCTTCCACTGTGTGAAGCTTAGATGGCGATCTAGATACAAGATAGGTGAAGAGCTTAAGGCTAGTTGGAACAATAACTCTGACTGGGTGAAAGATGAGTGATCGATGGCTGTGAAGGGGTTTATATTTTATAGCCCGTGAAGGTCGTTAGGTCGGCCTCGACCTACCATATGAGCCTCCACTAGTCAGCCAGGGAATATTCCAGGGAATATTCTCTTTACTATCGGCCCCCGGACCCCACAATAGGGGCCCCTTTTAACTCCCTTACCCCGCAACTCGATGCAATGTGCCTCGAGTTGTTACCAGCTTAACCACTCCATCTAACCCAAAGATTAGACCCACAACGGTCACCTTTTTGCCATCCGGTCACATAGACCTCATCTAATATACAAGTCAGGACTCAACCAATGTTCGGGCTCACATTTGGCTTCTCCTCATAATGGGGGCCTTACAACTTTGAGCACCATGGATCATTGGTGGCACCTAATGAGGGTGGGGCATTGATCATATCTAACACCCCCCCTCAATGTCCACCCATAGATGAACTATCTCCTCGGCCCAATGCCGAGTCTCTGAAGATGAACTTGAAGCAGATCCTTCGTAAGTGCTTTGGTGAAGATATCTGCTCCATTCTCCTCTGTTGCAGTTCCACTATCTCAACCTCCATCAAATCACACACATAGTGATACTGGATCTCTATATGTTTGGTGCATGTATGAAACACTAGATTTTTGGCAATGGCGATGCAACTCTGATTGTCACATCTTAGCAGAGTTGGTTCTTCATCCTGCACTCCCATATGCCATAGAATCCTTCTCAACCATACGGCTTCACATGCAGCAAAACAAGCTGCCTTGTACTCTTCTTCGGTAGAAGACAATGCCACTGTTGGCTGCTTCTTACTAATCCAATAGAAAATTCCTGAACCCAAAGAGAAACAATAACCAGAACCTGACTTCCTAGAATCAATGTCTCCTGCCCAACCTGAGTCACAGTTCCCCACAAGAGAAGTTCCGAAACTGTATGTGATACCATAGTCAAGAGTTTTCTTCAAGTATCTAAGCACCTGCATCCCAGCCTTCCAATGACTCTCATGAGGTTTGTTTGAGAACTTGCTCAAAACACCAACATCAAAACTGATATCTGGTCTGGTGTTACACAAGTAGATCAGACTGCCACCAACCTCCTATACCTCCCAATGTCTGCTAGTGTTGATGTATCCTCGATGGATAACTTTGCATTCACCTCCATAGGTGTAGCTATCTCCTTGCACTCGGTCATGCCAAATGCCTTCAAGATCTCCCATGCATACTTCTTCTGAGAGATGAAGATCTTTCCTGACTTCAATCCCCAAACAATAGTGCAGCAAGCCCAAGTCTGTCATTTCAAACTCAGAACTCAAAGCCTTCCGAGTTTGGTTGATCATATCTTCATAGTCACCTGTAATAAGAAGGTCATCCACATATAAGACAATCACTACAGACTTTTTACCATCCCTGTAAACATACAAGTTAGCATTTGAGGCACATCTTTTGAAGTTTAGGTTTAAAAAGAACTTATCTATCCGCTGGTACCATGCTCTAGGGGCTTGTTTCAGCCCATATAATGCCTTCTTCAGCTTACACACTTTGTTCTCAAAATGGGGGGCCTCAAACCCTGGTGGCTGAGCCATGTACACCTCCTCCTTGAGGTCACCATTTAAGAACGCTGACTTAACATCCATTTGGTACACTGGCCACTTCTTGTGGGAGCCATTGCAAGTACCGTGTGAATAGTGGTCATTCTGGCAGTTGGGGAAAATGACTCTTGAAAATCAAACCCTTCAACTTGTGAAAATCCTTGGGCAACCAGTCTAGCTTTGTACTTTTCTAAGGTACCATCAGCCTTGTAGTTTACCTTCCAGATCCACTTGGTGCCAATAACCTTCTGCTTTGCTAGTCGATCCACTAGCTCCGAAGTGTCATTCTTCATTATGCTGTCATACTCCGCCTGCAAAGTAGCCTTCCATGATGGATTTGCAAGTGCTTCTTCTAAGTCAATTGACTCCTTTACTTCTCTCATAATCTCAACCATCAAGGCCATATTGACTATGTGAGCAGAAGCCCTCCTTTGCTCCTCTATTCTCTAAGACCTCCTTGGTCCATCTACCTTCTCCTCAACAGATGCAGGCATAGGATTATTGTGGTCATAGAGCTGCTTCACCCAGTGCGGCAATGGCTTTTCCGGTGGGGTGATGTCAGGTTGGTGAACTTTTTCCTCATCATCTGAAGATGATGCTTCCTCCTCCTTAAGGATAGGGATAGCTCTCGGGACAGGTTCATAGTGGACTGCTTCTTCTCTTGATGATAAAGTGGAAGAACTTGCCTTCTCCTCCTCCACTGTATGCGGCTCCTCCTTGAACACCACATCACAGCTCGCGATGATCTTCTTTGCCTCTTGGTCATATAATTTGTAAGCCTTTTGCTCATCACTATAACCCAAGAAGATACATTTTTTGCTTTTTGGTTTTAACTTGTTTTGAGACAGATGGTTTCTTACTAGTGTAAGCCTCATGAGGTGTTTTTCCCTTGAGAGCCTTTGTGTAGCTCCGATTTAGAATGTAGACTGCAGTATTAACAGCTTCAGCCCAAAAATGGTTTGTGACAATCCCTTGCCCTTTAGCATGCATCTTTCCATCTCCACAATGGTGCAATTCCTGTGTTCCACAACACCATTCTGCTGAGGTGTGTGAGGTGTCGTCAATTGACGCTTGATCCCTTTGCTCTTGCAAAAGCCTTCAAACTCCTTTGAGTTGAACTCACCACCACCATCTGTTCTAAATTTCTTCACACTTTTTCATGTTTCATTCTCAACAAGTTTCAGCCATTCTTTAAACTTACCAAAAGCTTGAGCCTTATCACGAAGGAAGTACACCCACATCTTCCTACTGTAGTCGTCGACAATCAACATAAAATAAGAAGATCCCCCCAAGGCCTGTGTAGGCATCTTACCACACAAGTCAGCATGCACCAACTTTAGAGGAGCCTGTGCTCTATTCTTGCTTTCTTGTGGAAATGCCTTTCTCTGTTGCTTGCCCATCATACAAGCTTCACATGGTTCCTTCAATTCAGTTATTGTAGGTAGGTGAGCAACCATACCTTGCTTTTGCATCTCCTTCAACACTGCAAATCCGATGTGTCCAAACCTTTCATGCCAAAGCTTACTTGTGCCCACTCTAGCAGTGGCTATAAGAGCACTTAGCTAATACAGGTTGTTCCTTCTTTCTCCTTTGCCAACAATTGTGCCAGCACTATCAAGAACTTCTGCACCTGTCTTCTTGAACCTTACTTCATGACCAAGATTAGTTATGGCAGCAAATAAGAGATTTCTCCTGATTTTGGGAACATACAACACATTTGAAAGCTTTTTGACTTCACCATTTGCAGCAACAAAAGAAATAGTACATGTGCCCGCAGCAGGGCATTTAGCATCATTTCCAACCGTGATGGATTCTTGTAGAGACTGCATATAACTATATAGACCTTTCTTGTTGGTCATGTGATGGGAGGCCCCACTATCCAATACCCATGAGTCAGTGGTAGATTCTTCTTGCGCCGAGGAGCACACTTCCTCAATGGTCGCCATGAATAATTCCAGCTCTGCTTCAGCCATATTGGCTATCTCTTTCCCTTTACTTTTAAGGGTACCATTCTTTTCATCAGCCTTCTTGACACGACAATTTGCAATTGCATGTCCTTTCTTCTTGCAGTAGAAACACTCTCCTTGAAACTTCTTCTTTCCACCCTTCTTCTTTTTGTCACCGTCATTTTTAGTGGAGGAACCACCTTTGCCTTTTGCATTGGCAGAGAATGCATCATCTCCATTGTTGCTTCCTTCTCGGGCTTTCACCCTCAACTCCTCCTCCATTAATAATGCACACAACTCCTCAAAAGCCAAAGCTTGAGGTCTCACCTGAGTGCTTAGGGCAGTTACTAGTCCATCAAACTTTTGTGGACAAATCCGAAGACACCTCTGAGCTAGCTCTTCTCTAGTCTTTTGTATCCCAGCGCTAGCCACCTGGTCGCGCAGATTCTTAATCCGAGTGATGAATGCTTCAACCGTCTCTCCTTCAACAAACTTCTCCGCTACTAGTTGATTCTCCAAGTTTTGAATCCTTGTTTGGTTTCGTGTTTCATACTCACTCCTTAGTATATTCCAAGCCTCTGATGCTTTGGTTGTATGCTGAATCAAAGTCAGAACACTGTCAGAATAGCTTGTAACTAAGGCACACAATGAATCTGCATTCCTTCGTTTCCAAGCTCGTAGAAGATCTACATTCGGAGGAATCATCACACTAGGATTTTATGGGTCGGGGGTAGGCTGTGGTTCTGCGTCAGTCCCCAGCACTGTCTCCAAAAGCTCATAAGAATCAAGGATAGTTGTAATTTTGAACTTCCACAAGATGTAGTTTATACCATCTAACTTGCCTTCGTTGAAGGTTGGTGGACGAATCCTCAGTGTTTGAATAGCCGGTACAGCAACACCACCTCCTGCACCGCTTCTTGATGCACCAGAACCGCTTCCGAAAGTCGACATAGTTTCTCTCTGTTGTTGAAGCCTTTTCCTCTTGCACACTCTTCGATCTCTAGAGCCCCCTGGGCTCTGATACCATGTAAAAATATTACACGGCATAGCGAATAGAATCTGAGAAAGAGATAGAGAGTACACAATAGATAAGAGGAGAATCAGTAAATTCTTTAACTCCAAACAATTGATACAAAGATGGCTTTGTCCACCCGTGCGCTTCCATTGTGTGAAGCTTAGATGGTGATCTAGACAGAAGATAGGTGAAGAGCTTAAGGCTAGCTGGAGCAACAACTCTGACTGGGTGAAAGATGAGTGATCGATGGTTGTGAAGGGGTTTATCTTTTATAGCCTGCAAAGGTTGTTAGGTCAGCTTGTTGACTGCCGACCTACCATATGAGCCTCCACTAGTCGGCTAGGGAATATTCCCTTTACCATCGGCCCCCGGACCCCACAATAGGGGCCCCTTTTAACTCCCTTACCCCGCAACTCGATGCAATGCGCCTCAAGTTGCTACCAGCTTAACCACTCCATCTAACCTAAAGATTAGACCCACAACATTCAGTCACATAGACCTCATCTGATATACAAGTCAGGACTCAACCAATGTCTGGGCTCACATTTGGCTTCTCCTCATAATGGGGGCCTTACAACTTTGAGCACCATGGATCATTGGTGGCACCTAATGAGGGTGGGGCATTGATCATATCTAACAATCAATACTTGTTACCCCCTTCTCTCCCTACCATTTAAGATTGTGCATTTGGTGATAGGTTTAGAGAGCAGTTTGATGTATTTTTCTTCATAAAGAGTAATAAATACTCACTTTAGCATAAAGATAGAGCTAAACTGAGGCTGACCTCATGCTTTAGCCCTACCATATATCCACGGGCACATATATTATTTTTTCATATTTTTAAAATGCAAGATACTTAATTTTTTTTCAATTTTCTCTATTTATTTATTAATAAATACTGATATTTCTTAATATTTTTATGTGACTTGATTAGAATTGTTGAGAAATATTTTCATCCCTCATTTCATCACATGTGAACATCATTGATACATCAAAACCCCTGAAATCTATGATTTATCCTAGAACTATAATTTACAGGTTTTGCATGTTTAGAGAAAAATTAATAAATGATTGATTCTTGTTGATTCTCTTAAATTTTCTCATAAATCAGATCATCGACAACAATCAAGAATATCCATTTGCAACCATTTGCAATCGAGATTTATCATAACAAGATGAGATTTATCACTTACTCATAAAATCGTGCTTTATCTCACACATATCTCATATTTGGAAGGCCGCTAATGCTTGTTAATAGCCATTAACACTCCTCCAAACATTAGTCTATGCTCCATCATGTCTCAACATCATCTTGTAATTGAAATGTCTCAAAACAACCCACCCTCTTCTCTCATAGAATGATGCATAAAAATGGGCACTAAGAGGGGGAGAGAGAGAGAGAGAGAGAGAGAGAGAGAGAGAGAGAGAGAGAGAGAGAGAGAGACTAGATTCTGAGATTTCAAACTGGGCAGCCATATCACACGAGACAATTGGCAAATCAGAGTGAAAATTTTGAATTCATTGCATTGATCTGTGGGGTAGCTTATTTGTTGCCTCTCATCTCTACAAACCGGTGTGATACAAGAGGACATCCCCATCTTGCTCACATCATTTCTAAAATGTCCCCCCCTCCCCCCCCCCCCCAAAAGGTTAAGGCCCATGCCCAATTGAAATTTTACCAAACTTTGGCCTTCTAGATGTTTCAACTCCAGTTTCTTCCCCTGGCTGACAACCAATATCACATTCTTGAACAACAAAGAGAAGACACTTTAGATGTTTTGTATCTTGTGTAGAAGTGTTCCTGGAAGACAAACATGTAAGAGAGTGGTTGAGAATTGGTCAATACCTCAGTACATTAACAAAGAGAGATGAATGGTCAGATGAGGAGTGTAAGAAGATCAACAGGAAAGCCAATGGGTTTTTCTTAAAAGATGGATACTTATGGAAACATGTTAAAAATAAATAGGATATGCCATTGCGAGTTTTGGGTGATAGAGCTTTACAAGTAAATGTTATGCAAGAATTTCATAAAAGCTTGTGGGCTGGTCATAGAGGTGTTTGGGGTACTTTTGCAAAGACCAAAGAAAGATATTGGTGGCAAGGTATGTATAAGGATGTTGCTCACTTTGTGGAAACATGTATGACATGTCAAATGTATTAATCTGTGAGACATTGGGATGGATTGCAGCCCACATATCCATTGTCTCTTCATTTTAAGTGGGTGATGGATTTAGTCTTGATGCCTCCAGGTCCTTGGCAAATGAGGTATCTTATGCTTTCCCAAGAAGACTTGACTAATCAAGAGGAAGTGAGAGCTCTACGTACTAAGATAACAAATATAGCGTGTACTTTTCTCTTAGAAGAGATTTTTTGTCGGTATGGCTATGTGGAAAAAATTACAACAGATAGGGGTGACCTGGATGTAGATGAAGCTCATGATTTCTTTTCACGGTTGGGGATAAAGCTTGCTTTAACTTCACCCTATAACCCTAAAGGAAATGACAAAAGTGAAAGAGGACATCCACCTCTTGTGAAGGCATTGATAAAAGCATGTGGAGAGAAGGTAAAAGAGTGGCCACGATTGCTCTCTTATGACTTATGGGCTGTCAGAACAACTCATAGTGTTGTTACAGGGTATATGCCTGCAGAATTGATGTATGGTCAAAAACCTATCATGCCGATAGAAGAAATGACAGTCACATGGAGTGGGCTACCTTGGGAGAAGGAATTGAATCGAGAGGAGTTGTTGGCCTTATGCATTAGACAGTTGGAAAGAAAGTTAGAAGACATAGAATCAACAATTGCAAAATTAAGGGCAGCAAGGATACAAAACAAGAAACTGTTTGACAAAAGACATAGACTGAGACCAAGAACCATACAATATGGGGATTGGGTATTGGTTTATGATAGTAGTTTAGACAACTAGCATAGTATCATGCGTAAAGTTTCCAAAAGATGGTTTGGACCCTATGTGGTAATATAGGTGTTTGATAATGCTACTTATGCAAATGAGCTGGATGGGACAACCATAAAACTTCTAGTAGCAGGAAAAAGAATCAAATTATTCAAGATATGGGAATCTACTACCTATGAGTTGCCAAACTTGGAAGAAAATAATGGCCATGATATAGGGGCTAGCCAGGAAGATGAAGAAGCAAAGGATATGGTTACAGAGGATGAGGAGGACATAGAATCTGATGACAACTAGGATTTTGGCACATACCGGAGGATGTGCAGATTCAGAGGGGGTGGATGTCGTGCCACTATGCGCACACAGTGTGAAAAAATCTGGAGTGCATCATCATCTGACTTTCTTATTGATCAAGAGAGTCAATGTGATCTGAGTCATTAGTACTAGTGTGAGTGGCATGAATGGTCTAAAAATACTAGATTTTTGGACAATTTTAGTCTATTTTTTATATTGTTTATTGTAAAAATCCAAAAAGTTAGAAAAGCTTTTATATTAGGATGGAATGCAAAAATCAAGTTACTTTTTCAGCCAGTTATGGGATTTTTCATAAAAAAGAAAGATTGGCAAAATCACGCACGTCGCGATTGTTGTTGACAAGTTGAAAACTGCACTTGGAACTGGAAGAAGAAGATGGAGTGAATTGGGAGATCCTGGTGCAGGTGACCTTTGCAATTTTTCCAACCTTTCGGAGGCAACATAATCATCAAATTTGGGTTTTGAGCAGCAAAGAAGGAGCTATTATTTTTTATGCACGTTTTTTGTCTATGAAGGAGCTCCAGGAGATCTAATGCCTGAAGATTGCTTCTGAGTAGTGCTAGACAAGGGATTCCAAGTTCTATCAATACAAATTGATTTGATTCATTGTGCTTTGTTTTTGACGTGTTTACATCTTGTCTATTCTTTTTCTTTTCTTCCATTTCCTATCTCTACTTCCTTTTATCTTTGATCCCTGGTGGATATGACCTTTCAACAAAAACCCCTCCGACAATGCTAACCTTGGGGTCGCTTAACATAGCCCCGTGAAGTCCCTTTGTTTTGATTTTAGAGCCTATTATTCCTTGGCTTTGACCTAATCTCTTGAACAAGAGGTGCTGCGCAAATCAAAGCATCTTGCAGGTCAGTTGGGCGCATGGATTCAAGGCATGTATTCAGAGGAGCATTCAATCCGTGACAAAACTTGGACCCTTGCTAAGCAATAGTCATGGAGGGCGCATATTTAAGCAGTGAGATCAACTTTGAGTAATATGCCTCAGGCTCATTCCTAGCTGTCTTAAGTTAAATAACTCATTCATTTTTAGTGTGTGATAAGCTGATGGCAAATATCGACCACGCACAGCCTCTTTCAACTTTTCCCAGGTAATAGTTGTCTTAGCAAGTTGCTGGTCTTTATACCATTGTTTCCACCACAGGCATGTCTTACGGGTCAATTTCAACTTGGCGATCATAGCTTGATTAGCAGGAGTAGTTTCCACGAAAGTAAAGTAGTCCTCCATGGTCTCAATCCATATCTCTGCCTCAGTTTCAATGTATTTGCCATTGCCATCGAATTCTAGTGGCTTAACTTGCTTAAGGAGATACTTCTTCTTCTCAATTTCAGTCGAACTAGTGATAGCTGTATTACCCTGGGTTATCATAAGTTTCATGAATTAGTTTAGTGCTTAAACTTTTCAACTTTTTTTCCACATTAAAATATCTTACTAGATTTTTAAAACAATGATGGGCCAAAGAGCACAATATTTTTACAAAATCTAGCTAATGCTATATTTTATTATCAGTAGCCATATACTACGATTTTTACAAGGGATATTTACAAATGGAAAATGTTTACAAGTAGAGATACATCAACATCAATAGGATAGTCTGGATGCTAATACAATTTTCAAAACATGATATCATTATATCTTTCTTTTTCATGGATGGATATGAGTTGCATTCATGTAGAAAAAAGTAGGCCAATTGTTGTCTATGTTTAGAAACCTATATTGTGGAAATGGCAGATCTGGAAAACCATGGATATGGTAATATCAATGCTTGCGACGTCCTTGGATTATAATCATGTTGGCTGGGATTACCTTCAGTACCTTGTCATAAACATAACGGTCTACTAGACGTATCTGTCAACCACTAGTAATCATAAGTGGATTCCTTCTGGATAGACAAAAGATAAAAGCCTCAACAACTTTTAAATTTTCCATCCATTCAAGGTGTTTTAGATTAGTTTTCATGTTGAAGAATCGATCGGCCTCGATGTAACAATAACACTCATCCCAGAACCATATTCTGTCGTGATTCACAAGGGATGGATTGTATAGGCAATCAAGTATCCTCATTATTTCTCTTCTCCACTCATCATCCATGGAGTTCAACACAGATGTGTACATTGCTTGAAAAACAAGGAACTGGTTCTGGTCTTTATTATTCTGTCAAAATTTGTCCCTTAATAATTAGCATGCTTATTATTCCTTAGAACAGTCGGTCTTAAAAACCATAGATATTTTTAATTTCAATTATACTCTGATATCATGTGTCACGTGCCTACCTAACCATTCCCTGGCAACACATTTTAGTGGTCCATCGGAAAACTATCCTAAATGGCTTTTCTCGGCACTCACGAGAATGCACATGGTATATTGTCTAGGTTTCTCAGAGTCCACCCCGTAACGGAAGGTACTGGCCATCCCTACGAGGATCAACCTGCAAGCTCGAGGTCCTAATTTGACAGTTGAGGTCTTGATCCATCAACTAGCTCCATTGGAGGTGTCCCATAAGGGCTTCTCATCCAACTGGAGCAATCGTAGTTACCCTTGGTTCATGGAGTGTAACGCTTTTTTCTAGCAAACTGGTTAGGATTCAACCTTAACGTAGTTCTGGCACAGCCGCCACACCTTTCCCCTAAGATAATTATTGATCAAGGTTTTAAGACCTAACCCTAAGTAAGTCAACGCTTGGCTCTACCTAATTTTTCCTAATTAATGTTTGGTTCAATCTCTTGAGAGAAGCTCCAGGTTACCAGGACCACCCATCCATAGGAGAAAATCATTAGGGATCTCGCCCACCCACTTCCCACAAATGGTTTTCTTTGGTTTTCTAATTACCTATCACATTGAGTTATGACATATGAAAGTAGCTTTGTTAATTAACTCGTTATCATAGGCTCCTTTGCATAATTTTATGGCACAACACAAAGATAGAGAAAACAATCTTTTGGCAAAAAATATTTGGCAAAGTTATTTACAATGCTTTTCCCCTTCTGCCTACGCAAAAGATAAACATCCGTTCACTGGAAAATCCTTTCTTTCTGTGTAGAATAAAACAAACCCTCCAAGATTTTGGTCCCTTCACTAGTACCGGGGGACTCCAGGATCCCATCCCGATTCGCGTGATGGTCAGGCAGTTCCTATGAGTGATCGAGAGATTCACGACTAGAGCTCCACTGGCACTCCCGCCTTCTCCTACCTAACAAATTTCTCACCAAGTGACCTCTCGCCGTCGGGCTGGGTCCAAAGCTCCTTGCAGTGGTACAAAACAAGCCCCCTTAGATTAGGGTACCATGTCTAGCCGTGGAGGAGGCACAACACGTTCTTTCCTCTTATTATCCTGATTATATATTTACAATCAGATCTAACCACTGCAAGCACACTCAATCTTTCCTGTGCAACCATAAATGCATGCAGAAATAAAAAAAAGAAACAACAACAAGTATTCTTAGCACAAGAAGTAGCCCCACCGAATTTTAGGGTTTCTCTTTTAAGGTTCCACCTTATTCTTAGGGTTTTGCTTCCTACTTACAACTCTTTTTCCATATCCGCAAGTTACTTCACAAATCTGAAATCTATTTTATTCTTATAAAAAAATTTGGTATTTCAACCCTAAAAGATAATATGGGCATTTATACCTATGGCAAGCAATTCATGCGCTGCCCTGCCCTGAACCACACTTAGCAGGATTTCAAATGCTTTTCCAAGTCTGTTTAGACTTTAAAATTTGTATCAACAAACACTACAAGGATTTGAGCTAGTAGCGACGCTGATTAGCGACGTCGCTATTGGCGTCGCTCATAGCGTCGCTATTTGCGACGCAAATAGCAACGCTCCATAGGGAAAAAAAGCGGCCGAAATCGAGTGTGGTTTTCATTTCGCGTTTGTGGCTTGTGAGTTTTGAGAGCGAGAGCGAGGGAGAGAGCGACCGTTGTGAGAGAAGGAGAGGAAGAAGACTTGCTGCCGCCGTCGCTGCCATCGTTGTTTGCGAAGGAGAGGAGGAGCCTTTGTCGCAAAGAGGAGCCGCCCCACGCTCGCCATATCTCATCGGTGAGTCTCCCTCTCTCTTTCTTTTGCTTGTTTAAGGTTTAAATCACTCTCTTTTGCTTGTTTAGGAGAGGAAATGAGAGAGAAAGAGAGGGAGAGGGAGAGAGAGGGAGAGAAAGAGAAAGAGAAAGAGAGGGAGAGGGAGAGGGAGAGGGAGGGGGAGGAAATGAGAGAGGGAGAGAAAGAGAAAGAGAGGGAGAGGGAGGGAGAGGGAGAGTGCATTCTCTCTCTCCCTCTCCCTTTTGCTTGTTTAATGTTTAAATCACTTTCTTTTTTTCTTGTTTAGGAGAGGAAACGAGAGAGTAAGAGAGAAAGAGAGGGAGAGGGAGAGGGAGAGAGAGGGAGAGAAAGAGAAAGAGAAAGAGAGGGAGAGGGAGAGGGAGGGGGAGGAAATGAGAGAGGGAGAGAAAGAGAAAGAGAGGGAGAGGGAGGGAGAGTGCATTCTCTCTCTCCCTCTCCCTTTTGCTTGTTTAATGTTTAAATCACTTTATTTTTTGCTTGTTTAGGAGAGGAAATGAGAGAGAAAGAGAGGGAGAGAAAGAGAGGGAGAGGGAGAGGGAGGGGAAGGAAACGAGAGAGGGAGAGAAAGAGAGGGAGAGGGAGAGGGAGGGAGAGTGCATTGTCTCTCTCCCTCTCCATTTTTCTTGTTTAATGTTTAAATCACTTTATTTTTTGCTTGTTTAGGAAATGAGAGAGAAAGAGAGAAAGAGAGGGAGAGGGAGAGGGAGGGAGAGTGCATTCTCTCTCTCACTCTCCCTCTTTCTTGTTTAATGTTTGAATCACTTTCTTTTTTGCTTGTTTAGGAGAGGAAATGAGAGAGAAAGAGAGAAAGAGAGGGAGAAGGAGAGAGAGGGAGAGAAAGAGAGGGAGAGGGAGGGGAAGGAAATGAGAGAGGGAGAGAAAGAGAAAGAGAGCGAGAGGGAGAGGGAGAGGGAGGGAGAGTGCATTCTCTCTCTCCCTCTCCCTTTTGCTTTTGGAGAGTGTTAAGATATATTGTGAGAGGGAGAGGAAATACGAGAGAAAGAGAAAGAGAGGGAGGGAGAGGGAGAGAAAGAGAAAGATAACATATATTGGAATGATAGCATATCCATGAGTTGGTAATGGTATCCACTTTACTTTTTTAATGGGTACCATTACATCGACTTCTTAAGGGGGCTAAAAATTAGTCATACTGTTTATAAAGTCTAATTAGGAGATTTAAGATGCATGATAATAGACTTATCAATAATGGTATGCAATGTGCTTTGCCATGGGCCACGTACATTGGTGACTCTTTAAGATGGCTTAAAATTGGTCATGTCTTTCATAATGTCCAAGTAGGGGATCTAATTGTGATGTGCATAATTCATTGTTTTTGTATTAACTTTATAGGCATAACAAATTAGAAATCATGCCAACTAGTCAACGGAAGGACTAAAAGAAAATGATACCCTAGCTAATGGTCATTACAGTACTTCATCAAAATGAACCCAAAAGTATTGTTATAGAAGAAGAATCCCTTAAATTGAGTATAGGATATTTTCTCTCAGGTCTTATGACTATGAGTAGAATTGATTGAAATAAATTTTATTACTATAGTTGATAAATTTCATAGATAGCATTAATTTTAATACACGATCCTAGGACAAAAAAACCACATTTCTAAGATGCTTTTTGTTGAGACTAATTTATTATTAGACTAAGAGATCTCAATGATGCTCATAAATGGATTACTTATACTCAAAGCCCTCTAGTGCAGTTTTTTGCAATAACGAATAATTATCTACCGGGACAGAGCATGATACAAGGCCGAGATATAACATCAATAAATCTCTCAACTACTATGTACAATGCAAGATTTATGGTCAACTTGCAACTTGACGTACATCTCCATAAAGCTATCCATTTAAGCCTCGTTTGTTGTAATGTAGATAAGATGGAAAACGAAGAAGGTCTTATTGTTCAAGATCGTGAGATGTATCTTAATCAGCGTGTCCCATGTCCTTGCTCTCAATGCAAGTTTGCAATTAGACGAAAACGTCGATTGTCTATAGAACACGTACGACGATTTGGCGAGTTTCAATCTGAGATCATTGATCAAGCGATTGCGGATTTTCAGCAAACGGTAATTTGAAGTTAATATTAATCATGCATTGTACTTGCAAGCTAATTGAAAACCATACACAATAAGATTGGGTCTTGTTGGCAAATTTTCTATCCAGGGGGGTGATGTCTCGACCCAAGGGGGAGTGCACCCTTTGCGGCCAATTAGAAGAGTTCGTGGACGTGTGATAGATGGATTGCAGGAGCCAATCCACCACTCGCAAGGCCCATCTATACCGTCAATGCCAGAGGAGATAGACAACCTTCCCGACCTACCTACAATCTTGGAGCTTGAGATGGAGACAATGATCGATGCATTGATTCCCATGGATGTTGAGACATCTGACCCTCTTAGAGAGGAAGCATCCATACCATTATATGATGGGTGCCGAGTATCTCGGTTGAAGACATTGCTTGCACTCTTAAGTATGCAAGCAAAATATGGTTGGAGCGATACGAGTGTGACTGAGTTATTCAGGTACCTTGCATATAGGCTTTATTGATTTTTTTTAAAAACAGTATTATTGCAAACATGTGTGCTTTTTCAAGGTGTTTTATGATTTTTCTCATGTTATTAAAATATCATATATTACCACCTGCAAATACCATGCCTGAGTCTCGTGATGATGCACGACATGTTTTACGGAAGCTTGGCATGGACTACAATAACATCCATGCATGTATCAATGACTGCATACTGTTTCGAGATGAATACAAGACTATGGAGACATGTCCAAAGTGTGGTGCTCACAGGTATCGATAGGACTTGCAAGGGCAAACCATCCCTCAAAAAGTTCTCAGACACTTTCCGCTCATCCCCCGCATAAACCACATGTTTCCTTACAGGTTTGGTTACCTCAGGTTATCATGCATGTCCATTGTGTGGGCCACAGTTAGACTCCCGAAGGTCACGAACCATGAAGAAGATGGTATATCAAGGACACGTCGCTTTCTTGCCGGAGGATCATGAACTCACGGAAGGTTTTCTTGGACGACCTCCAACACGTATGAACGCTGCAAGCAGGTACGAGCTGAAAATGGTAAACCTAGAATCACATCCAAATGGAATGTGATGGTTCTCAGTTTTCTACGAGTTGCCATATTGGACCCACTTACAGGTCAACCACTGGATCCCATGCATATTTTCAAGAATGTGGGTAGTTTGCTCTGTGGCCGCAGTCGAATGCTGAAGGGGGAGTGCAACTTCCTTGCGCTCCTTGGGTTTTGTCCACCAAAGAAGAGCGCATTGTCAAGCAAGTAATCAAGTCTATCCGCACTCCGACGGGTATGATGCATTCTCTCAGGTCGGCATTTTCTAAAGATGACCAATTGTCGGGGCTAAAATCCCATGATTGGCATAAGATATGTCAGGTTTGTGAACAGAATGGATTATAATTAGCGTGGGCATTTTGCAATTTGAAAAGTGGCCATGATTCATAATGCTTTCTCATTTGTGGCAGTTTGTCCTACCGATCGCGATCGCAGGATGCCTTACTCTAGAAATTCGCGGGGCCATTTACAAGTTGTCGACTTTGGTACAATGGATCTCACAGAAAGAGATTAAGATATCCTCTATTAAATCCGCGAGGCGGGGAGTAGTGGAGACGGTCTGTCTCTTTGAGAAATACCTGCCCACTAGCATGCTCACGATACAAGTTCACCTTCTTGTGCATCTTGTGGACGAAGTGGAGATTGCTGGACCTGTCCATACGTGATGGATGTTTTTCTTGGAGCGCTTCATGAAAACCCTGAAAGGCTTTGTGCGACAACGAGCTCGTCCAGAAGGTAGCATGGTGGAAGGTTGGTTGGTGTCAGAGGCGTTAGTGCACATCTCACAATGGCTACCAATGGTGGAACCAGACAATGAAATGCTATGGACGCTGAAGGATGATGATAGACTGACTGGAGATGTGGTGGTTGGAAATGGGGTAGAAAAAAGAATGGATGTCTCAATGGAAGAGAAGGTGAATCGCTTTTGTATGTTGCACCATGTCTCCATGGAGACGTGGCTCGCCAAGTACCAGTTTGCAAGGCAAGATCGAGAGGAAGCGTGAGCTAAATTCTGACGTAGTACGCGTCATCGACCGATTCGATATCCCGAAGGCATGCAGGAGATGCCGCGGTTTATGTCAACACGATGGTTGCATGGAGCCTTGACCGCAACATCCAGCGAAGGGACAGAGGTGTCAAAGGAGGAGTGGGAGTTCTCGAGGGGATGTAGTCCAAAGGTGATGAGGGGTTTAGAATATGTTGTATCTAAATTTTATATGCGACATCTAATTTGAGTGTTTCAATGTACAGTACAAAATATATAGTGCAGCATGGTCGCGCGGATGGCATTTTCGCGTGGAGCATATTGACAAAATACACTCCACAATGGACTGTGGTATCATGGCAAGGTTTGAGCAAGAGAGCCGGCGACGAGCAACGGATCCAAACATGGTTGTGGATGAGATGGAGTATTTTGGGAACTTGCAAAGTATTATTACGGTGGATTACCGTAGCTTCTCCATGATATTATTTGATGTGCAGTGGTTAAAGTGGTACTTGGAGGAGTTGGAGCAATAGTTCGACAAGGTCCATCTGGATTTCTCGAAATAGATTCCGAAAAAAAATGGACGGATTTGCACGACACCTTTGTGTTGCCGGCCCATTGTGAACAGGTGCATAGAGTCATTTGCTTGCTAATTGTAATACGACATGGTTTATGTCACAATGGTTTGAACTCGCTTTGTACGTGTTTGTGAACAGGTAATCTTCTATCCAAACCCCCGACAACCTTGATGGTGGTATGTTATACCTTCAACTCCTCGAAGTGCGAGAGTATATGATCAAAGCGATGTTCCGGGCATAGATGAAGATAATATGCAAATAGAGGGGTCGATATTACAAGGGGTGGAGGCCACCACAAGCTTGGAGCCCGCATCAGCTAACAATGATGGAAATACAAGAGTCCAATAATTTTTTGAGAACGAGGCAGACTCGTTCTTTTGTGGTGACATGTCTATCGACCTTCCAGTGTATGCAGAGTTGTGTCAGGAGATTAACATGGGACCATAGGATACTTCATTCTTGGAGAATTGTATTACTCAATTCGTTGTTTAGATCTTCCATAAAGGTACATAAGATATGCATTTTAAGAGGGATTTTTCAAAAATGATTTATATTACTGTGCTTTGTATAGTTTAAATTGATTATTCTAAAAGAGTATGTTATGAAGCCTCAAGTGCCAAAGAAAACCATGCAAAGTAGCTAGAAACAAGGTTTCGACAAGGCATCAAATGGGTTAGAAGAGAGCTAAGATAGTAAGATGAACAATGTGTTCACTGTGAATGCAATTCATAGTTTAAGAGAGAAAGAGAGAGTGTGCATATATGTGAATGAGTCTTACTTCTTGCATGTACATATATATACACAAATACATATATATGATTGTATGCACATCTATATGCACATTTTTGCATATAAAAATATACACATGATTTAAAGGTCATATGCCTACCTCCCTCTATGTCATTTTATCCTTCTTCACATCCCTTTATCTATTTTTATCTCCCTTGTCACCCCTCAACATACTTGTCCTATTCCTTCTTTCTTCCTCTACATGACATTTGCCCCTTATCACCTTGTCTACCTCCATCTACCTTGACTTACCTTCCAACCTCCATCTACCCTAGCTTGCCTCCCAATACTCTCAATAACCCCACTACCTTTTCCTAGCTCCTATCTTCCTCTACCCTCTATACTCATGCCTTCCTTCATGTACCCATGACTAATCCTTGTACCACATCCACCCCTACTTTTTATCATCTATCCCTTTGTGCCCCTTCTACCCCCTACACTTTCTTAGCTCTATATAACCCCTCTCCACATCTAAAAACCACTCACTACCAATATCTTTAACCTCATTGTCCCTCCTTGTATACTTGCTTACCATTGTGGCTTACCATTGCCACATCATTGCTGTCTTGATTGCTTTTTTTTAAACCTATGCTATATTATCACTAGCTTGCTTGCTTGCTTGCCTACCTATGCCACATCATCACTACTTGCATTCTCACTTATCTAACTATGCCACATCATTCTAATCTTAGTAAAGTTCTAGGCTATGGATTCTAAATTCTCAAAACCTTCTTTTCTTGCCTATCTACCTATGCCACATCATTGTTAGCTTTCTTCATCATGAGCTTTCTTGAGTGCTAGTTTACCTACTTGCTTGTCTGCCTACTTAAGAGTAATTATGAATATCACATCATAAGTAAGAGTAGAGACATCAAGACAAGAGTATTCTTTGAAGAAAAACATAATTTTTGTAAAAATCTCTTAGGTTTCTTAAGATGCAAGACCCTCTCAGTATATCAAACCGAAGTGAAAAACCTTTCACACCCAGCTAGTGATACCCAAAAAGGATACTTGACTAGCTACCTATTAGAGGCTATCAAAAGAAAGAAGAACTAGAGATAAGTCAAGATTCAGCCCATTGAGGTAGCTAGATCAAGCAAACAATTGAGTCAAGAACCAAGAATAAGAAAGGGCCAATCTAATGAGGAAAGGGGAGTCTTAAGTTCAAAACATCTAAGAAGACCATGTATTGAGTTGACATGAGCAAGAGACAACAATCTTAGAATCCAAGAAGCATGAATCCTATCAACCAGTTGCCATCAAGAAAAGGTTAATTGTCTTCAAGTAGCATAGGAAAAGAGTGTAAAATTTGCATGTGAATCCAAAAGGGCCTATTAAGATATTTGAGGGCTAAGAGGGGTTTTCTTTTATTGGCATATAGAGCCTCCCACTATCCAAAAATATAGAAATGGATTTCCAAGAAGAATCTAAGTGGGGGGGGGACTAAATGACCTAAGGTTGAAAGATTGTAGCATAGAATATTTGTTTGTAGATTTCCTAATGAGAAATTGATGCAATGCAAGATTGGCACCAACACATTCACTTGAAGGATCAAGTTTCACCTCTCAAGATTTCAAAATTCAAGAGTGGATGAGAGATAGAGTGCAAGGTTAGCCAAAAATAGGTCAAAGAAAAGTGCAAAGAGGAGATCCAAGAGAGAAGAAAAGGGCAAGAAGGAGGATGGCATCATAGCAATCAAATCTAGTGGAGGAAAGTCACCAAGATCTCTAAGCCCTAATCAAGAAACCACCATGCTTAGTCAAGGACATGATGATCATGATCAAAAGGTAGCATTAGAGCCCAATGTAAAATTAGAAGAAAGTTTAATAGCACTGCAATAACATCTTATGACCATAGATACCATAAACATTGATCAATTACAAGTGATGTGGCTTTAAGACTTGCAAAGGAGACAAAATGGAAGCACTTTGACTACTTCAATGATTAGTCAAAGATAGGAGGAAGCAACAACATTCTACAAACTCAATAATTCATCAACTACTCCTACCCTACCTTATGCAAGCAAAACACACCTCAACTTTCACCACACCAATAACTAACTTCCACAATAGTAACTACAAATTGCTTCAATAGTAGTCCAAGTTCATCTACACTTTTATGAAGAGCCTATTCTTCTTTTGCAACTCTTTCATCAACATCAAGGTTTTGTACTTGAATTATCTTGCTCACTATTCAAGTATGCACATGATTGCACAAAGAAATCCTAAAGTTTTGCTTGTGATTATCAAATATACCCTTGTATTCTCTTGCACTTCCATCTCTATCCATGCTATCTTAAAGGTCTTGATGTAAGATGATTCTACACTTCTATTATTGTTTAAAATCATGAAAAAAAGGGGGGAAATGCACTTGTTGCAAGTTAGAAATGCTTATCTCTATTGGCCAAATCCTTCTCAAACCCCCTAGCCCCTCTTTTCAATTTCCCCCACAAATATTTTTGAAGCTTTCTCACAAGATCAACCACCAAACTTGATGAATACTTATTGTTTCAAGTGCTTCATCCAATTTGGCATTGGCTACCTCTCACATAGCCTGTACATTCTCTAAATTCATTGATCTATCCATTCCTCTTCGAAACCACATGAAAGTAAGATTGCACAAACCAAAAAGGGTGTAGTGAACTCACCACCTTATCTTCTCCTCAACACCACAAAGCAAAGGCTCGATGGTGAATCCACGATCTATGCAATGGTGCTCGATCTGCAACAAGCTCTACTTCATAGCTCATGATCCAATTTGCAAGCACATGATCATCAAGAGGAAACGTGAAGAAGAAGAAAGACCACTCAATCCTTGATGTAATCTCCCTCTCATCCAAGAAGGGAAGAAGATAATAGCATATGCAAGGAATAATCTTCACCTCTCAAGTCCCTCACTTTCACACTCTCACTCTCCCTAACTGTGAAGATGGAGCACAAGTAGATAGAATAGAAAGAAGAAGAAGAAGCATGCTCTCAAGTTTGGACACCACAAGAATGAGCTTATCCATTCACTTTTCGATTTTTATACACGGGGTTTTTATTACAACTTGCACAAGTGCTATGCTTGGCTTTCAAAATAATATTACAATTAATTTATGATTATGGGCTTTGACCAAAAATTATATGCATTATGCCCTTCGCTTGATTTTCACTTCTAGTTACTTTTTCCACCTTTGTGCATCTTTGTTGATTTACTGTCTTTCATCCTATGATTAACCGTATATTGGAGCTTTGACAAGCTCGATCAATGAGCTTGATGGAATGCATATTGTTTCAAGTGGTTCATCCAATTTGGCAAACGATTACCTCTTATATAGCCTATATATCCTCTAAACTCATCGATCTATTCGTTCTTCTCCCAAAACATATGAAAGCAAGAAAAAAAAACCAATAAGAGCATAGTAAACTCATCACCTTACGTTCTCCTCAATACCACGAAGTGAAGGCTCAATGGTAGCTCCATGATCCATATGATGGTACTCGATCCACAACCTCTACTTCTAACCCTCAATCCAATTTGCAAGCACCTGATCATCGAGAGGAAATGCAAAGAAAAAGAAAGACCATCCAATCCATTCTCCAAGTTGCCTCTCATCCAAGAAGGGGAAGAACAGAAGAGCATGCTCAAGGAGTGAGCTTCACCTCTCAAGTCCCTCACTCACATGCACTCACTCTCCTTTACTCTAAAGATGAGCACAAGTAGATAGAATAGAAACAAGAAGAAGAAGCATGCTCTCAAGTTTTAATACCACAAGAATGAGCTTATCCATTCACTTTTTGGCTTTTATACATGGGGTTTTGAGTTTGGGCTTCCACTTAAGTTTGGTGGCTGTCTCTCCTAGTTGACTCTTTGGCTACTCTTTCCTAGTTTATATATATATATTAGATTGCACCAACCATCATGAAAGTGAATGAAGCTAGAATTGGTTCCCTTGCCAAGCTACAAGTCTTTTTACCCAGTGGAAAATATTACAACTTGCATGGGTGCTACACCTAGATTTCAAATAAATATTACAATTAATTATATACTTTTAGACTTTGATGGAAAATTATATGCCTTGTACCGTTCACTTGATTTTCACTTCTCTTTACTTTTTTGCATTTGTATATATTTGTCGATTTGTTTTACTCTCATACTGCTTTCCATCCTACAATTAACATTACCCCCCTCTTAGATAAGTGCCAGTCCCATGTGTAGCATGCTTTAGCTTGTACTTAAGATGAAGAATTTCAAGGACAGGTGGGGGATCATTATGAGGAGAATGGTGGTTGTTGCTAGAGCTTGATTTGGATGTTGAAGTCATTGAAGGTCTTTGTGGGAATTGGAGTTGTTTGGTGCTTTTGATGCCAACTAGAGAGTGGTAATGTGGAGTGAATGTAGCTCATGGAATTAGGATATCTTGGTGGGAAGCCATTTGGAATCAATTTGATTGATTGAAGCTGGGCACCACAAAGGATGTTAACTCAAGGTAGAAGTTGCAAGCCACTACATTTTCTTGTACCTACAAGGGCAAACCTCTCGTGGTCTCTCCCTAGGGAAGTACTAGTTGGATTGCATACATAGGATATATCTATGAATTAGGAGATGGATCAAACTCAAGGAAAAATCCAGAGTATTATCCCATAATTGAGGACCCAATTCGTGTATAGGTTATGGTGGAATTATTATGTGAAAGAAATGCTTACATAGGCTATTACATAGTTAGAAGATAGCATGGTGCCTTCAATTTGTCAATCATCAATGAAGTAGAAAACTTGTTGTTGATGGATAGGTGATGGGAACTATTATTGTTGCTATTGAGGGATAGAGGAGTCATGTGGCATCATGAGAAAAACTTCAAAGTGCCATGTGAGAGCGGTATTTTAAACACCCAAGACATGCCGAAAAGGTGCGGAATAATGCAAATTTTAAGCCCACCAAAAGCAAAAGACACGAATTTGACAATTCTAAGTGACCGTGGACAAGGGGAATGCAAATTTTGATCGTTACAGTGGTTGCAGATTTTTCATAAATTTTTTAATTGCTTGATTGAAGTGAAATGACTTCTCGAATGTTTGAGACCTCAAGCGGACGTGCTAGATTTATCACTTATGTTAATGTTGTAGCAATACCTTGCATTGCTAAATTCACTCTTACAACATCATTTTCAGTCACAAGAAAGTCATCTTCTTCCTCCTCATCCATCATCGCATCTTCATTCTCATAGTGTGCCTGAGATAACATGTCTGACACTAGGTTATCTCTTCCTGCAATATGCTAAAATTTAGGGTTCAAAGATTTGATGTATGCAATCCACCGGATGTCACGAATCGCGTGGTGGGGGGACTTGCTCAAGATGATGTGCCGAACACACACAGAATGCATAAGGAGAAGCTCACTCAAGAGACAAGAAGAGAGATGGAGGCCAAAACGTTTTCTTGTTGGTTTCTTCTTCTTCTTCCGCACACTTTACAATGTACATAAAGTATAGATAAGATACAATATAAAGTAAAGTGACCTACTAAGTCAAACAATGCATAACTGACTACACTAGTCGACTGGCACTATAACTATGCCAGCTGTAAATAGGCGTAACAACCTGAATAGAATAAGTAATGATTCAATGGCCATGTGAGAGTCATAATGACCACCGACGTGCTAAGTGTAGACGTGTGGACCCATCTAACTAGGCGGTCCATCATTAATGTCTGCATGTGTTGATCTTGTCATCTCAACACTCCCCCTCAAGCTCAACTGCATCTTTGCAATTCCAAGTAAGCTTTGAAAATTTTGAAGCTTCTCTGTACCCAATGCCTTCGTGAAGATGTTAGCTATCTGATCCTATGTGCTGACATACACCAAGTCAATCTCACCTGCTAGTACCTTCTCTCTCACAAAGTGGTAGTGTACCTCAATATGTTTTGTCATGGCATGGAACACATGGTTCGTAGCCAACTGTATACTGCTCATGTTGTCACAATAAATGGCAACTAGACCTTCCACCTGCACATCTAAATCAACCAATAACTTTTGCAGCCATACTACCTCACATGCTGCAACAGCAGCACCTCTATACTCAGCCTCTATACTCAATAAAGCAATTGTAGATTGCTTTTTGCTGCTCCAAGTAACTGCTGCACTACCAAGAGAGAACATGTATCCGCTGGTAGACCTTCTATCCAAGCTCAATATGCATCTGTGTATCCAAACACATGTACATCTGTACTTGCCTCATAGAAAAGTCCATAATGTAATGTGGACTTTACATATCTCAATATGCGTCTGACTGTATCCAAATGTGGCTTTCTAGGTACTTGCATAAAATGACTCACAAGACCAACATCGTAGCTCAAGTCTGGCCTTGTAATGGTCATGTAGATCAAACTCCCCACTATCCTCCTGAACATAGTAGGGTCTTCTATCTCATCCCCAACATCAGCACTCAACTTTACATTCTGCTCCAACGGGACTGAAAGTGGTTTGCATGCTGTCATACCATACTTGGACAACATATCCAAGCCATACTGTCTTTGGGATAGCCATATACTATCATCACATCTGATCACCTCAATGCCAAGGAAGTACCTTAGCTCACCTAAATCCTTCATCTCAAACTTCTTCTTCAAAAAGTCCTTGACTTCAGCAATCCCACTATCACTATCACCTGTAATAATCAAGTCATCCACATAGATGACTATGATGACCAAACCTGCATCTCCCTTTCTCACATAAAGTGAGTGATCATCATCAGAAACATAAAAGCCAATATTGACAAGATATTCTCTGATCTTGTCAGACCATGCTCTAGGTGCTTGCTTGAGCCCATAGAGCGCCTTCTTCAACCTGCACACATATGTAGGATACTCTAAATATTCATAACCTGCTGGCTGATCTATATACAGTTCTTCCTGCAAATCACCATGCAAGAAGGCATTCTTCACATCCATTTGCTGTAACCTCCAACCTTTCCCTGTTGCCAAAGCAATCACACATCTGACACTTGCCCTTCGGCAATGATACTAGATCCCTTTGCTGCAACCTCCAACCTTTTACAGGTTGGAGGTTGTAGTAAATGGATGTGAAGAATTGAAAAGACGGATGTGAAGAATGCCTTCTTGGATGGTGATTTGCAGGAAGAAGTGTATATAGATCAGCCAGCAGGTTATGCAACCTCCAACCTTTCTGAGATCTATAATATAAACAAGAGTATGCATAGCCTCAGACCAAAAATGCTTAGGCATATTCTTTTCAGCCCATCAAGGCGTGTGCAACTTCTGTAATATTCCAGTTTTTCCTTTCTACAACCCCATTATGCTGTGGGGTATACCTGCATGTGAATTGTCTCTTTATCCCATGAGACCTCATAAAATCATTGAACTCATTCGAGAGGTACTCTCCCCCTCCATCTGACCTTAAGTACTTTACTTTCAAACTTGTTTCTCTTTCAACTGCAGCCTTAAAAGTTCTAAAGTGCTCAAACACTTCACTCTTTTCCTTCATAAAATATACCCACAGCTTTCTAGAATAATAATCAATGAATGTGACAAAGTATGAACTGCCTCCAAGAGATACATTTTGTGTAGGCCCCCAAATATCTGTATGCACAACATCAAGGATATTTCTGCTTACATCTCTGTCATGTGAAAAGGGTTGTCTTGCTTGCTTACCAAACTAACATGCTTTGCATACCTTATGAAATTCTCCAATCCTTTGGATTGCACTAATTTCAGCCTTTGTACATTTGCATGTCCAATGCGTTTGTGCCAAATTTCAATATCTGCAATAACACCTTTTCCTTTAGCATACATAGCAACATTCATAGTAGGAATTCTAGCATCCAGAGTAAACATATGTCCAACTCTACTTCCCTTTGCAACCAGCCTGCACTTGTCACATTGAAGTCTTCTACAAAGCAGCCCTTTGCATTAAATCTGACTTGTAACCCTTGCTCTACCATTTGATCGACTGACACCAAGTTTCTTTGCCTGAAACAAACTCGTAGAGGCCTTTTCCAATAAGGAAGTTTGTGACACGGAACTTTCATGAAGGGTAGTTGTTCTTGTCTAGCTTCTCAATGATGGGGTTTCCACTGTTCTCTACCATGATCACAAAACTAATACCAAACAGCAAGCAAATCTTCTACAACCCTCGACCTGTAGTGCACAGCAATACACCAAATAGCCTTTTTTAATTATTTCTCAACAATACATGCAATCTGCAACCAGTTTACAGATAAGCCTTGTGTTTATTCGCTGGTAAACACCTTTGAACTTATAGATCTAAAATCTGTAACCTGTGCACTTGTATACGATAGACACAGCTAAAATTGCAGGATACCTCGAACTGTTGTCCGCAACCTTGCGAGTCTAAACCAACATACCAAACATCATCATGTGTTCCCTTTCCTGTAATAGCATTCAATATATGCTGCATAACAAACAGACGTTCATTTTTAACTTCTTTCTGTCGTGAAAACGATGCATAATTTCCTTGCTGCAACTTACCACTGCGAATATCATCTTTCTTAGCATAACATTGGGCTGGAATATGACATGTTTTGCCACAGTAGTGACATACAATACCAGATTTGTTAGAACCTCTTTTTTTCCATCCACCTCTTCCTCTAAAGCTCCCCTTGCCTCTAAAGTTACCATGACCTCCTGAAACCTGCATATCGCCAAATTGCTGATTCAATCTGTTTTGCTGGTTGTCACTATCATGTCCTGTACCACGGCCTCTTGAAGAGGACCTGCCACGCCCCCTTCTTGAACTGGAGTAGAAAGCTTGGATCTATTTACCACTTTTTTTAGATGTCTCACTCTGCATGTTGATCTCTTCAATGATCATAAGGGAGACCAACTCATCGAAATCTGGAAATGGCTTTGTGACATATATGGAAGTTACAATAGGCTTCCAAGCCTTTTCATTGTTAAGTCCACCCAAGGTAGACGACACCAAATCATCATCATCGAGTATTGCATCAACCGTTGCCAAGGCATCTGCAATGCTCCTTACCTTCAGTGCATACTCATTGATAGACATCTTCCCTTTCTTCAATGTATTCAACTCTTGCTTGAGTTGAATATTCTTTCGTGCCTTTGTATTTACGGAAAACATACTTTCAAGTATGGTCCAAGCTGCATATGAATTCTCTGCATTTCTAATATGTCCCACCATATTATTGTCAATTACTGCAGACAGCCAATACATAACCTTTTTGTATTTTGCATTCCATTCCTTCTGTGCCTTTGTCTCTTGTGCAGTTGGAGGATCACTCACCTTCGGCTCCTTTTCTTCACCTGAAACAAACTCGTAAAGGCCTTTTCCAATAAGGAAGTTTGTGACATGGAACTTCCATGAAGGGTAGTTGTGTTTTTCGAGCTTCTCAATGATGGGGTTTCCACTATTCTCTACCATTATCACAAAACTAATACCAAACAGCAAGCAAATCTTCTGTAACCCTCGACCTGTAGTGCACAGCAATACACCAGACAGCCTTTTTTAATGTTTGCTAAACAATACATGCAATCTATAACCTATTTATAGATAAACCTTGTGTTTATTCACTGGTAAACACCTTTGAAATTGCAAGATACCTCGAACTGCTGTCTGCAACCTTGCGAGTCTAAAACGGGGCTTGAAATGATCTCAGATGGCCAAAATAGCAGCGGGAAAGTCCTACAGGGCTTATCTGCAAAATACATAGTGCTCTTTGTGCACACCAAATCTCACTGCAATCTGATATTTTTGCTCTGCCCTACTTCTGGTGCCTCCACAGACATTGTCCAAGAGAAGAAGTAGAGAATGGAAGAGCTTCTTACCTGTTACTCGCTTGTTCAAATCCTTGGCTCCTCTCCTTTGCTTTAGCCTTCAAAACCAGCCTCAATCAGTGGTGCAGCTCTGATAGCATGTCACAAATTGCGTGGTGGGGGGACTTGCTCAAGATGCTGCGCCCGAACATACACAGAATGCACAAGGAGAAGCTCACTCAAGAGACAAGAAGAGAGATGGAGGCCAAAACGTTTTCTTGCTGGTTTCTTCTTCTTCTTCCACACACTTTACAATGTACACAAAGTATAGATAAGATACAACATAAAGGAAAGTGGCCTACTAAGTCAAACACTGCATAACCGACTACACTAGTCGACTGGCGCTATAACTATGCCAACTGTAAATAGGTGTAACAACCTGAATATAATAAGTAATGAGTCATTGGCCATGTGAGAGTCATAATGACCACCGACGTGCTAAGTGTAGACGTGCAGACCCATCTAACTAGGCGGTCCATCATTAATGTCCACATGTGTTGAGCTTGTCATCTCAACACCGGAGCATAGCAATGTCTAGGGTAGCACAACTAGTAATCATACCCAATGCTGGTAAACAATCGGTCTCAATGACTACATGAGCACCCATAAAATACTCCTTGTTACATTTAAGGGCTATCACAATTCCCCATAATTCTCTTTTAACCTGTGGATACCTTCTCTGCCATTCAGTCAATACTTTAGCACCAAAGTGTATTGCATATCTTTGCTCTTTCTCATCATCTTGCCCAATTTCCCATCCAATACTAATTGGGCTTGTATCAACAGTAATAATGATAGGGTTTCCATGGGAATAGTCAGCCTTTCTCAATGTAGGAGAAGATTTTAAGAGCTACTTCAATTTCTTCATTACTTTCTGATGCTTCCTTTCCCAATGAAATCTCTAACCTTTCCTTAGAAGTTGATATAGGGCATTGGCTACATGTGCAAAGTGAGGAATCCATATCAAATAGAACACACATGCACCCAAGAATCTATGCACCTCTGATACATTCGTGCATACATCTTGTATTCTAACAATCCCATCTATTTTTGCAGGTGATGGTCTTCGCCCATAGGAACCACATATACGCCCAACAATACTCCAGAGATAGAGTTAAATGCACCTCTTCTAGATGTGTCAAAATCCTCTCACAATCCACCATATGGTATGCAACAAACTATCTACATCCATGAGTATCCATCTCTTCATTCTTTTCATCCACTGCACACCCTTTGATTGGAACATCATCCAAGAAGGGCATTGCCAATTGTGGTATGGAATCATTGAGTACCCTATTCATAGCATTTGTCACGTGTGCCATTGAGTTTGTTGCACCCTATAGGAGAGTACACATCGGTACTAACCCCAAGGGAGTTTTCATGGTTGTGATATCCCTGCTTTCAATTGCAAGATGAAACTGATTATACCCCGAGTACAGATCACCCAAATAATAGATCACTTTGCCTGCAAAAGCCTCTGCAAATTCATCAACCACAAGACCTGTACCCACATTTCTTATGGTCACTTTATTGATTGGTTGCATGTCTTGAATGATTCTCAAAGCCCCATTATTTTTTGGTATAGTAAACCAACGATTTGAGTACGAGGCTAAAGAGGGCTCCAAGATCTTCATGCGAATCTTTTCATATAGCAAATCCATCAGCTTTGGCAAGTAAGCTTTAGGCACTAAAATAGGCTTCAAGTTCCATGGTACATGTGGCATAGTAAATATTACCATAGGAGAGACAACATTTGGATCCACAAAACCTATTTCAGTTGGCTGAAATGCAACTGCCTTTCCATGCCTAGCCCTTGCATTAAATCAATTCCGCAATCCAACACGATAAGATGCCTCAATGTTCCTAGGCAATAAGAAGCAAAGACACCTCATAAAGAATATTACGATGGATTGATCATAATTTTTTCTGCATTATATTTGATTTAGCATTCCCAATTTCATTTAATGTGTCAAAGATCGCATTGATTTTGTAACCACAAGACAAATTGCAAAAGCCTTAATCGGTAGACAAAGAACATGCAAGAATGAGCATGATATTGAGTAAGTGAAGTATCAAAGAGTATGGCATGTTTTTTATAAACTAGATAAGTCATAAGATAACTTGGTCAAAAACCACTAGATGAAGTCATTTTGAAGAAAACAATACGTTTTTTATAAAAATCGATCAAAAATCATGATTTTTTAACGCTTGGAGGGAGAGAAAACATTTTAAAATCATTCCCATGCCACCATCCAATAGGAAGGCAATCAAAAAACATTTTTTATAAATCCTACTTAGCTCTTGACAAGTAGCCAAAAGAATGAGTCGACTGCATGCTCCCCCTCTTCATGGCTATAAATGCACCCCCCTCTTCTTCACATCAGAGAAAGCAAGAAGGAAGACCTCCGGATGATGGAAAATTTTCTCTACTTCTCTTTTCCATTGTAGCTTGAGCCTTGAAGGAGGAAAATATCCCTCTTCTACCTCATTTCTATTTTCTCTATCCTCTGTCATGCCTTCCTTCCATACAGTCATATTGCTAAGAAAAACGTTGGCAAATTTTTTCTAGATGACCACTAACTCTCCCTAAACTACCACGTTAATTTTGCCTAACATCCATGGCTCCACAAGGTTGCAAAAATTCAAGAAGCCCATTTGAAGCAATAGAAGCAAGAAACACGACTGATGGAGAAAATGATGCGGTAGAAATTGGCGAAACCCCCATTACTACAAACTTGATAGAGATTACATCTCGTCGGTTTGGAAAAAATTAATGTTTTGTAAGCTTATCGCTATATTTGAATTTAAATAATTATAAACACATTTTAAAGAAAATGCATATAAACTATCGCTTAGAAAAATAGCTTAACTAATATAATAATTAACTATTCAGTGAAAAGAAACTTCACTTAGAAAATGATTATATACATATCATTAATAAAATATCATATTTATTATTTATTTTGTAATATTTATTGTTATTTCGTTAATGATGCATGTGGTCATAATAACAGAAAAAAGGTAGACGGTGTTAGGGAAGGGAATACTTTATAATTTTTTTCTAAAAGTGACTATCCCTATTTTTTGCTAATGATAAATAGATGCATATGAGTTCTATAATAATTTATAGAAAATTATTTAGATAATATCATGAAATAATTAATACATTAAATCGATAGAAAATTACATAGAAAAATATATACTAGATGCACATAAATTAGGTGCATGGGAATATAATTCAATGTATGAAAGATGAAAGAAAAATTGCATTTATAATTTTTACATTTCTTAGAATAAAGTTTTTAGAAAAACAATCAGGATTGCATTTAGGACATAACTAAATGAAAATTGATCTTTCTAGATAACGTTCAAAGTTTGACAAATGGTCAGACATTGTCAATTAAACCATGGAATATAAGTAGAATAAACTAACAATTATTTTCTTACTGAAAACACATGTAATGTTAATATTAATTATTTTATTAGCGAGAGCGCCAATACCATGAGTTGACCCACATATGAGTCAATGAGAAAACCTTACCTAAAATATCGAGAATGTTGAACCAAAAACAACTATGAAATACTTGATAACCCTAAAACTATCGGTATCAAGAAATTAAATAAATATCGAACATTTGTAAGACTTGTTGGACATTGATAAGTATTTGTCGATACAAATTCTAAAGTCTAAACAAACTTGGAAAAGCATTTGAAATCCTCCTAAGCGTGGGTTAGGGTGGCAGGGTAGTGCATGAATTGCTGGCCATAGGTATAAATGCCCATATTATCTTTTAGGGCGGAAATACCAATTTTTTTCATAAGGATAAAATAGACTTTAGATTCACGAAATAACTTGTGGATGCAGAAAAATAGTTGCAAGTAGGAAGCAAAACCCTAACAATAAGGTGGGACCTTAAAAGAGAAACCCTAGAATTGGGTGGGGTTGCTTCTTGTGCTAAGAATACTTGCTATTGTTTCTTTTTTTAATTTTTGCATGCATTGATGGTTTCACAGGAAAGATTGATTGTGCTTGCAGCAGTTAGATCTGTTTGTAAATATATAATCAAGATAATAAGAGGGAGGATCATGTTATGCCTTTCCCACGGTTAGAGATGGAACCCTGCTCCAAAGGGGATTGTTTTGTACTGCTGCGAAGAGCTTTGGACCGCCCCGACAGTGAGAGGTCACTCGGTGATGAGGAATCCGTTAGGCACGAGGAGGCAGAAGTGCCAGGGGGGCTTTGGCACTCCTGGCCCTAAATCTCTCGATCGCTCCTAGGAATTGCCTGACCCTCATATGAATCAGGATGGGATCCTAGAGTCCCTGGTACTAGTGAAGGGATGGAAATCTTCGAGGGTTTGTTTTATTTTGCACAAACAGAAGGGATTTTCCGTTGAACGGAGGTTTATCTTCTACCTAGGCAGAAGGGGAAAAGCATTGTAAATAACTTTGCAAAAAATGTTTTACCAAAAGATTATTTTCTTTGTCTTTGTGTTGTGTCGTAAAATTATGTAAAGGAATATGTGATAATAGGTTAATTAACGAAGATGCTTTCATATGTCATAACTTAACGTGATAGGTAATTAGGAAACTAAAGAAAACCATTTGTGAAAAGCGGGTGGGCGAGATCCTTGATGGATCTATCCTATGGATGGGTGGTCCCAGTAAGTTGGGAGCTTTTCTCAAGAGATTGAACCAAACATTAATTAGGAAAATTTAGGTAGAGCCAAGTGTTGACTTACTTAGGGTCATGTCTTAAAACCTTGATCAGTAATTATCTTAGGGGAAAGGTGTGGCGGTTGTGCCACAACTACATTAAGGTTAAATCCTAACCAGTTGCTAGAAAAAAGCGTTGCACTCCATGTACCAAGGGTAACTAAAATCGCTCTCCAGTTGGATGAGAAGCCCTTGTGGGACACCTTCGATGGAGCTAGCTGATGCATCAAGACCTCATTTGTCAAATTAGGACCTCGAGTTTACAAGTTGATCCTCCTGGGGACGGCCGGTACCTTTCGTTATGGGGTGGGACTTTGGGAAACCTAGACGATAGACCCTGTGCACTCTTGCAAGTGCTGGGTGAATCCATCTAGGATAGTTCCCAAATGGACCACTAAAACATACTGCTAGGTTAGGTAGGCACGTGATAGACACACAATATACATATACTCCTCAACCAAGATATCAATTATTAAAAGTGAAAGAGGGAGGACAGAGCTTCTTCCTAACTGCTCACTCACTCTCACTCATAATCTCTCCCTTACACACAACTCCTCAATCAACCTCTTACCTAACAAGATATTGAAGCTAGAGGGGAAGAAGACAAGGGAAGAAAGAGGTGAAGATGAGTTTCACTCATATTAGTCCCTCGCTCAAGCTCATGTACTCACCCTCTCTCTCTTTCTCACTCTCAAAGTAATAGTACACAAGATGATAGATAATAAATAAGAAAAGTGGAAAGCCAAAATTTTCACATATAAGAATGAGCTCTCTATTCACTTTTTTGCCTTTTATACATTAGATTTAGGGTTAGAGTTTCCACCAAAGCTAGGGTTAGGGTTAGGGTTACCCCCAAAAGTTGAACACCCTAGTATGTTCTGTGGCTCATGGCCAACTATCTTTGTCTCAATGCATGCATAAAACCATAGCTTAATTAGATTTAGTTTGGGTGAAGAAGGAATAGAGGTTTCCCACAACCCTCACATTCATTGCACAACTTCTCATTTAACATTGAGAGATATGACAACAAGCATGGAAGTCAACCCATCTCTCACAAAATGTTGCAACACTATAATATTATTGCATTGTCAAATAATAGATGAAATAAATTTTAATTGCATGTCACAGATGGACAATGCCTAAATTTATATATTGTAGACCACAAAAATATCTCTAGCACTTTGATCTACATGCTTCTACTTCTCAAGCACTTTGACTTTGACTTTGCATCCTTTATTGCCTTTTGCCTTTCGAGGGGTTAATACCATGGGATAGGTCTAGTCTTTAAGTTTTTTTGGTTTTTTAAAGGCAATGTTCTTCAACTTGGGGCCCACCCTTGAGCTTTAAGAAATCCAATGCCTTCATAAAGGAGTTAGGTGTTGATCAATATTCTAATGTGGTTTGACTTTGTTAATACAATGCAGGTAGCAAATTCTTTTTATCTAGTCATGCATTCCTTTCACATAGTAGATGGCATGGTTAAATATTATAGTGTGTGTGCAAACATAAAGCCTAGTTAATTTATTATTGGTTTAGTAGTAAGTAGCAAAACTATTCCTTTCTTAAATAATTTACTACAGATGACCTCGTATATATCAAATCCTTAAAAATAGGGAATTCTATTCTAGGCCATCACTACATGATACAATGACCCCAAGATCAAATAGGTTCCAAATCCAACAAAACATCCTATGAATTCTCCTATCAACTTTAGCCCCATCAAACCACTTCAAAAAGGGGCACAATATAATGATTGATATAGTCAGCTTGCACCACACTGGCTCATATAAATTCTCATTGTTGAAACTACAAGAGTTACATGCATACAAAATCATATAGAAAATAGATCGTACTTCTTACTCTTATCTCTAAGGAGTATCCTTAGCTCACCTAGATAGATCCCCTAATCCCTTCTTATTTACAACCATCAAGCTACATTTAAGGCTTAAGGTTTTCCCTTATTTAATTATGGGGCCTCACTTGGATATGTCTTTTCCATTTTATATTTCTCACATAACCTTAGTGATGCTAGGATCTCTAAACTTGATCGATGTCATTAGACTCCTATTTCATCTTTATATCCAATGAAGTTGGATTCTTAAATATTTCCACACAAGATGTATAATGTAAATATATATTTTTAATTACCTATTTACAATTCTTTCTTTGTCATAACATCCTAGGGTAAATGAACTTCCATCAAAACAAGAAAACTAGTCAACCAATCAAAGAAGTACTCATGATACTTCAAATAGGAACATGGTTTTCCAATCCATGTCCACTTTATTACATCCTAAAGTACTTCAAGATGAACACATTTCTACAATGGTAAGTTAAGTTTCCCCTACTCTATAACCTTGATAGGAGAGTAGGTGAAATTGTCTTAGATGATCACATGTCTAATGAACAATCTAGTATTTATCAACAATTAATTAAATAATATTAAGGAAATTTCTCTAGAGCCTTTGCACTCATGACACTAATATAGATAGCATAAATTTCATATGTACAACCTTAACTTATCTTAAAAGACCTAAAGCTTGATGAAGCTACACAGAGAGAGAGAGAGAGAGAGAGAGAGAGAGAGAGAGAGAGAGAGAGAGAGAGAGAGAGAGAGAGAGAGAGAGAGAGAGAGAGAGAGAGAGAGAGAGAGAGAGAGAGAGAGCGCTTCTTTCTTAGTACCTCAATAGCTCTCTTTTGAGTGGTACCTTATTGCCTTATTACTCAAAGAATAATGAATGAGTGTGTATATACTTAGGGTTAAGGAGTAAGGTTGGTGGCCAAATGCATTGGCCTTAACCCTAACAACCTCCTGATTAAAGGCCAATGTGCCATTAAGGAAGACAAAATAATAGAAGAATGTGTGAGGTAAATACATATGAGATATCATCATCCAATTCCCATTAGCTCTTTGCAATGTGCAAACTTTTCAAAAGGCAAACTCTTAGGATAAAGTTTGCATGGTTATTATCAGTATGAACTTTGAGAAGCCCAATGCACTTGTCCTCAAGCACTTGACAAATGAAATGGTACTTCCCTTCTATGTGCTTGATCTTTGTGTGAAGTACAATATTCTTTGCCAATAAAATGGCACTTTGGCTATCATTGTGCAACAATGGCATGTCATCTCCAAGGCCCAAATCTCCCACTAGATGAGTAAGTCATATAGCTTCTTTGCATGCCTTTGTGGCTACTACAAAATCTACCTCAGTGGTTGATAATGCCACATATTTTTGCAAATGAGACATTCATGAGATTGCATCACCATACAAAGTAAAGGCATATATTGTGGTTGACTTTCTTTTGTCAACATTCCTTGCATATTCTATTTCCATGTACCCAAGTACACCATTACTACTCCTCCCAAAGCATATGCACATGTCCCTTGTACCATTCAAATACCTCAAGATGCTTTTTAGTGCTTCTTGCTAGGATTTGATATATACTTTCTCACTATTACCAATACAAAAGAAATGTCCAAGTAATGGGCAATCATAGCATACAAAAGACTATCCATACATGATGGATATGGAACCTTGGCCATTTCAACCCGCTCCTCATCAGATTTGGGACAATCATCAATATGTAGTTTCACATGTGGAGGCAATGGAGTATTGATTGCCTTCCCCCCTCCATATTGAAACATTGCAACACTTTGCTGACATAATAATTTTGGGATAGATAAATCAATCTCTTTGTTATATCCCTAATTATGTGCATACTAAGAATGTGATTTTCATGTCCCAAATCCTTCATTTCAAAGGTTTCCATTAATATTTTCTTTAGGGTATCAATCTCATGCCTATTTTTCCCAGTTATCAAAATATCATCCATATAAAAGATTTAAACTATCAAGCTGCCATCTCTAGCCTTTCTAACATATAAGTGGTGGTCTATGTCTCACTTCCCTTGTACACATGAGACCATATAAAGGAATCAAACCTATTGTATCATTCTTTTGGGGCTTGCTTCAAGCCATAAAGACTCTTCTTTAGCTTACAAACAGGATTTTCTTTGCCATTTTCAACAAAGCCCTCTAGCTATTGCATGTAGATCTCATCATGAAGGTCATTATGTAAGAATGTTGTCTTGACATCCAACTAGATAAGGCCCATATCTAATTTATCCATAAAGGCAAGCACAATGCAAAGAGTAGCCATTTTCACCACATGTGAAAAGATCTCATCACACCACATCTTTCTCTCGCTTGAAGCCTTTGGCTACCAAATATGCCTCATACTTTGGCTTAGCATTATCAATTCTAGCCTTTAATTTGTAAATCCACTTATATGGCAAGGCATTCTTTCCTTTTTGCAATGGAACTAACTCCGAGGTTTGATTCTTCATGATAGAAACCATTTCTAACTATATAGCTAGTTTCCACTTAAGCTTGTCATCCCATGAGTCATGGCACTTTTATAATAAGATGGCTCCCCCCCCACAATTTGTAGTATCACATAGTCAACCTAGGTTGAAATATCTCAAGGGAATGAGAGACATGAGTAGATATCCATAACATGATGGGGAAACTTTAAGTGGGAATTTCAGCCTCCACTCTTTCCTCTCGTGAGACGCTATAGGCGTCTGAACCATCTTTCCTAGCCATAGGAAAAACCAACACTTTTCTAGTCGTATAATCAATAAATATGATAAAGTAGGACACCTCCCCTTAAAGGCCTTGTAGATATAGGCCCATATATACTAAGTAAAGTGGCTTACTCATTTTCCTATTTAAGTGCTTTTATGGGCTGAATGAGTATGTTTACCATATATGCAATGCTTGCATATAGAAAAATTAGTAAACTCAAAATCGGCAAGTAGCCCAAATGAGAAAGAATTTTCACTCCTTTATTAGACATGTGACCTAACTATAAATGACACAAAGATGCACTCTTCTTGGTTACTGCAATTACATGATCTTGTACAATGGATACATGAAGAGGATATAAGGTTTCACATTTGGCTCCTCTAGCTACAATAAGCGAGCCCTTGTGGACTTTTCATGATTGACTACCAAAGGTAGTGGAACATCCTAGTTAATCAAGCATACCAATAGAAATCAAGCTCTTTGTGAGCTTTGACACATATCATAAATCTTAAGAGTGAAGGTAGAGCCATTATGAAATGAAAACCACATATCTTCTATACTAACTTTGTCACACACAATCATTTCTAAGGTGGATAGATCCAACCCTACTGGTATAATATGAATAGAACTCCCTATGAGAAAACACAAGAAAAGAAGTACCAAAATCAAGTATCCAAACTTGGTTCAAGTGCTGATTCGATGCAACCAACACATTTGCAAGAATACTAGAAGTAAATAACACTTCACCATCATCTTCATGTGTAGTTCCTACATTCACTTACTCAATATTCACTTTGCATTCAAGTGCTGATCTGATGCAACCAACACATTTGCAAGAATACTAGAAGTAAATAGCACTTCACCATCATCTTCATGTGTAGTTCCTACATTCACTTACTCAATATTCACTTTGAATTTGCCATCTTTCTTGTTAGTATCCTTTTTATCTTTCTTCTTTTCCTTTTTCTCTTACTTTCATTTATAATAATTATTTTTTATATGATATGTTTTACCACAATAGAAGCATTCAATATCTTTCTTGGACCCGCCACGGTCCTGGTTCTTGCCTTCATACTATTTTTTGCCTCTTTCTTTATGAATTGCCAATGCTTGATGATTTTACCTTGGTCCATGGGTTTCCTACATGTTTCTTCAACAATATGACAAACTATCTACAATATCATTGAACTTTAGCTCACCATCTAGAGTTGAATTATTGATGATTGTACTAAAAGTATCCCATGATGTAGATAAGGATCTTGATGACTCAAAGTTTCAATTTCTCATAAAAAACTTGAGATTTATACCCTCAATTGTCAACTTGATGTGTCATTCTTGCTCCTTGGCACTCCATTTCTATCCATTTTATTAGTCTTCTTTGTTGAGACTTCAAGCTCGTGTGTGACTACCGACAGAGTCTTAGTTCTGTGTCCAGTTGTATCAACAAGTGTGGGGCATTAAATAAGTTCGTGGATCAATGCTATGTGTGAATGGTCTTACAGACCTTAGAGTATTGTAATCACTTTAGTTATATGGGTAATTGAATATGAAAAAAATGTGTGGAGAGCATACAGCTCCTCTTGGTGGCTCCAATCCTTCTGTCTCTGTCTCTCTCTCTTCTAACATGGCATCAGAGCCATGAATGGGATCTTTGGAGGAGGAGGCTGTGAAGAAGACTTGAAGAACTTGTAGGCCAAATCTCTATGAACAGGAGTAGGCTACCATTACTCATGCTGAGTTAGTATTAGGTCATTTGTATTCCTTTTTACTATTGGATTGTCCCAAGGTCCTATCTGGAGCATTTGGAGGCTTCATTGGCCACAATAGAGAGAGTATTAATCATCAGTGGACTGAAGAATTGCTAAATATACCCTTAGGCTGCTACATCATGTGAATTGTGCCTACTATCCTTACTGCTCCCATGGCTACAAATCAGTAAAGTAGTCACTGCTCAAGTGATCTACAGCTTGTATACCTATTCTGGAAGGCACTTGAAGATTCTAACATGAAAATGCTTGGTTTGGAGATGATATATGAGCTAGAACAACTAGTTACAGATCTGAAATTTAGTCTTGAATTATTGGTAATAGAGAATATACAGCATATGCTTTACATTAGAAAGGTTTTGGAGCTCTTGGACATGTTTAGAAGACCTCATTAGAGCATAGGTATGCTCAAGGAGACATGTACATTGGTTGCCGTGCTTATGGGCTGAAGTTTGTTGACAAAAATACTCAGATTTGGAAGTATCTGATATGCTAAAATCTGTCATGGAGTTTCTAGCACTACTACAGGGCATTATTTGATCCATACATGCCTTGGAATGATGGTTATGACTAGCTAGAATGTTGGGTAAATGTCTCGACAATACTCGTATACAGTAGTTGGGCATGATTAAAATGATTAAAATTTTAGTTTTGGAATGCATTTATAGATCTAAAAACTATAGACTAAAAACTATCATAAAACTGTGGACATCACACGTGATCTTTGCTTGAAGCACTACATGACATTGATTGGTCCCTATCAACTATATGGTTTGGCATATGTTTGGGAATGTTTGAAGCATTAGGACAAGCATTAAATGCTATTGAAAAATAAAGTTTGGAGCTGAAAAAAAATGCATTTAAAGTGTCTTAGCTGGTTACAAACAATAAATGCAGCCCACGACATTGTTTCTTGAAGACAGAGTGTCTATGGTTGTATGAATGGTTAGGTATTGACCCTAACACACTGAAGCAAATGTATGAACTGATTTGAAGGCATTTTTGGAGCTGGATAAACCTTGCGTTGCTAAATATTTGTTAACTACAACTTGCAGGCAAGATATTAGATACTTGTACTTGATGTCTATGCACTAATATGTGCCCGAATGATCATGTATGGAACCCTACATGTACTAGCAGATGTCTGTGAGATTTTGGGACATGTATGACATACATACACCTTGGTTTTAGTAGCAAATTAGCTGTTGGTCATTTATAGCCTACAAATTCACATTGTATGTATGTACCCTGGCAGTAAGGTTGTATGATACAGACTTAAAGCAACTACATGGTCTATGTACTGACTGATGTACCTACAGGTTATGCCACATGTTTGTGGATGGTTTTGAGATGTTGATGGGCTGAAATACCCTAGTTTTAACAGTGAAGTTTTTGCAAAAAACTGACATAAATAGTCAATGTCTACAGTTAGTCAGTTAGACTTATTGGCTTGCAGGTAGTTGTTTGCAACATGGCAAATGCAGATAGAATAGACAATATAACCTAGATAGTGGGGGAAAAGCTTGATAGCAATAATTATGCCACATGGAAGTTCCACATTGATAATTTCTTGATAGGAAAAGGATATTGGGACTTGTTGATAGGTATTGAAGCTAAACCTGAAATTCCAGAGAAGAATCCTACAGCTGATCAGAGATGAGCGCACCAAGCTTGGTTGGAAAGATCTTGTAGGGTGCTATATGAGTTATCTCTATGTATGTCGGATGCTATGGTAATGCAGATCATAAACTGTAAGCCACCAACACATGCATGGAACATATTGATCCAAGTACTATGGCATAACCACCAATGCCAAGAAGATACAGCTAAAGCAAATATTCAACAACATGGAGAGAAAAGGTAGATCTATACAAGATTATGTCGGAGAGATTAAGACTATTGTAGTTTAGCTGGCATCCATTGGCACACAGGTTGAGGATGAAGACATGGTTGTAGTGACATTAAATGGCTTGGGATTTGAATATAAGCCATTTGATACTTCCATCTTTGTGCAGGTTGAAATGCTGGATTTCAATGAGTTGGTTGCATTGCTTATTCATGAAGAGGTTAAATTGGGATTGGCTACAGGTTCTAGTAGCTCCAAGAACAAGGATATTGTCTTTTATTCGAATTAATATAGCCATGATAGTTGTGGTAGAGGTTTTGGTTCTAGCAAAGGAGGCCAACAAAACGCATCCTATGGTCATAATAACAAGCATGGTTCAAATACACGAGGAGGTGGAAATTTCAGAGGCAGGGGGAGATCTAGTCCTAGAGGAGATCTAGCCCTAGAGGTAGAGGCTCCTGGCAGTAGCATCACCCATCTAACAATCCTAATAAGGATAAGGATTGTCACTATTATGGAAAGTATGGCCATATTTCCCAGGACTACTAGAAGTAGGGAAATCAAAGAGGCAAACAACATGGACATTATGCATCTTCCAGTTAGGCAAAAGATGCATCTAGGGATAGATTGTTTGCCATGACATATGTGAAAGGCAAGGCTACTGATGAGAAGTCTCATTAGGATGCAATTTGGTACATTGATTTAGGGGCATCAAATCATATGACACCTCATGGTGACTAGTTTACAGACATGGTGTCTGAGAAGAATGGCTATGTATGCACAAGGGATGATATGTGCATAGCACAGAATATAAAGGCAAAGTACATTTGGTAATCCATGATGGCAGGAAGAAGAACTTACATGATGTATTGCATGTCCCGTCAATTGCTAAAAGTCTATTATGTGTGGGTTAGATGACTGAGAAAATTTTTTAGGTCCAATTTAACAAGCATGGATGCTTCATTGAGGAGTTTGGTAATGGCTACAAGTTGATTGCTCACAATCATAGGAATGGTAGGATGTTTACTCTTGATGCCACTTTGATACAGCTGAAATCAACAATGTTTGCCCATGGCTCTAGCACAATTGGAGACTTGGGAATATGGCATAAGAGAGTGGGACATGTTAATCTTCAATGGCTTCAAATGATGCAAAAGAAACATCTTGTGACAGCTTTACCCAAGTTTCAGTATACAAATATTGGTCATGTCTGTGATACTTGTCAATTTGGTAAACAGTCAAGGTTGCCATTTGTTGGGCATGTAAGAAATAGAACATGACCATTGCAGTTAGTTCACTCTGATGTGTGAGGGATATCCCATAATGCATCTATGGGATGCTCTAGGTACTATGTGACATTCATTGATGACTTCAGTCACTATACTTGGGTTTATATACTAAAAATAAAGGATGAGGTGTTTGCTATTTTTTTCAGCAATTTAAAAAATAGGTTGAAAAGGAATTTGATTGCTACATCTCTTGCTTAAGATCTGACAGCGGTGGGGAGTATGTGTCAAATGATTTTGACAAATATTTGGCTTAAAAATGGCATACATAGGCAACTTACATGTAGCTACACTCCACAATAGAATGGGGTAGTTGAATGGTAGAACATGGTATTGATGGAGGCTTCTCATGCAATGATGAATGAGAAGAGTATGTTGCTCTATTATTAGGTTGAGGCTATTATTACAGCCATGTATATCTTGAACAGGACTCCCACTACAGGTATTCATGAGATGACACCATCTGAGAAGCTGTATGGAAACAAGCCTGATGTTAGTCACATGAAAGTATTTGGTTGTCTTGCTTATGTGCACATACCTGATGAGAAAAGGAAAAAGTTGGATTCGAAAGCACATAAATGTGTCTTTATTGGATATTTGCAGGAGAAGAAGGCATACAAATGTTATGATCCCTCTACCTGGGATACATTAGTGAGCAGAGATCTCATCTTTGATGAGATGGCCTCTTGTATGCATCACCGAAAATAGTGCCATCAGATATGCCTTCTAAAAATGTTTCTACAGTTGATTCACAGTAGAGTACTACAGTGACAAACCCTAATGGTACGATGGTATCTCCATGGACATGGTGATTGCGGAGCTCTGGCTCACCATTCGTTGACACCACTATGTTAGTGAGGGGGAGATATGATGTGGTGGACAACAAAGGAAAATAAAAAGTCATTGATGATACATCTGGTGTGATAACACCTAGCAGGATGACTTCAGGCTATGACTCAACTAATAGTCTCTGGATAGTGAGCTTGGTATTCTGGCCGTGTATATGCCTGGTTCTAGGCAGAATAGGTACATTCCACCTCATGAGAGAGGGAAATCGAGTAGTGCACCATAGCTTAGATGATCAAGAGAATTAGGTACCTTGTGGATAGGTTGACTTACGGTTAAAGAGCCTGCTACATTTTCTAAATCACTGATGGATAAAAATTGGGGCACAGCTATGGATGAGGAGATAGATGCTTTGGCTAAAAATAGTACTTGGGATCTTATACCACTACCAGAAGGAAAGAAGACCATTGGCTACAAATGGGTCTACAAGAATAAATGCAAGTCGGATGGCAGTGTAGAGAGGTATAAGGCGAGTTTGGTTGCTAAAGGGTATGCTCAACAATATGGGTTAGATTATGAGGAAACATTTAGCCTTGTTGCCAAGATGGCAACCATACAAACAATGATTGCATTGGTTGCTGCTAAAGGTTGGAAGTTGCAGTAGATGGATGTGAAAAATGCTTTCCTCAATGGTGACTTGGAAGAGGATGCTTATATGGATCAGCCTCAAGGGTATGTACACTTGATTTTCAGCATTATGTATGCAAATTGAATAAAACATTGTATGGGCTAAAGCAGGATCCGAGAGCTTGGAATGTAAGGATCAATAGTTACTTGCAGAGTTTGGGATTTACCGTTGACTGAGCTGATCATAGTCTGTTTACGAAAAATATTGGTCATCTATGTTGATGACTTGATAATCACAGGTGATGATGACTTGGGGATACAACATGGGATACAACATGTTATGAACATGTTGAAATCTGAAATTGGGGATGAAAGCCTTAGGTGAACTAAAGTATTTTTTGGGTATTGAGGTGATCAAGGCTGAAAATGGTTTATGGCTGATGTAGAAACACTATGCCATGGAAATGCTAAAGAAATATGGCATGGCTGAATGTAAACCATTGGATACACCTCTTGATCAGAATTTCAAGTTGGACATTAGCACTGGAGTTGAAATTGATGATGTGACTTTGTATAGGTAGATGGTTGGAAGATTGATCTATTTAACTATCACAAAGTCTGATTTGAGTTATGTAGTTGGGCTCATAAGTCAGTTCATGTAGAAGCCCAGGAAGCCACACCTGGATGTTGTTAGACGGATTATGCGATATGTAAAGTCTACTGTAGATCATGGTTGTTCTATGAGAAGGATAAGGTCATGAAACTCATTGGTTACACAGATGTAGATTGGCCAGGATGCTCATATGATCGTAGATCTACGAGTGGTTATGCCTTTGGATTTGGAAGTGGAATGATTAGCTGGAGCAGCAAGAAGTAACCAACAGTTGCATTGTCTAGCACTGAGGCAAAGTACAACAGTGTTGCATTGGCAGCATGTGAGATTGCATGGCTGCTCAAGCTTATGGTGGCTGATTTGGACATACAGGTGGATGCTCCAATGACTTTGTTATGTGACAATCTCAACAGTGTACTCTTGGCAAGGAATCTAGTATGCCATGTGCCAGGAGTAAACACATTGAGGTACACTACCACTTTATTATAGAGATGGTTCTTGCAAGGAGAATAGATCTCATGCATGTGAAGACGGATGAGCAGGTAGCAGATATCTTTACCAAGTCTTTAGGTAAAGACAAGTTTAGTGTTTTTTGGCAGTTACTTGGTGTGCAAAGGCTGTCTTGAGCTTGAGGGGGTGTTGAGACTTCAAGCTCATGTGTGTGACCACTGACAGAGTCTTAGTTGTGTCTAGCTATATTAGCAAAGTGTGGGGCATTAATAAGTTGGTGGATTAAGACTATGTGTGAATGGTCTTACAAACCTTAGAGTATTGTAATCACTTTAGTTATATGGGTAATTTAATATGAAAAAAAAATGTGGAGAGCATACGGCTCCTCTTGGTGGCTCCAATCCTTTTGTCTCAGTCTCTCTCTCTTCTAACATTCTTATCAACTGCCATCCAAAAGCTTCTTGATTTGTGTCAAGAATTTGAGGTCTTGATGATGGATGTAAGCTCCCTTACATTAGGTTGTGTAGTCATGTACAAGGGACATCTACATTAGGTTGTGTAGTCATGTACAAGGGACATCTACTAGCCTACTCTTTAAGGAAACTAAAAACACAAGAGAAACATTATGCTACACATGATTTAGAGTTGTTTGACATGATTCATGCTCTCAAGTTATGGAGAAACTACTTGCTTGGTTAACTTAGTAACTTGTGTGCATGAATGGGCACTTGCGAGGCAAGTTAGACTTAAAAATTTAAAAACCTTAGTATTTTTCTTTTTCTAAAAGAAATGCATGACAAACTAGCTATTGATTGGTAATGTACCATCACCATTTCCTTGATTTCCTCACATCTCGAGCTCCCAAATTATGCATTTGACATCAGCCCTTATGATTGTGCATTTGACATTGATCCTCATGATTGTCATTGAAACTTCATATTCTTGAGCTTAAAAATTGCGCATTTGACATAGGTCCTCATTATTTTCATTGCAACTTTATCATCTCTTTCTCACTCTTGATATCACCAAAGGGTGCCATAGCCACTCGATGTATCTTGAAGTTTTTGTCTACTGCCAATTGTGATAAAGAGATGATAATAAGCCTTAGAGTTAAGGCTATGAAAGCCTTAGCTAAGGCTTGATTTCTTGGTTACTTTCTTGCACACCACTTGCCACACACACACACACACACACACACACACACACACACACACACACACACACACAAAAGGAGGAAATAATAATAGGAGAAGAGAATAGTAAGGAGGAGGAGGAGGAGAGAAGGAGCATAGATGAAGGAAGAAAAGAGTAGAAGGAGGAGGAGAGAAGTAGGAGCAGAAGAAGGGAAGAAAAGAAGAAGAGAGAGGTAGAGTGTAAGAAAAGAAGATAGGAAGAAGAGAGAGGAGGAGTATAATAAGAGAGAAGAGGAAAGAAGAAGAACCACACATAAAGAGAAGGACAAGAAGAGGATCATCATCACCATGCATAGCTTGTAAAAGATCTATTTGCCCATCTTGCTTGTAGCACCCATCATCATCATCATCTAGTTTGTAAAAGCTCTATTTGCCCATCTTTCCTATAGCACCCATTGGTTAAAAACTATTCTAACCATTCCTTAACCTCTCTATGTATGTGGATGGAGTATCCGAAAATGCCAAGCTAAATAAATACTTATTTGGGCTTCAATCTTCTCTATCTTTGGAAGTGGGAGCCATGAACCTTCCTCTTTACAAGCAGCCATACAATTGACTGAAAGGAGGTATGGTCAAAAGTACAATAATTTTCTACCAAGAATAGTGCATCATTTTTAGCCAAACTAGACCACTTCGACAATTGCTAATTTTGGGTAGACAAAGACTGATTTTCAGTAAGGAGGAAAGCAATCAAATACCTACAGTAAGGCCCCTTCATTTCCTATAGTTTATGGTTCAAAACAGGGCACTAATTTTAGGTTTAATGCTAAAAATACATCAGATGAAAAAATGATTGAAATTAATGGGAAAACTTTAGCTCCTTTGATGCAAGGCAAACATGTTTCCAATGACAAGCTGAAGAAATGTATGCAAAATAACTATGCTTCAAATGTGGAGAGAAATGGTCTGTCGATCATAAAACAAAATGCAAAGCCAAGAATGTCAAGGTAAGTATGATCTTTGAGGAAGATTCAGATGTTGAAGCAATTGAAGGCAATGTATTTCAGCTTGAGAGCCCATCCACTCTTGAAGAGATGCATGACCATGAAGAGGACAACCATGAGGATGAGTATTATGATCCCATGGATGGTTTTCCATTCAACCCGGGTGAATATTATATGGATGTTCCATGGACTCATCCAGATTCCTTGAGGCTATGCTCTATTTACCACAATCCATGGAATGGCTCTAAAGGGGATAATACCCTACGCCTTAAAGGCTACATCAATGGAAGAATAGCTCACATTATTATCAACATCAAGAGTACTCATAGCTTCATAAACACAAAGTCTCAATCACTCAAGAAATGCCTTCCTCTCTATGGATTCAAGTGGCAAACGGAGCTTATGAGAGCAATAATTAGATTTTCTCTAATGTTCCTATCACTTTATCTTCATTATGTATCACTTTGGTGAGTCTTATTGCCTTGGAGATGGGCCCCATTGATTGGATACTTGGCTATAATTGGTTGAAGAGTATTGGTAGATTTACCATGGATTTTAAAAGGCCGTAAATGGAATTCCAATGGCATGGACAACAAGTTATTCTTCAAGGGATTGAGAAGAAGAAGTTGGAGGTGATCAATCCCAAGAAGATTAAGAGGGAAATAAATGCTAAGGCATGTATGTTAACTCTTCTCTTGTCTAAGATTGATGAGGATCATTCCTCTTCAAATCAGCCCTCTACGCCTCCCAAGGACATGGATCCTTGCCTTTGCAAATTATTGGAAGACTATGATGATCTATTTCAGCCTCCCTCTTCTCTTCCTCCCAAATGTGAAGTGGATCATTTCATTGACTTGCTTACCAAGCCTATCAATAAGCCTCCATATTTTCTCTCGAAGGTGGAGAGAGAAGAAATTGAGCACCAAGTAAAGGAATTACTTGAGATGGGTCTCATACAACCAAGTCAATCTCCATTTGCTTCTCTCATTCTTTTGGTGAAGAAGAAGGATGAAACATTTTGTATGTGCATAGATTATTGTGATTTGAATAAGGCCACAATCAAGAATAGGTATCCAATACCAATAATTGATGATCTCTTGGATGAGTTTAAGGATGCCAAGGTCTTTTCAAAGATTTATTTGCGATCGGGATCATACCATCAAATACGTATGAAGGAGGGAGACGAATATAAAACACTTTTAGGACTAAAAGGGGACTGATGGATCTAAAAACGGGCCGACACTGGCTCGTGCACTAGCCGGACCTCTATCTCACGCGCTCAACAACCCCACGGCCTCGCGGCCAGGAGCGTTGATGACACATGCATTGCCTTCCTAGACATCTTGCGTTTGTATTACGTCATTTGTAGTCCACTCTTCTCTCACCCACTACTCCTCAGAGGGAGTCCCTTACACATAGCCAAAAGGCTCGAATCACATACACATGGGGTTCCTCCTACGGCTGAATGCCGTCAACCCTCTGCGACTCTCCTACACCTTGGGGATTGGCCCCTCGATGCGTCGCTCAACATATAAACATTTCGCACAAAAGTCCACTCAAGGCACCATTTAATCATATACAGGAATGTACCATTGTCCTTACTTCTCTTTTCCCTAGACCCCACGACTAGCTTATGGCTTAGGGTGTCATGTCTCTCACTCAACGTAGGTCAAGGTCCTAATGAAAACAATTGCTGTGCATCCAGGATTTCTGATACCTTTAAATATTTCCATGATTTATGCATAGTGTGGATGCCAAGTGCTCAAAAATTTATGGAATCAATATTATGCACATGTGGAAAACATCCTTTTAATGACTTCCAACTACCGTTCTTATGCGGCGTTGCACAGACCTAGCACCAAGGGAGCCCTCGTGCTACTAGGCCCTTATTTTATAATTATTATCTGTCCTAAATGCTATGCATAGAAATCAGCAACTTTTCCATCATCTCACACAGCATTTAGACATATTTCAACTACTCTATCCTCCCATCGATCAAATGTTGCATTGTTGTATAGATTTATAGGGTATTTTGCCATCATTTTATGTGTAGAAAGGGGGAAAAACACACTAGAACAAGAAGGTGGGGATGAATTGAGGCAAATCCTCATGCTTCAGTCCCCACAAACATTCACAAACATTGCTCTTAATTTTCATTAATTTTTCGCACCCAAAATGCATTTTTCTCCTATTTTTAGTGATTTTTCTCCATTTTTCTTGTATTTTCCCTTATTTTTGCATTATTTTATTACTAAAAATTCAAAATAGATTATGGGCTATGGCCCTTAGTTCCTTCTTGCAGCAAAAATGAAAATTTAGTTGGTGTTCCTATTCATTTTTCCATTTTTATGCCCAAAACCATCATTTTCCCTTGATTTTCCATATTTTACATGTTTTAGCATATTATTTTGAACCACAAGATACATATTTTTCTGATTTTCTGATTATGACCAGCAAGTACTCATGGAAAACAGCAACATAAACAATTTTTAGCCCACATGAACAACATTTTATCAATCAAAAACCATGAAATCTCAAATTTTCTTTGAAAATATTGAATTACCGCTTATTTGCGTGTTTTGGGTTTCATGTCCATGGCTGCAAATTTGGAAATCAACAGCACTTCATGTCCAGCACAATCACAAATCACCATTTCCAGCCCGTGGAGCAATCCGATCCATGCCGGACAAGCCTCCATCATTCTTTCTTCTTCCTTCTTCTTTCCACATGAATTCCCTCTTAGAAGAGAGAGAGGGAGGAGAGAGAAAGACTGAAATCAGAGATCTTCAAAGAGAGCATCATTCGACGCACGAAGGGCGGCGAAATGATTGGCATCCAGGAGGGAAGCAAGGGCAATGACAATTTGCAGGGGTTGTTTGCAGGCTGCATGATGCCTCCATCTCCATCAAGCGCATTTTTCGGCGTCTGATGGCGCCCTCTTCTCCCACGTTTTTGCATCTTTTATTTGCATGAAAGTTTCATGCTACATTTAAATTTGGGCTCCCAAGAGGCACTTGCCCATTTTGGCCAAATTTTGTCCACCCCTTCGCATCTTGACCGGTTTCTTGGCCATTTTCCTGTCCGGACTCGGAATCGAGCTCTGAAAAATCCTGGGCGTCCGGCTTAGCATCCCGCATTGGCTAGTAGCTCGTGTCAACCCGCACGACTATCTGAAAAATTATGAAAAATCAACAAGTGTCGCTCGGGCACCTTTAAAGCACTTTGACGCTTAAAATCGTCCTAGATCGAGCCGCCGCCTTTGACATTGAATATTTTTCCCTTGATATTCATAATTTTTAGCTATTTTTAAGCACTTCCCTTCACCTAAATTCCGCTCTCATTGGCGACCATGGGATAAGGCGACTCAGCCCATCGAATCCACGAACATATCTGCACATAAACAACCAAAGAAGCATCAAATTGATACAAAACAATTATATAATAAAACTCAGCACAATGCTTCCCCTACCCCTGGACAGAACCAAGGCATGACATCCACAAGGACTAGGCCTAGCAGCATCCAATAGAAGATCCGAAGTGAGTCACTAACCAGCTGCTCCAACACAGCCAAACTAAAGAGAATTGTCAAAGAGGTTGCCCTAAGTGGTAGTCTGCGCTACTTACCAACTAAAAACAACTCAACTAGGAGCTCCTACAAGGCGATGACTCCTATAGCCTGACCAAAGAATATTTGCTTTCAGTACATTTCTTCTTTTAGGGTCGTTATTGGATGAACATACTTGGGCATGTAAAAAGGAGGGAGCTGAGCGTAGTGACCCAAGGAGAATAGGGCATCGGCCTCAGGACCTGTCTCGGCACCCAAGAACCTACCAAGCCCTCGCAAGGCGACACTTAATCCTTTTCTAACGCTCACTTTTATTTTCGCTCCAACCTTCCGTGTTTTGTCATTTTTTCCAGCAAGAAGCCACCCCTAGGAAGACAAGGTATCGGCCCCAGGTCTGATTCGTCCCCAGGAACCTACCAGGCCGTCGCAAGGCAATGATCAACTGCTTATATATTTTCATTCTTTTTTTCCTTTTCTTTGATAGGGGTTAGAATCCCTTTTTACACACCTTCGTATTTATATTCATCTTAACGGATATACAGGGTTTCTTGGCATCATCATTATTAGCTTCTAGCAGGCTTCTCTAACTGCCTCACTACTAACAAGAACTCCTAGAATGGCTGCCTAGCAGGCTAGCAGAACAGGGCCACTAGGACCTCCTTCTAAAACAGGTCTTTCGATGTCTGACAATGTCTTTGTAGGAGGCAATGACTACTCCGACCTCCCTCAAACATACTACGCCTGAACCTGGGACTTCATGCCTTGGTTGCCGGTCCCCAACAAAAATGTATCCCCTCGACAAGTATAAAAACACATATAATAGGAAAGAAAGGTACTCGTAAAGGAGAGGTATCACCTGGATTGGCCAAAAGAAGCTTCCATCGATGCCGCGACAAAGGCTCCCTCCAAGCTTGCCTTCAAACCTGTCTGGCACAGCACTTAAAACAAAAACCCAATTAAACGCACCTGCACTAGACAGGCAAATGGCCCTCTTGGCCTAATGAAATGCAACACTTCACTACAAAACTGAATCGGCCCTCTTGGCCTAATGAAATCAAACAATACTACACATAATATCCTCATGGAAACAACTATGATAGACATCAAAGCATACCATTCCCAAGGGAACAAAGGCTCGTAGCCTTAAACTAGGTGCATTAGATTATGACCTATCCCTCCTGCGTATATTGCAAGAGGTGTTCGCATCACATGTCGTCTAATCAGTCTATGGGTCCAAGATAATAAAGGCAGATGAGTCTCGCTTACCCTCTGCATCACCCAGATCAACTATCGCCTGCCAAAGAGGGCATGTTCAGAAAGCATACCCCACAAACGACCAGGTCCTATCTCACCATCAATAGATATATCGGGACAAGGGCCACAATTAAAGAAGAGGTCTTCTTCATATGCAAAATTAGCCAAAGAATCGGCAAACTGATTCCAATTCCGTGGAATCAGCTGAAAAGACACTCTATCGAATTCGTCTAGCAGGGCTATGGTGGTATAATGGTACATACAAAGGATGGGGTTTCGTACCATGTATGTCCCATTGAGTTGATTTAAAACCTACTGAGAGTCCCCTTTCACCAATAACTGGCGGATACCACCCTGCTTTGCAATATTCAAACCCATAATCAGGGCTTTGTATTCTGCCATGTTATTGGTAAAATTCGCCCCGAGATAAGCAGCTAACTTCATGACAATGCGTCGTCGGGGGTCTCGGATGACAACTCCTACACTTCCTTTTTTGCATGGACCCCTGGACGCCCCATCAAAGTACAAGGTGTACGTCCATAAAGGGTTTACATATCCCGCCATCTAGAACTCTACTCGTAATTATGGTAATCGAAATTCAGCATATTCAACGGGTGGACTGTAGGCTCCATCCCTCCATCGTCATTGAATTCAACAGGAATGCTCGTCAAAATTTGTAGGCAATGATGGAAAAATACCTTGATCTCCCAAATAAATGTCCCGCCTTCTTGCTCAACCACCTTGTATCCTTTGCTTTCCCTGATGATACCTCTGTTCTAAATATGGGTGTTCTAAATAAGGGATCAGGCGACCCATCAACCTCTATCACGACTTCCTTGCAGATGTTTGATCGATCTCGCCTGGACCTGCAAGGCAGTCATAGCATTAGTGCAATCAGAAGTAATAAGGTTTAATCTTATTAAGCTTAACCTTATTTTTAAATTCTATCCCCTCAAGGTCAGCTAACAAGACTGTGGATTTATTCTTTCCTATTCTAACGATCCTATAGGGCCCATCCCATTTGGGCTCTAGCTTGCCTGGAAATAATTCACGTCGTGCATCATAATACAGAACAAGCTGTCCTTTCTTGAAGGTGTATTTCTTGTCTTTGAGGTCGTGTAGCTGCTTCATTCGGCGCTTCGCCACTTCTTGGTGCAATAAGCTCTGCAACTTAAGCTCATCTAAATGTGCCAGCGTCGTCAGGCACTCAAAAAGTGCGTCTTCATCGCTCAAAGAATGATTGATGGCAAACCGAATAGTCGGTAGCTCAATTTCTAAAGGCAAGACACACTCCTCCCCATATACTAACTTGAACGGGGTATGGCCAGTGGCTCGTTTGAAGGTCATATTATAAGCCCACACTGCCACGTATAACTTTTTATCCCAATCCCGTTTCTTTTCCGACACAATTTTGGACAGGATGCCCACAAGCTGCTTGTTGGTGCTTTCAACTTGCCCATTGGCTTGCGGATTATATGGGGTTGTCTTGTTATGCTTGATTTGCCACAACTCTGTCAAACCTTTAATCACCTTATTTAGGAAATGGGTTCCGCGGTCCGACACTAATTCTTTCGGCGGACCAAACCGACATATTATCTGCTCTAAAAGAAAACTAGCAGTTTCTTTAGTATCATCTTTCCTTGTTGCACATGCTTCTGACCACTTTGTGAAGTAGTCAATTGCTACAATGATGTACCTCTTTTGTGTAGTCGATGACGGAGTAATAGGACCCACAAATTCTATTCCCCACTTCTCAAATGGAAGTATCGCCATAATAGGGGTGAGTGGTCGTTTCCTATTCTCTCAACTATCATGTCGTTGGCAAATATCGCATCTCTTAACATACGCGAACGCATCCTGGAAGATGGCAGGCCACCAATAACCTACTCTTAAAGCCTTTTGTGCTGTAAGCCGTCTAGCAAAATGGCCACCGCAAGCAGAATCATGGCACTCTTCCAAAATGAATGGCACCTTGTCAGGCATCACACACCGGCGATAGATATCATCAACCCCTTGCCGATATAATGTACCTGCGATCAAAGCAAACTTTAACGCTTGCTGCTTAATTTTCCTTCTCTCAGCTTTAGATAATTCGGATCTCGCCTCTCCTGTTGATAAATAATGCGTTATTGCAGCATACCAGGAGGGAATAGATGCCGTATCTATTTTAAATAACAACTCCATGTCACTACCTTCAACCCCAGATTCTTTCAGCTCCCCAAAGTCCACAAGACATTCCACGATGCCTTGCATGCAACCTTGGTGGCTTACTCCTGATTTCATAATCAAATTCCTGCAAAGTGATCAACCACTTTGCTAGACGATCAGGCGGCTGTAGCTTATTCATCAATAATCGAAGCCCCTCCGCCTTCGTATAAAGCACAACTTTCTCATAGAGAATATAATGCCTGAATTTCTTGGTCCCAAAGACCATCGCTAGACACAACTTCTCCATGTAGGTATAATTGATTTCGGATACCCCCAGCTTCCGACTAGCAAAAGCAATCGGGTGGTACCACTTCTCTTCCCAAATTTGGGCTAAACAACAGCTGATACTATACATAGTGGCTGCTGAAAATATATAAAACACCTCACCTCTTTTAGGTGCTTTTAAAACGGGCGCTCTTGCTAGCTCTTGTTTCACATCCTCGAATGCTACCTTACAAGGGTCACCCCATACAAACGAACAGCTAAAGGACAATAAATTTGTAAGCGGCAACGTTCTTTCTGCTAAGGCATTGATGAATCTACAGTAGTAACCAACTGAAGACAGAAAGCTATGAACTTCTTTCGGAGTGCGTGGTGGACCCATGGCAACTATAACTTTAACCTTCTCGGGGTCTGTCGTAATTCCTACCGAACTGACCACATGACCCAGCAGTAGCCCATAGGGTACTCCAAAAACACACTTCCATGGGTTTAGTGCGATGCAAAATTGTCTACAGCGCTCGAAGCATTTTCTTAAAATGATCAACTGCCTTCCTCTCACGGTGGTGGCCCCTAAGTCATCAATAAACACCTTCAACTCCTCAGGGGATATGTCACCAAATGTCTTATTTGCTGTTCGTTGCCACGAACCAGGCGCATTGCATAAACCAAAGGCCATCACATGGTACACAAAAGTACCAAATACAGTGATAAAAGTTGTTTTCAACTTATCCTCTTCTGCAATTGCCATTTGGTTGTATCCTGCAAAGTAATCCATAAACGAATATATCTCCCTACCCGCTAATTGATCCAAAATCTGGTCAATAAATGGCAACGGGTAGTAGTCCTTAACTGTCTGCTTATTCAGCTCCCTAAAGTCTACACATAAACGGATTTGATTATTCTTCTTCTTTCTAATCACAACCCGCGAACACCATTCCGTGTGTTGCACAGGAAAGATCAAACCCGCTTTTCAAAGCTTCTGTAACTCTTCAAACAGGCCGTCCCTCAATTCGAAAGGCATACGCCTTACTTTCTGCCGTACAGGACGACTGCCCTCTTTCAACGGAATTGTATAAACAGCAAGACTAGGAGGGATGCCTCTCAACTCATCATAACTCCAGGTAAAGATATCACAGAATTCCTGGATCAAGGCCACATAGTCCTCCCTTTCTGCTGAGCTAAGCATAGAACCTAATTTGATTGGCCGCGAATCATCAGGCGTACCAAGGTCTAGCTCGATAACATCTACATCTCTTATACGATCTTGGCCCTCTATCGGCTCATTCAAAGTGATCTGATAGATGTCTTCCGTGGTGGATCCCTCTTTGAACTCATCACTCGATGATGTCTCACTGGTAGATAAATCTTCTAATGTCTCCAATTCTGTAGAAGATAGAGGAGCTCTCTCACTCTGCGGGGACTCAGGATAAGCATCAACCACCACACGCTGGGAACCTTTGCCGAATATTAGCCGACCGGCGGGTATATCCACTTGGCAGTTCGCTTGCAAGATCCAAGGTCGTCCGAGTAATACTTGGTAACTTGGACGGCCTGCAAAACGAATCACCCTAAAGTCCAACAGGCATTCTACATTTGCAACAGTGACATGGACCTTAGTAATGCAGCCTTTCAGTTGTCTCAAACTATCATCTGCCATTCTGAGAATTGTGGAGGTATCTTTCTGGATCGCAAGACCCAACCTTTCCATCAGTTCAAAACTCATAATGTTAACAGATGATCCCGTGTCGACAATGGCATAATCTACTAATATCCCATAGACATAGGCTGCAACCCTTGGGCAATGCTTCTCAGCATGCTCGAACCAGTCATCACCAACTCGCGCAATACCCAAAGGTTCTACGATATACTCGGTACGTAGAATCTTTCTAAATTCCTTACGTACTCCTGGGGAAAGCTTAATAAGCTGTAAAAGATTCACATCCAGCTTGACTTTGCAAAGAGAGCTCGCCAAATCGAATTCATGATAGTTTGATAGAGCTCGCTTTTCACGCCAAACCATTCGCTGTTTAGGTCGCTGAACTGGCTTCAATGCCTCCTTTTTAACTTTCACCTTCTTCTTTGGTTCTTTATCCTTCTTAACATCGGCTTTACTCTCCACGGGCTTCAAAGGTCCCTGTTCCATGGAAGGATCCAAAACTTGCATTCCTTTGTCGCCTTGTTTAGGGTTTCCGTCAATAGGTTTATCCTTGTCGGCTTCTCTACCCTTTTGACTTCTTGTAAGAATGGCTCGCAGATTAGAGGTTTCAGCATTGTTAACTCGTACAGCCTCAATCAAACTAACCCCACTACCACTTGGTAGCTCCTCCACTGTAGTCTTTGGTCGTTGAAGTATTTGTTTAGGCCCATCTTCTCGCTGGGAATCATTTCCTTGGGCACGATGATTAACAGGCCCTGGTTGCCGACTACCGCGCTGGAGGGAACTGATCTTACTCCAGCAAGTAGCTGCTAAATGGCCAGATTTTCCACAAATGTCGCACTTAACATTTGGGCAATTTCTTGGATAGTGCTGCCCGCCACACCATTTGCAACTAAACCTCGATGGTGCACCCTCCTCTGGGTATCTACTTCCTATCAAATTTTGTTGTTTTTTAAGGAAGTTGACATCAACGGCTATTTGTCGATACTGCTCCGTAATCATGTCGGTATAATGCTTCATCATGTCCTTAACCTCGCCAAGAACATTGGAAGAACTCGACTCATAGCCTTGGTCATTACCATGTCGTTCCATCGGCCTAACAATTCGATTAGGAACTGGTTGTTGAACCACAGGCATGGTATTAGAATTAACTACCTGGCCTCCACCATTTGAAGCCATTTGACTGCCCGTAGGCATCGACATGCTAGGGGGAGCTGGTAATAAAGGCACATTCTGTATCATGTTCCCTCTCCCATTAGGGTTAGCCATCACTATCCCTTGACCACTACTGCCATTGGCCATTGCCATATTGTTTCCCAATACTAAACCCATATTTGAATTGCCTTGAGAAGCATAGGCTGCTTGTAGTCAGGATTCCACCTCTTGTGCTCGTGTAATGGCAGTATCTATATCCCCCAAGGGGACACTACTCAACTGCAATTGGATATTAAAGTCCAAACCATGTAGGAAATATTGCAATTGGGCAGCTGCGGGGATGGGAATAGAGGTGTCCAACTTACGGAAAACCTCTTTTATTTTCTTCGCATAAGCACGAATATCCTCGTGTGGTTCTTGGCGGGTCACGTTGAGTACACGCAACCAATATTGCCCACCCCTTTCGAGGGCAAACTCCCTTCGAAAAGCTCCATAAAATGCATCAATATTCAATATGGTTCCGGCTTCTAAACCATGATACCATATAGCGGCTCTTCCTTTGAGAGTCATATTGAAGAACATCATTAAATGTCCTTCTTCTTGAATGTGACAGTTGAACATCAGCTTTTGAAACTCCCTAATGTGAAGTTCCGCATCTTCCTCAACTAGCCCATTAAAAATGGGTAGCGGGTAACCTAGAGCCGGTAAATCCGTCGTTCCTGCTGGAATTGCAATAGGCTGCGCCATGACGCGGATTGGATTTGCACTAGGAATAGGGGACGGTGGGGTTACACCTCCTGCAATTGACGTGGACTGGCTTATGGCAGGAAGGGGAGCACTAGAGCTTCCACCTTCTCCTAACTTGCTGCTTGTGGCCCCAAGACCACTAGATCCACTCCCTCGTAAGGGTTCAGCACCGCTACGCTTAGGGGAATATCTCCTAAAAATTTCAGCACGTCGCCTAGCTCTTTCGTCTCTTTCTTGCTTTTGGATTTCTGCTAGACGATGCTTATCAATAAATAAGGGATCAATCTCAGTATCCTTTGGCATAAACTGCTAGTTGGTCCCTAGAAAACCAGGATTCGAGGACCGCCACTTTTAAGCGGCCCCCGGCAGACGCACCACTGATGGACCTAAAAACGGGCCGGCACTGGCTCGTGCACTAGCCGGACCTCTATCTCACGCGCTCAACAACCCCACGGCCTCGCGGCCAGGAGCATTGATAACATATGCATTGCCTTCCTAGACATCTTGTGTTTGTATTACGTCGTTTGTAGTCCACTCTTCTCTCACCCACTACTCCTCAGAGGGAGTCCCTTACACATAGCCAAAAGGCTCGAATCACATACACATGGGGTTCCTCCTATGGCTGAATGCCGTCAACCCTCTGCGACTCTCCTACACCTTGGGGATTGGCCCCTCGATGCGTCGCTCAACATATAAACATTTCGCACAAAAGTCCACTCAAGGCACCATTTCATCATATACAGGAATGTACCATTGTCCTTACTTCTCTTTTCCCTAGACCCCACGACTAGCTTATGGCTTAGGGTGTCATGTCTCTCACTCAACGTAGGTCAAGGTCCTAATGAAAACAATTGCTGTGCATCCAGGATTTCTGATACCTTTAAATATTTCCATGATTTATGCATAGTGTGGATGCCAAGTTCTCAAACAGTTATGGAATCAATATTGTGCACATGTGGAAAACATCCTTTTAATGACTTCCAACTACCGTTCTTATGCGGCATTGCACAGACCTAGCACCAAGGGAGCCCTCGTGCTACTAGGCCCTTATTTTATAATTATTATCCGTCCTAAATGCTATGCATAGAAATCAGCAACTTTTCCATCATCTCACACAGCATTTAGACATATTTCAACTACTCTATCCTCCCATTGATAAAATGTTGCATTGTTGTATAGATTTATAGGGTATTTTGCCATCATTTTATGTGTAGAAAGCGGGAAAAACACACTAGAACAAGAAGGTGGGGATGAACTGAGGCAAATCCTCATGCTTCAGTCCCCACAAACATTCACAAACATTGCTCTTAATTTTCATTAATTTTCCGCACCCAAAATGCATTTTTCTCCTATTTTTAGTGATTTTTCTCCATTTTCCTTGTATTTTTCCTTATTTTTTGCATTATTTTATTACTAAAAATTCAAAATAGATTATGGGCTGTGGCCCTTAGTTCCTTCTTGCAGCAAAAATGAAAATTTAGTTGGTGTTCCTATTCATTTTTCCATTTTTATGCCCAAAACCATCATTTTCCCTTGATTTTCCATATTTTACGTGTTTTAGCATATTATTTTGAACCACAAGATGCATATTTTTCTGATTTTCTGATTATGACCAGCAAGTACTCATGGAAAACACCAACATAAACAATTTTTAGCCCACATGAAAAACATTTTATCAATCAAAAACCATGAAATCTCAAATTTTCTTTGAAAATATTGAATTACCGCTTATTTGCGTGTTTCGGGTTTCGTGTCCATGGCTGCAAATTTGGAAATCAGCATCACTTCATGTCCAGCACAATCACAAATCACCATTTCCAGCCCGTGGAGCAATCCGATCCATGCCGGCCATCATTCTTTCTTCTTCCTTCTTCTTCCCACATGAATTCCCTCTTAGAAGAGAGAGAGGGAGGAGAGAGAAAGACTGAAATCAGAGATCTTCAAAGAGAGCATCATTCGACGGGCGAAGGGCGGCGAAATGATTGGCATCCAGGAGGGAAGCAAGGGCAATGACAATTTGCAGGGGTTGTTTGCAGGCTGCATGATGCCTCCATCTCCATCAAGCGCATTTTCGGCGTCTGATGGCGCCCTCTTCTCCCACGTTTTTGCATCTTTTATTTGTATGAAAGTTTCATGCTACATTTAAATTTGGGCTCCTAAGAGGCACTTGCCCATTTTGGCCAAATTTTGTCCACCCCTTCGCATCTTGACCGGTTTCTTGGCCATTTCCCGGTCCGGACTTGGAATCAAGCTCTGAAAAATCCTGGGCGTCCGGCTTAGCATCCCGCATTGGCCTGTAGCTCGTGTTAACCCGCACAACTGTCTGAAAAATTATGAAAAATCAACAAGTGTCGCTCGGGCACCTTTAAAGCACTTTGATGCTTAAAATCGTCCTAGATCGAGCCGCCGCCTTTGACATTGAATATTTTTCCCTTGATATTCATAATTTTTAGCTATTTTTAAGCACTTCCCGTCACCTAAATTCCACTCTCAGGGACTATATCATTTTTTGGCTATGCCCTTTGGTCTTTCAAACGCTCTAGCCACATTTCAAGCATTGATGAATAAAATACTTTAGCCACTCTTGTTTAAGACAGTTTTGGTCTTCTTTGATGATATATTGATATATAGTAAGAGAAAATAAGATCATTTACAACATATTAAGAGGTGTTTGACATCTTGAGGAAGCACAAATTGTTTGCCAAAGCATCTAAATACACATTCATGACCAAAGAAGTAGAGTATTTGGGGCTTATTGTTGGGAAAAATGGTATCAAGGTTGATCCAAAGAAGGTCCAATGTGTTAAGGATTGCTCTACACTGACAAATACCACATCATTGAGGGGTTTTCTTGACTTATCTTCTTTCTATAACGGAGATCCATAAAGAATTATGTGCATGTGGCTGCCCCATTGACCGATAGGTTAAAGAAAGAAGCTTTCTTTTGGGATGGAATAGCCGGAAAAAGCTTTAATGAGCTAAAACAACTCTTCATTTCAACACCTATATTTGTCTGCTCCAACTTTACTATCTATGCAGATGCTAGTGAAAGAGGATTGGGGGATTGTTTTAGCCCAAGAACATGGTGTCATAGCTTATGAAAGCAAAAAATTTGATGAAGAATAAAGGCAAATGCATGCATATGAGTAAGAGATGTTGCCTATATTAAATGTAGTGAAAAAGTGGCATCATTATCTTTATGGGGGTCACTTTAAGGTGAAAAGTGATCATAGGGTGTTGAAGCACTTTCTTTCTCAGTCCAACTTGTCTCATAAAGAAAGAAGATGGTTGGAAACCCTTCAATATTTTGATTTGAGATTGCATATATGACTGGAAAAGACAATATAGTGGCAGATGCACTCTCTAGGATGTGGGCTTGCAATGTATCTACCATCTCTACAATATACAAGGATTGGATAAATGACATACAAGAAGTATATTTGATGGAGGAGCATGTTTCCACAATAATGCAAAAATTATAACAAGGGAATGGCATAATGGACTTTTATGGTATAAAGGGAAGGTCTACTTGATCCCTCAAAGTCATTTCAAGTTGAAAGTCCTTCAAGAAATGCATTCTTCACCCTTAGCTAGTCATCTTGGTCTCTTTAAGAACTTTAAAAACGTACATAAGAGTTTTTATTGGAAGGGATTATGGCAGGATGTGAAGGAGTATGTCTCTCAATGTTTGGAATGACAAGGATGTGTTTGCTAAAGCACATGGTGGAATTGCTAGAGGATACTTCAGCAGAGACACTATAGCATGCAAGTGCCGCAATCTTAGCTATGGTGGTCCACCCTATTCTCCATGATGATGCTAAGTTCATGAAGCATTACAAAAAATGTTAAAGGACCAAAGTACCCATCTGTAAGGACAACATGGAGTTGATCCCAAGAATAGCACAGCAGCCCTTTGAAAAGTGGGGATTGACTTTATTAGGCCAATCAGCCCCATAAAGTCATAGGTGAAGTATATCATTGTATTAGTGATGGTACTCTGATGTGGGCCAATCAGCCCCACATCAGAGTGCTAATAGATGAAGTATATAATTGTATTAGTGACGAAATATCTCACAAAATGGGCCTTGGGCCACCGCGAAGAATGATGCTAGGAACACGTCTAAGTTCCTTTGGGAGGACTAGGTGATCTTTCGATTTGGCTACCCCATCAAGATAGTTAGTGATTAAGGCACACACTTCATTAATGAAGTCGCTTCCCATTTGCTATCCACATTCTTGATCATCCATAAAAAATCATCACCATGCTATCCTCAAGCTAATGGTAAGACGGAATCCATGAATAAGATCATGGTGAATGTCCTGACTAAGTAGTCTCTGCCTCGTGTAGTGATCAAGACAATAAACTCATGGTAGCACTATGGGCCTACAGGACAATCTACAAGACAGCTATAGGCAAACACCTTCAAGTTGATCTACAGGACCGAAGCGATCCTACTAGTGGAGTTTTTCATTCCAAGCTTAAGAGTGGTAGTGTCAGAGAGATGGGATGGAAAGGAGGCATGGATGGAATGCTTAGTAGAGCTAGAATGCATTTCTGAGAACTGACTCCTAGCTACCCATGTGCTAATTTGCAAAAAGGCAAGATGCAAGAGCTAGTTTGACAAACGTGTCAAACAATGTGACTTTGAAACAAGGTGACCTAGTGCTACTGTACTCTATAAAGGGCCATAAGTAGAAGATGAAGTTCAAAGGATTGGGGTCTTTTAAAGTTCTCAAAATTATTCAAAACTCGCAATGTGGAGCTTGATATCCTAGAGGAAGAGGGCGTATGCTTCTTCAATGGTAGTCGCCTCAAAAGGTACTACCCTCCAATGCATCCCCACGGCAGCACGAGCCTCCAATGCTAGAACCATGTGTGAATGTAAGAGTAGCCACCATCATTGAGATAGAGGATGAGGATGAGGAAGTAGTAGCACCTACCTAGCATATCAGTGATTACTTAGAAGACACATGCCTTTGACTCACTTATTGATAAGGGAGCCAACTTTAGTATCCTTATGCACAATCATTGGATCCTCATTGGTCAACCCCAATTGTAGTCTACTAATGCTAAACTCCACCTGTTTAGGGGAAAGTCCTACTTACTACTAGGAAAGTGCAAAATAGTGGTCTCTATCGAGATTGAAAGCCTACCTATGATCTTCTATGTATGGCATGCCTAACACTAAGGCTGCTAGAAAGGAATCACTGCTAGGACGCATATTCAAGAAATAAGCACACTTCAATTTCGACTACAATACTTGCAGTACATTCACCTTGCCATTGGCAATGTTTGGATAGTTGTCAAGAATCGTGTGGTGGGGGGGACTTGCTCAAGATGCTGCACCGAACACACATAGAATGCACAAGGAGAAGCTCACTCAAGAGACAAGAAGAGAGATGGAGGCCAAAATTTTTTCTTGCTGGTTTCTTCTTCTTCTTCCACACACTTTACAATGTTCACAAAGTATAGATAAGATACAACATAAAGGAAAGTGGCCTACTAAGTCAAACAATGCATAACCGACTACCCTAGTTGACTGGCACTATAACTATGCCAGCTATAAATAGGTGTAACAACCTAAATATAATAAATAATGAGTCAGTGGGGCCATGTGAGAGTCATAATGGCCATCGACATGCTAAGTGTAGACGTGTGGATCCATCTAACCAGGCGGTCCATCATTAATGCACGCATGTGTTGAGCTTGTCATCTCAACACTCCCCCTCAAGTTCAACTGTATCTCTACAACTTCAAGTATGCTTCGAAAATTTTGAAGCTTCTCTATACCCAATGCCTTTGTAAAGATGTCGGCTATCTGATCATCTGTGCTGACATACACCAAATCAATCTCACCTACTAGTACCTTCTCTCTCACAAAGTGGTAGTGTACCTCAATATGTTTTATCTTGGCATGGAACACAAGGTTCCTAGCCAACTGTATACTGCTCATGTTGTCACAATAAATGACAATTTGACCTTCCACCTGCACATCTAAATCAGCCAATAACTTTTGCAGCCATACTACCTCACATGCTGCAACATCAACACCTCTATACTCGGCCTCTGTACTCAACAAAGCAACTGTAGATTGCTTTTTGCTGCTCCAAGTAACTGTTGCACTACCAAGAGAGAACATGTATCCACTGGTAGATCTTCTATCAGAGACATACTACCAGCCCAATTTGCATTTATGTATCCAAACACCTGTACATCTATACCTGTCTCAGAGAAAAGTCCATAATGTAATGTGGACTTCACATATCTCAATATGTGTCTGACTATATCCAAATGTGGCTTTCTAGGTACTTGCATAAACTGAATCACAAGACCAACATCATAGCTCAAGTCTGGCCTTGTAATGGTCATGTAGATCAAACTCCCCACTATCCTCCTGAACATAGTAGGGTCTTCTATCTCATCCCTAACATCAGCACTCAACTTTGCATTCTGCTCCAACGGGACTAAAAGTGGATTGCATGCTGTCATACCATACTTGGACAACATATCCAAGCCATACTGTCTTTGGGACAGCCATATACCATCATCACATCTGATCACCTCAATGCCAAGGAAGTACCTTAGCTCACCTAAATCCTTCATCTCAAACTTCTTCTTTAAAAAATCCTTGACTTCAGCAATCCCACTATCACTATCACCTGTAATAATCAAGTCATCCACATAGATGACTATGATGACCAAACTTGCATCTCCCTTTCTCACATAAAGTGAGTGATCAGCGTTAGAAACATAAAAGCCAATATTGACAATATACTCTCTGATCTTGTCAGACCATGCTCTAGGTGCTTGCTTGAGCCCATAGAGCGCCTTCTTCAACCTGCACACATACGTGGGATGCTCTAAATCTTCATAACCTGCTAGTTGATCCATATACACTTCTTCCTACAAATCACCATGCAAGAAGGCATTCTTCACATCCATTTACTGCAACCTCCAACCTTTGGCTGCTGCCAAAGCAATCACACATCTGACAGTTGCCATCCTAGCTTTGTATGGGCATAGCCTTTTGCAACCAGCCTAGCTTTGTACCTATTAATAGAACCATCTGCATTGTGCTTAATCTTATAAACCCACTTACATCCAATAGCTTGCTTGCCCTTCGGCAATGATACTAGATCCCAAGTCTTATTGGCCTCTAATGCAGCCATCTCCTCATCCATTGCTACATCCCAATGAGCATGACCAACAGCCTCCTCAAAACATGTGGGCTCAACATCCTCAACTAGTTTCACTATATAAGCATAATGGTGAGTTGCATAACCTTCAAAACCAAATCTTTTAACATGGTGTATGACCCTGCTAGATCTGCGTACCACCGCATCACTCAATGGAGCCTTTACATTACTATGAGCTCTTTGTACATCTGGTGTCCTGACAGAAGGAATACCAAGCTCATCATCCAAGCTCTCTGAGCCACTAGAGTCTCCATCAAGAACTACATCAATTCCATATGACACTTAATATTCTTTCCTTTGTCTTTACTTGTAGTGCTACTAGATGCACCTGAAGATGTAGAGCTACTCCTTAGTCTCCCAGACCAAGGACTACCAGATGATGTCTCTGGTCCACTAAGAGTCTATGATTCTTGCTTTTCAGCCTGCACATGAGTGTCATGATCATCATCATCATCCATTGCATCACCACTAGATGCATTCCAACTACTCATTTAATCAAAGATGACATCCTTGCTAACTCTGAACTTACATGTGACAAGGTTATAATAGCAATACCCTTTCTGCTCTAAAGAGTATCCAATAAAGACACACTTTTCAGCCTTTGGATCCAATTTCTTCCGCAACTCATCTGGTACATGAATGTATGCAACACAACCAAATACCTTCAAGTGCGATACATCAGGCTTCTTGCCAGTAAAGCATTCTTCAGGAGTCATCCCATGAACTGCAGCTATGGGAGTTTTGTTCATAATATAAACACCAGTATGAACAGCCTCAGACCAAAAACGCTTAGGCATATTCTTTTCAGCCATCAAGGTGCGTGCAACTTCTACAATATGTCTGTTTTTCCTTTCTACAACCCCATTTTGCTGTGGGGTATACCTGCATGTGAACTGTCTCTTTATCCCATGAGACCTTAGAAAATCACTGAACTCATTCCAGAGGTACTCTTCCCCTCCATCTGACCTCAAGCACTTTACTTTCAAGTTTGTTTCTCTTTCAACTATAGCCTTGAAGGTTCTAATGTGCTCAAACGCTTCACTCTTTTCCTTCATAAAATATACCCATAGCTTTCTAGAATAATCATCAATGAATGTGACAAAGTATGAACTGCCTCCAAGAGATACATTTTGTGTAGGCCCCCAAATGTCTGTATGCACAACATCAAGGATATTTTTGCTTATATCTCTGTCATGTGAAAAGGGTTGTCTTTCTTGCTTACCAAACTAACATGCTTCGCATACCTTATGAAATTCTGCAACTCTAAATGTAGACAAACCTGTAACTAACCCTTTGGACTGCATTAATTTCAGCCTTTGTACATTTGCATGTTCAATGCGTTTGTGCCAAAATTCAATATATGCAACAACACCTTTTCCTTTAGCATACATAGCAGTATTCATAGTAGGAATTCCAGCATCCAGAGTAAACATACGTCCAACTCTACTTCCCTTTGCAACTAACCCGCACTTGCCATTGAAGTCTTCTACAAAGTAGCCCTTTGCATTAAATCTGACTTGCAGCCTGCAGCCCTTCCTCTACTCGGATGAGACTGATACCAAGTTCTTTGTAATAGATGGCACATGTAATACATCTGAAAGACTCTTTATCTTACCATCATTCAAGGACAAGGGAACTTTCCTAATGTGTGAAATTGGGTGGCATGAATCGTCGACCGTTTGCACATAACCTGCATTTTGCAAATCCTGCATCTCTCCAAACCATTCTGCATGGCTGGTCATATGATTGGATGCACCTGAATCAACATACCAAACATCATCATGTGTTCCCTTTCCTATAACAGCATTCAGCATATGCTGCATAACAAACAAACGTTCATTTTTGTCTTCATTCTGTTGTGAAGACGATGCATAGTTTCCTTGCTGCAACTTACCACTACGAATATCATCTTTCTTAGCATAACATTACGTTGCAATATGACCTGTTTTGCCACAGTAGTGATACACAATACCAGAGTTGTTAGAACCTCTGTTCTGCCATCCACCTCTTCCTCTAAAACTCCCCCTGCCTCTAAAGTTACCATGACCTCCTGAAACTTACATATCGCAAAATTGTTGATTTAATCTATTTTGCTGGTTGTCACTACCACATCCTGTACCGCGGCCTCTTGAAGAGGACCTGCCACGTCCCCTTCTTGAACTGGAGTAGAAAGCTTGGACTTGTTCACCACTTTTTCAGATGTCTCACTCTGTATGTTGATCTCTTTAGTGATCATAAGGGACACCAACTCATCGATATCTGGAAATGGCTTTCTGATATATACGAAAGTTACAAAAGACTTCCAAGCCTTTTCATTGTTAAGTCCACCCAAGGTAGACGACACCAAATCATCATCATCGGGCATTGCATCAATCGCTGCCAAGCCATCTGCAATGCTCCTTACCTTGAGTGCATACTCATTGATAGACATCTCCCCTTTCTTCAATGTATTCAACTCTTGCTTGAGTTGAATCTTTCGTGCCTTTGTATTTACGGAAAACATACTTTCAAGTATGGTCCAAGCTGCATATGAATTCTTTGCATTTCTAATATGTCCTAGCATATTATTGTCAATTACTACAGACAAACAATACATAAATTTTTTGTCTTTTGCATTCCATTCCTTCCGTGCCTTTGTCTCTTCTGCAGTTGGAGGATCACTCACCTCCGGCTCCTTTTCTTCACCTGAAACAAACTTGTAGAGGCCTTTTCCAATAAGGAAGTTCGTGACACAGAACTTCCATGAAGGGTAGTTGTTCTTGTCGAGCTTCTCAATGATGGGGTTTCCACTGTTCTCTACCATTATCACAAAACTAATACCAAACAACAAGCAAATCTTTTGCAACCCTCAACCTGTAGTGCACAGCAATACACCAGACAGCCTTTTTCATTGTCTGCTCAACAATACATGCAATCTGGAACTAGTTTGCAGATAAACCTTCTGTTTATTTGCTGGTAAACACCTTTGAGCTTACAGATTTGAAATCTATAACCTGTGCACTTGTATACGGCAGACACAATTAAAATTGCAGGGTATCTTGAACTGCTATCCGCAACCTTACGAGTCTAAAACAGGCACTGCCCAAGAGAAGAAGTAGAGAATGGAAGAGCTTCTTACCCATTGATTTCTCGCTCGAATCCTTGGCTTCTCTCCTTCACTTTAGCCTTCAAAACCAGTCTCAATTAGTGGTGCAGCTCTGATACCATGTCAAGAATTGTGTGGTGGGGGGGGACTTGCTCAAGATGCTGCGCCGAACACACACAGAATGCACAATGAGAAGCTCACTCAAGAGACAAGAAGAGAGATGGAGGACAACGTTTTCTTGCTGGTTTCTTCTTCTTCTTCCACACACTTTACAATGTTCACAAAGTATAGATAAGATACAATATAAAGAAAAGTGGTCTACTAAGTCAAACAATGCATAACCGACTACACTAGTCGACTGGTGCTATAACTATGCCAGCTGTAAATAGGTGTAACAACCTGAATATAATAAGTAATGAGTCAGTGGCCATGTGAGAGTCATAATGACCACCAACGTGCTAAGTGTAGATGTGTGGACCCATCTAACTAGGCGGTCCATCATTAATGTCCACATGTGTTGAGCTTGTCATTTCAACAATAGTGACGACTTTCAGCAAGGGCTGTGCAGCTCTATCGAAGCCTACAATACCACCAGTAGACAAACTTGGTGGAAGATCTAATGTAAAGAAGGCCTATTCTACCATGAAAATCAACATGAAAACTAATTAATTGAATTAGAAAATAACATAAAATAACATGAAATGCTTCATTCTAGGCCATGCCATATTCATCTTCCATTATACCATAGCACATCGTAGCCATGGAAGTTGAAATCAAGATACAAGATTGTAAAGCTTGGTACTCACCCCAAGATGGTGATGGACAAGAGATCTCCAAGAATTAGTGTAAGTGTAAAAAAAAGATGCCTACATTAGCACTTCTTTCTTTTTATAGTAAACCCTAGTACCATCATGGCTAAGGTATTTACATGGTTTATTTTGGTAAAGGTAAGTGAACTAATGTGGCTGATTTGTTTCATTACAAACCATCCCTTCCCAAAGATGGTTTTGACCTAAAAAATGAAGATAATGGGATGATATACAAGTCATTAATGAAGCAAATCATGTCAATGAAGATCCAAAAACATGTGGAAGCATTTTCCATGAAGAAATCGCATAATGAACCTCAAATAGTAAAATGACTGCTTGATGTCCAAACATGGCTGAATTCGTAAAACTGCCATAACTTTTGACTGAAGTGTCCAAATTGAGTGTTTGTGGTATAAAAATGAAGTACACATCCCTAATCATCAACCCATACCATGAAAACCACTTCTTGATTTTGTTAAGGCAATTTAATTCATGATAGTAATTTTATATTGCAAGTTGTTCTTGCACAAATTGTCATAATTCTTCTAGCAAGAGCCATGGGGAAGCATTTGAGTATGAAGAGGGTTTCCAAGTGGAATCTTCCATAGGTAGCCCCTTCCATTTAATAAAAAATTCAATAAGTGTTATGTTCCTAAGAACCTTCTCACACTTTTCAATTATTTTCTTAAGTTCATAGATAATAAGTCATTCTTCTTCAAGTGGTGGAAGCTCTTCAATAACTTGTATATTTAGCCCAACATATTTCTTCAATTGTAATACATGAAAAACATTATGTATGTGGATAGTAGAGGGTAATTGGAGCTTATATACAAGCTCTCCAATATTTTCCAATCCAAAGTATAGGCCATAAAACCTATGAGCCAGCTTGTTGTGCCCTACTTTGAGGGTAGCATAACAAGACTTGGGAACTTTTAAAAAGACCCAATATCCATCATCAAATTCTATGTGCCTCCTATCATCAGCATAGGATTTCATGACATCTTGTGCCTTCCTTATATTATCTTTACATTGCTTCATAAGCATCTCCATTCTCTCTAGCTCATCCTTTGCTTGTGGATTTACCTCTTCATGAAACATGGCTGAAGCAATTTGAACATTGTATCCATAGAGTGCCTCAAATGGATCCATTCCACTACTCATATGATATGTATTGTTGTAACAAAATTCAACAAGATGCAACCAATCATCCCAAGAGGATTGAGTGTCATGACAAAAATGTCTCAAGTAGACTTCCACCCAATGGTTAACCCTCTCAGTTTGGCCATCGGTTTAAGGGTGGTAAGAAGTACTTGGAGTAAGAGTAGTGCCCATGGAAGTAAACAAACTCTTCCAAAAAATTCCCATGAATCTAGTATCTCTATGCGACATAATCCTCAAAGGCATTCCGTCTAGATTTAATATATCTTCCATGAATTGATTGACTACTTGCTTGGCTGAAAACTGTTCTTTGTTGGAATAAAATGGGCTAATTTGGTAAGTTTGTCCACAATAGAAAAGATACTATTCCAACCATGCCTTGTGGTAGAGAGGCTTGTAATAAAATCCATAGAGATATCGGTCCACTTTCCTTATGGAATTGACAAGGCTTGAAGGAGGCTGGCTGGTAATAAAGAAGAATCTTTATTTATGCATTTCATGCTCACACACTCATCTTCGCAATAACCCATCCTATCCAAGTCTATAAAACTAGCCAAAAATTAATTGATAGGGTTGAATCATAAGGATAATGCCCTTTAGCCTAGCCTTATCTATAGGTCTCTCAGGAAATACATGCTTTAGGACTTGGACTATATAATCTTCCCAATACAGGGATAGATCTGCCCTGAATAGGTCTCTCTCACTGGACATGCTAAATAGGTGCATTAGGCAAGCCATCTATGATGGCTTGTCTCGTAGCTTCTCTTGTGGGAATACATGATATATGGGCTACCATGTAATGCTGCTTACCCTTGCATACCACCACAGGCAAGTCAAATTCTAGAAGTAAAAGAAACCATCTAGTTATGCATCTTGTAGTGGAAGGGTTTCTCACTAGATAAAGCAAGGCTTGATGGTCAATGAAGAAGGCAAAGGGCATAGCCAAAAGATAATGACGAAACTTCTTTACAATGAATACCATGGCTAGGCCTTCCCTCTCCATTGTGGAGTAATCCATCTCCATATCTATGAGTTGTCTATACTAGTAAAGCTCATAGGATAATCTAGATTATGTTCACCAAGTTGGCACAAAATAGCTCCCATGGTGAGCTTTGAGGCATCAATGAGCACATGGGATATTATGTTCCAATCTGGGGCTCATAGAATCAGTACGGTCATGAGAGCATTTCTAAGTCCCTTGTAAGCGCATTGGCATTCCTTGGTTCACTTGAATATGATCAACAATTTGTAAAGGGGTCTAATAATCAATGCATAGTTCAACACGAATCGTTGATAGTACCCTATTTGTCCCAGGAAGCACTAAACTCCCTTATAGTTTGTGGGTGGTGGTAAATCGACAATGACTTTGACTTTGTAGAAATTGATGGCAATGCCATTCTTAGACACCACATGCCCTAGGATACATATGTGTTTTACCTAGAATTGGCACTTCAAGGGGTTCAAAGAGAGATTATACAACCTACACCACTCAAAGACTACGCAAAGTGCACAAAGTCTATCTAGGTGTTCCCTCCAAAATTGGAATGAATGCATAGATTCTCAACAAACACCTCCAATTCTTGACTAAGCATGTCTTTGAAAATGACACACATGAGGCTCTAAAAGGTAGATGTGCATTCATCAGCCCAAATGGCATAACTATGTAGGTAAACATTCCCCATTCTATTGCAAACACTATCTTATGCCTATTTTCGAGATGTATCTGCACTTGGTTATAACCTGAGAAGCAATTTACGAAACTATTGACCTCTCTTCCTACTACTCTCTTGAGCATATGCTCTATGCAGGGTAGTGGATAGTTATCTCTCTTTGTTGCACCATTAACTTTTTTATAGTTTATGCTCACGAATTTTTTCGTTCCTCTTGAGGACAATCACTATGGGTGATACCCAGTTTGGGTGCTCAATTTTGTACATGAATTTGGCATTCAACAACTTATCTATCTCCTACTTGATGATGATGTGTGTTGCTTTGGATTCATTGGGTATAGCCGCTATTTAACTAGTGTTGCATCAAGACTCATCGAGATATTATGGGTCATGACCCTCAAATTGACTCCTTTGAGTTCATCTAAGGACCAAGTGAATACATTTATGTACTCTCGCAGGAGAGCAATAAGATTAGCCTTCTCTTGCTCAATCAGGCTATCAATTATGAACGTGGGTCAAGGCTTTGCTCCTCCCCCTGCTGCCAAGTTGGCTTCCTTGATCTTAGCAAGCCCTTCTATTGGTTCATTTTCCTATCCTTGCCTCTTAGTTCCTAACAATATCACTATCTTATCATGATGAGACCTAAAATGGGCCGGCATTGGCTATGGCACTAGCAGGACCTCATGCACACAACAGATAATCCCACCACATGGCCTCGTGGTAGAGGAGCATTTGTAATACACCGACGTACACTAGATAGGCTTAATTATGCATTTGTAGTTGATATGTAGTCCAACGTTTACCTTTCCTTCTCCTCAGAGGGAGATCCCATAACATGTAGGCATAGTGCCTTGTCACACAAACATCAGGAAGCTCCCCTCGTCTGATTGCCGCGGCTCCACTACGACTCTCCTACACCTCGGGGATTGGCCCCAAGATGCATCGCTCCAACATATAAGACATAACATAGAAACTCCACTTTTTCTTGTTTTTCAAGATCCAAGAATATATAAATCCTCACCAAATAGTCCCAAGGAAAGCGTACAACACTAACCTACAACAAAGGCTCCTTTCCACTCAACGTGTAAGTCATGTCCTAGGAAGACAATTGCTATGCAATCCATGACTGATACCATGTCATGCATCATGTATAGTGCATATGATCCTAGTGCACAAACAATATCTATCAAATTAGCATTTTGTGATGTGGAAAAAACAGCCCTTTCATGATTTTCACTAAACATATGCTTCGATGTATGGAGACTAGCACCGATTCCTTGTGCTACTAGCCCCTTAAACTAGAATATTGCAATTCTAAATGAAATGCACAATCAAAATTTTCAAAGATTCAAACCCTCTCAGCCCTCTTAATCTCTTAACATCCCCTTTCCCTCTAACGTTTAGGTTATGCTGCGTTGCATAGGTGTAGGGTATTATTTGGTATATATTTTTTCACATAAAACGAAAAAACCATGAACTATGACACATAAAAAAAGCCAAAAGGAAGCCAAAATTCATGCCTCAACTTTGTTATATAGCCACAACCACGAATCATAATGTTCTAGATTTTTATAATACCAAAATCCTACTTTTTTTCCATTTTTAGCTATTTTTCTCTATTTATTTGTGCATTAAAATATATTTTTTGATTTATGATTAGTGACTAATTATCATAGCTAAAAGATGTTTTGTCTTAGAATTTTATCCCATGCACATCTCTTTTTCCCACCCGAAACCAATAAAACCTTCATTTTTACACTAAAAATGTACTTTTTGAGCCATAATTTAATTATTATGACTATTATTATTATGGATCTGCATTTTTTTAATGCACAACCCTCAATCATAATGAAAGAAAGATCCAATTTTTTTTTGTTCCATATGAATTCCATTTCAACCATCAAACATCAACAAGAAGCAAATTTCCTTTGTAAAAATGAGGCATACCGCTTATTTGTGTGCTACGGGTTTTGTAATTAATTTTTTCGGGTTGCCAATGGACCAAAAAGTAGCAAATATTTAGTGGTGAACATCTCCTCTCAGCCTCCTTTTGATCTTGGAGCAATTTGGCTCATGTCGGGCAAGCATCCTTCAACCAGTCTTCATTCTTCTTCATGTGCATGAACCGCCCCTTAAGGGGAGAGAGAGGGAGAAGAGAGAAAGGTTGGTTTTTTATCAGGCCATCCAAGTAGCCAATTCCGAAGGTGAGGGTAGCGATAGGGAGCATGGAGAACTAGCATCAAGCTGATCTACTCAATTGGTATGGGATATTGAGGTGGGAAATGGCCTATGCCTCCCCTCCTCCATTTTTTGCACCGTTTACTGCCACCATGGCCTCCATTTTTTTTGTACGCTAAAAAAAATGGCCCCCTCCCCCATAAAATCAAAATTTTGGAGGGTGCCCACCAAGGGTCATCCCCTTTCACTTCTCCTTTGGGCCCCTTCTCACCAAATTTGGCCAATTGCTCGGTCCCGTCCAGCGTCCAATTCGAGGTCTGAAAAATCCTACATGTCCATCTCAAAGTCCCCCACTACCAGGAATCTCCTAGAGTCTCTTCTGACATGCCGAGAAATTATGAAAGTTCCCCAACCATCACTAGGTGGGTCTTTAAAGCACTTTTGGGGCTTTGTCACTTGGTACTGATTGTAGCTGCTGCCTTCGATGAAGTCTATTTTTCCCTAGAAATTTTGATTTTAAAGCACTTCTTGACATAAAAAATCATCTATCATGTTGATGGGACCTAAAACGAGCCGGCACTGGCTCGTGCACTAGTCGGACCTCTATCATGCGCTCAACAACCCCACGGCCTCACGGCCAGGAGTGTGGATGACACATACATCATCTTCCTAAACATCTTGTGTTTGTATCACGTCTCGTAGTCCAACTCTAACCCAATTAACACTCCTCAGAGGGAGTCCCAGCACATTGCCAAATGGCATGAAGCAGAAACATAAGAGGTCCTCCAACTGCTGACTGCCGCTACTCACTGCGACTCTCCTACATCTTGGGGATTAGCCCCTCAATGCGTCGCTAAACATATATAACACAATATCGCACACATTTGTAGGTACCAATTGATCGTATCCAAGAATGTACCATACCTCACTTTCTTTCCCTTAGACCCAACGCCTAGCCTGCAGCTTGGACAACCTTACTCACTCAACGTTGGTCACGATCTTCTAGAAAGCAATTGCCATGCATCCAGGAGATATTGTCTGATACCTTTTATCATTTCTTTATGATTTATGTAAATTGTGAATGCCCATGTGCTCAAGCAATTAAGGAAATTAGCATTTGTGTACATGTGGAAAACATTTCTTTCAATGATTTTGACTATTGCTCGTATGCGATGTTTCATGAACCTAGCATCGAGAAACCCTCGTATGCGATGTTGCATGAACCTAGCACCGAGAAACCCTCATGCTACTAGGTTCTTAATTTTCAATTATCGACCAAACTAAATGGTATGCATAAAACCATCAAGCTTTTCATCATTTCATTCAGCATTTAAACACCTTTTATACACTCTACCCTCTCACCCGTTTAGGTTGTGCATGGTGCATAGGTTTAGGGTTCATGTCCATGTTTTTGTTGTATGAAAACCAGTAAAAACTCACTAGAACATAAAGGTAGGGCTAAACTGAGGCTAAACCTCATACTTTAGACCTCCCATACATGCACAAACATGATTCTTATTTTTTCTTAATTTTCGACACTCAAAATCCATTTTTTTCCCCTATTTTTTTCTCATTTTTTCTATTTTTCTTATATTTTTTGCAATATTAAATAACTAAAAATTCAAAATGAGTTTTGGGCTGTGGCCCTTAGGTTCATTTGCAATAAAAACACAATTTTAGTTGGTGTGTCTTATTATATTTTGCTATTTATATATCAAAACCCCCCAATTTCCCCTTGTTTTTCATCTTTTTCATGTTTTATTTCACTATTTCCAGCCATACAACAAATGAATTTCTAAATTTTTTATGATAAACTGATAGCAACCATCACAAACATCATTGTATTTAAATATCAGCCCATAGGAACAAATTTCCATGAAGCAAATTGCATAAAAACATCATTTTTCTTTATAAAAAGTATATTACCGTCTTTTGCGGGTTTTTATTTGACGTGCCTCATGACTAATTTCCAGCCATCATTTCAGTCCGGAATCAGCAATTTATCTTCATCCTGCATCGCGTAGCAATCCCCATTCGATTGGGCAAGCATCCGTCAATCCTTCTTCATCTTCTTCTCTTCCCACATGAATCTGCCCTTAGAGGAGAGAGAGGGAGGAGAGAGAAAGACTAATTTTCTCTCTCTCTCTACAATCCACCATTCTGCACGTGAAGGATGGCGATACGAGGCCGAGAGAAGAGGGATTTTAGCCCTAGCTTCAGATGGTATGGGTGTATTTCAATGCCCTAAGGCTCTCCATCTCTCCACGTCGCCCTGCGCCCCCCCCTCCATGTTTTTTTTTTCAGCTGCAAAAAAAAATGCCCCCCCCCCATTCGCGTTGAATTTGGGGCCCAAAGGGTGGCACCCGTTCATTTCTCCCTTGATCGGCCGCTAACTCTAGTGTCCAGCGTCCGTTTTACAGTCCGAAAATTTCTGTGAGCTCGTCTTGAGGTCCCACACTGGCTGCCAATTCATGTAACTCGTGGCGCACATAAAAATTACTAAAAATCTAGAAGTGTTGTACAGCATCCTTAGAGCACTTTGACGCTTAAAATCGTCCTAGATTGAGCCGCCGCCTTCGACGTTGAATATTCTTCCCTTGATATTCGTATTTTTAAGCTATTTTTAAGCACTTCTCGGCACCAAAATTCCGCTGTCATTGGCGACCACGGGATAGGGTGACTCAATCCGTTGAATCCCACACCAAATCTGCACAAAAACAACCAAAGGGAGCATCAAGCTGATACAAAATAAATACATACTAAACACAGCACAGTGCTCACCCTACCCCCTGACAGAACCAAGGCATGACATCCACAAGGAGTAGGCCTAGCATAATCTAATAGAGAATCCGAAGCTAGTCACTGACCCACTGCTCCAACACGGCCAAACTAAAAAGAACTATCAAAGAGGTTGCCCTAACTGGTGGTCTGAACTGCCTACCTAACTAAGGACAACACAACCAGGAGCTCCTACTAGGTGAGGACTCCTATAGCCTGATCAAGAAGTATTTTCTTGTAACACATTTCTTCTGTTAGGGTTTTATTTTATTGACATACTCGGGCATGTAAAAAGGAGGGAGCTGAGTGTAGTGACCCAAGGAAAACAGGGCATCCGCCTCAGGTCCTGTCTCGATACCCAAGAACCTACCAAGCCCTCGCTAGGTGACACTTAATCCTTTTTTTATGCTCACTTTTATTTTCGCTCCAACCTTCCTTATTTCTTCTTTTCCAGCAAGAAGCCACCCCTAGGAAGACAAGGTATTGGCCCCGGGTCTGACTCATCCCCAAGAACCTACCAGGCCTTCGCAAGGCAATGATCAACTGCTCATAAATGTTTTTCTTTTCTATTTTTATAGGGGTTAGAACCCCTTTTTACACACCTTTGTAGTTATTTTCCTTTAAGATATTCAAGATTTTTCCTTCTTCTTATCATTATCATTTTTTCTGGTAGGCTTCTCTATCTGCCTCACAAGTAACAATAACTCCTAGAACGGCTGCCTAGCAGGCTAGCAGAACAGGGTCACTAGGACTTCCGTCTAAAACAGGTCTTTCAATGCATGACAATGTCTTTACAGGAGACAATGACTACACAGACCTCCCTCAGACATACTAAACCTAAACCTCGGGATTTCATGCCTTGGACGTCGGTCCCCAATAAGAAATGAAAATCCCCTTTAACAAGTACATAAACACATATAACATAAAAAACACATTACTCATAAAGGAAAGGTATCATCTGGATAGGGCCACAAGAAGCTGCTACGTAACAAAAGGCTCCTTCCAAGCTCTTCTTCCGAACCTGTCTAGCACAAAACTCAAACAAGAAACCATTAACCGCACCTGCACTAAATAGACAACTGGCCCTCTTGGCCTAATGAAATAAAGCACTTCACCACAAAACTTGATCGGCCCTCTTGGCCTAACGAAATAGAACAAAGCAGCACCTACACATCCTTCCTGGAATAGCACAGATGTACACTAATAGGCTCCCTCCCAAGGAGGAAAAATAGGCTCGTAGCCCTAAACTAAATGCATAAGGTTATGACCCATCCCTCCTGCATAAATAGAAAGAGGCATACGCATAATATGTTGTCTAATCAACCTATGGGTCCCGGATAATAATGGTAGATTGGTCTCAGCTACTCTTTGCATCATCCATATCAACCATCGTCAGCCATTTATTGCATGTTCTGATAACATACCCCACAAGCGACTAGGTCCTGTTTCATCATTGATGACAATATCCAAACTAGGACCACAATTAAAGAAGAGGTATTCCTCATAAGCAAGATTTGCTAATGAATCTGCAAACTGATTCCAATAACGTGGAATCAGCTGAAAAGACACTCTCTCAAACTCTTCAAGTAGGGTCATAGCATTTCGATGATACATACAAAGAATGGGATTCCGCACTGTGTATGTCCCATCTAGCTGATTCAGAATCAACTGGGAATCCCCTTTTACTAACAATCGACGAATACCACCTTGCTTGGCAATATACAGTCCCATAATCAAGGCTTTATACTCCGCCATATTGTTAGTGAATCCTACCCCGAGATAAGCAACTAACTTCATCGCAACTCTACGTCGGGGATCTCGGATTACTACTCCAACACTCCCTTTTTTATTAGGGCCCCTCGACGCTCCGTGAAATTATAGCGTGTACATCCATAATGGGTTTACATAGCTGGCCATCACGAACTCCTCTATTTGTAATTGTGATAATCAAAGTTTAGCATATTGAGAGGATGAATTGACGGCTCCATCCCACCTTCTTCATTGAACTCAACAGGGATACTTGTCAACAGTTGTAAACAGTGATGACAGAAGACTTTAATCTTCCACACAAAGGTTCCCTCTTCTTGCTCAATCACTTTACACCCTTTGCTCCACCAGATGATTTTCCCGTGATGGTATCTTTGCTCCAAATATGGGTGCTCCAAATAAGGGATTAACCGACCCATCAACCAGCTTTAAGCTCTTCCGCAGGTCTCAAATCATCCCTAACACGGACCTGCAATGCATTTCTCTATATTAGCACACTTAGAAATAGTAAGGTTTAATATTATTAAGATTAACCTTATTCTTAAACTCTACTCCCTGTAGATCAGCTAATAGGGTTGTAGACCTATTATTCCCTAACCTGACAATCTTGTAGGGCCCATCCCATTTAGGTTCCAATTTTCCTGGGAACAACTCCCTACGCGCATCATAATACAAAACCAGTTGTCCTTTCTTAAAGGTATACTTCTTCGCTTTCAGGTCATGCAACTGTTTCATGCGACGTTTAGCCACCTCTTGGTATAATAGGCTTTGCAACTTAATTTCATCTAGGTGCGCTAAAGTCGCAAAACGTTCTAATAGGGCGTCCTTATTACCCAAAGAATGGTTTATTGCGAATCTAATGGTCGGCAACTCAATTTCTAAGGGTAAAACACACTCTTCACCATAAACAAGTTTGAATGGCGTGTGGCCACTGGCTCGCTTGAACGTGGTATTATATGCCCATACTGCCACATACAGCTTCTTGTCCCAGTCTCGTTTCTTCTTAGAGACTATCTTAGACAAGATACCCACAAGCTGTTTATTAGTACTTTCAACTTGTCCATTTGCTTGCGGATTATACAGAGTTGTTTTGTTATGCTGTATTTTCCACGCATCAGTCAGGTTTTGATAACCTTGTTTAAGAAATGGGTTCCACGGTCTGACACTAATTCTTTCAGTGGACCAAAACGGCAGATTATCTGCTCTAAAAGGAAACTAGCAGTTTCTTTAGCATCATCTTTCCTTGTTGCACGTGCTTCTGACCAGTTTGTGAAGTAGTCAGTTGCTACAATAATATACCTCTTTTGCATAGTCGACGACGAAGTAATAGGACCCACAAAGTCTATTCCCCACTTCTCAAATGGAAGTAACGCCATAATAGGGGTGAGTAGTCTTTTCCTATTCTCTCAACTATCATGTCGTTAACAAATGTCGCATCTCTTAACATACGCGAACGCATCTTGGAAGATGGCAGGCCACCAGTAACGTGCTCTTAAAGCCTTTTGTGCTGTAAGTTGTCCAACAAAATGGCCTTCGCAAGCGGAATCATGACACTCTTCCAAAATGAATGGCACCTCATCAGGCATCACATCAGCGATAGATGGCATCAACCCCTTGCCGATATAATGTACCTGCGATCAAGGCAAACTTTAATGCATGTTGCTTAATTTTCCTTCTCTCAACTTTAGATAGTTCGGATCTAGCCTCTCCTGTCGATAAATAATGCGTTATTGCAGCATACCAGGAGGGAATAGACGCCGTGTCTATCTTAAATAATGACTCCATGTCACTACCTTCAGCCACAGATTCTTTCGGCTCCCCAAAGTCCACAAGACATTCCACAATACCCTGCAACCTTGGTGGCTTACTCCTGATCTTATAATCAAACTCCTGCAAAGTGATTAGCCACTTCGCTAGACGATCAGGCGGCTGCAGCTTATTCATCAATAATGGAAGCCCCTCCGCCTTCGTATAAAGCACAACTTTCTCATAGATGATATAGTGCCTGAATTTCTTGGTCCCAAAGACCATCGCAAGACACAACTTCTCCATGTAGGTATAATTGATCTCTGAAATGCCCAATTTCCGACTAGCAAAGGCTATCGGATGATACCACTTTTCCTCCCAAATTTGGGCTAAACAACAGCAGCTGATACTATGCATGGTGGCTACTGAAAATATATAGAACACCTCACCTCTTTTAGGTGCTTTTAAAATGGGAGCTTTTACTAGCTCCTGTTTCACATCCTTGAATGCTACCTTACAAGAGTCACTCTATACAAACAAACAGCTAAAGGACAATATATTTGTAAGCACCAACGTTCTTTTTGCCAAGGCGTTTCTGAACCTATGGTAATAACCAACCGAAGACTGAAAGCAATGAACTTCTTTCGGAGTGCGTGGTGGACCCATGGCAACTATGACTTTGACCTTCTCAAGATCTGTCGCAATTCTTACCGAACTGACTACGTGGCCCAGCAATAGCCCATAAGGTACACCAAAAACACACTTCCATGGGTTTAGAGCGATGCAAAATTTCCTACACCGCTCAAAGCACTTTCTTAAAATGATCAACTGCCTTTCTCTCACTGTGGTGGCCCTTAAGTCATCAATAAACACCTTCAACTCTTCAGGGGATATGTCACCGAATGTCTTATCTGTTGTTCGTTGCCATGAACCAGGCGCATTGCATAAACCAAAGGCCATCACATGGTACGCAAAAGTACCAAAGATAGTAATAAAAGTTGTTTTCAACTTGTCCTCTTTTGCAATTGCCATCTGGTTGTATCTCGCAAAGCAATCCATAAACGAATATATCTCCCTACCTGCTAATTGATCCAAAATGTGGTCAATAAATGGCAATGGGTAGTAATCCTTAACCGTCTGCTTGTTCAGCTCTCTAAAATCTACACATAATCGGATTTGATTATTTTTCTTCTTTCTAATCACAACTGGTGAACACCATTCCGTATGTTGCATAGGAAAGATTAAACCAGCTTTTCTAAGCTTCTGTAACTCCTCAAACAGCCCGTCCCTCAATTCAAAAGGCATATGCCTTACTTTCTAACGTACAGGATGACTGCCCTCATTTATAGGAATAGTATGAACAGCCAGTCTGGGAGGAATGCCTCTTAGCTCATCATAACTCCAAGCAAAGATATCGCGGAATTCTTGAATCAAGGACACATTGTCCTCCCTTTCTGCTGAGCTGAGCATAGAACCTAATTTAATTGGCCGCGAATCATTTGGCGTGCCAAGGTCTAGCTCGATAACATCTACATCTCTTATGCAATCTTAGGCCTCTATCGGCTCATTCAGAGTGATCTTATAGATGTCCTCTGTGGTGGATCCCTCTTTGGACTCATCACTCGATGATGTTTCACTGGCGGATAAATCCTCTAATGTCTCCAATTCTGTGGAAGATAGAGAAGCTCTCTCACTCTGCAGGGACTCAGGATAGGCATCAATCACCATGCACTGGGCACCTCTACTGAATATCAACTGACCAGCGCGTATATCCACTTGGCAGTCCGCTTGCAAGATCCAAGGCCATCCAAGTAATACTTGGTAACTTGGACGCCCTACAAAATGAATTACTATAAAGTCTAGCAGGCATTCTACATTTGCAACTGTGACATGGACCTTAGTAATGCAGCCTTCCAGCTGTCTCAAACTATCATCCGCCATTCTGAGAATTGTGGAGGTATCTTTCTGGATCGCAAGACCCAACCTTTCCATCAGTTCAGAACTCATAATGTTAACAGATGATCCCGTTTTAACAATGGCATAATCTACTAATATCCCATCGACATAGGCTACAACCCTTGGGCAATGCTTCTTAGCATGCTTGAACCAGTCATCACCAACTCTCGCAATACCCAAAGGTTCTACGATATACTCGGTATGCAAGATCTTTCTAAATTCCTTGCGTACTCCTGGAGAAAGCTTAATAAGCTGTAAAAGGTTCACATCTGGCTTGACTTTGCAAAGAGAGCTCGCCAAATCGAATTCACGATAGTTCGGCAGAGTTCGCTTTTCATGCCAAACCATCCGCTCTTTAGGTCGCTGAACCGGCTTTATTGCCTCTTTTTTAACTTTCATCTTCTTCCTCGGTGGTTCCTTATCCTTCTTAACATTGGCTTTACTCTCCACGGGCTTCAGAGGTCCCCCTTCCATGGCAGGATCCAGAACTTGCATTGCTTTGTCGCCCTGTTTAGGGTTTTCGTCGACAGGCTTATCCTTGTCGGCCTCTCTACCCATTTGACCTCTTGTAAGGACAGCTCGTAGATTAGAGGTTTCAGTGTCATTAACACGCACAACCTCAATCAAACTAACCCCACTACCACTAGGCAGCTCCTCCAGTGTAGTCTTTGGTCGTTGGAGTATTTGTTTAGGCCTGTCTTCTCACTGGGAATCATTTCCTTGCGCACAATGATTAACAGGCCCTGATTGCCGACTACCTTGCTGGAGGGAACTAGTCTTACTCCAGCAAGTGGCTGCTAAATGGCCGGATTTTCCACAAATGTCGCACTTGACATTTGGGCAATTTCGTGGATAATGTTGCCCACCACACCATTTGCAGCTAAACTTGGAAGGCGCATCCTCATTTGGGTATCTACTTCCTATCAAATTTTGTTGTTTTTTAAGAAAGTTGACATCAATGGCTATTTGTCGATACTGCTTCGTAATCATGTCAGTATAATGCTTCATCATGTCCTTAACCTCGCCAAGAACATTGGAAGCGCTCGACTCGTAGCCTTGATCATTACCGTGTCGTTCCATCGGCCTAACAATTCGATTAGGCACTGGTTGTTGAACCACATGCATGGTATTAGGATTAACTACCTGGCCTCCACCATTTGGAGCCATTTGACTGCCCGTAGGCATCGACATGCCAGGGGGAGTTGGTAATAAAGGCACATTCTGCATCATGTTCCCTCTCCCATTAGGATTAGCCATCTCTATCCCTTGGCTACTACTGCCATTGGCCATCACCATATTATTTCCCAATGCTAGACCCATATTCGAATTGCCTCGAGAGGCATAGGCTGCTTGTAGTCGGGATTCCACTTCTTGTGCTCGTGTAATGGCAGTATCTATATCCCCCAAAGGACACTACTCAACTGCAACTGGATATTAAAGTCCAAACCATGCAGAAAATATTGCAATTGGGTAGCTACGAGGATAGGAATAGAGACTTGCAACTTACGAAAAACCTCTTTTATTTTCTTTGCATAAGCACGAATATCCTCGTGTGGTTCTTGGCGGGTCACATTGAGTACACACAACCAATATTGCCCACCCCTTTCAGGGGCAAACTCCCTTCGAAAAGCTCCATAAAATGAATCAATATTCAATATGGTTCCGGCTTCTAAACCATAATACCATATGGCAGCTCTTCCTTTGAGAGTTATGTTGAAGAACATCATTAAATGTCCTTCTTCTTGGATGCGACAGTTAAACATCAGCTTTGAAACTTCCTGATATAGAGTTCCGCATCTTCCTCAACTAGCCCATTAAAAATGGGTAGCGGGTAACCTAGAGCCGGCAAATCCGTCGTTCCTGTAGGAATTGCAATGGGCTGCGCCATGACAAGAATTGGATTTGCACTAGGAATAGAGGATGGTGGGGTTACACCTCCCGCACTTGATGTAGACCGGCTTATTGGAGAAAGGGGAGCACTAGAGCTTCCACCTTCTCCTAACGAACTGCTTGTGGCACCAAGACCACTAGATCCACTCCCTCGTAAGGGTTTAACACTGCTACGCTTACGGGAATACCTCCTAAGAATTTCAGCACGTCGCCTAGCTCTTTCGTCTCTCTCTTGCTTTTGGATTTCTGCTAGACGATGCTTATCGATGAATAACGGATCAATCTCAGTATCCTTTGGCATAAACTGCTAACTAGTCCCTAGACAACCAGGATTCGAGGATCGCCACTTCTAGGCGGCTCCTGGCAGACGCACCACTAATGGGACCTAAAACGGGTTGGCACTGGCTCATGCATTAGCCGGACCTCTATCATGCACTCAACAACCCCACGGCCTCGCAACCAGGAGCGTGGATGACAAATACATTATCTTCCTAAACATCTTGTGTTTGTATCACGTCTCATAGTCCAACTCTAACCCAATTAACACTCCTGGGAGGGAGTCCCAGCACATTGCCAAATGGCACGAAGCACAAACATAAGAGGTCCTCCAACGGCTGACTGCCGCTACCTCACTGCGACTCTCCTACATCTTGGGGATTGGCCCCTTGATGCGTCGCTAAACATATATAACACAATATCGCACACATTTCCACTCAAGGTACCAATTGATCGTATCCAGGAATGTACCATACCTCACTTTCTTTCCCTTAGACCCAACGCCTAGCCTGCAGCTTGGACAACCTTACTCACTCAACGTTGGTCACGATCTTCTAGAAAGGAATTGCCATGCATCCAGGAGATATTGTCTGATACCTTTTATCATTTCTTTATGATTTATGCAAATTGTGAATGCCCATGTGCTCAAGCAATTAAGGAAATCAGCATTTGTGTACATGAGGAAAACATTTCTTTCAATGATTTTGACTATTGCTCATATGCGATGTTTCATGAACCTAGCACCGAGAAACCCTCGTGCTACCAGGTTCTTAATTTTCAATTATCGACCAACCTAAATGGTATGCATAAAACCAACAAGCTTTTCATCATTTCATTTAGCATTTAAACACCTTTTATACACTCTACCCTCTCACCCATTTAGGTTGTGCATGGTGCATAGGTTTAGGGTTCATGTCCGTGTTTTTGTTGTATGAAAAGCAATAAAAACTCACTAGAACATAAAGGTAGGGCTGAACTGAGGCTAAACCTCATACTTCAGACCTCCCTCCCATACATCCACAAATATGATTCTTATTTTTCCTTAATTTTCGGCACTCAAAATCCATTTTTTTCACCTATTTTTCCCTCATTTTCCCTATTTTTCTTGTATTTTTTGCAATATTAAATGAACTAAAAATTCAAAATGAGTTGTGAGCTGTGGCCCTTAGGTTCATTTGCAGTAAAAACACAAATTTAGTTGGTGTGTCTTATTATATTTTGCTATTTATATCTCAAAAACTCCCAATTTCCCCATGTTTTTCGTCTTTTTCGTGTTTTATTTCACTATTTCCAGCCATACAACAAATGAATTTCTAAATTTTTTATGATAAACTAATAGCAACCATCACAAACATCATTGTATTTAAATATCACCCATAGGAACAAATTTCCATGTAGCAAATTGCATTAAAACACCATTTTTCTTTATGAAAAGTATATTACCATCTTTTGCGGGTTTTTATTTGATGTGCCTCATGACTGATTTCCAGCCATCATTTCAGTCCGGAATCAGCAATTTATCTTCATCCTGCATCGCGGAGCAATCCCCCTTCGATTCTTCTTCTCTTCCCACATGAATTTGCCCTTAGAGGAGAGAGAGGGAGGAGAGAGAAAGACTGATTTTCTCTCTCTCTCTCTACAGTCCACCATTCTGCGCGCGAAGGACGGCAATAGGAGGCCAAGAGAAGAGGGATTTCAGCCCTAGCTTCAAATGGTATGGGTGTATTTCAGTGCCCTAAGGCTCTCCATCTCTCCACGTCGCCCTGCACCCCCCCTCCATGTTTTTTTTAAAAGCCACAAACCCCAACCCCCCCCCCCCCCCCCCCCCCCCCCCGGTTCGTGTTGAATTTGGGGCCCAAAGGGGCCCCCAAAGGGTGGCACCCTTTCATTTCTCCCTTGACTTGCTGGTTTTTTGCCTAACTCTAGTGTTCGGCGCCCATTTTACAGTCCGAAAATTTCTGTGAGCTTGTCTTGAGGTCCCGCACTGGCTGCCAATTCCTGTAACTCGTACTAGCACACAGAAAAATTACTAAAAATACGAAAGTGTTGTACGGGCGTCCTTAGAGCACTTTGACACTTAAAATCGTCCTAGATCGAGCCGCCGCCTTCGACGTTGAATATTTTTTCCTTGATATTCGTAATTTTTAGCTATTTTTAAGCACTTCTCGTCACCAAAATTCTTCTCTCGCATGTCACCCTTTTTAAACTTTGTGAAGCATTTTGGTAGGTCTCGGGACTTCTGTTGTTCTTTGGCTTCCATCCCCTTTGGCTACTAAGCTCTTTTCTTCCTTCAACTGCCTGTGTCTTAGGTGGACTAAGAGGTTCCCTTTGATGCATTTGGTCTTAGATGGTTGGGGTATTTCTAGGTCTCTCTCAGAACTCACTTTTGACTCAAAGTCAAACTCACAACCTTCGCTAAAGGAGGAGTTTCCCTCGATGATTGTAACTCTAAAGCCGAGTATGTTCCGAGGAGAGGTGTAGTACTTGGTTAAACTAATCCAGCTTGCTTGTATTCTATCACTTTTAGGTGGTCCAACCAAGTATGGTTGCATCCTGTCTTGAAGACTCCTCCGTCAATCCTAAAGACATTGGCTTTCCATGGCTTGGAGTCTACTCGTATTTGTTCAATCACTTAGATGTGTGTGACATCATACTCTATTGTCTCGACCTCTTCCTCACTTTCCTCATTCGAAGAGTAGCAATCTTCATACTTGTCATCCGAATCGTTACCTTCTAACTGCCCATCGTCCCCTAGGTTTATGTCCTCATCCCTGTCCTCAACCCTCTTCTCATCTGTGTGATCAATGCCCAATTGTACATTGGGTTCAAGTCATGCAATTTGGTCCATCGCCACTTTGGCTAGTCCATGAGATCCTTGAGGAGTTTGAGATTGATAGCTAGGTCATGTGCTAGCTCTCTTGTCAAGTATTCAAGGATCCCTTGGAGCTTGAGTTTGTCAGAGATGGAATGTGGGAAGGGACAAGTGTTGGTTGTGTGCTAGAGCTCCTAGTCATCATGCAAAGTGGTACTGATGGCGAGGTCTTATCCTTGGCAGTAGTTGAGAGGTTGTGGCTTCATGAGAATCATTGGCTATCCTTGCAGCCTACTTATAATCGTCTTCGTTATTTGAGAATGATGGGTCAATGGTGGCTAGCACATGCATCCAATCCTACTCGTCCACAGGGCAAGGGATATACTTCATTAGTGGCTCGTAAGAGTTCCTAACTTATGAATCTCCTTTCAAGATAGCAAAGATGGTGTCTAGGTCGACCAATGTGGACTTTCAAGTATCCATCTCAGCTCTTACAACCTCTGAACTGTTGCCCAAGAATATGAGACTATTGCCCCAATCTTTTGTTACTTGTGCATTTTGTATGTAGGGTGAGCCTAGTAGGATATCATAGTCCACTCCCTTCATGACTATGAAGTTAACTGAGAACTGGAACCTCACTATCTCAAGGGCAAGTATTTTAGTACCCCAAATGGCCTAACTTTCATTTTGTTGGCCAACATGACATTAAACCTTATAGTCTCCACTAATGGGCTACCCCAAGCTTGCAAGATTGTTTGGTTGAGTACACTAACTCTTGCTCCTGTGTCCACGATTCGCGTTCTTGTGACATACCCTAAGGCTATGACAGGTACGACTGCGTGCATTTCCATGCCTTCCCAAAAAGTATTCACGTGTAAGAACTTAGGCTTTTATTTTAGGGTTAAGTTAGTACTTGCATGGCTGCGTCATGGTTGGGTAGGTCAGTCACTCCAAGCTCATTTGGTCTTTCTACCCATTGCTTTAGCATTTGCCATAAGATTGGACTCTGTTTGAGAAATTCTTCCAAAGGCAAAGTATACAGGGACCGATAAGAATTTCTTGTGACTCTGCCTTTGGGTGAGGATGCATCTCTTGCTTTTAAGTGAGTAGGCAAGGCTATTGTACACATGCTAGAGAGCTCATTGATCTCATCTCGATAATGGATTTTGCATCCTTTTGTTGTGCTTGGGCTTATCTCACCCACTCGACCTTATCAACTACTTCTAATTGGTTCCTCAAATCAAGATATTCTCCAATATTGGCATTTCCCCCTTTTTTGTTGTCTTAGGAGCAAATGTCTCTATTTCTACATCTGTGACTTGCTTTCCCTTTGATTACATGGTGGCACTATCCATCTTAAGCATAATCTTTGTCTCAACCCTCTTTTTCCTTCTTCTATGGCTTTTCTTCCCTATTGAATCTGCGTCGAGGTTGCTAGGTTAGTCCGGGTAATGAAATACTGGCCTACTTTGCCTATGCTCAGGTCATGACATTCAACAGAATTGGCATAGCTTTGCCATCAAGCATCTCAACTCTGAAGAGTCCCAGTGGTATGTATGATGGTTGAACAAGTTGAAGATTTTTACCTAGGATACTTAGCATACAAGTGTGTGATCCCACACTCAAGGCATCTTAGGTCAGTCTTGTCTCAATTGGCTTGCTCCCTTTTGGAATAATCGAGTTAAGAATCGAGTTGAGATGTTCCTTGGGTGATTGCAAGTCCAACATACGATGGGTTTTTGGTTATATCCTCCTAGACCTCTACCTCTTTCCCTACCCAATGCCATCACCACGGCACTAGTTTGAAATCCATCAAGATGGGATTACCCTCTTCATCGTACAAGACATGAGGTTCATGTATGCTTTTTCCTCATTCGTCTCCTCTACATACTGTATTGGAGCATCGCTTGGTGGATGGGTCACAATGGTTCCATGTGGTCTACGTATCTTTATGGGGTTGATATCCATCCTAGGCACATCTAGTTTTGAATCGTTGGGTGGCGGGAGGGCTAATTGAGTCCCCCTTCTACAAGGTTGTGGTCTATTCCCTAGGTAGTAAGAATGATTGTATGGCTATGAGTATGACAATTGCCTCGGTAGTCACCAATGCATTGCATCATGGCCAAACCTACTACCATTGGCACAGCCTCTAGATCTAGGATCCAAACCCTGGATTTGTGGGTCTTAAGCTTCTTTCTGTGAGCAGGTCATCCACTCATATGGCTTCTTTGAAGACCTTAGCTAGCACATCTCTCTACAAGGTTGAGTTGCTCACCAAGGCCTTGTAAGGTTGAGTATCTAGCTTTAGAGAATCTCTTAATGAAGAGACTCTTGAGGCTATTAAAGTTATTACATTTGGCATTATCTAGACTAGTGTACCATGTCCATCCTTTGTCTCTTAGACAAAGTCCAAAAGCTTGTGCACATTGAGCAATGTTCGTGAGGCCATTAGCCTTGTATACTTGCTCAAAGTACTCCACAAAGCTATATATGTCATTACCAGGCTAATACTTGTTGAGTTGCCTAGCAACCACATGTATCTTGGTCTAGCTCTTGGATTTCGAGGTGATTCCTAGTTGTGCTAGCAATAAAGTTGCCAGGGTTGCTTTGCTTTGCTTTGTAGTCATATTGTCTAAGAGTCACTTTGTGAGAAGCTCCCTCAACCTAAGATCATGTAACATTCTTATTCGCCCTGCCATTGTCGACAGATGGAGAGGGGAAAAGAAGAAGTTGATAGTGGCAAGGGAGACAGCATGATGACGTGGAGGCCACAGGGGAGGGAGCCGACGAAGAAGACGATGATGAGGATGATGATGACGTCAATGAAGGGGAGGTTACGGGTCTACCAGCTCTCTAAGCCACCTCAACCAATCCATTGCAGTGGACTCCTTGCATTACCGCCACCACTCCACTTCGCCTCCCCCCAATAAAACACCATCCTTCCCCATTATACAAAGTTTCCCTCATCGCAAGGGGAATATAGAAGGCCTTAGGAAGAGGCTTAAGGTTCTAAGCGCTGCACATGCACACACACACACACACATACACACACATAGAGAGGAAGAAGAGAGGTGAGAAGAGAGAGAAGAAGAAGAAGAAGAGGGAGAGAGAGAGAGAAAGAAGAAGAAGAGGGAAAGAGAGAGGCAGAAAGAATCTTCCTCTTCCCCTTCGAAGAGGGTGGCCACACACATCTTTTTCCCCACTTGCCACGAACCTATACCTGTTGAGATGACAAGCTCAACACATGAGGACATTAATGATGGAACACCTGGTTAGATGGGTCCACATGTCTACACTTAGCACGTCCGTGGTCATTATGACTCTCACATGGCCATTGACTCATTACTTATTATATTCAGGTTGTTACACCTATTTACAACTAGCATAATTATAGCACTAGTCGACTAGTGTAGTCGGTTATGCATTGTTTGACTTAGTAGGGCACTTTCCTTTATACTGTATCTTATCTATACTTTGTGTACATTGTAAAGTGTGTGGAAGAAGAAGAAGAAACCAGCAAGAAAAAGTTTTGGCCTCCATCTCTCTTCTTGTCTCTTGAGTGAGCTTCTTCTTGTGCATTCTGTGTGTGTTCGACGCAGCATCTTCAACAAGTTTCCCCACCACGAGATTCTTGACATGGTATCAGAGCTGTGCCACTAAGAGAGGCTAATTTTGAAGGCTGAAGTAAAGGAGAAAAATCAAGGTTCGAGCAAGCAATCCACGGGTAAGAAGCTCTCCCATTCTTCAACTCTTTCTCTTGGACAGTGCCTGTGGAGGCACCAGAAGCAGGGCAGAGCAAAAATCTCAGATTGCATTGAGATTTGGTGTGCGCGAAGAGCACTGTGTATTCAAAGGTGTTTACCAGCAAATAAACACAAAGTTTATTTGCAAATTAGTTGCAAATTGCATGTATTGTTGAGCAGACAGTGAAAAAGGTTGTCTGGTGTATTGCTGTGCACTACAGGTCGAGAGTTGCACAAGATTTGCTTGTTGTTTGGTATTAGTTTTGTGATAATGGCAGAGAATAGTGGAAACCCCATCATTGAGAAGCTCGACAAGAACAACTACCCTTCATGGAAGTTTTGTGTCACAGACTTCCTTATTGGAAAAGGCCTCTTTTGCGTCATGTGAAGAAAAGGAACCAGAGGTGAGTGGTCCTCCAACTACAAAAGAGACAAAGGCACGGAAGGAATGGAGTGCAAAAGACAAAAAGGTCATGTATTGACTGTCTGCAATAATTGACAATAATATGCTGGGACATATTAGAAATGCAAAGAATTCATATGCAGCTTGGACCATACTTGAAAGTATGTTTTCGGTAAATACAAAGGCACGAAAGATTTAACTCAAGCAAGAGTTGAATACATTGAAGAAAGGAAAGATGTATATCAATGAGTATGCACTGAAGGTAAGGAGCATTGCAGATGCCTTGGCAGCGATTGATGCAATGCTCGATGATGATGATTTGGTGTCATCTACCTTGGGTGGACTTAACAATGAAAAGGCTTGGAAGTCTTTTGTAACTTCCATATATGTTAGAAAGCCATTTCCAGGATTCGATGAGTTGGTCTTCCTTATGATCACTGAAGAGATCAATATGCAGAGTGAGACATCTGAAAAAAGCGGTGAACAAGTCCAAGCTTTCTACTCCACTTCAGGAAGGGGACGTGGCAGGTTCTCTTCAAGAGGCCGTGGTATAGGACATGGTAGTGGCAACCAGCAAAACAAATTAAATCAGCAATTTGGCGATATGCAAGTTTCAGGAGGTCGTGGTAACTTTAGAGGCAAGGGGAGCTTTAGAGGAAGAGGTGGATCCCAAACCATATGGCAAGACATTTAGATATAATAGCATTCCAAGTAGATAGTATTTGTTTGCATAGCAGACATGTGGGTGTACATAACCAATAGCATTAACTCTACACAAATTAGAGTATTCTTAGCTCAAAAAAATCTCCAAGAATAGTATAAATATTCCAATACATTCATGGATCAACACCCAACCATTCAAGCATCAATTCTTACTCAGTTTTTAATTACCATAATGGACAGTTTTCAGCTAGTTCTCTATTACGACCAACAGTGAATTATTTGCTATAAACACGGGTGTTCAAGCCTCAAAATGTTCACAAAACATCTCAAACATATCACTTCATGTGGTAGTTGATACCTATCCAACTAGGCATCAGAAGTTGCATATTCATCACAGATGACACATAACTTTTCCATTGATTGGAACCACTCAACACCCTACTAAAACCAATGATAAATATATCTAGACCTTGAGCATTTACAGCTCATAACCTTCATAAATCACCCCATAATCATGTGGTATCATCCAAGCATTAATGGCCAGCAACTCAAGCTTTAGTGAGTTCAACTTATCAAGTACAAGTTGTCACGGAGTTTATAACCTGTCATATACATTCAACAAATGCACTTCCTTTCACTCTCAAGACGCTCACATATATCCGATTGATATTGTGCTCTTTGTCAAAGACCATTGATGTTTAAGTATGCCAACTCCAAGAGTAAGATCAGTTCTCTCCAACAAGGGAGTAAACAACTAGGTTTAGTTAACCATCGCACACAAGGGAATAATCTCCAGCAAGATGAGGGACCAAGACAAATACTGCAATGAGGAAAGGCTACTGTAGAGGAGTTGCCTCATGGCAGTGGAGTCAGCCTTATTGAGGCCGTATGTGTCAATCATGTTGAAACTTCTAATCTATGAGCCATAACAAGAGGTCAAAAGATCAAAGAGGGTGACAAAGGAATTGTAAAACCTGTTGAGGGAAGCCCTAAGCAAGATGCTAGGGAAAAGCGAGTCCTGAATCTTGATATGGAAGGTGGACCTTTAAGACCTGTTGGTAGTAAAGTTGAACTCGAGAAGGATAAAGGATTGCCAAGAAAGAAGATAAAGGCTAAAAAAGAGGCACCAAAGCCAATTAAAAGACCAAAGGAGAGAATGGTTTGGTGAGAGAAGAGAACTTTGGCTAACTACCACGACTTTGGCCTAGCAAGTTCTCTTTGTAAAGTTAAACCAGACGTAAATCTCCTACAATTGATTAAAATTTCTCCAGGAGTATGCAAGGAATTCAAGAAAATCCTACATATAGGGTATATTGTAGAACCTTTGGGCATAGCTAGAGTGGGAGAAGATTGTTTCGATCATGCTGAAAAGCATTGCCCTAGGGTTCTAGTATATGTGGATGGAATATTAGTGGAGCACGCTATCATGGACACTGAATCTTCCGTCAATATCATGAGTTCAGATTTGATGGAGAGGTTAGGTCTAGAGATCCAAAAAGATGACTCTACACTTCTTAGGATGGCTAATGATAGTCTAAGACAACCGGAAGGTTGCATCACTAAAGTCCACATTACAATTGCCAGCGTGGAATGCTATATGGACTTTAGGGTGATAAGGTTTGCAAGACGTCCTAGCTATCGAGTTTTGCTAGGCAATCCATGGAATCTATGGACAAATTGTCAAGTCAATATACCCACTAGTTGAGTGATTCTAGGTCGAGGTATCCATCATGTAATAGTGGATGCTTAACCTGAGTCTCCTCAGAGTGAGAGAACTCCATTATCCTCCACTAAACCAGAAACAGTAAATGATCCATCTGGTAGTGAGATGTCATCGAGCGATGGATCTAAAGAAGGGTCCACTACAGAGGATATTTATCAGATAACCTTGAATGAGCCGATAGAGCCTCAAGATCGAATAAGAGATGCAAACATTATTGAGTTGGACCTTGGCATGCCTAATTATTCACGACCAATCAAATTAGGTTCCATGCTCAGTTCGAAAGAGAGAGAGGACTATGTGTCCATAATTCAAGAATTCCACGACATATCTTTGCTTGGCAACTTAGGGGTATTCCTCCCAGTCTGGCTATGCATACCATTCTTGTAAAGGATGGTACCCGCCTTGTACATTAGAAAGTAAGGCGCATGCCTTTTGAACTAAGGGATAGGCTGTTTGAAGAGCTTCAGAAGTTTTGGAAGGTGGGTTTGATCTTCCTAGTTTAGCATACTGAATGGTGTTTGCCAGTTGTGATTAGAAAGAATAAGAATAATCAAAGACTTTAGAGAGCTAAATAAACAGATAGTTAAAGATTACTACATGTTGCCGTTTATTGACCAAATCTTGGATCAATTAGTGGGTAGGGAAGTATATTCGTTCATAGAGTGCTTTTTGTAGGGTATAACCAAATGGCGATTGTTGAGCAAGACAATCTGAAAACAACATTTATCACTGTTCTTGATACCTTTGCGTACCATATGATGGCATTTGGGTTATATAATGCACCTAGTTTGTGGTAAAGAACAGCCGACAAGACCTTTGGCGACATCTCCCTAGAGGAGTTGAAAGTATTCATTGATGACTTGGGGACAGCTACCGTAAGAGAAAGGTAGCTGATTATTTTGCGAAAGTATTTCGAGCATTGCAGATGATTTTGCATAGCTCTTAACCAGCGGAAGTGCGTCTTTGGAGTGCCTTATGGGCTATTGTTAGGCCATGTGGTCAGTTTGGTAGGGATTGCAACTAACCCTGAAAAAATCAAGGTCATAATCGCCATGAGTCTGTCGCGTACTCCAAAGGAAGTGCATAGCTTCTTGTCATCGGTAGGGTATTATCAGAGGTTTATCAATGCCTTGGCAGAAAGAACATTGCCACTGACAAACCTATTGTCCTTTAACTGTCAGTTTGCATGGAGTGATGCTTGCAAAGTATCTTTTGACGATGTGAAGCAGAAGCTTGCCAAATCACCTATTTTAAAAGCACCTAAAAGGGGTAAAATATTATATATATTTTTAGTAGCAACCATGTATAGTATCAGCTGCTGCTGCTTATCCCAAATTTGGGAGGAGAAGTGGTATCATCCGATAGCTTTTGCTAGTCAGAAGTTGGGCATATCGAAAATTAACTACACCTATATGGAGAAGTTGTGCCTTGCGATGGTATTTGCGACTAAAAATTTCATGCACTACATTCTTTATGAAAAGATGGTTTTTTATACGAAGGCAGAAGGGCTTCGATTATTGTTGAATAAGTTACAGCCGCCTAATCATTTAGCAAAGTGGTTAATCACTTTGCAAGAATTTGATTATGAGATTAAGAGCACGGCGAAGCTACATGGCATTGTTGAGTGCCTTGTGGATTTCAGAGAGCCAAAAGAGGTCTCGACTGAAGGAAGTGATATGGAAGCTTTGTTCAATATTGATACGTCTATTCCCTCTTGGTATGCTACTATAATGCACTATCTTTCTATGAGAGAGACTGGAGCTACTTTATTAAAATCGAAGAAGAGGAAAATTAAACAGAAGGCATTGAAATTTTCCTTGATCACAGTAACACTATATTGGTAGGGTGTTGATGATATCTATCACCGATGTGTGATGCCTAACGAGGTTCCATTTATATTGGAAGAGTGCCATGACTCCACTTGTGGAGGGCACTTAGTTAGGCGGTTAACGTCACAGAAGGCTTTAAGAGCTGGATATTGGTGGCCTTCCATCTTCTAGGATTCATTTGACTATGTCAAGAGATGTGATACATGGCAAAGACATGACACTAGAGAGAATAGGAAGTGTCTGTGGGGGCTTTCGCTCAACCGCCAAGACCCTCAGACCGCTTATTGTTTCAAGCGTTCCAAGCCAAGCACTAATGGCTACCTCTCACATAGCCGACACACCATCCATACCTACGGGTGTAGTGAGCTTACCTCCATGCCGATCGAGTTACCTCCTCTCTCGCGCACTCTGGTGGCTCCACGATCCAAGTGCAAGCTTTAAGCAAGCTCCATCCTCAAGCTCCATGCTCCAAGCTCCATTGCCGCAAGCAAGACAAGAGAAGAGAAGAAGAGAGGAGAAGATGGAGAGCTTCTCCTTCCCGGTCCCTCACCCTCACACACTCACTCCCTCACACTCTCATACTTCGTCTCTCAAGCACAAGCTCAAGCAAGCAAGAAGAAGAAGAAGAAGAAGATGAGGAGAGCTACTTTTGGCCACACACAAGAATGAGCTTCTCATTCCACTTTTTAACTTTATATACAAAACCCTAAATCCCTTTTCGACGGTCATCCCCTTATCCCCTTTTTTACATGGCCAGCCGTGGCCTAGGCCCTTTTTCCCATTGTCCTTCTATCTTCCTAGCTTCCTTTCCACTGCCCATCTTCATTTACAAATTGCACGGGTGAGAGCCTGGTGCTCCTTGAATTAAACCATGATGCGCTTGTGCTCTTTTACAAAAGTATTGACTTGCACTTTTTTTGGCGCACTTTTCTCCCTTATTTAGGACTTTTCTCCTTGTGCGTCTTTGTCTTCCTTTTCACTTTGCCTTGGCCTTTGTCTTCTGCTTTAGCTTTTCCGGATTTTCTACCTTCGTTTGTTTTAGGGTTAACATTACCCCCTCCTAGACGAGTGCCAGTCCCATGGCACTCACCGGCATAGGTAGCAGGCTTTAGCATGCACCAAAGACGTGGGTGGCAAGGACGTCTGTGGTTGCAATGGAGGAGTGTTGGTAGTGGTGGGGAGGAAGATCGTTGGGGGCACATTGGTGGTTGAGGTGGATGGTGGTAGGGCTATCGAAGTGGGTGGTAGGGCTGTTCGTTGCGAGGATTATAGTGATGGAGTACAAGTGGCGGTTTGTTGGGGATTCTACACATGACGATTCTTGGTGGGCTTGCAAGATGATAAAGGATAGGAATTCAGAGTTGAGTGTCGATGAAGAGCGAACAATGCCTTTGTTGGAGTCTTCAATACCTGCAATCGAAAAACCTCTCATGTGGTCTCTCCCTAAGGGGTAGTGCTAGTCTTCTTATCATGCATAAGACATATTTTGATTAGTTTGGGAGACAGGTAACTCTATGCAAGCCTGGAGTATTGTTCTGCACTTGAGGACCCAAACCGTGTATAGGTTATAGTGTGAATGTTATGTGAATACAAGTGCGTATTTAGGTATTACTTAGCTAGAAGACTGTCGGCATGGTTCCTTGTATAGCAATGGGTTAGTGAAGCAAGTGGCTAAGTTGATGGAAAAATTTGTTGATGAAGACGGGGAGTACACTTGAAGATTGCTTGAGACATCATTATGGTCTTGTCAAGGCAATGTAGCATAATTGAGCTCCTTGATGTCTTAGCTTCTTGTAGCTAGTGGCAACTTGTAGTGCTTGAACAATATGGTATACTTTTCCATTGTTTTTCTTGCCTTGCTTACCACTGTTGATTGTAATGGCATTGAGATGGAGTGCAAAAGAATTGTGCAAGTGGTTCAGGGTGACAGGTCTAACCATAGGCGAGGCGAGCTTTTTAGGTATGTCTTGCCCTTGATGTGCCCTAAACAATTGTGGGGGATGTACAAAGGGTTAGGGGATTAGGAACGGAGCCAACCAACCAAGGTCACTGGACATACCTAATTTGAGGACCCCTAGGTGCGATGCTGTGATCGTGTGTGCTTTTGTTTTTTTGGTGGAAAAATGAATACAATCAATGCCATACATTGAGGCTGTTAGCCTTTCATTTGGATTGAGAAATGTTGGGATCCAAAGGCTATGAAGAATGGATATTACAGAGATGATTGTGTCACCAGCCTTGATGCTAGAGGAACTGTTGTTGAGATGAAGAGATACACTTGAGATTTTGCAAACCTCTCTGTAACATGTGAGACATCAAACAATTGAGGTAGCACTTGGAGTGAGCTGTGTAGGACAAGGGCAGAGCATCTTGCAAATTGAATCCTGGATGATGAAGAGAAATTCACCCTTGTTGAGAGCGTGGCTCTCGCCCAAACATAGACTTTGGCCAAGAAGGAGGGGGTAATCGATGATTCTGCTTTGGCCATGCTCATTTTGCAATATGTGCTTTCTGCAGAGGTGTCCTTGGGTTCTCATCCAGTGGCGCTTCCGTTATGGCTTTTGTTTCTTGGTATTCCTATCACTTCCTCCATAATGGTTCTTTGTGGGGTTGGTGGTCTTGTGGTGACTTGGATATTAAACACTTCTAGAGATTGACTTGTGTCATTCTGGATTCACTTGGAAAGGCATGAGAGCACATGCAAGTCACATGCTTCAACTATAATGAAAATGTTCAGCTAAACAAGACATCGCCAACCTGAATCCCTTAGTTTTGACTTGATGCGTATCACCTGCACTTGGTCATCATTGCTCATGGGGTGTGTTGGCCTTTGCTTCTTTTGGTATTATTTACACAGTCACAAAACATGTTGTTTATTTATGTACATGTTTATGAAACCATGTCACTTCACAAGGAGAAAAGCCAATTGTGGAACTCTGGATTGTATTGGAGTGTGGCGCACACATCTAGTACTCATGGTAGCCTACTCAATACTGATAGATATTTTGCAACATCGAGTAGCATGGAACCTTGTCTGAGTCTACTGGCAACATGTAACTCCTCCTCAGTGAGAACCTTATCAAATAGAGAGTTCTCTTGGCTAGTTTCAGCTAAGTTCGTACCCCAATTGGCAGTTAGCACTCGAAATGAAGTTGGTGCCACATAGGTTGGGTCTCTTTGAGACCGCCATTTGGCCAATCGCTCCTCTGAGACTGTCATGATCTGGGCTCCTAGTTCGGCCATTGCAACATGGTTTTCACACCAACATTGTTCAAATTGACTTCGACCATCTAATAGTCGCTTTAATTGCTCTATCTCTAAGAGATTTGGTTGGCAGAGCACATCATTGAATGTGACAGTTAAGTGCAGTTCGTCGGCTTCCTCATCGGAGATGAGTTGCATGCGTTCATACAGGAGCCTGTTATAGTGCTCATCAAGATGTTCTTGCTCTTCCCAAGATAAGGGAAATGGCAAGTATTCTTCAAGATGCTCTTTAGGGAATGCACCCATGTCTGCCAGGATGTAGACACGTGCAAACACTTTGATCTTAGCATCCAACTCGGTTAAGCATTCTGTGACACTTCTATGTTCAACGAGGGCTTGCTCGGTTGCTATCTCATGCAAGGTTCTAGAAGTTTGCCTAGGCTTTAGTGTAGCTGGGGGCTCAGGCCTAGACGAGCAAGTTTGGCCAACGCTAGGATTTCTTATGCTCTTGGGGTTTTCATGTTTCTCCTGAGGCTTTGTCATTGCATCATGGTTCTCCTTGGATGTGACTGGTATAAGTTTGTCACCCTGTTGTGACAGCGTTGTATCCACTCGTGATTGGTCAATGCGAGTTCTATTGTCGGTGGATTGAGTGTTGCAAGCAGCCATTGATGGTAATGACTGCTTGGATTTTTTTGAGCACATGGATGTGTATGAGGCTTCACTGCTATTAGAAGAGGCATCAATTGGTTCACTCGATGCTTTATTTCTCAGCTCTCTAGCGCTCTTCGTCTCAATGTTCTTGGGGTCCACAACCACATGCAACTGCTGTTGTTTTCGTTGTTTTCTCCTCTTTTTCCTGGTCAGTGAAGGTGTATCTCTCAATGACTCAGGACCATGGACCAGGTCAAGCGTTGATGTGCTTGGTTGGGCCTCAGCATTCTCTTTCTCTAGTGTATCCTTATGGGACATAGCCATGGCCTGCTGAATAGCCTCGCCAGGTTGTGAGGGTACAACTATCTCCCTTTTGGGAGAGTCTAGCTTTTCAGCCAATTCCCTTGTGTTTAACTCCTCTAGCCTAGGCTTTAGGCACTTTGGAAGTGCTGGAGTTTTCCAGGAAGCTGGTTGTGACACCTCCTCCACAGGTAAACTACTAAGGACATATTTCACAAGGGCATTGTCACGGCCAAGGGCCGTGACTGCTGTGATCCTTGATTGGAAGTAGTAGCGGCTAGTCCCGTGGTCTAGCTACCCTTGGTGGATTGCGGTGTCAAGTCCCTAGGGCAATTGAAAGTGGTCGTGTCTTTTGTTGCCCTTTGAGCATTCATCTGTGTAGATCGAGCATGAGTTGGATCTAGTCACATTAGGTTGCTCAGGCATATCCTTGGGCCGAGAGCTACGGATGGTGTCATGTCCCACCTCTTGGACATTTGGAAGCTTAGATGGAGATAGAGATTGGGGTTGAGCAATCGCCCTTGAGGATTGTTGTAGTGCTTCCTGTGTTTGTTTGGAAAAAGAGGGTGTAGGAGATCTAGGACTCTTACGTGGACTTAGCACTGGCTGAATGATTTGCTCAAGGCTATTAGATGATTGTGCCATTTGCTTTGTTGAGCGATCAGCCTTGCCATGAGCAATGTTGTGCCTATGATGCATGTTATCCTCTTGGGAAATCAAGGGCTTTTTGGGCACTAATGGATTTTGTACACGCTCAATGGTTACATATGACATCTGCTTATTAAGCATGCTAGGCTGAGGCTCTTTCTTTTGAACACTCATGTCTGGTTTCTTACCTCAAGACCTAGAGTTTCTCTTAGATTTTCTCTTATTCTTCGTTGCTTTTGATGCAATCTGGCCTTCAGCTGATAGAGGTGGTTTAGCAGGGGGTTTTGGTACCCAAATCCATCGGTTACCTGTGTAATACCCTTGAGCACGTAGCAACGCTTTGGATATCCATCGCGGCATTGTGTTGACCCTCCATCGATGCCTTCGTCTATAAGGCTTGGGCTTCTTTTGGGTCTTCTACGATATTTGTACGTCGAAAGCCCGTCCTTGGCATTGTCTCTTGACCTTCTTGTTTCAGGCATGGCCTCACTCATTGGTTCTCATTGTTCGACGTGCTTGTATCAACTCTTCCAACAAGTCCTTGCTCTCGTTAGTAGGCTTGACTGTTATGTTAGCACCTTCCTTGCCTTTCCCTCCAGGTTCTATGAGGTCACCCTTGCTAAAGGTTGTGACTATCCTCACACCTGGTAGTGTCAGGTGTATCCTTTTAAAGGGCCTTCCTAAGAGGGTTTCCTTCCCGTAATTAGCACTACTTGGAGGAACATAAAATAGGATAGGCAAGCTTTCAGTTTCAATTGTCACAAGGATTTTACACTTCCCTATGAGTGCTTGTAGGTGTCCCCTGTACGAGCTAAGAGTTGCACTAGTCAGTGTGAGCTCTGGTTGACCTAGTAGGGTCCATGATTCATAGGTCAAGATATTAAAGTCTGCTCCTTCATCAATTAGAGCATCAATAGTATGCTCTCTTTTAGCGGTGAGTTTGACCCTAAGATAAGCAGGTGGTACTATGTCTTCGTCTTTCGGGTCTTGACTTGTAGATTTAAGCCTTCTGACAAATGCCCTTGAGTCCGCAACTACACGACCAGAAGTGGATTCTCCACTGATGTCTTGGATCGTTAGTGCAGTGCTACTCAAGGAGCATCTATCATCAGGACTGTCATATCTAGTCATTCTTGCTGTTGTAGCTTGATGTTGTTGCTTTCCGCTTTGACTAGATGCAGTCTGAATGCAACATGTATGTGTTTTTGCAGTGTGGCCTTTTTGCCCTTGTTGGTTGGCTAGATTGGCCCATTGATGTTCTAGGGTCCTTGTTTGAGTATGGGCTTTTGGTTTCTCTTTTGCAAGTGAGAATCCATGCTCATGTAGAGCCATTACTACACTAGGGTATAATTTGGAGGACCTATCATGACACGTGTTTTCTCTCCAACCTACTTGGGGCAGGTGCAGAGGGGGCAGAGCCCCTCTGTGGGGGTCCGGGAGGGGCAGTCCCCCTGGCCCACAGGGCCGTTACAAGAAATGCCATGTGCAATTTGGAGGACCATTTATAGCCAAATTTTGAACTAGTTGCTATAAGTTTCAACCGAGTAATGGATTTGTGATGTGCCTTTAGCTCTACTTCGTCTTTGGGGTCAATTTCAGAGTTTAGATGCATCAAGATTCATGTTCTAGATACTTGTCCAATTTTGACAATTTTCTGTCTGATTCTCAGATGTCCGATTATCAGAATCGGACGTCCAATTTTGGGTTGGTCCAATTGGCCCAATGGTCTAATTCTTGTCACATCTGATTCTTGCAGTGGTCCAATTCTAGGAATCGGATCGGACAGGGTGGTCCGATTCCAGTAGCCAGACGGTCTGACTCTGGGAGTCGAACTGAAAAAGTGGTTTGATTTTTATGCTAGCACCAATGGTCCGATTTTTACACGTGGTCCGATTTTGAGCCGGGTTCGATTCTCACCATGGTCTGATTCTAGGAATCGGATCGGATAGGGTGGTCCAATTCTGGGTGGTCCGATTTTGGGTGGTTCGATTCTAGGATTGGTCCGATTCTGGGAATCGGATCAAAAAGGTGGTCCGATTTTCGGAGTGGTCTGATTCTGGGACTCAGATGGCTTGGTCCGACAGCGCGAACGACGGCTCGCGAGTTGTGCGCGATGCCTCTAGGTCAACGTCTACTCCACCGAATCATCCAGCACCTTCTAGATAGGTATAAAACACTACAAGGAAATGCCAGACATGCCTGGAATCACTGTGGTGCTCGAATCGAACGACACTCCAAGGATCTGTGCCCTTATTTACATGTTTTAGCCTGTAATACAACAACAGAAAATCCTATTGTTTGCTTCTTTTTCTTTGTTTTTTTCTACCCTAAATGCATACAAATCACAAGCAATCACTACACTACTCCAATATGCTTTTCCAAATCCAAAAAACCAAAAATCTTCTTGCTAAGGAGATCAAATACCTCTTCAAACTCCCTTGCTTCCTACCTATCTACCTCAAGCACTGGTTCGGGGAAAACCCTACTCCAATTCTCGATTCGAAGCGCACAAGTGCTCAAAGCTTGAATCCGTTGGTCTCGGCAACATAACCAAAATGTGGGGGCTTTCGCTCAACCGCCAAGACCCTCAGACCGCTTATTGTTTCAAGCGTTCCAAGCTAAGCACTAATGGCTACCTCTCACATAGCCGACGCGCCATCCATACCTATGGGTGTAGTGAGCTTACCTCCATGCCGATCGAGTTACCTCCTCTCTCACACACTCCGGTAGCTCCATGATCCAAGTGCAAGCTTCAAGAAAGCTCCATCCTCAAGCTCCACACTCCAAGTTCCATTGCCGCGAGCAAGACGAGAGAAGAGAAGAGAAGAGAAGAAGAGAGGAGAAGATGGAGAGCTTCTCCTTCCCAGTCCCTCACCCTCACACACTTACTCCCTCACTTCCTCACACTCTCACACTCCCTCTCTCAAGCACAAGCTCAAGCAAGCAAGAACAAGAAGAAAAAGAAGAAGAGGAGAGCTACTTTTGGCCATATACAAGAATGAGCTTCTCATTCCACTTTTCAACATTATATACAAAACCCTAAATCCCTTTTCGGTGGTCATCCCCTTATCCCCTTTTTTACATGGCCGGCCATGGCCTAGGCTCTTTTTCCCATTGTCCTTCTATCTTCCTAGCTTCCTTTCCACCGCCCATCTTCATTTACAAATTGCACGGGTGAGAGCTCGGCGCTTCTTGAATTAAACCATGATGCGCTTGCGTTCTTTTACAAAAGTATTGACTTGCACTTTTTTTAATGCGCATTTGTCCCTTATTTAGGACTTTTCTCCTTGTGCGTCTTTGTCTTCCTTTTCACTTTGCCTTGACCTTTGTCTTCTGCTTTAGATTTTTTGGATTTTCTACCTTCGTTTGTTTGAGGGTTAACAGCGTCCACTTACATTGATTATGGCTACCCTTCCATTTGAGAAGTGGGGCATCGATTTTGTGGGACCTATTACCCCATCATCTACTACTCAAAAAAGATACATTATAGTAGCAATTGATTAATTTACAAAGTGGCCAGAAGCACGGGTGATGAGACAGGACAATGCAAAAGAGACTACTAGTTTCCTACTTGAGCAGATCATTTGCCATTTTGGTCCGGCACCAAAGGAAATAGTATCAGATTGTGGAACCCATTTTTTGAACAAGGTGATAAAAAGCCTCACTGAAGCATGGAAAATTAAGCATAAAAAGACAACCCCCTATAATTCGCAAGCCAATGGACAAGTTGAAAGTACCAATAAGTAGCTTGTGGGTATCCTATCCGAGATAGTCTCCGAAAAGAAGTGGGACTAGGATACAAAATTATATGTGGCGGTTTGGGTGTATAACACGGGGTTTAAACGAGCCACTAGCCACACCCCATTAAAATTAGTTTATGGGGAGGACTGTGTCATGCCCTTAGAAATTGAGTTGCCAACCATTAGATTCGCAATCAATCATTCTTTGGGTGATGAAGATGTTCTATTTGAGCGATTTACGACTATAGCCCACTTGGATGAAATTAAACTGCAGAGTTTGTTGCACCAGGAGGTGGCTAAACGTCAAATGAAGCAGTTGCATGATCTAAAAGCAAAGAAATATACCTATAAGAAAGGGTAGTTGTTTCTATACTACGATACACGTAGGGAGCTATTTCCATGAATGCTAGAACCTAGATGGAATGGCCCTTAGAAGATAATTCGATTAGTAGCTTATCTGGTGGAGCAAGGGATACAACATGATTGAGCAAGAAGACAGTACCTTTGTGTGGGAGATCAAAGTTTTCTACCATCACTGTTTACAAATTTTGACAAGCATCCCTGTTGAGTTTAATGAAGAAGGTGGGATGGAGCCGTCAGTTCATCCTCTCAATATGTTGAATTTTGACTATCATAATTACAAATAGGGGAGCTCTTGATGGCTGGCTGTGTAAATCCATTATGGACGTACATGTTATACTTTGATGGAGCGTCCCAAGGGCCTGATAAAAACGGGAGCATTGGAGTAGTTATCCGAGATTCCCGACATAGAGTTGCAATGAAATTAGTGATTTATCTCAGGGTAGGATTCACTAACAACGTGGTAGAGTATAAAGCCTTGATTATGGGACTGAATATTGCCAAGAAAGGTGGTATTTGACGGTTGTTGGTAAAGGGGGATTCCCAGTTGATCTTAAATCAAGTAAATGGGACATATACAACCCGAAATCCCATCCTTCGTATGTATCATCACACTGCTATAACCCTACTTGATGAATTTGAGAGCATATCTCTTCAGCTCATTCCACATTATTGGAATCAGTTTGTGGATTTCTTAGCTAAGTTTGCTTATGAAGAGGACCTCTTTTTCAATTGCACTCCTAGTTCGGATGTTGCTCTTGATAACGAGACGAGACATGATTGCTTGTGGGAAATGTTATCAAACCACACATTATATGGCAGGAAATGGTTGATATGGGTAATGCGAAGAGTGGCCGAGACCTATCTACCACTATTATCTTGGACCCATAGGCTGATTAGACGATATGTTATGCATATACTCTTGCTATATATGCAGGAGGTATGGGTCACAACTTGATGCATCTAGTTTAGGGCTGAGAGCCCTATTTTTTCCCTTGGAATGGAGCATATTTTTGTATATCTACCTTTTTCCAAGGAGCAAGCTATATGAGTTGGTTTGCTTGATTTCTTTAGGCCAAGAGGGCTAGTTGTTTTAAGGTTTTAATGATCTATTTCCTTAGGCCAGGAGGGCCAGTTAGTTTTGTCGTGTCATGTTTGATTTCTTTAGTCCAAGAGGGCTAGCTAGTTTGTAGTGAAATGTGCTATTTCTTTAGGCCAAGAGTGTCCCATCTCTATTTGGTGTAGGTACAATTAATGGTTTTTTTTTGTAGTGATTGCATCATACAGGTTGAGGAAGTCGCTGGAGGGAGCCTTTGCTACGAAGGAGCTTCTTGTGGCCATTCGAGGTGGTTTCGTCCCCTTTCCGAGTTTTTTCCCTTAAGCAATTAATGATATATGTGCATGTAAGGGTTACTTTCTTTTCTTTGTTGGGGACCGACACTCGAGGCATGAAGTCCCAAGTTTAGGCTCTATATGTCTGGGGGAGGTCTGAGTAGTCATTGCCTCCTACAAAGGCATTGTCAGGCATTGAAAGATTTGTTTTAGAAGGCAATTCTAGTGACCCTGTTCTGCTGACCTGCTAGGCGGCCATTCTAGGAGTTCCTGTTAGTTGTGAGGTAGTTAGAGAAGCCTACTAAAATAATGATGAAAAGAGGCAAAACCCTAAATATCTAAAAGACAATATCTAAATATATGAAGGTGTGTAAAAAGAGGTTCTAACCCCTATAAAAATAGAAAAGAAAAGAAAGAAAAATCCTTGAGCTATTGTTTATCGCCTTACGAAGGCCTGGTAGGTTCCTAGGGAGACGAGACAAGACCCCGGGCCGATGCCTTGTCTTCCGAGGGGGGTGACATCTAGCTGATAAACAAAGAATACAAGAAGGTTGGAGCGAAAACAAAAGTGAGCATTAGAAAAGGATTCAATGTCGCCTTGCGAGGGCTTGGCAGGTTCTTGGGTACCGAGAAAGGACGTGAGACCGATGCCCTGTTCTCCCTGGGTCAATATGCTCAACTCCCTCCTTTTTACACACCCAAGTATGGAAAATAAGAGGTTAAAAGAGCAATGTGCTAAAAGATAATATTTGTTGATCAGGCTATAGGAGTTCTCGCCTAAGAGAAGCTCCTAGTTGAGTTTTCCTTAGTTAAGTAGGTAGTTCAGACCACCACTTAGGATGGATAGTTCTTTTTAGCTTGGCTATGTTGCAGTAGTTGGTTAGCGACTAGCTTGGGCTTTCTGCCAGATTATGCTAGGTCTACTCCTTGTGTATTTCATGCCTTGGTTTTGACAGGGGGTAGAACTGTGTTGTGCTTTGATGTATATCTATTTTGTATCAGTTTGATGCTCTCTTTGGCTGTGTTTATGTGTAGATATGTTCGTGGGATTCGCCTGAGTCGCCCTATCCTGTGGTCACCAATGACGGATGAATTTTTATGCCAAGAAGTGCTTAAAAATAGCCAAAAATTGTGAATTTCAGGGGAAAAATAGACTTTGTCGAAGGCGGCGGTGGCAATCAATACGATTTTAAGCGGCAATGCCCGAAAGTGCTTAAAAGACCCACTCGATGACAGTTGGTGAATTTTCATAATTTTTTGGTATGTCAAATGAGATCGTGGGAGATGCCCAGCAGTGAAGGACTTCAAGACGGATGCCCAAGATTTTTTAGACTTCAATTCAGATACTGGACGTAGAAATGGGAGTGTCTGGGAGGCCAAGGCCAAATGGCAAGTGTAAAAGGACTTTAAGTCCCAAAGGTCATGCCTTTTGGGGGCTCCCTTTAGGGAGCCCAACTAAAAAATCAAAATCGTAGGGGGGGGGATCAATTTTTTTTGCGTGATCAGAAAGAGGACGCCTTCATCCCACGATTTGTGGAGAGGGGGCTATAGGGCCTACAAACAACTCCCCCAATTGATCTCATGCCTGAGATGCACTCTATCTTTGCTCCCTATTGCTTGCTTCTGTTCGTCAAATGGCTGCCCGGTTGTGGAGATTAGAATTCAATCTTTCTCTCTCGTCTTTCTCTCTCCTACATAGAGGAACTTCATGTGGCAAGAATCAAGAAGAGAATCAGGAGATGGATGCTTGTCCGGGAGGCATCGGATTGTTCTAAGAGGCTGAGGAGGCTAAAGGCTGAAGATCTATGCTAAAATCCATGGCTGGTTAGTCGCTACACAGTCCCAATTAAATATTGAAAAAACCCGAAACATGCAAAAAGGCGGTATGCTCTATTTTATGAAAGAATTTTGCTTGTTTTTTATCGTTCATGGTCTAAATGGTGTGCACATGGGCTAAAATTTTATTTGAATATTCCTTGCATTATGTTTCAGGGCAGCAATCACTGTTATGTAGAGCCCATATTGATTTACAACAATTATAAATTTTCAAAACCCAAAAAATACTAATTTTGATGAAAATTGATAGTTTCTTTGATTTTGAGTGGGAAAAAAATGAGTGGACATGGGATAAAATAAGGAAAAATGCTGAGTATTAGTTCCAATGATCAGTCATCAGAAAAAAACCAGAAAATACCTATTTTTTGTTAAAAATAAATAGGAAAAATAGAGAAAAATGGAAAAAAATGGTTTTCTTGCATTCGAAAAAAATGGAAAAATAATATCTATGTATGTGAATGTCTGACGGGCTGCTGAAGCATGAGGTTAAGCCTCAATTTGGCCCTTGTCCTTTGTGTTAAAGTGCATATTTATTGCTTTTACATACAAAAGATGACATAAAGAACCTCTACACCTATGCAATGCAGCAAAATTTAAATAGTGAGGGGGAGAATGATGTTATACAATAGTTTAAGCACTGAAATAATACAAAGTCTAATTGCTCTCTTTATGCATAATAGTTAGGATGCGGTTTATTTAGAAATAATGGATCTAGTAGCATGAGGTTCACCTTGGTGCTAGGTTCCTACAATGAGGCATTGCGTATTAGCAAAAAATTATTAAAAGGGTTGTTTTTGCACAACACATAGGCTGATTGTAAACCATAATTCTTTGTGTAAAATAAGGCATACACTATTGCATGAATCATACACATGGTATCTATTCTTGGCATGCATAGCAATTGGTTGAAGTATAAATGACCGACGTTGGAGAGAGTAAGGCACCCAAGTTGTAGGTCTAGACAATGGGTCCAAGGGGACAAGTAAGTGAGGACTGCTACATTCCTGGAATGATATAATATTGGTACCAAGAAAGGAGTCTATTTTGTATGTGTTATATATGTTAGCGATGCATCGAGGGGCCAATCCCCAAGGTGTAAGAGGGTCGTAGTGGGACCATGGCAATCAGCCGAGGGGTGCCTCCCATGTTGTTCTACGTGGTGAATTACACCAAAATGTGTAAGGTCTTCCTCTGAGGAGTTTGAGAAGGTTAAGGATTGGACTATAAACACGATACAAACACAAAGTGTATGTACGATGGCAGGGCAATGTGTCCTGTAGACGCTCCTAACCGCGAGGCTGTGGAATTGTCTTGTGCATGTCAGAGGTCCGACTAGGGCTATAGCTAGTGCCAACCCATTTTAGGTCCCATCACTACGTGAGTGGAATAATGAAGATAATGAAGAAGAGCTAAAGCTCATGGTTTCGCTCCACTCTCTGTCTCTCCCTCTCTTCCAATATGGTATTGGAGCCATCATGGATGGGCTCTTTGGAGCATGGCAATATTTGAGCTAACCCTAGATGTTGGAGATAATGTGTGTCATTTGGAAGAGTAGGTTGCTATTAAGCTTCTGTGAAGGTATGTACCAAACTTGTGTGGCTTCCATTCATGCAATAGCTGATCAAAGCTTGTTGGGGGGCTTTCCAAGGCCTATTTGAGCACTATAGTGCTACTCATGACCATCGTCATCATCAATAAGAAGAAGAAGAAGTTGTTGGCCTGAACTGCGTGATTGCGCCTATTGAGGCAACCTCCTATCCTACCTCCAAATCATACATTGGGAGCTTATTGGAGTGCTCTATTGCTTGTGCACACACCTTTGGAAGGTGTTGAAGGCATCTAATCATCAAATGCTTGATGTTAAGCTCATCATTGGGATATGTGAAAAATTTTACACATCTAGAATGAGGGCTGAACTATTGTACATTGACTAGACAGTATGTACTTAGTCATGTTTGACACACTCAAGCTCTCTGGCATGTACTTTGGCATCATTGAAGCATAGATATATGCAAGAAGGACATATGCACTTGTTCTTATTCCTTGGGGCTGAAATTTGGAGGTCAAAACACTCAAATTTGAAAGCATTTACTTGGCTGAAAACTGTCATGAATCTGTGAACAACAAGCATTGTCTACACTTGAAGCATTACATGGCATTGGTTGGTTCCCATGAACTATATGACTTGGGATATATCTACTAAATGTTTGGAGGAATTAGACAAGCATTGAATGCTACTAAAAATTGAAGTCTAGAGCTGAAAACAGATGCATTTAAAGTGCCTTGGTGGCTGGCTACAAGCAGGAAATGTAGTCCATAACTTTGCTCCTTGAGGACAGAGTGTCTACAGTTGTATGTATGGTCATGTATTGGCCCCGACACACTGAAGCAAATGTAAGAAGGGATTTGAAGACATTTTGGAGTTGGAGAAACTTTTTTTTTCTTAGTATTTGCTAACTGCAACCTACGTGCAAGATATTTGACACTTATACCTCATTTATATGCATTGATAAGTGCCTGAATGATCATGTATGGAACCATATATGCACTAGCAGATATTCTAGAGATTTTAGAGCATGTATGACATGCACAGATCTCATAGTTAGCTTTGAATCAATTTTTGGTGACAATTTACAAATTTCAGACTACATGTATATACTCTAACAGTAAGGTCGCATGAGATAGAGTTAAAGCAACTGCATGGTCTATGTATTGACGGATGTACCTATGGGTTATACCACATGTTTGTGGATGGTTTTGAGATGTTGATGGGCTGAAATAACCTGGGTTTAATAGTTGAATTTGTTGTAGAAAACTATCATAAACAGTCAAAGAATACAGTTGGTCAATGAGACTTGTTGGCTTGTAGGTAGTCAGACATAGTCTGTTATAGCATGGCAAATGCTCAGGGCACTAACAACATTACCCAGATTGTTGGTGAGAAATTGGATAACAAGAAATTTTCATTGTGGAAATTTAGAATGAATAACTTTTTGGTTGGCAGAGGATATTGGGATCTATGCACTGGTGATGAAGTTGAACCTGAATTGCCTGAGCGACCGACATATGATCAAAGAAGAGCTCATAAACAGTGGATAGAGAGTGCATGCAAAGTTCTACATTGGTTTTCCTTATGTATATCTAATGCTATGGCAATACAGATCACTGGATGTGATTCCTCGAAGGATGCTTGGGACATACTCATGAAGAACTATGGAAATGTAGCACATGCATGAAAGATTCAATTGAAACAGAAATTCAACAACATGTCTAGGAATGGTAGAAGCATCCAAGCCTACACGACAGAGATTAAGACCATAGTGGACCAGGTTGCCACTATTGGATCATAGGTATCTGAGGATGATATGATTGCTATCACTCTGAATGGACTTGGCAAGGAATATAATGCATTTGATACATCTATTTTTGTTAGATCTGAACCCCTTGACTAGGATGAGTTGCTTGCTTTGTTATTGCATGATGAAGTAAAGCTTGGATTGAACACAGGTTCTAGTATATCTCAAAACAGAGACATTGTCCTTTATTCTAGCCAATGTGGTAGAGGCGGCAGAGGCCTGGCTTGTTTCAAGGTCGAGGAGACACTTGAAACACCTATGGATAGTAGCAGCAGAGTAATTGGCAAGGCACAAATACACATGGCTTGGCGGCTTTAAAGGTAGGGGGAGATCACCCCGAGGCAGAGGTGGTGGATCTTGGAAATCAAATGATTAGTCCAATAGGGACAAGGACTCTATCATTATTGTGGCAGATGTGGGCACATGGAAAAGGATTTTCATAAGAAGCAGGTAAATATGAAGGCTAAGGGTAGACAACATGGGAACTATGCATCTTCTAGAGATGCTCATGATGAGCAGGGTGATAGATTGTTTCCATGCAACATGTGTCTAAGAATGCACCTAGGCAAAACAAAGATGAGAGATGGTACATTGGCTTTGGGGCTTCTAACCATATGACACCCCATGGAGAGTGGTTTGATGAGTTGGTTACAAGTTCACATGGTTATCTTTGTACTGGGGATGACACCCAGCATGACATTCAGCACAAAGGAGTTGTTCCGTTGATGATGCCTGATGGCAAGAAAAAGAGCCTGCATGGTGTATTGCATGTACCGTCAATAACTAAGAATCTCTTGTTAGTGGGACAGATGGCCGAACAAAATCTGCAGGTTAGATTCAATAAAGATGGATGCTTTATTGAAGAATAAGGTAATGACTGCAAATTAATTGCTCAAGGCAGAAGGGATGGCAGGATGTTTACATTGGATGCAACCATTCCAAAACTTAAGGCAGCCATGTTTGCACATGATGAGGATGCTATTCAGGATGTTGAGATTTGGCATAAGAGGATTGGCCATGTTAATGTACAAAAGCTGAAATCTATGCTGAAGAAGGAAGTGGTACTTGGATTGCCCAAATTCAAGTATAATGACTTTGGTCATGTATGTCATGCATGTCAATTTGGAAAGCAGGCAAGGCTTCACTTTATGAAGCATGTTAAGAATAATTCAAGACCTTTGCAGTTAGTGCACTCTGATGTTTGCGGTCCATCTCATAATTCTTCATTTGGAGGTGATGGTTACTATGTAACCTTCATTGATGATTTTAGTATGTACACTTGGATGTACATATTGAAACATAAAGATGAAGTGTTTGATGCATTTAGAGATTTCAAGAAGCATGCTCAAAATGAGTTGGGGTGCTATATCTCTTATCTTAGGTCAGATGGAGGTGGAGAATATGCCTCATTGGAGTTTGATAGATATCTTTCAAAGTATGAGATCGGAAGACAGCTTACTTGCAGCTATACACTACAGGAAAATGGTGTAGTAGAGAGGAAAAATAGAGTACCTATGGAGTCACCTAGAGCTATCCTGAATGAAAAGTGTTTGCATAATGCTTACTGGGCTGAAGTAGTGGTGACTACTGTATGTATGCTAAATAGAACCCCTACAACAACGATTCATGATGTAACACCTTATGAGAGGTTGTATGGTCATAAGCCTGACATTAGGCACTTAAAGGTATTTGGATACATTGCATACATGCATATTTCTAATGAAAAGAGGAAGAAATTGGATCATAAGGCTATCAAGAATGTGTTTTTGGGTTATGCACGGGATAGGAAGGCCTATAAATGCTATGTGTCGTCTACTCATGAGACGTTGATAAGCAAAAATGTTGTCTTTGACGAGCTGATTTCTTGGTATGGGAATCCAATTGCAATGCCTACCAATGGATCAGCTAGCACAAGTAATGCTAAAAATATCCCTCCAGTTAGTATTTCTATGAGTGGTCGGACATGTGATGTGTCATCTACAGTGAGTCCTTGGTCACAATGGTTTGCAGAATCACACTCCTATGTCCACTAACACAGACATGTCAGTGAGGGGGAGATTGAATAAGGGAAAAGAAAAGATGTTTGAGGATGTAACATGTCCACGTACTACAGGTTATGAGTCATCCAATAGTGATAGCTTGGACAGTGAGTTGGGAATTCCTTCTATTATGATGCTTGATCCAAGGCAGAATCGGTATGAATCACCTCATGAGAGGCAAGCTCAGAGAGCCACAGTTGAGAAGGTTAGAAAGGGTCAAAAAACCAATTGATAGGTACACATACACTAGATATTTGGCCCATCATCATGCCTATATGACTAAGGTAATAGGTTTCAAAGAACCCACTAAGTTTGATGAGGCAATTGCATATGAGAACTAGTGTGCCGCCATGGACAAAGAGTATTCAGCCTTGGCTGAAAATGGAACATGAGATTTGGTTTAGTTGCCTAATGGCAAAGTGCCCATTGGCTTCAAATGCATTTACAAGGTTTAATGCAAGTCAGATGGGTCATTGGAATGCTATAAGGCCAAGCTGGTCGCAAAAGGGTATGCACAAGAGTATGGCCTTGACTATGAGGAGACTTTTAGCCCTATAGCTAAAATGGCAACAATCACAATAGCCATTGCATTGGTAGCAGCTAAAGGCTAGAAGTTATGGCAAATGGATGTAAAAAATGCCTTGTGACTTATAGTAAGAAGTTTATATGGAGCAGCCTGAAGGCCTTGTGCATCCAGATTGTCCTACACATGTATGCAAACTGAAAAAGGCATTATATGGGCTGAAACATGCACCTAGAGCTTGGAATGTTCAAACTAGCAGTTATTTACAACATGGATTTAGATTGGGTGATGTATATCACAATTTATTTGTGAAGAAGACAAATCATGGCTATGTGTTTCTGGTTGTCTATATCGATGATTTAATCATTACTAGAGATTATGAGAGCAGCCTTGTTGAAATGAAATCATTGTTGCAAGCTAAATTCAAAGTCAAAGATCTTGGTGAGCTAAAATATTTTCTGGGAATTGAGATAGTGTCTACGCCTCAAGGCATATGTTATTGCAGAAGCAATATGCTTATGACATGTTAGAGAAGTATGGTATGGCTGAATGTAAGGCTATGGATACACCCCTAGACCAAAATGTCAAGCTGCAGATTGTTGTTAGGTCTAAGATAGAGAATGTTACCATGTATACAGATGGTATGGCTGAATGTAAGGCTATGGATACACCCCTAGACCAAAATGTCAAGCTACATGTAAGGCTATGGATACACCCCTAGACCAAAATGTCAAGCTGCAGATTGATGTTGGGTCTAAGATAGAGAATGTTACCATGTATACAGATGGTGGGCAACTTGATCTACATGACTATTACTTGACCTGACTTGAGCTATGTTGTGGGGCTAATCACTGAATTCATGCACAAGCCTTGCAAACCGCATTTGGATGTAGTCGGGAGAATCATGAGATATGTAAAGGGTACAACAGATTATTGGTTGTTTTAGACATATGGAAAACCGCTTGACTTGACATGATATACTAATGCTGGTGGCTGGGCTGGTTGTGCCTATGATAGGAGGTCAATCAATGGATATGCATTTGGATTGGGCAGTAGCATGATCACTTGTTGGCAAAGTAAAAAATAGCCTACGGTTGCATTGTCTAGTACAGAAGCTGAGTACCAAGGTGCAGCCATAGCGGCATGTGAAGCTATTTGATTGCTGAAGTTACTGAATGACTTTGGGATACCCTTGAACAGCAAAGTGAAGCTCCATTCTGATAATATGAGCAGTGTGATGCTTGTAAGAAATCCAGTCTATTATGTAAGATCTAAAAATATTGAAGTAAATTACCATTTCATTAGAGAAATGGTACTAGCAGAGTAGATTGACTTGATACATGTGAAAATTGAAGACTATGTAGCGGATATCTTTACCAAATCACTTGGTAAAGAAAATTTTATCTATTTTAGGTAGCTACTTGGAGTATTGTAAATGGTTTGAGCTTGAGGAGGAGTGTTAGAATATCAAGCTCTCCCTGTCTCTATTTGTGTGTGTGTATGACAGACATTAGCTGGAGATAGCTATACATGTGTGTGACATTAATAAGTCAAGACCTAACCATAGTTAGATAATGGCTAGTGAAACCTAGTGTAATACTCTCTATTTTAAATTTATAGACTACGTGAGTGGAATAATGAAGATAATGAAGAAGAGTTGAAGCTCATGGTTCCTGTCCGCTCTCTATCTCTCCCTCTCTTCCAATAGCTCTATCTAGTGGTCACCAATGAAAGAAAATTTTAAAGCCAGAATTCAAGTGCAAAAGTGATCTGATACTCGTAAAAGAGGAAATTTTTATGCAAAATGAAATGATTACAAATCAAGGAGCTAGAGTTTTTCTAGATACATTTTGATGCCAAGAATCCAATGCAAGTGTCTATTTGTCAATCAGAGTCCATTTGACTCCTCATTTAATGGTCATAAGGTTTGGTGTGAAGCGACTACTAGGTTTGGAAGTCAAAAAGCATGTGACAAATGCAAGGTGATAGATTTCGATGCCAAAAAGTTGCACAACCAGTTGATGCTAATTCCAAGGCTATTTGCCCCTCTGTCCAAGTCAAAACCACTTCCAGCAAGTGTGAAAATGCCAAGCTTGAACTCGTTAGTTAGGGAGTTACTATCAATCATGGCCAGTAGAGCCAAAATGCTTTGAAAACTCACAAGATGGAGGTGGGAAGTGTTTTTTCAGTTCCCCTTCCTCCCATTAAAATTTTGGTTTTTCGTGACTATCATGATCCTCTCCATTCTTTGAGCTATGAGTTCCATCAATTCTTTGCCAGTCCCACCATCACCTCAAAAATTGTGCAAAATGATGTAGCGAATGAAGAGATGCATTTTCACTCACACACACACACTCTCTCTCTCTCTCATGTTTCTCTCTTCTCCCTATTCCTTGTTCATGTGGCTATGTATATGACAGAGAGAGAGAGGGTTGATTCCACAAATTGGGGATGGATGATGATTCAAAAGTTTAATGGCATGTAGATTGGGTGATTTGGATGCGTCAGTGATAAGAGAAGACTGGAAAATAGTATTAGCGGCTCTACTTTCTCAAAATACGAGATGTACGTATGCAAATTTTTGAGTAAGTGACTCCTATTCAATTTTTATGATGAATACATTATTAGAAATGACTGAAATATATTTGTTGATATCTATAATTTCAAAAATTCATTCTTTTTCTTTTAGAAGATTAAAAATAATAAAATTGCAAAATTTGAAACATGAGGTTTAATGAAAAATGGGGTTGGTTTTGGATTTTGGAGATTAAATGATGTTCATATGTGGCATGAAAATGAGTATGTTGATGGATCACTTCACATAAGTCTTACAAATTACAAAACTAAAAAAAATCAATAATTTAAGTTGAAATAAATGGTAAATTTTATAAAAATAGTCAAATGAAGAGAAAAAGTAAAAAATATTTTTTACATGTTAAAATTTACAAAAAGTAAAAGAATATTTGTGATTGTGTAATGAAAATAAAGCTTGAGGGTTTGCCTTAGTTTGTCTTTATGTATGTGTTTAGAGCTTGTTTTTATGGAAATTTGTCATGAAATCTCCCTACATTTGTGCAAACAAGAAAAACATAAATGATAGGGGGTGTGGGACTATAATGAAAAGATGATTGATTAAGTTATTGGTTTCTTTGCATATCTTAATATATATGATGTGGCTTATATAAGTTTTAAGAGGTTCAATAGCATATGGGCTAGCTCGTTTTGTTCCTTAGCAACACAATACACTAGTAGTAGAAAGAAATCATTGAAAAGGTTGTTTGTGCAGTTCTTGTTGGTTGGTTTTTAGTTAATTTGTTAAAGCAAGAGTGCCATATACATTGCATTTGTAATCTAAATATGGTATCAAAAGATAGATTCCTAGATGCATTGCAATTTCATATTTAGGTGACAACCAACGTTGAGAGTGTGAGATTCCCTTTGATTGTAGGATAGTGTGATATCTTGGGAAACCAATTAAGTGAGGATTATATACAATCTCTTGGATTGTTACAATTATATTATGCGAGAACTTTGTTACACTTATATTCTATGTGTAAGACAATGCATCTTGGGGCCAATCCCCAAGGTGTAGGAGAGTCGTAGGAGCCATGACACTTTGCTAGGGGTAGCTTTTTCTGTATATGAATCAAGTGTTGATCCCCTGTATGTTTGGATACTCCCTTTGTGGAGTTGGAAAGGGGAATAAACCATCAAATTGCAAATCGATACAAATGCATGATTCATTTAGAGTAGTGTATAGCTCCTAGACACTCCTAGCCGTGAGGCCATGAGGGTGGTTTGGTGAGCATAGAAGACTTGACTAGAGCGTTTTAGGTCCACACACATTAATTTGTAAAAGACTTCAATATTATAATAGTTGAATTAAAAAAATAGAAAATATATTCAATAGATAGATTGAAAGACAAATATATTTGTATTACATTGGAGAGTACAAAGGGTATTTTATTTACAAGGCTTTGCTTGGAATGCTAGGGCTCAGTACAACCATCTATAACATACAATGCAAAGAGAAACCACAAGAACTCTTCATAGGCCACAAAATCAACAAAAATGTAAGTTTTAAGCCATTTTCAGGTGATTGATTTTGTCATGGACTTGCTTGCATCTCTTCTTGGCTTTAGTAGAGCAGCCCAAACTTGACGCTCTCTTACATGGCTGCCTGCTTGGCCCCTATATTTTTTCCAATATTCATGGCTTATAGTTCTCTTTTTTGTAAGTGTGTATCAAATGCATGGTTTATCTTGTTTTTAATAAGAAATATCTTCTATGTATTCAAGGTGATGGTAGAAGCACATAAAACTTTTGACAGGTCCTTCAAGATAGAGAGTTGAGCCTGCTTGTGCGGGGTGAATGTGGCATGGACAATGGCTATGTCGCCAATGGAGAACTGACTAATGTAGTGCCTTATTGAGGCATCCTTTTCAAATGCTCCTTGTCGGCCCTTCTAGTGACTCATAAAATCATCGACATCAAGTGCAACCTACATTGAGGTGAAGTTAGCTCAAAATAATATTCATAGTAAAGTAAAATGTCTAGATTGAATATTGACCAAGTTACTTCCTACTCGGTATTGATGACAATCTCCAAGGGTACTTGGCTTACCGCTAAGCTAACTTGTATTGCTTCAAAATCTTGGGTGCCAACTATGGCGTCCTCTACCAAGTCAATGACATCTGTAAGAGGTATGAGTGTGCCCTCTATGTCTTTAAGCTTTGGGTTTCTATTCTTCATAGGTAGATCATTAGACATAAGGAAAAATTCATTGGTGATTGCCAGCATCAACAATACCTCATCCTCCCTCACTCTAAAAACTTTCTTCATATCATGGAGAAACACATTGAATTCTTTGTCATCATCAATGAAGACTTTGCTTATGGAATCTATGCGATAGTCTACATTGATGGTATATGGTGCATCATCTTGCTCACTTGAGTCACTCCCCATGGTGCCATCCACAATAACTATAGCTCCATGAACCATAAAATCTAGAGATTTTACCTCTTCATAGCATGTTCTTCCTCTCTAGCCTTGTCCACTATTGAAGGCTTTGGTTAGGGACATCTTTCAACAACTCTCCCACATGCTCTTTAGCACTCACTATGATTGAAAGGGGATCTTCATCTTCATTGAGTAACAAAACAAAGGTGGCCATTGAGGAGAGGTATTTAGTGCAATGATAATCAATGCCATAATGCCTGACTTGCATAGAAGTGAGGTACTTGAAGCTAGCGGGGTGATATTTGCACACAATTAAACTAGTCATTTGTGAAATACCTATGTGCCATTGATGTATTCTAAGAGATTATAGAGTAGTAATTTCTTAATGGCATCCTTAGAGCCAATAGTACTATACTCTTGAAGGTATATATTCATATACTCGATAGGGTACTTCAAAGCTTGGACTATGTCACATTACCCTATTATAATAATTGATATTGGGAGAAAATATCTAATAGATATTTGATCTCTTGTGGAAAATGGTCTTTGATTTGGAAAACATCTTCTTTAAGGAGAGCCTTTGGAAGGAACAAGTTGTAGTATGTAAGCATATTCATTAGCAAAATGACATTTGATTTGGAAAGCATCTTCTTTAAGGAGAGCCTTTAGAAGGAACAAGTTGTAGTATGTAAGCATATTCATTAAGAAAATGGCCTTTGATTTGGAAAGCATCTTCTTTAAGGAGAGCCATTGGAAGGAACAAGTTGTAGTATGTAAGCATATTATCACCTTGTACTATGAAATACATGGAAATGCCATCCTTACTACAATCGCACCTACAAATCTCATGGGGAAAGGGGAGATCAGTTTCATTTTGTGTAGATCTTCCATATCATGTGTTTAAGGCTTGTTTAAGTCATCCTTACTACCATTGCACCTACAAATCTCATGGGGAAAGGGGAGATCAGTTTCATTTTGTGTAGATCTTCCATATCATGTGTTTAAGGCTTATTTAAAAATACCCTTATCTATGATTTTTCCCTTTGGAACAGAGCACACCCACTTTTTATTCAATCTATGAATAACACCTTTATATGGCACCCTTATGTATGTAAAAAGATGTGTAAAATTTGTATTTTAAAGCTCCCATGATTAGAATCCATGTGTGATATGCTTACATATTTATGAGAGAGCCCCCCTTCTCTAAGCTACAAATGATGTAGAGGAGCTAAAGGAAAAACTATCACTAGCCGTACCTTCTCTTCTACATGACTTTGGTCAACAAGTTATAGTATCCATATATGAGTAGGTCAAAGAAAATCTAGTAGAGTAATTAAAGTTTGTAGTGTATGATGATCAAGAGCTTAAGAAAATGGACTCTTGAAGGAATACATCCATCTCAAACTCGTCCAATATTGAGCATCTAACCCATAGATCCAATCCACATGAGGAGGTTGCCATACATACTTTAGGACAATCAAGAGTGGCATCATTTCCACCTAATTGGGAAGATCCTTAAGGAACTAATTCAATCATGAGGGAAATGATAAGAAAATTAAAAAACAACATGATAAGGATCCATAAGAAAGATTAGAAACACTCGTATATTCTCAAGAGTAGTATGATAGGTTGATAAAAATGATCGAGGCTTAAACATAAAAGCTATTAGATGTTCCATTGTTAGCATTAGAAGAATGAGGAGAAGACCCTAAAGAGAGAGTCCCAAAATTTCAAAATCACGAATAGAACATAGGCCTAAATTTAGCAAAGGTGATGAAGAAAAGTCCTAGTCTAAACTCTAAGAAGGGTACACAAGAATCAGTGAACCAAAACTAGAATCACACTTTATGGTTCACTCATCATAACACATATTATGATTCTCTTATAGTTGTGGAAGTAGTCAACTACATATAGTCTTAATCATGGTAAAAATTAGGGGTGAATTTTAGCTTGATGACTATTTTTTGGAGCTTTATTTAGTGACATAGCTAAATTTTTGGGCCTAGATACTCAAAAGAGAGCCCATATATATAACAATGTACATTTATTGCTTAAAGTTTGTGCTTGCATTTTCACAAGTTTATCCAAATTTTCAAACTCTTGCCTTTTGATCAACAAAATATTCATCCACCTATTTACAAACTATAAGTCAAGGGATCCCTTATTTTTTTACCATGGTGTGAATATGCACAAAAACAAAGCACAAGAATATTATCTTAGCATCTTGAAGCCAAAAGAAAACCAATGTGTAGTCTATGATTTGGCAAACCTCACCACCCTCAATCGTGATGAGTAAATTGTTATGCATCATTGTGTAATTCTATGCAACCAAAAGTTTTCCGAATCATCCTAAAATGCACATATAGTTTTTCTCTCTCTCCATGCATATGAATTTCTATATATTATCCAAACACAAGCATAGAAGCCAGGAGTAAAAATTGGAAACAAGAAATTGGCCAAGAACTACTAGCCCAAGTGGTAGGGAAATGGTTTATTAAGCCCAAGGTCATGGGTTCCATTCTCCCAAGTAGTGGTTAGGTACCATATATAATGTATAACATGAGAAGTTGATTATGGCTCTACTTGGTTAGTCACCAAGATTGATGTTGTAATGGGGCCACTTGCAAAAAATTGTAGTCACGACTACAAGTATCAATGTAAGTCTCAATATTCAATTAATACAAAATCAATTTGTATTTAGAAACGATCATTTTTCATAGTTATATACTTTCTATATAGGCTATTATCTACTATGGCACCATGGATGGTCCTCATTTGATATTTAAAAGAACCCTTATGGAAGGAAGTGATATAAGAAGTAGAAGCTTAAATGTTCTTTAATCAATCCACACCTTTGGTTGAGGCTTTGAAAGAACTGGAAAGAGATTAATAATGAGTAGCATTAGGGGAGTTTGGAGGTCTCAAAAATGTCTTTTAAGAGATAGAGAGAGAGTGCTCTAGACCAATACGAGCAAAAGTCTTTGTTAATGGACCTTCTATTTTAAAAAAACGTAAATTTTTATTTTATAAAAATGTATATATATAATGATATTATGAATTTGTATTATCAATGTCTATTTTTAGCCTCTTATATTCATGATTATGACAATCTTTGCATAAATGACATACAGTCTTGCATGGATACATAAATTTGACCTTCAACAAGGCATCCAAGCTCCCAAATCACATCCATATCAATGTTTAATTACTCATTCCAAAAAGATAGAAGATTCCTATAATCATTAGCAAAGGCAGTTGGATCACCCAAAATGTGGAAAAATAGGAAGATATGAGAGCTCATTCATCTCTACTTGAAAGGGCAAAATCTGAGATTTCAAGCTTGGAGTAAATAACAATAGCATAAAAGAGGTACTGATGCAGCATGTGTTTATGCATAGAGAGCTATATTTGGAACATGGAACTTCAAATCTTCCAATTCATAGAATAAATTGTAATAATTTGATTATTAAATTCTTTCTTTTCTTGAACTTGATTTAATATTTTCCATTATAACATTTGTTCATTTTTCTTGTAGATGTCTATCCCTCTAATCTTGAGGAATGGCAATCGGCTGAGTCTATTGTTGATGTTATTGATGTTATGTATGGTTTGATTGGAGAAGAAATGTACAAAGGTAGAAAGAAGACATAGCTTATAGAGAATGGAATATTGTTTTATGACCATTCTTATATTATCTCCATGCAGCGCAACCAATAGAGATCAATATCCCCTCTTTCTTTGCTCGATTTTTCAGGCTTTGAGTGGCCTTTGCTGAGTCATCCCAGCTGCTAGTGATGCCTATAGATGTAAAATATTTCTTGAGATACAGAGAGCATTAAAACCTAATATCTCAAGTAGACTAAGCAAAGTTACTTTGTTCATGCCTGTTAATATATTTGTTGACTTATTTTCTAATGTTGAGATAAGAAGATCAAAGGCCATGCTTTCAATGAAGAGACTAACATATGATCATGTCATATAATTTGTTGATGAGGGGTGGGACACTAGGATAGAATGAAAAATTATATGGTTGCTAATCAAAATTTCATCCTTAGCTTTTATTATAGTAGATGGAATTATGTTGGTGGTAGTCTAGTTGCCTTAGACAAAAATCTTGACAATTTTAGCAAAGATCCTAAAGTGGATCTTGATGTTTGGTTCAATGAAGACATTATTGCAATCCTAAAGATTAGATCATCATGTACACTACATCAAGTAAGGTGTAATGTGTCCACCTATTCTCTTCACGACATGTCTTAGCAGTCCATCGAAAAGGAGATCTAGAAAGCTCTGCTTGGCACTCTCATGGAATGTTACGGGGTTTGCAATCCAGGACTTTCCGTGTCTACCACGTAGCGGAAATATTATGGCTGTTCCCACTTAGGACCGCCGACCTGAATCAGGGTTTCCCCTAATGGTCATTTCCTAAACGGCAACTAGCGTCGAACCCCGAGCGAACTACTTTATGCAAAAATGCCAGGGCCGAAGCAGATTCATGTTGCACTTGGTTCAAGGTGAATGGGAAACAAGAGAGATGCAAGGCTCGACCTCTCTGCCATAAGGCATAGTCCCATTCTGTTCCCCTAAAACAGCGTAAATCAAGATTATTATAACTTAGACTCTAGGTCAGCGCCCTTGCTATTCATTTCCTTCCAAACAGTCTTCTTACTGTCCATCATGATTCCGAAAAGTTCCCGACCAACCGGGACCACCCATCCGTAGGACGAACCCATGGCCACATCCACCACACTTTCCTCAGTTGTTTTAGTTGTCTAATTACCTACCACATTTAGTTAGACATGCATCAAGCAGCTTTCTTAATTAGCTTGTTAGGCACCAATTCCTTCACGTTATCATAGCACTTGACACAAAAAAGCACTGTCAAACAAGTTCATTTTCAACAGGTTATCATATTTATCTTTGGAATACATTTATAAAGTCTATCCCGTAGGCTTATCCGCCCGAAGGCTATCTAGCAATCCACAGGGATTACTAATCCAAGATTCCGCCCGTAGACTAGTATGCGGGCCTCGAGATCCAATCCCGAGTCACGTTGGCCTCTTGTGCAGGGCCCGGAAGGCAAGGGATTTATGGCCAAAGCCCCCCCTGGCACCCAAGCGTCCTCCTGCTCCAAGTAGCGCTCAACGAAGAGACCTCACGCAATGGGTTCGGTCCACCTCCCCAGCGCGATTAGCAACCCCCTTGGTTAGGGTCAGGCAGACAGTCGGGGGTAACTGAGACTGCCTCTCCCTTCAGGCCTTCAACCTGAAGCATTAGATATCTTTTCATCCTTTAATTCCTTGAGTAAACAAAGCAAACAGTGTCTCTAAACTGTTACAAGCACAATCATTTCCAGTGGTCGTTATTTTTTGTCAACTGCTAAGGAGTGAATCCTTCTCTCTGAATGCATCCAGCATTCGATCCGGGATCAATTGCGACTCAACAACATCCCCAAGGGTTTGTTTGTTAACCCGTATGTCCTTGGGTTAGGGCCGTACCCTATTAACCCAACTTTAACCAATGCCTTAAGTTCTATTTACAGTGAATATGTTGCTCCAAATTATTGATTGGTCCTTTGCTACCAAGCAAATATCTATTTCCCTTATCTTGGTTACTTTTCCCAAGAAATGTGCTATATCAAGACGACTACTCATCCTCTTGCAATATAAACTTGCACAAGAATCTGCCAGTCTCATTCCGAGGAGTTGGCCATTTTCTTGTGATCAATTCACAAGATCATGCGACTCTGCAACTTGTTGCACAAGTGTCGCATCAAAATCCATGGGACTATTTTATCCATCAAATGGCGTCTTCTAATCACAAAATCATGATTAGATAGGAAACAAGGTTAGGGTGTCTTCATATCCAATCCGTTCTTGATTGCACTAGGCCAACATTGTCGGTCCTAGGGTTCCAATTCAAACCGAGTTTCATCCTTTTAGCGAGCGATCCTTAGGGTAAAAACCCTAGATCGTTTCTCGCAAGTATGTCGTATTGTCCCTACATTCCGTGAATGTGGGCAAGTCTTTAGGGTATGAGAGTTTCAGCTTGGCAATAAGAGCGACTAGGTCACATCGTTAACATGCTAAATCTCAATTAGCACTTGGGGTATGTTGCATCGATTTAACAATTCCTAAGCGATTCCTTCGCGGTTTTAGGTGTTTAGGGTAAACCATTTTACTTGTCTACTCTTGAATATATTTACGATACCATTCTTGTAATCACATGATTCATTGCCTACATATGATTAGATTTACAAACCCTAACTTTTTTGGTTAAGATCAAGGCACATGTTAAGTTACGGCATAATTTCCATTGATGCATTCACGATTTATGCTGCTAAGCTTTTAGGGTTTATGTTAAAATGAACCATGCAGTTTTTTCCTAATTTCATTTCTGAATGAATTATTCATATGCCGAATGAGCATTACACAACCTTTCGTAACTACTTACATAATTGATTGAGATTTATGCGAATTGCCTAGAGTTTAATCTACTTCATGCAGCCCTAGAGTCATTTTCATGCCTTGCAGTTTCCTACGGTTGTTAGCAACCTTCTTTAATGAATTATTGTGAAGAAGAGATGTCTAATAATGCGACATGCGATTTAATCTTTCCATGCATAATCAAAGTGTACTACAATAATTTCGACTTTGAAATGATGGTCATTAGTTGATCTAAAATCATTACTTTGTAATGCATAAAAACAATTTGTTAAGAATGCATAGATGTCTTATGTCCTTCTTTGAGAAATACAAATGACCGATTCATCAATTATGTAAGGGGGGAAAAGGGTGCTTAAATCTCGGGGGTTTATAAAAACCGCTTGGGAAGGAGGCTTATGAAAGCTCACAAGAAGGGGGGCTTTAAAAGGGCCCCTTAGAATCTTCCAAAGAAGCTTCCAGGAAGCTTCTGGACGTGATGCAAGACCATGTGGATGAAGGGGAAGACCAATACATGGAAGGGCAGCATCAGCAGCAACCGGCGGCAGTTCAGATGGCAGCTGGGTGGCGGTGTTCAACTTGACTGGAAGCTTCCACTCTTTCTCCCGGCGATGCAATACGGCAGCTTCTACAGTCGTCCTTTCTCCCTCTTCAGGACTATCAGCCCCACGACTCCTCCTCAGCTTTCCTCCTTTCTTTTTTTCAAGCCCTCTCTCTCTCTCTCTCTCAGCCTGCAGTGTTATGGCTCCTCCTCCCTTACTCCCCTCCCACAAGGTTTTTATAAGTGAAGGGAGGGGGACCTCCCCCCCCCTCCCCCATGCGGCCTGATGTATGGCCTATCCCCCCCACGTCGTAAGCTTAATCATCAACACCTTACTCCCTCTCCTCCAGTACGGCCTTCGGCTAGGGGAAAGAAGGGATAATTAAATTTTTTTTGCCATAAATTAATCAATTTCCTATTTACCTCCTCCCAAGAGGAGGTTCACATGAAGATATGCAATTTCTTTTACTTTGGTCTAGTTTCTGCCAATCATGATACATCGTGTACACTCGCATCGTCTGTATTTTCAATGCCAGCATTGTCATTGCATGAGACTCACGCGTGCACGTAATATTTTTTAGCAGAAATATTACATAAGGATGGATTTACAGAATGAAGATATTGAACTACCATGCTCATTTGTGTTTCAACTTAATAAAAAATAAGTTTTTATATTATATTATATCCACTTAGGTGTACATCTAATTCCACTCCTTGATTAATAAACATTTGTGACATTTTTTACAAATATCAATGGGGAGAGAGAAGAATATACAATGCAAGGATATTGAAGAAAATATCTCTTTACTATCAGTATAAAATACATGTACAAATTTTATGGTAAATTTTTGTCAACCATCTCTATGACTTATACACATAAGGGCTTACAAGTAATGAGACAAAGCTACTTTTTTAAAAAATAACTTTTCATAGAAGAAGGGATATCCTTTCTAGAAATCCTTTTGCCTTTCTTTAATGCTTTGGTTGCCTTGGGTGTTGAAGGCATAGCTTCATATGTTGCAGTTACATGCACCTCCTCTCCTTCAATGTCCAAGCCCCCATTATTGTCCATTCTTGCTAGTTGCATACAATTGACCATTATGTACTTCATGACCTTAGCTCTTATATACCAAACATGCTCACTTGTATAGCAATTCCTTGTAGATTGTCAAACATTTATAAGAAACGGTTTTTATTTCATTGTTATTTTTTACAATGGATTATATTATTATCATCAATGGAATATTTTGCAATGAACCTCTATCTTAAAGTTTAGTATCTTTCACATTATCTTTATAAGTTTATTATCATTGAGATAAACAAAGTTAACCAATCTTCTAGCTTTTGCAATTACTTTTCAGTCCCACAAGAGTAACTATCATCCTAATGAGGACATTGCAATCAATAATATAAAGTAAAACTATGAAACTTATTTATGGTAGTTTATAAAAAATTATTATTATGTTCCAACCATTCAAATCAAGATCTTACCGTAAGTTCTTGTCTATATTGCATTGTTGCAAGTAAATCAAAAGGCATAGGAGGCTTTTTCTCTAACACTTCAATCAATCTTTTTATAGCTTTGTGCCAAAAAGACAATAGATTTTAGAGTAATTGCAAAAAAACAAACAAAATATTTAGAATACTTTTAAAAAAGATCAAAATATCAAGGAGACATTAGATTGTATGACTTACAACTTGGTATTTCCATGGATTCCTTTCATAGAATTTATGAAAAAACATTACCTCTCCATATAGCCTATTCCAATTAGACTCCAATGAGAATATAAAACAATCATATTTCAATAATTCAAAAAAATAAAATCTCATAAAATCTAACAAAATATCAAAGTACTTACTTCATGCATTACTACACACATAGCAAAGGAATGGAGATAGTAAGCATCAACAAGAAAGCATATTGCTAGAAAAATATAATGAGTATTTTTTTTTTGGGTGTATTATACCTCATCCCAGAATAGAGTCATTTACTTCTCTCATTTTATTCTTGAGGATTTGAATAGATTCAAATTCAAAAAATACTATATCAGATCTTTTGTTAATATCATTGGGTAAAAAGTAACAAACATTGAAGTACTTAGGGTCCGCCCCTTCAAGAAGGGTAGATAGCTCTTCTTTAAAAGATAGGGATTACTCTACTTTCTTTTTTTTGCCTTCTTCCTTTTTTACTCCCTTCATTTATTTACCTACTCTTCTATGGCGTTTTCCTCTTTCTCATGTAATCTTGTGTCCTTTTTATGGATGGCATCTTCAACCTTGGGATGTGGATCACCTCTTTTTTCTATATGGAGGCACATTTAAAATATTGAAAGTCTTTATATCACAAAGGGAGACTTGTTCAAGGGCCTTTGAAAATCTATATCTCAACCTCCTAAGAATTTTCATGTCTTTGTCCATAAGTATAAGCCTATGTGCATGAGCAACACAAATATAGGAATCTTGAAAAAACTCAATCTAAAAATTTGCTATAGACTCCCGATGCAATTGAGAGATGTCCTTGTCCATCTAAAACTATCAAGACTATGCTTGTCACAAATTTCTTTAGCATGCCTTTGAAAATGTATTTTTGGGATTGCATTATCTAGAGCTTTCATTGCACTTCTAATCTCCTTTAGGCATCTAACATGCTGTGAAAACTCTCCTTTGGTTTGATTTCCTTGTAAGTTTGGAAGGCTTGGAGAACTGATGGAACTTTGATGCAAGGTCTCTAGGATCAACTTTCTTCTTCCTTACACTAGCCTCAGTTTTTTAGCTATCTAAAATCTTCATTAAAAAAGAAAACTCAAAATTAGGACATATCTTCAAATCTTTAATACAATATCATTTGCAATCACTTATAGGTAAACAAACACTATTCAAATAGCCTCAATTCCACGTCAATTATATATTCCATATCTATTAATAAGTTATTTTATCAAATGACGAAACTGAAGTTTTAATAATTCATGAAAGTTGTGCTATCATTTCAACTCGAATTTCCATCAAATAATGTTGTCCCCCAATATATGATATGTGAACTGGATACTCTAGATGAGGTAGACGTATGCCTCTTCGCGTTTCATATGTCTTGTGAAAATTTTGGTCAATTTCGGAGAAACTTTTGAAAATAAGTTTATTAGCAATTCAACTATGATTTTGGCATTAGACTAGCCAAGATCTTTCCAATTTCCAAATCTTTGAACAAGAAGCATTGTGACTAATATATTTAGTTACCAAAAATAATCTTAGCTAGAAGTTCAAAAACAAGGGGACCATATCAAATTAGGCTATTTTAATTAGTTATAAAGTAGTGTAAGATTGAGCCAAAGACATCCAAATCTTTGATATGATGTCATTTGCAATCACTTAGTAGTACAGTAAATAGTGTAGCCCCTCTCGATGTATGAAACACAAATTGGGTACTTTGCATGGGGGAGAGCTATGCCTTATCGTGGTTCATACATTTAAAAAAAATTGGAAAAAATTTGGACAAATTGAGAGAAGATTTCAAAAGAAAAATCGATAGCAATTTGAAAAATAACATCACTATTGAGCTAACTAAGGATTTTTTTTTAAAAAACATTTCTAAGACTTTAGCATGGTATATGATGCTAAGTGATGAAATCTTATCCTATATGGAGTGCTAGAGAATTTTGAGCTACAATGAAGTTGCCTTGTGCTAGTGTTTTTCAGAGTAAGAAAAGAGCTTAGTCTTCAAAAAAACGTTTTTATGGTTTAAAAATGATATTTCTTCACATGTATGGCTGTTATAATGTGCAGTTTACTTGACATGTGTGGCAATTAGACCATTGTTGCCTCAAAACTTGTGCCACATGTCACTGACATTTTCAAGCATGATGCCGTCTTTATGGCACCGCTTTTCGAGTGAAAAATAGAAATTTTTAGCCTCATCTTTTTCACTTTCAATACAGCTTTTCTAACTTAGTGCATGGTATCTTTCTAAATGAATGCATTGTGACTATTGACATATATATATATACAAGAACTCAAGCTCATGTTTATGTAAAATTTTCTTCCATGCATTTTTTTTCTCTTCCACAACCATATGCTTTGTGCATCGCAAGCCAAAAACATGTGTACTCCTAACAAAATCCATTTATTCTTAGGAAGCAATACATTTCTCAGGTAACAAACCCCTATTCATCTTTTTTTTGGCAAGCTTTGAAAAATAGTTAAATGAGCTATTTTAAGGCATTCAAAATGATCAAATCCATCATTTTTCTTTTGAAGCAATTGATTGCCTTAGAAAACATGATAGTATCAATTTGCAAAGGCTTTTGGACTTGTGTTATCGTGTTTCATAAGTCCTCCAACCAAAATTAAGTCTACTCGATGAAACACAAAATTTCATGTTTGGTTTGCTGCCCAAAGAGTCAATTCACATTTCATAAGACACTATTATTTTATTTTGTTCAATTTAACATGTATGATATGTTATGCAAGCATTTGAAAATTTGAAGTATGATATATGGATTTAGACATGCAAATTAACTAAAATAGTGTGTCATTGTGGCCCATTGTTCCATGTTTGCTGGTCTAAGAGGAGGAAGAGAACATTTGAGCCTTGCTTAAGTTCCCTTAATAATCATGTCATACATTAGAAGGATAAAATTCAAAGCCAAGAGTGAGTTCCTCACAAAATAGTAAAAAGCCAAAAATGGCATGAATGGTTTGATGAAATTTTTCTAGCAAAATTTCTTTGATATTGTACATATGTAAAATGATGTGGTTCTAATGTTCTATGTGCATTAGCTTAGACACATTTAAATTTCTTTTTTTAGATGTGATTAAATATGGATTGTATCCTTAAACTTGTCTTATTGTTCTATGAGTAATTAGGATGACTAAAAAGACGATTTCTATGGAGGGAATGGGGAAAGAGGATCTAGAGGATACCTATGATGAGAAGCTATTTGATTTTCTCCATGCAATTGGAAATTCACCCAAATCTGTTTACATCAAAGATATGGTAAATGTTCCCTTTGATTTGCAAGAGCTCTTAAAGGATCTTGAAGACAAACTAAAGGATTATAGGGAGTTTTATGATAGACATGTGGAAGGCCTATAGATTGAGGGATTCGTCCATTACAGTGATGTAGTGGAAGCTACCAATGTTGCTAGAACAACTTTGCAAACAAGGTTTAGCCTTATTGAGATGAGGAATTCGAGAAGTGGGAAGAAAATTGGCATTTTCTTCAAAATCTGCATCAATGTCTTCTTGTACACCAGGATGTTGGATTTCTTGTACATCTTCAATATATGGATAGTTATTCTTTAGACACAATACAAGAGAAGAAGATAGAGGATATTGCAAGCAAAGAAAAAGGGGTTAAAGAGAAGGGGGAAATGTTTCAGGAGGATGTTGAGAACCAATTAGTGCAGGGATTCGATGTTGCTTTGTTTAAAGGTGAGAACATTGCAAAAGTGGAAGAAAAGCAGATAGAGTTGAGTGTAGAGATTGAAACAAGTCCTCTTGAATGTGTCCCAATATTTCCTAGTTACCTAATCAATAAAAAGAGATATGTATTGCTAAATGATATTCAACACCTTTTATATCTCAAAGAATATTACTGCTCAGGATGGGGCCAAAATGATAAGAATTTTATAGGTTATGAATAGGAATTGTTAGCAAGTATTGATGTTGAGGAAGAAAAATTTCAAGACAACTCTGAAGCCTTGCATTCATGTATTAATAAGATCATTGAATATGAAAAGGAGTGGCTACCTATAGAGGAAGAGTTCTTACAAATTTAGCAAAGACTTGGTCTTGGTGACATCGGGTATGAAGAGAAACTAAAGTCTCCATCAGAGGAGAAACCAAAAATTTCAATAAGTCTTTATGTTGATAGTCTTCTTGAAGAAGATGAAACCCCTAATGTATGGAAGATAATTCTGAGATATCCATTGTGGTTTATATTAGAGTATGTTATGCATTATAGATAAATATTATTGGATATTTATCCATTGACATCTTACACTATTGCGGTTCATTGTGCAGATAGAAATTGACGATGCAAACAACTTTCTTGGAAGAGCCAAGGGATCAAGGCCATTGAAGCTTGGCAAAATTCAGGGCCTTGGTCATTATATTGAAAGCTTAAATAATGAAGCAATTGTACTTTATCATAGCAGGTTGTCAAGCTCTCTAAGATTACCAATTATGGCTTTGAAAGCTATCTCGAAGGTGATTGGATTCCAAGTTTTCATTAGAGGATCAAATAAGATAATTTTGGTGGAGAAGGAAGAAGTTGTAAGAGTTTTCAGCTTCATGCCTAGATATAGTGGATCTAGGGCAAGATACTTTGGAGTTCTTGGCTCTTATTTGCTCTCCCATGTAGGATATGCTAATAATTTTAAGTTCCTTCTAGGATATAGGAAACAAGAGTTCTTGAAATGTAGAGGTCTCATTGAGTGGAATGAAATAAAATATTCCTAGACTAAAGGACCTACTGAATTGCTTGAAACTAGAGACTCTTCTGTAATAGAGTCAAACTAAAAGATGTCAGGGGTTTCTTGAAGTTACCAGTCTTTTTCCATCCTTTTGTCTAGTTTGTAACCATTTTGAAAATCTTCGCTTTTTACAAGAGTTTAAAGTATCCCTCTTTTCTTCTTTGGGTCATGACAGTTTGTATAGTCCTTGCCAAAGATGATGTATTACATGATGTGGTTGTGTCTTTGAGCTTGAATTTGTGTCAAATTTGTTTGTAGAACCATTAGAAGACCTCTAATAAATTGTTTTCTTTGTATCTTCACCTCCATGTCTTGTGTGTCTAAAGTATTTTGTTCTTGCTTGATAATGTGATTTTTCCATACCTTGGGTTGACCAGATAGATAGAGATCCATATTTCTTGATAAAATATGGAGCATGGTTGTATAAAATATGCTGCACACTTAACAAATAAAGAAAGTCACAAAAAAAAACTTTTTATGAGTCGGACAACAACGAGACACACATTTGCAAAGTTCTTACCATATAGTGAGTTAAGTGTTGATTATCCCAAGCTTCTGTCATTGCCTTTTTAAAAAGGTTCAATTGGTTTTTGAAATATTGGAGATCATCATCATTCCATTCAATTTTATCACAATAAAATAATACTTTGTCTAGTGTTTCCCAAACATAGGCTTTTCTATTCCGAGCTTGTCTATTATCAACATGATTCCTAATTATATTATATAGGGACTTCCACTGATTGTATCTAATAGTTGAGCCACCATTTCTAGATTTTATCTTACCAAGTCTCTTATGAATACTTGGAAACCTTGTAGCCTTCACTTCACCAATAGATGACTTTTTGGGAACACAATTGCCATCCTTAGCCACCATTTCTAGATTTTATCTTACCAAGTCTCTTATGAATACTTGGGAACCTTGTAGCCTTCACTTCACCAATAGATGACTTTTTGGGAACACAATTGCCATCCTTAGACTTTTGAATATCTGGTTCAATAACAACATTACTATCATACAAACCAATTGCAGATAAAAAAATTTCAATCTTTGTTATAGCATTTATTCTAGTTGATAATGGTTTCATCTTCCATGCAATCTCTATATAAATATGAACAAGCTTTTCAGTTATCCTACAAAGCGCATGAAGTGTATAGATATGGACATTCACTAAAGAAATATCTAGGATTGGCTTAAATTGTGGATCCTTATTGTGCCTAGAGGAAGCTCTATTCCAATTGCTTGACTTAAACTCTATGACTGGGGACATGCAATATATAGGCAAGAAGATCTAGAGTTGACTCCCTTTGACACATTGTACATATATTTGAGCGTCTTTCAGTCACCAGCTATATGCCACTCAATCTTATAATTCCCAAATCCTTCAACAGATGGCTCTTCTCCTACTTGTTGTCTCTTAATAACATTAGATATTGGTATTCAATGAAAAACCCAATACAATATATCAAAATCCTCTGTATCTACTTAGAATGGTCCTAGCCACCAACAGATGTTATGTTTCAATTGAACACTAAATGACATTGAGTGATTGCAGTGATCTCATGAAAGTGCTCTATTCATCAACATAATAGATATCCTCTATAGTTTTGTGCATTTTAGAATCTCATTTTCATCAAGTTTAACCACAAATTGTCTAGCCACTCCTTGTGCCTCTTCTATTGACAAGTCATAGAATTTGATCATTAAACATTGTAGGGTAGGCAAGTCAAGAAAAATATTGTTAAATTCATTGAATACAACTTCTTTTTTCTAGCCCTTGAAGCCAGACTTGATATGGAAAGGCTCACCCGAATTCTCCATCACTTTGTTATTCACTCTTTCTCTAATAGTTCTAGTCACAGATGGCCTTAGAAGTATGCTATTACCTACCTATCCTCGCTTTATATTTGATTGTAAGCTTGAAAAGTTACATATAAGCATCTTGAATACCAATACTATCTAGTGTTTACTACACTAACTCAGTATCCAAAGAATGATCCTTTGTAAATGACTCCAAGCATTGTTTCTTTCCCTTTTTAAATTTCTTCCTCTCCAAAATATATTTTGAAACTACTGAAGGAAGAAGATGATAATAACATTGAGATGCTTTTAAAAAATCTTTTTTACTTGCATTCGATTGAAAAAGAGACCTAAACAAAATCAACATCACAAATCAATATAATTAATTATAAATAAAATCATATTTAATATTTTTAAAGTGAAAAAATGTACATTGTTGCTTGTATTCTTTTACTACAACCATCTCCTTCTCATTTGAGACTCTTAATATTTTTAAGAGCCTTTTGTCGATTTCGAAGGCCTAAAATAGTTTACTTTTGTTGATAAGCTTTCATGCGTTTCTCCAATGAATGAATCCTCTATTAATAGCCGTCTAGCTTCTACAAACAACTCGTTGTTATGTTTTGATAAAAGATGGTTCTTGAATCTGAGGACATCATTTTTTGCAACCAAGTGTATAACTTAGAAACCCATTATAACCATCACCAATGAACCGAAGAGCTATTATAGAAAGGTGGAGTGCTATTTTTGCTAAGATCTTTGGGATATAGCCTGCCATCTAATCAATGATCAAGATTCTTCTTTCCTTCAAAATTGAGAATATATTTCGTAGACTCTCCAATAGTAACGGGTTTTCTTCTCTTCCTTATTGGTTCATACTCCCTATCTAACTCAATATATGAAGGTGATCAAAATATCTTTTACTAGAGCTATAGAGATCATTGGATAACTGATCTATAGCTAAGGATGTGATTAGAAGATCGGATTGAAAAACTATGTGAATTAGAAACAAGAAGAAAAATGAAGAAGAAACTAGTAAGGATGGGAAAGAAAGAAGAGAGTGAGAATGTAGGGAAGTAATCAAACATTTAAAAAAATTCAAATTGAATATTAGTTTTTACTTTAATGAGGATGAGTAAGATCTTCATTATAACAATCTTTATCACCTTTATGGTGGCCTAGATTTCTAGGTTTGATATGATCACAAAGAATATCACGGCCATGAATTATTAAAAATTTTCCTAAAATGTTTTCTCTCTCTAGAATCACTTATAGGGCATTTTCCAGAACTTGAAAACTTCCCTAATGTATTCATGTCGAAAAACAACAAATGAGTGTTTTTGTTTTGCTTAAAATATTATTTTTAGTTGATATAAATTGCAAAAATTTTGGAATTATTTTCTTTATGTATGTTTTGGACACACTATCAAAACAAAAAGAAATTCATAATTTGTAAGATTGCCATTTATTTTCTATTAATGCATAAAAACATCTACTAATTTCTAGGAATTAAAAAACATTCATTCCTAAACATTGTAAAAGATATTTAAACGTATTATGTAAGTTTAGATCATGACAATGACCACTCTATTAAGATCCATTTACATCCTTTGTTATTATCTTACTTGTAAAATAATTGCATGGTTGCGATATTAGATGTGAAACACAAAGTATAAGCATTTTAGCTTCTCAACATTATTTGCAACTCACTTTCAAAATAATTAAGCTTTCTAAATTCTTACTTGTAATCCAATAACCTTATAGCATAATCAAATCGATATTGCATTTTATTTACATGATGGATTGATAGTTAATGCTTTGCATGCAAAATGTAGTTGTAACTAAATTCTACTGCAAGAAATATATGCTTCTCTTGCCATTTCTAGCTTTTTTTCATTGCATTTAATTAACTCTTCTCATTACTTTAAACAATCTTTTAAATTTCATAAGGCTACATATAATCACTGACAATAAAGAAAGCCATGAGTGAATCCAAATGTTTAATGTCTTTAGTTAATTTATTTAGTTCGTTCCTATACAACATGTCATTAAACCCATGAAAACTTGAAGATCTTCACCTTAATGCACATGATGATGAGGATAGTAAATGGTCATATGTGTTTTTTAGAGAAGAGACAGAATGGTACCAAAATATATTGACCCTTGTATAATGAAGCATGAGATTTACTTTTCCTCATGGTATGTAGATTACCTTTTAAGCTTTCTTTGATTTATAATGATTTAAGTTAAGATACTAAGCAATGGTACATTAGTGAGATGTGGCATGGATGTGAAAGTTATAGTACTTCCAATGAAATGCTTATATGATCAAGGCCAATAACCTCGGTGGTTAAAAGAATGAAATGCTGAGGAGGCTTTAAATTATTAGAGCCACCAATCTTAGTAAAAGGATGAGAAATAAAAAAGTTCAATGATGTTTGACATAAAGATTTAATAGAATTTAAGGAAAGAGACGTTAGAAAAGGGGATTATTGTGTGAGCATGTCTACCAACTCCAAATATTTTTGTACTTGAAAATCTAAGACATATAAAGATGTTATTGGGATCAAACCACTTATTTGGGGTTTGGTATAGTTAATCATTTTAGTAGTCTTGTACGAATGCTAGTGGTGCTCCATCTTGCATGATGTGTGATGTGAAAGGAGAGATGAGGCAAGAGGAATACTTATACCTTAAGACACAAAGTTTTGATACTAGGGGTGATTATTGTCCATTACATGTGCACACACACACACACACACACGCACTCATGCCCACCTACCCACTACATGTCACATATGTGATCATCCACAATTACATGCATACATACATTTTAAATTATACTTTAGATCACTGTGTTGGAACCCTAATTGAGGTGTACAAAAGGAAAAGAATGCATCTAAGAGCTCCTAACCAAGAGTTTAGAAGGCCAAACTAAAGGTGCAAAAGTAAAGTTAATTACCAAGATATTAGGATATGACATCATGATGACACCTTCTTTCGTGAGACCACGATTAACCAAAGATGCTCGAAAACAGGCTTTAGTACTACCCATGAAGTGCATACATGTTTTTTGTTGTGGTGCTTTTACAGAAAGACAAGTAGATGAAGCGTTTGAATCATAGGGGGCAAAAGTGTCTTGGAGTATGATTACATGTAAGGTAGCTAAGGGCATTTACACACACACACACACACGCACACATAGACATACTTATATTGATATAAATATAAATATAGGTCTACGAATGATATTTCATAGTATGTATAGTGAGAGAAAGTGTGTGTGCGTGTGTATATATATAGATATATATGGAAATGGATTCGTGTAAGGCTTATATCCTTAATCAATAATAGTAGAGGGAGTGAGGGGAGTGAGAGGGAGGTTCAATCAAGCAAAGCCACTCATCATATATAATCTGCATGGAGAGAATGCAGAAGCTCATGTGTTCAAATGGCGTCCTCTTCTTCTCCATCTCCGTCTCCTTCCCCGTCTCGTTCTTCTTCTCCATCTTCTCCTCCTCCTCCTCCTCCTCCTTGCTGTTCGTCGTCATGATGGGCATGTTCCTTGCAGATGATAGCTCCTTTATATATTGCGCCGCGCAGAGGGATACTGCACTAGAGGTGGGCTTCTATGGCGGATCGTGCCCTGAGGCAGAGAGCATCGTGCGGACTGTGGTGACTTCTCACTTCCAGTCCGACATCACCCTCTCTGCCGCCCTCTTGCGCCTCCACTTCCACGACTGCTTCGTCCGTGTAAGATGATCAGTCGAACAGAAGATGATATCACATGCTGCGCCTTTCCATTTCCTGCATATACACACGTATATATATATATATACTAGCTAGCCTATGCTGTGCCTTTCCATTACCTGCATATACACACATATATGTAGTGGCTGGCTTGGCTGGCCCACTAATCGCGCTTTGTATAGTTGGTATCACACCACATACTTACATACATGTCTTTGTGTGTAGGCTCAAGTGTTCATATAATTGCTTATCTTATAACTCAGAGTCTAGTCCTACCCTTAAATTGTTCATAATACTTATCTAGCTGAGAGTCTAGCCCTAGCCTTAAATTCCAAATCAAGCAATCCTCCATTAAGAGTTTGACACTTGATAGTGTTATAAGGCCAAGAAAAAAGCAAAGTACTTAATACTAAAGTGAATTAGGGTCTCATTATACCAATCTTGATAAAAGAACCAAATATGAGTTCAATCCTTAATAGAAAACAATGGCAAGAGTCACTACGATGAAAAGCTAAATAAGAGTCTAGTAGCACTTGAGTTATACCTTAGTGTAATCTCAAACTCTCTTCTCCTTCACTACAAGCCTTAGAAAGCTCAAGAGTCAATTTTTTGACTAAAAGATCCTCCACAAGGCGCTAACAAAGAACTTGATAGAGAAGTAGATAAGAGTCTAATACTAGATTTCTATATAATCATGACTTGATATACAATCATCTCATCCACCATTACAACCATTGGTTACGGTCTAGATCAACTACTTGAAATATACTAAATTGTCAAGAGTCATCTTATTCCTACTCTTTAATTGGAGTCTACATGAACCCTTAAACTTCAATGGAAACTACACAAACCACTAAAGTTCTATGAAAACCTTTCCTTAGGTACAATCTAATATAGAACTTGATAGAACATATATTTCAAGGCATAAAATCCAAATCACATATAGTGAACTTGATAGAGTCACCTCATCCACTCCAATTTAGCTCCTCAAATAGCCTAGATTAGACACTAAACTTGACAATCATCAAACCAACCATAAAGTAGATTCTAATTATAGATGGAGTTGAGTTTTTTTACTCAATTTCTTTGGCCATGCTCTCAATGTCATGGTGCATGTGACATGATTAGATTACTCGCCATTCAAGGGTAGATGCACATCACCCATAGACACATAGTAATAAATGGCATGATGTTTAAGGATTGCGGGGCACCGCATAAGTTCTTGTAATGGAGCACTTATAAGTCCATGTGTAAAGACCATCCACAACATTGTGCTAATTTCTCACTTATGGATTCCCTTGCATTTTTTTCAACCTCTTTTTTTTTGCGGTCAATAAGGTATGTGCTTCATATCATGTGAATTCAATATTGGGGATTTTTAAGTTATGAAATTTGCAAAAGTAATTATAGAATGAGGTAGTTTTTAGAGATACCTTTAAAATATACAAATTTGTGATGGAGAAGGGTGTATTGTAATAATGAGAAATTCATAGATAAGAAATCTTATGAACACCAAAGTATCTATGCATATGAACATGATACATGTTTATATCTATGTTACATTAACACTTGGGGGGTTTCACTATATGTAAACCCTTACTATTAGGTGCATTCAATATCTAATTTGAAAACCCCTTATCTATAAATTTATTTTGATAAATCACACCATTTTCTTATTCAACATATGGGCATTCCCATTGAACGATACTCTTTTATATGCAAAAAATATTTGAAAATGAATTTTAGAAATCTATTTTCTTGAACCCATTTGATAGACTTGCATATTTGTGAGCAAAACCCTCCCTCCCCCCCAAAAAAAAACCAAAAAAGGAGCATTACCATAAAGTTATTATTCTTTGTTAAGTCATAAGTTATCCATGTGCAAATGCAAGTCTTATGCATTTCAATTTAAGGTGCTAACTTCAATGCATAGTTGTCCCATATGTGAAGCCTTAAGACGAGCAAGCCATGTTTAATTTACCTAGTACTATTGTTTCGTATTGAAATCAATTAATGTTTTCTTGAAGGGTTGTGACGGCTCCATCCTCATTGATGGATCAAATGTAGAGAGGACTGCTCCAGCTAATAGTGGGCTAAGAGGCTTTCAGGTCATTGAAGAGGCAAAGTCTATGCTAGAATATGAGTGCCCTGGTATAGTTTCATGCGCCGACATTCTTGCCCTTGCAGCTAGGGATGCTGTGGATTTTGTAAGGACATTGGTCACGCTTTTTGAATTGTCAAATTAGTGGGAGAAGTAGTTTCCAATATTTTGACTAGGCAACTAAGTGGATACAATCTTAAAATCTATTCTTAGCTTTTGGGCCTATAGTTTACTTTTAATGTTCTAGTCAACTATTGAAAATTTCCACTAATTTTCATCACATGCTAATCACAACTATTTGGACTTTGATAGAGTGGAGGACCTTCGTGGCTTGTCCCTCTTGGAAGAAGAGATGGAACAATGTCTTTAGCATCAGATGCAAGCAATATGCCTTCACCACTTGATTCTATACCTACATTGATGCAAAAGTTTGCAAAAAAGGGATTATCTACACAAGACCTTGTTGTCCTTAGTGGTAAGCTTGAATTGTTCTTGCATCAACTAGAATCATATCAATGTGATATCAAGATGATTCTCATAGAGAATAAGGGTGTGTGAGTATGGATGCACACCATATGGCATGGACGGATGACTCACCACATCTATGCTTTTCCTTAATATGCGCTTAAATCCAACAAGTACCCCGTTCATTGATTATTTCTAGCGACATCTCGTTAAAGGCATGCTATTCAAGTGGTTGAGCTCTTCCTTGGAGCAAATTGAGTTACTCCAAGGTAAAAGTTAAAGTGTGCTAGGATATTTGTTGGTTGTTTCTCCTCTTTTAATTAATTTTCCATTGTGGTTTACACACACACGCACACACATACACACACATTGTTGCTTGAGTGCTTTCTTGTGCCCCCTTGTTATATTTGATGACAAACCAACTACTTTGGCACAATTTAGCAAGATGCAAGATGTCCATTGCTACCATGATAGCCTCGAGCAAAAGTTTGAGATCTAGAACCAATGGTTTTTTCTCAATGTAATACAAGTTGGTTGGCCAACTAGATTAAGAAAAAGTTTGAGATCTAACACATGGTTTTCATGAATGTGATACTAGGTGGCCATACATTGGGCCAAGTAGAGTGCAGATTCTTTGCGTACAGGCTCTACAACTACTCGGGGACGGGGCGCCCCGACCCTGCAATGGATAGCGGGCTTAGGGAGACGCTGAGGGCGCACTGCCCGCAGGGTGGCGACGGCTCTAAGAAGGTCGCCTTGGACACCGGCAGCCAGACCCAGTTCGACGCCAGCTTCTTCGCCAACCTCCTGCGAGGCTATGGCGTCCTCGAATCCGACCAGAAGCTCATGTCCGACACCACCACCTCCTTCCACGTCCAGTCCTATGCTGACCCGCTCAGTGGCTTGCCGGGCTTCCGGTTCCATGCCGACTTCTCTGCGTCCATCATCAAGATGAGCAGCATCGATGTCTTGACCGGCTCTCACGGAGAGATCAGGAGAGCTTGCTCCTCTTTCAATTAAACGCCTCCCCGCGCCGCCGCCGCCGCCCCCGCCCCCACCCCCACCTCCTTCCACGTCCAGTCCTATGCTGACCCGCTCAGTGGCTTGCCGGGCTTCCGGTTCCATGCCGACTTCTCTGCGTCCATCATCAAGATGAGCAGCATCGATGTCTTGACCGACTCTCACGGAGAGATCAGGAGAGCTTGCTCCTCTTTCAATTAAACGCCTCCCCGCGCCGCCGCCGCCGCCCCCGCCCCCCACAAGTATCATTGTTTAACTCAAGTATGCTTCACTTGCCATTCATCATTACTCTTGACTTCAATAAATGATAAAGGCTTATATCACACGCATGACTATGTACACACACACATATCCACCTATCCCACACATAATAGGATCAAGCAAGAAATATTGCAATATCATTGTCGCATACATGGGTAATGGACCTAGATCAACCAAATATCCCAATCATAAAGACGACATCAATACTCTTCATTTTTGTAGAACAATAATCTCTCTCTCTCTCTCTCTCTCTCTCTCTCACATATCCTACATCACACATGGGAGGCTTAAGCAAGAAATATTGGATCATCACCATTGCAAACATGGGTGATGGTGGACCTAGATCCACCCACTATCTCAATCTCCCAAAGATGACATCAACACTCTGTCTCTTGAAAGTACTAATCTCTCTCTCTCTCTCTCTCTCTCTCTCTCTCTCTCTCACACACACACACACACACATACACATTTGAGATATGAGAGAAGAAGAGAGATATAGACTTACTAGGCTCCTCTAAATAGGTACTTGCTTTGTCACACTCTCTTTTCTGTTTTTGCTAAAAACCATAGGTAAATTACTCGTGGATATATGTGTGCATCATGTGGGTTCAAAATAAGGTATTTTTAAAATACCATTTTATACATTTTTTACATATAAAAGGGTGTAATATAAAGGGATTATTTACATATTGAATTAAAAAAGGTTATGTTTTATTTAAAAAAAACACAGATAAGGATTTTTATAAATAGGTCTTGAACGCACGAGATGTAGAGGATATACATATAGTAACTTCCCCGAGCTAAAAACTAGGCAAGTGACAACAATCTAGCCACACCATACGCAATTGTGATACAAGCATAGAAATTACCCTTTCTTTCTTGAGCTAGTCACATCACTAAGAGGAGACATCATCCCAAAAGGCATCCACACTTTGTCTCTAAAGCAATAAGAAGGGGCATAGTGTTGAAAGATGTGCAATGTACTAGAGTTTGAAAATAGAGGCAAAGAAGGAGATCAAATTGGAAGATAGTAGGTAGGAATGCAAACCTCCATTGCAAGAAGATGGAGTAAGGTATGGGCTTGATAATAAGCAGTGCTTGAAAATAAGGATCCTTAGGATAAGTCATCTAAAAGAAGTGGTGAACACGTCCAAGCATTTTACTCAAGTTTAAGAAGAGGACATGGCACATCCTCTTCAAGCGGTCATGGTATGAGATGTGGTGGTGATAACTGGCAAAATAAGTTAAATCAGTAGTTCACAGTGAAATACAGGTTTCAAAAGGCCATGGAAACTTTAGAGGCAAGGGAAGTTCTAGAGAAAGAGGTGGATGACAGAGCATATATTCTAGCAATTCTAGTATTATTTGTCATTATAGTGGCAAAATATATCATATTGCAGTCTAGTGTTATACTATGAAGGATGATATTTATAGTGATAAATTGCAACAAAGGAAACTATGCACAAAGCATGATGTGACAAGATTAGAGAGTATCTTGTCAATATTGTCTTTTATTATTCTGATGCTAATCACTCACTCTATGTGAGAAAGAAAGATGCAGATTTGGTTATCACTACCATCTATGTGGATGACTTGATTATTATAGGTGACATTGACAATGGGACTAGTCTAGATGTCAATGACCATTTGAAGAAGAAGTTTGAGATGAAGGATTTGAGTGAGCTAAGGTACTTTCTTGGTATTGAGGTGATCGAATGTGATGATGATATATGGCTATTCGAAAGGTAGTATGGCTTAGATATATTATCTAAGTATGGTATGATAGCATGTAAACCACTTTCAGTACTGTTGGAGAAAAATGTAAATTTGAGTGCTAATGTTGGGAGTAAGATAGAAGACCCTACTATATTCAAAAGGATAGTAAAATTTTAATTTACATTACTATCATAAGGCACGACTTGATTTATGTTATTGGCCTTGTCAATCAGTTTATGCACATGCCTAGAAAGCCTCATTTGGATGTAGTTAGTGTATATTGAAGTATGTGAAGTCTTCTGATGTGGTCATCCAGAAATTGGCTCTTCTACTTGCTAGGATAAGCTTCTAGCTACTTTTCTTTTTGAATCCCAAGGAAATTGCCCAAAATCTTTACTCTAATTGGTTATGGGCCTTCTCGTGAAACTTGCTTGTTTTTCTTCTAGGTTTGGTTTGCTGCTCCCCGTTCAGTTTCTAACTATTATGATTTGAACTTCCTAGATTATGGGCTTATGACTAAGTTGGGGTTCAAGTATCTCCGTATTGGTTGTGGTTGTGTCTTCACACTATGTTTATCGCACCCAAAAGATGAATAAGTTCTTCAATTTGAAGCAAATGGGACTGACCTTGGAAGCATACTACTCCAAGTTTGTTTCTCTTCTTAAATATGCACCCTCCATGGATACTATCCAACAAGTGTCCAAGTTCTGCAATGGGCTAAATGACAGATGATTTTTTATGCTGAGGAGTGTTTAAAAATAGCCAAAAATTATAAATATCAGGGGAAAAATAGACTTCGTCGAAGGCAGTGGTTGCAATCAGTACGATTTTAAGCAACAAGTCCCTAAAGCGCTAGTGCTTATTTTCATGGAAATCAAACGGTGGTAGATGACCGAGCTGGAGTTTACCTAGATGTAAAATGACGTCAAGAATCCAACGCAAGTCTCAGATCTCAATTCCGAGGTCATTTGATCCCCCATTTAATCCCCGCAAGGTTCAGGGTTGTGAAGCACCTACTGGATCTAAAAGCCAGGAAGAGCGTGACATGGCCTACCTTAGTAGATTTCGACATCACGGAACCACCCGTCTAGACGGATCTCGATTCTGATGTCGTTTGCCCCCTCAAAATTGAAAAATCCACTTCCGCACAGTGTGAAATCCAAGTCATGAACCACTTCTTGTGTGCTTTAAAGCTTAAAGCTCTAATTAAGAGCTTAAAAGCTCAAGAATGAAACGCCATGGGGGGGGGGGGGGGGAGGGGGGGCGTCAGTTTTTCCCCATTTTTCCTCTATTTTTCATCATTTTCTGATCGGGCAAATGGAGAGGAACCCTCTTGGTTGTGGGATGAAGATTCTCTGTGCCTCTGATCACTCCACACTATAAGGATATGAGCCTATAGTGACGAGTGTTAGCGACGATAAATAGCGGTGTCGCTATTTGCGTCGCTATTAGCGTCGCAAATGTGACGCTGATAGCGAAGGTACCTAGAGCAAAAAAACACGGGCCGAAACCCGAGCATGTTATTTTTCGCACATTCACGAAACAAAGAGCGAGAGGGAGAGTGACCATCTTGCTGAGAGGGAGAGAAAGAGAGAAAGAATACTTCTCACCACCACCGCCGCCACCGTTCGCGAAGAAGAGGAGGAGGTGTACGGAGGGCGAAGAGGAGCTGCCGTCGCAAAGAGAAGCCACCAAACCCTTCTTCGAGTATTTATGGTGAGTACATTGTCCATTCTTGCTTTGCTTTTGTGTTTTCTCTCTCTCTTTTACTTGTTTTCTGTATAATCTGTGTATATTGAGAGAGAGAGAGGAAATGAGAGAGAAAGAGAGGGAGAGGGAGAGGGAGGGAGAGGAAATGAGAGAGGGAGAGGGAGAGGGAGGAAATGGGAGAGGGGGGAGAGAGAAAGAGAGGGAGAGGGAGAGGGAGAGGGAGAGGAAGAGAAAATGAGAGAGGGAGAGGGAGTTTTCTCTCTCTCTCTTTTACTTGTTTTTGGTATAAAATATGTGTATTGAGAGGGAGAGAAAATGAGAGAGAAAGAGAGGGAGAGGGAGAGGGAGGGAGAAAGAGAGAAAGAAAGAGAGAGGGAGAGGGGGAGGGAGAGGAAATGAAGTATAATTCGTGTGTATTGAGAGAGGGAGAGGAAATGAGAGAGAAAGAGAGGGAGAGGGAGAGGGAGAGGGATGGAGAGAGAAAGAGAGGGAGAGGGGGAGGGGGAGGGAGAAAATGAGAGAGGGAAAGGGAGTTTTCTCTCTCTTTTACTTGTTTTTGGTATAATTCATGTGTATTGAAAGAGGGAGAGGAAATGAGAGAGAAAGAAAGGGAGAGGGAGAGGGAGGGAGAGGAAATGAGAGAGGGAGGAAATGGGAAAGAAAGAGGGGCAAATTTTGTTATTTACATTTTTGTTACTTTTAACGTCGGTATAAGGCCTATATCTTGTAGTGCCAGACCACCGAGGAATGATGCATTGAGAAAAGAGATAAAAAACCAATATTTCTCTCTCCTCCCTCTCTTGCAAAGAGGCAATTCATGTGCAAGAAGTCAAGAAGAAGAGGGGTTGAAGGATGCTTGTCCGACTGTGATCGGATTGCTTAAAGATGAAGAAGAGGCTGAGGAAAGAGGTTCAGCACTGAATAATGGTTGCTAGTCAGTCTGTGGGCTGCCCAGAATAATTATTAAAAAAACCCGCAGCACGCAAGACACGTGGTATGCTCTAATTTTACAAAGAAATTTGATTATTTTTGTTGTTTCATGGTCCAAATGTTGTTCATATGCGATGAATTTTTGTTTGAACCTTGTTTGCATCATGTTTGAGGGTTCTAACTATAGAAATGCAAAATCCGTAATGATTTAGAGCCGTTATTAATTCTTTAAAACCCACAAAATGTCATTTTTAATGAAAATTAGTGGTTTTTTTCGATTTTGAGTTGGGAGAAAGGAGTGAAAATGGGATAAAATTAGAGAAAATGTTAAGTTTTAGTAAAAATAATAAGCCAACACAAATAAATCAGAAAATACCTATTTTTCATAAATAATAAATAGAAAAAAATAGTAAAAAATAAAGAAAATTAGAGTTTTCGTGCTAAAAAAATATAGAAAAATAAGATTTATGTGCGTGAATATTTGGCGAGGTTAAAGCATGAGGTCAAGTCTCAGTTTGGCCTCGTCCTTTGTGTTATAGTACGTGTTTATTATTTTTTACATACAAAAATGATACAAAACAACCATTTATACCTATGTACCGCAGCAACACCTAAACGGTGAGGGGGGGAGAAAGTTTGTGCGATGATCTAATTGCTGAAAAGATACAAATTTGGTTTTTTTTTTTTGCATAGCATTTAGGGATCGTTCCATAATTAAATATAGGTGACTAGTAGCACGCAAGTTCTGGTGCTAGTCCCTAAAGCAGCGCAGCACGTAATGCTTAATTAAAATTCATGAAAGGGTTGTTTTCTGCACCTCACATGGCTTATTTTTTTAAAATCATAAAATGGTTGTGCACAATCGTCATACACCTTGCATCAAGCATGCCACGTGGTATCTTCTGGAATGCATTGCACTTGTTTGATAAACTTTGACCAACACTAAGAGGACAGGAAACCTAAGGTGTAGGTTTAGACGGGTGCTTCCATTGGGAAAAGTTTTGCGAGGCAAATCAAAATCGCCTGGAACGCGGAATTATGAAAGAATAGAGTTTGTGCAAATATTATATGTGTTAACGACGCATCTTCTTGGGGCCAATCCCCGAGGTGTAGGAGAGTCGAGTGGAGCCACGGCAATTAGCCGAGAGGTGCTTCCCTATGTGTGTATTACAAGGCATTATGCCTATATGTTATGGGAACTCCCTCTGAGGAGAAGGGAATGTGAATGTTGGACTACATATTGGATACAAACGAAAAATCGTCATAAGCATTTAATGCAAAGTGAGTTTTAGATGCTCCTGACCGGCGAGGCCGTGTGGTGGGGTTATTTGTAGTATGCATGAGGTCCAGCTAGTGCCATAGCCAGTATCAACCAATTTTAGGTCCCATCAATGGTGCGTCTGTCGGGAGCCGCCAACAAGTGGTGGTTCTCGAATCTAGGGTTTTTAGGGACCAAATAGTTGGTTTATGTCCTCTGACAAGGATCGTCAAGTCAAAATAAAAAAAGCAGAACGTGTTGAGAGGGCTAGACGGCAGTTGGAGATTGTAAGACTCTATTCTCCTCAAAGGAGTAGCTCGTTATGTATAAGTGGTAGTGGTTCTAGTAACCTAGGTATTACAAGTAGTTCTTTGAGTGCAAGTGGAAGTCTTGGTACTTCCCTATTTTCAGTTAATCAACCCACAACAAGTGGGGTGTAGTGTTGCCTACACAAACTCTTGTTGTCAATCTGGTGGTAGCCATGGCACAACCTATCGTAATTCCAATAGGTACACCGGATTTACCAGCATTAGGAGCACCATTACCCATTTTCCATGGGTTAGCAGAAGAAGATGGAGAACTCCACATTAAGGAGTTTCAAACCCTCATATTCAACTATCAAATCCAAGACAAAGGACGTCTAATGATGTTCTTTAACATGACATTAAAAGGAAGAGTGACAGTGTGGTATCACGGTCTAGAAGCCGGAACCATAACTAGCAATGCCCAATTCTTTACGGCTTTCCATAGAGAGTTTGCCCTTGAGAAGGGTGGGCAATATTGGTTGCGTGTTTTGAATGTAACACGCCAAGAGCCAAATGAGAATGTCCAGGCATATGCCAAGAAACTAAAGCAAGTTCTTCGCAAACTTAATGCTAATATTCCTATTCCAGTGACTGCACAATTACAAAATTTCCTACATGGATTGGATTTTAATATCCAGGTGCAGCTGAGTAGTGTTGCTTTGGCCGATATTGACATTACCATTATCCAAGTAGAAGGAGTAGAGTCACACTTGCAAGCAGCTTATGCAGCAAGGATAAATTGAAATGCTAATAATTTGGCCTTGACCAATGGGAGTCAAGGGGACCCCATGTTAAATATGAGTGGAAAAGGGAGTATCATGTCGAATTTGCCTATGTTACCAACTCCTCCTAGCATGGCTATGCCTATGGCTAGTCAGGCGGCCTCACTAAATAGTGGGGGAAACCAAACAATGAATCCTAATGTTGTCCTTGTTGGTTCCTAATCAAGTGGTTAGGCCCATGGGGTGACAAACTGACGATCCTGACTATGAGTCGAGTACTTCTAATGTCCTTGGTGAAGTTAAGGACATGATGAAGCACTACACTGATATGATCTCTAAACAATATCGACAAATAGCTGTAGATGTCAATTTTCTTAAGAAGCAACATAATTTGATAGGAAGCCGACGCCCTGAAGGGTGGCCCCTCAAGATTCAACTGTAAGTGGTGTGGGGGCCAACATTTCCCTAGGAATTGCCCGAATGTCAAATGTGATATTTGCGGAAAGTCTGGCTACTTAGCTGCTACCTGTTGGAGTAAGATCAGTTCTCTCCAACAAGGGAGTAAACAACTAGGTCCAGTTAACCATCGCACACAAGGGAATAATCTCGAGCAAGACGATGGACCAAGGTAAATACTGAAAGAGGAAAGGCTATTGTAGAGGAGTTACCTCATGGCAGTGGAGTCAGCCTTATGAGGCTGTACGTGTCAATGATATTGAAACTTCTAATCTACGAGCCGTAACAAGAGGTCAAAATATTAAAGAGGGTGACAAAGGAATTGTAAAACTTGTTGAGGGAAGCCCTAAGCAAGATGCTAGGGAAAAGCGAGTCCTGAATCCTGATATGGAAGGTGGACCGTTAAGACCTATTGGCAGTAAAGTCGATCCTGAGGAGGGTAAATGATTGCCAAGAAAGAAGGTAAAAGCTAGAAAAGAGGCACCAAAGCCGATTGAAAAACCAAAGGAGAGAATGGTGTGGTGCAAGAAGAGAACTTTGGCTAATTATCACGACTTTGATCTAGCAAGTTCCCTTTGCGAAGTCAAACTAGACGTGAATCTCCTGCAATTGATTAAACTTTCTCTAGGAGTATGCAAGGAATTCAAGAAAATCCTTGTATAGGGTATATAGTAGAACTTTTGGGCATAGCTAGAGTGGGGGAAGATTGGTTCGATCATGCTGAAAAGCATTGCCCTAGGGTTCCAGCATATGTGGATGGAATATTAGTGGAGCACGCTATCGTGGACACTGGATCCTCCGTCAATATCATAAGTTCAGACTTGATGGAGAGGTTAGGTCTAGAGATCCAAAAAGACAGCTCCACACTTAGGATGGCTGATGATAGTCTAAGACAACCAGAAGGTTGCATTACTAAGGTCCATGTTACAGTTGCGAGCATGGAATGCTATCTGGACTTTAGGGTGATAAGGTTTGCGGGAGGTCCTAGCTATCGAGTTTTGCTAGGTAGGGCATGGATTCTACGGACAGACTATCAAGTCGATATACCCCCTGATCAAGTGATTCTAGGTTGAGGTGCCCATCGTGTAATAGTGGATGCTTACCCTGAGCCTCCTCAGAGTGAGAGAGCTCCCCTATCCTCCACTGAACTAGAAATAGTAGATGATCCATTTGGTAGTGAGATGTCATCGAGTGATGGATCTAAGGGCCCACTACAGAGAATATTTATCAAATAACCTTGAATGAGCCAATAGAGCCTCATGATCGAATAAGAGACGCGGACGTTATTGAGTTAGATCTTGGTACGCTAAATGATTCGCGGCCAATTAAATTAGGGTCCGTGCTCAGTTCAGAAGAAAGAGAGGACTATGTATCCCTAATTCAAGAGTTCCGTGATATCTTTGCTTGGAGCTATTCCTCCCAGTCTAGCTGTGCATACTATTCCTGTAAAGGAAGATACCCACCCTATACGTCAAAAAGTAAGGCATATGCCTTTTGAATTAAGGGATGGGTTGTACGAGGAGCTATAGAAGTTGTGGAAAGTGGGTTTGATCTTCCCTATTCAGCATACTGAATGGTGCTCACTAGTTGTGATCAGGAAGAAGAATGATAATCAAATCTGTCTTTGTGTAGATTTTAGAGAGCGGAATAAGCAGACTGTTAAAGATTACTATCCGTTGCCGTCTATTGACCAAATTTTGGATCAACTAGTGGATAGGGAAATCTATTTGTTTATGGACTCCTTTGCAAGGTATAACCAAATGGCGATCGCTGAGCAAGACAAGCTAAAAACGACATTTATTACAATCTTTGGTACCTTCGCGTACCATGTGATGGCATTTGGGTTGTGTAATGCACTTGGTTCGTGGCAAAGAACAGCTGACAAGACCTTTGGTAACATCTCCCCAGAGGAGCTGAAAGTATTCATTAATGATCTAGGGGCAGCCACTATAAGGGATAGACAGTTGATCATTTTGCAGAAGTGTTTTGAGCATGGCAGACAATTTTGCATAGCTCTTAACCCACGGAAGTGCGTCTTTGAAGTCCCTTATGGGCTCTTGTTAGGCCATGTGGTTAGTTACGTAGGGATTGCAAATGATCCTAAAAAGATCAAGGTCATAGTTGCCATGTGTCTGCACCGTATTCCAAAGGAAGTGCATAGCTTTCTGTCATCAGTAGGGTATTATTGGAGGTTTATCAATGCCTTGGCAGAAAGAACGTTGCCACTGACCAACCTATTGTCCTTTAATTGTCAGTTTTCGTGGAGTGATGCTTGCAAAGTATCTTTTGACGATGTGAAGCAGGAGCTTGCCAAATCACCTATTTTAAAAGCACCAAATAGGGGTGAAATGTTCTATATATTTTTAGCATCAACATGTGTACTATCAACTGTCGTTTGGCCCAAATTTGGGATGAAAGGTGGTACCATCCAATAGCTTTTGCCAGTCGGAAGCTGGGCATATCGAAAATTAACTACACCTATATGGAGAAGTTGTGCCTTGCGATGGTATTTGCGGCCAAAAAGTTCAGGCACTACATTCTTTACGAGAGGGTGATTTTTTATACGAAGGCGGAAGGGCTTCGATTGTTGTTGAATAAGTTACAGCCACTTGACCGTTTAGCAAAGTGGTTAATCATTTTGCAGGAATTTGATTATGAGATTAAGAGCAAGCTGAACAGTACCCTGCCATGGCACAAGAAGAACCTCAAACCTGGCCAAGAGAGGCTGCAAATAGCTTGCTAGCCACAAAAACCTACAAGAAACCTTCTTCTCACCAAGAATCCATGCTCTCCAAACACACAAGAGAGAGGCACACAAGAGATTGATAGATTCAAACCATCCTCACACTCTTCCTCTTCCTCACTCTCCATGAGATCTTGCAATGAAAGCACAAGAGAAAGAGACAAGAACAAGAAGGCAAGTGTTGTGCCAAATGAGGGAGAGAGGGAAATGAAGTGTGAGGAGAAGATAAAGGAAGAGAGAGGGTGTAACCACCTCAACTTCCCACCTCCTCAAATCACTCGACAAGCCTCCTCCTTTTCTTTTTCTTGATATTATAAAATTGCAATGCATACATCTTGGCTAAGGTCTAAAAACCCTTCAATTTTTGGAATGAGACAAAAGGTGTTTGACCTTCCCTTTTCCTTTCCATATTTTTAGATGTGAGCTTAAGGACCCACATTGTTACATTGCTTCATAAATGATTTTTGACAAAAATTACATTTGCAATGGATCATTTTACAAAAGATATTTCCATGACAAGCACATTTTGGTGCCTTTATTTGCATTGATTTCTTGGTCATCATTCCTCCCACACTTAAGTGTGAAGTGTCCCCGCGAACAATTTTGAAGAAGAACCACCATCAGCACTTGAAAAATCTTCGTCTTCATCTTTAGAATTTGTCTTCATTTCTTTTCTTCATCGTCTTTGAATTGTCATTGGATAGGGAAGGAAAATAACAAACAAAAAGAAAGACATAACTAGGTCATAAAGCCTAGGTCACAAACACTCCACAATAAAAATTCACTGAGCACACAAAAGCTAGGGCTTTCAACCAACTTGCACACAAGAATAACTTCACATTTAGGATAGACGGAAAAACAACCACACCATGAAGCTTGACAAATAAACCCAAAGAAGATATAACCTTGATGCACACCCTCACAAAAGATAAGTCAATTTAAAGCACTCCACCCGGTTGTTGTTAAAAAGGAAAAGAGATGTGGGTTTTATTACCAAAAATAACAAAAGAAAAGAAAAAATAAATCTTGGTGTGTTGGAGGGTATTCTGGGTGGAAGAAAGAATGAATTCAAGATAGAAGAGAAATAGCATATGAACTACCAACAAAGTAGTTGTGGAAATATCAATCCTTAAGGTTTGTTTTGTTTAATTGCAAAAGATATCTGTTTGTAATAGCCAACGTTGGAAATAAAGAAGGAAAGGATAATGTTTCTTTGAGGCACCTATGGATGATTGGCCTACGTGGACGTATGGAGGAAAAGACGACATGAAAAAGGACAGAGGGATGTCATAAGGAGAAGGCGATGGAGTTGCCAATGTTGTCATGGACCGTTGTCAAGACAGAGGCAGAAGGCGGATTGACAAGCAAAGTAGAACATCACTCTTGTGCTGCAATGCCATGCAAGGGGTGTAAGTGTGGAAGATTCCACCTGTGCATAGTGGTTACGAAGCAGGCTCGACGAGGATAGAAGGAGGCTGTGAAAGGTAGGGAATGAGAGAGAGAGAGAGAGAATGAGAGAACGGAGGGCTTGTATAGTGGAAAAGGGGCAGAAAGAGAGGCGTAGAGAATAGAGGTAGGTATTGTTGGGGAAGCGGCTATCACTGTGTGTAACCTTCTATTCTTTTCTTCTTGATACATTCTTTAGTGTGCACATTGACCTTTAATAGCATCCTTTGAAACTCGTAATGGCTGAAATGGTACTTCAAAGCCCATTCTTTCTTGCAAGCTCCATAGCCACCTCCTTCCCGGCCAATGCACCAAATGAAGAGTACCTTGCCACGGCACAAGAAGAACCTCAAACCCGGCCAAGAGAGGCTGCAAATAGCTTGCTGGCCACGAAAACATGCAAGAAACCTTCTTCTCACCAAGAATCCATGCTCTCCAAACACACAAGAGAGAGGCACACAAGAGATTGATAGATTCAAACCATCCTCACACTCTTCCTCTTCCTCACTCTCCATGAGATCTTGCAATGAAAGCACAAGAGAAAGAGACAAGAATAAGAAGGCAAGTGTTGTGCCAAATGAGGAAGAGAGGGAAATGAAGTGTGAGAGGAGAAGATAAAGGAAGAGAGAGGGTGTAACCACCTCAACTTCCTACCTCCTCAAATCACCCAACAAGCCTCCTCCTTTTTTTTTTCTTGATATTATAAAATTGAAATGCATACATCTTGGCTAAGGTCTAAAGACCCTTCAATTTTTGGAATGAGACAAAAGGTGTTTGACCTTCCCTTTTCCTTTCCATATTTTTAGATGTGATCCTAAGGACCCACATTGTTACATTGCTTCATAAATGATTTTTGACAAAAATTACATTTGCAATGGATCATTTTACAAAAGATATTTCCATGACAATCACATTTTGGTGCCTTTATTTGCATTGATTTCCTAGTCATCACAAGCTGCCAAAGCTTCTGGGCATTGTAGAGTGTCTTGTGGATTTCAGAGAACCAAAAGAGGTCTTGGCTGAAAAAAGTGACATGGAGACTTTGTTCAAGATTGATACAGCGTCTATTCCCTCCTGGTATGTTGCTATAACACACTATCTTTCTACGAGAGAGACTAGAGCTACTTTATCAAAATTGGAGAAGAGGAAAATTAAACAACAGGCATTGAAATTTTCCTTAATCACAAGCACATTATATTGGTAGGGTGTTCATGATATTTATCGCCAATGTGTGATGCCTGATGAGGTTCCCTTTATTTTGGAAGAGTGCCATGACTCCGTCTGTGGAGGGCACTTTGCTGGGTTATTGGTGGCCGTCCATCTTCTAGGATTCATTTGACTATGTCAAGAGATGTGATACATGTCAAAGGCATGATAGTCGAGAGAATAGGAAGCGTCCACTTACGCCAATTATGGCTACCCTTCCATTTGAGAAATGGGGCATCGATTTTGTGGGACTAATTACCTCGTCGTCTACTACTCAGAAGAGATACATTATAGTAGCAAGTGATTATTTTACAAAATGATCAGAAGCACGGATGACGAGGCAGGACAATGCAAAAGAGACTATTAGTTTCCTACTTGAGCAAATCATTTGCCGATTTGGTCCGCCAAAAGAAATAGTATCGGACCGTGGAACTCACTTTTTAAATAAAGTGACTGAAGCATGGAAAATTACGAATAACAAGATGACCCCCTATAATGCGCAAGCAAATGGACAAGTCAAAAGTACCAATAAGCAGCTTGTGGGTATCCTATCCAAGATAGTCTCTGAAAAGAATCGGGACTGGGATACAAAGTTATATGTGGTAGTTTGGGCATATAATATGACGTTTAAATGAGGCACTAGTCACACCCCATTCAAATTAGTTTATGGGGAGGAGTGTGTCTTGCCCTTAGAAATTGAGTTTCCGACCATTAGATTCACAATCGATCATTCTCTAGGTGATGAAGATGCCCTATTTGAGCAGTTTACGACTATAGCCCACTTGGATGAACTTAAACTGCAAAGTTTGTTGCACCAGGAGATAGCTAAACGTCGAATGAAGCGGTTGCATGATCTGAAAGCGAAGAAATATACTTTTAAAAAGGGACAGTTAGTTCTATATTAGGATGTATGTAGGGAGCTGTTTCCAGGAAAGTTGGAACCTCGATGGGATGGCCCTTACAAGATAGTTCGTATAGGTAAAAATAAGTCCACAGTTCTATTAGCTGATCTACAAGGGGTGGAATTTAAGAATAAGGTTAATCTTAATAAGATTAAACCTTATTATTTCTAAGTATGCTAACACGGAAAAATGCATTGCAGGTCCATGCCGGGGTTGATTGGAGACCTGTAGGAGAGCTTAAATTGGTTGATGGGGCGGTTAATCCCTTATTTGGAGCACCCATATTTCGAGCAAAGTTATCATCAGGGGAGGCTTATCTGGTGGAGCAAGGGATATAAAGTGATTGAGCAAGAAGAGGGTACCTTTTTGTGGGAAATTAAAGTTTTCTGCCATCACTACTTACAAATCTTGACAAGCATCCCTGTTGAGTTTAATGAAGAAGGTGCGATGGAGCCGTCAATTCATTCTCAAAATATGTTGAACTTTGACTATCATAATTACAAATAGGGGAGTTCTTGATGGGCTGGCGGTGTAAACCTATTATGAACGTATACATTATACTTTGATGGAGCATCCAGGGGCCCTAATAGAAAAGAAAGTGTTGGAGTAGTTATCCGAGATCCCTGACATAGAGTTACAATGAAATTAGCTGCTTACCTTCGGGGTAGGATTCACTAACAACATGACGGAGTATAAAGCCCTGATTATGGGATTGAATATTGCTAAGAAAGGTGGTATTAGGAGGTTGTTAATAAAAGGGGATTCCCAGCTGATCTTAAATCAACTCAATGGGACATATACAATCTAGAATCCTCTCCTTCGTATGTATCATCGAATTGCTATAACCCTACTTGGTTGATATGGGTAATGCAAAGAGTAGCCGAGACCCATCTACCACTATTATCCTAGACCCATAGGTTCATTCGACGACATATTATGCGTACGCCTCTTGCTATATACGCAGGAGGTATGGGCCATAACTTGATGCATTTAGTTTAGGGCTGCGAGCCCTATTTTTTCCCTTGGAATGGAGTGTATTTGCGTATATTTACCTTTTTCCAAAGAGGGATCTCTATGAGCTAGTTGTTTGTTTCATTAGGCCAAGAGGGCCGGTTGTTTTAAGTAGTTAATGTTTGATTTCTTTAGGCCAAGAGGGCTAGTTGTTTTCAAGTTTTAATAATCCATTTCTTTAGGCCAAGAGGGCCAGTTAGTTTGCAGTGAAATGTGCTACTTCTTTAGGCCAAGAGGGCCCTATCTCTGTTTGGTGCAGGTGCGTTTAATGCTTTGTTGTTTTAGTGATTGCACCATATAGGTTGACGAAGTCGCTGGAGGGAGGCATTGCTGCAAAGGAGCTTCTTGTGGCCATTCCAGGTGGTTTCGTCCCCTTTTCGAGTTTTTTCCCTTAAGCAATTAATGATATATGTGCAGGTGAGGGTTACTTTCTTTTGTTGGTTGGGACTGACACTTGAGGCACAAAGTCCCAGGTTTAGGTTAGGTATGACTTGGGGAGGTCTGAGTAGTCATTGCCTCCTTCAAGGCATTGCCAGGCATTGAAAGACTTGTTTTAGAAGGCAGTTCTAGTGACTCTGCTCTGCTAACCTGCTAGGCGGCCGTTCTAGGAGTTCCTGTTAGTTGTGAGGCAATTAGAGAAGCCTACTAAAATAATTATGGAAAGAGACAAAACCCTAAAGATCTGAAAGACAATATATGAATATACGGAGGTGTGTAAAAAGGGGTTTTAACCCCTATAACAATAGAAAAGCAAGAAAAATCCTTGAGCTGTTGTTCATCACCTTGCGAAGGCCTGGTAGGTTCCTAGGGATGAGACAAGATCCAGGGCCGATACCTTGCCCTTCATTGGGGTGACATCTTGCCATAAAATAAAGAAAATAAAAGAAGGTTGGAGCGAAAATAAAAGTGAGCATTAGAAAAGGATTAAGTGTCACCTTGCGAGGGCTTGGTAGGTTCTTGGGTACCAAGATAGGACCTGAGGCCGATGCTCTGTTCTCCTTGAGTCACTACGCTTAGCTTTCTCCTTTTTACACGCCAAGTATGGACAATCAAATGCTAAAAGAAAATATTTTTTGATCTGGCTATAGGAGTCCTCGCCTAGTGGGATCTCCTGGTTGAGTTATCCTTAGTTAGGTAGGTAGTTCAGAACACCACTTAAGATGACCTCTTTGATAGTTCTTTTTAGCTTGGCTGTGTTGGAGCAATTGGTTAGTGACTGGCTTTAGACTTTTTGCTAGATTATGCTAGGCCTACTCCTTGTGGAATCATGCCTTGATTTTGTCGGGGGAGGGGGGGGGGGGGGGAGCTGTGTTGTGCTTTGATGTGTATCTTTTTTGTATCAGCTTGATGCTTTCTGTGGTTGTTTTTTTGTGTAGATCTGTTCGTGGGATTCGACGGGCTGCATCGCCCTATCCCATGGTCGCCAATGATAGATGATTTTTTATACCAAGAAGTGCTTTAAAATAGCCAAAAATTACGAATATCAAGAGAAAAATAGACTTCGTCGAAGGCGGCAGTTGCAATCAGTACGATTTTAAGCAACAAGTCCCTAGAGCGCTAATGCTTATTTTCATAGAAATCAAATGGTGGTGGATGGTCGAGTTGAAGTTTTTCTAGATGTAAAATGATGTTAGGAATCCAGCACAAGTCTCAGATCTCAATTCCGAGGTCGTTTGATCCCCCATTTAATCCCCGCAAGGTTTGGGGTTGTGAAGCGGCTACTGGATCTGGAAGCCAGGAAGAGTGTGATGGGTCCCAGCTTTGTAGATTTCGACGTCACAAAACTACCCATTCAGACGGATCTTGATTCCGATGTCGTTTGCCCCCTCAAAACTGAAAAATCCACTTCCACGATGTATGAAACCCAAGTCATGAACCGGTTCTTTTGTGTTTTAAAGCTTAAAGCTCTAATTAAGAGCTTAAAAGCTCAAGAATGAAACGCCATTGGGGGGGGGTGTCAGTTTTTCGGTGCCCCATTTTTCCTCTATTTTTCATTATTTTCTAATCGAGCAAATGGAGAGGAACCCTCCTAGCTGTGGGATGAAGATTCTTTGTGCCTCCGATCACTTCAGACCACGTGAGGAATGATGCATTGAGAAAAGAGATAAAAAACGAGTCTTTCTCTCTCCTCCCTCTCTCTCCTACATAGAGACAATTCATGTGCAAGAAGTTAAGAAGAAGAGGGGCTGAAGGATGCTTGTCCGACTGTGATCGGATTGCTTCAAGATGAAAAGAAGGCTGAGGAAAGAGGTTCAACATTGAAGAATGGTTGTTGGTTAGTCTGTGGGCTGCCCAGAATAATTATTAAAAAACCTGCAACACGCAAGACACGCGGTATGCTCCAATTTTACAAAGAAATTTGATTGTTTTTGTTATTTCATGGTCCAAATGTTGTTCATATGCGATGAATTTTTGCTTGAACCTTGTTTGCATCATGTTTGAGGGCTCTAACTACAGAAATGCAGAACCTGTAATGATTTAGAGCCGTTATTAATTCTTTAAAACTAGCAAAATGTCATTTTTTATGGAAATTAATGGGTTTTTTCGATTTTGAGTTGGGAGAAAGGAGTGAAAATGGGATAAAATCAAAGAAAATGTAAAGTTTTTGTCAAAATAAAAAGCCAACACAAATAAATAAGAAAATACCTATTTTTCATGAATAATAAATAAAAATAGTAAAAAATAAAGAAAATTAGAGTTTTCGCGCTCAAAAAATATAGAAAAATAAGATTTATGTGCGTGAATGTTTAGCGAGGTTAAAGCATGAGGTCAAGCCTCAATTTGGCCTCGTCCTTTGTGTTATAGTACGTGTTTATTATTTTTTACATACAAAAATGATACAAAACAACCATTTACACCTACGTAGTAACACCTAAATGGTGAGGGGGGAGAAAGTTTGTGCGACGATCTAATTGCTGAAAAGATACAAATTTTGATTTCCCTTTTTGTGCATAGCATTTAGGGATCGTTCCATAATTAAATATAGGCGGCTAGTAGCACGAAAGTTCTGGTGCTAGTCCCTAAAGCAACGCAGCACGTAACGCTTAGTTAAAATTCATGAAAGGGCTGTTTTTCGCACCTCACATGGTTGGTTTTTTTAAATCATAAAATAGTTGTACACAATCGTCATACACCTTGCATCAAGCATGTCACATGGTATCTCCTGGAATGCATTGCACTTGTTTGATAAACTTTGACCAACGCTGAGAGGACATGAAACCTAAGCTGTAGGTTTAGACAAGTGTTCCGTTGGGGAAAGTTTTGTGAGGCAAATCAAAATCTCTTGGAACGCCGAATTATGAAAGAGTGGAGTTTGTGCCAGTCCCCAAGGTGTAGGAGAGTCGCATTGGAGCCGCGGCAATTAGCCGAGAGGTGCTTCCCTATGTGTGTATTATGAGGCATTATGCCTATATGTTATGGGATCTCCCTCTGAGGAGAAGGGAAGGTGAATGTTGGAATACATATTGGACTACAAGTGCAAAGCGAGTTTTAGACGCTCCTGGCCTGCGAGGCCGTGTGGTGGGGTTGTCTATCGTATGCATGAGGTCCGGCTAGTGCCATAGCCAGTGCTAGCCCATTTTAGGTCCCATCATTAAATTATCCTCTGAACACTCATTTGGAATCAATGTGCCCCATAGACCTCCATGATGCCTTGATTCGAGTTGTTCCTATTGTACGTGAAGTACAATCAAAGCCTAACAACAATAAGTTCTGGAGCTACATTAACCAAAACAAAGGAGAATTCAAAGGTCAAGTAAAAAGAACCCAAGGCCAATTTTACCAAGGACAGAAGAAGAAGGAAAAATCCAACACAGTTGGAAATTTTATTCCTACCCATGGAAATAGGGATAGTCTTAGGTGCTTCCATTGTAATGAGACAGGACATTTCAAAAGAGATTGTCCAAAGCTTGGTAGGAACCATTACCAAGGCCAATTTTGAGGTCAAATATTACCCTAAAAGAGATTAATAAGGAGGAAGACCCTACTGTGGAAGAAGATATTGAAAGAGCAACTATTCATGCTGCATTCCATAGAAAAGGACCAAATTGCAATATTTAGTAATACAGACACCGGCTAGTCACCAAGGTAAATCATTTAAAGTTTTGATTGACTGTGGAAGTACATACTCATTCATTTCACCCAAGTGTGCTAAGAAGATAGGAATACATACAATAAATGCATCAAAACTACTTGTGGAATTAGCAAATGGAAAGGAAGTACTTTCTACACAACAAACTACCAAGGTAGAGTTTAACCTAGGAGAAAACTTTTCAACTATGAGGTTCATAGTAATGAACTTAGGAGCCTATGAATGTTTAGTAGGAATGGATTGGCTGATTCCCAATAATGCTCATATCCATTGTGGAAAACGTCAAGTCACATTTCAGGATTTGAATGGTGAAATAGCAACTACACAAGGTGAAACAAGGAAACCTAAAGTTCAATTAGAAAAATCTTCTCGAATTGTGAAAGGCTTGAAAGAAAGGATTACTTGTTTACTTGATCAAGCTTAACAAGATAAATCAAGATGGTCAAGCAAAAGAAGAACCATCCTGGTTAAAAGAGAACACCGATATATTTCCTAAAGAGCTAACTGAGTTACCTCCGGAAAGAGAAGTTGATCATGAGATCAAACTTATTCCAGGAGCTGCTCCAATGGCAAAGAGACCTTACAAAATGTCTATTCCTGAAGCCATCAAACTAAAAGAGCAACTCAAGCAACTGCTAGAACAAGGGTATATCCAACCAAGTAGTTCACCATGGGGAGCCCCAACATTATTCCAAAAGAAGAAAGATGGAACTCTTCATCTTTGTATCGACTACCGACGAGGGCTAAACTAGGTGACAGTAAAGAATAAGTACCCAATCCCGAGGATAGATGAGCTTCTTGATCGTCTACAAGGAGCAAAGATCTTTTCTAAGATTGATCTTCGGTCAGAATATTATTAGATTAGAGTCAATAATGAAGATATTCCAAAGACCACCTTCAACACAAGATACCGTCATTTTGAATTCATCGTGATGTCATTTGGATTGACAAATGCTCCAGCTACCTTCAACAGGTTAATGCATGACATTTTTAGACATCATCTTGCTGATTTTGTCCTTGTATTCTTTGATGACGTCCTAACTTATTCTAAGGAGGAAGAAGATCATGAATCACATATTCGCATTGTCCTAGAGACAATGAGAACACACAAGTTGTATGCCAAGAAGAAGAAGTGTGTGTTCATCAAAAGGAAGATTGAATACTTGGGATTCATAGTATCTGCTGAAGGTATATCAGTACATCCTGCCAAGGTCAAGGATGTTCAAGATTGGCCACCCCCAACCACTATCAAGGAAGTGAGAAGTTTTCTAGGTCTAGCAAGATGGTATAGGGTATCCATCAGAAACTATGCTCAAGTTGGAGCACCTCTTACAAACTTATTTAAAAAGCAAGTTGCCATTAATTTGACCCCAATCGAATAGTCTAGCTTTGAGCAACTAAAGCATAGTTTGGTAATTGCTCCTATCTTAAGGCTACCTGACTTAAGCAGGAATTTGAAGTTGCCACAGATGCCAACTCTCTTGCATTGGGATGCGTACTAATGCAGGAAGGACATCCTGTAGCTTACGTAGAAATATGCTACTCATGACCTAGAGTTATTAGCTGTGATTCATGCTCTCAAATTATGGAGACATTACTTGCTTGGAAATAAGTTTTCCTTAGTCACAAATCATAAAAGTCTTAAGTGGATTTTTACTTAGCCTGATCTTATTATGAGGCAACAACGTTGGATCGAGATTCTACAGGAGTATGACTTTGAAATTAAGTTCAAACCCCGGTAAATAAAATGTAGTAGCACATGCCCTTAGTCGTAAAGCCTTCCTTAATGCTCACTGAAGAACCATCTGGGGCAGAAACTCTAGCTACAATGGTATTAATGCCAACTAATCCTATTATAGAGTTGATCAAGAATGAAGAAAATAAGGACCCAAACTATCAACAATTGTTTTGGGAAGTTCAGAATAAGGAACAAGATCCCAAACTCAAGACTAAGTATCAAGAATTCTCTATAGATGAAGACGAAGGACTTGTTTATTTCAGAATGAGACTATACATTCCTTCAAGTCAGACTCTCAAGAGAAGGATACTTTGGCAAGCACATGATTCTCCTTTTTTAGGACACCCAGGGTATGCAAAGACCCTTAATGCTGTTAGGAAAAGTTATTACTGGCAAAAACTCAAGGGTGATGTACTTAAGTATGTCACTGAATGTCTAAATTGCCAAAGGGTAAAATCTGAACGTATCATGAAATGGGAATTTATTAACATGGACTTTGTAGTCGGGTTACCTTCTGTACTACAAGGAGGATATAACTCGATAATGGTGATAGTAGACATGCTAACAAAGGTCACTCATCTTATTCCAACAAAAACCAATTACAAAGCTTCAAATATTGCTAGAATTTTTATAAAAGAGATTTTTAGATTACATGGGTTACCTAAAAGGATCATCAGTTCGCGATTCTCTTTTCACATCACACTTCTGGAAGAGTTTATTTGAAGCCATTGGAACCCAACTTTGTTTCAATACTGCTTATCATCCATAAACTGATGGGGAGACAAAACGAGTTAATCAAGTAATTGAGGATATTCTGCGTGCATATTGCACCAAGGAGCCTGAAAGGTGGATTCAATATCTATCCTTAGTGGAATTTGCCTATAATGCCTCCTATCATCAAAGTATTTAGATGACTCCATTTCAGGCACTATATGGTCAAGATTGCCATATGCCACTTAATTTTTTCAATCCTACTCTAAGGGTAGAAGCCTCAAGAAAAATGTTAGAAGAAACGGATAATCAAATCAAGATTATCAGACAGGATATTCAAGCTGCCAAGGACCGACAAAAGGTGTATGTTGATCTAAAAAGGCAAGAACAAATCTTCAAAGAGGGAGACATGGTCTTCGTCCGTGTCCATCCAAAAAAGAGTTCTTTGTCTTTAGGAGAATTTAAGAAGCTAAGTCCAAGATATTGTGGACCCCATAAGATTCTCAAGTGCTTAGGATCAAGTGCTTACAAGACACAACTCCCTGAGAATATAAAAATTCACAATGTATTTCATGTTAGCTTATTGAAAGCATACGTAGCTAACCCTAACCATATCCTTGATAATCAATAAGGTTGTAATACCTAGCCAAGGAGTCATTGAGCTACAACTTGACAGAGTAATTGAAGAGAGAGAAAATTGAGGAGTAGAACCCTTAGAGAATACCTTGTCCGATGGAAGGATTATCCTGAAGAAGATACTTCATGGATAGATGAGGATGCTCTTCATCAACAATACCCACGGTTTCTCTCGAGATAAGGACGTCTCGATTTCTCTAAGGGGAGGAGGATGTAATATTTCCAGGCAATAAAAATTAGTTGGTTAGTTCAAAAGTTAGTTAATCAATTAATAAATAGTAAGGTTACTAACTAAAGTGAAAAAATTAACTAACATTAATAACTAACTAATATTAAAATAAATAAATAAATAAAATAGAGAGTCGTAACTCGATATTTTTTAAGAATTAACAGGGACCGTAGTCACCCTTCATGGAAGTTACAATGTGAACAAGAGAGATGAGGTATATTAATCACTAATGTCAATGTGTATAGTAAGGATGGTCTAAAAATATTAGATTTTTGGACAAGACTAGAATATTTTAGATATTTTAGATATTATTCTTTTTTTTTTAAAGAAGAGATATGGAGATTTTTAGAACTAGATGTCATTTAAAAGAAAAGACAAGTGATGTTTTAGTTAGTTTGAAAATTTTATAAAAAGAAAAAGAAAGAAAAGTGATTGGTGAAATTGCACGTGCCGTGATCGCAATCTACAGGCAATAGACAGCACTTCGAACAAAGAAAAAAAGGAGGAGTGAACTGAGAGATTTCTAACCAAGTATCTTGGAATTTACCCCCCATTTTGAGAGCCAATGGAACCATCAGATTTATGATCTAAGCATCAGATCACTGCTCTTTCCAAGACCCCCCTCCACAAAGAGCTCCTCTTCTTAGCCACAACCCTTGTTCTCCAATTCACTATAAATAAGAGGCATGGGGGGCACTTAGGGAGACATAAGGAGACCCTGAGAGGCTGCAAGAGAGAGGTAGAGAAAGAGAGGAAGAAGGATAGTTCTTCAAGAGGCTGTGAAAAGAAGCGAGAGAGAGAGAGAGGAGCAGGAGAGGAAGAGAGTTAGCTCAAATCCCTTGTCTTGATCTTTAACTAAGCCATATTCTCTTATGCACTCTCATCTCAAATCTATTCCACCTTTCCTATCTCTCGAACCACTCGTGGATGATGGGGCACCAAAGTGACAAAGTGGAAAAACCATGGGGACCAATGCAATCGGTCAAGCAACGGGTATTGCCAATGATATGGGAGTGCCTGAGATTGCGGGAGTTGCCACTATCAACGGAACATCGATTTTGGCTAATGCAAGTGCGAGTAAAGACGAAGTTTCTAATGTCGTGCTACCAAACCAGGTTATTCATTATTAGATTATTATTTTGCTATATAAGATAATTACATAAGATATTAGCTTCCATATTCTTCACTTACACAAATTGATAACTCATCTAAAAAACATACTTTTACAAGCATAAACAATTAATCACTATGATTTGTAGCTAGATTAATTGAGATTCTAAGTCATAGAATCATGTTAGAATTAATTGCCAAAGGTTATTGTACATATGTCTTTATGCGCATTCGATATAGTTATGGTCAAATGCAACAAGGTTAAGAGTTTACTAGAGACGATTATAGAAATTGATTATCTATTTAAGAGTCCAATAGGTCATCTCGTTGAGTTATTGACACAATATATTTCTTTAAGAAATTTCACTTATGTTGGATAAGTGAGCCCAAACGGGAAATTCATGCCTTGCTTAACATGTTATACGAGATGTACTCAACACTTCTTTATGGGGAGGAGAATCCTCATTAGAATGTAAGGTTACCTTAGGATAAGGTCTACCTTGGCTATGTGAAGCTGTGAATTGCATGATGGGGTGATTGTCATAGCATCATTTGATATACATTTGAAAGGACTGTTTGTGCTTGCTAGAATCTAGATCTCTGATTGAAATTATTGTCAAACAGAATAAAAGGAAGGATCGTGCTAGGCTACCCCCAAGCTAGTGGCGAGACCCTACTCCAAGGGGGTCATGATTATCGCTACGAGAGGCTTGGACCGGCTTCCTAGATGAAAGGTTTGTCAGTAGGGATAGTCTCGGACAGTAGGAAATGTAGGTGCCAGAGGGGGCTCTGGCTATAAATCCTACATTGTTCCAAGAATCTGACGAGCCCCTTCCTAACCTAGGATAAGATCCTGGAACCCTAAATACTAGTTATGAGGGTGGAATCTTGGTGGACAGAATATCGTTATGAAATTCTGTGTATCTTTCGCTAGGATGGAAGATGGAAATTGTAATAAGCTTCCAATATAAAAATGAAGTTTGCTTTACTATTTGAATTGTATGCGTGCCGGTGAGATAAATTATGTGAAAGAACCTGTGACTTAATGGACTAATTAAGGAAGTTGGTTGTATATATTCCAATAAATGTATTGTAGGTGATTGAGAAACTAAAGATGTCCCTTCATCAAAGGAAAGCGGGTGGGTGTGACCCTCGATGGGTCCGTCCAATGGTAGGGTGGTCCCGGTTGTTAGCTAGGAGCTTTTCTAAATCGGCAATAGAAATAGGAAGATGGTAAATAGACCAACTAGTCATTAGGTAGAACCGACTTGCATTGTTTTAGGGGGGTGGAATGGGATTTTTCCTTATGGGCAGGAGGGTTGACATACTGCACTCCCCTCCGTCTCCCATTCTCTTTGAACTAAGTGCAATGGAAAGTCTACTTTAGATCGAGTAATCCTCTAAAAGTGGGACTCGAAATTACTAATGCTAGCTGGCTACTAGGAGACCCATCCAATTTTAAGAACCCAAAACTTTTGGTCGTTCCTAGTGGGTTCGGTTGGAACTCTCCCGTTGCAAAGTAGACTCAGTAGGGCCTAAGTGACAAACCCCGTGATGTTCCAAGGGAGCATCGGGCGGCATAATTTTTGGACAACCTACTGACAGACTACTAAAAGGTGTGTTATGGATTGAGACCTAGTGGACACCCCACACATAGGAAATGAAGTAGCTAGTATGTATTTAGGCCTTGAGGAAACCAAGCTAGTCAAGATTAGTTCCCATCTTGATCAAGAATTTTAGGAGCAATGGATTTATCTAATAGCATAGTTCAAGGATGTTTTTTATTTGGTATTATGGAGATATGAAAGTCATGGATCCCATATTTTATCAACGTCACATTTTGTTAAAGCCAAATGCAATTCCAATCTAGATGCAATGGTAATGAATCCCCAAATGGTAAAGCTAGTGAAGGAAAATTTAGAATGACTCATAGCTTGTGTAGTCTATCATCATAGCTTGCATAGCCATTGTCACAAGTTGTCATCATAAGTTACATCATTGTAGCTTGCATAGTCTATCATCGTAGCTTGTGTAGCCATCATGATTGAGTGCAGTCTTCTATAGATGAGTGGGATAAGTATTAATTAGGTTGGCATGTGATAATTGTGGTTTGAGTCGAGTAGTCATGTATAGTTGAGTAGGCACAAAAGTCATAGTAGTCACATAAGTCATGGGATAGTCATGTAGGGACTCATAGGTTAGTTACTTAGGCCATAAGTTAGTTTTAGCTAGCTAGTCATAGGATATCATGTAGGTGTAGGCCCTAGGTGAGTTCTATTGGTTCCTAAGCATGGCACAAGTTCATCTAGGGGTAGATTCCCCTACCTAGCTTACTCGCATACATAAGTGCACACCCAATTATTCTCCCACTCTCACTTAGTTCACATGAGCCCACTCACGGCCATACCCACATACTCACACTACACTCGCATACATACCAATTTTCAAACATGCATGCACCTACACATGCACCTCCCACCCACACAATTTACTCTTATATACACACCATTCACCCCAACCCCCACACATGCTCCACCACTCCCACACATGTGCCTAGCTCACTCTCACTCACCATAGTTCACACACATACACTCACTCATTCACTTGAACACCCCCAAGTACATTCCCACACACTCCCTACTTACACATACACCCACTTTTCCACTCACGCACGCATATCCACCACAGCCTCAAACATACACTCATGCACACTTAGTTCACACTCTCTCACACATAGGTATCCACTCATGTTAACCCGGGTGCAAAGAAAGTGAAAAGAAAGCAAAATAAAATCAAAAGATGTAGGACAAAGAAGAAAAAGGTGGCCCAATGGAAAAATAGGAGGAAAAGGTTCAAAAGAACAAGAAGCAAACTTTAAAGTCCAAGGGAAGTGCAAAAGGAAAAAGTCACATTTTCAATATAAAAGCGCACCCTAAATCCTTGTAAAAGAGTACCAAGATCCCTCATGTGCAATTTGTAAATGTAAACGGGGATAGATAAAGGAACAATGTAAATAGGAATGGAAAAGGGAAAGAGTACCTAAGCTAAAATGGACGATCGTGTAAAAAAGGGATGGGCGTCCAAGAGGAGTAGGGCATGTATAAAAAGTAAAAAGTGAATGAAAAAACTCATTCTTGTGTGTGGCCAAAACTAGCTTTCTTATTATTATTATTATTTTATTCTTCTTCTTCTTCTTTCTTGTACTTATGCTTAAGAGAGTGTGTGTGAGGGAGTGAAGAACTGAGTGTGTGAGGGTGAGGAACCATGGTGGAGAACCTCTCCATCTTCTCTTCTCTTCTTCTTCTTCTTCTTCTTCTTCTTCTTCTTCTTCTTCTCTTCTCTTCTCTTCTCTTCTCTTCTCTTCTCTTCTCTTCTCTTCTCTCTCACGTGAATACCATATTAGAGAATTTGGGAATCTCCCAAGTTCCACTTTCAAATAAGGGGAAATATTTGACCAAGCGGCTAAATCTTAACCCCATTTTTGAGAGTGGGACTTGGGGAGATTGCTTATATAGTATCTAGGGAAAATTTCACCTTCAAGTAAGGGGATAAGATTTGACCATGTGTCTAAATATTAATCACATTCGGAATTCCCAAACTTTATGAAAATTTCCAAATTCCTGAATATGTGGTTCGTGGAAATGAGCTTGGAGCTTGGAGCTTGAGGATCAAGCTTGCTTGAGCTTGTACCTTGGATCATGGAGCTACCGGAGTGCTTGGAGGCAAGTTGATCAGGCATGTAAGAGGTAGCCATTGCACTTGCCATGAAACGCTTAAAAAAATAAGCATTCTGTGGGTCTTAGTGGTTGAGTGAGAGCTCTCACATTTTGGTTCCGTTTGCGAGGACCAATAGATTCAAGCTTTGAGTGCTTGCACGCTCCAAATCGAGCATTGGAGAAGGGTTTTTGCCTTGAACCAGTGCTTGAGATAGATAGGAAGCGAGGGAGTCGGAGGGCATTTATTCTCTTTTGCAATTATGTTTATCGATTTTTAAGGTTTAGACAAGCAGTTGGATTAGCTTAAGTGTTTGCTTATGATTTGGATGCATTTAGGTAGGGAAATTTGAGAAAACACATGAAAATAGATAGTAGGGTTACTAATGTAAAACAAGGTGAAACAAGGAGAAAAATGGGCTTCAATGCATTAAGAGAGGAAAGAGAGGAGGGGAATGGAAGACTAAAGGACAAAGGGTTTAAGAGGTAGAGAGAGAAAAAGTGAGCTCATTTCTACACTTAGGGTTTGAGAGTGAGAGAAAGGGAGATATATTTATTGCACGGTAGTAGGGAGGCAAGGAGAGCTTCGATTTGTGTGACTGGACCCATTCGCATGCTATAGGTGAGTTTGTTTGATTGCTAACTCCTCATTGTTTGATCTTGGAGCTTGCCAAAGATTGGGAGAAAGCATCATGGGCATAGCACCAAAATCTTGGCAAGTCTACACCCGTCATCGTGATTGCGAGAGGTGCCAAGGCTGGCAGCCTCTATCCCTTGATTGTATCCACTTCTTCCCTTGATCATGTTTTGTCTGTGGTTCTATCCCACATGTATCTCTTTGGCATGCACATTTGGGCCATATGTCTTTGAAGGGAATGAAAATGCTTTCTGGTTTGTAGTACTTACCATCCCTTGATTATGCCTATTTTGATTCATGTGAGCATTGTCTTTATGGCAGGCGGACTAGGTCTACGCATAAGAGGTTTGGTAGGCCACGCATGAGTGAGCCCTTGGCATTGGTACATTTGAATGTCTGTGGGCCCATGCCTTGTCATTCTATGGGTGGTGCAAAGTATTTTGTTACGTTCATAGATGATTTTTCACGGAAAATTTGGGCTTATCCCATTAAGCTAAAATCCAAAGTATTGGCTGAGTTTCAGAGATGGCTTGCATTGGTTGAGAATCAGTCTAGGTATAGGCTCAAATGCCTAAGGACAGATAATGGGGGTGAGTATGTCTCACATGCTTTTGAGCAGTTATGTGATGAGAGGGGTATTAAGCGTCAGTTGACCGCCCCCTACACCCCCCTATCACAGTTGGGGACCATCTGATTTCCAAAATTGAAATGTTTGACTATCCAAAAGTCATCCGATTTCTATAATCAGACACATTGGATCGTCCGATTAGGAAAACCTTGGATATCCCAAAAATTGGACAACTTTGACTATCCAACTCGAACAAATCGGAATCAGACAATCTAGAATCAAACAATTTCGGAATTGGACCAAGACTTGCAAATCAAATAGAATAACAGAACAACAAATTTTGGTAGTTTTGGCCCTAGCTTTCTCATAAAGTGACTTGCAAATATTAGGTTGAGTGAGCTTCTCATAAAGTGACTCCTAGACAATACAGACGCAAAGCAAAGTGGAGCTGACCTAGCAACTATGTTGCTAGTAGAATTAGGAATCACACTAAACTCTAAGAGCCAAACCAAAATACATGCAGTTACTAAGCAACTCGACAAGCACCACCCTGGCAATTTCTCGTACAACTTCGTGGAATAGTTCAAGCAAGTATGGAAGGTGAACGGCCTCAGGAACCTTGCTCAATGAGCATAAGTTTTCAAACTTTACCTAGTAGACAAAGGACATACATGGTTTACTAGCCTAGACAATACCAAATATAATTATTTTAATAACCTCAAGAATCTCTTCATCAAGAGGTTCTTTGAAGCGAGATACCTTGACAACCTCATCCTCAAGTTTATGAATGTCAGCCAAAAGGATAAGGAGGATATCCGAGACTATGTCACCCACATGCGGAGTTTCTTTAAGAGAATCCCAGTGATAGAATGACCTAATGAATGAGTGGTCTCGATTGTATTTATAACTGGAATATGAAGTGAGGAGCTTTACAAGGCCTTGGTGAGCAACTCAAACTTGCAAAGGGATGTGCTAGCTAAGGTCTTTGAAGAATCCATATGCGTGGATGACTTGCTCATGGAGAGAAGCTCCAAAACCACAACCTGTGAGAGCACTGCCTCTAGATCCTCAAAGAGAGCTCAACCATTAGCAAGAGATCCAACCATAACACAAAAGACAATGGAAAGGGCGTCAACCAGAGCCAAGAGTTGGCAAACATAAAGCTAGAGTTGACCAAGCTGCAAGAGATGAGGAGGAGGCCCACATGACCCCATGTGCAATGCATGCATTGTAGAGGAAATTACCTCCCAGCCGAGATCTACATTGTAGAGGAAATTACCTCCTAGCACGAGTGCTTAGATCCTAGGTCAAGACCATGTGCTAATTGTGGTAGTTTTGGGCAAATCATGATGCATTGCAAATTACTAAGACAAGTTCCATACTTGCAATTGTACAATCAGCCTTATTATCTAGGGAATAGGCTATTGCACTTTGGGAGGAGGGGAGCTCCGTTAGCTCTCCCAACACCCAATGACTTAAAGCCATATATCCCTAAGATAGACATCAATCCTATAGAGATACCTAGACTACTTGGACCCATTGTGACCCACCCACTGAGTGATGGTCTGATACATTACATACAGGAGCCGAACGAGGATAAAGCATACGTGAAAACTTATGTCTCATACAATGAAGAGGGTAACCCCATCTTGAAGGATTTCAAACTAGTGCCGATGATGGCATTAGGCCTACAGGAGAAGCAATAGAGGTCTAAGAGGATAGAACCAAGAACCCATCACATGTTAGACTTGTAGCCACCCAATGTATATCTCATCTCACTGCCCCAAAAAAGGGAGCAAGCCAATCTAGACAAAGCTAACCTGAGATGTCTAGAGTGTAAGATCACACACTTATATGCTGACTACCCTAGGTGGAAACCTTACGATAGTTTGGTAATTGTGCCATCAATACCTCGAAGCTATTCAGAGTTAAGACACTTGATGGTGAGGCCATGTGGATCCCATTAAATGTCATGACCCGAGCACAAACAAAGCAAGTTGGTATCTCATTACCCGGACCTAGCAACCTTAACATAGCTTCCATAGGGAAGAAGAGCCGTAGGAGAAGAACAAGGAGGGTTGAGACGAAGGTAACACTTAAGACAGATAGTGCAACCACATCACCCAAAGGGAATCAAGTCACGAACGCAAAGGGAAAACATATGCTCCTAAGATGACAGAAAAGGGGAGTGCCAAGATTGGGGAGTATCTCGACACGAGGCACCAATTGGAAGTAGTGGATAAGGTCAAGGAGTGGATGAGAGAATGTAAATGGTCGTTGGGAAGGCACAGAGATGCACTTGGTCTAACCCGTCCACGTATTAGGAGATGCCACAAGGAAGGGACTTGTAGATACACGAGCAAGAGTCAATGTACTTAGTCACACAATCCTATAGGTTTGGGGTAACCCACATGTGGAGATTGCTAGGTTTAACATCATACTGGCTAATGGAATGAAGGTTGGACCATTTGGAGTACTAAAAGACTAGCCCTTGAACGTAGTGCGAGTCCAGTTATTAGAAAACTTCATAGTCATGAACAGAGTGGATTGGGACATCATGTTAGGTTGACCCTAGATGCAAAACACATGAGTGATAGAAGACCAGGGAAATGGTCTAATATTCTTAAGCAACATATCAGAATCTGTAAGAGTCAAGATGCACACATGGAAAGCCATGCCGGTCAACCTAGATGCCATCTCCCATGTATTGAAAGGAGACTGCAAAGCATATCCCTTGCCTCAAGGACAAGCAGGATTGGATGTATATGCTAGCTACCATCGGTCTGCCATTCTTGGATGACAAGGATTATTATAAGAAGGTTGCCTAGGCAGCTGTTGGTGAGTCCCATAAAGTCACACCACCTCAACCTACCAAAGAGTAGGATCCACCACTAGTACCACTCTCCATGATGGCTAGAAGCTCTGGCGGTAGATGACCAACAACTATCCCATTCCATGTCCCATCTAACAAACTTGATCTCCATGGATTCTTGAACACTTGATGAGAAAGCTCATTATTAACCCAACTGCCAATCTCAAACCTCTCAAGGATCTCATGGACGAGCCAAAGTGGTAGTGGACCAAACTGCATGACTTGAACCTATTATACAATTTGACACTAATCATAGATGAGAAGAAGGATGAGAGCAAAAGCCTAGGAGAGGATGTGCACTCAAAATATGACTATTCAAACGACGAGTACGAAGACTGCTACTCTATGAAGGAGAAAAGTGAAAAAGAGACCAATATAATAGAGTATGATACGGTGTCGCAACGCATAGGGTTGAAGGTCACCACAGGGGTTTGGCAAGAAAACTAGACAAGATAGATAGAGATGTTTCTTCAAGAGATAAGTAGATTATAGTGAATGTTTAAAGGTTCAAGAGGTACTTCACAATCAATCACAGGGGTTTGAGAGAGAAGAATGTATGGGGGTTCAAGACCTTAGACTCTGGAGATGGTAGAGATAAGAGAAGGGTTGAAGGTTTCAAGCCAAGTTCTTGAAGATGTTGATAGAGCTTCCAACTGCATGTTCTTTCTCCATGCTACTCAGATCACCAATATGATGCCTCCATTGGCTCCGAAAGGGGAGTAAAATACCATGACACTTTGCCAAAATTCAGCCAGATCACTCCTTCTTCACCTCCCACTTTGGAGTGCTATTCACTGCCTAAAAACAGTGATCGCACGTTGCGCGATTTAGCCAATCTCTCTTTTTACATAAAATCCTCTCAATTTAGCTGAAAGCTACATGCTTTATTTTACATGTTATTATAATCTAGAAATTGTCTATAGTTTTATGGATTTTTACAAGAGATAATATCTAAAATATCATAAATTGGCTAAAACTTGTCCAAAAATCTAATATTTTTGAACCATGGACACTAACACCAATGTCTAAAATGGCATTGGCTCTCTAAATCAATAAGAAATCTACACTCTAGATTTTTTTATATAGTGTGCACGTAGTGATATGACAACTTGCGGACCCCTCTAGCCAGGCGGTCCATCATCAATGTCTACACTTGTTGAGCTTGCCATCTCAACACTCCCCCTCAAGCTCAACTCTATCTTTGCAATTCCAAGTAAGCTTCAAAACTTTCGAAGCTTCTCTGCACCCATTGACTTTGTGAAAATGTCAGCTATCTGATCCTGTGTGCTGACATATACCAAGTCAATCTCTCCTGCAAGTACCTTCTCTCTCACAAAGTGGTAGTGCATCTCAATGTGTTTTGTCCTAGCATGGAACATTGGATTCCTAGCTAATTGTATGCTACTCATGTTGTCACAATGAATGACAACTGGACCATCTCCTTGCACATCCAAATCACTTAATAACTTTTACAGTCATACTACCTCACATGCTGCCATAGCAGCACCTCTATACTCAAGTCTCTGTACTCGATAAAGCAACTATAGGTTGCTTTTTGCTACTCCATGTAATTGCTGCGCTACCAAGGGAAAACATGAATCCACTAGTAGATCTTATGTCTGACATGCTATCGGCCCAATCTGTATCTGTGTATCCAAAGACATGTACATCCTTACTGTCTCATAAAAAAGTCCATAATGTAAAGTGGACTTCAATATCTCAATATATGCCAAACTACATCCAAATGAGGCTTTCTAAGCATCTGCATAAACTAACTGACAAGGCCAACAACATAGCTCAAGTCTGGCCTTGTGATAGTCATGTAAATCAAACTCCCTACTATCCTCCTGAACATAGTGGGGTCTTCTATCTCGTCCCCAATGTCGGCACTCAACTTTACATTTTGCTCCAATGGTATTGAAAGAGGCTTATATGCTGTCATACCATACTTGGATAACATATCCAAGCCATACTACCTTTGGGATAGCCATATACCATCATCACATTTGATCATCTCAATACCAAGAAAGTATCTCAGCTCACCCAAATCCTTCAGCTTAAACTTCTTCTTCAAGAAGTCCTTAACTTCAGCAATCCCATTGTCACTGTCACCTATAATAATCAAGTCATCCACATAAATGACATTATGACCAAACTTGCATCTCCCCTTCTCACATAAAGTGAGTGATCAACATCAAAAATAAAAAATCAAATATTGACAAGATACTCTCCAATCTTGTCAGACCATGCTCTCTAGGTACTTGCTTCAACCCATAGAGCACCTTTTTTAACATGCACACATATGTGGGATGCTCTAAATCCTCATAACCTGTTGACTGCTCCATATACACTTCTTCTTGAAATTCACCATGCACGAAGGCATTCTTAACATCCACTTGCTACAAACTCCAACCTTTGGTTGTTGCCAAGGCAATCACACATCTAATAGTTGCCATCCTAGCAACTAGACTAAATGTCTCTTCATAATCTATGCCATATGTTTGAGCATAGCCTTTTGCAACTAGCCTAGCCTTATACCTACTATAACTGAACCATCTGTATTATGCTTGACTTTGTAAATCCACTTACAAAAAATAACTTTCTTATCCTTCGGCAAGGGTATCGAATCCCAAGTCTTATTGGCTTCTAATGCAGCCATCTCCTCATCCATTGCTGCATCCCAATGAGCAAGACCAACAACATCCTCAAAGCAAGTGGGCTCAATATCCTCAACTAGTTTCACCATATAAGCATAATGGTGAGCTGCATAACCTTCAAAACCAAATCTTTTAACAGGGTATCTGACCCTGCTAGACCTGTGTACCACTGAATCACTCAATGGAACCTTTACATTACTATGAGCTCTCTGTATACCTGGTGTCCTAACTAAAGGAATACGAAGCTCATCATCCAAACTCTCTGAACCAGTAGAATCTCCATCAAATCCCAAATGACTAGTAGGCGCATCATTACCATCCATCACTTTCTTCTTTTCTTTGTCTTTGCTTGCAACACTTATAGATACACTTGAAGATGTGGGACTACTCCTTAGTCTCCCAGACCAAGGGCTCACTGTAGGTGTACTACCATATGATGTTTCTGGTCCACTAAGACTCCGTGATTCTTGGTTTTCTTTCTGCACATAGCTATCATGATCATTATCATCATCTAATACATCACTAGTAGGTGCATACCAACTACTCATCTCATAAAAAATAATGTCCTTGCTCACTCTGAACTCACCTGTGACAAGGTTATAACAACGGTACCCTTTCTACTCTAAAGAGTATCTAATAAAAATAAATTTTTAGCCTTTGGATCAAGCTTCTTCCGTAGCTCATCTGGCACATAAACATATGCAACACATCCAAATACCTTCAAGTGTGATACATCGGGCTTCTTGCTTATAAAGCATTCTTCGAGAGTCATCCCATGAATTGCAACTGTGGGGGTTCTATTCATAATATAGACAACGGTATGGATGGCTTCAGACCAAAAATATTTTGGCATATTCTTTTCAGCCATTAATGCCCGTGCAACTTCTGCAATATGCCTATTTTTTCTTTCTGCAACCCCATTTTGATGTGGGGTATACTTGCAAGTAAATTGCCTATTTATCCCATGAGTCCTCAAGAAGCCACTAAACTCATTAGAGAGGTACTCTCCCCCTCCATTTGATCTCAAGCACTTCACCTTCAAGCTTTTTCTATTTCAACAACTGCCTTAAAATATTTGAAGTGCTCAAATACATCACTCTTTTCCTTTATGAAATATACCCATAGCTTCCTTGAATAGTCATCAATAAACGTGACAAAGTAACCAAGAGATACATTCTGTGTATGCCCCCAAACATCTTATGCACTACATCAAGCATTTTTCTGCTCACTTCTCTGTCATGCAAGAAGAGTTGTCTTGCCTGCTTAATCAAACTGGCATGCTTCACAGACTTTATGAAATTCTGCAACTCTAAAAGAAGGCAATCCTATAACCAATCCTCTGGACTACATTAATTTAAGCCTTTGCACAATTGCATGTTTAATACATTTATGACATATTTCAATGTTTGCAACCACTCCTTTTCCTTTAGCATACATAGCAGCATCCATTGCAAGAATTCCAGGATCTAAAGTAAACATGTGACCAACTCTACTTCCTTTTGCGACCAACCTACACTTATCATTAAAGTCTTCTACAAAACAACCTTTTGCATTGAATTGAACCTACAATCCTTGCTCTACCATTTGGCCAACAAAAACTAGATTCTTTGTGATTGATGTGACATGTAATACATCTATCAAACTCTTTGTCTGACCATCATACAAAGACAAGGGAACCTTTCTAATGTGTGAAATTGGGTGGCATGAATCATCACCCGTCTACACATAACCTGAATTTTGTAAGTCTTGCATCTCTCCAAAGCATTCAAGATGATTGGTCATATGATTAGATGCACCTAAATTGGCATACCATATATCATCATGTGTTTCCTTTCATGTAACTGCATTCATCATATGCTGCATAACAAATATATGCTCATTTTTTTCTTCATTCTGTCATAAATACGATGCATAGTTTCCTTGCTGCAATTTACCACTATGAATATAATCCTTCTTAACATAAAATGGGCTGCAATATGACCTATCTTGCCACAATAATGGCTAACAATAGCAGAATTTCTAGAACCTCCATTTTGTCATCCATCTCTTCCTTTGGAGCTCCCCCTATCTCTAAAGTTTCCTCGGCCTCCTGAAACCTATATTTTACCAAATTGCTAATTGAGCCTGTTTTGCTGGTTATTGCCAACACGTCCCATACCACGGCCTCTCGATCTACCACATCCCCTTCTTGAACTTGAGTAAAATGCTTTGACATGTTCACCATTTCTTTTAGATGAGTCACCTTGCATATTGTTCTCTTCGGTAATCATGAGAGAGATCAACTCATCAAAATCTGGAAATGGCTTCAGTACGTATACTGAAGTAACAAATGATTTTCATGCCTTCTCATTATTAAGGCCACTCAAAGTGAATGAAACCAAATGATCATCATCAGACATTGCATCAATTGCTGCTAAAGCATATACAATGCTTCTCACCTTCAAAACATACTCATTGACATATATTTTCCCTTTCTTCAAGGTATTCAACTCTTGCTTGAGTTGAATCTTCCATGCCTTTATATTTACAGAAAACATGTTCTCAAAAATTATCCAAGCTGCATGTGAAGTTTCTACATTCCTAATATGTCCCAACATCATATTATCAATGACTGTAGATAGCCAGTACATCACCTTTTTGTCTTTTGCATTCCATTCTTTCCATGCTTTTAATTCATCTGCAGTGGGAGGGATACCCAGCTTTGGCTCCTTTTGTTTACCTGAAACAAGTTCATAAAGGCCCTTTCCAATGAGGAAGTTCCCCATACGGAACTTCCATGAAGGGTAGTTGTTCTTGTCGAGCTTCTCAATGATAGGATTTTCACTACTCTTTGCCATTATAAAAAAAAAAGGATACAACACAACACGCTAGTCTTCTGCAATCTTTCACAAAAAGTGCACAGCAATATACCAAGCAATTTTTTTTACTGATTGCTCAATAGTACATGTCATCTGCAACCTGTTTGCATATAAAACTTACGTTTGCTTCCTGGCAAATACCTAAAAATTTAAAGATTCAAAATCTGTAACCTGTGGACCCACTTTCGGTCTATACAGTCAAAATCACAGTGTAACTTGAAATTACTGTCCGCAATCTTGCGACTCTAAAATGAGGCCTGAAACGGCCTCAAATGCCCGAAAAAACTGTAAAAAAACCCTAAAGCGCCTATCTAAAAAATATAGAATGCTCTGCTTGCACACCAAATCTCACACCAATCTGAGATTTTCACTCTACCTTGCCTCCGTAGTGTCTCCACAGGCACTATCCAAGAGAAAGAGTGGAAGAATGAGAGAGCTTCTTACCCGTTGCTTTCTTGCTCAAACCTTGCTTATTTTCCTTCACTTCAGCCTTCAAAATCAGTCTCTCTTAGTGGCACGGCTCTGATACCATGTCAAGAATCGTGTGGTGGAGGGACTTGCTTGAGCTGCTACACCAAACACACATTGTACACACAAGAGGAAGCTCACTCAAGAACACAATAAGAGAGATGGTAGACAAAAAGTTTTGCTGATTTCTTCTTCTTCTTCCATACACTATACAATGTACAAAAAGTATTGATAAGATACAACATAAAGGAAAATGGCCTACTAAGTCAAACAGTGCATAACAGACTACACTAATTGACTGGTGTTATATCTTTGCTAGCTATAGGTAGGTGTAACAAACTAAATATAATAAGTGATAAGTAAGTGGCCATATGAGTATCATAATGACCACCAATGTGCTAGTGTAGACGTGCAGATCCATCTAGCCAGGTGGTCCATCATCAATGCTCGCACGTGTTGAGCTTTCCATCTCAACAAATCAATGCTTCAATTTAACAACTCCATTGTCTTTCTTTGAGTAAGGCTCTTCAGTCTTGGTAAGATTTGAATACTATGGAGCTATGGAGTTTAAATTAGAAGGAACATTTTGGGTCTTTTGATGGCAATAAGTTAGAAAGCCACTACAAGATACAAGCCAGATATCGACATTTAAAGTGATGCAAATATTCATTTAAAATTTACCCCTATCATTGCTAAAAGCGTCAGTATATACATCTCTCTATCGCTCTCTCTCGCAAATATAATATCACTATTAGTGTGGCAAGTGTATATTAGTGATGCTAATAGAGACACAAATAGCATCATTGATATTTTGCATCACAATTAGCTATTGCTATTCCCCATTTCCTTGTAGTGAGCCATTATTATTTTTTGAGCTCTTGGATAATTGAGCATTGCTTGGTACATTGGTTATACTGATGACATGTTTGTGATGGCATAGGATCCTTCAGCCAGACACTCAAATACTTATGGTAATATTTCTATAACAATGTCTTACTGCTTATGTTGGTAGTGGTGGTAAGGTGGTGATCATATTGGAATGCAAATAATCTTGTTGGCAATGGTTGACTCATCTTGGTAGTGATTCAGTTTATACAATGATTTCAAGACACTATTCCTTCATTACAATCATTAAAATAGGTAATATGGAACTTTAATTGCTTTTTAGAGATCATAACTTGGTGTCTTGGTATCCTACAGAGTGCTCTCATCTCTATTAGTGAGTGTACAGGGTTCAATAAGGTCAAAGTTGGATCTATAGACCCCTTATAGGCTCATCCAAATAGGGTAGGTTCTAAACAGTTTCAATTAGTCAATTTTGGACTATTATATCCTTTTTTGCCTTAATTCAAAATTTACTATTAAGTGCTTTATTTGAAGAGAGAAACGTTGGCTTTGATTTGAATCAAGAAGTTTGTTGATTGGATCTTTTAGTCAAAAGTTATGGCTGATTTAGTAATTGTAGATGTTGCAAGATTGCACTCTCCATAGATACTGCAAGATTGCACTCTCCACGGGTAGGGAAATAGAGTATTATGAGTCTTATAAGAGATATTGTTTCAAATAGGATGGATATTCCTTTGGTGGAAATTATGGATAATTTTTCATATGTGTTCACGACTTATGATGACTCTAAAATGGCACTGGAAGTTGTAGATGTGAGTTTGATTGAGCAAGTATTTATCCATCAGTCAAAACACAACTTCACGAATGAGAATTTGTAGCCCATCTTAAGAGAAATGAAGATGATGGAAGGTTAAGAGAGGTGATGGCTCCTAATTTCTCCCATGAACATATATATAACATGAGAAAATAATGATTCCCCACCAATAGAGCATATGGCAAGTCTTACTTAATAAGTTTAAGTATGAATGTAGAGGGAGAATGAAAAGAGAGTATATATGATCTAGACATCATATTAGAATATGAGAGAGAGAGAGAGAGAGAGAGAGAGGTGAAGAGGTAGAGGAAGCTTGCCATTATGTATTCATGGAATGCTACATAATAAAAAAGACTCACTCATAGCTTATCTCAAAGAGATGGACTAGCATGAGGGTATTCTAGAGTGCTCTCATGTGCTTGTCATTGTCTTTTTACATCTCTATGGGCACCTTATATAGCCTCCATGAGGGATTAGATTAAGCTAATCTTCTTGATTAACAAAATCCTAGATGATGTATGGCATCTTTGAAAATATGGAGAATAGTGAATCATCTAGGATTTTGTTAATCATGCAAGAAGCCAAGGGTAATGGTAGACAAGCTAGAGAAAGGGAGCTAGATTACAAGAGGTGGGCATCCAAAGCGCATTATCATAATATATTTACAAGAAAGATAAAATAGAAAGTTAATGTGATAAGGGTGAAAGAGAGAAGAAAATTGTGTGCATCCAGTAGTTTGAGCCTTCGTAACTTCAAATCGGTGAAGAATCTAGAAAAACTTTCTTCTGCAACTTTATAGATCAGGTCGAAACCAGTTGGGCAACAAGAAAATTTTCTTGAAATTTTCTTTTCCCTAGGATTTATTGAAATTATAAAAAATGGATTCCAAAAGTTGCTTTGACTGTAGTTTCTTATATATATATATATATATATATATATATATATATATATTTATATATATATATAAATACATATAAGTATGTGACAGAGGGGATCCATGCTTGTAAGCTTTTGTGTAAGATCCAAATGACACCATGATGTGGACATTGACTTGTGTACAAGGGTGAGGTGTCCTCTAATGATGGTGATAGATCCCAAATCTTGGTGATGCAGGTGGAACCCAAGTGTAGTTGGAGGCTAGTCCTTTGAAAAAATCTATGTACTTACTCAACCCCTAGGTATAATCCATTTTCACATTCACTAAGATAACCCATCCCTTTTACCCTTTACATTGACATCCCTCCTAAGAACTTGTTTTTCCACTTGCTAGAGTTATTGTAACTAAGAAGTAATATAGCATATTGAGTGCTTGAAGAGTAAACCCAGAGTGATAACGTGTAGGGTTTAAGCTATGGGTAAGGCTCTTGATAGGAATTTTGGTCAAATTTTGTGGCAGAAATCTGGTTTGTAAACAACCCGGATCATTAGCCCTCCCCTTAGGCTAGAGGCATTGATGCCTCTAGCTTACTAATGATGGTCCAATAGAGCAGGGAGGACTGCACCCTCTCACTGGTGGCTCTTTGTCGAATGACTGCTCCAAAGTGTCCCTAATTCTTTGAAAATAAGACTTGAGTCACCATCCATTTACCCTTGTCTTGTGAACCCTTCCATCCATGTCACCTAGCTTATAGTTGCCATTTGGATATCTCATTATGACCATGAATGGCCCTTCCCTATTGAACACAAGTTTAGCACCCTATCTGTTATCAAAGTGGTTATCATAGCATAGCACAAGTGATCCTTCCCTTATGTGTTTACTAGCCAGCTTCTTATTAAATGTCTTCCTTCTCTCTTTAGCCTACATAGTGCTTTTCTGTTTAACTCCAGCCTCTCTAGATCCAAGATCCTTTCTTCTAACTTCTTATATTCTAACTTCTTATATTGATTCTTCTCTCGACTGGATACTAAAACACGTAAGCTGGCCAATTCTACATCTATAGGAAACAAAGCCTCTTGGACATAAACGAGGTGAAATTGAGTATAGCCAAGTGAGGTTCTAAATGAAGTCTTGTAGGCCCAAAGAACTACACTCAATTTTTTATCCCAGTGCTTGGGATACATGTGTACTTTCTTGGTAATTATCTTACAAATCAGTCCATTCACCTTTTCGACCAAACCATTACATTGTGGTGGGTAGTAGGGAGTAGAATGCCTGTGCTTGATTTTTAGCCTTTCCATTAGTTTCCCCACTAGATTATCCCTAAAACCAGGACCCCAATTAGAGATAATTTCTAAAGATGTGCCAAACCTAAAATAAATATTTTTAAACACAAATTTATCCACTTCTTGGGCTATGATCCTAATAGTTGCTGAAGCCTCTGCCCGCCTCGTCATGTATACAGTCCACACCCATTATGATGTATTCCTTGCCAAACTGAGTTCGTGGGAGTGGCCCTATTGCATCAATCCCCCATTTCTCAAATGGGCCATATGTAGTTATGGGATTTTGTTCCTCGTGCACTAGCTTCCTTGGTCCGGCCTTTTGGCAAGCATCACAAGTGCGGCACCAATGTTGCACATCTCGTTGTAGACCATGCCACACAAAACCGGCTTGGAGAATCTTTCTTCTAGTTATTTCTTGAGAAAAATGTCCATCACAAACCCCCTCATGGTAGCTCTTAATCACATCCATAATCTCATTTGTTGTTGGCACTCTTCTAAGCACTGTATCCTTTCCTTTGCATAATACAACACATCATTTATCAAGCGGTATTTAGTGGCCTTAGTAGTCAACCACCTTTTCTCACTCTTACTCATATGTGTAGGTGCCTCACCATGCTCAAGAAAATAAAGCACATCTTGTAGTTGAAACTTACCCTGAAACAAGGGGAGCTTTACTACAATCATGCCCATCATTACCTCTTTCAATTTTTCAGCTGCTAGAGCATCTGTGTTGCCATTTGTGCGCCTTGGCACAAAATAGATCAGGGCTTTCTATAGCTTCCTCATGAGAGCTTTAGATTCTCTCATTTTCACAGCTAAGTTATAATTTTTACAAGCCCAGATTCCTTTCATTTGCTTAACAACTAGCATAGAATCCCCAAAAACATTAAGTCGAGTGACACCATGTGAGAGACACCACGTCAAACCTAAAAGCAAGGCTTGATATTCTACCTCATTGTTAGAACATCCTCTAAGCTGATACCTTCTCCATAAAGTTTTTAACCTTTGGGACTGAACACCACTATTTCTGCTGCCGTTCTGTCTTTAATACACTTGTAGGCTCCATCGAAGTAGAGGGCATGGGCATTCTCCACCCATGGCGGGTCCTCAAGAGGAGGTGTCTCCTCTTTTACCTATCCCTTCTCTTTTTCCTTCTTTTGATGGCATCTGTGGGTCAACAAATCAGCTAGGCAAGCCCGAGTAGAGTCCTCCATCTTAAAGGTGTAGTCAAACTCTTGGAGTTGTATCACCCACTTGCTCCATCTTTTAGATTAATGTGATGTTGTACTGCCGACACACCTGTGATGTGTTTATAATCAAAAATAAAAAGTGTAGAGGATTTTATCACCACTTTCATGTAAGCTACATTCTCTTCAGCTGATAGATCCTTAGCCAACATTTTTTCTAACCCCTCCTTCTAGACCTTTGGAAGCTGCTGCACAATTTCACTACTAGAATGCCCTTTCAATGTAATCCCCATCACTTCTAGAGATCTTTCTTCCTCCTCATTAGAAGACTCTCCCTCTGTCGTAGATGACCAATCCTCTCACTGAAACTCCATTCATCAATGGTGGTCTCTAACACAAGATCCTCTTGTTGGCCCTCCTTCATGTTATAGATAGTGCTCTTCCATTTTTTTTGCAGTCCCTTCTGTGGCCTTAGCTCTAAGGCCCCTGTCTCCCAATCTTGTCTAGCTTTCATTCCCATTAGCCATGGTCACCCAAGAATGAGTGGATAGCCGTCCCCCTTCACTGGTATCACATACATGTCAAGCTCCAATTGCACTCCACATACTTTTACCTTGAATTTCTTTATAACTCCCAAACAATTTACTACTACATTGTTAGCCATTTTGGTCCCAAATTCAATAGTTTCACTTACCTCTAATCCCAAACGATGTATCAAATTTTCCATCATGACACAAATCTCTGCATCTCCATCTACATGTCTTTGATACTCTCTGCCCATTGATTTTGGCTTCCACTAGAGGCACAATATCTTTCGTCTTTCTAGCCTTGATTGCATTCATATGTCTATTCTTCATGGGTCAAACGCTTACCATCGTTAACCATTGTCATCGCACTGTTGGAGATAGATGCAGTAATTGTGGCCATGAAATTTTTGGCCCTTGATCCCTCACATTACTTAACAAATCATAAGCTCTAGTATCTTTACCCATGGAAAAATCATCTAGCTCAATGCATCGACGTGAGCGAGCCCTCCTCTTTTTACTACCGCGTATCTTTGCAACCTTTGAAAACTCTACCTCTTCTTTTATATTTTCAACCTCCTCTGGTGGTGTAGGCTCCATCCTCTTGATTCTACGAGCTTTCTTCACTGGCTTTGCTTCAACTTCTACTACTTTGGTCTTCCCTTTGACATCACTTGGTGCACAAATCGAATATCGTATGCATACGTAGCGAGTATGGAAGGTCCCCAAGAACAAAGAACTCTACTTTTTGCTCAAAATCCAAGAGAATAGACTTGCACGACATGAAGTAAGAAAACCAATTGGGTACAATCTCCCCCCATGCCCTATGTGTGAGAGCTCCACAAAGCATGTATCTAATATTTTATTCATTTTCAAGCTAAAAAATAGCCTAAATTTACAATTACCATCCTTTAGGATTTTTGTTTGCTTTTGTCAAAATAAAGAAGAAAGCGGTTGAACGCCCCAAGAGTCGGACTGTGTCCAAATACAATGGCCAATAATGAATATTTAAATCGTGCGTCCATGCACATACAAAATAATAAATATATATCAAGTGCTTTAATAAATAAGCACATCAAAATAAATATTAGTGCCACGCCTAAGACGCACACCCATCGAAAATGATAATTTCTCTTAAATAACTTGAATACACGATGTTGTCCAGTGCTTCCTAGCACCACCGCCACCTGCTCTACACATCAAATGAAGCATTCATAATTGTTAAAAAATAATAAAATTAAGCTGATAAAAGTGAATACCTAGTAGTCTTCAGCTACAAAATAAATAAATAGATTGGAACTCTGTCCTAACCTTAATCTAATACGAGTGTGCACTCTAAACTCATAAATGTCCATTAATTTAAATATGTATTTTGCACAATCACCTACTATGGAATCACCTACTTGCACATTAAATTAGCATGACACTCGAAAATGACAGGCGTTCCCATCAAATTTTTGCACAAGGAATCTACCTTGTGTACAAGCCCCGAGAAATAAATATAATTTTACGAAATCTACCGCAAAACCTCACGGAATCCACCGTGGAATATGCCTCCTGGCATCATACCCCTAGGATGGGATAGCAATTGTCCTCAATTGCTATTAGCTCAATGTGGAGCGAGCAGTGAGGGGTAAGCACTTACGTCGCAAGCATGCATCCATTGGACCTCTTCAACAGGATGATTTTTAAATTTTATCAAATATCTAGAATATCTACGGCCAGTTCTAGTGGTCATAAAGTTAGTATCTAAAATAGTCTTAGGTTCAAGGATTTCAGTTTCTTCTTCTAACAAAGGAGGACTTTTATAGACAGGGTGAATAGGTAATTGGCCTTTGAAAGGTCGTAACAAACTGATATGAAAAGTGTTGTGAATTTTCCAGTGTTGAGGTAGTTCTAATTTAAAGGCATTGTCATTGATTTTGTGAATAATTTTGAAAGGTCCATAAAATCTAGGAGCTAACTTTACAACAAGGTATTTCTCAACACTTTGTAGTCTTCGCTTTTTAATTCATAAACAAACATAATCATCAACTGTGAAATTCATAGCTTTTCTTTTCTTATTTGCTTGTTTAGTATATGATTGCTAGGCTTTCGCAATCATATCTTTAACTTCATAAAAAATAGTAGCATAATACATATTAACAATATCATCAGCAGCTTTAACTTTGTTTAACAATGAAGTAATATGTATAGGCAATCTATATCCATAAATGATTTCAAAATGTGCTTTTCATGTAGCTGTATATGGAATGTTATTGTATGCAAACTAAAGTAAATACAAGTGTGTATCCAATGTTTGTGGTTTTCAAATTGTGTGTGCACGTAAAAGATCTAAGATTGTGTTGTTTGTAGCTTCTATTTGTCTATTTGTTCAAGATGAAATGCAGATGAAAAATTAATCTTTATACCTAAATTAGCAAACAAAGTAGTCCAAAAATTATCACAAAATCTAGAATCATGATAAAAAATAATAAGTTTTGATAAACCATGGTTAGTGAAAACAGTTTTCAGAAACAATTGAGTAGCTTGAGATACAGTTAATGTTTTCTTGCATGGAATGAAATATGCATATTTGCTAAACTGATCTACAATAGTCCAAATCATATCGTGATCAGCTTGAGTGTTAGGCAAACCAGTAATAAAATCCATTGAAATATGTTTCCATGGTCTTTCAAGAATTAGTAAATGCATTAACAAACCATGCTGCTTACCATGGTATCGCTTAACTCTTTGACAAATTAAACACTCAGATACAAATTTAGAAATATCAGATTCCATCTATGGCAATAAAAATCTTCAATTAATGTACGTAAAGTGGAAATAATACCTCTATGGCCTTGATATGGGGGACAATGAATTTCGTGCAACACAAATGATCTAAATGAAATAGTTATACACAACCTTTTCTCATAAAACATAAATCCATTGGCATAAGACAATGAATCAATTGGAATCTAGTTATTGGCAATTAATTTATTCCAATCAGCTTGAAAACTGGGGTCTTGATCATAGGTATCTTTCATAGGGATAAGTGAGTCAAAAGATATCACAGAAATATTATGAATAGTTGGTCTTCTACTCAAGGCATGGGCAACAACATTTTCTTTTTCAGGTTGATATTGGTGGATAAGTGGATAAAAACTTTGAATAAAAGCTGCCTATTTAATATGTCAGTTAGATATTTGTGGCTGACTAAGGAGATGTTTGATACTTTGTTGGTCAGTTTTAATCATAAATTCAGATCCCATTAAATAGTGTTTCCATTGACGTAAGCTTGTACTACAGCTAACAATTCCTTATCATAGGTAGAATACTTAAGTTCAAAGGGTTTAAGCTTACAGCTAGAGTAAGCTATGAGATGGGAATATTGCATAAGGACAGCCCCTATTTCTGATCCACTAGCCTCAGTGACTACTAGGAAAAATGATCTATTAAGGTCACGGAGTTACAATACAGGAGCATGTGTTAAGACATGCTTCAGTAAATTAAAAGACTTTTGCTAATTTTCAGACCAATGATATACAATACCTTTATTTAATAATTTTTTCAAGGTAATGCAAGCAATGAAAAATTTCTCACAAATTTTCTGTAAAAGCTAGCAAGACCTAAGAAAGAACGTAATTCATGCACATTTTTATGTATCGACCAATTCAAAATTGCTTCTATCTTTTTAGGGTCAACTTTAATACCTTCAGATGAAACAATATGTCCTAAGTATTCAATTTGTGTTTGGAAAAATTCACTCTTTTCAAGATTAGCATATAATTGATTCTCTTTCAGTAATTTAAAAACCAAAGATAAATGTTCATAATGCTCATTCTCATTCTTACTGAAAACCAATATGTCATCAAAGAAAACAATGATACAATGCTGATGCTTCAAAAATATGTGATTCATCATACGACTGAATGTGGATATTGCATTAGTTAAACCAAAAGGCATAACAAGGAATTCATAATGTCCAAATTGAGTTTTAAATGTAGTTTTGAATATGTCAAATGTGTCCAGTCGTACTTGATGGTATCCAAATTTAATATCTATTTTACTAAATATTGTAGCCCCTTATAGTTTATCCATGAGATCGTTTACCCTAGGGATCGGATATTTATTTTTGACACTGATTTTATTTAGGGCAGGATAATCAATGCACATTCTATAGGTGTTGTTTTTCTTTTTATCTAATAAGACAGGTGCACCAAATGGAGAACTACAAGGCCTAATGAGTCCTCGGGTTAACAATTCTTCAACTTTAGTTTGAATTTCTTTCTATTCAATTTGATTATGTCAATAAGGTGTTTTACATGGTGGTTGAAAACTTGGAATTAAGTCTATTTTATGATCTTCAAGATGTGTGGGTGGTAAACCAGGTTATAAGTCAGCAACAAAACAGTCTTTAAATTGTGAAAAAAATTGTGTGTGCCTAGGATGCATCTTATTTTTCTTAACTTCAATTTCATTCACCCAGATTAAGTAGGATTTGCTATCTTTTCTTAATACACATTTAGCTTGTGTAATGACTAAGCAATGAAAAATTATCAAAAGTGTGCATACCATGCAATGTGATTTGTTTCATATGAGAATGAATCTTCATTGAATTCATGGAATAATCTATATCGGGATTATACTGATGACGCCAAGGCATTCCTAAAATTATGTCACTAGATTGCAAAGGCACAACTAAGAAATTTCTATGTTCAACATAATCACCAATTTTAATTTTATCTGCCTAAGAATGCAGCCTTGATGCAATAATGAGTGAAAAATATTTGTAAATTCAATTCTTTGACAAATTTTACAAAAATAAAATTGTGTGTACTCCCATCATCATGTAAAATAGTCTTTTCTTTACCATGCAGAAGGCATTTCATCGTTAATAAAGAATGGATATTTAGTATACTTGGTAAAGTATCTAAAGTAGTGCCATTACCATCATCGTCATCGTCATCATCTTCCATGAAATCTAGCATTTCTTCATGGTCTTCATCTTCAGTCGCTTCCAAGTAGTTGATGTGAACAGTTGGCTTTTTGGATTGATAATTCACCGCTAAATGTACGGGTTGATGGCATTTATAATAGACTATGTATTTGGCTTTAGAAACATTATTGATAATAGCGAGAAGTTTAGGAATGTTGGGATTTTGCTGAGGAGATGGCTTAGGATTTGGATTTTTGTTTGATGGTAAAGCAGGGGGTCGTGTCCAAGATTTATGAAATGAAGATGGAAAAAAGCGATTTTGATTGAATCTTTGAAAGTTAGAATTGAATTGCTTTGTATCGAAATTACTATTATTTGAGAATTGTTGTGGTTGCTTCTCTCGTCCTCGAATTTTGTATTCAACATCATGGGCCAAGGAAATCGCATCCTCGAGAATCACTGGCTTGAACATGTTCACTTTTGCATAGAAGTGAGCAAGAAAACCAAACATAAACTTACACTTATGGGTCATCTAAAGTACATCTTTAAGCATTCGAAGTTGCAATAAATCATTCCAAAAACGCTCGGTATATTGTGAAATAGGCTCGCGATCTCTTTGTTGCAAAAGATCCCACTGTTTGATTGCTTTTTCATGGAATTGGGGTGGAAGAAAATTCTGCAAAAATTTCTTTTGGAAAGTCTTCCAAGTAGTAGGACAATCAATGCTTTTGCGAACAATAGTCCACCATAGGGATGCTCTGTCCACTAAATGATTAGTGACAAACTTAATTTTGTCTTTTTTGGCATACTGTTCTTCATGGAAATAATCATCAAACTAGCTGATAAAAGCAAGTACAGTCTTTCCATCGCTTGACCCATTAAAAGCATGAAATTTGAAATTTCTTTTACTTTTCTTGGCTTCTTTCCAAATAGATTGTGCTTCAAGTGTCACATCGATCATACGTCGTATAATATCTTTAGGTTGCGGTCCATCTTGATCAGAAGTAGATCGTTGAAGATTGGCAAATTGATCTTGCAAAGTTTGACGTGCTCTTCATTCCTCTTGAAGCTACATCATAATTAGATCCAGTTTCGTTCCATCATTGGTTCCTGTAGATCACCTTCGGCCATAAAATCTTTCATATTCTGATCGATCATCCTGCAAAATTTTAAACAACCTCACACACTCGAAATCTTGTTAGTAGGATGAGCGTAGCTCAAGGTCGGGTTTACAAGGCTTGCTTTTTTTTTAGTAGTGCCTTTTTAGTAATCTTTCTTCTTCACGGTTACGAAAATTGATGTCAGCCTTCTTTCAAGCGGATACAATACCATATTGGGGAATATGGGAATTTCCCATAAGTTTGGAACATGTGGTCAAATCTTTGGATTTATCATAACTTGAACACTATAACTCTAAATCAAGTGCTCTATAGCTCAATAGATTCCATTTTTCAAGCGCTTTTCAATGATAGGTCATATCATATGGTTTTGAGAAACTTATGGACATTTATTCGGGTATCACCTTTTTAGTATTCAAAAAATGGGAATTAGGAGATTCCCAAACTCACTAATATTGTGTTATACGTCTTCCGTATAGTCTATATGTGATTCTCTCCTTGCTAGAATTCGTCTCTGTTAGCGTAGGTGTGAACAGGGGCTTTCGAGGAGGTCAAAAACCGGTTCGGGATAAGAGAGTGTGAATGCCCGCTATGGGAGAGATTGGAGCTTTGTAATGTTAAGCCTTAGTAGCTTTAAAGCTTTAAGCTTTAATTAAAAAAACTTTGCTTAATCTCATCGACTGCGTGAGGATGTCGGCATCTTTTTGATATTGACATCGGCCTGCAATACGTCCTTCTGCCACACTGTCCATCAAATTTCAAAAGCTTAAGCTTTTATAAGCTCTTAATCTTATTCTAAATAAGATTTTTACTTTCTAATATCTGAGAAGAAAAATAACTTTCAAAGAGACTTTCTTGGTGGTCCTTCGCTTCCTGAGAGTGGTTCCTCTGGATCCGATTGTGTAGCAGGGGGTTCTTCACCGCCATGAATGCGCTGATATTGACAGGTTGTCATGAGACTGACTGTAGAGATTCGCATGAGATGGTAAGTGATTGGAAGCCCTCAATCTGAGCTTCACTCTGATACTACTAATGCAAAAATCGAATGATGTATGCGTACGTAGCGAGTGTCGAAATCTCCCCAAGAATAAAGAACTCTACTTTTTGTTCAAAATCCAAGAGAATAGACTTGCACGACATGAAGCAAGAAGACCAATTGGATACAATCTCCCCCCATGCCCTATGTAAGCGCTCCACAAAGCATATATTTAATATTTTATTTATCTCCAAGCTAAAAAATAGCCCAAATTTACAATTAGCTTACTTTAGCTTTTGTGTTTTCTTTTGTCCAAATAAAGAATAAAGCGATTGGGTGCCCTAAGAGTCAGACTGTACCCAAATACAATGACCAATAATAAATATTTAAATCGTGCATCCATATGCATAAAAAATAATAAATATATGTCAAGCGCTTCAATAAATAAGCGTATCAAAATAAATATTGGCGCCACGCCTAAAACGCGCACCTATAAAAAATGATAATTTCTTCTAAATAATTGAATACATGCTATCGCCTAGTGCTTCCCAGCACCACTATCGCCTGCTCTACACATCAATTGAAGCATTCATAATTGTTAAAAAATAATAAAATTAAATCGAAAAAAATGAATACCTAGCAAATACCATATTGGGGAATATGGAAAATTCTCATAAGTTTGAGACACGTAGTCAAATCTTTGGATTTGTCATAACTTGAATACTATGACTCCAAATTGAGTGCTCTATAGCTCAATAAGTTCCATTTTTCAAGTGCTTTTCAATGATAAGTCACATTATATGGTTTTGAGAAACTTATGGACATCTTATCCGGGTGCCACCTTTTTAGTATTCAAAAAATGGAAATTGAGAGATTCCCAAACTCACAAATATTATATTAGCAATCTTCAGCTACAAAATAAATAAATAGGTTGGAACTCTATCCTAACATTAATTTAATATAAGTGCACACTCTAAACTCATAAACGTCCATTAATTTAAATATGTATTTTGCAAAGTCACCGACTATGGAATCACCCACTTGCACTTTAAATAAACATGACACCCGAAAAGGATAGCGTCCCCATCAACTTTTCGCACAAGAAATCCACCTTGTGTAGAGCCCGGAAAATAAATATAATTTTACGAAATCCACCGCAAAACCTCACGGAATCCACCGTAGAATATGCCTCCTGGCATCATCATTCACATCCAAACTGATCATATTGACATCACGATTCTCTAGTGGCTGGACATGCAAGGGCGACACCTCTGTAAGTGATCAAGGAAGTTGGAGAACTTGAACTGGCAGTGGAGGCCCTAGATTCGGTGGAATGAGCATCTCCCTAGGTGATGTCACTTGTTGTCCCCTCCTTGGTTGGAACCCATTTATTGGCAGATGCCTAAGATGGGAGAAAAAGTGCATACCATGGCCAGTCTCCCCACAATTATAGCAAACATACTCTCTTTATTTTCTCCTTGGGCCTCGATTGCCTTCATTTGCAAGGGAAGGGGACCGTACTCCTTGTACTAAAGTCAACGAAAGGCTTTCAAGTTTATTAGTAATACGTTGTACGAGCTCTTGCTATGGCATCTCTGGTTCGGGTGGGGCCTCTGCTATTTCTCTAGGCCTTGGCATGGTTAGTAAAGCTTGCATGGGCTCAACTCCCCCCTTCAATTGTGCTTGATACTTCAGTTTCCTATCTTTCTCCCTAGCATAAGTGTCTAATTCTTCATAGGATGTGGGAAACTTGCCTTTGACCTTCTCCCTTAGTAGAGGATGGAGTCCAGCAAAAAAAAAAATCTTTCTTGAAGCAATCAGGTACTCTCTCTCCCTCGACTAAGGAGGCTGTCCATTTATCCTACAATTTTATAAACATGCCTTCATATGCTTACTACTCCCCTAGTAAGGTTTGGCGAAAATCTAGGAGTTGTCTCCAAAGATCTTTAGAAGGCTCTGTATCTTGGTACTCATGCAAGAATGCGGTCTTGAGATCCTCCGAGTTACTCCTTGTAGCCTCCAGAAAAGCTTGATACCGCACTCAAGCATCACCCTTTAGAACTAAAAAGAAGGCCCGTACTTTGGTTGCTTTATCATCTCGGCTTGTGACTAGGAAGGCCATTTCTAAGTCATCCAAAAAGTCTAGAGCTTTCTCTCCTTTGTGACAAAAAAAGCTTGAAAAAGCCATGATAAAAAGATGTTGATCTAGCTCAATATAAAAAAAAGATGAACATGTCTAGACCCAAGTCATATCTTATTAATGGTAGAATAAATGGATTCACAGATGCTGTAACGTGTCTGCTTGTCCACTTGTGGGACACATCTTAGCAGCCCATCGAGAGGGGAGTCTAGAAAGCACCACCTGGCACTCGTAAGGAATATCACATGGTTTGCAATCTAGGTCTTCTGGAGTCTGCCCCGAATCAGAAGTATCTGACCGTTCCCACTTAAGACCGACCTCAAGTCAGGGTTTCTTTCCTATCAACCAAGTCTCTATGGAAGTAGCGAGCATCGAGCTCCAGATGAACCACTTTGCATAAGAACAACAGGGTCAAAGCGGATTTATGCTGTACTTGGTTCATGGAGAATGGAAAACGAGAGGGATGCGAAGCTCAACCTCTCTACCCATAAGGCATAGTCCCCTTCCACTTCCCTAAAACAGCATAAATCGGGATTCTAACTCTACTGACTCTAGGTCTTCACAGTTTCATTATTACATCTTTTTAGAAAAGTTCCCAACTAACCGAGACCACCCTTTCATAGGACAGACCCAAGTCACGTCCACCACACTTTTCTCGATAGCTTTAGTTGTCTAATTAGCTCCTACAACATTTATATGCGACATTTAAAATCAGCTTCATTAATTAAGCCTTTTAGGGCACAGAGTTCGTTCACGTAATTTACAACACATACACAAAAACAAAACAAGCAATCCTTTTATCAAACAAGTTCCTTAACTTATCTTTAAGTTAATCTTTGTCTCTTGCCCATATAGGAGAATTATGTATCCCTTCTGTCCAACAGAAATACCCAGTCCAAATCTCATGGCACTTGTTAATCCCAACATGAAGAAAGCAAAAGGAAATAAAAAAGATGCAGAGCAAAGGTGGAAAAGAGGTAGCTCGATTGAAGAAAGGAGAGGAGAAAATGCCAAAAAGTGCAAGGGTAACCTTAAAAGTCCAAGGCAAATGAAAAAGGGGAAAGGTGCATTTTAAAATAAAAAGGCGCACCTTGAAATCTTGTAAAAGAGCACCGGGCTCTCACCCATGCAATTTGTAAATGTAGACGGGCAGTGGAAAGGAAGCTAGGAAGATAGAAGGACAATGGGAAAAAGGGCCTAGGCTATGGTCAGCCATGTAAAAAAGGGGAAAAGGGGATGACCATCCAAAAGGGATTTAGGGTTTTGTATATAAAGTTGAAAAGTGAATGAGAAGCTCATTCTTGTGTGGCCAAAAGTAGCTCTCCTCTTCTTCTTCTTCTTCTTCTTCTTCTTCTTCTTCTTCTTCTTCTTCTTCTTCTTCTTCTTCTTCTTCTTGCTTGCTTGAGCTTGTGCTTGAGAGAGGGAGTGTGAGAGTGTGAGGGAGTGAGTGTGTGAGGGTGAGGGACCGTGGGGTGGAGAAGCTCTCCATCTTCTCCTCTCTTCTTCTCTTCTCTTCTCTTCTCTTGCTCGCGGTGATGGAGCTTGGAGCGTGGAGCTTGAGGATGGATCTTGCTTGAAGCTTACACTTGGATCGTGGAGCTATCGGAGTGTGCGAGAGAGGAGGTAACTTGAACGGCATGGAGGTAAGCTCACTACACCTGTAGATGCAGATGGCGCATCGGCTATGTGAGAGATAGCCATGGCCGCTCAGCTTAGAACGCTTGAAACAATAAGTGGTCCGTGGGTCTTAGCGATTGAGCGTGAGCTCCCACATTTTGGTTCCGTTACCGAGACCAACGGATTCAAGCCTTGAGTGCTTATGTGCTTCGAATCGGGCATCCAAGTAAGGGTTTCCCCGGACTGGTGCTTAAGATAGGTAAGTAGTGAGGGGATTGAAGATGGTATTTGATCTCCTTGGGAAGTAGGTTTTTTGCTTTTTGAGAGTTATGTAATGAGATGGAGTAGAATAGGTATTTACTTTGTGAGTTGTATGCATTAGAGTAGGAGAAAACAAAGAAAAACAAAGAAAATAAGCATTAGGGTTACTATTGCAAAACAGGGCAGAAACAGGGCAAGAATCGTGCAAAAAGGGTAAAAAACTTACTTGTGATGCCTAAGGGCAGTAAGTGAGTTGTTGGGAGTGCCAATACCATACCCGGAAGAGGGTATAAGGACCAAAAGTGGCAAGGAAGGCCACATTGTGTATTGCAGGGTTTCAGGAGAGCAGGGGAGAAGAGGAAAGCTTGGCGAGGAAATCTGCTTCAATCTTGGCATCAAAGAGATCTTCGGCTAGCCCAGGTAATTCTACATCTCCCCCTACAGTAGCAGGACCACTCTGGAGTTGCTCGACAAGGGGGACGGCCCCCAGTTCCCTGCATGACGAATTTTGGGAGCTTCGGCGAAAACACGCGCGACATTCGGTGCGTCCGAGTCACGTCGACTCTGGTCTGAGGCCTAGATTCGGCCCTCGGACCAATCGGCCACTCGGCCAAGCCCTCGGACCGTCCGAGCCAAAACCGTCCGAGAGAGTCCATTTGGCCTGTCCGAATCAATACTCTTGCCACGTGGTGTTGAGATATCGAGCTCCACTCGTGATACGCCAGGGTGACCGTTGTGTATTTATGTCACCGACTTGTCAATTGCAGATGCGGTTGGTACACCGCCCCTGAATAATAGCTACATGATAGCTATCCTTATCTACTCTAGTTCGTGGCTCAGTTAGTATGCCACCTTAGTTAGTTGAGTTTGGTTTGAGACCCATATAGAGGGTTCTTCTATTTCTTTGTACTTGAGTTCTTTTGGCTTACACAACTAAGAAGAGGAAAACTGTTTTCAGCCTCCACCCTTGTGTGTCTTCCCCCATTGTGCAAGCAAGAAAGCTTCAAGCGAGACTCCTTCCTTCTCTCCCACACTCTTGACACGTGGCACATTCAACCTCGGCCCATCCGAACAACCAGTCCGAGCCTCCAATTCGGCCCTCAGCCCAAGCACCATTTGGCCCATCCGAATCACTTGGTCCGAATTTTCCATTCGGCTCGTCTGAATCACCCGGTCCGAGTTTGCCATTCGGCCGCCATTCGGCCATCCGAATCAAAACCGTCCGATTCAAACCCTGAAATTCGGCCCTCGGCTCTATGCCTCGGCCCGTCCGGGTGACCTACTCGGACCCTGCAATTCGGACCAATTGGTCCAAGTACAATTTTTATCCCATTTTCAGAAAGTTGACTTGGCCCAGCTAAAATGCAACAGCACGAATTGTTGAAAACCCGTAGGACACCCAGAATGCTATTCTAGCTCGTGGAATAGGCAAAATCATAGGGCACAACTGCTTAGGAGCTAGAGGCAGGCAATCACAAGACCAGGAACTTAGGTGCAATCCGCTGAGGGGGAAAAGCATGATTAGATCCAAAAACGAACGAGGCAATGAAGTGGAAAAGGAGCGCTAAGCCCCGAAATCGACCCCACAAGCTATATAGAACTAAAGGCGTACTGCAGACCCATGACTAGGCCGAACCCTCAAGTAAGTGGTTCAAGATTTGGTGGAACGATCCTCCAAGCTGTGCATGGTGCCTATTGCAATGACCTTGTGGATCGAGGAGGGGACCGCCTCCAAGACCCCCTCAAAGGGGGCCCTACCCCCTCCTTTTCCACCCCAAGTAGGTTGGAGAGAGAACCCGTGCTGTGAGAGGCCCTCCAAGTTAGACCCTCGGACAGTAATGGCCCTACGCGAGCATGGAGGCTCCCTTGCAAAGGAGCAACCAGAAGGCCGCACTCGAATAGAGGCAAACAAAGACCCTAGAACCTTAACGGGCCAGTCTAGCCATCAAGGGAAAAAATGCCACATCCCGAGAACACAAAGACATTGTATTCAAACCATGTCTAGTTAGAGCGAAATGCAACATCAGCAAGCTACAAATGCCAAGATGACTGGACATGACACTCTTGACGAGAGATGTACATTGACCAACACTGCACAGACAACCCAAGACATTGGTGGAGAATCCACGTCTGGTCATGCAAGTGTGGACTCAAGGGCATTTGTCAGAAGGCTTAAATTTACAAGCCAAGACCCGGAAGATGAAGACATAGTACCACTTGCTTATCTTAGGGTCAAACTCACCGCAAAGAGAGCACATACTATCGATGCTTTGATTGATGAAGGGGTAGATTTTAATGTCTTGACCTGAGGCATGGACCCTACTAGGCCAACTAGAGCTAACACCGACTAATGCAACTGTTAGTCCTTATGGGGGACCTCCACAAGCACTCATAGGGAAGTGCAATATCCTTGCAACAATTGAAACTGAAAGCTTTCCTATCCTATTTCATGTTCCTCCAAATGGTGCTGAATATAGTAAGGAAACCCTCCTGGGAAGACCCTTCAAAAGGGTGACCAAATGTGAGGCTGACTATGTAGAACAGAGGATACACCTGACACTACCAGGTGTGAGGATAGTCACAACCTTTAGTAAGGGTGACCTCAGCGAACCTCGAGGGAACGACAAGGAGCATACTGACATGCCAAGCGAGCTTGGTAATGAGAGCAAGGAGTTATTGAAAGAGTTAATACAAGTACAGGTTACAGAAAGAACCAGTGAGTGAGGCCATACTTGAAACAAAAGGGTTAGGAGAGAAGGCCAAGGATAGAATCTCATACAAATATCGTAGAAGACCAAGAAGGAAGCCCAAGGCTTATAGACGAAGGCATCGATGGAGAGTCAATGCAACGCCGCGATGGATATCCAAAGCGTTGCTACGTGCTCAAGGGTATTATGCAGGCAATCAATGGATTTGGGTACCAAAACCCCCTACTAAACCACCTCTGTCAGAAGCCCAAATTATGTCCAAAGCAGAGAGGCGTAGAAGGAAACCTAAACGAAAATCCAAGTCTCGAACCAAAAATATTGGAGTGATTGAGCCCCTCACTATTGAAATCAAGAAACCAAACATGGCCTATCAAAAAGTAGATCCTCAGCCTAGCGTACTTAGCAAGCAGATATCAGAGGTAACTGTCGAGCGTGCACAAGGTCCACTGGTGTGCAGGGAGCCTTTGACTTCCCAAGAGGATAATGAGCACCACAGGCACAACATTTCTCAAGATGAGGCTAATTGCTCAACAAAGCTAATGACAAAATTGTCTAACAATCACGAGCAAATTCTCCAGGCAGTGCTAAGCCCACGTAGGAGTCCCAAATCTCCTACATCCTCTTTTTCCAAACGGACACAGGAAGCACAACAGCGGTCGTCAATGGCGGCTGCTCACTCTCAATCTCTATCTCCATCAAGGCTTCCAAATATCCAAGAGGGGGGACATGACACTAGCCGTGTCTCTCGGCCCAAGGATATGCCTGTGCAACCCAATGTGACTAGATCAACTCATGCTCGATCTACACAAATGAATGCTCAAAGGGCAACAAAAGACGCGACCACCTCTGATCGCCTTAAGGATCGAATACCGCAATCCACCAATAGTAGCAAGTCCACTAAACTAGATGCTAGTACTTCAAATCAGGGATCACAGCCGTCACAGCTTTGGTTGTGACAATGCCCCTTGTGAAACGTGTCCTTAGTAGTTTACCTGTGAAGGAGGTGTCGCGACCTACCTCCTTAACAACTCCAGTACTTCCAAAACACCTAAAACCTGGGCTGGAGGGGTTAAGCACAGGGGAACGGGCGGAAGAGCTAGACTCTCCCAAAAGGGAGATAGTTGTATCCATGCAACCTGGCAAGGCTACTCCGCAGGCCACAACTAGGTCCTATGAGGACCCACTAGAGAAGGGAAATTCTGAGGCCCAACCAAGCACATCAATGGTCGATATAGCCCAGGGTCTTGAGACGTTAGATGCACCTGCACTGACCAAGAAAACGAGGAGAAAACAGCGAAAACAACAACCGTTGCAGGTGGTTGTGGACCCCAAGAACATTGGGACGAAGAGTGCTGGAGAGCTGATGAATAAAGCATCGAGTCCATCCATCAAAGAGCCCACTGATGCCTCTCCTAATAGCGGTGAAACCGCAGACACATTTGTGTGCTCCGACAAATCAAAGCAGTCATTACCATCAATGGCTGCTTGCAACACTCTATCCACTGACAATAGAACTCGCATTGACAAATCAAGAGTGGATACAACACTGTCACGACGGGGTGACGAATTCACACCAGTCACACCCAAGGAGAACCATGACGCAATAACAAAGCCTCAAGAGAAACATGGAAACCCGAAGAGCATGAGCAATCCTAGCATTGACCAATCTTGCTCATATAGGACTGAACCCCCAGCTATGCTAAAGCCTAGGCAAACTCCTAGAACCTTGCATGAGATAGCAACCGAGAAAGCCCTCGTTGAACATAGAAGTGTCGCAAAATGCTTAACTGAGTTGGATGCTAAGCTCAAGGTGTTTGCACGAGTTTACGTCCTTGCGGACTTGGGCACAATCCCCAAGGAGCAGCTTGGAGATTACTTGCCCTTCCCTTTATCTTGGGAAGAGCAAGAACACCTTGATGAGCACTATAGAAGGCTCCTACATGAATGCTTGCAACTCATCTTGGGTGAAGAAGCTGACGAACTGCGCTTAACCATCATGTTCAATGAAGTGCTCTGCCAATCGAATCTCGTAGACATAGAGCAACTAAAGTGACTGTTAGTATGCCAGAGTCAATTTGAGCAACGTTGGTGTGAAAACCGCATTGCAATGGCCGAACTAGGGGCTCGGATCATGATAGTCTCTGAGGAGAAAATGGCCAAATGGCAATCCCAAAGAGACCCAACCTATGTGGCACCAATTTCCCTTCGAGTGCTGACTGCCATTCGGGCAAGGGCTTGGCCGAACCAAGCCAAGAAAACCCTCTGTTTGATAAAGTTCTTGCTGAGGAGGAGTTACATGTCGCCAGTAGACTCGGACAAGGTTCCATGCTACTCGATGTGGCGAAATATTTATCAGTATTGAGTAAGCTACCATGTGTGCTAGATGCGTGTGCCACGCTTCAGTACAATCCCGAGTTCTACCATTGGTTTCTATCCTAGTGAAGCGACAAGGGTTCGGACAAATGTGTGTACACATATATATATAATGATTTTCGTATCACCTTGTATAGATATTATCAACACACACAAGCCATAACAAGTCAAGCGTAAACAGACAAATCGAGGCTGCCAAGCTATGCTAGGCCGGTTTCACGTTCACTAGATCATGCCTGCCTCCGAGCAAAGAGCATGTGCTCCGCATTACCACCATGGTAGCTCTGTCCAAAGGACGTAAGCAGGGCATAGTCTCTCTCTCTTTCTGTCCATGATCCCCTCCCCGGCCTATCCTTCCAAGGAGGAGCCTTCCAAATGCAGAACCACCAACCGATCCAACTCGGCGTGAGTCAAGACCTGCTCGTAGTTAGCGGCCAGAGGGACACCATTACAAGAGTCCAGCATGTTCCGCACCTTCTCTTCTAATCACATACGTTTGACAACCCACACCAAGTCCCTCCTATGGGAACGCTCTTATCCTGTATCAAAGCCTAACTCTTGAATTGCATTTTGCGGGTTTCCAGAAGAAAAGCATGGAGAACTACGGTCAGCTGGCATGCAAGGACGCTCTTCGCACACGCCGAGAACATGCGGCACGTACCCCTCCACCGGTGCGCTATGTGCCCACCCTCAAAAGGTACGCGAAGAAGCGAGGCCCTAAGCGACACCATCCCAGACGAAGGCTGAAGAATCCCCAAGCCAAGAAAGTCGAAAATCAAAGAAACGCGCAGCATGTGGCAACGCTAGTTGCACAGACCCCCAAGGCACGCTCGGGCACCAGGTGCTCACGAAGTGACAAGGCGGCCCGGGATAGGGCAGAATTTAATGAATTGTTTAAAGACATTCTAGAAACGGTAGCGGCCCGAGACTACACCATTCATGTCCTGGCCGACATGTTCCCTGCCCAACCTCATGGGAGCCCCGTACTAGCACCGTCCCGGTCGCCTAGCCAGCCGGACTTACCCCGCCTCGTACCTATCAACTAAACCCCTATGATATACGAGTAGCTCGACAAGTCAGCATGCCATAACTTTTTGTTTTTTATGAGTAAAGGAGCAAGATCCCCACTTGTATACATTCTCGTTACCGCTCGTTAATGTATGCGACCTTAACAAGCAATGAAATAGGCATCCCAATAGACATCATAGAATTCTGAAAAATTATGTCTTAACGCAAGCGAGCATATACTCTCACGAAGTGACAAATGGATGCAGGATGACACAGGTCTTCGTGCAAACGCGTCCAATGGCCAGGCCACCGCAAGACCACCAACCGCACACAAACCGCAACACAGTCACAATACACGAAAAATCACCCTTGCGAGTACCCGCATCGCATGCACCAAAGCATAGTCATGGGCTACACTCTCTTCTTAGGCCAAGTGCTACAGTGAGCTCACGACGGGTGTCCCTGCAATCGCACCAATATCGCAACAACGGCTCCCCTAACAACGAGGCTCCGGCACAATCATCGTTGTCATATCCATTTCTAGGCTTGACATTTCCCAGCCAAAAAGGGCTCATAGCCTCAGCATATTGCAGTGGTTGTACTTTGGCAAAAAAAAAACCACGATCACAGCACTGCACCTAGGGGTCCTTAAGTGAGGTGCGTCCAGTGACTTTGGTCGACTGGCTCCATTCCTAGCCCCTGATCCCCTAGCATCACCCTCAAACGTTCAGGGCACATCAAGGGAAGGACATACCGAGGTGAGCTTGTTTCACCTATGGTTAGACCTGTCACCCTGACCCACTTGCACAGTCCCCTCTGGCACTCTGCTTTAATACCATTGCGATCAACGCCGATAAGCACCGCACGATTGGCCATGAAAAGTACACCATCCTCAACAAAGCAAGTCCAATAGCTTCCAACTACCGAAAGTGCAGTGTCCCTGTATTCAATTATGCTACGTCCTGCAGTCACAAGGCAACGGATGTCTCATACACCTTCACGAGAACTTCTCAACATGGACAACTTTGCTTCATCCACACATTGTTATGAGAAACTAGCCCGCGGCCTTCTAACTACGTAATATCTAAGTATGCACGAGCACTCACATAATATCTGCACCAAAGTCTATACACAATTTGGGTCCTCAAGTGCAGGACAATACTCCAGGCTTGCTTAGAGTTTGACATGTCTCCCAAACTAATCCTAATATGTCTTGTGCACGCTCCGCAGACTAGCACTACCCCTTAGGGAGAGACCACCTGAGAGGTTTTCCAATTGCAGGTATTAAAGACTCCAACGAAAGTGCCGTCAGCTCTACATCAACACTCAACCCTAAGTCTTGGCCTTTACTTCATCATGCAAACCACCAGCAAATCATCACGAGCAGGATCCACCATGAGCATCCCACACACTTCAAATCCCGTGCCAACCATGAGTGGCCATTCCCAACAAAGAGTAACCCTATCACCACCTACAACAAGCCTATCATCAGCCAATTGGAATAGCACAGAGCCACCAACGCCCTTCCTCCGCACCACCATAAGAGCTCCTCCAAGGCAATCCACAACAACCCTTCCACCCACATTTTTTGTGCAAGCACCGCATGCCACCTTCAACGTAAAGTGCCATGGGACTGGCACTTGTCTAGGAGGGGGGTAATGTTAACCCCAACACAAAGAAAGAAAAAGAAAATAAAAAATATGCAGGGCAAAGGCGGAAAAGAGGTAGCTCGATTGAAGAAAGGAGAGAAGAAAATGCCAAAAAGTGCAAGGGCAACCTTAAAAGTCCAAGGAAAATGCAAAAGGAAAAATGTGCATTTTAAAATAAAAAGGCGCACCCTGAAATCTTGTAAAAGAGCGCCGGACTCTCACCCGTGCAATTTGTAAATGTAGACGGGCGGTGGAAAGGAAGCTAGGAAGATAGAAGGACAATGGGAAAAAGGGCCTAGGCTATGGCCGGCCATGTAAAAAAGGGGAAAAGGGGATGACTGCCCAAAAGGGATTTAGGGTTTTGTATATAAAGTTGAAAAGTGAATGAGAAGCTCATTCTTGTGTGTGGCCAAAAGTAGCTCTCCTCTTCTTCTTCTTCTTCTTCTTCTTCTTCTTCTTCTTCTTCTTCTTGCTTGCTTGAGCTTGTGCTCGAGAGAGGGAGTGTGAGAGTGTGAGGGAGTGAGTATGTGAGGGTGAGGGACCGTGGGATGGAGAAGCTCTCCATCTTCTCCTCTCTTCTTCTCTTCTTTTCTATTCTCTTCTCTTGCTCGCGGTGATGGAGCTTGGAGCGTGGAGCTTGAGGATGGATCTTGCTTGAAGCTTCCACTTGGATCGTGGAGCTATCGGAGTGTGCGAGAGAGGAGGTAACTTGAACGGCATGGAGGTAAGCTCACTACACCCATAGATGTGGATGGCGCATCGGCTATGTGAGAGGTAGCCATGGCCGCTCGGCTTGGAACGCTTGAAACAATAAGTGGTCCGTGGGTCTTGGCAGTTGAGCGTGAGCTCCCACAGTGCCAAAAATTCCATCCTTTATCTAGAATAGGATCTTCCAACGTCCCAGACATTAGGCTCATGAGGATCTCCAACTCCATTCTGGACAGGCAAGGGGTATCCAGATCTCCACCTGAACCACAAGCGATCTAGGAGTGAGATGCCATTTTCATGGTTGGCCTTTTTACCACTCGACCATCAGCCTGTGAATCGAGCAGTGCCCTCTCGGGATAATCCGCGATGTGATCTTGGAGATCATCCACGCGTGCAAAATATCCTTTCTTAATTAATCCAATTAAAATTCGATGTGATCTTGGAGATCATCCACGCGTGCAAAATATCCTTCCTTAATTAATCCAATTAAAATTCAAGCACAATCAAAGCAATCAGCCCTAATATCATATTCTAAAAAAACATTCATTTATTCCCATGGCAACTTGTCATTACAGACCCCTGCCATGCATTTGCCATCAACACAAGCCTTTGAATATTTATCCAAATCACAATGCAACAATCCCTTGATTGAAAGAAAAATATTTAGGGTGTTATTCAATCAACCAAAAAAACTAATTGTATTTTTCCCAAACAATACAATAATAGACGCAACAATAATTCCATCGCATATTCACTCTCTCCCTTGGGGCCAAAGAGTAGAATTTACTTAAAATTCCCTCCTTTAGCCTAAGGCATATGCTAAAGGTTCCAATACTATACATGACGTAAGTCCTATCATTCCAATGCAAATTAATCAATCTAGTAGGAGTATTTATGCCTCTTCTCTAAATGACAATTATCTTTTAGCATTTTCCTACTATGCAACATTTTTTCCTTGGCTTTATCTTCCTTTCTCCTAAGGCAAGGAGTCGTATGTCATCAATGTAAAGTTTACATAATCTCTCCCATGTATGTACCATGTATATGCATTTGCGAACTTTAAACAATATTATCCTCGGTAAAGATTAATCAAAGACTCATCGATGCTCAATACTTTAGTATCCCATATGTTGCTTATGCTATGCATGGATTCATCACATAGCAACTAGGCGCAATTTAACTCCCTTTGATACAAACACTTCACAAACTTTATCTTTGAATATTTGAGATGTGATTTATCCTTTTCAATGACCTATTCTAGTACCACAAGGTACGAGCCTAATGTATCTCTTATGAGCATTAAAACAAGCATCTACCAATTTGAAAATACATTACTTATGACCGGTATTGCAATTGGATTGACAGTGATGCCTTCACCTGAAGCTATGTTTGCTGGTTGTAGGATTGTCATCTGCATGCGACATTCTTCGCTTAGAGGCCATCATCCACAAGTAGACTCAAGAGATTAAGAAGGTGGAATAGATTCAAGATGGGAGAGCGTAAGAGAAGATGGTTAAATCGAGGATCGAGATAGAGGGAAATTGTGCAGCCTCTCGGGGTAACTCCTCTCTCTCTCTCTCTCTTTCTCTCTCTCTCTCAAGCTCTCTCTCACAATCTCTTGGAGGGGTATACTCTCTCTCTCCCTCTCTCTTGCAGCCTTTCGGGGTCTCCCTATGCTCCCTTGTGCCTCCCCATGCCTCATATTTATAATGAATTAGAGAGGAGGAGATAAGTCTGAGAACAAGAGTGGAGGGGCTCTTAGAAGACTCAGTGATCTAATGCTCAGATCATAAATCTGATGGTTACATTGGCTCCAAAAGGGGGGTAAAACCCCAAGACACTTGATTAGAAAGCTCTTAGTTCACTCCTTCTTCTTTTCTCTGTTCGAAGTACTATCTACTGCTTGTAGACTACGATCGCGACGCGCGCGATTTTGTCAGTCACTTTTTTTTATTTTTCTTTTTATAAAATCTTCAAAACTAACTAAAATATCACTTGTCTTTTCTTTTAAATGACTTTTAGTTCTATATTTTTAGGATAATATCTAAAATATAATAGTTTTTTTTCCCCCAAGAATCTAACATTTTTGGACCATTCAAACTATACACATTAATATTAGTGATTAATATTGCTCATAAGACCCGTTCACATTGTACTTTTTGTTAAGGGTGGCTACGGTTCTTATCAAGCCGAGAAAAATGTCAGATTTATGACTCTCGATTTTTTTAAATATATTTTTAATTGAATGAAAATTATTAGCTATTAATGCTAGTCAATTTTTACCTTAGTTAGTCTTTAATTAGTAATCTTACTAACTTATTAATTAACTAACTAACTTTTGAACTAACCAACTAACTTTTATTGCGTGGAAATATTACAGATGCATTAATTTCAGTAAGATGACGAGAGCCCAATAAGCCCCTTATGATATTTTGGAACCTGAGCTTTGTGCTAGCTACTATGTGCACGATTTGTCTAGCAAGAGGACGAATAGGTCCGTACAAATCCCTATAGTTCATGGGATGCACGTAGAGTAGAATGAATATGTGCACATTAAAGGAGATGCTATAATCCAAAATAGAGAATATTATGGGATCAGGGGATAACAAGATCTCTCTCAACCTCTCAGCTCCAAAATAGAATACCAACCTTTGCTGAAAATGTATCTTTCTACTAATGCACACATCCACCTCATGTTTTGAACCAATTGAAAGTTGTAGAAAAATGGATTATTCATTTATGCATGAATCCCTTGAATAGGATTTGATGAAGATTCCTTCTTAGTGATCCCTTGACAAACACTCATTGAAGAAGATAACAACTCCTTAGATGTTTCTTCATTCATAGAATTGTAGAGCATAGGATAAGTCATCAGTGGAGGCACAAAAAATGAGAGCTGAAAAGATGAGTGGTTTGTCTCTTACCCACCTAGCATCCAATCCTCACTAAGAGAGATAAAGAATGGCACCACCTAGCCAAAGGAAGGATGGGCTAGAACATTCCTTTCCTGAGTTAGTGGAAAGAACCAAAACACAACTTCACGATGGAGAATTTGTAGCCCATCTTAAGGGAAATGAAGATGATGAAAGGTTAAGAGAGATAATGGCTCCTAATTTCTTCCATAAACATCTATATAACATGAGGAAATAAAGATTCTCCACCAACAAAGCATATGGTAGGTCTTACTTAATAAGTTAAAGTATGAATGCAGAGAGAGAATTAGAAGAGAGTACATATGATCTAGACACCATATTAGAATATGAGAGAGAGAGAGGGAGAGAGGAGAGGAGAAGAGGTAGAGAAAGCTTGCCATTATGTATTCGTGGAATGTTACATGATAAAACAAACTCACTCATAGCTTACCTCAAAGAGATGGACTAGCATGAGGGCGTTTTAGAGTACTCTCATATGCTTGTCATTGTCTTTTTACATCTCCATGGACATCTTATAAAGCTTCCTTGAGAGATTAGATTAAGCTAATTTTTTTTATTAATATAATCTTAGATTATGTATGGCATCTTTGAAAATATGGAGAATAGTGAATGGGACAAGTCTCCACCTTGATCATCATGCAAGAAGCCAAGGGTGGTGGTAGACAAGCTAGAGAAAGGGAGCTAGATTACAAGATGTGGGTACCCAAAGCACATTATTAGAATATATTTATAAGAATGATAAAATGAAAAGTTTATGTGATTAGGGTGAAAGAGAGAAGAAAATTGTGTACATCCAACAGTCTGCGCATTCGTAACTTCAAATCAGTGAAGAATCTGAAAAAAAAAATCTTCTAAAACTTTGTAGACCAGGTCAAAACCGATCGAGCAACGTGAGAATTTTCTTGAAATTCACTTTCCCTTGGGATTTATTGAAACTATAAAAAACGGCTTCCAAAAATTGCTTTGACTTTAGTTCCTTATATATATAAAAATACATATAAGCATGTGACAGAGAAGCCAGCAATCTGCACCTAATTTCAAATTGGTGAAGAATATGAAAAAAAATTCTTCTGAAACTTTGTAGACATGATCGAAACCGGTCAAGTTGCACGAGAATTTTCTTGAAATTCACTTTTCTTTGGGATTTATTGAAATTATAAAAAACGGCTTTCAAAAGCTGCTTTGACTTTAGTTCCTTATGTATTTATATATATATATAAATATATATAAGTATGTGACAAAGGGGATCTATGCTTGTAAACTTTTGTATAAGATCCAAATGACACCATGATGTGGATAACATTGACTTGTGTACAAGGGTGAGGTGTCCTCTAATGATGGTGATAGATCCCAAATCTTGGTGATGCAGGTAGAACCCGAGTGTAGTTGGAGGCCAGTCCTTTGAAAAAATCTATGTACTCACTCAATCCCTAGGTGTAATCAATTTTCACCTTCACTAAGATAACCCATCCCTTTTACCCTTTACATTGACATCTCTCCTAAGAACTTGTTTTTCCACTTACTAGAGTTATGATAACCGAGAAGCAATGTAGCATACCTAGTGCTTGAAGAGTAGACCCAGAGTGATAAGATGTAGGGTTTAAGCTATGGGTAAGGCTCTTGATAGGGGTTTTGGCCAAATTTTGTGGTAGAAATATGGTTTGTAAAAAACCCGGATCAATATTTTGCATTAATCTATTGAAGGTAGCAAGGGCATTTTTTAATCCAAATGGCATTATGATAAACTCATAATGGACTTACCTTGTGCTAAAAGTGATTTTTGGGATATCTTCTTGCTTAATTCTGATCTGAGATCACCCTAATCTAAGATCAATCTTAGAGAAAATCTTCGCTCCTTGTGGTTGATCAAGTAGTTCATTGATCCTTGGAATCAGATACTTATTCTTGATCATTACCTGATTCAGCCCATCGATAATGAATGTAGAAATGGAGAGTCCCATCCTTCTTTTTCTGAAATAACACCGGACCTTCCTAGGGTCAGTTTACTGGGTCTAATGTATCCCTGATCTAAGAGTTGTTTGAGTTGTTCCTTTAGTTCTATGGCTTTCGTAATGGACATTCGATATAGTCACTTTGCAATTGGTGCAACTTCTTGTACTATCTTGATTTCGTAGTCGACTTCTCTCTGTGGTGGAAGTTTAGTTAATTCTTTAAACACAATATTAGTGAGTTTGGGAATCTCCCAATTTCCATTTTTTTATTACTAAAAAGATGGCACCCGGATAACATGCCCATAAGTTTCTCAAAACCATATGATGTGACCTATCATTGGAAAGCGCTTGAAAAATGAAATCTATTGAGCTATATAGTGCTGATTTGGAGTTATAGTGTTCAGGTTATAACAAATCTAAAGATTTGACCACATGTCCCAAACTTATGGGAAATTCCCATATTCCCCAATATGGTGTTTTTAGGAAATACATCAGCATATTCCCTAAGCCACGACGGTTCATCTTTGGCTTCTTTATCCTGTTCAGTCTTATTTAATTTGATTAGGCAAATAGGTGAGCCTTTTCTTAAACCTTTAGCAATTCGAGAAGCTTTTGCTAATTGAATATTTGGTTTTTCAACTTCTCCTTGTGTGGTCACTTGTTGTTCTACAAGATTCAAGAATGTGACTTGGTCTTTTTCACAATGAATATGAGCGTCATTGGGAATTAACCAATCCATTCCTAACATGCACTCATAGGTTCCCAGGTTCATCACTCTCAATTGCATGTTGGTCTGATTGCCACCCAGATTAAACTCCACCTTACTTGTCTATTGTGTTGAGAAAACTTATTTTCCATCAGCTAACTCAACTATCAACCCATGTGCATGCATTATATATATGCCTAGTTTTCCAGCATACCTTGGTGATATGAATGAATGTGTACTTCTACAATCAATCAAATTTTCAAAGGGTTTACCATTAAATACCTGTTTATTAAAGCATAAAAATAATTGGCTATGGTTATTTGGTAAGAAAGCGAAATAAGGACCACGAGTAGCCGTATGGTAGGAAATTTCCACATCCGGCTTTGCATCAGGGATGAGACTATTTAGTTGTTGTCGACTGTAACCCCCCGGCCAATTAGTCAATAATGATTTCTTTTATTTTTTCAATGGATTCAATAATTTCTCTTTCTGCTGACTCAAACCCATGAATTAGTGCAGAGGGAGACACAGTGTGTGCCCGGGCCTTCCTTTATTCAAACTATCACTAAAAGAATAAAGAATAAAGTGACGATGACGAGCGCCTACCACCTACAATGTGCACTGGTGGTGACAGCCAATGTAGTAATACACGGGCCGCTAGGTGGAGGCGCCTTTACCCCCAACAAACTCCCACTTAAAGGCAAATCTGCCCTAGTTAGGAGTGAAAAGAAAAAGAAAAAGACAGTACAACATGTACACATGTACAACAGGATGAGGAAAGGCGTCATCTCATCCCACGCCTATCAACCTCCTGAGGAAGGCAAAGCACTCTGTAGAGAGGCTTTTTGTGAGTAGATCTGTAGGATTCTAGTCAGTCGAGATCTTAACAAGCTCAACAGACTTGTCCTCAATGACCCCACGTATGAAGTAATACCTCACCTCAATGTGTTTTGTCTTCGCATGGAAGACCGGATTCTTGGCTAACTGAATAGCACTCATAGAATCCGAATGCAGTGTAGGGATATCATCAATACCAAGGTCAGCAACCAAATGACCCAACCAAATGGCCTCCTTGCAAGCCTCAGTGTGGCTGAAACATACTTAGCCTCTGTAGTAGAAAGGGCCGTGCATTTCTGCACCCTGGACATCCAAGAAACAACACCTCCAATATATGTGAATACATAGCCGGAAGTGGACTTCCTACTATCTATATGTTCTGCATAATCAGATTCAGTGTATCCCATGACTCATGTATCATGGCTGCCATAGGATATGCACATATTTGTAGTGCCCTTCAGGTACCTCATGATACCCTTCACGGCATCCCAATGCTTCTTGCAAGGTGTAGCCATATAGCGTGCCACAACACCAACTGCAAAGGCAATATCTGGACGAGTGGCTATCATGGCATACATAAGACTACCCACTGCAGATGCATAGGAAATCTTGGCCATCTCGGCCCTCTACTCATCTATCTGTGGACAATCAACATGTGATACCTTCACATAAGAAGACAATGGACAACCAATAGGCTTTACGTCATGCATGCGGAAGCGCTCAAGGACTTTATGAATGTACTTCCTCTGTGATTAGTAGAGGAGTCCTTGATGTCTATCACGTCTAATGCGCATACCAAGTATGTGAGTGGCCTGTCCTAGATCTTTCATCTCAAAGCTCTTCTTGAGCTGAGCCTTAAGAGCATCCAGCTCATCATGAGCTTTCCCTGCTATCAATATATCATCCACGTAGAGGACCAAAATCAATGGCTTTCTTCGTGTGAAGACACGGATCCATAGCACTCCTATTGTAGGCCTGTGACTGCATAAAGGCATCAAACTTATGATACCAACTAGGTGCTCCCTGCCAGGTTCTGCAAAGCCCTTAGGTTGCTCCATATAAATCTCATCATGCAAGTCCCCATGTAAGAAAGCAGTCTTGACATCCATCTGGTATAAATCCAAGTCGAGCTGAGCAACCAAAGCCAAGACTAAGTGCAAGGTGGTCATCTTAACCACAGGAGAAAAGACCTCATCAAAGTCCACACCATGCTTCTGCTTAAAACCCTTTTCTACCAATCTAGCCTTGTATGCCGGCTTGGGGTGTCCAGGGGTACTTTTTAGCTTGTACATCCACTTGCATGGTAAAGCCTTCTTGCCCGTAGGCAAGGAAACCAAATCCCAAGTGTCATTCTTATGCAAGGATTCTATCTCAAACTACATAGCCCTCTCCCAGGAGTGACTGTCACCCCTGCGTATAATCTCATCATAAGTGAAAGGCTCTCCTGCATCTGTAACCAAGATATAATGCATCGAGGACTGAAATCTATCAGGTGGATATCTGTCTCTAGTAGACCATCTCACGGCAGGCTGTGCTACCTACGCAGCTGCCTATCCAACACCTTGACCATGAGCATCTGTTGTAGCTGTAGGCTATCCAACTGGTTGTGCGGGAGCTTTAGACTCCTGAAATATGACCCTACGGATCTCAAAAACTCTCTTAGGCTGGCTATGCATCTTGTCTTCATGGAAGACTACATCATGACTGTGGATGACTTTCCGCGCCTGCGAATCCCAAAGATGGTAATCCATCTCACCTATATCCCCATAACCAAGGAAAATTCATATGACACTCTTAGGATCTAGCTTACTTCTCTTGTCCCTGGGCACATGGCAAAATGCCTCACATCCAAAGACACAGAAATGCGCATAAGAGGGAGGTTTTTCAGTCCATACCTCATATACAACATGAAAATCCAAACCACTAGAAGGTGATCTGTTTATGACATGCACAGCTTTACTAACGGCCTCAACCCAAAAGCTCTATGGTAGACCTGCGTGGCTAAGCATACTACATACACGCTCTTGGATGGTTCTATTCATCCGCTCAGCCAAACCATTCTGGGGGGGTGTAGGGGGCGGTCAACTGACACTTAATACCCCTCTCATCACATAACTGCTCAAAAGCACGTGAGACATACTCACCCCCATTATCTGTCCTTAGATATTTTTGCCTATACCCAGACTGGTTCTCAACCAATGCAAGCCATCTCTGAAACACAGCCAAGACATCGAATTTCAACTTAATGGGATAAGCCCAAACTTTTCGTGAAAAATCATCTATGAAAGTAACAAAATACTTGGCACCACCCATAGACTGACAAGGCATGGGCCCACAGACATCCGAATGTACCAATTCCAAGGGCTCACTCATACGTGGCCTACCGGACTTCTTATGCGTAGACCTAGTCTGCCTGCCATAATGACAATGCTCATATGAATCAAAACATACATAATCAAGGGGTGGTAAGTACTGCAAACCAGAAAGCATTTTCATTCCCTTCAAAGACATATGGCCCAAACAGGCATGCCAAAGAGATACATCTGGGATAGAACCCACAGAAAAAACATGATCAAGGGAAGAAGAGGATACAATCAAGGGATAGAGGCTACCAGCTTGGCACCTCTCGTAATCACAAGTCTGCAATGAGTGATCTTCCATGTAGAGTCTCCAAAAGATACATGATAACCTGCATCATCAAGCTGTTCAGCTGACATGAGACTACGTGTCAAAGTAGGTATATGACGTACATCCTACATAACAAAACTGCTGCCAAAAGGAAACTACAGCCTAACTTCACCAATGCCCACAATATCAAGAGAGTTTTCATCACCCAAGCGCACAGAACCCGAAACAGTACGGTATGAATGAAACCACTCTCGGCAAGGTGTCACATGAAAGGACGCACTTAAGTCCAAGAGACAACACTGTGCATACATAGAGTGTATCTCTGTCATCTACGTCGCACTAGAAGAAGATGCAAGGATATAATCATCATCAACATTCTCAGGCTGTATAACATTGATCTCTTCAATTTTAACACTGGACTTTGCAGGCACTATGCTGCGATTAGAAGACTTATCCTGTGCTTTGTCTTTTCCCTTATCTTTGCACCTTTCATTATGCAATTCATGGCATTGTGGCCTAATATGGCCCTTTTTCCCACAATGGTGATAAGTAACATTTGCATTCCTGCCATGGGATTTGCTACGTGACTTCCCACGAGACTTGGAACGAGATTTCTGAGAATCCCATCCACGACCATTGCCACTACCACTGCCATGCTTTCCATATCCATCATTTGTGCCTCTAACTGTCATAGCATGCGACATACGAGAGGCATCCAAATTCTTACGGTTAACCCCTTCCTGCAGAAGAGCACTCTCAACATCAGATAATTTCAAGGTAGCAGTAGAGGCACATAATGCAGTGCGGAATACATCCCATGACTCATTAAGAGTACCAAGCAAGAAAAGAGGAGTGACATCCTCTGCAAAAGTGATGTCCTGCAAAGTCAAGTTCTTGAGTATAGCATGGAACTAGCTCAAGTGAGCAGACATGGTCACATTCTCCTTCATGCGCAGATCCATAAGTTGCTTCAGCAAATACTTCTGACTCGCTGGACTTTTCTTGTCATAGAGATTCTTGATTTTATCCCACAATTGCCATGCACTCTGTTCTTCCTCAAATACATTGTAATGAACTTGTTTTGTGAAAGATAATACAATAGTGGACTTGCATAACTCATCAAGCTCAAGCCATTCCTCATTTGGAGGCGGATGCCCACTCAACCTCAAAGGTTTGATCTGCGATTTCTACACCAACACCTATCAAATCTAGCTCTTTCAATAAGAGTAATTCGTACCGTTAAGCTTAGTGATGTTGAAAATAGCATGTTCAGTGGACGAACTCGCCATAGTGTGGCTGGACGACTATAGACAATTCAAAACTGCTTGTTTACTGCAGAAAATGACCAAAAAATCACCAAAATCGAGAGAAAATGGCGAGAAAAGTGTAACCAAAGCTGCTATCTACCAAGTACTAGTGAAAGTACATCATTTCAAAATATTTCAATATAAAAAAATCCATGTCAGTTCATACATATATGCTTGTTGTAATAATTTATAGATTTCAGTAAATGAGAGCTAACAGTGCCAAAATCGGATCCCAGGTCAATCAGATACTGCCAAGACCAAAGCCGATATCATGCAAGCATAATATAGGCATATGATAGTCGACAAGCATGAATCCAACACCCAAACATGTCATACAAACATCTGCCAGTGAGTAGGCACACCCCCCAGTCAATGGAGCAAAGTGTTCCTACCACTACCAAGACTTGACACAAGTAGGTGTCAGCTCACAAAGAGAGGGACCCAAAGCAAAGAGTCAGCTCATAAGCATCAGAGGAACCAAGACATATGAACCATGCATCATCCTGAAGGGTAAAAGATCCCAAATAGTCTCAAAAGCTCAAAGAGCATAGACCGCCTGTTCAATGGCTGTCAAGCATCCAAAGACACTCCCACTGGCACAAAAGCCGTAAATATCAAGCAACAAAGCTCAAACAAAGCATGTACAGGCACCAGTGACCAGTGTCCAAGATCAAGCATCAATGGTACATCTTGGACATGTAGGTGGTAGAGCATCTATGTGTAGTATCCATAAGCATGTAAGACATCAAGTACATTCCAAGATACAACTCTGGCAAGCCAATAAATAGCTCAAGTAAGCTCCGAGAATCCAAGGTCAAGCCAAGACCGATCGCCAGTAGCAATAGGCTCCAAACAATGTAACTAGCATGTAGTAATGGCATAGGCTAAGCATGTCAAGACCGGTCATACATAAGCAACATACATGCCATAAGTACATCCAAGACAGAGCATCCAAATGCTTTGCAAAGTGAGCTCAAGTTCAACCAATGATCCCGAATCAAAACCAAGCTCTATGTCGAGCCCCAAGTGTCAATACATCACCATATATGCCCGAAAAGCATAGGCATAAGCATACATGAGTAAAATGACTTCAGCCCAACTGCGTATAATAGTGATTTACTGTTTAAAACTGAGAATTTCAGCACCAAAATCAGCTCCAAATGGTTGCCAAACAATAGGCATACATTCCCCTAACATCCGGACATCAAACGGGACCAACTGGGCATCAAATGGCAATGCCAAACAAGCTATAGCATTAAATGTCAGTGTAACACTGTCATAAACTACATATGGACTATTATGACAGTCCCAAAACAGTGTTAAATCAGTCCCAAACAATGTCAGGGCTCAAACCATCAAAGCCAAGCGTGAAGACATGTACTAATGACTTGAATGAAGCCCAAACAAGTGCCCAATGGCCAAGAAGCTGATTGGGATGAAGACGAGATGGAGGACATACTCCTGGCAAACAGTGTGGGCTTATCTGAAGGGGCTACAATGGCAAGTATTAGAAGCTCCAGGGAGTGCCCAAGAAGGCACACAACAAGCCTCAAATGCCCAAATGCAAGGGGGAGCTAGATACAAGCTCCAAAGTTTTGAGCTATGGTTGCCCTGTTTCAAGAGGGCTGAAAACTGAGGTAAACCGTATAAACAGTGAAGCAATATCTCTGTGTGAATGCCTTGAGGGTGCCCAAAGGGGCCAGGAAGGTGCTGGGGAAACCGGGGAGTGACGAGAGCTTGAAGGAGTCGGATATGGCTGCCGCGAAGGAGACCCAATGCGAGTGGGGTGTCGATGGGAAGCTGAGAATTCCACGAGCCAAGCTCAAGAGTCGAGAAGCCGAGCTCTGATACCAGTTGAAAGGTGAGAAGGATCAAAGCTTGCACTCGAGAGCTATGGCGGGAGAGCAAGAGCAAGAAAGAGAGAGACAAGAAATGGGAACTCCAACAGTCACAATGTGTGACTGGGCCTTCCTTTATTCAAACTGTCACTAAAAGAAGTGACGGTGACGGGCACCCGCCACCTGCAATGTGCAATGGCAGTGACTATCAGTGTAGTAATACACGGGCGACTAGGCGGAGGCGCCTTTACCTCCAACACTTGTTGAGAGAGGCATGAATTCTTGCTCTCTCCATGTCAGTTTCCAAGGTGGGACCTTTATCATCTTCTACTTCCTTGAGGGTAGCTGTGGTTTTTCACTCTAGTCATTATTGAACTTGCTTTGGCGTTTATTATGTCCGAGTTTTGGGCATAACCTTTGGATGTGGCCAGGTTTGTTACAATAATAGCACCTGAAAGTATCCTTATTACCACCAGTAAAGTTCTCCACTGTCGATATCTTAGCCTTCTTGCTATTAACAGATTGGAATTGACCTTGGGATCTTTTTGCATAGCCCCTAGCTATATTTCTGTTTTGAAACTTATTGTTCCAAGGCTTATTGTTTCTTGGTTTGGACTGGAGTTCCTGTACAATCGGTCTTGCTCTTATCAATGCGTCTTGGAGGTCGGATGGATGCATTGCTTCAAGTCCTATATTCAAGGGATCATCCAATCCATGGAAAAACTTGGATACTTGTTGTGCAATATCCATAGACGGTGCATACTTGAGAAGTGTTACAAACTTTGAGTAATAGGCTTCCAGTGTCATTCCAAGTTGCTTTAGACCAAAAAATTCATTTATCTTTTGCATGCGGTATGCTGGCGGGAGATACCGGCCTCACACTGCATCCTTTAATGCGTCCCAACTAACAGACGCTTTGGAGATTCCTTGGTCTTTACACCATTGTTTCCACCAAATTCGGGCTTCTACTATTAGCTTTAACTTGCCGATCATTGCTTGATTAGCTAGGATAATTTCAACAGTAATGAAATAATCTTCGACTCGATCCATATTTATGCTTCAACCTCGACGTTTTTGCCTTGGCCATCAAACTCAGGTGGTTTGATTTTCGTAAGTATGAACTTCTTTTCTTGGATCTCAATAGCATTAAGGGTAGGAACAATTTCATGTGGTATCATAAGATTTTCTCTAGTCAGCTCTACGAATGTTATCATACAATTTGCTCATATCTTTTCAAAAGGAGAAATCATTTCAGAAGGATAGAAATACTTTATATTAAATTTTCAAAGAAGGTTACATCATGATAGAGTTTTCCAGATTAACGTAAGGAATCTAACCATGGATTTCAAATATATCTACTAACTTGTAATTCTTAATTGCTAGAATGGTAACCAATTTCATATTCAATGGATAGATAAAATAATTTCTTTTGCTATTGAAGGAAAAAAATACATGATTTATTTTGGGATGACTGGTTATTTGGGAGAGAAATTTTTCTTAATATAATCTAAGCATGGCATTTGGATACATCCATTGGGTAATAATCAAGCTTTGAAGAATGGATATCTAAAAATCGATACTTTAAAGGAAAATCAAGAAGTCCATCTTTGACGTAGTTGTGGCGTTTAGAGCGACCAACAACTATAATTCGGCCTGTTGGGATAACCTTTGTCGCTTCCTCATAAATATATCAATTTAGTTTAACCTCTCGGTCTCTAGTGAATAAAGTTGAATTCACTCTGGCTTCATGGAATAAATAAACCTTCACGACTAACAATTTCTAGCCTATAAGATGTTCTAATAATTTACTAAGTGAATGCTCTAAGATTGCCATATTTCTTAAGAAACTTATTTTATTCCTATTGAATTTGAATAGAAATTTTTAAAGAAAAAACCTATGGTATCGCGATTGGTAAAGGGTTGTTATTCGTGCTCGTGACTCTGCTAGTGACTTCTGTGCTCGCAACTCCAACTGTTGCTTCCACGTTAGTAGGGTCATTCGCGATTTCTGCTTTTGAATTATTTTTCTTCGGGGCCATGACAGAAATATAATTCGTAGAAGAAGAAGAACACGACATTAATACCAGTTGGCAAGGGTGTAAGACTCTCGATGATGATGATGGTTATTGCAGGATTCAAATGTAGGCCTCAGGGGATGGTTTTCCTTGCCTCGTGGAGAGCAATACTTCTCTCTCTCTCTAGTAGATGGAATAGGGATGAGAGTACTTCTAATCGGATTGATAGAATAGGATAAAGTTCTTCAGTGTCTTCTCTTCTCGGATTAGAGTAGAAGAGGATGAGAGACCTTCAGTGTATCCCCTCCCTTGGGTTGAATGGAATGATGTCTCTTCGTCTCGTGGAATAGAGTCTCCTCCTTCTCGATCAGTGTCTCGTCCTCGTTAAGATTGCTCTTGTTCCCCTTCCTGGTCATCCCCAAGCCCTCAATTTATAGTTTTGTAGGGGGGTGGGGTAAAAGAGAGGGCACTTGCTTTTTAGTGTTTTTCGATGACGTCATTAATTACAAAGAGAGAACGCTTTCTTTTAGTGCTTCTGATGACATTATTGATGACGTCAAAGAGGGAGCTCAATTTTTATAGCGTGACAATAAAAATTTACAAATATATGGGCGAGCACCGCTTGGTGCATCGTCGGGTGGCTGTCACTCCAAGACTGGCAACCAAGGCATAAACCTTGGCATACTTGGCAATGGGCTACGAAGGCTTCATTGGCGCCATTGGCTGCAGCGAGAAGCTTCCACTAGCTTGTAGGAAAATCTTCCCAAGTGACTATCCAATAGGCTAGTTCTTTTTGTTGTTCTATACTACAAACATAGTGTTAATAAGCTAGTCTTGGGAGGGTCTCCCAAGTCTTTCTTCCATGAACTGGCATATACTACCTCATTAATAGTAATTATTATCTTCATATAATGAGAGTCAATTTCATAATTAGAGCTAGTTTTTTAAATGTGCAATATAAATCAATTTTCTTTGGAATGTATATGCACAATAAAATAAACTAAGTAATAGGGACATTAGAGATGGCCCACTAGGTCTTTTTAATATCTCAATGGGCCCACCGACCAAGATATTATTGTAGCTTGAAGAGCCTTAGGAGATGTGTTAAATTCTTAGGTTGTTAGCTGAAATAACCAAATTCACCTAATTAAGATTAATTTTAATGTTATGAACATAAAATCTCAGAGTTATAACATATTATTACAAAATTACAAAATCATAATCATGTCATGGTGATACTTGCTAAGGATACTCCAAAAAACCCCCCTAAATCCATGAAACTAGTATAAAAGACACAAATGGATCAATACAAGATCCTTAAAATATTAGGAAAATCAAAAGATTTTCTCCCACTACCAACTCAAGCAAAGCAGCATCCAAGGATTGGCTTAACAAAGGTAAGTAATATTAAAAGTTTGGTGCTCAAGGCAATGTTATATACACAACAATGTATAGTTCGAAAGTGACAAGTGCTAGGCAGAAAGGGTTGTATCATATAAGTAAAGACAGGAAAGAGTAGCATAGTTGAAAAGTTATAAAACAATTTACATGCTTCACTATCAAAAAATCAAGTCTATTTCATGCCAACATGGTTCCCTACTCAATTCCTACTTGTTCTTCTTCTTTTTCCCATAATCTACTCTTACGTTCTTGCTTAACCATATTCTCTAACATGGTATCATAGCCTCTTTCCTCGAGGCTATGAGATAGAGATGCATTCATTGCGACACATGAGCTTGAAGAAGCTCACACCAATAAAGAAGATGATATCCAATTGAAGGCAACTTGCAAAGGGTGTGAAGACTAGTGGTTCTCTTGAATAGGGTTGGAGTTAAGTAAGATACCAAAGAAATCCTTGTCTATTCGATTTATTGTTATATTTTGAAAGGTTGCCATTGGCAAAGAGGATGTGTTTTATAGCTATTAAAGGCTAATCTCAAGGCTCAATCCATTGATTCTTGATTGCCATTATTACCTATAATAGAGGTGCTTAAGGCAAGCTGAGGGGTTGCTTATGTCTCAAAGATAGAGATAGAGAAGGAAAGAGAAGTGTGTGGTTCTTAATTGAAGGTTTTGGAGCTCCCAAATCTACTCACCTACTATGAATTTAGGAGGATTTGGATATGATCAAACAACATCAATACATACTCTCAACCTACTGAAAATTGGCACCTTCAACATAACCCTATTCTTCATGAAATCGTATTTTCTTTAATTGCCTTCATTTCTCCTTCAAGTAAGGTTTGAACCTTAATGATGTTACAATATAGGCATGGGAATTCACCCTAAGCAAGGGTCTATAAGGGCATATGGATGTGAATGGCCTTAAGGGATAGGGGAAACCCTCCTAGCTTGGCAAAGGCTATATAAACAACCTATGGGTCACTATCAAGTGTGAGATAAAGTGTACCCAATTGTACTCTAAGCAACTTAGTAAGCAAGATTTTGTTATTGTACTCGAGTCCTCATCTCCCTCTTGTCCACATTCTTCGTGCTGCAAACTCAATTTTTCCACATGGTATCAGAGCCTCCTCTGATCCTTTCATCTTCATCTAACCTCAGCTTCACTAAGTGCACAAGAAAAGCTTCATTCTCTCATCTTGGACCTTCAACCTCCATAGCCAGCTTGACCCCCTGACCTTGGAGGACCTGGAGAAGCCAAATGAGAGCATTTCAGCTCTTGACTTCAACTGAGGACTTCTTCCCTAACACAAGGCGACCTAGCTTGGCACATCAGAGGGCAACATTGGGCGTCATGGAAGGCGGCATTGTGCAAATTGTGAAAACGGCAGAGATGTGTAGGTGTCATCTCCCAGAGCTCAGCGCAGCCTGTAGATGGAGTAATCCTCCCAACCACCATAGGGCTTTCAAAGCCCCCTAATGGGCTATCTCCCTCTAAGAGGGTTTGAAGAAATTCCTCCTGTGTGGTGGTTGCAATAAGTCAAACCCTAATTGGCTCTTTTCTGGCAGCCATAGCCAAACCTCAAGCTTGCTTCAAATTTCAAAAATTTTCACTAATGTTATCACTAATAGTGATTCTAATCACTAATTGATCTTCTTCAAAGTCAATTGAAGCTTTGAAAGCTCTATTTCAAAGTTCCTTACCCTCGATGGACCTCCTTAGTTCATAAAAAAACCCACGTCTCACATCTCAAGTGGCATAAACTTTGAGATGAGTGTTTGTAAGCACTAATGTTTCATTTTACAATTATGTTGCTAGCTGGATATTGACTCAATCTGGTTTTTTATCAAAAAATTAAAGCTATCAAGTGCTTTATGACATTTATCTCTTCTTGCTTGGTTGTAAGGCTATGTGTACAACTATAAACACATAGACCATATCCCAATATTAATCTGTTGGTACATCAGAGATATGAGTGTTATTATACTCTCCTTTGATTCATCCAAGAGCATAGAGTTCATCGATAAGCCATGCTCCACCAAGAACTCCTGAAATAGGCCACATTATCAGGAAGAGCCTAAAGTCCAGTTAAAGCTCACCTCGTTGAAACCCAGGAAAATAGTAAAGCTTTAATCAAGAATTGTTCAAAGAACAGGACCTCCTAAATCCTATCTTGAGATATTGCATATGTATGATTTCCAACCATTTTCAACTCTACAACTTTAAAGGTGGCTATCAGTTCTACTATTTGGTTGTACTACTTGCCCACCTATAAAGGACTAGACACTACCATTGCTTAAGGCAATAGGTAAAACCTTCCTATAATGGCCATGGCCAATGCAGATGTAAGGCCTCAAATTTTCAAGCTCAATGGGAATGATTTCCATCCTTGGCAAGTCCTGGCAAAATACAAAATGATGGAAAGAGGCTATTGGCCCTTCATAAAAGGGACCAAAGTTATTGACCCATCCAATCCCCTTGATGTAGAAGATGATGAAAGGGCTCAGGCCATCATCATGCTTCATTTAGATGAATCTTTAATTCATCATATTGACCAACTCTGGGATGAGCTTGAAAGGCTCTACGGTGCTACAAGAAAGAACTCCAAGATATTTCTCAAGATTGAGTTTTTCAGCTTGTAATACAAACAGGGCGAAGATCTAAGCAAGTTTATTTCACATATGAAGGGGCTTATGGCACAGCTTGCCTCCGTTCAAGCACCCATCCATGATGAAGATGCCATTGCCATCCTTCTAAAGTCTATGAAGAAGGTTTTTCCAACCCTTGTGACTACCCTAACTAATATCCCGAACCCAATCTTGGCAAGTGCCATCCAGTCTTGCCTGGATGAAGAGAAGATAACCATACTGAAGGAACTTCAGTAGCCACTTCCCGTGAGCAAGTGTTAGTCCATACTGCTTCTACTAAATGCTCCTTCTATCATAGAAAAGGGCACATTGTAAGCAATTGCTGGAAGAAATACCATGACAAAATGAAGTGCAACAAATGCAAAAAGACTGGGCATATCACCAGTAAGTGTCCCAATGTTCCACAAGTATCCAAGGAATTGGAGGCCAACTTTGTCTCTCCCAACCCACAAATGACAGACTCTTTTGAGTCTTGTAGCATCCTCTACCTATGAATATCCTTGTAGCCTGCTTTATAAAGGCATCCCATTTGATTGAGGGGGGGGAACTCTAACATGTCTTGTGATGCAATGCCACCTTGGCATTGAGGGGGGTGTTACAATATAGGCATGGGAATTCACCCTAAGCAAGGGTCTATAAGGGCAGATGGATGTGAATGGCCTTAAGGGGCAGGGGAAACCCTAACCCTAGCTTGGCAGAGGCTATATAAATAGCCTATGGGTCACTATCAAGTGTGAGATAAAGTGTACCCAAGTTGTACTCTAAGCAACTTAGTAAGTAAGATTTTGTTCTTGTACTTTGAGTTCTCATCTCCGTCTTGTGAACATTCTTCTTGCTGCAAACTCAGTTTTTCTACAAATGGCCTACTTTATCAAGTTAGAAAGAACACAAAGAAAGAAGAGAGTGAGATTAGCTAATGGCTTGAGACCTTCAGCCATCAACAGCATCAGAAGTGGCAATTCAATACTAATTTTAAGCTCCAATCCCAACGATCTATAGCAAGAAGACATCTAGTTTGGATTTAAACTAGTTGTAGCACATGCAAGACCTAATGCCATCCACACTGTTTGATGCACCATCTGGTCAAAGCGATAAGCCTTGTTTTTTAACTCGCTACTGTTTCAAGTTCTAGGATTGAGAGCCCCTCTATAGAGGAAGAAATGAAAGTCATCCTTGATTCCATGAAGCACAAGAAGTCCCCAAGGATAGAAGAACTCTTGCTATAGTCTTTCCAAAAAGTTTAGAACATGTGCTCTACAAATTTTGTAGGCATGCTTAATGCCACTAGGCAATCTAGTGTACTGCTTGAGGAATTAAGTATGAATTCAACAAGGCGATACTAGCAAAGATAGTTAACTAATCCCAATCGAGTGGTTGAAGGCCTCTCACAATGCTGATGTTCACATACAAAATCATGGTGAAATTGCTTGTGTCTCAAGAGTTGAAGAGCTCAAGTGTCAAAGTTGTCCATTCCAAGCAACATGGATTTATCCATGGTAGAAAAATCCATGACCCAATACTCAATCTAATTCTCACCATCGATCAAGCTTTGGCCATGCAAATATACTTTGTCCTTATCAATCTCCATTTGGACAAAGCCTATGGTCGTGTCTACTGGTCATTTGTTATTTCCATCTTCATAAAGATAATATCAAGCTTATTTAGCAATGTTATGGCCTGTTTATATTAATGGACTCTCTACTATCCCCTCCCCCTTGAGAGGATGATTTAGCAAGGGTGTGTGTGCCATTGTTCTTTGCTTTGGTGTGACTCACCCACTTCTTAGAAAGATCAACCAAAAAATCCATGAAGGTCCCTAATCAAAGACCTCTCGCTAGTAGCTAAAGGACATGAGTTTTCAGCTCCATTCTTTTCAGATGATAATGCAATTCTTCTCCAAAATGAAAAAGAGCCAATCAACTATTTTATGCAAATTTATGATGATGTTGCTTCTCCACCCCTCAAATCAATGTAAAAGAAAGTAAGCTACTTTTCCTAAGCTGGGAGGACCCTATTGAATGGTTGCTAAAGTACAAATTTCAACTAATACCTAAAAGGTAGATCATCCATTACTTGGGATGTCTGATCGGAGTTGGGATCTCCCTAAAGCAATAGTTCGACTAGTTTTGTAGCAAAATTCATGGCAAGGTTGTTCATTGGTAGGGTGCTCTTCTTCTCTTTCAAGGTGATTACAATTGTTTTAAGTCAATGTTGACTACCTCTCTCACTTTTGGAGGTTCAATCCTACCCTTCAATAAGTTGACATGGAGCAAAATTGAATGTCTCCTTAGATGCTTTATTTGGTCTTAAGATGGCAAGAGAAGTCCCACAAATTTGCTAGGATGCTATCATTGTTGATAAATGTGATGTAGGGCTTAGCCTGGAGTTGTTGTGGGGGGAAAGCTTCAAGACTCAATGCTAGATTGTTTGAGTGCGCCAGAAGATGCTCAATCTTGGTCTCTCCTCTTAAGAAAGATTTTCACCTCATGCCTTAGACCCTCCAATGGCACTTGTTTTTGGGAAACCTTATATTAGAGTGCAACTTCTTCAAGCTTTCTAATATGCTGATTTAAGCGCTCTTAGGCTTTTGGGTATGTTGATCACCATCAAATAGCCACCAAGTGGTTAATTAATTGATACATATATTATTTACCACATTCTGAGAGGCTCAACCCATATTGTTAAATGATATTGATGAACAATTGTGTCTATTAGAATATCAATGGCAATTCATGTTTGTGCATATCCACGTCTCTTGATCGAATTCAGCTATAATCCAATATTAAGAAACCTCATGATCCAAGAATGTCACATCGATCAAGGTATAAAATACATGGGATTGGGCAGTTTGAAGACGCGGTTGCCGACCGAGTAGCCAGTGAGGTCACTCCATGGATCCCCAATGTTGCCAACAATGGTGTAACCGAGCTTCTCTAGAGCCTGCCTTTTGAGGGACTTGTATGAGACGGCGGTCAAGTCACTCTCTTCAACTTGCCTAAACACAATTGCACAACCAAAAATCAATCAGACAAGGCCATTTCTGAGAAGCAACAGAAGTGTTAGAATGGAACCCAGCACCATGTCTGTTTCTGCACCTTAATTTTCACATCAAATATTGCAACATTAGAACAATTATATGGGGTTCCACAGTTATCTTGATAAACACTTGGACAGCATGCATCCTTAGCAGGTTTCCCATAGCCTATCTTCCCCCTGATGATCAATCATCTTGATTATCTTGATAAACATTTGGCCAAATTTAGGCTTCCTTGGCGGGTTTCCAGAGGTTTTGTTTCTCATTATGAAACTTCTTAGACTGATGATGGATTATTTGTTATCCCCCTTCTCTTCCTTACCCTTTCAACTGCTTCACAGGCATAACGTTCACCTATTTTACCTGAAGATCAGGCCTTCCCAGCCTTCGTAGCCTGCAGAGGTAAGGTTCAATACAGTGACATTGCGCTGGTCCTCCGATCTGCCTGTCAAGAAGAACACCAGGTAGCCCATGTCGCGCAGGTCGTTGAAGAGCTGAAGTGAGGCAGGAAGGGCAGGTGCTGCTGCTGTTTCCACCCATGCATTGACTGTGGTGCTGTTGTAGGCTTCAGCCCTGCATTGCAGTTGGCAAATTAGTCAAATAGAGAGGTCAACAAGTCCCACCTTGCATCGGAGAACAGTCAATGCTAGTCAGAAAAAGGTCAAAACAAGTCACACCTAAGTGTTTTCAGGTGATGTGGTTAGCCCAACCTGACAGTCAGCTAACCTATGTATTTTGGATGCAAACAGCTAACCAATGTATTTTGGATGCAAATAGATGTTTAATCATGCATCAGGTGATGTGGTTAGCCCAACCTTACAGTCAGCTAACCTATGTATTTTGGATGCAAACAGCTAACCGATGAATTTTGGATGCAAATAGATGTTTAATCATGCATCAGGTGACGTGGTTAGCCCAACCTTACAGTCAGCTAACCTATGTATTTTGGATGCAAACAGCTAACCAATGTATTTTGGATGCAAATAGATGTTTTATCATGCATTAGGGGATGTGGGGCGCAGGGTATTGAAACTCGCGCACCCAGATAACTCAACCTACACTCAAACCACTACACCATGACCCCATTCATGCACCCAGATAAGATCATCCACAAGGATAAGAAGCCGCAGAGCTGCTCAATTGTGGGTTCTGAACTAGAGATATCCGGGAACTCACACACCCTACTGCTCTTGTGAGTAAATTGTTTGTTTTTAGACTTCCACATGATAAGGTAAGAGAAACACCCCTTAGAAAATGGGGTAGCTAAGCTAGCTTAAAACCATAGAGACTGTGGAAACAAGGCCTACTACTGTGCTTAGGGACAGATCAAATCAAAGTGGATGTGTGTGTGTAAACAATGTGAAAATTCACAAGAACATGCTGTCCAGTGAAAGTTGGCATGTTACCATTACTGGGCTAAGGAAAACAACTATTGTCACCGGTAGAGAACCAGTTTCTGAGCACATGAGCTTCCTAAACAGGGTCAAATGAAGCATAATATGCTGACAAGCTTCAAGCATGGTAAGGCATTGTAACTAACTAACACAACCCTTTTCAGTGGTAGAAAACTAGTTTCTGACGACAAGATATGCATGTAGAGGCTCAATTGTGGTGTAGCATGCTGTCAAGCTCAACCATGGTGAGGCGTTGTGGCCTGATTTTGCTTCTGGTAGTGAATGGAGCACAGGAGGGTACATACACACAGAGATGAATACACGCACGCATGCATACATGGGCATACACATACATTCATGGATAAATACATACACGGATGTGCATACTCGCTCCCCACGACATACACAGATGCATGAATACATATATGCATGCATACATAGATACATACCCGAAGTTGTGGAGGGCATAATAGGGGAGGTTGGAGAGGCTGGTCTCGTCGATGTCGAACACCCAGATGTCAGCCGAACCAAGGGCGAAGGACGAGGAATTGGCGTAGTCTCGGGCGTACGCAAGGGCCTGGTCGACCGCCACCTGTGAGTCGTCCCAGTAACCGGCTCCGGTCATATAGGCGGCCACGTAATCCTCGCAAGTGCCAGGGACGACGCTCCACCCCCTTAGATTGTTCACCTCCACATTGAAGCGCCAGCTGTTGCAGAGGGACTGCCGGATGGGGCCACGTGGGCGCTCCCCATTGGGCGGCGGCAGACGCGAGCCGTAGCAGGAGGAGGAGAATAGGCAGGAGAAGAAGACTAGCCTAATTATCGCAGAGGAAGAGAAAGCAGAAGAAGGAAAAGCCGAGACAAAAGAAGCAGGTGAAGAAGAAAAAGCAGAAGCAGAAGAAGGAGAAGAAGACGATACTGCAGATCGAGTAGGATCAGCCATAGTCTCTCTCTCTCTCTCTCTCTGTGGATTTATTTAGCCTTGCTGCTCTCAGAGCTCTGGTTCCGGGCCAAACTGACACCGTAGCATTTCTAAGGCTTTTTTTTGTCACGTGATACATACTGTCTGTATGCCAGGTGAAGAGAGTACAACAGTCCATTCCAATTGCCTGTCTCGTCTTAAGTGAATACAAGTGAAACTCTTGTCATAATAATCATTGTTCTTCTCTTAAATTTCCTGAAAATATCAGAAACCTTGGAACGATAAATTTAAGAGGTAAACTACAGCATGAAAATGTGAAAAACCTTTGAATGAGAAATTTAAGAGGTAAAACACCTATATTTTGATGCTTTCTATACTATAATTATTTAGATTTTGAAGGCTCTCTCACCTCTTCATCTTAGTTTTAGAGGTAGATTTCAAAAATTACACTTCAATTTCTTTTGAGCACTGTATTGAAATTTCATGTTATTGGCCGATGGCCACGCCCTTGACCGTCCTTCATGTGATTGGGTCTTTGAAGTCCCTTTTTTACGTCAAGCTAACCAACATTTATTTGCAAAACATTAACCAAATTATGTGCTTCACGTGCAACAAACCATGCACTCCATGCTTAATGATGTATCTTTTCAGCTACTTGAAAATACGACACAAATTGTTGGAATTGTTTAAAAAGGGTCAAAGGTAGTTCCAAGTATGAATATAGTTTGCATATGACAATAGAGAATCTGAGAAACCCTTGCACAACTATCGCATATACATTTGTCCTTGGTGAGCCCCTCCCCCTCTCACTTTCAAAGCTGAAACATGCACTCACATACCTATAACTAGAACACCTAATCACGTTGATTCTTATTATTGTTGTCTGACAAAAGGGTTTTATATTCATCCTTGTTGTAAAGAATAAACTTAGAATCTATAGTATTGCCCAATGAATGAGCACACATCCTTGTAAAATATTACACGGCGCAGCGAAAAGAATCTGAGAAAGAGATAGAGAGTACACAACAGATAAGAGGAGAATCAGTAAATTCTTTAACTCCAAACAACTGATACAAAGATGGCTCTGTCCACCCGTGCGCTTCCGCTGTGTGAAGCTTAAATGGCGATCTAGACAGAAAATAGGTGAAGAGTTTAAGGCTAGCTGGAACAACAACTCTAACTGGGTGAAAGATGAGTGTAAGATGGCTGCGAAGGGGTTTAGCTTTTATAGCCCGCGAAGGTCGTTAGGTCGTCCTGCTGACCGACCTACCATATGAGCCTCCACTAGTCGGCCAGGGAATATTCCCTTTACTATCGGGCCGGGGGCGCTGCCCCCGGACCCCCGCCAGGGGGGCCGCTGGCCCCCCTGGGACCCCCCAATAGGGGCCCCTTTTAACTCCCTTACACCGCAACTCGATGCAATGCGCCTTGAGTTGCTACCAACTTAACCACTCCGTCTAACCCAAAGATTAGACCCACAACAGTCACCTTTTTGCCATCCGGTTACATAGACCTCATCTAATATACAAGTCAGGACTCAACCAATGTCCGGGCTCACACTTGGCTTCTCCTCATAATGGGGGCCTTACAACTTTGAGCACCATGGATCATTGGTAGCACCTAATGAGGGTGGGGCATTGATCATATCTAACACCCCCCCTCAATGTCCACCCATAGGTGAACTATCTCCTCGGCCCAATGCCAAGTCTCTGAAGATGAACTTGAAGCAGATCCTTCGTAAGTGCTTTGGTGAAGATATCTGCTCCATTCTCCTCTATTGGACAGTAGACCAATTCCACTATCCCATCCTCCATCAAATCACGCACATAGTGATACTGGATCTCTATATGTTTGGTGCGTGCATGAAACACTGGATTTTTGGCAATGGCGATGCAACTCTGATTGTCACATCTCAGCACAGTTGGTTCTTCATCCTGCACTCCCATATGCCATAGAATCCTTCTCAACCATACGGCCTCACATGCAGCAAAACAAGCTGCCTTGTACTCTGCTTCGGTAGAAGACAATGCCATTGTTGGTTGCTTCTTACTAATCCAAGAGAAAATTCCTGAACCCAAAGAGAAACAATAACCAGAAACTGACTTCCTGGAATCAATGTCTCCTGCCCAATCTGAGTCACAGTTCCCCACAAGAGAAGTTCCGAAACTGTATGTGATACCATAGTCAAGAGTTTTCTTCAAGTATCTGAGCACCTGCATCCCAGCCTTCCAATGACTCTCATGAGGTTTATTTGAGAACCTGCTCAAAACACCAACAGCAAAACTGATATCTGGTCTGGTGTTACACAAGTAGATCAGACTGCCGACCAACCTCCTATACCTCCCAATGTCTGCTAATGCTGATGTATCCTCGACGGATAACTTTGCATTCACCTCCATAGGTGTAGCTATCTCCTTGCACTCGGTCATGCCAAATGCCTTCAAGATCTCCCATGCATACTTCTTCTGAGAGATGAAGATCTTTCCTAGCTCTTGCCAGACTTCAATCCCCAAACAATAGTGCAGCAAGCCCAAGTCTGTCATTTCAAACTTAGAACTCAAAGCCTTTCGAGTTTGGTTGATCATATCTTCATAGTCACCTGTAATAAGAAGGTCGTCCACATATAGAACAATCACTACAGACTTTTTACCATCCCTGTAAACATACAAGTTAGCATCTGAGGCACATCTTTTGAAGTTTAGGTTTAAAAAGAACCTATCTATCCGCTGGTACCATGCTCTGGGGGCTTGTTTCAGCCCATACAATGCCTTCTTCAGTTTACACACTTTGTTCTCAGAATGGGGGGCCTCAAACCTTGTTTCAGCCCATACAATGCCTTCTTCAGTTTACACACTTTGTTCTCAGAATGGGGGGCCTCAAACCCTGGTGGCTAAGCCACGTACACCTCCTCCTTGAGATCACCATTTAAGAACGCTGACTTAACATCCATTTGGTACACTGGCCACTTCTTGTGGGCAGCCACTGCAAGTACTGTGCGAATAGTGGTCATTCTGGCAGTTGGGGCAAATGACTCTTGAAAATCAAACCCTTCAACTTGTGAAAATCCTTGGGCAACCAGTCTAGCTTTGTACTTTTCTAAGGTACCATCAGCCTTGTACTTTACCTTCCAGATCCACTTGGTGCCAATAACCTTCCGCTTTGCTGGTCGATCCACTAGCTCCCAAGTGTCATTCTTCATTATGCTGTCATACTCCGCCTGCATAGCATCCTTCCATGATGGATCTGCAAGTGCTTCTTCTAAGTCAGTTGGCTCCTTTACTTCTCTCATAATCTCAACCATCAAGGCCATATTGACTATGTGAGCAGAAGCCCTCCTTTGCTCCTCTATTCTCTGAGACCTCCTTGGCCCGTTTGCCTTCTCCTCAACAGATGCAAGCATAGGATTATTGTGGTCATAGAGCTGCTTCACCCAGCGCGGCAATGGCTTTTCCGGTGGGGTGATGTCAGGTTGGTGAACTTTTTCCTCATCATCTGAAGATGATGCTTCCTCCTCCTTAAGGATAGGGATAGCTCTCGAGACAGGTTCATAATGGACTACTTCTTCGCTTGATGATAAAGTGGAAGAACTTGCCTTCTCCTCCTCCACTGTATGCGGCTCCTCCTTGAACACCACATCACGACTCGCGATGATCTTCTTTGCCTCTTGGTCATATAACTTGTAAGCCTTCTGCTCATCACTATAACCCAAGAAGATACATTTTCTGCTTTTTGGTTGTAACTTGTTTCTCTTCTCATCTGGAACATGTGCATAACATTCACATCCAAAAATTCTGAAATGTGAAACAGATGGTTTCTTAGCAGTGTAAGCCTCATGAGGTGTTTTTCCCTTGAGAGCCTTTGTATAGCTCCGATTTAGAATGTAGACTACAGTATTAACAGCTTCAGCCCAAAAATGGTTAGGCAATCCCTTGCCCTTTAGCATGCATCTTGCCATCTCCACAATGGTGCGATTCCTGCGTTCCACAACACCGTTCCGCTGAGGTGTGTGAGGCGTCGTCAATTGACGCTTGATCCCTTTGCTCTTGCAAAAGCCTTCAAACTCCTTTGAGTTGAACTCGCCACCACCATCTGTTCTAAATTTCTTCACACTTTTCCCTGTTTCATTCTTAACAAGTATTAGCCATTCTTTAAACTTACCAAAAGCTTGAGCCTTATCACAAAGGAAGTACACCCACATCTTCCTACTGTAGTCGTCGACAATCAACATAAAATAAGAAGATCCCCCCAAGGCCTGTGTAGGCATCTTACCACACAAGTCAGCATGCACCAACTCTAGAGGAGCCTGTGCTCTATTCTTGCTTTCTTGTGGAAATGCCTTTCTCTGTTGCTTGCCCATCATACAAGCTTCACATGGTTTCTTCAATTCAGTTATTGTAGGTAGGTGAGCAACCATACCTTGCTTTTGCATCTCCTTCAATACTGCAAATCCGATGTGTCCAAACCTTTCATGCCAAAGCTTACTTGTGCCCACTCCAGCGGTGGCTGTAAGAGCACTTAGCTCATACAGGTTGTTCCTTCTTTCTCCTTTGCCAACAATTGTGCCAGCACTATCAATAATTTCTGCACCTGTCTTCTTGAATCTCACTTCATGACCAAGATCAGTTATGGCAGCAACTGATAAGAGATTTCTCCTGATTTCGGGAACATACAACACATTTGAAAGCTTTTTGACTTCACCATTTGCAGCAACAAAAGAAATAGTACCTGTGCCCGCAGCAGGGCATTTAGCATCATTTCCAACCGTCACAGTGATGGATTCTTGTAGAGGCTGCATAGAACTGTATAGACCTTTCTTGTTGGTCATGTGACGGGAGGCCCCACTATCCAACACCCATGAGTCAGTGGTAGATTCTTCTTGCGCCGAGGAGCACACTTCCTCAATGGTCGCCATGAATAATTCCAACTCTGCTTCAGCCGTATTGGCTGTCTCTTTCCCTTTACTTTTAAGGGTACCATTCTTTTCATCTGCCTTCTTGATACGACAATCTGCAATTGCATGTCCTTTCTTCTTACAGTAGAAGCACTCTCCTTGAAACTTCTTCTTGCCGCCCTTCTTCTTTTTGTCACCATCATTTTTGGTGGAGGAAACACCTTAGCCTTTTGCATTGGCAGAGAATGCAGCATCTCCATTGTTGCTTCCTTCTCGGGCTTTCAACCTCAACTCCTCCTCCATTAATAATGCACAAAACTCCTCAAAAGTCAAAGCTTGAGGTCTCACCTGAGTATTAAGGGCAGTTACTAGTCCATCAAACTTTTGTGGACAAATCCGAAGACACCTTCGAGCTAGCTCTTCGCTAGTCTTTTGTATCCCAACGCCAGCCATCTGGTCGCGCAGATTCTTAATCCGAGTGATGAATGCTTCAACCGTCTCTCCTTCAACAAACTTCTCCGCTGCTAGTTGATTCTCCAAGTTTTGAATCCTTGTTTGGTTTCGTGTTTCATACTGACTCCTTAGTACATTCCAAGCCTCTGACGCTTTGGTTGTATGCTGAATCAGAGTCAAAACACTGTCAGAACAGCTTGTAACTAAGGCACATAATGCATCTGTATTCCTTCGTTTCCAAGATCGTAGAAGATCTGCATTCGGAGGAATCATCACACTAGGATTTGATGGGTCGGGGGTAGGCTGTGGTTCTGCGCCAGTCCCTAGCACAGTCTCCAGAAGCTCATAAGAATCAAGGATAGTTGTAATTTTGAACTTCCATAAGGTGTAGTTTGTACCATCTAACTTGCCTTCGCTGAAGGTTGGTGGACGAATCCTCAGTGTTTGAATAGCCGGTACAGCAGCACCACCTCCTGCACCGCTTCCTGATGCGCCAGAACTGCTTCCCGGAGTCAACATCATTTCTCTTTGCTATTGAAGCCTTTGCCTCTTGCACGCTCTCCAATCTCTAGAGCCCCCTGGGCTCTAATACCATGTAAAATATTACACGGCGCAGCGAACAGAATCTGAGAAAGAGATAGAGAGTACACAACAGATAAGAGGAGAATCAGTAAATTCTTTAACTCCAAACAACTGATACAAAGATGGCTCTGTCCACCCGTGCGCTTCCACTGTGTGAAGCTTAGATGGCGATCTAGACAGAAAATAGGTGAAGAGTTTAAGGCTAGCTGGAACAACAACTCTGACTGGGTGAAAGATGAGTGTAAGATGGCTGCGAAGGGGTTTAGCTTTTATAGCCCGTGAAGGTCGTTAGGTCGGCCTACTGACCGACCTACCATATGAGCCTCCACTAGTCGGCCAGGGAATATTCCCTTTACCATCGGGCCCTCGATGCAATGCGCCTCGAGTTGCTACCAGCTTAACCACTCCGTCTAACCCAAAGATTAGACCCACAACAGTCACCTTTTTGCCATCCGATCACATAGACCTCATCTGATATACAAGTCAGGACTCAACCAATGTCTGGGCTCACATTTGGCTTCTCCTCATAATGGGGGCCTTACAACTTTGAGCACCATGGATCATTGGTAGCACCTAATGAGGGTGGGGCATTGATCATATCTAACAATCCTCAGACAAATGCTAATATATTTGTCGCAAACCATGAATGGTCAGTGCAATTTAAGGTGAGTGCATAAAACATATCATCATTTATCATTTATCTATATACTATGCTTCGTAGTCTATATGCTGAAAACAAACAAGAGGAAAGAGAGACGAAGAGACCAAGAGCACACACACACAAGCTGGTGCGCAAATTGGATGCCGTATGCATATGTAGCGAGCGCCAAAAGGTCCCCAAGAACAAAGAACTCTACTTTTAGCTCAAAATCCAAGAGAATAGACTTGCACGACATGAAGCAAAAAGACCAATTGGGTACAATCTCCTCCAATGCCTTGTGTGAGCGCTCCACAAATCATGTATTTAATATTTTATTCATCTCCAAGCTAAAAAATAGCCCAAATTTACAATTAGCATGCTTTAGCTTTTGTGTTTGCTTTTGTCCAAATAAAGAATAAAGCAGTTGGGCGCCCCAAGAGTCAAGCTATGCCTAAATACAATGACCAATAATGAATATTTAAATCGTGCGCCCATGCGCATACAAAATAATAAATATATGTCATTGAGCGCTTCAATAAATAAGCGCGTCAAAATAAATATTGGCGCCACGCCTAAGATGCGTGCCCACTCTATAGGTTGGGGCAAGATGGGTTGCTACATAGGTGTGTGTGCGAACATGAGATGCACAACAAGTTAAGAGAGGCACACACTGGAATCACTGGGGGGCATTTCAGTGGAGACACGACAGCCCGCAAGGTGCTGCATTCTCAGCTGTGGTGGCCCACACTATTCCGTGATGCAGCTAGATTTGTCAGGCACTGTGATGAGTGCCAAAGGACCAAGGTACTCGTGCGGAAGGACAAAATGGAATTGTCCCCTGTAATAGCATGACAATCTTTCAAGAAATGGGACATTGACTTCATTGGACCCATTAGTCCTATGGCCCAGTACTCAGATCACAGGCTCGATATATCATCGTAGCAACTGACTATTTGATGAAATGGTCAGAAGTGCAAGCCACAAGGAAGGATGATGCAAGGACCACAGTGAAGTTCTTATGAAAGCAAGTCATCCTAAGATTCGGGTGCCCTATTGAGATAGTGAGCGACCAGGGTACCCACTTCATCAATGAGGTGATTGCCCACCTACTGTCAACCTTCTTGATCATCCATAGGAAATCCTCATCGTACTACCCCCAAGACAATGGGCAAGCAGAATCAACGAATAAGATTCTGGTCAACGTACTCACAAAGGTGGTGTCTACTTCTCAAATCGACTGGAATAACAAGCTCATGGCAGCTTTATGGGCCTATCAGACAGCCTATAAAATGGTTGTAGGACAAACACCCTTCAAGCTGACATACGGAACCGAGGCTATCCTGCCTTTAGAATTTTTTATCCCTAGCTTGAGGATAGCGGTGCAAGAGCGTTGGGAAGGGAAAGAGGATTGGACTAATCATCTTATCAAGTTGGAACGTCTCACCAAAACTAGACTCATCACCACCCACGCTCTAATTTGTAAAAAGGTGCAAAGAAAGATGTGATTTAATAAACATGTCAAACAACGTGATTTTGACCAGGGCGACCTTGTGTTGTTGTACTCTATGAAGGGCCATAAGCAGAAAATGAAGTTTTGAGGGTTAGGACCTTTTAGAGTGCATGTCATCAGCAGGACGGACAACATCGAACTTGAAACACTGGAAGGCGAGGGCATGGGCTTTTTCAATGGTAGTTGCATGAGAAAGTACTAACCTCCCAGACATCCTTTACATGAGCCCCCTATGATAGAGGACCTTGTCCATGTTTGTGTCGCAACAACCATCACCGAGATAGAGGATGATGAGGAAGCTATTGCTCCAGCTTATTTACGAATCACCGCCATAGCCCAAAAAACACATTCTTTTGATGCTTTGATCGATGAGGGAGCTGACGTCAATATCCTAACCCATGCTCATTGGACCCTCATTGGTCAACCCCAGTTGCAACCAATTAATGCTAACCTTAGCCCATTTGGGGGCGCATTCTATGCACTCCTCAAGATGTGCAAGTGCAAAGTCGTTGTCTCTATTGAGTCTGAAAGTTTTCCAATCATCTTCTATGTGTTGCCCAACACGAAGGAGGTGGGCAGGGCGTCGCTGCTAGGGCGCACTTTTTTTTTTAAAAAAAACCCATTGTTACGTCGATTACGATCGGCAGTGTATCCACCTCGCCATAGGAAATGAGGGCGTCGTGACAACTTTCAACAAGGGCAGTGCTGCAGGTCCGTCCAAGACTGGCGCTCTACCAATAGAGAAGACCATGCCTAAGGCTAAGGAGGGGGGTACTAATGCGTCACAACCCACTCAGCTCCCAAAACACCACCCCACCAAGCGCACTCCTCCAATTAAGCAACCTACATTTCAATGGGTACCGAAATGCCAAGGCAAGCCTTCCCACAATAAGCAAACCCAACCCCGCAGACCAAGGAACTCTCATGCAAGGCCTAGAAAGCAACCTAGATGCCACTGCCATAAATGCACCCTTAAGCCACGATGGGTCCCCATAACCCTATTACGTGCTCAAGGATACTATCAGGACAATAGTTGGATCTGGGTGCCCAAGACATCCATCCTTACGAACAGATCCGTTACACCACTTGGAGCCACACCTACTTCAAGCAGCATGTTCCCTAATCAACCAGCCATACCCAAGACCCAAGCTGTCAAATCTATGGCAACCACAAAGGCCAAAACCCCAAAGCCTAAGCCCATCCATCGGCCAAAGCCGCAACCTGTTGGCTTTAAACTAGCCACTACTAATGCCAAAGAACAGTCTTTAGAGGCTCTACCAATCAGTCCCGTGCAGCCTGAACACACTATGTCTCTCGAGATCTCACATCAACTTACGCAATAGCTAGATATCCCACAATCATCTAGCACAACCAATTATTGCATTCCCAAAGCAGCTCGCAATGAAGGTTGCATGTCTTTCGAGCTGCAGGATGCACAACCAGCCTTTCAGGTGGACGCTCCTCCCAAGGCATAGTCTAGCGGAACATCATCGCTAATGCATCCATCTAGTGATGTTCCACCATAGCCACTAGCAAGTCTTACGTCTTCATATGAGTGACACTCATTCCTTTCCATGGCCAAGGACCTCGCTGTCAATTTAGGTGATGACCTGGTCACTTGCATTAAAATGCTAGACATCACATTTATGACCTTCGCTAGAAGTTATGAGTGGCTAGACCTTGGCCTTCTTAATGAGCCCCTTGCTTTTGAAGTCTGTACCTTACCATGCACTTGGGAAGAGTACGAGCTCATGACCATCAAATTCCCTCAGGTTGTAGATGAGCTTATTGCTAGCAGTGAAGTCTCAAAAAATCAAGCAATCATTGGTAGGATGCTAACCTCCTACCAAAAGCATGTCAGCTCTGCACCAATCCAAGAATTGGAAGAGCTCCTGAGTCTAGCAAGCTCTAGCTCTTCATTCTTACAGCGATGGCATGCCTTATGCCTCCAATGGGAGCAAAAAGGTTGCCAAATTATGACGAATGCTGAGCAGAGACGTGCAATCAAGGCTGCGGAATATGACCCCACGTACGTAGCTCCTACTTCGTATAGGGTTATGGCCATCCTATGTAACAAACTGCTCAACGATCATTTCTTGGCACATACTTACATTGACCAAGTCCTTATAAACGAGCAGCTACATGTGGCTAGCTAACTCAAATATGGCGGTGTGCTCCACGATGTCCTAACGTACATCACGCAAGCATCCATTAGATCGCATGAACTTGACTGTCATGCCCAATTGGAATACAACCCAAATTTCTACCTGTGGTTGTTGTCAAATTAAGCACACCATGCTGCTCTTTAACACCCTTGCCTCGTCCTATTCAATCCTAGGAAGGATCTTCATCTTCACACGAGGGGGAGTGGGTAAGGTGATCAGGGAAACATAACACAAAGGAAAAACATAATGAAGAGTGAACTACGCATAAAAACTTGAGAGCAAAGCACACGTGGAAAATTCATGTCTTCTCTTCCATTGTGATATTCCTCAAATTTCACGTTCTTGTGCACCTTTTCTAATTGTTCGAATATTTCATAATGTCATAATTCAGTCTTTTCTACCCCATCAACACTAATTATGAGTACTATTGCATGGTAGGTACCCACAATGGTAGGACATGAGAAAGGTGGTAAGCTTCCATTCACAGAAGAAGAGCAAGCCAAGTACAGGATAGGTGTGGAGACACGGGGATTTAATTAGTTCACCTTCAAGCACACTCTAAACTTGGATGAAGCCATCCTAGAGGAGCCAGCAGTAAAGTAGCTGGTGGACAAGTATGCTCTCCAGAAGTATGTGGAGAAAGTGGGACAAGTAGTGGATTACAGCGCTTGTGCAGAGTTCCTATGGAGTTTTGATGCTCGTAGGAACTGTGGCATAGTGACAGTAAGAAGAGGGGATGTTGTCCACCAGGTGGAGGTACCACTTAATGCAGAAGTGGTGGAGAAGGCCCTTGGCTTGGCCTTGAAGGTGCTAAAGCATCACAGAAGAGACATATATGCCATGCTGGGGATGAACAAGAGTAAGGTGCGCACAGTGGATGGAGTCATCTTGGCGGACATCCCAAACTGAGAAGTGAAGATGTAAGCCAAGATGGTCCACGCCCTCTTCTCAAGACAGGGGTACAATGCTTTGATGAACAGGATCAGTGTCCCGGTGCTAGAAAGCATAGCGGCAGGGTCCCCTGAAGAAGTGGATTGGAATGGGTTCATCATAAAGACCATCGAGACAGCAGCAAAGGCCCTTGCTATGAGCACAACAAAGGTTGGAGGAGAGTCCCATGCCTCTACAGCGAGATCAACTCGCAAGAAGTCCATTGCCAAGGCTTCTACCATCAAATATGGTGGTTTATTGATGGCCATTATTCACGAGGCCACCAAGGAAGCAGGGGGAATTGAAGAGATAGCTACACCTCCCTAGCCACTACCCCATGAGGATGACAGATCGAGCGCATGCACCATGAGCGACAAAGAAGTGTTTGAAGCACCATCCACACAAGCCGAAGCTAGGGCACAAGGAAAGGCGAAGACGGCCAAAATTCAAAAATAGAGTAAGGAAAAGATAAGTAAAGAAGAGAAAGTTGAGTTGAAAAGAGCACAAGAGGAATCCAAGAGAATGGAGGAGAAACGAAGGAGAAAAGAAGACAAAGAATTTGAAAGAATCAGAGAAGAGTCAAGAAGATCCGAGGAGGAGAGAAAGAGGAGAGTGAAGGATGAAGTTGAAGGCATAAGAAGGAAGGAAGCGACAGACTTGGCAGAGGCAACTCACAGGTTCGTAGAAGAGACCCATGGAGGGAGAGAGATGAGCCTACTGAGCCTGCCTCATGAGGCTAGAGTTATTGGTAGTGTAGAAACAGTCCTAGTGGTTGTAGGAAAGGGCAAGTCCCCAATGCACCCCCTCCCCTCTTCCCTTGTACCACTCCCAGCTAAAACCACACCCACCACGACACAAGAGTCGGTGCCAGCTGTGGACATGACTCAAATAATGCCAATGATACATCTCCTGGCTAACAAAGTGGCAGAGATTGCCCCCGAAGTAGTAACAAAGAGGCTAGCCACACTAAATGCAAAATCACGGCGAGACCCTAAGCAGCAGAAGCTGGAAGTGTCGACAACTACAGCCCCTGTTGTAGTGCCACCAGCAGAGCAAACTATGATGCATATGTGGCTGAACTCCTCACTCAATTGAGCCATGCAAGAGTGGAGAAGAAAGAGGCCTTGGCTTTGCTGGCTGTCGAAGAGGAATCCTCAGCAGCTTTGAGGCTCAAAATGTCCAAGTAGGCTACAATTAATCAAAAAGAACTTAAGACTGTAAAGGAGCAGTTGGACACCAAGACCAAGGAAGCTCAAGAGAGTGAGAATCATCTGAGGCGAAGGCCGGAGGAGGAAGAAAAATATGCAGTAGCCCTTCTAAACAATCAAAAAATGTTAATTCAGTAGTATAATGAGCTGATGGAAAGGACAGCTAGCTTGGAGGCACACTGGCAGGAAGAAGGCTGGGAGTCGAGAAAGCAATGACACAAGCAAGAGGACGACCTGGTGTTTCGACTATGGTATGAAATAGAGGAGCAAGGAAGGCTAGAAAGAGAAATCTAAGCCATGAGCAACAAAGGCACAATGCCACAAGAAGAAGCATGCAAGAGCTGAAAGATGACTTGGAAAATACAAAAAGCGATGTGGAAGCCCTCATGGCTATGGCGATAACAGAAAGAAGACTGCACTTTGCAAAGTTAGAAAGCTGCCAGCAAATCTGGGAAGAGCTGTCAGAGAGGTTCACAGAGGCAGAACTGCAATTTACCATTGCATAACAAGGAAGGAAAATAGCCAAAGAGCAGCTGAACTGCTGCAATAAAGAGAAGACGCAGATGCTAGACTTAGTAAATGAGCAACAACAGGTGGTAATGATGTTGTCTCAAGAAATGGAGGAGGGGAGGAAAAAGATGGAAGAAATGGCACAACAGTGGGATTAGTACAACTTCGAACGAGTGCATGAACTAAGAGAACGCCTAGTGGCAAGTGAATGTGAAAGAATTTCACAGAATCAAGGGTGGAGGTTGTCGAAGTGTGCTCAGATGCTCAGAGACAAGCCTTCTTGAGCACGGTACTGAATGTCACCCAAGTTGAAGTTGAGGATTCAATGGAAAGGATGAAGAGGAAGTTGGAATTGATATCTCGTGCCTTAAGATACAGCCTTCAAGAACGCACCCTTTCAACCGGCACAAGTATTACTGTGGCACAACAACACAGTTACCTGCGGCAAGCCGGCCTTTCCATTGACGAGCTCAGGGAACGAGGGTTTAAAAAACAAGTGCAACAACCACCTCTTGAAGAGCAACCGGCGGCAGAGCAAGCCATGGAAGAGGAGTCGGACTTTGAGCACGAATATGAGGAGGAATAGTACAGAGAGCCTAGTCTGCCCCTACCGGAATTGCCACCGGAAGAGCTAGAAGGGGCACAAATTCCTCAACACATAATAGCAGCCCGAAGAAGAAGGCAAGAGCTTGTAGAACAAGCCCAGAGGAGAGCGAGAGTATGGCCATAGCAACTCCCTAATGAGCCTATGCCGATGCGCGAGGATCCCCATCTTGTCAACTGGTCTCAGGAGTTGGCTATATGGCGATAGCGGGAGTTTCAGACACAACCCTTTGAGCTGTCCTTTTCCTATCCATGAGCTTTGGATCATGTCATATACCTAGAGACGGTGTCAAGGGTCAATAGAATGGCCAATGACCTTGCCAATAGATGGATAGAGGAGAGAAATGTTGCAATTACCAAATGGAGGCAAGAACTAGCAGATTATTGGCAAGACAAAGTGAACCTAGTTCCCAAGACCGACCATCCAAGGCTATGAGGCACGGCCAAAGTGGAGGAGGAGGATTTGGGATACCAACTCTAATGCTTGGATTGCTTTCTGCAACTCGTTGCCTGAAGAGCGGAATGACCCCATCTACATGCCCTATCTCCGCACACATGGATTCTACCATGATAGGAACCTACATGGGGCCCTTGACTTTCCAATAGTCTACAATGTCAATGCACGAACTCCTGAGGGATGCTTGGCTTTTAGATTGGAGGATATCCTTCCATCCTTCAACCGCTTCCTCGAGGATTTCTCCTCATGTCCAGACCCAGCATTCATAATAACTTGTAATTACCTTAGGCTCGTTAAGTCTTTGCTTAAGCAAAAACCTGCGAGCTGAGGAAGCCCACCTTCCCTCACTCTTTTTTTATATCAATTTAGGCATCGATAGTTATGCCATGGCTAGGCTCATGATGAGGGCGACCTTACTCCCCTCTTTCTGCATGCAAATCCTAGAGAACATGAGTGATACCCACTTCACGAGGTGTAACCATCTCTTTTTGTCATCAACACATCTAAAGGTATGAGCTAGCATCAGAGAATATCTGCAAAGCCGCACATTTTTAACTAAGTGCCTGAGGTCACCTCGTGGACCCTCCGATGATGATAGGAGTACAATATAAGAACTCTTTTTGTATTCCAATCGCAGTCATCATCAATACGTCATTCAAAAAAAAATGATATGAAAGAAACAGGTGTAAGAAAGAGAAAAGCAGGGGGTTGAGCTCCCCATGAAACATCTTGAGTGCCACATTCACTACACCTAGGATCCTCCCCCTAGCCCCTTCCCCACCTCATGCTTAGGGCACATCAAGGGTAGGACTACCAAACATGTCACCCTAAGCTCTGCACCGCACCCATGATGATGCACGAACTGGGTCCTCTAGTATGGGACATCACTTATGGCTTCGACCCAACTCCCAGTTCCACTGCCATGTGCACTGCACGCACCACGGAGAGGCAGACGCATCCCTTAGGAAGTGCACAACTTTGCCTTGCAAGTTAAGCTCAAGCCGTATCAAAGAAAAAGCATATCAACCAATGGCTCTGCCCCAACACCATTTCCGATTTCAAAGGCAAATCGGTGTCCTAACAAGCATGACCTTTGTCAAGACCCTCCAACACCGTTCTCGACATGGGCATCTATAGAAACTCAAGAGGCCATCCAACCACCAACACTACCATCTTCCCAGCCACCACCCAGCAATGCCATGGGACTAGCCCTCGGCTAGGAGGGGGGTAATGTTATCAGCAAACAGTAAAAAGCAGAAAAATAGAAAAATCTGAGAAGCAAGAAAAGGCATAGGGCAAACATGGAGAAGGCGCCCAGAAGAATAATAAGTCCGAAAAAATCCAAAAGCAGGGGAACAAATGCCAAAAATCCAAGGCATAGTGTTCGAAGCCGGGAGGAGTTAAAAGCAAGAAAGCGCACCCTTAAATACGCAGGCACCCTCAAATCCTTGTAAAAGAGCGCCAGGCTCCCTCCTGTGCAAATTGTGAACTTAGAAGGGCGGTAGGACTAGCTAGGAAGTGAAGGAATGGAGGAAAAGGGCCTAGGCCATGGTCAGCCATGTAAAAATCAATGTTGACCACCCATGGGAAGTGGGGCATGTATATAACGTTGAAAAGTAAATGAGAAGCTCATTCTTGTGTGTGGCAAAAAGCTTCTTCTTCTTCTTCTCTTCTTCTTTCCTTCTTGCTTGTGCTTGAGAGAGGGAGTGAGTGTGTGAGAGTGAGGGATCAAGGAGAAGAAGCTCCCCATCTCCTCTCTTCATCTTCTTCTCTTCTCTATTCTTTTCTTGTCTCGCACGGCTATGGAGGATGGAGCTTGTTGGAGAGGGATTGAGGTTGCTTGAGCTTGCCTCAAGGATCATGGAGCTACCGGCGTGCACAAGAGAGAGGAGGGTACTCTATTGGGCATCAAGGTAAGTTCACTACACCCCATAGGCAAGGAGGGCATGTCGGCTATGTGAGAGGTAGCCATGGCCACTTGGCTTGAAATGCTTGACCAATAAGTGGTCCGTAGGTCTCGGGGGTTGAACTTGAAGCTCCCTTCATGTGCCGCACTGCATCCAAATATGGCTTCTGTGAAAGCCACATAAACTGACTCTCCAAACCAACTATGTAGTTTAGTTCTAGCCTAGTGATCACCAAATAGATAAGGCTACCCACAAGCTTCCGATACATAGTGACATCCTCAACCAAGTTTCCCTCATATGCATTAAGCTTAGCATTAACATCCAAAGGTACAAAAATAGTCTTGCAACAAACCATACTTCTTCAACATATATAACACATACTATCTCTATGACAACCATATACCCTCTGGAGTCGTGATTATCTCTATGTCAAGAAATTAATGCAGCTCTCCCAAATGATTTACTTCAAATTTAGTCTTGTGAAAACCCTTCACATTGTCAATATCTATCTCACTATCACCCACAATGATCAAATCATCTACATATATAGTAATAATCACAATACTTATAGCACTCTCATAGGCATAGAGCAAGTGACCAACCTATGCTTTGTAAAATCCAATGTTGACAAGGCATTTTTCAATCTTGTCATCCCATGCCATGGGGGCTTGTTTCAGTCCATACAAGGCCTTATGAATCCTATATACATAACCTAGATGATTCTCATCCACATAACTAGGTGGCTACTCGACATGAACTTCCTCTTACAAATCCCCTTGCAAGAAGGCATTCTTAACATCCATTTGATGCATGATCCAACTTTGATGTAGCCATTGCTATGAAAACCCTTAAAGTGGCCATTTTAGCTACTGGGGCAAAATTCTTGTCATTAGCAATACCATGAGTCCATGTATATCCTTTGGCAACCAGTCGTACCTTGTAGTGCTCAATAGATCTATTCGACTAAAATTGTAAACCCATTTACAATCAATAGCTTTCTTGCCTTTAGATCAAGGCATCAACTTCTATGTGTTATTATCCATAAGCGCAGTCATTTTTTCATCCATAGTATGATCCCAATACTCATTACCCATTGTATCCTCAAAATATGCGAGCTCCACATCCTGCACAACCTTACCCATGTGTGTAGAGTGATGAGCTACATAGCTATCATAGGTTAATCGCTATGCTGGCTTTCTTACTCTAGTTGACCTGCGTGGACTTGGATCACTACCAAGTGGTTTAGCATCCTCTTGTGCTTTCCATACACCAGGTGTTTTAATAGACAAAATCCTAAACTCCTCATCCAAGTTTTACTCAAAGTCATCTAAAACAATATCAACATGAGAGAAACTTGATGATACATCTATCGTTATAGGTGATTCCCTAGGTTTCTCTTTACCTTTTCTTAATATGTATGATGTACTTGGTGAAGTAACCTATGACCCTAATCTACCACCCCAAGGTCTATCAACACAATCATGACTAGGAGACTCTTGTGGTCCACTCAATGTCTATGACACTTACTTATTATCCTTCCATCCAAGAAGGATGTATTTATGGATAAAGAAAGAGGAGAATGAGTTTGATGATGGTTTTTCAACATGTCATTGATCCTCCTTCCTTATTGCACTTATAAAAATCTAGTTCTCTTTATGTATGTGTGTGGTGCATGTGTGTGCCGTGTGTGTGTACACCACTTAGAACCCCTAGGGACTACAATATTATGGGAATTGAGTAGAAAAGGTTGCAATATATTTATGTTATCACTTTGCACATCAAATGACCTTCTCACTTTGAGATTTGTGGCAATTACAAATTAGTCAAATGGATGATTTTACACACATAGTTATGTGAGTGTGATGCAAACTCTCTATGGGACAAATAGAACCATGCAAAATGCTAGTGACTTTCTTGCATAATAGGTTCAATTCCTAGAGGCAAGTTTGCAAGTTTGATGTCATTCCCGTTGCCACTAATCATGAACTCATGCAAGGCAATATATTACTCTTACTTGCTTAGCTTTCTTAAAGTCATTAAGATACTACTATGTAATTTGTTCTCTTGCAAGTCACTACCCTTCCCAAGAACAACAATTCAATGTGAAGCCCTTCCATATGGTCAACTTCTATGTTAAATCCTTGGTCATCATACATCAAGTATACACATGTCACCTGCATATATATATATTAAGACATCATGCCAATGGCCTATAGGTGGATGGGCATCCCTTGTATACATACACACTATACATACATATATAATAAAATATAACAAAGAACAAGGATACCAATCATTTTTTATATACATAACTCTCCTATATTCTTCTCTCTCATGTTGAGATGGCAAGTTCAACACGTGCGAACATTGATGGTGGACCACCTCGCTAGATGGGTCCGCACGTCTACACTCAGCATGCTGGTGGTCATTATGATCCTCACATAGCCACTGACTTATCACTTGTTATATTTAGTTTGTTACACCTACTTACAACTGGCATAGATATAGCGTCAGTCGATTAGTATAGTCAGTTATGCGTTTTTTGACTTAGTAGGCCACTTTCCTTTATGTTGTATCTTATCTATACTTTGTGTAGATTGTATTGTGTGTGAAAGAAGAAGAAGAAACCAAAAAGAAAAAGTTATGGTCTCCATCTCTCTTCTTATGTTCTTGAGTGAGCTTCCTGTTGTGTATATAGTGTGTGCTTGGTGCAGCAGCTCAAGCAAGTCCCCCCCACCACGTGATTCTTGACATGGTATCAAAGTGGCACCACTGAGAGAGGCTAGTTTTGAAGGCTCAATTGAAGGAGAAGAAGCAAGGTTTAAGTAAGCAAGCAACGGGTAAGAAGCTCTCCCATTCTTCCACTTTTCTCTTGGATAGTGCCTATAGAGGCACCGGAAGTAGAGTAGAGTAAAAATCTTAGATTACTTCGAGATTTGGTGTACAAGCAAAGCACTGTATATTGCAAATTAGTCCTTTAGGGCTTCCCCATAGTTTTTTTGGGTATCTGAGGCCATTTCAAGCCCAGTTTTAGAGCCACAAGGTTGCGACCAGTTGTTTCAAGATATACTGCAATATCGGTTATGTCGATCAAAAGTGGGTTTGGTTCACACATTGTAGATTTTGAATGTACAAATTTTTAGGTATTTGCCAAGAAGCAAACATAAGATTTATCCGCAAACAAGTTGCAGATTAAATGTATTGTTGAGCAATTAGTGAAAAAGGTTTCTTGGTGTATTGGTGTGGACTTGTTGAAAGGTTGCTGAAGACTTGCTTACTTTTTTATATTATATTTGTGATAACGGAAAAGAACAATGGAAATCCCATCATTGAGAAGCTCGACAAGAGCAACTACCTTTCATGGAAGTTTCGTATGATGAACTTCCTTATTGGAAAGGGCCTTTATGAGTTTGTTTTAGGTGAGAGCTAAGTGTCCCTTCGACTACAGATGAATTTAAGGCATGGAAAGAATGGAATGCAAAAGACAAAAAAGGTGATGTATTGGCTATCTGCAATCATTTATAATACTATGCTGGGACATATCAAGAATACAGAAACTTCACATGCAACTTGGACAATTTTTGAGAACATGTTTCAAGTAAATACAAAGGCATGAAATATTCAACTCAAGAAAGAGTTGAATATCTTTAAGAAAGGGAAAATGTCTATCAATGAGTATGTTTTGAAGGTGAGGAGCATTGCAGAAGCTTTTGTATCAATTGATGCAATGCTTGATGATGATGATTTAGTTTCATCTACTTTGGGTGATGTTAATAATGTAAAGGCTTAGAAATCATTCGTCACTTCTGTATATGCATAGAAGTCATTTCTAGATTTTGATGAGCTAGTCTCTCTCACGATTATCGAAGAGATTAATGTGCAGGGTGACTCATCTGAATGAAATGGTAAACACGTCCAAGCATTTTACTCAAGTTTGGAAAGGAAACATGGTGAATCCTCTTCGAGAGGCCATGGTATGGGACATTGTAATGTGCCCACTTGTCCGCTTGTGGGACACGTCTTAGTAGGCCATCGGGAGGAGTGTCTAGAAGGCTCTGCTTGGCACTCGCAAGGAATGACACAAGGTTTGCAATCTAGGTCTTCCGGGGTCTACCTCGAGCGAAAGTGTCCAGCTATTACCACTTGGGATCAACCTGAGGTCAGGGTTCCTTTCCTATCAGCAAAGTCCCTAGGAAGGAGCTAGTGTCAAGCTCCAGATGTACTACTTTGTGTAGGAACAACAGAGTCGAAGTGGATTCATGCTGCACTTGTGTTGAGTGTTGAAATGACTTATTTTTTGGCTGATTTTTGTTGTTTTTGAGAGCTGAATGGTTGATTTTATGAGATGATTGATTGGTTTAAAAGTGGTTTGAGAGTGTTTTGGATGATATTGATTGTGTTTTTGAAGTTCATGATGTTTATCAGTGGAGATATGTGGTTCTGTGATGTTCTGATAGGTTCTGATTGGTTCTGTATACCTTCTATTTTGTTCTGTTTTGGTCTGTTTTGTTCTGATTGTCTTCTGTAAGGAGGGATGGAGTTTTGATTGATGAAGTTTGAGATCTTGAGAAAGCTTATTGAATGGTTTGTGGGAGTATGGAATGGTTTGAGTATGAGTTATGTGGTTTTGATGACCTTCTGTAACCTTCTATAGGTCTTCTATAGAGCCTTTGTTTCTGTTCTGTTCTGTTCTGTACTGTAGCTGTTCTGGTACTATTCTGTAGACTGTTCTGTATGCTTCTGTATGTGTTCTGATGGATGAGAGTGTAGCTTGGGAAAGTTTTCTAGCCTTGGAAAGAGGTGAATACAAGTGCAAAAGAACTGAAAGAAGTGAAAGAAGTAGCTGCTAAAGACTCAAGTGAAGACTAGAGTAAAGTGACAGTAGTGAGCTATGAAAGGACACTCTAGTGGCTCTGATGACTCTTCATATCAGACATACCTCTTGGGAGGGGTATCCACAACCTAAGAAGGATTATTGAGAGTGATTTTTGAGAGATTTTATTGAGGATATGATGTATTATTGATGGAGAGAGAGAGAGAGAGTCAGAGATAGCCAATTCTACAAAAACAGAGTGATTGTATATGAGAGATTGAGAGAGAAGACTATGAAGATATTGAAGATGAATACTATGTGATGTATTTCCATTCAAAGATGGTGTATTCCTTTGCTTTCTTTGTTATATTGATGGATTTTATGAAGATATTGAAGAATATGGTTGATTCTATCAAATCCGTGGGAGATCTACATGATGTTGCATGAAGATTTGTAGTGTCTGGTGTTCTTTTCTTCATTGTGATCATATGAAACATAATAAAAAAGCTTGTTGATGTTACAAGATAGATTTTCTTGCAAGAGAATTCCCTTTTCCTTGGTGTTCCTCTTGGGGCTCCATGTTTTTGGTGCGCAGCCGGGAAACCTTGCCATCAACAAGCACCAAAAGAGGTGGAAAATGAAGGAAATGGCATTGCCAAGAAGAGAAGAATTCAATGGATGTCTGTAAAGTTCCTTCTTCCACTGAAGAGTTGGAATTTCTCATAATCAAAGCCACTTTCCACAAGAAGTTCATCCCACAATGGCGGAAACACATCACCATCATGATGCATGCTCTATGTGGTGGACAGTTTCCTCTTCCTATTGAAGCAGCAAAAACTTGCATCTTGGTGGCAAACTGTTTGGGAATAAACTGAAGAGCAGAGATAGAGAGAATGACCATCCATGGAAGATTTGGCATTCATTGAGAAGTTTCTAGACATCATTAAGTGGGAGATTGTGAAGAAGCTTCAGGAGTCTTGGGCTGTGGAAGTTCACAAAGACAAGAAGGAAAAGAGTTGGAATTTGTTCGTGGATGCTCAACATCAAGATACATGGGATGCTTCGAATACTGATAATCTTCTGTTTGTTCAATTGGCAACCCACTGGAAGTTGGTAGACACAGTGTTTTTCACAACATACACTGTTGAAACCATCAGAAGCTGGCATTACTATGATGATGGCACCACCACAATGCTCATACGTATGCATTTTGACACCTTCAGAACCGAATACCTCTCTCTGTGCAGTGGAATGAAAGCAGAATTCAGGGACATTGAAAAGAAAGAAGTAGAAGAAATTTTGGTAAGAGAGTCCTCCAGAGACTGAAGCCTTATGTTAACCCTTTGTGGAGCACTAACAACATAGTGGAGCCAACCCCTTGATGAATGACGCAATAAAGAGGCAAGCGTTAGAACAAGTCCAGAGGTACGTGAGAAGAGAGAAAGCAAAAATCAAGGCTGAGAACGAGCTCGCAGCAGAAGCTGCCTTTGACGCCCTTGCGGAACTCTTTATAGAAGTCCCAATGGCACATCAAGCCCTTCCTCCTCCTGCTGGAGGTCCACTTCCAAGCCAGATCCGTCCTGGAAATATTGATGACAGGCCAGCGAATGTAGTTCCATTGCCAGTTTTTAAGGGAGAGTACAATGAAGACCCCAATCTTCATGTAGCAGAGTTTATGGTAGCATGTGTGGCTAACAATGCCAGAACCCCTGAGCATTGGTTAGTAATATTCCCCGCCACTTTCAAGGGCGTGGCATTTCAGTGGTATGAGAGACAAGCAGTAGGAACTTTTGGCACATGGGACCGACCTGAAGTTGGCCTTCCTCACTAAATTCAGGCATGAAGGTTTTGAAGAGCGGATGCGAGAGGAATTTATGAACCTAAGTCAGTCTTCTGGAGAAAGAATAGAAGCTTATGTCTCACGAATGGAATCCATCCTGAAGAGATGGACTAACCATAATCTAGATGATGGCATTCAGAAGGGGGTGTTTCTCAGAGGATTACAACCAGAAGTCCGTAAGTTTGTGGAGCTGCAAAGACCAGCCACACTGCAAGCTGCAATAGAAGGTGCAAGACTGTACGATGAAGTGGAAGCTAGATTAGCGATGAATATAGGAAGAGGAGTCCTACCTCCTCTGATGCCAGGAATGATGTACCCACCAAATGTAGTCCCAGGGATTGTCCCCTACCCTTACCAACAGATGTCCCCAGTATCACAGTACAGTGCATCAAATCCACAGTGGCCATAATCCATGCCTCAAATGATGGTTCAACCACAACAACAATGGTCCCAACCAATTTCCTCAATGCCAAATCAGCAGCAACAGTGGAATCCTACCAACTGGAGTCAACAGCCAACAGTTCAAACAGGAGCTCTGAATCAGAACCAGAACAGAGACCCCTCTGTACCAGCCCAACCTGTTTATGCAGTGATTACAGAGACTTCTCAAAACCCTCCTGCCAGTGCCTCAGGAGGAGAAAGCTTGAAGGAATACTTATCCAACTCAGTTGCAAACATAAAAAAGGAGTTGATGGATGTGATTACAGAGCAGCTATAGACGCTGAAAGTGAATACCGCTAGCATATCCAACGTTGCAGGAGCAGGAAGAGATGTGATGCGGTCAAATACTTGGTGTGGTAAGTGTCATCAAGCAGGCCATTTAGCCACTGAATGCACACGAAAACCAACCTTTCCTGGAGCCTTCTATTCCTACTATTTACGGAAGAACCATACAGAGGACATTTGCTCTCTGAAGGAGATGCATGATAGGAGAAGGAAGAAAGAAGACGCAAGATTCAACTTGCTCGAATCCAAAATGACAACACAGGATATTGGACCCAAGCCTAGAGAGTTTGGTCCTAATTTCGGACCCAGAAGATTTCCCTCTCAAAGTTACAGAGGAAGACAGTTTGGCGGTGGTCAGAGAACAGAAGTGGAGTGTTATAGATGCGGAGAAAAGGGACACATCTCACCAAATTGTCCAAATCTTAGAAGGTCAGTGGATTACAAGCCCTTATGCACTCGATGCAAAGGAGAAGGCCACACTGCAAAAGATTGTCCAAGTCCAACCCCAGTGAAAAACAGTGCTATTGATAGTCCGGCCAAGGCCTAAGAGCCTACCTCCAATTTAGTGGAATTGGAAGTTGCTGCCATCACGCGTGCAAAGAAGAAGGAATCATCTATCCAGAAAGAAAATAATCCTCCTGCCAGAACAGTGAAGTTCAATCTTCCACCAGAAGAACAGAACATAACAGAGCTTGACAGTGCCGTACAAAGCCCTACAGTGCCACAGAGAGTTACAGAGATAGTTACAGAGACAGGACCAGAGGTCGAGGAGACAGAAGAGGAGGAAGTGCCACAAGTGACAGAAGAGATTCCCATGATGCCTCTATTGGAAGAAAGAGGGAAAATGAAAATGGGTGTTGCCCCATTTCCTAATCGGTTAGAGAAGCCAGTGGATCCTATTAAGGAATACGATCTAGTCACAGATCTAGATACCTTTAAACCAAACCTCACATTCTGACAATTATTGATGTTGTCTCCTAGTTGCTGAAAAAGGTTCAAAAGTATACTGACAAGAAGACGTGGTTTAAGGATTGCTCCCTCAACATCGACAAAGTCCAACAAAGCTCCAGAGCCTGTCAAAGAAGTGGACGTGGCTAACACCTTCCTAGATCCGGGTACTCTAGAGACTGGCGTGTGGATAGAAGGATGTTTTATTGCAAATGCACTGATTGATGGTGGTTCATCAGTGAACATTATGACAGATGTGACAATGAAGGATCTAGGCCTACAAGGTGTGCAACCAACCCAATGGCTCATCAGACTGGCGGATCAGAGTAGAATCAAGCCTTTGGGTATTCTCCCATATGTGAAGACTACAGTGGCTGGAAAAGATTATTGGCTAACCTATCTGGTGGTGAAGCCAAACTCTTATGGCACATCCTATCCTCTGTTATTGGGCAGACCATGGCTTTTTGAAGCCAGAGCAAGGACGGATTGGTTCAAAGGAACCTTGACCTTGGGTAGAGGACCCAACAAAGTGGTGCTGAAACTGTATGGTTCTCAAAAAGGACATGGATCCACCTCCTTGGAATTATCTTCTGACTCCCCTAATGAGGCTACAGATGGAACATCAGCAGACGAAGATGTTGTCAAACAGATCCTCCCCAAGAAAACAGTGGCACGTTCCTTAACAATGGATACTGTAAGTCGACTTCCAAAAGATGCAAAGCCATTATCAATGGGTGAATACTTCCTGCCTGAACCAGGAATGACTTCTAAAATCACTTCTGACAGTGAGATAGAAGCATGGATGTACTGCTCTCCCTGTTACATGGCCATAGCAGAGCCAGAGACAGAGGCAGAAGATGAAATAGAGAACATGTTCTTCTCTTACAAAGCTCCTACAGAAACAGAGACAGAAGCAGAGATAGAGACAGAAACAGAGACAGAAACAGAGATAGAAATAGAGACAGAGACAGAGGCAGAAGAGGAAACAGAGAATCTGTTCTTCTGTTACAAAGCTCCTATAGAGACAGAAGCAGAAGCAGAAGCAGAGATAGAAGCAGAAGAGGATGAATATGATATTGACGAAGAAGGTTATGAAAGAGAGACGGAAGAGTCTATCCCACCTGAAGAGGATATATATGAAGAAGAAGTTCCAGAAGCATCAGAAGCAGATGAGCTCATGCTATGGGACAGAATGACGATGGTACCATTTGGTCTGGTAAATGGATCTTCTTATATGCAAAATCCTTATAAGACATAGGTTAAGAATAATAAGCCATCTTTCAACAGTGGCTCATGCCGTCCTCACCCATCCTTGCCAAAGAAAGATGATGATGATGCACCGTGCCAACAAGCACCAGTCGCACAAACCCAACAGGCATCAGAGGGTCCCTGTTATGTGACGTTCCTGGATGTGTCATCTTCAGAAGAGCAGTCTTCAAGCCAAGAGGTAATTAATTTTGAAACCAAACCCGAAACGGCTCTAATCCCATTCCAACATCTCAAGGAGCAAATTAAGTCTCCACCAAAAGAAGAAGTTGGTTCTAGTGGGACATCAGAAGAGGACACCACTCCCTTGAAGGAGTCGGATCTGTATCCAGAAGCAGTCCGTGGGACCTTCATCCGTGAAGTAAAAGGTGAAAGGCAGTTAACTTTTATGGATGCAGAAGGCACTGAACGACACTTGAAGGTGGGTAGCAGTCTCCCAGAAGAGGAGTTGTCAACCTTGTACAACTTGTTGAAAGAAAATTTGGACATGTTTGCATGGTCCTACAAAGACCTAAAGGGGATTGATCCCACAATATGTCAACATCATATTGACTTGGAGCCTGATGCCAAGCCAATAGGCAACGACAGAGGCGAATGAACCCGAATTATTCCACATTGGTGAAAGCGGAGCTGCTGAAGCTTCTAGAAGCCGAGTTCATCTATCCAGTGGCAAATAGTGAATGGGTTTCACCCATCGTAGTTGTACCCAAGAAGAATGGCAAATTGCGAATATGTGTGGATTTCCGCATGCTCCTAAAGTATGCACCCCCAATGGATATGACACAACAGGTGTCAAAATTCTGTATTGGGTTCAATCCACCCATAAGCACTCAATTGGAATCAATGCACCCAACGGATTTGCAAGACACATTACTCCAAGCAAATCCAATCATCCAAGAACTTAAATTGGGCAATTGTAGCAAAGATGACTATGGAGATCAGGATAAGAGATGCCATACTTGTGGAGAGATAGGTTCCAAGACAAAGAATGATCACTTTCCGATTCCTTTCATAGACCAATTGTTGGACACAATGGCAGGACATGAGCTTTATTCCCTTCTGGATGGATTCAGCGGATACAACCAAAGAATTGGAGACAAATTTTGCTTCCCAATCTATAGATGATCAACTCTTTTGAGTCTTGTAAACCCTCTACCTTTAACCATCTTTTGTAGCCTGATTTATAAAGGCATCTCATTGAGAATTAAGGGGGGGCATCCTATCATGCTTTATCCAATGCCACCTGGCATTGAGGGGGGTGTTGAGATATCGAGCTCCACTCGTGATATGCCAGGGTGACGGTTGTGCATTTATGTCACCGACTTGTCAGTTTCAGATGCGGTTGGTACACCACCCATGAATAATAAGAGAATGTAGAAGAGTAGTACCATTGTTGAAAAAATACTTCATTGATGCCCATAAATCAGCTTGAAACTCTAGTTTTTCCATGGTTAGTAATCCTAACAACATCCTTTTAGCTTCATTACATATACTTTCTTATAATACCCTATTATAATAGGGATTGATAACAACCTGCATTACACCTTGATTGAACTAACTGAGAAGTATGTGGTTACAACTGATTAATAAGTACTTGCTCAATCAAACTCACATCTATTACTTCCAATTCCATTTGAGAGTCATCATAAGTCATGAAAGCATGCGCCAAAGTACCCATAATGTCTACCAAAGGAATATCTATCCTATTAGAACCAACATCTTTAACTTAACCCATAATACTATGTTTCCCTACCTGTGTGGAGTCCCAAGAGGAAAACCAAGGAAAAATGGATTTTACTGCAAGAAAATCTATCTTGTAATATCAACAAGATTTTATTTCATTCTTTTGATGACCAAAACAAAGAAAACAACAAATCTTCATGCAGCATCATAGTAGATATTTCCCACGAATTTGATAGAATCAACCATAATCTTCAACATCTTCATAGAATCCATCAATAGAACAAAGAACATAAAAGAATGCACCATTTTTGAATGGAAATCAATCACATAGTATTCATCTTCAATGTCTTCATAGTTTTCTCTCTCAATCTCTCATATACAAATACATTGTTTTGATAGAATTGGCTCTCTCTCTCTCTCTCTCTCTCTCTCTCTCTCTCTCTCTCTCTCTCTCTCTCAATAGTACATCATCTCCTCACTACAATACTCAATAATGAATCTCAATAATCCTTCTTAGGTTGTGGATGCACCTTCCAATAGGTATGTCTAATGTGAAGAGGCACCAGAGCCACTACAGTGTCTCTTCATAGCTCTGTCATTGTCACTTCAGTCTTCAGTAGTTGCTTCTTCCATTTGTTTTAGCTCTTTTGAACTTAGATTCATCCTTTCCAAAAGTTAGAAATTTTTTCCAAAGTCACATATACATTCTACAGAACACTTACAGAAGATCTACAGAACAGAATAGAATAGGAATAGGGTAGAGACAGAAGCTCTACAGAAGATTTACAGAGGGTTACAAAAGGTCATCAGAGAACATCAAATCCTCATAACTCATACTAAAACCATTCCAACCTGTCTTGGAGAAATTGGCAGACTGGCTTCCAGAGAGGATCAGTAATCATTGAGAAAGACACTCCTAAAGTGTTAATCACCTTCTTGACATCAAGGATCTCTTTGGTCTGCTTTTATAACAGCTTGAGAATCTCATCATTTGAGAATAATTGTATGGCTGTAACAAAGGGTTCTCCTTTGTAGGGAAGAGACAAAGCCTTTCCTAACCCTCTAGGTGTCAGAACCATGGAAGTAACATGAACCAAGCCCGATTTCTTACTGTATGACACAAGAAACTCATCACAGAGAGCTGGATTGTCTGGAATCAAAGGGAGTGAAGCAGTCATGAAAGATGCAAGGCCAGCTTTCGAGATAGGCTCAAAAGTCAATAGGGAAGAATAATCCCTACTGATCAATGGGACATACTGAACAGGAGAAGGAGCTTGAGGTGCCATTCAGATGGAATACACATACCACAAACACAGACAATCACAGAGAATGCCTATAAAACAACAAAATAGCTATAAAAAAGAAATTAATCAAAATAAGCACACACACGCGTAACTAACCAATTGACCACCCCAAACAATCCACATCTTAGAAAAAATTCGGCATGACCCCTACACATATGCGACCGAAAGCTTCATGCTATGCAACAAGCAGCCACCTAAGACCTCGTATCAGGCAAAAAAGAAAACTACAGACTGCACCCGTAATCGTATTTAAAAACGACAAACCAAAAAAGACAAATTAAAAAAAAAACACACAAATTATTTAAAAAATAAAAAAAACCACCTTACTTGTTTGTTCAGCCGCACACCCTCCACCTTCGCCCTCTTCCTCCACCATCGTCTCCATCATCCTCATCGCCCTCTCCACCATCATCTCGATCGTCCTCATCGCCCTCTCCCCTCCCTCCATCGTCTACCCTCCCCCCTCCTTCATCCTCATCTCCTCCATTCACTGCCCCTCCTCCATCCTCCCCGCCTTCTACTTCCCTCCCTCTTCTTCACCATCGCCTTCTCCATTGCCCTCTTCCTCGCCTTCGTCGCCCCTCCTCTTCGTCGCCTTCTCCACCGCCATCTCCTCCTCCTTCTCCTCGTCTCCTCCGCGCCCCCCTCTTCCTCCTCCGCCATGGCTCTCTCCTCCCTATCGCCCTCCCTCCGCTGCCTTCTCCTCCCCATCACGTTCCCTCCCTCGCCACTCCCTCTGCCGCAAGCATCCTCCTCTCCTTCTCCTCCTCCTCCTCCGCCACCTTTTCCTCCCTCTTCTCCTCCGCCGCCTCTTTTGCCTTCCCCTCCCCTCCCTCCCCTCCCTCCCTCTTCTCCTCCACCGCCTCCTCTTTCTTCTCCTTCCTCCTCCTTCATTTTACTAACCCTCCTCTAGTTAGTTAACCTACCTGACGTACCTAACTAACTGCCTTAGTTAACCTACATGACTTACCTAACTAACTGCCTTAGTTAATCTACCTAACTTACCTAACTAACTACCTTAGCTAACCTACCTGACTTACCTAATTAACTGACTTAGCTAGCCTCACTGACCTAGTTGACTACCCTCCCCCTACTTCACCTAACCTACCTTGGTCACACTAACCTAACCCCCCCTCTAACCTAACCCCAGTTTCCCCCCTTCCAGCCCCCTTTCCTACCCCTACATCACTCTATCCCCACCCTTCACACGCAGGCCCCTTGCTGCCCAATGGTTCCGTATCTACGCGTGTTCGCGCAGGTGTCCAAGTGTGCTTGTGCGTACGGAAGCTGCCTACGAGTGTTCACGCGCGAGGACGTGTACTTTCTCCATGCGGTGGTGCGTGCCATCCCTGAGCACACATAGTTGTTCACATGCAGCCCGGGTATCTCTTTTGATTTTCCACAAACGCAAGAAAAATACCTAAAAAATACCTAAAAACACTTAAAAATATTTTAAAAATCAATTAAAAAACCAAAAAATACTGAAAATTCCTTCCTAAATTGGGTAATTTTCTAGCTGATCTTGTTGAGTATAATATAAACAATTAATTGAAAAAAATTAATAAAATTTAAAATCCTTTTAAAATTCACTAAAAATTGAGAAAAAATAATTAAAAATCCTAAAAAATAAAATTTAAATTCCAAAAATCACAAAAAAATCCATCAACGCACTTGACTACTTTTTAAATATTTTCTAAGCCCAAAACACCTTGGTACATGATCATCCTATTATTTTTGGACCTAAATGATAAAATTTTAATCTAAATTCATGAAAATTTTATTTAAATTTGAAAAATAAGCTGCCAAATTACAAAATAATTAAAAAATTTACAAATCCATTGTTGAAGCCTGATGGTTTCATTTTCAATCAAGTTTGATTGATACTTTAATAAATCAAAAATTTTAAAATAGAAAATTATAAAAAGAAACACACAAAATACAAAATCAAAACACACCTTAATTACAATTAAAAATAATAATACTAATAATAATCTCACCCAAACACCAATCAACATTAACTAACCCAAATGTGATCCCACTAACATTGCCTTGATAGTTATTTATTTTTAGTTTTTTTTCAAATACTAAGGTATTTTATTTTTTCCAATCAGTGGTTTTTGCTTTTTTATCGGATTCCTTGCATTTGGGACTATTCAATGCACCCTGAGTCTCTTGCATACACACCCCTACTAGGTATCTATTTTTCGTGCTTTATTTATTTTTAGTCATCCCTTAACCACTGTTAATTGTTAAAATGAACTTTATTCACCCACTTTTCCACGCGCGCTCGTGCCAAATACACATTTTTCTAATAACTTAAAATCAACCCACCGTTCACTTTGCACGCACTACACACACTCCAGAGGTACTTTAATTTTAAATAAAAACGAACCAGCCATCACAAAAATGCACGCGCTGAAAAAGAAGAGCGTTTCAGACACATTAAATTTTTAATCAATGAATATGCATTTAGAGACTTGAGTATAGGGATCGTAGTTTGGGTTTCGTTAAAAGCATCGTTTCACATTAACAAATTGTAACTAATAGTTTAAAAATGAATCGTCGTTTTTTTAAATTAAGGTTTATAACCAAATAAAATTTCAACCATTGTTAATAATTTATTAAAATGAACCCTGCACTAAAATCATTCCCCTCATTGCACTTTTTTCCCTTTTCAATAAATACGCTTCTTGGGATGGGTACGTATAGTCCTTTAAGCTGACGTTGTTTATCAAAGTTCTGGTTATGTCCTGATTAGGTTTTTGAAGTATTATGGTTTGATTGTGTGATACGATTACGGGTGTAGTCTGTAGTTTTCTCTTTTTTGCCTAATACGGGGTCTTGGGTGCCTACTTGTTACATAGCATGAAGCTTTCGGTCGCATATGTGTAGGGGTCATGCCGAAATGTTTCTAGGATGTGGATTATTTGGGGTGGTCATTTGGTTAGTTACATCAGTGTGTGCTTATTTTGATCAATTTCTTTTTTATAGCTATTTTGTTGTTTTGCAGGCATTCTCTATGATTGTCTGTGTTTGTGGTGTGTGTATATTCCATCTGAATGGCGCCTTAAGCTCCTCCTCTTATTCAGTATGTCCCATTGATCAGTAGGGGATTATTCTTCCCTACTGACTTTTGAGCCTGTCGTGAAAGCAAGCCTTGCATCTTTCGTGGCTGCTTCACTCCCTTTGATTCCAGATGATCCAGTCCTATGTGATGAGTTTCTTGCATTACACAGTAACAAATCAGGCTTGGTTCGTGGCATTTTCATGGTTTTCACACCTAGAGGGTTAGTGAAAGCTTTGTCTCTTCCCTATAAAAGAGAACCCTTTGTTACAGCCAGACAGTTATTCTCAAATGACGAGATTCTCAAGCTGTTAACAGAAGCAGACTAAAGAGGTCCTCGATGTCAAGAAGGTGATTAACACTTCAAGAGTGTATTTCTCAATGATCGTTGATCCTCTCTGGAAGCTAGTCTGCCAATTTCTCCAAGACATGTTCATGCCTACCAAGACACCATCCCACTATTTGTCCAAGGAGATCTTCATAGCTTCCAAGATGGTTTTAAAAGGGGTTGTCATTGATTGGAGTACTTACCTTCTTATGAAGATGGACCAACATTTTGTCAAAGTAACCAGAGGGAATGTTACCAATGTAACTTATGGTTCATATTTATATGCTTTCTTGACATATTCTGGCCTTAAGAAGGGTGTGTTACCCCCTCCTCCATCTGATCAAGTCCCTCCCCTCCACCTTCAAAGGATTCAGAATCCATTGACATAGAGGATCTTGATTCCCTTCCTCCATTGGTCATTCAGAGGAAGCGCTTGAAGTATATAGCAGAGAAAATTTCACCATCCATTCCTTCAGTAACAGTTCTTGTTACCTCTAAAAGTGACCTTTCTGTCTACCTCACATGCAACAACTTATTCAGGGCACATCAAGAGGGTTCTTTGGAAATATCAGTTCCTTCGCTAAACAATTCAGTGTCAAGGGATGCCTTTCCTTTCCTTTGTAATGACATCCAGAGTTCTATTGAACTCTAAGTGACAACTTGTGTTCAACAGTTATATGCTTCTTTCTATGAAGAATTGATGCAATCCAAAGACCAGATGCATAAGGCAACCACAAAGTTAACCTCTGCTAAATACACTCTTGCCGATTTGTTTAAGCAGATGGAGTAGTAGACACAAATGATTGAGACCCAAAGGGAAGAAATATCTTCTTTGAAAATTCAGTTAACAGTGGCTTAGTCAGAGGTCACTAGAGTTTCGGAAGAGAAAGAGAAAATGTCCAAAGAAGCTCAAGAGTTTAAGACACTTTTAGATACGAAAATGTCAACTTTGCAGACTGCTCATAATACATTGGAATCCCAAGATACCTAGATTAAGCAGTTGCAGGACCAACTGGCACAGTCACGGTCCATTCCTCCAAGCCCCACTCTTCCTATGATTCCTTCTATATCTCAGCAGGACTTGGCAGTTCTCTAGAGAGACAGGCCACATTATGTCCATTGTTTCAAGATAAAGTGGAAATATTGCAGTCCAAGATGAATTTATTATAGTCTACATTTGAGCAATTTCAAGAGTATGTTCCTCTCGACCATTCCTTTTTTGTCCACTATCTGTTGTTGCAGAAGTTGGCCTTCTATATTAAGCTCTCAACGATGGATCTCCCTCTTCCAGAGGATGGTTGGAGTGGATCTTGGTCTTCTGATTTGCTGATAGAAGTTGTCCGTATGGTCTTTGAAGATTCCATAATGACGTATACCATGTTGTTGTCTTATATGTATCTACGAGGTGATCTGTTAATTTCAAATGATGTAGATCTGGCTTGGTATGTCGGAGATGTGGTCTTACAAGCTGCCTTATATGTCAACTATTTGGAGTTGAGGATAGATGACATGTTCCAATGCTATTCTTCTAAAGTGGCTACTTGCCCTGATACTTCATGGCATTCAATTTTTGATTCTATAGTTTTGAACCAACACCAAAATACAACTTCTACTTATTTGCAAAGCACTAACCAACTGAGGCTGGATCTCCTAACTTATCTTTCTAAGAACCATCCATTTGATTCATCCTTCTTTGATGCCTACCATCGACGATCTGTTTTAGGTCCCTCTGTTCCTAGCTTACTATACTACCAACAAATGGCCCATCGCTATGATGCTTATTTTTCCCTTTATCAATCCAACTCCGCAGCTATCTTACCTCTCATTTTCCAACCTCAGGGTTTTCCTCAAATTCCAATCTTTACCTATTGTTCTTTCATTGAAGATTGAGTCTTTTCCCCTTCTCCGCCATGTCCTTCTCCATCTATCCATATACCTTCTACTTTTCCTGCTTATCAATTGACACCTTTCCTAACTAATTCACTTAAATTTTCAGCCACTTCTTCTTTAGCTTATTCCTCATTTTATGATTTTGCCTACCCATCTTTTCATCCTCTTTTACTTATTCCACTTCCATCTCCTGCCACTTCTATTTCTCAACCCCCTTAGTTGGTTAGTGGGTACGAAGGATTTGATCAGCAAATTCCAAGAAGAAGAGGATGAAGCTCAACTAATTCTCTCGCGAGACCACAAATTAATCGGCCATTAATTCTAGGGGACTGGACAACTGCTAGTCAATCATACCAAAATTATCTCCATTTTTCTCAACAATATTCACAATCTCTAGATCCTTTAGTGAGATTGACAGTCCATTTTTCTTGGTACTTAGCATATGCATAGGCATTCCCATAATGATCAAAAGGCCATTCCAAAGCTTTGCATGAATGTCAATGTGAACATTGATTCCCAATAGTTGGATGTCCTATATTTTCATGCCCTTTATCTACCTAGCAGATACCTTGTTTTGCTAGAACGGATGTGTTGCCTTCAATTCTTTCAGAATCCTCCAAAATCTTTTGTAGATGAGTCTTTATCCCTAGATCGCTTTCAAAATCATCAAGCCTTTAAGAGAGACGAGAACTACAAACCGGCCAAGAGAGGCTACAAGCACACTTGCTGGCCATGAAAACCTGCAAGAAAACTCTCCTTCTCACCAAGAATCCATGCTCTCCAAACACACAAGAGAGAGGCACACAAGAAATTAAGAGAAATTCTTCCATCCTCACTCTCTTCCTCTTCCTCACTCTCCATAAGATCTAGCAATGAAGCACAAGAGAGAAAAGCAAGAACAAGAAAGATGAGAGTTGTGCCAAAATGAGAGAGGAGGAAATGAAGTGTGAGAGGAGAAGATAAAGGAAGAGAGAGGGTGTAACCACCTCAACCTCCCACCTCCCCAAATTACCCGACAAGCCTCTTCCTTTTCCTTTCTTGATATTATAAAAATTGGGTTGTATATATTTAGGCTAAGGTCTAAAGACCCTTCAATTTTTGAAATGAGACAAAAGGTGTTTGACCTTCCCTTTCCTTTCAACATTTTTTAATGTGAGCCTTTTGGACTACACATTTTACATTGCTTCATATTTGATTTTTTTATAAGAGAGTACAAAAGCAAAGTGTTAATTTGCAAAGGATGTTTCCATGTTGAGCACATTTTGGTGCCTTTATTTGCACATATTTTCTGGTTATCATTCCTCCCACGCTTAAGTGTGAAGCGTCCCCGCGAACAAACTTGAAGAAGAACCATGATTAGCACTTTGAAAAACTTCATCTTCATCTTCAGTCTTCATTTTCTTTGTATTGCCATTGGATAGGGAAGGGAAATAACACAAAAAAAGAAAGACACAACTAGGTCGTAAAACCTAGGTAGCAAGCATAAGTAATAGACACACATCATAAAAGATACGGTTTTTTAACAAATTTGCAGACAAGGATGAGCATCACACTCAACATAGGCTAAAAGATAACCACCAATGAAGCACATAAGAAAACTCGAAAATGATATAATAATAATAAAGCACACCCTTACGTAAGATTTTACATTAGAGTTCTCCCACCCAAAAAATGTTAGATAGGAAAAGAGTTCTCCCACCCTTACATAAGATTTTACATTAAAGTTCTCCCACCCAAAAAATGTTAGATAGGAAAAGAGAGCTAAGTTTTATTAAAGACAAGAAACAAAGAAAAAAAAAACTAAAATCCTTGGGTATTCAGGAGGATAGTGTTAGTGGGAGAAGAAGGGAATTGAGGATCCGCATAAGAACAACCGCCATATTTAAAAGATTAACAATTAAGGTTCACTTTATTAATTTTAAAGCCTTTCTTGGATTTGTCTCTGAAACACTCGATGGGGATAGGGAAGGAAAGGATGATGTTGCTCCACTGCCGCCATGTGAAAGATAAGGCTGTTGATCTTGTCGCGTGTAGGATAATGAAGATGAGGAGCATCATTGATGAATCAGCATCATCAAAAGAGCTAGTCAACGACTGCCAGACTACAGGCTACCACTTGGGTTGCAGGAAGTTTCTGCATGATGGTATTGCAATGTGAGATAGGGAAGTCGAAATGTAAAGATGTTAGGAGGTTAAGGGAGAAAGGAGGTAATCAAGAATGTGATAGCGTGGGAAATGAGCAGGAGGTATGGTAGGTTCTACATGGACAGGGCCGCTGTTTTGGAAGGAAGGGGCAGCACAGGAGGTAAGGCAAAGAAGGTGAGAGGATGTGGATAGAAAGAGTATCGGGTGTGAGGATTGAAGTAGTAGAACGTTTTCTTCTTTTAAGGCAAATTGAATCCAAGGGCAAGCCAACAATCCACGAAGCCATGATTCATCATCTTCTTCATCATAAGATGAATTCACAACAGCACCAAATCTCTTCTTCTCATCTTCTTAGGCCTTGAAAGATTGAAATGATGGAAACCTTCTATAGCCAAAATGCAACTGCAAACCCTTTCTCTTGCAAGCTCCATAGCTACCTCTTTTCCCGGCCAGTGCACCAAATGAGGAGCACCCTGCCATGGCACCATGAGAACCACGAACTGGCCAAGAGAGGCTGCAAGCACACTTGCTGGCCATGAAAACCTCCAAGAAAACTCTCCTTCTCACCAAGAATCCATGCTCTGCAAACACACAAGAGAGAGGCACATAAGAAATTAAGAGAAATTCTTCCATCCTCACTCTCTTCCTCTTCCTCACTCTCCATAAGATCTAGCAATGAAGCACAAGAGAGAAAATCAAGAACAAGAAAGATGAGAGTTGTGCCAAAATGAGAGAGGAGGAAATGAAGCGTGAGAGGAGAAGATAAAGGAAGAGAGAGGGTGTAACCACCTCAACCTCCCACCTCCCCAAATCACCCGAAAATCCTCTTCCTTTTCCTTTCTTGATATTATAAAAATTGGGTTGCATACATTTAAGCTAAGGTCTAAAGATCCTTCAATTTTTGAAATGAGACAAAAGGTGTTTGACCTTCCCTTTTCCTTTCAACATTTTCTAATGTGAGCCTTTTGGACTACACATTTTACATTGCTTCATATTTGATTTTTTTATGAGAGAGTACAAAAGCAAAGTGTCAATTTTCAAAGGATGTTTCCATGTTGAGCACATTTTGGTGCCTTTATTTGCACATATTTCCTGGTTATCACTGTGGAAAGTGCAGCCCTGCAGTACCTGTAGGTACTAAATCAACCATAAAATTTGACTAAAAGCTCCGATCAACAAACTTTTTGATTCAAATAAAATCTAACACTTTCCTCTTCAAAGAAAGAACTTAACAATGAATCTTAGAGTAGTTCAAAAAAAAGATATGATAGCCCAAAGTTGGCTGATTGGAACTATTTACAACTTGCCCTATTTGATTGAGTTTGTAAGAGATCTATAGATCCACCTTTGACCTTGTTGAACCTTGTACACTCACAAATAGAACTTAGGGCACTCTATAGGATACCAATGCATCAATTTATGATCAATGAAAAGTAATAAAAGTCCCAAACTACCCATTTTAATGTCTGCAATGAAGGAGTAATGTCATGTAATCACTATATGAATGAAATCACTACAAAGATGAATCAACCAATGCCAACTTAACCATTTGCACTACCAACATGAACATCATCTTATCACCACTACTAACAATAGCAAGACATTGCTGTAGACATATCAACATAAGAATTTAAGTGGCTAACTGAAGATCCCATGCCACCACAAACATATCATTAGCATAACCCATGTACCAAGTAATGCTTTATCATCCAAGATCTCAAAAAAGAGTAATGACTTTCTAGCTTGCTGCCATCAAAATCCCCAAAATTTTTCTTCTAAATTGAATCCCATAACTCCATAATCTTCAATCTTACTAAGGTTGAAGAGCCTTACTCAAAGAAGACAATGAAATTACTGAACTAATAGCTATGGTTGGAGCTTATCATTGAGCATTCAGCATTAGAGAATGCCTCTTGATATTTCAATTGTTGAGAAATTCAAAGAAGAAAATATTTGATGATTCCCTGTTTAATTCAATAAAAAAAGCTCTATATTTTCTCAATGGAAGAGAACTAACTTTCAATTTTCAATTTATGAGCTTCAATGTTGGCCATGAAGAAACAAACCATGTAGAATCCTTGTAATGAAAAGAATACAGCTCTCTTTATACTTTAGAAACAAAGAATGTCAAGCTTGAAGAGAATCCCCAAATTTATCCTCCATGGAAGCTTGAAGAGTTGAAAAAAGCTCCAATGTCTTTAAGCTTGATCAAATCTTGAGAGAATCTTGTTGTAAGTGAACTCCAAGATGAAATGAAGCAAAGGCCCTTAGAGATTGAAGAGCTTTGTCCAAGCTCTAATGACTACTCATGGATTGCACAATTAGGGTTTCAAGAGAGCAAGAAGATGAAGAATGGAGTATAAATCTTGATTATTTCTAAGAGAAACAACTTGCTAATGACTAAAGTGACCAAGATTAATGAGATTCAACATGAGGAGTGAGAGATCAAATCAAGAATCCAAAAATTGTGCCACAAATTTTTAGGCTATTTGGCATCTCTGAATAGCAAACAATCCTCCAAAATGGTAATGGACTTGAAGATTAAGGGAAGAAGCAATTGATTCCTAGCTCAAATCAGGTCTAAAGGTTAAGGTTTATGAGATAGAAAGAGATCTTGGCTAGAAACTCCATGAAACCTGTAGGGAAGCTTCAAGAAAGGGGAAAGTGAACCCTCTCTTTGAAAAGAAACCATAGTTTTTTCTTCTTCTAAGTTTGATTGACCCCTATTTTACCAAGTTACCTTCAAAAAAACCTGTAATGGATATATGACCTACCATTTTAACCACATTTTGGCCAAATCTCTCAAAGATCATTGTCATAGCTCCAAGATTACTCTCTACTCCAAGTAGAACTCCTGCAAATACTTGCCATGTGGCTCCTATACTTGTTGTTCAATATTTAATGGTGAAAAAATGGAGAAAATATGTCTGAAATAAGAAAATCAAATGGATCAAAAGCCTATGCTTGCTCTAATACTACTTGTTATGAAGGGACTGGAGAGGAGAGAGAAAGAGAAGAGAGAAGGCTGCATGGAAGAGAGAAGAGTGCAGAGAAGAGAGTAAATCTAGAGGGGAGAGAGAAATACTAGAAATGGAGAGAGAAATACAAGAAAGAAGGAAAGAGGTGGCTATCAACCATGAAAGGACAGGAGGAGAGAAATGAAATAAGAAAAGAATTGTACTTATGTCAAAAACTGGATACAAAATGATTGGTACCTTCATCTTTTATACCTACCCCTATGTATCCTATTATCCATCTCTTGCAACGATCACAAAATTTGTGCAATTTCCATGGGTAATTTGACATGCCATAACAAATACATGTGGTCAAAAAAAGTAACTCATCATGCCCAAGCCGAATTTTGTGGGAAAAAAGGATATATATAGTTGCAACTAATGGGGTTACTTTATCCTCTTCCCCTCAAAGATACTGAGATGTCGTCATCTTGAGGGAAACTTGGGATGGTCTCTCCTAAGGATTGATTCCTCAGTCCATATGGCATCCTCTTCAGAAAAGTCTTTCCATTGGATAAGGTACTCATAGAAAGTACAATTCCTAAGAGGCTTTTCCCCAATTTCTAGGATTCTATCATGTTCAAATTCCAAAATTCCTTGAGTTGGCATTACAATTTTTCCATTGTCTAGGACATGATCAGGCTTGGGGACATAGGTTTTTAGAAGGCTTATATAAAATACACTATGAACCTTGAGATAAGGCGGAAGTTCTAATTTAAAGGAATTCCTACCAATACACTTAAAAATCTTGTAGAATCTGCAATATCTTAGGCTGAGTTTTTTGAATTTTCCAAGAGATAAAGACTTGCTTTAACTGCTTGTTCAATTCTATTACCTCATGGATGAACATTTTGTAGGGTCGTCTTGGAAGTGGTTTAGCTATAGCCAACTTGATCTCATGATCCATATCCCTCTTAGGAGATAATTTTGTTAGTTCCTTAGAAAAAACATAAGTAAACTCAGTTAACCAAGCTCATCTCATCATTGATATCCTTGACTTTATTAAGTTTGACTAGGTACACAAGAAGTCATTTGCTTAATCCATTCGGAATTCAAATAGCTTTGGCTAATTGAACCTTAGGCTACCTTCTTTTTCCTATGATTGGATCATTTTTTCAAGTAAATCGTTGAATGTGACCCATCCTTCCCCAAAATGTATGTTTACTTGATTGGATGCTACCAAATCCATTCCTAACAAGTAGTCATCATAAACTCCTAATGGCATGACTCAAAACATTTCTACAGTGATCTTTACCCTTAATTGAAACTTGACATTGGTAATGGATTGGGTTGACATTGTTTCCCTCCCATTTGCTAGTTCTACAATGATTTTCCTAGGTGGTGTGGTAGTTTACTTCAACCTTTCTACACACTTAGAGGAAATAAATGAATGAGTACATATGGAAATAAATACCTCGATGTTCAGTTGGAATTTGGAAGATAGAAAACTACCACCCAATGCCTTGGTTGTTGATGGATGCATGAATAGGCCCTCTTTGGACTTCTTCTTTGAGAGAGATGGATCTAGTTCATTGCTTGCAATATCATAGGCATGGGGCTCCAGCTCCATGTTCTACGCCTTTCCCTACTCCCTATCTAGCCGTTGGTCCCTAGTCCATGCCGTGCCTTGCGTCCATGCCCTCAACTATTGAAGTTTCCTTCCCCAGGATGATTATGAGGAGTGTTGGCATAGGCATTCATTCCTTTGTTGGGACATTAAGCATGGAAGTGTCTTGGTTGGTTGCATTTAAAGAAATACATCTCATTATTCCAATTCCTATTTTTGTTATTGTTATTGTTTCCATGGTTTTGGGGAGTACTAGTAAGATTTACATGGCCTTGATTAAAGTTTTCATGCTAGTAATTCACTGAGCTCTTTTGGCATAAGAAGACATGCTAAATCTATTGTATTTACTGGGAAGAGTAGGAACCAAAGGTTATGCCCTCATCAATGTATCTTCCAAGTCAGTGGATCTCATTACTTCCAATTTCCTATTGAGAGGTGGGTTTAAGCTGTGAAAAAAATGTGTCATCTGCTACAGCTGACTCACATGTGAGGCATATACTTTTGTAGTGTAACAAAGTGAGACCAATATCCTATTCAAGACTCAACCCTTTCTACTTGAGGTTGAAGAACTTGTTCATTTAAGAGTCTGATAGGTAGGAGACAAGTATCAACTTTGTACTAGTGCATTAGTTTTCCTTGTCATTGCACCATTGTTTTCACCAAAGTCATGCTTCTCTCATAAGCGTTAGATGTGTGATCATTGCTTGGTTTGTTGCATTGGTTCCAAATGTAGAAAAGTAATCATCCATCTCCTCAATCTAGGTTTTGGCACTTATCTCCACCTTCATTCATTTTCCATTAAACTCAGGTGGCTTGACTTGTTTAATTAGGGACTTTCTTTCTTGCTCATCTGATAGGTCAATGATTGCTAGAATAGCTGCATTGAGGGTGCTTGAATCAAAGGAACTTGGAAGAATATCAATACATTTTTCCTTAGTACCATTTGCAATTCCATCCACATCAATAGTAACACATTTGAAAATAACTTAATTAATTAGAAAATTGTAACATTATAAATGAGATCCGTAATCAAAGGTGTTCCTGTTTATATAGAGCTTCATTATATGTATCAACTATTTTATTTATTCCAACATAACACCATATTGCAATCATAGTAGAAATTGTTCCAAAAAATAGAGTTGTAAATTCACATAGTCTTTTATTGTTGGGTGTACAAAGTTTTACAAGGGCATGTTATACAATGCCAAAGAGGAAGTTTATACAAGATTATAATGTTTTTCACGAGGGATTGTCATGTATAGAAGCATAACTTAGTCATAGTTTTAAGCTAATGTTGGGTGAAGTAGGAGGTTCCTTGCATGTGTCTAAGGCTAGAAAACTGTCAAGGAGGTTGGGGAGAACTTCAATCTTGTAATTATTTATACGATGTTGACAAGCCACAATGACATGACTTGGCCATACGATCTTGGTGACACTATAGTCAACCCATTGGTTTAATGCCATCATTTCGCCTTCAATATGAACTAGAGGGTTTTGGCTGCTCCTGTGAAACATGTAAACTCAACCTAAATTAAGTCTCTCCACCCAATACAACCTCCATACATGACATTGTAGGCCACTTCTATGATCGGCATAGATAGAGAAATAAGTTAGTGACCATCCCTAGCCTTTGATACAAGGTCTTGCATTTAGGGTCAAACCAATAAGCTTGAGGGATAAAGATATTTTTCATAGTGTAGAAAAAATTCTCCCTTAAGAAGATGTTGCACTAATTTCTTTCTTGGTAGAATATAAGAAAGAGCTCATGGAATCACTATAGTTCCACCTACACACACTGTCCGTGTAGTAAGCAACATGATCCTTTTGCGATTTCAATTACAATGCTAATAACTAATTAATTAATTGAAAGTCATTTAGCCTTGAGTTGTTACTCCTTCAATCCTTCCCTATGCACAACTCGTATTCCTTCCAAGCTCAAGTCTAGGGACACGAGCTCATTAAATAGACTTTTACCAATACCACTTGGTTTCTTACCTTGAGTTCTTTTTTAAAATTATTTTCGACGAATTTTTCAATGCTTTATCATAAGAACAATCAATATCACTCCAATACCATGTGCAACATATCCACTACTTCATTGCGGAAGGTAACACTCGATAGTCATTTAGGGTCTATCCAAATTGCAACCATTATCACTCCACAACAACATTCAGTTGATTGGGCAACCTTGGGTTTACCTTGTAGTGAAGCACTTGGCATCAACCCATGAGGATTGATATGACGATACCTTAAAGATGTAACAATTTCTAACATCATTCTAGCGCTTAATCAAGGCAATCACATTGTAATCCTTTGGGATTGAGAGTACATAAATCGTTGCACTTGGTTCATAGTGTTGAGAGATGAGGGGGAGTTGAACTCTACCCCTCTATTTGTAAGGCCAAATCTCATCTCTATTTTCCTAAAATGGTGTGTGATTGCGTTCTAAGACCAAACCTTAGGAAAAGTCATTGTCTAGCTCTTATCCTAAATTTCCATATAAGGAAAGCATCCAACTTATTGGGTCCACCCAACCTTCGATCATTTTCCAACAAGAAAAGATGATTTTCAGCTTCCCAATTGAATGTGGTTTTTCTTTAGTTTTCTAAATATAGTATACTACCACACTATTTGATATTTAAAAATATATTATTTAATTGTTTCTTATCAGTGGGTTCATTTTATGTCTTCTTAAGACACAATATGATAATAACAAAGATAGTCATTTCAAAACATTTGTATTATTGATTAATAATTTTTACATTGTATTTTTGCTCATAGAGCTAGATCTAAAAGTCTACTATCTTCTTCAAAGCAATAACCAACCCATAATTTCTAGGCTTCCAATGTTCATTGCATCATACTCGTACAAATTTCCTCTCTATCATAGGACAAACTATGCAATTACCTTTCTAACCAGAGTCCCCTCATTATGTGTTTTCGTAGGAAGGAACCTTTCGTGTGAGACTAAGAGTAGGTCAATTGTCACACTTGATTCATAGTGGATGAGTGATGAGGGGAAGTTGAACTAGGTCCCTCTACCCATAAGAAAAAATCGCATCTTCGTTTCCCTATAACGGTGTGTGATTGGGATCTAAGACCAAACCCTAGTGTGATATTTCGACTTTGATTTAAAATCTTTCCGACTTCTCATAAAATGGACTTGAAGAACTCTAAAATCATTAAATAGAGAAGATCTTGAGCAAAAAGACGTGAGGATCATAACCCAACATTTTTTCGAATCGATAAGGATTGTAGCCACCCGTCATGGAAGTTACCGCATGAACGAGAGTTATGAGCCATATTAGTCATTAGTGTGAGTGTCTATAGTATGGATGGTTCAAAATACTAGATTTTTGGACAAAACTAGCATATTTTTTATATTTTAGATATTATTTATTGTAAATATCCTAAAAAGTTATGGAAACTTCTAGAATAGGTGTCATGCAAAAAAAAGGTAAGTGGTTTTTTCAGCCAATTTCGGAGATTTCGTGCAAAAAGAAGAATTAATGAAATCGTGCACATCACAATCGCAGTTTACAGGTAGCAAATAGCGCTCCAAATGGGGAGAAGAAAAATGAGTGATTTGGAAGAATTCTGAGCAGGTGTCTTGAGGTTTTATCCCCCTTTTAGAGCCAACGAAACTATCAGATTTGCGGTCTAAGCATTGGATTGCATCTTGGAAGCTTTAGATTGGTTGATTTTGCCAAGATCCCCTCCATAGAGTGCTCTTCTTCTTAGCCCCACAACCCTTCTTCTCTAATTTAGCTATAAATAAGAGGCATGGGGAGTCGTTAAGAGTAGTTTGAGTAAGAAGGGAGAGGCCCTTCTCAAGAGCATAGAGCAAGAGGGAGTGGGGCAAGAGAAGCACATGAGTATGGGAATTCCTCATCAAGAAGATAAGGAGGATACTATGCGAGCTCTCGAATTCAATTCCTCCATCCCTTCTATCCTATTCCCTCCTATGGAAATAAGAATATTCTCAATTTCTCAAAATTCTTGGTGATCGCTCCTCCCTCCCCTCCCCCACCCCCCCATCAATCAAAATTTTTTCAATCTAATTACCCCCAAGATCCTTGGCCAAATTCCTCTTTTTGTGATCTCTTGATTAAAGACCGTGGCCTTGAAGAAGAAAGCTACGAAGGTTGTGGAGGTAGAAGCTGCTAATAACGTTGTGGACATAATTACTACAAATGGAATGGCGACTATGAGAATTACAAACGAAGTCACAAATACCATCAACCAAGCACCCATCATGATTCTTCATGTACTATTTTTCTTAAATAGAAACAACTAGCAGGCCTTTATCCGAGAACAGGCAATAGAAGCTACGTGCGTAAAATAAAATTTTATTTGATTCCTATATATAATTTCTTTGAGGAATTCTTAACTAAGAATTCCAAGGGGTAACTTAAGTCTATACAATATGAACATAAGCAAGTACAAGGAAGGTATTGCATCCCTAAAAGATTTAATATTTCTTATTTTTTTGTGTTGATCAAATGAAATCTCTGATAGGTAATCATGAATGCTAATCCTTGGTATATAAGAGACCTTGAGATGCAATTGCCAAATGATACTGTTCGTAACTAAACTAACCAATATTTTCTTTTATTGTGGGTAAAGATCCATGAAACTCCAAGGGAGTTATCCTCAAGTATAAAAATCTTGCTTAAATTCAATCCAAACTAATCCCCAACAAGGAAGAGGAAGTCTAGGAAGACTATTAGAAGGTATTGCCACTTATGTTGATTTGTCTCGAAGTTATTTTGCCACTTATGCTAATTTGTCTTGAAGTTATTTTTTCACTTATGTTGATTTATCTCAAAGTTATTTTGCCACTTATGTTGATTTGTCTCAAAGTTATTTTGCCACTTATGCTAAATTGTCTTGAAGTTATCTTGCCACTTATGTTGATTTGTCTCAAAGTTATTTTGCCACTTATGCTAATTTGTCTCGAAGTTATTTTACCACTTATGTTAATTTGTCTCGAATTTATTTTTCCACTTATGTTGATTTGACTCGAAGTTATTTTGCTACTTATGTTGATTTGTCTTGAATGTATTTTTCCACTTATGCTAATTTTTCTTGATGTTATTATTTTTGAAAGAAAAATATTAGTCTTGGAAATAAACTTGTTAAAAGTTTATGTATAATGCATTCGAAATAAGATGTTTGTGATTGTAAGCTAGGTATTGGTCTTTCCTAAAATCATCAGGCTAAAACATGGATGATTGAGTACAGATCACTGATTGAGGCAATATTCTTGTTAACACAAAACGTTGACCGAGGCAATGTTCTTAATGGCACTAGACCTCCCTAAGGCCACTATAAATAAAACCTACTCCAATGGGTTTTTTTCTATGTTTTGCATTAGTGAGCTTAGACCAATCGTGACACGAAAAGTCTTGTCGTAGGGAACTCTAATCAGCAAGAGGAGGTGAGGATACTAGGAGCTCTGGTCATAAACTCCTTAGGCTCTTACAAACTACCAACTATCCTTTGATTTCTAGACTATGTCTAGAAGTTTCATTACTAGTTGGGGAATGGAACTTGGAGAGAATAATACCTTCAAACAAGAAAATATTTGTAAAATGTCATTTTTCTGAAAGGAGCTATTAAGAAGGAATTGCTTTACTCTGTTTTTTGTGTTGTGAATTAAGTGCGTGTAACAAATTTGTATCAGGAGATAATTCAAATAAGCCATTTTTATATGTTGAACCTAAAGTGGTAGGTAATTAGATAACTAAAACTAATCTCTCAAGGGAAGTGGGAGGATGGACCCCCGACGAATCTAGATCTATGGCTAGATGGTCTCGGTAAGCTGAGAGCTTTCCTAAGAAGGAATAAAAATTGCACTTGATAGAAACCAAAAAGCTTGACTCACATCACTTTAGAATCTGCTAAGATTAATTAGCCGCTGGTAATAGATTGACCAGAGAACTCAAGTGGATCATCGTGGGAGCAGCCGAAACTTCGACTACGGGGTAGAATCAAGCGAGCCTAGTTGGCAAACTCCAAGTGCTTTATCAAAATCTCGGACGGCGCTTCCTAGGACATATCTTGATGGGCTACTAAGAACTTATCACCAAGGAATAGCTCGGCCTTCAAGAAGACAAGGAGGATACTCCATGAACTCTCAAATTCAATTCCTCAATCCCTTCAATCTTATTCCCCCTATGGAATCAAGACTCTTCTCGATTTCTCGAAATTCTTGGTGATCACTTTTCCCCTTGTCAATCAAAATTCTGTAAATCTAATTATCCCCAAACTCCTTTTTCGAATTTCCCTTTTTGCGATCTCGTAATTAAAGACCATGGCTTTGAAGAAGAAAGCTACGAAGGTTGCGGCAAAGGTAGGAGCTGCCAATAACGATATGGACACAATTACTCTACAAACGGAATGGCGAGTATGGGAACTACAAACAAAGCTGCAAATATCATCAGTCAAGCACTCGTCATGGATCTTCATGTACTCTTTTTGTTAAATAAAAATAGCTAGTATGCCTTTATTTGAGAACATGCAATAAAAGTTGTGTGCATAAAATAGGATTTTATTCGATTCCTACATATAATTTCTTTGAGAAATTCTTAACTGTGAATTCCAATGGTTAATTGGATCTGTACAAGATAAACGTAAGAAACTAGGAGAAAGGCACGATGTCCCTAAAAGATTAAATATTTCTAAAAAAATTTATGTTGATCAAATGAAATCTCTAATGGGTAATCACGAATGCTAATCCTTGGTATATAAGAGACCTTGAGATGCAATTGCCAAATGATACTGTTCGTAACTAAACTAACCAAGTTTTTTTTAATTGTGGAAAAATATCCATGAAAATCCAAGGAAGTTATCCTCAAGTATGAAATTATTGCTTAAATTCAGTCCAAACTAATCCCTAAGGAATAGAAAGTCCAAGAAGACTATTGGAAGGTATTGTCACTTATGTTGATTTGTCGTGAAGTTATTTTTCCACTTATGCTAATTTGTCTCAAAGTTATTTTACTACTTATACTAATTTATCTAGAAGTCATTTTGCCACTTATGTTGATTTGTCTCGAAGTTATTTTTCCACTTATGTTGATTTGTCACGAAGTTATTTTGCCACTTATGCTAAATTTTCTTGAAGTTATTTTGCCACTTATGCTTATTTGTCTCAAATTTGTTTTGCCTCTTATGCTGATTTGTCTCGAAATTATTTTGCCACTTATGCTAATTTTTCTTGATGTTATTATTTTTGGAAAGAAAAGATTTATCTTGGAAATAAACTTGTTAAAAGTCTATGTACAATGCATTCAAAATAATATATTTGTGATTGTAAGCTAGGTACTGATTTTTCCCAAAATCTTTAGGCTAAAAGATGGATGACTGAGTACAGATCACCGACTGAGGTAGTATTTTGGTTAATATAGAACACCGACTGAGGCAGTGTTCTTGATGGCGCTAGACTTCCCCAAGGCCTAGCATGAATAAAACCTACTCTAATGGGTTTTCTTTGTGTTTAGCGTTAGTGAGTTTAGACTAATCATGACACAAAAAGTCTTGTTGTATAGGGAACTCTACTCGGCATGAGGAGGTGAGGATACCAAGGGACTCTCGTCATAAACTCCTTAGGCTCTTACAAACTACCAACTACCCTTCGATTTCCAGACTATGTCTAGAAGCTCCAATACTAGTTGGGGAACGGAACTTGGAGAGAATAACACCTTTGAACAAAAAAATATTTGTAAAATGTCATTTTTCTGAAAGGAACTATTAAGAAGGAATTGCTTTATTATGTTTTTGTGTCATGAATTAAGGGTGTATAACAAATTTGTATCATGAGATAATTCAAAGAAGCTATTTTTATATGTTGAACCTAAAGTGGTAGGTAAAGATAACTAAATCTACTCTCTCGAGGGAAGTGCGAGGATGGACCCCTGACGGATCCAGACCTATGTCTTGGTAGTCTTGGTAAGTTGAGAGCTTTCCTAAGAAGGAATAAAAATCGCACTTGATAGACCATTGGAAACCAAAAAGCTTGACTCACATCACTTTGGAGTCCATTGATATTAATTTAGAGCCCCTTGGTTACATGTTGCCATAAGAGAAAACCTTATGTATATGACCTTCTTACCTAGATGTTGGTTGTAGGAAAAACGAAATTGGCTCAAATTGAGCCCCAATAGTTGCCCTTAGGGTAGTACAAAGTGCTCAATCCTATGTGTCATCTAGGGAGTATAAGCAAAAGTTTTTATAAATTTATAGATGTATTTCACAAATAAAGTACAAATCCAAGGCATCAACCAATCAATCCTTCTCGAATATGATTTTATTATCTTAATGAGAAAGTATATTTATACTTTTTATATGACCACATTGGTAGGTGATTTGGATAGTCAGTCTCTTCTTTCAACTCCTAAAATAATACCATAGGATAAAAGCTAAGAATATTTCGTAGCAAAATTTTTCAAATCAACACTAGAAAAAGAAAATCTAGGTTCTCTATATCACTTTCTTTCCATTGAGAGCTCAATCTAGCCTTATAACAATTCAAATTTTTAGATTTATAAGGTTCCTTATTTTTAGGAGTGGTACCCACTGCAAGCCTGATAAGTATCATTGCAAGGATTGCAGAGTTGTGGGTAGCAAACCACCTCTTTTAATTTCAAATATGTATTCAACATGAAAACACATATATTTCAGCAACTCTTTCTTGATAAACACTACAAAGCCCTAGAACTTTGCTGTAGAGTGGTTAAAAAACTAATGCGAGAACTACTAGTAATGAATTGTCTTTTTTATTCCAAATCTATATTCCAATGTGAGAAAGTGTGTATTTTAGTATAATCTTCATTGAGAAACACTACAAAGCTTGAGGACCTGGTGCACCATTGCCATTGTAAGATTACAAGTATCACCGCATAAATTGCAAGAGTGAGGGTAGAAAATAGCCACCTTTAATTCTAGATCTATATCCCAATGAAAAATACATATGTCTTAGCATGTTCTTCCTTGATAAAACATTGCAAATCTTTGGAATTTGTAGAACTTAAGAGCTGAATAAATTCACATTATGTGAGTGTTAAACATGATCACTCAAGCAAGTCTTTCCATTCTCAAAGAAACTTGCAATTTTATTACTTCTACCATTGTGAAAATTATTGGAATTCTCCAATAACTCAAGTAGCATATTCAACCTTTGACAATAGTATATAGCCTTTGTAACACATCAATCCCTCAAACATTGAAATTCTTGTTTCCATTTTCTCACTAATGAGGAATCTTTGACGTGTGACATACACCATCAACAACATAGAGTGAAAGAGCCTTGCTACAATTGAGGTTAAAAATATTGCAACAAGACCTCAAATCTCGTAGTAGGACTACACTTCTTGTAGTAGGAATGCACCTCAAAACTAAGTTTAAAAACATGCAGTGAACATGTGAGTTACCACTTAAGGCTTTCATCCATTAATACAACTCCTGCTATGGGCAAAGCATTGAAAATTCAAATGAATGGCATTTACACTACTTGTCTAGTTTGTCCATTTATGGTGACATGTCCAAGGTTAAGCATTTTCACACACTAGCATTTTTCTAATTCTAGTAGTTGCATTAAGTAGGGCAGAATTTCCACTATCCAATCCTTTGATAAAATTTATAACTCATCACTAGCTAGATTTGCATGCTTTTATCATTGTGCACATTTTTTCATGTACAAGTAATCTTGACTTTTTATTGGTTCTGCCTATTATATAGGTCGAATAATAATTGCGGGATGTTTAGGTCTCGGCTTATTTAACTAGCAGGTGGTTGAAACCATGCATCCACCTATTGGGCATTAGTCAAATTATGAATCAGGGAGATTTCAATCGACACTCCATAATCTTATTGAAATGGTCTTAGGCATAATGTGGAGTTATGGTGATTATAAAGTTACAATTTATAGACAAATATATTTTAAAAATGAAATAACAATGATATGGCTTTGTGTATATATAAACTCTAAAATAGGACTTGATCAAGACTAACTATGGTAAACATTTGAATAAAAAATAATTTAGGACCACTATCCCTATGGTTATCTCTTTTTTTGTCACAACTCATGAATAAATATTAGTTATGAATCATTTAAATATAATTTAATATTTGATGTATTCCCCTATTCTTACATTTAATGGATGTAGAAAATTAAGACATGTGGATTCTATGTCTTTTACCCAACAGATTGGTCATTGAATTTATGAAAGAAATATTTTTAAAAAAGAGAATTTAGGAATACTTTTTAGAGATGTAAGACCAATCTTTACGTGCATGATTTAGAAGAATTTTTTGTATATTCATTTTCCTTTCCTAATAAAAAAATTGTTAGGTAAATAGTGATGAAAAATATTTGATTACGAGCATTGGATACATTGGTATCATTTTTCGTGTTCACTGCTGCATTAAGGATCATTGAAGAAGTGCACACCACATGGAAAGGCCCTACTTCTCGTACAATGGGCTCATCACATCTAAGGATCATGCTTTGTTGGATGGTCCCACCATGTGAAGCCTCTTGTGCATGGCATCTTGATTAGGGAAAAGATAAAGGAAAAAAAGAGAATAAGATGGATTAAAGAAAGTTGTAGACATTTTCCTTGGGATGCACATCATGATCCATCACCTTGGATGCATTAGGTCAAATGAGTTATGTCTTTGCCCTCTCGTTCTCATGCTCTCATAGTCATGTGAAGCTTCTTGTGCATGGCATCTTGATTAGGGAAAAGATAAAGGCAAAAAAGAGAATAAGATGGATTAAAGAAAGTTGTAGACATTTTCATTGGGATGCACATCATGATGGATCACCTTGGATGCATTAGGTCAAATGAGTTATGTCTTTGCCCTCTTGTTCTCATGCTCTCACACTTATTTTATTCTCTCCTCTTGCATTGGCATGGGTCTACCATTGTCTAGCTCTTAAGTTGTCTCTTCACAAATTGCTCTTTATTTATACTTGAAAGGAGAGGTGACGGAGGGATCACCTATTTGTGTCATGGGAATATTGAGGTGTCTTGTGGTGGCAAGGGGAGAGGAGATTTGCTTTGGGGGAGGGAAGGGGGAATGATGTGTTATTTGATTAGAATTTCTCTAATTTTAGGTTAACCAATAAATTTCCCTATGTAATAACATATCATTATATTTTTAGGGGAGTTGGGGCATATTGGCATAAGAAAAAAATTGGCGGATTATTAAATCCAAGGGGGGAAGAAGAGTTGTTAGATTTTCCTTTTTTAGGTTATGCCCATAGCCAACTTTGGCAAAAAAATTTGTGCATAGGTCCTTAAGCAATACAAAAGAGGCCTTTTGAGTAGCATCAAGATTGATAAATCAAGTTCACCCCTTTCTCCTAAGAAAAGTTTGAAAGACTACACTTGGTTGGCATCACTAAGAACATTATTGGCCTCATAGAATTTCTCAAAGAGTTTGATAAAGTTGTAAGGCTCATCATTAGCATGGTACTTGGCTAGCTATTTTACAACTAAGGGAACTTTGTCCTAGTCTCTAGCACCTAGTGTCTCCCATCCTGGTTAAGATGGTTTGCACAATGTGGGTCCCTACTTGCATCATATTAGAGTGATTGAATAGGCCTCATTTTGCACAAGATCTAAGAGGGAGTCATGTGATGATCCGATTACTCTTACATTCAACAACATTTTGTGGGTACTTTCCAATTCTATTTTCATGGTCACAAGCTAATATCTAGTGCCAATGTTAGAATCCAACAATTGGTTGAGGGTATTTGTCCCCATAGCCTTACAACTCTCAAATTTTCCTTTCCATGGCCTCAAGAGTCATGGTGGAGACATCAAAATCTACAGTCCATTGAAAGCTATCAATTGAGGCTTGTAAGTCATGTGAAGCATCTCTTGAGTGCTTAGTCCTCTCCATTGTGCTTGGTGTCATCTCCATGTTTCTCTTGCCACTCAGTCAATTGATTGGATAACTTGGTCAATGAGTTCAAGGATAGGGGTGTTTTCAATGTCTATAGATTTGATGGGATCTCTACTCAATGTCAGCATTGGAAGGTCATGTCCACTCTACAAGTGTATGCACCCACATCGTGAACTTAAGCCCGATGCATTTTTTGATTTGTCATTCTAGCTCTTATCATTTGCCCCAATTTTTCTTAGTTCTCTTCTCCTTATCTTTTCTTATTCTTAATATCATTTAATATTGGGCAAGCAAAGTGTTCCTATAGTTACAATTCAGCTTGTGCTTATGTAGTATGCACAAACATGTTTTCTCTTTTCATCAATAATGTGTGTAAAACAGCTATATGCAGCACTTTAACTTTTCAAGATGATATGTTTTGATTTAGGTTGTGTGGTTTCTTTTGGTTTTCTTAATGGTTCATTTTCCTTGTGAGACTTCTTTTCATGTTACTAAAATTACCCTTTCCATTCATTGTGCTTGTGTGCAAGTGCAACTATGTGCTAATTGTGTAATGCAGTACTGAGCCAATATGCATTAGTGGACATGTGTGGGAGTTATACTAATGTGGGTATTTAGTAGTAATTAGAGTGTCTAACTATGGTTCTTGACATTTAGTTTTTGCCAGGGTGAATAGATGGGGGTTATGTAGGGTAAAGCATGGTAATACATACAGGTAATAAGTGATGCATACTAGGTGTGCACTAGTGAACGTGTGTGACATGTAGGGTACTGGATCTAACTTATGTGGATACAAGGAGTGCTCCTAGGATCTTGTGCAAGGGTTGTGTGACTGTGCAAGTATATGTGTAGGTGAATGTTTAGATGCAAGTGCAAGTACAAAGAAGCAGAGTTGCAAATACACTTAAGTGCATGTGCCAAAAAGTGCAAGTGTGCTGGAGTTTAATTCCAAGTGTGCCTATGTTTTTATGTACCTAAGTGTACTCAAGTGCTCTCAAGTGCACACAAGTACACTTGAGCATATGTAACTACACACATGTGCACTTAGGTGCACAATAATTGGTTTAGTGCAATCTCTCATGTAGTAGGTCAAAGTATTTAGAGTTTCTTGTACAAGTGCTCACAATTGCATATGTGTGCATGTGTACATATCAGTATTAGTGTAAGTGCCACTACTAGTGCACACTAGTGCTCATATGCACACAATTGTACTCTAGTGCACACATTAGTACACTGCAAGATGTCCCCTCCTTCCCTTTGAACCTATCTTGCAAAAAAGTTGGGTGTTGGGTTGCTATTAAGATGAAAGAGACTCTTGCAAGCACACATAGGTGTGGCACAATGTTGTTTCCTTGTCTATGCACCTTGGTGCTCTCTAGATATTCTAAACAAGTGAGCATTTGAGAGATTGTCCACGATAAAATTCTCTAAAGGATCTTTGTTGGGTATTTGAGACAAATGATTAGCCATGTAATCTTGCAATCCTTTTTATATAACTACTAAGGAGTCAAATTGGAGTAGTAATAGCCATACAACTATGCATCCAATCACACATGGCTTATTTACAAGGTACAGTAGGGCCTAGTGGACCACGAAGAAAGTGAATGGTGTTGCTAGTAAATAATGGCAATTTTTCTTAGTGGCAAACACCATCACCAATCCTTATTGGTGGTGGAATAATTCAATTCATTGTCTATGAGTCCATGGCTTGCAAAGCTCATCGGATAATTCAAGTTGTGCTCTCTCTAGGTTAGCACAAAACTACTACCACAGTAAATTTGAAATGTCAATTTGCATGCGTAAAGTTACATTCCAATATGGGGCTCATAAAACTGGCTCTATTTTGTTAGAGCCTTTTTTAGTGCCTCGTAGGCATGCTAGCATTCCTTTGTCCACTCAAATACAATCAATAACTTGTATAATGGTTAAGTGATTAATGTGTAGTTTAACATAAACCGTCGATAATATCCCATGTGGCCAAGAAATTACTAAACTCCCTTATAGTTTGTTAATGATGGTAGATCAACAATGATCCTAAATTTTGAGAAGTCACTTGCAATATCATTCTTAGATACTGTGTACCCTAAAATGCATCCATATTTTACCCAAATCTAGCATCTTAAGGGATTCAAGGAGAGATTGTAATGTCTATAACATTCAAAGATAGCCCAAAGCTTTTCCAAATGTTCAGCCTAGTTGGTATGTACAAAGAGGTCATAGTGAACACTATCAACCATTTGTAGAGCATGTCCTTGAAACGTATGCATTACTCATTGAAAGTGGTAGGAGCATTGGTTACACCAAAATTCAAATGGGATGACTATGTATGCAATATCCCCAATTCAGTTGTGAATACCATTTTCTACCTATCGCTCGCAAATGAACTTATACTTGGATATAGCCCAAGAATCCATCAAGGAAACTATAGGCTTATTTTTTTGTGATCATCTCCAACATGTGCTCACTATAGGCCAACAAATAATTGTCTCTTTTTGTTGTTGTGCTGACTTTTTGTAATGCACTCAAACTCTGAAAAGAAAGGAACCAAGGCTAGGCTAAATCTAACCAGGGAATTGAAAATGAATTACTCTAATTGTAAGAAAATGGCCGGATGCCATAGACTAAATAGCATTAGCCTAAGAAAACAAACAAGAAAATAGAAAATTTGAACTAACTCACCAAGTTTGATTTATCATAATGACAAAAAAAGCCCTACAATAGCACATTCTCCCCTATTTATAGTCATTTCTCAAGTCTAGATAGTCACCAATATTTATTTTCAAGTTATTTACAATGCTATATTCCTACATTACAAGCCATCCCCATCTAGATAATATTTGTCCTTCAAGATTGAAAGATTGAAAATAATACAATGGAGAGAATTTGGAAATCATAGAACTCATATGCTAAAGGAAATCTCATAGGTAATAACTACAAAAAAAATGACTACAGTGAGTTTCCTACATGCCGTCATGGAAAAAGTGCCATAACTCTTGATATACAACTCCAAATTGAGAAACTGAGGTGTTATATTGAAGTCTAAACTAAAGGATATCGCATCCATTTATGAAAACTTGACTATGATGAATGTAAGAAAAAATATTTATGAATAATATTTTAATACAACAAGTTGTATTGTAGAGGAAACCCAATCTTCTTTAACCTTCTCCCCATAGAAAGTATGTATAAATCATGAAGACAAAGTAACACAAAATCTTTTTACATGGAATGCCTCATTGCATGTTGGATGCCCATAAAAGAAATCCTCTCAGGTCAAAGGGAATCCCAACATAATGATCATCAATAATATGAAAACTATCACCAAGGATATGTGTTATACCTTGTGGATCAAATGAGTATGAATAATCATCACCATAAGCACCCGAATCAAAAGGAAACAAGACACCATCATCATCTTCATATGCATCCACACCATATGCATCTAAGGCATATGCATCCAAATGATAATGTCCATCCATAGGTGCATCATGAGGTTGTCTAAAGTCTTCATTACTTGCACGATCAACATTACCATCTACAATCTCAAGACATGCATGTAGTTTTTCACCTTCCTATCCATCTTGTACCTTATGATCCACTATATCACTCTCTTTTTCAGCTTCCTCATCACTATCCTCTTCCTTAGCTTCTTGTTCTTCCTCATCCTCATCATCATCTTCTTCTTCTTAATCATCATCATCATGTTCTTCTACTTTTGCATTGCTCACATCAATAAGAAAAATCTTCACCTTTGCATTGGTCTATCCCATATAAGTATACTATCCAAACTCATTGGGATATAGCTCAAAAAAAGTAACATTATTTGCATTCAGATAGGACTCCTCATCATAAGAACCATGATGTTGATTAAACACAATCATTAACATGATGCTCATAGTAGCTATGCTACTATCTAAATTCACAAGAGTGCTCCTCACATTCTTGATAAGGTTCATAGCATGCACATTATTAGGATATAAATTCATGCATGCTATTGTGAGATGAGTGAATCTAATTCAAGATATACATTGTAGGCTAATTCATGATATAAATTCTGGCATGCTATTGGAAGATCAATGAATCAAATGAATAGAGCTATGCCTAAGAGGTCCTATTCAAGAATAATCTTCAAGGTTAGATTACAATTTTTTTGCATATCATATTACTTGACTAGCATTTTGCTCTTGAATTTAGTCTATCAACAAAAGATGGAGGTACAACAATATGATGCTCCACTGAAAGGACGTCAACATGCCATGGTAATTGTCTCATTGCACTGACCATGTTAAGCATGGTATCTCCTTTAAATTGTTGTGATATTTATTTGTTTAGGTATGCCACTGTAGGATATACATTCGGGTATGATGTTTCACACTTGCCAATGAAGTATTAAGAGATTCATAGGTGAGGATTTCTAGATTGTAGATATAATGACTTAGTTTTTGGTTTAGATAGATCGACACTCACATGCACCTATAGAGAGAGTGCTTTCAGCCTCTGAACAGGCATGCAAGGATGCTCCAATGAGGAGCAAGTCAACACAAGATTTGAGGGGCAAGTGAGAGACAAGTCAAGACAGCATTTAAGGCAAAGAGTCCTATAGAAAATCAAATATACAAGATTCAGTCCAATTTAGTGAAATTATCATGTCATCTTTAGCAACCATCATGTTATAGCATAAACAAAATTAATGCTTAGGATTACAACCTACAATATCCATAATTCAAATTACATTCAATTAACATATAACATCTATAATAGCAATGGTTGTTTACAACGGCTCTCATTTTCATCCATTAGGCTACATTTGTGAGCAGGTAGATGGCAATCAAACAAGTGCATAGAAAGTTGGTCACTCAAGTTGTAGCATCTATGAATATTTTATTTCTACTATACTACTATAGGTAGGACAAGTTTATTGGTTTTAGCTAATCATGCTCATGCTATATATAGCCTATATTTCTATGGCCAATCCAATATGTACATTTGTGATTCAAAGAAGAATAGAGTATATGGCCTCCTAGGTAGAGAAGGATAGGGCATTCGAGCATGTGGCCTCCTAGGTAGAGAAGAACAACGAGCAACATCTAAGTAAATGCATCATCTGAAAAGACCAACATTTGAGAAGGACAATAGTAGATTGTGCTTCCAGTTCACATGCCTTTGCCCAAGATTAGATGCCCTTGCATGCTAGAACCACAAGTATGGGGCAAGTACACTAGGCCACCTAATAGGATCACCATAATTAACACCAAACATCAAGAAGATTGAGATCTCTAGAACAATTGGTATAGTAGTGGATCATGCCATCTTGACCTTTACTATCTTTTGCTACAAATTCACTATAAGGAAATGGAGCAATAGCGATAGTGATTTGTGTTGCAAAATAGTGTCCTCGCTATCCGCATCACTATATGTGTCGCTATTAGTGTTGCAAATACAAATTTGTGATGCTAATAGCGATGCTTAGGGAAGCTAAGTGAGGCTAATTGCTATGCAAGTAGTGATGCTAGTTTGAGAAAAAAAAACCTAAAAACCAGATTGTAGCATTTTCCACAAACATTTTTGAGAAAGAGCGAGAGAGATCATTGCTTTGAGAGAGAGAGAGAGAGAGAGAGAGAGAGAGAGAGAGAGAGAGAGAGAGAGAGAGAGAGAGAGAGAGAGAGAGAGAGAGAGAGAGAGCTCCCCATTGATGTCATCGATGTTGCCGTCATATGTGAAGAAGAGGGAGAAAAAAGGGACACCGTGAAGAGGAGGTAGAAAAGAATTCATCTTCAGACCTTTGAGGTAGGTACATTTCCTCTTCTTGCTTTGTTTTTGTGTTTTTTCTTTTATTTTTTTATTTTTCTTTGTAATGAAATGTTTTGAAAGAGAGGGAGGGAGGGAGAAGAAAGAAGGAAGAGGAAGAGAGAAAGAGAGAGAGAAAGGGGGAAAGGTAACAAAGAGAAAGAGAAAGAGAGAAATTATATATAAAGGAAGGGAGAGTGGAGAATGAGTGAGAGAAACAATGAGGGGGGAGGAAAATAAAGAGAGAGGCAACAAAGAAAGAGAAAGAGATAAAGAAAGAGAGGGGTGAGAGAGGGAGAGAAACGGAAGAGGTGGAAAAGAAGGGTGAGGTAAAGAGAGAAAGGAGAGTGAAAAGAAGGGAGAGAGGGAGGGAGAAAAAGAGAGATAGAGAGAAAAACAAATAGAGAGCAAGAGAGAAATAGGGAAACAATGAGAGAATTAGAGAGAATGGAAAGATAAAGAAATAAAGGGGGAGGGGAAAGAGAAATACAAAGAGAAGTGGGGAGAGAGGATCTTTCAATGTCCTTGTTTTTTTAATTTTTAATTTTTTATCTTTGATTTTGATTGTAATGAGATGTGTCAAGTGAGAGTAGGCAGGGATGAAGAGAGAGAAATAGAGAGAATAAGGGAGGGAAAGGAAGAGAGAGAATAAGTGAGAGTGGGGATGGAAGATAGGGGAAGAGAGAGAAACAATGAGAGAGGGGAGAGAGAGAAACAAAGAAAGATGAAGGGAGGCAAATAAAGAAAGGGGAAGGGAGAGATAAAGAGAGATGGGAGAGAAATAAAGAGGGAGAGAGAGAAAGGAATGGAGAGAAGTAGAGAGATGATATAGAGAGAGGGGGGAGAGAAACAAAGAGATAAAGGAGGCAAACAAAAAAGGAAAAGGGAGAGAGAAAGAGGGGTGGGGAGAGAGAAAAGAAATTACGGGAAATATAAGAATGGAGAGTGAGAAAGATAAATAGACATTAAAATGGAGGAATGTCATCAATGAGAAAAACAAAAACATATTGTTTGTCGTAACATAGAATAAATGGAAAATGATGATGGTTGTGACATCCAAGATCACGAGGCATATCTTAATTAGCATGTCTCATGTCCTTGCACTCAGTGCAAAATGGCAATTAGATGAAAGCGTATCTTGTCCATAGACCATGTGTACAATGCTTCGGTGAGTTTCAATAAAAAATCGTTGACTAGGAGATCTCAGACTTTGAGCAAATGGTAAGAAAAGTGTGTACCAATCATACTTTACATTGACAAAGTAATTGAATATCACATACAAAAGTATTAGACATGCCTTGGAAATTTTCTATAGAGAGGTGTCACTTCATTCCAAGGAATGCACCTATTGTGGCCCATCAGAAGAGTTTGTGGGCATGCGATGGATGGAGTGCCTAAGCTGATACACAGATTGGAGGGCACACCATAGACTACACTCTCAATACTAGAGGAGACAATGGACCTTTTAAACCTTCCTCCAATCTTGGATCTTGAGGTGGAAGCAATGATTGATGCATTACTACCCATGGATGCTGAGTCATCTGATCCACTAAGAGAGGAAGCATCCATACCATTGTATGATGGGTGCCAAGTATCTTGCTTAAAGAAGTTACTTGGGCCCCTAAAAGTGTGCAAGCAAAGTAGGGTGGAGCGATGTTGTGAGTGTGACCAAGTTGTTCAAGTACATTCTATGCTCCATTGATTTTCAATCCATTATAAAAAATGCTTTTTGTGCTCTTCAAGGGTGCTTTTTTTTCAACTTGCTAAAATATCACATATTACCACCTAGAAACACGATGCATGAGTCCTGTGATGATACACGATTGGTATTACAAAAGCTTAGTATGGAGTACAATAGCATCCATGCATGTGTCAACAATTATGTGCTATTTAGAGGAGACTATGGGACTATGAAGACATGTCTCAAGTGTGGTACTCATAAGTATTGATAGGACTTGCAAGGGAAACCCTCCATTAAAAGGTTCTCAGACACTTTTCACTTATATCACTTATACGTCACATGTTTTGTACATCGAACATGGCAAGCTTGACAATGCGGCATGTACAAAATAGATCCACACATAGAGTCCAACTAATATTATCAGATTCATGCACATGGAGCCACATTGACTCCACCTTTCCAGGTTTTGGACGAGAACCAAGAAATCTTTGACTTGATCTTTCTATGGATGGTGTGAATCCATTCGGTCTCTACTCAACTTCTTACAGTTTGTGGCTACAACATCCTGCCATGGCTTTCTATGAAGAAAGGACACTTGATCCTTATCTTGCTCATGAGTGGGCACTACAAAGTCAAGAACATGGATGTCTACCTCTATCCATTAGTTGATGAGCTCAAGATTTTGTGGAAGGAGAGGGTTGTTGTGGAATATATGAGTAAACACGATGGTCAGTGGTCCACCAATGTACAAGCCATTATCATGTGGACCATGCATAACTTTCCAAGATTCAAGGAGTGCCCATGTAAGTGGGCTTCCATTCTCGTTGTTGATATCTAACATGGCTCATTCAAGTTTGTATTGACTAGATAGGGGTATTGTGATAGGTCTACTTACCTCATATTATCATACATGTCCATTGTGTGAGCCACAGTTAAGACTCCCAAAGGTCACAAACCATGAAGAAGATTGTATATCAGGGACACACTGTTTTCTTGCTGGAGGGTCATGAACTAAGGGAAGATTTTCTTGGATGAACTCTAGCACGAATGAATGCCCAAAGCTGGTACAAGTTGAAAATGGTCTACAAAGAGTCACATCCAAGTGGAATGTGACAATTCTCAGTTTTCTACGAGTTTTCATATTGGACCCACTTATAGATCAACCATTTGTTGGATCCCATGAATATTTTCAAGAATGTGGGTAGCTTATCATGAGACCATATCATAGAAAAGAGAGATATTATAGGGGCACAAATGGATTTGAAGAAGGTAGGCAAGATGCAGGCACTTTGCCAAGCTTTGACAGGTCTCTTGCAACTACCTTGCACTCCTTGGGTTCTGTCCACTAAAGAAGAGTGTATAGCGAAGCAAATTATCAGGTCTATTCGCAACGGATATGATGCATTTCCTCAGGTCTACTTTTTCTAAAGATGACAAACTATTAGGGTTGAAATCCCATGATTGGCATAAGATATACTAAGTTTGTCATGTCCTTGCTAGCAACAAGTAACCTTATTATTTCACTATTTAGTGTCTATTCGATGTTTGTAATGCTTCAAATTTTTGACAGCTTGTACTATCGATTGCAATCGCAAGGTGCCTCACTCCAGAAACACGCTCGATGATTTATAGGTTGTCGAATTTAGTACAATGGGTCTCATAGAAGGAGATCAAGAAATCCTCTATTAAATCTACAAGGCGGGGAGTGGTGGAGACGGTCTATCTCTTTGAGAAGTACCTACCCACGAGCATGCTCACAATACAAACTCACCTCTTGGCACATCTCGTAGATGAAGTGGAGATTGCAGAACCCATCCATACGCAATGGATATTCTTCTTAGAGTGCTTCATGAAAACCCTATAGAAGGGCTTTGGTGCAACAACGAGCTCGACCAAAAGGTAGCATGGTTAAAGGTTGGCTAGTGTCGGAGGCATTAGTGCATATTTCTAAGTGGCTATCGATGGTGGATTCAAACAACAGTATGCTATGGTCACTGTAGGACAATGAAAGATTGACCAAAGATGTGGTGGTTGGAAATGGGTAAAAAAAAGTATGGATGGTGAATCGTTTTCATATGTTGTATCATACGTCCATGGAGAAGTGGCTTGCTAGATATGAGAAGGTGAGAAAAGAGCGAAAGGGAGCACGATCCAAATTTTGGCACAATACACACCATTGACCGGTTTGATATTCCGAGGGCATGGAGACGATGCCATGGTTTATGTCTATGCAGTGGTTGCATAAATCTTTGATCCCAGCTTCTCACGAAGGGGTAGAGGTCTCTATCGAGGAGTTAAAATTCTCGAGGGGATATAGTCCGAAGGTGACCTCATACTTTATTTACTATCATATTTAGATTTTATGCACAACAACTAATCTAACCGCTTTGGTGTACAATACAAAATCTACAGTGCGGCGTGGTCACACAGGCAACATTTTCGAGTTGAGCGTGTCAATAAAATGTAGTCCACAACAAATTGTGGTGTCATGGAAAAGTTCGAGTAAGAGAGCCGATGGCGGGCCACGAATCCAAATACCATAGTAGATGAGATGAAGTCTTTTGGAAACTTGCAAAGTGTTATCTTGGTGGATTACCATAGCTTTTCCATGCTCATATTCAATGTACATACTAGTTTAAAGTGGTATTGGAAGGAGCAAGGGCAATTGTTCGACGAGGTCCATCTAGATTTTTGGAGATAGGTTCTGAGAAAAGTTGGACGGATCTGTGCAACACATTTGTCCTGTTGATCATTGTGAACATGTACATGACCTTTTATATTAAACTTTCTAGGACATGAAACAATCACAAATGGTGATTCACTCTTATATGTGATATTGACTAGGTAATCTTCTATCCAAATCCCTGATAACCTCGATGGTGGTATGTTGTGCCATCAACACCTTGGAGTGCATGAGTGTATGATGAAAACAATATCCCTAACGTGGACAAGGAGAGTATGTGAGGTAGAGGGGTTGATGTTGTGGAGGGTGGAGGGCGAAGAGGGCTTGGAATGTGCAGAGGAGACATGCACAAGTAATGTAGATGAAGAGACAGGAGGCCAGGAAAATTTTGAGAATGAAGTGGACTCCTCTTTCTATGGTGACCTATCTATAGACCTTCCAATGTACATCGAGCTATGCCAAGAGCTTGACATGAAGCCATAGACCGGGTTTCATTTATGTCCGCTTGCTCAAATGTTGATAATTCACTTTTAAGGATACTTTAGTATACGTGTTTTAATTAGCATCCTTTTTTCCTTGAGTTATATTATCGTACTTTATCTAAATCCTTATATTGATTACGGCTAACATCATTTTCTGTCTGTGCAAGTTATCTCTGATAATACCCAAAGCAAGATGAGTTGAGGTATGACCAATGAGGAATTGCAGGAGATATTCATGTATATGTCTCCGAATTAGATGGCTTGCTTTAGAGATATGGTAGACTAGGAGTTGTCGAGGATATCATCGGGCTATTCTGTGAGGTCTACTTCAGCACACTCTAATGCTTTGATCTCATGTAGGTGAGGTCGATGCTTTAGACTGGTCCTGGGTGGAGGGAGTGGTTATGGAAGGTGTTGTGAAGATGCAAATGTTATGAGCCCATGGTTAGTTCCAGAGAGGGTTCCAAAGAGGGTGGATCAAGTGGGTGTTGTGGAGGCACTAATGCAATGTCTCCATCTCGTCGATCTGATAGACACTTGTCACCTCCAGGATTTGTCACATCTATAGGGACATCTACTCTTGTGACCTTGGGTTTCGCTCTGCCGTCCGAAGGTGGTAACCTATGGGTGCTACTCTGAGAGATACTACCCCCGTAGAGGTACGCCAGATGTACAAGGGTCTCCTAAGTATGCCCAGATCCATGGTTGCATGTGGGAGAGGCCACAACTTAGATATAACCCAATAGGATACGGATACCTCATAGATGACAAGATAGGTGTTGTAATCATGAACAATAAGGGGAGGAGGGTGATGTCTCACATGAGAGAGTTATGCAAACAAGTATCTATGCACAATGTTTTGGACCATTGGAAGAATATACCGGAGGGAAGGTGAACATAACTATGTAGTGGCATCTTTGCATGAGGAGTTTCTGATACCTATGGTGACAGAGAGGTTTTCCACTGGATGGATGATGGAGTGTATACATGCATACATATCACACAGATGATCAGATGCATGCAAGATAATCAAGAGTGGCATCTCAAAGCCCAAGTGGCTAGATGCATAGAATTGAAAGAGACTCAAGGAGGAGGCCACAAGTTCTTGAGGATGATGGCGATAGTAGCATTGGGAGGCAATGATGGCACAATTGGAGGCAAGGGTCATGCATCATTATGGGGAGTGGCGGCCATAGGACTTATATGGAGAACTTTATAAGTTTTCTTTTGGTTCTTTTTGCTTTCTTATTTGAAATATCACTTGTACTAACTGTTAAGACAAAGTTGTGGATAAAGATAAAAGTTTGGATAAGATAAGGACAAGTCAATATGTGGACAAAAGGATCTCATAGATATCCACTTTGTAAATATCTCAGATAATTAGAGATAAAGTTCACCTACCTAATTTAATGTACATGTATATATACAACTACTAGCAATGAAATGTTCAACTGCGGTTCACTCCTTTCTCTATATTGTCTCTATCTCTTTCTCTTATTGTGAACATTATCCTCTTATCTACAAGTTCCTGGTTTTCACTACATGGTATCAGAGCACCATGTCCTATCTTTCTAGCTTATCATACTCCCCTCAAATTCACAAACTACTCGTTCTTCTTTACTCTCATTCTTCCAATGGCTCTCATCAATGCCACTACCTCCTACAACTGACACATCAAGATGGACAAAGTCAATGGAAGCAACTATCAAGTGTGGAAGCTAAGGATGGAACTTTACCTATCTCAAGCAAACCTATGAAATATTATCAATGGCAAGGAAGACTGCCTTGATTAAGAAGGAGCAGTCAAGGAAGCTTGGATGCAAAGAGATGTAGTTGTGAGAATGGAAATACTTGTCCATTGTGGAGATGGACAAGTACAACTAGTAAGAGCAATACCCATTGCAAAAGGTATTTGGGAATTCTTCAACAATACATATGAACACATATATATTGTTTATCAAATGACCATGTTTAGAAAACTATCTACTGCCACTATGCATGAAGATTAGTCTGCCACTAAGTTCCTAGAACATTGGCAATCTTTGCTAGATGAAACCATAATATCTGGTTTAGTCATCTCAGAAGAATTACAAGCCATGTTTCTCCTCTCTTCCTTGCCTCTATCTTGGAGAGCCTTTATTACTCCATTGTTAAAAGAATCAAGCAAGAGCAAGTCATGAGAGATACTCTTTCTACTTATTCAAATCAAGAATTCAAGGTTCTAGCTATAACTGCTTACAACCCAAAACATCTTCACAAAAGAGCTCAGCACTTTCAACATAAGCCCAAGTTTTCTTCTCGATCTAACTTCAAAGGGATTCTTGGTAATCCTCAACATAATCCCAACTCTTATCAGTCTTTTCAATCCCTATCCTTCACAAGAAACCCTCATTATCATCTCATATGTAATGCTTGCAAAAGACAATGTCATATTGAAAAGGATTGTCATAAAAAAAATAGATTCAATAAACATCAATCAAAAGGTCAGGCTCACTTTGTTAGCATCGGCAATTATGACATAGAAGAGCAACCAAAAACTATCATCAGCCTAGCCACAAGTGTTTGGGCACCTTCCTCAAACTCCAAAGAAGAATATATATGGTTTCTAGATTCTAGAACTACTCATCATATGACTTTTCACAAGGAATGGTTAGTCAACTTCAAAGAGATCTCCACTCCACTTAGTATTGCCATGGGGGACAACAGCATTCAACAAGCTCAAGGATATGGGACAATTCAAGTGGAGCTTTCCTCTAATCACATAATCAAGGTATATAAATTATATTATGTTTCCAATCTCAAGAAAAATATATTAAGTATCAGTGAGCTCACTTCTCAATCCTCTCTCACTGCTCACTTCTACAAGGACCACTGCATCTTACAGCCTCGAGGGGGTCACTCATGAATATATGTATATATAACTTAAGTTCAAAATAAGGGGTTTTTAAAACACTAGTTTTATACAATTTAAACATACAGAAGGGTGTCATATAAAGGGGTTACTTACAGATTGAATAGAAAAGGGTTGTGTTTTATTCAAGAAAAATTCACAGATTAGGATATTTATAAATAGGCCATGAACGCACGTTATATAGAGAATATATATATGGTGAACCCCCCGAGCTTACAGCTATTCTCACCTTCTCTCATTACCTTCCCCAAACTAGGTTGGCTTTATACACTTGGGTATTCACTTCTACAACCTCCTTCAAATGCTTCAGCTAACTCCACTTCACTCACAAGTACACCACAGAACACACTCCTATGGCACTCTAGACTTGGACATGCCTCTTAAAATGTTCTCCAACAACTTATTCACAAGAAACTTGTCCGTGGCATTCCACCTTCCCTATCTCAACTTCCATTTTGTCAAGCTTGTGCTCTCAGTAAAGCCACAAATCTTCCTTATCCCAAATCTTACTCCATTATGACTCAACCACTTCAATTAGTACACTCCGACATTTGTGGTCCAATAAATCTTGTATCTCTCACTTGCGCAAAATACTTTATGGTTCTTATTGATGATTAATTAAGATACACTGTTGTATATTTTCTCACGAGGAAGTCACATCTTCTCCAAGTTCTAAGAATATAAGGAAGTAGTTGAAAATAAGCACGAGTTATGACTCAAAGCTCTTTGTACAGACAATGGAGGAGAATATACTTCAAATGAGTTCGAAGATTATTACAAGGCTTTTGGCATTCAACATGAGCTTACCATACCACATCATCCACAGCAAAATGGAGTTGCCAAACGCAAGAATTGCACACTACTCAATGTTGCAAGAGCCATGCTATCACTGGCTCGTTTGGGAAAAGAATATTGGGAGGAAGCAATTGCTACAGCAACATATCTTCAGAACAAGTTGTACTCAAACTCTGTAAACAATAATAATCCTTACGGATTGTGATTTGGTCACCCTCCTGACTTATCACATCTAAAAGTCTTTGGATGCACTACATTTTTTGTCAATCAAGATCACAAATCCAAGTTTTCTCCCAGAGCCACACAACTAACTTTTACAGGATATGGTGAGCCACATGGTCACAAGGCCTATTGATTTTATGCTCCCAACTACAAGGTCTTTATTTATGGCTAAAGTGCCATCTTTCATGAAGTTAATCTTCTTCCATCCAACACAACACAATATCCATCTCTCACACTTTATCCTGTCAAAGAATCTCCGACATTAGACATGCCACATACAAGGCCCACCATATCTTCGATAAAATCCACTCCTTCTACTTCTCTCCACTCCAGCTTTTCACCATTATCATCATCCTTATCTCATTTTAGAGGTCCCAGGTTGGTCGGTTCATGTGAACCACCCTCACCTCCAAAATCTTCTATCCTTAATGCATCATATCCAACCTTAGCAAAATTTCCAAAAGCTATTAACAAGTCAACTCATTAGGAAATCACACCACCTGACGTCATCAAACCAATCTACATGACGTAATTTCAGCAACAACTTGTGCCTTCACTTCACACCACGAACCAGCAGAGCTGTCGCCTCCACAAAATGACACAAACCAACAACCATCTTCACTAAATAACAAGCCACCAGTTGCTCCACTCAATGACAAGCAGACACATGCATCTTCAATGAGTCACAGGCGGTAGCAACTGGCATAGTATGGCAGCTCGATTACTTCCTCTCTAGAATAACAACCTGCCCCAATTAATAGTGAACAATTTCATACTCCAACTCAACCAAATATACTCATATCTCCACACCTTGGAAGCTCCCTACATGGTACATAAAATCTATATAAACAACAAGTCTCCTATCTCCCACAAGCTCCATTTCATCAAGACAATTCGAATCCTCTCCATGCCTCTACTCCACAATTACCTCTGTCCTCATTCCCCTAAAGGGCACAAACTTTGAAGGTCTGCTCGCATAGCAGCAACGTCTTCAACATCAAGCAATACTTCCCCTACAGCTCTCATTGTTACCACTCTACGGCCTCCATCTCCAACTTCTCCATCAATGCCCATTACTCTATTCAGTACTTCCAACTCTGACACTGAAGAGGTACAATCACTATCAACTCCTTACTTCAAAAACTTAGATGACCTTCATCTTCAAGCTAACATTTCCCTTGGACAAGCTTGAGATTTGCCTTCAATTACTAATCCCGAACTCCCAATCTGCCTTTCTGTCACTCAAGCACTTCAAAGTCCTGAAGCCTCTCAATGGCAGGTTGCAATGTTCAATGAATACAAAGCTCTTCTTCACAATAACACCTGAAAATTTGTACCTCTTCCTCCTAGAGGATCTGCAATAAGCTGCAAATGGGTACTTTGCAAAAAGCTCAAACCAGATGGCTCCATCAACAAGTACAAAGCTCGACTTGTAGCTCGTGGTTTCAAAGAAATTGAAGGCCTCCATTAGGGAAGTACATTCTCTCCTATACTTTCTTTATCCTCCTTATGAGTATTACTCTCCATGGAAGATAATTTTAAATCGATTCTTCATCATATTGATGTCAAAACTGCCTTACATGGTCACTTAGAAGAAAAAAATCTATGTCTCAACCACCAAACTTTGTTGATCCAAAATTTCCTATACATGTTTGTCTATTGCATAAAGCTCTTTATGGCCTAAAACATGCACCAAGGTAGTGGTACACATGTATTCATTCTCACTTACTACACCATGGCTTTAGGTGGTTAGAAATAAATCACAACATTTATACTCTTCTTCATGGAAACAATGTCATTATCTTAGGTATCTATGTTGATGATTCCCAAAATCTCCAATTGAATCTATCCTCATCCCATTCTCTTTCAACTAACCAGGCTCATGAAATGGAAACTATTTCTTATATGGAAGCACTTGGATTTATCTTATGCAGGACACATCCTCTGCAAGCCATGCATCAACCCACTTATGAACATTGGAAGCAACTCCAATGAGTCTTACAATATCTAAAGGCAGTATCAAATGTGGGGATTTGTTTTACAAAAGACAACAATGATTTTCTTTTACGAGCATATTCCGATGCAAATTGGGGTGGTGACCTTGCTACCCGAAGATCTCTCACTGGTTTTATCATTACTCTAGCAGGAGGTCCCATCTCTTGGAGTACCAAATAGCAACACTCCGTAGCACTTTCTACTACTGAAGCTGAATATGTGGCATGCGGCATGGTTGCCCAGGAAATAATTTATCTGAAGAAACTCTTGGAAGACATCAGTTTTGGGTATCAACCTCAGCAAATTCTAATCTTCACTAACAATAAGGCATCAATCTCTCTTATTCAAGGCCCAAAATTAAGTATTAAACTCTACTATATTGATATGCGATATCATTTTATACGTGAATTAGTTGAAAATTTCCATATCATCCTTTAATATGTACCATCATGTGATAATACTGCTGATTTCCTCACCAAATCAGTTCCTCACTTAAAGCACAAAATTACCATGCAAATCCTTTGCATGATCTAATGGGGAGGGGAAAACATTCTAGCTGAATTGATGAATTGAATGTAATCTTTTATTTCTTTACAGATACCTATAAAATCCTTTGAGGGGGGATGTTAAGATAAAGTTGTGGATAAGGATAAAAGTTTGGATAAAATAAGGACACGTCAATATGTGGACAAAAGAATCTCATAGATATCCACTTTGTAAATATCTTAGAAATTTAGAGATAAAGATCACGTACCTCATTTAATGTACCATGTATATATACAACTACTAGCAATGAAATGTTCAACTGTAGTTCACTCCTTTCTCTATATTGTCTCTATATCTTTCTCTTATTGTGCACATTATCCTCTTATCTACAAGTTCCTGATTTTCCTTACACTAACAACCTTGTTTCTAACAATGCTATTTAGTTTTCTTTGCAGCACTCCATCACGAACCGTAATCTCACAAGTTTGAATACTCGATATGTAGAGAGACACGATCTCACTGCACTTATCAATAGATTATATGCATGCGACAGCCCGGTAAGTCAAGCCTCTTTCTTGTCTATAGTCATTAGTTTTTTGTGATGCATTATGTATGGTGAACTAATGTGTGGTTCATTTGGTAGAGTACACCTGGCCTATGTTGAATAATACTTTGTATAATTATCGCCATCGTCCCCATCATGTTCGAGAGCGTGTCATCAATGCCTCTAAAGCCCATAAGCCTATTTGTGTCATCAACACCTCATAGAGTCCCATCAACATGTGTCGTCAGTCCCTCATAAAGCCTATAAAGCCTACTTCTTGCATGAACATTCAAATCTGATGGGACACACATCCTCTTGACATCGATTCTGCATCGGTATTGTCAAGAGGACGGCTCCTCTGTCTCCAACCTTCACGTTCTATTGACTGGCGTAGTTTTTTACATGCAGTCATAAAACTTATATGAGTAACCTCTCTCAAGTCTCAGAGAGAAAGAGAGAGAGAGGGAGAGAGATTCTACTAGTTAGCTCCCTCGGAACGAGCCACCACCACCTCTACACTCTACGTACCATCTCAGTAAACCAGGTGGGTGCCTACCATCTCAGATACTCACATCTACTCGGTCATCATGCATCACCGAAGGAGCACCAACAACCTGCACGATATAGGTTGACTTGCTCAAGCCCTCTCCCTCCAAAATGACACCTTCACCACATTAATGGCCTATGCTAGCCACATTAAACTTGTAGCACGCTAGTGCCTGGTTGCCATCTCTAAGGGCAGAGCAAGATATCCGCAGCAGTACTATCTATGACTACTTCAAGCACGTCTAAAGGAGTTTCAAAGATTACCATGATTAGTCGACAGCTTGCCAGTGGCTATTGTCCATTACCTATGCACCATGCTGTGAGAGAACATGCATAGTTGTTGCTCGATACACCTACCCACCGAGAGAGAGAGAGAGAGAGAGAGAGAGAGTCTAGCTAGCTTTGGGACTAAAAGTATGTTTATAGGCTTTTGCCTTGTATATACAACTCTCTGGCTTTGGGACCCATAATGGCTCACAGGTGTGTGTATGTAAGCTTTTGCCTCAAATTCGCAGTTGATTTAAACTAATATTTGCATTTTTCAAGTGTCAAAATCATGCTATGATTGCCATGTAAGTTTGGTAGCTATTATGTCAGGTTTGCTTTTTGCATGGATTTATTAGTATTGAAGTATTATAGATATAGAAGTATATTAAGTGTAGATGTATAAATAATAGTGTAGATGTATAAATAATACAGCTTTCCGTAGAACAACTATTTTCAAGATTGCCAAATTACTGCAATTCCTAATTTGAACTCAGCTTGGTATTATCTGGTGACAAGCAATAGTCTATAATCTTACATAATTTTAGTAGGAATTATAATGTAATCTTAGACAAACAGCTATGTAACAAGCATTATAATGATGAAGGCCTGATAATTTTATGCTTCGTTTTTTGAGACTCTCCAATTTCTCCAAACTTTCTAATATGGTGATTTGGGGCTTTAGGCTTTTGGATATGTTGATCGCCATCAAATTGCCACCAAGTTCTTAACTTGCTATATTATTGATGGATATGTTACTTGTCATATTAGAAGGGGCTCAACCCATATACAATTGTGTCCATAAGAATATCAACGGCAATTCATGTCTCTGATAGAATTTAGCTAGGATCCAATATTAAGAAACCTCATGATCCAAGAATGTTACATCGATCAAGATATAAAATACATGGGATTGGGCAATTTGAAGGCGCGGTTGCCCACAGAGTAGCCAGTGAGGTCACTCCATTGGTCTCCAATGTTCCCAACAATGGTGTAACCGAGCTTCTCTAGAGCCTCCCTTTTAAGGGACTTGTATGAGACAGCAGTCGAGTCACTGTCTTCAACTTGCCTAAACACAGTTATACAGCCACAACCAATAAGATAAGGCCAACTTTAAGAAACAACAGATGTTTTTCACATCAAATATTGCAACATTAGAGCACCTATATGTGGTTCCACACTTGGCCTGACAAACATATTATGGACATTATGCTTCCTTGGCAGGTTTCCCATGGCCTTTCTTTCACCTTGTGAAACTTCTTGCTAAAGTGGCAATCAATCATCTTGATAAACATTTGGCCATTATGCTTCCCTGGCAGGTTTCCATAGGTCTTCTTTGTCCTTATGAAACTTCTTGTTAGATTGATCATGGATTGTCTGTTATTCCCCTTCTTTTCCTTTACCCTTTCAACTACTTTGCAGACATCATGTTCACCTAGTTTACCTGAGGATCAGGCCTTCCCAGCCTTTGTAGCCTGCAGAGGTAAGGTTCAATACAGTGACATTGCGCTGGTCCTCCGATCTGCCTGTCAAGAAGAACACCAGGTAGCCCATGTCGCGCAGGTCGTTGAAGAGCTGAAGTGAGGCAGGAAGGGCAGGTGCTGCTGCTGCTTCCACCCATGCATTGAATGTGGTGCTGTTGTAGGCTTCAGCCCTGCATTGCAGTTGGCAGATTAGTCAAGTAGAGAGGTCAATAAGTCCACCTTGCATTGGAGTACAGTCCAAGCTAGTCAAGAAAATGTCAAAACCAGTCACACCTAGGTGTTTTCTGGTGATGTGATTAGCCCAACCTTTGGAAGAAAATAGATATTCTATAATGCCTGAGAGGATGCAAGGCAGAAGGTTTGAACCCACTCACCCAGACAACTCAACCCATACTCAAATCACTACGCCATGACCCCCTTGGCAGCTAACCTACGTATTTACCAGGGGTTTAAAAAAGGATAAAAATGATGATTCGCCTCAGCTTGGCGTTGTTCAAACTTCAGTACTTTCTTTTTGGTTCATGTGATGGATTTGACATTAATGGTTGGAAACCCAACCTTCAGAGCTGCTCAATTGTGGGTTTTGAACTAGATAGAGATCTCTGGCAACTCACACAGCCTCCCACCCAATTGGGCTACCGCTCGTTAAAAAATTTCCAAGACTTCCACATGGTAAGAAAGAGAAATACCTCTTACAAAGTGGGTAGCTCACAAGCATACATACTGTGAAAACAAGGCCTACTACTGTTCTTACGGACAGATCAAATCAAAGTGCATCTGTATGTGTAAACAATGTGAAAATTCACAAGGACATGCTGTCCAGTGAAGCTTGGCATGTTTCCACTTGTAGAGAACTAGTGTTCTGAGCACATGATATGCCGGTAGAGGCTCAACTGTGGCGTAATACACACACGCATGCATTCACGGACATACACATACATACATGGATAAATACATATACATATGAGCATATTCGCTACCAAGGATACATTCAGAGATGAATGAACATACATATGCATACATAGATACATACCCGAAGTTGTGGAGGGCATAATAGGGGAGGTTGGAAAGGCTGGTCTCGTCGATGTCGAACACCCAGACGAAAGCCGAACCAAAGGAGAAGGACGAGGAATTGGCGTAGTCCTGGGCATAGGCAAGGGCCTGGTCGACCGCCAACTGTGAGTCGTCCCGGTAACCGGGTCCTGTCATGTAGGCCGCCACGTAATCCTCGCAGGTGCCGGGGACGACGCTCCAGCCCCTCAGATTGTTCACTTCCACATTGAAGCGCCAGCTGTTGCAGAGGGACTGCCGGATGGAGCCACCTGGCCCCTTCCCCTTGGCCGGCGGCAGACGGGAACCATGGCAGGAGCTGGGGAAGGAGAAGAGGAATAAGCAGGAGAAGAAGACTAGCCTAGCTATCACAGACGAAGAGAAAGCAGCAGAAGACCATGATGATGATGATGGTGGTCGAGTGGGAGTAGACTTTGTGTAAGGTACTGCAGCATCTGCAGCTACAGCGGCAGCCATGGATCCTCTCTCTCTCTCTCTCTCTCTCTCTCTCTCTATTCTTAAGTGAATAGTGCATTTGGTTTCCCCCAATCTCTTTGTCGCGCTTCGTCGTAGTTCCATTGTCCCTCTCTTTCCAATCATTTTCTTTCATGTCACTAGCTCCTGGCCAGCAGGCTGGCTAACCACGCTTCGCCTGGCTGGGTCTTTTCTAAGTGTGCAACCTTTGTTTACAAAAAATTAATCAAACTATGTGCTTCACGTGCAACAAACCACACATTCCATGCTTCACGATCCATCTACCATTTGAGCTACTCGAAGGTAGACACACATTATGGGGATTTTTTTTTTTGTAAAGTCTACAAATCTCAATCCCAAGTACGAATGTAGTTCCCTTACTACTATAGAGAATTTGGAAAATCCTTGCATACATATCCCATATATATATATATATATATATATATATATATATATATATATGTCCTTGGTGAGTCCCTCCCCTCTCACTTTTAGATCTCAAACATACACTCACACACGTATAAGTAGAAGTTAAAACAGCTAATCATATTAATCGTTTGAGACCTCCAACAATAGACCAGTAAGATGGTTTACCTCCATCTCCTTATTGTTATTACTAGTCTTACTACTATATTATTTTGGTTATAGGTTCGAAAAGTCTTGAACCTTCAGAGGGCTTCTCGAACTTACCCCCTTTTTTAAACTTTTATTTTTCAATTAAATTTCCCTCTTTTTCTCTCTCTCTCACGTGTAATCTCTCATTTTCTCTTTCTCCTCCTATTTTTAATTAAAAGCCCTTGCCTCCCACCCCTCCCTCATTGTAGGGCGAAGGCTCTCTCTCTCTCTCTCTCTCTCTCTCTCATTAAAACCCCCCTCTCTCTCACGTATAATCTCTCTTTTTTTTCCCCTCCCCTTTTTAGTTAAATTCCTCCCCCCTCTCCCTCTCATGTGTAGGGCCTAGGTTCTCTCTTTCTCTCTCTCTCTCTCTCTCTCTCTCTCTCTTTGTGATTTAAACTTTTTAATTAAATATTTAAAAAAATAAATTTAAATATTTTCGAACATAGTTTTTCACACACACATACTCTCTCTCTCAGTTAGATTAAACTTTTTAATTAAATATTTTTAAAAGTTTTTTAATTTAAAGTTTTTCGAACATAGTTTATCACACATTTTGAGAGGAAAATAGAAGAAGAAGAATAAGGATAGAGAGAGAGAGAGAGCTCAAAAGCTTGACATTTTTCACTAGCTCCTCTCACTGAAGCTATGAACAGTGGTTTTAATGACTGAGCTAAAAGCACTAATGTCTCCAACAAGTATAAACCTTTAAGAAGCAGATCTAGAGCAACTTGCCTGAATTCAAGCAGACCACCTGAAATAGGGTAACATCAAGCCTGAAATCAAGCTAGTATCTTTTGATACTAACCTAGTGCTTCTTGACACCTGTGTTTCTTAACACATCCATGAGCAATTCAATTGTTGGTTTTACTTCAGTCTTGCAATGACAAACACAAAGAATTTTAATGTGGAATGCCCAAGTGATTAAATCTATCATAATTCAATCTCATTGTAAAAGAATAAACACTGCTCGAGTACACTCGTGGTAAGACCTCCTTCAAAATGTCTGAACTTGAGTAAATAGCCAAGTTCAATGGAGAAGGCTTTCATGCCTAGAAGGAGAATACCATGTACCACCTTATGCGAAAGGACCTGTGGGACCTGTTTGAGGATGATACAAATAGCAAGAAGGAAGATGATGAAGACGAGTTCGTGAAGAAGACCACCTCAAGACAAATGAGTGGAAAAAGATGAACAACAAGGTTCTAGGCATCATTGCCTGGGGACTAAGTGATGATGTGCTACATCATATCTCTAGCATCAGAGATGCTAGAACTTCTTGGGAGGAACTTGACAGGATGTTTGGTGCCCAACAAAGAATTTAAAGGTAAAATTACTCATGCAATTTTATAAACAGGATATAAAAGACAGTGCTTCCATGACCATATACATTAACAAGTTCAAGAGCCTAAAAACCCAGCTTGTAACTCTTAAGAAGAATATTGATGAAGATGAAGCAATAGTCGTATTGCTTGCAAGTGTAAATAAGGATCCATATGAGAATATTGTGTCCACCCTAAGTAATGTTCCAAGTCTCTCACTTAAAGATATTGAGCACTCTCTTCTTAATGAAGAGAATAAACAAAAGAACAAGAATGCAAAAGATGGTGTCCCATAATCTAGGAAAAATCTCTTATACGCCAAATGAGCTACACAAAGAGAGAGAGAGAGAATAATAATAATAATAATAAAGATTTAAAAAAGAAGAAGAACAAAGAGAAAAATACGAAGAGGGGGGAAAGAGGAAAGAGAATAGTCTTTTTTAAATTAAACCTTTTTCTTCCCACTCTCCCCCTCTCTCTTATGTGTAGGGCCTAGACTCTCTCTCTCTCTCTCTCTCTCTCTCTCTCTCTCTCTCCCCCTTAAATTAAACTTTTTAATTTAATTTTTTATTTATTAAATATTTTTAAAAACTTTTTTACTTTTAATTTTTTGGACAATTTTTCACACACTTTGAGAGGGAGATAGAAGAAGAAGAACGAGAATGATAAAAATAAATAAAAAGATGAAAGAGAAAAAGACGAAGAGAGGGAGGAAGGAGAAAATATAATAATATTTTTTAATTAAATCTTTTTTTATATAGTTTTTGACTTAGAGAGAGAGAGAGAGAGGAAATATATAATTTAAAAGAAAGAAAATAAGGGGAGAGAAAGGGAAAGAGAGAAAAGAGAAAAATAGAGAGAAAAGAAAAAATATATAAAAAAAAAAGAGAGCGAGAAAAAAAACTTAAAAGAGAAAGAGAAAGGAAAAGAAAAATAAGGAGAGAGACTGAGAGACCAAGAGAAACATATGAAGAGAGCAAAAAAGAAAGAAGAGGAGAGAGAGAGAGAGAGAGAGAGAGAGAGGGAGAGAGGGAGGGAGGGAGGGAGGGAGGGAGGGAGGGAGCGAGCGAGAGGGGGAATTGAGAGAAAGAGAATTATAGAGAGGAGAGAGGGGGGAGAAGGAAATGGGGGGAGGGAGATAGAGAGAAGAAAAGCGGGGAGAGAAGAAAAGGAGAGTGAGAAAAGAAGAACAAGAATAGAGAGAATTTGAACATATAGAGAGAGAGAGAATTATAGAGAGGAAATATAAAATTTAAAGAGAGAATGAAGAGAGAGAAGAAGAAAAAAAAAGAAAAAAGAGGAGAGGGAGAGAGAAGGAAAAGAGAGAAGAGGGGGGGAGAGAGAGAAGAAGAAGAAAGAGGACAAGAGGAAGAGAGATTGGAAAAAAGAGAAAAATATTTTTTTAATTTAAATATTTTTTGAGAGAGGGGGGAAGGGAGGGAGAAAAAGGAGAGAGAGAGAGAGAGAGAGAGAGAGAGAGAAGATAAAATTTAAAAGAGAGAGGAAGAGAAGGAAAAAAGAAAAAATAGGAGAAAGAGGAGGAGAAGAAATGGAGAGAGAGAGAGAGAGAGAGAGAGAATAAAAGGAGAGAGAGAGGAGAAGAGAGAGAATATGAACATAAAGAGAGAGAGAGAGAGAGAGAGAGAGAGAAAGATTATATATAGGGAAAAGTAAATTTACATACTTTAAGAGAGATTGAGGGGAGAAAAGAAAGTGAAAGAAGAAGGAGGAGAAGAGAGAGAGAGAGAGAGGGGGAACATAGAGATAGAACTATAGAGAAAGGAAAGATAAACTTTAAAAAGAAATAGAAGAAAAAATAGAGGAGAGAAAGAGAAGGAAAAGAGAGGGGAGAGAGAGAAGAAAAGAGGAGAGAGAGAGAGAGAAGAAGAGAAAGAAGAAGAGAGAACATAAACATAGAGAGAGAGAATAATAGAGAGAGAAAATATAAAATTTGAAAGAGAGAGAGAGAGAGAAAAGAAAAAATTTAAAAAGAGAATGAAGAGAGAGAGAAGAAGAAAAAAAAGAAAAAAAGAGGAGAGGGAGAGAGGAGAGAGAGGAAAGAGAGAGAAGAAAAGTGGGGAGAGAAAAAAAGAAGAGAGAGAGAGAGAAAACCAAGAGAGGAGAAAAATAAACTAAAATAGAAGGCAGAGAGAGAGAGAGAGAATTAGACATAGGAAATTTGGGGGAGAGAGAGGGTGAAGAAAAAAATTAGAAACAAAGTGGGAAAAGATGAGAGAGGAAGATGAGAAATAGATTGTTGAGCAAAGTTACCGCGAAGCGGTTTAGCGTTCTATGCACACAAAGTGCGCGTGGAACGCTAGTTATTGTTATTGTCATAGAAAGTTTTTATATTTCTCCTTGTCTTTTTTATGCAAAGATTATTGTAATGTCATTGGAGATCTACCTAGGTCTTCATATTCCTCCTTTTGGTAAACAACTAACTTAGAATCTTGATTATTGCCTAATGGATGAGCACACATATTCAAACAAACTCTAAAATATTTGCAATAAACTATGAATGGTCAATGAGATTTAAGGTGACTTCATAAACATTATATCATCATTTATCTATGTGATATGCTTTGTAGCCTATGTGCTTTGTGCTCTACCCTTTGTTTTACAACAAAAGTTGAGCATATAGAGCACAAAGTAGAAGAAATGTAATATCAAAGTATCCTTGATCAACTAGCTCACACACACACACACACACACAATCTAAGTGGCTAGTGTAGTGGTAAGCCACTTGTTTTATCAACTTGCTAACCCAAGTTTAAATCTCTTTTTTTTATTCCTATATTAAGTGACTTTGCAGATGCAGGAATTGAACTCAAGACCATCTGGTCACCATGCATCCAACTTGACTAAAAAATATGTACATGTTTAGCTCTCTCTCTCTCTCTCTCTCTCTCCAACATTCACTATATAATTCTTTATATACAAATCTTGATAAGAAAGAGAAACATAAACAATGATGTAATCTATATAGAAGATAATAAATATATACATTGACCATACATTTTAGCTTTCTAGAATGCATATACAATTCAAACATAGAGTCTAGATACATGTTGACCACAAAACCTAGCGAGCATAATGATACTAAATCTAATCAATGATTAATTTTAGAGGTAGATTAGAATATGTGAAAAGTCGTATAATATCATCAAAGTAAAATTGCAAACATTTATTTGAATAATGAATGACTTCTATGAGAGGTGCATGACTTACGTGACAATCAAAATTGTAAAATGTTGATTTGAATGTTGAAGGATGTTTAAGAGACGTGCATGGCTTGGGTGATAGAGAAGTGATTGTAAAGATTGCAGTTTTGAATGTACATAATCAAATGAAGGGTGCACCAACATTACTCAAGATCTTGTAGTTGATGTGGTTTCCTACTCTCATCAAGTCAAACTACCCGTAAATGCACAATTACACTTACCAAACATCTTGGTATGCACACTGATGTACCTAAGATGTGGAGATTGTAGTTGTGAATGTGCAAATCTAAAGGAATTATAGTTAGCAAGCATCATTATGTGTGTAGTGATGTGTAGAATCCCATTAATCTCAAGACACTTAAGAAAAGCCCAATAACATTGTTAAATTTCAAAATGTCACTTAGAAGAGTTATCCTTTCTATGCATGACCCCTACTTGCTTGCATGTGAGATCTTACGATTATGTACCATCACAAGTGTCTCACTATTAAGGTTGCTCCATATCCAACCTCCATGACTTCCTCAATTCCCATGAGGGAATTTATAGCTCTTCCAAAAGCTCTCTCTCTCTCTCTAAGAAAAAACTATGTAACTCTCAACCTTACAATATAGATGCCAAGTGTTATTAACCTACAGTCATGATTTTTTTGACAACCATGATAAAGACTAATGCATCACTTGCAATGTGGCTCATTGTTCCCAATGAATTTTGAGAGTATTTGAAAACACTAGAGTGGCACTCCAAAGATTGATATAGCTTATGTAAATTGCACACCCTTAAATTTTGCCAAAGAAATGAGAGTAACATCTTGGAAAGTTGTCACATTTGTAAGTTGAAACTACATTAAATCATGTGGATACTAATGGAGCCTTCATCTACTTAGAATCCTTCCATCCAAAGAAACTTTATGGTTAAACAGAGATGAAAATGAGACCATGATGGTTAGTCAACACCTCACATCGATCCTCCTCCCTTATTGTGTTTATAGAAATGTACTTCTATTTACATGTGCATGCATACATGTATGTGTGTGTGGCTGCATGTATATGTGTATCATTAGGACCCCTAGGGAGTACAATATTGTGACAATTGAGCACAAAAGTTTGCACTCTCTTTACATGTTATCACTTTGCACATCAAATGACCTTCTCACTTTTAGGTTTCTAGCAATTACAAATCCATGCAAAGGTGTAAATGCATATGTCAAAAGGATGGTTATATGTCTATTTTATATATTATTCAAAGGTTTACTAAACCTCTCTTTCTCGAAGCACCAAAAGCTCTCCCAAACTTGAGGAAGCTCTCACAATTTTATGTACTTTTTCTTTCATTAAAATGAATGGTTTTAAAAATTTACTAAAAAGGGACCCCTCTCTCTCTGTCTTTTATTTTCTCTCTCCCCAGATAACATATTTGCTCTCTCTCTCTCTCTCTCTCTCTCTCTCTCTCTCTCTCTCTCTCTCTCTCTCTCTCTCTCTCTCTCTCTCTCTCTCTCTCTCTCTCTCTCTCTCAAGATGAGGTAATATCTCCTCTGTGTGTGTCATGGCACAACATGGTGGTACACTATTCATGCTACCGATAATCTTTTCTCACATTCATTCATGGTGCCAAGTGGGAGGACCTAGGTCTCTCTCTCTCTCTCTCTCGTGTTGCTACTATGGGGTAGCTATTATGTTTGGTTACACTATTGCTATGGAGTAGTTATTATATCTAGTATATGATCAAGACACCTTAAACAAGTGTCCAAAGAGTCCAAGGATTTTTTCTATTATTGAAGCCAATTGAAAAGCTACAAGAGATGGCAATGTGAAGATGAAGAAGCTTCATGCTACCTAACATGAGCTGAATTTCATGGTTTAGACATGTATAATTCTTAGAGCTCTCTCTCTCTCTCTCTCTCTCTCTCTCTCTCTCTCTCTCTCTCTCTCTCTCTCTCTCTCTCTCTCTCTCTCTCTCTCTCTCCCTCTCTCTCTCTCTCTTTGAGATTCCATATGCCAGTGATAGGCATGGATGCTCAGTCTTTGGTGACTCCTGTTCGACTAAGTGCACATTGCAATGGAGTTCAATGTCCGGTTTGCCTTTGCTACCATATGCCAACAACATGCATGGATGCAAGTCTCTAGTGACTTCCTATTTGGCTTAGTACACACCACAATGGAGTTGAATGTCATGTTTGCCTATGCTATCTTTGTTCAACAAGAACCCACTCTCTCATTTCAAACCAAACAGGGAAAATGTTTACACACTAGTTCTCAAAACAATGCTTTTGATAACTTTCCAACTTGTGGCTCTCTTGTGAGAATTCAAACTCTCAACTCTGCATCCACAACAACTTTGATAGCCATGGCTCAAATAAAAAATCTCTATTCTAGCAATAGGAGAAATATAGACTCAAAAAGAGCCTTGTAAGAAATTGATTAGGAAACCTTAATCTTGGATTAGTCCCTCTTCCATGATTATCATAGTATGCCTTTTTTCCCCTAGCCCCCCCAAATTCCTAAGCTCTACCCTACATTTCATGGTGGATTCCACCTAGAAAGAGAGGGATCTCCCCTTTTTTTCACCTTCATAACTAGCCTTTTCCATCCTCTAAAATGGGATCTACCACTCTTTTGAAAGTGTCGCATTAGCAAGTTGGATTTCTTTTTGCCCAAAAACATGACTCTTTTACAAATTTCACTTGAAAGGGATTTATTTTTTTAAATATAGCTAACCATATGGCAAATTAGAATACTCATTTTTATAAATTTTTTTGCATTAAAGTTCCTCCAAATGATTTACACTTTTGAAAGTCTACACATGTGGTGCTTGGGACCCTCTAGAGGTAGTTATATAATCACTTTATGCTCCACTACTTCTCCCAAGTGCCACATCAACAACGCATGCTAATTTTTAACCCAAAAGTTGACTTTTTTCTTCCCCTCTCAAAAAGTGGACTTTTCAATATCTAAAGGTGCTTAACGATAGTGTAAGTTCATTTAAGCATATTTCATTCTCTATTTTTCCCTCTAAATATTCTAAATCAATATTGCACTAAAAAAATCAATCTACACCATTTCCTCTCTTACCTTATATTTCCTAATGGAACTGTAAGAAACCATAAGAGAAAAGTGGATTTGCATGTTTGTGTGGATGAGGAGTATGCTACAAAAAGACCTCTTATAACAAGCATGGCCTAAATGCAACAACCACTTCCTAGCGTCGTTAAGACAAAAAGAAAAATATTAATCTTTGGGTTGATAGTTCTTTCTATCGAAATGAACCTACCACTAGCCTAAATCCCCCTTGTAATTTGATTTATTTATTGCTTACTTATGTTGGAAATGGTGTATAATGTCTATTAGATTATTGCAAATGCTTAGGTGGCAAGTCATCAAAGCTAAAATGGTAGCTTTGAACAAATCTATATTAACATAGTATACATTTGAAAAGGGATCAAAACCTAAAGAATACTCTTGAAAAAATTTGGTATTCTTTAGATAGGTTAGAGTTTAGAATACTCAAACAATCAACAAACCCTCCAATTGAAGGGAAATTTCATAAGGTTGGTGATGATTTTACAAGGTCAGTTGTAGTGAATGCATGGGGAGAAATTGACATCACCTACTACATTTGGGTAAAAGCTTGTTAAGCTTTCTATCAATAGTGTAATATTTAAGTGAAAGCAAGTTAACCTATTATTCAAGTAGAGAAAGGGTATAGAGGATACATTATATGTCCCCATCTTGTTCAAGCACTTGTACCTCCTCCTCAATTGTTGTTATCAAAATTTTCTCCCTATCCATAGCCAATCTCATAGCCACAAAAGAGTCACAAGCACACTCAACTATCAGCAAAAGCACCATGGCCTCGCAAGCTTATCATTAAATTAGCCAGCATGTGCAAGTAAAGGTATGCAAGCCCCTAGAAAAATATTCGAAAGGAAAAACACTAACATTTGTTGCTCTATGTGAGATGAAGTATCAAATGAGCATGGACTTGTTAATTTAATGGAAACTTTTTGCTTATGCCATGAAGCTAATACTTTGGAGATATGGACATGACCACAATATACAATCCACAATATCAGAAACTATCCAAGAAGTAACAAAATCTTACCTAGTTTTTTTCTTTCGAGATGCATCTCTCTGTGCAATGCATGCCAAGTGTGTAATCATTATGCATAGTAGGGGGATTTGCATCTCACTAGGCAAAGTAGGGGTGAGTGGAACAAAAGTCCTTTTTTTTTGTAAATGCTCATGTAAACTTGTATTGATTCTTACTTGCATAATACAAACATCAATTTGCAACTCACTTACTATGGTTTGATTATCTTTGTATGGTGGCTTAAGTATTACAAGTTATATTTTCTTGTAGTAGAAACCCCTTTTCCTTGGTGTCTCTCTTGGAGCTCGAGTAGGTCATGTCAATATAGTGAAATTCATTTGTTTCAATAGTCAATAATCCATGGCAATTGGTTATTTGAACAAGATAAACTTGTAAAACTCTTGAAGGATAATTGTGATATTATGCATAAGTTATCTTATGTTACAAAGAACAAAGATATTGCAAATGATGTTGTTATGGTGGCTAGGAGATAATTACGAAAGGTATGGTGGATATGGGCTTGGGGAAGGAGTGAAAGGAGAGGGGGGATGGTATGGAAAGGGAAAAAGATAGCACATTGTTCCAAGATCTTTAGTTTCAGTGAAGAAATAGGAAAAATGGATGGCACGATTGTGTTTGAAGCAGCCCAAGACACCCCATTAGAGGTTGAGAAATGCTAAAAATGTCGGTTTGGAGCTATATTCTTACCTTCTCATGCACCATGGTGGAACAAAAATCTATAAACTGCTAAGAGGCCATAACTTGAGTTTTGGATCTCCATTTTTGGCATTTCTCAACCTCTAATGGGGTTTTACCTAGTTCTTCAATGAAATTATAGATTTAATGACTATATTGAATCAAAATATAAAGATGCCACTTTTTCCTAAATTGGTCATTCATTACTATGGTCAGTGAAAGAGAGATGTTGCAATAGAAAAAGGCAAAGAATAACATTGAATTCTTATTCAACGGATGTACAGAAAGCACACTTGAGACTAACAAGTTGTAAAGTCATGCAAGGGCTATGGTACCATTTTTTATTACCACCATAACCACTTACCCCCTCTCCCCTCATTAGCATCAAGCCCCCTATCAAAAAATTTGTTTTAGAAGAACAAAAAAGCATTTAATTGCTACCACATAGCCCCTAGCACATAGCTCCTTCTCCCCCTCTCCCCCCGCATTTAAAAAACACACACACACAAATAGGCATAGCCACCATACCCCTAATTCTCCATAATCAGTAGTGTGTGAATTTGATAACAATACATTATCAACTACCATGGTATTAAACAATCAATTAAGCAAAATGGTCCTACCATCCATCCATAATTGATCGACAGTGTGATCAACAAGCTTTTGTTTCATTATTTAGAGAACCACAACAAGGAAAATAACAAATCTTCACATAGCATCATAGTAGATATCTTCCACAGATTTGATAGAATCAACCATAATCTTCAACATCTTCATAGAATCTATCAAAACTAATAAGAACACAAAAGAGTACACTACTTTTAAATGGAAATAATCACATAGTATTCATCTTCATTGTTTTCATAGTTTTCTCTCACAATCTCTCATAGAAGGATACATTGTTTTGATAGAATTGGCTATCTTTGACTCTCTCTTTCTCTCTCAATCAATAATACATCATCTTCTCACTACAATACTCAATAATCACTCTCAATAATCCTCTTTTGGTCATGGATACGCCTTCCAAGAGGCATGGGAGGTATGAAAGGGCACCATAGCCACTATAGTGTCTCTTCGTAGCTCATCACTTACTTCACTTCAGTCTTCAACAACTACTTCTTCCATTTGTTTTAGCTCTTTTGAGCTTGAATTCATCCTTTCCAAAATTTAGAAAACTTTCCCAACCCTCATATCACAGAACATATACAAAAGACCTACAGAGGATTTACAAAACAGAAATACAGTAGGAACAGAGGCTCTACAGAAGGTCTATAGAGGTTCCAACAGAAACTAAACAACAAACATTCAGCTCAACTGAAACCAAATAAACCCATTATAAAACACTCAATAAGCTATCATACAACCTCAAAATTCATCATTCAATATCCCAACCTCACTTACTCAAACAAAACAGAGCAAAACAGAAGCTCAACAGGCTCAAACAGGATCATGCAAAAGCTATCAGAACATCATCAGAACCTATCACATCAATATATCTTCATTAAAAAATATCATGAGCTATCAAAATCAATCCAAACCTATCCAAATAATTCTAAAATCAATCATCAGTCATCACAAAAATTTAGTCTTTTTTCACTCTCAACATATCCCCACACTTAGAAAGGAAGCGTCCTCACGACCTAAGGAAAAGAATAATATAAGTTCAGTAAAGAGCTCAATGTGATATTTTGTCTTCAACAACACTTTATAAAATCATCCAATCATGACCCCAACAAGTAACCTATATATCTGATAATACTACAATGAAAGGAAAACACCCTTTTGGATATTATCTCCATTTTTAAAAATTGATAGCAACACAAACTCATAAAGGATATAAGAGTTCTCTTTAAATCAGCATCATCTTCTACTAGCATTTAATCCAATATCTGCTTCATCAATCCAGCTTCAACTTTAGTGCCATTCAACAAAGATAAACAATATACACATACCACAACTCACACCACTCACACAAACAATATCTGAATGGCATCTCTTTGGAAGGAAAAAGATAGATAGATGTATTTTGATCAAGCATCAAAGTTACAAATGATAACAGATCGATGAAGATGATCCCTTTTAAAGGATTGATGATTTTTAAACCTTTCTAGGGATAAAGATTCATCCACAAAGGTTTATGGAGGATTTTGCAATAATTGTAAACAACACATTCTCTCTAGTAGGATAACAGATCTGCTTGGCAAGCACAAAGCATGAAAATAAAGCACATCCAACTGATGGGTATCCACATCTATATTGACATCCAAAACTTTGGTACTTTCTTTTGACCACCATGAGAGTGACGATGCATAAAGGCTAGATACCATGAAAAAAGGGCAGTCAGTCTCACTGATGGATCCAAAGATTGAGAATGAAGCTGAGCAAAACGTAAATAGTTGTGAAAGGCTTGATTGGCAGTCTTCCATTCTCTTGGAATCACACGCTAGTTAATTTGGGGTCTCGTCAAAGAATCTCTAGTACTACAGCTTCTTCTTCTCACGATTGTTTGATCAAAACCTTCATATTTTGTAACCAACTGAGGGGGAGCTTGAATAAAATATGAAAGAGAGGGGAATGAATAAGGGATAAAGGATGAAGAGAGGGATAAGCGAAATCATAAAAAGAAGAATAAGGTAAGATAGGAGAATACAACAATTTAGCAGTATCAGAAAGGAAGGTGAGAGTGGAGTTTTGATGCTGAGAAGTGCTTAAAAATACTAAAAATTACGAATATCAAGGGAAAAATATTCAACGTCGAAGGCGGCGGCTCCAGCTAGGATAATTTTAAGCGTCAATTGCTTTAAAGGTGCCCGAGCGACACTTGTTGATTTTTGATAAATTTTCAGACTACCGTGCGGGTTTTCAAAGTTTCCAACCAATGCGGGATGTCAAGTCGGACGCCTAGGATTTTTCAGAGCTCGATTTGGAGCCCGGATGGAAAAATGGCCACAAAATGGTCAAGATATGAAAAGGTGGACATTTGAGAAGGCCAAAAGAGGTGCCCTTTGGGACATTTTAACCCCCCCTTCAAATTTTTGATCAAGAAGCATGAAAAAACGTGGAGAGAGAATGGAGGAAGAAGGCGCCATCTTCACGCCATTTTTTTGGCGCCTCCATGGAATGGAGATGGAGATGACAGGTTGTGAGTACCCCATACAACCAATCTTGGGGCTGATTTTCTCCTTCTTGGCCGATCTTATCGCCTGTCTTCGCCCACCCAATGGTGGCTTGAATGAAGAGAGCCAATTCTAGTATTTCTCTCTCCTCCCTCTCTCTCCCTTAAGGGGTTGTTCTTGTGTGGAAGAAGACAATGAAGAATGGTGGAGGAAAGCTTGTTCGGATGAGACCGGATTGCTTCCGGATGAATGAAGACATGAAGAGTGCTATTCTTGAAGATGCTAAGGATTAAATGCATGCTGGAAATCAGTCCCATAATCAAGACCAAGAAATCGAGACCTGAAAATAAGCGGTAATGCTATTTTTATAAAGAAAAATGATATTTTAATGCTATTTGCTTTATGAAACCTTGTTCATATGGGATGAAAGTTCATTAGGATATTTTTTGCCATGAGTTTGATCAATTTATGCTCTGAAAATAAAAAAATATAAGGCTACATGGCCGGAATTAGTGTTAAAATATATGAAAACACGCATTTTAAGGGTAAAATTGGGTTTTTTGCTATATAAATGAGAAAAATGATATGTCACACCAACTAAATCTAAGTTTTTGCTGTCAATGAACCTAAGGGCCATATCCCACAATCAACTCTCATTTTTAGTCATTTTTATTTAAAAAAATAGAAAAAAATGTCCAAAAATAGGAAAAATGGATTTAAATTTACGAAAAAATGGAAAATGGACTGAGAAAAATTAGAGAAAATTATATCTATGTTTTTGCAATGTATAACGATGGCAAAGCATGAGGTTGGCCTTGGTTTATCCCCATTTCTATGTTTTGTGCGTATTTATCGTTCTTTTAAAATGAAAAAATGCATATAAATCCTATCTAACTGATCAATGATGCAAAATGCTAAGAGTTGGATGAAAAGGGACTGAAACATTGAAAGATAAGAAAATATTTGATTTATGCATTACACTTAGCAAATAGAAAACGGTTTAAATAAAGAGGATGGTAGCATGAGCACATGGCTCGGTGTCTCCTTTCAACGCAGCACGCGTTAGTGAAATTCATGGAAAGAATGCTTTATGCACCATGCACGATGCTGATTTTTCTTTTGTCTGAGCACATAGGCATACACAATTTGCATTAAGCATAATAATTAAAAGGTATCAGAAAAACCTCCTGGATGCATAGCACATGTCTTCCTTAGGTTGTGACCAACGATGAGCGTGAGAGGACGCCCCAAGCTGTAGGTTAGTCATTGGATCCTAAAGGGAAATTTTTGTGAGGAATGGTACATCCTGGAACGTAAAATATTGGTACCTTGAGAGGAGTTGGTACTCGTATGTGTTATATGTCTAGCAGCGCATCAAAGGGCCAATCCCTGAGATGTAGGGGAGCTGCAGTGGGGCTCCGACTATTAGTTGGTGGAGTGCCTCCTATATGTGTGTGACGAGGCATTAGGCCTAAGTACTTTGGGATCTCCCTCTGAGGAGTTTAAGGGAAATGTTGGACTATAAACTATAAACGCATGAATTAAGCGTTAGGGTGGTTTGTCCTTTAGCATTAGATTGACGCTCCTGGTTTGCGAGGCCGTGAGGGTGTTTGTGTATCATGAGCATGAGGTCCGGCTAGTGCTATAGTCAGTGCCAGTCCATTTTAGGTCCCATCAGAAGGGAGTAAGGAAATGTGGTGGGAACGTGGACAAGAAATGAGAAGATGGGGGAGGACAAGGAAGAAGAGGAGAAAAAACTTGATCAATGATGAAAGGACATTACGTAAAAATAGGAATATGGGGTGCATCTTTAGGTTGAAATAGAAGGGGTAAAATGACATGTGGGGTATTCTGGAAAAGAGAAAGATAAGTGTCATACCTATGAGCCATTTGTTGATAGTAGGTCAAGGATGGAAGTGATGGTTCTAAGGCAAAATGTCTAGCATAGGCCTAAAAAAATAAAGGATCAAAAGGAGGTTGCTTGAAAAGATGGGATAATAGATCCACCTTCAGTTGGTTGACATTTTGCACACGAGACGAAGCCTTTAACTGTCTTTGATTTAAGATTACAGAATCCAGCATAGGATGCCAAGAATCCTCTGGACAGTCAACTACTCGAGAAGAATACTTTTGAAACATTTCATCAATCTTAAGCTCCAACTGGTGTACATAGAATACTGCTTGCAAGACTACATCTCCAACATACCAAGAGAGATCTTCATCATCTGGAATTAACAAGTCACCTCTGAGGTGCATATAGGACATGTAGGGGGGGCAAAATCCAGCAAGTGTAGGGACTCATCATTTGAGGGGGGGGTGTTGAGAAATAACAAATGATGTATGCTCTAGGAAGAGATGTCCTGAATCCCATATGCACAATGAGGAGAGTGGAGAAACTGGAAAGCTATAAAAGCATGTATTTGGTTCACTTTTTAATAAAAATGCTATTGTACTTTATACTTAGAGTTTGTAACTCTATCCACTCAAGATTGTGTTTATGAGTCCAAGCTAATCGATCTTGGAGCTCGGGGGGTTCACTATATATATATTATCTATATAACGTGCATTCATGGCCTATTTATAAATATCCTAATCTGTGAATTTTTCTTGAATAAAGCACAACCATTTTCTATTCAATCTGTAAGTAACCCCTTATATGATATCATTCTGTATGTAAAAAATGTATAAAAATGGTGTTTTAAAAACCCCTTATTTTGAACTCGTGTTATATTTACATATATTCATGAGTGACCCCCTGAGTCTTGGAGCCTAATTCACTTGAGTGAAAGTTTGTGTCTAGTCATCATTCTTCATGTCTCTTGCTTACGAGTTCAAGCCTCCATAGCTAAACTGTGTTCAAGATCCATGTTTCTCAACAAATATGGGCTCCACATCTTTTAGGTGTTCCTGGGCTTCATTTACCCACTCCTTCACCTTTTCAATGGCTTCACGTTGGTGCTTTGGGTTGGGACCTTGCACTTCCTTTCTCGGCCATCTTTGGAGCTAACGTTTCTGCCTCTACGTCAGTCACTTTCTTCCCAATAGGTAGCATTGTAGCAGTCTCAGTTTTCAGTGTGATCTTCACATCTGGTCTCTTCTTTCTTTGTCTTTGGCTCTTTTTCCTATTGAGGCTATGTCTAAGTTGCTATGCATTGGCAATGATATGCTGGTCTTCTTGGACTACGTGTGGGTCATGACATGCAATGGGATAGGCATGGCCTTCCCATCTAGTGTCTCGACATTGAAAAACCCCAATGGAACTGATGGCTCAGGTGTCGAATTAGAGGAGGGATTTTGTCTGGGGCAATCAACAAAGATGTGCGTGATTCCACATTTAGCACATCTTTGATCATCCTTGTCTCGATTTTCTTATTTCCATTCAACGCAACACGAAGAGATATGTCCTAGGTGATCGCAAGTCCAGCATGTGATTGGTTATTGGGTCTATCCTTCTAAGCCTCTACCTCTCCCTCTACCTAACGCCACACTAGTACTAGTCGGTAGCCCATAAGGACTACATTGCTCTCTTTGTTGTACGAGACATAAGGGTGTACATAAGGCTCTTCGTCATTTGGCTCTTCCATGTGGTGGATTGGAGCGTCACTTGGTGGATGGATCACGTAGGGTTAAGGTGGTCTAGATATGCCCATAGGGTTTATCTCCATCCTAGGAATGATTGGCTTAGTGTCATTGGGTGTTGGGAGAGCCAATGGAGCTCCCCTTCTGAAGAAGTTTGACGGCCTATTTGCTAGGTATGGTTGATTATATGGTTGCGAGTATGGGAGTTTCCTTGGTAGTCTACAATGCATGGCATCGTGACCAAACCTACCACAGTTGGCATAAGGTCAGGACCTAGGGTCCTAACACTCAGCTGACAAGTGGTTTCCCCCGCAATACACGCATTGGACGTGAGGACATATTAGTTGTCTAATTATTTCTTGTAATCTATCTATCTCCATCTTCATCTCAGCTAGCTCCTTGCTTGAGTCAGTGCTCTTGCCTTTATCCTAAGTACTTGGGCCTCCTCTTTTGCTTGCTATCGACGAAGCTCTCTCAGAGTTCCTAGAGGTAGTCTCTTCTTTATTCAAGTTGTTGGAATTTCTCTCGGTAAGTTGGTTGTCCACCCTAATGGCCTCTTCAAAGACCCTCGTCAACACGTCTCGCTATAAGCTCGAGTTGTCGGCCAAGGCCTTGTAGAGCTCTTCACTTCGTATTCCATTAATCAATACTGTGGACACTGCTCTCTCGGTTGGTCACTCGCCACCAGTAGGGATTCTCTTGAAAGAGATTCCTTACATGGGTCACATAATCCCGGATATCCTCCTTATCCCTCTACTCCATATTCATCAGTTGCACTAGCAGGTTATCGGAGTACCCAGGCTCAGAGAATCTCTTAATGAAGAGACTCTTGAGGTTGTTAAAGTCACTTTGCTCAGTAGTGTTTAGACTCATGTACCAAGTCCTACCCTTATCTCCTAAGCATAGACCAAAATCTTGCAAGCACAAAGTACGATTGGTGAGGTTGTTGACCTCGGAGACTTACTCAAATTTCTCTACGAAGCTATAAGGTCTCCCTCTAGTGCTCTTTCCCTCTCGGCATCAGGACCCATCCTATTTCTACTTGCTAGTGCTAGCACCCGATGAATTTCACCCACTTCCATGTTCTATCGCAAGCTCCTAGATTGTTGTTGTTAAGGGCTAATTTCCACCCTTAATATACCAAACAGATACAGAACTTCCATAGCAGATAATCAGAATCTGGTTCTGAATGTTGACAATCTAACTTCTCAGATACACATTCTGATCACGACACACTATTCAATTTTCACTATTCATCATCATTAACCTTATCCATGAAATCAGATAATTCAGAATACAGCACAGAGAATTAAATACACAGGCGAAATCAAGTAACATTCTCTCATTATCAAGAAAGCATAACTGTCTTCTACAGCAGCGCATTCCCATTCTCTCTTCCTTCCACGAATAGTTACATCCAAAAAAGGTTCATGACTCTTCCCAAAAAAATACATCCAACTGATGCCTTTTCATATCTAATACTTCCTAAGGCTTAAACTAAGTACTAAATAATAATAGATAACCCCTAAGGTTATGCCTCTAACACTGGCACACCCGGTGGATACTATTTTCCCAAAATAGTTGACCCGGACCCACAAAATCCCTTGATCTTGCTGTCTTCAAATTCTGCTCACTTTTCAGTACTAGTTTACTTTTGGTGTATCTTCCATCAGCTGTGCTTCCTCTATGGAGAAATCCACATTTGCCTCCTGCACATTTGTAAAAACAATATCCTGTTGAATTGGTACATTGTAGACATCTCCAACAGGAATAATTGCCAATCTTTCCTGAATCAGATTTTCTTCCTGAATTACTTTCTCACTGTCTTTCATCACTTCCTCAGGCTCCAAAGTATCGGAAAAATTCTTCTCATCAGAAAAATCCAATAACCATTGCTGAATATTCTTCCACTCCTCTGATTCTGACACATCAGTGCTCCCTCTAAAAACACTTCTGTGTTTACTAACAAACTGAATCAGTGCTTTGAATTTGTCTTCATAGTCAGATTGACTACTTTCTGCCTCTTCAGATTTCTTCTGAAACAAATCTGCCTTTCCTCTCTGAACGTTCTCTGAATCCAATTTTTGAATTGTCAGGGTATGTTTTTGCATTTCCACTGTACTCAACAATTCCTTATTTAACATATTCAGATTAGCTTCTGTTTCTGACTCATCCTTAATCTGAATCATGCCATAAGGTTTTTGCATTACCCCTTCCATCTTTTTCTGTATAGAATCCCAAACCATATCTCCATTTTCCAATACTTCATTGATGACCAGATGATTCAAATCATTTCCTGTCAAGAATATTGCATCTACATCGACTTCATCTGAATCAACTGAACCTTTTAATTGATTCTCCACATCCTCCAACACCTTTAGTCTGTCCTTTAGCACACCACATTCTGCCATTAACCTTGTGTTTTCTTTTGACAATTTAGTAAGCTCATTGTCAAAGGTTAACTTCAGATCTTTTATCCATTCCCTCACTGTATTTGCTTTGATTTCTGCTTCTGACAGCTTCCTATTCATCATTACAATGGTCTCTTCTTTTTCAATAATCTGACTTCTGAAAAACTCTCCTAATTCCTGAACTTTTTGTGACAACACATCAAAGTTCACAGTTTTAGCTCTTTCATCTTGCATCATAGACACCAATGCTGTATTTGAATCCTTCAACATCTGAACAGTCTAATTCAAGTTGTGAGTATGAACTTGCTGTTTTTCAATGAACACCATAAGTTCCTGTAGTGATTTAACAGCCAATGAAGCTGTCAAATTCTCCTGATCCTTCTTATCCACATTTACTGAAATGTCCAAGTCTTCAATTTTCTGTTTCCCCATCAAAACATCTGATTTCTTCACTAAGTCCGTTTCAGGCTGTACATTTTGCTCCTCTTTCTGCTTTTTGCCCAATCTGATTGATATTTTCTTCACAGGAATCCCTTGTACTTGGCCTTGCCTGCTAACAGGTCTTTTCAACTGACTTTTCAAATCTGTCCCCCATTCACCTGTTTCTTCAGTCTGAATCTGAACTTCACTGCCCTGATCCACAAATTCTATTTTCTGATCATGCTTCTGACTTTCAACTGTTGTCTCTGTCTTTATCTTCTTGGTTGGTGGTTCTGACTCATCAGGCACAGAAGTAGAGATAGAAGTTCTTCTAGTACTCCCTGCCTTTCTGTTTTTACCCAAACCAGAACTTGACAATGCTAACTGAAAAGAATCCACTTTGGCCCCCTCAAAAATCATTCCTACAATGGCTGGAATTTTGCTATTAGCAGATTGCTTTCTTTTGTCTGTACCATGTACTTCCATAACCAATCTGTTGTACATGATATGTGCCCAATTGAACATAATGCCTGATTCTGCAGCTACCAGTAAACCAAATGTATCTTTGCTCATGTAGTCGAATTTCACCAAAAGTAAAATCCTCTCCATGAACCATGTCAGCTGAATTCTTCTGTTTTTACTCTTAACCTTTTTGATTACATAATAGTTCCTGCTTCCTTCTGCAGCTCCAAACTTAGCAACCATCTGCTCATCTGATGCTTTGCTCCATTCTGTTTCTCCTTCCATTGGCAATTTAAAAACTTTGGCTAAAAACTCAGGTGTCACTGCCTTATGACAGGAAGGTACATCAGCTGACTACAAACAGGCCAACTGAGTGGGTGCATAAATGTTCTGTTCATACTTCTCCCATGGCAATCTAGCATACTCAGTTAGCTTCATCTGCTCCAGCCATAAAACATTATCTTCCTGCTCAATATTCATCTGAACCTGAAAATCTTGTAAATGATACATCAATTTCAAGGCCAAATCTCTCACGGCACGCGGTTTCATTTCATAATTGGTAAGATCCTCCTCGCTAGCATCTGAGTCATTTGCATCAGCCTGTGGTAATTTCTCCTTACCACGAGTAGAACGCCGGACTGGCTCATCAGCCATCTTCTCTGGTGAACTGAGTTTTCTCCTCATAGCGAGCAGCTTCGGAAAGAAAAGAACTCGCAAACAAGCACTGAGAACGAAGTAGAAGTATAGCAGAACGCTCAGCAGAACGTCACAGAAAACGCTAGGCCTTGAAAACGCAGAACGCGAATGAATCCTTTGTGCGCGAGTAGATTCCAGTTTGAACAGCCGTTTGCATGCGCCAAACTTTGGAAAACCCACCTCAGCACATGTGAAGACTTGACGTTTGCCATCATCTCTTATTCTCCTTATAATGCGCTTGTCACCCCAGTCAGTTTCAACAATAGAATAATAATATTGTCCTTCAAAATTAGAACATGAGATCGCTCCCACCAAGTCACATTTGCACATCTCTAGTGCCGTGAAACACACTAGGCAAGAATTTCTTCAACCGGAAACCATTAACAGGTTTTTTAAGCAAATTCCCCTCCAAGTCAGACAAAATAAATGTTCCCTGACCAATGTCCTGAAAAATTGTGTATGGCCCCACATACCTGAGTTTGAGCTTCCCAGGATGCTTGCCCAATTTGGAATTGTACATCAGAACTAAATCCCCTTCCTTCAATTTTTTCTTCTTCAGATATTGGTCCAACCATGCTGACCTCCTATTCTGAATCACCGTTGCCACATAAGGACTATGAAACCTATCTTCATCCAAAGTCAACAACTGATTTAATCTGTGTTGCAATGACTCATCCTATGGCAATCTGTGTTGCACCGCCACCCTCAAAGATGGCACAATGAACTCCATTGGCACTACAACTTCCTTTCCATAAACCAATCTGAATGGTGTAAGCCCTATACCAACTTTAAAAGCTGTTCTGAAAGCCCAAACTGCTGAATTGAGTTTCAGATCCCAATCCTTCCTGTTTTCTGCAACTGTCCTCTTCAAGATCTTGACCAAGATCTTATTGGTACTTTCAGCTAACCCATTTGCATGTGGATGATATACAGAAGACATATTGTGACTAATCATATGAGTTTCCGTCAGTACTCTAATCACCTTATTCAGGAAATGAACTCCCTGATCTGAAACCAGTTCAATGGGACACCCAAATCTTGTCATAGTATTGTTGTACAAGAAGGAGGCTACACTCCTGGCCTTGTTATCCTTCAGAGCCACAGCTTCCACCCATTTAGTACAGTAATCTGTTGCAACCAAAATATACCTGTTTCCTGTATTTTGTGCAGCTGGCTTAAATGGACCCATGAAATCCAAACCCCACTTCTCAAATGGGCCTAATGGCAAGACAGGATTTTGAATCATCCTATCCTTGTTTTTAGGGTAACCATCCCTCTGACACTTCTCACAACTCTTGGCAAACAAATGTGAATCCTTAATAACTATGGGCCACCATAGACCACTCTGAAATATTTTTCTGCTGGTTATTTCACCTGAGAAATGTCCTCTAGCATCTCTTGTATGTGCCTCAGCCAACACTGTAGTTTGCTGACTATTAGGAACACATCTTCTGAGAATCTGATCCACTCCCTTCTTATAAAGATACCCTCCAATGACAGAAAAAGTGCTGCTTCTAAGTACCGTCTTCCTTCTGTAATCTGATGTCATCCCTTTAAGAAACACTCCCTCTGTAAGATAATTCAACATTTGATCATACCAGTCCTCTGATCTAGTTGACTGAACCTGAAATAGATCAGCATAAGGTAAATCATCTGAAATTCCTTCTGGAGGTTCTCCTGTCTCCAACCTGCTCAAATAATCAGCAAATGTTCTCTGCCTGGCCTATGAACAATAGTATAATCAAACTCCTGTAGTAGCAAAATCCATCTTGCCAATCTACCAGTTGGTTCAGGCTTGTTCACCAAATAAATAGAAACCTACTATGCCACTTAATCTGTCCCACAAATCTGCTTAACTCCTTCAGATTAGTTGGTGCTTTAGCCTTCTGAATTGCTACCACCTTTTTAGGATCCACCTGCATTCCTTCTTTTGAAATAATATGGCCCAGTAAAATACCCCTTTTAACTGCAAATGCACATTTGGCAGGATTCAGGCTCAACCTAGCCATTCTGCATCTTTCAAAGCACAATCTGAGATGTTTTAGATGATCTTTTGTCTTTCCAAAAACACTAAAGTCATCCAAAAATACCCTCATAAAAGTTGTCAAATATGGAGCAAAAACCTCCTGAACCCATTTCTGAAATGTGGGAGGAGCATTCTTCAACCCAAAGACCATGACATTACTTGCATACACACCCCATTCTGTCACAAATGCTGTTTTCTCCCTATCTTCCACAGCCATAAGTATCTGATTGTAGCCACTAAAACCATCCAGAAAACTATACATCTGATGTCCTGCAACAGCATCTAGCAATGTGTCCTGAAATGGTAAAGGAAATGGATCTGCTACAGTTGCTGCATTGAGTTTCCTGTAATCCACACAGATCCTGAGTTTGCTATTCTTCTTAGGTACCACCACTATTGGTGACAACCAAGTAACTTTCTCTACAGGATAGATAAACCCCACTTTCAATAACTTGTCCAGTTCCTCCTTGACAGCTTTGGCATAATTAGGATTCATCCTGTACCTTTGGGAGATAACAGGAACAACATCCTTTTTCAAATTAATCCTGTGCATACAAAAGCTTGGATCTACACCCTTCATATCAGTATAAGTCCAGGCAAAAATATCCTTGAACTCCTTGAGTAATTTGCCTAAATCTGTTTTAAACTGTCCCTGTGCATGGACACTGACTTTTACCATCTTAGGCTCCTGTTCAGAACCCAGATTCATATCCTGTAGGTCATCTTCTTGTACCCTAGCTGTTTTAGCCATTTGTTCCTCAAAAGCTTTCTCTGCCTGTAAGATCTGCTGAATATGCATCTTCTCTTCCTCCTCAGATAGTTGCTTATTAAAAACTTCCTCCACGTCAGGGGCTTCCTGTTTAATTGGAACCTGTTTTTCAGAAACTGTAAATTTCCTCTGTTCCTTCAGGTTTTCCAAAATTCTGACAACATCAATGTCAAACACAGGTACAATTGATTCATTCACTTTAAGAAAAGCATCCTCTTCATCATCCTCTACTTCTCCAACCATGTTTATACCCTGTGCATACAAAGCTCTAGTGTCTTTTGGAAAAACAGCACAAGGTACCATATTCAGATGAATTCTCTTCTTTCCCTTCTTGATTGTTACCTTTGCAGCACCCCAACAGGCAAGGCCTTCCCAACAAAAGTGGATAGGGACTATCCCCTTCATCCATCTTGAGCACTACAAAAGTTACAGGAAAGGTCAAACCTGAAATTCTGATTTGCTGATTCCTCAGTATTCCAAGAGATTGGATCCTTCTCTGATCAGCCATCTTCAATTGAAATGGAGCTTCTTCCAATTCAGGGAGATTAAGCTTTGTATATAGAAACTCAGGTAAAATATTCACACCTGACCCTCCATCCAAAAGTGCTCCCTGTATTTCCTGATTTTTGACAAGTCACAATGATTTTATGAACTTTATAGTCCACATCCTCAGCTTCAACTTGACATACATCAGGCTCACCAGCCTAGTCATCCTCCCCAGCAAGGCTTTTAAGCACCTGTCTTTTAAATTCAGGCACTAGACTCAATATCTGATCCATAGTGACTGTGGTATTCTTCAGGACTTCTACTGTTAACTGACCCTCCTTGTCTTCCTGTTGCAGAATCTCCTCCTGAATATCCATGTGCTTGCCTGTCTTCTGACCTTTCAAATCAATACTCTCCTTTTTCTGCTTTTTCTGAATCAAATTCAGACATTCCTGTCTGACTTGTTTCTGTGTATCCCAAAAATGAGGGTTTTTCATCTCCTTATGAGAGACAACAGGGTCGGCAACATACTGTGCCCCTGATTTGGTGACTACCAAAACTGGTGCTGCTTTTTCAGGAACACCTTCCATCTGCATACAGTTAGAATAATCACAATGATGCTGAAATAAGCCATGCCCAGTTTTCTAATTCTCTTGCCATCTATCTTCAGAACTTTGCTTTGACTCTTCCACAATCACAACATTGGCTTGTGGAGGCCTATTCTGCTGCACTTGTGCAGGCTGTCTCTGATTATTGTATCTGATAATAGGTATCCCCCTTTCTTCCCTATGCTTGCACCACAGAGGGCAATTTGGACCTTGCCTATGCCCTGTCTGAGCACAGTAGGTACATGGATCTTTAGGTCCTTGTAGGTTGGGTGGCACCCAATTGTTCCTTCCTTGAAATCTTCTGGGGCCTTCCCCTCCTCTGTTCCTGTCTGGTTCCACAGCATTGACAGCTGGTCCATTAGCTCTCTGTGCTGATGGTCCAGGATTTGACCTGTTATTAGGATTATACCAATAGTTTGCATTTGTATGTCCCTGTTTCTGACAAGTGTTGCAATAGGGTCTCTCTTTTTTAGTGGAAGTAGAGATTCCCATACTCTTCAATGTTGCAGCAATCTCCTTGCTCAAATTTTGCACCTTGCCTTTGGACTTACCATTACCATTCTTATCCTTTCTTGTTTTGCTCCTGCCTTTATGTTTCTGCTTCCTCTTCTTTTTCCTGCTTTTAGTATTCCTGTCCTCAGTATCAGAACCCTCTGAATCTGAGTCAGAATCCTCATCTTCTGAATCTGTGTCTGAGTCAGTCTCTGAATCTGAATCTGACTCTGTATCTGAGTCTGAATCACTATCCTGTTTCTTCTTCTTTCTGTATTTAACACTTCCAATCTTTTCTCTGCTCTTCTGGCAGCTGTTACCAATTCATTGAAGCCTCCTGCTCCCCCAGGGATGTCTGTACTTGCTACTGCAGTTCGGAGAGTGTCTCTCAAACCATTACAGAAATATTCCCCTAACATTTCATTAGTAGGTCTCTCTGCTAGTGCCAGCCTCCCATTCAAGTCCAGGAATTACTGTGCATAATCCTCCACCAGGAGCCTCTTTTGTTTCATTGTTTTCAAATTTTTCAGGATATCAGTTGGAGTCTTCCACCTCCTGAATCTTGACAAAAAAGCTCTCTGCAAAGCTTGTGTGTCAGGAAAATGTGCTGCACCATACTGTATGAACCAGTTCATGGCCTTATCCTCCAGTGTGGTAGCAAACTGCTGCTTCTTCACATCATCCCCATACAATACTCCTAGTCCACTTGCCTCCCATTTTGTGCTAAATTGAACTACATGGGCATCATGGTCTTTCTTCTTGGATTCACCCTTGAATGTGGCAAATTTAACTCTGAGATTTGCTGGGTTAATAGGTTGTGCCATTGGTGCTGGTATTACTGTTGCTGCAGTCTGTTTCCTGATCACTGGTTTAGACAATGGATTAAATTTCAGCTTCCTCCTTGTCTGTTTATGAATCTGAGTTAGTGCCAATGCACCCAAGAATCTGTTTCTGTCCCTTTCTTCTGATCCTGGTGTGAGTGGTATTGCCTGAACAACATGTTGCTGAGAATCCTCTGCATTTCCTGATCTCCGACTTGGTCCTACCTCCTCTGCCTGGGCTTCTTGATCACTCAGATAACCCAAATCCAGGGTATCAACCTGACTTCCACTATTTGACCTTTGATGCTCCTTCTGTTTTTGCTTCTCTTCCTGTTCTAATTTGGCCTGTAACCTAGTATAATAAGGTCCAAACTCCTCACCTCTGTACTTTTCAGCAGACATGCACTACACATCTTCAGGCTTATCTGTCTTCAGTTCCAAGGGAAACAATACTCACAGCAGTGCAGACACACCCATAGACTTTAGACCAAGGCCCCTTTCACTTTCTAGGTGCATCCCTCAAGTCATATGAATGCTGAAATCTGCATAAGCACTGTTCTCCCCAAAACCTTTCCCAGGCTATTTCCAGAGACTTGGTAGGGAATAACTTAAAATGTTTGAATTTCGCCTTCCACACCAGCCCTTTAACTTTTCTGCCAAGGTCTCTAGGCAACTCAGGAAAAGCAACGTTCAGAAATACCGGATTATACAATTGAATCACCTCTTGCTCTGTTTGCCAGTACTCAAATTCATGCAGCAGGGCTTGGGCACATTCTTCAAACTCCTCTTCCACAGTGGTCCAGTGCTTGAATTCCTCAAGCCAAATTTCCATTGCCACCTGCTTGTTGAAACTTAATTCCTGCACTAACACGGTTCATTCTCTGTATCTCCGCCTATCGCCCAATGAAGATTTGCAGGATCGCCAAGTGTTAAGGGCTAATTTCCACCCTTAATATACCAAACAAATACAGAACTTCCATAGCAGATAATTAGAATCTAGTTTTGAATGTTGACAATCTAACTTCTCAGATACACATTCTGATCACGACACACTATTCAATATTCATTATTCATCATCATTAACCTTATCCATGAAATCAGATAATTCAGAATACAGCACAGAGAATTAAATACACAGGCGAAATCAAGTAACAGTCTCTCATTATCAAGAAAGCATAACTGTCTTCTACAGCAGCGCATTCCCATTCTCTCTTCCTTCCACGAATAGCTACATCCAAAAAAGGTTCATGACTCTTCCCAAAAAAATACATCCAACTGATGCCTTTTCATATCTAATACTTCCTAAGGCTCAAACTAAGTACTAAATAATAATAGATAACCCCTAAGGTTATGCCTCTAGCAGTTGTTCTTGATTGTAGGTCACTAGGCTTCGAAAAGCTTCATGCGCTAGTCTCCTCTCCTCTCCTAGGTCTGTTATGACATCCTTTGACGTCCTATCCTGATGGTCTGTCTGGGCTTGTAAGTCGTAATTGGCAACCAATCGTTGGATTTTAGTTGGTAGACCTCCTAGGTCAAGCTCCTCATCCCATCCGTGGTTTGTGCTTGTCTCTGCCATGTTCATGGTCTCTCTCTCCACCAAATTTTCGATGAGATTGATTAGATCAGGTAGATCCACTCCTCCAATGTGACTGTTCCTCTTGGATTCCATGCTATATCTTCTACTTGGTCCTACACTTGGGGTTTCAACCACCCGACTATGTTTTCAAATTTCCTCCTACTAGTGGATCAATTCTTGGGTTATGTCTAGGTGAGTTCCTTGTTATTTACAAGCAATTCTCAATTTATAGTCACTTGGTGTATGTGGGTGTACTCTTTTCCATGCACTGTGTGCAGTCAGAGGCTTTCAGCTCTTACCAAGTGAACTTCAAGTACTAGAAAACAATATGAGTGCAAAGACAAGATGACTATTTAGCTTCTACACTCCCTCTTGTGCTCATGACCTAATGGGGCTCTAAGCTTGGTTTCTGGCCTTCCTAGCCACCTGTTAGGATCTGCATTGAGTTGTTCAGCTTGTTCAAGGTCAATTTGGGGTCTTACAGTCAACCTACAACACTAAGCATGCCAAGTTTGTTGAAATGTGCATTAGTACTATTCCTGGCTGTTCGGCTACGATTTCTAGGTCTATAACTGTCTGTAAGGCATTCGGTGAGTTCTCATGGTATGGGTCATGCTCTTCGTTGGTCGAGGTTTGTCGAATTTCTAGATTTTGTCACTTGAGCTATGTCCGATTTACCAGAGTCTATTTCTGAGAATCAAATGTGCGATTTAGGATGTGTCCGATTCTAGGAATTGGACAGGGTCAGGTATAATTGTCACAATCGGATAGGATATGTCCGATTAGACAGTGTGGGGTGGTCCGATTTGAATATGTCCAATTTTAGGAATCAAACAGGGGTGCTTGGTCTGATTAGGGTTCGCGTTTAATCGGACAGGTCATTGGGTCTGATTCTATGGTCCGATTATTGTTATGATCAAATAGGTCGAGAGCATCCGATCGGACGAGGTGGTGTGTCCAATTCCCTCCTATCCGATTCTTAGAATCGGACATAGGTGGATTGTGTGAGTGGTGACATGGAAAGTTCGATCCTAAGTGTCTAATTTTGAAAATTACACAAGGTGGTCCAAGCGTTAGATTTTGAAAATCGGACACTATTACAGTCGTTTAATTCCAGCAGCCGAAATGACAACTTGAGCACGATTCAATCAAAAGTTACTGGTATGAGCAATTCTAGCACTCTAGATTTTCTATAACACAAGTAGGAAAGTAGAGGAAGGGTCTCATATACCTGGATGTCACAAAACCTCTGGTAGCTCAATCGATCTGTTGTTGCCAAAAAGTAGGGGCCTCCAAGATCTCTCTCTCACTCTCTCACACAATGTTACAAATGAGGCTTTTCCTTGCCTCCCGGGGTCTTAAACCCTTGTTGAGTATAACCTGAATTTCACAAATCACTCCCCTTGCTATTCCAACACATCTAATCACTCTTTTTTTCCATTTTTTCTCTGTTTAGGCCTGTTTTACAGCAGCAAACCTTAAGCTTTCCGCTTCGATTTCTCGAGCCTAACCTACTCTAAATGCAAAAAAAATCAAAAGCAAAGTATTGAAATGGTTTCTCCTACTCAAGTAATCATCTAAAACCAAAAATTCTTACTTGTAGCATGGAGTAAGAACCCAAAATCTCCTATACATCTCTAGCTCTAATTGTTTGGGGATGAAACCCTTACCTTTCGATGCTCGATTTGAAGCGCGCAAGTGCTCAAGCTTGAATTTGTTGGTCTTGACCTCGTCTTAGCAATGGAACCAAAATGTTGGGAGCTCACACTCAACCACCAAGACCCACAGGCCGCTAATTGTTCTAGCATTTCAAGCGAGTACTAATGGCTGCCTCTCACACAGCCAATGCGCTATTCCTCTCTACGAGTGTAGTGAGCTTATCTTGATGCCTGATTGAGTTGCTTCCTCTCTCAAGCACTTCAATAGCTCCACGATTCGTGATGCAAGCTCATGCATCCTCAAGCCTCTTCCTCCAAGCTCCATCCTCCATAGCCACGTGTGAGACAAGAGAAAAGAAGAGAAGAGAATAAGAAGAGAGGAGATGGTAGAGGGCTTCACGTCTAAGATCCCTCACCCTTACACACTCACTTCCTCACTCACTCACACTCCCTCCCTCAAGCACTCACAAGCAAGCAAGCAAGAGAAGAGAAGGAGAGAAGAAGAAGAGTCCACTTTGCCACACACCAAAGAATGAGCTCTTCATTCACTTTTCAACTTTATATACAAAACCCTAAATCCCTTTTGGGTGATCATTCCCTTATTCCCTTTTTTATATAACCGGGCGTTGTGGCAAGATCATTCTTCCATTTTCTTATTTGTGCCTTCTATTTGCATTATTTCTTACCTATGCCCACCTACCTTTTACAATTTGCACAGAAGGGAGCCTAATGCTCTTTTACAACAGTTTTAGGGGCACCTTGTGTTTAAAAATGCACTTTTTCCTTTGACTTGATTTTAGAGGCCAGCCTTGTGCTTTTAGTCATTTTTCATCCTGCCTCTTCCACTGTGTCTGATTCCTTCCTAGGCTACCTCTTTTAGGTAACTCAACTTGTGCTTTCCACTTTTTCTGCTTTCTTCTTGTGTGTTGAAGTTAATAAACCTACACATGGGATGCTCTAAATCTTTATAACCTATTGGTTGCTCCATATGCATCTCTTCTTATTCACCATGCAAGAAGGCATTCTTAACATCCATTTGCTGCAAACTCCAACCTTTGGTTGCTAGCAAGGTAATCACGTATCTAACAATTTCCATCCTAGCAACTGGACTGTATGTCTCTTCATAATCTATGCCATATGTTTGGGCATAGCCTTTTGCAACCAGCCTAGCCTTATACCTGCTAACCAAACCATCTGCATTATGCTTAACTTTGTAAACCCACTTATAGCAGCCAATAGCTTTCTTGCCCTTAGGCAAGGGTAGCAAATCCCAAGTCTTATTGGCTTCTAATAATGCAACCATCTCCTCATCCATTGCTGCATTCCAATGACCATGACCAATATCATTCTCAAAACAAGTGCGCTCAACATCCTGAACTACCTTCACCACATATAAGCATAATGGTCAGCTATATAACTTTCAAAGCCAAATCTTTTAACAGGGTATTTGACCTTGCTAGACCTATGTACCATTGGATCACTTAGTGGAGCCTTTTACATTACTATGTGCTCTCTATACACCTGGTGTCCTAATTGAAGGAATACCAAGCTCATCATCCAAACTCTCTAAACCACTAGAATCTCCATCAAATTCCAAGTGACTAGTAGATGCATCATTACTATCCAACACCTTCTTCTTTCTTTTGTCTTTACCTGTAACACTTATAGATCCACTTGAAGATGTGGTGCTACTCCTTAGTCTCCCAAACCAAGGGCTAATTGTGGGTGTAGCACTAGAAGATGTTTCTAGTCCACTAAGGCTCCATGATTCTTGCTTTTCTTTCTACACATAGCTAACATGATCACTATCATTAGATCATAATCTAATATATCACTAGCAAGTGTATACCAACTACTCATGTCATAAAAAATAACAATAGTGCTCACTCTAAACTCATCTCTGACAGGGTTATAACAACGTACCCTTTTTGCTCTAAAGAGTATCTAGTAAAAATTCATTTTTTAGCCTTTGGATCAAGCTTCTTTTGCACCTAATCTAGCACATGAACATATGCAATATAGCCAAATACTTTCAAGTGTGATGCATCGGGCTTCTTGTCTATAAAGCATTCTTCGAGGGGTCATCCGATGAATTGTAGCTGTGGGAGTTTTTTTCATAATTTAGACAATAGTATGAATAACTTTAGACCAATAATGTTTTGGCATATTCTTTTCAACTATGAATGCTCGTGCAACTTCTACAATATGCCTATTTTTTCTTTCTACAACCCCATTTTGCTATGGGATATACCTGTAAGTAAATTGCCTCTTTATCCCATGAGACCTCAAGAAGCCACTAAACTCATTAGAGAGATACTCTTCCTCTCCATATAATCTCAAGCACTTAACTTTCAATCCCGTTTCTATTTCAACAACTGCTTTGAAAGATTTGAAGTGCTCAAATACATCACTCTTTTCCTTCATGAAATATACCCATAGCTTCCTTGAGCAGTTATCACTAAATGTGACAAAGTATTTGCTGCCACCAAGAGACACATTATGTGTAGGCCCCCAAACATTTGTATGCATAATATCAAGTATATTTTTGCTCACTTCACTATCATGCAAAAAGAGTTATCTTATGTGCTTACCAAACTGACATGCTTCACACACTTTATGAAATGCTGAAACTCTAAAAGAAGGCAACCCTGTAACCAATCCTTTGGACTGCATTAGTTTCATCCTTTGCACATTTGCACGTCCAATATGTTTATGCTATATTTCAATGTCTACAACCACTTCTTTTCCTTTAGCATACATAGCAGCATTCATTGCAGGAATTCCAACATCCAAAGTGAACATGCGACCAACTCTACTTCCTTTTATGACCAACCTGCACTTATCATTAAACTCTTCTACAAAACAACCTTTTGCATTGAATTGAACCTGCAACCCTTGCTCTACCATTTGGCCAATAGACATTAAATTCTTTGTGATCGATGGCGCATGTAATACATCTGTCAAACTCTTTGTTTGGACGTCATGAAAGGACAAATGAATCTTTCTAATGTGTGAAATTGGGTGGCATGAATCATCACTTGTCTGCACATAAACTAGATTTTGTAAGTCATGCATCTCTCCAAATTATTCAACATGACTAGTCATATGATAAGATGCACTTGGATCGACATATCATACATCATCATATGTCCCCTTTCTTGCAATTGCATTTATCATATGCTGCATAACAAACAAAAGCTTATTTTTGTCTTTATTCTATCATAAAGACGATGTATAGTTTCCTTGCTGCAATTTACCATTACGAATATCATCCTTCTTAGCATAACAATGGGATGCAATATGACTTGCTTTGCCACGATAATGGCAAATAATAGCAAGATTTACAAAACCTCTATTTTGTCATTTATCTCTTTCTCTAGAGCTCTCCTTGCCTCTAAATTTTTCTCAACCTCATGAAATCTACATTTCACCAAATTGCTGATGTAACCTATTTTGTTGGTTATCACCAACATGTCTATGATGGGCCATAAGAACCCTCCCCTAGAATTTTAAAAGAAAAAGATTTTTTTTTCATTAAGTTCAAATTTTTTTATTCCCCTCTCTCTCCCCCCGACAGCACGTCGGGGGGGGAGAGAAAGAGAGAGAGAGTGGGAGTGGTGGATGATGGGGGGGAGGCATGCAACCTCCAAGTGGAGGGGTGGCCATGCCACCTACCTCTTCCCCTCCCCTATATAAGGAGAGGCTTCTCTCCTCCCCTGGCAGAGAGAGAGGAGGCTACGCCCCTTCCATGCACGTCACTGCCCCCATCGTCAGCAGCAGCTCTGCAAGGCCTTGAGGCCGTCGACTGACAGTTTCCCTCCCTCCTTGCTCGGTGACGCTGCATACCCCTCCCCTGGGCCTTCATCCATAGTCGCCAGATGCTACCTAGGGCCCTTCGAATGGCGTTGTCCCCCTGCGTTTTTGCTACAACGGCAGCCGTGGGTTGACGTACTGTGCAGCCACCCAGGCGGACGACTCACCCCACCTTTTTCCCCCATCGTCCTACTGAAACGGGCCTTGGGCCCTCCGACCTTAGTCACCCCTCGTTGACTAAATGTTGCGGGACCCTCCCGGGCCCTCCAAACAAGCCGCCTCCCTCCCTAATTACCATCCAACTCGGCCAGTGAGAAGAGAAAGTAGGAGTGAGAGAGAGAAGAGGAGGAAGAGGGGGAGAAGGAGAAGGAGGAGTAGGAGAGAGAAGAGAAGGAGAAGGAGAAAAGGACGAGTAGGAGAGAGAAGAGAAGAAGAGGGAGAAAGAAGAAAAGAAGAAGAAGAAGTGGGAGAGGGAGAAGGAGAAGAGAAGAAGAAGAGGAGTGAGAGAGAGAAGAGAAGAAGAGGGAGAAAAGGAGAAGGGGAGAAGAGAAAGAAGGAGAGAGCGAAGGAGAAGGAATGGGGAAGAGAAGGGAAGAAGAGGGAGAGAAGGAGAAGGAGAGAAGAGAAAGAAGGAGAGAAGAGAAAGAAGGAGAAGGAGAGAAGAGAAAGAAGGAGGGAGAGAGATAAGAGGAGGAAGAGGGAGAGAGAAGGAGAATGTGAGAAGAAGGAGTGGGAGAGAGAAGGAAAGAAGTGGGAGAGAAGGAGTGAGGAGAGAAAAAGAAGGAGTGAGGGGAAAAAAGAAGAGGGAGAGAAGGAGAAGGAGAGAGGAAAAGAAGGAGTGGGAGAGGGAAGGAGAGAGAAGAAGAAGAGGTAGAGAGAGAGAGGAGAGAAGTAGTAGAAGAAGAAGAAGAGGAAGAAGAGTAGAAAGAGAAAAGAAGAGAAGAGGAAGAGAAAGAGAGGGAAGGAGCAGAAGGAGAAAAGAAGTGGGAGAAGGAGAAGAAGAGAGGGAGAGAGAGAAAGAGAGTAGGAGAATAAGTAGAGAAGAAGAGAGGGAGAGAGAGAGAGAGAGTAGGAGAATAAGTGAAAAGAAGAAGAAGAGAGAGAGGGAGAAAGAAGGAAGGAGAGGGAGTGAGAGTTGGTAACCGCATCAAGCCACACCCAAACCACTCCCTCGGCAAAGGACCCCATTCAACGGTCTTTCCTACCAAACCCAAACAACCCGAAACCTGTTAAGGTCCGGACTACCCAATCTTTGCGAGGCGAATGGCTCCCAAGAAGAAAGTCGCGGGAAGCGTAGGCACCTAAGCTACCGGTAATGTTGGAGAGGCAAGCGGAGCGACCAATGTTGCACATACAAATCAAGCCTAGGTTCTAAGCTTTAAGATTAATTAGGAATTATTTCTCGTGGAAGGGATGAAAGGATTTATGGCGTGCATGGAACAAGAACGAGTCTTGGGGTTTTGTTTACTCTAAGAACTAAGTTGCATGTGCAAAACGGAAGAGTTTAGAATTCACATGAAATGATAGCTTCTACACAAATAAAATGATAAGGTTATCGCCTTACTTCATAAAATGATAGCTTTTTAACCAGTTCAGTGCATGAATAGTCATTTAGAATTCACGTTTTGCAATCATGGTTTAAAAAAACACATGAAATGTTAATTTCTGTTCATGAGATACACTTACATCGTTAGACAAAACCCTAGATTTTCATAAATGCAAGTCACATGTGATCTGGTGCATTAGGTTGAGTACTTGTTGCCAGGAATAAAGAGAGATAAAAGTCATTTAGGAGGTACAAATATACTAAACACAGAATGTGCATGATGGTTAAGGTTGATTGGGAAATCCTACATAGAACCGCACTAAGACAATTGGAAGGATCGCATGCATCTAGACTGCATCTTTAAAGTCTCAACGAAGAATCATGTGTTGCCATGTGTGTTATCTGAGCTTGGTTGGAATTAGAGATTAAAAGACCCTTGGTTGGGTTGCGAATAAGGCATGTTCGTTCCCTTGACTGACCGGTGTGAGTTAGGGACTAATATACCCTAAGGTGAAACCCAAGGGAAAAGGGCAAGTATAATTCAACTTACCAAGACCATTTGCTTTCGTAATCTTGTTGAAATTATTGGGATCTCGCCAAGTCGCGAAAAGACCCAAGATCGGATGCTGGGAGCATCCGGGAAAAAAAGGAGTCACACCTTAGTCTCACAAACGACCTCTGAAATGTTCGTGCTTGTACTTAGGCACATTATTTGATCTCTTTGCTCAAGGAACTAATTCAAGGAAAACACTTAATGCTTTAGGTTAAAAGCCTAGAGGGAGAGGTAGGAACAGTTACATCCAACTGTCTGCCTGGCCCTATCCGAGGGAGTTGTTAGCCTTGCCGGGTATATGGACCTAAGCCGCTGTGAGAGGTCTCTTCGTGGGTGCTGCTTGGAGCGGGAGGACACTTGGCTGCAAGGGTATGGTCTTGCTGTAAATCCCTTCCCTCTGGATCCCGTACAAGAGGCCGACGTGACTCAAGATGGGATCTCGAGGCCCGTGTATTAGTCAACGGGCGGAACTTGGATCATCAATCCTGTAGATTGATGGGGTAGCCTTTGGGCGTGATATTGGATGTACTCCAAGATTTTATAAATAAAGAGCAGTTATTACAGAAAAAAGGAACTTGCTTGGCATTGTTTTTGTGACGGTGCCTAAGTTACGTGAAGGAACCCGTGATTAATTTGTTTAATTAAGGAAGCTAATTTTGCATGTCAAAACATAATGTATTAGGTAATTAGATAACTAAAGCAAACTGAGGAAAGTGCGGTGGATGTGACTTAGGTCATCCTACGGAAGGGTGGTCCCGGTTAGCTGGGAACTTTTCTCAAATGATGAGATAATAAGACAATGAAGACCTAGTATCAGTAGATGTAGAATTTCTGATTTATTCTATTTTAAGGGAAAGGAATGGGACTATGCCATATGGTAGAGAGGTTGACCTTCGCATCCCTCTTGTTTCCCATTCTCCATGAACCAAGTGCAGCTTGAATCCGCTTCGACTCTATTGTTCCTACGCAAAGTAGTACATCTGGAGCTCGACGCTAGCTCCTTCCTAGGGACTTTGTTGATAGGAAAGGAACCTTGACCTTAGGTCGCCCAAGTCGGAATGGTTGGACACTTCCGCTCCGGGCAGACTTGGGAAGACCTAGATCGCAAACCCTATGTCATTCCCTACGAGTGCCAGGTGGAGCCTTCTAGACACTCCTCTCGATGGGCTATTAAGGCGTGTCCCACAAGCGGACAAGTGGGCACGTTACAGTTGGTATCAGAGTGAACCAACGGGATCTAAGATTTACAAAGGAACTTAATGGAGGAAAGTAAAGGGAATAAGGGGACAACCAGGGGAACATGAGTGGAATAGAGCAGTGTTTTCTATTGAAAACATTTCCTTACTCACTTATGGATGCTGGGGTGCAGAGTCACGAAGCGTGGAATAAATTCTTGGTGTTCCAGGTTATGTTTATGACTGTGATGCATGCTTCAGATTATCCCAGAGGCTAGCCATGATCAATATTCTAGACCGCATCTATAATCCTTCACCCCTGAATGCGAAACGGAGTGGATGGGAGAATCAAGAATATACTACATAGCAGCCCACCAACTTGCGTACCTTCAAACCAACTTGAAGAGAATCAAGTGGATGGAGGATTTAAAGATTGTGAAGCTGTTTATCTTTGTCGAAGCTCACGCAAATGCAATTCTACATGCTAGCAGTCGGCAAGTCAAGCAGAATAAGTATGTGTATGAAGAAGTGACTCAAGTGATCCCTGCTGACAATCAAAGTGCTAGGGCACTATGAGAAGAACATGTATCAAAGGAAGGGATACCCCAAGCTTCCTATGAATTATCGATTCCTGAAAATCCATGACCCCACTCCATATTATTACTCAGTCCCTGTAGCCGATTGTAACACAATCCTATTTTCCCTAAACTGATATACTAATAAGCTTGTTCTACTTTCCCAAAATAAATGTACTCAAAGGGCTATGCCCTCATGAATGAACAAGACTTTTACTATTGTCTATCCTAATTGTAAACATAAAGAATCTTATTGTCCAGACGCAATCCCAAGTTCAGGTTCCAAGTCCGACCCCTACACCAAGTGCAGTTGTGATTCAAGAGAAGAAGTTCCTTCTCAAACAAATTAATCCACCTGAGTTCGATGGCACACCTACCTACCACACACAGAAGATGAACAAATTCTATGAATTGAAGCAGCTTGGACTATCCCTTGATGCATATTATTCAAAGTTCATCTCTCTCTTAAAGTATGCACTACCAATGGATATGACACAACATGTGTCAAAGTTTTTTGTTGGGTTAAATCCATCCATAAACACCCGCTTGGAATCAATGTGCCCAACGGACCTACAAGACGCACTCATTCAAGCTGCACCAATAATATAGGAGGTGCAAACCAAGTCTAGGAACAACAGGACTTGGCTTTACAGGGATCAGAACAAGGGAATGTATAGGGCTCAGACTAAGAGAGCGCAGGGTCAGAATCAGGGACAAAGGAAGAAAGCTAGGACCAATACTGTCAACAACTTTGTTCCTACACGAGGTAACGACCGCAATCTAGATTTGCTTCGATTGCAACGAGCCCAGACACTTCAAGAGGCAGTGTCCCAAGCTTAGCAAAGGACATCGCCAAGGGCCATTCCAAGGAGCCGCCCATGGCCAAGGAGCCACCGTCATGGCCAGAGGGAGAACCTCCAGTGTTTTCACTAAGGAGCTGGGTGATGAAGAAGATCCATCCATGGATGCTAACATTGAGAGGGCAACGGTTCACACCGCTCTTCACAAGAAGGGTCCGAATTACCATTTCTCGGTGATCCAAACTCCATCGGATTATGAAGGTAAAAGCTTCAAAATCCTAATCGATTGTGGCAGTACACATTCCTTCATCTCACTGATCTATGCAAAAAGGCTAGGTATAACCACAATAGATGCACCTACTTTACTTGTGGAATTGGCCAATGGTCGTGAGGTCTCTTATATTAGGCAAACTGCTAAGGTGAAATTCCTACTGGGTGGAAAGCCGACTTCGGTGAGATTCAGGGTAATGAACCTACGTTTCCACGAATGTTTGCTCGAAATGGATTGGCTAATATCCAATGATGTCCACATCCACTGTGGAAAGGGCCAAGTCTCCTTCTGAAATTCTGAAGGGGAACTAGTTACAACTCAAGGAGAGGTTGGTAAGCCAAAAATACAGCTGGCAAAAGCAACACGGATTATAAAAGGAGTTAGAAAGGGCCTTCCTGTCTATTTGATTAAACTGAATAAGCTAGATCAGAATCAAGAATCTAGGGAAGGACCTTCATGGTTAAAGGAATATGCAGACGTATTTCCTGAAGAGCTAACAAAACTTCCTCCTCAAAGGAAAGTCGACCACAAAATCAAGCTGGCACCAGGAGCTGCACCAGTCGCGCAAAGAGGCCGTATAGGATATCCATCCCAGAAGCTATTGAACTGAAAGAGCAACTCAAGCAACTATTAGACCAAGGCTGTATCCATCCTAGTAGTTCACCGTGGGGAGCTCCAGTGCTGTTCTAAAAGAAGAAAGATGGAACGCTTTGGCTATGCATTGACTACAGAGGGTTGAATCAATCAACCATAAAAAATAAATACCCCATTCCAAGAATAGATGAATTACTTGACCGTCTTCAAGGTGCAAAGATCTTCTCTAAGATAGATCTCACATCTGGGTATTATCAGATAAGGATCAAGGAAGAAGATATCTCGAAGACTGAATTTAGCTCAAGATATGGACACTTTGAGTTCCTAGTGATGTCATTCGGGCTAACAAATGCTCCTGCTACCTTCAACAGGTTAATGCAGGATATCTTTAGGCCCTATCTTGATGACTTCGTACTCGTCTTCTTTGACGATACCCTAGTCTACTCTAAACAGGAGAAAGATCATGAATCCCAGCTTTGCATTGTTCTTGAAACAATGAGAGCACACAAGCTTTATGCCAAGAAGAAGAAGTGTGCATTTTTCAAGCAATAGATTGAATATCTGGGATTCATTGTATCAGCGGAAGGAATTTCAGTAGATCCAGCCAAGGTCAGAGATGTTCTGGAATGGCCAACACCAACTTTTGTCAAAGAAATACATAGCTTTCTTGGATTGACAGGATGGTACACATGATCTTCATCAAAGATTATGCTTTGATTACAGCGCCTCTGACTGATCTACTAAGAAGCAAGTAGCAATTGTATGGTCACCTACTACTGAACATACCAACTTTGATAAACTAAAGAAAAGATTAGTATCAGCACCCATCCTAAAACTTCCCGACCTTAGTAAGGAGTTTGAGGTGGTAACTGATGCTAGCGCACTTGCCTTAGGATGTGTGCTTATGCAAGAAGGTCACCCCATAGCATATTCCTCAAGGAAATTGAAGAGCCATGAAAGGAATTATGCTACCCATGATTTGGAGCTGTTGGTTGTCATCTATGCTCTCAAACTTTGGAGACATTACCTGCTAGGTAATAAATTTTCCTTAGTGACGGACCACAAGAGTCTTAAATGGATTTTCACCCAGAATGAGCTCAACATGAGGCAATGCTGATGGATTGAAGTGCTGGAAGAATATGACTTTGAAATCAAATACAGGCCTAGAAAAGAGAATGTAGTTTTCGATGCACTCAGTCACAAGGCATTTCTAAACTCTCTTATTTTGCAAGATCCATCAATAGCAAGGTCACTAGCCACAAAGGTATCAATGCCAAACAACCCAATTCTTAAGCTAGCTAGAGAAGAGGCATGTCATGACCCAATCTATCAGAAGTTGCTAAGGGAGATCCCCATCAAGGATCAAGACCCGAAGCTAAAGACAAAGTATCAAGTATTCTCTGTCTCAGTAGTGGACTTGTCTACTTTAGGACAAGATTATGTATCCCTGCAAGCCAATCTCTCAAGCAGAAGATACTTTGGGAAGCCCATGACTCCCCTTTCTCAAGACATCCTGGCTATGCTAAGACCCTTAATGCGGTCATGAAGAGCTATTATTGGGATAGGCTCAAAGGTAATGTTCTCAAATATGTCATGGAATGTTTGTCTTGTCAATGCATTAAGGCGGAATGTGTCAAAATGCCTGGGAAATTGCAACCACTTGACATTCCCCAAATGAAATGGGAATTCATTAGTATGGACTTTGTTGTTGGCCTACCCCAAGTTCAAGAAGGATACAACTCTATTATGGTTGTAGTAGATATGCTCATCAAGGTTGCACATCTCATCCCTATCAAGACAAACTATAAAGCCTCAGACATTGCAAGATTATTCATCAAGGAAATATTAAAATTGCATGGGTTACCTAGAAGAATCATTAGTGATCGTGACTCTCTCTTCACATCACACTTCTGGAGGGCTATCTTCGAGGCCATTGTGACTCAACTCTATTTTAGTACAGCTTACCATCCCCAAACTGATGGTCAAATGGAATGAGTCAACCAAGTCATTGAAGATATGCTTAGGGCATACTGCTATCGCGAACCCAAAAAGTGGATTCAATATTTGCCACTGGTTGAGTTTTCCTACAATGCTTCTTACCAACAAAGTATTCAGATGACCCCTTTTCAAGCATTGTATGGGCATGATTTTCATACTCCTTTGAGCTTCTCGAATCCAACCTTGAGGGTAGAAGGTTCAAAGTAGATGCTGGTAGACATGGATGACCAAATCAAATCAATAAGACAAGACATCCAAGCCGCCAAGGATAGACAGAAGGCTTATACGGACTTGAAACAACAAGACAAATCCTTTGTTGAAGGTGATATGGTCTTCATCTGCGTACGCCCTAAAAAGAGTTCACTGTCCTTGGGAGAGTACAAGAAGCTAAGTCCAAGGTGTAGGGAAGAAGAGGGAGAGAAGGAGAAGGAGAGAAGAGAAAGAAGGTGGGAGAGAGAGAAGGGAAGAAGAGGGAGAGAAGGGAAGAAGAGGGAGAGAAGGAGAAGGAGAGAAGAGAAAGGAGGGAGAGAGATAAGAGGAGGAAGAGGGAGAGAGAAGGAGAAGGTGAGAAGAAGGAGTAGGAGAGAGAAGGGAAGAAGTGGGAGAGAAGGAGTGAGGAGAGAAATGTTAGATATGATCAATGCCCCACCCTCATTAGGTGCTACCAATGATCCATGGTGTTCAAAGTTGTAAGGCCCCCATTATGAGGAGAAGCCAAATGTGAGCCCGGACATTGGTTGAGTCCTGAATTGTATATCAGATGAGATCTATGTGACCGGATGGCAAAAAGGTGGCTGTTGTGGGTCTAATCTTTGGGTTAGATGGAGTGGTTAAGCTGGTAGCAACTCGAGGCGCATTTGCATCGAGTTGGTCCGATGGTAAAGGGAATATTCCCTGGCCGACTAGTGGAGGCTCATATGGTAGGTCCGACCTAACGACCTTCGCAGCCATCACTCACTCATCTTTCACTCAGTCGGAGTTGTTGTTCCAGCTAGCCTTAAGCTCTTCACCTATCTTCTGTCTAGATCGCCATCTAAGCTTCACACAGTGGAAGCGCACGGGTGGATAGAGCCATCTTTGTATCAGTTGTTTGAAGTTAAAGAATTTACTGATTCTCCTCTTATCTGTTGTGTACTCTCTATCTCTTTCTCAGATTCTGTTCGCTGCGCCGTGTAATATTTTACAAGAAAAAGAAGTAGTGAGGGGAAAAAAGAAGAGGGAGGGAAGGAGAAGGAGAAGGAGAGAGGAAAAGAAGGAGTGGGAGAGGGAAGGAGAGAGGTAGAAGAAGAAGAAGAAGAGGTAGAGGGAGAGAGGAGAGAAGTAGTAGAAGAATAAGAAGAAGAAGAGTAGAAGGAGAAAAGAAGAGAAGAGGAAGAGAAAGAGAGGGAAGGAACAGAAGGAGAAATGAAGTGGGAGAAGGAGAAGAAGAGAGGGAGAGAGAGAAAAAGAGTAGGAGAATAAGTGGAGAAGGAGGGAGAGAGAGAGAGAGAGAGTAGGAGAATAAGTGAAAAGAAGAAGAAGAGAGAGAGGGAGAAAGAAGGAAGGAGAGGGAGTGAGAGTTGGTAACTGCATCAAGCCACACCCAAACCACTCCCTCGGCAAAGGACCCCATTCAACGGTCTTTCCTACCAAACCCAAACAACCCGAAACCTGTTAAGGTCCGGACTACCCAATCTCTGCGAGGCGAATGGCTCCCAAGAAGAAAGTCGCAGGAAGCGTAGGCACCTAAGCTACCGGTAATGTTGGAGAGGCAAGCGGAGCGACCAACGTTGCACATACAAATCAAGCCTAGGTTCTAAGCTTTAAGATTAATTAGGAATTATTTCTCGTGGAAGGGATGAAAGGATTTATGGCGTGCATGGAACAAGAACGAGTCTTGGGGTTTTGTTTACTCTAAGAACTAAGTTGCATGTGCAAAACGGAAGAGTTTAGAATTCACATGAAATGATAGCTTCTACACAAATAAAATGATAAGGTTATCGCCTTACTTCATAAAATGATAGCTTTTAACCAGTTCAGTGCATGAATAGTCATTTAGAATTCACGTTTTGCAATCATGGTTTAAAAAAACACATGAAATGTTAATTTCTGTTCATGAGATACACTTGCATCGTTAGAAAAAACCCTAGACTTTCATAGATGCAAGTCACATGTGATCCGGTGCATTAGGTTGAGTACTTGTTGCCAGGAATAAAGAGAGATAAAAGTCATTTAGGAGGTACAACTCTATTAAACTCAGAATGTGCATGATGGTTAAGGTTGATTGGGAAATCCTACATAAAACTGTGCTAAGACAATTGGAAGGATCGCATGCATCTAGACTGCATCTTTAAAGTCTCAACGAAGAATCATGTGTTGCCATGTGTGTTATCTGAGCTTTGTTGGAATTAGAGATTAAAAGACCCTTGGTTGGGTTGCGAATAAGGCATGTCCATTGCCTTGACTGACCGGTGTGAGTTAGGGACTAGTATACCCTAAGGTAAAACCCAAGGGAAAAGGGCAAGTATAAGTTAACTTACCAAGACCATTTGCTTTCATAATCTTGTTGAAATTATTGGGATCTTGCCAAGTCACGAAAAGACCCAATATCGGATGATGGGAGCATCTGAGAAAAAAAGGAGTCACACCTTAACAGTCGGTTGCATAAACGACCTCCGAAATGTTCGTGCTTGTACTTAGGTACATTATTTGATCTCTTTGCTCAAGGAACTAATTCAAGGAAAATACTTAATGTTTCAGGTTAAAAGCCTGGAGGGAGAGGCAAGAACAGTTACATCCGACTCTCTGCCTGGCCCTATCCAAGGGGGTTGTTAGCCACGCCAGTTATATGGACCTAACCCGCTGTGAGAGATCTCTCCGTGGGTGTTGCTTGGAGCGGGAGGATGCTTGGATACCAGGGGAGGCTCTGGCTGTAAATCCCTTACCTCCGGATCCCGTACAAGAGGCCGACGTGACTCAAGATGGGATTGTTGAGATATCAAGCTCCACTCCTGATATGCCAGGGTGACCGTTGTGCATTTATGTCACTGACTCATCAGTTGCAGATGCGGTTGATACACCGCCCATGAATAATAGCTAGATGATAGCTATCCTTATCTACTCTAGTTCGTGGCTCAGTTAGTATGCCACCTTAGTTAGTTGAGTTTGGTTTGAGACCCATATATAGGGTTCTTCTATTTCTATGTACTTGAGTTCTTTTGGCTTCCACAACTAAGAAGAGGAAAACTGTTTTCAGCCTCCACCTCTGTGTGTATTCCCCCATTGTGCAAGCAAGAAAGCTACAAGTGAGACTCCTTCCTTCTCTCCCAAAATCTTGACATGGTATTAGAGCCTTGTTCGTGGTAAGGAGCTCAAGAAAGCAAACCAAGTTCGCGGTGTTCTGGTAAGAGGACCAGTGTTGCTTTCATTTTTCTGTTTTGGGAGCAAGTCTCTGCAGGTAGCACAGCTAGAAAGCGCAAGAGTGTATTATCTCAGATTGAGACGCCCTTCGCGGTGTAGCAAGAGGGTAGTATATTCCGCGGGAGCGGGCTTTAGCCCATAGTTGCTTTGTTTTTTTAAATTGAGGCCATTTCGGGGCCTGTTTTGGAGGCGGAAGTTTTCTGCATGCACTTAGGAAAAGACCCTGTTTTATGCTGTGCGACCACTGTCCTACAGGTCGGTGAAAAGTTACTGTAGAAATTGCATCTTATGCCTGTGCGCAGAGACATTGGGAGTTACAGAATCATCCTTGTTGCCTGTTGATGCAAAATTGTCACTAGGAAGTTACTGTGTGGTTAAATACCACTTTCGTCAGTTTTGCAGATTTGCCCTTGTGAGGCTAAAGCTGTGTTCTTTGCAGTGACAGAATTTTTTGCAGTGTTCTGTAATGGCATCTGATTCTCTTTCACAGATTGTCACTGAAAAGCTTGACAAGAACAACTTCCAAGCATGGAAGTTTAGAATGACGAATTTCCTTATGGGAAAAGGATATTGGGAATTCGTTGTAGGAAATGAAGAAGAACCAGTTCTTCCTGATGTTCCCAATCACAGCAAATGCATGCATTTAAAGCATGGCATGAGAGAGCCATGAAAGTTATGTACTGGGTGTCTATCAGCATTTCAGACTCTATGATTGTGCATATTCAAGATGCAAGTACGCCAAAGGAGGCATGGGATACTTTGTCAAAAATGTATAGCACAAATACGCAAGCCAGGAAAATGCAGCTCAAACAAGAGTTGCACAATGTGCAAAGAGAAAGTATGAGCATCAATGACTACCACATGAAGGCTTGCATGTAAATGCTTTTTAGGAGGCCATAAAGATGCATGAAGTCCTACTACCGGTAGTAGCATTAGGAGACATCATGAGGAAGGGATTGTAGGACATACGAGTGGGAGTTAGTGTGCTTAGCCATGTAGTCCTACAAGCATGGGGTAACCCATCGGTGGAGACCACAAGGTTTAACATCACATTGGCTAATGGCATGAAAGTTAGGCCATTTAGAGTGCTGAAGGACTAGCCCTTGAAAATAGCAAGTGTCCAATTCTTAGTAAACTTCATAGTTATGAGAAGGGAGTAGACTATGACATTCTGCTAGGCCAACCTTGGATGCAGAACGCATGAGTAATCAAAGACTGGGGTAACAGTCTTATATTCCTAGGTAACAGGTTGGATGCAGTAAGAGTTGAGATGGACACTTGGAAGACCACACTATAGATGATTTTAGTGGCTATATGTCACCCAATGGCTATACTTTTAATTTTTCATATTTTTCTTCAAAACTCGAGTAGGTTGAGTTATAACTCCAAATTTTTTTATTTGCCAACATTTCTAAGGTATATCAAGATTTTGAAGTCTCTTTTGCCATTCATGCAAAAAAAATATTGAAAGAAATATATTAAATTTGCCACAATATTTATAAGTTATGGGATATATATAGAAACATTCACCACGTGTACATATCCTGTACATATGTACTCATACACATAGTACATACATAGACACATATCACATACTACTTATCCTTGCTCCTTGTTTACATACTCATACACATGACTCATACACACCCCTTCGCACACACACATTACCCAGCATTACATCTACTCTTGTATTCATACATACATATACACAATTCTTAGAACCAAAAGGTTTGAGGTACTTATGGTCCCAGGGAGTCCACCTTATAGAAAATGTAAGATACCACGTGAGCTCAAAAGAAAGGGTATATTTATTATGTTGACTTATATTTTTCTAAAGACAGAAGGGATGTATAAATGTGCTTAATGTAAATTCACGTTATGGGTGTTTTTATTTGAAAAATATCAGAGGCACAATGGGGGGGAAATAGAGGGAGGGGGGGAAATGTGCATGAGATGTGTCTATTTGAGAGCCCCAAATAAAAGTCATGTCTCCTTTACCACCACTTTCTCTCTTGGTATAAAAAGTGTTGGTTTGTTTTCAAATCACTAGCCTGTTTGGTTGGGATCTCCCTACTTCATAAAGAGCCTATGCCTCTTTCAACATCCACTGTTAGCTATTAGTTTGTACCTTTCTCATTCAAACCAAAAGAATCTGGTCTATAAGAAAAAAACTAGTGCTTTCTCTTTGTAATCTCCTCAATGGAAACCCTCAAATAGCATTGTACCTTCCCTCCATAAAAACACAAAATAAAAAGCTGTGCCTACAAAATTGTATCATACAGTTTTGTTGAAATAGACCTCACTTTTACCAATGGGTAGATGCTTTCTCTTCTAATCACCTTATCATCATCTACATGCTAAGACCACTTGCTTTAACCTATGAGGATACACCCTCCTCCATGATCTCTATAAGGATCAAATTGAAGATTGAGACCCAATATCCTCCTCATAGCTAGACTTGGGAGGGCTACTATTGCATATCAAGCCCCCCTCAAGTCTTTGGGTCCTTGCTTTATCTTTTGATCTTATGCAGATGTTGAAAATCAAAAGTATGCTTGAGATATGAACTTCAAGCTCAACCATATTTTTTAGAAGAATACAATATTTGAAAAGAAAAGAAAAGCATTCATCAGACACTCTTATGTTAGGCCACCAAATATGGATGCAATGAAAACATTTAGCTAGCTTGGTCATGCGTGTCATGAATGGTACACAAGACTCATTGATTGAATTTTATCTTAAAGGACTCCTCTCACCCCCAATGAAAAAAGAGAATAATCTTCACTCTATCATGTGTTCTGAACTCTTTGAATGAATTAGATTAAAAGACGACTTGAATTTTGTGGAGATTGCTTATTTTGCAAAGGGAAGAGAGGGACAGTGTGCCCATGTGTAATTTTTTGAAAATGTGTTATTTCATGAAAGTGGAGTTAGAGTTAGAGTTAGAGTTAGAGTTAGAGTTAGAGAGAGAGAGAGAGAGAGAGAGAGAGAGAGAGAGAGAGAGAGAGAGAGAGAGAGAGAGAGAGAGAGAGAGGAGAGAGAGAGAGAGAGAGCGTGAATATATGGCAAGCATGGCATAGAGAGAGGGTCAGCACAATCCTAGTAGGTCTACCTTCCCTAGAGCTAGCATGGTAGAAAGGATCTGAGGTATTGTCATCATCATCATCCATCAGATCATCATTCTTACTAGAAATATTTCTTTAAGTCTTAGTAGAGAGTTGGTCTTGCAATCCATAGCTCCCCTTTGCATTCAATAAAATCTTAGGAAGGCAAAGGTGGAGTCATTATGTATGTAATACTTCAAAGATCCTTGCAGTTGTGGGAGTTGAGACAATTGTAACAACAAGGTACTTTGCTGCAATATATCTAATTACAACATATTCAACCTTTACATCTGATTATGATGTATTCAACCTCTTCAAAACGCATACAATAAGCCTCAAAGCTAGGCTACAACAAAGAGGTAAGTCCTTTCTCGCTACATCTCGATATTGATTTACATTTATCATTTCTTGGATAGTAAAGGTAGGTGTAATTGGTTTTATTAGAGCATGAGTTGAGGTTGTGTGTGAGAGGTAGTCACAAATGTATGTGGTTTGAAGCTCTTAAAGGAGTAAGAGTTAAAACCATGAGTGAAGCACAACTGTACTCTCCTAGAATGTGACATGTTGGAACACTAATAGATTCTTGCATCTTATATATACTTATCAGGAGAAAGGGAAAGTTAGGATGCACTTTGTAGGAAACATGGTTTATTGATATACTACATGCAATTGATCAATCATTCTTGCAATGCTTTGCATGGCATAGTTGCCATAAAGATTCATCATGAAGGGTAGCAAGATTAAATAGAGAATATGTAAGCCAATGGGCTGATGACTGACCCTTCATATCAAGGTGAGGATTATCCTAGCTATCATGGGTTTTGACCACTCTCCAATCGATGTAGTCTTAAAAATCACCTCCATTTCAACTCAAGGTATCCTTCCTAAAGAAACATAAATTCATTGAGTAAACCAAACAAGCTTTGGCTTAGGCTGGTTGAAGGCAAGTTGAACGTGCTCTTAGATTAGAAGGCTCCATGTTTTTATTAGATTGCACTTTCAAAGGAAGATGACAGAGATCAAATTATAATTAGAAGAAAACATATGGTTGGTGTTTTTAGATGTAAAGAGTTTATTTTGTATGATATTGTTCTTAATCATAAAGATGCTATTCTCATGTGACTCCTAGTAGAACATATTGAAGATTTTCTTATAGCTCAAGAGATGAATAAGATTGAAGTTTTGAAAATCCAATTAAAGGGAAGATGGTTGATAGAGGGAGGTACCCCCATCCCTCTCTTTTTTTCAATACTCTTAAGATCAAGTATAGAAAAGAGATGACAATCATGATGAAAGAGGAGAATGGATGCTCTCGTTTTGATGGCCTCCACATGTTTTCTAGGCCTCTGCTGATACTCTCCACAACTTTCTTAATCATAAGGGAAAGTGGTTGTTAAAATAAAGAAGAGGGTGGATTTTAAGAGGAATGACAAAACAATCATCTTGAAGTCAAAACACAACTAGAATAACTTATACCCACAAACTCTTAGAGAAGAAAAAGTAGGCTCTTAGATGTCTAGCAAGCTACCCCTCTACTAGACTGAATGTGTTTATTTGGAAGATATTGGCTAGAAAGCTACTAATGAAATATGCACTTGCCAATTTTAGAAAGTTTCAGTACTATATGCATTTATTTGTTTTAGGGAGACATAAAACTATCCTACACTTGTTTTGGCAATGCCCAATGGCAAAGTCATTGTAGAATAAACCAAAAAATCGGGTCTCCCAAAGCGGGTCTTAATGCTTCTACTAGCATGTTTCTATCACTTTTTCAAGGACAAAGGTGCCTTGGATGGAAAAACCCTCAAGCTATGGAACATTGTAAGAGCTGTGATTTGAAGCACACATGGTTTTGTAGAAACATGATTCCTATGTAGAAAGATAGAGACCCATAGGTGCAACTTTTGTTTAGATCATGTATATTTCAAAACCTTAGCCTTATTGAAAACCTTAAGCAGTGCCCCATGCATCCCCCCAACTACTGCAGTGAACTGTATACCAAGATAATAATGCAAATGGCTAAGATTTGTAAAATCAAATGAATGTTGTGATTTGACCTTCAAGGCCATAATACACATCTCGTTGAGCCCAATCAATAGCATATTGTCCACCTAAATAATGATAATCAATAGAACATTTGCATTTATGTGGACAAAGAGTGTGCTCTTAATGTGAGTGAGTAAAACCAAGAGCAGTCAAATGAGTGTGCATCTTGCCATAGGTGCTTGTTTCAAACCATATGAGACCTTATGCAAACAACACCTTGCTCTTAGTATTTGAGATATCATTCGAGCTACTCTCCAAAGCTAGGGTGATGGTTTTGGGGTAAAACCATTAGATATTTCTTGATGATGTAAATATCCAAAAAAGGCACTCAAAGGAATTGCAATTTTCAAATGCAAAGCTCATTGCATTTCCATTCCTTCACACAAGAGAAAATTTAAGCAAAAATTTCATAAAACTTGAGATTGCACAAGATCGTGTGCATCTCTATTGGTGTGTGTCCATGTGGGGCATCATGAGCCAGCACTGTGCCCCCTGCATCTAATCCTCCCTCACAATGCTCATCCAGTAGGAGCAAACCAAGCCCCGACATTCATCCACTGCCCACAAGCAGGTTGCAGACCCGCCCCACAACAAAGATGAGGACAATAAGAATGCTTCCGCAGTGAAGATTGACTTCAAAGCTGCTTACCTTAGATCTCAGGTTCTTTGAAAGGACCCTGGTCGCCTAAGCTAGAAGCAACCTACCCAATATTATCATCCTTGGTCTCGTACTTCTCAGTGTCCTCATCCTCATTGTCATTTGCAACTGCGGTGACTCCTTGGCCTTTCTTTGTGTACACAGCCCAAAGAGTGCCGAGAAGAATCCATATCCTGAAGTAGACTTCAAGAAAGTGCACAGAGTGGCAGATACTAGGAAATTCCATGTTGTCAAGGCAAACAAATGGATCGTGGTAATAGTCTCTGACTCTTTCACGGAGCAAGTTCAGGCTATTGTGAAAATGTAGGGATGGCAAGTTGTTGCCGTTGGAGATAGAGACACATCAAGTGATTAGGAAGTGAGAGGAGCCATTTTCTTGTCATTTGAGTAGTGAGTAGCTCTTGGTTATAGGATCCTTGCCCACCTTCCGTATGTTTCAAATGTGAGGAAGAGTGTTGGATATTTATTTGCAATCTAGCATGGTGCAAATGTGATCTATGATACAGATGATAATGCATTCATAATAGGGGGGATTTGAGCAACCACTTTGACTTGGAGCTATCTAATAATAGGAGCAATAATTTATTGCAGTATTTTTCATTTCATAATAGAAAAATTGTCAACCCTTACATTCACTTTGGCTAGAGATCTGTGTGGCATAGGGGCTTCCCTCTAGAATTTCTAAGGAACATGAATGCAAGTTTTGTTATGGACATGTGCCAAGTGGAAAACAGTCTATTCTCAGCAAGGATTATCCAATGGGTTCCCTGACGTTGACATTGTTTTTTTATAAGACTTGAAAATCAAAATCCGAGATGTTTGATATTAAGTTTGATGCACATGCCCTTCTGTAACGTGTCCGTTTGTATCATCTAGAACACATCTTAGCAGTCCATCAGAAAGGATGTCTAGAAAACTCCACCCGGCACTCCCAAGGAATGTTACAGGTTTTGTGATCTAGGTCTTCCCGCATCTGCCACGTAGCGGAAGTATCCTGGCCGTTTCCCACTTAGGAACGACCGAAATTAGGGTTTTCCTATTTGGTCATTAGCTAACAGCAAATGGCGTCAGACTCGAGCGAACTACTTTACGCAAAAATGCCAGGTCCGAAGCGGATTCACGCTGCACTTGGTTCAAGGAGAATGGGAAACGAGAGGGATGCAAAGCTCAACCTCTCTACCATAAGGCATAGTCCCATTCCGTTCCCCTAAAACAGCGTAAATCGGGTAAGACGTAACTTTAGGTCATCGTTCTCGTTATTTGTTTTGATGATGATGATCATTCCGCTGTTCTTCGAGATTTTTGAGAAAAGTTCCCGGCTAACCGGGACCACCCAACCGGACCCATGGCCCATCCTCCGCACTTTCCTCGGTTTGTTTTAGTTATGTAATTATCTAACACATTAATTTGACATATAATAATCAGCTTCTTTAATTAACCCTGTTAAGCACTGGTTCATTCACGTAATCTTATCACGTGACATAGAAAAACAATATCAAGTAAGTTCTTTCTTTACATTTCATCATTTTATCTTTGAAATACCAGGAGTTCCACCCATAGGCTTATCCATAATCCGCCCGAAGGCTATCCAGTAATCTCCAGGGATCACTATTCTAAGCTTCCGCCCATCAACTAGTATGCGGGCCCCGAGATCCAATCCTGAGTCACATTAGCCTCTTGTGCAGGACCCCGAAGGCGAGGGATTTACGGCCAGAGCCCCCCCTGGCACCCAAGCATCCTCCTGCTCCAAGTAGAACTCAACGGAGAGACCTCTCGCGGCGGGTTCAATCCACGTTCCCGGCGTGGTCAACAACCCCCTTTGTTAGGGTTAGGCCTCTCCCTTCAGGCCTTTAACCTGAAGTATAGGTACTCATTTAATTTGTAATTCATAATTCAAACAGAGCTCTAAAATCTCTAGCAAGCACAAACATTTCCGTTAATCAACCGAGTTATTTGGCAAACTGCTAAGGAAGTGTTCTTTCCTTTTTGAGTGTATCAGCACTCGTTCCCAAGGTGTCTTGTAAAGTGGAAAGACCCTTTTACATTCCGGTGTTAGGCATACCCAACTTGGTTAACCCTAAAGTGCTTTAGATATGCTAGTTTCCGGTTTACAGCTTTCCTTATTTAGAAGGATATCCAAAAATATGTCTTTTTGCAAGATAACTTGCATAAGGATCTGCCGTCCTTGATGAGGGTTTTTCCCCTTTCTCCTTGTGAATCAATCACAAGACTAAATGATTTCATACATGTTGCGCAAGTCCTGCGATGGAATAATCTGTTTAGATTCTTTAAGCCGTCGTATGTCAGGCCTAGGGTTTCTTCTTTTAAGAACCTTAGGGACAAACCCTAGTTTCTTATCTTTATGAATTTATTGTCCCTACGGTAAGGAAAGTAGTCAAGTGTTTAGGGTATGAATGTTTCTATGTTTAGATTGGTTCAGTTATCTTTTGGAAGGTAATATTAATCGTCTTGTCACGGTTTTACTATCCTTGTGACAATTTACTTTCCCAATCAATACAGTTTAATTTGGCATATAGTCTAATGCCAAGGTGATACAAAGAGCGACAATACTCCTTGGGACAAAAAGGCCTAGCTGTGGAATTGGTGTATACACACTTTATTAGTCCCCAAGTCCTCAAATAGCAAGGGAAAAGTATTAATAGAGTGTCATCCAGCAATTCCCCATTACATTTTCTTTCCAAATGAGTTCGTATATCTAATTTTTATACTTGTTAATTCCTAACATTTAACTTCCGTTTCCTTTAAAGATGAACTCATGCCAAATAACAACAATTGCCTTGCTAAGATGTGCAACTAGCAAAGATAACTCCCTAGTAATTTGAGCATCGAAAGAAACCTTTCATGAATTTAGCCATTTACCATGATTCCTTGCGAAAGGAATAAGACTAATGGTGCAAGATATAGTTTCTACACCTTAAGATTTAACTAACATATATTACTATAGTAAATGGATAATCTTGCTCGTAATTTATAATGCTTGATGCAATTTGAAGAAAGCTAAGTTCTATACATTGTCATTCCTAAGCTAAACTCCTTCGTTACAAATAACTCGAACAAATATATCCTATCCTTAACATTTTTCCTTTGCCTGATTGACTTAAAACCGAATTAAAGCCAAGAGAAAAAAACCTGGTTTTGGGGTGAGATATCCACATGGATATCGGGGGATGACCCTCCTGCAGCTACACCTTGGACTTTCTTTGGCGGCATCGTAGTTCGAATGTGAGATAGCCTTTTCCTCTTTCTTCTGGAATTCCACCGTCTTCTCCTTCCTTCCCTTTCTTTTGTCTTTTTCCCACTCTTCCTCCTTCACTTCTTCTTTTCACTCCCTCTACTTTCCCTCCCTTTCTTTTATCTCATGGCTATTTTCCCCTTACGGGATACCATCCGAGGCCATGATGGTGGTTTGGATTTTTAGGTTCGGGGGGGAAAATAATAATGGGGATATGGGGGATTAGGAAAAAAAAGCTTAGGGAGTTGTGGGAAAATGAGAGTTATGAGGGGGGGGGGGGGGGGTTGAAGAAGGGTTAAAAGGATTATAAGGGGGTGAAAAAGGTCTTAGGGGATTTAAAATTGGGGGTAGGTTCCCAAAGTCTAAGTGGGGCTTAAGGGGAAAAGGGAATTTAAAAATCCTAGGGGGGGTTTAAAACCGGGGGGGGAAACAAAGGGGGTTTAGGGAGGATTAAACCCGGGGGGGGGGGGGGGGGGGGGGGGGTAAAAAAGGAAGCTTAGGGGGGATTAAACCCAGGGGGGGAGGGGAAACAAAGGGGGTTTAGGGAGGATTAAACCCGGGGGAAACAAAGGGGGTTTATAATGGAAACCGGGGTTAAAGGACTTTTAAGGGAATATCAATGAGAAAGGGGCTTAAAGATCCCTCCTTAGAAGCTTCCAAGAAGCTTCTTGGAAGCTTCTGAATGTACGTGGAGTGTGAAGGACAACGAATCCCTGACGGCTCTTCGTGGACTGGTTGGCGATGGCAGCGGCAGCCTCAGGATGTAGGCGGCAGTAGCCTTCCGTCCTCCTCCCGCAGCTCGGTGTTATGGCGGCACTCTCCTCTTCGCAATCACGACAGGGTTGTCTCCTTCGGCCTCTATTTCTCATGGCTCAGCCTCCTCTTCTCCAGCAGCCCCCCCCCCCCGTTTAAATAGTGGAGGGGAGGGGGATCTTCCCTCCCTGCGTGTCATCACGCATGGTCCCCCTCCCTCCATAAGGCTCCACCAAGGAGCTTAATAGCTCCTTCTATTCCCCTCCCCCTCCAGCTCGTCAGTCGGCTGGAGGGATAAGGGGGGATTTTTTTTTTTCCATTTCTCCCATTTTTTTAGATTTAGTTGAGACAGGTTCACGCGTTTAGTAAAACGGAATGTTACACCTTCCTCTTGAACTTCCCCAAGATACCATGGCTCCCATTAATCATCTCAATACATTGTTCCATTCTCAGGCTTTCTGGGTGCTCATGCTTCCTCTATCAGTAAACCCTTGAGTTTTAGACATAATGAGGGGATATTGGGTGCAAAGACTCTTTTGGGAGATTGGGGGTTATGTGACACTATATCCACCATCGATTGACTGGCAAGATACCTTGAAGCCACATTTCTTTGAAGATGAGAAGGAATTACATGATAGTGTTGACATGCTGGCTGAATTTTTGGTGTCTTAGAGATCAAAGAAGGAAACCTTGTTTAAACAAGTTGATGATCTAAGCTATTCTATGGCTCAAGCAGGTTTTTGGATAGCTCAAGATGTGGATTATATTGTGGCTTGGCTTCAGGATCTTTTCAGTGGGGTGTACCCAACCAAGAATGTTCACTCTAGAAATCGACAGGGGGAAAGCTCTAATAGATCAATCAATATGTTGGGAGTTCATGCCTTTGGCACTCCCCTCCACACACCTTGGTGTGGTTGAAGCTTCAACAATAGGTTTTGAAGTTGGAAATTTTCTCAAATGGAGAAAGTTTTATGGGGATGTTGTCTTAATCATGTTCTGTGATTGGCCAGTTAATAAAATAGCAGTTGGATGGAGAATGCTTTATGGCAGATTTTTCAATACTGTGGTTATACTTTTCAAACAAAGTGATCTAGCTTTTGGATTTGAAGTGGTTGAAGAATGGCAAGCATACAAGTGAGTGAAAGAAATACTCTTTTACCTCAATGTGGATATACATGCTGAAAGTTATCAGGACATTCAAATAGCTTGTGTTTGTAGTTCATATCATTTGTTTGTGAAGGTCTAATCCATAAACAAAATCTTGCCTTGATGTCTTGGGAGGATTTTTAGTTCACAGGTTTATGAATGACATAATTATTGAGAAATGCAGCTATTTTCCTAGGGGGTGCCTTCTCTTTGGGCTTCTTTAGTCCATCTTGTATTGGTAGATTTTTTCACAACTAAAGCTTTGAAAGTGGTAGGTTCTATTATGTTGCAATGTTAATGCTTTTAAAGCATACTAGGATGCCTTCAAAGACATGCTATGCATCAGCAAACTGAAAGCAACTAAAAATAAAAATAGGAGTGGATGTCTAAAACGGGCCAGTTTTTTTACACTAGCTTCATTATACGAATTGCCAAAGAGTGGAGTGATAGAAACTTGCTTTGATGATGTTGAATCATTAGGACAATTAGAGGAGAACGACTTTATTACCACACAGAGTTGTTGACCCATGAGCCATGCAAGCATGCTTGGATGATGTTATTAGATGAGGAAGAAAACCCATTAGCCATACTCTTGCCATTATGACATCGTGCCAATACATCTTCAAGTCTTGTGGAAATGATGAGACTTGGAGACAAAAGTGCTTCAAGCACTATTGAGTAGGCCCTTTTTTGTACTTTTACCTCTGTTGCGATTGCCAAATTTTGTAGAACCAATTATTAGCATTCAACTCTTTGGCCACCAAGGGATTAATATCAATCAAAATACATGATCTATATATCCGAAACATTCCCTCTAGATATTGTTCTTAGAAAACCAATATCAAGTAGCTAGCTGGATGGATGATTCTACTTTTTAATGCACATTTGAGTTTTGTTTATTAGCCATCACTTTTTCTTTTGCAAATGACTTTATTAGATCTTTGAGCATTATCCAAAAGCAGAGGGGTTCCTGTTTATTTAATATCATGTTATTTTGAAATATTGGAACTTACTGCAAGCCAATAAAACTAAATTTTGGAATATATAGAAGGTCAGTTTGTCAACCTTCTAGCTTGAAAATTAACTCCTTTGTAAGTTTGACTTAAAAAAGATTATGTTCCTGTTTTTTAATTTCATTTAATGTATATTTTATGTGAGGATCAAGAGTTTGGTGTGGGGTACAAGCTATTGTACAGTATATAGATGGAATGATTTCATTAAGCCTTTTTTAAATTCCAATGGTTAAGACACATAGTGTTGGTAGCTGCCATTCACAAGATGCTATAATGTTCAAACACCTGCTACTCTCTTTGAACTATAAGCACATTGTCTAGTGAAAATGGCATTATAGAGCTTATTCAAACTAATTTGAATGGACAACAAAGCAATTGTAATTGATATATCCACTTTAGTGAGGTTGTTCCTTTCCAGTTTATTGTTGCAAGAATTATCTTGAAAGCACGCTAAAAATAGGCATCATCTTCTCTAAATAGGAGGAATCCTGCCTATCTCGCAGATCAGAATAGGATGCTTGGGGTGACCACCACGAGCTTTTGTATAATATATTCCCTTCAATTCTTAATTATTCCTACTACCACATTATAGAAGATATCAAAAACACAAAGAGATATTCATTATCGGTAGAATCTGAAGTTTGAACGTATGGTCAACAAAGACGCTTAGGGTCTTCACCAAGAAAAAGATCCTTACACCATTGAACATAATCAGATGATATTTTATCCTAGACCATTTGATCTTATGCTAAGGAATCGGAGGAACATGTAGTGAGCTTGCTGCAAGTTAACGTTCATGTTACATGCTGCATTTAAGTACCTTGATTGGAGAAAAGGATTTGTATAGTTGGCCCTATAGGTTTAGGAGTAGCATCAGCAAAAGGAGATCAGATCAGCCCACTCACTATCATTCCAGACTTACTATCATTCTAGGCTTAACTTGGAGCAATTTTTTTGAGTTTTACAACTTCATCAGCTACAAACAAACCAACAATTCAAGTTTCATCTTGAAGACCAATTTGAACTCCACCATACATGTAATGTGCTGCTGGTACCATAGGTATATGATACTTCTTGAGCAGCCTTAGCCATAGCTTGCAACATCAAAAATAAATGCCAATTGCAACATCAATCTCAACATAGCTACTTTGAAGGCCTTCAATAATCTACTCAAGATTCAACAGACTTACAAAATTGTCTTCCTTCTTATGGTTGCTTTCTCATGGAAGTCCCAGAATTGGCAGTGGGTTATGTCAAGAATCACGTGGTGGGAGGACTTGCTTGAGCTGCTACGCTAAACACACACTGTATACACAAGAGGAAGCTCACTCAAGAACACAAGAAGAGAGATGGAGGCCAAAACGTTTTCTTGCTAGTTTCTTCTTCTTTTTCACACAATATACAATGTACACAAAGTATAGATAAGATACAACATAAAGGAAAGTGGCCTACTAAGTCAAACAAGGCATAACCGGCTATACTAATCGACTGGTGCTATGTCTTTGCCAGCTGTAGTAGCTAGGTGTAACAAACTAAATATAATAAGTGATAAGTCAATGGCCATGTTGTTACGAATCGCGTGGTGGGGGGACTTGCACAAGATGCTGTGCCGAACACACACAGAATGCACAAGGAGAAGCTCACTCAAGATACAAGAAGAGAGATGGAGGCCAAAACGTTTTCTTGCTCGTTTCTTCTTCTTCTTCCACACACTTTACAATGTACATAAAGTATATATAAGATACAACATATAGGAAAGTGGCCTACTAAGTCAAACAATGCATAACTGACTACACTAGTCGACTGACTCTATAACTATGCCAGCTATAAATAGGTGTAACAACCTGAATATAATAAGTAATGAGTCAATAGCTATGTGAGAGTCATAATGACCACCAATGTGCTAAGTGTAGTTGTGTGGGCCCATATAAATAGGTGGTCCATCATTAATGTCGGCATGTGTTGAGCTTGCCATCTCAACACTCCCCCTCAAGCTCAACTGCATCTTTGCAACTCCAAGTAAGCTTCGAAACTTTTGAAGCTTCTGTGTACCCAATGCCTTCGTGAAGATGTCAGCTATTTGATCCTGTGTGCTGACATACACCAAGTCAGTCTCACCTGCTAGTATCTTCTCTCTCACAAAGTGGTAATGTACCTCAATATGTTTTGTCCTGGAATGGAACACAAGGTTCCTAGCCAACTGTATACTGCTCATGTAAAATGACAACTGGACCTTCCACTTGCACATCTAAATCAGCCAATAACTTTTGTAGCCATACTACCTCACATGGTGCAACAGCAGCACCTCTATACTCACCCTCTGTACTCAACAAAGCAATTGTAGATTGCTTTTTTCTGCTCCAAGTAACTGCTGCACTACCAAGAGAGAACATGTATCCGTTGGTAGATATTCTATCAAACATACTACCAACCCAATCTGCATCTGTGTATCTAAACGCCTGTACATCTGTACCTGCCTCATAGAAAAGTCCATAATGTAATGTGGACTTCACATATCTCAATATGCATCTGACTGCATCCAAATGTGGCTTTCTAGGTACTTGCATAAACTGACTCACAAGACCAACAGCATAGCTCAAGTCTGGCCTTGTAATGGTCATGTAGATCAAACTCCCCACTATCCTCCTGAACATAGTAGGGTCTTCTATCTCATCCCCAACATCAGCACTCAACTTTACATTTTGCTCCAACGGGACTGAAAGTGGTTTGCATGCTGTCATACCATACTTGGACAACATATCCAAGCCATACTGTCTTTGGGACAACCATATACCATCATCACATCTGATCACCTCAATGCCAAGGAAGTACCTTAGCTCACCTAAATCCTTCATCTCAAACTTCTTCTTCAAAAAGTCCTTGACTTCAGCAATCCCACTATCACTATCACATGTAATAATCAAGTCATCCACATAGATGACTATGATGACCAAACCTGCATCTCCCTTTCTCACATAAAGTGAGTGATCAGCATCAGAAACATAAAAGCCAATATTGACAAGATACTCTCTGATCTTGTCAGACCATAGTCTAGGTGCTTGCTTGAGCCCATAGAGCTCCTTCTTCAACCTGCACACATACATGGGATACTCTAAATCTTCATAACCTACTGGCTGATCCATATACACTTCTTCCTGCAAATCACCATGCAAGAAGGCATTCTTCACATCCATTTGCTGCAACCTCCAACCTTTGGCTACTGCCAAAGAAATCACACATCTGATAGTTGCCATCCTAGCAACTGGACTGAAGGTTTATTCATAATCTATGCCATATGTCTTTGCATAGCCTTTTGCAACCAGCCTAGCTTTGTACCTACTAATAGAACCATCTGCATTGTGCTTAATCTTATAAACCCACTTACATCCAATAGCTTTCTTGCCCTTTGGCAATGATAATAGATCCCAAGTCTTATTGGCCTTTAATGCAGCCATCTCCTCATCCATTGTTGCATCCCAATGAGCATGACCAACAACCTCCTCAAAATATGTGGGCTCAACATCCTCAATCAGTTTCACCATATAAGCATAATGGTGAGCTGCATAACCTTAAAAATCAAATCTGTTAATAGGGTATCTCACCCTGCTAGACCTGCGTACCACTGGATCACTCAATGGAGTCTTTGCATTGACGCATGCTCTCTGCACACCTAGAGTTCTCATTGAAGGAATGCCAAGCTCATCATCTAGGGTCTCTGAGCCACTGGAGTCTCCATCAAGAACTGTGTCAATGCCATCTAACACTTTATTCTTTCCTTTGTCTTTACCTGTAGTGCTACTAAATGCACCTGAAGATGTAGAGATACTCCTTAGTCTCCCAAATCAAGGACTACCAGATGATGTCTCTAGTCCACTAAGAGTCCGTGATTCTTGCTTTTCAGCCTGCACATGAGTGTCATGATCATCATCATCATCCAATGCATCACCACTAGATGCATACCAACTGCTCATTTAATCAAAGATGACATCCCTGCTCACTCTGAACTTACATAGGCTAGTCATATGATTGGATGCACCTAAATCAACATATCAGACATCATCATATATTCCCTTTCCTGTAATAGCATTCAACATATGCTGCATAACAAACAGACGTTCATTTTTGTCTTCATTCTGTCATGAAGACGATGCATAGTTTCCTTGCTGCAACTTACCACTGCGAATATCATCTTTCTTAGCATAACATTGGGCTGCAATATGACTTGTTTTGCCACAGTAGTGACACACAATACCAGAGTTGTTAGAACCTCTGTTCTGCCATCCATCTCTTCCTCTAAAGCTCCCCCTACCTCTAAAGTTACCACGACCTCCTGAAACCTGTATATCACCAAATTGCTAATTCAATCTGTTTTGCTTGTTGTCACTACCATGTCCTGTACCATGGCCTCTTGAAGAGGACCTGCCACGTTCCCTTCCTAAACTGGAGTAGAAAGCTTGGGCCTATTCACCACTTTTTTCAGATGTCTCACTCAGCATGTTGATCTCTTCAGTGATCATAAGGGAGACCAACTCATCGAAATTTGGAAATGGCTTTCTGACATATACGGAAGTTACAAAAGACTTCCAAGCCTTTTCATTGTTAAGTCCACCCAAGGTAGACGACACCAAATCATCATCATCTGGCATTGCATCAATCGCTGCCAAGGCATGTGCAATGCTCCTTACCTTCAGTGCATACTCATTGATAGACATCTTCCCTTTCTTCAATGTATTCAACTCTTGCTTGAGTTGAATCTTTTGTGCCTTTGTATTTACGAAAAACATACTTTCAAGTATGGTCTAAGCTACATATGAATTCTTTTCATTTCTAATATGTCCCAGCATATTATTGTCAATTACTGCAGGCAGCCAATACATGACCTTTTTGTCTTTTGCATTCCATTCCTTCCGTGCCTTTGTCTCTTCTGCAGTTGGAGGATCACTCACCTCCGGCTCCTTTTCTTCACCTGAAACAAACTCGTAGAGGCATTTTCCAATAAGGAAGTTCATGACACGGAACTTCCATGAAGGGTAGTTGTTCTTGTCAAGCTTCTCAATGATGGGGTTTCCACTGTTCTCTGCCATTATCACAAAACTAATACCAAACAGCAAGCAAATCTTCTGCAACCCTCGGCCTCTAGTGCACAACAATACACCAAACAACCTTTTTCACTTTTTGCTTAACAATACATGCAATCTACAACCAGTTTGTAGATAAACCTTGTATTTATTCACTAATAAACACCTTTGAACTTATAGATCTCAAAACTATAACCTGTGCTCTTGTATACGGTAGACACGACTGAAATTGTAGGATATCTGGAACTGCTGTCCGCAACCTTGCGAGTCTAAAATAGGGCCTGAAATCTTCGTGCACACCAAATCTCACTGTAATCTGAGATTTTTGCTTTGCCTTGCTTCCAGTGCCTCCACAGGCACTGTCCAAGAGAAGAAGTAGAGAATGGAAGAGCTTCTTACCTGTTGCTTGCTTGCTCGAATCCTTGGCTCCTCTCCTTTTCTTTAGCCTTCAAAACCAGTCTCAATCAGTGGTGCAGCTCTGATACCATGTCACAAATCGTGTGGTGGGGAAACTTGCTCAAGATGTTGCGCCGAACACACACACAAAATGCACAAGGAGAAGCTCACTCAAGAGACAAGAAGAGAGATGGAGGCCAAAACGTTTTCTTACTGGTTTCTTCTTCTTCTTCCACACACTTTACAATGTACACAAAGTATATATAAGATACAATATAAAGGAAAGTGGCCTACTAAGTCAAACAATGCATAACCGACTACACTAGTCGACTGGCGCTATAACTATGCCAGTTGTAAATAGGTGTAACAACCTGAATATAATAAATAGTGAGTCAGTGGCCATGTGAGAGTCATAATGACCACCGACGTACTAAGTGTAGACATGTGGATCCATCTAACTAAGTGGTCCATCATTAAGGTTCGCATGTGTTGAGCTTGTCATCTCAACACATGTGAGTATCATAATGACCACCAATGTGCTAAGTGTAGATGTGCAGACCCATCTAGCCAGGAGGTCTATCATCAATGTCTACACATGTTGAGCTTTCCATCTCAACACTCCCCCTCAAGCTTAACTCTTATCTCTGCAACTCCAAGTAAGCTTCAGAACTTTCGAAGCTTCTTTGCACCCAATGCCTTTGTGAAAATGTTAGCTATCTGATCCTATGTGCTGACATATACCAAGTTGATCTCTCCTACAAGTACCTTCTCTCTCACAAAGTGTTAGTGCACCTCAATGTGTTTTATCCTAGCATGGAACACTGGATTCCTAGCTAGCTGTATGCTGCTCATGTTGTCACAATGAATGACAACTGGACCATCTCCATGCACATCCAAATCACCTAATAACTTTTACAGCCATACCACCTCACATGCTGCCATAGCAGCACCTCTATACTTAGCCTCTGTACTCGATAAAGCAACTGTAGGTTGCCTTTTGCTGCTCCATGTAACTGCTGCACTACCAAGGGAAAACATGAATCCACTTGTAGATCTTCTATCTGACATGCTACCAGCCCAATCTGCATCTGTGTATCCAAAGACCTGTACGTCCTTACCTGCCTCATAAAAAAGTCCATAATGTAAAGTGGACTTCGCATATCTCAATACACGTCTAATTGCATCCAAATGAGGCTTTCTAGGCATCTGCACAGCAGAAATTGATTGAAAAGGCCAACAACATAGCTCAAGTCTGTCCTTGCGATAGTCATGTAAATCAAACTCCTTACTATTCTCCTGAACATAGTAGGGTCTTCTATCTCATCCCCAATGTCAACACTCAACTTCACATTTTGCTCTAAAGGTACTGAAAGAGGCGTACATGCTGTCATACCATACTTGGACAACATATCCAAGCCATACTGTCTTTGGGACAGCCATATACCATCATCACATCTGATCACCTCAATGCCAAGGAAGTACCTTAGCTCACCTAAATCCTTCATCTCAAACTTCTTCTTCAAAAAGTCCTTGACTTCAGCAATCCCACTATCACTATCACATGTAATAATCAAGTCATCCACATAGATGACTATGATGACCAAACCTGCATCTCCCTTTCTCACATAAAGTGAGTGATCAACATCAGAAATACAAAATCCAATATTGACAAGATACTCTCCAATCTTGTCAGACCATGCTCTAGGTGCTTGCTTCAGCCCCATAGAGTGCCTTCTTTAACCTGCACACATATGTGGGATGCTCTAAATCCTCATAACCTGCTGGCTACTCCATATACACTTCTTCTTGCAATTCACTATGCAAGAAGGCATTCTTAATATCCATTTGCTGCAAACTCCAACCTTTGGCTACTGCCAAGGCAATTAGACATCTAACAGTTGCCATCCTAGCAACTAGACTGAATGTCTCTTCATAATCTATGCCATATGTTTTAGCATAGCCTTTTGCAACCAGCCTAGCTTTATACCTATTAACTGAACCATCTGCATTATGCTTGACTTTGTAAACCCACTTATAGCCAATAGATTTCTTACCCTTAGGTAAGGGTACCAAATCCCAAGTCTTATTGGCTTCTAATGCAGCCATCTCCTCATCCATTGTTGCATCCCAATAAGCATGACCAATAGCATCCTCAAAATAAGTGCGCTCAACATCCTCAACTAGTTTCACCATATAAGCATAATGGTGAGCTACATAACCTTCAAAACCAAATCTTTTAACAGGGTATCTGACCCTGCTAGATCTACGTACCACCGGATCACTAAATGGAGCCTTTACATTACTATGAGCTCTCTGTACACCTGGCATCCTGACTGAAGCTCATCATCCAAACTCTCTGAACCATTAGAATCTCCATCAAATCCCAAATGACTGGTAGATGCATCATTACCATCTAGCACTTTCTTCTTTCCTTTGTCCTTCCCTGCAACACTTATAGATCTAGCTAAAGATGTGGGGCTACTCCTTAGTCTCCTAGACCAAGGGCTCACTGTAGGTGTAGTACTAGATGATGTTTCTGGTCCACTAAGACTCCGTGATTCTTGTTTATCTTTCTATACATAGCTATCATAATCATTACCATCATCCAAAACATCACGAGGAGGTGTATACCAACTTCCCATCTCATCAAAGATAACATCCCTTCTCACTCTGAACTCACCTATGACAGGGTTATAACAGCGATACCCTTTCTGCTCTAAAGAGTATTCAATAAAAATACATTTTTCTGCCTTTGGATCAAGCTTCTTTCGTAGCTCATCTGGCACATGAATGTTTGCAACACAACCAAATACCTTCAAGTGCGATACATCAGGCTTCTTGCCAGTAAAGCATTCTTCAGGAGTCATCCCATGAATTGCAGCTGTGGGAGTTCTATTCATAATGTAAACAACAGTATGGATAGCCTTAGACCAAAAATATTTGGGCATATTCTTTTTAGTCATTAATGCCTGTGCAACTTCTGCAATATGCATGTTTTTTCTTTCTACAACACCATTTTGCTATTGGGTTATACCTGCAAGTAAATTGCCTCTTTATCCCATGAGTCCTCAAGAAGCCACTAAACTCATTAGAGAGGTACTCTCCCCCTCCATCTGATCTCAAGAACTTTACTTTTAAGCTTGTTTCTATTTCAATAGTTGCCTTAAAAGATTTGAAGTGCTCAAACACATCACTTTTTTCCTTCATGAAGTATATCCATAACTTCCTTGAACAATCATCAATAAATGTGACAAAGTATTTGCTACCACCAAGAGATACATTCTGTGTAGGCTCCCAAACATCTATATGCACTACATCAAGTATTTTTCTACTCACTTCTCTATCATGCAAGAAGGGTTGTCTTACCTGCTTACCAAATTGGCATGCTTCACAGACTTTATGCAATTCTGCAACTCTAAAAGAAGGCAACCCTGTAACCAATCCTCTAGACTACATTAATTTAAGCCTTTGCACATTTGCATGTCCAATACATTTATGCCATATTTCAATATCTACAACTACTCCTTTTCCTTTAGCATATATAGCAGCATCCATTGCAGGAATTCCAGCATCTAAAGTGAACATTCGGCCAACTCTACTTCCTTTTGCGACCAACCTACACTTATCATTAAAGTCTTCTACAAAAAAACCTTTTTCATTGAATCGGACCTGCAACCCCTGCTCTACCATTTGGCCAACAGATACTAGATTCTTTGTAATTGATGGCACATGTAATACATCTGTCAGACTCTTTGTCTGGCCATCATACAAGGACAAGGGAACCTTTCCAATGTGTGAAATTCGATGGCATGAATCATCACTCGTCTGCACATAACCTGGGTTTTGTAAGCCTTGCATCTCTCCAAACCATTCAACATGACTAGTCATATGATTAGATGCACCTGAATCAACATACCATACATCATCATGTGTTCCCTTTCCTGTAACTGCATTCATCATATGCTACATAACAAACAAATGCTCATTTTTGTCTTCATTTTGTCATGAAGACGATGCATAGTTTCCTTGCTGCAATTTACCATTGTGAATATCATCCTTCTTTGCATAACAATGGGTTGCAATATGGCCTGTTTTGCTACAATAATGGCAAACAATAGCAAAATTTCCAAAACCTCTATTCTGCCATCCACCTTTTCCTCTAGAGCTCCCCCTGCCTCTAAAGTTTCCTCTGCCTCTAGAAACCTGCATTTTACCAAATAGTTAATTGAACCTATTTTGCTAGTTATCACTAGCACGTCCCATACCATGACCTCTCGAAGAGAATCTACCACGTCCCCTTCCTGAACTCGAGTAAAATGCTTGGACCTGTTCAGCATTTCTTTTAGACGAATCACCCTGCATATTGATCTCTTCAGTAATCATGAGAGACATCAGCTCATCAAAATCTAGAAATGGCTTCCGTACATATACTGAAGTAACAAATGATTTCCATGCCTTCTCATTGTTAAGGCCACTCAGAGTGGATGAAACCAAATCATCATCATCCGGCATTGCATCAATTGCTGCTAAAGCATCTACAATGCTCCTCACCTTCAATACATACTCATTGACAGAAATTTTTCCTTTCTTCAAGGCATTCAACTCTTGCTTGAGTTGAATCTTTTGTGCCTTTGTTAATCTGCAAAATATACAGTGATCTACTTGCACACCAAATCTCATAGCAATCTAAGATTTTTGCTCGACCCTGCACTCCTTCACTTCAGCCTTCGAAATCAGCCTCTCTCAATGGCACCGCTTTGATACCATGTTAAGAATCGCGTGGTGGGGGGATTTGCTTGAGCTGTTGCACCAAACACACACTGTATACACAAGAGGAAGCTCACTCAAGAACACAAGAAGAGAGATGGAGGCCAAAACGTTTTCTTGCTAGTTTCTTCTTCTTTTTCACACACTATACAATTTACACAAAGTATAGATAAGATACAACATAAAGGAAAGTGGCCTACTAAGTCAAACAATGCATAACCGACTACACTAATTGATTGGTGCTATGTCTTTGCCAGCTCTAGGTAGGTGTAAAAAACTAAATATAATAAGTGATAAGTTAGTGGCCATGTGAATATCATAATGACCACCAATGTGCTAAGTGTAGATGTGCATACCTATCTAGCTAGGCAGTCCATCATCAATGTCCGCACATGTTGAGCTTGTTAGGGTAAGTCATCACTTGAAGCATCATATTTGCAAGTCTCTTTGTGCTAATCTAGATTTGAACACTATTTCTCTCTTCTTGGTATCTAAAGACTACCAACAAAAAAAAGATCAATGTACTCCTATTTGATCTCTAGAAATTGTCAAATAAACGTTCGTTCCCCACCCTATGCATAGCAATGTTCCATTAATACACAGATCTTGGATCACACATTAAGGTGGAAACAAAATTGAGTCCGTGGCAAGATAGTAACCTTGTCATTGCTAAGAAGGCTTCTGATAACTGGATCATTAGTAGTTGTAACCTTGAAGTAGTTCCTATTCTTGAATTGCCTCAAATGCTGCTCACTCTTTGGATTCAGAAGGTCATAAGTCTTATCATAATATTCAAAATCACCACACATGAGAAGGTCCTCTGACTCTCCAACATTGAAGCTAAGCTTGGTGAATGTAGTAAAAGGGATCTAATCTAACATAGTCCATTCAGGCTGAATGTCAATGGAACTGCGAAAGACAACAGCCTCAAGGTATTGTGTGTATTCCAGATCTGATTGTAGAGTCGATTGTGGCAGAGTTTCTCTTTCTTAACCTCATGCTTGCTGGAGAATTAAAAACTATAGAGCTATCTTGAAGCTTAATAAAGCAGCAAAAAGATGAGCTGCTCAAGTAGGACTACCATTTTGCTGGACTACAATTTTTTTGTGAATACCTTATTGCCAACCATGATGACCTCCCCTCCATCATTGCTGAAGTGCAAGGAGAAAGTGAAAGTAGAATTTGATGTTCGAAGGGTCATAATAGGAGTTGCAGGCTGCAAGGGAAAAGCTGGCGGGAGAGCACTAACAATGTTGAAGTGAAGATGAGAAGAGGAGTAGGTTGTTGGTTAGTTGGGTTGAAAGAGGTAGCAGATCCAGTGTTGCAATGAAGGTGAGAAGAGGAGTAGCATGCTATTGGTCTCAATCATTTGCTAGGCTAAAAGAGGTAACAGATTTAGTGCTTTTTGAACAATATTTTAGAAGGGGGATGGGGGTTTTTTAAAAAACCCTCCATGTGGCCTTGTTTTTTGGTTAGTGTCGTGGGCACCTTCTGGAAAACTATTTCCTTTTGGAAATCCTTGCTAGAAAAGCTCCCTGGTGTGGGAGAAGCATATGCCATGCTTGCATTCTGAGAAATCCAAGCAATTGAAGACAATTTCTCTGATGGCGCTTGCAACAAGTTTGATATTGGGGGGACAAGTCAAGCAATGGGGAAGGGGGAGGCAGCAGTGTCAGGACCTAAAATGAGCATGACATTGGCTCTCTAGCACTAGCCCGGACCTTTAAGACACACAAGACACCCCACACAACCTCGTGGCCAAGAGCATCTAAGGCTCACACTACACTAAAATATAATATCGATTTTTCATTTGTAATAGGACATAGTCCAATGTTTACCTTCCCATGCTCCTCAGAGGGAGATCCCATAATATATGGTTATAATACCTCATATCACATACACAGGAGGCAACCCCTCAGCTGAAACATCGTGGCCTCATTGCAACTCTCCTACATCTCAGGGAGGCCCCAAGATATGCTGCCTCAACATATAAAAAACACAATACATAGTCCACTCTTTGATTTATCGAAGGATTCAGGAGTTTATATTTCCTCACTAAACTTATCCCAAGGAACCGCTCGTCTAACCTACAGCAAAGTACTTCCTCACACTCTCAGCGTTGGTCAATGTTCGGCATACAAGTGCTATGCATCCAGGAGATTATACCATATGGCATGTAAAATGAAAAAGTGTATGCCTATTGTGCACAAATAATATTTATCAAATCAGCATTTTGTGATGTGCAAAAACAACCATTTCATGATCTTCACTTAACGTATGCTTCGATGTATGGAGACTAGCACCGATTCCTCGTACTACTAGCCTCTTAACACTTAAATAAAATATTTTCCTATATGATGTGCACAACCAAAAGATCAGACTTTACTTCATTCTCAACACTTAAATGCTTCCACAACTCTTTTTTCACCCTACCGCTTATGTGTTGCATTGTTGCATAGGTGTAGGGTTTTATTTTTTGTCATTTTGGATGTGTGAAGCAATAAAAACACACTAAAACATACAAAAAAGGGTGACTTGAGGCTATATCTCATGCCTCAACCTTGCCAAATATCCAGGGACATTACTCATATTTTTTCTTATTTTTCGGAGCACAAAAATCCATTTTTCTCCATTTTTAACTATTTTTTACTATTTATTAATGCATAAAATAGGTTAAGTTTTAATCTATGATTAGTGACTAATTATGATAGCTAAAAAATGATTTTTAAAAGAATTTCATTCCACGCGCATCTCTTTTTCCCACCCGAAGCCAACAAAATCTTCATTTTTACTCTAAAAAGTCGCTTTTCGGGTTGTAATTTAATTATTGCGACTATCATATCATTATGGTTCTGCATTTCCTCTATGCACAACCCTCAATCATAATGCAACCAAGATCCAAACAAAATTTTGTTCCATATGAATTTCATTTAGACCATCAAACATACAAAAGAAGCAAATTTCCTTTGTAAAAATGAGGCATACCACTTATATGCGTGTTGCGGGTTTTTAAAATCTGACTCGAGATAGAAAAATAGTCCAACATTGATGATGAGTCCTTCTCCACTCATCCATCTTCAACCACACTCGTTTTGGAAGCAATCTAGTACACCGTCGGGACGAGCATTCACCAATCGGGCTTCTTCCACATGAATTGCCTCCTTAGGGGAGAGAGAGGGAGGAGAGAGAAAGACTAAAACAAGATCTTCCAATCCGCAGAGCCATCTTGCATGTGAAGCCTGGCATTAGAGGGTGAAAAGATTTAGTAGATGATTGGTGCAATTAGATCAGGGGGGTACATTGAGGTTTGATATGGCTAATGGCCCCCCTTCTCTCCATTTCGTCGCTTGTTGCCACCATGGGGCCTTCTCCTTTTTTTTCTCGCTAAAAATAACAATCCCCCCTCGATCGCATGAAAAATTTGGGGGTGGCCCCAAACGTCACACCCCCTCTTACCCCTTAACTCTTTTTAGACTTGTCCTATTTTGGTCTTGGCCTCGGGCACTCCCATTTCCGTGTACGTCCTCTGATTCGACTCCTAAAAATTACTGCATGTCCATCTCAAAGTCCCCCACTACCTGGCTCTTGTTGGGATCCAATCTAGCAGTCAAAAAAATTATGAAAAAACCATAACCGTCAGTTGGTGGGTTTTTAAAGCACTTTGGGAACTCAGCGGGCTGCTTGTTGCTTAAAATCAACCTAATTGCCTATGCCACCTTTGACCGAGTTTATTTTTCCCTTGAAATTTGGATTTTTTTGGCAATTTTTGAGCACTTTTCTGGGCCCAAACTCCACTGCTGATTGGCCTAATCAAGAAATATTTTCTTTTAGCACATTTTTCATTTTAGGCCTTTATGTTTCCATACTCGGGCATGTAAAAATGAGGGAGTTGAGAGTAGTGACTCAAGGAGAGTAGAGCATTGGCCTCAGGTCCTATCTCGGTACCTAAGAACCTATCAATCCCTCACAATATGACACTGAACCCTTTTTTTACACTTACTTTTATTTTCGCTCTAATCTTCCTTGAATCTTAATTTTTAGCTAGATGCCACCCCCAGGAAGACAAGGACTCGTCCCTAGGAACGTACCAGGTCTTTGGAAGGCAATGAACAATTGCTCAAGGATTTTTCATTCTTTTTTTCCATATTTATAGGGGTTAGAACACCTTTTTACACACCTCCGTATATGTATTTTTTGATAGCTTCAGAACTTGTTCGTCTCGTGATATGTAAGGGCATGCTTCTCTAACTGCCTCTCACACTAATAGGAACTCCTAGAACGGTCACCTATCACGTCAGCAGAACAGGATCATTAGAACTTCCTTCTAAAATAGGTCTTTTAGTGTCTGACAATGCCTTTATAGAAGGCAACAACCGCTTAAACCTCCCACAGATATACCTAACCTAAACGTGGGACTTCATGCCTTGATTGCCGGTCCCTAACAAACAAAAAGAAAGTAACCCTCACATATAGATATATCATTAATTACTTAAGGGAAAAGGAAAAGACTCGTGAAAGGGATGAAACCACCTGGAATGGCCACAAGAAGCTCCTCTGCAGCAAAGGCTCCCTCTAGTGACTTTGTCAACCTATATGATGCAATCACTAAAATAGAAACCACTAAACGTACCTACACCAAACAGACATATGGCCCTCTTGGCCTAAAGAAATAGCACATTTTACTGCAAACTAACTAGCCCTCTTGGCCTAAAGAAATAATCATGTCACTGCAAAACTGACTGGCCCTCTTGATCTAATGAAATCAAACATTAAAACCTGACGAAAAGGGCCCTCTTGGCCTAAAGAAATCAAGTAAACCATCTCATATATATCCCTCCTTGGAAAATTTATACATAGGCAACTAGATGCTCTAGCCCAAGGAGGAAATAGGGCTCCTGCCCTAAACTAAATGCATCAGATTGTGACCCGTACCTCATTCATAAATAGCAAGAGGCATACGCATAACATCTCATTTGATCGACCTATGGGTCCCAGATAATAGTGGTAGATGGGTCTTGGCCACTCTTCGCATTACCCATATCAACCATCGCTTGCCATATAATGCGTGGTCTGATAAAATTCCCCACAAACGACCAGGTCTTGTCTCATTATCAATAGCAACATCCAGATTAGGACCACATTTGAAGAAGAGGTCCTCTTCATAAGCAAAATTTGCTAAGGAATCCGCAAACTGATTCGAAGAATGTGGAATTAGCTGAAGAGATACACTCTCAAATTCATCAAATAGGGTCATAGTAGTTCGATGATACATGCAAAGGATGGGATTTCAGACTGTGTATGTCCCATTTAGTTGATTTAAGATCAGCTCGAAATCCCCTTTTACTAACAACCCGCAAATACCACCTTTCTTGGCAATGTTCACTTCCATAATCAAGGCTCTATACTCCGCCATGTTGTTAGTGAATCCTACCCCAAGATAAACAGCTAATTTCATTGTAACTCTACGTCGGGGATCTCAAATAACTACTCCAACACTCCCTTTTTATTAGGAGCCATGGACACTCCATCAAAGTATAATGTGTACGTCCACAATGGGTTTACACAACTAGATCAGGAACTCCCCTATTCGTAATTATGATAGTCAAAATTCAACATGCTTAGAGGATGAACTGACAACTCCATCCCACTTTCTTCATTAAACTCAACAGGGATGCTTGTCAAAATTTTTAAACAATGATGGGGCAGAAAAATTTGATTTTCCACACAAAGGTTCCGTCTTCTTGCTCAATCACTTTGTATCCTTTGCTCCACCAAATAATCTTCCCTTGATGATATCTTTGCTCCAAGTATGGATGTTCCAAATAGGGAAATAACTGCCCCATCAAAACCAGCTTAAGCTCTCATGCAGGTCTCAGATCAACCCCAGCATGGATCTGCAGTGCATTTATCATGTTAGCATATTCAAAAATAATAAGGTTTAATCTTATTAAGATTAACCTTATTTTTAAATCCTACTCCCTGTAGATGAGCTAAATAAGCCATGGACTTATTTTTACCTATCTTAACTATCTCTGAACTACATCCATGCATGGAAATCTTATTTAAACTACCAACACTATGCAAAAGGTCTCCAAAGTCAAAGGTTCTTTCTTGTCCCACCATACCTGCAATTTTACTAAAATAAAATTCACTTGCATCTAATCCAGTGAGATGTAATGGACACTTGAGAGTAGGAAAAAGTTTATGATACATCTTTATGAGAAGTACAACAAAATGGCATGAAATTTGAATATCCATGTAGGTCTCCCTAGTTATGAAGTTTTTGTTCAAGTTATACGTGGCATGTTGATGTAGACATAGCCGCCAAAGCTTGAAGAAGAAACTAACCTTGGCTACCATCACCACACACTCCTTCAAGTTTAGATGTGGTGACAAGAAAATATCAATATAATTAGCCACAATATGCAAATATGCCATAATTCATTATATGCTTCTCTCTTTCCTCTGTATTTGTCTCACACAATGTTGCACTTGTCTGTTTATAGTCTTCTAGGGGCAGCTACCTAGTTCTTACAGTCATTTCTTTGTGTATCTCCATCTCTAGCTTGCCTTGTTTGATGGAAAATGAGTTGTAGACCATTGTAATATGATTGAGTCTAATCCAAATGTTACCAACTGCAAGTTGTCAAGTAGGGCTCTGGAGTGGACCAACAAGCTTTTTTCCATAGTGTATAAAGGCTTGATCATGTAAACCATATAGATGTCCTTCCACAATTCTCCCTTTCAATTTCCATCCACACTAATTAATAAAGAACTCTTCCTTGTTCTTCCCAATGTAATATTCAATCATATGCTTGTGCCATCCACTATCCCCATCTGAAGCATGTCCAATTACCGAGCCCTCCAAGGTTGATATGGATGGCCCTCCAAGGTTGGCACTCAAAAAGTAATCCAAGCATGGCCCATTCCAATGTTTAATGAGCTCAAACATGGTCTTCATAGACTTGAAGAATCTTTGTGCCTACTTGGCTCACACTACATTCCTTGCTACATCTTGAACAAAGTCCCACAAGGCTAGTTTACCTCTGAAGCTAGTTTACCTCTGAATTTACCTTGTTGATGGGCCTCAACTATATTATTACAAAAGCGTCACATGTCCTTCCTACTTAGGGATTCAAAGTTTTCTTCTTTTAAGGAGTTGATCCTCATAGAATGCACAACAACTCTTGCTCACAACCACCATAGCTTCCTCTTGGCCTCTTTCAAATGTTTGTTGGTCTCAATTGTCACATTTTTTAGCTCTTCACCACTAAGATAATCTAATTATCTTCCTCCTCCTGTGTTCCTAGGCTTCTCTTCTCGATAGCATCCGTCTCTCCATACACTCTCATGCAAAAATCATCATAAGCGGGAATTTTTTTGCAATATTCACAAGTGAACTTTTCAAAGGATTTTCCACCATACGAAATACAAGGACAATTCACATGGCTATAGCATCTATCTACCTTGGTTTCAATAGATCCATCATATAAGGTAACTTTTGTGTATGGCTCTAGATACCATCCATTCCCTATTTTAAGGTCATGTAGCATAGATTTTAATTCTGAATCACAAGCTTTGTAAGTTACAGTTCTTTGTCATAATCCCCAACAAAGAAAATTCAACTCACATGAAGGAGACATTGTTGGAGTCACCTGTACAAGTAGAAGGTGTTTCCAAATCTCTGTTGTTGGTGTTGCACTTTTTTGGGTTGATTGGAGAAAGGCACCCAATGACTTTTGTTGTGAATCCACCTCAATAATCTTTCTTGGTCATCCTTGAGCATTTGCTGAAACTACTTGGTTGGTGGATGATTTTTTGGATACAACCATAATGTGAGACTTTGACTTTACATGCTCTATAAGGAGTGTTTGCAAGTTTGGTCTTCGAGGACACAAGTGCAGCCACTTCTCATCATACTTATATACAACTCTTACTCTTCCTTTGTCTTTATAGTCATGCAAGGTTGCCTCAACAAAGCTCAAAATCAGATCTTGTATGATTTCAAGCTAAAATTCACAAACTAATATCAAAGGGATTAGGGATCAACTCTAAAATTCTTGCACATGCGATTGTTAAATGAATCCAAATTACATCCCTTTCCTAAACTAGAAATTGCTACATATAAAAAAACATTTTACTCAAGGTCTCAATTAAAAAAAAAAAGTGGCTACCTTCATGAGTGCTATTGAAAATATTCATCTCCTCTACATAAACTAAAATCACCATCATGTTATCTTCATTGCTTTCTTCTACATCCTTTGAGCTAGATATTGCTTCAACCTTCAATCCTCGGTTCATTAGATACCTTCTTTGATGTGCTTGATTCTCTAATACATGGGTTTTCATGAAATTGGAAAGGCATGAGTACAAAGATCGCCTGCCACTTACTCTCGATCCATAAGGAGATCCACATACATGGCACCATACTCAAACCAAGGGTCCACCATCTAGATCTTTCATGGTAAGCTCAAACTTATCATCTCTTGGTGGATTGAGCTCCCTCAACTTCTTGCGAGTACTCTCACATTAGGTTAGCCAACTTTCAAGTGTAAACTTTGAAAGCAACATGCTCTTGAGCTTATTTATAGCTTGCTTTGGGTTATCAACTAGATTGTGCATAGTTTTACCACTTGCTTTGAAGCTTGTAACTTCTATAGTATCATTCAAGTTTTTACATATCCATTTTGTGGGCCCCATCTCTCATCCCCAATCTCGTCTACTATGATTAAATCCCTCCTTATAGTAATAAATTTGACATTTTCTATGTGCCAATGTTCTTCTTGTATTGGGTTTAGTATGCAACATCCACTATCTTCATCTTCATCTCAATTATAAATTTGAAAAAACCAATCATATTTATTGCACCATATGTGGAATCAACTACAACTAGGACATACCCCAAATCACTTTCTCACTAGATTTATGCCCAAAAACCTTCATGGAAGTCTTTGAATCCTTGAGTTCTTGGCCTTGTATCTAAGTACATGATAGAAAAAGAGATGATAGTAATCAATAGCTTCTTAGGGGTAGGAAACATGCACTTACATCTACATAACACAAATATGATTTGTTGGGACCTAAAAATGGACCGGCACTAGCTATGGCACTAGCCGAACCTCATGCACAAAATAGACAACCCCACCACATGAAAATCAAAAATTCAAGGGAGCCCCCAAGAGTCACACTCTTTGGCAGTTCCAAAGTCCATTTCCACTTAACCTTTGGCCCTTGGCCTTTCGGGCATCCCCATTTCTGCATCCGGCCATCGAATTTGAGGTTTGAAAAATTTTGGGTGTCCGTCTCGAAATCCTCCACTGCCGATTATCTCCTTGAGTCTTGATACACCGAGAAATTATGAAAATTCCCCAACCACCATCTAGTGGGTCTTTAAAGCACTTTTGGGGCTTTGTCGCTTAAAATCATACTATTGCAGCTGTCGCCTTCGACAAAGTCTATTTTTCCCCTGAAATTCGCATTTTCAAGCTATTTTTAAGCACTTATCGGCATCAAAAATCATTTGTCATTGGCGACCATGGGATAGGGCGACTTAGAACGTTAGATCCCATGAATAGATCTGCACATAAACACAACCACACAAAGCATAAAGCTGATACAAAATACATACACATCAAAACACATCACAACTCACACCCTACCCCCTATCAAAACCAAGGCATGAAATCCACAAGGAGTAGGCCTAGCAAAATTAGACAAAAAGCCTAAAGCTAGTCACTAACCAACTGATCCAACATGGACAAGCTAAAAAGAACTATCAAAGAGGTCATCCTAAGTGGTGGTTTGAACTACCTACCTAACTCAGGACAACTCAACTAGGAACTCCTACGAGGCGAGGACTCCTATAGCCTAATCAAGAAATATTTCCTTTCAGCACATTTTTTCCTTTTAGCTTCTAATTGTCCATACTCGGGCGTGTAAAAAGGAGGAAGCCAAGTGTAGTGACCCAAGGAGAACATGGCATCGGCCTCAGGTCCTGTCTTGGTATCCAAGAACCTACCAAGCCCTTGCAAGGCGACACTTAATCCTTTTCTAATGCTCACTTTTATTTTCGCTCCAACCTACTTTTATTTACTTTGTTTTTTCAGCTAGTTGCCACCCCCAAGAAGACAAGGCATCGGCGCCCTGAGCTTATCTCGTCCCCAAGAACCTACCAGGCCTTCGCAAGGCGATAAAAATTTGCTCAAAGATTTTTCTTTCTTCTCTATTTTTATAGGATTTAGAACCCCTTTTTACACACCTCCGTATACTCATACATTTTCTTTCGGATATTTAGAGTTTTTTCCTTTTGGTTATTTTTAGTAGGCTTCTATAACTGCCTTACACTAATAGCACCTCCTAGAACAGCCACCTAGCAGGTCAGTAAAACAAGGTCACTAGGATTGCCATCTAAAACAAGTCTTTCAATGCCTGACAATGCCAGTACAGGAGGCAATGACTACTCAGACCTCCCACAAACATACAAAGCCTAAACCCAGGACTTCATGCCTTGATCACCGGTCCCCTAAAAAAAAAAAATACCCCTTACAGACACATACATCAGTATATGCTTAAGGGAAAAAGATTCGGAAAGGTGACATATGATTTTTTATGCCGAGAAGTACTTAAAAATAGCCAAAAATTACGAATTTCAAGGGAAAAATAGACTTCGTCGAAGGCAGTGATAGTGATCAGTATGATTTTAAGCGGTAAATCCCTAAAGCACTAGTGCTAATTTTCATGGAAAATCAAACAGTGGCAGATGGCCGATCTGGAATTTTCCTAGATGCAAAACGACATCAGGAATCCAACGCAAGTCTCGGATCTCAATTTCGAGGTTGTTTGATCCCCCATTTAATCCCCACAAGGTTCAGGGTTGTGAAGCAGCTACTAGATCTGGAAGCTGAGAAGAGCATGACGGGGCCCAGCTTTGTAGATTTCGATGCCACAGAACCACCCATCTAGACGGATCTCGAATCCAACATCGTTTGCCCCTCCAAAAGCGAAAAAACCACTTGTCAGAAGTATGAAAGCAAAAGTCATGAACTAGATAATTTGGGTTTTAAGCTTAAGCTCTAATTAAGAGCTTAAAGAAGCTCACGAAATGAAACGCCATGGGGGGGCGTCAGTTTTTTTATGCCCCATTTTTTCCTCATTTTTTATCATTTTCTGATTAGTCTGAGGCATGAGGAATCCTCTTGGCCCTGAGATGCTTCTATCCTTCGCCCTCCATCACCATAAACGAATCAAGGAATGATGACTGAGCAAAGAGATAAAAAACCAGTCTTTCTCTCTCCTCCCTCTCTCTCCTGCATAGAGGCAATTCATGTGGCAAGGATCAAGAAGAGAATCGGGTGATGGATATTTGTCCGGGAGGCACCGGATTGTTCCAAGAGTCTGAGGAGGCTGAAGGTTGAAGATCTATGTTGAAATCCATGGCTGGTGGGTCGATACACAGTCCCAATTAATTATTCAAAAAACCCGAAACATGCAAAAAGGCGGTATGCTCTATTTTATGAAAGAATTTTGCTTGTTTTTTATTGTTCATGGTCTAAATGGTGTGCACATGGGTTGAAATTTTATTTGAATGTTCCTTGCATTATGTTTGAGGGCTGCAATCAATGTTATGCAGAGCCCGTATTGATTTACAACAATTATAATTTTCAAAACCCGAAAAAACACTAAATTTGATGGAAAATGATAGTTATTTTGATTTTGAGTGGGAAAAAATGAGTGGACATGGGATAAAATAAGCAAAAATGCTAAGTTTTAGTTCAAATGATCAGTCATCAAAGGAAAACCAGAAAATATCCCTTTTTTATTAAAAATAAATAGGAAAAATAGAGAAAAATAGAGAAAAATGGGTTTCTTGTGTTCGAAAAATATGAAAAAATAAGATCTATGTATGTGAATGTCTGACGAGGCTGAAGCATAAGGTTAAAATTTATTTTGGCCTTGTACTTTGTGTTAGAGTGCATATTTATTGCTTTTACAGACAAAAAATGACATAAAAAACCCTCTACACCTATGCAACGTAGCAAAATCTAAACGGTGAGGGGGAGGATGATGTTATACAACCATTTAAACGCTGAAATAATACGAAGTCTGGTTGTTTTCTTTATGCATAACATTTAGGAGGCGGTTTATTTGAAAAATGATGAATCTAGTAGCAGGAGGGTTTGCCTTGGTGCTAGGTTCCTACAATGAAGCATTGCGTATTAGTGGAAATTCATTAAAAGGGTTGTTTTCACATGACACAGGCTGATTTCAAACCATAATTGTTTGTGCATAATCATCCGCCATTGCATAAATCATACTCGTGGTATATATTCCTGGCATGCATAGCAATTGGTTGAATATAAATGACCCACGCTGGAAAGAGTAAGGCACCCAAGCTGTAGGTCTAGACGGTGGATCCAAGGGGACAAGCACATGAGGACTGGTACATTCTTGGAACGATATAATATTGGTACTAAGAGTGGAGTCTGTTTCGTATGTGTTATATGTGTTAGCGACACATCTTGGGGCTAATCCCTAAGGTGTAGGAGAGTCACAGTGGAGCCACGACAATCAGTTGTTGGGGGTGCTTCCTTTGTGTGTAATACGTGGTACTTATTACCAATATGTGTGGGATACCTCCTCGAAGGGGTTTTGGGGAAGGTGATGTAGGACTACATATCAGCTACAAATGCAATATTAGAAGTATCTAGTGTGTATTCAGTTATGACATATGCTCCTGAGAGCACGAGGCCATGGGGTTGTCTTGTGCATGTTAGAGGTCTGGCTAGTGCTATAGCCAATGCCGGCCCATTTTAGGTCCCATCAAAAGGGGACGAAACCACTTGGAATGCCCACAAGAAGCTTCTTCGCAGCAAAGGCTCCTGCCAGCGACTTCGTCAACCTGTATGATGCAATCACTAAAATAGCAAACCATTAAACGTACTTGCACCAAATAGACATAGGGCCTCTTGGCCTAAAGAAATAGCACATTTCACTGCAAACTAATTGTCCCCCTTGGCCTAAAGAATTAACCATTAAACTATAACACTGACTGGCCCTCTTGGCCTAAAGAAAGCAAACATTAAAACTTGAAAGCAACTGGCTCTCTTGGCCTAAAGAAATCAAATAGAACAACACATATAGATCCCTCCTTGGAAGAAGGCAGATATACCAAATTACACTCTATTCCAAAGGGGAAAAATAGGGCTCTCAGCATTAGACTAAATGCATCAAGTTGTGACCCATACCTCCTGCATATATAGCAAGAGGCGTACGCATAACATGTCATCTAATCAACCTATGGGTCTAAGATAGTAGTGGTAGATGGGTCTCGGCTACTCTTTGCATTACCCATATCAACCATCATCTGCCATATAACGCATGATCTAATAACAGCCCCCACAAGTGACCAAGTCTTATCTCATTATCAATAACAACATCCAGACTTAGACCACAGTTGAAGAAGAGGTCCTCCACAAGTGACCAAGTCTAATCTCATTATCAATAACAACATCCAGTCTTATCAATAACAACATCCAAACTTAGACCATAGTTGAAGAAGAGGTCCTCCTCATAAGAAAAATTGGCTAATGAATCCACAAATTGATTCTAATAACTTGGAATCAGCTGAAGAGAGATGCTCTCAAATTCATCAAGTAGGGTTATATAGCAGTTCGATGATATATACGAAGGATGGGATTCTGGATTCTATATGTCTCATTGAGTTGGTTTAAGATAAACTCGGAATCCCCTTTTACTAACAACCGTCGAATACCACCTTTCTTGGCAATATTTAGTCCCATAATCAAGGCTTTATACTCTTCCATATTGTTAGTGAATCCTCCCCTGAGATAAACAGCTAGTTTCATTGTAACTCTATGTCAGGGATCTCGGATAACTACTCCAACACTCCCTTTTTTATTAGGGCCTAATAAAACCAAAGTGGAGGGAGTCCGTGAGGCCAATCAGATGGGAAGTTAGGAGCTCAATGTCATCTTCTCCTCCATTATTCTTCTCTATTTCTCATAGTCCACACACACAAAAATGGTATCCTCAAAAGATAGATACCCCAAACTTAAAGACACTTTACATATGGTTGTACTTTAGATACATACAACCATAGGATATGACATATTTATCAACACTCCCCCTCAAGCTTAGAATGAACTTGCACACATAAGACTCCAAGTGCACTCCTAAAATACTCAAACTTATCTTTACCTAATGCTTTGGTAAAGATATCAGCAACTTGGTCATTTGTTTTCACATGGACCAAGTCAATCTCTCCATCAATGACTTTTTCTCTAATGAAATGATAGTGCACTTCTATGTGTTTTGTTCTTGCATGGTAGACTGGGTTCTTTGCCAACATAATGCTATTAACATTGTCACAATACATAATGACTCCACCATAAATCTCTATCCCAATGTCATATAAGATCAATCTCAGCCATGTCTGCTCACATGCTGCCAATGCAATGCCTCTATACTCTACTTCAGTGCTTGATAAAGCAACTGTAGGTTGCTTCTTACTGCTCCAACTTACCATGGCTGATCCAAATGAGAATGCATAGCCACTAGTAGATCTTCTATCCATAGAGCTACCTGCAAGTCTGCATCTGAGTATCCAAACAATGTAGGCTTGATTCCTTTTTCATAAAACAACCCAAATCCAGCTGTCTTCTTCACATATCTAAGAACTCTTCTCACTACATCCAAATATGAATTGCATGGTTTCTGCATAAACTGACTTATCAATCCAACAATGTAACTCAAGTCTAGTCTTGTAATGGTTAATTAGATAAGACTACCAACCATCTTTCTGAACATAGTAACATCCTCAACATAAGATCCATCATCCATCAACTTAGCATTTTGATCCAATGGTGTATCAACCGGTTTGCATCCTGTCATGCCATATTTTTCCAACATCTCCAATGCATATTGCCTTTGTATCAGCCATATACCATGAGGTGTGTCAATAACCTCAATACCCAAGAAGTATCTCAACAAACCAATGTCCTTTATATCAAACTCTTTATGTAACCCATGCTTGACTTCAGTAATCTCCTTCTCAAGTGTACCTGTAATAATGAGATCATCAACATAGATGACCACAACCATACCATCTTTTGTATGTCTCACATAAAGTGAATAATCAGCTTTGCTCTGCTGAAATCCCATACTGCATAAGAATTTGCTGATTCTATCACACCATGCTCTTGGTGCTTGCTTCAGTCCATATAAAGCCTTCTTCAACCTGCATACATAATGTGGGTATTTTGGATCCACATAGCCCTCTAGTTGATCCATGTACACTTCCTCTTCTAAGTTGCCATTCAAAAATGCATTTTTCACATCGATTTGATAAAGCCCCCAACCATAGATAGAAGCCAAAGCAATTACTGATCTCACTGTCGTCATTTTAGCTACTGGACTGAATGTTTCTTCATAGTCCAAACCATAAGTTTGTGCATATCCTTTTGCAACTAGCCTTTCTTTAAACCTTTCAAGAGAACCATCCGACTTACATTTGACCTTATAAACCCATTTACATCCGATGGACTTCTTGCCATAAGGTAGTTTCACCAAATCCCAAGTCTTGTTTTTCCTTAGTGCATCCATCTCTTCATCCATTGCTTGTCTCCACTCTTTGCTCTCTACTGCTTCTTCAAAGCAAGTAGGCTCCACATGTTGTACATAAGAAACCATGTATACATAATGCATCTTCATGAACCCATTATAAGTCAATCTATCAACTGGATACCTTACCCTTTCAGACCTTCTCAATTGAGGTGCACTACCGTGTGTCTCATCTCATCTAGCATGTGGTGGCACATACTTTCCTGCACTTCTAGTGCCAGGTGTTTTAACATGCGAAATGCCATACTCATCATCTATAGATTCATCTTCTGAACTTTCAATCATTGGTCTCTTACCTTTTGCAACTTCTGCACTCCTTTGTGCGTTTCTCAATCTACCACTCCATGGGCTGCTGCCACTACTTTCCACATTCTCTTGAGGTCCTGAAGCATCTTCCACATGCTGATTTTCAGCCTTGTTGTTTGCTGAAATTTTCCTTCCATAGCCATCATCATCATTGCTTTCATAGGAATCAACATCCACTGCAATTTTGGGCTTGCACCATGATTCATATTCACTAAATCTGACATCCCTGCTTATGTATACTTCCTTACTCACTGGATCATAGCATTTGTATCCCTTCTTCTCATTAGGATATCCAAGGAAAATGCATTTTATAGCCTTAGGTTCCATCTTCTTTCTCAAATCATCCAGAACATGAACATAACAGACACATGCAAAGACTCTAAGGTATGCAACAGTGGGTGTCATGCCATACATTCTCTCATATGGTGACATATTATGAGTCAAGGCTGTAGGTGTTCTATTCATAATGTGAACTGCAATATGCACTGCTTCTGCCCAATATGACAATGGCATGTTCATTTGGTTCATCATTGCTCTTGCAACCCCTGCAATAATTCGATTCTTCCTTTCAGCCACACCATTTTGATGAGGTGTATACCTGCATGTCAATTGCCTTTTGATACCATGATCTCTTAAGAAGTCACAAAACTCATATGACATGTACTCTCCACCATTATCTGACCTCAAACATTTTATGTAGCATCCAAACTGTTTTTCAGCCCCATAAATTTAAATTCCAAGAACTTTTCAAATGCTTCATTGCATAAAGTACACCCAAGTCATCCTGCTAAAATCATAAATGAAAGTGATATAGAATCTACATTTTTCGCTCATGGAAACATTCTAACATGGGCCCCAAATATTTGAGTGTATTATTTCCAAAGGATAGCTGCTTATTCTCCCCCTCTTTGGAAATGGCAATCTGGACTGCTTGCCAAATTGACAAGCCTCACATACATGATCAAAATTCACATATCCTAAGTGCGGTAGACCACGGACTCTATCTGTTTTGTTTGCATTTGCTTCAATCTTTGCAAATTAACATGACCAATCCATCTATGCCATAATTCCACATCCTTATCTTGCCCATGTCCTCTCTCAACATACATAGATTTTTGAATCACTGGAGTACCTGCATCCAAAGCAAACAATCTCCCTTTCTTTCTACCATGAGCAATCACCTACCAGTTCTCCCATTATGAAACTCTTCAATGAAACATCCAAACTTATTGAATCTCACCTGCAATCCTTGATCTGTCATTTGATGCTAAATTCTTGATCTGCCATTTGACCAACCGATGCTAAATTCTTAGTTATTGTGGGCACATAAAGTACATCACCAAGCTTGTTCTCAATCCCATCTTTAGTAACAAGTGGCACACTACCAATATGAGTAATTTTGTGTAAAGTATCATCACCAGTGGCAACATATTCATCATTCTGCATTTGCTCCTTGCTATCAAACCACTCAGCATGATGAGTCATGTGGTTTTAGCTCCTGAATCCAAAAACCAGTCATTCTCACGAAGAGGATGAGCCATGCTCCCAAGCACATGCTCCATAGCAAATAGGTGACCTTTAGGTGATCCACCTCTAGGTCCATAACCTGTACCACCATAAGTGCTTGCATAGTGGCCATATTGGGTCCTTCCATGACCCCTAGACATGGCATTCTATTTCTGATAAAAATCCCTCTCAAAGTGACCAAACTTCCCAGAATAATGACAAGTGCCATCTCTTTGTGAAGAAGGACTAGACCGTCCTCTACCTCTAGGGAAAGATCTCCGCCTGCCTCTATGCATGAAGTCACCAAGACCAAAGTTACCTCTTCCACAAGCAAAACCATAATTACTACGACCAAGTGAAGAGCCTCGAGCTCTAGATGAGTTGCCATGACCTCTTTGGTGAAAGAAAACACTATCTCCACCTTCATTTTTGCCACTGCTAGATGCATTCAATCCCAGCTTGATGTAGCAATCCAATAAGCTCCTCAAAGTCAGGCATAGTGCCTCCTCTAATGGAAATAGAGGTATCCAAAGATTTGAAAGCTGGTCCAAGTCCATTTAGTGTCATTGACACTAAATCATCATCATCAACAGGTGCATTAATGGATGCAAGGTCTTCTGCAATTTGCTTGATTTCCACCACATAGTCACTGATACTGCGATTGCCTCTCCATGCACCATGTAATCTCTGCTTGAGTTGTACATTACGAGCCTCTATACATGTTCCATACATTTTTTCTATTATTTTCCATGCCTCCTTAAAGTACTTGCCTTTTTTATATGAGGAATCAATGTTTCTGAAATACATATGGAGATCCAATGCAAAACCTTCCTGTTCTTCCCTGTCCAATCCTTGTACGCTTTCTTTTGCTCTTCAGTTGGATGTTCAGGAACTTCTGGACATTCATCATCACCTGTTATGAGGTCCCATAGACCTCTACCCATGAAAAAATTCTCCATCTTGTAAGACCAAACACTATAGTTGTCTTTGGTCAATTTGGCTCCCACGATCTGAGTGATGTGTGTAGTGTCAGACATTATGACTACTGCAAATTCAGAAGAAAACAACAATACAACCTATCCATAAATGGTATTCAGCAATATGCCCCAATGACCAAATCCTGTGATGGAAGTGTATCACACACTTCTCACACTTTTGCAAGCACAACACATGTAGCACCTAGCACATCAGATGTTGTCCATTGTACTGAGGAGCATTGTCCCAAAACTCATCCCGCATTTGCATCAATTGTCCACAACTGAAGGTTGCCTTGTGGCCAGCACTAATCAAGGCTTCAAAGCTATCTCTCTTTCTGTGCATGTGCTCTAGCCCGGACTTCAAGAATTCCATCTCACCAGTGCCCAAAGGAATGAGATTCTCAGACACAGTAATCCCTCTATGATCTAATTGGGCCTTTTACATGCGTGCTAATTTATGCCCCGCTGTCTAACTTGAAAAAAAAAAGCAACAAATATTCTGCCTGTCCTTTCCACACAGAATGTGGATCTCGGGTCTTGCCAAACCTTCATGCTTGCACTTAAGCAAAGACTCCCAGAAGCTCCTCTGTATCAGTGGATGCTCCAGAGGCCTGATCAATGATAACTCTATGCCCCTTGCATCGTTTTGCTCGTATGATACGACAGATTCATCAGTGTTGACTGATTAGATTCTTTCCAGCCATGGTTTCTTTCCGGTATTTTTTCTTCTCTACGACTCTATCTGATCATACAGCTTATCATGAAGGTTATATACTTCTAGATCCTTCTAAGCCGTTTGTAGCTCCCTGTTTAACTGAGGAGATAGCCTGCTGGCCTGCTTCTATTGTCCGTGTCCATTTATCTAGAACGAAGCTTCTTCTTTTTTCGAAACAAGGACTAGTTCTGCTCGGAGGAACACATCGCTCTCCTGTCATCTCTCACACATAGCTCCATTTGGTGGTGGAGATTACATCATGACTCCTCAATGCCAAAAGTTCTTTGATTACCGAAAGGGAAAAGCATATCCAGGTCTGCCATTGATGGGTGGAAATGTCTTGGTCATATGTAACCCATCTAATTGACACAATTACTCTGTTTTTTTGAGATTGTGGATGCCCTTCTGAATGCGAGTGTACCAGTGAATTCTTCATCTGTGCTATCGGCCCTGAAGGGATCTGGAATTGGAACTCCTAGCTTCACAGGATGCACGGGACTAGTAGCAATTGATCCTCAAACAGGATCACAGAAAATTTCAGACGATCAGCCAGCTACATATGATCTAGTTTCTCTGATCACCTTCGGCTCTAATACCATAATAAAACCGAAGTGGAGGGAGTCCGTGAGGCAAATCAGATGGGAAGTCAAGAGCTCAATGTCATCTTCTCCTCCATTATTCTTCTCTATTTCTCATAGTCCACACATGCAAAAATGGTATCCTCAAAAGATAGGTACCCCAAACTTAAAGACACTTTACATACGGTTGTACTTTAGATACATACAACCATAGGATATGACATATTTATCAACAAGGCCCCTCGATGCTCCATCAAAGTATAATGTGTACGTCCACAATGGGTTTACACAGCCAGCCATCAAGAACTCCCCCTATTCGTAATTATGATAATCAAAATTCAACATATTTAGAGGATGAACTGATGGCTCCATCCCACCTTCTGCATTAAACTCAACAGGGATGCTTGTCAAGATTTGTAAATAGTGATGGTAGAAAACTTTAATCTCCCACACAAAGGTACCATCTTCTTTCTCAATCACTTTGTACCTTTTGCTCCACTAAATAAGCTTCCCTTGATGATATCTTTGCTCTAGATATGGGTGCTCCAAATAAGGAATTAACTGCCCCATCAACTAGTTTAAGCTCTCTCGTAGGTCTCAAATCAAACCCAGTATGGACCAGCAATGCAGTTAGCGCGTTAGTATACTAAAAAATAATAAGGTTTAATCTTTTTAAGATTAACCTTATTTTTAAATTCCACTCTCTCTAGATTAGCTAATAAAGCCCTAGACTTATTTTTACATATCCCAACTATCTTGTAAGGGCCATCCCATCTAGGTTCCAACTTTCCTGGAAATAGCTCCCTACCGGCATCGTAGTATAGAACTAATTGTCCTTTTTTAAAGGTACATTTCTTTGCTTTTAGATCATGCAGCCACTTCATCTGATGCTTAGCTACCTCCTAGTGCAACAAACTCTACAATTTAAGCTCATCTAAGTGGGCTATAGTTGTAAATTACTCGAATAGGGTATCTTCATCACCCAAAGAATGATTGATTATGAATCTTATAGTCCGCAACTCAATTTCCAAGGGCAAGACACAATCCTCCCCATAAACTAATTTAAATAGGGTGTGGCCAATGACTCTTTTAAATGTTGTGTTATACGCCCAAACTGCCACATATAATTTTGTATCCCAGTCCCGTTTCTTTTCAGAGACTATCTTGGATAGGATACCCACAAGCTACTTATTGGTACTTTCAACTTGTCCATTGGCTTGTGGATTATAAGGGGTTGCCTTATTGTGCTTAAATTTCCAAGTTTCAACCAAGCTTTTAATCACCTTATTCAAAAAGTGTTCCATGGTCCGACACTATTTCCTTTGGCAGACCAAAACGGCAAATGATCTGCTCAAGTAGGCAATTGGCAGTCTCTTTTGCATTGTCATGCCTCGTCGCCCTTGCTTCTGACCACTTTGTAAAGTAATCGGTGGCTACTATAATGTATCTCTTCTAAGTAGTATACGATGGGGTAATAGGACCCACAAAGTTGGTGCCCCACTTCTCAAATGGAAGGATAGCCATAATAGGCATAAGTGGTCACTTCCTATACTCTCTACTATCATGTCTTTGACATGTATCACACCTCTTAACATACTTTAATGAATCTTGAAAGATGGAAGGCGAGTCATGGCACTCCTCCAAGATAAATGGAACCTCGGTAGGCATCACACATCAGCAATAGATATCATCAACACCCTGCCGATATAGTGTTCTTGCGATCAATGAAAATTTCAATGCCTGCTATTTAATTTTTCTCTTCTCGGATTTGGATAAAGTATTTCCAGTCTCTCCCATAGATAAATAGTGTGTTATAGCAAGATACCAGGAGGAAATAGACACTGTATCAACTGCTACTGCTACTGCCGTTTGATTATACCTTGCAAAGCAATCCATGAATGAATATACTTCCCTACCCGCTAATTGATACAAATTTTGGTCAATAAAGGGCAACGGGTAGTAGTCCTTGACCATTTGCTTATTTAGCTCTCTAAAATCTACACAAAGATGGATTTGATTGTTCTTCTTCTTTTTTATCACAACCAGTGAACACCATTCAGTATGCTAAACAGGGAAGATCAAACCCACTTTTCGCAACTTTTGTAGCTCCTCAAACAACCCATCCCTTAGTTCAAAAGGCATACACCTTACTTTCTGATGTATAGGGTGGGTTGCTTCCTTTACAATAATAGTATGCATAGCTAGACTAGGGGGAATGCCCCTAAGTTCATCATAGCTCTAAGCAAAGATATCACAGAACTCCTGAATCAGGGGCACATAGTCCTCTCTCGCTTCCAACTGAGCATGGAACCTAATTTAATTGGCCACGAATCATTAGGCATACCAAGGTCCAACTCAATTACATCCGCGTCTCTTATTCGATCTTGAAGCTGTATCAGCTCATTCAATGTTATCTGATAAATGTCCTCTGTAGTGGACCCTTCTGTAGATCCATCGCTCGATGACGTCTCACTACAAGATGGATCATCTACTGTTTCTAGTTTAGTAGAGGATAAAGGAGCCCTCTCACTCTGAGGCAACTCAGGGTAAGCATCCACTATTACACAATTGGCACCTCTACCTAGAATCACTCGATTAGTGGGTATATTGACTTGGTAGTGTGTTTGTAAGATCGATGGTCTACCTAGAAAAACTCGATAGCTAGGACATCCTGCAAACCTTATTACCCTAAAGTCTAGATAGCATTCCACGCTGGCAACTGTAACGTGGACTTTAGTATGCAACCTTCTGGTTTTCTTAGACTGTCATCCGCCATCCTAAGAAGTGTGGAGCTATCTTTTTGTATCTCGAGACCTAGCCTCTCCATCAAGGCTGAACTCATGATATTTACAGAGGATCGAGTGTCCACGATAGCATGATCTATTAATATTCCATCCACGTATGTTGGAACCCTAGGGCAATGCTTTTCAGCATGATCAAACCAATCTTCTCCCACTCGTGTGATGCCCAAAGGTTCTATGAGATACCCAATATGCAGGATTTTTTTGAATTCCTTGCGTACTCCTAGAGAAAGTTTAATCAATTGCAGGAGATTCACGTCTGGTTTAACTTTGCAAAGGGAACTTGCTAGATCAAAGTCGTGGTAGTTAGCCAAAGTTCTCATCTCGCGCCAAACCATTCTCTCCTTTGGTCTTTGAACCAACTTTAGTGCCTCTTTTTTAACTTTTTCCTTCTTTCTCAGCAATCCCTTATCCTTCTCAAGATCAACTTTACTATCAAAAGGCCTTAAAGGCCCCCCTTCCATACCAAGATTCAGAACTTACTTTCCCCTAGCGTCTTGCTTAGGGTTTCCCTCGACAGGTTTTACAGTTCCTTTATCACCCTCTTTGATCTTTTGACCTCTTGTTACAGCTCATAGATTAGAAGTTTCAGTGTCATTGACACATACAACCTCAATAAGGCTGACTCCACTACCATGAGGCAACTCCTCTACAATAGCCTTTCCTCGTTGCAGTATTTGTCTTGGTCCCTCATCTTGTTAGAGGTTATTCCCTTGTGCGTGATGCTTAACTGGACTTGGTAGTTTACTCCCTTGTTGGATAGAACTAATCTCACTCCAACAGGTAGCAGCTAAGTGGACAGACTTCCAAAAATATCGCATTTGACATTCGGACAATTCCTAGGGAAATGTTGGCCACCAGACCACTTACAATTGAATCTTGGGGGGGCACCCTCTTCAGGGCATCGGCTCCCTATCAAATTCTACTGCTTCTTAAGAAAATTGACATCCACAACTATTTGTCTATATTGTTCAAAAATCATATTGGTATAGTGCTTCATCATGTCCTTAACTTCACCAAGGACATTAGAGGCACTCAACTCATAGCCGCGATTGTCAGTCTGTCATTCCATCGACCTAACCACATGATTAGGAATTGGCCGTGGACCTATTGGGACAACATTAGGATTCATTGTTTGGCCTCCACCATGTAGTGGGCCCGTTTGACTAGCCATAAGTATAGTCATACTATTGGGAGGAGCTGGTAACATAGGTAGATTCGGCATGATACTCCCTCTTCCATTCACATTTGACATGGGGTCCCCTTGACTCTCGTTGGTCAATGCCAAATTATCACCATTCCAATTTATCCTTGCTACGTAAGCCGCTTTCAAGTGTGACTCTACTCCTTCTGCTTGGGTAATAGCAATGTCAATGTCGACCAAAGTGACACTTTTGAGCTGCACCTGGATATTGAAATCCAATCCATGTAGGAAATATTGCAATTGTGCAGCCGATGGAATGGGGATATAAGTATTCAGTTTTCGAAGAACTTGCTTTAGCTTCTTGGCATAAGCCTTGACATTCTCATTTGGTTCTTGGCATGTTACATTCAAGACACACAACCAATACTGTCCACCCCTCTCAGGAGAAAACTCTCTACGAAAGGCCATGAAGAATTGGTTAGTTCTAGTTATGGTTTCGGCCTCTAGACCGTGATACCATACTGCTGCCCTTCCTTTTAATGTCATATTGAAGAACATCATTAGGTGTCCTTCATCTTGGATTCGATAGTTGAACATGAGCATTTGAAACTCCTTAATATGGAGTTCTCCATCTTCTTCTGCTAACCCATGGAAGATGGGAAAAGGTGCTCCTAATGCCGATAAATCTGGTGTACCTGTTGGAATTGTGATGGGTTGTGCCATAGCTACAATCGGATTGACAACATGAGTTTGTGTAGGTAAAACTACACCCCCACTTGAAGTGGGTTGATTGACTAGAAGTGGGGAAGTACTAAGATTTCCACTTACCCTCAAAGGGCTACTTATGACACTTAGGTTATTAGAACCACTACCGCTTATGCGTAGTGGGCTGCTTCTTTGAGGGGAATAACGCTTTACAATCTCCAACTACCATGTAACCCTCTCAACACGTTCCACTTTTTGTATTTCAGCTTGACGGTTCTTGTCAGAGGATATAAACCAACTATTTGGTCCCTAGAAACCCTAGATTCGGAACCACCACTTGTTGGCGGCTCTCCTGGCAACAAACGCACCACTGATGGGACCTAAAATGGGCCGGCATTGGGTATGGCACTAGCTAGATCTCATGCACAAAATAGACAACCCTATCACATGAAAATAAACAATTGAAGGGGCCCCCAAGAGTCACATTCTTTGGCCATTCCAAAGCCCATTTCCACTTAACCTTTGGCCCTTGGCCTTCCGAACATCTCCATTTCTGTGTTCGGCGTCGGATTTGAGGTTGAAAATTTTTGGCCGTCCGTCTCGAAGTCCCCCACTACTGGGCATCTCCCAGAGTCTCGTCTAACATGCCGAGAAATTATGAAAATTCTCCAACTGCCATCTAGTGGGTCTTTAAAGCACTTTTAGGGCTTTATCGCTTAAAATTGTATTGATTGTAGCTTCTGCCTTCGACGAAGTCTATTTTTTCCTTGAAATTTGGATTTTTTGGCTATTTTTAAGCACTTGACATAAAAAATCATCTGTCATGATTTGTGGTTCCACTACTTGGTAGAAGCACTAATTGTTGCTCACTGTAACAAAATATACTTTACTTTTTTATTTTACAATCACAACAAACATCCAAGGATAAATACCCAGGTTATCCAAAAACAAGATACAAGTCACCATATTGAAGTGATGTCAAAATGATACATGCCTCTATGCAAGGCATTCCATTGTTCAATATTAAATAGAACAATAGAAAAGAGATGCCTTAAGATAGTGTGAAGTGAAGTAAGTAACAAGTACTTTATCATGACTTACATGGCACAACAAATTATTCATGTGGAAGTTGGCTCTATTAACTCAAAGGGGTGCATGGCTAAATCCCCATTCATGCTAGGATGCCTACAAACAAGCTCTTTCATCTCTTCAAAGGAGACCTTGCTTGTTAGATCTTTATTTATCACTTTGAGACAAGTGTATTATCATTTGAAAGGAGGGAGTGATAGCTTTTGTTAAGTCAAAGTAGTCTGAGGGATCTTAATAGAATTGAAAAATCTCCCTTAACACCCATCCTAATGCATAAACATCGGACATGGGTGTATAACAACCCTTCAATGCCATATCGTCTAACTCAAGGGCTAGCCATTTCCTTCGTGCATTATCTACTTTGCATTGCTTCAATTTTATTGCATATGTTTCATCATCATCGTGGCACTCTCTAGGTGGCTTTGCAAATTCCCTCCATTGCTTTGAGAAATCAAGAGCCCTACCCAGTCTATTATTCCCACACGACATACTTCACCAATAAAATCCAAAAAAATATTTCTTGGATGTAAATCTATGTGCATCCACCTTGCTTTGTGTAGCTGACACATTCCCAAAATTAAAGCATGCATAACATACATGACACATTTGCAAAATATAGTGATTTGTTGTATTTGATCACTTGCTAATTGACTATCTTCATCACACCTTCTCTTAACATTGCAAGGGTGAAACAATCTTGTGAATTATCCATGCTATGAAGGGCGTTAGGTCATGAAGTCCCCAAGGCTACCCCCATTAAGATACAGTGTAATTGCCCACGAGGGCTCTTTAGCCTAGTGGTAGCTGCAATGACATGCACTACTAAGTTGGTGTGTAATCTGCATTATGATCTCCCTACATTGCTCTACTTGTATTTTATAATTCTTCCCTTTATAACACTTTCCAACATAGATTCTATTGTGATCAAACCAAACTACACCTATAATTTTAAATTTTACTATATGTACCATATGTACCTCTTCCTAATTCTTCTCCTCTTCCCAGGAGTATCTCATTTGCACTCAGATATGTCATGGTATATACATTGGGCATGCAAGCACAAAGACTATGGAGATCTTGTGCTTCAAAACATTGAGTTGCGAAAAGTCTAGCGTGTTTTAGCTCTATCCAATACGAATTTTATGAGACCTAACGCGGAAAGGGAGAGGGCACCAGAGGAAGATTTGACGTTGAGCGGAGCTCCTGACAAAGTGGCTCATAGACAATATATCTACAAAGCAAACTACACCAGCCTTAGCAACAGCCGAGCAATGACCTGTATAAATTTGTAGAGTAGTTGGAGTAAGTCTATGAGGCTAATGGTTTCATGGACCTTGCCCAATACTCGCAAGCTTTCGGCCTTTGCCTAGGTGATAAGGGTAGGACATGGTACACCAACTTAGACGTGGCAGAGTACAACAATTTTAACAACCTCAGGAATCTCTTTATCAAGAGGTTCTCTCAGGCTGGGTATTCTAATAATCTCATAGTATGGCTGATGAATGTCAAGTATAAAGATAAGGACATCAGGGATTATGTTACCCACATGCGGAGTCTCTTTAAGAGAATCCCGACCAACAATTGACCCATTGAGAGAGTGGTCTCCACAGTCTTTGTGAACAAAATTCATAGCAAGGAACTCTACAAGGCCTTGGCAAGCAACTCTAACTTGCTGGGAGACATGCTAGCTAGGGTCTTTGAAGAGGCCATATGAGTGGATGACCAACTCAAAGAGAGAAGCTTTAGGAACTCAAAATAAGATGACACTAATGTTAGATTCTCAAAGAACCATGACATTTGGCAAATGGTCGGCTCCGAGTATCCAAGATAAAGGGAAAAGTGTTGACCCAAGCCAAGAGTTAGCAGAGATGAAGATGAAGCTAGTGAGGCTGCAAGAGATGTGAGGAGACCCACGCTCCCACATGTCCAGTGCATGCATTGCGATGAAAATCACCTTCCAGCAGAATGTGAGGACCCTAGGTCCCGACCTTGCACCAACTGCAATAGGTTCAACCATGATGCCATGCATTGCAGGCTACCAAGGAGTCTCCCATATTCACAATCATACAACTAGTCATACCTAGGGAATAGGCCACCAAACTTCCTTGGAAGGGGAGTCCCATTGGCTCTCCCAATGCCTAATGAAATGAAGCTGGTCATCCATAGAATGGCCCATAGGCATCCCTAAGCCATCTCGACCTTTCGTAGCCCATCCACCACTAGTCCATTACATGGAGAAACCAAATGATGATGAGGCATATGTAAACCCTTATATGTCATACAATGAAGAGGGAAATCCCATTCTCATGGACTATCGACCAGTGTCGGTCGACCAGTGTCGGTGATGGCATTAGGTAGAGGTAGAGGTAGAGGTCTGGGAGGGAAAAATAAAGAGCCGGACTTGTAGTCACCCAAGACACATTTCTTTGCATTGCCCCAAGAGGAAGCAAGCCAATAGAGAAAAGATTGAGCTTAGATGTCCAGAGTGTGGAATCACCCAATTGTTTGCCACCAAATGTCCTAGAAAGAAACCATCCTCCAGTTTGGTAATTGTGCCATCATTTCCATTGGGGCTGTTTGGATTCAAAACACTCAATAAAGAGGCTACTATGCCCGTCCCATTGCATGTTATGACCCGAGCATAGCCAAAGCAAGCCGGTATATCACTGCCAGGCCCTAGTAACCTAGACATAGCCTCAATAGGAAAAAAGAGCCATAGGGAAAGCAAGAAGATAATTGAGGCAAAGGTCATGCTCAAGACGGAGAGTGCCATGACACTATCGAAAAAAGAGTCACACATGTAGAGGCGAAAACATCTACTCCAAAGATTGCAAAAAAGGAGGTGCTAAGGTTGGGGAGTACCCTAACCCAAAGCACCAGCTTGAAGCCATAGATAAGGTCAAGGAATGGGTAAGCGAAGCCCAAGAGCACTTAAAGGATGCAGAGCCCATAGTAGAAGCTGCTGCAAATAAGTGCTTATGTGAGCACTCCATACTCTCGGTGCTTGTTTTAGCCCATACAAGGCCTTTTTTAGCTTACACACATATGTTGGATAATCAAGGTGTACATAACCCTCAAATTGCTCCATATACACCTCTTCAAGCAAGTCACCATTCAAGAATGCATTTTTGACATCCATCTACCATAATTTCTATCCCTTACAAGCCACTAATGCAATAACTACTCTCACTATTGCCATCTTGGCAACCGGGCTAAGAGTCTCCTCATAATTTAGGCCATATTGCTATGCATATCCCCTTGCAACCAGCTATGATTTATACCTTTCCAACAAACTATCTGACTTGCATTTTACTTTATAAACCCATTTGTAGCCAATGGGTTGTTTGCCTTCAGGCAAACAATTCCCATGTCTCATTTTCAACCAATGTTGTACATTCCTCATCCATGGTAGCACACCAATTCCCATCTAAAATAACTGCCTCATTGAACTTCTTAGGTTCTCTTTAGCCTGAAACTTTAGTCATATATGCATAATGTCTGGCTGAATACCCACTATATGTCATCCTATCAACTAGTTTTTGACCCCTTTAGACCTCCTCAATTGTGGTGCACTCTAGGCTTGCCTCTCATGAGGTGGCACATACTTGCTTTGCCTTGCACTAGGCATCATAATTGATGGTATGCCCAATTCACTATCAAGACTATCATTTCTAGGTGACTCATATCTAGATGTAAGTGGGCCAATCACATCATCAAATATATTTTCTTTGTCTTTGTCCTTTCTCCCCCTCATTGACATATCTGTGTCAATGCATGCAGTAGTACGACTACAGAGTCTTCGCACCATCATCTGTTGGGCCACTCATCTAATGGATAATTTGTAGCATAAGTAGAGATGGCTAGTCCATAAAAGACCACTGCATTCGGACTACCATACCATGAGGCCAACTCATCAAAAACTACATCCTTGCTAATCAGGTTTCTCAACTAGATGGATCATAGCATTTTAAGCCTTTCTCTCATGCGCATAGCGAAAAAAAACACTTTTGATAGCTTTCAGGTCTAACTTCTTCCTCTTTTCATCAAGCACATGTATGTAGGCAATGCAACCAAATACTTTTAGGTGACTAATATCGAGCTTGTGTCCATACATGTTCTCATATGGAGTCAAATCATGAACCCCAGCTATAGGCGTTCAGTTTAGCACATAAATTGTAGTAACCACTGCTTCAACCCAATAAGCATTTGAAAAATTCTTTTCATTAAGAATTTCCTTGGTATCTTCCATAAGCACCCGACTTGTTCTCTTTGGCACACTCTTCTCCTGAGGTGTGTAACTGCATGTGAGCTGCCTTTTTATGCCATATTTAGCAAGGTACCTGTCAAACTCTCTGGATACATATTCTCCACCTCCATCAGATCTCAAACATGAGATATAACAACCAAGTTCATTTTCAGCATGCTTCTTAAAGCCCTTAAAGGCATCTAGCACCTCATCCTTGTGATTCAGAATATATAGCCATGTGTATTGGCTAAAATCATCAATGATGGATACATAATACCTAGCACCACCAAAAGACACATTATGGGCAAGATCCCATACATCTGAATGTATCAACTACAAAGGCCAAGAACTCTGTTTGACATGTCTCATGAACGAGAATCTCACTTGTTTCCAAAACTAGTAAGCAGAGCATACATGTCCAAGATTAGTGTACTTGAACTTTGGCAAGCCAAGTACAACCTCTTTCTGCTGCATATTTTTTAGCTTTTGTACATTAACATGATCGATGTGTTTGTGCTAGATTTCTACATCCCAAACTACTCCATTATCATGGGAAAATATGACTACCTTCAATTCTGGGATAGATGCATCCAAAGTAAACATTCTACCATCTCTCTTGCCTTTAGCAATCAATTTACACCCATTGCTATATTCTTCAATAAAACAACCATCCCTATTGAATCTGACTTGCAGATTCTATTTTGTTCAACCGACAGTAAATTCTTGGTAATAGAAGGTGCATGTAGTACATCATGTAGGCTCTTCTTTCTGCCATCACGCATGAGCAACAGAACCACACCTGTATGCTGAATATCATCTTGTGTATCATCATTAATACATACAAATCCATGAGACCCTGCTACTAACTCATCAAACCATTCACCATGAGGAGTCATATGATTGGATGCTCTTGAGTCTATGTACCATTTCTCATCTTTGCCTTGCTTAGACATATTCTTTGATGCATGTTGCATAGCAACCAGTCTATCTCCCTAGTCATTTTGAATATCACTGGAAGATGAATAATGTGCATGTTGCCTACCTTTTTCCTTCATATCAACTTACTTTTTATGACAATCCTTTGCAATATGCCCATATCTTCTGCAAAAATGATAGTCTTTATCCCTGTTACACTGCTCATGTAACTGCCAGGAGCCACCTCTGCCTCTAGGTGATCTCCCCCTACCTCTAAAGGCTCCAGATCCTCGTTGTCCTTGCATATTTGAGATATGCCAAGCATTTTGTTGTTGTTTTCCATGTGTATTTTGAGTGTCTCCTCGATTCGAAAGAGCTCCATGAGCTCTACTACCTGTAGCTCACTGACTAGAGTAAAAGACAATGTCTCTGCCTTGAGACGTGCTTGAACATGTATTTAAGCCAAGCTTTACTTCTTCATGTGGAAGTAGTGCAAGTAACTCATCCCAATCAGGGGGTTCTATTCTCACAGAAATGGATGTATCAAATTCCTTATACTCCTTGCCTAACCCATTCAATGTCACTACAATCATATCATCCTCTGAAACATGAGATCCAATAGTAGCTAGCTCGTCAACTATGGTCTTTATTTCCATCATGTATGGTTGAATACTCTTGAAATTGCAAGACATGTTTTTGAATTGTTGCTTCAGCTGTATCTTCCTTGCATGTGTGACGTTACCATAATTCTTCATGAGTGCATCCCAAACATCCTTTGGAGAATAGCAATTGGTAATCTGCCATCGCATAAAAAATGCATAAAGAAAACCAATGTTATACTTTACTAGCTCTTTTTGACCATTGTCAGTGAGATCTCCGTTGTTCTTATGTAGGATTCCATTTAGCTAATTCGAGTTCACCTTCAGCCCCGTACATAAATCCCAATAACCTCTGCCAATCAAGAAATTTTGCATCCTGAACTTCCATAAAGTGAAGTTTTTGTTATCAAGCTTCTCTCCCACAATTTAAGTGTTATTGTCAGTGCCTTGAGCATTTTCCATATTTACAACCAAGGTATTCAATGCTATATGAAATCTATAAGTTCTTGACCCCCTACAATTCAGGAAAAGAATTTTTGCAGTTCAGGAATAGTTTTCTTGCAGTTCAGGAATAGACTTTCTATAGTTCATGAATAGTCTTCCTGTAGTTCAGGAATAGGTTCTTCACAATGTGCTTGCTATAAACTGTATTCTAGCAATGAAAAAACACAGTCAACTAAGAATAAACCAAGCTCAAATTAGTTCAAAACATTCTATAGTAGTGGCAAAACATCCCAGCAATAAACTAGTCCATAAAAGCATCAATAGATGCATAGAATTGATGCTAACATTCACTAGACTTTTCCACAGTCTATGATAGGCAAGCAGCCTGTTATGACCAACTGTATAAAATTTGCAATAATCAAGGTATTCTCAGCTCAAAAATATACTCAAACCACCATAGACATGTCCCAGTACATTGGGGATTCAATATGTGAAACAAGCATCAATGTTTGTACTATATGCAAGTAGTAGTACTAAATACAGCCAGTCCACTGCTATAACCAGCAATATTTTCACTCTTAAAACAAAAGTATTTAGACTTCAAAACAGCCCCAAAATATCTCATTCAGTTGCCACTCTATGCAAAAGTTGACACATGTCCAACCGGTCACAATATATTGCATGTATGTCAAGTGAAGATGATAGGTATCCTTCTTACAGACAGTAACCTGTCAATGCCGCGATATAACCAGCAACAAATCAATCCAGACTTTGAGCTTTTAGCACTCACAATATCCCAAAAAGCATCTACCACTCTAGTGGTATGATCCAAGCATTTGTCAGAGATACTTCAACCCTATATGTATATTGTGTCAAAATTCAAGACAACAACCAGATCACTATTTCTAGCCTGCAAATAAGCTCCAAAATGGAGCATTTAACACTCCAATATCATGCTCAAATGCATGATAATAAGGGCATATACATTGTTAGGATGAAAGCCACCAGTGCCTTGGAACCACCTGTTGTTTATTGCAGTAAATAGCCAGTTTGCACATGTCTGGTACTAAATATCTCAAAATCTATGAAGAATTTGAAAAAACTTTCTTCTATGAAGTTATAGACCACATTGAAATAGTCAATATTTAGGGGGTCGTTTCTCCAAAATCCATTTTTGTAGCAAGATATAGCTTTTGCAAAAAAAAGGGCTGTAGGCACAGTCTCCTTTAATCATGTTTTCTTCAGATTTGATGTCTTGATGTCAAACCTTCAAGCTTCAGGCTCTAATACCATATTCAAGATTTAGAGGGAGAGAGAGAGACAAAGACATGGAGTTGTAATAGAGAGTAGTGAACTCTCTTGTTCTCTTCTTCTCATTCTTCCATAATGCTTATTAAAGTCTAATCACACATAACTAACAAACACACTAGGTCATTAACTGGCTGTACCACTAACTATGGTTGAGTCTGACTGACTCAGTTATTACAACACACATGTAGAGTGACAACTAAGATGACAGTTGTCTAGATAAGGTCATTCATGTCAGTGATACTGATCACGAGCTTGATTCTCAACAAGAAGGATTCTTCTCATTTTAAAGGGAGGAGGGATTAAGGTGGAAAAACATGCTTTAATAAAGTTTTCATGGATTTTTATTGGATTGTGCGAATTTCTTGAAGGAAAATTCTATTTCTATACTTAAGCATTTTTGTTCCTATAAGCACACAATCATTCTCTACTCATCTTCCTGTAAGGATTCATTTAAGAAAACTAATGGTGAGTTGTGGTATTATGACAAGGACACAAAATGGTAGGTCATGAGAAAAGGAGTAAACTTCTATTCTAGGAAGAGGAACAAGCTAAGTCCGACCTATCAGTAGAGACAAGGGCCTTCAACCAAAAGAAGTTGGAAGAAGAGAGAATGAAGAAAGAAAAAGCTGACTTCCTCAAGGTGCAAAAGGAGTCCAAGAAGGCCGAAGAGGAGAGAAAGAGAAAGGCAAATGAAGAGGTTGAGGAGCTTAGAAGGAGAGAAGATGAGGACATAGCCAGGGCCATCTACATGTCAATAGATCAGCCCTCTAAGGAGGAGAATTTGGCTGCCATGAGCTCTCTTCGAGAAAAACACCTAGGAACTAGTGCCCAAGGGTGAAAATAGCACCCCCGGTGGCAGAAGGCAAGGGTAAGGGCTACCTTAGCCACCACAACCATCGAAAGTACTATGCCCAAGGAACACCATATTAGAGATTTTGGGAATTTCCCAAGTTCCACTTTGAATGAATGTCTTACTTTTGTGAATGAAAGAGAGCACTATGTTTATTTTTATCTTTAAAGGGCACTTTGTATGTTACAAATATGAGATCACACATCTTGAGAGCTTAAATGATTAATGTAAGCTATGTGGCTGTTACGAGATTTGGATTTCACCTCTATCTTTTCTAGCATACTAACAAAATATGATGTTGTATGGTGGTGGAAACATCAAGGAGGCTTAACTAGTATATAGCTAGGAAATTTCCAAGTTTAATGTAAGAATACAAAGGTTTGATGGAGTGGAGAGAGAATTTAGAATACAAGAGCCTTAAACATTGTATGAAAATATATTATCATGGCCAAAATTTATAATGTTATGAATTTGAAGATATTATAATACGAGTTTTTTCTTTTAGATATAGCATCATTTAAAGTGACATGTATAAGTTTCATGAACTAGGACCTTAAAAGAGTCACCACTAACTAGGTGTGGTTTAATAACTTGATCTAATACCATATCGTAATAAGTTTGGATAACCTATGATGTGATGGTTTTTTTTTTGTGTAAACCAATAGACACAAGTATGTCAAATAATTGCTCATCCCATTTACATTTTTTGTATGTATATGCATGATATATAAATATCTTTTATTCAAAATTTCTATCTATCTTGACAATATATGGACAAGATGGATATTGACTTTGGCCAAAATTAACGAGTTTCACACTTTGACTAGCTAAATGAATTTTCATATCATAAAATAAAGATTTATATACCAAGCTAGAAGTTTATGATTTTTCTAAGACTAAAGATTTAACCTTTGACCAATGGTTTTTTTTTCCAAAGAAATAGACATAAATTTTATAATCAATCAAGACTTATTTGTTAGCTAAGACATAAAGTACAAAATTGGACTTAAACCACTTTATAAGAAATTTCAACACAATTAACTAATGTTATTGAAAGAATAAAAAACATTAAGTAGATTCTCTCATTGATATTGGTGGCGTTTAAAAACACCAAGGTAGCTACACAAAACACTTTAAATTTTTAACAAGCATATATTTTATAGCCATGCAAAAGCCCTTAATGTAAGGGATATATTTACTATCGAAGTCAAAATTAGTCCATATAGAGTCACTGTCTTGTTGCATCATGTATATTGGAAAAATACAAATTTTGTAGATAGTTGCACTACCATTTATGAAATGTTTGTGATATCCTAACTCATGAGCAAGTTGCATTGCTTCCATATCTTTCAAAGTAGATACTAAAGGAGTCTGCCCCAACATGGATAATTGTGAGTTGTTCAATGTAAGTGATAGACAATGTGAGGCATTTGTTGAGTATGCTTGTATAGTAGATGGTTATAAAGTATAAAATAGGATTTAAAACACTTTATAAAATTTTTTAACACAATTAACTAATATTATTGAAAGAATAAAAAACATCAAGTAGATTCTCTCATTGATATTGGTGGTGTTTAGAAACACAAAGGTAAGTACATAAAACACTTTAAATTTCTAATAAGCATATATTTCATAGCCATACAAAATACTTTAATGTAAGGGATATATTTATTATGAAAGTCAAAATTAGTCCATATAGAGTCAGCGCCTTCTTGTTAATCATGTATATTGGAAAAATTCAAATTTTGTAGATTTTGTATAAAACATTTAGCTACACTACCATTTATGAAATGTTTGTAATATCCTAACTCATGAGCAAGTTGCATTGCTTCCATATCTTTCAAAGTAGAGACTAAAGGAGTTTACTTCAACATGGATAATTGTGAGTTATTCAATGTAAGTGATAGACGATGCGAGGCATTTGTTGAGTATGTTTGTATAGTAGACTATCATAAAGTACAAAATAGGATTTAAACCACTTTATAAGAAATTTCAATACAATTAACTAATGTTATTGAAACAATAAAAAACATCAAGTAGATTCTCTCATTGATATTGGTGGTGTTTAGAAACACCAAGGTAATTACATAAAACACTTTAAATTTCAAACAAGCATATATTTCATAGCCATGCAAAAGCTTTTAATATAAGGGATATATCTATTATGAAAGTCAAAATTAATCCATATAGAGTCAGCGCATTCTTGTTACATCATGTATATTGGAAAAATACAAATTTTGTAGATTTTGTATAAAACGTTTAGCTGCACTACCATTTATGAAATGTTTGTGATATCCTAAGTCATGAGCAAGTTGCATTGCTTCCATATCTTTCAAAGTAGAGACTAAAGGAGTTTGCTTCAACATGGATAATTGTGAGCTGTTCAATGTAAGAGACGGATGACGTGAAGCATTTGTTGAGGATGTTTTTATAATAGATGGTCTCTTGAAGCAAGAAGTAATTGAAGATTGAACATGTATACCATCTTTATCAATCATGGTCTCGTGCGGTGCTGATGATGAAGATGAAATACCATCATTCTCTGCTCTAGTCCATTCATCAATGACAACCTTGAATTGAGCATACAATTCATGTCCATATTGAACTGGATCCTATCCATATCGATCAAACTTGATGACTTCACGTGCATCATGGTATTTGCTTAAGCGAGTCAAGTATGGTAGAAGTTCTTTGATCAAGATAGAGTCTTCACGATCAATATCAAATGTTTTTTGATAAATGCAATTCTCAACAGGATTTGGACATCCTTTGTAAGGACTATCATCTATGAGAATAGTCTTGGTATGCTGACAAACATCTCCATATTGATCCCATACATACTTCAGAGGCTTGAACATTGCTTCTACTCCCATCTTATCTGGCCTATATATGATTTTGAGTCAATGTCTATGACATTGTTCTTGGCCCCAAATCATGAAGAAAGGATACTTTCTTTTTGCATGGATCTCCAAGCACTTAATAACTGCCATGACATTCTTATGTAAAGCTGTTGACCAAACTCCCACTTGGAATCTTGCAAATAAGGCTTCAAGAAACTCCATACATCCTGGTCGAAGAACAAGCCATTGCTTTCCCATTTGAAAGCTTTGAAACCTTTTAGACTTAGCAAAGCATCGTTGTAAAAGAAGACCATTGAGATCAAGTATTACACATAATTGTGTTGCATTTCTTATCAAGGAAACATCAATCACATCATCATGCTCTACTGTTGTTGAATCTGCTAGATATCCAACCATAGATGTCTTAGTTGAAGTTACAAAGAAGAAAAAGAAGCACATTAGATTCATTTACTTCCTCATCATTCTACCTAATTTTTGAGCTATAAACTGGCATAGAACACTAAAGTAATTTAACTTCACATTGATAAATACATAAATAGGTACTACTTTAAAAATGATGTCTTAAGAAAAGACACAATTGACCATGTGGTCAAATCTAATCAAAAGTAATATCATGAGGTGAAAAAAATATATATGACAAATTTTTTGAAGTAAAATCTATTCTAATAAAGTCATTTTTTCATATCTACTTTTTATCGCTAGTTATAAGTATACTTGAGATACTATTAATAGATTCTTGTAATTAGTTGTACAAATTATATTATCATTATAATATTTAACATACTCAATTTTTAAAAATGCCTTAAAAATGGCATGTACAAAGAAGATGTTTATTAGTCCTAATTATTAAAAGAAAATTTAAACATGATACTTTTGACCATGTGACCAAAACTATGTCACATATAAGTGACACATGACAAATTAATTGAGATAAGTTATACTCTATTTGAATAAGTTTTCATAGTTTCTTCTTAAGGACTAACCATTCTATTTTTGAACTAGTTATATCCCATAGATATTTAAACTCACGAATTGTAACAAGGATTTTACCTTAATATTCCATATACACATCTCAAAAGATACATTGGAGAGAAATCTTTGTTGCAATATTTATAACTGAGGTAAAACTCCTTTGGGAGGTGCAATGAATCTTTTTTGGGGTGTGCAATATATTATTGGCTTTCTTATCCTAAGGTACATGCATAGACATACACTAGTGATGTAGTAAAAGAGGCTATAAGAGATAAGAGATTTGACCATGTGGACAAATCTAACCAAAACTAACATGACAAGATCATAACACAACACATATAAGAGTTTAATTGAAATAAGATCTAAAATAGACTTAAGGAAATTTTGCATAGCTAGCTCAAACTTTTCATTATGATAAGTATTCTTACACACTAGATTACAATTAAATAGTTATCCTTACAAATGATGATAAATTTTAATGAGCTCTTTAATACCGATTCGGTAAAATATTTACTTAAATAAAAATTTTAAACCAAAAATGCTTCGTACCTTTTATAAAAAATTAAAAAACCAAAGACATAGTTTCTTTAATTAATATCATCAAAGAAAGAAAATATTGCAAATGCTAATGGAAGTAACCTCTCAAGAAAAAAATCAAAATTACATCAATGTGTCTTCCTTGATGAAAGGAGAAGGAACAGAGTTTAAACACCTGAAGTAGCCCTTAATTTCTCTTTCGTAATTAGACTTGCTATATCTTGGCTTGATTCTTCTATGCCCTCGGGTGGTACTTCAAGAACTTGAACTTCAGTAGGAGGAACCTCTTGGGAGTTTGAATTTTGTTTGGCACTCTCATGGACCCTCCACAATTGTGCTTCAACCTCTCTTTGCTCTTGAGTGTTGCAAACCACTGCAATAGTCTTCATATGATTTATCAATGCCACCTTAGATGCAAGTCCACTTGCATATACATCAAATACAACCTCATGAGCATCATTGAATGCTTTGATTGTAGTTTCCATAACTTTCATTTTCTTTCTCAAAACGGCCTTTGCAATCCTTTGTTCTTCTTCAAGATCTTCATCATTGCACTCCTTGTCCAAGCCTTCAAAGTCCAAAATGGAAGGCTTGTTGACATTTTTATATATCGCTCAAAATTGATGAAGCTTTTCTCCATGGTCACTAATGTCAAAACCACAAAAGAATCTATAGATCCAAAAGCAAATTATCTATCCATTGGTAGAAAGTCAACACTACCAACTAGCATGTGATACTTGCAAGAAATGCTTTCAAGAGCATTTTCCAAAGCTGCCATTTGCTTTTGATCAAGAAATGATAACAACATGAATTGTTTAGGTTCACATGTCATTTGTAGTAGAGTGGATACAACCTTTCCAAACTTTATAGAGTCCCATTTCATTCCCTCAACCCCATGTGTTGCATCTAGAACAACAACCCCAATGGTAATTGGATCTCTGTAAACATTATGTATAAGATCAAAGGTTTCTAGATTGCATCCGACAACATATACATGCCAAGGAGAAGTAGTGGAGGATTGAAGAGGATTTTGCTTTTTTCCAATTAGGAAGTTCACAATATCTTTTGCTCCATTTGGTAGGGACCCTACATCAGCTCCACGTGTGAGCTTCTTTGATACCCAATCATTGCAAATGCCTAAAATCTTTGTGTAGACTTTATCATTGATATCATAATCATCAACAAGCTCTTCCCAAGTCTTCATCACAACGCTACTTTCTAGAACTGAAGCATTGAAAAGAGTGACTAATTTCTCCTTTAGGACCCTATCTTGCTTGATTTGCTTAGCCCTTGTTTCCATGTCAATCATATCTTCCTTATCCCATTTGTTTCTAAGAAAAAGGATATGACCTTCATTGATCTCCTCTTGTAGTGTAAGGATGTCTCCATCCTTTAAACCCATAAGGCAACGAAATGCAGCAGGAGAAGGTTTCCTTCCCTTTTTTCTCGAACTCTCCTCTTGGGATATAAGTTCACCTCTAGAGTATCTCTTCATGATTTTGATCCAACTATCAAATATTTCTTGGGAGCTAACAATCATATGGCAATCTCTAGATGCACAATTTTCTCCAATGTATGCCACAAATCTCTGCAAAAAAAAGATCAAAATAGTGAGCATAGAACAAAATAAAGAGCATCACACTAATCTTCACAAAAAAAGAAGGTAAGCTTATATATGATTACCTGCCATGGTACTCTTTGAGAGCTTGTCTTAGAAAGCCCTTGTTGGGGTTTTGGTGGAGAACCAAATGCTAGCCACTGATCTCTTAATTGTTGAAGTTGCTCAACATAAGGTGCATTCTTCATAACATTATGTGATTCCATATTTGTCATTCGTGAAAGCTCAATGCACATTTCTGCAGGACAATCAACTAATATTCTGGCATTTCTTGTGGTGTATAAATGCTTGGTTGCTAGAAAACGTGTAGTATTACTCTGAATATATATCTTTGCTGCATGAATTGAGTGAAGCCCTGATATAATCCAATAACTATAAGTGTCCAACTTATTAGCATCCACCTCATCACGATGCATGGGTCTCTTCTCATTGTTATCTTGTACAAAAGGCATAAGATATGCTGCTGTTGCTGGGTTCATGGGAGTTTTTATGAAAGACGTGGTTAGCTTCTCTACATAATCCCAATATAGTGACCTATAAGCATACAAAGGAGGTGCCTCATAACACCTATCAACGAGAATAGGAAATTGTGTTGTTGGACCAAATGGAAAGAATTTTTCAAACATGTGAAATCCTGATTCTTCCTTATTTCCCTTCTTCTTAACTATTTCAGGAAAATCGAATGTTCTTTCTACTCCCTTGACCTCAAGAGAAATTATTGGCTTTGCAGGTGTAACTTCTAACATGGAAGGTAAAGTGGCATCATTCTTAGTAGTGTTAGCAGCCATACTAACAACAAGAGCTTGTGACAAGGAACTTTGTTGAGGTGATTTTGACTTTGAGCTTGTGGGATTCTATGAATTATTTTCTTCTTGAGGAGAAGGTGAAGACCTCAAGTCTATTTGTTTATCTTGGAGCTTCATTCTTTTGTTGGGGCGATCACATTTTCTTGATAGGGAAAGTAGCTCACTATTTTGAACAGCTTGGAATGCTAATATAATGTCTTATGTGCCCTTTACCTCCTCAAATAAGGTCCATCCCATTGTTTTCAAAGAGTATTCTTCATCCTCTTTAATACTGGCAGAGTGAAATGACAAAGGATCAAGTTTGTATACTACATTTTTTCCCTTGATCTTAACAAGATTACATAGTATTCCCTCTTTCCCAACACATCCATCTGTTATCTTCTCTATGACACCATCTTGTTGAAAAAATGCAATACCACTCTTCAAAGTGAATAAGAGAACATTGTCAGCCCTTTTTCCTTGACTATCATAAACATCCACATACCATGGATACACAAAACCACCACTAACTCCATCAATGGTTTGGGTCTCCTTTTTGGATGTGCTATCTTTCTTTGCCATTGAATAGTTCTACAAATAGAAAAAGTTGTTAGACAAAAGTGGATTTAAAAATATTCAAAATTCACAAAACCCAAATAAATGTATAAGATTTCTAAGTTGAAAATTGAAAACACAACAACACAAGATTTTATGAAATACAAGACAAATGTACTCTAAAGGGACTCTACCATAAAATGAAATATTGAAATTTGAGATTAAGTGTGGTATGAGATCCAACCATAAATATGTGTACTTATGTATCAAATCTCATGGATTATCCTCGCCCTAAGTTAGCATTAATTATGTTTCTCTTGCAAGAATCAAATTCTATTAATAGTGAGACTTGACCATGGGCTTAACCAAATGGTCAAGTGATAATAAAATGTTGAGTGTGAGTGTGGTATGAGATATAGTGAAAAATCATTATGGTCATGTAGAAAATGTCATGGATGATTTTGTCCCTAAGTTAATATTGGATTTCTTCTCCATGTAAGTTTCCTATGCAAGGATCATACTCTAGGAACTTTGCTAAGATTTTTGGCCATGTGGTCAAATCCTATGTAATCAAAGAATGAGATTTAGTCCAATATGAGATCCACCTATATATCAATGTGGTTATGTAGCAATCTCACAATTCCATTTGGCCCAAAGTTAACATTTTAATTACTGCACATGTAAGTTTCCCTTGAAATGAGCTATATTGTAGAAACATTGTCATTGGTTTTAGCCATGTGGTCAAATCCTATTTAGTCATAAGACTTATCTATCAAATTAGAAACTTTGCCATGGTTTTTTACCATAGGGTTCTTAAAGGCTAGTTAAAGAGAGGATGCGGTTTATTGTGATATGAGATTCACATATAAACAAATATAGCTATGTAGCAAATCCCATAGATATCAATATAAGATAAAGTGAAAAACACTTGAAAGGTGGAGATTTGACCTCATGGCAAAACCTACAAGATAAGACGATTTCTATAAACTAGTTTTAATCATATGGCCAAATCTAGTTTCATAACCATATGAAGAAAGTGATTCATTTGTTGTAACATGTTGTGAAATTGGATTTGACTATATAGCCAAATATTGTTTTATAATGGAATGAAAAAGTGGTCTCATGGTTTGCAAGATTTATGAGATTAGATTTGATCATATGGCTGAACAAAACAAGAATGGGGGATTCTTGGATGCTAGCATTGATAACAAAATGAAAGATTTGACCATATGGCCAATTTTTATTTTGTAGTGGAATGGAAAAAGTGGCTAATTTGTGGCAAAATGATATGATATTTATAGGAAGTTATGAAAAATTAAAATGAAAGAAATGGTTAATGGAAACAAAGTGGTTTGTTTGTTGCACAACAAGTTTTGACCACATGGCGAGACTTCCTATAAATATAGTAGGTAATCAAGGAGTTCCAAGTAGAACATGGTCTTCCTTTTTTGGAGATAATATAGAAGATGTTTTTCTTAGAACATTTTTCCATACAACGAAATCTAGCATACCCAAAATTTGTGTGATTGAACCCACCATAGATTTAGTCTTAATTTTTTAGGATCAAATTCCAAAAAAGTGGTTCGTTTGTTGCAAGACAAGATTTTACCACATGGCCAAATTATAGAAAGTAAGGAATTCTAAGTAGAAACTAGCCTTTCCTTTTGGAAGTAAGCAAGGGTTGATAATATAAGAAAGCATTTGACCAAATGGCAAAATGTCATTCTTGTAGTAAAATGAACAAAGTGCTTGATTGGTTGCAAGATATTGTGACACTACAGGAGTCCTTATTTTGGCCAAGATATAGCTTAAGGAGAAGATTTGGCCACATGGCAAAATCTCATAGTATATTGGAAAAAAGGACATAAATTACTTCTTATATTATAAGAAAAGATTTGACCTCATGGCCAAATCTCACATTGTATTGAATAAAATAACAAAAAGTACTTCTTATATTGCAAGAATTTTTTTGACCATATGGTCTAATCTATAAATTGATGAAAGATCATGATATGTGTTGTTAGAAAATCAAATTACATCCTATGGAAAAATCATATTGAGTATTTGTAAGTATTGTATAGCCATATGCTTATTGCAAAATTATAAAAAGTGTAATCATAAAATCTGATGGTAATGCTTTTACTATGAAAATATAGTATAATGGAAAGTTTTATATAGTAAAGTATAATACAATGTATAAGAACTTTATAAAATGCTCTAATATTACAGAATGATACAATAAATATAAGGCTAGGTTTAGCCTTGAGGTAAATACTTGAGGTATATAGCATCACAGAATAGAAAGAAAGGCTAGTATTTTGAAAGCACTCATCATTGATAAAAGCATTGCACAAACCATTTATTCCATATTCACATCTAAGAGACTTTTTTCAACATTACACATATCATATACTTCATATTCACAACAAAAAGAGTATTTTCAACAGTGCAAGAAGTCATGTTTTCAATATTGACGTAGAGTGAAGCTATCACTTTTGCAAGGTAGTGGTTGGACAACAAAAAACACAAGCACTCTAGGAGATCAATCAAGCAATCGAGAAGAAGAAGAAGACATTGAATTCTCAAGAGTGAGTGCCTAATCTCATTGCTATAGAAATACATATACAAAAATATATATTGCATTTAGTTTTCATACATGATTCTTATTTAGAAAATGCTTTTGGTGTTTGATCTTAATATTATTCAATACTAATCATACAAAAGAGTAGTAGTGTGATTTGTAGTAATTGTATGGATTGAAATGGTCATAATCAATGTAGTCTAACTCAAAATTAGAAATGAAGTAGGGAAAATTTGAAAACCTGTTGTAATTAGTAGGTCGGTAATGTGTGCCAACGTAACAAAATTCACCTGTGAAGTAGGAGCAGGCACGGTGTGGACTAGCGATCATTCACTAGCTTGTTGAATTGCTGAAGCCTTGGAGCAAGATTTCTGATTTGAAGACGCACGTAGTTCTGGTCATAATACCTTGATTCAAATCAGAAATTGCACTGCACAATCTGTTTCAGTTTGAGAAAATGAAACAGTGGAGAGTAGTCAAAGAAATATCCTGATTCAAACTAGAAATTGAACTGCACAATCTGTTTCAGTTTGAGAAAATGAAACAGTGGAGAGTAGTCAAAGAAATGCCCTAATTCAAACCAGAAATTACACCGCACAATCTGTTTCAGTTTGAGAAAATGAAACAGTGGAGAGTAGTCAAAGAAGAGGAGGGGGATAGAACCGCCAAAGATTAGGGCTGCAACACTTGTAGTAAGAGAGGGGCGACAGGAGCAAAGATAAAAGCGCAGAGGATCAGAGATGTGAAACCTGCAACTGTAAAAACACAATAGAGAAACCTGCAACTCTAAAAACACAACAGAGAAAATGCTTAGGTTAGAGAGTTACGTGGAAGAGAGAGGGAGGGCAAGAGAAATTCATTTTGAAAAACGTCATGATTAGTTGTAAAGACCGACTCATGAAACGAATCATTTAATGTATCACGCTATTCGAATAACCATAACTTGTTACGGAATAGGAGTAGATTTTGATCTTATTTTTGTGTCTATTTTTTAATTTTATTAAAGATTTCAAGTCGCGATTTTTTTAAAAATCACGTAATGGCTATATCGTAGGCCACCGGGGTCTAGTGGCAGCCCCCGGACCCCCACCAGGGGCATTGCCCCCTAGACCCCCCATTGGGGGCGTTGCCCCCAAACCCCCACCAGGGGCACTGCCCTAGAACCCCCGCTGGGGGCGTTTCCCCCAGACCCCCACAGAGGGGCGCTGCCCCCTGGACCTCCCGTTGGGGGCGTTGCCCCCAAACCCCCACTGGGGGCGTTGCCCTCATACCCCCACTGGGAGCGTTGCCCCTAGACCCCCACAGGGCGGCGCTGCCCCCCTGACCCCCCCGTTGGGGCGTTGCCCCCAAACCCCCACTGGGGGCGCTGCCCCCGAACCCCCGCTGGGGGTGTTGCCCCTAGACCCCCACAAGGGGGCGCTGCCCCCTAGACCCCCCGTTGGGGACATTGCCCCCAAACCCCCACACCAGGGGCACTACCCTCGGACCCCCGCTAGGGGCGTTGCCTCCAAACCCCCATCAGGGACACTACCCCCAACCCCCTACTAGGGGTGTTGCCCGCATACCCCCACCAAGGGCCCTACCACTTAAATCCCCCATTGGGAGCTTTGCCCCCAAATCCCTACAACGAGTGCTATCTTGAAACCCCAACTAGGGGCATTGCTCCCAAACCTCCACTGAGGAAGACATTGCCCTCAAACTCTTACTAGGGGCATTTCTCCTAGACCAGCTCCTTCCCCCTCGCCCCTCCTTAAGAACCCACCATTGTGATATTGCCCCTATTTCCACAGCTAGAGATTTTTCCAACATACTCTCTATCCTACCCTACTAGAGATTCTACTCTCGAACTATCACTAAGGTGGGTTCAAAATCCTCAATGATATTACACATTACATATTAGATACATTTAATATACATAATCTTACAAAATATGATTTAATATATTTAAACTATATTTATTAATTATTAATAACTTAATTTAATATATATACTTTTAAATTATATTTTGATAATATATTCCATAATATGCACATAGTACGATATACTAATATAACATGATTTAGACTGAAATAATATAACTTAAAAATAAAATGTAATATGATACATTTTACTATTATCAACAAGTAGGTAGTATAAGATTTATAAATATTTAACCATGATAAAAATTATCTTTCCTTCTCAAATAGCTTCTAATTGATGCTAAAATTTCCTCAATATTTATAACTTTGTGTCATAGTGAATGAAATCTCCTATTATTTAGAGGTCATTGTGGTTTCAACATTTAAGCACAAGGTCAAAGTTTCTTAAAAATATCTTTATCCTTGTTGTCATGTGGAATACATGAAATAAAGGTTTTGATCATTTGATCAAATATTTTCCGATGGAGATCACAGAAATTATTTATTCTTGTTGACATACAATAAAGGCTTTGAACATTTGGCTAAATCTTGTTCTATGGACATCACAAAAAATTATTATTCTTGCTATCATCTAGGTTAAATACATGTTTTGACCATATGGCTAAATCTTTTCTTGTGGATATCACAAAGAATTTTAATCCTAAGTCTTGTGTAAAATAGTTGCAATACAGGTTTTGACCATCTGGCTAAATGCTTTTCCATAAAGATCGCAATGAACTTTTATCCTTGTTATATGTATTTGGCTTGAGTTTTGACCATTTGGCTAAATATTTTTCTATGGAGACCACAATGAGCTTTTATCCTTTTTGTCATGTGAAATACATACAACAAAGGTTTCAATCATTTGACTATGTTTTCCCCTATGGGAATCACAAATAATTTTTGTATTTGCTATGGTATGGAATACATACAATAGATTTTTGACCACGTGGCTAAATCTTTTCATATACACATTATAAATAATTTTAATCATTGTTCTCGTGTTGAATAGATATAGTACAAGTTTTGAACATCTGCTATATCTTTTCCCAATGAGAACACACAATGAAGTTTTTGCTTACTCAAAGAGTAGCTAATAAAATGAAGTAAAATCAAAGCAACTAAAAATAATAGAAGAAACTTTTCTTATTTACTTTAGGGTGGCACAATTCATGAGAAAGTTTGTTTTTGGCCATATGGTCAAATCTATCCCCTTCTTTCTGTACGATGTTTCCATTAATACTTTCTATTATGGAAGTTGGACTCATTCTATCTAATGTTTAAGTACTTTTTTTGTTTCAATGAAATTTGATACTTCATTATATTTAGCAATTTCATCACTATTTTCTTCTTTTTGAGAGGTGACAACATACAAATGATAAAATCTCCATTTTCTCACTTGTACAGGTATCATGAATAACAAAATTTATTTTGGAGAAACTGTGAATTTGCTAGTTGATCATGAGATTGTTGCACTTGGTAGAGTGCATGCAATACATCCAAATGAGACATGCCATGGAGAAACACTTGAAGATGGATATATTTCAGTGGCTATTGATAAATGTTTAAATGTAGCAGCGTATTTGCCATTCCCAACAATTGATGCAATGAAGGTTCATGAAGCTGTAGGTGGTTTTGCAAAATGGGGAAAGAAAGATGTGGTGGTTGTTTCAAACTCAATAACAATTCATGGCAGAGGAGATGATTACGAATCAGACCATGTCCTACCTTCTGAGGATATTGATGTGCTTAGCATTCGTGAAAGTTGGAGAGAACGTAGAGTGATGCTATGGACAGAAGGAAACACTATGTGTGTTGGGACAGGGGTTATATTATTGGCTTTTCCATATGATGTGATAAACTTTGAATTGCTAGGAGAAGAGGATGTTGGTGTGGTGGTAGATAAAGCCCTTGATCAAACCACAGGAACATACATAGATGACAACCTCCACTGTGTCACTTTGGAAAGATGGCCTATTAAACAAGTCACCTTTGATGATGGAACATCACTGCTACAACAACAATCATACATGCAATTTGTCTCTACAAATGCTTGTGCCAAAAACATGGAAGATACCAATGAAGATTATGTTTCTGCAAAAAAATCAATTTTTGTTTAGAAGAGATCATATTGTATGGTCAATAGAAAGCCTCGAATTATTGCCCCTAAAGGTGCAAACTTGAGGACTTCTATGGACTCCATTTCACAGGTTTCCATGATTGATTGTTGCCAAGAGAAGTGTTGTCAGTTTGCTGATAGAGAAGCAATGCAACAATTACATAAATACTTTTGGGGATTGCAATTTGAAGACCGCACAAACTATGTTTATGACAAGTTTGAATCATCATGCAGGATTGATTACTTGGGAACAAGGAAGTATAGCTTTATCTTCAATGGACAAGTGGTATGTGGAAGGGCATGGTATGAGATTCATGGAATCCCAAAGACATCTTTTTACAGGTACAAAACACAATTTGAGCATGGCGTGAGGAGGGCAATGCATGGAAACAAGGGGGTAATAAGAGCAGCTTGGGATCACACAGAGATGGGAAGAGCCATCCTTAGAGACTTTGTTAAGGAGAATGTAGAGCAAATGCCACACAAGAGTAGAACAATGCAAGATGGATCAAGGGAGACACAATTGGTCATCCCAGATGTTTATAAGCAGGTAGATATATGGGCAGAAGTAAATACAACATTGAGTGGTATTGGATGTAAGCAAATGTCCTTGTCCACCTTCAATCGTATTTGGAACACAGAGTTCAAGCATGTAACCTTAGCAAAGACAAGTGATTTCTCCAAATGTAGTATTTGCTCAGAGATCAAAGAGCAACTTGCAATAACAAAGTGTCTTCAAGAGCAAAATGTGCTTCTAAAGAAGCGTCAATGTCACATGCTACAACAACAAAGTTGTCGGAACATATACTACAGTTGGCGCTTGGCCTCAGCATTAGATCCAGATAAAAACTTGTGCATCATACATGATAAAATGGACCAGCAAAAGACAACTATCCCTAGGTTAAGGCTTCGATCAAAAGAGACTGAAAGATCTACTCAACTACCAGTTTCTTTAACATGCATGATTACACATGTGTCAAGATTGTGGGAGAGAAGGAAGGAGTCTCACTTGTAGCTTTCTTGCTTGCACAATGGGGGAATACACACAAGGGTGGAGGCTGAAAACAGTTTTCCTCTTCTTAGTTTGTGTAAGCCAAAAGAACTCAAGTACATAGAAATAGAAGAACCCTAGATATGGGTCTCAAACCAAAGTCAACTAACTAAGGTGGCATACTAACTGAGCCACGAACTAGAGTAGATAAGGATAGCTATCATCTAGCTATTATTCATGGGCGGTGTACCAACCGCATCTACAACTGACAAGTCGGTGACATAAATGCACAACGGTCACCCTGGCATATCACGAGTGGAGCTCGATATCTCAACAACATGGACATGGAGAAGGTAGATATAGACATTTCTCACTCGATCTATGGCCTCATGATCCTAACTTCACAATTGCCTCATTGTCATTGTGCTTTAGGAACTTGGAGCGACTACATAGGCATGCAAATGGTGATCTACAAGTAGATGGAATGCCAAGATCAACCTCTGTGCTACTAAATGCCATCAACTTGAAAAAAGCACTAGACCACCATCAAGGTGTTGCACAAAATAAATCATGCATGGAAGATAATACACCACAGGATGACCATCGTCATTTCAAACGATTGCCAGAGAACTTACTTCTTCAACTTGATAATTGTGGGTCAGAAAACAAAAATCGCTATCTCTTTGCATATCTATCATTGCTTGTTGCATGAGGAACATTCAAGATGATCCAGCTTGGGTTTCTCATGGTGGGTCATACACATGAAGACATCGATGCAATGTTCAGCAAATTTTCAGAGAAGCTAAGGACGAGCACGACCTTCACTTTTCCTCATCTTATGCAACATTTTCAATCATGCCAGATGACTAGTCCTACACCTTTCTTATTGACACATGTGCTTGACTTTAAGAGATACATTGAGGGATACTTGTGTGATTCGAAAGATACACTTGTTGGTCACTCAAAACCTCTTCAATTTCAGTTTTATATGCAAGGAGATACACCTGTCATGCAATACAAGATGCATCCAAAGTCCCCATACTGGTTACCAAGAGAAGGTGGCATTGAATTATGGAAGAGAGACCTTGCAGGAAAGCCTACTCTTCCAAAGGGTGTTCCAATGTTGCTGCCCATGTTTGAGTACGTTAAGGATCATCAAGAAGTAGTAAGTGGAGTTAAAGATTATTTGAAGTATTGGGAAAGATGGTCAAATGTACAAGGACCTGAAGCAGAGTTCACAAAGTTTATAACACCAGTGATTGATTATTGGAAACATATGATCTACGCTCTTCAAACTCCAAATGTCCAAGAAGATTTATTTTTCATAGATTTTTGGCCAAGAACACAAAGTGATGTAACCAATATAGATGTAGATAATGCAGATGACTTCATTGGATTGGAAGAGTTGAATGATCACTATTGTGGTCCTCTCAACAAACGACCCAAACATGCATTTGAACCAATGCTTGATGTTAAGAAAGATGACTTTATGCTTGTTAGACCTTCAGATCCAATATATCCAATATGGCTTGGTGTTGCACAAACTGAGGTCGATACAAATAGACGTTCCAAAAACTTCAGCAAGGTACGTATACAATATTGGGCACCAGTTTGTAGTCGTCAAAATGCTACAGATGCAGAGGTGTAATTAATTGTTGGGATAAATATTGGATGTGCAAAAAAAGGATCCTGAACGATGGGAAACAATAGATAGCATTGTCTTCTCTTGGATGAAGAAAGGTACAAAATCTCCCAAAAAATTCAAAATTCCCCCAAAGGTTGTATTGAAGCTAAAGAAAGTCTACATGAATCCATCGACTGAAGATTTTCCTTGAATATTTCAAGGATATTAAAACTAAGGTGTTTATTAACACCACCTTTTTGAGTTTTTTTCAATCTCTTGGAAACAGCCATAAGCAGTAATATGTTTAATTGCACCAAGTTCCAAATTAAAGAAATTCCCAAATTTCATGAAATCCATTTTGATTTGGTTTTCCCATATTGATGGGAAATTCCCAAAATCTCGAATATGGAGTTAAGGTGGATGCTAGCAGTCTCATGGCCTGCGTGCAGTTCTTGGTGGACAAGGCATAGGAGACTCGATAGGAGACATCACAAAGTTTGAAGGAATGAATGATACTGAGAAAGAGAATATGGATAATGTTAAGGGTAAACACATAATAGAAAATACAAGAGAGACATTGATGTAGGTTAAAGATGATATCGTCATTCGGGATGCAAAGAAAGACGACCTAAAAAGATTAAGTAGGTTAATGACGTGATCTTTGATCTTGGCATATTCCATGTGATATACAAGTTATTTAAAGCCAAAGGGGATTTCTTGCATGTATTTATGCCTTATTGGTCGACTATCTAGTGGATGTTTGACCCAGGAGGGCAATATGGCTATTGGAAATTATAGTCGACAGACACATCTAAACTAAAGATCTGTAAAATTGTTTTAATTGGGAGAGGATTAATAGATTGATGCATCCAAAATGGGATTTGATACCTTCGGAAGGGTCCTGCAAAGTTTTGTTGATACCCACGTTCATATGCAAGAGATACAAAGTCAGGAAGGTCGAAATCTGGCCGGGACACCATGTTATAATGAATAGTTGCAGGTTGCGCATAAAATTTTAGGGGCTGAAAACTTTAGAACTTGATCCCAGTGTCTTCAACAAAACTGTACATCACAAATGGGCTACATTTTTGCTTTTTAAAACTTAGTGATCCGAGTTATGTTTCAAAAGATATGAGCAGTTTTCTGCAGGGTGGTCCTGTAGGATAGTTTTTTAGATAAGATAAGACTGCATCAGATGGATGTAAATTATTGCATCTGACATATGATTTGATAGAGATGTTTGAGACAGACTAACATGATGGTACCAAGGATAGGAAAGAGGATCAAAATATGCGAGAGAAGAGATGGAACAAAATATGCGAGGCCAAGCCGTCAAACATGGATTTAGCTTTGTGTAGATACGAGCCATGTCCCGCCTCTTTGTTAGTAGCCTAGCATATAGCACTGGAGTCCCTCCACAAGGCCTTCCAAGCATACAGCTAGATTATCCATTGCCATGTCATCATGGACTGTGAGATGAACAGGTCAAAGGGCTTCGACTTTGTCACCTTCCTGAGGAGGCTCAAGCAGATGTCACACATTAGAAAATGAATAATCAGTTCTTGGATGGACACATGATTAGGGTGGACCACATGACGCCTCATTCATGCCACTTGAGCAGTGGAGTTTGGACCCAAAAAAGCGCTAAAAAATTGTTTAAAAAATCTAGATTTCAAGGGAAAAATAAACTATGTTGAAGGTGGCATAGGAAATTGGGTTGATTTTAAGCAGCAAGCCCCAATTAAGTGCTTTAAAAACCCACCAACTGATGGTTGCGGATTTTTCATAATTTTTTTGAATACTAGATTGGATCCCACGAGATGCCAAGTAGTGGGGGACTTTGAGATGGACATGCAGTAATTTCGGAGAGTCGAATCGGAGGACGGACATGGAAATGGGAATGCTCGAGGCTAAGACCAAAAGAGGCCAAATCTAAAAAGACTTCAGGGGTAAGAGAGGGTGTGACCTTTGGGGCCGCCCCCCAATTTTTCACATGACAAGAGGGGAGGGGGGGGACTGTTTTTTTAGCGATAAAAAAAAGGAGAAGGTGCCATGGCGGCAACAAGCGATGAAATGGAGAGGAGGGGGGCCATTAGCCATATCTCACCTCAATGTACCCCCCTTATCTGATTGCACCAATCATATGCTGAATCTTTTCGCCCTCCAATTCTAGGCTTTGCACACAAGATGGCTGCTCGGATTGGAAGATACTGTTTTAATATTTCTCTCTCCTCCCTCTCTCTCCCCTAAGGAGGCAATTCATGTGGAAGAAGCCAAATTGGTGAATGCTCGTCCGACGATGTACCGGATTGCTTCCAAAATGAGTGGGGTTGAAGATGGATGAGTGGAGAAGGAATGATCATCAATGTTGGACTGTTTTGCTATCTCCAGTCATATTTTAAAAACCCGCAACATGCAAATAAGCGGTATGCCTCATTTTTACAAAGGAAATTTGCTTCTTTTTTATGTTTGATGGTCTAAATGAAATTCATATGGAACGAAAATTTGTTTGAATCATGGTTGCAATATGATTGAGGGTTGTGCATAGAGGAAATGTAGAATCATAATGATAAATAGTCGCAATAATTAAATTACAACTCGAAAAGAGGCTTTTTAGAGTAAAAATGAAGATTTTGTTGGTTTCGGGTGGGAAAAAGAGATGCGCATGGAATTAAATTCTTTTAAAAAGCATGTTTTAGCTATCATAATTAGTCACTAATCATAGATCAGAAAATAACCTATTTTGTGCATAAATGAATAGTGAAAAATAGTAAAAAATGGGGAAAAATAGATCTTTGTGCTCTGAAAAATAAGAAAAAATATGATTAATGTCTGTGGATATCTGGCAAGGTTGAGGCATGAGGTATAGCCTCAAATCACCCTTTTTTTTATGTTTTAGTGTGTTTTTATTGCTTCACACATCGAAAATGACAAAAAATAAAACCCTACACCTATGCAATGATGCAACACATAAGTGGTAGGGGAAAAAAGAGTTGTGGAAGCGTCTAAGTGCTAAGAATGAAGTAAAGTATTACCTCAAATACCCACTACACTGACATGATTACCAAACAGTATAGACAAATAGTTGTGGATGTCAATTTCCTTAAGAAGTAGCAAAACTGGATAGGGAGTCGTTGCCCTAAAGAGGGTGCTCCCTCAAGATTCAGCTGTAAGTGGTGTGGTTGCCAACATTTCCCTAGTAATTGTCCAAATGTCAAATGTGATATTTGCAAAAATTTGGCCACTTAGCTGCTATGTTGGAGTAAGATCAATTCTCTCCAACAAGGAAGCAAACAACCATGTCCAGTTAATCATCGTGCGCAAGGGAATAATCTTCAGCAAGATGATGGACCAAGACAGATACTGCAAAGAGGAAAGGCTAATGTAGAGGGCAGTGGAGTCAGTCTTATTGAGGCTTTGAGTGGTCAATGATGCTGAAACTTCTAATCTACAAGCTGTAACAAGAGGTGAAAAGAATAGGGAGGGTGACAAAGGAATTGTAAAACTTATCGAGGGACACCCTAAGAAAGATGCTAGGGGAAAGCAAGTCATGAATCTTGATATGGAAGGTGGACCTCTAAGGCCTATTGATAGTAGAGTTGATCCCGAGAAGGATAAAGAATTTCCAAGAAAGAAGGCAAAAGTTAAAAAAGAGGCACTAAAGCTAGTCCAAAAACCAAAGGAGAGAATGGTTTGGCGAGAGAAGAGAACTTTGGCTAACAACCATGACTTTGATTTAGCAAGCTTCTCTGAGAAGTTAAACCAGATGTGAATCTACTACAATTGATTAAACTTTCTCCGTGAGTATGCAATGAATTCAAGAAAATCTTGTGTATTGGGTATATTGTAAAACCATTGGGCATAGCACGAGTGGGAGAAGATTGGTTTGATCATGCTAAAAAGCATTGTCCCAGGGTTCCAGTATATGTGGATGGAATATTGGTGGAGCATGCTATCGTGAACATTGGATCCTCCGTCAATATCATGAGTTTAGACTTGATGGAGAGGCTAGGTCTAGAAATCCAAAAATACGGCTCCACACTTCTTAGGATGGCTGATGACAGTCTAAGGCAACCAAAATGTTGCATCACTAAAGTCCATGTTACCATTGCAAGCGTGGAATGCTATCTAGACTTTAGGGTGATAAGGTTTGCAGGATGTCCTAGCTATCGAGTTTTGCTAGGCAAGCCATGGATTTTACGAACAGACTGTCAAGTCAATATACCCGCTGGTCATGTGATTCTAGGTAGAGGTGCCAATCGTGTAATAGTGGATGCTTACCCTGAGTCTCCTCAGGGTGAGAGAGCTCCCTTATCCTCTACTGAACTAGAAACAATAGATGATCCATCTGGTAGTGAGACATCATTGAGCAATGGATCTAAAGAAGGATCCACTATAGAAGACATCTATCAGATAACATCCGCATCTCAATAAGAAGAAGAGAAGAGAAAGAAGAAGGAGGGTAAGAGAAGAGAGAAAGAGAGACAGAGAGAGAGAAGGGAATTGTTTTTTTTCTCTTCCCTTGTTAAAGAAATCGGAGCTCGTCATTCCTCTTACCTTTCCCCCCCATGGAGGAAAAGCCTCGCAGCCTAATCCCTTCCGCGAGGAGCCATCTCTTCCGCAATCTGGGTGCGTAGCCGCGAAGCAAAAGCCAAATCCTATGATGCCTCCCAAACAAAGTAAGGTCCAACCAAACACAAATCCCGCCTCAACCGATGGATCCATAGAGCAAGGAACCTCGTCACTTGGTAATTAGGTGTGTTCTATTCACCCTACCCTGATGGGGAGTCTTAAGGACATAGGTCGACTTCATTGGGAATGGAAAACTATTTGGTAAAAGTCTATCATAACTAACCACCGTTTAGTTTACATCATTTTATCATATTGAAAATCGTGTATTCATGCATGCAAAAGAAGAAATTGGGACCTTATTGATTATGCACGTAATATTTCAGATTATGCGCTAATGTTAGCATGCTTTAAAAAAAAAAGGGTTGTTGAAACACACATGCATATTCATCAATTAAGCAAAAATCGTACTTTTTTCTTTGCATCACAAACATGTGAAATTGGAAAGGTAGGAGTGAGGGTTTGAACCAAGTACATGAAATTCTTGAATTGCTACAATAACGTTTAGGTATATTTAGACCATTGCAAGACAAAAACAAGTATCCGACTCCCATAAACTTTCAGAAAGAGTGTTCGTTTTTTTTCTTAGGACTGATAACTTCACATCCTCCACCCCAGGATATATATAAAAGTCTCTATTTGTGTTTGGCATAAGTGCATCGAAATGAATTCCCAAAAGCAAAAGCCTACTTTGCAGCATTGTATTGTCTAGGAAAACTATGCCTCTAAATTGTGTGGCATCATGATCAGTCTAGTTGCACTACTAGGGATTCATCTTGAAGATAACTATCAACCGCACTCATGAAATACAAAAATTTGTTCAAAAGCCGTTCAATATAAATGAACCCTATACACACAAGGATAGGGTTCAACTCAACTTATTTAGGGTTCCGAAGAAACTAAGCCAATCTGGGGTTACTTCATAGGGGGACAAAATGAAGAGATTCCGTACCCTTCGGAGGATATTGGAAAGTACCGCTAAGGCATGAAGGACAATGCTTGGGTCAAGAAAGGGACCCCACCTTAGCAAATGTCTCAAGCTCTCACCTACACCTTGGTTTGTGCTTGTGAATTTAGGAACAATATTTCTAAATTTAAAGATTGTGTAACCCCAAACTCATAAATAAGTATAGTGAATCAGGTGAAACTTTTGGAGGGTGCGCCAAACCACCCCCAGTTGGCCACCAACCCTAGCCAAGGGGGTTTTAAATAGTTGTGACGGGAACATGGACGGAACCTGCCCCACGAGAGGTCTCTCTACGGATTGGTTTGAATGTAGGAGGATGCTTGGATGCCAGGGGGGCTCTGGCTATAAATTCCCTACCTCGGAGCCCTACTCAAGCGATCATCGTGACTCGAAATAGATTTTTGAGGGGCCCTTGTTACTAGTGCAGGGTGGAAACTTGGTGGAATTAAAGTGCATCCTTACCAATTGAGAATATTGTCCCTTTTGAACAAGGCTTGTAATTCTGATAATTTGTTAACATTAAGTACTTCTAGGGAAATTGCTGTTTTCATGTCAATGCCATAAGATTATGTGAACGAACCTTGTCCCCTAAAAGATTTAATTAAGGAATTTGTTTTTACATATCACACTTAAGAGTGATAGGACTAATTAGACAACTAACCTACTCTAGGTGAGGGAAGCGGAAGGGCAGAACCCCCGATAGGTCTGTCCTATGGCAGGGTGGTCCCAGAGAACTGGGAGGCTTCTCACGAGGTTTTACTAACAACCGACGCTTAGAAATCGTTAGGTCAGAACCCCGACTCATGCTGTTTTAGGGGATCGGAATGGGACTATGCCCTATGGGCAGAGAGGTGGAGCGCCGCATCCCTCTCATTTCCCATTCTCTTTGAACCAAGTGCGCCATGGGTCTGCTTTGGCTAGATATCTCTGCGTAAAGTAGGATGTCCAAAACCCGACGTTAGAATGCTATCAGGAGACCTTGATCACTAGAGACTCAAGTTTCAGGTCAATCCTAGTGTGTTCGGCTGTCGACATTCCGTTGCGAGGCGGACTCGAGCCACCCTAGGCGGGCGACAAACCCCGTGACATTCCATGGGAGTGCCGGGTGGCATTACTTAGATTCTTCTCTTGATGGGCCGCTAAAAATGTGCTTGGACAGCCAATAGGTGGGCACATTACATGTATGAGAGCCGATCTACCACTAAAACAATTAGGGATAAAAATCGAGAAGAGTGAGGTGTTATGTTCATTAGTAAATGTTTTTCTTTTGTACTCACTTGTGGATTGATGCCGCTTCCAGACTTACGAGGCATGGAATAGGTTCCTCGTATTTCAGATCAAGTTCATGATAGCTATGAAATCTTCAAGCTATCGCAGACAATTTGATATGATGAGAATCCTGGACTGGCTCTACAAGCCCTCACCATTGTATTTGGAAAGGCATTGGACTTGGAGCGCAGGTTACTGCTACATAGATGCCATCCGACTCACCTATCTTCCAAACAATTTGAAGAGGTTAAGATGGTTGGAAGACTTAAAGATGATCAAGTTATTCATCTTCCATGAGGCTCTGTGAGCTTGACCCTACACATCGGACGCCGGCAAGTAGATTAGAACCGCTACATCTACGATGAGGTGGTTAAAATTTTACCAGTGGACATAATTAAAATAATGGGGCGACATGAACATCATGGCTATCAGAAACAAGGATTTCCTGAACTTCCCATGACTTATTGTTTCCTAAGATCCATTTCCAAAATCCATACTACTATTCTATCCTTGTAGCTGAATCCAATAGAGATTTATTAACCTAGCGCTAATGTAACTCCTAAGAAGGAAAAAATTCGTCTCAGCCAAACCCTATCCACTCTCGAATAATTGTACTTGACGCTTAAGTTTCCCTATGGTTAAATAAGAATTTTATGTTCATCTGAATGGTTGCAATGGAAAAAGATGTGCGCTTTGATTTAAGTTATATAAGGGTGTGTAAATGCAAACCTAACACGGGAAAGTTTAAATGGTAATCAGATACACCCCCAAGCGCAGATCCAAAACTCTGTTATTACCACACTGAGCTCAGCAGAAGTACAAGAGAATAAGTTTCTTCTCAAACAAATTAAGCCACCAAAATTTGATGGCAAGGGGAAGACTGTTGAAGTTGATGCTGAAATATGGATTGAATTTATGGAAGACTATTTTAGTGCAGTAGGAACAACACATGTGAATGGAGCCATGATTGCTAAGCTCAAGCTCACTGGCGAGGCTAGGCTGTGGTGGAAGCAATGGTGTAAAGATCAAGCAGTCAGTGAAAGCACAATAACTTGCGAAAAACTAAAAGAAGTAGTGCAGGGGAGGTATATGCCACCTGCGTATAGAACTTAGAAAATGAATGAGTTTTTTAAGTTGAGGCAGTTGGGCCTGTCTTTGGAAGCATACTACTCAAAATTTGTTTCTTTGCTAAAATACACCCCGACAATAAGCATCCCCCAATAGGTCTTGAAGTTTTGTGATGGACTGAATCCGCCTATAAACACTTGACTGGAATCAATGCGTCCCTCAGACTTGCAAGATGCATTGATAAGAGCAGGACCTAGTCCAGCCAAACAAATAGTCCACAATCCTTTCCCCTACCACTTATGGATTTGCATTCGTTGGTAGGTGTAAAGAGTATTTTTATGTATATTTTCGTGTATAAAAAGTAATAAATATGTACTTTAACATAAAGAATGGAAATAAACTAAGGGTGAACCTCATGCAATTGCTCCACATTACATCCATGGACACATTCATAATTTTCTGTAAATTTTTCATATGTAAAATATGCTTTTTCTTATTTTTTATTTTTTAAAATTTACATGATTAATTATTAATATTTTTTCTAATTTTGAGACATATAGAGCTTGCATGAACCAAGATACAACATTATACTTCATATGACCCCATGTGAACACCAAAAGAACCATGAAAATGCATAAAACCCCCAATTTTTCCAAATCTTGCAATTCGTGTATTGCAGATTTTCTCAATTTTTAAGAATTATAAAATTTTAAGCATTAGAAATCATATTCAAACACTTTAGATCATTTCCCATAATATGTGCAAACGATTTATCATAACATGACAAAATCAAGCACTTACACATTTAATTTAATACGAATCCACATGCATTTCAAATTCAAGAAGAAATAACACTCTTCCATGGCCATTGATGCATCTTCAACCTTCAATTTATGCTCCCTAACACTCTAGTATCATTACATGTCCAAAATTATCGCTTCAGCCCATCCCTTTCTCACATAGATTAAGCCATAAGAACAAGGTACAGAGAGGAGAGAGAAAGACTAAAATCAAATATTTTCATTCCTTGCATCATATTGCACTTGTATACAGTTGGATGGAAGCCCTCAACATGTAGATCATGGACATGCCTTCCATCTTTGACCAATCGGCCCAGTGTAAAAAGCCTTAATCATCCAAATTGAGGGGACATAAAAAAACTACGCCTCTACCCTCCTTCATGCTAAAAAAGCCTTTTTGTTTAAGTCATTAGCTTAATCATTAACCATAGAAGTTAATCAGTTCACTTTTTGCATGTTCACACTGCTGAAAATGGTTTCAACCTCTGGATGGAGAACCAAACAAGCTCAGAATCCTAATTAAACTGGAGGGCTTGCTTTGTGGCATCAAAATCTATCAACCTAGCCTTTGTCATGCTCTTTTTGGCTCCTAGATTTGATAGCTACTTTATGTAACGGCAAACATTGCATGGATTAAATGGGGGGTCAAATGATCTCCGACAGTGACAAATGGAGACTTCCATTGGATTCTTAGTGCATCAAAATGCATCTAGGAAAATTCTAGTTCCTTAATCTACAACTTTTTCATTTTTCATGATTTTTTTTCTCTTTTGTACCTCTAGGGGTCCTTTTTCACTTTAAATCAGCTTCAAAAATCCACTCTCATCTACCACCAATTTGCACCATCCTACACTTGACACTGGTATATACGATGGACTCAAACCCATAGGACTTCACTCTTTGATGGCTTTGGTGTCTTGTGGACTGGACACATCCTAGGGTGATACTGGTTGTGCTAGTGCTAGTAGTCTATGATTTTGTGAAGCCAATAGGGCTAAATTTGGAGGAAGAGGTAGAGATAGAGGAGAAATAAGTGGGCAAGGTGAGGATTGGGAGGTGATGGTGGTAGCAGATAGAAGTAGATTGTAGTTTAGATAGTACTACTAGAGCTAGAGATCCATGTGGTTCTAGTGCAAAGGCTAGGGAATATAGTGGAAGACGAGTTTAACAACTAGGATTTCTAATAAGTAGTAGGCACCCATTTGAATAGCCTACTAAAGTTGATCCCACTCCACTCTTACCATTGCAAGCTGCTACTCAAGATGTTTAATCCAATCAGTTTGGTAGATAAAAGCATTTTCGAGAGAGTAAAAGCACATGATGGACTTGGAAGTTAGGGACTCCACCTACATCATCCTGCCTTTGAGTTGCTCCACCTTGAAGTTTAGCTTGATGTCAAAGAAAGAAACCCCAATCTTGTGATGCTTCTGGTCTTTTTGATGTAGAGTGGGATTCTTCTACATTCACCCTTTGGCAAAGGATGCTTGAGCTCGAGTACATGGACCTATTGGTACATGAGATGGTGGGACCAATTCAAAAGAAGGAACAATACGTTGCTACATCATCTGGTCTAAGGTTTTTTGGATAGATGAAAGAATGTGCTCCCGCATGTACTTTGCCTTTATGTTTGCATCGAGACTAGAAGTTGGCGATGATCATTCTAGAGCAATTCAACTTGCTCCAATGTATCATCTTGCTATTGATCAATATCTTTACAGTGCTCCATGAGTAGAAGCCACTTGGGGTCCTTAGAGAAAGCACTAGTTGACAAGTTAAAGAAGTCCTAGGCAAGCCTTCCTTGCGGTGTTTCATTGTCATTGGGGGAAACAAGCTCCTATTTCACTCCTTTTTTTCCTTTGGGTGATGATGTTGGCATCGAGGTGGTGCCTGCATGTGTCTTGGCTATTTGCAAGGCATGCTCCTTATCCTCTTGAGTCTAATCTTGTGGATCAAGTTAGGCTTTAGGCCCACCCTACTATGAGCTACAACATGTGTGGTAGCTAGGACTAGGATTCGTAGCTATTGTTGCCTTGCCAAGATTTATGGGCACATCTTGGGGAACTTATGCCTCCTGTTGGAGTTTAGCCACCGAGTTGTTGCAGAAGGAGAGGTGGTACGAGTGGAGGAAGAGAGAGTGCCTAACCTAAGAGCACTAGTAATGGGAAGGGATGACCAAGTCAACTACATTAAAGGCTAGGATTATGCATTGACATCTGGATCATCATCCTGAGATGTCAAATGTAGTAGTTCAAAACATGGATCCACTAGGGCATCCCAAAATCACTGCACTACTTCATCCTAAGCTTTGCACAACTCTATTTGGAAGGACTCCTATAGCTTTGCAAGATGAGGGGAGTGATAGGCATAGAGTCATGAGCATTAGAGGCTACTACCACTTGTCCTCTCAAGAATATGGACTCCATTTGTGACCATTAGACCTCGTCTCGAATGGATCCCACAAAGTCCAAGTGAGCCTCCTAATAGGCCACAAGGTGCTCCCATTACTGCCAAAGTTTTGCCTAAAGTTTTGCCTAACATTGTTAAACTTAGGGCCAAGATCCACATTCTCCTGCCACACCTACTCAATTTCAATTTGGGAGCATGCAAACATGCTATCAAACCTACTGGTGTTAGAAAATTCTTACTCCCACATAATGAGATAGTGCTTGGCAGTTTCTTGGTAAAATTCCATTAGGATGATAATCTTGATGATAGAGATAGGGTGTGCAGTTTAGGTGGGGTTGAGACAATTTGGATGGTTGTCCCAATATAGTCACATTAGACTCACTAGCTGTTTGTAAACTTTCCTCCCTAATACGCTTCTAGGCACAAGAGGATTGCACAAGTAGAGCATAATATGACTTGAAGTCAAGCTCCAAGGCTGTAAGCTTCTCCTTGTTGCTGCCAAGAGTAGAAGTCATATCCACAGCTTCCTATACTATATTGGCCTATTCATTTGGCTAACCTCGAGTAGCAGCCTATGGGGAAGAAGGGGTAGGGTTGTTGGCATTAATGGTGTGGAGAGAGCAGACATGATCCATGGTGGTGGCAAGGGAAAGGGGAAGGTGAAATGTTGGCCACACATGACCCTCAAGGACTTCACATCATCTGAAGGACAAGTGGCCATATCCTTGCACTATATATGTAGGCATCTGAGAAAAATTCATGCCCAACCTATGGTTGGAGTGTTAGGCAAGAAGAACATGGAGGCCACCCTCTGGGTGATGCTAAAGGCCTTGGCATGCAAATTCAGAGCTTTTAAAAAGAACTTGGATACCTCTTATTTAGGCTTGTGGTTACCCAATATGCCACTAAGGAAATACTCATTCTTTGTGTGAAGCTAAAGATGGCTTCCAAGTTGCAGAGGTGGGGAGTAGAGAGGGGGCCTCCAATGCACCATCCATGGGGAGATGTAGCTACTTATGCATGCATTGGGATCTGAGATTATAGGTATGCCCTCCCATTTCAATGTGTGTGCCATGTTGCATTTATTGAAGGATAGATTTAGCCTCAGGGTGGACTAGGGTGCTCTCCCATGGCAATGTGGGGAAGCAGTCAAGGTGCAAGTGGTGCACCCAAGACTTGATAGCCTCATTGCAATCTAGGAATACTAGGGTTTCCCTATCAAGGCAAAGGATGGAGATGAGCATGGCTATCCATGGAGAGAAACTAGCAATGATAGAGAAGGTAAGATTGACATAGTGCATTGAGAGCACAAAGTGGTGATGATAATAATAGAAAACACAATGAAGAGAAAGATGATGAGTAAATTTCCTTTAAGGGGGACTTGAATCATGGAAATTGAAGTTTTTGAATGTGGCCATGCATGTGTGCCATGTCAACCCTTATGATCAAACAAGGAATAATGATTGTTGCAAACTTCTTGATACATTGTATCGCTACCTATAAGAATGAGTAGGTTGGAATATGATAAAAGACATTTAAGAGGGGCTACGTCAACGCAAGTGGTGAGTTCATGATAAAATTCAATTTGGCCTTCGGCAATCATTATAGTTTTGGATTGGATTAGGAATAATCACAATTTTGTGTGGAAGGAACCACTTCTAGGCCTTGAGGGCACTTCAGACTAATCAAAAAAGGGTACACTAGTTCATCTACACAATAATGCCACAATCAAAATCTATTGACTAGGTGTGGAAGGATATTTCCCTGTAAATTAGTAAGGCACAAAGAACTTAATCGAGTTGTGTGAGAAAATAAAAATTGGCTGCTTCATCACATCTTCAGTATTCCAAGGAAGCTTTCCCATCTGAGTTTTGAAGACCAATACTTCTTGCTCTCACTCGAAGACCTACTTCTTGGAGAGGCCATCTGCTTGGTGTTTATGTCAATACTGGACTTTAAAAATATGTAGGAACTCCAAATCTAGTCTTTGTCTAGCTCTGTCTCTCAATCTCAAACAATAGGGATTCTATGGAAGAAAGTGATCTTCCATAGCAATCCAAAGATTGGGAACTATGAATTCTAGAGGCACGATCTCCTTGATACCAAACACCCTTGTAGGGAGTCAGGCCTATTGCCACTTTGAAGGATTAGTAAGCCCATATTGTTGCTAGGAGCTTGGTATCCCAATCTTGCTTGTGTTGCTCTACCAGCTTGGTAAGAATTTTTCATATCATCTTATGGGTTGATTTAGCTAGGTCATTTTCTTGCGAGTAGTACAAAGGGGATTTCTTATGAAAGATTATGAAGAAGGTATGGATATGCTTAATGATCTTATTAATAAAATGGCTACTATGATCACTCACCAATTCTACCAATCAACGATAGAGGGTGAAGATATCCTTGAGTAAGGCACTTAGCCATTGCCTGAGCTGAATTGTTTGGGAGTTCCCAAGCTTTTACCCACTTAGTATGGTAATTTGTTGTAATGAGGATATATCTATTTTTTGTGTAAGATGCCATAGGTTTTATAGGACTAACAAAGTCCAATCTCCATTTTTGAAAGGGTTCCAAAGGCAAGATCAAATGAAGTGGTAACTGATCCTAGGAAAGGGATTAACCGACCCATTGGTAAGAGACACACTTCCTTGACAAACTTGCAAACATCTCCATGCATGGTAGGCCACCATAATCCTACTTACTGTAATTTTCTAAACGTAAGATCAGTTGCAAAATGATCTCCTCCAATTCCTTGATAACTTCTTTGATCAAAAGGAGCTATTGTTGCTCTTTGAGTACTACTTGCTAGGATATTGAACTTGGGCCCAATGGCTGCATTCTCCTACTACACCTACTCCATTTCTATCCAAAGCATAAGAACTTGATGTTAAACTTACTGGTTCCAGTAGATTCCTACTGCCACATAATTGAGACAAATCAGGGTTATTCCTAGTTAAAATTCCACTAGGATGATAACTTAGTCGATAGAGATAGGGTGAGTGGTTTTAGTGGGGGTTGAGAGAATTTGGATTATTGTCGCAGTAAGAGTTGCAATAGATTGACTAGATATTTGCAATTTTTTCTCCTTGATATGCTTCTAGTGGTGGGAGGCTTGCACAAATAGAGCATTCGATGATGTGAAGTCAAGCTTGCTCTGGTCAAAGCTGGCTGGTCAAAGTTGGAGGGTTCTATCTACATAGGTGGTGTGTGGCTTGGGTGGCTTTTAGGACTGTAGGCTTGTCCTTGCTGTTGGCATCCTTTTTGGGATGTCTAGTAGAAATCATATTCATACTCTCTTGTATTGCATCTTACACACATTGGGGGTTGAGATTGTAGGTATGCCCTCCCACTTCAACATGTGGGGGCCATGGTGTAGCTACTCAAGGATAGATTCAGCCTTGAGGTGGACTAGGGTGCTCTCCCATGGCAATGCAAGGAAGGTGTCAAGGCACAAGTGGTGCATCCAAGGCTTGATAGCCTCTTTACAGTCTAGTAGCACTGGGGTTACCCTCCTATCAAGGCAAACGATGGAGGTGATCATGGATGTCAATGGTGAGAAGCTAGTAAATGATAAAGAAGGTAAGATAGATGCAGTGCATTGAGTGCACAAAGTGGCAATGATAAGAGTAGAAAACACAATGAAGAGAAAGATGGTGAGTAAATTGCTCTTGAGGGGGCTTGATGTATGAGGTTGAGGTGTTTGAAATTGGCCAATGCATATGTGCCACATCAGCCCTTTTGACCAAACAAGGAATAATGAGTGTCATACACTTCTTGATACAATGTACCATTGCTTATAAGATCAAGTGGGTTGGAATATGTAAAAAGACATTTAAGAGGGGTCGTGTCACCATAATTGGAAAATTCATGATCAAATTCAATCTAGATTTCAAGTTTTGGGATTGGACCTAGGAATAATTAGAATTGGTGTGGAAGGAGCCACTTTTGGATCTTGAGGGCACTCTAGAGTGATTGGAAAAGGGCACACCAATCTATCTACACAATAATGCCACAATCAGAATTGATTGACAAGGTGTGAAAAGAGATTTCCTTGAAAATTAGTAAGATAAAAAGAATTAGATAGAGTTGTGTGAAAAATCCAAAATGGGCTGCTCCATCCCTTCTTTAGTTTGTCTGGGAAGCTTGCCTTTTTGAGTTTTGAAGACCAGTAGCACTTGCCCTCGCTCAAAGACCTATGTCTTGGAGAGGTGATCCACTTGGTTTTTCTATCAGAAATGGACTTTGAGCAATAGGTAGGAATGCGAAATCCACAGTCTTTATCTAACTTTGCAAGTTTGAAAATTTGGAATGGGATGGATTCTACAGAAGGGGGTAATCTTCCATAGCAATCCAGAGCTAGGAACTATAAATTCCACTAGCATGATTGCCTCGATGCCAAACACAAGCTTGTAAGGAGTCAAGCCTATTGCCACTTTGAAGGATGTGTGGTAAGCCCATAATGATGCTAGAAGCTTGGTATCCCAATCTTGATTGTGTTGCTCTACTAGCTTGGTAAGAATTTTGCATAGGGTCTTGTTCACCATTTCCTTGCATGTAGTATGGAGGGAAATTTTTATGAATGACTATGAAGAAGGTAGTGATATTCTTAATAACCTTATTCATAAAGTGACTAACATGATCACTCACCAATTCTAGCAAGCAACCATAGTGGGTGAAGATATCCTTGAGTAGGCACTTAGCCACTACCTGTGATTTGAATTGTTCAGGAGTGCCCGAGCTTCTACCCACTTAGTGCAGTAATCTATTGTAGTGAGGATATATCTATTTTTTGTGAAAATTGATAGAGGTTTGATAAGATCAACAAAATTTAGTCTCCATTTTTGAAAGGGTTCCAAGGGCAAGGTTGAATGAAGTGGTAACTAAACTTGGAAAAGGGGTTGCCCAAGCCAATGGCAAGGATCAAACTTTGGGAAAAAATTACAGATATCTCCACACATGGTAGGCCACCATAATCCTATTTGCTACATTTTTCTAATAGTAACATTAGCTACAAAGTGACCTCCTACAATTTCTTGATAGCTTCTTTAATCAAAAGGTACTACTATTGCTCCCAAAGTTCCACTTATTGCTACTACTGAGCTTGGGCCTCTCCTGCAGCACATGCTCCAACTATGTCCAAAGTATGAGAACCTGTTGTTGAACCTACTTGTGCCAATGAATTATTTCTGCCACATAATTGAGATAGCATTGGGCGATTTCTAGGTACAATTTCGTTGGAATGATAACTTTAGCGATAGAGGTAGGGTGTGTAGTGTGGGCGGGGATCGAGATAATTTGGATGGTTATCCTAGTAATAGTTGCAATAGACTTACTAGCCATTTGCAAAGTATCATGAAGAAGTTAGTTATATGCTTAATGACCTTATTAGTAAAGTGACTACCACAATCACTCACCAATTCTACTAGGAAACCATAGCGGGTGAAGATATCCTTGAATAGGCACTTAGCCACTACTTGAGTTGAATTGTTATGATGCACCCAAGCTTCTACCCACTTAGTGTAGTAACTCTTATAGTGAGGGTATATCTATTTTGGGTGTAAGATGCCACATGTTTAATAGGACCACTGACAAAATCTAGTCTCCATTTCTAAAAGGGTTCTAAGGGCAAGATTGAATGAAGTGGTAACCGATCTTGGGAAAGTGGTTGACCAAGCTCTTTGCAAGAATCACACTTTGTGACAAACTTGCAGACATATCCATGCATGGTGGGCCACCATAGTCCTACTTGCTACATTTCTCTAACAATAACATAAGCTACAAAGTAACTTCCTATAGTTCCTTGATAGCATTAGCCTGCGAAGTAGCCAAAACACCCCACGATCTCGTGGCTAGGAGTGCCTAGAGGCTATACACACTAATCTAACTTAGATACGGGTTTATACTATTCATAGTCCAATGAATCCCTTCCCAACTCCAAGAAATTGGAGTTTCTAAATAGATCAGTGGACTAGCACCTCATATCAAATACATAGGGAGCACCCCCCTAGCTGATTATTGTGGCCCACTATGGCTCTCCTACACCCAAGGGATTAGGCCAAGGATGTCCCACTTCAACATAAAGCATATGTGAAACGTAGTCCTGTCTTTATATTCATTCTAGGAGATAATTCAGTACTTACCAAATTAGGCCCCAAATGAAATGAACGTACTATCCTACAACATAGGACTCCTTACACTCAATGAAGGTTAATCGCTCAAAACAAGTGCTATGCATCCAAGATTTATTTTTATGATACCATATGTATACGTAATGAAATGCAAAGATGAATGCTTGTAAGTGCACAAACAAATAACCCTATAGATCAAATAGTGTGGATTTTGTGCAAACAATTCTTTTCATGATTTCACCCTAACACAATGTGTCGTTGCTAAGGCAGCACCAAAGTAATTTGTGCTACTATCCTTCTTTAAAGACTTAAAAAGAACAAATCCTATATGCCAAGATATACATAAAATTAGATTTCAATGGATTCTTAACTCCTCATAACCCTTTCCCCCTACTATTTTTATGGTTTTGCATTGGTTGTAGATAAAAAGAGTATTTTTTATGCATTTTTTGTATATAAAAAGTAATAAATACGCACTTTAACATAAAAATGGGGATAGGCTAAGGCTAAACCTAATGCCCTAGCTCCACTATACATTCACGGGCACATTCGTAAATTTTTAGTGCATAAATTTTTTTTTTTTCTTGATTTTACTTGATTTATCTTATTATTCATTATTGGTATTTTTTATTTGCTGACATATAGAGCTTGCATGAACCAAGAACCAATATTATACTTCATATGACTCCATGTGAACATCAAAAGAACCATAAAATTGCATAAAACCCTCAAATTTTCGGAATCAGTAAGGAAGGGTGTTAACTGATAAATAGGAAATGTGGAAGGTACACGAATGGATGGAGAAGGACATGGTGGAGAAGGGGAAAATACTCTATCCTCAATAAAGGAACAGTAAGTAAAAATGGGAATTTAAGGGAACGATGAAGGTTGGAAAAGAAGGGGTAAAATGGTTGTGGAATTAGATTGACAAAGGGAAAGATATAGATCATATCGGTGAGCCATTTGTTGGTAATATAGGAGGGTAGGAACAGAAGGTCCTAAGAGAGATCTTCTATGATAGGCATCAAAGAAGGTAGAATCAAATGGATTATGTTTTGAAAGGTAAGCTAAGAGATCCACCCTCAGTTGATTAGTACTTTGGGCATAGGTAGGGGCTGTGTTCTGTCTATGATTCAGGACCACAGAATCAATCATGGTATGCCAAGAATTATCATGACAATCAGCCACTTTGGAGGAGTAACTCTGGAACATGTCAGCTATGCACAACTCCAAATGGTTGACATACAAAACAGCTTGTAGAAACGTTCCCCACATACCATGCCATATCCACCTCATCTGGAATTAACAAGTCTCCTTGTAGATACATGTAGGATATCAACATGGTATCTGTCGTGACAGAATCTTCAAACACCATCCTCACCACCTCTGTCAGTAACTCAGCAGACCAAGCCCCACTCCATCCATCCTCTGGAAGAGATAAATCCATCGTGGAAAGCTTCATGTAGAAGGCCAACTTCTGTAATTGGTAGTGGACAAAGAAAGAATGGTCTGCTGGAACATATTCCTGAAACTGCTCAAATGTAGACCATAACAAGTCCATTCTGGATTGAAATCTTTCCACTTTATCTTGGAATAGAGGACACAAAGTAGCCTGTCTTTGAAGAGTAGCCAAGTCCTGTTGTGAAAGAGAAGGAATCAAGGGAACATTAGGGCTTGGAGGAACAGACCGTGACATTGCCAGTTGATCTTACAACTGCTTGATTTGGGAGGCTTGTGATTCCACTGTGTCATTAGCAGTCTATAAGGCTGAAAGTTTGTCATCTAAAAGAGTTTGGAACTCCTGCGCTTCTCTGGACATCCTCTCCTTCTCCTCTGAAAGGCTAGTAACCTCTGATTGAGCCTCTAGTAACTGGATCTTCAAAGAAGAGATCTCATCTCGTTGGATTGCAACCAGCTGGGTTTGTTGCTCCATCTGCTTAAACAAATCCGCTAGGGTATCCTTAGCAGAGGCTAACTCGGATGTTGCCTTATGAAACTGGTCCTTAGACTGCATCAACTCTTCATAAAAGGAAGCGTACAACTGTTGAACACAAGCTGTCTCACTGACAATTCAATGGAACTCTGAATATCTTTATAGAGGAAAGGAATCGCATCTCCTGAGACTAGACTGTTCAGTGAGGGAACTGATATATCCAACGATCCTTCGCGATGTGCTCTGAATAGGTTATTACAAGTGAGATACCCATGGAGATCACTGCTAGAGGTAGCAGGAATGGGCACTGAAGGAAGTACTAAAGAAGCTTTATCCGCTACCCGCTTCAAGCGTTTGCGCTGTATGACCAGGGGAGGTGGAGAATCATCATCCTCTATATCAATGGGTTCTGACTCATCTGAAGGTGGAGGAGGAGGTACTGGATCTGATGGAGGAGGTGGAGGCACACTCTTCTATAAACCTGAATAGGTTAAGAAGGCAAACAAGTATGATCCATATATGACATTGGTAACATTACCCCTGGTGACTTTGACGAAATGTTGATCCATTTTAGTGAGGAGGTAAGTGCTCCAATCAATAGCGACTCCTTTCAACACCATCCTTGAAGCTGTGAAAAGCTCTTTAGACAAGTATTGGGATGGCGTTTTGGCAGGCATAAACCTGTCCTGGAGAAACTGATAGACCATCTTCCATACAGGATCAGTGATCATGGAAAAGGAAACTCCTGAAGAGTTGATCACCTTCTTAACATCCAGCATTTCCCTTATCTGCTTTTGTAACAGCTTCAGAATCTCTTCATTAGAGAAAAGCTGACGAGTGGTAACAAAAGGTTTACCTTTGAAGGGAAGAGAAAGAGCCTTCCCTAGGCCTCGAGGTGTCAAAGTCATAGAAATACCCTGGACCAACCCTGACTTCTTGCTGTAGGAGGCCAAAAACTCATCACACAACGATGGATCCTCTGGAAGCAATGGAAAGGAGGTAGCCACAAAAGCAGCGAGTCCCGCCTTCGTGAGAGGCTCAAAAGTGAGTAGGGAAGAGTAATCCCTACTGACTAGTGGGACATACTGGATAGGAGGAGGAGCGTGAGAAGGTGCCATTCAGATGGTTACACACACACCACAAACACAGACAATCAAGGAGAATGCCTGCAAAGCAACAGACAAATACCAAGGATAAGAGAACAACCAAAACAATAAAACGTGACTCGACCAACTATCCCCAAGCAAACCACAGCCTAGAAAAAAATTCGACATGACCTTGAGACATATGCGACCGAAAGCTTCATGCTATGCATCATACAAACACCCAGAACCCCGTATCAGGCAATAAAAGAAAAAACTACACACCGTACCCTTAATCGTAACAAAGAAGCGGAACCAAAACATCACCACTACCGACACACATCAAGACCACAACTTGGATAAACTAGTGTTTGACCATGGAAATAACTCCAATGACTTGGCATATCCATCCCACGAAACCGAGTTCGTTAAAAAGGGGAATTTCAGTGTAGTGAGGGGGAATTAATTTAATGAAGGGTTTATTTTAATAAATTATTAAGAAATGGATGAATTTTTATTAAGTGATAAACCTTAGCAAGAAAACGACAGTTCCTTCTTAAAAATTAAATTACCAATTATGAGGTAAAAGCGGTGCTTTAATTCGAATCCCGGACTTCGATACCCAGACTGGGTCTCTAAATGCAAGTTCATTGATTACAAATTAAGGTGATGTGAAGCGCTTTTTTGCCAGTGCGTGCTTTTGTGATGGCTGGTTCATTTTTAATTAAAAAATATTAAAGTACCTCTTTAGCGCACTTAGCGCGTGCTAAGTGAACGGCGGGTTTATTTTTATTTAAAAAAATTATGTGTTTAGCGCGAATGCGCGTGCCATGGTGGTATTTAGGTTTCATTTTCTATTATTTGTTTGTTTGTTTGTGTTTTTTTTTCTTGTTTGTTTGTTATTTTTATATTAATCGTGGGTTTTGGGGTAGCTGAAAAAAAAATAACAAATAAAAGGGAAAATACCTGGTAGTGGGTGTATGTAAATGCAAAGAATGCGCTCTCCACAATCCAAAAATATCTGGATTTTTTTTCTAGATGTTTAGTTCGTGTTGGATGAAAAAGTTTTATTGTTATTTTATTGATTTGTTTTGTTTTATTGTGAAGGAATTTAGGTGTGAAATGAAATATTGTGACAGCTTAGAAAAATATGCTAAAAATAAATAAAAATATTAAGGGAAGTGTGAGGAATTTTTCAAAACTGAATTTGGAAATTTTTAGCATTTTAAATGATTTTTTTTCATATTTTGGGGTATTTTTGAAAAAATGGGGAATTTTAAAATAGTCGGAAATGTCTTTTCTGAAATTTACAAGTTTAGAAAAATATGGCCATGGGTTGCAAAAATAATAGGAAATTTTCTAGATTTTTTTGAATTTTTTTTTTTAGAATTTGAAGTATTTTTTAATGTTTTTTTTTTGAATTTTTCAATGTTTTTGTTTTTTTGTTTTTGTTTGTTTTTAATTTTAAAAGGATTGGCGGGTTTGTGAATTAAAAATCTGGGAAAATACCCAGAAAGAAGCTGCGTGGCAGCTACGTGTCAGCAACCGACTAACAAAGTCCCGCACACGATCCCGCACACGATCACGAGCAATCACACGCGCACGAACAGTCACGTGCGTACACACCCGCGCGTGTGTCAAAGGACGGAAAAGGTTATCTGCGGGTTCGGCGTGGGATTGCTAGTTGTCGGTAGATGAAAGGGGGCGTAAATAGGGTTTTCCGCGGGTGACAGAGGGCTCACGGGGAGTTTTCTGCAGTGCAACGGTTCTGCGGGTTTCTTGGGGGGGAAAGGGGGCTTGTGTGGAGGTAGGGTGAGTTAGTGGTGGGACTGGGGGGTAGGTTGGAGGTAGGTGTGTGCTTAGTGGGGGGTGTGAACAGGGGCTTGTATGGAATGGGGGAGTGGGTGTGTTAGCTGGGGGGAATGGGGATTAGTGTGGGGGTGGGTGTGAATGTGTAGTGGTGGGAACAAGGGATTAGTGTGGGGATTAGTGGGGGGGGTGTGTGTGAACTGGGGAGGAAAGGGGGCTAGGGATGAGGCGGGGAGCAGTGGGTGTTTGCTGGGGGAATGGGGGTTTAGGTGGGAGGGTGTGTTAGTTGGGGGAATGGGGGTTTAGGTGGGGGTTAGGGGGGATTTGGTGTGCCTGGGGGTGAAGGGGGGCTTGGAGGGGGGTGGGAGTGGTAGGGCACGTGGCAGGCGGCAGGACATAGGCGCAGGAGGCGGGGGCGGCAGGGTACCGTGGCGGGACGAAGGCGGGGGCCGTCATCACCAGAGGCGGGGCAGGCGAGGCAGCGCGCTCGACAGGCGAAGACGGCGAAGGGGCAGGGGCGCTGGAGCACGAGGCTGGCAGGGAGGAGAAGAGGGAGGGGAAGGAGGGGAGGGATAATAACGGGGAGGAGGGAGGAGAGAAGGGAGGAGCAGAGAAGGAGATGACGGGGAGGAGGGAGGAGAGAAGGGAAAGAGAGGGAGAAGAAGAAGAAGGGGAGGAGGGAGGAGCAGAGAAGGAGGAGGGGAGAGAAGGAGATGGAGAGGGAGCAAGGAGATGGAGATGGAGGGAGGGAGGGGGGACACACAGAGGGAGAGGGAAGGGAGAGGGAGAGACAGTTGGGGTGGGAAGGGATTCGGGAGAGAGAAGGGTAGGGTAGGGGGATAGAAAAGGACATGGGGAGGGTGGAAAAGGTGGGAGGGTATGGGTAGGGGCCCATTGGGATGGGGGGGCATAGGGAAGAGGCAGGGCCCATGGGGGGTGCCCATAGGGGGATGGGGGTGGAAATGGGCGGGGTACGCCCATGGGAGGGTGCTCGGGGGTAGGGTAGGGGTTAGTGGTAGGGTAAGGGTTGGAAGATGGGCAGGGGCCCAAAGGGGGAAAATGGGCAGGGGGCCCATAAAGGAGAAGCGTACCCCCCTCGTCCCGCGCGCGTGTGCGGGGCGGGGATAAAAACATTTGCCATGACGGGAGTAAAAGGGCGCCAGGATGCGGGGATGAGGCACGTGGATGCGATCGGGGCGCGTTAAGACGCGTAAAATCAAAAACAGGCGCGTTCACGCGCGGAACGGGCGTGTAAAAACACATAAAAATAAAGAAAAATTAATAACTCCCAATCCGGACTTCAAAACGAAAGGGCGTAAAAAAAAAGTGGGCAGAACGGCAAGGGGAAGACAGGAAAAATGTGTAACGGGAGTTCCGGGGGGGTAAAGGGCGGTCACATGCAAAAAACACAAAAATGAATCAAAAAACACAATTAAAAATTAATATCGAAAGATCCATGCATCGGAACGAGGTGGAGGAAAAAGGAAAATGCGCAGAAAGACGTGCCCGACAATCTCATCACATCAAAACATAGTTCTGACTGAGATAAGACGCGTTCACATGGGAAAAACCCAAAAAACAAACCCAAAAATGGGATCGGAAATTAATATTGGACGAACCGTTCACCGGAATGACATGCAATAAGAAGGAAAAATGTTCGAAGGAAAGGGTGGCCCAGGGTTGTCATGGCAAAACACAGTTCCGGCGGAAGTAGGAGGGGTTCACATGCCAAAAACTCCAAAAATACACCCGAAAACACATTTAAAAATTAATAATTAAAAATCCAAAAGGCGAAAGAGGGTGAAGGAAAAAGGAGAAAGGTGGAGGAAGGCACGAGAGACACGACTGTCAAATAAAATTGGAATTCTGATGCAAACAGGGCAGGTTCACATGGAAAAATGTCAAAAAGATACACGAAAAAGTCTTAAAAAACCAAAAGATTAATATTGGACAAATTGTGCATCGAAATGACACGGAGTAAAAATGAAAAATGTTAGGGGAAAAGTGGTTGTCAAGGCTATGATGTCAAATCACGGTTCCGAAGCAAGCAAAGTGCGTTCACATGGAAAACCGACTAATTTGCGTAAAATGCTTCAAAAATTAATAACTCAAAAACCGTGCACCAGAACAAGGGTAGGTAAAAAGGAAAAATGGTCAGTGCAAAGGGAGGAACAAGGCTATAAGGTTGGATTTGGACTTCGGTGAACGTAGGATGCAGTCACATAGCAGGACAACAAAATCAGGGAATGAAGGAAAACTGCAAGGAAACAGCCCCAAGGGTGGGTGGAACATGAACGGTTGGGTGGAAAGGGACCCCATTAGGGTAATAGCAAGGCATGGCATAGAGGCATTAGCAGGTTGAGGCATATGCAGAGGGGTGTGCAATGTAGACACGCAGGGACGCGTCCCCACACTTAAAACCTTAACGGATAGGGTTAACCGAACAACAGGGACCTAGGACCACATAATAGACCATCCACTAACATCCCCACACTTAAAACATGAACATCATTGAGAAACAGAAGTTGTAGGGTTAGAAGAACTTGGCCCATTTTATTGAGGATCACGGTTGATTGTTGATGGCACATCTAGTGTCGTTGTCGGCTGGAGGAGGTACCAAGGTTCTTCACAGCACACGTCCTTCATGGCAGGGACCATGTGGCAGCACCCAGGGAGGTAGCTGGTTGAAGGAATCGCAGGAAATTTGTCGATGGCGAGGGATATTGCACTCAACTCACAATCACTCAAATGGAATGAAAGAACTGTCACTCACCCCATGACTAATATCATTCGAGGAATAAGGATTGAAACCCCATAACTCATACCCGGGTTAGAAATCAACAGGGGAATGGTGTAGAGGGAGTATGCCACGGTGCACAGTTGATGGTGCAGTAGTGCGTCCAACCCGTCTGGCATAAGTGCAAGGAGGAAGGCAAGGGAGCCTTACAATGCAGTGTACAGAACAAGGTGACGTGTCCTGTGATAACGGCAGAGACCCATCCCGTGGGTGCATAGGGAAACGGAAACATACCTTACTCCAAATGTCGTAACGTCCTCAATCTCACCTCTCGGTAATTGGTTGAAGACACTCCAGTCACACTCAGCCCACCCTCTGTCTCACGCTCGGTTGATAGATACAAGAGGGCAGCCTTTTCCTGAAACCCATTGATGTAATCCTCACAGTCACTTGTGCAAAGGTTGTATGCCTTGTGCGCATTTGATGGTGCAACTGTGCATCCTGCCCTATGCCGGCATATGGTGCGAGAAGGAAGGCCAGGGAGCCTTATAGTGCAGTGCACAGAAACAAATTGTGCTTTGTGAATTGAGAGGCCCATCCCGTGCATGCAACACTTTATTCACACTTCTCACCTCTCATTTGATTTGAAGGGAAAAGACTGGTCACTCGCCCCACCCTCTGTCTCACTCGTTGTTGATAGTTACAGAGGGCAACCCGTACTCACTTCCCCATCCGGTTAGGATGAAAGCTCACATCACTCGATTGTTTGTCAATGAAGATCGCGTCGTTAGTTGTTGAAAAGGCGTACCCAGGGAGTAGCCATCAAATCGAACATTGTGTTCGATAGGACATGTCGTCTGCTAGAGGTCAGTTAGACACTCTGCAAAAAGACCCAGGACACAGCGTACCAAGGGAGGCAGCTTCGGAATTGGATCCTGGAGATATCAATGGATGAATCCACTTTCTGGACTGCTGGGTGTTGCCACCTTTTCCACAGCCAACTTCTCGCCCAAGGGTGTGTGCCACCTTTTCTTGGAACGAGGCCTGCTATGACAGGGAATTGCTTCCTTTTCTCCCATAACAAATTTGTTTTTTTTTTCTTTTCTTGTGGTTTTTTTTTCTTCTTTTTTTCTTTTTCTCCTACTCCCGAGGGTGTTTCCACCTTTTCTCGAAGAATAGGTCGGCATGACAGGGACCTAAGTCCTTTTCTCCCATGACCGATATGTATATTTTGTTTTTTTTCTTTTTTTCTTTTTCTTTTTTTTTTCTCTTCGAATTAAACAAGGGAATGGTAGAAAGACCACGTATTAGAGCCAACCTCGCCACTGTTGCTGGTGGAAAATAGAGGGTAAGAGATCACGGCTGTAAGGTAGGGTGGAGGGGACAGAGGGTTGTGTCCACCTCATCAAGAGTGGCTGAAGAACGGCTATCAGAAGTAGCATCATAAGAGTGATAGTGCCACGCCAACGGGGGAAAGGATCAGGTGACCGTGATTGTCAAGATCCCCAAGGAGGGAAGTACTTCTTCAGGCGATACCCTTGCGTGGCTTCCATGCAGTGTAGAGCCATCCTGCGAGTTTCGTCCAAACATTCCAGGTGCAGGAGACGGCGTTGTAGTGAATCATCGTCCCCCAAACGCTCTTTGATAGCCACTCTCAAAGAGGGTAATTCCAGTTCAACTGGGAAAATAGCTTCTGTACCATACACCAGTTGGAAGGGTGTCTGTCTTGTTGCTGCTTTATGGGAGGTTCTGTATGCCCAGAGGGCCTCTGTAAGACGATCATCCCAATCACGACGATGTGCGGCAATCGTTCTTGTCAGAATCGAGCAAAGGATGCGATTGATGACTTCGACTTGGCCGTTGGCTTTGGGGTAGTAAGGTGTGGACTTGCGATGGCGGATCTTATACAACTCTATCAACTCTTCCATGACTTTATTAATGAAATGAGTGCCTCTACCACTTACCAGCTCTAAGGGACTGCCAAAACGGGTGATGATATTCTCGTACATGAACAGGGCCACGCTATTACCATCGTCCTGCTTTAGGGCTTTAGCTTCACACCACTTTGTGACATAATCCGTACATACGAGGATGTATCGGTTCTGCTTCCTTCTGGTGGGAGGATAGATTGGGCCTACGAAGTCGATGCCCCACTTCTCGAACGGCTTCAAAGGAAGGATAGGTTGCAGTGGCATAGCACTTGTCTTTGTGGGTTTCCCCATTCGCTGACAAGCATCACATCTTTTATAGTAATCATAGGCATCCTTATGAAGGGTAGGCCACCAGTAACCTGCTAGCAGAGCCTTCCTGGCTGTGGCTTCTTCTGCAAAGTGGCCTCCACATGGCTCGTCATGGCAAGCCTTCAGAACAATCCCAATCTCGTCTCCTGCAACACATATTCTAAGCACTTCATCTTTGCCTTTCTTGTACAGTGCGCCGCCTAGCAGGGTGTAGGGGGTGGATTCTAACATAAGCTTGTTCCTTTCCCGACTAGAAATACCAGGAGAATACTATTGGGTTACTAGCAGATTGGCAATGTCTGCATACCAGGGGGTTACAGTTTCTACCAAGAATAGGGAAGCATCAGGGAGGTCTGGATCATCCTGTTCCTCATCTGCAGTTTGTGGGATACGCGACAGATGATCAGCCAGAACATGGGAACGACCAGGTTTGGTAATTACCTCAAAGTCAAACTCCTGGAATAGAAGGAGCCATCTCATCATTCGTCCTTTCACATCTGCTTTGTTCATCAGGAAGGACAGGACCTCATGATCCACATAAAATTTAAAGTGGGTGGATAGGAGATAGTGGCGGAACTTTTCTAAGGCAAACACCATTGCCAAGCACTCCAGCTCTGTCACTGTATAGTTCCGTTCCCTATCAGTGACTTTTCGGCTTGCATAATAGATGGGTTGATCCAACTTTGAGGAGCCCTTCTGGCACAGAACTGCGCCTAAGCCTTCAATTGAGGCATCAGTTTGTGTACATGGAACTCCTTCGTCCAATCATGAGGCTGTAGAATGGGTGCCTCTATTAGACACAGCTTCAGAGTGTTGAAGGCTTTGTCACATTCTTCCATCCAAGTAAACTTTGCATCTTTCCTCAAAAGTTTGTGCAAGGAGGTTGCCTTTGTTGCAAAATGGGCTATGAACCTTCTGTAGTAACCCACATGGCCTAAGAATCCCCTCAACTGTTTGAGGTTGGTGGGTGCTGTCAAAGCTGCAATCTTTTCGATCTTTGCAGGGTCTGTTGATATCCCTTGTGCAGAGACAATGTGACCCAACAAAACTCCAGAAGAGACCCCAAAGATACATTTGTCAGGGTTGAGGGAAATCCCATACTCCCGGCATCGATCAAAGCATTGTTCCAGGTGTCCCAAGTGTTCACTGATCAAACTATAGACACAAAAGTCATCCAAATATACCTCAATAAAGTCGTGCAGATGATTTTGGAAGGCAGCCATCATGACCCGCTGGAAAGTAGTAGGGGCATTGCAGAGTCCAAACGGCATCACTCGGTAAGCGTAGGTCCCCCATTCTATGGTGAAGGTTGTTTTGGACTGGTCTTCTTCTGCGATTTGGACTTGGTTATATCCACTGAATCCATCCAGAAGGGAGTAAAGCTCATGTCCTGCCACTGTGTCCAACAGTTGGTCTGTGAAAGGGATCGGGAAATGATCCTTCTTCGTCTTAGAATTCAACTTGCGAAAATCCACACATATTCGCAATTTGCCATTCTTCTTGGATACAACCACGATAGGTAAAACCCATTCACTATTTGCCACTGGATAGATGAACTCGACTTCCAGAAGCTTCAGCAGCTCTGCTTTCACCAAGGTGGAGTAATTTGGGTTCATTCGCCTCTGTCGTTGCCGTACTGGCTTGGCATCAGGCTCCAAGTCAATATGATGTTGACATATTGTGGGATCAATCCCCTTTAGGTCTTTGTAGGACCGCGCAAACACGTCCAAATTTTCTTTCAACAAGTTGTATAAGGTTGACAACTCCTCTTCTGGGAGGTTGCTACCCACCTTCAAGTGGCGTTCAGTGCCTTCTGCATCCATGAAGGTTAACTGCCTTTCACCTTCTACTTCACGGATGAAGGTCCCACGGACTGCTTCTGGATACAAATCCAACTCCTTCAAGGGAGTGGTGTCCTCTTCTGATGTCCCGCTAGAACCAACTTCTTCTTTTGGTGGAGACTTAAGTTGCTCCCTGAGATGTTGAAATGGAATTAGGTTTCGGGTTTGGTTTCACGATTAGTTACCTCTTGGATTGGAGACTCCTCTTCTAATGACACATCTAGGAACGTCACATAACAGGAACCCTCTGATGCCTGTTGGGTTTGTGGGATTGGTGCTTGTTAGCACGGTGCATCATCATCATCTTTCTTTGGCAAGGGTGGGTGAGGATGGCAAGAGCCACTGCTGAAAGACGGCTTGTTCTTCTTAATCCATTTCTTATAAAGATTTTGCATATGAGAAGATTCATTTACCAGACCAAATGGTACCATCGCCATTCTGTCCCATAGCATGAGCTCGTCTGCTTCCGATGCTTCTGGAACTTCTTCTTCAAATGTATCCTCTGCAGGTGGGATAGATTCTTCTGGCTCACTTTCATAACCTTCTTCGTCCATATCATATTCATCCTCTTCTGTCTTTGTCTCTGTCTCTGGCTCTGCTTCTGTCTCTATCTCTGTCTCTGCTTCTGTCTCTCTAAGAGCTCTGTAAGAGAAGAAGAGGTTCTCTGTTTCATCTTCTGCCTCTGTCTCTGGCTCTGCTTTGACCATGTAACAGGGAGAGCAGTACATCCATGCTTCGATCTCACTGTCAGAAGTGATTTCAGAAATAGTTCCTGGTTCAGGCAGGAAGTATTTTCCCATTGACAATGGCTTTGCATCTTTTGGAAGTCGGCTTACAGTATCCATTGTTAAGGAACGTGCCATTGTTTTCTTGGGAAGGATCTGTTTGACAGCATCTTTGTCTGCTGATGTTCCATCTGTAGCCTCATTAGGGGAGTCAGAAGATAATTCCAAGGAGGTGGATCCATGTCCTTTTTGAGAACCATATAGCTTCAGCACCACTTTATTGGGTCCTCTACCCAAGGTCAAGGTTCCTTTGAACCAATCTGTCCTTGCTCGGGCTTCAAAAAGCCATGGTCTGCCCAGTAACAGAGGGTAGAATGTACCATAAGAGTTTGGCTTCACCACCAGATAGGTTAGCCAATAATCTTTTCCAGCCAATGTAGTCTTCACATATGGGAGAATGCCCAAAGGCTTGATTCTGCTCTGATCCGCCAGTCTGATGAGCCATTGGGTGGGTTGCACACCTTGCAGGCCTAGATCCTTCATTGTCACATCCGTCATAATGTTCACTGATGAACCTCCATCAATCAGTGCATTTGCAATGAAGCAGCCTTCTATCCACACGCCAGTCTCTGGGGTACCCGGATCTAGGAAGGCGTTAGCTACGTCCACTTCTTTGACAGGCTCTGGAGCTTTATTGGACTTTGTTGTTGTTGAAGGAGCAATCCTTAAGCCACATCTTCTTGTCAATATACTTTTGAACCTTTTTCGGCAACTGGGAGACAATACCAATAATTGTCGGAATGTGAGCTTTGGTTTAAAGGTATCTAGATCTCTGACCAGATTGTATTCCTTAATAGGATCCACTGACTTCTCCAACCGGTTAGGGAATGGGACAACACCCATTTTCATTTTCCTTGTTTCTTCCAACAGAGGAATCATGGGAACTTCTTCTGCCACTTGCGGCACTTCCTCCTCTTCTTTCTCCTGGACCTCTGGTCCTGTCTCTGGAACTATCTCTGTAACTATCTCTGTAACTCTCTGTGGCACTGTAGTGCTCTGTACGGCACTGTCAGGCTCTGTTCTGTTCTATTCTTCTGGTGGAAGATTGAACTTCACTGTTCTGGCAGGATGATTATTTTCTTTCTGGATAGGTGGTTCCTTCTTCTTTGCACGCGTGATGGCAGCAACTTCCAATTCTACTAAATTGGAGGTAGGCTCTTGGGCCTTGGCCGAATTATCAGTAGCACTGTTTTTCACTGGGGCTGGGCTTGGACAGTCTTTTGCAGTGTGGCCTTCTCCTTTGCATCGTTTGCATAAGGGCTTGTAATCCACTGACCTTCTGGGATTTGGACAATTTGGTGAAATGTGTCCCTTTTCTCCGCATTTGTAATACTCCACTTTCGTTCTCTGACCACCACTAGACTGTCTTCCTCTGTAACTTTGAGAGGGAAATCTTCTGGGTCCAAAATTAGGACCAAACTCTCTAGGCTTGGGTCCAATATCCTGTGTTGTCATTTTGGATTCTAGCAAGTTGAATCTTGCGTCTTCTTCCTTCCTTCTCCTATCATGCATCTCTTTTAGAGAGCAAATATCCTCTGTATGGTTCTTCCACAAACAGTAGGAACAGAAGGCTCCAGGAATGGTTGGTTTTCGTGTATATTCAGTGGCTAAATGGCCTGCTTGATGACACTTACCACACCAAGTATTTGATCGCATCACATCTCTTCCTGCTCCTGCAGCATTGGATATGCTAGCAGTATTCACTTTCAGCATTTGTAGCGCTCTGTAATCACATCCATCAACTCCTTTTTGATATTTGCAACTGAGTTGGATAAATAATCCTTTAAGCTTTCTCCTCCTGAGGCACTGGAAGGAGGGTTTTGAGGAGTCTCTGTAATCACTGCATAAACAGATTGGGCTGGTGCAGAGGGATCTCTATTCTGATTCTGATTCAGAGCTCTTGTTTGAACGGTTGGATGTTGGCTCCAGTTGGTAGGGTTCCACTGTTGCTGCTGATTTGGCATTGAGGAAATTGGTTGGGACCATTGTTGTTGTGGTTAAACCATCATTTGAGGCATTGATTGTGGCCACTGTGGATTTGGTGCACTGTACTGTGATACTGGGGGCATCTGTTGGTAGGGGTAGGGGACTGTCCCCGAGACTGCATTGGGAGGGTACATCATTCCTGGCATCAGAGGAGGTAGGACTCCTCTTCCTGGATTCATCGCCAATCTAGCTTCCACTTCATCGTACAGTCTTGCACCTTCTGTTGTAGCTTGCAGTGTGGCTGGTCTTTGCAGCTCTACAAACTTATGGACTTCTAGTTGTAATCCTCTGAGAAACACCCCCTTTTGAATGCCATAATCTAGATTATGGTTAGTCCATCTCTTCAAGATGGATTCCATTCGTGAGACTTAAGCTTCTACTCTTTCTCCAGAGGACTGACTTAGGTTCATAAATTCCTCTCGCATCCGCTCTTCAAAACCTTCACGCTTGAATTTAGTGAGGAAGGCCAACTTCAGGTCATCCCATGTGCCAAAAGTTCTTGCTGCTTGTCTCTCATACCACTGAAATGCCGCGCCCTTGAAAGTGGCGGGGGAATATTGCTAACCAATGCTCAGGGGTTCTGGCATTGTTAGCCACACATGCTACCATAAACTCTGCTACATGAAGATCGGGGTCTTCATTGTACTCTCCCTTAAAAACTGGCAATGGGACTACATTCGCTGGCTTGTCATCAATATTTCCAGGACGGATCTGGCTTGGAAGTGGACCTCCAGCAGGAGGAGGAAGGGCTTGATGTGCCATTGGGACTTTTGTAAAGAGTTCCGCAAGGGCATCAAAGGCGGCTTCTGCTGCGAGCTCATTCTCGGCTCTGATTTTTGCTTTCTCTCTTCTCACGTACCTCTGGACTCGTTCTAACACTTGCCTCTTTATTGTGTCATTCATCAGGGGGTTGGCTCCACTATGTTGTTAGTGCTCCATAGAGGGTTAACAGAAGGCTTCAGTCTCTGGAGGACTCTCTTGCCAACATTTCTTCTACCTCTTCCTTTTCAACGTCTCTGAATTCTGCTTTCATGCCACTGCACAGAGGAAGGTATTCGGTTCTGAAGGTGTCAAAATGCATACGTCTAAACATTGTGGTGGTGCCATCATCATAGTAATGCCAGCTTCTGATGGTTTCAACAGTGTATGTTGTAAAGAACACTCTGTCTACCAACTTCCAGTGGGTTGCCAATTGAACAAACAGAAGATTATCAGTGCACCAAGCATCCCACGTATCTTGCTGTTGAGCATCCACGAACAAATTCCAACTCTTTTCCTTCTTGTCTTTGTGAACCTCTACAGACCAAGACTCCTGAAGCTTCTTCACAATCTCCCACTTGATGAAGTTTGGAAACTTCTCAATGAATGCCAAATCTTCCATGGATGGTCATTCTCTCTATGTAATGGACAGTTTCCTCTTCCTGTTGAAGCAGCAGAAACTTGCATCTTGGTGGCAAACTGTTTGGGAACAAACTGAAGAGCAGAACAATGCCAATTCCTTCATTTTCAGCCTCTTCTGGTGCTTGTTGATGGCAAGATTTCCCCGGCTGCGCACCAAAAACATGGAGCCCCAAGAGGAACACCAAGGAAAAGGGAATTATCTTGTAAGAAAATATATCTTGTAACATCAACAAACTTGTTTATTATGTTTCATATGATCACAATGAAGAAAAGAACACCAGGCACAACAAATCTTCATGCAGCATCATGTAGATCTTCCACGGTTTTGATAGAATCAACCATATTCTTCAACATCTTCACAAAATCCATCAATAGAAAAAAGAAAGCAAAGGAATACATCATCTTTGAATGGAAATACATCACATAGTATTCATCTTCAATATCTTCATAGTCTTCTCTCTCAATCCCTCATATACAATCACTCTGTTTCAGTATAATTGACTATCTCTGACTCTCCCTCTCTCTCTTTCTATCAATACTACATCATATCCTCACTACAATCTCTCAAAATCATTCTTAATAATCCTTCTTAGGTCGTGGATACCCCTCCCAAGAGGTATGTCTGATATGAAGAGTCACCAGAGCCACGACAGTGTCCTTTCATAGCTCACTACTGTCACTTCACTCTAGTCTTCACTTGAGTCTTCAGCAGCTACTTCTTCCACTTCTTTCAGCTCTTTTACACTTGTATTCGCCTCTTTACAAGGCTAAAAAACTTTCCCAAGATACACTCTCATCCATCAGAACACATACAGAAGCATACAGAACAGTCTACAGAACAGTACCAGAACAGCTATAGTACATAACATAACAGAACAGAAACAGAAGCTCTACAGAAGACCTACAGAAGGTTACAGAAGGTCATCAAAACCACATAACTCATACTCAAACCATTCTAAACTCTCAAAAACCATTCAATAAGCTTTCAAAGATCTCAATCTTCATCAATCAATACTCCATCCCTCCTTACAAAAGACAATCAGAACAAAACAGAAGCTATATAGAAGGTATACAGAACCAATCAGAACCTATCAGAACATCACAGAACCACTAATAAACATCATGAACTTCCAAAACACAATCAATATCATCCAAAACACTCTCAAAACACTTCCAAACCAATCAATCATCTCATAAAATCAACCATTCAGCTCTCAAAAACAACAAAAATCAGCCAAAAAACAAGTCATTTCAACACTCAACACTCCCCGGTCCTATTGGTTAAGAAAAAGAACGGATCTTTCCGGTTGTGCATTGACTACCGTGATCTCAATAAGATCACCGTAAAAAATATATACCCCATTCCTCGAATTGATGACTTGCTTGATGAACTCAAGGGTGCACGCTACTTCACTAAGATTGATTTGCGATCCGGTTACCACCAAATCAGAATGCGGGCGGGTGATGAAGTCAAAATAGCCTTTCGGACTGACCGTGGCTTGTATCATTTCCTTGTCATGCCATTTGGACTCACAAATGCCCTTGCCACATTTCAGAGCTCAATGAACAAGATATTGCAGCCATGGCTTTTCAAGTTTGTGTTGGTATTCTTTGATGATATACTCATTTACAGCAAGTCAATGCATGAGCACTTGAAGCATGTTAGACAGATTTTTGATGTACTGAGAGAGCACCGTCTCTTTGCCAAAGAAAGCAAGTGTGTCTTTATGCAAACGGAGGTTGAGTACTTAGGACACATCGTTAGTGAAAAAGGCATCCACGCTGATCCTAGAAAAGTGCAATGTGTCCGGGAGTGGCCCACCCCCACTACCACTACCTCCTTGCGTGGTTTTCTTGGTCTCTCCTCCTTTTATAGGAGATTTATTTGCCATTATGCCACAATTGCAGCCCCATTAACAGACCAGCTAAAAAAAGAGGCTTTCCTATGGGATGAATTGGCTGCCTGCAGTTTTCAGCAGCTAAAAGACTTGCTCACCTCAGCCCCCATCCTCGTATGCCCCGATTTTTCAAAGGATTTTACCATCCAGTGTGATGCTAGTGGACGGGGTATTGGTGCAGTTTTGCTGCAAGAACATGGGGTAATAGCATTTGAGAGCCGAAAATTGGATGATAAAGAGAGAGAGTTGCATGTCTATGATCAGGAGATGTTGGCAGTCATTCATGCTATCAAAAAGTGGCATCACTACTTGTATGGCAGCAGATTTAAGGTAAAAAGTGACCACCTTGTGCTCAAATATTTCTTGACTCAGCCCAACCTCACTCCCAAACAATGTAGATGGGTGGCGACACTACAAAACTATGACTTTGAGATTACCCACACCCGTGGAAAGGACAATGTAGTGGCGATGCACTCTCTCGCATGTGGGCATGCAAGGTCTCATCCATCACTGAACTCCACCATGATTGGATTGAAGAGCTCCAAGAGGCATACTTGCTTGATGCTGAATTCAGCCCTCTTTTCCAAAAATTACAGCAAGGTGTCTTGGATGAGAATTCCCAATATCAGCTCCATAATGGCCTCATTTGGATCCATGGCCGTATTGTGATTCCCCATGCCTCTCCCTTCACCCAAAGGATCCTTGAAGAGATGCATTCTTCCCCGATTGCTAGCCACTTAGGGGTCTTCAAAACATATGATCGAGTTTCAAAAAGCTTCCATTGGAAAGGCCTATGGCGGGATGTAAAAGACTTTGTGTCTAGATGTGTGCCTTGCCAACAAAATAAAGATAGCTCTCTTAAACCGGGTGGTTTGTTGCAGCCTTTACCCATTCTCGAAGGAAAATGGACCCACATTACCATGGATTTCATCACTGGTTTACCTACAACCAAGAAGGATTAGGATAGCATTTATGTGGTAGTTGACCGGCTCACTAAAGCAGCCCATTTCATCCCTATAAAATCCCAGTTTACAGCATCCCAAGTTGCCACTCAGTTTATGGAGCATGTTTTTAAGTTGCATGGCTTGCCCCAAGTCATAGTACATGACCGGGACACCAAATTTATGAGTCAGTTTTGGCAGACCATTTTCAGCTCCATGGGGACCAAATTGGCTCCGTCTATAGCCTATCATCCCCAAACGGATAGGCAGACCGAAAGAGTCAATAAGTGGCTTGAAAATTATTTGCGACATTTTTGTCATGATGTGCAGAATTCTTGGGATGTATGGCTGCACTTGGCTGAATTTTCTTACAACAACTCCACTCATTCAAGCATTGGAGTCTCTCCCTTCGAAGCATTGTATGGTTATTGAGTGCCCCTTCCTACCGTGATCTTCAATGAAAAGCTCAACCCCTTGGGAAAAGAAGAGCTGGACCGCATGCAAGCTCTACTTCAACAATGCAAGGTAAACCTCAAAAGGGCTCAAGAGCACATGAAGCTCCATGCTGATGCAAAAAGAAGGCCCCTTGACTTTCAAGAGGGTGAAATGGTACTCTTCAAGGTCCCCAAATCCCGCTATGCCACACTAAAGGATGGCTCTTGCAACAAGTTGGCACACCGTTACTATGGGCCCTACAAGATCATTAAGAAGGTCGGAGTCTTGGCTTACCGCCTCCAACTCCCTTCTACCACCAAGATCCATAACGTCTTCCATGTGAGCCAATTGAAACCTTTCATTGGCACTCCCAAAGATCATGTAGAGGAGCTCCCACCCATAGATGAGGAGGGCCTTATTCAGTACATTCCGGAAGCGGTCATTGGGCAACGTGAAAAGCAACTTCGCACCCGTTCTATACATGAATACTTGATCAAATGGCAAGGCCTACCAATAGAGGAAGCCTCTTGGCGCCCAGCATCTATAATGGATGAATTTCCACACCTCAAGGAGGCTGTGTTGGCTGGTACCTCACCATGACCCCTGTTTTGGGCTGTAGTCTGCATCTGGACAGCCACCTGTTTTGTACTAGATTTGGTCCTGGTCCATTCTCAGCCCCATCCTCCATACATGGCCAGAAAGTATACCTCGAGGGCTCCGTTTTGACACCTTACTTGCCCCGATCGGAGTTACCTAGTGGAAGTTATGGCTGTTTTTCTCCAGCCATACCATCTGGGACTGCACACTAGAAATTCCTGGACAGCCCTTTATTTTGTACCAATTTTGATTCTAACCTAATTGCAGCCCCGCCCCAACCAGATGGGCTGAAAGTACATCTCATGGGCTCCGTAACAACACCTTAATTGTCCCATTCGGAGTTGCCCACACAAAGTTATGGCTGATTCCCTACAGCACACTCTTACAATCCATGACTATATCCCTTGTTTTTTAGGACAAAAACTTTATGAGACGGGATGGTTTATAATGAACAAGGATCACGGGAATCTGGCATGGGAACATACCAGTCACACTGACAGTATATAAGGTGTAAGAGGGTATTTTGAGACATGACAGAAATTATCAAGAAACTCTCTTTTTACCTTCTCAAGCTTTCATGGCTTCTTCTTCTTCTTCTTCCTCTTTCCCTCTTTCTCTCTCTTCTTCTTGTCTTTCTCTCTCCTCTCCCTCTTCTTTTGCAGTCCTTCTCTCTCTCTTTCCCCTTAGTTAGGACAGTTAGGTCTTCTTCATTACATATATGCATTGTTTCTTCTCATTCTTTTATTTGGTAGGCTTCTCTATCTACTTACAACTAGCAGAGACTCCTAGAAACAATTGCCTAGCAGGCTAGTAGAACATAGTCACTAGGACTACCTCCTAGAACAATTCTTAGAGTGCTTAACAATGTCTTTACAAGAGATAGACAATTGCTTGGACCTCCCAAACACACCTCACCCTAACCCTAGGACTTCATGCCTTGAATGCCAGTCTCCAACAAAAGAAAAATCCCCACATACACAAAACCATTTAGCATAAAGGAAAAGAACTCATAAAGGAACAATATCACCTAGACTTTGGCCACCACAAGCAGCTTCTACGCAACAAGAGGCTCCCTTCAAGCTCCGTCAAATTTGTTTAGTGTAGCATTAAAACAAAACCCATTAACCACACCTGCACCAAACAACCAAATGGCCCTCTTGGCCTAATGAGATGAAACATTTCTCTATAAGAACAAGTGCCCTCTTGGACTAACAAAAATCAAGCATTAAATTCAACAAAAATGGCCCTCTTGGCCCACACGACTCTATTGAAGTGCGAAATTAGACCAAGGATACGGGTTTCTTAGGCCCTACCCTAAGTGCATCCAATTATTGGCCAATTCCCCTACATAAATGGCAAGGGGTGTTTGATGAATATGACATTGAATGTTCCTATGCATCCATGACAAAATAGGAAGGTGATCAATTGCTACCCGACTCATAACCCAAACTAGCCATCGATCACCAAAATAGGATGTGTCAGCAAGAAGTCCCCATAGTAGTCCTAGGCTAATATCTAAAGGCAATTGTAAGAGCCCCTCTGTAATGTGCCCGTTGAGCTTTCCTTAGCGGTACATTGTCATGATACTATGTGGACACAATGTGAAAAAGCATGGAATGCATCATCATCCGACTTTCTTATTGATTAAGAGAGTCAATGTGATCTAAGTCATTAGTACTAGTGTGAGTGGCATGTATTATCCAAAAAATACTAGATTTTTGGGTAATTTTAGCTAGTTTTTGATATTATTGATTGTAAAAATCCAAAAAAGTTAAAAAAGCTTCTAGATTAGGATGGCATGCAAAAAGCAAGTGGCTTTTTCAGTGAGTTATGGGATTTTCATAAAAAAGACAGACTAACGAAATCGTGCGAGTCACAATCACTGTAAACAAGCTGAAAACTACAGTTTGAATTGGAAGAGGAAAAAGAAGTGATCTGAGAGATCCTTGACCAAGTGTCTTCAGGTTTTACCCCCCTTCCGAAGCTAACGGAGCCATCAGATTTGGGTTTCGAGCAGTAGAGAAGGAGCTGTTATTTTTTATCCACGTTTTTGTTCTACGAGGGAGCTCCAGGAGATCTAATGCCTAGAGAGTGCTTCTGAGTAGGTCCAAAGAAAGGATTTCAGGATATATCAATATATATTGATTTGATTCATTGTGCTTTGTCATTATTGTGTTTACCTCTTGTGTATTCTTTATCTTCTCTTTCATCTCCTATCTCTACTTCATTCTACCTCTGATCCTCGATGGATTCAACCTTTCGACAAAAACCCCTCCGACATTGGTGAACCCGACGTGAAAGGTCGTCAGAAGAAGGAAAGACAAGATGGGAGAACCTTCAAACACAATCTCTAGTGATATTTTGCAATAGTTGGTGCGAAACATGAATATGCTTATACAGGTACAACAACAACAACAGGTGATGCAAGCTTCTACTCAAACAGAAAGTGTTGTGATGAATGCTTTGCAAGTAGTTGAGTGTGAGGTGAAGTCATTCAATGGTAGGTATGTATTTGCATATGTACATACATATACTCAAAAGATGGAATTCTTTGGAGTGGCTCAACTCCCATGGAGCCGGTATTTTATACGTGTTACTGTACATGAACTAAAAGCACAGATTACTAAATTATACATGTAGGATCCTGACTGGGTAGCCTTCAAGAACACATTAAGGGAAGAATTTTTTATTGAAGATACTAGTTTGATTACGCACAAGTCTTTTCAAGAGTGGGTTTTACAACCCAATAAGGGTCTTGTGGCTACAAAATTGTTAAGAGAATTTGAAATTCACTTTGAGCAATTGGATCTTGCAAAACATCAAGCTCTTGCAAGTTAGAAAATTGAACTGTTTCTACAGGCAGCTAATCCTGAGGTTCAAGAGAAGCTTGATGATTTGCTGGAGGATCAAAATACAGAGACATGTCTTAAAATAGAGTGGAGACATGTCAAGGAAGCTATTACTGTACTTGTGAAGAAGCATAGAAGAAGAGAAAGATTACATGTCTCTAGCTTGCCCATTGTTACAGGCAAGACAATTGATGTATCTAGTAAGCCACCTACTTCTGTGGCTAACCCTATGGCTGTATCTGCTAATGTTTCCTCTGTTAGGGAAGATGTCTTAGATGAATTGGTCAAAGGCACACAGGATCTTCAATTGAAGGTTGCAAAATTGGATGAAAAAGGACAAGAGGAAAGGGGACTGGCAGCAGCCCCTAAGCCAGGAAAAAGATGTATGTGGTGTGATAGTTTGCAACATGAGAGAAATGATTGTGCTGCCTATTAGGAGGCCTTGGCATGACAACTCATCTTTTGGAAAGATGGCAAGATTCATGCATAAGAAACGGGATTGCCTCTTGCTTTGAATTTCAAAAAGGGAGGTATGCAAAAGTTGTTGGAAGACTTGGCAGTTCGAAATGCTTATGCGGCGGTACATGCTTCTACTTTTGGTCTACAATTGGATAGAATGCATGATCAAGTGATGGTTGGTCCAAAGGCTAAAATATGGACACATGCTTTACATGCAGTTGAAAAGAGAAAGGTCACTGATAGTGAAATGTCTCATGCAAGACAAGACATTCGTGGCATAACTGGTTGGGAATCATCGGTAGATGCATATTTAGTGTATGCATATTTAGCAAATATACAAAACACGGATGTACTTGTGGAAGAAAAACGAAAAAGAGATGAAGATAATGCACGGACATCTAAAAGAATGACAAGAAGAAGTGTGGATCAACCTAAAGCTACAAATCAACCACCTCCCGAGCATGTTATGGAAGAGGTCAGTTAGGAGCAAAAATAGGATAACAAACAAGAGGGCAAAAAGAAGGGCAAGCAGCCGGGATATAAGTTGCAGTCTGGCATTGAGATAGCCCCACAGACCTTAAGAAGGTTCTTGAAGAACGGATCCTAAATAGTCAAGTGGAATTCACCTTGGGAGAGGTGCTTGGCATTGCCAAGCAAGAATTTCATGATGAGATCATTGACATAATTAAGAGGAAGTATCAGTTTCTTGGTGATACCACTAGTGCATTGCTGCAATTTGAAGAGGAAACTAGTTTGTTAGGTATTCGGGCTGAATATGAGCATGAAGTTAGTACTGGATTATTTATGCAAGATGTTGCTAATCAGCAATAACATGTGGAAAAAAGAAGAAAGTGGCTGAAAATGCATTGTCTTGTAGCAATATGCATGATGAAGTAAGGTAGATGCAACAATATGGGAAAGAGACTCTAGGATTTATTCCTCAAAGTCACTACACAAGAAATCATTGGGCTAGGGCTACCACTGAAATGGTAGTGAAAATAGGGGAACGTGAAACTCCTTGTGTTGCTTTACTTGACCATGGGTCTGAGATAAATATCATTGAGCATGGATTGTATGAAAATAGTGCATGGCCTGTAGACACTAACATAGTTGGCGTATGAGGGTTGCAAATAATTCTTCGAGAGAGCTTTATGTTGCATGTCCTAATGTAAAAGTGACAATTGGTGATGTACAAGAATAGCAACACTTCTTTGTGCAATATAATTTCTCATATGCAGTGATTTTGGGACAGCCCTATATTACAGGAGTGCATATGGAAACAAAGATGCTTGAAGATGGTTCTGCTTATGCAAGAGTTAGAAGCAAGGATGGCCATCCAATTACTTATTGTTTGTGTTAATCATCCTAGAAATCATGATACGCTTCAAGAGTCTCCTTTGGATCCAAATGCAAAGGAATTCAAAGACCTGGAATTTCATTAAGCACTATTGTAATCCGGGGCTACAGTAGTGCTATTCAGAGGATATACTCGCCTCTTGATAAAATGAAGTATGTATTTACTATTGGTTATTCTAAATTTATGGCAAACAGTTCATGTTGGTTTAAGACTACAGAAGCTATGTGCAAGGATGAACGCATATCTATGAAACATGCTACTAAGGAACTGAGAGCATTGGGGTTATTAACAGAAAATGATGGCGTTTCAGGCATCTTTTATGGGCTGAGTATTAACGACACTATGGTTGAAATTTCAGCAACTATACATGCAGAAAATGAGGTTGAAAACAGAGTGTTGTCAGTATGTTCTTTGGACATGTACGATGTTATTACATTGTTTGCTCAACAAGAAGGATTACAATGGGCTGAAGCACTTGTGGAGACAAAGTATAAGACAGTTGACAAAAAGATGAAACCAATTGCTTTGCCACTTCCATCAAAGAGTGAGGATTTGTATGAAAAAATGTCAAGGCAGCCAAGCTTACGAGATCCTAAAGATATAGGTCACCAATTTACATCTAAAACATTACAGGAATGGAAAGTTGGTGCAGAAGGGTTTCTTTTGCCTGGTGTTGAGAGAGATTGTTTTATGTGGATGTTGGCTAGGCATGGAAAGGCATTTGCATTTAAGCCAAGTGAAATAGGTTGTGTGGATCCAAATGTTGTCTCTCCTATGGTCATATTTACTGTGCCACATGTACCATGGAGAAAGCAATGAAGAAATCCAAGCAACTCTTAAAATCTACTCCTACATTGAGAAAGGTTGACTATTCACATGGAAAGCCTATCACTATTACTATTGATATAAGCCCAATCGGGATTGGATGGGAAATTGGGCAAGATGATGAGGAAGGGCAAAGATATGCAATTCTCTTTGGTGATAAAGTATTGACTGAACGATAGAGAAGGTATCCACATTATGGGGAATTGTGATAGCCCTTAAATGTGATAAGGAGTATTTTATGGGTGCTCATGTAGTCATTGAGACCGATTGTTTACCGGTATTGGATACGATTACTAGTTGTGCTACCCCGGACATTACTATGCTCCGGTGGATTGCATACATCAAATCTTTGAACCTTAAATTTCAGCATATTGCAGGAAGAGATAACCCAGTGGGGTAGACATGTTATCTCGAGCACGCTATGAGAATGAAGATGGGACGATGGATGAGGAGGAAGAAGATGAATTTCTTGTGGCTGAAAATGATGTTGCAAGAGTGAATTTAGCAATGCAAGGTGTTGCTACAGCATTAACAGAATCTTGGACAACAAAGAGAAGACACTTTAGATGTTTTGCATCTTGTGTAGAAGTGTTTCTGGAAGACAAATATGCAGGAGAGTGGGTGAGAATTGGTCAATATCTCAGTACATTAACAAAGAGAGATGAATGGTCAGATGAGGAGTTTAAAAAGATTAAGAGGAAAGCCTATGGGTTTTTCTTAAATGATGGATACTTATGGAAACATGTTAAAAAGAAATAGGGTATGCCATTGTGAGTTTTGGGTGATAGAGCTTCACAAGTAAATGTTATGCAAGAATTTCATGAAAGATTGTGGGCTGGCCATAGAGGTGTTTGGGGTAATTTTGCAAAGATCAAAGAAAGATATTGGTGGTAGGGTATGTATAAGGATGTTGCTCACTTTGTGGAAACATGTACGACATGTCAAATGTATTCATCTATGAGACATCAAGATGGATTGCAGCCCACATATCCATTGTCTCTTCATTTTAAGTGGGTAGTGGATTTGGTCACAATGCCTACAGGTCTTTGGAAAATGAGGTATCTTGTGCTTTGCCCATGAAGACTTGACTAATAAAGTGGAAGGGAGAGATTTACATACTAAGACAACAAATGCTATGTGTACTTTTCTCTAGAAGAGATCTTTTGTAGGTATTGTTGTGTGGGAAAAATTACTGTAGATAGAGGTGAGCTGGATGCAGATGAAGCTCATGATTTCTTTGCACGGTTGGGGATAAATCTTGCTTTAACTTCAGCCTATAACCCTGAAGGAAATGGAAAAAGTGAAAGAGGTCATCCACCTATTGTGAAGGCATTGGCAAAAGCATGTGGTGAGAATGTAAAAGAGTGGCCATGATTGCTTCCTTATGCCTTGTGGGATGATAGAACAACTCATAGTGTTGTTACAAGATATATGCCGGTAGAATTAATGCATGGTCAAAAATCTATCATGCCAATAGAAGAGATGACAGTCACATGGAGTGTGCTACCTTGGGAGGAGGAGTTGAAACGAGAGGAGTTGTTGGCCTTACGCATTAGACAGTTGGAAAGAAAGTCAAAAGACATAGAGGCAACAGTTGCAAAATTAAGGGCAACAAGGATACATAACAAGAAACGGTTTGACAAAAGACATAGACTGAGACCAAGAACCATACAAGATGGGGATTTGGTATTGGTTTATGATAGCAGTTTAGACAACGAGCATAGTGCCATGCGTAAAGTTTCCAAAAGATGGTTTGGATCCTATGTGGTAAGATGGGTGTTTGATAATGCTATTTATACATTAAATGAGTTGGATGGGACAGCCATAAAACTTCCAATTGCAGGGAAAATAATCAAATTATTCAAGAGATGGGAATTTAATGCCTATGAGTTGCCAAAAATGAAAAAAAATTGTGGCCATGATACAGGGGTTAGCCATGAAGATATGGAAGATGAAGAAGCGAAGGATATGGTTACAGAGGATGAGGAGGACTCAAAATCCAGTGGTGACAACTAGGATTTTGGCACATACCAGAGGATGTGCAGGTTCGGGGGGGTGGATGTCGTGATGCTATGTGGACACAGTGTGAAAAAGCATGGAATGCATCATCATCCGACTTTCTTATTGATCAAGAGAGTCAATGTGATCTGAGTCATTAGTACTAGTGGGAGTGGCATGGATTATCCAAAAAATACTAGATTTTTGGGTAATTTTAGCCAATTTTTTATATTATTTATTGTAAAAATCTAAAATAGTTAGAAAAGCTTCTAGATTAGGATGGTATGCAAAAAGCAAGTGGCTTTTTCAACCAGTTATGGGGTTTTCATAAAAAAGACAGATTGACAAAATCGTGCGCATCGCAATTGCTATAAACAGGCTGAAAACTACAGTTTGAACTAGAAGAGGAAGAAGAAGTGATCTGAGAGATCCCTGACCAAGTGTCTTGGGGTTTTACCTATGAGAAATGTTTCATGCACCACATCCTCTTTGTATGGGACAAACAAGGCAAAGAAACAAACTGAAAATAAAGCTTTAGACTAGGTCATGTATGCACGGTTTATTAAAACCACGATTGTTGAATACCATGGTCCCTTTCCACCTACCAATACCACCTATTGTAAGCCTATAAAAGGCACTCATCCCCACACTCATTCAATCAGTCATTATCAATCAGTTGTACTTGCATTATGCTTGGATAATTAAGTTGTTCTTCCTTGTCAATGCTTCTGCCTCATTATGATTGTCTATTTTCCCATCAGTGATCCTCCATAGCATGCATTCTCAGTATTTTAACATGGTATCAGAGTTGGTTTTAAGTTAATGAGTCATCAGGCCACTAATTGAGTCATTCCCGTTTGAATTTTTGGCTCCCTCCACTTTTCCTTGGGTCTCTCACCTAGCTCAATAGCTACCCACCTTCAGTGGAGGACTTGTAGCTCCCAATCTAGGCCATTTTAGCTCATGTTTTCTTCTAGGCAAACCTTCTCTGACTCAGGGCATTCCTCCTTGTTACCTCAAACCACGACATTGTTGACTCCTCACTTCGCATTGTGCCATCATTTAGTCGCTGCATTTTCTATGCCCTATGTTGTTCGTACAGTCGATTCCACCTACAGTCTTCACGATGCGGATGAGCATCATAGGGCTTTGATAGCCTACTTTCTAAGCTTCATTTCTATCAATTTTTTTTTGGAAATGATCAAGTATTCAGCTCATAGAAAGTGAAAAACCAGGCTGCCCCCTAAAACCCTAATGTAGACTCCATAGCTATCAAGCTTCAAGCTCTTGTTTTACTTCCTTCTCTCACTCTTGTGGCTCAAATCAAGTCACTGACTCACTAATCTACTCCAACAGTCAGTCTTCAGCAAGCATTCAAGTTATTTACCAGCAAGGAGAGGAGATCTTAACAAGTTTCTCAACAACAAGATTCTCATACATTTCAAGAAACAATGTCCATTGACACTCATCTAGTGCTTTTAGCACTAATGTCAGTTAACACAATCAGCTTTGCCTCTAATCAAAACTTTTTTTTTTGCAACTCCAGCATCAGATCAAAGAGGAGAAGACTCCAACTTGCATCAGAACTTGAAGATTCCAACTTCAAGGGCCTCATAGTCACTAAATTGCCTAGTATCTCTTGATACTAATCACCTAGTGATTCTTAGCACTTGTGCTCAACTAAAACTAGAATTGTTTGGAGCTGATTTGCTATTGATTTTGCAATCCCAAAATGGGAAAGGATTCACCGACATCCTAATTCAATGGTGTTGGATTCCATACATGGCAAACTAGGATCAAATTGATCCTAATGAAGAAAGGCTTGTGGTCAATCACAAGTGGTCAATCACAAGTGGTCAAGAGAAGAAACCAAGGGAAGCTGCACTTTTAGTTGTATGGGATAAAGATGATGATAAGGCTCAAGCTATTATCAAGCTTGAACTTGATGACAACTACATTCATCATGTTGATGATTGTGAAACCTCTTACGCAACATGGAATCGATAAGAAACCTTATTTGGAGCTCATTCCAAATCCTCAAAATATGGTTTACTAATTGAATTTTTTAGGCTCGACATGCAAAGTAATACCTCACTTGCAACTCATTTGAATTATATGGAAAGCTTGTTGACACAACTTGCAGGAATCAACTTGAAGATGGATGAAGACATTTGCATTGGAGTGCTTCTCAAAAGTCTTCCACCTGAGTTTGACAATGTGTCTACCACATTAATCAACATGCCAAAGCCAAAACTTGTGGACATCAAAGCCTCTCTCCTGGAAGAGGAAAAGAAGATCAAGAAGAAAGGAGAAACAAGCATCCCAAGAGGAGACCAACAGCTCCTCTATGTGAAAGGGAAGAAGAGCGTAGTTTGTGACTTTTGTAAGTAACCTGGGCATATTGAGAAATTCTACTATGCTAAGAAAAAGTCTCAAAGAGCATATCTTGCTATAGTCAAAGAAGATGAAGACAACATTGAAGAAGAAGGAGAAGAAGAAACCGAAGATCAAAAGGATAAGACTCACCAGTCCCTCTTTTGTAGCTCATTTTCTAATGATAGACTGTTTTAAAGTTCAACATGTGGACTCGCCTTATGTTCCCACCATAAGCTCCTAAAACTCCCCATGTAGCCTCTTCACACTACAACCTCTACACACTTAGTGAGACCTTGTAATAGCCTCTAGCCTTGTATGGTTGTTTTTTTTCTTCCATGTCTACACTTAGCAAGGTTCTACTCACAACAACCTCTATATACTCAATGTCTTTTCTGGTTGTGATTGAGGAGGGGTGTGAGAAACGTGCAATCACATCCACCATAGCCTCTTTGTATGGGACAAACAAGGCAAAGAAATAGATTGCAAATAAAGCTTTAGACTAGGTCATGTATGCATGGTTTATTAAAACCACGGTTGTTGAATACCATGGTCCCTTTCCACCTACCAATACCATGGTCCCTTTCCACCTATCTCCACCTTCCAATACCACCTACTGTAAGCCTATAAAAGGCACTCATCCCCACACCCATTCAATCAGTCATTATCAATCAGTTGTATTTGCATTATGCTTGGATAATACTAGTTGTTCTTCCTTGTCAATGCTTCTGCCTCATTATGATTGTCTATTTGCTCATCAGTGATCCTCCATAGCATGCATTCTCAGTATTTTAACATTACCCCCCTTTCGGAGCCAATGGAGCCATCTGTTACCGTGTTTCCCCCAGTACAGAGGAGCGGAAAATGAAAAAAAGGAAATAGCAAAAAGGCGCAGGATAAAAGTAGAAAAAGACGCCTTGACCGGTAACCAGACCCTACAAATTTAAATGTTCAGGCATGACCCTCAGAAAGTCTCAGTGTCACCCCGAGACAACAAAAGAATAAAAGGCACACTATTAAAATGTGGAAGCGCCCCCAAATCCTTGTAAAAGAGCGCCAGGCTCGCTCCTATGCAAAGTGTGCGCATTAGTTGGGAATAGGATAAATTAGAATGGTGGGAAATGGAAAAAAGGGCCTAGGCTACGGCCGGCCATGCAAAAAAGGGAAAAGGGGATGACCGCCCAAAAAGGATTTAGGGCTTTGTATATAAAGTTGAAAAGTGAATGAGAAGCTCATTCTTTGGAGTCTTCTTCTTCCTCTCTTCTTCTCTCTTTCTTACTTGTGTGTGCTCTTGAGAGAGGGAGTGAGTGTGTGGGGGAGTGAGGGATCAAGAGGGTGAAGCTCTTCACCATCTCCTCTTCTCTTCTTCTCTTCTCTTCTCTTCTCTTCGCTTCTCTTGCGAGCGCAGCTATGGAGGATGGATCTTGAAGATGGAGGAGGCTTGAGGATGCTTGAGCTAGCATCAAGAATCGTGGAGCTACCGGAGTGCAAGAGAGAGGAGGGTACTTGATCAAGCATCAAGGTAAGCTCACTGCACTCGTAGGATCGATGGTGCATCGGCTAGGTGAGAGATAGCCATTAGAGCTCGCTTGGAACGCTTGAAACAATAAGTGGTCAGTGGGTCTTGGCGGTTGAGCGAAAGCTCCCACATTTTGGTTTCGTTGCCGGGACACACGGATTCAAGCTTGAGCACTTGCACGCATCACATCAAGCATCGAAGTAGGGTATTCATTCTCGAAACAGAGCTTGAGATAGGTAGGAAGTTTGGGTGTTTTTGATCTTCAAAACAAGTGATTATTTTGGGATATTTTGGTTGTTTGATGATTGGAAAATATGGAGAAATTAGTTCAATGTTTTGCTTTTGATTTTTGTTGCATTTAGAGTAGGTTAACAGTAGAAACCTTTTGGTAGATTGCTCAAAGCAAAAGCCATCCTCTAGCTCAGCCAACGTGCCATCTGTCCCATTGGGGCTATTTGGTGTCGAAAACCTCGATGGGGAGGCCACACCTATCCCATTGCGGGTCATGACCTGAGCCCAAACGAAGCAGGCCGGCATCTCTCTGCCAGGACCTAGCAATCTTGACGCAACCTCGATAGGAAAGAAATGCTACTGGCGGAAGAAGAAGAGATCGGAAGCTAAAGTCGCACTAAAAATCGAGAGTGCTACAACTCTGCCTGTGGGAAAGAAGGTTTTAGACATAGAGGCAGAGACTTCAGCCCCTAGGACGGCCAAAAAGGGAAGCGCTAAGGTAGGGGAATACCCGCATTCGAAGCGACAATTAAAGGCCATAGAAAAGGTGAAGGAATGGGTGAAGGAGGCTCAATAGCATCTCAAGGACATCGATCCCATCGTAGAGGATGAGATCGATGACCTCTCCAGTGTAAGCACGCCGATATCACTGCCTCAACCTAAGTCGGCAGAGGAAACCATGCCACAAGCAGTGCCGCTAAGACCAAGCCTAGATGACAGAGCCGCATATCAACCACAACCATTGGCCCGGACAATTTAGGTTAGGGGAAGGATGAGTATCTAACGATCTCCTGACCATGCTAGTGACCACCCCTGTAACACTTAGCCTGGGAGGTTTGCTTAAGAAGCATCCTACCCTATGGCAAGATCTTAAGCAGTGGGTCGAAGGATCATAAGAGCAGGTCACGACAGACCCTCAAGACCAGGATGCAGAAACACAATTGCCAAGTTTGACGCTACACTCCGTGCCTAAATCGTTGCACGTCAACACCTTTTGGGAAGGCTCTGAGATGCACACAGTCTTGCCAGTCCTAGTCCTGGGTGACACAACAAGAACAGGAATTGTAGACACGGGAGCTAGGGTTAGTGTGCTTAGCTACACAGTGCTTCAGACTTGGGGAAACCAGCCTATCGAAGCTGCTAGGTTTAATGTCACGTTAGCAAATGGTATGAGAGTGAAGCCATTCGAGGTACTGAAGAATTGGCCAGTGAAGATCGTAGGTGTCCAGTTCTCTGTCGACTTTATGGTCATGAAGGGAGTGGACTACGATGTCCTATTAGGGCAACCCTAGATGCGCAATGCTAGAGCCATCGAAGATTGGGGTAACGGCTTGATCTTCCTTGGCAATAGAATGGATGCCGTAAGAATAGAGATGGACACTTGGAAGACCTCACCAGTTGACCTAGACACCATCTCTGCTATGCTCAAGGGGAACACTCAGGTCAGGAAGCCCTATGGGCCCTTGACCAAGTATATCCCATGCCCAAAGGATGAGCGGGATTGGATGCACGTTCTTGCTACAATCGACCTGCCATTCTCAGATCATGAGGCATATGAGCAGGCCATTAAAACGGTGCGCAAGTCCAACAAAGCACTCTCTACATCAGTCTACATGATGGCAGGAAGCCTCCATGGAAAGCCTAAGCCTGTCATCTTCCACGTACCATCCAACAAGAGGGAACTCCAGGGGATACTGGAATACCTGACGGACCAGCTAGCTGGAAACCCAGCTGCAAATTTCAAACCACTCCAGGATCTCTTAGATGATTCCAAGTGGCAATGGACTAGGGTGCACAATTTAAACCTCATGTATAATTGGGCCCTAGTTCCTGACCAACAACACGAGGTATACCAAGCCCTAGGAGACGACAAGCAGTCGGATGACAAAGATTCCAGCGATGAATACAAAGACTGCCAATCCTTCAGTAATGAGAGCGAGGGTGAAATAGATACCATAGAATACGACACTGAAGGACGAGAAATTGAGCAGATACGAGCAGACGCCAAGCCGCAGGGAAGGCAAACCCCTAGAATAGAGCGAGGAGTCATGCACATGGAATGCGATTGAGCTTGGTTGGAATGCTTAGGAGCCATAGACCTTGAGCAAGCAGGCCTAGCCCAACCAGAAATGACGTCAATACTTAGGACCGAATCACCATCTGAACTGCGGCCACCAGGGGAGACCACCTCTTCCAACGAAGATGGAGGGTTTTGTTAGAAATCAAGCTCACCATCAGTGTGTCTTCATCTATGACCGACATCTATGACAGCTAGTGTGTACGGCTGTCTACATGTGACTACATTAAATAAGTCGGGTTAGTAGTCAGTCAGTGACTAGAGTTAGTCAGTCTAGTCTACATTTACACTAGGTCACTTTATTTTGTGGTGGGTGTGTGCTTTTCAGTTGAGTGTGTGGAAATGAAGGAATGAGCTTGAGAGCCTGAAGGCTCATGGATATGGAGTCTTTCCCTTTCTCTCTCTCTACTCTTTGAACATGGTATCAGAGCTTCATCCATGAGGCTGTGGGAGAATGGGCATGACAACCTGCAGTGCAAAGGAGATGGAAGTAAGGAATGAGGAAGAAGTTGGACACTTGCAAATGAAGCCATAGTCAAAGGAAGGAATCAGCGTGGACTGCCTTCTGAAAATAGTGGACTGCCTCCTGAAAATCAGCAACCTGTGTCTGAAAATCGTGGACTGCCTCATGAAAAACAGCAACCTGTATCTGAAAATCTGCGCCTGCTGATCTGAATGGACAGCAACCTGTATCTGAAAATCTGCACCTGTTGATCTGAGTGGATAGCAACCTGTGCCTGAAAATCTGCGCCCCCTAGTCTGAAAATCTGCGCCTGCTGATCTGAGTGGACAGCAACCTGTCAATCTTCAGTGGGGCACCTGGACAAGGTTCATAGAGCATGTATGCTCACTATTGAAGGTATTTGAAGTGTGCAAGGAGTAAATGCTTGTGTGGGATCTCTGTTATGAGCTGGAGTGACAGACAGAGACCTGTAATCATTTTTGAACTACTGTAAATATGAATGGACACCATGCATTCAGTCATTACTGACACACAGGAGCCTTGCACTACACTCAGAAGGCATCTTTGGAGCACAAGAATGTGTCAAAGCATGTATACATTGGATCAAATGTCTTGGAGCTGAGATCTCTTGCTCAAAATACTTAGATCTGAAAATCAATGACAGGCTGAAAACTGTCATACACAGTCAATGACAGAATACTCAGATCTGAAAATCAATGACAGGCTGAAAACTGTCATACATAGTCAATGACAGAATACTCAGATCTGAAAATCAATGATAGGCTGAAAACTGTCATACACAGTCAATGACAAGTACTGTGCATTATTGAAGCAATACAGGTCATCTTGGGGGTTCCATCATCTATATGAACTGGCCTATACATGCTGAATGCATGGAGAATTGAAGCAAGCAATGAGCATCATTGAAAACTGAATTTTGAAGCTGAAATAAATGCAGTTACACTGTCCTGGTTAATTACAAACAGCTCATGAGGTTTATGCCATTGGTCAATGAAGACAGGTTGTCTATGCCTACTCAGATGCTCATGTATTGAACTTGCCACTACAAAGTAAATGTATGACATGGTCAAAAGACATTTTGGAGCTGCTTGGAGCTTGGTATGCTGAATTCTGGTTGACTGCAACCTGAAACAGAATTTGTTGACACTTGTATGTGCTAGTTATGCACTGTGCCCTTATGATCATGTCTTGACTGCCAAATGTACTAGCAGCTACCTGGGAGATTTTGGAACATGTATGACATGATTACCACTCAGTTTTGGACTTGAAATTGCTGCTGGTTACTCACAGTTTACAGTTTTCAGACTGCATGTATGTACCCTAGCAGTGAGGTTACATAAGCATAAGCTAAAGCAAACACATAGCTTATGTATTGACAGTTATATCTACAGTTGAGACCACTTGTTTGAGGGTTGTTTTGGGGTGTCAGTGGGCTGAAATACCTTGGTTTGTTTTTTGCAATTTAGTGCAGAAAACTGTCATAAACTGTTACGGACTGAACTTAGTCAGTCATACTTATTGGACTGTAGGGAGTCAGGTACTTGATAGATAGTCTATTGCATCATGGCTAATGCACATGGGACTAACAATATCACTCAGATAGTTGGAGAGAAGTTGGATAATAAGAACTTTACATTATGGAAATTCAGAATGAAAAACTTTTTGGTTGGCAGAGGTTATTGGGATTTATGTACAGGAGATGAAGTTGCTCTTGAGTTGCCTGCACACAATCCAACAAATGAATAGAAAAGAGCCTACAGGCTATGGAATGAAAGAGCATGCAAGGTGCTGCATTGGTTTTCCTTATGTATATCTGATGCTATGGTAATTCAAATCACTGGATGTGAGACTCCGAAGGATGCTTGGGACATACTGATGAAAAATTATGGAACCATGACACATGCAAGAAAGATCCAGTTGAAACAGCAGTTCAACAACATGTCTAGGAATGGCAAGAGCATCCAGACGTATACCACGGAGATTAAGACCATAGCTGATCAACTTGCTACTATTGGCTCAAGTGTATTAGAAGATGATATGATTGCTGTTGCTTTGAATGGCTTAGGGAAAGAGTACAAAGATTTTGACACTTCCATTTCTGTCAGAGAAGAGCCCCCTAGCTGGGAAGAGCTAGTTGCTTTGTTGCTGCATGAGGAAGTCAAACTTGGTTTGAATACAGGTTCTAGTGCATCTCAAAGTAGAGATACTGTGTTGTACTCTAGCCAGCGTGGCAAAGGATCTAGAGGTCGTGGTTCATTTCGAGGTCGTGGTGACACTTGTAATACTTATGGATAGCAGCAGTAGCAGAGTAATTGGCATGGTGCAAATACACAAGGCCAGCGTGGATCTGGTGGGTTTAGAGGCAGGGGGAGATCACCTCGAGGAAGAGGAGGTGGATCTGGATCTTGGCAGTCTACTGATCAGTCCAACAAGGACAAGGACTGTCATTATTGTGGCCGGTATGGGCATATTGCAAAGGATTGTTACAAGAAGCAAGGAGATATGAAGGCAAAGGGCAGACAGCATGGGCACTATGCATCTTCCAGTGGTGCTCATGATGAGTTAGTTGATAGACTCTTTGCCATGCAGCATGTGTCCAAGACTACGTCAAGGCAGAACAGAGATGACAGGTGGTACATTGACTCTGGTGCGTCAAACCACATGACCCCGCTTGGAGAGTGGTTTGATGAGATGGTTGCAGGTACACATGGTCATGTATGTACTGGGGATGATACCCAACATGACATAAAGCATAAAGGGATTGTTCCATTGATGATGCCTGATGGCAAGAAGAAAGGCCTGCATGATGTCTTACATGTACCGACCATAACAAATAATTTGTTGTCTGTGGGTCAAATGGCAGAACAGAATCTGCAAGTGATGTTTAACAAGGATGGATGTTTCATTGAGGAGTATGGAAATGGCTGCAAGCTAATTGCCAAGGGCAGAAGGGATGGCAGGATGTTTACTTTGGAAGCAACCATTCCTGAACTTAAAGCAGCTATGTTTGCTCATGATGAGAGTGCCATCAGAGATGTAGAGATTTGGCACAAGCGGGTTGGACATGTCAATGTACAAAAGCTGAAATCTATGCAGCAGAAAGAAGTAGTACTTGAATTACCTAAATTCAAGTATAATGATTTTGGTCATGTATGCCCTGCATGTCAGTTTGGGAAGTAGGCACGGTTTCCTTTCATGAGACATGTAAAAAACAGCACTAGGCCTTTATAGTTGGTACACTCTGATGTCTGGGGTCCTTCACATAATGTTTCCTTTGGCGGTGCACGATATTATGTCTCATTTATTGATGATTTCAGCACGTACACTTGGCTTTATATCTTGAAACATAAGGATGATGTGTTTGATGCATTCAAAGACTTCAAGAAACATGCTGAAAATGAATTGGGCTGTTACATATCATGTTTGAGATCAAATGGAGGAGGTGAATATGTCTCAAACTACTTTGACAGGTATCTTGCTAAACATGGGATCAGAAGACAGCTCACATGCAGTTATACACCGCAGCAAAACGGTGTTGTAGGGAGGAAAAACAGGGTTTTGATGGAGTTAGCTAGAGCTATGCTGAATGAAAAATGTCTGCCAAATGGTTATTGGGCTGAAGCAGTGGTGACTGCTGTATATGTGCTGAATCGAACCCCTATAGCAGGGATTCATGATGTCACTCCGTATGAACGGATGTATGGTCATAAACCTGATATTTCACACTTGAAGATATTTGGCAGCATTGTATATGTGCATATACCGGATGAGAAGAGGAAGAAATTGGATCCTAAGGCAGTGAAAAGTGTGTTTATTGGATATGCACAGGAACGGAAAGCTTATAAGTGTTATGTACCTTCTACGCATGAGACACTCATAAGCAGAGATGTGGTATTTGATGAGTTAGCATCTTGGTATGGGAATCCTGTTGCAGTGCCTACTGATGGCTCACCCAGTATGAGTCATGCTGAAAATACTCCTGCAGAGAGTACTTCCATGACTGGTCAGACAGGTGATATATCATCTACAGTGAGTCCTTGGACAGGACGATTACGGAGTTGCACTACTGCATCCATTGACACGGATATGTCAGTGAGGGGGAGAACAGATAAGGGAGAAGAAAAGGTTTTTGAAGATGTAACAGGTCCACTCACTGCAGGTTATGATTCATCTAGCAGTGACAGCTTAGATAGTGAATTGGGGATTCCATCTGTTATGACGCCAGGTGCTAGACAGAGCCGTTATGTGCCACCTCATGAGAGGCAAGTTCACAGTGAGCCACAGCTCAGGAGATCAGAGAGGGTCAGACGACCTATTGACAGGTATACTTACACTGGATATTCAGCCCATCATTATGCTTATATGACAAAAGTGACAGGTTTTAGAGAACCAAGTAAGTTTGATGAGGCAGTTTCAGATGAGAATTGGCGTGCTGCTATGGATGAGGAATATTCAGCTTTGGCTGAAAATTGTACATGGGATTTGGTACAGTTGCCTGAGGGTAAAACACCTATTGGATGCAAGTGGGTGTATAAGGTAAAATGTAAATCAGATGGATCATTGGAAAGATATAAGGCCAGGCTGGTTGCAAAAGGGTATGCGCAGCACTATGGCCTTGATTATGAGGAGACTTTCAGTCCTGTAGCAAAGATGGCTACAGTTAGAACTGTGATTGCTTTGGCAGCAGCTAGAGGCTAGAAACTATGGCAGACGGATGTAAAGAATGTATTTCTCAATGGAGAATTACAGGAAGAGGTTTACATGGAACAGCCTGAAGGCTATGTACATCCAGAATTTCCAGCACATGTATGTCGGCTGAAAAATGCATTATATGGGTTGAAACACGCACCCAGAGCATGGAATGCTCGCATCAGCAGTTATTTACAGCAACATGGTTTCCGATTGGGAGATGCTGATCATAGTTTGTTTGTGAAGAAGACAGATAGTGGCTATGTTTTTCTAGTTGTCTATGTTGATGACTTAATCATTACAGGAGATGATGAAAATGGGATTGCAGAAATAAAGACATGTTTACAGGCTGAGTTTAAGGTCAAGGATCTTGGAGAGCTGAAATATTTTTTGGGGATTGAGGTTATCTCTACACCTCGAGGCATATGGCTCTACAGAAGCAGTATGCTCATGACATGTTACAGAAATATGGTATGGCTGATTGCAAGCCTATGGATACGCCTTTGGAGCAGAATGTCAAGCTGCAGATTGATGTTGCGACAGAGATTGAGAATGTTACTATGTACAGACAGATGGTAGGCAGCTTGATCTATCTCATGATCACTAGACCTGACTTGAGTTATGCTGTGGGGCTGATCAGTCAGTTCATGCAGAAGCCTCGCAAACCACACTTGGATGCAGTCAGAAGAATTCTGAGATATGTAAAGGGTACCACAGATCATGGGTTGTTTTATGCATATGGGAAAACCCTTGACTTGATGGGGTACACTGATGCTGACTGGGCTGGTTGCACATATGATAGAAGGTCAACCAGTGGCTATGCATTTGGATTGGGTAGTAGCATGATCAGTTGGCAGAGTAAGAAACAGCCGACAGTTGCATTGTCCAGTACGGAAGCAGAGTATCGTGGTGCGGCCTTAGTGGCCTGTGAAGCTAAGTGGTTACAGAAGTTACTGAATGACTTGGGAGTACACTTGGACAGCAAAGTCAAGCTGTACTGTGACAATTTGAGCAGTGTTATGTTAGCAAGCAATCTTGTATATCATGCAAGATCAAAACACATTGAGGTTCACTACCATTTCATCAGGGAAATGGTTTTAGCAGATTAGATTGACTTGGAGCATGTGAAGACTGAAGACCAGGTAGCAGACATCTTTACTAAATCACTTGGTAAAGATAAGTTCATTCACTTTAGACAGCTACTTGGAGTGATGCAGATGATTTGAGTTTTGTTTTTGAGCTTGAGGGGGAGTGTTAGAAATCAAGCTCACCGTCAGTGTGTCTTCATCTATGACCGACATCTATGACAGCTAGTGTGTACAGCTGTCTACATGTGACTACATTAAATAAGTCGGGTTAGTAGTCAGTCAGTGACCTGACTAGAGTTAGTCAGTCTAGTCTACATTTACACTAGGTCACTTTATCTTGTGGTGGGTGTGTGCTTTTCAGTTGAGTGTGTGGAAATGAAGGAATGAGCTTGAGAGCCTGAAGGTTCATGGATATGGAGTCTTTCACTTTCTCTCTCTCTACTCTTTGAACAGGTTTGATTCTGAATCGGAAGTTAGTTCGGATAGTGATCTAGAGATCCCTAGGCCGCCCATGACCCGACGCACCAAGGGGGACCTACCCGTCCACCTGAGGTGTAGATGGTTAAGGCAGGAAAAGGAAAAGCAACCCAGGGATACACGATTAGAAGAATAGCGGAAGCCGCAGGACCTCACTAAACGCTTCACGAAATTCAAAAAAGGGGATAGGGTAGTAGTTCTGTTAGGTGCCAAACATCAAGGGTAGACGAGTGAACCAATTGAAGGACCAGCAAAGGTCAAGGAGGTAGACCTAGCCCAGGAAGGGGAAATGCCCCGACCAGTGTTCATTGCCGACGACTTGACTGGTGAAGATGAAACGAGTCTTGTCGCTCTCTTGCAAGAGTATGTAGACGTGTTTGCCTGGTCCTTAGAGGAGCTACAGGGGGTAGATCCGAGTGTTGTGACTCACAACATACCCATGACGTCGGATGTGACGCCGGTCAAGTAGCGATCGTACCCTATGAATCCAAAACACGCTCATGCTGTCAAAGAGAAAATTGACAAGCTATGAGAGCTGGATTCATTTACGAAATTGAGCACACAGACTGGGTATCACCCATAGTCATTGTGATGAAGAAGAACGGAAAAATCCGAGTGTGCATCAATTACAAGAAAGTGAACGCTGCTACAAAGCAAGACAACTATCCATTGCCGTACACCGAGCACATGCTTGAGAGGGTGGCAAGCAAGGAAGCCTACAGTTTTTTGGATGGCTTCTCAGGGTACAATCAGGTGCAAATGCATCCTGCAGACAGGCACACAAGACCGCCTTTGCCACTGAATGGGGCGTCTTCACGTACATAGTCATGCCCTTCGGGTTGACCAATGCCCCTGCCACTTTTCAACGTCTCATGTGCACTATCTTTAAGGACATGCTTTGCAAGGAGTTAGAGGTCTTTGTCGATGACCTGTGTGTCCATTCGACTGGATTGAACACTTAGGCAAACTCTGCAGAGTCTTTGAATGGTGTCGCTTGTATCGTCTCTCCTTGAACCCCTTGAAGTGTCAGTTCTGGGTAAAGCACGGATGCATCTTAGGACACGTGGTGTCGAAGAACGGCATTGCCACTGACTTCTCGAAGGTCAGGGTCATTGTTGACCTTCCACCCCCAATTAATTACAAGGGAGTTCAATGCTTCTTAGGCCATACAGGATACTATCGGCGGTTTGTATTGAACTACGCGGCTGATCGCCAGACCATTGTACAAGCTGCTGATTGTCTTCTAGTGGACTGAGGCATGCCGATGAGCATACAAAGAATTGAAAAAGGCTCTAACAATAGCACCAATTCTACAAGCCCCAGATTGGACCGTCACCTTCCACGTGCACATCGATGCTTCTAAGTTTGCCATGGGGAAAGTGTTGTGCCAACTTGGTGAGCACAACTTAGATTATCCAGTGAGCTTTGCTAGTAGACAACTCATCGAGATGGAGATGAACTACTCGACAACAGAAAGGGAGGGATTAGCCATGGTGTTCGCTGTGAAGAAACTCCGGCATTATCTATTGGCCACACCCTTCATCTTTTTCATGGACCATCAAGCCCTGCTCTATTTAGTAAACAAACCTTGTGCTACAGGATGCATAGTTCGATGGCTCCTCCTACTTTTAGAGTTCGATTTCTCCGTGGTGGTACGAAAGGGAAAATAGCATTACATGGTTGATCACATGTCACGCATACCCACAGTAGAAGCCACTGGGGACAAGGCATTGTTGACGAGTTACCTGACGCCCACCTATTCCACCTGTCCAGCGAGACGAGAGAGACTTATTTAAGGCTAATCTAACGCCATATTGGGCGGACGACATAGTCCAAGTGCTTGAGTACAGACTACCTGAGCGACCAATAGAAAAAGCTCGACTTGGGTGCTTGATCCTGAAAATCTAGCCCTACCAGAGCTGATTGCAGGCCAATTCTATAGGGTAGGGCAAGACGGATTGCTGCGTAGGTGCGTGTGTGAGAATGAGATGCACGATATGCTCTCGAAGGTGCACAACGGCATTGCGGGAGGACACTTTAGTGGAGACACGACAGCACGAAAGGTGCTGTAGTCTCAACTATGGTGGCCCACACTTTTCCGCGGCGCCAAGCGATTTGTCAAGCATTATGACGAGTACCAACGGACAAAAGTCCCGATTCGTAAAGATCAAATGGAGTTGACCCCAATTATTGCTCGCCAACCCTTCGAAAAATGGGGAATTGACTTCATAGGACCCATCAGTCCTGTGGTGTAGTACTCACAAGCCAAGTACATCATGCTGGCCACAGATTACCTCACGAAATGGGCAGAGGCAAGAGCCACATGAAAAGACGACGCTAGGACGACTGCCAAGTTCTTATGGGAGCAAGTGATCTCGTGCTTTGGTTGCCCCATCGAATTGGTTAGCGACCAAGGCACACACTTCATCAATGAAGTGATAGCACATCTCCTATCCACCTTTCTCATCATCCATCGCAAACCCTCACCATACTACCCTCAGGCTAATGGCCAGGTGGAATCAACTAACAAGATTCTTATCAATGTCTTGACTAAAGTAGTCTCAGCCTCATGAAGCGACTGGGACAACAAGCTGATGGTAGCCTTATGGTCCTACCGCACAGCTTATTAGACGGCTGTCAGCCAAACCCCCTTTAGGCTGACCTATGGAACTGAGTCAATTCTACCATTAGAACTCTTTGTTCCTAGCCTAAGAATAGCACTTCAAGAACGATGGGAAGGAAAGGAGGCATGGACGCAACGCCTGGTCGAGCTAGAACGCCTATCAGAAACTCGTCTTCTAGCCACCCACGTGTTGATTTGTGAGAAAGGCCGACACAAAAGCTAGTTCGACAAGCATGTCAAGTGGCGTGAGTTCGAATAGGGTGACTTAGTGCTCCTTTACTCAGTTAAAGGGCATAAGCAAAAAATGAAATTCAGAGGTCTCGGACCCTTCAAGGTTTGTGCAATCAGCCGAACTGGCAGTGTCGAGCTTGAGACACTAGACGGTGAGGGAATAGGCTTCTTCAATGGCAGCCGTGTCAAGAAGTACTACCCTCCCACGCATCCTTGGCATGAGCCACCATTGTTAGAACCGTTGGTCAAAGTACGGGTAGCTACAATCACCGAAAGCAATGAAGAGGATGAGGAAGCCGTAGAACCCGCTTACCTCTGTGTCACAGTCACTGCCAAGCAAACATGTACTTTCAATGCCTTGATCGACGAGGGAGTAGACTTCAATGTCTTAACCCACAATCATTAGATCCAACTTGGCAAACCACTACTTCAACCCACAACTGCCAAATTAAACCTATATGGGGCTCAATCATACACACTTCTCGGCAAGTGCAGAGTCGTCATCTCTATCGAGTTTGAGACTGTTCCAATGCTTTTTTACATATTGCCAAGTGCTACAGATGCAGGCATGAAGTCACTGCTGGGGCAAACCTTCAAAAAGCAGACTCGCTGCAATGTTGACTATGAGTCGCAGCGCATCCACCTAGCAATAGGCAACGTGCACATTGTCATAGCTTTCAGTAAGGGCTGCTCGACACCATTACCATCCACAAAGCCACCGGTAGAAACATCCGTAGGCAAGACTAAGGAGGGGGTAGTGTGCGGCTGCCACTCCTCGACTTCCATAAACCCCAGCCCGCAGTGACCAAAGCAAAGGCCCAACAGCCTTGCTTCCAGTGGCTGCCTAAACAGCCGCAACAACCGCCTAGAAGTCGACACGCCTATCCTCATAAGACCCAGAACCCTAAACCTAGGAGGCCAAGAGGCAGTCACTGGAAGCACTGTGTGATCAAGCAAAGATGGGTCCCTAAAGCCATCTTGTAGGTGCAAGGCTACTACGAGGGAAATACCTGGCTATGGATCCCTAAGGTCCCCACGGCTAAAGGCACTATTCCTACGCCACCCTCAAACTTGATCAGCCCACGTCCCCCAACACCTCAAAACCATAGGCCCAGTGCTCTCCAAAGTCCCAGCCATCCGACTCATCTACACTTCTACCCAAAAGAGTCGCACAAACCTATCGGCCCAAGCAACAGCCACCGTCACAGGCGGCATCACCCGACCAAGCCAATCTGACTCTCCACAGCAAAGCTGACTGTAGCATCCCAGCCATTGTGGCTGACCCAAATCCACCCATAGTCCAAATAGCCCAACTGCAGCCTCAAGGAAACTCCCAACCATAACTATGTATTGTCAAGGCCTCTAGTTCTAGCAAACCTCGACCGCCCGTCGGCCTTACGCCCTCCTATGAACGAAAATCATTTCTAGTGCTAGCCGCGCTGACCTTGCTGAGGACACCAGGGATGACGTGGTGGACTGCATTAAACGACTCGATGCCACCTTCGTGTCGCTAGCCCTAAGCTATGACCTCTTGGGCTTGGGTCTATTAGAAGAACCCTTTGCAACGGAAGTGCGCAATATACCTTGCTCTTGGGAGACTTTTGAATTCGCATTTGCAAAAGCTTCTCGCTCTGCTGCTGAGTTGCTTAGCAGCGAGATCTCCAAAGAGCAAGCCATTAAACAATGTCTCATCACATCCTACGATCAGCGAACCACTTCTGCTATCACCACTGATCAGGAAATCATCGAGTTATCCAAGCTCACTGATACGGAATCCATGTTTTTGAAGTGTTGGTACACTCTTAGGCTACAATGGGAAGTTGAGGGGCGCTGCATGATGACCAACACTGAGCAGCACGGCGCAATCAAAACAGCAGAGTACGACCCCACCTACGTCGCGCCAACCTTGTATCGAGTATTAACCACTCTTCGTGGCCAACCCATGGAAGAGTACATCAAGGGGCATCCCTACCTTGACCGCCTCTTAACAGACGAAGAACTCCACATTGCAAGTCGGGTCGATTTTGGCGATCTCCTAACTGATGTTCTGACATACATCATGCATGTCGGTATCCGCCCATTCGAATTAGACCGGGAAGCTCAACTAGAGTATAACCCCAACTTCTATGCTTGGCTCCTGCACCAATAGACCGACGCCCTTTATGCTAAATGCCCTTGTCCTCTCAACCTCCAATCCTGGGACAGATTCTTCTCGTTCTAAAGGGGGAGGGGGTAAGGTGGAATTTAAAAAGTAAACCAACTATGAAATGTCAATAAAATTTAAAATGCAATGGTAAGATGTAATGGTAAAAGTTCAAAAAGAAAAGTTAAGGCTATACTCAATAAAATCTACTACGCTTTTCTTCTTTCAGCAAGTTATTTGTCAAAAAGCACTAATAGTGGAAACGGCTGAACTTGCAGGTAGCGATCATGGCAAGCCAGGACAAAGTGGGCAAGCTCCCCTTCTTGGAGGAGGAGCAAGTGAAGTATGGCCTCACGGTGGAGATGAGAGCCTTCAACCAGTTGAAGTTCCGTCACATCTTCAACCTTGAAGAGACGTGGCCATCGAAGAGCCGGCAGTGCGCCAGATCATAGATCAGTGCCATCTGTAGAAATATCTAGACGCAGTGGGCCAGAGGGTGGACTACACCCAGTGTGCCGACTTCTTGTGCACCTTTAACAGAAACAGAGGCACCATCACGGTGCGCGAGAATGAAGCCACCAAGCAAGTACAAATTGAGTTGACCCCAGATTTGGTGGAAAGGGCACTAGGGCTGCCGAATAAGGTGGAAAGAAAGCCGAAGAGGGAAGTCTATGCCATGTTGGGAATGGACAAGGTGAAGGTTCATACCAATGATGGGATTAGCTTGGCAGACATCCCAAACCCAGAAATCCAGCTGCAAGAAAAAATGGTGCATGCTTTGTTCTCAAGCCAGAGGTACAACAGCATAATGAGCCGGATCAACATACCTCTGCTCGACAGCATTGCGGCACAATCGCTGGACGAGGTGAACCTTAATAGGTTTGTGAGGAGAACCATAGAGGCTTTGGCTAAGGCCCTAGCAACAGGAGGAAGAGCCGCTAGAGGAGAATCCCCATCGTCCTGCTCAACCCGCAAGGCATCATCCTCCAAAGCCGCAACCATAGGGTTTGGAGGCGTCCGTACGGCCATAATCCAAGAAGCACTAGGGCAAGGACGGGAAGAAAAAGACAAGAAGGGAGGCGACGAAGGAAGTGATGAGTCACCGTCACAATCCCCACCTCACACAGAAGAGCAGTGTAGGTCTTCAAATGAAACAGAGACTGACAAAGACGAAGAGGGAGAGTCCCAGGGCAGCCCACAAATGCACACAAAACAAAGGAAGAAAGCCCTGCATGAGAAGAGGGAAGAGGAGCGCAAGAAGAAAGAAAAGGAAGATCTGGAGAGGGCTCGGAGGGAGTCGGTCAGGGATGAGGAGGAGAGAAAAAAGAAGACCGAAGAGGAGCTGAGAAGGAAGGAAGAGGAAGAAATAGCGCTGGCCACCCGTCGCTCCATTGAGGAGTAGCACAAAAGAGACGAGGAAGGCGTAGAGAGCCCACACCGAACAGAGGCACCTAGTTCCAGTACCAGTGTACCGGAAATCACACCCCCACCCCCAGTAGAAGGAAAAGGCAAAGAACTAATAATGCCAACCCCCCCCTTTGTACCTTCCACGCCAGCCACTCTCATCATGACAATGCCCACTGCCACCACCACCCAAGGCTCCACTCCAAAAGTTGTGAGCTGGACCAGTTAAGAGGAGAGCAGGTGTGAAGAATGCAGGTGAAACTAGACCAGCTCAATGCACAGATCGCTAACGAACGCCAGGAGCAGTCCTGCCTGCACCACGAGCTCGAGGACCAGTAGCAACAACTCATGGCTATGACCCTCCATCAGGAAGAGAGCCTGGAAGATATGGAAAAAAAAACAAAAGAATGGGCTGACCACAATGAGGGGAGAATACAAGACTTGGCACACTGTGACTAGCCAAAGCAGAAGGAGATAGGGTGCTGGCTGAGAATCAGGCAAAGGCGGCACAGCTCTCCATGATAGCCCAGCAACATACCTTCCTCAATACACTGCTCCACTCCACCAAACCGGAAGGAAACAAAGCCAATGATCAATTTTTGCAGAAGAAGCTAGCCATTGCAGGCAGAGCCCTAACAGCGGGCTTGCATGTGCCGCTGCAGCTAGGAGGCCCGTCGCAGAGCTTGGAGGAGCAAAGAAGATATCTTGCACAGGTAGGCCTGACGGCGCAGGAAATAGACGAACTCGGCTTCACAGAGGCGAAGATGCAATAAGACATGCAAGCAGAAGGGGGTGAACCAGAGTTTGATCTGGGACCTCAAAAGGAGGACTACGTCCCACCACCCCCTCCTCCACAACAAGAGGAAGTGCAGCCCCTTGACACATCTGCTGAGAGAAAAGCAGCCCAAGCTAACTGCAGGAGAGAAATGGTAGAGAAGGCAAGGAAAAAGCTGAACGTTAGACCTGTTTCAAAACAACCTGCCCCTCTCCTACCGTGCCTTGAGAATCTCCCCACTGAATTCCATGTAGAGTTGATTATCTGGGAACAGCAGGAATGCACCCGCGATCCCTTCGACTTGAGCTTTGAGTTTCCTGCTACATTAAACAGAGTAATGCCCATTCAACTTGTAAACGATGTAATCGCCATGGGTGCAAGGCTCAAGGCCAAGTGGCTAGCGGAGCGAGAGGCCAACCCAACTGATTGGGGAGCCGAGGACCGCGAATTTTGGCAAGATAAAGTCCTCTAGGTGCCTAGATTGGTGGAAGGCTATAATTGCCAACCCACTTGGAGAAGACGCATTTTTGACGTCAACCTTGACGCGTGGATGGCGTTTTGTAACACCCTCCCTTCTGAGAGAAATGACCCCACTTTCATGCCGTATCCTTGAAGCGTAGGGGTCGACTTTAATCCGTCCATCCACGGCAGGTTCGACTTTTCCATTATCTATAATGCCAATAGCACCTCCCATAAGGACGCCCTTCTCTTTACCCTCCTTGATTTGTACAGCTCCATAGATAGATTTCTTAGCGAGTTCACCTCTTGTCCTGACCCGCCTTCATAACCACTTGTAATTATCTTAGACTAATTAGGGTCCTAGTCCACCAAGAGCTTGCACCTCAAGAAAGCCACCTCCCACCCCTCTACTTTGACCCCAATGCCATAGATAGCAACACCATGACTTGCCTCATGATGCGCGCTACTCTTTTGCCATCCTTCTGTGTTGTTCTACTCGAAGATATGAGTGATAGCAAATTCACCCAGTGCAACCACCCCTTCCTTTCCAACACCACTCTCAAAACCCATCTCAACCTCAAGGGCTACTTGTTGAGTCGCAGATTCCTTAACAAGGCACCCCACCCTCCACCATCCCCTACCCACCATTCGGATGATGAGGAGTAAACTCTCATCATGCCCTTGTATCACATGTATCCATGTATAAGCCTCTTTATTTTTTTATTTTTTTTAAAAAAAAGAGAAGAATAAGAAGAAGAAGAAGAAGAAGAAGAAGAAGCAAGCCACAAGGCAACAAAAGAAAAGGGTGAACTGGAAAGAAGAGACGACAGCAAAGCATAGCAAAGCCAAGGAAGAGACGACAGCAAAGCATAGCAAAGCCAAGGGATGCATCTACCATTAAGCAAAGATAAGCGGTGAGACCTTCACAAGATCCGCTTGCAATTCCCCTTTGCCTCGTCGTGCACCACCATCATTGCACCTAGGGTTCTCCCTAGCCCCTTCCCCACTTCACGCTTAGGGCACATCAAGGGCAGGACTTTCAGACCTATCACCCTAAGACTTGCACCGCACCTCCAACGACACACGAACTGGGTCCTCAAGTGTGGGACATTACCAAGGGCTTGACCCATCTCCCAGTTCCACTGCCACGGGCACCACGCACTAGACGGCGAGGCAGACACACCCCTTAGGGAGTGCACAACTTTTCTTGCAGGTTATGTTCAAGTTCAAGAAATGGCTACTCCGCTGAAGAGGATCACCCACGGCATCCTTTAATGACAAAATTTTTTTCCATGTGCCGGTGTCCAGCCATCTGCCTGCTGATGGCTACCATGATTGAACCAAGCCAAGATAGATCTGCCATTGGCATAGATCTTGGAACCTCATCTTCCAAAGATGCATGTCCAATGCCTCAAGATTTACGGATCGCTTATTGATTCCACAAGCCTGAAGAATTTCAATGCAGATTTGAAGATCTTCAACGTAGTACTGAAGACCTTTAACTCAAAGACAAAGACCTTCAACTCAAAGACAAAGACCTTCAACTCAAAGACAAAGATCTTCAAATCAAAGACACAGATTTTCAATGTGAAGATAAAACATATCTTTGTTAAGACAGAGTTCGGGGGGGCTTCTCTAGAATAAATCCCTCCAATACCATCCTCCTAAGGGATTGCTTATTACTTCAAACTTTTCTAATGCTCGAGGGACGACCGGCTACATAACGGACACCACAACTGTGTGGAAGATGCTGCACATCTTCATGGAGCCTAAAGCACACCGGAATCTCTCCTGGTCCTCGTCATTAAACTCCATCACCTGTCATTCACACAACCACCTTGGAAGCAGTGTCATCCACCTACCTGTTCTGCCTAGCAGACAGCCGACCTAACTAGCCACTACTTCCCACTGCAATGCCATGGGACTGGCACTTGGCTAGGAGGGGGGCAATGTTACCGTGTTTCCCGTAGCACAGAGGAGCGGAAAATGAAAAAAAAGAAATAGCAAAAAGGCGTAGGATAAAAGAAGAAAAAGGCACCTTGACCGGTAACCAGACCCTGCAAATTTAAATGTTCGAGCACGACCCTCAGAAAGTCTCAGTGTCACCCCGAGACAACAAAAGAGTAAAAGGAGCACCATTAAAATGTGGAAGCATCCCCGAATCCTTGTAAAAGAGCCCCAGGCTCGCTCCTATGCAAAGTGTACGCATTAGTTGGGAATAGGATAAATTAGAATGGTGGGAAATGGGAAAAAGGGCCTAGGCTACGGCCGGCCATGTAAAAAAGGAAAAAGGGGATGACCGCCCAAAAAGGATTTAGGGCTTTATATATAAAGTTGAAAAGTGAATGAGAAGCTCATTCTTTGGTGTGTGGAAAAAAGAGTCTTCTTCTTCCTCTCTTCTTCTCTCCTTCTTGGTTATGTGTGGCTCTTGAGAGAGGGAGTGTGAGAGTGTGAGGGAGTGAGTGTGTGTGGGAGTGAGGGATAAAGAGGTGAAGCTCTTCACCATCTCCTCTTCTCTTTTTCTCTTCTCTTCTCTTCTCTTCTCTTCTCTTCTCTTCTCTTGCGTGCACGGCTATGGAGGATGGAGCTTGGAGATGGAGGAGGCTTGAGGATGCTTGAGCTAGCATCAAGAATCGTGGAGCTACCGGAGTGCAAGAGAGAGGAGGGTACTCGATCAAGCATCAAGGTAAGCTCACTGCATTCGTAGGATCGATGGCGTGTCGGCTAGGTGAGAGATAGCCATTAGAGCTCGCTTGGAACACTTGAAACAATAAGCAGTCCGTGGTTCTTGGCGGTTGAGCGAAAGCTCCCACACCATCATATTTGGTTTTCGAGTAGTAGATAAGGAGCTATTATTTTTTATCCACGTTTTTGTTCTACGAGTATCAATGGTTTGAGATTCCATCCCTTATAAGAATTGCTGACTGAAATAGACTTATGTTGCTCTGGGTTCAAAGAGAATGGGAGAAGTATGACACTTTAATCCCTTCTATATAGGGCTCTAAAGTGATGTGAGTCAAGCTTTTTTATCTCTAATGGTCCATCAAAGATGTGATTTTTATTCATTCTTAGGAAAGCTCTCGGTTTACCAAGACCACCCAACCATAAGTCTGGATCCGAGGGGATCGATCCTCTCACTTTCCTTGAGAGAGTATTTTTAATTACCTAATTACCTAGCAATTTAGGTTCAACATATAAAAACACTTTCTTTGAATTATCTCCTGATACAAATTTGTTATACGCCTTCAATTCATGACACAAAAAATTTTCAAAGATAAGAGAGACAGAGTGGATCCAAAGAGTGAGCAGTCAACTCAGCTCATTCATCTTCATTAGTCAATCTCTACTAACATCAAAGAGATAGTACAACTAGGTTACCATTAACCATGCCTAGGTCAAAATTGACTTAAAATAATGTCCCACATATGAGCACAAGTAGGTTACCACTAACCATGGTTAGGCCAACATTGACTTACTTAATGTCCCACATATGAGTACAACTAGACATAGCTGTAGGTAATGGCAATCACACACACATACATATGAGTAGTTGAGCTTGAAGTCTCAACACTCCCCCTCAAGCTCAAACTAATTGTTGAGCTCCAAGTAGCTATCTAAAGTAGATAAACTTCTCTTTACTAAGTGATTTGGTAAAGATATCTGCTACCTAGTCTTCGTTCTTCACATACAATAAGTCAATCTAGCCCTACAAGTACCATTTCTCTAATGAAATGGTAATGAACCTTCATATGTTTGGATCTAGTGTGATAGACAAGATTGCTAGCTAACATCATAGTGCCAAGATTATCACAATGCAATCTGACTTTGTTGTCCAACTGTATCCCCAAGTCATTCAACAATTTCATCAACCAAACTTCTTCACATGTCGTAATGCTACATCCATGTATTCCACTTTCATGCTAGACAAAGCAATAGTAGGTTGTTTCTTGCTACTCTAGCTTATGATATTGCTGCCCAAACCAAATGCATAACCACTGGTTGACCTCCTATCATAGGCACAATAGCCTAATCAGCATTAGTGTAACCTGTCAAGTCAAGGGATTTTCCATACTCATAAAACATCCCATAATCCATAGTACTCTTCACGTATTGCATAATCCTCCTAACTGCATCCAGATGTGTCTTACAAGGCTTCTGCATGAATTGACTAATCAGCCCCACTGCATAACTTGAGTCAAGATGAATGATAGTAAGGTAGATCAGACTGCCCACCATTTGTCTATATATAGTTACATTCTCTATTTCAATCCCTACATTTATTGCCAACTTGACATTTTGATCCAAGGGTGTCTCCATAGCTTTACACTACGTCATGCCATACTTCTGCAACATATCATGAGCATAATATTTTTGCAATAGCCATATACGATCTACTGTAGGTATAACTTTAATCCTAAGAAAATACTTCAACTCTCGAAGATCTTTAACTTTAAATTCAGCCTGTAGCAATGATTTCACTTTAGCAATCCCTTGATCATCATCTCCAATGATGATAAGATCATCTACATAAACCACTAGAAAAACATAACCATGATATGTCTTCTTCGTGAATAGAATGTGATCTGTATGAGCTATTTGAAATCCATGCTACTATAAATAAATGCTTATCCGCGAATTCCATGCTCTGGGTACCTATTTTAGCCCATATAAAGCTTTTTTTAGCTTACACACATGTCAAAAAATTAAGATGAAGAAAGCCTTCAGGCTGCTCCACATACACTTCTTCAAGCAATTCACCATTTAGAAAAGTATTTTTAACATCCATCTGCCATAATTTCTAGCCCCTAGATGCTACCAATGCAATGAGTGTTCTCACTATTGTCATCTTGGCAACTAGACTAAAAGTCTCTTCATAATCTAAGCCGTACTGTTGTGCATATCCCTTTGCAACTAGCTTGTGAATTTATACCATTCTAGTGAACCATCTAACTTGCATTTTACTTTCTAGATCCATTTGCAGCTAATGGGTACTTTGCCTTCAGGCAACTTGACCAAATCCCATGTTTCATTTTCAGCTAGTGCTGCATATTCTTCATCCATGGCAGCACACCAATTCTCATCTATAAGTGCATCATCAAACTTTTAGGTTCTTTGAAACCTATTACTCTAGTCATGTAAGCATAATGATAGGCTGAACATCCACTATATATCAACCTCTCAACTAGTTTTCTAACTCTTTCAGACCTTTTTAATTGTGGTTCACTCTGAGCTTGCCTCTCATGAGGCGGCACATACCTGCTATGCCTTACACCAAGCGTCATAATTGAAGGTATTCCCAACTCATTGTCCAAACTATCATTGCCAGGTGATTCATATCCTACTGTAAGTGGACCTGTCACATCATCAAACATCTTTTCTTTTCCTTTATCCAATCTCCCCCTCACTCACATATCCGTGTTAGTGGATGTAGGAGTATGATTACGTAATCATCCTATCCGGGGACTAACTCTAGATGAAGCATTGCTGCCTGTAGGACCACTTATAGAAGTAATAACTGAGGAAGAATTTTCAGCATTAGTAGTGCTGATGACGGATCCATCAGAAACCACTATAGTAGGAGTATCATACCATGAAGCCAACTCATCAAAAACTACATCTCTGTTGATCGTTGTTTCATGAGTGGATGGTACATAACATTTGTAAGCCTTCCTGTCTTGTGCATAATCCCAAAAAACACTCTTGACAGCTTTTGGATCCAATTTCTTCCTCTTTTCATCAGGAACATGCACGTAAGCAATGTAGCCAAATACCTTAAGATGCCTAATGTCAGGCTTGTGCCCAAATAGCTTCTCATAGGGAGTTACATTATGAATCCCGACTGTAGGAGTTCTATTCAGTACATAAACAATAGTAACTACTACTTTAGCCCAATAAGCATTTGACAAACTCTTTTCATTAAGCATTGCCCTTGCTGATTTCATCATAAGCACACAATTTTTCCTCTTTGCTACACCATTTTTCTATGGTGTATAATTGTAAGTAAGATGTCTTTTATATCATATTTGGTAAGATACCTGTCAAAATATTTGGATACATATTCTTCACCTCCATTTGATCTTAAACATGAGATATAATAGCCTAGTTCATTTTCAACATGCTATTTGAATTCTTTAAAAGCATCAAACACATCTTTGGCAATATACCCATATCTTTCACAATAATGACAATCTTTGTCCTTATTAGATTGCTCATTTGACTGCCAAGATCCACCATCTCTGCCTTTAGGTGATCTCCCCCTGCCTCTAAAGCTGTCAGATCCTTGTCACGCCCTGCATATTCGAGCTATTCTATGCATTCTACTGGTGTTGTCCATAGGTATTTCGAGTGTCTCCTCTACCTAAAAAAGAACCACGGCCTTTTCCACCTCTGCCATGCATGGCTAGAGTAGAAAACATTGTGTCTGCCTTAAGAACTGGAACATGTGTTAAGACCAAGATTTACTTCTTCATGTAGCATTAATGCAAGAAGTTTATCCCAATTAGGGGGTTCTACTCTTATAGAAATAGAAGTATCAAATTCCTTGTACTCCTTGCCAAGCCCATTCAATGTCATTGCAATCATATCATCCTCTGAAACACTAGACCCAATAGTAGCCAGCTAGTCAACTATGGTCTTTATCTCTATCGTGCATGCTTGAATGCTCCTACCATTTTTGGACATATTATTAAATTTCTACTTAAGATGTATCTTCCTTGCATGCTTGACATTACCATAATTTTTCATAAGTGTATCCCAAGCCTCTTTTGGGGAATGACAACTGGTAATCTACATAGCCATTGAATCATAAATGCACAAAGAGAACCAATGTAATACTTTGCTGGCTCTTTCCAACCACTGTTGATGAGCTCTTCACTGATTCTATGTTGGTTTCTGTTCAAGTAATTCAGGTTCAACAGCTTCAATCCTTGCGCATAAATCCCAATATCCTTTGTCAATCAAAAAATTTTGCATCCTAAACTTCAATAGTGCAAAGTTCTTATTATCAAGCTTATCACGGATAATTTGGGTGGTGTTATCAAGGGCCTGAGCATTTGCTATATTGCAACAAACAGTTTTTAATCAATGCCTGACTCCGTGCAAATCAAGATGTCTTATTGACCAATTTCAGTCTTCAACTTTTCTTATAGTTTTTTGCAACAAAATCCTTGCTAAAATCACAATATTTCAGCTCACAAACATGCCAGATACATCCACAATCAAGTGGCACAACATGTAGGTACATCAACCAGCTCATAGAGCATGTAGTTGCTACATATCATGTGTACATTCAATCTTACTATTGTTGACAATAGAGAAACATACAGTTAGCAACAACCAATAAATGATCGATAGCCTTTCCTTAGTCAAAACAAAGATATTTATGTGTCAAACATGCCCCAAAACATCCTAGACATTTGTAACTATATGCATGAGTCCGTACATGACCTTTGGGCATACTATAGTACACATACAACAAGTACAAATGCCAAATATCTTCTTAGCTGATAATAACAGTTAGCCAATATACAGCCAAACCAAGGGTAATCCAAGCTCAAAAGCTTCCCGAATCATAACATACATATGCCAATACATGTAGAGGCCAAGACATGATCATACCGACATTCATACATGCCATGTCTTCAAGAACCAATGTCATATAACTCTTGCATTGTTCATGTACAACAAACAATCATGTCAATGTAGTTGATTTTCAGCTCCAAAATTCAGCATTCAATGCTCTTTTCAGTTCTTTTCAGTTGATACAACATCCAACAAACATATGCCCATAATTAGGGTCCACAAATACTATCCAATGTCATAGATTGCTTCAAGAAGTAATACATGCTTGCTGTCCATAGTTCAAGACAGATTTTGAGCATGTTTAAACCTTCCAAATTTGAGCATTCAACACTCCAAAAACATGCTCAAATGCATGAGAATAAGGACACATACATTGTTAGGATGAAAGCCACCAATGGCTTGGAACCACTTGCTATTTACTACAGTAAATAGCCAGTCTGGATATGTCTGTGCTAAATATCTCAAAATTTGTGAAGAATTTGAAAAACTTTCTTTTGCAAAGTTGTAGACCATGTTGAAAAGGTCAAGAAATAGGGTCGCTCCTCCAAAATCCATTTTTGTAGTAAGGCTTGACTTTTGCAAAAAAAAAGGGGGCTACAAGCACAGTCTCCTTTGATGATGTCTTTGATGTCAAATGGCCACTCACACAAATGCTCAATGAATCCTTATGAAGCCCCCAAACAAGCCACAACAAGCTCTTGCAGAAGCACAAAGCATAAATGATGATGCATACCTTGACAGGAACAATGGCAGCCCTTCTTCTTCAGCAGAGACTCTTATCTTCAAGCTCTAGATTTAGACTCCTTCAATGCCATGCTCTAGAGAGCCCATTCATGTTGGCTTTGATAGCATGTTCAAAGATAAGAGAGACAGAGTAGAGCCAAAGAGTGAGCGGTTAGCTCATCTCATTCATCTTCATTATTCAATCTCTACTAACATGAAAGAGATAGTATAACTAGGTTACCACTAACCATGACCAATTATGGTTAGGTCAACATTGACTTATTTAATGTCCCACACATGAGTACAACTGGACACAGGTGTAGGTAATGTCAATCACACACACATACATATGAGCAATTGATCTTGAAATCTCAACAAAAATAGAGCAAAGAAATTCCTTCTTAATAGTTCCTTTCAAAAAAATGCCTTTTTACAATGTTTTGAGTTTGAAGGTATTATTCTCTCCAAGTTCTGTTCCCCAACTAGTATTGGTACTTTCAAGACACAGTTTGGAAAATTGAAGGGTAGTTGGAAGTTCATAAGAGCCTAAAGAGTTTTATGACCAGAGCCCCTTGGTATTCTCACCTCCTCGTGTGCCAACTAGAGTCCCCTACAATGGGACCTTTCGTGTCATGATTAGTTTATACACACTAACACAAAACAAAAAGAGAAAACCCCTTGGAGTAGGTTTTATTTATGCTGGCCTTGGGGAGGTCTAAAGCCATTAAGAACACTACCTCAGTCGACATTTTGTGCTCGCTAGAATAGTGCCTTAGGTCGGCGATCTGTTCTTAGTTATCCATCTTTTAGCCTGATGATTTTAGGAAAGATCAGTACCTAACTTACAATCATAGACATCTTATTTTGAATGCATTACTTTTAACAAATTTATTTCCAAGAAAAATATTTTCCTTCCAAAAATAATAACTTCAAGGCAAAACTTAATGTGAGTGGCAACATTAGCTTAAGTGGCAATACCTTAAAATAGTCTTCCCAGATTTTCCCATCTTGGGATCTAGTTGGGCTGAATCTGAACAAGAGTTTTATTCTTGAGAATAACTCCCTTGGAGTTTTGTGGATCCTTGCCTGCGATAAAAGAAATATTGGTTAGTTTTATATGAAAAGTATTTTTTGACAATTCCATCACAAGGTTTTTTATATACAAAAAATTACCACATGTGATTATCCATAAAAAAATTTGTTTGATTAACACAAATGAAAAATATTAAATCTTTTAGGGACACAATACCTTTCTTGTACTTACTTAGTTCCTCTTGTACAAATCCAAGTTACACCTTGGAATTTGTGATTAAGAATTCCTTCAAAATATTATATGCAATAAATGAATAAAAATCATATTTTATGACTGTAGCTTTTGTTGCGAATTCATGGGATGATGGCCTACTAGCTACCTTTATTATGAAAAATATAGTACTTGGTGATGAGTGCTTGGTTGATGGCATTTACAGTTTCATTTGTAAGCCCAGTACTCTTCATTCCATTTGTAGTGATTGTGTCCGCAGAATTATTGGCAGCTCTTGCTTCCACGACCTTCATAACTCTCTTCTTCGGGGCCATGGTATTTAATAGCAAGATTGAAGATTTGCCAATTGGGTTCCCTATTACAATAAGCTCTAAGTATGTCCTTTAATAACTTGGTTGCCCTCACGAGCACACACACAAGCAAAGAGAAGGGAAGAAAGGAAGAAGAGAGGTCTCTTGTTAGCCACACACCAAAGAATGAGCTTCCATTCACTTTTTGAACTTTATATATACAAGCCCTAAAATTCCATGGGCACCCATCCTTTTTACATGACCGGCCTTTGTGGCAAGGTCCTTTCCCCTATTTCCCTTTTTTTGCCTCATGACTTAAACCTACACCCGTCTATTCCTTTACAAATGGGACAGGAGGGAGCCTAGTGCTCTTTTACAAGAGTTTTTAGAGTTTTTTGAGGCGCCTTCTCTTTAAAATTGTGCTTTCGCCTTAGCTTAGTCTTTTAAGGGCCGCCTTTGCGCCCTTGCTTTTTTTCTACTCTTTTTTTGCTTTTTGCTTCATTTTTCTATCATCTTGAACTGAGATTAACATTACCCCCTTTCCGAGATGGGTGCCAGTCCCATGGCACTTCGAGGTCTCTCTTGTGGAAGGGTGGATTTTGGGCTAGGGCTGGGGGACTCATGCGATTGGAAAGCTTTGAGAATGATTGGGGTGGAGAATTAAGGGGTGTAGAGTGGATGATGGGGGGCCTCCAATGTTGGTGGGTTGCAGCATCCTATTGTACCTAGAAAGAGAAAGTGCTCGACCTAATGGGAGAGTCTATCTCACCATGTAGTGCTTGGTGCTCGTGCTGGTGGAACAGGGAGTTGGGTCTAACCCTAGGTAATCCTGGGTGATGTCCTTGAGAACCCTATTCGTGTAAGGGGAGGTGCGGTGTGTATAGCTTAGGGCAACAGGTCTAACCCTAGGCTGGTGTCATCTCCTTAGGTGTGTCCTGCCCTTGGGGTGCTCTAAGCGTGAAGTGGGGAGGGAAAAAGGGCTAGGGGGTTAGGAATGGGGCCTAGGAACGGGGCCGATCGACCGAGTTCATTGAACGTGCCTAACTTAAGGACCCCTAGGTGTAATGACTGTGAGCCATGTGCCATTTTTTTTTGGGTTTCCGTAGTAGGGAATTGTTAGTCCTCGTCCTCAGGAGGTGGTGGTGAAGGAGATTTAATGGAGTGGCTCAAAAATCTCCAGCTCTGCATGAAATTCTTAAGGTTCAAGTGGACCTGGAGGGGGTGGTGGAGAGGAATGGATGGCTGCAGCGCCAAGGAGCCGCTACCCGAGGCAGAGGAAGAACCGCCTGCGTTGCCAATAGACAATTGTGCAAAGAAGAAGAAGAAGAAGATCCGACCATGGAAGCAGAGTTCGAAAGGGCGACAGTCCATGCCGCTCTACACAAGAAAGGGCCGAATCGCTAGTTCTCAGTGATTCAGACACCGTCGGACTATCAAGGTAAAAGTTTCAAGACCTTGATTGATTGTCGCAGTACACATTCCTTTATCTCACCAGCATGTGCAAAAAGATTAGGAATAGCCACAGTAGAAGCACCTACCTTGCTTGTGGAATTAGCAAATGGTCGTGAGGTTACTTGTACTAGGCAAACTGCTAAGGTGGAATTCTTTCTAGGAGGAAAGAAGACTCTGGTCAAATTCAGAGTCATGAATTTAGGTATCCATGAGTGTCTACTCAGAATGGATTGGCATAAGCCTAATGACGCCCACATTCATTGTGGAAAGGGTCAAGTTTCCTTTCGAAACTCTGAAAGGGAATTAGTCACAACTCAAGGTGAGGCTAGAGTGCCAAAAATCCAATTGGCCAAAGTATCTCGGATCATAAAAGGAGTCAGAAAAGGATTACCTGTCTACTTGATCAAACTCAATAAGTTAGATCAGAAGCAAGAGTCTAGTGAAGGACCTTCTTGGCTAAAGGAATACACGGACATATTCCATGAAGAGTTGACAGAACTTCTGCCGCAAAGACAAGTGGATCATGAGATTAAGTTAGTACTAGGAGTTGCGCCAATTCCAAAGAGACCTTATAGAATGTCAATACCAAAAGCAATTGAGCTGAAAGAACAACTCAAGCAACTGCTAGATCAGGGCTACATCCGGCCTAGCAGTTCACCACGGGGAGCTCCAGTACTGTTCCAGAAAAAGAAAGATGGAATGCTTCGGCTATATATTGATTACCGGGGATTGAATCAATCAATGGTCAAGAACAAGTACCCTATTCCTAGAATAGATGAGCTTCTTGATCATCTTCAAGGTGCAAAGATCTTCTCCAAGATTGATCTCGGGTCAAGTTACTATCAGATAAGGATCAAAAAAGAAGATATCCCCAAGACAGCCTTCAATACAAGATATAGGCACTTTGAGTTCCTAGTTATGTCATTCGGGCTTACGAATGCACCTGTCACTTTCAATAGGTTAATGCAGGATATCTTTAGGCCATATCTTGATGACTTTGTGCTCGTCTTCTTCGACGACACTTTAGTCTATTCCAAATAGGAAGAAGATCATGAACCCCAACTTCGGATTGTCCTTGAGACAATGAGGTCACATAAGCTGTATGCTAAGATGAAGAAGTGTGCATTCTTCAAATGTCAAATTGAATATCTGGGATTCATAGTATCAGCAGAAGGAATCTCAGTGGACCCAGCTAAGGTTAGAGATGTGCTAGAATGGCCAATACCAACATCTGTCAAAGAAATACGCAGCTTTCTTGGATTGACAGGATGGTATAGGATCTTCATTAAAAACTATGCTTTGATTGCAGCACCTCTGACGGACTTACTGAAGAAGCAAACTTCCATTGCATGGTCAACTCCCGAACAAAATAGCTTCGATAGATTGAAGCAAAGTTTGGTATCAGTACCTATTCTAAAACTTCCAGACCTCAATAAAGAGTTCAAGGTAGTAACTGATGCTAGCATACTTGCCTTGGGATGTGTGCTCATGTAGGAAGGTCATCCTGTAGCACACTCTTTAAGGAAATTGAAGAGTCATGAGAAGAATTATGCTACGCATGACCTAGAATTACTAGTTGTCATCCATGCTCTAAAGCTTTGGAGATACTACTTGTTGGGTAACAAGTTTACTCTAGTAATTGACCATAAGAGTCTCAAATGGATCTTTACCCAGAATGAGCTCAACATGATGCAACGTCGGTGGACTGAAGTGTTGGAGGAGTATGACTTTGAAATCAAGTATTGACCAGGAAAAGAGAATTTAGTTGCCGATGCACTTAGTCGCAAGGCATTCCTTAATTCCCTAATCTTGCAGAATCCATCAACAGCCAGATCTCTAGCTACAAAAGTATCTATGCCAAACAACCCTATACTTGAGCTAGCTAGAGAGGATGCATGCCATGATCCGGCCTACCAAAAAATGCTAAGGGAGATCTCTATCAAGGATCATAATCAAAAGTTGCAGGCTAAGTATCATGATTTTTCTATCAATAGTGGACTTGTCTACTATAGAACGAGGCTGTGTATACCAGCAAGCCAGCCACTTAAGCAGAAGATATTGTGGGAAGCTCATGATTCCCCTTTCGCAGGACATCTTGGCTATGCCAAGACTCTCAATGTAGTTAGGAAGAGCTACCATTGGAAAAGACTCAAAGGTGACGTTCTCAAATATGTCACCGAGTGTTTGTCTTGTCAACGTATCAAAGCCGAACATGTCAAGATGCCAGGGAAGCTGCAACTGCTTTACATTCCCCAAATGAAATGGGAATTCATCAGTATGGATTTTGTTGTAGGCCTACCCCAAGTTTAGGGAGGATACAACTCCATCATGGTTGTGGTTGACATGCTTACTAAGGTTGCACACCTTATTCCAGTAAAGACAAACTATAAAGCCTCAGACATTGCAAGATTGTTTATCAAGGAGATATTCAAGCTACATGGGTTACCCAGAAGAATTATTAGTGATCGTGATTCTCTCGTCACATCACACTTCTAGAGAGCTATCTTTGAAGCTATTGGGACTCAACTCTGCTTTAGCACCGCTTACCATCCCCAAATGGATGGCCAAACAGAGCGAGTAAATCAAGTGATCGAGGATATGCTTAGGGCATACTAGTGTCGAGAGCCGAAGAGGTGGATTCAATACTTGCCTTTGGTTGAATTTGCCTACAATGCTTCTTACCAACAAAGCATTCAGATGACCCCTTTCCAAGCATTGTATGGTCTTGACTGTCGAAGTCCCCTAAACTTTTCAAATCCAACCTTAAGGGTTGAAGCTTCAAGGAAAATGTTGGAAGAGATGGATGACCAAATAAAGTCAATAAGATAGGACATCCAAGCTGCCAAGGATAGACAGAAGCATACATAGATTTGAAGCGTTAAGATAGAATCTTCAAAGAAGGAGACATGGTCTTCATTCGCGTATGCCCAAAGAAGAGTTCCCTATCCTTAGGAGATAGTCCAAGGTATTGTGGACCATATAAGATCCTCAAGTGCCTAGGACCTAATGCTTATAAACTGCAACTCCCTGAGAACTTAAAGGTTCATAATGTATTCCATATCAGCCTATTGAAAAAGTATGTACCTAATCCTAACCATGTACTTGACGACCAACAAATTGTAATGCCTAATCAAGGAGTCCTTGAACTAAGGCCTGATAGGATCTTAGATGTTAGGGAGAGAGAATTAAGATCCAGAACCTTGAGAGAATGCCTCGTCCAATGGAAAGATTATCTCGAAGAGGATGCCACTTGGGTAGATGAAGGCACTCTCAACCATCAATATCCCCAGTTTATCTCGAGATGAGGACATCTCGATTCCTCTAAGGGGGAGAGAATGTAATATGCCGAATACTACACGCATGAACCCCCCTTTTTAAGTAGTAGGGATAATTCATTTTAATTAAATAAAGATTTAAAAAAATTCCCCTCTCCTCCAGCCGACAGTCGAGCTGGAGGAAGAGGGGAATAGAATGTAGAGCAAGCTCCTTGCTGGAGCTTGCTCACACTCTGAGCATGCAGCTCGATGCGTGGGAGGGGGAGAATCTTATCCCCTCCCCTATATAATTGAGGGGCCGCAGGCTGAAAGGGGGACGTGAGGTCAGGTATAGGCGCTGTATGCCGTCACATTGCAAAGAGGGAGAAAGGTCAAGCTAGTCGCCGCCAATCTGCCCTGGGGGAGCCGTGAGCTGCCACGCCAGCCGCCACCATTCAGCCTCCAGTCCGCCTAGTTCCGCCGCCTGCACCTGCGCCAGCTGGCCACGAAGCCGTCGACTTTGCCTGCTTTATTCCCCCCACGTGGTTTTCCAGCAAGCCTTGGAAACTTCCAAGGGGTATGCTACTGTAGGCTCCCTTCCTGTGGGCTTTTGGACTACCCCCCTCCCTCCAATTTTGTTTCGTAAAGGCCTTGAGCCCCTATCCTATAGCCTTTAAGGCCTTTTTTTTTTCTTTTTCCCTTAAAATTTTCCTCCTTAGGGCTTTATAAAGTCCCTTTTCCCCATTAAAGGTTGACCTTAAAGGTCTTATACCCCCCGCGTGTTTCAATCTCTCTTAAGCCCCTTCCTTTGGGCTTTGGAAACAAGTCCCCCCCCCCTCCCCCCCGTGTCTTAAAAACCTCTCCTAAGCCCCCTTCCTGTGGGCTTGGGATTACTTTTCCCCCCCAAATTCTTCCCTAAGGCCCTTAGGCCCCGTTTTTATAGCCTTTAAGGCTACTTTCCCCCCCCCATAAAAGGTTACCCCTAAAGGGTCTTTCTTCCCCTTTCTTCCTCCTTCCCCCCCCCCCCCCCCCCTGTTTTGTTAAAATCCCCCTTAGGCCATGCAAAAATAACCCATCTAGCTCTCCCATACTTTGTTTTTTCTTTCCCCATACGTAAAAGAAAGGAGAATGTTGAGGGTCATTTGACACCTTCCTTTCCCACTCAAAAGCCCTCGTAAGAGATTCCACACCCTTTTTATTCCCTGTTTGTGCGAGTCTTTACGAGGCCATTAAGCCCTTCCCATGGCTTTAATGGGTCTTATCCGCAAAAGATTTTGAAACCCCTTCTTTCGAAATCCCTACTTCAAGGAGGGAGCCTTCTAAAACTACTTTCGACGGACGGTGCAAGTTATTGCAAAAGGGAGCCACGGTGGAATTTCAAAAAGGAGTTGCAAAGCTGCTTCCACGGTGGAAATGCCTCCTAAGAAAGTCCAAGGCGTAGCCGCGGGAGGTCATCTCCGAGCATCCACGTGGACATCTCACCCCAAGCCCAAGTTTTCCTTCCTAATTTTTATTTGATATTGTTGTAATTCAATCATGCAAGGTTAATTGTTAGAAATAGGATATATTTTTGTCCTAAATGCTCACGACGGAGGAACTCAGTCATTAATACTTTCAATAGAACATGCAAAATAAAGGAAGCATAAATGCATTTCTAGCAAATAGCTTTATGCATTGAAATGAATTAAAAATTAGATTAATATCCATTAAAATAGTATACTTCGTTTAAGCCTAGATGTATAAGCTGCATATCGCACTATTAACCCATATCCTCTTCGCAATGAATCATCATGGAAAGTGCAAAGCATGAAATGATTCTTACAATGCATAAATCTAGGAAATTATCGTTTGTCAACTGCATAAATTATTAAAAAAAAGGTTGCTTGTTTAGCATGAATTCTATTCGCAAAGTTATAGGAAGATTAGTTGGAATTAACCTAACCTATGCCTAACCTTAATCGATAAGTTAAGGTTGAAAATTTAATTTACGCATAGACAACGAATCATGTGGAAATGATCACGTAATTATTTTCTAGAGTTAACCAAATTGGTATAAACCTAAAACACCTAAACCGCGGAGTACTTGTTTAGAAAGAGTTGAATTCCAAGAAATTAACTAAGAAATTAACACGTGACCTAATCGTACGTATTGCTAAAACTGGAAACCCTATACCCTAAATACTTGCCCACATTCACCGAATGTAGGGACAGTGTAACATATTCGGAAAGCGATCTAGGGTTGTCCCTAAGATTCTCATAAGATGGAACTTGGAAACCCTAGGTCTAACGACCTCAGCCTAACGTAATCAGGAACAGATTGTTTCGTGACTCCGTTCAATGAGTAGAATAAATCTCATAGTTCGATGCGACACTTGCACAGCAAGTGCGGAGTCATATGATCTTGTGATTGAATCACAAGGGAATGGCCAAATTCTCGCAATGAGATTGGAAGGTCCTTACGTAAGTTATCTTGCAAGAGGATGAATAATCATCCTAATTTAGTATCTTCCTGGAGTAAAGAAGATTGTTTGGAAGCAATAGACCAGCCGATAAACTGAAATAACCAATGAACTTAAGGTTTGACCAAGTCGAGTTAATAGGGTATGCCCTAACCCAAGATATAGGGATCTTGCTAAGTTGCAAGTCATCTCGGATCGAGTGCTGGACACATTCGAAAGGAAGGATTCATTCCTTAGCAGTTTGCCAACAAAAACGATCAATGGAAATGTTTGTGCTTGCTATAGATTTTAGAGCACTGTTTGGCTTTGTTTGTTCAATGAATTAAAAGATAAATGGATATTTATACTTCAGGTTAAAGGCCTGAAGGGAGAGGCAGCTTCAGTTACCCCTGACTGCCTGCCTGACCCTAACCAAGGGGGTTGTTGACCATGCCGGGAAAGTGGACCGAACCCACCGCGAGAGGTCTCTCCGTTGAGCGCTACTTGGAGCAAGAGGATGCTTGGGTGCCAAGGGGGGCTCTAGCCATAAATCCCTCGCCTTCGGGGCCCTGCACAAGAGGCTAACGTGACTCGGGATTGGATCTCGAGGCCGGTATACTAGTCTACAGGTGGAAACTTGGATTAGTGATCCTTGTGGATTGCTGGATAGCCTTTGGGCGTATTGTGGATAAGCCTATGAGCTGGACTCTTTGTATTTCAAAGATAAATATGATAACCTGTTAATAAGGAACTTGTCTGATATTATTTTTCTATGTCAAGTGATAAGATTACGTGAAAGAACCAGCGCCTAACGGGTTAATTAAAGAAGCTAATTGTTACATGTCCAACTAATGTATTAGGTAATTAAATAACTAAAACAACCCAAGGAAAGTGCAGAGGATGGGCCATAGGTCCATCCTACGGAAGGATGGTCCCGGTTGGCCGGGAACTTTTCTCAAATTCATGATGGATAGTAGGAAGATCGTCAAAGAACACGAACAACAAAGGCATTGACCTAGAGTTATGATTGAACCCGATTTACGTTGTTTTAGGGGAATGGAATGGGACTATGCCTTATGGCAGAGAGGTTGAGCTTTGCATCCCTCTCGTTTCCCATTCTCCTTGAACCAAGTATAGCGTGAATCCGCTTTGGATCCGGTGTTTCTGCGTAAAGTAGTTCGCTTGGGGTCCGACGCTAGTTGCCGTTAGGAAATGACCAATAAGAAAAACTCTAATTCAGGTCGATCCAAAGTGGGAACGGCCGGAATACTTCTGCTACGTGGCAGATGCGGAAAGCCCTAGATGGCAAACCCTGTAATATTCCATGGGAGTGCTGGGCGGAGCTTTCTAGACATCCTTTCCGATGGACTGCTAAGACGTGTCCTGAATATACAAGTGGACATGTTACATCTTTATCAAACATTTGTTTGCATAATCCACCTCTCAGATTTTCCTATTTCCCAAAATTCAGTTTGCATATGGATTTGCAACGGTCAAATCTGCATACAGTAGCAGCACATAACTAAGGACATCCCAAAAATTCAGGCACTGCATAATCAATCTACTAATGTTGAAGGTTGCACTTCTGGCTTGTCTAAAAATGTTTCATCTCTGAATGTTGTCTCCACTCTTTCAGAGTCACCTTCTGGATGTATTCATTCTAGTTCTATTTTTCCCTTTTACTGGAACATCTTCTCCTGCCTCAGTCTCAGGCTTTGCTTCCTTTAGAAATTTTGGTCTCAGTCTGTTTTTTGTACATGAATCTTCTTTACTCTCTAACATAACTTCTGGTAACTCAACTAGAGCTGTATTGACATTTCAATCCACCACAACTCTTCAATTCTATCAAATTCTTTTCTAGTCAGGAGAAAAGCATGAAAAGGCAGTTTATGCATTAGATGAATTAAAGCTAAATATTTCTAAAGATAACAGTGACAGACCAAGGCTTTTGATGTGAGCAGCAGTAAATTACAAAGTCCTTTTGAATGCAAGGCTTTTCCCTGATATGAAGTTGACTTCCATGCATGCCATATTCTCAAGCAATGCCCTAGAGAAAAATACATTTGTCCATGAAATCTGTTGCATAAACCACACTTTCGTTGCTAGTTATAAGTATGAGGAACCTTCACGAAGCATCAAAGGCCAAAAGCCCCATTATCAAGATGAGGAAATCTGAGAATATCTGCTGTAAATGACTGTCATGAAATAAGGTTTTCAAGATGCCTCCACTCCTGTACGTGATTTGAGGAAATCAGAAAATATCAGCCCGCCTCTTCCTCGTGACTTTGTTGGCCTTGAAACACAGAATTCCAAGCTGGCATATTCCACGGTGGATTCCGTGAGGTTTTACGGTGGATTCCGTAAACTTAGATGACCGGGGCTCATACGCAAAGAGGATTCTTTGTGCGAGAAGTTGATGGGGACGCCTGTCCTTTTCGGGCGTTTCATTAATTTAGTGTGTACATGGGTGATTCCATAGCGGGTGATTCCGCAAAATGCATATTAAATTAATAAGCGTTTATGAGTTTAGAGTGCGCACTCGTAATAAATTAAGGTTAGGATTTATTTCTAACCAGTTGATTTATTTATGTAGCTGAAGACTGCTAGGTATTCACTTTTGTCGGTTTAATTGTGTTATTTTACTAACGATTGTGAATGCTTCAGTTGATGTGTAGAGATAGCAGCAGTGGCGGAGGAAAGCATTGGAGTCTAGCGGGTTTTCGATCTTTGGACTATATTTTGATAGGCGCCACGCCTATATTTTGATTATGTCTATAGAGACATCGATTATTTATTATTATTTTGTATGCGCTTATGCGCCTGGATATGTTATTTTTATTTGGACATTGAGATCGGGCGTGCCAGACACTATGGGCACCGTCCATTAGCTTTATTTTCCTATTTTTGGTAGAAAGCAAACTCAAAAGCTAAAAGCTTGTCATATTTTTGTAATTGGGCTATTTTTGAGCATAAAGATTAGAAATATACATTAAATACATGCTTTGTGAAGCGCTCACACAAGGCATGGGGGAGATTGAACCCAATTTGTCTCTTGTCTCATGTCGTGCTTGCTTTTACATTGGTTTTTGTGCTAAAAAGTAGAGTACTTTGTTCTTGGGGACCTTTGGGAATTCACTACGTGAGCTACCTGCATCCGATCTGCGCACCAGTGGTGTGCAGATCGGATGCAGGTAGCTCACGTAGTGAATTCCCAAAGGTCCCCAAGACACTGGTGCGCAGATCGGATGCAGGTAGCTCACGTAGTGAATTCCCAAAGGTCCCCAAGAACAAAGTACTCTACTTTTTAGCACAAAAACCAATGTAAAAGCAAGCACGACATGAGACAAGAGACAAATTGGGTTCAATCTCCCCCATGCCTTGTGTGAGCGCTTCACAAAGCATGTATTTAATGTATATTTCTAATCTTTATGCTCAAAAATAGCCCAATTACAAAAATATGACAAGCTTTTAGCTTTTGAGTTTGCTTTCTACCAAAAATAGGAAAATAAAGCTAATGGACGGTGCCCATAGTGTCTGGCACGCCCGATCTCAATGTCCAAATAAAAATAACATATCCAGGCGCATAAGCGCATACAAAATAATAATAAATAATCGATGTCTCTATAGACATAATCAAAATATAGGCGTGGCGCCTATCAAAATATAGTCCAAAGATCGAAAACCCGCTAGACTCCAATGCTTTCCTCCGCCACTGCTGCTATCTCTACACATCAACTGAAGCATTCACAATCGTTAGTAAAATAACACAATTAAACCGACAAAAGTGAATACCTAGCAGTCTTCAGCTACATAAATAAATCAACTGGTTAGAAATAAATCCTAACCTTAATTTATTACGAGTGCGCACTCTAAACTCATAAACGCTTATTAATTTAATATGCATTTTGCGGAATCACCCGCTATGGAATCACCCATGTACACACTAAATTAATGAAACGCCCGAAAAGGACAGGCGTCCCCATCAACTTCTCGCACAAAGAATCCTCTTTGTGTATGAGCCCCGGTCATCTAAGTTTACGGAATCCACCGTAAAACCTCACGGAATCCACCGTGGAATATGCCTCCTGCAGCCTCCTGAAGAAGATGTCCTCAGCAAAGACCAGATTGTTGATCTTCTCCAAAATTCCATTAAGATGGCCATAAACAACATTGATTTTTCATCTAGTAAACTAGATAGCTGCAAGCCTTGAGTCAAAGGCTAATGGCTGGGTAGGTCCAGATCACTTCTTGTTTCCTTCTTCTTCTCCCAACCCTAGCCCTGCACATGTGCTGAGTCTGAGTCGCCAAGGAAATCATGATTACTTTCAAACATGACGACAAATTTCAGGATAATTCTGAATGCTGCTTTCGGTTGCTTTGCTGTATACAGGCATGGATGGTCAAAGGAGGATTTAGATCACTACTCTATCTCTTACTTGCACGACTATGCTGAGTAATGTTTTTCGTGGAGCTGATCTTGATACAGAGTTTATATATTTCATGAAACAAGCTGCTCAAGAATTACAAACAACCTCAGTGGCCCAAGTTAGAAAACAAGTTGTGGGCATACACAAACCATGTATTCCTCTACTCAACAGAAGCATCATCCACTACCGCACTAGCAAGGGAGTGATGAAGCTTCTGTCATTCGTGTGTGTCCTTCTCTTGCCTCACAACAATGGACGTCACATTTGTTATACCTTCCCCAAGCATCCGACATCACCAATTGCCCATTGGTACCGGTGATGCGCAAATCTTCATATCCCAATGCCTTCAACTTTCAGGAGCAATGATGATCATGAGCTACTTCAAGACTGAAATTTCAGAAACATATGCCTGCATAATGGCATGCCCCTGGTCTATGAAAAGATTGCCAATACAATTCTTGCAAAGCTACAAAATGGGACTTCTATAGAAGGATTGCGAGCTTCTCGGCCTTTGACAGGAAAGAACCCCATTAGCTACAATGCTTTTTCATTTCAAGTCTACAATATTAAGCACTGGTCAAAACCAGAGACCATATTGCATCACCATGAACTTGTGGCATCTTTCTGATGGTTGTTGAAGGGAAACAAGTGTGAAATTAAGATATGATTCATCTTCTAATCTGTAGATTGTTCCATACTTGACCTAATGAATGAATTCAGTGATCAATACTTTGCTTCAATGTTACTCTTTGGTCATCCAGACTGAGTTGACGAAACACATCACATAGGCCATGATCATTAGTAGCCCAACCAAGCCACTAATGAAGCAACAGAATTCCACATCTGCAGAGGCCATGGTGAGTCCTAAGAAGAGGAAAATGAACGGCAAGAAGTTGTTTGCCCTCCTTCATGAACCGACACCACAAAACAGAAAGAATGGGAGCTATTTCTGTGTTAACTACACTCTGGTACTAACTGTTGTGGTTGCATTCAGCCTCATATTGAATCCTATACTTCTTTTCTACTCTATGGTCTCCTTGGAGCCTAGATCTATGTGTACCTCATTCAAACAAGACCATTGGTCTTATTCAACAGAATCATGAATGAAAGAGAGGTTGCTACTCTAATGGAATTACTAACTATTGTGATAGTACTCTTGACAAACGTTGGATCTATGCTCATTTCATGCCTAGCCAAAGCTTATATTGACTGCAGATTTTCATGGAGGCGGAGAAGATAAAATCAGTGTAAACAACACAAGCACAGCCTCATGTACCTCAAAACAAAAGTTTCCTTAATCAAGGCATATGTCTACTCTTTAGGAAGCTTAATACATGAAGAATCAAGCTTTGGTGTCTCATTAGGGAGTAGAAACCATTGAGAGAAAATAGAAGCAGTAGAAGCCATGGATTCTTGGAGAAAATCTTGAGAGGAGGAGAGAGAAAGACTGAGTCTAGAAGCAAATCTTTCCTTCTCAAAAGTAACCATGGTTTAAGTGTCCTCCAGCCATGTCTGACCCTCTTTTGGTCCATATGCCTTCAAAATGGAGTAAAATTTGATGACGACCTGTCAAAGTAGTTATGTACCTTCAACTTGCCCCCATATCTCTGTCAAGAAGCACTAAAATAACCATAGTTTGAAGTAGTACAACCTATATAGTTACTATCTAGAAGAAACCAAACCATGTAATTGTGTCTTCAACTCCAGTTACATAGAAATGATGCCTGTAACCAGATATTCCATGAAAATGACCTCCCCATCCAGATCATAATCATGAAAATGATGGAATTAAAGCCTGCTCTGATACCATTGTAATGAAACTAACCTAGCTTAGCCTAAATTGGCCTAAATCCATGGCCAACCATGGATGATCAACAAGAAACCAACAAGACAAATTTAAAGGGAAAGAACTAATCTACATTAATCATGGTCGGTAGCCATAGCTAAAACTAGGAAAGAAGTTCAAGAAAGTTACCAAAACATGAATTCTCCAAATGATCAAAAGATAATCCTACATTTGGTTGGCCTCCCCTTTTATAGATAACCCTAGCCAACCCTAGCTAACCCTAATCCTCTAATTATAGGGTATATTTACATATGTCAGCCCATTTTATGGCTGTAATGGTATCCTAAATACATGGAAAATTTTCCTACATTACATTCTACCTCACCCAATGAATGGTTTAGAGAAAACCTCACAGTGGGTAACTTGATTTCCAAGGGTAAGACATACTCCTCATATACCAACTTGAATGGGGTGTGGCATATTTCTCCCTTGAATGTTGTGTTAAAGCCCAGACAGGCATATGAAGTTTCTTATCCTTATCGCGCTTACCCTCGGATACTATCTTGGATAAAATCCCCACAAGTTGTTTGTTGGTACCCTCTACTTGTCCATTCACTTGGGGATTATATGGGGTAGTTGTATTGTGTTTAATTTTTAGAGCTTCCATCAAGGCTTCTATGATCTTGTTCAGAAAAGTGTGTCCCACAATCAGACACTTACTCTTTTGATGGATCAAACAACATACAATTTGTTTCATGATAAAACTAGATGTCTCCTTGGTATTGTCATTCATTGTAGCTCAAGCTTCAAACCACTTTGTAAAGTAGTCAATCACCACAATGATATAATGCTTCCACTTAGTCGATGAAGGATGTATAGGTCCAATGAAATCAAAGCCCCACTTCTCGAATGGTAATATAGCCATGATAAGAGTCAGTGGCTACTTCTTGTTCTCCCTACTGACATGTCTCTAACATGTATCACATCTCTTGATATACGAAAAAACATCCTAGATAATGGATGGCCACCAATATCTGGCTCTCAAAGCTTTTTGTGCAATCAACTATCCAACAAAAAGCCCTCCATAAGTAGAGTCATGGCACTCCTCCAAGATAAAAAGGACCTCATCAAGTAGGATACATTGATGATAAACATCATCGACACCTTCTTGGTATAGTGTTCTTGCAGTCAAGGAAAATTTCAAGGGTTGCTGCCTAATTTTCCTCTTTTCAAGCTTTGATAAGGTAGCTCTAGCCTCTTTTGTAGATAGATAGTGCGTTATGGTAGCATAATAGAATGGGATGGAGGCTGTATTAATTTTGAATAGGCCCTCAAGCTTTGATAAGGTAGCTCTAGCCTCTTTTGTAGATAGATAGTGCATTATGGTAGCATAATAGAATGGGATGGAGGCCGTATTAATTTTCAATAGACCCTCAAGGTCACTACCTTCAACCAAGACTTCCTTTGACTCCCCGAAGTCCACAAGACATTCAATGATGTCTGCAAGGTGCTTGATAGCTAGATAGCTCTAACTTATTTATCAATAGCCTCAACCCCTCCGCCTTTGTATAAAATGCCACCTTTTTTGGGAGGATGTAATGCTTGAATTTATTTGTCTTAAATACCACCCCAAGGCATAGCTTCTCCAAGTAGGTATAATTAATCTCAGATATTCAAACTTTATGGCTAACAAATGCAATTGGATGATCCTTCTTTTCCTCCCAAATTTGGGCTAAATAGTAGAGCTGATGCTATGCATTATGAACTTCAGAAAATATATAGAAGAACTTAACCCTTTTGGGTGCTTTTAGGACTGGTGCTTTGCTAGCTCCTGCTTTACATCCTCAAAGGATACTTAACATGGGTTAGTCCAAACAAACAGATAGTTAAAGGACAATAGATTTGCAATGGCAATGTCCTCTCTACCAGTGCATTGATAAATATTTGATAGCATCCCATTGATTAACAAAAAGCTATTCACTTCTTAAGGAGTATGTGGTAGACTCATAGTGATAATAACCTTTATCTTTTTAGGATTGGTTGCAATAGTAGCCAAGCTAACCATATGGCCTAATAGAAATCCATAGGGCACCCTAAAGACACACTTTCCTAGATCATGAGCAACACAAAACTGCTTGTAATGCTCAAAATATTTTCTTAAAATAATTAGTTGTCTCTCGCTTGTGATGGCTGCCCCAGATCATCAATAAAGATTTTCAACCCCTCTAGGAAAATATCATCAAAAGGCTTATTAGCTGTATGTTGCCAAGAACGTGGCGCATTGCATAACCCAAATCCCATAACATGATATACCAAATACAATGATAAATATCGTTTTCAACTTCTCTTCCTATGCAATAGCCATTTAGTCATATCAAACAAAGCAGCACATAAATGAATAAACACCATATTGGGGAATATGGGAATTGCCCATAAGTTTGGGACACGTGGTCAAATCTTTGGATTTGTCATAACTTAAACACTATAACTCTAAATTGAGTGCTCTATAGCTCAGTAGATTCCATTTTTCAAGTGCTTTCCAATGATAGGTCACATCATATGGTTTTGAGAGACTTATGGGCATGTTATCCGGGTGCCACCTTTTTAGTATTCAAAAAATGGGAATTGGGAGATTCCCAAACTCAGTAATATTGTGTTAATAGATATCTCTATCCACTAATTGATCCAAAATCTAGTCAATAAATAGAAAGGGATAGTAATCTTTGACCATCTATTTATTAAGCTTCCTAAAATCTATGCAAATTCAGATTTGATTATTCTTATTTTTCCTGATAACTACCAGCAAACACCACTCTGTGTGTTGTACAGGAAATATCAAGCCAGTCTTACATAAAATTTTTAGCTTCTCAAACAGTCCATCCCTTAGCTCAAAAGGCATGCACCTCACTTTTTGTCACATACAATGGCTACCTTCTTTCAAAGGAATGATATGCACATCCACGAATCCCCCTCAACTCATTATAACTTGAAGCAAAAATATCATGGATTGCAACCCACATATCCATTGTCTCTTCATTTTAAGTGGGTGGTGGACTTGGTCACAATGCCTACAGGTCTTTGGCAAATGAGGTATCTTGTGCTTGCTCGTGAAGAATTGACTAATCAAGTGGAAGGGAGAGCTCTACGTACTAAGATTACAAATGCCGTATGTACTTTTCTCTTAGAAGAGATTTTTTGTCGATATGGCTGTGTGGGAAAATTACAGCAGATAGGGGTGAGTTGGATGCAGATGAAGCTCATGATTTCTTTGCACGGTTGGGGATAAAGCTTGCTTTAACTTCAGCCTATAACCCTGAAGGAAATGGAAAAAGTGAAAGAGATCATCCACCTATTGTGAAGACATTGGCAAAAGCATGTGGAGAGAAGGTAAAAGAGTGGCCATGATTGCTCCCTTATGCTTTGTGGGCCGACAAAACAACTCATAGTGCTGTTACAGGATATATGCCTGCAAAATTGATGTATGGTCAAAAACATATCATGCCGATAGAAGAGATGACAGTCACATGGAGTGTGTTACCTTGGGAGGAGGAGTTGAATCGAGAGGAGTTGTTGGCCTTACGCATTAGACAGTTGGAAAGAAAGTCAGAAGACATAGAGGCAGCAACTAAAAAGTTAAGGGCAGCAAGGATACAGAACAAGAAACGGTTTGACAAAAGACATAGACTGAGACAAGAACCATACAAGATGGGGATTGGGTATTGGTTTATCATAGCAATTTAGATAACCAGCATAGTGCCATGCGTAAAGTTTCCAAAACATGGTTTGGACCGTATGTGATAAGACATGTATTTGATAATGCTACTTATGCATTAAATGAGCTGGATGGGACAGCCACCATAAAACTTTCGATAGCTGGGAAAAGAATCAAATTATTCAAAAGGCAGGAATCTACTGCCTATGAGTTGTCAGAATTGGAAGAAAATAATGGCCATGATATAGGGGCTAGCCAAGAAGATATGGAAGATGAAGAAGCAAAGGATATGGTTGGAGAGGATGAGGAGGATTCAGAATCCGATGACAACTAGGATTTTGGCACATACTGGAGGATATATAGGTTCAAAGGGGGTGGATGTCGTGATGTTATGAGGACACAGTGTGAAAAAGTATGGAATGCAGCATCATCCGACTTCTCTATTGATCTAGAGAGTCAATGTGATTTGAGCCATTAGTACTAGTGTGAGTTGCATGAATTATCCAAAAATACTAGATTTTTGGATAATTTTAGTCTATTTTTTATATTATTTATTGTAAAAATTTGAAAAAGTTAGAAAAAGCTTCTAGATTAGGATGGCATGCAAAAAGCTAGTTGCTTTTTCAGCCAATTAGGAGATTTTTCATAAAAAAGATAGATTGACAAAATTGCGCGCGTCGCGATCGCTATAAACAGGCTGAAAATTGTAGATTGAACTGAAAGAAGAAGAAGGAGTGATCTGGGAGATCCGTGATCAGGCGTCCTGTGGTTTTACCCCCCCTTTCGGAACCATCAAATTTGGGTTCTAGGTAGCAGAGAAAGAGCTGATTTTTCTGATCCACATTTTTGGTCTACAAAGGAGCTCCAAGAGAACTAATGCCTGGAGATTGCTTCTAAGTAGTGCAAAGATTCTAGGTTCTTTCAATACATATTGATTCAATTCATTGTGATTTGTTTTTGTTGTGTTTACCACTTGGGCATTCTCTATCTTCCCTTCCATCTCCTATATCTACTTGCTTCTACTTCTGATCTCCGGTGGATTCGACCTTTCGACAAAAACCCCTCTGACATCGTGATGTACTTCCCTTTATTTAACTTAACGTCATCCTATATGAATAATTCAGCAAATGCATCAAATTTTATATTATATTTCAACACTCAAACTTCCCTCCTCCCCTACCGTAATGAAATAAGAGATTTTCATTCCTTACATCATATTACGTGTGCATATAGTCAGATTGAAACCTTCAACGCATAGACCAGGTGTTAAAGATACGGGATCTAGGACATGGCAGTGAGTTATGGTGGATGGAAGGAGAAGTGTGGACTCATGATGGAGAAGACAAAGACACTGTTTATTACACAAGTGAATTAGGTTCCAAGATTGAGACTTGGACTCATAAACACAATCTTGTGTATGTGAACAATGACATTGACACTTCACTGAAAAGAAAAGAGTACTCTCATTGCATTTAGAAAAGGAAGCAAGTACAATGCTTTATAGGAAAGTAGGAAACTGCAGTAGGCACCACTGTGCATATGGGATAGGTTAGCCTGCATGTCCTTGGCCCTGAAGCTCCATACAAAGAGGCTGTTTAGTGAGTGTGATTGCTAAATCTCAACACCCCTCCTAAATCACAACTAGAAAGGCACAAAGTGTGTAGAGGCTGTAATGAAAACCACATGCAAAGTGTGGGCACAACACAAGCATGGTAGACACCAAAGGCTGTCGCAGAAAAGGCTAAGTGTGGGCACCAAAACATGATGGACATCCAGAGGCTATAACAGGGGCCTCACAAAGTGTACAGGGACTGTAATGCCAAGTTACATGAGGAGTTTACAAAGCTTATGGCATGAAGCATTAGGGCAAGGAAATACAAGGCTTTTAAAACAGTATATCAGAGTAATGAGAGTAGAAGGACTGATGAGTCTTGTCCTTCCGATCCTGGTGGTCTTCATCTTCATCTTCTTCTTCATCTTTTGGTCCATGGTTTCTTCTTCTTTCACAACTACAAGATAGGCCTTTTCGGACCTCTTTCTAGCATGACAAAACTTCTCAGTATGTCCGGTCCTTTTGCAGAAATCACAGAAGAGCGGTTCCTTTTTACCTTTGTATCTGTTGTTTACATATAACATTTGTTCATCCTTTGAAGTGCTATAGTTTCTTTTCTTCCTCTAGCAGAGAGGCTTTAATATCAACAAGTTGAGGATCAGGCATATTGGTCAGAGTGGTTGATACATTATCATAGGCAGGAGGCAAACTTTTTAACAAGACACCAATACAAACATCTTCATCCATTTTTAGCTTTATCCCTGCAAGTTAAGTAAGTAGGCTTTCCATGTAGTTCAAATGGGATGCAGGGATGTATAAGGCTTCATATCAAGTCGGAAAAATTCAATTAATAGACCATACTTAGACGACTTTGACTATGCACCAAATAGGGTATCCAATTTATCCCAAGTATCATGAGACGTGTCACAGGCATCCACATGATGGATGTAGCTGTCGCCCAATTCCAAGTTGATGATGGCTTGTGCGTTGTCATCATTCTTCTGCCAAGTAACTGCAAGGTCCGCATCTCGAGGTTTCTTCTCTTTGCCATTTGTGATGGCCCAAAGACCCTTCTTCATCAAAATAAGCTTGATGCGGGTTTGCCAAGTGTGAAACCTGACTCCTTTGAATTGAGCATTTGGAGAGTGTTTTCCCATGTTGAGGTTGCAAGATCAGTAGCAAATCAACACCAGAATTCTGAGATTTTATCAGTAAAAGAGCAGATTACAATGTGTCAAGAGACACAGGTAATGACAGTGTGAAAACACACTATGTCAGTGTTGATGTTGAGCTTGATTCTTCTTGTTCGGTTGTTCTTCAATCTTCTCATGTCCTTCCCCTCCTTGATTTGATGCTGGATTAATGGATTAGAGTGGGCTTTAGCTTGGTTTAGTGTCAGGAGTGAGAAAAATGAGAAAAAAAAGAAGCTTGAGAGATTTTGGCTATGGTGGAATTAGGGTTTCTGGGACAAGGGCCTGGTTTTTTTCAGATTGCAGGACTTGTACTTGATCATTTTCAAAAAAATTTACATGTCTAGGAAGCTTATGTCAAGGGCTATCAAGCCCCATGGAAATCATCCAGATCGCGGACAGCACGGCACAGGCAGAGGGCTCGAACAAACACGGCGTAGATTTGGGCAGCGACATCGAATTTCTACAATGCCAGGGCTGTAGATCACCAATGTTGGTGTTTAAAGTGACAGGAGGAAGTGCCCTGAGCCAAGGAACATTTCTCCAGAAGAAACCGTGTTGAAATTCTACCTGTGGAGGGAGATCAAGAAGCTCCAAGTGAGCTGGGTCCTGTTAGCTATGGAGGACACCCAAAGCAGAAGCAGAGAAGATTGACAATGCTAAACTCCAGGGTGTATAATTCTTAGGTATGAGGTGCCAGGGAGGAGGACCTTGTGTTGGGAAAGATTCCCCCAGAAGGAATCATGAAGAGATATGGTCTCTATGAGGAGATATAAGTGTTCAAAGAAGGGTATGTGCTGTGTAGCTATGGCTGCCAAGCAGGGCAGTGAGAAGAAAGAGTAGGAGATGAGGTCCTAGACTTAGCCTGAGCTGGACTGAGCTCAAACTAAGCTAGATGAGAGTGAACTGGAGTTGGAGGAGTAGTGCCATGCCCGTCTGTGCTCTGATACCATGTTAAAGATACGGGATCTAGGACATGGCAGTGAGTTATGGTGGATGGAAGGAGAAGTGTGGACTCATGATGGAGAAGACAAAGACATTGTTTGTTACACAAGTGAATTAGGTTCCAAGATTGAGACTTGGACTCATAAACAAAATCTTGTGTATGTGGACAATGACATTGACACTTCACTGAAAAGAAAAGAGTACTATCATTGCATTTAGAAAAGGAACCAAGTACAATGCTTTATAGGAAAGTAGGAAACTGTAGTAGGCACCACTGTGCATATGGGATAGGTTACCCTGCATGTCCTTGGCCCTGAAGCTCCATACAAAGAGGCTGTTTAGTGAGTGTGATTGCTGAATCTTAACATCAGGGATATGCCTTCCATCTCTGATGATCTTGCTCAAATCAGAAAGTGACATTTGATGAATCGAAGGGGCATCAAAAAGTTATGCCCCCTCCCCCTTCCTCCACGCTGAAATAATGTTTTTTTGACTAAGCCCTTAGCTTAATCATTAATCTTAGAAGTTAACTGGTTTAGTTTTTGCATGTTCATACTACCCGAAAGTAGTTCTGACCTCGAGGGAAGACCAAATGAGCTTGGAATCATGAACTAATTGGACACCTGACTTTGTGGCATCGAAATCTATCAAGTTGGCCTCTGTCATGTAATTTTTGGTTCTTGGATCTAGTAGCTGCTTCATAACGCCAAACTTGCAGAGATTAAATAGGGGGTCAAAAAACCTTCGATTGAAAAATGGAGACTTGAGTTGGGTTCCTGGCATCGCAATGCATGTAGGAAAACTCCAACTCCTTGATCTGCAACTAATTCATTTTCCATGAAAATTTGCTCTTTTACGCCTCTTAATGTATTTTTCCGCTTTCAATCAGCTTCAAAAATCCACTCTCAACCACCTTTTATAGCAAAGACACACTTCATGAGGTTAAGATTGAGACTTCTCTGCATTTAGTGTAGAGACAAAGGTGATGCAAGTGTAGGAGTATTGTGCTGAAGATACTAAAGTCATCTAGGAATACTTGCATAAAGTTGGTTAAGTAGGGTCCAAACAACATTCTTCAAGTTGAACCACATCACCATACAAAAAAATACACCCCATGTAATCTCGGGGGGTTCACTATATATATATTCTCTATATAACATACGTTCAAGGCCTATTTATAAATATCCTAATCTGTGAATTTTTCTTGAATAAAACACAACCCTTTTCTATTCAATATGTAAGTAGCCCCTTTATGACACCCTTCTGTATGTAAAAAATGTATAAAAATGGTGTTTTAAAAACCCCTTATTTTGAACTCACATTATATATACATATATTCATGAGTGACACCCCCCCCCCCCCCCCCCCCCCCCCCCGAGGTTGTAATGAAGGCAGTCTTGGATTGATCTTTTGGAGCAAGCCAAACCTGATTGTATCTGTTGAAGCCATCCAAAAAGGAATACATTTCATGTCGAGTGACCTCATCTAGAATTCTATCGAGGTATAGAATGCAAAATGGGTCTAGAATAGTGGCAACATTCAATTTCTTGTAATCTACATAGATCTTTAATTTTTCGTTTGTCTTGAAGAAAATGCCATATTCAGATTTATGTGATACCTCTGCATGTGGACTAGAACAACATTTGATTTGAGTGGAATCCTATGCTTATAGAACCTAGGATCCAATCCTTTCATTTCCACATAATCCTATGTGAATACATACTTAAACTCTATTAGGAGGGCAATGAGCTACTCTCAAAGCTTAGGCTACAAGTGAGCACTAATCTTTAGTGAGTTAGTTTTTGCTAGACTAAGATACAACATGGAAAGTGCATTCTCTATGACCCTAGTCACCTTTTGTATTTATGCTTCAAATTCTCTTTCTTGTTTGAGTACTTTGGCTACAAATAATTTGCCTATAGCCACAAATTGAGCCACTTCTAGTTCAAAGTCTCAAAATCAAGACTTGTGTACTTTGGGAGATCTGATTTTATATTGGTACCAACTCTTGGGTAGGGTAAAGTCGGGAGTCAGAATCCACATATTGGTAACTAATTTGCATTACATCCACAAGACAAAAGGGTTCCAAATACGCATTGGCTACTAGGAAAGCAACTTCCTCATCATCATCCAAGCCATCCACCATGTTGATTGTTTAAGCTTCTATTGGTTTTGCAAGCTGTTGATGGAGGAAAATTTCTATTTAAAAAGATTCTAATTTTATTATATGACCTCAATAGATTATCAACTAGTCACAATCCTAGTTATGACTAACTTGGGCTTGCTACAACCAACACCATCTAAGCAAGAGGTGGTAATCCTTACATGCATATTCTATATTCAACACTACCAAATAAATCACAAATGGAACACTTACTACTTTCATTATTAGGACTATGCGAATAATCCCAAGCGGTTGCACTCTATGTTGATTTGCCATGGGGACCAAAAAGGGGAACTGGTTCCCAATTCATTGACTTGAAATACTAGCAAGTGGCCATTGTGATGATGTTGACTCATAACCCATTGTTGAGCAAAACATTGTCAATTACTCAACCTTTTAATAGAACAAAAATCATCAGAATAGTGGGGCTAAACAATGGTCCTAGTGGGATTGGCTCCTATTGCACCTTGCAAACTTCCTCCTCTAGTGCAGTTGTAGTCTAGGCCACAACTTTTGTTTCTTGTAGTATAGGCCAATCCGATTGAATCATTTGCAATAAGTGGTCCTCAAGTGCTAGGAACAAATTTAGCAAATCCCCCAAAGGGATAGTAATAGAGACTAGTCCCCATGAGATCTATGTTTCCAAACTAGTTGAAACTACCTATGAAGAAGATTGGGCCTCAACTTCTAGTGTTGGTTGGTTCCCTTCTGCTCTCACATGTATTGCCTCCGGTTCTGCTGCTGCAGATTCTACATCGTTGCTAATGTTCCTATAGTCCCTTCCACCCTTGCAAGTGTTGAATTTAGACCAAGCTTTTGCTCTTACCGTGGTAACTTCTTCCTCTATCTCCTCAATTCTTTTCCCATCCTCTACAGCCCATGTCGGGAGAGGGATTAATCTTGCTGATTGTCAGCTACCAAGGCCACTATTATAGATGGATTAGGGGAATTCTAGTTGGTAGGATGCACTCCTTCCACACCTTTCCCATTGGTAGGTTGTTGATCTCCTTCCATGCCTTGCCATATCCCAATGCGCCCCATGTGACTCATGGCATTGTACTAGCAAACCTTTGTATTACGACTAGCCATATGGCAAATACTGCACCATTTTTTATCAAGACTGCAATCACTCTCGCTAGATGACCCAAATTTTTGCACTTGGTATACCAAAGGGCTTTGGTTGCAAATTTTGTAGTGCCCTCTGAGGGTTTGTAGCCATTATTCTTCCTCTTTGACTTTATGGGCTTTTGGCACCGCTCATCCTCAAAGTCCTCTTCCTCATTGCTACTCTCTTCCTTAAGGTCTGAATCTAAATCTAAGCCATTGGATTCTTAATGATAGTTTCTGTCAGTAGATTTAGCCAATTTCTAACTTTTCCTTAGCCTAAAATATTTCAATGAAAACAACACAGATGTAAAATATTCCAAATTATGACAAGATATATCTTTTGAAGTTAAAGCTTTACAAATATCCTGGTTAAATCCTTGCACATATAGTGAGTGCAACATTTCACCAGTAGGTTGTGTGTTTGGAGACATTCTTCCTCTTAGAACTTTAAATTGAGCTATGTACAACTTTGGACTGCAACATTGCCTTACTTGAGATTGCAAAGTCTGTCCCACTTCTAGGCATCAGTTTGGTCTGGTTGGAATAGCGAGCATAGTGCTACCTTGGCATATCAAAAGTTTCCTAATTACTTTTCATTGTGAGCTAAGCCACCACTTTTTCCATATTGATGAGTTGAATATGACCACTTTATAGGTGGGATCTACTTGGGTGGGAGAATTGATCTTATATGCTGCCTTAAATTGTCAAAGGAAAGCATCTAGGTCTTTGACTAATGAGCCGTACAACTTAAAAAATGGAACCGATGCATGGACAACCATCCATGTATAGATTAGGATACTATAATGCAGAATGGGTAAAACCACAATTGGTTTTACTAACTTAAATAACCACCCTATTAGCTTCAGAGGCATCATAGGAGCGATTGGTAGACTTGGAAGTACACCTCAAGGTCTAGAAATAGAGTGCAAGTGCTATTTGTGGGGCTGCAGAGTAAACTTCTTTGTTGGGAGTTCTTCATCAATGAGCAATGAAGTACCCTTAGGAGATGGTACCCAATGCTACTCCTCATGCTCCAACTGCTATGGAAGCACCGACTAGACGTCCTTTGGTGGATCCTAAGAGAACTTGCACATGTAGGCCTACATAGGTGGGAAATATCAGTGTGGTCACTATATGTAATTAGGTCCAAGTCCATGTTGTGGTTGCTAGGTGCAATCAGACTATACCAACTCTAGGAGACTACAAAGTCCTAACATACTCAGACGTAACATTGTGATATGCTAATATAACAATGATAAAAATCATACCATATCGAGAAGAACCTATCTAAATAGTCAATCATGGACAATAATGACAGAAAATGGATTGCTCGTATATTTTAATAGATCAATTGTTGGTACATTTCATATAAAGCATCATGGTCTCTCATGGAGACAACAATAGGAAAACACGACTCGAACTTGATACATTCAAAGGTTTAACCACTAAGGCATAAGCTAAATGACCATAACTACAATCACAGTGCTACAATAAAGCTAACTATGTGTGTATGCAGTTGTATGTATGGGGTTGAATTGGCAATGTGCTTGTGTCGATTTGAAACCAAGGATGGAATCCTCATCACTTCCTCTTTGTTCCTTTTATAGCGTTTGTTGACCACACTGTCTTGAAGTCCTCCTACAGTTATCTTTGGCTAGACCATTGCCTTTCATTATTGCACTATTGTCATCATCATTGATTGGCACTTAGTCCACCAATCTGTCTCGTCCTATGCTCTACCATCCATCTTGTGCCCTGGCCCCAGCCCTAGTTGGAGAACTAGCCCCAACCCATGCCCTAGTCCTAGCCCATGCCTACAATGATACCCTCTATCCCAACCCCAACCCCATCCCTAGCCCTAGCCCTAGCCCTAGCCCTAGCTCCCAAGACCTAGCCCACCTCTTTCTCACTCTCTTGCTTAGCATGAGTGAGGCATGAGTCTCTACCTCCAATTTATTGAGATGGCAAGCTCAACACCTGCAGACATTAATGGACTACTTGGCTAGATGGATCCAGGAAACATAATTGAATCCCCACAAAATTTCCTCGTGCCTTGGTCTAGTGGCACCAACTTCCCACAAATATGATGCCATCTTCTATACAAAAATGTCATAATGAAGCTTCGAGTGAAAATCATACATGTTCCCCAAAAGGATTAATTAAGGAAGTTGATTTTAACTGTCACATATAAATGTGGTAGGACCTAATTAAATAACTAAAGAACGCGTATTGAGGGAAGCGGGTAAGGCGAACCCGTCAACAGAATCTAGTTGCACCTTGCACGTGATTCCATCTTCCACCTTTATATCCTAGCCTACATCCACAAACTCTGGGATACTATTTGCATTTGGACACTTCACTAGGAACATGGTTCTCAAGGTTTGAATTTGACTAGTGGGATAAGAAGTTCACAAATATAGCTATGGACATTAAAACATGTTGATTTATTTCCTTACTTGAAATGTTAGGCTTTTTGTATTTTTTTTTTGAAGTTGTAGTTGTATATTCATTCTAATTTGCAATGTGAGGTGCCTTAGTGACTTTGTGATCCCGAGGGGTTCACTATAGATGTTGTATAGTATCACGTGAGTGTAAGGGAGGGTGGTTTTTAGAAGGTGACACTTAAGTGTATACATTAGAGGTAGACCCCTCTTAATTTCCTATATTGAACTTAAATTTAAGCAGGGGATAGAGGGAAAAAAGAAGGGGGGGGATGCATTTGATCACCTTTCTCCATAGATTGGTTTCTCCATGGCAAACAAGAGACCTTGACAAGTAAGGTTAAAACCCTAAACCCTCACATAGTAGGGTTATTGAATTAATCATAGTGTGGGAGGGGGGGGGGGGGGGGGAGTTGGCAGTCTCCCATGGTTTTGGTAGAGAGATTCAACTCCCCTTCTTCTAAAGAGAGCTTAATGTCCGCTTGGAGTAGTCACTTTAAGTATAAAGGGGTTTGATTCCCCCACTCTCTCTCCTCATGTGGTAAAGGGACACAGGCACTCAAAAACATTGTGACACATACTTCGATAGTATCCAAGTGCCACTACATAAATCACTTTGTGATATGACCATTTTGATACTTTTAATTGCTTAGGATAATTCCAACTTTTAAAAAGAAAGTTAGTATATGTTCAATGAAGACTTACATTTAAGAAAGGGGATACATAAAAATTCATACATGTATATATCTTATAAGCTTAAATAGGGGGATATATTAGTCATACAAGCTTCATAAATAGGGTTTTTTTTAGAAGTCCTTGCACGTAGGTGACATGTCTTCATTACTATGAGTGAACCCCTTATGTTTGTGATCAATGTGTCCTAGATCCCAACAATAGAATCAAAATGTTGTACTCTGTGAACTTAATGTTATGATCATTGGACACCCTCTTATCAATTCAAGAGTTTCAACACATGTAAATTACTCAACTACTTCTCACCTAGTCTACTCACATGCCGAATCCATACTAATGATGGGAGTATATGCTTGCTTATATTTACCTTATTGTAGTTGTCGTATGAGCTTGTCTCATTCCTAATCCAAGTGTATACTCCTTCACCTTTGATCTTGTCTCCTTATCATAGGATGAAGAGGAGGCATCCATTATGATCTCAAGGAGATAATATAGAGAAGACGAAGGCTTCTTGTTCCATGTAGGGGAACATTGAACAAGGTTCCCACTACTCACTAGAGGAAGGTGGTATGTAAAAATGGTCGTAAATGAGGTACATCTCTCAACCAATATCCCTTTAGTCCTCCCCTTATAAAGATCATCCACATGAAGTTATTAATGATATCTAGAACATCTAGCACACATTTGATTAGAGACCATTCCTCAATGCTTGATGCATACAAGTCTGTTAACATTAAAGGGTCTTCTTAGTTGCATGATGAATAAGAAGCACATACATCCATTCATACCAAAAAGTAGATGTAACTAGAATTCAGTAATAGTTGGCTCTATGGAGAGGGATATTAGAGGCATTAGGCTCAAGATGAAGCAGCATGCATAAAAATATGTTGTGTATGCACTTCTCTTTGATTATCTTCTTGGAGCCTCCAAGCTTGATATCCATTACTCTAGCCTTCCAACATGATAAGAAAGGATTGATTGTCAAGGATCTTTTTCGATCTCTTTGTTGCATGATCATTCAACTTTCCTTTGATATGGTTAATAGAGCCCACATGTCTTTGCTCATCGAGTGTACATCTCCAGGATCGCTCATCGAATGTATTGTAAGTGGCAATGAACTCAATGGAAGCACTATGCCTTTTAATATCAAGAATGCCTCCATGGACAAGAAGTTGGTGAGTAGAAACATGCAATGGAGTGTAGGGAAAACAAAGAGGAACTCCAAAAGGTATGGACTAGAGGGAAAAGAGGAAGAAACAAACACTCCAAAATTTGAAACAAGGAGAAGATTATGCCATCTTTTTTCCCTTATGAGAAAAGGAGCTAAAAAGTGATGGGAAATGATAATTACTCCAACTACCTCAATTAAAGTAAAAAAATTTAAGAATACCAAAATAATTTTTGAAAAATACCAATATGATTTTGGAAAAGGAGATTAGCAATGAAAGCCTTCTCCTAATTGATAATTACTACTAAATAATAATAATTGCTCCAACTACCTCAATAAAATTAAAAATTCTTAAAAATACCAAAATTATGTTTTGAAAAATTCCAAAATGATTTTGAAAAAATAGATAAGTAATAGAAGCCTTCTCCTCATTGATGGGAAGCATTTGAAACTCACCATCAATGTCTACTCCATATGCCATAGTGGCATTATTAGTTGTCACATAGAATGTGCTCAAGTCTCCCTTAGGGGATTCACTGCATGTAAACACTCTATACTACATTTGTCCATTTGATATAGCTATGTATTTATGCACATTCCCCCTCCCCCCCCCCAAAAAAAGCATTACTAAATGTTGGGTGAAAGCATGTTAAGATGGTTCACGTCATTGTGTGTAGGACAGGAATTATCATAGAAATATAGTCCTATCATTTTTAATGTCAAAATGTGTTACCATATGGAATTTTGTGACATTATATATATCAATTGGTAGCCTTTGGAAGGAGATTTTAGATTTATAATCTCCTAGAAATTTTAAGATGAATTGGATAAAATTTACTAATGTCCACTTGTTATCATTACTACTATGATATTCTACTAAAAAGCCATAATAGTGAGCCGCCCTAGCATGCTTTCATGCAGTCATGGCAAGAGGTTCTCATTGGCATCCACCAAGCTTGCTATAGTAGTGCCACCTTAGAGTTGTGTTCCACATGTTATGTGCTAACAAAATATTAAAATGTGCAGTCAAGAATAGATAAAGTGATTCCTAGATAATTATTACAGCATGTAATTATACCAAGTACTACTTAGTGATTTTCACTAACACAAGACTCTAATTAGTCAAACTACTTCACAATTTGTTTGTGGTAGATTTTTATTTTCATTAAGTAATATGAAGAAATGTAAATCTATGAACCAAGCACTCAACAAGCATAACATTTTACTAAAATTAATGTAATGATGAGAAATGATATACTTTTCATGATATAGTTATTCTATAAATTGTGTAAGCTTGTAGAGTAAATATATTTTAGAAAGATATGATTCACTTAATATGTGAAAGTAGATATCCTCTATTGATATGTATTCCAGTTTTCTTTTTTTACACAATGACTAATCATTTCGAAAAAGTTCTAGCAAATCAAGGACCCATGCACCTCATAGGGTGTTCCACATATGGTAAGATATATATAGTAATAGAAACAACCATAATAGAAAACTTGATGTTTGTTAGTGGTGTGACTTTTGAACACTTGGGAAAGTTAAATTAATTATAAAAATTGGAAACCATAGCTTGGAAGCTTCTTTAACATGTCAAGTCATCAAGTTTATGCAACATATGACTTTTGCCCCCCTTATGTCCTAGTGGTTGCTTCCCCATAACCATGAATTTCTTAATTATTGTACACATCATTATCTATTATAACACCATGACCTATTTTGAACTTAATAGAAGCTTTATGAAGAAGTGCCCCATAAGTAGAAGTTTCAGCAAAACAAGACCCAATATGATAGTGAACTAGGATGTGAGGAGTCTCACTACTAAAGTAATGAACCAAATGAGAAGTTTGTCAACTCACTTATAAAATATGCATGGTGGGTCTATATGGAGATCATTTATAGTAGATAATAATATGCTCTTCTTATAGTGGATTTATATGTCCAAAGTGTTTCTAAACTTTTAAGAGTGTTCTCTTTCTTTATATGTTCCTTTAGGACACCAAATGCCACTAAAACAGAGAGATCTGAAAAAGTGAAGGACAACCATTTAAGTTTTGTGTTTTTGAATTAGTACCATCTAGCATATTTACCAACCTTTCAAAAATAAAAACCAACCATGCTAGAATCTTGTAATATAGTTTGAAGCATGAAATTTTAAAGACTATTTATCATTTACTTGCAATCCTTTTTCCTTCTTTATGATTGTGGAACCTACTTTCAATGTGATTTCTTAACACTTCCTTAAACCCTTAATTATAACCACTAACCACATGACAAGAATACTATAAATATTGCATCTCTCATGAGTATGAACATGGTTGGATAATTATTGCTTTGCATGACCCATGGGAAATGTGTGCATTCAGACAATTCAGTTGTCTCTAAATTCTTTTGCCAACAATTATATGTCTTTTCATGACATTCCTAGAATGTTCTCCGCACACATTTAATCACTTTCTTCTCATTACCTCAAAATAATTTGGCATTACATAGAATCAAAGTATAATTACTAGTAGCCAATAAGGCCTCATATCAAACTAATGCGTTAATTTCTTTGTATATTTTGGACTAATTTCCTCAATTATGTTGTTTGATGCGTAGAATAAATGTGTTTGGTTTAGAGTGACTTGATGGATACATTCATTAAGGCTTAGTTCAAGGGATGAAAAATCAAAAAGTTATGAATGGTGTGTGACATGGATGTTTGATATGATTTGAGGAAAGGGGAGGTGGGAGAAAGGGATTGATGGAAGGTGTGGTGGTTCAACCAGCCAACGTTTGCAAACACTTGTGTAATCAAAAATCTAAAGTGTGTGTTGAGTATTAATTCCCTCTATTGAATAGTTTCTTTTTGGGTCTGCAGACATTCAATTGGGGCAAGGTGTAATTAATGGGTTTGATAAGTTCTTTATGAAATGTCTTTAAGGTCACTGCTCTGCACCTTGTGTGATGTTGAAATGAGTTCTCTATGATATCGAGAAACATGCATTGGGTGCTGATACCCTCCATTGAATAGTGTGATTTCTAGGCCGTGGGGGTGTAATGAATGAGTTTGAGAAGTTCTCTATGGAATTTTGTTAGTGCTACACCTTGCAATATGTGTGATGTGGAAAGGAGAGGTGTGGCCAAGCGATTGGGTGGGTGTGCACAACGTTATATTGGAGCATCAACCATTTCAAGAAGGGGGGGGACACACACACACACACGTATATACATGCATGAGTGTTAAGTTTGCATTCTCACTACTCGAGAGTAGGAGTGGGTGAGTGAGAGGGAGCTCCAATCAAGCAAAGCCACATATTACCTCTGCATGGAGAGAATGAAGAAGCTGTGTTCTCGTGATGGCGTGCGCTTCTTCTCCATTTCCGTCTCCTTCTCCTCCTCCTTCTTCGTCGTGATGAGCATGTTCCTTGCTGATGAGAGCTCCTTTATATATTGCGCGGCGCAGAGGAGTACACAGCTACAGGTGGGCTTCTATGGCGAGTCGTGCCCCGAGGCGGAGAGCATTGTGGAGTCTGTAGTCACCTCCCATTGCCAGTCCGACATCACCGTCCCTGCCGCCATCTTGAGGCTCCACTTCCATGATTGCTTCGTCCGTGTAAGAATCAAGATGATCAGCTGGTGCGCCTTTCCATTCACATATACGTGCATACATTGGATCAGCTGTTATATATATAGCAGTTAGTCCCAATCTACTCTGGTAGCAAGCTCAATATTACACCCGATAGACGGCTAGACGAGTGTCTAACAGCGGCCAATCTCTTTTGTGTCATGCTATGGAAGGTGTCAGTTGAATATTGCCCTTTACACTAGTATTATTTCAAACTTGAAATATAGTCATCTCATCCATTGCAAGCCTTAGATAGGTCTATATAAGATACTAATCTTGATAGATTAGCTACTAAATTGCTAAGGGTCCTCTATGGGTCCTCACAATATCCACTATAAGCATTACATTGAGGTTCTATCAGCTATACCAACCTCTGTAGAACCCATGCCTTACATAGAATCTAATACTGAATTTAGTAGATTCGTCTCCTCGATTGCAACGCTTATATAGGGTAGCACTACTAAATACAGAACCTATGTCTAAGGTAGCATCTAATAATGATCTTGATAGAGTCATTCACTGCCCATCATCTTCACATCTAAGTCATCTCATCTACGCCTCTAGCTAAGTTCTCAACTAGTCTCCATCAACTAATAAACTTGATATAGTCATCTCATCCATTTGAACTTTACCACATTAGTTAGGTAGCCTATGATATGACATCATTGACATTTCACATCCTAATTCCAACAAGTTATTTATAGGTCCCTCAACATGCATGGGAAGCTGGTGCACATCATCCACAACATACAAATTGCTAGATCATATGAATATGTCTCAAAAGGACTTCTGTAGTTTCCTACTAATAAGATAAAGTTTTGCAAAGTGAGATATTGAACCCTTTCAAAAACAAATAAGCCTAAGCTACGAGCTGTCAATGAGAAGAGTGTGATATGGTTGTAATCATGCTTTATGTTAGTCTTATAACAAGTCGTAAGCAACTTCAGACCTCATGCCTTGAACGTTATAAGGCTAAAAGTAGCAATGTAAAAGCTTTTCCAAAGAGAAGGCTTGCTTCATTTTTTTGTTTTTGTGCTTTCCTTTAAAAAACCCTTTAAATAACCAAGTTGTTGAGCTAGAGTCATACACCTCGAAGAACCCAATGCACCATTCTTATCTCATCTAGTTGGACATTATCTCATATCATTCTATTTGCTTCCTCCACTTTGTTCAAGTTTTAAATGGATTTAGGTATTTTGAATGCATGTGATTTTTTGTTGTCATATTTTATCTTTGTTTGTTTTTTGGATCCATTGATAATACAAGATGCTATAAAGTCATAAAGTGGTATTGCCTAATTGGGAAGTGAATTGAATTTTGTTCTTTAAATATCTAGGTTGATGTATAATATCACCAAACAATGCCTCCCGAATGGGTACATCTTGGCAATGACACTTTTAGCAAATTTGGGCTCACACCTACACATTATAGAAGCATCTTGGCGATGACACTTTTAGCAAATTTGGGCTCACACCTACATATTATAGAAGCATTGGATAAGAATTTTTTCATCTATGCATTGAGAGGCCTAAGCATGTCATCATGAATACACATACATAGTTATGGTGTAGTAAGATCTTATGAGACTTGAACAATTAGACACCATGCATCACACATTTAGGGAGTAGTGCATTTATGTGATTTCTTTTATTGTCTCATGCATAGGTCTCACTAATGATGATTTGATCAGTGGCTAATATTCACGTTTCAAATTTTTCTAGAGACAATATTGAGTTTGACATGAATATCTCTAGGCATATAGGAAAAATAGTCTATTATGTAAAATTATAAGGAACTTATGAGTTTACAAAATCATGTGCCAAAAGAGTTAACCTCCTAAAAGGCATTCAATGCATTGATATCATGCATACAAATTGTCTTTCCACATGCATGATTTTGGTCACTATGGTTTGTTATACTCAAACAAGCTAATACATTTTCTCTTAGGGTTGTGATGCCTCCATTCTCATCGATGGCTCAAATGTAGAGAAAACGGCTCTAGATAATATCGGGCTAAGAGGCTTTGAGGTTATTGAAGATGCAAAGGCTGCAATTGAAAAACAATGCCCAAGTGTAGTTTCATGTGCCGACATTCTTGCCCTTGCAACTAGGGATGCTGTGGTTTTTGTAAGTACATCAAGTGTGTGCCTCTGTTGCCTCAACAAAAAGAAGTAGCATGCAACTTTGATCCAAAAACTTAATGTTGTAGATAAATTTTTATTGGGTCTAGGATTCCAAGCTTGTAGTTTTGCACAACAATATCATAGCTATCTAGTTGCATCTTATTCATTACAATTATTTTGACTTGAATAGAGTGGAGGACCTTCATGGGCTGTTTCTCTTGGAAGAAGAGATGGAAAGGTGTCTTCGACATCAGATGTGGCCAACATGCCTTCCCCACAGGACTCTATATCTACATTGAAGAAAAAATTTGCAGCAAAGGGGCTCTCAATAGAAGACCTTGTTATCCTCAATGGTAAGATTGTAGACATTAATCTTATTCAAAAAGAACTACATGTCAAAGGTGATCTTTGAAATTAAAAGAAGAGGCTACCAAATATACAAAAAACATGGCTGACAAGTTGTTGACTTGTGTTGCGACAAGTCCCTTCTCACCTTCTAAAGCAAATAGCCTTAGTTAATCTTATAGTGGTTGTGTACATGTTTGTTAACGTGATGTGGAGTTTCAATTGCAAATGTTGTTGCTAGTATTTCACAAATCATGAGAGCTTTTTAGGCTTGCAAAGGGAAAAAGCCATTGCAATCCATGCAACTTTGAAGTTGTAAGGTCATGAAATTTATGAAAGAAGCATGATCGCACTCCAGAGTGTGAATAGGAAGCAAGTTGTTGGGGGATAGGGGCAATTTGAATGATAAATCTACTAGGAAAACCTTGGGATCTATTAAGAGCCCTTGTCCTTAGGAAGAATTGACCTTTTTATGTTTCTTTCAATGGGAGAAGAAAGTTCACTCAATTTATTTTGGGTGATTTTGGTGTTTAGGTTTTGAAAGAGGCTATTGCCATTTATTTCGGGCAAGTTAACTAGAGATGATCATACTTATAAGAAAGCTTAGAAGCTTTTGAAGTTGTTGTTCATAGAATCCTTTTGGATGATATATATATGTCAGCAATTTCCTTCCTAGGTTTAATGCTACTTCTTTTTAAGAAAAGAAACAAAAAAATATATAGCATGAATTTTATGGCAAGCCATTACCATATTTCCCACTCTACCTACAACAACAACAACAACAACAACAATACATGCAATATATAACCTTACTAATTACATAGTACTCTATGCGTCATTGATGGCAAGCTATTGATGATTATTATCGATTAATCATTTTGATTATTGCTTCTAAATAATTGATCCAATATCCCACCAACGCTACAATTAAGCTTATACGCTTGTTTGTAAGTAATTGATCCTGCAGTTTCCCACTAAATATATACCTATCTATGATTAAGCTGTACAAATGATGAATCATGAGTGTGAGATGCAGGGGCACACACGATAGGCGAAGCCGAGTGCCGATTCTTTGCGTACAGACTCTACAACTACTCGGGGACGGGGCGCCCCGACCCTGCAATGGATAGCGGGCTTGGGGAGACGCTGAGGGCGCAATGCCCGCAAGGTGGGGATGGGTTCAAGGAGGTCGCTCTGGACACGGGCAGCCAGACCCAGTTCGACACCAGCTTCTTCGCCAACCTCCTGCGAGGCTATGGCGTCCTCGAATCCGACCAGAGGCTCCTGTCGGACGACACCACCTCCCACCTCGTCCGCGCCTATGCAGCTGCAGCTTCCTTGGGTGGTGGTGGCGGCCGCCGCACCGCCAGCTTCCATGCCGACTTCCCTGCGTCCATCATCAAGATGAGCGCCATCGATGTCTTGACCGGTCGTGATGGAGAGATCCGAAGAGCTTGTTCTTCTTTCAATTCCTAAGCTCGTCTAATAACGTCTGACAGTTATGCGTGATTGCGTTAATAATGAAGATAGTAGCTGGCGTTGCCACTCAGGCTCCGGTTGGTATCATTGTAAAGTTTGTTGGGTTTTTGTTTAATGAGAAACATCCATGCCTTAACCGGTCGTGATGGACAGATCCGAAAAGCTTGTTCTTTCAATTCCTAAGCTCATCACACAATGTCTTATAGTTATAAAGATAATAAAGATATTTACATCAACCATCTAAGAGGTGCTACTCCCAGATTCAAAGGTCTTTGTAAACCAAACAACTTCCTGCCATATATATGGTTTCTCCTTATTTCATTTCTTTCAGATTGTTATAGTCTTTGTATATGTCAATTCATTTCATGGAAATCAGATCACAAGAGTGTGTTCTATTCCTTTTAGTTTGGCCCCCCATAGACAACACCAATATGTTAAGCTTCAATGTTTGTCTTTCCTACTAATAAGGATGTAGGGTGGTGGACCCAGAAGAATGTCACTAGAGAAGACACCTCGCAATCTTTGAAAGCACACTATGGATCTATGCCACATCTATGGTGCCCCTCTTACTCAACTTCAAAGAGCTCCTCAAACAAATTTCACGAGCGAAAGTATAGCAATGTAAATATTGCAATGACAAATCAAAGGGTCACACAAAGGTGCCAATAAGGTCACACTTTGCAAAGAAATCAACAATGATCTCATCCATGCAACATCAAGAAAAATGAATCCAAGCTCTACATTTTCCTTTTAAACTACAACTCTTTGGCAGATGGAGCAACATTGTTTTGGGGGGTGCAACCTTATTGGTGCCTTTACCTTGTACTCATTTTGTTTTACCAATGCAAACTAATTGCACACTCGATGTGTGTGTGTATGTGTTTAATATAAATATCCCCTCAAAAAAGTTTGAAGCAAATAAGAATATTAAAAACTTAACAAATTATCATAAGTCTAGAAATATTAATTCAAGGACATCCATTGTGATAAATAGCATAAAACAAATAAACTTATGCATTGCGCTGTAAACCTTGATCCAAGCCATCCCCCATCTTTAAGTTGCATCAGCATGCATTGTGTTGCAAACCTTGATCCAAGTCCTCCCCCATCTTTAAATTGCATCAGCATGCATCATTGCTATCCTTGAAGCACAAAAATAGATGCTTATAATACCAATTATAAGAGCTCATATAAGCTCCAAGCAATTTCTACGAGTGAAAGATAGCTAACCTATGTAGCATGTATAAGAAGATCAATAAATGATCTATACTTATTGAGTAAGTGATTCTTAAAAGAAAATAAAATATATTAGTAAGATGATCTAATAATTTTTATTAAAAATAATTATAAATATCATGCACGCCATATCAAAATTCTCATCATTTTCTATGCTATTTGAATCATACTATGTATGTGAAGGTAATTCTGGACAATAAACATCCTTTATCTCTATCTAGTTTTTAATCAAATTAGTAATCTAATAAAAAGTATAAATATTCCAAAAAATAATTATTAGTGAGGTACATCATAGTATGATATCCCATGTCCCCCCCCCCCGCCAAATAAAGAAAAGAAAAGAAATGTTAAAATTTTAATGTTTAAAGCCTTACGTACTACTTACCTGGCATCACATAGCCCATCACCACCATCTTCAGCTCTGCCAACTCGAAACCATGCATATCCACCAACAAGCTTACCTCCACCACCACTTGATCACCCCCATTTCACTATGCATGATTGTGACCTATTGGCCCTATGAACCAAACACATAGTCAACCTTCAAGAACAATGTGTGTGTGTGTGTGTGTGTGTGTGTGTGTGTGTGTGTGTGTGTGTGTGTGTGTGTGTGTGTGTGTGTGTGTGTGTGTGTGTGTGTGTGTGTGTGTGTGTGTGTGTGTGTGTGTGTGTGTGTGTGTGTGTGTGTGTGTGTGTGTGTGTGTGTGTGTGTGTGTGTGTGTGTGTGTGTGTGTGTGTGTGAGAGAGAGAGAGAGAGAGAGAGAGAGAGAGAGAGAGAGAGAGTGTGTGTGTGTGTGTGTGTGTGTGTGTTTGGTTTTAATACAAGAGGGAGGGAACCCCCCCCCCCCCCACGCTATAAAAGCCTTAGTGTATTAGCCATTAGCATTGGCTTTTGGTGGAAGACAAACTCAAACATTACAATAATTGAGAGAGAGGGGGGGGAGTAGAGAACATAGAGAGAGGTAGAAAAAGATAGGGAGATTGAAGGAAGGAAAGAAGATCACAAAGGCTTCAAAGCTCCCATTGAAGGACCCTTCGTCCCCTCACGGTGAAAGCCTAGGCACCTTCCCTCCTCTTTCCATACTAGGCAAAGGAAACTCCTAAAGTTGCATCGCATCCTCTGGCCCGACTCTTCCATTAGTGATTTTCTTCATGATGAGCATTGAACCTAAGGAATCATTACATGAAGCCGAATATCTTCACTAAGTGATGGCACCTAAGAGAAGAAGGTCGAGAACTACGAGTGCAAGAGCAGGAAACATAGTAACAAATGTTGACAATGCACCAACTTTGCTAAACCAATTCCAAGTTTTTCTATTGCATACAAGCCCATGTAATGGAAAGCAATGTGTGTGATGCTCATTTTGGAAGAAGAAATAAGTTATAGTTAGAAAGGATTTTGATTTTGAAACTTTCCCTTGCAAGTCTTGACTTAGACTAATCTAGTAAATCAACTAGGATGTTGTACCTCCAGTTAGTTATATTATCTTTAGGGTATAAATCTCATGTAGAAAATACTTTGGATTATCTTTATCTTGCATATGTGTAGAATAACTATCCTCTTGGGATCCTCATAAGGATTGGAAGGTCGATGATTAAGGGCAAACCCCTTTCATTGGTAAATTATATTACATGATATTAGACCACTAGAGTAACAAGACCCAAAAGCCATCCTCCTAATGAATGACATTGAAAAAATTAGATGGATATTTTGTCTAAGTTTCTAAAGAAATATTTGTCAAATACCTTACTAAAGGGATAGCTCTAGAAGATGGGAAAAGGTTCTTGAGCTCCCAAGAGGAATTAAATCATGTATGACGAAGTGCTCTAGTTTTCTTAAAGGAAAAAGAGAAAGAGAAGGCCTTAATCCTCCTCTTTACGACCTTATGTCTGATCATTAGAGTCTCAAGAGATTAATATAATCATGTCAACTTGAAGAAAGTGAGGAAACTCCTTTGAGTCTTCATCAGTAAGTAGAAAAAGAATAAAGGGTCAATCTACATAAGTGCTCGGGATATATACTAAGGGGTTGAAGCTTTAGAAGCTTAAAGGATTGTGAGAGTGTAACCAAAAGTAGAAAATATTTTTGGGTGTAAGTGGGCTCAAAGTATTCCGAGCTATGTATACATCGGCAATGCATGCTTTTGACTTCGGTTGGAGAAGAGAATTTTTGCACATCTTGGACCAGCTATGTGATCCTTCACCGTTATATCAAGAGAAGCGATGGGGTTGGATGGGAAATTCTACTACATTGATGTCATTCATCTTCCCTACATCTACATCAACTTGAAGGAGATACATCCCTATCCATCTTGTTCATCACAAGTGGTTGGGAGATCATTCTAGATCATTATATTTATGATGACGTGATAAGAGTGATTCCAACTAATAGAGTGGCTATGCAAGACCACTCTAGTAATCACAGCTGATGACCATGGCAAATTTCCAACCTATTACATTATTGATGTATATTATTATCATCCCTAGATCCTTATAACAAAAATGTATTGCCTTAGGCTATGGAAACTTGAACAAAGAGAGGTTCTACTTTGCTACAAGCCATACCAAATAGATTCTCCCTACTCGATGTAATAAACTTGGCTAGCATTATTGTGGCCACCAATAATGAAAAGAGTGTCTATTTATCTTTTCAAACTTGTCTACTCATTGTACTAAATTCATATTCTTGAGCACAAATTTATCAGAATCTTGTACCATGAATGTTCAATGAGAGATGAGGTTCTAGTATATTGTACATAAATTTTGATCATATAACTTTATGTCAGTCCCAGGGTACTATGCTTGCTCTTAGCTTTGCCAAAGTACAAACGAAGAAGTTCCTTCTCAAGCATATCAAACCACCTAAGTTTGGTGACAAAGGAAATGATGTGGAATCGGAGGTAGAAATATGGATTGAATCAATGGAGGACTACTTTAGTGCCACGAGAACGACCCCTTCTAATCAGCCTATGATCACCAAACTAAAGCTAACCCTCCTATGGTGAAAGAAATGGTGTAAAGACCAAGGATTTTTTAAATTTAGCCATTGATTGGCATATGTTGAAGGAAGCCATGCTACTAAAGAGATACATTCCGCTAGCTTATTGGACTATGAATATGAACAAATTCTTCACGTTGTGCCAGGTGAATCTAAGCTTGGAAGTTTATTACTCAAAATTTATATCACTTCTAAAGTATGCACCACCCATTCATATCTCCCAAATGTTATCAAATTCTTGCCATAGGTTGAACTCTACATTAGATACCTACCTTGAGACAATGCATCTGTTTGACCTTCAAAATACATTAATCTAGGCAAAGCTAATTATCCAAGAGCTTTAGTCAAAGCCTAGAAGTGGAAAATTTTGGGGGAAAGATTCTCCAAATGGAGAGCCACATGGCTTTGTCAAAAGATCCCAAGGCCAACATCAAAGTAACCCAAAGGAAGAAGGCCAAGACAAATGTAGTTGGGAATTTTGTGCCAACAAGTTGCAACAATGGCAAGCAAAGATGCTCCATTGCAATAAACCTGGCCACTTCAAGAGACAATGCAACTAGACTTTTTTCAAAGGCACATTCATGTCAAAAATCAATCTGCCCTATCCAATTTAGGCAACAAAAACGTTGCCAATGTGACTCATATGAAATTGGAGGAAGATGAAGACCCTACATTAGAGATAGAGATGAAAAGAGCAACTATCCATGCTATCCTCAACCAAAAGGGGCCAAATCGTTAATTGTTAATGATTTAGACACCTGCAACTTATCAAAGTAAGGCTTACAAAATTTTGATTAAATATGGAAGCACTCATTCATTCATTTCACCAAAGTATAGTAGAAACTTAGTGATAGACACTACGCCTACATCTATGATTCTAGTAGAATTAGCTAATGGAAAAAAAGTTATTTTTGCGCAATAATCAATGAGGTGGAAATTACCCTAGGAGGTAATCCTACCAATATGAGAAACCATGTAAAGTAGGGTCTCTAGCTCCCATGATGTCAATGCCCAACAATCCTATTAAAGAGATGGCTAGAGAAGACAAGGTTGTGCATTACTTTGAATCAACTAAAAAAGAATATACTTTGGAAAGCTCATGACTCTCAATTCTCAGGACACCCTAGCTATGTTAAAACTCTCAATGCCATAGGGAAAACCTATAATTGGGAGAAACTCAAAGGCAATGTACTTAAGTATATTACCAAATTTTTAAGTTACCAAGGAGTAAAAGTTGAATGTCTCAAGATGCCACATAAGCTTCAACCACTTGATATCCCTCAAATGAAATGCAAATTTATTAGTATGGATTTTATAGTTGGGTTACCCTCAATTCAAGGAGGATCTACTACAAAGGCTTAACTTAAATTTGAGTGCCTACAGAGGCTTAGGTCACCTAACAGTCTTCTAGTCTCAATTCAAGGAGTGATTGTGGATATGTTGACTAAGGTTGCACACCTTATGCTAGTCAAGACCAACTAGAAAGCTTCAAATATTTCAAGGCTCTTTTTAAGGAGATATTTAGGCTTTATGAATGCCAAAAAGGATCATGAGCACATGATTCTCTTTTCACTTCTCATTTTTGAAGGAGCTTGTTTGGGACCATTGGAACACAGTTGTGTTTTAGTATAGCTTATTATCCCCAAATTGATGGCTAAACAAAGGAAGTAAATCAAGTCATTGAAGACATACATAGAGTATATTGTTGTAGAGCACCTAAGTAGTGGATACAATATCTACCATTAGTTGAATTTGCTTACAATGCAACCTATCATCAAGCCATTCACATGACTTTGTTTCAAGCATTGTATAGGCAAGATTATCTTATGTCCCTCAACTTTTCTGATCCTATCCTAAAGGTGGAAGCTTCTAAGAAGATATTAGAAGAAATGGATGAGCACATTAAAGCCATCAAACAAGATAATATCCAAGATGCTAAAAATCGACAAAAAGGTTTCCCAAGCTTGATCATTCTTCCAAAGTTTCATTTCACATTAGAAATGAGAAAATCTTCAAAAGTCTAGCGCAGATGAATATTTTTTCACAAATTTTTCAAATATGCAAACTTTTGTTTACACTTTGATACCACACATGACATGCTCAACTAAAGAGCATTCAGATGAATATTTTTTCACAATTTTTTCAAATATGCAAAATTTTGTTTACACTTTGATACCACACATGACATACTCAACTAAAGAGCATTCATTGGCATGATTTTTGGTGAAGTGACACCATCTAGAACTCCTTGGCGTATCATAGAATTTCTCACCTAGACTCTCTTGAGTCCACCTCACAAAGGGAGGTTCTAGTCATTCTCACAAGAATTAACTTAAATTTGAGTGCCTACAGAGGCTTAGGTCACCTAAAAATCTTCTAGCTTTGCTCTTTGAGCATCTACTTTGCACAAATCCACTCAAGCTACAGCAAACATGTGTCACACTTGGTTTAAAGAGAATGAGAAACAAGGGGGAGTGTAGCATGTCAACCACTCTACTGGTCCCCTAAGAGGGCATGCAATCAAGGTTCTACTAGATTTCCTAAATTGGGTCAACGTGTGACTAACTTTGAAGAAATCTCTCAGCTAATCGAGACCACCCAACCTTAAGATAAACCCGTCAAGGGTTTCATGCTCTCGCTTTCCTTTTGAGATTGGCATTCTTTAGTTATCTAATTATCTACCAAATTTATGTGAACACATAAAAGCACCTTTCTTAATTAACCTTTAAACATAAGGTTCTTTAATGTAAATTAAAATCACAACACTCAAACAAATAAAGCAATTATTGTCAAATAGTCCTTTATTCATCTGAAAGGGTTGTATTGGTACAATATCTTTTCTACTCCATAAGGATGAACCCAAATGTATAAATCCACTAAGTCCCTACCCTAACTTGTAATAGGCCTTCTAAGAAGACCATCCTTGGCTTGTAGGGGTTAGGCAATTCCTAGGTGCATAAGAAATTTATGGCCAAAGTCCCCCCTTGGCACCCTTACTACCTCCTAACCTAACATCCTCCCTATGAAGAGAGCTCTTGCAAGTGGGGCCAATCTTAGCTCTCAATGAGGCTAAACAAACCTTGTTGGTGTAGGGTTTTCATTACTAGCCTTGGGGGAGGCCTAGTACAAACTATAACAACCTATTATTATTAATCTTCAATCAAAATCCTAAATCTTACAAACACAAATATTTCATTTCATGGTGCATCAATCAATCCTTAAATGTACAGTTAAAAATGGAATTTACCTCAAAGCAAGAAATCTCTACAATAATCCTTGGGTTCACTTTTTTCGTTGGGATTTTTCCTAGGTTTTCCAAGGTCTTGAATTTTCCTAACCTTCTTAGAGAACTAAGGTCCTCTCTTAAGCTAATCTAGGAAGGCAAGAGCGGATCTTCAAGAAAGGTGGCATGGTCTTTGTCTATATCCAACCTAAGAAGAGTTCCTTATCCTTGGGAAAATTCAAGAAACTGAGCCCAAGATATTGTAGGCCATACAAGATTATCAAGTATCTTAGACCCAATGCATACAAGTTACAACTCCCTAAACATTTTAAAATCCACAATGTGTTCATGTTAGCTTATTGAAAGAGGTTATATAGCCAACCATGATTATGTTCTTGATAATTAACAAGTTATAATGCAAAGCCAAGGAGTCCTTAATCTTCACCGTGATAGGATACTTGATGTGAAAGAGAGAACCCTGAGAAAAAGGACCCTCGAAGAGCAACTCAACTTGTTGAAGGATTATCTTAAATAGGATACTACTTGGATTGAGGAGAAAGAACTATGTAATCAATAACCGTAGATTCTTTTGAGATGAGGATATCTTAATTCCTCTAAGTGGAAGAGGATGTAATATCTCATGTTTCCCTCTCCCCCCCCCAGTGTGTGTGAGTTGGGGCTTGGGGGGATTAATAAATAAAATAAAATAAAATTTAAACTTTAATTATTCAAACATTGTCTTACTATATAGCTAATATCACGAAGTCGAATGTCACTACCACCTTCCTTTATGCCAACTCACCATCATGCAGATTTGCTAATAGACTTACCTCCAACACCACTCAATCAACCCCAATTCACTCCCATGACTGTGACCTCCTAAATTTGCAAACCAAACACATGGTCAATCTTCAAAAATAATGAGAGAGAGAGAGAGGGATATATATATATATATATATATATATAATGAATGCATAGAACATTGCAAGAGGTAGAAAGAGATAGGAAGATTGAAGGAAGGAAAAAATATTGCAAACTTCCAGGCTACCATTAAAGGAACCTTCTCGTTTGTGTCAAAGCCCAAGTACCTCCCCCTCTCTTTGCATAAAAAGTGAAGGAAAGTCCTTATTAGGGCCAAAAACGCTTCAAAAAATGCACTTTTGTTAATCACGGGATTAAGGAAAGGGCCAAAGAGAGTTTGCCATGTGTGCAAGAATATGGTATTCTTGTCTCCTCCTTTTTGGAGATAGTAGAGTGGACTCCGTGGTTCTCTTCTCTCAGGATACTTTCTGGCCCTCTCATCTTATGCTTTGGCAGCAAATCGAACTGATATAAAATCAATAGTTGGTTACAAGAGAAGAAAATTTCTGCATTATAGAGGAAATATCCCGGAAAGGGAGGATGATGTAAAGGCTCCTAAGAGCTAGCTTTGTACTTTCCTTTCTTGAATTCTCAAGTTGAAGTATTCATTCTTTGAAGTTGTTGTCAAAAAATACTATGAATTCTTAAGTTGAAGTATTCATTCTTTGAAGCTATCGTCGAAAAAACCAATTGAATAGCTCATCAAGAGCATTGCTTTTTGTAACTCCACCTCCATGTCTTATGCTTCGAAAAAAACTTGTATGTGCTTGATAGTGAGATTTTTCCATGCCTTGGCCGCTATAAGTTGCGAGGGGGCCTTGCTCCTCCACAAAGTAAGGCCCATGGATATGAAGGATATGCTACAAATTCATAAGAGTAACAATCAATTTCTGCCAATGGAAATTTCATCAAAGAAAGCTTGTATTAAATATTCTCTCTTACCAAATAAAAAGTGATATCTTTTTCTCCCCATGCCTCCTTTATTTCCTGAACAAGATTTGTAATCGAACATTTAAACTCTTCTGGATACGTGTTTGTTGCTTGAGGAGATTTAGGAAGACATCAACATGTCTCCAAACCTCCATCCTTAGAAATGCAAGTCATGGTGTGGTTGCAATGTTTATCATTATCCCACACAACTCTCTCCAATGCTCCCAAGTAATGCTCACCTGTTTTCCTGTATGGTTACCTAAAAATCGTCTAACTTTTGAGCCTCCCATTGAGACATCAGCCAAGACATCTCTTGTTTTCCCTGAAAGTGTTGGATCTTTTCTTAAATGAACTTGACCTCCATAAAAACCCATTTTGGAGAGTAATGCCTCACATTTGTCAATACACTCATTCGATAAAGACAAAGGCTTAATTGAGTATGCATAGTCAAGATGCAACCTCAGAAGTTTATCAATAATTCTAATCTCTGCATGCAAAGTACATATATGAACATTAGTAAGAGGAATTGAAAGAATTGGATCCCATATATCTTCCTTGTTTTTTTTTTACTTAGATCTATAGAGTTTCTAGTTGGGGCTCTTCTTACAGGGCGCAAGTTGCTCCAATTTTTAGACCCAACACTTTCCATGCAATAAATACAAGGATATTTTGCATTTGCCCCATTACATATTCCAGGAATACATTTGATATTTTTCAAGTCAGCGCTCATGTGCCATTCCACATTAAAATTACCAACCCCATCAACAACTAACATTTCTCCTTCGCTTGAGACTTAATAATGTTTGGAATACCTATATGAGTAAATAACCATTTCAGTGTTTCATGATTCTCAATTAGTACCTAAGTTGCACCAACCCACCAAATCTCCATCTCAGACTCGAACTTATGCATTGGTGCTTGACCCCCACCATTGTTGTATTCCAATGCCGTGTTCATGATGCAAATGCTGACTCTTTCCATCTTTTGTCCTTTTTGAATTTGTGCTTCATCTAACTTCAAGGCAAACTTTAAAACACCGTGACATTCCTCCAATGTGAGTCTATACATGTGAACCATTGCAATCTGCACTCTTCTCAGATCAACCCATATATTGTTAAATACATTGTATTCAAAACTAGATTTTCTTTTCATCTTTTCATATGGCATAGATGCTTCAATATGAATGTATTCCCCGAAAACTTGTGGAATCTTACGATTCATGGCAGTCCCTCCTTGCAGCCGATACTCCTAGGGTTCAAGGTAACCCAAATGCAATTATTCTATTACATTTTATATTTTTAAAGCATAATCTTGAGATAGCCCGATAACCTTTTCGAATAATGCCCACAGTATCACATGTCTCTACAATTTCGTTTGGTTTTACTGTGTCCTTTAAGTCCTTCACTAATTCTTTGAGAGTTGGACCTCTCAAATCCATATTTTGAGGTGACCTAAGAATCCTCAAAATATCATTCTTATTCATGGTCTCTTTTAAAAAACCGATTCTCTCCTCACTCTCACGAATATTTATACCCGACAAGTTGGAGACATATTTTTTTGCAAGATTCAATCTTCTTTTCTTTGCTCTCTCACACAAGCTAGTTATATTTTTTAATGGTCTCTTTCTCTCTCTTAATCCTATTGGAGTTTTCTTTCAATGTGCTAACTTGTCTTGTAATGACTTATTAGCATTTTCCAAAATGTCAATCTTATTTGTTAGCTCCAAAATGCTTGTTTGTGCAATAAATAATGCTTTTCTCATTTCATTCATCTAAGCCATGTATGTGTAAGATGTAGAGTGTAAGCTTTTACAATACCCAAGCATCGCATTATAACCTTCCCCAACATATCTCAGGTAATCATGAATATTAAAAAAATTAGGAGATTTACCTGTTGAAGGATCCTTTGGATAAATATTTCCATCTACCCACAAATCTATATGTTTCTTTGCTTGAGTTCGCAATCTGTTGGCCTCCATCTTATCTGTTAGTACTCGACGATGTATACTTCTCCAAGATGAATAAATTGGATCTAGTTGGATGGTAAGTTTGTATTTGCATGTGCTCGCATTTGTATCACTTGCAGAGGTGTTGCTAAACATTTTAGTAGATCAACGATCGCATTGATAAGAAAGTGAGCACAAAGAAGAGAATGGCGAAAGAGAATGGAGAAAGAGCATGTGAAAAGAAGACGCGGGAGTAGACAAATCGCAATATAGGTGGACATTTCTCGAAAATACAAATTCTCCCAAGTTCCAAGACAAAAAACGGCCGAAAAGGTGACACTGACATAAATTAAATTTGAGGGACAATTAATGGCTCAGCTCTTTGATGAATTCAATATTCTCTCATTAATCACATCTGAGCAACCAAATTTGGCGTTTTCATTCTTCCAAAATCTCAACTAATTAGCAACTTAATCATTTTCTTACAAGTGCCTTTTTTGAAGCATTTTTTGGCCATAAAATTAAGCTACATTGCATCCACTATCTCAACTTCTCCATCGGTGATTTTCTTTAAGGTTGCCAAAGCTAAGGAAGTGTCACACGAAGCTAAATATCTTCACCAAGTGATGGCATCCAAGAGAGGAAGCTTAAGAACTACAAGTGCTAGAGTGGGAAACATAGTAGCTTGACAATGCACCAACTCCACCAAATCATTTCCAAATTGTTCTATTGCATACAAACTCTTGTAATGGAAAGGAATGCTTTTAGTTCTCATTTCAAAAGAAGAAAGAAATTATAGTTAGAAAGGGATTTTATTTACGAACTTTTCCTTGCAAGGCTCTACTTAATATAGTATATAAACAAGGATATTATGACTCTAGTTATCATACTATCTTAAAGGTATAAATCTCCCATAAAAAATACTTAGGATTGTGTTTATCTCGTAAACATGTATAATAACTATCCCCTTGAGATCTTCATAAGGATTAGAAGGCCAATGATTAAGTGTAAGCCTCTTTCATGGGTAAATTATATTACATGATTGTAAACCACTAGAGTAGCAAGACCTAAAAGCCTTCCCCCTAATGAGATCCATTGAAAGAATAAGATGGATCTTTTGCCTAAGTTTCTAAAGAAGCCTTGGTGAAATACCTTACTTAAGGGATGGCCTTAGAAGAGGGAAAAAGGTTCTTGGGCTTCCAAGAGGGAGTAAATTATGCATGATTAAGTGTTGTAGTTTTCTTAAAGGAAAAAGAGATTTAGGAGGCCTTAATCCCCCTCTTTGTGACCCTATCTCCCATCATTAGAGTCCTAAGAGATTGCCATCATGATGTCAATGTGAAGTGGGGAAACTCCTTTGAATCTTCAACAATACATAGAATAAGAATACAAGATCAAACTATATGAGTGGTTTGGATCCATCAACCAAGGGGTTGAAGCTTTAAGCTTCAAAGATTGAGAGAGCATAGCCCAAAATAGAAAATCATTTTGGGTGTAACTAGGCTCAAAGATTACAATTAAGATAAACAAGATGAACATAAGAGAGAAGCTTGGTTCTCGAAGAAGGTTTGGAAAATTTAAGACCTTGGAAAGCTTGGGAAAAATATTAAGGGGAAGAGGGAACCCAAGGATTGTTATAGGGATTACCTACTAGGGTCAATTCCATTTTTAGTTGTGCATTCAAGGATTTATTGATGCACCATGAAATGAAATGTTTGTGTTTGTAAGACTTAGGATTCTGATTGAATCTTAATAATAATAGGTTGATATAGTTTGCACTAGACCTCCCCCAAGGCTAGTAGTGGAAATCCTACACCAAGGGGGTTTGTTTAGCCACATCGTCAGCTAGGAATGACCCCGCTTGCAAGAGGCCTCTTTATCAGGAGGACATTAGATTAGGGGTGGTAAGGGTGCAAGGGGAGATATGGTTGTAAATTCCTTACATGCCTAGAAACTACCTAACCCCTACAAGCCCATGATGGTCTTCTTGGAAGGCCCTATTACTAGTTAGGAGCAAGAACTTGGTGGATTTGTATCTTTAGGTTTGTCCTCATGGATGAGAAAAGATATTGTCACAATACAACTCTTTAAGATGAATAAACGATTGTTTGACAAGAATTGCTTTACATGTTTGAGTGTTATGATTCTAATTTACATAAATGAATCCCATGCTTAAATGTTAATTAAGGAAGTGGATTTTACATATTCACATAGATATAGTAGATAATTAGATAAACTAAAGAACACCTATGTCAAAAGAAAAGAGGAAGGGTGAAACCCTTGATGGGTTTCTTCCTAAGGCTAGGTGGTCTCAACTAGCCAAGAGCTTTTTTCAAAGTTGCAAAGTCATACATTGACCCAATTTAGGAAATCTACTAGGACCCTTACTCTATACCATCTTAGGGGACTGGAGTGAGACTATGCCTTTATGGGTAGAGGGTTTGACGTGTTGCAATCCCTCTTATTTCTCACTCTCATTGAACCAATTATGACTTAGATCTGCTTCAATTCAAGTGGATTTGTGTAAAGCAGACACTATAAGACCATTAGGTGAGCTTAACTTAAGTTGGGAGCTAGATTCAAGTTGATCCTTGTGGGAATGGCTAGAACCTTCCCATGCGATGTGGACTCAAACGAGGATAGGCAAAAAAATCCATGATATTGCAATGATTTTCAATTGAAATCTCTTATTAAATATCTCTTAATGGGCCATTAAAAACTATATCACTAAAGGCTCTTCAATTGGACATGTCACACATAGTTTTATTGACAAACCTCTCACCTATTACATGCATTATGATAAAAACCATCATTTTCTTCATTGATAGAAACTTAGGACTGCTAGAACGTTTTTATTTTAAAAACAAAACAAGTATAATTTATATGAGTAGAATCTTGTGAAATAAATTATAATTCAAGAAAATATAACTCTAGAAAGGAATTAAAAGTGTTGAAGTAAACATGTTGAACTTCTCCTGGATCATCTTTAATGTCTTCTCCAACTAAAGAACTATTTGATTTTTGCAAAAACATTGCTTATAAGTAATATAAAAGTAAGTAAGTTGTAATACATGTAAAGGAGCATACCATAGATGAGCTCTCAAGTAAGCATCTCATCTCTTGTTTTTTGAACTTTCTATTTGTATGCATATTCTTAAGGGAATATACATGTATGTCTTCTTTTTTCTTAGTATGCATATATTTGCACAATTAATTTGATCCTATGTACTACGATAATACACAAGTAAATTTTTTTTCCACATTTTTTATCAAGATTATGACTATTCAATGGTGGAGGCAAAAAGATCTACTCATAAGTTGGTGTATCTACAACTATGACTTTATTGGAGGCCATCTCAAAAATTAATTTGAAAATAAAAAGTGTCTATCAAGTAAACATAATGTTGAAGATTTTAATCATTTAAGAAACATAAATAATAGTTTTAAAGATATATGAAACTTTGATTGATTTTGTAAAATCGACATTATAAAAAATACTCATATTTATAGAAATTTATGTGGCTTATAAGCATGTTATGTTTTGCATAAATTTAGGATATCCATGCCATTGAAAACTCACATAATTCTCCAAAAGGTAGCCTTTGTTTTCTTCTTTTCCTTACAAACCATCCATGTACTATTGCGATACAACAATTACAATTCCTCATGTAGCCGTCCTCCACAGAAACTTTCCGTAAGTTATTTTGATTGCAATCTTGCTCCAACCATGCTAATTTGCATTCTTTTTTTTTCTCTATCCACTTCACATACCAAACATATTTCGTTATTTTGTCATGCTAGCATAATATCATTTTTCTCTAGCCATGGAGGAATACATCCAACTTCACCCACTTGAAGTAGTCTCATCCTTGGTAAGAGATCTTTGATTTCATAAGTAGTAATTAGCTTATTTGTGAAAGGGAAAAGCATAAACTTGTGCAAAAATGATCTTATAGATTATACAAATTTCCAATCAAATTGAAGATGTTCTCTTTGTAATACACTCATTCCTATAGTTGGTTCAATAAGTAAGCACTCTGTATTATCTTTTACTATGATACATTGTTCATAATACTCTGTTCCAAAGAAAATCATGATCACTCTATTTCACTATACTAAAAATAATGATTTAGTACGGGCCTTCCAATGACCCATACTTTCAACAATAGTGTTAGGTTCGTCAACTTCAGTTATTACATCGTCCCCAAGCTTAGAAACATTCCCATTGAACAATATTTGTCTATACATTATTGCATGTTGGGATTGTAGAAAACCCTCTTTAAAAGACCAATAGTGCTCTCCATACTTTTGTTCCTCTTGAATAAGCAGTCTAATCATTCCTCTCTTCTTTTTTATATTTCTCTATATACTTTTGTTTCTCATGAATAAGTTATCTAGTCATTCCTCTCTTCTTTTGTATTGCTATGCCTTTTTGTTTTACCATTCTCCAACTTGTAGAATCTTGATTTATTATTTCAAGCTTCCTCCATAACTCATTTTTCCTCTTGAGTGTTCAAATTCATGACAATAATAGACATCATGCATTCCATTCTTGGAAACATATTCTAGTATTTCTCGAAACCCTATAAATAAAGAAAGTTAGTAGACATTATATGATATGGATAACAAGTGGTGGACTATTTTAATAAAGTTCCATACATGCAACATGCTCAAGAGGGAAAGAATTTTCTTCCATGGACTCTTCCTTTACTCCTCTCCATGAAGAAGCAAGGAACAAATCATTTGTATGCATTCCTTTGACTAGTCTTTGACATCTACTAGAAGAATCCCCAAGTCATAGATCTTTCTATGTAAGTTAGGGATTGTCAGTAAGATATATGGTAAACGATGCTAGATAAACTTTTGATTCTCCTTTGTCCTAAAAGTGTCATGGCATTTTCTTGGAGTGGATGGCCAAAGATTGTATCAAATGGATTGTGAAGCAAGGGCAAACATTTTTTAAACAAAATCATGTATATCTCTCTTTAGCTTGATGATGTGGCAACCAAGGACTCTTGATGTGAGAGTTATGAGCTTGATTTGAGCTCTATAAGAGCTATAGTAGCCATTGCTTGACAAGCTAGTAAGGTGGCTTGTTGTCATTTAGTGAAAATCATGCTCAAACATATTCTTGTCCTCGTTGATGCCACACCTTAAAACCAAGGCAAAGGAGTACTCCTTTAACGTGCCCCTGTCCAATCACATTTTTGACAGTCCATCGAGAAACGAATCTAAGCGTCGCCGCCCAACACTCCCACAGAATGTCATAGGGTTTGTCGCCTAGGGTTGTTTGTACTAGCTACACATGACTTCAAGATCCTAATGAACTAATAGTTTGAGATATTAGCAAGACTTTAATGCAATATCAATTTGTGTACCATGGACGTATGTTTCATATAATCTTTCCCATGCATGTACCGCCTATGTGCATCTACGAGTCTTAACAATATTATCCTAGGTAAAGAATAATTGAGGACTTATCGATACTTAGCACTTTAGAAATATTATATGCCACTTATGATATGCATGGATTTGTCACATAGCAACTAGGGAAATTAACTTCCCTTGATACAAGCACTTTGCAACTTCATCCTCGAATATTTGAAATGGACTTTATCCTTTCAATTAACCTATTCTCGTGCTACCTAGTAAGGCTAAATGCACCTCGTACGGAAATCAAAGTAGGTAGTCCTTTCATTTGGAAATACCACAGTTGGATTAGTAGTGATACCCTTGCCCAAGGCTTCATTGCTTGTTGTGGGGTTCCCATCCGCGCATGTCATTTTCCACTTGGGGGCCATCCCTAATCTTTGCAAGTTGTGCAAGACTTTTGCACCTTGTGCTCGAGTAGTGGATCCATTTGCGAGTGATGGATAATCTTACAAACAGGTATAGTTTCATAGCCGGGAGGGAGGAGATGTGTGTGGCCACCTCCTTTGGAGGGGAAGGGAAAGAATCTCTCTCTCTCTCTCTCTCTCTCTCTCTCTCTCTCTCTCTCTCTCTCTCTCTCTCTCTCTCTCTCTTTCCCTTTTCTTCTTCTTTCTCTCTCTCTCTCTTCCTCTTCTTCTTCTTCCCTTCTTCTTGTCCTCCTCTTCTTCTCTCCTCTCTCTCCCTCTCTTCTTCTTCTCCTTCTCTTCTTCTTCTCCTCCTCTCCTTCTCTCCTCTCTCTCTCCCTCTCTTCCTCTCTCTTCTTCTCCCTCTCTCTCCCTTTCTCTCTCCTTCTCTCTCTCTCTCTCTCTTCTTCTTCTTCTTCTTCTTCTTCTTCTTCTCTTCTTCTTGTTGTTCTTCTCTTCTTCTTCTCCCCCTTCTCTCCTTCTTCTCTTCTTCTCTCCTCCCTCTCTCCCTCTTCCCTTCTCTACACGAGCATGCCCTTTACTCAGGCATGGCGTGCAAGACGAGATACTACCAAGGTCAGAGCTCTGATATTACATATGAGCACAACGGAGGACAGAGCCGCTTTCTTTCGGAAGCGGATTTCACTCCGAGGGATGACTGGGGCTCCCATCTTCATGGATGAGGACCTGACTCAGATGCAGATTGCACACAGACGAGCATGCATGCCACAGATACTCCAAGCACGTAGAGAAGGCCATAAGGCCTTCTATCGAGATGGCCGGATTTTTATAGATGGACGCCCCACCAAATAAGGGGGCGTGGCCTATGAGACGGGGCAGAGGACTGTACAGGAGATCCCGATACGTGTGGCAGTTTGGAACTGCAACGGCTCCCTATGGTCACGACCAGACAGACTTGAGGAGATTTTACCCGACCATGATGTTATATGCCTCACAGAGACACATGAGAGCCCAGAGAGAGGGCTTCCACGCATTACAGGATTTGAGTGGGTATCTGCATACCGGGCTACTACTAGGCAGAGTACATCTAGGGGCTCAAGAGGGGTGGCAGTTCTATTCCGTCAGGGGATACAGAGACATATCCAGTTAGTGAGACAAGATGAGGAGGCCAGTTACATATGGATCAAAGTGCAGATATCAGATGAGAGATGGATCTATATGGTAGTATGCTACTTTTCACCACGAGGGTCCAGATATGCTACTATGCAGGGTGATATTCAGGCCAGAGATTCCCCCTCTCCTTATTCACAGCTCTCAGAGGACATTATTCTGTATTCTAGTTTCGGTGAGGTCTTCCTTATGGGGGACTTCAACGGGCGCACACAGAGCCGACAGTGTTAGAGTTTTGATATGGAGCAGCCAAAGATCATGAGAGCATTAGACCCTGAGGAGTTGGGGATCAGTCGGGAGTCAGCAGATACTGGGCCAGACGCCATAGGGTATGGAGGGCATTTACTTGAGCTTGGTAGTAGACATCATCTCGTTATTTATAACGGGATGGCACGATGGCCATATTCAGGAGGTCTTACATGCTTCCCACATGGGGGGGGCGAGAGTACTGTAGATTATCTACTCGGACCGATCGATGGGATGCATACTATCGAGTCCTTCGGCCTTGGGAGACTTCCACTCGGTGCCGATCACACCTTTCTCAGTTTCTCACTCCTCACCTCATTACCATCACCACCTGCAGATATCATACCCCACATGCATACTACCACACACTTCACTCATGAGCTCTCACATGTTTACTCACAGCATCTGGAGGATCACATCACGTCACTTGATCCATACGCACCCCTTGATACACTAACCATTGATATCACACGCATTCTGCATGATTCTGCTACACTCAGTTTTCCACATCACACGTACACGCACCCCCCTCGGACCGGTACCATGCCACAGAACAGGTGGTATGATGATGAGTGCAGAGATCTACATCAACAGCTACGCGATTTGGAGGCCAGAGGAGAGATCACACACAGATAGGCACAGAGACGCATGCACCACTTGACCCGTCGTAAAAAGCGGGAATGGGAGGAGGAGAGATATTGGGATATATACCACCTTCTTATGAGCAAAGATTGTGCAGGGACATGGAGGCAGATCAGAGAACCACGCTCACCCACACCGATACATGACCCTGCAGTATGGCGTGGATACGCACAGAGTTTATATCATGTACCCGCGCAGCCGCTGATACCCACACCATGTACACCGAGACCGGGTATTTCATCCTTTTTCACCACTAATATGGTGAAACATGCTATCTCACGATTATAGCATGGCCGCGCTCGAGACCAGTTTGATCTTCAGGCAGAGCATATTATATATGGCAGAGACACATTGGCTCCACTCATTGCTCACCTCTTCAACCGTGCATTGTCTGAGGGGTTCCCTGACTCGTGGACAGAGCATACCATTGTACTTATCCACAAGTCAAGGGATCCTATGGATCCTAACACATATAGGACCATCATGATTGGGCCAGTTTTGGCCAAAATTTATGGCACGGTGATGGAGGAGGAGCTCAGCATGCTGGCAGAGAGAGAGTGCATGCGCGCACCCAGACAAGCAAGGTTCAGACGGGCATTTTCTACCATAGACCACATCTTCACTCTCCGTTGTCTGATCGACCAGACACAAGTGAAGAAACAGAGATTGTATTGTTGCTTTGTGGATTTCCGCAAAGCCTTTGACACGGTTCTGAGAGAGAGGCTTTTCAGACGCCTACTTGATCTGGGGGTGGATGATGACATGATGTGGGGTATTTATGCACTATATGAGCAGGTTACTGGCAGAGTCAGATTTTCGGGAGGTATAACAGATCCCCTTGTGAGCACCATTGGTGTGAAACAAGGATGCCCACTCTCACCGACTCTATTTGGGCTATACATTGATGAGATAGTAGAGTTTATTCAACAGCAAGCCGGTGGAGGTATAGATCTCAGTGGAGCCACAGTTCATATCTTACTATATGCATATGACATTGTGTTGGTCTCAGATTCAGCTCAGGGATTACAGCAGCATTTATTAGCATTGGATGATTTTTGCATACAGAGAGGCATGACAGTGAACCTTGGTAAAACCAAGGTTCTTATATTCCATACATCAGCTCAAATACACAGACAGAGTATTTTCATGGTAGCAGGAGGGAGTATTGAGGTCACTGGATCATATGTATATTTGGGAGTCACCTTTACAGCAGCTTCAGGGATTTTCTTGATGACACAAGCAACTCGTGACCGCCTCACTAGAGGATACTCAGCATTGGCTCTTATGGAGCGACAGTGTCATCAGGCACATTTCCAGGAGCCCCGCACCAAGGGGTGGCTCTTTGATACTCTAGTCACTCCAGCACTGATGTATGGAGTAGCTATATGGGGGCCACGCCTTGCCGGTTATGTATGGACATTGATGGAGAGACCTCAGGTGATCATGATATCTAGATTGATTCGCAGCAAGGCCTCAGTCCCACATGACATTGTGCGAGTAGAGCTTGCCACACCGCCCATGCTAGTAGAGGCACTATTTCAGACAGTCTGCTTCCTACACAGATTTCAGGATATGGACAGAGATCGCATTGCATACAGAGCATATATGGCATCTCAGGAGATGGCTCGAGCGGGGGATACCACATCATGGTATGCACAGACTAGAGCTTGGTTTGATAGACATAGGCTGGACATTGATAGACTCCCACCTCTTCTATATGATACTCAGGCTCCCACTTACACCCTCTCTCTCTCTGAGAGGAACAGAGTCATCAGACAGGAGATATGGCATATTTATATACAGAGGACATGGGTCAGCCCTGCACAGCCACTGCCATCGAAGATGGCACATTATTATACACAGTTCTTGAGCATATTAGAGCAGGGATTCATAGAGATTATGAGATATATGCAGATCTATATGCCACATCGATTGAGAGTTCTTATTGGACAGCTCAGGGTATCATCACATCAGCTTATGATTGAGAGTGGCAAAGCCAGTGGCATCCCACGGGAGGAGAGGATATGCCCCCTTTGCAGATCAGAGGTGGAGAGTGAGGAGCATTTTGTTCTCAGATGCCCGGCATACTTAGAGTTGAGATCTAGATACACATTGAGCAACTCACTTCAGGGATGTATGACTGATATGGATCAGAGATCATTTGGCCATTTTCTGGGAGAGGCATGGCACATCAGAGAGCAGAGCACACAGCGGGTCCCAGTCAGAGAGGGGCCCACCCAGACGACTATTACACAGTTCTTTCAGACAGAAACAGTGAGAGCTACTGTACCAGCCTCCAGCCAGACCTCCGGGCTCACACTACAGCAGGCTGAGGACCAGCGTACCCGACGCCGCACAAGGATCGGTGGGTTTCGGACCCCACAGCCACACCGACAGGAGATCCGGAGGATTCTTGATCTACATTGACAGCAGAGTGAGATCCGACGACACTCGACACACTGAATCTCAGACCTCCAGTTTGCTCTTTCTCCACCGCCGATGTACCACATCCTACATCTAGGAGGGATCACCTGCTATTAGCGACTTCGACGACTGCTACTACATCCCAGGATAGTATATCTCCCTGCATCTGTTACATATACACATCGCACCACTTTATCACAACCGACAGTTGTTCCCCCTATCACAGCCGACATTTGTTCCCCTTTTGTAGCCATTATCTGGAGTACCAGAGCTACATACGCACATACACATACACGACACTTATCACACTCACAACACCGTATTTTCAGTTTCCAGTTTTTAGCTTTTCATTCAGCACTTTTATTTTGGATAGCTGGACCTCATCAGTTGTATCACAGTTTGTCTCATAGGCCAGTTTTGGTCTTTAGAAGACGTTAATATAACTTTCTTTCTTTCTTTCTTTCTCTCTCTCTCTCTCCTTGCAACGTCCTGGCCCCCTCTCTCCCTTTTTTTCTACGTGCCGATTGGGGGGGTTGTATAGTGGAAAGGGTGAGGGGTATTATGGGGAGGTGTGGGGAGGAGGTGGAGTCACTAGTGTCTCCCTCCACCCACCTCTCATGGGTGCATGGTGGCGGGGGTTCCAGGTGGCCATGGTTTGGTCGGGGGAAATTGTGGGGGGGGGGGGGGGTTTGGTGGACCACCTGGCCTCCCCCCTTCATCATCGTCATCTCCGTCTACATGTTGACGGCTCCCTTCCACCCGCCATGTTGTCCTCCTCTCCTGTCATCTTCCCCTCATTCTCAGTCATCCTTCTCCTTTTCCTCCCCCCCTCGCCACCTGTCATCGACGACGATGGGGGGGGGGGGGATTCCTTTAATTTTTTTAGGGAGGGGTGGTTTCTATGCAAGACATTACATCCTCTCCCCCTTAGAGAACTCGAGATGTCCTCATCTTGGAAGAACTGTGGAAGACAAGCGCTGATGGGGCTCAAGAGAACTGTGGGTTAGGATCCACCATGCATCCACTGTGCTACTCTTAATGATTCAAGTAGTGCAACTTATATTATCCCAATTAATTGCAGGTACAAGAGTAAATTTTATTCAATACAAGTTGTATTTCATGTCGACAAAATTTCTAGGATTTCTAAAACTCCCGAAGAGATGTTGTAGGTTCTAGGTCTTCGTCTCCATCTGATTCCTCTATATATCCATAGACTGATCCTGTGTGTAGCTTTGTTTTCTCGGAGGCTCAATGTCTTCCGGACTTAAGTCACAACAATTAGCTTGGATGTGTCCTAGCTCATTGTAGTGGAAGCATTGACAGTAGGGACATCTCCTACGGATGTGCCCTATCTCTCCACACATGTGGCATCTCTTGCCTTGATCTCAGGAAACATCTTTGTCACAATTGCCCAATCTAAGTTCTTGGATGATTAGCTTTTCCTGAAGTAATGCATCTTGCAAGTTCATTGGATGCATTGATTCGAGACAATAGTTCAAAGGAGTGTTTAGACCATGGCAAAACTTGGATACTTGATGTGCAATATCCATAGGTGATGCGTATTTTAGTAGGGTTACAAACTTTGAGTAGTAAGCTTCCAAGGTTGATTCCAGCTGCTTAAGCTTGAAGAATTCATTCATCTTCAAAGTCTAGTAGGTCGACGAAAAGTGTTAGGGGTAAAGGAACCTCCACCTAGCCACCCGTGTATTACTACACTGACAGTACCCGCCACCGCATACTACACGTGGTGAGCGCCTGCCACAGTCACTTATTCTTTATTCTTTTAGTGACAGTTTGAATAAAGGAAGGCCTTGCCACACATTGTGGTTGTTGGAGTTCCCACTTTGTGTTTTCCTCTCTCTCTTGCTCTTGCTCTCCATTTGCCATAGCTCTCACTACCAAGCTTCTTCCTCCTGGGTTCTACTTCCCTTTCAACTAGTATCAGAGCAAAGGCATTGGAGCTTGCCCGAGATTCTCTTCAGCCTAGATTTGAAGACCTTCAACTTGAGCTTCAATGGCAGCCATGGCTCCTTCATTTGCAGGTATGTTTTGATCTCCCGCCTCCTCCCCGATCTTCTCGACCTTCCTTTGGCACCTTGCAGGCCTGCATTGGAGCCCACTGATTATTGCCAAGTGCTCAATAGCACTATTGAAGACTCCCTAGCCCCTAGGAGCAACCAGCGCAAAATGCAGTGCATTTTTAGGGGGCCAGGCTGATCCACTTCTGGCATTTCCAGCTCCTTCCTCGGCTTCCCGGCATTGTATGCAAGCTTCCCGATCATCTCAGACTCCCTGGCATTGTTCCTTGGCTCTCAACAATCGATACGAGTGCTTCCACCTTCAACCATTGATGTATACATAGTCCCAAGACTGTCAAAAATAGGGCAATACTTGACATTTGATGTTTGATGCTTCTTGGCATTGCCCATTTGATGCCTATTGATGCCCGATGATGCCCGGATGTTATGGGATGCTATGTCTATGCTTTGGGACTTATTTGGAGCAGACTTGGGCACCGATTGAGCTTCATTTGATAGTGAATATATTGCTGTAATACAGTGGGCTGAAGCTCATTTACTTGGTGTATGCATTGGTTCTTGGATATAGGGTGCTTTACCGGTGATTTGAATGATCATCCCGATGTATCTGCAGATTGTCAAATGCTTCTTTTTTGGTTTTGGAATGCTTTTGAGCTTGGATTAGGCTCCGTCTTGGTCGTCATTCACTGGCATTTGGATTCAGTTGGCATGCTTTGGACCGGTTTATGCCTATTGTCACTACTTGACATTTAGGCCTCTTGCATTTATGCTTTGGTCAAATATGGCTACCACTTGGTTTGCCCATGCATGACAACCACTTGGAGCTACGTCTTTGGATATATTTGAGCATTTTGGATCAACTGGGAATTACATTTGGTTGTCAGTTACATGCTATTTGAATGCTTTCAGGCTTATGCTTTACGGGTCTGAGATAGCTTGGGATTTCTACTTCAGATATACCCTACGGGGATTTGGAATGTCTGATGATATGTACTCGATTTATTTGAGCATTTCTTGCTCTATTTGCATCTAACTTTACTTCCAGTGGGAGGCTCTTAGCATATTCCGATGTACAGAGAGTTTTACTTACACTTGAGCTTGAGCTTGTGGGACAGTTATATGCATTTTCTCTCTTGAGAGCTTTATGTCTGCACTTAGTCTGTAGTGGGATGATTTGATACACCTACTGGGGCAGGCACCAATCTTTGTCACAGGTTTGTCAATTTCGTATGCATCTTGGATGCTTATGCATTGAGATTCTTACTCTATTAGTTGTTTTGGTGCTTGTTCTCTTCTCTTACCCCGAGACCCATTACATGCATGACTTCTAGACCTATGCGATGTATCTTGCCTGACAGGTTATTGGTTTGATAGTTCTTGGTACCTTCTTGCCCCTTGACACTCACTGTTGGATGTATCTTGCTACTTGGCAATTGTAGTGACATATATATCAGTGATTGCTTCACTTTGGGACAATTTTACACACTGCCGTAATTTATTCCAGCAAGCTGAAATCTGTAGATTTTGAGCACTTGTATGAGGGTAATGCTTACTATTTGATGCTATCTTGGTCATATTTGGTGGACAGGTGGTTCTCTTGGTGATATCCACTCTTTCAACTAGTTTTAGCAGTGATTTTAGTGCATTTTTTGCTAATTACAGAAACCTACAATTTTGTATTTTTGCTTTGATTTGGGACAGTATGGCTGTTCATCTAAAAGACATAGCTCTATTTAACATTGCAAGGTTGAATGGTACCAACAATGGGTATTGGAAGTTCCAAATATGACAGGTTTTGGTGCAAAAGTTGCATATTGAACCATTGTGTTTCAAGGGTGCTAAACCCGAGGATATGGATGATGATGTTTGGATGGAAATTAATGAGCTATGCAAGTCCACCATTATCTTGTCACTCTCAGAAGAGGTCCATCATAATGATGTTGAAGATGAGCATCAAAGTGCATGGGACTTATGGGAGAAGATTCACGAGCTTTATGCACAGTAGAGTCCTACGTCACAGATGTATTGGCTAAAGCAGTGAATGGACCTTCGCATGAAGGAGGGGACATCCCTATCATCTCATTTCAATCGGTTTCATGCTATCATGAAGAATTTGTTGTCACAGGGTATTGAGTTCATAGAAAACTTGCACTCGTTGTTTCCGCTTGGCACCTTGCCTGAATCATGGGATGTCTTCCGTATTGCCATATGCACGAACAAGCTTGATGGGCTGAAAATCAAAGATGTTGAGAGTGCTTTATTGACTGAGGAAATCAATAGGAAAAATAATGATGCTTCCTGCTCTTCACATGCATTGACATTTAGAGGTGGCAGACATGGCAGACATGATAATGATCTTAAGGGCAAGGACTCTCAGAAGTCCAAGTCAAAGCCACGTGGCTGTGTGAAGTCCCATGGACGGAAGTCTGATCTTACCTATCATTATTGTGGGAAAGCAAGACATATTAGGCCACAGTGCTAGAAGATGCGCAATGATAAGTGCAAGGAAAAGGGAAAGGAGAAAGTGCATGAAAATTCTTCTGAGTGCAATATTGTACCTGCAAAGTCCAATGTGAATATAGAAGAGGTTAATATCATGCAGGCCATTGATTCAGATGAGCAATGTTCATGGCCGAACCCACTAGGATTGACTTGAATCTTGAATCCTTGGTGGTCAAGGGTTCCCAATCACTCTACTATATATGGAGTTACCCAATTAAAAAGCAAGTCCATACCCCACTTGGTTCAAGGATAAGTAGGAACGAGAGGGATGCATCACTCCACCTCTCTGCCCTTAGGTCATAATCCCATTCCGGTCCCCAAAAATTGTATGAATTTGGGCATTAACCCGCGTTGCCCAAAGGTCGAATGACAGCAAAATCTTGTGAGAAGCCTCCTAGTTCTCTCTCGGACCACCTTGCACCATAGGATAGACTCGTCAGGGTTTTTCCCACTCGCTTCCCTTGATAGCTTCAATTTTCTAATTAGGTCCTACCACATTTATGTGCGACACTTAAAATTATCTTCCTTAATTAAACCTTTTAGGGAACACGGTTTGTTAGCGTAATTTACACCACTGACACAAAAACAAAACAAGTAGTCCTTTTGACAACCAAGTTCCTTAACTTATCTTCAAGTTAATCTTTGTCTCCTGCCCATACAAGAGAAATTATATATATTCCCTTCTGTCCAATAGAAGTACTCAATCCAAATCACATGGTACTATAATTTCCATCCATTATCTAGAATAGGATCTTCCAACACCCTAGATGTTGGGCACACACGACAGTCTATAGCTCCGTCCAGACTCGGCAACAAGGGGTGTCCAAAGCTCCACTGACCCGGAGCAACCTAGGAGTGAGACAAACTTTCCATGGTTGGCCTTTTCACCACTCGACCTACAGCCCGTGAATTGAGCAGTGCCCTTTCGCGTTGAGACGTAGCATGACCTTGGAGATGATCCACCCACGTAAAATATCCTTCCTTAATTAATCCAATTAAGAATCAAGCACAATCAAGGCAATCAACCTAATATCATCTTCAGAGGAACATTTCTTTATTTCCCATGGTAACTTGTCATTACTGACCCTTGCCATGCATTTACCATCAAACCCAAGCATTTGGAATAATCATCCAAATCACATCCCAACAATGTTTAATGCAAAAGCATTTACAATGTTATTCGATTAGTCAACAAAAACAAGTTATCATTTTCCAAACATTGCAAGAATAGTCGAGATAACCTTCCATCACGTGTTCATTCTCCCCCTTGGGATCTAAGCAATTCCATGCAAAATTTACTTAACACTTCCTCCATTCAGCCTATGACATATGTCAAAGTTTCAACATTGCTCAAGACATGGGTTCTAATAATCCCTTATTTTAATTGATAACTGAACCCTCTTCGTAACAAGTACAAAAGCATCGGTTTTCCCTTTGACTTAGGGTTTCCTAATTCCTTGAGCTTTTCGTTTGCCCTGGAGTTGTTGTTGCATCTGGCCCATCCCTGAATAGGTTTTGATAACATGGTTGCTATCGGTAAATCTCAAGGAATCGTAGTCTTAATCCCAATGATTGTTGTTTGTACTAGCTACGCATGACTTCAAGATCCCAATGAACTAATAGTTTGAGATATTAGCAAGACTTTAATGCAAGATCAATTTGTGTACCATGGACGCATGTTTCATATAATCTTTCCCATGCATGTACCACCTACGTGCATCTACGAGTCTTAACAATATTGTCCTAGCTAAAGAATAATTGAGGACTTATCAATACTTAGCACTTTAGAAATATTATATGCCACTTATGATATGCATGGATTTGTGGCATAGCAACTAGGGAAATTAACTTCCCTTGATACAAGCACTTTGCAACTTCATCCTCGAATATTTGAGCTGGACTTTGTCCTTTCAGTTAACCTATTCTCACACTGCCTAGTAAGGCTGAATGCACCTCGTACGAAAATCAAAGTAGGTAGTCCTTTCATTTGGAAATATAATACTTACGTCCGACAGTACTGCAGTTGGATTGGTAATGATACCCTTGCCCAATGCTTTGTTGCTTGTTGTGGGGTTCCCATCCGCGCGTGTCATTTTCCGATTGGGGGCCATCCCCAATCTTTGCAAGTCGTGCAAGACTTCTGCACCTTGTGCTCGAGGTAGTGGAGCCATTTGTGAGTGATAGATAATCTTACAAACAGGTATAGTTTCGTAGTTGTGGGGGGAGGAGATGCGTGTGGCCACCCCCTTTGGAGGGGAAGGGAAAGAATCTCTCTCTCTCTCTCTCTCTCTCTCTCTCTCTCTCTCTCTCTTTCCCTTTTCTTCTTCCTTCTGTTTCTCTCTCTCTCTTTTCCTCTTCTTCTTCTTCCCTTCTTCTTCTCCTCCTTCTCTTCTTCTCTCGTCTCTCTCTCCCTCTCTCTTACTCTTCTTCTCCCTCTCTCTCTCTCTCTTCTTCTTCTCCTTCTCTTCTCCTTCTCCTCCTTCTCTCCTTCTCTCCTCTGTCTCTCCCTCTCTCTTCTTCTCCTTCTCTCTCCCTCTCTTTTTCTTCTTCTCTTCTTCTTCTTCTTCTTCTCCTCTTCTCTTCTTCTTCACCTCCTTCTCTCCTCTCTCTCTCTTCTTTTTCTCCCCCTTCTCTCCTTCTCTTCTTCTTTCCTCCCTCTCTCCTCTCTTCCCTTCTCTCTCTCTCTCTCTCTCTCTCTCTCTCTCTCTGTGTGCAGTGTCTTGACCCCCTCTCTCCCTTTTTTTCTACGTGTCGATTGGGGGGGAGGGGTCTATTGTGGAAAAGGGTGAGGGGTATTATGGGGAGATGTGGGGAGGAGGTGGAGTCACTGGTCTCTCACTCCACCCACCTCTCACGAGTGCATGGCGGCAGGGATTCCAGGTGGCTGTGGTTGGTCAGGGGAAATCAGGGGTGGGTGGTTGGTAGGCCACATGGCCTGCCCCCTCCATCATCGTTATCTCCATCTGCATTGATGGCTCCCTTTCACTGCCACGTCGTCCTCCTCTCCCGTCATCTTCCCCTCGTTCTCAGTCATCCTCGTCCTTTCCCTTCCCCGTTGGGCACCTGTCATCGGCGCCGACAGGGGGGAAATTTTTTTCGTTTAATCTTTTTAGGGAGGGGTGGTTCGTCCGTGGGACATTACAACTCCATGGCTAGTACTCAAGACAAGGAAGAATTCTATGCCATTCTTAGAGCTCAAGATGGAAGGGAAAGAAATAATGAAGCAGATGTCTCCATGGATGTGGCATGCCCGCTTGAGACATCCTTAGCGGCATGATTTTGTGGTCCATCTAGATGATTTTCTAAGAAATGCCGCTCCGTACTCCTTCAAATAACAGGAGGATTGCTACATAGACTCTCTTGAGTCTACTTATCTACTCCTCTTCTTCTTCACTTCTTCTATTCTCCTCTCTCTCTCTCTCTCTCTCTCTCTCTCTCTCTCTCTCTTCCCCCCCCCCCACCAACAAGCGGATGGTAGTGAGGCATTAAGGCTTAGGCTAGATTTTATAGCCTATTGGCCAATTTCAAATCTTTGTTCAAATTATGTGGAGCTCCCTTGTACCTCAAATTGATGCATTTGAAGATGTCCATTGATCAAACACTTGTGTGGTGAAGCCTTGGGGCTTATGAATGGACATCCATGGCGGCATGCTTAAGGGGGGTGATGGAAATCATCCAGTTGTAGTCTATGTATTTATCCCCTTTTTTTCTCTTTTAAAAAAAATATATGGTTTTTTTCAATCTTACAATTCCACTCCCCCCCTATATCTTGTTCGTGCGAAAGAGGAGATAATATTACAACCTCTTTCCCTTAAGAGGAATCGAGATGTACTCATCTTAAAAGAAGTTAGGACTTGATTCTAGTGAAATGGATATCATAGTACTTGTGGGTTAGGACTCTTTAATGCTTATGCTATGCTAATTGAGTACATGTATCACCAAAGCACTTAAGATTGTAAGGATAAGGTGGACTAGTCATTACAAAGCATTGCAAGTGTAGGGTTCATTACATCTGAGGAAGATCTTTCTAGATTTTTGTTTTTTTTTTTGGGTCCTAGTTTCTTATTACAAATGAGACTAGGGATGTTGCTTACATAAAGTATTCTCATCTATCCAAGTGGCATCCTCCTCAAGATAGTCTTTCCATTAGGGCTGAGATATTTCCTTATGGTTTTGCTTCTAAGGATGTGTTCCTTTACATCAAGTATACTGTCAGATTGAAGCTCAAGGACTCCTTGGGTTGGCATTAAAACTTGTTGATAATCAAGAATATGATCAGGATTGGGTACATAACCTTTTAGAAGGCTAACATGAAATACATTGTGAGCTTTCATGTGTTCAAGAAGTTGTAGCTTATAAGCATTGAGTCACAAACATTTGAGAATCTTGTATGAGCCACAATATCTAGGGCTTAGCTTCTTAAATTTCCCTAAGGACAAGGAACTCTTCTTAGGCCAAACACGAATAAAAACTATGGCTCCTCCCTTAAAGATCTATTCTTGTCTTCCTAGATCACGACATATGCTTTTTGTCAATCCTTGGCAACCTAGATATCTTGTCTGATAGCCTTAACTTGCTCATACATTTCTTCTAACATCTTCTAAGAAGCTTCTACTTTTAAGGTAGGGTGTGAAAAGTTTAGTGAGATTAGACACTCTTGTCCATAAAAATATTGGAATGGGATCATTTGGATGCTTTGATGATATGATGTGTTGTAAGCAAACTCAACCATGTTGAGATATCGAGCTCCACTCGTGATATGCCAGGGTGACCATTGTGCATTTATGTCACCAACTTGTCAGTTGCAGATGCGGTTGGTACACCGCCCATGAATAATAGCTAGATGACAACTATCCTTATCTACTCTAGTTTGTGGCTCAGTTAGTATGCCACCTTAGTTAGTTGAGTTTGGTTTGAGACCCGTATATAGGGTTCTTCTATTTCTTTGTATGAGAGTTCTTTTTGGCTTACACAACTAAGAAGAGGAAAACTGTTTTCAGCCTCCACCTGTGTGTGTATTCCCCCATTGTGCAAGCAAGAAAGCTACAAGTGAGACTCCTTCCTTCTCTCCCACAATCTTGACATGGTATCAGAGCCTTGTTCGTGGTAAGGAGCTCAAGAAAGCAAGCCAAGTTTGCGGTGTTATGGTAAGAGGACCAGTGTTGCTTTCATTCTTCTGTTTTGGGAGCAAGTCTCTGCAGGTAGCACAGCCGGAACGTGCAAGAGTGCATTGTCTCAGGTTGAGACGCCCTTCGCGGTGAAGCAAAAGGGCAGTATATGCTGCGGGTAAGGGCTTTAGCCCTTGGTGGCCCTACTTTTTTGATTTGAGGCCATTTCGGGGCCTGTTTTGGAGGCGGAAGTTTTGTGCGTGCACTCAGGAAAAGGCCCAGTTTTATGCTGTGCGACCACTGTTCTATAGGTCGGTGAAAAGTTACTGTAGAAATTGCATCATATGCCTGTGCGTAGAGACATTGGGAGTTACAGAATCATTCTTGTTGCATGTTGATGCAAAATCATCACTAGGAAGTGACTGTGTGGTCAAATACCACTTTCATCAGTTTTGCAGATTTGCCCTTGTGAGGCTGAAGCTGTGTTCTTTGCAGTGACAGAATTTTTTGCAGTGTTTTGTAATGGCGTCTGATTCTCTTTCACAGATTGTCACTGAAAAGCTTGACAAGAACAACTTCCAAGCATGGAAGTTTAGAATGACGAATTTCCTTATGGGAAAAGGATATTGGGAATTTGTTGCAGGAAATGAAGAAGAACCAGTTCTTCCTGATGTTCCCAATCAACAGCAAATGCAGGCATTTAAAGCATGGCATGAGAGAGCTAGGAAAGTTATGTATTGGCTGTCTATTAGCATTTCAGACTCTATGATTGTGCATATTCAAGATGCAAGTACGCCAAAGGAGGCATGGGATACTTTGTCAAAAATATATAGCACAAATACGCAAGCCAGGAAAATGCAACTCAAGCAAGAGTTGCATAATGTGCAAAGAGAAAATATGAGCATCAATGACTACCACATGAAGGTGAAGAAGATTGCAGATGCACTTGCTTCCATTGGATCGCCAGTGGAAGATGATGATTTAGTTTCTGTGACCTTGAATGGTCTAGGAAAGGATTATGCACAGTTCCGAACATCCATTTCCGTCCGTGAAAGATTTCCTGATTTTGAGAAGTTGATTGCTCTTCTAATTTCTGAGGAGCAGAGAAATGGTGGTGTATCTTCTTCAGGAGGAACTTCAAAAGAATCTGTCTTCTACTCAAATGCTGGAAGAGGTAGAGGCAGAGGTAGAGGAGGCCGATCAGGAGGCCGTGGTAGAAATCAGAATATGCAGCAAACTCAAGAAAACTAGTCCTATGGAGGAGGACGTGGTAACTCTAGAGGCAAGGGGAGCCAAAGAGGTCGTGGTGGATGGCAAAGAGGCCAAAATGCAAACAGCAATGTTGAATGCTACTACTGTGGTAAAATGGGTCATATGGCTAAAGACTGCTATAAAAAGCAGAATGACATCATGAATGGAAAATTGCAACAAGGGAATTATGCATCTTCTAGTAGACAGGGTGATGACAGAAATGAGCATTTGTTTATGGTGCAGCACATGAACAATTCTGTGACAAGTGCAGAAGAAAGCAACGATGTATGGTATGTTGACTCAGGTGCATCAAACCACATGACAGGTCATGTAGAATGGATGGAGGATGCAAGAAAAATGGAAAAACCAGGATTTGTGGAGACTAGTGATGATACTGCACATCCTATTGTGCAGATTGGAAAATTTCCTTTGTCTATGCAGGATGGGAAAAAGAAATACCTGTCAGATGTATTTCATGTCCCAAATATCACCAAGAATCTGGTTTCTATTGGTCAAATGGTTGAGCAGGGCTTGTAGGTCAGATTTAATCCTCATGGATGCTTTGTTGAGGATATGAAAAATAAAGGTCGCTTGATAGCAAAAGGAAAGAAGAAGGGCAGAATGTTTACATTGGATGCAGACATGCTTGAATTGAGTGCAGCAATGTTTGCACATGGGACCGGTGTAGTTGCAGATGTTGATATCTGGCATAAATGCATTGGTCATGTTAATGTACAGCGACTTAAATCAATGCAGGCCCAAAATATTGTTGCAGGATTGCCTAAATTCAAGGTTGCAGAAATGCATAAGGTATGTGAAGCCTGTCAGTTTGGAAAACAGGCAAGGAAACCATTTCCTAGATGTGTTCAAGAGAGTAAGAAGCCATTGGAATTAATCCACTCTGATGTGTGGACTACTAAAGCTACATCTCTTGGAGGCTGTCATTATTTTGTCACTTTTATTTATGACTATAGTAGAAAATTTTGGGTGTATTTTATGAAAAAGAAAAGTGAAGTTTTTGGGCATTTCAAAACTCTTAAAGCTGTGGTTGAAAAAGAAACAAGCCTGCAAATAAAATGCCTAAGGTCAGATGGAGGGGGAGAGTACCTCTCAAATGAGTTTGCAAGGTTCTTGCAGGAGCATGGCATAAAGCAACAATATTCATGCAGTCATACCCCACAACAAAATGGAATTGCAGAAAGAAAAAACAGGCATATTGGAGAGGTATCTCGTACCATGCTCAATGAAAAAGACCTGCCAGACTTTTACTGGGCTGAAGCAGTTGCTACAGCATCTACATAATGAACAGGACTCCCACTGCAGCAATACATGGAATGACTCCAGAGGAGAGGTATACTGGTAGGAAACCAGACATTTCTCATTTGAAGATTTTTGGCTACGTTGCCTATGTTCATGTGCCAGATGAGTTGAGATCCAAGTTGGATCCAAAAGCTGAAAAGTGCATCTTTATTGGTTATTCTCTGCAGCAAAAAGGGTATAGATGCTATAACCCTTCTACTCGTAAGTTTATAGTGAGCAGAGATGTTGTTTTTGATGAGATGAGTAGCTGGTATAGACCAGTAAATGTGATTGATAATGTAGATGCACAAAATGGTAATGCTGCACAGAATTCACAGCAGTAGTCACAAGATATTAGTGGACCTGGAGCGTCCTCTAGCAATGGTTCACATTCTTCGCCATGGACAAGCAGATTGAGATCAGGAGAATCTTCTTAAAGCAATGCAGATAGTAGTATGCAGGTATCACGAAAAGGAAAAGAGTGTTGAGAATCAGCAATCACACTCAAACAGCCTCTTTGTATGGAGTCTCAGGGTCAAGGACATGCAGGCTAACTTATCCCATATGCACAATGGTGCCTACTGCAGTTTCCTACTTTCCTATAAAGCATTGTACTTGCTTCCTTTCTTAAAGCAATGATAGTACTCTTTTCATTTCAGTAAAGTGTCAATGTCATTGTCCACATACACAAGATTGTGTTTATGAGTCCAAGTCTCAATCTTGGAACCTAATTCACTTGTGTAACAAACAGTGTCCATTACATCATGAGTCTACACTTCTCCTTCCATCCTCCATAGCTTCCGGTTATGTCATGCTCTAGATCCCGCATTTCTAACATGGTATCAGAGCCCAGTTGGGCATGGCATTGCTTCTCCAACCTCTCTTGATTCTTCTGAACCTCCATCCAGCTCAGTGTCAGTGTATGACTTCTTTTCTCAACTCTACTCTCACTGAAGTTTCCATGGCAGCCATAGCCAGCAGCACCCTGTCAGATTGAACTGCTTATATCTCACTCCACAAGTCAAATCTCTTGGAGCTTCCTTCTGGAAAAGTATTCCCCAACTCATAAAGCTTCCCTGTATCACATCAATCCAGGACATTGGACCATCTGGAGCTCAGCATTGTGAAAATCCCCAATCTCTGTTCTGTGTCTGCCATAGCCAGACAGGACCTACCTTGCTTGGAGCTTCCATAACTCTTCAACCAGGCCATTTCAGCCCACGATTTCTTCTGGAGACTTGTTCCTCTGCTCAAGGCGCTTCATCTTGGCACAATAATCAATGACATTGATGCTCCCTGGCTCCAGCATTGCAGAAATTCGACCTCGCTGTCCAGATCTGCGCCGATTCTGTTCGCAGCACCTGCGCGCTGCATACTGACTACGATCTGCACAATCTCCATGGGGCTTTGGTAGCCCATGACATAAGCTTCCTAGATATGTAAAAAGTTTTGAAAATGATGCACTGTAGCTCCTGCAATAAGCAAAAAACCAGGCCCCTGTCTCAGAAACCCTAATTCCACCATAGCCAAAAGCTTCAAAATCTTGACATTTTTCACTGTTTCTCTCACTGAAGTTATCAACAGTGATTTTAATCACTGAGCAATACTCTCTGAAGTTCGTTAAAGTACTGTCACTCAGATCTGAAGACATCAGCATCAAATCAAGAAGGGGAAGATTGCTTGGAGTAAAAGACTTTTGCAGATTTGGTATTCATTGACACTTAGTTAGTGCTTTTTAGCACTTGTGTCTCTCAATCAATTCTTCTGTTGCTCAAATCTAATAAAGTCTGAAGTTGATTTGCTACTGTTCCCGTAAATCTAACATGGGCAAAGACTCGCCAAATGCTCGATTCAAAGGAGTCGGATTCCACACTTGGCAAACCCGCATCAAGCTCATCTTGATGAAGAAGGGTCTCTGGGCCATCATAAATGGCAAAGAGAAGAAACCGCAGGACGCGGACCTTGCAACTACTTGGCAAAAGAATGATGACAGAGCCCAGGCCATTATCAAATTGGAGCTAGATGACAGTTATATCCATCACGTGGATAACTGTGAGACCTCACAGGATACATGGAAAAGACTTGACACCCTGTTCGGTGCACAATCTAAATCATCAAAGTATGGTCTCCTAATTGAATTCTTCAGGCTTGAAATGAAGTCCAGCACATCACTTGCCACACATCTTAATTACATGGAAGGACTCCTAACCCAACTTGCAGGAATCAACATTAAAATGGATGAAGATGTTTGCATCGGTGTTCTACTTAAGAGCTTGCCTCCTGAATATAATAACATATCAACAACTTTAATCAACATGCCAAATCCTGAACTTGTTGATATCCAGGCATCACTGTTAGAAGAAGAAAAGAAGCTAAAAACTAAAGAAGAACCAAGTACCTCTAGAGATGAGCATGCATTATATGTTGGCAACAGGTACAAAGGCAAGAAAGATCAGCTCTTTTGTGACTTCTGCAAAAGGACCGGACACACCGAGAAGTTCTGCCACGCAAGAAAGAGATCCCAAAAGGCCTATCTAGTCGCAGTCAAAGAAGAAGAAGAAAATGAAGCAAAGGAAGAAGAAGATGAAGATCACCAGGATCGGAAGGACAAGACTCATCAGTCCTTGTACTCTCATAATTCTGATAGACTGTTTTAATAGTCTTGTATTTTTCCTTGCCCTAATGCTTCCTGCCATAAGCTATGTAAACTCCTTATGTAACTTGGCATTACAGTCCCTGTACACTTTGTGAGGCCCCTATTACAGCCTCTGGATGTCCACCATGTTTATGGTACCCACACTTAGTTTTTTCTGCGACAGCCTCTGGTGTTTTGCCATGTCTGTGGTATACCCACACTTTGCAGGTGGTTCTCATTACAGCCTCTACACACTTTGTGCCTTTCCTAGTTGTGATTGAGGAGGGGTGTTGAGAATCAGCAATCACACTCAAACAGCCTCTTTGTATGGAGTCTCAGGGTCAAGGACATGCAGGCTAACTTATCCCATATGCACAATGGTGCCTACTGCAGTTTCCTACTTTCCTATAAAGCATTGTACTTGCTTCCTTTCTTAAAGCAATGATAGTACTCTTTTCATTTCAGTAAAGTGTCAATGTCATTGTCCACATACACAAGATTGTGTTTATGAGTCCAAGTCTCAATCTTGGAACCTAATTCACTTGTGTAACAAACAGTGTCCATTACATCATGAGTCTACACTTCTCCTTCCATCCTCCATAGCTTCCGGTTATGTCATGCTCTAGATCCCGCATTTCTAACAAAGAGAAGGTAGATCAGCCCATATTTGATATGAATGCAAGTCACTCTTATGTTGATGGTGAATCCAGTGGCTCAGAACAGAGCATTGATGATGAGTTGGGTATTCCTTCTATTGTTACACCTGGAGTACGGAAGACCAGGGATGTTTTGAGAGCACCTGGGGGGAGTGAACCTACTTTGCGCAGGTCTACCAGAGCTAAGTATCCTGTGGATAGGCTGAAATATGATGGATTTACATCCATTCACTATGCCTATATGGTCAAAGTGATACATGACCCAGAACCCAATTCTTTTGAGCAAGCCATGGGAAAAGAAAAATGGGAGAAAGCCATGGATGAAGAAATGGATGCCTTGGAAGCAAATGCTACATGGGAATTGGTACCTTTGCCTAAAGGTAAGAATGCAATTGGCTGTAAGTGGGTTTATAAGGTGAAGCATAATGCAGATGGTTCTGTGAATAGATACAAGGCAAGATTAGTAGTCAAAAGGTATGCACAAACATATGGCATTGATTATGAAGAAACATTCAGTCTGGTTGCAAGGATGGCAACCGTAAGAGCAGTTATTTCTATGGCTCCATCAAAGGAATGGTCTTCACATCAGATGGATGTAAAGAATGCCTTCTTGCATGGTGATTTGCAAGAAGAGGTATATATGGAGTAGCCACCAAGTTATGTGCATGTTGTTCATCCTGAGTTTATTTGCAGGTTTAAGAAAGTATTGTATGGCTTGAAGCAAGCACCTAGAGCATGGTCTGACAAGATAGGTCAGTATCTTGTCACTATTGGCTTTCAGATTTCCAAGGCAGATTTTTCACTTTATGTGAGAAAAACAGAGAAAGGTATTATGCTACTTGTCATTTATGTTGATGATTTGATTATGACAGGTGACAGTGATGAAGATATCCTTCATGTGAAAATGCTATTGAAGCATGAATTTGAGATGAAGGATTTGGGAGAGCTGGGTTATTTCTTGGGCATTGAGGTGATTAGATCACCAAGTGGGATACGGCTCTTGCAGAGGCAGTATGGATTGGATATGCTATCCAAATATGGGATGACAGGCTGTAAGCCTATTTCAGTTCCTTTGGAGCAGAATGTGAAGCTGAGTGCAGATGCAGGTGAGCTTCTGGAAGACCCTACTATGTACAGACGCATAGTAGGAAGTTTGATTTATATGACTATTACCAGGCCAGATTTGAGCTATGTTGTTGGATTGGTAAGTCAGTTTATGCAGGCTCCAATGGAACCACATTTGGATGCGGCTAGACGCATACTCAGGTATGTGAAGTCCACATTGCAGTATGGACTACTTTATGAGACTGGGGTTCAGATACAGTTGCATGGATACACTGATGCTGATTAGGCTGGTAGTATTTCTAATAGACGATCTATCAGTGGATATGTGTTCTCTTTTGGGAGTGCTACAGTCACTTGGAGCAGCAAGAAACAGCCTACAATTGCCTTGTCGAGCACAGAGGCTGAGTACAGGGGTGCAGCAATGGCTGCATGTGAGGTAGCTTGGTTGCATAAGCTACTTTATGATATGCATCAGCCTACAGACGGGCCAGTTGTCATTTATTGTGACAACATGAGTAGTATACACTTGGCAAATAACCCATTCTATCATGCTAGAACAAAGCACATTGAGGTGCATTATCACTATGTGCGAGAGAGAGTTTTACTAGGTCTTATTGATCTAGTTTATGTCAGCATAGAGGATCAGGTAGCTGACATATTCACGAAGGCATTGGGTGCAGAGAAGCTGCACAAGTTCAGAGACCTGCTTGGTGTGCAGGAATTGGGATTGAGCTCGAGGGGGAGTGTTGAGATATCGAGCTCCACTCGTGATATGCCAGGGTGACCGTTATGCATTTATGTCACCGACTTGTCAGTTGCAGATGCGGTTGGTACACCGCCCATGAATAATAGCTAGATGACAGCTATCCTTATCCACTCTAGTTCGTGGCTCAGTTAGTATGCCACCTTAGTTAGTTGAGTTTGATTTGAGACCCATATATGGGGTTCTTCTATTTCTTTGTATGAGAGTTCTTTTTGGCTTACACAACTAAGAAGAGAAAAACTGTTTTCAGCCTCCACCTATGTGTGTATTCCCCCATTGTGCAAGCAAGAAAGCTACAAGTGAGACTCCTTCCTTCTCTCCCACAATCTTGACAAACCAAAGATAGGTATTGTATCCATCACTTAGGCTTCTTGCAGTAGTAAGCTCTAAGTATTTCTTCAATGAATTGGTTGACCCGTTCAATTTTTCCATTACTTTGAGGGTGATAGATGGTGTTGAAACAAAGTTTGGTTCTCAAATAAACTCTTCCAAAAATGAGAAATGAAGAGAGAATCACAATTAGTGACAATCCTTTTAGGCAAAACATGCAGCCTAAAAATATTCTTCACAAAGTTCCTTGCAATATATCTAAAGACTTGTAGTTGGCCTTAACTAGCATGAGGTGAACAAACTTAGTTAGTGTATCCACAATAACTAAGATTGCATTGTATCCTCCTTGGACACAAGATAATCCAACTACAAAATACATGCTAATAAATTTTCACTTCATTTGGAAATGTCAAGTAGTTGGAACTTCCTTGGCATCTTGACACACTCAGTCTTGACCCGGTTGGTAGCTCATGCATTCAATGACATATTTAAGCACATCTCCCTTGAGATTTTTCCAATGAAAGCTTCTTCTAACAATGTTGAGAGTCTTGCATAGCTCGAATATCCTAAGAAAGGAGAATCATGGGCTTCCCAAAGTATCTTCTACCTAAGGTCTTTACTTCTAGGGATGCACAACCTCGTCTTGAAGTAGATAAGTCCTTCTTTTGTAGAGAAGTTCAAATACTTGAATTTGAACTTAGGGTATGTCTCTTTGGACATGACTTCTTGTATCATCTATTGGTACCTTGGGTCCTTACTTGCTTCCTCCTTAGCCATTTCTATGATTGGATTATGAGGAATTGACATTAGAGATCTTGCCATGGAGGGTTCTTTTGAGATAAGGGTGTTGAGAAATGCTTTATGGCTTCTGCAATGGCATTCTCCTTACCTAGCTTGTACTTGATCTTGAAGTCATACTCATACAAGACTTCAATCCATCGTCGTCGCCTCATGTTTAGATCAGGTTGAGTAAAGATCCATTTGAGACTTTTATGATTGATAACTAAGGTAAACTTGCTACTAAGAAAGTAGTGTCTCTGTAGTTTGAGAGCAAGAATTACATCAAGTAGCTCTAGATCATGGGTAGCATAGTTCTTCTCATGAATCTTCAACTTCCTAGAAGAGTAGACTATCGAATGGCCTTCTTGCATGAGCACATAGCCTAATGCAATAGATCTTGCATTAGTGACAGCTTCAAATTCTTGGTTCAAGTCGAGTAGTTTTAGAATAGGACTATTTAAGGCAGTTTGCTTCTTAAGTAAGTTAGTTCTCATGGGTGTGACAATCACGGCATAATCCTTGCTAAAAATCATGTACCATCCCATCAAGCACAGAAAAGTTTGAACTTCCTTAATTGTTGTTGGGGATGCCCATTCTTGTACATCTTTAACCTTGCCAGGGTCTACTACAATCCCTTTGTGAGAGACTATAAATCCAAGGTACTCAATTTGCCTCTTAAAGAATGCACATTTCTTCTTCTTGGCATAAGGCTTATGCATCCTCATTATTTCAAGGACAATTAAAAGTTGTGCTTCATGATCTTTATCCCTCTTTGAGTAAGTCTAGATGTCATTGAAGAAGACAAGAACAAAGTCATCAAGATAGGGCAAAAAAAATATCTTACATCAGTATATTAAATGTTGCAGGTGTCAAGATTGTGGGAGAGAAGGAAGGAGTCTCACTTGAAGCTTTCTTGCTTGCACAATGGGGGAATACACACAAGGGTGGAGGCTGAAAATAGTTTTTCTCTTCTTAGTTGTGTAAGCCAAAAGAACTCAAGTACAAAGAAATAGAAGAACCCTATGTATGGGTCTCAAACCAAACTCAACTAACTAAGGTGGCATACTAACTAAGCCACGAACTAGAGTAGATAAGGATAGCTATCATGTAGCTATTATTCATGGGTGGTGTACCAACCGCGTCTGCAAAACTGACAAGTCGGTGACATAAATACACAACGGTCACCCTAGCGTATCACGAGTGGAGCTCGATATCTCAACACTCCCCCTCGAGCTCAATCCCAATTCCTGCACACCGAGCAGGTCTCTAAGCTTGCGCAGCTTCTCTGCGCCCAATGCCTTCGTGAATATGTTAGCTACCTGATTCTCTGTGCTGACATAAACTAGATCAATAAGACCTAGTAAAACCCTCTCTCGCACATAGTGATAATGCACCTCAATGTGCTTTGTTCTAGCATGATAGACTGGGTTATTTGCCAAGTGTATACTACTCATGTTGTCACAATAAATGACAACTGGCCCATCTGTAGACTGATGCATATCATAAAGTAACTTATGCAACCAAGCTACCTCACATGCAGCCATTGCTGCACCCCTGTACTCAGCCTCTGTGCTCGACAAGGCAACTGTAGGCTGTTTCTTGCTGCTCCAAGTGACTGCAGCACTCCCAAAAGAGAACACATATCTACTGATAGATCGTCTATCAGAAATACTACCAGCCCAATCAGTATCAGTGTATCCATGCAACTATATCTGAACCCTAGTCTCATAAAATAGTCCATACTGCAATGTGGACTTCACATACCTGAGTATGCGTCTAGCCACATCCAAATGTGGTTTCCTTGGAGCCTGCATAAACTGACTTACCAATCCAACAACATAGCTCAAATCTGGCCTGGTAATAGTCATATAAATCAAACTTCCTACTATGCGTCTGTACATAGTAGGGTCTTCTAGAAGCTCACCTGCATCTGTGCTCAGCTTCACATTCTACTCCAAAGGAACTGAAATAGGCTTACAGCCTGTCATCCCATATTTGGACAGTATGTCCAATCCATACTGCCTCTGCAAGAGCTGTATCCCACTTGGTGATCTAATCACCTCAATGCCCAAGAAATAATGCAGCTCTCCCAAATCCTTCATCTCAAACTTCTGCTTCAATAGCATTTTCACATGAAGGATATCTTCATCACTGTCACCTGTCATAATCAAATCATCAATATAAATGACAAGTAGCATAATACATTTCTCTGTTTTTCTCACATAAAGTGAGAAATATGCCTTGGAAATCTAAAAGCCAATAGTGACAAGATACTATCCTATCTTGTCAGACCATGCTCTAGGTGCTTGCTTCAAGCCATACAAGGCTTTCTTCAACCTGCAAACAAACTCAGGATGAACAGCATGCACATAACCTGGTGGCTGCTCCATATAGACCTCTTCTTGCAAATCACCATGCAAGAAGGCATTCTTTACATCCATCTGATGTAAAGACCATCCCTTTGATGCAGCCATAGCAATGACTGCTCTTACAGTTGCCATCCTTGCAACCGGACTGAATGTTTCTTCATAGTCAATGCCATATGTTTGTGCATACCCCTTGACTACTAATCTTGCCTTGTATCTGTTCACAGAACCATCTGCATTGTGCTTCACCTTATAAACCCACTTACAGCCAATTGCATTCTTACCTTTAGGCAAAGGTACCAATTCCCATGTAGCATTTTCTTCCAAGGCATCCATTTCTTCATCCATGGCTTTCTCCCATTTTTCTTTTCCCATGGCTTGCTCAAAAGAAGTGGGTTTTGGTTCCTGTATCACTTTGACCATATATGCATAGTGAATGGCTGTAAATCCATCATATTTCAGCCTATCCACAGGATACCTAGCTCTGGTAGACCTACGCAAAGTAGGTTCACTCCCAGGTGCTCTCAAAACATCCCTAGTCTTTCTTACTCCAGGTGTCACAATAGAAGGAATACCCAACTCATCATCAATGCTCTGTTCTGAGCCACTGGATTCACCATCCACATAAGAGTGACCTGCATTCACATCAAACATGAGCTGATCTACCTTCTCTTTTCCTTTTCGTGATACCTGCATACCACTATCTGCATTGCTTTGATAAGATTCTCCTGATCTTAATCTGCCTGTCCATGGCGAAGAATGTGAACCACTGCTAGAGGACGCTCCATGTCCACTAATATTTTGTGACTGCTGCAGTGAATTCTGTGCAGCATTACCATTTTGTGCATCTACATCATCAATCACATTTACTGGTTTATACCAGCTACTCATCTCATCAAAAACAACATCTCTGCTCACTGTAAACTTACGAGTAGAAGGGTTATAGCATCTATACCCTTTTTGCTGTAGAGAGTAACCAATAAAGATGCTCTTCTCAGCTTTTGGATCCAACTTGGATCTCAACTCATCTGGCACATGTACATAGGCAATGCAACCAAAAATTTTCAAATGAGAAATATCTGGTTTCCTACCAGTATACCTCTCCTCTGGAGTCATTCCATGTATTGCTGCAGTGGGAGTCTTGTTCATTATGTAGACTGTTGTAGCAACTGCTTCAACCCAATAAAAATCTGGCAAGTCTTTTTCATTGAGTATGACACGATATACCTCTCCAATATGCCTGTTTTTCCTTTCTGCAATTCCATTTTGTTGTGGGGTATGACTGCACGAATATTGCTGCTTTATGCCATGCTCTTGCAGGAACCTTGCAAACTCATTTGAGAGGTACTCTCCCCCTCCATCTGACCTTAGGCATTTTATCTGCAAGCCTGTTTCTTTTTCAACCATAGCTTTAAGAGTTTTGAAATGCCCAAAAACTTCACTTTTCTTTTTCATAAAATACACCCAAACTTTTCTACTTAGTCATCAATAAAAGTGACAAAATAATGACAGCCTCCAAGAGATGCAGCTTTAGTAGTCCACACATCAGAGTGGATTAATTCCAATGGCTTCTCACTCTCTTGAACATGTCTAGGAAATGGTTTCCTTGCCTGTTTTCCAAACTGACAGGCTTCACATACCTTATGCATTTCTGCAACCTTGAATTTGGGCAATCCTACAACAATATTTTGGGCCTGCATTGATTTAAGTCGCTGTACATTAACATGACCAATGTGTTTATGCCAGATATCAATATCTGCAACTACACCGGTCCCATGTGCAAACATTGCTGCACTCAATTCAGACATGTCTGCATCCAATGTAAACATTCTGCCCTTCTTCTTTCCTTTTGCTATCAAGCGACCTTTATTTTTCATATCCTCAACAAAGCATCCATGAGGATTAAATCTGACCTGCAAGCCCTGCTCAACCATTTGACCGACAGAAACCAGATTCTTGGTGATATTCGGGACATGAAATACATCGGACAGGTATTTCTTTTTCCCATCCTGCATAGACAAAGGAATTTTTCCAATCTGCACAATAGGATGTGCAGTATCATCATCAGTCTCCACAAATCCTGGTTTTTCCATTTTCTTTGCATCCTGCATCCATTTTGCATGACCTGTCATGTGGTTTGATGCACCTGAGTCAACATACCATACATCATTGATTTCTTCTGCACTTGTCACAGAATTGTTCATGTGCTGCACTATAAATAAATGCTCATTTCTGTCATCACTCTGTCTACTAGAAGATGCATAATTCCCTTGTTGCAGTTTTCCATTCATGATGTCATTCTGCTTTTTATAGCAATCTTTAGCCATATGACCCATTTTACCACAGTAGTAGCATTCAACATTACTGTTTGCATTTTGGCCTCTTTGCCATCCACCACGACCTCTTTGGCTCCCCCTGCCTCTAGAGTTACCACGTCCTCCTCCATAGGACTGGTTTTCTTGAGTTTGCTGCATATTCTGATTTCTACCACAGCCTCCAAATCGGCCTCCTCTACCTCTGCCTCTACCTCTTCCAGCATTTGAGTAGAAGACAGCTTCTTTTGAAGTTCCTCCTGAAGAAGATGCACCACCATTTCTCTGCTCCTCAGAAATTAGAAGAGCAATCAACTCCTCAAAATCAGGAAATCTTTCACGAACTGAAATGGATGTCCGAAACTGTGCATAATCCTTTCCTAGACCATTCAAGGTCACAGAAACTAAACCATCATCTTCCACTGGCGACCCAATGGAAGCAAGTGCATCTGCAATCTTCTTCACCTTCATGTGGTAGTCGTTGATGCTCATATTTTCTCTTTGCACATTGTGCAACTCTTGCTTGAGCTGCATTTTCCTGGCTTGCGTATTTGTGCTATACATTTTTGACAAAGTATCCCATGCCTCCTTTGGCGTACTTGCATCTTGAATATGCACAATCATAGAGTCTGAAATGCTGATAGACAGCCAGTACATAACTTTCCTGGCTCTCTCATGCCATGCTTTAAATGCCTGCATTTGCTGTTGATTGGGAACATCAGGAAGAACTGGTTCTTCTTCATTTCCTGCAACAAATTCCCAATATCCTTTTCCCATAAGGAAATTTGTCATTCTAAACTTCCATGCTTGGAAGTTGTTCTTGTCAAGCTTTTCAGTGACAATCTATGAAAGAGAATCAGACGCCATTACAGAACACTGCAAAAAATTCTGTCACTGCAAAGAACACAGCTTCAGCCTCACAAGGGCAAATCTGCAAAACTGGCGAAAGTGGTATTTGACCACACAGTCACTTCCTAGTGACGATTTTGCATCAACGGGCAACAGGGATGATTCGGTAACTCCCAATGTTTCTGCGCACAAGCATACAATGCAATTTCTATAGTAACTTTTCACCGACCTGTAGAACAGTGGCTGCACAGCATAAAACTGGGCCTTTTCCTGAGTGCGTGCAGAAAACTTCCGCCTCCAAAACAGGCCTCGAAATGGCCTCAAATCAAAAAAACAGAGTCGCCAAGGGCTAAAGCCCTTACCCGCAGCATATACTGCCCTCTTGCTTCACCGCGAAGGGCGTCTCAACCTGAGACAATGCACTCTTGCAATTTTCGACTGTGCTGCCTAGCAGAGATCTGCTCCCAAAACAGAAAATGAAAGCAACATTGCTCCTCTTACCAGAACACCGCGAGCTTGGCTTGCTTTCTTGAGCTCCTTACCACGAACAAGGCTCTGATACCATGTCAAGATTGTGGGAGAGAAGGAAGGAGTCTCACTTGAAGCTTTCTTGCTTGTACAATGGGGGAATACACACAAGGGTGGAGGCTGAAAACAATTTTTCTCTTCTTAGTTGTATAAGCCAAAAGAACTCAAGTACAAAGAAATAGAAGAACCCTATGTATGGGTCTCAAACCAAACTCAACTAACTAAGGTGGCATACTAACTGAGCCACGAACTAGAGTAGATAAGGATAGCTATCATGTAGCTATTATTCATGGGCGGTGTACCAACCACGTCTGCAACTGACAAGTCGGTGACATAAATACACAACGGTCACCCTGGCGTATCACGAGTGGAGCTCGATATCTCAACAGCAGGTACATTGGTTAACACAAAGGACATCACAATGAATTTGTAATGGCCATACCTTATATTAAATGCAATTTTTAGAATGTCTTCTTCTTTGATCATTATCCAATAATAGCCTAATTGTAGATCAATCTTTGAGAAGATCTTTGTACCTTAGAGATGGTCAAGTAATTCATCTATCCTTGGGATTGGATATTTGTTCTTGATCATCACTCTCCTAAGTTAAATTCCACTCTTGTATTCTGTTGAGCAAAATTTCCTCTTTCCCATTTGCCAATTCCACTAATAACTTAAATGCACGTTTGGTATCTATTCCTAGCATCTTTGCACACTTCGATGAGATAAATGAGTGGGTGCTTCCACAATCAATCAAAAACTTAAAGGTTTTACCTTGGTAAGTTTTCGGGGTCGAGATTATTGAGAACTGGCGATTGGGGTCCTTGTTGAGAGTAGCATGTACCATTGCTCTTTTCATATCCACTTCTAAAGTGGGGTATTTACCTTTGTTTGTTCCTTTGTTCCTCCCTTTAAAGGTTACTCTAGTAACTTTCCCCTTGGTGGTTGAAATTGCTCATATCTGACCATGAAATTTCCCTTGGTGGATTGGTTGACCTAACTTTGGGCATAGTCTTTTGAAGTGGCCTGATTTGTTGTAATGGAAGCATCTTAGTACCTCCTTGTTGCCGACTATAGGTACAAAGTTTTCAATTGCACTTGTATTGGCCTTCTTCCTTTGCCTAGTTTGGTATTGTCCTCGGATCCTTTTGACATATCCTTGTAGTCCTTTGTATGGAGGACTTTGTCCCCAAAATGTGCCACTCTTGGATGTTGATTAAAGTTCCTATATGATGGGAATACTTTAGAAGGGACAAATCTAGAATAGTAGGCCTCCAAGGTTAATCAAGATTACTTTAAGCTAAAATTTCATTCATTTTCAATGTGCAATAGGCGGGTGGGAGGTATCACCCGCGTACAACTTCCTTTGGTTTTTCCCAAGTAATGGTTACTTCTATAACTGCTTGGTCCTTATACCATTGCTTCCACAAGATTCGAGCTTTACTTATCAACTTTGATTTTGCTATCATTGCCTAATTTGGAGGAGCAATGCCTGCACACGGGAGCGAAGTAATCCTCAATAGATTTTATCCAAATTTTTGCTTCGGACTTGACATCCTTTTCTTTGCCATTAGACTTGGGTGGTTTGATTTGCTTGAGAAGGAATTTCTTCTCTTGCACTTCCACCAGGGTAAGCATAGACATGGAAGGCGCAATGCCATGGTTTTGTTAATATTTTCAAGATTAGTTGTACATCTTGAGAGCTTACAATATTCATCTCTCTTGAGGTTTTTTTCAATACCTGAATCCACAAAATTTTTTCAAATTTCTAGCGTAAGGTTAGTACAAAGCACACAATCTTGCAAAAATCTTAGACTCTTTTATTATTCATGGTTTGTGATAGGGCTAACCAAAATTTGTTATTTACATCAAGTACACATACTTTGGGTGGCCTTAATAATAAGAAGTCTTGGAAATCATTTGTCACTCTTGTATATGTACGAAAGCCATTTCTAGATTTTGAGGAGTTGGTTTCTCTCATGATTACCAAAGAGATTAATATGCAAAATGACTCATCTAAAAGAAATGGTGAATAGGTCCAAGTATTTTACTCAAGTTGAGTAAGGGGATGTGGAAGATTCTCTTCGAGAGGTCATGGTATGGGATGATGTACTGGTGATAACCAACAAAACATGTTAAATCAGGAATTTGGTGAAATACAGGTTTCGGGAGGCCGTGGAAACTTTAGAGGCAGGGAAAGCTCTAGAGGAAGAGGTGGATTGGCAGAACAAAGGTTCTCAAAATTCTACTATTGTTTGCTATTATTGTGGTAAAACATGTCATATTGTAGCCCATTATTATGCTAAGAAGGATAATATCCATAGTGATAAATTGCAACAATGAAATCTTCATGATAGAATGAAGACAAAAATGAGCATCTATTTATTATGTAGCATATGATGAATGCTATTATAGAAAATGAGACATAGGATCATGTATGATATGTCGATTCAGGTGTATCTAATCATATGACTAGTCATATTGAGTGGTTTGAAGAGATGCATGACTTACAAAATCCAAATTATGTACAAAGATGTAATGATTCATGCTACCCAATTTCACACATTGGAAAGGTTCCCTTTTCCTTGCATAATGCTCAAATAAAGAGTCTGTCAGATGTATTACATGTGCCATCAATCACAAAGAATTTAATATCCATTGGTCAAATGGTAGAGCGAGGGTTGTAGATTCAATTTAATGCAAAAGGTTGTTTTATAGAAGACTTTAATGATAAGTGTAGGTTGGTTGCAAAAGGAAGTAGAGTTTGTCGCATATTCACTTTAGATTCTAGAATTTCTGCAATAAATGCTCCTATGTATGCTAAAGAAAAAGGGATGGTTGCAGACATTGAAATATGGCATAAGTGTATTGGACATAAAAATGTGCAAAGAGTGAAATTAATGCAATCCAAAGGATTGGTTACAGGGTTATCTGCTTTTAGAGTTGTAGAATTTCATAAAGTGTATAAAGCATGCCAGTTTGGCAAGTAGATAAGACAATCCTTTTAACATGACAGAGATATGAGTAGAAATATGCTTGATGTTGTGCATAAAGATGTTTGGGGGCCTAGACAAAATGTATCTCTTGGTGGCAGCAAATACTTTGTCATGTTTATTGATGATTGTTCAAGGAAACTATGGTTATATTTCATGAAGAAAAAGAGTGATGTATTTGAGCACTTTAAATCTTTCAAGGGGGGTATTGAAATAGATTCAAGCTTTAAAGTTAAGTGCTTAAGATCAGATGGAGGGGGAGAGTACCTCTCTAATGAGTTTTGTGGATTCTTGAGTTCTCATGGGATAAAGAGGTATTTTACCTGCAGATATACCCCACATCAGAATGGGGTTGCAGAAAGAAAAAATAGGCATATTACAAAAGTTTCACGAGGTATGGATGACTGAAAAGAATATGCCAAAACATTTTTGGACTGAAGCTATTTATACTAATGTCTATATTATGAACAAAACTCCCACAACAATAGTTTATGGGTTGACCCCCAAAGAATGCTTTATAGGTAACAAGCCCGATGCATCATACTTGAAAGTTTTTGGCTATATTGCATATGTTCATGTGCTAGATGAGCTACAAAAGAAGCTTGATCCAAGGGCCTAAAAATATATTTTTACTGGATACTCTTTAGAACAGAAAGGGTATCATTGTTATAACCTTGCCACATGTAAGTTTAGAGTGAGCAAGGATATTATTTTTAATTATATGAGTAGTTGATATACATACACAATGACGTATTAGATTATGATAGCTATGTGCAAGAAGAAAGGCAAGGATCATAGAGCCTTAATGGACTAGAAACATCATCTGGTACTATACCTATAGTTAGCCATTGGTTTGGGAGACTAAGGAGTAGCCCCACATCTTCAGGTGGATCTATAAGTATTGCAAGTAAAGACAAAGGGAATAAGAAAGTGTTGGATGGTAATGATACATCTACTAGTCATTTGGGATTGATGGAGATTCTAGTGGTCTAGAGAGTTTGGATGATGAGCTTAGTATTCCTTCAGTCAGGACACCAGGTATACAAAGAAAACATAGTAATGTAAAGGCTCCACTAAGTGATCTAGTGGTATGCATGTCTAATAGGGTCAGATACCCTATTAAAAGATTTGGTTTTGAAGGTTATGCAACTTACCATTATGCTCATATGGTGAAGATAGTTGAGGATGTTGAGCCCTTTTGTTTTGAGGATACTATTGATCATGCTCTTTGGGATGCAGCAATGGATGAGGAGATGACTGTGTTAAAAGCCAATAAGACTTGGGATTTGGTACCCTTACCTAAGGACAAGAAATCCATTTTCTATAAGTGGGTTTACAAAATCAAGCATAATCTAGATGGTTTGATTAAAAGGTATAAGGCTAGGCTGGTTGCAAAAGGCTATGCTCAAACATATGGCATAGATTATGATGAGACATTTAGTCCAGTTGCTAGGATGGCAATTGTTAGATGTATGATTGCTTTGGTAGTAGTGCCAAAGGTTGGAGTTTGGAGTGAATGGATGTCAAGAATGCCTTCTTGCATGGAGAATTACAAGAAGAGGTATGTATGGATATTTAAAGCATCCCACATATGTGTGCAGATTAAAGAAGGCACTCTATGGGTTGAAGCAAGCACCTAGAGCACAGTCTAACAAGATTAGAGAGTATCTTGTCAATATTGGCTTTTATATTTTTTATGTTGATCACTCACTTTATGTGAGAAAGGGAGATGGAGGTTTAGCCATCATAATCATCTATGTGGATAACTTGATTATTACATGTGATAGTGACAATGGGATTGCTGAAGTTAAGGAATTTTTGAAGAAAAAGTTTGAGATGAAGGATTTTGGTAAGCTAAGATGATGCTTTCTTGGTATTGAGATGATCATATGTGATGATTTTATATGGCTATCCCAAAGGCAATATGGCTTGGATATATTATCCAAGTATGGTATGACAGCATATAAGCCTCTTTTAGTACCATTGGAGCAAAATATAAAGTTGAGTTCTGACATTGGGGATGAGATAGAAGACCCTACTATGTTCAAAAGGATAGTAGGGAGTATGATTTACATGACTATAATAAGGCCAGACTTGAGCTATATTGTTGGCCTTCTCAGTCAATTTATGCAAATGCCTAGAAAGCCTCATTTGGATGCAGTTAGACACATATTGAGGTATGTGAAGTCCACTTTACATCATGGACTTTTTTATGAGGTAGGTAAGGATGTACATGTGTTTGGATACATAGATGTAGATTGGGCTAGTAGCATGTTAGACAAAAGATCTACCAATGGATTCATATTTTCCCTTGGCCATATAGCAGTTACATGGAGCAGCAAAAAACAACCTACAATTGCTTTATCAAGTACAAAGACTGAGTATAGAGGTGCTAGTATGGCACCATATGAGGTGATATGGTTGCAAAAGTTATCGAGTGATTTGGATGTGCAGAGAGATGGTCCAATTGTCATTCACTGTGAGAGCATGAGTAGTATACAACTAGCTAGGAACCCATGTTCCATGCTAGGACAAAACACATCGAGATGCACTACCACTTTGTGAGAGAGAAGGTACTTACGAGAGAGATTGACTTAGTATATGTTGGCATACAGAATTAGATAGCTGACATTTTCACAAAGGCATTGGGTGTAGAGAAGCTTTACTTGGAGTTGCAAAGATACAATTGAGCTTGAGGAGAAGTGTTGAGATGGCAAGCTCAACACATGCAGACATTGATGTTGATGATGGACCACCTGACTAGATGGGTCTGTATGTCTACACTTAGTACATCGGTGGTCATTATGATCCTCACAGGGCCACTAACTTATCACTTATTACATTTTGTTTGATGCACCTACTTAGTGCTGGCATAGTTATAATGCTAGTCAATTAGCATAGTTAGTTATGCACTGTTTGAATTAGCAGGCCACTTTCATTTATATTGAATATTATCTATACTTTGTGTACATTGCATTGTGGGGGGAAGAAGAAGAAAAAACTAGCAAGAAAATATTTTGGCCTCCATCTCTCTTCTTGTATTCTTGAGTGAGCTTCCTCTTATATGTGTGGTGTGTGTTTGGCGCATCAACTCAAGAAAGTCCCCCCACCACGTGATTCTTATGACCATTTAAGATCTTCCATCCAATTGATTCTTTTAAGGTTGTTTTGAAGGTAGGCAATTTGATTGGCATTGATAAAGCAATAGACCTTGCTTCGCATCCACCGGTGGACACTCCCAATGTAGTGGTGAAGGACTGTATGTATGCTCCAATATCCTCATGAAGCGATCTCACCAATCAAAGTGGAGGGAATGTATCGTTGAGATAAACATTTCTCTAAATACCAAGATTTTTTACCATATATTCATTATTATGAAAGAGATTATGTCAATACTTAGAGGGTGAATCATTTCTTTCATTCAGTGTTTCCTTAAACAAGGTTACAAACAAATCCTTCCTATACCTTAATTTCATTTTTCTCTGATACCACATGTGATGTGCCCACTCAAAACATCCTCAGTGGCATGATTTTTTAGTCCATCAAGATAATTTTCTAAGAAATATTGCTTGGTACTCATTCAGATAACACAAGGATTCTTGCCTAGACTCTCTTGAGTGTACTTATCCACTTCTCCTCTTCTATTCTCCTCTCTCACTATGTGTGTGTGTGTGCAATGGCGGAAAGTGGTAGTGAGGAATTAGCCTAAGCAAAGTCTTAAGCTAGCTTTTATAGTTTATCAACCAATTTCTAATCCCTGTTCAAATTACATGGAGCTCCCATATACCTCAAATTGATGCATTTGAAGCTATCCATTGATCAAACACTTGTGTGGTGAAGCCTTGGGATTAACGAATGGACATCCATGGTGACATGCTCAAGGGGAATGATGGTGACCACACAGTTGGTCAACTAATGGACTTAGCCCTTTTTTTCTCTTTAAAAAAATTCTAAGTTTTTTCTAAACTTTAGAATTCCACGCCTCCCCCTTAATACTTGTTTGTGTGAAAGGGGGGAGAATATTATAATGGAAGCTTGTAGGAAAGCTTGAGAGAAAGAGAAAAAACTCTTGATTAGCAAAAAGTAGACTTGTTTAAGCTTTTTTATCTCCATTAACTCAAGTTAGTCCAAGAATCTCCAAATGGGTCTCATCATGACCATGAGATCCTAAAATATCCAAGAAAATTCCTTTTTTTTTTAATTTCTCCAAGAACCTCAAAGATAGTCACGTCTTACTGTAAAGAGCCCTAACTAGTCACTGTTTGAATTGTAACAAGATTTGTGAAAAAAAATTAACTCCAATTATCCTGTAATGGTGTTAGTAACCAAATCAAAGCTTGAAAACAACCTTACCATTGTTGAGATTTATACAATAAAACTCCTAAGATAGCCTCTTCATATCGATCAGTAGGGCAAGGGATATGCAATAACTTAGGAGAAGTTACATTTATCCCATAGGCACAGTGAGGAAAGTGGCACCATCCTATAACTATAAAAGAGAGTACTTCAAAATAATTTGAATGCAATGATATTGTACTTTGTAATTTCACTCTTGTCTTTCTCTACTCAAGATTAAATTTATGAGTCCAAGCTAATCTATCTTGGAACCTTATTCACTTGATTAATAGTAAGTGTGTCTAGTCTTAGTCATCATACATGTTGTCATTGACTTCCATCCATAGCTAAACCTTACTCAAGGTGGAGCCCCAAGAGAGACACTAAGAAAAATAGGGAATCTATTGCAAGAAAATCTATATTGTCACACCAACAAGCATGTTCTTCATAGTCTAATCAACCATAAGAAGAAAAACAACACCAATCCTCTCAAATCTTCATGTAATATCATATAGCAATTCTCCCACGGATTTATCACAACAAACTTCAACACATTCTTCATATTCTTTATAGAAACCATCAAAATAACTACAATGTCACAAAAGATAGATCAACTTTGAATGGAAATCATCACATAGTATTCATATTTCATCATCTTCATAGTCTTCATAGTCTCTCTCATGTAGATACAATGTTTCTCATAGAAAATTGGCTATCTCTCATACTCTCTATCTCTCACATATCCTCTCTCTCAATATTAAATTGGAATAATGAAAAATAACACTCCATAATCCCTCTTTGGTCGTCGATACCCCTCCCAAGAGGTATATCTGATATGAAGGGTCACTAGAGCCACTACAGTATCAATAGTGTCACTATTACCCCAATCTTTACTTGAGTCTTTAGCAGCTATTTCTTCTACTTCTTTGAGCTATTTTGAACTTTTATTCATATCTTCCCAAGACTAGAAAATTTCCTCAAGCTACACATTCATCCCACAAAACACTTACAAAGAAAACAGAACAGAGACATATGCTCTACAAAAGGTCTACCATACCATACAGAAGGTCATCAGAAAACATTTATCTCAACCAAAACTATTTAAAACCATCAAGAATCATTCAATAAGATTCAAAACACCCTTAAAATCCATCAATCATCATTTCAACCTCTCATATAGAAAGAAATTAGAACAAAATAGAAGCTAAAGAGAACCTATTAGACACTCAACAGAACCTTCAACGCATCATATCTCTACTAAAAAATATCATGAGGTTCTCAAACCTATTCACCCTTATCTAAAAGTCTCTCAAACACTTCTAACCCAGTCAATCATCATTCAAATCATACAAAAATCACCCAAAAATCCAATAAAAAACATAGCCAAAAATACTATCATATCAACCCTCAACGTATCCCCATACCTAATCAGGGAGTGCCCTTTTGTGACATAAAAAAAAGAGAATAAAAGTTTGAAATATCCCCACACCTAATCATGGAACGTTCTCGCGAACTCAAAAAAGGAGAATAAAAGTTCAAAATAATAGCTCATCACTTTATCTTCAAATATCTAATCATTAGAGCTCTAGCTTCATCTCTGAAAAAGAAAACCAGTATCAAATCCTTTATTCAAGTAAAAATCCCAAAACAAGTTACCATGAACAATATTAATCAAACCAACCAAATTTAAACAAACTCTTAAAGGATATGAGAGTTTCTTCATCTGCATCCATCCATCTATCATCACCACGAATCTCCAAAAGGTTATCTTCTCGAATAGTTTGAATATCCAATCACAATCCCATCATGCAAATAATACACACAATATAGACACTAAACACAAAACAACCATTTGAATGGCACTCCCAAAAGAGAGATACAATACTATAAATCATCAAAATACATCAATGAATATCAATGAAGGTGATCCCTCTTAAAATCTTAGTGTTTTGGAAACGATTCATGGACAATGATTCATCTATAAAATTCTTGGGACGATTTTGGAAAATTTGCAAGCAACACATCCTTTCCACCAATACAAGATACCAGCTAGGCAAGGAAAGGACATGAAAGTATAAAATATCCATCCACATTCACATTCATACACAAATTCAAGATTGGTTTTTAATCATTATACAAATGTCGATGCATGTAGACTTGGATAACTATCAAAGCTTTTAAGTCTTGGGCTTCCATCAACAACCTATCTCTCTCCTCAATCACAGTAATGACTTTAGATTTGGTATCTACCAATTGAGCTTGCAAAGTATACATATCTTCTTTCTAAGCATCAATGACCTTAGTCTCCATCTATGTACACAGGTCAAAAAAAAAATCTTTTGCAGCAACTAGCTCAGTATTAGCCTTGTTCAACTCCTCCTTGGATTGCTATACCTCTTCATAAAAAGAAGAATAGAGTTGTTCAATACAAGCGGTAACTGAGAGTTCAATAGAGCTTTGTTAACCCCATTGCAAGAAAGAAAAAATAAAATTAAAAAGACACAGGTCAAAGCGGAAAAAGGCAGCATGCTGATTAAAGAAATGGGAGGAAAAAAGGCCAAAAGCACAAGGGTAACCTTAAAAGTTTAGGGCAAGCACAAAAGAGAAAAGGCACATTTTAAATATAAAATCACACTCTAAATCCTTGTAAAAGAGTGCCATGATCCCTCCTATGCAATTTTTAAATGTAGATGGGCATGGGTAAAGGCACAATGCAAATAGGAAGGGAATAGGAAAAGAGGACCTATGCTAAAATGGCTGGGCATGTAAAAAAGGGATGGGTGCCCAAGGGGATCAGGATTAGGGCTTTGTATAAAAGGCAAAAAGTGAATGAAGAAGCTCATTCTTGTGTGTGGCCTCCTCTTCTCTTCTTCTTCTTGTTCTTGCTTACTTGAGCTTGTGCTTGAGAGAGGGAGTGGGAGGGAGTGAGTGTCTAAGGGTGAGGGACCATGGTGGAGAAGCTCTCCATCTTCTCCTCTCTTCTTCTTCTTCTTCTCTTGTCTTCTCTTCTCTTGTGCGCAGAAATGGAGCATGGAGCTTGGAGCTTGAGGATCAATCTTGCTTGAGCTTGCACCTTGGATCATGGAGCTACTAGAGTGCTTGAGGGAGGAGGCAACTCAATCAAGCATGGAGATAAGCTCACTACACTTGTAGGTGTGAGAGCATGTACATCTATGTGAGAGGTAGCCATTGCACTTAGCTTGAAATGCTTGAACCAATAAGTGGTCAGTGGGTCTTGACGGTTGAGCAAGAAGCTTCCATATTTTGGTTCCATTGCCGAGACCACGGACTCAAGCTTTGAGTGCTTGCACGCTTCGAATCGAGCATTGAAGTAGGGTTTGCCCCGAACTGGTCCTTGAGATAGGTAGGAAGCGAGGGAGTTGATGAGGTATTTGATCTCCTTTGTAATGTAAGTTTTTCTAGGTTTTTGGATTTAGGTAAGTAGGTTGGATTAGTGGAAGCGGTTGCTAGTGATTTGGATGCATTTAGGTAAGGAAAATAATAGAGAAACAAGCAAGAGGGTTATTGTTGTAAATAGGGAAGAACATGAAGAAAAAGGGCCTTCAATGCATTGAGAGAGAAAAGAGAGAAGAAACTTGAGTGGAAGACTGAAGAACAAGGGGTTTCTCTATTATTTTCCTTACCTAAATGCATCCAAATCACTAGCAACCGCTTCCACTAATCCAACCTCTTGCTTGTTTCTCTATTTTGTATTCGGAGTTGAGAGAGAGAGAGATCTAGATAGGTTTGTTGCAAAGCAGTAGTGAGGCAAGGAGAGCTTTGATTTGTTCGACCGAGCGTATTCTTAGGCTACAAGTGAGTCATTTTGATTACCCCTCCTTGTTTGATTCTAGAGCTTGCCATGAACTAGGAAGAAGAATAGCAAGCATCACACCATATTTTGTCAACCCTATGCTTGTTTTTGCTATCGCGTTCAGACCGTCCAATTCCTAGAATTGGATCATCCAACTACCTCGAAGTCATTTGATTTTCAGAATTGAACACAATCCAATTGTCCGATTGACCAGTCCACCCCAAGAATCAGACATTTTGACCATTCAAGTCAGACAAATCCAACTCGAACAATCTAAAATTGAACATCCAATTCTAGGAATCAGATGGAAAAACTTGCAAATCAAATGGAAAAACCAAACATCAGGTTTTGACAAACTCTGATCTCACTGGACCCTATAGAGACCAAGCCCTAGAGTTGTGGGGCACCCCAATAGATCCCTAAGTGAGTGAGCATGCAATAGAGCTGATTGAATCAAGAGTTGAGATCTAATAGTCTAGGAGCAACTAGGATCACTAACCATATCCCAATAGAGATTCGGACAGACAACCTGAACCCACTACCTTTTAGACCATGCATCAAGCATATAGCAAGGACCTAGAGTGGACCACTGTGAGTGGCCGCCACTTGCACAGAAGAGCTAGCACTAGCCAAAATTGATTGAAGGAAGTGTGATCTACATTGATTGTAATTGAATTCACACATTTCATTACATAAACACTTGAAGTGCACTAGAAAAGTTGAAAGCCTAATTTCTCACTGCACACATTGAGGAGCATCCCACTAGCGTATGAGTGCACATAACATTGAGAATTGTTTTAAATAATAAGAAATTCACACAAGATAAGATAACTTGAATGAACCCACTAGTAGAAGGAGACCCTTAGACATTGAATAGTGACTAAGGACACCAATCACTGAATACTGAGAGACTTGAATCATCAATCCATTTAGAGAGCAACAACGATAGGCACAATTAGGGACATAGTTCTACCCAACTTGATCAATCGAATTGATGCCCTAGTTTCTCAAGAATTCAGCAATATTTTAGAAACGAGTGCCAACATGGAAAATGACAAGCTTGACAGCAATAACTGATGACCTAGTATGACCTACAAACCAAAATGGAGCATCACGGTACACCAACAACTGAGGACATCATAGCCAATATAGAGGAGGAGAGAAGATTGGCAAGGAAAGTGCTACAAAGCATGGGCACCTACAACCAAGAGCAATGAGCTCAAAACCTGAGGCTAGACATAGGAATCCATAAGATCCAACATGTCTTAGCACTCGCCAACCGAAATAGAACATGACTAAATGATAAGAGGGAGAGAGCCTTAGAGGTTGATCTTACACTAAGCGAGCTTCTCACCAGCAGGCAACTCTTAGACAACATGGCTACAGAACAGAGTGGAGTAGCCCTGGTGGCAACTTCATTGCTAGTAGGATTAGGAATCACCCTGAATTCTAGGAGCCAAACTAAGATACCTATGGTTGCTAAGAAACTCGAAAAGTATCAGCCCAATAATGAACTATATAGCTTTTTAGAGCAGTTTGAGCAAGTACGCAAGGCTAACAGCCTCAAGGACCTTGCTCAATGTGCACAAGCTTTCAAACTTTACCTAGGAGACAAAGGATGGATGTGGTACATTAGTCTAGACAATGCCAAATGCAATGACTTCAATAACCTCAAGAGTCTCTTCATCAAGAGAACTCTGAGGAGGTGGGATACTCTGACAATCTCATCATCAAGTTGATGAATGCCAATCAAAAGGATAAGGAGGATATCCAAGACTACATTACCCACGTGCGGATTCTCTTTAAGAAAATCCCAACCACCAAGAGAGTGCCCTATAGCAAACAAGCATTCTCCACTGTGTTTATAAGTGGGATCCAAAGTGAAGAGCTTTATAAGGCCTTGGTGAGCAAATCAACCTTGCAAAGGGATGTGCTAGCTAGGGTCTTCAAAGAAGTCATACAAGTGAATGACCTACTCAAGGAGAGAAGCTCAAGACCTACAACTTGAGACCACATTGTCTCTAGAAACATGCATTGCCAATTACCAAAGTGGTTGCCATACCCACAACCATACAATTAGCCTAACTACCTAGGGAATAGACTGTCGCATTATGGAAGGGGAGCTCCACTAGCTCTCCTAGCACCCAATGATTCAAAGCTAGCCATCTCCTAGGATGGACATCAACCCCACAGGATACCTAGACCACCAGGACCTATCGTGACCCATCCATGAAGTGATGCTCCCATACATTACATAGAGGAGCCGAATGAGGACAAAGCATATGTGAACCCTTACATCTCATATGATGAAGAGGGCAATCCCATCTTGATGGATTTAGCATAGGCAAACCAATCTAGTATTTCATTACCATGACCTAGCAATCGTGATGCAATTTCAATAAGAAAGAGTAGTTGTAGAAGGAGAAAAAAGAGGGTTGAGATGAAGATTACACTTTAAACAAATATGTGCTAGCACATTACCATAGGGGAAGCAAGTCAAGAATGCAGAAGTAGAGACATCTGCTCCTAAGACATCAGAAAAGGGAAGTTCCAAGGTTGGAGAATATCCCGATCTGAGGCACCAATTAGAAGTGGTTGATAAGGTCAAGAAGTGGGTGAGAGAATCCCAATCACACCTAAAGGATGCAGAACCCATCATGAAAGACGAGATCAATGAGCTCTCTAGCATGAGCATACCGGTCTTGCCTACTCAATTTCAATCAGGAGATGCATTTGCACCCCACAAGTAGCACCACATACATAGAGTCTAGATGCCACAAGTGGGCAGACTACCCAAGATCATTGGCAAAAGAGTGTAGAGTCTAACAAAAAGAAGGCATTGGCAACTTGTTCAAGATGTTAATATTGACCCCTATGACTATGCCTTTGGGAAAATTAATTAGGTAGATTCCAATGCTATGGCAAGGGTTGAAGTAATGGGTAGAATGACATGACAAGCTTGGAGTGACTAACTTGCCTAACACGACGCAGTAGCACGCATACCAAGGTTAACCTTGAACTCAATGCCTAAGGTTTTGCCTGTAAATTCTTTTTGAGAAGGCATAGAGATGCATGCAATCTTGTCTAACAATGCATTAGGAGATGCTATAAGAAAGCGAATTGTAGAGACACAAGCAGGAGTCAGTGTACTTAGCCATGCAGTCCTACTACAGGCTTGGGGTAACCCACCTATGGAGACCGCAAGGTTTAATGTCACGATGGCTAAAGGAATGAAGGTCAGAGGCTCACAATAGTTGAAGATGCCATGTTGTTAGACATAATGACTACGGTACCCTTTGGACTGGCTAATGAGTCACATCATATACAATTTGGAGTACTAAAAGAGTGGCCCTTGGAGATAGCAAGAGTCTAGTTCTAGGTGAACTTCATAGTCGTGAAGGGAGTGGACTACGACATCGTACTAGGTTGACCACACTGGATGCAAAACATATGAGTGATCAGACTTGGGAAATGGTCTTTTATATTATTATGCAATAGATTGGAGGTTGTAAAAGTCGAGATGAATACCTGGAAGACCATGCTAGCAGTTGACTTAGATGCCATCCCCGCTATCTTGAAAGGAGACTCACAACTTAGAAATTCCTATGGGAGACTAACAAAGTATATCCCTTACCCCAAGGATGAGCAAAATTGGATGGATGTGCCAGCCACCATCTACTACCATTTTCAAATGAAGAGGAGGATTATAAGCAAGATACCATCGCAATCGGTGAGTCCTAAAAAGTCACATCATCTCCGTTGCCACCGAAGAGTGGGATCCCACCATCAGTGCCACTTTGCATTATGGCTAGGAGCTCTAGCAATCAACCAACACCAGCACATCTACATACAAGCCTCCAATACTGAACCTACATATAAACATAAGAATAGCCACCATCACTAAGATAGAGGACAAGGATGAGGAAATGGTAGAACTCGCCTATCTACGCATATCAGTCACTACCCAGAAGACACACGTCTTTGATGTACTCATTGATGAGGGAGCTAACTTTAATATCCTTACACATGATCACTAGACCCTCATTGGTCAGCCCCAATTTGAGCTTAACCCATTTAGGGGATAGCTCTACTCACTATTGGGAAAGTGTGAAATAACAGTCCCTATCAAGATTGAGAACCTACCTATGATCCTCTATGTGATGCTTAACACCAAGGTTGTCAGTAAGGAATCGCTACTAGGATGCGCATTCAAAAAGCAAGCACACTGCAATGTCAACTATGACTCACAGCACATTCACCTAGCCATTGGCAATGTTTGGATAGTCATGTCTTTCAACAAGGGTAGTGCACCTTCATTGTAGTAGCCTGCAATGCCACCGGTAGAGGAACCAAGTGCAAGGTCTAAGGAGGGGGGTCATGACTTATTCCACTCTGCCAAGACAAACCACCCGCAATCCAACAAAGACACATCCAAGACCATTGAGCAACAGCTCAAATGGGTGCCCAAACACCAATTGCACCTTCCTAAAATCCAAACCATGCAAATCCATAACCACGAAACCTCATGCCTTAGGTCTAGGAAACAACGCTGGTGCTAGAGAAACAGATGAATGGTCAAGTTGTGATGGGTGCCCAAAGGCCTAGTACACGCCCAAGGCTACCATGAAGGCAACAACTTGATTTGGTTGCCCAAGTCTACAAACAACACATGTGTCCCTCAATCCCAGCCCCCCAAACCTATCTCAACAACATGGCAAGCTAGCGAGGACTGAGAAACCAATGGACTCCAAAAGCACCAAACCCATAGAACCTCAACGAGTCTATCGACCAAAGCCACAACTAGTTGGCCCTAGGTAAACTCAACCTAACACTTCTACCATTCCAACTACTCTACAAGTAGAGAGCAGCACATCAACTAAGCCACAAGACCAATCCATCACACAAATGGCCATCAACAGACACCCCATTGAACCAACCATGAGGTAGGCAGTAGTTGAGCTATCGAGCTCAATTTTTTCCTTTTTTGCAAAAAGTACTCTCAAAGGAGCTAATTGTAAACTGTTGTGCCATAACAAGGACTCGAGATGCCATGCCAAATCCCATTCTTAGAGGAAGAGCACAACAAGTACCGATTGGCCACTAAAATCCAAGTCTACAATCAACTAAAGTACTGTAGCGTCAGCAATTTGGGAGAGCTAGTGAACAAGGAAGGCGCGATGAGATAAATAGTCGAGTAGTGCAATCTCCACAAATACATGGAGAAGGTTGGCCAAAAAACGGCCAAAAAACGAACCATGGTAGATGCACAAAATTCCTAAGTACTTTTGATGTAAGAAGGAACATTGGCACAATGACCATCATGCACCCCACCATTCGCCTACAGGCTAAAATAGTTCACACCCTTTTCTCAAGCCAGAGATATAATGCTCTCATGAATAAATAGGCATACCATGTGCTCTCTCTCTCTCTCCCATCACTCTATTACTCTCTCTTCCCCCCATGCATTCTTGGATATGTGCATTTTCTTCGTGCCAAGAAGGGGTCGCTAGCAACTCCATTTTGGGCAAAAAAAAACCCCACATTCTATTGCTCTCTCTTCTTTCCATGATGTCTTCTTGGAACTATGGCTTGTTTTTTCATTGAAAAGGGGTCGTCGGTAGCCACTTATTGAGCGAAAAAAAGCCCACAAATCTAATTGGGTGAAATTTTACTCTTGCCAGGAATGAATCATCGAAAAAAAAAATCATCTAATAAGGGGCTACCAACGACCCCTTTCTAGTGAGAAAAAATTACACATATCACATGTTCTCTCTCTTCCCCCCTCTCTCTTATCACTCTTTCTCTCTCTCCCTTCATTTTCTCAACTAATTAACTAATAAATACTTAATTAACTTTACGAGAGAGATATATATATATAATTTTTCATAATAAGATAATTAATTAATCAAATAATTAACTAATTAAATATTAATTACTAATTAAATTTTAATAATGAGTTAGTTATTAATTATTAATTATTAGTTACTAGTTACACTTTAATTACTACTTAGTAATTATTATAGTTACTAATTTTAATTATGAATTAAGAATTAACTAGTTATTAATTATTAGCTACTTTTTAACTAACTATGAACCAATAAATAAATTAATAATTTGTCATTATTAACCATTTTTAAATTAACTATAATTTATTTTTAATAAATATTTTAATTAATTATTAATCAATTAACTAGCTAATTGAATTTTCTCAACTCATAAAAATATTAATAATTAACAAAATTAACTATCTAATTAAATTAATTAACCAATAAAATTATTACTTATTGATATAATTTGAATTAATTAAATTATTAGTAAACTAATTAGCTTTTGAATTACTAACTAATAAATAAAATTAATTAACTAATAAGATTTTTTCTTTTTAGGGGTGGAAGGGGGCCAAACTTTTTTCGAGATACTAGGGGATGGGGGACCGAAAGGTGTGTTGGTTGTTGTTGCTTTTTTTTTTTTCGGGGTGGGGGGGAGGGGGGGAACAATCTAGGAGAATTTTTTTGCGAGCCCCCCTTGATCGTACTTGACCTTGTGCCTGCATTGTCTGCATCGGTCACCCACCTGCACTCATGTGCACCACTCACCATGTCTGCCACAGTCTGCTCACCTGCCCTCGTGCCCGGTCCTCCCCACCTATCCACGTGTCCTATGCTCTCTCTCTCTCTCTCTTTCTCTCTCTCTCTCTCCCCCCCCCCCCCACACACACACACACACATCTATATCTATATATAAAAAGTTTAAAAAAAAAGCTTTTTCTTTTCAAGTTGGTGGAAGGGAGGGATGACCTAGGGGCAATTTTTTGCAAGCCCCCTCAATCGTACCTTAGCCTATGCTCGCATCGTTCATCATCACTCGCCCGCCCACGCTCATCCATCTGCCATGTCTGCCACCGTCCGCTCACCCACGCCCATCCTTCCCACCCACCTGCACTAGCCCCACTCATCTCTCTCTCTCTCTCTCTCTCTCTCTCTCTCTCTCTCTCTCTCTCTCTCTCTCTCTCTCTCTCTCTCTCTCTCTCCCCACACACACACATACACACACATACACATCCATATATATCTATATCTATATATAAAAATTAAAAAATGATTTTGCTTTTTCTAAATTAATTCATTACTTAACTAATTTATTTATTAACTTACTAATCAATCTATTAATTAAATAAGTAACAAATAGAAATTAAGTTTAAAATTTTAAATTAACTAATTAATTAATAAATTTTTAAAATTAATTGTTTAATAACTAATTAAGTAACCAATTTACTAATTGATAAAACTAATTTATAATTAAATAACTTATTAATAATCAATAAACCTATTAACTAAGTAACTACTTAATCAATTAAGTAATTAAAAATTGATTAATAACTTATTGATTAAATAATTATTAAGTCAATTAATTAGCTAACAAAATTATATATTAGTTGATTACTTAATATTCTTAACTAGTTACTTGAAATTAATAACAAATTAGTTAAAATTAATAACTAATAACTAATAAATGATTACTTATTTATTAATTATAAATTACTTAAATTAAAATCACTTAAAATAATTATTAATAACCAATAAATATCTTTAATTCAAGTATTAATTTTTAATTTTAATTTTATTCAAATATTATTAAATAATTTTATAGCATAATTATTTAGTAATTAGTACTATTTATACTCAATTGATGTTAAATTAATTATTATTTTTATTATTATAAAAATAATTAACACATATATAAATCAAATAATATTTACTAAGATAGTATTAGTTAGTTTATTAATTACTTAATTAGTGTATCGATCAAATTATATCAATTAGATTATTAATTCATTTGTTAATTGATGTTAGTTAGCTTGTTTATTAGTTTATGCATATCAACTAGTTTATTAGTTAATTAGTTATTGTAGTGATAAATTAGTATAAATTGAACCATTGGTATATTAATATTACTTAACTTGTATATTAATATTACTTAACTTATATATTAATATTAATCATTTCATATAAATCAATGTGTTAGTATAGTAATACTAATTAATAAGTTACCATGATAGTACATTAATATGTTGGTTGTATGGGATTTTTTTTTTTAGGGAATGAAGAGAGAGTACAAGTGTATGTGAATTAGGATCATTCTGCCCGCCAAGAAAGGGGTCATTAGCACTTACATCTATGTTAGTTATTTGGGTTAAGGGTCCAGGGTGTGCGAGAGAGTGTGTGTGTGGGCCAAGATGGTTAAAGAGAGAGAGTCTGTATGTGGGCCAAAATGGTTGAAGAGAGAGGGCGTGTATGTAGGCCATGATGGTTGAACAGAGAGTGCATGTGGACTATTATCATTTTATCACCAAAGAAGGGGTCATCAGTGCCCCAATATTTGGTGTAGATGAATATGACAAGCACCCCTCTCGCATCTCTCTCTTTGTATGCGGCATGTCTCCTAGTCTCCTTTTCTCTCTCTTTGACATTCATTTAATACCCCACTATCCCAAAGTGGTTATATAAGGCCACACACCCCCATGACACAATGCCTCCCCCTCCCTCAAGTTGTGGAATATTTTCTTAATTTCACAGGCACGTACACCTCTCTCTCTCTCTCTCTCTCTCTCTCTCTCTCTCTCTCTCTCTCTCTCTCTCTCTCTCTCTCTCTCTCCCTTGGCTCCCTCTTGCTACTCTCCAACCCTCCCCCCTCTCTCTCTCTCTAGCACCCACATCCACTCACACACACACTCTCTCTCTATCTACATCTTTTGCTCTCTCCCTCCCACACAAATCTATATATCCTCTCTCTCTCTCTCTCTCTCTCTCTCTCTCTCTCTCTCTCTCTCTCTCTCTCTCTCTCTCTCTCTCTCTCTCTCTCTCTCTCATATCTGGCACCCACTTCCATACATAGACATGCCCTCTCTCTCTCATGCCAAATACTTTATATATTAGGTACTCGTACACGCACACATACATACACTCTCTATCTCCCTTTCTGTCTCTCATGCACACACTTTATATATCCTCCTCTCCCTCCGCCTCTCTTATATATGACATACACCCCCACACTAAATCTTTCAATGACACCCATATCTGACATGCATATTCGTGTTGAGATATCGAGCTCCACTCGTGATACGCCAGGGTGACCGTTGTGTATTTATGTCACTGACTTGTCAGTTGCAGACGCGGTTGGTACACCGCCCATGAATAATAGCTACATGATAGCTATCCTTATCTACTCTAGTTCGTGGCTCAGTTAGTATGCCACCTTAGTTAGTTGAGTTTGGTTTGAGACCCATATAGAGGGTTCTTCTATTTCTTTGTACTAGAGTTCTTTTGGCTTACACAACTAAGAAGAGGAAAACTGTTTTCAGCCTCCACCCTTGTGTGTCTTCCCCATTGTGCAAGCAAGAAAGCTTCAAGCGAGACTCCTTCCTTCTCTCCCACAATCTTGACAATTCGTACATGTGTAGATAGATTTGGAAATGGATCTAACATCAAGTGCTACAGCAAACACCGAGGTCTGCATATATGTATCCTCCCTCTCTGCCAAACCTATTATGCACCACTAAAGTAGTCAATTTCCGATGTTGAAGAAGGAAGACATTTGCAATGGAAATGGCTATCATGTTCTTGCTATCACCCATGCGAATGGTCGAATACAAAGCACGTGGATCCATTGTAACAATAACCATGAGGTTGGACAGGTCTATGTTTTGGATACCTTAGTCTCGCAAAACTATCTTGTCGAACAAGGAAATGGGCCTACATTGCAGCCTTCCCCCACCATAAACCTCACTCAGATCCCTTGCAGCATTAGGAAAAAAACAATCACCGTGGAAGCCTCACCACCCCCTGGACATTGAGAAAAACAAAACCATCCCTATCACACTTGATGTGGAAGAGGAGGGGATGCGACAATCATCTTATGTTGTAAGTGTGGTTGAGTACATAATGTCTTTGGGGGCAAACACCGAGTGTTGCGTCATTTGCTTTAGAATACAAGTGCTATAGAGAGAGTGGAGGAGATCCCAGTTTTGTATGATGGCAAGGTGGCATACGAGCTTCCACCAGTGCAAACAATATGCATCCAATGGAGGGTGTGGAGAAAAAGTACAATGGCCATTGTTGGGCAAAGCCTACATTAACATCGATGGCATTTCCCCGTACTGTTCACCAAAGCAATTGTGTAGGAGCCCAATAGAAATTGTGTTAGTAGGTCGATTTTTGGCTCCCCAAACAAGGTGGCATGGACATATACAAAATTCTTCATTTGCTCCACTATCATTAAAATGATTGCAGAGTCGCATGACATGGTTCTAGTACCCTTTTGCAAGTAAATCATACTAATCAAGTCCCAATACATGCCATGCAAGTAAACTCAATACCAATATACTAACCATCAAAATGGCTGATGGTCTTGAAAGCCTTGGATGCTTCTATTTTAAGAACCCCCCATCGTGCTCTCCAAGTGTGAGTGTGTAGCGTATTAATGTGATGTTAGTGAGGCCACTATCAAGATTATTCATCCATCAAGGCACACATAACCATGAGGTGCAAAAAGGCATGTGCAGAGCTAATGTCAAAGAAGTGTGAAAGACTGTAGAGGAAATGGTAAGACACTTTAGTGTAGTTGGACTTTGATACCTACAAATAATTATGGCTAGAAGGCTAGTGATGAGTGCCTTGGTTCATAAGCAAGGTGTCCCCATGTCTGACACTGAATGACGATGCTCGAGGAACTCCAACCACTCATTCAGAGGAACATGTAACATTCACATTGGCTCTAGATGAAATCATGAAGGGCCACACAGTGGTGAAGCCATTGAAGCATGAGGTTTTCAAACTAGAGACACCTAACTCAAGTATCGTGTATGAGTATTATGATGTGCACATTGCAAAGAATCCAACATGTAATTGTCAGGATTTCATGGACCATCTCGCAAAAGGAAAAGCATATTTGGCATGCAAGCACCTATACTATGTGCACCTCTCTGAGTGTTTGGAATGGATGCGAATGCCAACATGTTTATATACCAACCCACACTCACTGAAGAAAACTTACACATTGTATTTAGAAGTAGAAGAACTTTTCCAACACCACCTATCTTGTGATTAGCAATGCAACGCCAACGCTACCTCTTAGCATGACTACATTTTATTTTGCTGAGAAAGTACTACTATACAATCCAGTTGGATGGCTTATGTCAAAATTTTGACAAGCCTTTGGTGACCTTGTCTCTCTTAATTTGTCAAGCAAAAGCACTTTTTCCAGAGTTAACACAATATAAAGGTACATTTGGATTGCCTATATGAATTGTCCTATATCAATTTTTTTGGAGAGAGGGGGGAAGGGGGAGAGGGGAGGGAGCTATCGATCCATTGCAATTAAAGTTCTAAAAACACAAAGTGGACACACAAGCATTCACATTGTGCATGCGTGCATGCGTTCATGTGTGTGTGTGTGTAGGATTTAAGAGAAGTGTTTGTTACAACATGTGTCATTATTTGATGTGAGGCATTATTATACAATGCGGACTGGTCACATATATGAGAGAGAGAAAGTGAGAGAGGGAGGGAGATAAACACAAAGAGTGATTGAGTGATTGAAACTTATATATATATATATATATATATATATATAAAATGTGTGTGTGTGTGTGGAGTGAGAGGGAGATATTGCATGTACAACCCTAAACCGAGAGAGAGTAAAGACATGGAGCAATTTGTGTGTGTAAGAGAGAGAGAGAGAAAGAGAGGTGTGGGTCGTGGTGTTCCGTTCTGGGGTTATCGCATGAATGAATCCACATTATGTGCTAGAGAGAGAGAAATTTTTTACATGAGATGGACTGCTATTTGATCGAGTATGCTAGAAAGAGAAAAAAGAATATACACGTAGAAAGAGAAACTGAGAAACTGAGAATGTGTGTGTGTGTGTGTGTGTGTGAGAGAGAGAGAGAGAGAGAGAAAGAGAGGTACATAGAGTGAAGATATTGGTGGCAATCGTGGAGGTGGTGAGGGTAATGGTAGTGGTAGTGGAGGTGGCAGCAGTGGTGGTGGAGGTAGCCATGGTGGTGGTGGTGGTGTTGATTGTGATGGTGGGGGTCAAAAAATCTAGGGGTAGAATAAGTGGACTATGTGGAACAAGAAATAGAGGTTTCCCAAAAAAGGTAGCTCAAAAAGCTTGCTTCTTGCCCTTCCCCTAATCTAATTATTTGCTCCATAAACTGATTAGCCACCTGTGAAGCAGTGATCTGTGTCTTAGTAGGAACAAAATGGGTTGCCTTAGTGAGTCTATCCACCATCACATAGATACTATTCCATCCCCTTTTGGTAGTAGGAAAACTAGTAATGAAGTCCATGGTAATGTGTGCCCACTTGCCCTCATGAATAGGTAGTGGCTGCAATAAATTACCTCGCTTATAGATGCTATCCTTATTCTACTGATAAGGCATGCACTTTATAACAAAATCCTTAACATATTTCCACAATCCTTTCCAATAAAATCTTTTGTTGATCTTATCATAGGTTTTAAAAAATCTAAAATGTTTAACTAAAGGCAAAGAATGCAACTCCATAATTTTTTGTGTAAAAGAAGAAGTAGAGGGAATAACAATCTTGTCGTTTAACAAGATTATGCCATTTTAAGCTAATAATATGAGTTTTCTTCCATGCTACCTTGCTATAATTTCTAAAAAACATGGCTAAGCACATCATCCAAAAGATAGGCTTCCTATAAATTTTCAATCCAGTCACTATGTAGCTTAGTCTCATAGTTGAAACTTTACATGCTCACATGTGAGAAAGAGAATCAACTACTATATTGTCTTTTCCCCTCGTATGAGTGTTATTAAAATTATAATTTTGTAGAGTAGCTACTCACCTATGCTGTTTAGGAGTGAGATTGGACTAAGTGAGGAAATATTTTAGGATCCTATGGTCACTTTGAACTCTAAATTGACTGTCATACAAATAATGGTGCCACTTCTTTATCACATGTAGGATAGCCAATATCTCTTGGTCATAGACATGCATAGCCATTTTCTTATCTATAAGCTTGCGACTTTCTAAGACAATAACTCCATGCTCCTATAATAAAACAGTCCTTATGCCATGGCCACTAGCATCACACTGGATAGTCAACTCTTTCGAAAAATCTAGGCGTACTAGAATAGGAGCAGAAGTAAGGAGTTCCTTTACTTGGTTGAAGCTACTATCTGCAAGTGCATCCCAAAAGAAAGCTTCCTTCTTCAACCTATCACTCAAAGGAGATACAATAGCCACATAATGCTTAATAAATTGGGGATAAAATGAGGATAGACCAAGAAACCCTCTAAATGAAGTAGTGGTAGTAGGTGTTGGCCAATTTTTAACACACTGCACCTTCTTAGAGTCAGCTTGTATCCCTTTTTCATTGACAATATAGCCCAAGTACTCCATCTCAATCTATGTGAAAGAGCACTTATTCTCCTTAGAAAAGAGTTTGTGATGCATCGTAACATCAAAAACCTTCCTCATACATGATAAATTATATTGTAGAGTCTTTCTATAAATCAACATGTCATCAAAGAAGAGTAGGAAAAATTGAAAGAGAAAAAGCTACAAAATCTTGTTCATCATAGTCGTGAAGGTAGCTAAAGCATTAGTAAGCCCAACTAGAAAATAGTATAGCCCTTGATCAGTGTCCTAAAGGGAGTCTTAACTACATTACCTCTTGCATACAAATCTCATAATACCTTGACCTCAAGTCCAAACTTAGAATCTAGCCCCCTTGAACTCATCAATCAAATCATCAACTCTAGGTATTGGGTACCTTTTCTTCACTATGATCTTGTTTAGATCCCTGTAGTCAAGACACATCCTAAAGGATCCATCTTTCTTTTTCACTAACAAGATTGGAAATGCATAAGGTGAATAACTAGGTTTAATGAACCCCATCTCTAGAAACTCTTTAATTTACGTTGCTACTTCTTCACACTTACACTTAGACAATCTATAGGGTGGCTTATTGATTGGCTTTAAGTTTAACTCCAAATCGATAGGGTGATCCACTACTCTATTAGGAGATAATGAAGTAGGTATTTCAAAAAAATCCTATACTTCTTAAGAAGAGCTTTCAAAGTTGGATGATCTATTGAATTTTTGGATTGATCTTCAACCTCTTTATTTAGGTGCAAAACAAAAATCTATGAGCACCTCTCTTGTACTCCTTCTTGAGTTGTTGAATGGTGATAAGATGAAGATCATATTTACTAGCAATTCCCTACAAAGTGGATAGGTTGACCATCAAAGGTAAACTCCATATACAACTATGAGGAATCCATAGTAATCTTTCCTAAGGTCATCATCCAATCACATCTAAGTACAACATCTATGGGTCCCATTTTCAAAGTAATCAAGTTTACATTTGCTTCATAATTTTCAAACAGTTGTAAAGGAACCTTTGGGGATATTTGAGTGTTGATTTCTTCTTCACCATTTGCTATTTGGACTCTTATGGGCTGTTGTATATTAGTGGGAAGACAATGTTAAGATATTGACAATCACACCCAGCTTCGTCTCTATGTATGGAGCAGTGTGGGCTCAGGATACAGAATCCCATATGCACAGTGGTGGAAAGTGAAGCCTAGTCTATTCCTATAAAGCATTGTTCTTGCTCTCTTTTTTTAAGCAGTGTCATAGTACATTTGTACTTCCAACAAAGTGTTTGTGTCATTGTCAACACATAAGATTGTGTTTATGAGTCCAAGCTTCCATCTTGGAACCTAATTCACTTGTGTGACATTTGGTCTTGATGCCTGTTACCTCATGAGCTCATTCTTTGCCTTTCAACCTCCATAGCCATGCTCTAGATCTGACATTTTATGACTTCACCTTCAACTTCCACCTTATGGCAGCCATAGCCAGCATCCTATACCTACCCTGATTGGAGCTTTCAATCTGTTAACCCCTTCTCGAGATAGAAGCAAAAGAAGTGGAATGAGGATGAAATGGAAGAAGCAGGATGGAGAACAAGCAAAGGTGCAACAAAGGTGCAAGGTCAGCCTCTAAAATCAAGTTAAAAGAAAAATCACATTTTTAAGCAAAAGGTGCCCTGAAACTTTTGTAAAAGTGTGCTAAGCTCCCTCCTGTGCAAATTGTAAAAGGGTAAACGGGCATAAGCTAAAGAAATAGGCTAAGTAGAAGGGAATGGAAAAAAGAAACTTGCCACAATGGCCAGTTATGTAAAAAGGGGATGGGTACCCATGGGATTTTAGGGCATGTATATAAAGTTCAAAAAGTGAATGAGAGCTCATTCTTTGGTGTGTGGCAACAAGAGACTCTTCTTCTCTTCTCTTTGCTTGCTTGTGAGTGCTTCAGGGAGGGAGTCTGAGTAAGTGAGGGAGTGAATGCGTGAGGGTGATGAATCTTGGAGGTGAAGCCCTCCACTATCTCCTCTCTTCTTCTTCTTCTTCTTCTTCTTCTTCTTCTTCTTCTTCTTCTTCTTCTTCTTCTCACGCATGGCTATGGAGGATGGATCTTGGAGGAGAAGGCTTGAGGATGCTTAAGCTTGCATCATGAATCATGGAGCTATCGAAGTGCTCGAGAGAGGAAGAAACTCAATCGGGCATCAAGGTAAGCTCACTATACTCGTAGAGAGGGATAGTGCGTCGGCTATGTGAGAGGTAGCCATTAGTGCTGGCTTTAAACGCTTGAGTCCATGGGCCTGGGCACTTGAGTATGAGCTCCGTTGCCTCTACATTTTGGTTTCATTGCCGGGACCAATGGATTCAAGCTTGGGCGCTTGCATGCTTTAAATCGAGCATCGAAGTAAGGGTTTCATCCCCAAACCAGAGCTTGGGATAGATAGGAAGTTTTGGGTTTTTTAATATTCACAACAAGTAAGTATTTTGGTTATTTTGATGTTTTGATAATTAGGAGAGTAGGAGAAATAAATTTAGGACTTTGCTTTCGATTCTTATTGCATTTAGAGTAGGTTAAGGTTAAGAAATCGGTTGGAAAAGCATAGGGTTTCCTGTTGTAAAACAAGCCTGAATAGAGCACAAATCAAGAAAAACAGGGAAGGAGGAGTGCTCAAGGGGATTAAGATCGACAAGTGAGGGATTAGGAGTGGCAAGGCCTTTGTTGGGAAGGAGTTTAATAGCCAAAAGGCCAAGGGAGAGATCCTTTGAAACCCTAGTGGTGAGAGAGAGAGAGAGAGAGAGAGAGAGAGAGAGAGAGAGAGAGAGAGCTCCATTGCATGGATTCACTTCGATCTTGCCACCGATGAGTTTGTTGCCCACTACAAGTATACCCACACATTCTCATTAATGCATAGATAGGATTTGGAAGTGCTTGACAAGTATGAAGCCTTGAATCTCTCGGCGGCGCGATGAATTTTCTACCATTTTGACAAAAAACATGTTGTGTTTGGCCTGTCCGAGTGACTCAATTAGAGTCCCAAAATGGGCCCTCGACCACTCGTCTTTGGCCTTTTGGCCTATCTGAGTCATCCTGGCACATTCAACACATAGACACTCGGCCCACCTAGACTCCACCCGTCTCAGTCACACATTCGGATAGGCTTGGCCCTTCCAATTTGGACTCGGATTGCCCACAGTCTTGTTCGGCCACTCGGCCCTCAAACTTGGCCACCACACTTGCTCATCCCTTGGCCATTCAGCCCGCCCCAGTTTAGCTAGTTCCACTCATCCTCACCCAATTTGGCTCATCCGAGTATACACTCAACCCTTACAATTCGGACCTGTTTTTTAAATTCTAGACCAGACCCACCTAGACATAGGCCCTACAAACCTCCAAAGGCCATACAAACACTTGAAACACCTTTTTGGTGCAAGAAATAGAAGAATCAATGACATGCATACGTAAAGGCAATGCTAGTTGACTATCAAGTGACCAAGTCCATTAGCAGCATCAAGTGGAGTCATAGACCCCCAAAACGAATCCTGACTGAGCAGAAGGTGCAACGAAAACCCTATAAACTGGTGAGGACGGGCCTGAAACCGAACATACAAGTCTATCAGGCCAAGCCTATAAACAAGAGTGCAAGAGCCGCTTAGACACTTTGTTTTCTCACTCACTCTGATTTCTAACACTCAAAACACACTTAAGAAAAGCTAAAGGTCTGATTGCACACAGTGTACATAAAAGAGTATGCACACACACACAGAGTGAGGGTAAGTTAAGGACTAGTTGTGATTAACAAGGAACTTGCTCAGATATAAAAAAACTTGAAGGAACCCACCAATAAGAGAATATCCCAAGACATAGACATGCGATCGAACCCCCAAAATTAGGACCAAGTGAAGAACACAACTGAAAAGTTGGATGCAGCAAGGACCCACACTATTAGGGAAGTGGATCTACCTGACCTCATCAACCTGATCGACAACTTGGCAGAACATGAAATCTTGGACATGGAAGAGAGTAGCTCAATTTGTAGAAGCAAGGAAGAACTTGACCTAGGAGACTTTCCTGAGGCAATCCAGAAATTAGTGAGCAAATATGATACTCAAACCCAGCTAGAACACCACAGCAAACCTGTACAGGACATCATAGTGGATCTTGAGGAGGAGAGAAAGCCAGCATACAAAGCTCTGCAGGGCATAGTCGCATACAACTAGGATCAATGAACTAGGATCTTATGCTAGGGCATGGAAATGCAAGAGATCTAGAGAGTGCTAGCCCTAGCAGGCAGAAATTGGACAGAGAGCGAGGGAGTGCTAGAAGGAGAACTCACATTGAGCGAGCTTCTAATGAAGTGGTTGCTAGATAACACGGCAGCATAGCAAAGCGTTGCAGCATTGACAACATCACTATTGGCAGAGTTAGGAGTCAACCAAGGCTCTAAGAGCCAATCAAAAATTCCCGTGATAGCAAAGTAGTTGGACAAATACCAACAAGTGAACGACGACCCATACAACTTTGTGGAACAGTTCGAGCAGGTTTGCAAGGTCAATAGCCTCACTGATCTCACTCAACCCTCACAAGCTTTTGGCCTATGTTTAGGTGATAAGGGTCAGGCCTGGTACACGAGTCTGGATGCTTTGAAGCATGACAATTTCAATGGCCTTAAAAATCTGTGCTAGTGCATCTTATGAATGTCAAGCAGAGAGAGAAAGAGGACATTCGAGATTACGTGGCCCATGTGAGGAGCCTCTTCAAGAGAATCCCTATGGGCGAGAGACCAACCAAAAGAGCGATGTCCACAGTATTCATTAACGGAATATGAAGTGAAGAGCTCTACAAAGCCTTGGCCGACAGCTCGAGCCTGTAGTGAGACGCATTGGCAAGGGTCTTTGAAGAAGTTATTAGAGTGGATGACCAACTCAAGGAGAGAAGCTCCAGGAATTGGAATCGAAGGAAAGGCAACAACCTATTGAATACCAAGTTAGCTAAGATGACACTTATGCTCAAAGTTACGAGCACCTTAAAGAAAGGAGAAGAAATAGAGGCACCCCCCTCAAGAAGCACACTCAATCCCTAGTAGAAATGGAAAATTAAGATCCATGCAACATATTTCACATAGTCCCTATCCCCTTGCCTCAAAAGAAAACAATAAAAAAATGAATGACAAGGTGATATAGTCAATTGATGCTAAAAACAATCCAAATTGCAACTCATAAAGGCCTCCTTGGTTGATTGCGAATGAACTAACCTATAAAACAACAATAGCAAACAATCCATAGGTAAAAGCATCCACACTAAGGAAGGAAATGAAATAACATAGTTGGTCTAATGAAATATATCCATATAATACAACTCTCAACAACATAATGATGATAACATTCCCTTTATCCCTACAAAACTCTCCTAATATGAATCCCCTAGAGCAAGGGATAGGCCATTCAGGCCCCTACACTAGATGCTAAAATCATTGGTTAATCTCTCTTCATAAATAGCAAGGAATCTGTGTATGATGTACATTAATGAAAGAATCACAAGGTAATCAATCTCTACTTGACTCATAACCCATACTAACCATCATCAACCAAAAGAGGACATCTCAACAAGCAACTCCCATAGAATCCTTGAGTTGATGTCATCAAATAAGCGTGAAAGGCCCTCGTGACCACAGTTGAAAATAACATCTTCCACATAGGCATAATTTGCAAGGAAGTTTGCAAAGTGGTTCCACTGATGTGGAATCAACTAGCAAGTCACTAACTCAAATGTCTCAAGCATGTCAAGAGCAACATGATGGTACATACACACGATGGGATCTCACATGTTGGGGGTCCTTGATGACAACCCCCATATACACATGCCCAATTGGCCCTCTAGAACCTCCATCAAAGTACACTGTATAGACTAAAACCTTAGCAATTCACCATGCCATGTGAATCAACCTATTCATACTTATGATAACTAAAATATAAACTAGAGAGGAGATGTGTAATGGGCACAATATCTCCTTCCTTATTAAACTCAATAGGGACACTCAAAAGAACCCTATGAGAGTGGTGGCATTAAACCTTAATATTCCATGTGACATAGCCTTCTAACCACTTAGTACCTTTACTTCACCAAATTATTTCACCTTGTCCATAATGTTGCTCTAAATATGGATGCTCAATATATGAAATTAATATGGCTTAGGATTATTAAAATTTACTTTGTTCTTAAACTCTATCCCCTCAAATATGCTTAAGGGATTGTAGAGCTGAGCCATTCTTCCCTATATGTATGATTTTGTAAGGAACATCCCACTTGGGTTGTAATTTTCTTGGAAATAATTTTCATCGTGCATCATAGTTGAGAACTAGCTAATCCTTTACAAAAGTATTTTCTTAGCTCACAGATCATGAAGCACTTTCATCCTCCCTACCTCATAATGCAATAAAGCATACAATCTAATCTCATCAAGATGTATTAGGGAGGTTTGACGTTTTTACAACATTTTCTTTTTGTGTAAAATGATTCAATGCAAAAATTATTATAGGCAACTTAATCTCCAAAGGAAAGGTACACTCCTTCCCATATACTAACTTGAATGGGATATGGCATGTCGCTCATTTAACAATCTTGTTATAAACCCAAACAATCACATAAAATTTCTTATTCCAATTATACTTGCATTCTAATATAGTATTAGACCAAATCCCCACAAGATGTTTATTAGTGCTCTCTACATGCCCATTTGCTTAGGGATTATAAGGTGCAGTCTTACTATGCTTAATTTTTAGAGCCTCACTTCACTGATTCTATAACCTTATTCAAAAAGTACATACCATGTTGTGTGTGCAAGTCTCAACTTAATGCATAGAGAGAGAGAGAAAGAGAGGTTGCAACATCTCTCAAATTTATTATGTAGAAAATGTTGGGGGTGAAGGCACCTCCGCCTAGCTGCCCGTGTATTACTACATTGACAATACCCGCCACTGTATACTGCAGGTGGCAAGCACCCGTCACAGTCACTTGTTCTTTATTCTTTTAGTGATAGTTCCCATGGAGGTTTGAAGCTCTCTCTCTCCACTTGGTTTGCTGAGGCTTGTTAAGGCCTATTGTAGGCCACCCTTGGCACCCATTTGAGCCCCCCTTCCACCTCATTAAGCCCACATGGTTCAACAACATCTACAAGAGAAAATGTGCCAGTTTTCAGCATGTTCTTGATAGTAGCCCCACACTTTTCATCTCCAGCTTCTTCCCCATGCCATTGGGCACTTCAAAAGGGTCTCATTTGATGCCTATACACATGCTTGGAGCTTGGTATTGAAGCCTTGAGCACTGACATTGACTTGGGTCTAATTTGGCACTGTTTTGGGACTGTCATAATAGTCCATAGGTAGTTTATAATAGTGCTACAGTGACATTTGATGTTTATGCCCGGCATTGCTATTTGATGCCCGGTTGGTCCCGGTTGATGCCTACTGATTCGGGGATGCATGCCTATTGATTTGACACCATTTTGGAGCTAATTTTGATGCTGAAATATTCAGTTTTTCATAGTGAATATCTATTGTACAGAGTTGGGTTGAAGCTATTTAACTCATGCTTGGTTATGCCTATGTTATTCGGGCTATGTTTCGGGCATACATAGAGATGTATTGACATTTGGGGACCGACTTACACTTCAAATTATTGTTTGAGCTTGAGATTGACTTTGGAAAGCATTTGGATGCTCCGTCTTTGATGCACTTATGGCATGCTTTGGTCTATGCTTGACCGCCATTATGGGTTATGTCACCTATGCATGCTAGTTACATTGTTTGGAGCCGCTTGCTACTGGAGCTTTGTCTTGGCTAAACTTTGGACTCTCAGAGATTACTTGGGCTATTTATTGGCTTGCTAGAGTTTATTTTGGGATGTACTTTATGTCTATGGATGCTACATATGGATGCTCTACCCCCTACATTATCGGAATGTATCATTGATGCTTGATCTTGGACACTTGTCACTGGTGCTTCTACCCGCTTTGTTTGAGCTTTGTTGCTTGATATTTATAGCTTTTGTGCCAGTGGGAGCATCTTTGGATGCTTGACAGACATTGTGTAGGTGGTCTATTCTATTTGAGCTTTTGAGACTATTTGGGATTTCTTACCCTTTGGGATGATGCATGGTTCATATGTCTTGGTTCCTTCCGATGCTTATGAGCCGACTCTTTGACTTGGGTCCCTTTCCTTATGAGCTGACACCTACTTGTGTCAAGTCTTGGTAGTGGCAGGCACACTTTGCTTCGTTGACTGGGGGGTGTGCCTACTCACTCATAGATATTTCATGACATGTTTGGGTGTTGGATTCATGCTTATCGACTATCATATGCCTATGTCATGCCCGCATGATGTTGGTTATGGTCTTGGCAGTATATGATTGACTTGGGATCCACTTCTGGCACAATTAGCTCTCATTTACTAAAATCTGTCATTTATTACAGCAAGCTAAAATCTGCAAAATTTGAGCACTTCTCTGAGGGTAATGCTTACTATTTGATGTTATCTTGGTCATATTTGGTGACAGGTGCTTCTCTTGGTAAAATCCACTCTTTCAGTCAGTTTTAGCAGTGGTTTTAGTGCATTTTCTACTAGTTACAGCAATGATGGAGCTTTTGCTCAACCGCCAAGACCCACGAACCGCTTATTGTTTCAAGCATTCCAAGCCGAGCACTAATGGCTACCTCTCACATAGCCAATGTGCCATCCATATCTACGGGTGTAGTGAGCTTACCTCCATGCCAATCGAGTTACCTCCTCTCCCGTGCACTTTGGTAGCTCCACGATCCAAGTGTAAGCTTCAAGCAAGCTCTATCCTCAAGCTCCATGCTCCAAGCTCCATTGCCGTGAGCAAGAGAAGAGAAAAGAAGAGAAGAGAAGAGAAGAGAAGAAGAGAGGAGAAGATGGAGAGCTTCTCCTCCCAAGTCCCTCACCCTCACACACTCACTCCCTCACACTCTCACACTCCCTCTCTCAAGCATAAGCTCAAGCAAGCAAGAACAATAAGAAGAAGAAAAAGAAGAAGAGGAGAGCCACTTTTGGTCACACACAAGAATGAGCTTCTCATTCACTTTTCAACTTTATATATAAAACCCTAAATCCCTTTTGGGCGGTCATTCCCTTATCCCCTTTTTTACATGGCCGACCGTGGCCTAGGCCCTTTTTCCCATTTTCCTTCTATCTTTCCAGCTTCCTTTCCACCACCCATCTATATTTACAAATTGCATGGGTGAGAGCCCAGCGCTCCTTAAATTAAATCATGATGTGATTGCGCTCTTTTACAAAAGTATTGACTTGCGCTTTTCCTTGTGCGCCTTTTCCCTTATTTAGGACTTTTCTACGCTTCTTGTGTTTCTAGATTTTTCTTGGTGCGCCTTCGTCTTCCGTTTCACTTTGCCTTGGCCTTTGTCTTATGCTTAAGCTTTTCCAGATTTTCCACCTTGTTCATCTAAAGAAGAGAAGAGAATAGAAGAAGAGAGGAGAAGATGGAGAGCTTCTCCTCCCCGGTCCCTCACCCTCACACACTCACTCCCTTATACTCTCACACTCCCTCTCTCAAGCACAAGCTCAAGCAAGCAAGAACAAGAAGAAGAAGAAGAAGAAGAAGAGGAGAGCCACTTTTGGCCACACACAAGAATGAGCTTTTCATTCACTTTTCAACTTTATATACAAAACCCTAAATCCCTTTTGGGTGGTCATCCCCTTATTCCCTTTTTTACATGGCCAGCCGCCGTGGCCTGGGCCCTTTTTCCCATTATCCTTCTATCTTCCTAGCTTCCTTTCCACCGCCCATCTACATTTACAAACTGCACGGGTGAGAGCCTGACGCTCCTTAAATTAAATCATGATGCGCTTGTGCTCTTTTACAAAAGTATTGACTTGCGCTTTTCCTTGTGCGCCTTTTCCCTTATTTAGGACTTTTCTGTGCTTCTTGTGTTTCTAGATTTTCTTGGCGCACCTTTGTCTTCCGTTTCACTTTGCCTTGGCCTTTGTCTTCAGCTTTAGCTTTTCTAGATTTTCCACCTTGTTCGTCTGATGGTTAACAAGAAACCTACAATTTTGCCTTTTGCATTGATTTGGAACAATATGGCTGGTCATCTAAAAGGCACAACTCTCTTTAACATTGCTAAGTTGGATGATACCAACTATGGATATTGGAAGTCCCAAATATGACAGATTTTGGTGCAAAAGTTGCAAATTAAACCCTTGTGTTTCAAAGGTGTTAAACCTAAGGATATGGATGATGATGTTTGGATGAAAGTTGATGAGCTATACAAGTCTACCATTATTTTGTCACTCTCAGAAGATGTCCATCATAATGTTGTTAAAGATGAGAATCAGAGTGCATGGGATTTATGGGAGAAGATTCAGGATCTCTATGCACAGCAGAGTCCTGCGTCACAAATGTATTGGCTGAAGCAGTTAATGGACCTTCGCATGAAGGAGGGGACCTACATTTTATCTCATTTCAGTCAGTTTCATGCTATCATGAAGAGTCTGTTGTTACACGATATTGAGTTCAAAGACAACTTGCACCCATTGTTTCTGCTTGGCATCTTGCTTGAATCATGGGATGTCTTCCGTACTGCCATAAGCATGAACAAGCTTGATGGACTGAAAATCAAAGATGTTGAGAGTGCTTTATTGACTGAGGAAATCAACAGAAGAAACAATGATGCTTCCCGTTCTTCACATGTATTGACCGTTAGAGGTGGCAGACATGACAGACATGATAATGATCATAAGGGTAGGGACTCTTAGAAGTCCAAGTCCAAGTCATATGGTCGCAGTAAGTCCCATGGATGGAAGTCTGATCTTGCCTATCATTATTATGGGAAAGTAGGACATATTAGACCACGGTGCCATAAAATGTGCGATGATAAGCGCAAGGAAAAGGGAAAAGATAAAGTGCAGGAAAAGTTCTCTGAGCGCAGCATAGTACCTGCAAAGTCTAATGTGAAGATAGAAGAGGTTAATGTCACGCAGGCCACTGATTCAAATGACAATTATATACTTGCAGCTTCTTCATGCGATACCTCACAGACTTTTGAGATACACTCTATATATGCGCAGTGCTGGCTCTTGGATTTGGGTGCGTCATTTTGTGTGACACCCTGTAAAGGAATGAAAATGCTCTGTGCTTTACAGTATCTTCTGTCTTTTGACTCTTCCCATTTTGATTCTTGTGATCATTGTTTGTATGGCAGGCAGACTAGAAATATGCATAAAAAGTTTGGTAAGAAATGCATGGGTCAGCCCTTATCTATTGTGCACTTAGATGTATGTGGACCCATGCCCTATCAGCAGTCACTTGGTGGGGCAAAGTACTTTGTTACTTTCATAGATGATTGCTCACATAAGGTTTGGGCTTGTCCCATAAAGAGAAAATCCGATGTCTTAGACACATTTCAGTGTTGGCTTGCATCGGCAAAAAATCAATCTGGGAAAAGGCTAAAATGCCTAAGATCAAATAATGGGGGTGAGTATGTATCATACGCTTTTGAGCAATTTTGTGATGAGCGGGGTATTAAGCGTCAGTTGACCACCCCTTACACCCCACCCCAGAATGGTATGGCTGAACCCATGAATAGGACCATTCAGGAAAGGGTCCGTAGCATGCTTAGCCACGCTGGCTTACTACAACACTTTTGGGCTGAGGCAGTTACTACTACAGTGCATCTTATTAACAGGTCGCCTAACTGTGGCATAGACTTTCAGGTTGCAGAGGAGGTATGGGCAGGCAAGCCCCCCTCTTATGATCATTTGGGTGTCTTTGGATGTGAGGCATTCTGCCATATACCCAAGGACAAACACAATAAGCTGGATTCTAAAAGTGTCAAATGCATTTTCATTGGCTATGGAGATACAAGAGAGATGGGTTACCATCTATGGGATCTGCAGACGAAAGTGATCAGCAGCCATGATGTCATCTTTCATGAGGATAAAATGCATATGCAACCTAAAAAAGTAGTTGAGGTATGCAGAGTTATCTTTCAGGAGGAGCCACCTGCTCCCGTTCAGCCTGCTCCACGGCTAGCTAGACAGCGTGCAGCATCACCTGATGCTCATGGCCCAGATGTTAGACATGATGATGTTAGACAAGATGTCGATCAGGCAATAGAGCCTGGGTTGAGGCGTTCTACTAGAGATAGATTACCTCTTGACTATTTTGCGCCCTCTATGGATTATGTATTGGTTACAGATGCAGGAGAGCCTCTTACTTATGATGAGGCTAGGCGCAGGGGTGATTGTCACTCTTGGGAGAGGGCTATGCAGTTTGAGCTTGACTCATTGCATGAGAATAAGACTTGGGATTTGGTTTCGTTGCCTTAGGGTAAGAAGGCTTTGCTATGCAAGTGGGTGTACAAGCTAAAAAGTACCCTTGGACACCCCAAGCTGACATACAAGGCTCGATTGGTTGCTAAGGGCTTTAAGAAGGAGCATGGGGTTGACTTTGATGAAGTCTTTTCTCCTATGGTTAAGATGACTACCCTATGCTTAGTCTTGGCCTTGGTTGCACATTTTGACCTGGACTTGTACCAGATGGATGTCAAGACGACTTTTCTACATGGGAACTTACATGATGAGATTTACATGGAGCAGCCTAAGGGCTTTGCAGACCCTGGCAGGGAACACCTAGTGTGCAAGCTAAAGAAGAGTCTATATGGCTTAAAGTAGATACCTAGGGAATGGTACCATAAGTTTGATGCATTCATGGAGTCATAGGGCTACAGCCGCAGTGCTATGGATCCGTGCTTGTGCACGAAGAAAGCTCATGACGGTTCTTTACTGATTTTGGTACTCTATGTGGATGACATACTTTTAGCAGGAACAAATCATGAGGAGCTCGATGCTCTTAAGGCTCAGCTCAAGAAGAGCTTTGAGATGAAATATATGGGACATGCCTCTCATATACTTGGTATGCGCATCACGCGCGATAGATCTCAGGGACTCCTCTATCTGTCACATAGGGAGTACGTATATAAAGTCCTTGAGTGCTTCCGCATGCAGGATGTTAAGCCTATTGGCTGTCCATTACCTTCTCATTGAAGGTTTCACAAGCCAATTGTCCATAGATAGATGAGCAGAGGGCCGAGATGGCCAAGATTCCCTATGCATCAGCCATGGGCAGTCTTATGTATGCTATGATAGCCACCCGTCCAGATATTGCTTTTGCAGTTGGGGTTGTGGCACGTTATATGGCTACACCTGGCAAGAAACATTGGGATGTCGTGAAGGGTATCATGAGGTACCTAAAAGGCATCGTAGATATGCGTCTATGTTATGGAAGCCAGGATACAGGAGTCGTGGGATACACTGACTTTGATTATGCAAGATATGCAGATAGTAGGAAGTCCACTTTTGGCTATGTGTTCACTTATGCTAGAGGGGCTATCTCTTGGATGTCCAGGGCGTAGAAGTGTATGGCTCTTTCTACTACAGAGGCTGAGTATATTGCAGCCACAGAGGCTTGAAAAGAGGCTATCTGGGTAGGCCGTTTGATTGCAGACCTTGGTATGGCAGATGTTATGCCTACACTGCATTCGAATTCTATGAGCGCCATTCAATTGGCCAAGAATCCGGTCTTCCATGCGAAGACGAAACATATTGAGGTGAGGTATCACTTCATTTGCGAGGTCATTGAGGACAGGTTTGTTGACCTTGTCAAGATTCTGACTGAGCAAAATCTTGCAGACTTGCTCACGAAGAGCCTCACTACTGAGCAGTTTGTCTTCCTTAGGAGATTGATGGGCATTGGATGAGATGACATCTTTTTCCTCTTCCTACTGTACATGTGTACATGTTGTACTGTCTTTTCTTTTTTCTCTCTCTCATTGGGGCAGATTCGCCTTTAAGTGGGAGGTTGTTAGGGGTAAAGGCACGTCCGCCTAGTAGCCCGTGTATTACTACACTAAGAGTACGCACCACTACACACTGCAGGTGGCGGGTGCCCGCCGTCACAGTCACTTACTCTTTATTCTTTTAGTGATAATTTGAATCAAGGAAGGCCTAGCCACACATTGTGGTTGCTGGAGTTCCATTTCTTGTCTCTCTCTTTCTTGCTCTTACTCTCCCACCATAGCTCTCGCGTGCAAGCTTCTAAAGCTTTGCCAATTTCAAAATCCTGGTGCAAAGAAGTAGGAGAATACTTTTGCAAAGCACCGGCAGAATCTAAGCATGGAGCACCTAGTAACAATTACCTAGTAGAAATCATCTCTCTCTTTCACTACAATGGTATCATAGTGGCTTCTTCTCAAGACATTGACAGGCGATCCTGCTCTTTAGATGGAGAAAAATAGATACAATCTACCAAATAATAATACTTGTCATCTCCTTGGCATTATCCTTCATTTTGACATGGACTTCAAACCACTTTGTAACATGGTCTGCTACCATCACAATAATATATATTTTCCATGTTGTAGAAGAAGAATGCATTGATCCAATGAAATCAATGCCCCATTTTTCAAAGGGCAACTTTACAAAAATGGGGTTAAGTGTTCGCTTATGGTTTTTCCTATCATTGTGTCATTGGCAAATATCATAATGCTATATATATTCAAAAGCATCTTGGAAGACCATTAGATACAAATATATAGTACGTAAAGCCTTCTAGGCAATAAGCTCTCTAGCAAAATGACCAACACAAGTTGCATCATGACATTCTTCTAAAATGAATGGCACCTCATCAAGCACCATGCATCGAACAAACTTCATTCACAGGCCTTCTATATACACGACACTTGCTATTAGGAAGCCTTGGAAGAATGACTGACTTCCCTAGCATATCTTGATGAGATTAGATTGCACAATTTATTGCATTAAGAGGTAGAAAAGAAGCATATGAAAGTGCTGCATGATTTGTGGTCTAAGAAATATACGATTGAAAAGGGTCAATCAGTTATCTATTATGATGCATGACAAGAATTATTCCTAGGAAAACTAGAACCCAAGTGGGATGGTCCTTATAAAATTGTATGTATAGGGAAGAATGACTCTATAGCACTTTAAGAAAATTTCAAGGAGTAGAGTTTAAGAACAAAGTAAATCTCACTAAACTTAAGCCCTATTATGTGGAGAGGGCTGATGTGAAGCTTGGTTCCTTTGTGGGCATCTCATGATCTAGCTTAAACTTACAGAGAGTAACATAGCCATTGGACGGGATAGTTAATTCCATATCTTGAGCATCCATATTTAGAGCAATGTTACCACCAGGTGAAATAATTTGGTGGAGTAAGGGTTACCATGTCATTGAGTAGCTAGATAGATCTTTCCTTGGGGATATTAACGTCTATTTCTACCATTGTTGTAGGGTTCTCTTGAGCATTCCTATTTAGTTTTGCGAGGAAGAAGGTATTGTGTCTATTACACATCCCCTCTCTCATTTAGATTTTCATTATCGTAAGTATGAATAGGTCGATTCACATTGTGTGGTGCATCGATGAGGCTTTCATCTATACATTGTACTTTGATGGAGTTTCTCAAGGGATAGGAAGGAAAAAAAGTATATCAACTATCATCAAGGACCCCGATGTCAAGTGATGATGAAATTGGATCTATCTTGATGTTGCTTTTACTAACATGGCTAAATACAAGGCACTATTAATGGGGCTAAATTCAGCCAAGCTTGTTGGTGATATTCACCAATTGCTAGTGAAATATGACTCGTAGCTAGTCATCAATCACTTGAATGGGACCTACAATGTGTGAGACCCTATCTTGTGTATATATCATTATGTTGCTCTTGACACACTTGACACATTTAAGCTAGTTACTTACCAATTGATTTCCCATCGGTGAAACTACTTTGTAGATTCCTTGACAAATTATGCCTAGTTGAAAATGTATTTTTCAACTGTGATCCTGAAGAGCTTTTACAAGTATTTGATGATCTCAACCCGGGGCTACTATGATGGTTGCTTGCTGAGATATCCTCTTTTGGTCGATGATAGTTAGTATGGGTTATGAGTTAGGTAGTGATTGAACACCTTTGAATTCTTTTGTGGATGTACACGATCATACATAGACATATCTATTGGATACCCTTTGCTATTTATGAAGGGGGATTGACCAATAATTTGATGCATCTAGTGTAGGGGCTTGAATGGCCCATCCCTCTGTCTAGGGGTTGCATATTAGAAGGGTTTTTAGGGATAAAGGGAATGTCCTCAACATTATCTCATCGAGAGTTGTGTTGTATGGATATATTTCATTAGGCCAAGAGGTCCATTTCATTTCCTTCTTTAGTGTTGTTGCTTTTAACCTATGGGTTGTTGGCTATTGTCATTTTGTAGGTTAGTTCATTGGTAGTTGAGTGTTTTGTGAGCTATAATGCATATCATTTTTTGCACTAGTTGTCTCTATCACCTTGTCATTTGTTTCTCTCTTTTTTTCTTTTGAGGCAAGTGCATAGGAACTATGTGAAATATGTTGCATGGATTTGAAGCCACAATTCAGGTTAGGGATTGAGTGTGCTTCCTAAGGAGGATGCTCTATCGCTTGAAAAAGAAAAAGAAAAAGATGATGATAAAGACGGAAACAATTATGGTGATGGTGTAGATCAAGGCTTGTAACTACCAATATCTTCTTAGCTTATGCTCAAATCCAAAAGCAGACTATACATGGACTACTTTTCTATGGTCATCAAGGTAGCAAGTAGCTATATAATAAATATAGTATTCAGATACCAACCCTCAATTTGTGCATACACTGAACATTTGATTTAGAACACAATGTTGCATAAACATTTTTCCTTTCCCCTTCTTCCTTTTTCCTTTTTCTACCCAAGATATATATAGATTCATTCAAGAGATAGAATATGGTTTTTTGTTTGGTTTTTCATTGTAGCTTCCCTTTCTTACTCTTATACATGTGTAGATATGGTTTGACACACTCATGACATGATTTGTCCTCAAAAGCTATTTTGTAGTGCAATTTTATATTCAAGCTTATGGCACTTCGAATTTTAACTTGAATTTTTGAACAAGTCCAATGAGGTGTTTATCTAATTTATTTATAAAGAGATTGCAAGGGTATGATACTATATATTTCTTAAACAAGTTTTACTTGTCTTGAAGAGCAAATCAGTTACTTGAAGGGTATTGCAACCTTACAATTCTCTTCTATGAGTATGGAGGATTCTTGTCTAACAGAGTGAGATATAAACTTAATTATTTAATTAAATTTCACAATTATTTCTAATTAAAATAAAGTTTAATTATAGTATCCTATATCTTGGCATGGTGACCATCACACAGGTAATGAAGGATTTGAAATTGAGCATGGAATCGATATGTGTACAGGCTATGTGGTACAATAACATGATAAAAGCAACAAGCTACAATGTGAAACTTTCATTAAATTGAAAGTTTTCTACTTAGAATTGTGTTACATTGAAAGTTTCACCTAGTAAGTAGCTCACTTAGGGCACTTAAGTTTTTAAGTATGCGCTGAGATAAAATTTCGTCTAATTAATAGCTTACTTATGATTATGATCAAGTCAATAATTAGCCCTTAATAAAAAATGTGATCTAATTAAGAATAGTTGGTTGTTCATTTGGAAACTTGATCTTGGCTATTTGGGACTCTCTCTCACACTTTTGGAGTAGCTTAAGTTTGGAGATGAGTAGCAACAAAAGAAGATGCATGCTTGCTGATTTTTTGTGAAAAGAAAATAGTGCTTTTTGTGATGATGAATAGCAAGAAGAGAGTGTTTTACAACAATCCCAAGGTACTGAACAATCAATAATCAATCTCTTTATTCTTCTTTCTCTCTCTTGGGCTATGCAAGCTCTATTTTATGATAGATCATTTATTGTTTACAATAGATTAACGGCTAGGTTTATAAAAATCAATCATTTCTAGTGTAGAATTATATTGAAAACATTCTAACCAAAATTCACTATTTTCCCCTTGTTTTGGATTACCAAATCATTGAAGAATCAAGGTAGACATTAAGGAAAATATTTTTAGACATACACGTTCAATTTCCTAGCCACAACTGAAAGGATTAAATTCACCATCTAATTTCAAGGCAAATACACGCCATGGATTAGAATTTATGGATAGTAGGTTTATATGTCTAAATTAGTTCAATTTGATAGTGAATTGAAGGCGCATTGGTGAGGGTAAAGCTCTAAGATTGTTGAGATATCAAGGTTGACCAATCATTCTTGAGACGAAGAGGAAGCATTGCAAGAGTGACTAGCTTCCCAAGCACATCTTGATGAGATAAGATTGCAGGTTGTATTGCATTAAGAAGTAGAGAAAAAGCATATGAAAATGCTCCATGATATGTGATCTAAGAAATGTACTTTTGTAAATGATCAATTAGTTCTCTACTATGATGTACGAAAGAATTTATTCTTAGGAAAATTAGAATCCAAGTGGGATGGTCCTTACAAAATCATATGTATAGGGAAAAATGGCTTTACATCCCTTTAAGTAAGTTTGCACGGGGCAACCGATTTGGCAGCTCATGACCAAGTTTTGGACCAAAAATTAGGGTAAGTTGGACAAAATGAGGGTTACATGACTTAGTTTGGTTCAAACTTGAGTTACTTTTTCAAGAACAAGGGTTTCTTCCCTTTCCTTTCAAGATGGCCTCAAGAATCCATGGCCAAAGGCTGATCAAATCTCTTGCCCGTGATCTCTATCTTGCCAAAGGACTTCATAGCCTTGTTCTTCATCTCTTGAGCTTTCCATGGAATAGTGGATTGGCACATTGTGCCTCATTTCTATCTTGGAAACTAGTAGTAGGCCTATTGATGTTTGTGAGGAAGGAGATAGTGTGCCTATAAGTATGATAGGTTGATTCATATAGTATAGCACCTTGATGAGGCTTTAGTCTACACATTGTACTTTGATGGAGCTTCTTGAGAGCTAGCCAAGCATGCAAGTGTAGGGGTTGTCATCAAGGACCTTCGGTATCGAGTGATCATGAAAATGAGTGTTTTTCTTGGTGCCATTTTTACTAACAATATGGTAGAGCACAATGCCTTATTAATGGGGGTAAATTTGGCCAAGCGTGGTGGTATTTACTGATCACTAGTTAAAGGTGAATGGCAACTAGTGATCAATCAATTGATGGGACCTACAATGTGTGAGACCTCATCTTCAGTATGTACCATCGTGCTACTCTTGACATGCTTGGAACATTTGAGCTAATAACTTGCAAGTTGATTCCCCATTAGTGGAATTGGAACCACTTTGTGGATTCCCTAAAAAATTATGCAATGTTAAAGATGTATTTTTCAACTATGGTACCAATGGCCTTTTATGATTATTTGATGATGTCACCCCGAGGCTATTATGGGGGTTGCTTGTTGACATTCTCTTTTGATTGGCAATAATTAGTAGGACATAAAGCTAAGAACATTCTCTTGATCCCTATAAAGCTCTCCTCATATGCATCCATTAGACCAAGGGATGGGCCATTTAGACCCCTATAATAGATGTATCAAATTATTGAACAAGAAATGAAATTGCCCTCTTGGCCTAATGAAATATATCCATACAACACAACTCTCAAGGACATAATGCTAAGAATATTTCCTTGATCCCTACAAAGCTTTCCCCATGTGCAGGCACTAGACTAAGGGATGGGCCATTTAAACCCCTACATTGGATGTACCAAATTATTGGTCAATCCCCCTCCATACATGGCAAGGGGTGGCTATTGTTGTTTTGCTAGTTCATTTGCAACATTAAGGGTTTTATGTGCTATAATGTAGATCATTTTTTACACTAATTGTCTCTATCACCTTGTCATTGATTTCTCTCTTATTTCTTTTGAGGCAATTCGATAGGGACAATGTGAAATATGTTGCATGCATTTGAAGTGATGACCTAGGCTACGAATTGAGTGTACACCTTGAGGGGGATGCCTTTGTTGCTTCTTCTTTCTTGAGGGTTCTCTTGAGATTGAGTATGAGTGGTGTCTTACGTAACTTGGTAATTAATAGGTTGTCCCCTTCATTCTATAACATAGCTAGCCTAGGTGGAAGTCCCTAGCTAGTCCTCTATCATGATAAAGTCCCCCAATTGGTGAGGGGATGGGTTTTGAGTGTGACATATGGGCTTAAAATCAATTAAGAGTTCCATCATGAAGAAAATGAAAATTTAAGAGTTGGAATATACTCATTGCTTTACAAGGGATTGGTAGGTTTTTGGGTTCCAATAAGCCCTAGGATTGATGATGTGTCCTCCTTGGGAGGAGTAAAAAAATTTGGAGATTGAGACCATTCTGATGCTCCTTTTCGCCTTGGATGGGACAAGCCAACTATTGATATAAGTATAAGGATAATCACTTCAATAAAAGCAAATGGACCCAATTCTTGGAAATTTATAGCCCAAGCATAGGGAAAGATCATCTCGACATCGAAGATAACAAAAACTAGGGTGAACATATAATAGCGAATTTGAAACCAGATCTAGATGTCCTTTTTTGGTTCTATAGTTGATTCATAGCTTGCTAACTTTTCTAGTCCTCTTACGGACATGCACAATAAATTTGGGAACTAAAAAAGCTAAGTAAGGAATGAAAATGGAGTTTAGTAAGAAGATCCATAGATTAGAATCACTAAATTGGTAACAATAAGGGGGGATATCTCTTCCTAGCCATGGGGTTTAAAGAAAGTATAGAAAAAAAATGAAGGATCCATATGCCTTGTGAGATTATGGTAGGTTCTTAAGTTTAAGATAGGCTCGAGACCAATACCTTTATCTCCTTGGGGTATGGTAGAATAAGAAATGGCCAACAAGAAACCCCCACTAAAAAAGAAAAAAAGAACATATATGTGATGATGGACTAGAAAAATAAAGAAAACTAAAGGATTTTAGTGTATCTTTTTTGATACTAGGGGTGGTAAGTGGTAGGGAGTTGACTTGGGGTTTCTCCTAGAGTTAGTGAGCCTTATGTGGGGGTGGGTTGTCTCCTAGGTACTTGTTCAAATAGTCTAGGATGTCCTCTAGGTCGACTTAGGTTCATTGACAGTAAGAGTATCCTCTTCAAGGGAGCTCTTGTTTCTTGTCTTAATCTTGGCTATTAGATTGATGTTTGTGGGGCTTAGCATTTTATATTTTCCATTGTTAATGGTTGTATCTTTTCAATCAATGTACTTTCACATTTTGCTTTTTGTTTGTAGGATATAATCATGGATTCAATGGGATAGCTCATCTTATCCCGAGATTACCAATGAGAGAAGAATTTTAAGGCACATCTTGTGGAATGCTAAGGTGTTTTTGGCAGATTCACAAGACATTCAAAGTAGGAAATCAAGATTCAAGACTCAACCATGGTTCGTTTTTTGCAAGGCAATCAAGGTGCAAGACATTGTGCATTTACAAGTTGAATGTGAAATGGAGTGCAAAGCCAACTTGGTGAGCAGTGGAGGAGCACCTAGCCATGGTCCTCTCATTAAAGCTATGCATTTGAGGTGTGATCTCATGTTGAAACATCTTACTTTGCATAGGCAAGAGGTGTAAAGAGCCAAAAGATCGAAAAGTGGCCAATTTTAAGGCGGGCATACCCAAGAATGAGGAGGCATAAGCTAATGTTTGAAGTGGCATCTTGATTAATCAAGGAAAAAAAGAAGAACAAGTGTGAGGAAAAAGAACAAGACATTGAAAATGGGAGCCATATTTCTACATTTCTCATGATCACCGTGTGTGATTTGTGCATCATTCATTAGATGTGATTGAAGAAATGAAGGCTCTCAGCAAGATCTACACGTCTATGTATTCTAATTTGGATAAAATGAAGATATGCGAATGCTATAATTTCACACACACACACACACTCTCTCTCTCTCTCTCTCTCTCTCTCTCTCTCTAGCCATTAACATGCATTCATATGAGAGAAAGGGGATGGGAGATTGAGTATGAGAGATGAATGTTATGTGAATTGTGAGTACTAGATTGCATTGCCAAGGATTGTGGAGGTCTCTCAAGTGTGTTAGTGGTTGTGAAAGGTATTAGCAGTCTCTAAGGCTTAGCTTTTATGCATAAGTACTCAAAATTCACACATTGTTTTAACATAAAATGATGACTTGTTTTAGTGCGGAGTAAATGCAAGTGAATTTGTTGGTTTATTTTGTTTTTTGAATTTTTGAATAAATATCCAAAAATTAAAAAAGAACATAACAAATAGAAAAAAATATTTAAATATACCAATAACTAGGAGAAAGTCAAGGATAGATTGCTAAATTTTAAAAACATGAATTTACATTAGTAAAAGATAATAAAACACGAAAAACATCATTCTACTACATGAAAACAACGTTTCGGTAGCATGGGAATATTTGTAGCGTCGCTCATTGCCTTTAAGTTAAGAAAAAACACTGAAAATCAATCCTTACATTCATGCTAAAATGATCTATTTTTTGATGTATTATCATGGCTAGGATGAATTTATGTTACATGTTTATCCCCAAGGCAGCAAGAGGTTGGAGAACTCGTTGGCTTAGGGTTACATAGCACCATTGCATTCCATAGTTTAAATATATATACAATAGAAAGTTGTTTGCTGCACTTGCACTTTGTTTTTCCTTAAATATTGATCGCGCATAAAACTCACACTATATGTATATAAAGCATTTCCTTGCATACACTACCGCATACCAAATGTATTCATGATATACTAACTATATACATATATACTGCACAGATGGTGCACTATATGCATAGAAAAGCATTTCCTTTCCTTACATAGAGTGTTGTTGCATAGCAATTGGATTCATGATGACTAAGTGGGTGAGGAAATACAAAGCCATACCTCGTCCTTGTCGATGGAAGCACCAAAGATGAACCGAGGATCGGTGCAAGGCCTCGCGATGTCAGTGCGAGGTTGAGGACTCCTCGCCATCTCTGTGAAATGAAGCATTCCTTTGCAGAGGCAGTGGAGGGTGATGATCTGGGGAGTTCAGTGAGGATCTTGCAGCTCGGCGATGATCCATCCATTAAACAAAAGGCAAGGGTGGAGACTTCCTGCTGAGCAGCTCCCGTAATTTCTCGTAGAATTAAATGTATGAATGTTCATGTTTTGCTTAATCGGAGGGAAGCACGGCAAGAGCCATCTACAAGGTCCTCATGACCTGTCTATAAGAGTACTGCTAAGAAACATGAGGTCCAACTCATCCCCTTTCGCGAGGTAAAAAGTCCTTTTGAACCTTCAGCTTGAGCTTCTTTTATGCAATTGAGGGAGGAGCATCGCTACAGTTTTGTGCTCACATGTCTCAAGCTGATGATAAAAGATACAGCAATGTGATTCCTTTTCCACAAGGAGAAATGTATTCTTCACCCTAGGCTTCCATGGAAGAAGAACGCAGACCATTACACACAATTTCTGGGACATGATGCGGATGATTACCCTTGTGAATTCAGTTGCCAAGTTGCCAAGTTGCCAACATACTTTGGTTCCATTAATCATCCATTATATATAGTCATGCTAGTGCCACACGGGTGCTGTTCTCGAATTCATCACCAGTCTCATTTTCATCACCATGTTCAGCATCATTACCAAATACCAACACAACCACCACCATCATCATGAACAATCTTCTCATACAAGACCTCCACAAGGTGTTGAGCAAGCAGTACCCCCAAGATGTGGATTGTCAAATGCGTCGTTAGACAAGAACAAAATCATAATGTGAGTGGCAGTGCTGTGAATGGCAATATCAGCATATATGTAAGTGCTACTTGAAGCAACAACAGTCGCAGCAATGGGCAAAATGGATCTGGTCTTGCAATTGGAGGTACTAGAGGAAGTGCATCAGGCCATGAAAATGGGAAAGCTGCTAATGGAAGTAGTTTAGCAGTTGTAGACTACAATCTGCTCACCCCTGCTGGATAGAATCGCTTTGCAAGCAGACTGGTTGCCATTCAAAAATATAGGCAAAGGGGGAAAGTAAGATAAAAATTGTGTTTTCGCATATTTCACCTTTGTATCTCTCTCTTTTTGAAAGGAGGGAAAATGCCAGAGTGGGAAGAAGAACAGAGCTGTGATCTCAGATCAAGTTTTATACGAGCAGGTCTCAAAGAAAGTTTTATAGTAGCAGGTGCACGGTCAAAGCAGGAATAGGTTAGGATGCAAGACAAATCTGGTTTTGCAATCATGCCAATCAAGTTTTGCATTCAAGAGGATCATGCAACCAACCTCCTGAAACTTCCCAACAGTTGCTCTGCAGATTTCAAACTTGGAGGCCACTGTGGATGCTTGATTTTGGGCATTCATGGAGGCCTTGGAAGAGTCAATCAGTGCAATCAATTATTTGATTTTGGTAAATTAGAGATACAAGCTGCTGTTTCAAGAACAATCAACACAGTTCTCTCAAGAGGGTGATACAAAAAGCAGATTTGATCAATAGGCTCTGGGAACTGATCAACCAGCCAATATTATAGCCCTAGACACTGTTAATTCATGGTGTAATGAACAACATACCGACATTTCCACAGTAGTCACTTAAGGACATAGATGAATGAGTGCAGAGACATATGAGGAAGCATTAAAAACAACAAATACAATTGCATCTGGGGTGAAGACAAAGGCAATGGAGATTAATTCCACACTGGCAAGGGTAAGGGAGCCAATTGCGAAACAGGTGCCAAAAAGCAAAACACTTTAGGGCTAGTGATGTTACAAAAAAAGAGGAATATGCTGAGAATCTTTCTTAGGTGTCACTCATTGATTTGCTAAAAAGCATTATATTACTGGCCCTCAAGTGTACCCTTACCTCCTAAAATTGTATTTCTTAAATTACATAAAATATTTTAAAAATAATCTTATTATTCCCTACATGCTCATATATTCAAATCTAAAAAAAATTGCAAAATGTGAAATCCCTTCCAAAAATACATCTTTTTTCTTAGGTGTTCTATAGTTGGCCCCCTTACCCGAGACAGAATAGCAACAGGCTCAGGTGTTGGTAATGAACATGCTAAACAAAGTTATGATGATAAAAATAATGACTACGATGAAAAAGGAAAAGAAGAAGATGATGATAAAGATGGAAACGATGATGATGATGGTGCAGATCAAGGCATGCAACCGCCAATATCTTCTTGGCTCATGATCAAATTGAAGAGCGATTCGGTTACACGGGGACTACACTTCTATGATCATTAGGACATCAAGTAGTTGTATGGTAAACACAATATTCGCATACCAATCTGCAATTTGAGCATAGACTGAACATTTGAGTTAGAACACAATGTTGCATAAACTCTCTTTTTTTTGCCCCTTCTTCCACTTTCATTTTCCCATCCAAGATTTATATAGATTCATTCAAGGGATAGAATATGGTTTTGTGTTTGATTTGTCATTGTAGCTTCCCTTTCTAACTCTCGTATATATATGTATATATGCTTTGACACACTCATGATATGATTTGCCCTCAAATGTTGTTGTGTAGTGTAACTTCATATTCAAGCATTATGGCACTCCGAAAATTATTAATTTCAACTTAAATTTTGGAGTGCAATGACATGTTTATCTAATTTATTTATAAAGAGATTGGAAGGGTGTGATAGTATATATTTCTCAAACAAGCTTTTCTTATTTTGAAGGGAAAATAAGTTATTTGAAGGATATTGAAACCTTATAATGCTTGTTTTTCCCGCAATGAGAAAACTTTGCAATTCTCTTCTACCACTATGGAGGCTTTTGGTCACCAAAATGGAAAATGAACTTAATGTTTTAATTAAATTTCACAAAGATTTCTCCTTAAAATTAACTTTCATTCTAGTACCACTAGCTGCTTGCATAGTGACCATCATACTGGTAGTAAGGAATTTGACATTGGGCATGCAATCAACAAGTGTACAGGCTATATGGTACAAGGACATGCAAAAGGAACACGATGCAATGGGAAAAAAGTCTGCACCTTAGAATTGAGTTACATTGAGAGTTTCGCCTAGTACGTAGCTCACTTAGGGTACTTAAGTTATTAAATAGGCCTTGAGCTAAAGATGATCAAGTCAATATATAGTCCTTAATTAGAAACATGATTTGATTCAAGATATCAGATTGATAGGAATCAATCTCTTTCTTCTTCTTTTTCTTTCTTGGACAATGCAAGCTGTATTTTATGATGTATCAAAATAGGGTTTGCTGTTTGCAATAGATCAGTGGCTAGGATTTGTAGAAATCATTCATTTCGAGTGTGGAATTGCTTGCTAAAGACATTCCAACCAAAATTTCGAATTTCCCTATGTGTTGGGTCACTGAACCATTAAAGATTTAGGGTAGATATTTAGAAAAAATGTATTTAAATATGCAAGTTTGACTTTCTAGCCAGTGAAAGGGTTAACTTTACTATCCAATCTTAAGGAAAATGCATACCAAAGATTAGGATTTATGAACATTAGGTTTACAAGTATGAATTACTTCTATTTAATAGTGAATCAAAGGTGCATTGATGTAGCTTCCTCATTGATTGCAATGTGGCAATAATGAGAGACTATAGACACATTTCTCAATGTCATGTTGGTCAACATTGGAGTGATTGCAACTTTGTATGCTTGAAGACACACTAGCTTAAGTGTGTAATTGAGATACATTCAAAGCTCATTGGTCAAGGTGGGTGAGAGTATTGGGGACATAGCAATTAAAGCGAATTCGATCTATCGAAGAGCCATGCATACAAGGAACATTAGCAAAGAGGGTGCTGATGTGTGATAGCCATGTTGATTGCAAGGGTGAATCACAAATAGGTCATATAAAGGCTCTTCTTCAATATTAAAGAAATACTATAAGGGGTTCTTACATTGAGGGCCAATTTAGTATCGTCTACTTGCAAGCACGCTCTAGCTATTAGGTTCTTTGTGTCATTTATTTTCTTTTCTAAATTGAATAGTGTGTGTGATGTAAGTTTATATTCACCGTCCTATGGACTAGATCTATAGGATGGTTTCATAGTTCCATTGCTGCGACATCACCAAATTTATTAAAGGGGTGAGCAGTGGTTATCTTGAGCTGCATACACAAGTTTTGGCTTGCTATAATTCAATGTATAGTTGTGAATTTCTTGAAATTCACCAAATATGTCTCATAGAGATCAAGATGCGAGTGATGAAAACTCAATATTCCTTGTTGAGGAGTAGCTATTGCATAGTGTAGGTTCAATTGAAGGATATGCCAATATTGAGTAGTAACACTAGAGCAACTGATACTATACAAATGCATATATATCCTTTACTGAACTATCGAGTCACTAAAAGAAGATGATATGAATGCAATGCTTTAGGTACAATTGATGAATGCAGTGAATGCATTGCCACAAGTTGCTTAACACCCAAAGTTTTTCAATGTAATGCTTGGACCTCAAAAGTCAAAGCACAACAAGAGGCATTCGCATTCTAGACATGCTAAAAGAGCACATGGGCAATAACCTCAATCTATGCCATTTAATGGGCAACATCCCAATACACATGGGTCTCCAATTCCACACATGGTGCTAATATAATTGCAAAAGGGAATAATTTTTAGTATGCATGTGGGCAACCAATTCTATATCAACCATATGCATATGCATGTTATTTCAGAGGTAGTTCATTGTTCCACGCCACGAATAGCAATGCATCAAGTGGTGCTAGAATGCAAGGAACTTATGTTGCTGCTTTACACCCTCGTTTGGAGAAATTACAAGGTAATGTTTTTGATGGTGCACAACTATGAATACAATATGGCTTGTATGGAATGGCTAATGCAAATGCAAGAGTGGTACCTCACGAGCCTTTATATTTATAGCCACTATTTCATAAAAAATTGATACCTAAGGAAAATACTAAAGTTTAAAAGGTCAAAGATAAAATTTCCCATAATTAACAAGTGAAATTTAATAACTATGCACCATAGGATGCGAAGTGGATGGAGAAGGGTGACTTAGCAAATTCACCTCACTTGTTGCAGCTTTACCTTGAGCATTTTAGTTGGAGCCAATCTTAGTTGTAGCTCCATTAGGCTCAGTAGAGCATAGATTTAGAACATTGCATGATGCTCAAGAGGGGAATTGCACTTCCACTCCTAGTCAAATATGCCCAGATATCTAGTGGTTGCTTACTGTACTTTGTATTCACATGAGGTATTGTATGCTAATAGTATATTTTCTTTGGGACCTACTATGATCAATGCTCTAGACACTATGTATGTCATGCAATTGTGTGTGGATGCTTACCATGGGATTGCGTATTATAATTTTTGGAAAACTATGATTTGGACCACAATTGTGGACATATATGTGTTAGTAGCAATACTCATGTTGCTTTGGGCCATTTTCTGTTACATGTCAATGTATTTTGATTGACACGCAAAGTGTAGGGCACTAAATGCATATTTGTTTACCTTGAATGAAATGCTTTTATGCTTAAGATGTGTCACCAATTTGGATATCTTGGAATGGCCATGACCATAAGTCTTATGAAGCACCATAGATCTCTAGGGATAGCTATGGGCATAAGTCTTGTGAAGCATACATCGCTATGGGCATTTCTTGAAATGCAACTGTTATGGGTGACTTAGACATCTAGTCAAGCATAGTATTTGTGAAAGCATTAGAGTATGACATGTGGATCCATACATGGTTTTCTCTTTGGTTCTTGCAGAACAAGCAAGATGTGTGAATCAATGTGATGTGACACTTCTCGTATGAGGCTTCTTTGCTCATGGACCATTGCTATGCATTTTAGAATGCACTTGAGAAGATTGCTTCTATTTGCGTTGTTGGCAAATGCGTATTTGCACAACTTATGGCTTTGGGATAGCCACATGATAAAGCAATTGAATTATGTCATGAATTACTATTGTGCAAAAAGTTATAGCTTGCCAAAGTATTTGTATTCATGATCTTGAAGGCTACAATCATGGATCTGTATTGAGGGCTTTTGCATATATTGGTTGGCTGTTTTTGTACACCTAATTTGTTGATCTTAAGTGGAAGCTTTGAGGTTGATACATGACTGTTATTGGAGTGGGTGAATCTCTCATCGTGGCAACTTGTGTGTTTGGACCTGAGAAAAAGTATAAGCTATGTCAAGTTTGACATCTAAATGGGATGGATTTTTAAAATTTATGGTCGTCTTTGGTATCAAAAGAAGTTGGGGTTTACAATTTCAAAGTATCAATGTATTGATGCTTCTAAGAAAGCAATTAAGACTTTGGCCAACTTTGAGCCAAGAGATGGATGCTTTTGTAAGGAATTTACATTTCCTAAATGAAGGTGTTGAGTTTGATGCATTCTTTTATCTTCCTTAATAGTGAGCTTTGAGACTTAGTATGATCAATGTGGCAAATGTAAAGAAATGCTCTACCATAGAAAATACAAAAATAATTGTACGAAAAATGCATAGCCCGATATAGAACACAGTTAGGGTTAGGGTAACATAGGGACAATGAATAAAATGAATAATAATAAATGATTATTAAGAATAGAGTTAGGGTTAGGGTAATGCAGTCCACCCACCAATGATACATTGAGCATAATCGAACTGATCTAAATCAAAGAATGCCGTTCATTTGGCCAACCACAAATTGATGTTCATCTTATCACATTCCTTTTTGTCCCCTTTAAAGGGATTAGGTTGGAACATGAGAGGCGATAACCTCATGGCTGCAAACGGAAAATGGGGAGTGCACATCTCGACCAATTGCCGTTGCATGTCCTTGATTTAAGCTTTGAGAATTGCCATTAGCAATGAATCTCCATCAGATTTGATGGTTTGGGATGCTACTCGGACATGTGTTCAGATTTAGGAGAAGCTTGATGAGCATTCTCTATGTGTTGGGGTTTGGAAGGAACGAATGTATCAAAAGGAGATCCTTCATGCGAAGCCATGGTGGTGAGAGAGAATAAGAGAAGACAAGAGAATATTTACTGATTAAAGTTGAGAGAGAGAGACAGCGCGTTGAGAAGAACATGACTGGGATGCAGGGAGTAGCTGAAGGGGCTTGTTTCCGCGCTCAGTTACATTTTCAAGCGTGGGCTGTTTCAAGGGAGATGAAGAATTATGACCTGTGAGGGGAGCTGGTTATGCCGGCATGGGTGCGTGAGTTTCTTGATCTGCCTGACTTGATCCCAGAGACAGCTCATGGTATTCGCCTAGCCAAAACAATCGCCCATATGAGGGGTCCCGGTACCTTACAAAAAAAATACTGACGTTTTCACAGACATTAAATGTTAAGATCATAGTAACAATTAATGTCACATTAACATCAAACTTAGTTATAGCGTTAACATTAAACTTCAAATCGATAAAAATCACAATCAATCAGAATATTGCCCAATACGGGCTATAAGAATTCACCTTCCAATAATGGTCTATCACAGCCCTGGAGTGGTAGCTCCCTTCTCCAATCATGAGAACCACCAAAATTCTTGCGCACAAGCATTACCCCAACACAAAAAACCCAAGCACTCTGAAACCTGGATTTGGTTTTGATTTGAGTTTTGTTTTTGTCTGTGGTTTTGATTTTGATGTTTCTTGCCTTGTCCTTGCTGCCCCCTCTGAGAGGAAACAAGAGCTCCCCCTTGTGGATGAAGCACTATGAAACTGATTGAACAGCTGAGCACAACACAGTAGATTTGACACTCATAGAACACAGACATGGTGGGTAGTGAGATCACTTGCTGCACAAAATGGAAGTATTTTTTAGCTTAGGATTTCAAAAAAGCTACACGACAAAAATGTTAATCTGCTACATGTCTTAAGGGGAAGCAAAGAGACACCAGAATGACCATTTACTTCATCTCATGCATTACCCCTGAAATTTTCCTCATAACACAGAAAATAAAGTCAGCTGTGTGCTCTACCAGCTCTCAAATTTGAAGTGTAGCCTAGAATTTCATGTTGAAAGGAAATTTCAGAGTAGTATTTCTAAAGTTATAATCTCTTGTTTCTGGAAGATACAATGGAATTTCTTGCCATGATCCTTTTGAGGTCAATATTTTCTTTACCCTTATGTGGTAGGGTAAAAACCCCTTTGAAAGGTGTTGCAACCTTCAAACATTCAAATTCGAGGGCTGACATTGCCCTACTGCCAAAACTTCAGATAAAAGGCAGCTTTTAATTCATTGCAGGGGCAAGCTAATATAAACTGCTGCCTTACATTAGATAATGCATGGAGCAGTCCCAAGGAGCATGTGTACTGTTGTCCCTAGACCTTTCCTGCTCCTTATTCAAAATATAGGAGATATATTTGTAATGGTAAGTGCTTGACTTGCGTGCAGGCAAGCTCAGAAACTTGATTCATTCATTGAGTTTTAGTATGAAATGTTATATCTGCGATTTCTTTCTGACAAAAGAGATTCTATAACCACACTGGGCTACATGAAAGACGAGTAAAATCATTAGGAAATGTCCATCTTGAATACCAAAGGAAGTGGCATCTCCATGTGTTATGCCAGTCCAGACAACAGATGAATATGATACCATTTTGATAATAAGGAACCAATCTGATCTGCCACCACGAAGTAGCAAGAGTCAATATGCTTCATGAAGTGCTGTGTGATGCTCTTGACACGGGGGATAGTACTACCCTCATAGTTAGATATGCAGTGCATCATTTGCCTCTGAAGTTGTTGACAATTAGAAGCCTTTGACATAGTTGGTACGGAGCTATGGTTGTCATCATTCCTGCAAGAATCAGCATTGTGAATCAATGAATGTGGATCATAACAAGCAATGATAATCTGCCAGCACAAGACACGAGTCGTCATACCTCTTTGATGCAATGTTCTTTTGTGAATTGGTGCTATGTCAGCACAAGGCACCAAAGTCCTTATGCCTCTCTATTGCAATTATTTTTTAGGATGGTGACAATGTATCCATACAGAATCAATTAGCTGATTTTTGACCTGAAGATGCACAAAACTATACTGATAAAATATTTAGCAACTTTTTGCAAGCTCAAATATCAGTCTGAATCTCTGACTCTACCATAATGCTTCATGAATTGCTTCAATACGCAGTCATTGACACAGATCAACAAGATTGACACAGGTCAACAGTAGCAACTGAATCATCAAAATGCGTAAGATGCTACTGTAATTATACCTTCATTGTCAGCAGATTCGTTATGCCTCTGTGATACAATCTTTGTTGTGATGGCTCGAATGTGGACACAGCCATACTGGTCAAAATTTTCCCAATCCTTGCAAACTCAATTTTCAGTCTGGAGCTCTGACCATGTCATAGTGCTTGAATTCTTTCCATTGCATTCATTGACAGATATGAATATTGTTAACACACATGTCAACAGCAGCACCTTCATTGTCAAACATGCAAGAAGATAGCTGATCACCAGGATAAGTGTTGAGAGGATTCAATTGTCTCCAACAAACACAGGGAAGCTGGCTGATAAAAATAGAATTCTGCTATGCTTGTCATCCTGTATGAAGAACATTACATCAGCTACCCTTTTTTTTTGTTGGTGTGGGGCGGGGGGGGGGGGCACAGGGGTTGTGTGTGGGGTGGTGGCAGGCAAAAAAGGTGTGGCTAATTGTTTTACTCAGAAGAAAATACAATAAAGTACAAATGCTCAACACTCTAGCTGAGCTGTTCAGAAATCAAATCATGCATACAAGGCCTCTCAGGGTGGTTGTGGGGGGCCGGGGGGGCGGGGGAGGGAAAGAAGCCACGGTGGAGTATAACACCATAGAGGTTTGCCATCCTGTAAGGTGAAGCACAGGCCATGGCCACCTTGAAGGAACTGCTGCTGAAGCTCCTGTTGGTGTCAAGAGTTCCTTGTAGCTGCTCCCAGTAGCCACAGAGGGTGTGAATAATGGATGGGTAATGGACTTGGTAACAACACATACATGTGCTTATTCGACATGCAGGTGAATAATGGATGTGTAATGCACTTGGGCACAGCCCACATACACATGGTTATATGATGGGGGTCAGGTGGAGGTGGATGACATGATGGCAGGAGCACGCGAGAAGGATTGCAGGAGCATGCGAGAGAAGAATTGCATGAGAGGCGAGCTGCATGTGAATGGAAGATGCAATGGCATGTGAAGTCTGTTCAAGGAAGATCAAGATGGAGGGAAGACTCAAGAGCTGTCTCAGATAGGACAGTTAGGTGACTTCGTGGAATTGAACTGTTGGTCAGAGCTTGGGCTTGTGGAGCCAATAATTGTACAAATCACTGTTGTATTGCTCTAATAAACATTTGAGGATCTCTTCTGCCTTTCTTGGCTTCTCTTTTCTTTTGTTGACATGTGCATTAAGATTTGTGTCTTACAATTGTTATCAAAGCAAACTCTTGACGATGGGCAAGGTTTGGAGAATTAGAACAGTTTCGCTTATTCTCTAGAGCAGGTTATAGGGATTTTCCTTTTCCGACCATGGATGCTCAGATCTTTGCAATGCAAGTGGAGGTAGCACAAGCGGCGATGGAGGTGACGTACTTGGAGGCGGTATTGCTTCATGAAGAGCTCAGTGCTATTCTCCAAAGTCATATGACATCCTCTTGTTTGATGACTACAGGGGGTCTCGGCTTTGAGGGGAGATCGCTAACATGGAACAGCGTATGAAGCATACGTTGGAGTGATTGGTGGTCCTCGATTCAATGGACGAAGAGTTCAGTAAGGTGGGCTCATGCCAAAACTCTCTGCTAGCTAGCAAAGAGAGAGCCAGCATGATTCATATATACCCACCGCTTAGTTCACATTGAGGATCAAAACAATGCTAGGCTGGAGCACTCACCTACTACTAGTGTTTCTGATATATTCAATTCTTCTCCATAGGGTGCCTTGGGCCACCCCGAGCATTTTTGACCATCTTCTACATTTATCCCTAACCATCTAGTGGGTCTTTGCATCTCTCTTACTGAGAAGGAATTGGCAGTGATGGTGAAGAAATTAACTATTCCAAAGTTCAATGGCAAGCAAGATGGGAAGCTTGTCTACACCAACAAAGGAGGTGAATAGTGAATTTGCCTTGGTGTGGCAAACAAAGGGATTTAAGATTTTCCATGTCCAAAAGAGTCTTCAAGATGGAGCCTCTCTGTGATGATAGTCATACCTAAAACCACATCCACTGAGTACTTGAGCTGAGATGCACTAGGCTATTCTTAAACACTTTACTTTGATGGATGAGGTTCGAGATATTCTAAAGGTGACTCCTCTCATCAACATCAATGTGATTTTAGGGCAGCCATGGCTCTATGTGTTGGGTTTGATTCACGCCTACACTCAAAGAGGAGTGTCGATGATCCTCAGTAGGACATTGGGGCACTTTTTACTCTCTTTACGAGAGGTTTTTTCCCCCTGATTTATTTCCTTTTATTTTATGTGCCTATGTTACACAATTTGGGCACTTATCGTGTTTTACACCCTTCAGGTGTGAACATCCTCTTACAACCCTAAGGTTTAAGGGCTATACTTTGTACTTGCACCACTCTTTTGATGATTTGCATTGGGTGTTGTGCTATCACACTCTTACACTCTTCTTACTGTCAACTGCACTCTCAGCCAAGCTTCGATCTGTCCTAACACTATGACCACATGGGCTTGGTGGGTGACGCGCTATTTCTCATCTCTAAAATAAGCAAGTAGTTAGCAAGGGCAGCCATGCCATGATGGTTTATATGTGAAAGCTTGAGGAGAGTCTTCTTCTTCTTCTTCACATTAGGGAGATGTGGAGCGGACAAGCTTGGCATTGTTGCAAGAATTTGATTTCCTTTTCTTGGATGAGTCGCGAGTTGCCCCCATCACGATAGGAGGATTTCAGGATTTAGTTTGTTCACAAAGTAGATCCTCCCTTGAAGGCACCTTATCAGATAAGCAAGGAGGAGCGCGAGGAGCTTTGAGCATAGATTGAGAATCTTTTGAAGTGGAGACTCGCTCAGGTCAGCTCTAGCTTGTTCGATGCTCTAGTCTTGTTGGTCAAAAAGAAGGATGGGAGCTCCTGCTTGTGTGTGGATTACAGGTCCCTTAATAAGCTCACCATTTAAAATACGTTTTCCTTGCCGCGGATAGATGAGTTATTAAATCAGCTAGTAGACTTAGTGATTTTCAGCAAGTTGGATTTGACGTCCTGTTATCACCAGATTTAAAATGCTCTAGAAGATATTCCAAAGATAATTCTATAGACTTTGTTTGAATTGTTTGAGTTTGTATTTGTCACAAGGACATAAAATTTAATTGCTATGCTGAGCATTTGATTAAAAGTTAATCAGATGTGGTAATGTGACTTGCACATGTGAGGTGCAAGTTAATTATTTTGCAGTGTGGGACCCAAGACCCCAAGATATTAGTAGATGTCAAAGGAAAAAGTTGTAATAAGTTATGGTTGACAGGTACTAGATGGTAACCAGTGTTAGATTTGGGCCTAGATCAATTTATTGGCCACTAATGTGAGTGGTGATATTAGAGACTAGGCATTAATAATGCCAGTCTAAGGATCAATGACTGTTCAGGGATACTTGAAACACAAATTAGCCCAACCAATTTAATTATTAGCTGGTAGAATTAATTTTCTAAGTACTAAAATAATTATTAAATAATTTTTTATAATTAATATTCTGAAAATTAATTTTATAAGCTAGATAATGCTAGAAAATGGGATTAGAAGGTTGCAATTGGCAAAACTTGCCCATGGAAGTGGAAAAAACGTTTTTAGGGGTTGGTGGAAGTCTATTCCAACCATTGTGAAAGAGGAGGCTATTAGAGAGCAAGGAGAGGCTACTAATGTGATTTGCAGCCACCAAGGATTAGTCCTACAATATGTGATAGTAGTTTGGAGCCTTCCAAAAGCAGGTGACAATAGTCCTAGGTCCTTCTGGTATAGATAACAACATATAAATAAGTAGTTCCGCCTACACATCGCGCTGTTGTCCCCCGACTATCCTGCACGCTGCCCGACTGATTGTGGCCGTCTTAGCACTGCTCGCGCCTCTCTGTTCGGCTTGCCCTCGCCCCCAAGGTGTGTAACGGCCGCCTTTTCCCCCTCTTGCTTGGCTGTCCCCCGGGTTGACCATCCCCCCCCTTTCCCCGAGTGCTGCCTTGATAAGAGGCCTGGCCTGCGATCAGTCTGCAAAACCACCGCCATTGAAAGCAGAAACACCCCCCCCTTCTTTTCTTCCCTTCCCCTCCAGTTGCTCCCTCCCCTTGTAGCAACTCCCCATTCAGCGACATAGCAACGTGATAGGTAGGTTCTCCCAGTAGGGACGGGCAATGGAAACCTTTGGTCAGACGCCGGCGTACTCACCGAGTGCCCCCCAGTCGAACACCTTGTGCGTAGTCCTCTCTAAGGAGCAGCTCTTAGCCGTCCGAGCTAAGGAGCTAGAACTAATGGAAACAACAATCTATGGTCAGGTAGTAGGACATTCCCCAGCTAGGGCCCAGCTTTGGGACTGGCTCCACTCCACGCTGAGTATCGGCTCGGCACAGATCATGGAGGCGGTCCTGTTGGGCCAAGGGATCTTCATGGTCCACCTCAGCTCGGCAGCCGCAGCTCGCGAGCTACTCGCCAGTTCACCTTATGCATCCACGAAGGGGGTCATATACATGGTCCCTTGGTACAGTGGCTTCACGGTGGAGGCGTTTGCACTCCACAACAGGTTTCTTTGGCACCCAGTCATCCTCCTCTTCCCTGGCCTGGTGATTGAGTACTGCCAGTTAGTGGAAGACTTCGGGAGGCTCTTTGGCACTGTCCTTCCCGCGTCCTTCGCGGATGCAGTGACAGCGGCAGGGGTCCCAAAGGTACGGGTGGCAGTGAAGGAGGTCAAGAATATCCCACAGTTCCTAGAGATTGAGGCAGGCGGGCATTCCTTTAGGTAGTAGGTCATTGTGACTGGGCAACCAAGGCAGTGCTTGTGCTGCCACGACTTTGGGCATCATGCAGCAGTTTGCACGCGGTTTGGAGCCAAGGTGGCTCCGCCTACAGATCCGCAGGTGGATGCTGACGGTTTCACAAGGGACCAGAGGCGACAGAGAGGGAGACGGCAAGGGGAGGCGCAGCCAGCCCCTCAAGCCCAGCCTCGTCAGTAGGGTAATGGCGGATGAGCGTCCCCCTCTCGGCAGAGCACTCCACAGCCCCCCTTGCCCGCCGGACCCGGCAGGACAAATCCCCCCCATTTTATCCACATGAGCCACAGACTGCCTCGCCGGAGCCCCCACAGGCCCCTCACCCACACCCCCCCCCCCCCCCCCCCCCCCCCCCCCCCCCCCCCCCCCCCCGCCCCCACACACCCACCCACCATAGCGCAATCCAATCCACCATGCATCTCTAGCCACTCCACCATAGCGCGATCCAATCCACCCCCATCCCCCCCCCTACCGAGCACTCCCACTGATCCGCACCCAGGTCAGGTGAGCCCCCCAGACCCACTCCCCCTCCTCCCACAGGAGGAGATGAGCCACACACACCTACCTCCTCTGCACACTAGCAGTCCCCCCCCGTCCACATAGCCACTAGCTCATCTGCCCCTGTCACCCGCCTTACTTTCCCGAGACAGGCACAGCTATTGCCACAAGAGTTTTTTCGCAGTGGCCCATGGTCTTACCTGTGAGTTGCGGAGCGCGGAGGGTTCCCACTACCTCTAGAGGTGGGGATCTTCGTGGTTCGTAAGTCAAGGAGGGGCAAGGTCCACCTACTAGCACCACCGGATGGACCAAACTACGCTTTCTTATTCCAGTCATCCTTCTCAGAGGAGTGGACGACTACACAGATTGAGGAGGAATTGAAGAGTTAGGTGGCAGATCACATCTCCCAGTGGATGGGAGATGAAGGACTAGCACTGTTTGCACAACAGTGGCCAGGCTGCATGATGGACATTAACTGGTGGACTGGCGCCGACATCCCACATTTGAGCATTATCTTTTGAGCTCCCCCACAGTGGGAAGCGCCGAGGGATGTGATTGCGTGGCCCCTAGCACAGGCGGCCCACTTCTACCAGTGTACAGTCGCGGTTTTCAGCATGGCTAATAGATGCATTGATAGTACCACTTGGAGTATCTATCACCCCTATGGTCCGGCCGAGGGCCACCATGGGGGACTGGAGCTCACCATCCAGGCCAGCGGCAAAACGTACCTGCACGCTTCGCAGTCTCTCCTCCTCATCTGCAGCTTCCACGCCGAATAGATGCCTGTTCGGTTAGTCACAAGTTTCCCCATGAGCCTACACCTTGCATCCTGGAATGTGAACAGTCTCCACTACAGTGGGGCGTGTGGCTCGAGGAAGTTGATTGTCCGACAAGAGCTGCAGCCTGCCCTCGCCGGACGGATAGACATCTTGCTACTGCAAGAGTACAAGCTCACCCTTGCCCAAGCTCAGCGGGTTGGGAAGGTACTGCCAGGCAGCTCGCATACTTATTGGGAGCAAGCCATAGGTGCCCACGGCAAGAGCGGAGGCGTATGCACATCTATTGTTCTGAGTCTCACCACCTGTGTATGAGACTATGGGACGATAGTGGCAGGAAGGGCTCTATGGATCAGACTGGATATGGGGGACTCGTGTGTTGGAGTCCTCAATGTCTATGCCCCTATGGAGGTTAGGGCACGCAGCAGGTTTTGGGGGAAATTGTAAATGGACTCCTTGAGGTGGACTCCTAGATTGTTGGAGGAGATTTCAACAATCTGGAGGCTTTGGAAGACCAGCAGGGCAGGGGAAGAAACTACCAGGGCATGGCCGGGGAGGAGCAGGAGGCATGGGAGGTCTTTTTTCTTGCAGTCGGAGCACGGGATGCTTGGAAAGACCCTGCCTTCCACAAGAGGGAGAGGTCGTTGGAATTCTCTTGGGGATACAAGCGACTAGGCGGAGCCTTGCTGGAGCGGTTGGACAGGTTTTATGTGGGAGAGTGGGGAGGTTCTCGCGGAGGCCAGATTGAGCAGTTGGCAAGTACCTAAGGCCTTCTTTACTACATACTGGGAGGTGGTGAAGGATCCCCTACTGAGGACTTTCCAAGAGATATTCTCCTCAGGACAGATGCCAGGGAGGCTATCGGCAGGTCTTATCAGTCTCCTCCCCAAAGGGGGAGACCGGTTGGAGCTATCCCAGTGGAGACCGATCACCTTATTATCAGTGGCCTATGAGGCTCTGGCAAAGATGATTGGTAGACGATTACGCCATGTGCATCCAGACATTATTCATGACACACAGACAGGCTTTGTACAGGATAGGAGCATCCTGGACAATGTATTTACATTCTTTGAGGCGACAGAGTGGGCTCAGCACAGTGGGCAAAGACTGGCAGTACTACTATTGGACTTCGAGAAAGCCTACGACAGGGTGGATTGGGATTTCCTAGAGGGTACCATGGTGAAGTTAGGATTTCCCCATGCTTGGATTCGCGGGGTCTCCGGCCTGTACAGATCAGCCACCAGCAGGGTTCTCATAGGAGGAAGGCGAGGGAAGAAGGTCCGAATGGAGAGATCGGTCTGACAAGGTTGCCCCCTGGCCCCATACCTGTTCCTATTTGTTGCAGAGCCGATGTCCCACTTCCTCAAGTCACGTGTGAGTGGACTACGCGGCCTCTGACTTCCAGTGAGAGAGGAGACTGAGTTGCTAGACTCAGAGTATGCAGATGACACAGGACTCTCCGTAGAGGACGATGAGGTGATGCTGGAAAGAATGAGGTTGGCTCTTGAGGTGCTCTGTGTTGCAGCGGGTGCGAAAATCAACTGGCGAAAGTCGGTTGGCTTCCTCACAGACCCGGAATCCAGCACGGAGTGGGGAGTCCACTTGGGATTTAGATGGGTGGGCAGAGGGCAGACCGTCCGATACCTAGGGTTCCAGGTGGGACTTGATATCACTCTTGCCCAACAGTTTCTTCCTGTTCTAGAGTCTATTAGGAGAAAACTGACCTATTGGAGCATGGCTCGCCTCTCCTAGCCGGTTGAGCCCTGGTGGTTAACCAGGTCCTCCTAGCGACGGCCTGGTACATCACCTCGTGTTGGTGTTTCTCCTCATCATGCGCAGGGCAGCTTCACCGCCTGGTGCGGAATTTCCTTTGGTCAGGGTCTGATGGCTCCAGAGACTCCAGGGCCAAGGTGGTGTGGGCGACCATCATACGACATCGATCAGAGGGAGGGCTTGGGATCATAGACCTAGAATATCAGAGTAGGGCCCTCTTGGGCAAGTTAGTTGTCCGCGGTCTCACACCAGGTGGGCAAACCTCGAAGGTCTTATTGTAGGAGGGCCTTTAGGATTGTAAACCGAGGCTTGGCAAGGAATGGAGACCATCCTTGAGATGGATCTTCACTTCAGCCCAGATTACCCTGCCCAGATCACCTTTCCTGTGGAGCCTACTCCACGTGTGGCAGGGCCTCCGTAAGGCCCTAATCCAGAGCCCCCCAGGCTACCAGGAGGAAATAGACTGTCAGCCGGTGATCTGGAACCTCCAGGTCAAAGACAGGGAAGGGGCACAGTTAGGTGAGCACCCCCACATCTAGTGGGCTGGGTGGGAGGCCGGCCCGGCTCGCTCCATCAGGACATGGTGGGAGGTGTACAGGATGGCAGACAAGGAGGTGCTACAGCGAGTATCAGGGTGCTTGAGAGGAGTGGAGTTGAGGAGAAGAGAGATAGACGCAGCAATACCTCCGGAGTGGCTTGCCCCCCCGATACGAGAACCGATAGAGGCCGGGGAGGTATGGGCAGCCAAGTTCTCTCTAGCAGGCATCCCTCTTCAGGTGACAGGTAGAGTGGGCGGCGCCCCCCAAGGGACCTTCTTTACCGTTCAGGAGGGGGGGCGTCTGGCCCTTGACAGAGGGAAACAGGATGAGGGGATTGCCACCCTCTCATGGAGGAGGATTCGGGTGGTGGGTCTTCAAGGGAAGACTTGGCGACTGGACCCCTACGTCTTCTGGATGGAGCTCAAGGAGTGGCGCCTTTGGATTTGGGAGGGTAGACCACTTGATGAGCTGGAGTGGGACCCAGGAGAGTGGCTATGGGCGGCCTCTGCGGTTGCAAAAAAGCCACCCAAGCTCCTAGAATACACTGCCAGGATTGGCAGACATGTACTGATGCAGGAGGATATGGATTGGGCGCCGTCACGCAGCAGACACTGGGCGGAGCACAGCATCACAGAGCCCTTCCGACGGACCTTCTGGCGCCGCCTATGGGATAGCTGGAGGCCAAGGAGGGTGTCGTATTTTTTATGGCTGGTGGCACATGGAGGTTTGGCGGTGGGAAGCTGGCTTGCCCAGATGCAGAAGGAAGGAGGTTGTAAGCGCTGCACACAGCAGCCTCTAGAAACCCCAAAGCATTGCCTTTGGTCTTGTGAGGAGGCGCAGCTTGTATGGAGAGGAGCATACCATATCCTTCGACGTATAGCCCCCAGCCTTGGGTGGATTTCATGGGGAGCTTTCTGTTGGCAGGCACTTAGCCAGGGCTGTCACCTTTTGTATGAGGCCGAGATGCAGGACATGATTTTCATGATCGAGGTAGGGTCATGTGCAGTGGTTGGTCTGGAGCCTTTACCCATCCGCCAGGTACTAGAGCCGACAGCAGACCGCTCAGAGATATGGGAGATCATAGGGAGTCTTAATGGATGGCATATTTGGAAAGCGCGATGCCAGGTGGCTTTCGGTGGAGAGAGACTTTCAGCACTTGCGACCTTGGCAGAGCTATGGACCTCCATCATTCACTCCCTCTGCGGCCGATGGGAGCAGGTGCAAGGTGAGTCCAGGGCGCGTCAAGAGCTCCGTGGTCACTTCATGCATACCTGGGGTGGCCACAGCCTATTCTTTGTGTTGCAGGCAGGCAGTCCCATTTGGCAATATACCCCTCCCCCATGGCTCCTTGCCCCCATCCCCCCTAGACCGCCTTGAGAGGCTTGTATACATGATGTAGTGGTGACTTTGCATTAGCTCCAGTTTATTCTGTTGAGCTTGAGCACTTTGTTGTAATCAGCTTTTTGAGTAATATATTTAGCCACATTTTCTTGGAAAAAAAAATAGATGACAACATATAAGAGGGGGCAACAGTCTTTCTGGTGGTCCTAAGCTATAGGTGACAACTTCCACGGCTGTTTAAGCAGGGCAACAATAGCTTTTTAGCATTTCTTAAGATAAAATTCTAAAATTTCTCTCTCTATAGCATTCTCTCTCATCCTCTAGACATCTTTCAAGTTATCTTAACATTTTCCAGCAGTTTGAGCTATTAGAGGAAGAGATTTCGATTAATCTCTGATGTGAACCCTAATTTATAGTAGAAATTAGGGTTACATAGCCACCTTAGGATGTGTGCTTAGAATTGAGGGCTTAGGACTTGAATTCCAGTAGCTGAAATTGAGAAATTTCAGGAAGGTTCAAGAGGCCAGCCAGCCAATATCAGATTTGGGGCTGAAATTGTCTTTCAAGGAGCAACGTGAAGGCCAATCCCCAAGCAAACCAAGGGGAAAATTGGTTTGAAGGCTTGCCGGTTAGTTTTAACAGCAAGAGATAGTTCGATTAGTAGAGGAGATCCAAGGATCTCAGTTGTACTCCTTCCATTTGCAATACAAAATAAAAAAATACTACAATGGGTGCCAGTTTTGGGGCCAATAGGGTGTCCAATGTCCAGATTAAAGTCGTAAAGTGCGCATTTTTCAGTTTACGTAAATTTTATGCTTGCTGTAATTAGTGCAAAATCAGGTTATCTACCACCCTATCCAAGAATGAAGGCTAGTTTCATGGCTCCATACAAGCCTCCAAATCAATTTGTCCCTTGGTTTTCTTGGGAATTGGCCTTTACCCTGCTCCTTGAAAGACAAATTCGGCCCCAAATTTAATATTGGCTGGTTGGTCAGTTTTGATAGCAAGAGGTACTTGGATTAGTGGAGCAAATCAGAGGATCTCAGTTGTACTCCTTCCATTTGCAATATAAGATAAAGAAATACTACAAGGGGTGCCAATTTTGGGGCCAACAGGATGTCCAATGTCTAAGATTCAAGTGGTAAAGTGTGCATTTTCAGTTTATGTGAATTTTATGCTTGCTATATTAGTATTAAATTAGGTTATCTACTGCACTTTTTAAGGAGGAAGAATGGTTTCAATGTTCCATTTCCGGGATACCATCTATTCCCTCGAATTGGTGGTTTAGAGGCACCTGATTAAAGGTCACAAGCTTTGCTCTAGTGCTGAAATTGTATTCAGGTGAGCATTACAACAAGAATGTCTTCAGATAGTGAGATGAGATCAAGCAGGGATGATGCCTCTTAATCTAAAAATTCACAAAGTGTTGGGAAAAATGCAATGTCTGATCTTGGACAAGGCACACAACACGGATAGCAAGTCGATAATGTTGGTTTAGACCAAAATGTGGGTCCTTCAAGGCCTTTAGAAGCTGATGGTCAGCAAAAAAAAGAGGAATTTGATTACCAATTTAAAGATTAGCTGAGGACAACAGCTGAAATGTTTATGCAATTGGCAAATGATCCTTAGTTCATGCGCTTTTTGAAACCTTTAAAGGAGGGTAGCAAAGGCAAGAAGAGGCATTCAAGTATGGCTGTTAATATGCATAACCCCATGTATAGCAATGTTGGCATGATGCTGGGGCACAAAGTGGCAAGTTTAGCAATGCATATATGCAACCCACTATATTCGGACTCATAGTATTAATGCTGGTCATGCAAATGCTCCATAGAGTGTTGATCACGAGGAAAAATGTAACTAGTAATGCATGCAATGTATGGAAAAATTTATCTTGGCATGGCTGGTAGTATGCAAATTTCCATGCACAATCACATTGCAATGTTTCAAAGTATGCAAATAAGAATGTTTCCTAATGCATTTGATGCTCCTAGCATATCAGGTACACATGAGGGGCTAGTAAACTAGATGCAATCTTGCATATTAATTAAGTTGGAATTGCAGCAATGTGAAAGTTAAAGCATCACAATGCTGAAGGGGAAAAAAGGCCTACAACCTAGTGGAAGTTTGAGGCAAGTAAAGTTAGAGGAAAAGTCTCCATATGCTTCTTGGTGAATCTTTAACATTGTTTCACCAATAGATGCAAAGTGAATGGAAGAGTATGACTTGGTAGACCATCCTTAGTTGTTGCAATTATACGGAGATGCCTTTCAGTTAGAGCTGACTTTGGTTCACACTCAATTAGGTTTAGCAGAGTGGGGGTTTGGAGCATTACCTGATGCAGCTCAAGGGGGAGGTAGCACTTCCACTCCACCAGTTTTGGACAGCTCTCATATGTAGTGGATCTCAGATGTATTAAGCATGCATCCAAGGTATTATGCTGACAGTATGCTTGCCATGAGGTTACTACTCTGTGTACTAGTCATTATGCATGTAGATGAGTATGAGTTTCACATGGGCATTGAAACTATACTTTTGCATCAGTTTATAATTAGTTTGGCATGAGTTTTTGCCTCTATTTTGCGACAAAAATTTTGATTAGTTTCAGCTCAGTTTTTGATCAATTTGAGAGCCGTTTATGCTCTTTGCATTAGGTGCTGATCAGTTTTTGCAATTAGTTTGGGATCACATTTGCAGCAGTTTATGCTCAGTTCTTAGATCAGCAAGTGATCAATTCATGATCAATTTATACTCACTTTTTCCACACCCCGAGGAGAAGTGCTAGAGAAAATACCCTCACCTTCATCCAAGAGCAAAGGGTGGATCTATATCGGAGCCTTTGTCTACCTCTATTTTGTCACTCACTATTCTCGCTAAGTCAGTGTTTTTACACATTTATCAGGTGGAGGAGCCTTCTTCGACTATCTTATCTTTTGAGCAGCCTTGGCTCCTTCACAATAGTGCTTCGAGTTATATGACTCCTTGAGGTGATTTGTTACAAGATCTCTGTTTGTCAAAGGGTATCACCACTGCTGGTGACATCTCTTTGCTTCCTATTAGTGGTGTTGGCACATTGCCTCTATTGTCTGACCATCCATCGAGCTCCATTTCTAAGGACCTACATGTTCCGAACTTGGGCTTCCATCTTCTCTCACTTTTTGGCCTTCCTAGACTTGGGATCCATATTGTCTTCATTGAGCCGGCCGTCTTTGTTTAGTATTCTTCTACTGAAACCCCTTTTGTGATCGATTGGTAGGAGAGGGGGCTATCTATGCTCCATTCCCCTTCCATTGTGTACGCCCTCCGAGACAACTTTCTATGGCTGCACCTGTATCCGATTCTGCACCATTTATCCCACAGGTTCGATCCCATTTCCCACCTTCTCCTCTGGTGATTCCCTCGTACCTCCCATCCCTTTTAGGGGGGGACGATATCGGTGATGTGGTTGTGGATTCCCTGGCCCTTTGTGTTTCAGAGAGGGATCCCCAGGATCATGAGAAGTTTCTTCAAGGTTTCCAATCTACTTTGGGCCTTTTCTTTATGTGACCTTGCTATCATCTCATAGTTGGGTTAGAGGCTTGGCTCACCCATCTCTGACTAGAGTTTTCAGGAGCAATTGGTTCAAGGCCTCTCTATTTCTTTTGCCCTTTGGTAGCCTTCCATTTCATCAAAATTTTACATGGAGGGGGAGTCTTGCTCCTTCGCTGGATTTCTTCATCGACGGACTTCATTGGCATTGGCACTCTTTCCGCCACCCTCACATCCGCATCTCCTTTGGCCTTTCGCCACATATACTAGATTTGCGAGGGGATGTTAGCAGTCATGTGTGTCTTGTGTGGTCATCTCCTATCTATGAGCCTTAGTTTGAGTTAGACGAGGACATTAGTAGCTTTGACATTGTCTTTGTTTGCGATTTCATGTATTTTAGGCACTTTAGATGGAGGGCACATTAGTGCATTTCTTTTTGGGCACTTTTGGCTGTCTTGGACTCAATATTTTGGGCATGGCCACTTTTGGCTCCACTTTGCCAATATATAGCTGGCCTACCCTCCCATTCTCATTATTCATCATTGATCCTTCGTGATCAGCAAGCCCATCTCATTCTCTCATCCCCTTGCTACCGTTTGGGCCCACACTGACACGCAGAGCTGCGTGTTGGGGCTGACTATTGCAGCCTTGTACCTTCAGCCATTGCAGTCACATTGTTTCTTCTCTCTCCTCCGTTCTCTCTCTGTCCCTTTGTTCTCTCCAAGTTCACTTTCCTTTTTCTGTTGCGCATTCTCACATTATCTACCATTGGTTGAGCATACAATCAATGATATAGTCACATCTCTACCAAGTGGATCCTGTTCGAAGATAATTTGTGTGGCTATTTAGCAACTTTCAACCATGCTTTGGAGACCTCTATTGGGAACCATGTAGTAGATCAACTAATTGTGGAGATGGATCAGTTGTTGAAGCAAGTTCGGGAGAATATTCAATGGGCACAATAATAGCAAAAGGAGAAGGATGACAACTATCGGCATGTATTGAGCTTTCCAAAAGGTCAATGGTGTTATCTCAAGATCTAGAAGCAGTTTGAGGAGTTTTCACCTAAGCTAGCACCTCAGAAGAATGGGCCTTTCCACTTGTTAAGAAGCTCAGTAGTCATGTGACTTATCAATTGGAGCTGCCCTCTAATTGGTAGCGGCATGTTTGTGAGCATGAAAGATGTGCTAAAGGAGGCTCACAGTGACATAGTTGGAGGACATTTTGATGCAAGTACCATAGCCCAAAAAGCACTTCAAGCCCAATTAAGGTGGCTCACTCTCTTTAAGGATGCAACCAGATTTGTCAAACACTGTGATGAATACTAAAGTACGAAGTTACGTATTTGAAAGGATAAAATGAAACTCAAACTAGTAATTGCCGGCTAACATTTTGAGAAATTGAGTATAGATTTCATGGGATCCATTATACCAGTTGCACAATATTTACAGGCTCGATACATCATCGTAGCCATAGATTACATGACTGAATGGGATGAGAGTAGGGCAATCCGTAAGGACGATGCAGGAACCAGTGCACGGTTTCTATGGAAACAAGTTACTCACTCTTTGGTTGCTCCATTGAGATCATTAGTGATCAAGGGACACACTGCCTCAATAAAGTGAGCACATACTATCCACATTCCTAATCATCCATGGGAAGTCTAGTTCTTATTATCCCCAAGCAAATGGCCAAGCAAAAGCTACGAATAAATTTTTCATTAGTATATTGACAAAAAATGTATGAGTATCATATTTAGATTGGGATCATAATCTCATAGCAGCACTTTGGGCCTATTGGACAGCTTACAAAATTACCATGAGACAAACCTCATTTTGACTTACATATAGCTCTAGAGTTTTAAGTTCCTATCCTGCACATTACCGACCGCGAATGCTTGGAAGGTACTAGAGCTTGGCAACATCACCTCTAAGAGCTCGAGCACTTGACTGAAATATGCCTACTAGTCACTCGTGCCTTGCATGCTGAGAAAGCCCAATGAAAGGTGTGGTTTGACAAGCATGTCAAGCAACGATCTTTCGACAACCCTTAGTTTGGTGATGACTCTTTGCCACTGTTTTGGATCTACTTGGAGGCTATGCAACTGGGAATAGCCACAGTTGTAGTGAGGGATAAGGTAATGCACCTGGGCAGTGCCCGCATACACATGCACCTATGCTAGGCAAGTAATGGGTCACATGGAGGTGGATGACATGATCGTAGGAGCATATGCGAGAAGGATCGTGAGAGCACGCAAGAGAAGGATTGCATGAGAGGTGAGATCATAGATGTGTGTGCATGGAAGATGAAGGCGATGGCAGGTCATGATGTGCAGGTCATGGGCAGCAAGATCATACCCTGTGGATTGTGGGCAGCAGTTCAATATTTTTCGGTGAAAAAAAGCATGTAAAATTTGACGATGTGACACATTAATTAAACTCTTATGGTTGGCTGTTTTAACTGCAGCCAACACCCAATGTTCAGCTAACATTATTTTTGTTGATGTCCACTTTGTTTGCTCCCAAGGCATGCATAAAACAGGCTCATGGTAACTTGAGGAGGGCATCATGGCGATCATCTTGGTGGCATTTATTTTTTGTGTCATTGTCATTATCATCATCATCTTCTATTTGTGCCAAGTTGTGAGGAGCAGCAACGAGCGAGTCTACCCACATTCTAGAGTTTCTTGAGATTGAGCTGGAATGTTCATGGCTTGATCAAGGTGAAGACTGTTTGAGGTGGACCGAGATGGAGTAAAGAGCTGTCCTAGATAGGATAAGATAGGTGACTGAAATTGAAGAGCTGTTTAGAGCTTGGTCTTGCAGAGCCGACAATTGTACAAATCTCTATCTTATTGCTGCAATAAAGATTTGAGGATCTATTCTGTCTTTCTTGGGTTCTATTCTCTTTTGTTGAGTCATGCATTAGGACTGCGATTCTTATAGGATGAACAGAGCTCAGCCAAGGTGGCATACACGGAGAGGTTCTCTCCATTGAAAATCATGTGATAGTGGGCCTTCCAAATGTGTCACCCTATGAGATTTCCAATAATATCCCATACCTCTGATCGTGATGCATTGGCTCCACAACCCGAGTTGACAGAGCCTGAAGACCCACCACTGCACATGAGCCGAAAATGATGATGAAGATTGCATTATGCATCTCTGCCTCATATAGTAGATGAAGGCCCTAATTGACTGATTGACTGTGTGCCAATAGAAAACCCCCCAAGAAATACACTCTAGGCTGGGCTCTACTCAGCAGAATAGCTGGCAGGCACCTCTTGACACCAGCTGTGCTGCCTCACATAGCCATAGACAATGCTTTAAAGTATCCAGGTGCTATTGTGGGAAGCATTGATAGATTCCATCCTATTGCATCCACTGTGCCAATCAGCAGGTCACTATCAAACTCCCATGTGCCAGAAGCCATAAGAATTATGAGACCCTCCTTGGCTGCCAACAATCCCAAAGGCATCACTAGAAGGTTTGTCGAGAAGGGTTTGTGATGTTATGCTCTACCCAATGTCTACAATGAGTCTATATCATCATGCATCAAAATATGTTTCCAATCCAGGTTGCATAGGCGAAGAAGCTCATTGCCTTCTCGGAAACTAATGAAGTAGGCTAGCTGCACTCTCTTGGTTCCTAGCCCCCCTCATTGAGAGCCTTGACCTCCCAAATCAAAAGTCCTCACTCCTAGATATTTGTCCATGCAATGTGTGGGTCAAGCTACCACGACTTGACTTGGAGTCTTACAACTTTGGTACTCCAAGGGACGTTGAAAAGGCAAGACCTCATTGCCCTCTATCCAGAGCTAACTGCCCATGCTCTTGTATGGTGAAGAAAGTGTCTGGGGGAACCTTTGACTCTGCATGCGACTTGCATTGGGATGCCCATAGGTGAAAACCCGACCACCCTTCAGTTTGCTGCACAGGTTCAGTGGGGAGGGGCTAGCCAATCTTGGGGATCATCACATCAATCTTGGGCCATCTGGCCTCTTTTTCCCTCCAGCATCCTACTGCCTGTTGAAGTACCTCGATAACTGCGTCCTTGTAGATATCTCTTGAAACCCCGATGGAGTGGCAAGGCCAGACTCCAAATCAGCACATTGAATGTGCATGCGATCCTTGAGCTAAAGCTGTCTCAATCCAAGACCTATGAGTTACTTCAGGACTTTTCGCAAGCTTTGCCAAACTTATATTGAAGGAAGGATGACGTGGATAGGGTGGTCAATAGTGGGTGAAGATCCACCTCAAAGCTGGTTCCCAGAAGATATTTTTGGAGGAGGAGCTTCCAGGTCTATCTGCCTACTGTGAGTCCTCAGACTACCAGCTTGCCTACTAGCTTGCCTACTAGGGCTTGACCTTGTTACTTAGGATCAATAATCCCCAAGCCCCCCTGAGTGGTGTCAGATGGTGGTCTGCCAGGCCAGCTTAGCACAAGAACCCTTGGACTTGTGTGAGTTGGTGGACCATAGGAAATTCCAGACTGTGGTTTTCTGACACATGATGGCAACAAGCACAAACAAGAAGCTATATGCCAAGGGGTCACCAAAAAGATGTGATTAACCACTAGAGCTCTACGTGAAAGGGAGAGGTCCATGCTCTAGTAGGTCAGCTTCCGACATAGCTTATTCACGTAGAAACTACATTACTGTAACTCAAGCTTACGCCCGTCACGTCGCGATACTATCCCCCCGCCCCGACTACGCACGCCCATCTGTCTGCCCGTGCCATCCGACTAATCGCCCCGCCCCGACTGATCGCCCCCGCATTGTTTGCGCCGTCCGACTGATTGTGGTCGTCCGACTGATCGCCCCGTCCGACTGAATGTGGCCGTCCGATCTTCGCCCCCGCACTGTCCACGCCCCCCCGCCTTGACGTTTTGCAACGGCCGTCTGTCTTCCCCCCCCCCCCCCCCCCCACCCCCGCGATTGATCCCCGCACCCCCTAGTTGTTCCCTATATCTGCAGCAACTACCCCCCCATCAGGTAGCACCGCGACGTGACTGGTTGTCTTGCAAAAGGGACGTGCAATGGAAACCTCTGGTTAGACGCCGGCGCACTCAGCGAGTGCCCCCCAGTCAAACACCTTGCGCGTTGTCCTCTTTGAGGAGTTGCTCTTAGCCGTCTGAGCTAAGGAGCTGGAGCTAAAGGAAACAACAATTTATGGTCAGGTAGTAGGACATTCACTAGCCAGAGCCCAGCTTCTGGACTGGCTTCACTCCACGCTGCGCATCGGCACAGCGCAGATCGTGGAGGTGGTCCTACTGGGCCAAGGGATCTTCATGGTCCGCGGCTTAGTTTGACAGATGCAATTCGTGAGTTACTTGCTAGTTCACCATATGCATCCACGAAGGGGGTCATATACATGGTCCCCTGGTATAGTGGCTTTACTGTGGACGCGTTTGCACTCCACAACAGGTTTCTCCGGCACCCAGTCACCCTTCTTTTCCCCGGCCTAGCAATAGAGTATCGCCAGTTGGTGGAAGACTTTGGTCGGCTCTTCGGCACTATCCTTCCCGCATCCTTCGCGAATGCAGTGACAGTGGCAGGAGTCCCAAAAGTACGGGTGGCAGTGAAAGAGGTCAAGAATATCCTACAGTTCCTAGAGATTTGAGGCAGGCAGGCACTCCTTTAGGCAGTAGGTCATTGTGACGGGGCAACCAGGGCAGTGCCTGCGCTGCCACAACTTTGGGCATTAGGCAATAGGTTGCACGCGTTTCGGAGCCAAGGTGGCTCCGCCGACAGGCCCGCAGGTGGACATTGATGGCTTTACACGGGTCCGAAGACGACAGAGAAGGAGATGGCAGGGGGGGCACAGCCAGCGTCTCAGACCTAGCCTCGGTAGGGAGTAGGAGGGCATGTGATGCCCCCTCGGCAGAGCACTCCACAACCCCCCCTACCTGCCTCACCCGACAGGACCGCAGCCCCCCACATCCACCACCCGTGCCACAGACTACCTCTCCTGAGTTCCCACAACCCCCACACCCACCTCCCTCCACATCCCATGCGCCCCCCCAACTGACCCTGGTCCACAGCCCCCCACTTCCAGGACCACTAGCACCCCCCCCCCTCCCCCCGGCCATGTACTTCTGTCCATCCCACCGTCCCTCGATCATCCTCCCCCCCACCACCTCCGTACCGAGCATCCCCCCTGATCCACACCTGGTTTAGGCGAACCCCCCAAGGCCCACCCCCCCTCCGACCACAAGAGGTGATGAGCCATACACGCCTACATCCTCTTCGCACTAGCAATCCCCCCCTCCCATACAGCCACCAGCTCATCCACCCCTGCTGCTCGTCACACTTTCCAGAGATAGGCTCACCTACTGCCACAGGAGTTCTTCTGCAGTGGCCCATGGTCCTACTTGAGAGTTGCAGAGCGCGGAGAGTTCCCACTACCTCCAGAGGTGGGGATCTTCGTGGTTCGTAAGTCAAGGAGGTGCAAGGCTCATCTTCTAGCACCACTCGATGGACCAAACTACATTTTTTTTCTTCAGCCCTCTCACTCAGGGGAGTGGACAATGACACAGATAGAGGAAGAGTTGAAGAGTCAGGTGGCGGACCACACCTCCCAGTGCATGGGAGAAGGACTAGCATTGTTTGCACAGTAGTGGCCTAGTTGCATGATGGACATTAATTGGTGGGCTGGTGCCGAGGTCCCTCACCTGAGCATTATCTTCTGAGCCCCTCCACAGTGGAGAGCTCTGAGGGATGTGATCGAGTGGCCCCTGGCACAGGCGGCCCGTTTCTACCAGTGCACAGAGTCTCGACTCTCTGCATGGCTGATAGATGCATTGGTAGTACCACCTGGAACATCTATCACCCCTATGGTCCGGCGGAGGGCCACAATGGGGGGATGGAGCTCGCCGTCTAGCAAAGCGCACCTGCATGCCTCATAGCTCCTCCTGGTCATCAGCAACCTCCACACCGAACAGATGCCTGTTCGGGCAGTCACAAGTTTCCCTATGAGCTTACACCTTGCATCCTAGAATGTGAATAGCCTCCACTACAGTGGGGCACGTGGTTCCAGGAAATTGATTGTTCGACAGGAGTTGCAGCCTGCCTTGGCTGGACGGATCGACATCTTACTTATATAGGAGCACAAGCTTACACTCGCCCAGGCCCAGCGGGTAGGGAAGGTACTCCCAAGCAGCTCACACACTTACTGGGAGCATGCCATAGCTGCCCACGGTAGGAGTGGAGGCGTGTGCACCTCTATTGGTCCGAGTCTTACCACTTGTGTTTGTGACCACGGGACGATAGTGGCAGGGAGAGTGCTATGGATCAGATTGGATATTGGGGACTCTTGCCTTGGAGTCCTTAATATCTATGCCCCCACGGAGGTTAAGGCACGCAGCAGGTTCTGGGTGGAGATCGCGGAAGGACTCCCAAAGGTGGACTCTTGGATTGTTGGAGGAGACTTCAACAACCTGGAGGCTTTGGAGGACCAGCAGGGCAGAGGGAGAAACTACCAAGGTATGGCGGGGGAGGACCAAGAAGCATGGGAGGTGTTTCTACTGGCAGTAGGAGCACGCGATGCTTGGAGAGACCCTGCCTTCCATAAGAGGGAGAGGTCACTGGGGATACAGACGGCTAGGTGGAGCCCTGCTGGAGCGGTTGGATAGGTTTTATGTGGGAGAGTGGGGAGGCTCTCCAGGAGGCCAGATTGGGCAGTTGGGGGGCACCACATTGTCCGATCATTGCTCGGTTCTCCTGACACTAGATCCCCCAGCATTTTCCCTAGATTCACGATCTTATCGGATCCCTGACTCGATCTACAGGAGGGAGGAGGTGACGAGACAGATAGAGCAGATTTGGACAAGAGAGTGGGGCAGGAGGAGCTAGATCGCAGAGGTGGTTGCAGAGGCCCTAGCTGGGTCGAGCAGGATTTGCCAAGAGGCAGCCATATAGGCCAGGTAGCAGAGCTGGGACGAGGAGAGAGAACTCCGACGGGACCTTGCAACCATGCAGAGATTATTACAGGTAGCACCAGGGGATCCCACTCTCCATGCACAGGAGGTGCGTGCGCGAGTAGCCATTGCTGGTCTAGAGGACAAGCGCTCCGAGTTCTCTTTCCGCACCTCAGTAGCTTTCTGGGCGCGGAAGGGGGACACGATGTGCAGGGATTTTTTCAGGTGCACCAGCCTCGCACCTCAGGAGAGCAGATACGCAGCCTCCGAGATCAGTATGGGAGGATCCGTTCTTGCCCAGACGAGGCGGTGGAGATTGCCACTGACTACTATAGTTGCCTCTTCCAGCAGGAGACAGCCTCAACTAGAGGACAACGATGTAGACAGCAGGTCTGGGATAATATCCCATCCCTTGTCACAGAGGAGATGGGACACTCCCTCCTAGCCCCCTTCACAGAGAAGGAACTAGAGGAGGCTTTCCATACATAGGATGGGCAGAAATGCCCGGGAGAGGATGGCCTCTCCAAGGCTTTCTTCACTACCTTCCGGGAAGTGGTGAAGGACCCCCTATTGTTGGCCTTTTAGGAGATTTTTACTTTAGGACAGATGCCAGGGAGTCTATCTGCAGGCCTTATCAGTCTTCTCCCCAAAGGGGGAGACCGGTTGGAGCTTTCCCAATGGAGACCGATCACCTTACTGTCAGTGGCCTATAAGGCACTGGCAAAGATGATTGGTAGGCGACTATGCCCCTTGCTTTTTGACATCATCCATGACACACAGACAAGCTTTGTCCAGGATAGGAGAATCCTAGACAATGTATTCACCTTCTTTGAGGCGACAGAGTGGGCCCAACACAGTGGGCAGAGACTGACCATACTACTCTTGGACTTTGAGAAAGCCTATGATAGGGTGGACTGGGATTTCCTAGAGGGCACCATGGTGAGGTTGGGTTTCCCCCAGGCTTGGATTTCCAGGGTCTCCGCACTTTACAGATCGGCCTCCAGCAGGGTTCTCATAGGAGGGAGGCGAGGGGAGGAGCTTCGGCTGGAGAGATCGGTCCGACAAGGCTGCCCCCTAGCCCCGTACCTGTTCCTTCTCTTTGCAAAGACGATGTCTCACTTCCTCAGGTCACATGTGAGCGGTTTACATGGCCTCCGACTTCCAGTAAGAGAGGAGACCGAGTTGTTAGACTCAGAGTATGCAGATGATACAACGCTTTACATTGAGGACGACGAGTTCATGCTTGAAAAGAGTGAGGTTGGCTCTTGAGGTGTTCTGTTCTACAGGAGGAGCGAAAATCAACTGGTGAAAGTCGGTTGGTTTCCTCATAGACCCGGACTCTAGCACAGAGTGGGGCGTCCACCTGGGATTTAGATTGGTGAGCAGAGGACAGACGACGCGTCCGGTACCTAGGGTTCCAGGTGGAACTCGACATCACTCCCGCCCAACATTTTCTTCTAGTCCTCGATTCTATTTGGAGGAAGTTGACCTACTAGAGCACGGCTCGCCTCTCACTAGTCGGCCGAGCCCTGGTAGTTAACCAGGTCCTCCTAGCGACGGCTTGGTACATCGCCTCGTGTTGGTGCTTCTCCTCCTCCTGCGTAAGGCAGCTTCGCCGCTTAGTGCGGAATTTCCTTTGGTCCGGGTCAGACGGCTCCAGGGATTCTAGAGCCAAGGTGGCGTGGGCGACCATTATACGACATCGGTCAGAGTGAAGGCTTGGGATCATAGACCCAGAGTATCAGAGTATGGCCCTCCTAGGCAAGCTAGTTGTCCAAGGCCTCACACCAGGAGGGCAGACCTGGAAGGTCCTATTGCAGGAGGGTCTTCAGGACTGTAGACCAAGGCTTGGCGGTGAGTGGAGGCCGTCCCTGAGATGGATCTTCACATCAGCCCCTAGATTATCCTTCCTACGTAGGTTGCTCTGTGTGTGGCAGGGCCTCCGCAAGGCCCTTATCCAAGGCCCCCGAGGCTGCCAGGAGGAGATTGACCGTCAGCCCGTGATTTGGAACCCCCAGGTCAAGGATCGGGAAGGGGCACAAATTGGCAAGTGCCCTCACATCCAGTGCGCAGGATGGGAGACTAGCCCGGCTCATACCATCAGGACATGGCGGGAGGTGTACAGGATGGCGGACGAGGAGGTGTTGAAGCATGCATCAGGCTGCCAGCGAGGAGTGGAGCTAAGGAGAAGGGAGATAGACCAAGCGATATCTCAGGAGTGGCTTGCCCCCCCGATTCGAGAGCTGATAGAGCCCGAGGAGGTATGGGCCGCTAGGTTTTCACCAGCTGGCATCCCCCTACAGGTGGCAGGAAGAGTGGGTGGCACTCCACCTAGGACCTTTTTCATAGTGCAGGAGGGGGGGTGTCTAGCTCTTGAGAGAGGGCACCAAGATGAGGGGTTAGCTGTCCTTTCATGGAAGAGGATCCGAGTGGTTGGCCTTCAGGGGGAAGACATGGTGGCTGGACCCTTTTGTCTTTTGGCAGGAGCTCAGGGAGTGGCGCCTCTAGATTTGGGAAGGAAGGCCACTTGAGGAGCTGGAGTGGGATCCGAGAGAGTGGCTTTGGCTGGCCACTGTGGTCGCCAAGAAGCCACCAAGGTTCTTGGAGTACATAGCCAGGATTGGCAGACACGTACTGATGCGGAAGGACATGGATTGGGCGCCGTCACGTAGCAGGCAGTAGACGGAGCACAGCATCACGGAGCCGTTCCGATAGACCTTCTGGCGTCGCCTATGGGATAGCCAGAGGCCGAGGAGGGTATCGTATTTTTTATGGTTAGTGGGACATGGAGGCTTGGCGGTGGGAAGCTAACTTGCCCAGATGCAGAAGGAGGAAGTTTGTAAGTGCTGCACACAGCAATCAATGGAAACCCCAAAGCACTGCCTTTGGTCTTGTGAGGTGACACAGCTCGTGTGGAGAGGAGTATGCCACATCTTGCGCCGCATAGCACCCAACCTTGGATGTATCTCTTGGGGTGCTTTTTGTTGGCAGGTGGTCAGCCAGGGCCGTCACCTTCTGTATGAGGCCGGGATGCAGGACACGATTTTCATGATCGAGGCAGGGTTGTACGCAGTGGTGGGTTTAGAGGCTCTTCCCATCCGCCAGGTACTGGAGTCCACAACAGACCGCTTTGAGGTATGGGAAATCATAGGGAGTCTTACTAGTTGGCATATCTTGAAGGCGCGGTGTCAGGTGGCTTTCGGCGGAGAGAGACTTCAGTACAGGCAACCCTAGCAGAGCTCTGGGCCTCCATCATCCACTCCCTCTTCGAGGCCGATGGGATCAGGTGCAGGGCGAGTCCAAGGCTTGTCAGGAGCTCCGAGGTCATTTCAGGCGTACTTGGGGCGGCCAGGACCTGTTCTTCGTGATGCAGGTAGGCAGCCCCAGATGGCGATACACCCCCCCTCCATGGCTTCTAGCCCCTATCCCTCCTAGACCACCTTGAGAGACTTGTATATATGATGTATCTGTGACTTTCACAAGCTCCAGCTTGGTCTGTTGAGCATGAGCACTTCTTTGTATTCAGGTTTTTTTTGAAGTAATATAATTAGCCACACTTTATTTGCAAAAAAAAGGTAGGTCAGCTTCCACAAGATAGACTCTAGAGTCCAACCCTAGTACAAACTGATAAGTAGTTGTGATGGTAAGTCCCACCTGGACCCCGAGGCACTTGACTGCTTGCCCCTTGCTCATCCATTTGAAACCCAAGTGAACTCCCTAATCAGTGGAGTACGGATCTGAAAGGAAACCAAGTGACTTATACTTGTTGCTTTTCACACCTGCTGCCACGTAGAACACCTCTAGTGCCAATCTCACTCTCTCCATCATCAGCTCATTATCCTCAACATATAGGTTTGTGTCATCTACATACTTTGAACCCAACAGCTCTGCCTCTATTTGCACTGGCAACTTGAGTTCCTTGAACTTGTTGGAAGTAGGGTACTGCCTCTGAAGAGAAAGAAGTGATAGGGAGAAAGAGAGCAACCCAGTTTGACTAATTGCTTCCATAACTTGGTTGTACATGACCTCCATCTATTACTCACACCATCAACCTCAATGTGTGGTCTGGAGAAAGGAGCAGAGGAGCTACTAGCTATGCCTTGCAATTTCAAGACTTGCAAATCATGAAGATTCCCACTTTCAATGGAAGTAGAGATTCCCAATGCCTGCAAGTCTCATGCATGGCCACGGCCATAATGGCAAAACTCTTGTGGGAGGAGTTGAGCACGGCAAAGGTTCCACCTACTGCAAAGGTGGTAGTCAAGGAGAGGAGGATGGAGTATGGAACTTGTCACCTCGAGGGAGGCCTAGGGTGGGAAGGATAGCGGGTGGTTTTCTTTTTTTGGCGTGGGGGGGGGGGGGGGGTTTGTTGGTTGTTTAGCACATGAGAAGATGGTCCATCCTGCTGAGATGCAAGCTATTGAGATGGGGAAAGATGGGCAAGTGGTGACAAGGAGGGGAGGTTGCACGGGGGCCGGGGAAGGAAAGATTGGGGTAAGGGCAAAGGGGAAGGGGGAGGGGGAGGGGGAGGGGGTGGGGGGTGATAATATTGCATTGGGGAGGGACTGTTGTTGCAAGAAGTAGGCTTGCCCTTGTCACGGGGGTTTAGATTTTGGTGAAGATATCCTCGTCCAATGAAGGGTGTGACTCTATTTGGTGTGTCCCATAGGTGGCACCAGAAGGTCCATCGGAATGGCTCTGTGATGTTGTGCTCCGCCCAGTGCCTGCTACGTGACGGCGCCCAATCCATGTCCTCTTACATCAGTACGTGTCTGCCAATCCTGGCGGTGTACTCCAAGAACCACGGTGGCTTCTTGGTGACCACAGTGGCTGGCCAAAGCCACTCTCCCAGATCCCACTCTAGCTCCTCAAGTGGCCTTCCTTCCCAGATCCAGAGGCGCCACTCCCTGAGCTCCTACCAAAAGACCAAAGGGTCCAGCCGCCATGTCTTCCCCTGAAGGCCAACCACACGGATCCTCTTCCATGAAAGGACAGCTATCCCCTCATCCTGCTGCCCTCTGTCAAGAGCCGAACGCCCCCCCTCCTGCACTGTGAAAAAGGTCCCAGGTGGAGCGCCACCCACTCTTCCTACCACCTGTAAAGGGATGCTTGCTGGTGAAAACCTAGCGGCCCATACCTCCCCGTGCTCTATCGGCTCTTGGATTGGGGGAGCAAGCCACTCCTGAGGTATTGCTGCGTCTATCTCCCTTCTCCTCAGCTCCACTCCTCGTTGGCAGCCTGATGCTTGCTTCAGCACCTCCTCGTTCGCCATCCTGTACACCTACCGCCATGTCCTGATGGTACGAGCCGAGCCAGCCTCCCAACCAGCCCACTGGATGTGGGGGCGCTCGCCAATCTGTGCCCCTTCCTGATCCCTGACCTAGGGGTTCCAAATCACCGGCTAACGGTCTATCTCCTCTTGGCAGCCTAGGGGGCTCTGGATAAGGGCCTTGCGGAGGCCCTGCCACACACGGAGCAAGCTGCGTAGGAAGGGTGATCTGGGGGGGGGTGTGATTTGGGCCGACGTGAAGATCCATCTCAAGGACGGCCTCCACTCACCGCCAAGCCTCGGTCTACAGTCCTGAAGACCCTCCTACAATAGGATCTTCCAGGTTTGCCCTCCCGGTGTGGGACCGTGGACAACTAGCTTGCCCAAGAGGGCCATACTCTGATGCTCTGGGTCTATGATCCCAAGCCCTCCCTTTGACCGATGTCGTATAATGGTCGCCCACACCACCTTGGCCTTGGAATCTTTGGAGCCGTCTGACCTGGACCATAGGAAATTTTGCATTAGGCGGCGAAGTTGCATTACGTAGGAGGAGGAGAAGCACGAACACGAGGCGATGTACCGAGCCGTCGCTAGGAGGACCTGGTTAATTACCAAGGCTCGGTCGGCTAGTGAGAGGCGAGCCGTGATCCAATAGGTCAGCTTCCTCCGAATAGAATCGAGGACTGGAAGAAACTGGTGGGCGGGAGTGATGTCGAGTCCCACCTGGAACCCTAGGTACCGGATGGTCTGTCCTCTGCTCACCCATCTAAATCCCAAGTGGACGCCCCATCCGTGCTAGAGTTCGGGTCTGTGAGGAAACCAACCGACTTTCGCCAGTTGATTTTCGCTCCCGCGAAACCAGCATGGTGGCAGCATTTTGGCTGGGTGGGTGTCTGGTCACATGAGCTGAGTAGGGGATGATGTGTCCAAGCATATCCTGAATTCAGTTTCTTAATGTTAAAAATTCACAGAAAGTCCTTTAGTTAGGTATAATCGCTGGAATTACAGAAAGAATAAATCAGATCAAACTCCCAAACCTGTGTTGCAATGACCTGAACCCCAGCACCTACACACAGGAAAGGGCCATCCTGGATTAATGAATGGCCAACAGCCCCAAAAAAAGGCCCAAACCAAGAGGCGACTCTGCCACAGGTGCCAACAGGATTCTGGTACTGGAGGCCACAAAACTTTCAAATTAAAATTTGGACTTTTTACAAAAATGTTTAAGAAATCATGTCAAATTAGAGGCGAGTCAGAAGATTACCACAAAAAGCTTACCTTCTCAACTTGAGAGACTTGAGATGGTGTTCAAGCTCAATCTTGGCAGCTGAGTACCACAGACATTTTTTGAACTCCTTTTATGACCCGCCAGCATGCAGATTTCAGAAAGTACAACACGGATCCACAATTTCAGCAATTCATGTGACTAATTTTGGTTGCATGTCCATCTTTACTTCAAATTTTTAACTCAAGTGACATCATAATGTACCTTTGGTGTCAAAACCCTAACTGGTTATGACAGTGATACAGCATGGAAAGATGACCTCACCATGATCTGGAAAAGTGATGTCAGAAATCAGATTTCTCAGCTAATTAATTTAATGTTCAAGTGATTGCATTACCTACAAAGCTTGAATTTTTTGGTTGATCATTTTGACCAAATGTGTTTCAAATTTACATCACTATCTAATTCTCTGTTGATGTTTATGATTATTCCATAAAATGAAAGAAGAAAGCATTTAGGTTAGATACAATAATACGACTTTTAATTCAATGTGGCTTTGTGCATAGTATTGAGCCTGGTTGTATGTTCTCCTTATTTTCATTCTTTTCTTAAAAACCCTTCTGTTTCCCAATGGGCTAAAAGTGAAGATTCGTAGAGGAAAACAAAAATTCTCCACAATGGGCATAATACATGCTGCCAAGTTGGCCACTCTAAAGGATGAAGATAATACTCTTCGATAAATCAGTTTTTTCTAGCAGGGGCATAGGTTTTCACTTATACCATTAAAGCAGAAAGTGGTATTATTCTTTATTAAAACAAACTAAATTTGCACATATGGTTCCATTTGAGAGACTACTCAACAAAAATTTCCTTCCAGCTGTGCATCAAACTTTCCTGAAATAGTCTCTGTTTCATTTGAGAAACTACCTTGTTTTGTTCAGAATTACAGAGGTAAAAAAGACTGACCTGTGTTTGTAATCATTTCATGTTGGATTGCGGGTCATTGGAGCTGATTGGCAGTTTCAGCCCTGTATCGCATTTTCTTATGCACTGCTCCTTGATTGTGTTGCTGACCTGGCATTGATCTTCACTTTAAATAAACTATTAAACAAAGATTTCCTTTTAGCTATGCACCAAAGTTTTCCTGCAATAGTCCCTATTCCATTGCAGGAGCTGGTCTGATTGTTTAGAATTACCAAAGGAGAGAAAGGCCACCTGTTTGTAATGATCCAATGTTGGCATTGTGAGTCATTATAGCTGAATGGAAATGTCAATCTCCGTGACATTTTATTTGCACCAGTTTCCACTCCTTGTTTACATTTAGTGAAGTGAAATTCAGCTTCTCTTGACGATAAATTTGGCATATTGATTCTATTGCATAGATTTTGTATCTCAGCTCCTTTCATAGGTCCCTATTGAGTGACTTAATTTTTGGTAGAAATCTGTATCCCATGTTTTGCTCAAATGCTAGCCACTGCAAATAAATTTATTGATACAAGTCTTCCACCAAGACACTGCTCTAGACATGGCGTGAAACGATACCAAACATGAATCACATGATGAGGGGGTATCTTTATTTGGGTGTTCAACCTTGTCAGGATTACTCTCATGATTTGATAAATTTTCCAGGCTAAATGATTCACAAGGCCCTTTCCTTGCACCAGCTGTAGAACACCCAGGCTCCACTGGCATCTCCCGTTGACATACATTTGAACTAGTGTCAGTTGTATCATATGAGGAGATGCAAACATTAGGTATAATGCATGAACAAGGAGAGGGGCTATCCAGGAATTCCTGTTTAACCAATTTCAATTGTAGCTGTTCCAATTGCAAGATAACTGCATCAAGGCAAGGTCTTTGAACTGGATCTCGTACAAGTACGAAATGAAGAAATTCCATGATAGGCTTGAAGTGATTCACCTTTGCTGCTTTCTCATCAGTTATAAGGTCCTGTAGCATGCATATGTGAGTGCAAACATAATGAAATACAGACTACCTCCACATTATCATGTACAAACATATATGCTAGGCGATAATAGTTCCTGTGTTGAATAAGTCTGGAAAATCACAAATGCATGCGGTCATTTACAAGACGGATCTTTTGTGTTTGCAAGACCAATCCTTCATTAACTACCAAAACAAATTAGGATGCATTTCTTTCGATCAGAAAGGCTCCAGAAAAGAGTGAAACAAGTATTAATGTGGGAATAACAGATCTGCTACAAGAAACCATCTGAAAGCCAGAAGAAATAGAGGTAGATCCCTGTTAGTTACTGGATGTTTTGCAAAAAGAATATTTGCACAATCTTTAGTTAGGAGGGGAAATAAACAGAGCTGCCTGATAATGCCAAAGAAAGCCAGATATATCCATGCTGACATTTTTGTAGAAAAGCTATTTACCATTCATTCCTAGAAATCTCCATTTCATGCATGCCTTGCTGAATTTGAATATTTCACCCATTCACTTCTTCATCTTATTTCCTATTTGTGCAACTTCCATATTACCTCCATTCACTAGCCTTAGGTCTGGTTACATAATAGGGCAGCAGACTTTCCTTGGTTTCCAAAAGGACCAATCCCATTGCAAGAAAATGGCTTTTAGCTTTCATATCAGTCCGGACAGTTGCACACATTAAATCTGGTGTGGACAGGGCTCTTTCATGCGGGCCCACCAAAGTTGCAAAATTTCAGGCAACCTTGATCTGCTGCCTGAAAGCCTGTCCAAGTGGCCAACCAATAAAAATCCTTGGCCTTTCCACTAAATTGTGGAGCCAGGTATTTATCCATAGTTCTCCAACTTCAAAGGCAATGGTTCTACCACTTTAACATCCGAAGTTAATTATGATTGTAATAGACATTACGTGTTTATTTGATGAACAAAATCACCTAGTTCAAATGTCTGGTGCCCTAGTGTGTCACCAGGCTTATTAGATTGAATAGCCAAAAAGGGTGACCTCAGTCTAAATGCCTGGCACCCTAGTGTGTAACTAGCCTTACTAGATTGAACGACCATTCATTAGACAACAAATTTAGAAGCACTACAGAACAAAGAAAATTGCACTCTCTGTCAATCTCAGCACAGAGGAGTCTCGCGGTAGGAACTTAGCTTGGCTTTGACAAAGTCACGGTAGCATGTCCGAGATGAAGTGTAACATCCACCTTGAGTTTGTGCCATCTTCAGACAGCCACACCGACATACTGACCAAGATGGTCAACCATGTGATCTTTTATTACCTTTATCAGCAGATTAGCATTTGTCCTCCCTCCCCCTTGACAATGGCATGATGGGGGGAGGCCCATAGCTTTCCCTTACACCACAGAGTGGTGAGAGGGGGTGCTTCTTCTCTTTGTGTCTATAAGATTTTGGTTCTCCTTTATCATTGATTCATATATATTTATATCATTATCCATTTGCATCTTGATGATCATACTTGTAAAAAGGTGCTTGGACAAGTGAATAGTTACTCCATGAGGGCACTGCTCAAGTGGTAACATTGTACTGTGCATTCCATTCTATTTAGCGTGACACTTTGTGTTACCCCTTGCAGCTCCATGCATTTGCATTGTGTCAATGTGAAATGGAGGGAAACTATCAGCCTTCTTTGTCTGAATAGCATTTGCAAATTTCTGCTTACTAGCAAAAAAGGAAGCTTTTCCTTTACCTTTCTCCCTAGCCACAAAAGCTCGATCTGCAACATGCCTAATGGACTTGTTTTGCCTGGATTGTTCTTCTTGCAGCAAAATAGAAACCAACTCATCAAACGACAAAGCGTTTGGATTACCTTTCATCATCAAATGAAGAGTAGATTCAAAACTTTGATAAGAATCAAGAAGACCATTGAGAGATGCATGATCAAAAGTCAAGCTTTGCCCCATAGTTTCTAGCTTGAGATTGTTTGGTGTGTAGCTTATGGACTTAACATGTGTCCCACTAAGGCATTGTAGTCTATTACTTGGTGTGAGGGCAAAAAGCCATCTGTTTCTCACTTCTGTGTTTTTGGTTACTTGGCTTATACTTTAGTACTAGTGCAACAATGCAAGAAATTGGATGATATGTCTTTCTCTATTAGCAATGTACCTGGCATGAGGCAAACCTGTCGTGAGCAGGGACGTACCTGGCATGAGGAGTATCTTTCATGAGCAATGTACTGACACAGGGATGTATGTGTCATGAGGAGTACCTGTCATGAGGATACTGTATGCTCTCTCTGCAGTAAATGCAATGAATGTACTGACGCAGGAGTACTAAATGAAACACACAGGAGTGACTGTTGCACTGTGCATACTAATGTAAATGTGCTCAAAAGCTTGATGTGCTGTGCCAACTGACATGAATACATACCTGAGTAAATGTACTGAGATTGGAGATGCTGAGGTACTGAGATTGCAGATGTACTCAGACTGATATGACATGAACGTATTCAGAATGACATGAATGCAGACCTGGGTGAATGTACTGATGCACTAACCTATGGACTAGGCAGTGATGCATTGACTTTGGTCATGTCCTGGAGTATGCAGTAATGCAGTAACTGGGGCTGTGACTTGTATTCTGCAGTGACTGTAAACAGTGTTAAGGCATTTGGGCTTGCAAAATTTAGTGAGGGGGTTCAGGAAACCCTGAAAATTTGCAAAAGTCACAGACATTGCTCTGATTTGATGAATACAAAGTACAAGCTGAGTGGCTTTGCATACAGTGTGTGAGAGATGGATAATGCAAACAAATGTAAGCATCAAACCATGCAAAATGAATATTTGGGAGACAAACCTGATTGAGAACTAACACAACTGTCCATGGAAGCAATGTTCAACACCCCTTCTAAGGGCACACGGTATAAGACATATGGCCATAGGGTCCGTGACTAGACCGTCTCCCCAACATTTGACAGGCATGGAAAGACCTCACGCACCATGAATGAAAGGAAGTACGAAGAAATGCATCTTATGATTCGCTCTGAACTACGAATTATGAGACAGAAATTCGAAAAAGAAATATGAGAGCAAGTCAAGGCCGAGCTAATAGTAAATCAGAAGGTAGAAATGCAAGACATATAGATAAAGATTAAGAATGAATTGTAGGCACAAATGCTATTTGAAATGCATATGTTGAAAACTAAAATGCAAAAACTGATAGATGCCTATAAATCTGAAATCTTAGAATTGAGGGAAAATTTGAATACATTTAAGAAAAATAAATAAATGTGCAAGAGGAACTACAAAAGGAGAAAGAGGCACTGGAGGCATGTGAAAGAGAGGTTCACTCATGGATGGAAGTGGCAAAGACAACACAAAAGCAGATAGAAGAGGCTAGCCCATGGATTGAGGTAGTTAGAAAGAATAAGGGAACATTAGTGAACAAGACTAAAGTAATGAATGCTACTTTGGAAGAAGAGGCTAGGAGACGGGCTAGGGTTTTGCATGTACGGATACTAGGATGGGAGGAGAAGAGAAACCCACAGGAAGATACTAGAACACTTGCTCACAAAATTGGGGCTTCAAATGTATCTATAGTCAATGCTTCGAGAGTGGGGAAAGAGGACTCTAAATCCAAGGCCTTAATTCTTTGCTTTGGGGACATAGAGAAAAATAAGGTCTTCTCTGAGAGGAGAGCTCTCAAAGGTGAGAAGATTTATTTGGATGAGAAACTTACCCCAACACAGATAGCACATCGCAGAGAACACATGCCCAAAGTATTGGAGGCTTCCAAAGAGGGAAAATGGACTATTCACAGGGACGGACTAGTCATCATTACTGACAAAAGGACTGCATGATGGTACGAGGCCAATGAGACATTTCTGTTAGCCTGCTCTATTCTCATTCTCAGTCTGTCATCTCCTGGCTGTGAGCTCCTGTCAGAGTCTGGCAGGAGACAGAGGAGCTCTGTCAGCTTTGTATCTACTGTTTGTGTTTGCATTCCTTTTCCGGGAGTCACACAGCCCAAACTGGGCCTTTCGGCTTCTTTTCTGGTGATCTTCATCAGCTATCTTTGCGTTTTGCAGATCCAGGTGTTTGTAGGCTATCACAGCCTGCGTCTTGGTGGTTGGTGACCATACTGTTGGTCATACTTCGGCACAGTTTTCTTTGGTGTTTGGTATTTTGCAGATTGGAAGATGTCTTACCAGTTTTCAGGCTTTGATGACTCAGAGGATGAGCTCCTTTCTCATCATTCCTCTGAGCGGAGGCGGGATTATCAGGAGTTTCGACGTCGGGAGGAGCCTCCTCGCACTCGTCCCTCTTCAGTCCATGCATCTCAGAGGATTCCATCTACCGTGAAGGTGTCTTCCGTGAAGACTGCTTCAGATGTGCGGATGCCTTCCTTGATTCCCTCTATTCAGGTGCCGATTCTCCCTTCCTTTCCGAAGGAAGATAAGTTGGATGGTTCCAACCACTCCCTCTGGTCGTGCAAGGTGGAGTGCATCCTCGATACATTCGACCTTTGGGAGCTTGTTTCTTCGCCCATCGACCGTCCCCGCGTGGATTCGTCAGATGGCACCTCTATGGACCGTGCAGCCTTGTGGGATAGGCTCAACTCTCGAGCCCGTTCCTTTCTTTTTATGAGTCTACATGATTCTATTCTTGTACATGTTCACAGGTTACAGACCGCGGCGGAAGTGTGGAAGAAGCTTGCATCTTTGTATCAGCACAAGACGTTTGCCCACAAGATTTCCTTGGAGAAGAAGTTGCGGATGCTCAGTCTTGATGATTCTTCTTCCATGAAGGAGCACATCACAAAGATGGAGGACATGCGAGGCGAGCTAGCCTCTCTTGGTCGTGTGATATCGTCTGAGGATATGGTGATGATTCTGTTGACTCAGCTGCCATCACCTTGCTATGATGTCTTCTACACGAGCCTCATCACCTCGAGGACTCGTGAGAAACTCCTATGGGAGGAACTTTCCCCGCTTGTCTTGGAGCATGACGAGCGACTCAAAGAGGTGGGAGCTAGTGGCTCCACCAAGGCTTTTACGGCAGGTATAGGTGGCGGCAAGAAGAAGAAACAACAGAAGGAGAAGGCCAAGGACAAGAAGGAGGACAAGAAGGATGCGAAGGAGAAGAAGCCCAAATGTCCCCACTGTGGGAAGGGTACTCGTCCCGAGGAGAAGTGTTGGCAGAAGTACCCCCATTTGAAGCCCAAGGAAAAGGACTCGAAGGCGGCGCCAGCCACGACAGAGTCTGCGTTTGTGCATGTCTTTTTTGAGGAGGATACAACCCTAGCCTCTACCACTCAGGAGAAGCCTTGGCTCGTAGACAGTGGAGCATCTTCACATATGACCTTCCGACAGGATTGGCTTCAGGATCTTCGTTCCAGAGGGGGCACTGTCACCATTGGTGACAATTCTACAGTTCCTGTTCGAGGCGTGGGGACTCTACCTATGTTTTCTGATAGGCGGTCATCTTCTGCCAAAGTTCTCTATGTACCTGATTTGGGTTTTAACCTATTGTCTGTGCATGGCCTTACTCAGCTAGGTACCCGAGTCATTTTTACACAGGATGCAGTCACAGTGGAGGATGCTTCTACAGGTGATGCTCTTTGGACGGGTACACAGGAGGGTGGGCTTTATACGCTCACAGCCTTGGCTGCGAGGACTTTCCAAGAGCTTGGGCTGCTTTGGCATGCTCGGTATGGTCATTTGAACCTCGATTCTATTCGGCGGGCTTCACGGAGGAAGATGGTGGAGGGACTTCCAGATTTTCCTCCTCTTCACACTTTGTGCCCTAGCTGCTTGAGGGGCAAGTAGCATAGGCAGCCTCACCCTCAGGTTGCCTCTAGGAGGGCTACTTCTCCGCTTGAGTTGGTTCACACCGACCTTTGCAGACCTATGGGCACGGCCTCCCTTGGGAAGGCCAGGTATTTGATGCTGATTGTGGATGACTTTAGTCGTTATGTGTGGCCTTATTTCTTGGAGTACAAGAGCGAGGCGTACTCCCGTTTCTGCGAGTGGCAGGTGTTTGTGGAGACCCAAACAACTTCCAAAGTTCATGGTGTTCAAGCTGATCATGGTGGCGAGTTCACTTCTCACCTTTTCTCTCAATTTTGCAAGGATCATGGTATTCTGATGGAGTATTCCCATCCGAACACACCATCCGAGAATGGTGTGGTGGAGCGTGCGAATCGGACCATGGTGGAGATGGCCCGATCTATGCTGGAGCATAGGAGTCTTCCTCATTTCCTTTGGGGTGAGGCGGTGGCTACCGCGGTGCATATTCGCAACCGCTCTCCGACTTCGGCTTTACAGGACATGACTCCTTATGAGGCTTTCTTTGGGAAGAAGCCTTCCGTGTCCCACTTTCGCATCTTTGGGTGCGATGCTTTTGTCCATGTGGATAAGAAGAAGAGGAAGACGAAGTTCGACTCTAAGTCGAGAAAGCTTATCTTCTTGGGCTATAGCACGACCACGAAGGGATATCGGCTCTATGACTCGACGACACGGAAGGTTGAGGTGAGCAGGGATGTGATCTTTGATGAGGCTTCGGCCTCTGAGGATCCGATTGATGGTTCTATTACAGGTGCTTCTTCGACATCGCCGGACCCCCCCCACCTTCTCTTCCTTCCAGGATACCCCTTCGCACCCCACCCATTCCTCCTACTACGGCTTCCCTTTCCCCTTTGGCGGATGTGACTCCTTCTATGAGTTCTTCCACCCCTTCAGACTCCCCTCAGGAGTCTTCTCAGGATACACAGCCTTCTTCAGGTGAGGAGGATCTATCTTCATTTGGTGAGGGGGAGTCCCTCTCCGATATGGGTGCTTTGCAGGTTCCGGAGACTACTCGGTCTCCTCGCAGCAGGAGGAGTCTCTTATGATTCCCTTATGGTATCGCCGGCTCATGCAGGATTCAGGTGTTACTCACTTTCCTGCTTCTTCTACAGGTCCACGTAGATCAGCCCGATTATAGGCCCAGCGAGATAGTTCACTGTGTGTGAACTATGCTCTTATGTCTCAGATTCTTCAGGATTCCGAGCCTTCCACTGTGGAGGAGGCTCTTGCACAGGATATTTGGAGACAGGCTATGCATGCCGAGCTCGATTCCATCGAGCGAAACCATACTGGGGAGCTTGTACCGCGTCCCAAGAAACGGAAGGTGATAGGTGTGAAATGGGTCTTTAAGACCAAGTATCTTGCAGATGGCTCCTTGGACAAGCATAAGGCTAGGCTTGTTGCCAAGGGTTTTGCACAGCGAGCAGGATTGGACTATGAGACTTTTGCTCCTACAGCTCGGATGCCACCATTCGAGTTATTTTGGCTCTTGTAGCTCACCACCCTTGGCCTGTTTATCAGATGGACGTCAAGTCAGCCTTTCTGAATGGCGTCCTTGAGGAGGAGATTTATTTTTCACAGCCTCCTGGTTTTCTTGTGCAGGGGAAGGAGGATCATGTCTACAGGCTGCGGAAGGCTCTTTATGGCCTGAAGCAGGCTCCTCGTGCTTGGTACCAGAGGATTGACCACTTCTTTCTACAGAGTGGCTTTCAGCGTTCCGCTCATGATCCCAACCTCTACTTACGGGTTGTGGATTCTCTTTGTGTTTTCCTTATTTTGTATGTCGATGATCTTATCATTACAAGGAGCGACACTCAGCAGGTGGAGCATACTCGGTCCATTCTTCAGCAGGAATTTGACATGACGGATCTACGGATCCTTCACTTCTTTCTAGGATTGGAGATCTATTAGATGGCACAGGGCATCTTTATCTCGCAGCACAGGTACATCTCCGAGCTTCTTTCAGAGTTTGGTATGGTCGTGTGTCGGCCTATTTCTTGCCCCATGGACCTTGAGTCCAAGCTTTTGGCAGATGGAGTCCCCCTTACCGATGCCACTCGTTACAGGTGCCTTGTAGGCTCTCTCATCTGGCTGCTTCACACTCGGCCGGATATCTCTTTTGTGGTGGCTTTGTTGTCTTCTTTTATGAAGACTCCTACACAGGATCACTGGTAGGCAGCCTTGCGTGTTCTTCGATATTTACAGGGGACTCGATCCTTCGGGATCATGTATGGAGATGGGATCACCCTTTCTGGATGGAGTGATTCTGATTGGGCAGGTGATGTGGATTCGAGACGATCCACTACAGGTTATGCTTTCACCCTTGGATCCGGTGTTGTCTCTTGGAGCAGCAAGAAGCAGCCTACTATGGCACTTTCTTCTGCAGAGGCTGAGTATTGGGCCCTATGTTCGACCGCTATGGAGGCAGTTTGGCTCCGTCGCTTACTGGCGGAGATAGGCTTTTCCCAGACCGGACCTACGGAGTTGCGCGTGGACAACCAGAGTGCTCTTGCTTTGGCGAAGAACCCGGTGTTTCATGCTCGCACGAAGCACATTGAGGTTTAGTATCACTATGTTCGAGAGCGGATCGTGGATTTGGAGCTGGTGGTGGCCTATTGTCCTATGGCGGCCAATGCGGCTGATCTCTTCACGAAGCCTTTGCCTCAGGCTTCTTTGCTTCATCACATACGGTTCTTAGGTCTTCAGACCCTCCCAGGATCTGAGAGGGGGTGTTAGCCTGCTCTATTCTCATTCTCAGTCTGTCATCTCCTGGTTGTGAGCTCCTGTCAGAGTCTGGCAGGAGACAGAGGAGCTCTGTCAGCTTTGTATCTGCTGTTTGTGTCTGCATTCCTTTTCCGGGAGTCACACAGCCCAAACTGGGCCTTTTTGGTGTGCAGTCGGCCCATATTTGGGCAGGTCGGCCAGATCTGGCCAAGTCGACCAGATTTGGTAGGTTGGCCAGTTTTCTGGCCTGGGGCTATATATAGCAGCCCCCCAGTCATTCTCAGCATATTCTTCTGCAGGTTCAGCACACTCTCCGTCCTCTCCCACTCCGGCATTGGTGCTGCCATTGCTTTCAGTCTGTTCTGGTGCCCTCACTGACGCTCCGGGCTGCGTGCAGGGACTGATCAGTCCATTTCAGTGTATTCAGCATTCATCTCAGTCAGTGTAGATTTCCTTCCTTCATTCCATGCTTTCTCTCTCCCCTCCTCTGTGTTCGTGTTCTTCTTCCGTTGCGCACTCTCACAATTTCGGATGTCAATATGGAGTTGTAATGGAGTCCTACACTTGGATGCTAGTTACTTTAAAGATAGCTTCCGAAACATAGACATAGCCATGTACATAGAAACACACCAATGTAAAGGTAGCTGATTACTAGATGTGCAAGGATACAAGTGGGAAATTGCATTTTTTCTAACAGCTATAAAATCAGGAAGCACTAGGGGTTAAAGAGGTGTGGCCATACTATACCGGGAAGACATCAAAGGGATAGTACAGGTAATGAAGAGAGATGATGATGCACAATACTTATAGATTAGGTACATACAAGAAGACCTCCCGATACATTCCTTGCAATATGCTACTTCCCTCCTGTAAACTCGAACTATGCCACATGGGATGGATCTCCCTTTGATGTACTTTACGAGGATATCATGAGATATGCTAGCACTGGGGACATATTATTAGTGGGAGATTTCAATGCATGCACTAGAGATAGACAAGGTGACTTTTATATGCATGATAATGCCATGTTCAAAGAGATTGACATAGATGAAATAGGCCTACACAAGAGAGCCCAAGACAAAGAAGTAAGTACCTATGGGACACAACTATTGGCTTTGGGAAGTGTGCAAAGACTAGCCATCTTTAATGGTCTACCAGAATCGCCAAGATCTGACAATTTGACATGTTGGAATCACAAAGAAGGGGCAAGTGCTATGGACTACTTGAAGGCTCACAAGCGAAGATACCAAACATCCAAAACTTTAAGGTATCTAAGAGACAAATTGGCATAGCAGTAGATCATGCTATATTGACATTCATGCTCTCTTGTAGACATATGAAACATGAAAAACCATGCCTCTCTAAACATCTCACATACTACTTTATAGAAGACACCTCACATATCTACAATGGTTTTCTGTAGACTAGTTTACATACCTTGGACTTAAGCAGATCATTGGAGGAATGTACAAGGGATTTAGTAGAGGCCATACATGGATCAGCCATGTATGCATTCGTATACACCTTGTCCAAATATAGACCCACAAGTTCTACTGCTCCCCAAAATAGCTAGTATAATGATGAGTGTTGAGTCACTTGAGCTCGCTTACAGGGAGAAGTGGAGCTAGGCACTCAAACACATCATGAAGCAAGGACGTTCTTCAAATGCCTTGTGCAGAAGAAAACATGAGACTAATTAGCAAAAGTAGAAGCAAAGATATATCAGCTATTTTTGGGATGGGATAGCAAGAGTGCATGGAAGATGTTTTATGAAAGACGGCCCACCATACAAATTACATCACTGGATGCTTGGCTTGACTATGGGAGACAGATGTATGACTTGCCAAGACAGCCATCTATGTAGGCCCCACAAGCTTGTAGGCCAACACAGTGGTCTTTCTTCACCTGGAAAATGGTTAGGGATGCAATTTATAGATTATGAAATGGTTGGGTACAGGATGAGGATGGGCTAGTGGCAGAACATTTCTCACACGCTTGTGACATACTAGCACCCATACTAACACATGTTCAATAGAGCAATATGTGAAGGCTTCCCTATAAGTTGGTCAAACAATACTATAATTCTACTATTTAAGAGTGGTGATCCTCAAATCCCTAGCAACTATAGGACTGATGATTGGCCATACTTTGGCCAAGATATATGGATCTATACTGGAGCATGAACTTAGTATCAACACACTCAGCCATTATTGAGGAGGGTTGAGAGGATCTATTGCTGCTTCGTATACTTCTGCAAAGCTTTTGATATAGTGCCTCATACACGCATCATGCAGAGATCGCACGATATTGGAGTACCAAAGGGTATACAATGGGGTATCTATGCATTATTTGAGACAATGATAGGTCATGTACGGGCACTTGGGGGGCTATCAGAGAGGATTGAGAGTAGCACAGGAGTGAAACAAGGATGGCGGCTTTTACCCACATTGTTTGATTTATACATAGATGAAGTGTCTGATTACATTGACCGAGGAGGAGGAGCCAAAGCCAGCCTAGTAGGGGTGCTGAAAGATATTATTGTATGCAGATGATATTGTTCTCATTTCAGATTCACTGGAGGGACTGTAGAGCCGCGTAGATGCTTTGCACATCTTTTGTAGAGATAGAGACCTCACATTGAACCTTGGGAAGACCAAAACCATGGTCTTTAATACGTCAACAGCATTGGTGACTAGATCTATGTACCAATTCACATTTGGGGGAGACACAGTCAAGCATGTGAGGGAATATATCTATCTAGGAGTCACCTTCTCTGGCCCTCATATTTGGTTTTGAGAGGGGCATCACAAGCATGTTCGGCACGAGGATATGCAGCACTAGGGGTACTCGAGAGTCAATGTGCTCACATACAATTCTAGGATCCTCGTCTGGCAGCAGTAAATGCAGCTGTGGATATAGCTTAATCATGATAGATGGGTAGAACAATGCTGAAATCTACAAAAACAGGCAGCAATGATGACATGGCAGCTGTATGGACCCTGTAGACAGCAAAACACAGATTTGTAGATGATGTGGTAGGCAGGGCAGAGCAGACAACAGCAGAACGCAGAAAGCTAGACAACAGTGACAGTAGGCTGCATGGCAGCACCGGAGGGTAGAAATCAGTGAACACAGGCTGTTCCAGGCCAAAACAGCAATTTCCAGCAGTAGATAGCTCCGAAACAGCAACAGAAGGCTGAGCAGCAGGCACAGGTAGGTGGACAGTAGTGTAGGACAGCTCTAGCTGAGATCATAGTAGCCAGGAGTTTCAGAAACAGCAAGGTAGGAAATTGGTTTCAAACAAGTTTCCTACAGTACTAATTTTTAGGAAATGTCTAAAAAACGTTTCTTACCTACATAGTAAAAATAATGGGCTATAGAATACATACACATGAGATACTCAAAGAAATAATCCTACCTATCCATTATCTATATGAACAATAATCAAATTGTACACTAAAAGCATGAAAACAATATTAAACCTTAAAGATATAGGCATTATTGACCATTTGTAAGTCACATTTCCGTTTATAACTATTAACATCCTTATCAATGATTGTCAACATAATATTCAAAAGGAAACATTAGCGGATAAAAGTAGAAAACATGAATAAAATCATAGAAGTAACAAAGTATCAAACAAGTCCAAAGCCTCATGAACCTTGTCAAATATTCGATACAAAAATGGATTATGGAAAGTACTAAAAGTCAATTCTAAGTCCTAGAGAATGTATCATGAGGCATGACTCATCTTGAATGTCCTGAGTCTCCTCATCCTTCTCCTCATCACTCTTGTTGCGAGAGTTGGAGCTCTCAAGTACATCCTCATCAATAGCTACAACACCACTTATGCCAACTGCATTATGAGTATGAGTTGTTGTTGCTTATAGCTCGAAGAGGCATCATAAGCTCCTCATAAGTTCACAAAGTGCAAATTGTTCATGGACTATCTAGAAGGGCTATAGCCTATCACCATTCATGAATCCCAACGTTTTAGGTAGAAGGCATAATTGCAAGAGGAAAAACGCCACTTTCAGGTGCTTCCACAAGGGAAAAATGTGCTTTCATGATAGGGTATACTTTTTTGGGCAAAAACGTGACTTTCCAGCTGCTGATCTTTTTTTGATGTTTAAGAAATGCCTCAAAAAGGTAAGAAACGTTTCTTACCCGTTTCGTATGTTTTCTACCTCAGGAAACACGTTTCCATGCAACTATGGATGAGATACCCTCTGCACATGGGGTGTGGACACAACGAAGCTTCTATACCTACAATCTACAAAAGCGAGTTTCACTGAGTGGGAGGGCAAGGTAGCCTGTCTATTTATAAAAAGTTTGGGGCCTCCCAAATTAGGGTTTGCATGTGGGATAGTGGAACTCTCTAGGACCATGCCTCTTTTAAATAAAAGGTTTAAATTCATTAGCTAACTTTGAGTTTTGGGCTGTCTAATTAAGGGTAATGCTTTTTTAAGCTCTACACCCCCTCTCATGCCCAAAATTGGAACCAGAAAGTAATTGTAAACAAGCCAAAGCCCTTTTCCTTTTCTTTTCCCTAAGGCATCCCACCCCAAAATAGCCAATGCATTGGGCAAAGGGTGCACGTTGACTGCCCAATAACCTACCAAGACTACAGAGGTGATGGTAATCTTACCAAGGGAACCCAAGTGTTCACCCCAGAGAGGCAAAGAATTAGACAAAGGGTGCTCATCAGCGGCCCAATTATCATTGAGGGTTTTCAATGAGTTTTCAGCCAATTGAGTAACAATGCCCCAAAGGGAGAATGACAAGGCATGGTCAGCCCCAACACCTTCACAAAATAAACAAGACTATCCCTACCACTACTAGATATCGATGACGAAGAAGTGTGGGGCGTATGTAGCAAAGCCAAAAAGGATAGGTGGAGGCAAGCTAGGTAAGCTAAGTAAGCGAAGTAAGCAAGGGAGATTGCCCTTGAAGGTTGTCTTGTGCAATGTAGCAAAGATGGTGGATCCAGAGTTGACCACTTCAAAAATTGAAAAGGGATAAATGTATATAGATGCATGTTTACAAGAACAAAATGCGGATGCATTGGAGTGATGCAAGAGGCAATGCAGTGTGATCATGCTCATGCAAAATATTATGCAAGGGTGCCACTTGGACAGTGCCTTTGCAAGGGAATTGATCACTTGCCCAAGCACCCATTTACAATTATGGTCATCCCAATGATGCAGATGAAGATACCAAGTACAAAGTAAATACAAATGTCTGAAGAAAACTATAATCAACACCCTATCACCATCAAGAGCAAAGAAGCTATCCCCTCTCAAACTGGAACAGAAAGCTAGAGGGAGCCACCCTCTCCCTATCAATCCGAAGCAGTAGTGGAGAGTGTATCCAAGCCAACCCTAGGAAGTAGACACTAAAGAATAACTATCTTGGTAAATATATCTACAAAATTTTCACTAGAAGGCACAAACTCTAGACGAACAATGCCTAGCTCAACCTGCTCTCTGGTGAAGTGAAAGTATACTCCTGCATGTCTCATCCACAGGGTGATGATGGGTTTACCAGCTAGTGCAATCACAGTCTAGTTGTCACAGTAGATGATAGCTGGAGTAGCACAAGGAAACTAAATTACAGCCAGTACGCTCCTCAAGTAGACGGCCTCGGTAATGCCATCGTAGAGAGCCCTATACTCAGCTTTGGCCATGGAAGCTGCCACCATCTCTTACTTATGACTAGACCAAGAAATGGGAGTCGTACCAAAGTAAAAGAGGTAGCTATTGTGGGAACGTCAAGTTTTGGAATCTCTTGCCCAATCAAAATCTATATAGCCCTACAAGCACAAACCATGACCAAAAGTCAAGCCATAAGAATAGGAATATCTAAGATATCTCAAAACACGCAAACATGAAGTCCAATGTGACATCCTAGGTGCATTGAAATATTTGCTAAGAAAACTAGCTAAGTACGCTAAATCTAACCTGGTGCAAATCAATCAAAGAAGCTTCCATACTATGGGCCTATAGGTAGGCTCATCGAAGGACGGGGACCGAGAGTATTGTTAGATAACTGAAAAATAGAATCAAGAAGCATGGCTTCAGGCCGTGTTAGATCAATGAAATACTAGTCCACCAATTGAAGAGTGTACTTTTGCTATGATACAAAAATACGACCCTCAAAACGAGAAATCTCCATCCTTGAAAAGTAAGACAACTGAGTGAGTTCAGTCATCTCAAATGTGGTACTAAGATGAGCCTTAATTTTTGCTATGGCAATAGAATCTGAGAGCCAATGAGAAGTAAATCATCTACGTATAGCAGAATGTAGTTGACCCACTCTAAAGTGATACGGATATATAAGTTTGGGTCATAAGGGATAGAATGGTATTCGCAAGTCCAAAGGAACTCATCTAGTAAACAAAGACCTTATCTTTCTAGTAAACAATTGAAAATCAGTGTGGCTGCTCCACATAGACTTCCTCCTCTTGATAATTGTTCAAAAAGGCACTTTTGACATCCATGTGATAGATCAACCAACCATAGTGCGCGGCATGTACAATCAACAGACGGAAAGATGTCAAATGCACATTAGGAGCAAAGGTCTCTTCATTGTCAATACCTTGCTTTTGTCAAAACCCTTGCACTACAAGGAAAGCCTTGTATTTGTCTAAAGTTCCCTTAGCTTTCTTGTGACTCCGACGATCTGCCAAGGTTGAAGTCTCATTCTGATCAATACTTTCTAGCTCCTTTTCCATGGCCTCTCACCATTGGGGATGCTGAAGAGCCTCCTAGCAACTTTTCGGTTGGGAATGTGCTATATAGTCAATTATAGACAACAACACAAATGAAGGCCAAGGGGCAAGCCAAGCATATCTTCTAGGAGCCTCCAAAGTGGAGTCCTATGGAAGGATCCCCAAATCCTGAATGGTCTGCTAGTATCTACGAGGTAACTGCGAAAGAGGTTTGGAAGCTGAAGAATCTATGGGAGGGTCAAGAGTGAGTAGTAGACCTGTCTTAGAAGGCACTATCTCCGATTGTGTATCAAAAGGAATTGTCTTAGAGTCCGATGCAAAAGACTACACAATGTTCCTCTCATCAAAAACTACATCTCTCCAGACGATCACAGTGTCTCTTCGAGGATCGAACAGACAATAGAATTTCGCTCCACAGAGAAGTATCCTTCAAAAATTAGGAGATCAGCTGAGGGAGTGAACTTTCCTATCCTATCATTAGGAGTGTGCATATAAGCTCGACACCCAAAGACTCTAAAGTGAGAAACTATATGTTGAGAGCCAAAGAATGCCTAATACGAAGTCACCTGAGAGACCACCATAGTGGAGCACCAATTGAGGGTGTATACCAAAGTGCTAATAGCCTCAACCCAAGCACTCAGGGAGCTCTACTGCAAACATCATAGAGCGTGCCATATTCATGACTATCTGGTTCCTTCTTTCTACGACTCCGTTCTAAGAAGAGGAGTTGGTAGAGGTGAGCTAGTGAGAGATGCCATGCTCCAATAGAAACTCAATAAACTCATGAGAGATAAACTCACCACCAGGATCACTCCTCATGAAACCTACAGATGACCAATCTTGTTATGTATTAACAACACCCATGCAAAAAAATAGGTGAATGCATCAGATTTATGCTTTTAAAAAAACACCTATATATAGCTAGAGAAATCATCCACTATAAAAAATAGGTACATCGCACCATTTAAGGTAGCAGTGGATATCAATCCACAAAGATCAACGAGGATCAATCCAAGGGGCATCTTAGCTCTATGTGTAGACTACCCATGAAATGGAATATATTGTTGTTTTCCTACCTGATAGGCTTTAGAGACATCTCTAGACAATTTCAGGTGTGGAAGACCCTCAACCGTCTGTAGAGGTGAGACAGCTCATAAAGAGAGTCATACTCAAGATGCCCCACGTGATAATGCCAAAGATGCTCATTGTTAGTAGGCTTCCACATGGTGGCCAAAACCTAGCAGTGGTGAAACTCTGAGCCCTCGGCTATCGGCTTAGAAAGAAATTAAGTCATGTGATACAAGCAACTAGGTTGTGCCCCACCATGAGCAATCACTCAAACAATCAAAGAGTTAAGGAGCTAACAAAGACCGCTCGTGCCAACTGTCAAAGCTGCTGAATAGATAACAAGTTTACCCCAAGCTCGAGGACATGATAGACATCCTCCAACGTAGCAAGATCTAGACTTTCGTCACTAGCAAAATTGACGTAACCTTGAGCCTGAATCTTGACAAAGGAGTTATTCATGACCCGGATATGCCAACCGACTGTAGGGGCTGGGGTGAGAAAAATGTCTTGGATGGGTTATGTGATGTGCAGCTCCACTATTCACAATCCAAACATGTGTACAAGTGCTTGGCTGTGAAGAGTGGGCCTCAGCAGACTAGTCAGACAAGCCCTTTGGTGTTGAAAATGAAGTCGACTGCGATGGCTAACTAGTGGCAGTGTGGGTCTAACCATAGGACTACCCCTGATTTTGGTTGCCACTACTTTGCCTCCCCTGCTTGCTGGGGATTGCCTGACTAAGAGGGGTCCGAGCCTTTGATTCAAGTTGTGCACCCTCTTATCTTTGATCGATACTCGTTATCAAAATGGCCAACCTTTTGGCTATATTGACAATATCTATTGTTTTTAGGTACATTCTAACACCCGGGTCTAAGAGATGACTAGGAGATTCCTTGTGACTCGCTTGGTTTTGATTTTGTTTCTCTTTTATTTTGATTTGAATTTTGATTTTGGTCTTGTTTACCTTTCCCTTGCTGCCCCTTCTAAGAAGTGGCTATTGTCATGGACATGCCATGATAAACTATACGAATTAATTCTTGCCCATGCCATATGGATCTACACCCCATGCGAATGCACCCTTAACAGGACATCCTTGAGCCAACCATGTGAATCCACCCTTGCCATGTCATCATAGAACCTCCTAGTAGATATGCTATGTCATCTCTTACATCATCGATGATATCATCATGAAATATTCTAGAAGATCTTTAGCCGCCCTCCAATACCTATAAAAGGAGGGGCTCACCATATTGTCTCTCAGTCTTGCCAATACCAGTCTTGGGAGCTCAAGGAGTTGAGACCTCCAAGTAAGTAACTTCAAGTTTTAGTTCTAGTTCTTGTCTAGTCATGGTATCTAGTCTTGTCTTGTCTTGTCTCCCATTATACTCTTGTTGTCTTGTCACCTTGTAATCTCGTAGTACGAGATCTTGTCTAGTACTGTCTTGTATCTTGTTAATCTCCGTCGAGGGAGATCTTGTAATTCTGATGTCTTGTATCCATACCTACGGTCCCAGGTTGTGGGATCCTTTATATCCTATCGAGTCCTATTGTCTATACCTATGGTCCCGGGTCCTCGGATTTTCCGTATCTTGTTAAGTTATCATTGTACCTTGTGTCCCTACATGGGATTATCTTGAAATCAAAATCCTTGTCGCAAATATTGCATCTAGTCTAGTCTCTCGAGCATAGTCTACTGCTCCCATAATAGTTTGGCAAGACTACTTTCTAGCCCTACTGAGTACATGGAGGCGACCCTTGAAAGAATCGTGGCCTCCCTTCAAAACCTCCAACAAAAAATTCATGACTTGAATGAACAACAAGCATAACTTTAAATAGAACACCCTATGCATCTGGGCCTTGTGCTTCAAGAGACGCAAGAGTAGATCCGAGACTTGCAAAACAACAGAGGAAGTGATCAGATGATTCCACGTGTTTATCAACCCCCAACAAGAGAACCCAAGATTAGCATGCCAGAGAAGTTCAATGGTGACTGTTCGAAGTTCAAGGGATTTCTACAATAAGTAAAGCTCTATATCCACATGCAACCGAATAGGTATCTAAATGATGCTTCCAAGGTGGGGTTCATTGGGGCTTTGTTTTGCGGCCAAGCTTTATCATGGTTCGGTCCCAATCTTGGAAAAGAATATGCCAGTACCTCATAACTATGAGGCATTTCTTTGCGAGCTCACTTCCACATTTGGAGATGCAGATACTGGTCGAGAAGCAGAAACAAAACTTTGGAAGCTCCGACAAGGTAACCACCTACCTCTGCTTATGCATCTGAATTTAGGCAACTAATCTGTAACCTCACTTGGTATGAGGAGTATTTTATCAGCCAATTCAGATGGGGTCTTCGAGATGACATCAAGGGCCTCATACTCACTATGCGTGAGGCAAAAACACTCAATGATTATATCATGCAAGCCATCCAGTATGATAATAGGCTGTTCAAGAGGAAGCAAGAAAAGTGAGAAGAATTAAGGCCTCGCCAATGGAACCCAGCCCCAATCAGAGAACCAATCGGAGAAGAAACCAAGCCCGAACCGATGCAAATAGACAATACCAAATTCCAGCCCTTGACCCTACAAGAAAAGCAAAGATGAAGAGAGAATCATCTATGCCTATATTGTGTAAACCCTAGACACATCGTCCTAAATTGCCCAAATAAGAGGGCAAGAACCTGAAGAGTTGCTGCAATCATCCTCGAGCAGGAAAATGAGGATGTCCGGTTGTAAATGAGACCATATAACTGGACCTTGATATAAGAAAGGATCTCTTGATCCCAACCACACCATGGAAACTTTCCTTGTCACAGTCCAGATGATCCTACCGAGAAAGACCTTTTCCTCAAAGCCTTGGTCGACTCCAAGGCCTCTGCATGTTTCATTGATGATGGCTTTGTGAATAGATACCGGATTTCTGTACTCCAAAAGACCAATCATGCACTAGCTAAAGTCCTGGATGGAAGACCTCTAACATCTAGAGATATTACCAAGGAAACCCGACCACTCATGGTAAGTCTTGGCGATCACAAATCTCATGTATGCTTTAATGTTACATCCAATCCCACAAATCCAATCATACTTGGGATGCCTTGGCTAAAGAAACACAGCCTAGAAATTGATTGTGTTAAGCAAAAGATTACACGTAGTGAAAATCAAGAAAAGTCGGTATATCTAGGAGCCAAAGCCTTTATGCACATAGCAAGGTATGAACTGACCTACATGATATATCATATACCAGCTCAAGAATCTAGTAAGGATGAGTCAGTTAAGTTACCAAGCTAGTATCAAGAATTCCAAAATGTCTTTTAGAAAAAAAATGCAAATCTCTTGCCTGAACACATACCATATGATTGTGCTATAGAACTCCATGAGGGGGCTCAACCACCTTTTGGACCCATCTACAAGCTATCCATGATGATCTAGCTGAACTATGCAAAAACATTGATGAGAACTTAGCCAAGGGGTTCATTAGGCCCTCGATGTCTCTGGAGCCCCAATTCTGTTCGTGAAGAAGAAAGACGGGTCACTTTGAATGTGTGTGGATTATCGAGGACTCAACAAGATAACAGTCAAGAATAGATACCTTGTTCCATTGATACCAGAGCTCTTGGAACGCCTTGGAAAAGCCAAGATCTTCAAAAAGATTGATCAGGAGGGGCTTACAATCTTGTACGAATTAGAAAAGGAGATGAATGGAAGACAGCCTTCCGCACAAGGTATGGTCACTTCGAGTATGTTGTTATACCATTCGGTCTCACCAATGCTCCTGTAGTATTTCAACATATGATGAATGATATCTTCCGAGAGCATCTAGATGATTTTATAGTTAAATAATTGGATGATATCTTGATATTCTCAAAAGATCCAAAGGAGCATGAGCACCATGTAAAGTTTGTTTTGGAAAATCTCATAGAAAAAGGACTATATGCAAATCTTGAGAAGTGTTTTTTCTATCAGACAGAAGAGGAATTCGTACGGTACAATGTCTCCCAGAGAGATATCTTCATGGACCCCAAGAAGATCGAGACTATTCTTGACTGGCAAACACCCATATATGTCCGCGATGTCCAATATTTCCTTGGCTTTGCTAGCTTCTACAAGATATTTATCAAGGATTACTCAAAGATAGTCACACCACTCACCAAACTCACAGGAAACTAAAGTTCTCATGGACCCCAAAAGCTGAGAAGGCCTTCTAGACCTTAAAGACTGCTTTCACCATTGTCCCAATCCTAGTCCACCTGGATCCTACCAAGCCATTTTTCTTGGAGACCGATGTATCAGAATCTAACTTAGGAGCCATCTTGTCCTAGCATGGAGATGATGGTCATATGCATCCAATGGCATTCCACTCAAGGAAGTTGTCCCCTCCAAAGATAAACTATGAGATCCATGACAAAGAACTCCTTGCCATTGTAGAGATGCCGTTAATACTTGGCGTCATCATCTAGAGGGTGCAGCCCATAAAGTTATCGTCTAAACACATCCAAAAACCTAGAATACTTTATGACAACCCGCATCCTCAATCGAAGACGATCCCGCTAGAGTAACTTCTTATCTAGGTTTGACTTTCTCATCACCTATCACCCAGGATGCTCACAATGCCAATCAGATGCTTTATCAAGAAGATGCTACCTCGCACATAGGAAGGGAGAAGAAGTTTTTGATCAACGAGCAATGCTACTCAAGCCAGAGCACCTCTAGCTAGTAGCCATCTCCAATTGCCACCAAGATGGCCCTAGCTTGATCCAATTAATCCATGAAGCCTTGTCGCATGATGATTTGGCCAACAATATCAAGAGAAAAAATCAAGAGGAAAAAGGAAATGAAGTTTGTGAGTTTCAAGAAACTAATGGATTGTTATACTATAAGGATCTACTTTACATCCCTCCAAGAAAGCCAAGACTCCAGGTACTCCAACAACATCATGTCACCCCAACAATAGGACACTTTGGAGCTAATAAGATCTTAGATCTTATTTCAAGAGATTTTTGATGGTCCATGTGGAAGAAGTTAAGGAATATATAAAATCATGTGATACCTGCAACAGGGCCAAGGTATCTCATCACAAACCACATGGCCTCCTACAACCCTTGCCCATTCTAGCGCGACCTTGGTCTTCTCTGTCCATGGATTTCATAACAAATCTTCCCAAATCACACAAATATGACTGTATTCTTGTTGTGGTAGATAGATTCACAAAAATGGCACATTTCATCCCTACATAGATGCAGCTACCACTAGACTCTTCCTCAGATACATTTTCAGATTACATGGACTCCCAGAGGATATCATCAGCAATCAGAGTCCCCAATTCATATCTAGTTTTTCAAGAGCCTTTGCAACCTCCTTGGAGTCCAAGTTAAGTTATCCATGTTGGGTATCTCACACGCCTTACTTACGCCTACGCTCATATGGGAGTGTGCGGGTGATCACTAGGACACTGGGGCACTTTTTACTCTCGGTAGGAGAGGTTTTTTCCCCCAGATTATGTGTACTATTTTGTATGTGCTTGTGGTGCACACTTACGGGCACTTACTCTGTTCGGGTGTGAACAGCCCCTTATAACCCTAAGGTAAGTAAGTGTTCGGGTGTGAACAGCCCCTTATAACCCTAAGGTATAAGGGTTATCATTTGTACTTTCAGCTAACACTCTATTCAGTACTATTGCATTGGGTATCGTGCTCAACTCTGTCTCTCACTCTCAACACTGTTTACTGCACTTCAGCTGCACCTCGATCCTCTCCCATCTGACATTTGGTATCAGAGCTCAGCTCAGAGCAGTCTTCAGTCTGCAGTCTGCAGCCCACGCCAGTTCAGCCAGCCCCCGCCAGTTCTGCCCCAGCTGCCTGTTCCTGTCAGTCCATCAGCGCGCAGCACCAGACGACACCTCTGCCCAGCGTGCAGCTCCAACAATCAGCGCGCAGCACCGCCCTGCCCAGCGCGCCATCTGTCCTGCACAGCGCGCCCTGCCCAGCGTGCCACCTGTCCTGCACAGCGTGCCGCCAATTCTGCGCAGCGCGCCATCTGCCCAGCACGTACCAGTCCTGCCTGCGCGTGTCACTGACCTGCACGCCTGTACCTGTGCGTCAGTCCGACTGTACCCAGCAGTCATTACCTCGGGAATCGTGCCCGTCGTCAACACGCAGAGGTAACATTCTGCACTTTTCTTTTACACAGGAGTTCCTGCAACAGGTTCAGGTTCAGCATTGGGAAACGTGCTGAACAGCAGGTTCAGTTTTCAGCATTGGGAAACGTGCTGTGTCTGTCTGTGACACATTGAATGCACATTTTGGGGCTTTTGTAACAGACATTTGTGACAGAAATTTTGGGCAGAAACTTTTGGGGCTTTTGATGTTTTAGTGCTGCTGAGCACTAATTGCACCTTGGGAAGCGTGCATCAGTGACAGTTTTTTTGACAGAGTACCCTTTGCACATTAATTGCAGACTTGTGTTTGCTGCAATTTCTGGAAATTTGCAGATTTCCAGCCCGTACTGCATTCACATTGCTCTATTGCCTTTTGGGAAATAATGGCAAATCAGGGAGGAGATGTATTCACCTATGTGTCCAAGGAAGACCGATTGGATGGGAACAATTATTCCCTTTGGTCTTTTATGATGAAGAATGTATTAGTGGCAAAAAATTTGTGGGATTATGTCAGTGGAGAGGAAGCACGACCGGGAGTTGTGGCTCCCGCTACTCCTCCTCCAGGAGGACGTGCAAGAGGGCAACCTCAGCCCCCTCCACCTCAGCCCGCTCAGCCACTTCCCCCAAGAACTGCAGCTCAGAAAACTTGGGATACACGGGATGCACAGGCTATGTCGCTGATTGCATTGGCAGTTCAGCGTTCTATCATTCCTCATATTCGTTCAGCAGCTTCTTCACAAGAAGCTTGGTTGATATTGGAGCAGATGTTTGCAGGAAAGAATGAGACTCGCATCTCTTTCTTGAAGAAAGAGCTAGAGACTCTAAAGATGAATGAGGGTGATTCTATGCAGGATCATCTCAACAAAATTCAGGACTTGCGGGAGCAACTCATGAATGTGGATGAGTACTACTCAGATGCGCAGCTGATTTCTACGACATTGAATTCACTGGCTCCCTCTTACTTGGCTTTTCATACTGCCTTGAACCTCACTATGAGGATTTCGAAAGAGCCCATCACTTTCATTCAGCTTGTCAGTTTGCTTCTAGAGGAGGAACAAACTAGACGGAACAGTGGTGTGGATGGTATAGCCTCTGAGCAGGCTTTTATGTCAAGGCAGAAGGATAAAAACAGCCAAGGGAAAAATGCTTCGCAGAGTTCTGGTAGTAGTAGCACTTCACAGACAAGTCAGAAACAGGGGGACACGCAAGCCAAAAAAGGAAAATGCCATTACTGCAAGAAGCCTGGCCACTATATCACTGAGTGCAGGAAGCGCATCGCCAAAGAGAAGAAGAAGGAGTCAGGGATGTCTGTTTCTGCAGCTCCTTCCACTGCTAGTGAGTCCGCGTCCTTTGTTGCAGACAGGGACTATTGTTTTTACACTTGCAGTTATGATGTCTCTTGGGCTGATAGAGCATTTAGCTCTACAGAGGATGCTGACACTTGGTTCTTTGACAGTGGTGCTTCACGGCATATCACATCTCGTAGAGATTTGTTTGCTTCTCTTGGTGCACCTCCCGTTGGGAAGTCTGTTCAGTGTGCTAATAATGCATCATACCCTGTTCGTGGTATTGGGGAGATTCAGCTTACAGCCATTGATGGCTCTATTCTCCGCCTACAGGATGCTTTGTATGTGCCTGGCATTAAGAAGAATCTGCTTTCCATTTCTTCTATGGCACGTTGTGGTTTGCAGGTCACCTTTGATGATGACCGTTGCATGGTCCGTGACAAGGAACACATGACATTGGTCTTGACAGGTTCTCTGTGTCATGGGTTATATGAGTTGGATGCTCTTTCGGTAGATCAGTCTGCATATTTGACATCCACTCTTACTCCTGCTATGTTAGAGGCAGAGTTATGGCATGCTCGTTTGGGGCATGTAAACTATGGCAGCTTGATGCTATTACAGCGTACTAAGATGTTGGATGGATTACCTCTCTTGGAGAGACCTCCTGAGCATTTATGCGAGGGTTGCATTTTGGGGAAAATGCATCGTTTCTCTTTTCCCTGTGATGTTGCTTTTAGAGCAACAGCCAGATTGCAGCTTGTGCATTCGGATGTTTGTGGGCCCATGCAGACACAGTCATTGGGTGGTTGTTACTATTTTGTAACATTTATTGATGACTTTACAAGTTTTTGCTGGGTCTACTGCTTGAAAAAGAAGTCAGAAGTGTATGATGCATTTTTGGCTTTCAGTGCACTTGTGGAAACTCAGTCTGGTTGCAAGATTAAGACTCTCCGTTCGGACCGAGGGGGGGAATACATGTCCTCTATGCTGAATTCTTATTTGCAGCAGAAGGGCATTATCCATCAGTACACTACTGCATATACTCCACAGCAGAATGGGGTAGCAGAGAGGAAAAATCGGTCACTCATGGAGATGGCCAGATGTATGCTGAAGGCAAAGAGTTTGCCTCATAGTTTTTGGATGGAAGCCGTCATGTGCGCTTGCCACATTTTGAACAGATGCCCTACCAAGGCCTTGAAAACCGTCACACCTTTTGAGGCTTGGCATAGCCGCAAACCTTCTGTTGGCCACTTCCGTACTTTTGGGTGTCTTGCATATGCCCATATTCCACAGGTACTTCGAAAGAAGTTGGACAACAAGGCTGTAAAATGCATCTTTATGGGATATAGCAGCGAAAGCAAAGGCTACAGACTCTATGATCCCGTGACCAAGAAGGTTTTTGTCAGCAGGGATGTTGTATTTGATGAAAAATCAGAATTATCCTTGGCTGGCTTTGATACATATCAGGCTGCCCGTGATGTCTTTGAAGGGCTGCTGCCCATCACATTTGGTGATTCAGCTGGTACTTCAGCAAATGAACCTAATGTTCAGCCAGCTGCTCCTATGGAACATGCAGTAAATCAGCACATTGCTGAAACTGAAATTCAGCAGGAACTTGTACACAGTCAGGAAGCAAGACAGGTGCCTAGATGGTACACACAGACTATGAGAGATAGTCATTTGGAAACACCCTTGGCTGGTCGTACTCGAAGGCAAACTCAACTGCATGATTCAGCACATTCCATGGAGTTTGTTATGGCAGCATGTACTCATGATAATGAGGAGCCTGAATGTTTTGAGGATGCACGACATAGTGTGCATTGGATGGCAGCCATGCAAGCTGAATTGGATTCTATTCATAAGAATCATACTTGGGATTTGGTGTCTTTGCCAGTTGGCAAGCGTGCCATTGGTACTAAATGGGTCTACAAATTGAAAAGGAATGCAGATGGATCCATACATAAGTACAAGGCACGGCTGGTAGCTAAAGGCTACGCACAGAAAAAGGGCATTGACTATGAGGAGACCTTTGCTCCTACCTCCCGTATGACGACCATTCGGTCTATGATTGCCTTGGCTGCACATTTTGGTTGGAAAGTGCATCAGCTGGATATAAAGACTGCATTCTTACATGGGGAACTTCAGGAAGAAGTGTATGTACAGCAGCCCATTGGTTTTGCAGTTGAAGGCTCAGAAAATTTAGTATGCAAGCTGAAAAAAGCTCTATATGGTTTGAAACAAGCTCCACGAGCTTGGTACGCAAAGATAGATGCCTTCTTGCTTAGTCAGGGGTTTGTAAACAGCCCATCTGAGTCTACCCTTTATGTACATAAAGAGGGGGGATCCATGCTGATTTTGTGTCTATATGTAGACGACCTTTTGCTCACTGGAACACGTGCTGATCAGATTTCAGCATTCAAAAATAATTTACAGCAAACTTTTGACATGTCTGACTTGGGTATTTTGCACTATTACTTGGGCATCCAGTTTGTACATGATGCTAGAGGCATTGGATTATGTCAGTCAAGGTACATTGGGCAACTTCTTGAGAAGTTTGGCTTACAGGATTGCAAGCCAGTTTGTACACCCATGGAACCTGGGCTCAAACTGTCATTACATGATGACAGTGATTTGTTTGATATCCATACTTATGCTCCAGCAGTGGGATGTCTCATCTATCTATGCCACACTCGGCCAGACATACAGTTTGCCGTTTCAGTTTTGAGCAGGTACATGCATCAGCCTCGTATGTCGCATTGGCAAGCTGTGAAGCGTGTGTTTCGTTACTTGCAGGGTACTAGAGCTCTTGGATTGCTTTATGCCAAGGGGAAACCACTGCAGTTACATGCTTACAGTGACTCTGATTGGGCTGGTGATTTTGATACTCGTCACTCCACTAGTGGCAATTGTTTCTTTCTTGGCTCGTCATGCATTTCTTGGCTTAGCAAGAAACAATCCACTGTTGCCACGTCGTCATGTGAAGCTGAGTACAAGGCAGCCTTCACTACTGCAGTTGAGTGCGTATGGCTTAGACGCTTACTTGCTGATTTGGATGTATCTGTTACGGAGCCTACTCCTTTATATACTGATAGTCAGAGTGCCATTGCAGTGGCACGGAACCCTGTGTTTCATGCTCGCACGAAACACATAGAGATTCACTACCACTTTGTCAGAGAGAGGCTACATGCAGGTGATATCAGCCTTGTCTACTGTCCTACCACCAGCAATGTGGCAGACATCTTCACCAAAGCTCTTCCACGAGACACATTTGAAGCATTTCGCGATGCTTTGAATTTGACGCCCTTTGGTGGCAGATGATCCTTGTACACTTGATCACTCTTCACTCCAGGGGGGTTTGTTGGGTATCTCACACGCCTTACTTACGCCTACGCTCATATGGGAGTGTGCGGGTGATCACTAGGACACTGGGGCACTTTTTACTCTCGGTAGGAGAGGTTTTTTCCCCCAGATTATGTGTACTATTTTGTATGTGCTTGTGGTGCACACTTACGGGCACTTACTCTGTTCGGGTGTGAACAGCCCCTTATAACCCTAAGGTAAGTAAGTGTTCGGGTGTGAACAGCCCCTTATAACCCTAAGGTATAAGGGTTATCATTTGTACTTTCAGCTAACACTCTATTCAGTACTATTGCATTGGGTATCGTGCTCAACTCTGTCTCTCACTCTCAACACTGTTTACTGCACTTCAGCTGCACCTCGATCCTCTCCCATCTGACAATCCACAACCAAACACCCACAGACTAATGATCAAATACAATGGGTAAATCAAGTCTTGGAACAATATCTCCGCTGCACTATCAACTACCATCAGAATGATTGGTTTGAGCTCTTGCCCTTTGCAGAGTTTGCTTCTAATAATAGTATCCATGCATCTATCAAGCAAACTCCTTTCTTTGCAAACTATGGCCAGCATCCAAGGATGGATGTATATTTCTCCAATCAGTAAAGAACCCTTCTGCCCAAGATAAAGCTCAACACCTAGTAGATATACACCAAGAACTCAAGCAACAAATCCAAAAGGCTCAGAATTAGTAAAAGCACTATGTGGACCAGCATCATCTCCAACATCCAGCATACAAAGTCAGTGATAAAGTATGGTTACTCAAGCATAACCGCCTGACAACAAGGCTCTCCACCAAGCTAGACTACCAAAGATTTAGGCCCTTCACTATCGTAGCCCAGATCAACCTAGTTGCTTACTAACTCCAACTCGTTAGCACCATGAAGATCCACCCAGTCTTCCATGTTTCCTTGCTCAAGCCCTACCATAGCTCACCACTGAGGGGGGAGAGATCTAATCCTCCACCACTTGTCTAGATTGAAGATCATGAAGAATTTGAGATCGAGCATGTCTTAGACTCAAGGATCTCTCGAGGTCGATTGGAATACCTTGTTCACTGGAAAGGATATGGCACCAATGGTCGCACTTCGAAACTTGCATAATATCTCCAAAGAGCACCTCTCAAAGTTAAAGAACTTCACAAGAGAAATCCAATGAAACTTGGACCAAACCACCAAGCCGCTCCTCGTGAAACTCGTCGCTAGAGGAGGGGGTGATGTCACAAACATGCCATGATCAAGCATACAGATTAATTCTTGCTCATGCAATATGAATCCACACCCCATCCAAACGCACCCCTAGCAGGATATCCTCGAGCCAACCATGTGAACCCACCCTTGCCATGTCACCATAGAACCTTCTAGAAGATATACCATATTATCGTCTACATCATCGATGATGTTATCATGGAACATTCTGTTAAAATATTGAGAATGCATACTACGGAGGATTACTGATGAGAAAATAGGAAATCATAATGAGGCATAAGCATTGACAAAGAAGAACAACTGATATTATCCAAGCATAATGCAAGTACAACTGAATGATAATGTCTGATGAAATGAGTGTGGGGATGAGTGCCTTTTATAGACTTATAGTAGGTGGTATTGGTAGGTAGAAAAAGGTGGAAAGTGACCATGGTATTCACTAATTGTGGTTTTAATAAACCATGCATACATGACCTAGTCTAAGGCTTTATTTGCAATGTGTTTCTTTACCTTCTTGTTCCTTACAAAGAGGCTATAGTGGATGTATGTGATTGCACATTTCTCAACACCCCTCCTCAATCACAACCAAGAAAGACACTGAGTATACAGAGGCTATCATGAGTAGAACTTTGCTAAGTGTAGACATGGAAAGAACCAACCATACAAAGCTAGAGGCTGTCACAAGGCCTCAGTAAGTGTGTAGAGGCTGTAGTGTGCAAAGGTTACATGAGGATTATAGGAGCTTATGGTAAGAACATTAGGCAAGTCCACATTTAAAGCTTTAAAAAGTCTATTAGAAAATGAGCTACAAAAGAGGGACTGGTGAGTCCTATCCTTTTGTTCTTGGGTGTCTTCTTCTCCATTGTTGTCTTCATCTTCTTTGACAGTTGCAAGATATACTCTTTGAGACCTTCTCTTAGCATGGCAAAACTTCTCAATATGCCCAATTTTCTTAAAAAAGTCACAAATTATACTCTTCTTCCCTTTTACATAGAGGAGTTGTTGGTCTCCTCTTGGGGCGCTTGTTTCTCCCTTGCTCTTGATCTTCTTTTTCTCTTCTAGGAGAGAGGCTTTGATATCCACAAGCTTCGGCTTTGGCATGTTGATTAATGTGGTAAACACATTATCAAACTCAGGTAGAAGACTCTTGAGAAGCACTCCAATGCAAATGTCTTCATCCATCTTTAAGTTGATTCCTGCAAGTTGTGTCAACAAGCTTTTCATATTATTCAAATAAGTTGCAAGTGAGGTACTACTTTTCATGTCAAGCCTAAAAAATTCAATCAGTAAGCCATATTTGGAGGATTTGAGAAACAGGGTTTCTAATCGATCCCATGTTGCTTGAGAGGTTTCACAATCATTCGAGCTTGATAATAGCTTGAGCCTTATCATCATTTTTATCCCATATGACTGAAAGTGCAGCTTCCCTTGGTTTCTTCTCTTAACCACTTGTGATTGACCATAAGCCTTTCTTCATTAGGATCAGTTTGATCCTAGTTTGCCATGTATGGAATCCGACATTGTTGACTCGAGCTCTCAGTGAGTCCTTGCCCATGTTGAGGTTGCAAGATCAGCAGCAAATCAGCTCAAAAAAATTCAGATTTCAGCAATACAAGAGTTGAGCACAAGTACCAAGAAGCACTAGGTGATTAGTATCAAGAGATACTAGGTGACTAGTATGCCCTTTGAACTTGAAATCTTCAAAGATATTTGAGGCCTTCAAGATCTTGCAAGTCCAAGTCTTCCCCTCCTTGATTTGATGCTGGAGTAGCACAAAAAACTGAGATTTGATCAGAGGCAAAGCTGATTGTGTCAGATGACACAGTGACAAGAGTCACTAGATTAGTGTTAAGAGGCACTATGCTTGACTATGCTTCAATCTTGCCAAAAAAAATCACCAAGATCTCCCCTTCTCAATGATTTGTTGTGAGAATGTATGCCAAATCCAATGATATTTGAGTGGTAACACTGTGGCTTGAGTGGCAGAGGAGAAAAATGAAGTGAAATAAAAGCTTGAAGTTGAAAGAGCTATGGCATCTCTGTTAGGGTTACAGCAAGCGACTGTGTTGTCAGTTCATGCAGCACGTAGACTTGATCATTTTCCAAAAAAATTTAATGGATAGAAAGCCTATCTCATGGGCTTTCAAAGCCCCATGGTAGTTGTCAAGATCGTGGACTGCAGGCGTGGCATCGGTAGTATGACAGGTTGTAGGCACATTTTGGGCAGTGGGCTGATACAGGCGCAATGCTGGAGTAGAGAGGCGATAATGTCGGGCTTTGAGGTGATACGGAGGAGCGCTTGGAGCAGAGGAAAAGCTCCCCAGAAGAAAGTACGAGCTGAAAGGGACTGGTTTGAGAGATTCAAGCCCTCCACTGAAGGTGGGTGGCTATGGAGGCAGATGAGAGATTCATGGGAAAGTGGAGGGAGCCAGAAATTCAAATTGGAATGACCCAATTAGTGGCCTAATGACTCATTAGCTTGAAAACCAGCTCTGATACCATGTTAAAATATTGAGAATGTATGCTAAGGAGGATCACTAATGAGCAAATAGACAATCATAATGAGGCATAAGCATTGACAAAGAAGAACAACTGATATTATCCAAGCATAGTGCAAGTACAACTAAATGATAATGACCGATGAAATGAGTGTGGGGATGGGTGCCTTTTATAGGCTTACAGTAGGTGGTATTGGTAGGTAGAAAAAGGTGGAATGTGACCATGGTATTCACCAACTGTGGTTTTAATAAACCATGCATACATGACCTAGTCTTATGCTTTATTTGCAATGTGTTTCTTTGCCTTCTTGTTCCTTACAAAGAGGCTATAGTGGATATGATTGCCTATTTCTCAACACATTCAAGATCTTTAGCCAACCTCTAATACCTATAAAAGGAGGGGCTCACCATAGAGCTCCTCAGTCTTGCCAATGCCAATCTTCGGAGCTCAAGGAGTCCAGACCTCCAAGTAAGTAACTTTGAGTTCCAATTCTAGTTCTTGTCTAGTCATGGTATCTAGTCTTGTCTTGTCTTCCATTGTACTCCTACTGTCTTGTTACCATGTGGTCCTAGTCCGGATATTGCTATTGATAATGAGACAAGACCTGGTTACTTGTGGGGGATGTTATCAGACCACGCGTTATATGGCAGGAGATGGTTGACATGGGTAATGCAAAGAGTAGCCGAGACCCATCTACCGTTATTATATTGGACCCATAGGTTGATCCAAAGACATGTTATGCATATGCCTCTTGCTATATATGCAAGAGGTATGGGCCATAATTTGATGCATTTAGTTTAGGGCTGAGAGCCCTATTTTTCCCCTTGGAATGGAGCGTATTTGCATATATCTGTCTTTTCCAAGGAGGGATCTCTATGAGCTGTTTTGTTTGATTCCGTTAGGCCAAGAGGGCCAGTTGCTTCTGGCGGAGCTTGTTGTCACACAAAGCCTTTCAGGGTTTTCATGAAGAAGCGCTCCAAGAAGAACATCCATCGCCTATGGAGGACAGGTCCAGCAATCTCCACTTCATCTACAAGATGCACAAGAAGGTGGATTTGTATCGTGAGCATGCTAGTAGGCAGGTATTTCTCAAAGAGACAGATCGTCTCCACTGCTCCCCGCCTCGCAGATTCAATAGAGGACATCTTAATCTCCTTTTGTGAGATCCATTGCATAAGATCTCCCTCGATGGGGATGAACAAGATACAAGACAATATTGGACAAGATCTCGTACTATGAGATCTCTTGTATCCATACCTACGGTCCTAGGTTGTGGGATCCTTCATATCCTATCAAGTCCTGTTGTCTATACCTACGGTCCTGGGTTGTGGGATTTTCCATAACTTGTTAAGTTATCACTATACATTGTGCCCCTACATGGGATTATCTTGAAATCAGAATTCTTACATCTAGTCTAGTCTCTTGAGCACAGTCTAGTACTCCATAACAATTGAAAGGGCCCCCACTAAAGATGAAGGGCTATGAAATTGATCGAATAGCTGAGCGTAATGCAATAGTTACCACTAAAATTCATAGATGGTAGATATAGTAGATTTTGAGATCACATGCTACCCAAAATGGAAGCATTTCTACGGGCAGCTTGTTTAGGAACAGTGTGACCTGGTCATCACAGGACTTATGAGCCCCTGTGGTAGAGAACCAGGCAAGAGTCACCGATATTCAGCCAACTTGACCTCAAGATCATTCCAGTCAATAATTTTAAAATTTTAAAGTTCATGGTCAAGTATGATACAATGGGTCCTATCCCAAGCTGCATAGTGGTCAATTAAGTGTACCCATCGCTCGGATGCTAGATCAAAGTGTTGTAACTATGAATGAAACTAAGGGAGAAGACCTTGCATCAACTCGACTATGGCAGAGGCATTCCTAGCCTTCCATTAATGGAGAACCTCATATGGAACAAGTGCAAGATTGAGTTGGAGTTGCAACCCCCAAGGTCCCATAGGTTCTAAGTCAAGTACATGTCTCATCAAATTCAACCAAGTAATGTAATTACCCAAGCACTATCCAAATGGTGGTTGGGACATGACAGAGTGACCAACAGGTCCACTAGGTAATGCCATGGAAGTAAACTATGGTACCAACTAATCTCTAGGTTAGCAGGGGTAGAAATTATTAGTCTACCTATTTTACGGTTTGTTTGTTTGTCATCTCTTGGTTGTGAGATCTTATCAGAGTCTAAGTTAGACATTGGAGCTCTGATTGTTTAGTGTGCATTTCCCATGCATCTCTTAGGTTTTCTAGTCATTCTGTTGCCCTACCATATTGTGACTACTTCAGACTACCACATCAGTATTTGAGAATTTTTTTGGCATAGTCCAACTGCATTTATTGCAATTGCTAGGCATTTTTTGGGAGGTCGGCCCATTTTTAGGGCCCAAATGCAGATCAGCCAGTTTTCGGGCCAGGGGGGGTGGGGGGTGGGGGGTGTTCGACTATTTATATCCCCCCTCCCACTTGGTAGATCATTCTCATCTTCATCTTCTACAAGTTGCTGATTTGCACGCTATCTCTCCGACATACTCCTCTATCTCCAACGCTACCATCATCATTCTCAGCCTGATCTGGTGCCCTCACTAAGGTTGTGGGCTGGGTGCAGGGACTAATTAGTCCAATCTTTTCCCTTTCTGTATTAAGCATCCATTTCAGATTCAATGCAGTTTATCACTTCACATTATCTTCTCTTCTTGCTATCTCTCTTTGTCCTATGCTCCTGGTTCTCCTCTGTTGCGCACTCTTACATGGTATCATCACCTAAGTGAGAACACGGGGCTCATCAGAGCAAGGGCGATCCCCCCCAAGGGCTGAAAACACAGCTTTCAACACCTATGTTTTGCTGAAAACACAAGTTTTTTCTTGAAGTCGACTACTAATCTCCATCAAGTGGACCATCTAGATCAATTCCATCAAAAGATGTTTTATCACCAGTTTTCAGACTTTGATGATTTAGAGGAGTGTTCTCATCAATCCTCTAGAAGGCAATAAGATTATCGCCAAGCACCTGAAGAAGCATGCGATTACCTACAACCGAGGCACCGAGTCTGTTTGTGCGGCAGCCCTCTCCTCCCCCTCCCTCCATGTTTCCCAAAAGACCCGTCACACTAGTCTAAAGATGCCCCCTGGCACCCTCAGTTTAAGTGTCCGTACTCCCTTCTTTGCCTAAAGAGGATCGCTTGGATGGTTCCAACTATTCATTGTGCTCATGTAAGGTGGAGTGCAGTCTAAATACCTTTGACCTTTGGGAGTTTGTTTCCCATCCAATAACCCGTCCTGTGGACAATCCCAAAGTGGGATCAACGATGGACCGTGCAACCCTATGGAATCGGCTCAATTCTCAAGCTAGATCCTTTCTTTTTATGAGCTTACAAGACTCTGTCCTTGTGCATGTTTGCAGATTGAATATTGCAACAAAGGTGTGAAAAAAGCTAGCATCTTTGTATCATCAGAAGACATTTTTCCACTGCATTTTCCTTAAGAAGAAGCTTTGGATGCTCAATGTCGATGATTCTCCTTCTATGAAGGACCACGTAAACAAACTGGAGGTTATGAGAGATGAGCTTGCATCACTCGAATAAACTATATCTTCAGAGCATATGGCCATGACTCAACTACCATCTCCAAAGTTTGATATATTTTACATCAATATTTTGACTTTGAGGACCGAAGATACTCTTCTTTGGGAGAACCTTGCTCTACTAGTCTTGGAGCATGATGAGTAGCTCAGAGATGTAGGTGCCAGTGGATCTAACTTTACAGTAGGTTTGGGAGGAGGGAAGAAGAAGAAGTCCAAGGCCAAGGAGGATGAGAAGATTGATTCAAAGGATTCCAAGAAGAAGCCCAAGTGCCTGCATTGCAAGAAGGGCACTCATCCAAAGAAGTGCTAGTAGAAGTACCTGCATTTAAAACCCGAGGCGGGGTCCAAGAATTTAAAGGCTACCCCAACAACCACTAAGTCCGTTTTCCTTCATTTGTTTGAGGTGGAGGGTACCGCTCTTGCTTCTTCTTCCGAGGATAAACCTTGGCTCGTGGAGAGTGGGGCCTCTTCCCATATGACTTACTGCCAAGATTGCCTTTAAGACATGAGATCCAAAGGGGAATCCGTCACCATTGGTGACAACTCCTCCACCCCCATTCGTGGAGTGGGAACTATTCCCCTATTGGCAAATCGGCCCACTTCTTTGGACAAAGTCTCTAATGTATCAGATTTGGGCTTAACCTCTTGTTTGTTTATGGTCTTATATAGCTAGGTATCCAAGTCATTTTCACCTAGGATATAGTCACAGTGGAGGGTTCATCTACCCACACTACTCTTTGGACAAGTACACAAGAGGGTGGACTTTACACACAACCCTTGCTACAAGGTCTTCTTAAGAGCTTGGTTTGCTTTGGCATACTCGTTATGGGAATTTCAACTTTGAAGCTATTAGGCGGGCTTCTCAGAAGAAGATGGTGGAGAAATTCCTTCTTTTCCTCCCGTTCACACTCTGTGCTCCAGCTACTTGAGCGGCAAGTAGCATAGATAGCCTCATCCATAGGTTGCTTCTTGGAGGGCTTCTACACCACTTGAGTTGGTTCACACTGACCTTTGTAGACTATGGGCAAGGCCTCCCTTGGGAAGAACAAGTATCTCATGTTGATTGTTGATGATGACATTAGCCATTATGTGTGGCTCGACTTCTCAGAGTACAAGAGCTAGGCATACTCCCAATTTTGTGAGTGGAAGGCGTTTGCAAAATGCAAACGTCTTTCAAGGTTTGCAGTGTAGGAGTCGATCATGATGACAAGTTTTGTTCTAACATATTTTCTTAGTTTTGCAAGGATCATGGTATTCGGGTGGAGTACTTCCATCCGAGCACACCATTCAAGAATGGTGTGGTGGAGTGAGCCACTTGGACCATGCTCAAAATGGCCGATCAATGTTGGAGCATAGGAGTCGACCTTATTCCCTTTGGGGTGAGGCAATGGCTATAGTGGTTAATATCCACAATAAGTCTCCTACTTTGGCATTGACGAATATGACCCCCCTACGAGGCTTTCTTTGGAAACAAGCCTTCCATATCCCACTTTTGCATCTTTGGGTGAGATGTATATGTCCATGTGGACAAGAAGAAAAGAGGGAGCAAACTCGACCCCAAGTTGAAGAAGCTTATCTTCATGGGCTACAGCACGACCACGAAGGGCTATTGGTTCTATGACCCAAAGAAATGAAAAATCAAGGTGAGCATGGATGTGATCTTCAATAAGGCTCCATCCAATTGATGGTTCTTCTGTTCCAGGCGGTTCTTAATCATCAACTAAACCCCCCCCCCACCCCCCCCACCCCCACCAAAAAAAAAAACCTACCATCATCCCCTCCCCTTCCTTCCAGGTTAGCCATTAGCACCCTTCTTCGTCTACGACTCCTCCGCCTCCTTCCTCTTCTACCCAACTTCCTCTCCTTCTCCCCTTCGACCCTTGACGGCTCCTTATTTTACCTCGTCATTGAGTATTTCTATCCCTTCCTCCTCTTCTTAGGTTTCCTCTAGGGGGATTGAACCGTCTGAGGTAAATCTTCTTAATTGAATGAGGGGGATTTACCTTCCCTTAGTGAGGGGAAGTCCTTTCCACACACAAGTGGATTATAGGTACCGAAGGCTTCTTGGGCTTCTTCAAAGCAATATGAGCTTATCACCATTTCTAGGTGGTACCAAAGGCTCATGCAAGAGCCATGGATTACTCATTTCTTTGAGACACCTCTTGGTCCCCACAGATCAGCTAGGACTCAAGCCCAATGGGATAGTCCACTCTCTGTGAATGATGCCCTTATGTCATAGATTCTTTGAGACCATAAGCCTGCTACAATTGATGAGGCTCTTGCATAGGAGGTTTGGCGCTTGCAGGCTGAGATCGATTCGATCGAGTAGAACCAAACCTAGGAGTTGATTCCACGTCCAAAGAAGCAAAAGGTGATTGGTGTTAAGTGGGTCTATAAGAACAAGTATCTTGCAGATGGATCCTTGGACAAGCATAAGGCTCGACTTGTTGCCAAGGGATTTTCTCAATAGGCAAGATTGGGTTATTTTGAGATATTTGGACCCACAACTTGAATGTCCACTATTTGAGCTATCTTGGCTCTTGCTGCTCATCATCGTTGGCAGGTTTATCAGATGGATGTAAAGTCTGCCTTTCTAAATGTTGGCATCTTCAAGAAAGAGATTTGTGTCTCGTAGCCTCCTAGTTTTCTTGTGCACAGAAAGCAGGACCATGTTTACAAGTTGTGGAAGGCCCTCTATGGTCTAATGCAAGCTCCTCACGCTTGGTACCAAAGGATTGATTGAATCTTCTTACAAAGTGGCTTCCATCGATCAGATCACAACCCCAACCTTAATTACAAGGTTGAAGATGACAAGTATATCTTGGTCATTTTGTATGTTGATGACCTTATTATCACAGGAAGTGACTCACCGAAGGTTGATCGAAGTCAAGAGATATTAGGACAAGGGTTCGACATGATGGATTTTAGGATCCTATATTTCTTCCTTAGTTTGGAGATTTATCAGATGGCACAAGGCATCTTTATATCCTAGCACAAGTACATCTCCAAGTTACTTTCGATGTTTGGAATGGCCAAGTGTCAACCTGTTTCTTGCCCCATGGACCTAGAGTCCAAGTTGTTGGCAGCCAGTGATCCCCTTCCAGATGCTACCTGTTATAGGTACCTTGTTGGCTCTTTGATCTGGCTGATTCACACTCAGCTGAACATATCCTTTGTGGTGGCATTGCTGTCTTCTAAAGGCTCACTCGAGAACTAATTTGCACCTTCTGCATTATTTATAGGGGACTAGATCCTATGGGATCATGTATGGAGAGGGGGCCACTCTTTCTGGATGAAGTGACTCAGATTGGGCAGGTGATGTGGATTCGAGATAGTCCACTACTGGTTATGCTTTCTCCCTTGGATCGGGAGCTTATCTCATGGAGCAGTAAGAAGCAGCCTACTATGGCACTTTCTTCTACAGAGGCAAAGTACCGTGCCCTTTGTTCTATAGCTATGGAGGCACTTTGGCTCTGTTGGATGTTAGCAGAGATTGGCTTGGCTTTCGAGAGAGAGGATCCACTCAGCTACCCGTGGACAACCACAATGCCCTAGCTCTGGCAAAGAACCCAATGTTTCATGCTCGCATGAAGCACATCAAGGTTCAATACCATTATGTTTGAGAGTGGACCATGGATTTCGAGTTATCGATGGCCAACTATCCCATAGAGAACAACTGAGTGGATCTCTTCATGAAGCCTTTGCCTAAGGTTTCCATGCTTCATCACATGAGATTGTTGGGTCTTTAGACGTTGTCGGGATTTGAGAGGCGGTATTACCTTGCCTATTTTAGGATTTGTCAATCCATCATCTCCTGGTTGTGAGCTCCTATCAAAATCTAATACAGACATTGGAGCTCTAATATTTTAGTGGATGCATTTCCCATGCATCTCTTAGGTTATCCAATCATTTTGCTACCACTGCCACATTGCAACTGTTCCACACTGCCATGTCAGCATCCTATTGCCACATCAGCACTTGCACATCTTTTTGATGCTGTCAAACTACATTTATTGCAGCCCCCAAGCATTTTTTGGCAAGTTGGCCAGTTTGGGGGGATTTCTACTATTTATATCCCCCCTCCCACTTGGCAAATCATTCTCATCTTCATCTTTTGCAGGTTGCTGATTTGCACACTCCGTCTCTGGCATACTCCTCCGTCCCTAGTGCTGCCATCATCATTCTCAACCTGATTTAGTGCCTTCACTGATGCGATGGGCTGCATGCAGTGACTGATCAGTCTACTCTTTTTCCTTTTCTATATTCAACATTCATTTCAAATTCAATGCAGTTTATCACTTCACATTAACTTCTCTTTGTGAGAGGATTGCATGTGTAAAAACAATAGTCCCTATCTACAACAAAGGACGCGGACTCAATAGCAGTAGAAGGTGCATCAAAAACAAACATCCCTGATTCCTTCTTCTTCTCCTTGGCTATGCACTTTCTACATTCAGTGATGTAGTGTTTTGGCTTCTTGCAATAGTGGCAGTTGCTCTTCCTGGCTTGCGTGCCCCCTATTTCTTACTGCCCTATGAAGTGCTTGAAGTCCCAGAGCTCTACGAAGCATTTTTTTCTTGGCTACCCTTGCCCTTCTGCCTTGCCATAAAAGCCTGCTCAAAGGCTATAACATCCACACCACTTTTCCTTCATTTCTATTGCTCCTCTAAGAGCAAACTAACCAACTCAAGGAAAGTAAGTGCATGTGGGGAAATCCTCATGGTGAGGTTCAAGGCCGTATGAAAGGCAAGGTAAGAGGGCAGCAATAAATTCAAGGTAGTAGATATCAACTATGCATCTGAGTAATACTCATCTATATTCATAAGGTGTTTGCACAAGTCCTGAATTTTATTTAGATGATCCTGCATACAATCACCCTCATCCATCTTCACAGTCTTAAGCTCTTTCTTCAAGAAAGAGATGCTTGTCTCATTCTTTCCAGCAAACATCTGCTCTAAGGTAAGCCATGCTTCTTGTGAAGAAGCTGCAGACCGAATGTGAGGGATGATAGACCACTGAATTGCCAATGCAATCAACGACAAAGCCTATGCATCCCGTATATCCCATGCCTTTTTTGCTACTGATCTCTAGGGAAGTGGCTGAGCTGGAGCAGGCTGAACAGGCTGAGTTGCTTGTTGTCCATATCCTTCGGGAGGAGGAGTAGCAAGAGCCACAACTCCAGGCCTAACTTCTTCACTGATGACATAATCCCAAAGATTCTTCGCAATCAACACATTCTTCATCATGAAGGACCAGAGGGAATAGTTGTCCTCCTTGGATACATATGTAAATACATCACCTCCCTAATTTGCTATTATAAATGTCACTAATCAGAGAGCAAAAGAGCAATATCTCAAGCTGGGGCAACCTGGAAATTCAGAATTTCCAGAAATTACAGCAAGTACTTTGCTGTAATTAGCAAATTTAATCACACTCTGTCAACAACTGTCTGAAATGCATGCTGTCCAAGGTGCAATAAGTGCTCAGCAGCACTAAAAATGCAAAAGCCCCAAAATTCAGTGTCCCAAAATGCACAAAATCAATCTATTTCAGATTGACACAGATGTACATTTGTCAGTCACAGATGATTGCAAAAGCCCCGAATGTCTGGCCCAAAATGCACAAAATCTCTCTAGTAATTGTGTCCCTAACACGTGCTGGTGAGATTGCCTGCCCGGGCAAAAACCCCTTTCTCAAAATAAAATTTGAATTAAAAATGATAAAATTTTCCTTTTGCCCTAATTTTGGAAGTCGAGCTAGACTATCGCGTAGCTGCTAGCTGACTTGGCGGGCAGGCTGGTGGCGTAAAGCATCAGACAAGTGGCGTCTGGCGCGGGGGAGAGGATTGGAGTAGGCGAGCGGTACAGATCAGGTTTGGCGCAGTCAGCAAACCTGGGCCAGGGGCCAGGCGGGCGACGTTTGTTGTAGGGTCTGGTGCAGGTGCAAGTGCAGGTACGCAAAGAGCTGAGACGGGGCAATGTCGCAGGCCAAGAGTAGGGCGCTGGAGCAGGTCGACGAGGGGTGGGACAGACGAAGTACTGCTCAATGGTGGTGCAGGCAGGGAAGCCACAGAGTACTGGCAGGCAGCGGCGCTAGAGACTGGCGGCACCTGGGGCAGCGCAGGAAGTAGAGACACAGGTGGTGCAAGCAGTGGGCCTGCCTTGTGGTACAGTTGGCAATTGGTGGCTGGCCTAGCACTGCAGATTAGGTCCGCCTAGTGGTAGTGGCTGAACCAGAGGTGCTGCCTTTGAAGAACTGACCTGCTGCTGGTGATGAACCTGGCTCGGCTGGTGGGACTGGAGATGCTGTCACTGTGAGTGGCAGCTCAGCTGGTGGTGGCCACTACCTCAGCTAAGCTGAGGGCCAACTCTGATACCAAATGTGAGAGGAAGGAGAGATCGAAGCTCAGCTGAGAGTACACTTGACAGTGTAGAGTGTGAGGGCACGACACCCAATGCAATAATCTGAAGTGTAAGGTGCAAGTACAAAGTACAAGCCTTAAACTTTAGGGTTGTAAGAGGGTGTTCACACCTGAAGAATGTGAAACATGATAAGTGCCTAAAACTTTGTAACATAGGCACATAAAATAAAAGAAATAAATTTTGGGAAAGAAGCCTCTCGTACAGAGAGTAAAAAGTGCCCCCACTGTCCTACTGAAGATCACCAATACTCCTCTGTGAGCGTAGGCATGAGTCGAACCCAACAATCTTCTTGTTATCTCTCTCTATCTTTCTGTTCTTGGTTCTTTTTTGTTGCACTCTCTCACAAAAACTTCACACTAGGTGTAACCCAAAAGGTGTGGAAAAATAGAGGTTGAGCCTTACCCCAAATGTGCATGTCCACCAACCAAAATTGGAGATGAAGAAGTCCTAAAGGCTGTGCCTATATGTGACAAATCCCCCGGAGTGGCATGTGCGAAACCATGTGGGGAATGATATGCAAAAGTGAAAGGTATGAAAGCTAATGGTGATGCAGCTGAAGAAGTGGGTGGGATGGGTGGGTTTCTAAATTGTGATGTTACATTGAACTGATTTTGATTAGATGCATGAAATTGAAATGAAGGTGAAGATGAATGCAAAGAAGGTGATGCACCAAACTCATTCTTACTATTAGAAGTAGATTGAAAACAACGAAAAGATGAAGAAGAGACACCTGACTTTTTCTCATAATCACCTCTTCTTGTATTCACATACATGAGTGGGTCATCCATGGGGGATTTACCATGTTCCCCATAAGGCACTCTTGCTTCAAATTGGTATTTTTACTAGCATGTTGCAGAGGTGGTAAAGAAAGAGAAATAGAGGAAAGATCAGAAATAGAAACTTGTGCACCTTGCAGTGAAGTAGGAGAAGTAGGCTGAAAGTATGGAATGTACTCCGGATCTCTCTCTCTCCAAGAGAGGGACCCATCCCTAGTCGAGGTCTCAATGGGCCTGCATCATCATCAAACTTGTGCGCTATATCTGATGGGAAAGAACCAAATATACATTCTTCATGTAGCTTTTATTTGAAGGCTTGTTGGCATAACTCTTCAGACTTCCTAGCTCTGTGAGCCAAGATCAACTTTGCAGCTCCTCATCAGTGATGTCTCCAATGAAGTTGGAAGGATCATCCGCCATGTCAGAACCTTGCGGGGTTGGTAGTTTATGCCCCTCCTCAATTCTTGACAAAGGCTCATTTGGGGACTAAGTCAGTGTAGATGTGTTTGAAGTCATCTGATCTACTGTGGTTCTTGGCTTCTAAGAAAAGCTTTTAGATCAAGGTCTAGATTTCTCCTAAGAGAACCAACCTCTAATACCATGTGGAGAAATACCCTAACACAGAAACTCAAACACAATCATATGACAATAGCACAAACTGATAAAATAACACAGTTAGGGTTAGTGCTGATTGAGTGGGAGGCCAACTTGTCTATTTATAGAAAGTTTGGGGCTGCTCAAATTAGGGTTTGCATATGGGACACTGAAACTCTCTAGGACCACATCTATTTTAAAGAAAGATTGGGGTTGTTTAATTAAGGCTAATGATTTGCTTAGCTCAACATTGAGGTTGTGAATCATAGTGATTGGTGCATAGATCCATATTCCAACATTTTTGCTCAACAATAATGGATATTTTGATCCTAATAAAAGCAATATCTTTAGAGATTAGAGTGGGAAGTGGGAAGAATATGAAGAGATCCTTGCCATACAGGGCCTTGAGATTTTTCATTTTTTGTTTATATGAACAAATTATGTAGGAGGATTCAAATAGGCAAGTTCAAGGATTGTCCATTAACACCCAATTGTAAATAGCACGACGACATCATCCAACAATTCCTCACTCAATTCCTAGAAAAGATTGGAGGATAGCTTCTGATATCCTGATTAATTCGGTGCTTGCTCATTGGAACACTAGAAAGGCAAACAATCTCAAAGGATTGGGGATCATAGATCAAGATTGCCAAAGGAGAGCTTTATTGGCTAAGCTCATTGTGAGGGGTCTTCTCCTAGGCGAGGAGCCTTGGAAAACACTTCTAATAGGGAGGCTTCAATCTATTAGACCTACACATGGAGAACCATTGCAAGAGATTAGAATCAGAAACTTAGGGAGTAGCTATTGAGTTTAGTAGTCCATTGGGAGTCTGATCTAAAAGATGCCGCTTGGCACTCCCACGGAATGTCACAAGGTTTGTCGGTTAGTGACTCCCGAGTCTACTCTGCAACGAAACGTATCAGCCAACCCTATTAGGATCGACCTGAATCTTCTTGGGTTTCTAATGGTCAAGTCATTCTACAGCCTTCTAGCACGATCTACTTTGCGCAGAGCATCTAAACCGAGGCGGACTCATATCGCATTTGGTTCAAAGAGAATGGGAAGCGAGAGGGATGCATCACTTGACTTCTCTACCCGTAGGGTAAAGTCCCATTCCGGTCCCCTAAAACGATATGAGCCAGGGTTCCACTCTACATTATCTAAGGTTAATACGTCATTGCGATTTGAATATTGAGAAGCCTCCCAGTTCTCTAGGACCACCTTGCCGTAGGACGGACCCATTGGGGGTTCCACCCACCTGCTTCCCTTGATAGCTTTAGTTTCCTACTTACCTAAGGGCACATTAGTGGTAACACATACGAGCAACTTCCTTAATTAACCCGTTAGTCACATGTTCCTTTGCGTAATTTTATGCACTAACACGGAAACTGTTTAGACAAATTCCTTGAAAATAAACTTTATATTAAAGTTTCAACTGAGATAAATATCCCGTCCATAGGACGATTCCCGCAATCCGTAAGGATGCGTCTTATTTTCCTCGAAGTTTCCGCCCTTGCACTAGTAACAGGGCCTCGAGATTCCTTCCCAAGTCACGTAAACCATTTGAGTAGGATCCGAAGACAGGGGATTTACAACCAGAGTCCACCTGGCATCCAAGCGTCCTCCTACGATCAAACGAATCCACGGGGAGACCTCTCGTAGCGGGTTCGATCCACATTCCCGTCACAGTTATTTAGAACCCCCTTGGATAGGGTTGGCCGCCAGCTGGGGGTGGCTTGGCATGCCCCTCCCGGAATTTAACCTGATTCTTTATACAAGATTCTTATGAGAGCTTTGGTCAAACAATCCTTTCACAAACAACGCTCCTAAAAATTACAAGCACAAACAATAATGTGGGCGAGTGCTCAGAACACCTACTAAGGTAGAGTTCCTTTTTGAACGTTTAGCATTCAACCTTCGGATTTTTCTTGCCTTGGTGAGATTGGCCATGATACGTTTGCATCAAATCCTTGATGTTATCATCCATATCTCTCGCGTGACAGAGGTATCCTAGGTACATGTCCTCTTACTCCTAGATGAGTAATCTATGCTTCATCCCTTGATTATCCTTGCAATAGGAATTGCAATTTGCCTTTAGTAGGCGTTACCATTCCCATTATTATCCCCACAAAACCCTACCCAATCCTCTAGGATTAGAGTTTTCGCATAGGTCGAATTAAGTCATCCTAGATCACTCTAGGCTCTATTTAGGATCCCTCCTATTCTCATTATCCCACTCCTTTGATTTCTTTGCAGAAATCACTATCAACTACCTCATGTATGATAAGAATAACTCTACCGTACTTTGGATGACCACCACCATCATGGGGTTTTATTTTTTCTACGATAGCAAACCCTAGTTTGCTATGAATAGTCGCATGTTTGTGGGCAACTATGCTCTCACCAATGAGTGTGGAAAGAGAAAGTAGTGGTCTTATGGGTTGGTCTTTATACAGTGTTTCCATCGTCTTGATAGTTGGGTCACAACTATCGCTCTAAGGTTTATCTATTGACCGGGAATCCTTGGGATAACCCAAGTGAGTTGATCTTCTTACTTGGACAATTTTTAAGTAGTCTAATTATCCGCGTCATTATCACAAGCAGATCGGAGCTTGTATGTCTTTCAAGTATTCATTATTGTAGATACATTTTTTTATACTTCAATGAACGCAAGTAACCTAATTCATGCACATTGCAATCATAGGATGTAAACGCAATTTTGTGAAAAAAAGGAAGAACACTTTTATCTCCTTCAATTCTTTCCTCTCTATAAGTGAAGCAGAAATTGAATACACTACTTATGCAAGTGAAGAAGAACTTAACTCTTTGCACATGTAGTGAAGCAAGAATTTAATGCTTTTCAGCAAAAATTGATGCAAATATTTATTTATTAGCTCAGACGCTTAGGATCCTGCCTTGCAATCATAAGACGCGACTTCCTAGATGCAAGTCTTCTTCATTATATTTTTTATGTAAAACGTCAATCCCTGACAGTCCGTCTCATTCTTCTACACACTCGAGTGCAGTTACTAAGTGTTGCGGTTCCTTGACCCATAGCTCCATCATTTGATGCGGGATTCACGTTCGCTTGAACTTTCCTTCGCTTTGGAGCCATTGTTTAGCTCGGGCCTTCTTCAACAGATATGCACACGGACTATTATGGAAGCTTGCTCACAGACCTAAGGGGGTCTTTGCCCCGACACACGCGTCTCTTGCAAGGTAGCTGCTGGCCTGGGTTACAGAGAATTTCTGCAAAACAGTGCAGAATTTCCAGCACTATGATGGTCCTTACGCACTCTTGGGTGAGTAGCACTTGATATCTATATGTAAAATAGAAGGTGTGTGAAGGATTGTTATGATAGGGATTCTTTGGAAGGTTTTAGAATTTTCTTGGCTTCCTTCTTCTCTCTGATCAGCGTCGCCCCCCATTGGGGGGGGAGAGGGGGGTTTGATATGGGGGGTGACGGTACCCCTCTCCTCACCCTCCACCTAGGCGGTCCAAAATGGCCACCGCCATACAGGCCGTCACTGCGAATTTGGGGGAGGGATAGTGTGTGTGTGGGGGGGGGGGGGGGGGGGAGGTAGCACATGTGTGCCCCTCCTCCTCATCGTCTTCATCGCCAAATTCTGCTTCCCCTCCCTTTTGCTAGTTGGCCGCATCGATAGAGGGGGGGGAGGGAACTAAAAAAAAATTGATATAATTTTGATTATATTGGGGGGGGGGGGGGGGGTTCCTATGGAACGGTGAAAGGGGGGGGAGGGGTGGTCTATTACAGGGAGACTGTTTCACATTCTCAGATCTACTACAGGAGATTCATTTGTAGAGACTATAAGGTCTCACTTGTAGGTGTCCTAAGAATTCCCAATCAACACAATCATATGCCTCCAGAAAGTTGAGAAGTAGCACGATAAGGTCCTAGTTCCTAGATTGAACCAAAGCTATGGACTCTTAGAAAGTGAAGATGTTGTCCAAGATGCTTCACTCTTAGACAAAACCTATCTGTGTGTGGGGTGGATGATATCTGGTATCAATGGGGCTAGCTTGGGACTGATCACCTTTGCAAGGATCCTATAGGCAGTTCCAAGCAAAGTAATCGGTCTCAACTGTGTGATCTCCAATCTCTCTCCACTTCCTTTGGAAATGAGGTGAATCAATCCCTCAGAAAGTCTCTTTGGCATGACGCCTAATGCCATGATCTTCTGGAAAGCTAAGATGAGGCCTACTTTGATGAGATCCCAACAGCTCAAAAAGAAGGACTTATCCAATTCGTCTTCTCTTGGACACTTGCCTAAGGGCATGTGAGAAGTGCCTTCTACACCTCCTCCTTCGTAAAATGAGCCATTAAGTATCTACTCATCTTGTCTGTGATGACCTTTTTTGTGCTCTGCCATTTGTCTCTTTATTCTCTTATAGTTGGGGGGACCTGTTGAGCGAGAGAAGCCACACAAACACTGCCTATGGGATTATCCTAAAGCTTAGGTGGTATGGAGGAGAGCCCTTAGGATAATATTCCACAGTACAATAGAGGCCATGGTCTTGACCTAGGGGGCTCTAGCTTGCGTCACAGATGAGAGGCCCAACATTTGGCTATGAGGATGTTCAAGGGTTCCTATCTTTCCTCATTATTGGATAGCATATGAGTAGGAGCCCCACTCCAAATTATCCATAGGCAGAGTGGACCCAAGGGTTGGTAGAGGTGATTGCTAAAATTGTAGCCTAGTACAAACTCTTTCGAGGATTCAGATAGAGATTATCCACACTCTTCACGGACTATGGGAGAGGATGCAAGGAGGCTCTAAGAGGATGAGGAGGAGAGAGGAATTCCTGTAGATCTAGGACTCAAGAAGTTCCTTCCATATGGCCCCTTAGATAGACTCACATTATAGCCCACCAAGTTGGTTGTTCCACATGACTTGATTGTCAATGAGCCTGAAGTGTTTGATGGTGAGCTCTCTGAACGAAACTAGCCTTCCTTCTCGGGTACAAAGGTAAATAACTTGACTCAACACTAATTACAACAAGCGTGAAATTTCACAAACTAAAAATGCAAATGTTACCACTTAATCTTGGACAGTATATACCTACTTAGCTCCAAAACTAGCGCCCCTTGTAATATTTCTTTAACTTGTATTGCTAAAGGTTGAAGTACGGTTAGATCCAACCTAATCTCCTTCAATCTTCAATTCATCTTGCTGTCCATAGCAACAAACAAGCCTTCAAACCGATTTGCCCTTTGGTTTACATAGAGATTGGCCTTCAATTCACTCCTTGAAAGACATATTCCACCCCAAACTTAATGTTAACTAGCTAGCCTCTTGAAATTCTTTGAAATCCCCAAATTTATCTGCTGAATTTCAAGTACCAAACCCTGAATTTTGAGGACTGTTCCTAGGGTGGCTGGTAAACCCTGATTTCTGCTATAAGTTAGGGTTTACCAACAAAAATTCTTCAATTACAACCTCTTAGGACTGAATTTTGCTGAGATCTCCTAAGGGAAGCTGTGGATTGGCCAAGAAAATAAAGAAGCAGCTAGATAGAGAAATTTCAGAGTTTCATCACCAAAATTGATTGAAATGTAATGTTGCCTTGCTGTGAATGGCTCATTAACTACAACCCACCATTAACAGGAGCCCCACATGCAATCGTCTACTCTTGTGAGCCCCAAAATTGTTGTCACAACCTATACAAGTTGTCACCTACCTCCAATGTGCTCTTGATCAGTTGGGGGCAGCTCTTTGATAGCCTCCAATGGCTAGGTTGATCATCAATGACTAGAAAATTGCAATAGCATCTCGCTCTCCTCTCTCCTAGCCTCCACAATGTGAAAAAGAGTCTCCACTGGCCTCTAATAGCCTTACCCTCACTTGCATGGGCAAGTTTTGCCAAGTGGCAACCTTCTAAATGCATTTTCAGCAATTTTCAGTCCAATTAAATTACATTTCAGAATATTAATTTCAAAAGTTAATCCAATTATTAATTCTTGCGTAATAATTTAGTATATCAGCCAACAATTAAATTGGCTAGGCCAATTTGTCATAAAAGCAATCCTAAGTATTTATTAGCCCTTGAATTGACATTAATTAATCCATCAATGCCTAGTTCTCAATGTCAGCACCACAGATATTAATGGCTAGTCAAATATTCTAGTCCAAAATCTGCCACTAGGCACCACCTAGTACCTGACTAATATAACTTATTACAACTTTTTCCTTTGATGCCCACCGATATCTAGGGGTTCTTGTCCTCTCATTGTGAAATAACTAACTTGCACATCACATCTGCATCTCACATTTACACATTTGATTAACACTTAATTAAATACTAAGGAAAGCATCATAATTTCATGTCTTTGTGATACATCTCCCCCTTGAAATCATTGCAATTTCCCTACTTCAATTTCTCAAAAGCATTCGTTGCCACTACTGGAAATACATGGCAATATCATAGTCAAACAACATGTGCACCTATTGCTTAGCCATGCTCATGCTCTCTGCATGTCCAAAACTCCGATCAATGAAACAAGTTGTGATCCACACACATGAATCATAACCATTGTCAAAACCATAAGAAATGCATCCATATGTCAAAACTCAACATTGTTCTAACCACTAAGGCATTTTAATGCATAAATTGAGTATAAACAATGCCTCAAAGCAATGATGTACCACATGAAAGTCATGTAAAGCATACATCAACTACAACCACATGTAACTTATGCAATTGAACTTATCTTGCATCACTTGCAAATGCACATTGCATGCCATCCATGTATCCCATACATGCCTTGCAAATGTACATCACATCCAAATATATATTCCATGTATACTAGAAACCTTCCAAATATACAGTTTCAGAGCCTACACACTTGCATTTCAAATCACTATGACTCATAGGGAGCCCAATGGCAAAAATATTGTCAACATAGAGTACTATGGATGCAAACCAAGTGCATCCAAGATCCACTACATAATTGAGTTGTCCATCACTAGGGCAGTGGAGGTGCAACCTCCCCCTTGAGCATCAGGCAATACTTTGGATCTTCTATGTTCTGCTGAACGTAAATGAGCCCGATCCAAAATTGTCTCTAAACTAAAACACATCAAGGTAAAGTATAATGCTAAGGATGATTTGCCAGGTCACCCTCCTCTATCCATTTGCATCTATCATAAGTGAAACAATACTGAAACTTCACCAAGAAGCACATTGAAACTTTACCTCTAACTCTTCATGCTTTTAAACCTGCACCAAGTTCTAGGCCTTTTTTCCTCCAAAGCCTGGAGATGCTTTATACTTTCACATTGCTACAATTCCAACTTAACTAGTATGCAACATTGCATCGAGTTGACTATGCTGGCCTATTGTGAATGGCTACTTGTAGGAGCCCGACACCCAAGCCTGCATACTAACATCCACAAGGTTTCTTCTCCACTTCAGTTGGCATTCATGTTGGGGGTAAAGGCGCCTCCGCCGTGCCGCCCCGTGTATTACTACACTGACAGTACCCGCCACTGCACACTGCAGGGGGCGGGCGCCCGTCACGTCACTTTATTCTTTATTCTTTTAGTGACAGTTTGAATAAAGGAAGGCCCGGTCACACATTGTGACTGTTGGAGTTCCCATTTCTTGTCTCTCTCTTTCTTGCTCTTGCTCTCCCGCCATAGCTCGCGTGCAAGCTTCGATCCTTCTCACCTTTCAACTGGTATCAGAGCTTGGCATTCTCTTGCTCGAGCTCGACTCGGTGCTTCCCGACCTTCGCATCGACTCGCTTCACGCATTGGGTCTCCATCCCGGCAGCCATAGCCGACCTCTTGAGCTCCCGACTCTCCCCGGCTTCCCGAGCTCCATCCTGGCCTTCTTGAGCTTCATCAGGGCCTTGCCCTTGAGGTATTGCTTCAGCATTTGCAGGCATTTGAGTGTATTCTCAGATTGAAACAGGGCAGGAACAAAGGGCAGCCACTCTTCTTGAGCTCCATAGCTCATATCTTCCCTCCCCTTTGCATTGGGCCTTCATGGCTTGGTATGTGCCTACCTTGGGCCATCATTGAGCCCCCCATTACCCCCTTTTCAGCCCATGTGGAGCAGCAGCAAGTTCAGCACCAACAGGGCAGATTGCATCATTTTTTCCAGGCTGTGAGCACTCATCTACTTCAGCTCCACACTTGGCCATTGCTTCTTGCTCTCTACCTTGATCAAGAGGGCTATAGACTTCATGTTTGATGTCATTCAAGCTTTGGGCATTGGTCTTGATCTTTCGGGGCTGATTTCTTCAGATTTGGGACTGTCATAAACTGTCATAACAGGCTGAAAACAGGGCAACACCATTGGCATTAGCATTTGTTGCTTATACTCCATTCCGGTTGTGCTATTTGATGCCCGTATGCGGTCTACATGATGCCTAGTGCCTTGGGAATGTATGCACATGATTATGCCATGATTTTGGCTTGAAATATTGGCTGATTTGGGACTGTTATTTACTGTTATACAGTGCTGGAAACAGGGCAGCCACACTTGGCATTGGCATTTAATGCTTATACTCTACTCCGGTTACCTTGTTTGATGCCCGTATGCGGTCTACTTCCTACCCGGATGTATTGGGGATGTATGCATTTGGTTTGACCATGATTTTGGCTTGAATTTGGGGCTGAAATCTACTGTTTAGAACAGTAAATACATGCTGGAATAACAGTGGGCTGAAGGTACTTTACATGCTTTGGCACTTACCTACCGATACCGGATGTATGCTTTGAGCTTTGGCATGATATCTCTGACATTTGGGGACGACTTGGAGCATATGTATGAGATTATGGGATGCTTTTGAGCTTCGCATTAGCTCCGTCTTCACTGGCTTTTGGACCGACTTGGCATGCTCGTGGACCGCCTATGCCTCATGTCTCTGCTTGACAGTTAGGCTTTTGCATTACATGCTTTGGTTCGTGACATATGCTATTTGGTTCGTGTATGCCATACCGACATTTGGAGCTTGGATTTGGATGTATTTGAGCATTCCCGGCTTACTTGATCACTGATCTTGGTTGCTATTTGGATGTCATTGAGTTGACCGAGAGCTTATTTGGGCTTATGTATTGCTTCATGGTTAATACAACCGGTGCTTCATGTATGTCATGCTCTCTTGGATGCGCTTGATGCATTGACATGGTCACTTATCATTGGTGCTTTCTCTTGGGTTGTTTGAGCTTCTGAGCTTGCTTTGTACGCCTTTTGTGCCAGTGGGAGCATTTTACATGCTTGCTTGACCTTTGACAGTTGCATGCTATTGGAGCACTTACATGTATTTGGAGCAGTTTATGTCTTGAGCAGCTACATACGCATTGAGACTTTGGGATCATACTCTGATCTTTATGGATATGCATTGATGTACTCTTGGTTCACAGGATGCTTATGAGCTGAGTCTCATATTTGGATCTTTCTCTTTGAGCAGACACCTATTTGTGTCAGGTTTTGGCAGTTACAGGAACACTTTGCCTAGAGTGTCTGGGGGTGTGCCTTTCATTGGCAGATGTTATTTTGACATGCTTCGGTGTTGAGCTCATGTTCTTTTCACTGTCATTGGCCTTGCTTATGTCCATTTCATACCGGCTTTGGACCTAGCATTGTTTGCTTGACATTGAATCCTATTTTGGGACAGTTTGCTCTCTAGACTGCATACCTTCAATTTATTACAGCAAGCAGTTATTGGTGGACTGAGGTGTACTTTTCATGCTGAAATATCCTGATTTGGTGTACCGCACCTAGTACTAAGTGGGCAGCAACTTTTGGCACACTTTGCTCGCCCTTTGGACCCCGTTTTGGTCATTTTTGGGCAGTTTCTGCAGTAAAACAGCAAGCAGTTTTGGGCTGTTTGGGCATTTCCAGCCTGCATAATGGCGTCATCTTCGCATGATAGTGCCATGTTTAACATTACAAAGTTGGATGGTACCAACTACTCTTACTGGAAGAGTCAAATATGGCAGGTTTTGGTGCAGAAATCTCAGATTAAGCCACTTCGGTTGAGTGGGGAGCAGCCTGAAACCATGGACAATGACGACTGGCTTGAACTTGATGAGCTATGCAAGTCCACGATTGTATTGTCTCTCACTGAACAGGTACATTATAATGTATTTGAGGAAGCACAGAGTGCATGGGATCTATGGAATAAGATCAAGAATCTTTATGATAAGAAAAGTCCGGCGAGTCAGATGTACTGGTTGAAGCAGCTTATGGATCTGCGCATGAAGGATAATGCGACTATGTCTGCTCACTTGAGCCAGTTCCATTCTATATTGAAGAACCTGACTTCGCAGGATATCACCTTTGGAGAGGAAGTAACTCCTCTTTTCTTGCTTGGGACTCTGAATGAGTCATGGGATGTTTTCCGTACTGCTCTTTGTGCCTCTAGTGCTACTCTAAAATTGGCAGATGTTGAAAGTGCTCTTCTTCAGGAAGAGGTGAATCGCAAAAACTTGGATGCCTCTCGTGGTAGTCATGCTTTGACAGTTAGAGGCAGGAATGACAGGTATGACCGTGGTAATGGTCGAGGCCGTGACTCGCAGAAGGGTCGGTCTAAATCTCGTGGCAAGTTGCGTAGTAAGTCGCGTGGGCGCAATGCAAATGTCACTTGTCATCATTGTGGAAAAAAGGGCCATATTAGACCACAGTGTCATGAGTTGCGCAATGAGAAGCGCAAGGATAAGGGGAAAGATAAAGTGCAGGAGAAGTCCTCTGATCGCAACATAGTACCTGCGAAGTCCAACGTCAAGATTGAGGAAATTAATGTCACGCAGACTGAGGAGTCCGATGGTGGTGATGAGTTTATACTTGCAGCTAGTTCTTTTGATGCTTCACACTTGACTGAGACACCTAGTATGTATGCACAGTGCTGGTTATTGGATTCAGGTGCGTCCTTCCATGTGACGCCTTACCGTGAGTGGTTTCACTCTTACCGTACTGTATCTGGATCAGTCAGACTTGGAGATGACAGGTCTCTTGATATTGTGGGCATGGGTGATATTCAGTTGCAGTTTTCCACTGGCAGTTCATTTTTGCTTAGGAATGTACGTCATGTATCTGCGCTTACGCGCAGTCTTATGTCTGCAGGACAGTTGGATGATGCAGGGTTTCATGTCTGTTTTGGGGATTCTGCCTGGAAAATTACCAAAGGCAGACTTGTGCTTGCTAGAGGCGCCAAGGCTGGCAGCCTCTATCCTCTTGTTGTATCTGGATCCTCAGTTGACCATGTTTTGGCAGTGGGTTCTATCCCACATGTATCACTTTGGCATGCCCGTTTGGGGCATATATCTTTGAAGGGAATGAAAATGTTATCTGGTTTGCAGTATCTTCCGCCTTTGGACTATGCACGTTTTGACTCGTGTGATCATTGTCTTTATGGTAAGCAGAATAGGTCTACGCATAAGAAATCGGGTAGGCCACGCATGAGTGAGCTCTTGGCATTGGTGCATTCCGATGTTTGTGGGCCTATGCCTTGCATGTCTATGGGTGGCGCGAAGTACTTCGTTACCTTCATTGATGATTTTTCTAGGAAAGTGTGGGCTTATCCCATAAAGCAGAAGTCCGATGTCTTGGCAGTTTTTCAGAGATGGCTTGCTCTTGTTGAGAACCAGACTGGGTATAGGCTGAAATGCCTTAGGACAGATAATGGGGGAGAATATGTCTCGCATGCTTTTGAGCAGTTTTGTGATGACAGGGGTATTAAGCGTCAGTTGACCGCCCCTTACACCCCACCCCAGAATGGTTTGGCTGAGCGCATGAACAGGACTATTCAGGAGCGTGTGCGCTCTATGCTTAGCCATGCAGGCCTACCCCCGAGTTTTTGGGCTGAGGCAGTTAGTACGTCAGTGCATGTCATAAACCGATCGCCTTCCAGTGGATTGGATTTCCAGGTTGCAGAGGAAGTTTGGGCTGGTAAGCCACCCTCTTATGCGCATCTCCGTGTCTTTGGATGTGAGGCATTCTGCCATGTGCCCAAGGACAAGAGGAGTAAATTGGATCCAAAGAGCATTAAATGCATATTCCTTGGCTATGGTGAGTCAGGAGAGATGGGCTATCGCCTATGGGATCCGGAGGCGCGGAAAATAGTACGCAGCCATGATGTCGTCTTCCATGAAGACAAGATGCACAGGCAGCCTGAGAAGGTGGTTGAGATCCGTAGAGTGATCTTTCAGGAGGAGCCTAAAGCTCCAGCACAGCCAGTAGTACAGCTTGCAGCAGTTCCTCCACAGGGCCAGGATGTTGGACAGGCAGTTAGAGAGGCAGCAGAGCCTGCGGTGAGACGGTCTGCTAGAGACAGACGTCCACCTGACAGATTTCAGCCCTCTATGCATTATGTTTTGGTTACAGATGCAGGAGAGCCTTTCACTTATGATGAGGCTATGCACAGGGGTGACAGTCACTTCTGGGAGAGGGCTATGCAGTCTGAGATAGACTCCCTGCATAAGAATGAGACTTGGGATTTGGTTGCCTTGCCTAAGGGCAAGAAGGCTTTGCCATGCAAGTGGGTGTACAAGCTAAAAAGTACCCCTGGACACCCCAAGCCGGCATACAAGGCTAGATTGGTAGCAAAGGGTTTTAAGCAGGAACATGGTGTGGACTTTGATGAGGTCTTCTCTCCTGTGGTTAAGATGACCACCCTGCGCTTAGTCTTGGCTTTGGTTGCACAGCTTGACTTAGATCTATATCAGATGGATGTCAAGACGGCTTTTCTACATGGGGACTTGCATGATGAGATCTATATGGATCAACCTAAGGGCTTTGCAGAACCTGGCAGGGAGCACCTAGTGTGCAAGTTAAAGAAGAGCTTGTATGGCTTGAAGCAGGCACCTAGGAAATGGTATCATAAGTTTGATGCCTTTATGCAGTCACAGGGCTACAGCAGGAGTGCTATGGATCCGTGTCTTTACACGAAGAAAGCCCGTGATGGCAGTTTGCTTATCTTGGTACTCTATGTTGATGATATGCTGATAGTAGGGAAAGCTCATGATGAGCTAGATGCTCTTAAATCTCAGCTAAAGAAGAGCTTTGAGATGAAGGATTTGGGACAGGCCTCACATATACTTGGGATGCGCATTAAGCGCGATAGGCATCAAGGACTTTTGTATCTCTCACAGCGGGAGTACATTCATAAAGTCCTTGAGCGCTTCCGCATGCAGGACGTAAAGCCTATTGGCTGTCCATTACCTTCTTATGTGAAGGTATCACAGGCCGATTGTCCGCAGACAGATGAGCAGAGGGCCGAGATGGCCAAGTTCCCTTGCATCAGCCGTGGGCAGTTTGATGTATGCCATGATAGCCACTCGTCCAGATATTGCACATGCAGTTGGTGTTGTGGCACGCTATATGGCTACACCTGGCAGCAGACATTGGGATGCCGTGAAGGGTATCATGAGGTACCTGAAGGGCACAGCAGATATGTGTATTTGCTATGGCAGCCAGGATACAGGGGTCGTGGGGTACACTGACTCCGATTATGCAGGACATGCAGATAGTAGGAAGTCCACTTCTGGCTATGTATTCACCTATGCTGGAGGGGCTATCTCTTGGATGTCCAGGGTTCAGAAGTGTACGGCTTTGTCTACCACTGAGGCCGAGTATGTTGCAGCCACTGAGGCTTGCAAGGAGGCCATATGGTTTTTTTTTTTTTTGCAAGTAAAATGTGGCTAATTATATTACTCAAAAAGGCTGATTACAACAAAGTGTGCATGCTCAACAGACTCGCTAGAGCTGATGCAAATCACAAGTCCATCATGTATACAAGCCTCTCAAGGTGGTTTGGGGGGATGGGGGCAAGAAGCCATGGAGGGGGGGTGTATCGCCATCTAGGGCTGCCCACCTACATCGTGAAGAATAGGTCATGGCTGCCCAAGTTAGAAGAAAGTGAAAACGGAGCTCCTAGCGAGCACAAGACTTGCCCTACACCTGGTCCCAACGGCCGCGGAGGGAGTGGATGATGGAGGTCCACAACTCTGCCAAAGTCACATATACTAAAAGGCACTCCCCGCCAAAAACCACCTAACAGCGTGCCTTACAAATGTGCCATCCTATAAGATTCCCTATGATCTCCCATACCTCTGAGCGCTATGCTGTGGGCTCCAATACTTGGCAGCTGGGTAGAGTCTCCAAGCCGACCATTGCACAAGACCCAGCCTTGATGAGAAAGATCGTGTCCTGCATCCCGGCCTCATACAAAAGGTGATGGCCTTGGTTGACTACCTGCCAGGAAAAATCCCCCCACGAGATGCAACCAAAGTTGGGTGCCACTCCTTGGAGAATACGGCAAGCTCCTTTCCACACGAGCTGTGCCGCCTCACAAGACCAAAGGCAGTGCTTTGGAGTTTCCAAGAGCTGCTATGGACAACACTTACAACCTCCATCCTACTGCATCTGAGCCAACCAACTCCCAACAACTAGATCCCCATGTGCCAAAAGCCAAAGGAAATATGACACCCTCCTCGGCCTCGAGTTGTCCCACAGGCGACGCTAGAAGGTCCAACGGAACGCATCTGTGGTGCTATGCTCCGCCTAGTATCTGTTGCGCAAAGGCACCCAATCCATGTCCTCCTGCATCAGTACATGTCTACCAATCTTGGCTATGTACTCCAAGAACCTCACAGGCTTCTTGGCGACCGCAGAGTGGCCGGCCATAGCCACTCTCCACGATCCCACTCCAGCTCATCAAGTGGCCTGCTCTCCCATATCCAAAGGCGCCACTCCCAAAACTCCTTCCAGGGCACATAAGGGTCCAATCGCCAGGTCTTCCCCTAGAGTCCGACCACACGAATCCTCCTCCAGGAAAGGACACCAATCTCCTCATCCTCCTGCCCTCTATCAAGAAAAACACACCCCCCATCCTGCACAGTGAAGAAAGTCCCACAGGGGGCAGCACCCACTCTACCTGCCACCTGTAAGGGGATACTACCGGTGAGAATCTAGCAACCCACACCTCCCCAAGCTCCACCAGCTCTCGGATCAGGGGGTCTAGCTACTCCTGAGGGATCACTGAGTCAATCTCCCTCCTCCTCACCTCAACTCCTCGCTGACATCCTGATGCCCACTGCAACACATCCTGATCCACCATCCTGTACACCTCCCGCCACATCCTGATAGTACGAGCAGGGCTAGCCTCCCAACCAGCCCAATAGATGTGGGAGCGCTCACCTATTTGTATCCCAACCCCATTCTCTGACCTAGGGGTTCCAGACCACCGGCTAGCGGTCTATCTCCTCCTGGCATCTTGGGGGCCTCTAAACTAGGGCCTTGCAAAGGCCCTGCCACACTTGAAGTAAGCTACAGAGGAAGGAAGATTTGGGTGGTGTAATCTGTCCAATTGTGAAGATCCATCTCAAGGATGGTCTCAAACTCCCTCTACACTCCTGGAGACCCTCCTGCACAAGGACCTTCTAGGTCTGCCCACCTCGTGGTGTGAGACCACGGACCACTAGCTTGCCCAAAAGGGCCAGGCTCTAGAACTCTAGGTCAATGATTCCAAGCCCTCCCTCAAACCAATGCCGGATGATGGTCACCCACGCCACCTTGGCCCGGGAATCCCTGGAACCGTTTGAGCCAGCCCAAAGAAAATTCCGCACTAGGCGGCGAAGCTGAACCACACAAGACGAGGAGATACACCACCAAGAGGCGATGTACCAAGCCGTCGCTAGGAGGACTTGGTTGACCACTAGGGCTTGGCCCGCTAAAGAAAGGCCGACAGTGCTGCAGTAGGTCAGCTTCCGCCTAATAGAGTCGAGAACTAGAAGAAATTGCTAGGTAGGAGTGACGTCTAGTCCCACATGGAGCCCTAGATATTGGACGGTCTGTCCCCTACTCATCCATCTGAACCCCAAGTGGACATCCCACTCCGTGCTGGAGTCCGAATCTGTAAGAAAACCAACCAACTTTCGCCAATTGATTTTCGCTCCAGCTGTAGTGCAAAATACCTCCAGAGCTAGTCTCACTCTCTCCAATATCAACTCATCATTCTCTACATAAATAGCAATATCATCTGCATACTCAGAGAACTTGCCATTTACAGAAGTCATTGAACGTGCTCACGCACGTCACGTCGCAAGCTGCCCCCGCTCCGTCTAATCGCGCCCGCCCCAGATCGATCGTGCCCGTTCGTCAACTCACCCCCCCACCCGACAGCTCGCAACAACCCGCCCCGCCCGCTCGTCTTTCGCCCCCGCCCCGATAGTTCGCCCCCCCTACCATATCTTGTCATATTGCCCCCGCCCCGACAGACCGAGCCTCCCCGCTTGCCCGTCTTTCGCCCCCACCCCCGACAGTTCCTCGTATGTGCTACCGTCTTATCCACCCCCCCGCCCGCCCTACTGTCCCCGCCATATCCACCCCCTGCCCTGCTGTCCCCTCCACCCCCGGCACGCTGCCTCCGTCCGCGGTGTCCAACACCCCCCAGCCAAAAACAATAGCTTCCCCCCCCCCCCCCCCCCCCCGCCATTGCTTCCCCCCACCCTCCAATTGTTCCCTCTATCTACAGCAACTTTCCCCCCTCATGTAGCACCGTGACATGATTGGTAGTTTTCTCAAAAGGGACGTGCAATGGAAACCTCTTGTCAGATGCTGGCACACTCAGCGAGTGCCCCCCCCCCCCACTCAAACACCTTGCACGTCGTCCTCTTTGAGGAGCAGCTCTTAGCCGTCCGAGGTAAGGAGCCGGAGCTAAAGGAAACAACAATTTATGGTCAGGTAGTAGGACATTCCCCAGCTAGGGCCCAGCTTCGGGACTCGCTTCACTCCATGCTGCGCATCGGCATAGCGTAGATCATGGAAGCGGTCCTAATGGGCCAAGGGATCTTCATGGTTAGGCTCAATTCGGAAAACGTGACTCGCGAGTTACTTACCAATTCACCATATGCGTCCACGAAGGGGATCATATACATAGTCCCTTGGTACAGTGGCTTTACTGTGGAGGCGTTTGCTCTTCACAACAAGTTTCTTCGGCACCCGGTCACCCTTCTTTTCCTTGGCGGCTTGGCGATAGAGTATCGCCAGTTGGTGGAAGACTTTGGACGGCGCTTCGGCATTGTCTTTCTCACGTCTTTCACGGATGTAATGACAACAGCAGGAGTCCCAAAGGTACGGGTGGCAATGAAAGAGGTCAAGAATATCCCACAGTTTCTAGAGATTGAGGCTGGCGGGCACGCCTTTAGACAGCAAGTCATTGTGATGGGGCAGCAAGGGAAGTGCTTGCACTGCCACGAATTTGGGCATCAGGCAGTAGTGTGTACGCGTTTCGGCGCCAAGGCGGCTCCGCCGACAGGCCCGCACATGGATGCTAACGGCTTCACACGGGTCCAGAGACGACAGAGAGGGAGACGACAAGGGGGTGCAGACAGCTCCTCAGACCCAGCCTCGAAAGCAGGGAGCAAGTGGACAAGCGACACCCCCTCGACAGAGCACTCCACAGCCCCTCCTGCCCGCCCCACCCGGCAGGACCATAGCCCCCCACATCCACCACCCGTGCCACAGACTACCTCACCTAAGATCCCACAGCCCCCACGCCCACATCTTATGAGCCCCCCCCGCCCCCCCCCCCCCCCAACCCCCTTTGACCCTGGCCCACAGCCCCCCCTCTCCAGGGCCATGAGGCCCCTCCCCCCCAACACCCGCAAACACCTCCGTCCATCCCACCACCCCTCAATCCTCCTCCCCCCCACCACCTCCCTTACTGAGCACCCCCCTCTGATCCACACTTGGTATAGGCGTTCCCACCCAAACCCACCCCCCCTCCGCCCACAAGAGGTGATGAGCCACACATGCCTACATCCTCTTCGCACCAGTAGGGGATGCCCCTGCCGCCCGTCACACTTTCCCGAGACAGGCACAGCTGTTGCCATAGGAGTTCTTCCGCAGTGGCCCATGGTTCTACCTAAGAGTTGCGGAGAGCGGAGAATTCCCACTACCTCTAGAGGTGGGGATCTTCGTGGTCCGTAAGTCAAGGAGGAGCAAGGTCCATCTACTAGCACCACCGGATGGACCAAACTACGCCTTTTTTCTTCAGCCCTCTTACTCAAGGGAGTGGACGACTACACAGGTAGAGGAAGAATTGAAGAGTCAGGTAGCGGACCACATCTCCCAGTGGATAGGAGAAGAAGGACTAGCACTGTTTGCACAGCATTGGCCTGGTTGCATGATGGACATTAACTGGTGGGCTGGTGCGGAGGTCCCACACTTGAGCATTATCTTTCGAGGTCCTCCATAGTGGAGAGCTCTGGGGGATGTGATCGAGTGGCCCCTGGCACAAGCGGCCCGTTTCTACCAGTGTACAGAGTCACGACTCTCAGCATGGCTGATAGATGCATTGATAGTACCACCAGGAATATCTATCACCCCTATGGTCCGGCTAAGGGCCACCATGAGGGACTGGAGTTCGCCGTCCAAACTGGCGGCAAAGTATACTTACATGCCTTATAGCTTCTCCTCCTCATCAACAGCCTCCACACCGAGCAGATGCTTGTTCGGTCAGTCACAGGTTTCCCCATGAGCTTACACCTTGCATCCTGGAATGTGAATAGTCTCCACTATAGTGGGTCACGTGGTTCCAAGAAGTTGATTGTTCGACAGGAGCTGCAGCGTACCCTTGCCGGACGGATCGACATCTTACTTCTACAGGAGCACAAGCTCACCTTCACCCAGGCCTAGCAGGTTGGGAAGGTACTTTCAGGCAGCTCGCACACTTACTAGGAGCATGCCATAGGTGCCCACGTTAGGAGTGGAGGCGTATGCACCTCTATTGGCCCTAGTCTCACCGCCTGTGTACGAGACCACAGGACGATAGTAGCAGGGAGGGTTCTATGGATCAGATTGGATATTGGGGACTCGTTCCTTGGAGTCCTCAATGTCTATGCCCCTACGGAGGTTAGGGTATGCAGCAGGTTCTGGGTGGAGATCACGGATGGACTCCCAGAGGTGGACTCCTGGATCATTAGAGGAGACTTCAACAACGTGGAGGCCTTGGAGGACCAGCATGGTAGAGGCAGAAACTACCAGGGCATGGCTGGGGAGGAGCAAGAGGCATGGGAGGTCTTTCTGCTAGCAGTAGGAGCACACGATGCCTGGAGAGACCCTACCTTCCACAAGAGGGAGAGTTCTCTGGACTTCTCTTGGGGATACAGGCAGCTAGGTAGAGCCCTGCTGGAGCAGTTGGACAGGTTTTATGTGGAAGAGTGGGGAGGCTCTCGTGGAGGCCAGATTGAGCAGTTGGCAAGCACCATGTTGTCCGATCATTGCCCAGTTCCCCTGACACTTGATCCCCCAGCATCCGCCCTAGACACACGATCCTATCGGATCCCTAACTCGATCTATAGGAGGGAGGAGGTGACGAGACAGATAGAGCAGATTTGGACGAGAGAGTGGGACAAGAGGGACCGAATAGCAAAGGAGGTTGCAGAGGTCCTAGCCGAGTCGAGTAGAATCTGCCAAGAGACAGCCATATAGGCCAGGCAACAGAGCTGGGAGGAGGAGAGAGCACTCTGGCGAGACCTTGCAGCCACGCAAAGATTATTATAGGAGGCACTAAAGGATCCCACCCTCCACGCACAGGAGGTGCGCACGCAAGCAGCCATTGCTGGCCTAGAGGACATGCACTCAGAGTTCTCTTTCCGAACCTCAGTAGCCCTCTGGGCACGGAAGGGGAAAAGATGTGCAGGGAGTTCTTCCAGGTGCACCAGCCTCGCACTGTAGGAGGAGAGCAAATACGCAGCCTTCGGGATCAGTATGGGAGGACTCGTTCTAGCTTAGACGAGGTGATGGAGATTGCCACCGACTATTACACGCGCCTCTTCCAGCAGGAGACAGCCTCAACTAGAGGACAGAGATATAGACAGCAGGTCTCGGATCACATCCCGTCCCTCGTCATAGAGGATGGGATGCTCCCTCCGAGCCCCCTTCACAGAGAAGGAACTGGAAAAGGCCTTCCATACACAGGATGGGGACAGAAATGCCCTGGGGAAGATGGCCTATCTAAGGCCTTCTTCACCACCTACTACTGATGGCCTTCCAGGAGATTTTCACTTCAAGACAAATGCCAGGGAGTCTTTCAACAGGCCTTATCAATCTTCTCCCCAAAGGGGGAGACCGGTTGGAGCTTTCCCAGTGGAGACCGATCACCTTATTGTCAGTGGCCTATAAGGCACTGGCAAAGATGATTGGTAGGCGACAACGGCCCGTGCTTCCAAACATCATCCATGACACATAGACAGGAGCATCTTAGACAATGTATTTACCTTCTTTGAGGCAATGGAGTGGGCTCAGCACAGTGGGTAGAGATTGGCCGTACTACTCTTGGACTTCGAGAAAGCTTATGACAGGGTGGACTGGGATTTCCTAGAGGGCACCATGGTAGGTTGGGATTCCCCCAGGCTTGGATTCACGGGGTCTCCGCCCTTTACAGATCGGCCATCAGCAGGGTTCTCATAGGCCGAAGGCAAGGGGAGGAGTTTCAGCTAGAGAGATCAGTTCGACAAGGCTGCCCCCTAGCCCCATACCTGTTTCTTTTCTTTGCAAAGGCGATGTCTCACTTCCTCAGGTCATATGTGAGCGGATTACACGGCCTCCGACTTCCACTGAGAGAGGAGACCGAGTTGTTAGACTCAGAATATGCAGATGATACAGCACTCTACATAGAGGACGATGAGTTGATGCTGGAGAGAGTGAGGCTAGCTCTTGACGTGTTCTGTTCTGCAGCGGGAGCAAAAATCAACTGGCGAAAGTCAGTTGGTTTCCTCACAGACCGGGACTCTTGCACGGAGTGGGGTGTCCACCTAGGATTTAGTGGGTGACCAGAGGGCAGACCGTACGGTACACCTAGGGTTCCAGGTGGGACTCGAGATCACTCCTGCCCAATAGTTTCTTCCTGTCCTTGATTCTATTCAGAGGAAACTGACCTACTGGAGCACGGCTCACCTCTCACTAGCCAGCCGAGCCCTGGTTGTTAACGAGGTACCCCTAGTGACGGCCTAGTACATCGCCTCGTGTTGGTGCTTCTCCTCATCATGCGTAGTACAGCTTTGCCACCTAGTGCGGAACTTCCTTTGATCAGGGTTTGATGGTTCCAGGGACTCTAGGGCCAAGGTGGCGTGGGCGACCATCATACGACATCGGTCAGAGGGAGGGCTTAGGATCGTAGACCCAGAGTATCAGAGTATGGCACTCTTGAGCAAGCTAGTTGTCCGTGGCCTCACAGTAGGCGGGCAGACCTGGAAGGTCTAATTGCAGGAGGGCCTTCAAGACTGTAGACCGAGGCTTGGCGGTGAATGGAGGCCGTCCCTGAGATGGATCTTTACGTCAGCCCAGATCACCCCCCCCAGATCACCTTTCTTACGTAGGATGAGGAGAAGCACCAACACGAGGCGATGTACCAAGCCGTCGCTAGGAAGGACAGTGCCGAAGAGCCAACCAAAGTCTTCCATCAACTGGCAATACTCTATCGCCAAGCCAAGGAAGAGAAGGGTGATCGGGTGCCGCAGAAACCTGTTGTGCAATGCAAATGCCTCCACAGTAAAGCCATTGTACCAAGGGACCATGTATATGACCCCCTTCGTGCACGCATATGGTGAACTGGCAAGTAACTCGCGAGCCGCGTCTGCCGAATTGAGCCGGACCATGAAGATCCCTTGGCCCATTAGGACCACCTCCACGATCTGCACTATGGCGATGCGCAACGTGGAGTGAAGCCAGTCCTGAAGCTGGGCCTTGGCTAGAGAATGTCCTACTACCTGACCATAAATCCCTGTTTCTTTTAGCTCCAGCTCCTTAGCTCGAACGGCTAAGAGCTAAGGTGTTTGACTGGGAGGCACTCGCTGAGTGCGCCGGCATCTGACTAGAGGTTTCCATTGCGCATCCCTTCTAAGAGAACTACCAATCATGTCGCGGTGCTACCTGAGGGGGGAAAGTTGCTGCAGATAGAGGGAACAACTGGAGGGTGGTGGGAACAATGGACGAAGGGGGGGGGGGGGGGGGGGGGGGGCGGTGGATGTTGTATAATGCAGACGGATCCGAGATTGCGAACGGAGGCAGCGTGGCCGGGGGGGGGATCTGTAGCAGAGGGTGGCCTGGCGGGAGGAGGGACAAGGCGGCCAAATCTGTTGGAGCGGGGGGAGAGACAGGGCCGAATCCTTTGGAACAGGACAGGGCGAGATGTCGGGGCGGGACAGGGCGAAATGACGGGGCAGGACAGGGCGAAATGTCGGAGCAGAGGGGAAAGACGGTGGTACAGGGCGAAATGTCGGGGCGGAGGGGGCACAATCGCGAGCTGTCAGGGCGGGGGGGAACTCAGCATGTGGGGGGGGGGGGGGGGGGGGTGAGTTGGCGAACAGGGCACTGACGATGGCTCGGTTGAGCTGTGACGGGCACGATCAGACGGAACGGGGGGCAGCTTTCGACGTGACGGGTTGAGCTATGCAGCCCATGTACATATTCTCATACAAGACCTTTGTTAGCAAATTCCTGCCAAGTACCTTAAATGCAAAACAAGATGCTCTGTGTCATTCCCGAGATACCACTGGAAGTTATCTGAAAGAGTTACCTCTGAAGGCAGAAAAATTTTGAAAAGCCCCAAAATTTGTTGTCCCAAAAAGCACAAATTCAGTCTATGACAGACTGACACTCGTGTACATTTGCCAATGTCTGAGCTGACTTCAAAAGCCACAAATTTCTGGCTCGAGATTCACGAAATCTCTGCGATAAATGTGTCCCCGATACTTGCACAAACAGAGATATGCTCCCCGGGCACAAGCCCCTTCCAGTAGATCAAATCTGAATTAAAAATTTTGATAAATTTTACCTTTTTACCTCTGATACAATCGGTGTAGAGCTGAACCAGGTGGGCGGACCTGGAGGACCTGGTGGTAGCGCTGGCGGCTCAGCTGGAGATTTTCAAGTCTAGGGCACTGGTGGCGGCAACTGACTGTGGGAGGAGGCGGCTGGAGCTTTGCTGGTGGACAACACTGCAATGGCACAGACCAGGGCCAAAGAGCAGGCTGGAGGCAGGCATGCAGATGGTCGCACGCTGTTGCAGGTGCAGGAGTGGGCATTCAGCAGCGCATAGGTCTAGAGCTCCTGCAGGAAGGACGAGGCGCTGCTCTGGTGGCAACACACACCTGCAAATGGTGGCGGAGCAGGCAGAGGGGTGGGAGCAAGGCTAGCAAGCGCCTGTAGGACCAGCTGCAAGAAGCAACAACTGCGCTGCTGGCGCCAGGCAGCTGGCGGATGCTAGAGGTGGCTCTGGTGGAGCTAAGGACAGCTCATGGCAGTGGAGCTACTGACACTGGAGGTGGCGGCTCAACTGGTGGTGGCCCCAGGAGTTTAGTTGAGCTAAGGGTCAGCTCTGATACCAAATGTGGGAGGTGAGAATGCGTAGAGATCGAAACTCAGTTGAGAGTACAGTTGACAGTGAAGACACGACTCCCAATGCAATAATCCAAAGAGTGTAACGTGCAAGTACAAAGTACAACCCTTAAACCTTAACGTTGCTAATGTGTGTTCACGCCCGAAAGGTGTAAAACACGATAAGTGCCCAAATTGTGTAACATAGGCACATAAAATAAAAGAGAATAAAGCTAGGGGAAAATACCTCTCGTAGGGAGAGTAAAAAGTGCCCTAGTGTCCTACGGAGGATCACCAACACTCTTTTGTGAGCATAGGCGTGAGTCAAACCCAACAATCTGCAAGAAGGCCTCTCTCATCCTTGTCATTCTCTCAAAGCCACCCTGCATCCTCTCCCATCTCCCGTGGAGAGTATGGATGATCTCTGTCCAAATCCTCAAAAGAGTCTCTACTATGGATGCATCCTAAAGGTCTATAGCATGGCTGCAACTTGCAGTCCAAATGTAACAGTCTATAATACCAAGGCCTAAAATTCTCCTTCTGTATCCTCCAAAATTTGTCATAGAAATTTTTGGTTTATGCGAAATCTATACCAATAAATGAATTGTAAAGCATGTAATAGAAGATATGGAATATAAACAAAAGACATTTACACCTCGTCCAAGATTTTCTATTTGTTTTTGTAAAATAGCCTTTCTCATTCAGTTGTAAATTGAGATCAGTGCATTAGAATAGGGAGTCGCTAATGTGTGGACTTTCAAATTACAAAGACGCCAAGATCCAAGGGTATCAAGCTGCTAGCCAACCCATAATGCTACATAGCCCATTGGCCATACTTGCCACAACCCCGAGGATAGGTGATACTCCCTATAGATACATAGTCCCATTAGCCACCTTGTAGAACCCCAAGGGAAGGAAATATCTCGCCCAAATGCACTTAAGTTTGTTTTGAGAAAACCTATAGCACACTTGCAGATGAGGGCAAGTCCAGCAAAGAGTGAGAATATCACTTTTGAAGTGCTTATGACTGTGCAAGCTAAAAAACCACAACAGGTATATGACTTCCTATCTCCATTTGAAGGTGATGCAGAGGTTTAGGCTGATAGGGAGAGAGACGTTTTCCTTTTTCTGGTGAGGGAGGTGCCAAGCGAGAAGGATCTGACCATCAATTGATCTCTTATTAGGTTGGCACAAGGCTCAAGCCTTAAAATGTTGACGCAGTTCCCATTTCAGTGATCCTATTGGACCTTTGGTATCTCTACTAATGTTTGAAAGGGTTAGATAATTTAAAGAACTGCATATTTTACAGAGCTTGCTGCAATCAAGTATGTCATCTTCAAATGTGACATATTCAAAGCCCTAAGTCGTTGTCCTACCTCACCAATATACAGTAAGAAAGAAAGATGCACAGTAGTCCAGGGCTGAATAATGCATCTGAAAACGGCCAACTTTAAATAGTGTACAACTTAGCATACCAAAAGTCCTAGAGCAATCATAAAAACTTAAGGGCCAATTTGCAAAAGAGAAGGGTTCAAGAATGTTGAAATGCGATATAAATTCTCAAAGTCAACTTATATAAAATCTCAAAGCACAGGAGTACTCCTATCTCCCATATGCGTGGGAAGACTTGGTGATTAAAGTTGTGACCCTTCCTATTTAGGAGATCTTTAGCACATGCCACATCTGAGAAAATCCTCTAATGTGTCGCTAGCCTCCATGGATAAGCTAGCACCACTGGTGGATGGCCCATGCTAAAACAAACTTAAGAGCCAAAACCATATTTCATAATAAAGTGGCAAGCCAAAGAAAATAAAACCATGAAAGGGGAGAACTGACCTTGGCAGAGCTGCAGTCATGATAGATGAGCAGAGGTGAGTATGCAAGGGGAGATGCAGCAGAAGATAAGGGCAGATACAAGGAGGTATAACAGTGAGGAGAAGGTACAAGAAGATGGTAATACATAATGGCAAGGAAAAAAGAAATACAAGACAAAGGAAAGTTATATTAAAATCCATTAAAGGCTCAGTAGGCCTGTTAGACCATGAACAGCAGTTCCAACATGATTCCATAAGAAATGTCTCTTCATTGATTGTCAAATCTGTGATTGTGGCATCAGTCTACACTAGCAATCTCCAGCATTGGACCTGTAGGTGAACACAGAAGGGTCAAAAGTGATGACAAGAATGTGTGATGCAGCAAAGGCCATGCCTCTCAACTTAAATGGTGTGCTTCCACTTGTTTCCTGCATCAGAAAACTACATAACAGGTCTGCATTCAACATTCTGCATCAATGACTCTAGATTTATGAACATCGTTGGAACATATATTATGACATTAAGATGCTTGCTTGAACAAAACATCCAAGCATAGATTGAGTATACAGAAGGATACACAACTAAGAGATCACATCAACCATTGATAGCAGCAAGAATGGTAAGTTTTTAGAAATTATCATCTGAATGTTTGAACAATGTACATATTCTCATACAAGACCTTTGTTAGCAAATTCCTGCCAAGTACCTTAAATCCAAAACAAGATGCTCTGTGTCATTCCCGAGATACCACTGGAAGTTATCTGAAAGAGTTACCTCTGAAGGCAATGTGACACGGAAAAAGAACCTTGTCCAATCTTCATCATAAAGAAGGTATTCTCCTGTCAAAAGCTCATAAAGTAGACAACCTAGACCCCAGACATCAACTGCTTTTCCTACACTTCCATCTGTTGCTGGTAGCTGCAGTGAACTGCTATCAGACTTGTTTGTGCTCAAAAGCTTTAGCATTTCAGGGCTTTTTACATACTCAGTCCCTCGATTTCGTACTGTGCATTCACCACCCTGTATAAATGATGCCTTCAAGAAAAACCAGTTTTATATTTTGAGTGGATTTTAAATGCAACCGCTACAAATTGTAAAAGGAAAACTTAAGAGAAGTTTTTGTGTGCAAGAAAATAACATGCTTGAAAAACAGGCACATTGTGAGACTTCAAAGAGCAGAAACCACGCTTCTCACATGATACCAGAAGGATCATCCCTGCAGGGACTATTAGATTTGTACATGTACATGTAATGGTTTTTTTTTTGCCCAATACAATTAAGCCATTGGTAATCTGATGGATAATTGAACAGGGCAACCCCTTTACATCACCTCTTCACAAAGACACAAAGCACATTCTGCTATAGGTTGATTTGCCTGAAAAGATACCACAACTAATAATTCTTTTGGATAGTACATATAGAAATAGAAATAGTTCCTAGACTCTGCCGCTTCTGTTGCAGCTCAATCTCCTCCTCTCCAAACATGCAATAATGTTATCCCAAGCTACTATGTCCTTTATAATCTCCTATCAAAGACATTTCCCCTCACCTTCACTGTGTCTAAAAAGAAGAAAATGGGGCAAGCCGAAATACAGGTTGCAGCATCCAAGTCCAGAATAACGCAATCCCAAAAACAAGCTGCAGATTCCAAGTCCAAAATGGGGCAATACTAAACATGGGCTACTATCATGGGGACGTGAAATTTTTGGGATGCTCTAATCTTGCTAGTAACATTTGATTAAGTTAATAATCAAATGTGCAATGTTGTTAAGCACGTGTGTTGCACATGGCAGTTATTTCATGATAAATAGGCCAAGGACCCTGAGGATGCAGTGGGTGTCAAAGGCAAAATTTGTGATAAGTTATGCCAACTAGGCTTTGGTAGTCAATTGGTGCCAATTTGGACCCTAGGAGAGTTGTTTGGGTATTAAGTTTCATTTTAATTAATTAATTAATTAATGCCAATCTAAGGGTCAAAAGAGATTGGGGACCACTCCAGAATACAAAGCCTAGCCAATTTAATTATGGATGGGCACATTTAATTTTGGTCATATACATAGTCCAACTTCTTTCGAAGTACTTGTGGAATATGGGCATATGCAAGACACCCAAAAATACGGAAGTGGCCAACAGAAGGTTTGCGGCTGTGCCAAGCCTCAAAAGGTGTGACGGTTTTCAAGGCCTTGGTAGGGCATCTGTTCAAAATGTGGCAAGCGCACATGACGGCTTCCATCCAAAAACTATGAGGCAAACTCTTTGCCTTCAGCATACATCTGGCCATCTCCATGAGTGACCGATTTTTCCTCTCTGCTACCCCATTCTGCTGTGGAGTATATGCAGTAGTGTACTGATGGATAATGCCCTTCTGCTGCAAATAAGAATTCAGCATAGAGGACATGTATTCCCCCCCTCGGTCCGAACGGAGAGTCTTAATCTTGCAACCAGACTGAGTTTCCACAAGTGCACTGAAAGCCAAAAATGCATCATACACTTCTGACTTCTTTTTCAAGCAGTAGACCCAGCACAAACGTGTAAAGTCATCAATAAATGTTACAAAATAGTAACAACCACCCAATGACTGTGTCTGCATGGGCCCACAAACATCCGAATGCACAAGCTGCAATCTGGCTGTTGCTCTAAAAGCAACATCACGGGGAAAAGAGAAACGATGCATTTTCCCCAAAATGCAACCCTCGCATAAATGCTCAGGAGGTCTCTCCAAGAGAGGTAATCCATCCAACATCTGAGTACGCTGTAATAGCATCAAGCTGCCATAGTTTACATGCCCCAAACGAGCATGCCATAACTCTGCCTCTAACATAGCAGGAGTAAGAGTGGATGTCAAATATGCAGACTGATTTACCGAAAGAGCATCCAACTCATATAACCCATGACACAGAGAACCTGTTAAGACCAATGTCATGTGTTCCTTGTCACGGACCATGCAACGGTCATCATCAAAGGTGACCTGCAAACCACAACGTGCCATAGAAGAAATGGAAAGCAGATTCTTCTTAATGCCAGGCACATACAAAGCATCCTGTAGGCGGAGAATAGAGCCATCAATGGCTGTAAGCTGAATCTCCCCAATACCACGAACAGGGTATGATGCATTATTAGCACACTGAACAGACTTCCCAACGGGAGGTGCACCAAGAGAAGCAAACAAATCTCTACGAGATGTGATATGCCGTGAGGCACCACTGTCAAAGAACCAAGTGTCAGCATCCTCTGTAGAGCTAAATGCTCTATCAGCCCAAGAGACATCATAACTGCAAGTGTAAAAACAATAGTCCCTGTTTGCAACAAAGGACGCGGACTCACTAGCAGTGGAAGGAGCTGCAGAAACAGACATCCCTGACTCCTTTTTCTTCTCTTTGGCGATGCGCTTCCTGCACTCAGTGATGTAGTGGCCAGGCTTCTTGCAGTAATGGCATTTTCCTTTCTTGGCTTGCGTGCCCCCCTGTTTCTGACTTGTCTGTGAAGTGTTACTACTACCAGAACTCTGCGAAGCATTTTTCCCTTGGCTGTTTTTACCCTTCTGCCTTGACATAAAAGCCTGCTCAGAGGCTATACCATCCACACCACTGTTCCGTCTAGTTTGTTCCTCCTCTAGAAGCAAACTGACAAGCTGAATGAAAGTGATAGGCTCGTTCGAAATCCTCATAGTGAGGTTCAAGGCAGTATGAAAAGCCAAGTAAGAGGGAGCCAGTGAATTCAATGTCGTAGAAATCAGCTGCGCATCTGAGTAGTACTCATCCACATTCATGAGCTGCTCCCGCAAGTCCTGAATTTTGTTGAGATGATCCTGCATAGAATCACCCTCATTCATCTTTAGAGTCTCTAGCTCTTTCTTCAAGAAAGAGATGCGAGTCTCATTCTTTCCTGCAAACATCTGCTCCAATGTCAACCAAGCTTCTTGTGAAGAAGCTGCTGAACGAATATGAGGAATGATAGAACGCTGAACTGCCAATGCAATCAGCGACATAGCCTGTGCATCCCGTGTATCCCAAGTTTTCTGAGCTGCAGTTCTTGGGGGAAGTGGCTGAGCGGGCTGAGGTGGAGGGGGCTGAGGTTGCCCTCTTGCACGTCCTCCTGGAGGAGGAGTAGCGGGAGCCACAACTCCCGGTCGTGCTTCCTCTCCACTGACATAATCCCACAAATTTTTGGCCACTAATACATTCTTCATCATGAAAGACCAAAGGGAATAATTGTTCCCATCCAATCGGTCTTCCTTGGACACATAGGTGAATATATCTCCTCCCTGATTTGCCATTATTTCCCAAAAGGCAATAGAGCAATGTGAATGCAGTACGGGCTGGAAATCTGCAAATTTCCAGAAATTGCAGCAAACACAAGTCTGCAATTAATGTGCAAAGGGTACTCTGTCAAAAAAACTGTCACTGATGCACGCTTCCCAAGGTGCAATTAGTGCTCAGCAGCACTAAAACATCAAAAGCCCCAAAATTTTCTGCCCAAAATTTCTGTCACAAATGTCTGTTACAAAAGCCCCAAAATGTGCATTCAATGTGTCACAGACAGACACAACACGTTTCCCAATGCTGAAAACTGAACCTGCTGTTCAGCACGTTTCCCAATGCTGAAAACTGAACCTGCTGTTCAGCACGTTTCCCAATGCTGAAAACTGAACCTGCTGTTCAGCACGTTTCCCAATGCTGAACCTGAACCTGTTGCACGAACTCCTGTGTAAAAGAAAAGTGCAGAATGTTACCTCTGCGTGTTGACGACGGGCACGATTCCCGAGGTAATGACTGCTGGGTACAGTCGGGCTGACGCACAGGTACAGGCGTGCAGGTCCAGTGACACGCGCAGGCAGGACTGGTACGTGCTGGGCAGATTGCGCGCTGCGCAGAATTGGCGGCACGCTGTGCAGGACAGGTGGCACGCTGGGCAGGGCGCGCTGTGCAGGACAGATGGCGCGCTGTGCAGGACAGGTGGCACGCTGGGCAGGGCGCGCTGTGCAGGACAGATGGCGCGCTGGGCAGGGCGGTGCTGCGCGCTGATTGTTGGAGCTGCACGCTGGGCAGAGGTGTTGTCTGGTGCTGCGCGCTGACGGACTGACAGGAACAGGCAGCTGGGGCAGAACTGGCGGGGGCTGGCTGAACTGGCGTCGGCTGCAGACTGCAGACTGAAGACTGCTCTGAGCTGAGCTCTGATACCAAATGTCAGATGGGAGAGGATCGAGGTGCAGCTGAAGTGCAGTAGACAGTGTGAGAGTGAGAGACAGAGTTGAGCACGATACCCAATGCAATAGTACTGAATAGAGTGTTAGCTGAAAGTACAAATGATAACCCTTATACCTTAGGGTTATAAGGGGTTGTTCACACCCGAACACAGTAAGTGCCCGTAAGTGTGCACCACAAGCACATACAAAATAGTACACATAATCTGGGGGAAAAAAACTCTCCTACCGAGAGTAAAAAGTGCCCCAGTGTCCTAGTGATCACCCGCACACTCCCATATGAGCGTAGGCGTAAGTAAGGCGTGTGAGATACCCAACACTATCATGCATCTCTTTGTCGGCGGCGTCGACAGGCAGCGGAGAACCTGCTGGTTTTGGTCCGTTCGCTGCTGGTGGACACTCCGGATGATGCATTTCTGCTTGCACTGGCCATGCAGGTGGCTGATCTTATTAAAGAGTTCCAGTTGAGATCATATCAGTAGGCCAAACTGCAACATCTAACGGAGACTTTGCAAGATAGTGCGTGTCAAACCCATAAGTTCTTTCGAGCTCTCCACGCCTCTCCTGCTCGAGAGAATATGACCAGACTCGAGGATGCAGAAGGCCACCTTATCCTGGATCTGCAGACTATTGTGCATATGTGCAGGAATTATTTCCGCGACCTTCTCGGTTCTACTTCTCCACCTTCAGCCCAAATTACTCAGGCCCGTTCGGTTTTTTATGACCTGGTCCGCAATCAGCTTCCGCAGGACATGCAAGCTACTATGGAGTCAGATATTTGTGAGGCAGAGGTTATGGACGTCTTGTTACACTTGCCTAAGGATAAAAGTCCGGGCTGGGATGGTCTCACTAATGAGTTCTTTGAGGCTTTTGCTACCCAACTGGCAAAACCATTGCAGGCTTTGTTTCAGCAGGTGTGGGAAACGGGGATCATGCCTTCCTCATGGAAAGAGGGACTTATTAAGCTGCTTCCAAAAGTTCCTTCGCCATCTAAGTTGACACAGTGGCGCCCAATTTCTTTGATGGGTTCAATGTACAAAATCTTTTCCAAAGTAATGGCGAATCGGCTCCATAAGCATCTCCCTGCCATTGTGCACCCTCTCCAGTATGGTTTCATTAAGGGCCGCAATATTCTGCACAATGTATTGAATGCTCAACTGGCAATTGATTATGCAAGGCATTCTCATCAGGAGGTAGTACTGATTCAACTGGACCTGGAAAAGGCTTTTGACTATCTGGACTGGTCTTTCGTTTGCTGAACTTATGTCTGCTATGGGCTTTGGTGCTCGGATGTCTCGTCTAATCTACACCATTAGCACTGCGGCGTCTTCGCGAGTCATGCTGAACGGAGGTGTTACTGAGCCATTTGTCCTTGCCCGCTCTGTCAGACAGGGGTGCCCTTTGAGTCCTCTATTCTTTGCCCTTGCGACACATCCAGTTCTTTCCATGTTATCTCATATGGCAGCCTCTTCTCAGTTGGCCGGACTGTCGCTTCCTACAGGACAGCACTTCATTAGCCAATCCCTGGCGGATGATAGCTTTATGATTTTGCGTGCGGACAAGGATAACCTTCGAAAAGCATTGGATGTTTGGGGTCTCTTTGGTCAAGCGTCCGGCCTTCGTATCAATGCGCTCAAATCAGCCATTCTCAGCTGCACGGAGTCGGATTTGCAGTCCTTGGACTGGCAAGGTCTGGTTGTTCCTCGTGGCTCCATTGTCAGGCATCTTGGGTATCCTTTGGGTGTTGAGGTTCCCCCAAAGCAGCTTCTGCAGTGGATTTCTCAGAAAATGGTGGCTAAGTTTATGTATTGGAAGTCTCAGGCCTGGCCCTTCCATGTTCGCCTCAAAGTAGCCCAAACAATTATGTTGCCAATGCTCACATATTTCTTGCCATTGTTGCCCTGGACTACTACGACTCTGAATGCTCTTACTCAGTCTATTCGTTTCATGCTATGGAAGAAGGATTCATTGCACACAGGTGTTTCCTGGATCTCTTGGTCGCATGCATGCGCCCCCAAACGCATGGGTGGCGGAGCTCTTTTAGATGCCCAAACTCACATGCAGGCACTCCGTTGGTCTCTTTTTCGCGCCATGTGCTCGGATCATCATCCATGGGTAGATATAGCCCGTTATTTCCTTGAGGCCCATGGGCTTTTGCATGGTAATACCCAAATCCGGAGTTCTTGGTGGCATGTTCTTAATGCTGATTCACGGTTCTCCAGTTCATCTTCATCGCTACTTACTCATTTGGTATGTTCCTGGAAAGTGGTCCTCCAGAAGGCTCAGTGGCATCCAGCGGAGGATCGCTTAGCTACTAACTCTTTTCAATTGGAATTGCTGGCAGTCTCGCGTTTACTTTCATGGGAAGGTAAACATGAGCTTAGACCACAATTCAACCGGATGGCACGTTTGGGCTTGTCTTCAGTTGCGGATGCCACCCTTGCCAGTCGCAATGTGCTTATATCATTTCGTACAGCTAGGAGGCTTTTCAGGATCCCTCGTGGATATAGGCCTTTATGGGAACAGTGTCAGATGGGAGAGGATCGAGGTGCAGCTGAAGTGCAGTAGACAGTGTGAGAGTGAGAGACAGAGTTGAGCACGATACCCAATGCAATAGTACTGAATAGTGTGTTAGCTGAAAGTACAAATGATAACCCTTATACCTTAGGGTTATAAGGGGCTGTTCACACCCGAACACTTACTTACCTTAGGGTTATAAGGGGCTGTTCACACCCGAACAGAGTAAGTGCCCGTAAGTGTGCACCACAAGCACATACAAAATAGTACACATAATCTGGGGAAAAAAACCTCTCCTACCGAGAGTAAAAAGTGCCCCAGTGTCCTAGTGATCACCCGCACACTCCCATATGAGCGTAGGCGTAAGTAAGGCGTGTGAGATACCCAACAAACCCCCCTGGAGTGAAGAGTGATCAAGTGTACAAGGATCATCCGCCACCAAAGGGCGTCAAATTCAAAGCATCGCGAAATGCTTCAAATGTGTCTCGTGGAAGAGCTTTGGTGAAGATGTCTGCCACATTGCTGGTGGTAGGACAGTAGACAAGGCTGATATCACCTGCATGTAGCCTCTCTCTGACAAAGTGGTAGTGAATCTCTATGTGTTTCGTGCGAGCATGAAACACAGGGTTCCGTGCCACTGCAATGGCACTCTGACTGTCAGTATATAAAGGAGTAGGCTCCGTAACAGATACATCCAAATCAGCAAGTAAGCGTCTAAGCCATACGCACTCAACTGCAGTAGTGAAGGCTGCCTTGTACTCAGCTTCACATGACGACGTGGCAACAGTGGATTGTTTCTTGCTAAGCCAAGAAATGCATGACGAGCCAAGAAAGAAACAATTGCCACTAGTGGAGTGACGAGTATCAAAATCACCAGCCCAATCAAAGTCACTGTAAGCATGTAACTGCAGTGGTCCCCCCTTGGCATAAAGCAATCCAAGAGCTCTAGTACCCTGCAAGTAACGAAACACACGCTTCACAGCTTGCCAATGCGACATACGAGGCTGATGCATGTACCTGCTCAAAACTGAAACGGCAAACTGTATGTCTGGCCGAGTGTGGCATAGATAGATGAGACATCCCACTGCTGGAGCATAAGTATGGATATCAAACAAATCACTGTCATCATGTAATGACAGTTTGAGCCCAGGTTCCATGGGTGTACAAACTGGCTTGCAATCCTGTAAGCCAAACTTCTCAAGAAGTTGCCCAATGTACCTTGACTGACATAATCCAATGCCTCTAGCATCATGTACAAACTGGATGCCCAAGTAATAGTGCAAAATACCCAAGTCAGACATGTCAAAAGTTTGCTGTAAATTATTTTTGAATGCTGAAATCTGATCAGCACGTGTTCCAGTGAGCAAAAGGTCGTCTACATATAGACACAAAATCAGCATGGATCCCCCCTCTTTATGTACATAAAGGGTAGACTCAGATGGGCTGTTTACAAACCCCTGACTAAGCAAGAAAGCATCTATCTTTGCGTACCAAGCTCGTGGAGCTTGTTTCAAACCATATAGAGCTTTTTTCAGCTTGCATACTAAATTTTCTGAGCTTTCAACTGCAAAACCAATGGGCTGCTGTACATACACTTCTTCCTGAAGTTCCCCATGTAAGAATGCAGTCTTTATATCCAGCTGATGCACTTTCCAACCAAAATGTGCAGCCAAGGCAATCATAGACCGAATGGTCGTCATACGGGAGGTAGGAGCAAAGGTCTCCTCATAGTCAATGCCCTTTTTCTGTGCGTAGCCTTTAGCTACCAGCCGTGCCTTGTACTTATCTATGGATCCATCTGCATTCCTTTTCAATTTGTAGACCCATTTCGTACCAATGGCACGCTTGCCAACTGGCAAAGACACCAAATCCCAAGTATGATTCTTATGAATAGAATCCAATTCAGCTTGCATGGCTGCCATCCAATGCACACTATGTCGTGCATCCTCAAAACATTCAGGCTCCTCATTATCATGAGTACATGCTGCCATAACAAACTCCATGGAATGTGCTGAATCATGTAGTCGAGTTTGCCTTCGAGTACGACCAGCCAAGGGTGTTTCCAAATGATTATCTCTCATAGTCTGCGTGTACCATCTAGGCACCTGTCTTGCTTCCTGACTGTGTACAAGTTCCTGCTGAATTTCAGTTTCAGCAATGTGCTGATTTACTGCATGTTCCATAGGAGCAGCTGGCTGAACATTAGGTTCATTTGCTGAAGTACCAGCTGAATCACCAAATGTGATGGGCAGCAGCCCTTCAAAGACATCACGGGCAGCCTGATATGTATCAAAACCAGCCAAGGATAATTCTGATTTTTCATCAAATATAACATCCCTGCTGACAAAAACCTTCTTGATCACGGGATCATAGAGTCTGTAGCCTTTGCTTTCGCTGCTATATCCCATAAAGATGCATTTTACAGCCTTGTTGTCCAACTTCTTTCGAAGTACCTGTGGAATATGGGCATATGCAAGACACCCAAAAGTACGGAAGTGGCCAACAGAAGGTTTGCGGCTGTGCCAAGCCTCAAAAGGTGTGACGGTTTTCAAGGCCTTGGTAGGGCATCTGTTCAAAATGTGGCAAGCGCACATGACGGCTTCCATCCAAAAACTATGAGGCAAACTCTTTGCCTTCAGCATACATCTGGCCATCTCCATGAGTGACCGATTTTTCCTCTCTGCTACCCCATTCTGCTGTGGAGTATATGCAGTAGTGTACTGATGGATAATGCCCTTTTGCTGCAAATAAGAATTCAGCATAGAGGACATGTATTCCCCCCCTCGGTCCGAACGGAGAGTCTTAATCTTGCAACCAGACTGAGTTTCCACAAGTGCACTGAAAGCCAAAAATGCATCATACACTTCTGACTTCTTTTTCAAGCAGTAGACCCAGCACAAACGTGTAAAGTCATCAATAAATGTTACAAAATAGTAACAACCACCCAATGACTGTGTCTGCATGGGCCCACAAACATCCGAATGCACAAGCTGCAATCTGGCTGTTGCTCTAAAAGCAACATCACGGGGAAAAGAGAAACGATGCATTTTCCCCAAAATGCAACCTTCGCATAAATGCTCAGGAGGTCTCTTCAAGAGAGGTAATCCATCCAACATCTGAGTACGCTGTAATAGCATCAAGCTGCCATAGTTTACATGCCCCAAACGAGCATGCCATAACTCTGCCTCTAACATAGCAGGAGTAAGAGTGGATGTCAAATATGCAGACTGATTTACCGAAAGAGCATCCAACTCATATAACCCATGACACAGAGAACCTGTCAAGACCAATGTCATGTGTTCCTTGTCACGGACCATGCAACGGTCATCATCAAAGGTGACCTGCAAACCACAACGTGCCATAGAAGAAATGGAAAGCAGATTCTTCTTAATGCCAGGCACATACAAAGCATCCTGTAGGCGGAGAATAGAGCCATCAATGGCTGTAAGCTGAATCTCCCCAATACCACGAACAGGGTATGATGCATTATTAGCACACTGAACAGACTTCCCAACGGGAGGTGCACCAAGAGAAGCAAACAAATCTCTACGAGATGTGATATGCCGTGAAGCACCACTGTCAAAGAACCAAGTGTCAGCATCCTCTGTAGAGCTAAATGCTCTATCAGCCCAAGAGACATCATAACTGCAAGTGTAAAAACAATAGTCCCTGTCTGCAACAAAGGACGCGGACTCACTAGCAGTGGAAGGAGCTGCAGAAACAGACATCCCTGACTCCTTCTTCTTCTCTTTGGCGATGCGCTTCCTGCACTCAGTGATGTAGTGGCCAGGCTTCTTGCAGTAATGGCATTTTCCTTTCTTGGCTTGCGTGCCCCCCTGTTTCTGACTTGTCTGTGAAGTGTTACTACTACCAGAACTCTGCGAAGCATATTTCCCTTGGCTGTTTTTACCCTTCTGCCTTGACATAAAAGCCTGCTCAGAGGCTATACCATCCACACCACTGTTCCGTCTAGTTTGTTCCTCCTCTAGAAGCAAACTGACAAGCTGAATGAAAGTGATGGGCTCTTTCGAAATCCTCATAGTGAGGTTCAAGGCAGTATGAAAAGCCAAGTAAGAGGGAGGCAGTGAATTCAATGTCGTAGAAATCAGCTGCGCATCTGAGTAGTACTCATCCACATTCATGAGTTGCTCCCGCAAGTCCTGAATTTTGTTGAGATGATCCTGCATAGAATCACCCTCATTCATCTTTAGAGTCTCTAGCTCTTTCTTCAAGAAAGAGATGCGAGTCTCATTCTTTCCTGCAAACATCTGCTCCAATATCAACCAAGCTTCTTGTGAAGAAGCTGCTGAACGAATATGAGGAATGATAGAACGCTGAACTGCCAATGCAATCAGCGACATAGCCTGTGCATCCCGTGTATCCCAAGTTTTCTGAGCTGCAGTTCTTGGGGGAAGTGGCTGAGCGGGCTGAGGTGGAGGGGGCTGAGGTTGCCCTCTTGCACGTCCTCCTGGAGGAGGAGTAGCGGGAGCCACAACTCCCGGTCGTGCTTCCTCTCCACTGACATAATCCCACAAATTTTTGGCCACTAATACATTCTTCATCATGAAAGACCAAAGGGAATAATTGTTCCCATCCAATCGGTCTTCCTTGGACACATAGGTGAATACATCTCCTCCCTGATTTGCCATTATTTCCCAAAAGGCAATAGAGCAATGTGAATGCAGTACGGGCTGGAAATCTGCAAATTTCCAGAAATTGCAGCAAACACAAGTCTGCAATTAATGTGCAAAGGGTACTCTGTCACAAAAACTGTCACTGATGCACGCTTCCCAAGGTGCAATTAGTGCTCAGCAGCACTAAAACATCAAAAGCCCCAAAATTTTCTGCCCAAAATTTCTGTCACAAATGTCTGTTACAAAAGCCCCAAAATGTGCATTCAATGTGTCACAGACAGACACAGCACGTTTCCCAATGCTGAAAACTGAACCTGCTGTTCAGCACGTTTCCCAATGCTGAAAACTGAACCTGCTGTTCAGCACGTTTCCCAATGCTGAACCTGAACCTGTTGCACGAACTCCTGTGTAAAAGAAAAGTGCAGAATGTTACCTCTGCGTGTTGACGACGGGCACGATTCCCGAGGTAATGACTGCTGGGTACAGTCGGACTGACGCACAGGTACAGGCGTGCAGGTCCAGTGACACGCGCAGGCAGGACTGGTACGTGCTGGGCAGATTGCGCGCTGCGCAGAATTGGCGGCACGCTGTGCAGGACAGATGGCGCGCTGTGCAGGACAGGTGGCACGCTGGGCAGGGCGCGCTGTGCAGGACAGATGGCGCGCTGGTTGTTGGAGCTGCACGCTGACGGACTGACAGGCGCAGGCTGGACTGGGCAGGAACAGGCAGCTGGGGCTGACGGCACAGTCTAGCTCAGCGCAGGGAGGCTGCGCAGGCAGACTGACAGGCGAAGGGGCACGCTGGGCAGACACAGGGCAGAGGACACGCTGGGCAGAGGTGGCAGCACGCAGGTACAGGTGGCTGGGGCAGAACTGGCGGGGGCTGGCTGAACTGGCGTGGGCTGCAGACTGCAGACTGAAGACTGCTCTGAGCTGAGCTCTGATACCAAATGTCAGATGGGAGAGGATCGAGGTGCAGCTGAAGTGCAGTAGACAGTGTGAGAGTGAGAGACAGAGTTGAGCACGATACCCAATGCAATAGTACTGAATAGTGTGTTAGCTGAAAGTACAAATGATAACCCTTATACCTTAGGGTTATAAGGGGCTGTTCACACCCGAACACTTACTTACCTTAGGGTTATAAGGGGCTGTTCACACCCGAACAGAGTAAGTGCCCGTAAGTGTGCACCACAAGCACATACAAAATAGTACACATAATCTGGGGAAAAAAACCTCTCCTACCGAGAGTAAAAAGTGCCCCAGTGTCCTAGTGATCACCCGCACACTCCCATATGAGCGTAGGCGTAAGTAAGGCGTGTGAGATACCCAACAAACAGTTTTTGAGGGAGCTCCAGTGCAGACAACCCTTTCCTGCCCTTGCTTTGGATCATCCTTGGCAGGATTGGGACCTACAAGGCCGGCTGCATTTAAGCAAAGCTTCTGCTAACCAAGTGTACCATCTTCTGATTAAAGATCATCAATGGCTAGTTACTAAAGCGAATGCTTTATGGGGATTGCGTAAATCCCGGTCATGGTGGAGGGAAACTGTGATGGAGGGCTGGTTGAACAAGACACCCTTCAAATATAAAGTCTTTCTTTGGAGAGTGATGATTGGTGGTCTTCCGCTTGCTTCAGCTCTTTCCAAGCGACGAATCTCCAATGGCAACTGTTTCTTTTGCACCACAACTGTGGAATCCGCCCGCCACCGATTTATTTCTTGCCCCATTGCTAAGAAAGTCTGGTTATTTTTGTCGGTTGTTTAGCAAGGAGTGGTTGGTTTCACCCTGCGTCCCTTTGATTGGGTTTTTGGGCAGCCCAAATACCCCACTCCGGCACAGCCCCATATGAAGCTCATGTATCACTTTCTTCGATATTGGGGCTGTTGGCATAACTGGACCATTCGGAATGCTTTTCTTTTTGACTCCGCCTATAATGTTCAGCGACATATTGCGAGGCTTAAGGGCCTCTTGTATTGGCAGCTAGATCTTCTCCAGCATTCTGATTTGCTCTCTAGGGAGGACTTACGTCCCTGGCATATGGCAATTTCCTCCGCGCCTTTGCCTTCTTGTAGTACTTAGAACCTCTTCTCATGATGGCTTAGATTGTCGTCATGTATCTTGTAATCAAGTAATCTTGTATTTTTTTTCGTAATTAATATAATTACCTTTTACGAAAAAAAAAAAGAGAGAGAGAGAGAGAGAGTACAATTACCTTTTACGAAAAGAGAGAGAGAGAGAGAGAGAGAGAGAGAGAGTATTTTTATGAGAGAGAGAGAGAGGAGAGAGAGAGAAGAGATGTCGACTAACGGGATGCGGCGTGACCTGTCCTCCGTCGTCGGGCCCGTCTGGCCCATCGCCTCCGTCGCCTGACTCGCCCCGCTCTCGTCTGCGGGCTCTGCACCTGTTCGCCCTGCTCTGCGTTCGTTCACGCCCGTGCACCCTGCTTCGCGCCTGTCTGCCCTCGTTCACGGCTATCCCGTCTCGTCCCATCCCGTCCTGTCCCGTCCTGTGCTGTCGTCTACGGGCTCTGCGCCCGTCCGCCCTATTTCACGCCCGTTTGCGGGCACGCCTCCCTGCCCTGTGTGCAGCCTCAGGCCTTCCCTCCGGGCTGTGCAGGTTCACCTCGGCCCTGTGTGCAGGAAAAACGAGAGAGAGAGAGAGAGAGACTCGCCTTGTCCTGCCCTGTCTTCTGCCCAATCGCGCTGCCCAAACGCCCTGTCTTCTGCCCATTCGTCCTGCTGGTCCTTTTCTGCTGAGGCGCTCAGCTGCGGTAAACCCTAAGCCAGACAGTTGGCAGAGAGGCAGCATCTCGGCCGGAGTACCCACTGATCTGTACAAAGACAGAGAGCGAGAGAGCGAGAGAGAGTGTGAGCGCTAGTGAGAGAGCAAGAGAGTGAGAAGCAGAGAGAGAGGACAGAAGTATGGCTGGGCTGGATCTGGCTTTTATCGACCAGACGGTGGCAGCCCTTGGTCCGGATTCTGATACAAAGGAGACGGACGAGATGGTTTCTTGCACGGAGGAAATGCCTTCTGGTTCTGACCTGCCACCTGCGGGCAAACGCTCCAAGCATACTTTTGACGAGACAACGGGTCCTCAGGAACATTCCCATACGCAAGTTGCCTCTGATTCTGTGCATTCGTTGGAGATTGACTAGGAGCATTTGCTGGAATTTGCAAATACTCTGCTTGGCGATTATGTTCAACATAATCATGAAGCTTTTTTCTGACTCGAAAACTGATGAAGTGCTGGAAGCCACGGTGGACCCGAAAACTGTTTTGTGATCTTTTTCGGTGTTTTATGACCGTGCGGTCATACTCTTCTTCACTGGCAGGATCCCAGTGCTTTCCCATATTCGTCAGTGGCTGCACCATGTATTACAAGGGGAGTGTGTTGAGGAGATCTTTCTTGGACCCCACAGATTTTATGAGGTGCTGCTGAAATCAGAGAAGCCTCGGGCTGAGCTCCTGTCCAAATTGCCATTGTTCTTTGATCGCCGCTTGGTCCATGTGGTGCCATGGCGCCCTATGGCAAACTTTCAGCGCCTGCTTCAACGTGAATGCCCAGTGTGGGTTGAAGTGGAAAATTTTCCGGTGGTCTATTGGCCATTGTTAAAGGATGCGATGGCAGTTGTGGGAATGGTGCTGGTTCCCCCAAGCCTAAGGGCCATGAATCAAAATCGTTTATGTATGTTAAGGGACACGGCCAGAAAAAGGCCTGCGTGGCTTTGCCTCAACTGCTCGGGCATGCATCCTTTGCACTTTCGCTTGAAATGGGGCAACTTTGCAGGCCACTGCTTCTCCTGTGGCAAACTGGGGCATTTTATGGCTGAATGCCCAGAGCGGCAACCATCTTCAGATGATGCGCATGTTGTGATGCCTATGGATGACATGGTGCTTGATGCTCCGGCACGGGAGGCCCCCCAGCCACCTAATGTTTTGGATAAAGGTAAACAACATGTCGGGGGTTTGGATTCCCGTAGCAATGTCTGGCAAGAGGCACGTCCTAAAAAAGGGAAAAAGTTGGATGCAGGCCTGGCGGATTCTGAGCCTACAGTTTCACAGGATTCCATGCGCACATATATGCGCAGGAAAGAAATGTTCTCTTCACAGCATGCGGCGCGTACTATGGTTCCTTCTGCCCCCCGTAATCAGTCTACAAGGAAAGTATATACAGAAGGTCCAAAGGGCCCACCTGCTAAACTAGCCTTTGATACTAGAGGTAATGTGATTACACCCTGGAATTGTCGTTATCCCCGTTCCACTTCCAAGGCAGTGGATATTCCCTCTACCTCTAAAGCGGGCCGCCAGAATTCTTTTGCAGTGTTGGCTGATTTTCTGGATGAAGGTGTCCTAGACATTCTCGCGGAAAAGGTGAAATCGAGGCAACAGGTGCCTCGTTCCTGATTCTCTTTTTTGAAGATATATGAAGATAGCCACGTGGAATGTGCGAGGCATTTGTTCTCGTCATAAGCAACATGCCATGTGGACTGTCTTGCATGAGAACCAATGGGATGTCTTATGTGCGGTTGAGCACAAGAGTCACGGTGAAGCAGGAAAAGTTATGGATTGCCATGGGTTTCGCCTGTTTTATGCAGGGACACATGCTATGCACTATTCTGGCGTGCTTATGATTGTCCATGAGAAATACCAGCCTGTTCTTATAAAAAATGTACAGGGCCGCTTTGTGGTAATCGATGTTTTATTTGAAGGAGAGATCTTATGGTTGCTGGGCCTCTATGCTCCGAATGACCCTGCATCTCGACGGGATCTTTGGAAGACTTTGCAGAGCTCCATGTCACTTGGCAGAAGGGGTTTTTTGATGGGGGATTTCAATATGTGTGTTGACTCTTCTTAGTCCAGTTCAGGGCATTCGGTGATGGATGCTCCGGAAAGTCGGATGTGGAATGACACTGCTCTTTAGGTACTTAAGCAAGATCTTTGGTCTTGGCTCCACCCTTCTTCTTCACGATTTACATTTCATTCCGCTCAATATGCAACTACCTGGTTGCGATTGGACCGAATGTATATCATGCAGGGGGATGATTTTCTTCCTGAGATGCTGGAAATGAAAGTCTTGCAGCAATATGCCTTGTCGGACCATTTCCCTCTCCAACTTGAGATGCTTGCGCAACCTATTGCACCTTTTATGCAGTTGCTGGAAAGACTCCCTTTACGTTTCAACTCGTCCTATTTGAAGCATCCAATCTTCCAGGGCTATATGCAGCAATTAATTGAGAGATTTCTATTAGACTTCGCCTCTGAGGGCCTGGCTTCTTTTGCACGGCTGCTCTCTAATGTGCACCGGGTTGCTCGGCAGTATGGGATCCATCATGCCTCTATTTGTCGGAGGCGTCAACACGCAGCGGAGGACTTACTGGCGGTGGTTCGTTCATTGCTGGTGGACACCCCAGATGATGAATTTCTGCTGTCACTGGCAATGCGTTTGGCTGATCTTATTCAAGTATTTCAGTTAAAATCTTATCAGCAGGCCAAACTGCACCACTTGACTAACACTTTGCAAGATAGTGCTTGTCAGACTCATAAGTTCTTTCGCGCATTGCATGCTTCTCCTGCTTGAGAAAATATGACTAGACTCCAAGATTCCAAAGGTCGCATGGTCACTGATCCGCAGACCATTGTCAATATGTGCAGGAATTACTTTCTGGATCTTCTTGGTTCTTCTTCGTCGCCTTCTAACCAGGTTACGCATGCACGTTCAGTCTTCTATGATCTCGTCCGCCAGCAGGTTCCATTTGATATGCAAGCTACTTTGGAGGCAGATATTTGTGAGGAGGAGGTTATGGATGTTTTGTTACACCTGCCTAAGGATAAAAGCCCTGGGTGGGATGGTCTCACCAACGAATTCTTTGAGAACTCGGCCACCCAACTGGTGAAGCCATTAGCGGCTATGTTTCAGCAGGTTTGGGAAACAGGGGTCATGCCTTCCTCATGGAAAGAAGGCCTTATCAAACTGCTTCCAAAGGTTCCTTCGCCGTCAAGGTTGCAACACTGGAGACCAATTTCTTTGATGGGTTCGATGTATCAAATCTTTTCCAAAGTGCTGGCGAATCGGCTTCACAAGCACCTTCCAGCTATTGTGCATCCTCTTCAATATGGTTTCATTAAGGGCCGCAACATTTTGCATAATATTTTGAATGTGCAAATGGCTATTGACTATGCGAGGCACTCCAGTCAGGAAGTGGTATTGATTCAACTGGATCTGGAAAAGGCTTTTGACTATTTGGACTGGTCTTTCATTGCAGAACTTATGTCTGCTATGGGTTTTGGTCCTCAGATGTCCCGATTGATCTACACCATTAGTGTTGCGGCTTCTTTGCGCGTTATGCTCAATGGTGGGGTTACAGAGCCATTTGTCCTTGCACGCTCAGTGAGACAGGGTTGCCCTTTGAGTCCTCTCTTCTTTGCCCTGGCGACCCACCCAGTTCTTTCAATGTTATCTTCAATGGCAGCTTCTACTCAGCTGGCTGGATTGTCTCTTCCTTTGGGACAACACTTCATTAGCCAATCGCTGGCTGATGATAGCTTTATGATTTTGCGTGCCGACAAGGACAATATTCGCAAGGCATTAGATGTTTGGACGCTTTTTGGTCATGCTTCTGGACTTCGCATCAATGCCTTCAAATCAGCCATTCTCAGTTGCACGAAGTCTGATTTACAGTCATTGGGCTGGCAAGGTCAAGTTGTTCCCCGTGGCTCCATTGTCAGGCATCTTGGATACCCATTGGGGGTTGATATTCGGCCAAAGGAACTGCTGGAGTGGATTTCACAAAAGCTGGCAGCTAAGTTTATGTATTGGAAGTCGCAAGCGTGGCCATTCCATGTCCGCCTCAAAGTGGCTCAGACAATTATGCTGTCGATGCTCACATATTTCTTGCCATTGCTGCCCTGGACTCCTACTTTGAAGGCTCTCACTCGCCCCATTCGTTTCATGTTATGGAAGAAGGATTCATTGCACGCAGGTATTTCGTGGATTTCATGGTCACATACATGTACCCCCAAACGCCTGGGTGGTGGGGCTATTTTGGACACTGAAACTCATATGCTGGCTCTTCGTTGGTCTCTTTTTCGCACTCTGTGTGTGGATCATCACCCGTGGACCATTATAGCCCATTATTTTCTTGAGGACAGCGGGCTCCGGCATGGTAATACACGACTTCGGTGCTCCTGGTGGCATGTCCTTAATGCAGACTCTCGGTTTTCCAATCCCTCCTCCTCTCTGTTACTGCATTTGGTTGGCTCCTGGAAAGACAAACATGAGCTTAGACCAAGATTTAACCGCATGGCCCGTTTGGGTGTGACTTCAGTTGCGGATGCCACCCTTGCCAGTCGCAATGTCTTTGCATCGTTTCGTACTGCCAGGAGACTTTTCAAAATCCCGCGCAGATACTGTGATTTATGGGAAAATATTCTGTCGGTGCTTTAGGGCAGGCAACCATTTCCTGCCATGGCTGTGGATCGTCCTTGGCAGGACTGGGACCTTGCAGGCCGCTTGAGTCTGGAAACGGCATCTACTAATCAGGTGTATCATCTTCTGATTAAATATCACCAATGGCTGGGTGTGAAAGCTAATACTGTATGGGGATTGCGGAAATCTCAGTCATGGTGGAAGGCAACTGTGATGGAAGGCTGGTTGAATAAGACCTCTTTCAAATGTAAGGTCTTTCTTTGGCGGGTCATGATTGGTAGTCTCCCTCTTGCCTCGGCCCTTTCCAAGCGTCGAATCTCGAACGGCAATTGTTTCTTCTGTACCACTACTGTGGAATCGGCCCGACATCGATTTATTTCTTGCCCGCTCGCCAAGAATATCTGGTCATTCTTGTCACAGGTTTGGCGCGCGGTGGTGGGATCCTCACTAACTCCTTTCAATTGGGTTTTTGTGCGCCCAAAATACCCCACACCGCCACAATTGCATATGAAGATCTTATTCCACTTCTTCAGATACTGGGGATGCTGGCACATTTGGACCACTCGGAATGCCTTTCTTTTTGATTCGGCATCTAATGTACCAAGACGCATTGCCCGGCTTAAAGGTCTTTTGCATTGGCAGATAGATCTCATTCGGCACTCGAACTTGCTCCCTCGGGAGGACTTGCTTCCGTGGCATATGGCAATTTCCTCTAGGTCTTTGCCATGACTTGTGTAACTTCTTCGTGGCCTAGTATTGGGATTTTACACACGTTGGCTTAGGGCCCTCGTGTATCTTGTAATCATGTAAACTTGTACCTTTTTTTCGTAATTAATACAATTACCTTTTACGGAAAAAAAGAGAGAGAGAGAGAGAGTATATTACCTTTTACGAAAAAAAAAAGAAAAAGAGAGAGAGAATATATTAACGTCTCTAAAAGGCCAATGTGGCCTATGAGACCAAAGCAATACATACAATGATGGTGTGTTTCTCATCTGGAACGAGAAAAAGATGAAAAACATGCCTATAAGACTGAAAAAAAATGAAATAGTGTCCTATAAAAGGGAAACATGTCAATGATCTGAAAGTGAGAGTAGAAAAAGGAAAACTCTCCATCAATGATATGTTTGTTCTCTAAGGATGTGTATCTCTGCATGGCTGAGGCGTCTCGGCATCTGTCTCCTGTGGCACTCAATGATGGCTTTAATTTGTCTGTGGTGTGGATGTCTAGGCCTACGTCCGAGTGGACGTGGGCACCTAGACCGGCTAAGTGCCATTGCTCTATCCAAAGGGACACCTACAAAAGATGAGGTCCAATGATGATGTACTCCTGTAGGCTGTGTGGCAGTAGTAGTGGTATCTGCCATACTCTATCGTGTATCAGTGAAAAAGTCAGTGACTGCTCTCTGTCTATGTGAGCCGAGCTGTGGGGGCCTCCTACTCTGTAGAATTGTTGCTCTGTGCCTTTGGAGCTCCAAGAGGAAGAATCCCAAGCATCTCTGATCCTCAAACTGCATGATTCGTCTCAGGGATCCAAAACCCTCTCGAAACAGACAGTGGTATCTACCTCGTATGTCATAATATACAGTCCATTTTTTTAGCAGAGAGCAGCAAATTGCTGCAGGCGACAGCCATCTGGGGGCCTCAACAAGCAGGTGATAGCAAGAGGATCACCATCTAGAGTTAGCGACTATATTTATGGGCCCTCAAGCAACTGGTTACTGCATTTAATGTAGTGTGGTATGGGCAGCAGGCAGAATTCAATCATTTCCCGTGTGGAAATCAGAAATTTCTCTCGCCTCTGGCATTCTCTCACCTTCTCCGGTCAATTCTCAAAACATGTCAACATTTCTTAGCCATTTGGAGAAAATCTCAGTCAGATTTGGTGGGCAGCAAACAGGAATTCTACTATAAACCCTAATTTACAGCAGGGTTTAGCAGCTACCTTGGGACCCATGCCATTAGTAGAAGACATGGTACACTAAAATCAGCACTTGCAATTTGTAGTACTGTCAGGGACTTCAAATACCAACCCATCCATTGTGAGTTTTGAGGCAGCATTTGGCTAGTTGGGGTTCCATTAGAGCAAGCCTTGGGTGAAATTCAAGGGGCAATTGACCCAATTTGTTTATTGATTATTGGTACAGCAAAGGGCTTTTGGATCAATCCATTAGCAATAAAGTCGAAGAAATACCGAAAGGGGTGCCAATTTTGGGGCCAACACAGACGCCCTATTCGCCCAAAATTAGCGTCCCTCTCAGTATTTCTTTGACTTTATTACTAATAGATTGATTACAATCCAAGATTCCACAATCTCCTTGGCTGATCCAAAAGCCCTTTGATGTACCAACTATCAGCAAACAAATTGGGCCAATTGCCCCTTGAGTTTCACCCAAGGCTTTCTCTAATGGAACCCCAACTAGCCAAATGCTGCCCCAAATTCACAATGGATGGGTTGGCATCTGAAATCCCCGATAGTACCATGAACTATGGGTGTTGATTTCAATGTATGATGCCTTCTACTGATGGCATGGATCCTAAGGTGGTTGCTAACCTAATTACTGCCATAAATTAGGGTTTACAACAGAATTCCTCCTGTTGCCTACCAAATCTAGCTGAGATCTGCTCCAAATGGATGGAAAATGCTGATATCTTCTGAGAATTGACAGGAGAAGATGAGAGAATGCCAAAGGAGAGAAATTTCTCATTTCCATGTGGAAAATAACTAAATTCTGCCTGTTGCATGTACTAGACTGCATTAAATGCAATAATCTGCTGTCTAAAGGCTCATAAATGCAGTCACCAACTTGTGTATGCTATCGCCAGCTCCAGATGGTGATCCCATTGCTGTCATCTGCCTATTGAGGCCCCCACATGGCTGTTGCCTGCAGCAATTTGCTGTGCTCTACTCAGAAAATGGACCAGCACCTCCTCTCTCTGTCCCAGGCTGAAAACTGACTAAATGGCTCAAACCAAGCCCAAAAATCATTTTCTCAGTTTGCATGGGTATTTTTGCCAAGTGAAAGCCTTCTAAACCCAATTTTCAGCATTATCTAGTCATAAATTAATTTTCAGAATTGAATAATTCTGAAAATTAATTTCAGCCCTTCTAACCCTGCCCAAAATTAAATGTGCCCATCCATAATTAAATTGACCAGGCCATTTGCAACCTGGAGTGGTCCCCAACCTCTCTTGACCCTCAGATTGGCATTAATTAATTAGTCAATGCCTAGTCCCTAGTATCACCACACCGACAGTTAATGGCCAAATAACTATCCTAGGGTCCAAACTAGCACCAACTGACCACCAAAGCTCAACTGGCATAACTTATCACAACTTTTGCCTTTGATACCCACTACATCCTCGAGGTCCTTGGCTTGTCATCATGAAATAATTGAGATGTGCAACACATGTGCTTAACAACTTTGCACATTTGATTATTAACTTAATCAAATATTACTAGCAAGATTAAAGCATCTCAAAAATTTCATGTCCCCGTTACACTACAACATCCAAGTGTAGTGAGCTTTTCTTACTTGAAAAGTTATTCCATTATGATTTCCCTATAACCAATATAGATACTTGCAAAGGCATAGAAAAAGGCCATGATTCACAACATTTTGGATGCCAAATCATGTAGAAACCTGGCCCAAAAATTCCAAGACATGCATATTTTATTAACCCAAATCTTGAAGCAATACCACTACTAGAAAAGGTTGTTTGATAATGGAAAATAGGGAAAGTGCACCCAAATTGTTGCTTCATGAATTCAGCTCCCCTTGCTTTTCCTCAACCCAACATATCATCCTACTGCATCCTCCCCTCATACCACTTCTCCCTTTCCTCAGCCCACCATCGTTCCCTCAGCATATGCTATTTCACCTCCCTTGCTTACTCATTCCATCAGCCCATCACGACTCTTCTCCCTAATCTTTTCCATTCCCCACTTTCCACTTCTTCCAATCTCCCTTGCCTACTCATTCCATCAGCCCATCACCTTCCTTCTCCCTTATCTTGGCCACTCTCCACTTTCCACTTCTTATAACCCCCCAAATAAGAAATTTCTTTAAATAGCACCTCAGGAAAAACCTTCCTCAAGATAGAACACAAAGTACAAAATAAGTCATGAAAAGGACAACAAAGTACATAAAAAATAAAGCACTGTGTAAACAGCCAGTCGGGCAAGCTGAATTCCAGACCATGCATGACTCAAAGTGGAAGACCATGCTAGAGTCCCATGTATGAATAAAAGCATCTCACCTCCTCATACACTCAGAGTCACCCTGCAATCTCTCTCATCTCTCATACAAAGTGTGGATAACCTTTGTCTAGATTCTAGAGACAATCTATGAAAAAGAACTTTCCTGGAGATCAATGATGTGACTGCCCCTTGCCATCCTAATGAACAAACAAATAATGTTGGCAATCAACTCCCATCTATGGCAATGCCCCTCAATCCACTATGAATTCAAGAAGTTTGGTGTGAGAATCATTCTCAAATGCTGACCAATGAATAGAGTGACTCCATGTAAATCCTCATATCTCCTTCACACTTCCCTTCTGCTCCACCCACATCTTCAGAATCTCTTTCTTTCGTATTCTGTAATCTAGGATTGCAATCCACTTCTACATCTAACACACTGGGAGTCGGGTCTTCCATCTCTACTCCTAGTTCCTTCTCTTTCTCTACAGCCCATGTCATTTATCCTCAAGTGAATACCACACCCTGGAACATTGTTAGGGGGAATCCTCACTCAACATATCAATCTTGACTTTGAGCTTCAAGAGTTTTCCATTAACAAAAGGGATGATTTGGAAAGTCAAGTTGGCTAAATATAGGTCATTACTCACTATGCGGCATGAGATCGCACTTAGCATATCAATCTCGACTTTGAGCTTCAAGAGTTTTCCATTAACAAAAGGGATGATTTGAAAGTCAAGTTGGCTGAATATAGGTCATTACTCGCTAAGTTTGCTACTACTAGCTCAATGAAGTCAAATGATGATCAAGTCACATTGTTTTTAAACAAGCCTCCTGAAAAGTATTTCCACTTCATTGAACACATCATCTTGTTGCCCCGATTGCCAACTTTCTATGAGTTCAAATATTAGTACTTGCATTACATGAGGCTACATGATCAAGTCCCCATGAAGTCCTCCCCACATTCTTATTCAGAGAGGGGTCTAGTTGCCTCTTCTTCACAAGGGAAAACTAGAGGTGGCAAGAACTCTCAAGATGCAAAGACAACTCAAAACAAGAGTGGCACCACTTCCCTAGGCAAAACCAAACAAACTAAACCCATTTGGCAGCAACTCCTTAAAGAGAATAGCTTTTGCACACACTGCCACTGATCAGGCCATGTGGATGAGGAGTATTATACCAAGGCCTAAGGCCTCCCACCTAAGAAAACATAGCAAACATTGGGACTTCCTCCACTCTTGTTGGATAGTTCAGTGGGCCTACGACTCCCGTTGCTGCCCCATCTGCTCCTTTTGCCACAATTGCCACTGGACATGTACACAAACAGTTTCAGCAACCCATGTCTTTCACTACCCCCAAAGGATTAGTTGATTGTTCTGGTGGTTCCTCAACCATTACACTAGTTGCATCCATTCCTAGATCTCCTCCTACACCCCACCCTGGGCACACTTTCCCACCTCATCATGTGTTTCATTGGCAGTGACCTACAGGTGGCCATATTGCACATATTTCATTTTGCTTTACTTTTCTCTTTTGTTCTACTTTAAACATCTCACTCCTAACCTCTATTTTGCAAATTTCGATCTCTCTTGCAAGGTTTTGTATTTTCAATGTAGGGCTAACATGCAAGTTTGTACTAGTCCTTCCTAGGCTGGAGACATGGACTGCACACCATTCCTTTCGTGGTTTCATCTTCCAAGAAAATTTTCTCTCCTACCAACATGGAAGCTTCCCCTACCAAGGTAGATCATACAGCATCTCTCTTGAAGCTATAATAGCAATGACTTCTACTTTGCTCTTCAAGTTGAGGTGCTTTATCCTTATCTTCAACTATCATCATTTTTCTCGACACTACACGAACCCCAACATCAGGCTTCCCTTCCTCCTTCGGCCTTGACATCTAGGGTTGAGAGAGTTCCTACCCTTTCTTGGTATTCTACAGGATTCAATATTTGTCTTCAACATCGGCCTCCCTTCCCTGTTGTACCTCCCCTTTGCATTGCATGATCATCATCATCTTTGTACTAGGGCACTTGAGCAAGTGAACAATTATTCCACGAGGGACACTATCCAAGGGGCACCTACTGCATGCGCATTCTCATCATGTAGCACACAACTCTATGTATCTCATTCTGCAAAGCACACCTAGGCGGAGCCTAAGCTCTCTCCATCGATCGTTCTTCACCACCTTACCACCACCTCATCATACTTCATCACCCTTTTCCTCGTCATTGATACCATCGAGTGGTTGGGATAGCTTGTTTCTTTTGTGATGTGTTGGATCTAACCATCTCTTTTCATTCTCCCCCGGGGGCATAGTTATTTAATAGGCTGCAAATCATTGTTTCTCTTCACCAAACATTTTTTTTTTAAAGTTCGATGTGGTTCCATCCACCTTTGCAAGACTTGGTACACCACTAGACAACCCATGAGTACCCTTTGTCTAGTGCCCTATCCTCTCTAGGGTGGCTATTTGGACTCTCTTGGTAAGATAACCATCACCTCTCTAGTCTTGGTAAGTCACTAGGCAACCAACATGCACCCTTTGTCTAATGCCTCGGCTACTCATCATCATCTTTGTACTAGGGCACTTGAGCAAGTGAACAATTATTTCACGAGAGACAATATCCAAGGGGCACCTACTGCATGCGCATTCTCATCATGTAGCACACAACTCTATGTATCTCATTCTGCAAAGCACACCTAGGCGGAGCCTAAGCTCTCTCCATCGATAGTTCTTCACCACCTTACCACCACCTCATCATACTTCATCACCCTTTTCCTCATCATTGATACCATCGAGTGGTTGGGATAGCTTGTTTCTTTTGTGATGTGTTGAATCTAACCATCCCTTTTCATTCTCCCCCGGGGGCATAGTTATTTAATAGGCTGCAAATCATTGTTTCTCTTCACCAAACCTTTTTTTTTTTAAGTTCGATGTGGTTCCATCCACCTTTGCAAGACTTGGTACACCACTAGACAACCCATGAGTACCCTTTGTCTAGTGCCCTATCCTCTCTAGGGTGGCTATTTGGACTCTCTTGGTAAGATAACCATCACCTCTCTAGTCTTGGTAAGTCACTAGGCAACCAACATGCACCCTTTGTCTAATGCCTCGGCTACTTTGGGGTGGGATGCCTTGGGGTAAAAATGGGCTTGAGCTTTTCTTCCAATCCTTTCTTGGTTCCACTTTTTGGGCCTGAGAGGGAGTGTTGAGCTAAAAATTCATCTCATACTCATTAGCTCTTTTAAACAATTCCAAAACATGTACATTGCCAAAAGTTTCATCAAACGAGGAGCGGTTCTAGAGAGTTTCTATGTCCCACATGCAAAACCCTAATTTGTGAGGATCCTTCTGCATCTATAAATAGATAGGCTGCCCACTATTCAGCCCCATCCTTGTTTTACAGGTTTCAACCAATCAACCCTCTTCCACTACCTATCCAGCCCCAAACGACTGCTACTACATAGACTACTTTTTGCAAAAGAGCTTTCCCCCTTTCTTTTGCAAGTTGCCTACCAGCTTTCATGGATTCTTGGAGCTCCTAACCTCTTAACCATGACCCTTACTCCTTCAATGGCCACTTAATTCTTCTTCATGGTAACCTTGGGAGTAGTGTGCCACTTCAAGGTTGTTCTTGCTATTGACATGGCAAAAGTGGCGAGCAAAATTTTGCTGCTTGTAGGTTTGAAAACTCCCCTCCCCTACACCATCTGCTTAATCTCTTGATAGGGGGCTTAGTAATGTTCCAAATGCCTACCATATCCAAGGAAAGCTTGAGACATGGTTATTCAACGATCTTACTTCTCTTCTTGAGTCATATTCAACAATCTTGAACTAGTAATAATAGGGACTAGTAGTTACCTCAACAACTATGGCCCAACCTCCCACTGCTATCGGTGATGGCAATTGATCACCTTCAGGCAATTACATTGTTGCATTTAACAATTCCATCCCTAGAGACTACAGCATTCTAGTTTCCAACTTACATCAGCCTTATTTGCATTTGCATTTGCATCTACATGATGCCATTTTTGTGTTTTCAGCATTTTTCTTCATCAGCCTCTACTCTAACTAGTGGTTACTGCAGTCGGGATCCATCTCCGATGGACGATACACATCAACACCTCCCTCAGCCTACTCCCACAAGAACCACCAGCTGCTGGGCAGCTCTACCCTTGAGCATCTTATATATTCTTTCCTTCATTTACAACATTCACTTCAGAGTTCTCTCTCTTCTCTGTTTGCGTTTGTGTCTTTTTACATTTTGCATTTTGAGTTCTCCATTTTGTATTTATTGCGTTACTGTCAAAGTTATCATGTTTTAGTCATGTTCATGCATTTTGTTTTTTTTTTGTGCAAACCCTAGCATATCTCCACAACATCCAATTAATGAAATGGATAATTAATTGTAAATTTTTTTAATTTAATTAATTATCACTAAAATTTTCTTTTGAAAGGCTGCCTACGTGGCAAACTTGGCCATGTAAGCTGGGAGAAGGCTGTTTGGGGCTCACTAAGTGTGATGCCAACCCTTCTACAGGCAGGAGGAGGAAGGAGAGACTGTTGTTGCTATTGGCGCCTAATCCAGGAGGGAATTCCAGCTACAGAAATTAGGTAGGGAATAGGCCTTCTAGTAGGCATTCTAGGAGCTCACTATAGCATTTATGGCACTTCCTACCGTAGGTGACAGCATCTTGACCCTTCAATGTAGCAGGTGACAGTTTTGGTGACCGTCTCATTGATAATGGCAGTAGATTTGGGCCACTTCTCACCTTAAATTTCTCTCTCATCAGCTTCTTCTCTCGTCCTTTGACATTTTCTCATAAATCATCAGCATATTCCAGCCTTTGATGAAGGGTAGCAATGGTACACTGTTGTCAAACCCTTATTTACAACAGTAACTAGGGTTTACTTAGTTACCTTGGGACCCATGCACATTCATCGAAGACTCGTGCAATAGATCAGTAGCTGTGATTGAACAACTTGCAACTGATTCAAAGGGTACCTCCATCCCCATTTGCTTTGGCCCAAATGCAAGAGTCCAAAAATCAATTTGTGCCCATTCCTTAGTCTAAACAAGGGGCAATTTGATAATTGTTGCTGCTGGTTATTAATGACACCCCATTGTATTGAAATTTGAAGATCAGTCCATATCTGAGTGTGCTTCAAGTTAGTGCAATACAAGTTAAAGAAGTACTGCAAAAGGTGCCAGTTGTTGGGGCCAATCCGATGTTACCTATCCAAGATTAATTGGTATGAATTTTCAGTATTGTAAATTCATGACTTACTGTAATTAAAGTTAAACCAGGTCAATCACCACCCTATTCAGTTACGAAGGCTGGTTTCACGGTTCCATTGCTAGGATCACATAAACTCTCTTGAGTAGGTGGGCCCATGGCACCTAATTGCAAGCCAGAGTTATTGCACATTGCTGAATTTGTAATCAGCTGGGCCCAATTCAGCAACCATGTCATGATATTCTAGTAAAATGGGTTCAGCCATAATGATGCTTTACAATTTGAAGGTTCACAAAGCATTGGGGGTAATGCAATGCTTGATCTTGGAATGGGCATGCAGCATGGGCAGCTTACTGAGAATGTGGATTTTGACCATGAAGTGGGTCTCTCAAGGCCTCAAAATGTTGATAACCAACAACAAGAAGAAGAGGATGATGATCAGTTTAAGGCACATTTGAGGAAAACAGCTGACCTCTTTGCACCATTGGCAAAGATATTTGCAATCCTTGGATGCTTCTTTGAAAGACAGCAAGGGCAAGAAGAAGAAGTCATGTCCTAGACCTTCGGGACCGCATGAGATTCCATAGGAATAACCATTACAACATCAAGATGCACCTAATGTTGGTAATGACCAAAAGCAAATGATGCTAGAGGGGCAAACATAGCAGTTACAAGGCCATCTTGGTAGTGTCAATCCAATGAGTTTTGGACAACAAGGCATGCATGCTAATGTGGAACACCCGGCATACTTGGGTGGTGGATCTAACTTCCATACAATTGCCGGTCAAGGGGCCTCTATGGGGATGTATTGCACGAACTCTTATGGTATGCAGCAAGCAACGCATGGAATGCAAGGCCCAATGTATCTAAGTATGGCAAGTGGAATGCAAAATCCCATGTATCATAATTTTGGCATACGCCTGGGGCACAAAGTGGCATGTTTGGTAATGCATTTGCTAACCTCCATGTGGAATGAATGTTGATCATGTAGATGCTTCATATGATGGTGGTCATGATGCAAAAAAAAAAAACAAATGTACTTTTCCTCTACCCATCATTTTATGATAATGTTGCACCTAAAGGCAAGGCAAAGGACTTCAATGAGAGTGGCAAAGCCATGAAGTTTGAGACCTTCAATGGTACACAAGATAGATTGAAAGCTTTGCACCAATTTGATGCAGCCTACTCAAGAGGCAACTTCACAGAGTCATCAAAGGTACGAAAGGCATCCACTTTCTTCTTGAAGGGTAATGCATTGCAGTGGTGGACATCTGTGTTGATGCAAGGTAGAGCACCCTCAACATGGGTTCAGTTTAAAGAGTTCCATTTAGTAAAATTCAAATTTTCTTGAAAGTGAAAAAGAATAAACAAACAAGAAGATAGGTATCACCAGCATATTTGGTCTTATAGACTCAATTAATACCAATCACCATTAAGCATATCAGAGAGATGGAGATAGATTCATAGGGAGTATATGTGAGGAAGGCTACTCTTTTCTCTACCTCAAGAGGAAAATCACTGCAACTAGACTATCAATATTATCTTAAGATTTCGAAAGATAATGTTTTAGGTATCATTGCACAATCATAGCATACCTTACTTTGACCAAAATCAGCAATACAAACTCGAAATGGCAAAGAGAATTTTCCGTCAAACTTTGGATACCAAAAATCTTCCTCACATTGGAGGGTTTCAAGCGGCTCCAACAAGATATTATCACATTTGAGATCATAATGTACAACATTGTGTGATTCCAAAACTTTCACCTATCAGAAACAAAGTAGCATGTTAAGCTAGTAAATCACATGTACTAATATAAATAGGAGAAATAGGAGAAACCAATCTTTTCATTGCTTTACAGCTGAAGCCCTCAATTACTTCACAGTCTAAATATTCGTGGAATATAAACAGGAGAAATAGGAGAAACCAGTCTTTTCATTGCTTTACATCTGAAGCTCTCAATTTACTTTACAGTCTAAATACAATCTTTATAATCCTATGGTATTAAACATAAGTACAACTTAAAACCCAAATAATTTTAGTGAACCTAAAAACTGCAAAAACAAGATTGAGGCCTAGCAATGGGCAACCTCTCTAATTATAGATAGATGGGTCCTCCCATTTAGGGTTTGGCTTATGGGACATAGACACTCTCTAGGATTGCGTTTCTTTTTCATAAAAGTTTGGTAAATTTGAGCTTTGGGACTGTGATTAAGAGCTCATTAAGTAATAATGCATTTGTAAGCTCAATATGCCCTTCATATTTTGGTGATTGGCACTTTCTTCCCCCTAGGAGCCTTCCACATGATTTGGTATTATAGCCCATCTGAATAGTTTTCTTTTTGCAAGTAAAATGTGGCTGATTATATTACTCAAAAAAACTAATTACAACAGAGTGCTCATGCTCAACAGACTAGCTGGAGCCGATGCAAAGTCACCAATACATCATGTCTACAAGCCTCTCAGGGCGGTCTAGGGGGGATGGGGGCAAGAAGCCATGGGGGGGGGGGGGGGGGCAGGTATATTGTCAAATGGGGCTGCCTGCCTGCATCACAAAGAACAGACCCTGGCCGCCCCACGTATGCATGAAGTGACCGTGAAGCTCCTGACGAGCCCTAGACTCACCCTACACCTGATCCCATCGGCCGCGGAGGGAGTGGATGATGGAGGTCCATAGCTCTGCTAAAGTCACATGTGCTGAAAGTCTCACTCCGCCGATAGCCTCCTAGCACCGCGCCTTCCATATATGCCATCCAGTAAGACTCCCTATGATATCCCATACCTCTGAGCGGTCTGCTGTGGGCTCCAGTACCTGGGGAATGGGTAGAGTCTCCAGATCGACCACTGCGCACGACCCTGCTTCGATCATGAATACCTTGTCCTGCATCCCGGCCTCATACAAAAGGTGACGGCCCTGGCTGACTGCCAGCCAACAGAAAGCTTCCCATGATATACACCCAAGGCTGGGTGCAATGCGTCGAAGGATACGGCATGCTCCTCTCCACACAAGTTGCGCCTCCTCACATGACCGAAGGCAATGATTTGGGGTTTCCAAAGGCTGCTGGGTGCAGCGCTTACAGCCTCCCTCCTGCATCTGGGCAAGCCAGCTTCCCACCGCCAAATCTCCATGTGCCACTAGCCATAAGAAGTACGACACCCTCCTCGGCCTCCACCTATCCCATAGGCGGTGCTAGGAGGTCCATCGGAAGGGCTTTGTGATGCTGTCCTCCGCCCAGTGCCTACTGCGTGATAGCACCCAGTCCATATCCTCCTACATCAGTACATGTCTACCGATCCTAGCAGTGTACTCTAGGAACCCGGGTGGCTTTTTGGCAACCGCAGAGGCCGGCCATAGCCACTCTCCTGGATCCCACTCCAGCTCATCAAGTGGTCTGCCCTCCCAAATCCAAAGGCGCCACTCCTTGAGCTCCTTCCAGAAAACATAGGGGTCCAGTCGCCATGTCTTCCCCTGAAGACCCACTACCCAAATCCTCCTCCACGAAAGGGTGGCAATCCCCTCCTCCCGCCCTCTGTCAAGGGCCAGGCGTCCCCCCTCCTGAACGGCGAAGAAAGTCCCCTGCAGGGCGCCACCCACTCTACCTACCACCTAAAGGGGGATGCCTACTGGTGAAAACCTAGCTGCCCATGCCTCCCTGGGCTCTATCGGCTCTCGTATCGAGAGAGCAAGCCATTCCGGAGGTATTGCTGCGTCTATCTCTCTTCTCCTCAACTCCACTCCTCTTTGGCAGCCTGATACTCGCTGTAACACCTCCCCGTCCGCCATCCTATACACCTCCCGCCATGTCCTGATGGTACGCGCGGGCCGGCCTCCCACCCAGCCCAGTATATGTGGGGTCTGATCTTTGACCTGGAGGTTCCAGATCAGCGGCTAACAATCTATTTCCTCCTGGCAACCTGGGGGGCTAGGGCTCAGGATTAGGGCCTTACAGAGGCCTTGCCACACGCGGAGTAGGCTGCAAAAGAAAGGTGATCTGGGGGGGGTGATCTGGGCTGATGTGAAGATCCATCTCAGGGACGGCCTCCAATCACCGCCAAGCCTCGATTTGGAATCCTGAAGGTCCTCCTGCAATAAGACCTTCCAGGTCTGCCCGCTTGGTGTGAGACCGCGGACAACTAGCTTTCCTAAGAGGGCCATACTCTGATACTCTGGGTCTATGATCCCAAGCCCTCCCTCTGACCTATGTCGTATGATGGTTGCCCACACCAGCTTGGCCCTGGAATCGCTGGAGCCATCAGACCCAGACCAAATGAAATTCCACATTAGGCAGCGAAGCTGCATTACACACGATGAGGAGAAACACCAACACAAGGTGATGTACCAGGCCGTCGCTAGGAGGACCTGGTTAATCGCCAGGGCTCAACCGGCTAGTGAGAGGCGAACTGTGCTCCAGTAGGTCAGCTTCCTCCGAATAGAATCAAGGACAGGAAGAAACTGCTAGCAGGAGTGATGTCGAGTCCCACCTGGAACCCTAGGTATCGAACGGTCTACCCTCTGCTCACCCATCTAAATCCCAGGTGGACGCTCCACTCCGTGCTGGAGTCCGGGTCTGTGAGAAAACCAACCAACTTTCGCCAGTTGATTTTCGCTCCCGCTGCAACGCAGAACACGTCAAGAGCCAGCCTCATTCTCTCCAGCATCACCTCATCGTCCTCTATGTAGAGGGCTGTGTTATCTGCGTACTCTGAGTCTAACAACTCAATCTCCTCTCTCAATGGAAGTCGGAGGCCGCGTAATCCGCTCACACATGACCTGAGGAAGTGAAACATCGCCTCTGCGAAGAGTAGGAACAGGTATGGGGCCAAGGGACAGCCCTATCGAACCGATCTCTCCAGCTAAAACTCCTCCCCTCGCCTTTCGCCTATGAGAACCCTGCTGGTGGCCAATCTGTACAAGCTAGAGACCCCACGAATCCAAGCGTAGGGGAATCCCAACTTCACCATGGTGCCCTCTAGGAAATCCCAGTCCACCCTATCGTAAGCTTTCTCGAAATCCAAGAGTAATACTACCAGTCTCTGCCCACTGTGCTGAGCCCACTCTATCGCCTCAAAGAATGTAAATACATTGTCTAGGATGCTCCTATCCTGGACAAAGCTTGCATGTGTGTCATGAATGATATCTGGAAGCACGGGGCGTAATCGCCTACCAATCATCTTTGCGAGTGCCTTATAGGCCACTGACAATAAGGTGATCGGTCTCCACTGGGAGAGCTCCAACTGGTCTCCCCCTTTGGGAAGAAGACTGATAAAGCTTGCCGAGAGACTCCTTGGCATCTGTCCTGAGGTAAAGATCTCTTGGAAAGCCTCCTCCCCCGGGCATTTCTGCCCATGTATGGAAAGCCTCCTCTAGTTCCCTCTCTATGAAGGGGGCTAGGAGGGAGTGTCCTATCTCCTCTGTGAGGAGGGACGGGATGTGATCCTATACCTGCTGTCTGCATCTTTGTCCTCTAGCTGAAGCTGTCTCCTGCTAGAAAAGGCGCGTGTAATAGTCGGTGGCAATCTCCATCACCTCATCTGGGCTAGAACAGGTCCTCCCATGCTAATCCCGAAGGCTGCGTATCTGCTCTCCTGCGGTGTGGATCTAGTGTACCTGGAAGAACTCCCTGCACATCGTGTCCCCCTTCCGCGCATAAAAGGCTGCTGAGGTGAGGAAAGAGAACTCCGAGCGCCTGTCCTCTAGGCCAGCAATGGCTGCACGAACGCGCACCTCTTGTGCGTGGCCAGCAATCTCTGCATGGCTGCAAGGTCCCGCCGGAGTGCCCTCTCCTCCTCCCAACATTGCTGCTTGGCTTGTATGGCTGCCTCTTGGCAGATTCTGCTTGACTCGACTAGGACCTCTGCAACCTCCTCTGGTATCCGGTCCCTCCTGTCCCACTCTCTGGTCCAAATTTGCTCTATCTGTCTCGACACCTCCTCCCTCCTATAGATCGAGTCACGGATCCGATAGGATTGTGTATCTAGGGCCGATGCTGGGGGGTCAAGTGTCAGGAGAACCAGGCAATGATCGGATAACGTGGTGCCTACCAACTGCTCAATCTGGCCTCGACGAGAGCCTCCCCACTCTCCCACATAAAACCTGTCCAACCACTCCAGCAGGACTCCACCTAGCCGCCTGTATCCCCAGGAGAAGTCCAACGCCCTCTCCCTCCTGTGGAAGGCAAGGTCTTTCCAGGCATCACGTGCTCGGACTGCAAGCAAAAAGACCTCCCATGCCTCCTGCTCCTCCCCAACCATGCCCTGGTAGTTTCTTTCTCTGCCCTGCTAGTCCTCCAAAGCCTCCAGGTTGTTGAAGTCTCCTCCAACAATCCAAGAGTCCACCTCTGGGAGTCTAGCTGCAATCTCCACCCAAAACCTGTTGCGTGCCCTAACCTCCGTAGGGGCATAGACATTGAGGACTCCAATACACGAGTCCCCAATATCAAGTCTGACCCATAGAACCCTTCTTGCCACTATCGTCCCGTGGTCTCGTACACAAGTGGTGAGACTTGGGCCAATAGAGGTGCATACGCACTCCTGTCGTGGGCACCTATGGTGTACTCACAGTAAGTGTGCGAGCTGCCCAGAAGTACCTTCCCAACCCGCTGAGCCTGGGTGAGGGTGAGCTTGTGCTCCTGCAGAAGCAAGATGTCGATCCGTCCGGCAAGGGCAGACTACAACTCCTGCCGAACAATCAACTTCCTGCAGCCATGGGCCCCACTGTAGTGGAGACTGTTCACATTCCAGGATGCAAGATGTAAGCTCATGGGGAAACCGGTGACTGACCGAACAGGCATCTGTTCGGTGTGGATGCTGCAGATGAGGAGGAAAGACTGTGAGGCATGCAAGTGCGCTTTGCCGCCGGTCTGGATGGTGAACTCTAGTCCCCCATCGTGGCCCTCGGCCGGACCATAGGGGTGAAAGATGCTCCAGGTGGTACTATCAATGCATCTATCAGCCATGCTGAAAATCGCGACTCTGTACACTGGTAGAAGCAGGCCGCTTGTGCCGGGGGCCACTCGATCACATCTCTCGAAGCTCTCCACTGTGGTGGGGTCGAAAGATAATGCTCAAGTGTGGGATCTTGGCGCCAACCCACCACTTAATGTCCATCATGCAACCTGGCCACTGTTGTGCAAACAGTGCTAATCCTTCATCTCCCATCCATTGGGAGATGTGATCCGCCACCACCTGACTCTTCCACTCCTCCTCAATCTGTGTAGTCGTCCACTCCTCTGAGTAAGATGACTGAAGAAAAAAGGCATAGTTTGGTCCATCCGGTGGTGCTAGTAGATGGACCTTGCCCCTCCTTGACTTACGAACCATGAAGATCCCCACCTCTAGAGGTAGTGGGAACTCTCCGCGCTCCGCAACTCGCAGGTAGGACCATGGGCCACTGCGGAAGAACTCTTGTGGCAACAGCTGTGTGTGTCTCAGGAAAGTGTGGCGGGTGGCAGGGGCGGATGAGCTGGTGTGTGGGAGGGGAAAGACTGCTGGTGCGCGGAGGAGGTAGGTGTGTGTAGCTCATCACCTCCTGTGGGAGGAGGGAGGGTGGGTCTCGGGGGGCTCACCTGACCTGGGTGCGGATCAGGGGGGGTGCTCGGTAGGGGGGGTGATGGGGGGGAAGAGGATCGAGGGATGGTGGGATGGCTGGAGGGGGGCGCGGGTTGGGGTGGGTGAGGGGCCTATGGGAACTCAAGCAAGGTAGTCTGTGGCATGGGTAGAGAATGTGGGGGGTTGCGGTCCTGTCGGGTGGGGCGGACAGGGGGGTGCTGTGGAGTGCTCTACCGAGAGGGGGTCACTCGCCCGCCAACACCCTGCTAACGAAGCTGGGTCTAAAAAGCTGGCTGCGCCCCCCCCTTGCTATCTCCCTCTCTGTCGTCCCTGGACCCATGTGAAACCGTCAGCATCCACCTGCAGACCTGTGGGCGGAGCCGCCTTGGCTCCGAAACGCGTACAAAAACTGTTGCCTAATGCCCAAAGTCGTGGCAGCGTAGACACTGCCTTGGTTGCCCAGTCACAATGACCTGCTGCCTAAAGGAGTGCCCGCCTGTCTCAATCTCTAGGAACTATGGGATATTCTTGACCTCTTTCACTGCCACCCATACCTTTGGGACTCTTGCTGTTGTTACTGCATCTGCGAAAGACACGGGAAGGATAGTGCCGAAGAGCCGTCCAAAGTCTTCCACCAACTGGTGATACTCAATCGCTAGGCCGGGGAAAAGAAGGGTGACCGGGTGTCGAAGAAACCTGTTGTGGAGTGCAAACGCCTCCACAGTAAAGCCATTGTACCAAGGGACCATGTATATGACCCCCTTCCTGGACGCATATGGTGAATTGGCGAGTAGCTCACGAGCTGCGTCTGCCGAGCTGAGCCGGACCATGAAGATCCCTTGGCCCAATAGGACCGCCTCCATGATCTACGCTGTGCCGATGCGCAACGTGGAGTGAAGCCAGTCCCGAAGCTGGGCCCTGGCTGGGGAATGTCCCACTACCTGACCATAAATCGTTGTTTCCATTAGCTCCAGCTCTTTAGCTCGGACGGCTAAGAGCTGCTCCTCAGAGAGGACTACACGCAAGGTGTTTGACTGGGAGGCACTCACTGAGTGCGCCGGCGTCTGACCATAGGTTTCCATTGCGCGTTCCTTCTGGGAGAACCCACCTATCACGCTGCTATGCTACTGGATGGGGAGTTGCTACAGGGGGAGGGAGCAACTGGAGGGGGGGGGGGGGGTCGGCGAAGGGGGAGATTTCTGCTTTCGATAGCGGTGGTGTGACAGTCTGACAAAGGGCCAGGCCTCCAGGCAGGACAGCACGCGGGGGGCAGGGGGTTGGAGGGGAGGAAAAGATAGGCAAGGGCGGGGCGGCAGCTGGGGGGGTGCAGGTGGGCGCAGGCAGAGGGGGCAGGGCAGGCGCTGCCCCCGGGTGCAAGCGGTGCGGAAGACACAGGCGGTGGCGCAGGGAGCTGGTGATGGGGGCCCTGGCGATGGCGAGGGGGGTGGGGCGCAAGCGATGACGAGGGGAGTGGTGATGGTCCTGTCGACGGCGAGGGGGGGTGATGCTGGCAATGGCGCTGATCCGGCGAGGCATGACGATCAGACGGGGCGGGTGGGATAGCTCGCGCGACGTGACGGGCAGGAGAGCCAAGTTGCGTAGAGAATATTATCAACCCATCTGAATAGTTATTTCATTGACCTTCTGCTTGACATGTCTTTGTGCAAATAACTAAGGAGGAGTCGTTTCCCTTGATTCCTTGGTAATCCAACATTATGTTTTGGTTCTTTTGTAAAATATATTGACTTTGTCATTACTAACAAAATGTCACCCACAATTGGTAAATTACATTCTAGAACCAGTAGATATACCTGTCTACTTCTCCATATAAGTGACCTAAAAATAGACAATCAAAGAGAAACTTCACAAGGGACTATCTCCTAGATTTACATGCTACCATGGTAATAACATGATTCTAGGCTAATCACAAAGCCTAAAATTCCCAATAGGCAAACAAATGGATGAACCCCAACCCTTAATGGTTACCACCTAAAGATCAAAACATTTTACAAAAATGAATGCTGCTGGCTAGGCTCTGCAAAGTGCTGAAACATTTGCAAGAAACATTTTCTTTAAGGGTGAAATCAAAGCTAGTGTCTAGGACCAGTAGCTTAAGTGCATGTTCCACACTTAGGTGGAGTAACTGAACCGCAACTGAACCACAACCTAACGCAAACCAGTAATTAACTTCACCACAGCCTTGCAGCTGTGGAAAAGCAGATTACAAGTCACTTTGTTATCTGTTTTTCAGACGCAAGAATGATCAGTATTGTTTGATCTTTCCTTCCAAAGAAAAGAAAATTCTATTAATAACACCTCAGAAAGATTCCCTGAGGTAAATACAAAGTATAGAATAAGGCCTGCAAGGGACTACTTAGATCATAGATACAATGGCTGGGTAATCAACCAGTCTGGTGGGCTGTAATGCCAGACCATATGTGATTCAACAAGGAAGAAGGTGCCAGATTCCATGTCCACATAAAACCATCTCTTGTCCTCCTCTTACTCTCAGAATCGCCCTCTCTCCCATCTCCCACAGTGCCATTGTTTGATCTTCTACCTGTTTTCAGAACAAATCCATCCTAATATAAAGCACTTGAACAGATGATCCAAGTCAAAAACAAATACAAAGAAGACTTCTCTAAGTGACTTTCCTACACCACTTGATACTAATAGCTCCATGAGAGCTTTTTAGCTGCATGTTGACATTTTGCCAAATAATATAGGCGATGCATTGTGCAGGTTAGAGATGCTGCAGGTTATGGACTTTAAGATCCAAGGGGCTGATTCCAAGAAGCACACCAAGACAAACTATGTGAGGACAGGAAGGGCTCACTACTTGTTTAACCATGGAATGACTTTTCTGTTATCACATGCCAATAAAAATACAGGCTTATGGTATTTTTCACGAAAGTTGTAACATGCTTGAGAATCTTTGTTTTTGTTGCAAATAAAGTGTGGCTAATTATATTACTTCAGAAAAAACCTGAATACAAAGAAGTGCTCATGCTCAACAGACCAAGCTGGAGCTTGTGAAAGTCACAGATACATCATATATACAAGCCTCTCAAGGCGGTCTGGGGGGGATAGGGACTAGAAGCCATGGAGGGGGGGTGTATTGCCATCTGGGGCTGCCTGCCTGCATCACAAAGAACAGGTCCTGGCCGCCCCAAGTGCGCCTGAAATGACCTCGGAGCTCCTGACGAGCTCTGGACTCGCCCTGCACCTGATCCCATCGGCCTCGAAAGGAGTGGATGATGGAGGTCCAGAGCTCCGCTAGGGTCGCCTGTACTGAAAGTCTCTCTCCCCCAAAAGCCACCTGACACCGCGCCTTCCAGATATGCCAACCAATAAGACTCCCTATGATTTCCCATACCTCAGAGCGGTCTGCTATGGACTCCAGTACCTGGCGGATGGGAAGAGCCTCTAAACCCACCACTGCGCACGACGCATCCCGCCCTCATACAGAAGGTGATGGCCCTGGCTGACCGCCTGCCAACAGAAAGCACCCCAAGAGATACATCCAAGGCTGGGTGCTATGCGGCGCAAGATGCGACATACTCCTCTCCACACGAGTTGTGCCACCTCACAAGACCAAAGGCAGTGCTTTGGTTTTTCCATTGATTGTTGTGTGCAGCACTTACAAACTCCCTCCAGCATCTGGGCAAGCCAGCTTCCCACCGCTCCATGTGCCACCAGCCATACAAAATATGATACCCTCCTCGGCCTCCAGATGTCCCATAGGCCGCGCTAGAAGGTCCGTCGGAAAGGCTCCGTGATGCTGTGCTCTGCCGAGTGCCTGCTACGTGATGGCGCCCAATCCATGTCCTCCCGTATCAGTACGTGTCTGCCAATCCTGGCAGTGTACTCCAAGAACCTCGGTGGCTTCTTTGTGTCCGCAGTCGCTGGCCAAAGCTCCAGAGGTGCCACTCCCTAAGCTCCTGCCAAAAGACAAAAGGGTCCAGCCGCCATGTCTTCCCCTGAAGGCCAACCACCCAGATCCAGAGGTGCCACTCCCTAAGCTCCTGCCAAAAGACAAAAGGGTCCAGCCGCCATGTCTTCCCCTGAAGACCAACCACCCGCAGTGGCTGGCCAAAGCTCTAGAGGTGCCACTCCCTAAGCTCCTGCCAAAAGACAAAAGGGTCCAGCCGCCATGTCTTCCCCTGAAGGCCAACCACCCGCAGTGGCTGGCCAAAGCTCCGGAGGTGCCACTCCCTAAGCTCCTGCCAAAAGACAAAAGGGTCCTTCCTGGATCCAAAGGTGCCACTCCCTAAGCTCCTGCCAAAAGACAAAAGGGTCTAGCCGCCATGTCTTCCCCTGAAGGCCAACCACCCAGATCCTCTTCCATGAAAGGACAGCTAACCCCTCATCCTGGTGCCCTCTGTCAAGAGCTCGACGCTCCCCCTCCTACACTGTGAAAAAGATCCCAAGTGGAGCGCCACCCACTCTTCCTGCCACCTGTAGGGGGATGCGAGCTGGTGAAAACCTAGTGGCCCATATCTCCCCGGGCTCTATCAGCTCTCGAATCGGGGGGGCAAGCCACTCCTAAGATATTGCTTCGTCTATCTCCCTTCTCCTCAGCTCCACTCCTCGCTAGCAGCCTGATGCATGCTTCAGCACCTCCTCGTCCGCCATCCTGTACACCTCCCGCCATGTCCTATTGGTACGAGCCGGGCTAGCCTCCCATCCAGCCCACTGGATGTGGGGGCGCTCGCCAATCTGTGCCCCTTCCCAATCCCTGACCTGGGGGTTCCAAATCACCGGTTGACGGTCAATCTCCTCCTGGAAGCCTGAGGGGCTCTGGATAAGGGCCTTGCAGAGGCCCTGCCACACACGGAGCAAGCTGCGTAGGAAGGATGATCTGGGGGGGCGATCTGGGCTGACGTGAAGATCCATCTCAGGGACGGCCTCCACTCACTGCCAAGCCTAGGTCTACAGTCCTGAGCACCCTCCTGCAATAGGACCTTCCAGGTCTGCCCTCCCGGTGTGAGGCCTCGGACAACTAGCTTGCCCAGGAGGGTCATACTCTGATACTCTGGGTCTATGATCCCAAGCCTTCACTCTAACCAATGTCGTATAATGGTCGCCCACGCCACTTTGGCTCTAGAATCCCTGGAGCCGTCTGACCGGGACCAAAGGAAATTCCGCACTAGGCGGCGAAGCTGCATTACGCAGGAGAAGGAGAAGCACCAACACGAGGCGATGTACCAAGCCGTCGCTAGGAGCACCTGGTTAACTACCAGGGCTCGGTCGGCTAGTGAGAGGCGAGCCGTGCTCCGGTAGATCAGCTTCTTCCGAATAGAATCGAGGACTGGAAGAAACTGCTTGGCGGGAGTAATGTCGAGTCCCACCTCGAACCCTAGGTACTGGACGGTCTGTCCTTTGCTCACCCATCTAAATCCCAGGTGGACGCCCCACTCCGTGCTAGAGTCCGGGTCTGTGAGGAAACCAACCGACTTTTGCCAGTTGATTTTCACTCCCGCTGCAGAACAGAACACCTCAAGAGCCAACCTCACTTTTTCAAGCATCAACTCGTCGTCCTCTATGTAAAGCGTTGTATCATCTGCATACTCTGAGTCTAACAACTCGGTCTCCTCTCTTACTGGAAGTCGGAGGCCATGTAAACCGCTCACACGTGACCTAAGGAAGTGAGACATCGCCTCTGCAAAGAGAAGGAACAGGTACGGAGCCACGGGGCAGCCCTATCGGACTGATCTCTCCAGTCGAAACTCCTCCCCTCCCCTCCCTCCTATGAGAACCCTGCTGGAGGCCGATCTATAAAGTGCGGAGACCCCAAAATTCCAAGCCTGGGGGGAACCCAACCTCACCATGGTGCCATCTAGGAAATCCCAATCCACCCTGTCATAGGCTTTCTCAAAGTCCAAGAGTAGTACGGCCAGTCTCTGCCCACTATGCTGGGCCCACTCTGTCGCCTCAAAGAAGGTGAATACATTGTCCAGGATACTCCTATCCTGGACAAAGCCTGTTTGTGTGTCATGGATGATGTTAGGAAGCAAGGGACGTAGTCGCCTACCAATCATCTTTGCCAGTGCCTTATAGGCCACTGACAGTAAGGTGATCGGTCTCCACTGGGAAAGCTCCAACCGGTCTCCCCCTTTGGGGAGAAGACTGATAAGGCCTGCCGATAGACTCCCTGGCATCTGTCCTGAAGTGAAAATCTCCTAAAGGCCAACAGTAGGGGGTCTTTCACCACTTCCCAGAAGGTAGTGAAGAAAGCCTTAGAGAGGCCATCCTTTCCCGGGCATTTCTACCCGTCCTGTGTATGGAAAGCCTCCTCTAGTTTCTTCTCTGTGAAGAGGACTAGGAGGGAGTGTCCCATCTCCTCTGTGACACGGGATGGGATATTATCCCAAACCTACTGCCTACCTCGCTGTCCTCTAGCTGACGCTGTCTCCTGCTGGAAGAGGCGACTATAGTAGTCGATGGCAATCTCCATCACCTCATTTGGGCAAGAACGGATCCTACTAATCTCAGAGGCTGCGTATCTGCTCTCCTGAGGTGCGAGGCTGGTGCACCTGAAAAAACTCCCTATGCATCGTGTCCCCCTTCCGCACCTAGAAAGCTGCTGAGATGCGGAAAGAGAACTCAGAGCGCCTGTCCTCTAGACCAGCAATGGCTGCTCGCGCACGCACCTCCTGTGCGTGGAGAGTGGGATCCCTTGGTGCTACCTGTAATAATCTCTGCGTGGCTGCAAGGTCCCGTCGAAGTGCTCTCTCCTCCTCCCAGCTCTGTTTTCTGGCCTGTATAGTTGCCTCTTGGCAGATCCTGCTCGACCCAGCTAGGGCCTCTGCAACCTCCTTTGCAATTTTCCCCCTCCTGCCCCACTCTCTGGTCCAAATCTGCTCTATCTGTCTCGTCACCTCCTCCCTCATGTAGATCGAGTTAGAGATCCGACAAGATCATGAATCTAGGGCAAATGCTGGGGGATCTAGTGTTAGGAGAACCGGGCAATGATCGGACAACGTGGTGCTCGCCAACTGCCCAATCTGGCCTCCCCAGAGCCTTCCCACTCCCCCACATAAAACCTATCCAACCGCTCCAGCAGGGCTCCACCTAGCCGTCTGTATCCCCAAGAGAAGTCCAGCGATCTCTCCCTCCTGTGGAAGGCAGGGTCTCTCCAAGCATCGCGTGCTCCTACTGCCAGTAGAAACACCTCCCATGCCTCCTGCTCCTCCCCGGCCATGCCCAGGTAGTTTCTCCCTCTGCCCTGCTGGTCCTCCAAAGCCTCCAGGTTGTTGAAGTCTCCTCCAACAATCCAGGAGTCCACCTCTGGGAGTCCTTCCGCGATCTTCACCCAAAACCTGCTGCATGCCCTAACCTCCGTGGAGGCATAGATATTAAGGACTCCAAGGCAAGAGTCCCCGATATCCAATCTGATCCATAGCACCGTTCCTGCCACTATCGTCCCGTGGTCGCGAACACAAGCGGTAAGACTCGGACCAATAGAGGTGCACACACCTCAACTCCTACCGTGGGCACCTATGGCGTGCTCCCAGTAAGTGTGTGAGCTACCTCGGAGTACCTTCCCTACCCGTTGGGCCTGGGCGAGGGTGAGCTTATGCTCTGTAGAAGTAAGATGTCGATCCATCCGGCCAGGGCAGGCTACAGCTCCTGTCGAACAATCAGTTTCCTGGAACCCCGTGCCCCACTATAGTGGAAGCTATTCACATTCCAGGATGCAAGGTGTAAGCTCATAGGGAAACCTGTGAGTGCCTGAACAAGCATTTGTTCAGTGTGGAGGCTACTGATGACAAGGAGGAGCTATGAGGCATGCAGGTGCGCTTTGCTGCCAGTCTAGACGACGCGCTCCATTCCCCCATGGTGGCCCTTGGCCGGACCATTGGGGTGATAGACATTCCAAGTGGTACTACCAATGCATCTATTAGCCATGCGAAGAGTCGAGACTCTATGCACTGGTAGAAACGGGCTGCCTGTGCCAGGGACCACTCGATCACATCCCTCGGAGCCCTCCACTGTGGAGGGGCTCGAAAGATAATGCTCAGGTGAGGGACCTCGGCACCAGCCCACCAGTTAATGTCCATCATGCAACTAGGCCACTGTTGTACAAACAATGCTAGTCCTTCTTTTCCCATCCACTGGGAGGTGTAGTCCGCCACCTGAATCTTCAACTCTTCCTCTATTTGTGTCGTCGTCCACTCCACTACTTTTGGGACTCCTGCCGCTGTCACTACATCCGTCAAGGATGCGGGAAGAATAGTGCCGAAGAGCCGACCAAAGTCTTCCACCAACTGGCGATACTCTATTGCCAGGCCGGTGAAAAGAAGGGTGACTGGGTGCCGGAGAAACCTGTTGTCGAGTACAAACGCCTCCACAGTAAAGCCACTGTACAGGGGACCTATATATGACCCCCTTCGCGGACGCATATGGTGAACTGGCAAGTAACTCACAAGCTGCATCTGTCGAACTGAGCTAGACCATGAAGATCCCTTGGCCCAATAGGACCGCCTCCACAATCTGCGCTATGCCGATGCGCAGTGTGGAGTGAAGCCAGTCCCGAAGCTGGGCCCTAGCTGGAGAATGTCCTACAACCTGACCATAAATTGTTGTTTCCTTTAGCTCCAGCTCCTTAGCTCTGACGGCTAAGAGCTGCTCCTCAGAGAGGACGACGCACAAGGTGTTTGACTGGGGGGCACTTGCTGAGTGCGCCAGCGTCTGACCAGAGGTTTCCATTGCACGTCCCTTCTGCGAGACAACCAGTCACGTCGCGGTGCTACCTGGTGGGAGGGGTAGTTGCTGCAGATAGAGGGAACAACTAGGGGGTGGGAGGATCAATTGTAGGGGGGAGAGGGGGTGGGTGGGGGGGTGGACTATGCTAGTTTCCGTGGGAAGGAGGCCTGGCAGGGGGGGCAGACAGGCGGCCGTTGCAAAACGTCAGGGTGGGGGGGCGCGAACAGTGCGGGGGCGAAGATCGGACGGCCACAATCAGTCGGACGGGGCGATCGGTCGGATGGCCACGACCAGTCGCACAGCGCGAACAGTGTGGGGGCGATCAGTCAGGGCGGGGCGATCAGTCGGATGGCGGGCGATCAGTCGGCGGACGGCGCGGGCAGACGGACGGGCATGTGTAGTTGGGGCAGGGGGACAATATCGCAACATGACGGGCATGAGCTCCTGATCTTTCTTAGGCATGGAAACCATCTAATGCTTGAGAATCATATAAAAAGCTTAGCAGAAATTATTACTTTCTTAAAGAGAACAGTTGCCAAATACTTACTGCCTGAAGTACAGCTGCATAAATCTCCAAGTAAAGAGGTAGGCTCAGGTAGAAAGAGTTACTTAAGCTTTCTGAGTCATTTTTTTCCCTTTCAAACTGCAAGTTGTGATGTTGGCGCCAACGGCGCAGGCTGCATTTATAGTGCTTGAGGACAATTATATACGATTCAATGTCAACACCATAGTCCAAGAGCTGGCAAATCCTATGATCTCCAATAAACTTCTCAAGAATTTCAACCTCAGAATACACATCAAAAAATTTACAAGGGTCATGGGGACCCTTTGATAGACTCATTGTCTTCAAAACTACAGACTTACTTTGCAAATTTTCACCTTCTTTATGTATGCAAGTTGCTGTATATATCTGTCACATAAACTCATCAAGTAACTGCATATCAGATCCTTTTAGGTTCCAAAAATCTCTGAATTCACAATATAAAACATTTCATTCTACAGCAAGTAAAACTGACCTGAGCAAAGGCACCATGTGCAATCCGCTGTCTATTTGTGTAAAGGGAGGAATCAAACAGATCCTTCCATACCAACTTAAGGATTCGAAAAGCTGATGGGTGAAAATTTTTCATCCTCTTTCTCAGAAAAGGAAGTATTTTTGCATTGGAGGCATGATTAATATCTAAATCCAAAGTAAAGGGATATAATTTTTTTTCAAACTGATTTAGAAAAAGCAATCACTATCAGGATTTTTCTGCTTTTCAGAAAAAATAAACTAAACTTTGGGACAACAAAGCACATGAAGTATAAAGAATACTTAGCCTGCATGCATGCTGACAGAAATGATGGTGCCTAGGGAGAATGTTTAATCCAGAGAGCGATAGCATTCAGGCAATTTACAGTTCATGAAAGTAGATCCCATTACTTCAGCATGGAGGAAAAGAAAAAGAGACTGCTATAGTTTCTTGACGTGTTTAAATTAAGCCACATTAGTGTAGCCTGTTAGGGTATAGCTCTAGCTAATAGCAGTGCAGCTCTAGCAAGCCAGAGCAAAGCTTCGCAAAGCTACTGGTAAGGTCTAGCAATACCATGGAAACAAGATTTTTGCTTTCACTAGGAGCACTTTTATCAGGCCCAGCTTTCGATGGACTATCTTTTTGCAAACAACCGCTTTTGCAGCTCTCACTGGCCACCTACTTTTACAAGTTTTACAAGGTCACAATGATGGAAGCAGCAGCCCACCCAATATTAAGCTAAAAAATGCATTATCACTTAATTAGCTCTTAATTACAGCCCCAAAACTCAAAATTACCAGACTTTTATTAAAAAGAAATGCTATCCCAGAGCATGTTTGTGTCCCAAAAGCCAAACCCTAATTTGGAAAGACCCATCCATCTATAAATAGACAGGCTGTCCACCACTTATACTTAATCCCGCTTTGTAGATTGCTGGTTACTACCTTTGTTGTCCACACCCTGTTGCAGAGGATATCTTAGTTCGAGCTCCTATCTACTACTGTCGAACATCAAGCACCTGCTGTCTAGCCATCTAAATCAGCTGACAACCTGCTTTTCAGCCTGTGTTCAGTACTAGATCTGTTGTTGTCATTGTCATTTGGGATCTGATTGCTATCACCAACCTACCATGTGGCAAATTTGCTTGCGTGCTGCTTCTGCAGTAGCCGACTACATGTCATGTGGCCTTTCAGCCTACGTTTTGCTGACTGCAATTTACGCATCCCTTCCTAGGAACTCCACTGCACCTTCTAGGCCTTCTTCCCCACCTTGCCATATGCAATGGTGGCCACACACTTAGCCTTTCATTTCAAGTCTTCCACTGCATTTACCCACACATACACATTTGCATTATTGCACTTAATCATTCAATTCATTTTTCATTTCAGTTTTGTTTTTCTTTTTAAAGCATCTCACTGAAGACCTCTATGATTGTAGATCTTACTCTCTTTTGCAAATTTTGTTTTCAGTGCAAGGCTAACATACAGGTTTGTCTAGTCCTACCTGGGTTGGAGACATGGGATGCACACCATTCCATTCATAGTTTCATTTTCCTAGGAGTTTTACTCTTCTATTAGCATGGAGGCTTCCCCTCCTAAGGCGGATCGTATAGCATCTCTCTTGATGCTATCATGGCACTGACTTCTACCTCACTCTTCCAATCCGGATGCCTCTTCTCATCATAGTTCTCGGCACCACATGAAGACCGACATTTGGCTCCTCTTCCTCCTTCGGTGTCACCATTCCAGGTTGAGGAGGTTCCTACCCTTCTTGGTATTCTACAAGTTTTGGTACTTGTCTTCGACATCGGCCTCCCCCCCCCCCCCCCCGCCCGGGTTTGTACCTTCACCCTTTGCATTGCATAATTTCATCATCTTTGTACTAGGGCGCTTGGACAAGTGAACAATTTTTCCACAAGGGACACTGTCCAAGTGGCATCTGCTAGATAAGCATTTCACAGCATGTAGCATACTCATTGTGCAGAGCACCACTAGATGGATCCTAAGTTGTTTCCATTGGTGGTTTATACACCACACCACCATTACTTCCTCACCATTCCCTCATCATCGACATCCTCGAGTGGATGGATAGCTTGTTTGTTTTGTGATGGGTTGGATCTAACCATCCCTTCTCATTCTTCCGTCTTCTACTCAAACAACCGCAAACCATCTCTCACTTTTTTTTGAAAAAATCAAGTTCATTGTAGTTCCATCCGCCTTTGTAGGGCTTAATAGGCCACTAAGCACCCTTTGTCTAATGCCCTATCCTCTCTAGGGTGACTACTTAGACTCCCTTGGTAAGATAACCATCGCCTCTCTAGTCTTGGCAAGCCACTGGGCAGCCATCGTGCACCCTTTGTCCGATGCCCTGGCCACTTTGGGGTGGGACGCCTTGGGCAAATTGGGTTGGCCTCCTCACCCTATTTTGGGCCTGAGAGAGGGTGTTGAGCTAAGAAATGCATTCCATGCTGATTAGCCACTTAAATAGCCCCAAAACAAGCTTAATTTAATGAAAAACCCTAAAACGGAGAGCGGTTCGAGAGAGTTCAATGAAACCCTAATTTGGGAGGGTCCATCCTCATCTATAAATAGACACGCTGCCCCCATTCAGTATCATCTCTTACGTGCAAGTTTATCACCTTGTGTGTAAATCTCAACCATCAGTCTCCCATCACGTGGCGGTATAGCCTTCGCAATTGCTGCCATCACCTTGTTCTACTGCTGCATTTTATTGCAGTGTTCTACTGCGCGTTCTACTGCGACGTTCTACTGTGGCATTTTACTACCGCATTTTACAGCGGCATTTTACTACAGCGTTCTACTGCTACGTTTTGTTGCTTTGTCCACATCATCAAGCATCATCCTCTGTAGTCGCCTCAATCTCCTCACACTAGTGTGATCAGCGTTTGGTGTTTCTCTCACTCTGTCACTTTGACTGGTGGTCACAGCACCTGGGATCCGTCTCCGGTGGACATCACACTCCGACACACTGCTCTCCCCTTGGGCACATGTATACTCTTATATTCATTTACAGCATTCATTCACTTTAGAGTTGTGTTCTTTCTATCCCTTCTTCTGTTTGTGTTTGAGTTTTGAGTTTTGCGTTTAGGGTTTGAGTTTTGCTTTCTGTGTCTATGGTTGTCTCGTTGTGCTTTTGTCATGGTCATACACTCTATGTTTCCTCAGTGCAAACCCTAGCAATGCCTCCATACTCTTCTTCACACCGGAGACGAATCTCAAGTTTATGACCACCAGTCGGAGAGTAGGATGATGACGATGCAGCAAACGCAAGTGTCAGGAGGGCCTAGAGCACCAAACACAAGCAGGACATGTGCGAAAGAGGACTAGCAGCTGTCGCCTGATGTGGAAGAGTTGTCACCTAATGGAGGAAGCTATCATCTGATGTAGGAATTGTCGCCTCTGCTGGTCTGGAACCAAACGCAAGTTGCAGAAGGTATTGGAGATGTTGGCGATGGCTAATGGATGCCAAACGCAGCCTGGAAGGGTGTCACTCAATGGTCGGCAACTATGGAAGAAGATGCCATGCACTGGAGCAGCAGCAAATGGAGTGGCAACAGTCGCTAGGGCTGGACAGCCACGTGTGTGGACTGATGGCTGAAATCTGCACTCAAGGCCGAGAAGCCTGCACAAACAGGATTGAGGCTGAATGGGGACAGCCTATCTATTTATAGATGAGGATGGACCCTCCCAAATCAAGGTTTCACTGAACTCTCTTGAACTCCTCCCCGTTTTAGGGTTTTCATTAAATTAAGCTTGTTGGGGCTATTTAAGTGGCTAATCAACATGGAATGCATTTCTTAGCTCAACACTTACAACTTATAGTCTCCATCACAGTTTCTATAAATATTTCTATCGTATTAGGTTGTCCCTTCCTTTCTACCGATGGGATGGCACTAGACATTGTTCTGCTCTGGGATAGTCCCATCATATAGTTATTGTCACCATTGTTTTATAGGTCACTTACTTATTTTAATGTTATACACCTTATTGATGAGATGGCATTAGACACAAATGTACTCCAGATGTTGTTTCATAGGCCACATTGGCCTTATGTAGACATTAGTATATCTTTCTTTCTCTCTCTGGTAATAATTAGTTATATTATATCAAATCACATGAGGAATACAAAAATCACAGCAAAGAAACAAAAGAAATTGTCGTATTCAAGGAACCAAGTCCTCCCTAGAAAGAAGGCCAACATGCTGAACGAGATCTAATTGCCAATGTAGAAGACCCTTAAGTCTAGCAATATGTCCTTGAACACTAGAGGCTCAATCAAAAACAAATGCAATCTCTCTCTCTCTTTTTTTTTGGTAAAGTGGAAATTAATGTATGAAAAGTTTTACATTAGGCCTTTAGTCCAACCAAGCAAAACGGCAACAACTATCATGAAGCCCAAAGGCTAACAAAACAACACACTACATGAACAAAAACTCTCTAAAAAGCTATCCAACACCAATCCATACGAACGAAGGAAGGGGATCAACCCAAAGGGTGAAACGGGGACGGAGCAAACAATATCCATGCATGGAGCAGCCATTTCTCCAACTATGAAACCAACTGAAATCATAGAAGAAATCTGCCATAAAAGCAAACCTTGCACTTGTCCCACATGGCCACAGATACCTAAGGCCAAATCAAATATTAAAGCATTTCTAGTCCACCAGATGTGCCAAAGACCAGTCCATCCCATCAAGTGAAAGAGGCAAGGATGATGAGACTGCAACATGGCCGTGGAACGAACAGGCATTATGTGACCTATCAGCAAGATCCATACTCTGGAAATGAGGTCCCAAACCTGTCTACCAACTGGGCAAGAAATGAAAAGATGAACCGGTGTCTCATCACAAGTGGTGCAAAATCTTTGGGGCTCGTAGTACATTGCTTGCGGGCAAACCCCCAATGAGAACCCTCCAGAGAAAAACTTTCCCTTGATAGGAAAGCTTTGACTTCCACAAGTAAAGCACATGATCACGCCACTTAGCTGCACTATCACAAATCGACCAAACTTTATTAGCTTTTTCAATAATCCATCTCTTATCCTCCACCATTTTTTGGTAAATCTAATTAGTTAACCTCTTTAGAAAATCTTGGGGTTTCACAAGATCCCAATCCAACCACAGTGATAAGGGTAAGGAAGGCAAGGGAGTGTGCCTTCGAAGTTGGTCCTCCAAGGTCGACCAAAGCAGCCTGTAACCTCTCAGTACTCAAAAAGTACCAAGGAATGTGGCAAAAAGAATAAACCCTCACCCAGGATAACAACATCCTCGATAGTCTTCAGGCCCCATCTCACCATCCTATTAAATTTAGCCATTTGCAATTGCTTATCAAGCTAGTCAAGTAACCTAGATGTAGTCAAAACCTTTGCTTGCAAATAATCTGCTTCCTTTCTGAAATTTGCAAGAGGCCATATAGTAAGGTAAAGAGACTCTTGCCATGATGCAATCAAATGGGTGAGAAGAAAAGACTTAGGAGTTTTAAATGGTTGAGTGGTATTCAAGATATTTCACCACGGGGCCTTAAAAGTAGTGAGGCCATGGGAAATTCCAACATCCTTCATAAAAAGCTTGGGAATATTGGTCCAAGGATGGTGCTGAATAAAATAGCAAACCTCAAAGCTGTCATGTGGATCTTAATATCCAACAAGGAAACACCACCCAACTATTTTGGCATAGTTACATGTTGCCAAGATACCCGCACTTAGCCCATTTGGTTTCCTTGTTTTTTCCAAAGCATGAAGTAGATATGCTGCATTGCGATGACTTTTGCCTCCATGGAAGCAATGGTAAAAAATATGAAACCATGATGATCATGATTGTTTGGGCTACTTTTAATCACAAATGCAAGGGCCAACCTTGAGACTTCCAATGCATAAACTCAGTAGAGAGAGCATCGGATGTGTCACCAAAGCAAAATAGCAAGGGACTAAGAGGGCATTCTTGGCAAAGCAAGCAAATAAGAGCAATCTCATCAGTCGCTCCCCCATTAAGCACAATACGCACCACTGCATCAGTGCTGATAGTATCAATAAGAGATACCATTCAAGGCCCAAAACCTATGGTAGACATTAAGTATCAAAGAAACAACCAGCTGACATGATCAAAAGCCTTTTCGATATCCAGTTAAATCATAGCAACCTACTGGTTAGAACTTTTGCATAATCAATCCCGGCCTCCATAAAATCTACCCATTCAGGTTTCACCTGGTCTCACACCATGCCCACAATATAATTGCAAGCAGCACAAACCACATCAGTAAGAATTTCTTGAGAACCCAACAAAGATTTATAATACTGTAGGCACATCTGTTGAGAAACCCTTCACCCGCAGTTTACATTTTTGCGTTTCTGCGTTTTGCGTTTAGGGTTTGCAGCCCCAAAAAGGGGTGCCACCCTAGATTGGCTATGCCTATTTATAGGCCACTCTCTCATTCATTCCTTACAGCTGATCCTTCAGTCTATCACTCCCACTCTCTCTTCGTCAGTCTTCTGATACTTTCTCTCTTCCACCATCTCTCTCTCTCCTCTCCTACCACCATCTCCACACTCTCCTGGCGCTAGCCTTCATCTCCAGTTGGCTATTTTATGGTGGCAGTGTGCTCCTCTTCAGCTGGCATCCATCCTCCATTGTTGGTGACAGCACTTCTGTGCTCCTACATCTTGCGTTTGGAGTCCACACTCTCTTGGCGCCATCCTCCACCCTTTTGGCGGCTCCACCTTGCATTTGGCTACCAAGGAGATTCCTCACCATCTGGCGTCTCTCTTCAGCAAGTGTCACCTTCATCAAAGGCAGTTGCACCTTGCGTTTGCTTCTTGGCTACTTCCCACCCTTCTAACCTCACTCCACAGTTGACGTTTCACTCCCAGAGGCTGTCTTCATCTGCGTTTTCAGCATCTGGCTCATCCTCACCACCTGGCGTCACTCCTAGCAGCTAGCGTCACCTCATCACGCTTGCGTTTGTAGACGGAGGCTTCATCGACTATCTCCCTGCTCGTAGGTACCACTCTTGATCCTTGCGTTTGCAGATTCAGAGGCTCCTCACCCTTCAACAGCAATCTCCCCACCCTCTCACACTCCCTCCTACCCCTTATTGGGCCTGAGAGGGGGTGTTGAGAAACCCTTCACCCGCAATTTGCATTTTTGCATTTCTGCATTTTGCGTTTAGGGTTTGCAGCCCCCAAAAAGGGGTGGCACCCTAGACTAATTGTGCCTATCTATAGGCCACTCTCATTCATTCCTTATGGCTAATCCTTCAGTCCGCCACTCCCACTCTCGCTTCGTCAGTCTTCTAACACTCTCTCTCTTCCATCACCTCTCTCTCCTCTCCTACCATCATCTCCACACTCTCCTCGCACCAGCCTTCATCTCCAGTTGGCTATGTTTATGGTGGCAGTGTACTCCTCTTCACCTGGTGTCCATCCTTCATTGTTGGCGACACCATCTTCTGTGCTCCTACACCTTGCGTTTGGAGTCCACACTCTCTTGGCATCATCCTCCACCCGTCTAGCGGCTCCACCTTCTTGCGTTTGGCTGCCAGGGAGGTTCCTCACCATCTGGCATCTCTCTTCAACAGGCGTCACCTTCATCAGAGGCAGTTGCACCTTGCGTTTGGTTCTTGGCTACTTTTCACCCTTCTAATATCACTCCACACTTGGCGTTTCACTCCCAGAGGCTGTCTTCATCTGCGTTTTCAGCATCTGGCTCATCTTCACCACCTGGAGTCACTCTAGCAGCTGGCGTCACCTCATCAGGCTTGCGTTTGCAAACAGAGGCTTCATCAGCTGTCTCCCTACTCGTAGGTACCACTCTTCATCCCTGTGTTTGCAGATTCAGATGCTCCTCACCCTTCAATGGCAGTCTCCCTACTCCATGCGACACCTCCTCATCCTGCATTTGCAGAGTCAGAGGCTTCTTCGGCAGTCTTCCTGCACTCCGAGGCTTCCTTTGTGCTACGGCACCCTTGTATCAGATTCACTTCATCAACATGATTCAACTTTCATCATCTTCTGTGTTTCTTTTCTCTCTCAATGTTTGCCGTACACACACTGTGTTTTTCCCCACAAACCCTACTGTCTCTGTGGTCACTTAGTCATTTTGACAACATCAATATTATAGAATGAGGCTCAATGACCAACTCACTCTGCGTATCCAAGCGCACAATATTCTCATGTGCATATTTTTGGCAAAGCCTAGCATAAAACTGATGAGTTTGGCAATTACTATCATATAAGGCATCCAAACGGGCCAACAATTTATATTTTGCTGCATGCATCTCATCATGGAGAGCCTGCACTCTGCATTTCCACCATTCAGAGTAAGTGATCAGCTCATCAAATGAGTCCCCAGCTGCAAGGTGACACATTGTTCCAACAAGGATTGCAAATGCTGTAATTCAGAATTAAATGCAAATGCTTGCTGTGAATCCTGTAAACTGTAGACAAAACCCATGCATTATTCTGAAAGATTCCCCATGTTTCCAATCTCTCAGATAGAGCCTGTCTACCAAACAAAGCTATCAATTCCAACATATATTCCGAAAAGTGATCATGCAACAGGAAGGATTGATTGAATCTCAAGGACCTAGTTGGGCCTTGAAGGCATCCACTGGGTGATGGATCATTTCCAAGCTTAGAGGAAAATGTTTAGAGAGGACATGCTATCTCTCCACCCATAGATTAAGCACTGTTGGACAAGAAGAACTCTAACAAACATACATCATGTCCAATGTAGCCCAGGTTTCAGCATGTTGAAGAGAACGAAAGGTAAAACCTAGCTTTGAGGGATGAAGCCAAGACCACATGTCTTGCTTTAATGGTGAGGCTGTCGAAGCATCCATGTCTATCATTCTAGACCATCCATCACGGAATGAGGCGAAGTTGCATGTTCCACAAACTCACAAGTATTAAAATAACCCATCACAAACCCAATGACAAGAGAAAGTGAGACACTGCAAGTCCACCCATAGCTACCGACGATCCCGAGCAGTATTGGAAGCATACATCTCTACCACCCAAAGAGCTTCCCCCTCATACATAATCTCCACAATCATAAACCTGCCTTAAGCATTCTAGAAAATCAAAGAAGGTTGTAGGGGAGAGTAGACAGCAAACAAAACCCTAGATCTACTAGGTGCCCGACCAAACACACACGCTCTCTCTCCTTTTTTTTTCATGAAGATAATTGAATTAAGTAGTAAATATTTACATCAGACCATCAGGTCGGCATAGAAATAACAGACATAAAGGAAAAGTCTACGAAGACTCTAACACAGAAAAGTCACACAGAAAGAACAGTTGGTGTGGAGCGAACAATGTCCAGCCAGGGAGCAGCGATGTCAGGAAGAACCAAATCAGCAGACACCATAGAAGAGATCTGCCACAACACTAAACCACGAATACAAGCCACATGACCATGGAATGCCCAACACTGAATCAAAAATGAAGGCATTCTGAGTATGCCAAATATGCCACAGGCTGTCCATCTAAGGAAATGGAAAAGGCAGGAATAATCTGAGTGCAAAGAGGTCATAGAAGTCATCTTTCCCATAATCCACGAACAAGTTGATATCCGGTGTTGAGTCTCGGAGGGCCACACACGGGAAACAAAACTCCAAATCTCTATCTTGCAACAGGGCAGGAGACAAAGAGATGAAGCATTGTCTCATCACATGTAGTGCAAGATACACATCGACCAGCAGAGATCTTGCGAGCATGCAACACATCCCCAGTAGGAAGAGCCCCAATAAGCAGCCTCCACATGAACATTTTTCCCTGATAGGAACCTTAGATTTCCAGAGCTGGAGGAATCAATCCTGCCACTTCTTTTTGCTTTCCCGAATATGCCATATTTTATTAGCCTTACCCGTGACCCATCTCTTGGCCTCCACCATCTGATGATACATCTAGTTAGCTTACCTTGTCTCAAAATCATTAGGAATCACAAACATCCAATCATGCCAGGGAGACAATGGCTGTAACGCAGGCAAAGGATAGAACCTCAAAAGTCTATCTTGTATGGCTGACCAAATATTGTGATATCCTCTAGGCACCCAAAAAAGTTGACGAATATGTCAATAAGACTAAAGACAGGCCTGCCCAGGAATGACACCATCAAGGACTGTCTGCAACCCCAAACGAGCCATCCGATGGAACTTGTCTCACTGCAGATCTTTATCAGGCCAATCCAACAACCTAGAGGTAGCCAGTACTTCACCTTGCAAGGAATTCTCCCCCTTATGAGAATCAGGAGGGCGTCAATTTGCAAAAGTTAACATTGCTTGCCAAGATGCGATTATATGAGAAAGGAGAAAAGACTCGGAGACCTTAATAGATCTTGTGGAGTTAAGCACATGCCACCAAGAAGCACACACACACTCTCTCTCTCTCTCTCTCTTTTTTCTTTTTTTCTTTTTTAAAGAGTATATACTCTCTCTTTTTTTTTTTTCGTAAAAGGTAATTGTATTAATTACGAAACAAATACAAGATTACTTGACTACAAGATACATGATGACACTAAGCCATCATGTGAAGAGGTTCTCTCTCTCTTTCTCTCTCTCTCTTTTCTAATTACAAGAGACACGAGGGCCCTAGGCCAACGTGTGGGGAATCCCCGTAGTAATGCACTAAAAAGGTTACACCAATCATGGCAACAACCCAGAGGCAATTGCCATATGCCAAGGATGCAAATCCTCTCGAGGGAGCAAGTCGGAGTGTCAGATGAGATCTAGCTGCCAATGCAAGAGCCCTTTAAGCCTGGCAATATGTCGCGGTACATTAGAGGCCGAATCAAAGAGAAAAGCATTGCGCGCGGTCCAAATGTGCCAGCATCCCCAGTATCTGAAAAAGTGAAATAAGATCTTCATATGCAACTGTGGCGGTGTGGGATACTTCGGGCGCACAAAAACCCAGTCGAAAGGAGTTAGTGAGGACCCCACCACTGCGTGCCAAATGTGCGACAAGAGTGACCAGATATTCTTGGCGAGCGGGCAAGAAAGAAAACGATGTCGGGCCGATTCCGCCGGTGTGGTACAGAAGAAACAATTGCCATTCGAGATGCGACGCTTGGCAAGGGCCGAGGCAAGAGGAAGACCACCAATCATCACCCGCCAAAGAAAGACCTTGCATTTGAAAGGTGCCTTATTCAGCCAGCCCTCCATCGGCGTTGTCTGCCACCATGACAGCGATTTCCGCAGTCCCCAAACAGTATTAGCTTTCTCACCCAGCCATTGGTGATCTTGAATGAGAAGATGATACACCTGATTAGTAGAGGCCTTTTCCAGACTCAACCGGCCTGCAAGGTCCCAGTCCTGCCAAGGGCGATCCACAGCCAGGGCAGGAAAGGGTTGCCTACCCTGAAGCTCTGACGAAAGCTTTTCCCATAAATCACGGTATCCGCGCGAGATCTTGAAAAGTCGCCTAGCAGTCCGAAACGATACGAGGACATTGCGAGTGGCAAGGGTAGCATCCGCAACCGACGTCACACCTAAACGGGCCATGCAGTTAAATCTTGGTCTGAGCTGATGTTTATCTTCCCATGAAAGGAGTCTCGATACTGCCAACAATTCCAGCTGAAAGGAGTTAGTCTGCAAGAGGTCCCCTACTGGGTGCCAACGGGCCTTTTGGAGCACCACTTTCCAAGAGCTGACCAAGTGCAGTAACAAAGAGGAAGAGGGACTGGAAAAACGAGAGTCAGCATTAAGGACATGCCACCAGGAGGCCCGAAGCCGTGTGTTACCATGGCGGAGCCCGCTGTCCTCAAGAAAATAACGGGCTATGATGGTCCACGGGTGATGATCCACACACATGGCACGAAAAAGGGACCAACGGAGAGCTAGCATATGAGTTTCTGCATCCAAAATAGCTCCACCACCCATGCGCTTAGGGGTACATGTATGTGACCATGAAATCCACGAAATGCCTGCCTGCAGTGAATCCTTCTTCCATAGCATGAAACGGATGGGTGAAAGGTGAGAAGGATCGAAGCTTGCACGCGAGCTATGGCGGGAGAGCAAGAGCAAGAAAGAGAGAGACAAGAAATGGGAACTCCAACAGTCACAATGTGTGACCGGGCCTTCCTTTATTCAAACTGTCACTAAAAGAATAAAGAATAAAGTGACGTGACGGGCGCCCGCCACCTGCAGTGTGCAGTGGCGGGTACTGTCAGTGTAGTAATACACGGGGCGGCACGGCGGAGGCGCCTTTACCCCCAACAACCTCCCACTTAAAGGCGAATCTGCCCTAGTGAGAGAGAAAAGAAAAAGAAAAGACAGTACAAATGTACATAGGTGAGGAAAGGTGACATCTCATCCAACGCCCATCAACCTCCTGAGGAAGGCAAAGCGCTCAGTAGTGAGGCTCTTCGTGAGCAAATCTGCAGGATTCTCGTCAGTGGAGATCTTGACAAGGTCAACAGACCTGTCCTCCATGACACCACGTATGAAGTGATACCTCACCTCAATGTGTTTCGTCTTCGCATGGAAGACCGGATTCTTAGCCAACTGAATGGCACTCATAGAATCCGAATGCAGTGTAGGTGTAGCATCAATCCCAAGGTCAGCAACTAGACGGCCTAACCATATGGCCTCCTTGCAAGCCTCAGTGGCTGCAACATACTCGGCCTCAGTGGTAGACAAAGCCGTACACTTCTGAACCCTGGACATCCAAGAGATAGCCCCTCCAGCATAGGTGAATACATAGCCAGAAGTGGACTTCCTACTATCTGCATGTCCTGCATAATCGGAGTCAGTGTACCCCACGACCCCTGTATCCTGGCTGCCATAGCAAATACACATATCTGCTGTGCCCTTCAGGTACCTCATGATACCCTTCACGGCATCCCAATGTCTGCTGCCAGGTGTAGCCATATAGCGTGCCACAACACCAACTGCATGTGCAATATCTAGACGAGTGGCTATCATGGCATACATCAAACTGCCCACGGCTGATGCATAAGGGATCTTGGCCATCTCGGCCCTCTGCTCATCTGTCTGCGGACAATCGGCCTGTGATACCTTCACATAAGAAGGTAATGGACAGCCAATAGGCTTTACGTCCTGCATGCGGAAGCGCTCAAGGACTTTATGAATGTACTCCCGCTGTGAGAGATACAAAAGTCCCTGATGCCTATCGCGCTTAATGCGCATCCCAAGTATATGTGAGGCCTGTCCCAAATCCTTCATCTCAAAGCTCTTCTTTAGCTGAGATTTAAGAGCATCTAGCTCATCATGAGCTTTCCCTACTATCAGCATATCATCAACATAGAGTACCAAGATAAGCAAACTGCCATCACGGGCTTTCTTCGTGTAAAGACACGGATCCATAGCACTCCTGCTGTAGCCCTGTGACTGCATAAAGGCATCAAACTTATGATACCATTCCCTAGGTGCCTGCTTCAAGCCATACAAGCTCTTCTTCAACTTGCACACTAGGTGCTCCCTGCCAGGTTTTGCAAAGCCCTTAGGCTGATCCATATAGATCTCATCATGCAAGTCCCCATGTAGAAAAGCCGTCTTGACATCCATCTGATATAGATCTAAGTCAAGCTGTGCAACCAAAGCCAAGACTAAGCGCAAGGTGGTCATCTTAACCACAGGAGAGAAGACCTCATCAAAGTCCACACCATGTTCCTGCTTAAAACCCTTTGCTACCAATCTAGCCTTGTATGCCGGCTTGGGGTGTCCAGGGGTACTTTTCAGCTTGTACACCCACTTGCATGGCAAAGCCTTCTTGCCCTTAGGCAAGGCAACCAAATTCCAAGTCTCATTCTTATGCAGGGAGTCTATCTCAGACTGCATAGCCCTCTCCCAAGAGTGACTGTCACCCCTGCGCATAGCCTCATCATAAGTGAAAGGCTCTCCTGCATCTGTAACCAAAACATAATGCATAGAGGGCTGAAATCTGTCAGGTGGACGTCTATCTCTAGCAGACCGTCTCACCGCAGGCTCTGCTGCCTGTCTAACTACCTGTCCAACATCCTGGCCCTGTGGAGGAACTGCTGCAGGCTGTACTACTGGCTGTGCTGGAGCTTTAGGCTCCTCCTGAAAGATCACTCTGCGGATCTCAACCACCTTCTCAGGCTGCCTGTGCATCTTGTCTTCATGGAAGACGACATTATGGCTGCGTACTATTTTCTGCGCCTGCGGATCCCATAGGCGATAGCCCATCTCTCCTGACTCACCATAGCCAAGGAATATGCATTTAATGCTCTTTGGATCCAATTTACTCCTCTTGTCCTTGGGCACATGGCAGAATGCCTCACATCCAAAGACACGGAGATGCGCATAAGAGGGTGGCTTACCAGCCCAAACTTCCTCTGCAACCTGGAAATCCAATCCACTGGAAGGCGATCGGTTTATGACATGCACTGACGTACTAACTGCCTCAGCCCAAAAACTCGGGGGTAGGCCTGCATGGCTAAGCATAGAGCGCACACGCTCCTGAATAGTCCTGTTCATGCGCTCAGCCAAACCATTCTGGGGTGGGGTGTAAGGGGCGGTCAACTGACGCTTAATACCCCTGTCATCACAAAACTGCTCAAAAGCATGCGAGACATATTCTCCCCCATTATCTGTCCTAAGGCATTTCAGCCTATACCCAGTCTGGTTCTCAACAAGAGCAAGCCATCTCTGAAAAACTGCCAAGACATCGGACTTCTGCTTTATGGGATAAGCCCACACTTTCCTAGAAAAATCATCAATGAAGGTAACGAAGTACTTCGCGCCACCCATAGACATGCAAGGCATAGGCCCACAAACATCGGAATGCACCAATGCCAAGGGCTCACTCATGCGTGGCCTACTCGATTTCTTATGCGTAGACCTATTCTGCTTACCATAAAGACAATGATCACACGAGTCAAAACATGCATAATCCAAAGGCGGAAGATACTGCAAACCAGATAACATTTTCATTCCTTTCAAAGACATATGCCCCAAACGGGCATGCCAAAGTGATACATGTGGGATAGAGCCCACTGCCAAAACATGGTCTACAGAAGACCCAGATACAACAAGAGGATAGAGGCTGCCAGCCTTGGCGCCTCTAGCAAGCACAAGTCTGCCTTTGGTAATCTTCCAGGCAGAATCCCCAAAACAGACATGAAATCCTGCATCATCCAACTGTCCTGCAGACATAAGACTACGCGTAAGCGCAGGTACATGACGTACATCCCTGAGCAAAAAGGAACTGCCAGTGGAAAACTGCAACTGAATATCTCCACAGCCCACAATATCAAGAGACCTGTCATCTCCAAGTCTGACTGATCCAGATACAGTACGGTAAGAGTGAAACCACTCACGGTAAGGCGTCACATGGAAGGACGCACCTGAATCCAATAACCAGCACTGTGCATACATACTAGGTGTCTCAGTCAAGTGTGAAGCATCAGAAGAACTAGCTGCAAGTATAAACTCATCACCACCATCGGACTCTTCAGTCTGCATGACATTAATTTCCTCAATCTTGACTTTGGACTTCGCAGGTACTATGCTGCGATCAGAGGACTTCTCCTGCACTTTATCTTTCCCCTTATCCTTGCGCTTCTCATTGCGCAACTCATGACACTGTGGTCTAATATGGCCCTTTTTCCCACAATGATGACAAGTGACATTTGCATTGCGTCCACGCGACTTACTACGCGACTTGCCACCACGAGATTTAGACCGACCCTTCTGCGAGTCACGGCCTCGGCCATTACCACGGTCATACCTGTCATTCCTGCCTCTAACTGTCAAAGCATGACTACCACGAGAGGCATCCAAGTTTTTGCGATTCACCTCTTCCTGAAGAAGAGCACTCTCAACATCTGCCAATTTTAGAGTAGCACTAGAGGCACAAAGGGCAGTGCGGAATACATCCCATGACTCATTCAGAGTTCCAAGCAAGAAAAGAGGAGTTACTTCCTCTCCAAAGGTGATATCCTGCGAAGTCAGGTTCTTCAGTATAGCATGGAACTGGCTCAAGTGAGCAGACATAGTCGCATTATCCTTCATGCGCAGATCCATAAGCTGCTTCAACCAGTACATCTGACTCGCCGGACTTTTCTTATCATAAAGATTCTTGATCTTATTCCATAGATCCCATGCACTCTGTGCTTCCTCAAATACATTATAATGTACCTGTTCAGTGAGAGACAATACAATCGTGGACTTGCATAGCTCATCAAGTTCAAGCCAGTCGTCAATGTCCATAGTTTCAGGCTGCTCCCCACTCAACCGAAGTGGCTTAATCTGAGATTTCTGCACCAAAACCTGCCATATTTGACTCTTCCAGTAAGAGTAGTTGGTACCATCCAACTTTGTAATGTTAAAGATGGCACTATCATGCGAAGATGACGCCATTATGCAGGCTGGAAATGCCCAAACAGCCCAAAACTGCTTGCTGTTTTACTGCAGAAACTGCCCAAAAATGACCAAAACGGGGTCCAAAGGGTGAGCAAAGTGTGCCAAAAGTTGCTGCCCACTTAGTACTAGGTGCGGTACACCAAATCAGGATATTTCAGCATGAAAAGTACACCTCAGTCCACCAATAACTGCTTGCTGTAATAAATTGCAGGTATGCAGTCTAGAGAGCAAACTGTCCCAAAATAGGATCCAATGTCAAGCAAACAATGCTAGGTTCAAAGCCGGCATGAAACGGACATAAGCAAGGCCAATGACAGTGAAAAGAACATGAGCTCAACACCAAGCATGTCAAAATAACATCTGCCAGTGAAAGGCACACCCCCAGACACTCTAGGCAAAGTGTTCCTGTAACTGCCAAAACCTGACACAAATAGGTATCTGCTCAAAGAGAAAGATCCAAATATGAGACTCAGCTCATAAGCATCCTGTGAACCAAGAGTACATCAATGCATATCCATAAAGATCGGAGTATGATCCCAAAGTCTCAATGTGTATGTAGCTGCTCAAGACATAAATTGCTCCAAATACATGTAAGTGCTCCAATAGCATGCAACTGTCAAAGGTCAAGAAAGCATGTAAAATGCTCCCACTGGCACAAAAGGCGTACAAAGCGAGCTCAGAAGCTCAAACAACCCAAGAGAAAGCACTAGTAATAAGTGACCCTGTCAATGCATCAAGCGCATCCGAGAGAGCATGACATACATGAAGCACCGATCATATTAACCATGAAGCAATACATAAGCCCAAATAAGCTCTCGGTCAACTCAATGACATCGAAATAGCAACCAAGATCAGTGATCAAGTAAGCCGGGAATACTCAAATACATCCAAATCCAAGCTCCAAATGTCGGTATGGCATACACGAACCAAATAGCATATGTCACGAACCAAAGCATGTAATGCAAAAGCCTAACTGTCAAGCAGAGACATGAGGCATAGGCGGTCCACGAGCATGCCGAGTCGGTCCAAATGCCAGTGAAGGCGGAGCTAATGCGAAGCTCAAAAGCATCCCATAATCTCATACATATGCTCCAAGTCGTCCCCAAATGTCAGAGATATCATGCCAAAGCTCAAAGTATACATCCGGTATCGGTAGGTAAGTCCCAAAGCATGTAAAGTACCTTCAGCCCACTGTTATTCCAGCATGTATTTACTGTTCTAAACAGTAGATTTCAGCCCCAAATTCAAGCCAAAATCATGGTCAAACCAAATGCATACATCCCCAATACATCCGGGTAGGAAGTAGACCGCATACGGGCATCAAACAAGGTAACCGGAGTAGAGTATAAGCATTAAATGCCAATGCCAAGTGTGGCTGCCCTGTTTCCAGCACTGTATAACAGTAAATAATAGTCCCAAATCAGCCAATATTTCAAGCCAAAATCATGGCATAATCATGTGCATACATTCCCAAGGCACTAGGCATCATGTAGACCGCATACGGGCATCAAATAGCACAACCGGAATGGAGTATAAGCAACAAATGCTAATGCCAATGGTGCTGCCCTGTTTTCAGCCTGTTATGACAGTTTATGACAGTCCGAAATCTGAAGAAATCAGCCCCGAAAGATCAAGACCAATACCCAAAGCTTGAATGACATCAAACATGAAGTCTATAGCCCTCTTGATCAAGGTAGAGAGCAAGAAGCAATGGCCAAGTGTGGAGCTGAAGTAGATGAGTGCTCACAGCCTGGAAAAAAATGATGCAATCTGCCCTGTTGATGCTGAACTTGCTGTTGCTCCACATGGGCTGAAAAGGGGGTAATGGGGGGCTCAATGATGGCCCAAGGTAGGCACATACCAAGCCATGAAGGCCCAATGCAAAGGGGAGGGAAGATATGAGCTATGGAGCTCAAGAAGAGTGGCTGCCCTTTGTTCCTGCCCTGTTTCAATCTGAGAATACACTCAAATGCCTGCAAATGCTGAAGCAATACCTCAAGGGCAAGGCCCTGATGAAGCTCAAGAAGGCCAGGATGGAGCTCGGGAAGCCGGGGAGAGTCGGGAGCTCAAGAGGTCGGCTATGGCTGCCGGGATGGAGACCCAATGCGTGAAGCGAGTCGATGCGAAGGTCGGGAAGCACCGAGTCGAGCTCGAGCAAGAGAATGCCAAGCTCTGATACCAGTTGAAAGGTGAGAAGGATCGAAGCTTGCACGCGAGCTATGGCGGGAGAGCAAGAGCAAGAAAGAGAGAGACAAGAAATGGGAACTCCAACAGTCACAATGTGTGACCGGGCCTTCCTTTATTCAAACTGTCACTAAAAGAATAAAGAATAAAGTGACGTGACGGGCGCCCGCCACCTGCAGTGTGCAGTGGCGGGTACTGTCAGTGTAGTAATACACGGGGCGGCACGGCGGAGGCGCCTTTACCCCCAACAATGGGATGAGTGAGAGCCTTCAAAGTAGTAGGCGTCCATGGCAACAACGGCAGGAAATACGTTAGCATTGGTAGCATGATTGTCTAAGCCACTTTGAGGCGGACATGGAATGGCCACGCTTGCGACCTCCAATACATAAACTTTGCCGCCAGTTTTTGTGAAATCCACTCCAGCAGGTCCTTTGGCCGTACATCCACCCCTAATGGGTATCCAAGATGCCTGACAATGGAGCCACGGGAAACCACCTGGCCTTGCCAGCCTAATGACTGTAAATCAGCCTCCATGCAACTGAGAATGGCTGACTTAAAGGCATTGATGCGAAGCCCAGAGGCCTGACCAAAGAGCGTCCAAACATCTAATGCCTTTCGAATGTTGTCCCTGTCCGCTTGCAAAATCATAAAGGTGTCATCAGCCAAAGATTGGCTAACGAAGTGCTAGCCCAAAGGAAGAGACAACCCTGCCAGCTGAGCAGAAGCTGCCATGGAGGATAACATTGAAAGGACCAGGTGAGTCGCCAGGGCAAAGAAGAGAGGGCTCAAAGGACAACCCTGTCTGACCGAGCGTGCAAGGACAAATGGCTCTGTAACCCCACCATTGAGCATAACTCTGGAGGAAGCTGCAGCACTAATGGTGTAGATCAATTGGGACATCCGGGTACCAAAGCCCATAGCAGACATGAGATCTGCAATGAAAGACCAGTCCACATAATCAAACGCCTTTTCCAAGTCCAATTGAATCAATACCACTTCCTGACCGGAGTGCCGCGCATAGTCAATAGCCATTTGCACATTTAAGATATTATGCAGAATGTTGCGGCCCTTAATGAAACCATATTGGAGAGGATGCACAATAGCTGGAAGGTGCTTGTGAAGCCGATTCGCCAGCACTTTGGAGTAGATTTTATACATAGAGCCCATCAAAGACATTGGTCTCCAGTGTTACAGCTTTGACGGCGAAGGGACCTTTGGAATCAGTTTGATAAGGCCTTCTTTCCATGAGGAGGGCATAACCCCTGTTTCCCAAACCTGCTGAAACATGACCACCAATGGCTTCACCAACTGCGTGGCCGAGGTCTGAAAGAATTCATCAGTGAGACCATCCCAGCTAGGACTTTTATCCTTAGGCAGGTGCAACAAAACATCCATAACCTCCTCCTCGCAAATATCCGTCTCCAAAGTGGCTTGCATATCAAATGGAACCTGCTAGCGGACCAGATGATAGAAGACCGAGCGGGCATGCGTAACCTCGCTAGAAGGCGAGGGAGAAGAACCAAGAAGTTCAATAAAATAATTTCTGCACATAGTGACAATGGTCTGCGGATCAGTGACCATGCGACCTTCCGAATCCTAGAGTCTGGTCATATTTTCGCGAGCCGGAGACGCATGCAAGGCGCGAAAGAACTTATGAGACTGGCAGGCACTATCTTGCAATGTGTCAGTCAAGTTATGCAGTTTGGCCTGTTGATAAGATTTCAACTGAAAGACTTGAATAAGATGGGCCAAACGCCTCTCCAGTGACAGCAGAAAATCATCATCTGGGGAATCCAGGAGCAAGGAATGGACCAAAGCCAGTAAGTCCTCTGCTGCATGTCGACGTCGGCGACAAAGCGAGGCATGATGGATCCCATACTGCCGAGCAACCCGCTGCACATTAGAGAGCAGCCGTGCAAATGAAGGCAAGCCCTCAGAGGCGAAGTCCAATAAGAACCTCTCAATCAATTGCTGCATATAGCCCTGGAAAATTGAATGCTTCAAATAAGAGGAGTTGAAACGTAAAGGGAGCCTATCCAGCAACTGCATAAAAGGTGCAATAGATTGTGCCCGCATCTCAAGATGGAGGGGGAAATGGTCCGACAACGCATAGTGCTGCAAGACCTTCATTTCCAGCATCTCGGGAAGAAAATCATCCCCCTGCATGATATACATTCTGTCCAGCCGCGACCAGGTAGTTGCATATTGTGCGGAATGAAAAGTAAACCCTGAAAAAGAAGGGTGAAGCCACGACCAAAGATCTTGCTTGAGTACGTGCAAAGCAAAGGAATTCCACACCCGGCTTTCCGGCGTATCCATTGCGGAATGCCCTGAAGTGGACTGAGAGGAGTCAACACACATATTGAAATCTCCCATCAAAAACCCCCTTCGGCCGAGTGACATGGAGCCCTGCAAAGTGGACCAAAGATCCCGTCGGGATGTGGGATCATTCGGAGCATAGAGGCCCAACAACCATAAAATCTCTCCTTCAAATAAGACTTCGATTACCAGAAAGCGGCCCTGCACATCATTTTTAACAAGGACAGGCTGGTATTTCTCATGGACAATCATCAGCACGCCCGAATAGTGCGTAGCATGGATCCCTGCATAAAACAGACGGAATCCATGACAATCCACAACTTTTCCTGCTTCACCGTGACTTTTGTGCTCAACTGCACACAATACATCCCACTGGTTCTCATGCAAGACGGTCCACATGGCATGTTGCTTATGGCGAGAGCAAATGCCTCGCACATTCCACGTGGCTATCTTCATGTATCTTCAAAAAAGGAAGTCAGGAACGAGGCGCTTGTTGCCTCGATTTCACCTTTTCCGCAAGAGCATCCAGGACACCCTCATCCAGAAAATCAGCCAATACTGCAAACGAATTCTGGCGACCTGCTTTAGAGGTAGAAGGGAAATCCACTGCCTTGGGAGAGGGGCGGGGATAACGCCGATCCCAGGGTGTAATAACATTACCTTTGGTATCAAACGCCAGCTTAGCAGGTGGGCCTTTGGGGCCGTCGGTTTAGACTTTCCTTGGAGACTGATTACGGGGGGCAAACGGTGTCGTAGGACGCGCAGCCTTCTGTGAAGTGACCATTTCTTTCCTGCGCGTATACATGCGCACGGAATCCTGGGAAGCAGTAGGTCCAGGATCCGCCAGGCCTGCATCCAACTTTTTACCTTTTTTGGGACGTGCCTCAATCCAGTCAGTGTGACGGGAATCCACACTCAGGACCTGTTGTTTGCCTTTATCCATGACATGAGGAGACTAAAGGGCTTCCTGGGGCGGGGCATCAAGCACCATGTCATCCTTGGGCAGCACAACCTGCGCATCCTCCGAAGACGGTTGCCTTTCAGGGCATTCGGCCATGAAATGCCCCAATTTACCACATGAAAAGCAGTGTCCCGCAAAGTTGCCCCATTTCAAGCAAAAATGCAAAGGATGCATGCCTGAACAATTGAGGCGAAGCCACGCGGGCCTTTTCCTGGCCATGTCCCATAACATGCATAAACGGTTTCGATTCATCGCCCTGAGGCTTGGGGGAACCAGCATTGTTCCCACAACCGCCATCGCATCCTTCAACATGGGCCAATAGACCGCCGGACAATTTTCCACCTCCACCCACACCGGGCATTCTCGTTGAAGCAGACGCTGGAAGTCGGCCATGGGGCGCCATGGCACAACATGGACCAAGCGGCGATCAAAGAATAGTGGCAACTTGGACAGGAGCTCAGCTCGATGCATTTCCGATTTCAATAGCACCTCATAAAAGCCGCGAGGTCCAAGGAAGATCTCCTCAACACACTCCCCTTACAATAAATGGTGCATCCACTGGCGAATATGCGAAAGCACTGGGATCCTGCCAGTGAAGAAAAGTATAACTGCACGGTCATAAAACACCGAGAAGGATCGCAAGATTGATTTGGGGTCCACCGTGGCTTCCAGCACATCATCCGTTCCCGCATCAGAAAAAGATTCATTATTATGCTGGACATAATCGCGAAGTAGAGTATTGGCAAAGTCCAGCAAATGTTCCCAGTCAATTTCCTGCGAATCCACAGGATCAGAGGCCACTTGTGCATAGGAACGTTCCTAAGGACCCATTGGCTCATCAGAAGTATGCTTGGAGCGTTTGCCGGCAGGCGGCAGTTCAGAACCCGGAGGCAGCTCCTCCATGCATGGCACCATATCCTCCAGCTCCTCTGCATCGGAATCAGGGCCAAGGGCTGCCACCGTCCGGTCGAGAAAATCCATATCCAGGCTAGTCATACTGCTGTCTTCGCGCTCGCGCCCCTCTCTCTCTCTCTCTCTCTCTCTCTCTCTCTCTCTCTCTCTCTCTCTCTCTCTCTCTCTCTCTCTCTCTCTCTCTCTCTCTCTCTCTCTCTCTCTCTCTCTCTCTCTCTGTGTGCAAGTCCCACAGACCTGTCGGCCTCAGTCGTGGCCTATCCCGAGGGAGTGTAGATAACGCGTGGGTCAAGGCGCAACCCTAACGGAGCAGATTTCAAGAGGGCGAAACACAGGGCCAACGGGCAGTGACAAAGGCCAGAACGCTGAGGAGGAAGGCTGGCAGGCGACGGCAGGGCTAAACCGTCAGCAACAAAAGCGCTGCGGAGCAGGGATCAGGCGACAGTCCAGAGGGCCCAGGTCCGATGGCGACGGTAGGAGCTCTGACACGCAGGGCAGACGTGCGTTGACCAGGAGCACAGCCCGCAGGTCAGACGGCCGACAGGAGGGCAGGGCACGCAGCCAACGGGCCTCCAGATGCTGGCAACGGCGACGGGTCTGCAGACGACGACGACGGGGCACAGGCGACAGGGCTGCAGGCGATGGCGACGGGGCACAGGCGACGCATCGTTCTCCCACCTCTCTCTCTCTCTCTCTCTCTCTCTCTCTCTCTCTCTCTCTCTCTCTCTCTCTCTCTCTCTCTCTCTCTCTCTCTCTCTCTCTCTCTCTCTCTCTCTCTCTCTCTCTCTCTCTCTCTCTCTCTCTCTCTCTCTCTCTCTCTCTCTCTCTCTCTCTCTCTCTCTCTCTCTCTCTCTCTTTGTGGCCACATGCTGGCCAAGATATATGGCTCTATCGTGGAACAAGCGTTGAGTGAATGGGCCGAGATGCATGGCCTGAGGTCAAAAGGCCAGGCTGGCTTCAAGAGGGGATATACAACTCTAGACCATATCTTTACGTTGAGGGCAATCATTGAAGAAGGCAAGGCATTCAAGAAAAAGATCTATTGCTGTTTTGTGGACTTTCGCAAGGCCTTTGACACAGTGCCACGTGCTAGACTCATGAAAAGAATGCAAAACATTGATGTGCCCGTAGAGATACAGTGGAGTATCTATGCCCTGTATGAGACAGTGACAGGCAGAGTACGAACACTTGAGGGCATCTCAGATACAGTCAATAGCACCATTGGGGTGAAACAAGGCTATCCACTTTCACCGACACTTTTTGGGCTGTATATAGATGAAATTTCAGAATATGTGGGTAGGACGGGTGGGGCCGGAGCCAGCCTAGCTGGAGTGCTGATACCATTACTGCTTTATGCCGATGATATTGTACTTATATCTGACTCACCTGAGGGACTAAATAGACACTTGGATGCATTATCAGCTTTTTGCAGAGATAGAGATCTTAAGGTGAACCTTGGGAAAACTAAAGTTATGGTATTTAACACTTCAGCTGCTTGGGTGACAAGAGCTGAGCACCAGTTTACTTTTGACGGAGAGCCAGTGGAGATGGTTAGGCAGTATGTTTATTTGGGGGTCACATTGAAGGGACCACAGTTCTCTTGGAGAGAGACATCAGAGGCTCGTTTGGCAAAAGCATATGCAGCCTTAGGTGCATTGGAGAGGCAATGTGCTCACATACAATTTCATGAGCCGCGCACCAAACTGTGGCTTTTTGACACCTTGGTTACACCCACACTCCTATATGGGGCAGCTATTTGGGGTCCGAGTCTGTTTCACACGAGGAGACAGCCTTTGGGAGACCAGGATGGACCAGAGAAGGAATACTATGATGGATAGGAGCATATGGAAAGACCACTGGTCATGATGATCTCACGCATGATACGAGCGAAGAGCTTGACCCCACATGAGATTATCAGAGCTGAGTTGGGGGCATCACCCATGGTGGCTGAGGCCTTGGTTCAGGCAGTGACTTTCATACATAGACTATGGGAGCTCCCCCAAGATAGATACCCACGGCTAGCCCTGGCCTCTTCTAGAAAACTAGCAGCAGACGGTGACAGACACTATTGGTATGCTCAGATGAGTACATGGATGCGTCTACATGGTCTGCAGATTGACAGACTACCCCCCTTTGACTATAGCCTAGATTGCCCTACACTTGACCTAAGCCGATCAGAGCTAAACCATGTGATCAGAGCAGACATACTGAAGTTAGATACGGAGAAGACCTGGATCCGACCCCCCTCGCCCCATGGCACGAGGATGGCACACTACCAGACCCACTTCCTCCAGGTATCTGAGGATGGTTTCATCACCCGACCCAATTACATAGACACACAGCTGCCTCATGGACTACGCACAGTTATTGGTCAGATCCGCACCTCATCCCACCACCTGAGGATTGAGACAGATAGATGGGAGGGTATACAGACAGAAGAACGCATATGCAGACTATGCAACAGAGAGCCAGAGACAGAGGAACACTACATCTGCCGATGCACTGTCTATTATGACATACGAGGTAGATACCACTGTCTGTTTCGAGAGGGTTTTGGACCCCTGAGACGGATCATGCAGTTTGAGGATCAGAGATGCTTGGGATTTTTCCTCTTGGAGCTCCAGAGGCGCAAAGCAACAATTCTACGGAGTAGGAGGCCCCCACAGCTCGGCTCACATAGACAGAGAGCAGTCACTGACTTTTTCACTGATACACGACAGAGTATGGCAGATACCACTACTACTGCCACACAGCCTACAAGAGTACATCATCATTGGACCTCATCTTCTGTAGGTGTCCCTTTGGATAGAGTAGTGGCACTTAGCCGGTCTAGGCGCCCACGTCCACCCGGACGAAGGCCTAGACATCCACACCACAGACAAATTAAAGCCATCATTGAGCGCCACATGAGACAGACGCCTCAGCCATGCAGAGATACACCTTTATAGGACACTATTTCATTTCCTTTTCAGTCTTATAGGCATGTTTTTCATCTTTTTTCTCGTTCCAGATGAGAAACACACCATCATTGTATGTACTGCTTTGGTCTCATAGGCCACATTGGCCTTTTAGAGACGTTAATATACTCTCTCTCTCTCTCTTTTTTTTTTTCGTAAAAGGTAATTGTATTAATTACGAGAAAAAGTACAAGATTACATGATTACATGAGTACAAGAGACACGAGGGCCCTAGGCCAACGTGTGGGAAATCCCCGGACTAGTATACTAAAAAGGTTACACCAATCATGGCAAGGACCCAGAGGCAATTGCCAAATGCCAGGAATGCAAATCCTCCCAAGGGAGCAAGTCAGAGTGCCTGATGAGATCTAGCTGCCAATGCAAGAGCCCTTTAAGCCTTGCAATATGTCGCGGTACATTAGAGGCCGAATCAAAGAGAAAAGCATTTCGGGTGGTCCAAATGTGCCAGCATCCCCAGTATCTGAAAAAGTGAAATAAGATCTTCATATGTAACGGTGGCAGTGTGGGATACTTTGGGCGCACAAAAACCCAATCGAAAGGAGTCAGTGAGGACCCCACCACTGCGCGCCAGATTTGCGACAAGAGAGACCAGATATTCTTAGCGAGCGGGCAAGAACGAAAACAATGTCGGGCCGATTCCGTCGTAGTGGTGCAGAAGAAACAATTGCCATTCGAGATTCGACGCTTGGAAAGGGCCGAGGCAAGATGAAGACCACCAATCAGTACCCGCCACAGAAAGACCTTGCATTTGAAAGGTGCCTTATTCTGCCATCCCTCCATCAGCGTTGCCTGCCACCAGGACTGTGATTTCCGCAAGCCCCAAACCGTATTAGCTTTCACACCTAGCCATTGGTGATCTTTAATGAGAAGATGATACACCTGATTAGTAGCGGCCTTTTCCAGACTCAACCGGACTGCAAGGTCCCAGTCCTGCCAAGGGCGATCCATAGCCAGGGCAGGAAAGGGTTGCCTATCCTGAAGTTCCGACGAAAGCTTCCCCCATAAATCACTGTATCCGCGCGGGATCCGGAAAAGTCTCCTAGCAGTCCGAAACGATGCGAGGACATTGCGAGTAGCAAGGGTAGCATCCGCAATCGAAGTCACACCCAAACGGGCCATACGGTTAAATCTTGGTCTGAGCTGGTGTTTATCTTCCCATGAAAGCAATCTGGATACTGCCAACAATTCCATCTGAAAAGAATTAGTTTGCAAGCGGTCCCCTACAGGATGCCAGCGGGCCTTTTGGAGCACCACTTTCCAAGAGCCGACCAAATGCAGTAACAAAGAGGAAGAGGGACTGGAAAATCGAGAGTCAGCATTAAGGACATGCCACCACGAGGCCCGAAGCCGTGTGTTACCCTGGCGGAGCCCGTTGTCCTCAAGAAAATAACGGGCTATGATGGTCCATGGGTGGTGATCCACACACATGGCACGAAAAAGAGACCAACGAAGAGCCAGCATATGAGTTTCCGCATCCAAAAGAGCTCCACCACCCATGCGCTTAGGGGTACATGCATGTGACCATGAAATCCAGGAAATGCCTGCCTTCAGTGAATCCTTCTTCCATAGCATGAACCGAATGGGATGAGTGAGAGCCTTCAAAGTAGTGGGCGTCCATGGCAGTAATGGCAGGAAATACGTCAGCATTGGTAGCATAATTGTCTGAGCCACTTTGAGGCGGACATGGAACGGCCAGGCTTGCGACTTCCAATACATAAACTTCGCCGCCAGTTTTTGTTAAATCCACTGCAACAGGTCCTTTGGCCACACATCCACCCCCAATGGGTATCCAAGATGCCTGACAATGGAGCCACGGGAAACCACCTGACCCTGCCAGCCTAATGACTGTAAATCAAGCTCCGTGCAACTGAGCATGGCTGACTTAAAGGCATTGATGCGAAGACCAGAGGCTTGACCAAAGAGCGTCCAAACATCTAATGCCTTGCGAATGTTATCCCTGTCCGCCTGCAAAATCATAAAGGAGTCATCAACCAAAGATTGGCTAATGAAGTGCTGCCCCAAAGGAAGAGATAACCCTGCCAGCTGGGCAGAAGCCGCCATGGAGGATAACATTGAAAGGACCGGGTGAGTCGCCAAGGCAAAGAAGAGAGGACTCAAAGGGCAACCTTGTCGGACCGAGCGTGCAAGGACAAATGGCTCTGTAACTCCACCATTAAGCATAACTCTTGAAGAAGCCTCAATACTAATGGTGTAGATCAATCTAGAAATCTGGATACCAAAGCCCATAGCAGACATAAGATCTGCAAGGAAAGACCAGTCCACACAGTCAAACGCCTTTTCCAGGTCCAATTGAATCAAGACCACTTGCTGATTGGAGTGCCGCGCATAGTCAATAGCCATTTGCACATTTAAGATATTATGCAAAATGTTGCGGCCCTTAATGAAACCATATTGGAGAGGGTGCACAATAGCTGGAAGGTGCTTGTGAAGCCGATTTGCCAGCACTTTGGAAAAGATTTTATACATCGTGCCCATCAACGAAATCGGTCTCCAGTGTTGCAGCTTTGACGGGGAAGGCACCTTGGGAATCAGTTTGATAAGGCCTTCTTTCCATGAAGAAGGCATGACCCCTGTTTCCCAAACCTCCTGAAACATGACCACCAATGGCTTTACCAACTGCGTGGCCGAGTGCTCAAAAAATTCATTAGTGAGACCATCCCAACCAGGACTTTTATCCTTAGGCAGGTGCAACAAAACATCCATAACCTCCTCTTCGCAAATATCCGCCTCCAAAGTGGCTTGCATATCAAATGGAACCTGCTGCTGGACCAGATGATAGAAGACTGAGCGGGCATGCGTAACCTGGCGAGAAGGCAAGGGAGAAGAACCAAAAAGATCCATAAAATAATTTCTGCACATATTGATAATGGTCTGCGGATCAGTGACCATGCGACCTTCCGAATCCTGGAGTCGAGTTATATTTTCGCGAGCTGGAGAAGCATGCAAGGCGCGAAAGAACTTATGAGACTGACACGCACTATCTTGCAATGTGTCAGTCAAGTTATGCAGCTTGGCCTGTTGATAAGATTTCAAGCTAAATACTTGAAGAAGATGGGCCAAACGCCGCTCCAGTGACAGCAGAAAATCATCATCTGGGGAGTCCAGGAGCAAGGAACGGACCAAGGCCAATAAGTCCTCTGCTGCATGTCGACGGCGGCGACAAAGAGAGGCATTATGAATCCTATACTGCCGAGCCACCCGCTGCACATTAGAGAGCAGGCGTGCAAACGAAGCCAAGCCCTCAGAGGCGAAGTCCAATAAGAACCTCTCAATCAATTGCTACATATAACCCTGAAAAATTGGATGCTTCAAATAAGAGGAGTTGAAGCGTAAAGGGAGCTTATCCAGCAACTGCATAAAAGGTGCAATAGATTGTGCCCGCATCTCAAGCTGGAGGGGGAAATGATCCGACAACGCATATTGCTGCAAGACCTTCATCTCCAGCATCTCGGGAAGAAAATCATCCCCCTGCATGATATACATTCTGTCCAACCGCAACCAAGTGGTTGCATATTGTGCGGAATGAAAAGTAAAACCTGAAACAGAAGGGTGAAGCCACGACCAAAGATCTTGCTTAAGGACGTGCAAAGCAAAGGAGTTCCACACCCGGCTTTCCGGCGTATCCATTACCGAATGCCCTGAGGTGGACTGAGAAGGGTCAAGACACATATTGAAATCTCCCATCAAAAACCCCCTGCGGCCAAGTGACATGGAGCCCTGCAAAGTCGACCATAGATCCCGTCGGGATGCGGGATCATTCGGAGCATAGAGTCCCAACAACCATAAAATTTCTCCTTCAAATAAGACTTCGATTACCAGAAAGCGGCCCTGCACATCATTTTTAACAAGAACAGGCTGGTATTTCTCATGGACAATCATCAGCACGCCCGAATAGTGCTTAGCATGTGTCCCTGCATAAAACAGACGGAATCCATGACAATCTACAACTTTTCATGCCTCACCGTGACTTTTGTGCTCCACTGCACACAATACATCCCACTGGTTCTCATGCAAGACAGACCACATGGTATGTTGCTTATGGCGAGAGCAAATGCCTCGCACATTCCACGTGGCAATCTTCATATATTTTCAAAGAAGGAAGTCAGGAACGAGACGCCTGTTGCCTCGATTGCACCTTTTCTGCGAGAGCATCCAGGACACCCTCATCCAAAAAATCGGCCAATACTGCAAACGAATTCGGGTGACCTGCTTTAGAGGTAGAAGGGAAATCCACTGCCTTGGGAGTAGGGCGGGGATAACGCCTATCCCAAGGTGTAATCACATTACCTTTTGCATCAAACACTAGCTTAGCAGGTGGGCCCTTGGGGCCCTCTGAATAGACTTTCCTTGAAGCCGGATTACGGGGGGCGGACGGGGCCATAGTATGCACAGCCTGCTGTGAGGTGACCATGTCTTTCCTGCGCGTGTACGTGCGCACAGAATCCAGGGAAGCATTAGGCCCAGGATCTGCCAGGCCTGCGTCCAACTTTTTACCTTTTTTTTGTCGTGCCTCAATCCAGTCAGTGCTAGGGGAATCCAAACCCCGGACCTGTTGTTGGCCTTTATCTATGGCAGTAGGTGGCTGAAGGGTCTCCTGCGTCGGGGCATCAAGTACCATGTCATCCTTGGGCTGCACAACCTGCGGCGCCTCAGAGGACGGTTGCCGGTCCGGGCATTCGGCCATAAAATGCCCTAATTTACCACATGAAAAGCAGTGGCCGGCAAAATTGCCCCATTTCAGGCGAAAATGCAAAGGATGCATGCCAGAACAATTGAGGCGAAGCCACGCAGGCCTTTTCCTGGCCGTATCCCATAACATGCATAAACGGTTTCGGTTCATAGCCCTGAGGCTTGGGGGAACCAGCACTGTGCCCACAACTGCCATCGCGTCCTTCAACAATGGCCAATATACCGCTGGACAATTTTCCACTTCCACCCACACCGGGCATTCTCGTTGAAGCAGACGCTGGAAGTCAGCCATAGGGCGCCATGGTACCACATGGACCAGGCGGCGATCAAAGAATAGTGGCAACCTGGACAGGAGCTCAGCTCGATGCGATTCCGATTTCAACAGCACCTCATAAAAGCCGCGAGGTCCAAGGAAGATCTCCTCAACACACTCCCCTTGCAATAAATGGTGCATCCACTGGCGAATATGTGAGAGCACTGGGATCCTACCGGTGAAAAAAAGTATAACTGCCCGGTCATAAAACATCGAGAAGGACCGCAAGACTGATTTTGGGTCCACCGTGGCTTCCAGCACATCATCCGCAGCCGCAGCAGAGAAAGTTTCATTATTATGCTGGACATAATCGCCAAGCAGAGTATTGGCAAAGTCCAGCAAATGTTCCCAGTCAATTTCCTGCGAATCCAGAGGTTCAGAGGCAACCTGCGCATAGGAACGGTCCTGAGGACCCATTGGCTCGTCTGAAGTATGCTTGGAGCGTTTGCCTGCAGGCGGCAGTTCAGAACCCGGAGGCGGCTCCTCCGTGCATGGCACCATGTCCTCCGGCTCCTCTGCATCGGAATCAGGGCCAAGAGCTGCCACCGTCCGGTCGAGAAAATCCATATTCAGGCCAGCCATACTGCTAGCTTCTCGCTTTCGCTCGCTCCCTTACTCTCTCTCTTTCTCTCTCTATGCAAGTCCCGCAGGCCTGCAAAATCAGGGAACCACCCGGCTGCAGCAACAGGACAGTGAGACTTCAACGCAGCTGCAACAGGCTTCCACGCTGACGCAGTGCAGCCGACCACAAACAGAGGGCTCTGCACCGGGCAAACGTCGAAAGGGCAGGCGAGGCGTGAAAGGGTCAGGCACAGGCCAGGCGTCGAGGGGACAGCGTGGAAGGGGGCAGAGGGACAGGCGCAGGCCAGGCGTCGAGGGGCAGCTTGGAGGGGCGCTGCTCACTGGCGCAGCACCAGCGACCAGCGGCGGCGCTGACGCAGATCAGCAAATCAGGGCGACGGCAGGGGTCTCTGTCGTTCGAAGCAAGCGGGGAGAAGGAGCCTCGTGTCCAACCCCTTGACGTCGTGGCGGGATAGGCGAGCTGCGACCTGGAATGTGACGGAAGGCTTCTGCGTGTATCGCGCGATGAGGCCTTGTTGCTCCGTCCGACGGTGGCTGTGGCGACGAATCCTCTCTCTCGCTCTCACACTCTCTTCTTTTTTTTTTTCGTAAAAGGTAATTGTATTAATTACGAAAAAAATACAAGATTACTGGATTACAAGATACATGATGACACAAAGCCATCATGTGAAGAGGTTTTCTCTTTCTCTCTCTCTCTCTTTTTTCTGATTACAAGATACACGAGGGACCTAGGCCAACGTGTGGGGAAGCCCCGTAGTAATGCACTGAAAAGGTTACACCAATCATGGCAACGACCCAGAGGCAATTGCCATATGCCACGGATGCAAATCCTCCCGAGGGAGCAAGTCGGAGTGTCGGATGATATCTAGCTGCCAATGCAAGAGCCCTTTAAGCCTGGCAATATGTCGCGGTACATTAGAGGCCGAATCAAAGAGAAAAGCATTGCGCGTGGTCCAAATGTGCCAGCATCCCCAATATCTGAAAAAGTGAAATAAGATCTTCGCATGCAACTGTGGCGGTGCGGGATACTTCGGGCGCACAAAAACCCAGTCGAAAGGAGTTAGCGAGGATCCCACCACCGCGCGCCAAATGTGCGACAAGAGTGACCAGATATTCTTGGCGAGCGGGCAAGAGAGAAAACGATATCGGGCCAATTCCGCCGGTGTGGTACAGAAGAAACAATTGCCATTCGAGATACGACGCTTGGCAAGGGCCGAGGCCAGAGGAAGACCACCAATCATCACCCGCCAAAGAAAAACCTTGCATTTGAAAGGTGTCTTATTTAGCCAGCCCTCCATCAGCGTTTTGTGCCACCATGACAGCGATTTCCGCAGTCCCCAAACAGTGTTAGCTTTCTCTCCCAGCCATTGGTGATCTTGAACAAGAAGATGATACACCTGATTAGTAGAGGCCTTTTCCAGACTCAGGCGGCCTGCAAGGTCCCAGTCCTGCCAAGGGCGATCCACAGTCAAGGCAGGAAAGGGTTGCCGACCCTGAAGCTTCGACGAAAGCTGCTCCCATAAATCACGGTATCCACGCGGGATCTTAAAGAGTCGCCGAGCAGTCCGAAATGATACGAGGACATTGCGAGTGGCAAGGGTAGTATCCGCAACCGACGTCACACCTAAACAGGCCATGCGATTAAATCTTGGTCTGAGTTGATGTTTATCTTCCCATGAAAGGAGTCTCGATACTGCCAACAATTCCAGCTGAAAGGAGTTAGTCTGCAAGCGGTCCCCTACTGGGTGCCAACGGGCCTTTTGGAGCACCACTTTCCAAGAGCCGACCAAGTGCAGTAACAAAGAGGAAGAGGCACTGGAAACATGAGAGTCAGCATTAAGGACATGCCACCAGGAGGCCCGAAGCCGTGTGTTGCCATGGCGGAGCCTGCTGTCCTCAAAAAAATAACGGGCTATGATGGTCCATGGGTGATGATCCACACACATGGCACGAAAAAGGGACCAACGGAGAGCTAACATATGAGTGTGTGCATCCAAAATAGCTCCTCCACCCATGCGCTTAGGGGTACATGCGTGTGACCATGAAATCCAGGAAATGCCGGCCTGCAGTGAATCCTTCTTCCATAGCATGAAACGGATGGGATGAGTGAGGGCCTTCAAAGTAGTAGGCGTCCATGGCAACAAAGGCAGGAAATACGTTAGCATTGGAAGCATGATTGTCTGGGCCACTTTGAGGCGGACATGGAATGGCCACGCTTGCGACTTCCAATACATAAACTTCGCCGCCAATTTTTGTGAAATCCACTCCAGCAGGGCTTTTGGCCGTACATCCACCCCCAATGGGTATCCAAGATGCCTGACAATGGAGCCACGGGAAACCACCTGGCCTTGCCAGCCTAAGGACTGCAAATCAGGCTCCGTACAACTGAGAATGGTTGACTTAAGGGCATTGATGCGAAGCCCAGAGGCCTGACCAAAGAGTGTCCAAACATCTAATGCCCTTCGAATGTTGTCCCTGTCCGCCTGCAAAATCATAAAGGTGTCATCAGCCAAAGATTGGCTAACGAAGTGCTGACCCAACGGAAGAGACAGCCCGGCCAGCTGAGCAGAGGCTGCCATGGAGGATAACATTGAAAGGACCGGGTGAGTCGCCAGGGCAAAGAAGAGAGGGCTCGAAGGACAACCCTGTCTGACCGAGCGTGCGAGGACAAATGGCTCTGTAACTCCACCATTAAGCATAACTCTGGAGGAAGCCTCAGCACTAATGGTGTAGATCAATCGGGACATTCGGGTACCAAAGCCCATAGCCGACATGAGGTCTGCAATGAAAGACCAGTCCACATAATCAAACGCCTTTTCCAAGTCCAATTGGATCAATACCACTTCCTGACCGGAGTGCCGCGCATAGTTAATAGCCATTTGCACATTTAAGATATTATGCAGAATGTTGCGGCCCTTAATGAAACCATATTGGAGAGGATGCACAATAGCTGGAAGGTGCTTGTGGAGCCGATTCGCCAGCACTTTGGTGTAGATTTTATACATGGAGCCCATCAAAGAGATTGGTCTCCAGTGTTGCAACTTTGACGGCGAAGGGACCTTTGGAATTAGTTTGATAAGGCCTTCTTTCCATGAGGAGGGCATGACCCCCGTTTCCCACACCTGCTGAAAACATGGCCACCAATGGCTTCACCAACTGCGTGGCCGAGGTCTGAAAGAATTCATTAGTGAGACCATCCCAGCCAGGACTTTTATCATTCTGCAGGTGCAACAAAACGTCCATAACCTCTTCCTCGCAAATATCCGTCTCCAAAGCGGCTTGCATATCAACTGGAACCTGCTGGCAGACTAGATGATAGAAGACCGAGCGGGCATGCGTAACCTGGCTAGAAGGCGAGGAAGAGGAACCAAGAAGTTCCATAAAATAGTTTCTGCACATAGTGACAATGGTCTGCGGATCCGTGACCATGCGACCTTCCGAATCCTGGAGTCTGGTCATATTTTCGCGAGCCGGAGACGCATGCAAGGCGCGAAAGAACTTATGAGACTGGCAGGCGCTATCTTACATTGTGTCCGTCAAGTTGTGCAGCTTGGCCTGTTGATAAGATCTCAACTGAAACACTTGAATAAGATGGGCCAACCGCCTCTCCAGAGACAGCAGAAAATCATCATCAGGGGAATCCAGGAGCAAGGAACGGACCAAAGCCAGTAAGTCTTCTGCTGCATGTCGACGTCGGCGGCAAAGCGAGGCATGATGGATCCCATACTGGCGAGCAACCCGCTGCACATTAGAGAGCAGCCGTGCAAATGAAGGCCAGCCCTCAGAGGCGAAGTCCAATAAGAACCTCTCAATCAGCTGCTGCATATAGCCCTGGAAAATTGAATGCTTCAAATAAGAGGAGTTGAAACGTAAAGGGAGCCTATCCAGGAATTGCACAAAAGGTGCAATAGAGTGTGCCCGCATCTCAAGCTGGAGGGGGAAATGGTCCGACAACGCATATTGCCGCAAGACCGTCATTTCCAGCATCTCGGGAAGAAAATCATCGACCTGCATGATATATATTCTGTCCAGTCGCGACCAGGTAGTTGCATATTGTGCGGAATGAAAAGTAAACCCTGAAAAAGACGGGTGAAGCCACGACCAAAGATCTTGCTTGAGCACGTGCAAAGCAAAGGAACTCCACACCCGGCTTTCCGGCGTATCCATTACCGAATGCCCTGAAGTGGACTGAGAAGAGTCAACACACATATTGAAATCTCCCATCAAGAACCCCCTTCGGCCGAGTGACATGGAGCCCTGCAAAGTGGACCAAAGATCCCGTCGGGATGCGGGATCATTCGGAGCATAGAGGCCCAACAGCCATAAAATCTCTCCTTCAAATAAGACTTCGATCACCAGAAAGCGGCCCTGCACATCATTTTTAACAAGGACAGGCTGATATTTCTCATGGACAATCATCAGCACGCCCGAATAGTGCGTAGCATGGGTCCCTGCATAAAACAGACGGAATCCATGACAATCCATCACTTTTCCTACTTCACCGTGACTTTTGTGCTCAACTGCACACAATACATCCCACTGGTTCTCGTGCAAGACGGTCCACATGGCATGTTGCTTATGGCGAGAGCAAATGCCTCGCACATTCCACGTGGCTATCTTCATGTATCCTCAAAGAAGGAAGTCAGGAACGAGGCACCTGCTGCCTCGATTTCACCTTTTCTGCGAGAGCATCCAGGACACCCTCATCCAGAAAATCAGCCAATACTGCAAAAGAATTCTGGCGACCTGCTTTGGAGGTAGAAGGGAAATCCACTGCCTTGGGAGAGGGGCGGGGATAACGCCGATCCCAGGGTGTAATAACCTGCCTTGGGAGAGGCCCAGGATCCGCCAGGCCTGCATCCAACTTTTTACCTTTTTTAGGACGTGCCTCAATCCAGTCAGTGCGACGGGAATCCACACTCGGGACCTGTTGTTTGCCTTTATCCATGACATGAGGAGACTGAAGGGCTTCCTAGGGCGTGGCATCAAGCACCATGTTGTCCTTGGGCAGCACAACCTGCGCATCCTCCGAAGACGATTGCTTTTCAGGGCATTCGGCCATGAAATGCCCCAATTTACCACATGAAAAGCAATGGCCCGCAAAGTTGCCCCATTTTAAGCGAAAATACAAAGGATGCATGCCCGAACAATTGAGGCGAAGCCACGCGGGCCTTTTCCTGGCCGTGTCCCATAGCATGCATAAACGGTTGCGGTTCATCGCCCTGAGGCTTGGGGGAACCAGCACTGTTCCCACAACTGCCATCGCATCCTTCAACATGGGCCAATAGACCGCCGGACAGTTTTCCACCTCCACCCACACCGGGCATTCGCGTTGAAGCAGACGCTGGAAGTCGGCCATGGGGCGCCATGGCACAACATGAACCAAGTGGCGATCAAAGAATAGCGGCAACTTGGACAGGAGCTCAGCGCGATGCGTTTCCGATTTCAGCAGGACCTCATAAAACCCGCGAGGTCCAAGGAAGATCTCCTCAACAGACTCCCCTTGCAATAGATGGTGCAGCCACTGGCGAATATGCGAAAGCACTGGGATCCTGCCAGTGAAGAAAAGTATAACTGCACGGTCATAGAACACCGAGAAGGATCGCAAGACTGATTTGGGGTCCACCGTGGCTTCCAGCACATCATCCGTTCCCGCAACAGAAAAAGATTCGGTATTATGCTGGACATAATCGCCGAGCAGAGTATTGGCGAAGTCCAGCAAATGCTCCCAGTCAATTTCCTGCGAATCCACAGGATCAGAGGCCACTTGCGCATAGGAGCGTTCCGGAGGACTCATTGGCTCATCAGGCGTATGCTTGGAGCGTTTGCCGGCAGGCAGCTGTTCAGAACTCGGCGGCAACTCCTCCGTGCATGGCACCATATCTTCCGGCTCCTCTGCATCGGAATCAGGGCCAAGGGCTGCCACCGTCCGGTCAAGAAAATCCAAATCCAGGCCAGCCATACTGCTGTCTTCACACAGAGGGCGAGCTCTCTCTCTCTCTCTCTCTCTCTCTCTCTCTCTCTCTCTCTCTCTCTCGTGAGGCAGAGGTGCACGTCTGTCTGCCTCAGTCGTGGCCTGTCCAGAGGTGCACGTCAGTCTGCGTAGGTGCAGAAACAGAGGACAGTCTGCTGCTGCCTTTCAGTCGGGCACCGAAAGCAAAGCAGGACGCCAGGAACAGACCCTGCGTAGGTCAAGTGGAGAGCCACGATCCACAAGGAAGATGCCCTTCAAACCTGTCAACAGTCGCAGGAACAGAGACGAGCTCCAAGGGGAGGAGGGCACAAGAAGATTGGTGCAGCGATGGCCACTGCAAGGCAGAGCATCGGAGCAAGATAGCAGAACTGCCTGGGACAGGACGTCAGGGCATCAGGCCAGTGGGACGGGGCTGACACGACCACAGACGCGGGCAAAACTGCCGGCCCACAGGTCTGCGTGCCTTCACAGAAGTCACTGGCCACGAGGGAGACAGTGCCAGACACGGCCAGCAGGCGAAGCGTCAGGTCGATGCAGCAGGTGAATCAGGGCAGGTCCGCGACGCCATCACGTTCCGCCATCGATCGCCTCTCTCTCTCTCTCTCTCTCTCTCTCTCTCTCTCTCTCTCTCTCTCCGTGCTCTCTCTCTCTCTCTCTCTCTCTCTCTCTCTCTCTCTCTCTCTGTCTACCAAGAAAGATAAAAATAGAACCATCAGACTACAGAGGCTATATTCAAACTTGGTACCCACACGAAGACATAATAGCAGAACTCTCGCCGCTTGATTGTCACATTCTCTCTCTCACTCTCTCTCTCTCTCTCTCTCTCTCTCTCTCTCTCAACACATTTAATCCACATTAAGACTTAACCATAACATCAATATCGATACTAATCTTAACATTAATATAATTTATAACACTAATTTAACATTAACATTAAAGCAAATTTCAATGCTTATCAATGCCAGAGTCTTCCCATTGCCAATGACAGTCTGCCAGGGCCTCAAAGTGGCAACTCCCCAAACCCCAAACATTGACACTGCTGAAAGACTTATGCAAAATCATTAGTTACCCCCCACCTATCCCAAGCACAGTACCGATACTTTGTCATCACCATGTGCAACAACATGTCCCCCATGTGCACCCCATTGCTAATAGCATCCCATAACCCACCCTATACAAGAAAAAGAGCATCTCTCTCTAGAGTGGACCATCACAATCCCTTCATCGAACAGTAATTTTGTGCATGTCATAATATCCCTGTCAGATAGCAGACTTATGCTCTAATAAAAATGAAATGTCCCCCTAGGATCCACCTTGCACAAGGGAATACAAGCCATACCACAGTCCCTTGATCGAACAGCAGTTTTGTGCATGTCATAATATCCCTGTCAGATAGCAGATTTATGCTCTAATAAAAATGAAATGTCCCCCTAGGATCCAACTTGCACACGGGAATACAAGCCATACCACAGTAAAAGACAAAGAGAATGGACATTAGACTCACCTCTCAGTCATAGGGCCAAACGGGTTCATCCTAAGCCTGGGTGCTAGCGAGTCACAATCACGTCCCAAGAACTGGCATCCATATCACTAGCCCACACCTTCCCAATGTGCGACGTATTTGCCTACTGGCCAAGAGTCTGATAGTTGTGATCACACAATGATGTGCACAATAGGGCCTTGAGTTGTATAAATAGGACTTCACTTCCCTAGCCCTAAAGTGTCCCTAGTGCATTTGCACTCAGAAAGTTTATGTCCACTATGACCAATGTTGATAGCTCCCGTCTAGATGTCCAAACACGTAACAAAAAGCTCCCTTGAAAATTCTTATATAGACATTTTGTCCTCTGTTTGTGAACCAAGCTATCATTCCCCAAGTGATAATATGGCCAAAAATCCCCCATGCTATTTGCTCGAGGGAGCTGTCCATTATAAGGCTAGCAGAGAGCAGCCAGTCCAACTGGATCTTTAAGGTGGCTCCAAAGGAAAGGTGGCAGACTCCCAAGTATATATGAGTCCCTTTGCCATCATCTCTCCAATCTATTATTAAGAGTGTCAATAATCTCTGTCCATATGTGGGTAAGGGTCTCCAACACAGAACATGGTTCTGCTCAATGGTTTCAGTGACTCTCGATGTCCAAAAACACCAAGCTATACTGCTGCCAATAAGTACCCATCTATGGCAATGTCTTGCAACCAATACAGTCTACGAAAAGTCGGGAGGGAAACAGCTCTCAACTGCTAAGCTGATATTAGAAGTCTATGGTCCCTTGGAAATCAATTCCACAAGCAGGTCCTGTGTCTATGGCCCAAGCTACTGCTCCCTGAGTCACTATTATCTAGCCAGCATGCCATTAAGATACTTACCTAAGGGCTCTTCTCTGGACCTCTAGAGCTCTAAAGCAATGCCAAATACAGTGTCTTTGGGTCTCTCATGCCTCCCCATCAATAGAATTATGTTTGTCCCCCTTATCAAATGAAATCACTCTCTTTGCTAGCTGTTTGTTACTTAGCCTAACACACTACCTAAATCTACCTTCCCTGGGCAACTTCAGATGGATTCAAAACTGAGCAATCCTAAACTGCAACCATTTTGCATTGAGTGGATTCATCTCATAAGCTGTTCCACTAGGCCTTCGCTGTCAAGGACTTCCAAAGGCAAACATTACAGGTTCAACCCTCGCTGAAGCACTCACACAGATGGTGGCACTGAAAGGTTAAGATAAAGCCCCAGCATAAATTTATATCAGGACAAAAGCTTGAACTTTGCACCCATGTGCCTTTCCTTTCTATAGTGAGCTCAATAGATAGGTGACTTTCCTTTCTATAGTGCCTTGTACTTTAGTTGCATAAGATGGCCTTATTGATCAGCACACTTTTTGTTTCAAAAGAAAGTAAACTTTGTTGGATAGAATACAAGTCCTGCAGCACAAGAACCTCCTTCAAAGGCAGGATACGGTGGAAAAGATAAAATGGAGCATTCATCTTCTGACCTTCCATTGGGAATCTGTCAGTGTAGGAAGTCTCCAGTGTACCCCTGCATCAAGAAAAGCTTTGATTTGCATGAAATAACAAAGACCGAATCAGTTAATCATAAAATGAATACCTGGAAGCCTAATTACATGACATAAGCAGTGATTATGGCTTTTGATCTAAATTGAGCAGCTTTACAACAATTTCTGGCACAAAGATTAATTGCACTAACAGCACGATCTAAGAACTAGATCAGTAATGCCCTGATGATAATAAACCCCCAATTTGCAACGATGAGAAGTAGATAAGAAATGCAATACTGTACTTACTGTGAAGTAACCATGAGGGATACAAACAGCTCGAGTAGTAGTACATGAAGTTTGAAGTCACGATAAATGCGCCTGTTTAATTGTTCTCTTTCATATGAAAAACTGTAGGTTTTGTCGCTGCTGCCAGAATAATCAGTTCCCAGAACAACTTCACCTTTTTGGTATTGAGATGCTTCTGGATGAAGTTTTTTTTTAACTTTCAATTTATCTGGAGCATCCTCCAACACCAGGTTTTCTTTGACAGGTTTTCTAGCAGAGCTCAAATCTTCATCACCTTTTCGTGCAGATTTTGGCAGGTTCAACTTAGGAACCAGAGGTCTTGCTCCAGCAAGCTTCCTTGACTGCTGACTAGCAGGAAGTTTGCAAGTTTCAGGACTTCCTAGAACCTTGTTACTCTCTCCTGAAGAGATGTTGCCAGAACTTTTGCTCATCAATAATCGATTCATCTCCTCTTCGTGACCAGAAGGAGCAACCTCCTCTTGTGCCAACTCCTTTTCCACTTCTTCATTCAAATCAAAAAACCTACCAGAGTAGTAAAAATTATTGCAGCACCTTGACCCATTTAAGTTTGCTTCTCCTATATGACTTTTACTGCTTTTCTTTAACCTACTCTTCTTCTTGCAGTGACTTTGATTTGTCTTGTTTTCGCTATCAACAGTATTAGAAACAGTACCATGTTCAAACACAAAGGAAGAACTCTCATATTGTTGAAGTTCTCCAGAGTCATGCAGACAACCAGTCCTTTCACAACATCTCAAAACACCCTCATCTGCATATCTTACCTTTTGTTGGTGCCTGCCTGACTCTCTGCTATCTGAAGCCCTTAATACCAACCGAGGGACTGAAATTGGAAGCCTGGTGTAAAAATCATAAGGATTGTGCTGACTGATTGAGAAAATTTGATGCAATGAGCCAATAAGTGGAAACTGCAGACCAGACCATGTTGGGTATCCATATTTCATATAATTGGACCCTACCCTACATGAGAAGAATCCAAGATCATTCACAGCTGTATGGCTCAAAAGCTTATGCCTTGAGTTTGAATCCAAACCAGGAAAGTGGAAAACTTCCATACAATTATCTTCATTACTTCGCACTTTAGAAATGCCATTTATGCCACACCTAGTTCTAGCATGTCTCTTTGGGATAGCATCATGTATTGATTCCCCCAGATCCTTACAAGCTTCTATGGTATTGGAATCTTTATTGTCAGATACTACAGTCTTCATTTGAGGATCCTCTTTTTCCTTGGACAAAGCACACTTAGCCAGTAATTGATTTTCTTTTGTGTGTGAAAACAAATCATTTGGAAAAGAGCTCCTTTGTTTTTTCAGCACTTCATGTTCATTACCTTCTACCACAATTCCCCTAGGGGTGGCAATGTGTGATAGTTCATATTCAAGAGCTATTTGATGAACCAAGAAATCCATTAATTTAAGCTGCTTGAAACGTCTGCTTACATCCTCAGTTTGATTTTGTGAGAATGCCAATAAAATCTTTCCATGTTTTCGGCAAGCCAAACTTATCGTTTCATCTTCTGAGGGTACTACAGACAAAAAGTCATCTGAAGAACTGGACTTATGCCGTGCACCTGTTGAAAGTGTATCAATGTACAGTGCACTATCTTCTGACTCTTGTAATGAGTAATCGGCGCTTTTCATTGGAGAATAATTTGTTTGTTTCTTACTCTGCCAGTCTTCTGTTTTCCAAGTGTAAAGCTGCAAGAAACAGAGAAAATGGTAGTCTAGGAAAGCTTCAACATATTTTTGGGTGAGAAAAGGATTCTGGAACATGCTATCTGCATGCAGCTGCCGCCCAGTGGTACATGAAGAAAACTTCAGGCTAAATATTTGTGCCAAAAGATTTAAACTTTCCTCTTCAATAAGCAATGACATGCGCAATGAAAGACCTTGGGCTACTAATCTAGTTGCACAACTTCTGCATTGGCAATGAGAATGATCCAACTGTGAGCTTAGTGAATGATTTAAGCAAGCATCATCAACAACCCGTTGCTTGAATAAGAGCTCACTAGCCACTCCTTCATTGACTTGACTTAACATTTTAAACAGGTAAGAAGTTTGCCAACTCCAACCTCTCATCGATGAGCTGCTATATTTACACTGTGAAGCCATCTTTATATATTTATCATGCAGTTCAACATTCATCGACTTTCTCGCGCTACTGCTAAGGTCATTCATACAACTTGCCGAGAGCTTCTCTGAGCCTGATTTCAATGTTGGCGAAACATCAAGATTATATTTGTAGCTACATGAGGCCAGGTTCTCTTTAGCAGAGGTCTCGCCATCCAACAAATGCCCTTCCAGCTCCCTTTCACTATGTATCATTCTTCCTTGATAATATGGACCCTTAAGTATGCTCATTATCAATCCATCAATAGGATTCATTAAAAATTCAAGGGAGTACACTGCTAGTTGTGGCAAAGTTGAGGGATCTTGAGCATGAGAGAAATTTACCAACAACCTTCTATGGAGCAGGACAGTAAATGAGCTGAGAAAAGCAAAGACATCTTTGAGATGTCCAAAACCAGGAGATTCAAGACAAAAACCTGGTTTGCTGAATAACATGATAGCTAATGCCTCTGGCATCTCTGGCCAAAACTTCCAATGACTCGAGAGATTCTTGAAGCATCCATGAGATGACTCAAGCAGCAACCACTTCACATACTTCTTAATCAAAACCCAATACTTCTCATGCATAAGAAGTTTCCAAATCTTCTCCTCAGCATCCGTCCAGTATGAAGAGCTGTATTCATGACTATGCCTTGTCCCTTGAAGTATGACTTCGATTAAATTGAGCAGGTTTTGCATCAGTAGAATCTGAGGAAGATTCCAAGTAGCTGGCTCTCCTATTCCAGAGACTAGATTCAATGCACTCTCAATATTGTCAATATAATCCTCAGAAATAAAGCATGCAGCAGTTTTCTCCAAAATGAAACCACTGCAGTCAGCTAATATTTTCACAAATATGCCAGTTCCATGCCAAGTGCATATGTTTGACGGTTGCTCACCTGTACAATTCATTCCACTGTTCTTCTGCAACTGATCAGAGAAAGAACAGAGTGCCTCCTTAAGCTGCCGGTGCACCTCATTAAAAAACCTCTGGTAGTTCCCGCTTTTGGCATTCCCTCCCAGTAGCCTAGGGTTGTGTGGTTCCAACCTATCCATTCTTGATTCACCATGCATGCAAGATGAGATGCAACAAGCCACAATGCTATCCATCTGAAGCATCACTTCAAAAATAGAGCTCTGCAATTTCCTTACATCACATAGAGGATATACAATGTAGGAGTTATATAAGTCCACTATAAAAGAAGAGACAATACTGCTGATACTTTTTAAAAGGCTATGTGCAGTATTCTGTTTTGCAATGCTTGCAGCTGTGCTATTTTGGCCCAGCACGATTGTAAATGCCTCAAGGAGATGAATTTTTGCCTCTAAAGCCATGACACAGCACTCCAGTGAGGCTTTGGACGATGTTTCAGAAGTTTTTAATGAGCTGGAGGATGAACTATTTGCAAAAGCTGAAGCTGAGATGTTCACCTGAAGTGGACCTGTTTCCTGCAAACTGTTTTCACATATCTGTTCCAGCAAACATGGCTTTAAAATCAGTTTTGGCACTTTTGGCCTCACGATACATTGAGACACCTCACTGGATTGGGCAAAGTCTTGGACAACAGATAGATGAGAATCTTGGCCAGCTTGCAATTTTTCCTGGCCACTTCCAGTTGTACACTGTAAATAGTTTCTCCAAAAGCTGCAAATATGGAGCCTTGAAATCTTTTCAAGACACAGATGTGCAGTCATGTGTTTTTCAACACCATGATCCAGGGTGGATCTGTTCGTTTTGCTTTGATTATGATTGTCAATTGGCTTACTTAATTCAGATGTGGTCTTAGGAGTTCCTGTCATCTGTTCCCCTCTACACCACAGAATAGACTTTTCAATGAGTGCAAGAGCTCTACAAACCCCTTCAGCTGTAACTTGTCCCCCTTCGCCTCTCTGAACAGAACGTGTATCATGCCCAGGACTTTCCCTGCAAATGTCTGGAATGGGGCGGGGAGTCAACAAGTTTATAATATATTTTTGTCTGAAGAAGTGAGAGAAGTTAGTGGAGATTGAAGAAACAGTCAATGGCCTCTTTTGGTGGTCTGAGATTCCACCCGGAAGAGACTCTGTAATCTTAGCACGCTTGAATCTGGAGGACCAATTTTTTCCATGCCTATCCAAAATTCCTCCTCTAACAAGAGCACCATACAACTCAAGTATCACAGTCAAGCCTCCTTGTTCAGCTATACCAGATGCAATAAAATTTGAGGCACTAATCAAAGTAAGTACAAGTTTGCTTAAACACCATACCCTTTCTAACTCTTTTTCTAAACTCTGATCCATATCAACCCTCATGTCAAGTACTGTTTGACCTGCACCATCACCTCTAGCAGATGTAATATTGTTCTGTACTTTTGCTTCATCTGGCTGTAAACTGCGAGAATTCAGCAAACAGTTTTCTCCAGTACAAAACTTCAGCCAAAACATTAAGGACTGGACAACATGACTACTTCCATCTGCTGGAAGAGCATTAATTACTTTTATGCATATATTGGCCGTCTCTTCAATGTTTAAGCCTGTTTTACTGTTTCTAGGTGTCTCAATTGCCTCTTCAATCAGGGACTCCAAGAAACCATTTTGCACCCATTCAAGTAATCTCGTCTTGATGGACTCTACTTTACCACTGTAAATTTCAGAATTTGGAGTATCTTCTACAACTGCATCATTATAAAACATTTCAAAATATTTTCTGATACAGACACTCTCAGAATCCCTTCTAGACCTGTCACTAGACATCAAGCTTTTCTGGCCACCAGATTCTGGTTTGGTTCCTGATTGAGCTTCTGCAAGTCCAGGCTGCAACTCATTTTCTGGCCGTCTGTGAAACTCAGAGCTTCCAGAAACCCATTCCTCATGTCCATGTTGAATGGCCATGCATGAAGAGCCTTGTGATTGCTTTCCAATAGCATCTCTACCTCTAAAATGGTCACTCTTCTCAAACCTTGGTGTGCCTTTGAGGCTTTCCTTCCTTGACATGTTCCCACTTGTTGGGGCTGAGGAATAACGCCTTGTGTCAATGCCCTTGGATGTGCAGCATTGAGAGCCAGCAGAAACAGGTGCCGATGAAAACCTTGATTTCATGACATTGCCTTTTGAGATATTTATACTTGAGTGGCCCTTTTCCCTCGACTCATCAAGCAAGATGTCAAGGAGAATCCACAATCCCCTCTGCCTAACAGATCTGCTGTTGCTTCCTAGGTTGGAAAGACCACACCGCTCTTTGGAAGAAAGTAGAATACATTCTGACAAACAGCCAGATTGCAGTCCCTGAACCCTCGCAGTGGCCGAAAAATTGCTGGAATCTTGCTTGCATGCCAAAAAACTGAAATCATTCTTAAAGGCCTCAGATGCTTGTTCTTCGGTGAAGCCACCTTCTCTATACATCAAATCAAGAAAGGTATCCTCTACTACGGGAAAGTCTGAAGTAACTGCCTCACTGCTCCTTGAAGCTTGATACACTTTCCACTTAACCATGCTGGTGCAGACTTCAGTTTTGCTTGTTTTCTTGTCAAAAAGTTGTGTCATGCCATTTTTATCATCATCTGGACAGTCTGTCACCCTTTTTAGCCAAAAAGTATTTAAACTGTCCAGCCCTTTGTCTCCAGTAATATTAACAAGATTCTCTGCAAAGTTGAACCTTACGGCAGTCCACTGTAGATTACCCAGTGTGACCAAAAACTCCAAACCTTCCAATAAAGCTATATATGTGTGATTTTCCAGCCAATTTTTGAAATCTATCAGTTGATATTTTACATCTATAAACTCTGATAAATGTACAAGTTTACCAACAAGCTGCTGAAACTGCCAAAGTGTGCCACATGGCAAAACCATGCTGACAAGCTGCTTAAAATATGCCCATGGTAATGCTAAAAACCATCTTCTAATCCAATTACAGCTTTCCAACATATTTCCATGAGCATTAATGACCTTTATACAAAATCCATCACCCAAATGATTCACTCCTATGGACTTCAAAAACTTTTCCTTCTCCCTTTGTCTAAGGGTATGCCATTTACCACATAACGGACTTGCGGAAGCCTGGTTATCATGGTTGGGCTTCTTTCCTGAGAAGGCCTCTCCCTGTTGTACATGAGGGGTCACTATGATAGCCATCTTGTTGAGAACTGGCTCAAAAAATGGTTGTGATGACTTCAACATGTATGCCAATTGTAGGTGGCCTCTGAGAAGCCTATGCTCTGCATCTGGATGTGAGAGATCCATATGTTCCTCTGCAAGTTCGACCCATAGTGTGCAGGACCCAGGACCACCCACTTTCAGCCATTGCTGAACTGCACCCTTAGGCCCAACCAAAACCCTAACAAAGTCAAGACCCCCATTCTGTCCTGATTCCGAAAATGAACAACAGTCTTCAGTCCTGTTCTTGTTCTTGAAAAACCGTGAATTAAGGTAGCCTCTCTGAGGAAAGATCAATCCTTCAGCTAAGCCAGGGATGTCGAAATCTTCATGGAGAACTTTCGACCATAGATCGATCATCGTGTCATGCGGCTTTACCTGTAGGGCCGTTCAGTCATTTGGGAAGGAGAAGAATCGAAGGGCGGCTGTGAGAAGCAGGGCAAAGGGGATGCCGCCCCCAATGCAGGAAAGGAGGCTGCAGAGGGGACTGCCAAGATGGCAGGTAAGGAAGCTGGAGCTATGGCCCTGTGCGGGTAGGAGGGGAACGGTGCAGAGGGGGGAGGGCATGGTGGGCTGAGAGAGAGTGTTCCCTGTCAGTTGAAAGGTAGTTGGTTAGAAGGCGCTTCGAGGAAGAAAGAAAGAGCATTGGCTTATCAAACTCAGATTTTGCAGAATATTCTCCATATTTTCGCCTTTTTCAAAAACAGTTTTAGACAGATTCACACCGTAATTACCACACTTTACCTTATGACAATATCATTTCTCCGATGGAAGGACTCCATGCCTAGTTATGCATTTAGGATCTCCATCATTAGGCTCTATAAAGACTAAGTAGCATTCCTTGCGCGCTTTGGAACGCTAGGATACTTTGCAGCAGCAGCAAGCGAAGTAGCTGTGCTATTGCACGGCAACTTTGCTCAATAATCAATTTCTCTTTCCTCTTTTTCCTCTCTCTCTCCCCCCTCCAAATTCCTTGTCTAATTCTTTTTCTCTCTCTCTGTCTCTCTGCTTTCTATTTTAGTTTATTTTTTCTCCTCTCCTGGTTCTCTCTCTCTCTCTCCTTTTTTTCTCTCCTCGCTTTTCTTCTTTCGCTTTCTCTCTTTTTATTCTGTCATCTTTCTCCTCTCTTTTCCTTCTCTCACCCTCTTTTCTTTTTTCCTTTTTTTTCTTATTCTTCTCTCTCTCTCTCTCTTCATTCTCTTTTTAATTTTTTTCTTTTCTCTCTCTCTCTCTCTCCTTTTCTTCTCTTTACGCTTTTTTCTCTCTCCTCTCTTTTCCTTCTCTCTTTCTTGTCTATTTTATCTTCTCTCTCTCTATAATTCTCTCTACATGCTCTCTCTCTCTCTCTCTCTCTCTCTCTCTCTCTCTCTTATTCTTCTTTTACTTTCTTTCCCCCCTAGTATCTCTTAAAATATGTAAATTTTATCTTTTTCCTATATATAATTCTCTCTTTATATTTATATTCACTCTCACTCACTCTCTCTCTCTCTTTCTCTCTCTCTCTCTCTCTCTCTCTCTCTCTCTCTCCTTTTCTTATTCTCCCCTTTCTCTTAATTTTCCGTTTTTTCTTCTATCCCTCTCTCTCTCTTTTAAATTTTATATTTTTCTTCTCTTCCTCTCTCTTTTAAATTATATTTTCTCTCTCTCTCTCTTTCCCCCTCTCCCCTTCTTCTTTCTCCCTTCCTCTCTTTCTAAAAAAATATTTACATTTTAAAAAGACTTTTCTCTTTTTCCCTATCTCTTTTCCTCTTTCTTCTTCTCTCTCTTTCTTTCTCTCTCTCTCTCTCCCCTCTCTCCTCTCTTTTCCTTCTCTCTTATTTTTTCCTTTTTTTCTCTCTTTAAATTTTTTTATTTTCTCTTTCTTTTAAATTTTATATTTTCTCTCTCTATAATTCGCTCTGTGTTCAAATTCTCTCTTATTCTTCTTATTTTCTCTCTCTCATTTTCTTCTCTTTCTCTCTCCCTCCTCTCTCCTCTCTTTTCCTTCTTTCTTTTCCTCTCTCTCCCTCTCTCTTAAATTTTATATTTCCTCTCTATAGTTCTCTTTCTCTCTATTCCCTCTCTCTCCTCTTCTTTCTTTTTTGCTCTTTATATATATATATATAAGAAAGTTTCTCTTTTTTCTTTTTCTTTTTTCTCTTTCTTTTAAATTTTATATTTTCTCTCTCTATAATTCTCTCTCTGTGTTCAAATTCTCTCTTCTTCTTATTTTCTCTCTCATTTTCTTCTCTCTATCTCTCTCCCCTCCTCTCTCCTTTTTTTTCCTTTTTTCTTTTCCTCTCTCTTTGTCTCTTAAATTTTATATTTCATCTTTCTATGATTCTCTTTCTTTCTTTTAAATTTTATCTTTCCTCTCTCTATAATTCTCTCATTGTGTTCAAATTCTTTCTCTTCTTATTCTCTCTCTCTCTCTCTCTCTCTCTCATTTTCTTCTCTCTGTCTCTTTCCCCCCTCTCTCTCTTTTTCTTTTTTCTTTTTCACTCTCTCTCTTAAATTTTATATTTTCTCTCTCTATAATTCTCTTTCTCTATGTTCCCTCTCACTCTCCCTCCCTCCCTCTTCTCTTCTTTCTATTTTGCTCTTTGTGTGTGTGTGTGTATGTTAGATTAAACTTTTAAATATAAACTTTTTGTTTAATTAAAATAAGGAGAGAGAGAGAGAGAAAACCTAGGCCCTACACATGAGAGAGAGAGGAGGGGAGGGGGGAAGAATTTAATTAAAAAGGGGAGGGGAAAAGAAAGATTATAAGTGAGAGAGGGGGGAGGGGTTTTAATTTAGGGGAGGGAAACTTCAATGAAAAAAGGGAGGGGGAAGAGAAAATGGGATATTACACGTGAGAAAGAGGGAAGGGGAATGAGAGGGAGGTTTGGAAAAGGGGGTAGGTTCGGAAAGCCCTCTGGAAGTTTGGGGCTTTCCGAACCTATAGTTAAAATAGTATAGTAGTAAGATAAACTTTTAAATGTAAACTTTTTGTTTAATTAAAATAAGGAAAGAGAGATTAAACATTTAAGTATAAACTTTTTGTTTAATTAAAATAAGAGGAGAGAGAGAGAGAGAGAGAGAGAATCCAGGCCCTACACATGAGAGAGAGAGAGAGGGGGGAGGAATTTAATTAAAAATGGAAGGGGGAAAGGAAAGAGAGAGATTATAAGTGAGAGATAGGAGAGGGGATTTTAATTTAAAAAAGGGAGGTGGGGGTGGGAGGGGAGGAGTGAAGCTTTAATGAAAAAAGAGAGGGGGAAGAGAAAATGAGATATTACACGTGAGAAAGAGGGGAGGGGAAGGAGAGGGAGGTTTGGAAAAGGGGTAAGGTTCGAAAAGCCCTCTAGAGGTTCAGGGCATTCCGAACCTATAGCTAAAATAATATAGTAGTAAGATTCCTCTCTCTATAATTCTCTCAATGTGTTCAAATTCTTTCTCTTCTTCTTCTTATTTTCTCTCTCTCTCTCTCATTTTCTTCTCTCTATCTCTCCCCTCTCTCCTCTCTTTTTCTTTTTTCTTATCATCACAACATTCATGATGTCCTCGAGCCCTCTTTATGACTTTTCTTGCATAGCATGCAATTTAGGAGTATAAATTCTTATGATTATGCTAGTAACTTTAGATAAATCTTTTAGAAGCATGTTGCTAGTAGCGAAGGTGCACATCACAACTTCCAAAAATTTCAAACATTGATTCTAAATTTTGATTCTCAATAGGGATATGCGCTTGTAGACATCAAACTTTTTAAAACTTGATGAATTTGCTATGCATGATAGCTCTACTCTCATAGAAGCAATCTAGGAGCACTCAAATATATCAATGTTATTCTTCATGGTGTACTACTCCAATTGATGATGATGCTTCACATCAATCCCAATTGAAATTAGATGGCATGTGTATAGTAAGACATTGATATACTCATGTTTCTTGCAACAAAATTACTGAAAATAAAATGAAATGCAATTGTGATGTTTTTGTTAGTAAAAAGAAGTCCTCAACACACGATTACTATTATGTTGAATGTTGCTAACAATATCCCTTTAATGCTCATTGCTTATAGCAGTACAAGCCAAGCCCTTGCATAGTTAGTAGAGGAAGGGAATCCATCTTCAAGTGCTCTAGTAGATCTACTCATGTGGTATGTTCAAACTTAACCTCTACTTCAATAATAGCTTGTTGACTAACCTTGTCCAAGTCTTTCTCATTCTTAGTTTGTTGATTTTCCTACAAATTCTAAAGTTTTTAATCAAGCTTCCTATATTTGTGTTAAAGATTGTTGATTTCTACCCCAAGATTTCTAATTTCTTGCATAGAATTGTTGGTTTCTTGCAAATGATTTACAAGTAACATAATACATTTGGCTAAAATTTTATCCATGTCCACTTCAAACACTAGAAAAATAGATGGGTTAGCTTGAACAAACAACTATTCCTCATCATCCTATATTTTTGGATCTACATTAATAGTTTGTGATGTCCTGAATATGGGCTTCAAAATCACTTAAATTGTGATTGAAAGTTTTACCTCCTTAAATCCGTGAGGTATTATCACTATATCTACTCCCTAGTCATACTTAAGCTTGGACAATCTGAACCATGGTCCGCAAAAGCATTTGATATGAATCACCTAGATCTTCCATGTGGAGCACCAACAAAACTTACTCTAAATATGAGATTGACACTTTAATCAATGGGTTCTTCAAAATCTCTAAAGGTTGAAGTTTTCTTTGAACTACCACTTTAACCTAAAAAGGTATTGGCACTAACCTATGTATCATGCTAGCAAGATAAAGTTCTTTCAAAACAATGATAATTACTAAATCCACTATCTAAAAAGAAATAATCAAACTTTATCCCCAATTATTCTACTTGAATAGTGGGTACATTATAGTCCACTACCTTTGCTTGGGTAGAAATACCTAACATTCTAAAATGACTTTTGCTTTCTAAGCATAAATTAATTTCAAGGATCATTTAGTCAAATCTCTAAACAACCCATGAGAGTCCTCTTATTATCCATTTGTGCTTCAAACTTCCTTCTCATAGTCCTTATGCTACAAGACTTCTGTAGACATTCCTACTCCTTGCTAGATTGTTTTTTATAAAAAAACTTTATTTTCCCCAACCTTTTCTCTACCCTTTAGGCAAGTTCAGCTAGGATATCAATTGTAGCATTGGCTTGCAAATTCAGCATTAATCATGATACTTGCAATAGTTGGATCTAGACCCTTAGAAAATAAGAGCTCGACAATTCCAATGAGACGGTTTGTCAATAGCATCCAACCTATTCCTAAGGTTCTTGAATTTTTGTGCATAATTCTCAATTATAGCATTCGCTTGAAAATTTAGCATTAATCATGGTACTTGCAATAGTTGGATCTAGACCCTTAGAAAATCAGAGCTCTACAATTCCAATGAGACGGTTTGTCAATAGCATCCAATGTATTCCAAAGGTTCTTGAAATTTTGTGCATAATTCTAGCATACCCTTATGCTCAATTTTCTTAAGTTTTTTAAACACATCGATAGTTTCTTTATCAATTTGGAATCTACTTAAGAAGGTAGTTTTTACTTGATTATACGAGAGAAAATATGCAATTCCATATGTGCTATACTAGTTCATGGCTTTCCCCTTGTAAGTAGCAGCACATTGTTGTAATTTGACTTGATCCCCATATTAAAGCCACTAGCTATCCATGTTGTTTCAAAGTGAGCTACATGACAATTAGGATCATGTTTACTTTTGGTTGAGAATTTAGAGCCTTTATTCTGAGGATTGAGTGGTGATTCTTGGGCCATTACTTGGTCTTCTTTGTCTTCTTCAAAACTAGTAAGGACAAAAACTCAAGGTCTTCTTTGCTATTAGAGAAGAGGTTTTCAAAAGAAGTGCACTACCAAGCACCAACTTGTAACCTCTTAGTCAATTCCTTAGGAAGAGGGGTCAATTTGGAAAGCAAATGTAATGCTTCCTCTTCCTCAAATTAATAGGAGAATGGTACGCTAAGGGTACTCTTCCAAAGGTACCTATATTTGGATAATCCTCTATGTACAATATGTTGCTTTCCTCATCTAGAGTCGTAGATTCTCTTGCTTCTCCTCCTCCATTCTATTGAGACTCCTGTTGTTGGTACTTTTCAAGATTTGTAGGAATTTCAAGGTTCAACTCTCAAACTCCGTTGTTTTTATATAGCAATGCAACCATAGTTCCAAATCATCATGTGCAAGATTTCCAAAGTATTAGACCCTTGAATTCTAAGCAATAAATGCTATAGGATTGTAAAATTTCTACATGCAAGTTGCTTATCTACATGAGAAACTACAGCAAACTATCAAGAAAAATATCAAGAGACTACATCAAACTTGAAGAATAACTACACAAAACAGAAGAAAGAGAGAAAAATTAAGAAACATCCACAATATCTTGTTCTATCATAGTTCTCATTTCATTCCTCTTCAAGAACAATGGTTGTGTATGTATGTCACACTAGTAACAACCACAAACTACCTAATCACATAGTATTTTAATATATTTATATATCATGATATATAAGACTAAAGGTATTAAGGGTAATTCGAAGGCCTAAATAATATCTTGTCTAGATCCTCAACCTTTAGTTGAATAATAGCAAATATATCCTCTAGCACATCATCATGAAAAGAGGCTTATCTAGCTCCTCAATCTCTAGCTAAATTTTAGTAGATACATCCTCTAGCGCATCTTCATGAAAAAGCCCCAATAAGCTCACATGAAAAGCATTATATATTCACTAGTGTAAAGGCAATTTCAATGTATAAGAAATTGTATATCCACTACTGTGAAGGAAATTTCAACTTGTAAGCAACATCATTGATCTTCTCTAACACTTGAAAGGGCTCACAGTAATGCATGTTTAGCTTTAGATATAGATTATTCCTTCCCTTCATCTTTTTCAATCTTGCCTTTTCAAAAAGCAAAAATACATAATCATCCTCCACAAACTACAAAGCATGTCTATGGTGATCTACTACCCTCTTTTGCTTCTACATACAGCAATGAGCCTCAAAGATATTATCTATAATGTGAAAAATAGGAGGCATTTTCTTGCCACCCTCCACAACCTCTTATTAGTGGAACTATGCACTATATTATTATATGCAACTCCACCTAAGGCAAGTAATGCTCCCACTACAACTTATGCTTAGATGCTACATAGCACCTCAAACGATCCAAACCTATGGAGTTTGCCTCTCACAAATCTTGATCACTAAGAATCAACTTTGGTATGCCATAATACTTAAACATGTGCTACAAAATTAAGTGTGCCATATGATCAACCTTTATCTTCTTCTTTACTCAAACCAAATGAGGGTGCTTACTGAACTTGCAAATGATAGCCCATATCCCATCTTTCCCTATAGGTGTCCTTGGAAGATAAAAGATAAGATCCATAGCAATGCATTGCCAAGGCTTATCAAGTATAAGCAACGGCTTCATGAAACCTAGCACCTTCTCCCTATCATACTTTGGCCTCAATTGCTTTGTGATACATCATGTCTCAAAGTAGGTGAATAGAAAAGGTGCTCCACTATCTTAACTATAGCATCAATACAGCCCTACATAAGGAGAAGCATGACTCTCTATCATCATATTTGGTCTCAATTGCTTTGTGACACATAGCCGTGCATGCATCATAAAAATCCATCTTTTAACATGTAATACTCATACCTCTAGCCACTACTAAGCTCATCATAAACATTAGAAAAATTAGAACCAACAACATATTGATCCTTCAATGCACCCAACTCAGTGTGATAAACAAGATTGATGGCAATAACTTCAGGCCTATGAGACAATACGTTAGCTACTTTTTTCCCCCATCTATATGTACAATCTAAAAATGGAACATAGAGAGAAATTTAGCCCATCTCATATGCTTCTCAGACGCCTTATTCTAAATCAAGACCTAGCACAATATCTAATGATTTGTATGTATGAAACATAGAGAGGAAATTAGCCCATCTCATATGCTTCTCAGTCGCTTTATTTTTAGTTACAAAATAGCACAATGTTTAATGATCTATTTATAAAGTCAAATTAGCCCCCAAAAGATAGTGTTTTCATGTGGAAGGTGTCACCTTTGGCTTCGATTGCTATGTGACACATCATGTCTCAAAGTAGGCCAATAGAAATAGTGCTTCACTATCTTAACTATAACATCAATACATGCCTACATAAGGAAAAGCATGACTCTCTAACATCATCATTTTGCCTCAATTGCTTTGTGACACATAGCCATGCATGCATCATCAAAAATCCAACTTTTAACATGTAATGCTCATACCTCTAGCCACTACTAAGCTCATCATAGACATTAGAAAATTCAGAACCAACAACATATTGATCCTTCAATGCATCCAACTTAGTGTGATAAACAAGATTGATGGCACATAATTTGAGGCTTATGAGACAATGCATTAGCAACTTTTCCCCCCCATCTATATGCACAATCTAAAAATGAAACATAGAGAGAAAATTAGCCAATCTCATATTCTTGTCAGACACCTTACTCTAAATCAAGACATAGCACAATGTCTAATGATTTGTATGTATGAAACATAGAGAGGAAATTAGCCCATCTCATATGCTTCTCAATTGCCTTATTTTTAGTTATGAAATAGCACAATGTTTAATGATCTATGTATACTGTGAGATTAGCCCCTAAAAGAGAGTGTTTTCATGTGGAAGGTGCCATCTTTGGCCTCAAATACTATGTGACACATCATGTCTCAAAGTAGGCCAATAGAAATACTGCTCCACTATCTTAACTATAGCATCAATACAACCCTACATAAGGAGAAGCATGACTCTCTATCATCATCTTTGGCCTCAATTGTATTGTGACACATAGCCATGCATGCATTATAAAAATCCATCTTTTAACATGTGATGCTCATACCTCTAGCCATACTAGGCTCATCATAAACATTAGAAAAATTAGAACCAACAACATATTGATCCTTCAATGCATCCAACTCTGTGTGATAAACAAGATTGATGGCAATAATTAAAGGGTTATGAGACAATGCGTTAGCTACTTTTTTCCCCCCATCTATATGCACAATCTAAAAACAAAACATAGAGAGAAAATTAGCCAATCTTATTTGCTTCTCGGACACTTTATTCTAAATCAAGACATAGCAAAATGTCTAATGATTTGTATGTATGAAACATAGAGAGGAAATTAGCCCATCTCATATGCTTCTCAATTGCCTTATTTTTAGTTATGAAATAACACAATGTTTAATGATCTATGTATACTCTGAGATTAGCCCCTAAAAGATAGTGTTTTCATGTGGAAGGTGTCATCTTTGGCCTCAAATACTATGTGACACATCATGTCTCAAAGTAGGCCAATAGAAATAGTGTTTCACTATCTTAACTATAGCAATATAGCCCTACATAAGGAGAACCATGACTCTCTATCATCATCTTTGGCCTCAATTACTTTGTGACACATAGCCATGCATGCATCATAAAAATTTCAACTTTTAACATGTAATGCTCATATATCTAGCCACTACTAAGCTCATCATAAACATGAGAAAAATTAGAACCAACAACATGTTGATCCTTGAATGCATCCAACTCAGTGTGATAAACAAGATTGATGGCAATAATTTGAGGCTTATGAGACAATGCCTTAGCTACTTTTTCCCCCCCATCTATATGCACAATCTAAAAATGAAACATAGAGAGAAAATTAGCCAATCTCATATGCTTGTTGGACACCTTATTCTAAACAAGACATAGCATAATGTCTGATGATTTGTATGTATGAAACATAGAGAGAAAATTAGCCCATCTCATATGCTTCTAAATTGCCTTATTTTTAGTTATGAAATAGCATAATGTTTAATTATCTATGTATACAATGAGATATGCCTTCATGTGGAAGGTGTCATCTTTGGCCTCAAATGCTATGTGACACATCATGTCTCAAATTAGGCCAATAGAAATACTGCTCCACTATCTTAACTATAGCACCAATACAACCCTTACATAAGGAGAAGCATGACTCTCTATAATCATCTTTGGCCTCAATTGTATTGTGACACATAGCCATGCATGCATCATAAAAATCCATCTTTTAACATGTGATGCTCATACCTCTAGCCACTACTAGGCTCATCATAAACATTAGAAAAATTAGAACCAACAACATATTGATCCTTCAATGCATCCGACTCAGTGTGATAAACAAGATTGATGGCAATAATTTGAGGCCGATGAGACAATATGTTAGCTACTTTTTTTCCCATCTATATGCACAATCTAAAAATGAAACATAGAGAGAAAATTATCCCATCTCATATGCTTCTCAGACACCTTATTCTAAATCAAGACATAACACATGCCTTATGATTTGTAGTATGAAACTTAGAAAGGAAATTAGCACATCTCATATGCTTCTCAATTGCCTTATTTTTAGTTATGAAATAGCAGAATGTTTAATGATCTATGTATACACTAAGATTAGCCCCCAAAAGATAGTGTTTTCGTGTGGAAGGTGTCACCTTTGGCCTCAATTGCTATGTGACACATTATGTCTCAAAGTAGGCCAATTGAAAAGGTGCTCTACTACCTTAACTATAACGTCAATACATCCCTACATAAGGAAAAGCGGGACTCTCTATCATCATCATTTGGCCTCAATTGTATTGTGACACATAGCCCTGCATGCATCATAAAAATTTCATCTTTTAACATGTAATGCTCATACCTCTAGCCACTACTAAGCTCATCATATAAACATTAGAAAAATTAGAATCAACAACATATTTATTTGTCAATGCATCCAACTCAATGTGATAAACAAGACTGATGGCAATAATTTGAGGCTTATGAGACAGTGCTTTAGCTACTCTTTTTTGCCTATCTAGATGCATAATATAAAAATGAAACATAGAGAGAAAATTAGCCCATCTCATATGCTTCTCAGACACCTTATTCTAAATCAAGACATAGCACAATGTCTGATGATTTGTATGTATGAAACTTAGAGAGGAAATCAGCCCATCTCAAATGCTTCCTAGTTGCCTTATTTTTGTTACAATGTCTGATGATTTCTACGTTAGAAACATAGAGAGGAAATAGCACAATGTTTAATGATCCATGTATACACTGAGATTAGCCCCACATAGTGTTTTCATGTGGAAGGTGTCACCTTTGGTCTCGATTGCTTTGCTACACATCATGTCTCAAAGTAGGCCAATAGAAAAGGTGCTCCATTATCTTAACTATAGAATCAATACAACGCTACATAAGGAGAAGCATGACTCCCTATCATTATCTTTGGCCTCAATTGCTTTGTGACACATAGCCATGCATGCATCATCAAAAATCCAACTTTTAACATCTAATGCTCATACCTGTAGCCACTACAAAGGTCATCATAAACATTAGAAAAATTAGATTCAACAACATATTGATCCCTCAATGCATCCAAACTTAGTGGGATAAGCAAGATTGATGATAATAATTTGAGGCTTATGAGACAATGCGTTAGCTAGTTTTCTTTTTCCATCTATATACACAATCTAAAAATGAAACATAGAGAGAAAATTAGCCCATCTGATATGCTTCTAAGACACCTTATTCTAAATCAAGAGATAACACAATTTTTGATGATTTATATGTATGAAACATAGAGAGGAAATTAGCCCATCTCATATGCTTCTCAGTTGCCTTATTTTTAGTTAGGAAATAACACAATGTTTAGTAATCTATGTATACAGAGAGATTAGCCTTCCAAAAGATAGTGTTTTCATGTGGAAGGTATCACCTTTGGCCTCGATTGCTTTCTGACACATCATGTCTCAAAGTAGGCCATTTGAAAAGGTGCTCCACTATCTTAACTATAGCATCAATACAACCCTATATAAGGAGAAGCATGACTCTCTATCATCATCTTTGGCCTCGATTGTATTGTGACACATAGCCATGCATGCATCATCAGAAATCCATCTTTTAACATGTGATGCTCATACCTCTAGCCACTACTAGGCTCATCATAAACATTAGAAAAATTAGAATCAACAACATATTGATCCTTCAATGCATCCAACTTAGTGTGATAAACAAGATTGATGGCAATAATTTGAGGCTTATGAGACAATATGTTAGCTACTTTTTTTTTCCCATCTATATGCACAATCTAAAAATGAAACATAGAGAGAAAATTAGCCCATCTCATATGCTTCTTAGACACCTTATTCTAAATCAAGACGTAGCAATGATCATACCTCTAGCCACTACTAAGCTCATCATAAATATTAGAATGAACAACATATTGATCCTTCAATGCATCCAACTCAATGTGATAAACAAGATTGATGGCAATAATTTGAGGCCTATGAGACAATGCATTAGCTACTTTTTTTTCCCCATCTATATGCACAATCTTAAAATGAAACATAGAGAGAAAATTAGCCCATCTCATATGCTTCTCAGACACCTTATTCTAAATCAAGACATAGCACAATGTCTGATGATTTGTATGTATGAAACATAGAGATGAAATGAGCCCATCTCAGATGCTTCTTAGTTGCCTTATTTTTAGTTACAAAATAGCACAATGTTTAATGATCTATGTATATAGTGAGATTAGCCCCCAAAAGATGGTGTTTTCATGTGGAAGGTGTATGAATTATGACCAACAATTCCCTCTCATAGCCTTGCATTATTTTCTTTACACATTAGAGAACAAGGCTCTCATATGCCATTACATGGCCAATTTTCATCAGAACAGCCCCAATGTTGTTCGCACTTGTATCACACTGAATAACAAATGAATTTCTTAGAGTAGATACCACAAGCATAAGATTTGAGGCCATCTTTTTTTTGAACTTGTCAAAAGCTAAAATTTCCAATATTGGCCACTTAAATGGCATACTCTATTTTTTGCAAAGCATGCAATGGAGATGCCAGTTTAGCAAAGTAATGAACTTATTTTCAATAATAGAAACACAAGCCTAGAAAGTTGCGAATCTCAAGCACATTCTTTAAATATGGCCATGAATCTATTGTGTCCATACATACACCATCAACTAATATTATATGCCTCAAAAAGTTGATTTTAAGCAAAAAAACTCAATTTTCTTGTCATTGATCACCAAATGATGCTTACACATCTCATTGAATATAATCCCCAAGTTCCTTCCATGCTCCTCTTCATTCTTTGAGTACATAATCATGTCATCAAAGAACGTCCCCACAAACACTTTCCAAATGCTTTACATGATCTAAAAATCTTGACCATCATACTATTAAATGTGGTTGGAGCATTCATAAGCCCAAATGGCATGATAAGAAACTGATACAACTAAAAAGTTGTTTTAAAGAATGTCTTTTGTACATCACCTAGTTAAATATGGCATTCACTTTTCAAATCAATACGATTAAAGATTCATGGAATCAAAAATCAATTATTGATTATGATCTTATTTAGAGTATGATAGTCAATGTACATACACCATGAACGATTCTTTTTCTACACCAAAAGCACAAATGAGTACAAAGGGAATGAGATTAATTGAATCAACCCCTTTTTCTAATAGCTCATTAACCTAGTTCTCTATCTCCTCCTATGTGGCGGCACACCCTATAGGGTTGCTTATTAGAAGGGCTACTACTAGAAATCAAATCTATTGTATGATCTTCTAACCTTTTGGGTGGTAGTTGTCATGGAAGTGACTATGAGAAGCAATCAACATATATTTTGAAAAATAACATGTGATGTTTATAAAAAAAACCATGTTTCCATTAGTCACATTATCATATTTATCCTTGATTAAAAATAAGTATGGTAAAAGGTGTTTTTTCATTACTTTAGAAATGGCTAAAGTAGATTCATCTAGTTCCCCTTTTAGCTTTACACCGAGTATGGGTTTTGCCCTTATGTTGAATAGTAATAACTTTGTCATATGAGTCAATGCACATGATGACACCAAGGCATACCAAGAAAGACATCACAACCCTCTAATGGTGCAGTGAAAAACTCTTTATTGTCCACATAACTCTCAATGTACAAATGAAGCTTTCCAATATCTCTCATGGGTCTCATTTCATCCTCCTTGATGCCTAGACGAGATGCCATGTTCATTGAGATAAATTTTGCTCTTTCTCTGTTGTCAAAGAAAATAAAGGCATATTTATCTCTGATGTTCCCTTGTGAACACACACACACACACACACACACACACACACACACACACACACACGCACGCACGCACGCACGCACGCACGCACGCACGCACGCACGCACGCACGTAGAGATGGTATTGTGTCCTCATTGCATGCACCCAACATGCTCTAAAGGGGCTCAAATTGGACGATGTTTAATAAATGAATTATAAGCCTAAATGAAAAATGGAAGGATTGCATCCTAGGCTTGATAAAGAGGTTCTGTATACATAGTTACCATTTGTACCTATGTTTTTGCAATCCTTTCTATCACCCCCTTTTTTTTTGCAAAAAATATGGTGAGGTGAAGAATCTCTTGCAAACCAACAAGTTCTAGCGATCCTTTCTATCACCCATTTTTTTGCAAACAATATGGTGAGGTGAAGATCTCTTGCAAACCAACAATTTTTCTTAGAACTTGCATTACTTTAGCTCTATGAATTCACATCATGTGTGGAACCAAGTGTTGCTAATGAATATCCAAGTCTTGGGCCAGATTAAATTGCAAAATGTGTGAAGCATGGTAGTGTGACTTTGTTAAAATTCCAGTAGCCCTTCTCTCTCATTCCCTAAAAGAGGGCATGGCACCAGGCCCTCTTTTTAAATCTTGTCTCTCATATTCTAAAAGAGGGCACCACACAGTGTTCTCTTTTAGTCCTATTATCCATGTGTATGAGGATGAATATCATCATGATGACCAGGTGATAATCATGCATACACATGCTTCTTCACCATTGCAATATAATTAAGAGGATTGAGACAACAATAACAATTATGACGATGGTTTTAGCCATAAAGTTCATGTTTCATCTATGTAATAATTCTCTCCATCTTTATTGTTTTTCTTTTAGATGTAATAAACATAAATACACTTTATAGCTATGGCCATGGCTATCATGTTGACAAGGTGAAAGACATTGAGAATGAAAACACACTTTATGGTTGTGGCCATGGTGGTCATGATGACAACGCAAAAGAGATTAAGATTGATCTAGTGAGAACATATATTCATACATTGTAAATGAACACAAATAGCGTTTATAATGTTGCATCATGTACATCTAAGTTGCTTGTTTTGTCATGTGGAAATAGGCAGATCAAGCCTTCATTGGAGAAGAGTAATTTGGAAGATCTATCCTCTTCATTTGTCCTTCACCCTTCAAATGTTGATGCCTTTGGATCACTATCCAAAATATTTGAGTCACTTGAGCGATAAGGATATGAGCTAGAACCAACATAGTCCCATATTATTGATTGTAGCAAGAAAAACAATGATCCAAGCTAGTTGTCAACTCAATTGTATAGACTTGGGAAGTATCCCACAACCTCTTTATTTTGCACCATCTTCAAATTTTATGACTGATAAGAGAGACATATGCACATCTTTTTGGTAGGGTGATGAGCATCCCTATTCTCCCTTCAACTCAAAATCAATGTATTATGTAGCTTGAGAAATCCCCATGTCACCAATATTCTAGTGTTCCAATTGAATTTTGAATTATAGCATTCAACAAGTCCATGCAATACACAATGCCTTGGCAACTCAGCAATCCATTACAAGGGGTCTTCCCTCTTGATTTATTTACACAACACATGATGGAAAAGAATAAATATGAGCCATTGAGAAAATTGAGAAATCCAAATGGAGACATTGGGAGCACATTGTTGCTAGTGGAGAAGGCCACTGTAGATTGATGGAGTTAGGGATGAGGGGAATTAGATTTTGTAAAAGAATTAAAGGAGGCTTGTTGTGTGGGTGGACAATGACTCAAGCACTTAACATAAATGACAAAAGTACCATCATATTGCATTGAAAATGAGAGGCAAGTACAATGCTTTATAGCTTGAAAATAGGTGTTATTTTCCTGCTTTGTGCATATGGGATTCTCAATAGCCTGCATATCCTTTACCCAGACTGCTTCTCAAAGAGGCTATACTAGGTGTGATTGCCTAAATCTCAACACCCCTCCTCAATCACAACTAGAAAGGCACAAATTGTGTAGAGGCTTTAGTGAGTCACCACCTGTAAAGTGTGGGCACACCGCAAACATGGTAAACACTAGAGGCTGTTGCAAAACATGCTAAGTGTGGATACCAAACACATGGTGGACTTCTAGAGGCTGTAACAAGGGCCTCACAATGTGTACAGAGGCTGTAATGCTAGATTACATGAGGAGTTTACAAAGCTTATGATAGAAGCATTAGGGCAAGGTTATACAAGGTTTTAAAAAAGTCTATCAGAAAATTGGGAATAGAAGGACCGATGAGGCTTGTCCTTCTGCTCTTGATGATCTTCTTCTTCTTTTGCTCCATGATCTTCTTATTCTTTTACAATTGCAAGGTAGGTCTTTTGAGACCTCTTTCTGGCATGTCAAAACTTCTCAATGTGTCTGGTCCTTTTGCAGAAATCACAAAATAGCTGGTCCTTTCTTCCTTTGTTCCTCTTTTACTGACATACAACATTTGTTCATCTTTAGAAGTACTTGATTCTTCTTTATTTTCGATATTCTTTTCTCCTTCCAATAGAGAGGCCTTAATGTCAATTAGTTTAGGATTTGACATGTTGATTAAGGTGGTTGAAACATTATCATAATCAGAAGGCAAACTTTTTAGCAAAACACCAATACAAATATCTTAATCCATTTTGAGATTTATCCTTGCAAGCTGGGTTAGGAGACTTTCCATGTAGTTCAAATGAGATGCAAGGGATGTATTAGGCTTTATATCAAGTCGAAAAAAAATCAATCAGTAAACCATACTTTGAGGACTTGGACTGTGTATCAAATAAAGTATCTAATCTGTCCCAAGTGTCATGGGACATGTCACAGGCATCTACATGATGGATGTAGTTGTCATCCAACTCCAATTTGATAATGACTTGTGCTTTGTCAGCATTCTTCTATCAAGTAGCTACAAGAGTTGCATCCCGAGGCTTCTTTTCTTTTCCATTGGTAATGTCCCATAGGCCCTTTTTCATCAAGATGAGTTTGATGTGTGTTTGCCAAGTGTGAAACCTGACTCCTTTAAATCGACATGTTGGTGAATCTTTTACCATGTTGGTTATCTGGAGCAGTAGCAAATTAGCACACATTTCTCATATGTGAGCAGCAAAAAAGTTGATCGTGCCAAAAGACACAAGTGCTAAGAGTACTGGATTGGTGTCAATAGACACTTTGTTTGAGTTTTCCAAATCTTCAAAATCCTTCAAGTTATTCTAAAACCAAATCTTCCCCTCCTTGATTTGATACTGGAAAATTAAATGCTTAGTCAAATTAGAGTGTTGGGACCTTGGTTCAAGTGGCAAGAGTGAGAAAATGTATAACTGAGAGTTAGGGTTTCTGGCTAATTAGTTTTTCTTAGATTACAATAGCTACAATAGAGCATTTGGGCTCAAAATTAGTCAGGAGGAAGCTCATGTGATGGGCTTCAAATGCCCTATAGGCGCGCAGGGTGAATCGCTCATGTGATGGGCTTCAAATGCCCTATAGGCGCAGGGTGAATCGCTGTAGACCACCAATGTCTATGTTTGAAGTGCCAGACGGAAGTGCCTTGAGCAAATGAAGATATCTCCAAAGGGAATCACTGGAAAATATGGCCTATAGAGAGAGATCTAGAAGCTCCAAGGTGGATAGGTGCATTTGGCTATGCTGCCACAAGATGGAAGATGAAGATGAAGTCATTATCTGACATTAAGTTGGATTGAGGTTGAGAAGAGCTGAGAGAAGAGTTTGCTAAGCTTAGCCATGCTCACCAGGGCTTTGATACCATGTTGAAATGCATGGATCTGTTAGATATGATCAATGCCCCCACCCTCATTAGGTGCTACCAATGATCCATGGTGCTCAAAGTTGTAAGGCCCCCATTATGAGGAGAAGCCAAATGTGAGCCCGGACATTGGTTGAGTCCTGACTTGTATATCAGATGAGGTCTATGTGACCGGATGGCAAAAAGGTGACTGTTGTGGGTCTAATCTTTGGGTTAGACAGAGTGGTTAAGCTGGTAGCAACTCGAGGCACATTGCATTGAGTTGCGTGGTAAGGGAGTTAAAAGGGGCCCCTATTGTGGGGTCCGGGGGCCGCGGAAGCGGCCCCTGGCTGGGGGGTCCCAGGGGGGCCAGCGGCCCCCCTGGCGGGGGTCCGGGGGCAGCGCCCCCGGCCCGATGGTAAAGGGAATATTCCCTGGCCGACTAGTGGAGGCTCATATGGTAGGTCGGTCAATAGGCCGACCTAACGACCTTCGCAGGCTATAAAAGCTAAACCCCTTCGCAGCCATCTTACACTAATCTTTCACCCAGTCAGAGTTGTTGTTCCAGCTAGCCTTAAACTCTTCACCTATCTTCTGTCTAGATCGCCATCTAAGCTTCACTCAGTGGAAGCGCACGGGTGGACAGAGCCATCTTTGTATCAGTTGTTTGAAGTTAAAGAATTTACTGATTCTCCTCTTATCTGTTGTGTACTCTCTATCTCTTTCTCAGATTCTGTTCGCTGCGCCGTGTAATATTTTACATGGTATCAGAGCCCAGGGGGCTCTAGAGATCGGAGAGCGTGCAAGAGGCAAAGGCTTCAACAGCAAAGAGAAACGATGTCGACTCCGGGAAGCAGTTCTGGCGCATCAGGAAGCGGTGCAGGAGGTGGTGCTGCTGTACCGGCTATTCAAACACTGAGGATTCGTCCACCAACCTTCAGCGAAGGCAAGTTAGATGGTACAAACTACACCTTGTGGAAGTTCAAAATTACAACTATCCTTGATTCTTATGAGCTTCTGGAGACTGTGCTGGGGACTGACGCAGAACCACAGCCTACCCCCGACCCATCAAATCCTAGTGTGATGATTCCTCTGAATGCAGATCTTCTACGAGCTTGGAAACGAAGGAATGCAGATGCATTGTGTGCCTTAGTTACAAGCTGTTCTAACAGTGTTTTGACTTTGATTCAGCATACAACCAAAGCGTCAGAGGCTTGGAATGTACTAAGGAGTCAGTATGAAACACGAAACCAAACAAGGATTCAAAACTTGGAGAATCAACTAGCAGCGGAGAAGTTTGCTGAAGGAGAGACGGTTGAAGCATTCATCACTCGGATTAAGAATCTGCGCGACCAGATGGCTGGCGCTGGGATACAAAAGACTAGCGAAGAGCTAGCTCGGAGGTGTCTTCGGATTTGTCCACAAAAGTTTGATGGACTAGTAACTGCCCTTAATACTCAGGTGAGACCTCAAGCTTTGACTTTTGAGGAGTTTTGTGCATTATTAATGGAGGAGGAGTTGAGGCTGAAAGCCCGAGAAGGAAGCAACAATGGAGATGCTGCATTCTCTGCCAATGCAAAAGGCAAAGGTGTTTCCTCCACCAAAAATGATGGTGACAAAAAGAAAAAGGGCGGCAAGAAGAAGTTTCAAGGAGAGTGCTTCTACTGTAAGAAGAAAGGACATGCAATTGCAGATTGTCGTGTCAAGAAGGCAGATGAAAAGAATGGTACCCTTAAAACTAAAGGGAAAGAGACAGCCAATACGGCTGAAGCAGAGTTGGAATTATTCATGGCGACCGTTGAGGAAGTGTGCTCCTCGGCGCAAGAAGAATCTACCACTGACTCTTGGGTGTTGGATAGTGGGGCCTCCCGTCACATGACCAACAAGAAAGGTCTATACAGTTCTATGCAGCCTCTACAAGAATCCATCACTGTGACGGTTGGAAATGATGCTAAATGCCCTGCTGCGGGCACAGGTACTATTTCTTTTGTTGCTGCAAATGGTGAAGTCAAAAAGCTTTCAAATGTGTTGTATGTTCCCGAAATCAGGAGAAATCTCTTATCAGTTGCTGCCATAACTGATCTTGGTCATGAAGTGAGGTTCAAGAAGACAGGTGCAGAAATTATTGATAGTGCTGGCACAATTGTTGGCAAAGGAGAAAGAAGGAACAACCTGTATGAGCTAAGTGCTCTTACAGCCACCGCTGGAGTGGGCACAAGTAAGCTTTGGCATGAAAGGTTTGGACACATCGGATTTGCAGTATTGAAGGAGATGCAAAAGCAAGGTATGGTTGCTCACCTACCTACAATAACTGAATTGAAGGAACCATGTGAAGCTTGTATGATGGGCAAGCAACAGAGAAAGGCATTTCCACAAGAAAGCAAGAATAGAGCACATGCTCCTCTAGAGTTGGTGCATGCTGACTTGTGTGGTAAGATGCCTACACAGGCCTTGGGGGGATCTTCTTATTTTATGTTGATTGTCGACGACTACAGTAGGAAGATGTGGGTGTACTTCCTTCGTGATAAGGCTCAAGCTTTTGGTAAGTTTAAAGAATGGCTAATACTTGTTGAGAATGAAACAGGGAAAAGTGTGAAGAAATTTAGAACAGATGGTGGTGGTGAGTTCAACTCAAAGGAGTTTGAAGGCTTTTGCAAGAGCAAAGGGATCAAGCGTCAATTGACGACGCCTCACACACCTCAGCAGAATGGTGTTGTGGAACGCAGGAATCGTACCATTGTGGAGATGGCAAGATGCATGCTAAAGGGCAAGGGATTGCCTAACCATTTTTGGGCTGAAGCTGTTAATACTGCAGTCTACATTCTAAATCGGAGCTACACAAAGGCTCTCAAGGGAAAAACACCTCATGAGGCTTACACTGGTAAGAAACCATCTGTTTCACATTTCAGAATTTTTGGATGTGAATGTTATGCACATGTTCCAGATGAGAAGAGAAACAAGTTACAACCAAAAAGCAGAAAATGTATCTTCTTGGGTTATAGTGATGAGCAGAAGGCTTACAAGTTATATGACCAAGAGGCAAAGAAGATCATCGCGAGCCGTGATGTGGTGTTCAAGGAGGAGCCGCATACAGTGGAGGAGGAGAAGGCAAGGTCTTCCACTTTATCATCAAGCGAAGAAGTAGTCCACTATGAACCTGTCCCGAGAGCTATCCCTATCCTTAAGGAGGAGGAAGCATCATCTTCAGATGATGAGGAAAAAGTTCACCAACCTGACATCACCCCACCGGAAAAGCCATTGCCGCGCTGGGTGAAGCAGCTCTATGACCACAATAATCCTATGCCTGCATCTGTTGAGGAGAAGGCAGACGGACCAAGGAGGTCTCAGAGAATAGAGGAGCAAAGGAGGGCTTCTGCTCACATAGTCAACATGGCCTTGATGGTTGAGATTATGAGACAAGTAAAGGAGCCAACTGACTTAGAAGAAGCACTTGCAGATCCATCATGGAAGGCTGCTATGCAGGCGGAGTATGACAGCATAATGAAGAATGACACTTGGGAGCTAGTGGATCGGCTAGCAAAGCGGAAGATTATTGGCACCAAGTGGATCTGGAAGGTAAAGTACAAGGCTGATGGTACCTTAGAAAAGTACAAAGCTAGACTAGTTGCCCAAGGATTTTCACAAGTTGAAGGGTTTGATTTTCAAGAGTCATTTGCCCCAACTGCCAGAATGACCACTATTCGCACGGTACTTGCAGTGGCTGCCCACAAGAAGTGGCCAGTGTACCAAATGGATGTTAAGTCAGCGTTCTTAAATGGTGACCTCAAGGAGGAGGTGTACGTGGCTCAGCCACCAGGGTTTGAGGCCCCCCATTCTGAGAACAAAGTGTGTAAACTGAAGAAGGCATTGTATGGGCTGAAACAAGCCCCCAGAGCATGGTACCAGCGGATAGATAGGTTCTTTTTAAACCTAAACTTCAAAAGATGTGCCTCAGATGCTAACTTGTATGTTTACAGGGATGGTAAAAAGTCTGTAGTGATTGTCCTATATGTCGACGACCTTCTTATTACAGGTGACTATGAAGATATGATCAACCAAACTCGAAAGGCTTTGAGTTCTGAGTTTGAAATGACAGACTTGGGCTTGCTGCACTATTGTTTGGGGATTGAAGTCTGGCAAGAGCCAGGAAAGATCTTCATCTCTCAGAAGAAGTATGCATGGGAGATCTTGAAGGCATTTGGCATGACCGAGTGCAAGGAGATAGCTACACCTATGGAGGTGAATGTAAAGTTATCCGTTGAGGATACATCAGCACTAGCAGACATTGGGAGGTATAGGAGGTTGGTCGGCAGTCTAATCTACTTGTGTAACACCAGACCAGATATCAGTTTTGCTGTTGGTGTTTTGAGCAAGTTCTCAAACAAACCTCATGAGAGTCATTGGAAGGCTGGGATGCGGGTGCTCAGATACTTGAAGAGAACTCTTGACTATGGTATCACATACAGTTTCGGAACTTCTCTTGTGGGGAACTGTGACTCAGATTGGGCAGGAGACATTGATTCCAGGAAGTCAGTTTCTGGTTATTGTTTCTCTTTGGGTTCAGGAATTTTTTCTTGGATTAGTAAGAAGCAACCAACAGTGGCATTGTCTTCTACCGAAGCAGAGTACAAGGCAGCTTGTTTTGCTGCATGTGAGGCCGTATGGTTGAGAAGGATTCTATGGCATATGGGAGTGCAGGATGAAGAACCAACTGTGCTGAGATGTGACAATCAGAGTTGCATCGCCATTGCCAAAAATCCAGTGTTTCATGCACGCACCAAACATATAGAGATCCAGTATCACTATGTGCGTGATTTGATGGAGGATGGGATAGTGGAATTGGTCTACTGTCCAACAGAGGAGAATGGAGCAGATATCTTCACCAAAGCACTTACGAAGGATCTGCTTCAAGTTCATCTTCAGAGACTCGGCATTGGGCCGAGGAGATAGTTCATCTATGGGTGGACATTGAGGGGGGGTGTTAGATATGATCAATGCCCCCACCCTCATTAGGTGCTACCAATGATCCATGGTGCTCAAAGTTGTAAGGCCCCCATTATGAGGAGAAGCCAAATGTGAGCCCGGACATTGGTTGAGTCCTGACTTGTATATCAGATGAGGTCTATGTGACCGGATGGCAAAAAGGTGACTGTTGTGGGTCTAATCTTTGGGTTAGACAGAGTGGTTAAGCTGGTAGCAACTCGAGGCACATTGCATTGAGTTGCGTGGTAAGGGAGTTAAAAGGGGCCCCTATTGTGGGGTCCGGGGGCCGCGGAAGCGGCCCCTGGCTGGGGGGTCCCAGGGGGGCCAGCGGCCCCCCTGGCGGGGGTCCGGGGGCAGCGCCCCCGGCCCGATGGTAAAGGGAATATTCCCTGGCCGACTAGTGGAGGCTCATATGGTAGGTCGGTCAATAGGCCGACCTAACGACCTTCGCAGGCTATAAAAGCTAAACCCCTTCGCAGCCATCTTACACTAATCTTTCACCCAGTCAGAGTTGTTGTTCCAGCTAGCCTTAAACTCTTCACCTATCTTCTGTCTAGATCGCCATCTAAGCTTCACTCAGTGGAAGCGCACGGGTGGACAGAGCCATCTTTGTATCAGTTGTTTGAAGTTAAAGAATTTACTGATTCTCCTCTTATCTGTTGTGTACTCTCTATCTCTTTCTCAGATTCTGTTCGCTGCGCCGTGTAATATTTTACAGATCTAGAGCATGGCTATGGCAACTTGAAGGTATAGAGTGAACTCATGAAGACATAGAGTTGAAGGTAGAATGTCACACAAGTAAATTAGGTTCCAAGATTTAGACTTGGACTCGTAAACACAGTCTTGTTTGGTTGGACCACTTAACTGAAAGGACAAAAGTACCATTATATTGCATTGAAAATGAGAGGCAAGTACAATGCTTTATAGCTTGAGGATAGGTGGTATTTTCCTACTTTGTGTATATGGGATTTTGGATAGCATGTATATCCTTTACCCATACTGCTTCTCAAAGAGGCTATACTAGGTGTGATTGCCTAAATCCCAACACACCAACAGCCAATGCTCATGAATAGGATGTTAGATAGGATGTTGGATAGGCAGCAGAGTATGCGAGGTATTCTACTAGAGATAAATGACCTCCTGGCTATTATATGCCCCCCATGGATTATGAATTGGTTACAGATGTAGGAGAGCCTCTCACCTATGATGAGGCTATGTGCAAGGGTGGCTGTCACTCCGAGGAGAGGGCTATGTAATCTGAGATTGACTCATTGCATAAGAATCATACGTGGAACCTAGTTTCCTTGCCTAGTGGCAAGAAGGCTTTGCCTTGCAAGTGGGCGTACAAGTTGAAAAGTACCCCTAGCCACCCCAAGCAAGCATACAAGACTAGATTGGTTGCCAAGGGCTTTAAGCAGGAACATTGTGTTGACTTTGATGAAGTCTTTTCTCTTGTGATCAAGATGGCCGCCTTATGCTTAGTCCTAGCTTTGGTTGCCCAACTTGACTTGGATCTTTATCAATTGGATGTCAAAATGACTTTCTTACATAGTGATTTGCATGATGAGATATACATGGAGCAACCTCAGGGATTTACAAATCCTGGTAAGGAATACCTAGTGTGCAGACTGAGGAAGAGTTTTTATGGTCTAAAGTAGGCACCTAGGGAATGATGCCACAAGTTCGATGCTTTTATGCAGTCACAGGGCTACATTCATAGTGCTATGGATCCGTGCTTGTAAAGAAGAAAGCTTGTGATAGTTCATTATTGATTTTGGTACTCTATGTGGATGACATACTTTTCATAGGGAAAGCTCATGATGAGCTAGATGCTCTTAAGGCTCAGCTCAAAAAGAGCTTTGAGATGAAATATCCGGGATAGGCCTCTCATATACTTGGTATGCACATTGCATGTGACAGGTTGGAAGGCCTACTCTATTTGTATGTATCCATAAAGTCATTGAGCGCTTCTGTACGCAGGATGTGAAGCCTATTGGTTGTCCACATTGCCTTCTCATATGAAGGTATCACATGCCGATTGTCCGCAAATAGATGAGCAGAAGGTCGAGATGGCCAAGATTCCCTATGTATCCACAGTGGGCAATCTTATGTATGCCATGATAGCCACCCATCCAGTTATTACTTTTGCAATTAGTGTTGTGGCATATTATATGGCTACACCTAGCAAGAGGCATTGGGATGTTGTGAAAGGTATCATGAGGTACCTGAAGGGCATGGTTGATATGTGCATTTGTTATGATAGCCAAGATACAGGAGTCGTGGGGTACAGTGACTTTGACTATGCAAGACATGCAGATAGTAGGAAGTCCACTTCTGGTTATGTGTCACTTTTGTTGGAGGTGCTATTTCATGAATTTCTAGGGTGTAGAAATGCACAGGCCTCTCCACTATAAAGGCCGAGTATGGTGCAACCACCACTGAGGCTTGCAAGGAAGCCATTTGGTTAGGTTGTCTGGTTGTTGACCTTGATATAATAGATACTATCTCTACACTGTATTCGAATTCTCTGAGTGCTATCTAGTTAGCCAAGAATCTAGTCTTCCAAGCGTAGATGAAACACATTGAGGTAAGGTATCACTTCATTCGTGAGGTCGTTGAGGACAGGACTATTGATCTTGTCAAGATCTTGACTGACTAAAATCCTACAGACTTGCTCAAGAAAAGTCTCTCAGTGGAGAGTTTTGACTTCCTTAGGACGATGATGGGTATCGGATGAGATGGCGTCTTTCCTCATCCTCTTGTACTTATATAAAATTGTATTTTAAGTGGGAGATTTTTGGGGTAAAGGCGCGTCTGCTTAGCCGCACGTGTATTACTACATTGACAGTACATGCGCCTGCACAGTGCAGGTGGTGACCGCGGGTTACTATCACTTTATTCTTTATTCTTTTAGTGACATTTGAATAAAGGGAAGGCCGGTCACACATTATGATTGTTGGAGTTCCCACATTGTCTGTGTGCCTCTCTCTTGGTCTTGCTCCTTTCACCATAGCTCTTTCTTTTGCTCGTACTTCCACTTCAGGGCTCACCTCCCTTCAATTGTCATGCTCAAGCACATGTTGGTTTCTACTATTGTATTTGTGGTAGTTATCCTTATGTTTAGTAGGATCCAAAGAGTTTCTCAAAAAGCTTTATCAAGGGTAATTTGAAATTATGTAGGGAAAGTGAGGTGGCATTTCATGGCATGGGATCTCAATTGCAAGCTTGGATGGGGATGGTTTGGGGTTTAAAAAGTGTAAAGGCAAAGTTGATAGCCTCATTCTTTCTCACCCTGAAAGGTTTAACTCCCAACAACATGTGCATTTGTTATGAAGCATTAGATGGTGTAGTGTAAGCTTTCTAAATACTTTTGGTTGGATTTGGAATAGTCTAATGTCATGATTACTAGTCATGTTCCAATAAAAAAACATGTAGTCAAAGACTACACATGCAAATGTGAAGTATGGAAAGATGTCCATTATAAGGCCTAAGGGATTGGTGCTCAAGATCCCACATGCTATGTTGAAGGTAGGGAAAGATGTCAATGATGAGGCCCAATGGATTAGTACACAATATCAAAAGGGAGACTCTATGCTTAATCAAGTTATGTAGTGTTTCCGCATGCCTTTTGGGATTAGTTATCCCCCATGAAGAATAAGGCCCAAGCTCTCAACGTCTATTCACTAGAGAGGGCTCTAAAGGTGGAAGGACCTCTGTCCATAGGGCTAACCTTAAGTGGCCAGAGGTGGAGGAGATATCTAGAAGATTTCATCTCACCAAGGAAAATAATGGCTAATTCTAATGATGCAATCGATCATGTAGGATTAGCCTTCCCCAATCATAAAGGATTAGCCGCCCCAATCAAGATGAACTTTGTCCACTTCTCTAAGCTCTTGACTGCTTTAGAAAGCCAAGCACTCTTGTAGCTCATCATAAGAAGGAGATTTCAACAAACCTTTTGCTTGACATTATTTCAAGCTCTAGGATTGTCGTAGGAAGAAATTCCCAAGAAGCAAGATTAAAACCTAAAAGAGAAAAGTCTGGTAGGATTGGAGAAGCACACCTTCACCACACCTATAAATATGTTATTATGGAAGGCCCTAATAAATAAGCTCCCTGCCAACAATAGACTCTCCTTGCCTTGGAGTGTATTGCCCTTATGCCTACTCCACAAATGGGCTAAAGAATCAATCCCTTACATCTTTTAAGAATATTGTGAGATTAAGACTTTGGGCTAAGAAATAATTGTAACTCTAAGTGGACTTAGACTTAAAGGTTAAAGTCAGCCTAAGAGGCTTGGAAAAAGCTCACTCTGTGTCCTTGCCCATGCGACAACTTGTTTCTTAAGATTTGAACATATTCATTCTTAATAAATACTTGCACATTATTTTGAAGAATAGGTGTGTACATGTATCAAAATTTTTAATGAGTATATTTATGTGGTGCTTTTAGAAACTAAGAGTTTGGCCTTTATCTATGAAGAGTATTTCCTAAAATAACAATTTTCAAGAGTTACAAATTATGCAATCTCTCTACTAGCAAGTTAATAAAAATATATTATTGATGCTATAGTTTTCATAGTGAAGGTGTCACCATCTACATCATATTCAACTTAGTATTATCTAGTGACAAACAATGTCGTAGAATGATACTACAATGATATTGCAATCCTTAACTACAATTAGTTTTCATGTTCCATGTAGTGTTATGCAATGGTGTACAATATCCTACATTGTAAAAGTCTAACAAGCAACACATTTATCAAATGAAATATTTATGACACTACGCTATAAAATCTTAGAACTTTAGTAGAATCTGTACTGCGCTATAAAATCTTAGAACTTTAGTAGAATCTGTACTGCAATATTGGGTAAATAGCTATGTCACAACGTTACTTTAGAAAGCAATAATGGAAAATGCTATATAAGTGCATGCTTATTTATTTTCAAACTCATGATTTTCCAAACGCTATAATATGGTGATCAAAGGGTTTTTAGGCTTTTGAACATGTTGATGGCCAACAAAATCCTCTTCCACTAGTTAACTTACTACATTATTGATGTATATGTTACCACATTCTAAGGGACTCAACCCATTTTGTTAAATCATATTTGTATACTATTGGGTATATAAGAATATGAAGGGCAATAAATGTTTGTGCATATTCATGCCTCTTATCAAATTTAGGAGGAATTCAAGGTCACGAAACCTCATAATTCGGATATATATGTAACATTAATTAAGGTACAAAATACATGGGATTGGGTAGTTTGAAGACGCGGTTACCCACAGAGTAGCCAGTGAGGTCACTCCATTGGTCTCCAACATTGCCAACAATGGTGTAGCCAAGCTTCTCTAGCGCTTGCCTTTTAAAGGACTTGTATGAGATAGCGGTTAAGTTGCGCTCTTCAGTTTGCCTAAGCACAATTATACAAGCACGATCAATAAGAGGATGCCACATTTAAGAAGCAATGGAACTACTAGAATGGAACCACATTCTCACCATATCTATTTGTGCATCTTAATTTCTCACACCAAATGTAGATAAATTAGAATTGCATATACTAAAGTACCATTTCTATTGCTTGTAGACCTCCACAATGCTATATCTTTCCAACTTCATAGCATTACTAGAAATACCTTTAAATGCAATTGCTACCTTCCTTTACCCTTCAATGCAACTATAGTGATGAGAAGCCGTTCAAGTATACATAGCATCTAGTTCCTTATTTATCTTGATAAACATTAGGCATTGTGCTTGCCTCTTTGTTTCACCTTATGAAAGTACTCGTTAAAGTGATAATGGACTGTATTGACAAACATTGGGTATTATTCTTCCTTGATGGGTTCCCCATAGCAGCTTGTTTCTCCTTATGAACCTTCTTGAAGTGATAATGGATTATCTTCACTAACATTGGGCATCATGCTTCCTTGGCAGGTTTCCCATAGACTTAGCTTCTACTTATGAAACTTCTTGTTAAAATGATAATAGAATATCTGTTCCTCCCCTTCTCTTCCTTACCCTTTCAACTAGTTCATAGACATTGGGTTCACCTAGTTTACCTGAGGATCAGGCCTTCCCAGCCTTTGTAGCCCGCAGAGGCAAGGTTCGATACGGTGGCATTACGCTGGTTCTCGGTTCTACCTGTCAAGAAGAACACCAGATAGCCCATGTTGCGGAGGTCATTAAAGAGCTGAAGTGAGGCAGGAAGGGCAGGTGCTGCTGCTGCTTCCACCCGTGCATTGCCTGTGGTGCTGTTTAAGGCCTCTGCCCTGCATTGACAATTGGCAAACCAGTCAAACAGAGGTCAACAAAGTCCCTTCTTGCATTGGAGAACAGGCAAAGCTAGTCAAGAAAGGTCAAAACCAGTCACACCCGAGTGTTTTCTGATAATACAATCAGCTAACTTATGTATTTTCCAATCTGGTAACGTAATTTGCCCAATCAGCCCACACCTTTCCAATCAGCTAGCCTATGTATTCTCCAGGCCCCAGGGTTGAGAAAATGATGATGAGCTTCATCTTACAGTTGTTCAGGCCCTTTTTCTCCTTTTGCTTAAGCGTCATAGATTTGACATTCAACGACACACACTCCCAACCAATTGGGCTACCGCTCATTGGCAAGTTGTTCATAATACCACATGACAAGGACAGAGAGATACCTCTTAGCAGATGGGGTAGCCAAGCTAGATTAAAACCATACAGACTGTGAAAACAAGGCCTACTCCTGAGCTTAGGGACAGATCAAATCAAGGTGCAGCTGTATGTGTAAACTCACTAGGACATGCTGTCAAGTAAAGCTTGATATGTAACAATTACTGGGCTAGGAAACACAGCCCTTTCCATTGGAGCAGTTTCTGAGCACATGATATGCCTAAAGAGCCTCAAATAAGGCATAACATTCTGTCAAGCTTCCACCATAGTGAGGCATTGTATTCTGATATTTGCTTATCATAGTCAGAGAAGCACTGGAGAGTGTACATACAAGCGAACATGAATACACACACGTACATACATACATAATACATATGTTACATACCCGCTCCAAATATAGATAGATACACATACGCATGAACAGATCGATGCATGAACGCATGCATACATACCCGAAGCTGTGCAGGGCATAATAGGGAAGGCTGGAGAGGCTGGTGTCGTCGACGTCGAACACCCAGATGTAATTATTAGCCGAACCATTGAAGGACAAGGACAAGGAATTGGCGTAGTCTTGGGCGTAGGCACGGGCCTGGTCGACCGCCAGCTGTGAGTCGTCCCGGTAGGCCGATCCAGTCATGTAGGCCGCCACGTACTCCTCACACGTGCCGGGGACGACGCTCCATCCCCTCAGATTGTTCACCTCGACATTGAATCGCCAGCTCTTGCACAGGGACTGCCGGATGGAGCCACGTGGTCGCTCCCCATTGGCCGGGGGCATACGCGACCCAGAGCAGCAGGAGAAGAGGAATAAGAAAGAGAAGAAGACTCGGCTAATTATCAGAGAGGAAGAGGAAGCAGAAGAAGGAAAAGCACAACCAAAAGAAGCCGCAACTGAAGAAGAAGACGAAGAGTGAGCATTTATCATTAGTTTTTCAATTACTAAAAGAAAATAAATTGTTTGCAAATCTTGACAAGAGTGAATTCTTTAAGACAGAAATAGAATATCTAGGTCATATTGTATCAGAAGAAGGAATAAAAGTTGATCCTAAGAAAATTGACGCAATATTGCATTGGCCTATTCCTAAAAATGTACATGAATTACGCTCATTTCTTGGTCTTGCTAGTTTCTATAGGAAGTTTGTACGTAATTTCTCATTACTTGCTTTACCACTGACCAAACTTCTTAAGAAAGGTATTGTTTACCAATGGACTGAAAACCAGCAGAAATCCTTTGATTTACTTAAACGTGCATTGACCAATGCCCTTGTCCTACAATTGCCTGACTTTAATAGACCATTCTTTTTAGTTGTGACTGATGCTAGCGGATCAGGAATAGGAGCCGTGCTAATGCAAGACAACCATCCAATAGCATATTCTAGTTCTAAATTGAAACCCTCTGAGCTTAAATATTCCACTTATGACAAGGAACTCTTAGCAGTTGTACAAGCATTAAAACAATGGAAGCATTATTTAATGGGTTCAGAATTCATGATAAAGACCGACCAGCAAAGCATTAGACATCTACTTAGCCAACCCCAAATTTCTGACCGTCATATCAAATGGGCTTCATTCATTCAAAGTTTCCATCCTATCATTCAATACCAACCTGGAAAAGAAAATGTAGTTGCCGATGCATTAAGTAGAAGACCTGCAATTCATAACATTTCTATCATATCTTTTGATTCTTTGATTGCTATGAAAGACACATATCACCAGGATATTACTTTTCATTCTGATTGGCAAAAATTAGTTCAAAATAATTTCATTCCTGTTGATTCATTGTCATATAATGATGGATTCATGTTCTTTGAAAAGAGACTGTGTGTTACTATTCCATTCCGATCTTTTGTTTTGAATGAAATTCATTGTCCCCCATATCAAGGTCATAGAGGTATCATTTCTACATTACGCATGTTAACTGAAGATTTTTATTGGCCGCATATGGATGCAGATGTGTCTAATTTTGTTTCTGAATGTCTGATTTGTCAAAGAATAAAAAGACATCATGGTAAACAGTATGGGTTATTAATGCCTTTATCTATTCCATCTAAACCTTGGGAACATATATCTATGGATTTCATTACTGGCTTACCAAATACTAAATCTAACCATGACATGATTTGGACAATTGTAGATAGATTTAGTAAGCAAGCATATTTCATTGCATGTAAGAAAAATTTAACAGCATCACAAGCAGCACAGTTATTTTTGAAAACTGTTTTTACTAACCATGGATTGCCGAAAGTGATTATTTCAGATAGAGATTCTAGATTTTGTAATAATTTCTGGATTACACTGTTTGCAAATCTAGGCACAAAGATTGATTTTTCATCTGCATTTCATCCAGAAACAAATGGACAAACAGAAGCCACAAATAGCACTATTTTAGATCTTTTACGTGCATACACTATCTCTAAACCTCAGACATGGGATACTCATTTACATTTATTACAATTTGCATATAATAATACACCGCACACATCTACAAAGAAAGCACCTTTTGAAGTTATTTATGGATATAGATTATCTACACCTGTTGCATCTTTGTCTAATAGAATACAAAGTGCCGATGATATTGCTGTTATGCATAACACTATTTTTGATGAGGTCAAGGATATGATTGTTAAAGCCCAACAATCATATACCAAACAAGCCAACAAGAAAAGACAAGTCATGAATTTCAAAGTTGATGATTATGTTTGGCTTAGAATAGAAAAGCGTAGACTGCAAAGTGTAGATAGACATCCAGTTGTCAAATTAGCCCCTAGATTCTACGGACCATTTAGAATCATTCATAAGATTAATGACAATGCATTCAAATTAGAACTGCCATCTCATTGGAAAATTCATAATACCTTTCATATTAGTTTATTGAGACCATTTAGAGGACAATTACCTATCCACCCTGTCTATGAAAACCCACCTTTACTAGAAGAAGAGACTGAAATACTTGAACCAGAAGCCATTATAGACACTGATTACATGACCACTAGAACTGGCCGAAGGTATTCTAGATATCTAGTAAAATTTAAGAACCATCCTGTAGAAGAAGCACAATGGATGCACGCTAGAGACCTAAATGCTTTCCCCACTCTGTTAGCTCCACATTGAGCTAATAGCAATTGAGGTCAATTGCTATCCCACCCCGGGGGTATGATGCCAGGAGGCATATTCCACGGTGGATTCCGTGAGGTTTTACGGTGGATTCCGTAAACTTAGATGACCGGGGCTCATACGCAAAGAGGATTCTTTGTGCGAGAAGTTGATGGGGACGCCTGTCCTTTTCGGGCGTTTCATTAATTTAGTGTGTACATGGGTGATTTCATAGCGGGTGATTCTGTAAAATGCATATTAAATTAATAAACGTTTATGAGTTTAGAGTGCGCATTCGTAATAAATTAAGGTTAGGATTTATTTCTAACCAGTTGATTTATTTATGTAGCTGAAGACTGCTAGGTATTCACTTTTGTCGGTTTAATTGTGTTATTTTACTAACGATTGTGAATGCTTCAGTTGATGTGTAGAGATAGCAGCAGTGGCGGAGGAAAGCATTGGAGTCTAGCGGGTTTTCGATCTTTGGACTATATTTTGATAGGCATTATTTATTATTATTTTGTATGCGCTTATGCACCTGGATATGTTATTTTTATTTGGACATTGAGATTGGGCGTGCCAGACTCTTTGGGTACCGTCCATTAGCTTTATTTTCTTATTTTTGGTAGAAAGCAAACTCAAAAGCTAAAAGCTTGTCATATTTTTGTAATTGGGCTATTTTTGAGCATAAAGATTGGAAATATACATTAAATACATGCTTTGTGAAGCGCTCACACAAGGCATGGGGGAGATTCAACCCAATTTGTCTCTTGTCTCATGTCGTGCTTGCTTTTACATTGGTTTTTGTGCTAAAAAGTAGAGTACTTTGTTCTTGGGGACCTTTGGGAATTCACTACGTGAGCTACCTGCGTCCGATCTGCGCACCAGTGGTATCAGAGCGGAGCAGAGATCAAGGGCTTCCAATCGCTACCAATCTCGGGCGAAGGCGGAGCTCCAGGAACAAACGGCCTCTACAGTCAATCTCGTCGCGAACCGTCGATACAGGCAGACTTCTGGCGATCAAGAACCCCTATTTCTACTATCAGATCGCGAAGGACCACTCTCTGTCGGCGAAGGACCACTCCCTCAACTCCATGAACAAGTCGTGATAAACAGTAAGAAAGCCATATCTCTTTCTTCAAAAAGCTTAGTTTAAAAGCTTAATCATAAAGCTTAAGAAGCTTATTAAGCTTCCAATCATCAAAACGTCAAATCGTTTGGCAAGAGGAGGGCCCCGAAATTTTCGGCGGAAAAAAAAACGCCCCCCCCCCCCCTCACGATCAGAAAACAGCGCCTTCTTTTTCTTCTTAAGCTTATTAAGCTTAAGTTACTTCAAACTCTACAAGTCAGTGAAGGCAAACAAGTCTGCAAACTCCGGGTCTCGCGCTCCAGAAGTCAAGTTTCGCAAGTCGACACTAATCAAGTCTTGCAAGTTCTGCAAGTCGGCTAAGTCCAGCAAGTCAACAACCCTGCAAGTCTGTTAAGTCTGCAACTCTGCAAGTCAGACTAAATCAGAACTGACTAACACTCGAAACTCCTAGAAGACTTGTTCGTATGCAAAAACTCAGAACTGGAAAGTTGTTCGCAGCAAGCTGTTTTACCTATCTACAAGTTCGTTGAAGTACTTTCAGCAAACGGAGACAGAAATATTGCAGAATTTCTGTAAATTGAAGAAGAAAATACCCAAAAATACATAGCCTTGTAACCCCAAATTTGAGCTACGCTCATCCCGCTAACTGATTTTGAGTGAGAAAGGTTTGTTGAGTTTTACAGGATGACTACCCCACATATGGATGATCCTATGGCTGAAGACGACCTACCCGAGCCTACCATGGAACAAAAGCTGGATCTTATCATGTTACAATTGGACGAAGAGCGAAGAGCTAGGCAAGCCTTGCAAGCGCAATTGACAAAGCTACAAGGAGCATCCACTGATAAAGAAGAACCTCAAGCTGAAGATCTGATTCGCCGTACCATCGACGCCACTCTTGAAGCACAAACCATTCGCAAGGAATCCAAGATAAGTAAACGAAGTTTCAAGTTTCGCACTTTCAATGGCATAAGAGAAGGAAAGACTGTTTTATCATTCATTAGCCAGTTTGATGACTATTTCCATGAGGAAACTTATCCTGAGAAAGATAAAATCAAGTGTGTTACTAATCATCTGATAGATAGAGCATCACTTTGGTGGACTGTCGTCCGCAAGAGCATAGAATGTCCTGCTACATGGGAAGATTTCAAGAAGAAGTTCATGCAAAATTTCCTACCACCACAATTTCATGAGAAGGCTATCAAGCAATGGGATTTACTGCAACAACGCGACCGTGAGCCTATTCCACAGTATACAGAGAGTTTTTGGAATGCACTCCTACAGCTACGCATGCTTGAAGACGTACCAGAGACGACACATAAGCGGAAGTACATGTCTGGACTTCTTGGACATTACTACGCTGAGGTGAATATGTTCAAGCATGCTACCCTTGAAGATGCCATCTCCTTAGCTCACGACACTGAAGATAAGTTACGTGGAAGAGATCGACGACCGCAGCCATTCCAAGCAAACAGTAATTATGGATCTAAACAATTCAATTCAAATTTTAGAAGGTTTAATCCAGGTCGTTTTTCATCACCATCTTTCCGCAAGAATTGGCCTAAACCACCCGCATTACCATCCACTGTCAATCCAAATCCTAAGCCTATCCAACAAGCAAATTCAAATATACCCAGATTCCCAGCCATTGCAAATAATGTGACCAAAGCCAAGCCCATCCTATGCTACAAGTGTCACCAGCCAGGGCATCTCGCAGCAAATTGTCATTCAAAGAAGCCATCAGCACATATCAACTACCTTGGAGCTATGGACGAGGACGAGCATGAGGATATGCCGGATTTCACTGAAGAAGAAGATGATTCTACTACTACTTCCGACACTTTACTAGGTATGCCTACTTTACATTCATTATTGACTATGAAATGTATGGTGCATGGAAAAGAAAGAATTATATTGCATGATGACGGTAGTATCCATGACTTTATTTCAGCAAAATTGGTAAAGGAATTGAAATTGCATACAGTACCTACGCACTATCGCATAAAAGCTGCATTTTTAGGCACTAGGTACAATAGCACACAAGAAGTTCAAGATTTAGAAATTCAAATTGGTCCATATATTGAAAAAAGAAATTTCTTAGTTGTCCCATTACAGTCTAGCGACATTATTCTAGGAATGCCATGGAGACACCAACATAATCCCAATATAGATTATTCCACACACACAATGAATATTAATTTTCAAGGAAAATCTATTACATTATTTGGTATGCATGCATCTCATATGTTTCCATTGCTTTCGCATACTCAAGCAAAACGTGCACTACGCAAGAATACTAAATCATATCTCATTTGGGTGAATGAAATACACGCAAAAGAAACTCATATGCACCCTAGACATAAGGAATTTCTTACATATTTTAAGGATTGTTTTGCAGAAGACCTACCACCAGGTTTACCTCCATCACGTCCAGAAGACCATAAAATTGACCTAATACCTGGCACACAACCACCTTGCAAAGCCCCATATAGGCACAATCAAATAGAGCAAAAAGAAATCCAGAGTCAAGTAGAAGAATTACTAAATAGAGGTTTAATTCGACCTAGCAGTTCTCCATTCGGTGCACCTGTGCTCTTAGTCAAGAAAAAGAATAATACTTATCGGATGTGTATTGACTACCGAGCATTAAACAAGATCACTGTAAAGAATAAGTATCCTATACCTAGAGTTGACGACCTTATGGACAAACTGCAAGGATCTTCTATATTTAGTAAAATTGATCTTAAATCTGGATATCATCAGGTGAGGTTAGATAGATCCGACATATTTAAGACTGCATTCAGGACACAGTTTGGTCATTACGAATTCTTAGTTATGCCATTCGGATTAACTAATGCACCTGCCACTTTCAGTAGAATGATGAACCGTATTTTTCTAAAATATCAATATTGTGTGATTGTTTTCTTTGATGATATTTTAGTGTTCAGTCAAAGTGAAAAAGAGCATTATGAGCATTTATCATTAGTTTTTCAATTACTAAAAGAAAATCAATTGTTTGCAAATCCTGACAAGAGTGAATTCTTTAAGACAGAAATAGAATATCTAGGTCATATTGTATCAGAAGAAGGAATAAAAGTTGATCCTAAGAAAATTGACGCAATATTGCATTGGCCTATTCCTAAAAATGTACATGAATTACGCTCATTTCTTGGTCTTGCTAGTTTCTATAGGAAGTTTGTACGTAATTTCTCATTACTTGCTTTACTACTGATCAAACTTCTTAAGAAAGGTATTGTTTACCAATGGACTGAAAACCAGCAGAAATCCTTTGATTTACTTAAACGTGCATTGACCAATGCCCCTGTCCTACAATTGCCTGACTTTAATAGACCATTCTTTTTAGTTGTGACTGATGCTAGCGGATCAGGAATAGGAGCCGTGCTAATGCAAGACAACCATCCAATAGCATATTCTAGTTCTAAACTGAAACCCTCTGAGCTTAAATATTCCACTTATGACAAGGAACTCTTAGCAGTTGTACAAGCATTAAAACAATGGAAGCATTATTTAATGGGTTCAGAATTCATGATAAAGACCGACCAGCAAAGCATTAGACATCTACTTAGCCAACCCCAAATTTCTGACCGTCATATCAAATGGGCTTCATTCATTCAAAGTTTCCATCCTATCATTCAATACCAACCTGGAAAAGAAAATGTAGTTGCCGATGCATTAAGTAGAAGACCTGCAATTCATAACATTTCTATCATATCTTTTGATTCTTTGATTGCTATGAAAGACACATATCACCAGGATATTACTTTTCATTCTGATTGGCAAAAATTAGTTCAAAATAATTTCATTCCTGTTGATTCATTGTCATATAATGATGGATTCATGTTCTTTGAAAAGAGACTGTGTGTTACTATTCCATTCCGATCTTTTGTTTTGAATGAAATTCATTGTCCCCCATATCAAGGTCATAGAGGTATCATTTCTACATTACGCATGTTAACTGAAGATTTTTATTGGCCGCATATGGATGCAGATGTGTCTAATTTTGTTTCTGAATGTCTGATTTGTCAAAGAATAAAAAGACATCATGGTAAACAGTATGGGTTATTAATGCCTTTATCTATTCCATCTAAACCTTGGGAACATATATCTATGGATTTCATTACTGGCTTACCAAATACTAAATCTAACCATGACATGATTTGGACAATTGTAGATAGATTTAGTAAGCAAGCATATTTCATTGCATGTAAGAAAACTTTAACAGCATCACAAGCAGCACAGTTATTTTTGAAAACTGTTTTTACTAACCATGGATTGCCGAAAGTGATTATTTCAGATAGAGATTCTAGATTTTGTAATAATTTCTGGATTACACTGTTTGCAAATCTAGGCACAAAGATTGATTTTTCATCTGCATTTCATCCAGAAACAAATGGACAAACAGAAGCCACAAATAGCACTATTTTAGATCTTTTACGTGCATACACTATCTCTAAACCTCAGACATGGGATACTCATTTACATTTATTACAATTTGCATATAATAATACACCGCACACATCTACAAAGAAAGCACCTTTTGAAGTTATTTATGGATATAGATTATCTACACCTGTTGCATCTTTGTCTAATAGAATACAAAGTGCCGATGATATTGCTGTTATGCATAACACTATTTTTGATGAGGTCAAGGATATGATTGTTAAAGCCCAACAATCATATACCAAACAAGCCAACAAGAAAAGACAAGTCATGAATTTCAAAGTTGATGATTATGTTTGGCTTAGAATAGAAAAGCGTAGACTGCAAAGTGTAGATAGACATCCAGTTGTCAAATTAGCCCCTAGATTCTACGGACCATTTAGAATCATTCATAAGATTAATGACAATGCATTCAAATTAGAACTGCCATCTCATTGGAAAATTCATAATACCTTTCATATTAGTTTATTGAGACCATTTAGAGGACAATTACCTATCCACCCTGTCTATGAAAACCCACCTTTACTAGAAGAAGAGACTGAAATACTTGAACCAGAAGCCATTATAGACACTGATTACATGACCACTAGAACTGGCCGAAGGTATTCTAGATATCTAGTAAAATTTAAGAACCATCCTGTAGAAGAAGCACAATGGATGCACGCTAGAGACCTAAATGCTTTCCCCACTCTGTTAGCTCCACATTGAGCTAATAGCAATTGAGGTCAATTGCTATCCCACCCCGGGGGTATGATGCCAGGAGGCATATTCCACGGTGGATTCCGTGAGGTTTTACGGTGGATTCCGTAAACTTAGATGACCGGGGCTCATACGCAAAGAGGATTCTTTGTGCGAGAAGTTGATGGGGACGCCTGTCCTTTTCGGGCGTTTCATTAATTTAGTGTGTACATGGGTGATTCCGCAAAATGCATATTAAATTAATAAACGTTTATGAGTTTAGAGTGCGCACTCGTAATAAATTAAGGTTAGGATTTATTTCTAACCAGTTGATTTATTTATGTAGCTGAAGACTGCTAGGTATTCACTTTTGTCGGTTTAATTGTGTTATTTTACTAACGATTGTGAATGCTTCAGTTGATGTGTAGAGATAGCAGCAGTGGCGGAGGAAAGCATTGGAGTCTAGCGGGTTTTCGATCTTTGGACTATATTTTGATAGGCATTATTTATTATTATTTTGTATGCGCTTATGCGCCTGGATATGTTATTTTTATTTGGACATTGAGATTGGGCGTGCCAGACTCTTTGGGCACCGTCCATTAGCTTTATTTTCTTATTTTTGGTAGAAAGGAAACTCAAAAGCTAAAAGCTTGTCATATTTTTGTAATTGGGCTATTTTTTAGCATAAAGATTGGAAATATACATTAAATACATGCTTTGTGAAGCGCTCACACAAGGCATGGGGGAGATTCAACCCAATTTATCTCTTGTCTCATGTCGTGCTTGCTTTTACATTGGTTTTTGTGCTAAAAAGTAGAGTACTTTGTTCTTGGGGACCTTTGGGAATTCACTACGTGAGCTACCTGCGTCCGATCTGCGCACCAGTGGTATCAGAGCGGAGCAGAGATCAAGGGCTTCCAATCGCTACCAATCTCGGGCGAAGGCGGAGCTCCAGGAACAAACGGCCTCTACAGTCAATCTCGTCGCGAACCATCGATACAGGCAGACTTCTGGCGATCAAGAACCCCTATTTCTACTATCAGATCGCGAAGGACCACTCTCTGTCGGCGGAGGACCACTCCCTCAACTCCATGAACAAGTCGTGATAAACAGTAAGAAAGCCATATCTCTTTCTTCAAAAAGCTTAGTTTAAAAGCTTAATCATAAAGCTTAAGAAGCTTATTAAGCTTCCAATCATCAAAACGTCAAATCATTTGGCAAGAGAAGGGCCCCGAAATTTTCGGCGGAAAAAGAAACGCCCCCCCCCCCTCACGATCAGAAAACGGCGCCTTCTTTTTCTTCTTAAGCTTATTAAGCTTAAGCTTAACTAATTAAGCTTAAGTTACTTCAAACTCTACAAGTCAGTGAAGGCAAACAAGTCTGCAAACTCCGGGTCTCGCGCTCCAGAAGTCAAGTTTCGCAAGTCGACACTAATCAAGTCTTGCAAGTTCTGCAAGTCGGCTAAGTCCAGCAAGTCAACAACCCTGCAAGTCTGTTAAGTCTGCAACTCTGCAAGTCAGACTAAATCAGAACTGACTAACGCTCGAAACTCCTAGAAGACTTGTTCGTATGCAAAAACTCAGAACTGGAAAGTTGTTCGCAGCAAGCTGTTTTACCTATCTACAAGTTCGTTGAAGTACTTTCAGCAAACGGAGACAGAAATATTGCAGAATTTCTGTAAATTGAAGAAGAAAATACCCAAAAATACATAGCCTTGTAACCCCAAATTTGAGCTACGCTCATCCCGCTAACTGATTTTGAGTGAGAAAGGTTTGTTGAGTTTTACAGGATGACTACCCCACATATGGATGATCCTATGGCTGAAGACGACCTACCCGAGCCTACCATGGAACAAAAGCTGGATCTTATCATGTTACAATTGGACGAAGAGCGAAGAGCTAGGCAAGCCTTGCAAGCGCAATTGACAAAGCTACAAGGAGCATCCACTGATAAAGAAGAACCTCAAGCTGAAGATCTGATTCGCCGTACCATCGACGCCACTCTTGAAGCACAAACCATTCGCAAGGAATCCAAGATAAGTAAACGAAGTTTCAAGTTTCGCACTTTCAATGGCATAAGAGAAGGAAAGACTGTTTTATCATTCATTAGCCAGTTTGATGACTATTTCCATGAGGAAACTTATCCTGAGAAAGATAAAATCAAGTGTGTTACTAATCATCTGATAGATAGAGCATCACTTTGGTGGACTGTCGTCCGCAAGAGCATAGAATGTCCTGCTACATGGGAAGATTTCAAGAAGAAGTTCATGCAAAATTTCCTACCACCGCAATTTCATGAGAAGGCTATCAAGCAATGGGATTTACTGCAACAACGCGACCGTGAGCCTATTCCACAGTATACAGAGCGTTTTTGGAATGCACTCCTACAGCTACGCATGCTTGAAGACGTACCAGAGACGACACATAAGCGGAAGTACATGTCTGGACTTCTTGGACATTACTACGCTGAGGTGAATATGTTCAAGCCTGCTACCCTTGAAGATGCTATCTCCTTAGCTCACGACACTGAAGATAAGTTACGTGGAAGAGATCGACGACCGCAGCCATTCCAAGCAAACGGTAATTATGGATCTAAACAATTCAATTCAAATTTCAGAAGGTTTAATCCAGGTCGTTTTTCATCACTATCTTTTCGCAAGAATTGGCCTAAACCACCCGCATTACCATCCACTGTCAATCCAAATCCTAAGCCTATCCAACAAGCAAATTCAAATATACCCAGACTCCCAGCCATTGCAAATAATGTGACCAAAGCCAAGCCCATCGTATGCTACAAGTGTCACCAGCCAGGGCATCTCGCAGCAAATTGTCATTCAAAGAAGCCATCAGCACATATCAACTACCTTGGAGCTATGGACGAGGACGAGCATGAGGATATGCTGGATTTCACTGAAGAAGAAGATGATCCTACTACTACTTCCGACACTTTACTAGGTATGCCTACTTTACATTCATTATTGACTATGAAATGTATGGTGCATGGAAAAGAAAGAATTATATTGCATGATGACGGTAGTACCCATGACTTTATTTCAGCAAAATTGGTAAAGGAATTGAAATTGCATACAGTACCTACGCACTATCGCATAAAAGCTGCATTTTTAGGCACTAGGTACAATAGCACACAAGAAGTTCAAGATTTAGAAATTCAAATTGGTCCATATATTGAAAAAAGAAATTTCTTAGTTGTCCCATTACAGTCTAGCGACATTATTCTAGGAATGCTATGGAGACACCAACATAATCCCAATATAGATTATTCCACACACACAATGAATATTAATTTTCAAGGAAAATCTATTACATTATTTGGTATGCATGCATCTCATATGTTTCCATTGCTTTCGCATACTCAAGCAAAACGTGCACTACGCAAGAATACTAAATCATATCTCATTTGGGTGAATGAAATACACGCAAAAGAAACTCATATGCACCCTAGACATAAGGAATTTCTTACATAGTTTAAGGATTGTTTTGCAGAAGACCTACCACCAGGTTTACCTCCATCACGTCCAGAAGACCATAAAATTGACCTAATACCTGGCACACAACCACCTTGCAAAGCCCCATATAGGCACAATCAAATAGAGCAAAAAGAAATCCAGAGTCAAGTAGAAGAATTACTAAATAGAGGTTTAATTCGACCTAGCAGTTCTCCATTCGGTGCACCTGTGCTCTTAGTCAAGAAAAAGAATAATACTTATCGGATGTGTATTGACTACCGAGCATTAAACAAGATCACTGTAAAGAATAAGTATCCTATACCTAGAGTTGACGACCTTATGGACAAACTGCAAGGATCTTCTATATTTAGTAAAATTGATCTTAAATCTGGATATCATCAGGTGAGGTTAGATAGATCCGACATATTTAAGACTGCATTCAGGACACAGTTTGGTCATTACGAATTCTTAGTTATGCCATTCGGATTAACTAATGCACCTGCCACTTTCAGTAGAATGATGAACCGTATTTTTCTAAAATATCAATATTGTGTGATTGTTTTCTTTGATGATATTTTAGTGTTCAGTCAAAGTGAAAAAGAGCATTATGAGCATTTATCATTAGTTTTTCAATTACTAAAAGAAAATCAATTGTTTGCAAATCCTGACAAGAGTGAATTCTTTAAGACAGAAATAGAATATCTAGGTCATATTGTATCAGAAGAAGGAATAAAAGTTGATCCTAAGAAAATTGACGCAATATTGCATTGGCCTATTCCTAAAAATGTACATGAATTACGCTCATTTCTTGGTCTTGCTAGTTTCTATAGGAAGTTTGTACGTAATTTCTCATTACTTGCTTTACCACTGACCAAACTTCTTAAGAAAGGTATTGTTTACCAATGGACTGAAAACCAGCAGAAATCCTTTGATTTACTTAAACGTGCATTGACCAATGCCCCTGTCCTACAATTGCCTGACTTTAATAGACCATTCTTTTTAGTTGTGACTGATGCTAGCGGATCAGGAATAGGAGCCGTGCTAATGCAAGACAACCATCCAATAGCATATTCTAGTTCTAAACTGAAACCCTCTGAGCTTAAATATTCCACTTATGACAAGGAACTCTTAGCAGTTGTACAAGCATTAAAACAATGGAAGCATTATTTAATGGGTTCGGAATTCATGATAAAGACCGACCAGCAAAGCATTAGACATCTACTTAGCCAACCCGAAATTTCTGACCGTCATATCAAATGGGCTTCATTCATTCAAAGTTTCCATCCTATCATTCAATACCAACCTGGAAAAGAAAATGTAGTTGCCGATGCATTAAGTAGAAGACCTGCAATTCATAACATTTCTATCATATCTTTTGATTCTTTGATTGCTATGAAAGACACATATCACCAGGATATTACTTTTCATTCTGATTGGCAAAAATTAGTTCAAAATAATTTCATTCCTGTTGATTCATTGTCATATAATGATGGATTCATGTTCTTTGAAAAGAGACTGTGTGTTACTATTCCATTCCGATCTTTTGTTTTGAATGAAATTCATTGTCCCCCATATCAAGGTCATAGAGGTATCATTTCTACATTACGCATGTTAACTGAAGATTTTTATTGGCCGCATATGGATGCAGATGTGTCTAATTTTGTTTCTGAATGTCTGATTTGTCAAAGAATAAAAAGACATCATGGTAAACAGTATGGGTTATTAATGCCTTTATCTATTCCATCTAAACCTTGGGAACATATATCTATGGATTTCATTACTGGCTTACCAAATACTAAATCTAACCATGACATGATTTGGACAATTGTAGATAGATTTAGTAAGCAAGCATATTTCATTGCATGTAAGAAAACTTTAACAGCATCACAAGCAGAACAGTTATTTTTGAAAACTGTTTTTACTAACCATGGATTGCCGAAAGTGATTATTTCAGATAGAGATTCTAGATTTTGTAATAATTTCTGGATTACACTGTTTGCAAATCTAGGCACAAAGATTGATTTTTCATCTGCATTTCATCCAGAAACAAATGGACAAACAGAAGCCACAAATAGCATTATTTTAGATCTTTTACGTGCATACACTATCTCTAAACCTCAGACATGGGATACTCATTTACATTTATTACAATTTGCATATAATAATACATCGCACACATCTACAAAGAAAGCACCTTTTGAAGTTATTTATGGATATAGATTATCTACACCTGTTGCATCTTTGTCTAATAGAATACAAAGTGCCGATGATATTGCTGTTATGCATAACACTATTTTTGATGAGGTCAAGGATATGATTGTTAAAGCCCAACAATCATATACCAAACAAGCCAACAAGAAAAGACAAGTCATGAATTTCAAAGTTGATGATTATGTTTGGCTTAGAATAGAAAAGCGTAGACTGCAAAGTGTAGATAGACATCCAGTTGTCAAATTAGCCCCTAGATTCTACGGACCATTTAGAATCATTCATAAGATTAATGACAATGCATTCAAATTAGAACTGCCATCTCATTGGAAAATTCATAATACCTTTCATATTAGTTTATTGAGACCATTTAGAGGACAATTACCTATCCACCCTGTCTATGAAAACCCACCTTTACTAGAAGAAGAGACTGAAATACTTGAACCAGAAGCCATTATAGACACTGATTACATGACCACTAGAACTGGCCGAAGGTATTCTAGATATCTAGTAAAATTTAAGAATCATCCTGTAGAAGAAGCACAATGGATGCACGCTAGAGACCTAAATGCTTTCCCCACTCTGTTAGCTCCACATTGAGCTAATAGCAATTGAGGTCAATTGCTATCCCACCCCGGGGGTATGATGCCAGGAGGCATATTCCACGGTGGATTCCGTGAGGTTTTACGGTGGATTCCGTAAACTTAGATGACCGGGGCTCATACGCAAAGAGGATTCTTTGTGCGAGAAGTTGATGGGGACGCCTGTCCTTTTCGGGCGTTTCATTAATTTAGTGTGTACATGGGTGATTCCATAGCGGGTGATTCCGCAAAATGCATATTAAATTAATAAACGTTTATGAGTTTAGAGTGCACACTCGTAATAAATTAAGGTTAGGATTTATTTCTAACCAGTTGATTTATTTATGTAGCTGAAGATTGCTAGGTATTCACTTTTGTCGGTTTAATTGTGTTATTTTACTAACGATTGTGAATGCTTCAGTTGATGTGTAGAGATAGCAGCAGTGGCGGAGGAAAGCATTGGAGTCTAGCGGGTTTTCGATCTTTGGACTATATTTTGATAGGCATTATTTATTATTATTTTGTATGCGCTTATGCGCCTGGATATGTTATTTTTATTTGGACATTGAGATTGGGCGTGCCAGACTCTTTGGGCACCGTCCATTAGCTTTATTTTCTTATTTTTGGTAGAAAGCAAACTCAAAAGCTAAAAGCTTGTCATATTTTTGTAATTGGGCTATTTTTGAGCACAAAGATTGGAAATATACATTAAATACATGCTTTGTGAAGCGCTCACACAAGGCATGGGGAAGATTCAACCCAATTTGTCTCTTGTCTCATGTCGTGCTTGCTTTTACATTGGTTTTTGTGCTAAAAAGTAGAGTACTTTGTTCTTGGGGACCTTTGGGAATTCACTACGTGAGCTACCTGCGTCCGATTTGCGCACCAGCCTCCCTTTGAAGAGAGATAAACTTTCGAGTAAGTTACTCATGAATAAATGTGTGCATCACGTGGGTTCAAAATAAGGTATTTTTAAAATATAATTTTTATATATTTTTTACATATAGAAGGGTGTAATATAAAGGGTTTATTTACACATTGAATAGAAAATGGTTATATTTTATTCAAGAAAAATTCACACATAAGGATATTTATAAATAGGCCTTGAACGCACGTGATATAGATGATATACATATAGTAACTTCCCTGAGGATAAATTGTGATAGAGATGGAGAGAGAGTGTGTGTATCCACATAGAGGTTGTGAAAGAGAGCTCTAAGGAAAGATTGAAAGCATAAGGGGATAAACAAGGTGCTCTAACTCTCATTAATGAACAACAGCTAGCTTTTTCAATTGGAATTTGATCTCTTTTATTGAGTTTCTCTTTGGTGAGGGCCTCTTGAACCTATAACCAAACTAATAAGTATAGATTTGAAGGTCTCGCTTATCTTTTCTATATACCAGCTGGCTAGGCCTACTAATCACACTATATACTAGTTGGTTAAGCCCTAATCACACAAGCGTGGTTGACATCATTGCTTAGCTGATGACACTACATCTTATTCGCTTTGCATTTTTGTGAGTAAAGGGAAGCAACTATGCCAAAAATAAAATAGAAAGCATGCTTCACATGTAACAAACAATGTATCCTTATAGCTACTTGAAGCGATGATACAAATTTTAGATATTGAATGTAGTTTGTATGCGAGTCAAAAGGTTCATATATTTTATATCTTCATCTTTGTGAAACCTTAAAACAATGTATCATTTATTGTTAGCTATTGTCCTCTCATTGTCAATTAAGCTTTATACAAAAATACATTCAATGTTACTCTATTGCCATCTTATTGTTAATGAAGCTTTGTACAAAAATCCATAATTATGAGGCTAATAAATTTATGTCACAATATTTTCATATTTTTGTGTAGCAAAAACTCTTCACTTTTCTAGCAAAATATGAAGGGGTGTGCATCATGTCACATTTAGTATATATACTTAAAGATCTAGCGACCTAAATTAAGATTGTGACTAGAGTGAAGTTGCATCAAGGTAGTCGTATTGGAAGTTGTGGCTAAATCACCTCCTTTTTAGGGAGAGTTCATACTTATTTGGCACTTTGGTTTTGAATAGCCTAAATGTGTGCATGTATCCAATGCTCCCTTAAAAGTGAGCATCTTCTCCTTTTTAGAATAATATTTTCTACCTTCTCCCTTTCTCATACATGGCCAATTGATTTTTGTTTTGTTCACTTTAGTCTTTCATAAAAAAAAGAGGCTAACATCACACATTCCAATAACTTATATTGACAATTAGCCATCAACATAATGTTTGGTTTTTGTATTTATAACTAATTGTATCATTTGTTAATAGCATATAGTACTAAATGACATGATGTACTGACAAAAATAAGTGCATGCACTTTGGTTTAGTATGCAAATTCTCAGAAAGCAATTCAAGTCTAATGATTGATGGTATAGTAATGAAGCTGAGAACGCACCTAATGTCTTTAACCACTATCATACATAGTTGGTCTACCAATCTACAAATCATGGCATGATTAAACATATTAGTCAATTGCAGGCAATCTTGACTTTATAGTATAATGAAAAAAGACAACAAGTCTAGTTTCTTTACTAATAGACCTATGTGCATATAGAGATGTAGATACAAAAACCCATAAAGGCTCTAGCACTTTGGCATAAAATAAAAAGCCTGCAACATCGATATGAGAGAGAGAGAGAGAGAGAGAGAGAGAGAGAGAGAGAGAGAGAGAGAGAGAGAGAGAGAGAGAGAGAGAGAGAGAGAGAGAGAGAGAGAGAGAGAGAGAGAGAGAGAGAGAGAGAGAGAGAGAGAGAGAGAGAGAGAGAGAGAGCAAACATTTCTAACCAGAGAGAGAAAGAGAGGGCATTTCCTACCAATACCATTGTGTCATAAAGGTTAGATTTTTGCACTTTTGACAATATAAAATGTCATTACAGTATCCTTGCTCTCTCATAGTGATGTCACATCCTCATATAACACATGTAGAATGAGATACTATAATAGTAGTAAATTTTGTATATACTATCATCACAATATTTACATGTCACGTCTTCTATTCAAGTGACTCATATAGTATTAATGTATTCCTTCGTAGTAGTTGTGTTCACTTTTTAACCATACAAGAAGATAATGTAAAAAATACTTTTAAGTGTGCACTTCAAATTAGAAAGAACTACTAATCACCTTAGGAGATTACTTATGGTAGTGTTGATGAACTTTTAACGATAATTGAAACACAATTGAATTTTTTTTTTCTTAAACCCTAATTCAAACTTTCAAACCTAAACTTTAAGCTTAATCAATAAGTATCAATATTTTCCATGAGTCCATAGAGTGTTTCTCATTTTAGAAAGCACTACTTAGTTGAAGGGATATGGCTTTAAGCAACTCCTCTCTGAACTTAACAAAGTGGAAGTGGTTCTATGCCATGTAGTTTCACATGCATTGATCAAGGTCATTCAATGATGATAATAAGTATTTCAAAGAATAATTTGGACTAGAGGCACATTCTCGTGAGTGGCTATTTGATGTAGGATAATACATGCACTGACAATGAAGCATTTCCACTTTATACACACACTGATCAGTATTTTGAATAAGACTATGAGTTAATGTTTGGAAGGCTCTAATAGCTATCAAGGTTATATCACACATTGCTATGCGTATCAAGTATTAGACTACAATGTTCATAGCTTGTAAAGGGTGGAGTCTGGGTGAAGCTCATTTGGTATGGATGTCAATGAGCATTGAGAAGAGTAGCTACTCATCATGGCAGGGATGGGGTTGACCAGTGATGAGACTTGGGTCAATTGAGGATAGATTTCAAGCTCTTAGGTTTGTCCTTTAATGTGTGCATGGGCGTAAGCATCTTTACATGTCTATATTCACCTTTTCCAAATGTGTTTATGGTGTGAAATGATTTGCAAGATATTCACACTCTATAGAGACTATATTGCAAGAACTAAGTCTTGGGTTTATAGTGGCGGCATGAAAATTTAGTATGTTAATGGTGATGTTTGCTAGCAACAACCTAACTGATAGCATACACACACACAACACCCATATATACACATATTGATAAAAACATATACAAATTTGTAAGTTTTAGCTAATGGAATGCAAAAACATATGAAGTAATGCTTTCTTATATAGAACATTCTACCTAACCACATATCCATACACACCCATGCAAAAATATTCAATGTTGTAAGGAATATGAGAGAGAGAGAGAGAGAGAGAGAGAGAGAGAGAGAGAGAGAGAGAGAGAGAGAGAGAGAGAGAGAGAGAGAGAGAGAGAGAGAGAGAGAGAGAGAGAGAGAGAGAGAGAGAGAGAGAGAGAGAGAGAGAGAGAGAGAGAGAGAGAGAGAGAGAGAGAGAGAGAGAGAGAGAGAGAGAGAGAGAGAGAGAGAGAGAGAGAGGTAAGTGCCAAGACCATATGCCTCTCTTATGGGAACATTCAATAAAAGATGAAAAATAGAAGTATGAAACATGGGTGAAAAATACACATTATTGTATTGACACACTAATCCTACAATCTAGATATTATATCACAATATTTTAAAGTTGCAATTAGGAGAGAGAGAGAGAGAGAGAGAGAGAGAGAGAGAGAGAGGTGGGGGGATAGAAAGGGAAGGGAGGGAAAGTCAAGCATCATTGCTTTATTGGCCCCCTAATGACTCGTGTAGGTCCTAGTGTGGAGTGCTAGTACAAATTAAAGGAGAAGATGATACTTACATGGCATAATTCTGCTACAAAAATCCTTTACTACTAGCATCGAACTTAGCTATCAAAACTATTCATATTTTTCTAAATAACTAAAGTCATACATGATGTAATGGATTGAATGCATTGTCATATGCCACATTAAAGATCATGCCTGACATCCTACCGCCACTCCATGTTGCCATTTGGTGAGCCAGGAGTGCACGATTGACCGAAGAGATAAAGGCCAGAAGCCCATTGGCAAGGATTCTCTGATTAACTAGAGAGAGAGATAGAGATAGTATGTTGATGAGCTCCACCTAAAGAACTCTCAAACCTATATAGCACAACTTGCCCTTGCTAGCTATATTTTTTAATTCTCACTTCAACGTAAGTATATTGCTTACCCTTATAACTGATTTGGTCATTTATGTTCTTGATTTTCTCCATGCTATGGTGCCTCTCTTGCCCTTCATGGTAGTGTGCCTTTGCATGATAGAGCATCCCCCTTCATGCCTGCGCACGAAAGGGATCACTGGGGTCAACTCCAATTTATCCTTACGAATAGGGACTTTGGTCCATTGGCACTCATCATAGTGCTTCACAAACTTAACTGCATTGCGGAATAGCGTAGGCCACCATAGTTGAGAATGGAGCACCTTGCATGGTGTGGCGTCTCCACTAAAATGTCCTGTAGCAATCTTGCCATATACTTCCATGAGCACATCATGAATTTTGTGTTCACAGACACATCTCCTTAAAAGTCCATCATGTCCTGACCGATATAATTGATCGGCAATCAACTGATAGGGTTGGATCTTAAAATGTAGTCTCTTTATCCTAGCTTTTTCTTGGGTTGTTCAAGCAATCCATTCTCTAGTATGTGAACTATATCAATTGCCCAGTATGGTGTGAGGTTTACTCCAAACAAGTCTCATTTGTTGGACATTCTAAAAAGGTGTGCGTCCAATAGGTCATTAATGATGCCCTGTTCAGTTGCTTTACCTGTGGGTATGCGGGACATATGATCTGCCATATAATGCTATTTGTCTTGCTTTGAAGCATGCAATAGCCTCCCCCTTCATGGAAGATCCACTCTACATGTCAATTGCTTAGTTAAATGAGAAACCATGAGAATTAAATGTCAATTCCCCAACTAAATAAGATTACATTTGAACTAAATGTGATTAAATCCTACCACAATGTTGCAATTAACCTCATCTCTTCATGTGAGAACCAAATGGGGCTTCATCATAGAAATTAACATGCCATTTTCATGGCAAAATGAAGGTTGTCCTCCTGCAATTAACCTCATCTCTTCATGTGAGAACCAAATGGGGCTTCATCATAGAAATTAACATGCCATTTTCATGGCAAAATGAAGGTTGTCCTCCCCCACCTAAAAAAAATTCATAGTAGGACCAAATGTTTTCTCTAAGACACCACAAGGGTTTATGAGGGTGAAAACCCCAACTTTTTTTTATAGAAAATGGATTAAAAGCTCCTCTTCTTTCAAGTTTAAAGAAAACAAGAGCCAATCTAAAACTAGAGAACAAAATGTAAGAAAATCAAACCTATCATGATACGTAAGGCTAGAGGAGAGCCTTGGAACACTACAAGTACATGTATATTGAGAAGTGGTCATATGATTCCAACCCTTAAAAAGAAGATAAATTCTAGTCCCAAGAAACCAATTGGGAGTTTGATTATTAAACATACTCCAATTCCCCACCTTATTAACCAAGTCATAGCTCTACTGAGCCAAGAAATGTTAGATTCCCATCCAAGAGCATAGCTAATTGATCATTCTATCTACCCAACTAACCTTCTTGAGAAAATTTGAGATTCTATGGAGAGTTGAGGTCCATATTATATCAAGAAAAGCTTAGGATAGTGTCTTTAGCAGAATTTTTAACCACACAATAATAGTTGCGAGCCATGCAAGTAGAATTAGATGGGATTCAAAATATGCTCATAAATATAAGGATGGGAGGATCATCTAATGAGACCCTTACAAACTTCATTCAATGCAGATGTTTTGATCATATGGATTTACTCATAGTAGAAGCACACCTAGCCCACACCTTAGTCACTAGAATGGGTAATACTCTAAAGCAAAGAGGCCAATATAGATTTCTTCTATTAAGTGACTCAATAAGTACCAAGTTGGGGATGATTCCTATCTAAGACAGACCAAAAAGATATCCCCACATGTCCTAGATTTAAGCACATGGCTGTTGGCTTCTAAATAGCTTCCTTCTATGAACCCCATCTATCTTAAACCCTTATTGGTTCAACACAGAATGATATGAAGGCTTTACATATAGGGAATACCTTTTGCTTGAATTCCCTTGAGCTTGAAATTGGAGCTTCAAAGTTACACAATGATCAATATATCTATGAATTGGCTTTCAAGTCTTCCTTGCATGCATCATTTGCTAAGATTGATTTACCACATACCCTTGCTGACATACCTTATGAGCTTCAACATCCATTATCTACTTCAAATCCATACATGATAATATTATCTTCCAATATTCATGCTAAGGATACCAAACTTTCAGATCTTCCTTGGACCACATGTCTACAAGGAAGTGTGGCAAATCAATCTCATCAAATGGTGTGTCCATGATATACACCACAAACTCTGGATGCAAACAAGGCTACAAGGCTAGACTACACAGAACAAAACACAAAAGTTTTTGTTATGCTTTTTGACAAGGGAAATAAGGAGAGAAAGCAAGGAAAATATAGGGAGTTGTTGTGTGGATGCATGTGTAAAGCTTCATTTATGAAGATGTTAAGTGAATCATTTATCTCCTACCTATTTAAGCAATTGCAAACACACATAACACAACTTGCATACGATAATGAAAACTAAAAACAGGGAGCTACAGACTACACCATGGATCATAGTTGCTTAAAAACAACAAATAAGTTGTAAATAACCAACTCAAACATATACTAACTATAGATAATTCTATAGATATCAGGAACGAAGAGAATCTTGGATGTTTTGAAAAGAAGGGGTATAAGATCTGTCTCTCTCTTTCACACACACACACACACACACACACACACACACACACACACACACACACACACACACACACACACACACACACACACACACACACACACACACACACACACACACACACACACACACACACACACACACACACACACACACACACACACACACACACACACACACACACACACACACACACACACACACACACACACACACACACACACACACACACACACACACACACACACACACACCTTTCCTCTTCCTCTCCCTCTACATGTTTACTTTCTATTTATACCAAAATGTTTTTTTTTCTCTAGATTTTTGCAATGTTAATATTGTCAATTTTGTGTTTTAAAGGTGTTATGTGCAATCATGTGTGAAATTATGTGTGGGAACATCATATAAATTTGATATTTAAAATGGCATTTGAAGGTCCAAGTGTTGCTCTATCTTTTACCTCAAAAGGAAAGGTGAAGAAAGCATGCATGCATGTCATTTTAAATCACATTCACTTGTAAGTTTGTGTTTATTGACTTGGACAAGTGGTTGTTGAGAAGCATGTTTAAATTGACATCTATACATTCATTTTAATGAAACTTACCTTGATGTTCTTATATGTCAATTTCCATGAAAAATTAGATGTGCCTACTAATACATAACATGCCTTTGCATCTGCTCCAATTGTGTTGCTGTGAGATCAGATGCCTTGTTCTATGGTAGCGCATGATTATATTTCTACACAAATTGAAAGAAATGCTTTCTTTGAATGAAATGCATTTTTTGGCTGAACTATTTAGGGTTGAACAGAATGCTTGCATGCTTGCTTGTTCCTAAATGTCTGTGTATTGAAATTTAATTGAGCTCCGATTGGTCTCGGGCATACATCACTTCACAATTTGTGCTTACTTGAAGCATCCTTCTAGAAAATTACATGTTTGTGCATATTGAATCAAAATGTTTTTAAATACAAAATAATTATTGTAAAAAAAATTTCTTGCATGCTAGCTTCTCTATGTGCACTGAAATTTATTTGAGGATATGTTTGGTCTTGAGCGTGCATGGTTGTCATTTGTGCCCATATAAAGCATCCTTCTTGTGGACCGCTTGTATGGTTCATTGATTTGACAGTATGTTGATAAATTGTTTGGATACTTTTTTTCATCATTGCTACCTTAAATGAATGCACATGGTTTGCAACTTCTTGTATTTTTGGTGGGATTGTTGCCTATCTTTCATCACATCCATAGTTTTGCTAGGTTTCTCCTACCTGTCTATTTTGATTCAATACTTTTTTCTTGATTGTCACCTTGGGGAAGTTACTATATGCATATCCTCTACATCACATGCATTCAAGGCCTATTTATAAATATCTTTATTTGTAAATTTTTCTTGAATAAGACATAACCCTTTTCTATTCAATCTATAAATAACCCTTTTATATTACACCCTTTTGTATGTAAAAAATGGTATTTTAAAAATACCTTATTTTGAACCCACGTGATGCACACATATATTCATGAGTGACTTACCTGAGATGTCGCAACCCCAATATTGGGCTTTGATGATGAGATTATGAATGTTGATGTGGACATGGTTTATGGATCCATAATTAATCACTTTAATATGTGTCACTTGTCATGTGGGTTAGTAATTCCCTACTTAATCATTTTCTTCTTGCATGAATTGAAGTGTTATTTTATACTCATTACAAGGAGTAAAGCTGTACCATGCTTGATTGTGAACTTTTTTATTGGTGTCGGCATAAACCTTTTTATAAGTGACACTATATAGCAATGCTAATAGTGGTGCTATATTGTAGGAAAAAGAAGAGCTGAGACAATCGTCATGATAAAAATCCATGAATGTTTCCACACACACACACACACACACACACACAAAGCTAGAAAAAAAGGCCAAGGGGAGTGTGAAGGAAATCATAAGGGAGAAGAAGAAGGAGAAGGTCATGATTAAGAGCTTCAAAGTAGTGAATGTGCTGCTTCGAGCCTCAAGGTAAGCCCTTTTCTCCTTCTCTTCCCTTTCCTTTGTACATTGTTGTATATGTGTGGAGAGAGAGAGAGAGAGAGAGAGAGAGAGAGGTGTAAAAATATTGAGGATGCATGTTAGGGTGGATCATTAATGTGTAAGTAGACAATCATAATGGACCATAAGAAATGACAAAAGAGAGCAATTGATATTACTCAAGCATAATGCAAGTACAACTGAATGAGAATGATTGATTGAATGAGTGTGGGGATGAGTTCCTTTTATAGGCTTATAGTAGGTGGAAAAGTGGAAAGGAACCATGGTATTCACCAACTGTGGTTTTAATAAACCATGCATACATGACCTAGTATAAGCCTTTATTTGCAATGTAAACCTTTTCCTTATTGTTCATTACAAAGAGGCTATAGAGTGGGTGTGATTGCACATTTCTCAATAGGAGGAAAAGAGAGAGAGGGAGAGAGATGGAAAGAGAGGGAGAAAGATGGCATGGAAAGAGAGTAAGATTTATATGGGTAGACAAAGGTTGATCCTTGCCCTTGCTCTAGTATTTATAGAGAGAAATAGAAGGGGTATATTTGTACTTGTCTATCTCATGACTTAAGTGAAACTAAAGGAACATGTTTGTCTTTTAGTATAGTGAGGAGGGCCTTAGTAGCAAGGCTTGAGTACAGCTTGTCCGAAATTATCATATTTGAGAGGACTCCATATAAAGAGGATTTGTTGAGATTTTTATTAGATAGTTCTAGCCTAGAATGGTATTGATCTTTTACTAAAGCTATCCCATATCTTTAGAGTTTATTAAACAAGTAGAGTTTGAAAATGTAATGTTAATACAATGTAAGCAACATTCATGCCTTGCTTCAAGGTTCTCATCACAATATGTGAAGGCTAGTACATCTCTCAATAGTTAGCTTGTACATGAGATTGTCATCTAAATAAACTTGGATACTCATTTTGGCACATATGTGCCATCATTTCCTTGTGCAAGGTTTTCTCTCATTGGAGGATAGTTATACATGGTTGAATGAGATAGTAAAATATATAATTATTCATTTAAATTCAAGGCCCTTCTTGAATATCTTCTCAATTCATTGCCTTATTATAGCTTTTTGCAAAAAGTACATTAGCTATGTCATTTCCTACCATTAACAACAATTATAAGCAGATTTGAAGGTTTTTAGTAAGGGTCTTACATTTTCATCAACCTTTGTAAATACTCATCTTCTTTTACTAGATATGACCTAAGATCATCAATGATAAGGCAATACACAAGGAAGTAATTGTCTATGCTTACCACATTGAGTATTTAAGATTCACTTGAATAATAATTTAAAGTACTAGAATATTGTTGTCGTAACTATAATTACCATTATCAAGTTCTTATAATTGAGAGAGAGAGAGAGAGAGAGAGAGAGAGAGAGAGAGAGAGAGAGAGAGAGAGAGAGAGAGAGAGAGAGAGAGAGAGAGAGAGAGAGAGAGATGGTGCCTCATTCATGAGGTTTTGTCATTTTATGTTGCAAGTTGACCAAATTATTATCATTTTATTCAACTAGCTAACCTTATGCATATCTGATATTATTTTATGCCTATATATTTAGGCTCCCTCCTCTTGGTTCAATCATTCATCTATATATGTCCATAACGATTACCAGTGGAAAGGAGGAGCTAGTGCTGCTAGTGCCGATATAGTCTATGACTCACGCTATTTCTATATTGTCTCATGCCTTGATTGAGAGATATGCTTGAGAGATACATATTAGTATGAGAGATGTGGTTGAGAGAGCTTTTATGAAATAAGAAAGATGTGTGTGAGGAAGAAAGGAAGCTAGAGAACACGACAAGTAGGTCTTTCCAAAAGTGGTATTAATTTGTTTTCTCTTTTTTTACTATGAAAGAATACAAAGTTTTATTTGGTCATAGTTAAGGTTTTTTTGCCCAAACGTCCTTGTTTTAATATTTGGTATGTTTAAGTTTTTGTACATAGATAGAGGGACATATTCTTATTTATCTTATTACGAGCTTATTACAAGTGCTATTCTTCACTTTGTGGCATCATGGCTTGTGTATTCAACAAAATATTACAAGCGAAGGTGGAGGTGCATAATGAGGAGCAAAACATTGTGCTCACTCCATGTAGAATGCACATACAATTGCAAGGAGATACAAATCCTCATTCAGAAGAATGAGCTTTTCCTAAGGAGCGAGCCCAACATGTGCCAATAAAGCATGGATGTTAGGATTTAGTAGCTTTTAGTCCTAAAATATTATATATAAGCCAAAGTTGGATTTATTGTAAATTGACCTTCTAAGTATAATGAAAAAACGAATACTATTTCATCAAGTAGTTTTTTGCCCTTTAACTTTCTGTTGTGTCAAGAAATATGTTATTGTGTATATGTTCTGAAACAAAGTGGATTATGTTCATATAAAAAGTGAAATATTATACAATCAAGAATACAAAATAATTCTTTCGTATAGTTCTCAGCTAAATGAGACCATAAGTATCCTTGCCACCCACTCTCCGTCCTATCCCTTTGAAAGTATCCTCAAAGTAACCTACATCTGTCTTAAGGAAGCCATTGCAATTTCACAGTGTGAACTTCAGGGTCTCATAGGCTGCGCACCATCATGCCGTCCTTTTCTCTGTGGTGATGACTCTTCCATCTCTATATACAGCCCATTACCTGCTTTCCGTGCCTCTAGAACACGTGGCGTATTTTCCCTCCTGTGGGCTAACTGGGATGGGGTGAGGTCTTCATCTAGGTAGATCTTTTCTCCTTTGAGAGCGATCCTCTTGGAGAGGAAGGCTCTCTTCTTTTCCAGGTCTCCAAACTTCAAGATGAGGACTTTTGTTTTTGTGTCAGCTTTCCCGACTCGCCAAGCCCCAATGATGGGTACATCTGTAGCCCCAATTTTGGTGGCAAGAGGTGTAGCATCTTTAATTGGGGAGCTTTTCTCATCTAGTCCAACCACTCTTACATGGAGTGCACGTGCCCGTCTTTTTGCCTCTTCTTCCAAGGTGGCATTCATAACTTCCACTTTGTTGCCATGCATTCCTTTGTTCTTTTTTTTTTGTTGAGAGAGAGAGAGAGAGAGAGAGAGAGAGAGAGAGAGAGAGAGAGAGAGAGAGAGAGAGAGAGAGAGAGAGAGAGAGAGAGAGAGAGAGAGAGAGAGAGAGAGAGAGAGAGAATGGTGGGCCAACACTAGCTACCAAGAAGACGCACATATGTGATCAAGCAACTCCCTCTAGAATTTCAAGAAATTCAAGGAAAATTTGGAGACCTTAGTAAAAATTTTTGATAAGCCAAAGTTAGTACCTTGATTCATGTTGAATTCATGTTGAAGGAGGGAGCCAATCCAAAACATGAAGGATCCAATCTCTGCTAGAGGAGAAAGCCAATCCACAATAAGAGGCGATTTACTGAAGTTGAAAGGCTTCTCAAAACATTTTAGAGGAAATAGAACTAAAGTTATTGGAGCCACATTTATGCATATGCGAGGGAGAGGGTGACCTGGTGGACTAACACCAACGTATCACATATGATATCCCATAACTCCCACTCATGTCTCTCCACACCTCTTCTTGTCAGTTTGTAACAACTTGCCTACCTTACCACATTCCCACCTCCCCCCTTTTTTGGTGATACAATATACTCATGGCCAATAGCCTCTTCACCTTTTCGTGAAGATTCCATATTCTCCCAGCCTTCTTTTTCAAAATTTGGTGATTGTAACTTGGAAAAAATATTTTAAAAAGCTAAATATTTGCCTAATTTTGTTAAAATTTTAATGAAAAGGATTGGAGAGGGAGAAGAGAAGAGAGAGATGACTATAGAGAGGAGAGAGAAAGTCAAGAAGAGAGAGAATGAAGGAGAAGTCATGAAAGTTGGAAAGAAAGGTGAAGAGACTTGACTATTCATAATAAACTGATGTCCTAACTAAGTTTTTCAACATCTTATATGCCCCATCATTGTGAATGGGTATTTTTCTTTGTCCTAATCGTATTTCTATCTCGTCTATCCCACTCTTTACATTCCATCTTGACCCGTAAGGTTTTTGCCCTCAAAAACAAAAAGAGGACTGATTGGTGTGGCTCAATAGTAGGGTTGTAGAGTGCTACTCTATTCAACATTAAAAAGGGAAATATGTATGTGGGAAATCTCAAATTCATGTGGAATTGTGGTAAATAGACGTGTATATGATATGTACATCATGTGAGAGTTGGCAATGTTTGAGTTTGGCCACCAATTCATGATAGTTAAGGTCTTACAAATAATGGGCAATATGTTGTCTAGAATAGGCATGATGTAGAAAATTGATCATAACCTTTTGTGGGTAGCTTCGAGTGAGACATATGACATGTCAAAACAAAGCTCTTAGCTCATGTAAGGTATACTTGGCTATCATTCATGCAAGGTAAAAACTATTTCAAAATAGTAATTTGTTTGCAATCTTAATTAAGCCAAAATTAGTGATTGAATCTTTGAGATTGAGAAACTCCTTTGAAATAGTTTTTGGTCTCTAAAAGGCTTGTTTTAAGGGTAAACCTTGCTATTTAATTAGATATTCTTGGATACACCTTTCACGACCCAAGTGAGGGCTCCTTCGTTCCTCAACCCTCTATAGCCTCCACATGTGAAAGAGAAAGAAAGCATGGGCATGACAAGGGAGAGTGCTTGGAGATAAGAATAGAAGAGCTTCACCTGTTGGGGTAAAAGGCCTCTAGGCCTGCCCGTGTACATTGTGACTGCCCATTCTTTATTCATATATAATATGATAGTGCAACAAGGCTGTCAATTCAGTTGGATATCACCTACATTGTGTGTGCTCTTCTCTCCCACATCTTCCTCTTCTCCTTCTCCATTGCAATTGCATCCCCTTCAACTGGTATTAGAGCTTTGGATCAGAGCTTGATTGTGAAGCTTGGTCGCATTACTTCAGCCCGGATTGAAGACCTAGAGCTTGGAGCTTCAATGCCAGCATGGCTTCTTCCCCCCGAGGTAAGATTTCATCTCCCACCTCTCCCCGACCCTCATAGGCTCTTTGCAGGTGTTCCTTGGCTTCATTGGGCACCTTGTATGCCCCCATTTGCCCCCTTATCCTTAGCATAACCATCATGCCCCATAGTAGCAGCTCATGTTTTTTTTACACTTGTTTCAAAATTTGGTTAAAAAATCCCATTTTTCTCATATCTTGGGCATTCGGAACCCGATTTAGACAAGATCTAAGTTGATTTTCATCAAGAAAATGTCACTCTCTTAGCTTATGTGATGCTTTCGAGGCTTGGTATTTGATGCCCAAATGCTTTGGGGATGTTTGCCCAATGTTTTGAGATTCTTTGGTTTTTTGAGCTTCCATAGCTTGATTTATGCAGGGATTTACTGCTGTACATTGTTTAGGCAGCAAGGTTTTATCAAGGACCGCTTATGCATAATGCTCTTTGTTGACATTCGGGTGTCCTGTTGGATGTATTGATGCTTGGTTATCATGGTTTATGCTCGGATATGCTATTTGGTGCTCCCGACTACTCGGGATGATATGTTGATGTACTTGGATGATGCCACTTTGATGTATATGCTCATGGATGCTTCTTGAGCAAAGGGTAGAGCTCAATTTTTGGTTCACTCTCATTTTCTTTGCAGTTGGCATTTCACTTGACAAGGTTTATGCCCCATGCTACCCATTATGGGACTGATGTCTAATGTGGATGCTTTTGGGTTTGGCTACAGTATGGCAGATGTTTGGGCTTGATCGACTTGCATTTGAGAATTTTGTGAAGCAGTTTGCATTCGGTTGGCTTATCACTTATGCAGTTTGGATGCTATTTGGCCCTTAATGCCCCGATTATGGACCTTGGATTTACTTGGATGTAGATACATGTTTTAAGGAGTGCTTGCTCCATTGTCTTGGCAGTTGGTTATTGAGATTTCATTTCTCATTGATGCTTGGTTCTTTGCGGGTTACTCCTTGATCACTAGACTTCTTGACAATGCTTGGCATTAGCAGTTATGGCTTTGTTGCTTCTGTGTTGCATAGATTCTATGCTAGTTGGGTTGCTTTTGCCACAGGTCAGAGAGCAGTTGCTCTTGATGCTTACTTGGCTATGCACTTTGTCTACTTTCATGTAATTTACATAGACAATTATTTGGTTGTTGTTTTACAGATACTTGGGCTTCTCCTGGAGCTTGACCATTGCAGGATCTTATGCTACTTACTAGTCTGGCATTGACTTGGATGCTACTATGTGGTCTGATGTAGTGCAGAGTCATGTTTGCCATTATGGTTATGGGTTGATTTCATGGCTGAATACCATATGCTCTTATGATAGATGTCTTATGCTTTAATGTACTGTGGTTGGTTATGTCATGCAGTTGGCTACGACTCTTCTTCATGTGGGAGCTTTTGCATCCTTGGTTGATGCCTTTATGTTCTCCCATCTATTGAGGTTTCATGAGCCTTTGCAGCATGCTTCTACCACTGATGTACTTGCAGATGATTGTCTTTATGAGCAGGTTCCCTCCGTTGGGATAGCCCTTGACTGCTTGAGCTCCGTGGATGCTATGGATAGCCATATTCATGATGACTTGGATTCCTTTCATTTCTACAGGTTCTTCTACTTTACATGTTGATTGCTTCCATTGTGGGAAGCTTGGGCATGTTCAAAGAAAATGCTTTAGATGGATTGGAGAGCAGTAGAGATAGAGACGGACTCAACATGAGCAGAGAGTCAGAGATACAGCAAATGCAACATGTGTTACCACTCTTACTAGTGGTGAGATACATGCAGTTACCCATGATGATGCAATTAAGCATGTACTCATGTCATCTTGTTTCCCTATAGCTTACTTGCTCAGTGATCAGGCCTATGCGTTTGATTGGCTTTTGGACTCTATGGCATCTTGTCATGTTCCCCCTCATAGAGCATGGTTCTCTTCTTACACGAAGGTTGACGGATGTATTTATTTGGGCCTTGATATACACCTAGCTTTGCCTAATGGGACTTCTCTTATACTCAGGGATGTTTTACATGTTCCCATACTTAGTAAGAGCTTGATTTTTGTCAGCCAATTGCATAATGCAAGATATACTATTTCTCTTCAAGATAGGTCATGGAAGATTTGTCATGGTTGGTTGGTTTTGGCCAGAGGTTCTAGAGTTGGTTCTCATTACCCAGTGCATGTCTCTCATGTGGGAGATTCTATGGTTGCAGTTATCCGGATACCACATGCATTGTTATGGCAGTATTGCCTAGGCCATATGCACCACAGAGAGATGGAGATCTTGTCTCGTTCAGACTCATTGTTGCCTCTTGTGTCACTTATAGATCTTGATGCTTACCTTGATTGTACTCTTGGTCCTTGTGGAGCCCCCTCGGCTTATGGTGATTGTACGAGGCATGCTCCTCTAGATCTTGTCCATTGTGTAGTATATGGACCTATGCCTTCCCAATCACTTGGTAGAGCATCGTACTTTGTGACCTTTGTTGATCATGCTACCCACCGTGTTTGGGCTTTTCCCTTGGTGCAGATTGAGGATGCTGCAGATATGCTTGACAGGTTTATGGATTCTGCTAGTAGCAGGCCTAGGTGCTTGCAGATGGATTATGAGAGTCATGCTCTCTCTCCCAGCTTTTGGACCTCTTGTCAGCAGTATGGCATTGATTTCTTATGCCCACGGTATTATGGGATCGCTCATGGCATGTGCCTGACCTTACAGGCAAAGGTTGCTTCTATGCTTACCATAGCTAGGTTGTCTTATGGCTTTTGGACTGAGGCCCTTATGACGGCAGTCTGTTTGGCTAACAGGACGCCGTGCTTGACCTTGGATGGTATTACACCTCATGAGGCATGGAGTAGCATACAACCCTCCTATGACTACTTGAGGATGTTTGGCTACTAGGCATTTGTACGTATGCCACACGAGCCTATGTCACGTAGATGTATTCTCCTTGGTTATGGAGATGGTGACTTTAAGGTGTACAGATTATGGGATTTGGATGCTTAGCAGATCATACACAGTCGTCATGCTGTCTTCTATGAGATGCAAACACCTCTCAAGCCTCTTGTGAGCGTTCAATAGGATTTATGGCTGATTTTACAGCAACTATAGTGCCATTACAACAAGCTGTTTATGTTGAAAATGAGGCACTTATTGGCCTAGATGACATAGCTATGCATAGCAGTTAGGGTAAGGATGTTAGTGGTCAGTTGCTAGATCCCTTGCAAGCTCATGAGAGTTGTTTTCTTGTAGACTTGCATGCTGGACAACTAGCCATATGTCAATCTTCCACTTCGCTGAGGCCACATGTAGTCTTGAGACCCCGTTGGACAAGTGTCCGGGATATTGGCTCTCTTTCAATGATTGACTCTAGAGAGTTTGACTGCTCTCCACTGTCTTGTATGCGGCATGCTGATGTTATGCGCGATTCTGATGCTTTACAGCCGTCTATTGATGAGTTGTGCTTGCTTCATGTGAAGCATTCTTGGATTGCTCCATTGTATGGAGCTGTGTGATCGCTTATCTCTTGGATGCCATGGACTCGGGGATGCTTGACTCTTCTTCTACATAGGTTCCCAATACTTCTTGCACAGCTTGCTTTCCAATTGGGCTTTGGGTGAGATGTCATAATTCCTCACCTTATCTTTTTTTTTTCTTTGTTTTCACTCCCCAGCCACATTGGCCTTTTAGTGGGAGGTTGTTGGGGTAAAAGGCCTCTAGGCCTACTTGTGTGTGTGTGCTCTTTTCTCCTGCATCTTCCTCTTCTCCTTCTCCAGTGCTATTGCATCCCCTTCATCACCCTCTTGGTTTCTATTAATAGATCCCCATATACCCCACCCTAGAGTTCTCTCGGGGGGTAAGCTTACGCTCAGCCACCAAGACCCACGGACCGCTTATTGCGTCGAGCGTTTCAAGTGAGCTCTAATGGCTATCTCTCACCTAGTTGACACGCCTTTGAACCTATGAGTGTAGTGAGCTTACCTTGATGCCGAGATGAGATGCCTCCTTCCTCACACACACTGGTAGCTCCACGATCCTAGATGGTAGCTCAAGCATCCTCAAGCCTCCTCCCTTGAGCTCCATTCGCCATATCCGTGCGCGCGCAAGAGAAGAGAAGAGAAGAAGAGAAGAGGAGATGGTGAAGAGCTTCACCCTCTTGATCCCTCACTCTCACACACTCACTCCCTTACACTCTCACACTCCCTCTCTTAAGAGAACACACATAAGCAAGGTGAAGAGAATAGAAGAAGAGAGAACTCTTGTTAGCCACACACCCCAGAATGAGCTCCATTCACTTTTTGAACTTTATATACAAAAACCCTAAAATCCCATGGACACCCATCCCTTTTTACATGACCGAACGTTGTGGTAAGGTCATTTTCTTTTCATTTCTCTCTTTTTGCCTCATGCCTTAAGCCTATGCCCATCTATTCTTTTACAAATGGCATAGAAGGGAGCCTGGCCCTCTTTTACGAGAGTTTTTTGAGTTTTTTGAGGCGTCTTTCATTTAAAATTATGCTTTTTGCCTCAACTTAGATTTAGGGGCTGCCTCTGCATCTTTGCTCTTTTTTTGCACTTTTTTCGCTCTTTGCTTCATATTTCCACCATTTCGAATTGGGATTAATTGGGGTTAACATTAATCCCCTCTGAGATGGGTGCTAGTCCCATGGCACTTCGTGGTCTTTGTTGTGGAAAGGTGGACTCTGGGCAAGTGGCTCGTGGGACGATGATAGGGCCACATGCAAACTCCATTGATTGGGAAGCTTTGGTAATGATTTGGATGGAGAACTCAAGGTATATTGGGTGGATGATGGGGGTCTCCGAAATTGGTGGTTTGCAACATCTTGTTGTACTTGAAATAAGAAGGTACTCTACCTAAGGGGAGTGTCTACCTCACCGTGCATGCTCTATGCTCGTGCTGGTGGAACGGGGAGCTGGGTCTAACCACATGCAAGCTTGGGTGATGTACCACACTTGAGGACCTCATTTGCGCAAAGAGAGGTGTTGTGTGTGTAGCTGAGAGTGATAGGTCTAACCTTAGGCGAGTGTTACCTCATCGGGGGGTTCGCTGTATATATATTCTCTATATAACGTGCGTTCATGGCCTATTTATAAATATCCTAATCTATGAATTTTTCTTGAATAAAACACAACCCTTTTCTATTCAATCTGTAAGTAACCCCTTTATATGACACCCTTCTGTATGTAAAAAATGGTGTTTTAAAAACCCCTTATTTTGAACTCACGTTATATATACATATATTCATGAGTGACCCCCCCTCCCCCCCCCCCCCCCCCTCTGAGGTTACCTCCCTAGGTATGTCCTACCCTTGAGGTGCCCTAAGCGTAAAGTGGAGAGTCAAAAAGGGCTAGGGAGTTAGGAACGGAGCCGACCGGCCGTGGCCACCGGACATGCCTAACTTGAGAACCGCTAGGTGCAGTGACTATGAGCTATGTGCCACGAATTGTGTTTGGACGTCTTGTGTGCTCCTTTCAATGTTATTTGCTTGCTGTCATTGTGTTTGGCCTTTTAAAAAAAAACAGAGTTACATGATCCGAGCAGTAGCTCATTGCTAGTTATCATCATTAGAATGTGGTGGGGAAGGAGATTTAATGAAGCGACTCAAAAATTTCAAGCTGTGCATGTAACCCTTAAGGTTCAAGTGGACCTGGAGAGGAGTAGTGGAGAGGAATGGATGGTTACAGTGGTGGCTGAATCGGTTGTACCACTTTAAGGGGAAGGACTTTGCGCATGCCGTTGGGAAGGAGGAAGCAAAAGTTAAAAGATTGTTTTTCTTTTTCTTGCCTCTCCCAGACTACGAGTTCAGCATGGAAGCTGGCCAACAAGTCACCTGGGCATGGTGAAAGAGGTGCGGATGGCTGTGCCATAGGTTTAGCCCTCAATCGATGTCGGGCTTCTTCCACCATTTTCTTTATCTTTTTCCTCAAGGAGGCTTTTCTTTTCGCGGATGTGTCTATTGATGGATGCTGTTCTTCAGGGTGGGGTGAAGGGGGTTGTGGGATCACTTCTTCTTCGAATCTGCCCATGTCAAATTGCAATTCAGCTTCACCCCTTAGGTGATCTTCTTGCTGTACCTCCTCTACAAACCCTAGTGCATCAATCTTCTAGGGGGTTAGGTCGGCCATCAACAGGTGCTTGCATTGTTTCTCAAGGCTCACCCTAGCTGCAACGGATTGTGGCAGCATGTGTAGCCCTGCTTGCAGGGCTCTGCGTGCCATGCTCAGCTTCTTCTTTACCACGTGAAGGAACTCCTCTCCTCCAGGTAAGTGATGTCCATCAAGGTATTCAAGAAAGCTCGTTGTTGAGTATTGAAGCCCACTTGTACTACAAGGATATGAGGGTATAGTGACGACAATTTGCGACGAGAAATAGCGGCATCACTATTTGCGTCGCAAATTGTTGAGATGACAAGCTCAACACATACGGACATTGATGATGGACCACCTGGTTAGATGGGTCCACACATCTACACTTAGCATATCAGTGGTCATTATGACTCTCACATGGCCACTGACTCATTACTTATTATATCCAGGTTATTACACCTATTTACAGCTGGCATAGTTATAGCGCCAGTCGACTAGTGTAGTCGGTTATGCATTGTTTGACTTAGTAAGCTACTTTCCTTTATGTTGTATCTTATCTATACTTTGTGTACATTGAAAAAGTGTGTGGAAGAAGAAGAAGAAATCAGCAAGAAAACGTTTTGGCCTCCAACTCTCTTCTTATCTCTTGAGTGAGCTTCTTCTTGTGCATTCTGTATGTGTTCAGTGCAGCATCTTGAGCAAGTCTCCCCACCACGCGATTCTTGACATGGTATCAAAGCCACGCCATTGAGAGAGGCTAATTTCGAAGGCTGAAGTGAAGGAGAAGAAGCAAGGTTCGAGCAAGCAAGCCACGGGTAAGAAGCTCTCCCATCCTTCCACTCTTTCTCTTGGATAGTGTCCGTGGAGGCACCGAAAGCATGATAGAGAAAAAATCTCAGATTGCAGTGAGATTTGGTGTGCGCAAAGAGCACAATGTATTCTACAGATAAGCCCTTATGGGCTTGTCCGCAATTATTTTGGGCATCTGAGGCCGTTTGAGGCCCCGTTTTAGAGCCGCAAGGTTGCGGATAGCAGTTTCAGGGTACATTGTGATTTTGGCTGTTTTGACAGAAAGTGGGTGTGCAGGTTACAGATTGCGAATCTGTAATTCCTGAGGTGTTTGCAGGAAGCAAACATAAGGTCTATTTGCAAACAGGTTGTAGATTGTATGTATTGTTGAGCAGACAGTGAAAAAGGCTGTCTGGTGTATTGCTGTGCACTACAGGTCGAGAGTTGCAGAAGATTTGCTTGCTGTTTGGTATTAGTTTTGTGATAATGGCAGAGAACAGTGGAAGCCGCATCATTGAGAAGCTCGACAAGAACAACTACCCTTCATGGAAGTTCTATGTCACGAACTTCCTTATTGGAAAAGGCCTCTGCGAGTTTGTTTCAGGTGAAGAAAAGGAGCCGGAGGTGAGTGATCCTCCAACTGCAGAAGGCACGGAAGGAATGGAATGCAAAAGTCAAGAAGGTCATGTATTGGCTGTCTGTAGTAATTCACAATAATATGCTGGGACATATTAGAAATGTAGAGAATTCATATGCAGCTTGGACCATACTTGAAAGTATGTTTTCCGTAAATACAAAGGCACGAAAGATTCAACTCAAGCAAGAGTTGAATACATTGAAGCAAGGGAAGATGTCTATCAATGAGTATGCACTGAAGGTAAGGAGCATTGCAGATGCATTGTCAGCGATTGATGCAATGCCCGATGATGATGATTTGGTGTCGTCTACCTTGGTTGGACTTAACAATGAAAAGGCTTGGAAGTCTTTTGTAACTTTCGTATATGTCAGAAAGCCATTTCCAGATTTTGATGAGTTGATCTCCCTTATGATCACTGAAGAGATCAACATGCAGAGTGAGACATCTGTAAGAAGTGGTGAACAAGTCCAAGCTTTCTACTCCAGTTCAGGAAGGGGACGTGGCAGGTTCTCTTCAAGAGGCCGTGGTACAGGATGTGGTAGTAACAACCAGCAAAGCAGATTGAATCAGCAATTTGGCGATATGCAGGTTTCAGGAGGTCGTGGTAGCTTTAGAGGCAAGGGGAGCTTTAGAGGAAGAGGTGGATGGCAGAACAGAGGTTCTAACAACTCTGGTATTGTGTCTCACTACTGTGGCAAAACAGGTCATATTGCAGTCCAATGTTATGCTAAGAAAGATGATATTTGCAGTGGTAAGTTGCAGCAAGGAAACTATGCATCGTCTTCACGACAGAATGAAGACAAAAATGAACGTATGTTTGTTATGCAGCATATATTGAATACTATTACAGGAAAGGGAACACATGATGATGTTTGGTATGTTGATTCAGGTGCATCCAATCATATGACCAACCATGTAGAATGGTTTGGAGAGATGCAGGATTTGCAAAAAAAAAGGTTATGTGCAGATGAGTGATGATTCATGCCACTCAATTTCACACATTGGAAAAGTTCCCTTGTCTTTGCATGATGGTAAGACCAAGAGCCTTTCAGATATATTACATATACCATCTATTACAAAGAACTTGGTGTCAGTCGGTCAAATGGTAGAGCAAGGGCTGCAAGTCAGATTTAATGCAAAGGGCTGCTTTGTAGAAGACTTCAATGATAAGTGCAAGTTGGTAGCAAAGGGAAGTAGAGTTGGACGTATGTTTGCTCTGGATGCTGAAATTCCTACTATGAATGCTGCTATGTATGCTAAAGGAAAAGGTGTTGTTGCAGATATTGAAATTTGGCACAAACGCATTGGACATGCAAATGTACAAAGGCCGAAATTAATGCAGTCCAAAGGGTTGGTTACAGGTTTGCCTACATTTAGAGTTGCTGAATTTCATAAGGTATACGAAGCATGTCAGTTTGGCAAGCAGGCAAGACAACCCTTTTCACATGAGAGAGATGTAAGCAAAAATATCCTTGATGTTGTGCATACAGACATTTGGGGGCCTACACAAAATGTATCTCTTGGAGGCAGTTCATACTTTGTCACATTCATTGACGATTGTTCTAGAAAGCTGTGGGTATATTTTATGAAGGAAAAGAGTGAAGCCTTTGAGCACTTTAGAACTTTCAAGGCTGCAGTTGAAAGAGAAATATGCTTGAAAGTAAAGTGCTTGAGGTCAGATGGAGGGGGAGAGTACCTCTTGAATGAGTTTAGTGATTTTCTGAGGTCTCATGGGATAAAGAGACAGTTCACATGCAGGTATACCCCACAGCAAAATGGGGTTGTAGAAAGGAAAAATAGGCATATTGCAGAAGTTGCACATGCCTTGATGGCTGAAAAGAATATGCCTAAGCATTTTTGGTTTGAGGCTGTTCATACTGTTGTTTATATTATAAATAGAACTCCCACAGCTGCAATTCATGGTATGACCCCCGAAGAATGTTTTACAGGTAAGAAGCCTGATGTCTCACACTTGAAAGTGTTTGGCTGCATTGAGTATGTTCATGTGCCAGATGATTTGCGGAAGAAATTAGATCCAAAGGCTGAAAAGTGTGTCTTTATTGGATACTCTTTAGAGCAGAAAGGGTATCGCTGTTATAACCCTGTCACATGTAAGTTTAGAGTGAGCAGGGATGTCATCTTTGATGAAATGAATAGTTGGTATGCATCTAGTGGTGATGCATTGGATGATAATGATGATCATGACACTCATGTGCAGGCTGAAAAGCAAGAATCACAGACTCTTAGTGGACCAGAGACGTCATCTGGTAGTCCTTGGTTTGGGAGACTAAGGAGTACCTCTACATCTTCAGGTGCATCTAGTAGCACTACAGGTAAAGACAAAGTAAAGAATATAAGTGTCAGATGGCATTGATGCAGTTCTTGATGGAGACTCTAGTGGCTCAGAGAGCTTGGATGATGAGCTTGGCATTCCTTCTGTTAGGACACCAGGTGTACAGAGAGCTCATAGTAATGTAAAGGCTCCATTGAGTGATTCGGTGGTACGCAGATCTAGCAGGGTTAGATACCCTGTTAAAAGATTTGGTTTTGAAGGTTATGCAGCTCACCATTATGCTTATATGGTGAAACTAGTTGAGGATGTTGAGCCCACGTGTTTTGAGGAGGCTGTTGGTCATGCTCATTGGGATGCAGCAATGGATGAGGAGATGGCTGCATTAGAGGCCAATAATACTTGGGATCTAGTATCATTGCCGAAGGGCAAGAAAGCTATTGGATGTAAGTGGGTTTATAAGATTAAGCACAATGCAGATGGTTCTATTAGTAGGTACAAAGCTAGGCTGGTTGCAAAAGGCTATGCCCAGACATATGGCATAGATTATGAAGAAACCTTCAGTCCAGTTGCTAGGATGGCAATTGTCAGATGTGTGATTGCTTTGGCAGCAACCAAAGGTTGGAGGTTGCAGCAAATGGATGTGAAGAATGCCTTCTTGCATGGTGATTTGCAGGGAGAAGTGTATATGGATCAACCAACAGGTTATGAAGATTTAGAGCATCCCACGTATGTGTGTAGGTTGAAGAAGGCGCTCTATGGACTCAAGCAAGCACCTAGAGCATGGTCTGACAAGATCAGAGAGTATCTTGTCAATATTGGCTTTTATGTTTCTGATGCTAATCACTCACTTTATGTGAGAATGGGAGATGCAAGTTTGGTTATCATAGTCATCTATGTGGATGACTTGATTATTACAGGTGATAGTGATAGTGGGATTGCTGAAGTCAACGGTTTTTTGAAGAAGAAGTTTGAGATGAAGGATTTAGGTGAGCTAAGGTACTTCCTTGGCATTGAGGTGATCAGATGTGATGATGGTATATGGCTGTCCCAAAGACAGTATGTCTTGGATATGTTGTCCAAGTATGGTATGACAGCATGCAAACCACTTTCAGTCCCGTTGGAGCAGAATGTAAAGTTAAGTGTTGATGTTGGGGATGAGATAGAAGACCCTACTATGTTCAGGAGGATAGTGGGGAGTTTGATCTACATGACCATTACAAGGCCAGACTTGAGCTACGCTGTTGGTCTTGTGAGTCAGTTTATGCAAGTACCTAGAAAGCCACATTTGGATGCAGTCAGATGCATATTGAGATATGTGAAGTCCACATTACATTATGGACTTTTTTATGAGGCAGGTACAGATGTACAGGTGTTTGGATACACAGATGCAGATTGGGCTGGTAGTATGTCTAATAGAAGATCTATCAACGGATACATGTTCTCTCTTGGTAGTGCAGCAGTTGCTTGGAGTAGCAAAAAGCAATCTACAGTTGCTTTGTTGAGTACAGAGGCTGAGTATAGAGGTGTTGTTGTTGTAGCATGTGAGGTAGTATGGCTACAAAAGTTAATGGCTGATTTGGATGTGCAAGTGGAAGGTCCAGTTGTCATTTATTGTGACAACATGAGAAATATACAATTGGCTAGGAACCCTGTGTTCCATGCCAGGACAAAACATATTGAGGTACACTATCACTTTGTGAGAGAGAAGGTACTAGCAGGTGAGATTGACTTGGTATATATCAGCACACAGGATCAGGTAGCTGACATCTTCACGAAGGCATTGGATACAGAGAAGCTTTAAAAGTTTCGAAGCTTACTTGGAGTTGCAAAGATGCAATTGAGCTTGAGGGGGAGTGTTGAGATGACAAGCTCAACACATGCGGACATTGATAATGGACTGCCTGGTTAGATGGGTCCACATGTCTACACTTAGCACGTCGGTGGTCATTATGACTCTCACATGGCCACTGACTCATTACTTATTATATCCAAGTTGTTACACCTATTTACAGCTAGCATAGTTATAGCGCCAATCGACTAGTGTAGTCGGTTATGCATTGTTTGACTTAGTAGACCACTTTCCTTTATGTTGTATCTTATCTATACTTTGTGTACATTGAAAAAGTGTGTGGAAGAAGAAGAAGAAATCAGCAAGAAAACATTTTGGCCTCCATCTCTCTTCTTGTCTCTTGAGTGAGCTTCTCCTTGTGCATTCTGTGTGTGTTCGGCGCAGCATCTTGAGCAAGTCTCCCCACCACGTGATTCTTGACACAAATGCGACACTAATAGCGATGCAAATAGCAACGGTACCCAGACGAAAAAAACGCGGGCCAAAACTCGAGCGCGTCATTTTACATGCATTCACAAAAGAGAGAGTGAGAGGGAGAGTGAACATTTTGCATTTGAGAGGGAGAGAAAGAGAGAAAGAGGGAGAAAGAAGGCTTCTCACCGCTGCTGCCGCCGCCAGTCACGAAGAAGAGGAGGAGGTGTACGGAGGGCGAAGAGGAGCCTCCATTGGGAAGAGGAGCCGCCAAACCCTTCTTTGAACCTTTACGATAAGTGCATTGTCCATTCTTGCTTTGCTTTTGTGTTTTCTCTCTCTCTTTTACTTATTTTTGGTATAATTCGTGTGTATTGAGAGAGGGAGAGGAAATGAGAGAGAAAGAGAGGGAGAGGGAGAGGGAGGTAGAGGAAATGAGAGAGGGAGAGGGAGTGAGAGAGGAAGAGGGAGTGAGAGGGAGGGAGAGAGAAAGAGAGGGAGAGGGGGAGGGAGAGAAAATGAGAGAGGGAGAGGGAGAGGGGAATACATTAAACATAATAGGGAAAGAGAGAAAGAGAGGGAGAGGGTGAGGGAGGAAGAAGAAATGAGGAAGGGAGAGAAAATGAGAGAGGGAGAGTAGAGAGAAAAAGAAATGAGAGAGGGGGAGGAGAGAAAAAAGAGAGAAAAAACATTAAACATAGTAGGGAAAGAGAGAAAGAGAGGGAGAGGAAATGAGAGAGGAAGAGGAAGAGAGAAAATGAAATGAGAGAGGGAGAGGAGAGAGAAAAAACATTAAACATAATAGGGAAAGAGAGAAAGAGAGGGAGAGGGTGAGGGAGGTAGAGGAAACGAGAGAGGGAGAGAAAGAGAGAAAAGGAAATGAGAGAGAGGAAGGAGAGAGAAAAAAATGAGAGAGGGAGAGGAGAGAGAAAAATAGAGAAAATGAGAGAAAAAATTAAACCTAATAGGGAAAGAGAGAAAGAGAGGGAGAGGGTGAGGGAGGGAGAAAAAATGAGAGAGGGAGAGAAAGAGAGAAAAGGAAACGAGAGAGGGAGAGGAGAGAGAAAAGGAGAGAAAAAACATTAAACCTGATAGGGAAAGAAAGAAAGAGAGGGAGAGGGTGAGGGAGGGAGAGGAAATGAGAGAGGGAGAGAAAGAGAGATAAGGAAATTAATTGTTGTTGTTTGTAGTAGTAGTAATAGTAGTAGTAGTAGTAGTTTTTTCTTTTCTTGTTTATTATTGTTTAGTTTTCTTGTTTTTTTTTGTAGTAGTAGTAGTTTTTTCTTCTTTTCTTGTTTATTATAGTGGTCGTAGTCATGGTAGTGGTAGTGGTAGATGTGGTGGTAGTGGTAGTGGTAGTGGTAGTGGTAGTGGTAGTGGTAGTGGTCGTGGTCGTGGTCGTGGTCATGGTTGTGGTCGTGGTCGTAATCGTAGTCGTGATCGTTAAAGAAAATGAGAGAGGGGGAGGAAGAGAAAAAAGAAGGAACGAGAGAGAGGGAATAAACATACAACATAATAAAGAAAGAGAAAAAGAGAGAGAGATGGAAGGAGAGGAGATAATGAATGGATAAAAAACAAAGAGAGAGTGGTGGCAAGGTCTGGTGCAATATCACGAGACGGGAAACACTCCGACATATATATATTAAACTATGGGTGGGTGAGTGGAGACTTTACATACGTTAATTTTTGCCGAGTTACAAGAGAAGAAATCCCTTCTTAAACAATTTAAGAAAGAAAAAAAGAATGATAACAAAAATAAATTGTTTGTCATAACGTAGACAAAATGGAAAACGATGAAGGTTTTGTTGTTCAAGATCGCGAGGGGTATCTTAATTAGCGTGTCCCATATACTTGCTCTCAATGCAAGCTGGCAATTAGACGAAAACATCGATTGTCTATAGAATACGTACGACGCTTCGGCGAGTTTCAATCTAAGATCATTAATAAGGCGATCTTGGATTTTCAGCAAACGGTAAGAAAAGTTAATGATGGGATCTAAAATGGGTCGGCACTGGCTCATGCACTAGCCGGACCTCTATCATGCGCTCAACAACCCCACGACCTCGCGGCTAGGAGCGTTGATGACACATACATCATCTTCCTAAATATCTTGCGTTTGTATCACGTCTCGTAGTCCAACTTTAACCCAATTAACACTCCTCAGAGGGAGTCCCAACACATTGCTAAATGACATGAAGTACAAACATAGGAGGTCCTCCCATGGCTGACTGCCGCTACCTCACTGCGACTCTCCTACATCTTGGGGATTGGCCCCTCGATGCGTCGCTAAACATATATAACACTTCGCACATAGTCCTCTCAAGGTACCAATTATTTCGTTCCAGGATGTACCATACCTCACTTTACTTTCCCCTTAGACCCAACGCCTAGCCCACTGCTTAGACAACCTTACCCACTCAACGTTGGTCACGATCTAGAGAATACATGTGCTATGCATCCAGGAGGTATTGCCTGATACCTTTTATCATTTTATGATTCATGCAAATTGTGAATGTCCATGTGCTCAAACAAAGAAAAATCAGCATTGTGCTTAGTGTAAAAACATTCTTTCAATAAATTTCTCTGACGCGTAATTGCTACGTTGCACGAACCTAGCATCGAGGAGACCTCGTGCTACTAGATCCTTATTTTAAATTAACGATTGATCTATATGATATGCAAAAATGAAAACAATCAGCCTTTTCTTTCTCTTAGCACTTAAACACCACTCTCATTCTCTCTACCCCCTCGCCATTTAGATTGTGCATGGTGCATAGGTTTAGGGTAATATTTTTCATGTTTTTTGTTGTATGAAAAGCAATAAAAACTCACTAAAACATAAAGGTAGGGCTGAATTGAGGCTAAACCTCATACTTCAGACCCCCCATACATACACAAACATGAATCTTATTTTTTAGTATTTTTTGCACACTTAAAACCTATTTTTCCCTTATTTTTACCCAATTTTCCTATTTTTCTTGTATTTTTTGCAATATTAAATAACTAAAAATACAAAATGAGTTGTGGGATGTGTCCCTTAGGTTCATTTGCAGAAAAAACATAAATTTAGTTGGTGTGTCTTATTATATTTTCCATTTATATATCAAAAACACCAAAATTTCTCTTATTTCGCGTGTTTTACAGGTTTTACACCATTAATTTCAGTCACAACACTTACGATTTTCTGATTTTCTGAGCATAAATTGATCAAACTCATGGCAAAAAATAACATAATGCATAATCATCCCATGGGAACAAATATTCATGAAGCAACTTGCATAAAATATCAATTTCCTTTGTAAAAATGAAAATACCGTTCTTTGCGGGTTGCGGGTTTTTATTTGCCATGTCTTGGGACTGATTTCCAGCAGCCATTAACGTCCATGACAGTCTAGAATCAGCAATCTACCCTCCTCTTGCATCACGGAGCAATCTGGTCTTCATTGGATAAGCATCCGTCATCCATTCTTCTTCTTCTTCTTCACCACATGAATCTGCCCTTAGAGGAGAGAGTGGGAGGAGAGAGAAAGACTGAAATCAGAGATCTTCATAGAGACTACCATTGCGCGAGCGAAGCACGGTGATATGACCAGCAGGCAGAGGGGAAGCAAGGCCAATGATCAATTGTAGTGGTTGTGTTGAGGTTGCATCGTCCCCTTCATGCATCTTGGCGCAAATTTCGGCGCCTCCTGATGGCGCCCTCCTTCACGTTTTTTCCTCCTTTTTTGTTGCCCATGATTTGTGGTTACATCAAATGCTACATGTCCCCCCCCAAAGGTCATGACCACTTGGCCAAACTTTGGTCCACCTCTTCAAATCTTGACCGATTTATTGGCTCCTTCCCCTGGCTCCTTCCCCGTCCGGACTCCGAATTGAACTCTGAAAAATCCTGGGCGTCTAGCTTGGCATCCCGCATTGGCCGGTAACTCTTGTCAATCTGCACGACAGTCTAAAAAATTATGAAAAATCAACAAGTGTCGCTCGGGTGCCTTTAAAGCACTTTGATGCTTAAAATCGTCCTAGATCGAGCTGCCGCCTTCGACGTTGAATATTTTTCCCTTGATATTCGTAATTTTTAGCTATTTTTAAGCATTTCTCGGCATCAAAATTCCGCTCTCATTGGCGACCACGGGATAGGGCGACTCAGCCCGTCGAATCCCACAATAGATCTGCACAAAACAACCACAGGAAGCATCAAGCTAAAATAGATACGTATTAAGCACAGTAGAGTGCACACCCTACTCCCTGACAGAACCAAGGCATGGCATCCACAAGGAGTAGGCCTAGCATAATCTGCCAGAAAGCCTGAAGCTAGTCACTAACCGACTGTTCCACCATGGCCAAACTAAAAAGAACTATCATAGAGGTTGCCCTAAGTGGTGGTTTGAACTACCTACCTAACTAAGGACAACACAACTAGGAGCTCCTACTAGGCGAGGACTCCTATAGCCTGATCAAGAAGTATTTTCTTGTAGCACATTTCTTCTTTTAGGGTTTTATTTTATTGACATACTTGGGCATGTAAAAAGGAGGGAGCTGAGCGTAGTGACCCAAGGAGAACAGGGCATTGGCCTCAGGTCCTATCTCGGTACCCAAGAACCTACCAAGCCCTCGCAAGACGACACTAAATCCTTTTCTAACGCTCACTTTTATTTTCGCTCCAACCTTTCGAAAGGCATACGCCTTACCTTCTGATGCACAGGACGACTGCCTTCTTTTACGGGAATAGTATGAACAGCCAGGCTAGGAGGGATGCCTCTCAGCTCATCATAACTCCAAGCAAAGATATCGCGGAATTCTTGAACCAAGGACACATAGTCCTCCCTTTCTGCTGAACTGAGCATGAAACCTAATTTGATTGGCCCTGAATCAGTCGATGTGCCAAGGTCTAACTCAATCACATCCGCATCTCTTATCCTATCTTGAGGCTCTATTGGCTCATTTATAGTTATCTGATAGATATCCTCTGCAGTGGACCCCTCTTTGGATTCATCACTGGATGATGTGTCACTACTAGATGGATCATCTGCTGTCTCTAATTCAGTAGAAGATAAAGGAGCTCTCTCACTTTGAGGAGACTCAAGATAAGCATTGACTATTACTCGATTAGCACCTTGACCTAAGACCACTCGACCGGCGGGTATATCGACTTGACAGTCTGTTTGTAAGATCCAAGGCCTTCCTAACAAGACCCAATAGCTAGGACGTCCTACAAATCTTATCACCCTAAAGTCCAAGAAACATTCTACACTCGCAACTGTAACATGGACCTTAGTAACGCAACCTTCTGGTTGTCTCAGACTATCATCAGCCATTCTCAGGAGGGTGGAGCTATCCTTTTGGATGCCTAGACCCAGCCTCTCCATCAATTCTGAACTCATGATGTTGACGGAGGATCCCATGTCTACAATGGCATGTTCCACTAATATTTCATCCACATAAGCTGGAACCCTAGGGCAGTTCTTTTCAGCATGGTCAAACCAATCTTCCCCTACTCGTGCTATGCCCAGAGGTTCCACAATATACCCGATACGCAGGATCTTCTTAAATTCCTTACGTACTCCTGGAGATAATTTGATTAATTGCAAGAGGTTCACATCTGGTTTAACTTCGCAGAGAGAACTTGCTAAATCAAAATCATGATAAGTAGCCAAAGCTCTCTTTTCTCACCAAACCATCCTCTCTTTTGGTCTTTGGACCGGTTTTGGTGCTTCTTTCTTAGCTCTTGCATTCTTTCTTGGCACTTCCTCATCCTTCTTAGGGTCGCCTTTCCTATCAACCGGTCTTAGCGGTCCCCCTTCCATGCTAGAATTCTGGACTTGCATCCCCTTATCCCCTTGTTTAGGGTTTGCCTCTACTGGTTTTGTAGTATCTTTGTCAACCTCTTTAGCCTTTTGGCCTCTTGTCACGGCTCTTAAGTTAGAGGTTTTAGCATCATGGACTCGTACAGCCTCAATAAGGCTGACTCCGCTGCCTTGTGGCAACTCTTCTATATTTGTTTTTCCTCTCTGTAATATTTGCCTTGGTGCATCATTCTGCTGCAAGTTATTTCCTTGCGCTCTATGATTCACTGGGCCCGGCTGTTTACTCCCTTGTTGGAGAGAGCTAATCTTACTCCAAAGGTAGCAGCTAGATGACCCGACTTCCCACAAATGTCACATTTCACATTTGGACAATTTCTGGGGAAGTACTGTCCACCACACCATTTACAATTGAATCTAGAGGGTCCACCCTCCTTAGGGCGTCGACTCCCTATCAAATTTTGTTGCTTCTTTAAGAAATTAACGTCGACGGCTATTTGTCGATATTGTTCGAAAATCATATCGGTATAATGCTTCATCATGTCCTTGACTTCACCAAGGACATTAGATGCACTCGATTCGTAGCCTTGATCATCAACCCGTCGTTCCGTTGGCCTAACAATCTGATTTGGCATTGGTTGTTGACCCACATGAGCAACATTAGAACTTGAAACTTAGCCTCCAACATTTGGTGGAGCCAACTGACTTGCCATGGGCATAGTCACACTGGGAGAAGCCAGTAATAAAAGTACATTCGAAACCATACTCCCTCTCCCAATAGGATTAGTCATAGGCATCCCTTGACTTCCATTCGTCAATGATGGATTGCCACTAGGTGGTAAACCCCCATTAACATTCATTCGAGAGGAGTATGCCATTTATAATCGTGCTTCTACTCCCTCTGCCCACATAATAGCGGTGTCTATATCTGCTAAGGCCACACTGCTCAATTGTACTTGGATATTAAAGTCCAACCCATGCAAAAAGTATTGCAATTGGGCAGCTGATGGAATGGGAATGTAAGTTTGCAGCTTACGAAATACTTCCTTCAACTTCTTGGCATATGCTTTTACATTCTCATGAGAATCTTGACGTGTTACATTCAAGACCCGCAACCAATATTGGCCACCTCTTTCAGGGGCATATTCCTCTCGGAAAGCTGCATAGAATTGATCAATGGTGGTTATGGTTCCAGACTCTATGCTGTGATACCATACCGCAGCCCTTCATTTTAACGTCATATTGAAGAACATCATGAGATGTCCCTCATCTTGGATGCGATAATTGAATATAAATATCTGAAATTCACAAATGTGAAATTCTGCATCCTCTTCCGCTAACCCATTAAAAATGGGCAAGGAAACTCCTAAGGCTAGTAAATTCGGCGTCCCTGCAGGAATCACAATAGGTTGTGCCATGGTGACAATCGGATTAGCAGTAGGAGCTTGAAGTGATGGATTCACACCCCCACTTGAAGTGGGTAGACTTGGTGGAGGAGAGAAAGATCTTACACTTCCTCCTACACCTAATGGAATAGGTGGTGTAGTAAAATGACTAAGACCACTGCTTCGTATACGTATTGGACTACTCCTTTGAGGAGAATAATGGCTTACGATCTCTAACCGCCGTCTAGCCCTCTCAGCACGTTCTGCTTTCTGGATTTCGGCTTGACGGTCCTTGTAAAAGGACATAAACCAACTTCCTTTTGGTCCCTACAAACCCTAAATCCGAAAACTACCACTTATAAGTGGTTCTCGATAGCCGCACCACTGATGGGACCTAAAACGGGCCGGCACTGGCTCATGCACTAGCCAGACCTCTATCATGCGCTCAACAACCCCACAGCCTCGCGGCTAGGAGTGTTGATGACACATACATCATCTTCCTAAACATCTTGCGTTTGTATCACGTCTCGTAGTCCAACTCTAACCCAATTAACACTCCTAAGAGGGAGTCCCAACACATTGCCAAATGGCACGAAGTACAAACATAGGAGGTCCTTCCACGGCTGACTACCGCTACCTCACTGCGACTCTCCTACATCTTGGGGATTGGCCCCTCGATGCGTCGCTAAACATATATAACACTTCGCACATAGTCCTCTCAAGGTACCAATTATTTTGTTACAAGATGTACCATACCTCACTTTACTTTCCCCTTAGACCCAACGCCTAGCCCACAGCTTAGACAACCTTACTCACTCAACGTTGGTCACGATCTAGAGAATACAGGTGCTATGCATCCAGGAGGTATTGTTTGATACCTTTTATCATTTTATGATTCATGCAAATTGTGAATGTCCATGTGCTCAAACAAAGAAAAATCAACATTGTTCTTAGTGCAAAAACATTCTTTCAATAAATTTCTCTGACGCGTAATCGAACCTAGCATCGAGGAGACCTCGTGCTACTAGATCCTTATTTTAAATTAACGATTGATCTATATGATATGCAAAAATGAAAACAATCAGTCTTTTCTTTCTCTTAGCACTTAAACACCACTCTCATTCTCTCTACCCCCTCGCCGTTTAGATTGTGCATGGTGCATCGGTTTAGGGTAATATTTTTCATGTTTTTTGTTGTATGAAAAGCAATAAAAACTCACTAAAACATAAAGGTAGGGCTGAATTGAGGCTAAACCTCATACTTCAGACCCCCCATACATACACAAACATGAATCTTAATTTTTAGTATTTTTTGCACACTCAAAACCTATTTTTTCCTTATTTTTACCCAATTTTCCTATTTTTCTTGTATTTTTTGCAATATTAAATAACTAAAAATACAAAATGAGTTGTGGGCTGTGGCCCTTAGGTTCATTTGCAGAAAAAACACAAATTTAGTTGGTGTGTCTTATTATATTTTCCATTTATATATCAAAAACACCCAATTTTCTCTTATTTCGCGTGTTTTACGGGTTTTACACCATTAATTTCAGTCACAACACTTATGATTTTCTGATTTTCTGAGCATAAATTGATCAAACTCATGGCAAACAATAACATAATGCATAATCATCCCATGGGAACAAATATTCATGAAGCAACTTGCATAAAACATCAATTTCCTTTGTAAAAATGAAATTACCGTTCTTTGCGGGTTGCGGGTTTTTATTTGCCATGTCTTGGGACTGATTTCCAGCAGCCATTAACGTCCATGACAGTCTGGAATCAGCAATCTACCCTCCTCTTGCATCACGGAGCAATCTGGTCTTCATTGGATAAGCATCCGTCATCCATTCTTCTTCTTCTTCTTCACCACATGAATCTGCCCTTAGAGGAGAGAGCGGGACGAGAGAGAAAGACTGAAATCAGAGATCTTCATAGAGACCACCATTGCGCGAGCGAAGCACGGCGATATGACCAGCAGGTAGAGGGGAAGCAAGGCCAATGATCAATTGCAGTGGTTGTGTTGAGGTTGCATCCTCCCCTCCATGCATCTTGGCGCAAATTTCGGCGCCTCCTGATGGCGCCCTCCTTCACGTTTTTTCCTCCTTTTTTGTTGCCCACGATTTGTGGTTACATCAAATGCTACATGTCCCCCCCCAAAAGGTCATAACCACTTGGCCAAACTTTGGTCCACCTCTTCAAATCTTGACCGGTTTCTTGGCTCCTTCCCTGTCCGGACTCCGAATTGAGCTCTGAAAAATCCTGGGCATCTGGCTCGGCATCCCGCATTGGCTGGTAACTCTTTTCAATCCGCATGACAGTTTGAAAAATTATAAAAAATCAACAAGTGTCGCTCGGGTGCCTTTAAAGCACTTTGACGCTTAAAATCGTCCTAGATCGAGTCGCCGCCTTCGACGTTGAATATTTTTCCCTTGATATTCGTAAATTTTTAGCTATTTTTAAGCATTTCTCGACATCAAAATTCCGCTCTCAGTTAAATCAATCATGCATTGTACTTGTAAGCTAATTGAATACCATATACAAGAAGATTGGGTGTGGCTGGCAAATTTTCTATCCAAGGAGGTGACGTCTCGTCCCAAGGAGGAGTGCACCCTTTGCGGCCAATTAGAAGAGTTCGTGGGCATGCGATGGATGGAGTGCCTAAGCCAATCCACCACTTGGAAGGTACTATCCAATCTATACCATCAATATCAGAGGAGATATGCAGCCTTCTAGACCTAGCTACAATCTTGGAGCTTGAGATGGAGGCAATGATCGATGCATTGATTCCCATGGATGTCGAGACTTTTGATCTGCTTAGAGAGGAAGCACCCATACCATTATATGATGGGTGTTGAGTATTTCGTCTGAAGACACTGCTTGCACTCCTAAGTGTGCAAGCAAAATATGGGTGGAGCGATGTGAGTGTGACTGAGTTGTTCAGGTATCTTGTACGTACGCTTCATTGATTTCTTTTCGACACTATCATTAAAAACATTTATGCTTTTTCAAGATGTTTTATGATTTTTTTCAAGTTACTTAAATATCATATATTATCACTTGCAAATACCATGCCTGAGTCTCGTGATGATGCACGACATGTTTTACGAAAGCTTGGCATGGACTACAACAGCATCCATGCATGTATCAACGATTGCATACTGTTTCGAGGAGAATATGAGACTATGGAGACATGTCTAAAGTGTGGTACTCATAGGTATCGACAAGACTTGCAAGGGCAAACCATTCCTCAAAAAGTTCTTAGATACTTTCCGCTTATCCCCCGCATAAACAATATGTTTCGTATATCCGGCATGGCGAGCTTGACAACGTGGCATGTGCAGAATAGGTCCCTAGATGGAGTTCAACGAATATTAGCAGATTCACACGCATGGAGCCACATTGACTCTACCTTCCGAGGCTTTGCCCCCCAAGAGCCAAGGAATCTTCGGCTCGGTCTTGCAATGGATGGCGTGAACCCATTCGGTCTGCGCTCAACTTCTTACAGTGTGTGGCCTATAGTCCTTGTCAACTACAATATCCCTCCATGGCTTTCTATGAAGAAAGGACATCTCATCCTTAGCTTACTCGTCCCTGGCCGCCGCTACAAAGTCAAAAATATGGACGTGTATCTTCGTCCATTAGTCGATGAGCTTAAGATTTTGTTGGAGGAGGGGGTCACCGTGCAAGATATAAGCAAGTGTGATGGTCGACGGTCCGCCAATATTCGAGCCATTCTCATGTGGACGATACATGACTTTCTGGGATTCGGAGAGTGCTCAGGTAAATAGGCTTTCGTTCTCGTTGGTAATATCTATATTTTTTCATGTTCAAGTTTGTATTCACTAGATAGAGGTGTTGGAACATGTCTGGTTACCTCAGGTTATCATGCATGTCCATTGTGCGGGCCATAGTTAGACTCCCGAAGATCATGAACCATGAAGAAGATGGTATATCAAGGACACACCGCTTTCTTGCCAGAGGGTGATGAACTCAAGGAAGGTTTTCTTGGATGACCTCCAACACGTATGAATGCCGCAAGCTGATACGAGCTGAAAATGGTCCACGCGGAGTCACATCCAAACAGAATGCGATGGTTCTCAGTTTTCTACGAGTTGCCATATTGGACCCACTTACAGATCAACCACTTGTTGGATCCCATGCATATTTTCAAGAATGTAGGCAGCTTGCTATGGGATCACATCACAAGAAAGAGAGACATTATAGGGGCATAAATGGATTTGAAGGAGGTAGGTAAGATGGAGGTGCTTTGGCTGCAGTCGAGTGCTGATGGTCGCATGCGAATACCTCGCACTCCTTGGGTTTTGTCCACTAAAGAAGAGCGCATTGTAAAGCAAATAGTCAAGTCTATTCGCACTCCGACGGGTATGATGCGTTCTCTTATGTTTGCATTTTCTAAAGACGATCAATTATCAGGGCTAAAATCCCATGACTGGCATAAGATATGTCATGTTTGTACTACAAATGGATTGTAATTGGCATGCGTATTTTGCTATTTGGAGTGTAGCCATTGTTCATAATGCTTTCTCATTTGTGGTAGTTTGTACTACCGATCGCGATCGCATGATGCCTTACTCCAGAAATATGCGGGGCCATTTACAAGTTGTCGACTTTAGTGCAATGGATCTCACAGAAGGAGATTAAGACGTCCTCTATTGAATTCGCGAGGTGGGGAGCAGTGGAGACGGTCTGTCTCTTTGAGAAATACCTACCTACCAGCATGCTCATGATATAAATCCACCTTCTTATGCATCTTGTAGATGAAGTGGAGATTGCTGGACCTGTCCATATGCGATGGATGTTCTTCTTGGAGCACTTTATGAAAACCCTGAAAGGCTTTGTGCGACAACGAGCTCAGCCAGAAGATAGCATGGCTGAAGGTTGGTTGGTGTCTGAGGCGCTAGTGCATATTTCATAATGGATACCAACAGTGGATCCAGACAACAAAATGCTATGGTCACTGAAGGACGATAATAGACTAACAAGAGATATAGTGGTTGGAAATGGGGTAGAAAAAAGAATGGATGCTGCAATGGAGAAGAATGTGAATCGCTTTTATATGTTGCATCATGCCTCTATGGAGACGTGGCTCGCTAGGTACCAGATCGCTAGGCAAGATCGAGAGGAAGCACGATTTGAATTTTGACATAGTACACGTCATCGACCAATTCGATATCCCGAGGGCATGGAGGAGATGCCACAGTTCATATCAGCGCGATGGTTGCATGGAGCTTTGACCGCAGCGTCTCGCGAAGGGACAGAGGTCTCAATTAAGGAGTGGGAATTCTTAAGGGGATGTAGTCCAAATGTGATGACGTGTTTAGGATTTATCGTATCTATATTTTATATGCGACAACTAATTTGAGTGTTTCAATGTATAGTACAAAATATATAGTGCAGCGTGGTCATGCGGATGACATTTTCGCATGGAGCGTATTGAAAAAATGCGCTCCACAATGAACTGTGGTATCATGGCAAGGTTCGAGCAGGAGAGTCGACGACGAGCAACGGATCCAAACACGGTTATAGATGAGATGGATTATTTTGAGAACTTGCAAAGTATTATTACGGTGGATTATCGTAGCTTCTCCATGATACTATTCAATGTGTAGTGGTTCAAAGTGGTACTTAAAGGAGTTGGAGCAACAGTTCAACGAGGTTCATCTAGATTTCTCGAAATAGATTCTAAAAAAAAATAGATGGATTTGCGTGACACCTTTGTATTGCCGGCCCATTGTGAACAGGTGCATGAACTCATTTGTTTGTTAATTGTATTACGACATGGTACATGTCACAATAGTTTAATCTCTCTTGTACGTGTTTGTGAACATGTAATCTTCTATCCAAACCCCCGACAACCTCGATGGTGGTATGCTATACCTTCAGCTCCCCGAAGTGTGAGAGTATATGATCAAAGTGATGTTCCGAGCATAGATGAGGATAATATGTAAATAGAGGGGTCGATATTGCAAGGGGTAGAGACCACCAAATGCTTGGAGTATGCAGAGGAGCCAGCATTGGCTAACAATGATGGAAATACAGGAGTCCAAGAATTCTTTGAGAACAAGGTGAACTCATCCTTTTGTGGTGACATGTCTATCGACCTTCCAGTGTATGCGGAGTTGTGTTAGGAGATTGACATGGGACCATAGGATACTTCATACTTGGAGCATCTACTTACTCAATTCGTTGACTAATCGCTTATAAGGGTACATAAGATATACATTTTAAGTGAGATCATTTTTTTAGCATTTATATTACCGTGCTTTGTATGATTTAAATTGATTATACTAACATCATTTTTTGTCTGTGCAGGTGACCTTTTTGGATACTTAGATCATCAGGATGAGTCGAGGGATGAGCGATGAGGAGTTGCACGATATCTTCACACGCATGTCTCTAGATCAGATGGCGAGATTCAGAGACATGGCGGACCAGGAGCTATCTTGGACATCGTCAGGCTGCTTTATTAGATCTACTTCGGCGTGATTAGATGTTTTAGCTTTGAGCAGACGAGGTCGATGCTCTAGACTTGGGCCAGAGGGAGGGAGTGCTTCAGGGTTAGGGAGACGCTATAGAGATACGGAGGTAGTGAGCCCGCAGCCGGCACGGGATACAGGTGCTACTCCTCGCTCTTGTAGAGGTTCTAGGGAGCGTGGCTCAGGTGGTTGCTGTGGAGGCACGGATGCGATGTCTTCGTCTCGTCGTTCTACTGGAGTTGCGTCACCTCTAGGATTTGTCACACCTGCGGGGATGTCTACTCCACTTACTCTTGCTTTTTCTCAGCCCTTTGCATGTGGCACCCCTATGGTGCTACACTGATAGATATTACCTCGGTCGGTACACTGTATGTACAGGGGTCTCCTAGATATACCCAAGAGCGTGGACGCAGGTGGGAGAGGATCCATCTTAGGCATATCCCAGAGGGCTATGCCTATCTTGTCGATGATAGGTCAGGAGCCATTATCATGAATGATGAGGGGAGGAGGGTGATGGCTCGCATGAGAGAGTTGTGCCAACAAGTTTTTCGGCACAACGTCTTCGATCATTGAAAAAACATACCGGAGGGGAGCAAGGACTACATAGCAGCATCCTTGCATGAGGAGTTTCTGGTTCCAGCCACAACAGATAGATTTTCTATGGGTTGGATGATGAACTGCATGCGTGCATATATGTCACACAAATGATCGGATGCACGCAAGGCACTCAAGAGTGGGGCTACAAATCCCGAGTGGCTAGATGCGGACGACTGGCGCCGATTGAGGGAGGAGGCTACAGATTCTCCAGGACGTTGGAGTCAGCAGCGCGAGGCAGCGAGAGCATGACTAGAGGTAAAGTGGTCCATCATCTTGGGAGTGGCAGCCACATGACATATCTAGAGGACTTTGTAAGTTTTTCTTTTGTTTTTCTTGCTTATTTTTTTGCAATATCCTTTGTACTGACAATCATGTTTCCAACAGTTAGTTTTTTGTTTTCTTTGCAGCACTCCATTACAAATCGTGATCCAACCGACCTTGAGACTCGATATGTAGAGAGGCACAGACTCACTGTATTGATCGACTGATTGTATAGACGCGACGGCCCTATAAGGCACTCATCTTTATTGTCTGTAGTTACCATGTTTAATTAGAATGCATTATTGTATGGTGGATTGATGTGTAGTTGTTTCTTTTTTTGCAGAGTCCGTTCGATGCTCCTTTGCGGTGGGACTAGCTTTCGGATGGCGAGGATGTATAGCTCACCCTTGGATCCCTGGAGCTCACACACCCTTCTTTTTTGGTTTCCTGATTTGTGTAAACATTTTATATGTAGTAGTGATATCTTGCCATGATTGTACCAGTCGCTTTCATTATACGATCATGTATTTATTTCATGTCTTAGTGTTATGATTTAAGTACACTTTGTTTTTGTTTACACGAACATTGTACACAGTGCAGAAACTATTTTGTATGGCCCAAATAAAGCACATAGTGCTATATCTGACCTGCCACAAATTTTTTTTCCTTGTCACCGTCACTATTAGCATTGCAAATTTATCTGCACGTGTCATTATTGGCATCGTTATTAGCATTGCAGAGCGTCATTATCAGCGTCGTTATTTGCATTGATATTTATATTTTCGTCGCTTTTAACGTTGGTATAAGGCCTATATCTTGTAGTGTTGGACTGTCTCTACTCTGCTTTTTACTAGAATTTTCTCTTTTTCCACAAGAGCCAGGCGACGCGTCAAGGTCTTCACTCTTCGTTCATTTTGCCCTGTCTATTCTTGAGCGTTCTTTTTCATATCTTCCATACTTTCTCCTTGTCTTTGTATCGGGGCCATGAGTCTCTGCTCCTGGTCTTCCAATTCCTTACTCATTCTCTCCTGCTTGTTTTTTCCAAGGCTTAACTTTTCTGTCATGTCTTTCATCTCTCTACGGCGTTGCTCCTCTTCTTGCTTCCTTTCTTCTTCTTTTGCGGTGAACTCTTCCATGACTTATTCGATCCCATCTGTTTTTGCTACCAATTCCACATGTTGCATGATTAACAGCTTATATTCTCTCTACATTTTCACTAGCTCTTAAGTTTCATCTTCGAGCTGTTACCGCCAACTTTCCTCCTTGTTACTTTTGGCCTTTAGTTCTTGTTTTAGCTCAGAGATCTCATTTTGTTGCATAGCTATTTGCCTTGTCTTTTTAAGCTAGAAGGTTGCTACTGACTCCTTTTCTGCTTCCAACTCGACCACCGCTATCCTTCTTTCCTTCTTTGCCTTCTCTGCTGAGAGAGTAGTTCAACAACATATTCATTATCATTTGCTAGTGGCGTCATAGTAGTGGGGATTGGAGTAGTCGAAACTTCCACCTTTTGGTGTTTTGGATCTTGCCTAAACTCAGCATTTGTGGCCGGTCTTTTCTGCCCTGCGGCCATAATCTTCACACTCTTTCTTTGAGCTAGTTCCTTGTTAATGAAGCACTACATCCAGGTCACAAAATTGTTTACATCGGCGCTGGTCAGAATGCTTGGAGTGAGAGTGGTTGCTTCGCTAGTGGGCACAAGAGGGGTGGGATAGGATGAATGGGAGCCTTGCCTTTGCCTTTGATGGCCACAGGCGGTATGACTTCGGGTACCTTAGAGCTTGAGCTAGGTTTCTCATCCTTGGGCGGGCTTAAAGCCCCTAGGTCATCGAGTTTGCTTTGCTGTTCTAACCGGTGAGTTGCTTTGGCCATATCTGCCTCCTCCTTTCTCCTCAACTCCACCTCCTTTTCTGTAGCTCTTCTCTCTCTCTCTTCCTCTGTTTTCTTTGATTCTTTTGCTAGCTTTTTAGCTTCTGCCTTTTCTTTCTTCTTCCTCTCTTCAACCTCTCTTAGGGATTCCCTCTTGGCTCTCTCTAGATCTTCTTTTTCCTTCTTCCTGCTCTCATCCTGTTTCTTTTTCCGAGATGTCTTTTTAGTGGGCTTCTTTGTTTTTTTTCTTTTGGATTGAGCCTCCTGATCCTCTTTCTCTATCTCAGTTTCTATCCTGTCACACTCAATGGCTCTTTCTCCTGGTGGATTGGTGACCTATCTGGGGTCTCATCTGCTCCTTCTTCTCCTTGTTGAGCTTCTTTTACAGCCTCCTGGATGATGACTGTCAACACACTTCTATATCCGATAAAAGAGACTTTCGAGGAAGGTCTATTCCTCTCAGTACTTTTAGAGACTGGGGATTCTCCGCCTACTTGTCTGCTGTCCAGGGCTAGTGCTTTGGCTACTTGGTCTATATTCTTTTGCACGTAGTCGTTCCAGTCTAGCTCATCCAAGGTGTGGGTTGCCACATTCTCCAACACATGCACACTTATTCGGTGCATGAGGGAGTTATAGTTATGACTGGAGAAGAGTGAGCGCACCAATTTTTCTTGCATGCAGGTCTCAGCATCGGGGATATCCTGTATGCTGACACCGTCATTTGTCCAAACATCCTCCCTCTTCATCTTAAGCATAGCATACACATCTCTCTCATGTTTTTTCTCCACCTTAGGTTCTAAACCCAGTGCCTTCTCCACCGAGGCCTAGTTCAATGGCACATGCACATGTTTAGCATTCTCCCCTCTTCCCACAGTGCAGTTTCGCATTCTTGATCGAGGTTGTACGTTCTCAAAAATCCTACACACTTTGTGTGATCAGGCTCCTGCGCAAACTTCTCCAAGTACTTTGAGAGGTTACATTGTTCCACTACTCTCCTTGCAGCCTCCTCCTTTTTGGCTACCACCTTCTCGAGGTTGTGGATACTGTGGAACTTAGCTGGTTATAAGCACGGTTTTCTAAGGTCGGTGAGTACGATCTTGTTGTGATATCTTTCGTTCCTGTCATGAACCATCATTCTTATTAGTGCTTCCAAAACAGTTATCTGTTGAAAATAAAGACTTCATGTTTGTTGAATGAAAACATTTAAGCTCCAACATAAACTTTTATTTCAAACTTGTCACCCTTTATTTTAAAATTTTTGTGACATTTTTCCTCAATCGTGAGTTAACATGTTTCTTTTCTTTCTGCGTTTAAGTAGACTGAGGTTTTCATAGTGGTATGTTTTTTCTTATGTGTTCATGCAGTTGCTTGATTTTGATTGGTTCTGATTTAACTCATGTTATTGATTTACTCTCACCCTCCCCTTCCGCATTTGAGAAGAATCCTTCCTAGGATTGAAGGCTAGCGGGCCAAGGGCATTTAGCGTGCAGGTCGAGTGTTTACTTTCACATGAGCCAAGCATAGAAGTCTAGATTGTACTCCAACTGAGCTTCGCAGACTTCAACTTTTAATCCTTTGAAACATTATTCCCATGGGGTAGCCACATACGAAATGAACATATGCAATTGACACCAGTTTCCTTTAATGAATCTTCCGATACACTGTTTCTATAGCCTACAGGGCAGCCACACATGAATGAATGCATCTAACACCAGAATCAACACAACAATATTGACAGTGTATATAACACCAATGAATTATAAGAGCAATGCGGATCTAGGTGCAACCATTAAGTTACAATCCACTATCAGCATTGTAGAGGTAGGGTAATGTACTACACTGTCGTTGGTGTGTTGATAATTGTGTTACAGGCATTAATTCATTCGTGGTTGCCCTGTAGGAACAATGTGTTAGAAGATTTATTGAAGGAGATACTGGAAGCAAAATAGTGTGCATAATGTCATGGATTGATGAAGGGAATTTTAAAGCCAGTGAGATACTGACAGGTGCATCATACTACCAAATGTATCTTTAATATTCTCCTCATTGGAAAATCAAAGGAGCGGAGGGGGTGAGCCTCAGCACTATCTTCCACGGGGTCTTTAAGACCCCAGGGAGTTGGGATCAATGGCTGTCATTGACCCCGAAAAAAGGCACGCATTCGAACCGCTACTTTATGCAAAAGTAAACCCAACCACATTTAAAAACTTACCCAGCAATCGGAAACCCAACCAACCAAAAAATGGGAGTTGATGGAGGAATGGCGTCTCGAAATTCGGGGTTGTTTGCTGCCACATACAAAAGTAAACCCATCCCAGGTTTATAAATGCAACCAGCTGGTGAAATTGATTGCATGGGCTGCCAATGTAAGAAGATAATAGATTCTGTGGGGCCCACTATCTCTAATACAAGTTTTTGAATCGTAGAACAAAAGTAAACCCAGCCATTATAGTGAACCCAACCATTAAAGTAAACCCGGTCTTGGATGTAAACTGTCCCGACCTGGAACCGAAAGCCGAAAAGCTCTCGGTATTACCCATAGGAAAATCCTGCACGCAGGGCGCATTCGTGTCATGTTGTGAACGGAGGTTTGAGGCCCATATTGCTACCGCATACAAGCTCACGAGATCATTGGAACAAAGGTTTGAGGTTCATATTGTGATTTCTTGCTCATGGCTTCCACTACAAGGTGCATATCTCTCTCTCTTTTTTCCTCTCATATTTGCATTGGATGCATTGTGACATTGGAATGATGTTTTGGTGATATATACGTATGTAGTCAACACGCATGGATTATGGAAAGTGACATTGAGATCGATGATCTCGACACCGATGAAGAGACATCAGATGGATCATCAAGTGATGAGGTTGAGATGCTTGATTTCTTAAGTGGAGACAATGATTCGGCACCACAAGAAATCACCATCAATGCACCAAGCCCAGCTACCTATACCTCATCAAAGTACTTCTCTTTCAATAGAGAGACTTACGGCTTGATGGTTAGTGATTTGAGCGAGCAGAAGGCCATCACATTGGAGATGCTCAAGCAACTCCATAGGAGGGAGTTGCTCGACTTGAAGAAGTGGAAAAGAATCAGAGAAGGTCTTTGCATTGGTAGAAATGGCGATGGACACATTACATTGGCCTTGAAATCAAAGCCATCATTGCGCATTGGTAGAAATGGCGATGGACACATTACATTGGCCTTGAAGAAGTGGAGAAGAATCAGAGAAGGTCTTTGCATTGGTAGAAATGGCGATGGACACATTACATTGGCCTTGAAATCAGAGCCATCATTGCGCATTGCATGTATAGAGGAGTGGGAGAGCATATTCCTTGAAAATCACATAAATAAGGTTACAGGTGCTCATGAGGGTATCAATGCCACAATTGATTCCATCAAATCCACATGGTATACTGACTTGAGAAGGCATGGCATTCCTCTTGCGTATGTGAGAGATCTCATCGGTGGGTGTACTTGCAAGGTGTTCACAAGGCCCCATGGTTATAAAGGCCCATTTCTATTTCATGGGAAGGTTCTGGAAAGAAGAGCACCCATCTTGGAGCTTACTGTAGATAGATCTCTTGTCGAGCGGAGGCTTCAAGAAATCATGCTTGAACACAAAGTTAGGCTGGGTAAGGTCCGCTCGACCAAAAAGCATGGTTTAGGGAAGACAATAGTGGAATATGCATGTCATCGCAGTGGTAGAGCAACTCGAAAGGGCTCCCGAATCTGTAGGTTGTGAACCTCGAAGAAATGTGGTTTCCCTTTCAAGGTGCAGATCGAGTACAAAGACAATCTCCATGATGTCACTATACGGGTCCATGGACCACACGAGGGTCATGTACCTGGATCTCGTATTGACTTGTATCACTTGCCGATGCATCTAGCTGTGATTGATTACTGCAAGGATGACCTGTTTGACGTTGGGACATGTCGCCACGTTGCCAAGATGAGCCTAACCAAGGAGCGGTTTCATTTGAAAAATGCATCTCCATTGGATCGTGTCATTTATAGGTTCTTCATGATACCAAGGGAGGTGCAGACACTATCATACCAAATGCGAATTGAAGGTATGCTACCTTCTAAGCCATTGCCTCTATGATATTAGGTTGCTTTTGAGCGTCAATGTTCTGCGTGTCGTCTTGCTCTGCAGGCAAACTTTCAAAGGATGATTGGACGGCAATGTATTTGGAGGCTCTTCGTCTACGAGATCAAAACAAGGTATTTGTCATATTCTCATTAATGTTTATAAGCTGTGAAAATTAGTACATCTATTTGATAGTATCATCTACATGGTCTTTTAGGTACTCTATTGCCAACCATACAATCCTCATGCAAAAGAGGACAAGGACAAACCATTCGTACTGATAGTCCAAGATGAATGGATGTTGCAAATGAGTAAGAGGTTCTCAAAGAACAATGCTGGGGCAATCGATAGCACATTCAAGACCAATGTGTTTGGTCTTCTGCTTTATGCGGCGGTTTTACCAAACCAACATGGGTGGGTATTCCTATTTGGTTTATGCTATGCACTAGTGACAATGGGTCAAACCAAGAGATTATGGCTTTGCAAATCACCATAAGACTAGTCCTCTCTAGGATGGGAGATATTCGCCCTCCTGCCCTGGTGATTGATAAGTCCCAGCCAGAGCTGGAGGCGCTCTCGAAGGTTGTTTTGGAAGACCCTCATTGTTGGACCACTGACTACCTTGGTGGCAACAAACGTCAACATGCATGCCATATTATTCTATGTTGATTCCACACAAAGAAAGCATGGGTTGAAAATCTCTTGCCACAGGTACATCTTTTCAATATCATTTTACTTTTAAGCATTACCTTTTTGTGAATTCCATGAGCTTGACAGTGAGTACTTCACATGTTCTTGCGTGAATCAAGGTCCCTACAGATGAGCGTGATCATGTGTATGCCTCTTTGTCCAATCTTATGCATTGTCCTACAGAGTCATAGTTTGATGATATGTTTGAGTAATTGCTTCATCATTATTCCGCTCATCCAAATGTGGTCCGATATGTTACTAATGGATGGTGTGGGAAAGATTGTATTTGGCGTGCAAGATGGCCCAAGTTTGATCGCATGTTTCCACATGGCAATGTCGACACAACCAACCTCATTGAGAGACTTTGGCAATATATCAAGTACACTCTACTTGATACTAGGATCAATAGGTTCATTTTGGATCTGCTGCACGCCCTTGTTGGTGACTCGTCATCGGGGTCTAGAATGGGTGGATCGGTCGACTCTGGAGTTTTTCAAGCAAAAGCAAGAGATAGGTAATGTGGTCAATTTCCTTTCTATTTCCACATTTGACCTTTCCTTGAAACGCATTGTTGTCTTATACATGTTTTTTATGCCAGCTGATTCTGAGCGCTTCAAAGTCTATGGGTCAAGCACGAGTCATACGGCCAGATTGACAGCAAGGGAGAAGATTCTTCAGTGGTATGAGCAAGATCCCTCCTCTCTTCAAGTCATTAACGAGGGGACCATGTTGTTTAAAATAGCGAGCACAACCCAACATGCAAAATGGTATTATGTAAGTGTACAATCAAACTACTGTGATTGCCCTGATTGGTCGACTGACTATAAACATCTTCATGGTTTGAGGCTCATCTTGAAGAGATATTTTCCTCACCTTCATGAGGTTCTCCCCATCATCGATAGTGCGCATGCCTTTGATGACATAAAGGAAAGACCAGGTGGCGACGAAATCCCAGGATTGGAGAGACCAGGTTTCGATGGTGGTGTGCAGGAAGGGGATCTCGTGTCCTCCATCGCAGACTTTAGAGGGCTCCTTCAAAGGATCGAGGATGGGATTCCATCCTACACAACGGCACAGATGGATGCTTGTATGCACCAATTAGAAAGTGCTAAAGAGTCTCTTGTTCACATGTTCACTCCACAGGAGATTGACATGTCTAAAAAGGGCGAGATCTATCAGATCCAGGAAAATGTCACACAGACACGCCTAGGGCATGGCAAGGATCATCGTCATCATCCAAACGAGAGAGGGGAGTCTTCATCACAACCCAAGCGTCCATCTATCACAGGCGTGTTAAGGTGCAAGCATCAAGGAGGGAGGGGCCGTGTGAGGTTTAGCCCAAAACCTCGCATATATTTTCCTCATTGCTGCACCAAAACATTTTTGGTGAACCCTCTGGTAGTGTATTCATGCCATACTTGCCATGTACTGCTCCCTCTATCCTTGCAGTATGCTCCTCGTCCAGCGGATTCTATCTTGATCAGCAGGGCGGTGCGACTGTATGGTGAGTCTTACATTGGCACTTGTCGTATTTTGTATTGCACCTACACCAGTGAGAATGAGGATCGACAATTTTCTCTCTCATTCCCTAATGGGTCCACGATCACAGAAGTTTTGGCATCTAGGTCCAGAATTTTTGTATTGTACACATGATTATCCATTTAAGTGAAATCCCATTGGCATCTCAACTTTGGATTCGTCTCTAACAATGTGTATGGCAAACTTTGCATTCGTCTCTAACAATGTGTTCATACAAACTTTGATGGTAGAAAATTTGCATATGATTGCATAATATATGGCAAATGACAACAATTCATCATGGGCACATAGATACATACAAGGAAACTTTACATATGCAAATGCCACTCTTGGTCCTCTTTTTTGGCTAAACGTATACAACAATATTCACCTCCAAGGATAGGTCATAATTTCAATATAAGCCTAGTACTTAGATAGCTCTAGAACTTTAAGACTTGTATGTAGTTTTCAAGTTCTCATTTGAGCTAAAAGAGGATTTAGGATTTCTTCTTAATCTTGAGTTTTGGAAGAGTTAAACTTCCACACCTTATTTGTGTCCATGTACCTCTCCTCCTTCTTTCTTATGCAACTCTTCATTAAACCTTGGAAAAGCATAATCTTTCATTTTGCATTTGAGTATTTTGGTTCATAGCTCTTTTTAGTTTACTTTATTTCATGTTTCATGGTTGGAATTAGCTTAAAGATCAAGTATTCAGCAATGTGTGTTAGCTTATGGGTGTCCTAAAGGTAATGCTATGCCTCAAAAGAGAGTTGAGTGAGTTGAGTTCAACCCCCCTCACTTAGCAATTCTAAATCTATCATCAATTTTAGCCATGTACATGAAACAAAGAACTATGTTGAAGCGAGTTGAGTAAGACTATGTCAAACAAAAAGGCATGAACAAGAATGCAGCATAAGATAATGTCTCTTAATATTCAATAAGTGTTGCATGTAAATGGAGGAGAATAGCTCCACGACATTCTAGTCTCTCTCTCCCTCTTTCTCTCTCTCTCTCTCTCATACACACATACACACACACACACACACACACACACACACACAAAAGTGAGTTGAGTGAGTTGAGTTCAATCCCCCTCACTTAGCAATTCTAAATCTATCATCCAATTTTAGCCATGTACATGAAACAAAGAACTATGTTGAAGTGGGTTGAGTAAGACAGTGTCAAACAAAAAGGCACGAACAAGAATGCAGCATAAGATACTGTCTCTTAATATTCAATAAGTGTTGCATGAAAATAAAAGCATGTAGATGGAGGAGAATAGCTCCACGACATTCTAGTCACACACACACACACACACACACACTCTCTCTCTCTCTCTCTCTCTCTCTCTCTCTCTCTCTCTCTCTCTCTCTCTCTCTCTCTCTCTCTCTCTCTCTCTCTCTCTCTCTCTCTCTCTCTCTGTGACATAATAAACCATGACACAATAAACCATGACGTAATAAACCCCAAACCATAGCATAAAAGCATTACCTTGACATAAAAAGACTTGACATAAAAGAAACCTTGACATAAAAGAACTTAACAAAAGAAACCTTGCATAAGTATCATTACATAAGAGACCATAAGACCTTGACAAGTGAGTACATGTCTGCCGCAAACCATGACCATAAGTGAGACCATAAGTCCATGACTGCCACAAACCAAGTAAATGTTCATAACCATATAATCCACACAAGATCACCTCTTCAACACTCCAAGTGCCCACTGGTAAAGGTCCTCCTTCAAAGTTGTAACATATGCGGCATTGAACCATTTTTTTATTAACTGCAATACGATAAGTTGATTATGGATTGACGTATGCACACTAGACCATTCAAAGTCGCATAGCAAAAGCAATTATACCAGTATAGGCTTACCCAGTTATTGGTTGGTTTCCCAACCACGCCACCCTCGATGAGTAGTCTTATGTAAGCCATCACGTAGAATCCACAGTCTACTGTATTTGTTTGTTGAGGGGCCTGTGAAAAGAGATTCTAGTCATCTTTATGTGAACAACCCTATGTTACATTTCTAAGTGACAATATTACTTTAACACTATAGTGACACACCTTAATGTGGACGAGCTTCATTTTATCCACGTCCGATAGAAACTTGGCGCATGTTGGGTCTGTACAAAGCCTCGATAATGTAAACACTGTCCTGAAACACAGACACAAAAGCAATGAACATAATACATATGTGACACAATATATTACATGGATGCATATAGATTGTTAAGATACATATGTACATAGGGTAGACATTCCGTGAAATCAGTGTATTCCAACGAGTCAAGGCATAGGATGGCGCCCTGATCACTAGGTAATTTTTCAACCTTTTTTAGCATAGGGTTGAAGATCACAAAAAGGCACCAATGTGACTTGTACATCAAAGATTGCTATTAAAACTAGTGCATCAAAGGGCTATGATTTGTCACTTTCATTAAGTATGCATGCATGAACTACAAACCTAAATGTGGCCCTCGTGGGATCGCAGCTATCAAAGTAATTTCTCAATGATACACCATCGTCTTGTGGCTCAACTATATTGATGTATGGAAACCACAGACTATCCACGAAACATACATCATGCACGTGCTCTCTTGGAATCACATACTCCATCCAACTATGAATGAAAGCTAAAATTAGTTTAGTAAAATAACAAAAACCCTAGCCCTAATCATCAGGCAACCACCAAGAAAGCTATAACTAGTTTAGTAAACTTACATGGCAACAAACTCATAGTACGGGTGGATGCTTCCTCTACGCACCGCAATGCATCCAACAAAGCATGGTCGACATCCACACGGAGTTTTGAACATAGAGCCACGAAATCGATATGTACGGAACTCTCTAACCTAAAATAATACCAGAAAGCAACCACACACAATGCAACCAAGCATAAATACAAGAAATACAACACAATGAAAGCATTACAATTAATAATAATGCACCTTGAGATTGTACTTTTTTGCCTCCTCATCTTGACAGGAGAGCCATTCTTAAAGATGTCAACCGAACTACATCCAATTGTGAATATGCAGCGGGGTGCGTCGCTTGGATACTCAAGAGGGGAGAAGATGGTGATTGAGATGGGTCGAGGTGATAGGAGGAGTGATGTGAAGCACTTACTCCCCTTGCCCTACAATGCCATAACCATAACCATAATCCTAAAGTATTAATCTAACATGACATAACATAACCATAATCATAACTATAATCATAACCTACATAACCATAGCATAACCATGACATAACATAACCATAATCATAACTATAACCATAACCTAACATAACCATAGCACATCCTAGCATAAGCATAACATAATCCATAACCATAACCATAAGCCACAAACTTGCCCATAAACTAACATGAAAATCCATAACATCGCCAGTGGATGGAGTACCAGTCCGCAACAAGCTATCCATCTCCATCTGAAAGTTTTGCTCCGCTGTTTGCAACTCAGGATGGTGGTCTAGAACTTGACCCTCATCCTCAATATGAGGCACATCCTCAGACTCTCGTGTGCGAGGCCGTTTCTAAGGAAGGCAACTTGTGAGTGAATATACATATATAAAAAATGATAAACTCAAGGCCAAGGTAAAAAAATTACATTTGCATATGATACTATAGAAGCGAAAACAATATCAGATAAGAGACTTACATGTTTTTGGTAGCCATCCGCTATTCGACTCTGAGTTCTCTGCACACGCTCATCTATTTTGGAATCATATTTGCCTATCTGTCTACTCGCAAATGTCTCCACATACTCCTGCCTCTCCATGGCACGCTCAGCATCTTCGAGTAAGTCCAATAATGAGCTTGCTTTCACATACTGAGCCTTCTCGTACTTACTCCGGGCCAAACTCAATTTTCTTTTAAGGTTAGAGAACCAAGCCTCTGCTTGGCGGCGCCAAGCACCAACAGTATGGCGAGCATGCTGTGTGCCTATGGGACGGCCGGTCTTTCGACATGGAATATCAAAGTGGATACTATGCTCATCCTTCAAATGCTCTATCATCCTTGCCCGTCTCTTTATGTTGATACGCCTCTTCGGACAAAGAATATCAACACGGCATTGACGGGCAAGAGACCCATCAGGCAGTGTGATCTCCATGTACGGTGGGTTTTCCTATGTAAAACGACATTCTATTAAGTATCACATCTTAAGAGTATGCTTACTAACAATATCGAAAGTAGAATAAACACTTACCTGAGTGTAGCTCGGCACATCTTTTTCGATGGATGTGTGAGATACACCTGCCGTTGCAAGAACCCCTCTACGAGCACGACGAGGAGATGATACAACCTAAATAAAAGAAACGAAACTACACAATATGTGAGAAATCAATAATAAACGTCAAGAAAACCCTAAACTAATATTAAATAAGACATCTTACTCTCGTATTTTTTCGTGAATGGACATCCAACGAAGGATGGCTGCGAGTGCGTGGAGCCATTTGCCGGATGTAAAAGCGTGCCTACCTACTCATAACCATAACATAATCCATGTCACAAAACAACAAAAAGTGAGTAGTTTCTAACTACTCATAACCAAGTACATATAAACTAAGTACAAAGGAAGTGAGTACTCCATGACATAATCCATGACACAGTATCGTCCATAAATACTCATAATCCATAACAAAATCCATGTCACATAATCCATGATAAGTACGTTACAACAAAAAGTAAGTAGTTCATAACTACTCATAACCATGACATAAACCATATAACATAACAAAATCCATAAAGTAATCCATCATGACAAGTACATGACAACAAGAAATGAGTAATTCATAATGCTTCCCAAATATTGTGAGCCCCATCCTAGATTAGCAAAATAATCAACATGCTCTTCAAAAAATGAGTAGCATGGCTTACTTTTGTGGACATGCTCGATGAAAGACCAAAGATTGAATATCTCATGATTCGTGACCAATGGTGGATGCCACATCCAATCTAATGACTAGATGTGTTCTATTTAGTAACAATAAAAAAGTCCATCCATCAAATAATTGATGTATCCTATTCAAAAAATTGGTAGCTATTAATAGTAGGTCAGATACCTCTAATGTAACAATTCTTCACCAAGTTATCACCTCACTACAACCACTTCCAAGTACTAGTGTCTTGCCTTATTGTTCCTAGTGCAATAATATAAATTTTGACATTGTAACATGGTTGTTGGGCTTCCTATATGATTCCAATTAATGGATTTTGAGAAGAATTGAGACTCAACACATTTGTACAATTCCCAACACTCGCCAAAATTGACCTATATCGATAATCTATAGGTAGATCTATGCTTTGCACATGTATTAATTGCCATATTCCTAATGGTATGCGGCCATTAAGTAGATTTTGGGACATGGAAAAAGCTAAAAGTGATGATTGGTGGGCTTACAACTACATCAAAAGGATAGTCCCATTAATGTGGCTGCAACCAAGATCGAGGTTCTACATTGTAATCATATTTGAAAATGACATTAGGCTTGTGACTACATTAGGGGTAGTCCCATTACTACGATTGTAACCAAGACTGAGGTTTTTTGTTGTAATCATATTCCAAAATGATAGTGACGTTAGCAACATAGAGACCTAATCAACAAACCTTGAAAATGCCAAGTGATGGCACTTGGACTATGCTATGGTTGTTGGGCTTCTTATATGATTCCAATTAATGAATTTTGAGAAGGATTGAGACTCAACACATTCATACAATTCCCAACACTTGCCAAAATTGACCTATATAGATGATCTATAGGTAGATCTATGCTTTGCACATTTATTAATTGTCATATCCCTAATGGTATGCGGCCATTAAGTAGATTTTGGGGCATGGAAAAAGCTAAAAGTGATGATTGATGGGCTTGCGACTACATCAAGGATAGTCCCATTATTGTGGTTGCAACCAAGATCGAGGTTCTACATTGTAATCATATTTGAAAATGACATTAGGCTTGTGACTACATTAGGGGTAGTCCCATTAGACTTGTGACTACATTAGGGGTAGTCCCATTATTACGATTGTAACCAAGATTGAGGTTTTTCATTGTAATCATATTCTAAAATGATAGTGACGTTAGCAACATAGAGACCTAATCAACAAACCTTGAAAATGCCAAGTGATGGCACTTGGACTATGCTTAGCATGTATGCAATATGGTACTACTAACTCCAAGCATTGGCACTTCCAACATAAGTAACTCTTCCAACATCAATATGTTTGCATCCAAAGAGAGCATTGTTATGAGATTATTGTGAAATTATACAAAAGGATTGAAAGATGCAAGGTTTCCCAAATATTGTGAGCCCCAAATACTAGTCTAATCCATATTCAATCACATTGATACTAGTCTAATCCATTTTATTGATCGAGGCAATCAACCAAGAGCGAGAGACTAAGACAAAATGAGACAAGGTGTGGCAATTTATGAATAGATAAAAAATCATTACGTGGTGACATGAAAAGGTGACAACATTCTAATACATCGTATTGCCTTGAATCCTTCAAAGGCACCAAGAATACATAATATGGCTTCAACACACACAGAATTTAGGATCCTCATCTGTTGCATATTGAGACATAGACAGTGAAGCGTAAGACATCTACGAAGAAGACAACATGATGAGGATCATTACCTTCTGTCCTAGCCCGAAACCAATAAATAGAGACTCCCCCAAGCCCAACAAAGCGCACTCGAACAGCGACTAGCCGCAAGTCGTAGGCCTTGACGTGCTCTCCCACGATGCAGGTAACGGGACGTGGTTGACCACAAATGTGCGCTCCAGGTATGCAGAGAAACGGCTGTTTGAGTGGATAAGGGTTTTGCATAATCAAATTTGTAAACGGGGCAAAAGATGTCGCTTGAGTGGGTTGCGATTTACAAAGACATGTATGGAAATTGCACGTGACCAGTCCGCAGAGAGGAACCACTTGTCATAACAAACTAGTCCGTAGAGAGGGTGTTACCACGCATGCAAGGTCAGCTAGGTAGGCGAAGAAGAACATGTGCCTCCTGTGACGGCCTGTGTAGGTGAAGAAGAACGGGCGCCTCCTATTTTGCTTGTGTAGGCCTGTGTAGGCGAAGAAGAAGGGGCTATGTGTAGGCGAAGAAGAACGGCGTCCAGTGTAGAATGGCCTGTGTAGACCCCAGGAAGCAAAGGATAAATTGGGGGGCCTATGCAAATGGGCGCCTCCTGCCAAAACACAGCTGTGAAGTCGCGAATCAATGTCAAATACATAAAGGGTGCTTGCCTAAGCATGAAGCTGCTTGGCAGCTCTTTGCACTACAAAACCTAGATCTAAACTCACCTGAGGGCTTCGAGGAGGGAGAGAGGTGCTCGACGCTCGTAACTCGACGGTGGACGGCAAATCGGGGACGCTGCAGCCTCTTGTGACGCAAATGAAGACGATAGAACGGCCCTAAGCAGCGAGCGCGTGCCTCCAACCTCTAGGGCTAGCTGGGCAAGGCTGCAACATAGCTGAAGACGCTGAACTAAGAGTGGGAGGGTCTAGCTGGCTGTCTAGCCCTAGGCCGAGTGCGCACCTCTAGCGTCCTTGAACCTGTTGGAGAGCACTAGTGACTACAAGGTCCGTAGCTACTAGCTATATCAAAGGTGATAGCATGGCACACGCTATTGTGGGTATGAGAGAGAGAGAGAGAACGGAAGGAATGGCATTCGTGAGAAACAAGGTGCATCTGCAACTTCGCATGTGCACACGTGTCGAGGCCACCCTGTTCGTTGGCGGCGCTACATTCTTTGGGCCCCTCCCAATTATAAGGAGTTAAGGCGTCTCCAGTTTCGCATGCGCACACACTTCTCCCCAGTATCATCGACGGGCACTTTTCTGGCTGGACAGGTTTAAAATTGTGGGCGGGCTCACGAATTTAGGATGGGTTTACTTGAATGTGGATCGACGTCCGCGATGTGGTCCTGAGGAGGGGGGTCAATGACAGCCGTTGATCCCAACTACCCGGGGTCTTAAAGACCCCGTGGGAGATAGAGCTGAGGGGGGGCGAGAAAGCACCTGGTAATTGCTCCTGTACAGCTCAACAGTGGCGGCGTGTGCGAGCAGCATGTGATGAGCAGCGATATAAGGCTCAGGAGTCAGTGGAGGAGTTTCCTGCAGTGCAATTGTAAGGCGGCAGACCTACACTGCATCTTCCGAGGGGGCCCCACGCCCCCGCATAAGCAAATGCAACATAGTCATTGCCTTCCTCCAATGTGACCCAATGTTTCACTCGATCCCCAAAAGCAGCGAAGCAGGCATTCGCATAATTCACAAAGTCATCACTCCCAGATGCAAGCTTTTTCAGTTGAGTCTGTTATGGCGTGCATCATCAAATTATTAGGTGGTACCACTTTTTGAGAATATATATATGGCATCAAAGCAAGCATTTTAACAACTGCATATGATGCTATAATCACTGGTTACAACAAGTTTGGGTCAACGTTTCACAGCTCATAATAACAATCTTACTCCAACAAGTCCATGATTTAGACTCACATAAACAACGGGCTCAGCAGACCTCCATAAGCATCCTCCAGGACTTGTGGCATGTCTTGCTCATACAGAACAAAATGAGGCTCAATCCCTGCACCCACCAGAAGCGAATGAACGTATCATGATCTAACTTCCAAAACTTAGCAGCTGCCTGTATTGAAGCACACAGTTATAATTCACCTTGGACTATCATCTCATTAATCGCATCATTGTAATGCGCAACTACCTTCTCGTTCAGCTCACCAGTGCCATCTGGAACCAGGTGTTTGGACCTTTGATCGGTAAAAGGACTAGAAACATTGCTACGAAATGCTCAGATTGGTTCTGCATGAACAAATTAAGGTTAGGGCATTGATCAGTTACTTGGGAATATCCTCGCCCAAGATATGGAGATTTTGAAGGAATCCATTCCCAAATCTTTCACTAGTCCAATGTCTTCCTGCCACAAATGGTAGGTCCTCCTCTAAGTTATACCACTTGTTTCAAGAAATGAGAATGGAAAACTAACTCACACAGCCCTGGTAGTGAAAGCTCTCTCTGATTCAGAATTATACCTCTATGCCTTTCAGTTGGTTAGACTAACTTACAGTGTATTGATAGTAGTGGTTGGTGCCGTTTCGTTTGCAGGAGTGGTGTCATCGATCACAGTTCCTGAGGTCAAGATATGGAGTGAGGAAGAGTACATGGTGATCATACATAGTGGCGTGGGTTAATACTGTAGGATTCGATATGGATAGATATATTAGCAGAGCAATCAAATTACTGAATGATGAGAAGCTGGGCTGTAGATGAAGATTAAGAGAGCAAAATCAAAATTTACAGGGTGATGAGAAAGGACTTGTAGATTTATAAAGAAGTAGCTAGTACCGTCTTGCAATCAAATTACTGAATGATGAGAAGCTGGGCTGTAGATGAAGATTAAGAGAGCAAAATCAAATTTTACAGAGTGATGAGAAGCTGGGCTGTAGATGAAGATTAAGAGTGCAAAATCAAATTTTACAGAGTGATGAGAAAGGACTTGTAGATTTATAAAGAAGTAGTACCGTCTTGCGAAGCGTAGGCATCCCAGAGGCTCACTTCTTTGCCGTCGGCGGTGGTAGCACCCTCGTGCTGCGTCGACGACATGTAAGCACAGAAGGATGAAAGACGCACTGTTACATAAATGCTTAGAAAAGGGCTAATTAGATGCGAATACTTCATACAAAATCTCAGAGCCTTTCTTTGGACAGTTCTCGTTTCTTGGTACAGTGGCGGTTGGCTGCTGCAGAGACCAGAGATGGTAACTGCCTGCAGAGATCAGAGATGGTAACTGCACTTGCAATATTCAGTGGTAAGAGTGGTAATATACCTTGAAAGCGGCCCAAGTGAGGGATCCGAACTTGAAGTTGTCAGGGAAGGCCTTGCGATCGATGAAGGAATCCTTGGGAAAGCTGAGCTGGCTGTGTAGATAGGCTCGGGCATGCGAGAGGTGGTGGGCGTGCGGCTCAACTTCACAGAGGAGGAGAGAAAGCGGCTGCAGGGTCAGTGGACTTCATAGGCCTTAATGCTATCACGGCCATCTATGCGACCCGCGATGACGAGGACCACACCAACAACACAGGCTACTTCCAGGACTGGCAAGTCAAGCTCACAGGTCTCCCACAAGGAACTTTAGACATTGAGCTAGATGGCAAATAGACTTGTATCTAGTAAATGGAGAAATTTTTCTAGTAAATAGATTTGTATCTAGTAAATGCAGAAATTTGTTAAGTTGGTAACTAGGGTTTTTTAAATTGGATCTGGGTTTTTAATTTTACTCGATAAATGTGAAGCTATACCTAGTAAAATAAGCCTCTATATGGTAAAGGGAGATGAATTTGTATATAATGCCTAATATAGCCATGTTTACTCGAAAAAATTACGAAGCTATGAATAGTATAATGTGTATGCACATTAAACCAATTTTCTTTTGTATATAATATCTAACTTAGTCATGCTAAGTAATACACACCACAATCGATAGGCTTAACCATCAACCATGTAGACAATCTCAAATACAATGTGGATACACACTTGTAATGGATATGTTTGTATGTATCCAAAATATACATGTGCTCTAAGCATTTTGATAACTTTTAATTCCCACACAAATAGCACAAATAGTTTATATATCAACAAATAAAATTAAAAAATATAATTTTCTTAACAACATAAATATTTCATTGTCACATTAAAACAAAGAAGAGTCTCATTCAATTTAACTCAATGACATGGCTCTAAATCTTGAAATTACCCTAAAATTCCCCCCCAAGTGTGGAATATACCTAGCATCAATACAAGCACAAACAGTTATCAAATGTTATTTGAGCCCCCCAAGTGTGGAATATACCTAGCATCAATACAAGCACAAACAGTTATCAAATGTTATTTGAGCCCCTTACAAACTAGAAGCACACCCATCCATTAGCAAAACAGAAACTCTTGAAATTGTAATAGCTTTTTCCTTAAATGAATGGCATCGAACCTCATGAGTATGTGCAAACTTGAAGAGGGGAGCTCTTAGTAGATGATCATGGCATATAGTCTATCGACTAGGCCAGCTGTATTAAGTGCCCTAAAAGCAACATTTCCTACTGACATGTGGCATACAGTCCCTCTTTCATGCATGTAGCATGTTCAGGGGGGTGCGTGAGGAGTAAGAGATGATGGAACATAGAGCACAAACATAAAGCAATAGAAGAAAGATCATAGGATGGAGATTGATTATGCTAATGTTGTCATTGCTAGCATGAACATCGAAGAGCTAGAGAAGAAGGTGTGGGATGACTAGAAATCTTTCAGTGAGAAGAAGAGAGTCACAATCATTAGGAAAAAAATGAACTCACAAATGGGCCTTTTAGCCCCCCCTCTCTCCTCCTTAAAACAAGGAAAAGAGGAGAGAAAAATAGTAAAATAATCCTCTTCTCTCTCCACTTTTGCAATCTCGTTTTGCCTTTTTTATATTATCTACAGAGATATACTCAGATTCCTTCTCTCTCTTCATTCAAGAAGTCTTTTTCAACCAAATTTTATATTAAAAAAGGAGTTAGTTACAGGAGTGTGGTGCTTTGTTTTCAATGCAAAATGATTAGTATATACGAGGCAATTGATTTTTAAATCGAGAACAAGGAAAATGAAATTTCGAAAGTTTCTTTTAAGATATTTTGGGGATTTTTTATATTCTAGCTTTTGGTCAAAAAACAAACCAACTGGTCAAATTTCGTGTTTTTAGGAGATGTTTTTGGAGGTAAAATAGAAATGTCTAAATTACGAAAAGTCTTGGACATCCCTACCTTCTAAGCTATTTTCCCCCATATCTATACTCTCTTATAGCTCTATTGTGACCTCTTCTTTGTGTTTATGCAACCTTGATTAACAGAGTGAATTACCTACACCCTCCTTTCCCTTGGCACCTTTGTGTGCCTCTCTGTGCATCTCCACTCTACCTCCTGTGATAACCAAGTAAGCTCCCCGTTTTTATTAATAGTAAAATAAATACATGAAAGAAGGAGCTGCATATTGAGGTAGAGATTGAATATGCCCCATTATTCAAAAGAACCTAGCGTACCAGTGAAAACCCTCAGGTTTTGTAGAGTTATAGACAAATGGGATTGAAACATGTGGATTTGTGGGTTGATGGGGGAATCTACCAAATTGACCTCTTAAATAATAAACCTCCAACTTTCTCAGGAATCACAAATTTGCTGAAGTATGTGTGCGAGGGTGAAAATGGGTTACTCGGTTATACTAGGCGGCTCAATGATCAGGCGTTCAAAGTATTTACAACTTGCGAAGCAACCATAAAAAATTACCATGATGTGATCACTGCACATTAACTTCATATACAACAGCTCATAGGACAAGTGGTACAACTGAATGACACTATAATTCAACAAAACAATCAAATTATTTCAATGCACGACACTATCCATGACATTGGTATCTCATATGAGGAGGCGAATGCACAATTAGATGACTTGAGAAAGATCAACAGTAAGCTAACACATGAGCACAAACGAAAGAAGAATCCAATTAATGAGTTAATTGTGAATAACAGTTAGTAGAAGGGACGTATCAAAGCATGTAAGGTAGCTCAGAAAGAGAACCTAGGTGAGGGTGAGGTTGGATCGTGTATTAGTAGATTGCTAAAGGCAAGTATATTGAAAAACGCTTTGAGCAATCCTAAGTTTAAGGCTGTGAAGGAAAAGGTGATTGAGTGCACATTAAAAGATGTGTCAAATGAGTTCTCAACTGTGGATGCACAATCTATTTCTGACAGGATCGGTATTAGCACAACGACTTACTCAAAAATATTCAAAGGTGTGAAGGCTGGGTTTGGTCGTGTGCTGAAGAGAAATAGAATCGTGTCTCTTACTCAACCTTCAAAGTTAATAGAGGCTAGATGGAAACTTAATACAAAGGTTTTGGAGTTGATAGGAGATCCGATGCATGTTCAATGTGTGGAAACACTAAAGGTTGGGACAAAAAATGCATATGAGGTGAAGTTCACCAAACTCAACAATTACTATTTAGATTTGTACAAGGTGCAGTCGGCAATGGTAATGTACTACAATATGTCTGTTGAGGAATGTAATGGTAAATTGCAGTTTGTTATAAATTTAGATGAAAGTGAGGTCGTCAAAGGAGTAAAGCTTGAAAGAGTTAGTGTAACTTTGATGAATAGATCTTTACAATTTGACAAGAAAAGCCCAGGGAACTTTAGTGTTCAATTTGAGCACCATGTGTGGTGGCTCGCTACATTTGAAGTTTCTGAGGAAACATTTGAGGTGCTACAACTGTTCTTTATGCACACAAGCATTCCAAGCATCATCGATCGTCAGGAACATGGTGAGATGCTCTCGGTTGTAGGGTATGGTCAATGCTTGGTTGAATGGCATCTTGCAGGAGACTTAAAAACTTTAAAATGCATGTGTGGAATCTCCAATGATACAAATACAAAGAATCTATATCTATATTGCTTGATAGAGAGGGTGGAAGGAAAGGAAGGAAAGAAGAACTAGCAAAGGGTGACAAGTGCTACACCGACGTGCAATAGAGAAGATCCCACTTGGAAGCCCATCTTCAACATTCCATTGGATCGTATTCACATTTGTTTATTGCATGCTTTTGTCAAAATCATGGAGAAACTTGTATATTAATACATTTGCTTTGCTTATAGGATGCAACCAGAAAAAGAAGCCATTGCAACGTGTAGGAATGTGGAGCGAGTGCTATCAAAAATTGGGCTACACAAACATCAAGTGACAATTGAAAAAGATGAGAAGAGATTAGGAAAATTTGGTAACTTGCCAAAAAATACTTGCTTTGGAGGAGCAAAGGCTAGGAAGTTTCTCTTAGCACCCATTAATGAGGAAGGGAATGTCACGGTTCGTCGGTGGCAGCAGGACTACGACGGGTGGAAAAAGTTACATTTTGCAGTTTCCCGATTGAAGTAATGGAGGAAAAACAAGATTGGCCAAAGCTAAGGTTTGGATAAGTCTTAATAATTTGGCTCCCTTACTTCACAAGATAGTGTTTAACAATGAATATAAGCAAGAATTTATCAATGTTATGCATAGCTTCTACGAAAACATGGTGGAGCATGGGGCAAAAGCTCTATCACACCTTACATGGTGCATACTAAATTAATATTTTAAAATTGTATGAATTGTATAAACTATTAAGCATAGTTTTACTCATGTGTGATATGTGTCTTTGTAGTAGGCACATGGGCCATACTTTGTAGAAAAGGGAAGCATCAAAATTTGGTCCACACAAGGGATAGAAAATTCACATTAATGGATAGCGTGTGGTGCATACCAAAGAAAAATTGATCATGGTGGAGGAGTGAATGGTGGCAATCCAATGATCCAATTGCTATCTTGGTAGTATAGGATTATAGTAGTGGATGAAGCTAAACTCTCGCAAAAGAAGAGAGCAAATGAAAGTGCTGATGAATTGGTTGCAGACATGATGGAATCATGTCGTGTCACTAAAAGAGTGCATTATGAAGCCTCAAGTGCCAAAGAAAACCATGCCAAGTGGCTAGAAACAAGGCTTCGACAAGGCAACAAATGGGTTTGAAGAGAGCTAAGATAGAAAGATGAACAATGTGTTCAATATGAATGCAATTCATAGTTTAAGAGAAAAAGAGAGAGTGTGCATATATGTGAATGAGTCTTACCGTTTAGGGTTATATAAAAGAGGGTTTCACTTTCTATCTTATTCATTGAGTTCTCACATCTCTTGTGTAGGAAAGATGGCTAGGTCTAAGATAGTTGCAAATAAACTTTCTCTCAGAGCCCCATATCGTGTTCAGCCCCTTGGAGCATCTACTAGCTCAGATGCACCCCCTTCTCAATCTAACCCACCTTCCTCAAGCCGCCCTCACAAGGGTCCTCCTCAGCATCCCCACAAGAAACACAAGTGGAAGCCAGGTATAGTGGCCTTGAGACAAATTAGGAGGTATCAACGCTCTTTTGATCACATCATTCCGAAGGCGAGCTTCTCGAGACTTGTTCGCGAGATTGTGTAAGACCTCTACTGCATAGAAAGCAGGAGGTCGTTTTTGGCATAAGGTCAGGATAGACCTGATCACTTCACAAAAGATTGTCTTCATGCTCTACACTGTGCTGTAGAGGCCTTTTTAGTTGACTTGATGACTGATGCTCAACATTGTGCAATACATGCGAAGCGCATCACTATAACTCCCAAGGACTTCCAACTTGCAAAAAATATTCAAGCAGCGAAGGATGCATTCGTTCCAATGGAATGAACACAGTTTTGTAATGTTATCTTTTTTGGCATAGTGTTATCATCGTGCATTGGAGATATGACTATGTCCCTGTGCAAAACTATTGTATGCGCCCTTAAAATATAAATTACAATTTTACACTTGTCCTTCGCTCTCAACTTTGATTGTGCATCTTCGTTGTATTTTCAATTCTTACTTACAGTTTTTGTTAGCACTGTCAATTTCAATAGGAAAAACATGCAAAAATTTTCCATTTCTTGTTGCAGACTTTACTCTTGATGCCTCTGTATAGTCTATGTGGTGCGAAGTTTCTAAGGGCAAGTAGTTGCGATGTTGATTTCTCAATTATCAATCCATCCATAATTTTGATGTGGGATAATTTTTAAAATACTAAAATGTATCGGAATGTGACAAAACTTCATACGCGCACTCATTACTGCACAAAGTGGCTCCAAACGCCAAACTTTGGACCAGGGGTCTGCAAGCATTTTTTTTTAAAAAAAGGACTCTTGGCCACCTAACAAGTGCGTGTGTGAAGTTTCATCGCATTCCGATAAAAGGTTATGGATTTATGATTATACAATGGACAGTGCATATGAAGCTGCATTAACTCAGTTTTGGGGTTTAAATGGGTTAAAAGTTCATTCTTCTTATCATTTTCACATCTTTCTTTCTTTGCTTCCTCCATTTTCACATCCCCAACCTCTATCTCTTCTTTGTCTTTCCCTCCTCGATGTCGCCGTTTCAGCCCTGAGAAGACCTCACGCCAAGGTCCACCACCTGGAGCATAAGGTGGACCCTCCTCTAGTGCAGCAACATGTGCTCTCCATAGAGCACAAGGACTAGCACAGAAGAAGAGGAGATGGAAACCGGGTACTGTCACTTTTCGAGAGATAAGGAGAATCCAATGCGGATACGAGCTCCTCATCCTGAAAAGTTCTTTTCATAAGGTTGTTCAGGAAGTCGTGCAAGACTTGGAGGTGAAAGGGATGGGAAGATTTTGGGTGCGAGTGCAGGATGGCCCACCAGCAAGAAGGTGAACTACTGCAACTATGGAGGCCCTACAAACAGCTGCAGAGGGGTTTCTCATCGACTTGTTCATTGATACACAACTTGCGGCCATCCATACAAAGCATGTCACAATCACAGATAAAGACATGAACTTTATCATTTGGCTTCGACATAGCAAGGGGACTCCACCATAGGTTACTAGGTTAATGATGCAATGTTTGTAATGAGTGTTATAGCACCATAGCATCTTGGAAGGACAAAAAATTTTGTATACTCTACAACATTGGAATATTTATTTATATATACATAATATCTCATGCGATGTGTACTGAATTCAAATAATTGAGTAAAGTTGTTTTGTTTTGTTTCTTGGAACACATGACTCTTAATTTTTGTTTAATATACGAATGCATAAAAAATAGTAACACGTACGGATACGAGTTACGTGATTGCTTATACACAATTGCAAGTGCAGTACTATGTATTGAATTATGTTAATGTATGCGAATGCGTCATTCACATACCACACATTATCGTCACACTTACACAATCGCAAGTGTAGTACTACATGTTGAATTATGTTAACGTATGTGAATGTGTCATTCACATGCCACACATTATCGTCACACATACGAGCCACATATTTATTTAATAAATATTTATTTATATAGACAAAGTAAAATATCTTATATTCATCAAAGAAAATACATGTGATGGCTGCTAGTGATGGTAGATACAAAAAGCCGATAGCCAACACGAACTCTCAATTGTTCCTTGGCTTTTTCATTGGTGGAGAGGAGGGGCCAGCTTCCGATGAAAATATAGGTTCCTTCTTTGCTTCAAAAATGATACCATCTCTCTTTAGCTCTTTCTCTAGGAGAAGCAGATCTGACACTTTAGCAAGGTCACGTAATGTAGCAAGCACACACATTGCTCCACCACACGTTTGGTCAAACAAGTAAAGAAGCTTTGACCTCTTGATTAGCACCACCTTTTCCAAGCTAGATATCACATGTATCACTCGAAAAGGTCCAAACTTAGTCAAATCTCAAATTTTCATGATTATTTATTGCCCTTCTGATCCAAAAAGTAGTCCCAGATGCCAAACTTTGAATAGGACAGCTGCAAGCATAATTTTTGGCCAAGATTTCATCGGTGGACTTGAGGGACCCGATGCATCCTACCTTCAAGTTTCATCACATAAAAATATATGGTAGTTAGAAATCTCACCTTCTCCAAATCATCTTGTATCTTCATTTCCTCGTATGTCAGCGAGGCACCTCTTTAGGCAGAGGGATCTACAAACTCCTAAGTAGGAAGCTGGGGCCTTGATCTAAACAAATCATGCTATAGTGCTTTAAATTCAGCATCCGACACAAGGTAATCTTCTTCAACCGAGGTAATATGCTCTTGTACTGCTATGATGGTACTCATGGTATCTAAGCTTGTGCCATCATATCTTCCAATCTCTACTATTGTCGGATGTACATGCATGTGATCATAATTGATCAGGTCTTCCATCGAATCCCTGACTAGGATGGAAAACAACTCTTCTTCCTTCATTTCCAAGAATTACAACACATATGATAGAAGTAAGTATTGTACACCATTTACTTCAATGGGCGTCAAGAAGGCAAGGTTGGGTTTGTCAACTTCTAACTGTTCTGAAGAAGATGGCATCATGAGAGCCAACCCTTGCTCTGCCACCACTACCCGATGTTCCTCTTCAACATTATGAGCTCTTCAATCAATTCTTCTTCCGTGTATGTGATAGCAACAACTTGTGGAGTTGTATCTTCATTGCTCTCCTCCTCTAGGTGTGTATCTAATGCAAGGAGGTAAATTGCCAATGCGCAATCACACTCCACGAGATCCAAAGTTGATATGCATGGTGCACTGCCCATGGGAATAGTGCATACTCTGTGCGAAGGATCCACATGGGCCATACACCTATTCACCACTTTTTGGTGATTCTTCCCTGCCTGAAATACCATGAGCTGTTCTACAGGCACCCAAGTCATGTTGGATCCCTTGATGGAGTATGTGTAGGTAGCAATGGTGCTCACAAAGTCTTCCAAAACCTGAAGGGGGGGATCCAACGATGAGAGCACGCTTTCAAGGTTGAAGTTCTTGTTAAGATATTTGCAATCACACCTACTTCAGTCCCTTTGTTAGGAGCAGTGAGGACTCAAGACCAGAATCCCATATGCACAATAGGAGAAAGTACCACTACTCAAATCCTATAAAGCGTTGTACTTGCACTCTTTTTCTAATGCAATGATAGTACTTTTTTATTTCCAGTAAAGTGTCTTGTCACTGTCAATACAGAAGATTGTGTTTATGAGTCCAAGTCTTAATCTTGGAACCTAATTCACTTGCGTGACAATTTGTCTTTGTCAAGGTCAATGTCTACATGAGTTTCTTCTTTCTCTTTCAACCTCCATAGCTTCAGCGTCTGCCATGCTCTAGATCCTGCATATTTTGACATGGTATCAAAGCTTAGTTGGGAATGGCAAAGCTTCTTATCTATTCTCTCAATCCCTCTCCAGCTTAGCCCAGCTTAGTCCAAGCTCAGGGTGTGTATCTAACTTCATCTCTATCCCTATCTCCAAGTGACCTTCCATGGCAGCCATAGCCAGCAGCACCCTGTCAGATTGAAGCTCTTGTATCTCACTCCACAGGTCAAATCTTACTGAGCTTTCTTCTGGAGAAGTGTTCCCCCACTACTTCTCTGTATCATTTCAAAACTTGACATTGCCTCGTCCACAACTTAACATTATCAATCTTCTCAAGTTCTGTTTTGTGGCCTCCATAGCCAGGCTATACCTAGGCACCTTGGAGCTTGTGAATCTCTCACTACAAGCCACCATTGATCATGATGTCTTCTAGGAAGATCATCCTTAAGATCAAGTGCTCCATCCTAGTACAACAAACATCGGGATTGATGCAGAATTCAACCAGCATTGATGAAATCGTGAAAATCTGTCAAAAACTACATCTGCTGTTGTCATCCGCCCTGTGCACCTGAATCCGCCAGTGATCTGATTGATTAGCATAGGGCTTTGACAGATCTTGAAGAGAGCTACATTTCCATAAAAAAACTTTTGAAAATGATCCACTAGAGCTCCCACAATCAGCAAAAAATCAGGCTGCCCCCATAAACCCTAATGTAGAAGCCATAGTAAAAGCTTCAAAATTTTGACATTTTTCACTGTTTCTCTCACTAAAGTTATCAACAATGATTTTAATCACTGAGCAATACTCTTTGAAGTTCATTACAGTTCTGGAAGTGCCCGAGGAAACTCAAAAGTTATTCACAAAGCTCGTGAGAGAAAGCATATCAATATCTATCAAGTGTCATTTGGCACTAATCTTCTTTTTTACTTCATCTACTCACTGATTCCAACACACAAAAAGTCCTATCACTCAGATTTGAAGGTATCAGCATCAAATCAAGAAGGGGAAGATTAGATTTGGATTTAAAAAGAGTAAAGGATTTTGCAGATTTGGAATGACTCAAACATAGTGTTCATTGACACTCATTTAGTGCTTTTTAGCACTTTGTCTCTCAACCAACTCTTCAAGCTCAAATCTAATAGTTTTGAAGTTGATTTGCTACTGTTCCCGTAAGTCTAACATGGGCAAAGACTCTCCAACTGCTCACTTCAAAGGAGTTGGGTTTCACACCTGGCAGACCCGCATCAAACTCATCCTGATGAAGAAGGGCCTCTGGGCCATTACCACTGGAAAAGAAAAGAAGCCTCATGATGAGGATCTTGCTGTCACTTGGCAAAAGAACGATGATAAGGCTCAGGCCATTATCAAACTGGAGCTAGACAACAGCTATATCCACCATGTGGATAACTGTGAGACCTCACAGGATACATGGAAGAGACTTGATACCTTGTTCGGTGCACAGTCTAAATCATCAAAGTATGGTCTCTTGATTGAGTTTTTCAGGCTTGAAATGAAGTCCAGCACATCACTTGCTACACATCTAAATTACATGGAAGGACTTCTAACCCAACTTGCAGGAATCAACATTAAAATGGAAGAAGATGTTTGCATCGGTGTTCTACTTAAGAGTTTGCCTCCTGAATACAATGATGTATCAACAACCCTAATTAATATACCAAACCCTAAACTTGTTGATATCCAGGCATCACTGTTAGAGGAGGAAAATAAGCTAAAAACTAAGGAAGAACCAAGTACCTCTAGAGATGAGCATGCATTATATGTTGGCAACAGGTACAAAGGCAAGAAGGATTAGCTCTTCTGTGACTTCTGCAAAAGGACCGGACACACCGAGAAGTTCTGTTATGCCAAAAAGAGGTCCCAAAAGGCCTATCTAGTTGCAGTCAAAGAAGAAGAAGAAAATGGAGCAAAGAAAGAAGAAGAAGAAGAAGACCACCAAGAGAAGGACAAACCTCATTACTCCTTCTATTCAAATAGACTTTTTTGGTTTTGTATTTCCTAGCCCAAATGCCTCAAACATAAACTTGTAAACTCCTTAGTTATCCTTGTACTACAGCCTCTGTACACTTTGTGAGGTCCCTGCTACAGCCTCTTGATGTCCATCATGTTTGTGGTACCGACACTTGGCCTTTTCTACGAGAGCCTTTAGTGTTTTGCCATGTTTATGGTGTGCCCACACTTTGCAGGTGTTGGTTTCAATAAAGCCTCTACACACTTTGTACTTTTGGTTGTGATTGAGGAGGGGTAAGAGATATTTGCAATCACACCTACTTCAGTCCCTTTGTGAGGAGCAATGAGGGCTCAGGACCAAAATCCCATATGCACAGTAGGAGAAAGTACCACCACTCAAATCCTATAAAGTATTGTACTTGCACTCTTTTTCTAATGCAATGACAGTACTCTTTTCTTTCCAGTAAAGTGTCTTGTCATTGTCAATACACAAGATTGTGTTTATGAGTCCAAGTCTCAATCTTGGAATCTAATTCACTTGTGTGACAATTTGTCTTTGTCAAGGTCAATGTCTACATGAGTTTCTTCTTTCTCTTTCAACCTCCATAGCTTCAGCATCTGCTATGCTCTAGATCGCGCATATTTTGACAGTTGTTAGGGAAAACCTAGAATATCTTGTCACCTTGGTTGGCAAAGATAGTCTCATGGATCCACTCATCAAAGCGTGCGCGAGCATCTATCGTAGTAGGTAGGAGGGATATGGTGGATATAAAGAGACAAAGAGAGAAAGTGTGAAATGAAACAATGAAACAAGAACTAAACTAGTTCTACCTTAAAAACCTTAAGTTTTAAACCATTAAGGGATGTTTGCATACGATATTTAGTTATGACTTTACTTATGTCTTTGTAAAGTTTACATGCATATGTAAATGTATTGATGTGAAAAGTGTATAACAAGTGTATGATTTTGCATAAATACCATAATGTTTAAATATTACAAGTTTGCAAGCGACAATATTCTATTGGTTTAAAAAATCCAAAAATTTATAGGTGTTGGATATTACAACATATGGTGTTGGGATTTTTAGGGAGACTCTACACTTTCTAAAATATGTGGAGCCACATACTTTCCACTGGTAACAGCATCCTCAGCTTGGCTTCGAATTTTCCTACCATCTAGTTTAAAATAGAAGCTAACATGTGGATTTTTCATTAACATTGTAATTTCCTGGCGCATTATGCTCAAGGGCCAATCATTCTCCATTTGCAACACTTGGAGCTCACGGCCCTCACAAATGACAGTAACACCCACAGTTGCACTTTCATGCATGTCTTGATTAAGGCACAACCATTTACCCTTGAGCATCCTCCATTTACGATACTTGAACACTAGGACATAAGGGTGGGGAGAGAGAGAGAGAGAGAGAGAGAGAGAGCGAGAGAGAGAGAGAGAGAGAGAGAGAGAGAGAGAGAGAGAGAGGCTCGACTGATTGCAACAGAGCTTCATTGTGTCAATCGTAGTAGAGAAACATCTCCATGGGTCATTGTGTGCCTTTGTGTGATGCTCTACCTATGTTTATATAGTAGTGAGAGGGAGGGGATAAAGAGAGGGCGCCTGCTTTTTGGCATTTTTAATGATATCATTGATGACAAAGATTTTGTTTTTTTCTGCCTTGCAACTTGTTTGGATCATAACTTCATCACATGAACTCCAAATATAGTTGTTTGGGTACTTAAAATGATTGAAATGCATCTGACTGACAAGCCTGTGCTAGCAGAATTGCAAAAATCTATCAAAAATAGGTTAAAATATCGATTTTCATTAATTGTGTTATTTTGTCAATCGTTTGTCTTGGACGACGCATTCCCTTCAAAATAAGTCACACTATATATTTGGATCCATCTAAAGTGGAAATTAAGTCATCTAAACATGATACTACAGATTTTAGACTATTCTAGTAAACTAGTCCTGCTTCCTGTAAATCCTGTAGAGATTCTGCAGTTTTTTTTCCATATGTGGATATGCAACATAAATCAAATTTTTTTTGAATGTATACGCACATTGTTTATTAAAATAAACTAAGTAATGGAGACATTACATTCTCCCCTCCTTAGAGAAATCGAGATGTCCTCATCTCGAGAGAAATTGGGGGTATTCTTTTATAAGGGTTGCCTCATCGACCCACCTGGCATCTTCTTCAGGATTATCCTTCCATTGTACTAGGTGTTCTCTTAGAATTCAGCTTCTTAGAGGTTTCTCCCTTGTATCTAGAATCTTCTCAGGTTGCATTTCTAGAATTCCTTAGGTAGGCATGACTATTTGTTCATCATTAAGCACATGATTGGGGTTTGGTACATAAGGTTTCAGCAGGCTTACATGAAATACATTGTGAATTTTGAGATGGGGTGGCAAATTAAGTTTGTAGGCTTGCCTTCCCATTACTTTGATTGCTTCATATGGTCCACAGTACCTTGGACTAAGCTTTTTGTATTTCCTCAAGGATAATGAGTTGTTTTCAGGTCTTACCCTTAGAAACACCATATTACCTTCCTTAAATGTTCTTATGGATCTTTCAAGATTTACATAGGATTTTTGTCAATCTTGAGCAGCTTGGATGTCATGTCGGATCAATTTGATTAGTTGGTCCATCTCTTCAAGCATAGCCTTAGAAGCCTCAACTTTAAGAGTAGGATCTGAGAAGTTTAGAGGTGTACGACATTCTTGCCCATATAAGGCTTGAAATGGCGACATCTTAATTGTTTATTGAAAGGCAGTGTTATAAGAAAACTCCACCAAAGGTAAATGTTCAATCCACCGTTTTGGTTCTTTGCCACAATAGGATCTTAAAATATCTTCAATGGTTTGGTTCACCCTCTTAGTTTGGCCATCAGTTTGAGGATGATAAGTGATATTAAAGCATAGCTGCATTCCAATTGCTTGGAATAGGCAAGTCCAAAACTTCAAGGTGAATCAGTAGTCTCGGTCACTCATTATGCTCTTTGGCAATCTATGTAACCTAAATAGAGCAATGTCACATGACTTATAGGTTGTTTTGACTAGGATCAAGTATGCAACTTTTGTTAATCTATCAACCACTACCATGATGGAGTCATATCCACCAACAATAGTAGGTAATCCAACAAAAAGGTCCATACTTATTGACTCCCATTTCATTTGTGGAATGTCCAAGGGTTGTAACTCTGCAGGTATCTTGATCCTTTCTACCTTGACTCTTTGACAAGTTAAGCATTGAGTTACATACTTTAATACATCTCTTTTTAATCCTGGCCAGTAATAGCTCTTACAAACTGCGTTGAGTGTCTTGGCATACCTCATATGTCTTGCAATGGGGCTGCCATGTGCTTCCCATAAGATCTTGGCCTTCACTTCTGGTCTTTTTGGGATACCAAGGCATGATAATTCTTAATATTAGACCTTTCTTTGTCAGAGCTTCCCCCTTGAAGTACCTTAGTTATGAGTCCTTCATATTCTTTATCTTGAGAAATAGCTTGGCATACAAGCTCAAGTATAGGGTTATCAGGTACATATACGGTTCTTAAGCTTCGAACTTCTACAATGCTATTAAGAACATTGTGCTTCCCTGGATGATATTTGATTTTAAAATCAAACTCTTGTAGTATCTCTATCCATCTTCTTTGCCTCATGTTTAGGCTAGCTTGGGTGACGTTCCACTTAAGAATTTTATAATCTATCACTAAAGTGAATTCCCTTCCCAATAGATAGTGTCTCCACAGTTTCAAGGCATGGATTACTGCAAGTAACTCAAGGTCATGAGTAGCATAGTTGGATTTGTAGGGTTTCAATTTCCTGGAAGAATAGGCCACTGGTCTTCCTTCTTATACTAGCACCCCACCGATTGCGAGTCCACTTGCATCAATGATCACTTCAAATGGTTGATTGAAGTCAGGGAGTTTTAATATAGGTGCACAGCTTCTTTAAGCTTATCAAAGCTTTCTTGATGCTCAATGGTCCAAAGGATTACTGTATTTTTCTTCAAAAGATTTGTCAAAGGTGCAACAATGAGGGAATAATCCTTGATGAAGATTCGATACCATCTTGTCAGTCCCAAAAATCCTTGGATTTCTTTTACTGTCTTAGGTATTGGCCATTCTAGGATATCTTTTACTTTGGTAGGGTCTATAGAGATCCCATTAGTGGAAACAATGCATCCAAGATATTCAATCCTATCAGTGAGAAATACACATTTACTCATCTTGGCATAGAGCTGATTTTCACGAAGTATTACTAGAGCGATCTTTAAGTGACCTTCATGTTCCTCTATTCATTTGGAGTGTACTAGTATATCGTCAAAAAATACTAGCACGAAATCATCTAGATATGGTCAAAAGATGTCTTGCATTAGACGATTGAATGTAGCTGGGGCATTAGTCAATCCGAATGGCATGACTAAAAAATCATAATGACCATACCTAGTGCTGAAGGCAGCCTTTGGGATATCTTGTTCCTTGATTCGAATTTGATAATATCCGAACCTTAGATCAATCTTGGAAAAAACCTTGGCTCCGTGTAGGTGATCTAAAAGTTCATCTATCCTGGGTATGGGGTACTTGTTTTTTTTTTTTTTGTAACCTGGTTTAGTCCTCTGAAGTCAATGCAGAGTCTAAGTGTTCAGCCCTTCTTTTTCTAGAAGAGGAGAGGTGCTCCCCAAGGTGAATTACTTGGGCGGATAAATCCTTTTTCTATCACTTGGCTCAGTTGTTCCTTAAGATCAATAGCTTCAGGAATAGACATTTTGTACTATCATTTTGACACTAGTTCGGCTCTAGGAATCAATTTTATTTCATGATCAACCTCACGCTTTGGAGATAGTTGAGTCAATTCCTCTGGGAAGACATCCTCGAAGTCATTGATCCACGAAGGTAGAGTGCCTTCATTAGTCTTTTCGACCTTATTCAATCGGATCATATGGATTTGTTGACATTTCTTCAATCCCTTACTGAGTCGACTTTCCTTGGCTAGTTGGACTCTAGTTCTTCTAGCTCCCCATATGCCTTTACGGTTTCTCCTTCCAAGTCTTGAAAGATTATTTCCTCTTTAGCACATAGAATCTAGGATTTGTTCTTCTTGAGCCAATCCATTCCCAGAATGCAATTGTAGCATCCTAGTGGTAGGATTCAAAATTTTGTTTAAGTTATATGGCTGTCTAACGGAAATTGAAGTTTCCCTACAGTTTCAGTTGAGGTGATTTCCTTCCCACTAGCCAATTCTACTATCATTTTCCTTGTCTCCCTAGATTCTAGATGCAATCTTTTAACTATCTTGGGTGCAAGAAAGGAATTCGTGCTACCACAATCAATTAAGATCATAAACAACGTACCCTTGTAAGTAGCTGGAGATTGAATTATTGAACGTTGGTGGTCCGCTCCTTTCTTTTCCACGATAGCATGAATGGGTCCTCTTTCAAATTCTTCACCTAAGGTGCATTCCTCGAGCTATCCAATCATGGTATTTACCCAGGCACCAGCTGTTCTTCCACGTCCATAGTCTGGGTTGTTGTTTTCGTTCCCTCAGCCTGTTCCACCAACCTGGTTTGGGCTAGGATTTTGAGGACGGTTAGGACAATTCGCCCTTAGGTGTCCAGTCCTTCCACACTAGTAGCATTGCTCGATTCCTATCCCATTTGGTCATTGGGTGATTGCATTAGCTCTACCATTTCCTCTGGCATTGGTCATGTTGATACCACAGTTTGGGTGGCCCCTTCCATAGTTGTTTATTGGATGGTTTCTTTGGCCATTTTGAGCGATTTCTTTGGCCATAGGTTTTGCTGGCATAAGAGCATCTTCGAGAGTCATTGGTCTCATTGATTCAAGGCGAGTGTCCAAAGGTGGATTTAGTCCTTGGCAGAACCTTGCAATCTATTGAGATGTTGTCATTGGGGGTGCATATTTGCGTAGACTCACAAACTTGGAATAGTATCCTTCCAAGGTTAGGCTTACTTGTTGTAAGTTGTAGAATTCATTCATCTTGATTAATTCAAAAGATGGGGGAAGATAATGTCCTTTCACAACTTCTTTGATCTCCTCCCAAGTTTGGGAAGCTTCTGTTACCCCTTTATCTCGGCAAAACTATTTCCACCAAAGCTTAGCTTTGCTAGTTTGACGAAGATAAGCAGTCATGGACTGATTTGTAGCAGTAGTTTCACTGGCTAGAAAATAGTCATCCAAAGCCTCAATCCACACTTCTGCATCTTGCTCCAGTTTGGGTACTTTACCACTAAACCTAGGTGGTGGTGTCTGCTTCAGAAGAAACTTCTTCTCTTGGAGTTTCTTGAATGTTTCATTAATTTGCACCATTTAGCAATTATGATTATCTCCGTAACTTCTTTTTTACAAAAAGAGGTGTCTCCAGGAATCGATGAGACTTTGGGAGATTGGGATACTCTGGGAGCTCATAAATTTTTGACTTTATACTCCTGCTTAAGGGTTATCCTATCGGGAGAAATAACCTTTTTTCTTGATCATACACCTATTTATTTCTCATTACAATTTTTCCATCTATATATCTTACCTTATCATTTTGAAGAATATTGTACGTATAAAGTCCTATCAAATTGAGATCCTCAAGCCATTTCAACAACTTGAGATGGACTTTCACATCTTCATTTACAGAGTTGAGTCTAAGTATAGGTAAGGGCCATCCCTTCCCCAGATTTGGGCTTTCACATCTTCATTTACAGAGTTGAGTCTAAGTATAGGTAAGGGCCATCCCTTCCCCAGATTTGGGCTCCAGTTTTAGCCCTTTCATAAGCTTAAACAATTCCATAGAGGAGTCTTCTCTAAGATAGCCATTACGCTTTCTCTTAATTCCAACATGTTTGACTGGCACACAAGTAGTGGAGTACATGATCTCAAAAATAACTCCATAAAGCGTGCTTCATCATTAACTTGTCAAAGAAACTCAATTATCATCATAATGTCATAACTCACGCTTTTCAAAAACAATAATGAGACTTTATATTTATGAAAAGTACTTACAAAGATGTATTTGATCATACTATGATCTACCAATACATCATCTCATGGATCCTTTCCTTATAAAAAGTATCAGGGTCTATATTCTCATATCTTGGGGGATTCTCATGTACATGGCAAACAACATGATGTGGTGGTTCCTGGGAATAACCAAAACATCCCGTACCAAAATAAGGCCTTCTTGGTACTACAACAACTCTCTCAAGTGGTACTATTTGTAACACTTTCCGATATACCCAGAAGGTTTTAGATACAGGCTCATCCCCAATGTCTAGTAACCATTCTCAACAAAGGCACTGAACAAAAGATATATCTTAACTATCCTTAGTTGTTCAGCCCATCGAATCCTCCATAGTTCATAATGAAGAAGAATGTTATGCTCACAATATATCTCTATATGTGACCCATTCCTTGGCCATAAATCTTTCATGTACCATGAGTTAGGATAAGGTTGCAATACAATTGGATGAATAAAGATCATCTCCATTATCTCAAATATCGCCTCGCGGTATGAGAATTTATTTGACCCTAAGGCTACTTGATACATGATGGGAAAAATATCCCACAAATGTGTAGCTTCCTCATCACTAAGTTCATGATGAGCACAATGTGTATATTAGTGTTAGTGCAAGATATTCAATAACAGTTTTCTTCAAACAAGTATGGTTATTTTCTTAATTCCTTTTATACATTGACTACTTAACTTTACACTAAAAGCTCTTTTGAAACCTAGGCTTTGATACCAGTTTGAGGTGCCTCCTCCAATAGACCTGGAGGAGTCCTCTAGTAGTCGATTGAAATTCATATCCATGCACATCACCATCCCATCTCCCCATGGGAAACGTTGGACTTAGTTGAACATGTGAATCTCAGTTCTACTTCACAGGGGAAGCATGGACAAGTCACCCCTAACAGCAATCTAACGCCCACCTAAGAAAGACCAATTTGTAATCAATCAAAGGCAGGAGTGAGGTTAACACTACACTTGGTTCAAAGAGAGTGAGAATGGGGGAGAGTGTAACTCGATCCCCTTACCCATAACGTAAAATCTAAGCTCTAGCCCCCTAAAATAGTGTTAAACCTGGTAACTAATCCTACCGGTATTGGGAGGGTCACGATTTAATCAGCTCTATCTAGTGTTAGAAAGTTACCTGACTTATCAAGTCCACCCAGCTGCCATAGGCGTCTAATCATCAGGATCGAAGCCTCCCACTTTCCTCGATGGGGTTGCTTAGTTTTTTAATTAGCAAAGCATACTACCACACTGTTTGGACATAAAAAATCAGCTTTCTTTTATTACTCTGTTAAACTAGATTCGCTAAAATCGATCATTAGCACATAATAAACAATTCGAAAATTAGATACTTTATTTCACCATCACTCCGCAGAGTGATATAAAATCATCTTTTTGTAGAAAGATACTGTCCAGCCTAGGATAGGACCTTCCAATCCCTCAGGATTAAGTTGTATGTTACTGGCTCAGAGCCCCTCTAAGCTTCCCTGAGCCTCAGGAGTCGTCCTACATAATAGGGGCACTTACCACTCGGCCCTTTGCCCTCTCAGGTACTCGAGTGATCAAAATCAAAAACACCTACCTCCCTTGGGAGCATAGGACCCCCACCCATAGGTGAGTTTTTCCACACTCTGCAGAGTGTAAGGGAGCATTGGGTTGGGGACCCTAATGTCCCAAACCACCATAATCCACAATTCGTCTGGCTGTGCAAGTTCGGAATCATAAGAGCCATAATTCATCATTCCCAAATCCAAAAGCAGTCATGATCATAAGACATTTTAACACAGTTATCAATGCAATGCATAGAATCTTCCTCTTCATCAATTTCTGTGTTCCTTTCTAAAAAGCACTTGATAAAACTAACATGCTTTTACAAGTCTAAGTAAGTTCTAACTAATTTTGATCCATATCTTAGGTACTAACTTGATTATCTCCATTTGGCCATCCATCGTGACTACGGTTTATAGCCTCAACCTCGATTTGTTGTGGGATGGCTGGTTCTTCAGTTTGAATGGGTTTGGGGTTAACTTCTGCTTGTGCTTTATCATCATGTTGAGTTTCGTCAGCAATAGTGGCAACCACTTCCTCGTGTTGGATAGGTCTCTGAACATGATATTGCTTAGCATTTCGACGTCTCTTGGGAGCCATGGAAGAAGCTTGATGGGTTGGGGCAGTGGTTCCGCATAGGGGTGGAGAGAAAGAGAGAGAGAAAGAGAGGCTTGACTGATTGTAGCAGAGCTTCGTCATTCAATCGCAGTAGAGAGACATCTACATGGGTTGTTGTGTGTCTTTGTGTGACACTCTACCCCTGTTTATATAGTAGTGAGAGGGAGGGGGGTAAAGAGAGGGCGCCTACTTTTTGGCATTTTTTATGACATCATCAATAACAAAGATTTCGTTTTTGCAACTTGTTTGGATCATAACTTCGTCATATGAACTCCAAATATAGTTGTTTGGATACTTAAAATGATCGAAACGCATCTGGTCGACAAGCCATCGTGGGTAGAATTACGAAAATCTATCAAAAATAGGTGAAAATAATGATTTTCATAAATCACAATATTTTTATTGAAATTTTATCTTGGATGACTTATTCCCTTCAAAATAAGTCACAGTATATATTTGGATCCATCTAAAGTGGAAATTAAGTCATCTAAACATGATACTACAGATTTCAAACTATTCTACTAAACTAGTCCTGCTTCCTGTAAATCCTGTAGAGATTCTGCAGTTTTTTTTCCATATGTGGATGTGCAATATAAATCAATTTTTTTTGGAATGTATACACACATTGTTTATTAAAATAAACTAAGTCATGGAAACGTTACATTTTTTATCCTTTTTTGTTAATTTTGATTATTTTTTGTGGAGTGTGGGCTTATCCAAGATGTTGTAGAAGCTCGTTTGGTTTTTGAGATTGACTTAGAGTGCTTTATTTGGTTCTATTTAGTTCTACTAGTCATGTATAGCTTCTTTAAGGTATTGTTTTGCAAAGTTATGAGATTGGTTGATGTGGTTGACTTAGAATGCTTTGTTTGGTTCTATTTAGTTCTACTAGTCTTGTATAACTTCTATAAGGTATTGTTTTTCAAAGTTATGAGATCAATTGAAGTGGTTGTATGAATTTGAGCTTGGATTATGTTCTATTTTTATGTTTTTTGATTGGTTGATAGTAGATACTTTTCATGAATATTTTGATTTGATTAGTTTTGTGTGCTTTAGTTCCCTCGTATTTACTCATATATGGTTCTGTAATGAGAGATAGGAAGCTTAGGAGTGTTCTTCTCTCTTAAAATGGCGGTTCAAATTTCTTTTCTACCTAGTTTAGCCAGAGCTCTTCTTTGTCAAGAATTGCATGGCGGAGAGACTGGCTTGAGCTGCTGCGCCAAACACACACTGCATACACAAGAGGAAGCTCACTCAAGAACACAAGAAGAGAGATGGAGGACAAAACGTTTTCTTGCTGATTTTTTCTTCTTCTTCCACACTATATACAATGTACACAAAGTATAGATAAGATACAACATAAAGGAAAGTGGCCTACTAAGTCAAATAATGCATAACAAACTACACTAATTGACTAGCGCTATATCTTTGCCAGTTGTAGGTATGTGTAACAAACTAAATATAATAAGTGATAAGTCAGTGGCCATGTGAGTATCATAATGACCACCAACGTGCTAAGTGTAGACATGCGGACCCATCTAGCCAGGCGGTCCATCATCAATGTCCGCACGTGTTGAGCTTGCCATCTCAACACTCCCCCTCAAGCTCAACTCTATCTCTACAACACCAAGTAAGCTTCGAAACTTTTGAAGCTTCTCTGCACCCAATGCCTTTGTGAAAATGTCAGCTATCTGATTTTTTGTGCTGACATATACCAAGTCAATCTCTCCTACAAGTACCTTCTCTCTCAAAAGTGGTAGTGCACCTCAATGTGTTTTGTCCTAGCATGGAATTCCTAGCTAATTGTTTGCTGCGCATGTTGTCACAATGAATGAAAAATGGACCATCTCCCTACACATCCAAATCACCTAATAACTTTTTCAGCCATACCACCTCACATGCTTCCCTAGCAACACCTCTATACTCAGCCTCTGTACTCGATAAAGCAAATGTAGGTTACTTTTTGCTGCTCCATGTAACTGCTGCATTACCAAGGGAAAACATGAATCCACTAGTAGAACTTTTGTTTGGCATGCTACCAACCTAATCTGCATCTTTGTATCCAAAGACCTGTACATCCTTACCTATCTTATAAAAAAGTCCATAATGTAAAGTGGACTTCACATATCTCAATATACGTCTAATTGCATCCAAATTAGGCTTTCTAGGCATCTGCATAAACTGACTAACAAGACCAACAACATAGCTCAACTATGGCCTTGTAATAGTCATGTAAATCAAACTCCCTACCATCCTCCTGAACATAGTAGGGTCTTCTATCTCATCCCCAATGTCGGCACTCAACTTCACATTTTGCTCCAATGGTATTGAAAAGAGGCTTACATGATGTCATACCATACTTGGATAACATATCCAAGCCATATTGCCTTTGTGATAGCCATATATCATCATCACATCTGATTACCTCAATACCAAGAAAGTATCTCAGCTCACCCAAATCCTTCATCTCAAACTTCTTCTTCAAGAAGTCCTTAACTTCAATAATCCCATTGTCACTACCATCTATAATAATCAAGTCATCCACATAGATGACTATGATGACCAAAACTGCATCTCCCTTTCTCACATAAAGTGAGTGATCAATATCAAAAATACAAAATCCAATATTGACAAGATACTCTCCAATCTTGTTAGACCATGCTCTAGGTGCTTGCTTTAGTCCATAGAGCGCCTTCTTTAACTTGCACACATATGTGGGATGCTCTAAATCCTCATAACCTATTGGTTGCTCCATATACACTTATTCTTGCAATTCACCATGCAAGAAGTCATTCTTAATATCCATTTGCTGCAAACTCCAACCTTTGGCTATTGTGTCAAGGCAATCACACACCTAATAGTTGCCATCCTAGCAACTGGACTGAATGTCTCTTCATAATCTATGCCATATGTTTGAGAATAGCCTTTTGCAACTAGCCTAGCCTTATACATGATAACTGAACTATCTGCATTATATGCTTGACTTTGTAAACCCACTTATAGTGCTTTGCTTGCACACCAAATCTCACAGCAATCTGAGATTTTCACTCTATCCTACTTCCAGTCCCTCCACATGCACTATCCAAGAGAAACTTCCTCAAACCTTCCCCAATCTTGGGATTCCAATTGAGCTCCTAGATTTAAATATTTCCCTTCTTCCATTTCTATCTTAGCTACTTCCACTGTAGGCTCTTCAAGAAACAAAGAGGCTATCTTTTGAGGCTTGATTGCAGGTACATCCTCAGATATCCCCATTGATACATTTTCAAGCAAACTATTCTTGGCACTCGATTCTTGTTCTTCTTCCCTCGCATTCATAGAATGTACCAAGGGTAAAGCCCTATAGGGAATAATAGTGAGATTATCTTGATTAGCACCATCAACCTCTATTCTATAAACATTTTCTATCTCAAAAAATGATTTTGCAATATATCTTTCCCAATTTTTACCCAAGCAACCATTAGTGGGATTTAAATACTTATTAGACTTCATTATAAATGAGAATTGGATAGAAACAATTATGCTTGGTATCTACTCTAAATCACATGGATATTGAGCGTGTAACTTACGACAATATTGACGTAAGATTTTATTGTTCTTTTCTAAACATTCTTGATCATATAAGCTCCAATTCCATTGGTTACCCTTAGGCTTAAGAATTAATGAATGCAGATCCTCATTTTCCTCACCTTGAATTCGACAACCCAGATAATGTATGACTTGTTTAAGTTCTATAAAATCCCTAGGTGTCGCAGGTTCAAACCATCTAAGTTGTGGTTCCTTTCCATCCCCATAGATAGTAAAATCCGTCACCCTTTCTTTTGGATGAGGTAATACAACCTCTAGCATATTTTGCATATTGATCTTAGTGGGTTTAGAGTGGACTCGTTGATAACCAACTAGTGATCCCTTAGAATAATGATACATCTTCTGCGTAATTCCATTGAAACTCTTAAAGGGATGATACAACCAAGGAACACTAGTAGGGTTTTTCACTTGAGTTTATGGATCAAAAGTACACTTAGATTTATCTTTTTCCCAAAATCTATTAGTCTTTTCATATTTTTCCCAATAGTTCCTATCTATAGGTAAGGCTTTTCCATTTGTAACTCCCCACTACTAAATTCCGACCTCTATTCTTCTAAATACAACTCTAGAAGTGAAATTTTATCTAGATATCACCTTTCTCTAAATTGAAATTCTACCTTTTCTTTTTGTAACTCAGTAATTTTTTGCATTGCTTCATTTACAACAGTCATTGTTGCCTCATGTTCTACTTCCAATGCCTTGTTTAATTCTCTAATGATCCTAACATAATTACCATGATGTTCACTAGATGTTTGTGCAAACCTATGTAAGGCCAAATCTGAGTCATCTTCATCATCATATGATATTGGTCTTTGTAACGGTTTGCACCTATTCCTACTCCTCCTTTCTCTTTCCTTTCTTTCTAACTGGTGACAATAAGTTCTTTTAGCTATATCTAGAAATTGTTCAAATCCAAAGGGTAGAGCATTTTCCTCATAAGGGAAAGCAGTAAAAACCCTACTCTCAAGCATGCCATTATTATTCTCAGTAGAGTCAAATTCATCTATATTTTCCAAAGAGGTTGTTGAGATGTCGTCAACATTAAATGTCACTAACTCAGGCATCTCTTCCTCTTCTAATTCATCCATAGAAATCACTTTTGCCTTTCTATATGTAAAAAACATATCTTCTTAATTATTTTCTTCCTAATCCATGGATGATCGAGAATATGTTTCAATAAAATCATTAAAGTATTTTTCTTCCCCTGTAGAGAGCATTAACCAGTCTAGGGTTGTATCTTCAGATGTAGACAATCAGTGAGTAATTTCACTATTCGAATCATTGTCTAATGAAAATGTTACAGCATATTCACCAATACCCATTTGTTCTACCTTGCGAGACTGATGTACTGTATTTACCTCCACTTTTTCTACTTTACTGGGCATTGTGCTTTAAATAACTAGGCATAAGGCCCTTCGTTATCAGTCCTCTCCATTTCCGAATCATAAAACCCACTGTTGGATTTCTCATCCATTTCACTAACCATCTCATCTCCTAACTCTTTCAAAATTCCTTTTGAAATAACTTGTATTTTAATCCTATCATTTCTAGGACCAATCACAATTAAACCCTTGTACCAATCTTGAGTGCATCTGGCTTGGTAGACCCATCAGCATAGAATATGAAGAGATATTTGAGTGAACTACTAAGTAATTCACATGAAATTCTAGGCCAACAATTACAGATTTCACATTTCGAAGTAACCCCAAAGGAATCACTTTCCTTTGATTAGCCACACGTAAAACGATATGGGTAGGTTCTAGATTCTTTAACCCTAATTCTTGCATCGTTTGTTCTGTCATCAAATTGACTATTGAGCCACCATCTAACTACACTTCATTCAGCAAGTGACCATTAATAGTAATATCTATAACTGGAGCTCTTGGATCCACAAATAAATCTACTATTTTTACGTCCTTAGTTACTTTTCTTTTGGAAGAATTTGTGCTTCCTTTAGAAGCATTAATCTCGATCCTCTTTCTTCGATGTCGAACTAATTTATGATAAAGATGCTTTCGACATGTAGGCGCTATTTCTAGCAATTGTCAAAGATTAATGGTCAAAGATACTTCTTCTAATGTAGCCCAAAGATCCTAAGTCTTGTTTACTGCTTTTGCCTACTCTTTACTTCCTTCCCTGGGAGGAATCAGTCTTTCAAGAAAAGGAGCTACTCCTACTTGAATCTTAGGATTTGCTAAAGGCATAGGTAATAATGGATTGTCAGAGGAATGTTGTGGAAAATCTCACTCAGGTAGCTCTACATTAGAATCTGTATCCTTAGATTTATCCTTTGCTACTCCCTTTAATTGTAGACTTTCTTCCTCCATACCTTGCTCCTCTCTTTACTGCTTTTGCACTCTAGTAACCACACCAATCATGGGGTCAGCCTTAAAGGTCACCCTACGGGGTATGAATTCAGACCTAACTCCATTCACTTGCCTTGTTGTTTCTACTTCAACTAAATTTGTGGATGAGGTTGAGGGTTCATTAGAAACTTGCTTACCCCTATCATTAGTTTTGTTATCTTTTTGCTTAGGGAAATTCTCTTCGTGATGCCCTTTGCTGCTACACCTCCTACAAAGAGGAGTAAAGTCCTGCTTTTTACATGCATTTGGACAATATGTAGCTATATGACCTTCCTATTGGCATCGATAACAAATTACCAATTCTTTAGGTCTTTGTTGTTCATTTTTCCCCATTGGATTACGAAAAGTACCATTATTTCTCCTAAAATGAGAATTTCTTCCTCTGTTTCCATCACTGTTGTAATTATTTCGGGGTACTAGGGGTCTACCTTAGGTTGGCAATCCCCTCGGCCTAAAAAGTTGATTAGGTGGTCCAATCACATAAGTTGTGTTATTATGATCCATGTAATTGTAATTCATTTACATCGAACGAGCTCGTTGTTTCTCTTGACCTATCTTATGCCAGCAATTTGTATCTAAATGCCTTGTCTTAAGGCAAAAAGTGCAGAACGATGAATGGTCAGGCATTAGTCTTGAAGGCGTCGAACACTCTGTAGCCACATGACCATACACATGACACTTACCACACCAAATATTGGATCTAGGTGGGTTTGGAGTTGAGTTTCTTAAGGATTGTTGTGTACTAGAAGAATGCGTGGTTATATAATAATGTTTTTTCAAGGGTGATTGCACTGCACCCATGATTTCCTCCTTCAACTTTCCTAGGGATTTTGCAATAATATCAGCTACTTTTGCTTTATCAAGAGGGGACTGAGATTGCGGCATAGAAGGCATTCTTGTCTACATCATATAGGCTAGAATAGAAGTGTACAGATTTAAAGGTACAGTTGATACATTTGGACTTGCAGTTACCAATAGATTTAAAGGAACGATCACATAAGACACGTTCTTAGATATCCCGCTTGAATTGCTTGGATATTCCATCCGAGGTTCTTTAAATAAGTCCCTTCGTCGTTGTTGGCTAAATTGCACTTCTTCCCACCATCTAGCATGTGTTTTAGCATTGGCTAGTGTAGTTGGTCGTTGTAGACTAACATGCTAATGAACTTCAAGATTAAGCCGATCAATAAATTTACGCTTTTGTGTGGGCTCATCAAGAGCTCGATTCATCTTTCGAATAATTGTCTCCATACATTCAATGTAATGTTCAATACTTTCAATTGTTCCTTGGGACAAATAATCCAATTGAATGGCTAGTTTATCTTGGAAACCTTGCCATCGAAATTTTTCTAGGAATGCTCTTAATAAGGCTGCATAAGTCACTTTATGTTGGGCATTTAGGTTCTTGTACCACCTTGTTGCTTCATCTTTTAATGTTGTAGGGAAGATATGACGATTTTGGTCATCGTCTACTGTCTCATTGGCGACATAGTCACCTCAAATCTCTGCAAATGCGCATCAGGATCCTTGTCCCACATTCCCCCAAATTGCATGAAGTCGACTAATCCGAGTGGGTTGCGAGCCATTGTTTCTCTAAATAATATCTCTAACCCTAAATCTTGGGTAATATCCAACCATGTAGGTTCCTTAGGCTCCTTAAATAGTTGGTGCAATCCAAAATTTGCCTCTAAATCCCAATCAAAGGGAGGTTCAATACTCCCTACTGTAGCATTAGCTTCACTCTCCCTACTTCCATTATTTTGTCTACTCCTTTCCCTAGTGGCACTACTAGTGCTTGAGGCAAATTGATCCCATTGATATGAGTTTACTTCACTTCCCTTTGATGGTGTTCTATCAAATTATATACTAGGCCTAAAAGGTTCTATGTTTGAGTTAGACACAGTATCGATCCCCACTCAACAATGCATTCACCCTTTCAAGCCTTTCTAATAGCCAAGCCTCTTGTCGCGTTGGGTGTTCTCTAGCTCGTTGATCTCGAGCTTCATTTTGGTGTCTCCGTCTCTCCTCTGAATTCATCCACTATCAATGAAATAGCTATTACTGTCATACTCCAAAATTTCACACGTTTTGTTTGAAGCTATAAAATTAATTTTTTTTCTTGCATGCGCGCTTAGAAGGTTTAGAATGGTTAGTAACTCTGGGTATATTCCTCCATAAGGCAACTTTTGCTCTTGCTCAAGGATTGGGCCTAAAATTTCAACAATCTCTCTAATGTCTTTTGTGTCAAGTTTGATAAGCGTTATAGTAATATCAATCGATGTGGTACGGTACACTAATTGTATTTATTTATATTGCATCTATTAGCCCAAAGTGCGCTGCTAATAAAACTATGGTTTGCACACAATCGTTATAGCCCCAACTCCATGAAGATAATTGTTCTACGTCTATAGCTAACTGTGTGCCAAAATATTTACCCTCCTCTTCTAATTCTGTGTCTCTTACCAAATCCAATATTCTCCTTGGCAAATTTGGGACAAATTCGGAAAACAGTCCCTTAGAAGAGAAACCTCATGTTCACTCATAAATACCTAGGATCTAAATGTCCTAATGAGATCAATCACCCATTCGAGTGCACTTGACTCCCGAAAAATGCACCAAAAAATGACTGGCCAAGGCCAAGTTGCCAAGCCAACTCCTGCAAGTTGTTGCACTGAATAGGTGATATCGGTAACTAATTCTTATGATTTATTAGCTTTCTTTGATACTTACAACACTTATTAGCAGTAGTCCAACTAATCTAATGTCTAGAACTTAGATTTTTTTATAATATTACGCAAACTTAGTAACCTTCGTGGATAAGTGATTGACTTATCACGATAGGAATGGCCTTTAAGAGTTTAAAGCTATTAAGCTTTAATTAAAAGCTTTAAACCCATGGCCCTGGCTTCTTCATAGTCGACGACTCATAGGGAAGTAGAGAACTAATTGGATATTTAGCCCATCCCTTCACCAAACTACGCATGAAGTAGGGTGAATTGAAGAGGGAAAATTCTTCTCCAAGCATGTAATCTCAATTTGGGCGGGTACATTGAAGCTCCAGTTTGAGGTTAGAGTAAGAATCATGGCGATGATCATCCAGGAGGCATGAATTTCAATTCTCTCTTCATGCTCTTCTCTAGTTGGAATTATGATCAATCTTCTTGACTTTAATTTGAATTTTTGAGCCCCTTATTACTCTCCCTTCATGGAGGGCACCCTCCATGAAGTTCTCTCTCTCTCTCTCTCTCTCCCACTTTTATTCATATGGATTTATCCATGAAGGCAAACATCATGAAGATAGCTAGCCTCTAGCCCCTTTGCTTCCTTCTCATAATCTCTCCAGGTTTGATTCAAGTGTCATGGGCAAGGACACACAAAACGGACAACAGTGCAAGCAGCTCCAAGAAGACCCAAATCACAAAACCATGTAGTGTGGACACAGTCTGCCCTCTAGCCTTCTACGATGCATGCTTCATGACCTGCCACTCGAGTGGGATGAATTGACTGCCAGCTTATGTGAGCTGCTGCATTCTGAAGAGTTGCATACCCTCCTATCTCTCCAACTGCACCTGTCACGGGATCGGTCATGTGAGGCACTGTATATAGAGCACTGAAACTGTTGATCTTACATGGCGACATAAATCTTCTACTTGGACCTCATTGATGATGAAGGTTTGAACATTGCTCATCATCTTCATTATAAACAACTAAGCCACGAGGACATCCAGCAACGTCTCGTTTCTTGCCGACTACAACTCGAGGCCTTTACCGTCAGAATCCCAATCAACAACCCAATCTTCCTTTTAGGACCTCCTTAGCATCTCCACGTGGGCTGGTGTCAATAGCCACCGCAATTATTGAGGCCTCCAAACCCTCACACATTATTCTCTAAGCCCCCTCCAACTTCCTTTTGCTCATCATCTTCATTATTAGATATGGTAGCAGGTACAAGCATCGAGGCCCTCTACCTATTGCTGGTCTTCATCTTCCCATCCAGAGACAGCAATTCCGTGGAAATAACCAACTCTTCCGACGACCTTATTATGGCATTGAGATTAGATCCCTTGATCTCCACTTTTCATTTGCATATTCTCTATGTAAGACATTATTATTTTTAAAGAACTTGAACTTGCCAAGACCTTGTGAGTTTTTTAATATGAATTAGCCTTCACAAGAGTTTCCATCTCTCAGTACCCATTCCCCATTATTAAAATTTCCAAGAGCCCAAGTCCCACAATACTTGCTCATGCTCTCTTTGAAATAATATGTACCCACACCATGTCTCTTATTATCAAACCAATCACCTTGATAGATGTCACTATTCGCATATGTATAAATCCCATAGCCTTCTATTTTACCAGCTTTCCAATATCCATCATATAAGCTATTGTCGGGATATTTTTGTACTCCAAGACCTTCCTTAAGTTTGCTACTATATTGTCCATCATAAACTACCCCATTTGCAAACTTGTAGACACCATGCCCTTGCTTCTTTCCCGCCTGGCCATTAGCCTAAGGATAGTACAGTGAGGATTTTCGATGGATAATTAGAAAGGTGGATAGGAGATGAGTGATCCCTTCATTGATGAAGTGTGTGCCTTGGTCACTAATGAGTTCTATGGGGCAATCAAATTGTGAGATCACTTGCTTCCAAAGGAACTTGGTAGTGGTCCTAGCGTCATTCTTTCTTATAGCTCGTGTTTCTACCCACTTTGTGAGATGGTCTGTGGGGCAACAATGGTGTATTTCACTTGTGAGTATTGTGCTGCATGACTAATTGGCCCAATGAAGTTCATTCTCCATTTCTCGAATGGTTGCCTTGCAATGATCGGACTTAACTCCATTTTGTCCTTGCGAACTGGTACCTTGGTCCTTTGGCACTCATCATTGTGCTTTATGAATCGTGCTCCGTCTCGAAAAAGAGAGAAAAGATGTTAAACATAATAGGGAAAGAGAGAAAGAGAGGGTGAGGGTGAGGGTGAGGGAGGGAGAGGAAGAGAGAAAAGGAAATGAGAGAGGGAGGGAGACAGAAAAAGTAATGAGAGAGGGAAAGGAGAGAGAAAAAGAGAGAAAAATAGAGAAAAAATATTAAACATAATAGGGGAAGAGAGAAAGAGAGAGAGAGGGTGAGGGAGGGAGAAGAAATGAGAGAGGGAGAGGAAGAGAGAAAAAGAAAATGAGAGAGGGAGAGGAGAGAGAAAAAATGAGAGAAGGAGAGGAGAGAGAAAAACAGAGAAAAGATGTTAAACATAATACAGAAAGAGAGGGTGAGGGTGAAGGTGAAGGTGAGGGAGGGAGAGGAAATGAGAGGGAGAGGAAGAGAGAAAAGGAAATAAGAGAGGGAGAGGAGAGAGAAAAAGAGAGAAAAAACATTAAACCTAATAGGGAAAGAGAGAAAGAGAGGGTGAGGGTGAGGGAGGGAGAGGAAATGAGAGAGGGAGAGAAAGAGAGAAAAGGAAATGAGAGAGGGAGATGAGAGAGAGAAAGAGAGAAAAAGAGAGAAACAACATTAAACCTAATAGAGAAAGAGAGAAAGAGAGAGAGAGGAAGAGAGAAAAGGAAATGAGAGAGGGAGAGGAGAGAGAAAAAACATTAAACATAATAGGGAAAGAGAGAAAGAGAGGAAGAGGGTGAGGGAGGGAGAGGAAATGAAAGAGGGAGAGAAAGAGAGAAAAAAATGAGAGAAAGAGAGAAAAAAATGAGAGAGGGAGAGGAGAGAGAAAAAGAGAGAAAAAACATTAAACCTGACAGGCAAAGAGAGAAATAGAGGGAGAGGGTGAGGGAGGGAGCATATACGAGAGAGGGAGAGAAAGAGAGAAAAGGAAATGAGAGAGGAAGAGGAGAGAGAAAAAAAATGAGAGAGGGAGAGGAGAGAGAAAAAGAGAGAAAAAACCCATATACCTAATAGGGAAAGAGAGAAAGAGAGGGAGAGGGTGAGGGAGGGAGAGGAAACGAGAGAGGGAGAGAAAGAGAGAAAAGGAAATGAGAGAGGGGGAGGAGAGAGAAAAAAAATGAGAGAGGGAGAGGAGAGAGAAAAAAGAGAAAAAACATTAAACCTAATAGGGAAAGAGAGAAAGAGAGGGTGAGGGTGAGGGAGGGAGAGGAAACGAGAGAGGGAGAGAAAGAGAGAAAAGGAAATGAGAGAGGGGGAGGAGAGAGAAAAAATGAGAGAGGGAGAAGAGAGAGAAAAAGAGAGAGAAAACATTAAAACTAATATGGAAAGAGAGAAAGAGAGGGAGAGGGTGAGGCAGGGAGAGGAAATGAGAGAGGGAGAGGAGACAGAAAAAACACTAAACATAATAGGGAAAGAGAGAAAGAGAGGGAGAGGGTGAGGGAGGGAGAGGAAATGAGAGAGGGAGAGAAAGAGAGAAAAGGAAATGAGAGAGGGAGAGGAGAGAGAAAAAATGAGAGAGGGAGAGGAGAGAGAAAAAACATTAAACTTGATAGGGAAAGAGAGAAAGAGAGGGTGAGGGTGAGGGAGGGAGAGGAAGAGAGAAAAGGAAATTAATTGTTGTTGTTTGTTGTAGTAGTAGTAGTAGTAGTAGTTTTTTTTCTTTTCTTGTTTATTGTTGTTTAGTTTTCTTGTTTTTTATAGTAGTAGTAGTAGTAGTAGTAGTGGTAGTTTTTTCTTCTTTTCTTGTTTATTGTTGTTGTAGTAGTAGTTATTGTTGTTTTTTTCTTCTTCTTCTTCTTCTTCTTTTCTTGTTTATTATAGTGGTCGTAGTCGTGGTAGTGGTAGTGGTAGTGGTAGATGTGGTGGTCGTAGTCGTGGTCGTAGTTATGGTAGTGGTAGTGATAGTCGTGATCGTGGTCGTGGTCGTGGTCATGGTCGTGGTCATCGTAGTCGTAGTCGTAGTCGTAGTCGTAGTCGTAGTCGTAGTCGTAGTCGTAGTCATAGTCGTAGTCATGGTCGTGGTCGTCATAGTCGTAGTCGTAGTCGTGCTCGTGCTCGTGCTCGTGGTTGTCATAGTAGTAGTCATAGTCGTGGTCGTAGCCGTGATCATTAAAGAAAATGAGAGAGGGGGAGGAAGAGAAAAAAGAAGAAGGAACGAGAGAGAGGGAATAAACATACAGTATAATAAAGAAAGAGAAAAAGAGAGAGAGATGGAAGGAGAGGAGATAATGAATGGATAAAAAACAAAGAGAGAGTGGTGGCGAGGTCCAGTGCAACACCACGAGACGGGAAACACTCCGACATATATATGTTAATCTGTGGTGGGTGGGTGGGTGGAGACTTTACATACGTTAATTTTTACTGAGTTACAAGAGAAGAAATTCCTTCTCAAACAATTTAAGAAGGAAAAAAAGAATGATAACAAAAACAAATTGTTTGTCATAACGTAGACAAAATGGAAAACAATGAAGGTCTTGTTGTTCAAGATCGCGAGGCGTATCTTAATCAGCGTGTCCCATGTCCTTGCTCTCAATGCAAGCTGGCAATTAGATGAAAATGTCGATTGTCTATAGAACATGTACGATGCTTCGGCGAGTTTCAATTTGAGATCATTGATCACGCAATCTTGGATTTTCAGCAAACGGTAAGAAAAGTTAATATCAATCATGCATTGTACTCACAAGCTAATTGAATACCATATACAAGAAGATTGGGTGTGGCTGGCAAATTTTCTATCCAGGGAGGTGACGTCTCGTCCCAAGGAGGAGTGCACCCTTTGCGGCCAATTAGAAGAGTTTGTGGGCGTGCGATGGATGGAGTGCATGAGCCAATCCACCACTTGAAAGGTACTACCCAATCTATATCGTCAATACCAGAGGAGACAGGCAGCCTTCTAGACCTACCTACAATCTTGGAGCCTGAGATGGAGGCAATGATCGATGCATTGATTCCCATGGATATCGAGACTTCTGATCAGCTTAGAGAGGAAGCATCCATACCATTATATGATGGGTGCTGAGTATTTCGCCTGAAGACATTGCTTGCACTTCTAAGTGTGCAAGCAAAATACGGGTGGAGCGATGCGAGTGTGACCGAGTTATTCAGGTACCTTGTACGTACGCTTCATTGATTTCTTTTAGGCACTATCATTAAAAAGATTTGTGCTTTTTCAAGGTGTTTTATGATTTTTTTCAGGCTATTGAAATATCATATATTACCACCTACAAATACCATGCCTGAGTCTCGTGATGATGCACAACATGTTTTACGAAAGCTTGGCATGGACTACAACAGCATCCATGCATGTATCAACGATTGCATACTGTTTCGAGGAGAATACAAGACTATGGAGACATGTCCAAAGTGTGGTGCTCATAGGTATCGACAGGACTTGCAAGGGTAAACCATCCCTCAAAAAGTTCTTAGACACTTTTCATTTATCCCCTGCATAAACCACATGTTTCGTATGTTCAACATGGTGAGCTTGACAATGTAGCATATGCAGAATAGGTCCACAGATGGATTTCAACAAATATCAGCAGATTCACGTGCATGGAGCCACATTGACTCTACCTTCCCAGGCTTTGCCCGAGAGCCAAGGGATCTTCGTCTCGATCTTGCAATGGATAGTGTGAACCCATTTGGTCTGCGCTCAACTTCTTACAGTGTGTGGCCTATAGTCCTTGTCAACTACAATATCCCTCAATGGCTTTCTACGAAGAAAGGACATCTCATCCTTAGCTTACTCATCCCCGGCCGCTACAAAGTCAAAAATATGGACGTGTATCTTCGTCCATTAGTCGATGAGCTTAAGATTTTGTGGGAGGAGGGGTCACCGTGCAAGATATGAGCAAGCGCGATGGTTGACAGTCTGCCAATGTTCGAGTCATTCTCATGTGGACGATGCATGACTTTCCGGGATTTGGAGAGTGCTCAGGTAAATAGGCTTCCGTTCTCGTTGGTAATATCTATATTTTATCTCGTTCAAGTTTGTATTCACTCGATAGAGGTGTTGGAACAGGTCTGGTTACCTCAGGTTATCATGCATGTCCATTGTGCGGGCCATAGTTAGACTCTCGAAGGTCACGAACCATGAAGAAGATGGTATATCAAGGACATGCCGCTTTCTTTCCAGAGGGTCATGAACTCAATGAAGGTTTTCTTGGACGACCTCCAACACGTATAAATGCCCAAGCTGGTACGAGCTGAAAATGGTCCACGCGGAGTCACATCCAAACGGAATGCAACAGTTCTCAGTTTTCTACGAGTTGCCATATTGGACTCACTTACAGATCAACCACTTGTTGGATCCCATGCATATTTTTAAGAATGTGGGCAGCTTGCTTTGGGACCACATCACAGGATAGAGAGACACTATAGGGGCACGAATGGATTTGAAGGAGGTAGGCAAGATGGAGACGCTTTGGCTGTAGTCGAGTGCTGATGGTCGCCTATAGCTACCTCACGCTCCTTGGGTTTTGTCCACTAAAGAAGAGCGCATTGTGAAGTAAGTAGTCAAGTCTATCCGCACTCCGACGGGTATGATGCATTCTCTCAGGTCTGCATTTTCTAAAGATGACCAATTATTAGGGCTAAAATCCCATGACTGGCATAAGATATATCAGGTTTGTACTACGAATGGATTGTAATTGGCATGCGCATTTTTCTATTTGGAGTGTAGCCATTGTTCATAATGCTTTCTCATTTGTTCAGTTTGTACTATCGATCGCGATCGCAGGATGCCTTACTCCAGAAATACATGGGGCCATTTACAGGTTGTCGACTTTAGTGCAATGGATCTCACAGAAGGAGATTAAGATGTCCTCTATTGAATCCGCGAGGCGGGGAGCAGTGGAGACGGTCCGTCTCTTTAAGAAATACTTGCCTACTAGCATGCTCACGATACAAATCCACCTTCTTGTGTATCTTAGATGAAGTGGAGATTGCTGGACCTGTCCATACGCGATGGATGTTCTTCTTGGAGCACTTCATGAAAACCCTAAAAGCCTTTGTGCGACAACGAGCTCGGCCAAAAGGTAGCATGGCTAAAGGTTGATTGGTGTCTGAGGTGCTAGTGCATATTTCACAATGGCTACCAACAGTGGATCCAGACAATAAAATGCTATGGTCGCTGAAGGACGATGATAGACTGACCGGAGATGTGGTGGTTGGAAATGGGTTAGAAAAAGAATGGATGCTGCAATGGAGGAGAAGGTGAATCGCTTTTGTATGTTGCACCATGCCTCTATGGAGACGTGGATTGCCAGGTACCAAATCGCTAGGCAAGATTGAGAGGAAGCGCGATCTCAATTTCGACGTAGTATGCACCATCGACCAATTCGATAGCCCGAGGGCATGGAGGAGATATCGCGGTTCATGTCAACGTGATGGTTGCATGGAGCTTTGACCGTAGCGTCTCGCGAAGGGATGAAGGTCTCAATTGAGGAGTGGGAATTCTCGAGGGTATGTAGTCCAAAGGTGATGGCGTGTTTAGGATTTGTCGTATCTATATTTTATATGCGACAACTAATTTGAGTGTTTCAATGTACAGTACAAAATATATAGTGCAAGGTGGTCGCACGGACAGCATTTTCGCATGGAACGTATTGACAAAATGCGCTCCACAATGAACTATGGTATCATGGTAAGGTTTGAGCAGGAGAGCCGATGACGAGCAAGGGATCCAAACACGGTTATAGATGAGATAGAGTATTTTGGGAACTTGCAAAGTATTGCTACGGTGGATTACCGTAGCTTCTCCATGATACTATTCAATGTGCAGTGGTTCAAAATGGTACTTGAAGGAGCTGGAAAAATAGCTCGACGAGGTCCATCTGGATTTCTTGAAATAGATTCTGAAAAAAAATGAATGGATTTGCGCGACACCTTTGTGTTGCCAGCCCATTGTGAACAGGTGCATGAACTCATTTGTTTGTTAATTGTATTACGACATGATACATGTCACAATAGTTTAATCTCTCTTTAATTTGCTTTGTTGAGCAATTAACCTTATCATGAGCAACGTTGTGCCTATGATGCTCATTATCCTCTTGGGAAATCTAAGGCTTCTTGGGCACTAGTGGCTTTTGCATACCCTCAACGATTACATCTAATATCTGCTTGTGTCAAGCACGCTAGGCTAAGGATCTACCTTTCGAATATCTCGTTTGGTTTCTTGCTTTCAATCATGAGGTGTTCAGTCATTCCAATATTTTTGACTCGAGACTTGGTTTTTTGTTTAGATTTCCTCCTGCACTTCTTTGCTCTTGATACGTCCTGGCCTTCAACTGACAGAGCTAGTTTACCTGGGGGTTTTGGTACCCAAATCCATTGATTACCTACATAATACCCTTGAGCACGTAGCAACACTTTGGATATCCATCACGGCGTTGTGCTAGCTCTCCATCGATACATTCGTCTATACAACTTGGGCTTCTTTCATGGTATTCTACGATATTTGTGAGTCCAAAGCCTATCCTTGGCATTGTCTCCTAACCTTCTTGTTTCAAGCATGGCCTCGCTCGTTGGTTCTCTCTATTCAACATGTGATTGTATCAACTCTTCCAACAAGTCCTTGCTCTCATAAGTAGGCTTGCATGTTGTGTCAGCACATTCCTTGTCTTTCCCTCGAGGTTCAATGAGGTCACCCTTGCTAAAGGTTGTGACTATCTTCACACCTGGTAGTGTCAAGTTTATCCTCTGTGCTACGTAATCAGCCTCACACTTTGTTGCCCTTTTGAAGGGTCTTCCTAAGAGGGTTTCTTTTCCACAATTAGAACTATTTGGAGGAACATGGAAGAGGATAGGCAAGCTTTCCGTTTCAATAGTTACAAGGATTTTGCACTTGCCTATAAGTGCTTGTGAGTATCCCCCATGAGGACTAAGAGTTGCATTAGTCGGTGTGAGCTCTGGTTGGCTTATTAGGATCCATGCGTCATAGGTCAAGATATTAAAATCAGCTCCTTCATCAATGAGAGCATCGACAGTGTGCTCTCTTTTCATAGTGAGTTTGACCCTAAGATAAGCAGGCGGTACTATGTCTTCATCTTTCGGGTCTTGGCTTGTGAATTTAAGCCTTCTGATGCATACCTTTGAGTCCCCAACTACACGACCAGATGTGGATTCTCCACTCATGTCTTGGGTCGTCTGTGCAGTGCCATTCAAGATGCATCTAATGTTAGGACTATCATGTCTAGTTATCCTCGTGATTGTAGCTTGATGTTGTTCCGTTTTGCTCTGACTAGATGCAGTGTGCTCTCTTTTCGTAGTAAGTTTGACCCTAAGATAAGCAGGTGATACTATGTCTTCATCTTTCGGGTCTTGGCTTGTGAATTTAAGCCTTCTGATGCATACCTTTGAGTCCCCAACTACATGACCAGATGTGGATTCTCCACTCATGTCTTGGGTCGTCTGTGCAGTGCCATTCAAGATGCATCTAATGTTAGGACTATCATGTCTAGTTATCCTCGTAATTGTAGCTTGATGTTGTTCCGTTTTGCTCTAACTAGATGCAGTCTGAATGCAGCCTATACATGTTTTTGTGGTGTGGCCTTTTTGCCCTCGTTGGCTAGATTGGCTTGTTGAGGTTCTAAGGTTTCTTGCTGCATCGTCTTACTCGTTTTAGGTTCGTTTCTGGGTCTATAACTCCACCGGCTGCCGTTAAGGCGCCGACTCTCTCAACAACCTACTCAAGCTGCTAAACGGCTATGTCTTGCGAATTCACCTATTCTTTGTGCCAAAATTGAGTTCTGGGCATCGGGATGGCTCACAAAGGTTTGCAGGGTTGAAATTGGATCTGGTGCAATCTTCCAAAAAATTTGCAAAAATCTGACTCGGCCCAACTCATCCGAATTGCAGGGGCCGAATGGTGGATTCAAACGAGCCAAATAGGAATTGTGGCGGGGTTTGCGGCTTCGACAGCCGAATGGACATGGATGAGGGGGCCGAGTTAGGTTAGTTGGCTAAGTCGATCACTCAGACAGGCCGAGTGGTTTGGGCTAAATCAAGTTGGCCGAGGGCCAAATGGTATATTCGGACAGGTTGAGGCGTGAGGGCCAAGGTCTAAATTTAAATGTGTTGGCCAAGTTGTTTGCTCGGACAGGCCAAATTGGCCAAATGCAAGAGGTCCAAGGGCCAATTCTAAGACTCGACCACCTAGAACCAAGCCACTCGAATGGGCCGAGTCGCGCCCATGCGACGATGGTAGCACTGAGGATAATTTCATTAAATCCAACATTCTAAGTAATCACAAGGCACATAAACTTCTAGATCACAACAAGGACGTAGGAGGAAGGTTTTGATATACCTGACACGTGCGAAGAACTCTCTGATGGCAAGATCGATTTGAATTAACAATGGAATCTCTATCCCTCTCTCTCTCTCTCTCAATGCTAGAGTGAAAAAATGATCTCTTCTATGGTCTCCTGGCCTCTTATTACCTTGCTTAGGCCTGCATTCACCTTAGTCTTGCTCCCCTTACCAACATTTAACCCAAAATTTTCATTTTTTGCCCTTCTTTTCTCCATTTCAGCCTATTATACAGCAACAGAAACTCTACTACATGCTCAAATGTTTTGCTCCTATCCTACCTAAATGCAAACAAAAATCATAAAGAAAGTACCTACGTTACTCTAAACTACCTTTCCAATTCCAAAAAACCAAAAACCTACTTGCTAAGGAGATCAAATACCTCTTCAAACTCCCTTGCTTCCTACCTATCTACTTCAAGCACTGGTTCGGGGAAAACCCTACAATGCTTCATTCAAAGCGCACAAGTGCTCAAGACTTGAATCTGTTGGTCCTGGCAACGGAACCAAAATGTAAAGGCGATCAACCGCCAGGACCCACAAACTGCTTATTGTTTCAAGCATTCCAAGCAGAGCCCTAATGGCTACCTCTCACATAGCCCGATGCGCCATCCATCTCTATGGGTGTAGTGAGCTTATCTCCATGCCCAATCAAGTCACCTCCTCTCCCGAGCACTCTGATAGCTCCACGATCCAAGTACAAGCTTCAAGCAAGCTCTATCCTCAAGCTCCATGCTCCAAGCTTCATTGCCGCAAGCAAGATGAGACAAGAGAAGAGAAGAGAAGAAGAGAGGAGAAGATGGAGAGCTTCTCCACCCTAGCCCCTCACCCTCCCACACTCACTCCCTCACACTCTCATACTCACTCTCTCAAGCACAAGCTCAAGCAAGCAAGAACAAGAAGAAGAAGAGGAGGAGGAGGAGGAGGAGAGACACTTTTGGCCACACATAAGAATGATCTTCTCATTCACTTTTCAACTTTATATAGAAAACCCTAAATCCCTTTTGGGCGGTCATCCCCTTATCCCCTTTTTTACATGGTTGGTCATGGCCTAGCCCCTTTTTCCCATTGTCCTCCTAACTTCCTAGCTTCCTTCCTACCGTCCATCTACCTTTACAATTTGTATGGGTGAGGACCCGCCAGCACTCTTAAAATCAATTGTAGTGTGTCGTGCGTTCTTTTACAAAAGTATTGACTTGTGCTTTTTCTTGTGCACCTTTCTCATTGATTTAGGACTATTTTGCACTTCTTGTGTTTCCAGATTCTTCTTGGCATGCCTTTGTCTTCCGTTTCACTTTGCCTTGGCCCTGTCTTCCTCTTTAGATAAATCTAGATTTTCCACCTTGTTCATCTGAGGGTTAACACTAGTGAGGTGAGGAGATTGCTAACTGCTTGCCGTGCTCCTGTCTCTATGCTTCCTGGTCAATTGCCTTAGCTGATTCCTTGGCCCATTGCATTTAGGCTTTGTTTATGCAACATTGTTTGTGGTGCTGCTACATCTCTCGATTTTGGTCATGGAGGTGACACCAATGTGCTTATGCTTGAGAGATCATCGATCTCATCCTCCAATATGAGCTCGACGTCTTTTAGGTATTTCTAGTCTTCTTTCACCAACTCCTTCACCTTTTCAATGGCTTTGAGTTGATGCTTTGGGTCGGGATACTCCCCGACCCTCACACTTCCTTTCTCAGCTGTCCTTGGGGTTGACATTTCTGCTTCTGCATCCATCACTTTATTTCCTGTAGGCATCATTGTGGTACTCTATTTTTAGCATGACCTTTGCATCCACTTTCTTCCGCCTTCTCCTATGGCTCCTCTTTCCAATTGAGGTTGCATCTAAGTTGCTAGGCCGTAGCAATGATATGCTAGCCTACTTTGTATGTACGCAGGTTATGGCATGCAACGGGATAGGCGTGGTCTCCCCATCGAGTGTCTCGATATTGAACAACCCTAATGGGGCTAAAGGCTCATTCATTGCTAGAGGAGGGCTTTCACCTTGAGCAATCAACAAAGAGGTGCATGATTCCACATTCAACGTATCTCTGATCGGCCTTGTCTCGATTTGCTCACTCCCATGTGAAGAGATATATCCTAGATGACCGCAAGTCCAACATGTGATTGGTTCTTGGGTCTACCCTCTTAAGCCTCTACCTCTCACTCTACCTAACGTCATCACTGTTACCGGTCGATAGTCCATAAGTACTACATTGTCTATACGATGACATAAGGGTGTACATAAGGCTTTTCATCGTTTGGCTCTTCCATGTAGTGGATTGGAGCGTCACTTGGTAGATGGGTCACATAGTAGGTTCCTGTTGATCTAGGTATGCATGTAGGGTTTATCTCCATCCTAGGAATGGATGGCTTGGCATTATTGGGTGTTGGGAAAGCCAATGGGGCTCCCCTTCTGAAGAAGTCTGGTGGCCTATTCGCTAGATATGGTTGATTATATGGTTGCGAGTACGGGAGTCTCCTCGATAGTTTGCAATGAATGGCATCATGGCAAAACCTACCACAATTGGCACAAGGTCGAGACTGAGGATCTTGACACTCAAATGGCAAGTGGTTTCTACCACAATATACCCATCGGACATGAGGGTGTGTCAGTCATTTCATTATTTCTTGTAATCTAGCTAGCTCCATCCTCATCTCCGCTAGCTCCTGGCTTGAGTCAATGCCCTTGCCTTTATCCTGAGTACTTGGGCCTGATCTTTCGCTTGTCATTGAAGCTCTCTCAAGATTCCTAGAGGTAGTCTCTTCTTGATTTGAGCTCCTAAAATTTCTCTCCTTGAGGTGGTCATCCACTCTAATGGCCTCTTCGAAGACCCTCATTAGCGCATCTCGCTATAAGCTCGAGTTGCCAGCCAAGGCCTTGTAGAGCTCTTCACTTCGTATTCCATTAATGAATACTGTGGACACTGCTCTCTCAATTGGTCGCTCATCAATAGGGATTTTCTTGACAAGACTCCTCATATGGGTAACATAATCCGTAATATCCTCTTTATCCCTCTACTTAATTCATTAGCTGCACTAGCAGGTTGTTGGAGTACCCAAGCTCATAGAATCTCTTAATGAAGAGACTCTTGAGGTTGTTAAAGTCAGTTCGCTCGGTAGCATCAAAACTCATGTACCAAGTCCTACCCTTATCTCCTAAGCACAAATCAAAAGCTTGTGAGCGCAAACTAAGATTAGTGAGGCCCTTGGCCTTACAGACTTGCTTAAACTACTCTACAAAGCTATATGGGTCATTGTTAGGCTAGTACTTGTCTAGCTGCTTTGCAACTATTGGGATTTTAGACTAGCTCTTGGAGCCTTGAGTAACTCCTAATCTTGCAAACAACGAGGTTGCCATTGCAATGGCACTCCGCTTGGCAGAAGCGCTATCTAATAGTTGCTTCATGAGAAGCTCACTTAGCGTAAAATCTCCCTCTAGTGCTCTTTTTGTCTCAACATTAAGACCCGTCCTATTTCTTCTTACTAGCGCTAGCATCCGCTGAATTTCATACACTTCCATGTTCTACTACAAGCACTTGGCTTACTATTCATGATTGTAGGTCACTAGGCCTTGCAAAGCTTTGTGCGCTAGTCTCCTCTCCTCTCCTAGGTCTGCTATGATAACCTAAGATGTCCTGCCCTGGTGGTCATCTGTCCGGTCCTGTAGGTTGTAATTGGCGACCAGCCATTGGATTTCAGTCGAGAGACCTCCTAGGTCAAGCTCCTCATCCCGTTCATGGTTAGTGCTTGTCTGTGCTATTTCTATGGTCTCTCTCTCCACCAAGTTGTTGATGAGATTGATTAGATCAAGAAGATCCACTCCTCCAATGGTGACTATTCCTCCTGGATTACCTGCTGCATCTTCTGCTTGGTCCTACGCTTGGGGTTTCGATCACCCAAACATCCAGATCTCCTCCTATTGGTGGGTTCGTTCTTGGGTTATGTCTAGGTGAGTTCCTTGCTATTTACATATACTCCTCAATTTAACTCCCTCGGTGGATGTGTGCACGTGCTCTCTTCTGTGCACTGTGTAGAATCGGGCTCTCGGCTTTTCAGTGCATGTTAAATGATGAAATTGATGTGGGGTGCAAATGCAGAATGCAAGATGCAACTCATGTTATCCCCCCTTTTTGTTCACAGCCTATTATGGCTCTAGGTGAGTTCCCTGGCTGCCTGTAATAATTGTCTAGGGTTTCTACTGCTCCCCTCCAGCTCGGTCAAGGTAATTCTATAGTCTATGAGTTGGTTCTGAGATCGATTCTGGCTAGTTCTAGTCAAAGGCTGGTAAACTTGCCCTAGTTCTATTCTACCTTATTGGTCCGGTTCCCAGAGTCCAACTCTGGTAGTCCCGGGGCAATTGGTCCGACTCGAACTGTCCGAGTCAATTTGTCCGACCAAGTTGAATCTCTAAGACAAACAATCCGCATTCAATTGGGTATGTCCAATCGGACCAAGGTGGTTTGAGACTAGGGGTTATCCAACTAGACACGTTCGATTGACTGGGCCTGGTCTGATTTGGACTCTCTGACTTACTTAGTCAGGACTCAGTCCGACACTAGGAGTCAAACACTGACTGTTGGTCTGCCAACTACAGTAGGTGAAACCTAGAATGCCGATGCGATTGATATTGGGGATCCCTAGGGTTCTCATCGCCTAACCTGCAACCCTCCAGAACTACTGATTAGAATACAAGGAAGGCCTAGAACTACCTGGAGACTGCAAGATCGAGCTCAAAATCAGTGCGCTCAATTCATCTTGTACCTGCAACTCTCTCTCTCTCTCTCTCTCTCTCTCTCTCTCTCTCTCTCTCTCTCTCTCTCTCTCTCTCTCTCTCTCTCTCTCTCTCTCTCTCTCTCTCTCTCTCTCTCTCTCTCTCTCTCTCTCTCTCTCTCTCTCTCTCTCTCTCTCTCTCTCTCTCTCTCTCTCTCAAGCTCTCTCAGAATGCAACAGTTGCAAATGAGCTCTTCCTTGACCTCTGGGGTTATAAACCCTTCCCCAACTAAGGCTTGTCAACCACCCTTCCAGTCATTCTCCTAGTGATGTGAATCCTTCTAGCCTAATGGAAAGATCAGAGTGTGCATCAACTATAAGAAGGTAAACACTGCTACCAAGAGGGACAATTATCCATTTCCATACATTGACACATGCTCGAGAGAGTGGTAGGCAAAGAGGCCATAGTTTTCTAGACGACTTCTCAAGATACAATCAAGTGCAAGTGCACCCTGACAACAAGCACAAGACTGTCTTCGCTACTGAGTAGGCTATCTTCACCTACATAGTCATGCCTTTTGGGTATTGACTAATGCACCTGCTACTTTTTAAAGGCTCATATGCACAATATTCAAGGACATGCTTAGGAAAGAGTTAGAGGTCTTCGTTGACGACTTATGTGTTCACTCCAATTGGAAGGAACACTTAGACAAAATCCGAGCAGTCTTTGAATGATATAGACTATATCTTCTTTCATTGAACCCTTTAAAATGCAAATTATGGGTAAAGCACGTATGCATCCTAGGGCATGTGGTGTCCAAGAATGGCATTGCCACTAACTTCTCGAAAGTTAAGGCTATTGTCTATCTTCCATGCCCAACCAATTACAAGGGAGACCAGTGCTTTCTCGGCCATACAGGATATTATTGACAGTTTGTGCTAAACTATGCATTGATTGCTAGACCCTTGTACAAGCTATTGATAATATTCAAATGGATCGAGGAATGCCAGCACACATACGAAGAATTAAAGAAGGCTCTACCCACCACACCAATCTTAAGAGCCCCAAACTAGAACATAACCTCTCATGTTCATATTGACGCTTCGAAATTCACAATAGGAGCTATATTGTGTCAGCCTAGTGATCACAATCTAGACTATCCCTTGTCACTTTGCTAGCAGACAACTCATGTATACAAAAATGAATTAGTCCACAACTGAACGAGACGGGTTAGCCATGGTGTTTGCAATAAAGAAATTTTGGCATTATCTTCTGACTAAACCCTTTATTTTCTTGATTGACCATCAATCCTTGATGTATCTAGTGAACAAACCTTGAGCCATCGGATGCATAGCTCGATGGCTACTTTTGCTTCTTGAATTTGACTTCTTCGTCGTTGTATGCAACGGAAAGAAGCATTATATGGTTGATCATATGACTTGCATACCCACGGGAGAAACCACTAGACAGGGCATTGGAGATGAATTGCCAGACACACATCTATTTGCCCTATCTAGCGAAAGAGATTAGTTTAGAGCCGACTTGATGCCATACTACGCAGATGACATAGTCTAAGTGCTTAAGCATGGACTACTTGACCAACCTATAGAAAAAGACTAAATGAGATGACTCATTCTCAAAATCCAACCCTCATAGCATGCAACTCTATCGGCTAGGACATTGGCTAGGGTAAGACGGATTGCTACAAAGATGTGTGTGTGAGTACAAAATGCATGACATACTAGTTGAGGCACACGATAAAATTGCAGGAGGACACTTCAATGGAGATACGACGGCCCGCAAGGTACTGTAGTTTCAACTGTGGTGGCCCACGCTTTTTCAAGTTGTGGCACAATTCATTAAACACTGCCATCTGCAAAAGTACATGGAGGCAATTGGACAAGCTGTCAACTACGAGAAGTGAGCAGAGTTCCTCTAGACCTTTGGTAGAAACCGCGGCATAGTCATCGTGCAAGAAGAAGAAGAAACCCACCAAGTCTGGATCAAGTTGACTCCAAAGTTGGTGGAAAAAGCACTAGACCTACCAAATAAAGTGGAGAGATGACCAAAGAGAGATGTGTATGCCATGTTAGAAATGGACAAGGTAATGGTTCACACAAATAATGGCATCAGCTTGGCAAATATCCCCGATTCTAAAATCCAACTCTAAGCCAAAATGATGCGCACATTGTTCTCCAACCATAGGTACAACTCAATAATGAGCCAAATCAACGTGCCTATGTTGGAGAGCATTGCAGCAAGATCCTTTGATGAAGTGAACCTAAATGGCTTTGTGCAAAAAACCATTGAGACTTCAGCAAAAGCACTGGCAATAGGAGGAAGACCCGCAGGAGGAGAGTCCTCGGCTACTAAGGAAAAGGAAAGTGTCATCCTCCAAGGCCTCAACCATTGGCTTCGGGGGGGTTTTAACATCTATAATAAGAGAAGCATTGGGGGGAGGACAAGGTGAAGAAGGAGTCGGAGAAACACCAGAGAGGTGCACCTCCTCACCACGAATAGTAGCTGCACTCTAGTGAAAGGACACTGAGTGATGATGAGGAAGGAGAACAAGAAATACAAAGTAACCAACAAAAACCCAAAAAATCCAAAGAAGAAAGATTTGCAAGAGAAGGCTGAGGAGGAAATCAGGAAAAAAGAAAATGCAAACTTACAAAAAGCCAAAAGAGAGCCTTGAGGAAATGAAGAAGAGAGCAGAGGACTGGGTGAACCATAATGAGAGAAAAGTCAAAGCTTTGGCACACCATCTAGCTCAGGTGGAAAAGGACAAAGTGCTAGTTGAGAACAGATCAGAGGCTACCCAAGTGAGTTTCAAAGCCTAGCAACGTACCTTCCTGAGCACATTTCTGAATGTCACTCAAACAGAGGAAGGGAAGACCATTGACTCCATAAAGAAGAAGCTAGGGATTGCATGTAGGGCCCTGAGAGTAGGTCTGCAGATGCCAGTGCAACCCTTGGGTGTCAGCCTTGGCCTTGAGGAGCAACGAAGCTATCTACTGTAAGCAATCTTGACCCCACAAGAAGCCAACGCACTAGGGTTCGATGAGGGGACACAACAAGAAGACCAGCAAGGAGAAGGGGCTAGTACAAGCTTGGACGTGGGACCTCGCAAAGAAGAACTTGTCCGACAGCCTCCTTCCCCATGCCCAAATGAATAGCAACAGTAGGTAGACACCTCTGCTAAAAGAAAAGCAGAGCTTAAGAGGAAGAGATAATGGGATGATGGAGCAAGCAAAGAAAATATTGAAGGCCAAGCCAACAGAGGTGCCAACTCTCCCTATCCCACCAAGCCAGGACAATGGGCCAACGAGCTTTAATGTTGAACTTGTGATAGCTTAATTTCTAATTCCCCACCAACTTGCATAGAGTACTGCCAGTCAAGGTGGTGGAAGAGGTTAGTACTATGGGAAGCCGGCTAGGAGACAAATGGACCTTGGAGACAGAGCAGAAACCCACTCTATGGGGGACCAAGGATGCATATTTTGGCAAGATAAAATTTTTGAAGTGTCAGGGATGTGAAGGGCTATGAGTGCCAATCCACATAGAGGAGGCACATTTTTAATGTGAACATGGATGCCTGGATAGCTTTTTGTAACACCTTACCCTTCGAGCAAAATAATCCAACATTCATGCTATATCTAAGAAGGGTAGGAGTGGATTTTAACCCAAGTATCCATGGTCAGTACGACTTCCCATAGATCTATAATGCCAATGCTACTAAGCCTGAAGAGGCCCTCATTTTTGCACCAAAGGACATATATGATTCTGTATTCTGCTTCATCGATGAATTCTCCTCCTGTCCCGATCATGCCTTCATCACAACATGTAATTATCTTAGATTGCTTAGGATACTACTTAGATAGGATCCCGCACCGCAAGAGCATCGCCTTTCACCCCTCTTTTTTGATCCCAATGGAATAGATAGGTACGCCATGGCTAGATTGATTAAGTGAGCTACTCTACTTCCTTTGTTAACCCCAACACGAAGAAAGTAAAAGGAAACGCAGGGAAAAGGCAGAAAAAATGTAGCTCAACTGAAGAAAGAAGAGGAGAAAAGTCCAAAAGCGCAAGGGCAACCTTAAAAGTCCAAGGCAGCTGCAAAAGGGGAAAGGTGCATTTTAAAATACAAAGGCGCACTCTGAAATCTCGTAAAAGAGTGCCAGGCGGTGGAAAATCCAGAAAGCTAAAATAAAAGGCAAGGACAAAGACAAAGGCCAAGGCAAGAGAAATAAAAGGCAAAGGCACACCAGGAAAAGCACAAGACAAAGCTTGTGTAAAAGAGCGCAAGTGCATCGCAGTTTAATTCAAGGAGCGCTAGGCTCTCACCCGTGCAATTTGTAAATATAGATGGGTGGCGGAAAGGAAGCTAGGAAGATAGAAGGATAATGGGAAAAAGGGCCTAGGCTACGGCCGACCATGTAAAAAAGGGGAAAATGGGATGACCGCCCCAAAGGGATTTAGGGTTTTGTATATAAAGTTGAAAAGTGAATGAGAAGCTCATTCTTGTGTATGGCCAAAAGTGGTTCTCTTCTTCTTCTTCTTCTTCTTCTTCTTCTTGCTTGCTTGCTTACACTTGTGCTTGAGAGAGGGAGTGTGAGAGTGTGAGGGAGTGAGTGTGTGACGATGAGGAACCGGGGAGGAGAAGCTCTCCATCTTCTCCTTTCTTCTTCTCTTCTCTTCCCTTCTCTTGTCTTGCTCGTGACAATGGAGCTTGGAGCGTGGAGCTTGAGGATGGAGCTTACTTGAAGCTTGCACTTGGATCGTGGAGCTACCGAAGTGCGCAGGAGAGGAGGTAACTCGAACGGCATGGAGGTAAGCTCACTACACCCGTAGATATGGATGGCGCGTCGGCTATGTGAGAGGTAGCCATTAGTGTTCAGCTTGGAATGCTTGAAACAATAAGCAGTCCGTGGGTCTTGGCGGTTGAGTGAAAGCTCCCACATTTTGGTTCCGTTGTCGGGACCAACAGATTCAAGCCTTGAGCACTTGCGCTTCGAATCGAGCATCGAAGTAAGGGTTTCCCCCGAACCGGTGCTTGAGATAGGTAGGAAAAGAGGGGGTTGAAGATGGTATTCGACCTTATTGGCAAGTAGGTTTTTGCTTTTTTGAGATTTATGTTGTGAGATGGAGTAGTGTAGGTATTTACTTTGTGATTTGGATGCATTAGAGTAGGAGAAAACAAAGAAAAACAAAGAAAATAAGCATTAGGGTTTACTGTTGCAAAACAGGGCAAAAACAGGGCAAGAATCAGGCAAAAGTGGTAAAAAACTCGCTTGTGATGCCTAAGGTCGGCAAGTGAGTTATTGGGGGTGTCAATACCATACCCGGGAAGGGGTATAAGGGCCAAATGTGGCAGGAAAGGCCACATTGTGCACTGCAGGGTTTCACGAGAGCAGGAGAGAAGAGGAAAGCTTGGTGAGGGGATCCGATTCAATCTTGGCATCAGAGAGACATTTGGCCAGCCTAGGTAATTCTACACCTTCCCCTATAGTACTAGGATGGATCTAGAGCTGCTCGACAAGGGGGAAGGCCTCCAGCACCCGACACGACGAATTTCGTGAGAGTCAGCGAAAAGACACGCGGCACCCGGCGCGTCCAAGTAACGACGACTCTGGTCCGAGGCCCAGATTCGGCCCTCGGACCGCTCGACTCGACCCACTCGGCCACTACCACTCAGATGCCCACACTCGGGCCGTCCGAATCGAGCACTCGGACTACCTTAGAGTCCTACCTTGGCCCGCTTGACCACCTCACCCAGCCTCGGCCCACTCGGCCCTCGGACACCCGAGTTCGAACTGGTCGAATTGTGCATTCGGACGGTGGTTACATACGGCCCTTCCCACTCGGCCCTCGGACGTGCCGAATTGGGCACTCAGACCCTGTAATTCGGAGCAGTTGGGCTGAGTGTGTAGTTCCACCAATTTTTCAGAAAACTTTACCTAACCCGACCAACACTCAGCAGCACGACCTGTCAGAATCCCTTAGAACACTCAGACCTTGATTCTAGCACACGGAATAGGCAAAATCGTAGGGTGCAGTCGCTTAATAGCTAGAGGTAGGCAGTTGCGAGAACAGGGACTTAGACGAAAACCGCTAAGTGGAAAAGCCTGATTAGACCCAAAAACGAATGAGGCAACGAATAAGAAAAACTCTGAACCCCAAAATTGACCCCACAGGTTACATAGAGTGAAAATAATGGCCCTGCGGGTCGGGGAGGGGACCACCTCCCGGACCCCCGCAAAGGGGGATCTGCCCCCTCTATATCCTCCCCAAGTAGGTTGGAGAGAGAACGTGCACCGTAACAGGCCCTCCAACTTAGACCCTCGGGCAGTAATGGCCCTACGCGAGCATGGATGCTCACTTGGAAAGGAGCAACCAGAAGCCCGCACCCAAATAAAGGCAAATGGAGACCCTAGAACCTTAACGGGCCAATCTAGCCATCAAGGGAAAAAAGACCACACTACAAGGACACATGTACATTGTGTTCAATCTACGTCTAGTCAAAGCAAAATGCAACATCATCAAGCTACCAATGCAGAGATGACTAGACATGACAGTCCTGACAATAGATGTACCTTAAGCAGCACTACACAGACAACCCAAGATATTTGTGGAGAATCCACATCTGATTGTGCAGCTAGGGACTCAAGGGCATGTACCAGAAGGCTTGAAGCTGTAAACCAAGACCCGGACGATGAAGACATAGTACCACCTGCTTATCTTAGGGTCAAACTCACCGCAAAAAGAGAGCATAGTGTTGATGCTCTCATTGATGAAGGAGCAAATTTCAATGTCTTGACTTACGAAGCATGGACTCTACTAGGTCAACCAGAGCTCAAACCGACTGATGCAACTCTTAAGCCTCACGAGGAAAACCCACAAGCACTTCTAGGGAAGTGCAGAATCCTTGTAACTATTGAAACAGAAAGCTTGCCACTCCTGTTCTATGTTCCTCCAAACAGCGAGAATTATGGAAAGGAAATCCTCCTAGGAAGGCCCTTAAAAAAGGCAACGAAGTGTGAAGCTGACTATATAGCACAGAGGATACACCTAGCACTACTAGGTGTGAGGATAATCACGACTTTTAGCAAGGGTGACCTCACGAAACCTCGAGGGAAGGGCAAGGAGCATTCTGACATACCAAGCAAGCCTAGTAATGAGAGCAGGGAGCTGTTGAAAGAGTTGATACAAGTGCAGATTGAACGGAGAGAACCAGTAAGTGAGGCCATACTTGAAACAAAGAGGTTAGGAGATAAGCCCAAGTATAGGGCTTGGACTTACAAATATCATAGGAGATCACGAAAGAAGCCCAAGCCTTATAGACGAAGGCATCCATGGAGAGCTAGCATGACGCCACGATGGATATCCAAGGCGTTGCTTCGTGCTCAAGGGTATTATGCAGACAACCGATGGATTTGGGTGCCGAAACCCCCTACTAAACAACCTTGGTCAGGAGCCAAAATTAGGTCAAAAGAAACAGAGCATGGGAGGATCTCTAAACGAGAATCCGAGTCTCGAACCAAAAATATTGGAGTGATTGCACCCCTCACGATTGAAATCAAGAAACCGAACATGCCCCATCAAGTACTAGATCCTCAGCCTAGCAGGCCTAGCAAGCAGATATCAGAGGGATCCGTCGAATATGCATGAGGTCCACTAGTGGACAAGGAGCACCACAGGCACAACGTCACTCATGATAGGGATGATTGCTCAACAAAGCTAACGGCGGAATCCTCCAACAATCACAAGCAAATCATTCAACCGGTGCCAGGTCTGCCTAAGAGTCCCAGGTCCCCTACGTCCTCTCTTCCCAAACGGACCTAGGAGGCACAATGACAGCTGTCAATGGCAGGGGCTCACTCCCAACCTCTGTCTCCATTAAAGCTTCCAAATACCTAGGAGGGGAAACATGACACTGGCCGTAGCTCTCGGCCCAAGGATACTCCCGTGTGACCCAATGTGACTGGATCAACTCAGGATCCAATCCACACAGGTGAGTGTTCAGAGGACAACAAAAGAAACGACCACGTCCGATCGCCCCAAGGACTCCACACCGCGATCCACCAAGAGTAACCAACCCACTGGACTAAACGCCACTGCTCCCAACCAAGGATCGCAGCAGTCACAGCCCTCGGCTATGACCACACCCCTTGCAGAACATGTCCCTAACACTTCATCTGAGGAGGAGGTGCCGCAACCAGTATCCTTGACAACTCCAATCCGTCCCAAGCACCTAAAGCCTAGGCTTGAGGAGGAACCCCTCAAAGATGTGGCCAAGGAGATAACGTACCAAACCATTCAACCTATCAAGGCTATTCAACGGGCCGCGGCTATGTCCCATGAGGACACACTAGAGAAAGGAAATGATCAGGCCCAACCAGGCACAACAACGGTTGACCTAGTCCAAGGTCCTGAACCATTGAGAGATCAGCGCAAACAATAGCAGCTACAGGTGGTCGTGGACCCCAAGAGCATTGAAACATAGAGTGCTAGAGAGCTGAGGAATAAAGCATCATGTCCATCCACCAATGAACCCATTGATGTCTCTCCTAATAGTGGTGAAACCTCAGACACATCTGTGTGCTCTAAAAAGTTAACGCAGCCATTGCCATCAACAGTTGCTTCCAACACTCAATCCACCGACAATAGAACTCACATTGACCAATCAAGAGTGGAGATAATGTTGCCACAATAGGGCGACAAATTCATACCAGTCATGTCCAAGGAGAACCATGACACAATGACGAAGCCTCAAGAGAAACATGGAAACCCCAAGCGCATGAGCACTCCTAGCATTGATCAATCTTTCTCTTCTAGGCCTGAGCCCCCAGCTACACTAAAGCCCATGCAAACTCTTAGAAGCTTGCATGAAATGGCAATCGAGCAAGCCCTTGTCGAACATAGAGGTGTTGCAGAATGCCTAGCTGAGTTGGATGCCAAGCTCAAGGTGTTCACACGTGTCTATGTCATGGCAGACATGCGCACATTCCCTAAAGAGCAGCTTGGAGACTACTTGCCCTTTCCTTTATCTTGGGAAGATCAGGAACACCTTGACGAGCACAATAGTAAGCTCCTGCGCAAACACTTGCTACTCATCTCGGGCGAGGAAACCGACGAACTGCGCTTAATTGTCACATTCAATGAGGCGCTCTGCCAACCGAATCTCTTAGACATATTGCAACTAAAGCGACTATCAGCAGGCCGAAGTCGATTTGAGCAGCATTGGTGTGAAAGCCGCATTGCAGTAGCCGAACTAGGGGCTCAGATCATGACAATCTTTGAGGAGCGATTGGCCAAATGGCAATCCCAAAGAGACCCAACCTATGTGGCGCCAACTTCCCTTCAAGTGTTGACTGCCATTTGGGGCAAGGACTTGGCTGAACCAAGCCAAGAAGACCCTCTCCTTGATAAGGTTCTCACTGAGAAGGAATCACATGTCACCAATAGACTCGGACAAGGTTCCATGCTACTCGATGTGGCGAAATATCTATCAGTGTTGAGTAAGCTGCCACGTGTACTAGATGCGTGTGCCACGCTTCAGTACAATCCCGAGTTCTACAATTGGTTTCTATCCTCGTGAAGTGATAGGGATTGAAAAAAAATGTATATATATGAACAATGATTTTTGTGTCACCCTGTACAGACATTATCAACACACACAAGCAATAAAAAGTCAAGCAGAGACAGAAGAATCGGGGCCAACGGGCTAGGCTAGGCCGGTCCCCCTTCCACCAGATCATGTCTGCCTCCGGGCGAAGGGCATGCACCCCGCATTGCCACCATGGAAAGCCCTGACCAACATCCCTAATGATGTAAGCAGGGCACAGTTCCTCTCTACACACTTTTTCCTTCCCGGCCTATCCTTCCGAGGAGGCGCCCTCCAAATGCAGGACCACCAACCAATGTAACTCGGTGTGAGTCAAGATCTGCTAGTAGTTAGAGGCTAAAGGGACACCATTACAAGGGCCATCCCTCTACAACAAGTACAACATGTTCCGCACCTTCTCTTCTAGTTATATGCATTTGACAACCCACACTGAAATCCCTCCTATGCGAACAATCTTATTCTGTATCAAGGCCTAACCCTTGGATTGCATCTTGCAGGCCAGAACGAAAACATGGAGAACCACGGACAACTGGCATGCAGAGATGCTCTTCGCGAAAGACAGGAGCACGTGGCATGCGCCCCTCCACCGGTGCGCTATGTGCCCACTCTCAAGGGATATGCAAAGAAACGCGGGCCTAAGCGGCACCGTCCCGGACGAAGGCCTAAAAATCCTCGAGCCAGGAAAGTTGAAGCTCAGTGAAGCGTGCAAGCTATGGCGACACCAGTTGCACAAATCCCCCACGAGCGCTCAAGCACCAAATGCCCAAGGGCAGGAAAGGCGGCCAGGACAGGGAAGAGTTCAACGAATTATTTAAAGGCATTTTGAAAATGGTGGCGGCCCGGGACTATACCATCCATGTCCCGGCCGACATGTGCCTTGCCCAACCCCATGACAGTCCTGCACCAGCACCAGCCCAGTCGCCTAAGCAATCGGACTCGCCTCGCCTAGTAGAAATCGACTAAGCCCCTATGATGCACAAATAGCTTGATAGGTTATCAGGACATAACTTTTTGTCTTTTTGATGGGTACAAGAACAACTCCCCACTTGTACAACCTCTCTTGCCTATCGCTAATGTATGCCGCATCTTTGACAAGCGATCACATGGACATTGCAATTAACATCATAGCATTTCGAAAAGTCATGTTTTAACATAACTACATCTGTTGAATTGCTTAACGAAATCAAGCATGTGTTCTCACGATGTGATAAGTGGATGCAGGATAACACAGGTCTTCGTGCAAACGTGTTCAATGCCTGGGTCACCACAAAACCACGACCGTGCACTAATCGCAACAAAATCACGTTGCTGAACGTGAACAATCACCCTTGCGAGTGCCCACATTGCACGAACCAACGTGTAGTCATGGGCTACACTCTCTTCTTGGGTCAAGCTCTACGCTCACGATGGGTGTCACTGCAATCGCACCAATATCGCAACAATGGCTCCCCTAACAACGAGGCTAGGGCCAAATCATCGGTCATATCCATTTCCTGAGCCTCCGAGGCTTGCCATGTCTCGACCTATTAAAAGGCTCATAGCCTCCGAATATTGCAAAGGTTGTACTGTGGCCACCAAAAAAAAAAAAGAAGAAGAAAAGAAAAGAAAGAAGGATAGAAAGAAAAGAAAAGAGAAGAAAACAAGAGAACGAAAAAATAAAAAGCACCCATGATTACAACACCGCACCTAGGGGGCCTCAAATTAGGTGCGTCTAATGCCTTGGTCGACTGGCTCCGCCCCTAGTCCCCTAGCCCCCTAGCACCCCCCACAATAGTTCAGGGCACATCAAGGGCAGGACATGCCTAGGGAGCCTGTCTTACCTATGGTTAGACCTGTCACCCTGACCCTCTCACCCACTCACACACTCCCCTCTTGCACTCTGCCTTAATACCCTTGCAACCAATTGTGGTTAGCCCTGCACGAATGACCATGAAAAGTCCACCATCCTCATCACATAGGCCCAATGTCCACAAGCTACTGATAGCGCAATATCCCTGTGTTCTATTATGATAGATCGTGCAATCACAATGTACAGGATGTCGCATACGTCTCCACGTATAATTCTTCCCATCCGGGACAACTTTCCTTAATCCCCACGTCGTTAGACAGAACCAATCCACAATCTTCTACCTACGTAATATCTAAGTATGCACGAGCACTCACATAATATCTGCACCACAGTATACACATAGTTTGGGTCCTCAAGTGCAGGACAATACTCCCGGCTTGCTTCAGTTCGACCTGTCTCCCAAACTAATCAAAATATGTCTCATGCATGATAAGAAGACTAGCACTACCCCTTAGGGAGAGACCACATGAGAGGTTTTCCAAATGTAGGTATTAAAGACTCCCACAAAAGCGTCGTCAGCTCTACATCACCACTCAACTCTGAACTCTTGGCCTTTACTTCCTCATGCAAGACCACCAAAGAATCATCATGCGCAGAATCCACCATGAGCATCCCAAGAACACCAACACCCGTGCCAGCTATGAGTGACCATTCCCCACAAAGAGTAGCCCTATCGCCACCTACAACAATCATATCACCAGCCAATCAGAACAGCAAAGTGCCACCAACGACCTTCATCTGCACCAACATCAAAACTCCTCCAAGGCAAACCACAATGGTCCCTTCCACCCACATCTTCGGTGCAAGCTCTGCATGCTACCTTCGACGAAGAGTGCCATGGGACTGGCACTCGTCTAGGAGGGGGGAATGTTAACCCCAACACGAAGAAAGTAAAAGGAAACGCATGGCAAAGGCGGAAAAAAGGTAGCTCGACTAAAGAAAGAAGAGGAGAAAAGGCCAAAAGCACAAGGGCAACCTTAAAAGTCCAAGGCAGTTGCAAAAGGGGAAAGGTGCATTTTAAAATACAAAGGCGCACTCTGAAATCTCGTAAAAGAGTGCTAGGCGGTGGAAAATCCGGAAAGCTAAAGTAAAAGGCAAGGACAAAGACAAAGGCCAAGGCAAGAGAAATAAAAGGCAAAGGTGCACCAGGAAAAGCACAAGACAAAACTTGTATAAAAGAGCATAAACGCATCGTAGTTTAATTCAAGGAGCGCCGGGCTCTCACCCGTGCAATTTGTAAATATAGATGGGCGTCGGAAAGGAAGCTAGGAAGATAGAAGGATAATGGGAAAAAGGGCCTAGGCTACGGCCGGCAATGTAAAAAAGGGGAAAAGGGGATGACCGCCCAAAAGGGATTTAGGGTTTTATATATAAAGTTGAAAAGTGAATGAGAAACTCATTCTTGTGTATGGCCAAAAGTGATTCTCTTCTTCTTCTTCTTCTTCTTCTTCTTCTTCTTCTTCTTCTTCTTGCTTGCTTGCTTGCTTAAGCTTGTGCTTGAGAGAGGAAGTGTGAGAGTGTGAGGGAGTGAGTGTGTGAGGGTGAGGGACCGCGGAGGAGAAGCTCTCCATCTTCTCCTCTCTTCTTCTCTTCTCTTCTCTTCTCTTCTCTTGCTCGCGGCGATGGAGCTTGGAGCGTGGAGCTTGAGGATGGAGCTTGCTTGAAGCTTGGACTTGGATCATGGAGCTATCGGAGTGCGCGGGAGAGGAGGTAACTCGAACGGCATGGAGGTAACCTCATTACACTCGTAGATATGGATGGCACGTTGGCTATGTGAGAGATAGCCATTAGTACTCGGCTTGGAACGCTTGAAACAATAAGCAGTCCATGGGTCTTGGCGGTTGAGCGAAAGCTCCCACATCCTTCATTTTGTTTAGCCCTCCTAGAAGATATGAGTGATAGCCACTTCACCTACTGCAATCATCCATTTCTTTCCACCACCACTCTCCAAGTACGCTTGAATATCAGAGGGTACATGCAGAGCCAAAAATTCCTTAGTAAATATTGTAAGCCCCTAACTCCATCCTCTTCTGACATGGATGACGAAGACTAGCTCTGATCATGACTATGTATTTCAAAAAAAAAGGAAGAAATGAAGAAAGAGAAGAAAAGAAAACAAAAAAAGAAAAAGAAAAAGAAAAGAAAGATAATAAAAAATGAAAAGAGATGGAAATCATAAGCAAAAGCAATTAGCTCCATATTGGCCACAATCACTGCACCTAAGGGTCCTCAAGTTAGGCAGGTCCGGTGGCTTTGGCCGACTGGCTCCGTCCCTAACCCCCTAGCCCATTTGGATTCCCCACTTCACGCTTAGGGCACCTCAAGCGCAGGAATTTTTTGCATGTCTCCCTAAGCCGCGCACCGCACCTACAATCATACACGAACTAGGTCCTCAAGTGTGCGACAATATCGAAGCTTGACCCAACTCCCAATTTCACTAGCACGAGCACAATGCACCACACGGCAAGGTAGATACACCCCTAAGTAGTGCACCCTCTTTTCTTTCTAGGTAAATGCAAATACTACAACCCACCAACTTTGAAGGCCCCATCAGCTACTCAATTCATCTTGAGCCCCTCCACCACCTCAACCGAAAATTAGTTCCTTTCCTAATCTCCTCCCCATGAGCCTCCATCATCATTGACTCACAATTGCCTTTTGAATCACTGAATCTTCATCAACTCAAAACCGCAAGTACCATGAGTCTAACACTTGTCTAGGAGGGGGTAATGTTGTTACAAGACATGTCACGAACATGCACCATGTAATCGAAACAAAGCAAAGGAACCCCAAGTCAAAAAGTGAATGAAGAAGGTTATTCTGCTTAGGCAGGCAAAGTGCAGGAGATGGAAACCTTTAAAAAAATGTGGGGGAGCTCCAAATGTTTTGGCAAGGTCCTCTCAAGGATGAGGGAGATGCTCTCAAGGATGAAGGGTGCTCTCTCAAGGACGAAAGAAAGGATTGGATATTCTAGTAAGGCTCTCTCAAGGATGAGGGAGAACCTCCAAAGACTCTCCAAGGAAAGTGCAAGGCGCAATGTAATTCATTTTATAACAAATGCTAGGTTTCCTCTTGTGCAAGTGGAAAAGTCTGCATGGGCATAGGTAAAAGGGTAAGGCAACTTGAAAGGAATAAGGAGAATCCATGCTAAACTCACGTTGTAGCACCCTCAAAAGGTGCGAGGAGGCATCCATCCAACACCATTGTCAATTTCAAAAATTGAGCCATCCATCTGCCATTCTCCAAGAAGTATCCATCCAACACGATCTTCAATTTCAAGGGACAGATCCACTCAAGGTCAACTGTCAGGGAGGGACGTGCCCCAACTTTATCTTCAATTTCAAGGGCCAATCCATCCAACACCATCCCCCACAAGGGCTTGTATAAAAACTCAAAAAGCCATTTGACTACACCCATCTCACCTTCCAGACACAATGGGAGAAGCTGGAAGGAAAACGACCGAAAGTGCAAGGGTGGTCTCAAAAGCTAAGGCAAAGGCAAAAGCACACTTTTAAATGCAAGGCACCCATAAAAACTTTTTGTAAAAGCACACCAGGCTCCCTCCTATGCAAACTGTAAAGGTAGATGGGTGGTAGGAAGGAAGCTAGGAAGATACGAGGACAATGGGAAAAAGGGTCATGGCTGGCGGCCATGTAAAAAAGGGGATAAGGGGATGACCGCCCAAAAGGGATTTAGGGTTTTGTATACAAAGTTGAAAAGTGAATGAGGAGCTCATTCTTTGGTGTGTGGAAAAGTTGACTCATCTTCTTCTCTCCGCTTGCTTGCTTGTGTGTGCTTGAGTGAACTATATGGAGGTGGTGGTGTCCTAGAAGATCATTTGAAATCTATCTATCTATCACACATTAAATTAAAAATATCAATTCTTAATGAATTGACACGACTACAAAATTTGAAAAGTAAATCTTGAAATTTTAATGCCAATTCATAATTAAAATAAACAAGAGATATGCAATTATCCTTGAAAATTAAACGCCTCTTAGGTTCAATGGAGAGTATTGGGCGATTTTTTGGCAAGAGATGTGATTATGTATGACTTGATGCACTAGAAGGTGCATTATTTGTTATGTATTTTAAATGTTAGTTAAAGATTAGATTTCATTTGTATCAATGTGTTGAAAGATAGTTTACATCTACTTTTGAAAAGTCTCTCATATGTTTGGTTTTATAATTTAAAAATAGGAGGAAAGATAGTCCAAAGTGCAAGTAGGTCGTACCTCTTACCTAGGCCATATGGGCATATACAAATTTATTGCAATATTTATAAGAAAAATGTGCACAAATCAAGCTAGAATATAGATAATTGAAATTTTTCATTTTGATTATGTAATGCTAGCTAGCTCAATGTTTGTGGCTCTGAACCAACATTTTCTAGAACCACTTTTTCTTTTAGATCATTTGCAAAACAATCTATTTTTTAGCAACATACCAAGTGCTTATTAACATCTTTTCTCACCTATAACGTACTGCAAGTGGATTATAACAATGTAGCCCTTTCGTTCAAGGAAATAGCCAATAAATACACACTTTTCAACTTTTGGATCCAACTTCTTTCTCATCTCATTAGGAACATGTATATTTGCAATGCATCCAAGTACTTTAACATGTGACAAATCTAGTTTCTTGCCAGTAAACCTCTCCTCTGGTGTCACATCATGCACTACAACAGTGGAAGTCCTATTCATAATATCTATAGCTATAGAGATAGCTTCAACCTAATAATAATGAGGCATGCTCTTTGCGCCCATCAAGGCTCATGCAATTTTTGGAATGTGCATGTTTTTCCTTTCAACAACATCATTTTTTACGGAGTGTATCTAGATCTAAATTGTCTTCAAATTCCATGTTGTTCAAAAAATTATTGAATTCTTTGAAATGATACTCTCCACCTCCATCTAACCTCAGGTACTTAATCAATACACTTGTTTGTTTCTCAACCAGATTTTTAAAATCCTAAAAGTGAGAAAACACCTCACTTTTCTCCTTCATAAAATACACCCATACCTTCCTTGCATGATCATCAATAAAGGTTACATAATACTTACATCCAACCATTGATGTAGTATTTGTAGGACTCCACACATGCAAATGTACAACATTAAGTAAATGCCTACTTACATGTTTATCATGAGGAAATGCATGACATGGCCAATACATTTATGCCAAATGTCAACATTAGTCATAGCTCTTGCATCTTCTGCAAGCATAGCAATCTCCTCTTTAGCTCAAGTATATTTACATCCAAGGCAAACATACTTTTCATATGCTTGCCTTTTGCAACTAGTTTACATCCATTGTTGAAATCTCCTAAAAACCAACCGTTTTAATTAAAATTTATTTACAATCCTTGCTCGACCATTTTCCTAAGAAAAACCAAGTTCTTTGTGATGTTAGGCATCTATAGCACATCAACCAAATAACTTTTCCTTCTTGCATAGACAATGGAACACTCCCAACCTGAGTAATAGGATGCACTGTATTCTCACATGTTTTCACAAAATCAAGCATTTTAAGATTTTTTATTTCTCTAAACCATTCTCCATTAGATGCCATATGGTTAAAGGCACCTAAATCCATATACCATATGTCATTAATCATTATTGCTAATGCATCTGCATTCATTGCATTCATCATGTTTTGCATAACAAACAACTTCTCATTATCAACTTGCTTACTGGTAAATGCATAATTGTTATGTCATCTTCTTCCACTTTTATTATTTCCACATCTTCTCTTTTTTAGACAGTAATATGCAATATGACCTTTTTGAATATAATTATAGCATTCTCCATTATCATACCCTATGTTCTATCTACCACACCCTCTATGGCTCTCCTTGCCTCAAGACTAGCCTCTACCACTTGTATGTGATTACTCCAGTGCGTCATGAGTTTTCCCATAATGGCCACCATCATGGCCTCTACCACCACAACATCTACCTCTACTTGTGTTAGAGCATATCACATGTTATGAACCGTTCTTTCTTTGTAATGAAGATATAAGAAGACCCAAGTTTTTCTCTTTTAATATCAAAAAAACATATTAAATCCGTAAAATCAAGGATGGTGTCTCTTGTATAGATGGAGGTTTGGAACTACTCATACTCCTTGCTCAAACGCCGGTTCCATTCCTTAAATGCCTTAGCCTATCAATCATGGCATTTTCCTCCGCTAACTTTGAAGCCTCGATATTATCCCCTTTAATGTAGTCCTAATAACCTTTATCCATAAGAAAATTGGTCAATTTGAACTTCCAAGTATGAAAGTTATGCTTGTCAAGCTTGTCATTGACAATCTGATTTAAATCCCTTAGACATTGTACAGTAAAGCCCAAAAATATGCCTTTATCAATAACCTGCAATAGTAAATAAACTATCACCCATACTGAACTCAGTACAACACTTCTAATGTCTAACAATATCCAAATAAGAGGTTTGTAGAATTTGTAAACCTTACCAAATTTACACACGAATAGCCTATGACTCTTGAATGGAGGCCAAAATGCATTAGAAATGTGAATTTGACTACACAAGCTTAGATCAAAGGTTTGCAACACTCCTTAAGCACTTAAGCTCGCAAAGATAGCTCCTCAATTTGAGATCCTATGAGAGAGATGTCCATAAATGCACTCCATACCAAGGATTCCTTATAGAATCTTGCTCATGTGGCTCATAGCTCCTCACTTGAATGCTGCTTTCAGGCAATGAAAAGATGGGGAGAGAGATAGAGAGCTTGAGCTCTTGCAAGACACACAATACATAAAGAATGCTCACAAGATAAGAAGTTGAAAACCTTAGTATTCTTCTTCTTCTTTTCTCCAATATAATAGTTACCAAGAATAAGGGAGATTACAATATACATAATATACACGTGTTCCATAATGTGAGCATGCTAACCAGAAAGCTAACTAAATAGATATCCCATAACTCAAGTAGGTGGATTAACTTATGTCTAGCTATATAAAGTACCATTAGAATGATATGCTGATGCAAGATGCAGGTACCAACCATGTTAGTGATATGAATGCGGAAGTGATTCTCCAAGTACATGAGTGTCAGCTTGTGTTGAGCTTGACATCTCAACAATGTTCCTTCATTACATCCTTAGTACTTGTTTGTCCAAATAGTATCCTTAAGCAAACAAAGATACAAAAATAAACTTTCTCGAATATTTTTTATTCAATTTTATTAATATAAAAATCCTTGCAAATTTTTCAATCATTATGGCTTGACAGAACATGCTAGTAACCTAGGATCTGCTAGTAGTCCACCACTAATCTTTAAGTCCATAATTAGGTATACACTTGACCCGTTTACTCTTACGAGGGATATCACATGATAGGGCTAGTCTTAGTAGTAGTTATCTTGCACCCACAATGCTAAGCTGACTCACAAAAACATGGTTCACTCACCATGATTGCACAATCCCCAAAAACATAGGTCACTCGCCATGATTGTATGATCCACACCATTGATGGCCATCCTACTCCAAGGCTAGAGAAATGCCTGAGTGCATCACAATCAATTCTCCAACATGATGAAGGGTGAGTAAAAAGTACAAATAGATCCATTATGAACTTAACATACTATGAAAAAAGTAACTATGCACTTTTCTTACCACATATAAACATCCTTTTCTTTAGAAAATCATTAAAATCTTAATTAATACCTACCAAGAAATAGGGTGAAGTTGTGCTATAATGATTTGGTTTTGAGGCTTATGAATTTGGGTACTGAATGGAGCCATAATTATCATCTTTTCACTTGGATTGCTTCTCATATCTAGAGAAACGGTGATAGCACAAGGAAGATAGTATTTGAGCAACATTTTGATAGCATGAGCTTACTAGTTGATAACTTTAGTACTATTAGAGGTTAGGCTCCTCAGTCAAGTAAAGACCTAACTACTAGGGAGAGTAATGCGGTAAGGTGGTTTTTATCATAAGCATATACATCTCACACTCCTCTTGGTATGGCTCCTTCTAGCACTTTTCTCACTTGAGTGTATGTGGAATTCAGTGTGCATTGAATACTATGTTGGATGTTGAGAATGGAGGGCAACTGTGTGCTAGGGAGTTCAAGGATATCTCTTATAAAGTTTTTTGAAGGGTAAAGGAGGGATATATGATTTTCCTTTGAAACACAAAAGTATTAATACTAAGGCAACATGCAAAGACTAGCTCCAAACCTTATGGAATATGAGAGGAAGAAAAAGAAAAGAAATTGCCTTTCATGCTAAAATGGCACAAAAATGCAAAAAACTATACTTTTTTGCATTTTCATGTAGCATGCATGTATACCTATTTGGTATTCTAGAAACCCTTGTAAACCTATGTAAACATAACTAAAAAAGATCCTTTGGCTATCCCATCTGTCTATTCTTTGATTTCAATCCAAAATCCATTAGTGAGGCCAACATTAGGGAGTATACTACAAACCCTTTTCTAAATGGTTATGTTCATCTTATTAACCACACCATTTTGAGTAGGATTATTGGGAGTTATCAACTCTCTTTTGATACCACAACTTGCACAAAAGCTCGTAAAGGCATGCAATTTATACTCTCCACCATTATCAGTCATCAAGCAATGAAGCTTCTTGCATGACCAATTCTCTACAAATGTCAAGAACTTTTGAAATGCATCCAACACATCACTCTTTTCGTGAAGAGGATAAGCCCAAACCTTCCTTGTCGCATCATCTAAAAAAGTGACAAAGTATGATGCTCTACCTGATGAACCATGGGCATTTTCAAATAGATTATACTCACAAAAACCAAGATAAAAAAACTTTAGATAATGAAGATATTTTAAATAGCATAAAGCTCTCATGTCAATGAGATTAACATATGCTCCAAACAATGATGCCATAAAGAAACAAATGGTTGTTTAGTGATAGCTACAACATGATATTTAATACAAGAAACATGTAAATGATACAAATTACTGGAATTTGGCTCTTTGATCATAATAGGAGATCCCTTGCAAATCTTCCACACATGATCACCAAAGACCACTCTATAACCACAATTGTCAAGTTGTCCTCTATTGATCAAACTTTTTATCAAGTCCGAAACATGTTGTACATTTTGTAAAACAAAGGAAGAACCATTTAGCAATGAGGGCAAGTATCAACAATGCCAACAATGCTACATATATAGCTATGTCTAAGACAAATGTATTCTCTCCTTCCACCATCATATGTATAGAACCACTCCCTATGTGGGATAACATAAAATGATGCTCAAAAATGCAAAATCCATTTCTGAGACATGCCATTATTCATGGTAATAAAAAATGCATCACCTAAAGATGATGCATATAAAACATTACCCTAACCATTGCTACATGCAGTTATCTTCTCTATCTTTGCCTTGGTTTTCTCTTCGTTTTTCCATCATTCTCATTTTCCTTTTTACCCTTTTGCTTGTTCTTTCTCTCGTAGAAATCCTTTTTTTTGTGTCCCTTGTTAAAAGAAGCATTCTACATCCTTTTTCTATGTGGCTTGCTCCTTGACTTGCCTCTCTCTCAAGAGTTTTCCTTAGTATTTTACCTTCCTCTCAACATAAGTACACTGGAGCTCTTTGACCCTATATTGTTTTTTTGTTCACCTCCTCAATGAGCAAACTACTCTCAACATTAGTACACATAAGACCATCTACAAGTACAGAGTTACTACTAATGGTAGTCGTGAAAGTATCTAGCCTCTCAAGCAAGGTGACTAAAAAGAACATGTCATTTACTAAATCACAAAAGAAAATCTTCTACGATGTCAATTGGTTGAAAATAGTGTCCAACTTGTTGAGGTAGTTAAGCATGAAACCCCCTCCATATGTGGAGATCAATGAGTTTTTCCAGTCAAATAAATATGCAAGGCTACACTTTCTCATATAGGTCAATCAGTCTTTTCTATACACCATATGTACCTTTTGAATTTTTCATGTCAAAATACACCAAATTTGAGAGTGACAACATAATAGTGGAGAATGGTAGCTCATTTCTTCCATACATTTTGATCCATGTCCTCAAGCTTAATCTTACTACATTTGATAGCCTTCACCTTCTTCTTTTGGAGGACTAATACATTATATATTTGCTTTTTCCAACATTAACAATGCATTTTTTGAACTCAATAAAGAATCCATAATGACTAAACTATGCCTACATACCAAAACTAGCAAAATATATCCAACTGCAAGCTCAAAATAGACCAATAGAGTGCTCCACAAAGCCAAGCAATGGCTATCCCCATGTCAAACCAACATAAAGCTAATGCAAAAATGATATTTGAGAAGTCCCAAATGTATATAAAAATTTTAATAAGCTATTCCAAGAATCATAACTATCTTTTGACTCAAGATGAAGCACATGCACATTGTCTTCATAAATCAAATGTAGTGTATATAATCTTCTCTACAAAATTAGTATAGATCAATTTTAGCATGTATAATCTTTTCTACAAAATTAGTATAAACCACCATGGTAAATCCTTCAAGATGAAAAGTCAATCAAAACCTATATGTAATCCAAAGCCAAGAGTAATCTAAGATCCTTTGAATGCAAGCTATTTTTTAAAAGTTTTATCCAAATGAGAACTATTTTCTTTTGTGTAAAATAGAAAATTGAAAACTTCATAGAATCAACTTTGTGATTATTAGATCTGTAGCTTTTGAGTACTCTTTATTTTAGCTTTAGGATATCTCAATCTGATATCGAATAAAAAATTCATGGCCAAAATTCTACAATGTTCTCAAACTACCATAATCGTCGACAACTTCTATAGGATGCTCTATACTCATTGAAAATTAGTAGAATGGCTCCAAAGTGAATACTTGAAAAATATTCTCACTTTCTCCTCTATTGGATATACATTTGAGAGGAGGAAAATGGAAGAAAAATTTGATTCATTTACTCTTGAAAAGATTTAATATATAGCCCAATCTCTTTAAGCATCCAAAGACAAGATGTTTTGTATAACTTCCAACCACTAATGGCTACCCAAGTTTGACCAAATTTGGCTATGGAAGCTCCCAAATTGGGCCTCAATGGCTCAAATGGCTTGGATCTAGAAGAAAATATCTAGCATCACTATTGATGAAGAAGAAGCTTGAATCCTAAAAATTCATGACAAAGTTTCACTCCTCGTGCTCCTTGCTTCCAGCATGAGCTCCCACAAATATTGAACACACTCAAATAACATATAAGAGGGAAATAATGGTGGGATGTGAGGTAAAAGCTATGGAGTGCAAGAGGGTTGAGAGAGAGAGAGAGAGAGAGAGAGAGAGAGAGAGAGAGAGAGAGAGAGAGAGAGAGAGAGAGAGAGAGAGAGAGAGAGAGAGAGAGAGAGAGAGAGAGAGAGAGAGAGAGAGAGAGAGAGAGAGAGAGAGAGAGAGAGAGAGAGAGAGAGAGCACAAGAGTTGTGTGGATATAACATTAACGATATCCTTTATTCTTTATTTTTCTTTACTTATATATGACTATACATATATACATATTGTTGTAGCTATATAAGAACAACACTAAAATCAAAGGCCTATCTTGGGTGCTCTCATAACTAAAAATCCCAAGGTTCTTGAATCAAGAAACAATAGATATTGGCAAATAATATTTAGGAACGTGATATAGTAATTTAGGACACATATTGAACAATAAAGAAAACACCTCATCTTAAGCATTACTGACTACATCTTCCTAAACATGGAAATGGTTTTAAAAAACATTTAAATCATGTCACATCATAAACAACAAAGAATAGTAGATATCCTAAATATTCTAATATATGAGAACTCTCAAAAGGTGTGATGCACAAGTTCTACATCAAAAAACCACCTTTTTCTTGAAGTCTATAGGCTATTTTATATCAGACTATACATAAGCATAAAGAGTAAGGTTCTAAAGTGATAATTCATGCCTCAAGACCTAGCATAGCTAGGTGGATGGCTACATGGTAGCCATGACCTGAACCCGCATATCCCTTGTTCCAAAGTGAAATACAGTGCAACTATTTCAAGGCAATACCCTAGGATTGGAAACCCATTAAATATAATGACATCCATAGAACATCAAAGAGAATGAATATATAGAACTATGATTGAATAAGTAGATCACTACTCTAATGACAAAGAGTAGTTGCATCAATCAAGAAATATGTCAATAACGCTCTAGTATCTGCATCATAAGATATATATGGCAATGTACCACATAAGTTGGATCTTAAACAAGAAATTATATCACCAAAGGAATATGCAAGCTAATCCAAGAAAACCTACAAAAGAAAACAATATAGAACTACATTTCATTTGCATCATAGTCTTCTATAACTTCAATATGCATCATGTCATCTACAAAAGTCATCAACATTGACCAAAACTGATAAAACATCTATCTATTGACTTTCAAGTCTATTTACAAGTCCTTGAGACTTCTTATCTTCATATTGTTATTGTAATTATTATTTTTGAGGTTGTTGTAACACTTCCTACTGCATATCCTACATTTTGAGTTGATGCAATACTTCCCATTGTCATTGTAAGAAATCAAGCTATTGTTTCATGAAGTCAAGTTGCATAAATTTACGTTTTTGTAATCCACCCTATAATTCTAATAGTACTAGAAAACTTGAATACTCCTGAATTGCTGAAATTTGTGTCAAACCCAAAAAATAATCTTGTGGCTTGAGCACTTTCAAAATAGAGAAATCTATAATACACTTCTGCCATTATCATCTAGCTCATTCAAAATCATCATTGGCATGCTCACAACATGAACAATATCAACCATTTCTACTATAGTGTGGACTACATAAATATCTACGTTAGGTAGTTGCATAATTCTATTGCTTCAACTTCATTCCCAAATTGATTAGACTTCTCAAAAACTTCAAAAATGTCAAGCTAAACTAAAATATCAAGGACATGATCATTCATTGTAAATAAATCTTCAAGAATAACATATTGACTTGGAATATGAGAAAATGAAAATTGAGCATGTAAATCAACAATTTCATTATCCTTTTGCAAAACAACTTCCTCAAGAGCATTAATAACCTAAACATAGTGAGAAACTTACAAATCCATTAAATTCTTGATATAAGAAACCTCTTGTTGAAGTAAATTGTTTTCTCTTTGAAGTCAACTAATAACAGCTACTGCAATTTTTTATGTATTCCTTTCCTTTTCCAACTTAGAAGAAAGCCATTGAACCATCTCAATTCAAGATTGGTTCATAGAACATACATCAAGTAAATCTTCTAGAAAACCATATGATTTGATTTCTTTCTAGAAATCCTTAATTTCAACTTGTTATTGTAAACCTCAACATTGTTGAAAATTAATCATTTGCTATTATGAAACTTGTTGTCCTAAAAACTAGTCATATGAGTAAACAACCTAAATATTTATAGCTACAAAAGCTTGCTAAATCTATTCAAGATTAATAATGCAACGCCTTGAAATAATATCCTAAATGCTAAAAATATGAGTATCTTGAATAGATACAATACAACATGATCCGTTTTCCACTATGAGTAGGAGCATTTCAAGTATTTCCAAAGTCTTTTCATTGAAATTTGACTTACTGGTTGCATTACCTTCCTCAAAGCCAATAAGAGAACCATGAAAATTAGCAACAATGATATCTTCACTAAGAAAACCATCTGCTTGAATTTGATCATCCATGACAACATAATCTTATTAACACGCAACTAATATTCTTGATCACCAAACTTATTAACTTCCTTGATGATAACTTCATTACTTCTTGATTTTTGAATAAAATTAATTAGAGATTGATTATGACAGTTTGTAAGACACAAAATATGGAAAATACCTTCACATTATTGATGCAAGATGCATGATGCTCCACTCTCCCATTGATAAGATTCATTGTTAGGCTTGGGGCACTTGAGGAACCTTGATTTCTTTGGTTCTTGTCCTCTCTCACTTCCTCAATCTCAACCTTTGGCAAAACGATAGGTAAAGGGTAGCAATCATCATCATCACTTGAACTTGAATCAAAATTTGAAACTAGAACGTCTTCATATTTCTCCTTGAGCTTATCAATTGCTCTAAGCAATCTTCAAACATGTTTCAAACTTGAAAAAGTCTTAACTTTTTGGCCTTCATGGTCATCATGACATTCATAAGCAACATCCAATACATTCTTTAAAAAAACTCAACGTTTCCCGTACTTTATCCTTAGACTTGAACCCTTCCTTAGCTAAAGAAAATTTCTTATAAATACCATTTAACTACTTACATGAACCAACCATGTAGAAATATTTAAGGACTTCCCTCTTTCACAAGACTCATAATCATGTGGACATCATTTAGAGATATATCCATGCTCAAAACAAATTTTACATTTATTTTCTTCTTCTTAGATTTACCCATCATGAAACATGCCTACAATTTGAAAATGGCTTGCTTTTCTTTCAGCCAACCTCTTAAGTTTTATAATGATGAAGTAGCAAGTATTTAGCCCACAATCAGGTTATCCCTACAATTTTAGCAGCTCAAGTTGCTTGAATTATTGTTTTGTAGGAATTGCTTGAAAATTTCTTTGCTATTTAGATTTCTTAGGTTATTAAATTGTCTCTAGTAATTTTCCATAATCCAAGCTACTCTTGTCATTTTTGTAAATCCTTGACACTTTTGCACTTTAGATTATTCGCTTACGGTTGATTTTGGTAAACCAAAATCCTTTTCTCTCATTTTTTAACTTATCTTCTTTTACATTTTCCTATTTATCATCTTAGTCAAAGGAATATTTACTTCCAATCCATTCCTCATTATTGCATTTTCTTGAAGCTACTTTTGATGTTCTTCTTTGTTGATAGTACTTTTTTTGGTAGTCTTATTCATATTCTTTTTCACCATTTCTTGAACATCTATTTTGTAGAAAATCAACTAAACTAAATTGCAAGAAATAGCCTAAATTGCAGGAAACCATCTAAATTCCAAGAAACTACCTGAATTGTAGAAAATGAATTGCAAGAATTTGCATGAGTTGCAAAGCTCTACCTAATTTGTAGTAATTTGCTCAAGTGTTTGTCTACCTAAAACTCTCTAAGTCTCTATTTGCTTTGAAATAACATGAATGAAAGGCCATTTAATGAATGGATAACCTAACAACCTCCATTTATAGAAATGTATGAATCTCTATTTGCTCTGAAATAGCCTAAATGCAAGATGTTTTAATGAATGGATAACTTCACACCTTCCATTTATGGAAATGAACCATAATGCAACAAGAACTTCAAAACTGAAGATGATATGCGAACAATCTCTCTAATGAATATGGTTTATATATTTTTTTAATAGATGAAAATATTTTATCACACCAAACCCTTAGATATTGACCAACGCTTCCATTGGATCGACATGACAAGACTACCAAAGTGTTACGACTGTATAGGAATAACATTCAAACCAAAGATCTGTCTTGAATACCCATAGTTGCAACTCCTAAGGTCCTTGAATCAAGAAATGGTAGACATTGAAAAATTATCTTAAGGAACTGATATAGTAATTTATGATACATATTAAATAATAAAGAAAACACCTCATCTGAACATTACAAGCTACAATTTATTGAACATGGAAATGACAAGAAATAACATATAATCTTCAAGAAAATGGCACAAGAATTAAAGTCACATCAATAGCAAAGAACAGTTGTTGTCTTGAATATGCTAATATGTGAGAACTCTCAAAAGACATGATCTATGACTTTTACATCAAGAAAACCACCTTTCTATTGAAGTCTATAGGTTGTTCTACATCATACCATACCTAAGCATAAATACTAAGGTCTTAAAGTGATAATTCAAACCTCAACACATATACATGGGACACCCACGTGGCTATAGGCCGTTGGTCTTTGCCCTAACAGCCTTTTGATCTCCAACTCAAATGGTTTGGTCTCTTCCATTTTGTTTGTTAGGGGAACATATGGACTCAAATAGGTCCCTTTAGCTTAGGAGTTATTAACTTTCCTAATTGCAAGTGATTTGAGGTGGATCAAAATGAGAGGAGATGATGTGTACATTTTATCCATTTCATTTTTTTCCTTAGTCTATCACTTATAGTCTTATCCCCCTATGTCACCTTTACTACCCCACTTTTACCACATCATGTCACACTAGGTGTCCAAAAATGTGACCCAAAATTTGAAAATCATCCTCCCCCTAAAAAAATGATTTTCTCTCTCTAAAACCTCTTTTTATGTCATATATAGTTTTAAAAATGATGTTTTTGTGTCTTTATATAAGAAATGCTTCTAGTTTGGTTATTCTCTTACCTTCACTCTCCAAATCTTCTCATCTAATCCCTCCTATGCTCACACAATAGCCATAGCCACACAATCACCAATATGTTCTATATAGCCCCTAGCTTCTCCCTTTCTTCCATCTCCATTTCCATCATTATTCTAAAGCATTCTTAATTGCATTCCTCTCCTTCTAAGTAGCATTCTTCTCAAATCCATTCCAATGGATTTTGGATATTAGCAAAGGCAACCCCATGATTCCACCTCTGATATCTATGTATACAATACAAAGGATGAGCATGGCAAATGGGAAAGAGAAATGCTCAAGAAGGATTCATGGGTTTACATACAACCTTAAGCAATTAGGCCTTACCAAGTTCAACATTGTGGTGTACATCAAAATCATTGAAAGACTAAAGTGCTTGGTCTTCAGAAGGCTCAAGATGGTGATCTCGTTACATTAGTTCAACATATGTGTGGTGAGAATGACTCAAAACTATCTTCTTTCCATCAAATTGTAATCCATCACTTTCATGTTCTTAATTTTTCATTTTTTATTGAGATATTTAATTCTTCTCTCCTATCTGACATTTTCCCTTCAAATCTTATCAAGGATCAACCTTTGAGAAGCTTGACTAGGATATACAATGGCTAAGAAATTGATGATTGAAAAGTCATCACAATATCTACTAGATCACAAGATTTTATTCTATAAATTCATGTATATAGTGCCTACATTAGTTAATTCATATGGTTCTTTTGAATTACTTCATTGTCCATCTCTCAATGCTCTAGAATAGCCCATTTTAACGAGTGATCACTTTAGAGATTCAAGTTGAAGACCATATATGATATTCATAGTTTGATAAAATTAAAGAGAGCTTCAAGATCAATGGGCCTTTTATGGTTTGAGCCAATTGATCTTTTTACATCTATCTTCAAAATCACTAATACACATTAGTGTCCTTCCATGTTCATTTGTAAGAATATAAATGAGGATTTCTTTAATTCAAACTTTAAAGAATAATGGGATGAGGTAGGTGTGGTGTACAAACATGACATCTTTTCGTGTAGAATGGTGGTCCCTGGTGTTATATTTTGTTACTTACTTGATTTCAGGTTCATCATTGTATATGCGCTTCCATTATTGATGTTGGATAACGAAGGCAATCCAATGGATTCCTTGGAGTCTATCAAAGATATGAAACAAGCCTTTAATATTCAAACTCAGATGCTAGGTTGAATGATTAAGTCAATAGTGAATGAATGTTGGAGCCTACTAAATTTACAATAGTATCTTATATTCATGGAGAGCATAAGTAGCTTTCCTTTTTAAATTGATGGTAGAAAGGTGAGCTTGTCTAGCATATATTTGTTTTGTTTATGTGTTGGAATGATTATAGTTTAGAACTGATTAATTTTTTTCTTTTTTAGATAGGCAAAATAATGGAGAAAAACTAGATGGTATCAAATGCTTTGTACAACAAGTCAAAATTTGTGTGGAGATAGGTAATGTATCAAATATTCATGATGAATAGATGAAGTCTTTTTTTAAATTTTTATATGTAGTTTTTATTTATTAATATTTTATAAGTTTGATTATTATATAATTTTATTTTTAAATATATTTTTAAAATAAGGTTAATGGCTTTTATTTTTAAAAATAAATTCTATTATCTATATAAACTAATAACAAGCCCTCATTTTTACTTTATACTTGACCAACCACTACTCCTCTCCCAAACATCCCTTGCACTTGCCTCCTACCTCCATCTCTCTTGATGGATTATAGTTTTGCTACCTCCATGCAATTTCTTCGGGGCACAAAGTTTGCAAGGAGATCAAACCTATACCTAGGTCTTTCGTCCCAACATCAAATATTATGATACCATATTGTGGCATATTCCAAGCTTGCAACACCATATCTAATACATAAATACCTACCTTTGAGAGTGTGTTGTGGCCTTCAAGGATTCTAATGATGACCGAATGCCATGCAATCTTCTTAAATACATTAACAAAATGGTATCATTTCATAGAATACTAGGTCACTTTTGTGAAAATCTCACCCTCACCTACTTCAAGAAGCTCAGGGCTAGGACAAATATTGAATTGATCAGCATGGCACTAACTTTCTCTTTGGATGGCCACCTTTGTACTACTATGCAAAGAAGGTGAGAACCTCACTCTAGTTATAGTGAGTATTGAGAAGTAGGTGGGAGGATTGGTAAAGAAGTACCCTTGACCCAAATACTTTACCACTAAGCAAGGTAAAATAGAAGTTGGGGCTGCAAAAGAAGAAAAAGCTTTATAAATATAATGATGTTACTTTATAATGGCATGAAGAATGGCAAGCATCTCTTGCTCATAGGCATGTAGTTATCTCTCTTTGTCTATCAGTGTCTACTTACATAAAGTATTTACACCATGATCTTAGTATAGAATATCCCTAATGCCACTAGTAGCATTTGCACATATAATGAGCTTCTTGGAAAAATCATGACATACCAAAATGGGTACTGAAATGAGAAGATTTTTTAGTTAATAAAAACTCTTTACAATTTAACATCCCAAAAGAAGGCATGATGCTTCAATCTATCAAGTGAGAGAAGTGGCCACATGGCCATTTCTTGTTGAAGCATCTATAAAATTAAGGGAGACCATGAAGATCTTGCAATGAAGTAGAGTTGTAGGAATAGGTCAATATCTAATACATTGAACTTTCTTGGGATTTATCATTATTTCTTTTTCACCAACCATGTGACCTAAATACTCTATGTCATTAGCCATGAAAGTACACTTACTTTCTTTGGCAAAAAGCTTATCTCTCTATAAAATGTTAAATATCTCTGTTACATTTCTTGATGGTCTTCTTTATTATTGTTATATATAGTATGTCACCAATGAAGATAATGATTGTTTTAAGAAAGAATGGTTGCAATATCTAGTTTATCAATATTTGAAGGTAGCTAAGGCATTAGAAAGCCCAAAAGGCATGACTAAGAAGTGGTAGAGACCTCTTTCAATTTTGAACGTTTTTTAATGCATTCATCACTTTATCTCATTTTTATTTGATGATATCTCAATCTCAAATCAATTTTTGTGAAGACCTTAGTATACTTCAACTTATTGAAAGGTCATGAATGTGAGGAATCATGTATCTATTTTTAATAGTACTTCTATTTAGGTCTCTATGAAGTATCCATTTGTTTTGTGATTGAGAAAGCTTCACAACTCAAGTAAGGAGAAGAACAATCAAAATTTTAAGGTTCAAAATGACCCCTAGAATACAACAAAGCTCTTAAGGAGGAAGATTTGGGTGTTTCTCAAGTAACTTATCTAGGTAGGAAGATTTCATATGGAGGTGTAATTTGATGTTTTTTTAAAAACTACAAGGTTTTAGTGTTCACCATGAGGTCATCCCAAAGAGTGGTTTTGAACAAATAAAATCTACATTCAATGCAAATGATTGCTCCGACCCTTCTTGTGATGCAATGCAACTATCCCAATGATGAAAATGAAGCAGAAATAGCATTGAAAATCATAATCTACTCATGTTTCATCCTTTTCAATCATTCACCTACCTAACCCAGAACTAGATATAGTGTGTTTCAAGCATGCTCTGCTCACGACAATGAAGAGTGCAACTCAATCAAATGCTAGTAATTGTTACATATCCTATTTCACCTAAATGGTAGGGATTCATACTATTGAGCCCCCTGAATTAGGTTTTCCACTAACCATAAAGTATAGTGAATTATTCCCTATCTAGTTATCCCTTAACTAGCCCCAAAAAGCACATCTTGCTTATTACCAAAAATATTTAGCTTCAATTTCAAATAGTATAACCAACACATCAAAGTCCTTTATAAATAGAGTCAATTGTTGATGGGCATCCTTCATTTCATTCTAATAAACCAACATTACCCTCATCCATTCTCTCCTCGTTTTTGCTAATACCCATTCATCATCCTAGAGATGTTGTTGCATGCATTAGTTGCTACTACCAAGTTGCAAGTCGAAGCCATTAGTGAGGGAGTTGCTTTACTACTCAACTTGCCATATCATCTCAATGACCCTCCTAGTGTGCTTTCAAGCTCAAATAAGCTATCCTACTAGGACATAATCAAGCAGCTTGTTTGGAGTGAATGTATTTCTCTGTATTCTACTTAGGTGCCTAGTTGATGAGATCAACATTGGAGATATTGACTAATTGTTAAAATTTCACCTAATCTCCATCTATGTTATGGGTCACTTGACCTACCTATCCATTGAACTTTAGACTCTAGAGGATAGTTGCTCTTGTGTTTCCATCCATCACACACACACACACACACATTGACACAATTTTGAGACACCTCTATCATACTATTCTTTACATGAATTGGAGCTTTCTTGTACGAATTAGAGCTTTGCTACCAAATTAAAAGTTAACCCTTGAAGTTTGAGGCTTGGATGTAACTTTTTGCTTTTATAGTAAATTGAAAAATTGTAATTAGTAACTAAATAAAATAACTTATTCACATTAAAAAGAAAAGCACAATTTTTACAATTTGTGTATGCAATGCGCGAGCTAGTCATTCATAGACACACATGTTTTATTAAATTGGTATGCATGCTTTTGGAGGTGTTCACATGTGCTAGTTTTCCTACAACAATTTTCATATTTTTCAATGAAAATTGAAAACCACCCTTCACCACATGGGGTGATTTTTAGTTTTCATAACAAAATTTCTTAGGATGAATGATATCTTACCTTGAAAAATGACCCATATTGGTGGGGATTAAGAAAATGAAACAATTCTTAATGGTAAAAATTAATTTGAATGGAGATAAGGAGGATCATGAGGAATTCACACATTCTTTAGTAGTGCTTTTAGAATAGGTTTTAAGAAAAAAAAAAATTCAAGCAAATTGGTTCTTGAAAACTAGAACTGGACCCGAGAACCATTTTTTGGTCTTCACAGCCATGAGAAAAAATCCTTTAGACTTTGTGTACGTGGCTTAGGCATGCGATGCCTAAGCACAATGTTCACCAAAAGCTAGTCTTTAATGTATCTTTTTCTAGGTAGACTTCTTAAATATCAATTGAAATTCAAGTCATATTGTTTGAGAATTGTTAGTTTGTAGACAATTTATTAGTCATATAATTGACTAGATCCATGATACTTTTTTGGTCCAAAAACCAATGGAAAATGTGTTTTTACAGGTGCAGCTATATCACATTTTTTAAATTATCTTTTATCTCATTAAACTTAATAAATAAATAAATAAAGTGCCCAAGCATCCAAATCAAATAAAGCGCATCTATAAAAAGCAAGTGCTACTTTTAGAATAGTGTTTTAGATTGTTCTATTCTTTCTCATCTTCTGCACCACAATTTAGCCATAAGACTAGAGAGCTTGGTTTTCCTCCCCACTTCCATCATCAAGGTCATCGCCTCCTACATCCATCATCAATGCTCTGCAACCGGTGTGTGCTAGGGTCTTAGTGCTAGCCATCGAAAGAAGCTACAGAGTCCATTGGGACAACTCAAGGGTGCCACCATGAGCACTGTGTGTTAGAAGCTACAATTTGTTGTCATCTGGCCACTATGGAGCTACCATGTGTCAACCTTCACTTCTCTGCATCCAAATCCACCGTTATCTTTGCCAATGTGTTGCAGAGCATGCCATCATGTAGCACCGTCAATGCCATGCCACCTCTACATGGCAGATGTATTAGCACCATAGGGGGATCATAAAGCCGGTGTGAGCATTCTACATGCCTCCATGCGCTCAAGAGGAGTGGTTGATGTTGCATGAACACCACTGAGTACTAGATGTCTGCTCCACTGCCTTCTTGTAGCTGGTACTAATTCCAAAAATTTCCAATTTCCACCATATCCATCACCATTCACTCACTTTCTAGAAAAGCCAAAACAAAAGATATTTTCAGCTCCAAAAAAACTTAAACGTACAACCACTCACTCACTTTCTAAAAAAGCCAAAACAAAAGATATTTTCAACTCCAAAAAATCATAGACATTTAAAAACCTTTAGGCTTTTCAAGTTTTTAAACGATAAAAGCCTTAAAAGCTTGAAGCATATATAAAGGAAGGAGAGTTAAGTACTATGGGCCATTCCCTTGATTAGAAAATTTGTCTGTTATATGAGGAGAGAGCAAGGTCATACACAAGTGTGTGGGGATGCATACGTCAATTCCAAGGTCATACACAAGTGTATGGAGACACGTACATTAGTTCATCGTTCGTCGCGTTTGCAGCTGAGAAGGTTTGTGGGAGCTTTCGCTCAACCACCAAGACCCACGGACTGCTTATTGTTTCAAGCGTTCCAAGCGAGCTCTAATGGCTATCTCTCACCTAGCCGACGCGCCGTCAATCCTATGAGTATAGTGAGCTTACCTTGATGCCGACATGAGTTGCCTTCTCTCTTACACACACCGGTAGCTCCATGATCCTTGATGCTAGCTCAAGCATCCTCAAGCCTCCTCCATCTCCAAGCTCCATCCACCATAGCCGCACGCGCAAGAGAAGAGAAGAGAAGAGAAGAGAAGAGGAGAGAAGAGGAGAAGAGGAGATGGTGAAGAGCTCCACCCTCTTGATTCCTCACTCCCACATACTCACACTCTCACACTCCCTCTCTCAAGCACACAAGCTCAAGCAAGAAAGAAGAAGAAGAAGAAGAAGAAGAGGAGACCCACTTTTGGCCACACACAAGAATGAGCTTCCATTCACTTTTTGAACTTTATATACAAAACCCTAAATTCGCACGGGCACCCATCTCTTTCTTTCACATGACCGGCCATTGTGGCAAGGTCCTTTCTCTATTTCCCCTTCTAGCCTTATGCCTCTAGCCTACACCTGTCTAATACTTTACAATTGGCACAGGAGGGAGCCTAACACTCTTTTACACGAACTTTTGGAGTTTTTTGAGGTGCCTTTCATTTAAAATTACGCTTTTGGACCCATCTTATCTTTAGAGGCCACCTGCGTGTCTTTGCTCTTTTTCCATCCTCTTCTCACTTTTTCATTCATTCTTCCGCCTTCTTGACTTGGGGTTAACATTACCCCCCTCCGAGATGGGTACCAGTCCCATGGCACTCTTGGCTATTGTTGGGGTTTAAGAGGCAGTTGGCGAAGTAGTCATGTGAGGGTAGGACCAAGTGTAAACTCAGGTGCTCATGGAAGCTTGGTAATAAGGTTTGTTGGAGAAGCCAAATGGATAGCAAGTGAATGACGGGGGCCTCCGAAGTCGGTGGTTTGTCGCCTTTGTGATGCCTGGAAGGAAAAGATGCGATGCTCTACCTAAGGGGGTGTCTATCTTATTGTGTAGTGTATCGTGCTCATGCTAGTGGAATGGGGAGCTGGGTCAAACTAGCATGGGTGATGTCCCACACTTGAGGACCCCATTCGTGAAAAGGGAGATGCAGTGCAAGTAGCTTAGGGTGACAGATCTAACCATAGGCGAGTGGTACCCCCTTAGGTATGTCATGTCCTTGATGTGCCCTAAGCATGAAGTGGGGGAGAAAAAAGGGCGAGAGGATTAAGAGCGGGGCCAGTCGCGACGGAAGCCACCGGGCATGCCTAACTTGAGGACCCCTAGGTGCAGTGATTGTGCTTTATGGGGTGCTAAGTGCTTCTATAAGTGTGTTGTTTTGTCCATTCCGTGCGTATTGTTCCTCTTGCTCTTCCTTGTATGCTTGTTCTTTTTTCTTTTTTTTTTTAAGAATAGTATTACACTAGTAGAACGACAGCCTATGCCTAATTCTCCTCGTCTGATTTAGGTGGGGAAGGGGGTCGGATGGATTTGCTAAAAATTTGATGGTTTTGCATGTATCCTTTCAAATTCATGCAGACATGGAGGGAGGTGGTGGAGAGGAAAGGATGATTGCATCTAGTGAACTGGCTATCATTCATATCCTCTAGGAGAGCTAGGCAAAAAGAGGGGAGAAGGCTAGCCCTCATCATTAGACGCGCCATGGCATAGCTGTCGATGGCGTTAGGGTCAAAAAAGAGAGGAGATAGGCCACGTTCTTGTGGGGTCGAGTCCTGCTTGAGTAATAGCTTAAGTAACCTAAGATAATTACAGGTAGTTACAAAGGCTGGATCGGGGCATAAAGAGAAATCCGCGAGGAAATGCATCATGGAATCATTTAGGCTTCCCGAGTCGGAGAGGAGGGCATGTTTGAAGGAGGCAACATTGGAGTTGTAGATGATAGGAAAATCATAATGGCCATGGAGGGTGGCAACAAAATCCACACCTAGCCTATGAGGGTACGCCATGAATCTGGGGTCGTTCATCTCACAGGACAGGGTGTTGCAAAAAGCCATCCAGTCGAGCATGTTGATGTCACACACTTCCCTCCTCCATTGGGGTTGGCAATTATTTCCCTGTACAGTATGTGGTACTTCAAGCACCTTGTTTTGCCAAAACTCAACCTCTTCATTTCCCCAAAGAGCGGGGGTCCTCTCCCTTTCCTCCAGCCACTTCTGTCTCAATCGGCTACTAGTCACGATCACCTCCTCCATCACCTTGAGCGGTAGGACCCTCAGCAGGCTGTTGGGCATGAGGAAGCTAAAGGTGAATGGGTCCTTTTATCTTTCCTGCCGCTCCCAAATCACCAGCTCTGCGTGGAATCCAACAGGGAGGTCAACAGGGCATGGTGGGAGGGGTGCGGATGACTGCACGACTGGTTTGGCTCTTAGTTGCTTCCTAGTTTCTTCGACTAACTTTCTCCGTCTTTCCCTGAGTGCAGCTTGTCTCTCCGCGGATGGATCAACCTGTTGTTGTTCTTGGACACGGGGCGAGGGGGGTTGTGGAATCACCTCTTCTCTAAATCTCCCCATATCGAATTCAAGCTCAGCCTCCTCCCCCTGTTGATCTTCTTGTTGTGCTCCTTCTTCAAAGCCCATTGTTTCAATTTCCTGGGGGGGTTAGGCCGGCCAGTAGCAGGTATTTTCGTTGCTCTTCTAGGCTCAGCCTAACCTCCATAGGTTGGGGTGGCATCTGTAGCCCTGCATGCGATGCTCAGTTTTTTTTGTACCACCTCCAATGACTCCTTTTCCTCTGGGCGGGTCGTGTCCATTAGTATGTTAATGAAGGCCTTTTGCTGGGCACTAAAGGCTATCCGAGCAGCTTCTGCTTTACTCTCTACGATGATTTTTTCTTTCTCCACCAAAGCAAGGCATCGTGACAGTGTCTTCACCCTTTTTTCATTCTGCACTGCCCATTCCTATGCTTTCTTGTTCATTTGTTCCATGCTTTCTCCCTGCTTCTGTACCAGGGTTACGAGCTTCTACTCTTGGCCTTTCAGTTCCCTGCTCATGTTCTCTTGCTCTTTCCTTCCCAAGTGTAGCTGATCGTGGTTATAGACTCGATCTCCTTTTGTTGTTGCTCCCTCTCTTGCTTTCTCTCCTCTTCTTTGGCATTCAATTCCTCCATTATTTGCTCGATGTTGGCAGTTTTTGCCTCTAATTCCCCATGTTGCATCAGGAGGAGCTTATACTCTCTCTGCATCTACACCAATTCTTGATTAGCTCTCCTCCATGTCTTCCTTGGCCTTTAATTCTTGTTTGAGATCAAAGATTTGTCATTGCTGCATGGCTATTGTGCGGGTCTTTTCGAGCTGGAAAGCTTCTACCGACTCCTTTTCCGCCACCAACTCAGCCACACCCATCTTCTTTTCCTCCTCAGCCTTCTCCAATTGGGAGAGCAACTCGGCCACGTACTCGTCGTAATTGGCTGGTGGCGTCACTATTGTGTGGATTAGAGTGGTCAAGGCTTCCACTTTCTGATGTTTCTGGTCCTGTCTCGACTCAGCATCTGCGGCTGGGTCTCTTTTGCCCCATGGTCGTGGTCTCCGTGCTCTTTCCCTGGGCCATTTCTTTATTGATAAAATATTGCATCCATGCCACAAAGTTGGAGACCTCTACGTTGGTGGGAATGCTACGGGTGAGGGTGGTTGGTTCAGTGGGAGGCACCATGAGGGTGGGGATAGGATGGATAAGGGCCTTGTCTTTGCCTTCAAGGACAGCGGACGGCGTGATCTCTGGTACCTACGTGCTAGAACTAGGCCCTTCTTCCCTCAACGGGCTGCAGGCTCCCAGATCATCGGCCCTGCTTTGTTGCTCAATGGATTGGCGTGTAGCTTCGGCCAAGTCCTCCTCCTCCTTCCTTCTTAGTTCCTCTTCTTTCTCAGTAGCTCTTCTTTGCCTTTCTTCTTCAGTTTTCCTGTGCTCTTCCTCCAATTTCTCTTTTTTTTCATGTTCTTTTCTTTTTCTCTTCTTGACCTCCTGTTTCGACACCTTTTTAGCCTTGTTGACTTCTTTCTTTTATTTTTCTTCTTCCTGTTTCTTCTTCTTCTCCCTCTCCTCGGTCTCCTTGAGGGATTCTCTTTTTGCCTTTTCCAAATCCTCTTTCTCCTTCTTGCAGCCTTCATTCGGCTTCTTTTTCTTTTGTGCCGTCTTCTTCTTGGGTTTCTTGGCCTGCTTTTTGCCCGATTGTTCTTCTTATTCCTGCCCTTCCTTATCACTCTTCTGTCCTATCGCTAGACCTCTCTTAGTCCTGGTGAGGGGGTGACCTATTGGTGTTTCTTCTTCTCCTTCTTCTGCATCTTGTGTCTCCTTCACTACCTCCTGGATGAGCGCAGTCAAAATGCTTCCATAGGCAATAAACGAGGCCTTGGAGGAGGCCTTCTTTCTTTCCATGACCTTGGAAGCTGGGGACTCCCCTCCTGCTGGTGTACTTCCTAAAGCTAGTGCTTTAGCCTCCTGGTCAATGGTTTTGCATACATATCCGTTCCAATCGACTTCATGCAAGGTGTGAGATGCTACATTCTCCAGCACAGGCACGCTGATTCGATGCATTAAGGCATTGTAGCACTGGCTGGAGAAGAGCGCATGCACTAGCTTCGCCTACAGTCTAGCTTCTGCATCAGGAATGTCCTAGATGTTGATGCCGTCATTAGTTAGCACATCCTCCTTTTTCATTTTCAGCATGGCGTACACATCCCTTTTCTACTTCTTCTCCATCTTTGGCTCCAGTCCCAACGCCTTCTCCACCAAGACTGGGTTTAAGTGAACCTGTACCTATTTAGTATTTTCTCCCCTTCCTACCGTGACGGTGCTGCTCTCATTGTCAAGGTCATATGTCCTGAGAAACTCCACACACTTCGTGTGGTCAGGTTCTTGCACAAATTTCTCAAGGTACTTAGTGAGGTTTCATTGCTCGATGACTCTTTGGGCCGCTTCCTCCTTGGCCACCACCCCCTCTACGTTATTTATGGTTCAGAACTTGAGCTGGCTGTAGGCGTGGCTTTCAAGAGTGATGCGGTATTGCGCTCTTTCCTTCTCCGTGAACAGAAGTCGGTGGGCGCGGTCTTGCTGCGACATCTTTTATTCATATCGTAATCCCAAGTTTCCATTAGTGCTTCTAAATTAACAATTCGCTAGAAAAGTCATAATTAAAAAGAAAGACTGTATATGTTTATTGAATGAAAGAATTAAAATCCCATCCAATGTAGAATCTTCCCTTCAAACTTTAACTTTTTGCCCTTTATTTCAAAGTTCTCTTTCCATTTTCCTACCTCGCTTGTTGTTTACATGTTTATGAGTTTTGCTTGATTTTCCTTGGTTTTAATTTGATTCACTCACCCCCCTCCCCTCTTAGCTCGAGAAGAATCCTTCCTAGGATTGAAGGTTTTGGAGGTTGAGGACATTCTGCAATGGGTCTAGGAGTTACCGGCATAGGAACCAAGTGTAGAAATCGGGGTCGTACTCTAACTGAGCTTCACGGTCTAGATTAAAAGGTCAAGTGCCTATGTGTGTGATGTAAGTGAGAACATCTGTTAGAAAGTCACTGGAAGTGATGCGGCTAGCAATATGTAGCTCTTCCTTAGTCAGTAGGCAATCGAGGTAAGGGTGTCCTTTGATGTGCTCTTCCAGGGGTCAGCCACAAAGAGTGGTTAACACTCTATACAAGGTTGGCGCGACATAAGTGGGGTCATACTCCGCTGTTTTGATTGCGCGACGCTGTTCAGCGTTTGTCGTGACTTGGCACCCTTCTACTTCCCATTGCAACCTAAGAGTCTACCAGTGCCTCAAGAACGGGGATTCAGTCTCAGCAAGTTTGGATAATTCTGCAATTTCTTCGTTGGTGATGGCAGAAGTGATTCGCTGATCATATGACATGATGAGGCGTTGGTTAAGAGCTTACTCTCTAGAGATCTCGCTGTTGAGCAATTCAGCAGGAGTTAGTTGCTTTTGTGAAGGCAAGTTCAAACATCTCTCAAGATCAAGGCATCGTATGAACTTCGATTGCAAAAGGCTCGGGCAATAAGCCTAAGTCCAAGCGGTTGTAGCTCAGAGCTAGCTCTCTGAAAGTGGCATCTAGTCTTCTAATGCAATCAACCACGTCATCCCCCATCTCTTCGGCTAGATCTAAGGCTAGTGTCAAAAATGATTTTTGCTCATAGGAGGGTTTAAGATGTACTGGTGGTTGGGGTTTGATAGCACTCGAGCCTTTGAAAATGAATAGTTGTGGTTGTGGGTGTTCTTGAGATTGCGGTTGGACCTCCTGGTTTAGGGCCGGGGAAGTAGCAGCTACTTCTGATGGACTGCTGCTTTCAGAATGGATCATTGTAGTCAGATTGGCTCTAGTGGGTGATGCTCATGTGACGATGTCTGTCGTTTGGGCCAATAGGCTTGTTCGACGCTCTTGGGCATGTGTGTGGGTGAGCTTGATGGATGTGGGTCTGGGAAGCTCTGCGGCTTATGGTTTTGAGGTTCTATGGGGCTTGGGGTGATCAAGCTTGAGGGCGCATATAAGTGGTGCCCTTGGCCATGTGGGCTTTAGGGATCCATATCCAGGAATTCCCCTAATAGTAGCCTTGTGTGTGCAAGAGGGCTTTAGGGACCCACCTTTGCTTGATCATGCACCGATTTCTGTAACTGCGCCTTGGTTTCCTAGGTTTAGAGCTTCAGGTCTTGTGAGGATGTGTATGTCGACTCCTGGGCAGTAGTTGCGGTTGTTTAGGCCTCCATTGAAACCTAGGCTGTTGGACCTTAGCTTTTGCTACCATGAGCAGCAGTTCTTGAGAGGTGGTGGGCGGTGGCCGAGCACTACCCTTCTCCTTAGATTTGGGTGCTAATATTTCTACCAGTGGCCGTGCGGACTGTGGTGAGGTAGCGCAGCCCTTACTGAAAGCTGTAACAATGTGGACGTTGCCTATGGCGAGGTGAATGCGCTGCAACTTATAATCAACGTTGCAACGAGTTTGCTTTTTGAAGGTTCGCCCTAGCAGCGACTCCGTGACTGAGTCTTTAGCATCTGGCAACATGTAGAAGATCATTGGTACAGTCTCAGACTCGATAGAAACGGCGGCCCTGCACTTGCCGAGAAGTGCGTATGAGCGGCCTCCATATGGGCTTAATTTGGCATTAGTGGGTTGTAGTGGTGGTTTGCCAAGTTGGGTCCAATGATTGTGAGTCAAGACATTGAAGTCCGCTCCCTCGTTGATCAAGGCATTGAAGACGCATGTTCGCTTGGCAGTGACCATGATGTGCAGGTATGCAGGCTCCACAGTTTCCTCATCCTCATCATCAATTTCGGTGATGGTGGCTACTCATACTTTGACATGCGGTTCCAACATTGGTGACTCATGCAAGGGATGCATGGGAGGATAGTACTTCTTGACACGACTGCCATTGAAGAAGCCTATTCCCTCACCGTCCAGAGTCTCGAACTCGGCGTTGCCTGTTCAACTGATTGCACGGACTTTGAAAGGTCCAAGATCCCTAAACTTCATTTTTTGCTTATGTCTCTTAACTGAGTATAGGATCACTAAGTCGCCATGTTCGAAGTCGCGTTGCTTGACGTGCTTGTCAAACCTGCTCTTGCATCGTGCCTTCTCACATATGAGTGCATGAGTGGCTAGAAGGCGAGTCTCTGAGAGGCGTTCGAGTTCAACTAGGTGTTGCATCCATGCCTCCTTTCCTTCCCACCGCTCCTGAAGTGTGATTCGCAGACTAGGCACGAAGAATTCTCCAGGGAGAATTGCTTTGGTTCCATAGGTCAACCTAGAGGGGGTCTGGCCAACAACCGTTTTATAGGCTATGCGGTAAGCCCATAAGGCTACCATCAGCTTGTTATCCCAATCGCAGCACGAGGCAGAGACTACCTTGGTTAGGATGTTGGCAAGAATCTTATTCATGGATTCTGCTTGCCCGTTTGCTTGCGGGTAGTATGGAGAGGATTTCCGATGGATAATTAGGAAGGTGGATAGGAGATGCGCTATCACTTCATTGATGAAGTGTGTGTCCTGGTCTCACTGACTAGTTCGATGGGGCAGCCAAATCATGAGATCACCTACTCCCACAAGAACTTGGCAGTCGTTCGAACATCATTCTTTCGTGTTGCTCTTGCCTCTGCCCACTTCGTAGGTAGTCTGTGGCCACAATGATGTATTTGGCCTGCGAAAACTGTGCAGCGGGGCTGATGGGTCCTATGAAGTCGATTTCCCATTTTTCAAAGGGTTGTTGTGCAATGGCTCAGGTCAACTCCATTTGATCCTTGCGAATCAGGACCTTCGTCCGTTGACACTCATCACAATGCTTAACAAATCGTGCTGCATCATGGAACAGCATTGGCCACCATAGTTGAGATTGCAGCACCTTGCAGGCTGTCATGTCTCCGCTAAAGTGTCCACCAACAATTTCGTTGTGTGCCTCTGAGAGCATGGCATGCATCTCATGCTCACATACGCATCTGCGCAGCAATCCATCTTGCCCTAGGCGATACAGCTGGTCTGCTATCAACTAATAGGATTGGATCTTGAGAATGAGTCGCTTTAGTCTTGCCTTCTCTATCGGTCGTTCAGGCAATCCATGACCAAGCACTTGGACTATGTCATCTGCCCAATATGGCGTTAGATCGGCCTTGAATAAATCTCTCTTGTTGGAGAGGTTAAAGAGATGGGCGTCCGGCAATTCATCAGCAAGGCCTTCTCTAGCGGCTTCTCCTATGGGGATACGTGACATATGATCAGCCATGTAGTGTTGTTTTCCATTATGTACAATAACAGAAAAGTTAAACTCCAAAAGCAGAAGGAGCCACCAAGCTATGCATCCTATAGCGCAATGTTTATTCACTAGTATAGCAAGGCTTGATGGTCCACAAAAAAGGTAAAGGGTGTAGCCAATAGATAATGCCGGAACTTCTTCACAACAAACACCATGGCCAAGCCCTCTCTTTCTGTTGTCGAGTAGTTCATTTCCATCTCAATGATTTGTCTACTAGCAAAGCTCACTGGATAGTCTAGGTTGTGCTTGCCAGGTTGGCACAACACTGCCCCCACAACAAATTTAGAAGCATCGATATGCACATGGAAGGTAATGGTCCACCAATCTAGGGCTCGTAGAATTGGTGTTGTGGTTAGAGCCTTCTTCAACTCTTCATATGCTCGTTGGCATGCTTCAGTCCATTCAAAGACAATCAGTAGTTTGTATAAGGTCTGGCTATCAATGCGTAATTCAGCACAAACCGCCGATAATATCCTATATGGCCTAATAAGCATTGGACTCCCTTGTAATTGACTGGGGGTGGAAGGTCCAGACTTTCGAGAAGTCAGTGGCAATGCCATTCTTCGACACCACATGGCCTAGGATGCATCCATTCTTCACCCAAAAGTGGCATTTCAAGGGGTTCAAGAAGAGACGATATAGGCGACACCGCTCAAAGACTGCTTGGAGTTTGTCTAAGTGTTCCATCTAGGTCGAGTGAATACAGAGGTCATCGATAAAGACTTCCAAATCTTTGCGAAGCATGTCTTTAAATATCATGCACATGAGGTGTTGGAAGGTGGCAGGGGCATTAGTCAACCTGAAAGGCATGACTATGTAAGCAAAGATGCCCCACTCGGTGGCAAAGGCAGTCTTATGCATGTCGACAGGATAGACTTGCACCTAATTGTATCCTAAGAAGCCATCCAAAAAACTATAGGCCTCCTTGCCCGCCACTCTTTCAAGCATGTGCTTGATGTATAGCGATGGATAATTTTCCCTTTTAGTAGCAATGTTCACCTTCTTATAATTGATGCACACTCTAATTTTTTCGTTTTTCTTCATCGTGACTATGAGTGATACCCAGTCCGTGTGCTCAATTTCGTAAATGAATCCTGCTCTCATCAGCTTCTCAATCTCTTCCTTGATAGCATGAGTGTGCTTTGGATTCATTGGGTACGGTCGCTGCTTCACCGGCGTTGCGTCTAGTGTCATGGGTATATTATGAGTCACTACACTCGAATCTACCTCTTTAAGCTCTTCCAAGGACCAAGCGAATACATCTACGTACTCTCACAAGAGAGCGACAAGACTCGTTTCCTCTTCCTCAGTCAAGTCATCGGCAATGAAGGCTGGTTGGGGTGTCTCCCCTTCCTGGGCTAGGTTCGCCTCCTTGACCTTGGCTGGTCCCTTGATTGGTTTGTTGATTTGCCCTTGCCGCTTGGCACTCAACAAGATCACTACCCTATCCCCTTTCTTGAATTTCGTAAATCTTTTAGGGAGGCCCCACGATTTTCATTGTTCGTCTATTTGTGTGTCCCTGGGTTGCTTCACCCTTTCTTGCTTCGAACTCAGGTGGACGGGTAGGTCCCCCTAGTGTGTCCTAGGTATTTTTGGGCTACTATCCGAACTTACTTCCGACTCAGAGTCGAACTTGCCGACTTTGCTAGAAGAGGGTGTCTCCCCTGGTGGTCACAATTCGAATGGTGATTCTGTCCTAAGACTGGTGTCGCTCCCGGTTGGGCTAGGCCTGCTTGCTCAAGATCTATGGCTCCTAGGTGCTCTAACCAAGCATAATCACAATCCATGCACATGACCCCTTGCTCTATCCTGAAGACACTCCTTTTCTGTGGCTTGGAGTTTGTCCGCATTTGTTCTATTTCATGTCCCTCAATGTCTTTGTACTCATTACCAGAGTCCTCTGCGTCAGACTGCTCATCGTCTCCTAAGGCTTGGTACATCTCTTGTCATTGATTAGGGACTAGGGCCCAGTTGTACATAAGGTTTAAGTCATGTACCCTGGTCCATTGCCACTTGGATTTGCCTAAGAGATCCTGGAGTGGTTTGAAGTTTGCTGCTGGATTGTCAGCTAGCTTGTCCGTTAAGTATTTTAGAGCCTCCTGGAGTTCTCTTTTGTTGCTTGGCACTTGGAAGGTGACGGGCTTAAGTCTCCCACAAAGGGTTCCTGCCATCATGCATATTGGTAGTGAGAGTGGAGTTTTGAGCTCGGGATGTGCCTAAAATTTGCCAAAAAATCCGGAATTTAGAGGAAAAATATTTAACATCGAAGGTGTCGACTTCAGCTAGGACGATTTTAAGCACCAAGTGAAATACAACTTTTAAAAGGCGTCTGAGTGACACTTGTTGATTTTTGATAATTTTTCAGACTGCCATGCAGGTTGTCAAGAGTTTCCAAGCAGTGTGGGATGTCAAGCCGAATGTGCAAAAATTTACAGCACTCGTTTTGGAGCCCATTGGGAAAATGGCCAACAAATGGGCAAGATTTGAAAAGATGGACTTGTTTTGGCCACGTGGGGTAGTGACCTTTGGAGCCTAGAAGCATTTTATGCCACATGAAAACGTGGAGAGAGAGGAGAAGCAAAAAACGTGAGGAGGGAGATGTCTGAATGCACCCGATTTTTGCGCTCCAATCATGGAGATGGAGATGCCTGCCTCAAAGCAACCCACCTAATCGACATTGGCCCTTGATTCCCTTCTGTTTGCTGATCCTATCGCTGCCCTTCGCCCGTACAATGGTGTCCCTAGATGGAGAATTCTGATTCTAGTCTTTCTCTCTCCTCCCTCTCTCTCCCTTAAGGGGCTATTCTTGTGTGCAAGAGGAAAATCACTACAAGATATAGACCTTATAGCGACGTTTAAAGCGACGAAAATACAAACAACAAAATTTGCCCCCGTCGTCGCAAAAAGCGTCGTTATTGACGATGCCATAGAATCGTCGCTATATGCGACGCATATAGCGACGGTTACAGAGAATTTGCGACGCTGATAGCGATGACAATAGCGACGCGTGCAGTAAATTTGCGACGCAAATAGCGACGGTAACAGAGAAAAAAAAAATTGTGGCAGGGCAGCACATATAGCACTGTGTGCTATATGAGAGCCATACAAAATAGTTTTTGCACTGCTGCATACAAAGCGTTTGCAAACAAAAAGAATGTATACTAAAATCATAAAACTGATAGATGAAATAAATACATGATATCGCATAAAATGCGATTGGTATAATCATAAAACAATATCACTAATACATAGAAAATGTCTACATAGATCGGGCGACTAAAAACTAAAGGTATGTGAGCTCTAAGGATCCAAGGGCAAGCTACAAATCCTCGTCCCTTGAAAGCTCTTCCCGCTGCAAAGGAGCATCAAACGAATTCTGCAGAAAAAGAAACAACATATCAATCCACCATACAATAATGCATTCAAATATCTCATGGTAATTACGGACAAGAAAGATGAGTGACTTACTGGGCCGCCGCGTCTATACAATCGATCGATCAATGATCTGAGACCGTGCCTCTCTGCATATCGAGTCTCAAGGCCTTGCGGATCGCGATTTGTAATGGAGTGCTGCAAAGAAAACAAAATGCTAACAGTTAGAAACATGATTGTCAGTACAAAGAATATCTCAAAAAAACAAATAAGCAAAACAAAAGAGAAACTTACAAAGTCCTCCAAATATGTCATGTGGCCGCCACTCCCAAGATGATGTACCGATCCGGCCTCGATTCGTGCCCTCGCCGCCTCCTGCTGCTGACTCCAACGTCCTGGCGAATTTGTGGCCTCCTCCCTCAGTCGGCGCCAATCGTCTGCATCTAACCACTCGGGCTTTGGAGCCCCACTCTTGATTGCCTTGCGTGTGTCGGATCGTCTATGTAACATGTATGCACGCATGCAATCCATCATCCAGCCCGTAGAGAATCTATCCACTGCGGCTGGCACCGGGAACTCCTCGTGCAAGGATGCTACTATGTACTCCTTGCTCCCCTCCAGTATGTTCCTCCAATGATCCAGGATGTTGTGCCAAAAAACTTGTTGGCACAACTCCCTCATGCGAGCCATCACCCTCCTCCCCTCATCATTCATGATGATGGCTCCTGACCTGCCATCCACTAGGTATCCATAATCCCTAGGAGTGTGCCTTGTATGGGCCCTCTCCCATCTCCGTCCACGTTCCTGGGCATATCCAGGAGACCCCTGTACATCCGGTGTACCAACGGGGGTACCCTCTCCCGGAGTGCCACTCAAAGGGGTGCCACCAAAGGGGGTGCCACCAAAAGGAGTGCCACCAAAAGGCGCGACATCTGCCGACGACTGCGCAAAAGCTAGAGTAACTGGACTGGACGTCCCCACAGGTGTGACAAATCCTGGAGGTGACCGAGCTCCAGCTGAACGATGAGATGGAGACACCACGTCCGTGTCTCCACAGCAGCACCCCCTGATCCTCCTGCAGTCGTAGTCCCTCCCTCTGGCCCAAGTCGCAAGAGTCGAGATCGTCTGCTCGAAGTTGAAGCATCTGATCGCGCTGAAGCTGATCTAGCAGAGCGCCCTGACGAAGAACGAGACAGCTCCTGATCTGCCATCTCTCTGAATCTTGCGAGCTGATCTGGAGACATACGTACCATCATCTCCTGAAACTCCTCATCGCTCATCCCTCAACTCATCCTGAAAATGTCGATACCTGCACAGATAAAAAATGATGTTAGAATAATCAATTTAAACTATACAAAACACATTAATATAAATCATTTTTGAAAAATCCCTCTTAAAATGCATATCTTATCTACCTTTATGGAAAATCTAAACAACGAATTGAGTAATACAATTCTCCAAGAATGAAGTATTCTATGGTCCCATGTTAATCTCCTGACACAACTCTGCATACACTGGAAGGTCGATAGACATGTCACCACAAAAGAACGAGTCTGCCTCGTTTTCAAAAAATTCTATGACTTCTGTATTTCCATCATTGTTAGCCGATGGGGGCTCCAAGCTTGCGGTGGCCTCCACCCCTTGTAATTTCGAACCCTCTATTTGAATATTTTCTTCATCTATGCCTGGAACATCGCTTTGATCGTATACTCTCGCACCTCGAGGAGTTGAAGGTATAACATACCACCATCGAGGTTGCCGGGGATTTGGATAGAAGATTACATGTTCACAAACACTTACAAAGCGGCTTCAAACCATTGTGACATAAATCATGTCGTATTACAATTAGCAAGCAAATGACTAGTTGTACATGTTCACAATGGGCCGGCAACACAAAGGTGTCGCGCAAATCCATCCATTTTTTTTCGAAATCTATTTCGAGAAATCCAAATGGACCTCGTCGAACTGTTGCGCCAGCTCCTCCAAGTACCACTTTGAACCACTGCACATCGAATATTATCATGGAGAAGCTACATATCTTGCACCGTAACCCCCTCCTCCCACAAAATCTTAAGCTCATTGACTAATGGACGAAGATACACGTCCATATTTTTTACTTTGTAGCGGCCCAGGACGAGCAAGCTAAGAATGAGATGTCCTTTCTTCATAGAAAGCCATGGAGAAATGTTGTAGTTGACAAGCACTATAGGCCACACACTGTAAGAAATCGAGCGCAGACCGAATGGGTTCACACTATCCATGGCGAGACCGAGCCGAAGATTCCTTGGCTCTCGCGCAAAGCCTGGGAAGGTAGAGTCAATGTGGCTCCATGTGCGCGAATCTGCTGATATTCGTTGCACTCCATCCGTGGACCTATTCTGCACATGCCACGTTGTCAAGCTTGCCATGGCAGACGTGTGAAACATGTGGTTTATGCAGGGGATGAGCGGAAAGTGTCTGAGGACTTTTTGAGGGATGGTTTGCCCTTGCAAGTCCTATCGATACCTGTGAGCACCACACTTTGGACATGTCTCCATAGTCTCGTATTCATCTCGAAACAATATGCAGTTGTTGATACATGCATGGATGTTATTGTAGTCCATGCCAAGCTTCCGTAAAACATGTCGTGCATCATCACGAGACTCAGGCATGGGGTTTGCAGGTGGCAATACATGATATTTCAATAACCTGAAAAAATCATAAAACACCTTGAAAAATCCATCCATGTTTGCAATAATTTGTTTTTAAAAAAAAACAATGAAGTCTGTGTGCAAGGTACCTGAATAACTCAGTCACACTCGTATCGCTCCAACTGTATTTTGCTTGCACACTTAAGAGTGCAAGCAATGTCTTCAACCGAGATACTCGGCACCCATCATATAATGGTATGGATGCTTCCTCTCTAAGCGGGTCAGATGTCTCAACATCCATGGGAATCAATGCATCGATCATTGCCTCCATCTCAGGCTCCAAGATTGTAGGCAAGTCGGGAAGGTTGTCTGTCTCCTCTGGCATTGACGGTATAGATGGGCCTTGCGAGTGGTCGATTGGCTCCTGCAATCCATCCATCGCACGTCCACGAACTCTTCTAATTGGACGCAAAGGGTGCACTCCCCCTTGGGTCGAGACATCACCCCCCTGGATACAAAATTTGCCAACAAGACCCAATCTTATTGTGTATGGTTTTCAATTAGCTTGAGAGTATAATGCATGAAAAATGCTAACTTCAAATTACCGTTTGCTGAAAATCTGCAATCGCCTGATCAATGATCTCAGATTGAAACTCGTCAAATCGTCGTGCGTGTTCTATAGACAATCCGCGTTTTCGTCTAATTGCCAACTTGCATTGAGAGCAAGGACATGGGACACACTGATTAAGATACGACTCGCGGTCTTGAACAATAAGACCTTCTTCGTTTGCCATCTTATCTACATTACAGCAAACGAGGCTTAAATGGATAGCTTTATGGAGATGTACGTCAAGTTGCAAGTTGACCATAAACCTTGCATTGTATATAGTAGTCGAGAGATTTTCCGATGTTATATCTCGGCCTTGTATCATGCTCAACGATTTGTTTATCCCGGTAGATAATTTTTTGTTATATCTCGGCTTTGAGTATAAGTAATCCATTTTAAAATTAATGCACGCCATCTATGAAATTTTATAACTATAGTAATAAAATTTATTTCAATCAATTCTACTCATAGTCATAAGACCTGAGAGAAATTATCCTATACTCAATTTAAGGGTTTCTTCTTCTATAACAATAATTTTGGGTTCATTTTGATGAAGTACGTGGCCGTATGCAAAGCACATTGCATACCATTATCAATACGTATATTATCTTAAATTTCCTTTCCCTCCCTCTCCCTCTCTTTCTCTCCCTCTCCCTCTCTTCCTCTCTTTCTCTCACCCTCTCCCTCTCCCTCTCGTTCTCTTTCTCTCCCTCTCTCATTTTCTCCCTCCCCCTCCCTCTCCCTCTCCCTCCCTCTTTCTCCCTCTCCCTCTCCCTCCCTCCCTCTCCCTCCCCCTCCCTCTTTCTCTCCCTCTCTCATTTCCTTCCCCTCCTCCTCCCTCTCCCTCTCCCTCTCCCTCTCCCTCTCCCTCTCTTTTTCTCCCTCTCCCTCTCTATCTCTCTTTCTCTCTCATTTCCTAAACAAGCAAAAAATAAAGTGATTTAAACATCCTCCAAGTAAAAGGGAGAGGGAGAGATACAATGCACTCTCCCTCTCTTTCTCTTTCTATCCCTCTCTCATTTCCTTCCCCTTCCTCTCCCTCTCACTCTCTTTCTCTCTCATTTCCTCTCCTAAACAAGCAGAAAATAAAGTGATTCAAATATTAAACAAGCAAAAGGGAGAGGGAGGGAGAGAGAGAATGCACTCTCCCTCCTTCTCCCTCTCTTTCTCTTTCTCTCCCTCTCCTATTTCCTCCCCCTCCCTCTCCCTCTCCCTCTATTTCTCTTTCTCTTTCTTTCTCTTTCTCTTTCTTTCCCTCTCCCTCTCCCTCTCCCTCTCTTTCTCTCTTACTCTCTCGTTTCCTCTCCTAAACAAGCAAAAAAGAAAGTAATTTAAACATTAAACAAGCAAAAGGGAGAGAGAGAGAGAGAATGCACTCTCCCTCTCTTTCTCTCCCTCTCCCTCTCCCTCTCCCTCTCCCTCTCTTTCTCTCCCTCTCTCTCCCTCTCCCTCTCCCTCTCTTTCATTTCCTCTCCTAAACAAACAAAAGAGAACGATTTAAACCTTCAACAAGTAAAAGAAAGAGAGAGGGAAACTCACCAATGAGATATGGCGAGCGTGGGCGGCTTCTCTTTGCAACGAGGGCTCCTCCTCTCCTTCGCGAACAACGGCGGCGGCGGCGGCAGCAAGTCTCTTCCTCCTCTTCTCTCACAAAGCCTTGGCTCTCTCCCTCGCTCTCTCCCTCGCTCTCGCTCTCAAAAGGCGAAGAAAAGAAAATGAAAACGGCGCTCTGGTTTCGGCCGCGCTTTTTTTCCCTGCGGCGTCGCTATTGACGTCGCTATATGCAAATAGCGACGCCAGTTGCGACGCCAATAGCGATGCCTATAGCGACGCCGATATCCGCCGTCGCTAATCGGCGTCGCTATTGCCCCATTCCCTTGTAGTGAATGAAGAATGGTGAAGGAAAGCTTGTCCGGTTGGAACCGAATTGCTTTCGGGTTGATGTAGACATGAAGATTGCTGATTGTGAAGATGCTGGACATTGAATGAGGGCTGACCCGCAGTCCCTAGCAACATCGAGATCCCTACACATAAAGCCTAAGCGGTAATTCAATTTTTATGAAGAAAAAATGAGTTTTTATGCTATTTGATTGATGAAATATTGTTCCCATGGGTTGAATATTCATCATGATGTTGTTTTCTATGATTTTTATCAATTTATAATCTGAAAATCAAAAAATCATAAGTGATATGGCTGAAATTAGTGTTATAAAACCCGTAAAACACGTGTTTAAGAGGTAAAATGGGATTTTTTCGCAAAATAAATGGGAAATATGAGATATAATGCCAACAAAATCTGAAATTTTGCTGTCAAGGAACCTAAGGGCCATAGCCCACAATCAATCTTAATTTCTAGTCATTTTTTATTGAAGAAAATAGAGGAAAAATACCAAAAATGGTGGAAAATAAGTTTTAAATGGGAGAAATTTAGGAAACGGTAAAAGGAAAATTCCAGAAAATTACATGTGTGTTTGTGCAATGTATAATGAAGGTAGAGCACGAGGTTGGCCTCGGTTTACCCTAGGTTCTATGTTTCTATCCATGTTTATCGCTTTCTCTAAAAAGAAATATACATAAAACGACTCTTTCACCTATCAACGAATGCAAAACATTAAACGGTAGGGTGAGAGGGGAGTTTGAGCATCAAAGTATAATCTTAAATCCGATTTATGTGTTGCATTATGCCTATAGGACGTTGTTTTAAAATAAAGAAAAAGGCAGCATGAGCGTAAGGCTCGGTGTCTCTCCTTGTTTCAATACATAAACGCTAGCATGGAAGTCATGGAAAGATTTGTTTCGCAGGATGCACAATGCTAATTTTCTTTTGTTTGTGCACCAAACCATTCACATTATGCACTGTGCATATCAAAGGAAAATCTCCTAGACTGCATAGCAATTGTTTTCTTAGGACTTTGACCCACGATTGAGAGTGTAAGGTTATCCCTTGCCATAGGATAGAGGGGCAGTTTCCTAAGGGACTGTCAAGTGAGGACACATGGTATATCTCCTGGAAATAAGAGAAATATAAAAGAGAGGAGTTTGTGTTCATTTGTGTTATATGTTGAGCAACGCATCAAGGGGCCAATCCCTATGATGTAGGAGAGCTGCAGTGGGGCCACGGTATTTCTACCAAGAGGTTGCCTCCATATGTATGTGATCGTGGCATTGCTAATGTGTATGGGTTCTCCCTCTAAGGAGCTTATGGGAAGGGAACCATTAGACTATAAAGTATAAACGCATAGATTAAGCTTTAGGGCAGTTTGTCCTTTAGCATTAGATTGATGCTCCTGGTCTGCGAGGCGGTGAGGGTGTTTGTGTGTCATGAGCACGAGGTCCGACTAGTGCCATAGCCAGTGTCGGCCCATTTCAAGTCCCATCAGGTATACAGAGGGTGTGCCGTCAGACTTGCCCATCATCTTGATGGCTTGCTCATACGCCTCATGATCCAAGAATGGCAAGTCAACTGTAGCAAGGGCATGCATCCAATCTCGCTCATCCTCTGGGCATGGGATATACTTGGTCAAGGGCCCATAAGACTTCTTGACTTGAGCGTCACCCTTGAGCATCGCGGAGATGGCATCCAAGTCAACTGGTGAGGTCTTCCACGTATCCATCTCTACCCTCACGGCTTCCGTTCTGTTGCCTAGGAAGATCAAGCCGTTACCCCAATCTTCGATGACTCTGGCATTGTGCATCCAGGGTCAGCCTAATAAAATATCGTAGTCTATCCCCTTCATGACTATAAAGTCGACAAAGAACTGAACACCTGCGATTTTCACTGGCCAGTTTTTAAGTACCCCATATGGCTTCACTCTCATGCCGTTTGCTAACGTGACATTAAATTGAGTGGTCTCGACAGGTGGGTTTTCCCATGTCTGAAGTACTGCATGGCTCAGCACACTAATCCCGACTCCAGTGTCGACGATCCCCTTTCTCGTTGTGTCACCTAAGGCTAGGACCGGTAATACTGCGTGCATCTCGGTGCCTTCCCAGAAGGCGTTAACATGTAAAGATTTTGGCACCGAGTGCAGCATTAGACTCGGTATTTGTGTTTCTGCATCATGATCGTGCAGATCAGCAGCTTGTTCTCGTGACCCCTCAACCCACTGCTTTAAGTCTTGCCATAGGGTGGGATGCTACTTAAGTAGGTCTCCCAAGCTTAACGTCACAGGGGTGGTCACTAGCGTGGTAAGGAGGCTGTTGGCTGCTCGTCTCTCTCCTAAACCAGATTGTCTTGGCCAATGGCCGTGACTGATTTGCAAGCCTGCAGCATCAAGGCTTGGCCTAAGCGGTGCTGCTTGTGGTACGGTTGCAACTCTGACTTTGATCGAGGGGGTGAGACCGGCGTGCTTATGTTGGGGATATCATCGATCTCGTCCTCTAGGATGGGCTCAACGTCCCTTAAGTGCTCTTGGGCCTCTTTCACCCAGTCCTTCACTTTCTCTATGCCCTTGAGTTGGCTCTTTGGATGTAGGTATTTCCTTACCTTGGCACTTCCCTTTTTGACCGTTTTGGGGGCTGAAGTTTCTGCCTCTGCATCCATGAACTTCTTTCCAATAGGCAGAGTCATAACACTCTCAGTTTTCAATGCAATCTTAGCTTCCGACCTCTTCTTTCTCCGCCTGCAGCTCTTCTTTCCTATCGAGGCTGCATTGAGGTTGCTAGGTCATGGTAGTGATATGCCGGCCTGCCTCATCTCTGCCCGGGTCATGACCCGCAATGGGATAGGTGTGGCCTCCCCATTGAGATTCTCGACACCAAACAGCCCCAATGGGACAGATGGTATGTTGGCTGAACTTAAAGAAGGTTTTTGCTTTGGGTAATCGACGAAGAGGTGGGAGATTTCGCACTCAACGCACATTAGGTCAGCTTTGTCTCTGTTCTGCTCCTTCCTCTCAGGGCAACGTGATAAGACATGACCTGGGTGACCACAAGTTCAACAGATGATTGGATCCTACGTTTGCCCTCCTAGGCCTCTACCTCATCCTCTCCCTAACGCCATCACCGATACTGGTCGATAGTACATAAGGACTACGTTGCCCTTGTCGTCGTGAGAGACATAAGGGTATAAGTAAGTCTCTTCCTCATTTGGCTCTTCCACGTAGTGGACTGGGGCGTCACTCGGTGGATGGGTTACATAGGGACCAGGCGGTCTAGGTATGCCTATAGGGTTTATGTCCATCCTAGGAACAGCCGGCTTAATGTCGTTAGGCGCAGGAAGAGCCAATGGGTTTCCCCTTCCAAAGAGTGGTTGCGGCCTATTCGCTAGGTAAGGCTAGTTGTATGGTTGCGAGTACGGAAGTCTTCTCAAAAATCTGCAGTGCGTAACGTCATGACCGAACCTGCCGCAGTTAGCGCAAGGTCTCGATCTAGGGTCTTGACACTCGGCTGGCAAGTCATTTCCACCACAGTACATGCATTGGACGTGTGGCCGCGTTGGTCGTCTCAACATGTCTTGCAGCTAGGCTATCTCCATCTTGACATCAACCAAGTCTTGGTTTGTCTTGGTGGCTTTCCCCTTATCTTGGGATGATGGGGCTGGTTGTTCACTAGAGGTTGACGCTCTCTCTGCACTTCGCGAGTTGGTTTCTTCTAAGTTGGAGCTCCTAGAGCTCCATTCTTTCAGCTGATCGTCAACTCTGATGGCTTCCTCCAAAACCCTAGCTAGCGCGTCTCGTTGTAAGCTCGAGTTGCCTGCCAAAGCCTTATATAGTTTCTCGTTTCGGATTCCACTAATGAATACAGTCGAAACTGCTCTTTCAGTCAATCGTTCACCCGTAGGGATTCTCTTGAAGAGACTCCTCACGTGGGTTACGTAATCGCGAATGTCCTTCTCTTTCTGCTTGACATTCATCAGTTGTACTAGCAGATTGTCGAAGTATCCAGGCTCGGCAAATATTTTGATGAAGAGATTCTTGAGGCCATTGAAATTGGCTCGCTCTGCAACATCTAAGCTTGTATACCAAGTCCTACCCTTGTCACCTAAGCAGAGCCCAAATGCTGAGAGCACTAAGTCAGGTCGTTGAGGCCGTTGGCTTTGTCGACTTGCTCGAACTGCTCTACAAAGCTGTATGAATCGTCATGGGGTTGGTACTTGTCAAGCTGCTTTACAACTATTGGGATTTTAGACTGGCTCTTAGAGCCTTGGGTTGCTCCTAATCCTTCCAGGAGTGATGTCGCCAATGCTGCGGTGCTTTACTCTGCTACGATGTTGTCTAGCAATCGCTTCATAAGAAGCTCACTCAGCGTTAAGTCTCCTTCTAGGGCTCTCTCGTGATCCATTCGATTTCTACCGGCTAAGTTCAGCACCCGCTGCACCTCACGCAACTTCATGCTTTGCCTTTGGATCCTAGCCTGCTGGTCTCTATTGTATTCGACTATGCTTTGTAATGCCTTGTGGGCTAGCTTTCTCTCTTATTCTAAGTCTGCGATGATAGCATCTACTGTCCAGCTGCGGTGGTCATACCGGGTGTGCACATCGTAGCTGCTGAATAGCGTCTAGGAAGACACCTAAGTCGAGTTCTTCGTTAGACCTGTGGTCTGAGCTTTCTTCTGCCATAGTCGAGTTCTCGTGCTCCACCAAGCTATTGATCAGGTTGAGTGGGTTTGTCAAATCCACTTTGTTGGTGCCGCTTGCTTGGTCCTACTTAGCATATTGATGGTTTGTCTACGTCTTTGGATTCTCTCCTATTGGTGGGTTCCTTGAATGGTTTATTTGAGTGAGTTCCTTGACTTATTAAATACATTCCTCATTTTATCTCCACTCAGTGTGTGTGTTCTTTCCAGTGCACTTGTGTTCATCAGGCTTTCAGTTTTCCTTAAGTGTACTTTAAGTCAGGGTGAGTGTGGCAAACAATCTCTAAGCATCTTACTCACTTTCGCTTCATCTTGGGCCTGATAGGCTTTGTCGATCAATTCTCTAGCCGTCTTGACGGGGTTTAAGTTTTTTCTGTTACGTTGTCTTGCTCGTTTTTGGGTCCAATCAGGGTTTTATGGCTCAGCGGGTTGCCTCTAAGTCTCTAGGTCTCTAGGTCTCGCGACATCCCACTCAAGCTGCTAAGCGGCTGCGCCTTACGATTTTGTCTATTCCGCATGCCAAAATCACGTTCTGAGCGTCAGGAGGGCTTGCGACAGTTTGCACTGCTAAAAGCTCTAGCCGGACCAAGTCAAATTTCTGAAAAGTTGAGACAAATTCACACTCGGCCCAACTGGTCCAAATTGTAGGGGCTGAGTGCCGTCACTTGGACGGATCGAGTAGACTATGGGCTGAGAACCGATTAGGGTTTTCGGGTCGAGCTGGCTGAATGGCAGGGGCCGAGGGCCGAGTTTGGGACTCGGCCCAAAAACAGCTGCTTGGACGGGATGAGTGCGGCACGATGAACGCCGCACGACGACGATTTCAATCAAATCTCGCAATTTAGGCAATCACTCCAAGCACAAACTTCCAGATACTAACTAAGGCACCAAGGGAAGTGATTGGTATACCTGAGGTGAGCAATAGGCTCTGCGATGACGAGATCGAATTGAATCTTTGCGGGGGGGCTCTCTCTCTCTTTGCAATGGTTGCAAATGAGCTCTCGCTTGGCCTCTTAGCTCTTAAACCCCCTCCCAGGTAAGGTTTTGATGCTAATCACTCACTTGCTGACATTAAGCATCCGAAGCAAGCTTTTGTCATTTTTTGCATGATTTATGACTTGTTTTGCAACAGTAAACCCTACCCTTTTCCGATTTGATTTCATAATCCTATCCTACACTAAATGCAATAAGAATCGAAAGCAACAAACTGAAATGATTTCTCCATGTTTTCCAATCATCAAACAAACAAACAAACCCAAAATACTTACTTGTTCCGAAGATCAAAACACCCAAACTTCCTACCTATCTGAAGCTCCATTTTGGGGATGAATCCCTTACTTCGATGCTTGATATGAGATGCACAAGCGCTCAAGCTTGAATTTGTTGGTCCCGGCAACGAAACCAAAATGTGGGAGCTTTCGCTCAACCACGAAGACCCACGGACCGCTTATTGTTTCAAGCGTTCCAAGCGAGCTCTAATGGCTATCTCTTACCTAGCTGACGCGCCGTCGATCCTACGAGTGTAGTGAGCTTACCTTGATGCCGACATGAGTTGCCTTCTCTCTTGCACACACCGGTAGCTCCACGATCCTTGATGCTAGCTCAAGCATCCTCAAGTCTCCTCCATCTCCAAGCTCCATCCTCCATAGCCGTGCACGCAAGAGAAGAGAAGAGAAGAGGAGAGGAGAAGAGGAGATGGTGAAGAGCTTCACCCTCTTGATCCCTCACTCCCACACACTCACTCTCTCACACTCTCACACTCCCTCTCTCAAGCACACAAGATCAAGCAAGAAAGAAGAAGAAGAAGAAGAAGAGAAGACCCACTTTTGGCCACACACAAGAATAAGCTTCCATTCACTTTTTGAACTTTATATACAAAACCCTAAATTCCCATGGGCACCCATCCCTTTCTTTTACATGACCGGCCATTGTGGCAAGGTCATTTCTCTATTTCCCCCCTTCTAGCCTTATGCCTCTAGCCTACACCCGTCTAATACTTTACAATTGGCACAAGAGGGATCCTGGCGCTCTTTTACATGAACTTTTGGAGTTTTTTGAGGCGCCTTTCATTTAAAATTACGCTTTTGGCCCCAGCTTAGCATTAGAGGCCGCCTGTGTGTCTTTGCTCTTTTTCCATCCTCTTCCCGCTTTTTCATTCATTCTTCTGCCTTCTTGACTTGGGATTAACAATGTCGAATCTTCGACCTTCGTTCTTTTAAGGATTAGTTTGAACAATTTTGTCCTTCATCTTCGTTCTTTCTTTTTTCTTTTAATGATTAGTCATAATTTTTTTTAAATGATTAGTTTATTATAATTAGTCAACAAGATTAGTTAGCCTTCATCCTTTTTTGTCTAGTTTAAACAATTATACTAGATTTCATCATCTTATTTTAATGATTAGTCATAAAGTTTTTTTAAAACGATTAGTTTATTATAATTAGTCAACAAGATTAGGTAGCCTTCATCCTTCCTTTGTATAATTAGTTTTGTCTCAGTTTAAATGTCTAGTTTAAACGATTAGACTAGATTTCATCATCTTATTTTAAACCATTAGTTTTAGCGATTAGATTAGATTATTATACTTAGAAAATATATTAGTTAGTATAGACTTATGTAGTATTAGTAGTACTAGTTAATTAGTTAGACTTATTAGTAGTATTAATAACTATACTATTATTACTTAATTAGTTAGACTTATGTAGTATTAGTAGTATTTATACTAGTTAATAGTTAATTATTAGTTGCAGCATTAGTAGTTAGACTTATTTTAGTTAAACTTATTGGTGGTATTAGTAGTTGTAGTATTATTAGTTAACTAGTTAGACTTATGTATTATTAGCATTTTTTAATAATTAATAATTAATAATTAATTATTAGTTGTATTATTGGTAGTTAGACCTATGTTAGTTAAACTTATTAGTAGTGTTAGTAGTTGTAGTATTATTAGTTAATTAGTTGGACTTATATAGTATCGATAGTATTTGTAGTAGTTTAATAGTTAATTGGTAGAGAAATGAAAGGGAAAGAAAATGATCTTTTCAACATATGGAAAGAATGAAAGCATAAGAATATTTCAAATGTACTAAAAAAAAAACAATATATCTTTGACAAACGATATATTTTGAATGGATGGGGGAATGACACCTTCTCCCATAATATTTAAATACGAAGAGACCTGCATCAACTGTTTGGCATGTTAAGCATGCTTTTTTTTATATTTCATTTAGTTTTTGAAGTATTGTTAATGTTTATTCATTTTATTTATTTATTAAAATTACTAATAAATAAAATTTTAAAAAATCATCATTCTTGCATGTAAAATAGATAAACTGGCTTTTTATTTTTTAATATATATAATTACAAAGTATAACATGTTGTTTTCGTGAAGAAGTATACTGTAGTTAAATGATAAAAATGTATTGTTTTGATCAACATCAATGGATGCTACACAAAAACAAAGTCACAGGGCATCCTTCAGGACTTGTAGAAAAATGAAAATTATGGCATGTAGAAAAACATAATTAAAACCCATTGCTCCAACTTGGTACGACATAGACAAATTCGAATCATCTTGGGCAATAGAATGTGAAAGCATCATTGGAAGACTAATAATATGCACATCCTCTGGTATAGTCATAATGTAACATCATGATGTCATCTCACAAAAGAACAATCCACCTATAGAAGAAATACAAGTAACAATGGCTTTGTTAAGCACTATTCTCAACTTTTTATGCCAACAACACGGAGTCAACATGATGATAATGAAACGTCCACCATGTCTTGCGAATAAAGACATAAACATATACATGGTCTCATTGTTACCTGACTACACAAAACAAATTCTCAATACAAAGCCATTACAACTTCAACTATTGAGTATCATTACATCCATCTCTGTCTCCAAAATGATAAGAGCAATTGTGAATGGAAACCTAGATCATCGATCTATTCTCGACAGCCCTCTAGTCTCTTGGAATGATGGATTGCTTTTGTGACTATCTACTAGTATTAACTTGACTACATCTGATATTGCGGATGTGCTCACTTTCAACATGCTACATAATCCACTAATCCAAAAGCACATGGCTATAGCAAAATATCCATGTCCAAGGATAGGGCTTTGCATCCTCAACAACAAGCAATTCATCGAAAGGATTATACAGCTCCATCATGAAAGCTCTCCATTTGACCCAATGCTCCAAGCAAAACATGAGAATGAAAGAGGTTACAATTTGCTCAACATTATAGTCGACGAGCCAAGCAAAACATGAGAATAAAAGAGGTTATGATTTACTCGACAATATAATCGAGCCAAGCCGAGAACAAGCATTCCAAAGAGTTGATCAACATGAGTTTTCATGCATCGTATTCTGAAATAATAACAATCTTGTAGGAAGAACAACAAAGTTTAGGACAAGACGAATTTCTTGTAAGAAGCTCGCCCTGCTTAAATATCACCTTGAAAAATGCAATGTTTTTGTTCTTGTTCCCACTTGGCCATGGTGCCTATGATGGCAATATCAAGGTGCGAGCATCAACCCTGTTTTCTGTGTACACCTTACACAAGCCCTATATCTTGAATCTATACCAGCTAAAACATGCTATCTTGATCACGAACATCACAAGTACAACTTGTCTACAAAGGGACATCGACAACTATAGGTGCGCAAACAAGCAAAATTCTAATGAGGAGTCGTTAGACACATCCTCCACTACAGTGTTCGTGCTTCAATACCGCGATCCCCATCTTGGCATTGATGTGACTTAAAGGACCTTATCACAATGGTCAATGCATGGGGCATGCTTCGTTTCTTCCTTATATTCACTGCAGATGAGGTCACTAGTACAAGGTGGGCCGAGATCAACAAGTTGAAATGCATTGTAAAGGAATTCAATCCAGAATTCTCATGGAAAGACTGCCTTATCGAGTGCGCCATCTTGTTCCACACCAGGTTCCACATTTTCTTCAATCAGCAAGAGAAAGCTATGGTAGAGGAGCTGCTTAGTGGCAGTGGTGCTAGCCTTATAGAAGCTGTTTGCATTAATGGCATTGAAGCTTCTAACCTACGAGTTGTTACGAGAGGTCAAAAGGGTAAAGAAGCTGACAAAGAAAAGGTAAAACATGTTGAGGGAAACCCTAGACAAGATGATAACGGAACACAAGTCCTTAATCCTGATATGGAAGGCAGACCTCTAAAGGCCGAAGATAGTGAAGCCGGCCCCAAGAAGGATAAGGAGTTGCCAAAGAAGAAGGCAAAAGGCAAGAAAGAGGCACCAAAGCCAGTTGAAAGACCAAAGGAGAGAATGGTCTAGTGAGAAAAGCAAGCTCTTGCTAGCTATTATGAATTTGATTTAGCAAGTTCTTGTTGCAAAGTTAAGCCGGATGTAAACCTCTTGCAGTTAATGAAGTTGTCTCCAATAGTGCATAAATAATTTAAGAATATTCTTTGCATTACGTATATCGTTGAGCCCTTGGGAATAGGAAGAGTAAGAGATGATTGGTTTGAACATGCTTGAAGGCATTGTCCAAGGTTAGAAGCATATGTTGATGGAATATTAGTGGACCATGCTATTGTGAAATCTTCCCAAATAAGAGAGGAAAGGGCTATTAGATCTATCTTCCTCTCTATTCTCTCAACTAATTCACAACTTAATCATCATCAATGAGATGTCCATGTTACAAGGACAATATTTGATATAATAGTGCATCAGATAGTGAGTGTCAGCCAAGGTTTGCTACTCAATCCATTTAACAAGAAGCTTGTGATACTATTTAGCGATCTTGCACTATTACCACCTAGTTAGAACCATTAAATTGAGTTTTGTGAACGATGTCACATCACCTCCTCATCGTACTAGGTACATGGAAAGCAACACACTCTCCAAACCTCAATTTAGCATACACATGACCTATCATTTCCATAATTTCTATAAGTGATCAAGCATTGTTGTCCAACAAAGTGAGAGATATATAAATGCTTACATTAGTGCATGATCGATGAGAAGGACGTCCTAGATTTTGTCGACAAAAAAACAACAATCATATGCACACACAAGGAAGATGTTCACAACTACAACAAGCATATTCTACACAAATACTACACAATTGAACATATCTAGACCATCAAAGTTCTGATGAATGCAATTGATGAGCCAACATTGTAGACCTAGCTACATGATGAGAACTTCCATGAGATAGACGAGTTAGCAATTGGCGTGACTACAATGATAACTGAGAACATTGGCCTCACCATAGGTGTAGCAAATGGTGCGATGTGTAAGATCAACCGTATCGACACATCAAGGGTAAAATGATATCAGGAATCCAAGTCACGATCAAGTCAAGGAACCAACAACCCACCCTGCAGCGTAGCAAGCACAAATGTAAGGCATTGAATAGCAAGTGGTACCATAAATCCATGTTCTCTTTGACACTCGCATATGTGATCGGTGGTCACAAATCGTAAGGAGCCACAGTCAATGAAAAAACATTTCTACACATTAGAAGCATGCTCGCGCTTGGACTAGTTTACATAATACTCTCTTGCGTAACCGAAAGACGAACTTTGCGTATCATTGGCCTTCCAAATCCATTTGCCTTCTCTCTGACACTTTTTTTGACACCGTGACTTAGGCAAAGGAACAACACAGATAAACAAAACAAACAAAGATTAAACACAATACATTCCATCACACAACAATCTCACACGCTTCTTGTAGCAAGTAATAAAAAAATCGTCTAAACATTCTTTCAAACATCATTAGTTAATATACTAATGCGTTTTCCGAATTTTCTTCTCTAATTAATAGATTTATTAACATACTAATGTGTTTTCCTCATTTTCACCTTTGCAAATACACAACACCACCATTAATAGATTTATTAACATACTAATGTGTTTTCCTCATTTTCACCTTTACAAATACACAATACCCACCATTAATAGATTTATTAACATACTAATGTGTTTTCCTCATTTTCACCTTTACAAATACACAACACCCACCATCAAGGCAAAGATGACTCTGAACAAGGTATGCAAAATCTAAATGAAACCTAGTATGTATTTTAAAAAAAATATTACTTCACCTAACTACATTGACCTATACATGTAGATGTTCTAGCTATACATTCAAAACCATAGGAATACCTAGCACCCCATTGAGAATCATCCTGCAAATACACAAAATTGCAAGTACATAACGACAAACCAGATGAGAATGGCAAATGTGACTGGACAAAAGCCATCAATGGCTTTGCAACATACAATGACCTCCAAAAACAAACGGCCACATGCACTTAAGTTCTCAACAACGAACGACAACTTGCATCAGATAACAAGCTTGCAACTGGTACACAACCTTCTACAAACTTCACAACCTTCATTTTTACTTGAAACAAAAATGCTAACTCATATGCACTTAACATTCAGGATTAATCCTCAAAGACATACTCTACAGACTTGAACTTAAGTACGAAGACTCGGTTGACAATCCACTATAAATAAGCATGGTCCAAGCGCTTCTGGACACAAGAACAAATGGCATCAGAACATACCCAAATTGAGCTGCTGCACTATGGATTTAACATCTCACTCAATCAATTGTTGGTAGAAGTCATGAAAAAAGAAGGCAAGGGTATACTAAAAGATTACATGAAAAATAACCACTACAATCATGCTTGTGACAATCCAGTAATAATGATTGAGAAGGTCACATACTTATTGAGCATAGAGGTTTACACCCGAAAACACAGTTCCAACTTTGATCCACTTAGCAGCATAATCTATGTAATAGGCAAGTTCTCAAACACAACTTATTCTCAAACATTTTTAATAATAATAATAATAATAATAATAATAATAATAACTTTTCTCATAGAAATATAAACAAAAGCAAACTAAGAATAAACCAAACTTTTACCAGTGCCAAACTTGTAGCATCAACCACTACAAGTCTTGCCACCAGCTCAAGTACTTCCATATCATTCGGTGCTATTTGCAACCAAAACCCACGACCCAATCTAGAAGCGTCAATGCACAGACACAAAAGCAAGTACTTCATCTACATCATAAGATGTAAGAAAAATGGCAAGGAGCATATAGGGCATGCGAAAAACATTGAGAAAAGAATCCAACACCGAAGAAATCATGTCAAGAAAATGAAAGAAGACATAGAAACATTCCAGCCATTAGAGGATAACTTTGAGGTTAACATAGAAGCAATAGTTGATAGCATAGACAAGGCTAGGAATTTTGAGCAAGTCATTATCCATAAGAAAAATGCAATAGTGATAGGGTACAACAACCTATATAGAAAACATATTTAAAAAAAAGTGAATGTTCAAACTCACGATATTGACTCGAACTATATATGTATATATATTCTCCTTTCGAGATTCTCCATGTATTTAAACAACACAAACTTTTACAAATATAGTTCACTTTAAAATAAGTCACATATCCATACAACATTAGTAAAACTGCTACATAACAAACATGCAAGAATTTCATATTGAACGTTATACTCCTTTACTAAGCTCCATCTATCAACCTAGTTCACATTTGTAATATTAGAAAAAAAAAAAGACACAAGTCTGTTTACATGCTTTTGAGGGCAGATCTACGTTAGGTGCATTTGCCTTTTTCGTCTTCCTTACTATTCCCAATTTTCAGAGACGTTTTCAGGTGGTGGAACAAGAACACCACCACCACCACCACCTTCACCTCCACCTCCACCTCCACTTCCACCAACAGCAGCAACAACAGCAAGACACCGGGTGGCCGTGGAAGCTCGAAACATGCATCATCATGGAGCGAGCCTTCGTAATGGCAAAATCACGCACCTTCGCTCGTTATTTTCAGATATTGCAGGAGTGTGCTTCATACAAATTCTCCAGGGCTTGACGGCAGGAAACATATTTATGGAGGGAGCTGCTGCAATCTGGTTTTCCTAATGCTAATATTGCAACCTTCGCTCGGCGTCGTCACCTGCCTAAAGCAGACGCTTTCACACAGATTCTCCGTGGCTTTGGCAGAAGGAAACCGATTCATGGAAAGAACCAGTGATTTCCCCTCCAGGTAGCACATGCCAACCTACTTTATCATGTAGCGAGCTTTCATGATGGCCAAATCGCACACCTTCGCTCGGTATTTTAGAATATTGCAGGAGTGCTCCTCGTACAAATTGTTTATGGCTTGACAGAAGGAAACATGTATATGGAGGGAGCTGCTGCAATCGGGTTTTTCTAATGCTAATATTGCACATCTTCGCCCATCATTCATCTTTGCCTAGCATTCTCAGACATTGCAGGAGCGCTCTTGCCTGAAGCAGAAACGTTCACATAGATTCTCCGTGGCTTTGGCAGAAGAAAGCGATTTGTTCATGAACCAGTGATTTCCCCTTCAGGTAGCACATGCCAACCTCCATCATTACGGAGCCAGATTTCGTAATAGCCAAATCTCACACCTTCGCTTGGTATATTCAGATATTGCAGGAGTGCTCTCCATACAAATTCTCCATGGCTTGACAGTAAGGGAACACATATACGGAGCGAGCTGCTGCAATCAGGTTTTCCTAATGCTAATATTGCACACCTTCACTCAGCATTCTCGGACATTGCAGGAACACTCTTGCCTGAGGCAGAAACGTTCACACAGATTCTCTGTGGCTTTGGGAGAAGGAAATCGATTCATTTATGAATCGGTGATTTCCCCTTCAGGTATCACATGCCACTGGTCTGCTGAGCTTTTTTAAGTGCAGAGAAAAATGAAGAATTGCTAGGAAAATAGAAGATTATCCTCTTTACAGAAAAATGAAGAATGGCTGCAAAGGCAATGAAAGATCATTATGAGGAATCGAGGATGAGGACCATTGAAAAGGACATCACATGCTTCATTGAGCATGCTGGATCTAAACAGATATATGAACTGCTGTGTTGCTTAGTATGTGCCCAGCTAGCACGCCTTATGAGAATCTAAAAACCAAAAAGAATGCATTGTGAGAACTCTTGTAAGCTTGTGTGCTGGCAAAGAAACTGTGGTCTAGGCTGATGAGAAAAGAAGAATTGTTGTTGTCTTCGGCTCTTATGCAGAGAGTACACATGCCATGGTGCATTCTTTGGCTTATGATGTTTTTAACATATCTATCACATGGTAAGCTTTATTACTTGATATCTGTTAATAGGCAGTTCAAACCAGTGAAATGGTTTTATGGACAGTTTAGCTGGCAATATCCACAAAATTTGAGTAGAAATTATGTTGCCAGGTAGATGTAATTACATTCTTTACCCAGAAGATGGGCCAAGCCTTTGGTGCACAAAGTTTTCATGGCTGGAAGCCCCTGGAGGAACAATGGTTGTAAAGGAAGGTCAGCGCATGTATTTTGAGATGTGGGTTTACACAACTAGTTGTGATACTTGTATGCCTTCACCCCGCAGATGCAATCGGCTTGAAGATGCATCTTGTGATTTTGTCTGGGAAAAGGAATGCCGGTTGACATGCACTGGCTGTAAACCTTACATTGAGAAGCCACCCAAGTTTGTCTTTCTAGCACGTAATTCAGGGCATCCAAAGCTATTGATGCTCAGTGGGATAATGAGTGAAGCTACTGAGCCAATAGAGGTAGCATCATGTGTATTAGGTAATCAAGCATCTCCAGGATATTATAAAGGATACTGTTGGTATTCAAATGCACAGGCAAGCACACGTCCATTTTACACATACATCCTGTCTAATGGTGGGCCACTCATGGGAAGCATTGTAGTAACAACATTACTAGCAGGTACACTGTATATGCTGGTGTTATGCAAGTACTTAATTCATACACAAGGTACCATTATATATATTGCATATGCTGACTTTATGCAGTACTGAATTGATTTTCCCAGACAAACTTATTGTACTGCATTCTTAACTTCATACTGCAAGTATATACATGTTAGAAATTTAAGAAATGCTATGAGAGAACTCTTAGGTGTCATCTGCTGGCAAGAGAAAATTTCTTGGGTGTTTTATCACAGCAGCTAGGAAGGAGAACAAGTAAATGGTTTTGAAAATTCCCTAGAGAGACAGGGAGCTTCCTGTCAGAGCTTAAATGATCAAGGTCTCTGCATAGGTTCTGAACTGAACATACTTATGTGCTGCTAGACCACAATAGCTCAAATTGCTCATTGATTATTGCAAGGCTACTGCCCCACATCAGTGTTATATGGCCCAACAGCTGCCTCAGATTACTTTCCTTTGACACCTCATTCACTGCTGTTTTGTCATTTTAAGTCAGCATCTTTTGTCACTGTTAGGGAATGTAGATGCTAGTTAAGTTTATGAAATGCTTCAAGTAGCTAGGGTAGTGGCTCCTGATTGCCAAAGATCAAATAATTCAGAATGCTTATTTAATATACTGGTTCGTCAATTTGTTATACTTTATATTGCCAAATCATCGTTGTGGGATTTCCAAAGGTTGTCATCTTACCTCATGTCGCTGTGCTAAAAACATTATGCATTCATTCCTACACTCTTTAAAGCCTTTAATTGAATATGTGGACTTAATTAGGTTTGTGATATTCCAAACACAAAGATTCTCACTTGCATTGAGGTAATATTGTTGCTGCATTCAATACGTGTGCACTGGCTGCAGTTAGAGGCATTCCATCAGCCTAATGTCTTAGCAGCTTCCTTGAAGTCCTCCCTTTCACTAGGAATAAAAAGAAACACCTTACTTTCTATCTTTCCATCTTTCTTGTATATTCCAAAATGCAGCAGAATAAGTTTATGCAGTTCAGCAGCTCTGGATGTCTGTTCATGTAAACTAGAATCACATGGCTGTCTGGATCTTCAGTTTAAGGCTGCCCTACCACTTAGGCAATGCCTGTTGTGGTATTGAAGCCCAATTCACTGATGATAAGCCCATGCACAGGGGTCTAAGCAATTGTATGCCTACAAGTATCTGCTTAAGCACATGTGAATCTCAGGGATGCTAATGCAGTACATGATGAATCCTTACCAATGTGGATTGTTAGTGGTGATATCACTACAACAGAGCCCTTACATAGTTCTGGTGGCAAAGGTATAGGTCTCTTAAAATGACGAAAACAATTTTCTCCTTTCGACACCAATGTGGATGGATAGTGGTGATATCTCTACAACAGAGACCTTACCTAGCTCTGGTGCCAAAGGTAAAGGTCTTTTAAAATGATGAAAATAATGGCACCTTTTTGCTTTGCCGAAAGGAGAAAATTGTAAAATTTCAAAGCTTTTGAAATTGAAGAAGCTTGGCATATTTACTCTACCAAATTCTCAGATGGCTGCTTTAGGGCCCCATATTCTATGGTTCTTGGAGAATGTGTAAAATCCTTTTTTGGTTTTACTCACTTCCTTAAGCTTGCACATGGCATGAAGTTTCTGTTCTTTTTCTATCGATTATCGCAAGACATTTTTTTCTTTGGGGTGAAACCACTGTTCATTATCTCACAGGAAAATAGGACTTCACGACAAGGTCTATTCAAATATAGAAGACAATGGTGAAACAATCCATATAAGAAGCATCTTGTTTTTCAGAGAAAGGAAGATTCAATCAGTAAAAGGTCTCAGAAATAAACATCCTGAGGTAACATACAGATACAAGAGGCCCTGTAGAGGACCCTCATGGACTAAAAGAAGTCTAATACAAGGGCTGGGTGAACTAATCCATATAAGCAGCATCTATAATACTAACAAGCTGCAACAAGCATTTAAAGTAACTTTAGGAATGAAATGACAGAGCTGTGAAGATTGTGTGGTCTTTTTCTATTCAAATTGTCCACAAAGCCTAATATTTGACCCTATAAAAAATTGAAGTATGGTGATAATTGAAATGAAATCTTGCCTAAAACTAGCCGAAGAGTCTGCGAAGTCTTTGTATAAGAAAGTTGGCATGAAATTGCTGAGAGCAGCTGCTGAAGCTCCATAAGCAATAGTCCCAAACATATCTAGTCCTCACCTCCATGATGTGCCTTAGGGGTCCAAAGCCCTCCCCAATGAGGCAGCAGTATCTCCTTCTAATCTTGTAGTACACACTACATTGGCAAGTGTAGTGCTCCTTAGATTTAGTCTCTGTCCCACATAGCTGGTATGTACAGTTCTTTGGGGCTGTATTCTCATACCTTATTATCTCCTCAACTGGTGTGATGAGGTGTGGAGCTGGCCAATGTTGCATCTATGGCCATCTTTGAAAGTTGGCTGTCTATGTATGTTCGTTGCTTGATAAAACCATCCTCAGAGATTTGCTCTGCAATTAATAGGAGACCAGTACAATTGGCAATATGGAGAGGGTCTCCCAAAGAGATGTGAGGACCCGAGAAGTGGTGACCAATATTGTGAAGACCGATGTTTCGATTGTTGTGAATATGAGGATTGTTGTGATGACTGTCAACATCAGAATGATTGTCTTGAAGACTCTGATTGTGTAGATCATGAGGATCAATGCGAAGACCATGGAGATTGTAAAATGGATCAAGATGCAGGCCATGATCGGCCACCCTCTTGTCCACCATCCGTTCATAACTCCCATCTTTCATCATCATCCATATAATTGCATTCCACAGATGGGCATCATGGCACCACAAGTGCAGGTGCTCGTTCTTTTCCAACTCCCAAATGGTTGTGCAAGATTGAGTGTATTTAGATACTTTCGATCTTTGGGACTTCATCACCCTCCCTACTTTCCATCCCTCAGTGAATCTGGTGATTTGATCTACATTGGATTTGGTAGCCTGATGGGACTGGCTTAGTTCTCTCACGAGCCTGGTCGTTCCTCTTCATGACTTGCCATGATTTTGTTCTCATCCATGTACAATGAATCCATTATGCCTTACAAATCTAGCTTCAGCTATGTTCTTTTTACCAGTTCAAGTCATTCCCCCATAGGGTAACCCTCAAGATGAAGCTTGATATCTTTCTATTGTAGGGAACCTATTGTAGGTTCCCTGACCATGAAGGATCACATCACAAAGATGGAGGAGATTTGGGATCAGTTTGCATCCCTTGGTGAGCTCCTTGCTATTGTTTTATTGTCAGCTTAGAGACTCGGCTCATCCATCCTCGACTTGTACATTCAGTGTAACTCATTCAAGACCTATCCGCTCCCACTTGCATCTTCTTGCCAGGTCCTCATTTGGAGAGAGTGCCATTCTACTTTGATAGTTCTCTTCATTGAGGGATTTCATTGGCATTCACATGTTTGAAACTTTTGATCAGAGTTTCTACTTCTCGCCTTCAGCGAAAGTTGAAACCCAGGTTCTTAGATGGGATATTAGTGGACATGTTATTGTGTGACTTGTTTTATGTGCACCTCTTTCTTGTGAGTCTTAGTTTGGGAGCCCTCTCAGTATTATAGTTTGTCATTCTATCTTGTGTATTAGTCCTGTCCATTAAGGCACATTAGGTGGAGATTAGGGTTTCGAGGCCTTGATCATTGTTTTTACTATCATTTTCAGCCTGTTCACACTGCACCCTATAGAGTGTGTTTCAAATTTTAGCCACATGGGCAGCCTAGCTGGCATTTCTCTCATGGGTGGCTAGCTTTGACAGGGTGCTGACTTTTGTTTTTTTTTCTTTTTTGTGGTAAAAGATGTGACTATTTATATTACACGGAAGAATTTTATAAATACATGTGCTCAATAGTCTAGTTAAAGCTGGCTCAAAATCCCAAAACAATAAAATATACAAGCCTCTCATGCTGGTTTGGGGGGTTATGGGGAAAAGAAGTTGAAACCTGCCTGCCTTCTCTTATAGGGCGGTAGATGACCCAATTTAATATTGACAGTGTGCCCCATCCCCTTCTTGTGTATAGCTGACATCATCAGATTTGCTATACAACAGCCAGGTGGAACCTATTCCAGGCTGATGTTATTAGTGTGCAGGCCATCTACAGCAGCAACAGGCTGTTGTCTACCATATATCTAGTATAATGTATGATGTATCTTTAGATGATGGTAGGCCAGGTGGGACCTATTTCAGGCTGATGTCATCAGTAGGATTGTTAGGATTCAGACTGTGAGGATCGTCAAAGTGACAATCCAGACCTTGAAGATCGGTGTTCAGACTGCGGTGACCATAAAGATCATTCCGAAGACTGTGGAGATTGTGATAGAGATCATGATGCAGATCAACAGATGGGCCAACTCTCAATCACCTTCATATTGTTATCTGCTTGTTCTCTCTTCCATGATGCAGATCAACAGATGGACCAATTACTTGATCTGGTTGTGCAAAGTTGAGTGCATCCTAAAAGGAGCATTCCTTCTCAGATAGGGTGGTAATTCCCTGATCAAGCACTTAATTACAGCAATCAGCAAATTAACATAAATTGAAATGCACACTTTACCTTCAAAATTCTTGGAAATTGGTTTGTTGGCCCCAAAACTGGCATTCCTTTTGGCATTTTTTATCTTCAATTGCTAATGGATTAATTGCAAGTAGAGATTCCACAATCTCCTTGGCTGATCCAAAAGCCCCTTGTTGCTCCAACGATCAGCAAATCAATCGGGCAATTTGCCCCTTGATTTTTACCCAGGTTTGCTCTAATTGGACCCCAATTGGCCAAATGCTGCCCCAAATTTTACAGTGGATCCCTAGTGTTTGAAATCCTTGACAATCTCACAAGTTTTAGATATTGATTTCAGTGTATCATGCATTCTCCTGTTGGCACGGGTCCTGAGGTAGTTGCTAAACCCTAATTATTATTGTAAGTTAGGGTTTACAACAGAAATCCTCCTATTGTCCACCAAATCTGATTGAGATTTGCTCCAAATGGCTAAGATAAGTTGAGATCTCTTGAGAATAGGTAGGAATAGGTGAGAGAATGTTAGAGAGAGAAAATTCAGAGAGTTTCCTCGTGGGAAAACCCCTAAATCTACTTGTAGCCTACACCAATCAGCATTCAATTCTATCGCTTGCTATCTGGAGCCTCTAGGATGCTGTTGCCCACTAGTGAATGCTGTCGCTTGCTCCAAATGATGGTTTTTCTACTGTTGCCAGCTCCAGGATGGCTCCTTTCTATTGTTCTAGCCTCCAATGGTTGTGTTCTCTGCAGAAATTGCACCAGTATCCCCTTCTCTCTTTCTCTCTTTTTTAGGTTGAAAAACTAATTTGAATGTCCTCCAATAGTGCAAAAAACGTTTTTTGAGCTTGCATGGGTATTTGTGCCAAATGGTAGCTTTCTAAACCTAATTTTAGGATTATCTAGCCATTAAAGTAATTTATTTCAGTCCTTCTAACCTTGCCCAAAATTAAATGTGCCCATCCATAATTAAATTGGCTAGGCTACTTGGAAATGTGGAGTGGTCCCTAGCCTTTGTTGATCCTTAGATTAGCATTAATTAATTAATTAATGCTAGTCCCTAGTGTCACCCATGACACTTATTAGTCAAAAATTGTCCTAGGGTCAAAACTAACACCAATTTTTGAAGAAATATCCTAATGTAGAATTATAAACTAAAGTGTACGACAAAGCATAAGCTTAGAAGAACATAGTTAAGGTTAGGGTAACTTAGAGAAAATGAACACACAGAGTTTGAATGAATAACTAAATACTGAATATACAATGATCATGCAGTAAACAAATCGTGCAGGAATGAGAAATTGTACCTTGAACTTTCCTGTTTGGAGGACTGAGGCAGAGCTATTGAGCAGGGGAGAGTGTTATACTCTTGACGGATCCTGAAACACAGCAAAGGCAACCTTTGAGATTCGAACACCAGCAAATGTAGCCTAGGAGGTTGGATTTGATGCAGACAGCATTAGAGGGAGAGAATATGCAGCAAATGCAAACTATGGAGGAGAGAGAATACTTGGTGACAAGTGTAGGAGGCAAATGCAAATAGTTTGGTGTGGGCGATAGGGTGTATGGAGCAGGCGACAATGTGGATGACCCCATAGAGAAGAGAAAAGATCAAACACAGGTAGTGTGGTATAGGGAGACGGCACTTGGATGAAGGCAACAGCTCCAGAAGCTCTAGAAGCTCCAGATGACAGTAAATATAGCCTAGATGATGACACTAGTAGCCGGGAGTGAACGCTTGGCAGCAAACACAAATTTGGGAGTGACAAGGTCAGTAGGTGACTGTTGGATGTGGATGATGGAGGTTGGAATTGGGTGCCAAATGGTAGCAGGCAACAATGGGAAGCTCTAACCACGATGTCCTCTGCGAATGTGGTGTGGGCAATAGAGATATAGTTCCTGAAACTTGTAAAAATGAGATCGAGAATAAATGGAGGGCAGCCCACCTATTTATAGAAAGTTTTGGGACCTCGTATCATGCATTGTTTAAAAACTCTCTTGAATTGCATACCTTTTTGGGATTTAATTAATAAAGCATTTATGGGATTGTTTAAGTGGTTAATTCAACATGTAATGCTTATATTAGCTCAACACCCCCTCTTAGGCCTAAAAATTGAGCAAGGAAAGAAGCCCAACCCAAACTTTGAGTGCTTTTTTTTCTATGTGATTTTATCCCAAGGCATCCCACTTGAAACCAACCAGGGCATCGAACAAATGGTGTACGTGTGAGAACGTGCAATGGAAGAGGAACACGAACACAGAGAGAAGCAAAAGGAGAGAGAGAGAGAGAGAGAGAGAGAGAGAGAGAGAGAGAGAGAGAGAGAGAGAGAGCAGAAGATAAGGAGATAGTACTTCACTGATTGAAGAAGAATGCTGACACAATGATGATGGATTGATCGGTCCTTGTATCCAGCCCACAACGTCAGTGAGGGCACCAGATTAGGCTGATGATGACAGCAACACCTGAGACGGAGGAAGATAACGGAGTCGGAGTGTGCACTTGCCAGGGAAGAAGGAAGATGATGATATGAATGACTGCCAAGTGGGGAAGGGCTATAAATAGCCACAAAACCCCTAAACTGGCCTATTGAAATCTGAAAATGCCATAAATGCTGGTCATGGCATAATAAATGCTTAGAAAATGCCAGATGGCCTTCAAAAAATCTGATTGGCAAGGACAATGTCTAGCAAGTGTGGATAGCTTGGGAAATGCAAAAATTGCCCATGGAAAACACACTAGAAACTGATAAACAAAAGAAATGGACCTAGATAGCCACTCTAGAATGAGTTGCTCCCCCCCCCCCCCCCCCGGCCAAAAACACGACAGACCTATCAGAGCTCCAAAAGTCCGTGTTTGACTCAGATTGAGCCGCATAGGTAGGAGATGACAAGGCATGACAAACACAACTGCTAACAGCCTCTCTCAGATCCTGGATGTTGCAGAAGGTCAAGGGAGAAATGGATCTTGGGTGGCAAGAGGAACGCCACTGTTGATGAAGTCCCTCGATGGAGATTGCCAATGAAGAAGCTCCTCACAATCCTAGGAAGCCCCTCTGAAACACTAGGGGCCAAGAAATCCACAGCTACATCACCAAGATCGGTCCCCTTTGAAATGGATGGGGGATATGAGGGAACCACCGGAGGAGAGGTTGGGGGATGGGAAGGAGCCTGTGGAAAAGATGGCGCACAAGCGGAAACGGGGGTAGCGATAGACTATTGCCTTGAAGGACCTTGCATAAGAGAAGGGGAATGGAGCCTATAAAGCCCACTCTCCTGCGGACTTGTACGATGAAGAATCCTCAATATAAACGGCTTGCACAATGAAGACAATTCGGGTACCAAGCCTAGTAAGGCCATAAATTGAGAGGAATGTGCTGGTGTCAGGCTATTTATAGCCTACTCAAAATGCCAAGAAATAATCAGGTCAGTTGCATTTAATGCATTCGACTCTGCAAAAAAACCAGCCGACTATATAGCAGTCCGACCGATTGGACTGCCACATGGCAATTCGATTGCATTCTGCGTGGCTGCTGACATGGCAAACCAGCTCCACACACTAGAAATCTCTCAGATGACCGCCCGGCTGGAAAAATGCATATGTACACAGCCTAACTGAGAAAAATGCCTATCTAGGGGATGACAATCTCTAACACCCCCTCTTTGATCCTGGGTGAGGTATAAGGCTGAGGGATTTGGAATGGTAGTGAAGTAGAGCTTGGGGAAGCGCCTTCGTAAACATATATGCAAGATTGCCCTCGGTCTTAGAGTACTCCACATCAATGGTCTCATCCAGAAGCTTCTCCTTGATGAAGTGGTATTGGATCTCTATGTGCTTCGTCAGGGCATGAAATACAGGATTATGTGCCAAGGCAATGCAACTCTCATTGTCGCACCGTAGAATAGTAGGACAAGTTTGGGGGCAACCAAGCTTCTCCAACAATCTCTGAAGCCACACAGTCCCACATGTAGAAGACGTGCCCGATACTTTGCCTTAGTCGAAGTTAGGGCTACCGTGGGCTGCTTTTTGCTACTCCAAGAGATAACACCTACACCCAAGGTACAACAATAGCCTATAGTAGACCGCCTATAGTCCACATCGCCAGCCCAATTTGAATCACTCCAACTTGCAAGGACAAGATCGCAAGCACCTGTACCTGCTGGATAGTAAATCCCTAGGTCGGAGGTCCCCCTTAGAAATTGTAGTATCCTTTGGTCAGCCTGCCAATGCACTTGCTGAGGTGCACTCATGAACCCAGCCAAGAGACCTACAGCAAAACATAGATCAACCGGTGTGTTGAGAAGCCAAATCAACGATCCAATCAGTTGATGGTAGTGGGTAGCATCCGCCAAAGGAGAATTTGAGTGTGAAGTGGTCTTCCAATTTGGATCCATAGAAGTAGAAATGGACCGACAATCCTCCATCTCAAAAGTCACCAAGAGCTCTTGTACATATCTCTGTTGAGAGATGAAAATCCCTCTTTTGAGTATATGAGAAATCTTGTGGCCCAAAAAGAAATGGAGAAGTCCTAAATCCGTCATCTCGAACTTCTGATGTAAGGCTGCCTTCGTCTCTTCAACCTTCTAGGCATGATCACTTGTAACAATCAAGTCATCAACATACAAAACAAACACCACACGACCACCCTCAGAAGTATGCACATAAAGCTGCGGATCGGCCATAGAGTGCCGATATCCCAACTTTGCATGGAGAAAGGAATCAATCTTCTCATTCCAAACATGTGGAGCTTGCTTCAGGCCATACAAGGCCTTTTTCAACCTATAAATCTTCCTGTCAGAGGAGCCAAAGCTAGGAGGTTGCTCTACATAGATCTCCTCCTTCAAATCACCGTTTAAGAAGGCCGACTTCACATCCAATTGAAAAACGGGCCATCTCCTATGACTATCCAAGGCAAGAACAACACGGATTGTCGCCATACGAGCAGTGGGGGCAAAAGTATCATGGAAATCAATACCTGGGCGCTGAGCAAAACCTTTAGCAACAAGGCGAGCCTTGTGCTTGTCCAAAGAGCCATCACTATGGTACTTGGTCTTGAAGACCCATTTGACACTAATTACCTTCTTATGAGAGGGACGAGGCACAAGGTACCAAGTGCCATTCCGCTCAATAGCCTCCAACTTAGCTTCCATCACTTTCCGCCAATGATCAGATTGTAAAGCCTCCTTCATGGAGGTAGATTCTCTATCTTGTATAACATGAGACATTAAAGAGTAGTCAGAGCAAACAAGCTCCATAGAATGTGCCTGGTGCCTCCGTGACCTCCGTGGTCCATCCTGTGATTGCCACTCCTCAGGGACCCTCTCGACCCTGAATCTTGGAGTGTGTCATAGGCCCAACGAGGAGGAGGCCCAACTGAAGTTTTTGGAAGGTCCACCGGCAGCGTAGGAGCAATTGGTGAATTCGGTGGTTGGGAACTAGGCTCCTCATCCGAAGAAGAATCCTCAAGAGACAGAGGCTCGAGAGGAACAGTCGGTGGGGCCCAGCTATCACCAAGATCTCCAAGAACAGGGTGGTCCTCACCCCCCTCGGGGACTGGAAGCTCTACGAACCGAATGCCACGGCTTGTGTAGACATCTCGCTTAACGGGATCATATGATTGGTAGCCGTGAGACTGCGAGCTATAGCCCACAAACACCTATCTTTTGGAAGTTTCTTCAAATTTGTTAGGTCGTGTCTTTGGGATGTGAACATAGGCATCACACCCAAAAACCCTGAAATAAGAAACATTTGGCTTCGACCCAAAGTATGCCTCATAGGGAGTTATACCAACAACAACGGAAGTAGGGAATAATTAAGGATGTGAACTGCAGTAGCCATAGTCTCAACCCATAGACATTGAGGTGTTTGACGATGCTCCATCATGGTACGGGCCATCTTTATCACATTGCAATTCTTCCGCTCCAAGATGCTATTCTCCTGAGGGGTGTTTGTACAAAAACGACCAAACTCATTAGAAACAAATTCTCCGCCCTTATCTGACTGTAAGCTCTTCAGCTTCTACCCCGATCGGTTCTCCTCAAAGAGCAACCAATCCTTAAAGTTGGAGAAAGCCTCTGATTTCAGCTTCAAGAAAAAGGCCCATGTCATCCTGTTGTAATCATCCACAGTTAGCATAAAATACAAGTTCCCTTTAAGAGACTGCATTTGCATCGGTCCACAAAGATCGGTAGAAACAAGCTCCAAGGGTGCTGAAGACTATCTTAAAGCCTTGTTGGGAACAACATCACGAGTTTGCTTCCCACGGATGTAAAATACACAAGGCTGCTGACACACCACAATATCTGGCAAACCTTGAACAAACTGGCCCTTAGATGCCGTCCGAAGGTAATCAAAATTGAGGTGGCTAAACCGAGCATGCCAAAGCTCGGACTGAGTTTGAGAGGTAAGAAGAAGAGAAATCAAGGCAGAAGAAGACCGCAACTTGTAGACTTCATTCTCCTCATAATTTGAAGAAAGAACTTGTCTCGATCCTCGATCAAGAATTTGAAAAGAATCCACATTGAATTCGACCAAAAGGTCGAGGGTACAAATCTTGTGCACTGAGGGAAGATGATACCCCAAAGCCAGCACATAAAGTACCTCGGATGCATGGGCACCACCACGTCCATCTGGAATAATATGCATATTGCCCCATCCTTGTATAGGAATAGACGAACTATCACCAATAAGAATCTAACCATCGGAAGGCCGCAAATGAGCAACACCTGTGCTGAAGGAGTCATGTGCCGGGAGACACCACTGTCAACAATCCACTTCCGAGTGTATGGGGTTGTCGATGTAGCATTAGAAGCCGTTAGGGTCGAATCCTCAACTACTTCCAAATGGAGGAAAGCAACTGATGAGCGAGCAACCATCGCTCTGGAATCCTTTGTAGATTTCTCCTTCTTCTTCTTGTTGGGGCGATTCTTCTTCCAGTGACCTGTTTTGCCACAAATGTGATAAGTAGAATCCTTGTCTTTGTCCTTCTTAGATTTGCCCACCTTCTTCGTTTGGCCCTTCCCCTTCTTTTAAGAGGATTGACCAACCAAGGTCTCAGATTTCGAAGCATTAGTTCCTTTTAGTTGCTCCTCTTGGTCCAAGGCCATAGGAAGCAACTCTTTCCACTGAAGAGTCTTAGACCGCCCTAAAGCAATCATGGTGGAATAAAACCACTAAAGTGAGGTGGTAACTGTGCAAGGAGAGTTATCGCCATGTCTTTAGAAGTGATTACCTTCCCTGCGTTTTGAACCTGCATTTGAAGCTACCTTAGCTTATTGATATGCTCCCGCATGGATGATGACTTGTTGACACTCATGGTCCTCATCTGCACTTCCAAAGAGACTCGCTTCGTGGTCATCCGATTATACATCTGATCCAACTCCAGTCATCTCTCGGGCTACCGTCAAATGCTCTATATGAGAGATCATAGCTATAGTACATGAGAGAAATAAATGAGTGAATGCAAGCATTGAGTTTATCCCAGTGTGCCTGAGCCTTTGCCAACTCCACCTTCTCATTGGAAGAGAGTCTAGACTCGTCATGCGAAGGACGATGGATAGCCTTTGTAACAAGCTCCGCCAAATCATAGGACTCCAATATAGCAAGTATCATGACCCACTAGATATGGTAGTTCTCGCCATCGAGCTTTTGATATGATGAAAGAGCTGGTAGGATATGCACCTTTTGGTCCATGATCGCCTGAAATTCTGTCTTAGCCTCAGAAGACATCTTCACCTACAATGCTTGCACAAAACACAAAAACAATCCCCTCTTGTTGAGAGTCATTTCTTGGACTTGGCCACATCAATAGTGCCACGTGGCAGGCTGCCATGTGGCAATAGTAGGACAGTTCTGCATTTAATGCAGCTGACTTGATCATTCATTGATTTATTTACAGCCTATAAATAAGCTGAGTTTTCAGCAGTCTACACATTGTCTTTGACAAATTTCAGTCTGCTGATTGCGGAGATTGCTCTCGGGGCTGACGGAGATTGAGATCCTCGAGATGGAGAGATACATAGATATTTTCTCTACACTCGTGTATAATTCTGCATCCTTATACAACATTCTTTACTGCAAATTTTCTGCGTTTCACTGTCTTTTTCTCTCTCTATCTTCTCTCTCTATTCACTCTTTGTCACGGTCATTTGCTTCCGCATTGCTTAACTTTGACATGGTATCAGAGCATTGAAGGACTGACCTAGGGTGGTGGATCTATTTGAAGAGGAGTTTTTAGCGCGACACAAGGTTGCGTTTTCAGCGTTCAAGTGTGAGCAGGTGGGCTGTGCATCAAGACAAGGTTGAGGTGAGCGTGGGCGTGCAAGAAAAGAGAAGATTTGTTGAAGTTGTTGCTGTTTTTGCTGCTAGAGAAGAAAGAAGGTTGCGTTTTTGGCCTTCAAGTGCAGATTTTACCTTTTCATCGCCTCTGGCGGGTGAAGAAGGAATGGGATGAGCGAACCTCAGTCCTAGCAGACAATATTTTCACAATCAGAGGGGGACTGCCTTTTTTTGTGTTTTGTGTAGGCATTGTAGGAGAAGATGTCTTCTGAGGCTAAGATAGAGTTTCAGGCGATCATGGACCGGACATCCTACCGGCTCTTCCTTTAGATCAAAAGCTCGATGGTGAGAACTACCGCATTTGGCAGGTCATGATGCTTGCCATATTGGAGTCCTATGATTTGGTGGAGCTTGTTATGAAGGCTATCAATCATCCTTCTTTGCGAGACGAGTCTAGACTCTCTTCTAGTGAGAAGGCAGAGTTGGCAAAGTCTCAGGCACATTGGGATAAACTCAATGCTCGCATTTGCTCGTTTTTATTTCTCTCATGTACTATAGCTGTTATCTCTCGCATAGAGCATTTGATGGTGGCTAGGGAGATATGGCTGGAGTTGGATCAGATGTATAATTGGATGACCGTAATGAAGCGAGTTTCTTTGGAAGTGCAAATGAGGACTATGAGTGTCAACAAGTCATCATCCATGCGGGAGCATATCAACAAGCTAAGGCAGCTTTAGATGTAGGTTCAAAACATAGGGAAGGTGATCACTTTTGAAGACATGGCGATAACTCTTCTTTCATAGTTATCGCCTCGCTTTAGTGGTTTTTATTCCAGCTTGATTGCTTCAGGGCCGGTCTGAGACTCTTCGGTGGGAAGAGTTGGTTCCTATGGTCTTGGATCAAGAGGAGCAACCGAAAGGAGCCAATGCTTCGAAATCTGAAGCTTTGGTTGGTCAATCCTCTCAAAAGAAGGGGAAGGACCAAAAGAAGAAGGAAGACAAATCTAAGAAGGACAAAGACGAGGAGTCTACTTGTCACATTTGTGGCAAAACAGGTCACTGGAAGAAGGATTGCCCTGACAAGGAGAAGAAGGAGAAGGATAAGAAGGAGAAGAAGAAGAAGGAGAAGAAGGAGAAATCTTCAAAGGATTCCGGAGCGGTGGCTGCTCCCTCATCAGCTGCTTTTCTCCATTTGGAGGTGGTTGAGGATTTGACCTTGCCGGTTTCTGATGCTGCGTTGACCGCCCCATTTACTCGGGAGTGGATTGTTGACAGCCGCTTTTCTCCATTTGGAGGTGGTTGAGGATTCGACCCTGCCGGCTTCTGATGGTGCATTGACCGCTCCATTCTAGAGTAAGAACCTTCTAAATTTTCTACTCAAAATCTCTCAAATGGTTAAGAATTTGAGATAGGTATTGAAGACAAGATTGTTCCTTGTGAAATTTGATGCGAACAGAGTTTTCATTGAGTAACTTTCAAAAATAGCAACTTTCTAAATTTAAGGAGTTGCCAATTTAGATTGTGGAGAGCTTAATTGTATAGGTTCACTGTTTTATGGTTTGTTTCTTTGATCATGAGTATCTGGTTTCGCTTTCTGAAACCACTCGTTATCTGAGCTTCTAGTCAATATGACTATCTGAGAGAAAAATTCTTAGTCATCTAGGCTTTTTAGTCAATCAAATTGCTTGACCAAACTTGTAATTTCTCTTGGGCATCTTGCCAATGATAACCCAATTCAAGGGTGGCTGAATGGAAAGATAAACATTTTAGTATATTTTGAAACACTCAACTAATATAAATTGCTTTTCAAAGTAAATGAGCATCAAATTAGTTTGAATCATTGAGCCAATGTCTTGGTAATAGTTGATATATAAAAGGGTGGTTACACCTTGTAACCTAGTTTCCCTTGTTACATATTTTTTGATATGAAAGTCCCTTATTGGTCTTCTTTGTACTTTGCACTTTGCCTTGAGATAGTTTATTCGGAGGATTATTATTAATAGAATTATTTCTCTTCCTTGAAAAAAAGAATATGGTGGTGGCAGATGGTTTTCCAATATCCAAATCGGCCAAAAGGTATTTGAGCCAAACAAACTCAACTGTAGCTATGAAAGCTACCCAGTATCAGCTTGGTATACTTGAATTGCGAGATGCAGCCATGTTATTTACCTTCTGGATTTATCCACAATGGAGACTCTATCAAGGATATGGAGAGAGATCATTCACACTCTTTGTAGGAAATGGGAAATGATGTAGGGCAGCTCTGAGAGGATGAGGAAGAGAAGAGAGACTTTTTTACAGACATGGGATTCAAGCACTTTCTTTCATATTGTCCATCATATGATTTGGTATTACAGCCCACCAGATTGGTCGTTCACACAACCATTGTGTTTGTGATGCACTCAGTTACTCTTCACGGAGTTCCTTGTACTTTGTGTTTTACCATAGGTTCTTCGTTGAGGTATTATTAATAGAATTTATTTTTGTGGCCAAAGAAAATATAAAAATGAGACCATAGTCTTCTATAATGACTTGCCTCCTCATTACACACGTGTGCAAAGCAGCACATGAATCCTCAAATTTGTGATAGCATATAGGAGACAACATATATGAGCCATTTGAGTGAATAATGCATGGTAAGGATAACCATTATTGAGAATAAGAGATCTTCTATATGCCAACGGATGATCATCATCAATAGACATATCAAACTATAAGCTCAACCAAATGGGTGTGATAATACAAGTGTTCAGAAAATAGTAATATAAAATAAGTCTTGTTGGTCTTATCTGCAAATTAGGGCTTTGATAATCACAAAGTGAAGAGAAAAGAGTATGTGAGCCACATGATTCACTTTCAAGTCTTGACATGAACATTGTTTGAGATTAATTGCATTAATCTTTAGCAAGTGTGGTGCATATTGTTGAGCTAAAAATGCTTTAGCTTTACTTAAACAATCCCAAAACTTGCTTAATTAATGAAGAAACCTTGTTTATTTAAGAGAAACATCTCGGCTGAAGGTGTCCACTGCTGTCTACATCAGTTGGCGCTTGTTTTCCAGCCCTCTTCATGCAGCTTGGAGTTGATCCCAATCAGGTGATTGCTGTTTCTACTTGCAGGCTGTCGCCTAGCTGTCTTGCTCGCATCTGACAGTTTTCTCTCTCCTCCAGTAGTCACCAACTCCTACAGGCTGTCGTTCCTGCGTTTGATAGATTTTCTCTCTCCTCTGTTGTCACCCAACATCTATAGCCTGCATTTGGCTGTTTTCTCTCTCATCAGCCTATGTTTACTACATATTCTCTCTCCTCACACTGCTGTCTGCATTAGATCCAACTTCTCACTACTGCGTTTGCTGGTGTTTAACATTCGGAGTCTGCGTTGTTGTGATTTGGGATCCGTTTGGAGTACGACACACTCTCCAGCTCATTACCCTTGACGTGATCCTTGAGATACAAGAGTTCGAGGTTCAGTATTCATTCACTGCATAGTGTGTTTGTTGCATGAGCATTGTATATTTAGCAGTTATATCAATTATTTTTTGTGTTCATTGTCTCTGAGTTACCCTAACCCTGACTGTGTTCTTTTATCAGTCTCTGTGCTTTGTTATACGATTGTTATTGTGTTTCTGTGTCAGAGTATTTCTTTACATGGTATTAGAGCCTGGTACTCTTTGAGAAACCTAGGCCTTTGATTTGAAAGCTCTCCGCAAGAAGCAGGAACAATAGTAGGTTCAAATGACTTCGAACACATCAACGCCAATTTAGCCTCCAGAACAACCTATGCCGAGAACCCAGTGAGAGTGGGTAAAACAACTTGCTCCACAAAGTCCAACATGGTGGAAGACACTTTTGACAACACGGAAGAAATACTATACAAGCTTTCTACTGAAGAATATCATGTGATCATGGACTTTAGATGAAAGAAGATTAAGGAGCTCGATCGAAGGATTGCCCTTCAAGAGAAGCTACTCAATGAAGGTATGCAAGAATTTCTCTTCAGATGTTGCGCATAAATCTAATGATATTGCAGGGCCATTGAGACCTCTCTCAAGGATGGGCCTCCTCTTGGAGAAAGAGATTTGGAGTATGTTTCATTCTTCCATTCTCTTCCATTCACTCCAATGCAAGGTACTTTAGATTAATCTTTTGTTCCTTTGTCTTTTACCTCTTCTACTTTGCAATATACTGGTAGAAATTGTGAGGAAGATAGATTAGAAATGGTTGACTATGAAAAAGGTTCTCTTGAGGACCAATTCTTGTATGTTAACACACGTCGTGGGGATTAAAAGAAAAAGCCAGATACCTCTTCTTCTAACATTCCTTATTTTCAGTTTACTTCTCAAAATCATAATGAATTTGGTGTTCCTATTTCTACATTGCATGGTGCATCATCATCATCATTATTTCATTTGCAATCATTAAATGGTAAAAATGAACAAAATGCATGAGCACCTTTAACACCACAAATTCAAAACCCATCCATCCCACCACATTTTTCTACTGCTTCTCCACTTCCTTTTACACTATTTACATTCCCCTATCAAACATCTCATGTTGCACATCACATTGCATCGGGGGGTTATGGAAATATAGGCACCACCTTTAGTCTTTCATCCTTTCCTCACTCGGGTGGTGTTCCATCTTCTTTTCACACACTTTCAGGATCATTGCAACTTGGGTATCCCCCCCGGTCTCTCCCAAGTGTAGATCAGTTGGTACCACAGCTTGCTTCTATAGCATTACCTAGTGGGCCTCCTGGTCATTCTATTGGACCCCAGCCAAGCTTTGGACAGGGCTTTCGTATCTCAGTGCCTCCATCTCCATCGGCACCTTATGGAAACTTTCATGTTCCAGTGCCTTCACATCAATTGGCACTTACTAGACATTGCCAGCCTATTTCTGCCTACCCACCTTTTCCCCCTCATTCTTTCTATCAGACACACCCACTACCACCATCTTACCCTCCACCTCCATCTTATTCCACTTTACCGACACCTCATGGTTATGGCTCATCTTTGCAAGGATGTTTTCAATGGTAAGACTCGTTTTAACGGGTCAAACTTTAGAACTTGGTTGAACTTGATGAGACATGTCCTTGACTCCTAGAACCTATGGGATCTTGTGTAGGGGTTGGAACCCCAACTTGATCCCGCACTTGTTTCATACGAGGTTGTCCGCTCATGGAAGGCTAGGAACGCCTCTGCTATTGTCGAGCTTATGCAGGGCTTATTGCTTGAGTTTCATTCTTAGCTTCAGCATTTGGACTTAGCGTCAGAGCGATGGGCACACTTGATTGACAGCTATGCAGCTTGGGATAGGACCTGTTGTATAAATCTTGACCATGAGCTCCAACTCTTTAAAATCATTGACTGGGATGACTTGAAAGTCAAGTTGGCTGAGTATGGGCGACTTCTTGCTGAATTCTCCACTACAGGGACTCCCAAGTTCTTTGATGATCAAGTCATATTGTTTTTGAACAAACTCCCCAGGAAATACTTCAATTTTGTGGAAAGTATAGTTTCAAAGCTTGCCATGCCTACTTTCTATGAATTTGAGTGTTAGCTGTTGCATTATGCAGGTTGTTCGATCAATTTCATATGAACTCTTCCTCAGAGGGGGCTCTTGTTGCTCATTCTCAGAAGGGGCAACAAGGGAAGGACAAACAAAATCAAACCTCCACTCAAAATAAAAAACAAAATCAATTCGGGGAATCACAAGGAAACTCCTAGCCATAACTTAAACAAGGGTGGTAGAATATATCTAAAAAGAATAGGTATTGTCAACATTGTCAAAAGGCTGGTCATTTTGACGACGAGTGTCGTTCAAAGGCCAAAGGCACATCACCCAAATCTAAGTCTCAGACCCCCGCCCCTCAGTCGCGGGCAATCCCCCAGTAGGGGAGGCAGGGTGATGACAAGGGGCACTTTAAAGGTCAGACTCATACTGCCACCGCTCAGCCATTCTCAAGCTGATCTCCTTGTTTTTGTCAAATATTCCTCTGAAGCAAAAGCCTATCGTCTATTCGATCCTCAAACAAACAAGGTGATCATTAGGAGGGAGGTCATTTTTTATGAGAGGGATATCATGCAATTCTCTGCACCGGATTCTAATCCTATTCCTCCTTCCACATTATCGGAGATCATGCCTCCTGAACTTGGTCTACTTTCTGCTCCTGACATTCTTGTAGATTTTTCATCTCCCAAGCCCTTTTTGCGAGCACTGTTACCTCGCTGGTACCAGTAGACCATGTGGGGTTCGGGGATCCTATCACCGGATTCCACTCTGGAGGGACCTAGAAGATCTGCCCGGTTTGCTTCACAGGCTTCATTTGCATCGCTATTTACAGTCGATTACATAGTGCATTTTGAGCCGGATACATGGCAGGAGGCTCTTCAACACCCTCAATGGCGAGAGGCCATGGAGAAGGAGCTAGAGAGTATTGACCGAAATGAGACTTAGACATTTGTGGATCGTCCAAGCCACAAGAAAGTCATCGAGACAAAGTGGATTTTCAAGACCAAGCTAAAAGGTGATGGGACTTTAGATAAGTACAAGGCTCGCCTTGTTGTGCAAGGGTTTTGATAGAAGCATGGTATTGATTATGAAGAGACCTTTGCTCCTACCGTGCAATTGATATCTTTCCGGTTGCTTCTTGTGCTAGCCGCTCACCATGGTTGGCCGATATATCAGATGGATATCAAGAGTGCCTTCCTGAATGGTTATTTGGAGGAGGAAGTCTATGTGGAGAAGCCATCGGGCTTTCCTTTAGGGAACCCGAGGGATAAGGTATTCCGCTTGCAGAAAGCTCTTTATGGGTTGAAGCAAGCACTGCGATCTTGATTCCATAGGATGGATGAGTTCTTATAGACTCATGGATATCATTCTACCCCTTATGACTCGAACTTATATGTTCGATCTACTGCAGAAGGGGTCAGTTATATCCTGCTATACGTTGATGACTTACTCATCACAGGCTCAGATTCTGTTGCCATAGTAGACATCAAGGCAAAGCTTAGTGCTACTTTTGAGATGACAGACCTTGGTTTGTTGTCTTATTTTTTGGGGATGGAGATAGTTCGTTCTGGGGGTTGCATTTTTGTGTCATAATAGAAGTACGCACTTCAACTAGTGAAACACCACACTTCGTATTAGACATGGCCAATGGCCACGCCTCTTGATCCTACTGCCCAGTTGTTGAAGGATACCCTAGGATAGCCCTTCGATGCACATACCTATTGCTTTGTTGTAGGAAAACTTATTTGGTTAATTCACACTAGGCTAGATTTAGCTTACTCAGTTAGCATACTGTGTTAGTATTTCACAACACCTAAATACTAACACCTAGGATGTCACATTGGATTGCAAGTCTTGATGTGTTGCGTTATCTACGATGTACTTATTCTTATGGCCTACTAACTTATGGTTCTGGTTTACGTTTGCAAGGATACACTAATTCTGATTGGGCAGGAGATCCCGACACCGAGCATTCCCATGGCGGCTACCTCTTTACCTTGGACATAGCTCCCAATTCTGATTGGGCAGGAGATCCCGACACCCAGCATTCCCATGGCGGCTACCTCTTTACCTTGGACATAGCTCCCATTTCTTGGTCAAGCCATAAGCAGGAGATGGTGGTAGCTTGCCCGGCCGAGGCTGAGTATCGGGCTCTCTTCGATGGCACCACTGAGGCCATCTACCTGAGGAGTTTACAGGCGGCACTTCATTTCCCATGCGACTCTCCCACCGTTGTCTACTACGACAACCAGAGTGCCATTGCCCTTGCGGGCAATCCGATTATCACACCACAGATGCACCATGTGGGAGTCCACTTCCATTTTTCTAGAGAGCATGTTGAACTAGGCACTATTTGCCTAGAGTTTGTGCCTACATCTGAAAATTTTGTAGATATTTTGACCAAAGCAGTCAACCGGTCAGTTCTTCAGTACCTGATGCAATGTTTCTCGAGTTGCTATCAGCTTAACTACTCCATCTAACCCAAAGATTGGACCAACGGTTACCTCCACCATATTTGTGGCATTGTCTATGGCAGTCTCCAAGGCAGTTTTTCCTTATCTTGCTTGCTTGCTTTACTTGTCTTGCTTGCTTCACCTATTTGCTATATCCACATCTTAGCCTTATTCTTCTTTATCGACACCGAGTAATGGTAGAGATAGTATGCTTGTTTTGTGAAAGTCTTGGGTTTGACCATCCTTTATCATTCTCCCGTTTGGGGTACGGATACTCAATAGAACGAAAACTGATTTGAACCCCATACTTAATGGTAAATCTAACAAATTTTTTTAAAAAAAGGAGCAGTCCATAATTGATTCCATCTGCCTTTGTAGGGCTTGGTAGGCCACTGGGCATCCGACGTGCATCCTTTGTCCGATGCCTTGTCCTCTCAGGGGTGATCACTTGGGCTCCCTTGGTAAGATAACCACCGCCTCTGTAGTCTTAGTAGGCCACTTGACAGCTAACACACACTCTTTGTTCGATGCTCTGGCTGCTTTGGGGTGGGATGCCTTGGGGTAAAAGATCTTTCTCTTGGCACTGTTGTTGGGCCTGAGAGGGGTTGTTGAGCTAAAAATGCTTTAGCTTTACTTAAACAGCCCCAAAACTTACTTAATTAATGAAGAAAGCTTGTTTATTTAAAAGAAACGCGATCCTAGAGAGTTTCTGTGTCCCATAAGCACAAACCCACTTGGGAGGGCTGAAACTTTCTATAAATACATATGCTGCCCTCCATTCAGCCCTCAATCTCGTTTTTGCAGATTTCAGGTGTTTTAGCATGTTGCCCGTACCTTGTTCGCGGAGGACATCTCAGCCGAAGCTGTCCATTGCTGTCTACATCAATTGGTGCTTGTTTTCCAGCCATTTTCACGCAGTTTGGAGCTGATCCTAGCTAGGTGACTGTTGTTCTTCCATAGGCCTGTTGCCGTACAGCCTGCCATGTCATCACAGCCCTGCATTTGCTTCTTGTAGGTTGTTGCCCAGCTGTCCTGCCTACGTCTGACAGTTCTTTCTCTCCTCTAGTAGTCACCAGCTCCTGCAGGCTGTCTTGCCTGTGTTTCTCTCTCCTCTGCTGTAGCATCTGCAGCCTGCGTTTGGCTGTTTTCTCTCTCATCAGCCTATGTTTACTGCATATTCTCTCTCCTCACACTGCCGTCTGCATAAAATCCAGCTTCTCACTGTTGCGTTTGTTGGTTTTCGACATTTGGAGGCTGCCTTGCTATGATTTGGGATCCGTTCGGAGTACAACACACTCTCCAGCTCATTACCCCTGCCTTGATCCTTGAGATACAGGAGTTTGAGGTTTAGTATTCATTCACTACATAGTGTGTTTGTTGCATGAGCATTGTATATTCAGCAGTTATATCACTTCAGTTATTTTCTGTGTTCATTGTCTCTAAGTTACCCTAACCATGATTGTGTTCTTTTATCAATCTTTGCTTTGTCGTACAATTGTTTTTTGTGTTTCTGTGTCAGAGTATTTCTTTACACATGCCTGCCATATCACCCACTTAGTTGGCTCTAGCCCTTGGAGCTGCTTGGGCTGCTCCCAATGCTTCCCTAGGGAGTGGATGGTGGAAGACCAGAGATCTGCTAGGGTAGCATAGGCTGTAGTGGTTGCTCTTCTGAAGACTAGTTCAGTACAAGAAAGGGTTCTTGTATGGAATGGAATCTATCCTAATCAAGCGAGTGCTGACATGCATTTTTAGCTGGCTGTGTAAATGTCCAGTCCACGTGGCCTTGTTCATCTGTGACTAAACATGTGTTGCTGTTGTGTGCCACACTTCTCTTTGCTTGTGTTATCAGGATGCAGATTGTTCACATCAGGAAGGCATCTGAGAAGCAGAGTTGTGAAGGTATCAAGTAGTTAGGAGATTATCATGAAACTACCTCTCAGCTGCTTGTGCTGAATTGAAAGGGCACTGAAAATATTTTCAAGAGTCATGAATCTATTTTTAATATTCCTGGTTTATCCCTTTCTTACTGTAAACTTTCTTGTTTCCTTCAGATTTCGGGAGTAAATAACAGATGCTTTTCACTTTGTGCTCCGTCTACTAAATCATATTGTGTAATAGAAATCTCTGAATCATATACTTGATCATTCATGTATAGTACCTGTGGACTGAAATAAGCCTGACTGTTCTTTCTCTTGATTTTAGTAATATTTTAAGTCTCACCAGGATCGGTTTCTGTATCTTTAAGCACTGCCAACTGGACATCCGGAACAAATTCATTTCGTGTTGGGGAAAAAGCGATGCTAAAAGTCACACAAAGAGATGTATTTGGTAATGCTGTGTCAAGTTCCACAGTGCTGAAAGTGGAATGCTATGCATTCACAGCATATGTGACAAGCGATGCGAAGGGCCGTGTAGCCCTGGCATCAGAGTTTCCAAAGTATGAATGTTACCTGTCTGGTGATGGTACAGGATATGTATCATGGTACCCCAGTGCATCAGGAAATTTCTGGCTCCGGGTTGGAAGTGGAGGAACTAATATACGAGGTTCTCCATTTCCTGTAGTTGTTCTGGCAGGTGGATAAAGTTTGTCCTGTAACATGCACTTTCTCTCCTTTTTTAGACAGTTCTCACATGTATTAGAGACAGAATCCATTGTTCAGATCACACGTTATTCATTTCAGGCAGTATCTCAGTGAGGACATGCACGGGGTTCTGGCCATCCTCAAATATATTTTCAGCAAATGAACTAGCAGTTCTACATGTTGTACAAAAGGATGCTAGTGGTAATATCTATACAGGGAACCCCTTCAACTTCCTTGTAAGAGTCAGTTCACGTGCAAATGGTGTCAACATGCCTTTGCAGTTCACTGTGTATCTTGGAGCTGCTGGAGTTCAATCTATATCTTTTACCCCAACATTAAGTGGTGAGTTTTATATAAATGTGGGCAGCAGCTCAGAGCAAATAAGTGGTTCCCCTTTCCTGTTCAAGGTTCTACCTGGTAAGTAGAAAGAGACAGATGGAGGTCATGTTTTTGAGCACAAGACCTGACTTTTGTCATATTTGCTTCAACAATTCACTGAACTTTTATCCAGGTCCAATCAACGTGTCATCTTGCACGGGAACTTGGCAGTATACTAAAGAATTTGGAGCAGGAGACGAAGCAAAATTTTTTGTAACACAAAGAGATAAAAATGGCAATATTGTGGGATTAAAGTATGGCAGGACTGATACTGTGAACTTGAAAGCTAATATTCTGGCAAAACTCAGTGATACACAGGCTATTGCTTCAAAAGTGGTCATGTCTGTGGATTTTGTTACAGGGATTCAAACGATACGGTTTTATCCCACCTTAGCAGGGGAGTTTTACCTATTGATTGGAAGTGGTTCCTTATCTATACGAGATTCTCCTTTTCCATTTATGGTCAACAGAGGTAGGTATGTCCACTTTATATATTCTGCATTTAATTAATTGGACAAGACAAGATTGTTGGCTTCGGTATTTTTCAACTGCTTTTAATAGTTGCTTTTTATTTGTATTACATGAGGAATCAAATTCAGTGGGATTTTCTCTTGTTAATGTGGCTAAATGATTTACATGCTTATTCTGATTTTATTGTCTCATGCCCTTGCTGTGGAAAATTCAGGTCCAATCTCAGTATCCACTTGTAAAGGCCAGTGGGCTAATAGTGTGAATCACTTTGCAGCAGGAACAACTGCTGTTTTGAATGTAATAGTAACTGATAAATATGGAAATGAATTCAACACTTCATATCCATTTACTGTAAGTGTGCAGACCAGTTCTGGTGTGGAGGCTTCAAACATACCTGTGAAAATGAATGCTGGTTCAGAGGAAGGCTATATGTCCATAGAGATTACTCCCAAACAGGCTGGCAGTTACTTTATAAGAGTTGGAAGTGGTTCAGAGTCCATTTTGAATTCACCGATACCTTTTTCGGTAACAGCAGGTAAAGTTGGGTTTAGATGTGGAGTTGAATTATGCTTTGAACACCTTAATATACATTTGGAACTTTGTTTGGAAAGCTTGCATTACAAGTTCATATTCTAGTTTTGTGTTGCAAGCTTATATTCTTTCTTCCTGTGCTAGTCAAAAGTTACTGATTTCTAGACATAGAGATTGATGTGTCTATGTTCTTGCCACAGCTTCCTTGTCTTTATCAGATTCATCAGCTAGCTGGGAGGATAATGTGAACATCTTTCAAGCAGGAAGTTTTGCCAACTTGAAAATCTTGCAGATGGATGCTTATGGGAACAATATTAGTCAGGCCACTGGTGTTTACAACCAGAGTATCAGTTACACTACAAGGATTATTGATGTTTTGCAGAATAAAACTATAAGCAGTCATGCCATTGAGGTTTCTCAGACAGCTAACACAGATGTTGGGTATCATTTTATTCAACTGCAACTAAAAGTAACCGGGCAATACTTACTGTTTGTGGGGCATAGGATGCAAAGTTTATCTGGATCACCGTTTTCATTTTCTGTCATTCCTGGTATGATTTTCATATTTGCAGACCTGGGCCTAAAGCTGCAAGAAAGACATGAATGCAAGACTTAAATGGTATAAGCACCTGACAAGATCTGACTTGTTTTTGGTTAGGTGACATTTCTTTGTCTAATTCAAAGGCTATGTGGGAGAACAATACCAGTGTACTGACGGCAGGCATCCCTGCATCGTTAATTCTCTGGGTGAAGGATTCTTATAACAATACAATAAGTCCCTCAACTAAAGAAAGTGAAGAAAATATATTTGTTGCACAAGTCATGGAACCCTCTACAGCAGATAGCAGACAAGATTTGAATATAAGCGTCATGCCTGCTAAAACAAAAGGATGCTGGTTGATCACTTTTTGGCCCAAAACATTGGGTCTGTTTTATTTGCAAGTAGCAACACAGAATGGGAACATCTCAAACTCTCCAATTTTATTTTTGGTAGAACCAGGTATCTTGAATTTTTACGTCTGTAACGCAGATTGAGATATTCTCATGCTGGATAAGGTCCATTCCACTCAGATGGGTTTTGTCCAGTCTTAGATTCTCATCAAAGTGATCAGTCTCAGATTATGTATTCTCATGCCGGTTATCACCATCCTACTCACACGTCTTGTTCGGGAGTGTAGCATCTTGGACAGCTTTTTCACCTTTTGGGAGTCCACTGCCCTTGCATGCTCTGGGAGACAAAATTTTATTGTGCTATTTCTCAATTTTGAGCAGTGCATAGCAGCTCGAATTGAGATATGCTCTATGAATGGGGTGTAGACAGCAGAGAGAAGGCACGTGCAAGCTGTCAAAATGAGATTAAGACTGAGTGCTAGGCAGCTTGTCTATTTGTAGATGCCTAGGTCCTTCCAAATCTGGGTTTGGCTTATGGGACACAAATATCTCTAGGGACACATTTCTTTTTAGTAAAAGTTTAGTAATTTAATTAATTAAGCTTGTTTTGGGGCTGTTTAATATGTCTAATCAGCATATAATGCATTTTTAGCTCAACATTCCCCCCTTAGGTCCAAAATTGGGACAAAAAATGGACTGTACCAGCCCAAGCCCAGTTTTTCTTTTCTTTTGCCTTAAGGCATCCCACCCAAAGAAGGCAAGGGATTGGATAGAGGTTGCACATTGGCTTCCCAATGGCTTATGAAGACTATAGAGGCTATGGTTATCTTACCAAAGGAGTCCAAGTGATCACCCCTAGAGAGGCCAAGGCATTGAACAAAGGGTGCTCATTGGCTATCCAATGGCCTACCAGGACTTGCAAAGGTGGATGGAACATATTGGACTTTTTTTTTAGGGCTTTTAACCTTTGATTTTATTTAGCACTGAGTGTAGATTTTCAATCAATGTTTGTCCTATTGAGTAATTTGTGCCCCTAGGGGAGAATAAAAGAATGGTTAGATCCAACACATCACAAAACGGACAAGCTATCCCGATCATCAATGGGTGTTGTTGATAAGAAACCTATGGGGGGTATTTGGAGAAGTAAAAAGAACAGATGGAAGAAAAGGAAGATTGCCTTAGGAGACTGTGAAAATATGCTAGGTTTTCATTGAGAAAACATAGAATGTACAAATATGACTAAAACACAATAACTTAGACAGTAAGGCAATAAATGCAAACCCTGAATGCTAAACACAAACTCAAAATGCAAAATGCAAAAACACAAAAACAAACAAAGAAGAAAAGAAACTTTGAAGTGAATGAATCAATGCTTTTAATGAATGGGAGAATGTGCAGAATACTTAAGGATAAAGCTGTCCAACAGCTGATGGCTCTCAAAGGAGTGGGACGAGGAAGATATCTATGTGTGTCGTCCACCATGATAGATCCCAAGTGTAGTAACTACTAGTCAGAGTAGAGGTTGGTGAAGCAAACTGCTGAAAACACAAAAATGACCTGTTGAAGATGATGACAGTTGATCACCAACAATAGTGGGAGATTGGGCGACATCATAGACCACGTAGTAGTAGTCGTTGGGGGACTAAATAGCTAGTGGAAGAGGACTAATGGCTGAAACTTGCAAGACAAGGATGGGGATGAATGGTGGGCAGCTTGTCTATAGATGTAGAAGGATCCTCCCAAATTAGGGTTTTCCATGTGGGGAGCAGAAACTCTCTAGAATTGCTCTTCATTTAGTGAAACTTTTGGTAATTTACTTGTTTTGGGACTGTTTTAAAGAGCTAATCACTATGTAATGAAATTTTAACTCAACACCCCCTCTCATGCCCAAAACTAGAACTAGAAAGGGATTGTAAGAAAAGCTCAAGCCCATTTTTACCCCAAGGCATCCCATCCTAAAGTAGCCAGGGCATTGGATAAAGAGTGCATGTTGGCTACCTAGTGGCCTACCAAACTATAGAGGTGATAATTATTTTACCAAGGGTGCCCAAGTGATCACCCCAGAGAGGCCAAAGCATCATACAAAGTGTGCTCGTTGGCTACTTAGAGGCCTACCAAGACTTGGAAACGCTGATGGAACCACATTAAACATTTTTTTTTTTTGGAAGAAGATATGGTTTGCAGCCTATCAAGTAATAGTGCCCTGGGGGAAGAATGAAGAGGGATGGTTAGATTCAATATATCATAAAACAGCCACTTGAGGGTGTTGATGATGAGGGAAAGGGTGATGAAGTGTGGTAAGGTGGTGGTAAGTTGGTAAAGAACTGCCAATGGAGATAGCTTAGGATCTCTCCACTTGTGCTTTGCACAAAGAGATGCATAGAGTAGTGTGCTATATGATGAGAATGCACATGCAATAGATGCCACTTGGATAGTGTCCCTTGTGGAAAATTATTCACTTTTCCAAGCACTCTATTATTTAATAAAGATGACGATGATTGTGCAATGCAAAGAGGAAGATATGATAGGGAAGGGAGGCTGATGTTGAAGACAAGTGAATCTTGTAGAATACCAAGAAAGGGTAGGAAGCTTGATGTCGGCCTCCTTATTGTTGAGAAACCCTTCACCTGTAGTTTGCGTTTTGCATTTTGCATTCAAGGTTTCACAGTGGGGCTGGATAGTCCCAAAAAAGGGCTGGGCACCCATAGTGGGGCACCACCCTAGACAGTCGGCACCCTCCCTCTATGCGCACCCTAGACAGTCTCTTGCCCATTTATAGGTTGCCTCTGCCACTCATTCTTCACGGCTGATTCATTCAGCCTGTCACCTCTTCTCTCTAGCCTCTCCACTACCCTCACACCCCTTCAGGAGGACATTGTGGTTCATGGTTCATGGCTACCTTCATCATCTTCCTTGTGCTATGGCACCCTTGTTCCCTTGTATCACATTAACTCCAAAATTTAGATCTTCATCATTCCATTCATCAGAGTTTCTTCTCTCTTCTCTTCTATTCTCTTCTCAGTATTTGCGGAGTTCACTTTGTGTTCCTCCCCACAAACCCTACTGTCTCGCTAGTACATCGTCTTTTGACATGGTATCAGAGTTGGATCTACTCAAACAACTGCAAAGATCCTTCACTCCAGTGAAGGCAGGTTCGACATCCACTTCTCTTCTTCTTTCGTTGCATCAACACGTTACTTGGTGGCTGCTCTCCCCTACACCTACTGTTTTTTTTTGGCATTTCAGCTTGCTGATAGTTGGTGGCTCCTCCTAGTCAGGGAGCGGCTTCTTCCTACTGTTGGCAGCTCAGCTAGTCTGATGGCGGCTGTTCTTTGCAACTCGGCGGCTCTTTCTGATCTATAGGAACTTGCTTTTTCAGCCGGTAGCTGCTCCTTCTCACCCGACGGCTCCTCCCTTCAGCTGGTAGCTCCACCATATTGTTGTACCTTGCATTTTTTTGCTGGTAGCTCTGTCTAGTCCACTAACGGCTCAGCCTGGTCTGGTGGCGGCACTTTTTGACTACTGATGGCATTCCAACACCTACTACTATTGCCAAAAGCTGCGTTTGTAGTTGACAGCTCTTCCAAGTCAACCGGCGGCTACTCCTGACTACTGGCTGTAACCTCTTATTGCTAGTAGCATCCGCCTTGCATTGAGAGTTCACTTCCAGCCCTTCCACTAACCTCCCATCCCTTGAGACTGACATTTTGGTTTGTGCTTTGCAATGCCGTTACACCCCTTGAGGTGGACATTGCGTTTCATGATTCGTGGTTTACCTCTTTCACCCCTTCCTTCTTCAGCAAGGCACACTGGTATCCATGGCTTCTTTATCAATAGATGACCAGTCTACCTCATATTGTGGTATTACCGGATACACCACTGATGTTGTGGGAGCTTTTGCTCAACCGCCAAGACCCACGAACCGCTTATTGCTTCAAGCGTTCCAAGCCAAGTACTAATGGCTACCTTTCACATAGCCGATGCGCCATCCATATCTATGGGTGTAGTGAGCTCACCTCCACGCCGATCGAGTTACCTCCTCTCCCGCACACTCTGATAGCTCCATGATCCAAGTGCAAGCTTAAGTAAGCTCCATCCTCAAGCCCCACGCTCCAAGCTCCATAGCCGCGAGTAAGACAAGAGGAGAGAGGAGAAGAAGAGAGAGAACTTCTTCTCCCCGGTTCCTCGCTCTCACACACTCACTCCCTCACATTCTCACACTCCCTCTCTCAAGCACAAGCTCAAATAAGCAAGAACAAGAAGAAGAAAAAGAAGAAGAGAGCCACTTTTGGCCATACACAAGAATGAGCTTTTCATTCACTTTTCAACTTTATATACAAAACCCTAAATCCCTTTTGGGCGGTCATCCCCTTATCCCCTTTTTTACATGGCCGGCCGTGGCCTAGGCCATTTTTCCTATTGTCCTATCTTCCTAGCTTCCTTTCCACCGCCCGTCTACATTTACAAATTGCACGGGTGAGAGCCCGACGCTTCTTAAATTAAATCATGATGCGCTTGTGCTCTTTTACAAATGTATTGACTTGCGCTTTTCCTTGTGTGCATTTTTTCCTTATTTAGGACTTTTTAGCGCTTCTTGTGTTTCTAGGTTTTTCTTAGCGCGCCTTTGTCTTCTGTTTCACTTTGCCTTGGCCTCTGTCTTCTGCTTTAGCTTTTCCAGATTTTCCACCTTGTTTGTCTGATAGTTAACATTACATCCCTCCTAGACGAGTGCGAGCCCCATGGCACTCACCGTCGTAGGTAGCAGGCTTTGGTTTGCACTGAAGACGTGGGTGGAAGGGGCATTGGTGGTTGCCGTGGAGGAGTGTTGGTGGTGATGTGAAGAAAGGTCGTTGGGGGCACGTTGGTGGCCTAGGTGGCTGGTGGTAGGGTTGTTCTTTGTTGGGGATTGCACTGATGGCCAGCACAAGTGTTGGTTTGTTCGAGATTCTGCACATGGCGATTCTTGGCGGGCTTGTAGGATGATAAAGGATAAGAATTCAGAGTTGGGTGTTGATGAAGAGCGAATGACACTTTTGTTCGAGTCTTCAATACCTGCAATTGAAAACCTCTCATAGGTGGTCTCTCCCTAGGGGTAGTGCTAGTCTTCTCTATCATGCACAAGACATAGTTCAATTAGTTTGGGAGACAGGTCGAACTCTAAGCAAGCTGAGAGTATTATCCTGCACTTGAGGACCCAAACTGTGTATATATTTCAGTGCAGATATTATATGAGTGCTCGTGTATACTTAGATATTACGTAGTTAGAAGACTGCGGGTTGGTTTCTCGTAACAATGTGTGGATGAAGCAAAGCTGTCCATGTTGAGAAGAAGTACATGTGAAGGTGTATGAGATATCCTTTGCGTTGTGACTGCACGACGTAGCATAATTGAACACAGGGACACTGCACTTTCAGTAGAGCTGGGAGCTATTGGACTTGCTTGATGAGGACGGTGTACTTTTCATGGCGATTTGTGCGGTGCTTACCATAATTGATTGCAATGGTATTAAGGCAGAGTGCAAGAGGGAATCGTGTGAATGGATCAGGGTGATAGGTCTAACCATAGGCGAGACAAGCTCCCTAGGTATGTCCTGCCCTTGATGTGCCCTGAACAATTGTGGGTGATGTTAAAGGGCTAGGGGACCAAGGACGGAGCCAGCCGACCAAGGTCACAAGATGTACCTAATTTGAGGACCCCTAGATGATGTGCTGTGATTGTGGGTGCTTCTTATTTTTTTGTTCTTTTTTTTTTTTTCCCTTGTTGTTGTTGTTTTTTTTTTTTTTTTTTGATTTTTTTTTTGTTTTTTGTTTTTTGTTTTGTTTTTTTTTTGGACTTGCATGAGTACAACCATTGCAATATGTTGAGGCTGTCAGCCTTTCAATGGGTTACAAAATGTCAAGCTTCGAAGACTCAGGAAATGGATATTACAACGATGATTGTGTCTTGGCCTCATTGTTAGAAAAACAGTTGTTGAGATGGGGAGATACACTTGAGATTTTGCAACTCTCTTTGGAACGTGTGATGTTGGTACAATTGAGGTAAGAGCTACTGTGAGTGCCCAGTGTAGAGTGTAACCCAGAAAGAGAAAGTGGTTATGATCATGCTTTGGGCCATGCAATGTGGGTGATCGGCCAGGGTGATTTTTGCTTTTGGCAGCATGGCTTTGTTGCGGCTCTTCGTGGGGTTAGCGGTCTTGTGGTGTCTTGGGCATTGAACACGTTCGCATGAAGACCTGCATCGTCCTGCATCCACTTGTCACTTTATGAGAGTATGCAAGTCGCATGCCTCAAGTATAACGAACAGATGCAATCATGTCAAGATATTACTCTATCAAAATCCTATGATACTGATTGCGATGCATATTCCGGTGCTTGTTAAAGACGTGGCATATATTAGCAATAGATAAGGAAAGTGTATATAGGTGGGGAGCCTGTCCCTTTAACCCTTTAAAGACAAAAAGTTATGGCAAGATGGCCTTTGTTAAGCTGCTTATATATCATAGGGACTACTCTATTTGCACGAGGCGGGGTGAGTCTGGGTGGTTGGGTGATTGAGGCTGTGCCGGTGAGGGGCTCCTGTGAGGCTGGGTAGGAAAGATGTCGATTGGGACCCGGATGGTATAGTCCCTGGCCGCAACTATTTCCAGAATGCTTTTAAACAATGCGTTAAATTCTTGCTTGTCTCGAGCTGCCCTCTCCTCTTTCGAGCACCTGGTGCTCGAGCGTCTGGTGGGAGCCTGCACGGCTGGTGTTGCCACACCCTGTGTGCTCCCTTGAGCCCTCGTCCTCTTGGCTTGGGGGGTTTTCAGCCTGCGTCCTGGGTGGTGTCGTTTAGGGTCTCTTTTCGGCGCGTATCTCTTTAGAGTAGGCACGTAGTGTTCTGGTGGGGGCGCTAGTGCCTTATGCTCTTTCCGACGGCGGAGAGCTTCCTTGCATACCAACTGCACTATGTGGTCCATGGTTGCTACCGTAGGGGGACCTGCAAAATGCAAACCAAGGATTAGGCCTTGAGGCAAGATAAAACTACTCGCATGGAAGGGATTATACAGTGGGTTATCAAGCGCATATGACGAGGAGGGGAGAGATGAGGCATGCAGTGTTTGTTGTAGAGGGATGACCCCTATGATGATGTTCGTTTTGCTTCTAGCCATTAGCAGATCTTGGCTTATTCTAAGTTGCGTGAACTGGTTGCCATAGAGTAGGGCAGGGCTCATCCTCGGAAGGATAGACCGGAAAGGGGGAAAGGTGTATAGAAAGAGACGGTACCCTGTCTACACCATCAGAGATGTTGGTCAGGGCTTCCTATGGTAGTAATGAGGGTTGCATGCCCTCCACCTGGAGGCGGAAATGGTCACACAACTTCTAAATGTGTGGTGAGAGGAGGACCTGAGGAGCTTAGCTTGCCAAACCCAACTTTTCTCCCTGCGCTTAACTATCATTGCTTGTGTGTGTTGATATTGTCTATACAGGGTCACAAAATTCATTGTTTATTTATATACATATTTACGAATCCATGTCACTTTACGAGGATAAAAGCCAATTGTAGAACTCCGGATTGTACTGGAGTGTGGTACACGCATCTAGTACTCGTGGCAGCTTAGTCAATAACGATAGATATTTTGCAACATCGAGTAGCATGGAATCTTGTCCGAGTCTACTGGCAACATGTAACTCCTCCTCAGTGAGAACCTTATCTGATAGAGAGTTCTCTTGGCTAGTTTCAGCTAAGTCCGTACCTCGAATGACAGTCAGTACTTGAAAGGAAGTTGGTGCCACATAGGTTGGGTCTCTTTGAGACTGCCATTTAGCCAATCGCTCCTTTAAGACTGTCATAATTTGGGCTCCTAGTTCAGCCATTGCAACGCGGTTTTCAAAACAACATTTTTTAAATTGACTTGACTCTTTGATTGTTGCTTTAGTTGCTCTATCTCTAAGAGATTTGGTTGGCAGAGCATATAATTGAATGTTACAATTAAGCGTAGTTCGTCGGCTTCCTCGTCAGAGATGAGTCGCATGCGTTCATGCAGGAGCCTGTCATATTGCTCATCAAGATGTTCTTGCTCTTCCCAAGATAGGGGAAATTGCAAGTATTCTTCAAGCTGCTCTTTAGGGAATGCGCCCATGTTTGCTAGGACATAGACACGTGCGAACACTTTGAGCTTAGCATCCAACTCATTTAAGCATTCTGCGACACTTCTATGTTCAACAAGGGCTTGCTCAGTTGCTATCTCATGCAAGGTTCCAAGAGTTTGCCTAGGCTTTAACATAGCTGGGGGACTCAGGCCTAGATGAGCAAGATTGGTCAACGCTAGGATTGCTTATGCTCTTGGGGTTTCCATGTTTCTCCTGAGGCTTTGTTATTGCGTCGTGGTTCTCCTTGGATGTGACTGGTATAAATTTGTCACCCTGTTGTGACAGCGCTGTATCCACTCTTGATTGGTCAATGCGAGTCCTATTGTCGGTGGATTGAGTGTTGCAAGCAACCATTGATGGTAACGACTGCTTTGATTTTTCAGAGTACACGGATATGTCTGAGGTTTCACCGCTATTAGGAGAGACATCAATGGGTTCATTGGTGGATGGACTCGATGCTTTATTTCTGAGCTCTTCAGCGCTCTTGGTCTTAGTGTTCTTGGGGTCCACAACCACCTGTAACTGCTGTTGTTTTCGCTGTTTTCTCCACTTTTTCTTGGTCAGTGAATGTGCATAACTTAACAACTCAGGACCTTGAACTAGGGCAGCCGTTGATGTGCTTGGATGGGCCTCAGCTTTCCCCTTCTCTGATGTGTCCTCATGGGATGTAGTTGCACCCTGTTGGATAGCCTTGCTAGGTTGCTTAGTCAGATGCGCCATCTCCTTGGCCACATCTTTGAGAGGTTCCTCCTCAAGCCTAGGCTTTAGGTGCTTTGGAAGTGCTGGAGTTGTCAAGGATGCTGGTTGCGACATCTCCTCCCTAGGTGAATTGCTAAGGACACGTTTCGCAAGGGTCGTTGTTACGGCCAAGGGCTGTGACTGCTGTGATCCTTGATTGAAAGTGGTAGCGGCTAGTCCAGTGGGCTGGCTAATCCTTGTGGATTGCGATGTCAAGTCCCTAGGGCGATTGGAAGTGGCCGTGTCTTTTGTTGCCCTTTGAGCATTCACTTGTGTGGATCGATCTAGTCACATTAGGTTGCACAGGCATATCCTTGGGCCGAGAGCTACGGATGGTATCATGTCCCACCTCTTGGACATTTGGAAGCTTAGATGGAGATAGAGATTGGGATTGAGCAGCCGCCCTTGACGACTGCTATTGTGCTTTTTGTGTCCGTTTGTGAAAAGAGAGTGTAGGAGACCTGGGACTCTTAGGTGGACTTGGCACTGACTGAACGATTTGCTCGAGGCTGTTAGACGATTGTGCCATCTGCTTTGTTAAGCAATCACCCTTCTTACGAGCAGCATTGTGCCTTTGGTGCTCATTATTCTCTTGGGAAGTCAAAAGCTCCTTGAGCACTAGTGGCCTTTGCGTATCCTCAATGATTACATCTGATAATTGCTTGTTAAGCACGCTAGGCTGAGGATCTACCTTCCGATTAGTTCCGTTTGGTTTTTTGATTTCGACCGTGAGGGGCTCCGTCGCTCCAATGCTTTTGACTCGAGACTTAGTTTTTCATTTAGATCTCCTCCTACGCTTCTTTGCTCTTGATACGATCTGGCCTTCAGCCGACAAAGGAGGTTTAGCAGGGGGTTTTGGTACCCAAATGCATCGGTTACCTGCGTAATACCCTTGAGCACGTAGCAATGCTTTGGATATCCATTGTGGCGTTGTGTTGACTCTCCATTGATGTCTTCGTCTATAAGACTTGGGCTTCTTTTGGGGTCTTCTACGATATTTGTAAGTCTAAAGCCCGTCCTTGGCATTGTCTCTTGACCTTCTTGTTTCAGGCATGGCCTTACTCACTGGTTCTCGTTGTTCGACCTGTGCTTGTATCAACTCTTCCAACAAGTCCTTGCTCTCGTTAGTAGGCTTGACTGTTATGTCAGCACATTTCTTGGGTTTTCCTCGAGGTTCGATGAGGTCACCCTTGCTAAAGATTGTGACTATCCTCACACCCGGTAGTGTCAGGTGTATCCTTTGTGCTACATAGTCAGCCTCACACTTGGTCGCCCTTTTGAAGGGTCTTCCTAGGAGGGTTTCCTTCCCGTAATTAGCACTATTTAGAGGAATATGAAATAGGATAGGCAAGCTTTCAGTTTCAATTGTTGCAAGGATTTTGCACTTTTCTATGAGTGCTTGTGGATGTCCCCCATAAGGGTTAAGAGTTGCATTAGTCGGTGTGAGCTCTGGTTGGCCTAGTAGGGTCCATGATTCATAGGTTAAGATATTAAAATTTTCTCCTTCATCAATCAGAGCATCGATAGTATGCTCTCTTTTTGCGGTGAGTTTGACCCTAAGATAAGCAGGTGATATTATGTCTTTGTTTTCCAGGTCTTGGCTTCTAAATTCAAGCCTTCTGACAAATGCCCTTGAGTCCCCAATTGCATGACCAGATGTGGATTCTCCACTGATGTCTTGGATCGCCTGTGCAGTGCTATTTAAGGTGCATTTATCGTTAGGACGGCGGTCATATCTAGTCATCCTCGCTGTTGTAGCTCGATGTTGTTGCTTTCCACTTTGAACAGATATAGTCCAAATGCAACACATACATGTTTTTGCAGTGTGGCCTTTTTGCCCTTGTTGGCTAGATTGGCCCATTGAGGTTCTAGGGTCTGTGTTTGTCTTTGTTCGGGTATGGGCCTTTGGTTGCTCTTTTGCAAGTGAGAATCCATGCTCGTGTAGAGCCATTACTACACTAGGGTCCAATTTGGAGGATCTGTCACGGTGCGTGTTTTCTCTCCAACCTACTTGGGGGAGGTGCGGAGGGGGCAGAGCCCCCTCTGCAGGGGTCCGGGGGGGGGGGGGAGAGTCCCCCCCGGCCCGCAGGGCCGTTACAGTAAACACCATGCGCAATTTGGAGGACTGTTTATAGCCAAATTTTGAACTACTTGCTCTAAGTTTCAGCCCAGTGATCGATCTATGATATGGTTTCGGCTCTATATGGTCTCTCGGTCAGTTTCAGGGTCTACAGGTTAAAATTTGAAAAAATCCAAATTCGTCCCAACAGGTGGGAATTGCAAGTGCCAAATGCCCGATTCGGCCCGTCCGAGAGCTGAGTAGCAAGGGTCGAATGTAACTGGTCCGAATGTCAAATTTGGCCAGTCCGAGTCTGGTTGTCCGAGGGCCGAGTCAAGTGGGCCAAGGGCTGAGTTGTGAATTCGGCGGGGCCGAATGTCAACTTGTCCGATTGGGGTTTGGCCAAGTCGGCAGGGTTGAGGGCCGAATGATAGAGCGGTCCGAGGGCCGAATGATAGAGCGGTCCGAGGGCCGATTCTGGGACTCGGTCGAGAATCGCGGTCACTCGGATGGGCCGAATGCGACGCGTTTTTTCGCCCGACTTAAAAAAATTCGTTGCGTCGAGTAGTGGAGGCCATCCTACTGGTTGACTAGCTCCAGATTCAACCTACTTATGCGGTGGAAGGTGTGGAATTACCTGGGCTGGGCAAATAACTCCCGGATAGCTAGATCGAAGCGGATCCACTCAACAAAGCTTTCTTCCTCTCTCCTGCTCTCCTGAAACCCTGCAATGCACAATGTGGCCTTTCTTGCCACTCTTGGCCCCGTATCATCCTGTCCAGGCTTGCAGTCGCCTTAATCTTGCTTCCCTTACTAACATTTAACCCAAAATTTCATTTCTTGCCCTTCTTTTTCGTGTTTCAGCCTATTATACAGCAACAGAAAACCCTACTGTTTGCTCCAACGTTTTTCTCCTATCCTTACTAAATGCAAGAAAAAATTATAAGGAAAATACCTACACTACTCCATCATGCTTTCCCAAGTCCAAAACAACAAAAACCTACTTGATAATGTCAGAGTGCAGCGGTGCGGAAGCGTAGGACTGAGAGAGAGAGAACGCAGAGAGAGAAGAGAGAGAAAGAGACAGTGGAAGATAAAGATCTGATGTATAAAGTGTGCTGAATACAAAGATATGCAGATATATACACAGGCGCAGTGCACTGGACTGCGTGTCTCCACCTCGACGATGCAACCTGCTGTTCACCTCGAAGCCCGCTGCAGTCTGCAGTGTCTCCTGTCTGAAATCTGCAAACAGAGACAGAATCTGCGCGTGTCACCGGTTTGTAATCTGCGAGCAGAGAAGTGTAGGAGACTGTTGGAGATGTCGGCTATTTATAGCCAGAAATCTGGGAAAATAGGGCGCCAGAAAACTGCTTGTCTTTAATGCAGCCGACTGCCTGCACAGGTCGGACTGCCACATGGCAGTCCGACTGTACACTGCTGTACCTGTCCGACTGCACCTGCCTGACCTGCCTGGCTGTGATCTCTAACACCCCCTCTCAGAGCCTGGGCAGGGTAGAAGCCTGAGGGATCTGGAATGTCGCCGAAGTAGAGCCTGGGGAAGGGCCTTCATAAAACAATCCGCAAGATTGTCCTCCGTCTTGCAGTACTCCACAGTGATGGTCTCATCCAGAAGCTTTTCTCCGATGAAGTGGTATTGGATCTCTATGTGCTTCGTCCGGGCATGAAAAACAGGGTTCCGTGCCAAGGCAATGCAACTCCGACGAAAATGTAAATAATAAAATTTGCCCCCGTCGTCGCAAAAAGCGTTGTTATTGGCGACGCCATAGAACAGTCGGTATTAGCGTCGTTATCAGCGTCACTGGTACCGATGCAAATAGCGACGCTGATAATGACGCTAATAACGACACATTGTCACATTGTAGCAAAGTAGGACGAGTCTGGGGGCACCCAAGCTCCTCCAATAATCTCCGAAGCCACACAGCCTCACATGTGGTGGAAGACGCGGCCCGATACTCCGCCTCAGTAGACGAAAGGGCTACCGTGGGCTGCTTCTTGCTACTCTATGAGATAACACCTGCACCCAAGGTAAAACAGTAACCTGTAGTAGACCGCCTGTGGTCCACATCACCGGCCCAATCCGAGTCGCTCCAACCTGTAAGTACAAGATCTGAACCATCTGTCCCTGCGGGATAATGAATCCCTAAATCAGACGTCCCCCTCAAATACCGAAGTATCCTTTGAGCAACCTGCCAATGCACCGTCTTAGGTTCACTCATGAACCCTGCCAAGAGCCCAACAGCAAAACAAAGATCAACCCTAGTGTTGAGAAGCCAAATCAAGGACCCAATCAACTGACGATAGCGGGAAGCATCCGCCATAGGAGAAGCTGAATGGGAAGTGGCCTTCCAGTTCGGATCCATAGGAGTAGAAAGGGCCCGACAATTCTCCATCTCAAAAGACACCAAGAGCTCCTGTACATATCTCTGTTGAGAGATGAAGATCCCCCTCTGAGACTGATAAATCTCATGGCCCAAAAAGAAATGGAGTAGACCCAAGTCCGTCATCTTGAACGTCCGATGTAAAGCTGACTTCGTCTCTTGGACCTGTTGTGCATCATCACCTGTGACAATCAAATCATCAACATATAATACAAAAAGCACACAACCATACTCGGAAGTGTGAACATAAAGCTGCGGATCGGCCTTGGAACGCCGATATCCCAACTGAGACTGGAGGAACGAATCAATCTTCTCGTTCCATGCACGCGGAGCCTGCTTGAGGCCATACAAGGCCTTCTTCAACCTGTAGACTTTCCCATTTGAAGATCCAAAGCCAGGAGGCTGCTCAACATAGATCTCCTCCTTCAAATCACCATTGAGGAAGGCCGACTTCACATCCAACTGGTAAACAGGCCATCTCCTATGGCCAGCCAAGGCAAGAACAGCTCTAATGGTCGCCATACGAGCTGTGGGGGCAAAAGTATCATGACAGTCAATCCCTGGGCGCTGTGCAAAACCTTTAGCAACAAGGCGAGCCTTGCGCTTATCCAAAGAACCATTGCTAAGGTATTTGGTCTTGAAGACCCACTTGACGCCAATCACCTTCTTATTCGGGGGGCGGGGCACGAGTGACCAAGTGCCATTCCTCTCAATAGCCTCCAACTCGGCTTCCATAGCTTTCTTCCATGGTGTGGACTGTAAAGCCTCCTTCACGGAGGTGGGCTCTCGATCTTGGATAACACGGGTCATCAAATAATAGTTAGAGCAAACAAGCTCCGTAGAATGTGCCTGGTACCGCCATGACCGCCGCGGACCATCCTGCGGTCCCCACTCCTCAGGAACCCCCTCGATCCCTGAATCACGGAGTGTGTCACGGGCCCATCGAGGAGGCCGAACCTCCCCTCGTCTCTCTCCATCAGCTGAAGACTCTGGAATATCCACCGGTGGTAACTCCTCAGGGGTGACCGGTGGAACGGTAGACTCTGTGTCAGAAACAGAATCATAATCAAAAGGCACGGGCTCCAGTGGAACTGTAGAAGGAGCCCAACTCTCCCCTGGATCTCCAAGAACGGGATGCTCCTCACCCGTTGATATGGCCGAAAACTCCACAAACCGCACATCGCAGCTAGTGTACACATCCCGCTTGACGGGATCATACAATTGATAGCCTTGGGACTGGGAGCTGTAGCCAACAAATACCTGTCTTCGGGAAGCTGCTTCAAATTTATCACGGTGAGCCTTGGGAATGTGAACATAGGCATCACATCCAAAGACCCTAAAGTAAGAAACATCTGGCTTTGTCCCAAAGTAAGCCTCAAACGGGTCATCCCTTCCACGGCCGAAGTAGGGGATCGATTAAGGATGTGGACTGCAGTAGCCACAGCCTCGGCCCACAGAACCTGAGGGGTTTGTCGGTGCTCTATCATGGTGCGCGCCATCTCGATCACACTGCGGTTCTTCCGTTTAAGAATGCCATTTTCTTGAAGAGTGTTGGTATTGGCAAACTCTTGGTGAATACCTTTGGCTGCACAAAACCGAGCAAACTCATTAGAAACAAATTCACCGCCCTTGTCGGATCGCAAGGTCTTCAACTTCCGGCCCGATCGATTCTCCTCAAAGAGAAGCCAATCGTTGAAGTGTGAGAAAGCTTTTGACTTTAATGCCAAAAATAGGCCCATGTCATCCTGCTGTAGTCATCTACGATCAGCATGAAGTACCAGCTCCCACGCAAGGACTCATTCCTCATAGGGCCACATAGATCCGTAGATACAAGCTCCATCGGTGAAGTAGACCGCCGTGAAGCTGTGTGGGGAATAGCATCCCTATGCTGCTTCCCCCGAATGCAGGAGACACATGGCTGCTGGCTCACCACTATATCCGGCAACCCTCGAACAAGCTGTCCACGTGACGCCCTCTGAAGATAATCATAGTTGAGGTGACCAAACCGAGCATGCCATAACTCTGACTGTGACAGAAGAAGAGTAGAGAGGGCGGTGGAAGACTTCAATTTATAAATGCCGTTCTCCTCATATCCGGATGATAGAACCTTCCTCGATCCACGATCAAGGACTCGCACCGTAGTACTGTCAAACTCCACCAAAAGGCCAAGGGAGCAAATTTTATGAACTGACAGGAGATGGTACCCTAAGCTTGGTACATGCAAAACCTCTGAGGTATGGGTACCACCTCGTCCATCTGGAATAAGCTGCATCTTACCCCGACCTGCAATAGATACTGAAGAACTATCTCCAATGAGAATCTGCCCACGCGAGGGTCGCAACTGGGCAACACCATCTGATGAAGGAGTCATGTGCCGGGAGGCACCACTATCAACGATCCACTCTCGAGCTTGGGGAGCCGTCATCGCAGCATCAGAAGCATTCAGTGAAGCGTCCTCAATGATAGCTAGATGAAGAAATGTAGCTGATGAGGGTGCAGCCACCGCTCCAGAATCCTTGGTGTCCTTCTTGTCTTTGTCAGGGCAATCCTTCTTCCAATGGCTAGTCTTTCCACAAATATGGCATGTGGAGTCTTTGTCCTTGTCCTTGTCCTTGTCCTTCTTGGACTTGTTATCCCCCTTCTTCTTTTGGTCCTTCCCCTTCTTCTGAGAGGCTTGATGTGTCAGCGCCTTCGACTTGGAAGCATTCTGTCCCTTTAACTATTCCTCTTGGTCCAAGACCATAGGAACCAACTCTTCCCACCGAAGAGTAGACTCTTGCCCCGAAGCAATAAGGGAAGAGTAAAATGTACTGAATCGTGGCGGCAACTGGGACAAAAGTGTAATCGCCATGTCTTCGGAGGAAATCGGCTTCCCCGCATTTTGAACCTGCATCTGAAGCTGCCTTAGCTTGTTAATGTGCTCCCGCAGCGAAGAAGACTTGTTTACGGACAAGGTTCGCATTTGTAGCTCCAAAGAAACCCGCTTCATAAGGGTCATCCGATTGTACATCTGATCAAGCTCCAGCCATATCTCCCGAGCCACCGTCAAGTGCTCGATGTGAGCGATGACGGCTGTAGTATATGATAGAAAAAGAAAGGAACGAATCCTGGCATTCAGTTTGTCCCAATGAGACTGAGCCTTGGCCAACTCCGCACGAGCATCGGAAGAGAGTTTGGACTCATCTCTTACCGAGGGCCGGTCGATCTCCTCCTGTACAAGCTCCGCTAAATCATAGGACTCAAGGATGGCCAACATCATGACGCGCCAAATGCGGTAGTTGTCGCCGTCGAGCTTCTGATCTACAGGAAGAGCCGGTAAGGCCTTCCGGTCCATAATCGACTGGAACTCCAAGTCAATCTCTGTAGACATCTTCACCTGTAATGCCTTCACAAACGCAAAAGCAGCCCCCTCTGACTGTGAAAACTCAGCCTGCTAAGGCTCTTCCGCATCTTGAAACTTCTTCACCCGCCGGAGGCGATGAAAAAGCAAAACCTGCACTTGTAGGCTGAAAACTCAAACTTCCTCTGCGTCAAACAGCAGTAAACAGCAGCAAATCCACTACCTGGACTCCTTTCCTGTGCGCCCACACTCGCTTTAGCCTTGTTCCAAGGCGCAGCCCTCCTGTCTGCCCTCAAACGCAAAAAACGCAAATTTGTGTCGCGATAGAAACTCCTCTTCAGGTTGATTCTGCGCTCAGTCAGCCCTCTAACACTGCTCTGATACCATGTCAGAGTGCAGCGGTGCGGAAGCGTAGGACTGAGAGAGAGAGAACGCAGAGAAAGAGACAGTGGCAGATGAAGATCTGCTGTATAAAGTGTGCCGAATACAAAGATATGCAGATATATACATGGGCGCAGTGCGCTGGACTGCGTGTCTCCACCTCGACGATGCAACTTGCTGTTCATTTCGAAGTCCGCTGCAGTCTGCACTGTCTCTTGTCTGAAATCTGCGAACAGAGACGGAATCTGCGCGTGTCACTGGTTTGTAATCTGCGAGTAGAGAAGTGTAGGAGATTGTTGGAGATGTCGGCTATTTATAGCCAGAAATCTGGGAAAATAGGGCGCCAGAAAACTGCCTGTTGGCTGCATTAAATGCAGCCGACTGCCTGCACAGGTCGGACTGCCACGTGGCAGTCCGACTGCACACTGCTGTACCTGTCAGACTGCACCTGCCTGACCTGCCTGGCTGTGATCTCTAACAAATAAGGAGATCGAATACCTCTTCAAACTCCCTCGCTTCCTACCTATTTACCTCAAGCACCGGTTCGGTAAAAACCCTACTTCAATGCTTGATTCGAAGCGCGCAAGCGCTCAAGGCTTGAATCCGTTGGTCCCAGCAACGGAACCAAAATGTGCGAGCTTTCACTCAACCGCTAAGACCCACAGACCGCTTATTGCTTCAAGCGTTCCAAGCCGAGCATTAATGGCTACCTCTCACATAGCCGATGTGCCATCCATATCTATGGGTGTAGTGAGCTTACCTCCATGCCGATCGAGTTACCTCCTCTCCCGCGTACTCCGGTAGCTCCACGATCCAAGTGCAAGCTTCAAGCAAGCTCCATCCTCAAGCTCCACGCTCCAAGTTCCATAGCCGTGAGCAAGACAAGAGGAGAGAAGAGAAGAGAAGAGAAGAAGAGAGGAGAAGAGGGAGAGCTTCTCCTCCCTGGTCCCTCGCCCTCACAGACTCACTCCCTCACACTCTCACACTCCCTCTCTCAAGCACAAGCTCAACCAAGCAAGAAGAAGAAGAAGAAGAAGAAGAAGAGAGCCACTTTTGGCCACACACAAGAATGAGCTTCTCATTCACTTTTCAACTTTATATACAAAACCCTAAATCCCTTTTGAGCAGTCATCCCCTTATCCCCTTTTTTACATGGCCGCCCGTGGCCTAGGCCCCTTCTCCCATTGAAAGTATTGACTTGCGCTTTTCCTTGTGCGTATTTTTTCCATTATTTAGGACTTTTTTGCGCTTCTTGTATTTCTAGATTTTTCTTAGCACTCCTTTGTCTTCCATTTCACTTTGCCTTGGCCTTTGTCTTCTGCTTTAGCTTTTCCAGATTTTCCACCTTGTTTGTCTGACGGTTAACAGATGCTTGCCGACTTTGACCTTTGCTCCCCACCCCCTCGGAGTATATGCGTCTCCCACCAGGTGTTACCTGTGTCACCTCTCTTTTCTAGGCCATAGAGATCGTTCTGCATTGTCTATTAGAGTACTATACTCAAGGCAATAAGATGCATGTGATGCGTACTAAGTCCTTTTGAGCACATGGAGGATCGATTGGTGCTACGACCTCTTGGAGATCGTCGCAATGCCATCGGTAGTCTTCTTCCACCTATTTTCGGGTATAGTGGCTACCATAGCCCGCGGTTCTGTAATCCACTTCATTGAGAGATAAGGATTGTTTGATACCATCTCCTCATCAGTCCGCTTCTTCGAGAGATAGTGGCTGCTCAACTTCTTTCTCTTCTTTGGCTTCCCAGTTTGCTCCACTGAAAAGCGACGACTGTTGCCCACTGATTGCTTAGTATGAGTCCCACCCTTCTCTAGTATCGCCTACTCAAGTTTGAGAGGCCACCTCTGGGAGTTCTTCACCATCCCAGATACCTTCTTTGACACGACTGTTGGCACTTCCTTTGTTCCTAGACATTTCGGAGTCCATGATCCATGAGTTTTTGGATTCCCTATCTACCTTAGAGGGGGATGATCTTTTTGTACCCTTTGAGGGGGCATCTACATCTACTATGACTTCAGAGGGGGATTCCTATTCCTCGAGTTTCAATAGGGGTCCCCACCCACCGCTAAGTCCTTCGCACATCCTGGCGGAGGCCTTTTACTTTATTCTTCTACCCTTGGATGGGGTGGCTTTCTTCTAGCGATCATCTCACCTATTGATACCCAGGATCTTGAGGATCTACCTAGATCGGGGCCTTGGAGGTTTAGCTGTGACTTAGTGATGAGGCCTTCGTATGCCTTCTGACATGTTGCATGGAGCTAGTGGTTTCTCTCACGAGGTTGAGTTTCGAGCTCTCCAATTCACTTTGTTTACTGTTCTTTATTGCAGGTTACCTTTCAGGTGGAAATCTTGGATCTTAGGGATCCTCTACATCTTCTTTCTCCTCTTCTTCTTGCCTTGGTCACTTGGTCAGCATGGAGCCAACTCTCGAGATCGAGTACGGGCATATCCTTATGGTTCTTGGTACCACACAAAGTCCAATATTTCTCCTATGCATTGCATGATTTCATCATGTTTGTACTAGGGCGCTTGGGCAAGCGAACAATTTCTCCATGAGGGGCACAGTCCAAGTGGCACCTGTTGCATGAGTGTTCTTTAGCCTATAGCATTGCATCTCCACCTTACTCCACTTGTTCCCCTTTTTTGGGCCTAAGAGAGGGTGTTGAGAAACCCTTCACCTAGAGTTTGTGTTTTGCATTTTGCGGTTAGGGTTTCACTGTGGAAATCCCCAAAAAGGGGTTGGGTGCCCACAGTGGGGCACCGCCCTAGACCGCTAGCACCCTCCCTTTGGGCACCACCCTAGATAGTCTCTTGCCTATTTGTAGGCTGCTTTTGTCACTCATTATTCATGGTTGATTCATTTAGTCCATCACTTCTCTCCAGTCTCTCCATTTCCCTTACATCCCTTTAGGAGGACATTGTGGTTCATGGTTCGTGGCTGTCTTCATCATCTTCCTTGTGCTACAACAACCTTGTTTCGTTCTATCACATTCACTCTATGATTCAAATCTTCTCATTCCATTCATCATAGTTTCTTCTCTCTTCTCTTCTCTTCTTAGTGTTTGCTGAGTTCACTTTGTGTTCCTCCTCGCAAACCCTACTGTCTCACTGGTACGTTGTCTTTTGACACTTGTGGTATCCGGAACTGTGATAGATGATGATGAGGAGGAAGAACCCCAATTGGAGGAGCAAAATACAAGTCACTGCCATGATAGCATCAAGAGAGATGCTATAGGACCGGCCTCGGGAGTGGGAAGTCTCCATGATGCTTGTAGAAGAGCAGATCTCCTACACAGATGAAACCATAAAGGGAATGGTGCACATCCCATGTCTCTAGCCCAGGAAGGACTAATGCAAACTTGCATATTAGCCCTACACGCTAAAATGTAAAACCCTATAAGAGAGATTAGAATCTACAAGACAAAGGTTAGTAGTGAGATGCTTTAAAGTGAAACAAAACAGGAAAGTAAAGCTGAATGAAAGAGCAATGGACTGAGTGTGTGTGTGTATGAGTGAGTGTAGTGGAAGACTAAAGAAAGAAAACCTGAGGATGTGGCCACCATCTTGTTCTTCCATTAGCAAGTCTCTACCAATGAAATGCGTGACGAGGTGGGGAAGTGTGCCTAGGATGGCTGCAGGAAGAGACCTTGGAATGGATGCATAATGCGATGGGTGAGGAACCAATATACAAATCAGCTGATCCTTTAGCGATAGTGAAAGATATGAGTTTTTGAGCTTGTTCGTGTGCGACATTTCCGATGGAAACAGGGCTAGAAAGAGCATATGGGGCAACAACGGGAGGCTTTGCCCCATTGGACTTTCCAGTAGTAGAGACATTTGCACCACAGTTTGCTAGGGTATGGTATTTCTTGTCCACATGGCTTGATCTTTGTCAGTGCGCGCAAAATCTATTCTTTTTAGGGAGTTGTTGCTAGTTGGGTTTAGGTTCTTTGGTTTTGTTTTGAGAAAGGGTATCACCCTTGTTTTTAGTTGCCTTAGCATCTTGGGAGTTCTTGTCATCTCTAGTTTTTCCTTGTGAAGAAGAGGCATCTAAACCCCTCTTTGAATAAGAATGCGAGGACTTGTTGTGGACTTGATCATGTAGTCTTTATAATGCAAAAATTGACATTTGAATGCATAGAAGGTTGGCAATCAGGACAATTAGACGATATGCTTGATGAAGTGGAAGTACTTTTTAGAAATCTTGTTAAAAAGGAATGTGACCTAATCATCATTGGACTTTAGTGAGCAAGTAATCGCCTATATTTGGCCAACTTGACTTATAGATCGTGATGGTAAACTCTTGATTCTCAAGGTCAAGATTAATACATGAAGTGCAATATTACTCCACATAGTGGTCCATGAGATGACTCCAATGCTCAAATGCAAGGGAAAAATGTTGTAACTAAGGGTGAAGCTTAGGAAGCAACCCTTGCATTAAATCAATATTGTCTATGGCATTGTGGGCTCTCCATTGATAGATGTGATTAAGGTGAGTTAGGCGGGGGTGACATATGCTCTAGACCAATGACTAGGTCCAAAAAACCTTGAGATTCAAGCACTTGTTGCATGAAGTTCAACCAAGCATGAAATTCGATTTTTACCCTATTAAAATATGTCTTCTTTGTGAAAGCATTCTTGGGCATAGCAATAGGACTGGAAGTGCTGTAGGATAGATAAGGTAAAGATTGGAGTAAACTTGGGAATGAATCCTAGAGTGCCTACCATGCATGCATGAAGTGTGTACAGTGGATCCAAAAGTGGGAATGGATTGACTAGGTATGGGCATGGTGACCACATGAGCAGCCCATCGAGGAGGGATAGGGACATGTGGAGAAAAAGATGAAAATCCCTGTGTGGGAGTGACCTGTGGAGTGTGTGACAATGTACCATAAATAAAGGATGGAAATCCCTATATTTGAGAGGTTGATAGATAGGGAGGTGAGTGTTCGGGGGAAGCAAGTGGGATACCCATCATTGCCATCCCAAGGTAAACAAATGTGCTCACTTGCAGGTGTGGGTAAGACACAGGGTTAAAGGGTGGCATTTCCCCTAATGATGTACCAAGGTGCAAAGTGGGATTCACTTGAGGATAGCTAACATGGGGTGTAGAGAAAGAGAAGGAACTAAGGGCAGAGATGGAAGACCCAACTTTGAGACATTGGATAGTGAGGAGATTAAAGTCAAATCTTGCAGAGAGAAAAGGTAGGTGGTGGCACATGAGTGGGCAGGTATCAGGGTGGTAGGTGGCGCAACAGACAACACGGGCCATGAGGGTGGGGCAGTGGGCAAGAGGGCATTGGCAGCGTGCAGCAGCAAGGAGGTGGGGGGGGGGCAGGTGGGGGCATTGGAAGTCACTTTGGGGTAGGATTTTGGTGGATAGTATATAATGATCTCCGACCAGATTAAGGATTGAGTCAGGAACATTTTGGATGTATGTGTTTGGCAAGACTGTATTGTGGAGTAGACAGAGGATTGATAGCACTTCTGTAGATGTGAAACCTATGTGATGTCTGGAAGATTTCATTACCTTTTCAAGCATGATGATATACTGTTTGCAGTTGATGACTGAAGATGTAGGACTTCGTTGTCAAAGATAAAGGAATGGAGAGAGGCATTTCTCGTTTTGAGATGGACTTGGTGAGAAAACATCAAGCACAATGTGGCAGTCTTTTGCAGATTTGAGACTCCAAAAGATATTGCATGGTAGTGTAGAGCTTGAGAAATTACTGGAGATAGTCCAGTGATTTTTCGGGTCAATCACCAGAATGACATTAAATGCAACTCTTTTCAGGAAAACTGTAGACAAGGGAATATCTTCCATATAGCTCATGAGTTTTGCAGAGGACCTGGCCAAGATAGGCTATGGCACACAAAGCTGTATGATAGGCAATAGCACACGGAGTTTGGCATTACAGACCACTTGAGTGGTTGTTCATCCAGCCCTTCTATTAGACATCTCTTGTTTATTTTGTCATATCATTGGATTCTTTTATAGGGCCTTTTTGTATTTGTACTTGAGAACTAGAAGTAGAAATGTATTCCATGTTCTTGGGACAGGACAGCAAGAGAGCATGGAAAAGGATTCATGAGAGCTAGCCACCTATACAGGTTACTAGACTAGATGATTGGCATGAATATGCTTGTATACTTTATGATGTTCCTGGCCAAGAGCCTATGCCTCTCCCCTGAACCTCAAGACCGGCAAATTGCAGATTTTTCATAGAAAAAAAAGTGAGGAATGCCATATGGAAACTGAAAAATGGGAAAGCCCAAGATCATGATGGTTTAGTAGCAGAACACTTCATGCATGCTTGTGATATCTTGGCACCAGCACTGGCTTACATCTTTAATAGGGCAGTCTGTGAGGGATTTCCAACTAGTTGATCAGACCATACTATTGTGCCGCTATATAAGAGTGGAGACCCTGTGCTACTTAGTAACTATCAAACCATCATGATTGGACACATGTTGCCCAAAATATATGGCTCTATTGGGGAACAAGCATTGAGTGAATGGGCCAAGGTGCATGGCTTGAGATCAAAGGGACAGGTTGGCTTCAAGAGGGGATATGCAACCCTAGACTATTGTTAACCCCAAGTCGAGATGGTGGAAATGGCGGAAAATGAAGGAAAAAGCGAAAAAAGTATGGAAGAAGAACAAAGACACGTAGGCGACCTCTAGAAGCTAAGCCGAGACCAAAGGCGCAATTTTAAATGAAAGGCGCCTCAAAAAACTTGGAAAACTCTTGTAAAAGAGTGCCAGGCTCCCTCCTGTGCCAATTGTAAAATATTAGACGGGCATAGGCTAGAGGCATAAGGCTAAAAGAGGGAAATGGAAGAAAGACCTTGCTACAATGGCCGGTCATGTAAAAAAGGGGATGGGTGCCCATGGGATTTTAGGGTTTGTATATAAAGTTCAAAAAGTGAATGGAAGCTCATTCTTTTGATGTGTGGCTAACAAGAGTTCTCTTTTTCTTCTCTTTTTCTCTTCTTCTTCTTGCTTGTGTGTGCTCTTGAGAGAGGGAGTGTGAGAGTGTGAGGGAGTGAGTGTGTGGGAGTGAGGGATTAAGAGGGTGAAACTCTTCACCATCTCCTCTTCTTTTCTCTTCTCTTCTCTCGCGTGCGCGGCTGTGGAGGATGGAGCTTGGAGATGGAGGAGGCTTGAGGATGCTTGAGCTAGCATCAAGAATCGTGGAGCTACCGAGGTGTGCGAGGAAGAAGGCTACTCACATCGGCATCAAGGTAAGCTCACTACACTCGTAGGATTGATGGCGCGTCGGCTAGGTGAAAGATAGCCATTAGAGCTCTCTTGAAACGCTTGAAGCAATAAGCGGTCCGTGGGTCTTGGCTGTTGAGCGTGAGCTCCCACTACATTTTGGTTCCGTTGCCGGGACCAACTGATTCAAGCTTGAGCACTTGCGCGCCTCATATCGAGTATCGAAGTAGGGAATTCATCCCCGAAACGGAGCTTGAGATAGGTAGGAAGTTGAGTGTTTTTGATCTTCAAAACAAGTAAGTATTTTGGGATATTTTGGTGGTTTGATGATTGGAAAACATAGAGAATTTATTTCAGTTTTTTGCCTTCGATTTTTGTTGCATTTAGCATAGGTTAGAATTAGGAAATCGAACCGGAGAAGGGTAAGGTTTACTGTTTCAAAACAGGGAAAAAATCGTGCAAAAATGGGTAAAACACTAGCTAGTGATGTCTCAGATTGGCAAGTGAGTGATTGGGGGCATCAACACCACACTTGGGAAGGGGTATAAGAGCCAGGAGGCCAAGGGAGAGCTCATTTGTGCCATTTCTGTGAGAGAGAGAGAGAGAGAGAGAGAGAGAGAGAGAGAGAGAGAGAGAGAGAGAGAGAGAGAGAGAGAGAGAGAGAGAGAGAGAGATGAAGCATGCAATCTTTCAGGGTTATATGTAGCAATTGATTGATAGATTCTTACTGGACTTCTCCTCTCAGGGCACTGCTTCGTTTGAACGTTTGCTCTGTAATATGCAGCTGGTTGCTCGGCAGTATGGAATCCATCATGCCTCTCTTTGTCGACAGTGTCGGCAAGCAGCGGAGGACTTGCTGGCTTTGGTCCGTTCTCTGTTGGTGGACACTCCAGATGATGCATTTCTACTAGCACTGGCAATGTGTGTGGTTCATCTTATTCAAGAGTTTTAGTTGAAATCGTATCAACAGGCCAAATTGCAGTATCTGACGGAGACTTTGCAAGATAATGCGTGTCAGACTCATAAGTTCTTTCGAGCCCTCCATGCCTCTCCTGCTAGAGAGAATATGACTCGACTCTTGGATGTAGAAGGGCACCTGGTCCTTGATCCGCAGACTATTGTGCATATGTGTAGGAATTATTTCATCGACCTTCTTGGTTCCACTTCTCCACCTTCAGCCCAAACTACTCAGGCCCGTTCAGTTTTTTATGACCTGGTTCGTAATCAGGTTCCGCAGGACATGCAAGCCACTATGGAATCAGATATTTGTGAGGCGGAGGTTATGGATGTTTTGTTACACTTACCCAGGGATAAAAGTCCTGGCTGGGATGGTCTCACCAATGAGTTCTTTGAGGTTTTTGCTACCCAATTGGCGAAACCATTGACGGCTTTGTTTCAGCAGGTGTGGGAAACGGGGATTATGCCTTCCTCATGGAAAGAAGGACTTATTAAATTGCTTCCAAAGGTTCCTTCGCCGTCTATGTTGAAACATTGGCGCCCAATTTCTTTAATGGGTTCTATGTACAAAATCTTTTCCAAAGTAATGGCGAATCGGCTCTACAAGCATCTCCCTGCCATTGTGCATCCTCTTCAATATGGTTTCATTAAGGGCCGAAACATTCTGCACAATGTATTAAATGCGCAACTGGCGATTGATTATGCAATGCATTCTAATCAGGAGGTTGTACTGATTCAATTGGACCTGGAAAAGGCTTTCGACTATCTGGACTGGTCTTTTGTTGCAGAGCTTATGTCGGCTATGGGCTTTGGTGATCGGATGTCTTGACTGATCTACATTATCAGTGTAGCGGCGTCTTTGCGAGTCATGTTGAATGGAGGCGTTACCGAGCCATTTGCCCTTGCCCGCTCTGTCAGACAGGGGTGTCCATTGAGCCCTCTCTTCTTTGCCCTTGCGACTCATCCAATTCTTTCGATGTTATCTCATATGGCAGCTTCCACTCGATTGGCTGGATTGTCGCTTCCTTCTGGACAACATTTCATTAGTCAATCCTTGGCTGATGATAGTTTTATGATTCTGCGGGCGGATAAGGATAACCTTCGCAAAGCATTGGATGTTTGGGCTCTCTTTGGTCAGGCTTCCGGCCTTCGCATCAATGCATTGAAATCAGCCATTCTCAGCTGCACGGAGTCGGATTTGCAGTCATTGAACTGGCAGGGTATCGTTGTGCCTCGTGGCTCCATTGGCAGGCATCTTGGCTACCCCTTGGGCGTTGATGTTCCCCCAAAGCAGCTTCTACAGTGGACTTCTCAGAAACTGGCGGCTAAGTTCCTGTATTGGAAGTCTTAGGCTTGGCCATTCCATGTTCGCCTCAAAGTAGCCCAGACAATTATGTTGCCAATGCTCACATATTTCTTGCCCTTGCTGCCCTGGACTACTACTACTCTGAATGCTCTGACTCAGTTTATTCGTTTTATGTTATGGAAGAAAGATTTCTTGCATGCAGGCATTTCCTGGATTTCTTGGTCGCATGCGTGCACCCCCAAACGCATGGGTGGAGGAGCTATTTTGGATGCCCAAACTCACATGCTGGCCCTCCGTTGGTCTCTTTTCCGCGCCATGTGCTCAGATCATCATCCGTGGGTCGTTATAGCCCATTATTTCCTTGAAGAGCATGGGCTTCGGCATGGCAATACCCAAATCCAGAGTTCGTGGTGGCATGTTCTTAATGCCGATTCCCGATTCTCTTGTTCCTCTTCATCACTGCTTGCCCATTTGGTATGTTCCTGGAAATTGGTCCTCCGGAAGCCTCAGTGGCATCCGGAGGAGGATCGCTTAGCTGCTAATTCTTTTCAACTGGAATTGCTGGCAGTCTCGCGGTTACTTTCATGGGAAGGTAAACAAGAGCTTCGACCACAATTCAACCGTATGGCACGTTTGGGCTTAACTTCAGTCGCGGATGCCACCCTTGCCAGTCGCAATGTGTTAATATCATTTTGTATAGCCAGGAGGATCTTTAGGATCCCTCCTGGATACAGGCATTTATGGGAACAGCTTTTGATGGTGCTCCAGAGTAGACAACCCTTGCCTGCCCTTGCTTCGGATCGTCCTTGGCAGGATTGGGACTTTGAAGGCCGGCTGAGTTTCGGCAAAGCTTCCGCTAACCAGGTCTATTATCTTCTGATTAAAGATCATCATTGGTTGGTCACTAAAGCTAATGCTCTATGGGGATTGCGTAAATCCCGGTCATAGTGGAGGGCAACTGTGATGGAAGGGTGGCTGAACAAGACACCCTTTAAATATAAGGTCTTTCTTTGGAGGGTGATGATTGGGGGTCTTCCGCTTGCTTCGGCTCTTTCCAAGCGACGAATATCCAATGGCAACTGTTTCTTTTGCACCACCAGTGTCGAATCTGCCCATCACTGATTTATTTCTTGCCCTATCACTAAGAAAATATGGTTGTTCTTGTCAGCCGTTTGGAGAGCGGTGGTTGGTTTCTCGCTAAGGCCCTTTGATTGGGTCTTTGTGCAACCCAAATACCCAACACCGGCACAGCCACATATGAAGCTCGTGTTTCACTTTCTTCGATATTGGGGCTGTTGGCATAACTGGACCATTTGGAATGCTTTTCTTTTTGATTCCGCCTGTAATGTTCAGCGGCATATTGCTAGGCTTAAGGGTCTCTTGTATTGGCAGATAGATCTTCTTCAGTATTCTGACTTACTTTCCCGGGAGGACTTGCGTCCCTGGCATATGGCAATTTCCTCTACATCTTTGCCATGACCTTGTAATTCTTAGAACTAGAACCGTTTCACATGATGGCTTAGTGCCATTATGTATCTTGTAATCAAGTAAACTTGTACTTTTTTCGTAATTAATACAATTACCTTTTACGAAAAAGAGAGAGAGAGAGAGAGAGAGAGAGAGAGAGAGAGAGAGAGAGAGATGTAATCAAGTTATCTTGTACTTTTTTTCGTAATTAATATAATTACCTTTTACGAAAAAAAAAGAGAGAGAGAGATTTACAAAAAAGAGAGAGAGAGAGAGAGAGAGATCCAGCCCGCATCGATTCAATCGCATCACCGACGCGGTTACCGGCCCGTTCAGGTATATGAATCTCTCCCTCTACTCCCCTAGATAGGATTTGGAAGTACATGGCCATTGTGTTTGCTTATATCTTGTGAATCGATCAGATTTGTGTTCGCGCTGTTTACGCACGCCGCACTCGGCCCGTTCGAGTGGCCTTTTCTGGGCCGAGTCCTAGACTCGGCCCTCGGCCCCTGTCACTTGGCCCACTCGGTTGGCCCTCAGACCCGGCCCTCGGACCGGCGTCCGAGGCAAACCGTCCGAGTCCACCCATTCCCCCGTCCGAGTCAAACTTTCGGCCACGTGGCACATTCGGCCTCCGAACGACCCGTTTGAGCGTGAAATTCGGCCCTCGGCCACTTGCCACATTCGGCCCTCGGCCCAAGTGCATCGGCCCGTCTGAATCACCTTGTCCGAATTTTCCATTCGGCGTCTGAATCGAAACCGTCTGAGTCAAACCCTGAAATTTGGCCCTCGGCAATAAGACCCAGCCTTGGTGGAGAAGATGCAAAGTAGGCACAGGTCCGCATAGACCCAGCCTTGGTGGAGCACACTTTGGGATTGGAGCCAAAGACAGAGAGAAAACAGAAAAGGGATGTTTATGCCATGCTTAAAATGAAGAAGGAAGATGTGCTCATAAATGACGGCATAAGCATCTAGGATATCCCTGACGCAGAAGCCAGGATGCAAGCCAAGCTGATACATGTGCTCTTCTCCAGCCAGGGCTACAATTCATTGATGCATCGAATTAGCATACCTGTGCTGGAGAATGTAGCAACCCATACCCTAGACGAAGTAGACTGGAACGGGTACGTGCGAAAAACGATCGACCAGGCAGCCAAAGCATTGGCCCTAGGAAGTGTGCCAGTAGGAGGAGAATCTCCAGTCTCTAAAGCAACAGAAATAAAAAAAGCCTCCTTCATCGGGTATAGAGGAGTCTTGATTGCGCTCATCCAGGAGGCAGTGAAGGAAGCACAGGATGCAGAAGAAGGAGAAGGAGAAACGCTAGAGAGGTCGCCTCCTCACCAGAACAAGGATAGGTCCACCGATAGAACTGAGCCAGAGGAAGAAGGGGAAGGACAGACAACCAAAAAGACAACTAAGAAGCCCAAAAAGAAGACAACACAGAGAAAGAAGAAGGATGATGAAGGCAGAAAGAAGGAGAGAGAAGACTTGGAAAGGGCAAAGAAAGAGTCCCTAAAAGAGGCCAAGGAGAGAGAGAGGAAGAAGAGACAGGAGGAAGAGAAGGAAAAAGAAGAATTACAAAAAGCAAAGAAGGCATCGAAACAGGAAGCAGAGGAGAAGAAAAGAAAGGAAAAAGAAGAAAAAGAGAAAAAGAAGGAAGAGCAGAGAAAAGCGGAGGAGGAAAGGAGAAGAAAGGCAGATGAGGAAGAGGAAGAACTAAGAAGGAAGGAGGAAGAGGACCTAAACATTGATAATTCCTTTGAATACCTCTCGTTTACCATGGCCACTATCATGCATGTGTACTTGTGCATGCTTATATGATGCATACACATGCTTATGTTTGTATGTATATACATCTTTGCACACACACATGCTTAAGGGCTCTTGGGCATGATCACAACTCACATTAGTTTCTCTAGGTTAGTCAATAGCAACATTAGTAATAATGAGTTGAGTATCTAGTAGGATTCAAACATCCATGCAATAGGCATGAAAGGATGGGATGAGTCATAGGTGCCAAAGGTAGTTCCGAACATGGAGAGATAATGAGGCCTAGGGATTCTTTTGATAATAAAACATGATGTCACTCCTTCCTCAAGTGTAATGGTTGAGAACCAGCCTATCAACAGTAATTGCGACTCGCACGATTTTGTCTAGCTTTCCTTTTTATGAAAAATCCCATAGTTGACTTAAAAAGCAACTTGCTTTTTGCATGCCATCCTAATCTAGAAGCTTTTCCTAACTTTTTTGGATTTTTTACAATAAATAATATAAAAAATAGGCTAAAATTAGCCACACGCCGGTCCATCGAGCAACAAAGCCGAGCTGATGAATTAGGGAACTGGAGCCCACAGAGAGAAGACAGGCCAGGGTCTAGCACACAGGTGCCGGAGATCGTGCCACCTGCAGTCACTGAGGGCAAGGGCAAGGCCCCAATTCATCCAATTCCTACCCTCCTAGTGCCTTCCACTGAACCCACCATCATCACCCCTAGCATCCCGACCAGTGCCGATGTGTCAAATTTCGTGGCATGGATACAATACTTCATCAACAAAGAGATGGCCCAGGGACAGAGCACAGGAACCACGCCCACAAGACAAAAGAGGCCAGCTACTGATGCGGAATCCAGGCAAAATCCTAAAAGGCAGAAGGTAGAAGCCTCAACTTCACCCATTCACACAACGATGACGCCATCGGCTAACTATGACGAGTACGTCACCGAGCTGCTCTCCCAATTGGAGAAAGCTAAGGAGGAACACAAGATAGCCGTGGCTGAGTTGGCAGCTGAGAAGGAATCAGTAGCCGCCTTCCAGCTGGATAAAACGAGGATGATAGCCATGCAGCAAAGGGAGATCGGAGATCTCAAACAAGAAGTGAAGGCTAAGGATGACAGGGAGGAGCATTGGAGACAGCAGCTTGAAAACGAAACACAGGAGCTAGTGAAGATGCAAAGAGAGCACAAGCTCCTGATAGTGCAATACCAGGAGCTCGTTACGAAATCTGCTCAGGTTGATGCGCTTGTGGCTGAGCTGAATACCAGAGATGAGGAGAGAAAACAAGACATAGAGGAGCAGCAAGAGAAAATTGAGCGCCTGACAGATCAACTAAACTCTAAAAAAGAAGAGCAAGAGAGGCTGGTCAGGGAGTTGGAGGACCAAGAGCAGAAACTCATGATACTAACCTTAAAGTAAGGAGAGAGCATGGAAGAAATGAACAAAAGAGCAGAGGAGTGGGCTGTGCACAATGAAAAGAGGGTGAAGGCACTGACACGGCGCCTTGCTCTGGTAGAGAAGGAGAAAATCATTGTAGAGAGCAAGGCAGAAGCCGCCCAAGTGGCCTTCGGTGCCCAACAAAAAGCCTTCCTCGACACCATCATGAACACCACCTGCTCAGTGTAAGGAGAGTCGTTGGAGGTGATGCAAAGAAAGCTCAGCATTGCAGGCAGAGTCTTACTTGCTGGATTGCAGATGCCACCCCTACCTGCGGAGGTTAGGCTGAGCTTGGATGAGCAACGGAAATACCTATTGCTGGCCGGCCTAACCCCCCTAGGAAATTGACGCCCTCGGATTCGAAGAGGAAGCACCACAGGGAAAACGGCAGGGGGAGGAAGCAGAACTTGAGATCGACATGAATCGATTTAGGGAGGATGTAGTCCCACAATTCCCGTCGCTACAGTCTCAAGAGCCACCACAAGAGGACCCATCTGCGGAAAGACAAGCCGCATCTAGGGAAAGACGCAGAAAGCTAGTAGAGGAAGCCAGGAAATAGCTGAGAGCCAAACCAGTTGTGCTGCCATCCGCACCCCTCCCACCTTGCCCTGATGATATCCTTGCAGGATTCCACGCAGAACTGGTGCTGTGGGAGATACAAGAACAAGGAAAGGATCCATTCACCTTTAGTTTTCTCCTACCCAATAGCCTGCGGAGGGTCTTGCTGCTCAAGGTGATGGATGAGGTGATCGCGATCGGTGGCCGGTTGGGGCAAAGATGGCTAGAAGAGCGAGAGAAAACCCCGACCTCCTGGGGCACAGAAGCGGCTGATTACTGGCAGAACAAAGTTTTTGAAGTCCCACACACTGTACAGGGCTACAAAAGCCAACCCTTGTGGAGGAGGCGAGTATGCGATATCAGTATGCTCGCCTGGATGACGTTTTGTAACACCCTGCCATTCGAGCGAAACAAACTCACCTACATGGCATACCCTCGAAGGGTAGGTGTGGATTTTGATGCCACCCTCCACGGGCGGTACGACTTCCCTATTATTTATAACTCTAATGTAGTATCCTTCGAGCGTGCCCTTCTCTTTACCTTCGAAAGCCTAGATGATTCTATGACACGCTTCCTTGCGGATTTCTCCTTATGCCCTGACCCCGCTTTTGTAACAACCTGTAATTATCTTAGGTTACTTAAGCTACTCCTTAAGCAGGACGTGAGTCCACAAGAGCGCGGCCTACCTCCCCTCTTCTTTGACCCTAACGCTATTGACAGCTGCGCCATGGCTCGTCTTATGATGAGGGCTAGTCTCCTCCCCTCTTTTTGCCTAGCCCTCCTAGAAGATATGAATGATAGCCAATTCACTAGGTGCAATCACCCTTTCCTCTCCACCACTTCTCTCCACGTCTGCATGAATCTGAAAGGATACATGCAGAGCTACTAGTTTTTGAGCAAATTCATCCGACCCCCTTCCGCTCCTCATTTAGATGCAGACAATTAGGCCTGGCTGTCATTCCACAATTGCAAAAAAAGAAGAAGAAGAAGAAGAAAGGAAAAGCACATAAGCACTCACTTGCAGAAGCACTTAAACACCACATAGAGCACTATCACTGCACCTAGGGGTTCTCAAGTTAGGCGTGCCCGGTGGCTTCGGTCGGTCGGCTCCGCTCTTAACCCCCTAGCTCTTTTTGCTTCCCCACTTCATGCTTAGGACACATCAAGGGCAGGACATACCTAGGGAGCTAACACTCGCCTATGGTTAGACCTGTCACCCTAAGCCGCTTGCACCACACCTCCCTTAACATAAATGGGGTCCTCAAGTGTGGGACATCACCTCCCCATTCCATTAGCACGAGCACACTGTACTACAACAGTAAGGTAGACACTCCCCTTAGGAAGAGCACCGCACCTTTTCCTTTCAGGCATCACACAAGCAGCAAACCACCAACTTCGGAGGCTCCCGTCAACCACTCGCTATCCATCCGGCTTCCGCGACAAACATCAGCTTCCACACGCACCTAAATCTACATGTGGCCCTTCCCTTTACACCATCATTGCCCAAGTGCCTACCACCCTACAACAACACAGAAGTGCCATGGGACTGGCACCTATCTCGGAGGGGGGTAATGTTAACCCCAAGTCGAGATGGCGGAAAATGGTGGAAAATGAAGGAAAAAGCGAAAAAAGCATGGAAGAGAAACAAAGACATGCAGGTGACCTCTAGAAGCTAAGCCGAGACCAAAGGTGCAATTTTAAAATAAAGGCGTCTCAAAAAACTTGGAAAACTCTTGTAAAAGAGTGCCAGGCTCCCTCCTGTGCCAATTGTAAAATATTAGACGGGCATAGGCTAGAGGCATAAGGCTAAAAGAGGGAAATGGAAGAAAGACCTTGCCACAATGGCCGGTCATGTAAAAAAGGGGATGGGTGTCCATGGGATTTTAGGGTTTGTATATAAAGTTCAAAAAGTGAATGGAAGCTCATTCTTTTGGTGTGTGGCTAACAAGAGCTCTTATCTTCTTCTTGCTTGTGTGTGCTCTTGAGAGAGGGAGTGTGAGTGTGAGGGAGTGAGTGTGTGGGAGTGAGGGATCAAGAGGGTGAAGCTCTTCACCATCTCCTCTTCTCTTTTTCTCTTCTCTTCTCTTGTCTTCTCTTCTTTTCTCTCGCGTGCGCGGCTATGGAGAATGGAGCTTGGAGATGGAGGAGGCTTGAGGATACTTGAGCTAGGATCAAGAATCGTGGAGCTACTGAGGTGTGCGAGGGAGAAGGCTACTCACATCGGCATCAAGGTAAGCTCACTACACTCGTAGGATCGACGGCGTGTCGGTTAGGTGAGAGATAGCCATTAGAGCTCGCTTGAAACGCTTGAAGCAATAAGCGGTCCGTGGGTCTTGGTGGTTGAGCGTGAGCTTCCACTACAACTATATCTTTACATTGAGGGCAATCATCGAAGAAGGCAAGGCATTTAAGAAAAACATCTACTGTTTTTTATGGACTTTTACAAGGCCTTTTGACACAGTACCACGTGCTAGACTCATTAGAAGAATGCAAGACATTGATGTGTCAGAAACATCAACAAAAAAAGATTATCCACATTTGCACTTAGGATACATAGCCATAGGCATAATCCCTTTGTTCCGTAGAGGTCTTAATGTCTCTTGCATGGCTGCAATTTTAGACACTAGACATGTTGAGGTTATGAATATGATCGTAGGGGCAGCTGTTTCGCCCTTATCAAATGGTTTCATTTTCTTTGAGCTTCACCCAAATCATGTGATAGCCATGGATGACCCCTATTTGCTTGAATTACTTATGCTTCATATTAGGACAATGGGTCTTTAGATGAAAGCATCTTCTGCACACTTTAGCAATAGAGTATTGTATGGTATTTCGATGCATGCCCCTAGACATTCCTAGAGTAGTAGAAGGACTGAATTAATCTAAAGACAGAGGTTAGGCAATAATTATGAAGTTCAATGAGAGGACACAAAGATTTCTTCCAAATTGTGTAAATTGGTCCAAAATAGAACTTCCTCATGAGTGGCAATTAGATATTTCATCTCTTAGGAAAAAGGAATTACTTCCTCCTAGAGTAATCAAAGTTCAAAATATAAAAGGCAAAACCCTTCATCTTCCTCAATGTATGGCTCCAAAAGTTGAAGAAGAAAAGGCATCTTAGAAGCTTCCTATGCTCGTGCAACCTCAGCTCAGGATTTCATCATCGCAAAGAGCAAATGTCTTGAAGTTCCACACCCAGCCTTGTGATCATGCTAATCTCATATATGGTATCTGCCAACATTGCAAGAAACTGGTAGAGCAGGCTTCCTTCTCCATTGTGAATGTTATTCAAGAGTTTGAGTATGAAAATAACAAGTACAAAGCTGCCCCTTACTTGCGACCACAAGACTCTGCTTCATGGACAGCAGAATTGCAAGCTTTAAATTAGACACATCTACCCCTTATAGGTCTGATAGAAAAGGTAGACAATTTACAACAAGTATGTGATAATATTATGATCTTATGTTAGCAATTAGTCAAAGCTCAAGTCCAATCTCAATCCTTGACTGAAGTTGCTTCTTTATCCACAAATCCTTCTCCAGTAACACTCTTGTCAGTCTCTCCTTCTTCCACCATTACTGATTGGAACACTTTCTCCACACGAAGATTGTAGAAAGGTTGGAGTTCATACTTCTTCTCTCCTTCACTAGGTTCACTCAATATGTATCATGTTGTTTCTGTTTCAGCCAAAGGCAAAGGTAAAATAGTCGAACAAGGCAAAAGCAAAATACATGAAGATACTTCTACTTCCTATGATCTGCTTGATTTGAATTTAGAGCCTCAAGACTGTACTGATTCAGATGATCCTGATGGTATTTTTAAGGAGTTGCAACAGATTTACTACCCTTCTTTAATGTTTGTTATGAAAGAGGAAACAAGTGTACGGAAACCTAGTTTATTTCAGCCTTCTTTGCAACGAGGAGACACTGTTGAAGAACTTTTAGAGTATCTTGAACTCATGTTTCTTGATTGGTCAGACCATGACTATAAAGTCGCTTTTGATTAAATAGATGAGTATATTTTGACAGAATCAGCAGAAAGAGAGAAGCAAATCAAATTCTGGATCAAATGCCTTTATGTATTGACCCAGAAGACAAGCAGAAGGAGGACCCTCAATGCAAAGTAGAATCTTGCATCAATTCTCGCATGATGGGTGAGATCTTGGAACACCATCCTCCTTATGGTCCTCCTAATGAACTACCTGCATGGTATTTCAGAGATCAGAATGCTTCTCAAAATCAAGTTGCTTAGACATTATCAACCTCTAGACACATTGTTACAAGCTTTATTGAATGCACATGAGTCTAGTGTAAGTACTTTGCCAAATACTCTTCCTGTGAATACAACTACTAAATCTAGTGGTGCCATCAATGCTTCTTCTTCCTATTCAAAGACTTTATATACAAGTTTCTATAAGAAGATCGGAGTCCCTGAAAAAGTTGGCTCCTTCCCAATGTGGTCATTGATGGAAAATCTCTAGAAGAGATCAAGTTGTTGATCTATATGATGTATGCCTATGTTGGTTAGAAGATTCTAGACAAACCTCAGACAAGCCGCATTGATATCCTTAATGCCATGACACATTGTTTTGTTGGCAGTTTGAAACAATGGTGGATATTGATACATCCTTAGGTCAAACTAGCCATTGTCCAGCATTAAGATCCAGTGTAGTTATTCTTTGAATTACTCGGTGAATTAGTAGGAAACTGCTTGATGATGTTCTCGAAGCATTTTTCAAGTCAAAGCTTTGTGACCCAAGGCAATACAAAGAATACTTAATTTACATGAGAGATCTCCTATATGAAGCTTTGGGTGCACACGACAATAACATGAAAGAACACATGGTATGTTCTTTTTCAGAACCCATTCCCTTCTATTGTAGGCAAAAAATGAAGAATGAAAATAGAGATTTCTCAGACAGTGTGGGATAGATAATACAAACCATAGAACAAACAATAAAAGAAGTATGTCAGCATAAAAAAATGACAATGCTCAATCAAAAATTCCCTAAGTCAATTTGTAAGTTTGCTACAAAATATAAAATTGATTTTGGCTGCAAGCAATGTGCTTGTTCATCAAATGGCACTTACGGTAATTATAGCAAAAAATTGCTATTATCGCTCTTTCCGCTACCATAGGGGTAGAGGCCATCATTACTTCAATAGACAAGACAGACAAGAATCTCAAGACTGTTATTCCAGAAGACATTGAAGACATTCTTATAGGAATGGTAGTGGCAAATCCCACCGATAGATCCTCTCACTCTTCCAACAAGAATTTTTTTCACAAGAATTCTGGCCCTCAAGAAAAGAAAAAGGATTTGAAATGTTACTTGTGTGGTAGTTCTTCTCACTTGGCTAAGAATTGTCCAAACAAGAAAAAGCAAACTAACAATGCTGCTAAGGTAAATCTGCATTATCTTAGTGGAGCCTCTTCCAGTGACAGTGACTATTCTGGCTATTATGACTATTTAGAAGGTAACAGAAAATCTCAAGTCTTTTATGCATGAAGATCCCCTTATGTACAAAGAAAAGAGAATAGCCTATGCTATTCCTCTTCCTTAAAGTCCAATGCCGTCCCAACAAAAGCTATACATTCTGGGATGAAAGAAAAAGATTTGATTCTTTGTAAAAAAGAAGTCCAAACACTATTAGATAAAGGTTTGATAGAACTTACAAACTCGCCCTGGGCATGCAAAGCTTTCTATGTAAATAAGCATTTAGACCAAAAAAGAGGAAAGAAAAGAATGGTTATTAACTAAAAGCTATTAAATGCCTATCTCATTGGCCATGGACATCCTATCCCGCTCAAGGATCTCCTGATAAAGAAATTGAAGAAAGCAAACATTTTCAGCAAATTTGACTTGAAATCAGGATTCTGGTAGTTTCCGCTCAAGTAAGAATATAGGTATAAAATAGGGTTCTGTGTTCCTCAGGGGAATTACCAATGGATGGTACTACCATTTGGCATCAAAACAACACCAACCTACTTTCAAGGGTGGATTGATTCAGTGTTTTCCAAATTTCCCTTTTATTTTGTTTATATTGATGATATCTTAGTATTCTTAGAAACTATAAAAGAACACCTTGATCATCTTTATCAGTTTGTCAAGGCCGTGGACGATGCAAGCATGGTGCTATCCTCTACAAAATCTATCATGTTCACTACTTCAGTTGAGTTTTTGGGGTTACAGATTCAACAAGGTACCATAAAGTTGCAAGAACATGTGCTGACTAAGGTTCTAAAAATGCCAGATGACTTGACAAATGTCAAGCAACTTTAATATCTCCTTGGTTGCCTAAATTGGTTGAACATTGCTACTCCCAATTTGGTGATATACTCAAAAGATCTATATCCTCTATTGAGAAAAGGGCAGTTTATGTGGAAACGTCTCCATACACTCGCTGTTCAAAATACTAAAAATTTAATCTGCCATTAATCACCACTCAGGCTTCCAACTTGGCTACCACTCATTCTTTACACGGATGCATTTGACCCCAGGTGGGGTGCTTGCTTATGTGAAGAAGATGTTTCCAGTTCTCCACCGACCATACACATTTTCCAATATGCGTCAAGTATTTTCAACAAGACTCAGCAAAACTACCCGGCCTATCAAAGAGAAATCTTGATAATGATAAAAGCGATTAAAGCCTTTCGTATATTTGTAGAATTTGTTCCTTTCACTATAAGGACAGATCTCCAGTATGTGCCAAGTTACCTCACTAAAAAAGTGCCGAATGATCTCGGCAACAAGAGATTGTTAAGGTGGTCCCTCTTCTTTGATGCCCTTGATGTAACTTTTCAACATATTCCAGGCGTACATAACACGGTGGCAGACCTTTTGTCATGCCAACCACCTTGACCCACCTACTGCTGTATATCTTTTACTTGTTGTATAATATTCCATGCGCACTATGTGCCAGCAAGCATGCACTAAAAGATGTGCACTCCCACTCCACTAACATTGAACGATTATTTCCACTACCAAGAACCTAAAAATACACACGTTGTATCTCATTTGAGGATAGAAGCAAGTGAGCATTCTTATAGTGGAGTATCTATGCCTTGTATGAGACTGTGACAAGCTAAGTATGGACACCTGAGGGCATCTCAAATACAGTCAATAGCACCATTGGGGTGCAACAAGGCTGCTCACTTTCACCGACACTATTTGGGCTGTACATATACAAAATTTCAGAATATGTGGTGGGGCTACTAGCTGGAGTGCTGATACAATTACTACTTCATGCAAACGATATTGTACTTATATTTGACTCACTTGAGGGACTAAGTAGACACTTGGATGCATTATCAGCTTTTTGCAGAGATAGAGACCATAAGGTGAACCTTGGAAAACTATAGTTATGGTATTTAACACTTAAGCTGCTTGGGTGACGAGAGTTGAGCACTAGTTTACTTTATAATGGAGAGCCAGTGGAGATTGTTAGGCAGTATGCTTATTTGGGGCATTGAAGGGACCATAGTTCTCTTGGAGAGAGACATTAGAGGCTTGTTTGGCAAAAGCATATGCAGCCTTAGGTGCATTGGAGAGGCAATGTGCTTACATACAGTTTCATGAACCATGCACCAAACTGTGGCTTTTTGACACCTTGGTTACACCCACACTCTTATATGGGGCAGCTATTTGGGGTCTTAAGTCTCTTCCACATGAGGAGATGGCCTTTGGGAGACTAGGATGAACCAGAGAAGGAATACTATGATGGATGGGAGCATATGGAAAGACCATTGGTCATGATGATTTCACGTATGATACGAGCAAAGAGATCAACCCCACATGAGGTTGTTAGAGCTAAGTTGGGAGCATCACCCATGGTGGTGGAAGCCTTGGTCCAGGCAGTGACTTTCATACATAGACTATGGGAGCTTCCCCAAGATAGATACACCTAGCCTTGGTCTCTTCTAGACAGCTAGCAGTAGATGGTGACAGACATTGTTGGTACGCTTAGATGAGTACATGGATTGATAGACTACCTCCCTTTGACTATAGCTTGGATTGCCCTACACTTGACCTAAGTCGCGATCAGAGCTGAACCATGTGATCAGAGCAGACATACTGAGGTTAGATAGGGAGAAGACTTGAATCCGACCCCCCTCCCCCCATTGCACAAGGACGGCACACTACTAGATCCACTTCCTTCAAGTATTTGAGGATGGTTTCATCACTCAACCTAGTTACATGGACACACAGCTACCTCATGGATTGCACACAGTTATTGGTCAGATCCGCACCCATCCCAACACCTTAGGATTGAGATAGGCAAATGGGAGGCCATATAGACAGAGGAACGCATATGCCCACTATGCAACAGCGATAGAGACAAAGAAACACTACATTTGCTGATGCATGGTATATTATGATATATGAGGCATATACCAGTGTTTGTTTTGAGAGGGTTTTGGACCCTTGAGATGAATCATGCAGTTTGAGGATTAGAGATGCTTGGGTTTCTTCCTCTTGGAGCTCCAGAGGTGCAGAGTAGGTATTGTATGGAGTAGGAGGCCCCCAGAGCTCGGCTCACATAGACAGAGAGGGGTCACTGACTTTTTCACTGCTATACGATTGAGTATGGCACATATCACTACTATTGCCACACAGCGTACAAGAGTACATCATCATTGGACCTCATTTGCTGTAGGCATCTCTTTTGATAGAGCAATGGTACTCAGCCAGTCTACGTGCCCACGTCCACCCAGATGAAGGCCTAGACATCCACACCATAGACAAATTAGAGCCATCATTGAGCGCTACAAGAGACAGATGCCAAGATGCCTCAACCATGCAAAGATACATCTCCTTAGAGGACAAACATCTCATTCATGGAGAGTTTCCTTTTTCTTTTTTGAGTTTCCTTTTTCTTTTTTCACTTTTAAATCATCATTATGTTTTCTTTTTATAGGACACTATTTGATTTTTCAGTCTTATAGGCATGTTTTTCATCTTTTATTGTTCCAGATGAGAGACACACCATTGTTATATTTATTGCTCTGGTCTCATAGGCCATTAGTATACTCTTTCTTTCTTTCTGACTGGCTGGACATCGACTCCCCCTCAGACGATACAAGCTGAATTCAGTCATCAGGGCTGATGTCCTGAGAGCTGAGATGGGAAGGACTTGGATCCAGCTGCCTCTCCCTCTAGGACCAAAGGTGGAGTTTTGTGAGTGCCACTTCACCTCTCAGAGGATGGATTTATTGTCCTGCCATAGTATATGGACCTGCACCTCTCACACAGTATGCAGGCTGCTATTGGAACGATACTCATCTCCTCCCATCAGCTGAAGATAAAGACCAGAAGATGGACACGCATTCCAATAGAGCGCAGGATATGCTAGCTCTATGGACAGAGAACCTGAGGAGGAGGAGCACTACATATGCAGATTTATAGTGTACTATGACATTCCAGGAAGGTAGCATTGCCTCTTCCATGAGGGTTTTAGACCCCTTTGCTTTCTCATGGAGTAAGAGGACCAGAGATGTCTAGGGCTTTTCCTCCTAAAGCTCTAGAGGCACTGCACAACATTGCTACGAGATGGGAGACCAGCTCACCTAGAGCGACCCAGCTAGAGAGCAGTAACAAATTTCTCCCATAGATCAGACTTGACAAGCACTGCCACTTCAATAGACACAGATTCATCCCACCAGACTGCACCTCTCCCATGCCGCCTCGTCACACTAGACAGGGCCATTGCACTTTGCCAAGCGTAGCAACCTTGATTGCCTAGTCGATGAGTGAGGGGCCCATACTATAGTCAGATCAGAGTCATCATTGCGAGACAAAGGTGATTGACACCTTAACACATTAGCAAAGTGGCCATGGACCAAATCATAGTTGGGATCATGTGCTCACACAGAGATTTAGAGGGGATCTGCTGTAAGCAGATATTTTGTACATATAATTTTTAGACATGGAGATCTTTAGATGTTAGCCTTATACTAGGATGCCTTTTTCTTTCACTTTCATTATGAGATGACATTGGACAAAGATGTACTTTGGTTTTGTCTCATAGGCCACATTAGCCATCTGTAGACATTAATATATATTTCTTTCTGATAAAAAGGTTGGCTATTGAAATTATGCTACAAATTCAGACAGATATAATTGATTTTTGGTGTTCATATTCTTCTATTCATGATCAGATATTGGGACATGAGATGTAATATGTCTGCCCTATTTTTGGCAAGACATTGATATGAGACTATTACTTTCTGTCCTAGTTAAGCTTTCATGGTTCATGATGATTCGCAGGTCCACTTTCACTTCTGCATAGTACTGGAGAGTGGCAGGATGATATTAATGAATTTCAACCCCCTGGAACAGCTAGATTTTATCTCAGTCTTCGAGATTTAGGTGGGAATATTCTTGGTGTGAGCAATATAAGTATGTACAACATCTCTATTGAGATTTTTGAGGAGTCAGGCGATCTCTTCCCAACATCTGATCTGCAAATCAGTCATATCAGCAATGGATCTCAAAACTTTGTGGTAACATTTTCCATATCTAAAGTGGGTCAATATGTTTTGACAATAGGAAAGGGGATAGACCATTTGCCAGGTTCCCCATTTCCTTTCTATTACCTTGCAGGTCAGTAGAACAGGAGATCTGGTTTATTTTCACTTGAGTCATTGTAATACCATGATAATGGAACACTCTGAAAAATGAGATCAATAAAAACCTTGAACCACTTCCATTACTGAAGTGAGCTAACCGGTTTCTCAGAAACTGTATGTAATTGGGCTAGATAATGTATGAATGGATATGGTATATCCATGCACATAATAAAAATATAACTTATCTTGAACTGGTAGTTTTTCCTTAAAAAGTTAGGGATCAAGGGATATATCTAATAGCAATATTTTTGAAAAAGATTCTCATTTGCACTTTGTACGTGAACATCATGTGGATTCTAACTTCTTTATACCTAACACATTAAGCTATGAAGCTCATGTGTTTACAAGGATATAATTTTTCAATCGTAGTTTACAGGATTTGAGTTAGATTTTAGGGAAGTCCTCACATGATGTTTAGCAGCTGGTGAGCAAATAGGTTGGGATACTTGTGCTTTCTGGTTTTGGATACCAGTATCCAATTATGGATGCCTACACCAGCAGGATTTTGGTGGATGCATGGGGAAAATGCTAGCATTTTTTGTGCTGTAATATTGGTATAGATAGTCACAGCCTGCTAGGTTTACCCTTGAGACACACTTACCTGCTTACAAACAAGGCCCTCCTGGTAGTTGTATCCCATAGGGGGAACTTTTTGTTGGCAGTCTGTTAGCTAGGGTTATCACTTACTTTATGAGGCTGAGGAATCACACCTTGATCTTTATCATGTAGGATGGGTCATGTGCAGTGGTCAGACTAGAGGCATTGCCCAAGCAGGTTTTAGAGCCCTCAGAATCATGACTAGAGATCTGGGATTCTGTTGAGAGTTTTGTATAATGCTGTATCTGGGTGGCTTGTTGCTAGCATGTCTATTGTAGAGAGCACCCTCTCGTGTATGCTACTTGGCCTAGCTTGGTTCTTTCATTATTCATTCTTTTCAAAGTGGGAGATGCTCCAAGATAACTTGTGCCACTGTGAGTTTGCCTTCTGCTCGTTATTTTAGGCCATTGGGCAAAAAGCATTATGAATAACATCTGACCATTAGGAGCTCAAACAAGGGGGGGCTACCATAGCCTTTTCTTCACACTATGGGTTGTTACTCCCTAGTCGATCTATAGTTCTCCATATTGCTTCCTTTTTCCTATTCCATCTATAAGGTTTTGTATCCTTTGATGTAGTTGCAACTACGTTGTCAGCTCTCTCATTTTCTGCAGATGTGTTGTGAACTCTGAAGTACAATAGGTAATGCTGTTAGTGTGAGTGACATCACTAAGTAGGTATTAGAATCATTGGAGAAACATAAAAGCGGAGTTGCTTGAATCTCCTATTTATATACAATCTTGCATTGATCGGCGATAAAGATGTTCAGAAGAAAAGAAAGGAGGCAAATTACATGTGGCATCATTTCACCTATATAGATATAGGGCCCAAAATCATGTCCAAGCAAAGTAGTTGCCATGTCTCATGGCACCTTGAGATTCTTCTAAAAGTGTAAACTTTTTTCTAAGGATGATCCAGTTTGTGCTGAGTTGGCTCGAGCAATGAATCCAAAGTGTTGACTTCTAGGGCAAAGCCAAAGTATTTGTAACATGTCATTTGTGGTTATACCACAACAAATTAGATGCGACATCCTTTCACCCCATACTGATACTCTATAGAGCCCAAAAAAACTTGTGTAGGCAAAGAAGGCTTGTCTAATAGTACTAAGATAATTGCCTAGGGAGCAAGCCCCCTGCTCAAAGCAGCCCCCTTGCTTCAAGCAGGCCCCCTGCTGCCTGACAAATGTGACACGAGATGTGGTTGACAACTGACGACTGCTGACCAAGCTGATGTGTGACACCTTTTCTGCCCCTTCCTTGACCAGTGCTGACTTGTCACCTCAACCAGCACTGGAACAGCACCTGTGCTGACTTGTTGCCTCAGATAGTGCTTCTCTCCTGTCACCTTTGCCATAGCCGCCCCCATCACCCCTGCCATAGTTGATGCTTGAACTTCCAAATCTTCTTCTTGGAGATTGTCCTTCTTGGGAGTTAAATCTGAGTGGTAGTAGCCTCAGTGTACTGCAAACAGTGAGATAGTGAGATGAGAAATGAGCTTGTATGTTAACCCTTAGACGAACAAGGTGGAACATCGGGAAACTCTAAAGCAGAGGACAAGGCCAAGGCAAAAGTGAAACAGAAGACGAAGGTACGCCAAGAAAAATATGGAAACACAAGAAGTGCAGAAAAGTCTTAAATCAAGGAGAAATGTGCACAAGTAAAAGTGCAAGTCAATACTTTTGTAAAAAATTGCAAGGTGCACCATGATTTATTTTAAGAGTGCCGGGCTCCCACTCAAATGAATGCCTAAAAACTGTAAGTATCATCATTGTTACTATCAAGAGAAGAAGCAGACCCCTCTCAAACTGGAAGGGAAAGCAAGAGGGAAGCATCCTCTCCTTGTCAATCTGAAGAAGTAGGGGAGGGTGTCCCAAGCTGATCTTGGGTAGCAGGTATTGAAGAACAGGCCGGTTGACCGCTTTGGTTAAGATGTCTGCAAAATTATTTGATGAAGGCATAAACTCTAGGTGGATACTGCCTAGCTCAACCTGCTCTCTGAAAAAGTGTAAGTGGACTTCCACATGCCGCATCCGTGGTGTAATGATTAGATTGCCCGCAAGGGCAATGGCACTCTAGTTGTCACAGTAGACAATGGTGGGAGAGTTGCAAGGAAAATGAGGCGCCACTATTAAACTCCTTAGGTAGATGGCCTTGAAGGTGCCATTGAAGAGAGCTATATACTTAGCCTCGGCCATGGAAGCCGCCACTATCTCTTGTTTATGGCTAGATCAGGAAATGGGAGCGGTGTTTAAGGTAAAGAGGTAGCCGCTATGGGAATGCTGTGTGTCAAGATCTCCTGTCCAATTAGAATTAGTGTACCCCTGTAAATATAAACTAGAACCATATTTCAGGCCATAAGAATAAGTACACCGTAAATAACGCAACACACGAAGACATGCAATTCAATGTAACATCCTAGGTGCTGTGAAATATTGATTGAGTATGCTAACTGAGTAGGATAAATCTAGCCTAGTATGAATCAACCAAAGAAGTTTTCCTACAACAGACCGATGGATGTGTGCATCAAAGGGCTGACCTAGGGTATCCTTCGACAAGTGGACAGTAGGATCAAGAGGCGTGGCTAGTGGCCATGTCTTATCCGTACTATACTATTCCAAAAAATGAAGTGCATACTTCTGTTGTGACACAAAAATACAGTCCCGAGATCGAACTACCTCCATCCCCAAGAAATAAGACAACAAACCAAGGTCTGTCATCTCAAAGGTAGTACTAAGCTTTGCCTTAATTTTTGCGATGGCAGCAAAATGTGTGAGTAAGTCATCAAAGTACAATAGAATATAGCTGACCTCCTCTACAGTAGATCGAACATATAAGTTCGGGTCATAAGGGGTAGAATGGCATCCATGAGTCTGTAAGAACTCATCCATTCTATGGAACCAAGACTGTGGTGCTTGCTTCAGCCCATAAAAAGCTTTCTATAAGCAGAATACCTTATCCCGTGGGTTCCCAGAAGGAAAGCTCAATGGTTGCTCCACATAGACTTCCTCCTCGACAAAACCATTCAGGAAGGCACTCTTGACATCCATTTGATGTATCGGCCAACCGTGGTGAGCGGCTTCCGCGAGAAGCAACCGAAAAGATGTCAACTGCGCACTAGGGGCAAAGGTCTCTTCATAATCAATGCCATGCTTCTGTCGAAACCCTTGCACTACAAGGCAAGCCTTGTACTTGTCTAAAGTCCCATCATCTTTTAGCTTGATCCTAAAAATCCACTTTGTCCCGATTACTTTTTTGTGGCTTGGAAGATCCACTAATGTCCAAGTCTCATTTCGGTCAATACTCTCTAGCTCCTCCATGGCCTCTCGCCATATAGGGTGCTGAAGAGCCTCTTGCCATGTATCCTGCTCAGAATGTGCTATGCAATCAGTTGTAAAGAGTGACGCAAATAATGCTTGAGGAGCAAGTCAGGCAGACCTAGGTTCCTCCGGAGTGGAATCTAGTGGTAAGATCCCTGAATCCCACATGGTCTGCTGGTACCAGCGAGATAACGGGTCTTGCGGAGGAGGCCTAGGAGCTGAAGAATCTGTAAGAATGTCAGGAGCAGGAAGTAGACCGGATCGGTAGGCACGATTTCCGATGATGTGGAAGGAGGAATTGGATTGGAATCCAGTGCAGAGGATTGCACGATATTCCTCTCGTAAAAAATGACGTCCCTTTGAACAACCACCTTATTTGTCCGAGGATCGAACAAACGATAGGATTTCTCTTTAGAGGAATATCCGACAAAAATAAGGAGATCAGCTCGGGGAGTGAGCTTACCTGTCTTATCATCAGGCGTGTGTGTGTAGGCATGACTCCTGAAGACTTTGAAGTGGGAAATAATAGGCAGAGAACCAAAGAAAGCCTCATATGGGATCTTCTGAGGAAGAGCCGCAGTCCGGCACTAGTTGAGGATGTATACTGCAGTGTTAATAGCCTCGATCCAAAGGCGCTCAGGGAGCTCTGTGCGAACAGCATAGAGCATGCCATTTCCATGAATATCTGGTTTCTACGCTCTATGACTTCATTTTGAGAGGGGGAGTTGGTAAGAGATACCATGTTGCTATAGAAACTCGAAAAACTCGTGGGAGATAAACTTACCACCGCTATCACTCCTCATGCAACCAATATGACGTCCAGTCTGGTTATGAATCAGTAGCACCCAAGCAGAAAAATATGTGAAAGCATTTGACTTATGCTTTAGGAAGTACATCCACATGTATCTAGAATGATCATCCACTATCAAAAAGGAGTACAGTGCACTGTTCAAGGCGGCAGTGGATGTCGGCCCACAAAGATCAACATGAATCAATCTAAGAGGTGCCTCAGCACGATGTGTGGATTGCTGAGGGAAAGGGGTACGGTGTTGCTTTCTAAGTTGACAGACTTTATAGACATCGAGAGCTAGCTTCAGGTGGGGAAGGCCCTCAACCAGCTCACGGTGTGACAACTCACTTAAAGAGAGTTATAACCAAGATGCCCTAAGTGAAAATGCTAGACTCATTGTTCGTAGGCTCCCAAGATGTGGCAAACGCCTAGAAGCTATGGAACACGGAGCCCTTGGCTGTCGTCTCGGTCAAAAAGTATGTCATGTGGTATAAGCCATTAGGTTGTCTCATCGCGAGAAATCACTAAACTAGTCTGAGAGTCAAGGACCTTGATTGTGGTTCCTGTAAAGAAAATTGCTCGCCCTAACCAGCAAAGCTATTGAACAGATAACAAGTTCACCTCAAGCTGAGGAACATGATATACATTGTCCAACGAAGCGAGATTCGTTGTTAGTGGAAAAATTGACACAACCTTGAGTCTAAATCTTGACCGAGGAGTTGTTTCCTACGTAGATCTGCCCGGTTCCAGGGGGCTCAAACACGGAAGATATCCTCTATAGGAGTCATGTGATGTGTAGCTCCATTGTCCACAATCCGTACAGGAGTTGAAGTTCTCGGCTTTGACGAGTGGGTTTCCGTGGAAATCTCGTCAGGAGGCAAATCACAGATATGGATGAGACTCACATTTGATGTCTCTACAGAGATAATGTGAGCGGCTACAGACTAGTCAGACAAGCCCTTTGGAGTTGAGAACGTTGTTGATTGAGATGGCTGACCGGTGGCAGTGTGAGTTTGAGCTCTCAATTGCCCTTGCCATCACCCTGTCGCCCTTGCTGAGGGTTATCCGATTGAGGGGCTGGGGTTTGAGACTTAGATTTGGATGCTGTGTCTTTGGCCTTTGAACAACACTCATCGTCAAAATGACCAGCCTTTTGACAATGTTGACAATACCTATTCTTTTTAGGTACATTTTGCCACCCTTGTTTGAGTTGTGATTAGGAGTTTCCTTGTGATTTTCCGGATTGATTTTGTTTTTTATTTTGAGTGGAGGTTTGATTTTGTTTGCCCTTCCCTTGTTTCCCATTCTGAGAATGAGCAACAAGAGCCCCCTTTGAGGAAGAGTTCATATGAAATTGATCAAACAACCGTGCGTGATGCAACAGTTGACACTTAAATTCATAGAAAGTGGGCATGGTAGGCTTTGAAACTATACCTTCCACAAAATTGAAGTATTTCTGAGGGTGTTTGTTTAGAAACAGTGTGATCTGATCATCAGAGGACTTGGAAGTCCCCGCAGTGGAGAATTTGGCAAGAAGATGCCGATTCTCAGCCAACTTGAATTTCAAGTCATCCCAGTTGGAGATTTTAAAAATTTGAAGCTCATGGTTAAGATTGATACGATGGGTCCTATCCCGAGCCGCATAGCGGTCAGTCAAGTATGCCCATTGCTCTGACGCTAAGTCAAAATGCTGAAGCTGAGAATGAAACCCAAGGCAATAAGCCCTGCATCAACTTGACAATAGCAGAGGCATTCCTAGCCTTCCATGAGCGGACGACCTCGTATGGAACAAGTGCGGGATTGGGTTGGGGTTCCAACCCTTGCATAAGATCCCATAGGTTCTGTGAGTCGAGGACATGTCTCATAAAGTTCGACCAAGTGGTAAAGTTTGACCCATTGAAACGAGTCTTGTCATTGAATGCATGCTTGGCTGAAGATGAGGTAGAACCATGAGATGTCAAGAAACTGGGGTAAGATGGATGGGTGGAATAAGATGGTGGTGGTGGTGGAGGGGTCTGATAAGGAGGGGAAAGAGGTGGGTAGGCAAAAATGGGCTGTGAATGTCCAATGATTACTGATTGAGGCAGAGGCACTTGAACATGAATGTTTCCATAAGGTGTTGGTGTAGGTGGAGGCACTAGGACACGAAAGCCTTGTCCAAAGTTTAGTTGGGGCATAGTAGGATGACTAGAAGGACCACTAGATAAGGCCATGGAGGCAAACTGTGGTACCACAACTGATCCACACTTGGGAGACACTGGGAGGGATACCCAGGCTGCAATGATTCCAAAAGTGTGTGAGACGAAGGTGGAACAACACCCGCCTGAGACAAGGATGAGGTCCTAAAAGGTGTACCTATGTTTCCATAACCCCCTGTTGGGATGTGTGGTGTAACATGAGGTGTCTGAAGTGGGAATGTGAATGGTGTGAATGAAAGTGGAGAAGCAACAGAAAAAGATGGTGGGATGGGTGGGTTTCGAATTTGTGGAGTGTGTCATGAGGCCATGTATTTTTGAAACCTCACTTAACATGTGGATTAATTTTTAATCACATGACTAAGTAAGTGTTGCACATGTGAGGTGCAACTGGGGTAAAGTAAATTTATGAAGGCCAGGACTCGAAGAAATCGTGGGATGTCAAAGGCAAAAGTTGCTATAAGTTATACCGCATAGGAACTTGGTGGTTCTGGTGCCAATTGTTGGCCTAGGTCATTCATTTGACCATAAGTGTTAGTTGGTGATACTAGAGAAGTGGCGTTTAATGGTACCTAACACCAATTTGATGGTCAAAGATGGTGTAGAGACACTCGAGAATGGAAGTTGCCTAGCCAACTTAATTATGGACCAGTCAGATTATTTTTCAAGGCACCGAAATAATTATGAGATTAATTTTCAGGGTTTAAAGACTGAAAATTAATATTTAATTATAGAAAATGCTGGAAAAACCATTTGGGAAGGCTGCCAATTATCAAAATTGCCCATGCAAGATTGAAAAACGTCTTTAGAGGTTGGAGAAAGGCATTTTTATGATTCAGCTTGCAAAAGAGAGGGAGGAGAGGCTACTGGTTTGATTTGCAGCCATTGGAGGATCTTTTGAGTCATCAAAGGGCAGAAGAAGACCAATCAACAGCAAGTGACGGCATCTACAGGTTGTTGAGATAGGGCAGCAGCAGTAAATGACTGATTTTCTTCAATTCTTTGCATCTACATGCTGTTGTGGCAGGGCAACAGTTGCATTTGACTGATTTTCAGTCATTCTTCGCAACAAAACTTTGAAATAATTCTCTCTACAGCTTTCCCTCTCATCTCCCAGCTATTTCACAGCCTTGCTCTGAAAATCTCAGCATTTGGACCCTTGGAGGCTGAGAAATTGCAAATTTTGCTGCTGCAAACCCTAATTTACAGTAGAAGTTAGGGTTTAGCAGCAGCCTTGGAAAGCGTGCCAGAAATTGAAAGCTCCAAGACTTGGATTCAACAAGGCTGAAGATGAATTTTAGCTAAATTCAGGTGGAGGACTAGCAAGCCATTGAATTTGGGGCATTTCCATCATCTATGAAGTGAGTGAAGGCTAATTAAGTGCCTGAATCAAGGGGCAAAATAGATTGAAGACTTGTTGGTCATTGTGGACAGCAAGGGGAGTTTGGATTGGGAGAATTCCATTGTAAATCAACTTCTTCTTCAATAAAGCTAAAGAAATACCAAAAGGGGTACCAATTTTGGGGCCAATCGGGTGTGCATTGTCCAAGATCAGTAGGTAAATTTGTATTTTCAGATTTGCATTAATTTTTTTCTGCTGTAATTAAGTTATAATCAGGGATTTACCACCCATCCACGGAAGGAAGGCTGATTTCAGAGTGAAAGGTAAAGCTGCATTTTGTTCATTTTTTCCATTTAATGATTGAAAATGAATCGATGATGATGAAGATGTACCATGTAATGAAGGAATAGGAACACCAAATTCATTCTGATTTGAGAAGTAAACCGAAAAAAAGGAAAGGGAGAAGAAGAAGTACCTGGCTTTTTCTTATAATCCCCACGACGTGTATTAACATACAAGAATTGGTTCTCAAGAGAACCTTTTCCGTAGTCAATAGACTGTACTCTTTCTTCCTCATGATTTCTACTAGTATATTGCAAGATAGAAGAGGTAAAAGATGAAGAAACAAAAGACGAATCTAAAGTAGCTTGCACCGGAGTAGATGGAAGAGGATGAAAGAATGGATTATGCTCCGGATCTCTTTTTCCAAGAGGAGGGCCCATCCCTGATGGAGATCTGTAAGCTTATGTGCAAAATCTAAAGAGAGAAAATCATGTATACCTTCATTGAGTAGCTTTTCTTGAAGGGAAATCCTTCAGTCAAGCTCCTCAATCTTCTTTTGTTTGTAAGCCATGATCATGTGATATTCTTCATCGGATGGCTTACATAACTTTGTTTTTTCCTTGTGGTCCGAAGTATCTTCCACCATGTCGGAATTGTGTGGAGCAAGCTGATCTGCCCACTCTCGCTCGGTTCTTGGCATAGATGTTTCTGGAGACTGAATTGGTATTGTTGGGTTCGAAGTCATTTGAACCTACTGTTGTTCTTGCTTCTGCAGAGAGTTTTTAGATCATGGCCTAGGTTTCTCTCAAAGAACCTTGCTCTGATACCATGTAAAGAAATACCCTAACATAGAAACACAAACAAAAAGTGTACGACAAAGCACAAATTGATAAAAGAACATAGTTACGGTTGGGGTAACTCAGAGACAATGAACATAGAAAATAAATGAGGTGATGTTATTGCTGAATGTACAATGCTCATGCAGCAAACACACTATGCAGTGAATGAATACTGAATCTCGAACTCCTGTATCTCAAGGATCACGGCAGGGGTAATGATCTGGAGAGTGTATCATACTCCAAACGGATCCCGAATTGCAGTAAGGCAACCTGTAGATGTTGAACAATAGTAAACGCAGCATGTGTATGGCTAGACGTGAAGCAGACAGCAGTCTAGAGAGAGAGTGTGCAGTAAACACAGGCTGTAGAGAGAGAAAAAGAACAAACACAGGTTGTGGAGAGAGAAAAATCAGCTGAATGCGGGCAGAGGAGAGAAAATCTGCTGCGACAGATTGAGGAGAGAGAAAAACAGCAGCGACAGCAGGGAGGAGAGAGATAACTGAGCAGGCAGCAGCTAGAGAGTGATCAACAACAGTTTCTCTGCTGTAAACAGCTGCAAACTGCGGGTGGAAGGTTGGAAATAGGCACCAGGATGTAGATGACAGCAAGGGATAGCTGTGACTGCGATGTCCTCCACGAAAGGGGTGTGGGCAGCAAGCTAAAAACATCTGAAACCTTCAAATATGAGATAAATTAGCTGAATGGAGGGCAGCATACCTATTTATAGAAAGTTTGGGCCCTTCCAAGTAGGTTTGTGCTTCTGGGACATAGACATTCTCTAGAAATGCATTTCTTTTAAATAAACAATGGTACTTCATTAATTAAGCATGTTTCAGGGTTGTTTAAGTAAAGCTAATGCATTTTTAGCTTAACAAGATGTGCGAGAGCATCATTGGCTGCCTTACACAGGGGAGAGAAGAGATAGCTAGGGTGCAGATGGACAGCTAACAGAATGCACATTGCTAGAGCAGAGATTGATGCTATGAAGGAAGCCAAATTAGAGTAAAGGTTTTATGCAAGAGCTTCTTTTTGGACTCAGTCAGGTGCTAGGGTTTAACAAAGATTTTTTCTACACCGTAGGGCCAAAACACTTTAGAAAGGTGTTAGGAGACTCAGGAGAGTAGATGGATCCATTGCACAGGGCCCCTTGGATGTGAGACAGGTGGCTACAAAGTGCTGCATAGATTTACTTGGATCCACTACTAGACTCCTAGGTTATGAGAGGGATAGAGAGAGAGTATGGCAGAGCAGAAAAAAGGTGATCATAGACAGGATGAGTAGATACTTGATGACCCTTTTCATAGATGACGAGGTGCAGAATGCGCTTTTGGCATTGCCCTTAGGGAAGTGTCCAGACTCGATAAGTCCTTTTTTTGAGCTATTGGGATCTCATTAGTGTAGGCCTCATCTCAGCTTTCCAAGAGATCATGTTATTAAGGGTCATGCTAGAGAGACATTCCGAGGGATTGATACACCTCATTCCCAAAGGAAGTGGAGATAGATTGGAGATCACAATGTGGAGGCTGATTACTCTACTTAGAACTGCCTATTAGATCCTTGCAAAGGCAATTAGTCTCAGATGAGCCCCATTGATGCCAGATATCATCCACCCTACACAAACAAGTTTTGTCCAAGAGTGCAGCATCTTGGATAACATCTTCACTTTTTGGGAGTCCGTAGCTTTGGTTCGATCTAGGCATCACGACCTTATCTTGCTACTTCTCGACTTTGAGAAGGCATACGACCGCGTCGATGGGAGTTCTTAGAGGGTATGATGCTAAGGATGGGATTTCTACAAATTTCATGTTGTCGCATCTGAAAAACGGCTCACGGACCCCGTCAATTCGCACATGCTACCCCCGTCCCTGTCTGATTGTTGTGCCACCTCCCGCCAGATTCATCGCCATCGTGAGGGCCCCATCCACTGCCTGTTTGCTGCCCCATCCAGCGCCTGTTTGCTCCCCCCCCCCCGCGCACGCTTCCTGGCTTTGAGACCTGGCCCGCTGTCATATTGACATAGCACCAGCATCGAAACAACTTCCTTCCTTCCTCTCCCCCCCCCCCTTTCCAGTTGCTCCCTCCCCATGCAACAACTCCCCTCTCTAGTAGCATAGTAGCGTGATAGGTAGGTTCTCCCAGAAGAGACGCGCAATGGAAACCTCTGGTCAGACACCGGCACACTCGGCGAGTGCCGCCCAGTCAAACACCTTGTGCGTAGTCCTCTGTGAGGAGTAGCTCTTAGCCGTCCGAGCTAAGGAGCTAGAGCTAATGGAAACAGGGATTTATGGTCAGGTAGTAGGACATTCCCCAACTAGGGCCTAGCTTCGGGACTGGCTTCACTTCGTGTTGCGCATCGGCGCAACGCAGATTGTGGAGGCGGTCCTATTGGGGCAAGGGATCTTCATGGTCCGGCTCAGCTCACCGGACGCAGCTCACGAGTTACTTGCTAGTTCACAATATGCGTCCACGAAGGGGATCATATACATGGTCCCTTGGTACAGTGACTTTACTATGGAGGCGTTTGCACTCCACAATAGGTTTCTTCGGTACCCGGTCACCCTTCTTTTCCCCGGCTTGGCGATTGAGTATATCCAGTTGGTGGAAGACATTGGACGGCTCTTCCGCACTGTCCTTCCCGCGTCTTTCACGGATGCAGTGACAGCAGCAGGAGTCCCAAAGGTATGGGTGGCAGTGAAAGAGGTCAAGAATATCCCACAGTTCCTAGAGATTGAGGTAGGCGGGCCCTCCTTTAGGGAGCAGGTCATTGTGATTGTGCAACCAGGGCAGTACTTGCGCTGCCATGACTTTGGACATCAGGCAACAGTTTGTATGTGTTTCGGAGCCAAGGCGTCTCCGCTGATAGGCCCGTAGGTGGACGTTGACGGCTTCATACGGGTCCAGAGACGATAGAGAGGGAGACGGTAGGGGGGGGGGGGCACAACCAGCTCCTCAGACCCAGTCTCATCAGCAAGGTGCAGGCGGGCGAGTGACGCCCCCTCGGTAGAGCACTAAACAACCCCCCCTGTCCGTCCCACCTGGCACGACCGCAGCCCCCCACATCCTTCACCCGCGCCACAGACTGCCTAGCTTGAGTTCGCACAGTCCCCTCAAAACCGCGGCCCCCCCCCAAACACCCGCCATGCATCTCCATCCATCCCACCATCCCTCGATCCTCTTCCCCCCCACCATTTCCCCTACAGAGCACCCCCTTTGATCCGCACCCGGTTTAGGCATGCCTCCCCAACCCCACCCCCCCTCCTCCCACAGGAGGTGATGAGCCACACACACCTACCTCCTCCGTGCACTAGCTGTCTTCCTCCTCCCACACAGCCACCAGCTCATCCGCCCCTGCCACCTGCCACACCTTCCCGAGACAGGCACAGCTGTTGCTACAAGAGTTCTTCCGCAGTGGCCCATGGTCTTACCTGAGAGTTGCGGAGCGCAGAGAGTTTCCACTACCTCTAGAGGTGGGGATCTTCGTGGTTCGTAAGTCAAGGAGGGGCAAGGTCCATCTACTAGCATCACTGGATGAACCAAACGCCTTTTTTCTTCAGTTTTGTCACTGAGGGGATTGGACGACCACATAGATAGAGGAGTTGAAGAGTCAGGTGGTGGATCACATCCCCCAGTGGATGGGAGATGAAGGATTAGCACTGTTTGCACAACAGTGGCCTGGTTGCATGATGGACATCAACTGGTGGGCTGGTGCCGAGGTCCCACACTTGAGCATTATCTTTTGAGCCCCTCCATAGTGCAGAGCTCTGAGGGACGTGATTGAGTGGCCCCTAGCATAGGCGGGCCATTTCTACCAGTGTAAAGAGTTGCGCCTCTCGGCATGGCTGATAGATGCATTGATAGTACCACTTGGAGCATCTATCACCCCTATGGTCCGATCGAGGGCCACCATGGGGGACTGGATTTCACCATCTAGATCGGCGGCAAAGCGCATTTGCATACCTCACAGTTTCTCCTCCTCATCAGCAGCATCCACACCGAACAGATGGCTGTTCGGTCAGTCACAGGTTTCCCCATGAGCTTACACCTTGCATCCTAGAATGTGAATAGTCTTCACTATAGCAGGGCACGTGGTTCTAGGAAGTTGATTGTTCTATAGGAGTTGCAGCCTGCCCTTGCCGGACGGATCGACATCTTGCTCTCATAGGAGCACAAGCTCACCTCCACCCAGGCCCAGCGTGTTGGGAAGGTACTTTCGGGTAGCTCGCACAGTTACTGGGAGCACGCCATAGGTGTCCACGGTAGGAGTGAAGGCGCATGCACCTCTATTGGCCCGAGTCTCACCGCTTGTGTACGAGACCACGGGACGATAGTGGCAGGAAGGGTTCTATCAGTCAGATTGGATATTGGGGACTTGTGTATTGGAGTCCTCAATGTCTATGCCCCTACGGAGGTTAGGGCACGCAACAGGTTCTGGGTGGAGATCGTAGATGGACTCCTAGAGGTGGACTCCTGGATCGTTGGAGGAGATTTCAACAACTTGGAGGCTTTGGAGGACCAGCAGGGCAGAGGCAGAAACTACTAGGGCATGGTTGGGGAGGAGCAGGAGGCATGGGAGGTCTTTTTGCTTGTAGTCCGAGCACGTGATGCTTGGAGAGACCCTACCTTCCACAGGAGGAAGAGGTCGTTGGACTTCTCTTGGGGATATAGGCAGCTAGGTGGAGTCGTGTTGGAGCGGTTCGACAGGTTTTATGTGGGAGAGTGGGGAGGCTCTTGTGGAGGCCAGACTGAGCATCACGGTTTTCCGATCATTGCCCGCTTCTCTTGAAACTTGACCCCCCAGCATCCGCCCTAGACACATGATCCTGTCGGATCCTTGACTCGATCTATAGGAGGGAGGAGGTGACGAGACAGATAGAGCAGATTTGGACCAGAGAGTGGGACAGGAGGGACAGGATAGCAGAGGAGGTTGCAAAGGTCCTAGCCGAGTTGAGAAGAATCTATCAAGAGGCAGCCATACAGGCCAGGCAACAGTGCTGGGAGGATGAGAGAGGAGTCTTGTGGGACCTTGCAGCCATGCAGAGATTATTACAAGAGGCACGAAGGGATCCCACCCTCCACGCATAGGAGGTGTGCGTGCGAGCAACCATTGCTAGCCTAGAGGAGAAGCGCTCGGAGTTCTCTTTCCAAACCTCAGCAGCCTTCTAGGCGCGGAAGGGGGACACAATGTGCAGGGAGTTCTTCTAGGTGCACCAGCCCCGCGCTGTAGGAGAGTAGATACACAGCCTTCGGGATCAGTATGGGAGGACCCGTTCTAGCCTAGAAGAGGTGATGGAGATTGCTAGTGACTATTACACACGCCTTTTCTAGCAGGAGACAGCTTCGGCTAGAGGACAAAGATGTAGACAGTAGGTATGGGATCACATCGCGTCCCTCATCACAGAGAAGATGGGACGCTCCCTCCTAGACCCCTTTACAGAGAAGGAACTAGAGGAGGCTTTGCATACACAGGATGGGCAGAAATGCCTGGGGGACGATGGCCTCTCTAAGGCCTTCTTCATTACCTATTGGGAAGTGGTGAAGGACCCCCTACTGATGGCCTTCTAGGAGATTTTCACTTCAGGACAAATGCCAGGGAGTCTCTCGGCAGGCCTTATCAGTCTTCTCCCAAAAGGAGGAGACCGGTTGGAGCTTTCCCAGTGGAGACCGATCACCTTATTGTTAGTGGCCTATAAGGCACTGGAAAAGATGATTGGTAGGCGACTACGCCCCGTGCTTCCAGATATCATCCATGACACAAAGACAGGCTTTGTCCAAGATAGGAGCATCCTAGACAATGTATTTACCTTCTTTGAGGCGATAGAGTGGGCTCAGCCAACACAGTGGGCAAAGACTGACAGTACTACTCTTGGACTTCGAGAAAGCTTATGATAGGGTGCACTGGGATTTCCTAAAGGGCACCATGTTGAGGTTAAGATTCACCCATGCTTGGATTCGTGGGGTCTTCGGCCTATACAGATCGGTCACCAGTAGGGTTTTGATAGGCGCAAGGCGAGGGGAGGAGTTTCGGCTGGAGAGATCGGTTCGATAGGGCTGCCCTTTGGTCCCATACCTTGTTTCACTCTTCACAGAGGTGATGTCTCACTTCCTCAGGTCACGTGTGAGCGGATTACGCGGCCTCCAACTTTCAGTGAGAGAGAAGACTGAGTTGTTAGACTCAGAGTACGCAGATGATACAACCCTCTACATAGACGAGGATGAGTTGATGCTTGAGAGAGTGAGGCTGGCTCTTGATGTGTTCTACTCTGCAGCGGGAGAAAAAATCAACTGGCGAAAGTTGGTTGGGTTTCTCACAGACCCAAACTCTAGCACAGAGTGGGGCATCCACCTGGGATTTAGATGGGTGAGCAGAGGGTAGACCGTCTGGTACCTAGGGTTCTAGGTGGGTCTCGATATCACTCCTGCCCCAGTAGTTTCTTCCTGCCCTTGATTCTATTCGGAAGAAACTGACCTATTGGAGCACCGTTCGCCTCTCCCTAGCCGGACGAGCCTTGGTGGTTAACCAGGTCGTCTTAGCGACGGCCTGGTACGTCGCCTCGTATTGGTGCTTCTCCTCATCGTGTGTAGTTCAGCTTCGCTACCTAGTGCAGAATTTCCTTTGGTCATTGTTTGATGGTTCCACAGATTCCAGGGCCAAGGTGGCGTGGGCGACCATCATACGACATAGGTCAGAGGGAGGGCTTGGGATCATAGACCCAAAGTATCAGAGTATGGCCGTCTTGGGTAAGCTAGTTGTCCGCGGTCTCACACTAGGCAGGCAGACCTGGAAGGTCTTATTGTAGGAGGGCCTTCAAGACTGTAGACCGAGGCTTGGCGGTGAGTGGAGACCGTCCCTGAGATGGATCTTCACGTCAGCCCAGATCACCCCCCTAGATCACCTTTCCTTCGCAGCTTACTCCGCGTGTGGTAGGGCCTTTGGGCCCTAATCCAGAGCCCCCCAGGCTGCCAGGAGGAAATAGACCATCAGTCGGTGATTTGGAACCCCCAGGTCAAAGATCGGAAAGGGATAGAGATAGGTGAGTGCCCCCACATCCAATGTGCACTCTTGGTTGCCTTTGATGGGGGATGGTAGGTGCAATGGTAGATTGAGAGGCAGTGAGAGGAGGGTTAGTGGTTTGGTTTAGGTGAGAGTCAAGTGGACGACGAGGGAAAGGGGGGTGGGGTGGTCAAGCAAGGGGAGTGAGGATTTGTGTCAAAGGTGGTGGTTGGGGCTGCATGTGAGGTGGGGGGGGGGGGTGTGCAAATCTGAGGAGAACCTATTTTCTATGGGATGACCATGGGCGTACCAGTGGTGGCACTAGATTCTACTGAAACTGATATAATCTATCTCGCAGTGGATATAACGAGAACTTGTTTACTATGGGGGGAGTAGGGGGTGCACCACCCATATTCCAAATTGTTCAAATTGAGAGGCATAGCCTATTGCGTTTCTCTTGCCCTAGTGGCGCTAGACTCTAGTGAATATGATACCATCCATCTTGCATGTATAGGCTACGTCTGCAGAGTGGCCTCTTGCTGCACACCTGCATCAATCCTCACATTTGCAAAGGAGAACAGAAGCATTGTATGAAAGAGGAACCCAAAATCCTCTTATAGGTGGTGGAACCCACTGGTAAGTGCTTGCTCCCTCGATACGAGAGATGATAGAGCCTGGGGAGGTATGGGTAGCGAGGTTCTCACCAGTAGGCATCCCCTACAGGTGGCAGGAAGAGTGGGTGGCGCCCCACATGGGACTTTCTTCGTAGTGCTTGAGGGGGGACGTCTGGCCCTTGACAAAGGGCAGTAGGATGAGGGGATAGCCGCCCTCTTGTGGAGAAGGATTCGGGTGGTGGGCCTTCAGGGGAAGACATGGCGATTGGACCCCTATGTCTTCTGGGAGGAGCTCAGGGAGTGGTGCCTTTGGATTTGGGAGGGAAGACCACTTGATGAGCTGGAGTGGGATCCAGGAGAGTGGCTATGGCCGGCTACGGCGGTTGCCAAGAAGCCACCTAGGTTCTTTGAGTACACTGCCAGGATTGGCAGACATGTACTGATGTAGGAGGATATAGAGTGGGTGCTGACACGTAGCAGGCACTCGGCGGAGCACAGCATCACGTAGCCTTTCCAACGGTGCTTTTGGCGCCGTCTATGGGATAGCTGGAGGTCGAGGAGGGTGTCGTATTTCTTATGGCTGGTGGCACATGGAGGCTTGGCGGTGGGAAGTTGGCTTGCCCAGATGCAAGACGGAGGTTGTAAGCGCTGCACATAGTAGCCTTGGGAAACCCCAAAGCACTGCCTTTGGTCATGTGAGGAGGCGCAGCTCGTGTGGAGAGGAGCTTGCCGCATCCTTCGCCGTATAGCACCCAGCCTTGGATGTATCTCATGGGGAGCCTTCTGTTGGCAGGCAGTCAGCCAGGGCCGTCACCTTCTGTATGAGGTCGGGATGCAAGACACGATATTCATTATCGAGGCAGGGTCGTGGACAGTGGTCGGTTTGGAGGCTCTACCCATCTGATAGGTACTGGAGCCCACAACAGATTGCTTGGAGGTATGGGAGATCATAGGGAGCCTTACTGGATGGCATATCTAGAAGGCGCAGTGCTAGGAGCCTTACTGGATGGCATATCTAGAAGGCGCGGTGCTAGGAGGCTTTCGGTGGAGAGAGATTGTCAGTACAGGCGACCTTAGTAGAGCTCTAGACTTCCATCATCCACTCCCTCCGTGGCCAATGGGATTAGGTGTAGGGCAAGTCCAAGGCTCGTCAGGAGCTCCGTGGTCATTTCGTGCGCACTTGGGGCTGCTAGGACCTGTTTTTTGTGATGCAAGCAGGCAGTCCTAGTTGGCGATACCCCCCTCAATTGGCTTCTTGCCCCCATCCCCCCAGAACACCTTGAGAGGCCTGTATACATGATGTATTTGTAACCTTGCATCAGCTCCAGCTTGTGTGTTGAGCATGAACATTCCATTGTAATCAGCTTTTTTGAGTAATATAATCAGCCACATTTTACTTGCAAAAAAAAGAACCCACTGCTATGTCATGGGATAAGGAAACTCATGGCTAAGATGCAACCTGGAACCATGAAGTCATTATACAAGGACATAACTTTCCCATGAGCATGGCCTAGTGATGCTCAAGGTGCTAGTGAAGAATAGAGCTGAGCATAGGAGGGGGAGTGTATTCAATGACCACTTTCTTGGAATCCTCCTCCTTTGTTGCTTGTATTGATGGGAGCTGCTCCTCTGAGAGAATAACATGAAAGGAAAAAGAATTGGGTGGAACCAAAGGTTGTACTTGCGTTGGACTAGTGGTTTCCATTGCTGAAAAATTGCATGGCTAGACTACGAGGAAGATTGCTATGAAGAAATTGGTGGGGAAGAAAACAACAGAGGTGAGAGGTGGTGGGAAAGGAAAGTGGTGTGATGGGAAAGGGCAAGGAGAAGGGAGGCTTATGTGACTGCTAGCAGCAACATTGCCAACAACATTCAAATTGGACAGTAGGGAGAGAGGCTGTGTGAGTGGGAGAGGAGCAATGCAACAAAGGAGGCCATGGGGAAGCATGGGAGGATGTGGAAGTGCTGAATGATAGGGAGGGGAAGAGCAAGAGGAGTATTGTGCGGGGTGTGAATTTTGATCTAAAAATGCATATAAACTGATTGGCTCTTTAAAGCAGCCCCAAAATATGTAAATTACCAAAAGTTTCATTAAACGGTGCGTGGTCCTTGAGAGTTTCTGTGTCCCATAAGCAAAACCCTAAAGCCTTCAAAGTCCTTGGAAGGCCATTAAACATTAGTTAATTTGTTTTTGAGGTGGTATTTTCCCCATTGAGCTACTACTGCTGCTCATATGGTTTTCAAATGCAAAAGTCCTGCAGAGTAAAGTGGAAACTGCTGAGAAGAGTGATGCTAGAGAGAGTGGATGATAATGATTGGCAGATTAGTGGTAGGTTGTAGCGTTAGGTAAGAGAACTGTCTTTTGTGATAAATGTTGTGCTTGAGCTCATTGAATAGTGTTATTCAATTAGAATGAAAGCTGCTGATAAAAGTGATGCTAGAGAGAGCAGAAGATAAGGATTAGAAGGCTAGTGGTAGCAGTAGGCAGGAGAACTCTCTTTGGTAATAGTTACTGATCTTGAGCTCATTCAATAGGCTTATTCAACTAGATGTGTTTTGATGAAAGTTAACATCCATTAGAGACTTTAAATGGACCAGGGCATCTTTGATTCTAACAGAGCAATGTGTAAACTGAACTGGCACATTCAATGTAAGGCCACATGGCTATCTGAGAAACAAACTGCACATAGTCCGGCTGCTGCTTCCTTTGGAAACAGCAGTGGCATTGACAAGTTTGAATTTAAAAGGCTTCATTCTAGTTTTTTTCTTTTGGTATTCTATCTCAACCTCTTTATTCTGTCTATATTTGCTGATGGTCCTGATGGCAGGTGATGTTGATCCATCTAAGACGATAATCAATGGAACAGGACTGGAAAACTCAACAGCTGGGGATCTCTCTGTCTTTTCAGTCCAATTATGTGACAATCATGGAAATCCCACTGGAATTTCAAACAGCTCACTTGCAGTATCAATTGTGAGATTTGGAGACTCATCCGAGTTATCAAAGAATATTACTTCTGAGATTCATACAAAGGGATTTTATAATGTCTCCTTCATTGCAAGGATTGCTGGTCAGTATGCTATAGTCATAAGGTGGCGTGGCATTACTTTAATTCAAGGCCCCGCTTTGTACAAGACTGTCTTCCCAGGTACTTGACAGTCTATCACTAGGCTTATGCATACTTTACAAAATACAATCCTTGTAACATATTATTGTTTTTCTTGATTACATGGAAACTAAGGAAATTTTCAGACTAGCTTTTATCTTTATAAGAACATAAATCAAGCCACTCTGATTTTCTTTCATGATCAAATTCCCAACTTCACTAAATGCTCATTTCTACTTTTCTTGAGAAAGAGGCCATGCATTTGACTAAGCATTGACAGAACAAGTTTCTTCTCTTGTTAGGGCCTCTTTACCTGCCAAACACCAGGGCTTTGGGTTCTGGTCTACATAGAGGCATAGTTGGAGCCTTCCTTGAATTCAATGTTTCCTTTTATGATGCACTGAACAATTCAAATCCACGTGGGACAGCCAATGTTTCAGTAACTTTCTCACCCAACACATTGGCATCTCAAAATATCTCAAGAACAAACAGCTCAATAAGTGTGAAATATCAAATCACTAAAGCTTCTTCCACTCCATACCTTGTCATAATATTGGTAGGGACCTCCAGTGCCACAGTTCCTATACCTGGAAGTCCATTTCCAGTATACATTGAATCAGGTCAGTGACTTACCCAAATTATGATCTTGACAACACGTAGATGCATGCATTTTTTGTTTTGTTTCAGAACTTAGTTGACTAGCAGTCTCTGGTTCTTGGTAAATGTGCAGGAACTGTGTCCACACCGAATTCTCTTGGGGGATGGAAAGATGATGTTATCACTTTTGAAGTTGGTGGAATGGCAGATTTTTTTATAACCCCAAGAGACACTTTTGGAAATGAGATTTTTAAAAGCAATACTTATCCTTGCAATTGTAACTTTTCAGCACAGGTTTATAAGTTGGGGGATGCAGATCCTATAATTGTACGGGACATGCTTATCAAATCACTGACCAACACAACAGTTGAGAAGCAGAGACTAACATTTTCTCTGCAAGAGGCTGGGCAATACCTGCTTCAAGTTGGAAACATTTCAGTCAATCTACTTGGATCACCTTTTTCATTTTCTTATGTAACAGGTTTGCATTATTCAGTCAGGTTATTATATTAGCTTGGGTGGTCAACTTTCCATTATTTATCTTCATATGTTTTTTTTGCCACAAACAAAAATGCTGCTTTCCTATTAAAATCCTCAAAGAGCTACAAATCCATGTGGATGGGTACAAAAGGGCACTCCTTTAGAAGGGTGCATGTTCAAAACTGAAAAGATGGGGAAAACTTGGTGCTCTCAGAATGGTTGTTCTACGTGGTAGATGCTTTGTACAAGTGGTTTGTTCTATTTTCACTTTCTTTCACTTTTTCATTTTGGGTGGGGAAGGGCAGGGGCAAACAGTACAGATGGCTTGTAATAAAACTTTCAGCATTTAAAAGAAAGAACAGGCCTGGCTTCTAAACATGTAGGAATGCCTCTTGGCACTTACTATCTCCAGATCACCCGGAAACTTCCTCCTTATGGCCTGTAATGCGGGAGTGAATGCATCCTGAGATTGAGCCTATTGGTGTCCGGCTCTATTAATTCATTGCTTGTCTGCATCCTCACCATGCTTTGATACATACCATGCCACAATGCTACTGAAAACATCCCATCTTTGACTCTTCAACTTTGAACATTCTATGTGTGAGAAATCTGAAGTGTACTGCCTTGGGTAATGCCATTTGTGATGTCTTGACCACATTTGGAGCAATCTTTGGAAAGATGATGTACCAGTCAACCATGAGCCACTAACTAAGCTCTTTGGGTCATGGGCCAAAACAAAAAGGATGACCTTGCCTTATAATAGACTTTTTTTTTCTGAGAAAAGAAAATTCTACTAATAACACTTTGGAAAGATCCCAGGTAAAATAAAAAGTATGAGGAACTCTATAAACGGTAGCAAGTATGTCTCAAATACAATGGTTGTGTGAACAACGAATCTGGTGGGCTGTAATAGCAGACCATCTGAGGAATAGTATGGGAAATGGTGCCTGAATCGCAGGTCCGCAGGAAGGCCTCTCTCCTCCTCATTCTCTCAGAGCTTCCCTGCATCCTCTCCCATATCCTGTGGAGAGTGGATGATCTCTAACTAAAGTCTCGAAAGAGAGTCAGGAAAACGGAAAGAGAAATGGAAATGGGAATGGTAACAGAAATGGCAAAAATTTGGAGTTTTGGGGAGTTTCCAGTAAACTATAGCGATGAGAAAGGAGGAAACCAGAGTATCTTTGATTTACTCATTTGTTGGGCAATTTGCATAATTCTCAGATGAAAAAATTTAGTTGAGTGAGTTGAAGGTCTGACAAGCTGTTCCCCAGCTTGAGCAACCCCCCTACTTCTGACCAAAATCATGACATGGAGATGGACACCGTCATCTGCGTTGATTTTAGTTGACAGGACAGATCTAGTGTTGCTTGTTGGTTCATCCACCCCTGAAGGCCTTGGCCCACCAATCGTGCCACCACCTCTTTTGCCTGCCAATCTAACACCTTCTCTTCTGGCTGCCAATCTAGTCCTTCTGCCTCTCCATTTAATGACTGCCCTGTTCGGCCATCCTTTCTGCCTCACATCCATTCACCAATCTATCTGCCACTCCCACCGATGCTGACCTTGCTCTGTCCAACCCCCCTTCCCCCCCGCCCCGACATAGGTGCTCTCTTCCATATAATCTTTCAACATGGACGTGTCCTTAGGCTCCTCCACTTTGTAAGCCTTTGTATGATTCCTCATGCAAGTTGCTTTCATATTCCTATTCCCACACACAAGCATTTGCATTACAGACACATGGAGCTAGTATGTCAACCGGGATAGCAGTCACCCTGCAGCTACTAGCAAGGGGCTCTAGTGCAGTCTCCTGCACTTGACCAATGCTTTTGCAGTGATTTGGTTTGCTCCAGACTTAGAGCTAGCACTCAAGGACAAATTGAAGGGCCTCGAGGCATCTTCTTTGGCCTGTAGAATGGTTGGAGATCCCCTTAATCCACATTCTTAAGGACTCCATCCAGTCAGCTCTCACTGGCACCCCAGCTAGGGTTACATCAATGGTACCCGTGAGAAAGGGGTGCTTTAGGCTTTCATTCAACTCACTCGAGCAAATGGAGGCAGTGCTTGCCACGAGTTGCAAGATGTGAGATCTTTAGTAGCGTACTTCAAAAGATGGATGGAGAGCTAGGTCTACTCGTCACTTGGGGATGTCATTGCCATCACCATCTCTTTTCTTGGCCTTGATGAGTATTTTCACCCCATACCTATTAGAGTTGATAGTGCCTTTGGCCACATCATATAGAGAGACATGAATTTTTCCAACACAGTTTGCAAGGCCCACACGCATATCCATTGGTCTATTGTAGCCACAGAGTCCTTACATACCCTCCTTGAGATCATTAGGATTTCTTTGTACATGGGCTTCCTCATCTAGCTAGTCTTGTGCACATGACTCCCTAGCCAATATTTCACTTGTAGGATGATTGCGAGAGTGTGTAGCGGAAAGGAGACATGAACACAGAGACAAAGGAATAGAGAGAGATTGCAAGGAAAGAAGAAAGAAATTTGCACTGAACAAGGAACAAATGCTGAATACAGGAGGAAGACTGATCTATCCTTGCACGTAGCCCACAACATTAGTGAGGGCACTAGATCTGATGGCAGCACCAGAGATGAAGAAAGATAATAGAGTCAGAGTGTGCACTTGCCAAAGGGAAGACTAAAGAATACCAAAGACCAGCTACCTGGGGGCTTTATATAGCCAAACCTTTAAAAAGCTAGCCAACTTGCATTTGGGGCCTAAAATATGGCTGATTAGCATTTAATACTCCACAAAATCTCAGATGGGCACAAAAAAATCCTGACAAATGTGGACAATGTTCGGTAGGTGAAGGTAGAATGATGTATGCAAAAACATTTTGGGAAATGCACGCAAAATCCCAATTGGAGGAGAAAATGCACTGAAAGACAATAAAATGGCTACTTTAGAATGAGCTACCTCCTTTGTCAAAACAAGTGACAGATTAGAGCTCCTTAAGTCATCATTTAACTCATACTGAAGCTCTCATTTGACTCAGTCTGAGGCTCATAGGTAGGAGATGACAAGGCATGACAATCATGATTGCTATCATCCCCTCTCAGATTTTGGATGTGGCAAAAGGCGAAGGGAGAAATGGATCTTGGGGTGGCAAGAGGAATGCCAATGTCGATGAAGTCCATTGATGAAGATTGTCATTGAAGAAGCTCCTCATGATCCTAGAAAGCCCCCTTTGAAATACTGGGGGCCAGGAAATCCAGAGCTACATCATTGAGATCATCCCCCTCTGAAAGAGATGGGGGGGTACAAGGGAACTAGCGAAGGAGAGAGTGGGGGATAGAAAGCAACCTATGGAGTAGATGGTGCACAGACGGAAACGAGTGTAGCAATAGTAGCGGGAATGGGTGTAGCAATAGACAACTACCTCAGAGGACCTTGCATAAAAGAAGGGGAACCGAGCTTGTAAAGTTTGCTCTCTTGCCAACTTGTCGCGATAACAACTCCTATAGAAGAATACTCAATACAAACGGCTTGCTTAGTGAAGACCTCCTGGGGTACCAAGCCTAGTAAGGCCATAAAGTGAGAGGAGTGGAAAGCCCAAGCTCATAATATAAAGGGCTTGTAAAAGGGAGCTCGACGCGCGGTCGGGAAACAAAGGAAAAATGCCGTTACCACTAATAGGCACCGATACAATGTCACCAACAATGAGTGAACCCTTACAAGGGCGGCATAGATCGTGCAACAAATCACCTCATGGAGTCATATGGCTAGAAGTTCCACTATCAACCAATCAAGGCCTCTCAGAAGATAGGCAACCACTAAAGAAGGCTTATCCAACTCAACAATATGAAGGAACATTGACTCATGGGTAACCATTGGAGTAAAGGTAGAAGGCTTGAACGTTTTAGCTCCATCCTTTGTTCTTGGACAAAGGTGAGGGTACTTCTTCCAACATTTCTCCTTTGGATGTGTCCCCTTCCCATAGTATGGGCACTTAGGCTTCTCCGAGTCGGAGTCAGAGCATGAAGAACTCTCTTGTCGTTTAGCCTTTGAATTCCCTTTCTTCTTTTTTTCCCCTCCGAACCTACAACAAAGGATTTGGTGGAGGTGGATCCACTAGCTACCTCTTGGGCACACTCATCATGCTCCAGAACAAGCCGGTCAAGCTCCTCCCATAGAAGCTTTTTATGGGTCCTCAATGTAAGAAGGCTGGTATAGAAGACATCAAACTAGGGAGATGGCTTTAGAGTTGAGCCAATCCTATAGGGCTGCACGATCCATCAATGATCCAACAATGGGATCCTCCATTGGAGGTGGGTAACAAACTCCCAAAGGTTGAAGGTATCAAGGATACACTCCACCTTATATGACCATCAAGTGGGTCTTGTTTGGGCAAAGAAGGGAGTACGGGCTTGTATAGAGGGTGCCTTGGATGGCATATGGAGGCCAATAGAACAAGCCTTTTGTGAAACATGGAGGGAATAGGGAGAAGAGGGTTCCCATACAAATAGGCTAGGTGACCTATGTTCTTCACGATCTGTGTGATAGTCTTCGCGATAGTCTTGCCGCTGTTCAGAGAAGTGTTGAGACTCATTTGTATCATCAAACCCATGAAATTGGTTGTAAGAATCTTTGATATTGTGCAAGGCACCCACTAGAAATTTGTGTTTTGGCTATAGAAAACCCCAAAATAGGAGGAAATGGCTACAGGATCACAAGAAGTCGATGTAGAGGGTTTGCTTGGGGAAGAAATTGCTTGGCACAAAAAAGCAAATGTCTCCAAGTAGAAGGCTGCATTTTCAGGAAAATGCTGATGTGGCGAGGCCGCTAGCAGTCTAGGGTAGTCTCCTTTGCAAGAACTCAGCTGTGTGTCTCTCTTAGGCAATGATGCCATGCGAATGTGAAGTGGAAAGGAAATACAAATACAAGGACAAAGGAATAGAGAGAGATTGCAAGGAAAGAAAAAAGAAATCTGCACTAAATAAGGATCAAATGCAGATTTTTTAGGGGGGCTATATATAGTCAAACCCCTAAAAAATTGGCCAATTTGCATCTGGGGCCTAAAATATGACCGACTAGCATTTAATGTTGGAAAAAATCTCAGAGGGCCACAAAATCCCCGAAAAATGTGGACAATGTTCGGTAGGTAAAGGCATACCGATGTATGGAGAAACTCCTCGGGAAATGCACAAAAAATCTCAATTGGAGGAGAAAATGCATTGAAAAACAATAAAATGACTGGTTTAGAATGAGATACCTCCTCTATCAAAACAAGTGACGGACAGGTCAGAGTTGTTAAAGTCCTCGTTTGACTCAGACTAGGTTCATAGGCAGGAGATGACAAGGCATGAGAATGATGAATGCTAATATATTGGACATCTAGTAATGGACTGCCCTAGGACATGACAGTGGCAAACCTCCTTCAAGGATAAGAGAGGCATCAAACCTAGGCCATGGAAAATGAGTGAAACAGAGTATCATAAATATATCCGTGAGTTCTAAGAAACTTATCCATCGCTAGTGATAGACCCCTATTAATTCTTCCTACAACATCCATAACATCCGTAGCATACCACAACATGCATAGTAGTTGGTGAGGGGTCATAAAGAGGGGTACGCTAGCACTTGACCCCTATCCCATAGCATGTGCAATAGTCGGAAAGGACTGGTGAGGGGGTTAAGAGGGGTGTGCCAGCACTTGACCCCTATCAATGATGAGGGTCATCATCTAATACACCCATCAATAGGATGAATGCGTCCCAATATCCTGATGGTATGGAGATTAACAATGTCTGTGTGCAATAATGGATGAGGGTTGGTGAGGGGTGCACCAACGCTTGGATCCTATTGATGATGAGGACAATGACTCAATACCCTAGCCCTATGGAGCACAAGCGTATTTCTTTTGCCTACCTATCCTAATCTTCCTTTAGGAACCCACATATACAAATTTTCATGTTTAACTATAAGTTTTTGTGCTCTGGCCATGCACATGCATCTATCTACACATCTCAAGTCTTGACATGTGTTTTCAAATGAAATCTAAATCTTTCAAGAGTCAAGATAGTGTTTTTCCTAGATAAATTTGGCTTTCCATTTGAATCATTTTTCTTGTTTTATTTTTTGAGAATTAAGTGATTATTAGAACAGTGGAGTTAGGTAAAGTCAAGTGCATTGGGCTCGGAAACATAAACATATAATAATGGACTTTTATAAAAAAGTTGGAGCTTTAGTTAGAGATAAATGGAAATCCATTCTGATTTATCTTAATCAATGGCTTTTTGTAGCATTCAAGTTTTTTTTTTTGATGAATCACTAAATCCATTTTGAATTAGAAAATTGCATTTGTTTTACTTGGCATGCAGTCTTGTAGGATCTAACTAAAGGTTTTCTTTGAGCCAAGATATCTTTGCAAGATAATTTGGGCTTTTTGAAAACTTTATTGACTCCAAGAGCCAGTGCTTGGTGGTCTAAGACAAGTATTCCCTCCAAAAGAGAATGATGGTATCCATCTAAGGAAATTAATATGAATTAATATTTGAAAACTCACTTATCAATGACAAAGAGCTCTCAAGCAGTCTCCAAGCACCATCACTTCATGTTCTAGGGCATACAAAAAGAGAGTTGTAGTCTCAACTACCTAATGTAAAAGTAACACCAAATATTTTAGTTTTGGTGTGATTGATTGACTATATATATATATATATATATATATATATATATATATATATATATATATATATATATATATTGCAAATAAAGTGTAGCTAATTATATTACTTCAGAAAAAAACCAGAATACAAGGAAGTGCTCATGCTCGACAGACTAGCTGGAGTTGATACAGAGTCATAGATGTATCAAATATACAAGCCTCTTAGAGCGGTCCAGGGGGGATGGGGGCAAGATGCCATGGAGGGCGGGGTATATCGCCATTTGGGGCTGCTTGCTTGCATCACAAAAAACAGGTCCTGGCCGCCCCACGTGCGCATGAAATGGAAACAGAGCTCCTGCCGAGAGCTCGAGACTCGCCCTGCACCTGGTCCCATCGGCTGTAGAGGGAGTGGATGGTGGAGGTCCAAAGCTCTGCTAACGTCACCTGTGCTGAGTCTCTCTTCGCGCCAAAAACCTCTTGACACTTGTCTTCTAGATATGCCATCCAGTAAGACTCCCTATGATCTCCCATACCTTAGAGCAGTCTGCTGTGGGCTCCAGTACCTGGTGGATGGGTAGAGCCTCCAAACCGACCACTGCGCACGACCTTGCCTCAATAATGAATATCATGTCCTGCATCCCACCTCATACAGATGGTGACGGCCGTGGCTAACTACCTGCCAATAGAAAGCTCCACATGAAATATATCCAAGGTTGGGTGCTGTACGATTGAGGATGTGGCATGCTCCTCTCTACGTGAGCTGTGCTGCCTTGCACGACCAAAGGCAATGTTTTGGGGACTCCAGAGGCTGCTGTGTGTAGCGTTTACAACCTCCCTCCTTCTGCATCTGGGCTAACCAGCTCCCCACCACTAGGCCTCCATGTGCCACCAACCATAAGAAGTACGATAGCCTCCTTGGCCTCCAGCTATCCCATAGGCGACGCTAGAAGGTCCGTCGGAAAGCCTGCCTGATGCTGTGCTCCGCCCAATGCCTACTGCGCGACGGTGCCCAATCCATGTCCTCCTGCATTAGTACATGTCTACCAATCCTGGCTGTGTACTCCACGAACCTTGATGGCTTCTTGGCGACCACGGTGGCTGGCCATAGCCACTCTCCCGGATCCCACTCCAGCTCATCAAGTGGCCTGCCCTCCCAAATCTAGAGGCACCACTCCCTAAGCTCCTCCTAGAAGACATAAGGGTCCAACTGCCATGTCTTCCCCAAAAGGCCAACCACCTGAACCCTCCTCCATGAAAGGACAACTATCCCCTCATCCTGCTGCCCTCTTTCAAGGGCGAGATGCCTCCCCCCTCGTGCATGGTGAAGAAAGTCCCATGTGGAACGCTTCCCACTCTACTTGCCACTTGTAGGGGAATACTTGTTGGTGAAAACCTGGCGGCCCATACCTTCGCGGCCTCTACTGACTCTTGTCTCAGGGGGGCAAGCCACTCCTGAGGTATTGCTGTGTCAATCTCCCTCCTTCTCAACTCAACTCCTCTCTGGCAACGTGATGCCCGCTACAACACCTCCTCGACTACCCTCCTGTACACCTCGCGCCATGTCTTGATGGTGCGAGTCGGGTCTGCCTTCCAACCATCCCACTGGATGTGGGGGCGCTTGCCAATATGTACCCCCTTCTGATCTCTGACGTGGGGGTTTTAAATCACCGGTTGGTGGTCTATCTCCTCCTGGCAACCTAGGGGGCTTTGAATTAGGGCCTTATGGAGGCCCTGCCACACACGAAGCAGACTACATAGAAAAGGGGATCTGGGGGGGTGATTTGGGCTGTTGTGAAAATCCATCTCAGGGACGGCCTCCAATCACCACCAAGCCTCGGTTTGCACTCCTAGAGACCCTCCTGCAATAGGATCTTCCAGGTCTGCCCTCCTAGTGTGAGGCCATGAACTACTACTTGCCCAAGAGGCCCATACTATGATACTCTGGGTCGATGATCCCAAGCCCTCCCTTTGACCGATGTCGAATGATGGTCGCCTATGCCACCTTGGCCCAGGAATCCCTAGAGCCGTCCGACCCGGCCGAGAAGAAGTTCCGCACTAGGCGGCGAAGTTGAGCTACACAGGATGTGGAAAAGCACCAACACGAGGCGATGTACCAAGCTGTCACTAGGAGGACCTGGTTAACCACTAGGGCTTGGCCTGCTAGGGAAAGGCGTGCGGTGCTCTAGTAGGTCAGCTTCCTCCGAATAGAATCAGGGACTGGAAGAAACTGCTGGGCGGGAGTGATGTCGAGTCCCACTTGGAACCCTAGGTAATGGACGGTCTGCCCTCTCTATTGACCCATCTAAATCCCAAGTGGATGCCCCATTCCGTGTTAGAGTCTAGGTTTGTAACGAAACCAACCGACTTTTGCCAGTTGATTTTGTCTCTTGCTGCAGTATAGAATACCTCGAGGGCCAGTCTCACTCTCTCCAGCATCACCTCATCGTCCTCTATGTTAAGTGTTGTATCATCTGCATACTCTGAGTCTAACAGCTCCATTTCCTCTCTCACTGGAAGTCGGAGGCCGCGTAGCCCGTTCACACGTGATTTGAGGAAGTGGAACATTGCCTCTGCAAAGAGTAAGAACAGGTACGGGGCCAGGGGGCAGCCTTGCCGGACCGATCTCTCCAGCCGAAACTCCTCCTGTCGCCCGCCACCTATGAGAGCCCTGCTGGTGGCCGATTTGTACAGTGTGGAGACCCCACAGATCCATGCCTGGGGGAAGCCCATCCTTACCATAGTGCCCTCTAAGAAGTCCCAGTCCACCCTGTCATAGGCTTTCTTGAAATCCAACAGTAGTACAGCCAATCCCTGACCACTATGCTAGGCTCACTCCGTCGTCTCAAAGAAGGTGAAGACATTGTCTAGGATGCTCCTATCTTGGACAAAGCCTGTTTGTGTGTCATGAATGATGTCTAGAAGCATAGGGCAGAGTTGCCTACCAATCATCTTTGCTAGGGCCTTATAGGCCACTGACAACAAGGTGATCGGTCTTTACTGGGATAGCTCCAACCGGTCTCCCCCTTTGGGGAGGAGACTGATAAGACTTGCCGAAAGACTCCCTGGCATCCTTCTAGAAGTGAAAATCTCCTGGAAAGCTAGTAATAAGGGGTCCTTCACCACCTTCCAGTAGGTATTGAAGAAGGCCTTAGAGAGGCCATCCTCTCCTGAGCATTTCTTCCCGTCCTGTGTATGGAAGGCTTCCTCTAGTTCCTTCTCTGTGAAGGGGGCTAGGAGGGAGCGTTCCATGTCCTCTGTGACGAGGGACAGGATGTGATCCCAGACTTGTTGTGTGGATCGCCGATCTCTAGCTAAGACTGTCTCGTGCTGAAAAAGGCATCTATAGTAGTCGGTAGTGATCTCTATCACCTCGTCTGGGCTAGAATGAGTCCTCCCATGCTGATCCCGAAGACTCCGTATCTGCTCTCCTGAGGTGCGGGGTTGGTGCACTTGGAAAAACTCCTTGCACATCGTGTCTCCCTTCCGCGTTGAGAAGGCTGTTGAGGTACGGAAATGAGAACTTCGAGCCCTTGTCCTCTAGGCCGGCAATGGCTGCTCGTGCGCGTACCTTCTGTGTGGAGGATGGGTTCCCCTAGTGCCTCTTGTAGTAATCTTTGCATGGCTGCTAGGTCCCGCCGGAGTGCTCTCTCTTCCTCCCAGCTTTGTTGCCTGGCCTATAAGGCTGCCTCCTGGCAAATATTGCTTGACTCGGCTAGGACCTCTGCAACCTTCTATGCGATCCGGTCCCTCCTGCCCCACTCTTTAGTCCTGATTTGCTCAATCTATCTCTTCACCTCCTCCCTCCTATAGGTTGAGTCAGGGATTCGATACGATCGTTTGTCTAGGGCAGATGCTGGGGGGTCGAGTGATAAGAGAACTGGGAACTAATCGAACAAAGTGGTGCTCGCCAATTTCCCTAGCCGGCCTGCACGAGAGCATCCCCACTCTCCCACATAGAACCTATATAGCCACTCTAGCAAAACTCTCCTTAGCCACCTGTATCCCCAAGAAAAGTCCAGCGACCTCTCTCTCTTGTGGAAAGCTGGGTCTCTCCAAGCATCACGTGCTCCTACTGCTAGTAGGAAGTCCTACCATGCCTCCTATTCCTCCCCCGCCATGCCCTGGTAGTTTCTGCCTTTGCCCTATTGGTCCTTTAAGGCCTCCAAGTTGTTGAAGTCTCCTTGACAAATCTAGGAGTCCACCTTTGGGAGTCGTGCCACGATCACCCAGAACCTGTTGTATGCCCTAACCTCAGTAGGGGCATAGATATCGAGGACTCCAAGGCACAAGTCCCCAATATCTAATCTGATCCATAGAATCCTCCCTGCCATGATTGTCTTGTGGTCTTGTACACAAGAGGTGAGGCTCGGGCCAATTGAGGTGCATACGCCTCCACTCCTGCCATGGGCACCGATGGCATGCTCTCAGTAAGTGTGTGAACTCCCCGAGAGTACCTTCCCTACCCGCTGGGCCTATTCGGGAGTGAGCTTGTGCTCCTGTAGAAGTAAGATGTGTTGGGTATCTCACACGCCTTACTTACGCCTACGCTCATATGGGAGTGTGCGGGTGATCACTAGGACACTGGGGCACTTTTTACTCTCGGTAGGAGAGGTTTTTTCCCCCAGATTATGTGTACTATTTTGTATGTGCTTGTGGTGCACACTTACGGGCACTTACTCTGTTCGGGTGTGAACAGCCCCTTATAACCCTAAGGTAAGTAAGTGTTCGGGTGTGAACAGCCCCTTATAACCCTAAGGTATAAGGGTTATCATTTGTACTTTCAGCTAACACTCTATTCAGTACTATTGCATTGGGTATCGTGCTCAACTCTGTCTCTCACTCTCACACTGTCTACTGCACTTCAGCTGCACCTCGATCCTCTCCCATCTGACATTTGGTATCAGAGCTCAGCTCAGAGCAGTCTTCAGTCTGCAGTCTGCAGCCCACGCCAGTTCAGCCAGCCCCCGCCAGTTCTGCCCCAGCTGCCTGTTCCTGTCAGTCCGTCAGCGTGCAGCACCAGACGACACCTCTGCCCAGCGTGCAGCTCCAACAATCAGCGCGCAGCACCGCCCTGCCCAGCGCGCCATCTGTCCTGCACAGCGCGCCCTGCCCAGCGTGCCACCTGTCCTGCACAGCGCGCCATCTGTCCTGCACAGCGCGCCCTGCCCAGCGTGCCACCTGTCCTGCACAGCGTGCCGCCAATTCTGCGCAGCGCGCCATCTGCCCAGCACGTACCAGTCCTGCCTGCGCGTGTCACTGACCTGCACGCCTGTACCTGTGCGTCAGCCCGACTGTACCCAGCAGTCATTACCTCGGGAATCGTGCCCGTCGTCAACACGCAGAGGTAACATTCTGCACTTTTCTTTTACACAGGAGTTCGTGCAACAGGTTCAGGTTCAGCATTGGGAAACGTGCTGAACAGCAGGTTCAGTTTTCAGCATTGGGAAACGTGCTGAACAGCAGGTTCAGTTTTCAGCATTGGGAAACGTGCTGAACAGCAGGTTCAGTTTTCAGCATTGAAAAACGTGCTGTGTCTGTCTGTGACACATTGAATGCACATTTTGGGGCTTTTGTAACAGACATTTGTGACAGAAATTTTGGGCAGAAACTTTTGGGGCTTTTGATGTTTTAGTGCTGCTGAGCACTAATTGCACCTTGGGAAGCGTGCATCAGTGACAGTTTTTTTGACAGAGTACCCTTTGCACATTAATTGCAGACTTGTGTTTGCTGCAATTTCTGGAAATTTGCAGATTTCCAGCCCGTACTGCATTCACATTGCTCTATTGCCTTTTGGGAAATAATGGCAAATCAGGGAGGAGATGTATTCACCTATGTGTCCAAGGAAGACCGATTGGATGGGAACAATTATTCCCTTTGGTCTTTCATGATGAAGAATGTATTAGTGGCCAAAAATTTGTGGGATTATGTCAGTGGAGAGGAAGCACGACCGGGAGTTGTGGCTCCCGCTACTCCTCCTCCAGGAGGACGTGCAAGAGGGCAACCTCAGCCCCCTCCACCTCAGCCCGCTCAGCCACTTCCCCCAAGAACTGCAGCTCAGAAAGCTTGGGATACACGGGATGCACAGGCTATGTCGCTGATTGCATTGGCAGTTCAGCGGACCATCATTCCTCATATTCGTTCAGCAGCTTCTTCACAAGAAGCTTGGTTGACATTGGAGCAGATGTTTGCAGGAAAGAATGAGACTCGCATCTCTTTCTTGAAGAAAGAGCTAGAGACTCTAAAGATGAATGAGGGTGATTCTATGCAGGATCATCTCAACAAAATTCAGGACTTGCGGGAGCAGCTCATGAATGTGGATGAGTACTACTCAGATGCGCAGCTGATTTCTACGACATTGAATTCACTGCCTCCCTCTTACTTGGCTTTTCATACTGCCTTGAACCTCACTATGAGGATTTCGAAAGAGCCCATCACTTTCATTCAGCTTGTCAGTTTGCTTCTAGAGGAGGAGCAAACTAGACGGAACAGTGGTGTGGATGGTATAGCCTCTGAGCAGGCTTTTATGTCAAGGCAGAAGGATAAAAACAGCCAAGGGAAAAATGCTTCGCAGAGTTCTGGTAGTAGTAGCACTTCACAGACAAGTCAGAAACAGGGGGACACGCAAGCCAAAAAAGGAAAATGCCATTACTGCAAGAAGCCTGGCCACTATATCACTGAGTGCAGGAAGCGCATCGCCAAAGAGAAGAAGAAGGAGTCAGGGATGTCTGTTTCTGCAGCTCCTTCCACTGCTAGTGAGTCCGCGTCCTTTGTTGCAGACAGGGACTATTGTTTTTACACTTGCAGTTATGATGTCTCTTGGGCTGATAGAGCATTTAGCTCTACAGAGGATGCTGACACTTGGTTCTTTGACAGTGGTGCTTCACGGCATATCACATCTCGTAGAGATTTGTTTGCTTCTCTTGGTGCACCTCCCGTTGGGAAATCTGTTCAGTGTGCTAATAATGCATCATACCCTGTTCGTGGTATTGGGGAGATTCAGCTTACAGCCATTGATGGCTCTATTCTCCGCCTACAGGATGCTTTGTATGTGCCTGGCATTAAGAAGAATCTGCTTTCCATTTCTTCTATGGCACGTTGTGGTTTGCAGGTCACCTTTGATGATGACCGTTGCATGGTCCGTGACAAGGAACACATGACATTGGTCTTGACAGGTTCTCTGTGTCATGGGTTATATGAGTTGGATGCTCTTTCGGTAGATCAGTCTGCATATTTGACATCCACTCTTACTCCTGCTATGTTAGAGGCAGAGTTATGGCATGCTCGTTTGGGGCATGTAAACTATGGCAGCTTGATGCTATTACAGCGTACTCAGATGTTGGATGGATTACCTCTCTTGGAGAGACCTCCTGAGCATTTATGCGAGGGTTGCATTTTGGGGAAAATGCATCGTTTCTCTTTTCCCCGTGATGTTGCTTTTAGAGCAACAGCCAGATTGCAGCTTGTGCATTCGGATGTTTGTGGGCCCATGCAGACACAGTCATTGGGTGGTTGTTACTATTTTGTAACATTTATTGATGACTTTACATGTTTGTGCTGGGTCTACTGCTTGAAAAAGAAGTCAGAAGTGTATGATGCATTTTTGGCTTTCAGTGCACTTGTGGAAACTCAGTCTGGTTGCAAGATTAAGACTCTCCGTTCGGACCGAGGGGGGGAATACATGTCCTCTATGCTGAATTCTTATTTGCAGCAGAAGGGCATTATCCATCAGTACACTACTGCATATACTCCACAGCAGAATGGGGTAGCAGAGAGGAAAAATCGGTCACTTATGGAGATGGCCAGATGTATGCTGAAGGCAAAGAGTTTGCCTCATAGTTTTTGGATGGAAGCCGTCATGTGCGCTTGCCACATTTTGAACAGATGCCCTACCAAGGCCTTGAAAACCGTCACACCTTTTGAGGCTTGGCACAGCCGCAAACCTTCTGTTGGCCACTTCCGTATTTTTGGGTGTCTTGCATATGCCCATATTCCACAGGTACTTCGAAAGAAGTTGGACAACAAGGCTGTAAAATGCATCTTTATGGGATATAGCAGCGAAAGCAAAGGCTACAGACTCTATGATCCCGTGACCAAGAAGGTTTTTGTCAGCAGGGATGTTGTATTTGATGAAAAATCAGAATTATCCTTGGCTGGTTTTGATACATATCAGGCTGCCCGTGATGTCTTTGAAGGGCTGCTGCCCATCACATTTGGTGATTCAGCTGGTACTTCAGCAAATGAACCTAATGTTCAGCCAGCTGCTCCTATGGAACATGCAGTAAATCAGCACATTGCTGAAACTGAAATTCAGCAGGAACTTGTACACAGTCAGGAAGCAAGACAGGTGCCTAGATGGTACACGCAGACTATGAGAGATAATCATTTGGAAACACCCTTGGCTGGTCGTACTCGAAGGCAAACTCGACTGCATGATTCAGCACATTCCATGGAGTTTGTTATGGCAGCATGTACTCATGATAATGAGGAGCCTGAATGTTTTGAGGATGCACGACATAGTGTGCATTGGATGGCAGCCATGCAAGCTGAATTGGATTCTATTCATAAGAATCATACTTGGGATTTGGTGTCTTTGCCAGTTGGCAAGCGTGCCATTGGTACGAAATGGGTCTACAAATTGAAAAGGAATGCAGATGGATCCATAGATAAGTACAAGGCACGGCTGGTAGCTAAAGGCTACGCACAGAAAAAGGGCATTGACTATGAGGAGACCTTTGCTCCTACCTCCCGTATGACGACCATTCGGTCTATGATTGCCTTGGCTGCACATTTTGGTTGGAAAGTGCATCAGCTGGATATAAAGACTGCATTCTTACATGGGGAACTTCAGGAAGAAGTGTATGTACAGCAGCCCATTGGTTTTGCAGTTGAAAGCTCAGAAAATTTAGTATGCAAGCTGAAAAAAGCTCTATATGGTTTGAAACAAGCTCCACGAGCTTGGTACGCAAAGATAGATGCTTTCTTGCTTAGTCAGGGGTTTGTAAACAGCCCATCTGAGTCTACCCTTTATGTACATAAAGAGGGGGGATCCATGCTGATTTTGTGTCTATATGTAGACGACCTTTTGCTCACTGGAACACGTGCTGATCAGATTTCAGCATTCAAAAATAATTTACAGCAAACTTTTGACATGTCTGACTTGGGTATTTTGCACTATTACTTGGGCATCCAGTTTGTACATGATGCTAGAGGCATTGGATTATGTCAGTCAAGGTACATTGGGCAACTTCTTGAGAAGTTTGGCTTACAGGATTGCAAGCCAGTTTGTACACCCATGGAACCTGGGCTCAAACTGTCATTACATGATGACAGTGATTTGTTTGATATCCATACTTATGCTCCAGCAGTGGGATGTCTCATCTATCTATGCCACACTCGGCCAGACATACAGTTTGCCGTTTCAGTTTTGAGCAGGTACATGCATCAGCCTCGTATGTCACATTGGCAAGCTGTGAAGCGTGTGTTTCGTTACTTGCAGGGTACTAGAGCTCTTGGATTGCTTTATGCCAAGGGGAAACCACTGCAGTTACATGCTTACAGTGACTCTGATTGGGCTGGTGATTTTGATACTCGTCACTCCACTAGTGGCAATTGTTTCTTTCTTGGCTCGTCATGCATTTCTTGGCTTAGCAAGAAACAATCCACTGTTGCCACGTCGTCATGTGAAGCTGAGTACAAGGCAGCCTTCACTACTGCAGTTGAGTGCGTATGGCTTAGACGCTTACTTGCTGATTTGGATGTATCTGTTACGGAGCCTACTCCTTTATATACTGACAGTCAGAGTGCCATTGCAGTGGCACGGAACCCTGTGTTTCATGCTCGCACGAAACACATAGAGATTCACTACCACTTTGTCAGAGAGAGGCTACATGCAGGTGATATCAGCCTTGTCTACTGTCCTACCACCAGCAATGTGGCAGACATCTTCACCAAAGCTCTTCCACGAGACAAATTTGAAGCATTTCGCGATGCTTTGAAGTTGACGCCCTTTGGTGGCGGATGATCCTTGTACACTTGATCACTCTTCACTCCAGGGGGGTTTGTTGGGTATCTCACACGCCTTACTTACGCCTACGCTCATATGGGAGTGTGCGGGTGATCACTAGGACACTGGGGCACTTTTTACTCTCGGTAGGAGAGGTTTTTTCCCCCAGATTATGTGTACTATTTTGTATGTGCTTGTGGTGCACACTTACGGGCACTTACTCTGTTCGGGTGTGAACAGCCCCTTATAACCCTAAGGTAAGTAAGTGTTCGGGTGTGAACAGCCCCTTATAACCCTAAGGTATAAGGGTTATCATTTGTACTTTCAGCTAACACTCTATTCAGTACTATTGCATTGGGTATCGTGCTCAACTCTGTCTCTCACTCTCACACTGTCTACTGCACTTCAGCTGCACCTCGATCCTCTCCCATCTGACAAGATGTTGATTCATCTCGCAAGGGCAGGCTGTAGCTCCTACGGAACAATCAACTTCCTGGAACCACGTGCTCCACTATAGTGAAAGCTATTCACATTCCAGGATGCAAGATGTAGACTCATGGGGGAACTTGTGACTGATCGAAAACATATGTTCGGTGTGGAAGCTGCTGACAAAGAAGAGGAGCTATGAGGCATGTGGATATGCTTTGTTGCCGTCCTGGATGGTGAACTCCATTTCCCCATATTAGCCCTCGGGCGTGGACCATGGGGGTGATGGATGCGCTTGGTGGTATCACCAGGGCATCTATTAGGCAAGCTAAGAGGCGAGAGTCTCTACACTGGTAAAAGTGGGACGTCTGAGCTAGGGGCCACTTGATCACATCGATCGGAGCTCTCCACTGCAGAGGGGCTCGAAACGTAATGCTTAAATGTGAGACCTTGGCCCTAGCCCACCAGTTAATGTCCATCATGGAATGTGGCTACTAATGGGAGAAAAGTACCGGTTTACCTTGTCCCATCCACTAGGTGATGTGGTCTACCACCTTGCTCTTCACCTCCTCCTCTATCTGTGTTGTTGTCTAGTCTCTTGTGTGAGAGGTCTGAAGGAAGAAGGCGTAGTTTGGTCCATCCGGTGGTGCCGGTAAATGGACCTTGCCGCTTCTTGACTTGCGCACCACGAAGATTCCCACCTCTAAGGGTAGTGGGAACTCCCCATGCTCCGCAACTCTTAGGTAAGATCACAGCCCATTGCGAAAAAACTCATGTGGTAGCACGTGCGCCTGTCTCAAGAAAGTGTGAGAGGCGGCATGGACGGATGAGTTGGTGGTTGTGTGTAGGAGGAAAGGGGGCTTGACTGCCGATGAGTGGAGGATATTATCGTATGGGGCTCCTCCCCTCCTGTGGGGGGTGGGATGGGTTGGGGGGGGGGGGGGGGGGTTTACCTGTACAGGGTGGGGATCAAGGGGGATGGTCGACAAGGGTGATGGTGGGGAGATGGGGAATAGAGGGGTGGTGGGTGGCACCTAGAGGGTGTGGGGGTGGGGCCAGTAGCTCTGGAAGGGTGGGGGGGCATGGGGAAGGGGGGGGGGGGGGGGGGATGTGTTCCGCTGGGGGAAGTAGCCTATGATGCCTCCGTGGGGGGTGGATGCATAGACTTGTGGTCCTGCCGGGTGGGGGAGGGGACCGCGTGGTGTTCTGCCGGGGGGGAGGGGGGGGGGAGGTACTCGTCCCCCTTTTCCTTGCTACTGTTGTGGCTGTGTCTGAGGGGGTGGCTACGGCCCCCCCTGCCGTCTCCCCTTCTGTCGTCTCTAGACCCATGTGAAGCCGTCTGCATCCCCTTGTGGGCCTGTCGGTGAAGCCATCTTGGCTCTGAATCGCGTACAGTCTACTGTGTGATGCCCAAACTCATGGCAATGCAGGCACTGCCTTGGCTGCCCGGTCACAATAACTTGCTGCCTAAAGGAGTATCCACCTGCCTCAATCTCCAGAAACTGTGGTATATTCTGTCTCTTTCATTGCCACCCGTACCTTTGGGACTCCTGCTGTTGTCACTGCGTCCGCGAAGGAGGCGGGAAGGACAGAGCTGAAGAGCCGTGCAAAGTCCTCCACTAGCTGGCGATACTCTACCTCCAGTCCAAGGAAGAGTAGGGTGACCGGATGTCTGAGGAATCTATTGTGGAGCACAAATGCCTCCACTATGAAGCCTTTGTACCAAGGAACCATGCAGATGGCCGCTTCGTCGAAGCATAGGGTGAACTGGCTACTAGCTCATGGGTTGCATCTGCCAAGGTGAGACGTACCATGAGGATCCCTTGCCCCATGAGAACCGCTTCCACGATCTATGCCGTGCCAATGCGCATTGTGGAGTGAAGCCAATCCCGAAGCCGAGCCCTGGATGGGGAGTGTAATACAACCTGACCAAAGATCATGGGTTCTTCTAGCTCCAGCTCTGTGGCACAGACTGCTAAGAGTTGTTCCTCAGAGAGGACGACGTACAAGGTGTTTGACTGGGGGACACTTGCAGAATGCGCCGGTGTCTGACCTGAGGTTTTCATTGCACGTCCCTACTAAGAGACATGCCAATCACATTGCTGAACTGCTGGAGGGGGGGGGGGGGGGGAGTGTTGCTACAAATGGAGGGAGCACCCGGAGGGGGGGGGGGGCTGTGCGATGTCGATGAAGGGGGGGGGGGGGGGTGTTCTGTTTTTTGATGGTGATGGAGGCACCGGGCGCCACAAAGGATGTTTCTAGATTGAAGTTGCATGGGTGAGGGGCTTGGAGCTGCCAGTTGAAAGGGACGGGGGAGTGCGGGAATGGGGGGGCTGAGCGTCAGATTTGGGAAGCGTAGAGGGGTGAGAATGGGGCCAACAACATAGAATGTCATGTTGGGCGTCTGATTGGGGGTCAACGCAAATCGGAACCAGGGCGGAGCTAGGTTGGTGTGAAGAGGTTTTACTGGTGGAGCGAGAGCAGAGCCAAGGCGGGGGGGGGGGGGGGGGGGTGTGACGGGTGTGGGCAGCGTTGTGGGAAGTAGCTTGATGGCGCAACAGTTTGGCGGGGGGGAGAGGCACAGCGTGTTGCGGGAGGGAACATGTCGGTGAAGCAATTGGGTCGCGGGAGGCACTGTGGCAAGTCAACGGGAGAGATGGGGGTTGCGGGAGCATGATGGCAGGTGAGCGGTGACGGGCGACAGAGCGTTTTTTTTCCTTCATTGTCCCTTTCCTTGGATTGACTAAATATAGGGGAATCACTGAGACATTGATGCATATGATAGATTGTCCTAGAAGTGCATGAGCTATAGGAGAGATCCAAACAAGTACATGATCTTATCGGTGCTCATATCTTGAGCATGCCTAGATGCTTTCAAGGATTTACGTAATAGCATAAGCATTACCCATCATGGAACCTTGCTTGTTTGGATAACATGCACTTTAATCCAAGGATTTGTTGAGTGCACCTAGCCACTCAATTATCTAATAATTTCTATGATTTGAGCTATGTCTGATCACATCTCAATTCTTGAGAGCTTATTGAAAATCTTGAGAGCTCCAAGTACGAGTGCCTGGATGGATCAAGTCTACTAGAGCTTGTTGTGGATCCAAGATCAATGGATTTCAAACAGATCAAACGATAGGTTTTCTTCAAATTGAGATCAAGAAATGTTTCAATCTCCATGGACCCAAGAGTTTAGGCTTAGGAGGAAAGTGGATCTAGTCCTATTTTTCTCCATGATGATTACAACGATTTCATGGTGAGGCAAGCAAAAGCTAGGCAGTTCTAGCTCTTGGCTAGAACTGCTTGCATAAGTTCTATTTTTTAGGTGGGTGCTTGTTTTGCTCATAAGTTCTCAACTAGAAGGCAAGACGATTGTTCCTATCATGTCCTTGCAACAAGTTTGTTATACTCAAGCAAAGCCAACAAGAAAACATGTGGAGATTTGGCTGATGCAATGGAGATTATGAAGGGCAGTGATGTCAAAGTGCAAGATTCTAGATACCTTGAAATGTCTGCCTATCCCCTTGTGCTGTATGTTTTTGTAACTGAAGGTGTGTGGTTTAAGAAGAAATATGTCTCTCCTTAATGTTATAATGGATGGAGAGACCTATTATCTTAAGAAGGTAACTTTTATTGTATTAGTTGTTTCTCTAACTAGTAAGAAGATACTTGTGATGGATAAGATTCATGTTAGGTGCAATTTCCATTGATAGCACGTTCACAAGGAGTTTGAGCTTGCGCTGAGAGAAAAAATGAATCTTGCATTTAATTCAAATAGGATGTTTTTTGTTTGGGAAGGGAACCACCAAAATAGTGGCCTAGATGGAGCTTATCAGGAAGAGGTTTGGAAATAGAAAGTCATGACATCTGAGGGTTATAAGCACATTATTGATCCCACTAGGTTTAGTCACTGCTTTTTCTCGCCTTTTATACATAAATGAGTACATATTGAACTATTTGTGTCTTTTAAGGATTATGTCACTCTCATATCGACTAAAATCTCTCTTTCATGAAGCTTGAATGACCATGGAGTGATAGTTAAAACCCTCAAAGACACATTGGTTAATACTTCCAATATGTGTGATTATGAAAATGTATTTGCAAGAGCAACCATCACAAGTTTCTAGAAGCTTGGGGACAAAGACTAATCGTGAATCAAAAAGCTCCCCATCATGGTATCACTGACAAGAGAGGATATGGTGCAATTAGTTTATCAAGTGTGTATGCTTTGTTTGTTAACTTTCTAAACATATGTGTGCACTTTAAATATTCTACTAAAAATATGTTTGAGTTTAGCTAGCAGTTCTTTAGAGAGGTATTGCTAGACATGATTGAGAAAGATGCATTCAAGACTTTGGATGATTAGTATGTATTTCATCAGAATGTATGTAATTTAATTCAAAGTGTTAGATTTTCAATTGACAGCTAGGGTGTAAAATGACTCCATTGATCCCTTGAAAGACTTGTCTTCACATGAGAGTATTGATAGAGGTATGCTATTTGAGTTTCCTTTTGATTATTCTGATGAAAGGCCCTTGGTTGCTTTTTTGGATTCGTCTTTTGTCTTTTGATTTCATAGGGCATCAATTTATACACCCTCACATGTACCACCATGTGTTCCTGCCATATTTTTTGCCCCACGCAAGTCATGATTGTGAATTGGATCTCTACTTCTTTGGAGTGATTACATAGCCATGGGTAGGGATTTAACAATATCAATTACAAATGAGGAAAAGTAAGATTTATTCTTATTTTTTGGCATAGATTCCTTCATCTTTCTATCTTTCCATGGCATTCAAATGAAAAATGATTGCTCAGTTTCTATGTTTGCTCAATCTTGTTGCGCTCCATTTAAAGTTAAACTCTAGAAAAACAAGGTGATTGTTAGATTCTAAGCCCTTTCCTCACTTTTTTCCTTTAGTGAAATGCCTTCTGAGATAGGTCTACTATCCGCCCTTGAGCCACCCACACATTCTTTAGCTCCCCAGCCCCCTCCGTGAGACCCATTATCTCAATGCTACTAGCAGACCATGTGAGATTCGGGGATCCTTCTACCGGATTCCACTCCAAGGGGCTCCTAGAAGATTTGTTTGGCTTGCATCTCATGCTTCATTTGTGGCATTGTTTATAACTAATTATATAAAGCATTCTGAGCCAAATAGTTGGGTGGAGGCTTTTTAGTATCCCCAATGGTAAGAAGCCATGGAAAAGGAGCTAGAGAGCGTTGACTGAAATGGGACTTGGACCTTGGTGGATCGTCCAAGCCACAAGAAAAGTCATCAAGAAAAAGTGGATTTCTAGGACTAAGCTAAAAGTTAATGGGACTTTAGACAAGTACAAGGCTCGCCTAGTGGTGCAAGGGTTTCGGTAGAAGCAAGGTATTGACTATGAAGAGAGCTTTGCTCCTACTACACGGTTGATATCCTTTCATCTATTGGTTATGCTAGCCATTCACTACGGTTAGCTAATCTATCAAATGGACATCAAATGTGTCTTTTTGAACGGTTATTTGGAGGATGAAGTCTGTGCGGAGCAACCTTGCGGATTTTCTTCTATTGACTAGGATGATAAGGTCTTTCACTTGTGTAAAGCTCTTTACAGGCTGAAGCAAGCACCACAGTCTTGGTTCCAAAGACAATTGAAGAATCTTATCATGATGTAAGAGCGTTTAAACTTTTTTTTCATTGAGTACTAACGTTGTGAATGAGGATTTGATTTGAGTAATCTTTGTAGATTCTTCATAGAAAAAGGATTACTTTAAAAATCCTTAAATTAAAAAGAGGTATCAACTTATATAAGGATTGACCTTTTCAAAGGTAATACATAAGAAGAGGTCACCGGTTAGTGCGGATGTTGCGGATACTATAGTTAGTGGAGGAACAATTGTTGATAGAAAGTGAGCGAGCAAGAGAGTGAGGGTCTGATGTTTGGAAGATGTGGCAACGACATTAGAGTAGGTGCACTTGTGGGCGCTGCAGGATCCAAAGCTGTTGCAGCAGGTGCAAGAGGAGCGCCTATTCAAGAATGTGTGGATTCTGGTGGTTGGAGATCAGGATTTAGAAAGTCTACTCTCATTTTCTTGATGATGCAGAAGTCTGTGACAATAACGAAGATGCGTCACGAGTTATTAGCCACATCTGATCATTACAGTCAATCCTCCACCCTTAAGATGCCGGCATTGATCCATGACAGCTGTGCGAGCATGCAAGATGTGTGGAGAGAGTGGAACAACAAAGACGCATTGATCACCTTCCATGACACTAATGGCATGGACACCCAAGGCCAATCAAATATAGACAACATCAAACCCTTCTTGGAAAGGTGCCAGCATAATCTGTGATCAACAGCTTTGTTGAGAGAGTCCACCTTATTTGGTGCATCATGCAATCCATGAACAATAGAGTAGTGGACGATTGCAGTCTCATGAAGCTCATCTGCAAATATGATGTCACTGTGTTGCTGGTCACGACCCACCTAGATGCAAATCCCAACCATCCTATCTACAGTTAATGTTAGAGTTGGTAGGTGCAATAGAAGTTCACATGGGTTGCCATACAAGCCATCAACATGGAGTCCAAGCTGGCATATCAGTCTATTTATCTTGTTGTCGACAAGCTTAAGCGGTTGTCCATCCTCTTGGGGTTTCGCGCATCTCATAAGACTGCCATTATCACCCTCTTCACCAAGGTTCACCTAGGACTTTTCCAGATATGGCAAGTGCACCCAACAAGTGCCTAACTAGCAGTAGCTGCCAAGTGTTAGCGCACTCCTCACCAACCCTCATTGATGTGTTGTCAAGCTCCATAGTGTTGGGAATTGGGTCATGGTTCTTACCATGAATAGGAGCCAACTGCTTGCGCATCCCCACCAACCCTCACTAGTTACCACACAACTGCTACCAAGCTCCATAGTCCCAGGGTACTAGGTCATGGTCCTCAGCATTGATAAGAGCCAAGTGCTGGTGCACCCCTCACCATAAAGGAGGTCTACAAGATCACCGGGGCACAAGTGTTGATAACTTTGTGCTTCATAGTTCCAAGTTATATATAAAGTATGTGAGCGAGGACGAAAAATGGCAAATGATTGAAGTGATGTTTGTGCATAAAACGATCCATTCAGCTCAACACTCATTTCAGAATCTGATAATGCTAGATTCTCAATGTTGAGAAAAGCTTGGACCCTCTACAACTTCAATGGGGTCAAAGTCTCTAGGATTTGTGTAAGCTGAAAATGGAACACGTATTCTGCCAATTGAGAGTGTTACACTTGCAATTTAACCAACTCTACTTGGACCTTTGAAATTTCACTCCTCTTTTCACAAAAGCAACCAATTTTCCAAACATAGTCAGAATTTAGGATGATTGAACACGAAAGTTTGGAGAAGAGGATATTTTTTTGGGATTAAAGGCTCATCATGTCTTTTGCAGTGTTTGGGTGTGCGTGCACCCTTACACTCGTACTTTATATGTATTATGAAAACCTAAAGTGGTACATCTTGTCATTGTACCAAACACTTTGTGTGTTGTGCTGTAACTCTTTCTGCTCACTCTCCCTACTCTGAACTCTGCATTCAAACTTATCTTGCACTCTATCTTGATCCTTGCACATTGACATCAAACTAGTATCAGAGCGGGAAAGAGGCAGCTCAGGAATGCATGGGTCCCAAGACGGTGAACAAACGAGCAGGTTGGGCAGGTCAACATGTGACGAATTAGGCAGGCGGCAACTAGACGTGACACAGGTGACAAGTGCGTAGGACCTCATAGTACAGAGGAGTTTCGGAAACGGGGGAAACAAAAACGGAAAAAATTGGAGTTTAGGAGTTTCGGCCAAATATTGGAAACGGGAAATGACATTTCGGATTATACACTAAAATAAATATAGTATTATGTGGGTATGTAAATATATCAATGCCTACAACAACATGTACCCAAATTTCATCCAAAACCTTTGAGTCTTCATGTCATATGATTGAAATCATGATTCATTACACATGTCACTACTCACGAGTGAAGATTGAGGAGGCAAGACTCAATGGTTGAAACTTAAGATAGCTTAACACATTTAAGAATCAAATTTCAAAACTTAAGATAACAAAATGAATTATAATTTATGATCCATGAATCATCTATGATCCAAAGAGTAGTCAAGACTGATATCAAGAACAATGGAGACTAACATTGAGAACAATCGAACAAGAATCAAGATGCATAATAACTGAAATCAAGATGCAATGACACATGTAACTATGTCATGTGAATAATCTGTCAAAACTCCAAAGTCCAGTGAGCACTAAGCACTATGTACTAGTCTCTAGACTCTAGTAACTACTGAGTAATAAGTATCAACATCAATAAACAATTGGCAACTCTAGTTTGGGATTTGCAATGCTAAACTGACTCCTGTGTATCACGAGTCACGACTCATCCGGACTCTGAAATTGGAGTCTACCTTATCATCGGAAGTTGGAGCCATGAAGCCTATATCTTTGCAAGTTGCCATTCAATTGGCTGAGCGTTATGGGCAGAAATACAAGAGTTTCCATCCAAAAACAGGGCATTTATTTCAGCCTACACAGTTTCCAAAGACATCAGACCATTATAGGCATGTAAGGACTGATTTTCAGCATGGTGGGAAGCCAATAAATGTTCAGAGCAATACCTACAGCAAGATACCAACTTTCCCCACTTTTTATGGACCAAAGCAGGGGAGCAATTTCAGATCTAATGCTGAAAATAAGTTTGATGGAAAAACGACTGATATTAGTGCCAAAATTTTAGCCCCTATCCAAGGCAAGCATGTGTCTAATGACAAGCTTAAAGAAATGTATGTCAAAGGGTTATGCTTCAAGTGCGGGGAGAAATAGTCACCTGATCATAAGTTCAAGTGTAAGGCTAAGAATTTGAAGGTTAGTATGATTTTTGAAGATGATTCTGATGTTGAACCTATTGAGGGAAGTCTAGCACAGCTTGAAGGCTCTACTTCTCAAGAAGAGATGCATGAAAATGAAGAGAGTATCCATGATGAGTTTTATGACCCAATGGATGGCTTCCTTTTTGATCCGGGTGGTCATTACATGGATGATTCTTGGACTGATTTACATTCCTCGCTATGTTCCATATCAAATGACGCATGGAGTGGTTCAAGAGGGGACAATACCCTACGCCTCAAAGGCCAAATCAATGGAAGGATTGCTCACATACTCATTGATACGAGCAGCACACATAGCTTTATTAACTCCAAATCACTCAATGGGTTGAAATTGAGTACACAGGATATGTTTTCTTCCCTAAAGATCCAAGGGGCAAATGGAGACTTTGAAAATAGTAATCAATGCTGCCCAAATGTTCCTATTACTTTATCTCCATTGTGCACTACATCAGTGAGTTTGATTGCATTAGAAATGGGTCCCATTGGCATTATACTTGGCTGCAATTGGCTGAAATCTTTGGGCAGATTTACTATGGATCTTAATAAGCTGGAAATGAAATTTCAATGTTATGGACAACAAGTAATTCTACATGGTGTTGAGAAGAAGAAAATGGAGGTGATTAGCCTCAAGAAGATAAAAAAGGAGATAAATGCAAAGGCATGCATGTTCACTATTCTTCTTTCGAAGATTGATGAGGATCAGCCATCTCCTCCAACCAATGACATAGACCCATATCTTTGCAAGTTGCTGAAGAATTATGATGATATTTTTCAGCGACCTACTTCTTTTCCTCCCAAAAGAGAAGTGGATCATCCTATAGACTTGCTGCCCAACACCAAGCCTATTAACAAACCACCATATCACCTCTCCAAAGTGGAAAGGGAAGAGGTAGAGCGCCAAGTGAAAGAGCTATTAGAAATGGGTCTCATCAAGGCAAACCAATCGCCTTTTGTCTCTCCGGTCTTTCTTGTAAAGAAGAAAGATGGCTCTTTTCGCATGTGTATCGACTACCGCGATCTTAATAAGGTCACTATCAAGAATAGGTATCCAATACCTAGAATAGAGGACCTCCTAGATGAATTAAAGGATGCTAAGGTGTTCTCCAAGATTAACTTGAGATCGGGGTATCATCAAATATGCATGAAGGAAGGGGATGAGTTTAAAACAGCCTTTAGGACGGAAAGAGGCCTCTATTAATTCATGGTTATGCCTTTTGGTTTATCCAATGCTCCAGCTACATTCCAATCTCTTATGAATAAGATACTTCACCCCTTGCTATTTGAGACAATTTTGGTGTTCTTTGATGATATTTTGATCTATAACAAGAGCAAAGAGGACCATTTACAGCATGTAAAAGAAGTCTTCGATATATTGAGGAAGCACAAACTATTTGGCAAGGCAACTAAGCGTTCATTCATGACAAAGGAAGTTGAATACTTGGGTCATATAGTGGGAGAAGATGGAATCAAAGTGGATCCTAAGAAGGTGCAATGCGCCAAAGAATGGCCTAACCCAACTAATGCTACTTCTTTAAGAGGTTTTCTTGGGTTATCATCGTTTTACCGTAGGTTTATGAAGAATTATGCTCATGTTGTAGCTTCTCTTATCGATTAGCTTAAAAAAGAGGCCTTCTTTTGGGACGAAATCGTTGACAAGAGCTTTAATGAGCTGAAGCAATTGCTTGTTTCAATACCAATACTAGTTTGTCCTGATTTTTCCAAGACTTTTACCATCTACGCGGATGCTAGTGGTAGAGGTTTAGGGGCTGTTTTGGTTCAAGAGCATGGTATCATTGCATTTGAGAGCAGAAAATTCGATGATAAAGAGAGGGAGATGCATGTGTACGAGCAAGAGATGCTTGCTATTCTACATGCGATCAAGAAATGGCATCATTATCTCTATGGAACACATTTTAAAGTCAAAAGCGATCATAGGGTGTTGAGATATTTTCTCTCACAGCCCAACCTTTCTTCCAAGCAAAAGAGATGGCTGGCTACCTTGCAGTCATATGATTTTGAAATAGCATACATGGCTCGAAAGGATAACGTTGTGGTTGATGCGCTATCTAGAATGTGGGCATGCAGTTTATCTACAGTGTCTACAATTTATAAGGATTGGATAAACAACATCGAAGAAGAATATGTGTTGGATGAGCATGCTGTCCAAATTTTACAGAAATTACAGCAAGGACGTGATGAAGAATTTCCAAATTTCAAAGTGCATAATGGACTCTTATGGTTTAAGGGTAAAGTGTACTTGGTTCCTAATAGTAAATTCAAGCTGAAAGTGCTCCATGAGATGCACTCATCACCAATGGCTGGTCATTCGGGTCTTTTCAAGACCTTTGACAAGGTCCATAAAAGTTTTTATTGGAAGCGTTTATGGAAGGACGTCAAGGAGCATGTATCCAAGTGTTTAGAGTGCCAACAAAATAAGGACTCCACTTTATTACCAGCCGGACTCCTTCAGTCTTTACCTATTCCTACAGGCAAATGGACCGATATTTCCATGGACTTTATAACGGGATTACCTACTACTAGTCATGGATGGAATAGTATCTATGTGGTTGTTGATAGATTGACTAAATCAGCTCACTTTATTCCAACCAAAATACAATATTCAGCAAGGCAAATGGCTGAGCAATTTATGGAAGGTGTGTTCAAGCTGCATGGTATGCCAATGAGAATAGTATCGGATAGAGATACAAAATTCATGGGCAAATTTTGGAGAAGTCTATTCTCTTCTATGGGTACTTTTCTCACTCCTAGTACAGCCTATCACCCCCAAACCGATGGGCAAACGGAGAGAGTCAATCACTGGGTGGAAGTGTACCTTAGCCATTATTGTCATGACACACAAGCTTTATGGGATCGTTGGATCCACCTTGCTGAATTTTGCTATAACTTCACGTATCACATGAGCATAGGTATATCCCCATTTGAAGCACTTTATGGGTACAAAGTCCAAATCCCATTAGTTTTGTTTCATGAAGATATCAACCCCCAAGCAAAGGAAGAGTTGGAAAGGATGGAGACGCTCATGAGACAATGCAAGGACGGCATAAGGAAAGCACAAGAAGCAATGAAAGCCTATGTCAATGAGAAGAGAAGACATTTGGACTTCAAAGTTGGAGATTGGGTGTTTCTTAAAGTGCGCAAGACACACTATGCTTCATTGAAGGGTGGGAACAATAAGCTTGCTCACAGATTTTATGGGCCATATTTGGTAGTGGACAAAGTTGGAGGGCTTGCCTATAAGCTCCAAATACCTTCTTCCACTAGAATACATGATGTATTTCATGTTTCACAGCTTAAGAAGTATGTTGGACCTGATGTGCAAGAGTTGCCACCAATGGATGAAGCAGTACTTGTCATATATGAACCTGAAAGTATTATTGGAAAGAGAGAAAAAGTGCTCAGAAATCGTACTCTTACTGAGTACCTCATTAAGTGGAAGAGCCTACCTATAGAGGAATCTTCTTGGCAACCATCCACTTATGTGAATGATTTTCCTTGGTTATTGCAGGATGATACATGACAGACTGTGCAGGGACAGCTTGCTGTGAGATATTATTGTTGGCAATAAAACTATCCTGACTTTATCAAAAATTGATTTTGACATTATGGGTGATACTAGGGATTGTATACTTCATTTCTATACTTCATGTGTGTCATTTGGACCACTCTATCAAAAGTTATGACAGTTTTTGTAAATCAGCCCTGTTTGGACAGCAGCTAGTTTACTCACAGTTTGGTGTACATAAAGGTCTCTCTTATATGGAAAGTGCTTTCCTATCATATCGAAGCTACATGGACATGATTATTATCATCCTTGGCTTGGATTTGGTCAATTTATCTGTAAATCAGCCCTGTTTGGACAGCAGCTAGTTTACTCACAGTTTGGTGTACATAAAGGTCTCTCTTATATGGAAAGTGCTTTCCTATCATATCGGAGCTACATGGACATGATTATTATCATCCTTGGCTTGGATTTGGTCAATTTATCCTTAGTTTTGAGGACAAAATCATCTTAGGACGGGATGATTTGTCATGAAAGAAAATACCTTGATATATTTGTACTTTGGAATCATGCTAATTCCATACCTTGTAATTTCCAGCCCTTGTAAATTCAGCCCTTGCCTATGTAAATGTACCCTTAACTTTGGAGATGAGGAGTTAGGATAAAGAAGGCAAGAGGCTAAGAGAAAACATCTTTTGGCTCATTCACAAAATTTTACTGTTCACTTTTTTTATGTTAGCTTCCTTCTTGCTAGATGAAGCATCAGCCATGGCTGTCATGTATTTTTGGAACTCTCATCATTAATATATGGCAAGATGTCTTGGTGCAATAGTTCTTTTGTTATTTCATGTCTATTTCAGTTTTAGTTAGATTTCTTTTCCTGGTTGAATGCTTCATTACATCAATGTATACTAAACAAAAAGCAAACTTATCTAGAATGGAATCAGTACTATTATTATTTACATGTGACTTCTAGCTTGGTGGACTAGGATAGTCTCTTTTTGATTTTGGCAAGAATGGCGTTCTCCTAAGTTTGGGTTGAATAGTTGTTAGTGTAGGTTAGTTTATTTGGTTTTGATAGGTGTATGAAAGTAAATATGCTTTTATCAATTGAAGTATAATGTGAAAATGGTCAATATTGCATCAAATCTCATTTGTACACTATGTTCAAATGTGAGTTCTAGCTTGGTAGGCAAGATATTCTCTTTCTAATTTTGTCCTGGTCAATATCCTCTTGATTGTGGCTCAATTTTTTGTTTGTTAGTTTAGGCTAGTGTGTTTGGTTTTGGTTGGTATAGGAGAGTAAATGTGCTATTCTTAATAAGAATATAGTATGAAACTAATTTATCTTGTTCGATTCTTAGATTGCCCGCTCCAAGTTTACTTGATTTATAGTAATCCTCTTTGTTTGAGGATTGAATAGATGACAGGCTTTCGCTTTAGAGAAGTATACTACAAAAATTTGGAGATCAGCTTGAGAAGTGAGCTTGCCTATCTTATCAACAAGGGTGTGTGTGTAAGCACAACTCCCAAAAACTCTAAAGTGGAAAAATACAGCCCGAGAGCCAAAGAATGCCTCATACGTAGTCCTTTGAGGGAAAACTATAGTCGGTGGGCACTAATTGAGGATGTACATTGAAGTGTTAACAACCTCAATCCACAGGCGCTTAGGGAGCTCTACTGCGCATAGAGCGTGCCATGTTCATGATGGTCCGATTCCTACACTCTATGACCCCATTCAAGGAAGGGGAGTTGGTAGAGGTAAGTTGGAATGAAATACCATGCTCTTGTATGAACTTGGAAAACTCGTGAGAGGTCCCCAGCTATAGAGGATGTGACTAATCAGCAAGCACAGCAGAAATGGATGTAGACTGCATGATGGAGGCTGGAAATCGATGTCTAATGGATGTAGACAACAACAAGCGGCTTCGGCTGCGTGATGGAGGCTGGAAATAGAGGCCTAATGGATGTAGACAACAACAGGCAGCTTTGGCTGAGATGTCCTCTTTAAACTGCGTGTGGGAAGCCACATTAGGGGGGATGAAACTTGCAAAAACAAGATTGAGATGAATGGAGGGAAGTCTACCTATTTATAGAAAGTTTGGGGACCTTGTACCACACACCGTTTTTAAACTCTCTCGAACTGCGCACAATTTTAGGGTTTTTATTAATTAAGCATTTTTGGGGCTTCTTAAGTGTCTAAGTCAGCATGTAATGCTTATGTTAGCTCAATAGTTCCAGCCTCCAAGATAGTGTAGCACTCAGAACATTTAGCCTTGTACTTGGTGAGTACTCACTGTTTTCCTTCCATAAGGTCTTGATTGTTTGATGTGTCAAGATTATGGTAAGAAATAGAAAAATCTAAACATTTGAACTAGACAAGCAAAGTGGAAAGCTTCTAACAAGACTTGGCTTGATGATGTATTATAATAATGCCTGCTTGGAAACTGCTTAATTCATGGTAAGGGGTCTCTTGTCAGGTCATTATGCCAAGGTTTCCTCTATAAAAGATTATAAATTTATGCTATTTTTAGGTTTTCTAAAAAGGCACAACTTGGTTTTTATTTTCAGTTGTAGTGGATGCTACATTAAATCCCTACGTCAATAATTGGTAATCATTATAGTAATTCTGTATAAAATTCATCCATTGATTTGACACTTCAGAAGGAATGTAGATCAATAAATTTTGTAGCGTGACTCTTTGGACAGGGTTACCGGATAGAGAAAAAAGCATATTCGTGGGGAGTGGGCTTACTAATTCAAGTGTTGGTGATGTTTCAAGCTTTCTGATCAAAGCACGTGATAAGTCTGGAAATGCTGTTACATCTGACATCAGTTTACTCAATGTAACCATTTTTAACAAAAACTATCAAAGCTTGACTTTGAATGCTTCTCTTGTTCAAGGATATCCTGGAACATTTTTTATTATGTATCAGACTTTTATAGCAGGAGAGTATACAATACATGTGCAGCTTATGTCCGTGCTACTGTATGAAGCACAAAAACTTGTCAATGCTGGTAATAATGTCCTTCCACGTTCTTTATTCTGAATGAAACCTTCTCGTCAACAGAACTAGTTAAATAATAGAGGATTTCCTACTATAGCATGTTGCAACCTAACCCAAATAAAGTGTAAGAATCACATTTTGGCCCATGTAAGCTACCCACTTGATTGGGCATAAAAAGGATTTTCAAGTCAAATTGAGACTCTACATTGCAGTTCTGTTATTCAGGACTTGGATAACATCACAAGAAGTACATTGAATGCAAACTTTCCTGTTTCAAACCAAAAACAAGATTGACCATCTCATAAGCAGTGAAATTTGGATTATTCATTGATTAACAAAATAGGATATAGGATCCAGTCGCTTCCCCATCGTCCATACATGTGGAATCCGTAGATACAGGTGGATAAAATCAAAATTTCATTTGATTTTGCAGAGATATAGAAGTGGTTGTTTCAGTGTATTGCTACCCACACACACACACACACACACACACACACACACACACACACACACACACGCGCGCGCGCGCACGCACGCGCGCGTGCACGTGCACAAACACATGCATGCACTCATGTGTATGTGCACACACATACAAAAATTTCTCACCGATACTTATTCTCCCGTTCTACCTGATTGGGCATTAGGATTTTCAAGTCAACTTGAGACTTTGCATTGCAGTTCCTTTATTAAGACTTGGATTAGATTACAAAAAGTATGTTGAATGCAAACTTTTCCAGCAAAAGAGAAATGCTATTATAAACCACCTCATTGAAAAGAGATCAACGTGAAGTACGATACAAGCATTGTATCCCCAAGTTGCAGCTATTTAACCTCCGATTGATGCTGTGAGTCTACCTAAAGTTGCTCTGAGTGGCGTTGGAGGGAATGTATGATGGATGATCAGATTTCTGCCAAGGTGGCATATACAGGTAAGCTCTCTCTGCTGAATGGCAGCTGGCAATGCTCCCATGATAATATATTGGTGGCCCAACTCTATGCGACAGTAGATGTTGCAAGCTCCTCCACACCAGCCGTGCTGCCTTGCGTGACCACAAACAGTGCCTCTCTAGGCATTGCTACAGCTAATACAGGGAGCAGACACTATCCTGCTGTATCTGAGCCAACCAGCTATCTATTGCTAGACCCAGTTGGTCCACCAGACACAAGAAGTACGAGACCCTCCTCGGCTGTGGGCTATCCTGTAGGTGCTTCCAAAACGTGCGTCTGAAGAGTTTTCTGATGGAGTTCTCTTCCCAGTGTCTACTGTCAGTGAGATTCCAATCCATATCCTGCATCAGAATATGTTTTGCTGATCTGTGTTGTGTAAGTAAAGAAAGTCATTGTCATCTATGAAACTGAAGCAGGCCAATTCGACTCGTCATCTATGAAACTGAAGAAGGCTTGACCCTGTCCAATAGACATCAGATTCCCAACATCGACTCATCACATCCTCAGTACATCTCTAAGGTTAGTCTTACCCTCTCTAGTAGCAACTCATCATCCTCAATATAGAAGGCTTTATCATCTACATACTTTGAGTCCAGCAACTTTGTTGTTTTCCACACAGGAAGCCTGAGACCCCTCAATCCACTGACTTTTGAATGGAGGAGATAGGACATTGCCTCTGCAAAGAGCAGAAAAAGGTATGGAGCCAGCATGCAAACCTTGTCTGATTGATCTCTTCAGTTGTAACTCATCTTTTTTCTGCTCTCCTGTGATCACATTGTAAAGTGTTTGAGTCCCCATTGATCCATTGCCGTGGAAAGCCAGTTGTGCCATGACACCCTCTAGGAAGTCCCAATCATCCTTATCATGTGCTTTCTTAGAGTCTAGAAGAAGCACCATGATTACATGTGCCACAATCTGAGCCAACTCTGTGGCCTCAAACAAGCTGAAGATATTGTTAAGGATCCTCTGATTCTGTGAATGAAACCTGTTAACAGTGTCATGAATGATGTTTGGTAGGAGATGGCGAAGGCTGCTGATATAATCCTTGTATGTGTAGGGTAGCGAACCATCACCATGCACCAATAACATGTATTTTTACACTTTTGGGGATGTTGTTTCAATCCAAAATAAGTAAACTGAATGCAAAATTTTGATCACACCAGCAACATGTTTTTCACAAGTTGAGGTATATGGTATCAAGTCAAGAAGGTAGTCTTATGGCAAAGTAAATAGCTTCTTATCCAAGCAACAACAAGGAGAGCCTGTTTTATGAACTAGTGAATTCTGGCTATAAGACAGAATCGTTAATGGCATGTGCACGTGTCCTTTGTTAATGATGACTTGAGCATTAATTAGAAGTTTTCTAAATTTAGAGATTTGCTTCTACTTAGGAGAAAAATATGTGTGTTTGTATGTTTGTTTTGTATTTTTTTCCCTGAAAAAAGGTAGCTAATTCTATGACTCAGAAGAAAAGAATGGTAGTTTCACCATAAAGAAGAATGTACCATGTAATTCTACAAAGCATTGTCGTTTTAAAACTGATTAGCCACTGCTGTATTTTTCTACTCTGACGTCTTTGTCAAGTTTGATTGTCTGTGTTTTGATACCTTAAAAGTGTTGTATCAACCCGAATATTCATCTCTTGCTGCTAGGTGCTGTTTTCTTACCAAAATGTAAGGCCCTAGGCATGGGATTACAAGGAGGAAGGGCTGGAAAAACGTTAATGTTTTCTATCATTCCGCGTGATGCATATAACAACATAAGCCCCAAGGGAAATGTTATAATAACAGTTTACTTCACTCCTAATATTTCTTCATCAGCGAAAATATTCAGAAATAATTCCGGAATTTTCGATGTTAGCTACAGCGCAAACATTGCCCAGGCATACTCTTTGAGAATAATTGGATGCACACCAACAGCTGAACTTTCAATACCAGGGAGTCCATTTGAGGTCACAATAGTTGCAGGTACACAGTCTCTTTTCTCTTTGTCCATAATGCTTATTTTATCACAAAGAGTCATTTTCACAGAAGGCCTTCAAGTCCACACAAAATTCCATGTAAAACCCACGTGACCATCAATGAAGAACTCTAGAGGGAGGTTACCATGCAATTCTAGTACCTCCTCCTTGAATCCAAAGCACCACCTTTTCTTTGTCAAAGACTCTGGCTGCCAAGAAGATAGTTGTCAAAAGATCATTCTTGAAGCCTTGCAACCTGTGAAGAAATGCCCCATGCAGAATCAATGCTGCACTTCTTGTCAACCATATGTTCCATAAGGTACACCAATGGAAGTGGGTCTGTCTGAATGGTTCTCCTGTAAGGCACCTCTTGAATGCGTCCAAAATATTCAATCATTGGCATTTGAGGCAAAATAATTCAACTAACACATATAGAGCCACACTTTTCAAGGGTCTAGACAAGACTTGGATGAATGCAAACTATTTCCATACAAGTTGTACAAAGTATGAAGTACACCAATGGAAGAGGGTCTGTCTGAATGGTTCTCCTGTAAGGCACCTCTTGAATGCATCCAAAACATTAAAACATTGGCATTTGAGGCAAAGTAATTGTTAGCCACGAATTTAAGATATAGATCCATACTTTCCCAAGGGTCTAGACAGGACTTGGGGGAATGCAAACTAGTTCCATACAAGTTGTTCAAAACATGGGAGTGTCTGAGACTAATGTTCCTTGGTCAATAATCTTGAAGTGATAATCCTCCTATGATAATCCACCATAAGGACACCCTGCCTCGGAATGATATTCTACAAGTTGATGGATTCATTAATGGGTCTTCCACCATCTTGCCAACCATTTAGCTTTCCAAGCCCTACTAGACTTCTTTGCAATCAACATTTGTCATACACTAGCATATGATACACAATATTTAGGAATTGACAAAGAGTATATACAAACTCCCTAATCCTCCAAGTACTCCAAGGATCTTGCTTATCAAGAGAAGGTATCGGTCTGAAAGTGGATGCTTGTTAAGGCAAAAACTTTGAAAGTGATTGGAAATCACTAGGCTGTTGAAAATGTTGGTCGATGTGTTCCATGCGAACATGTGTTTACGCATTTTTATTTACACATGCATTGAATATTATATTGTTCACACTTGTGAATTCACATAAATTGACACGTGTATGTATGTTATATTAGCATAGTGCACATGAGCAAGAAAGGTAGATTTTTCTTGAAGTAGCAAGATGTCTCTAGAAAAAGTGACACTTGTAGACCCATCAAGAATCCTCTAGAACAGATCAAGAATTCTCTAGAAAGTAGTAGGCATTTGTATTGCTGAAGGTCTGTAAAAGGACCTTGATGTGAAATATAACAAATTTTTTTTTTGCAAGTAAAATGTGGCTGATTATATTACTCAAAAAACTGATTACAACAGAGTGCTCATGCTTAACAAACTAGCTGGAGCTGATGCAAAGTCACCAATACATCATGTATACAAGCCTCTCAAGGCGGTCTAGGGGATGGGGGGGGAGGGGGTATATATCGCTAGCTGGGGCTACTTGCCTGCATCACGAAGAACAGACCCTGGATGCCCCAAGTGCGCATGAAGTGACCTCAGAGCTTTTGACAAGCTCTAGACTCGCACTACACCTGATCCCATCGCCGCGGAAGGAGTGGATGATGGAGGTCCCAAGCTCTGCTAAGGTCACATGTGCTGAAAGTCTCTCTCCACCGAAAGCCGCTTGACACTGCGCCTTCCAGATATGCCATCCAGTAAGACTCTCTACGATCTCCCATACCTCCCGAGCGGTCTGTTGTGGGCTCCAGTACCTGGCTGATGGGTACATCCTCCAAACCGACCACTGGGCACGACCTGCCTTGATAATGAATATCCTCTCCTGCATCCTGGCCTCATAGAGAAGGTGACGGCCCTGTCTTTTTGCCTGCCAACAGAAAGATCTCCATGAGATACATCCAAGGCTTGGTGCTATACGCTGAAGGATGCGGCATGCTCCTCTCCACATGAGTTGCGCCTTCTCACATGACCAAAGGCAGTGCTTTGGGGTTTCTAGAGGCTATTGTATGCAGCGCTTACAACCTCCTTCCTTCTGCATCTAGGCAAGCCAACTTCCCACCGCGAAACGACCATGTGACACCAGCCATAAGAAATAGGACACCCTCCTCAGCCTCCAGCTATCCCATAGGCGGCGCCAGAAGGTCTGTCAGAAGGGCTCCGTGATGCTCTACTCTGCCTAGTGCCTGTTACGTGATGGCGCCCAGTCTATATCCTCCTGCATCTGTACATGTCTGCCAATCGTGGCAATGTACTCTAGGAACCTGGGTGGCTTCCTGGCAACCGCAGAGGCCGGCCATAGCCACTCTCTTGGATCCCACTCTAGCTCATCAAGTGCTCTGCCCTCCCAGATCCAAAAGCGCCACTCCCTGAGCTCCTTCCAAAAAACATAGGGGTCCAGTCGCCATATCTTCCCCTGAAGGCCCACCACCCGAATCCTCCTCTAGAAAAGGGCGGCAATCCCCTCATCCTGCTGCCCTCTGTCAAGGGCCAGATGTCCCCCCTCTTGAATGGCGAAGAAAGTCCCCTCCGGGGCACCACCCACTCTACCTGCCATCTGAAGGGGGATGCGTGCTGGTGAAAACCTAGCTGTCCATACCTCCTCGCCGGGCTCTATCGGCTCTCGTATCGGGGGAGCAAGCCACTCCAAAGGTATTGTTGCGTCTATCTCCCTTCTCAACTCCACTCCTGTCTGGCAGCCTGATACTCGCTGCAATACCTCCTCGTCTACCATCCTGTACACCTCCTGCCATGTCCTGATGGTACGAGCCGGGTCGTAGCCCACTGGATGTGGGGGTGCTCACCTATCCGTGCCCCTTCCCGATCTTTGACTTGGGGGTTCTAGATCACCGGCTGACGGTCTATCTCCTCCTAGCAGCTTGGGGGACTTTGGATTAGGGCCTTATGGAGGCCCTGCCAGACGCGGAGTAAGCTGCGAAGGAAAGGTGATTTGGGGGTGGTGATTTGCGGAATACAAAGAGGATGAAACACCACACTCACTCTGACTTTGGCAAGCAAAATTCAAAGAAGGAAAGGAAGAAGAAGAGTTACCAATCTTTTTCTTATAGTCACCCCTGCGTGTATTAACATACGAAAATGGATCTTTGAAGGGACTTTTACCATGATCAACATATATCACTCTAGCTTCATCTTGATCTTTACCAAAATGTTGCAAAAGTAGTGAAGTAAAAGAAGAAGGAACAAAAGTGGAAACTTGTGTACCTTGCACTGAAGTAGTAGGAATAGTACCATGTCATGCTCATCACGTCAGTTGTACAATCAAAGACCATTCTGAGGGTTCTCCTTCCCACCTCCTTGGCACTATGGCAATCCCACAAGCAACTTCATTGTGCCCTGCATAACCAAGTAATGTGCTGATTGGCAGGATCCTTTATGCTACTAACCGTAGCAAGAGTGAGATTATCATCCAATTCCTCCAGGAGTCAATTGGAAATGAGGAAGATTTGTAAACCAATGTTTGGTTTGACACTGCTGTTGTCCTACTGATCAAAACCCTCCTCCCTAGCCCTGTATTTTATCAAAAAGGAGGATGTCACAAGCTCTGTCCAGAAAGGGATCCCTCCATAAACACTCCCATTTTACCATAGTTCATCTTGAAGATCACATTTTGATAACTTCTTGGTTAAATTTTTGTGTTTGCCAGCGAATGAAACATAACCAGTAAATATATCTTGACTTTGCAGATACAGCCAACCTGTCAAACTCTTTTGTGACAGGTTTTGGATTATCACACTTTGCCACTGTGCAGAGTGACAATAGTGTGGTCGCTTATTTATATGATTCACATGGGAATCCGAGCAGTGTAAAAAGTAGTCTCTTGCAGATCTCAATTTCACCTCAAATCAACACTTCTGTTCAGAATTTTGAGTATAATGATGTGGGAAAGTATAATGCTTCTTATACGGTACAACAGTCAGGACTGTATGAGGTGTCAGCAAAATATGATGGCACTCACTTTGAAGGAAGTCCGTTTAAAGTTCTTGTTGCAAGCGATACTTGTGAGTTTTTCTTACATCTTTTGTAACCCTTATTCTAAAATAGAGAAGAACGCAAGATGTCAACACAATTGAAGTTCAAATGACATTCTATTTGTCACTCTGTGCAACGCACATTGATTGTTACATTCTAAAGTGGTATTTCTGCATCATACAGCTGATGTAACAAATAAATCAAACTTATCTGGTTCTCCTCTCTCTGTTGGTGAAGTTTCTCAATAGCCTACAAACTCCTTTGAAATGGCATATAATAGAATAAGGCAAGGCAAATTTGTTGTATGAGGCTTGGTGGCTTCAACGGGTAGGCATGTTGTCCAAGAGAGCTGCCAAAAGTATCTCAAACAAAGGAGGTTTCTTTTGTTTTCTCCTTTTGTTTCAATACTTTTTTAGAGTGGGGAAAGGGGGCTGAGGGAAAAGGGACTAGTACCTCTTGCAAACAAATGCCTCAAGGAGGATTAGTAGTTTGTTAGAGGTGTGGAGGAGCTTTTCCTTACCAATGGAGTGACACAGGTATCACAGATATGCAGTTTTGCTTTCCTAGATGGCTTAACAAGGAGGATAAAAGTTGACTCCATGAGCTGCCACAGCTGTTGACAGCACCAGGTAGTGAGGTGTCAAGGAGATTTCCCTTGCTGATCGAGTGATGCAAGTGGCACTGATATGCAGTTCTGCATTCCTTTTTTTTTTGCAAGTAAAATGTGGCTAATTATATTACTCAAAAGGCTGATTACAACGGAGTGCTCATGCTCAACAAACTAGCTGGAGCTGATGCAAAGTCACGAAGACATCATGTATACAAGCCTCTCAAGGTGGTTTGGGGGGAATGGGGGCAAGGAGCCATGGAGGGGAGATGTATCGCTATCTGGGGTTGCCTGCCCGCATCATGAAGAACAGGTCCTGGTCGCACCGGGAGCGAAGAAAGTGAAAACGGAGCTCTTGACGAGCTCGAGACTCACCCTGAACGTGGTCTCACTTGCTGCGGAGGGAGTGGATGATGGAAGTCCAAAGCTTAGCCAAAGTCGCTTGTACTGAAAGGCCCTCCCCACCACAAACCTCCTGACAGCATGCCTTCTAGATGTGCCATCTTGTAAGACTCCCTACAATCTCCCATACCTTACAGCCGTCTGCTATGGGTTCCAATACTTGGCAGCTGGGTAAAGCCTCCAAGCCGACCATTGCACAAGACCCAGCCTCAATGATGAAAATCGTGTCCTGCATCCCGGCCTCATAGAAAAGGTGGCGACCCTGGCTGATTGCGTGCCAGCAGAAAGCTCCCCATGAGATACATCCTACGCTGGGTGCCAGACGACGGAGAATGCAGCAGGCTCCTCTCCACAGGAGTTGTGCCGCCTTGCAAGACCAAAGGAAGTGCTTTGGAGTTTCCAAAAGCTTTTGTGGGTAGCGTTTACACCCTCCATCCTATTGCATTTGGACTAGCCAACTCCAACCGCTAGATCTCCATGTGCCAAAATCCATAGGAAATGTGATATTCTCCTCGGCCTCCAGCTATCCCATAGGCGGCGCCAGAAAGTTCGATGGCAGGCATCCGTGATGCTGTGCTCTGCCCAGTATCTGCTGCACAAAGGCGCCCAGTCCAGGCTCTCCTACAGCAGTACATGTCTGCCAATCCTAGCTGTGTGCTCCAAAAACCTCAGTGGCTTCTTGGCGACTGCAGTGGCCAGCCATACCCACTCTCTAGGATCCCACTCCAGCTCATCAAGTGGCCTGCTCTCCCATATCTAGAGGTACCACTCTCAGGACTCCTCTCATAACACATAAGGGTCTAGATGCCAAGTCTTCCCTTGTAGACCAACCACATGAATCCTTCTCCAAGGAAGGCCAACAATCTCCTTATCCTGCTGCCCTTTGTCAAGGAGCAAACGCCCCCCATCCTGCATGGTGAAGAAAATCCCTTAGGGGGCACCGTCCACTCTACCTGACACCTGTAGGGGGATACCTGTTGGTGAGAATCTAGCAGCCCACACCTTGCTAGGCTCCACTGGCTCTTGGATCGGGGGATCAAGCCACTCCTAGCTGTGCTCTCTTCTCCTCCTAGCTGTGCTGCTTGGCCTGTAGGGCTACATCCTGGTAGATCTTGCTTGACTCGGCTAGGACCTCTGCAACCTCCTCTGCGATCCGGTCCCTCTTGTCCCACTCCCTAGTCCAAAGCTGCTCAATCTGCGTCCTCACCTCCTCCCTCTTGTAGATCGAGTCAGGGATCCGGCAGGATCGTGTGTCCAAGGCTGAAATTGGAGCATCAAGTGTAAGGAGGACCGGGTTGCCCTACCCTTTGTGAGAGCACCCCCACTCTCCCACATAGAACCTATCCAACAGCTCCAAAAGAGCTCTGCCCAGCTGCTTGTATCCCCAAGAGAAGTCCAACAACCTCTCCCTCCTGTGGAAAGCTGGGTCCTACCAAGCATCACATGCTCCTACTGCGAGGAGGAAGACCTCGCATGCCTCCTGCTCCTCCCTTGCCATATCCTAGTAATCTTTGCCTCTACCCTATTGGTTCTCTAAGACGTCCAGGATGTTGAAGTCTCCTCTAACAATCTAAGAGTCCACTTGTAGGATTCGTGCTGCTATCTCCACCCAAAACCTGCTGCGTGCCTTCACCTCAGTAGGGGTATAAGCATTGAGGACTCAAGGCACAAGTTCCCAATATCCAATGTGATCCATAGGACCCTCCCTACCACAATCGTTTTGTGGTCACATACACATGTGGTGAGGCTCGGGCCAATAGAGGTGCATACGCCTCCACTCTTGCCGTGGGCACTAATGGAATACTCCCAGTAGGTGTGGGAATTGCCTAGGAGTACCTTTTGTACCCGATGGACCTGGGTGGTGGTGAGCTTGTGTTCCTGTAGAAGTAAGATGTTGATCCATTCGGCAAGGGTAGGTTGCAACACTTACCAAACAATCAACTTCCTAGAACCACGTGTCCCACTGTAGTGGAGGCTATTCACATTCCAAGATGCTAGATGTAGACTCATAGGGAAACTTGTGATTGATTGAATAGCCATTTGTTTAGTGTGGAAGCTACTGATGAAGAAGAAGAGCTATGGGGCATGTGAATACACTTTGCTGCAGGTCTGGAAGGTGAACTCCATTCCCCCATGGTGGCCCTTGGGTGGACCATGGGGATAATAGATGCTCCAGGCGGTATCACTGGGCAACCATCAGCCAGGTTGAGAGGCATGACTTTGTACACTGGTAGAAACAGGCAACTTGGGCCATGGGCCACTCAATCACATCCAATGGTGCTCTCCGCTATGGAGGGGCTCGAAAAATAATGCTTATATGTGGGACCTCAGCTCCAGCCTACCAATTAATGTCCATCATGCAACTTGGCTAGCTGGAAAAAGAGTGCTAGTCGTCCTTCTCCCATCCACTAGGAGATGTGGTCTGCCACATGGCCCTTCACCTTCTCCTCTATCTGTGCCATCATCTAGTCTCTTGAATGAGAGGTCTGAAGGAAGAAAGCATAGTTTGGTCCATCCAGTGGTGCTAGTAAATGGACCTTGCCGCTTTGTGACTTGCGGACCATGAAGATCCCCACCTTCAGAGGTAGTGGAGACTCTCCGTGCTCTGCAACTCTCAAGTAGGACCACGGACCACTATGGAAGAACTCCTGTGGTAGCAGTTGCGCCTGTCTTGGGAAAGTGTGACGGGTGGCAGGGACAGATGAGTTGGTGGCTGCGTGGGGAGGGGGGGTGGCTAGGCTGCTAGTGAGGGGAGGATATAGACGTATGAGGCTCGTCACCTCCTGTGGGAAAGGAGGGGGGGGGGAGGGTTTACCTGTATTGGGTGAGGATCAGGGGGGTTGATTGGCGGGGGGGGATGGTGGGGAGGAGGAAGATCGAGGGATAATGGGGTGATCGGAGGTATGGAGTGGGTGTGGGGGGAGGGGGGGCGGTGGCCTTGGAAGGGGGAGGTTGTGGGCTAGGGTCGGGGGTTATCCATGAGAGGGGAGGGGGTGGGTGTGGGGGTTGTGGGATCTCGGATGGGGTGATCGGAGGTATGGAGTGGGTGTGGGGGGAGGGGGGGGCGGTGGCCTTGGAAGGGGGAGGTTGTGGGCTAGGGTCGGGGGTTATCCATGAGAGGGGAGGGGGTGGGTGTGGGGGTTGTGGGATCTCGGGTGGGTGTGGGGCCTGTGATGCCTCTGTGGGTGGTGGATATGAAGGTCTATGATCATGTCGGGTGGGATGAGCTGGGGGGGTTGCGGGGTGCTCTGCCAGGGGTCCGTCGCTCGCCCTCCTGCTCTTTGCTACCGTGGCTGTGTTTGAGGGGCAGATTGAGGCCTCCCTGCCCTCTCCCTCTCTCTCCTCATTGGACCTGTGTAAAGCCATCGACGTCCACCTGCGGGCCTTTCTGTGGAGCTACCTTGGCTTTGAAGCACGTGGAATCTGCTGCCTGATGGCCAAAGTCATGGCATTGGAGGCATTGCCGTGGCTGCCGAGTCACGAGAACTTGTTGCCTGAAGGAGTGTCTGCCTGCTGTCTCAATCTCTAGAAACTTTGGTATGTTATTTGTATCTTTCATAGCCACCCGTACCTTTGGGACTGCTACAGCTGTTACTGCATCCGGGAAGGAGGCAGGAAGAACTATGTTGAAGAGCTGTCCAGAGTCCTCCACTAATTGATGATACTATACCTCCAGTCTAGGGAATAGTAAGGTGACCGGATATCCAAGAAACCTGTTGTAGAGTGTGAATTCCTCCACTATGAAGCCACTGTACTAGGTTGCTTCTCCCACTTGTTGGAGGAGAGGGTTACTTGTGAAGCCTCTATTTTACTGGCAAAACTTTGGATATGCATTAGAGACCCTTCAGTCCTCCTTAAGATTCACAATTGGCTTAGCACATGACAGTTAAGAGCGGCTAGTCTATTGTTGCACTAACTTGCGCATGATGAGGGCTATGACGAGCATGGGTAGTCCAAAGCAGGTAAACACAACCATAAAATTCAAAATTTTTTGTTTTAAATTTTTTTTTTTTGGCAAGTAAAATGTGGCTGATTATATTACTCAGAAAAACTGATTACAACAGAGTGCTCATGCTCAACAGACCAATTGGAGATGATGCAAAGTCACCAGTACATCACATATACAAGCCTCTCAAGGCGGTCTAGGGGGGATGGGGGCAAGAAGCCCGGGGGGGGGGGTATATTGCCAAATGGGGCTGCCTGCCTGCATCACAAAGAACAGACTCTGGCCGCCCCAGGTACGCATGAAGTGACCACGAAGCTCTTGACTCGCCCTCGACTTGCCCTGCACCTGATCCCATCGGCCGTGGAGGGAATGGATGATGGAGGTCCATAGCTTTGCTAAGGTCGCAAGTGCTGAAAGTCTCTCTCTGTAGAAAGCCACCTGGCATTGCGCCTTCCAAGATATGCCATCCAGTAAGACTCCCTATGATCTCCCATATCTACGAGCGGTCTGCTATGGGCTCCAGTACCTGGCGGATGGGTAAAGTCTCCAGACCGACCACTGCACATGACCTTGCCTCGATCATGAATATCGTGTCCTACATCCTAGCCTCATACAAAAGGTGACGGCCCTAGCTAACTACCTGCCAATAGAAAGCTCCCCATGAAATAAACCCAAGGCTGGGGGCTATACGTCGAAGGATACAGCATGCTCCTCTCCACACAAGCTGCGCCTCCTCACAAGACCAAAGGCAGTGCTTTGGGGTTTCCAGAGGCTACTGTGTGTAGCGCTTACAACCTCCCTCCTCTTGCATCTGGGCAAGCCAGCTTCCCACCGCCAAATCTCCATGTGCCACCAGCCATAAAAAATACCACACCCTCCTCGGCCTCCAGCTATCCCATAGGCGGCACCAGAAGGTCCCTCGAAAGGGCTCCGTGATGCTGTGCTCCGCCCAGTGCCTGCTGCGTGACTGCGCGGAGTCCATATCCTCCTGCATTAGTACATGTTTGCCAATCCTGGCAGTATATTCTAGGAAACTGGGTGGCTTTTTGGCAACCATAGAGGCCGGCTATAGCCACTCTCCTGGATCCCACTCCAGCTCATCAAGTGGTCTACCCTCCCAGATCCAAAGGCGCCACTCCTTGAGCTTCTTCTAGAAAACATAGGGGTCCAGTCGCCATGTCTTCCCCTGAAGACCCACCACCCGAATCCTCCTCCATGAAAGGGTGGCAATCCCTTCATTCTGTTGCCCTTTGTCAAGGGCCAGACGTCCCCCCTCCTGAACGGCGGAAAAGGTCCCCTGGGGGGCGCCACCCACTCTACCTGCCGCCTGAAGAGGGATGCCTGCTGGAGAGAACCTGGCTGCCCATACCTCCCCTGCCTCTATCGGCTCTCATATCGGGGGGGCAAGCCACTCCGGAGGTATTGCTGCGTCTATCTCTCTTCTCCTCAACTCCATTCCTCTCGTGCACCCTAATACTTGCTGCAGCACCTCGTCCGCCATCTTGGATACCTCCCGCCATGTCTTGATGGAACGAGCCGGGCCGGCCTCCCACCCAGCCCACTGGATATGGGGGCGCTCACCTATCTGTGCCCCTTCCCTATCTTTGACTTGGAGGTTCCAGATCACCGGCTCACGGTCTATTTCCTCCTGGCAACCTGGGGGGCTCTAGATTAGGGCCTTACGCAGGCCCTGCCACATGCGGAGTAGGCTCCGCAGGAAAGGTGATCTGGGCTGAAGTGAAGATCCATCTCAGGGACGGCCTCCACTCACCACCCAGCCTTGGTTTACAGTCCTGAAGGCCCTCTTGTAGTAAGACCTTCCAGGTCTGCCCGCCTGGTGTGAGACCGCAGACAACTAGCTTGCCCAAGAGGGTCATACTCTGATATTCTGGGTCTATGATCCCAAGCCCTCCCTTTGATTGATGTCGTATGATGGTCGCCCACGCCACCTTGGCCTTGGAGTCCCTGGAGCCATCAGACCTAGGCCATAGGAAATTCCACACTAGGCGGCGAAGCTGCCCTACGCATGATGAGGAGAAGCACCAACACGAGGAGATGTACCAGGCCGTCGCTAGGAGGACCTGGTTAACCACCAGGGCTCGATCGGCTAGTGAGAGGCAAACCGTGCTTCAGTAGGTCAGTTTCCTCCGAATAGAATCTAGAACAGGAAGAAACTGCTGGGCAGGAGTGATGTCAAGTCCCACCTGGAACCCTAGGTATCGGACAGGCTGCCCTCTGCTCACCCATCTAAATCACCCATCTAAATCCCAAGTGGATGCCCCACTTCGTGCTGGAGTCCGGGTCTATGAGGTAACCAACCGACTTTCGCCAGTTGATTTTCGCACCCGCTGCAACACCGAACACATCAAGAGTCAGCCTCATTCTCTCCAGCATCACCTCATCGTCCTCTATGTAGAGGCCTATGTTGTCTGCGTACTCTGAGTCTAACAATTCAGTCTCCTCTCTCACTGGAAGTCAGAGGCCACATTGTCTGCTCACACGTGACCTGAGGAAGTGAGACATCGCCTCTGCGAAGAGTAGGAATAGGTATGGGGCCAGGGGGCAGCCCTGTTGGACCGATCTCTCCAGCCGGAACTCCTTCCTTCACCTTCCCCCTATGAGAAACCTGATGGTCGCTGATCTGTACAGGCCGAAGACCCCTTGAATCCAAGGGTAGGGGAATCCCAACTTCACCATGGTACCCTCTAGGAAATCCCACTCCACCCTGTCATAAGCTTTCTTGAAGTCCAAGAATAGTATTGCCAGTCTCTGCCCACGTTGTTGAGCCCACTCTATCGCCTCAAAGAATGTAAATACATTGTCTAGGATGCTCCTATCTTGGACAAAGCCTGTCTGTGTGTCATGAATGATATCTGGAAGCACATGGCATAATCCCTACCAATCATCTTTGCGAGAGCCTTATAGGCCACTGACAATAAGGTGATCGGTCTCCACTGGGATAGCTCCAACCTGTCTCCCCCTTTGGGGATAAGACTGATAAGGCTTGCCGAGAGCCTCCCTGGCATCTGTCCTGAGGTGAAGATCTCCTAGAAAGCCCTTAGTAGGGGATCCTTCACCACCTCCTAGTAGGTAGTGAAGAAAACCTTAGAGAGGCCATCCTCCCCCGGGCATTTTTGCCCATCCTGTGTATGGAAAGCCTCCTCTAGTTCCTTTGCTGTGAAGGGGGCTAGGAGGGCGTGTTGTTACTGCATCCGTGAAGGACGCGGAAGGACAGTGCTGAAGAGCCGCCCAAAGTCTTCCATCAACTGGCGGTACTCAATCACTAGGCCGAGGAAAAGAAGGGTGACCGGGTGCCGAAGAAACCTGTTGTGGAGTGCAAACGCCTCCACAGTAAAGCGACTGTACCAAGGGACCATGTATATGACCCCCTTCATGGATGCATATGGTGAATTGGCGAGTAGCTCGCGAGTTGCGTCTGCCGAGCTGAGGTGGACCATGAAGATCCCTTGGCCCAATAGAACCGCCTCTATGATCTACGCGGTGCCTATGCGTAGCGTGGAGTGGAGCCAGTTCCGAAGCTGGGCCCTGATTGGGGAATGTCCTACTACTTGACCATGAATCGTTGTTTCCATTAGCTCCAGCTCTTTAGCTCCGACGGCTAAGAGCTGCTTCTCAGAGAGGACTATGCGCAAGGTGTTCCGACTGGGGGGTACTCGGTGAGTGCGTTGACATTTGACCATAGGTTTCCATTGCGCGTCCCTTCTGGGAGAACCTACCTATCGCGCTGTGGTGCTATTGGATGGGGAGTTGCTGCAGGGGGAGGGAGCAACTGGAGGAAGGGGGGGGGGCGTTCTGTTTTCTATGGCGGTGGTGTTGCAGCTTGATAGCGGGCCAGGCCTCCCGACAAGGCAGCACCGGGGGGGCAGGGAGTTGGGAGGGGGAAACAAAGATAGGCAGGGGGGGCATGGCAGACGCAGGCGGCGTGCAGGGAGTTGGCGACGGGCCCTGGTGGGGGGGAGAGATGTGTGCTGGTGGCTGTCAATGGCGAGGGGGGGAGTCGATGTTGCTGGTGGCTGGTGGCGATGGTGCTGGCGAGGGAGGGAGTCGATGGCGTTGGTGGCGATGGCGTTGGCGAGGGAGGGAGACGATGGCGCTGGTGCTGGTGGCGAGCGAGGCAATCGGGATTCGATGGCGCTGGTGCATGACGAAGCGCTAGGATAGGTGCTGGCCGGGGTGCAACGAATGGGCGGGCGGGGGCAGAGGTTGTTTGAAACTTTGAAGTTTATAGTCTACAATTTAGACTTCAGCATTTATAATCTTGTGTGCATTGTGTTGGTGAATGTTGATACATTCAAGTTGACGGGCGACACTCTTTCAAGTGTACATCAAGAGATGGATGAGGAGGAGGAGATGATCTTTGTGGAGTTCTATAGAGAGCTTATAGTATTAGATACTCATAACGGATAATTGAAGAAGGTGCAGAAGAAGATTGTAGGAAGAAAACTGATGAACCAATTTGCTGCACAACGCCGTCACGTCGCGTGAGCTACTATCCCCCCCTCCAGTTGGTCCCTCCCCTTGCAGCAACTCTCTCTCTAGTAGCACAACAACGTGATAGGTAGGTTCTCCCAGAACGGACGCGCAATGGAAACCTATGGTCAGATATCGGCACACTCAGTAAGTGCCCCCCAGTCAAACACCTTGCATGTAGTCCTCCCTGAGGAGCAGCTCTTAGCAGTCCGAGCTAAGGAGCTGGAGCTAATGGAAACAACGATTTATGGTCAGGTAGTAGGACATTCCCCAGCCAGGGCCCAGCTTCGGGACTGGCTTCACTCCACGCTGCGCATCAGCGGAATGCAGATCGTGGAGATGGTCCTATTGGGGCAAAGCATCTTCATGGTCCGGCTCATCTTGGCAGTCGCAGCCCGCGAGCTACTCGCCAGTTCACCATATGTGTCCATGAAGGGGGTCATATACATGGTCCCTTGGTACAGTGGCTTTACTGTGGAGGCGTTGGCACTCCACAACAAGTTTCTTCGGCACTCAGTCACCCTTCTTTTCCCCGGCTTGGCAATTGAGTATCGCCAGTTGCTAGAAGACTTTGGACGACTCTTCGGCACTGTCCTTCCGGCATCTTTTGCGGATGCAGTGACAACAACAGGAGTCCCAAAGGTACGGGTGGTTGTGAAAGAGATAAAGAATATCCCATAATTCCTACAGATTGAGGCAGGTGGGCACTCCTTCAGGCAGTAGGTCATTGTGACTGGGCAACCAGGGCAGTGCCTGCGTTGCCACGACTTTGGGCATCAAGCAGTGGATGCTGATGGTTTCACATAGGTCCACAGGTCTGCAGAGCGCCCCACAGGCCCCCCCTGTCCATCCCACCCGATAGGACTGCAGCCCCCCATATTCTCAACTCGCGCCACAGACTGCCTGGCCTAAGTTCCCACAAGCCCCTCATCCACACCACCCCCCTGGCCCCTCCCCCACATCCATCCCCCTCCCCCCCCACCCACCCCCCCCCCCCCCCCCACCCCCCCGGCCCCTCCCCCACATCCATCCCCCCCCCCCCCCCCCCTTTACTGACCTTGGCCCACAGCCCCCCCTTGCCAGGGCCACAACCTCCCCCCCACATCCGCCATGCATTTCCATCCATCCCACCATCCCTCGAACCTCCTCCCCCCCATCACCCTCCCTACTGAGCACTCCCCTCTGATCCGCGCCCAGGTCAGGTGATCCCCCCCAGACCCACCCCTCCTCCTCTCATAGGAGGTGATGAGCCACACACATCTACCTCCTCCGCGCACCAGCAGTCTTTCCCCTCCCACACAGCCACCAGCTCATCCGCCCCTGCCACTCGCCACACTTTCCCGAGACAGGCATAGCTGTTGCCACGAGTTCTTCCGCAGTGGCCCATGGTCCTACCCGCGAGTTGCGGAGTGCGGAGAGTTCCCACTACCTCTAGAGGTGGGGATCTTCGTTGTTCGTAAGTCAAGGAGAGGCAAGGCCCATCTACTAGCACCATCGGATGGACCAAACTATGCCTTTTTTCTTCAGTCCTCTTACTCAGGGGAGTGGACGACTACACAGATTTAGGAGTTGAAGAGTCAGGTGGCGGATCACATCTCCCAGTGGATGGGAGATGAAGGATTAGCACTATTTGCACAATAGTGGCCAGGTTGCATGATGGACATTAACTGGTGGGCTGGTGTCGAGGTCCCATACTTGAGCATTATCTTTTGAGCCCCTCCACAGTGGGGAGCTCAGAGGGACGTGATCGAGTGGCCCCCGGCACAGGCGGCCCGTTTCTACTAGTGTACAGAGTCGCGATTTTCAGCATGGCTAATAGATGCATTGATAGTACCACCTCGAGCATCTATCACCCCTATGGTTCGGCTGAGGGCCACCATGGGGGACTGGAGTTCACCATCCAGACCGGCGGCAAAGCGCACTTGCATGCCTCACGGTCTTTCCTCCTCATCAGCAGCATCCACAACAAACAGATGCCTGTTCGGTCAGTCATAGGTTTCCCCATGAGCTTACATCTTGCATCCTGGAATGTGAAAAGTCTCCACTATAGTGGGGCACGTGGTTCCAGGAAGTTGATTGTTCGGCAAGAGTTGCAGCCTGCCCTTGCCGGACGGATCAACATCTTGCTTTTGTAGGAGCACAAGCTCACCCTCACCCAGGCTTAGCGGGTTGGGAAGGTACTTCCGGGCAGCTCGCACACTTACTGGGAGTACGCCATAGGTGCCCACGGCAGAAGTGAAGGCATATGCACCTCTATTGGCCCCAGTCTCACAACTTGTGTATGAGACCACGGGACGATATTGACAGGAAGGGTTTTATGGATCAGACTAGATATTGGGGACTCGTGTATTGGAGTCCTCAATGTCTATGCCCCTACGGAGGTTAGGGATGTAATAGGTTCTGGGTGGAGATTGCAGCTGGACTCCCAAAGGTGGACTCCTGGATTGTTGGAGGAGACTTCAACAACGTGGAGGCCTTGGAGGACCAGCAGGGCAGAGGAGAAACTACCAGAGCATGGTTGGGGAGGAGCAGGAGGCATGGGAGGTCTTTTCGCTTGCAGTCGGAGTACGTGATACCTGGAAAAGCCCTGCCTTCCACAGGAGGGAGAGGCCGTTGGACTTCTCCTGGGGATACAGGTGGCTAGGTGGAGTCCTGCTGGAGCGGTTGGACAGGTTTTATGTGGGAGAGTGGGAAGGCTCTCGTGGAGGCCAGATTGAGCAGTTGGCTGGCACCATGTTATCCGATCATTGCGCGGTTCTCCTGACACTTGACCCCCCAGCATCCGCCCTAGATACACGATCCTGTCGTATCCCTGACTCGATCTATAGAAGGGAGGAGGTGACGAGACAGATAGAGCAGATTTGGACCAGAGAGTGGGAGAGGAGGGACTGGATAGCAGAGGAGGTTGCAGAGGTCCTAGCCGAGTCAAGCATAATGGCTGCCAAGAGGCAGCCATAGAGGCTAAGCAGTAGTGTTGGGAGGAGGAGAGAGCACTCCGGCGGGACCTTGCAGCCACGCAGAGATTATTGTAGGAGGCACCAGGGGATCCCACCCTCCACGCACAGGAAGTGCATGCACGTGTAGCCATTGCTGGCCTAGAGGACAGGCGCTCGGAGTTCTCTTTCCGCAGCTTAGCAGCCTTTTGGGCGCGGAAGGGGGACACGATGTGCAGGGAGTTCTTCGAGGTGCGCCAAACCCGCACCGCGGGAGAGCAAATACGCATCCTTCGGAATCAGTATGGGAGGACCTGTTCTAGCCCAGATGAGGTGATGGAGATTGCCACCGACTATTACACGCGCCTTTTCCAGCAAGAGACAGCTTCAGCTAGAGGACAGAGATGTAGACAGCAGGTATGGGATCACATCCCATCCCTCGTTACAAAGGAGATGGAAGACTCCCTCCTAGCCCCCTTCACAGAGAAGAAACTAGAGGAGACTTTCCATAAACAGGATGGGCAGAAATGCCTTGGGGAGGATGGCCTCTCTAAGGCCTTCTTCACTACCTACTGGGAAGTGGTAAAGGACCCCCTACTGAGGACTTTCCAAGGGATCTTCACCTCAGGAGAGATGCTAGGGAGTCTCTCGGCAGACCTTATCAGTCTTCTCCCCAAAGGGGAGACCGGTTGGAGCTCTCCCAGTGGAGACCGATTACCTTATTGTCAATGGCCTATAAGGCACTGGCAAAGATGATTGGTAGGTGATTACGCCCCGTGCTTCCAGATATCATTCATGACACACAGACAGGGTTGTCTAGGATAGGAGCATCCTAGAGAATGTAGTTACCTTCTTTGAGGCGATAGAGTGGGCTCAGCACAGTGTGCAGAGACTAGCAGTACTACTCTTGGATTTCGAGAAAGCTTATGACAGGGTGGATTGGGATTTCCTAGAGGGCACCATGGTGAAGTTGGGATTCCCCTATGCTTGGATTTGTGGGGTCTTCGGCTTGTACAAATTGGCCATCAGCAAGGTTCTCATAGGCGGAAGGCGAGGGGAGGAGTTTTGGCTGCCCCTTGGCCCCATACCTGTTCCTACTCTTCGCAAAGGCGATGTCTCACTTCCTCAGGTCACGTGTGAGCGGATTAAGCGGCCTTCAACTTCCAGTGAGAGAGGAGACTGAGTTGTTAGACTCAAAGCACGCAGATGATACAGGCCTCTACATAGAGGACGATGAGTTGATGCTGGAGAAAATGAGACGGGCTCTTGACGTATTCTGCATTGCAGCGGGAGCAAAAATCAACTGGCGAAAGTTGGTTGGTTTCCTCACAGACTAGGACTCCAACACGGAGTGGGGCATCCACCTGGGATTTAGATAGGTGAGCAGAAGGCAGACCGTCCGATACCTAGGGTTCCAGGTGGGACTCGACATCACTCCTGCCCAACAGTTTCTTCTTTTCCTTGACTCTATTCGGAGAAAATTGACCTATTGGAGCACGGTTTGCCTCTCACTAGCCAGTCGAGCCTTGGTGGTTAACCAGATCCTCCTACCGATGGCCTAGTACATCGCCTCGTGTTGGTGCTTCTCCTCATCGTGCGTAGTGCAGCTTCGCCGCCTAGTGCGGAATTTCCTTTGGTCTGGGTTTGATGGCTCCAGGGATTCCGGAGCCAAGGTGGCGTGGGCGACCATCATACGACATAGGTCAGAGGGAGGGCTTGGGATCATAGACCCAGAGTATCAGAGTATGGCCCTCTTAGGAAAGCTTGTTGTCCGCGGTCTTATACCACGCGGGGAGACTTGGAAGGTCTTATTGCAGGATGGCCTTCAGGATTGCAAACTGAGGCTTGGCGGTGAGTGGAGGTTGTCCCTGAGATGGATCTTCACGTCAGCCCAGATCACCCCTCCCAGATCACCCCTCCCAGATCACCTCTCCTTCGTAGCCTAATCCGCGTGTGGCAGGGCCGCTGTAAGGTCCTAATCCAGAGCCCCCCAGGTTGCCATGAGGAAATAGACCGTCAGCCGGTGATTTGGAGCCTCCAGGTCAAAGATCGGGAAGGGGCACAGATAGGTGAGTGCCCCCACATACAGTGGGTTGGGTGGGAGGCCGGCCCGGCTCGTACCATCAGGACATAACGGGAGGTGTACAGGATGGCGGACGAGGAGGTGTTGTAGCAAGTATCAGGCTGCCAGAGAGAAGTGGAGTTGAGGAGAAGAGAGATAGATGCAGCAATACTTCCGGAGTGGCTTGCTCCCCCGATACAAGAGCCGATAGAGCTCGGGGAGGTATGAGCAGCTAGGTTTTCACCTGCAGGCATCCCCCTTCAGGTGGTAGGTAGAGTGGGTGGCGCCCCACAGGGGACTTTCTTCGCCGTTCAAGAGGGGGGACGTCTGGCGCTTGACAGAGGGCAGCAGGATGAGGGGATTGCCATCCTTTCGTGGAGGAGGATTCGGGTGGTGGGTCTTCAGGGGAAGACATGGCGACTGGACCCCTATGTTTTTTGAAAGGAGCTCACGGAGTGGCGCCTTTGGATCTGGGAGGGCAGACCACTTGATGAGCTGGAGTGGGATCCAGGAGAGTGTCTATGGCCGGCCTTTGCTATCGCCAAAAAGCCACCCAGGTTCCTAGAGTACACTGCTAGGATTGGCAGACATGTACTGATGCAGGAGGATATGGACTGGGCGCCATCACGCAGCAGGCACTGGGCGGAGCACAGCATCACGGAGCCCTTCCGACGGACCTTCTAGCGCCGCCTATGGGATAGCTTGAGGCCGAGAAGTGTGTCGTACTTCTTATGGTGGTGGCACATGGAGGTTTGGCGATGGGAAGTTGGCTTGCCTAGATGCAGAAAGAGGGAGGCTGTAAGCGCTGCACCCAGCAACCTTTGGAAACCCCAAAGCATTGCCTTTGGTCATGTGAGGAGGTGCAACTTGTGTGGAGAGGAGCATGCCGTATCCTTCGACGCATAGCACCCAGCCTTGGGTGTATCTCATGGGGAGCTTTTTGTTGGCAGGCAGTCATCCAGGGCCATCACCTTTTGCATGAGGCCGGGATGCAGGACATGATATTCATGATCGAGGCAGGGTCGTGCGTAGTGGTCGGTCTGGAGGCTCTACCTATCCGCCAGGTATTGGAGCCCACAGCAGGCCGCTCGGAGGTATGGTAGATCATAGGGAGTCTTATTGGATGGCATATATGGAAGGCGCGGTGCCAGGAGGCTTTTGGCGGAGAGAGACTTTCAGCACATGCGACCTTAGCAGAGCTTTGGACCTCCATCATCCACTCCCTCCGCGGCCGAGGGGATCAGTTGCAAGGCAAGTCCAGTGCTCATCAGGAGCTCCGTGGTCACTTCATGCATACTTGGGGCGGCCAGGGTCTATTCTTTGTGATGCAGACAGGCAGCCCCATTTGGCAATATACCCCCTTCCTCCCCATGGCTTCTTGCCCCCATCCCCCCTAGACCTCCCTGAGTGGCTTGTATACATGATGTATTGGTGACTTTGCATCAGGTCCAGCTAGTCTATTGAGCATGAGCACTCTATTGTAATCAGTTTTTTGAGTAATATAATCAGCCACATTTTACTTGCAAAAAAATGAAAATAAAAGTAGATACTCGTAACACCCATAATTAGCATGCTCCTTGTGGGTGAGGAGTACTAGTAGGTGGTAGCAGGGGCATAGTCATTCGGCACCCTCCGACAAGGAGGAGGAGTGGTTCAATTGGCTTGCAAAAATATGAGGCAGGGCTCTAGTAGCTCCTATCTTGTGCCTCATGATGACATGCCCCCCTTGCCTACATAGCTGGGGTCTAGTGCCACATCTAATAAGTAGAAAGCTTGGGATCAATGACAACTCTCCATTGTCTATCTGGTTGCCTACATAGATTTTCAGAGTCTTGGTAGTCATGATGGAGGTTTTGTGTAGAGCTTCAGGAGTTCTTCTATGGCATCTGCAGAAGTAATATGCAGCACCCCTAGAGCTTGCCTATGGCGAACCTTTCCATTTGGTGCTATTATGCATTAATTTTTTTTTCCTTCAAGGGACGAAATATTGAAGTCCTTTACATGTTTAATCATTGATCTCAACAGAAATGATATCATTATGAAGCCAGCATATCGTACCAAATTTGTAATATGCTTTTTTGTATTTGATGTTTAATTTCAAGGATAATAACACATGACTTTTATCATGTTTTGGTATTATTGGAACTTCAAATTTATTCTAAGTGAAAACATGAATGACAATGCTGATAGGAGTTTGGATCTGCTTTATTGGTGACTATTAGCTTCAATTTATTCTTGTCTGACAATTTAGGGGGAACAAGGCCTGAATATTGTGTTGCTGAAGTACATCCAAAAACAATAATTGCTGGGGAAAGAGTAGTAGTGATCATCAAAATTTATGATGCAGCTGGGGAATATTTCGTGCCTCAGTTCAAGCTGAATTTTACACTGGATCTAAAACCAAGGATACCACCAACTGACTTCCTCAATCACTCCTTTACAGACTATGATAATGGAACACTTTTAGCTGCCTTTTTTGTTTCTAAGTCAGGGATGTACATGCTTTTGATTAATCTTTTTGGCACACCCATAAAAAACAACCCATATCATTTCACAGTGTTACCTGGTGAGACAACATTTCTTTCAACATTTTATGTTCATGGTTCTGCACAGGATCTTTATTGCATTTTCACTTTTCAAATTAACATTAAGACATCCAAATGGTTCGCCTTGCTTGCTGCACCCTCTTTAGTATACCATTATGCTTAGAGCTTTCTAAACAATGTCTGCTTTTTGAGTCTCATGATTAGGGCTCCAGATAGTACAAAAAAGATAATCAATTGAAACAGAAATGAAGACAATGACTGTGAGACTTATTTATCCTCCTACCATGAGGCTATCATTCCAAGATCTCTCTTATGGGGTGCTATAGTGTGGATATTAATGTGGTGACATTTTGGGGAATGTATTAAAGTGATGTGAATGATGCCGCTGATGGTTTGCATAGTGAGGTTCTCATGTTTGGGGGATATCTTGCTCAGGGATAGCTAGAGTGCTAGTCTGTGTGGCTTTGGTCTAGAAGAAGTGGGTACAAGGTCTCTGTGGGTCATCATCTCTGCCCTGAGAGTCCATGCTGCAACAGAAAATCCTTGTGCCAAGTTAGTTCCACTTGGAAGAGGTCAAGCTATCTTTGGACCTTTACAACCACTAGCAAAAGCTTATTATGTCTGGCATTCTGATAAACACCTTGAGTGTGCGTATGACTGATGCCTGACATCCTGCCTTGCCTAAACTTGCCTTGCTAACGCCTTGGTAGTATCTGATGCTTGCCCTTGACGCTTCTGTCCTTGCACAGTGCCATCCCCTCTCCAGCTCCACAGTGCTGGCTTTCCTCCTGTTCTGCCCTCGCCTCCATATTCTCCAACTGTTTTTCCCAGCAGACCTCAATGTTGCAAGCTTTACGATTGAACCACTACAAGTCCCCCCATCTGTTACAGCTAAACTGCACTGCCTAGCTTCTCCACCACCTGAGGAAAATGGTTCCCCTGACCCTAGAGTCGGCATTTCTATCCCCTGCTTGTAGCAGAGATGCCACCCACCTAGGGCACGATGCCACTAGCTCACAAACTATGGACCTTCACCCAACAAATGGAAACAAGAATATTTTTCATATTATAAGACAAAGTTTCCCTAAGTTCTGACTCCCCCTTTCTTTAGAAATAGAACTTGAAAATCTTCATGCTACATATGAAGATTGTCTTCAGTTTTGTCATCCCTTCAAAGCTCTGAAAAGTTTTACCCCTCACCTTGACCAACCGATTCATGAAGATTGGTGCCTGTATGGGGCATAAATTCATCCAGTAATCTGGAGGATACTTTTACAAGACGTTCTTCCAAAATCACCAAGTGTGACCATCATAACAAGCTTGTTCAATGTTGATATCTAAGGAGTTTAACCAGGATGGAGTAGGCCCCTGTTTGACAATGACATCATTTGGTGTGTGTACTATCACTTCTTTGTCAGTAATCACAGTAACCTGGTCCTCTGCTCTTATTCAAGAAGGCATAGTAAAAACTGTAATCCTGCACATCATGTGCTGTAAATTTTTAAAATCATAGCCCAATGGATGACCATGTGAAGAAATGCTCTGAACGCAAAAAACACAAAACCAATCGTACGACAAAGCAGAAAGTGATAACACAGAAAACAGTTAGGTCGGGGAAACTCAGAGACAGTGAACACAACGAATAATGAAGTGAATGATTACTGAATATACAATGCTCATGCAGCAAACATACTATGTAGCGAATATTGAACCTCGAACTCTCGTATCTCTGGGATGAAGGTAGAGGTTATGAGTTAGAGAGTGTGTGGTACTCCAAAATGGATTCTGAAATAAAGTAAGGCAGCCTTTGTGTGTCGAACAATAGCAAACGCAGCTAGAGAGGCTAGATTTGATGCAAACATGCAGTGAGGAGAGAGAAAAACAAAAAACATAGGTATCTAATGAAACTAGCCTTCCTCCTTTGATAGGGTGGTACTAACTTGATTTAACAATAATTACAGTAAGCATAAATTCACATAAAGTAAAAATGCAAATGTTACCACTCTAATCTTCGACATTGGACACCCAGTTGGCCCCAAAATTGACGCCCCTTGCGGTATTTTTTTATCTTATATTGCAAATGGAAGGAGTACCGAGTGAGATTCCTTGATCACTTTTGCTAATCCAAGTGCCTATTGCTGTCAAAACTGACCAGAAAGCCCCCAAACCAATTTTCCCCTTTATTTGCTTGGGGATTGGCTTGTAGTCTTCTCCTTGAAAAGCAAATTCAACCCCAAATCTGATATTGACTGGTTGGTCTCTTTAATCTCCCTGAAATTCCTCAATTTCAATTGTTGAAATTCAAGTCCTAGGCTCTCAATTCTGAGTATACATCCTGAGGTGGTTGTCAAAACCCTAATTTGTGTTGTAAATTAGGGTTTACAATAGAGATTGACTGAAATCTCTTCTTGTGGTGATGGCTCGAACCGATGGAAAATGGGATAACTTGAGAGATGAGAGAGAATATTGTAAAGAGAGAAATTTTAGAGGTTCATCTCATGAGAAATGCTCAAAAGCTATTGCTAGCTTGCTCAAACAACCATGGAAGCTATCACTTGTAGCTTAGGACCATTAGAAAGACTGTTGTTCCCTCCTATATACTCTCATCTGAACTAAAAATACCTTGGGCTGCTCTCACTTGCTCCTAGAGAGCTCCAAATTATTTTTACATCTTGTAGGACTGATCCTTGGTGATTGTAAATCACATCAGCAGCCTCTCCTTGCTCTCTAATAGCCTTTTTCTCTCTCACAATGGTTAGAATAGACTTCCTCCAGTCCCTAAAAACATTTTTTTCACTTGTATGGACAAGTTTTGCTAAGTGGCAATCTTTTAAGGTTACAAATCACATTAGTAGCCTCTCCTTGATCTCCAATAACCTCCTCCTCTCTCACAATGGCTGGAATAGACTTAAGCTAGCTCCTATAAACGTTTTTCTCACTTGCATAGGCAATTTTTTCCAAGTGGCGGCCTTCTAATCCCATTTTTCAACATTGTGCAACTTATTAAATTAATTTTTAGAATAGTAATTTTGAAAATTAATTTAATAATTATTCTAGACCTCAAAAAATTAATTTCACCAGCCAATAATTAAATTAGCTAGGCCAACTTGTCTTCCAAGTATCCCTGAGTAGTTATTAGCTCTTAGACCAACATTAACTAATTAATTAATGCCTAGTCTCTAATGTCACCATAGATATTAGTGGCCAATAGATTGGTCTAGGTCAAAATCTAATACTAGATACCACCTAGTACTTGTTAGTCATAACTTATTACAACTTTTACCTTTGGCGACAATTAATATCTCGAGATTCTAGGTCTTACACTATGAAATATTTAACTTGCACCTCACATGTGCAAGTTACATTAACACATTTGATTAACTTTTAATTAAATGCTAAGAAAAGTAGTAAAATTCCACGTCCTCGTGACAAATCACCCCCTTGAAATCTCCGCAGTCATCCTCGATTGCCTTGCATTGTGCCAAAGGAAAAGCATACTGTACTAGAATCACCATAAGGCATCACAATTAGCCACTATTATCTAACCATGTCATTTGCCCCAATCTTATTGAAAAATTTCTAGCCAACATATACATAATATAAAATTGAAAAATAGTCTAGAACTATTCCTAGAGACGCATTTAACTCATGTTTCTCAACTGTTTTGACTATCAATCATAGAAAAGTAGTAATGCAACATAAACCATGGTTGAAATTGTCAATGGCCTTTACTAACATGTTGTTCATGGAACCATCTCTAAACCATTGAAAATTGAGCATAATCTTGTGAATTGATTACTTGCTAATTTGAGAACTAATCACAAATCAATTGCAAAATCAAATTGCAAACTGATGCAAAATTGACTTGAAAATGATTTGAATTTGATCTCAAAACTGAGGCAAGAGCTCATGCCCAACTAATCATTAATTGATGCAAAAGTATAGTTTTAGTGCCTAGGTGAAACTCATACTCATCTGTATACATCTCACAGCGATTAGTGCAATGAGTAGTGACCTCATTGCAGACATACTATCAACACAGTACCTTGGATGCATGCTGAATACATCCAAGATCCACTACATACGAGAGCTGTCCACAACTGACGGAGTGGAAGTGCTACCTCCCCCTTCAGCATCACACAATACTCCGAACCCTTGGTCTGTTGAACTTGATTGAGCCCAAGCGAGAACTGAAGTTAGCTCTAACTGAAAGGCATCTTAGTAAAGTTGCAATAATTGAGGATGACTAACTGAGGATGGTTTGCCAAGTCATCCTTTTACATCCACTTTGCATCTATTGGTGACAATGCTAAAGCTTTACCAAGAAGCACATGGAAACTTTACGTCAACTTTACTTGTCTCAAACCATTTGTTGGTCAATGCATTGATCATGACAGGTATTCGTCTCAATATACCTAGAGCAGTCACTATCGCATTAGCACATTCATATCAGCCAGAGCCTCCCCGTCAGGCAGAGCCATCACTTTCACTCAGAGCCCTCACTATTAGTACCCCCTCATCAGTTAGAGCCGTCACTGTCATATCAGTACCTTACCTCAGCATTCACGCGTCAATGCATCCATCACATCAGCTACATTCACCTCAGCATTCATGCTTCGATACAATCGCGTCAAGTATGTTCACTTCAAACATCAATCTTGTTAGAGATAGGTACACGTGTCAGACATTAGTCATGTCGTCAGAGAGGTACGTGTGTTAGAGACAGGTCGAGTCAGGTACACAGTTGAGAGACAGAGAGAGAGAGAGAGTCGTGTCAAAGATAGGTACATGCATCAGGTCATATCAGGTACACAGTTAGGGGGGGAGAGAGAGAGAGAGAGAGAGAGAGAGAGAGAGAGAGAGAGAGCTTGGCCATTACGAAAAAAAAGAAAAAAGAGAGCTTGGCCATTCTTTGTGCATCTCCAAGTAGCCCAGACCATTATACTTCCTATACTCACCTATTTCTTACCATTGTTGCCTTGGAGCAATGTTGGCCCGAACCATATTGCCTGCCATTTTCGTTTTATACTCTGAAAAAAGTATTATGTGCAAGCAAGTATATCTTAGATATTGTGGTGTCATGTTTGCACAATGCACTCCGAAATCCATGGATAGTGGGGCTGTTTTGGATGTGGGGACCCATATGATAGCCCTCTATTGGTCAATGTTTTAGGCCCTTTGTATTAGTCAACAACCCTAGACCCCTATTGACTCCCGTCTTGTTGTTTCAACAAGTGAAAGCATCCACTCTCAGCCATCGTGATAAGCCATTGAATATAGCTAATTTATGAGCAGTTCCTAATGCTAGCAAATGGGATCCATATGATACCATCTCCTTATCTTGAGATGTCCTATCAAGCCCTAGTTCATCCAATGCTAATTCCTTAAATGTCTCATGTTCAGTATCATAAAAGGTTGATTGCTCACTTGTTGTTTGAGCATTAAAGTCTCCCATTAGTAGTATGTCCCGAATGCTTGCATACCTCATAATGTCCTCATGTACTACTTCAAATGGTGATCCCTCCCTAGTGGCAAAAGGTAAATTGGCAGGTGGGAAGTAACAACATATAGATCCCTAGGGCATCCTATCCTCAGCCTTAACCACATATATCTAGCTTGCACATCTCACAACACCACATGAATCATGTCTTGGGGGCTCTCATGATAAAGAATAGCAACCCCACTTGACCCTCTAGTTCCTCCTGGCCTACGAGGGTGAGGCTTGTAAACACTCTCCTATTTTAATCCCACAACATCTAGTAATCTAGAACTTATACGTTGATGTGTTTCTATATACATAGCTATATTAGTCCCATGGAAAGTATCCTCAAAATATCTTGCATCAAGTCTCATTGAACCATTACAATTCCAAAGGGACATCCTTAACGTCTCATAGGTTGCGTACCGTCATTGTGACCTTCGTTCTACTCTGTCATTTCTATAAACAACATACTTGCCTTCTTTATGTGCCTTCAACACCATTGGTATGCTAGCCCTTCTATGCTCTAATTGTGCGGGTTTGAGATCCTCATCGAGATAAACCTTTTCGCCTTTCAAAGTCTTTCTTTTTGAGACTAAGGCCCTCTTATTATCCACATCCTCAAATTTAAGCGTGAGGATCCAACCTCTTCTGTCACTTGGATCACCTACCCTCCATACATCCATAATGCTTGTCTCATTCACGCCCATTTTAGCACAAAGTGTTTTAGCATCCTTGCCCATCCCACCACATGAACACGTAATGTATGAAGTTTCCATTTTTCTTCCTCTTCTAGTGTCGTGTTCATCATTTCTACTTTGTTCTCAGGCATCCCTTTGTTTCTTTTGACTACCTCAATCCATTGTGCATTTTCTTTGATTGTATGCCCAACATTTTCTACTTTCTTCTAAGCTTCCTCTACCACATTCACCCATGTGTGCATGCCCTTTAAACTTTCCACCTCCTCCTTTAATTCTAGTGCAACTGGCATTGTTGTATGTGCATCCATCATTGACTTGTGTGTCGCATTTAATTCCTTTCCCCATGTTTCATGCATTGCATTCATGTTACTTGTTACGTTGTCAATCATTGGTATACATTGCTGCAATCTCAGCTCTTATGAGGGCTTTCACGTCATCCAAACCATTTGTTGCAATCAGCCTTTGCATCTTTGTCTATTGCTTGGTAGTTGTGGGAGTGGCATTTTCACAAGCTCTCCTTCTGTTTTGTCTATAGTAGAACTCTAAATAGTTAGTTGGAGCCTTGTACCGCCACTCTGATGCAGTGCCTCCTGTGGTCAGCCCAATTGGTTGTGTGTCAAGTTTAGTTTCATGCCCACTGGTTTCTCTTTCAGTAGCCTCTACCATCTAGCAAACTAAGACATCCACTCAATGCCAAGAAAGTAGCCTCTTCTACCTGTTTGATTGATGATGAGTAACCCCCTCTTGGGAATAGTCGCACTGTTGTGCTAGGACCACACTCACTATCTGTTCGTGAGTACATTGATCATGACAGGTATTCGTGTCAGTACACCAGAGCAATCACTGTCACATCAGCACATTTAGGTCAATCAAAGCCGCCCCATCAGTGAGAGCCATCACTATTACTCAGATCCATCGCTATTAGTACCCCCTCGTTAGTCAGAGTCGTCATTGTTGTATTAGTACTTCACATCAGCATTCACGTGTCAATGCATCCATCACGTCAGCTACATTCACGTCAGCATTCACGCTTTGGTATAATCACGTCAAGTACATTCGCGTCAAATATTAGTCGTCAGACATCAGTCGCGTCAGAGATAGGTACATGCATCAGACATTAGACACGTCAGAGAGGTACACGGATCAGATATAGGTGGCATTAGATACACGGTTGAGAGAGAGAGAGAGAGAGAGAGAGAGAGAGAGAGAGAGAGAGAGAGAGAGAGAGAGAGAGCCCCGTCACGTCGCCTGTTCGTTCGTCTGCCTTTCCCTGAGAGCGCCTCCCTGCCCTATTCGTCCGTCTGCCTGGTTCCTTGAGAGCGCCTCCCTACCCTGCCTGCGACCTGACCCTTCGACCTAACCCTGAGACCTGATTCTGCGCAAGAGCGACCTGACCCTGCGAATCTGCTCCGTTTTCCTGCCCGACGACCCCGACCATCTGTATAGCAGGCGGCTGCACTGTTGACTCCACTGTCAGACTTCACTGTCAGTCCCCTGTCTCGTCTCGCCTTCGAAGCCCCTGTACTAAGAGCGACTGGCACGCAGTCTTCTAGGTTTCCGGCACAGCAGAAAGAATTCTGTGATACAGCAGAGGGTCGGCCTCCGCCGTGTGAGAAACCAGCTTTCAGGGGTGCAGATTTCTGACTCAGCAGACAGAGACCTGTGCTGTAGCAAGACACAGAAAGAGAGAGAGAGAGAGAGAGAGAGAGAGAGAGAGGGGGGGGAAGAGAGAGAAGCCTGTGCGCTCTGTGTTTCACCCTCCTGCCCCTGCACTGTCAGGGTTGTGCCCTGCCGCATGCCCTCTTGGGATAGGTCGTGACTGCGGCGGACAAGGTCGCGTCTCCTGCTCTTCACCGCGCGTCAGTCCTCCTTCGGGATCCAATTGTGATACAATATGGCTGGTCTGGATCTGGATTTTATAGACCAAACGGTGGCAGCGCTTGGTCCGGATTCTGACACTGAGGAGCCTGAGGATATGGTTCCGTGCACCGATGAGATGCCCCCTGGTCCTGACATCCAGCCTGCGGGTAAACATACCAAGCATACTTAGGATGAGACACTGGATCATCAGGATCGTTCCTATGCTCAGGTTGCTTCGGATTCTATGGACTCTCAGGATGTTGACTGGGAGCATTTGCTGGAATTTGCCAACACTTTGCTTGGCGATTATGTTCAACATAATCAGGAAGTCTTTTCTGACTCTACACCTGGCGATGTTCTGGAAGCCACTATGGACCCGAAAACTGTCCTGCGATTCTTTTCGGTGTTTTATGATCGTGCTGTGATACTCTTCTTCACTGTTCGAATCCCACTACTTTCCCGTATTCGCCAGTGGCTGCACAGTCTGCTACAAGGAGAATGTGTTGAAGAGATTTTTGTTGGGCCCCGAGGGTTTTTTGAGGTGCTGTTGAAATCTGAGACGCATCGTGCTGCTCTCTTGTCTAAATTGCCTTTGTTTATTGATCGCCGGTTGGTCCATGTTGTACTATGGCGCCCAATGGCAGATTTTCAGCGTCTGCTGCAACGTGAATGCCCTGTCTGGGTTGAAGTGGAAAATTGTCCGGCTGTCTATTGGCCACTGTTGAAGGACGCTTTGGCTGCTGTGGGCACTGTTCTGGTTCCTCCAAGTCTAAGGGCTGTGAATCGCAACCAGTTGTGTATGTTATGGGACATTGCAAGGAAAAGGCCTGCTTGGTTACGTCTCAATTGCTCTGGCATGCATACGTTACACTTTTGTTTGAAATGGGGTAATTTTGCAGGACATTGCTTTTCCTGTGGACAATTGGGGCATTTTATGGCCGAATGCCCGGAGCAGCAACACACTTCAGATGCTGGCCATGTTGCGTTGCCCATGGAAGATATGGTGTGTGATGCTCCGTCGCAGGATGCTATCCACCCACCTAAAGTTCTAGACAAAGGTAAACAACAGGTTTCGGGTCCGGATTCCCGTGCCACTGACTGGGTTGAAGTACGTGCAAAAAAAGGCAACAGGGTTGTTGCTGGCATGGAGAATACTGTGCCTACTACCTCACAAGATTCCATGCGTACCTATATGCGCAGGAAGGAAATGTTGTCTTCCGAACGATCTGCTCCTGCTATGGTTTCCTCTTCTCCCCGTCCTCAGACCACCAGGAGAATGTATTCGGATCGTCCAAAGGGTCCACCTGCCAAGATGGCTTTTGATACCAGAGGCAACGTCATTACCCCGTGGGATCGTTGTTATCCCTGTTTCATCCCCAAGCCAGCAGATATGCCATCTACCTCCAAATCTGGTCCTCAGAACTCTTTTGCTGCATTGGCGGATTTCTTGGATGAGGGAGTCCTGGACATTCTCGCAAAAAAAGTCAAATCGAGGCAAGCTGTGCCTCGTACCTGATTTTGTTTTGAATACACATGAAAATAGCCACGTGGAATGTGCGAGGAATTTATTCTCGCCACAAGCAACATGCCATGTGGACTGTATTGCATGAGAATCAGTGGGATGTCCTGTGTGCTGTTGAGCATAAGAGTCACGGGGAAGCCGGAAAAGTTGTGGATTACCATGGCTTTCGTTTGTTCTATGCAGGGACACAGGCCATGCATTATTTAGGTGTGCTCATGATTGTACATGACAAATATCAGCCTGTTCTTATTAAAAATGATGTGTATGGCTGCTTTCTGGTGATTGAAATTTTATTCGAAGGAGAGATCTTATGGTTACTTGGTCTCTATGCTCCAAATGATCCTTTATTTCGCCGGGAGCTTTGGCAGACTTTGCAGACCTCCTTGTCACTTGGCAGACGGGGCTTCTTGATGGGGGATTTCAATATGTGTGTTGATTCTTCCCAGTCCACATCGGAGCATTCGGTAATGGACGCGCCGGAAAGTCGTATGTGGCATGAGTTGGCTCTTACTGTTCTTAAGCAAGATCTCTGGTCCTGGCTACACCCGTCTTCCACAGGCTTTACTTTCCATTCTGCCCAGTATGCAACAACATGGTCGTGGTTGGACCGCATATACATCATGCAGAATGATGATTTTCTTCCTGAGATGCTCGAAATTAAAGTGTTGCAGCAATATGCCTTGTCGAACCATTTCCCTCTGCAGCTTGAGCTACTTACACAACCTGTTGCACCTTTCAAGCAATTTCTGGAGAGACTCCCTTTGCGTTTCAACTCGGCTTACTTGAAGCATGCAATCTTTCAGGGCTATATGTAGCAATTGATTGATAGATTCTTATTGGACTTCTCCTCTCAGGGCACTGCTTCATTTGAAAGATTGCTCTCTAATGTGCAGCAGGTTGCTCGGCAGTATGGGATCCATCATGCCTCTCTTTGTCGGTGGCGTCGACAAGCAGCAGAGGACTTGCTGGCTTTGGTTCGTTCTCTGCTGGTGGACACTCCGGATGATGCTAGCGTGCGGCTGGCTGATCTTATTAAAGAATTTCAGTTGAAATCGTATCAGCAGGCCAAATTTCAACATCTGACGGAGACTTTGCAAGATAGTGCGTGTCAGACTCATAAGTTCTTTCGAGCCCTCCATGCCTCTCTTGCTCGGGAGAATATGACCAGACTCGAGGATGCAGAAGGCCACCTGATCCTTGATCCGCAGACTATTGTGCATATGTGTAGGAATTATTTCCGCGACCTTCTTGGTTCCACTTCTCCACCTGCAGCCCAAACTACTCAGGCCCGTTCGGTTTTTTATGACCTGGTCCGCAATAAGGTTCTGCAGGACATGCAAGCTACTATGGAGTTAGATATTTGTGAGGCAGAGGTTATGGACGTTTTGTTACACTTGCCCAAGGATAAAAGTCCTAGTTGGGATGGTCTCACCAATGAGTTCTTTGAGGCTTTTGCTACCCAACTGGCGAAACCATTGAAGGCTTTGTTTCAGCAGGTGTGGGAAACGGGGATCATGCCTTCCTCATGGAAAGAAGAACTTATTAAACTGTTTCCAAAGGTTCCTTCGCCGTCTACGTTGAAACATTGGCGTCCAATTTCTTTGATGGGTTCTATGTATAAAATTTTTTCTAAAGTAATGGCGAATCGGCTCCATAAGCATCTCCCTGCCATTGTGCACCCTCTCCAGTATGGTTTCATTAAGGGCCGAAACATTCTACATAATGTATTAAACGCGCAACTGGCGATTGATTATGCAAGGCATTCTAATCAGGAGGTCGTACTGATTCAATTGGACCTGGAAAAGGCTTTTGACTATCTGGACTGGTCTTTCGTTTTGCTGAACTTATGTCTGCTATAGGCTTTGGTGCTCGGATGTCTCGTCTAATCTACACCATCAGTGCTGCGGTGTCTTCGAGAGTCATGCTGAATGGAGGTGTTACTGAGCCATTTGTCCTTGCTCGCTCTGTCAGACAGGGGTGCCCTTTGAGCCCTCTCTTCTTTGCCCTTGCGACTCATCCAGTTCTTTCGATGTTATCTCATATGGCAGCTTCTACTTAGTTGGCTGGATTGTTGCTTCCTTCTGGACAGCACTTCATTAGTCAATCCTTGGCTGATGACAGCTTTATGATTTTGCGTGCGGACAAGAATAACCTTAGAAAAGCATTGGATGTTTGGGCTCTCTTTGGTCAGGCGTCCGGCCTTCGCATCAATGCATTCAAATCAGCCATTCTCAGCTGCACGAAGTCGGATTTGCAGTCCTTGGACTGGCAGGGTATGGTTGTTCCTCGTGGCTCCATTGTCAGGCATCTTGGGTACCCTTTGGGTGTTGATGTTCCCCCAAAGTAGCTTCTACAGTGGATTTCTCAGAAAATGGCGGCTAAGTTTCTGTATTGGAAGTCTCAGGCCTGGCCCTTCCATGTTCGCCTCAAAGTAGCCTAGACAATTATGTTGCCAATGCTCACATATTTCTTGCCATTGCTGCCCTAGACTACTACGACTCTGAATGCTCTTACTCAGTCTATTCGTTTCATGCTATGGAAGAAGGATTCATTGCATGCAGGTATTTCCTGGATTTCTTGGTCGCATGCGTGCACCCCCAAATGCATGGGTGGAGGGGCTATTTTAGATGCCCATACTCACATGCTGGCACTCCGTTGGTCTCTTTTCCGCGCCATGTGCTCGGATCATCATCTGTGGGTCGTTATAGCCCGTTATTTTCTTGAGGATCATGGGCTTCTGCATGGCAATACCCAAATCCGGAGTTCTTGGTGGCATGTTCTTAATGCTGATTCGCGGTTCTCCAGTTCTTCTTCGTCGCTGCTTACTCATTTGGTATGTTCTTGGAAACTGGTCCTCCAGAAGGCTCAGTGGCATCCAGCGGAGGATCGCGTAGCTACTAATTCTTTTCAATTGGAATTACTGGCAGTCTCGCAATTACTTTCATGGGAAGGTAAACACGAGCTTCGACCACAATTCAACTGGATGGCACATTTGGGCTTACCTTCAGTCGCGGATGCCACCCTTGCCAGTCGCAATGTGCTAATATCGTTTCGTACAGCTAGGAGGCTTTTTAGGATCCCTCATGGATATAGGCATTTATGGGAACAGCTTTTGATGGTGCTCCAGAGCAGGCAACCCTTTCCTGCCCTTGCTTCGGATCATCCCTGGCAGGATTGGGACTTTGAAGGCCGGCTGAATTTAAACAAAGCTTCTTCTAACCAGGTGTATCATCTTCTGATTAAAGATCATCAATGGCTGGTTACTAAAGCGAATACTCTATGGGGATTGCGTAAATCCCGGTCATGGTGGAGGGCAACTGTGATGGAGGGCTGGTTGAACAAGACACCTTTCAAATATAAGGTCTTTCTTTGGAGAGTGATGATTGGTGGTCTTCCTCTTGCTTCAGCTCTTTCCAAGTGACGAATCTCCAATGGCAACTGTTTCTTTTGCACCACTACTGTGGAATCCGCCCGGCACCGATTTATTTCTTGCCCCATCGCTAAGAAAGTCGGTTATTCTTGTCAACCGTTTGGCAAGCTGTGGTTGGTTTCACACTACGCCCCTTTGATTGGGTTTTTGGGCAGCCCAAATACCCCACTCCGGCATAGCCACATATGAAGCTCATGTATCACTTTCTTCGATATTGGGGCTGTTGGCATAACTGGACCATTCGGAATGCTTTCCTTTTTGATTCCGCCTATAATGTTCAGCGGCATATTGCTAGGCTTAAGGGCTTCTTGTATTGGCAGCTAGATCTTCTCCAGCATTCTGACATGCTCTCTAGGGAGGACTTACGTCCCTGGCATATGGCAATTTCCTCCGTGTCTTTGCCATGACTTTGCAACTCGTAGTACTGGAACCTCTTCACATGATGGCGTAGCGTCATCATGTATCTTGTAATCAAGTAATCTTGTATTTTTTCGTAATTAATACAATTACCTTTTACGAGAGAGAGAGAGAGAGAGAGAGAGAGAGAGAGAGAGAGAGAGAGAGAGAGAGAGAAAGAGAAATGAAATGAAATGATATATTAATGTCTACAAAAGTTCAAAATGACCTATGAGACCATGAGTTACAATCATGTGTATGATGGTACAATTGTCTGGGAAAAATATGTAGCACAAAGCAAAATAAGAAAGGAAACTAACTATGGCTATGTGTAAAACATAGAGCTCTATCTAGTAATAATGAGCTCCAAATGGTACAATCTCATGTGGGTAGGGAGGGCCTAGCTCTAGCCCGAGCAATAATCCCCTGTATCGGCCTATGTAGGTGTCGTCAGTGTTTGTGTCAAGGCCTAGGACATTTGGAAGAAAGAGAGAAAGAAAGATATATTAACATCTACATAAGGCCAATGTGGCCCATGAGACAAAATCAAGAGTACATCCATGTCTAATGTCATCTCATCAGTAAGGTAAAGATAACATTACAAATAAGTGGGTGGCCTATGAAACAATACTGAAAATAACTGTACAATGCGACTATACTAGGGTAGAACCATGTGTAGTGTTATTCCATCGATAGAAAAGAAAAGGAAATGAAAGGAGAACCAGATCTGATAGAACCATGTACAAAAGTGTGGTGGAGACTATGGGCTGTAGCTGATCTCAAGATCTCCACATGATCTCAGCTATGATGCAGTCCGTAGTTGCTTCACTAATATGCCTGGTTGTGAGTCTTTGGTATCTTGTGATAATGGCTCTAATCCGACCGTGGTGTGGCCTCCTCGGACGTGGTCTTGGTAGAGGGGGTTGTCGTGCTCAACGAGGGGAAATGGCTCTATCCAATATGACTCCACGGCATGGCTTGTAAGGTGTGTGGCGGGGTGGCTCTGTCTTTGCTAGGATGGTAGTGTCAGTCGGGTTGGCTTTGTAGAAGAAGTCTGTCACTGCTCTCTCTGTGTCCCTCTGGATGAGCTAGCCTCTTGTCTCATAGTAGTGCAGTTCGGTGCCTCTCGAGCTCTAGGAGGAAAAGACGTAGGCATCTTTGGTCCTCGTACTCCATGATGCAATGAAGGGGTCCAAATCCATCACAGAAGAGACAGTGGTACCGTCCTCGTATGTCATAGTATACTGTGCATCTGCATATGTAGTGCTTCTCCGTCTCAGGCTCTCCCTTCTCCCACAAAATCTTAAGCTCATCGACTAATGGATGAAGATACACGTCCATATTTTTTACTTTGTAGTGGCGCAGGACGAGCAAGCTAAGGATGAGATGTCCTTTCTTCGTAGAAAGCCATGGAGGGATGTTGTAGTTGACAAGCACTATAGGCAACACATTGTAAGAAGTCGAGCACAGACTGAATGGATTCACCCCTGAGCCTAAGGGTCACGAATCGTAACCGTTTGTGTATGTTATGGGACACTGCTCAGAAAAGGCCTGCTTGGTTACGTCTTAATTGCTTTGGCATGCATTCTTTGCACTTTCGTTTGAAATGGGGTAACTTTGCAGGGCATTGTTTTTGTGTGGAAAATTTGGGCATTTTATGGCCGAATGTGCAACGAAGCAACCGACTTTAGATGCTGAGCATCTTTTGCCTCCCATGGAAGATATGGTAATTGATGCTCCATCGCAGGATGCGACCCAGCCAGCTAAAGTTTTGGATAAAGGCAAACAACATGTTTCGGGTTTGGATTCCCTTGGCAATGACTGGGTAGATGTACGTGCCAAAAAAGGTAAAAGGTTTGATGCTGGCATGGCGGATATTGTGCCTAATGCTTCACAAGATTGTCAGATGGGAGAGGATCGAGGTGCAGCTGAAGTGCAGTAGACAGTGTGAGAGTGAGAGACAGAGTTGAGCACGACACCCAATGCAATAGTACTGAATAGAGTGTTGTTAACTGAAAGTACAAATGATAACCCTTATACCTTAGGGTTATAAGGGGCTGTTCACACCCGAACACTTACTTACCTTAGGGTTATAAGGGGCTGTTCACACCCGAACACAGTAAGTGCCCGTAAGTGTGCACCACAAGCACATACAAAATAGTACACATAATCTGGGGGAAAAAACCTCTCCTACCGAGAGTAAAAAGTGCCCCAGTGTCCTAGTGATCACCCGCACACTCCCATATGAGCGTAGGCGTAAGTAAGGCGTGTGAGATACCCAACAAACCCCCCTGGAGTGAAGAGTGATCAAGTGTATAAGGATCATCCGCCACCAAAGGGCGTCAAATTCAAAGCATCGCGAAATGCTTCAAATTTGTCTCGTGGAAGAGCTTTGGTGAAGATGTCTGCCACATTGCTGGTGGTAGGACAGTAGACAAGGCTGATATCACCTGCATGTAGCCTCTCTCTGACAAAGTGGTAGTGAATCTCTATGTGTTTCGTGCGAGCATGAAACACAGGGTTCCGTGCCACTGCAATGGCACTCTGACTGTCAGTATATAAAGGAGTAGGCTCCGTAACAGATACATCCAAATCAGCAAGTAAGCGTCTAAGCCATACGCACTCAACTGCAGTAGTGAAGGCTGCCTTGTACTCAGCTTCACATGACGACGTGGCAACAGTGGATTGTTTCTTGCTAAGCCAAGAAATGCATGACGAGCCAAGAAAGAAACAATTGCCACTAGTGGAGTGACGAGTATCAAAATCACCAGCCCAATCAGAGTCACTGTAAGCATGTAACTGCAGTGGTTTCCCCTTGGCATAAAGCAATCCAAGAGCTCTAGTACCCTGCAAGTAACGAAACACACGCTTCACAGCTTGCCAATGCGACATACGAGGCTGATGCATGTACCTGCTCAAAACTGAAACGGCAAACTGTATGTCTGGCCGAGTGTGGCATAGATAGATGAGACATCCCACTGCTGGAGCATAAGTATGGATATCAAACAAATCACTGTCATCATGTAATGACAGTTTGAGCCCAGGTTCCATGGGTGTACAAACTGGCTTGCAATCCTGTAAGCCAAACTTCTCAAGAAGTTGCCCAATGTACCTTGACTGACATAATCCAATGCCTCTAGCATCATGTACAAACTGGATGCCCAAGTAATAGTGCAAAATACCCAAGTCAGACATGTCAAAAGTTTGCTGTAAATTATTTTTGAATGCTGAAATCTGATCAGCACGTGTTCCAGTGAGCAAAAGGTCGTCTACATATAGACACAAAATCAGCATGGATCCCCCCTCTTTATGTACATAAAGGGTAGACTCAGATGGGCTGTTTACAAACCCCTGACTAAGCAAGAAAGCATCTATCTTTGCGTACCAAGCTCGTGGAGCTTGTTTCAAACCATATAGAGCTTTTTTCAGCTTGCATACTAAATTTTCTGAGCTTTCAAATGCAAAACCAATGGGCTGCTGTACATACACTTCTTCCTGAAGTTCCCCATGTAAGAATGCAGTCTTTATATCCAGCTGATGCACTTTCCAACCAAAATGTGCAGCCAAGGCAATCATAGACCGAATGGTCGTCATACGGGAGGTAGGAGCAAAGGTCTCCTCATAGTCAATGCCCTTTTTCTGTGCGTAGCCTTTAGCTACCAGCCGTGCCTTGTACTTATCTATGGATCCATCTGCATTCCTTTTCAATTTGTAGACCCATTTCGTACCAATGGCACGCTTGCCAACTGGCAAAGACACCAAATCCCAAGTATGATTCTTATGAATAGAATCCAATTCAGCTTGCATGGCTGCCATCCAATGCACACTATGTCGTGCATCCTCAAAACATTCAGGCTCCTCATTATCATGAGTACATGCTGCCATAACCAACTCCATGGAATGTGCTGAATCATGCAGTCGAGTTTGCCTTCGAGTACGACCAGCCAAGGGTGTTTCCAAATGACTATCTCTCATAGTCTGCGTGTACCATCTAGGCACCTGTCTTGCTTCCTGACTGTGTACAAGTTCCTGCTGAATTTCAGTTTCAGCAATGTGCTGATTTACTGCATGTTCCATAGGAGCAGCTGGCTGAACATTAGGTTCATTTGCTGAAGTACCAGCTGAATCACCAAATGTGATGGGCAGCAGCCCTTCAAAGACATCACGGGCAGCCTGACATGTATCAAAACCAGCCAAGGATAATTCTGATTTTTCATCAAATATAACATCCCTGCTGACAAAAACCTTCTTGATCACGGGATCATAGAGTCTGTAGCCTTTGCTTTCGCTGCTATATCCCATAAAGATGCATTTTACAGCCTTGTTGTCCAACTTCTTTCGAAGTACCTGTGGAATATGGGCATATGCAAGACACCCAAAAATACGGAAGTGGCCAACAGAAGGTTTGCGGCTGTGCCAAGCCTCAAAAGGTGTGACGGTTTTCAAGGCCTTGGTAGGGCATCTGTTCAAAATGTGGCAAGCGCACATGACGGCTTCCATCCAAAAACTATGAGGCAAACTCTTTGCCTTCAGCATACATCTGGCCATCTCCATGAGTGACCGATTTTTCCTCTCTGCTACCCCATTCTGCTGTGGAGTATATGCAGTAGTGTACTGATGGATAATGCCCTTCTGCTGCAAATAAGAATTCAGCATAGAGGACATGTATTCCCCCCCTCGGTCCGAACGGAGAGTCTTAATCTTGCAACCAGACTGAGTTTCCACAAGTGCACTGAAAGCCAAAAATGCATCATACACTTCTGACTTCTTTTTCAAGCAGTAGACCCAGCAAAAACTTGTAAAGTCATCAATAAATGTTACAAAATAGTAACAACCACCCAATGACTGTGTCTGCATGGGCCCACAAACATCCGAATGCACAAGCTGCAATCTGGCTGTTGCTCTAAAAGCAACATCACGGGGAAAAGAGAAACGATGCATTTTCCCCAAAATGCAACCCTCGCATAAATGCTCAGGAGGTCTCTCCAAGAGAGGTAATCCATTCAACATCTGAGTACGCTGTAATAGCATCAAGCTGCCATAGTTTACATGCCCCAAACGAGCATGCCATAACTCTGCCTCTAACATAGCAGGAGTAAGAGTGGATGTCAAATATGCAGACTGATTTACCGAAAGAGCATCCAACTCATATAACCCATGACACAAAGAACCTGTCAAGACCAATGTCATGTGTTCCTTGTCACGGACCATGCAACGGTCATCATCAAAGGTGACCTGCAAACCACAACGTGCCATAGAAGAAATGGAAAGCAGATTCTTCTTAATGCCAGGCACATACAAAGCATCCTGTAGGCGGAGAATAGAGCCATCAATGGCTGTAAGCTGAATCTCCCCAATACCACGAACAGGGTATGATGCATTATTAGCACACTGAACAGACTTCCCAACGGGAGGTGCACCAAGAGAAGCAAACAAATCTCTACGAGATGTGATATGCCGTGAAGCACCACTGTCAAAGAACCAAGTGTCAGCATCCTCTGTAGAGCTAAATGCTCTATCAGCCCAAGAGACATCATAACTGCAAGTGTAAAAACAATAGTCCCTGTCTGCAACAAAGGACGCGGACTCACTAGCAGTGGAAGGAGCTGCAGAAACAGACATCCCTGACTCCTTCTTCTTCTCTTTGGCGATGCGCTTCCTGCACTCAGTGATATAGTGGCCAGGCTTCTTGCAGTAATGGCATTTTCCTTTTTTGGCTTGCGTGCCCCCCTGTTTCTGACTTGTCTGTGAAGTGCTACTACTACCAGAACTCTGCGAAGCATTTTTCCCTTGGCTGTTTTTACCCTTCTGCCTTGACATAAAAGCCTGCTCAGAGGCTATACCATCCACACCACTGTTCCGTCTAGTTTGTTCCTCCTCTAGAAGCAAACTGACAAGCTGAATGAAAGTGATAGGCTCGTTCGAAATCCTCATAGTGAGGTTCAAGGCAGTATGAAAAGCCAAGTAAGAGGGAGGCAGTGAATTCAATGTCGTAGAAATCAGCTGCGCATCTGAGTAGTACTCATCCACATTCATGAGCTGCTCCCGCAAGTCCTGAATTTTGTTGAGATGATCCTGCATAGAATCACCCTGATTCATCTTTAGAGTCTCTAGCTCTTTCTTCAAGAAAGAGATGCGAGTCTCATTCTTTCCTGCAAACATCTGCTCCAATGTCAACCAAGCTTCTTGTGAAGAAGCTGCTGAACGAATATGAGGAATGATGGTCCGTTGAACTGCCAATGCAATCAGCGACATAGCCTGTGCATCCCGTGTATCCCAAGCTTTCTGAGCTGGAGTTCTTGGGGGAAGTGGCTGAGCGGGCTGAGGTGGAGGGGGCTGAGGTTGCCCTCTTGCACGTCCTCCTGGAGGAGGAGTAGCCGGAGCCACAACTCCCGGTCGTGCTTCCTCTCCACTGACATAATCCCACAAATTTTTTGCCACTAATACATTCTTCATCATAAAAGACCAAAGGGAATAATTGTTCCCATCCAATCGGTCTTCCTTGGACACATAGGTGAATACATCTCCTCCCTGATTTGCCATTATTTCCCAAAAGGCAATAGAGCAATGTGAATGCAGTACGGGCTGGAAATCTGCAAATTTCCAGAAATTGCAGCAAACACAAGTCTGCAATTAATGTGCAAAGGGTACTCTGTCAAAAAAACTGTCACTGATGCACGCTTCCCAAGGTGCAATTAGTGCTCAGCAGCACTAAAACATCAAAAGCCCCAAAATTTTCTGCCCAAAATTTCTGTCACAAATGTCTGTTACAAAAGCCCCAAAATGTGCATTCAATGTGTCACAGACAGACACAGCACGTTTTTCAATGCTGAAAACTGAACCTGCTGTTCAGCACGTTTCCCAATGCTGAAAACTGAACCTGCTGTTCAGCACGTTTCCCAATGCTGAACCTGAACCTGTTGCACGAACTCCTGTGTAAAAGAAAAGTGCAGAATGTTACCTCTGCGTGTTGACGACAGGCACAATTCCCGAGGTAATGACTGCTGGGTACAGTCGGACTGACGCACAGGTACAGGCGTGCAGGTCAGTGACACGCGCAGGCAGGACTAGTACGTGCTGGGCAGATGGCGCACTGCGCAGAATTGGCGGCACGCTGTGCAGGACAGGTGGCACGCTGGGCAGGGCGCGCTGTGCAGGACAAATGGCGCGCTGTGCAGGACAGGTGGCACGCTGGGCAGGGCGCGCTGTGCAGGACAGATGGCGCGCTGGGCAGGGCGGTGCTGCGCGCTGATTGTTGGAGCTGCACGCTGGGCAGAGGTGTCGTCTGGTGCTGCGCGCTGACGGACTGACAGGAACAGGCAGCTGGGGCAGAACTGGCGGGGGCTGGCTGAACTGGCGTGGGCTGCAGACTGCAGACTGAAGACTGCTTTGAGCTGAGCTCTGATACCAAATGTCAGATGGGAGAGGATCGAGGTGCAGCTGAAGTGCAGTAGACAGTGTGAGAGTGAGAGACAGAGTTGAGCACGACACCCAATGCAATAGTACTGAATAGAGTGTTGTTAACTGAAAGTACAAATGATAACCCTTATACCTTAGGGTTATAAGGGGCTGTTCACACCCGAACACTTACTTACCTTAGGGTTATAAGGGGCTGTTCACACCCGAACACAGTAAGTGCCCGTAAGTGTGCACCACAAGCACATACAAAATAGTACACATAATCTGGGGGAAAAAACCTCTCCTACCGAGAGTAAAAAGTGCCCCAGTGTCCTAGTGATCACCCGCACACTCCCATATGAGCGTAGGCGTAAGTAAGGCGTGTGAGATACCCAACAAAGATTCCTTGCGTACTTATATGCGCAGGAAAGACATGTTGTCTTTAGAGCACACTACTCATGCTATGGTTTCATCTGCTCCTCGCAATCAGCCCACTCGGAAAGCATATACGGATGGTCCGAAGGGCCCACCTGCTAAGTTGGATTTTGATGCTAGAGGTAACATGATTACCCCATGGGATCGTCGTTATCCCTATTCCATCCCCAAGACAGTGGATACACCATCTACCTCTAAATCTGGCCGTCAGAACTCTTTTGCCGTGTTAGCTGATTTTTTGGATGAGGGAGTCCTTGACATTTTGGCAGAAAAGGTTAAATTGAGGCAAGCTTTGCCTCATTCCTGATTTTCTTTTTTGAATACACATGAAGATAGCCATGTGGAATGTGCGAGGCATTTGTTCTCGCAATAAGAAACATGCCATGTAGAGTTTATTGCATGAGAATCAGTGGGATGTCTTGTGTGTTGTTGAGCACAAGAGTCACGGTGAAGCATGAAAAGTTGTGGATTGCCATGGGTTTTGCTTGTTTTATGCAGGGACACATGCCATGCATTATTCTGCTGTGCTTATGATTGTACATGAGAAATATCAGCCTGTTCTTAGTAAAAATGATGTACATGGTCGTTTTGTGGTGATTGAAGTTTTATTTGAAGGAGAGATCTTATGGTTACTTGGGCTCTATGCTCCTAATGACCCTTTATCCCACCGGGATCTTTGGAATACTTTGCAGACCTCCTTGTCACTTGGCAAACGGGGTTTTTTGATGGGGGATTTTAATATGTGTGTTGATCCTTCACAGTCCACATCAGAGCATTCGGTGATGGACGCTCCGGAAAGCCGTGTGTGGAATGCGTTTGCTCTTGCTGTACTGAAGCAAGATCTCTGGTCATGGCTACACCCTTCTTCTACAGGGTTTACTTTTCATTCTGCGCAGTATACAACTACATGGTCGTGGTTGGACCGCATGTACATCATGCAGGATGATGCTTTTCTTCCTGAGATGCTGGAAATGAAAGTGTTGCAGCAATATGCCTTGTCGGACCATTTTCCTCTACAACTTGAGATGCTTGTACAACCCATTGCACCTTTTAAGCAATTTCTGGATAGACTCCCTTTGCATTTCAACTCATCATATTTGAAGCATTCAATCTTTCAGGGTTATATGCAGCAATTGATTAATAGATTTTTATTGGACTTCTCCTTTGAGGGCAATGCTTCTTTTGAATGATTGCTCTCTAATGTGCAGCAGGTTGTTCGGTAGTATGGGATCCATCATGCCTCTCCTTGTCGGCGGTGTCGACAAGCAGCGGAGGAATTACTGGCTTTGGTTCGTTCTTTACTGGTGGAGACTCCAGATGATATATTTCTGCTGTCATTGGCTATGCGTTTCGCTGATCTTATTAAAGAGTTTCAGTTGAAATCTCATCAGCAGGCCAAATTGCAAAATTTGATTGAGAATTTGCCAGATAGTTCTTGTCAGACTCATAAGTTCTTTCGAGTTCTCCATGCATCTGCTGCTCGAGAGAATATGACTAGACTCCAGGATGCAGAAGGTCAAATGGTCATTGATCCTCAGACTATTGTGAATATGTGTAGGAATTATTTTCTAGATCTTCTTGGTTCTACTCCTTCACCTTTTGACCAAATTACTCATGCCCGCTCAGTTTTCTATGATTTGGTCCGCAATCAGGTTCCACATGACATGCAAACTACTTTGGAGACAGATATTTGTGAGGTGGAGGTTGTGGATGTTTTGTTACACTTGCCCAAGGATAAAAGTGCCAGTTGGGATGGTCTCACTAATGAATTCTTTGAGGTTTTTGCTACCTGGCTGGTGAAACCATTGACGGCTACGTTTCAGCAGGTTTGGGAAACGGGGTTCATGCCTTCCTCATGGAAAGGACTTATCAAACTGCTTCCAAAAGTTCCTTCGCCGTCTATGTTGAAACATTGGTGACCAATTTCTTTGATGGATTCTATGTATAAAAGCTTTTCCAAAGTGATGGCGAATTGGCTCCATCAGCATCTTCCTGCCATTGTGCATCCTCTTCAATATGGTTTCATTAAGGGCCGAAACATTCTGCATAATGTCTTAAATGTGCAAATGGCTATTGACTATGCAAGGCACTCTAATCAAGAGGTGGTATTGATTCAATTGGACCTGGAAAAGGCTTTTGATTATTTAGACTGGTCTTTCATTGCAGAACTTATGTCTACTATGGGCTTTAGTACTCGGATGTCTCGTTTGATCTACACCATTAGTGCTACGGCTTCTTCGCGAGTTATGCTGAATGGTGGTGTTACCGAGCCATTTGTCCTTGCACGCTCTGTGAGACAGGGTTGCCCTTTGAGTCCTCTCTTTTTTTCCCTTGGGACTCATCCGGTTCTTTCGATGTTATCTTATATGGCAGCTTCTACTTAGTTGGCTGGATTGTCTCTTCCTTTGGGACAGCACTTCATTAGTCAATCCTTGACTGATGACAGCTTTATGATTTTGAGTGCGGACAAGGATAATCTTCGCAAAGCATTAGATGTTTGGACTCTCTTTGGTCATGCTTCTGGTCTTCGTATCAATGCTTTGAAATCAGCCATTCTCAGTTGCACGGAGTCAGATTTGCAGTCATTGGACTGGCAGGGAATGGTTGTTCCCAGTGGTTCCATTGTCAGGCATCTTGGGTATGCTTTGGGTATTGATGTTCGGCCAAAGCAACTACTAGAGTGGATTTCACAGAAACTGGCAGCTAAGTTTCTGTATTGGAAGCCACAAGCTTGGCCCTTCCATGTTCGTCTCAAAGTGGCTCAGACAATTATGTTGCCAATGCTCATATATTTCTTGCCATTGCTGCCTTGGACTACTACTACATTGAATGCTCTTACTCAGTACATTCGTTTCATGTTATGGAAGGACTCCTTGCATCCAAGCATTTCTTGGATTTCTTGGTCGCATGCATGTACCCCCAAACACATGGGTGGTGGGGCTATTTTGGATGCCGAAACTCATATATTGGCACTCCGTTGGTCTCTTTTTCGTGCCATGTTCTTGGATTATCACCCGTGGGTCTTTATAGCCTGTTATTTTCTTGAGGATCACGGGCTTTGTGCATGGTAATACGCGAATTTGGAGCTCTTGGTGGCATGTTCTTAATGCACACTCTTGGTTTTCTAGTCCTTCATCATCCCTACTTGCTCATTTTGTATGTTTCTGGAAATTGGTTCTCCAGAAGGCTTAGTGGCATCCAGCGGAGGATTGCTTAGCTACTAACTCTTTTCAACTGGAATTGTTGGCAGTCTCGCGATTACTTTCTTGGGAAGGCAAACATGAGCTCAGACCAAAATTGAACCGCATGGCACGTTTGGGCTTGACTTCAGTTTTGCAGATGCCACTCTTGCCAATCGCAATGTGTTGATATCGTTTCGTACAGCCAGGAGGCTTTTCAGGATCCCTCGTGGATACCGTGATTTATGGGGACAGCTTTGATGGTGCTCTAGAGCAGACAACCCTTTTCTGCCTTTGTTGCGGATTGTCCCTCGCAGGACTGGGACCTTGCAGGCCGGCTGAATTTGGAAAAGGCCTCAGCTAACCAGGTGTATAATCTTCTGATTAAAGATCATCAATGGCTGGTTACTAAAGGTAATACTATATGGGGATTGCGTAAATCTCAGTCATGGTGGAAGGTAATTGTGATGGAGGGCTGGTTGAACAAGACACCTTTCAAATGCAAGGTCTTTCTTTGGAGGGTGATGATTGGTGGTCTTCCTCTTGCTTCAGCCCTTTCCAAGCGTCGAATCTCCAACAGGAATTGTTTCTTTTGCACCACCAGTGTGGAATTGGCCCGTCATCGTTTTATTTCTTGCCCTCTCGCTAAGAAAATCTGGTCACTCTTGTCAGCGGTTTGGCGAGCAGTGGTTGGTTTCTCGCTAAGTCCTTTTGATTGGGTTTTTGTGCGGCCCAAATAACCCACACCGGCACAATCACATATGAAGATCTTGTTTCACTTTCTTAGATACTGGGGCTGTTGGCACAATTGGACCATTCGGGATGCTTTTCTTTTTGATTCAGCCTCTAATGTTCAGGGACATATTGCTAGGCTTAAAGGTCTCTTGCATTGGTAGATAGATCTCATTCGGTACTTTGACTTACTCCGTCGGGAGGACTTACTTCCCTGGCATATGGCAATTTCCTCTGCGTCTTTGCCATGACTTTTGTAACTCTTTTGTCGTTTAGTACTTTATAAATATAACATCCATTACGAGAGAGAGAGAGAGAGAGAGAGAGAGAGAGAGAGAGAGAGAGAGAGATGTTAGACATTCACAGTCCACGTCAGGGCATTCGGTGATGGATGCTCTGGAAAGTCGGGCGTGGAATGCCTTTGCTCTTGTGGCACCTAAGCAAGATCTATGGTCTTGGTTACAACCTTCATCTCCAGGGTTTACTTTCCATTCCGCACAGTATGCATCTACATGGTCGCGGTTGGACCGAATGTACATCATGCAACAGGATGATTTTCTTCCTGAGATGCTGGAAATGAAAGTCTTGCAGCAATATGCCCTGTCTGACCATTTCCCTCTCCAGCTTGAGATACTAGCACAACCCATTGCACCTTTTATGCAGTTGTTGGATAGACTCCCTTTATGTTTCAACTCGTCTTATTTGAAGCATTCAATCTTTCAAGGCTATATGCAGCAATTGATTGAGAGATTTTTATTGGACTTTGCCTCTGAGGGCACAGTTTCTTTTGAACGACTGCTCTCTAATGTGCAACGGGTCGCTCGCCAGTATGGGATACATCATGTCTCTCTTTGTTGCCGGCGTCGACATGCAGCGGAAGGCTTACTGGCTTTGGTTCGTTCGTTACTGGTGGATACCCCAGATGATGAATTTCTGTTATCACTGGCGCAGCGTTTGGCCGATCTTATTAAAGAATTTCAGTTGAAATCCTATCAGCAGGGAAAATTGCACAATTTGACTGACAATTTGCAAGATAGTGCTTGTCAGACTCATAAGTTCCTTTGCGCCTTGCATGCTTCTCTTGCTCGAGAAAATATGACTAGACTCCAGGATTCAGAAGGTCGCATGGTCACTGATCCGCACACCATTGTCGATATGTACAGGAATTATTTTCGGAATCTTCTTGGTTTTTCTCCATCGCCTTCTGACCAGGTTACGTATGCACGTTCAGTCTTCTATGATCTGGTCCACCATCAGGTTCCACTTGATATGCGAGCTACTTTGGAGGCAGATATTTGTGAGGAGGAGGTTATGGATGTTTTGTTACATCTCCCTAAGGATAAAAGCCCTGGCTGGGATGGTCTCACCAATGAATTTTTTGAGAGCTCGGCTACCCAACTGGTGAAGCCATTGGTGGCTATGTTTCAGCAGGTGTGGGAAACAGGGGTCATGCCTTCCTCATGGAAAGAAGGCCTTATCAAACTACTTCCAAAGGTTCCTTTGTCGTCAATGTTGCAACAGTGGAGACCAATTTCATTGATGGGCTCGATGTATAAATCTTTTCCAAAGTCCTGGCGAATCGGCTCCACAAGCATCTTCCAGCTATTGTGCATCCTCTTCAATATGGTTTCATTAAGGGCCGCAACATTCTGGATAATATCTTAAATGTGCAAATGGCCATTGACTATGCAAGGCACTCTAGTCAGGAAGTGGTATTGATTCAATTGGATCTGGAAAAGGCCTTTGACTATTTAGACTGGTCTTTCATTGCTGAACTTATGTCTGCTATGGGTTTTGGTACTCGGATGTCCCGATTGATCTATACCATTAGTGCGGAGGCTTCTTCGCGTGTTATGCTCAATAGTGGGGTTACAGAGCCATTTGTCCTTGCCCTTTGAGTCCTCTCTTCTTTGCCCTGGCGACCCACCCGATTCTTTCAATGTTATCTTCAATGGGAGCTTCTGATCAGTTGTCAGGATTGTCTCTTCCTTTGGGGCAGCACTTCATTAGCCAATCTTTGGCTGATGATAGCTTTATGATTTTGCGTGCAGACAAGGACAACATTCGCAAGGCATTGGATGTTTGGACACTCTTTGGTCATGCTTCGGGTCTTCGCATCAATGCCTTTAAATCAGCCCTTCTCAGCTGCACGGAGTTGGATTTACAGTCATTGGGCTGGCAGGGTCAGGTTGTTCCCCGTGGCTACATTGTCAGGCATCTTGGGTACCCGTTGGGTGTTGATGTTCAGCCAAAGCAGCTACTAGAGTGGATTTCACAAAAACTGGCAGCTAAGTTTATGTATTGGAAGTCACAAGCGTGACCCTTCCATGTTCGCCTCAAAGCGGCACAGACAATTATGCTGCCAATGCTCACATATTTCTTGCCATTGCTGCCCTGGACTCCTACTACTTTGAAGGCTCTCACTCGCCCTATTCGTTTCATGTTATGGAAGAAGGATTCATTGCACGCAGGTATTTCGTGGATTTCGTGGTCACATACATGTACCCCCAAACGCCTGGGTGGTGGGGCTATTTTGGATGCTGAAACTCATATGCTGGCTCTTCGTTGGTCTCTTTTTCGCGCTATGTGCATGAATCATCACCCGTGGACCATTATAGCCCATTATTTTCTGGAGGATAGCAGGCTTCGGCATGGCAATACACAAATTCGGGGCTCCTGGTGGCATATCCTTAATGCAAACTCTGGGTTTTCTAGCCCCTCCTCTTCTCTGTTATTGCATTTGGTTGGCTCCTGGAAAGTGGTGCTCCAAAAGGCGAGTTGGCATCCAGTGGAGGACCGCTTGCATACTAACTCCTTTCAACTGGAATTGTTGGCAGTCTCAAGATTACTTTCATGGGAAGACAAACATGAGCTTCGACCAAAATTTAACCGCATGGCCCGTATGGGTGTGACTTCAGTTGCGGATGCCACCCTTGCCAGTCGCAATGTCTTCGCATCATTTCGTACGGCCAGGAGACTTTTCAGAATCCCGCGTGGATACCGTGACGTATGGGAGCAGCTTTTGTTGCTACTTCAGGGTAGGCAACCCTTTCTTGCCCTTGAGGTGGATCGTCCTTGGCAGGACTGGGACCTTGCAGGCCGGTTGAGTCTGGAAAAGGCCTCTGCTAATCAGGTGTATCATCTTCTGATTAAAGATCATCAATGGCTGGGTGTTAAAGCTAATACTGTATGGGGATTGCAGAAATCTCAGTCATGGTGGAAGGCAACTGTGATGGTGGGCTGGTTGAATAAGACACCGTTCAAATGTAAGGTCTTTCTTTGGCAGGTGATGATTGGTGGTCTTCCCCTTGCCTCGGCCCTTTCCAAGCGTCGAATCTCGAATGGCAATTGTTTCTTTTGTACCACTACTGTGGAATCGGCCCGACATCGATTTATTTCTTGCCCGCTTGCCAAGTCGATCTGGTCGCTCTTGTCACAGGTTTGGCATACAATGGTGGGGTCCTCTCTGACCCCATTCGATTGGGTTTTTGTGCGGCCAAAATACCCCACACCGCCACAGTTGCATATGAAGATCTTGTTCCACTTTTTCAGATTCTGGGGATGCTGGCACAATTGGACCACTCGGAATGCTTTTCTTTTTTATTCCGCCTCTAATGCACCGAAACACATTGCCCGGCTTAAAGGTCTCTTACATTGGCAAATAGATCTCATTCGGCACTTGGATTTGCTCCCTCGGGAGGACTTGCTTCCCTGGCATATGGCAATTTCCTTTGGGTCTTTGCCATGACTTGTGTAACTTTTTTGTGGCCTAGTACCGGGATCTTACACACGTAGGTTTAGAGCCCTCGTGTATCTTGTAATTATGAAAACTTGTACCTTTTTTTCATAATTAATACAATTACCTTTTACGAAAAAAAAAAGAGATGTTAGACATTGCTTTACACATGATGGGGTAGAGCCATCGTGTATCTTGTCATCATGTAAACTTGTACCCTTTTTCGTAATTAATACAATTACCTTTTACGAAAAAAAGAGATGTTAGACATCAGTCGCATCAGAGACCGGTACACACATCAGAGACAGGTCGCGTCAGGTACACAGTTTGGGAGGAAGAGAGAGAGAGAGAGCTTGGCCATTCTCTGTGCATTGGCAGGTAGCCCAGACAATTATACTTGCTATACTCACCTACTTCTTGCCATTTCTGCCTTGGAGCAATGTTGCCTTAAAGGATATTGCCTGCCATTTTCGTTTTATACTTTGGAAAGAGGCTACCCGGGGAGGGGGGGGTGGGGGGGTCGAGGGAGATTGAGGGGCAGCTTGGATACGAGGAGAGGACGTGTGGTAGGTGGGGGGCGATGGCAAGGAGGGGCAGATGTGCTGATTTCTAGCGGTGGAGGGGGGCGCTGAACGCTGTGGGGTGGCAGGCGCAGGACAGGATCAGTGCAGGGTGGCCGTACCAGATGGGGCTGCAGTGCGAGGAGGCGGGGGCAGCGCGGGGGCCCGACAATGGGGGGGGGGGGGGGGGGGCGTTGCCTGGCGGGCGGTGGAGGTGTAGCGTGCCACAGGGGGGGACAGGCGGAAGGAACGGGGGGAAGAGTGGGGGGGCGCGATGGCAGGCGCAGCAGCGTGACGGATAACTCAATGTGTATAGAGACTGACAATGTATTCCTTTCTAGGATCTTCTCTAGGATCAATAGATTCTAATATGAATGACCCAGATTTCGATAGATGTGGCCTAGTTGGCATCATTCTTGGCACCACTCCTTCGAACCATTCGTCAGTTGACTAGTTCTTTTTGAGAAAGTCATAGGAACTCACTCTTGCATCAATATTCAAGAGCACCTACATCATGACAAGGGTCTCGAAGAGTCATCACACAGGTTTGAGGGTCTAGACCTTTCTTGGTTGGATAGGCAACTAGTGACTTGGATGAGAGCTTAGAGATCATCTCGTCCTTCAGAGAGGAGGCCATTAGGAGGAGACACCTTTAGAAATTAGGGTGGATTCCAAGGCACTGGGTTTGGAGAGACCTATTCCTTGTAGGCCATGTGATGTAGCTTTCATTAGCTTCACCATCAAGCTAAGGAGGAGACTTTAGATGGGCATGATCAAAGCAGAGCCACTGGCCACCACCCCATACTAGGATAGAGGTGTCTCAAATTCCTTCTTGTCAGAATTTTGGAGGTTGGACAATGTCCTTAGGCCGAGGCAGATCTCTCTGTTCTCTCCTGAGGCCTAGGCAGGTCTCTCTGTTCTCATGGCTTGTAGCTCACAGGAGTTTGGAAATTGGTACATGCCTCGATTGCAAGACCCCTGTGGCATGTGCAAAAGCAAAGTCTTAGAGGAGACTCAAAGGCAATCTTTACGGATTGTCCCAAACCTCAGGAGGTGTGGAGGGAGGAGCCCTCAAAGCCTTCAGGATGGTCTTTCACAGCACAGAAGAGACTATGGTAGCAACTTGGGTGGCAGTAGCTTGGGTCACAAACAGAGTTCCAGCAGATAGATATGATGATCTATGATGAATCGGCTCTTTTTTCATCACTGGCCAGCATATAGATATGAGGATCTATGATGAATCTGCTCTTTTCTCATCACTGGCCAGCATTTGAGCAGGCACGATGGACTTAGGGCCTCTATCATGTGTGGGAGTTGATTGCTAGCATGATTTTTAAATTCATTTTGACTGTGTGGTGTGTAGCCATGATATCAAATTTCAGGATGTTTCCACTGCAAAGACTCTTGGTAGGATTTGGCAAAGATCATCTATACTCTCTGTAGGACCTGGAAGAGTATATATGGCTGTTCTGAGCAGATAAAGAGGAGGAGAGCTGCTTTCATGCAGACATTGGATTCCAGCACCATCTTTCACCTAGCCCCTTGTATGGCCTAGCACTATAGCCGCCCACCAGATTGGTTGTTCATGCAGTCATTGTACTGATGATGTACTTAGCTGTGCTCTACATGGCCTTCTTTGTACTTCAATAGTTTACCTCAGGGGGATATTTTTCTAAGGTACCATCAATAGAATTCTCTTTTCTTGGGAAAAAGGGGTCTTTGATGTAAGAGGTCCTTGATTCTAGAGAGTGCTCCAAGCCCATCATGGATGAGACAGTGGAGTCTCCCTTTGATTTGATAAAAATCTGGCCTGAAGGCCTGTTGTAAGTATTTCCATATGTTAATTTACACTTCATGGGAAAAAAAAAACATTTCAAACATCTTTAAATATAGTACTCCTCTATCTCTGCTTCTAGGTGGCATAGCTTGCATGTACAATCCTCTTAAGATTGCTTCTCTGGTGCTGCATAGATATCTCTACTTTTAAAAACTGACCCTTTTAGATTTGCCTTATTACGCATCTCATGCCAACAGAAAGATTCATTGTCATGTAAAGTCAAGGTTGAGCTAGAAAAGATGGTTTCAGTATTTTGACAATACCTATCTCATATTTCTATCCAACTTGGGTATGTGAGATCAAAAGATATGTCATCTATGCTGCATTGGATGGGGAGGGTGTGTATCTACAGAATCCTTTCACATAGATAAAAAAGACTACAATAGATAGAGAGTTTCTTGGAAGGCCTCCACAAAAAAACAATCAAGCTCCAAACATGGCTTTACACAATTCTAAGGGTTCCTCTTTCAAGCTTCTCTAAGCAGGCATCAAAGAGTAGAGTAAGAGCACATCTGTGGCTCATTAAGTGAGTCATTGGATCCCGTCAATTCAGCAAAGTTTAGGCTTACCCGCTTGAGAATTATTAGATGTGTCAACAGAGCCATAAATTTCTGTATAGAGTACTAGCTGAAAAAATCATGAACGTTTGCATTATGAAAATGTGTGTGATCACGACCAAACTGTACATGGTTATAAACCTTTTTATATCCAATTGAATCATTACCATTCCCTATTCCCTATGTGGTTGCTTGTGCCTGGATAAGACCTCACAGTACATGAAGGATCTTGTGCAAAATGTTACAGCCCTTAATGAACCCCTGTCGATGAGGGTAAAGAAGGTTCAAACAAAACATATGAAATAACAATGGAGGTATTGAGGGTTTTTGCATGTGGGTAGAGACTTGAAAGTGCAGTGAAAAATGGGATTTCAAGCTATAAATGCTATATATCATGAAAGTTTTGAAGAATTTATTCTTTTTATTGAGCCTTACTTAATACTTTATCAAGCTAGTTACATCCAAGGCCCAATCGATTGCTTGATAAATCTGTTTACTGTCATTGGTACTTAAAAGGAATAAACTTTCTTTTGCTGTTTATATGTTCTTGGCTGGCTACTAAGACCTCAGACATTCTTATCCTCAAAATATACAGGCCCTATACATGTTCCATCTTGTATAGCATTTGGGGAGGGGCTTTTTAGGGCAGTGTCCGATGAGATGCAAAACATCACACTAGAGCTATTGGATCAATTTCAAAATACAGTAACTGATGATGAACCTCTGAATGGAAATAGAAATTACTCCATTTTCCTGATGAATATATCTGGAGAAAACATGGAAAAAGCTATACAGTTTACATGTAGTAATAATGCCCAATGTAATGCTTCATATGTCCTCTCAGAACCAGGTTCTTATGTAATTGCTATACAGAGTGATGGCAAAGATATCTACAACAGTCCATTTAGAGTCACAGTTGTTCCAGGTAGATTTATTTGTTCTTTTTTTGTTTTCCGGAGGGAGCTACATTTTAATGTTTTTCCAGAAGGTTTTATTGAAATCTAATATGTGATATTCATTCCTACAAGGTAAGCAAGTTATCTATTCCTATAGATCAGTGAACAACATGAATGAGGAAGGGACTATAAATATGGCTCAAGCCCATAATCATATCAACGCATCCCACCCCAAAGCAACCAAGGAATCATGCCAAGGCTGTGCATCCTCTGTGCAAGGACTTACCAAGACTAAAGAAGTGACGGTTATCTTACCAAGGGAGCGCCAAGGGTCACCCCATGGAGGCCAAGGCATTGGACAGTAGGTGCTCGTTGGCAGCCAAATGGCCTACCATGACCTACAAAGATGGATGGAATCACTTTGAACCCTTTTCCTTTTTGGGTTTTTGGGGGGGGGGGGGGGGGGGGGGGGGGCAGTGAGAGGGAGTGATGGAATCCTATTAAGTATCTTTGCCCCCCAAGGAAATGAAAGGGATGGTCAGATCCAATACACCATAAAACAAACAAGCTATCTTGATTACTAGTGGGTGTGAAGAAAAAAATATGGGAAATATGTGTGTAGAGCTGCCATAGAAACTGCCCATAGAGACTACCATGTGAATTGCCACGAATATGGTGGATTGAGAGTTGACTACTCCCTTAAAAGGGATAAATGCACATAGATATATGTTTACAAGAATAGAATGTTAATGCATGGGGTATTACAAAGGGCTATGGCATATGCAAGATGTCATGCTCAAAGTGCAATGCAACGGTGCTACTTGGACAATGCCCTTGTAAGGGAATTGTTCACTTGCCCAAGTGCCCTTTTACAATCATAATCATTGTGATGATATGGATAATGGTACAAAGCTCAATAATAATGTCCTTGAAGAAAAATGTAATCAAAACCTTGTGAACACCAAGAGAAAAAAGGTTGCCCTTGCTCACTATTGTACGATTGAAGGGAAAGGTGGTGGAAACCTCCTCTCCTCATCAGAATGAAGTAGAAGGGGAGGGAGCATCCACACCAATCCTTGGTAGTAATACTGAAGAATTGGATGGTTGACCTTTTTATAAAAATGTGTGCAAAATTACGTGATGAAGGCACAAACTCTAGGTGGATGGTGTCTAGCTCAACCTGCTCTCTTGTGAAATGGTAGTGTACTCCTATATGCTTCATCTTGGCAGTGATGATGGGGTTAATTGTATGTGCAATAGCACTCTGGTTATTATACCAAAAGAAAAAAGCCACCTCCTCATGGTGGAAGAGAAAATTGAAGGAAAACTCCTCTCCTCATTAGGCTAAAGTAGAAAGGGAGGGAGTACCCATGCCAATCATGGGTAGCAAGTACTGAAGAATAGGGCGGTTTGGTTAAAATGTCTGGAAAATTATCTGATGAAGGCACCAATTCTAGGCGGATGGTGCCTAGCTCAACTTGCTCTATCGTGAAGTGGTAGTGCACTCCTACATGGGGTAGTAGTTTGAGATATAGCCCCATTGGACTATCCAGCAAGAGTAGAGATAGTCGTAGTGGTCTGCTGAGGTTTCTTAGGAGGAAGACCTTGGACCTTGGTATGGCACTCATTGTCCACATGGCCCGATCTCTAACAATATATGCAAAACCTATTTTTTTTATAGAGTTGTTGCCAGATGGGTTTTGTTTCTTTGGTTCTGTCGGAGAAAAGGGTGTCACTCTTACTTTAATTTACCTTTTCATCTTGTGAGGTCTTGCTACTTCCGGTGTTACCTTGCAAAGAAGTTGCAACCAACCCCCTCTTTGAATAAGTATGTGTGGAGGATTTCTTGTGGACTTGCTCATGAAGCCTTGTGTAATGCAAGAACTCACACTCAAACTCATAGAAGATTGGCAATCTAGGTAGTGAGATAATGTGCTAGGTAAAATGGAAGTATTTTTCAAGCAACTTGTTCAAGAAGAATGTGACCTGATCATCGACTGATTTTAGGGAGCCAATAGTGGAAAACTGTGCTACTAACCATAAATATTAAGCCAACTTGACTTTCAGATCATCCCCTTTCCTAATGGAAACCTCTTGAAGCTCAAAATTGAGATTAATAGACGTCGAGTGTTATCTCGTGCCATGTAGCGGTCAATGAGATGACTTCAATGCTTGGATGCAAGGGGAAATGCTGTAATCGATAGTGGAACTCAAGAAGAAATCCCTACATTGACTCAACATTGGTTGTGGCATTGTGGGCTCTCCATTGATGGATGTAATAGAATGAGCTAATTGAGGGTCCAGTGTAGACTCTAGACCAATGACGTGGTCCTAAACGGATCTTATCTGTGAAGGCATTCTTGGCCATTGCAATAGGAGTGGTAGTGCTAGGAGATGGATAAGGTGTGTAATGAGGGTAGAGTGGATAGGGTGGCCTATGGAGTAGTGGAGTATACTTGGGAATGAATCCTAGAGTACACAACATGCATGCGGAAAGTGTGTGCAATAGATTTGAATGTGGGCATGGACTAACTAGGCATGAGCTGCCATTCCCCCCGTGATCCCCCCGTGATCCCACACCACCCCCCCCCGCCCCAAAGCCCCCGCGGGGCATTGCCTCTGCCCCGCGATCTCAACTCCGTCCAGCAGACCCACCACTCCCCGCGCGGTACCCCCCCTGCTGAGCACCCCCCTTGATCCACAGTCGTTTCAGGAGATCCCCCCTAGACCCACCCCTCCTCCTCCCACAGGTGGCGATGAGCCACACATGCCCACACCCTCCTCACACCAGCAGTGTTCCCCCTCCCACACAGCCACCAGCTCATCTGCCCCTCTCGCCCGTCACACTTTCCCGAGATAAGCATAGTTATTGCCACGAGTTCTTCCACAGTGAGCCATGGTCCTATCTGAGAGTTGCGGAGCACAGAGAGTTCCCACTACCTCTAGAGGTGGGGATCTTTGTGGTTCATAAGTCTAGCAGGGACAAGGTCCGCACCACCGAATGGACCAAACTATGCCTCTTTCCTTCAGTCCTCTCACTCAGGGGATTGGGTGATGACACAGATTGAGGAGGAGTTGAAGAGTCAGGTGGCGGACCACATCTCCCAATGGATGGGAGAAAAAGGACTAGCACTGTCTGCACAACAATGGCCTGGTTGCATGAAGGAATTAGCTGGTGGGCTAGAGCCGAGGTACCACACTTGAGTATGATCTTTCGTGCCCCTCCATAGTGGAGAGCTCCCAGGGATGTGATCGGGTGGCCCCTAGCACAGTCGGCCCATTTCTACCAGTGTACAGAGTCACGACTCTCATCATGGTTGATACACGCATTGATAGTACCACCTAGAGCATCTATCACCCCTTTGGTTCGGCGGAGGGCCACCATGGGGGACTGGATTTCGCCATCTAGACATGCGGCAAAGCGTACTTGCATGCCCCATAGTTGTTCCTCCTCATCAACAGTCTCCACACCGAACAGATGCTTATTCGGTTAGTTGCAAGTTTCCCCATGAGCTTACACTTTGCATCCTAGAATGTGAATAGTCTCCACTACAGTGGGGCACGTGGTTCCACAAAGTTGATTGTTCGTCGGCAAGAGCTGCAGCCTTCCCTTGCCGGATAGATCGATATCTTACTTCTACAGAAGCACAAATTCACTCCCACCTAGGCCCAACGGGTTGGGAAGGTACTCCCGGGCAGCTCGCAAACCTACTGGGAGCACGCCATAAGTGCCCACGGCAAGAGTGGAAGCGTATGCACCTCTATTGGCCCGAGTCTCACCGCTTGTGTATGAGACCACGGGACGATAGTGGCAGGGAGGGTTCTATGGATCAAATTGGATATTGGGGACTCGTGCCTTGGAGTCCTCAATGTCTATGCCCCTATGGAGGTTAGGGCACGTAGCAGGTTCTGGGTGGAGATTGCGGATGGACTCCCAGAGGTGGAATCCTAGATCGTTGGAGGAGACTTCAACAACGTGGAAGCTTTGAAGGACTAGCAGGGCAGAGGTAGAAACTACCATGGCATTGCTAGGGAGGAGCAAGAGGCATGGGAGGTCTTTCCATTGGGAGTAGGAGCACAGGATGCTTGGAGAGACCGTGCCTTTCACAGTAGGAAGAGGTTGCTAGACTTCTCTTGGGGAAATAGGCAGCTAGGTGGAGTCCTGCTAGAGCGATTGGACAGGTTTTACGTGGGAGAGTGGGGTGGCTCTCTTGGAGGCCAGATTGGGCAGTTGGCAAGCACCACATTGTCCGATCGTTGCCCGGTTCTCCTGACACTAGATCCCCTAGCATCTGCCCTAGACACATGAGCCTGTCGGATCCCTGAGTCGATCTATAGGAGGGAGGAGGTGACAAGACAGATAGAGCAGATTTGGACCAAGGAGTGGGGCAGGAGGGACCGAATTGCAGAGAAGGTTGCAGAGGCCCTAGCCGAGTTGAGCAGAATCTGCCAAGAGGCAGCCATATAGGCCAGGTTGTAAAGCTGGGAGGAGGAGAGAGCACTCCGCCGGAACCTCGCAGCCATGTAGAGATTATTACAGGAGATACCAGGGGATCCCACCCTCCACGCACAAGAGGTGTGCGCGCGAGTAGCCATTGCTGGCCTAGAGGACAAGCGCTCGGGGTTCTCTTTCCGCACCTCAGCGGATTTCTAGGCGCGGAAGGGAGATACGATGTGCAAGGAGTTCTTCCAGGTGCATTAGCCTCGCTCCTCAAGAGAGCAGATATGCACCCTTCGGGATCAGTATGGGAGGACTCCACGAGGTGATGGAGATCGCCACCAACTACTACAATCTCCTATTTCAGTAGGAAAAAGCCTCAACTAGAGAGCAGCGATGTAGATAGCAGGTCTCAGATCACATCCCGTCCCTCATCTCAGAGGAGATGGGACGCTCCCTCCTAGCCCCCTTCACAGAGAAGGAACTGGAGGAGGCTTTCCATACATAGGATGGGTAGAAATGCCCGGGAGAGGATGGCCTCTCTAAGGCCTTCTTCACTACCTATTGGGAAGTGGTGAAGGACCCCCTATTGATGGCCTTCTAGGAGATCTTCACTACAGGACAGATGCCAGGGAGTCTTTCGGTAGGCCTTATCAATTTTCTCCCCAAAGGGGGAGACCGGTTGGAATTTTCCCAGTGGAGAGCGATCACATTATTGTCAGTGGAGACCGATCACATTATTGTCAGTGAATTTTCCCAGTGGAGACCGATCACATTATTGTCAGTGACCTATAAGGCACTGGCAAAGATGATTGGTAGGCGACTACGCCCCGTGCTGCCAGACTTCATCCATGATACACAGATAGACTTTGTCTAGGATAGGAGCATCCTGGTGAGGACAATGTATTCACCTTCTTTGAGGCGAGAGACTGGGCTCAGCATAGTGGGCAGAGACTAGCCGTACTACTTTTGGATTTTGAGAAAGCTTATGACAGGGCGGACTGGGACTTCCTAGAGGGCACCATGGTGAGGTTGGGTTTCCCCCAGGCTTGGATTTGCAGGGTCTCCGCACTTTACAGATCAGCCACTAGCAAGGTTTGGTTGGAGAGATCGGTACGGCAGGGCTGCCCCCTGGCCCCATACCTATTCCTACTCTTTGCAAAGGTGATGTCCCATTTCCTCAGGTCACGTGTGAGTGGATTACGTGACCTCCGACCTCCAATGAGAGAGAAGACTCGGTTGTTAGACTCAGAGTATGTAGATGACACAACACTCTACATAGAGGACGATGAGCTGATGCTGGAAGGAGTGAGGCTAGCTCTTGAGGTGTTCTGTCTTGTAGCGGGAGCGAAAATTAACTGGCGAAAGTTGGTACGTTTCCTCACAGACCACCCGGACTCTAGCACGGAGTGGGGCGTCCACCTGGGATTTAGATGGATGAGCAGAGGGCAAGACCGTCCAGTACCTATGGTTCCAGGTGGGACTTGACATCACTCGTGCTCAGTAGTCTCTTCCTATCCTTGATTTTATTCGGAGGAAGCTGACCTACTGGAGCAAAGCTCGCCTCTCACTAGCCGGCGGAGACCTCATGGTTAACTAGGCCCTCCTAGCAAGGGCTTGGTATATCACCTCGTGTTGGTGCTTCTTCTCATCCTGCGTAGTGCAGCTTCGCTGCCTAGTGTGGAATTTCCTTTGGTCACGGTCAGATGGATCCACGGATTCCAGGGCCAAGGTGGCGTGGGCGACCATCATACGGCGTCGGTCAGAGGGAGGGCTTGGGATCATAGACCTAGAGTCTCAAAGTATGGCCCTCTTGGGCAAGCTAGTTATCCACGGCCTCACACCAAGCGTACAGACCTGGAAGGTTTTATTGCAAGAGCATCTTCAGGATTGTAGACCGAGGCTTGGGGGTGAGTGGACGTTGTGCCTGAGATGGATCTTCACGTCAGCTCAGATCACCACCCCCCCCGATCACCTTTCCTACACAGCTTACTCTGCGTGTGGCACGGCCTCCGTAAGGCCCTAATCCAGAGCCCCCCTAGCTGCCAGGAGGAGATAGACCATCAGCCAGTGATCTGGAACCCCCAGGTCAGAGAGCCGGAAGGGGTATAGATTGGCGAGCGCCCCCACATCCAGTGGGCTGGTTGGGAGGCCGGCCCGGCTCGTACCATTAGGACATGGCGGGAGGTGTACAGGATGGTGGACAAGGAGGTGCTGTAGCAAGTATCAAGCTGCCAAAGAGGAGTGGAGTTGAGAAGGGAGATAGACGCAGCAATACCTCCGGAGTGGCTTGCTCCCTCGATACGACTGCCGATAGATCCCGTGGAGGTAGGGGCCACTAGGTTCTCACTAGCAGGCGTTCCCCTACAGGTGGCAGGTAGAGTGGGTGGTGCCCCGCAGGGGACTTTCTTCAGCATTTAGGAGGGGAGGCGTCTGGCCGTCAAGACAGAGGGCAGCAGGATGAGGGGAAAGTTTCCCTTTCGTGGAGGAGGATTCGGGTGTTGGGCCTTCAAGGGAAGACATGATGACTGGACCCCTATGTTTTCTGGAAGGAGCTCAAGGAGTAGTGGCTTTGGATCTGGGAGGGTAGACCACTTGATGAGCTTGAATGGGATCCAAGAGAGTGGCTATGGCCGGCCATTGCGGTCGCCAAGAAGCCACCGAGGTTCTTGGAGTACACTGCGAGGATTGGCACACGCGTACTGATGCAGGAGGATATGGATTGGGCACCGTCATGTAGCAGGCACTAAGCAGAGCACAGCACCACGGAGCTGTTCCGATGGACATTCTGGTGTTGCCTATGGGATAGCTGGAGGCCAAGGAGAATATCATATTTCTTATGGCTAGTGGCACATGGAGGCTTGGCAGTGGGAAGTTGGCTTGCCCAAGTGTAGAAGGAGGGAGGTTGTAAGCGCTGCACACAGGAGCCTTTGGAAACCCCAAAGCACTTCCTTTGGTCATGTGAGGAGGCGTAGCTCGTGTGGAGAGGAGCATGCCGCATCCTTTGCCGTATAGCACCCAGCCTTGGATGTATCTCATGGGGAGCTTTCTGTTGGCAGGCAATCAGCCAGGGCTGTCACCTTCTGTAGAAGCCTGGGATGTAGGACACGATATTCATCATCAGGCAAGGTCATGCGCAGTGGTCGGTTTGGAGGCTCTACCCATCCGCCAGGTACTGGAGCCCACAACAGACTGCTCTGAGGTATGGGAGATCATAGGGAGTCTTACTGGATGGCATATCTGGAAGGCGCGGTGTCAGGAGGCTTTCGGCGGAGAGAGACTTTAAGTATAGAGGTGACCTTAGCAGAGCTTTGGACCTCCATCATCCACTCCCTCCGTGGCCGTTGGGATCAGGTGCAAGGCGAGTCCAGGGCTCGTCAGGAGCTCCGTTGTTATTTCATGCATACTTCGGGCAGCCATGACCTGTTTTTCGTGATGCAGGTAGGCAGCCCTTGATGGCGATATAGGCCCCCTCCATGGCTTCTTGCCCCCATCCCCCCTAGACCGCCTTGAGAGGCTTGTATACATGATGTATTTGTGACTTTGCATCAGCTCCAGCTAGTCTATTGAGCATGAGCACTTTGTTGTAATCAGTTTTTTTTAGCAATATAATCAGCCACATTTTATTTGCAAAAAAAAAAAACTAAAGCCTAGAACAGGAGAAAACAAAGGTGAAGATGAAGGTGGGATGTCATCTTCCTTGCTGATTGGATAATGCCTCCTCAGGGCTTCCAATGATGGAGAAGCCTGATAATGGTGCCGAGAAGGTGTGTGAGATATTGTGATTTGGTTATGAGTCATTCGTATGCCTCGCACAAAACCAAAGCTCCATAGTATCTATAGGATACTTTTTACAAGAGCACGAGCTCTGATACTACACGAAGAAAATTGTGGAGAAGCTACCAGGGTTTGCATTGAGGAAACACAAAGTGTACAACCATGATAGAGATACAACGATATAGGCACAGACGTCCAAAACTCAAACCCTAAAAGTAAAACTCAAAACATACGCAAAAGGGGACAGGAAGAACACACTTTGAAGTGAATGAATATTCTAAATGAATGTGAGAGTGTACAAAGTGCCCAAGGGTAGAGAAGTAGTGTTGGAGAGTGATCTCCATTGGAGACGGATCCCAAGTACAATGACCACCAGGCGGAGTTGAGGAAACTGTCAAGTGCAGATGCTAGAGACTGTTGGAACACCTTATGTCAACAGAGAGAGCTATGGAGAAGGCAGACAACAGCAAGAAGCTGCAAAGGTAGATGTGGAGTTGTCGCTTGAAGAGGGAGAGTTGTTGCCCAGGCTGGAGGACAGCAAACACATGCAGGAGTGGAGCACCTATCGCCTTACTGATGGAGATCAAAGGCAAGCTGCGGGAGAGTGCCTGGAGGCTGATGACGACTACGGAGTGTCAAACATACCAATGAGAGGGACATCAGGCAAGAGGTGGCAGCAAGAGAAGTAGTTGCTAGAAGTTTGAGCACCTAGAGGAGTGATGGTAGCAGTTGCTAGAAGTTGGAGCACCTAGAGGAGTGATGGCAGCAGTCACAAAGACTAGATAGCCACGTGGAGGAAGACTGATGGCAGAAAATATGAACACAAGGATCAGAGAATCTGCACAAAGGATGATAACTGAATGGGAGCAGCTTGTCTATTTATAGTGGTGGATGGTCCCCGTTTTATGGTTTTTCATTAAATAAGCATATTTTGGGATGTTTAAGAGGCTAATCAGCATCTAATGCATTTTTTAGCTCAATAACGGAGAGCGAGTCTATCCGTGTGCTAGAGTGTTTGTGAGAGTGAGGCGAGCTAGAGTGTGAAGATTGTTCAAGGCAGAATGAGATGGAGTGGAGAGCTATTCCAGATCGGATAGTTTTGTGACTTTGTGGATTTGGAGTGTTGGTAAGAGCTTGGGCTCTCAGAGCTGGTATTTGTACAAATCTATTTTTTACTGCTGTAAGAATGTTTGAGGATCTTTTCCACCTTCCTTGGGTTCTCTTATCTTCTTTTTGGATTAGCTAACTTGACTCTTACACAAAGGTAGCTTGGAATGTTATCATTCAGACTAAATCTACAACTTGTTCAGGAATCATTGACCCAAGTTTCCAGAGTAGAACTTTCTTGGTGAAGCTTGCTCTTAGGGTTCTTCTTCCAGGCAAAGAGCCTTGCAAGAAGCTATTGCTATGAATATTGGAATGCATTATGGCTGCTCTTGAGGAACATTATGCCTACTATGGAGATCAGAGTTCATTCCACTTGCTCTTGGAGATTAGAGCCCATTGCACCTACTCTTGGAAGAAGCTTTCACTAGGAAGATTTGGGCCCATTACACCAGGACCATGGCAGCCTATGACACATTGGATCTTCTAGTAGATCAGGGCCAAAGAGCTTGGGATTATCTAGCCTTCACCAACTAGCACCAACCCTCATTTGAGAAGAAGATTATTAAGCCTCTTTTCTTTAACCACCATTTCAGATAAGAGTCCAGCCTTAACATGAGATGGAGAAATCTTTCTGGGGGGATACATCCCACAAGTCACTTCGACAATAGTGGACTGGTTTCCTTTTTGGATCTACCATAACACTTAAAGACAAGGACTGCAGGGCCTTTGGGGTGCTAAAACTATGATAGAGAGTGGAATGAAGGGAGTGGATCCCATGTGGAGAGTAAATAAAGTTCTGTCAAACTCACATGTTGCCCCCATCAAAGGATCATAGTAGTGGTCATTGTATAGAAGATGTAGCACATTGATCCAAACTCAGTTACTTCTACAATAGATGGATGGAGATATTGGGTTCATTGAAACAGTTCCTTAGAAAGATTACATTGAGACCCAAGAAAGTTGGTTTGGAGAGAATGCATTTTTTGATAGACCTTTACATTGGTAGGTGACATTAGAAGTTGGCCTCCAACAAATCCAACCAAACACCATGGGAAAAATAATGAAATCCAGGTCTTGGAATCAATTTTATGAAAACCCTTCACAGAAAGAGATCCAACCCCAATGTTGACACCTGATTCAGGTCATAAACAGGCTGCTGTATACAACAGTGCCAGTTTGAAACTGCTTGTAAGCTCCCATTGTAATCTCTATAGGGAACTCCTCTGATAGGCTCAGAGTTTCCATCTATTGATCAAGTGAGTGACTGACCCATTGGTTTCTACTCCCCAATTGATACACCATAAATTTGCAAGTGAGTAGGACTCATAGTCACTGTATACCTACACAACATACTCAAAGTCAGGAACTGAACCATTGCAGGATTAAGCCAATGTAAACCATTCATACACTATCCAATCCTTTTATCATGCATGTAAAGACTCTAAACATTTGAAGGGTCCCCCTGCACGACTGATCAACATCTTCTTCCTTGTCTTCAAGGTGGCTTGCTTCATCATCAAGGTGGCAACTGGCCAATATCTTCCTTGTCTTCAAGGTTGCAAAGGTTTTGTGCTTTATCTTCCTCTTGCACGAGGTTATCAGCGGGAGTTTTGCATCCAACTGGACTAAACACTTCATCACTATTGGTGCATTGGAGAGCCGCACTGCCTCTAGCAGCGCATGTTGAGTAGTCACTTGCCCGACACGTGCCAGCTGCCTGGCTGTGTCTGCCTCCAGCGCCCTTGTCCGCGCTGCCCTTTGCACGACCTACTCCCCTATGCCGCCCTCTGCATGATCAACTCCACAATGCTGCCCTATTTGGGAGGCGCCACCAGTGCTACAAGCACGCTCCAGCTCTACGCTCCTTGTCCCTACCCCAAGCACCACCTACTCAATGCCACCAGCACCCAACAAATTAGTCCAAGCTCGCCAAGTCCGCCAAATCTGCCCAATCTCTGCATTATCAGAGGGGTTTTGTTTGCCTAGGGGCTTCAGGAATGAGCGGAACATCTTTGATTGGGAAGGCCAGGTGTTGGAGCTCGATGAGATGTAGTTCGATTTTGGAACAAATTTTGAGATGGCGTGTGAGACCACTAATCCTGAGACGGTGCAGCAGCGACTTGAGAAGTTTTCGAAGGAGAAAGGAGTGCAGTACACATATTCCACCTCTTCCAAGTTTGCAATCTTTAGATCAGGGAAATTGCTTGATTTTGAATCAGTAACATAGGGGAGGTGGTTTTTCATTCCATCATGTTTGACTTCCAGGAAAAGATATTGATCTGTAAATTGATGACCTTGTAACGCATTGGCAGTCCTGATTGGCCTTGTGGAAGGGACCATTCTAAGTAGCTATTGACCTGCTATGGCGGTTTGACCATCTACCTCATGCACAAGAGACCTTCCCAGTCAACTTGCTCTGGTGCCTCCATTCTATGCTGCACGTTCATACCACTAGCATTCGTTGCTCCCTCTGTCTGTAGCAACATTCCCCCCGGTATTACAGCAACTAGCTTGGTATCCATTCATATTGCCCAAGGAGTTCAACCGTGTCACGTCGCGCAAGCTACCCCACCCACCCCGTCTAATTGTCACGTCCTGCCGGATCAGCGCCATCGCCAGCATCACCCCCCCTCGCCATCGCCAGGACCATCACCATCCCCCCTCGTCATCACCTGCGCCCCACCCCCCTCGCCTTCACCAAGGCCCCATCGCCACTTCCCTGCGTCACCGCCTAGGTCTTCCTCGCCGCCTGCGCCCCCCCTGCGTCCACCCTGCCCCCTCTGCCCGCGCCCACCTGCTCCCCCTCCCCCCCTGCACCTGTCCCGCCCGTCCCAGCCCCGTTTTATCTCCCTTGGCAGCTGCCCCCTCTCCTGCCTATCTTTTCCTCCCTCCACTCCCCCCGCCCCCTGCGTGCTGTCCTGCCTGGAGGTCTAGCCCTTTGTCAGATTGTCACACCACCGCCATTGAAAAGAGAAATCTCCCTCTTCGCCATCGACACCCCCCCCCCTCCAGTTGCTCCCTCCCCCTACAGCAACTGCCCCTCGAGTAGCACAACAGCATGATAGGTAGGTTCTCCCAAAAGGGATGCGCAATGGAAACCTATGGTCAAATGCCAGCGCACTCAGTAAGTGCCCCCTAGTCAAACACCTTGCGCGTAGTCCTCTCAGAGGAGTAGCTCTTAGCCGTCTGAGCTAAAGAGTTGGAGCTAATGGAAACAACGATTCATGGTCAGGTAGTAGGACATTTCCCAGCTAGGGCCCAACTTCGGGACAACCTTCACTCCACGTTGCACATCGGCACAGCGCAGATCATGGAGGCAGTCCTATTGGGCCAAGGAATCTTCATGGTCCGGCTCAGCTCGGAAGATGCAGCTCGCGAGCTACTCACCAGTTCACCATATGCGTCCACGAAGGGGGTCATATACATGGTCCCTTAGTACAGTGGCTTTACTGTGGAGGCATTCGCACTCCACAACAGGTTTCTTCGGCACCCGGTCGCCCTTCTTTCCCCCGCCCTAGCGATTGAGTATCGCCAGTTGGTGGAAGACTTTGGATGGCTCTTCGGCACTGTCCTTACCGCGTCTTTCGCGGATGCAGTAATAGCAACAGGAGTCCAAAAGGTACGGGTGGCAGTGAAAGAGGTCAAGAATATTCCACAATTCCTAGAGATTGAGGCAGGCGGGCACTCCTTTAGGCAGTAGGTCATTGTGACTGGGCAACCAGGGCAGTGCCTGTGCTGTCACGACTTTGGGCATCAGGCAACAGTTTGTACGTGTTTCGGAGCCAACACGGCTCCGCTCATAAGTCCGTAGGTGGATGCTGACGGTTTCACACGGGTCCAGAGATGACAGAGAGGGAGACGGCAAGGGGAGACGCAGCCAGCTCCTCAGACCCAGCCTCGTCAGCAAGGTGTTGGCGGGCGAGCAACCCCCTCTCAGCAGAGCGCTCCACAGCTCCCCCCTGTTTGTTCCACCGGACAGGACCGCAGCCCCCCAATTCTCCACCTGCGCCACAGACTGCCTTGCCTGAGTTCCCACAGGCTCCTCATCCCCCCCCCCCCCCCCCCCCACTGACCGTGGCCCACAAACCCCCCTTTCCAGAGCCACCACCCCCCCGCTCCTTCCCCCCCCCCCCCCGCCCCCCCGCATCCGCCATGCATTTCCATCCATCCCACCATCCCTCGATCCTTCTCCCCCCCATCACCCCCCCTACCGAGCACCCCTCCTGATCCGCACCCAGGTCAGGTGAGCCCCCCAGACGCCCCCCCCTTCCACAAGAGGTGATAAGCCACACGCACCTACCTCCTCCACGCACCAGTAGTCTTTCCCCTCCCACATAGCCACGAGCTCATCCGCCCCTGCCACTCGCCACACTTTCCCGAGACAGGCATAGCTGTGGCCACAAGAGTTCTTCCGCAGTGGCCCATGGTCCTACCTGCGAGTTGCGGAGCGCGGAAAGTTCCCACTACCTCAAGAGGTGGGGATCGTCGTGGTTCGTAAGTCAAGGAGGGGCAAGGTCCACCTACTAGCACCATCGGATGGACCAAACTACGCCTTTTTTCTTCAGTCCTCTCACTCAAAGGAGTGGACGACTACACAGATTGAGGAGTTGAAGAGTCGGGTTGCGGATCACATCTCCCAGTGGATGGGATATGAAGGATTAGCATTGTTTAATAGTGACCAGGTTGCATGATGGACATTAACTGGTGGGCTGGTGCCGAGGTCCCACACTTGAGCATTATCTTTCAAGTGGAGAGCTCGGAGGGACGTGATCGAGTGGCCCCCGGCACAGGCGGCCCGCTTCTACGAGTGTACAGAGTTGCGATTTTCAGCATGGCTAATAGATGCATTGATAGCACCACCTGGAGCATCTATCACCCCTATGGTCCGGCCGAGGGCCATCGTGGGGGATTGGAGTTCACCATCCAGACCGGCGGCAAAACGCGCTTGCATGCCTCATAGTCTCTCCTCCTCATCTGTAGCATCCACATTGAATAAATGCCTATTCGATCAGTCACAGGTTTCCCCATAAGCTTACACCTTGCATCGTGGAATGTGAACAATCTCCACTACAATGGGGAACATGGTTCCAAGAAGTTGATTGTTTGGCAGAAGTTGCAGCCTGCCCTTGCCGGACGGATCGACATTTTGCTTTTGCAGGAGCACAAGCTCACCCTCACCCAGGCTCAGCGGGTTGGAAAGGTACTTCCGGGCAGCTCGCATTCTTACTGGGAGTACGCCATAGGTGTCCATGGCAGGAATGGAGGCGTATGCACCTCTATTGGCCCGAGTCTCACCACCTGTGTACGAGACCACGGGACAATAGTGGTAGGAAGGGTTCTATGGATCAGACTGGATATTGAGGACTCGTGTATTTGAGTCCTCAATGTCTATGCCCCTACGGAGGTTAGGGCACGCAGCAGGTTCTGGGTGGAGATTGCACCTGGACTCCCATAGGTGGACTCCTGGATTGTTGGAGGAGACTTCAACAACCTGGAGGCTTTGGAGGACCAGCAGGGCAGAGGAAGAAACTACCAGGGCATGGCTGGGGAGGAGTAGTAGGCATGGGAGGTCTTTTTGCTTGCAGTCGGAGCACGTGATGCCTGGAAAGACCTTGCCTTCCACAAGGGGAGAGGTCTTGGACTTCTGCTGGGGATATAGGCGGCAAGGTGGAGTCCTGCTGGAGCGGTTGGACAGGTTTTAAGTGGGAGAGTGGGGAGGCTCTCGTGGAGGCCAGATTGAGCAGTTGGCAGGCACGACGTTATCGGATCATTGCCTGGTTCTCCCGACACTTGACCCCCCAACATCCGCCCTAGATACACGATCCTATCGGATCCCTGACTCGATCTATAGAAGGGAGGAGGTGACGAGACAGATAGAGCCGACTCAAGCAGAATCTGCCAAGAGGCAGCCATAGAGGCCAGGCAGCAGTGTTGGGAGGAGGAGAGAGCACTCCGGCGGGACCTTGCAGCCATGCAGAGATTATTGCACGAGGCACCAGGGCATCCCACCCTCCACGCACAGGAGGTGCGTGCGCGTGCAGTCATTGCTGGCCTAGAGGACAGGCGCTCGGAGTTCTCTTTCCGTACCTTAGTAGCCTTTTGGGCACGGAAGGGGAACACGATGTGCAGGGAGTTCTTCCAGGTGCACCAGCCCCACACCGTAAGAGAGCAGATACGCAGCCTTCGGGATCAGTATGGGAGGACCCGTTCTAGCCCAGATGAGGTGATGGAGATTGTGACCGACTAGTATAAGCGCCTTTTCCAGTAGGAGATAGGTTCAGATAGAGGACAGAGATGTAGATAGTACGTATGGAATCACATCCCATCTCTCGTCACAGAGGAGATGGGACACTCTCTCCTAGCCCCCTTCACAGAGAAGGAACTAGAGGAGGCTTTCCATACACAGGATGGGTAGAAATGCTCAGGGGAGGATGGCCTCTCTAAGGCCTTTTTTACCACCTACTAGGAAGTGGTGAAGGACCCTCTACTGAGGGCTTTCCAGGAGATCTTCACCTCAGGAGAGATGCCAGGGAGTCTCTCGGCAGGCCTTATCAATCTTCTCCCCAAAGGGGTAGACCGGTTGGAGCTCTCCCAGAGGAGACCGATCACCTTATTGTCAGTGGCCTATAAGGCATTGGCAAAGATGATTGGTAGGTGATTACGCCCCATCCTTCCAGATATCATTCATGACACACAGACAGGCTTTGTTTAGGATAGGAGCATCCTAGACAATGTAGTTACCTTCTTTGAGGCGATAGAGTGGGCTCAGCACAGTGGGCAGAGACAGGTAGTACTACTCTTGGATTTCGAGAAAGCTTATGACTCGGATTTCCTAGAGGGCACCATGGTGAAGTTGGGATTCCCCCACTCTTGGATTCGTGGGGTCTCTAGCCTATACAGATCGACCACCAGCAGGGTTCTCATAGGCGGAAGGCGAAGGGAGGAGTTTTTGCTGGAGAGATCGGTTCGACAGGGCTGCCCCCTGGCCCCATACCTGTTCCTACTCTTCGTAGAGGCAATGTCTCACTTCCTCAGGTCATGTGTCAGCGGATTACGCAGCCTCCGACTTCTAGTGAGAGAGCAGACTGAGTTGTTAGACTCAGAGTACGCAGGTGACACATGCCTCTACATACAGGACGATTAGTTGATGCTGGAGAGAATGAGGCTGGCTCTAGACGTGTTCTACGTTGCAGCGGGAGCGAAAATCAATTGGCGAAAGTTGGTTGGTTTCCTCACAGACCCGGACTCCAGCACGGAGTGGGGCGTCCGATACCTAGGGTTCCAGGTGGGACTTGACATCACTCCTACCTAGCAGTTTCTTCCAGTACTTGATTCTATTAAGACAAAACTGACCTACTGGCACTAGCCGGTCGAGCCTTGGTGGTTAACCAGGTCCTCCTAGCGACAGCCTAGTACATCGCCTTGTGTTGGTGCTTCTTCTTATCGTGCGTAGTGCAGCTTTGCCGCCTAGTACGGAATTTCCCTTTGTCTGGGTTTGATGGCTCCAGGGATTCCATGGCCAAGGTGGCGTGGGCGACCATCATACGACATAGGTCACAGGGAGGGCTTGGGATCATACACCCAGAGTCTCAGAGTATGGCCCTCTTGGGAAAGCTAGTTGTCCGCAATCTCACACCGGGCGGGCAGACCTGGAAGGTCTTATTGCAGGAGGGCCTTCAGGATTGCAAACCGAGGCTTGGTGGTGAGTGGAGGCTGTCCTTGAGATGGATCTTCATGTCAGCCCAGATCACCCCCCCAGATCACCTTTCCTTCGTAGCCTACTCCGCGTGTGGCAGGGCCTCCATAAGGTCCTAATCCAGAGCCCCCCAGCTTGCCAGGAGGAAATAGACCGTCAGCCGGTGATCTGGAACCTCCAGGTCAAAGATCAGGAAGGGGCACACATAGGTGAGCACCCCAACATACAGTGTGCTGGGTGGGAGGCCGGCTCGGCTCGTACCATCAGGACATGGCGGGAGGTGTACAGGATGGTGGACGAGGAGGTATTGCAGCGAGTATCAGGCTGCCCGAGAGGAGTGGAGTTAAGGAGAAGAGAGATAGATGCAGCAATACCTCCGGAATGGCTTGCTCCCCCGATACGAGAGCCGATAGAGCCCGGGGAGGTATGGGCAGCTAGGTTTTCACCAGAAGCATCCCCCTTCAGGTTGCAGGTAGAGTGGGTGGTGCCCTGTAGAGGACTTTCTTCGCCATTCAGGAGGGGGGACGTTTGGCCCTTGACAGAGGGGAGCAGGATGAGGGGATTGCCATCCTTTCGTGGAGGAGGATTCGGGTGGTGGGTCTTCTGGGGAAGACATGGCGACTAGACCCCTATGTTTTCTGGAAGGAGCTCAGGGAGTGGCGCCTTTGGATCTAGGAGGGTAGACCACTTGATGATCTGGAGTGGGATCTAGGAGAGTGGGTATGGTCGGCCTCTGCGGTCACCAAAAAGCCACCCAGGTTCCTAGAGTACACTGCCAAGATTGGCAAACATATACTGATGCAGGAGGATATGGACTGGGCGCCATCATGCAGCAGGCATTGGGCGGAGCACAGCATCACGGAGCCCTTCCGACTGACCTTCTAGCGCCGCCTATGGGATAGGCTGAGGCCGAGGAGGGTGTCGTACTTCTTATGGCTGGTGGCACATGGAGGTTTGGCGGTGGAAAGTTGGCTTGCCCAGATGCAGGAGGGAGGCTGTAAGCGTTGCACCTAGCAGCCTTTGGAAACCCCAAAGCACTGCCTTCGGTCATGTGAGGTGCAATTCGTGTGGAGAGGAGCATGCCGTATCCTTCGACGTATAGCACCCACCCTTGGGTGTATCTCATGGGGAGCTTTTTGTTGGCAAGCAGTCGGCCAAGGCCGTTACCTTTTGTATGAGGCCGGGATGTAGGACACGATATTCATGATCGGGGCAGTGTTGTGCGTAGTGCTCGTTTTGGAGGCTCTACCCATCCTCCAGGTACTAGAGCCCAAAGCAGACCGCTCAGAGGTATGGGAGTTCATAGGGAGTCTTACTGGATGGCATTTATGGAAGGCGCGGTGCCAGGAGGCTTTCGGCAGAGAGAGACTTTCAGCACATTCGACCTTAGCAAAGCTATGGACCTCCATCACCGACTCCCTCCACGGCCGATGGGATCAGGTGCAGGGCCAGTCCAGGGCTCGTTAGGAGCTTCGTGGTCACTTCATGCGTATTTGGGACGGCCAGGGTCTGTTCTTTGTGAGACAAGCAGGCAGCCCCATTTGGCAATATACCCCCCCCCGTCGCAATGGCTTCTTGCCCCCATTCCCCCTAGACCGCCCTGAGAGGCTTGTATACATGATGAATTGGTGACTTTGCATCAGCTCTAGCTAGTTTGTTGAGCATGAGCACTCTGTTGTAATCAGTTTTTTTGAGTAATATAATCAGCCATATTTTACTTGCAAAAAACAAAAACTAGCTTGGTATCCCCGAGCAGTGACGCGTAGTGGAAACCTCTAGTCAGACGGTGGAGCTTTCTCCAACTGCCCCTCAGTCAAACACCTTGAACATCGTCCTCTTTGATGAACAACTCCTTTCCGTCCATGCCAGAGAGCTAGAATTGAAAGAAACAACAGTCTATGGACAAGTTGTAGGATACTCTCCATCCAGGGCCTAGTTTTGGGATCTCCACGCTACACATTGGCACAGCGCAGATTACAAAGGCAATTATCATGGGTCATGGTTTGACTCATCTTTGTGGATGTGGCCAGCGAGCTAGTGGATAGCTCACCTTAGGCCTCCTTAAAGGGGGTTATTTACATGGTTCTCTGGTATAGTGGCTTTACAGTGGAGGAGTTGGTGCTCCACAACAGGTTTCCTAGGCCCCCGGTCACCCTTCTATACCCCAGCATGGCGGTAGAGTACCTTCAGTTAGTGGAGAACAAGGACTTTGGATAGCTTTTTGGCATAGTTCTTTCTCCCTCCTTCACGGTTGCAGTGACAGCCATAGGAGTCTTGAAAGACGAGAAGGATCGAAGCTTGCTTGGAAGAGCTGTGGTGGGAGAGCAAGGGCAAGAAGAGAGAGACACAAATGGGAACTCCAACAGTCACAATGTGTAACGGGGCCTTGCTTTATTCAAACTATCACTAAAAGAATAAAGAATAAAGTGACGGTGACGGGCGCCCGTGACCTGCAGTGTGCAGTGGCAAGTACTGTTAGTGTAGTAATACACGGACGGTTAGGCAGAGACATTGAAAGGTAAGAAGGATCAAAGCTTATGGCGGGAGAGCAAGAGCAAGAAGAGAGAGAGAGACACAAATGGAAACTCCAACAATCACAATGTGTGACCGGGCCTTCCTTTATTCAAACTGTCACTAAAAGAATAAAGAATAAAGTGATGGTGATGGGCGCCCGCCACCTGCAGTGTGCAGTGGCGGATACTGTCAGTGTAGTAATACACGAGCGGTTAGGTGGAGGCACCTTTACCCCCAACAAACTTCCACTTAAAGGCAAATCTGCCCCAGTAAGGAGTGAAGAGGAAAAAGAAAAGATAGTACAATGTACAACAGGATGAGGAAAAACGTCATCTCATCCAATGCCCATCAATCTCCTAAGAAGGGCAAAGCGCTCGGTAGTGAGGCTTTTTGTGAGCAATTTGCAGGATTTTGTCAGTGGAGATCTTAACAAGGTCAACAGACTTGTCCTCCACGACCAAACGTATGAAGTGATACCTCACCTCAATGTGTTTCGTCTTCGCATGGAAGACCGGATTCTTGGCTAGTTGAATAGCACTAATAGAATCCGAATACAGGATAGGTATAGCATCAATTCCAAGGTCATGAACTAAACGGCCTAACCATATGGCCTCCTTGCAGGCCTCATTGGCTGCAACATACTCGGCCTTAGTGGTAGATAGAGCCATACACTTCTGAACCCTGGGCATCCAAGAGATAGCACCTTCAGCATAGGTGAATACATAGCCAGAAGTGAATTTCCTACTATCTGCATGTCCTGCATAATTGGAGTGTGTATATCCCACAACTCTTTTATCATGGCTGCCATAGCAAATACATATATCTGTTGTGTTCTTCAAGTATTTCATGATACCCTTTACGGCATCCCAATGTTTCTTACCAGGTGTAGCCATATAGCGTGCCACAACACCAACTACAAAGGCAATATCTGGACGAGTGGCTATCATGGCATACATCAAACTGCCCACGGCTGATGCATAAGGGATCTTGGCCATCTCAGCCCTCTGCTCATTTGTCTGCGGACAACCAGCCTGTGAGACCTTCACATAAGAAGGTAATGGAGAGCCAATAGGTTTCACGTCCTATATTTGGAAACACTCAAGGACTTTATGAATGTACTCCCTCTGTGAGAGATAGAGTAGTCCCTGATGCCGCTCGTGCTTAATACACATACCAAGAATGTGAGAGGCCTATCCCAAATCCTTCATCTCAAAGCTCTTCTTCAGCTAAGATTTAAGAGCATCCAGTTCATCATTCCTTGCTATCAGCATATCATCCACATAAAGTACCAAAATAAGCAATGAGCGAGTACGGGCTTTCTTTGTGTAAAGACATGGATCCATAGCACTCTTACTATAGCCATGTGATTGCATAAAGGCATCAAACTTATGATACCACTCCCTAGGTGCCTGCTTCAAGCCATAAAGACTTTTCTTCAACTTGCACACTAGGTGCTCCCTGCCAGGTTTTGCAAAGCCCTTAGGCTGCTCCATGTATATCTCATCATGCAAATCCCCATACAACATTGCAGTCTTGACATTCATCTGATATATATCCAAGTCAAGCTGCGTGACTAAGGCCAAAACCAAGTGTAGGGTAGTCATCTTAACCACAGGAAAAAGGACTTCATCAAAGTCAACTCCATACTCTTGCTTAAAACCCTTAGTAACAAGCCTTGCCTTATAAGCTGGCTTGGGGTGTCCAAGGGTACTTTTCAGCTTGTACACCCTCTTGGAATATAACCTTGCGTATCTCCACCACCTTCTCAGGCTGCCTATGCATCTTGTCTTCATGGAAGACTACATTATGGCTATGGATGACTTTCCGCGCCTGCAGATCCTAGAGGCGGTAACCCATCTTGCCTGCATCTTCATAGCCAAGGAAAATGCATTTGACACTCTTAGGATCTAGCTTACTACACTTGTTCTTGGAAACATGGCAGAGTACCTCACATCTAGAGACAGGTAGATGTGCATAAGACGGAGGTTTCCCAGTCCATATCTCCTCTGCAACCTGGAAATCCAAACCACTAGAAGGTGATCTATTTATGCTATGCACAACTATACTAACTACCTTAGTCCAAAAACTCTGTGGTAGCCCTATATGGCTAAGCATACTGTGTATACGCTCTCGGATGGTTCTATTCATCTACTCAACCAAACCAATCTTGGGTGGGGTATATGGGGTGGTCAACTAACGCTTAATACCCCTCTCATCACATAGCTGCTCAAAGACACGTGATACATATTCTCCCCCATTGTTAGTCCTAAGGCATTTCAACCTATACCCAGTCTAGTTCTCAACCAATGCAAGCCATCTCTAAAACACCAATTGTCTCCATAGGCTCCCTACCAATGTGCCGCTGCCCTCGCCCTCGTGCCCCATCGAACTGTGCCTCCCCCCCCCCCCCCTTCCCGGTACTTGTCGTCAACATTGCGCCACCACATCACGCTTCCCCCGCCTCGCCATCACCATCATGCTGCCCCCCCCCCCCCCCCCCTGTGACCCCCACTATCACGCTGTGCCTGCGATACCCCGCCTGCCCCCCCCCCCCCCCCCCCCCCCGGGCCTGTGGATCCTATCTCCCACCCTGTGTACCATTGACCTCTCCCGTGTTCTCTCCCGTCTCTTCCACCCTGCGGCCACCTGCATATACGCCTCCCACGCTATCATCTGTGGCGCCCGGCACCTCTACCGGCATAAAAAAACAGAATCCAAACCCCCCCCTCACCATCGCCCCCGCCCCCTCCCCTCGGTTGCTCCCTCCATTTGCAGCAACTCCCCCCTCCGACAATACAGTAGTGTGTTTGGTAGGTTCTCAGTAGGGAAGCGCAATGGAAACCTCTAGTCAGATGCCGGTGCATTCTGCAAGTGCCCCCAAGTCAAAAACCTTGCGTGTTGTACTCTCTGAGGAACAGCTCTTGGCCATCCGCGCCACTGAGCTGGAGCTTAAAGAAACAACGATTTTCAGCCAGGTAGTTGGACACTCTCTAGCCAGGGCCCAGCTTTGGGATTGGCTCCACTCCACACTGCGCATTAGCACAGCACAGATCGTGGAGGCGGTCCTCATGGGCCGTGGGATCTTCATGGTTCGTCTCACCTTCGCGGACGCAACTCGGGAGTTAGTGGAGAGCTCGCCCTATGCTTCCACGAAGGGGGTCATCCACATGGTTCCCTGGTACAGCGGCTTCACAATGGAGTCATTTGAGCTCCACAATAGTTTTCTCTAACACCCAGTCACTTTACTTTTTCCCAAACTGGCGGTAGAGTACCGCCAATTAGTGGAGGACTTTGGTCGACTCTTCGGCACAGTTCTCCTTGTCTCCTTCGCGGATGTTGTGACAGCTGCAGGAGTCCCCAAGGTACGGATGGCCGTGAAAGACACAAAGAGTATACCCAAGTTCCTGGAGATAGAGGCTAGAGGTCACTCTTTTAGGCAGTAGGTCATTGTGACCAGGCCTGCACTGCCATGATTTTGGGCATTAGGCAGCAAACTGTACGCGCTTCGGAGCCAAGGCGGCTTCGTCGACAAGCCCACAGGTGGATGCTAACGGCTTTACACGGGTCCAAAGACGACGGAGGGAGACGTCGAGGGGGCTGCAACCAGCTCCGTAGACACAGTCTCGTTAGCAGGGAGCAGGAGGGCGAGTGACGCCCCCTCGGTAGAGCACTCCGCAGCCCCCCCCTACCCGCCCCACCCGGCGGGGCCGTAGCCCCCCCACGTCCACCACTCACGCCATAGATTACTGCACCGGAGAGCCCACACCCCTCGCACCCACCCTTCCCCACCTCCCATGCCCCCCCACTGACCCGAGCCCACGCCTCCCCCTTCCAGGGCCACCAAACCCTCCCCCCCCACCCAACCCGCCATGCACCTCCGACCATCCCACAATCCCTCGATCTTCTCCCCCTCCCCACCACCTCCCCTATCGAGCATCTCCCTCGATCCACCCCTGGTTTTGGTAATCCCCCCCCCTTCCCACAAGAGGTGATGAGCCACACACGCCTACATCCTCCTTGCACCAGCAATTCTCCCCCTCCCATACAGCCACCAGCTCATCTGCCCCTGCCGCCTGTTACACTTTTCCGAGATAGGGACACCTGTTGCCAGAGGAGTTCTTTCGCAGTGGCCCACGGTCCTACCTGAGAGTTACAGAGCACGGAGATTTCTCACTACCTCTAGAGGTGGGGATCTTCGTGGTTTGCAAGTCAAGGAGGGGCAAGGTCCATCTACTAGCACCACCAGATGGACCAAACTATGCCTTCTTCTTTCAGTCCTTCCACTCAGGGGTTTGGACGATGACACAGATAGAGGAGTTAAAGAGTCAAGTGGAGGACCGCATCTCCCAGTGGATGGGAGATGAAGGACTAGCACTGTTCGCGCAGCAGTGGCCTGGCTGCATGATGGACATTAACTAGTGGGCTGGTATTGAGGTCCCGCACTTGAGTATCATATTTCGAGCTTCTCCACAATGGAAAGCTCCACGGGATGTGATTGAGTTGCCTTGGCACAAGCGACCCGTTTCTACCAGTACACAGAGTCATGACTCTCAGGCTGACTGATTGACGCATTGATAGTACCACCTAGAGCATCTATCACCCCTATGGTCCCCACCATGGGGATTGGAGTTCTCCATCCACACCTGCGGCAAAGCGCACTTGCATGCCTTAGTTTCTCCTCCTCATCCGCAGCTTCCACACCGAATAGATGCCTATTCGCTCAGTCACAGGTTTCCCCATGAGCTTACACCTTGCATCTTGGAATGTGAATAGTCTCCACTACAGTGGGGCACGTGGTTCTAGAAAGTTGATTGCTCGGGAGGAGCTACAATCTGCCCTTGCTAGACGGGGATCGGCATCCTACTTCTACAGGAGCACAAGCTTATGCCCACCCAGGACAAGCGGGTAGGAAAGGTACTCTCGGGCAGCTCCCGCACTTACTGGCAGCACGCCATAGGTGCCCACAGTAGGAGTGGCGGCATATGCACCTCTATCGGCCCGAGTCTCACCGCTTGTGTACAAGACCACGGGATGATAGTGGCAGGGAGGGTTTTATCAAATAGACTGGACATTGGGGACTCGTGCCTGGGAGTCCTCAATGTCTATGCCCCTACGGAGGTTAGGGCACGCATCAGGTTCTGGTTGGAGATTGTGGACGGGCTCCCAGAGGTAGAATCTTGGATTGTTGGAGGAGACTTCAATAACTTGGAGGTGTTGGAGGACCAACAGGGCAGAGGCAGAAACTGCCAGGGCATGGCTGGGGAGGAGTAGGAGGCATAAGAGATATTTCTACTGGCAGTAGGTGCACGCAATGCCTGGAGAGACCTTGTTTTCCACAGGAGTGAGAGGTCGCTCGATTTCTCCTCGGGATACAAGCGGCTAGGTGGAGTCCTGTTGGAGCGGTTGGACAGATTTTATGTCGGAGAGTGGGGAGGCTCTCGTGGAGGCCAGATAGGGCAGTTGGTGGGCACCACGTTGTCCGATCACTACCTGTTCTCTTGACACTAGACCCCCCAACATCTACCCTAGACACACGATCTTGTCGGATCCTTGACTCGATCTATAGGAGGCAAGAGGTGACGAGACAGATAGAGCAGCTTTGGACTAGGGAATGGGGTAGGAGGAATCGGATCGCAGAGAAGGTTGCAGAGCTCCTAGCCGAATCGAGTAGAATCTGCCAAGAGGCAGCCATACAAGCCAGGCAGCAAAGCTGGAAAGAGGAGAGAGCACTCCGGCAAGACCTTGCAGCCACGTAGCGATTACTACAGGAGGCACCTGGGGATCCCACCCTCCATGTACAAGAGGTGCGAGCGTGAGTAGCAATTGGGGGCCTAGAGGACAGGCGCTCAGAGTTCTCTTTCCACACCTCAGCAGCTTTTTGGGCGCGGAAGGGGGATACGATATGCAAGGAGTTCTTCCAGGTGCACCAACCTTGCACCTCAAGAGAGCAGATACGCAGCCTCCGAGATTAGTATGGGAGGACTCTCTCTAGCCCAGACGGGGTGATGGAGATTGCCACTGACTACTACGGTCGCCTTTTCTAGCAGGAGAGTCTCAGCTAGAGGACAGCGATGTAGGCAGCAAGTCTAGGATCACATCCTGTCCCTCGTCATAGAGGAGATGGGACGCTTCCTCCTAGCCCTCTTCATAGAGAAGGAACTAGAAGAGGCTTTCCATACACAGGACGGGCAGAAATGCCCGGGGGAGGATGGCTTCTCCAAGGCCTTCTTTACTACCTACTAGGAAGTGGTGAAGGACCCCCTACTACTGATGGCCTTCTAGGAGATTTTCACTTCAGGACAGATGCCAGGAACCTTTCAGCAAGCCTCCAGATCGATTGGAGCCTTCCTAGTGGAGACCAATTACCTTATTGTCAGTGGCCTATAAGGCATTGGCAAAGATGATTGGTAGGTGACTACGCCCCGTGTTGCTAGACATCATCCATGACACATGGACAGGCTTTGTCCAGGATAGGAGCATCTTGAACAATGTATTTACCTTCTTTGAGGCGACAGAGTGGGCTCAGCATAGTGGGCAGAGACTAGCCGTACTTCTCTTGGATTTCGAGAAAGCTTATAACAGGGACTGGGATTTCCTAGAGGGCACCATGACGAGGTTGGGTTTCCTATAGGCTTGGATTCATAGGGTCTCCGCACTTTATGGATCGGCCACCCGTAGGGTTCTCATAGGTGGTAGTCATGGGGAGGAGTTTCGGTTAGAGAGATCGGTCCGGCAGGGCTGCCCCCTAGCCCTGTACCTATTCCTACTCTTTGCAAGAGGTGATGTCTCACTTCCTCAGGTCCCGTGTGAGCGGTTTATGCAGCCTCCGACTTCCAGTGAGAGAGGAGACGGAGTTGCTAGACTCAGAGTGTGCAAACGATACAACACTCTACATAGAGGACGATGAGTTGATGTTGGAGAGAGTGAGGCTGGCTCTTGAGGTGTTCTGATCCACAGCGGGAGCGAAAATCAACTGGCGAAAGTCGGTTGGGGTTTTCTCACGGACCCGGACTCTAGCACAGAGTGGGGCATTCACCTTGGATTTAGATGGGTGAGTGGAGGGCAGACCGTCCTGTACCTAGGATTCCAGGTGGGACTCGACATCACTCTTGCCCAGCAGTTTCTTCCAGTCCTCAATTTTATTTGGAGGAAGGTGACCTATTGGAGCACGGCTCGTCTCTCACTAGCCGGCTGAGCCCTAGTGGTTAACTAGGTCCTCCGAGCGACGGCGTGGTACATCGCCTCGTGTTGGTGTTTCTCCTCGTCTTGCATAGTGCCGCTTCGCCACTTTGTGTGGAACTTCCTTTGGTTTGTGTCCGACGGCTCCAGGGATTCGCGGGCCAAGGTTGCGTGGGCGACCATTATACGACATCGGTCAGAGGGAGGTCTCGGGATCATAGACTAAGAGTTTCAGAATATGGCCCTCTTGGGCAAGCTAGTTGTATGCGGCCTCACACCGGGAAGATAGACCTGGAAGGTCCTACTGTAGGAGGGTCTTCAAGATTGTAGACCGAGGCTTGGTGGTGAGTGGAGGCCGTCCTTGAGATGGATCTTCATGTCAGCCAAGATCAACCCCCCCAGATCACCTTTCCTACGCAGCTTACTCAACGTGTGGCAGGGCCTCCGTAAGGCCCTGATCTAGAGCCCCCCAAGAGGCCAGGAGGAGATAGACCGTCAGCCGGTGATCTAGAACGCCCAAGTCAAAGATCGGGAAGGGGCACAGCGTGGCGAGTGCCCCCACATTCAGTGGACTAGTTGGGAAGCCGGCCCGGCTTATACCATCAGGACATGACAGGAGGTATACAGGATGGCGAACGAGGAGGTGCTGCAGCGCGTATCAGGCTACTGGAGAGGAATGGAGTTGAGGTGAAGGGAGATAGATGTAGCAATACCTTTGGAATGGGTATGGGCCACTAGGTTCTCACCAGCAAGCATCCCCCTACAAGTGGCAGGTAGAGTGGGCGTCGCCCCGCAGGGGACTTTCTTCACTATTTAGGAGGGGGCGCCCTTGACAGAGGGCAGCAAGATGAGGGATTAGTTGCCCTTTTGTGGAGGATGATTCGGGTGGTGGGCCTTCAGGGGAAGACATGGCGACTGGGCCCCTATGTTTTTTGGAAGGAGCTCAGGGAGTGGCGCCTTTGGATCTGGGAGGGCAAACCACTTGATGAGCTGGAATGGGATCTAGGAGAGTGGCTATGGCCGGCCACAGCAGTCGCCAAGAAGCCATTGAGGTTCGTAAAATACACTGCTAGGATTGGCAGACACGTACATATGCCGGAGGACATGGATTAGGCGTCGTCACGTAGCAAGCACTGGGCGGAGCATAGCATCATAGAGCCGTTCCGATGGACCTTTTGGCGCCGCGTATGGGATGGCTGGAGGCCGAGGAGGTATCGTACTTCTTATGGCTAGTGGCACATGGAGGCTTGGCGGTGGAAAGTTGGCTAGCCCAGATGTAGGAGGGAGGTTGTAAGTGCTGCACACAGCAGTCTGTGGAAAACCCAAAACACTGCCTTTCGTCATGTGAGGAGGCGCAGCTCGTGTGGAGAGGAGCATGCCGCATCCTTCGCCGTATAGCACCTAGCCTTGGTTATATCTCACGGGGAGCTTTCTTTTGGTAGGTAGTTAGCCAAGGCCAACACATTCTGTTTGAGGCTGGGATGCAGGACATGATATTCATCATCAAGGAAGGGTCATGTGGAGTGATCGGCTTGGAGACGCTACCTATCCGTCGGGTATTGGAGTCCACAGCAGACCGCTTCGACATATGGGAGATCATAGGGAGTGTTACTAGATGGCATATCTGGAAAGCGTGGTGTCAAGAGACTTTCGGCGGAGAGAGACTTTCAGCATAGGCGACCTTAGCAGAGCTCTGGACCTCCATCATCCACTCTCTCCGTGGCCGTTGGGATCAGGTGTAGGGCGAGTCCAAGGCTCGTCAGGAACTCCGTAGTCATTTCATGCATACCTGGGGTGGCTAAGACTTGTTTTTTGTGATGCAGGCAGGCAGCCCCAGATGGCGATACACCCCCTCTCCATGGCTTCTTGCCCCCATTCCGCCCAGACTGCCTTGAGAGGCTTGTATTCATGATGTATTTGTGACTTTGCATCAGCTCCAACTAGTGTGTTGAGCATGAGCACTCCGTTGTAATTAGTTTTTTTGAGTAATATAATCAGCCGCATTTTATTCGAAAAAAAAAGCCATCTCTAAAACACAACCAAGACATCTGACTTAAGCTTAATGGGATAAGCCCAAAATTTACGCAAAAAGTCACCAATGAACATCACAAAATACCTTGCACCACCCATAGACTAATAGGCATGGGCCCACACACATCCGAATGTACCAATGTTAGGGGCTCACTCATGCGTGTCCTACCGGACTTATGCGTATTCCTAGTCTGTCGGCCATAAAGAAAATGCTCACATGAATCAAAGCATGCATAGTCAAGGGGTGGTAAGTACTGCAAACCAGAAAGCATTTTCATTCCCTTTAAAGACATATAACCCACACGGGCATGCCAAAGAGATATATGTGGGATAGAACCCACTGACAAAACATGATCAATAGAGGATCCGTCAACTATAAGAGAATAGAGGCTGCCAACATTGGCATCTCTAGCAACCACAAGTTTGCCACGGGTGATCTTCGAGGCAAAATCCCCAAATGAAACATAAAATCCAACATCATCAAGGTGCCCTACACACGTAAGACTGCAAGTGTAGGTACATGATGTACATCCTGTAATAGAAAAGTACTGCCAATAGAGAACTGCAGCTGTACATTCCTAATGCCAACAATAGCAAGTGATCTATCATCACCCAAGCGAATTGAACCAAAGACAGTGTGGTAGGAGTGAAACCACTCACAGCATGGTGTAACATGAAATGAAGCACTAGAATCCAAAAGCCAGTACTGTGCATACATAGAGTGAATCTCGGTAAACGGCGTAGCATCACAAGAACTACCTACAAGTATGTACTCCCCATCGGAGTCATTAGTTTGCATGACATTTATTTCCTCTATTTTCATACTAGATTTCATAGGTACCATGTTGCGATCAGAGGACTTTTCTTTTACTTTGTCTTTCCCCTTCTCTTTGCGCTTCTCATTGCACGACTCATGACACTGTGGGTGTATGTGACCCTTCTTGCCGCAATGATGGCATGTCACATTAGCATTTCTCCCACGAGACTTGTTGCTCGACTTAGACCTAGACTTCTGCGAGTCTCTGCCACGGCTATTCCCATGGTCATTCTTTCCATTACCACCTCTACCTCTAACAGTCAAAGCATGCGACACACCAGAGGCATCCAAGTTCTTATGATTGATCTCTTCCTGCAGAAGAGCACTCTCTACATCAAGTAAGTTTAAAATAGTAGCAGGAGCACATAAGACAGTGCGGAATACATCCCATGACTCACTCAGAGTCCCAAGCAAAAAACAATGGAGTGACCTCATCATTGAATGTAATGCCCTGCGAAGTCAAGTTCTTGAGAATAGCATGGAACTGACTCAAATGAGCAGACATCTTCAAGCAAGTTCAAAATAGTAGCAGGAGCACATAAGATAGTGCGGAATACATCCCATGACTTACTCAGAGTCCCAAGCAAAAAACAATGGAGTGACCTCATCATTGAATGTAATGCCCTGCGAAGTCAAGTTCTTGAGAATAGCATGGAACTGGCTCAAATGAGCAGACATCTTCATATTCTCCTTCATGCGTAGGTCCATAAGTTGCTTCAACCAATACATTTGACTTGTTGGACTATTCTTGTCATAGAGATTCTTGATTTTCTCTTAAGGCTTCTAAGCACTGTGTGCTTCCTCAACCACATTGTAATGCACCTGTTCAGTGAGAGATAAGATGAGGATGGACTTGCATAACTCATCAAGCTCATCCCATTCGTCATCAATCATAGTTTCAAGCTACTCGCCATGCATCCTTAGTGGCTTTATGTGCAATTTCTGCACCAATACTTGCCAAACCTGGCTCTTCCAATAAGCATAATTTGTACCATCAAGCTTAATGATGTTGAAGATAGCACTGTTAGTGGAAGAAGATGCCATACTGTAGTCCAAAACAGTGCAGACAGTTCAAAACTACTTGCTGTTTTCGGCTATAAAGAGCCAAAATACCACCAAAACCAAGGCAAAGTGACCACGAATGGATAGCTAATGATGTTTCCCACCAAGTACCATCAAAAGGACATAAAATTAGGATGATTCAGCATGAAAATTCCACATCATTCCATGCACAACTGCTTGCTATAATAAATTATAGCAAGGTACAATGAGAGCAAGCTGTAGGCAAAATGAATGCACCAAGTCAACCACTGACTGTCAAAGCATAACCGACATCAAGCGGGCATAAATCAACAAAAGATAATCATACAGACATTGAGCAAACACCCAAGCATGTCAAATGAATCCGTCAGTAAGCCAGCACACCCCCTGTGTAATAGGGCAAAGTGTACACAACACTAGCAAGACCTAATACAAATAGGTGTATACTCAGCGAGTGTAAAGCCCAAATCAGCCCAAGTACATCTGTGAGGACCACAGCATATCAACCATGCAACATCCAAGTGAAGATCCTCCCTCGCGCTCTTCTTTTTTTTCTTCTTTTTCTTCTCCTCTCTCTCTTTTTTTTTTCGTAATGGATGTTATATTTATAAAGTACTAAACAACAAAAGAGTTACAAAAGTCATGGCAAAGATGCAGAGGAAATTGCCATATGCCAGGGAAGTAAGTCCTCCTGAGGGAGTAAGTCAAAGTGCCGAATGAGATCTATCTGCCAATGCAAGAGACCTTTAAGCCTAGAAATATGTCCCTGTATATTAGCGGTTGAATCAAAAAGAAAAGCATTCCGAATGGTCCAATTGTGCCAACAGCCCCAGTATCTAAGAAAGTGAAACAAGATCTTCATATGCGCCTGTGCCAGTGTGGGGAATTTGGACCGCACAAAAACCCAATCAAAAGGGCTTAGTGCGAAGCCAACCACCCCTCGACAAACCGCTGACAAGAGTGACCAGATTTTCTTAGCGAGAGGGCAAGAAATAAATCGATGACGGGCCGATTCTAGATTGGTAATGCAAAAGAAACAATTGTTGTTGGAGATTTGACGCTTGGAAAGGGCTGAAGCAAGAGGAAGACCACCAATCATCACCCTCCAAAGAAAGACCTTGCATTTGAACGGTGTCTTGTTCAACCAGCCCTCCATCACAGTTACCTTTACCATGACTGAGATTTACGCAATCCCCATACAGTATTAGCTTTCGTAACCAGCCATTAATGATCTTTAATCAGAAGATGATACACTTGGTTAGCTGAGGCCTTTTCCAAATTCAGGCGGCCTACAAGGTCCCAATCTTGCCAGGGACGATCCAAAGCAAGGGCAGGAAAGGGTTGTCTATTTTGGAGCGCCATCAAAAGCTGTCCCCATAAATCATGGTATCCACGACGGATCCTGAAAAGCCTCCTGGCTGTACGAAAGGAGATCAACACATTACGACTGGCAAGGGTGGCATCTACAACTGAAGTCAAGCCCAAGCGTGCCATGCGGTTGAATTTTGGTCTGAGTTCATGTTTACCTTCCCAAGAAAGTAATCTCGAGGTTACCAACAATTCCAGTTGAAAAGAGTTAGCAGCTATGCGGTCCTCCGGTGGATGCCACTGAGCCTTCTTGAGAACCAATTTCCAGGAACATACCAAATGAGCAAGCAGGGATGATGAAGGACTAGAAAACCGAGAGTCTGCATTGAGAACATGCCACCAGGAGCTCCGAATTCGGGTATTACCATGCACAAGCCTGTGATCCTTAAGAAAATAACGGGCTATAAAGACCCACGGGTGATGATCCAAGCACATGGCACGAAAAAGAGACCAATGGAGTGCTAGCATATGAGTTTCGGCATCCAAAATAGCCCCACCACCCATGCGTTTGGGGGTACATGCATGCAACCAAGAAATCCATGAAATGCTTGCATGCAAGGAGTCCTTCCATAACATGAAATGAATGTACTGAGTAAGAGCATTCAATGTAGTAGTAGTCCAAGGTAGCAATGGCAAGAAATATGTGAGCATTGGCAACATAATTGTCTGAGCCACTTTGAGGCGAACATGGAAGGGCCAAGCCTGTGACTTCCAATACATAAATTTAGCTGCCAGTTTCTGTGAAATCCACTTTAGTAGTTGGCTGGGCTGAATATCAACACCCAAAGGGTACCCAAGATGCCTGACAATGGAACCACCGAGAACAACCATTCCTTGCCAGTCCAATGATTGCAAATCTGACTCCGTGCAACTGAGAATGGATGATTTCAAAGCATTGATATGAAGACCAGAAGCATGACCAAAGAGAGTCCAAACATCTAGTGCTTTGCAAAGATTATCCTTGTCCGCACGCAAAATCATAAAGCTGTCATCAACCAAGGATTGACTAATGAAGTGTTGTCCAAAAGGAAGAGATAATCCTGCCAACTGAGTAGAAGCTACCATATGAGATAACATCGAAAGAACCGGATGAGTCGCAAGGGAAAAAAAGAGAGGACTCAAAGGGCAACCCTGTCTCACAGAGCGTGCAAGGACAAATGGCTTAGTAACACCACCATTCAGCATAACTCGCAAAGAAGCCGCAGCACTAATGGTGTAGATCAAACGAGACATCCGAGTGCCAAAGCCCATAGTAGACATAAGTTGTGCAATGAAAGACGAGTCTAAATAATCAAAAGCCTTTTCCAGGTCCAATTGGATCAATATCACCTCCTAATGAGAGTGCCTTGCATAGTCAATAGCCATTTGCACATTTAAGACACTATGCAAAATGTTTCGGCCCTTGATGAAACCATATTGAAGAGGATGCATAATGGCGGGAAGATGCTTGTGGAGCTGATTCACCATCACTTTGGAAAAGATTTTATACATAGAACCCATCAAAGAAATCGAATGCCATTGTTTCAACATAGACGGTGAAGGAACTTTTGGAAGCAGTTTGATAAGTCCTTTCCATGAGGAAGGCATGAACCCCGTTTCCCAAACCTGCTGAAACATAGCCGTCAATGGTTTCACCAAGCGGATAGCAAAGACCTCAAAGAATTCATTGGTGAGACCATCCCAACCGGGACTTTTATCCTTGGGCAAGTGTAACAAAACATCCATAACCTCCTCCTCACGAATATTTGTCTCCAATGTAGTATGCATGTCAAGCGGAACCTGATTGCAGACCAAATCATAGAAAACTGAGCGGGCATGAGTAATTTGGTCAGAAGATGGAGAAGAAGAACCAAGAAGGTCTAGAAAATATATCCTGCACATATTCACAATAGTCTGAGGATCAGTGACCATTTGACGGTCTGCATCTTGGAGTCTAGTCATATTCTCTCGAGCAGGGGATGCATGGAGAGCTCGAAAGAACTTATGAGTCTGACAAGAACTATCTTGTAAATTCTCAGTCAACTTTTGCAATTTGGCCTGTTGATAAGATTTCAACTGAAACTCTTTAATAAGATCAGCCAAGCGCATAGCCAATGGCAGCAAAAATGCATCATCTGGAGCCTCCACCAGTAGGGAATGAACCAAAGCCAGTAATTCCTCCGCTGCTTGACGACGCCGCCGACAAAGGGAGGCGTGATGGATCCCATACTGCCGAACAACCCGCTGCACATTAAAAAGCAATCGTTCGAAAGAAGCATTGCCCTCAGAAGAGAAATCCAATAAAAATCTATGAATCAATTGCTTCATATACCCTGAAAGATTGAATGCTTCAAATAAGACGAGTTGAAACGCAAAGGAAGTCTATCCAGAAATTGCTTAAAAGGTGCAATGGGTTGTGCAATCATCTCTAGCTCTAGAGGAAAATGGTCCGATAAGGCATATTGCTGCAACACTTTCATTTCCAACATCTCAGGAAGAAAAGCATCATCCTGCATGATGTACATGCGGTTTAACCGCGACGATGTAGTAGTATACTCCACAGAATGAAAAGTAAACCCTGTAGAAGAAGGGTGTAGCCATGACCAGAGATCTTGCTTGAGTATGGCAAGAGCAAATGCATTCCACGTACGGCGTTCCGGAGCATCCATCACCGAATGCTCTGATGTGGATTGTGAAGGAGCATCACATATATTAAAATCCCCCATCAAAAAACCCCGTCTGCCAAGTGACAAGGAGGTCTGCAAAGTATTCCAAAGATCCTGGTGGGATAAAGGGTCATTTGGAGCATAGAGGCGAAGTAACCATAAGATTTCTCATTCAAATAAGACTTCAATCACCACAAAACGACCATGTACATTATTTTTAATAAGCACAGGCTGATATTTCTCATGTACAATCATAAGTACACCAGAATAATGCATGGCCCAATCATGGATCTGTAGGGTTCCGGCACTTTACAGATCGGCCACTAGCAGGGTTCTCATTGGTAGCAGGAGAGGGGAGGAGTTTCGGCTAGAGAGATCTGTCCGGCAAGGCTGCCCTCTTGCCCCATATTTGTTCCTAATCTTTTTGGACGTGATGTCCTATTTCCTTTGCTCACGAGTGAGCGGGCTATGTGGCCTGGGACTTCCGATGAGGGAGGAGATTGAGCTGCTAAACTCAGAGTATGCAAATGATAACGCTCTTTATGTAGAGGATGATGAGCTTATGTTGGAGAGAGTGAGACTAGCTCTGGAGGTATTTTGCACTAGAGCAAAAATCAACTAGCGAAAGTCTGTTGGTTTTCTTACAGATCTAGTCACGGAGTGGGGTGTCCACCTGGAGTTTAGATGGGTGAGCAGGGGATAGACCATTTGATATCTAGGGTTCCAGGTGGGGCTCGACATCACTCTTGCCTAGAAGTTTCTTCCAGTTCTGAACTCTATTAGGCAGAAGCTGACCTACTAGAGAACTGCCCGCATTTCTTTAGCAGGCCGAGCCTTGGTGGTCAACTAGGTCCTCCTAGCGACGGCTTGGTACATCGTCTCTTGTTGGTGTTTCTCCTCGTCTTGTGTGGTTCAGCTTCACCACCTAGTACGGAATTTTCTCTAGGTTGGCTCAAATGGTTCCAGGGACTCTTGGGCCAAGGTGGTGTGGGCGACCATCATCCACTGGCAACATCAATCTGAGGGAGGGCTTGGGATCATTGACCCAAAGTTCCAGAGCTTGGCCCTTTTGGACAAGCTAGTGGTCTGTGGTCTCACACCAAGTGGGCAGACATGGAAGGTCCTTTTGCAAGAGGGTCTCCAGGAGTGTAGACCAAGGCTTGGTAGCGGTTGGTTTGGCGGGGGTTGGAGGCCATCCTTGAGATGGATCTTTACGACTACCCAGATCTTCCTTCCTCTGTAGTTTACTTCAAGTGTGGCAGGGCCTTCTCAAGGCCCTAGTTCAGAGGCCCTTAGGATGCTAGGAGGAGATAGACTGCCAGCTAGTGTCTGGAACCACCAAGTCAGAGATTAGGACGGTATACAAATAGGTGAGTGATCCCACATTTAGTAGGTTGGCTGGGAGGCTGGCCCTTCTCGTACTATCACGACATGGGGGAAGGTTTACAGGATGGTGGATCAGGAGGTGTTGCAGTAGGCATCAAGATGTTAGCAAGATGTTGAGCTAAGGACGAGGGAGATTGACTCAGCAATCCCTCAGGAGTGGCTAGATCCCCCCATCTGAGATCCGGTGGAGCCTAGGGAGGTGTGGGTTGCTTGATTCTCACTAGCAGGTATCCCCTTACAGGTGGCAAGTAGAGTGGGTGGTGTCCACTACGGGACTTTCTTTACCATGCAAGATGGGGGGGCGTTTGGCTCTTGACAGAGAATAGTAGGATGAGGAGTTGTTGTCCTATCCTCTGGAGGAGGATTCGTGCGGTCCTGGACTCCAAGGGAAGACTTGGCGGCTCGACCCTTATGTGCCCTGGGAGGTGTTTCAGGAGTGGTGCCTTTGGATATGGGAGTGCATGCCACTTGATGAGTTGGAGTGGGATCCTGGAGAGTGGCTATGGCAAGCCACTGCGATCGCCCAAGAAGCCTCAGAGATTCTTGGAGTACACAGCCAGGATTGGTAGACATGTATTGATGCACGAAGACATGGATTGGGCACCTTCACGTAGCAGATACTGGGCGGAGCATATCATCGCGGATGCCTTCTGTCGGACCTTCTGACATCGCCTTTGGAACAGTTGGAGGCCGAGGAGGGTGTCGTATTTCCTTTGGCTTTTGGCACCTGGGGGTCTAGTTGTTGGGAGTTGGTTGGCCGAGATGCAGCAAGATGGAGGTTGTAAGAGTTGCCCACAGCAGCACTTGGAAACTCCAAAGCACTACCTGTGGTCTTGCGAGGCGGCACAACTCGTGTGGAGAGGAGCCTGCCATATTCTCCACCATGTGGTACCCAGCCTTGGATGTATCTCATGGGGGCTTTTTGCTGGTTGGCAATCAGCCAGGGGTGTCACCTCTTGTAAGAGGTCAGGATGTAGGAGACGATTTTTCTCATCGAGGCTAGGTCTTGTGCAGGTTAATTGCAATGTCCATGCGATCGCTTGTCAAAGATGTGGCATACATTAACGATAGGCAGGAGAGGTTGTACAAGTGGGGAGTTGTTGTTGTACCCATCAAAAAGACAAAAAGTTATGTCCTGATAACCTATCAAGCTACTTGTGCATCATAGGGGCTTAGTCGATTTCTACTAGGCAGGGCGACTCTGATTGCTTAGGCGACTGGGCTGGTGCTGGTGCGGGACTGTCGTGGGGTTGGGCAGGGCACATGTCGGCCGGGACATGGATGGTATAGTCTCGGGCCGCCACCATTTTCAAAATGCCTTTAAATAATTCATTGAACTCTTCCCTATCCCTGGCCACCTTTCCTGCCCTTGGGCATTTGGTGCTTGAGCGCTCGTGGGGGATTTGTGCAACTTGTGTCGCCACAGCTTGCACGCTTCGCTGAGCTTCGACTTTCATGGCTCGCGGATTTTTAGGGCTTCGTCCAGGACGGTGCCGCTTAGGCCCGCGTTTCTTTGCATATCCCTTGAGAGTGGGCACATAGCGCACCGGTGGAGGGGCGCGTGCCGCGTGCTCCTGTCTTTTGCGAAGAGCGTCTCTGCACGCCAGTTGTCCGTGGTTCTCCATGTTTTCCTTCTGGGGGCCTGCAAGATGCAATCCAAGGGTTAGACCTTGATACGGAATAAGATTGTTCGCATAGGAGGGATTTCAGTGTGGGTTGTCAAATGCATATAACTAGAAGAGAAGGTGCGGAACATGGTCGGCTTGGAGGCATTACCCATCCGCCAAGTATTGGAGCCCGCAGCAGAGCACTCATAGGTATGGGAGATCATAGGCAGTCTTACACGATGGCACATTTGGAAGGCACGCTATCAGGTGTTTTTTGGCGGGGAGTGCCTTTCAGTATATGTAACTTTGGCAGAGCTTGGAACCTCCATCATCCACTCCCTCTGCAGCCGGTGAGACCAGGTGCAGGGCAAGTCTTGAGCCCGTTAGGAACTCCGTTTTCACTTTCTGTGCAGTTGGGGCGGCCATGACCTGTTCTTCATGGTGCAGGCGGACAAGCCCAGATGGCGATACACCCTGCCTCCAAGGCTTCTTGCCCCCATCCCCCCCAGACCCCCTTGGGAGGCTTGTATACATGATGGATTTGTGATTTGCATCAGCTCCAGCTAGTCTGTTGAGCATGTGCACTTCGTTGTATTCAGCCTTCTGAGTAATATAATTAGCCACACTTTACTTGCAAAAATAAAAAACATTTTATCATGCAGAGTATATTTCAGTTCATTGTCATCTCAATGTCAATGACATTCTTTACATGGATGGGAACATATACTATAAGCATAATTGAGGAAGCACATGAGACTTCTTGCAAATAGAATTCATTTCCAGGACCAAAATCTTTTCTTTTTTGCATTTTATTTCTCTACTCTATAAAAGTCCCAGTTCATTCCATGACGCCAAAATCAAATACTCTAGGAAATTTGTCTCTTTCATCTGAACCTTCTCAGCAAGATGGTCTGCTTTGTGCAGACAAAGAACGAAAATTGGGCATATTGGACATGAGATTGCATCAACTGGAATACTGAGTGTCCTCAACCATAACCTGCTTGTCATATATTTCAGATTTCTGTCTGAAAAAATGACTATTTTCAACAGCTTGCTGAGATCATTTATGACAGTGATCAGTCCCAAAAGTATAATTATAATCTGTGAAAAAAGGAAACGCTTCAGATATGTATGATCACTACCAAACTGAAATTGCAGACTCCACATATGCTATGCATTTTCTTTTGCTTCCATAATCGTACATTCTCCAAACAGTAAACCACCATCCACTTTACATGTGCTTCAAGTCCACAGATCTGTTCTTCCTAATTGGGCTACATAACTCAAACACCAAACAACAAAAGCATGATGCATAAGGTCCATGGTTTGCAAAGGTTTTCTCAATTCATGGACCCCCCAATGAATTCCAGTAAATACGTCTTCGATTCCAGTATTCAGGGCTGCCCTTTTTTTGATGTACATGCTCTGACACAAAAACCCTCTAGCAGTAGAAGCGAGAATGTACACACTCCAATTTCAGCCTTAGGATTCTGAATTACAGCTTTGAATATTTTGGTAATCCAGTACAAGCTGCACACAAAAGCAGCATTTCTTCTTTTCTCTGATATTCCAGACTGATAATGACCAGCATGCTTCTCAGTTGTCTCCAAAACCTTCAGTATCTTCAGACTCTGTCAGCAGACCTACTGCTGCAAGAACACTATACCAACAGTTCTTGTGACCAGGAGGAACATCATAAACATATTGGTAAAGGATGAAAAGAAGGAGAAGAATAGAGACTCCATAAACCCCCCAACCTGCATGTCTTTCAGAAAGTTGGAAGACAATGGAGATTAGATGGCATATCAGAGTTTAGATCACGGACAGAGCTGATTCATCTTTTCCAAACAGTCACAACTGCATACACCAGGGAGAAAGCAAGGAGAACAGCACGTGTGTTTTTCTCTTCTTCCTTGTTGTCACTCCTTTTCCAACCTTAGTTTTATTTCTGTTCAAGCTATTTGACTTTAGCCCCTTTCTTTTTCAATACCTTGCTGGGAACATTTATTTCACCATCAAACCACTGTAAACAGGTGCCCAAACATTGAGAACATTGTGGTCTAGAAGTCAATGAAATTCATTCATCAACCTGCCTTTCTTTGGCTACATCACTGGGTCGGAAAGGACATAGATGATCACAATCTAGAGTTATGCCAGCTGCTACCTACTTGCATTTGTTTAGGGAGGGCATTTCTTCATCTTTCTTTGCTGACTTTTGGAGAAGACTTTCATCAAGTAGGTCCTCAACCCTTCATCTATAGACCATTTTCACCATCCCCAACACAAGTGATCAATGAAGAAGTGGAATTAAAAGTAGATTTAGCTAATGCTAGGGTCACTAGGATAAAGGAACCATCTACCCAAATATCAATATTTTTCTTTCCCCCTAAACAATATTGAGAATGACTTTTTGCATCTAGGATGCATTGGTTATAAGGGAACTTTGCAATAGCATATTCTTTATATACATGAACATGCAAATCCACATTTCTCTTAAGATTGCTTATGTCCCTAAGTGGTTCCATTAGAAAATGATTTTTTCAACTTGCAATATGATTGGGTACCTTTTGAAAAAAAGAAACCTATTTTTGTAATTTAAAAAAAAATTAAAAAAATGAGAGAAAAATAAATTCAAGTTATTGATGTGACACGTTTGGAAGATTGGTGGTCCCTTCTTGGAGGATGAACTAATTTGGAGGGCATTAAATGCCAAATGGAGACCTCCAAAAAGCAAGGCGATGGCTAAAAACAGGCCGCCTAGAACTGGATAGTGATGGGCTACAGTCGATGATGGCTGAATAATAGATAGTAGATGGCTGATGGCTGAAATCTGTACGGTAGAGTGAGAAACTTGCACAAAAGGATAAGGCTGAATGGTGGCCAACCTATCTATTTATAGATGTTAAAAAGTGTTCCAAAAAAGTAGGGTTTTGGGGAACCACTGAAACCCTCTCAAACGGCGTACCAAATCTATATTTTTCCTTAATTAAGCATATTTTGGGGCTGTCTAAAAATGCTAATAAGCTATAAAGCGTGTTTTATCTCAACACCAAGAACAAGAAGAAAAATAAAGATCATCATTCAAAGTCTTCCTTAGGCTTTAATACAGACTCAAAGAAGCCTAATGCCTACACTATGGCAAGGGTACTCATCCCCACAGGAAGAGTTGGAAGAAATATCCCTCTCACCTTCGTCCAAGCACACGAAGAATGGTAGTAAAACATTTGAGCCCTCCTCTACTTCTATACCAATTGTTACACACGAGTCCATATTCCTTCACATCCATGAGATGGAGGAGCCTTCTTCATCGATTGTCTCATCTTCACAGCAACCTTGGCTTATTGACAGTGGTGCTTGGAGTCATATGATTCCTTGAGGAAATTCGCTATAGGATCTTACAAGGACCACAGAATGTTTGTGAACATTATGGCCAATCTTCGGTATATAAGTCTTTATGTCGAATTTAGCAGAATAATAGCTTCAGATAGGATTTTTGCAGTTGGCATAGATCTTGGCTATGGCAGGTTTTCTGTAGCCTGTGAGATGTGTAGACCCAGAAAAGACTTAGGGGCACTGCCTATGGGGCTTTCCTAAGGCATGAGAGGTTTGGAGAAGACCCCGTCAAGATGGTCTGAGATTATAAAACTGACCAGAGGGATAGTAGCTTGGGGAATAGGAAGAGGGCTAAGATGTGGATATTAGAATTTTGAGGGGAGTCACTTCCAGAGGGATAGTAGCTTGGGTCATAGGAAGAGGGCTAAGATGTGGATATTAGAATTTTGAGGGGAGTCACTTCTTTCCCATTTCCAGTCATCACTTTAAGCACGACTCCCTTGCTGCAGATAGAGCAGATTATGGGGCATTGCCATAGATAAGAGATGATTGCTAGTGTTATAGCTTCCTTCATTTGGACTGCAAAATGTAATCATGCCATTGAGTTACATGAAATTTCTAGTGTACAGACTTGACCTAGGATTTGGACAGAGATTATTCATACACTCCATGGGAGATGGGAGAGACTACATGGTGGCTTTAAAGTGCATGAAAAGGAGAGATACTTTTACTTGTACTTGGGATTCTGGCACCTCCTTCCACTTTGGGTCACATATGGTTTGGCATGCTGCATTGCCTGTTTACTCAGCCCTTGTAGTAGAATTTTATTTCTGATGTGCCTTTTTATTCCTATACAAGGCTTATTTGTATTTTAGCATTGGGGGGGATATATTTCTCCCCTGAGTTTATCATTTGAAACTTGTCTTCTTTGAGGAAAGACCATCTATGCTGGAGTAGAGATAGTTATTACTCTGCAAGCCTTACAATTAATGGCGCCTCTTTCTTTGTCTGGCTAAATTTCAGTAATCCAACATGGCACATCACTGGTCCTAGACACATTAAGTGTTTTATTGAACCATGCAATTTGACCAGCTCAGCTTTCCTACAGTTTACATCTCAGCTCTCTGCAGCTGTATTTCTAGAGTGATCCTTATTGAGCCAAGGATTACAGATCATGCAAGCAAGCTTTGAAATTTGTGTAGCATATATAAGTAGCAGAACAAGAGTCCTGCAGAAATTCTTGAAAGCAAAACTGCCCCTAAAGTAGCATGTTTCTTTGGTACCTGTTGGAGAGGTGTTGAGGTTTTTGTTACCTCCATATGATGGATACAAGAAGCTATCTTGTTAATCACAGGGGAAAATACAGATGGTTCTTCAGTTAATACCTGGAGAATGTATTTGGAGATGTCCAGACATACCAATTTAATGACTATTATCTACTTTCTTGTATACGCTACTTAGACTAAATGACTGTGAGTTCCTTCTTGTAAATTCTGCTCAATGTGTGTAGATGTGCTTTGCAGCTACATATGCAGTACCAAAGTTCACAAGCTATCCCTTAATACTAATGACCTTCGAAGGTGTTCCATATACGATGGAAAGGTAATGATGAAGATCTTGAAGAAAATTGTCTCTTGTCAACACCACTGCACATTTTCCAGCTAAAGATTATCTAAAAGTTTCTTGTTTTCAGATATTTAACTGCAAGGTTTGCCAGAAAGTGAATCAAACTGACCTGTGTGTTGACAAAAGTTCTTGAATCAACAAGGTTGAACTGAAGCAATGCTATATCTTCAGCTTTCCTTCGTATTACCTTCATGAGATGAGTGATTATTACAACCATATGACCAGCTACTTAGGATCATCTGATGCAATTATATATATATATATATATATATATATATATTTATATTTGCAAGTAAAATGTGGCTGATCACCTGACCTGGGTGCGGATTAGGGGGGGTGCTCGGTAGGGGGGGTGATGGGGGTGAAGAGGATCGAGATATGGTGGGATGGCTACAAATGCATGGCGGGTGTTTTGGGGGGGGGGGGGGGGGGGGGGTGGCTGAGGGGCCTGTGGGAACTTAGGCGAGGCAGTCTGTGGCGCATGTGGATAAAGTGGGGGGGAGCGGTCCTGTCGGGTGGGGCGGACAGGGGGGGGCTGTGGAGTGCTTTGCCGAGAGGGGGCCGCTCGTTCGCCATCACCCTACTGACGAGGCTGGGCCTGAGGGGTTGGCTGCGCCTCCCCTTGCTGTCTCCCTCTCTGTTGCCTCTGGACCCGTGTGAACCCGTCAGCGTCCACCTGCGGACCTATGGGCGGAGCCGCCTTGGCTTCGAAACGTGTACAAACTGCTGCTTGATGCCCAAAGTTGTGGCAGCGCAGGCACTGCCCTAGTTGCCCAGTCACAATGACCTGCTGCCTAAAGGAATGCCCGCCTGCCTCAATCTCTAGGAACTGTGGGATATTCGACCTATGGGCGGAGCCGCCTTGGCTTCGAAACATGTACAAACTGCTGCCTGATGCCCAAAGTCGTGGCAGCGCAGACACTGCCCTAGTTGCCCAGTCACAATGACCTGCTGCCTAAACGAATGCCCGCCTGCCTCAATCTCTAGGAACTGTGGGATATTCTTGACCTCCTTCACTGCCACCCGTACCTTTGGGACCCCTACGGTTGTCACTGCATCCGCGAAGGACGCGGGAAGGACAGTGCCGAAGAGCCTCCCAAAGTCTTCCACCAACTGGCGGTACTCAATTGCCAGGCTGGGGAAAAGAAGGGTGATCGGGTGCCGAAGAAACTTGTTGTGGAGTGCAAACGCCTCCAGAGTAAAGCCACTGTACCAAGGGACCATGTATATAACCCCCTTCGTGGATTCATATGGTGAATTGGCGAGTAGCTCGCGAGTTGCGTCTGCCGAACTGAGGCGGACCATGAAGATCCCTTGGCCCAATAGGACCGCCTCCATGATCTGCGCTGTGCCGATGCGCAGCATGGAGTGAAGTCAGTCCCGAAGCTAGGCCCTGGCTGGGGAATGTCCTACTACCTCACCATAAATTGTTGTTTCCATTAGCTCCAGCTCCTTAGCTCGGACGGCTAAGAGCTGCTCCTCAGAGAGGACTACGCGCAAGGTGTTCAACTGGGGGGTACTCCATGAGTGCGCGGGCGTCTGACCATAGGTTTCCATTGCACATCCGTTCTGGGAGAACCTACCTATCGCGCTGATGTGCTGCTGGATGGGGAGTTGCTGCAGGGGGAGGGAGCAACTAGAGGAGAAGGGGGGGGAGGGGGGTATCGATGGCGAAGGGAGGGGGGGGGGATCTGTTTTCAATGGCGGTGGTGTTGCAGCCTGATAGCGGGCCAGGCCTCCCGGCAAGGCAGCACTCAAGGAGCGGGGAGTTGGGAGGGGGGAACAAAGATAGGCGGGGGGGGGATGGGCGCAGGTGGCTGTCGATGGCGCTAGTGGCTGATGACGATGGCGCTGGCGAGGGAGGGAGTAGATGGCGCTGGTGGCGAAGGCGATGGTGAAGGGGGGGGGGGGGGGGGGGGGGGGCGCCACGATGGCACTGGCACTAGCACTGGTGGTTGGTGGCGAGGGAGGGAGTCGATGGCGAGGGATGGAGTCAGAGGTGTTGGCGCACGACGAAGCGCCAGGATAGGGCGCAATGACTAGGTGGGGGGCACGACGAAAGGCGGACAGGGGGCACAGCGGCGTAACGGGTAGGTCTGATGCAATTATATACTTATTGCATTAATAGAAAGAAGTGTTTGAAGTAATTGAATGTTTTCATTGTATGAAGGCATTTCTAGGAGGCTAGGGTGAAGAGAGTTGGAGATGAAACAAAGGTGAGTAAAGAGATTGGTGTTGAGAAAGGTTTGAGAATGAGATATGATTTGTGAAAGTGCGAGGAATAGGAGGGAATGGGGACAGTAGAAAGAGAAAGAGGATGAGGGGAGAGGGACTAGAAGAGTGGAGGGGAAAGAAGTGCATGGAGAAATCAAAGTAATGGGGACAGTAGGAAGAGAAAGAGGATGAGGAGGGGCAGAGGGACTAGAAGAGTAAAAGGGCAAGAAGTGAATGGTGAAGTCGAAGTAAGGAATGGTGGGGGGCGTCCTAACAAAAGATTTAGAAATCATTGGAAATATAAGTGCAACGTTTCCTAAATTATTATTATTATTTTTAAATACTCATTTCACTCATAAGATCAAATTTTTACTACTTTGAATACTTGATTTTTTTAAGTAGGTTTAACAATCACAAATAGGTTTACTGCTTTGAATGTTTGATTTTTTTCAAGTAGGTTTAACACTGCAATAGGAAGTGATGTACCACATGGTCACTAGAAGTACTTGGTTGGCGACCACAACCTTCTATATTGTTACATCTTAGCACTGTTGGATCTTCATCGTGTACTCCCATATGCCATCGAATCCTCCTTAACCATACTACTTCACATGCAACAAAACAAGCTACCTTGTACTCTACTTCAGTAGAAGACAATGATGCAGTTGGTTGCTTCTTAATCTTAGAGAAGCTTCTTGAACCTAAAGAGAAACAATTTTTATAAACTACTTTGGTGTTCAAACTCTACATTGGGAAAGCCAAGCCAGCTGGATAACATGATACAGTGAAAACCGGATAGGAAAGTACTTATTAGGACTCCTGAGGCATTATTCACTAGCTTTGGGAGGAGGAGAGGAGCTATTGCCTCTACATTAGCCTCAGGGGGTGGACCTGGAAAGACGTTGAGCCACAATTTCAGAGCGATGAGTCTCTCTCTCACTCTTTTTTTTTTAGATAATTGAATTAAGTAGTAAATATTTTACATCAGACCATCAGGTCAGCTTTAGAAATAACAGAAAATAACAGACATCAAGGAAAGTCTACACAGACTCTTAACACAAAATTGTCACACTAAAAGTACAGCTAGCGTGGAGCGAACAATGTTCAGTCGGGGAGCAGCATTATCAGGAAGAAAGATCAGTAGACACCATAGAGGTGGTATGCCACAACACTAAACCCCGGATTTGGGCCACATGACCATGAATACCAGATACTGAATCAAAAATGAAGCCATTCCGAGTACGCCAAATATGCCACAAAGCTGTTCATCTAAGGAAATGGAAAAGGTAGGAATAATTTGAACTCAAAGAGGTCATGTAGCCTGCAAATCATTTTCTGTACAAGAGAGTAGAGTGGATTTTTGAGCATTAATATGAAGGCCTGATGCCATAGCAAAAAGTTTCCACGCGACCATTGCCTGATTAACATTCAAGCAATCTTCCTTAAGAAACATAAACGAATCATCTGCCAAAGATTGATCCACAAATTGGGCCCCACTAGGAAGAGACAAACCAATGATCTCACCTTGATTGGCCAACTTATCCAACAAAGAAAGCATCGGGTGAGTAACTAATGCAAAAAACAAAGGACTGAGAGGGCACCCTTGTTGTCAGAGAGAGTGGGATGAGGTAATTTCATCAATGATCCCTCCATTGAGTGCAATACGGGCCACTGCCCCCTGACCAATAGTATCCACAAGAGAAACCATATATGTGGCCCAAAACCCATGGTGAACATTAGTTGCCTCAAAAAAGACCAACTTACATGATCACATACATTTTCAATATCAAGCTAAAGCATGACCACTTGTTGGCCTGAAGCTTTTGCAAAGTTAATCCTAAGTTGAACATTCAACATGTTATGCATTATATTCCAACCCTTAATGAAACCGTATTGGTATGGAAGAACCAAATGTAGAAATACTTTCTGCAATCTCTTGGCAATGATTTTTGAAAAGATTTTGTATAAAGATCCCATAGCAGAAATGGGTCTCATTGTTTCAAAAAAGTAGGAGAGGGAACCTTGGGCAATAACCGAATGATTGCAATCTTCCAGTCTGAAGGCATGACACCGGAATTCCAAACTTGTTGACATAGGCGAGTCAATGGATCCTTAAGTTGCTCAACATTGGTTGAAAACAACTCATTAGGAAGCCCATCCCAACCAGGGCTTTTTCTTTTAGGCAAATGGGATAGTACCTCTTCCACTTCATCCTTTGAAATTTCCGCCTCCATTAAGGCTACCCATTTTGGCAGAACCTGATTACTAACCAAATCACAAATATATCTACTAGCAGAGTGTATAGCGTCAAACACAATCTCTCGAGAGCCCCACAATGATTTATAAAAATCTACACACATCTGAATGATGGGTGCAAGTTCTATCACCATAACACCTTGCTCATTCTTCAGACAAAATATATTTTCCTGGGTATATTTCTAATGTAATCAAGCAAAGAATTGGTGAGATTGACAGTTGTTATCGTGCAAATCTTCTGCTCTAGACAGCAATTTGTAGTTAGCATATCCTTGTTCCTGTAAAGATTGAACTCGGCCTTTCAACCATTCAATGCATGCAAGCCAGTCATCAGTTGTATCCTCCAACTAACATAAAGACAACAAATGGGCCAACAAAGATTGTGCATGCAGCAATTCAATGCGTAAAATAGAAGCATGCTGAATACCATACTGTCAGGATAACATATGTGCATTATCCCTAAAAACAGGCCATGCTTTCATTCCTTTTGATATGACCCCAGAACGAAAGGAATCAATTATTAGTTGAATACATTCCAAAAACTAATTTTGCAAGAGAAAGGATTGATTGAAACGAAGAGGCAAGCGAGCCAAGAGAGCCTTATAGGTATGAATAGGTCGATGTGTCATTTCCAAGATCAAAGGATAGTGATCAGACAAGACATGCTTTTACTCTATCCACATATCAATGACTGCAAGGAGAAAACAATCACTTTGACAAACATAGATCATATCCAGTCTGACCCATGTGTTTGGATGCTAAAGAGAACGATAAGTATATCCTGAGTGTGAGGGATGCAACCAAGACCACATGTCTTGTTTCAAAGACTTAGCTGCAAAAGCATCCTAGGCCTGTCGCTCAGGATCATCCATAACCGAGTGTTGAGAAGTCATTTGATCCAGAGATGTATAGGCATTGAAATCACCCATTACAAAGCCTTGACGAGCCATGGCAAGGCAATGTAAGTCATCCCAAAGCTAACGACGTTCACGAGCACTAGAAGGAGCATACACACCCACCAGCCATAAAACTTCTCCCTCATATAGGATTTCCAAAATCATGAATCTGCCTTGATGATCTTGAGAAATCAGAGATGGTTGCAATGAAGATCTGATAGCCAACATTACTCCAGATTTATGTGGAACACACCCACTAAAGAAAATAGAATAATCCTTATATATATAAGATGATCCTACCAAAGCATGTTGTTTATGCTCCACAGCACAAAGAATATCCCAATCGCCGGCTAACACAACTTTCCACAACCGATACTGCTTACTGCCGAAGAGATACCTTTAACGTTTCATAACGCAATTCTTATGATGGATTACAAAAAAGAAAACTACTGAATCCCCACCTTCCCTTTCCCTTTAACATCAACTGCTTTGGCTGCCTGAAATCTTTCCATCTCGCTTCGAATCACATCAACCAGATCTGCCCTTTGCAAACTAGCAATTGAAGTACGAGAACGAAACTCCTATTGCTAGGCATGGAAAACATCCTGAGGAGGCACCATCCTCCCTCGCGAATCAAAGTGCAAAGTAGTATTAGAGACCCTTTTTTCATCAACACTAACTACAGATTGAGGTTTTATATAGAACCCCCTACCTGGGCGTTGAAATGTTTGAGTAATAGTCTGGGGAGCTGGGTGAACACGAATAGACCAAGGCTCCTGTCTAGCATTACGGCGAACCATCATAACCCAGGAGTTATCTTGAGGAGACAAGTTTTGACCCATCGAGGGTGATGCATGCTGATTTCCAGCTTGAGAAGCAGCCTTCTTTCCATCTACTTGTCTCTGCTAGACAATCTGCTTAGAAGTGGCTTCAGGTTGCTGAGCCATCTGCTAGAGAAGATGGTCATGCATATCCAAATCATGATCCAAAGTGTTGAGAAATGTGCAATCACATCCACTATAGCCTCTTTGTAAGGAACAACAAGGCAAAGAAACACATTGCAAATAATGTCTTAGACTAGGTCATGTATGCATGGTTTATTAAAACCACAGTTTGTGAATACCATGGTTACTTTCCACTTTTTTCCACCTACCAATACCACCCACTGTAAGCTTATAAAAGGCACTCATCCCCACACTCATTTCATCAATCATTATCATTCAGTTGTACTTGCATTATGCTTGGATAATATTAGTTATCCTTCTTTGTCATTGCTTATGCCTCATTATGATTATCTATTTGCTCATCAGTGATCCTTCTTAGCATGTATCTTCAATATTTTAATATGATATCAAAGCGGGTTTCAAGTTAATGAGTCATTAGGCCATTGATTGGGTCAATCCAGTTTGAATTTCTGGCTCCCTCCACTTTTCCATGAATCTCTCACCTACCTCCATAGCTATCCACCTTCATTGTTTGCTGCATCTATCTCCCTTCTCCTCAACTCCAGTCCTCTCTGGCAACTTAATACTCACTGCAGCAGCTCCTCGTCCGCCATCCTGTACACCTCCCACCATGTCCTGATTGTACGAGCTAGGCTGGCCTTCTTATCAGCCCACTGGATGTGGGGGCGCTCGCCAATCTGTGCCCCTGCCTGATCTTTGACCTAGGGGTTCTAGATTAGCGACTGACGGTCTATCTCCTCCTGGTAGCCTGGGGGGCTCTAGATTAGGTCCTTACAGAGACCTTGCCTGCCACACGCGGAGTAAGCTGCATAGGAAAGGTGATCTGGGGGGGGGGGGGGGGGAGGATGATCTGGGCTAACATGAAGATCCATCTTAGGGACATCTTCCACTCGCCACCAAGCCTTGGTCTACAGTCCTAAAGGACCTCCTGCAATAAGACCTTCCAGGTTTGCTCGCCTCGTGTGAGCCCGCGGACAACTAGCTTGCCCAAGAGGGCCATACTCTGATACTTTGGGCCTATGATCCCAAGCCTTCCCTTTGACCGATGTCGTATGATGGTCACCCATGCTGCCTTGGCCCTAGAATCTGTGGAACCATCTGACCTTGACCAAAGAAAGTTCCGCACTACGCGGCGAAGCTGCACTACGCATGATGAGGAGAAGCACCAACACAAGGCGATGTACCAGGCCGTTGCTAGGAGAACCTGGTTAACCACCAGGGCTCGGCCGGCTAGTGAGAGGCGAGCTCTGCTCCAATAGGTCTATTTCCTCCAAATAGAATCAAGGATAGAAATAAACTACTGGGCAGGAGTGATGTCGAAATCCCAGGTGGACGCCCCACTCCGTGCTAGAATCCGGGTCTGTGAGGAAACCAACCGACTTTTGCCAATTGATTTCCGCTCCCCCTTGTAGAATAGAACACGTCAAGAGCCAGCATCAACTCATCGTTCTCTATGTAGAGTGCTGTATCATCTACATACTCTGAGTCTAACAACTCAGTCTCCTCTCATTGGAAGTCGGAAGCCGCGTAATCGGCTCACACGTGACCTGAGGAAGTGAGACATTGCCTTTGCAAAGAGTAGAAACAGATATGGGGCCAAGGAGCAGCCCTGTCGAACTGATCTCTCCAGTCGAAACTCCTCCCCTTGCCTTCCGCCTATGAGAACCATGCTGGTGGCCAATCAATAAAGGGCGGAGACCCCGCAAATCCAAACCTCCAGGAATCCCAACCTCACCATGGTGCCCTCTAGAAAATCCTAGTCCACCCTGTCATAAGCTTTTTTGAAATCCAAGAGTAGTACGGCCAGTCTCTGCCCACTGTGCTGAGCCCACTCTGTCCCCTCAAAGAAGGTAAATACATTGTCTAGGATGCTCCTATCCTGGACAAAGCCTGTCTCTGTGTCATGGATGATGTCTAGAAGCATGGGGCGTACTCGCCTACCAATCATCTTGCCAGTGCCTTATAGGAGCCACTGACAATAAGGTGATCGGTCTCCACTGGGAAAGCTCCAACTGGTCTTCCCCTTTGGGGAGAAGACTGATAAGGCCTGACAAATGACTCCCTGGCATCTACCCTGAATTGAAAATCTCCACTGGGAAAGCTCCAACTGGTCTCCCCCTTTGGGGAGAAGACTGATAAGGCCTGACAAATGACTCCTTGGCATCTGGCTTGAACTGAAAATCTCCTGGAAGGCCATTAGTAGGGGGTCCTTACCCTACACTTGACCTAAGCCGATCAGAGCTAAACCATGTGATCAAGCAGACATACTGAAGTTAGATAACGAAGAAGACCTGGATCCGACCCCCCTCCCCCCATGGCACGAGGATGGCACACTACTAGACCCACTTCCTTCAAGTATCTGAGGACGGTTTCATCACCCAACCCAATTACATGGACACACAGCTGCCTCATGGACTACACACAATTATTGGTCAGATCTGCACCTCATCCCACCTCCTAAGGATTGAGACAGGCAGATGGGAGGGTATACAGATAGAAGAATGCATATGCCCACTATGCGACAGAGAGCCAGAGACAGAGGAACACTACATCTGCCAATGCACTGTATATTATGACATACGAGGTAGATACCACTGTCTGTTTCGAGAGGGTTTTGGACCCCTGAGACGGATCATGCAGTTTGAGGATCAGAGATGCTTGGGATCCTGGAAACGATATCAACACATTGTGACTGGCAAGGGTGGCATCTACAAAACTGAAGTCAAGCCCAAATGTGCCATGCGGTTAAATTTTGGTCTGAGCTCATGTTTGCCTTCCCAAGAAAGTAATCGCGAGGCTGCCAACAATTCCAATTGAAAAGAGTTAGTAGCTAAGCGGTCCTCCGCTGGATGCCACTGAGCCTTCTTGAGAACCCATTTCCAGGAACGTACCAAATGAGCAAGCAGGGAGGATGAAGGACTAGAAAACCGAGAGTCTGCATTAAGAACATGCCACCAGGAGCTCCGAATTTGGGTATTACCATGCACAAGCCCGTGATCCTCAAGAAAATAACGGGCTATAAAGACCCACGGGTGATGATCCAAGCACATGGCACGAAAAAGAGACCAACGGAGTGCCAGCATATGAGTTTCGGCATCCAAAATAGCCCCACCACCCATGTGTTTGGGGGTACATGCATGCGACCAAGAAATCCATGAAATGCTTGCATGCAAGGAGTTCTTCCATAACATGAAATGAATGTACTGAGTAAGAGCATTCAATGTAGTAGTAGTCCAAGGTAGCAATGGCAAGAAATATGTGAGCATTGGCAACATAATTGTCTGAGCCACTTTGAGGCAAACATGGAAGGGCCAAGGCTGTGACTTCCAATACAAAGACTTAGCTGCTAATTTCTGTGAAATCCACTCTAGTAGTTGGTTGGGCCGAACATCAACACCCAAAGGGTACCCAAGGTGCCTGACAATGGAACCACGGGGAACAACCATTCCCTGCCAGTCCAATGATTGCAAATCTGACTCCGTGCAACTGAGAATGGCTGATTTCAAAGCATTGATATGAAGACCAGAAGCATGACCAAAGAGAGTCCAAATATCTAGTGCTTTGCGAAGATTATCCTTGTCCGCACGTAAAATCATAAAGCTGTCATCAGCCAAGGATTGACTAATGAAGTGCTGTCCAAAAGGAAGAGACAATCCAGCCAACTGAGTAGAAGCTGCCATATGAGATAACATCGAAAGAACCAGATGAGTCGCAAGGGCAAAAAAGAGAGGACTCAAAGGGCAATCCTGTCTCACAGAGCGTGCAAGGACAAATGGCTCGATAACACCATCATTCAGCATAACTCACAAAGAAGCTGCAACACTAATGGTGTAGATCAAACGAGACATCCGAGTACCAAAGCCCATAGTAGACATAAGTTCTGCAATCTCTCTCTCTCTTTTTTTTTCTTTAAAAAAAAAAATATCTCTCTCTCTCTCTCTCTCTCTCTCTCTCTCTCTCTCTCTGTGGAATCAATGTCACTTGCCCAATTTAAGTCAAAATTTCCCACAAAAGCACTTTTGGAACTGTATTTGATACCGTAGTTAAGAGTTCCCTTTAAGTATCTGAGCATCTGCATCCCATCTTTCCAATGATTTTCTTGTGGTTTGTTTGAGAACATGCTCAAAACACCAACAACAAAACTGATATCTATGTTAGATTTCATGGAAGCAGGAAGGAGAGCAACACGGAGTGAAGCAACATGCTTACACTCTCTATTCTTCTTCTTATTCATTTAGCACACACATAGTGCATATACAACCTAAGGTCATAAAGACCATTCACACTAGAAGTAACACTGACTTATTTAATACACCTAACTGATCTAGCCAGACTAGCTGTGTCCAGCTCATGTCGGTCAAACACACAAGTACGAGCTTGATATTCTAACACTCCCCCTCAAGCTCAAGACAGCATATGTACTCCAAGCAGCTGTCTAAAACTACAAAACTTATCTTTACCCAAGGACTTGGTAAAGATATCTGCTACCTGTTCATCAGTCTTCACATGCATAAGAACAACTCGTCCTGCAAGAACCATCTCTCTGATAAAATGGTAGTGTACCTCTATGTGTTTTGTCCTGGCATGATAGACTGGATTCATAGCCAGGAGTACACTACTCAGATTGTCACATAGCAGCTTCACTGGAGCATCTACCTGTATGTCCAAATCAGCCATAAGCTTGAGCAGCCATGAAATCTCGCATGCTGCCAATGCAGCACCCCTGTACTCTGCCTCAGTACTTGACAAAGCAACCGTAGGCTGCTTCTTGCTGCTCCAGCTAATCATGCCGCTACCAAATCCAAATGCATATCCACTCGTAGATCTACGATTATATGAGCAACCTGCCCAATCTGCATCCGTGTATCCAGTCAATATCAAGGGTTTATCTCTGACATAGAACAACCCATACTCTACAGTGGACTTAACATATCTCATAATGCGTCTAACTGCATCCAAGTGCGGCTTTCTAGGCTGCTGCATAAACTGGCTAATGAGCCCTACAGCATAGCTCAAGTCAGGCCTAGTGATGGTCAAGTAAATCAAGCTGCCAACCATCTGTCTGTACATAGTCACATCCTCTACTTCAGCCCCAGTGTTCATGTCTAGCTTGACATTCTGATCAAGAGGTGTATCCAGCGGTTTGCATTCAGCCATGCCATACTTCTTCAGCATCTCTATGGCATAGTGCTTCTGCATCAGCCATAACCCATTGTCAGCTGGAATTACCTCAATGCCTAAGAAATACTTCAGTTCTCCCAGGTCTTTCATGTCAAATTCAGATTTCAGCATCTTCATTGCATGCTGTATGCCCAAGTCATCATCACCAATGATTATCAAATCATCAATATATATGACCAGCACTACTAAACCACTGTCAGTCTTCTTTGTAAATAGGCTATGATCAGCCCTACCAACAGCAAAACCCAATCTCTGCAAGTAGTTACTGATCCTAGCATGCCAAGCTCTCGGAGCCTGTTTCAGCCCGTACAAAGCCTTTTTCAGCCTACATACATAATGCTGAAAATCAGGGTACACATACCCTTCCGGCTGAACCATATAGACATCCTCTGCTAGGTCACCGTTAAGAAATGCATTCTTAACATCCATCTGCTGCAATTTCCAGCCTTTAGTAGCAGCCAAGGCAATCACAGTGCGTATAGTTGTCATCTTGGCAACAGGGCTGAATGTTTCCTCATAATCAAGTCCATACTGTTGGGCATACCCCTTTGCAACCAACCTGGCTTTGTATCTCTCCACACTGCCATCTGACTTGCATTTGATTTTATAGACCCATTTGCAGCCAATGGTCTTTTTCCCTTCAGGCAGTGGTACTAAATCCCATGTTTTATTTTCAGCCAAGGCATTCATTTCTTCATCCATGGCTACACACCAATTCTTATCTTTCACTGCTTCAGCATATATACTTGGTTCTTTGACCTCCATCACTTTTGTCATGTACGCATAATGCTTTGCAGAGTAGCCACTGTATGTCAACCTATCAACAGGGTATCTGACCCTCTGCGAGCGTCTAAGCTGTGGTGCACTACTCGATTCACCTCTCTCATGAGGCGGAATGTACCTGCTCTGCCTTGTGCCAGGCGTATAGACAGTCGGAATACCAAGTTCGCTGTCTAAAGTATCACTAGACTCATAGCCCGAAGTCATTCTTCCAGGTGTCATCATACCAGATGCATCCTCAATAACTTTCTCTTTTCCTTTGCTGTCCAAGACATCATGTCTTCCCCTCACTGACATACCCGTGTCAGTGGACGGCGAGCTCCTCAATCTTCCTGTCCATGGGGATACTGTCTGACTACGAGGTCCTGTCATAACAGTACTCTGCTGTAAATCAATTGTAGAGGCATGAGTGGAAGGAGTATCCGCTGGCACTGCAACTGGTGATACATACCAAGAACCCATCTCATCAAAGATAACATCCCTGCTTACCAAAGTCTCCCTGGTAGAGGGATCATAGCATTTGTATGCCTTCTTCTCCTGCGAATATCCAATGAAGACACACTTATGTGCTTTGGGATCCAACTTCTTCCTTTTCTCATCTGGAATATGCACATAAGCAAGACAGCCAAAGACTTTCATGTGACTTACATCCGGCTTATAGCCATACAACTTCTCAAACGGTGTTATATCATGAATGCCTGCAGTGGGAGTCCTGTTCAAAATGTATACGGCTGTCATAACAGCCTCTGCCCAATAGTAAAGCGGCATATGCTTTTCATTCATCATAGCCCTAGCAGCTTCCATCAGAATTCTATTCTTCCTTTCAGCTGCTCCGTTTTGCTGCGGAGTGTAGCTGCAGGTGAGCTACCTACGAATGCCATTTTCAGCCAAGAACCCATCAAATTCATTTGATACATACTCCCCACCACTATCAGATCTCAAGCAAGAGATGTAGCATTCAAACTCCTTCTCAACCTGTGCTTTAAATTGCTGAAAAACAGCAAAGACCTCATCTTTTGTTTTCAATATGTAAAGCCAGGTATATCGACTGTAGTCGTCAATGAAGGATACATAATATCTAGAACCTCCCATAGATACATTATGAGCTGGCCCCCAAACATCAGAATGCACTAACTGCAATGGACGTGTACTCTGTCGTACATTCCTGATAAATGGCAATCATGACTGCTTATCGAACTGGCAAGCCTCGCATACATGACCAATATCTGAATATTGGAACTTCGGTAACCCTGTAACCAGCTGTTTCTTTTGCATAATTTGCAGCCTTTGCAAATTGACATGCCCCACTCTCTTGTGCCATATTTCCAAATCCCTAACAGTGCCAGAACCATGGGCAAACATAGCTGAATTCAACTCTGGCAAAGAAGCATCAAGAGTAAACATTCTGCCATTCCTGTGACCACGAGCTATCAACTTGCAACCATTTCCAAATTCTTCAATAAAGCAGCCATGCTTATTGAATCTAACCTGCAAGTTCTGCTCCATCATCTGACCAACAGATAACAAGTTCTTCGTAATTGAAGGGACATGCAATACATCATGCAAATTTTTATTTCTGCCATTATGGACCACAAGAGGCACTTTGCCTTTATGCTCAATGCTATGCTGCGTGTCATCACCTGTGCATACATAGCCATGCTTTTCAGCCACCATATCCGTGAACCAATCACCATGAGGGGTCATGTGATTCGACGCCCCCGAGTCAATGTACCACACTGCATCATCAGATGATTTTTCAGCAGCCTTATCTTTGACATACTGCATGGCAAACAATCTATCACCAGAGTCATCTACCTGACTGGACGTAGCATAATGTCCATGCTGCTTGCCCTTCTGATTTCCCTGCTTCTTCTAGCAATCCTTTGCAATATGCCCATACTTTCCGCAGTAGTGATAATCCTTATCTTTATTTGGATTGTCTGACTGACGCTGCTGCTGCTATGAGCCTCTGCCACCACGGGAGTTAGATCTCCCCCTGCCTCGAAAGTTTCCATCACCTCTTGCATTTGATGAGTGCTGATTGCTATTACTATAGGATGCATTCTGCTGGCCTCCTCTGCCAGATCCATAGCCTCCACCACGGCTACCACGACCACGCTGATTCGAATAAAAAACTGCATCCTTATTCTTTGAGCTGCTTGACCCTGTAGCTAAGCCAAGCTTCACCTCTTCATGAATCAATAATGCAACTAGCTCATTAAAATCAGGCATCTCAGCCCGCACAGACACTGAAGTGTCAAAAGACTTGTACTCCGGACCCAAGCCATTTAAGGTCACTGCAACCATATCCTCATCTTCTACCTGTGAGCCAACAGATGCCAGCTGATCTGCTATGGTCTTAACCTCTGTGACATAATCTTGTATGGATCTGTTCTTCCTCTCCATGTTATTGAATTTCTGCTTCAGTTGTATCTTCCTTGCACTTGTAGTTGTGCCATAGTATTTGACCAATATATTCCATGCATCTGCTGGGGATTTACAGTTTATGATCTGTATCACCATAGCATCCGAGATACATAATGACAACCAATGTAAAACTCTGCGAGCTCTTTCCGTCCAAGCTCGATGCGCTCGTCTCTGATCAGTTGTAGGATTCCTATCTGGAACTTCAGGTTCAGCCTTAACACCTGTCACTAAGTCCCAGTATCCTTTGCCTATCAGAAAGTTCTCCATGCGGAACTTCCATATTGCATAATTGTTGCTATCAAGCTTTTCTCCCACAATCTGGGTTACATTATCAGTTCTATCAGCATTTACCATGTTGCAGACCTTGCCTGACTACCTGCAAACCAAGATCTTCTTAACGGTTCAACTTCAGCCCGGAACTGTTTATGACAGTTTTCTGCAATTAATTGCAGTAAAAAACCAGGGTATTTCAGCCCACTAACAGTCCAAAACAGCTCACAACCAAGTGGCTTAACCTGTGAGTAAAACAGTCAATGCAAATACTATGTATTCACTTCGGTTTGAACTCCTGCAACCTCACTGCCAGGGTACATATATGTAGTCTGAAAACTGTAATTCTGTGAGTGACCAGCAGTGATTTCAAGCCCAAAACTGAGTAGTATACATGGCATACATATCCCAAACCTTCATAGACATCTGCTAGTACATGTAGCAAACCGAGCATAACCAATAGAGCACAAATCAGTGCATAGATAGCAAGTATAAGTATCAAGCCTTCTGCTTACAAATTGCAGTTAGCAACTTCTCAGTAAACCACAATCAATCCAGCTCAAAAAAACAGCCTCAAATCATGTCAGACATTCACTTTGAAGTTTTAGGTTCAATACATGAGCATTCGGGTAACTATAGGCATCCTATCTTCATGAATCCAATTTATATATTGCATTTACTGCTTGCAACCACTAAGACAATGTCACTGCAGTAATCACCAGCCTGACTTCAACTTCCATGATCCCTTGATGCTCAACCCAATCCATAAACCTCCAGCATACATATCCTCATACATATGGTAGATCCCAGCCAAGTGTCAAGTAATGCTTCAGTGAAAACTAATGCTTGCTGCCCACTGTTCTGAGACAGGTTTCTAGCCTGTTTACACTTCCAGATCTGAGTATTTTCTTCAAGGAACTTCAGCTCAAGGTCTTGAGAACTGATACTTATGTCTTCTAGAATACTCCTAGGTTCCAGTGAGGTCCATAAAGCATGTCAGAGAGCTTCAAGACTCTTTCAAAGTATTGCATATGCTGTATATACACTGTATATAGCAGTTCAGCCTTCTGTCCCAGGTCTGTGTACTCTGATTTTAGCTCATAACAGAGCTCCAACACAAGCAATGGCTTCTTGTAACCCTGAACTACCTTCCAATGTCTGCTCACTAGCATTTGATGACCTCTTGTACAGTGCTCATGTCAATTTTGCTTCAGCAGAAGCCATGCCTTTAACAGGCGCAAACACGCAGGCTGGGCAGATCTGTGCTGGCTGCACATCTTGCCCATTACTATGATAATGATGCACTCAGTGGTGCTCAATCAGTCCTTGTAAGACTCCTCAGCAAGCCACAACCCTGCTTCAAGCAATGAGACTCCAATGCTTCACAGTACATACCTCTGTGTGACCAATGATGGAAATGACAGTCGGTCCTCTTCTTTTTCCAGCTCTTCAGTTCACTCTTCAAGTCTTCTTCTTGAGTGCATTCCACCAGTGAGCCTATTCATGGCTCTGATACCATCTTAGATTTCATGGAAGCAGGAAGGAGAGCAACACGGAGTGAAGCAACATGCTTATACTCTCTATTCTTCTTCTTATTCATTTAGCACACACATAGTGCATATACAACCTAAGGTCGTAAAGACCATTCACACTAGAAGTAACACCGACTTATTTAATACACCTAACTGATCTAGCCAGACTAGCTGTGTCCAGCTCATGTCGGTCAAACACACAAGTACGAGCTTGATATTCTAACAATCTAGCCTGGTGTTACACAAATAGATGAGACTATCAACCAATCTCTTGTACCTCCCAATGTTTGCCAGTGTTGATGTATCCTTAATGGATAACTTCACATTGATCTCCATAGGTGTAGCTATCTCATTACATTTGATCATGCCAAATACTTTTAAGATGTTTTATACACACTTCTTTTGAGAGATGATTTTGCTAGGACCTTAATCCCCAAACAATAATGCAACAAGCCCAAGTTTTTCATTTCAATTTCAGAGCTCAAAGCCTTTCAAGTCTGATGGATCATATCTTCATATTCACCTGTAATAAGAAGATCGTCCACATATAAGACAGTCACTATAAACTTTTTACCATTCCTATAAATATACAAGTTAGCATCTAAGGCACAACTTTTGAAATTCAATCCTAAAAAAAAATTCATCTATCAATTGGTACCATGCTCTAGGAGCTTGTTTCAGCCCATACAATGCCTTTTTTAGCTTACAAAATTTGTTCTCAAAATGAGGAGCCTCAAACCTCAGTGGGTGAGCCACATACACCTCCTTCTTGAGGTTTCCATTCAAGAACGTTGATTTAATATCAATTTGGTAAACATACCACTTTTTATGAGCGGTCACCTGCAAGTACTGTGCGAATAGTAGTCATTCTAGCAGTTGGAGAAAATGATTCTTGAAAATCAAATCCTTCAACCTGTGAAAATCCCTATAGAACTACTCTAACTTTGTACTTTTCTAAGGTGCCATCAACCTTGTACTTTACTTCTAGATCCACTTGGTGTCAATAATCTTCCTCTTTTCTCGTCGATCCACTAGCTCCCAAGTATCATTCTTCATTATTCTATCCATAGCTACTCTCCATGCTAGATTGGCAAGTGTCTCTTTCACGACTATTGGCTCTTTTACTTCTCTCATCTTAGCCAACAAGGCCTTATTGACTATGTGAGAAAAATCTCTTCTTTGCTCCTCTATTCTTAAAGACCTCCTTGGTCCAATTGCCTTTTTTCTCAAGTATGGTAGGCATAGGATTAATCTAATCATAGAGCTACTTCACCAATCATGGCAATGACTTTTGTGATGGTGTGATTGCAGGTTAGTGAACTTTTTCCTCATCATCCGAAGATGATGCTTACTCCTCCTTGAGGATAGTGACAACTCTTGGGATAAGTTCATAGTGGACTACTTCTTTGCTAGATGATAAAGTGGAAGAACTTATATTCTCCTCCTCCATTGTATGTGACTGCTCCCTAAATACCACATCATGGCTCCCTAGGATCTTCTTTGCCTCTGGGTCATATAATTTGTCAACCTTTTGCTCATCACTATAGCCCAAGAAGATACATTTTGTGTTTTTTGGTTGTAACTTGTTTCTCTTATCCTTTGGAACATGTGCATAATATTCATATCCAAAAGTTCTAAAGTGTGAGACAAATGGTTTCTTACTAAAATAGGCCTCATGAGGTTTCCCCTTAAGAGCCTTTGTGTAACTCTGATTGAGAATCTAGACTATAGTATTAACGACTTCTACCCAAAACTAGTTAGGCAATCTCTTGTCCTTAAGCATGCACCTTGCCATTTCCACAATGGTGCGATTTCGGCGTTCAACAATGCCATTTTTCTGAGGTGTATAAAATGTTGTTAATTGATGCTTAATCCCTTTGATCTTATAAAAGTCTTCAAACTCCTTTGAGTTGAACTTACTACCACCATCTATTCTAAACTTCTTTACACTTTTCCTTGTTTCATTCTCAACAAGTTTTATCCATTCTTTAAACTTACCAAAAGCTTGAGACTTATTACGAAGGAAGTACACTCACATCTTCCTACTATAGCCGTAGATGATCAACATAAAATAAGAAAATCCTCCCAAGTCTTGTGTAGGCATTTTACCACACAAGTCAGCATACACCAACTCTAGAAAAGCCTTTGCTTTATTATTACTTTCTTGTGGAAATGTCTTTCTCTCTTGCGTGTCCATCATATAAGCTTTACATGGTTCCTTCATTTCAGTTTTACTACAAGTAGGTGAGCAACCATACCTTGCTTATGCATCTCCTTTAACAATGCAAAACCAATGTGACCAAATCCTTCGTACCAAAGTTTACTTGTACCCATACTAGCAGTGTCTATAAAAGCACTAAGATACACACCACCCCCCCCCCCCATGGCTTCTTGCCCTCATCCCCCCCAAACTGCCTTGAGAGGCTTGTATACATTATGTATTTGTGACTTTGCATCAACTCTAGCTACTCTGTTGAGCATGAGCACTTTGTTGTAATCAGTTTTTTTTAGTAATATAATCAACCACATTTTACTCGCAAAAAAAAAAAAAAACGTAGCTCATACAAGTTGTTCCTTCTTTCTTCTTGGCCAATAACTTTGCTATCATTGTAATAATTTCTACACCTGTGTTGGTGAACCTTACCTAATGGCCAAGATCAAATAGAAACAACTAGTAGCAGATTTCTCTTAATCTTTGGAACATGCAACACATTTGAAAGATTTTTTAGTTCATCATTTGCAACAACAAAGAAAATAGTACATGTGCCCTCTGCAGGGTATTTTGCATCATTCCCATCCGTCACAAAGACAGATTCTTACAGAGACTTCATAGAAAGTATATAGACATTTCTTGTTGTTCATGTGAAGGAAGGCACCACTATCCAATACCCATGAGTCAATGGTAGATATTTCTTGCACCGAAAAACACACTTCCTCAATGATCGCCATAAATAACTCCAACTCTGATTTAGGTGTATTGGTTATCTTCTTTTCTTTAGTCTTCATAGTACTATTCCTTTCACTTGCTTTATTGACACAACAGTCTACAATTGAATGTCCTTTCTTCTTGTAGTAGAAGCATTCTCCTTGAAACTTTTTCTTACCACCCCTCTTCTTTTTATCACCATTGGTAGAGGAATGACCTTTGCCTTTCGCATTGGTGGAAAACGCAGCATCTCCATTGTTGCTATCTTCTCGGGTTTTAAGTCGTAGCTGCTCATCCATTAGTAGTGCACAAAATTTGTCAAACATCAAATTTTGGGGTCTCACCTGAGTATTTAGGGCAGTTACTAGTCAATCCAAAGACATTGTGAGAGGAGAGAGTCCCCAAGCTGTGTAACATAGGCATATAAAATAAAAGAGAATAAAGCTGGGGGAAAAAACCTCTCATAAGAAGAGTAAAAAGTACCCTAGTGTCCTACTGAGGATTATCAACACTCTTCTATGAGCGTAGGCATGAGTCAAACCCAACAAACCCCCCCTAGATTGAAGAGTGATCAATATACAAGGATCATCCAACAAAGGAGATGAAATTTAAAGCACTGCGTAATACTTCAAATTTTTTACAAGGAAGAGCTTTGGTGTCTGCCACATTACTAGTGATGGGACACTAGACAAGGTTGATATCTCCTACATGTAGTCTCTCTTTGATAAAGTGATAGTGGATCTCTATGTGTTTCGTATGTGCATGAAACACTGGGTTCCATGTCACTCTAATGGAACTTTGATTGTCAATAAACTGAGTAGGCTCCGCAATAAATACATCAAGATCAGCCAACAAATGCCTCAGCCATACACATTCAACCATGGTAGTGAAAGCTGCCTTGTATTCAGCTTCACTAAACGATGTGGCAATAGTGGATTGTTTCTTGCTAAGCCAAGAGATGCAAGATGAGCCAAGAAAGAAACAGTTTTCCACTCATAGAGTGACGTGAATCAAAATCACAGCCCAATCTGAATCACTGTAAGCATGTAATTGCAGTGGTCCCCCCTTGGCATAAAGCAATTCAAGAGTTCTAGTACCCTACAAGTAACGAAAAACACACTTCACAACTTGCCAATGTGACATGTGCATATATCTACTCAGAGTTGAAACCTGCAAACAGAATATCTAGCCTTGTGTTGATTAAGTAAATGAGACATCCAACTATTGGAGCATACATATGGATATAAAACAAATCAACGTCGTCATGCAAGGACAGCTTTAGTCTAGTCTCCATTGGTGTGTATATTAGCTTTCAATCTTGTAAGTCAAACCTCTCAAGAATTCTACCAATGTATCTGGGCTATCACAATCCAATGCCTCTAGTCTCATGAATGAACTGAATGCCCAAATAATAGTGCAAAGGCCCTAAGTTTGACATCTCAAAAGTTTGCTGCAAACTTTGTTTAAATGCTGAAAGTTGATCAACATGTGTCCTTGTGAGCAAAAGATCATCAACATAAAGGCATATGACCAGCAAGGATCCCCCCTCTTTACGTACGTAAAGGGTAGACTCCGATGAGCTATTAATGAACCCTTAGCTGAGTAAAAATGCCTCAATTTTTACATACCAAGCTCCAGCAGCATGCTTCAAACCATACAAAGTCTTTTTCAGCTTACATACCAAGTGTTTAGATCCCTCAATTGCAAAACCAATGGGTTGTTGTATGTACACTTCTTCTTGAAGTTACCCATGTAAAAATGTAGTCTTAATATCAAGCTAGTGCACAGCCCAACCATGATTGGCAGCCAAAGCAACCATAGACCGAATGGTAGTCATACGGGATATAGGAGAAAATGTCTCCTCATAGTCAATGCCTTTCTTTTGTGCGTAGCCTTTGGCCACAAGTCTAGCCTTATACTTGTCAATGGATCCATCTGCATTCCTTTTTAGCTTATAGGCCCACTTTATACCAATGGCTTTCTTCCCAACAGGCAATGTTACTAAATTGTTTGATTCTTTATGATACAATCAAATTCAGCTTGCATTTATTCCATCCCATGCACACTTTGTTGTGCATCCTCAAGACATTCAGGCTCCTCATCATCGAGTGTATGTGCTGCCATAACAAACTCCATTGTATTAACATGATCATGCAGACGAGCTTGTCTTCTAGTACGACCGGCAATAGGAGCATCCAAATCTGTAAGAACCATCTAGGCATCTGCCTAGCTTCTTGATTGTGTACAAGCTCCTACTGAACTTCAAATTCAGCATCTTGCTGAATATTCAGATCAGCCATAGGTTGAATTTCTACATTACTCAATGGAGCAATTGGTTGAACATTATGTTCACTTGTCGAAGCTCCAACTGTATCACCAAAAGAAATGGGTGGTAGCCCTTGAAATACATCATTGGCAGCTTGATATGTATCAAAACCAACAAGGGATAATTCTGATTTTTCATCAAAAACCACATTCCTATTGACAAATACTTTATTAGCGGCAAGATCATACAATCTATATCATTTTCTCTCACTATTGTATCCTACAAAAATGCATTTAATAGCCTTGTTGTTCAACTTCTTTCTTAGTACCCTGGGAATATGAGCATACGCAAGACACCCAAAAGTACAAAAATGTCCAACAGAAGGTTTCCGATTGTTCCAAGCCTCAAAAGGTGTGACATTCTTTAATGCCTTGGTAGGGCACGTGTTCAAAACATGGCTAGCATACATAACTGCTTCCATCCAAAAACTATGTGGGAAACTCTTTGCTTTTAGCATATATTTGCTATCTCCATGAGTGACCGATTCTTCCTCTCTGCAATCCCATTTTGCTGTGGAGTATATGCAATAGTGTACTGATGGACAATGTTTTTCTGCTTCAAAAAATTATTCAGAATGGAAGACATGTATTCCCCCCCTCAGTCCGAACGGAGAGTCTAAGTCCTACAACCAGATTTGATTCTCAACAAGTGCTACAAAAGCCAAAAAATGCATCATACACCTCTCACTTTTTCACCAATGAGTAGACCCAACAAAAATGAGTAAAGTCATCAATGTAAGTTACAAAATAATAACCACCACCCAATGACTTTGTTTGCATAGGGCCACATACATCCAAATGCACAATCTATAATCTGGCAATTGCCTTAAAAGCAACATCACGAGGAAATGAAAAAGATGCATTTTTTCCAAAATGCATCTCTCGCATATATGCTCAGGAGGTCTCTCAAAGGGAGATAAGCCATTAAGCATCTATGTACGCTGCATAAGCATCAAGCTGCCATAGTTAAGATGCCCCATGTGAGCATGTCATAACTCTACCTATGGCATAGCAAAAGTAAGAGTAGATGCTAGATAGACAAACTGATCAACTGAATAAGCATCTAACTCATAGAGTCTATGACATAAAGTGCCAATCAAAACCGAAGTCATGAGTTCTTTATCTCTAACCATACATCTGTCATCATCAAATGTGATTTGCAGATCACACTTTGCCAAAAAAGAAATAGACAACAAATTCTTCTTTATACCTGGCACAAATAATGCATCATGCAAACGGAGAATAGATCCATCAATGACTATCAACACAATTTCCCCAATACCTCTAATAGGGTACAATGCATTGTTAGCACACTACATAGACCTACCAACAAGAGCTGCAATAACAAAGAAAAACATATCCCTATGGGATGTAATGTTCTTAGAAGCACCACCATCAAAGAACCAAGTGCTCACATCCTCAGTAGAGCTAAATGCTCTATCAACCCAAGAAGAGTCATAACTGCAAGTATAAAAACAATAGTCACAATCTACAACAAAAGACACGCACTTCATAGCAATAGGTGCATCAGAAACACATGTCCCTGACTCCTTCTCCTTGGCTATGTGCTTCCTACATTTTGTGATGTAATGACCTAGCTTCTTGGAATAGTGGCACTTTCCCTTCCTGGCTTGCGTGCCCCCCTATTTCTTGCTGCTCTGTGAAGTACTTGAACTCCCAAAACTCTACGGATCATTTTTAGCTTGACTACCCTTGCCCTTCTACCTTGCTATAAAAGCCTGCTCAGAGGGTATTACATCCACCCCACTATTCTTTCTTGTTTGCTCTTCTTCTAAGAGCAAACTAACCAACTGAAGGAAAGTAAGAGGCTACGAAGAAATTCTCATGGTGAGATTCAAGGCCATATGAAAGGCCAAATAAGAGAGCAGCAATGAATTCAAAGTAGTAGAGATCAATTGCGCATCCAAATAATACTCATCTACATTCATGAGCTGCTCACGCAACCCCTGAATTTTATTGAGATGATCCTACATAGAATCACCTTCGTCCATGTTCACATTCTCAAGCTCTTTTTTCAAGAAAGAGATGTCTCATTTTCTCTAGCAAACATCTTCTCAAGTGCTATCCATGCCTCGTGAAGAAGCTGCAAACCGTATGTGCAGGATGATAGACCACTTAACTCCCAATGCATATCAACGACAATGCTTGAGCATCCCGTGTGTCCCAAGCCTTTTGTGCTATTAATCTCTTTGGAGGAGGAGGGAGGATTTTCGGCTGGAGAGATCGATCCGGTAGAGCTGTCCTCTGGCCTCATATCTGTTCCTACTCTTTGCAAAGGCGGTCTTACTACCTCAGGTCACGTGTGAGTGGGCTACGTGGCCTTTAAATTCCGGTAAGAGAGGAGATAGAGCTATTAGATTCAGAGTATGTAGATGATACTACACTTTATATAGAGGATGATGAGTTGATGCTAGAGAGAGTGAGACTAGCTCTGGAGGTGTTTTGCACTGCAGCAAAAGTGAAAATCAACTAGCAAAAGTTGGTTGGTTTCCTTATAGACCCGGACTCTAGCATGGAGTGGAGCATCCACTTGGGATTCAGATGGGTGTGCAGAGTGCAAACCATCCAATACCTAGGGTTCCAGGTGGGACTCGACATCACTCCTGCCCAGCAGTTTCTTCCAATCCTTGGCTCTATCAAGTGGAAGTTGACTTACTAGAGTACTGCTTGCACCTTTCCTTAGCGGGCTGAGCCTCGGTGGTCAACCAAGCCCTCCTAGCGACAGCTTGGTACATCGTCTTGTATTGCTGCTTTTCCTCATCTTGTGTAGTTCAACTTCGCTGCCTAGTACAGAATTTTCTCTGGACCGTGTCAGACGGTTCCAGGGATTCTCAGGCCAAGGTGGTGTGGGCAACCATCATCCGGCATCGGTTTGAGGGAGGGCTTGGGATCAGAGACCTAGAGTTCTAGAGCCTGGCCCTTTTGGGCAAGCTAGTAGTCCGTGGGCTCACACCAGGAGAGCAAACTTGGAAGGTCCTACTGCAGGAGGGTCTCTAGGAGTGCAAACCGAGGCTTGGTGGTGACTGGAGGCCGTCCTTGAGATGGATCTTCACGACGGCCCAAATCATGCCCCCTAGATCTTGCTTCCTCCGCAACCTACTTCGTGCATGGCAGGGCCTCCATAAGGCCCTAACTCAGAGCCCCCCAGGTTTCCAGGAGGAGATAGACCGCTAGCCGGTAATCTAGAACCCCCAAGTCAGAGATCGGGACGGGATACAAATTGGTGAGCACCCCTATGTCCAGTGGGCTGGTTGGGAGGCCGGCCCTACTTGTACCATTAGGACATGGCAGGAGGTGTACAAGATGGTGGACCAAGAGGTGTTGCAACAAGCATCAAGTTGTCAAAGAGGAGTTGAGCTGAGGAGAAGAGAGATTAACGCAACGATACCTCAGGAGTGGCTTGACCCCCCCATACGAGCGCCGGTAGAGCTTGGCGAGGTATGGGCCACTAGATTTTCACCAACATGTATTCCTCTATAGGTGACAGGTAAAGTGGGCGGCACTCCCTACGGGACTTTCTTCACCGTGCAGGAGGGGGGGCGTTTGGTCCTTGACAAAGGGCAGTAGGATGAGGAGATCATTGTCCTTCCATGGAGGAGGATTCGTGTGGTTGGTCTTCCCTAGCGTTTGGATCCTTATGTGTTCTAGGAGAAGTTTTGGGAGTGGCACCTTTGGATATGGGAGAGCAGGCCACTTGATGAGCTGGAGTGGGACCCTAGAGAGTGGGTATGCCCGGCCACTACGGTCGCCGAGAAGCCACTGAGGTTCTTGGAGTACACAACCAAGATTGGCAGACATGTACCAATGCAGGAGGACATGGACTGGGCACCTTCACATAGCAAATACTAGACGGAGCACAGTATCACGGATGCCTTCCGTCGGACTTTCTAGCACCACCTATGGGGCAGCTAGAGGCCAAGGAGGGTATCGTATTCCTTATGTCTTTTGGCACATGGGGGTCTCGCGGTGGGGAGTTGGCTAGCCCAGATGCAGTAGGATGGAGGGTGTAAATGCTACACACAGCAGCTTCTGGAAACTCCAAAGCACTCCCTTTGGTTGTGCGAGGCAGCACAACTCATGTGGAAAGGAGCATACCGCATTCTCTGCCGTCTAGCACCCAACCTTGGATGTATCTCGTGGGTAGCTTTCTGCTGCTGGGTAGACAATCAGCCAAGGCCGTCACCTTTTGTATGAGGCCGAGATGCAAGACACGATTTTCATCATTGAGGCTGGGTCTTGCGTGGTGGTCGGCTTAGAGGCTTTACCGAGCGGCCAGATACTTGAGCTCACAACAGACCGCTCTGAGGTATGGGAGATCATAGGGAGTCTTACTTGATGGGACATCTAGAAGGCACGCTGCCAGGAGGTTTTTGGCAAGGAGAGCCTTTTAGTACAGGTGACTTTGGTAGAGCTCTGGACCTCCATCATCCACTCCCTCCGCGGCGGGTTGGACCAGGTGTAGGGCGAGTGTTGAGCTCGTCAAGAGCTTCGTTTTCACTTCCTGCACACCTGGGGCAGTTACGACCTGTTCTTCATGATACATGCAGGCAGCCCCAGATGGGGATACACTCCCCCTCCATGCCTTCTTGCCCCAATCCCCCCCAGACTACCTTGAGAGGCTTGTATACATGATGTATTTGTGACTTTGCATCAGCTCAAGCTAGTCTGTCGAGCATGAGCACTCCGTTGTAATCAGTTTTTTTGAGTAATATAATCAGCCACATTTTACTTGCAAAAAAATGGGCAGGCCTGTAACCAGACCTGTGCATTGTCTTGTTGACAGGTGCTGACCATATATGGTTTGTAAGGAGCGTAAACAGACCTGTGCATTGTCGTGCAGACATCCGCAGGACAAATACAGGCAGATAGACATGTGATTATGCAGCAGTCAAGGTACGTGCACAGGAGGCAGAGCAGGCTCATTCTTCTGTGCAGGACTGGGGCAGGAGGCAGCCATAAAGAGGTTGGGCAGGTGGTTGCATACTATTGTTGTACCACCTTGCTAGAGCCTAGGGATCTAGGACTAGAACTTGAGGATATGAGAGAGACAAGAACACCATTTGGCAGAGTATCAAGAGGGTGACCAGTGAGAGTATGACAGGATTCTTGATTGTCCCTTCCTCAGAGCAGGAGCTTGCAAAAGCCCTAAAAAACTTGCCCTCAAGCAAGTGCCCATGTGATGGGATGGACATGGCCTTTTTCTTGAGTTATTGGAGCACATGACTTCTTGCAGCCTTCCAAGAAGTGATGACATGAGATATGCTAGAGGGCTCACGTTAAATATCGGCCTGCTATGGGCTATCGCCCGTAGACAAGCCACATGTCGGTGACCCTGCACTTTTTAGGGGTCACATTTCTTATTTAAATATATATATTTAATAAATTTTCTTATTGTCAACTAATGCGCATGGGTGAGATGGTAGGGTGCATGACCATCAGCCGGAGTACGTGGGTTTGATTCCTGACGGCAACACAATAAATTTTTGGCCCAAAAGGAGGGCTCTTTATTATCACCGGCTGCGACCGGGTGCCACATCACCAGGCAGGCCGATATTTAACGTGAGCCATGCTAGAGAGGCTATCTAAGGGATTCATTCACCTTGTTCTCAGAGGAAATGGAGACAAATTGGAAATACTCAGTCTGCACTGCTTACTTGCTAGGGACTGTGTATGAGATCCTTGCCAAGGCGATATATTGCAAACTATCATGCCAAATAGCATCCACCCCACCTTAACAGCTTTTGTTTGAGAGACTAATGTCCATGATTATAGTTTAACTTTCTGAAAATCCATTGACCTTACGTTTTCCAGGAGATCATATCTCAGTTCTACTTCTCAATTTCAAGGACAGAGTTGACTGGGAGTTCATGGAGGGGCACTATGCAAAGGATGGTTTTCCCAGAGTCATCAATCAGAGGTGTAGCATCCCTTTATTCTTCAGCTAATAGCCAGGTTCTTATTGATGGTTCTAGAAGCGACAAATTCAACATTCAGATATTGGTGAGACACAGCTGCCCCCTTGCCCCTTTATTAGTCCTTTTTTTGGCAAAGCTTTGAGGTCTATTTAGGGGGACAGATTTACAGGCATTTGTGGCATCAGGTTGGGCATCCCAAAGTTTAAGGAGCTTCTGGATGATGAGTTTACAAGTGATACGACTATCTACTTAGATGGAACTGAAGAGGTCTTTGGAGTTTTTCTAGTTGCAATGGAGAGCTTTTATAGTTTCGGGAGCTCTCTTTAGTTGGCAGAAATCTTAGGATTTTGGGTTTGTGACACAAGGAACCAGAGGTGGAGGCTACATGAGGACTTCACCTCAGTTCCTCATGGCAGTTTGGTGAAGTACCTTAGGTGTCAGGTAGCCCATTGATATCGACTCATAGTAGTGGCTAGCATCCTTACTCTCAACATTGGAGCACGATGATGCTTTCTCTTGGAGGAAGGGCAGTGGTGGCTAGCTAGGTTCTACTCCCACCATGTGGTATATCAATTATTGTTGGGCCCCTTCAACATCATGCATAGGCCAGGTGAAGTGCCTCGTTATGGTTTCTATTTTGTTGAGTGGAGATGGAAGCCCAACTAGGGCTAAAGTAGCCTGAGACGTGATCATTCAGCCCGGATCTGTGGATGGTTTGGGAATCATAGACTCTGACCATCAAAGCAGAATGTTTGCGTTAAGGCTTATTCAAATGTATCCTTTTCCCAGTTAGGAGCCATGGAAGAAATTATTGCTATGGAGACTAGAAATCAGGACTCCTATTGATGGATAACCATAGTAACCCAACACTTGGTGGATTTTTAAACAGATGAACGCTAGAGAGCTGGGGAGAGATCATATTTGAAATTGTTATTGTTAGTGACTAGAGCTTAGTATCTATAGGGTTTCACCAGATTGCTTCAACTATGACTGAAAAGAAGACAACACAACCACTTCTCTTCAACCATCCAATGAGGATGCAGGGCAGCTCTGAGACAATGAGGAAGATAGGGAGGCTTTTCTGCAAACATGGAATTCAGTCACTTTCCTCCATACTGCCCCTTATATGGTTTGGCATTACAGTCCACTGGATTGGAGGTTCAAAGCTCATTTGTGCTTTTCCCTAAGTTTTGAACACTTGTAAACCATTCTATGGTTAAAGGCATGTCAAGGGATAAGAGGATTGCTGTCTGTCAATGTGAGCTTGTCATTTTCCTCTTGCTCTCAGTGTTCTCTAGCATCCTAGTGCTGCTCTAACCTGATTTCTCCTTTGTGACCACATTTCAATTGTTTTATTAGGGCTTTCAGGTGCTATGTTTTTGAAATATGGTTGCATGCGCTATTTACTTGCATATTTGATTTGTATACATCGTGTGGGCACTATACAGCTATTCTTCTTTGGTTCATCATCATCATCAATAGTGTCTTTAATGACGAATATTGCTATTTATAGCCTAGATCAATGCCATATGTTAATTAGGATGACCAAGGATTAAAAAATAATAAGACATGCAGATGTTAAAGGGATTGTATAGTGTCATGCTTGGAGCTTCTGTGCACCTGTGATCTTACTTTGATCAATACAACCTACAAGAGAGTGGTACAGTAGTTGGTTTGTGACTAGTCTGGTCTTTGTGCAGGCCGGCTGGGCCATTCTGTGTTTTGTATTTATATATCAGTTCAGTTTTCAGCTATATATATACTATTGATGTAGTGAATGCATGATAATTGTACTTGGGCCACAAAATTAGAAATAAATACACTGCTTTGTAAAGCCTCCCACCCCATATTTGTAAGAGGATGCTAACCATTAGAGCAGCCAGCTTGTAAGCACTTGTTATTCTGTTGTTTTTTGTATGTGCATTAGGGAGTTTTGTTGCCATCTAAGGATTTTTTGTAGTTGTGATGTTTTTCATGATGAAAAGTACATGAAATTTAAAAATGCATCACGAATAAGAGGCAGAACAACAGAAACATAAGCCGGACTCGTGTGTGCATCACACCCTAGCTAGGTGAGTTTATAAGCATTTACAGTTGCTCATTAATTGGAAGTGTCAATTTGATAAAGTTGCTCAGCTAAACTAGCTAGGAGAAATGGCATTCTTGATTGAAACACACTCAATTCACACATTAAAGACATCTAGCAAAACAATGAACTTTGACTAGCGATTACAAAAATTCTGCTTTGCGGTAATGAGATATCTGAATATTTTATGCTCGTTAAGTGGTAAATTGTGTACATTGCTATCTGTTGCAGCTCCTTACAAGTGATTGAAGTGAGCTATTCGGACCCAAATGCAGTTTGCTTTATTGAGCTAAAAGTTCAGCATGGATATTTGTATCCTTCAACTCAAATGTCACAAAATTGGGTCTCTGTGAGAGGCGGTATGTCAAGCTTTGATGGGACTATGTACACATTGAGCTTCTCTGGAGTTACCAGTTCAATAAATAAAGCTCTACGAGCATTCACATACAAGGGGTGCACCTCTAAAGCCTTGTGGTAGAGCAGATTTTTTTTACACTACTTGAAATCTGTGTTTGAGCTATTACATTATTTCCAACAAGAGAAATGTCTCTTAAAAGATCCTTAGTTAAAATATTTTCAAGCCATTTGATGTTCAACCATCTCAAACTTAACTCTCCAAACTAGTACTATTTGGAAAGTCCAGAAAATGTTTGTTAAAAGAGCCTCAGTTAAAATATGTTCAAGTCACTTGATGTTCAACTGTCTCAAACTTAACTCTCCAAACTAGTACTACTTGGAAAGTTGAGAAAATGGCAAACATATGTGGCACACCCCCCCCCCCCCCCAAAAAAAAAATATATATATATATATATAGATTCACCTTATACTACACAAAGTAAACCATTACATAATGCAAACAAGAGAAACTAGTACACACCCTTGTTTGTGGCACTTTACAAACAAGAGAGAAACAATCACAGACCCTTGTTTGGAACTCTACAGGATGGCAGTTTCTTTCTCTAACACAAGCTACAGAATGTACTTACACTCATACTACATAAGCACTAGTCTATTCCATATGGTTCGTACCATACCATATGGTACATATCCATACCAATTATTTTTTCTTCTTCAAGTAAAATGTGGCTCATTATATTACTCAAAAAAAGCTGATTACAACGGAGTGCTCATGCTCAACAGACTAGCTGGAGCTTATGCAAAGTCACAAATACATCATGTATACAAGCCTCTCAAGGCGGTCTGGGGGGGATGGGGGCAAGAAGCCATGGAGGGGCGGTGTATCGCCATCTGGGGCTGCCTGCTTGCATCACAAAAAACAGGTCTTGGCTGCCCCACGTACACATGAAGTGACAACGGGGCTCCTGTCGAGCCCTGGACTCGCCCTGCACCTGATTCCATCAGCCGCGGAGGGAGTGGATGATGGAGGTCCAGAGCTCTGCTAAGGTCACCTGTACCGAAAGTCTCTCTCCGCCAAAAGCCTCCTGACACCGCGCCTTCCAGATATGCCATCCAATAAGACTCCTATGATCCCCCATACCTCCGAGCGGTCTCCTATGGGCTCTAGTACCTGGCGGATGGGTCAAGCCTCCAAACCGACCACCACTGTGCATGATCCTGCCTTGATAATGAATATCGTGTCTTGCGTCCCGGCCTCATACAGAAGGTGACGGCCCTGGCTGACTTCCTGCCAGCAAAAAGCTCCCCATGATATACATCCAAGACTGGATGCTGTACGACGAAGGATGCGGCATGCTCCTCTCCACACGAGCTGCGCCTCCTCACATGACCAAAGGTAGTGCTTTGGGGTTTCCAGAGGATGCTATGTGCAGTGCTTACAACTTTCCTCCTTCTGCATCTGGGCAAGCCAACTTCCCACTGCCAAGCCTCCATGTGCTAGCAGACATAAGAAATACGACACCCTCCTCGATCTCTAGCTATCCCATAGGCGGCGCCAGAAAGTCCGTCAAAAAGGCTCCGTGATGTTGTGCTCCGCCCAGTGCCTGCTACGTGATGGCACCCAATCCATATCCTCCTGCATCAGTACGTGTCTACCAATCCTGGCAGTGTACTCCAGGAACCTCGGTGGCTTCTTGGTGACCGCACTGGCCGGCCATAGCCACTCTCCTAGATCCCACTCTAGCTCATCAAGTGGTCTACCCTTCCAGATCCAAAGGCACCACTCCTTGAGCTCCTTCCAGAAAACATAGGGGTCCAGTTGCCATGTCTTCCCTTGAAGGCCCACCACCCGAATCCTCCTCCACGAAAGGGCTGCTCTTCCCTCATACTGTTGCCCTCTGTCAAGGACCAGGCCCCCCCCCCCCTTGAACGGTGAAGAAATTCCCCTGCGGGGCGCCACCCACTCTACCTACCACTTGTAGGGGGATTCCTACTAGTGAAAACCTAGCTGCCCATACCGGCTCTCATATATCAGGGGAGCAAGCCACTCGAGAGGTATTTCTGTGTCTATCTCCCTTCTCCTCAACTCCACTCCTCTCTAGCAGCCTGATACTTGGTGCACCACCTCCTCATCCACCATCCTGTACACATCCCGCCATGTCCTGATGGTACGCGCCAGGCCGGCCTCCCAACCAGCCCACTAGATGTGGGGGCGCTCGCCAATTTGTGCCCCTTCCCAATCTTTGAGCTAGGGGTTCCAAATCACCGGCTAATGGTCTATCTCCTCCTGCTAACCTGGGGGGGCTCTAGATTAGGGCCTTACGGAGGCCTTGTCACACTCGGAGTAAGCTGCGTAAGAAAGGTGATCTAGGGGGGGTGATCTGCGCTGATGTGAAGATCCATCTCAAGGACGGCCTCCACTCACTGCCAAGCCTCAATTTATAGTCCTGAAGACCCTCCTGCAATAAGACCTTCCAGGTCTACCCACCTGGTGTGAAGCTGCAGACAACTAGCTTGCCCAAGAGGGCCATACTTTGATACTCCGGGTCTATGATCCCAAGCCCTTCCTCTGACCGATGTCGTATGATGGTCGCCCATGCCACCTTGGCCCTGGAATCCTTGGAGCCATCTGACCCTGACCAAAGGAAGTTCCGCACTAGGCGGCAAAGCTACATTACGCAGGATAAAGAGAAGCACCAACACGAGGCGATGTACCAAGCCGTCGCTAGGAGGACCTGGTTAACCACCATGGCTCGGCCAGCTAGTAAGAGGCGAGTCGTGCTCTAGTAGGTCAGTTCCCTCCGAATAGAATCAAGGACAAGAAGAAACTGTTGGGCAGAAGTGATGTCGAGACCCGCTTGGAACCCTAGGTACCGAACGGTCTGCCCTCTGCTCACCCATCTAAATCCCAGGTGGACACCCCACTCCGTGCTAGAGTCCGGGTCTGTGAGAAAACCAATCAACTTTCACCAGTTGATTTTCGCTCCCGTTGCAGAACAGAACACGTCAAGAGCCAGCCTCACTCTCTCCAGCATCAACTCATCGTCCTCTATGTAGAGTGTTGTATCATCTGCATACTCCGACTCTAACAACTCAATCTCCTCTCTCACTAGAAGTAGAAGGCCGTGTAATCTTCTCACACATGACCTGAGGAAATGAGACATCGCCTCTGTAAAGAGTAGAAACAGTATGGGGCCAAGGGGCATCCCTGTTGAACCAATCTCTCCACTCAAAACTCCTCCCCTCCCCTTCCGCCTATGAGAACCCTGCTAGGGGCCGATCTATAAAGGGCGGAGACCCCGTGAATCCAAACCTGGAGGAAACCCAACCTCACCATTGTGCCCTCTAGAAAATCCTAGTCCACCCTGTCATAAGCTTTCTCGAAATCCAAGAGTAGTACGACCAGTCTCTGCCAAGTGTGGAGATGAAGTCCCAATCCTATCTAGCAAATGTGCTAGAAATGAAAAGATGAACACGGGCCTCAAGTGATACAAAATATACATTTGTCATAGGATATCTTGCGAGCCCGCAACATATTGCCAGTGGGCAAATCCCTGATGAGAAGCCTCCATATAAAAACTTTTCCTTGATAGGGGAGCTTTGACCTCCATAAATGAAGTAGGCGATTACGCCACTTAGCTTCATTATCATGAAGAGACCAAAGTTTATTAGCTTTCTCTATGATCCATCTCTTGTCCCCTACCATTTTGTGGTAGATCTAATTAGCTGATCAATGTAGACAGTCTTGCGGTTTCACAAAGGCTCAATCCAACCACAGTAATAAAGGGTTGGGAAAGAGGAAATTGAGAGTGCCTCCAAATCTGGTCCTCCTTGGTCAACTAGATCAGCTTGTAACCTTGAGGTATTCAGAAGCATCAGCAAATACAACAAAAAGAATAAATCCTTGCCGGACCTGAAATAACATGTTGAATAGTCTTCAAGTTCAATCTCACCATCCTATTAAATTTATTCCTTTGCACTTGCTTGTCAGGCTAGTCAAGCAACCTAGATATAGCCAAAACCTTTGCTTCCAAGGAGTTCACTTCCTTTCTAAGGTTAGGAGGGCACCAGACAGTAAGGCGAAGAGGCTTTTGCCATGATGCAATCCAGTGGGTAAGAAGAAAAGACTTTTAAGTTTTGAATGGTTGAGTGTAATTCAGAATATTCCACCATGAGTCTTGGACAGTAGTGCAGCCATGTGAAATGCCAATATCCTCTATAAAAAACCTAGCAATAATTGTCCAAAGGTGATAATGAAAAAGGAAAACCACAAGGCGGCCATATAAATTTTGATATTGAACAAGGCAACACCGCCTAGCCATTTTGGCATAGCAACATGTTGCCAAGATACCCACACTTGGCCCAATTGATTCCTTTGCTTCTTTCAAAGCATAAAGTGGATAGGTTGCACTAGTTCTTGCAACAACTTTTGCATCCATGGAAGCAGTGGTAGCAAGAAATAAGCAATCATGCTGCATGATTGTTTGAGCCACTTTCAAGCACACATACAGAGGCCGACCTTGGGATTTCCAACACATAAACTTATCATGAATACATGAAGACATCTAGTATAGCAAAGCACAAGGATCCATATCCATCCTTATGAGATAACCTAGGTGATGAGTTATCTCCTCTTGAGGAACCACAAACCCCCCTGCCATCCCAAATTATTCAAATTACTCTCTTGACAATAAATCAAAGTAGATTTCTGCACATTGATATGTAGGCCCGAAGCAAGACTAAATAGGTTCCATATTTTCATCACCGTTTTCAAATTAGAATTGTCAGCCTTGAGGAACATAAATGAATCATTGGCGAGAGACTATCCCAAACGTCTTTCTCCATTGGAAAGAGTTAATCCAATGATCTCACCATCAATAGCCAACTTATCCAATGAAGAGAGCATCGATATGCATCACTGTGTCAATGCTAATAGTATCTATAAGAGATATCGTTCTAGGCCCAAAACCCATGGCAGACATTAATTACCAAAAGCCAGCATTATCAAAAGTATTTTCAATATCCAATTGAATCATAACTATTGACCAAAGGCTTTGGCATAATCTATCCCAAACTGAACATTCAAAAAATTGTGCATAATATTGTGTCCCTTAATGAAACCATGTTGTCACAGTTAAATCATCTACGGGAAAATTCTTTGCAATATATTAGCGATGATCTTAGAGAAGATTTTATACCATGGTCCCATAATAGAAATAGGCCTCCGCTTCTTCAAGGTTTGGGGGAAGGGAATCTTCAGTATGAGATGAAACAATACAACCTTTCAATCTGCAGTCATGCAGCCCGCGATCTTCAAACTTGCTGACAAAGTCAAGTCAATTGGTCCGTAAGGTGGTCAACATATGCTGAGAGAAGCTCCTTAGGCAAGTCACCCCAACCAACGTTGTTCCTACAAGGTAGATGGGACAACACCTCCTCAATAATATCCTCCTCGGTCCTCCATAATAAGATCCACCCATTCAGGTTTCACCTAGTCATCCAGCATGCCTAGGATATAATTGTGGGTAGCATGAACTACATAAGTGCAAATTTTCTGTGGACCCACAAAAGATTTGGGTAATAGAGTGAGGTTTAGAGGCCACCACATCTTGCATATCCAACAAGCGCACAATATTCTCACATGCAGGTTTTTGGTGAAGATGAGCATAAAATTGATGAGTCTAGCAGTTGCTATCATATAAAGCATCCAAACCCAACATTTTATATTTTCCATATTGCTCATCCTAGAGAGCTTGTACTTTGAATTTCAATTATTTTGAATAAGTGCTCAAATCAGTTGAGTCCCCAGCTTGCTACAACATGACAAATTGTTCCAACAAGGATCGTAAATGCTGTAATTTTGCTCTAACTGCAAATGCTTGTTGAATCCTATAAGCTCTGGACAAAGCACATGCATTATTCCAAAAGATAGCTCATGCTTCCGGATTCCTCACCGAGCGACCTCTCTTCGTTGGCAAGGCAAGTCCTCCAAAGCTCCTTGCAACGGTACAAAACAATCCCCCTTGTAGCGACCTCTCTTCGTTCCACATCTAGCCGTGGGGGAGGCATAGCATGATCTTTCCTCTTATTATCTTGATTATATATTTACAATCAGATCTAACTACTGTAAGTATGGGATAGCAATTGCCATCGGCTCAGCAACCGTTATGTTGCAAGCTCCCCCCCTCGCTCCGTCAAATCGCGCTAGCCTCCCAGATCGATCGCGCCCCCCCCCCCCCCCCCCCCAAACCCCCACCCATGGGTCTATTTGTTCACCCCTCCCTCATTCTGCCTGATCTCGGCCAACCCCTAGACCAAGTGCGCTATCAGCACTCGACATGCTCAGCTCCCCCCCGCCCCAACGATTCGCAACGGCCGTCCGTCTGTTGTTTCCCCCTCCCCCCCCCCCTCTGGCCGTTTTCCCCCAACCTGTCTGCCCACTTGGCCGTTTCCCCCCCGCCTGGCTGCAATTTGCTGGCCCCCCCCGCCAGGCCTCCCTCACCATTGATGTGTCAACAGGCCTCCCTCGTCTCCCCCCCCTCCCCCTCCTCGCAATTGATCCCCCCACCCTCCAATTGTTCCCTCTGTCTGCAGCAACTTTCTCCCCCACCAGGTAGCACCGTGACGTGATTGGTTGTTCTCGCAAAAGGGACGTGCAATGGAAACCTCTGGTCAGACGTCAGTACACTCAGCAAGTGCCCCCCAGTCAAACACCTTGTGCATCGTCCTCTCTGAGGAGCAACTCTTAGCCGTCCGAGCTAAGGAGCTGGAGCTAAAGGAAACAACGATTTATGGTCAGGTAGTAGGACATTCTCCAGCCAAGGCCCAGCTTCGGGACTAGCTTCACTCCACGCTGCATATCGGCACAGTGCAGATCGTGGAGGCGGTTCTACTGGGCCAAGGGGTTTTCATGGTTCGGCTCAGTTCGACAGACGCAACTTGTGAGTTACTTGCCAGTTCACCATATGCGTCCACGAAGGGGGTCATATACATGGTCCCTTGGTACAGTGGCTTTACTGTGGAGGCATTTGCAATCCATAACAGGTTCTTCGGCACCCGATCACCCTTCTTTTCCCCGGCCTGGCGATAGAGTATCGCCAGCTTGTGGAAGATTTTGGACGTCTCCTTGGCATTATCCTTCCCGTGCCTTTGCAGATGCAGTGATAGCAGCAGGACTCCCAAAGGTACGGGTGGCAGTGAAAGAGGTAAAGAATATCCCACAGTGCTTAGAGAATATCCCACACTAACGGGCACTTACTATGTTCAGGTGTGAACACCCGCTACAACCCTAAGGTTTAAGGGTTGTACCTTGTACTTTCAGTTTACACTCTTTAGTCTATTGCATTGGGTGTCGTGCTTCACTCTCATACTGTCTACTAATTTTTGTGTTGAGCTTTGATCCTGCCTTCTTCTCACAAAGACTCTCCGTTTGGACCGAGGGGGGAAATACATGTCCTCTATGCTGAATTCCTTTTTGAAGCAAAAGGGTATTGTTCATTAGTACACTACTACTTATACTCCATAGTAGAATGGGGTTGCAAAGAGGAAGAATCGATCATTCATGACGATTGCCAAATGTAAGTTGAAAGTAAAGATCATGGGTGGTGTACCAACCGCATCTGCAACTGACAAGTCAGTGACATAAATGCACAACGGTCACCCTGGCATATCACGAGTGGAGCTCGATATCTCAACATGGAATTGATGCTTTATTCCCCAGCTCTCCAGCACTCTTCGTCCCAATATCCTTGGGGTCCGCAACCACCTGCAACTATTGTTGTTTTCGTTGTTTCCTCCTCTTTTTCTTGGTCAGTGCAGGTGCATCTAACGTCTCAGGACTCTGGGCTATATCGACCATTGATGTGCTTGGTCGGGCCTCAGCATTTCCCTTCTCTAGAGGGTCCTCATGGGATCAAAGCAATTATGTGTGATTGCCATGTCTTGAATAGGTGCCCCACCAAGGCATTAAAGAATGTCACGCCTTTTGAGTCTTGGTACAGCCAGAAACCTTCTATTGGGCATTTTTGTACTTTTAGATGTCTTGTATATGTGCACATTCCCAAGGTACTTAGGAAGAAGTTGGATAACAAGGCTGTTAAATGCATTTTTGTGGGGTACAACAGTGAGAGCAAAGGATATAGATTATATGGTCCTGTCTCTAAAAAGGTATTTGTCAGTAGGGATGTGGTTTTTGATGAACAATCAGAATTATCCCTTGCCGGTTTTGATACATATCAGGCTGCCAACGATATATTTGAAGGGTTGCTGTCCATTTGTTTCGATGATACAACTGGAGCTTCAACAAGTGAACTTAATGTTCAGCTAGCTGCTCCATTGGGTAATGCAGAAAATCAGCCCATGGCTGATCTGAATATTCAGCAAGGTGCTGATTTTGAAATTCAGCAAGAACTTGTACATAGTCAAGAGGCTAGGCAAATGCCTAGATTGTATTTGCAAACTATGAAAGATAGTCATTTGGATACTCCTATTGCTGGTCACACTAGAAGGCAAGCTCGTATGCATGATGGTGCACATACCATGGAGTTTTTTATGGCAAAAAATACATTTGATCATGAGGAGCCTAAATGTTTTTAGGATGCACAACATAGTGTGCCTTGGATGGCAGCAATGCAAGCTGAGTTTGATTCCATCATAAAGAATCAAACATAGGATTTAGTGTCTTTGCCTGTTGGAAAGAAAGCCATTGATAGAAAGTGGGTCTATAAGCTGAAAGTAATGCAAATGGATCCATTGACAAATATAAGGCCAGGCTTGTGGCCAATGGCTATGCATAAAAGAAAGGCATTGACTATGAGGAGATATTTGCTCCTACCTCCCACACGACTACCACTAGATCTATGGTTGCTTTGGCTGCCCATTATGGATGGACTATGCATCAACTTGATATAAAGACTGCATTTTTACATGGGGAACTTCAAGAAGAAGTGTATGTACAATAGCCCATGGGTTTCGCAGTTGAGGGATCCGAACACTTGGTTTGTAAGCTGAAAAAGGCTTTATATAGTTTGAAATAAGCTCCTCGAGCTTGGTATGCAAAGATTGATGCATTTTTACTCACCCAATGGTAGCTCATCAGAGTCTATCTTTCACATATGTAAAGAGGGGGGATCCTTGCCGGTCATATGTCTATATGTTGATGATCGTTTGCTTACAGGGACACATGCTGATCGGATTTCAGCATTCAAATAAAATTTTCAGCAAACTTTTGAGATGTTTGATTTAGGGCCTTTGCACTATTGCTTAGGCATTCAGTTTATTCATGATGGACTATCATAGTCAAGATACATTGGCAAACTTCTTGAGAGGTTTGTCTTACAAGACTGCAAGCCAGTTTGTACGCCAATGGAACTTGGACTGAAGTTGTCATCGCACGATGACAGTGACTTGTTTGATATCCATACATATGCTCCAGTAGTTGGATGACTTATTTACCTATGCAACACAAGGCTAGACATACAATTTGCAGTTTCAGCCTTGAGCAGATATATGCATCAGCCACACATGTCACATGGCAAGCAGGGTTGTCACGTACGAAAGATACATGAGGATAACAAGGAAAAACCTCATGCACAACATGCGCAATGCGCTACTAGAAGACAAATGGGAGTGTATATTTAATACAGAACAAAGCAAAGTTTAGGGTGGATAGACAAACAGGCTCTTCATTCTTTTGTGTGTGTGTGTGAGACGAGAGAGAGAGAGAGAGAGAGAATTTCCGGAAAAAAAAAGAGAGGGAGAGAGAGAAAGAAGAAAGAAAAATATATTAACGTCTACATAAGGCCAATGTGGCCTATGAGACAAAATTCAGAGTACATTCATGTCTAATGTCATCTCATCAGTAAGGTAAAGATAGCATTACAAATAAGTGGGTGGCCTATGAAACAATACTAAAAATAACTATATGGTAGGACTATACTAGGGTTGAACCATGTGTAGTGTTGTTCCATCGATAGAAAAGAAAAGGAAAGGAAAGGAGAACCAGATCTGATAGAGCCATGTACAAAAAGTGTGGTGGAGACTATGGGCTGTACTTTATCTCAAGATCTGCACATAATCTCAGCTATGATGCAGTCCCTAGCTGCTTCACTGATATGCCTAGTGGTGAGTCTTCAGTGTCTCGTTATAATGGCTCTAATCTGATTGTGGTGTGGCCTTCTCCGACGTGGTCCTGGTAGACGGGGTCGTCGTGCTCGACGAAGGGAAATGGCTCTATCCAATGTGACTCCACAGTGTGGCCTGTAAGGTATCTGGCGGGGTGGCTCTGTCTCTTCTAGGCTAGTAGTGTCAATAGGGTTGGCTCTATAGAATAAGTTTGTCGCTGCTCTCTGTGTGTGTCCTAGATGAGCTGGCCTCCTATCTTGTAGTAGTGCAGTTCGGCACCTCTCGAGCTCCAAGAGGAAAAGACCTAGGCATCTCTGGTCCTCGTACTCCGTGACGCGACGAAGAGGTCCAAATCCATCACGGAAGAGGCAATGGTACCGTCCTTGTATGTCATAGTATACTGTGCATCTGCATTCTCGACCACAAAGCTGGCAAGTTCTATCCTTTGCTGGGGTATTTTTCCATCTGCCTGACTCCATCTGAAGCCTATGTGAGGGGGTGCGAATCTGTCCGATAGCAATCCGTACGCTATGGGAAAGATGGGTGTCCATATATACTGGCCGAATAGTGAAACCATCATCAAAGAGACACAATAAATGACTCTTGTAGAACTCCATCCTCGATCCTAGAGGGAGTGGTGGATGGATCCATGTCCTTGTTGTCTCAATCCTCAAGATATCAGCTCTAATCACCTGATTCAGCTCTGATCGACTGAGAGAAAGTATAGGGTAGTCAAGGCTATAATCCAAAGGTGGAAGACGGGGTCAATATCCAAACCATGTAGGCTCATCCAAATAGCCATTTGTGAAAACCAATAGTTCTTCTCACCTCCTGTTGCTAGTTGTCTAGATGAGATTAGTGCCAATCTAGAGTATCTATGGTGTGGAAGTTCCCATAGCCTGTGCCAAAAGGTCACTACCCTGAAGAGTGCCTCTGTAACTATAGGTGTTGCCCCTAGCTCTGCTTTGACAATGGGATATGGGGTGGAGGGCTTACTCCTAATCATGCATGCTATCATCATGATCAATGGCCTTTCCATGCTATCCCAACCATCATAATAATCCCTCTCTACTCCAATCTGATCAGTGAGTGGGCTAAGACACCTGTGGTACAAGCTGCAACCCCATACCTCTGCTCCATATAGTAATGTAGGTGTGACTAGGGTGTCAAACAATCAGAGTTCAGTGTGGGGTTCCTGGAACTGTATGTGAGCACATTGACTCTCGAGTGCCCCTAGTGCTGCATATCCACGTGCCAGACGTGCCTCTGATGCTCCCCCCAACGAAAAACGTGGGCCAGAGAAGGTGACTCCCAAATAGACATATTCCCTCACATACTCCAATATGTCTCCCCCAAATGTGAACTGGTACATAGATCTAGTCACCCATGCTGCTAAAGTATGAAAACCATGGTTTTGGTCTTCCCAAGGTTCACTGTGAGGTCTATCTCTACAGAAGATGTGCAAAGAGTCTAGATGGCACTGCAATCCCTCCTGTGAGACTGAAATGAGAACAATATCATCTGCATACAGTAATATTGGTATCAGCATCCCTTCGAGGTTAGCTCCAGTCCCTCCTTCTCGGTCTATGTAATCAGACACTTCATCTATGTATAGACCAAATAATGTGGGTGAAAGTGGACATCCTTGTTTCACTCCTATGGTACTATCAATCCTCTCTAATAGCCCCCAAGGTGCTCATACATGACCTGTCACTATCTCATATAATGCATAGACACCCCATCGTATACCCTCTGGTGCTCCAATGTCCTGCAATCTCTGCATGATGCGTGTACAAGGCATTGTATCAAAAGCTTTGCGAAGTCTACAAAGCAACAATAGATCCTCTTGTCTCGGGCTCGACCCTCCTCAATAATGGCTCTAAGTGTGAGAATGTGGTCCAACATGGTATATCCTCATCTGAAACTTGCTTGTCCTTGTGCTCTCTTGCCTTGCATTTTAGCCCATTCACTGAGTTCATGCTCCAATATAGATCCGTATATCTTGGTCAAAGCATGACCGATCATGATAGTCCTATCGTTGCTAGGAATCAGGGGATCACCTCTTTTAAATAGCAGGATTATAGTATTGTTTGACCAACTCATAGGGAAACCTTCACATACTGCTCTATTGAACATATGTGCTATTATGGGTGCTAATATGTCACAAGCATGTGAGAAATGTTCTGCTACTAGTCCATCCTCATCCTGTGTCCTCCCATTTTGTAATCTATAAATTGCATCTCTAAGCATTTTCCATGTGAAGAAAGACCACTGTGTTGGCCTACAAGCTTTTGGGGTCTGCATAGGTGGCTGTCCTGGCAGGTTATACAGTTGTCTCCCATAGTCAAGCCAAGCATCTGGTGATGTAATCTATATGGGGGGCTGTCTTTCATGAAACATCTTCCATGCGCTCTTGCTATCCCGCTCCAAAAATAGCTGATATATCTCTGCTTCTGCTTTCATTAAGTAGTCTCATTTCTTCTTTCGCACAAGGCGTTTGAAGAACGCCTTTGCTTGGCGATGTGTCTGAGTGCCTAGCTCCACTTCTCTCTCTAAGCGAGCTCGGGTGACTCCACACTCATCATCATACCAACTATTTTGGGGAGCAGTAGATCGTGTGGGTCTACCTCGGGGCGAGGTGTGTGGGAATGCATACATGGCTGATCCATGTATGGCCTCTGCTACATCCCTTGTACATTCTTCCAACGATCTACTCAAACCCAAATCATGTAAACTGGTCTATAGAGAACCACTATAGATGTGGAGGTGTCTTCTGTAAAGTAGTATTTGGGATGTCTAGGGAGGCATGGTGTTTCATGTTTCATATGTACACAAGAGAGCATGAATGTCAAAATAGCATGATTTGCTGCTATGCCAATTGGTCTCTTAGATATCTTAAAGTTTTGGATGTCTGGTATCAATACTGGTGAGCCCATCAAGTAGTCCACAATACTTGCCCCTCCTTTGTGATTCCAGCATGTCAAATTGTCAGAACTTGGCCATTGTGGTAGACCATTAAAGATGGCTAGTCTGTGTGCACTTCCCAAAGTCAATAGGTGTGTCCCATAGGTAGTCACTTCTTTATCCTGGGCTTTCCTGCATAGGCCTATTTCATCTATGTCAATCTCTTTGAACATGGCATTATCATGCATATAAAAGTCACTTTGTCTATCTCCAGTGTGTGCATTGAAATCACCTACTAATAATATGTCCCCAGTGCTAGCATATCTCATGATATCCTCATAAAGTACATCAAAGGGAGATCCATCACGTGTAGCATAGGTAGAATTTGCAGGAGGAAAGTAGCATATTGCGATGAATATATCCCGTGGTCTTCCTGCATGTATCCTAATCCATAAATATCGTGCATCATCATCTCTTTTCATTACTTGCACTATCCCTTTGAGGTCTTCCCGATATAGTATGGTCACACTTCCAGAACCCCTAGTGCTTCCTGGATTTCTAGCTGTTGGACGAAATGCACTTTCCCACCTGTATCCCCTCACGTCTGATAGTTGGCTACCTTTACATTGGTGTGTTTATGTGTACATTAGTATACCTATTTTTCTGAAGCTATCTTCAAAGTAACCAACATCCAAGCGTAGGGTTCCATTACAGTTCCATATTGACATCCGAAATGTCTCATAGGCCTCGTACCGTCATGAAGTCCTTTTGTCAATGATGATGACTCGTCCATCCCTATAAACAGCAAACTTTCCCTCTTTGCGAGCCTCCAATACCTTGGGCATGTGTTGCGCTATTTGTGCTGGGGTAAGGTCCTCATCCAAATAAATCTTCTCACCCTTGAGGGCTCTCCTCTTGGAGAGGAAGGTCTTTTTTTTTTCTCTATGTTCCCAAAGCGAAGAATTAGAGCCTTGGACTTAGAGTCCTCTTTCCCCACTCTCCAAGCACTAACAATAGGTACATCTGAAGCCCCAATTTTGTTAGCAAGTGTCTTAGCATCTTCCTGTGGGCTGCTCTTCTCCTTCCATCCTACTACCCATACGTGTAAAACCCTAGCCCGTCTCCTAGACTCTTCTTCCAAGGTAGCATTCATTACTTCAGTCTTGTTCACGGATGTTCCCTTATTCTTTTTTACTACCTCAATCCATGGGCTGGCTTCTTGTATCTGCTTTTGTGTTGTCTTTGCCACTTCTGCCCATGAGTGAACCTCCCTTTCACATGCCTTCAAAGCCTCTTTCTCTTTTTGTAGTTCTTCTTGCACATTCATTTCTTTTTTCTTAAATGTATTCAATTCTTTCTCCAGTTCTAAGATTTCAGATTTGTAGGCATCTACCACTTTCAGCATTTCAATTTTCAGCGTGTGCATTTCGGACACCATTTGTGCCTGTAATCCATTCTTAATCTTTATCTGCATATCTTGCATTTCTACCCTCTGATTTACTATCAGTTCGGCTTTGACCTGCTCTCATATTTCTCTCTCCGATTCTTGTCTCATAATTCGTAGTTCAGAGCGAATCATGAGATGAATTTCTTCATATTTCTTTTCATTCATGGTGCATGAGGTCTTTCCATGCCTGTCAGATGCTGGGGAGATGGTCCAATCACAGACCCTATGGCCATACGTCTTGTATCGTATGTTCTTAGAAGGGGTGTTGAACATTGCTTCCATGGATTGTTGTGTTAGTTCTTGATCAGATTCGTCTCCCAAATATTCATTTTCCACGGTTTGATGCTTGCATTTGTCTACATTATCCATCTCTCACACACTCTGTGTGCAAAGCCACTCAGCTTGTACTTTGTACTGCCAAAATCAGAGCAAATTTTGTGATTCCTGCAAATTTCCAGGGTTTTCCTAACCCCTCACTAAATTTTTGCAAGCCCCGTAATCTTTAACGAGTCCGAATGCCTTTACGCTGTTTGCATTCACCAGGACACAGCAGACAAGCCAACATTCATGTCATTCTGAGTACATCCACGTCCCTGCAGGGCAGCGGCTGTGTCCCTGTGTAGAGTCGTGACCTTGCAGAGCAGCTCCTTCGGATCAACACTCACATCAGTCCCGCCAGACTACTGTCACTGCCATTGCTCCCACCAGACTGCCGCCTCTTGTAGGACGGACATGACAGTCACGTCAGCTCTTGTCACTCGCGTCAGACACGTCCATCACACCAGCATCTCGTCACTCACGTCAGACACATCTCATCACCACCCCGTCTCGTCTCCATCCCATGACTCGCGCCAGCATCCCGTCTCCTCACCATTCCGTGACTCACGCCAAAGAGAGATGGGAGTTGGACGCGAGACAGAGAGAGAGAGAGAGAGAGAGAGAGAGAGTATATTAACGTCTCTAAAATACCAATGTGGCCTATGAGACCAAAGCAGTACATACAATGATGATGCGTTTCTCATCTGGAACGAGAAAAAAGATGAAAAACATGCCTATAAGACTGAAAAGGAAATGAAATAGTGTCCTATAAAAGGGAAACATATCAGTGATCTGAAAGTGAGAGTAGAGAAAGGAAAACTCTCCATCAATGATATGTCTGTTCTCTAGGGAGGTGTATCTCTGCATGGCTGAGGCGTCTCAGCATCTGTCTCCTGTGGCGCTCAATGATGGCTTTAATTTGTCTGTGGTGTGGATGTCTAGGCCTTCGTCCGGGTGGACGTGGGCGTCTAGACCGGCTAAGTGCCACTGCTCTATCCAAAGGGACACCTACGGAAGATGAGGTCCAATGATGATGTACTCCTGTAGGCTCTGTGGCAATAGTAGTGGTATCTGCCATACTCTGTCGTGTATCAGTGAAAAAGTCAGTGACTGCTCTCTCTCTATGCGAGCCGAGCTGTGGGGGCCTCCTACTCCGTAGGATTGTTGCTCTGCACCTCTGGAGCTCCAAGAGGAAAAATCCCAAGCATCTCTGATCCTCTAACTGCATGATCTGTCTCAGGGGTCCAAAACCCTCTCGAAACAGACAGTGGTATCTACCTCGTATGTCATAATATACAGTGCATCGGCAAATGTAGTGTTCCTCTATCTCTGGCTCTCTGTCGCATAGTGGGCATATGCATTCTTCTGTCTGTATACCCTCCCATCTGCCTGTCTCAATCCTCAGGTGGTGGGATGAGGTGCGGATTTGACCAATAACTATGCGTAGTCCATGAGGCAGCTATGTATCCATGTAATTGGGTCCGGTGATGAAACCATCCTCAGATACCTGGAGGAAGTGGGTCTGGTAGTGTGCCATCCTCGTGCCATGCGGCGAGGGGGATCGAATCCAGGTCTTCTCCGTATCTAACTTCAATATGTCTTCTCTGATCACATGGTTTAGCTCTGATCGGCTTAGGTCAAGTGTAGGGCAATCCAGGCTATAGTCAAAGGGGGGTAGTCTGTCAATCTGCAGCCCATGTAGACTCATCCATGTACTCATCTGAGCATACCAACAGTGTCTCCATCTGCTGCTAGTTGTCTAGAAGAGGCCAGGGCTTGCCGTGGGTATCTATCTTGGGGGAGCTCCCATAGTCTATGTATGAAAGTCATTGCCTGAACCATGGCCTCAGCCACCATGGGTGATGCTCCCAACTCAGCTCTGCTAATCTCATGTGGGGTCGAGCTCTTCGCTCGTATCATGCGTGAGATCATCATGACCAGTGGTCTTTCCATATGCTCCCGTCCATCATAGTATTCCTTCTCTGGTCCATCCTGGTCTCCCAAAGGCTGTCTCCTCGTGTGAAAGAGACTCGGACCCCAAATAGCTGCCCCATATAGGAGTGTGGGTGTAACCAGGGTGTCAAAAAGCCACAGTTTGGTGCGCGGCTCATGAAATTGTATGTGAGCACATTGCCTCTCCAATGCACCTAAGGCTGCATATGCTTTTGCCAAAAAAAACCTCTGATGTCTCTCTCCAAGAGAACTGTGGTCCCTTCAATGTGACCCCCAAATAGACATATTGCCTAGCCATCTCCACTGGCTCTCCATCAAAAGTAAACTAGTGCTCAGCTCTTGTCACCCAAGCAGCTGAAGTGTTAAATACCATAACTTTAGTTTTCCCAAGGTTCACCTTAAGATCTCTATCTCTGCAAAAAGCTGATAATGCATCCAAGTGTCTATTTCGTCCCTCAAGTGAGTGAGATATAAGTACAATATCATCGGCATAAAGTAGTAATGGTATCAACACTCCAGCTGGCTGGCTCGGGTCCCACCAGTCCTATCCACATATTCTGAAATTTCATCTATATACAGCCCAAATAGTGTCGGAGAAAGTGGAGTCTGGACAGCCTTGTTTCACCCCAATGGTGCTATTGACTATATCTGAGATGCCCTCAGGTGTTCGTACTCTGCTTGTCACTGTCTCATACAGGGCATAGATACTCCACTGTATCTCTACGGGCACATCAATGTTATGCCTTCTTTTCATGAGTCTAGCACGTGGCACTGTGTCAAAGGCCTTGCGAAAGTCCACAAAACAGCAATAGATCTTTTTCTTGAATGCCTTGCCTTCTTCAATGATTGCCCTCAACGTAAAGATATGGTCTAGAGTTGTATATCCCCTCCTGAAAACAACCTGTCCTTTTGACCTCAGGCCATGCATCTCGGCCCATTCACTCAACGCTTGTTCCACGATAGAGCCATATATCTTGGCCAGCATGTGTCCAATCATGATAGTTCGGTAGTTACTAGGTAGCGCGGGGTCTCCACTCTTAAAGAGTGGCACAATAATATGGTCTGACCAACAGGTTGGAAATCCCTCACAAATTGCCCTATTAAAGATGTGAGCCAACGTTAGTGCCAAAATATCACAGGCATGCGTGAAGTGTTCAGCCACTAAACCCTCATGGTCTGGGGCTCTTCCATTTTTCAGTTTCCATATGGCATTCCTCACTTTTTTTTCTGTGAAAAATCTGCAATTTTCTGGTCTTGAGGTTGAGGGGAGTGGCATAGGCTCTTGGCCAAGAATATCATAGAGTGTGCAAGCATATCCATGCCAATCATCCGGTCTAGTAATTTGTAGGGGTGGTTGGTTCTCGTGCATCTTTTTCCATGCTCTCTTGCTGTCCTGCCCCAAGAACATGAAATACATTTCTGTTTCTAGTCTGCTCAGGTATTCCTGCTTCTTTTTGCGTACCAACTGTCTGAAGAGTATTCGAGCATGCTTATGTGTGCATATGCCAAGTGCCAGCTCTCGCTGAAAACGTGCTCGTGTCTCTCTGCACTCATCATCATACCAGCCATTCTGTGGAGCATTACCTCGTGGAGGTTTATCTGACGGTGTAGTGTGTGGGAAAGCGTATGCTGCTGAAGTGTGTATTATCTCAGCCAACTATCCTGTAAACTCGTCCAGAGAGGCATGTGTGTCTAGCTCCCTCAATGCATCTTGCACAGTAATGCTATATATGTGTGAGGTCGCTTCCACAAAATCATAGTGTGGTAATTTTGGTATGTGTGATTGTGCTTCGTGTATATGCCCATATTGCATTGTGAAAGCTAGAATAGCATGGTCTGCTACTAATCCAATTGGTCCGTCTGAGATTTCAAAGCTTTTTATGTCAGGTAGCAAGTTGGGTGATCCAATCAAATAGCCCACTGTGCTTGACCCTTTCTTGTTATTCCAACATGTGAAGCCATTAGATCTTGGCCATTGTGGTAGCCCGTTAAGGATGGCCAAACCATGTGCACTTCCCAATGCCAGTAGGTGTGTTCCATATTCTGTTCTCTCTCTATCTTGGGCTGATCTAACTAATCCCACTTCATCTAATGCAATATCTTTGAACATCTCATCACTAGTGTCAAAGAAAGCAGATTGGTTGTTTCCTGTGCGTGCATTAAAGTCTCCTGCTAGTAGAACATCCCCAATTCTCATGTATCCCATTATGTCCTCATATAGTGGTGTATACGAGGATGCCTTTTTAGGGGCAAACTTAGAGTATGCAGGGGGAAAATAGCATATGGCAATATACATGTCTCGAGTTCTGCTTGTACGTAACCTGATCCACATGTATCTTGCCTCTACATCTCTATGTACCACTTGGACTGTATCTCGGAGCTCTTCTCTAAATAGAATTTGCCACACCTCCTGATCCCCTCGTCCCTCCAGGCCATCTAGGCTAAGGGCAATATACACTTTCCCATGTATATCCATATACATCAGATAAACGGCTGTCTTTACATTGATGTGTCTCAGTATACATAGCAATGTCTATACCTTTGAATGTATCCTCAAAATAACCTACATCTGTCTTAAGGGAGCCATTGCAATTCCACAGTGTGAATTTCAGGGTCTCATAGGCCGCACACCGTCATGCTGTCCTTTTCTCTGTGATGATGACTCTTCCATCTCTGTATACAGCCCATTTACCTACTTTCCGTGCCTCTAGAACACGTGGCATATTTTCCCTCCTGTGGGGTAACTGGGCTGGGGTGAGGTCTTCATCTAGGTAGATCTTTTCTCCTTTGAGAGCGATCCTCTTAGAGAAGAAGGCTCTCTTCTTTTCCAGGTCTCCAAACTTCAAGGTGACGACTTTTGTTTTTGTGTCAGCCTTCCCGACTCGCCAAGCCCCAATGATGTGTACATTTGTAGCTCCAATTTTTGTGGCAAGAGCTGTAGCATCTTCAATTGGGGAGCTTTTCTCGTCTAGTCCAACCACTCTTACGTGGAGTGCGCGTGCCCGTCTTTTTGCCTCTTCTTCCAAGGTGGCATTCATGACTTCCACTTTGTTGCCATGTATTCCTTTGTTCTTTTTTGCCACATCTATTCATTCTGCATTTTCTTTGACGGTATTCTCAACATTCTCCCTTTTCTTTTGGGTGCCTTCCACCACACTTGCATAGGTGTGCATGCCATTTTTTAAAACGTCCATTTCTTTTTGTAGTTCCGGTGTGGTTTGTGGTTCCTTTTGTGCATCCAGTTTTTTTTTGCATTCCTCTAGTTCTTCTTGTAGATTAGAGATCAATGAGTCTTTCTCTCCCATACGTGCATCCAATGTTTGTTGCATCTCCTTTTTTAGTTCTTCCATCATTTGAGCTCGAACCCGCTCTTGTATGTCCTTTTCCATTTCCTTCCTCATGGTACATATTTCAGCACGGAGTATGGTCAACATCTCCTCATATAGTGTTTCGTTAATTTTGCAGGATGTCTTCCCATATCTACTCGACCCTGGAGAGACATTCCAATCTCGGGTTTTACGCCCATAGGTTTTGTATCTCGTGTTTTTGGCGGTGTATGAAACATTGTCTCCATGGTTGGTTTTGTGATTCCTTCATTGTCAGTTTCTTCCATCGTGATTATAGTATGCGCTATAGCATAAAACTGTTTACAGTCTGAGTAAAATAGTAAACCAGTAACATAAACTATCACTCTAGCATGAACTGTCAGTATATCATAGACTGTCAATGTGACTGCATCATAAGATATGACTGTAGCATGAAATGTTAATGCGCGTCAGTCTGAAATCACGCAGGTTTCCAGTCCACACAGCATGCAAGGTTCACATCAGTCTGAGAACATCTACAATCTTAGTGCATTCACAGTGTTTGCATTCATGTCAGTCTGAGAGAGTTTCTGCATTCGTCACTGCTGCCACAGTACATTCGCAGTGTCTGCATTCATGTCAGTCTGAGAGAGTGTCTGCATTCGTCACTGCTGCCACAGCACTCATTCGTCACTGCTGCCACAGTCCATTCGTCACAGTGCATTCGTCAAACTATATTCGTCAGACTTCATTCGTCAAAGTATACTACTCTACCAAATACGTGTGCTGGTGTCACGTCTATCTTGTCTGCATCCGGCTCGTCACGCCTATTGCGTCAGCATCCGTCTGTCGTGCCCGTCACAATAAGGCTTAGGGGGGGGGGGAGAGAGAGAGAGAGAGAGAGTGTGTGTGTGTGTGTGTGTGTGAGAGACTTGGAATTATGATAATAAACATAAGGCTTAGGAGTTGGAAGATATTGTATGGTCTAGTCTTCAGAGGCCAAAAATAGCCTGTTTTTTTGTACGAAATGATACGAATACGTACCGTACAGTACAGTACGAACCGTACAGAACAAACTAGTCCGTACGTAGTACGAATGTAACTATGTTGGCAAGTTTTCAAGCATGTTTCCCGTTTCTTGCAAGGTACTAGGACTCTTGGATTGCTTTATGCCAAGGGGGGACCGTTGCACTTACATGCTTATAGTGATTTTGATTAGGCTAGTAATTATAGTGGCAATTGTTTCTTTCTTGGCTTATAGTGATTCTGATTGGGCTAGTAATTATAGTGGCAATTCTTTCTTTCTTGGCTCATCTTGTATCTCTTGGTTCAGCAAGAAGCAATCCACTATTGCCACATGATGCTCTTGAGCTGATTTGGATGTATGCAATGTGCATACTCCTTTGTTCACTGACAATCAGAGTGCCATTGCAATGGCATGGAACCCGAGTGTTTCATGCACGCACAAAACACATTGAGATCCATTATCACTTTGTTAGAGAGAGACTACATACAGGTGATATCAGCCTTGTCTATGTGGCTGACATCTTCACCAAAGCTCTTCCTCGTGACAAATATGAAGCGTTTTGCAATGCTTTAAATTTGATCTCCTTTGGTGGTTAACCCTTGTATCTTAATCACTCTTCACTCCAGGGGGTTTGTTGGGTTTGACTCACACCTATGCTCACAAAGGAGTGTCGGTGATCTTCAATAGGACACTAGGGCACTTTTTACTCTTCGTACAAGAAGTTTTTTTCCCAAAATTTATTTCTTTTATTTTATGTGCCTATGTTACATAATTTTAGGCACTTATCGTGTTTCACACTCTTCGGGTGTGAACACCCTCCTACAACCCTAAGGTTTAAGGGTTATACTTGGTACTTGCACCTTACACTTTAGATGATTGCATTGGGTGTTGTGCTCTCACACTCTACACTGTCGACTGTACTCTCAGCTGAGCTTCGATCTATTCTTCTTCTTACAATTTGCATGAACATACTCACTCATCAAGCTATTAGCTTGAGCCAGCAGACCTTCGCACACGTCCCCCTTCTCCTGAAGGGCACCCTGCTGTGTGAATTATGAAGCAATCATACCCATGGGATCAACTAGTATCTTGCAACGTTTGCCTGCTTCATCGCCTTTAGCATCTTTGTGAATGTCCTCTGCCTGAGACTCCTCATCCGAGTTCAAATCATCTGTACCTTCTACTCTATCCAAGTCCTGGTCAATGAAATCAATACGGATGCCACAGGAGGTCTCCATGTCTCCTCTGTGTTGTGTCTCTCTGTATACAAGTCTGCTGAGGATTGTGCCTGTTTGTAACACTATTTACCCATATGTAGACCCAGCTGACTGCGTACAGGAGATCTGCCAAAAAGAGTATAGGACTGCAGAAGACACAGGCTGTAGTCATGTAGGCCTGGGGCTGCAATCACATAGACTCTCTCTCTCTCTGCTCTCACTGTCATAGGCCACGCAAATCTTTCTGTGGCAGACAGGGCGTATGTTTCTGTTCAGGGCCCCGACTGCAGGTGTGAAGATTTCATGATCTCTGCCCCAGGTAAATTTCTTGGACTGAGCGCCCAATTTTCTGACTGTGTGCCCTGTCAGCTAATCCCTATGCCTGCCCACTTGAAGGGTTAAAGTTCCCTACATTTTGCGCCCTGCTGTTGCCCTGGGCTGCAACCAGAACTGCAGCTCTGCGTGTCATGACCTGTCTCCCCTCCTGCCACGGGCCACATTCGTCCCTGCACAGTGACAGGTCTGCCCTGCAGTTCAGGCCTCTTACACTGGTTTTCAAGCCTGAGAAATGTCTGTAACTAATGATAAAATCGGCTTCCACTGTAGGGTTTCAGTGTTACCTTCGATCTGGCTGGGGTGAGTCAGGATGACTGGTTGGACCCCATTATCCTAGCCTGGTCTTACATGTTTTGTGGAAAAAGAGTGAACTCAGAATTTGCTCAGGAAATTACCAAAATACCCTACTTTTTGGAGCAAGCCTTATGTTTATTATTATGATTCCAAGCGCCTCTCTCACACACACTCTCTCTCACAACTTCCAAGATGAATACATAATTCCAAGCCTCTCTCACTCGTCTCTCTTTTCTTTTCCATGAAGTTTGAATTTCCTATGATAGAGTTGATGGGGAGTTTCTAGAGGGAACCATGTTGAGGATGGGTATCCAAGACCAGTGGATCAGAGGTGTTTTGGCTCTATAGTCATCAGCTCACAGCCAGGTCCTCATTGGTGGGACCAGAGGTGCCAGATTCAATATTCAGAGGTCAATGCGATAGGGATGCCCCCTTTCACCTCTTCTTTTCTTATTTTTTTCCCCTTGCAAAGGCTATGAGCTCCTTCCTGAGGGATAGGAATACAAGTATTCGAGGCATCAGACTTCCCATTTGAGAGTTTATAAGGAGTTGTTGGATGAGATACCTGGGCTGCCATGTAGGCATTGACATGTCTTCAGAGCAGCAGCTGGCACCCTTCTTACTTAGCATAAGTCAAAAGCTACTATATTGGAGCTCAGCAAGACTATTATTAGTAGGCAAGGTGGTAGTTGCAAATCAAGTATGTTGGCCACCATGTGGTACATAACTTCTTGTTGGGCCTTCTCTAGGTCATGCATTGGCCAAGTGAACTGACTCATTAGGAATTTCATTTCGTCAAGTGGAGATGGTAGTCCTACAAGGGCTAAGGTAGCTTGGGATGTTATCATCCAGCCTAGATCCAGGGGTGGTTCAGGGTTCATTGATCTAGATAGTCAAAATAGAACATTGATGTAAAGCTCATTGTGAGGGGCCTTCTTCTGGGCAAGGAGCCATGAAAGAAGCTACTATTATGGAGATTAGAGACCATGAATCTTGCTCATTGAGGACTATGACAGCCTAGCACACACTAGCTATTTCAGCATATCCAAGCTACAAGGCTTGGGAACAGTTTTGAGGTCAGATTTTCTACATCTATCATATGGCCATGGCAATCAGTATCTATAGGACTTTCGTCAGATTGACCCAAACGAGTGTTCAAAAGAAGTTGAGGAAGCCACTTCTTTTTAATCAAGGACTCATGTCAAAGAGAAGCCATACCATTAGAGAGACGACCCTCCCATCTTGGGGGAGGTTCTCTGCATAGGTAGCTTCTAGAGTGGGGGAGTAGTTTGCCTTTTTGGAACTATTGGCCCATATACAAAGATAGAGACTTTGAGGTATCGGGGAGGACAAAGTCATAATGGAGAGTATCAACGAGTTGTTACCCCTTGAATGGAGAAATGACACAATAACATATCAAACATGGATAGGGCTCTTTACCAGAGGAGAGATTCTTCTTGCAATGGTAGCCACCAGTAGAGAGAGTGTGTTTACTTTTTTAGTAGAGATGGATGGTAGACTTAGGCGAGTGAACATGGATCAGTTAAAGTTTGCAAGATGCTCTTGACAAAGGATTAGAGTTGTGGCTCATTGTGATAGGATCCGATACCTAGACCCAAACCCTCAGACTTGTATGGAAGATGGATGGAGACATTGGGCATATAGGAGGAGATTGCTACAGAGATTTCAGTGGGATCTTGGGGGAGTGGGTATGGAGAGATCCATTTGCAGAGATGCCTCAGGAGTGCCCTTTTTTGGCTACACCACTAGGTTGGGGAGAAGAATACAAATGAGAACTAGAGTGGTGCCAGCTGTAGCTGAAGCATTGGACTATTCAGGGTATATCACAGCCTTTCCTTGCAAACTTCTGGAGGAGATTGGAGGACAGCTTTAGACCAAGAAAGATTTAACTCTTTCTTTGGTTACTAATATATAGGAGTTTAGCAGTTGGTACATGGCTTTGGCTATGATAGAGACCCTATTCCTTGTTCTAGATGTGGGGAGCATAAGGAGACTCAGAGGCATTGCATATGCAATTGCCCATCGGCTCAAGAGGTCTAGAGGAGAGCCCTTGGGATGGTGTTTCATGGCACCACAACTTCTATGATTGCTATGTGGGGGACAATTGCATGGGTCATTGACAAAGGCCCAACTTGTGGGTATGAGGATACTCTCATCTCGGGGTAGCTTATGAGCAAGACTTTCATGCTAGATTTGTCATAGATAGTATGGACTCAGGGGCATTGTCACAGATGGGAGCTCATAGCTAGCACTATTGCTCGGTGCATATGGACAGCTAGATGTAACCAAGCTATTTATTTTTTGGACACATCTAATGTAGAGACTCTTTTTGATAGAGAGAATGCATACTCTTCATGGGAGATGGGAGAGAATGTAAGCAGCTCAGAGACTACGAGGAAGAGGAGAGATGCTTTTCTCAAGACATGGGATTTTGGCATGTTTTTCCTCTTCCAAAACCACATGATCGAGCACTACAAACCTCTCGAGTGGCTACTCACTCAAACTTTGTAGTAGACTTTCCCTTGTTATATAATTTTTAATATGGAAATCCCTTACAAAGCTGCTTTGTACTTGGTTTTTTGCCTTGGGACATTTTGTTCTAATGTGTCTTATAATCAAATTTTTACCTTTCTTTGAAAAAAAATGAAGTTTGAATTAATGGATTGAAATGTTTACAATATGCCATTTGGCAAATGTAGCATAACCAAAGACATGCAGCAAAGATTCATAGAGGCAAAAGGCTATAGAAATACAGAACTACAAGAACAAAGGAGATCATGAAGTGGGCATAGTGGGGGTGATGAAAATGATATGCATCCATGGAGCAACCACCTCTCCAAGTATCGAACCAAATGAAACCATCAACGTAATTTTCCATAATAGGAATCCTCGAAGGTGTCCCACATGACCATAGATGCCTAAGGCTGAATTAAAAATAAGAGCATTTTCCTCCAAATGTGCCAAAGATCAGTCCATCACATCGAAGGAAAAAGACAAGGTTGTTGTGGTTGTAAAGTAGCAATGGATGACATCTTGCCTAAAACCCAAGAATTTATGACCATCTGTTGATGTGTCACTGAGGCCCACACTTGAGAAACGAAATCCTAGACTTTTTTAGCAGCTAGGCAAGAGAAAAAACTAAGCAAGAGTCTCAACACATGTAGTACAAAAGACACATCTACAACTTTTAGAGATATCCCGGTCACACAACATATTTTGTGGGAACCCCCAATAAGAAGCCTCCATATAAAAACTTTTCCTTGATAGGGAAGCTTAGACTTCCACAATTGAAGCAATCAATCATGCCACTTAGTTTTACTGTCCCATATAGACCAAACATTTTCTGCTTTCTTAATCACTCATCTCTCACCCTCAACCATTTTATGGTTAATCTGATTGTTTGAATATTTAAGAAAATCCTCTAGTTTTACAAAAGCCCAATCCAACCACAGGGATGAAAGCTGAAACATAGGCAAAGGGGAATGCTAGTGAGGTTGTTTTTCCAAGTTCAACCAAATCAACTTGTAACCCTACGGCACCCGAAAGTATTGAGAGATACGCTGGAAAGAATATATCCAAGATTGACTAGGAATGGCATCATCATGCATAGACTTCAAACCCAATCTTGCCATCCTATTAAACTTATCATGTTCCATGTGCATATTATGCCTAGTAGATGGGCAAGAGATAGGCTAGTAGCCACCTAACTGGAGCAGATGCACGCTGGTGATGGCCATGAGCTCAGTTGAGTTGAAGGTCAGCTCTAATACCAAATGTGAGAGGTGAGAGGATGCACAAAGGTCGAAGCTCAGTTGAGAGTATAGTTGACTATGAAGAGAGTGTGAGAGGGAAGGCATGACTCCCAATGCAATAATCAAAAATCAAAAAGTGTAACTACAAGTACAAAGTGCAACCCTTAAACCTTAGGGTTGCTAATGTGTGTTCACACCCGAAAGGTGTAAAACACGATAAGTGCCCAAACTATGTAACATAGGCACATAAAATAAAAGAGAATAAAGTTGGGGGAAAGAACCTCTCGTAAGGAGAGTAAAAAGTGTCCTAGTATCCTACCAAGGATCATCGACACTCCTCTATGAGCATAGGCATGAGTCAAACCCAATAAATCTATGATGGGGAGATTCTACATTGGTAGTATAGAAGAAATAGTTGCCATTCAAAATATGGTGCCTAAAAAGAGATGAAACGATTGGCAAGCCACCTATATCATCCTCCAAAGAAAAACTTTGCATTTCAATGGAGTCTTATACTAAGTCACTCTTCCATGACACTCAATTTCTACCATGCCTTGCTTTCATGCAAACCCCATACAACATTGGCTTTGGTCACCAACCAATGGCAATCTTTGATCAAAAGGTGATACATCTAGTTAACCAAAGCACCCTCCTAGCTCAAGCGGTCCACAAGATTCCAATCTTGCCAAGGATAAATCAAGGGCATAGAAGAGCTATCGGCCTTGCAACTAGAATGAGATCTTTCGCCATAAGTCGCAATATCTATAAGGGATCTAGTTAATCCTCCTAGTTTCATGGAAAGACATTAGTACAATGGGAGCCGATGAAATTACTTTTGCAATAGAGACCAAGCCCAAACGTACCATCTAATTGAACTTAGGGTGGACATCTAATTTACCATCCCAAGAGAGAAACTGGGACACAACCAACAATTCAATTTGTAAGGAATTAGCCTCTAATCAATCCATAAGTGGATGCCAATTCACCTTCTAAAGGATAGCCTTCCATGAGCACACCAATTGGGTCACTAGAACAGAAGGACGAATTAAAAGTTGAGAGTCAATATTGAATATGACCATGCATAAGTTCCCGATCTTCTAGGGGCTGAATTTTAGCCATTTAGTCAATTTACAGCTTGGCAAAAATACCCATGCAATCTGAGAAAACGTTTTTGGGGCTGGGTCTCAGCCATTCGGTCAGTTTACAACTTGGAAGAGAGAGAGAGAGATCTATTGATCCTTTTCTTTTATCAGAGAACAGTAATGCTAGAGAAGACAGCCATCAAGGGGCCTCAGCAAGCAAGGGACAGCAAGGAGTCACCTTCTAGGGGTTGGCAACAGCATTGCTGATCAAGTGAACATTTTGGAGGTGTCTGGTAGTAGGTCACTACATTAAATGCCAGCTGGACAAGCAACAAGCAGAATTTAGGGTTTTCTCACAAAGAAAATCAGATTTCTCTCTCATCTTGGCTTTCTCTCACCTTCTCCAACCCGTTCTCAAGAGATCTCAATGTTTCTCAATCATTTTGAGCATATCTCAGCCAAATTTGGTGGACAGCAGATTTAATTCTAAATTTTTGTAGAAATTAGGATTTGACAACCACCTCAAGATCCGTGCCAATTTTGGTGAAGGCATTGTATGTTGAATTCAGCATCTGGAATTTGTGTAATTGTCAGGGAATTCTGATGTCAACCCATTCATTGTAATTTGGGGCAGTATTTGGCCAGTTGGAGGTTCCATTCGTGCAAGTCTTGGGTAAAAAATCAAGGGGCAATTGGCCCGAATTGATTACTAATTATTGCTACAGCAAAGAGGCTTTTGGAACAGCAAAGGAGATTATAAATCTCAGCTTGTACCCATTCCATTAGCAATCAAGTTAAAGAATACCAAAAGAGGCGCCACTTTTGGGGCCAACAGGGTGTCCAATATCCAAGATTATTAAGGTAATTTGTGCAATTTAAGTTTATGTTCATTGCTGTAATTATTTGCTTAATCAAGGAATCACCACCCTTTCCAAGAAGGAAGGCTGGTTTCACTTTCACCATTTTATCTTCATCTTCTAAGTCTATCTCCTCATCTACTTGCTCATCATCAAAGGCATCCCGTGCCTCAAAGGAGGGCACCACACTAGCCTCACCCTCAATCTCAATAGGCAAAGGTGTTTCTTGACTCATGCAATCACACATCTCCTTTCCCTTCTTAAACTCTATCTCTTCCAACACTAGTTCATCTTCAAATTGGGGAGTAACCTATAGGTGCAAGGGCTCATCCTTCTCACATGTCCACCTATCTTCATCTTCTTTTTTGTAGTCTCACTCCTTAATAAACTTTTCTAACTTCTGTTGGGTATCTCACACGCCTTACTTACGCCTACGCTCATATGGGAGTGTGCGGATGATCACTAGGACACTGGGGCACTTTTTACTCTCGGTAGGAGAGGTTTTTTCCCCCAGATTATGTGTACTATTTTGTATGTGCTTGTGGTGCACACTTACGGGCACTTACTGTGTTCGGGTGTGAACAGCCCCTTATAACCCTAAGGTATAAGGGTTATCATTTGTACTTTCAGCTAACACACTATTCAGTACTATTGCATTGGGTGTCGTGCTTAACTCTGTCTCTCACTCTCACACTGTCTACTGCACTTCAGCTGCACCTCGATCCTCTCCCATCTGACATTTGGTATCAGAGCTCAGCTCAGAGCAGTCTTCGGTCTGCAGTCTGCAGCCCCCGCCAGTTCTGCCCCAGCCGCCTGTTCCTGCCCAGTCCTGCCTGCGCCTGTCAGTCCGTCAGCGCGCAGCACCAGACGACTCCTCTGCCCAGCGTGCAGCTCCAACAATCAGCGCGCAGCACCGCCCTGCCCAGCGCGCCACCTGTACCTGCGTGCTGCCACCTCTGCCCAGCGTGTCCTCTGCCCTGTGTCTACCCAGCGTGCCCCTTCGCCTGTCAGTCTGCCTGCACAGCCTCCCTGCGCTGAGCTAGCCTGTGCCGTCAGCTCCAGCTGCCAGCGCGCCACCTGTCTCCACCAGCCAGTCCTGGGTGCCGCCTCCTCTGCCCAGCGCGCGCCCAGTCCTGCCTGCGCGTTAACTGGACCTGCACGCCTGTACCTGTGCGTCAGTCCGACTGTACCCAGCAGTCATTACCTCGGGAATCATGCCCGTCGTCAACACGCAGAGGTAACATTCTGCACTTTTCTTTTACACAGGAGTTCCTGCAACAGGTTCAGGTTCAGCATTGGGAAACGTGCTGAACAGCAGGTTCAGTTTTCAGCATTGGGAAACGTGCTGTGTCTGTCTGTGACACATTGAATGCACATTTTGGGGCTTTTGTAACAGACATTTGTGACAGAAATTTTGGGCAGAAAATTTTGGGGCTTTTGATGTTTTAGTGCTGCTGAGCACTAATTGCACCTTGGGAAGCGTGCATCAGTGACAGTTTTTTGACAGAGTACCCTTTGCACATTAATTGCAGACTTGTGTTTGCTGCAATTTCTGGAAATTTGCAGATTTCCAGCCCGTACTGCATTGACATTGCTCTATTGCCTTTTGGGAAATAATGGCAAATCAGGGAGGAGATGTATTCACCTATGTGTCCAAGGAAGACCGATTGGATGGGAACAATTATTCCCTTTGGTCTTTCAAGATGAAGAATGTATTAGTGGCCAAAAATTTGTGGGATTATGTCAGTGGAGAGGAAGCACGACCGGGAGTTGTGGCTCCCGCTACTCCTCCTCCAGGAGGACGTGCAAGAGGGCAACCTCAGCCCCCTCCACCTCAGCCCGCTCAGCCACTTCCCCCAAGAACTGCAGCTCAGAAAGCTTGGGATACACGGGATGCACAGGCTATGTCGCTGATTGCATTGGCAGTTCAGCGTTCTATCATTCCTCATATTCGTTCAGCAGCTTCTTCACAAGAAGCTTGGTTGACATTGGAGCAGATGTTTGCAGGAAAGAATGAGACTCGCATCTCTTTCTTGAAGAAAGAGCTAGAGACTCTAAAGATGAATGAGGGTGATTCTATGCAAGATCATCTCAACAAAATTCAGGACTTGCGGGAGCAACTCATGAATGTGGATGAGTACTACTCAGATGCGCAGCTGATTTCTACGACATTGAATTCACTGCCTCCCTCTTACTTGGCTTTTCATACTGCCTTGAACCTCACTATGAGGATTTCGAAAGAGCCCATCACTTTCATTCAGCTTGTCAGTTTGCTTCTAGAGGAGGAACAAACTAGACGGAACAGTGGTGTGGATGGTATAGCCTCTGAGCAGGCTTTTATGTCAAGGCAGAAGGGTAAAAACAGCCAAGGGAAAAATGCTTCGCAGAGTTCTGGTAGTAGTAACACTTCACAGACAAGTCAGAAACAGGGGGGCACGCAAGCCAAGAAAGGAAAATGCCATTACTGCAAGAAGCCTGGCCACTACATCACTGAGTGCAGGAAGCGCATCACCAAAGAGAAGAAGAAGGAGTCAGGGATGTCTGTTTCTGCAGCTCCTTCCACTGCTAGTGAGTCCGCGTCCTTTGTTGCAGACAGGGACTATTGTTTTTACACTTGCAGTTATGATGTCTCTTGGGCTGATAGAGCATTTAGCTCTACAGAAGATGCTGACACTTGGTTCTTTGACAGTGGTGCTTCACGGCATATCACATCTCGTAGAGATTTGTTTGCTTCTCTTGGTGCACCTCCCGTTGGGAAGTCTGTTCAGTGTGCTAATAATGCATCATACCCTGTTCGTGGTATTGGGGAGATTCAGCTTACAGCCATTGATGGCTCTATTCTCCGCCTACAGGATGCTTTGTATGTGCCTGGCATTAAGAAGAATCTGCTTTCCATTTCTTCTATGGCACGTTGTGGTTTGCAGGTCACCTTTGATGATGACCGTTGCATGGTCCGTGACAAGGAACACATGACATTGGTCTTGACAGGTTCTCTGTGTCATGGGTTATATGAGTTGGATGCTCTTTCGGTAGATCAGTCTGCATATTTGACATCCACTCTTACTCCTGCTATGTTAGAGGCAGAGTTATGGCATGCTCGTTTGGGGCATGTAAACTATGGCAGCTTGATGCTATTACAGCGTACTCAGATGTTGGATGGATTACCTCTCTTGGAGAGACCTCCTGAGCATTTATGCGAGGGTTGCATTTTGGGGAAAATGCATCGTTTCTCTTTTCCCCGTGATGTTGCTTTTAGAGCAACAGCCAGATTGCAGCTTGTGCATTCGGATGTTTGTGGGCCCATGCAGACACAGTCATTGGGTGGTTGTTACTATTTTGTAACATTTATTGATGACTTTACACGTTTTTGCTGGGTCTACTGCTTGAAAAAGAAGTCAGAAGTGTATGACGCATTTTTGGCTTTCAGTGCACTTGTGGAAACTCAGTCTGGTTGCAAGATTAAGACTCTCCGTTCGGACCGAGGGGGGGAATACATGTCCTCTATGCTGAATTCTTATTTGCAGCAAAAGGGCATTATCCATCAGTACACTACTGCATATACTCCACAGCAGAATGGGGTAGCAGAGAGGAAAAATCGGTCACTCATGGAGATGGCCAGATGTATGCTGAAGGCAAAGAGTTTGCCTCATAGTTTTTGGATGGAAGCCGTCATGTGCGCTTGCCACATTTTGAACAGATGCCCTACCAAGGCCTTGAAAACCGTCACACCTTTTGAGGCTTGGCACAGCCGCAAACCTTCTGTTGTCCACTTCCGTACTTTTGGGTGTCTTGCATATGCCCATATTCCACAGGTACTTCGAAAGAAGTTGGACAACAAGGCTGTAAAATGCATCTTTATGGGATATAGCAGCGAAAGCAAAGGCTACAGACTCTATGATCCCGTGACCAAGAAGGTTTTTGTCAGCAGGGATGTTGTATTTGATGAAAAATCAGAATTATCCTTGGCTGGTTTTGATACATATCAGGCTGCCCGTGATGTCTTTGAAGGGCTGCTGCCCATCACATTTGGTGATTCAGCTGGTACTTCAGCAAATGAACCTAATGTTCAGCCAGCTGCTCCTATGGAACATGCAGTAAATCAGCACATTGCTGAAACTGAAATTCAGCAGGAACTAGTACATAGTCAGGAAGCAAGACAGGTGCCTAAATGGTACACGCAGACTATGAGAGATAGTCATTTGGAAACACCCTTGGCTGGTCGTACTCGAAGGCAAACTCGACTGCATGATTCAGCACATTCCACTGAGTTTGTTATGGCAGCATGTACTCATGATAATGAGGAGCCTGAATGTTTTGAGGATGCACGACATAGTGTGCATTGGATGGCAGCCATGCAAGCTGAATTGGATTCTATTCATAAGAATCATACTTGGGATTTGGTGTCTTTGCCAGTTGGCAAGCGTGCCATTGGTACGAAATGGGTCTACAAATTGAAAAGGAATGCAGATGGATCCATAGATAAGTACAAGGCACGGCTGGTAGCTAAAGGCTACGCACAGAAAAAGGGCATTGACTATGAGGAGACCTTTGCTCCTACCTCCCGTATGACGACCATTCGGTCTATGATTGCCTTGGCTGCACATTTTGGTTGGAAAGTGCATCAGCTGGATATAAAGACTGCATTCTTACATGGGGAACTTCAGGAAGAAGTGTATGTACAGCAGCCCATTGGTTTTGCAGTTGAAGGCTCAGAAAATTTAGTATGCAAGCTGAAAAAAGCTCTATATGGTTTGAAACAAGCTCCACGAGCTTGGTACGCAAAGATAGATGCTTTCTTGCTTAGTCAGGGGTTTGTAAACAGCCCATCTGAGTCTACCCTTTATGTACATAAAGAGGGGGGATCCATGCTGATTTTGTGTCTATATGTAGACGACCTTTTGCTCACTGGAACACGTGCTGATCAGATTTCAGCATTCAAAAATAATTTACAGCAAACTTTTGACATGTCTGACTTGGGTATTTTGCACTATTACTTGGGCATCCAGTTTGTACATGATGCTAGAGGCATTGGATTATGTCAGTCAAGGTACATTGGGCAACTTCTTGAGAAGTTTGGCCTCCAGGATTGCAAGCCAGTTTGTACACCCATGGAACCTGGGCTCAAACTGTCATTACATGATGACAGTGATTTGTTTGATATCCATACTTATGCTCCAGCAGTGGGATGTCTCATCTATCTATGCCACACTCGGCCAGACATACAGTTTGCCGTTTCAGTTTTGAGCAGGTACATGCATCAGCCTCGTATGTCGCATTGGCAAGCTGTGAAGCGTGTGTTTCGTTACTTGCAAGGTACTAGAGCTCTTGGATTGCTTTATGCCAAGGGGGGACCACTGCAGTTACATGCTTACAGTGACTCTGATTGGGCTGGTGATTTTGATACTCGTCACTCCACTAGTGGCAATTGTTTCTTTCTTGGCTCGTCATGCATTTCTTGGGTTAGCAAGAAACAATCCACTGTTGCCACGTCGTCATGTGAAGCTGAGTACAAGGCAGCCTTCACTACTGCAGTTGAGTGCGTATGGCTTAGACGCTTACTTGCTGATTTGGATGTATCTGTTACGGAGCCTACTCCTTTATATACTGACAGTCAGAGTGCCATTGCAGTGGCACGGAACCCTGTGTTTCATGCTCGCACGAAACACATAGAGATTCACTACCACTTTGTCAGAGAGAGGCTACATGCAGGTGATATCAGCCTTGTCTACTGTCCTACCACCAGCAATGTGGCAAACATCTTCACCAAAGCTCTTCCACGAGACAAATTTGAAGCATTTCGCGATGCTTTGAATTTGACGCCCTTTGGTGGCGGATGATCCTTGTACACTTGATCACTCTTCACTCCAGGGGGGTTTGTTGGGTATCTCACACGCCTTACTTACGCCTACGCTCATATGGGAGTGTGCGGGTGATCACTAGGACACTGGGGCACTTTTTACTCTCGGTAGGAGAGGTTTTTTCCCCCAGATTATGTGTACTATTTTGTATGTGCTTGTGGTGCACACTTACGGGCACTTACTGTGTTCGGGTGTGAACAGCCCCTTATAACCCTAAGGTATAAGGGTTATCATTTGTACTTTCAGCTAACACACTATTCAGTACTATTGCATTGGGTGTCGTGCTCAACTCTGTCTCTCACTCTCACACTGTCTACTGCACTTCAGCTGCACCTCGATCCTCTCCCATCTGACAACTTCGAACTCACATCCATCTTCTAGCCTTCTCCTCTCACATAGTACTCTATCATTTCTTCTTCTTCTTGAACTTCCTTGAAGGAGAGTTGGCATTCCTTTGGGTATTCTCTGGGGGATAGCTTTCTTCTCCTTCAGGGTAGTAGTCTTTGTAGAGGTATTCTACTTCGAGGTGGTAGTCGATGGGGTATTCTTTAGGGTAGTAGTGTTCTCCCTCTTCTAGATAGTAGTCGATGGGATACTGATCATCGAGGTAGTGATCTTCTAGCTGGCTGGTTTCGTGGTTTTGTTGCTTGGGCATCACCATCTTCTTTAAGGAGGTGGTTCGTGGTCATCTTAAGGTGCAAACACACAATTTCCAGAGACTTGCTGCTATACAGCAAAACCAGCATACTATTCTACCCACTTTCACCTACTCTTCAAAAAGCTCAGATCTCTCCCATCTCCCAATCCATGAAAATTTCGAGGAGGTACCCATGTCAAGAACTAGTAGTGATGGGATAAGCAGCAGAGCTGTAGGTGGAGACTTGTGCACTCTTTTCTTCCATGCTAGCTAGGATAGCTTGCATGTGCATCTTTGTACTTAAAGGTACAGTCCCGGTGCAGTGCCCTCTCCTTGTTCCAGGAACAGTCCTTGCAGCATGGTTTGCCTCGCACAAAGAGCCTTGTGTACTCTTTTTCTCCATGCTAGCTAGGGTAGTGCACGTGCACATCTTTACTTAAAAGGCATGGTCCCTAGGATAATCTTGTAATAGCCATTAGATGGCTGCCAGGCCCTGGTGCAGTACCCTCTCCTCCTTCCAGCAAGTCCTTGCAGGATGGTTGCCTCGCACAGAGAGCCACCTCCTAGTAGATCCTATTCGACTCTCCCAAAGTCCATGCAACTTCCTCTGCAATCTCTGCCACCCAGTTCCAATCTCTAGATTAAAGCTCCCTGGTCTATCTGCATACCTTCTCATGCTCATAGGTCAAATCAAGGAACTAACAATAATGGGGGTCTAGGGTCAAGCAGGGGTGTCCAAGATCAAAAGAGCTGGAGCGTGATCTACTAGAGTGACACCTGCCAACTTCCCAATGCGTCCACCTTGTGAGCTACTGCAATCACCCAATTAGAACCTGTCAAGGTACTCCAGGAGGCTACCTCCCAATCACTTGTAACCCCAAGAGAAGTCAAGTGAACCATCCCACTGTAGAAACCTGGTATTCTCCAAACATCTAAATTCTCTGCAAACAACTACAAAAGGAAAGGCCTCCCATGCCTTCTGCTCTGCATTTGCTATGCCTTAGAACTCAATTCCTGTTCCCTAATGATCCACTGAAGTCTCTAGATTTATGAAGTCTCCTCCAACAATCCAGGACTCAACCTTGGGCAAGCATGCTAGCACTTCAAACCAGAATGCAGCCCACGCACTGACTTCTATTGGCATGTAGATGTCGAGGATTCTGATGCAAGAACCACTGACACCTAACTTAAGCCACAAGGCCCGCCCTGCAACAATGGTCCCACAATCTCTCTCACAGAGCCATTGACTTGAGCCAATAAAAGTACACACTCCACCTGCTCATGGATGCCAATCAAGTACTCCCAATAGGTGTGTTTAGAAATGAGATCTTGGGAAGCTTTCATATCCTTCATGTAAGCACTAAACACTTCATTCAGGCCATCCCAACTTGGACTCTTTCTATAAGGGAGGTGCAACAACCATATTTCACTTTTTCCTCTGAAATTTCCATCCAAAGTAGCTGCCCACTTGTGTGTTGCTTGACCATGGACCATCAATCTCATATGGATCTCCCAGCTGCATAGACAGAATGTAAGACAAAGGTGAATGATAATCCATCCACACACTGAGTATCATTCCTGGCTGCATAAAATCTCGTTTCTTTATATTGCAAAGTATGATATGGCACATTCATATAAAAAGGCACTGAAGGATTTCCTTGTAATGCGTGTTTCTTTCTTAGAGATGTGTTTGAACTGTACCTAATGCAAAATTACAACTACAGGGTGACTCATTATAATGGAGACGACAGTCTTATTTGTTCAGCAATCGACCATAAAGGGGATGGTGACACACGAACTATCAATATAACAATCAAGCCCATTAATGATCCACCATACATCAACACTCCAGAATCTTTTTATGTGGATCCAACACACATTCAGGAGAGGCCTGTCACTATTCATTTGCACAATATCTCTGTGGGAGATTATGATCAATATGATAAGAGAGGTAATGTGTACAAATGATGCCTTGTCATGTGGACATACATAAGCAAGTAGAATGTTAATGGTTGTGTGTACAGTTGGCACACCTGTCACATGCTTGCTTAGCATATCAAAGGTTCAGCAGAAGCAACTTATGGAAAAAAGTTATGCAGACATAAGTCCTGATTCTAACAGGATACAAATCTGCTGCATTTATTGTTTTTTTTTTAATTGCCAACTTATGGAAGCGACCAGCTAATAAATTCCAACATTCGCAGAGGATAATGCAGTGCTAGAAGTTGAAGTCTCTCTCGAAGTTGGATTTGGCACCCTTTCTATCAACCTATCGAGTTTACCTGCTGTAACAGCAGCTAGTAGAGAGGCCCTTAACGAATGGAAACACCTTGATAAAATAGTGGCAAAGAATGGCACTATTCAAATGAGTGGACAAGGAATCAAATTTCAAGCCACCATTATTGATGTCAATACCGCTCTTCAAACACTGAACTATAGGGTAGGTCCAGTGAAGGTAATGATTTTGTTTGCTATTTCTTTTAGAAGAAAGCCAATCCTCTTATGTCTTGATAAATTCAGAAACAAAATCACTTCACACATTGTGAACTTCATATTTCCAGGAAATAAATTTTCGAGACACTCTTTCAATATCTGTCAATGACCAAGGAAACTTTGGATGTTATGGAAACTGCTCAAGTGATGTGAATGTGCCATTGTTTGCAACTGTGAACGTAATCATCTTACCCACTGTTTTGAACTACAAGAAACCTGGTATGTCTATTTCTCTTTATCATTTTTCACGGACAAAAAGCACACCTTGAGCTCCATGATTTGTAGTAACTGATATTTATATCATGCAAAGCATACCCATTAGGCCTTGAAAGCAGGTGGATGCCTCGTCTCGATCTTGGCAGGCTCAACTACAACACCCTCACCCCCCACCATCTACCTTCCCCCAAGGGCTTCTGATTTAATCTATATCATTTTATACATGAAAATTATCAATGATTTACCATTGGATTTAGACTTCGAGAATTTATTCTAGACCATTTAGACTATATTCATGGTTTAATGATTAAATCTTCCTTTTTCTTGTTATATGTGCAATTTATCAATGTTTTACATTTAAATATATAGCAACTGTTAGACTTCAAACACGGCTGTATTGGAGTAAATGACATATAATCATAAATTGATCAACACAATCTGTGACGTCCAACTGCTCAATGTCCTGTTGATATACAAGGGGAATACACTTCATAAATTCATGTCCAAGGGGAATAGACTTCATGACAGAATCTATCCATAAAAAATCGAAGATGTAAAGCACGTTGATATGATAAGCATCTATATCACCAACATAGCAGCTAGCATATAAAGAGAGAGATAACCACACATACAAACACTTCTTGTTTTGTGTGTGAATCCACTGTTCGCTATCTCAGTAAATCATTAATATAGAAGTAGAATAGACTTCATAGAAAAATCAATTCCAAAAATAAAAAACAATGATAAAACACATCCATATTAGGAGCATCTAAATCAACAGCATGGGAGCAATCATGTAGGGATTGCCACAGTCTAAGGCGAAAGTAAGAATAAGGCTGAAATGATTGATTATTTATAAGAGCATGGTTTCTTTGAGTCCAAACAGTCCACAAAACCTAGTATCTGATCTGGTGAAGGAAAAGGGACTACCAAGAAGCCCTGTGCAGAACCTTCCAAACAGCCAGAAGAAATTTCCAAATTTTTTGACTCAGACAAGTATTGTGCAGTCAGACCATCCAAAGAATCCTAGTTCTGATGCAATACCATAACAAATGTGGTACTGTCTAATATGCATGCAAAGATATTAAACATCAAAGTGATTCAATGCAGCATTTGGCCAATTCTTATCCCACAAGAAACACTCCAACCAAACATCTCCAGAAGAAAAGCCTTTTTCTTTAAGGGCCATTTGTTTTTCCAAAATTTATGAAGATTGGACTTCCACCATTTTAAGGATGTGGGCAGGGTGCATTGCCATGCTTGTCAATCCAGGATTCCAGTATGCAGGAAAATTATGCCTATAAACCTTCACAGATGACATGACTTGCAAAGAAATAGGATAAAAACCCATAATTCAATAATCTTTACCCAGATCCTGAATTGTTAACAGTTCATCAAGTACTTCACTCCCCTGAATGATTTCCTTTCTCAGAGAGTTACCTTGCGATAATGATCTGCCCTATCATTGAATATGAGACAGCACTTTCCTCCAATTTTATATCAAATGACAGAGTACAAACGACCTTGAATTTTCCTATTGAAATGCCCCAAACTACTTCTCACTGGTCTATAATCTAATTTCCACATGCTTTTGTTTTCATCTTAATGCACATGTCAGCCAAAAATAAAATTTTGGCTGATTTTTCTTAATGAGAACATTGTCTTGGATATTGGGATTCCCATGCATCTTTGAAGTACACGTCAAATCCTCTTTCAAGAATCTCAATGCCTTGTGATCTATATGAGTTTTCTGTATAAGCTTCATTGCATGAGACATAAACTCATCAATTTTCTTTTTTGCCCAAATCAAAAGTGGCAAATACAAATACAGATATGACATATCTGATTGAACTATTCGAAGCTTGACATGCAATGGCCACGTTGAGGCTTCCAATATTCCAGTTTTTTCTTTAGTTTTGTTGAAACTCAATCTATTTGTTGGTCAATAGTGATATTCCATCCAATGGGATAGCCTAAACGCCTAACAAGCTCATGTGGCTGCAGATCTGTCTTTGTGAAAGTTTATCATGCCAATCACAGCATTTAAAGGAAGTAGATAGGATTTCACAGAATTCATGTGTAGTCCTGCTGCCAACAAAATGGAAAATAAAATCACCATGATCCATCATAATTTTAACATCTTGGGGGTCAGTTTTAGGCACAAAAAGGGAGTCAACAGCATAGTCTTGGGCTAGGAAAGCCTATGCACCCAGTTATGGCAGGCCATGTAACATTCTTGCATTAGTAAGTCTGTCCATATATAAGAATGGCAAGTAGAAATGGCATACAGCAAAGCATTCAATGGATAACCTTGCCTCACAGATCTACCCAATGTCTAGGGCATCCATAAATCCCCACCAATAATACATTATGTGGCTGCATTCAAATACAGCCAGCAAATGTTATACACTATATCAAATGCTTTTCCACATCCACTTAGGTAATTAACCCATACTTCTGAGTGTATTTATCATACTGAGAAGCAATAAGAGCCTTTGCAATGTTATCATTGATTTTCCTTCTAGGCACAAACTCATTCTGCCAGGGACACACCACTTTTCTTTTTCCTCTTTTGCAAAATCACTGTTCATTATCTCATTAAGTCAAAAACTTACAAGAAGAAAGAAAAAGCATCTAAATCACTAGCATAATGACAATCATACAATGATCCTTGCAAAGAAATTTTGAAATAAGCATAACGCTGAAATGGTTGAGTACTCTAAAATCAGGATTCCTTCGAGTCCAAACAGTTTACAAGCCCAATATTAGATCCAATGATTGAAGACAATATTGAGATGCCCTTCAATAAAACCTTCAAAAGAGGCAAAAGAATTTTCAAATGCTTGAGCTAGAAATTTTCCCAAGGCTTCCATGCTTCATCACATGAGGTAGTTGGGTCTTCAAACACTCCTAGGATCTAAGAGGGGGTGTTAGCTTGCCATTTTATTCTGTTAGTCTATCATCTCTTGATTGTGAGCTCAATTAGAGTTTGACAAAGACATTAGAGCTCTGACTATGTTTTCCATTCAGTTTTGTGTACATTAATTTCCCCAATCTCAATGTGTCTGCAGTCATTTCTCATGTCCTGCCAAAGGCTGTGTACCTTGTCTATCAGTGATTGGCTCCAGATCACTGCAATCAGCCTCAGACCTGCTATGTCAACATTTCATACTGCAGTAAATGCAATTGGACTGCATTAATGCAGTCCACCAGCAAGCTTCAGCACTTTGTGGCTACCTTATAGCCACTGTCAGCAAGGGGAAGGTCATTCTCTTTTGTCTTCTGCGGGTGCTCATAGGTTGCAGCATTCTTCTCCATCTCCGTAAAGGACTGCTGGCTGCACACTCCATCTCCATCACTATCACCATCTCCAATGCTGTCATCATTTTCCAGCTTGATCCAGTGCCCTCACTAGCGCTTTGGCCTACATGCAAGGACTGATCAGTCCTCCATTGTATTCTACATTCATTTCAGATCCAGTGCAGATTTCTCTTCTCTTCCCACTGACACACAATATTAGTGAGTTTGGACATCTCCCAATTCCCATTTTTTGCATACTAAAAAGGTGGCACTCGGATAACATACCCATAAGTTTCTCAAAACCATATGGTGTGACTTATCATTGGAAAGCGCTTGAAAAATGGAATCTATTGAGTTATAGAGTGCTCGATTTAGAGTCATAGTGTTCAAGTTATGAAAAATCCAGAGATTTGACCACGTGTCCCAAACGGAAATTCCCATATTCCCCAATATGGGGGATTTTCTCCTGAAGTGTCATTAATAGACTTTTCTCTCTCAACCAAAAAAAACATCCACTTATAGAAATAGAAGAGAAACATGAATATTTAGGTTCATAAGTATTCATTTCTTGTACAATGGGCATATTTTGGCATCATAGACTCCTATTTATTTTGGGAACTTGCAGAGAGTTTATGGTAGATTACTCATGCTTAATTGAAGCTACCTCAGTAGGAGGAAAATTGGGTAGTTTGTAATAGAAGATCCCTCTAATTGGCTTGCAATCAATTTTCTGTACTCCAGCAGGACTTTACTCCCATATGTTTGAATCAAAAGATTCTTACATTGGAGAGCTAAGGTCTGAAATATAGGGCCTGTGAAATCTAAGGCTCGTGAGCTATCCTTCCTTTAAAACATGATGAACTTGGAAGAAGTTTTAGGACATGGCATGCATCTGTGTTATAGCACTGCATTCAAGATTGAGAAAAAGAACGTGGTGAACCCTAAAATCCAGCCTTGAGAAACAAAAGCATGGGAACCCACAACCAGCCAATAGTTTATGGTCTTTGCTCCTGTTGGTAGTCATGTTGAATCTTATCTTTTCTCTTATTTATTGTCCATTATAAGCAAATCCCTAATGCTTAGGTAGTCTTCTATCCAGACCTTATGTACATCACCAAAGTATTGAATAATGTCATGGAAATAGTTGGTGCAATCCCACCTCAGATACATAATTCCAATGTTTAAACTTTTTTATGATCTTCCCTCTTTTTGTGCCATCACTCACAATATTCAAAGTTGTCTGCCCTTGTATAGATTAAGGTGGTCCTATCCATGCAGTAACTTTAAGCCAAACATTCATATTGATGCAGATGTAGCCAAGATATCTCTATTAACCACTGTCTCAGTTGCTGGTGCGCTTTTGAGTGTTGCGGCCGGTTGGCTTTGGTATAAGTGGTCAAATAGAATTCATCTTGCTGTGGAAGAGCTAAATGAGCAGAAAGCTGTAAAGCAGATTGTAAGTCAGTCCTCTTTTGACATTTATCAATTACTAACAAGGGTAGTTATAGCATGAGTGCTATTATCAAATGCATAGTTCAAGACTCTTTTAAGAACACAACAAATTAGTATAGTACTAAATCATGTGCATTTTTGCCAGTTCTACGATCCTCTCTGGATACCAACAATGGAAGAATCAGAATGATCCTGAAAATCACCCACTTGAGCGCCCGTACCAGATGAGGCTTTTGGGGGATTATTATGTTTTCATCTCTATCGGGTTTCCTTACCAGTAACATGGATATGATTTATTCTGGCCTTTTGAGTAGTATAATGCCTTGTGAAGAGTTGATGGCAAACTGATGCTATTGCATGTTTTCCAGTTTTACGATCCTCCCTGGATTCCAATAGTGGAAGTGGGTATGATTCCTGAAAATGGCATGTCATCTTCCACTCGAGTCCCATTCAAAGTTTCACTGGTTACAAGCTTTTAGGATTCCCATCTTCAAAAATGAATAACTGTAGGGGGTGACAGCATGTCATTATGCAATCTATCTTTCCTCGTTTTGGGGCTAAGCATAGAGTTACACGAAATGGGTGGTCAACATGATTATGCACACGCATGCGCATGCTCCGCCCCCCACCCACCCCACGCGGGACAAAGCATGTACACGCTTGAATGAGGTGTCCCTTGAAGGAACGTATTGGATCATGATACTATTCGTTCTCATGCTATCCAGGCCTCTACATGCGCTGCGAAAGTTTCCGCCGGGGGTCTCCATTAGTGAGACTTTATGGCCACTCCGACTGCATAGTCTGTTGACATATTGGGTTATGATAATATTCTTACTCATGCTATCGAAGCCTCTGCATATCCTGCAGAATACACTACACGCGAGTTTCACGAGTGGAACCCCTTAATCAGCCCCTACACAGTGAGAACTTACGGCCAATGTCAAGGTATGGCTGTCATTAATCATCGGCCCGTAAGACCATAGATGCTGCAGGCCGACTAGTGTGGCTTCATCTCTATGTCACACACTGGGAGAGATTACAGGAATATCGTCTGGCGTAACAAGGTCCTTTTCTCGCCGACGACAGTAACGCCCATTAAAGCTTTCCCCCTTCCCCCACAGAATAAAACAGTCTCTAGAGACTTACACCATGGAGCGGCCATCAGCCTGGGGTGTAGTTCGAATAACAATAAGGCCTAGTGAAACCCAAAATATAAAACTATTTACATGGATCAATTGTTGGTTTCATATTAAGCTTGATCTAATTCATTAGAATTTGTTAAATGGCTAAACAAGATGCACCTTTTATGTAAAACATCACGTCACCTTATGTAATACATAAGTTATGTAATACATAAGAATTTGTAAAATGGCTAATCTAATACACAAGAATTTGTTAAATGGCTAAACAAGGATGCACCTTTTATGTAATACATTACGTCACGTTATTGCCACACATGCCTCAAATTTGAAGGGTAACTTGTTTTGAAGGGTGATTTTTAGAGTACTTACAACTTATAGGTTTTTTGAAGCGTAAAGGAATTACTTTGCAATTATACCTTTTTCTAAAGGTCCATATATGCTTGTCCATTAGACTATTTTTGATAAGTAGTGTGACTCCATTCTTAGTGATTGTAAAAAAGGACATTGTAAGTATGTGCAAGACTAATAATGTTCACTAAAATTTGAGGTTTGCTATAAAATGAGCTACAAATTTTCCATTAAAAAGAGCCCTAAAATTTTGAAGAATGTATACCTTAAAACTTTAATAATTATATAAAAATGATACATTTAAAAAGCCTTAAAATTTTTGAAGTTCAAGGTTTTATATTTGGTATTAAAAATGACAATAAAAACCACTTGTAAAGCATACATATTTTTCACCCATCCTAAAAATAGTTGTAAGATGTATGCATACTTATAATATTGTTTCTATGATCTAAATCGTGTTGATAGAATGGAAATTGCAATGTAAACCTATCAAACAAGGGTTAAGGTGTTTGTTTACAAAGCGTGCTTTCAATGATGATGTTGTACATTACGCCCATTAATGCATTTGGTCTCTAATAATTTTTTATGTGATTTCTTGGAAGATCGTCAATATAATCTCATGGGATTCAGTCTCATAGATTACTTGAAGGATTTTGGGAGATAGTTAATTTCTTTTACTGAATAGTACTAGTTTTGGATATAAATTCTTTTGTAGGTCTTTGGGTACTTAGATAGCAATTAGAGCTTGGGGTTTTAGATTCATCATGTAATCCACAATCAAGGTACTATTCCATGGGAGAAATCTAATGTTTGTGCAATTTAAAGTTTGTTTACCTTTATAAATTCTTGGCCTAACAAATCAAAGGCCACTAAGTGGACATAATAGTAGCATTGATTCTTATGTTAAGAAAAAAATATGAAATCAGTGTTGGTTTTATATTCTAATTGAAAGAAATCCACCACCTACATGGTAGTTGTAGGATGCTTCCAAATCTCCAAAAATGAATGTCTTTTGAAAAACCTTCCTTTGACATTTTTTCTTGCCGTCTACTATCACAATATATGCAAGGCCTAAATTCACACCACAACATGCACGCTCTCTCTTTAAATGTTAATGGGCATCCTCTCCTTTGTGTGTGTGTGCGTGTGTGTTTGAGGTATTCATTTCTCTTCTCGCTTGCTCAACTTCATTGGAGGTCAAGGAATGCATAACAACTTGCTCTTGCTTAACTTAATTGGAGGTTAATGAATGTGTGATAACTTGCTCTTGTGCCTATGTAGATATGAGGGGGTGGATAGAAGTTGTAAGGGTCCAAGAGTCAAGATTTTACAAAGGCAAGGTGCCTTGACATAGCTACACATAATTTCAATGTACATACTTTTAGGCCATAGTTATACGCACCATGATGACATCCAAAGTGTGCATCATAATAGAATTCTAGACACTTGTGCATTGGTTCATTCTAGTAAACCCATGTGATTGCACACATGTGCATCCATGTTCGTCTGACTACACATGTACATCTATGTGCATCCTATTGCACACGTGTACATCTGCCTACATAGTAGTGCATTCATTGACACTCGCACAATCACTTTGCATCCATTACCTCACATCGTGAATTCGTGCATTCTTGTACATCCGTAGTTGCATCACTTTTCAACGCATCCACGTGTGTATCCAATTGCAGTGCATTGTGTGTAACTAATTGCACAGAGGCAACTGTAACGCACTATGGGTAGCCGATGATACAATGTATGGCCAATCGTATGAAATCGATCAAACATTGCGTGTAGCTAGTCGCACATCGTGTGTAGTCAAACGCACGAAGGTGATTGCACATTGCGTGTGGTCAACCAAACGTAGCTAACCACACACATGCATCCAAGTGCATTGGTCCGCACATAGTGCATCTAAGCGGACAGAGTGCATCCGCCAATTGCGCACAACACATCCATGCACCATGTATCCACATGTACATATATATATATATATATATATATATATATATATATATATATATATATATATATATATATATATATATATATATATATACATCCATAGAATGCATCATTCATACCTACATTATAGACACCCTTGTGCATCCGTTCATCCTAGTGCATCCATGTATGTATTGGACCATACGTGTGTGTATCCATATACGTTTGACCACACACAATGCATTCGTCTGCAAATAAGAATCAAATGCATATTTCTTGGACTCTTATTGAGAAATGGAGTTTTGAAAACTTTAAGGAGTGCTTGATTATTGATCCATCTTGAAGTTGCTTAATCTAACTAAGAAATTTGAGGCCAAAAACGTATGCTAGCTCACTTGCGCAAGGAGGTATCTTTACTTAGAAAGGTCATCCTATTTTTTACTCTTCTCACAAACTCAAGCCATGTGAAAAGAATTATGCTACATATGATTTAGAGCTACTAGCGATTATTCAGGCCTTGAAATTATGATATTATTATCTACTTGAAAAGAAGTTTACCCTAATCACGAATCACAATAGTCTAAAGTGGATATTTACTCAACCCCCAATCTCAACATGGGGAAGAGAAGGTAGAGTGAGGTTCATCAAGAATTGGACAAACATTTGACTTTCAAGTTTGTTTCTATTTCAATAGTAACCTTAAAAGTTTTAAAGTGCTCAAATACATCACTCTTTGTCTTCATGAAATATACCCATAGTTTTCTTAAATAATCATTAATAAACATGACAAAGTATTTGTTACCACCAAGATATATATTTTGTGTAGGTCCCCAAACATCCATATACACAATATCAAGTATATTTCTACTCACACCTTTGTCATGTAAAAAATGTTGTTTTGTATGTTTCACACACTTAATGACATTTTACTACTCTAAAAGTAGGTAACCCTATAACCAATCATTTGCATTGTATTAACATCAGTCTTCACACATTTTTATGTCCAATACCTTTGTGTCATATTTTAATGTCTACAACTACTCTATCTTTAGTATACATGGCAACATTCATAGCAAGAATTTCAACATCTAAGGTGAATATGCAACTAACTCTACTTCCTTTTGTATCATTAAAGTCTTCTACAAAAAAACTTCTTACATTAAATCAAGCATACAACCCTTTCTCTACCATTTGGCCAACAAATACTAAACTCTTTATAATTAATAACACATAATATATATTTGATAAACTCTTTGTCTAGCCATCATGCAAGGACAAGGGAATCTTTTCAATGCATAAAATTAGGTGACATGAATTATTACCCATTTACACATAATCTAGATTTTGTAAATCCTACATCTCTCCAAACCATTCAGCATGACTAGTCGTATAATTAGATGATGCAACTTAATCGACATACCATACATCATCATGTGTCCCCTTTCCTATAATAGCATTCATAATATGTTGCATAACAAACGGACACTCATTTTTTTTTCATTCTTTCATAAAGACAATGTATAGTTTTCTTGCTAATTTACTACTACATATACCATCCTTCTTAGCATAACAATGAGGTGCAATATGATTTGTTTTGCCACAATAATGACAAATAATACTAGAATTGTCAAAACCTTTGTTTTTTCATTCATCTCTTCCTTTAGATTTTCCCGTGTCTTTAAATATTCCATAACCTCTTAAAATTGGCATTTCATCGAATTGTCAATTTAATATGTTTTGCTAGTTATCACCAGCGCGTCCCATACCACAGCTTCTTAAAGAGAATCTGCAGTGTCCCCTTCTTAAACTTCAATAAAATGCTTGGACCTGTTCACTATTTCTTTCAAATAAGTCATCATACATATTGATCTCTTTGGTAATCATAAGAGAGACCATCTTATCAAAATCTAAAAATAACTTATGTGCATATATAAAAGTGACAAATGATTTTCAAGTCTTCTCATTATTAAGGCTATCCAAAGTAGATGAAACCAAATCATCATCATCATGCATTGCGTCAATCATTGTCAAAGTATCTACAATGATCCTCACCCTTAAAATACCCCTAGCCATGTTTCCTATCCCCCCATGTTAGCTCAAGGCACATCAAGGACAAGATATGTCTAGGAAACCACGGCTCTCCTATACACGTGTCTCCTTGAGTCACTCTCAGAAGTTCTTCCAATCTTTTCCAATCTCTCACGGCTATGATACAATACAAGAAGCATGACAACTAGCAAGTCACCTGGGCATTGCTAAAAGTTACACTCATATACTGAGAATTGTAATCTTTATTCATTAAAAGAAACCTCTATCATTATATCCATAAATATGAGCCCCATTGGCCACACAGTACTTTGAGTATTTTATCATGATGCCACATTGACTTCTCTATTCCTCAACAACAACAATAATACTTTCCATCAACAAGTGCCCTACTTCATTACCAATCGACAAACTAAAGTCATCATGTTGTCTTCGAGCCATGTAATAGCTTATGTAAGCATGTGCACTCATATAATAATTGCATCATAACCTATACGTGAATTGAATTCAAGTATAGGTTAACACTCTAGCTTTTGTCTCGAGTTCGACCCATCTCCCAATCCATGCATTTGTCCAATGCACACAATCAAACTAGCACTCCCTTAGGGAGAGAGCACGAGAGGTTTTCCTTTATAGGTAGAAGTGAATGTAGTGGCTTCCAACTTCTACCTTAAGTCAATATCGTTTGTGATGTCTAACTTCAACCAATTTAGTTGATTCCAAATGGCCACCCAGTAGCAAATCCCGATTCCATGAGTTGCATTCAAACCACATTACCACTCTCTGCTTGGCACCCAAAGGGTAAAACAACTTAATCTTTCAACAACTTTCAAATTCAAATTAAGCTCCAATGACAATCACCATTCTCCTTGCAATGATTCCACAACTACCCCTGACATTCTTTATCTTTGGTTCAAGATAAAGTGTGCTACCTTTGACAAAGAGTGCCATGGAATTGGCACTTCTCTAGAAGGTGGTAATGTTAATCGTAAAATGAAAGGCAACATGATAGCAAAGCGAATCAAAAAAGATGGTGCAAAGGATAAAAAAGTAAAGAGAAGTGCAAATCAAGTGAAGGGTGCAAGGCATATAATTTTATCAAAGCCTTCAATCACACAATTAATTATAATATTAATTTAAAATCCAAGAAATAGCACCCATGTAAGTTGTAATTTTTTTCTAGGTAGAAAGACTTGTAGCTCAACAAGGATATGGGTACTATCTTTCATTCACTTTTGTGTTAGTTGGTGTAATATAATATGTATGCATGAATTAAGAAGGGTTGGCCAAGATCCAAATAGGAGAGATGGATACCTAACTTAAGTGGAAGCCCAAACTCAAAACCTATGTATAAAAATCGAAAAGTGAATGGATAAGCTCATCCTTGTTGTGTACAAACTTGAGAGCATGCTTATTCTTCTTGCTTCTATTCTATCTACTTGGGCTCTATCTTGAGAGCAAGGGAGAGTGTATGTGTGTGAGTTAGGGACCTAAGAGGTGAAGCTTCTTCCTAACATGCACTTTTCTCTTCTTTCCCTTCTTGGGTGAAAGACAAATTAGAGGAGGGATCGAGTTGTCTTTCTTCTTGTTCGTATTTCCTCTCATGGATCAAGTGCTTGTAGATCGGATCAAGAGCCATGGACTAGAAGTGGCAGATCGTTTTATGGATTATGGAGCCACCATTGAGCTTTCACTTCATGGCATTGAGAAGAAGGTAAGGTAGTGAGTCCACTATACCCTCATCAATTTGTTCATTCTTGCTTTCATGTGGTTTTGGAGAACAATGGATAGATCGATGAGTTTGGAGCATATGTGGGCTATGTGTGAGATAGTCACTACCAAATCGAATGAAGCGCTTGAAGCAATAAGCATTCCATCAAGTCTGATAGTCAATGAGCTTCCAAAATCTCTGATAGCTAGATTGTGGGATCTTTCTTATTGAATTGTCTATCATAGATGACCAATGATAAATTTGGGTTTCATATCAACCCACATAGATTCATTTCCTCACAAAGAGAGAGAGAGAGAGAGAGAGAGAGAGAGAGAGAGAGAGAGAGAGAGAGAGAGAGAGAGAGAGACATTGTATAAAGAAAGTTGGTGGATATGCACACACAAAGATACCTACATACACAAACATAGAGAGAGAGATGCACAAAATGCAAGATGGTGGGCACACACACACACACATAGAACACATCAAACAAAGTGAGAGAGAGTAGGCATACCCATATATATATATAACACACATACATACATACATACATGTGTGTGTGTGTGTGTGTGTGTGTGTGTGTGTGTGTGTGTGTGTGTGTGTGTGTGTGTGTGCGTGCATATATATATATATGTGTGTGTGTGTGTGTGTGTGTGTGTGTGTGTGTGTAGAGCACATCAAACAAAGTGAGAGGGGGTGGACATATACACATAGATATACACACACACACACACACATATGGAGAGAGAGGGAAGGAAGGTGAACACACATGCATAGTGTTGTGTAGAGCACATCAAACAAAGTGAGAGGGGGTGGACATATACACATAGATATACACACACACACACACACATATGGAGAGAGAGGGAAGGAAGGTGAACACACATGCATAGTGTTGGGAAACATGGATCCTTGAGTATATATATAGCACATCAAACAAAGTGAGAGAGGGTGGACATATACACAAAGATGTACACACACACATACACATATGGAGAGAGAGAGAGAGAGAGAGAGGAGGGTGAACACACATGCATAGTGTTGGGAAACATGGATCCTTGAGTAGGGTCTAGCTATGGAGGAAAAAAGTTAATGATAAGAAGCATGATGATTGAGACTAGACATATTGACTGTTACTCAAGTAAATTAGGTTCCAAGAAGTCTCGCAGACAATGAGCTTGCAAAAGCTCCGATAGCTAGATTGTGGGATCTTTCTTATTGAATTGCCTATCATAGATAACCAATGATAAATTTGGGTTTCATATCAACCCACATAGATTCATTTCCTCACACACACACACACACACACACACACACACACACACACACACACACAGATGCACAAAATGCAAGATGGTGGACACACACACACACACATAGAGCACATCAAACAAAGTGAGAGAGAGTAGGTATACTCATATATATAGAACATACATACATGTGTGTGTGTGTGTGTGTGTGTGTGTGTGTGTGTGTGTGTGTGTGTGTGTGTGTGTGTGTGTGTGTGTGTGTGTGTGTGTGTGTGTGTGTACATACATATATGTATATGTGTGTGTATGTATATGCACACACATATACACACACATAGAGCACATCAAACAAAGTGAGAGGGGGTGGACATATACACACAGATGTACGCACACACAGACACATATGGAGAGAAAGAGAGAAGGAAGGTGAACACACATGCATAGTGTTGGGAAACATGGATTCTTGAGTAAGATCTAGCTATGGAGGACAAGAGTTAATGACAAGAAGCATGCTGATTGAGACTAGACACATTGACTGTTACTCAAGTAAATTAGGTTCCAAGATAGATTAGCTTGGACTGTTACTCAAGTAAATTAGGTTCCAAGATATGTAAAAACTAACCATATAAAGCTAGAGACTGTCACAAGGCCTCACCAAGTATAGGGAGGTTGTAGTACATAGGTTACATGAGGATTACAAAGCCTATGATTGGAGCATGCAAGTATATACAAGGCCTAAAAAAGTCAATGTGAATAGTGGAAATAGAAGGACTGATGAGGCTTGTCCTTCTGTTCTTGAATGTCTTCTTCTTCATGGTCTTCTTCTTTGAAAGTTATCAGGTAGTCCTTCTCTGTGATCTTTTCTTGGTATAACAAATTTTTTCAATGTGTCACGTTTTTTTTTTACAAAAGTCACAAACAATATATTTCTTTCCTTTGAGCTTTTTCTCTTCATCTAAGAGTGATGCTTTAATGTCTACTAGTTTTGGATTTGGCATTTTAATTAGCATAGTGGAGACATTACCAAATTCTGGAGGAAGACTCTTCACGAGAACTCCAATGTATACATCTTCATCCATTTTTAAATTAATCCTTCTTGTAAGTTGAGTTAACGGACTTTCCATATAATTAAGATGGTTGCAAATAATGTATTAGCCTTAATATTCAATCTAAAAAAATCAATTAAAAATCCATATTTTGAAGATCTAGATTGGGCGTCAAACAATGTGTCCAACTGTTCCCAAGTGGCATGAGATGTATCACACGTGTCTACATGGTAGATATAATAACTATCATTAAGCTCAAGCTTAATGATGGCTTTGGCTTTACCATCATTATTTTGCCATACTACTGGAAGAGCAGTATCTCTAGGTTTCTTTTCTTAGCCACTGGTTACTGACCAAAGGTTCTTCTTCATCAGGATCAGCTTCATCCTTGACTTCTAAGAGTGGAAGCCCATTCCTTTGAAGCGATATGACAGTGAAACTTTTCCCACATTAGATAGAACAAATAGTAGCAATTCAACTTTAGAAACTGAGGTAAATCCAGCAAGAGAGTTGGACAAGAAAAAATTATGCCAAAATACACAATAGCTATTAGTGTTTAAACAACACTATTTAGTATCAAGAGATGCTATCTTGAAGCTTAATGTCAAATGTTGATGCTTGATCTTCTTGAACCTTCATCTTGTTGAGTTTGAGGGTTGCACTTGCTAGAACGCTAATGGTACAATGGGACAGAGTTGCAATGGGTTGTTTAAGCCAAGGGAGTGAGAAAATGAAGTAATTTTTTAGCTTGAGATCAAAATGACTATAGTTGTCCTGTCATCAAAACAGGGACCAATAACTGGTAAATCAGCTCCCATGAGCTCCACAAGTTGAATCTCCTCAAACCCTTTGAGATGGAGGGCCCTAACTAATGGATCTAAGTCCCCCTAATAGGTTTTCTACTCTTTTAAGTTGAGAGATCTAAGCCTTCAAAATGGTCATTGACAAAACTGCACCCAAATTTGGGAAGATCTAAGCCTTCAAAATGGTCATTGACAAAACTGCACCCAAATTTGGGAAAATATAAATGCTAAGCATGACGCACATAAATCTCCTTGATTTTTATGCCATGAAGTTTCATCTTAACTTGAAGAACAAATCCTAAGAAGAAAGCTTAACAAGATATGGCTACTCCAAAAGAGGTAGGTGTTGTTGGCTATGGATATCAAGAATGTTAAAGTAAAAATGAAGTAAGAGATGCAAGATTCCTGTGGAGCTCAACTAACCAAAGGTTGTGGTGGGGAGTTGGAAGAGCAATGAACTGAGCTAAATTGAGCCAACCATGGCTCTAGTACCATGTTGAGAAACACGAATCCTTGAGTAAGGTTTAGCTATGAAGGATGAAAGTCAATGACAAGAAGCATGATGAATGAGAGTAGACACACTGATTGTTACTCAAGTGAATTAAGCTCCAAGATAGATTAGCTTGGACTCATAAACATAATCTTGAGTAGAGAGAAAATACTAAAAGTACAAAGTACAATAGCATTCATCATTTACCTCAATGTCAAGTACATACTTTTATAGTTGTAGGATGGTTTTCCTTTTCTCATTGTGCCTATGGGATTCATGCAGCTTCTCCTAGGTTGTTGCATGTCCCTTGCCCTACTGCTACATACAAAAAGGCTGTCTTAGGAGTGTGATTGCATAAATCTCAACACATGGATGGATAGATGGAGAGAGAGAGAGAGAGAGAATGGTGAACATACATGCATAGAGAGAGACAAAGAGAGCGATGTGAACAAAGTGAGAGAGGATAGACATACACACATACACACAAACATCGAGGTTGATAAACATAAATTACAACATGATTTGTTGGATAGGGATTCTTTTATAGGCAAAGGAGAGAGGAGGGAGAGAGAGAGTAAGGGATGTGGAGGGTGGTGGTTGGAGAATTTTCTTTGTTAGAAAGGGGCCGCCAACAACCCTCTTTCTAGTAAAAATTTACACACACACATATAGCATGCATATATATATATATATATATATATATATATATATATATATCCATTTTTCCCAATAGAGAATACCCTTGTGTAGTCCATCTCTTGTGTGTGTGTGTGTGTGTGTGTGTGTGTGTGCGTGCGTGCGTGCGTGCATGTGTGTGTGTGTGTGTGTGTGACTCCTCTTATGAAATTATTTCACATCACGCAAAGAAAGAGAGAGAAAGATTCAAGACATTTTATAAGAAGTATATAATAAATTACCACTCTATGCGCTAGGACCTATGTAAGCATGGGTTATTAGGGTACTTGTAAAGCAATGGTGTTTATCCCTTTCATGTCTCTTTCTCTCTCTAAATGCATTCCTTATTAGCTATACTCCAAACCTTTTAAACCTACTTCTTGCAATATATATGGATGCCCCATGAGGTTGTTTATGCTCAAAATGACCTATGTTGATGCGTTTTGGTGAATTGGACTATTCAGACCATTTTTCCACATTTTTTCATATCTTGGAAGCTATAGAGCATGTATTTTATCTTAGAAACCCTTTCCTACAACCTTTGAATTAAGATCAATTTGGTTTAACGCTACAAAAATAAGATACATGTATTCTAAGGGTTATTTTGCCTTAGATTAATAGCCAATAAATTCCCAAAGGAATTGCAAACTGATTGTACGCAGCATTGAAGAGTGCACTTGCTATTATGTATTGCCTTTGCCATTGCAATGAGCACTTCATTCATAGTTTGTTGGTCTTATAGTTGACTATATGTTGGCTTCTTGGTATGCATTTGTCTTAAATTTGGGCTCTCTCTCTCTCTCTCTCTCTCTCTCTCTCTCTCTCTCTCTCTCTCTCTCTCTCTCTCTCTCTCTCTCTCTCTCTCTCTCTCTCTCTCTCTCTCTCTCTCTCTCTCTCTAGCATTCAACTAGATGAGCTTCCATTCACTTTTTTCAACTTTTATACATGGACCAATTTTTAGTATGTATTTTCATAGAGTTGGGCACCCTATCCTCTTTTGAGGCTCTTCGCTTGTCCCCATTACATATCACGCTTGGCTATGGAAACCCTTTTTCACTTAATCATGGATGGATACCTAGACATATACTAGAAAATTCTATAACTCACATGGGAGTGAACTTGTGGCTCTCACAAAATTAAATAAATTTACCAATCAATGATATTTTTGTTGATTCTTGCTAGAGGTTGGATAGATTATGTTGTATGGGGGCCAATGGTGTTGATGGTTCTTCTTGGAGGTTCACAAGGTACTTATGATGTTGTGCAATCCTAGGGGGTGTAACTACCTTATCTATGTAGTGGAACATTCTTATACCAGTGTAATCGAGAGACTTGAGGAGATCACTCATAAATATGTAAGTATATCATGTGGCTTCAAAAGAGGGGCTTTCTAAAATACCATTTTTACACGTTTTTTACACATAAAAGGATACCATGTAAAGGAGTTATTCATAGATTTTATAGAAAAAAAGGAGGGGGGGGATTCATAGATAATGGTATTTATAAGTAGGCCTTGAATTCACATGACATAGAGGGTTTACATATAGTGAATCCCCTGAGTTGGGAGATGGGTCAAACCCTAAGTATAGAGTGTCATCCTACACTTGAGAAGCCAAATGATGCACAATTCTATATGCATTGCAGTACTTAGGGTGATAGGTCGTCTAGGCATGCCTAGTAGGTCCTCCCCTTAGTATGCCCTGAGATGATGTAGTAGAGAAAGGGATAGAGATTGAGGCCTCTACATACAGTGATTATATGTGTTACTCGTTTCTCTTTCTCCTTTTCTCTTGCTAGAGATTAAGGCCTCCAAACATAGTGATTGTGTGTGTCTCTTTTTCTTCTTCTCTTTCATTTTTTAATTTTGGATATGTTCAAGGCATAGTGAGGAGTTGCAATATCCTTTGTAGGCATCCCTTGCCTAGTAAGTACTCTTTTACAAAACCCCCACAACTTGATGGATGACTGTAGAAAGAAGGGGTGTGTGCATGTATGAAACCTACTATCTACCATATCTTCCAATATAGTTGTACATTACAATGGCAAGAGCAATGCTCAAGAATGGAGCCACACCATAGAAACATGATTAATTTTTGCATTCACATCAAGAACAGGACTAGTAGCCCATCTTCTTATGGTGTGTATATTGCTATTTAGTAGCTTTACCCAGCAACCACATGTAGTTGCACATGGTGATGATGAATGCAAGCTCCAAGCAATTATTGAACTTTTGCATAGAGCTATTAAATGATGAAACCAAATCCCAATGCTAAAATAAATCAATATTTTCCACCTTGATTGCCTATGTGTTAGGGATTTTAGGGAAGTCATTCGAGCTACCTTAGAGTTGTCCCTTACTACATGGACCTTGTTTTTCTAGAGTGTTTCACTCAATTGCTCCAATGTATCATGTCCTCTTATTGTAGAAATCGCCCAACTTTTTCATTGGTATGAGTCAAGTGTTGATTCTACATGTCAATGTATTTTCTCTCTAGATGTGGCCTTGTCTATTCCTTTCATTCTCTTAAGCTTTAACAATTCTTCTTGTAAGGTATAGGTGATGGCCATCACTTTTTGCATTGATGAGGGTTCTCTGATCTTTTCCTTTCCCTTAGAGCTCCCTACTCTTTGATCTCATTTTTCTTCCACTTTTCTCATTATCTCCTCTTCCCTCTTGCACATATGCTCTAGGTAGGATTCTTATATAGCCATAATTAGATCTTCTTGCTCTTTCAAGAGGGTGGCCTATTATTGCTATATCTCCTTCAAGGAGTCTCTTATGGCTTCATTGATATCATTCCTTCCTTGCTTAGTCCAATGTGTCCTTTTCTTCTTTCCCTTCCATACTTCCTCCTCTGTCTCTTCCATCACAATGTCTATTCTTCTTCCCCATGTCCCTTTTTCCTACTCTATAATGCCTTGCTCTTGCTCTTGATTTTCCTATTGTACAGTATCTTGCTCTATTCCTCCTTCAATCGGATTGCACTTTGCCCTTGTCAAGTTTCCAATGTTGAAAACTACAAAACTTAAGGCACTCGAGGTGTTGGTTATGATCCCTATTAGGGAAATGTCATATACGATCACATTTCCCTTTGCTTTGGTTTTATGAGTAGCATTATAGACACCTTCAAAGGATATCCTGAGACCTCACAATGGATTCTGTGGTGGCAGCCCCTCAAGCCCAAAAACATTCAAGTTTTTTCCTTTATACTTTTTGATATGATATCCTCCATGAGTTCCTTTGGAAGTCTATTTGTTCACAAGTTGGATGTAAGATAAGAGAACATAATGTGGAAAACTTGAGCAGTGATTTTCATGTCTTCATCCTAGATGGTGTTGAATGGCAACCCTTCATTGTTTATGTTCCCCTTTTCATGCCACCTATTAGCCACCATTATTTCCTTCCTTGCCTTGTCATACTTATCTCCCCACATTTTTATGCCTAGGGATCTCTCTACTTTTTGTGATGTGAGTGCAATTGGGCAAGATTTCCTTTCACCACCTACTAAAAAGTGACTATGAAAATCTTGGTTCCTAGCCTATAGTTACAAATGAAGTTCATCAAATCAGTTTAAGATGTGCCATATGAATGGGGTTTATGAAGCAAGGGTTTAAAATCTTAGTGTTTTGAGGCTTTAGGCTAATCAAGCCTAATAAAGATGAACACATAACTTAATTTCTTCAAGATAGGATAATTTTTTTTATAGTGCCAATCTTTAGAGATCATTGTCTTACCATAGGCAATTGAAACTAGAGCTTTCAAAAGGTCATAAACAAACTATGATAGTAAAAATCTAAAATCTCTTTTCTTCTCTATTACCACAAAAAAAACAAAAACAAGAGCATGCCTTATGCTTGCACATGCAAGGTCCTAGCTTAGCAAGCGCCTTGCTTAATCCAACAATCCTCCTACTCATGAGCATAAGGTGACCCCTTCTTTACGAAAACCAAGTTGCCCCTAAGATTAAGCATCCCATGCGTTTGGATACATTGGACATATTTACCAAAACCTATTCTCAAGTTTCCAAAACTAATCTATCTTGCTTTGATCTACTCTAGATGCTTCCAAATTGGATTATGGTAGTCCTTGAATCAAGCCTTAATGGTTTCCCCCTAAGAAAATGTATTTTCATAGTGAGGGATGGATCATCATGGAAAATTCCATAACCTTTCTATCATTACTTATCTCTTTAGATTTCTTTCTTTATTTTACATGTTTTTAAGATTATATATATAGATGCTATTGAACTTGAGGGAAGGTGTTAAAAGTATGCAAGCTCACACCATCTCTTCACTAACATGTGAACAAATTTTTTTATTTGGAAAAAGTCATGGATAATATTATGATGGTAACATATTCCTGAGGTCATACATATTGGGATGCTATTGGACTTGATGGAAGGTGTTAAAGTATGCAAGCTCACACCATCTCCTGACTTATGTGGAAACAGTGTGCTTTTTATTTAGCAAAAGTCATGATTAATGTTAGAATGGTAACATGATGTAAACATATATTTATAAGGTCATACATATTGGGATCATGCAAATCCAACCTCTAGATTATTCACTAGGTTAGTTGAAATGAACTTAGCCTAGACTGAACTAATATGACAACAAAATCAAGAAACAACAATTGAATCAATTGGCCATAGCCATGCTATAGATGAAAATTATTAAATCTATAGCACAATGAAGCCATAGCTAGATGAAATCAAAAGTACAATGAGAATCATGGATGAGAGGCTATTGCAAGAAATCTACCTCTTGCTATGGTGGACATTGAGTATTCACCCTTAATGTTGGTGGGAAGGCAAGAACCCTCAAGCTCCAAGAAATGGAGAAGTTTATAAATGTGCTTAAAAGATATTCACAATGGCACACTCTTGCATTCCAGTCCCAATTAAGCTAATTTTCTCTAAGCTAAAGGATACAAGATTGTTTTATTACAATCCATCTCTACCCAAAAGCTTTTTCCTCAAAACTTGAAGAAGAGTAGCCTTATAGAAGCCTCATCAAAATCAAACATTGATTTTTTGGAATTTTTTCCTAAATAGGGTAGCTGTAGAAAATGGCTTATAACTTGGGATAGACATGTCAGATTGGTGAATATGAGGTATAAAAATGAAGTAGACTTTAGTAGGTATCCATCCATACCTTCAAAATAATTTGATATCAATATTTTGAATGCAAAAATTTTATACAACAAGTTGTCCATTGTTCAATGAGTTAGTATCCTCTTGGAGAAGCTATGGAAATTATTCCAAATATGAAGCGTGCTACCAAGAAGATTCTTGCATAGGCAATCCCTTCTATTTAATAAGATATTCCATGATAATACGATTCCTTAGAACATTCTTCCACTTGCCAACAATCCTCTTAGATTCATAGATGATTAACCAATCCTCATCAAGGGGAGGTAGTTCTTGAACAACTTGAATATCATAGCCAATATACTTTTTGAGCTAAGAAACATGGAAAACAGTGTGGATACAAGTGGTTGGAGGCAAATCAAGTTGGTAGACAATATCTCTTACTTTTCTTGAAATTTTATGTGAGACATAATAGCGATGAGCAAGCTTATTATGTCCACCTTTAAGAGAAGTATAACAAGACTTAGGTACCTTCAAGAATGCCCATTATCCCTCTTCAAAATCCACTCGCCTTCACTTATCATCAACATAAGATTTCATAGTCTCTTGTGCCTTCCTAATATTTTCCTTACATTGCTTCATTAAGGTGTCCATATTTTCTAGTTCTTTCTTAGCAAGGGAATTTAGTTCTTTACAAAATAATGCTAAAGGTACTTGAACCTTGTAGCCATATAAAGCCTCAAAAAGTGACATGCCTATACTCATGTGGTATGTGTTTTTGTAATAAATCTCCACAAGATGAATCCAATGATCCCATACATTTTGTATGCCATGGCAAAAGTATCGCAAGTAGACTTCCAACCACTTGTTGACTCTTTCAATTTGACCATCGGTTTGTGGTGGGTGGTAAGCTATACTTAGAGTTAATTTTGTTCCCACGGAAAACTCCTTTGAATTGATCTATTGCCACTTATTTGACTGAATACTAGACTTTGGTGGATATAAAATGGATTGATTTAGTAAGATTATCAACCACAAAAAAAAATACTATTCCAACCTTGCTTAGTGGTAGGTAATGCCATAATAAAGTCCATATTAATATCAGTCCATTTAACATGTGGAATGGATAATGCCTGAAGTAGACAACTAGGAAAAAAATTGGAATCTTTATTTTGTTGGCATGGTAAACATTGTATCACATATTCTTTGATGTCTTTTCAAAGTCCTTTCCAATAAAAGCATTTATGGATCTTATCAAAGGTTTTAAAAAGCTAGTATGCCCTACTAAAGGAGAAAAATGCATCTCTTGTAAGATCCTTTGCGAAAAGCTGTTTAAGGAGTCAAATATACTTTGCCTTTGAACCAAATAAGTCTATTTTGTCACTTGAAATTGGAAGATTTAGATTCATTGCCTTGCTCGAAATTTTTCATGATGTTGATTGTTTGCTCATCTAACAAATATCATTCTTATATGTCTTGAATCTAATCTTTGTGGAGAGTGGAAATAATAGAAACGGAACATCCCCATATCCTAGATAATGCATTTGCCACTACATTAACCTTTCTTGCCATATAAGAGATCTCAAAGTCATAGCCTTGTGATGTAGCTAACCATCTTCTTTGCTTAGGAGATAGGGTAGGTTGTGGAAGAAAATACTTCAACACTCAGTGATCACTTTTGACTTTTTAAAATGGCTGCCATAAATGTAGTGATGTCATTTCTTAATGGCATGAAGCATGGGCGATATATCTTACTCATAGATGTGGAGTTCCTTTCTTTGGCATCTAACTTTCTACTTTCATAGGCAATAACAACATGTTCTTGGCATAGAATAGCCCCAATACTACGACTACTAGCATCAACATAGATGGTGAATTCTTTGCAAAAGCTTGACATATTAAAATAGGAGCTAAAATAGGAAGAATTTTCAGCTCATCAAAGCTCTTTGTGGCTATAGCATCTAAAATGAAAGCATCTTTCTTGAATCTATCAGTGAGAGGAGCTACTACATGGACATAGCTCTTGATGAATCTATGATAAACAGAGGATAGTCTTAGAAATCCTCTCAATAAAGTAGAATTTTGTGGTATGGGCCAATCTTTGATGCATTGCACCTTCTTTGGATCCACCTTGATCCCTTTCTCAGCCACAATATGACCCAAATATTCTACCTCACTAGCTATGAAAGCACACTTGCTTTTCTTTGAAAAAGCTTATGTTGTCTCTATATAAGGACTACACCGACATGTTGTAAATGATCCTCTCTATTCCTATTGTATATGAGAATATCATCAAAGAATACAAAGACAAATCTATACAAAAATGACTGTAAAACCTTATTCATAAGAGCTTGAAAAGTAGCACATGCATTGGAAAGCCCAAGTGGCATAACCAAGAAGTGGTAGAGACCCCTTTCTATTCTAAAAGCCATCTTGTACTCATCACCTTCTTTCATCCTAATTTAGTGGTAGTGTGACCTCAAGCCAATGTTTGTAAACACCTTAGGATCCTTGAGTTCATTTAGCAAATTATCAATACAGGGGATTGGGTACTTGTTCTTTATAGTGCTCTTGTTGAGGTCCATTTGCCACTATTTTGCCACCTCTTTCAGTACCTATTTTTATGTGCCTAGCTCTTGAGCTCCATTTTAGACTCAATTCTTGAGCTCCATTTGCCACTTGTACCTTCGGTAGGGTGTCCATCTCTTAAGGCAATAAATTCAACTCAAATAATGATTTGGCATTGATAAAGCTATGTGTGCTACTAATATCAATAAGAATATGAGAAACCTTAGAATTGATCACACCTTTGGGCCAAAATGTATTCTCTCCTTTATAACCCATTCAAGCATCTTGGGATATAGAATATAGGATGGATGAGCATGCAAGAACTAAACAATTATCCATGGGTAATCCACCTGGATCAAATGGACCACCTAAATTGAATGAAAACCTATTGACCAACTCTAAATCCTCCTATATAGACTGATCACCATGGTCATGCACCTTATCACAAGTAAGAGCTATCTCCTCTTGTATTTGACTTTTCTCATGGGCTTCATCTTCATCTAAATATTCTATGATCACCACATTAAACTTTACACTATTAGCTTTACACTTTTGTTTATGATCAAGTGACTATTTTTCTCCATATTTGAAACATAATCCTTTCAGGTTCTTGTCATTAGAGAAGGGCTTACTGCTAATGGTCTTGGGTGATTGTTTAGCTCCACTTTCAGTTTTCTTAAAATCCCCATTTGGATTAGTATTATACCTAAATTTATTTCCTTGTTTGAAAGTATATGGTGTAGGTATGTAGGATTCTTGCTATAAGTGTTTGAAGCCCTATTCTCATGTCTATAAGGCTCTCTTTGCTAGCTACACACTATCCAATCCTTGTTGGCTGATTTTAAATTACAAGTGGCTCCTAGCTTGGGTTGAAAAGAGCTCACTTCCCTTCTATATTTTTGGTTGTGACGTTCAACATACTATATGGCTGCATATACATTCATAGGCTTTGTTGCTCCCACCTCTGCTAAAAGGTATGAATCTAATTCAAAAATATACTTATTCAACTTTGTTGAATCAACATACATGGAAAGGTTAGGAAATAGTTGGAATACTTCCTAATTGTAGAACCTTGTTGTCTAAGATCATACCATTTCCTTTTTAACCTTTCTTTTTCCATTCGAGATACGAAAACATGTGTCATGGCTAATTTAAAGTCCTCCCATGTATGAAAAGCTTGCCTAATTTTCCTCATGTATCTCCACCATATGTGTATATTTCTCTAAGTGTAAAATTGTGTAGCAAATCTCACCCAATTTTACTCATGTATCTCCACCATATATGTGTGTATTCCTCTAAGTGTAAAGTTACATAACACATCTTTGCCTCATCATGGTGTGGATAGAGGGTAAAATACATTTCCAACTTATTGATCCATTCTTCAAACTTCATTGGTAATGGATTGTCCCCTTTGAATTGTGGTATGTTGATTTTCTCTTTGTACTCTCTATCATAGTGATAATGATGGCCTTTGTTGTTGAGTAAACCACTTGATTGTTACCTTTTGAGAGAGATTATTCAATATCGGCAATCCATGGTTATTGTTAAAGGATTATTGACCATTCTTCTTGTTGCCAAAAGAGTAATGGCCAAATGAGTTAGTTCCATGTGACTAATGATTATGAGTGGGTTGAATAGATGAAATCATTTCCTCAAGATCATCATCATACTGAATGCTATTCTCTCTTCTTGAATCTTCTTGAAGATGTTGACTTTGTCTATTCCTTACATATTAGGCATTTGAGAGTTTTGTGGATAAATCTATTTATAGAAAGAGTCACACCCATGAATGTCTTCTTCTTTACTAGCATGTTGAGCTTTTTCAAGCTGGTCATGATCCTTTAACGAGTCAAAATTTGGTCTTCCCCTATTCCAAAAGTTAGAACGAGGCCGAAATACTTCTTTATCTCTTGATGGACCACCCTATTCATAGGTTGAGTGTATTAACTAATGGGTTGCCCTTGACTTGACATTGTTATTTGGAATTGATGACCCATTATCATTGACAAGTGGAGTGCTTTGCCACTTATTACTCAAGTTGCTAAGAATAGTGATCATCTAATCAAACTTATTGTCCAACAATTCATTATGCTACCTAAACTTCTCAAAGTGATTGACCATTTGTCCAAACTTATCATCTGTTGTTTTATTCAATTGAATGATATCCTTATCCATGCATTCAATCCTATGAGAAAGTTGTGGGAACTCGTTTGAATCATGTGATACATTTGCTTTAGACATATGTGTCTCTTGGCCATTGTGATTCTTTATGTATGTTGCCATAATTCCTATCATTTTGTCTATGGTTTGTTGCTCTAATGGATTTATATTTGCTTGATACTCAGCTAAGTCTTCATTTATGCTCTTCGACATTTTCTCTTTCTTCTTGTTTCTAGCCATTGGAATGATTGTAGTAAAAGCAAACAGTCAATCAATAAATGGGCTATAACAAGAGTTTTTGCCCCTTCAATTCTTATGTTTATAGGCTCAAAATGAAGCTTAGTATGTGTAGGCAGGGAAATTTTCTGAAATTATAAGTTAGAATTGGATAACGAGTAGTCCCAAACTACAACAATGTACCCTACCTAGCTATCCAACAGCTATTTTTAGTGACCACATGTAAGAAAAATGGGCATAACTCTTGCTCCACAATTTTGATTGCCAAACTTCTTAGTTAGAATTGAAGCTTTATTTTTCCTCTATATGTGGAGTACAAAAGTCCTATGTTAAAATTAAAATATTTAATTTTAAATTCACTTGTTTATTGGTTGTCCAAACTGCAATAGCAACTTGTAATTGCCATGTTTTGTTAAATTTAATCATGGATATGTATCATAAACTTATGCCTAATAAAGTACAACATGTGTACCCTTCAAATACCATATAGCCACCTATAAAATGTTTGTAAAGTTGTAATGACTTATAATTATTTTGTATTTGCTACCTTGTTTCACTCTGTTTTAGTGCCATGTTTCCTATTATCTTCAATCTTCTTCCACTCTATCCAGAGTGGTCTTCTGTAGTCCTCCACCTATAGTGAGGAATAAAACAGTGGATGCAACACCTAAATGGCTTTAGAACTCCATAAGGTGTACAAAGTTCCTTCTAGGAGGCTAGGTTGTGCACCCCTACGAAGTCCTAAATAGCAAGGGAGAGTCACTTCTATTTTGTCTTGCTATCTTGTCCATCTTTGACCTTTTTTCTTGATCAGTATGTAGGCATAGTTAGTGTTCTAGAAAAAAAGGATGCTTTGCATGGCTAAAATAAAGTTCTTGGCATTCAATGAGATGCAAAAATTTGAAAGTTGAATGAGATGAAGAGGGTTGAGAAAGGTTCACCTTTAGTAATCAATGGCTCAACTGATCTATTAAACTCACCTTTTATCATTTTCTTAGGTATCTCAATGTATAGGATCACCAGAAATCAATATTCAAAGATTAGTCAATCGTATGAGCAAGAATTCATTAAAATTTTTGGATTAGAATGTACTATCATGCATGTTTCAATCATGAAAATATTAATTATGGAAATCAAGCTGAAGGGATGAATTATCTATCATTTCATGATAGAGATTCAATCAATCAATGAATGGACATTAAATTCCAACATAAGTGGATTGAATTTGTCAAACAAAGATCACATACCCAATTCAACCCCTCCTTTAGTAATTGGTAAAGTCTCAACAATTGGAGAGATTAGAAAGAGTAGATGATACCCTATTTACTATTTGAGATTGATGTAGCTTGTTGAAATAGATCAATTGCCTTCACAATAGTTGATGGGAACTCCATATAAACCTTCCATTGATTAAGAGTTCACTTGAAGTATTCAAAAGCCTCAAGAATGCCAATCTTAAACCATTGTTTCTTGTAATGATTGAAGAGTGATCAAATACCCCTAAAACTAAACCATTGCCTTCAAGTAAGGCTAAAGATCAATCCCAAGCTTCAAGAAATACTTTAATTTTTTATTAGAAATAAGAATCCAAGTGATTTCAATAATCCATAACTGCCCAAGCATTCAAGAAGAAGGAAATGCTATGAACTCAAGTCTATTGCTTCAATGTTAGATCAATCTTAATGGAGTGACCTTGCACTTGATACTCTGAAGTAAAACACTTTATAATTCTTATGTTTAAATCACAAGTTGATAAAAATTTTAAATAATTTCATGGCTACCCTTTTTTTTTTGCAAATTAGAGACCAAGAATTCTCTACATTTTATCCAAATGCTTCAATCTTGCCTCCTCATTACATGTTGAAGGTTAAGAATGGTGTATTTGAGTAAAAGCCCCATGAAATTTACAAGAATTAAGCAAGATTTAGCTTGATATCCACCATAAACTCCATCGATAGGTATTATTGCTCTTGCAACCACACAGCCAAGACCCATAGACTGCTTATTGCTTCAAGTGTTTCAAGCTAAGAGTTATGGCTACCTCTCAGTCATGTGCACTCTCCCACACACAACTATAATGGGTTTACCTTTGAATCCAATTGAGTTGCCTCCTCCCACAAATCCACTGATAGCTCCACGATCCAAGATTTGCTCTCAAGCAAGCTCCATCTCCAAGCTCTAAGCTTTGACCTCCATAGCCATGTGCACACGAGAAAGAAAAAGAGAAGAATGTGATGATGAAGAGAGGAGAAGAAGAGCTTCTCCAAGGTCCCTCACACACTCACACACACACTCCCTCTCTCTCTCTCTCTCATACACAAGAATGCAGCAAGAGCAAGAAGCAAGAAGAGAGCAAGTTTAACCACACACCAAGAATGAGCTTCTCCATTCACTTTTTGACTTTTATATATGTCCTATCTCCTCCTTGGGTGGCTATTCCCTTTTTGGTCTAGCCTTTGTCCATTCCTCCACCCTTTTTTCTCCCCCTTCCTATTAGCATTGGCCTTATCCCATAGCTCTCATTCTTTACAACTTACACGAGAGAGAGCTCGGTGCTCTTTTACAAAATAAATTACAATGCACATAGCGCTCTTCTTACTAAAATATTAAGGTGTGCTTATTCTTGTCCACTTCCTCTTCCTTTAGAATTTTTCATACACTTCATATCTTCGGATTTTTTTTAGTGCATCTTTGTCCTCCATCTTCCTCCTACCTTGGAATTGTCTTCCACTTTTAATTTTTCAAAATTTTCCATCTTGGTTTTTCGAGGGTTGATATTAGCCCTCTCCTAACTAAGTTCCAGCTCCATGGCACTTGATGGTAAAGATTGAAAATGTCGAGGGCCGGTGTGAAATGGTTCTTGGAGCCTTTGGAAAGGTAGGTCAGCTTGGAGATGCTCTATGAAGTAGGTTTTGAAGGTTGCCGATGTCGAAGATAGATGGTTGGTTGAAGAAGGCCTTCGTAGTTGTTGGCTTGCTGCACCACTGCACAATGTACCTAAAAAGAAGAAGAGTGTGCTTCCTAGGGTATATGTCTACCTTACCATCATGCAATGCATTGTGCAAGTGATGGTGGATTGGGAGATGGGGCAAGCCTAAGGTGTTGTTCCACACATGAGGACCTAGCTCGTGTAAAGAAAGGTGCTATGAGTGACTTAGGGAGACATGTCTATCAAAATGTATTGTCCTTGATGTGCCCTAAGTTGTGAAGTGGGGGAGGGCTAGGGTGCTCCTCCCTAGGTGTAGCGATTGTGATCATCATAGAGCACAAATGGACAGATTTCATTTTTGTTTACTTTTCTTTTCCACTTCTTTCTATTATTTTCTTTTCTTTTTTTTAAAGTACAAAGGAGCACATTAAGCGACATCCTGTTCATGGGCAAGGAGCCAAGCTATGTGGAGGCTTAAGGGATTTGCTTAAAAAGGCCCTACTTTGCATATAGCCCTTCAAGTTAACTCTTATATTGAGGGGCATAGATGAAAAAAAAAGGGTGGTTGCATGCAGTGAACCTATTGTCACTCATATCCTCTAATACTGTCATATAAAATGTTGGCAAGAGGGTACTTCTCATCATGAGATGGACCATTGAATAGCTATCTATTCATGCATTAATATCAAAAAATATCTTCCTCTACAATAGGCTTTTGTTTTAGTACTACTCACAGAAGGCATAGATAATTACATGTGGTAATGAAAGCCAGATCTAGGCAAGAGGAGAATTCTCTGAGGAAGCCTACTATTGATGGGTGGAGGTCCCTTTGAGTGAAGGTTAAGCATTCCTCAAGATGCAACATTCATATTGTAGATCATAGGGAAGTCATACCTACCATGTACCTCTCAGTTAAAATCAACTTCAATCCTTCGTGGGTAGGGCATCCCTCTCATATGGTAGGGTGTCACAAAAAGCCATCGAGGCCTCTAAGTTAGAGTCCCAGATGTTTCTACACCACTTAGGTTGAGGCGTATACCCTTCCACCTTCTTGGACACCTCTACGGCCTTGTCTTCCCAATAATACACATGCTCTTGTTGCCACTTCATGGGGTGTCTCATTCTCTCCTCCAACCATCTCTTTCCTAGCCTCGTAATGAGCTTTATCACATCCTCTACTACCCTTGGAGAAAAAACCCTATCCAACATCTGAGGAAAGGTGAAGGTGAATTCAAAGGAGCACCTGCAATTTTCCCACTACTCCCACATTGCAAGTTCTTGGCCCCAATTTATAGGGTTGCACTCCTCTCCTTGAGGGATGGCCACATCTAGAACTTGTAGCAGCTTGACTTTGGAGTTTTTTGTGTGCTAGTTCTACTTGCTCTCTCCATTGTGCCTCATTTCAACCATTCTTTTAGGTGATATGGTTTCATCCACTTGCTCTTATGGTTGTGCTTATGGTTATAGAGGGGGGCTTGGTTCATGCAGCTGCTCTTCTTTTATGTGCTCATGCTTAAAGTAGGGCCCCTCTTCATGGATTGGCTCTATCAGCTCTTGTGGGAGAGGTTGTACTCATTGCTCCAGCTCCCCAAACCCTAGCAATTCAAGTTCTTGCATGGTTAATCCAAGTGTGATCAAATGGGCTCTTTGCTCCTCCAATCCTAATGCTGGTGCTAGGATTGGGTGCCTTGGCATGGATTCCATGCTTAAGCGCTCTCCTTGCTAGCTCTAATTTCCTTTTGTCTTCCTCAATTGTCTCTTCCTCTCTTAACTAGGTTACATTTAGCACTATGTTTAAAAAGGCTCTTTATTGCTCCAACATCCCTGTCTCTACCACTACAGCTTTGCTCTCTGCCATGAGTTGTTCACTCTTTGAATGGGCAAGTCGGTAAGCTAAGTCTTTAGTTCTTGCATCATTCATGGCTACCCATTCTTTTAATTTCTCTTTCATCTACTCCAACCTTGATTTTGGCATTGGGCTAGGGTGGTAATCACCTCCTCTTGCTCTCACCATAATATATCCATTTTCTCCTTTTCTTGCTTTCAACGCTCTACTTGTTCCTTTAGGATTGGCTACCCACGGAGAGCTACTTGGAGTTGGTTATGTAGTTATGCCATCTTTCTTCTTACTTCTTGCTCACTTTGTGCCTTTGCTTCTTGTAGTTCTTTTGATAGATGTTCTCTTTCTTGCTTCAACCTATCAACCTCTTCTTCAAGGCATTGTATGTCCTGAGATACAAGAGTGCATTGTGCCTCTTGAGCAATCTAGCTCTCTCTTTCTGGTCATCTACCCTATTTTTTTAGGTAGTAGGTTGCAAAGTCATTATTTTCTTCTTCTAGCTCGGCACGCCTTTTTCTCTTTAAATATCTTGTCAAGTTGGCACTGTGGTTCTCTTACCAGCTTGTCGTACTCTTTTTTGTTGTGCATGGCTAAGGGCACTAAAGTAGTTGATACTTCTAGAGGTGAGGTGCCTTCGGCCCTTGGCATGATTTAGCATCAACTATGTCACTGGCCTTTTAGTTCCTGCAAACAAGTGGGGTTCTTTCGCTTTGTGCAGGTGTGAGTTCTTGCACTTTGCTTACAAGGTACTACACCCAAGCCATGACATTGCTTTCATTGACTACCCTCTCAATATGGTTCCTTGTGTTGAAGTGGGTGTCACGGCCATCATTGGGGGGGTTTGCATGCAGAGGAGCATTTCCCTTGCCGTCCACCACTCATCTTTGTCCCACCTCTTCTGCAATAGCACTTGTGCTTGGCACATCCACCCGTATGGGGCTCATCATAGCTAAATCCTAAGATCCAGAGGGTTGTTCCATTGATCTTATAATGGCCAATGTTATCTACTTTTCCTCCTCTTATCTAAGGTATTTCTTCCTCTTTCTCTTGTTTCTTCTTGTGCTCCTCTTTGACTCTCCTAGATTCCTCTTCCACCCTTTGCAGTTCTTATTTTTTTTTGCAGTGGACCACATTCTCCTTATAGGGATTTTTAGCGTGATCCTTCTTCTTCCTCCTCGGCTTGATATCTCTAAGCCTTGTTGTTTGCTGATTGTCCTTTCACTTGAGACTTCTTGCTACTGAGTGGTGCAGTCGGCTTCTTTCTCCTTAGCATCTTGTTCTACTTTTTCATGTGTTGTTGATCTCTATTGAATTCTTCATCCCCCTACTCTTTTACTAAATGAAGCAGTAGAACTCCATGGAGTAAGGGAGCGATGTTTCTCTTAGATCGGCGATGGTTCAAGGGTTTTCTCTACTACTTTTTACCTTTCCACCTCCCCCAAGACTTCCTAGATTATAGCCATCAAAACCTCTCTGAACCCTATGATTGATGCCTTGGACACTGGTTTTTCCCTTTTTGATTCCACTGTTATAGTAGCTAGAGACTCTCCCCTACTACCCTTGGCATTGTTGCTAGCACCTTTACTAATATATGGATTGTTTTTTAGACATAGCATTCGAGTTTACCTCATCCAGTGTGTTTACTGGAAGGCTTTTGAGCAAGGGTACTCCTATTTTGTTTATGAGGGTGTTATACCTTTGACTTGAGAAGAGGGTGTGGACCATCTTCACTTGTTCCCAATCTAATGGTGGGATTAGAGATATCAACCAAGCCGATCTCGTCATTCTTGTAGACTTTCTTCTTGTCCATTCCCAGCATTCTGTAGACATCTCTCTTCGGCCTCTTCTCTAGCTTGTCCACTAGCCTTAAGGCCTTCTCCACAAATTTTGGGCTAAGTTTAACTTCCACCCTTCTAGTGGCATCTCCTTGCCTAATTATTACCATGCCATTGTTCTTCTGGGCATTGAAGGCCTTCAAGAACTCGGTGCATTTACTATGGTCTATGTCTTGCCCCACCTTCTCTAGATACTCGGCAAGATTGCATTGTTCTATTATCCACCTAACTGCCTCTTCAGATGTCACTAGCTCCCCTAGGTTATGGATACTATGGTATTTTAACTAGTTGAAGGCATGTATTTTCTTTGTTTCTCCTCATAGAACAGGAGCCTGTTGGTTTTATCCTATTGGCCTACCATTTGGGTTTCTGTCACCAAATGACAACCCACAATAAGTTCTCCTTAATGGACATTTCTTGTATGGAAGGTAAAGGGATTAGAAAAAACATTATCAGACGATGAAATGTATAACTCACAAAATGAGAATTTCCACATCAATCGATCCATATATTTCACACAAGCACTTCATGGAGCATTTTATTAAACAAAGAAGAAAAATCCATTTATCATTTTCTTTGAAGTTCAACTCTTATTTTGAATTTTCAATCACTTTTCACTTTACCGCCTTTCGCTTGGAAATGATAAGAATCTTTCCTAGGATTCTAGAAATAAATGTGTAAGGCCCTTCAATGTGTCCATGGTGTGCCTTACTTTTTCAAGAGCCAATCGTAAAGCATTGGGTTGTACTCTAGTGTTGCATGATAGTCCATATCTTGTGTGTGAATGCTCACTTGTGTGATATAAGTCAGTATGTCGGTCAAGAGGTCACCCAAGTTGACTCAGCTTGCAATGTGGAGTTCCTTATCCGTTAGGATCCTATCCAAGTATGGATGTAGTATGATATTGTCTTTTAGTGGCTGATTTCTTGTCATGGCTAATACCCCCTAAATGAAGTTGGGGATACATATGTCAGGCCATACTTAGAAGTCTTAATGGCACATTGTTGCTCCGCATTGGTCATGATTTGATAACCCTATTGAGCCCATGAAATGTGCGGACTATACCACTTGCATAAGAAATTGGACTCAAACTCAACTAATCATTGGAGCTGAGCAAGTTCCTGTGGTGGCATGGGAGTTTTTTCTTCTTGTAGGATGTGATTAAGCATTGACTTAAGGCCTATTCTCGTGAGATTTCATTGGTAATCGTCTCTTCTGCAATGGTGGAGGCCTTAGTGAAGATCTATTCATATTCTTCCTAAGAACACAGCAAGGAATGTACCTTATTTGCTATGGGTTTGTCAAGTAGGCCTAGGTCGAAATGTTTGTAACTTCTAGTAGACAATATGAAAGTTGAATCCAATTGTAAGATGCACATCATAAGGCATCCCCTATATCCATGGCCATGTTGGAAGCCACTTCAAGAATGGATCATCGTTGCTACAATGGATTAAGGCCTGCTGGCGGCTTTGGTTTAGTTGGATCTGACAAATTGGTACGTGGTATTTCCAACTTGGGATTCTCATTGGGTTTGGTGAGCTTGGTTTGAGAAGTTTGAAGCTCGGTTTTGATGCTTTCTCATTCATTTTTGTAGTGGTGATCACATCAGAATCATTAGGCAAGAGCTCATTAACAATTGGATGCACATTGGGATAGGGTTGAGCTTTTGATCAATAGACCATTGGAGCACTTAGGGATTGAGCACCCTTCCTCTTAGTTTTTCTCCTACCCTATTTTGAGTTATGTTTCTGAGCCTTATTTTTTGGAGCATGAGATGAAGGATCATACATGCCACTTGTGAGTTTAGGCAACCACACCAAGATATTACCTTTGTAGTAACATTGGGCATGCAATAGGGCTTTTGGGACCCAATGTAGCCTAGTCACATATGAATTATAGAAGTGCCAACTCCTCCGTTTAGGTCTAGAGTGAGGCATGGAAACTATGAGTTTCAAATGATTGGCATTTGTGAGGCTGGGATCTATGCTTGGAAACAACTTGATTGTGTGGATTGTAGCTTTGGTTGTGGTCTCTAGATATTGGTGGGACTTCACCATGGGTGCATATTGTGGTGTACTACCCCCTTCTTAGGGTTGACATGAGGTTTAACTACTAGTAGCACTACATGCTCTTAGATGGCCATGATGCCCTTGCTAAAATTCATTACTATTCTAACATTGCCTATGGCAAGGTGGATACACTACTGCAAGTCATAGTTGCGATTATAGTGAGCTTGTTTGTTGAACACATGACCCAACAATGATTCCTTGCCAACATTTTGTTTATTAGGTAGCACATAAAAGATGATGGGGTAGGCTCTCAGTCTCGATAAAAACCATTAGTTTGCATTTGTACAAGAGTGGATAGGACTACCTCTCAAATGAGCTAAGTTTTGTATTGGTTGGTTGCAATTGGGTTTGACCCATGGTGGTCCAATGATCATATATTAAGATGTTAGAGTCATCTCCCTCATTAATTAGTGCATCAATGGTGTATGCCTTTTTAGTGGTCACTATTATTTGTAGATAGGCTTATGCTATTGTTTCCTCATCCTCCTCTAGTTCACTAATGGTTGCAACACTCACATTCATTGGGGATTCTATCATGGGAGGTTCATAGAGTGGGTGTGATGGAGGGTGATACATTTGATGCAACTTCCGTTGAAAAAGCCTATGCCTTTTTCCTCCAAGGTTTCAAGTTCCATATTACATGTTCTACTGATATTGTGAACCTTGAAAGGTCCCAATCCCCTGATTTTCATCTTTTGCTTATGTCCCTTAATAGAGTACAATAACACTAGGTCTCCTTGCTTGAAGTCTTGTTGTTTGACATACTTTTCAAACCAACTCTTGCATCACACCTTCTTATAGATTAGGACATGGGTTGCAATGAGACGAGTCTCAGATAGGCATTCTAGCTCTACCAACAACCAATTTCTTCATGCTTCTTTGCCCTCCCATCTCAGTTATACTCAAGCTTGGAAAGAATAAAGAATTCCACTAGTAGAATCACTTCGGTTGCATAGGTCAATTTGAATAGGGTCTACCCTATGGCCATTTTATAGGCAGTCCTATATGTCCACAAAGCTGCCATGAGCTTGTTGTTCCAGTCAATGCTGCATGAAGCAGAGACTACCTTTGTTAGGACATTCACTAAGAACTTGTTTGTGTGGATATAGCTTAACCATCAGCTTGAGGATAATATGGTAAGGACTTCCTATGGATTATCAAGAAGATGGATAACAAGTGAGAAATCACTTCATTGATGAAGTGTGTGCCTTAATCACTAACCACCTCTATGGGACAACCAAACGGTGAGATTACTTACTTCCAAAGGAACTTGGCCGTGATCCTAGCACCATTTTTGCAAGTTTCTTGAGCTTTCGCCCACTTGGTCGAATAGTTTGTGGCAACAATGATGTACTTGTCTTGTGAGTATTATGTTATAGGGCTAATTATACCAATGAAGTCGATTCCCCATTTCTCAAATGGTTGGTGTGCAATCACTAGGGTCAACTCAATTTTGTCCTTACGAATAGGGACTTTGTTCTTTGGCACTCATCATAGTGCTTCACAAACTTGGTTGCATCACGGAATAGCATTTGCCGCCACAATTCAAACTGGAGCACCTTGTGTGATGTGGTATCTCCACAATTGAAATGTTCTGGTCGATTGGAATACCTTGTTCACTAGAAAGGATATGACATCAATGATCACACTTGGGAACTTGTAGAGAATATCTCCAAAGAGCACCACTTAAAGTTAAAGAATTTCATAAGAGTAATCCAACGAAACTTAGACCAAACCACCAAGCTGCTCCTCGTGGAACTTGTCGCTAGAGGAGGGGGTGATGTCACAAACATGCCATGATCAAGTGTATGGATTAATTCTCGATCATGCCATATGAATCCACACGCCATTAGAACACACCCTTAACGTGATATCCTTGAGCTAACCATGCAAACCCACTCTTGCCATGTCATCATACAACCTTCTAGGAGATACACAATATCATCGCATGCATCATCCATGATGTCATTATGAAACATTCTAGAAGATCTTTAGCCGCCCTGTAACACCTATAAAAGGAGGGGATTGCCATCGAGCTCCTCAGCCTTGCCAATGCCAGCCTTGGAAGCTCCAGGAGTCAAAACCTCCAAGTAAGTAACTTTGAGTTCCACTTTCAGTTCTTGTCTAGTCATGGTATATAGTCTTGTCTTGTCTTTCATTATACTCCTATTGTCTTATCACCTTGTAATCTCATAGTACGAGATCTTGTATAGTATTGTCTTGTATCTTATTCATCCATGTCAAGGGAGATCTTGTAATTCTAATATCTTGTATCCATACCTATGATCTTGGGTTATGGGATCCTTCATATCCTATCGAGTCTCCTTGTCTATACCTATAGTCTCAGTTAGTAGGACTTTCGGTATCTTATTATCATTGTACCTACACCCCTACGTGGGATGAACTTGAAATCAAAATTCTAGTAACAAATCTTGCATCTAGTCTAGTCTCTCGAGCATGGTGTCTAGTGCTTCCATAATACTTGATTCTGTAAGCTAAAGCCTTCGACAACACTTTGTAGGGAATGTTAAGCATGGTTAAGGGCCTCCAATGGTTGGGCATCACCCTTCCTTGAGCCTTGGGGATCAACCTGATGAGGCCTTCATTGACAAAGGAAGGAATCTCACTTAGCAAGTCACATAGATCAGGAATACACACCTTCGATAGAGCCCCATAAAATTCCACTGGGAATCCATCTATTCTCGGGGACTTCCCTTTCTTCATGGACTTGAGAACATATTAAACTTTTTCTCGAGTAAAGGGCCTTCCCAAAAGAAACAAAGCTCATACACAAGAAGGTTAGAAATCTTATCACATAATCATTAAGGTAGGAGAAATATCTAGTGAGTCGTTTTATATGTCACCACCATCCAAAGTCAATTGGGGTTATGAAAATGATACTTTCTAGTACGCTTTTTGGAGTTGTCAATACAATACTCAACCTATTGCCAAGAGAAAGCCAAAGCCTAAATGTTAGCCAAAAATTCATTAGGATTCATGATTCTCGGATTGAGGCATGATGCAAAGGCTAGTCATATCCATTAAATGAGCTTTCCAAATCCATACAAAGGCAAGTTGAGGAAAGCCAAGTTGACAAGTGATAAACCTTGTCAAAGTTCTCTATTGATGCACCTTCCTTACAAACATGTTTCATAGATTTGCACAATTTGTTATTCAATTATTTGGACTTTTTATGCACTTACAAATGCTTGAAGTTCTTTGTGTGAAGACTCCTAGTATGCATTTGAGAATAGCAAGTTGCTTTCTCGAGGAAAGAAACAACTCTAATCTACTTAGGTGTGTGTTGATTATCCTCTCTATGCTCATCATATATTGTTAGGGCATGGTTTGGGAAGAGGCACACCACATAAGTAAGGGTTATCCTGAAAAGATGATGCATTGAATGGATGGGAGGCTCGTGGTATACGACCTTGAAGACGATTGTGTGAGAGGTCGATAACCTCAAGGGAGGCAAGGGAGAGAAGGTCCTTGGGAATGGGACCCACCAACAAGTTGTTGGAGAGGTCCAATGACTCCATTTTGGAAAGCTCTTGGAGGTTTGTTGGGATGGTACCACTTAGCATGTTATGAGATAAGTTGAGAGAAAGAAGGCCCTTAAGGTCTCCAACTTGTGGAGGAATGCCATCATGAAGTCGATTGCCGGAGAGATCAAGGATCTTGTATGTAGGTAGCACCTTAGTTTGAAATTCCATATGCTTGAAAGTGATGATGATATCATTGAATTGAGAATTATCAGACGATGGGTCAATCATAGGTGTTGTCTTAAGTTGTGTCATGGCACTCAGCAAGTGCATGTTTGTAGGTATAGAACCACTCAATTCATTACTTGCGAGGTCAAGGATTTGAAGGAAAGGCCAAGTTATAAGTGCATCGGAGATTGGTCCTTGTAGCTTGTTGCTCCTAAGGCTTAGCACCTGCAACAATGTTTATGACATGAATTTGGTACAAAGACATTTAACTCAAAACTTTCAAGAGATTTTTTATTCCAATTACACATTTTTATACTTTCTATAACTACAATTTTCATGAAGTCTAAGGTTTTGAATCTTCTTCTTTAAATTTCGAAAGCCGAATTAAATATTGCAAGTCATTATTACTCTAAACCTTTGTTTTCCGTGAACACTGACCTGCAGTGTTTGAAAAGTGTGGTTAGAAATCCATGGCGGGATGCGCCCCGCGAGCCGGTTGTGGCTCAGGTCCAGTAAGATCAAGCTCGAGCACTTGCTCAGTGATGAAGGGATCTCCCCCTTGAACCTGTTATTATGGAGAGAGAGAGTCCGCAGAGCAACGAATGATCCTATCCATTCAGGTATCCCTTCCTCATCAAAGGAATTGCTTCCTCCCTTGAGCACTTGCAGAAATTGGCTGCCATTCAAAGCCCTTGCAGAGGCAAGGCTCCCAGACAGATAGTTATTAGACAAGTCAAGAACTACCAGAGAGCTAGACTCTGTATCCTTGAATGAAGGCAAGCTTCCTGTTAGAAGGTTCCTGGACACGTCTATCAAGCTGAGTACACTTAAAGGCAGGGGAGGTAAGGTCCCTGACAGGGCATTGCCCGAGACATCTAATGATGTAACGCTCAGGTTGCTGAGGCATGAAGGGATGCTTCCAGTTAGTTCATTTGATGAGAAGGATAACGAGATTGATCGGTCTGTGAGATTGGTGCAGAGTTGCTCGAGATGTATGGGGCCTGTGAGCTTGTTGTAGGAGAGATTTATAACTACTTGAGCCACATCTGCGAGTCCCACATGATGAGCACCAGTTTGGTGAGGAGGGACAAGAATGGAGGGCATGGGCCCTTCAAAGACATTGGCACTGAGGTCCAATTCATTATAGACTGTGAGAGGGCTAGGGGCCCTACCTCTGAATAAATTGTGTGCCAATTTCAAATTCAACAGGGAGGTGAGGTTCACGAGATGGGGCGGTAGGGTGCCTGTCAGATTGTTGTAAGAGACATCTAAGTAGATGAGGTTGCTCAACGATCCTATATTTTTGGGGATGCTGCAAGTGAGGAAATTGCTGCCGAGATACAGTCCGTATGCAACTGCATAATCATAGAAATCTCCAACAGGACCTCCCACCATGTCCTTTTCTGGCACTATGCTGAGTTGAATGAGCTGGGAGATGGAATCAGGAATGCATCCTGAGAGATGGTTGTGTCCCATACTCAAATGCCATAACTGTGTCCAGTTGCCAATTGAATGGGGAATGCTGCCCATTACGTTGTTTCCATAAAGCTCACAATACCGGATCCGGGACCAGTTGCCGATGATGTCAGGCAAAGGCCCAGAGATGTGGTTGTTGGATGCATCAAGCTTTGCAATGTTGCCGATTGCAACAGGCAAGGCTCCTGAAAGACTGTTGAATGATAACAGAACACCGTCTAGATGATGCTGCAACAAGCCTAGAGTCTTTGGGATGGGGCCTATGAGATGGTTGTTGGACAGGTCCAACCATTGCAAGCTTGACAAATTACCTATGGCAATGGGAATCTGACCCATGAGAGAATTTTGGGCCAGTTTCAAGGACTCCAAGCTGGACAGGTTAGAAATCACGGCAGAGGGTATGGGGCCAGTGAGGCTGTTGCTGGAGGCATCCAAGGTCCTGAGGCTGTTTAATTCTCCTAACTGTGCAGGGATGCTGCCTGTGAGGCTGCAATGAGAAATGTCCAAGCTGCGGAGGTGCCTGAAATAATTAAGCCAGGGAGGGAAATTCCCTGCAGCTCCTGCAATAGAAAGATGCTCAAGATTGAGGGCTTTTGCAAGAAGGGGTCTGTAGGTTGCCTCCCATGAGGAATTTAGGCCAGTGTAAGACAAGTCCAGGAACTTGAGGTTGGGATTCAAGAAGGACTCGAAGCACAAGGGCGCAGTGAGGGAAGGCAGCTGCACAGATGAGAGGCCAAGGAACTCGAAGTTTTGGCCATCAGGCTTGTTGCAGGGATGGGAGCTGGGAGCATCAATCCAAACATTCCCTGTACTGCTCAAGTCTAGGTGTTTGAGGTGGGGGAGACTCGCAAAGATCTGCAGCAGGAGGGGTCCTTCGAAGCGGTTGCTGCTCAAATCGAGGTACGCCAAGTGATGGAGGTCGCCAAGCTCTGAGGAAGGGATGAGGCCCTGCAGGGCATTGTCATGGAGGTTGAGGTACTGAAGGGAAGGGGGCAAGCCGCGCGGGAGGCCAGTGTCTTGGATGCCATTGGAGCTGAGGTCGAGTACGAGCAGGCGTGTCAAGGAGGTGATGTTGGAGGGGAAGGCCTGGTCAATCACAAGGAGTTTTAGACAAATTCCAGTAGTAATTATTACGTGTTGTGAATAACACCATCATCAGCTTTTGAGAGGGAGGGACTGCAGGGCAGCCCCCTGCCTCCGGCCGCACCTAGCTAGGTATGTGGTGCCTCCCAAGCAAAAGCCCATGATGTTAATACTGACTACATAGGTTTGAACAACATCATCAGCTTTTGAGAGGGAGGGACTGCAAGGGAGCCCCCCTGCCCCCAACTGCACCTAGCTAGGTATTTTGTTTCTCCCAAGCAGAAGCTCACGATGTTGAATACTACGTAGACTTGAACACCATAAGCTCTTGACGTTGAATACTACAACAGCAAAGGGCCCGTTTTTCGCACATTGTAGTTGAGGTTTCTGCTGAATCTGAAGCGGAGGAGGTTTGGGAGGAGATGGAGGCCGGAGATGGCAGCAGAAGAGGAGGGATCAATGAGGCTGTTGTGGCTGAAGTCGAGGTTGGTGAGCTTGAGAAGGGGAGGGGCCTGCAGGCGCAGGGATGAGAAGGCAGTGGAGGTGAGGTTGAGGAGAGTGAGGTTGGGGAAGGAGGAGGACGAGAAGAAGAGAGGGGCGTCGAGGGGCTCGGAGAAGCAGGTGCCCGCCATGTCGAGGGTTTCGAGAGACCGCAGGGTAGCAAGGGAGGAAGGGAGAGGCCCGCAGGAGGAAGAGGAGGAGCCGGAGCTGAAGCCTGTAGAGAGCTTGAGGGAGACTATGCGAGAGCTGCTGGCGCACAGGATGCCTTGCCATTGGCAGCAATCTGAGCTGCCCTCTTGCCAGCGACTGTACGTGGCAGCAGGCCATTGGGCGCCCGCCCGCGCCCGCAGCTCCAGCAGCGCCGCCCTTTCACTCGCCTCGCATGCTTCTGCCGCCGCCGAAGCGCCAGATGAGGACCCCTGATACACATCCAAGCAGCTGGGTGTCAACGACGCCCATACAAAGAGAAGGTGCAGCAGCAGGCACCTCTCAAGTAGACGCATCTTCGTTGGCAAAATGACCTCGCGCAGCGCCACCATTTTTATCATGCGTGCTTGCTCGCTTTTATTTTCTCAAAGGGAAACGTGGCATACACATGAAAGGTGAATAGACGAGACCCCGAGTCCCCTTCCAAAAGTGGGTGAGGAGTTCACCATCTCTAGCAAGTCAACAAGTCATGTCCTCTTCGATGTGTAAAGAAGTGTGGACGCCCGCGACCCGTAAAGAAGTACTTGGATAGGTCAACATTTATAAAGTGGGCGTTTGCCATTTGATGTACAACTAGCCTCAGGCCGGTTACACACCGCGCTATGGACGGACAGGAGATGCAAGTTGTCCATTACTTTGTTTACACACTAAATTGCGCCCAATAATATCATGAAAAGGAGATTGGCCCATTAGTAATGAATGAGAGGTGTGAGGGGATTGGTTGGGGTTCGATTCCTGTCAGTCTTACAGGCCACTTTTTGAAGAAAGGTGTTGTCGTCTTGTCCATTGGGCGCGCTCGAATTTCAGGACGGGGAAGATCCCCCGCCTAGAAGTGTCCGTCACCTGCAAAATTCGGGCCCAATGGCCTTTTGACACGGAGGGCAACAGATGCCTCTTTTTCCACACTGCGTTCGTCCACGGCCCGTTGTGTATCCGGCCTCAGCTTCAAGATACTTTGGACTTTCAAAAGACCATTGCTTATAAAAAATATTTTTCCTTACAAAAACCTTTAGCTCAAATTCTCTAAGAATTTTTGAACCAAAATACACGTATAAAACTTTTGCAAAGTTTGTTGTTTTAAACCTTCTTCCATAGATTTTTAAAGTTTAAAAATTTTGCAATTCATTTTATAACTTAGTCTTTTGCAAACACTTCAAAAGACTCATTACTCATCATGATTGTAGAGTCATGCCACATGGGATGACCTAGACTAGTAAGACCTAAACTCACAAGAGCTACCATATGCTGTTCAACCTACTCAACTTCACTCCAGACAACCAATCACTTCATTAGGAAACTTGACCTGTAGCTTGCAATGTAGTCTAGGTTGACCTTTATGTAGTTGAATGGCCATTTGATGAGTGAGGTAACTAACATACATCCATTGAGTGGATGCATTGAATGACTACAGTCAAAGTCCTCACAACCTACCACATGAGGTGGCTTTGTATTGATTTACTTACAAAATGTCGAGCAAGTCTGCATGTGGTCCCTCTAAGGCTCTAACTCTCACGGAGGGTCTTCACACGTAGGTTGAAACTTGACCCTCGATAAAATGCAACTCTTTGCACTAATGCTAGGTTAGACTATGTGCCTTTAAGGGAGTGGGGTTACTTTAACCCGTACTAGCACCCACTCAAAAGCAAGTGCTAACTTAGGGCTATAACGTGATGAATGGTCTCAGACATTTGTGATTGGCTACGTGAGGAAACTTTTTGCCATTGCAGCTTTTGAAACCAATGCAAATGATTTTGTTTCTAAATTTTTGAGCCTAAACCTTTGCTATCTATGGCTAGTGCAACCTTGATGAAATATGTATTTGGTTTCTAGTGTTTTATCTCTACTCACCTTTTTTTACTAGGCTACTACAATGGCATGCACATGTTTGCTTGTCAAAACAAACCCTTCCCCTAACTTTTGCATTTTCTACATGGTTGTGCAAAATATCCTACCATCATACTAAATTGTTGAATTAAGCACTCTATAAAAGGCCTCATGGATATAACATTTTTATGAAGAAGAGTTCAACAATACAAGTTTCATCTTGACTACTCTTCTTTATCAAAAAGGAGAGAGCATAACAACCTTTGCATTTTTAACAAAAATCATGGATATTAAAATAGAATCTAGAGCATCTTAGAACAATAGAGATATTATCAAAATACTTTTCTTTGTTTGTAACAAATGTTGAAGTTAAATGAAGTAGAGAAGCTACCTTGCTTTTACTTTTTTTGTTTGATTGGCTTACATAATCACCACACTCCTCACCCACTCCTCTCCCAACTACCACTCTAATTAGATTTTGTCCTTACAAAGTAAATTAACCAACATAGGGGACTTCAAATATTCCTCAATGAACCTAACATGTCCAAGTATAGCCTTCTACCACACTTTGTCTCACAAAAAGGAGAGAAAAAGAGAGATTTGCATAGTAGGACATGCATCTAAGTTATAGCCACATTACATTGACTAGCTTTATTTAAGAGCCACTTCAAGAGGTGCACATGTCAAAGGTTATGACACATTATCCACTTTTTAATCATGAATACCACCAAAACTCATACGTGTAATTTTATCTACTTTATCATGATTTGAAAAAGATGACTTCTTTGTAACCAAGCTCTTTTCTCTCCTCATGTGCATAGAAATAAAAGAATATCAAGTAAAGTAAAATACGCATGGTATCTTAATAAACCCTCCTACTCAGTATATAAGAGGGGATTATTTTACTTAGGAACCTTAGAATAGCCTAATTATTACTTGCATGTGGCATGACCCTCATTCCACTATGAACAACCTCATGTGCATAGGATGACAACCCTTTTGATTGAGTTTGCAAGTTGGCCACTAGGCTATGGAATTTACCTTTTGACTTTCCAAATTGAAACCATGTTTTTGGCATTGCCCAAATGCTAATGCTCAAAGTGATTCGACAAGTTTTAACAATTGCATTTTGCACCACTACACCAAAGGTTTGAGTTGATAAGTTTTACAATTATTGCTTTTTTTTTGCCACTCCACCAAGGGTCTTTGGATAAAAAGTGTATTTGGATAAAAAGGTTTTGGTTGATTATGAATGCTTTCCTGTCCTAACTACTAGAAACAAGAGGCAAAATATCAACTACATACATTGGGGAGAAAATTGGTTGAAAAAACTAAAGAGCATGATGTCAAAAAGCACTATGTGCCTTTTTAAAATGTGGAGTAACTGAATATTATGTAAAACTTTATAATATGAATAGCAAGGATATCCCAAATTGAGAGCCAATCCTAGATGGCACACAAGTGATGATCCCAAGGCAAGAAAAGAAATTTCTAACCAAAAATAGATGTAGCCCATGTCTGCTTTTATCTGCTTTGCATTCTCTCTCTCTCTCTCTCTCTCTCTCTCTCTCTCTCTCTCTCTCTCTCTCTCTCTCAAGAAAACAATCGAAATAATCATTGTCAAATATATTCAATACCACATCTTGGTAAGGTGCCATGATTGAACCATGGTGCTGATAAAACCCCCATTATGAGGAGAAGCCATGCGTGAGTTGGTCCTCACTTGTATGTCACATGAGCTCAATGTGATTAGATGGTGAAAAGGTGACTTATGTGGGTCTATCTTCCGGCTTACTTAGAGCAATTAAGTTACTATCAGCTAGAGGCACATTGCATCGAGTTACGAGGTGTGGGAGTTATCAAGAACTCTTAATTTGGATCCTAAGGGTAGTAAAAGAAGAACTCCTTAGAATACACCTTAGCCAACTAGTGAAGATTAATATTGTCATATGTCGATCATCCCAACCAACCAGCTTTGCAAGCTATAAAAAGTAGATCCTCTCAAAACTATGATCATCCATTTTCCTAGTCAAGGTTCATTTTTGAGCTATTCACCTAGAATATATATGAATCATCATCTAAGCTTCAACATGAAACACATGAGTGAGTAGAGTCATCATTGTATTACATTTTTTGCAGTTAAAAGAATATTGTTGATTCTTCTCTAGTTTCTTGTGTACTTTCTATTCTTTGCTTAAATGTATTCATTGAGTTGTGTAATTTTACATGGTATGAGAGGCTAGGGGGTTGTAAGGATTGAAGAATACAAGAGAGATAAGGGTTTCAATATAAAAAAGGATTGTTGTCTACATTAGGATGTTCTAGCACATCAAGGAGTGCTACTACTATACCAGTGATTTAAATTTTGAGAATTCATCCATCAACTTTCACACCAAAGGAAAGTCAGATTATACAAACTACACTCAATGGAATTTAAAATTACAATTATCATGGATTCTTATGAGCTTATGGAGGTGATATTAGGATTGATAAAAAAACTAGTGATCCCCAACACATCAAATCCAATTCCTACAAATGTTGATCTATTATAAGCTTGAAAAATACAGCAATACAAACGCTTTGTGTGTCACATGTGGGTTTGGAAGGTAAAATAAAAAGCCAATGAGACTTTGGAAAAGTACAAGACAAATTAGTTGTACATGGATTTTCACTGATTCAGAGGTTTGATTTTCAAGAATCCTTTTCTCTAACTACTAGAATGGTCATTATTTGTATAATACTAATGGCCTTATGATCCTCATGTTGGATCCTTTGCTCCAAGTCTTCACTCCACACCCTTGAACCTCCACTAGACTTGAGTCCTCATTGCAAAAGTATAGAGAAGAAATAAAAGAAGAAGAGAAGGACAAAGGAGAAGAAGATGATGAATTTGTTTGAGTTCTTTGCCACTTATCCTTCTCTCTCTCTCTCTCTCTCTCTAGCATGAAAATAGGCAAGAAGTAAGAGCAAGCCAAATCTTGAGAACAAGTTGGCACACCATAGAATGAGATTCCATTTACTTTTGTAACTTTATACATGGACCCATTTTTAGGGTTTCCTTCATAGAGTTGGGCACCTTATCCTCTTTTGAGGCTCTTTGGTAGCCCCCTTTACACATCATACTTGGATGTAGAGACCATTTTAACTTAATCATGGATGGATACCTAGACATCTACCAATAATTTTTATAACTCACAAGGGATTGAGCCTAGTTTTTGCAAAATTAAATGCATTTTCCAAATCAATGATATTTTATATACATGTCAGGTTGCTGATTTAGAGAAAATTTGGAGGTGGGGACTTGTTTGGGGATTGAAATCTAGTGAGCATAGGGTCTTCATTTATCAACAAAAGTGTGCAAGGGAGATTTTGAAATCACTTGGCACATTCAATTGCAAGGAGATAGCTATACCATCTGAGATCATTGTGAAGTTATTTATTGAGGATATGTCACCATTAGTAGTAGACAATGGGAAGTACAAGAAGTTGGTCGACAATCCCATTTATTTGTGCAACACCAAGCAAGATAAAACTTTTGTTATTGATGTTTTGAATAGGTTCTTAGACAAGCCTCATGAATATGGGTGCTCAAATACTTGAAAGGCACTCTTAACTATGGCATCACAGATAGTTTTAGGAATTCTTTGGATGGAGAAAAAGATAGTGATCCCAAAATTCATTGTTTACTTATTGTTCCTCTTTGAAATTTTGAAATTTCTCTTATATTTACAAGAAAGCAATTTATAGTGGTATTATCTTCTACCCAAATTGAGTAAAAGGCAAGTTATTTTGCTACATGTAAAGCATTGTGGTTAAGGAGTATCATAGGGTGCATGGAAATCAATATGAAGGTCTAACTGTGCTAAGATGTGACAATCAAAGTTGCATCACTATTGCATAAAATCAAATGTTCCATACATGTACAAAACATATAGAGATCCATTTTTAGTATGTGAGAGATTTGATTGAGGATGGTAGAGTTGGTGTCTACTAACCAATAGAAGAGGATGAAGGAGATATCTTCACCAACCTACTTATGAAGGATTTGCTATGAGTTCATCGTCAACAACTCATTGTTGGATGAAGAATGTAATTCACTTGTGAATGTGCTTTAAGAGGGGATGTTTGATATGTGAGACATGCCTAGACCACCAGGCTAGAGAGGTAACATTTAGCAAATTTCCCCTACCTTTCCTAAATGGTACTGTTCAGATTCCATGAAACGCACAAATTGAGCTAGATCTTCCAAGTCTAGCCCATAGGAAAAGTGTGTGGCTTGATCCACAAGGACTGACTTAGGGGTTCATAAAGACTCACAAAACCTTCTATCAACATTCTAGCATCATAACGACTCGCTAAGTCTTCTATTGGCATTCTAGCATCTAGTCATGAAAGAACAATTTGCAATCAATCTAGACTAGAAGTAGGTCTGCATTTCCCTTGATTCAAAGAGAGTGAGAGAAGAGGGGGAATAAAACATTGACCCCTCTATCCATAAGGCCTACACTATCGTTGGTTTTCAAAGAGAGTGAGAGAAGAGGGGGAATAGAACATTGACCCCCTGTCCATAAGGCGTAATCTCACTCCAACCTCCTAAAATGGTGATAAGATAGGTTCTAAGATAGAACCCTAAGTAAATCAAAACATTTGTCTCTTGTCCTAAATATATTGAGAAGCCATATGGTTAATTAAGTCCATTAGCCACCATAAGGTGCTCCCATCAGGGAAATTTCCCTCCCACTTTCCATAGATACACCAAAATCATCTTTACTTTTTAATTAATTCTTAACATGTTTATTGGAGACATTTCAAAATAAATTCCTTAACTAATCCTCTTAAGATATGATTTCTTCACATAAATTAGGGAAATATCACAAATACAAGGAAAACAATACTTTGGAAAGCAAATTTCAATTCCAAATAAGTCATACTATTTATGTTGTATCAATTGAATCTACCCCAACTAGGCTCATCATGTCCACATTGGGCAAACCATCACCATTTCTAGCTAGCCTAAGGGCCTTCCAAAGTCCATTGAACCTACAAGCTACCTATTCCTTCCTAATGTGCCATGGAGGTTCATACTAGAGCCCCACTAGTTTTCATGCAGCTTAGAAATATGATCTACACCTACAAAAAGACTTCTTGTCATTTGTAATGGTCTTAGCATCCAAAACACATTTTTTTCCTAGTGGAACCTCGACAAAGGACTTGTGGATAGTCAAATTTGGCCCTTCGTACCAATTTGTATGGAGACTAGCATTTCAATATCCTTTTTATGGAAGCCAAATACAAGACAAATGTATCTTTCTAATTTAAATTCTTTTCATGAAAACATTCCCCTAAGGGCAAAAAGTTCTTCACAATAAGTTACCATTTGTAGTTAATACAATAATTGGAGAGAAAAGTATTGGTTCCTTAAAGGCTCAACTATTGTTGTCTTACATTCAATTGACTTAGGGAATATCCTAATGGTAAATTTTGAAGCAATTTCAAGTTCTTATTCTATTTGAATTGGCTTTATGCCTTGAGTTCAAGAATCCTTTGAGTTAAGGTCTAGTTACTTTGAGTTTCAAAGTTGGGTTTTGATGGTTCCTTTCCTTCATCGCTAGAAGTGGCTTCCAAGGAAATATTGTCCTTCCCCATTTTGGGTCAAGGTTCAGGATACTAGCCTTCCCTCCTTAGGATAGGTTAAAGTTTAGACATGTTATAGGGATTTCTTAAAGTATAATTGTCAACTGCTTTTGGGAGTCTATGGCACACTAGTCCATGGGGTTACAATTGACTATGTGAAGTTACTCTAAATGCCCTTCCAAGAAGGAAGGTTTGTCTCTTAAGAGAGATTATAAATACTACATGCAATTAGAGGAAGAGATAGCTCAATCGAGCTATTATTCTATGTTTACTTGTGTCAAGCTAGTTGGGGTTCCTCCAATCACCCCACTTACTTAAGGTCACTAGACTCATTGAAAAGGCGAACCAAATTGAGCATTAATTCCACTCATCTATTGGCTTATTCTTGTCTAACTTATGTATGACGAGTCATGATGATGAATTTATTTCGTTAGAGTTTCCTTTCGATGGCTATCTTATAGGATTTATATAAGCTGACTCACATGATGCCAAGTAGTTGTAACTAGTTTGTAAGTAGCACTCTTTCATTATTCTCTTTAGTTAGTGGAGCCTTGTAGCCTAAGGGAGAGATTTCATGACTAAGAGATTCTCCATAGGCACATGGTAGTGTTATTGGCTCTATTATCCAAGTAGAAAAAGACCCATGAGCATGGGATCTTCTACCCAATAAATTACATTCAACAATACAATTTTAGATTAACCTAGCCTTTCTCTTTTGATTCTTTTCAATTGATACTTGTTGAGGGTAAATGTGCTTATGCCTACGTCACCTTGTATTTACTTCACACATCTTGACCATACACTCATACACTACAAGTGACAGGTGCCCATCACGATCACTTTTATTCCTTTAAACTTTCAGTGACTATTGAATAAGGAAAGGCTGGGTCACACATTGTGACTGTTGGAGTTTTCACATATAGTGTCTCTCTCTCTTGCTCTCTTGTTCCATATACCATAGCTCTCGCTTTTCTCTTGCTTCCACTTTCGTGTTTCCACATGAGCTCTACCTTTCAATTGATATCAAAGTGGGCATTCGAGGAGTTTTTTCATCCTTTGCTTTGGTATAGATTCAAAGCTTTAGCTCAATGTTTTATGACATCAATTGCTTCTTCCTCTTGAGGTATGCATTGAGTTTTTTCTTCTCTTGGCTTGTTCCACAACTTGCTCTCGGCATGTCAAGGAGCTTCCCAGGGCTTAGTTGAGACTCATTGAGTGCTTATTGAGTTGTGGAGCACCTATTTGATCCATTTTGAGTGGATCTAGAGCATGCTTCAAAAGTCATGGACAACTATGGTAACTTGACAATACTTTTATATTTTGGCCATAACTTTTGCATATAGTATCTTATTCAGGTGTTTTATAGCTAAAAACAAAGGAATGCAAGGAGAGCTATAGATTTTAGCAATCACAAAGTTGATTGTGTGTAGTTTTTAGCTCATTGTTTTTCACAAAAAATAGAATAATTCTAGTTTGGATAGCAAATATTGAGCTCCATTATGCATGTTTTATGCCTTAGTGATGCTATTCCGGTGTGTGGATGTTATGATTATGCTTTGGGATGCTACTTGAATTTTTTAGAGCTTGATTAGATCAATTCTATAGAAGTTTATTGCTATTATAATAGTTTGTATAGAAATCATACAAGAGTAAACTTCATGCTTTGAATGCCTATTATGCCTACATGGTATTTCATGTATGTTACTTATCTATGGTGATATCTAGTATTGATGTATAATACTATATTAAGGAACTTGGGAATTCTTGTATAGTTTGGAAATTTCCAATATAGTTAATATTTGGCCACATGATCAAATCATCTTGTCCCCTTACTTGAAAGTGGAGTCTATCCTAACTACTATATAGGTTGTCCTTCCAAGTTCCACTTTGAAGCATGGGTTAAGATTTAGCCACATTGCTAAATCTTTACTCCTTATTTGAAAGTGGGACTTGGGAGATTTCCAAATTCTCTAATATGGTGTTGTATGAGGCCAAATATGATTATGACATGCTTTGGCACTTGGATTTGAGCTACATTTGATGTACTTGGACTTTGATTAGTTGCTTTAAGCTTTTATACTTACTCACTTATGGGTATTGAAGCTTCATTTGGACAATTATGCTCCCGGATGTATTTGTGATGTGCTTGGGCTTCTTGGATGCTTTGATATATATGCCTTGAGCTTTTCTTGCTCACTTTGCATTTAGGATTCGATTTCAATGGGACTTACTTCATAGAGCAAGGTTCTTTGAGACAGTGGGACTATTGGTTCATGTATATGCTCTCTTGTATGCTATTGGATGCAGTTGCCTCTGCTTACAGGTTGGTTTGATTCAATATGCTTTGGAGACCGACACTTACCTCAATATTTTGTTAATGATGTATATGCTTATAGAATGTATGGCTTATTGACACTTTGAGTTCATGGCAGTCTTTGGTACTAGTGGTCTATGCTTAGTCACTACTAGTTGCATTATTTGTATCCCAGTTGCTACTTAGATATCCCTAGCAATGGAAGCTTGCCTTCTTAGCTATTTGCCCATAGTTGGACTGATATACACTATTGTATTTATTTTAGCATTGTTGTAATGATAATTTTCAATATTTTTTTGGAGAGTAGACATTGTACTTTGGTAGTCTATTGCTTGTAGTTGATGGATAGCTATATACTTTGGTATTCCATACCATTTTGCCCTTGTTTTGGTTGGGTTTGTAGTCTAATTTAAAGTCATTTACAGTAGCCCACTAGTTCTTCAGACAATAGTGCTATTTTCAATATTGAAAAGCTTATTGGCACAAATTTCACCTATTGGAAAATGTAGATATTACATGTAGTACTGGTTCAAAAGAAGTAGGTTAGGTCTTTGAAAACCAAAATTGTGAAGCTTGACGGCATTTTAGGATAGTTAGGATGAGTTGGATGAGCTACGTAAATCCACTCTTATATTATCATTGTCTAAACATGTTTATTTCAATGTTGTGGTACCTGAGGATAATGCTTGGTAGTTATGGAAAAAGATATGCAATCTTTTTAACAAGAAAAGTCTTGCTTCACAAATGTATTGATTAAAATAACTTGTGGACCTTTGCATGAAGAAAGGGAGTAGTATGTCTATGCATTTGGATGAATTTCATTATATTTTCAACCAGTTGACTTCATAGGGCATTGAGTTTAAGGATAATCTCCCTCCCTTGTTCTTGCTTGCAACACTTCCCTAATCATGGGACACTTTCCATACTACCATGTCTGCGAATATGCCTAAGGATGGCTTGAAACTCTAGGATGTTGAGGGTTTCTTACTCACAAAGGAGATAAATAGAAAGAATGTGGATGCGGCCTATACTCCTCATGCATTGATTGTTAGGGGGGGATAGACATGATGGTAAGAGCAATAATTACCACTATGGTAGAGACTCATGAAGGTCTCAGTCTCACAAGCAATCTCATAGTAAGTCTTGTGGTCGTAAGGCCTCTCTTACATGTCATGATTGTGGAAAGCAAGGCCATATTTGACTGCAATGCCATGAGATGCACAATGATAAGCAAAAAAACAAAGGCAAGGGCAATGTGCAGGAAAAGTCTGATGATTGCATCGTTGTTCTAAGTAAGTCTAGTGTGAAAATTGAGGAGATAAATGCCTTGGAGCCTAAGTTTGATGATGATTAAAACTTGCCAACTTCTTCTCTTGATGTTAGTCAATTAGTTGTTCAGCTTTTTCTCAGTGTTAGTTGCTTGATTTGGGGGTTTCTTTCCATGTTACCTCGAATAGGGATTAGTTTCATTCCTCTCACAGCATGGCAGGTTCTGTTACATTGGAAAATGACTTGTCATTAGATATCATTAGCATTTTGGATGTATGGTTGTAGTTTGCATCACTTTTATTTTGCATGATATATGCCATATTTTGGCTTTGATAGAAAGCCTACTCTTTGTTGGATAGTTAGATAATGTAGGCGATCATATGTCTTTTGGCTATTCCATATGGAAGGTCACTAGTGGGAATCTTGTCTCTACTCAAGATGCCAAAGCTGGTAGCCTCTATCCCTTGATTGTATTTGGGCCTATTGAGTGACCATGTTTTGATTGTGGCTAACATACCACATGTATCTTTATGGAATCCTTGCCTTGGGCACGTGTCCGTAAAAGGAATTGAAATGCTTTCTCATTTGTAGCATCTTTCACTCCTTGACTACTACAAATGTTTTGATTCATGTGATCATTGTCTTTATGGCAAGTAGACATGTAGTTCTCATAAGAAGTCTGGCATTACGCACATGGGTGAGCCTTTGGCTCTTGTTCATTGTGATGTATGTGGTCCCATGCCTTATCAATCACTAGGTGGTGTGAGGTACTTTGTGACTTTTATTAATGATTATTTCCATAAGGTTGGGGCATATCCCATAAAGCAAAAATCAGATATATTGGCTATCTTTCGGTGTTGTCTTGCTCTTATTAAGAACCAATCTGGGTATAGGATGAAATACATAAGGTCAGATAATGGGGTGAATATGTCTCCAAAAGCATTTGAGAAGTTTTGTGATGTGCTGAGTATTAAGTTCTAGTTGATTGCCCCTTACACCCACCCAAGAATGGTATTGCAGAGTGTTTGAATAGGATGATTCAAGAGAGAGTCCATAGTATGTTTAGCTAGGCAAGCTTACCATAACATATTTGGGCCGAGGTAGTTACCAGTACTATACACTTCATATGCATTGAGATTGGTTATCAAGTTGGAAAGGATGTATGGTCTAGAAAGCCAACATCATATGCTCATTTTCATGTCTTTGGATGTGAGGATTTTTTCCATGTTCCAAAGAGAAAATGTAATAATTTGGATCCTAAATCACTGAGATGCATCTTTCTTAGTTGTGGGGATGCAAGTGAGATAGACTATCACCCATGGGATTCGTAGGCTAGGAAGGTCATCCGTAGCCATGATCTATTTTCCATGAGGAGAAGATTCATAAGCAGCTTGAGTGGGTAGTTGAGGTATGCAAGGTGTCATGAAGGAAAATACAACATTAATATTTGCACCTTGGATTAATTCCAGCCTTTGTAAATTTAGCCCTAGCCTATGTGTACATGTGTGAACAGCCCTTAAGTTTGGAAGAGGATTAGAATAAAAGGGACTAGAGGCCAAAGGCAAGACATCTTTTGATCATTCAATAATCTTGGCTTTACCATTTTCTTGGAGCTAGCTTCTTCTTAGCCTATGAAGCACTCAGCCATGGCCGTCATGTATTCTTGAATCCCCAACCATTAATACATGATGAGGATGTCTTGGTGCAATAGATTTGTTAATTCTTTGTTGTAGCTTAGTTAATTTTCAATTTCTGTTAGATTTTATTCCATGGTTGATTACTTTCATTACATTGGTATCAGAGCAGTAGCTTAGATCCTTGCAGAAGTCATTTTCAAGTACTAGATTCAGTTTCCTAGGCTAGAGAGAGCAAACCATAGTTAGGAATTTGAGTGACAGGACTTGACAGGACATGAAGACTTCAAACCGGAGTTACATGTGAAGGTCTGCTACAAACAGAAATGAAGATGGTGATTCTTGGCATTACCAATGGAAGAAATGGAAGGCTCCAGCCAAAATAGCAGGACGTGATCAAGTTTTGAGCAAAAATTGGGGTAAGTGGACAAACTAATGGTTACAGGACTTAGAGGAAGGAAAAGTTAGAGTTACTTTTCATGAAACAAGGGTTTCTTCTCTTTTCCTTCAAGCTGTCCACAAGAATCCATGGCCAAGACAACATCAGATCTTCTCCTTCTCACTTCTATCATGAGAATGTATTGGATGACCTTCTTCCCTGCTTCAAGAGCTTCAAGTGGAGTAGCTAATTAAGCTACCTAGCATCATCGTGGATTTCTGGTACATGAGTATGTACTCACGTTGTTTGCGCCGCCTGCACATACTCCTTTACTGCGTGGAAAAATTTCAGAGAAATGATGTCTCTTAAGCATTGCTAATGATCTTCAAACCCTGGGCAAGAGATCTCTCACAAGTTTCTTCAAGATTCTTACTAGTTTGGAGTTTTCCTCTTCTTCAAAACCCTAGTTATAACAGTTTTGGACAGCACTCAAATTTCTCAAATTTCTTCATCAAGATCAAAGGGTTTTTGCTCTATTATACTCCCTGAGGCTTCTACATACATCCTAGTACCAACATTGATTGATCTTGAAGCTTGAAGCTTTGATGGAGCTTGGATATAGAGATTGCAAACTCTATGTATAACAGTTTGGGACAGCATTAAAGATTCCTGAAATTTTTAAAGCAATTCATGGGGCTTTTGTGGGCAAAGCATCTCTAAAGCTTCCTCAACAATTTCCCCTCAAGAATCCATCAACATTGGACCGACATTGAAGGAGATTGAAGCCAATGGAGGTCTAGATGTTCAATGGACAGCATGAAGCTTTTATGCCATTAAATTTTGGCATTCCCTCTCAAATTTCGGGATCTCTTGGACACATTGAAGCCCTCTCTATTACCAATTGCAACCTACTTCAAGTAGAGAAGGTAATCGGTCTTCATCAACCCTCATTTGGAGCATTCATGGAGTAATGGAGCTTTCATGGGATTAATGAAGCTGAAGCTTATCAAGGAAGGGATTATTCTTGAAGATTGAAGATCTCTTGGACTGATTTTAGAAGGATTATCAAGCTCAACTCACCTATGTCAAGCATTATGGATTGAAGGTCATTCCATCAACAATGCTCTTCTCCAATCAGTTAAATGAGGTACTCTAATCACTCTTAATTTCTCTTTACATCCAATTGCTGATCTCATTTCCAATTGTTGAAGAGAAATAAGAGGATTAATGAAGCTTTCATTCATAGCCTAATGCATTACTTGAAGCCTATAGGTTATGTCAGTCATTGTCTTTACTAAACCTCTTCAATTTACTGAAATGACCATCTCTAAATGTCTCAAACTCTTCCATTATGAATGAGCATTACCTATCTACTTTCATTCACTGAAATCAGAAATTTCTTGAGCTTCATTACTCAATCTTTATTGCCTAACCCTGACATGAAATTGATTGCCTATTTTGCCTCTTGATCATAAGAAAATCATTACCCAATTGGTAAGTGAGAAAAGCTTTGTAAGCAGTGAGTCACTGCTGAGGTAAATACCTCTCCATTTCTCATTTACATTTCAGCCTTTTCAATTCCAATCTTGCATATCATGAAAAGGGTAAATGAAAGGCAATTGTATTTCCTTCTTATTCCATGCATATCATACTGATTTTTAGAGCTAGAATGCACTTGCCATGTACTTGCCCACGAGGAAAAGTGGATGCCGGGCGAGTCGGTAGGACAAAAGAGAGGTGACCCTCCCCTACTGACGAGGACCCTGAAGGGGAGCACAACCCGGCCCGAGAGGAAACTTTGCAAACCCCTCGGATCTCGGATCCCGCGTATTTTCAAGTTTAGGTGCAGGTACAAATCTCAAAGGCACTTGAAATCAGCATACAGCATGAGTTATGGGCAGTGAGTTCTTGAGATATGGCAAATGTATGAAGACATATGGCTACAGTAAAATGTATGCATCCTATGGAAAAGACACTATGGTTCAGCATTAAAGTTTGGAATAGAGTATGTATACATACCCTCATCAAAGATTGCAGTCTACATTGAGTTAGACAGCCATTTTACTGGTTACAGAGGTCATTTTTAATATGGGCAGACGTATGAGACCTTCCTACAGGGTTATGAAGTTGGTACATGCTTGGTATTGATGGTACAAGCCATTAATTGACTAGAATAGGGTATTTACTGCCTACAGGAATTTTCAGACAGCAACAGAAAATCCCTTACAGAAATTTCTATACTCATTCATTTTTTGCACTTGATAGATCGTTGGATAGAGGGATCTTCAAGCTTTGAACAGAGCCAAAGACCTCGTAATTTGGAGCTCTAGAAGTGAAGATAATCAAGTTTTTCTACTGCAAGAAATTCAGGACAGAAATCAACCCATGGCTAGGAATAAGAAGAGAGACCCTGTTTTGGATACTATCAATGAAGAATTGAAGGAATATCAACAGGAAAGGGATGAACATCAACAGGAAAGGGGTGAACATGACACTTCTCAAGATGCCATTTACCGAATGCATTATGAGAACGATGAAGTCGATGCAAGTTCCACCCACTCTCCTACCAATCAACCCATAGAGACGTCTCATATCTCAATGAATTCAAACAGTTTTCAACAATTGTCAAATGACATAAAGGATATGAAATCAGGTTTCGAGGGTATGAGGTTGGGTATTGACAAGCTTGTAGCACTTCTTGGTGAGAAAATGTTGCCTACAGCTGGTCTTAATATCCCACATCCTCATAGGGCTGAAGAACCACCTAAACCACCTACTCCTAAGGTGGCAGGTCAATTTGAAGTTGGAGAGTCATCTAAAGCTAAGGATTTTGTTCATCCCACTTCACTTCAGCCACAATTCCATCAACAAAAGGGTCACTTTCAGCCACATGGGCAGGATCTTCAAGAGAAAGTGCAAACAAACTCAAAGCATGATGAAGACATCCATGGGTGCAACTCTTTCTACAAGCAATTTTACCCTCAAGCAAATGTTGGTGGCTATGAGCAAGGGCATGTTAATTCAGCCCCAAACTCTTATGGGCAGCCACATGGACATGTGAATTCAGCCCCAAATACTTTTGGACAGCCACAACATAATTTCTCTACTCAAGTGCAGCCCAATAGGCCAAGTCCCATGTTAAATCATGGTTGGAATCAGCAAAATAATGGGCAGCAACCACCTTTCAACTCACCTATGCATGGACAACCTCCCAATGTGAGCAACACATACTTTCAGCCTCAAGGACATTGTTTCCAGCCACAAAGTCATGATATGCATTATGGACAGGAAACTCCTTATGCGCAAGGGCATGGAAATAATGAATATCCTAGGCAAGGACCTTTTGGCAATTCTTTTGGGCCACAACACCATAGTGGGCAGCAGCACCCTAATGGACAACCTCCTCAATATGAGAGAGAGTACAAGGAGAAAATAATTATCTCAAAGGGAGAGAACCCTTCACCCACGGAGTTGGAGGAGTGGTTTGACAAGTTAGAGATGTATTTTTCCCTTTACCCAAGGCCTGAGAATGCCAAAGTAAAATTTGCAGCCCTTCATCTAGAAGGCTACGCTCACACTTGGTGGAGATATATGGCGAGGATGGGACATGACTTCTTGTCTTGGGACGCATTGAAAAATGCTATGATTGAAGTCTTTGTTTCTCCTATTGAAAAAGAGAGGTTAGAGAAAAAGTGGTATGCACTTGAGCAACGTGGTCTCTCGGTTAGAGAGTACTCAAATCAGTTTTTGAACCTCTCAATGTATGTTCATGGGGTTTCCGATAGTGCCAAGTTGAATAAATACATATTTGGTTTGGAACCTATTCTTTCTTCTGAAGTTGGAGCCATGAATCCTACATCCCTACAAGCTGCCATTCAATTGGCTGAACGTTATGGGCAGAAATACAAGGGTTTTCAGCAAAAAACAGGGCATTCTTTTCAGCCTACGCAGTTCCCAAGGACATCAGGCCATTATGGGCATGTAAAACTGATTTTCAGCATATTGGGAAGCCATCAAATACTTTCAGCAATACCTACAGCAAGATACCCACTTTTCCTACTGTGTTTGGGTCAAAACAAAGCAGTAATTTCAGACCTAATGCTGAAAATAGATTTGATGGAAAGAGGACTGATATAAATGCCAAAACTTCAGCCCCTACTCAAGGCAAACATGTATCGAATGACAAGCTCAAGGATATGTATGCTAAAGGTCTATGCTATAAATGTGGAGAGAAATGGTCACCCGATCATAAGTCCAAATGCAAGGCCAAAAATATGAAGATTAGCATGATCATCGAGGATGATTCCGATGTTGAATCTATTGAAGGAAGCTTGGCTCAGCTTGATGTCACAACAACTCAAGAAGAGGCGCATGAAAATGAAGAGAATGGCCATGATGAGTTCTATGATCCGATGGATGGGTTTCCTTTCGACACGGGTGGTCATTATTTGGATGATTCATGAGCTGATTTACATCCATCGCTATGTGCCATATCAAGTAACGCATGGAGTGGTTCAAGAGGGGATAATACCCTACGCCTTAAAGTTCAAATCAAGGGAAGGACCGCTCATATACTCATAGATACGGGAAGTACACATAGCTTTATTAATGCTAAGTCACTCAATGGGCTGAAATTGAATACGCATGAAATGCCTACATCACTCAAAATCCAAGTGGCAAATGGAAATTTTGAGATGAGCAATCAATGCTGTCCAAATGTACCTATCACCCTTTCCCCATTGTGCACTACATCAGTGAGCCTAATTGCATTAGAAATGTGTCCCATTGATATAATACTTGGCTGCAACTAGCTGAAATCTTTGGGCAGATTTACCATGGATCTCAACAACATGGAAATGGAGTTTAAATGGTGTGGACAACAAGTAATACTACATGGAGCTGAAAAGAAAAGAATGGAGATGATCAGTCCCAAGAAGGTTAAGAAAGAGATAAATGCAAAGGCATGTATGTTCACCATTCTTCTTTCCAAGATTGAAGAGGATCAGCCCTCTTCTCCTACCAAAAATATGGACCCATGTCTTTGTAAATTGCTGAAAGAATATGATGATATTTTTCAGCCACCTACCTCTCTTCCTCCCAAAAGAGAAGTGGATCATCCCATTGACTTGCTGCCCAATACAAAGCCCATCAACAAACCACCATATCGCCTCTCCAAAGTGGAAAGAGAAGAGGTAGAACGCCAAGTCAAAGAGCTTTTGGAAATGGGTCTCATTAAGGCAAGCCAATCACCTTTTGCTTCTCTAATCCTTCTTGTGAAGAAGAAAGATGGCTCCTTTCGAATGTGCATTGATTACCGTGATCTCAATAAGGTCACTATCAAGAATAGGTATCCAATACCTAGAATAGATGATCTCTTAGATGAATTGAAGGATGCCAAGGTGTTCTCCAAAATTGACTTGAGATCCGGATATCATCAAATACGCATGAAGGAAGGGGATGAATTCAAAATAGCCTTCAGGACGGAGAGGGGTCTTTATCAGTTTATGGTTATGCCTTTTGGGTTATCAAATGCTCCAGCCACATTCCAGTCTCTCATGAATAAAATACTTCAGCAATTGCTCTTTAAAATAGTTTTGGTATTCTTTGATGACATTTTGATCTATAGCAAGAATAAAGAAGACAATTTGCAGCATGTAAAAGAGGTCTTTGACATATTGAGGATACACAAACTGTTTGCCAAGGCCACTAAATGCTCTTTTATGACAAAGGAAGTGGAGTACTTGGGTCATATAGTGGGAGAAGATGGAATCAAAGTGGATCCTAAGAAGGTTCACTGCGTCAAAGAATGGCCTACACCAACCAATGCCACTTCATTAAGAGGTTTCCTTGGTTTGTCATCCTTTTACCGACGGTTTATGAAGAACTATGCTCATGTTGCAGCTCCTCTTACCGATCGGCTGAAAAAGGAGGCATTCTTTTGGGATGAGATCGCTAACAAGAGCTTTAATGAGCTGAAAGAATTGCTTGTTTTAGCACCCATACTAGTTTGCCCTGACTTCTCCAAGACTTTTATCATTTATGTAGATGCCAGTGGTAGAGGTTTGGGAGCAGTTTTGGTACAGGAGCATGGTGTCATTGCATTTGAGAGCAGAAAGTTTGATGACAAAGAGAGAGAGATGCATGTTTATGAGCAGGAGATGCTTGCTATCTTACAAGCAATCAAGAAATGGCACCACTACCTCTATGGGACGCACTTCAAAGTCAAAAGCGATCATAGGGTCTTGAGATATTTTCTCTCGCAGCCCAATCTTTCTCCCAAGCAAAAGAGATGGTTGGCCACTTTGCAATCATATGATTTTGAAATATCATACATGGCTGGCAAGGATAATGTGGTGGCTGATGCGTTATCAAGAATGTGGGCATGCAGTCTATCTACTGTGTCTACCATCTATAAGGATTGGATTGAAGACATTCAAGAGGAATATGTGCTTGATGAGCATGCTGCCCATATTTTACAGAAATTACAGCAAGGGTGTGATGCTGAATTCCCTAATTTTAAAGTGCATAATGGCCTCTTATGGTTTAAGGGTAAAGTGTACTTGATTCCCAGCAGTAAATTCAAGCTAAAGGTGCTTCAAGAGATGCATTCATCACCAATGGCTGGTCACTTGGGCCTTTTCAAGACGTTTGATAGAGTTCATCAAAGCTTCTATTAGAAAGGTCTATGGAAAGATGTTAAAGAGTATGTATCTTAGTGCTTGGAGTGTCAGCAAAATAAGGATTCCACTTTATTACCAGCCGGCTTACTTCAGCCTTTACCCATACCTACGGGCAAATGGACAGATATTTCCATGGATTTCATAATGGGATTGCCTACTACCAGTCATGGATGGAATAGTATCTATGTGGTAGTTGATAGATTGACCAAATCAGCCCACTTTATCCCAACTAAAGTCCAATATTCAGCAAGGTAAGTCGCCGAGCAATTTATGGAAGGTGTGTTCAAACTACATGGTATGCCTATGAGAATAGTATCAGACCGTGATTCGAAGTTTATGGGCAACTTCTGGAAAAGTCTATTCTCTTCTATGGGTACTTTCCTCACTCCTAGCACGGCCTATCACCCTCAGACTGATGGGCAAACGGAGAGAGTTAATCATTGGGTGGAAGTGTACCTTAGGCATTATTGTCATGACACACAAGCTTCATGGGATCGTTGGATCCACCTTGCTGAATTTTGCTCTAATAACACACATCACATGAGCATTGGGATGTCTCCGTTTGAAGCTCTTTATGGGTATAAAGTCCAACTTCCATCAGTTTTATTCCATGAAGACATCAACCCACAAGCAAAGGAAGAGTTGGAAAGAATGGAGTTGCTCATGAGGCAATGCAAGGACAGCATAAGGAAAGCACAAGACGTAATGAAGGTCTATGCTGATGAGAAAAGAAGACATTTAGACTTCAAGGTTGGAGATTGGGTATTTCTCAAAGTGCCCAAGACACATTATGCTTCATTAAAGGGTGGGAACAACAAGCTTGCTCATAGGTTTTATGGGCCATACTTGATTTTGGACAAAATTGGAGAGCTTGCTTATAACTTCAGCTACCATCTTCCACTAGAATACATGATGTATTCCATATTTCACAGCTGAAGAAGTATGTTGGGCCTGATGTACAAGTATTGGAAGAGTTACCACCATTGGATGAGGCAGGACTGATCATATATGAACCTGAAAGCATTATTGGAAAGAGAGAGAAAGTTCTCAGAAATCGTACTCTCATTGAGTATCTCGTTAAGTGGAAGAATTTTCCTATTGAAGAGTCTTCTTGGCAACCATCCACTTATGTCAGTAACTTTCCTTGGTTATTACAGGATGATATATGATGCAGTATGCAGTGACTGTACAGAGACAGCTTGCTGTATGAAATTTTTGCAGATAATAAAACTGTCCTGACTTCATCAAAATTTGATTCTGATGTTATGGGGTGATGCTTGGGAGTGTATACTTCGTTTCTACACCTCATACGCCTTATTCGGACCAATATATCAAAAGTTATGGTAGTTTTAGTGAATCAGCCCTATTTGGACAACAGCCAGTTTTCTCACAGTTTGGCATGCAAAAAGGTCTTCTTTTCATGGACAATGCTTTCTTATCATTGGGAAGATGAATGGGCATGACTACTATCATCCTTGACTTGGATTTAGTCCATTACTTCTTGGTTTTGAGGACAAAACCATCTTCAGGACGGGATGGTTTGTCATGAAGGAAAATACAACATTAATATTTGCACCTTGGATTAATTCCAGCCTTTGTAAATTTAGCCCTAGCCTATGTGTACATGTGTGAACAGCCCTTAAGCTTGGAAGAGGATTAGAATAAAAGGGACTAGAGGCCAAAGGCAAGACATCTTTTGATCATTCAATAATCTTGGCTTTACCATTTTCTTGGAGCTAGCTTCTTCTTAGCCTATGAAGCACTCAGCCATGGCCGTCATGTATTCTTGAATCCCCAACCATTAATACATGATGAGGATGTCTCGGTGCAATAGATTTGTTAATTCTCTGTTGTAGCTTAGTTAATTTTCAATTTCTGTTAGATTTTATTCCATGGTTGATTGCTTTCATTACACAAGGTGATATTTCAGGAGGAGCCTCCTATTACTGTACAACTAGCTAGATAGCATGTAGTTGATGTTCCAAGGGTTCATGGTTATGACATTGGACAGGATGTACGGGTCCCATAGACTGTTTTAATACTGTGTACTAGAGATAGACATCAGCTTAATCGCTTTGAGCCCTTCATGGACTATGTTATGGTGACAAATTTTGGTGAGTTCCTTACTTATGAGGAGGTCATGCTTGCATAGAGATGATAGTTACTCTTGGGAGAGGGCCATGCAATCAAAGTATGAGTCATTATACAAAAGCCATACATATGATTCTGTTCCTTTGCCCAATGGAAAACATGCATTGCCGTGCAAGTGGATGTACAAGTTGAAGAGTGCTCTTGGATGCCCCAAACTAGTATATAAGGCTAGATTGGTTGCTAAGGGTTTTAAGTAGGAACATGGTGTTGACTTTAATGACTGTTGAGGGTTGAAATGACTTGATTTTTTGGCTGATTTTTGTTATTTTTGTGGATTGAATGGTTGATTTCTAATTTATTTTGAATGATGATTAGTTGGTTTGGAAGTGTTTAAGAGTGCTTTAGATAAGGTTGATTAGGTTTGAGAGACTCATGATGTTTTATAGTGGAAATATGATGTTCTAGCATGTTCTATTGATGTCTTGATAGTGTTTAATTAGTTATGTTGAGCTTCTGGTTTGCTATGTTTTCTTTCTATATGAAGGGTTGGAATAACGATTGATGAAGTTTGAAAGTGTTTGGAAGCTTATTGGTTGTTTCTTGATGGTTTTGAATGGTTTTAGTGGAGCTAAAGGCTTTCTGATGACCTTTTGTGTATGGTATTGTAGACCCTTTGTTGAGCTTCTATAAAGCCTTTGTCTCTGTTCTGTTTTGTTTAATATGCCTCTATAAGTGTTATGTGTGATGTATGTGTAGCTTGGGAAAGTTTTTCAACCTTAGGAAGAGATGAATACAAGTTCAAAATAGCTTAAAGAAGTGGAAGAAGTAGCTGCTGAAGACTCAAGTGAAGACTGAAGTGATAGTGACACTATTGAGCTACAAAGGGACATTGTAGTGGCTCTGGTGACCTTTCATATCAAATATACCTCTTGGGAGGGGTATCCAGGACCAAAGAGGGGTTATGGATTATTATTCTTTATTATCCCATTGTACTATTGAGAGACAGGATCAAAGAAAGAGAGAGAGAGAGAGAGAGAGAGAGAGAGAGAGAGAGAGAGAGAGAGAGAGAGAGAGAGAGAGAGAGAGAGTGTGTGTGTGTGTGTGTGTGTGTGTGTGATGCCAAATCTATACAAAACAATGTATCTATAAATGAGAGATTGAGAGAGAGACTATGAAAGCTATAAAACTTTTGAAGAAAAATGTTATGTGATGATTTTCATTCAAACTGGTGTATTCTCTTGTGTTTTTTTTGGTTTCTCTTAATGAAGAATATGAAGAGTATAATCAATTTTGTTCAAGTTAAAGCCATGGGAGAATTGTTTCTATGAAGTTGTGTGAAGATTTGAGAAGATTGGTGTTCTTTTCCTTATTGTGGTCATATAAAATATGAAAAAAATGCTTGTTGATGATACAAGATAGATTTTCTTGTAGTAGATTCCCTATTTTCTTAGTGTTCCTCTTGGGGCTCCATGTTTTTGGTGCACAGTCGAGGAAGAAATACCATCAACAAGCATTAGAAGGGGCTAAAAATGAAGGAAATGGCATTGTCAAGAGGAGAAGAATTGAGTGGATGCTTACAAAGTCCCTTCTACCACTAAAGAATTGGAAATCCTCATTGCAAAGTCGAGGAAGAAATACCATCAACAAGCATTAGAAGGGGCTGAAAATGAAGGAAATGGCATTGTCAAGAGGAGAAGAATTCAATGGATGCTTACAAAGTCCCTTCTACCACTAAAGAATTGAAATTCCTCATTGCCAAAGCCACTTTCTACAATAAGTCTATCACACAATGGCGGAAACATATTACCATCTTGATGTAGGCTCAATGTGGTGGACTATTTCCTCTCCCTGATGCTGAAGCAACAGAGACGAGCATCTTGGTGGCAAATTGTTTGGGAATGACTATCCATGTCCCTCAAATTGTCAAGTGGGAGATTGTTTGAAGCAACACAGACGAGCATCTTGGTGCAAAAATAGAGAGAATGACTATCCATGGGAGATTTAGCATTCATTGAAGAGTTTCCGAACATCATCAAGTGGGAGATTCAAGAGTTGTGGTCAGTTAAAGTTCATGAGAACAAGAAGGAAAAGAGTTGGAATCTATTTGTGGATGCTCAACAGTGAGCTACGTGGGATGCTTAGTGCACTGACAACCTTCTATTTTTCCAATTACCAACCTACTAGAAGCTAGTAGATAGAGTATTCTTCACAATATACATTGTTGAAACCATCAAAAGCTAGCATTACTATGATGATGGCACCACAATGATGCTCGAAAGAATGGGTTTTGATACCTTCAGAACTGAATATCTTCCCCTCTATAGTAGTGGAATAAAATTTGAATTCAAAGATATTGAAAAGAATGAAGTAGAAGAAATGTTGGTAAGAGAGTCCTCTAGAGACTGAAGCCCCTTTGATTCTATTCTATTGAGTAAGGACAAACTGGGTGGAGCTAACTCCTTGATGAATGACACGATCAAGAGGAAAGTACTAGAACAAGTCCAGAGGTACATGAGAAGAGAGAATGCAAAAATCAGTTGAGAATGAGCTAGCAAACAGAAGCCTCATTTGACAGCCTAGCGGCACTCTTTAAAGAAGTCCCCATGGTGACTCAAGGTCCCCTACCTAGTCAAATCCGTCCTAGAAATATTGATGATAGGCGAGTGAACATAGTCCCATTGCCCATCTTTAAGGGAGAGTACAATGAAGACCCTAATCTTCATGTAGCATAGTTTATGGTAGCGTGTGTAGCTAACAATGCTAGAACCCCCGAGCATTGATTAGTGATATTCCCTGCCACGTTCAAAGGTGCAATGTTTCAATGGTATGAAAGACAAGCAGTAGGAACTTTGGTGCATGGGAGGACCTGAAGTTGGCATTCCTCACTAAATTCAGGTGTGAAGGTTTTGAAGAGTGGATGTGAGAGAAGTTCATGAGCTTAAGTTAGTTCTCTAGTGAACAGTTGGAAGCATATGTCTCTAGAATGGAATCCATACTAAAGAGAAGGACCACTTGGATGAAGGCATCTAGAAGGGATTTTTCTTAGAGGCCTACAACTAGAAGTTTGTAAGTTTGTCGAATTGAGAAGACCGATCAACTTGCAAGCCACTGTGGAAGGTGTAAGATTGTATGATGAAGTTGAAGCAAGGCTGTCAATGACCTCAAGAAGGGGAGTCTTACCTCATCCCAGTGTTCAAGATTTAGAGGGAGAGAGAGAGACAAAGACATGGAGTTGTAACAATAGAGAGTAGTGAGTTCTCATTGTTCTCTTTGTCTCATTCTTCCATAATGCTTACTAAAGTCTAATCAAACATAACTAAAAAACACACTAGGTCACTAATTGACCGTACCACTAATTGTGGTTGAGTCTGACCGACTCAGTTATTATACCACACATGTAAAGTGACAGCTAAGAAGACAGTTGTCTAGATAAGGTCTGTCATGTCGGTGATACTGATCATGAGCTTGATTCTCAACACTCCCCCTCAAGCTCAAGCTAACTGTTATACTCCAAGTAGCTCCCTAAAATGCACAAACTTCTCTTTACCAAGTGATTTGGTAAAGATATTTGCTACCTAGTCTTCTATCTTCACATGGAGTAGATCAATATTTCCAACAAGTACTATCTCCCTAATAAAATGGTAATGAACTTCTATGTGTTTGGATCTAGCATGATAGATGTGGTTGCTAGTCAGTATCACACTACTGAGATCCCAAGAAAGTACTTCAGCTCACCAAGATTCTTGACTTTGAATTCATCATGCAACATTACTTTAATTTCAGCAATCCCATGATCATCATCTCCAGTGATAATCAAATCATTGACATAAACCACCAGAAAAACATAACCATGCTCTATCTTCTTTGTAAATAGACTGTGATCTGCATGACCTATCTGAAAACCAAGCTGCTACAAATAAGTGTTTATACAATCATTCCATACTCTCGGTGCTTGTTTAAGCCCATACTAGGCCTTTTTCAATTTACACACATATATCAGATAGTTCGGGTGTACATAACCTTTAGGCTACTCCATATACACCTCTTCAAGAAAGTCACCATTCAAGAATGCATTTTTGACATGCATCTGCCATAATTTCTAGCCCTTAGAAGCCGCTAATGCACTAACTGTTCTCACCCTTGCCATCTTGGCAACCGGGTTGAAAGTCTCCTCATAATCTAGGCCATACAGCTGTGCATATCCCTTTGCAACCAACCGGGATTTATACCTTTCCAATGAACCATTTGACTAGCTTTTCACTTTATAAACCCATTTGCAACCAATGGGTACTTTGCTTTCAGGCAAATGGACCAATTCCCATGTCTCATTTTCAGCCAATGCTGCATATTCCTCATCCATGATAGCACACCAATTCTCATATGTAACTGCCTCACTAAAGTTCATAGGCTCTTTGTAGCCTAACACTTTAGTCATATATCCATAATGTCTAGCTGAATACCCACTGTATGTCAGCATATCAACTAGTTTTCTGACCCTTTCAGACCTCCTCAACTGCGGTGCACTCTGGGATTGCCTCTCATGAGGCAACACATACCTGCTTTGCCTCGCACCAGGCATCATAACTGATGGTATGCCCAATTCACTATCAAGAATATCACTACCATATGACTCATATCCAGATATAAGCGGGCCAGTCACATTGTTAAACATATTTTCTTTGCCTTTATCCAATCTCCCCCTCACTGACATATCCGTGTCAGTGGATGCAGTAGCATGACTGCAGAGTTGTCTTGTCCAAGGACTAACAATAGATTAACCATCACCTGTCGGCCCACTCATAGATGTACTAGCTGAAGGATAATTTTCAGCGTAGGTAGGGTTGGCTAGTCCATCAGAGACCACTATATTAGGATTACCATACCATGAGGCTAGCTCATCAAAAACTATATCCCTGTTGATCAAGGTTTCCCGAATGGACGAATCATAGCATTTGTAAGCCTTTCTCTCCTGTGCAAAGCCAAGAAAAATACTTTTGACAACTTTTGGGTCTAACTTCTTCCTCTTTTCATCAAGCACATGTACGTAGGCAATGCAACCAAATATTTTTAGGTGACTAATGTCTGGCTTATGCCCATACAATTTCTCATACCGAGTCAAATCATGAATCCTAGCTGTAGTTGTTTGATTTAGCACATAAATTGCAGTAACCACTTCTTCAACCCAATAAACATTTGGCAAATTCTTTTCATGAAGCATTGCCATGGCAGCTTCCATAAGTACCTGATTTTTCCTCTCTGCCACACTGTTCTACTGAGGTGTGTAAGTACATGTAAGCTGCCTTTTTATGCCATATTTAGCAAGATACATGTCAAACTCTCTGGATACATATTCTCCACCTCCATCAGATCTCAAACATGAGATATAACATCCAAGTTCATTTTCAACATGCTTCTTAAAGTCCTTAAAGACATCGAGCACCTCATCCTTGTGCTTCAGAATGTATAGCCGTGTGTATCGACTGAAATCATCAATGAAGGATACATAGTACCTAGCACCACCAAAAGACGCATTATGGGCAGGACCCCATACATCCGAATGTATCAACTATAAAGGTCGAGAACTATTTCTTACATGTTTCATGAATGGAAATCTCGCTTGTTTTCCAAACTGACAAGCAAAGCATACATGTCCAAGATCAGTGTACTCGAACTTCGGCATGCCAAGTATAACCTCTTTCTGTTGCATATTTTTCAGTTTCTATATATTAACATGACCAATGCATTTGTGCCAGATTTTTACATCCCGACTACTCCATTATCATGGGCAAACATGGCTACCTTCAATTCTAAGATAGATGCATCCAAAGTAAACATTCGGCCATCTCTCTTGCCTTTAGCAATCAATTTACAACCATTGCCATATTCTTCAATAAAACAACCATCCATATTGAATCTGACTTGAAGATTCAGTTCTGCCATCTGTCCAATCGACAATAAATTCTTGGTAATAGAAGGTACATGTAGTACATCATGTAGGCTCTTCTTTCTACCTCGGGCATGAGCAACGTAACCACACCAGTACATACAAATCCATGAGACCCTGCTACTAACTCATCAAACCGTTCACCATGGGGAGTCATATGATTGGATGCTCCTGAGTCTATGTACCACTTCTCATCTTTGCCTTGCTTAGTCGTATTCTTAGATACATGATGCATAGCAAACAATCTATTTCCTTGGTCAACTTGAGTACCATTGGAAGATGCATAATGTCCATGTTGCCTACCTTTCGCCTTCATATCAGCTTGCTTTTTATGGCAATCCTTCGCAATATGCCCATATCTTCCGCAATAATGATAGTCTTTATCCCTATTAGACTGCTCATGCGACTGTAGGAACCACCTTTGCCTCTAGGTGATCTCCCCCTGCCTCTAAAGGCTCAAGATCCTTGTTATCCTTATGTATTTGAGCTATGCCAAGCATTTTGTTGTTGTTGTCCATATGTTTTTCTAGTGTCTCCTCAACCCTAAAAAGATCCACAAGCTCTACCACCTCTAGCTCACTAACTAGAGTAAAAGACAATGTCTCTGCCTTGAGATGTGCTTGAACTTATATTTAAGCCAAGCTTTACTTCTTCATGTAGCAATAATGCAAGCAACTCATCCCAATCAGGGGGTTATGTTCTCACAGAAATAGACATATCAAATTCCTTATACTCCTTGCCTAACCCATTCAATGGCACTGCAATCATATCACACTTTGAAACACGAGATCCAATAGTAGCCAACTGGTCAGCTATGGTCTTTATTTTAGTTGTGTATGCTTGAATGCTCTTGTCATTCCTAGACATGTTGTTGAACTACTGCTTCAGCTGTATCTGTCTTGCATGCGTGACATTACCATAATCCTTCATGAGTGCATCCCAAGCATCCTTCGGGGAAGAGCAATTGGTAATCTGTATAGCCATCGCATCAGAAATGCATAAAGAAAACCAATGTAGTACTTTACTAGCTCTTTCTGACCACTGTCAGTGAGCTCTCCATTATTCTTGTGTAGGGTTCCATTTAGGCAATTCGGGTTCAACTTCAGCCCCCGTACATAAATCCCAATAGCCTTTGCCAATCAAGAAATTTTGCATCCTGAACTTCCATAGAGCAAAGTTTTTGTTATCAAGCTTCTCTCCCACAATTTGAGTGATATTGTCAGTGCCTTGAGCATTTGCCATATTTGCAACTAAAGTATTCAATGCTATATGCATCTGTAAGTGTTTGACTCCCTGCAGTTCAAGAACACTTTTCATGCAGTTCAGGAGCAGTTTTCCTACAGAGTTCAGGAACAGTTTTCCTACAATATGCTTGATGTAAACTTTATTCTAGTAATGAAAAAACACAGTCAATTGAGCATAAACCAAGCTCAAATCAATTCAAAACATTCTATGGTAGTGACAAAACATCCCAATAATAAACTTTATCCATACAAGCATCAATAGATGCATAGAACTGATGTTGACATTCACTAGACTTTTCCATAGTTGATGATAGGCAAGCAACCTCTTATGACCAGTAGTATAAACTCTACAACAGCATAAACTCTACAATAATCAGGGTATTCTCAGCTCAAAAATATCCTCAAACCACCATAGACATCTTCCAGTACATTGGGGATTCAATATGTGACCAAACAAGCATTAATGTTTGTACTGTATGCAAGTAGCAGTACCAAAAATACAACCAATCCACTACTATAACCAGTAGTATTTTCTCTGTTAAAACAAGAGTATTCAGACCTCAAAATAGCCCCAAAACATCTCATTTAGTTTTTCCACTCTATGCGCAAGAGTTGATACATGTCCAACTAGTCAGAATATATTGCATGTATGTCAAGTGAAGATGATAGATATCCTTCCTGGAAACAATAACCAGTCAATACCCCGATATAACTAACAATAAATCAGTCCAAACTTTGGACTTTTAGTACTTACAGTATCCCAAAAAGTATCTACTACTCAAGTGGTATGATCCAAGCATTTATCAGTAGCAAATAAGCATAATAGATACTTCAAGCATGTAAGTATATTGTTTCCAAATTTAGGACAACAACCAATTCATTGTTTCTAGCCTACAAATAAGCTTCAAAACTAAGCATTTAACACTCCAATATCATGCTCAAATGCATGATAATAAGGGCATATACATTGTTAGGATGAAAGCTACCAGTGCCCTGGAACCACATGTTGTTTACTATAGTAAAAAACCACTCTCAAATGCATCATAATAAGGGCATATACATTGTCAGGATGAAAGCCACCAGTGCCCTGGAACCACTTGTTGTTTACTGTAGTAAACAACCACTCTACACAGGTCTGTACTGAATATCTCAAAATCTGTTAGGAATTTGAAAAAACTTTCTTCTGCAAATTTGTAGATCACGTCGAAACGGTTAAGATCCCTAGTTTGCTTCTCCAAAATCCATTTTTGTAGCAAGATATGACTTCTATAATTTAAAAAAATGGGCTACAGGCACAGTCTCCTTTGATGATGTTTTCTTCAAATATGATGTCTTAATGTCAAATGACCATTGTCAAGCCTTCAAGCTTCAGGCATTCAGGCTCTGATACCATTTCAAGATTCAAAGGGAGAGAGACAGACAAAGACATGGAGCTGTAACAGAGAGTAAAGAACTCTCATTGTTCTCTTCTTCTCATTTTTCCATAATGCTTACTAAAGTCTAATCACACATAATTGAAAAACACTCTAGGTCACTAACTGACCGTACCACTAACTACGGTTGAGTCTGACCGACTAAGTTATTACACCACACATGTACAGTGATAACTATCTAGATAAGGTTGGTCATGTTGGTGATACTGATCATGAGCTTGATTCTCAACAAATGGTATACCCATCAAATTGTGAAAATGTCAGATCTAGAGCATGGTAGAAGCTATGGAGGTTGAAAGGTGAAGACTAAATTCATGTTGACATGGAAAATGAGTAGACAAATGTTACATAAGTGAATTTTCTTCCAAGATGGAAGCTTGGACTCATAAAGACAATATTGTGTATTGGATTGACAATGGCAATGTCACTAACTGAAAGGGGAAAGCATCATGATATTGTATTCGTCATTATGAAAGTGATAGTCAAGTATAGTGCTTTATAGAAGTTGGGTTATTCCACTCTCCTCATTATGCATATGGGATTTAGGACATCTCTTCCTAGAGCATACATTATTTGTCATTTTTCAACACCTCCCCTCAAATGATGAGTTCCTACACTTGTTGGCTTTTGCCTCCCCCCCCCCCCCCCCCCCTCCCCCCACACACACACACATGATGACATGGCCTAGGAGACTAGAAGTGATATAAAGTTACCCATGGAGTCATAGGAGAGTTATCCATAAGAGAGCTTGAAGAGATATGCTTTGGTTTGAAAGATCCAGAAGCTCAAAGTTAGGTAGGTGCTATTTTGGCTATGGCTTCCACAAGGTCAAGTGGAGATGGAAGTGAGAAATGGAACCATGAGTTGGATTTGAGCTGACCTGAGGTTAAGAGTGATTGAGAGAGCTGAGAGGGGAGTTATGCCATGCTCATCTAAGCCCTCATACAATGGGAAAATGTCAGATCCAAATCATGGTAGGAGCTATGGAGGTTGGAAGGTGAAGACTAAATTCATGTTGACATGGTCAATGAGTAGACAATTGTTACACAAGTGAATTAGGTTCCAAGATGGAAGCTTGGACTCATCTAAAGGAGATGCATAAAAGAAGGAAGAAAGATGAAGAAGCAAGATTCAACTTGTTGGAATCCAAGATGAAAACTCAAGATATTGGACCCAAGCCTAGAGAGTTTGGTCCTAATTTCAGCCCAAGGAAGTTTCCCTCTTAAAGTTACAGAGGACACAGTCTAGTGGTGGCCAAAGATCAAAAGTTGTGTTACAGATGTAGAGAAAATGGAAATATCTCACCAAATTGTCCAAACCCTAGAAGATCTATGGACTACAAACCCTTATGTAGTTGATGCAGTCCGCTCTTATAAAAGCTAGCCCCTAATACTCAACAAAGGACCAAGAATCTACCTTCAATTTGGTGGAATTGTAAGTTGCCGAAATAATGCATACCAAGAAAGGAGAACCCATAGTTCCAAAAGAGAACGTTCCCTCTACCAAAATGGTGAAGTTCAATCTTTCCAAGGAGAAAGAAGATAGTGTAGAGCAAAACAATGTAGTACAGAGCATTACAGTGCCACAAAGCGCCACAGAGGCAGCTAACAGAGACAGGATCAAAGGCCCAAGAGATAGAGAATGCCGACATACCTCCAGTAATACAAGAAGTTCAAATGTTACCACTTTTAGAGAAAAGAGGGAAGATAAAATTGAGTGTCGCCCCATTCCCTAGCTGATTGGAGAAGCCTGTGGATCCTATTAAAGAATATGACTTAGTCAAAGACCTAGACACCTTTAAACCAAACCTAACATTCCAACAGTTGCTGATGTTGTCTCCCAATTGTTGTTGAAAGAAATTTAAAAGCATACTAACCAAAAGAAGAGGCCTAAGGATTGCTCCCTTGATGGCAACTAAGTCCAACAAAGTCCCAGATCTTGTGAAAGAAGTGAATATGGCTAACGTCTTCCTGGATCCTAGTACCCCAGAGATTGGCATGTGGATTGAAGGATGCCTTATAGTAGATGCATTGATTGATAGAGGTTCATCATTGAACATCATGATAGATGTGACAATGAAGGATCTAGGCTTGCAGGGAATACAACCTACACATTGGCTTATCTGACTTGCAGACCAATGCAAATTTAAGTCTTTGGGTATTTTTCCATATGTGATGATAGCCCTCGTAGGAAGAGACTATTGTCTGACCTATCTGGTGGTAGAACCAAAATCCTACAGACCTCATATCCTCTACTGTTAGGAAGACCATGGCTCTTTGAAGCAAGGGCATGGACGGATTTGTTCAAAGAAACCCTAACCATAGGCAGAGGACCCAACAAAGTGGTGCTGAAGTTGTATGGATTGCAAAAAGGTAATAGATCCACTTCCATAATAGACTCTTCCAACAAACTAATAGATAGCACATTAGGAGATGAAGAAGCTATCAAACAAATCTTTCCCAAGAAAATAGAGGCACAATCCCTGATATTGGGCATTATAAGCCAACTCCCGAAAGAAGTAAAGTCTTTATCAATGGGTGAATACCTCCTTCCTGAACCCGAATTGACTTCTGAATTCACCTTTGATAGTGAGATAGAAGCATGGATATATTGGTTCCCCTATTACGTGGATGTAGCAGAGACAGACACAAGAGTAGAAGCAAAGGATACAACAAAGGATTTGTTCTTCTCTTACAGAGCCCCTACACAGAGGAGCCTGAGATAGAGTCCAAAGAGGACAAAGAGGACATTGCAGAAGAAGACTTTGGAAGTGAACTGGAAGAATCTATCCTACTCGCAGAAGGCACAGATGAGGAAGAAGTTCTAGAGGCTACAAAAGCTAAAAATTCCATGTTGTTAGATAGAATGACTCTGGTACCCTTTGGACTAGCTAATGAGTCACATCATATACAAAACCTTCATAAGAAATGGATTAAGTAGAATAAATCTTCCTTTAATAGTGGCTCTTGTTGCCCGAAGTCACTCTTCCTAAGAGAGGATGATGACAATGCACCTTGCTAACAATCACCAGTCCGGTAGCCCAAACAAAACTCTGAAGGTTCATGTTATGTAACGTTCCTAGATGCATCCTCGAAAGAAGAATCTTTGAGTCAAGAGATAAATAACCCTCCCATTAGATTTGAAACAGTCTTGAAACCCTTTTAGCATCCCAAAGAGTCAATCGAACCCTCATTGAAAGAGAAAGTTGATTCCAGTGGAGCATTAGACGAAGAGGCTACTCCCTTGAAGGAGTCAAATCTATACCCAGAAGCAATCCGTGGGATCTTCATATGTGAAGTGGAAGGTGAAAAGCAATCAACATTCATGGATACAGATGGTATTGAATGTCACACCCTGAATGTGGGTATCAGTCTTCCAGAAGAGGAGTTGTTGGTCCTACATGATCTACTGAAAGAGAACTTGGATGTGTCTGCATGGTCCTACAAAGATTTGAAGGGGATTGATCCTATGGTGTGTCAATACGACATCAACCTAGAGCCTGATGCCAAGCCTATGAGGCAAAGATAGAGATGCATGAATCCAAATTACTCTACCCTAGTGAAAGCCGAATTGCTAAAGCTCCTTGAAGAAGAGTTTATCTATCTAGTTGCTAATAGTGAATGGGTTTTCCCTATAAAATTTACATGGTGCACCGAACAGAATCTGAGAAAGAGATAGAGATAGAGAGTACACAACAGATAAGTTGAGAATTAGAAATTTTCTTTAGCTCCAAACAACTGATACAAAGATGGCTCTGTCCACCCGTGCGCTTCCACTATGAAGCTTCGATGGCGATCGAGACAGAAGATAGGTGAAGAGCTTAAGGCTAGGTAGAACAACTCTTATATCCCGTGAAGGCAGTTAGGTCGGCTTGACTGACTTACCATATGAGCCTCCACTAGTCGGCTAGGGAATATTTCCTTTACCGTCGGGCCAGGGGCGCTGCCCCCAAACCCCTACCAGGGGGGCTACCGGCTCCCCTAGGACCCCCTAGCCAGGGGCCACTTCCACGGCCCTCGAACCCCAAAATAGGGGCCCCTTTTAACTCCCTTACCCCGCAACTCAATGCAATGTGCCTCGAGTTTCTATCAGCTTAACTATTCAGTCCAACCCAAATATTAGACCCACAATGGTCACCTTTTTTCCATTTGGTCACATAGACCTCATCTGATATACAAGTTAGGACTCAACCAACGTTCGAGCTCACATTTGGCTTCTCCTCATAATGGGGGCCTTACAACTTTGAGCACCATGGATCATTGGTGGCACCTTATGAGGGTGGGGCATTGCGCATATCTAAGATTTCCCATTGTGGTAGTACCCAGAAAGAATGGAAAGCTACGAATATGTGTGGACTTCCGAAAGCTAAACTCCAAGACTAAGAATGATCATTTTCCTATTTCTTTCATAGAACAACTGTTGGACATAATAGCAGGCCATAAACTTTATTCCCTATTGGATGGATTTAGCGGATACAACCAAGTCTAGATGGTAAAAGAATATCAATCTAAAACAACTTTCACAACCAATTGTGGAACCCATGCTTAGAGAGTGGTGCCATTTGGGCTTTGTAACGCTGCTGCTACCTTAATGAGTGATGATGGCTGCATTCCAAAACCATCCGCATGATTTCATTAAGGTGTACCTAGATGACTTTTGTGATTCTAGCCTAATCCATGAGCATTGGGGACACCTAGAGCAATGCTTTGATAGATATCGAGAGTATGGGATCTCTCTTAACCCTGACAAGGAGTGTCTTCAAGAGTTCTTTTAGGCCACATTGTATCAACGCAAGGGATAGCAACAAACCCTGCAAGGATTGAGAAGATTGTATCTTTAACAGCGCCAACCAATCTCAAATAGTTGAGGGGATTCCTTGGCCATGTGGGCTATTGTAGAAGGTTCATCGCACACTTTGTGACAAAGGTAGCCGCTTGCATAAGCTCATGAGGAAAGATCCAGAGTTTATGTGGACCACTAATTGTGACGAAGCATTCAATACCCTAAAATAGTTTCTGGTTGAAGCACCCATCCTGCAGCCTCCTGATTGGATGAAGGGGTTCCATGTGCACACTGATGCATCAGTTAAAGGCCTAGGCACAGTCTTATGCCAAAAAGGCTCCTCAAAGTTAGATCAACCTATTTATTATGCCATCCCAAAAGTAATTGATCGAGAAAGAAACTATACAACGACGAAGCTTGAGTGTCTAGCAGTGGTGTTCGCATTGGAGAAGTTCTGACACTACCTATTGTTGATGCATTTCAAATTCTATGTGGATCATGAGGCCCTGTCCTTCCTTATGAACAAAGCATGTGTGAAGGGAAGAATGATGAGATGAATCCTTTTGTTTCAGGAGTTTGACTTTGAAGTGGTTACCAAACCTAGTCGCTCCCATGTCCTAGTTGATCATCTATCACGGATCCCTCAGAGAAGGAAGAAGAGCAAGATGATCCAAACCTTCCTAACGCTTTCCTTTTTCTAGTTGAAACTGTAACCCCATGGTACGTAGACATAGCTAACCTCTTGGAAACTCAAAAGTATCCCCTTGGTATCTCCAACCACGAGAAGAAGAAGCTTCTATTAGAATCAACCCCCTACACCTTGTTAGGGGGCACTTTGTACAAGAAAGGCAAGGATGAAGTGGTGAGAAGATGTGTTGCAGGAGATGAGATCGGAATCATGCTGAAGGCATGTCGTGACAAGCCCTGTGGAGGACACTCTGTAGAAGAAGTGATAGCCAGAAAGGCCTTGCTCGCATGATATAGGTGGATGACTCTCCACAAGGATGCATGTGACTACTAAAAACGTTGTGATGCTTGTTAACAGTAGGTGGGAAAGCCTACCAAATCTAGTGCCATGCCACTACAACTCATCCTTTCCTTAAAGCTGTTTGAGAAGTGCAGAATTTACTTCATGAGCCCCATTGAACCACCAACTAGAAGGAAGCAAAATAGATATATCTCAGTTTGTACTAACTACATGACAAAGTGGTGTGAAGCCAAAGCTCTGAAGTGGAATGATGGCAACAATGTGTCTCTATTCCTATATAAAAACATCATTACATGTTTTGGTAGTCCCGTAGAGTTGGTAAGTGATAGAGATACTCATCCTCAACAAGCTTATGGAAGAATTGATAGAGTTGTACAAGATCTGCCATTACAAGTCCACGGCTTATTGACCCTAGAGCTAACGACCAAGTCCAAGTTACCAATCACATCCTCTACTCAATTCTAACAAGGATGATTACTACCCATTGTCGTGATTGCGTTGATCAACTTACAAAGGCCATCTAGGCATACAGAACCTCCCATAAGGCTGCTACAAGATAGACCCCTTTCCAATTGGTGTATGGTACAAAAGCCGTCTTCCCTATTGAACTAGAGCTACCCTCTCTACGCGTATCAAAGAGCACTTGGGAGAATACAAGTCCTTGCAACGCTGCCTCTTGCACTTGGAATGTCTAGATGAGACTCACAAGATGGCCCTACAATGCATGGAAGCCATGTAAGCTCAAAGAAAGGCCTATTATGAAAACTTCATTAAGCAAGAGTTTAAGGAGGATGACTTAGTCTTGGCCTATGACTTGGCCTATGATTCACATTTTGGCAAGTTTCCAAGAAAGTTTCAATAGCATTGGATGGGCCCCTATAAGGTACTTGCTGTCAACCCTAATTCCTATGTCCAAGTGCCGACAGTCAATGCTCCTAATAATCCCTTCCTAATTAATGGTTGTCGCCTCAAGAAGTATTACCCTCCCTTGGAATCTTAACAATCACCACCTATAGCCCCTTCATTCCTTCTGCATCAATTGATAAGGCTTTTCCTATTGCTCTTGCGATAGCCCTCCTACTTATCCTAATGAGGTGGCCTCATTCTTCTAGCCCCTCACAACCACCTTCTACCCCTCCTTTGTTTCTTTTCCGCTGATCTAACAGAGGTGGTGCGGATGGTTCTAATATATGGTGTTCCTACCATTCTCCTCTTTGAAAAAAAGAAAAAGAATATATATATATATATATATAAAAGCAATGGGAGAAAAGAACTTTGGTCACCTCTCAAATGATGAAAAGAAACTCAATTACACTTAGCCCCCCCTCTGTCTCAAGCTTTGTTGATGATTATAGCAAGGCAACCTATTCCTCACATCCATTAATGTAATCCTCACTATCACTTGTGCAAAGGTTGTATGCCTTGTGCACAATTGATGGTGCAATAGTGCAACTCGCCCTCCTATGTCGGCATATAGTGTGAGAAGGAAGGCCAGGGAGCCTTATAGTGCCGTGCATGGTAACAAATTGTACTTTGTGCATTGAGAGGCCCCAGCTCGTGTGTGCAATGCTCCATTCACACATCTCACCTCTCTATTGAATTTAAAGAGCAAAGACTAGTTACTCACCCCACCCTCTATCTCACACTCATTTGATAAGTACAAAGGGTAGTCCATACTCACATCCCCATCTGGTTAGGATAAAAGCTCACTTTGCTCAAAGGATTGTCGATGAAGATTGTTGGCTTCGTCTAGGTTAATGATGTCAACTTGTATTGGTTGATGAAGAGGCGTACCTAGGGAGGTAGCCAACAAGTCTGGTATTTGGATTGCATGTTGGAATTGTTGTTTGTTGTAGGAGTTAGAAGCACCGATGGGATTGTAGGATTCAATGAACCAATAGAGGTGGCTTTGGAATGCTTCTGGAAAAGTTCTACTAGTGATTCAGCTATCCTAGACTACAGGGTGTTATTACCTTTTCGATAGACCTAGCTTCCCATCCAAGGGTGTGTGCCAGCTTTTCTTGGAACGAGCCTGCTATGACGAGGAATTTCTTCCTTTTCTCCCATAACAGTTTTGATTTTTTTTTCTTTTTTCTCTTTTTTTCTCATTTATTTTCTCTTTTAGTTTTTTTTTCTTTTTTCTATACTCCCAAGAGCGATTCCATATTTTCTTGAAGAATAGGTCCTTACAGTGCCCCGGTTCCTACGGAAAGTCCTCAAGAACTCTGCGCAGTGGAAGTAGTCCACCCCCTAGCTTATTGCTTCCATGTATTTTTGCAGATTGCATTGTTCAATGATCTGCCTCATGGCCCACTCTTCAATGACCACATCTTCTAGGTTGAATGAAGGCATGCTGGAACTTGAACTAGTTGAAGGCTCTTGGTTCCACCAAAAGTCCATATTTTGCTTGTTCTTTCTCTGAAAAAGGTAATTTGCTAGCCTTTTCTTGGCCTGCCATGATGGATGCCTATCATGAAGCCATATTTACTATTAGTGGTTTTCAGAATAATTACCAGCAATAAGAAATAACTACATACTTTGTTGAACTGAAATGCTTGGGTGCAGAAGTAGACTTTTTCCTCCCAGTAGTCTATTGATTTAACTTTTATTGACCTTTTTCTTAATCACAAGTTGTTGCATTCTACCCTTGCAATGTGTGCTTTTCCTTTATTGTTTTCCTTATGTGTTTGGTTTGATTCACCTTATTCGCTCCCCCTTTGTAATGAAAAGATTCCTTCCTAGGATGAAAGGGTTAGAGGATGAAGGGCCTTTAGCACACAATCTTAGTGTTTTACTTTTGCATGAACCAGGCATAGAAATTTGTATTATATTCTAACTGAGCATAGCTATCCATATCAAAAGGGCGGATGCCCACATATGTAATGTAAGTGAGGACATCAAGCAAGAAGTCACCAGAGGCCACTCGGCTAGCAACATGCAACTCCTCCTTAGTGAGGATGTAATCTAAATAAGGGTGTTCTTTAATGTGTTCTTCCATGGGTTGATTATGGAGAGTAGTCAACACCCTATATGAAGTTGGAGCGGCATAGGTTGGGTCATGTTTAGATGCTTTGATTGTGCATCGCCATTCAGCATTGGTCATTATTTGGCATCCCTCTAGCTCCCATTGCAATCGTAGAGCATACCATTTTTGCAAGAAGGGGGAGTTGTTGTCAACAAGCTGTTGCAACTTCTCGATTTCTTGGTTTATGGCCATGATCGTGTTCTTGCTATACGACCTGATGAGACACTATTTGACTGCTTATTCCTTGGATATCTCGGTTGCAATTAACTCCTCGGTTGCTTAACAAATATGAATCCCAACTCCTCCCAAGAGCAAGGGAGTGTTCATACTTCCGTCGCTATAGGTTTTCCAAGAGGCCTAAGTCTAGTCGATCGTAACTTTTAGCCAATGTCATGAAAGTAGCGTCCAAGCATCGAAGGCAAGCCACCAAGTCATCCCCAAAATTTTTAGCTAAATCTGCGGCCAAGGTTAGAATTGATTGCTGCTCATAAGAGGGCCTAAGCCTGGTAGAGTTCAATAGCTAATGGTCACATCATGGTTTGCTCCATAGGTTGTAGCTTGGCTTCATGTTCAATAGGTTGGGTTGGAGTTGTGGTTGAGGTGCTACTAGATGTGTGTGAGGTCTGAGGGGCACCACCAAGGCTAGATTCTGGTGGCTGGTCAGTAGAGCGGGCTACGTTTTTGGGTGATAGATTGGTTCAGGCCCTGTTGAGCTAGTCTTTGGAGGTTTTATGGACTTAGCAGCCTGATTCTCTTGTGGTTTGAGTGTCTCTAGCCTATTGTTTTGTGTGATCAAGCTTGAGGGTGGCGTTTGAGCAAGATTTTGGGTTGATTTAGCTTTAGGTAGCCAAATCCAGGGATTACCCTCATAATAGCCCTACGCTTGCAACAATATTTTGGGGACCCATTGTGACTTGACTATGCATCTTTTTTTACAGGTTCTTCTTAGCCTCCTAGGTTTCAAGTGTGGGCCATTAGGCTTGCGAGGTCGTGGGTTTCTGTTCCTTAGTGGTGGTGCTTGCTGCTTTGGTACCCATTTGAACTGAGGTTCATGGGCTTCTGCATTGGGTTTAGCGGGTTGCTGGCATTGAGGCTTGGCAGGTTGTTACGAGTTACGACCCCCCTCCTTAGTCTTGATAGTGGGTTTCTCTACTAGTGGCTGTGCAGACTTGGAAGGAGTCACATCGCCCTTGCTAAAAATGCAACTATGCGGACATTACCCACGGCTAGGTGGATGTGCTGCAACTTGTAGTCGACATTGCAACGAGCTTGCTTCTTAAAGATCTATTCTAATAGTGACTTTGTGCCTACATCTTTAGTGTTGGGTGACACATAGGGCATGCTTTCAAACTCGATAGAAACTGCAACCTTACACTTTTCTAAAAGTGCGTAGGGTTGCCCTCCATAAGGGCTGAGCTTAGCATTAGTGGGCTGCAATTGCGATTTGCCCATTTGGATCCAATGGTAATGGGTCAAGACATTAAAATTAGCTCCCTCATCGATCAGCGTGTGGATGGTGCATGTGTGCTTAGCAGTAACCGTCATGCTTAGGTAAGCTAGTTTTGTTGCTTTCTCATCCTCACTGTCCATTTCAATGATAGTGGCTACTCGCACGTGGACAGGGGGTGCTGGCATTGGGGGCTCATACAATGGGTGCATAGGAGGGAAATACTTCTTTATGCAGCTGCCATTGAAGAAGCCTATGCCCTCTCCCTCTATGGTTTTGATTTCTACATTGCCAGTTCAGCTGATAATTCGGACCTTAAAAGGTCTTAGCCCCCGAAAATTCAATTTTTGCTTATGTCCTTTGACTGAGTACAACAATACTAAGTCATCTTGTTTGAAGTTGCGCTGCTTGACATTCTTGTCAAACCAATGTTTGCGCCTTGCCTTCTCACATATTAGAGCATGGGTGGCTAGAAGTCGGGTTTCCAATAAGCGTTCGAGTTCAATCAAATGTTTGAGTTCAATCAAGTGTTTTGTCCATGCCTCCTTCCCTTCCCATCTCTCTTGAAGGGCTATCCTAAGGCTTGGTACAAAGAATTCCAAGGGAAGGATTTCCTCTGTACCATATGTTAGAAGGGGGTCTGGTCTTGTAAGCAATGTGGTAGGCCCATAAGGCCACCATTAGCTTATGAAAAAAGAGGGAGAGAGATACACAATGGAGAGTGGATGGCATGGGATATGGAAGCTCAATCATTTTATGTGTTCATCTTCTTTTCCTTCCATTCATCCATTCTCACAATCTCCTACAAGTGGTATCCTCAAAGTGATAGATACCCTCAACTTAAGGACACTTTACATATGCTTGTACTTTAGATACATACAATCATAGGATATGACTTAGGATATGTCATATTTATCAACACTCTCCCTCAAGCTCAGAATGAGCTTGCACACATAAGACTCCAAGTGCACTCCTAAAGTACTCAAACTTATCTTTACCTAATGCTTTGGTAAAGATATCAGTAACTTGGTCATCTATTTTCACATGGACCAAGTCAATCTCTCCATCAATGACTTTTTCTCTAATGAAATGATAGTGCACTTCTATGTGTTTTTTCCTTGCATGGTAGATTAGGTTCTTTGCCAACATAGTGTTGTTAACATTGTCACAATACATAATGACTCCACCATCAATGTCTATCCCCATCTCATATAAGATCAATCTTAGCCATGTTTGCTCACATGCTGCCAATGCAATGCCTCTATACACTTCTTCAATGCTTGATAGAGCAACTGTAGGTTGCTTCTTACTACTCCAACTTACCATGGCTGAACCAAATGAAAATGCATAGCCACTAGTAGATCTTATATCCATAGAGCTACCTGCCCAGTCTGCATCTGAGTATCCAAACAATGTAGGCTTGATTCCTTTTTCATAAAACAAGCCAAATCCAAGTCTTCTTCACATACCTAAGAACTCTTCTCACTACATCCAAATGTGATTTGCATGGTTTCTACATAAATTGACTTATCAATCCAACAACATAACTCAAGTCTAGTCTTGTAATGGTCAAGTAGATAAGACTACCAACCATCTTTCTTAACATAGTGACATCGTCAACATAATATCCATCATCCATCAACTTAACATTTTGATCCAATGGTGTATCAACCGGTTTGCATTCTGTCATGCCATATTTTTCCAACATCTCCAATGCATATTGCCTTTGTATCAACCATATACCATGGGGGGTGTCAATAACCTCAATACCCAAGAAGTATCTCAACAAACCAAGGTCCTTTATATCAAACTCTTTATGTAACCCATGCTTGACTTCAGTAATCTCCTTCTCAAGTGTACCTGTAATAATGAGGTCATCAAAATAGATGACAACAACAACCATACCATCTTCTGTATGCCTCACATAAAGTGAATAATTGGCTTTACTCTGCTGAAATCCCATACTGCATAAGAATTTGCTGATTCTATCACACCATGCTCTTGGTGCTTGCTTCAAGCCATATAAAGCCTTCTTCAACCTGCATACATAATGTGGGTATTTTGGATCTACATAGCCCTCTAACTAATCCATGTACACTTCCTCTTCTAAGTTGCCATTCAAAAATGCATTTTTCACATCCATTTGATAAAGTTTCCAACCATAGATAGAAGCCAAAGCAATCACCGATCTCACTGTCTTCATTTTAGCTACTAGACTGAATGTTTCTTCATAGTCCAAACCATAAGTTTGTGCATATCCTTTTGCAACCAACCTTGCTTTATGCCTCTCGAGGGAACCATCCAACTTACATTTGACCTTATAAACCCATTTACATCTAATTCTTGCCATGAGGTAATTTCTCTTCAAAGAAAGTAGGCCCTCCATGTTGTACATAAGAAACCATGTATGCATAATGCATCTTCATGAACCCATTATACATCAATCTATCAACCGGATACCTTACTCTTTCTGACCTTCTCAATTGAGGTGCACTACCATGTGTCTCATCTGATCTAGCATGTGGTGGAACATACTTTCCTGCACTTCTAGTGCCAGGTGTTTTAACATGCGAAATGCCATACTCATCATCTGTAGATTCATCTTCTAAACTTTTAGCCATAGGTCTCTTTCATTTCACAACTTCTGTGCTCCTTTGTGCACTTCTCAATCTACCACTCCATGGACTGTAATTGCCACTGCTTTCCACATTCTCTTGAGGTCCTCAAGCATCTTCCACATGCTGATTTTTAGACTTGTTGTTTGCCGAAATTTTCCTTCCATAGCCATCATTATCATTGCTTTCATAGGAATCAACATCCACTGCAATTTTGGGCTTGTACCATGATTCATATTCACTGAAATTGACATCCCTGCTTATGTATACTTCCTTACTCCCTGGATCATAGCATTTGTATCCCTTCTTCTCATCAGGATATCCAAGGAAAATGCATTTTACAGCCTTTGGTTCCATCTTCTTTCTCAAATCATCTGGAACATGAACATAACAAACACATCCAAAGACTCTAATCTATGCAATAGTGGGTGTCCTACCATACATTTTCTCATATGGTGACATATTATGGGTCAAGGCTGTAGGTGTTCTATTCATAATGTGAACTACAGTATGCACTGCTTCTGCCCAATATGACAATGGCATGTTCATTTGGTTCATCATTGCCCTTGCAACCTCTGCAATGATCTGATTCTTCCTTTCAGCCACATCATTTTGTTGAGGTGTGTACCTGCATGTCAATTGCCTTTTGATACCATGATCTCTCAAGAAGTCACAAAACTCATATGACATGTACTCTCCACCATTATCTGACCTCAAACATTTTATGTAGCATCATCCAAACTACTTTTCAGCCATAGATTTAAATTCCAAGACCTTTTCAAATGCTTCACTTTTATGTTGCAAAAAGTACACCCAAGTCATTCTGCTAAAATCATCAATGAAAGTGATATAGAATCTACATCTTCTGCTCATTGGAAACATTCTGACATGGGCCCCAAATATCTGAGTGTACCATTTCCAAAGCATAGCTGCTTATTCTCCCCCTCTTTGGAAATGGTAATTTGGACTGCTTGCCAAATTGGCAAGCCTCATATACATGATCAAAATTCACATATCAAAAATGCGATAGACCACAAACTATCTGTCTTGATTGCATTTGCTTCAATCTTTGCAAATTGACATGACCAATCCTTCTATGCCATAATTCCACATCCTTATCTTGCCCATGTCCTCTCTTAACATACATAGAGTTTTGAATCACTGGAGTACCTACATCTAAAGCAAATAATCTCCCTTTCTTTCTACCATGAGCAATCACCCTACCAGTTCTTCCATTATGGAACTCTTCAATGAAACATCCAAACTTACTGAATCTCACCTGCAATCCTTGATCTATCATTTGATCAACCGATGTTAAGTTCTTAGTTATTGTGGGCACATAAAGTACATCACCAAGCTTATTCTCAATCCCATCTTTAGTAACAAGTGATACACTACCAATATGAGTAATTTTATGTAAAGTATCATCACCAATGGAAACATATTCCTCATTCTGCATCTGCTCCTTGCAATCAAACCACTCAGCATGATGAGTCATGTGGTTTGTAGCTCCTAAATCCAAAAACCTGTCATTCTCACAAGGAGAGTGAGTCATGCTCAAGCTCATGCTCCATAGCAAATAGGTGACCTCTAGGCGATACACCTCTAGGTCCATAACCTGCACCTCCATAAGTGCCCACATAGTGGCCATATTGGTTCCTTCCACGACCCCTAGACATGGCATTCTATTTATGATAACAATCCCTCTCAAAATGACCATAATGACAAGTGCCATCTCTCTGTGAAGGATTAGACCATCCTCTGCCTCTAGGGAAAGATCTCCCCCTACCTCTATGCATGAAGTCACCACGACCAAAGTTACCTCTTCCATGAGAAAAACCATAATTACTACAACCAAGTGAAGAACCTCTAGCTCTAGATGAGCTGCCATGACCTCTCTAGTGATAGAAAACACTATCTCCACATGCATTTTTGCCACTGCTAGATGCATTCAATCCCAGCTTGATTTCTTCTAAGTAGCAATCCAATAAGCTCCTCAAAGTCAGGCATAGAGCCTCCTCTAACTAAAATAGAGGTATCCAAAGATTTGAAAGCTAGTACAAGTCCATTTAGTGTCACTGACACTAAATCATCATCATCAACAAGTGCATTAATGGATGCAAGGTCTTCTACAATTTGCTTAATTTTTGCCACATAGTCATTGATACTGCGATTCCCTCTCCATGCACCATGTAATCTCTACTTGAGTTGTATCTTACGAGCCTCTGTACATGTTCCATACATTGTTTCTATGATTTCCCATGCCTCCTTTCCTTACAAATACTTGCCTTTTTTATATGAGGAATCAAGGCATCTAAAATACATATGGACATCCAATGCAAAACCTTCATGTTCTTCCCTGTCCAATCCTTGTATGCTTTATTTTTCTCTTCAGTTGGATGTTCAGGAACTTTTGGGCATTCATCATCACCTATTATGAGGTCCCATAGACCTCTACCCACCATCAAAAAGTTCTCCATCCTGTAAGACCAAACACTATAATTGTCTTTGGTCAATTTGTCTCCCACAATCTGAGTGATCTCTGCCGTGTCAAAAATTATGGTTGCTACAAATTCAAAAAAACCAGCAATAAAAGTGTCCACAAATGGTATGCAGCAGCATGCCCCAATCCCAAACATCAATGGTCCAATCTAAGACAAAATAAGCATAAAAAATAGTCCAAAAATGCATGTAAAAATATCTTCCAGCAATATGATTGTCATACATGTGTCCAAAATCTATTATATACATCCATCCATGATGCTAACATGTCATACATTCAGTTCCCAACAAGAAACATCCAATTTGGATCCCAAATGATGTCAGTATGACCCAAAATGCATCAAAACACAGGTCTAAAATTGACTACTTTTCTTGCAATTTTTCTGCAATTTTTTGTGCCAAGATGGAAGTACATATCAAGTTAAAGCTATAATAATTTTCCCAACATTTTTCAGTCTTCAAACCAACTAGTTCTTCTCTGTAGTATGAACTGATTAACTGTGAACCGGTTTGGGCAATAACTAGTTCATGGGCTCTACAATGTGAATACAATTCCACAAAATAACCAATTCACCCCTTGACCAATATGAACATGGTTTAAGTTAAAGGTTTTTTTTAAAAAAACCTTGATGGATAAATGTTTTTTTATAACTTAATGGATAAGGCAACAGTCGGAGGTTCTCGCCACGATGATGTAGGGGAACGTGTTCGTTAGAGTAGAATAGAATTGTCTAGGCGGGCTTGATATACTTCATGAGCATGTCCGTGGCACACAGATACATGTGGTGCTGTAGAGTGGACTGCGATGGCTTCAGCACACACACCTCTTCCATTGTCACATGCAACTACGAATGCTCGCTCGTGTTCGACAATGTTACTACAGCTACGACATGTCTATGGCACTCCTTAAGGAGAGGGGGATTGCAATTCGCATAATCAGGACTGCACATGAAATGAGCATCCCTTGTGTGACAGTGCACTCAACTGCTGATCGACAGGCTCTGCATGTTCAGCTTGTAGAAGGGCACGTGGCAGTTGGCCTTCTCAAGACCGTCCTTGCCTCCAATGACACTATCGGTTACCTCTGTCCCTTCCTGGCCTCAGTCTGAATCTATCTCATGCCATCTCAGAGTAACTGGCAATATACTCGGATACTAGGATACTCAATGATTAGATATGGAGCTTAAAGCTCTTCCAAACAAGCATAATCAATCTCCTCTAAGCCCTCCAACTTTTGGCATCAATCTATGAACCGATTTCGAACAAAAAAACCATTGATTCATTGCTATCATACATGATTTCCAGCATGTTTTCTCTTCCCATATGCATCCAAAATGAGCTCAATGGCTCAAAATCCAAGCCTTAATGACTCTCTCAAGCCTAGTACCTGCTTTGGATGGGTTAGATTGAGACTAGTACCTGATTTCAATGGCAGATAGCAAGATGGAACCTCGATGTAGACCTCGATTCGGTGCGCTCCTCGCTCCAATCTTGAGCTCCCGCACTCTTGCTCTAATATCAACTAAAAAAAGAGGGAGAGAGATGCGCAACGGAGAGTAGAAGACATGGGATATGGAAGCTCAATCATTTTCCATGGTCATCTTCTTTTTCTTCCATTCATCCATTCTCACAGTCTGCTACAAGTGGCATCCTCAAAGTGATAGATACCCTCAACTTAAGGACACTTTACATATGCTTGTACTTTAGATACATACAACCATAGTATATGACTTAGGATATGTTATATTTATCAACACCTTGTGATCCCAATCATTGCGTGAAGTAGAGATGACTTTGGTTAGGACATTTATTAAGATTTTATGTGTGGATTTGGCTTGATCTTTTGACTGAGGGTAATAAGGCGATGATTTCCGATGGATGATTAGAAAGGAGGAAAGGAGGTGAGCTATCACTTCGCTAATGAAGTGTGTGCATTGGTCGCTAACTAGTTCAATGAGGCAACCGAATCGTGAGATCACTTGCTCCCATAGGAACTTAGCAATAGTCCTAGCATCATTCTTTCTCGTGACTCATGCTTCTATCCATTTGGTGAGATAGTCAATGGCTACAATGATGTATTTGGCTTGTGAATACTGTGCCACAAGACTAATAGGTCATCTGATGAAGTTAATCTCCCATTTCTCGAAGGGTTGTCATGCGATAATTGGGGTTAGCTCCATGTGATGCTTATGAATCAAAACTTTAGTCCATTTGCACTCATCAAAATGCTTCACAAATCATGTCGCATCTCGAAAGAGGGTAGGCCACCATAGTTGGGACTGCAGCACCCTTACAGGCTGTTGCGTCTCCACTAAAATGTCCTCCTGCGATTCCGTCATGTGCCTCTGTCAGTACGTCATGCATCTCATGCTCACACATGCATCTACGCAGCAACCCATCTTGCCCCAGCCTGTAAAGTTGGCCTACTATCAATTGATATGGTTGGATCTTCAGAGGATGAACCGCCTAAGTCAAGCTTTTTCTATTGGTCGTTCTAGCAGTCCATGTTGAAGCAATTGAACTATGTCATCTGCCTAATACGGCATCAAGTCAGCTTTAAACAAATCTTCTTCGGTACATAAGCAGAATAGATGCGCATCTAGCAGTTCATCCATAACGCCTTGTCTAGCTGCTTCTCCCATGGGGATGGGAGACAGATGGTCAGCCATGTAATGCTACTTCCCTTTACGCACCACTGTAGTGCATGGTTTGTTAACAAGATACAACAAGGCTTGATGGTCAACATAGAAAGTAAAAGGCACAGCCAAAAGATAATGTCGAATTTTCTTTACAGCAAGCACCATGGCCAAGCCCTCTCTCTCCATTGTTGAGTAATTCATTTCTGTCTCAGTGAGTTGTCGGCTAGTAAAGCTCACTGGGTAATCCAGGTTGTGTTCACCAGGTTGGCACAACACAGCTTCTACGACAAATTTTGAAGCATTGATGTGTACGTGGAACATGAGTATCCAATCTGGGGCTTGTAGAATCAGTACTGTGGTCAGATCCTTTTTCAGTTCCTCATACGTGCATTGGCATTCCTCGGTCCATTCGAATATGATCAACAGATTGTATAAGGTCTAGCAATTGATGCATAAATCAACATGAACCGTCGATAATACCCTATATGTCCTAAGAAGCATTGAACACCCTTGTAATCAGTTGGGGGTGGAAGATCGAAGATGGCCTTGATCTTTGAGAAATCTGTGGTGATGCCATTCTTTGACACCATGTGTCCTAGGATACATCCATGCTTCACCCGAAATTGGCACTTCAAGGAGTTCAATGAGAGACGGTATAGTTGACATCATTCAAAGACCAGTCTAAGTGTTTTTGCCAAGTAGAGTGAACATACAAGTCATCCACAAAGACCTCCAACTCCTTCATCAGTATGTCTTTGAATATTATACACATTAGTCGTTGGAAATTGGCTGGCACATTAGTCAATCCAAAAGGCATGACTATGTAGGCAAAGACTCCCCATTCAATGGCGAATGCAGTTTTATACCTATCGTTAGGATGCACTTGCACCTGATTGTATTTGGAGAAACCGTTTAGGAAATTGTAGACCTCTTTGCCAGCCACTCTCTTGAGCATGTGCTCATTGTATGGTAGTGGGTAATTATCTCTCTTTGTAGCTGTGTTTACCTTCTTGTAATTGACACACACTCGAATCTTTCCATTCTTCTTTAATACAAGGACTATGGGGGAAACCCAGTCAGTGTGTTCAATTTCGTAGATGAATCCTTCTCTCATTAGCTTGTCAATTTCTTCCTTGACAGCATGGGTGTGCTTTGGATTCATGGGATATGTCACTGTTTGATCAGTGTTGCGTCAGGTGTCATGGGTATGTTGTGAGTCACTACACTCGGATCTACCCCTTTGGGCTCTTCTAGGGACCAAGCAAAGATGTCTACATACTCTCGCAAGAGAGTAATGAGACTTGCTTCATCTTGCTCAGCCAAGTCATCGGCTATAAAGACAAGTCATGGGGTCTTCCCATCCTTGGCTAAATTGACCTCCTTGACCTTGGCGGGTCCCTCAATTGGTTTGCTTACTTGCCCCTGTCGTTTGGCTCCCAGCAAGATCACCACCCTATCTCCCTTTTTGAACTTCGTGAATCGTATTGGCAAGTCTTGCAGTTTTCATTGTTCTTCCATTTGCGTTTCTTTGCTCAAAGTCTGTTGTTCTTCCCTTAACCATCGACATCGTAGGTGGATGGGTAGGTCCCCCTTAGTGCATCTAGTCTTGGGAGACCGAGGTATTTTAGGGTCACTATTTGAGCTGACTTCCGATTTGGAGTCAAAGTCTCCGTCTTTGCTAGAAGAGGGGCTCTCTCCTGGTGGTCGTAGCTTGGAAGGTGAGTCCGTTCTTCACAGTAGTGGTGTGACACTCAGTTGGGCGAGGCCTACCTTCTCGTAGTCGACTGCACCCGTGTGTTCCTACCAATTTTGATCACAGTCCTTGTGTCTAACTCCTTTTTCCCTTTTGCTTTCGTCACTGAAGAAACAACAGTCCTCATATTTGTCGTCAGAGCTATCTTTGTTTGATTGCTCATCATTTTCCTGGTTCTGACAATTCTCTTCTTGTTGGTCAAGGATTAAGGCCCAATTGTACTTCAAGTTTACATCATGTACCTTGGACCATCGCCATTTAGGCTCATCCAAGAGGCCTTGGAGAAACTTAAGATTCATTGTTGGATTGCCAGTCAATTGGTCAGTCAAGTACCTAGGATCTCGAGAAGATATCGTCCATTGTTTGGGACTTGTTCAAGTTTAAATCGTGTACCTTGGACCATCACCATTCAGGCTCGTCCAAGAGGCCTTGGAGCCCCTTAAGATTCATTGTTGGATTGCCAGTCAATTGGTCGGTCAAGTACCCTAGGATCTTGAGAAGATATCGTCCATTGTTTGGGACTCGGAATGCAATAGGGTTGGGTCTTCCGCGTAGGCTCCCAGTCATCATGCAGACTCGCACTGATGGTGTGTCCTTGAGCTTACCAATTGCCTTGATGGCTTGTTTGTACACCTTAGTGTTTGAGAACGGTAGATTGATGGTAATAAGAACATGCATCCAATCTTGCTCGTCCTCAAGGCACAAGACATACTTGTTAAGGGCCCCATAGGATCCCCTAGTCTATCCATCCCCCCTAAGTATGGTGGAGATGGCATCCAGGTCAAGAAGGATCATCTTTCATGTGTCCATCTCTACTCTTACAATCTCTGTTCAATTGCCCAAGAAGATAAGACTGTTGCCCCACTCCTCCATGACTCTTGCGTTGCGCATCCAAGGCCGGCCTAGCAGGATGTCCTAGTCCACTCCCTTCATGACTATAAAGCCAACAGAGAATTGGATTCCTGTGATCTTCACTAGCCAATTTTGCAACACTCAAATAGTTTCACCTTCATTCTGTTAGCCAATGTGATGTTGAACCTAGCAGTCTCGATCAATGGATTACCCCAAATTTGGAGTATTGCATGGCTTAGCATACTTACTCCTGCCCATGTGTCTACAATTTCCTTTCTTGTGACATCCCCCAGAGCTAGGACTAGTATGACTGCATGCTTTTTCGTGCCTTTCCAGAAAGCATTGACATGCAAGGACTTAGGTATGGAGTGCAACGTCAGACTCGGTATTTGAGTTTCCGCATTGTGCTCAGGAAAGTATGTGGTAATTGGCTCGTTTAGTTTTTCAACCCATTGCTTCAGCTCTAGCCATAGTGTTGGATGCTACCTAAGTAGGTTGCCTAAGCTCAGAGTTATAGGGGTGGTCACCAGTGTATTGAGGAGGTTACTAATCACTTGCCTCTCTCCTAAGTCTGTGGCTCTTGGCCAATGGTCTTGATTGTTTTGCTAGCTCAAAGGATTTAGCCTTTGTCTAGGTGGCCCTGCTTATGGTGCCATCACCTCCCTTAATTTTGGTCGTGGGAGGGAGATCGGCATGCTTGTACTTGAGAGATCATCTATCTTGTCTTCTAGTATGAACTCCATGTCCCTTAGGTGCTCCTGGGCCTCCTTCACCCACTCTTTCACCTTCTTAATGGCTGCGAGTTGGTGCTTTGGGTTGGGATACTCCCCAGCCCTAGCACTCCCCTTATCAGCCATCCATGGAGCCGACATTTCTTCCTTTGCATCCCTAACTTTCTTTCCAACGGGTAGTGTTCTGGCACTTTCAATTTTGAGGGTGACCTTAATGTCTGGTCTTTTCTTCCTTCTTCTCTCCAACTCCTCTTTCCAACTAAGGTTGCGTCAAGGTTGCTAGGCCCTGGCAATGATATGCCGGCTTGATTTGTCTACGCGTGGGTCATGACATATAATGGGATAGATGTGGCCTTCCCATCGAGTGTCTTGACACCAAACAATCCTAATGGAACCGGTGGCTCATTCGCCAAACTAGAGGATGGTCTTCATCTAGGACAATCGACAAAAGAGATGAGTGATTCCACACTCAGTGCATCTCAAGTTAGCCTTATCTCTATTTGCTTGCTCCCTCTCGGGGCAATGCAAAGAAATATGTCCTAGGTGACTACAAGTCCAGCTCTTGGGCTTGCCCTCCTAGGCCTCTTCCTCTCCCCCTACCTAATGCCATCACCGGTATTGGTTGATAGTCCATGAGGATAGCATTGCCTTCATCATTGTATGACATGTATGGGTTTACATAAGGCTCATCGTTGTAGGCTCATCCACATAGTGTATTGGAGTATCACTAGGTGGATGGGTCACATAGGGTCCAAGTGGTCTAGGGATACCGGTATGATTTATCTCCATCCTAGGAATGGATGGCTTGGCATCATTAGGTGCTGGGAGAGCCAATGGGGCTCCCCTTTCAAAGAGTTTTGGTGGATTTTTCTCAAAGTAGGGTTGATCATAAGGCTGCGGATACGGGAGCCTTCGAGGTAATCGATAATGCATGGTGTCATGGCCAAACCTACCACAATTAGCACAAGGTATTTAGAGCTCTTCGCTTTGTTTTCCATGGATGAATACCGCAGATACCACCCTTTTGGTTGGTCTCTTGCCCATGGGAAATCTCTTGAAGAGGCTCCTCACATGGGTCACATAATCTCGAATATCCTCTTTCTCTTTTTGATTGACGTTCATGAGTTGCACCAACAAGTTATCGGAGTATCCAAGTTCAAAAAATCTCTTAATGAAGGGATTTTTCAAGCCATTGAAATTGGCATGCTCTGTAGCATCTAGACTTGTGTACCATGTCCAACCCTTGTCGCCTAAGCACAATCCAAAGACTTGGGAATGTTGAGTAGGATCTGTGAGGCCATTGGCCTTGCAAACCTGCTCAAACTACTCCACAAAGCTGTATGGGTCATTGGTCGCTTGGTATTTGTCTAGTTGCTTTGCTACCACAAAGATTTTCAATTGGCTCAGATCCTTGTTTGACTCCCAACTCTGTCAGTAGCATGTTTCCAATGTTGTAGCACTTTGTTCTATGGTCATGTGATCTAGCAGCCACTTCGTCAGGAGCTCGCTCAATGTTAGGTCTCCTTCTAGTGCTCTCTTACTCTCTGACTGATTTTTATCCTGCTAGGGCTAGCACTCTCTGGATCTCTCACATTTCTAAGCTCTAGCGTAAGTTTCTAATTTGTTGTTCCTAGTTATATGCAATTAGGCCTTGCAAAGCCCTCTAAGCCAGCTTCATTTCCTCTTCGAAGTCCGCTATGATGTCCTCTACCAGTCCACCGCGGAGTTCTAGCTGGGTTTGAGCATTGTATTTGTTCATGAACAACCTCAAGAAACTCTCTTAGGTTAAGCTCTTCGTTGCTTCTATGGCCTGAGTTTCCCTCTTCCATGTCTAGGACCTCCTGTTCTGCGAAGTTGTCAATCGAGTTGATAAGGCCGAGTAGATCCACTTCTACGATAGTGCATGTCCTTGTTGCGTCTGAATTTTGGCTGTGTTCTTTGCTTAGGCCTACCTTTGGGAATTTAATCACCTATTTATGTCTTTGGGTCTTCTCTTATTGGTGCGTTCCTTCAAGTTCTTAAATCTGGGTGAGTTCCGTGTTAATTACAACCAATCCTCAACTTATCCTCACTCTGTGAGTGTGCACGTGTGTGTGTTCTTTTCCATGCACTATGCAAAATCAGGCTTTTAGCTCTTTTCAAGTGTGCTTTGAGTGATGGAAATTAGAGTGAGTGAGAAAACAAAGTGTGTGTAGCTCTGGCGCTCTTGTCTATGGGTTGGTTTGATAGGGTCATGTGTCTAGTTCCTAGCTATTCTCGCTAGCTTCTAGGGTTTTTTTGCTGCGCTATCCCGTTTGGCTTATCAAGGTCGAGTTGGGGTCTTGCAATCAGCCCACAGCACCAGACACCCTTCTAGATTGTTTGGCTACAATTTCTAGGTTTGTAACTACTTATGAGATGTTTGGTGGGTTCTTTTGACGCAGGTCACGCTTCTCATTAGCCGGGGTTCGTCAAATTCCCAGATTTTCCTTCTTAGGCTATGTTCAATTTATGAGTGTCCGATTGGCAATCGAACATTCGATTTACCAGTGTCTGATTCTAAGAATCAGACAGGTTGAGTCCAATTGTAACAATTGGACACACGTATTCGATCCAACGGCTCAAGTTGGTCTAATTGGGGTGTATCCAATTCTCAGAATCGGATGGGGTGCTTGGTCTAATTCGGAGGTATGTTCGATCAAACAAGCCTATTGGTTTGATTTTGTGGTCCGATTTTCAGGATCGGATAAATGTGTCCTATCAGACCAGGTAGGTTTGTCCGAGTCCAATTTTGGGAATCTTACAGGTCACTTGGTTCGATTCTAGGAATCTTACTCTATGGGGAGCGCCCGATTTTGTCGGTCGAAATGTGTGTCAATCACGTTTTTGTCAAAAATCTAAACTTTGATGTTGCCTCTACCCACAACAATAGCCAGGAATCAAGGAGAGGTGTGGGCCAAGGGCATCCTATACCTGAATCTCACAGAAAGCCCCGAAATGCTCCGATCGATTTGATGTAGACCTGGACCTGCAAGTTCTCTCTCTCTCTCTCTCTCTCAAGGCCAGAACTGTAAATGAGGTTTTCCCTGGTCACTTAGGACCTTAAACCTTTGCTAGCCAGCAACTTAGCCTTCCCAATCAATCCATCTACGACTCTGAGGTATCTGAGCCCTCTCTGTTGTTCATTTTTTCCTATTATTACCTTGTTCAGGGCTGTTTTATAACAATTAACTCCAAGCTTCCCACTTTGATTTCTCCTTCCTATCCTACCCTAAAATCGACAAAAATCAAAAGCAGAGTACTGAATCGATTTTTCCTACTGAACTAATCATCAAAAACCAAAAATACTTACTTGAAGCATGTATTAAAACCCAAATCCTCCTATCTACCTCAAGCTTCGGTTCGAGGATGAAACCCTTACTTCAATGCTCAATTTAAAGCACACAAGCGCTCAAGCTCAAATCTGTTGGTCTCGGCAACGAAACCAAAATGTGAACCACCAAGACCCATGGACCATCAAGCGTTTCAAGCGAGCACTAATGGCTAGCTCTCATATAGCCGACGTGTTATCCCTCTCTACGAGTGTAGTGAGCTTACCTTGATGCTCAACTGAGTTACTTCCTCTCTCAAGCACTCCGATAGCTCCACGATTCTTAATGTAAGCTCAAGCATGCTCAAGCCTCCACCTCCAAGCTCCATCCTCCATAGCCGCACGTGAGACAAGAGAAGAGAAGAGATGAGGAGAGAAGAAGAAGAGAGGAGATGGTGGAGAGCTTCACCTCCTGGATCCCTCACCCTCACACACTCACTCCCTCACACTCTCACACTTCCTCCCTCAAGCACACACAAGCAAGCAAAAAGAAGAGAAGAAGAGAAGAAGGTGAGTCTCTTGTTGCCACTCACCAAAGAATGAGCTCTCATTCACTTTTTGAACTTTATATACAAAGCCCTAAGTCCCCTTTGGGCAGTCATCCCCTTTTTACATGGCCGGCCATAGCCTAGGCCCTTTTTTCCATTGTTCTTCTATCTTTCTAGCTTCCTTCCTACTGCCCATCTACATTTACAAATTGCACGATGGCACGACGCTCTTAAAATAAATCATGGTGCGCCTTGTGCTCTTTTACAAAAGTATTAACTTGCGCCTTTTCTTGTGTGCCTCTCCTTGATTTAGGACTTTTTCACACTTATTGTGTTTCCCAATTTTTCTTGGCATGCCTTCGTTCTCCATTTCACTTTTGCCTTGGCCTTGTCTTTTGCTTTAGATTTTCTAGATTTTTCACCTTGTTTGTCTGAGGGTTAACAAGCACTATGAAACTTAATAAGATTTTAATGAATAAAATAAACTGTTGTTTTATTATTAAGGTTTATCACCTGATAAAAGTTCACCCCTTGCTAATTAAATTATAAAAAGAACATGCAAGTAAATTTTCCTTTCCCCTCACATTGCACATTCCCCTTTTCAATGAAGCATTACGTGGGGTGGGTGACATGGTAGTCAGAGGAAGTCCCTATTTGCCATCTTGATTAGTTGAGGTTTGGTTATCAGTCGATTTTGGTTTGGTTTTAGTCTAGTATTTTTGTTGGCTATCTAATTGGAGTCAAGGATATGGTGTGTATTTCTTTTTCATTGTTGCCTGATATAGGGATATTGGGTGCTTGTTTGTATGCATAGCATGAAGCTTCCAGCCTCCCCCCTGGTCTAGTATGTTCCCTTGGTATCTCGTGATTATTCATTGTTGCTAGATTTGGATCTTGTTATTAAGGTAGGGTTATCCAAAATTTTGACACTTTCATTGCCGCTTATCCCAAAGAATTTTGATGTGTGTGACCAATTTTTAGCCTCTTACAATAAGAGGTCTAGTCCTAGTTGTGGCATAGTTATCCACATGATGCCTAAGAACTTGGGAAAGCTCTTTCCTTACCATATCATGGGGAACCTTTTCCTACTGCTCATCAATTATTCTCTAATGAGGATATTCTGAAGTTGTTACAGAAGCAAACCCAGGATGTCTTGGATCCTAAAAGGGTTATCACTACTTCAAGTATTAGTGTATCCATGATCTCCAATCCTTTCTAGAATCAATTGTGCCAATTCCTTCATGATTGGTTTATGCCGGCCAAAACCCCTTCTAACTACCTTTCAAAGGAGTTATTTACAGCTTCTCGTATGATGCTAAAAGGAATTATCATTGATTGGAGTTCGTATCTCCTGGTGGCAAAGATGGATCAACATTTTATTAGAGCCACAATGGGTAATGTGACTAATGTCACATTTGGTTCTTATATTTCTATTTTCTTGGTGTATGCTGCCCCTACAAAGGAAGTTCCTACATTATCAGTTGATCCTCCAGAGGTTCCTCCTCCTATTAAAGATACTGATGTTATCATTTAGGATATTGATCCCCTCCCTCTTGTGGTCAGTCAGAGGAAGTGACTTAAGCAAGTGGCTAAATCAGTACCATTTTCTCCTCCTCTAGTCTCAATTCATGTTCAATCTAGTAGTCAGTTGCCTACTTTCCTCACAATGCCAAGTCTTTTCAAAGCACATAGAGATGGTACTCTGGAATTTTCCATTCCCTCTGTGCAACACCTAGTGATAGGAGACACAATTCTTTTTTTGTGCAAAGACATTTAGAGCTCTATTGAACTCTCAATTACTGCCTGTATCCAGCAAATTTATTCTTCTTGTTATGAAGAGGTTCAACAATCCAAGGAGTTGAATAAAGCTAATAATGGGCTAGCCTCTACTGAAGAAAAATTTTGTGACCTTTCTACACTAATGGAGTAGCAGACTAAGATTATTGATGCCCAAAAAGAGAAGATTTCTAGTTTGCAAACTCAATTGGCAAAGATTAAATCCCATGTTGTTATTGTGACTGAGGAGAGGGATGGTTTTTGAAGGAGTCTCAAGAGCTAAAAGCTTTGATAGTTGCCTAGATAGAAAAGCTTACATCACCTAATATCATCCTAGAACCAAGCAATACTCAAATTCAACAACTTAAGGAACAATTGGCTCAGTCTCGTTCTACTTCACAGAGTCCTTTTGTACAACCAAATACTTCCTTATCCCCTACGAATTTCGTTATCCTTAAAAGTGATGCAATGTTACCCTTTATTCCAAGCCAAGGTGGAAAGGATTCAATTAAGAATGGATTTGTTGTGGTCTTCATTTGAGCAGTTTTAGGAATTCGTTACTCTAGATCACTCTTTCTTTGTTCATTATCAGCAACACATGCTAGCATTCTATATTAAGCTTTCAATGATGAATTTGCCTCTTCCAGAGGATGGTTGGAGTGGATCTTGGTCCTCTAACTTTTTGGACTAAAGTGGCTAGAATGGTTTTTGAGGATTCTATGACTACAGATACCATGTTTATGTCTTATATGTACTTGCAAGGTAATTCATTGATTCCAAATGATGAAGACTTGGCTTGGTATGTGGGCGATGTGGTACTATAAATTGTTTTGTATGTCAGACATTTGATTAGATATTCCAGACATATTTCTCCTAAGTGGACGCTTGTCTAGAGACTTCTTGGCATACCATGATTGATTCTATGATTTTGAATCAACAACAAAACAAATATTTTGTTCATGTGTAGAATACTAACTAACTGAGGGTGGATCTCTTAGCCCACATTTCAAAACAACCTCCTTTTGTTTCATCTTTCTTTGATGCCTATGATCGCAGATCTCCATCAGTGCCTTGTTTATCTCATTATCAATAGATGGCCCATAGATATGATGCTTATCTTTTCCTTTATCAATCTAATCCACAAGTTATTTAATATCTTCTATTTCAACCCCAAGGTGCTCCTCAAATCCCTATTTTCACTCAGTGTTCTTTTATTGAGAATCGAGTATTTTTCCCTCCTCCTTCTTGTCCTTTCCCATCTCCAATGATACCTTCCACTTTTCTAGCATATTTATGAACACCCTTTTTAATTGATTCCCCTAAATTCTCTGTTAATCCCTCTTTAGCTCATTCTTCATTTTATGATTTTGCTTACCCATCCCTTCATCCTCTCTTACTTGTTCCTCTTCCCTCTCCTACCACTTCTATCCCTCGTCCCCCTTAGTTAGTTAGTGGTTATACAAGCTTTGATCAAAATATCTCTAGATGATGGGGATGGAGTTTAGCTAATTCACTTACAGGACCTCAAATCAATTGACCAGTGATTCCAAGGGAATGGACGATTGCTAGCCAAGATTTTAAGAACTATCTATATTTTGCTCAGTAGTATTCTCAATCTTCAAAACCTTCAGTGAGATTGACTACTCACTTTGCTTGTTGGTATCTGGCGTATATGCACCATCATTCACATTATGACCAAAATTCAATCCCCAAGTTGTACATGAATGTGAATGTGACTATTAATCCTCAACAACTGGATATCTTGTATTTTCATGCCCTTTGTTTGCCTATCAAATATCTTGTCTTGGTGAAAAGGATGTGCAGCCTACAATTTTTCCAAAATCCTCCCAAAACTTTTGTAGATGAATCTCTATCTATGGATCACTTCAATAATCACCAAGCCTTTAAGAGGGATCATCTTCATCGATACCCATAAATTCAAATTTTTATGTTTTATAATGATATCTCTCTTTTGGAGGTGCCATTCAAATGGTTGTTTTGTGTTAAGTGTGTGTGTGACGGTTAATTTGTTCTATGGCAAGGTCGTGGTGGTTGGATATTTAACATTATTTAAGAAGTTACATATCATTTTCATGTTCAAAAAGCAATAAGTATGCACTATAATATAAAAATGGGGTTAATCTGAGGCTAAACCTCATGCCTTAGACCCATCATAGATGCACAAACACATTTGTAAATTTTTGGCCAATAAAAGCTATTTTTTCTATTTAAAATCCATTTTTCTTAATTTTTATTAATTTATTTATTAATACTTTCTATTATTGTTTGATCTTTTGGTTCAAAAAATTTAGAATTACTGAGTTTCACCATTATCTTTCATTTCAATCCATATGAACATGATTTTCCCATCCAAAATGAAAAAAACCTTTATTTTTCCACTTAAATATCTCATTACAGGCTTTTAATTATTAACAACGGCCACATTTAATCATGGGTTTTGCATTATCACTCCAGCCCTCAAAGACATGTCAAACAAGGTTCATATAAATGTTCATACCATATGCACTTCATTTGGACCATAAATAATTAAAAACAAGCAAATTTTCTTCATAAAATAAGACATACCGTTAAATTGCGTGTTTTAGGTTATGAAAATTGAATATGTGGACAGCCATCGGACCTGCCATCAATCTCTACATAGTATGGAACATCAATCCTCAACATCTTGCAAAAATTCAGTGCATGCCGGACAAGCATCCTTTATCCCATTCTTCTCTTCTTCCACCCACATGAATTGCCTCTTGAAGGAGAGAGACAGAGGAGAGAGAAATACTAATATTCCATCTTTTCAACCAGGCAGCCATTCTTTGTGTGAAGGCAAGCAATAGGCAATGAAATTTTGGAGAATTATGCTGTCATCTTTGATTCTATTAGTTGTTTTGCAGCCCACAACCCCCCATCCTCCAAATCATCATGGCAGGGGGGGTGGCATTTATTTGAAAAGATATGCAATCTTTATAACAAAAAGAGGTTGGTGCCAAAAATGTATTTGTTGGACCTCTTTGCATGAAAAAAGGGGCTTCTGTGTCCACTTATTTAAATGAGTTTCATTCTATTTTAGCCAATTGACTTCGCGTAGCGCATTGAGTTCAAAGATAATCTACTAGGGTCATTTCCTGCTCCATGCCATTTTTTTACCCCCCCCCCCCCCCCCCTATTGTTAATTTTTTGGGCCTTTTGGGCCCCCCAAAGCCCAAAGTCCCTACCCACTCCAACTTGGCCTCTATTTTGACCATCCTACTACTGCCCAGCTAGTTCCTCCCACGTCCGACACTCGATTTGTGATCCAAGAACTTTTGCGCATCCAACTTGAAGTTCTTAACTATCAGGAACTTGTTCTACTTTGATCTGGGACTCAAAAAAATTATGAAAATCCCAAAACCATTGCGAAGGTTGGTCTTTTCAAGTAATTTGAATTCGCATCTTCTGCTTCTATCAATCTTTAAATTCTACTTTAAATTTGCATCAATCAACACTTATCCAACATTTCCTAGGTGTTTAAATCCCGTGCTTAGAATGGTAGAAAAATCAGTTTTCTTGTCTCTCTATGTATATACATTATCGCTAATACAAAAATCAGAATTGCCATGAAATATAGAGCTTCAGTTAAGGATATTGCTACCAATTGAGGCATAGAAAAGAGACTTCAGTAGATTTTTCTCCATCTTTGCATAGCTATGGATACATATTTGTCTTTAGCGCTCCATTTACTTAGTTTATTCCGTTAAAACTTACTATATATATATATATATATATATATATATATATATATATATATATATATATATATATATATATCTCTCTCTCTCTCTCTCTCTCTCTCTCTCTCTCTCTCTCTCTCTCTCTCTCTCTCTCTCTCTCTCTCTCTCTCTCTCTCTCTCTCTCTCTCTCTCTCTCTCTCTCTCTCTCTCTCTCTCTCTTCTTTCTCCATATCTCTCTCTTATCTTCTATAACAACATATCAGTTCAATTGCTACCATTCTCCCTTCCTTCATCCAAAATGTACCCTTTTATAGGCTAAGGGGTGTACCCCCCTCTCTCACTCAATGACTTTGTCCTAAAGTCATGATATGGCTGGCATAGTATACATGGCCACTACAACTATCATGGGAGAAGAGAAAGAGGTTTTGATGCCAGCTCTATCATGATGACGATGATGATGATGATGATGATGGTGAGGATCGTTGGCATGGAGTGAGAGTGGAATGGCGGTGGCCAGTTGATAGCTATGAGTAAGAGGATAAAACACTCTATTAGGAATTTGGGAATTTTCATACACTTTGGGAATTGTCAATATAGGTAATATTTAACCACATGGTCAAATCTTGCTCCCTTACTTGCAAGTGGAGTCTACCCCAAGTACTACATAGGCTACCTTCCCAAGTCCCACTTTCAAATGCGGGTTTAGATTTAGCAACATGGTAAAATATTTACCTCTTATTTAAAAGTGGGACTTGGAAATTTTCCAAATTCCCTAATATGGCATTGTAAGTTATTATTGTTATTGTTGTTATTTCATTATTACCCTTCTAACCTTTAAGCCTTATTCTTGTGCAAGTTGGAAGTGAAGAGGTTTTAGATGCCTCATAATTTGCGTAAATCTCATATCTTTGATTCATGCGGCAAAATCCAAAGCATAGACATGTGAGGAAGAGAGAACTTGAGATGACATGATTCAAGTGAGAAAACCTTTTTGCAACCCAAGATATTACATCCTCTTTCCCTTAGAGGAATCAAGATATCCTCATTTGGAAGAAACTAAGGGATTATTGTTTTGAAGGATAGGTTCTCGAGGTATTTAGGACCTGTGGGTTATGATCCCACCACTCTCTTGTTTTTATTACGTAGAAGTACTCAACTTCAAGATAGCTTAATGAATTTTTTTTTTTGGCAATGTATTATAACTCAACTATTATTGGAATTGTAGGAGATCATTACAAATGTAGGGATTTTTACATCTCATAAAGAGCTTTCTAGGACTTCCAATTATCCTCAAAGATTTCAATGGGCTCTAGATCATTACCATTATCAACTCTTTTGGGAAGCCAGATACTAAACTTGTGCAGCTTTGCCAGTTCCTCCTCTTATTGATCCAACTCAAGGCAATTAGCTTGGGTATGTCATGGCTCGTTGCAAAGGAAGCATTTGTGATAGGGGCATCTCTTTCAAATATGCCATATCTCACCGCACTCTTGGCACTTCCTTCCTTGGTCTTGTGAGTCATCATACTCTCCTTTGGTATTCACTAGGAAGTAGTTTTCTTCATGAAGTTGATCTCCATTAGGCTCGATCAAAGATTTGGCTCGTATAAGAGCATCTTGTGGCCTAAGGGATTCTAAACAAGTGTCCATTGGTTGATTCAATCCATTGTGCAATTTTTCCACCTATTTAGTAATATCCATTAGTGGCACATATTTTTGAGATGTCATGAATCAGGAATAATAGGCCTCTATTCTAAACCCTAATTATTTCAAATTAAAGAATGCATTCATCTTTAAGGTGTGGTATGCTGGTGGGAGGTATCACCCATGCACAGCCTCCTTTAGCTTCTCCTAATTGATGGTTGTTTTGGAAGCCCCTTGGTCCTTACACTATTCTTTTCACCATACTTGTCAGCTTTAACTTAGTTATCATAGCCTGATTAGGAGGAGCAATCTCCTTGCATATAGCAAAGTAATCCTCCATAGACTAAATCCAAACGTCTACTTTGGATTCAACATCATTTCCTTTGTTGTCTAACTTAGGTAGCTTAATTTCCTTGAAATGATTTTTTAAATTAAAGATAAGTGTTTATGCTGTTGGAAGGTACATGATAATCAAGATCATATCATTTAGACTATTTCTTTAGGATAGCTGCAACTCTTTTACTCCTTACTTATAAGTCAAAATTTTTAGGCAACACATGCATACCTTATTGATAACTTATTCAATTTTCTTTGATGCCACATGTGATGTGCTTGACTGAAAATACCTTAGTGTCATAATTTAGTGGTCCATGAAGAGACTTCCTAAGCAATGATGCTCGATACTCTTAGAAAACACAAGATTTTTCACCTAGACTCTCTCAAGTCCACTCTGCAACAAAAGGTTATGGTCATAACCCACAAGAATCAACATGAATCTAGGTTCCTAATGCAACACTAAGGTCATTGAATATCTTATCTAGCATCGCTCCTTGAGCTACCGCATTTGGAAGTCAACTTGAACCAAAGCAGATCAAGGTTGCACTTGGTTCATAGTAAGGGAGAAATGAAGGGGAGCCATGCATGTTGACTCCTCTACCCATAAGGTATAGTCTTGGCTATGATCCCCTAAAATGACATTGATCAGGATCTAAGATGACACACTAGTTAGTCACACATTTGGCCCGTTCCTAAGTATAGTGCCTTGAAGGAAAACTCTTGGATCACCAAGACCACCCGTCTGTAGGATGAACCCATCGAGGATCTCACTCTCCCACTTTCCTCAAGGGTTTACTTTAGTCATTTAATTATCCTAACATATTTATGTTTGGCATGCAAAGCTAGCTTTCTTAATTAACCATTAAACAATGATTCATTCACATAAATTATCATCACAAACACAAAGATAATGTACATGTCTCTTAAAATCTTGAAAAGCATCCATTACATCACTCTTGTGCTTCAGCACATACAACCATGTGTACCTACTATAGTCATCTATGAATGACACATAGTAACATGATCCCCCAAGAGATGCATTCTGTGAGGGTCCCCATACATCAGAATGTACAAGCTATAATGGTCTAGTAGTAGTGCTTACATGCCTCATGAATGGAAGCCTTGATTGTTTCCCAAATTGACATGACTGACATACATGTCCCAATTCCGTATGCTTGAACTTAGGGAGTCCAAGTACAACTTGCTTGTGCTGCATATTCTTCAGCTTTTGAACATTTACATGACCGATCCTTTTATGCCATATCTCAATGCCCCTTATTGCAACATTGTCATGTGAGTACATAGCAGCATTCAATGCTAGAATTTTCATATCCAATGTAAACATATTGCCATTTCTTTTGCCTTTAGCAATGAGTTTGCATCCTTGACCATACTCTTCAATATAGCATCCATCTCTATTGAATCTAACTTGTAGATTCTGTTCAGCCATTTGTCCCATAGAAAGCAAGTTTTTGGTTATGGAGGGTACATGTAACACATCATAGAGACTCTTTTTCTTGTCACTGTGCATCATCAAGGGAATAGTACATGTATGCATAATGTCATGCTGTGTATCATCCCCTGTGCAAACATATCCATAAGCACCTTGTACCAATGTGTCAAACCACTCTCCATAAGGAGTCATGTGGTTAGATGCCCCTAAGTCTATATACCATACATCATCTTCTTTGCCTTGTGTAGGCAACCCTTTCGTCACATGTTGCATAGCAAACCACATGTCATCCTCCTACATGCCACTAGAAGAAGCATAATTACCATGTTACTTCCCTCTTGCTCTCTCCTCACTCTGCTTCTTGTAGCAATCCTTAGTTACATGTTCGTATTTGCCACAATAATGACAATCCTTATTTGCATTTGATGGCTGCCATGACTCATTTGAGGCTGCTGCCAAGTGCCTCTTCCTCTAGCTAAATAACCTCCTCTTCCACGAGAATTTGAGGCATCTCTATTTACGTGAGGCTACCTATTTTTCCATCCAATAGCTTGATGTCCACGGGCTGCATATGCATTACCAGCACCTCTTCCTCTAAAGTTTGATCTTCCTCCTCCACCTCTACCCCTTTGATTGGAGTAGAAGACACTGTCCCTACTGTTTTTGGACCTACTGAAACTTGTATTAAGTCCAAGTTTCACTTCTTCATTTAATAGAAGTGCCACAAGTTCATCAAAGTCAGGCTGCTCCTGACGCACTGAAATGGAAGTATCAAACTGCTTATACTTCTGTCCAAGTCCATGGAGGGTAGTAGCCACCAAATCATCATCCTCAACTTCAGCTCCAATTGAGCCTAGTTGTTCTGCATTGGATCTGATCTCACTGATATAGTCTTCAATAGACCTTCCATTCTTGGATATGTGGATAAATTTTTGTTTCAATTGTGTCTTTCTCACATGAGTGACATGCCCATAATTCTTCATCAATAAGTCCCAAGCAGCTTTTGGGGAAGTACAGTTTGCAATTTGCATAGCTTTTGTGTCTGACACACATAATGACAACCAATGCAAGACCTTACTGGCCTTTTCCAACCAAGTCCTGTGTGCCTTTAACTGATCATGTGTTGGAGGTCTATCCTCCAATAGCTTGGGCTCATCTTCAAGACCTGTAACTAGGTCCCAATAGCTTCTTCCAATTAAAAAATTAGATATTCTGAATTTCCATAGAACGAAATTGTTGTAGTCCAACTATCTAAGTGATAGTATCCTTCTCTCTTGTATTTGCCATTTTCAAGGTCTTCAGCTTTGCAAACCTAGTAAATTTCAGTTCACACCGATATCATACACTTTCCAACATGTGGCAAAGCACCAATGCTTGTCTAGCTCTTTAGACAACAATGCCACATATGCTTGCCACATACTGTTAACACTCAACCCCACTGCAAAAAAAACTGTAGTAAATCAATTCAAAAAACTGAGTATTTAATGCTCACAACATTCCACCTTTACAAAACTAGTCAATTTTTGAAAATGCTAGCAAGTAGTGTACTCCAATACCCTGTACTGCAACCAGTTTTTTACAAGCAACAAACACTAGACTCAAATTCAGAGTGCAAGTGCCTATATTTGAAGTGTCAGACTGAGCGTTGTTTAGCCAAGCATACATGACATGTACATTCCGGGTGTGTAGTAGCCACATTGAGAGCCACGAAAAAATTGCAATTCTTTCTTGCTCTGCATTTCTCTATCTATGCATTAGCACCTCTTTACAAGTGCAACTGAATAAACTGTGAACTTGTCATCTGTTTGTGTAGCAATAGTGTGCTGCTTCTGCTATCACAGAGACTGCTGAAATGGAGATCCAATCTTCCGAAAGAATTTTGAATGGTAATACAGAAGATGCACAAAATCCACTCTTGAGCATTCATGCATCCCAACTTTTAAAGCTTGCTAAAACTAGTTCTAACGATGTCCAATTACAACTGAAGACAAGGACATTTGTGCCTATTTTATTCCTATAATGCTGCTATGTTGAGCACCACAGATTTCCAAGACACAAAAGATTTCATTCAATTATGGCATCCTTCTCTGCCTGCAATATCCTGCTTCCAATCAATGACACAACGGCAAAACATTCAGCCTAGAGTGAAATGGACAATCCTTCAGCGAAGAACCCTTTCCGCGAGCTTTGCACAGTTATGTGACTGAGGAAGATTCGCAGCTTCTGCCACCAGCCAATTAAGAACCTACTTCAATAACCAGATCAAATCATAAGACAAACGAAAAACACAGAGGCTAAGCCAGCACAATGCAGCTAGGACCTTTTGGAAAATAGTTTCCATGCAAGGGTTGTTTTCTTGAAGCAACCAATCGCTTTCGTGTGAGCCCAACCCCGCATTCTTGAAAATGCTTCTAAGTTTACATGTGTCATAAAATTGCTATTATCCCAAGGAATTGTGTGTAGGGTGCAGAGTAAATGCCCTTAAAATCTCAGATCCACCATTAAATCTGCAGGCCTGCATCGAACAAATTATGTACCAATAAATCTGTGTCTTCCATTATCAAATCTACACCCCTACACTATACAAAGTAAACAAGTTTCTGAGATTTGGAGCGGAAGGTCTTGCTGATATCTATTCGGCAAATAATGGTGATCTTGGCCTCACCACTGAGATGCTCACTCAAGTAGAGCTCCTGTTCGATTAAAAAAACGACGAAACAAGTGTCCACACTGCTTGTTTATCCAAATGCTACTGTGCGTCCCCTTAACTCAGCCATGTAGTGTATAAGACTTTTCTGTGGCAGGCCTCTGGAGTCGATGCCAAACCAATCTTGAAGCTCCTTGTATCAAATTTGCTAGACAAGTAGGAATGTATGGCAATGTATTAATGACGTGCCGAAGTAAGAACCTGTATGTCAATCAATGGAGCTATGAGTAGCGACGTGCATGCGTGAAGAAGCACAGGACCATGCTTGTGTTCGTTATCACCAGGATCATTCCATTCTGATAGAGGACGGCCACGTGTGCATAGGCATAGCCACTCTCATCCATGCTATAGTCCATCACGAAGCCCTTCTTCTACAATAGACGTGAAAATCACAGCTCAACTACCCCTTCACCTAGAAGCTCTGATACCATATTACCATTCTGAGAGAGAGAGAGAGAGGTGGACTAGGATAAAGGCACAAGCTCAAAGGGTAGCAGACATGCTCCCTTCAGTTCACTCCATCAACACACAGTCACTTAAGTCAACTATGTACCACACACATACACAAAAACAAGTAACCTAGTACTAACCATGGTTAAGTCAGTGTGACTTAACCTCCTTATTCAACTAGGATAAACAACTAACCAAACACTAAGAGCTTGAATCTCAACAAGTTTCAGGGCCGAGCCATAAACAACTCTAATAGTGGACTATCCTAAAGGTTTTGTATTTCATATGAAGGATAGATATGAAAATATGCATACTTATGGGACTATTCATAAGTTATGACTTACAAAGAATGTAATTGATGCACATTCCCTTTTCTTCATCTAAGTATGCATATTGGGTACTAATTTTGACATGCATTCATTAAGGTAATATCAAATACCATCACTAATTCAACTTGAATCACAAGCCACTATCCCTTTCAAACAATAGAACAAATTTAATCTTTCAACTTATATGGATTAAGAGAACCTAGGTTTGTATGACAAGGATTGGAATATATTCTCTGCTTGTATTTGCTTCTATGGCTCCCATAGCCCCTATAGTTCCTATGGCTTCCGTGACTCTTGAGCTTTTCCTCTTTGAAGCTATGAGGAATCTGCGACTTTGATGGCTCTGACATACTTGACAATTTCCCACATGGATGCTAAACAAATCCTTCTTCTTCTCTATCTTTCTCTCACTTTGTCTCTACGTCTTTCTTTTTCTATCTCTCTCTTCCTTCTCCCCCCATCTCTCTCTCTCTCTTATCTTTTGTAAAGTGTATTAGCTTAGTGCTACCATCCTCCTTCCATTGTCCAAAATGTAGCCTTTTATAGGTGTACCCCCTTGACTCCATGTCTTCACCTTGGAGTTGCAAGATCGCTCCCACAATCTGCATGGTTGCCATGACTACCGTAAGAGAAGACAAAGAGGCTTTAGTTGTACTATCTATCATCATGATGATGACAATGGCAAGGATCATTGGCTTGGAGAGAGAGAGTGGAATGGAGGTGGCTAGTCAATAACTATGCGTAAAAGGTAAGTTGTTATTGTTGTTGTTATTTCATTATTATTCTTCTAACATTTGGAAGCGATGAGGTTTTAGAAGCCCTGAAGTCCGCATAAATCTCATATCTTGAAGGTATTGATTCATGTTGCGGAATCCAAAGTAGAGGCATGTGAGAAGGAGAGAACTCAAGGTTTTTATGAGTCTCTTGATAGACACGATGCAAGTGAGAAAACCTTTTTGCAACCCAAGGCTTTACATAAGAAAACTAAGTCCCATGTATGGTTCTTTTGTAGCAAATCAAACTCAATCTACATAGCCCTCTCTTAAGAATGAGAATCACTTCTATGCATAGCCTCATCATAGGTAAGTGACTCAATAGAGTCTATCGCCATAACATAATACATAGAGGACTCATAATGATTGGGAGAACATGAAGCTCTAGTAGAGAATCTCAAAATTGGATTTGGAGCCTATATGGCCTATCCTCTCTATCCAACAACATGATCTTGCACAATAGATGAATCCTAAATCACTACATCATCAAGAACTACATCAGGTTATCTCATTGGGACTGGTTGTACTATGATAGGAGGCTCCTCCTAAAAGATCACCTTGCATACCTCAATCACCTCCTCTAGTCTCATATGCATCTTATCCTGATCAAAAATAACATCATGGATGTAAATAAACTTCTAAGCTTGTGAATCCCAAAGACGATAGCCCATCTCATCTACATCATCATATCCAAGAAAGATGCATTTGATAGACTTCAAATCCAACTTATTGCACTTGTCTTTGAAAATATAGTAGAAATTTTCACATTCGAAGACTTGCAAGTGTGTATAGAAGGGAGGTTTACCAAACCATACCTCCTCTATAACTCTACCACCAAGAGCAATGCAAGGGGATCTATTAATGACAAGCATAGCATTAGTAATTGCCTTAGCCCAAAAGTGCTACAATAAGCTAAATTAAATAGGTATACTATAGACTCTTCTCTAAATAGTCTTGTTCATGCTCTCTCTACGATACCATTTTAGAGTGGGGTATATGGGACTATTAACTTATGCTTAATATTCCTCTCATCATGTAGCTGATGAAAAGCCTTAGGGACATACTCACCCTTATAGTTAGTAGACTATAGGCATTTCATCCTATACCCAAACTGATTCTTAACCATGGTGAGAAAGTGCTAAAACATAGACAAAACATCTAATTTTTGCGTAATGTAATATGCCCAAAACTTATGTAAAAATTCATTTATTAATGTAACAAAATACTTTACACCACCCAAGGAATGATAGAGCATGGGACCAAAAACATCTGAATGTAGAAGAGTCAAAGGCTTACCCACATGCGTAGAACTTAATGACGTGAGACACTACAAATGTGTCAACACTTTTGTTCCTTTCAAAGACATGTGTCCAAGGAAAGGATGCTATAAAGATATATGTGGAAGATCAACATAGCCAATACATGGTTAACAAACCCAAAAACAAGCAAAGGGTAGAGGTTGCTAACCTTGGCACCTCTAGCAAAAACAAGACTGTCACAGGTTATCTTCCATTAAGAATCACCAAAAGATACATGGTACATGTCATCATCCAACTATCTAGCTAAAATAAAACTTTTCATCAAAATTGGGACATGACATACATCATGAAGCACAAAAGGAGCATAAGTACCAAGCTACAACCTAACATCAACTATACTAATGATATCCAATAGAGTATCATCCCCTATCTAACTGAACCTGTAATAGTACAATAGGTATGAAACCAATGGTGATGTAGGGTAAAATGGAATGAAGCCCCTAAATCAAGAAGCCAACAATGAGAGTAAATGAACAGTGCATCGCTCAACTGAGTAGCATCCACAGATAAAGTTGCAAGAATATAATCATTAGAACTAAATGCATTTATCTCCTCTATCTTCACACTAGACTTTAGGTATAATCTCAGTGGACTTTGCATTTTCCTATACTTTTCCCTTGTCTTTCTCATTGCACCTGTCATTGTGCATTTTATTACATTGTGACCTAATGTGACCCTACTGCTTGCCCATAATAATAACATATCAAAGAGGACTTATGACCATGGGACTTACTATAGGATTGCCCATGAGACCAAGACTTATCCATGTTGGGTTGTGAGTCTCTACTATGGTTATTATTACCATTTTTGCCTCTAACAATTAGTGCATAAGAAGTGAGGCCTACATCAATATTATTCATTTTTATTTTTTCTATCAATAATAGACCACTCTCTACATCACTACATTTAAAACTACCCTCATGGGAATTAGTACTCATAGTAGTATGAAATGTATCCCATGATTCAAATAGTGTGATATGTAAGAACAAATACTTTATCTTATCCTTAAACTTGATGTCATGTGATACAAGCTAGTTGAAAATAGAGTGTAACTCATTCAAATGAGTAGACATAGGGTGCCCTCCTTTATATGAAGGTCCACAAGCTTCTCCAACCAATACAACTAAGATACATGACTCTGCTTGTCATAAAGATCAAGGATCTTCTTCCATAACTCATATGCACCGCCCTCAGTAGAGATAATATTGAAGCACACTTACTTAAACATGGATACTATGATAGTGGACTTGCATAACTCATCAAGCTCATCCCAATCTTCTCTATCCCATCCTTCTAGCTTTATGCACTTTGTCTTCAATGACCTAACTTGCTTCTTTTGTAACCAATACTTGCCTTATTTGTGTCTTCTAATATTGGAAGTTGTTACCATCAAGCTTTTCAATGTTGAAAATAGCACTATTGGATAGCTAACTGTAATGTCCCCATTACTTAGTTTATTGTAGTAAACAATGTGCATAAACATTCTAAAAATTGCTGCTTTACGTTGAAAACAAAATGGCAAAGATTGCACAGTTTTAGAACTAGCTCTAACTATGAAGATAATTGTTATTATTAATGAGGTATTATATGCCAATTCAAGGAAGGAAGGCTTGGGAAACCCTCCCAAGACAAGATTATTAAAACTATGTTTGTAGTATAGAACAACAAAAAGAACTAGCCTAGTGGATAGCCACTTGGCAGTTAAGTGCACTTGGGTGACGACACTGCCGGGATGGATGACCTCCCGAGAAGCTTTTCCTACAAGCTAGTGGGAACTTCTCACGCATAGCCAATGGTGCCAGCAAAAACTTCGTAGCCCATTGCCAAGTATGCCAAGGTCTATGCCTTAGTCACCACCTTAATTGTGAGCCTTGGAGTGAGCCCGCATGCAACGTGCGGTTCTCACTGCCCACCTACTACACGATCATGGTCGCTTTTTTTATATTCGTAAATTCTTATTGTTATCTCCATACTACATTCCAAAAACGGAGCCCCCTTCCTAACATCATCGATGATTTCATCAAAAACGCTAAAAATAAGTGTTCTCTCTTTTACCCCCCCCCCCCCAAATTACTATATAAACAGGGATAGAGCGTCACATCAAAACAAGAACCCACATGCAGAGGTCTCTCTGTTGTTGATGCGACAAAGCACTGCTACAATTAGCCGAGCCTCTCTCTCTCTACACTTACGCAGAAGCACTACTCAAATCCATCAACATTCTTCCATGGCTCCCAAGAGACATCGAGATGCTGAGCAAGGTCATGCTCGAAGAGCTCCCCAACACAAGGAAGTAGTTACTACTCAGGGAACTCAACACGAAGCTGAAGCGCAAGTGGAAGTTACCCCCGAATCCATTCAACCCAAAGGACCATTATTCCACAACAAACCAAGGTTGTGGTCATACCTCGTAATCACGATGGATGGCCAAATGAAGATAATCATATTTAGTACATAAAAAAGGATTTCTTTTAGGCTATTAACTCTACAACTTTCTAATTTTCCTATTTTATGTTATTACTTTTTTGCAATCTTACAATAAAATGAGGAATAAGTTAGTAATGTTAGAAAAGCCATAGAATAAGTCTGTTACATAGATTACAGTTAGTTAGACCATACTTAAACTTACAAAAACATGTTAGTATTATCAATTGCTTTTTAGGAAACAACAATGGAATTAATGAGGGGGATAGATTCTATGCATTGCATACATTGACAAGTGTGTTAAAAATGTTTTATGGTTATGGCTTCTTTTGGATTTGTGAATGATGAATTATGTCTCTTATGATTCTATGCTCGTAAAACAACCGATGAGTTATGGATTGTGGTGGTTCGAGACGTTGGGGTCCCCAACCCAATGCTCCCTAACACTCTCCAGAGTGTGTAAAAACTCACCTACAAGTGGGGATCCTATGCTCCCAAGGAAGAGGTAGGTGTTTTTGGTTTTTGATCACTCGAGCACCTGAGAGGGCAAAGGGCCAAGTGATAAGCGCCCTTGCTATGTAGGATGGCTCCTGAGGCTCAAGGAAGCTTAGAGGGGCTCTGAAGCCAGTAAATTCCATGTTGATCGTGGACAAAGTGTGATCATATACAACCCAATCTTGAGGGATTGGAAAGTCCTATCCTAGGCTAGACAATGTCTTTTTGTGGAAAGACTGTTTTGTACCACTCTGCAAAGTGATGGTTCTGCTTGTTATTATGAAATAAAGTGTTTGATTTCTGAATTGTTTCTTATGTGCTAAAGACTCAGTTTAACAACCCCAATTTAACTAAGTAATAAAAGGAAGTTATTTTTTATATGTCCAAACAACATGGTAGTATGCTTTGGTAATTAGAAAACTAAAGCAAACCCAATCAAGGAAAGTGGGAGGCTTCAATCCTAATCAAACGCCTATGGCTGGGTGAATCCGATAAGTCAGATAACTTTCCAATATTAGATAGAGCTAATTAAATCATGACCCTCCCAATATTGATAGGATTAGTTACCAAGTTTAATACCATTTTAGGGGGCCAAAGTTGAGATCTTACCTTATGGGTAGGGGGATCGAGTTACACTCTCCCCTGTCTCTCACTCTCTTTGAACCAAGTGTGTTGTTAACCTCACTCCTACCTTTGATTGATTACAAAGTGGTCTTTCTCTGGTGGGCGTTAGATTGTTGTTTTTAGGGGTGACTTGTTCACGCTTCCCCTATGAAGAAGACCTGAGATTCCCATGTTCAACTAAGTCCTAGGTTTCCCAAGGGGAGACTCGATGGTGATGTGCATGGATATGAATTTTGGTCGACTACTAAGAGGACTCGTCCAGGTCTATTGGAGGATGCATGTAGAAGATTTGAAGAGCAATTGCAAAGATCTACCAAATGTACAATGGATTGAGCAAAGATCAATGGCACACTTAGTACATAACCAATATGCTTGTATACATTACTGACAAATTGCTAATAGAGGTAAGTGCTAATGTCCAAAGCACACGGAATCAAATCAATCCCCCACAAGCATAAGTAACTACATCAAGTGTTGGAGGTAAAGGCGCCTCTGCCTAACTGCCTGTGTATTACTACACTGACAGTACCTGCTACTGCACATTGCAGGTGGCGGGCACCCATCACAATCACTTATTCTTTATTCTTTTAATGACAGTTTGAATAAAGGAAGGCCTGGCCACACATTGTGGTTGTTGGAGTTCCCACTTTTGAGTCTTTCTCTCTCTTGGCTCTTGCTCTCCATCCGTCATAGCTCTCACCACCAAGCTTCTTCCTCCTAGGTTCCACTCCCCTTTTAGCTAGTATCAAAGCAAAGGCATTGGAGCTTGCGCGGCATTCTCTCTAGCCTGAATTTGAAGAGCTTTAACCTAAGCTTCAATGGTAGCCATGGCATCTTCATTTGCAAGTATGTTTTGATCTCCCGCCTCCTCCCCGAGCTTCGAGACCTTCATTGGCTTCTTCTCGGGCTACATTGGAGCCCCCTCGACATTGCCAAGTGCCCCCGAGGACGGTTGAAGACCCCCTAGCCCCCAGGAACAACCAACACAAATTTTGACGCATTTTTAGGGGGTTGGGCTGACCTACTCCTGGCATTTTCCTGCTCTTCCTCAACTTTCCTGCACTCTTGGCAACCTTCCCGATCATTGTTGGACTCCCTGGCATTAGTGCTTGGCTCTCGGTGATCAATTCAAGTGCTTCCCCCTTTAGCCCTTGCTGTATACACAGTCCCATGGACTGTCAAAACAGGGAAACACTTGACATTTACTGTTTGATGCTTCTTGGCATTGCCTCTTTGATACCTATCAATGCTCGGTGATGCCCAGATGTTATGGGATGCTATGTCTATACTTTGGAACTGATTTGGGGCATATTTGAGCATCGTTTGAGCTTCATTTAAAAGTAAATTGCTTGTTGTAATATAATGGGTTGAAGCTCATTTGCTTGTATATGCATTGGTTCTTGGATACAAGGTGTTTACTAGAGGTTTGAATGATCCTACCGATGTATTTGGAGAGTGTCAAATGCTTCCTTTTGGTTCGGGAATGCTTTTGAGCTTGGATTAGGCTCCGACTTGGTCATCCTTCACTAGCATTTGGCTTCAGTTTGGCATGCTTTGGACCGGTTTATGCCTATTGTCACTACTTGACATTTAGGCTTCTTACATTCATGCTTTGGTCAAATATGAATGCCACTTGGTTTGCCCATGCTTGGCAGTTACTTAGAGCTTCGTCTTCAAATGTATTTAAGCATTTTGGATCTATTGGGCATTACATTTGGTTGTCAATTACATGCTCTTTGAATGCTTTCAGGCTTATGCTTTACGGGTCTGAGATAGCTTGGGATTTATGCTCCGGATGTACCCTACTGGGATTTGGCATGTCTGGTTCTATGCATTCGATGTATTAGAGCGTTGCTTGCTCTCTTTGCATATGACTTTACTTCCAGTGGGAGCCTCTTAGCTTGTGGGTTGTACACACAGTTTTACTTACACTTGAGCTTGAGCTTGTGGGACAGTTACATGCATTTGCTCTCTTGAGAGCTTTATGTCTGCAGTTAGTCTGTAGTGGGCTGATTTGATACACCTATTAGGGCAGGCACCTATCTTTGTCATAGGTTTGTCAGTTTTGTATGCATTTTGGATGGTTATGTATTGAGCTTCTTGCTCTATCAGTTGTGCTTGTGCTTGGCCTCTTCTCTTATCCCGAGACCCATTACATGCATGGCTTCTAGACCTATGAGATGTCTCTTGCCTGACAGGTTGTTGGTTTGATAGTTCTTGGTACATTCTTGCCCCTTGAAACTCATTATTGGATGTATCTTGCTACCTGGCAGCTACAGTGACATACGTATCAGTGATTGCATCATTTTGGGACAGTTTTACATGCTGCTATCATTTATTACAGCAAGCTGAACTCTGCAGATTTTGAGCACTTCTATGAGGGTACTGCTTACTATTTGATGTTATCTTGGTTATACTTAGTGGACAGGTGCTTCTCTTGGTGTTATCCACCCTTTCAATTAGTTTTAACAGTGGTTTTAGTGCATGTTCTACTAATTACAACAACCTACAGTTTTACATTTTTTTGCTTTGATTTGGGACAGTATGGCTGGTCATCTGAAAGACACAGCTCTCTTTAACATTGTCAAGTTGGATGGTACCAACTATGGGTATTGGAAGTTCCAAATATTGCAAGTTTTGGTGCAGAAGTTGCAGATTAAACCCTTGTGTTTCAAGGGTGTTAAACCTAAGTATATGGATGATGATGTTTGGATGGAAGTTGATGAGCGATGCAAGTCTGCCATTATTTTGTCACTCTCAGAAGAGGTCCATCATAATGTTGTTGAAGATGAAAATCAGATTGCATGGGATTTATGGGAGAAGATTCAGGAGCTCTATGCGCAGCAGAGTCCTACATCACAGATGTATTGGCTAAAGCAGTTAATGGACCTTCGCATGAAGGAGGGGACCTCCCTTTCATCTCATTTCAATCAATTTCATGCTATCCTGAAGAGTCTGTTGTCACAAGGTATTGAGTTCAATGACAACTTGCACCCGTTGTTTCTGCTTGGCACCTTGCCTGAATCATGGGATGTTTTCCGTACTACCATATGCATAAACAAACTTGATGGGTTGAAAATCAAAGATGTTGAGAGTGCTTTATTGATTGAGGAAATCAACAAGAGAAACAATGATGTTTCCCGCTCTTCACATGCATTGATCATTAGAGGTGGTAGACATGGCAGGCATAATAATGATCATAAGGGTAGGGACTCTCAGAAGTCCAGGTCCAAGTCACATGGTCGCAGTAAGTCCCGTGGACGGAAGTCTGATCTTACCTATCATTATTGTGGGAAAGCAGGACATATTATGCCGCAATGCCATAAAATGTGCGATGATAAGCGGAAGGAAAAGGGAAAAGACAAAATGCAAGAAAAGTCCTCTAAACGCAGTATTATACCTGCAAAGTCCAGTGTGAAGATAGAAGAGGTTAATGTCATGCAGGCCATTGATTCAGATGATGATTACATACTTGCAGCTTCTTCATGCGATGCCTTACAGGCTTCTGAGATACATTCTATGTATGTGCAATGCTGGCTCTTGGATTCAAGTGCGTCCTTTCATGTGACACCCTGTAGAGATTGGTTTTATACCTATCGTACCATGTCTGGTTTTGTGCATCTTGGTGATAACAGGTCTCTTGACATTGTGGGCATTGGAGATGTTAGGCTCCAGTTTCCTTCTAGCAGTTCTTTTATTTTGCATGATGTACTCCATGTACCTACGTTGACTCGCAACCTTATGTCAGCTGGACAGCTTGATGATGTAGGGTATTTTGTGTCTTTTGGAGACTCTGCATGGAAGATTACTTGTGGCATGCTTGTGCTTGCAAGAGGTGCCAAGTCTGGCAGCCTCTATCCTTACTTGTATCTAGAGCTACATTGGATCATGTTTTGTCTATGGGGTCTATCCCCCATGTATCCCTTTGGCATGCTCGTTTGGGGCATATGTCTCTTAAAGGAATGAAAATGCTCCATGCTTTGTAGTATCTTCCACCTTTTGAATCTTCGCATTTTGATTCTTGTGATCATTGTTTGTATGGCATGCATACTAGAAATACACATAAAAAGTCTGGTAAGAAACACATGGGTGAGCCCTTGGCTCTTGTCTTCCATGCGAAGACAAAACATATTGAGGTGAGGTATCACTTCATTCATGAGGTCGTTGAGGACAGGTCTGTTGACCTTGTCAAGATTCTGACTAAGCAAAATCCTGTAGACTTGTTCACGAAGAGCCTCACTACAGAGCGCTTTGCTTTCCTCAAGAGATTTGTGGGCATTGGATGAGATGACATCTTTTTCCTCATCCTGTTATACATGTGTATATGTTGTACTGTCTCTTCCTTTTTCTCTCTCACTGGGGCAGATTTGCCTTTAAGTGGGAGGTTGTTGGGGGTAAAGGTGCCTCCGCCTAGCTGCCTGTGTATTACTACACTGACAATACCCACCACTGCACACTACAGGTGGCGAGCACTCATCACAGTCACTTATTCTTTATTCTTTTAGTGACAGTTTGAATAAAGGAAGGCCCGGCCACACATTGTGGTTGTTGGAGTTCCCACTTTTGAGTTTCTCTCTCTCTTAGCTCTTGCTCTCCATCTGCCATAGCTCTCACCACCAAGCTTCTTCCTCCTGGGTTCCACTTCCCTTTCATCTAGTGGCATACATGAAAGCATAGACATAAATCGAGAGAGTTCCACTATCTCAAAGAATTAAGTTCTACCAAGTAGCATAGGGGCTGAACAGCTAGGCATAATCCAACTTAATGTTTCTTGGGCTTCTGTTGCTATTATTGATTAGTTATGGCTCAATGGAGCACTTCCCAAAGCTCAAATGCTCCTCTAGAAGGTCTCAAAGAAGGCCAAAATAAGATGGAGTAAAGTAAAGATCAATGGGATTGATGTATACCTCAAGATGTGGCTACCACGAAAGCTTGAAGTAAAGCTCTTCTTCTCATGCTAAAACTAGTGAAGATAAAGCTCTTGGAGTGTCCATTTTAATACTAATTGAAAAGTGTGTGGAAGGTGGAAGTAGAATGGAAGCAAAAAGAGTGCAAGAGCTATGGAGGTTCAAGCATGAAGAGAGATATTGTTGTGTCGGAACTCCAATTGTCACAGTGTGTGTGACTTGCCTTCCTTTTTTCTATTTGTCACTAAAAGAATAAAGAATAAAGAATAAAATGATAGTGATGGACACTCGTCACTTGCAATATATAGGTATGCAGGTTTGTATACAAGTAAATATAGATGGTTAGGCACAGGTGGCTTTTGAAAACAGGCAAGAGGGAAGAGAGGTGAAGAGACCAAGAACACACACATAAAAGCAAGGGAGACTTGAGCACATAGAGAGATAGAGCTAAAATATTAGTCTTCTTCATTTTTCTTCTTTTTCCACTCAAAATAACTAAATCTACAACATGATAAAATATTAATATAAAGGTACCACAATGTATGTGCATGTAGTCACTAAGTGCAAACCCATTAAGAAAAGAAGAGGTGGCCAGTGAATGTGTTATAACCAAGGATGGACTATGTGGGTGTAGTTCAGCTATAAAATCATTGGTCTATCTTCATGTCGATCACCTAAGATGCCAGTGAATAATATTCTACCATATCACCATGACACCTAGTGGAGACCAGTCATGTACCAAGCATAATCTTGAAGTGTTGAAGCTTCTCAACTCCCAAGGCTTTGGTGACAATGTCAACAACTTGATCCTCTTTAGTGACATAAAGCAAGTCAATATTACCTACTAAAACTTACTCCTGAATGAAATGGTAATGGGCCTCTTGGTCTACGCATGATACGTTGGGTTCCTAGCCAATTGAATGCTACTAAAGTTATCATAGTAGATGATAACCTTCTTATCCACATGCATCTCCAAATCACTAAGTATCTTGCATAACCAAGGTATCTCACATGCAACAATTGTAGCACATCTATACTTTGCCTCTGTACTAGATAACATAACTGTTGACTGTTTCTTTTTTCTCCAAGTAATAATAGCACTGTCCCAAAGGAAAGCATAAAACCACTGGTAGACCTCTTATCTTAAATACTACTATCCTAATCTATATCTGTGTAACCATGCAGGTCCAATGGTATATTTGTGCCATAGAATAAGGCATAATCCAATGTGGACTTGACATAGTGCAATATGTGCCACACTGCATCCAAATGTGGCTTCTATGGAATCTTGCATACATAATGTGGATGACTCTTATCTACATAACTAGGTGGCTACTCTACATAAACTTCCTCTTGCAACTCCCTATGCAAGGATATATTTTTTACATCCATTTGATGCATGATCCAACCCTTTGATATAGCCACTACTATAATAGCCCTTATAGTGGCCATTTTAGCCACTCAACGAAGTCCCCTCACAACCAATACCATGAGTCTGCACATATCCTTTGGCAACCACCGCTTGTACCTTATAGCACTCAATAGAACCGTATGACTTATGAGTGACCATATAAGACCATTTGCAACCACTAGCTTTCTTGTCTTTAGATAAAGGCATCAACTCCCACATGTTATTATCCATAAGGATAGCCATTTTTTAATCCATTGTATGATCTCAATACTCATTATTCACTGCATCCTCAAAACAAGCTACATAGCTATCATATGTCAATCGATGTGTTGGCTTTTTTTACTAGACCTACATGGACTTTGATCACCACCATGTGCTTTAGCATCCTCTTATTACCTTTTATACACTAGGTGTTTTAATAGATAGAATTCCAAACTCTTCATCCAAGCTCTACTCAAAGCTATCTGAATCAGTATTAACATTAGTGAAATCTGATGATACATATGTCATAATAGGTCACCGTCCATAACTTTCTCTTTATCTTTTCTTGGCATCTGTGATGTAGTTGGTGGAGTAACTTGTGACCTCAATCTACCACTCAAGGTCAATCAATAGAACCGTGACTAAGAGACTCTTGTGCTCCACTCAATATCTATTGTTGCTGACCTATTTTTTGCATAACCACACTCTCATGCTCATCAATCCCAAGTGAAATCTACACATTACTATATTAGCTACTCATTTCATAAAAAACAACAACCTTGCTAACTCTCAACTCACGTGTAACATGGTTATAACATCTATATCCCTTCTACTTAAGAGAATATCCCACAAATGCATATTTTTTTACTTTAGGATCCAATTTACTATGCAACTCATCAAGAATATACACATAAGCAATACATCCAAATACTTTCAAATGGGGTAGATTTGGCTTTCTACACGTAAGCTTCTCTTTGGGTGTCATACCATATACAACAATAGTGGGTGTCCTATTCATAATGTATACAACAATAGCAACTGCTTCAGCCCAATAGACATGAGGCAATTTCTTTCTTACATTAATGCACGAGCCATCTCTACAATATTCCTATTTTTCCACTCAACAACTCCATTTTGATGTGGAGTATATCTACATATATATTGCCTCTGTATACATTTTTTCTACAAAAAATTCAGAAAACTCATTGGAGAAATATTCTCCCCCTCTATTTGAGCTTAGGCATTTAATATGCAACCTTGTCTCCTTCTCAACCAAAGCCTTAAAGTGTTTAAAGTAAGTAAACACTTCACTTTTCTCACTCATAAAGTGAACCCATACTTTGTGAATATGATCATCAATGAAGAAAACATAATACTTGCAACCACTCAAAGTTGCAATCTTTGTAGGACTCCACACATTAGAATGTATCAATTCAAGTGGCTTCTTGCATACGTACTGTTTCATATGGAAATACATACCTTGCTTGCTTTCTAAATTGATATATTTCATAGTGCGTCCCATTAACTCTAAACTTTGGCAAGCCATCCACAATATATGTCTACATGTCTTTCAACTGCTGCACATTCACATGACCAATTCTCTTATGCCAAATTTCAATATGAATCACAACACTTGAACTTTGTGTAAACCTAAAAGTATCCATTATATGCAAACTTACATTAAGAGTAAATGCCAACATGTTTCCTTTTGCAATTAACCTATAATCATTTTTGATATCTTCTACATAACAATCATCAAATGTGAACCGAACTTCCGATCCCTGTTTTACCATCTAACCCACAGAAACCAAATTTTTTGTGATATTTGGTATATGTAACACATTAGCCAAGTACTTAGTTTTACCATTCTGCATACTCAAATGAACATTTCCAACATGAGTAATGGGGTGAGCTGTATCATCCATTGTCTCCACATAGCTTAGAGCCTTTAGACTATGCATCTCTCTAAACAACTCTCCATGAGAAGTCATGTGGCTAGAGACACCTAAGTCTACATACTATACATCATTCTTTGATGAATCATAAGCAATCATAGTATTCATAAAGTGCTGCATAACAAAAAAATGTTCACTTTTGTCATCATTGTTTCTACTACTAGATGCATAATTGCCTTCCTGCTTTTTTTCATTTTTAATTTTAGCCTTCTTTTTGAAGTAGCTTTTAGAAATGTGGCACTTTAACCACACTGCCCGCACTTCTTGCTCTATCACTAGAATTATGCTACCTATAAAATCTGTAACTTGGCATCTTTGACTTCCCCTTCCTTGGGACTGTCCTTCCCTATTTTATTGTGTATCATAACTTTGACCACGTCAACTACTTGGCCTTTGCGCCACAACCTCTACCTCTACTAGTAGAGTAAAACACCTATTTAAGCTTGTTCTTGCTTGAGAAGAAAAGGAATCCAAGCCAATTCTCCTCAAGTATTAGCATAGAAATCAAGTCCGCAAAATCAAGGATATCATTCCTCATATTGATATATGATTTGAAGCTCTTGTATTCATCTCCAAGCCTATCTAGGCATGCAAATACAACATCATCATCATCAACTACCACAATGATAAATCTAAGAGCTTCCATAATACTATTGATCTTCAAGTCATAATCATTAATGGACAAGTTCCCTCTTTTCACTTGGTTCAATTGTGAATTAAGTTGTAGCTTTTTGGCCTTTGTGTTTACTTCGAACAACCTTGCCAGATTCTTCCATACAATAGCTGAAGTATTAAACTGCTGCAAATAGCCCATCATACTAACAATGACACTATAGTCAACCAATACATGACTTTACTCTGTGTCTGCTCATAATCTTTTCTAGCCTTACCTGTTTTGCAGAGCATTTCGTGTAGGAACTTCGGGTGCTATTGCCATGCCTCATTTAACGTAATTCCAAACACCTTTGCCCTTCGATAAATTTGTCATTCTGAACTTCCATGCATGATAATTGTTATTATCAAGCTTCTCGTTGACAATTTGGTTGAAGTTGTCAAACATTTGACAAAACAAATAACCTTGCAAAAATTGCAATTTGCAAGCAAGTTGATACCAAGTGCACTATAACTAAACACACAACTTTTTTCACTAACTATACAACAATAACCATAATTTGTTATCTATATGTAGATGCCTTCTGTGTTTGTAACCTAGCAAACACCTGAAACCTTACAAATTTGAGAACTATAACTTATGCACATGTAAATAGCTAACATAGCCAAAATTGTAGTATACCCAAAAACTATTGTTGGGACCACTTGTAGGTCCAAAATGGAGAGCGAAATGACCTCAAATGCCAAAAATCATATCAAAAAAGCACTAAAGGGCTTAATCACAGTATATACATTGTTCTTCCTACATACCAAGTTTCACTACAATTGGAGACTGCAGTGTCCTACTAGCCTCAAGAGCCTTCTATGGCTATAGTCTAAGGTAAATTGAGCAAGATGGAAGAGCTTATTACATGTTGCTTACTTGCCTTCTTTCTTGCTCCAATGCCTTCATCTCAACCTTCAATCGAGCTCCGCATAGTTGTGAGAAGGCTCTAATACGATGAAAACAAATAAGAGAGAAGAGAGGTGAAGAGACCAAGAGCACACATATAAAAGTAATGGAGACTTGAGCACATAGAGAGATAGGGTTGAAATCTTCTTCTTCTTCCAATCAAAATCTACAACATGATAAAAGGCTAATATGAAGGTATCACAACATATGTACATATGATTACTAAGTGTGAATCCGCTAAGGAAAGAAGAGGTAGCACAATGAATGTGCCATAACCAAGGATGGGCTACATGGGTATAGTTCCATTATAGAATCATCAATGTATCCTCGTGTTGGTCATTTAACATGCTAGTGAATAATATTCTACCACATCACTAAGACGTAGTGTATGCCAACTCATGTAGAGCTCGACATCTTAATAGTCTTTAACCCCTAACATATGAGTCAAGAAAGGGAAGGCATGACTACGATTTAGAAGACCCCACACTAGACCCAGTGATCTTGGGTTAAAAGGAAAGTAGGTACACATGAAATTAGAGAGAATAGAGAAAGGTTGGTTGAGGTAGGAGCAAGGAGACACTTCTCAAGGAATTCTTGGCCCATCCATAGCAATGTGTAGTACTCTTACAAAACAATGCTCAGTCATCCTAACAAGCTCGCTCAACTTGCAAGACAACCATATGAGAGTGTCAGTTAGAAGGAACTCTATGGAGACAAGAGGTAACCTTCAACTAAACCATACTCACCCTTGACCACGTCACCATCAAGTATATCAATTGTTAATGGTATTTTGAGAAGGCTACAAAAAGCACAAGTGTCGGCTACTATTTTTATGGATATCATCAGAGTATCATGGATGTATTATTTTGTGAGAGCTAGGGCTCATTCTCATATAGATTGTATTTATCTCCCATAGTTGTATTTGTCACACTTGCAAGTGTTGCCTGGGTTGCACACATGGAATTGTAATTAGATTAGCAAAGGCTTGGTCTATTTAGGCTAAGGAACAACATGCAACAATGTTTGACTAGCCTAGAGCCCACTAAGTGGGTAGGATGCCCAAGAGAGGGTGCAAACCCTAATTTACAGTTGTGGAAATCCTAAACGCAAACCCTAACCCTAACCCTAATTCTTGGTCTATATAAGGGTGGGAGGTCTCAGTTGTATTTACCCTTTTGGAAAATCCATGCTACGGAAGCTCTATTAGTGTGACTACTCAAGCTTTCTATTCTATCATCTTGCTTTCATTGCGTTGAGAGTGACTAAGAGGGAGAGAGTGAGAGGTGTGTTGAGTGAGGGACTGAGGGAAGGTGAAGCTCTTCATCATCTTCTTGGTTTTCTCTTCTTCTCTACTAGCTCATCAACTCATTGGTGTGCTTGGTGGTGGATGCAAATGAGCGATGTCATCGAATCATGGTGATCATGGTCGTGGAACCATCTTTGAGCCTTCAAGTCATCAAATGCAAGAAGGTAAGTTAGGTGAGTTTGCTACAACTTGAGCTAGTCTTGTGTTCTTGCTTTCTTGGGTTGGAGAGGAGGATGCTTGGTTAGTTAGAGTGGAGTGTTGAGAGACAAGGTGAGAGATTGTCGCCGAAGTGAGTTGCAACTTCTGAAACAATAGAAGTCCATCCAAAGTCTCGATTGTTGGTGCATTTAGCTCAACATTTTGGTTACGTTGCCATGACCTAGAACCTTAGAGGTTTTCACACTCCCACCATGTGGCGGAATAGGAGGCTTGTGCATGGGCATGGATAGGATCAATAGAGTACCAATAATCCGCGCTTGTGGCTAGCATTCTGAAACCCATGCAGCTAGGTTAGGAAGGCCGAATCGGAAGGAACTAGTTTGTTGGATTAGATTGAAATAGGGTAGAGTAGAAGAAAAGCATAGAAATACAAACTCAAAACACAAAAACACAAAACTCAAAACTCAAATGCAAAACACAAAACACAAACTCAAGCCCTTGTTGTTGGATATCTTTTGTGGTATTGTAGGGTGCAAAAGGTTCATCTTGTGTGGCTTTGTCATTGGTTATATGCATTCATGATCACAACCTAACCCAATGTATAACTTGCATTGCACTCTTCTTGGTTGTTAAGCTTCTAGCTATCAAAGGATGGTCAAAAGAAGGATAAGATAAAGGTAAGAAGAAGTAGAAGGGATTAAGGAGTAGATGGAGAAAGAAAGGAGAAGAGAAGAAGCATAGGTAGAAGAGTATGAAGAGAAGAAGAACAAGTGTTAGTGGAAGAAGAAGGGAGAGGAAAGAGACAAGCGAAAGAAGAAGGGAAGAAGTGAAGAAAAGAAAAAGAAGAAGAAGAAGAGGAATAGGAGGGAAGATGCGAGAAGACAAGAAGAAAAAGAAGAGAAAGAGGAAGTTGGTGAAGGGCAAAGAGAGAGTGATATAAATATATATATATATATAAATATATATATATATATATATATATATATAGGCGGTGCTTTGGCGGGAGGTACGTGTTTCTGTACCCTTTGTTTTCTATTCTGTTTTAAAGTCTCTTTTCTTTTTTGCCTTGTTTCACACCCATTAGCCCACATTCATGCTCACTTAACACACACTTCACACATTATTTGCACTCTTATCCTATCCCACAATTGTCCTCCCACATGAACCCTCTCACCCACCTTCTATCCGACATCACCATAACGCACCCATAACTGCACAAATGCACAAAAACACACACATTCTCACAAACACAACTACTCCACCACATTCACACACACATTCACTTGCTTGCATTCACACACATCTATCTACACACCCCCCACACCCTACATCTACCCACGTACTCACTACACACACTCATTCACTCACCATACTCACACACACACCTTTTCGCACACAATTACACACATGTGCACCGCACGCCACACACCCACACAAATACATACACAAAAACCTTTACACACAAAATGGAAACATCACACACTCCTTTCACACACTAATGCACAACACCAACTTACACATAAAAACCCTTGTTCCCACACACAAAGTACACACTCACACACACTCTAATAAACCCATTTTTCCCACGCACAATCACACATAAACCTACTCCCACAAATCAACCCACTTGTCTGCTCTCACTCCCAAACACAAACCCTTACTCCCACATAATAACTAAACCACTTCCTTTAAACCACCTCACTCATTCAAACCACCCTGACCCTAGTCCAGTCACTCGAATCACCTAGGTCACACCCATGTCACTACTCACTCGCACCACCTAGGTCACACTCACTCGCACCACTTCCTTTGAACCACCTCACTCACACCACCTAGGTCACACTCACTCGCACCACCTAGGCCACACTTACTCACACCACTCATTCACACACACTCACTCAAACCACCTTGACCCTAGCCCGCTCACAAGCATAACCTAGGTCACACCCACCTCACTACTCACTGGCACCACCTAGGTCTCACTCATTCACACCACTCACTACTCACTCACACCACCTAGATCACACTTGCTCCCTCGCACCGCTTCCTTCGAACCACCTCATTCGCACTACTCACTAATCCTACTCGCACCACTTCAATCAAACCACTTTGACCCCACCACCTCACTCATGTGAGCCACCTCACTCACTCCACCTCAACCCTAGCTCATTCACTCACACCACCTCACTCACTCGAACCACCCCTCACTTGCACCACCTCATTCACTTGCACCTCACTCACTTGAATCACCCCTCACTCGAGCCACCACACCTCACTCACACATAAGGAAAGTTTGCATACTACTATACAAGCCCACTCACACCTCACTTATCCTTCACTCATACTTACACCTCACTAATACTCCTCTCTCACTAATCCCCCACTTACTCATCTCTCACTCATCCCTACTCACTCATCCTCCCTCAACTCTCACTTATCACTCACTCACACTAACCAATTACTCACACACTCACTCACACTTCCACTTATACTCACACCCATAGTAACTCAAACTATGCCTCAAGATTCACTCATACTTGTTTTACTCACATTCTAAATTTGAACCTCTTGCTTTACGTATTTGCATCAATGTGCCGTCCTTACTTGCCATATTGTTAGCATGACATGGTTGTGATACTTTGAGGAATTGCTTGCACCCATGCATATTGCATTGGAAAGGAAGAAAGCCTGATTTTGCACACCTCACTCTTTCAAGTTTTTGAACCAAAGTGTTGCAAAGTGCCTTGATAACTTGTGGGTTTTGAAGTAAATACCTTAATGACTTAAGCACTCGACAAGGAGCTTGTTAAACTAAGTAACCACCTCATCATATTGCAAGGACCTAGCACACATTGCACATATCACCTAGGCAACCTTGGTAACACACATTGGGCTGACATTACCTTAGGTCATTAAGATCATAGTACACAACCACAACAATCACTTTCACATCTACATATAGGACACACTGCAAGTCATTAGGGGGGGAATTTTTCCAACCAAGCCACCATCATCATGTGCTCCATTCCAATCATTACAAGGGCTCAATGAGTAAAATAGTGTCAACCAAGCTACCATAAATCCTAAGCCCCCTTTGAATCATTTTGAACCACATTCAAGAAAATGCCAAGACCGTAGCAATTGAGAGGAGAAGCCAACCACTGCACCCATAATTTCACCACTTACACTTAGTGCAAATCACAAGACCAATCAACCAATGAGAAACAAATTTGAAGGATAGAAACTCCAAGCAATGAAGTTATAAAATCCAAGAATTGACAAGACTAGAGAGTTGAACAAGAACACCCACACCAAGAACCACACAAGACCATTGCAAGAAGAGTTGAAGAGTTTGTCATCTAGCTATTAAGAGCCTTACACTCTGTTGACATGCCTCATAGTGGACTCGGCAACCTTAGGTCTTGAAGTCCTAAAACATGATGAGTCAACACAATTGAGTGAATATTCCCATCCATCCATCAATTCACATGTTGCTAGATCTAGCAACAAAAGAGCCTAGGCCAAAAGTTGACAGTTTGGATGGTGCTAGATAAATTTCCAAAGACTGACCTTAGATGCATTGAGTGCAGCATCACTCACATGTATTATGACAGTCCAACATGCAAGGTTTCATGTAGTACCCTAACTAGGTCTACCATGCTTAATATATGAAAGGTCCAAGCCACAAACACTAACCCAAAAGATGAAGAGCTAATCCCTCCTACATATCTTAGGGTCACACTAACTAGAAAGCGAGAGCTCATCATTGACGCTCTCATAGATGAATGTTCAGATTACAACATCTTGACCTATACAACCTAAACTTATCCCAACCAATGCAACTATCAAGCCGTATATGGAGGATCAGCCTATTCCCTCTTAGGGCGATGCAAAATTCTCTTGATTGTTGAGACTAAAAGCATGCCCATAGTGTTTTATGTTCTTCCAAATCTAGAAGATATGGGAAAGGAAGTCTTGCTTGGAAGATCTTTCAAGCATGCAACCACATGCATTGTGGACTACGAAGCACACTGTATACACCTAAGCTTATGAGATGTGGAGATTGTCAATACTTTCAACAAAGAAGATCTTGTCTCTTCTCTAGAGAAGGGAAAGAAGCTTGTCTCAGAGTCAAATCAAATGCCTAGAGAGGACAGCCAGAGAGTTCTTAATGAACTACTCAAGGCACACGAGAACAAGAGAGAACCACCCAGAAGCTTCCTAAGGAAAGACCACAACTACTAGAAACACTACACAGCTTCTCAAGGTGTTGGGAATAGAATCGCATCTAGAAGGGGAAAGAGATTTAGGGCAAGTAATCAGAAGCATCAATGGAGAGCTAGCACAAGACCGCAATGGGTGCCCAAAGCATTGCTTCGTGCTCAAGGGTTTTATGCAAGGATTTGGTTACCAAAACCACCCACAAAAGCCACCTCTCGTGTCCACAAACCAAATCCCATCCAAATCCCAAAGAAAGCGAAAGAGACCCACACACAGATCTAGATCATGGACCAAGATATTTGAGGAGATAACACCAAATAAGTTAGTGATCGATGAGCTAGTTCCTGTGACACTTGAGTCCACAATTCCAAAAGAGCAACCACTTGAAGTTGCTGCTACTCCATAAGAGGAACTGGTAGTGTCCAAAAAGTCCTCGAGAAAGGGGAAAAGCTAGAGCCAAAGTAACCACTTCCATGTGAGGCTGCTCAAGCTGAAACGGAAAGTCCAAGGATAGATGAGATAAAGCCCTCAAGTGTTGATAAGCAACAACCCGAGGTTGTTGAAGGTTCTTCAAAACCACCAAAATCTCCTCGAAACCAAGAACCTTTGTTACCAAACCAAAACAAAAAATCTGGCAATAGTAGGTTAGTGTAGTTGCTCAATCTAAGGAAAAGGATCCACAAGGGATAGCTCCAAAAACATCAAAAGAGCGACAACCTCCCTTTATGAGTGTTGTCACAAATGAATTTGGAACTACCAAGACCATGAATACTTCCACTCAGTCCGAGGATCCAAGTGCATAGTCATTTATGACTGTCACAATTGACAACTCCACTGAATCGAACATTACTACTTCCAAATTTGAGATGGAACCCATACAATCATAGCCCTTGGCTGTGACTAAGATTATCACTTTAGCTGAAGAACCAGTCTCTAGTACTTCAGTCTCACACAAGGATATATAATCTAGTGCAAAGAGCATAATGAGCCCATTGATTCACAAGTCATGTTCTTCTTGACCAAAGGCTCCAATACACTTGAAACTAGCTAAAAAATCGATCATGGAGATGTTAGAAAAGAGGGGACAACACAGAGATCAATTAGAAGCTACGAGTTCTCAAGAACTAGATGAAACACTCTTGACTTCACTTGCTTGTGCATATGTTTACGCTGACTTTGGAATTCAAATTGTTAAGCATCAGAAACTCTTAGAAAAGCCTTTGACATGGTCAGAGCAATCACAAATTTGTTGGATTTACCTAGTTGTCGTGGGAGAAGTTATAAAGCAAAATGACCAAGGTAGAGCAACAGAAGCATTGCTTAATTCCTATGTTTTACATTGGGAAGCACACAACATGTTGGGAAGATGTTGCAGCATTGGCCAAGAAAGCAAAACGACAAAGTGAGCTTGAACAAAAATGGTATTCTAGTCAAGGGTTAGCTGCACGATATGGTAGCTGCCAAATGACAATTGCTGTGAGCAAAGAAAGGCACTTTGGACTTCAATGCATGATCCTACATATGTTGCTCCTACATCTCTCCAAGTGCTTTCACTTGTTCGTGGTGTCAACATTTCTAAATTGGCTAAACTTTATTCCTTGTGCGACAAACTTCTTTAAAGGGAAGAGCTACACATTGCAAGTCGATTAGGACAATAAGACATGATAACTGATGTCACTAGATATATCTTTTGTCTCATCCATGACCCACAACTTCTTGATGAGCATGCTTCATTAGAATACAATCCTAATTTCTATGAATGGTTTTTTCCAAGGCCGAGTCTGACTACAACATCCAAAGGCCATCTACTTCCTTAGGAGCCATTGCAAATTGCTTCATCAATGAGTATACCAATCTTCATTGCCAAGTTCAGGTTCTTCTTCAACAACAACGTCATCAACAATGTGGCAATGTGCTTCAATGTCCAGGCTCAATATTCAAATCTTCATTGTATGTACCTCACGGCACCAATTATCTTATATGCGCCAAGTTTTATTCTTTGCAGTCAGCCTTTTGATCTCATACTTCCATTTCTCCTTGTAAGGAAGCATGGCTTATTGCATATCACTATTGCTACTTGACTTGCCAAAAGAAAAAAATAAGCAGAACAAAGAGAGAAAAGAAATGAATGAATGAAAAACAAGAGGTAAAAAAAGGAAAAAAAAGAAATGTGCACTCACATGCACTACACTGCACCTAGGGGTCCTCGAGTTGGATGCGTCCAGTGGCTTTAGTTGGCTGGCTCCGTCTCTAACCCCCTAACCCTTTTCCCATTTTCCCACACATGTGCTTAGGGCACATCAAGGTCAGGACATACCTAGGGATCTCATCTTACCTTGGTTAGACTTGTCTCCCTGAGTCACCTGCACATTTCATTCCTTCATTAGATTTATCTAGTATCATCAATCCTCACTTTCCAGCAAGGTGGAAAAGGTTCTTCAACATAAAGCCAACCATTGTATTAACTACCATGTGAGGTTGATCCTACAAAGACCCATGTTCTTCAAGTGTTTATTGGATTGGACACCCGCTAACTGCTTTTCCCTCAGCCACGATAATTTTTTCCATCATCATCTATTTAAGTTCCTTTACTTCATCAAGCATCATCTCATCAATAGAAGCACCCACGGAGAAGTCTTCTAACTATGTATTAGACTATGTAAGCACGTGCACTCACTTAGTAACTGCACCATAACCTATTCTCATAGTTTTGGGTCTTCAAGTGTGGGAAAACACTTCAGGCTTTGCTTAAAGTTTGACCCATCTCCCAAACCAACATAATTATTTGTCTTGTGCATGAACATTAGACTAGCACTTTCCCCTAGTGATTACATGAGAGGCTTTACTTTGCAGGTTCAAAGTTTGTGGAGGATCACACGTCATCACTGCTACATCAACATCAAATCTCCCATCTTCTGCAATATCCCAATCATTTCCCATGACCATTCAAGTTGTCTCCATTAGAAGGACCACCAGCCAAGTGTCTCTTCAGCAACGCCTAGTTCTACAAGATTTGTCACCAAGAGCAACATCAGTCACCATCTACCACAACATGAGCAACATCCTCTGCCCCAACTGCATTAGAAATAATCTTATCTTCCTCGGCAGCCATAGTTCTTCATTAGCTATATTCATTACTCCTCCATCATGCTTACTTCATCGACTGTTTCTAGCATTCAGTGTCTTTGGTGCAAGCTACGACATGCTACCTACGACGTAAGTGCCATGGGACTGGCACTTGTCTAGGGGGAAAATAATGTTAATGGTATTTTGAGAAGGTTGCAAAAAGCACAAGTTTTGACTACTATTTTGGATTATGGACATCATCAGAATAATGGATGTATTATTTTGTAAGAGCCGGGCTCATTCCCATGCAAATTGTATTTATCTCCTGTAGTTGTATTTGTCACACCCGCAAGTGTTGCGTGGGTTGCGCACATGGAATTGTAATTAGATTAGCATAGGCTTGGTCTATTTAGGCTAAGGTTGAAGCATGCAATGATGTTTGACTAGCCTAGAGCCCACTAAGTGGGTAGGACATCCAAGAGAGGGTGCAAACCCTAATTCACAGTTGTGGAAACCCTAAACGCAAAACACAAACCCTAACCCTAACCCTAATTCTTGGTCTATATAAGGGTGGGAGGTCTCAGTTGTATTTATCCTTTTGGCACATCCATGCTGTGGAAGCTCTATTAGTGTGACTATTCAAGCTTTCTATTATATCATCTTGCTTCCATTGCGTTGAGAGTGACTGAGAGGGAGAGAGTGAGAGGTGTGTTGAGTGAGGGACTAAGGGAAGGTGAAGCTCTTTGTGGTCTTCTTGCTTTTCTCTTCTTCTCTAGTAGCTCGTCAACTCATTGGTGTGCTTCGTGGTGGATGTGAAGGAGTGACGGCATTGGATTGTGGTCGTGGAACCATCTTCGAGCCTTCAAGTCATCAAACGCAAGAGGGTAAGTTAGGTGAGTTCGCTACAACTTGAGCTAGTCTTGTGTTTTTGCTTTCTTAGGTTGGAGAGGAGGATGCTTGGTTAGTTAGAGTGGAGTATTGAGAGACAAGGTGAGAAATTGTCACTGAAGTGAGTTACAGCTTCTGGAATAATAGAAGTCAGTCCAAAGTCCCGACTGTTGGTGCGTTTGGCTCAACATCAATCTCGTGCCTTGATGGTGGCTCATGAACATGAAGAAGTACCTAAGAAGGATGGTGGAGTTCTAGCTCAAGCTAGAGGAAATAGAGAATATGGTCAGATGCAACACCAAAAGTGAAGCATAGACATGAAGGTAGCTAGAGATAAGCCTCGTGCATGAGCAAGCCAAATCAGACCTAGTTGTAACCCTAACAACCTTGAATAGAAGTTTCTCCATTTGGCCAGTACATGCTATTTTCATGTCTTCACTCGTAAATAAAATAACTTTAATCCGTAAGAAGTGCATGAAAATAGTAATATGTATAAATTTTCTAAGGAACCTCTTAGGCTCGTTACACACCGAACGACATACGACCATTTCGCAAAAAAGAGGTGTCCGCTAGGTACTTGTTGCACTTTCAGTGGTTGTGATATTTACTGATGCTGGACACTCCTGGGCGGGGGATCTCCCTTGTCTTGAAATTCGTCCATGGCCATTGGGCTAAATGACAACACGTTCACATTTTAAAATGTTTTCGCAGCTGACAAGTATTGAGCCTTCACAAATCAACGTGCCCTTGAGCATTCATACCACTGAGCCATCCTTTGTCTTGTTGTGATTCTTGAGCGCCAACTAGTGTGTAATGTAGTTGCTGGACGGATTGCAGACTGCCCAGCCGTCCGGGTGTGTAACCAGCCTTAAACTAGTGAAATGTAGGCCCTTAGCAGCCAATGGCAGGCCATTTCTAGAAGTACATTCACAAATGAATTTTACAATAAATAATCAATATTGCCTGAAAAAGGCACCCAATTTGACCAAAGATCTGGAAAACGTGGGTTTTTTTGGTCCTTGCCTTCCTGCAGTTTTTTCGTTGTAACAACATAATACCATCGAGGAAAATCGAAGTCCGTTCTCTCTCTCTCTCTCTCTCTCTCTCTCTCTCTCACAGAGTCAGCCAATCCGCCTTATTCTGCGTTTGCAGCAGGCCTGCATCTCTGATCTTACCCGATTTCTAAGAAATTTCGATCGCACACCGTCAGCCATAACCGCTTAATTTCTTAGAATGTCGATCGCGCATCATCAGCCATAACCGCAGAAAGAAAGAAAGTGAGAAGCAAAGAAAGGAACCCTTTATCAGCGGTCTCTGTGCCTGTGTTAGAGAGAGCCATTGCATCGATCGATTGATTGAATGTCTCATCTGAGAGAGCAGGAGATGAAAGGGGTCCAGAACGGGGAGCCAGCCTTGGGCGTGCCGTACGCCTACCCGTCGACCGCATACGGGCAGGCCCCAGATAGCCATGTCATGGCCCCCCCTTACCAGCACGTCCCCTTGCAGTACTTCGCCCACGAGAACCCTTATCAGCGTGGCATGATCCCCCCCAATGCTGTCTATGGCTTCCCTGGCGGCATCCCCTTGCGTGAAACTGTCTATCGGGACACGCCGGCACCTTTTGAGTGCCCACACTGCGGCCGGCCTGGCATAACATCTGTCAAGTAAGTAGTTTACCTCCCATTGGTGGGAGTCATATTTTTCCTTTACCATGAAGCTGATGATGTAGCGTTTGAGTTGATGCTCCCCTCTTTTGCATGCATAATAGATTGTTGTTTGTATCTGATGGACTAGGGCTTGAATTCTTTAAGTGTTACATGCGTGAAAGACTGCTGTACGTACCTAATGGGTATGATTACTTATCGTTTTGATGGGGTTAGGGTATGACTACTTACTGTTTTGGTGTTCCTCTTTTGTATGCCTGATAGAGTGTTATGTGTGCCTAATGGGAGTAGGGGGATGATTACTTATTGTTTTGATGTCCACATTTTGCATGCCTGATAGAGTGCTCTGCGTGCCTTGGTAGATCACTTATTGTTTCGATGTTCCCCTTTTGCGTGCCTGGTAGACTGTTATGTGTATCTTGGCGTTTCCCCTTTCTTGCATGTCTAACAGACTGTCTTGTATGTGATGTCCACACCGAGTCTGTAGATGTGGACGCAATAACCTCTGAGATGCCAATTGTATTGAAATGTTTAGCAAAGTCTGGTTAGGGTATAAACAGGGACAAAGGGAATTGGACAGCTTCATTGATCTGCATTTCCTAATCACCACTGTATTTATTCCTTTGTTTTATGCAGTTTGTAGTGTAATAAGTTTGACAGAATCTAGAGCGTTAGTTGCGTTTGCCCTGAACCAAGTTTGTTCCATTGATTGCTCCATTTTTTCACTTGTGTATTAATCTTCTAACAGATGAGGCATTAACTTTTGTCTACAGTTTATGGCTGATTGCACATTTTCCATATATTTGTTTGAAGCTGGGCTTGTATTATAGTCTATGTAGGTTGCAGCACAGCTATGTTTCTGTGTGATCATGCTGCAGCTTTCAAATGAAACTTCCAGTGATAGATTTTCTGGAATGGGACTTATTATAGGCATCAGTTAGTAAACTGTCAGGTGTAAAACTCACTTGAGTGGAATTTACTGCAGGGCCTAACTATGTATCCGGAATGAAATTGACTGCAGGTCCAAGCCAAGCCTTGCAGCATGTGTGGCATGCATGGTCTCTGTGGTTGGTGTCTGCTTCATCTGTCCAGGCTTTGATTGCCTTTGGCACAAACAGCACTTTTGTCCAAATTGTGGGGAGAAGGTATGAAGTGCTGATCCTGATTTGAAAACTTGTTTAGTAATGTATGTTTAAATCCATCTAATTATAGTGTCTGAATCACGTTTGCCAAAAGTGCAGGAAAAAGTTAACATTTACATTCACTTCCTGTAGAGGAGCAAGAGAGACATTGGAAAATCTTTTCTTGGGAGATAGCTGCTGTTAATATTTTTTGCACTTTCAGAAAAATGAGAGTCAACAATAAGAAAGAAACTTAACAGCTGCTGGTACTCTATTTTTAGATGACTGTGCATTCCTGTTTGGATGTTTAACAAGGTCGGTTGGAACCATTGCAGGTTGCAGAATTCAAAAAGTCAGATCCTTGTGCACTCATGGATGCCACACAATGGTTACAGCCAAGCTTTGCAGTTCCAGCTTAGTATATGGATACATCGTATTATTTCACACGATCAACATCTTTTTGGTACAAGCCTGGACCATCTGAACCTTGACAGTATGCTGACAGATATGGTGATATCTTGCAAACACATACCCTTCACCTTCTGATTTATGGGCTCCTTGCTTCTCTTTTTGTATATTCACACCTGAGACAGATGATTGGACTGAATACTACTGTGCATTCTTACCAGACTTCTTATTAAAGCAATTGTATTTTGTGGCTTCATGATTGCCTCCAAGTGATGAAGGTATTGTGTCATATTGTGCTAAAACATTGCAATAATTTGAACGTGAGTTGCATTTCCTAACATGAGGTGTGAAATGAGACTTAAAACTAGCCTTGCATGGTTAACTTGTGGGCAGGCATTTTTTTAGTGAGGTAATCCTTATCATGTACATTAAAGATGGAGGCATTGGGACATGGAGAGCCTCGTTCTAATGTCTTAAGTGATTGGACAAGAGCCAGGTTCATGTGAAATGCCATTGTTTGTGTGAGTCCTTAGATTTCCAGGAGGAACATAAAGTGCCATGTTTCTTGGAAATGTGCATCTGGGGTGCGTTTTGAGCTCTATCTGTAGGTTGCAAGTGTCTTGTGAAACCCTAAGCAATGATTGGTGTTTGCTGCATTGTGTTATCCAACTCTTGCATCAAGTTGCATTCACAATGACTAGGGTGATAAGAAGTTTTTCTATTGTAATTGTGAACATGAAGGTCCACTATTATCAATGATTGTTAGAATTTGCAGGCCAAGTAGAAGAATCATGAGAAGGGAAGGGTTTACTAGCAGTTACAATGATGCATTGGATTCTCATTCTAAAAGGAAGAATTTTGCACACTATTATTGTGCATTCACCACAATGTGATTATTATATTTTGCGAATGACTCATGTTTGATAGGTTTTAATCTTGATGTCTATTATTTTGCCAGTGATGTTGGCAAGCATATTACTCTTGATAAGGTGGTGTTTTACTCTTTCGAAATGCCTTCAGGGAAAAGCTTGTTCAATGTACCAAGTACACACATCTCATGTACAGCAAATGGTCGGAGCATGTACTTTGTTGTTGGTGATTTATATGTTGAATATAACAACAAAAATGTTGTCTTCTACGATTACAGTGAGTGGTTTTATAGTGCTGTTTGTGGATAATAGATGTATGACTCATGATCATGGTGATTGGCAACATTTTTTGACTTGTGAACTTATTTGTGGATGTTACACAATGGATAACAATAAGAGGATTGCATATTGATGCACGTGTTGTTATCATCAATTTTATAGATAATAGTAAGATATGGTATCCATGTTTTGATACTTGAATTATGGGTCTTATTGGTGTGTCTTGTTAGGCCAAGACATCGTGTGTGATTTACTACATTTGCATGCTCTTGCAGAATATATATGTGAGGGTTGTATTCTTTGTAAAATCTCTGAAAGGGTAAGAAGCAACATTTTAAATCAAGCTTTTGAGTGAATTCTCATAAGCAACCCACCATTTTTTGTTCTGCATATTCCACTTGTTCCACCATTGCATCTACAACCACTATTGCATCCACAACTACCACCTTTGTTATGCCACCACTATTGCTACCACCACCTCTGATGCTACCATTACATTGCCACCACACCTCTGTGTGTGTGTGTGTGTGTGTGTGTGTACACACACATTCTCTCTCTCTTTGTACACATACACATACAACACATGTCTATCTACCCTCTCTTTGTCATATCTATATTTGTCTCTCATCAGTCCCATCTCATCCAACTTTATAAATAAATAAATAAATAAAAATAAATAAATATATCTCTCTCTTTGATCCATCCTACATGATCTCTCCCCTATGATTGTCAATTTATTTGTTTTCCTTTCATATATCTTTCTTTGGCATCATAGTTTTCTCTCTTGTCCATCTTGTCTCTCTTTCTCTTGTTTGTCTTTCTTTATGTCCTCTCTCTCTCTCTCTCTCTCTCTCTCTCTCTCATACATCACATGATAAGAGTATATGATGTGTACATGCCCATCATACTTTGAAAGCAATGATTGTTTTAACCCCTTATAGAATGGAAGCAATGGAAGAAGAAAAAGTGCAATAATTTTTTTTGAAGTACAAATGAGTGAAGGAGCAAGAGTATGAATTAGACTGAACAAGGAAAATAAGTAGAGTTGTATAAGCATCGGTCTCCATCCTATGCAAGTTGTAAAATCAAAAAGTTCACAATGACATATATAATGATTTGTGCTTCCTAGGGTTAGAAAGAATACAAGATATGTGTTGAGAAAGGGCCATTGTTGAACCAAAGGGTGAGTGGATGCCCAAAAAAGAGTATGTAAAAAAAAAGAAGAAAAGAGGATAAGCTTATTCTTGGAGTGTGCAAACTTGTGGCTCTCTTCTTGCTTGTGTTTATCTTGTTGAGAGAGAGAGAGAGAGAGAGAGAGAGAGAGAGAGAGAGAGAGTGTGTGTGAGTTAGAATGAGAGGCCAACCTTTTGCTTCTCTTCTCTTTGTGCAACAATTATGGTGGGTAGAGCATGGAGATAGATTTTGCTCGAGTGCATCCCTTGGATCATGGAGCTTTTGGCAAATTTATGTGGCTAGACAACAACAAATGGATTGGCTAGTAAGCTCACTACATTTGATTGGAGAGTGTGCATTGACTATGTGAGAGGTAGCCATAGTTCGGTTGCTTGAAACATTTGAATCAATAAGTTGTTCGTAGGCCTAGTGGTGTTGCTTGTGGGAGCAATGACATTTGATTCTATTGTCAGGACTAAAGGATTCAATCAACTAGGTGTGTGCACTCTAGGCCGAGCAGCGGAATAGGAGCTCACACTCCGAAACGTTGCATAGATTAGTATAGGATAGTGAAAGTGAATTGAGAGACAACTGGTTCATGTTTGTGCATTGGATCTTGTATTTTTGTTGTGTGGATGATTTGTTACAAATTGAAGATAGGTTTAAGATTGCATGGGAATGTAGAGTTTAGGTATTAAGGTGGTAAAGTTAAGAAAAAAAGCCTAAAGAAATTTCAACCTCTGTATGCTCCACAGAGTTGCAAGCAGGGGGTTTGTAAGCTAGGGGGTTGAGGTTGAGAGGAGCTATGGCAGTACAAAAGCCATAGCTCCATCGTTGGCCGTAAGGCCACTTATCCACTCGGAAAAGAGAGAGAGAGAGAGAGAGAGAATTGGCCGTAGTCCTTATGGTAGTCCATCGAATGAGAGCGTGAAAATCTAGCCTTAATTGAACGACGTTTAAGGCTTAAACCACGACCCATAAGGCTTTGAGGCTTTAGGGCTGAGCCTTAGCCATAAGGCTTTAGAGCTTAACGTCCGAAAGCCATGAGCAATAAGGCTAGCGTCGGAAGAGCCGTCCAAGAGGCATGAGCCATAAGGCTTTAGCCTTAACACAGTGCAAGACGTCGTTCGAAGAGCCGTAGGGCTTGAGCCTGAGCATTTAAACATCCGATCCTTAGCCTCGAAGAACTCAGCCTCATCACGTCCAAACAGCTAAAAGCATGATCCATAGGGCTTAAGGCTTGAAGAGTCTAATAATGGGCCGTTCGAGGCACTTAACTGGTCGCTTGAGGCTTGAGGCTTACGTTCGAGCCATATAGCCTAAGGCTCGAATGACTCGTGGAGTTGATCATCCCAACCAGGTAAGACTCGGTTGTTTGTCTAAGTGCCATAAGGCTTAGCGCAAGAGGTCTGCTCGAGACCCATGAGGATCGCTGCAAAATGTCCCCCTCAGCCATAGGCTTTAAGCCTTACGGAATTTAATGAGGGGCCGTTGTCCGAAGGGCTCAAAGGCCACTTAAGCTTTGGGCCTTAAAAGGTTTTGCCCTTCATTTAATGGGTTGTGTGTGCTTAACATCCGAGCCGACGCATACTAGATCTCATACTCATCCACTCATGCATGGAATCGTATCAAGCACACCTCTTAGGAAAAATAGCTGCGCTAGGTGCATAAGTTCATTCATAGGCTAGGACTACCTACCATGGCCTCACTAAAGACCTTGCACATGATCACGTCATGCATAGTCCTTAAAGTCATAGTCGTAGGCACACCTGCTTAGGCCTAGTGAGTACACACAAGAGCACCTTGATCGTAATCCTGTAGCATCATGCATGAGAAGAAGTCATACGAATTAGGCCAGCTAATGTGAGATTCAAGAACTCGATAGTAATTCCTATACACCAAGACTAAGCACATTTTGGAGTTAGCAAGTACCTAGGTATACAACCTTAATCCTAGCACACATGGGTGCCATCAAGTCACAAGAGTCTAGGCCTTAAATTTTTATTGCATGGGCAACCCGTACTAAGGAGACGGGAGTCGAGCACATTGAAGAGCAAGTGAACTTGAATTACAACAGGTGGCTAAGCCATCCCATGAAGTGCATCATATCGACAAGGGAGACCTAATGGTTCTTGATAGGTACATTAGTGTCCACACAATTGGATCACTAGGCAATCTAGTTGCATAGTTCGTGTACACACACTAAGCCACCTTAGACCATAGAACCAATTGAAACCACTTGCACGTAGAGTTATATCTAAACTTACACTCCTCATATGCCCAACCACCATTGCAATGGACCACTAGGGCATGTGGCACTTGCAAGGCTGAGGCTCACACAACTCTAGGCATTCTAAAACCCCTAGTCACATAGGCACCTGCATTTGCACAAGTGGCCTTAGAATACAATCTCAATGCATGGTAGACACTTGCCACTTGATGCATAGGGATCCAATCATCTTATGGTAACTTAGTAGGACTTAGAGTAGTTCATCTTGCACATGCAGTAGAGACAATTCCTATAGATCTCAAGACAACACTTGCATACACACCATGAGATGCACTTAGCTTGTGACTAGAGTAGACACTCAATCGAATTTAAAATGTGTAAACGATGCACCAACTTTCGGTCAACATAATCAAAATTGCAGTATACCTTGAAATTGTTGTGCACAACCTTGTGGGTTTAAAATGGGTTGCCTTGCTTTTGGTACATCCACGAGAACTATCTAAGAGAAAGAGTAAAAGAATGGGAGAGCGTCTTACATGTTGCTTGGTTGCACAAATCCTTGCTTCTTCTCCTTCACTGTGACCTTCAAAATTAGTCTCTCTTAGTGGCACTACTCTAATACCATATCATAAATCACGTAATGTGGGGCTTGCTTGAGCTGCTATGCCAAACATACACCATACACATAAGATGAAGCTCATTCAAGAACACAAAAAGAGAGATGGAGACCAAAAAAGTTTCTTGTTGATTTTTTCTTATTCTTTCTCGCAAAATATAGTGTATACAAAGTATATATAAGATACAACATAAAGGAAAGTGGCCTACTAAGTTAGATAGTGCATAATTGATTGTACCAATCGGTTGGCACTATAACTATGCTAGCTATAGGTAGGTGCAACAATCTAAATATACTAAGTGATAAGTAAATGGACACATGAGGATCATAATGATCACCAATGTGCTAAGTGTAGACGTGAGGACACATTCTAACCAAGTAGTCCATCATCAATGTCTATACATGTTGAGCTTGCCATCTCAATACATAACCACCCTAAGCCTAACACCAGATTTTGAAGAGCTGTCTAAAAGAGATAGAAGAGCAAAGAGATTAGCTAGATGAGGAGAGGGAGTCAACCTTGAAAGCTTTAGAAAAAAAAAGAAAGCCCATGCCACTTAGCGACAACACAAAACAAGAGAGATTTTCAATCTAAAGAGAGAACTGGCTATGGGAAGGGAAGGCAATGACAATGAATATAAAGAGTTGCAAGAACAATGTGAAGTAGAAAGAGAAAACAATGTGCAACTCAAAGGTTAGTATGCCCAAGCCATGAAAAACAAAGCTAAGTTAGAAGTAGAACTAGAGAAGATGAAGAAAGTCCAGGAATAATGAATAAGGGAGATGGAGGAGGCATAACTATGCCCAACTCCAAAAGCAATTAGACCATGAAGTGTAACAAAGAAAAATCATTGCCCACACTTGGTAAGAATAGTAAACCACACTAGAAATCCTTGCTAAATAGCAAAACCAAGGGCTAGAGTTAGCAAAGGAAAGGGTGAATCAGTGGGATGAAAAAAATATGGATGCGTTGTAGAACATGGCTACCCATTTAGCACAAGTAGAATGTGAAAGAATCCTAGTAGTAAAAGAGCTAAGAAAATTGAAGTAAATGGGATTGGAACTCAGTTAGGAGGGGGATAATGTTAACCCCTTCTAGGATGGAAGCAATAAAAGAAAGAAAAATTACAATAAAATTTTTTGAAGTGCAAGTGAATGAATGTAGGAGCAAGAGTTTGAATTAGCCTGAATAAGGAAAATATTTGAAGTTGTACAAGCACTAGGCTCCCTCCTATGCAAGTTGTAAAATTAGAAAGTTAATGACATATAGAAAAATTTGTGCTTTGCAAGCTTAAAAAGAACACAAGATGTGTTGAGAAAGGGCCATTATTGGACCAAAGAGTGGGTGGATGTCCAAAAACGAGGACATGTATATAAGCCAAAAAATAAGAGGATAAGCTCATTCTTGGAGTGTTCAAACTTGTGGATCTTTTCTTGCGCTTGCGTCTATCTTGTTATGAGAGAGAGAGAGAGAGAGAGAGAGAGAGAGAGAGAGAGTGTGTGTGTGTGCGTGTGTGTGTGTGTGTGTGTGTGAGTAAGAGTGAGGGATCAACTGACTTGGAGAAGCTCTTGCTTCTCTTCTCTTCTCTTCTCTTCACGTGATGAGCACGGCGGGTGGAGCATGCAGATGAAGCTTGCTTAAGTGCATCCCTTGTGGATGGTGGAGCTATTACCAGATTCATATAGCTAGACTACAACAAAAGGATCATTTGGTAAGCTCACTACATCGAATTGGAGAGTGCACAATTGGGTATATGAGAGGTAGCCATAGCTTGGCTATTTGAAACACTTGAATCAATAAGTGGGGTCTATAGGCCATCCGGCGGTATTACTTGCAAGAGCGGCGGCACATTAGATCTTTGCCCATGCATTATGATGTTCTTTTTTTTGTAGACAACGTGAGACATAATGTATTTTAGCAACTTAAAAATATATTAGGAAGTGTTGGGCATATGCCCATTCTACTTGCCTACTTTAGTATGTTTGCTCAAAATCAATCAATAGAAAGAGAGTAATCATCATCATGATTCATACCATAACTTTAAACAGTTGGAATGTGGAAAATATTATCTTCTAAATATGAGATGCAAATCTCATTTGTATGTATTGTTACAATTTATGAGATTAATGTTGGGACCATTAGACATGCCCTTATTCTTTCAAGGGTTTGATGCACGAAGCCTACAACTACCTCTCACCTAGCCTACTTACATGTACACATGAATCTAATAGCTCAATGTAATGTAGCTTACCCTGCCATTGTTTTTCACATTGGTATGCTACACTCTATGATCCATGCACACACTCCCTTGCTTACCTTGTTTTTGTTTTCATCCAAGCACTTGAGAGGACTCAATACCTTGTTTTTGTTGTCATCCAAGCACTTGAGAAGACTCAATGCTATGAATGAGATGAGATAAAGAGAGCACTCAACTTACCATGTAGGAATGGAGATATAGAGGGGAGAATAAATGAAGCTTCACTATGCATAAGTCCCTCTTCACATACTCGCCCTCACCCCCTTGAAAGATAGAGACCTAGCAGCGGAAGCACATAAACGAAAGCGAGAGCAATGGTGGATGGAGCAAGAGAGAGAGAGAGAGAGAGAGAGAGAGAGAGAGAGAGAGAGAGAGAGAGAGAGAGAGAGAGAGAGAGAGAGAGAGAGAGAGAGAGAGAGAGACTATATGTGGTAGCTCCAGCATTCACAATGTGTGATTGGCCTTCCTTACTCAATAATTACTAAAAGAATAAAGAATAAAGTGACAGTGATGGGTACCCACCTCGTGTAGTGTACATGTGTGTGATCACAATGTGTGTAGTAATATATGACACTGTAGGTATAGGTGCCTTTGTCCCCAACAATCTCCCACTTAAAAGCAACTCTACCCCCAACAATATCCCACTTAAAGGTAACTATGCCTCAAGTGAGAAGAGAACAATAAAAAAGTGACAAAGTAAAAATGTACATGAAATATAACAGGATAAGGACAATGTAGGTATAGGCACCTTTACCTTCAACAATCTCCCACTTAAAGGCGATTGTGTCTCAAGTGAGGAGAGAACAATAAAAAAGTGACAAAGTAAAAATGCATATATAATACAATAGGATGAGGAATAGATGTTATCTCATCCTACGCCCATCATCTTCCTCAGGAAGGAAAAATTTTCTATTGAGAGACTTTTAGTGAGTAGATTTGCAGGATTCTTGTCAGAGTCAAGATCTTAACAAGCTCAATAGACTTGTCCTCTACCACCTCCTTGATGAAGTGATAGTGTACCTCAATGTGCTTTGTCTTCACATGGAAGATTAGTAATATCTAAACTCATAGAATTTGAATGCAATGCAGGAGTAATAGTAATACCAAGGTTTGCCACTAGATGGCCTAAACATAGGGTCTCCTTTCAAGCCTTAGTGGTTGCAATATACTTTGCCTTAGTACTAGATAAGGACATGAATTTTTGCACCCTATACATTCAAGAAATAGAACCTTCAATAAAGGCAAATACATACCTAGATATGGACTACTATTTACATGTCATACATAGTCGAAGTAAGTGTAATCCATAATTGTAATATCTTGGCTACCATAGCAAATGCATATATCTGTAGTGCATCTCAAGTGCCTCATGACACCTTCATGGCATCCTAATGTTGTTGGGTAGGTGTAGTCATATAGTATGCCAAAACTCCCATTGCAAATATTATGTCAATGTGAGTGGCTCTCATAGCATACATCAAATTACGCACTATGGATACATAAGGGATCTTGGCCATCTTTGCTTTCTGCTCACATGATTGGGGGACAATGATTAGGTGTAATTGATTTGGATGACCTTAACATAGGAAGGTAAAGGATAGCCAATAGGCTTAACATCTGACATATGGAATTTCTCAAGCACCTTCCAGATGTATGTGTGTTGTGATATGTAAAGGAGCCCCTTAGAGCAAATGCATATGGTGCACATACTAAGAATATGTGAGGCCTGCCCCATGTCGTTTATCTCAAAGCTTTTCTTGAGTTGAGTCTTTAAAACATCTAGCTCATTATGATCTATCTTGGCAATAAGCATATCAAAGACATAAAGTACCAAGGTAATAAGGATGCCATCGCAAGTCTTCTTTCGTAAAGATACGTATCCATATCAATTTGAGTATATCCCTTTGAATGCATGAAAGTATCAAACTTATGGTATCATTCTCTAGGTGTCTACTTAAGGCCATAAAGTCCATTTCTCAACTTGCATACTAGGTTTTCCTTGTCCTTTTCTATAAAGCCCTTAGGCTGCTACATATAGATATTCTTATGCAAGTCCCCATGTAGAAAAGTTGTTTTCACATTCATCTGATAAAGGATCAGATCTATCTATGCAACCAAGGTCAAAACCAATCATAGGATAGTCATCTTGACTACAGGAGAGAATACTTCATCAAAGTCAGCACCATACTTCCACTTACAACACTTTGTAACTAATTTGGTCTTATGATGGTTTGGGGCATCTAGGGGGTACTCTTCAACTTGTACACCCACTTGCATGGCAATGCATGTTTCCCACTATGCAAAGGGACCAAGTCATATATATGGTTTTTTTTGCAATGAACCAAACTCAGATTGCATGGCCCTCTCCCAAGAGTGACTATCATCTCTGTGTATGGCCTCCTCATAAGTAAGAGGCTCACCAGATTTTGTCACCATAACATAGTCCATGGAGGGTGCAAATCGATTTGCTTGATACCTATCTCTAGTAGACTGTCTCAAAATAGGTTGGGGGCCTATATATCCTATCCAACATCATGATCATTGACCATTGGAACATTAGATGTCTATAGGCTCTATCTAGCTAGTTGTATGGTGAGAAGAGGCTCCTCCTAAAACATCACCATGTGTATCTCAACTACTTTCTCATTGAGCTTGCAAATTCCATAGGCAATAGTCCGTCTCACTTGCATCCTTATAACTAAGAAATATACATTTCACTGACTTAAGATCCAAATTATTACATTTCTCCTTAATTACATGGTAGACAACCTCACATCCAAAGACTCTAAGATATGCATATGAGAAAAATTTTCAAGACCATGTCACTTGACAACCAATACCAATGCATGGGGATGTGTTTATCAAATTTACGGAAATCCTAACTACCTCAACCTAAAAATGTTGTAGTGAGCTTGCTTGAATTGGCATCCTTTGGTAGACTCTTTCTTGAATATTTCTATTTATGGGCTTGACAACACCATTCTAGGGTGGGTGTATGGGATAGTCAATTGACACCTAATACTTCTCTCATCACAAAATTGCTCAAATTCCTTAGAAAGGTACTCATCCCCATTGTTAGTCCTTAGGCATTTCAATCTATACCCAAACAAATTCTCAACAAGAGTAAGCCAATACGAAAAGACAAATAATACATTTGATTTTTGCTTCATAGGATATGCCCAGACCTTATGCAAAGAATAATCAATGAATACAACAAAGTACTTCATGCCACCCAATGATGATGGACATGGCACATTTTCATATTTATTAGAATGCATAAGAGTCAAAGGTTTTCACCTATATGCGTAATGCTATGAGAATTGTGGGTTTTCCTGCCATAAAGACAATGATCACAAGAATCAAAACATTTGTAAATAATCTGGAGATGGAAGATACTGCAAATGAGTCAAAATTTTCATTCCCTTTAAGGATATGTGCCCAAGGTGACGATGCCATAAAGATACATGTGCCATGTCGGCCGCCATAGTCAAAACATGGTCAAGGGACCCATATACAAGTAAAGGATAGATGTTATCAACTGTCGCACCTTAAGAAAAAACAAGATTCCCATGGGTAATCTTTCATAAGAAATCCCCAAAGGACACATAATAGCCTACACCATCCAAATATCTAGAAGATAGAAGGCATTTAGCCAAACTCGGTATATGATGTACATTATGTAGAGTAAAATAGTTTCTTAAAGAAACTACAGCAGTACATCTCCAATGCCAACAATATCCAATGTCAAGTCATTTTCCAGTCTCATAGAATGTGTCATGCTATGATAGGACTGAAACCAATTCCTATACAGGGTAACATGAAAAGAAGCCCTTGAATCAAGCAGCCAACATTGAGGATATGTAGATGAAGCATATATCAACTAAGAATCATTAATAGAGAAAGCTACCAAGATGTACTCATCATTGGACTCTGGTAGCACTGTATTTGTCTCTTCAATCTTCATACTAAACTTACTAGGAAAAATGTTGCAATAATTAGAATTTTCGTGCACTTTTTCCTTGCCTTTCTCTTTGCACTTATCATTGTGCATTTCATGGCAGTGCAACCAAATATGACCTTGCTTCCCACAATAATGACATCTTAGAGAGGACTTGCAATGATGGGATTTATAGTGAGATTTCTTGTGAGACTGAGACATCTATGAGTCTCTTCCACGACAATCATTTTACCACTCTTACCATCATATCTACTCCTAATAATCCATACATGAGAAGTGTGGCCTTAGACATAGCATACATGGTACGAAAAGTGTCTTTTGGGGATAAAGGTGCTGTGCCTAACTACCCATGTATTCATTACACTAACAATACTTGTACCTGTACATTGCAAGTACTGGCACTCATCACTATCACTTTATTCTTTATTCTTTTAGTGACATTTGAATAAGGAGAAAACACAACAACACACCCTCCAAGAGTTCTATAGACCCTCAGCCACCCCCTCTACGATGAGGACTGTAGCCAATTGACCAGTGGCCCCACCCCGAGGCGTCACCTTGGATAGAGCTACAGAGAGAGGCAGAGCTCACCACCCACACCCAATAGGCCCACACCCCCTTTACGAGACATCACCTACAGATACAACGGATACTACAATGCCATATCGGGGAGCCATACCCTGCCGCTTCAATCTCTCCATGCTAGACAGGCCCATGCGGGACATCTTAGGATGACCATGCTTCATGAGCAGTTACGCACTGCACTTGAAGTGCATCTAGATTGTATCAATTCTGTATACCATTTTGTACCTACTCACCTAGTTTACATAACACTAGATAGTAGCTTTACTGGGACTTGGAAAACTTCCCATACATTTTGTATGTAACCTTTTCGTCTCATAGGCCAACTTGGCCTTTTGAAGATGTTAATATAACTTTCTTCTTCTTCTTTCTTTCTCTCTCTCTCTCTCTCTCTCCATCTGCCATAGCTCTTTCTTTGCTCTTGCTTCCACTTGTGTGCTTCCACTCAAGCTCTATCTTTCAAGTGGTATTAGAGCTAGCCATTCTAGGAGCTTTTTCATCCTTTTCTTCAACTTAGATTCAAAGCTTCAACTCAAGGTTTTATGGTAGCCATTGTTTCTTCCTTTTGCAAGGTATACATCGAGTCTTTCCTTCTTCTTGCTTGTTTCAACTTACTTACTCCTGGCTTGTCGAGAAGCTTTCCAAGGCTTATTTAAGCTTTGTTGAGTGCTTGTTGAGTTGAGGAGCAACCATTCTATCCATTTTGAGTGGATACAGGGGGCATGCTATAGAAGTTATGGATAGCTATGGTAGCTTAACAGCACTATCATATTTTGGCCATAACTTTTGTATATGGTATCAATTTTAGAAATTCTATAGCTAGAAATGAAGAGTGTGACGAGAGCTATAGACTTAGGCACTCATAGAGTTGATTTTTTGTAGATTTCTTTTATCCATTTTACATAGAACAGAATAGTTCTAATTCAGATAGCAAATAGTAATTTCATAATGCCCGCATGATGCTTTGGGGATGCTATTTTCATGCCCAGATGGTATGGTTATGCTTTTGGGACAGTTGGAGCTTTAAATAGTTTATATTTCATTGTCATTTCAATGCTAGCAGCAAGCATTATCAGTGAAAATCTTATGTCTAATGCTCATTGATGCTTTATAGGATACTCGGTGGATATATTGCTACTTCGATTGTTATGTATATTTCTCGATATACTATGGCATGCTTTTGAGTTGAGAATTGGACTTCTTGTATGCTTTGATATATATGGCTTGAGCTTTGCTTGCTCACTTTTCATTTCAAATTCACTTCCAATGGGAGATGCTTGTACTTGGCAGAGCTTGGTTTTTTGAGACAATGGGACTCCTAGTTCATGTCTATGCTATTGGATGCACTTATCTCCACTTGTGGGTTAATTTGACTCCATATGCTTTGGACATCGGTACTTACCTCTATCAGTAGTTTTTCAGTGATGTATATGCTTATGGTATATATAGCTTGTTGACAATTTAAGTTTGTGATAGTCTTTGGTATCGCTTGTCTATGCTTAGTCACTGCTAGTTGCATTCTTTCTATCCTAGTTGCTACTCAGATATCCTTGGTGGTAGGAGCTTGCTTTCTTGGCTATTTACCCATAGTTGGATTGACATATACAGTTTTCTTTATTTAAGCATTGCTTCAATTATAGTTTTCAATATTGTTTTAGAGAGAAAACATTGTGCTTTGGTAGTCTATTGCTTTTTAGTTGGTGGACATCTCTATACTTTGGTCTTCCCTCCTAGTTGTTTTGGCTAAGTTTTAGGAGATGATTTATAGTCATTTGCAATAGCCCATCCTCTTGGATTTTACATTGGTATACTGTCATTATGGTTGGTTCTTTGAATGATAGTGCTATTTTTAATATTGACAAGCTTGATGGCACAAAGTTCACCTATTGAAAGACGTAAATATGGCAGGCATTGGTTCAAGAGAAGCATGCTAGGCCTTTGAAAACCAAGAGCATAAAGCTCAAAGGCATTGATCAGGATACTTGAATGAGTTGGATGAGCTATGTAAATATACTATTATATTGTCATAATGCTTGGTAGTTATTGGAGAAGATATGTAATCTTTAGATAGCAAAGTCCTACTTCATAGAGGTATTGGTTGAAACGACTCATGGACCTTCGCATCATGAAGAAAGGGACTAGTGTATCCATGCATTTGAATGAGTTTCACTTGAGTTTTGGCTGATTGACATTGCAAGGCATTGAGTTTAAGGATAATCTTCATTTCTGATACTTGCTTGTGACAGTTCTTGAGTTATGGGACACTTTCTAGACTGCGATGCATGCCAATATGCCTAAGGATGATTTGAAACTTTAGGATGTTGAGGATGCCTTAGTCATAGATGAGATAAACAAATAAAAATCGGATGTAGTTTTTACTTCTCATACATTGACTATTAGGGGTAGACATGATGGTAAGATAGTAATGACTACTGTGGTAGAGAATCATAGAGATCTTGGTCTCATGGGTAGTCTGTAATAAGTCTCATGGCTGTAAGTTTTGTCTTACATGTCATTATTTTGGGAAGTAGAGTCATACTAGGCTACAGTGCCATAAGATGCACGATGATAGACACAAGGAGAAAGGCAAGGTTAAAGTGCAAGACAAGTTTGATAATTGTAGCATTGTTAGCAAGCCAACATGAAAATTGAGGAGATAAATGCCTTGGGACATGAGTTTAATGATATCTTGTCAGATTCTATTCTTGATGCTAGTTAATTGGTTGATGCCTTGTCTATTTTTTAAAAGTATTGTCTGCTTGATTTGGGGGCTTGTTTTAATGTTAGCCCACATCAAGGTTGGTTTCATTCCTATCATAGCATGATAGGAGTTGTGAGACTAGGAAATGACTTGGCATTGGATATTATTGGTATTGGTAATGTTAGACTGGAGTTTGCTTCATACAATACTTTTGTTTTTCATGATGTACACCATGTTTCTTGGATTTGACTAAAAGCCTACTCTTTGTTATGGATAGTTGGATGATGTAGAATATTATGTATCTTTTGGTGATTCTACATGGAGGATTACTCGTATGGGAATCTTATCTTTGCTTGAGGTGCCAAGGTTCGCAACCTCTATCCCTTGCTTATATCTAGGTCTATTGAGGACCATGTTTTGGCTGTGGTTAATATACCACATGTATCTTTATGGCATCATTGCCTTAGGCACATATCCTTAAAATGAATAAAAATACTTTCTTTTTTTCAGTATATTCTACTCAATTAAAAATGTTTTGATTCATGTGATCACCGTCTTTATGGGAGGAAAGCATGTAGTTCTCATAAGAAGTTTGGCATTATTTGCATAGGTGAGCCTTTGGCGCTTGTTTATTCAAATGTATGTGGCTCTATGCCCTGTCAATCACTAGGTGGTGCAAAGTACTTTTTGACTTTTATTGATGATAAATGCAATAAGCTGGATTGTAAATTTGTAAAATGCATCTTTCTTGGTTATAAGGATATAGATGAGATGGGCTATCTCCTATGGATCTGTAAGATCAGAAGGTAATTCGTAGCCATGGTATTGTTTTCCATGAGGAGAAAATGCATAAGTAGCTTAAGTTGGTGGTTGAGGTATGTAGGGTGATATTTCATGAGGAGTCTCTTGTTACCATACAACTAGTTAGATAGCTTGTAGAGCAACTGATATTCTAGTGGCCCATAATCATGATATTGGATCAGATATACATGACCTACATTCTATTTTGTGGTAGTCTATTAGAGATAGATGTCACCTTGATTGGTTTGCACCCTCTATACATTATGTCATGATGATAGATAATGGTGAACCTCTTACCTATGATGAGGCCATACACAAAAGTGATAGTCACTCTAGGGAGAGGGCCATGCAGTCAAAGTATGACTCACAGTAGAAAAATCATATGTGAGATTTGGTACTTTTGCCTGGTGGAAATCATATGTGAGAGGGCCATGAGTGGATGTACAAGTTGAAGAGTACTCTTGGATGTGCCAAGCCAAGTCTTTAAGGCCAAATTGGTTGCTAAGGGCTTTAACAAAGAGCATGATGTTGACTTCGATGAAGTCTTCTCTTTTTTAGTGAAGATGATTACCCTAGGCTTGATATTAGCTTTGGTTGCACAATTATATTTAGATCTTTATTAGATGGATGTAAAGATGAATTTTTTAGAGAGGGACCTTCATGATGAGATTTATATACAATATAATAAGGGCTTTGGAAAAAAAGGTAGGAAACACCTAGTATGCAAGTTGAGAAAGAGTCTTCATGGCCTTAAGCATGCACCTAGGGAATGGTACCACAAGTTTGATGCTTTCATGCATTCACATGGATATACTTGTAGTGATATGGGTCCATGTTTGTATACAAAGAAGACCCATGATGGTAGCCTTATGATTTTGGTACTCTACGTGGATGATATGTTGATTGCTAGGAGTGCTCATGATGATGAGGTGGATGCCCTAGAAGGTTAGCACAAGAAGACATTTGAGATGAAGAACATGGGATAGGCCTTTCATATTCTTGGGATATACATCACATGCAATTGCTTTAAGGGACTTCTTTACTTGTTGGCAGAAGGAGTACATCCAAAAGGTCCTTGAGGGATTTCATATGGAGGATGTTAAGCCTATTGGATGTCCTTTACTTTCTCATTTAAAGGTTAGTTAAGTGATTGTTTGTGCCCTAATGAGCACAAGGTCAAGATGGCCAAGATCCCTTATGCATCCATAGTGGTTAGTTCACTGATAGCCACTTGTCCTAACATAACATTTGCAATGGGAGTTGTGGCACACTATATGGTTACATTTGGTAGGTGGCATTGAGTTGCCATGAAGGATATCATGAGAGGTACCTTAAGGGAACTACAAGTATGTGCATATGTTATGGTGGTCAAGATACGGGAGTTATGGGATACACTAAGTCTGATTATGCAGGATATGTAGATAGTAGGAAGTCCACCACCTCTGGCTATGTCTTCACATTTTTTGGAGGTTGTTTCTTGGATGTCTAGGGTGCATAAATACATGACCTTATCTACTTCTTCTTCTTCTTCTTCTTCTTCTTCTTCTTCTTCTTCTTCTTCTTCTACTACTACTACTACTACTACTACTACTACTACTACTACTACTACTACTACTACTACTACTACTACTACTACTACTACTACTACTACTACTACTACTACTACTACTACTACTACTACTACTACTACTACTACTACTACTACTACTACTACTACTACTACTACTACTACTACTACTACTACTACTACTACTACTACTACTACTACTACTACTACTACTACAACAAAGATAGAGTTGCATCCACTTAGGCTTGCAAAGAGGATCTTTGGTTAGGCCATTTAGTCATAGACCTTGGTATTATTGATGTGGTTCCTACATTGCATTCAGATTCTATGAGTGCCATTTAGCTAGCCAAGATTCTAATCTTCCATATAAATATAAAAAACATTGAGATGTGCTATCACTTAGGTGATAGAGGATAAGTCTATTGAGTTTGTCAAGATATTGATAAGAAGAATCATGTAGATATCCTCATTGAAAGTCTCTTAGTAGAATGCTTTACCTTCCTTAGGAAGATGATGGACGTAGAATGAGATGACATATATTCATCATCCTATTGTACTTTATGTATATTTGTACTTTGTCACATTTTTCTCGTTCTTTCCTTACCAGGGACACATTCTCCTTTAAGTGGGAGGTTGTTGGGAATAAAGGCACTTATGCCTAACCACCTATGTATTCATTACATTGGCTACTCATATACTTGTACACTATAGGTGGTGGACACCCATCAATGCCACTTCATTCTTTATTCTTTCAATGACATTTGAATAAGGAAAGGTTAGTCACACATTGTGACTATTGGAGACATGTTTAGACAATGATCATATAAGGTTGGATTTGTGTAGCTCATCCTACTCATCCCAATCATATTGATCTATGCCTTTGGACTTTACACTCTTGATTTTCATTGGCCTTTGAATCATTACTTTCCATATTTCAATCTTCCAATAGGTGAAATTTGTTCCATCAAGCTTTTTAATATTGAAAACATCACTATCATTTGAAGAACCAACCATAATGATAGTATATCAATGCAAACTCAAAGAGAATGGGCTGTTGTAAATGACTGCAAATAAGCCCCCCAAACTTAACTCAAACAATTAAAAAATAGGAGGGAATACCAAAGTATATAGCTATCCACCAACAACTGCAATAAGCAATAGATTAATGAAATACAATGTTTGCTCTCCAAGAAAATGCTAAAAACTATAATGATAGCAATGTTGAAATAAATTCAATAGTATATGTCAATTCAACTATGGGCAAATAGCCAAGAAAAAAAACTCCCATTGTTAGGAATATTCGAGTAACCAATTGAGATACAAAGAATGCAACTAGTAGTGACTAAGCATAGACCATCAATGTTAAAGCCTATCATGTACATTCCATAAGCATATACATCACTGGAAAACTACTAATAGAGGTAAGAGCTAGTGTCCAAATCATACAGAATCAAATTAGACTACAAGCATGAGTAACTGCATCCAATAGCATATAGAAGAACACATACATAAACCAAGAGTTTCACTATCTAGTTGTGTAGTAAGTACAAGCATCTCCCATTGTAAGTGAATCCAGAAGTGAGCAAGCAAAGCTCAAGACATATAGATCAAAGCATTCGAGAAGTTAAAGAGAGTAAGTACAAAATCTCAAAGCAACTATTCAAAGTCCAAGTACATCAAATATAGCTCAAATCCAAGTGCCAGAGCATTTCATAATTATATTGAGGCTCATACATCAATGTTAGACATCACCATAGACATATAGCATACTTGAAATACCATGTACATACTATAATCATAAAAAAGCCTTTCTAGAGCATTAATGCATCATCTAAGCATTGCAAAAATTCCTCATAAGCATTAGCTGAGCATAAACTAATCAAATGCTTATTGTATGTTCTATTCTATGTAAAAGAGAGAATTGAAAACTATACAAAAGCAACTCAATGAGTACTAAGATTTGTTGCTCTGATCATACTCTTCGTTTCTAGCTATAGAACACTTGAATCCTATATTTTGTGCAAAAATTATGGACAAAATATGGAAGTGCTACCATAGTTGTCCACGAATTCTACAACATGCTATGTATTCACTCAAAAGGGATAGAATGGCTACTTATTAGCTCAATAAGCACTGCAGAAGGCTCAACTAGGCCCTAGGAAGCTCCATGACAATCTAAGAGAAAGTTGGGAGAAGAAAGACTCAATGCATACCTCATGAAGAAGAAATAATAGTTGCCATGAGCTGAAGCTTTGAATTTGGGTTGAAACAAAGGATGAAGAAGCTCCTTGAATACCTACCCTAATTTAGTAGAAAGGTATAGCTTGAGTGGAAGCACACAATTTGAAGTAACAGCACAATAAGAGCTATGGTGGAGAGAGAGAGAGAGAGAGAGAGAGAGAGAGAGAGAGAGAGAGAGAGAGAGAGAGAGAGAGAGAGAGAGAGAGAGAGAGAGAGAGAGAGAGAGAGAGAGAGAGAGAGAGAGCATATGTGAGGACTTCAGTAGTCATAATGTGTGACCAACCTTCCCTCATTTAATAGTCATTGTTGAAAGAATAAAGAATACATTGTTAGTGATGGGTGACCGCCATCTACAATATATAGGTGTGCAATCATGGTGTATGTAGTGAATATAGGGTGGTGTAGGCACATGTGCTTTTACCCCTAACATCCCTCTCCTCCACTCTCATATACTTGGACAATACAGTAGCAAGAGAGAAATAAAGCAAAATTAGCATGCATATGAATAGCCTTTTCTATTCCTTTTCATCCTTTTTATACATGATTGTTAGGGTTAGGGTTTCCATCTTTCCCTTGGGCATCTTGCCCACCTTGTGGCCATATGACAGACTTTCCTACTTTTGCATGTAATTAGATCTTACTCTTAGTGAAAAAATTAAATTGTTCACATGCTAGCCTTATGGTGCAACTCAATTTTGTATATAATTTCCATGGAAGGGAGTCTAAATATCTATACAATATCAAATATAATTAATACAATAATTTATTTTTAAAATTTATACCCTTTTAAACTTTGTGGTTGACATTATGTCCCTTCTAGATGAGTGTCAATTCCATGGCACTCAAGCCAAAGGTAGCTTGCCATAACAAGCATCGAAGGAGTGGAATGCCAGGATGGATGATGAGGAAGTTATGGTAGAAGATGGATGCTCATCATTGCTAAAGAACAAAGTGGAGATAGATGGATTTTTCTAGGGTTGAATATTGCTTATACTCTAATAGGGTTGTGTCAACAAGTGGGAGGGTGATGGCTATCTGATGGAGTTTTCTAGGGTTGAAGATTGCATGTACTTTGAGAGGGTTGTGTCGACAAGTGGGAGGATGATGGCGACCTAATGGATGAATGAATGATGGATCATGGTTGACATGGGCCATTGATGTTGATGAACATTCAAGGAGTCCATTGTACGTATGAGATCATTGATGCTCTTCCTAAGGGGTGTGCCTACCTTACTTGTGTAGTGGACTAGTGCACATGCTTATGCAACTATGATTTGGATCAAATTCCAAGTAAACTTAAAACATTTTTCCACACTTGAGGACCTAGTTGTGGTATAAAGTAAACCTAAAACATTGTCCCACACTTGAGGACCTAGTTTTCATATAAAGTGGTTTTGCTATGTAGGTCTTAGGATAAAAGGTCATTTGGGCAAGCTCTAGATGACTTACCCTTGATGTGCCTTGAGATTGTGATGTGGAGAGTGTAGGCTAGGGATTAGAGATGGTGAACTGAGTTGACTAAGTCTAGCATATGCTTTTGACTTGAGGATCCCTAGATGCATTGAAGAGTGACTCTTGATAGCCTTTTATTTGTCAAGATTGTGGGAGAGAAGGAAGGAGTCTCACTTGTAGCTTTCTTGCTTGCACAATGGGGGAATACACACAAGGGTGGAGGCTCAAAAACAGTTTTTCTCTTCTTAGTTGTGTAAGCCAAAAAGAACTCTCATACAAAGAAATAGAAGAACCCTATATATGGGTCTCAAACCAAACTCAACTAACTAAGGTGGCATACTAACTGAGCCATGAACTAGAGTAGATAAGGATATCTGTCATCTAGCTATTATTCATGGGCGGTGTACCAACCGCATCTGCAACTGACAAGTCGGTGACATAAATGCACAACGGTCACCCTGGCATATCACAAGTGGAGCTCGATATCTCAACACTCCCCCTCGAGCTCAATTCCAATTCTTGCACACCAAGTAGGTCTCTGAACTTGTGCAGCTTCTCTGCGCCCAATGCCTTCGTAAATATATCAGCTACCTGATCCTCTGTGCTGACATAAACTAGATCAATAAGACCTAGTGAAACCCTCTCCCGCACATAGTGATAATGCACCTCAATGTGCTTTGTTCTAGCATGATAGACTGGGTTATTTGCCAAGTGTATACTACTCATGTTGTCACAATAAATGACAACTGGCCCATCTGTAGGCTGATGCATATCATAAAGTAGCTTATGCAACCAAGCTACCTCACATGCAGCCATTGCTGCGCCCCTGTACTCAGCCTCTGTGCTCGACAAGGCAACTGTAGGCTGTTTCTTGCTGCTCCAAGTGACTGCAACACTCCCAAAAGAGAACACATATCCATTGGTAGATCGTCTATCAGAAATACTACCAGCCCAATCAGCATCAGTGTATCTATGCAACTGTATCTGAACCCCAGTCTCATAAAGTAGTCCATACTGCAATGTGGACTTCACATATCTGAGTATGCGTCTAGCCGCATCCAAATGCGGTTTCCTTGGAGCCTGCATAAACTGACTTACCAATCCAACAGCATAGCTCAAATCTGGCCTGGTAATAGTCATATAAATCAAACTTCCTACTATGCATTTGTACATAGTAGGGTCTTCGAGAAGCTCACCCGCATCTGCGCTCAACTTCACATTCTGCTCCAAAGGAACTGAAATAGGCTTACAGCCTATCATCCCATATTTGGACAGCATGTCCAATCCATACTGCTCTGCAAGAGCTGTATCCCACTTGGTGATCTAATCACCTCAATGCCCAAGAAATAACGTAGCTCTCCCAAATCCTTCATCTCAAACTTCTGCTTCAATAGCATTTTCACATGAAGGATATCTTCATTACTATCACCTGTCATAATCAAATAATCAACATAAATGACAAGTAGCATAATACCTTTCTCTGCTTTTCTCACATAAAGTGAGAAATCTGCCTTGGAAATCTGAAAGCCAATAGTGACAAGATACTGTCCTATCTTATCAGACCATGCTCTAGGTGCTTGCTTCAAGCCATACAAGGCTTTCTTCAACCTACAAACAAACTCAGGATGAACATCATGCACATAACCTGGTGGCTGCTCCATATAGACCTCTTCTTGCAAATCACCATACAAGAAGGCATTCTTTACATCCATCTGATGTAAAGACCATTCCTTTGATGCAGCCATAGCAATGACTGCTCTTACGGTTGCCATCCTTGCAATTGGACTGAATGTTTCTTCATAGTCAATGCCATATGTTTGTGCATACCCCTTGACTACTAATCTTGTCTTGTATCTGTTCACAGAACCATCTGCATTGTGCTTCACCTTATAAACCCACTTATAGCCAATTGCATTCTTACCTTTAGGCAAAAGTACCAATTCCCATGTAGCATTTGCTTCCAAGGCATCCATTTCTTCATCCATGGCTTTCTCCCATTTTTCTTTTCCCATGGCTTGCTCAAAAGAAGTGGGTTCTGGTTCCTGTATCACTTTGACCATATACTCAGAGATAGCCAATTCTATCAAAACAATGTGACTATATATGAGAGATTGAGAGAGAGAACTATGAAGACATTGAAGATGAATACTATGTGATTTATTTCCATTCAAAAATGGTGTATTCTTTTATGTTATTTGTTCTATTGATGGATTTTATGAAGATGTTGAAGATTATGGTTGATTCTATCAAATCCGTGGGAGATATCTATTATGATGATGCACGAAGATTTGTTGTTTTCTTCGTTTTGGTCATCAAAGAATGAAATAAAAACTTATTGATGTTACAAGATATATTTTCTTGCAATATAATCCCCTTTTCCTTGGTGTTCCTCTTGGGGCTCCGAGCCAACTTGTGAAATCTCTTACTAAATTGCTAAATGATGGCATTAGGTCTATAGGCTAGAATAGGTAGGTCCTATTTGTGTGGGTAGCCATAATATTCAAAGCCTTGGGAAAGTTGTACCTACCATGTTTGGTTTTTTCATATTCTTTGCTATGTCTTTGTGGATAGGGGTAATAGAGTGGATATGCTCTTTCATGTTCATGTGAGCAGCAAAGAGTTTCCCATGCCTTTTTGTTATTTTCAAGGATGGGGTATTGCCACTCTGAATGACCTAGCCATATTTCCCTTTGTCTCTACTTAAGATATTTTCCCTTGCTTCCATGTGCATGGAAAGACCTATGATAGGCTATGAGATCCAACAAGTTGAGCCACTTAGTTGCTTTAGCTACCCATATGAGCAATTGTACTATGCATAGGGATAATGGTATTTTGAACTTGTTTTCTTCACGCACCTTGAAGTCAAAGACTACCAAGGTGCTTGATTTGTGTCTTTCTCAGTATCTTTGCACAACTTTTTTTGGAAATTTCCCTTCTTCTTATGGTAGGAGCTCAAGAGAAAGAGGATGTTCATTGACTATGATCTGAGTGTTTGTGCTATGATGACATATGCCTCTTTTTGCGCTTGACCTTCTTCTTCTGCTAATTGCTCTTCATATTCACCTACATCAAAATTTAGTGGTTTTGGAAGTTCTAGGGGTATCATGAGCGTTGGTGGTTCTATAGCAATATGAGATTTTGGGTGGGGTGTTTTTGGTTGCAATAGACCAACTTCCTACCTACATATCCCTTTTTTCTCAAATGATGGACTAAGTCCTCCTTTGTTTTCTCCATATTCATTGCATTGATTTCATAGATTTTCTCCATGCTTTCCAAGGTTCAAAAAATTGACCTTATTTGAGTTTTGAGTTCCTCAGAATCTTTTGTTTGTGGAGTATGGGCCAATAAAGTAGTCCTTTTGAAGAGTTCTTGCTACTCAGTCAAGACATATCTATGTGCTTCCAAAAGCTAGACATTATGTTCACTCTCATTGTACAATGCTACTCCTAAGCTATTGTATATTTCTATTAGTGTTTTCTCATACAACTTTTGGGTGTCATTTTCCACTAAGCTTATATCTCCTATCAAGTTAGTGGCTATGGTCTCATGTAAAGCTTGCATGCATAGCCTTAAATTGGTCTTATACTTACTGATGTTGTTGGCTTTCTCTCTTGTGCAAGGCTATTTTTACCTTCTCCTAGGTAAGTTGGAGTGCGATGCTGGTCAATTGGTGGTTTGTTTCTAATAGCTATTTTCATAGCTCCTCCACTTCTTCCTTCCTAGCCTTAAGTGTAAAGTCCTTTTCTTTAAGTTAGGCATGGATCTCTTATACATGCTCATCAAAATCCACAAGGATCTTCTTGTAGGTATATTGAGTCTCATTTAGTCTTTCTTGAAGTTCCTGTTTGATTTTTATTACCTCTTCATGGAGGTTTGCAGAGTCATAAGGTTGTGATTCCTCTACCACCTTCTCCTTTCCTGTCTTAGATCTCTCCCGTCTTTATACTAGAATTTCAACCACCTATTGTGAAATAGATTAGTCCTCTTCACATTCCCTTTTCAATAGATTCTGTTATGTTTCCTCTTATTCTCTTTACTCTTTTGCTTAACATGTTCCTTAGGAGGGTTGGTATTATTTATTTCTTCCTTTCTTGAGTGCTTTTCTCTCTAGCATAGTCCTTCAGTGGTGGAGGTAGGTTTGTATATTGCAATAATAAGATCTCTTGCAAAAAGGCACTCCTAGACTGATAGCCACAACATAGGTTAGTGCATTTCCATAATTGTCAATGTTATTTCTTGCTTTTGTGCAGTTGTGCTTCAGTGCTAGATCCTTCAAGGGAGCCTTGTGGGTGTTGGTTAGGGACTCAATGTTTCATTCCAATAAGAGCATTTAGGTCTTGGTTAACTAGATTTCCTATTAGGGTATCCTTTAATAATTATTTTGGCACTCTGGCTAGGATAGTCACACCTTTGATGTAAGTAAATAGCTGATGAAACACCCGTGTTGTGACCTTTAAATCTTTATTAGGGATCTCCTTCAAAAGGATTCCTTCATTGTTCATTATTGTTGACTCATCCCACCTTTATGAGACTTGGGGTATTCTTTGTGCTATGTTATAACTTCAAGTTCCAACCTTTGTTTATAAAAGAAAAGTACCCATTAGAATTATCCATCAAGAAAAAATTAAATGCAATTTACTTATGTCCTCTTTCCCTGTTTAAAATTATACAACAAGTCTGTTTAGACTTTAGAATTTGTATTGACAAATTCTTATCAATGTCCAACAAGTCCTACATACTTCTGATATTTATTTAATTTCATGATATTGATAGTTTCAAGATTGTCGAGTATTTCACAGTTATTTTTGCTTCAACATTCTCGATATTTTAGGTTAGGTTTTCTCCCTGATTCATACGTGGGTCAACTCATGATATTGACACTCTCGCTAATATAATAATTAATATTAACATTGTGTGTGCTTTCAACAAGAAAATAATTTTTATTTTGTTCTACTCATATTCTATGGTTTAATTGACGATGTCCATTGAACTTTCAACGTTATCTAGAAAGCTCAATTTTCATTTAGCTATGTCCTAAGTGCAATGCTAATTGTTTTTCAGAAAACTTTATTCTAGGCAATGCAAAAATCATAAGTGTATTTTTTCTTTCGTCTTTCAAACATTAAATTATATTACTACACATATAATTTATCCATGTCTAGTATATATTTTTCTATATAATTTTCTATTGATTTAATGCATTAATTATTTCATGATATTCTCTAAATGATTTTCTATAAATTATTATAAAACTCATAAGTGTCTATTTATCATTAGCAAAATGAAATAGAGATAGTCACTTTGAGGAAAACATTATAAAATATTCCCTTCTCTAACACCATCTACCTTTTTTATGTTATTATAATCACATGCATCATTAATGAAATCATAATAAATATCAAAAAATAAACCATAATTAAGATATTTTATTAATAACATGCATATAATCTTTTTTCAAGTGAAAGAGTACTTTTACTCAATAGCTAATTATTATATTACTTAGGTTATTTTCCTAAACGACAGTTCATATGCATTTTCTTTAAAATGCATTTATAATCATTTAAAGTCAAATATAGCGAATATAGCGATAAGCTTATAAAACATTAAATTTTTTCAAACTGATGAGATGTTATCTCTCTTAAGTTTGCTATAATGGGGGTTTCGCCAATTCTTAGCGCATCATTTTCTCTATCGGTTGTGTTCTTTGCTTTCCTTGCTTCAAATGTGCTTTTTGAATTTCTGTGACCTCATGGAGCTATGGTTGTCACGTGAAATTGAAGTGATAGTTCACAGAGAGTTGGTGGTCATCGATAAAAAAATTGCCAACGTTTCGCTTAGTGGTATGGTTGTATGGGAGAAGTAGAGAAAATTTTCCACCATCAGGAGGTCTTCCTTCTTCATTTCTTTGTGAAGGAGAGGGAGTGTATTTATAGGCATGACGGGAGCATGCAATCGACTGACCCATTGGTAACTTAGGCATTCAATAACATATCTGAGTACATCATGCTTCACTCTTTCCCAGTAGTAACTTTTCCTAACTGCATTAAGAGTTTTTGCATAGCCAAGGTGTCCTGAGAACGAGGAGTCATGGGCTTCCTATTGAGATGACAAGCTCAACACATGCGGACATTAATGATGGACTACCTAGTTAGATCGGTCCACACGTTTATACTTAGCACGTCAGTGGTCATTATGACTCTCACATGGCCACTGACTCATTACTTATTATATTCAGGTTGCTACACCTATTTACAGCTGGCATAGTTATAGCGCTAGTCGACTAGTGTAGTCGGTTATGCATTGTTTGACTTAGTAGGCCACTTTCCTTTATGTTGTATCTTATCTATACTTTGTGTACATTGTAAAGTGTATGGAAGAAGAATAAGAAACTAGCAAGAAAACGTTTTTGGCCTCCATCTCTGTTCTTGTCTCTTGAGTGAGCTTCTCCTTGTGCATTTTGTGTGTGTCGGCGCAGCATCTTGAGCAATTCCCCCCACCACGCGATTCTTGACACTTCTGATAATATCTTCTTTTTCAGCACTTGATTGAGAGGAATGCAGAGCCTTGTCCTGAAATAGAAAAGTCCATCATCCAAGTGAAATTTTGGTATTTGACTCTGAGCTTAGGATTAGTGTCCTTAACCAAGATTTGTCTAAGCATTAGCTGATACTTAGGATCCTTGTTTGCCTCTTCTTTGGCTAGCTTAATGACAAGTTTGCTAGGCATCGATATCATGGTAGCTAAAGTCTCTCCTTAGATGGCTCTTCCATGATAAGTGCATTTAGAAAAGCTTTACGACTTAATGCATCAGTAATCACATTCTCTTTTCCAGGTCTGAACTTGATTTCAAAATCAAATTCTTGCAAGACTTTGATCCACTAATGCTACTTCATGTTGAGGTCTAGTTGAGTAAAGATCCATTCGAGACTTTTGTGGTCAGTGAACAAAGTAAACTTGCTTCCAAGCTGATAGTGTTGCCACAATTTGAGAGCATGAATCACAACTAACAGCTCGAGATCATGGGTGGCATAATTCCTCTCATGGATTTTTAGCATCCTTGAGTAATAGGCTATCGGATGACCTTGTTGCATAAGCACACAACCTAGTGTAAGAGAACTTGCATTTGTTACGACCTCAAACTCTTGACTTAGGTCATGTAGCTTTAAAATGGGTGCTATTACCAAACGTTTCTTGAGCTGCTCAAAACTGGCTTGCTCAATGGGCATCCACACAATGGCAGTTTGCTTTTTCAACAAATTAGTGAGAGGTGCAGCTATTAGGGTGTAAATTTTTATGAAAGTTCTATACCATCCAGTTAGCCCTAAAAAACTTCTCACTTCCTTAACTGTTGTTGAGGTTGCTACTCTTGAACATCTCTAACTTTGGCTAGGTCTATAGAGATTCCTTCAATAGATACTATGAATCCAAGATATTCCATATGTCTTTTGAAAAAGGCACACTTCTTTTTCTTTGCATAGAGCTTGTGTGTCCTCATTGTGTCCAGCATAATGGACAATTGTAGCTCATGGTCTTCGTCTCTCTTGTATATTAGGATGTCATCAAAGAAGGCTAGGACAAACTCATCAAGATAAGGTTGAAAAATGTCTTGAATTAATCTGTTAAATGTAGTAGGGGCATTAGTTAGAATGAAAGACATTACAAGAAATTCAAAATGACCATATTTGGTATTGAAGGTAGTTTTGGGCATATCTTCTTCCTTGATCCTTATTTGGTAATAACCAGATCAAAGATCAATCTTGGAAAAGGTTTTCGCCCCTTGCAGCCTATCAAGTAGCTCATCTATTCTTGGGATTAGATACTTATTCTTGACTGTTACTTGGTTTAGACCTTGGTTATCAATGCAAAGGCAGAGAGTTCCATCCTTCTTCTTTTGAAACAATATTGGGGCTCCCCATGGCGAATTACTAGGTTTGATGTATCCTTGATCCAGTAACTGCTTGAGTTGCTCTTTCAGCTTAATTTCTTTAGGGATAGATATTTTATACGGACTCTTAGAAATTGGAGCGGCTCTTGGTTCAAGTCTAATCTTGTGATCGACTTCTCTTTGAGGTGGTAATTAAATTAGCTCTTTTGGAAAGATGTCATTATATTCCTTCAACCAATATGACTCTCCCTTGTCTTGTTTATTCTGCTCAACCTTATTTAATTTTATGAGATACATAGGTAATCCTTTTCTTAACCCTTTTATTATGTGAGATGATTTGGCTAGTTGAACCTTGGGTTTTCCTACCTCACCTTGGGTCATCATCACTTTTTTCCCCTTTAGGTTTTGAAAAGTCACCTGGCCTTTTCTACAATGAATATATGCGTCATTGGGGATTAGCTAGTCCATACCCAATAGACATTTGTAGGCTACTAAAGTCATGATCCTAAACCCCATTTCAGAGAGATTTCTTCCAAGGCTAAATGTCACTTTGCAAGTTTGCTGAGTAGATAGGATTTCTTTTCCATTGGCAAGTTCCACAAGCAACCTAAATGTAGGCATTGTGTCTATACCTAATTTCTTGGCACACTTTGATGGCATGAACGAGTGTGTGCTTCCACAGTCAATCAAAATTTTAAAGGACTTATCTTGATATTTTGTCGGTGTTTGAATCACCGAAAATTGGTGATTTGGACCTTTCTTATGGAGGATGGTGTGAACTGATGCCCTCTCCATATTGGCTTCCATAGTTGGATTTCCCTCTTCTTCAAGCACTTTAAGAATTATAGCAGATGCTTTTCCTTTTGCAATTGAAGCTTGGTTTGACTTTTGTACTGTCATCATTGGCAAGGAATTTGGCCAAGCTTTGGGCACTATCTTTTAAAGTGGCATGGCTCATTACAGTGGAAACACCTAGGTACCCCTGACTTACTTCCCGTAGGTATGAATTTTTCGAGATGATTGCATTTGTTTTGGCCCTCTTTCCTTGACCAAGAAGACGCTGACCTTGGGCTCGCTTAACGTAGCCGTGTGAAGTCCCTTTGTTTTGATTCCAGAGCCTATTATTCCTTGGCTTTGATCGAATCTCTTGAACAAGAGGTGCTGCGTAAATCAAAGCATCTTGTAGATCAGTTGGGTACATAGATTCAAGATGTGTATTTAGAGAGGAGCATTCAATCCGTAACAAAACTTAGACACCTGTTGTTGAGCAATAGTCATGGAAGGCGCATATTTAAGCAATGAGATAAACTTTGAGTAATATGCTTGCAAACTCATTCCCAGCTGTCTTAAGTTAAAGAACTCATTCATTTTTAGTATGCGATAAGATGGTGGCAAATATTGACCACACATAGCCTCTTTCAGCTCTTTTCCCAGGTAATAGCTATCTTAGCAAGTCCTTGGTCTTTACACCACTGTTTCCACCACAGGTGTGCTTCATCGATCAATTTCAACTTTGTGATCATAGCCTGATTAGCAAGGGTAGTTCCCACAGTAGTAAAGTAGTCCTTCATGGTCTCAATCCAAATCTCTACCTCAGTTTCAATGTCTTTGCCCTTGCCATTGAATTTTGGTGGCTTAACCTTCTTAAGGAGATACTTCTTCTCTTTAATTTCAGTCCGGACTAGCGATAACTGTGTTACCTTGGGTTATCATAAGTTTCACAAATTAGTTTAGCACTTAAACTTTTCATCTTCGTTTTCACATTAACATATCTTACTAGTTTTGTAAAACAATGATGGGCCAAAGAGTACAACATTATTACAAAATCTAGATGTTGTTATCTTTTATTATCAGTAGTCATACGCTATGATTTTTACAAGTAAGGGATATTTACAAATGGCAAATTTTTACAAGTAGAGATACATCAGCATCGATAGGATAGGCTGGATGCTATGTACAATTTCCAAAGCAGGATATCATTATATGTTACTTTTTTAGGGATGGATATTAGTTACATTCATGTAGAAGAAAGTATGCCGATTACTGTCTATGTCCAAAAAATTATATTATGGAATAGCAGATCTAAAAAACCATGGATACAATAATCTCGATACTTGCGATGTCCTTGGATTATAATCTTGTCAACTAGGATTACCTTTAGTACCTTGTCATAGATATAATAGTCTAGATGTATCTATCAACCCACTGGTAATCATAAGTGGATTCCTTCTGGACGAACAAAAGATAAAGGCCTTAACTACTTTTAAATTTTCCATCCATTCAAGGAATTTCAGATTAGTTTGCATGTTGAAGAATCAATTGGCCTCGATGTAACAGTAACGCTCATCCTAGAACCATCTTCTTTCGCGATTCATAGGGGATGGATCGTACAGGCGATCGGGTATCCTTATCATTTCTCTTCTTCTCTCGTCATCTATGGAGTTCAGCGTAGATGTGTACATTACTTGAAAAACAAGGAACTAGTTCCAAGATTTATTATTCTGCTAAAGTTTATCCCTTAACAATTAGCAGGCTCATTATTCCTTAGAACAGTTGGTCTTAAAAACCATATATATTTTTAATTTCAATTATGCTCTGATACCATGTGTCATGTGCCTACCTAATAATTTGCTAGCAACACGTTTTAGTGGTCCATCGGGGAACTATCCTAGGCGGCTTTACTCGTCACTCACAAGAATGCACATGATCTATCTTCTAGGTTTTCGAGAGTCCACCGTAACGTAAGGTACCAGCTGTCCCCACAAGGATCACAACCTACAAGCTCGGGGTCCTAATTTGACAATTGAGGTCTTGATGCATTAGCTAGCTCCATCAGAGGTGTCCCACAAGGGCTTCTCATCCAACTGGAGCAATCGTAGTTACCCTTTGTTCATGGAGTGCATCACATTTTTCTAGCAATTGGTTAGGATTCAGGGAACCTTAATGGAGTTTTGACACAGCTGCCGCACCTTTTCCCTAAGATAATTTTATTGATCAAGGTTTTAAGACCTAACCCTAGGTAAGTCAACACTCGGCTCTACCTTATTTTTCCTAATTAATGTTTTGTTCAATCTCTTAAGAGAAGCTCCTAGCTTACTGGGACCACCCATTTGTAGGACGAATCCATCAAGGATCTCGCCCACCTGCTTCCCACAAATGGTTTTCTTTAGTTTTATAATTACCTATCACATTAAGTTATAATATATAAAAGCACCTTTATTAATTAATCCCATTATCACAGGTTCCTTCGCGTAATTTTACGGCATAACACAAAGATAGAGAAAATAATCTTTTGGCAAAACATATTTATTTATTATTTTACAAAGTTATTTACAATGATTTTTCCCTTCTGCCTATGTAGAAGATAAACCTCTGTTCATCGGAAAATCCCTTTTGTCTCGCAGAAGAAAAGAAATCCTCCAAGGTTTCCGCTCCTTCACTAGTATCGAGGACTCTAGGATTCCATCCTGATTCGTGTGAGAGTCAGGCAATTCCTAGGAGTAATCGAGAGATTTACAGCAAGAGCCCCCCTGGCACTCCCACCTCCTCCTGCCTAACAGATTTCTCACCGAGTGACCTCTCGCCGTTGGGGCCATTCCAAAGCTCCTCGTGGCGGGCAGTACAAAACAATCTCGCTTGGAGCAGGGTTCCATGTCTAGCCATGGGGGAGGCATGGCATGATCTTTTTTCTTATTATCCTGATTATATATTTACAATTAGATTTAATTGTTGCAAGCAAAATCAATCTTTTTTTTGCAACCATCAATGCATGCATAAATAAAAAAGAAACAACATCAAGTGTTTTTAGCATAGGAAGGAGTCCCACCCAAATCTAGGATTTCTCTTTTAAGGTCCCACCTTATTTTTAGGGTTTCACTTCCTACTTGCAACTCTTTTCTGGGTTCCGCAAGTTATTTTGTGAATTTGAAGTCTATTTTATCCATATAAAAAATTTGGTATTTCCACCCTAAAAGATAATATGGACATTTATACCTATGGCAGGCAATTCATGCACTGTCTTGCCCTAACCCATGCTTAGCAGGATACTAAATACTTTTCCAAGTCTATTTAGACTTTAGAATTTGTATTGACAAATTCTTATGAATGCCCAACAAGTTCTATAGACTTTCGATACTTATTTAATTTCATGATACCGATATTTTCAGGGTTATCGAGTATTTCATAGTTGTTTTTGCTTCAACATTCTCGATATTTTTTGTTAGGTTTTCTCGTTGATTCATACATGGGTCAACTCATGATATTGGCCCTCTTGCTAATATAATTATTAATATTAACATCGCATGTGCTTTCAACAAGAAAATACATTTTTTAAATTCTACTCATATTCTTTGGTTTAATCAATGATGTTCGTTGAACTTTCAATGTTATCAAGAAATATCAATTTTCATTTAGCTATGTCCTAAGTGCAATGCTGATTGTTTTTCTGAAAACTTTATTCTAGGCAATGCAAAAATCAAAAATGCAAATTTTCTTTCATCTTTTAGACATCAAATCATATTACTACGCATCTAATTTATGTGTGTCTAGTACATATTTTTCTATACAATTTTTTGTTGATTTAATACATTGATTATTTCATGATATTATTGAAATAATTTTCTATAAATTATTATAAAACTCATATGTGTCTATTTATCGTTAGCAAAATGAAATAGAGATATTCACTTTCATGGAAAAATTATAAAATATTCCCTTCCTTAACACCGTCTATATTTTTTATGTTATTATAATCATATGCATCATTAATGAAATAATAATAAATATCACAAAATAAACTATAATTAAGATACTTTCTTAATGACAGACATATAATACTTTTCCAAGTGAAAGAGTATTTTCATTGAATAGCTAATTATTATATTACTTAAGTTATTTTCCTAAGCGATAGTTCATATGCATTTTCTTTAGAATGCGTGTATAATCATTTAAAGCCAAATATAGCGATAAGCTTATAAAACATTAATTTTTTTCAAATCAATGAGATGTTATCTCTCTCAAGTTTGCTATAACGAGGGTTTCGCCGATTCCTATCGTGTCATTTTCTCCATTAGCCGCAGTCTTTGCTTCCCTTGCTTCAAATGGGCTTTTTGAATTTCAACGACCTCGTGGAGAATTTCCATCATCAATAGGTCTTCCTTCTTGCTTTCTTTGTAAAGGAGAGGGGGTGTATTTATAGGCATGAGGGGGAGCATGTAGTCGACTCAATTGTTTTGGCTACTTGTCAAGAGCCAAGTGAGCTTTATAAAAAATGCATTTTGATTGCCTACCTATTGGATGGTGGGATAGGGATGATTATTTTATGCTTTCTCTCCCTCCAGGCGTAAAAAACGTCATGAATTTTGGCATTTCTTTTCAAAAATGTCTTTTTTTTTCAAAACAACTTCATTTGGTAGTTTTTGGCCAAGTTACCTCATGACTTATCCAATTTATGAAGTCGTGCCATACTCTTTGATACTTAATTTACTCAATATCATGCTCGTTCTTACGCATTCTTTGTCTACTAATTAAGGCTTTTACGATTTGTCTTGCGGTTACAAAATCAATGTGATCTTTGATGCATTAAATGGAATCGGGAGTGCTAAATCAAATATAATGCGAGAAAAACTATGATCAAGCCATCATAATATTATTTATGAGACGTCTTTGCTTTTTGTTGGCTGAGATCATTGAGGCATCTTCTCGTGTTGGATTGTGGAATTGCTTTAATGCGAGACTCGATATTAAGAAAATTATATGGGGTCACTTATTTGACACCTCGACGAGTAATTTTTAAAACACCTCAAGCCCGAATTTGTTTCTTGATATGAAGTGTTGTGGCGGGAATATTACATTCTCCTTCTTATTCTTCTCATTTATTCTTCCTTATCAGAGTTCTTTAAAGCTCTTTTCCCTCCTCTAATCAAACCAACAAACTGAGAAATCCCTGATGGAGGAGGTACATAAGCAACTCTATGAATCTCTCGTGTTTGGAGGATTAATGAGTTAAAACCATTGCCAAAATCAAAACAGTATGAGATGCTGAGTTGATTGATGTAAATCAAAATATTTGATAAAACATACAAGAAAAATCCCTTTTAACACAAATGTCCGAGGTAGAAGTTGTATTTTCTTGCTCTTATTCCTTTTACTTCCTCTCAAGCTCTAGTTGTTGAGATCAGTTTTTCCCCGTGGCTATGCACAAAAATGAAAGCAATCCTCCCGAACAGAAACAACTATAAAATCAAGGACAAAGCACATAAAATTTGTGTATGGCTCTGCCATTAATCTCAAAATTGAAAAGAAACCATAAATCTCTCTCTTAATAATGAACAAATTTATCATCTTCATCCATAGCTTCAATCATTATACAAGAGCGAAAGGGAAAAGAGGAATTTCTGCACAAAAGACATATGAGATAGAAATATTGGCACCATCCAAAAGGAGAATGTCTGTCTCTTGGAAGAAAGGAGAGAAAGATGCACATAATCAGTTGTGCACTCCACCCCACCTTTTTCCCAAAAGACACACAACCCTTCATATTTTTATTATTTCTTTGATATTTTTGATACATTTGTATTTGTAAGGCTTTAGCCTTCACATTTCAATTCTTTCTAACCTTTTGCAAAGGCATGCACGTACACTTTTGTGCATATCATTTATTTATGATTGATGTGGATGTGGCCCCCTCCCCTCATGTGTAAGGTGTATTTTAGTGCTTTTACAACAATATAAATATTATTCCCTTTACAAAAGATAAAAATGTGATGTATGCATGGATATTTTTGTGCCTTGTTTTTTATGCTTATTTTGGTGTCATCAGCCATCACTCATAATGAATCATTGGAAGATCATGTCATGAGCCACCCTTATCTAGATCATCGAGTCCTTACTGAAGAAGAGCTATACATTGCTAGCAGGATTGACTCTCGTGATCTTATAATTGATGTCCTCACATATATCACACACATAGGCATCAGACCTCATGATATGGATTGCCACGGTCAGTTGGAATATAACCCACAATTCTATGCATGGCTTTTGTAAGGTAATGTCCCACCCATGAGTGCTTAAACACCCTTAACCCTTCACTCTCCAATCCTATGAAGGATTCAAATTATTCGTGGGGGAGGGAGGGGATAAGGTGGAAAGGAAACAAGCATAAAAAGAAAACTGAAAAATAAGAAAATAAGCATGCCTTAAACGTTAATCAATGTTTAAATGACAAGACTCAGAATGTGGAAAAAATTATCATGGACATTTTTGAATCGTGTGGATTTCTTGAAGTGGAAAATTTACTCTAAACTTAAGCATATAGAAGGAAACAAAAGAAAGAATGACCAAGGAGGAATGGGCCATGCTGAAGAGGGCCTAAGGAGCATCCAAGAGGGCCGAAGAGGAGAGAAGGGAGAAGGAAGCAACTAAGCTGAAGAGAGTGGAAGATGAGTCGAGAAGGGTTGAAGAAGAGAGAAAAAGAATAGCAAAGGAAGAGGCGAAAGAGTGGAGAAGAAAAGAAGATAAAGACATGGATGAGGCCATGCACAGGTCAGTGGACGAGACTTTTGGTTCACAGAAGAGCTAGCCACCATGAGCCCTGGGAGGGAAGGAGAGCCAACAAGCAGTAGCATCAAGGCCTTAGAGGTTGAAGCAGGCTCGATAGTATCAGGCAAGGGCAAGGCCCCAATGCACTCCCTTCCATCAATCTTCACGTCCCATGCCACGACCACCTTGACTATCCAAGACATGGCAACTGCCATGGACATGTTGAGACTTCAAGCTCAACTACTCATATGTATGTGTGTGTAACAAGCGGGATACACACCGAATAGGGTTTAGACACCCCGTCACACTAACCGGGGTATTTAAGGTGTAAGAGCCCTAGATTAGGGTAACCAGTTATTATCAAGATCATACTCTTCACCTTCATCTCTAGCTTCCATGGCTTCCTCCTCCCTTCTCTCTTTCTCTCTCTTCTTCTAGTCTTCTTCCTTCTTCTTCTTGCTCCCTTTCTCTCTCCTCAGCTCTTCTTCTCTCTCCTCTCAGCTTCTTTCATTACAAGTGGTATCAGTGCTTCAGTCTTTGGTCCTTTTCCTCTTCCCCCTTTCTCCCTTTTCAAATCCCAAAAACCCTAGTTACTCAGCTTACAGGTACAGGTACAACAAGAAGGATTGCAATTAACTTCAGATTTTTTGGAGAAAGCAGGAGCTATGGTTGGAGACTCAGACATATCTGGAGGTAAAATGGTTAAAATAGCAGGTCGTCACTTCTTTTCATGCAAATTTTAAGGGTTCCAGACCAAGTTTAGAGTCCCAGGAATTGGAAGAGGGCAAAACTTCAGTCACTTTTTGCCCCAACCCTCTCTCTCTCTCTTCTCCTGCAAGTTGCCATGGCTGTCAGCCCAAAGAAACCTCAAGATTTGACCTGAGGGTGCTCCCCAACATCAACTAGCCCCGGAACACCTTCCTGACCCCCCAAGCTATTGATCAAGTAGTGGACTGGGGGGAGTTGTTACCCAGAAGGCCTGTAGGACAACCCTGCAATTTTTGGCACATTTTGCGTTGGCTGCCTTGCCCCTCCCCAACCCTCCTGTCATTCCTTCACTGCTGCCTGGCCACTCCCTGTCACTCCTGGGCATTGATTCAGCTTATCTCTCTCTCCTCCTGGCACTTTTGATTTTGGGATTCAACCTTCAGGGCGCTGGACTATTTGACACAGTTTGGGGCAGCCATAGATTCTTCAAACTGAAGCCTTCTCTGACCCGAAGAGCTCAACCCACACAAGCCCTTCAGCCCATGAATGAATCCTCTCACCCAGAGGAAGACTTGGAGTTCAACATGCATGGAAACTTTGTGGGTAGCCATGAAAGCTTCACTTGAAGCTTCCCATTCTTGAAGCTCAAGCTTGGGGACAAGCACGGGAGCCTTCCTCATCAGTAGGAGCATTCAAATGCTAAAATCTTCTTTTTTGGATGCGCCAACCAACAATCGGACTTGATCAATGGAGCAAGGACTTGATCAATGGAGCAATCAACATCATGATGATTCATGCTTCAACGGTCTTCCCAAGCATTAAAGAGGCATGCCAATTTGATCTTAATCTCTCAATTTAGCCACTTGCTGAGCTTAATCTATTGTTGGAGAGATTCAAGATTGCATAGGTTTAATAGTTCAATCCTCTTCATGTGCAAGCATCATACCTCTTCCTGAAGTTCATTGTAATGGCCAACATTAACCCCCTATCTTTTCTTGTGATCTTGGATGAATAATAGCCATTGTAAATTGGATAAGTAGTAGCCAATGAGTCATTGGACTGCCAAGGTAACCCCTACCCCAAACTTTATCATTCCTTGCATGTCATGAAAAGGACCAATGTCTTATTTCCAATGCATCTCATACTGATTGCTTATTAAAAATGTCTTCCATGTATACTCCGGTTGAGGAAAAAGGCCGATGCCAGAGCGAGGTGGTAAGACAAAAGAGAGGTGACCCTCCCTTACCACTTAAGACCTTGAAGGGGTGCATAACCCGGCCCGGGGGAAACTTTGCCCACCTCCCGGTGATCCGGAGCCCAATAGTTGTATGCAGGTGTAGGTACTTACATGAGCTCCACTCCTCTACCCTAATGATCCTTCTTGGATACCCCACAATGCTAATGGCACCCATGTATGACACTTGAAGTACATGCAGTCAAAGGAGATATATGGCAGTGAATGTACTTATGCATTAATGGCAGAGCTGATGGGTATGCAATGATGCTTGAGATTATGCTTAGTATGCTCAAGATGCTATTGATGTAGCTAATCAAGCCCCTTGAACAATGCTCTATCCATGTAAGACCTTGGTACTAAGGGACATGCAGTGTTTTGGTCACAGTCCTGTAGGGCTATCACAAAGATCCCATTCCAAAAAATTTTGTTCTGAATCTAGGGGTGAACCCTATAGCTCACCTGGAAGAGGGCTTTGTCCCCTATGGTTTTAATCAAAAACCTCCCCAATTGGAGCTACGATGTGAAAGTTATGCCCATTTTTGTGCACTAAGGTCACTATGGACATGATGCAGACCGTAGACAGGCACAGTAAACCCATTACAAAAAATTCTGATCATTTTCTATCACAAAGATTAATAGCTCATCTTGAATAGGACGTTGTCCCCTCTGACTTGAGCCCAAAAAGTCATCAATCGGAGTTTCCTACAAAGAGTTATAGCAGGTCTTGTGGACTGCATCCAGATGGCTGGCTAGAAAGGAAAAAGTAAGGCCCAAGAGGGACTCCAGAGGGAGATTAGAGAATCATGGACCTCCATGAATGAGGAACCAAGATTGGCACAAGATTACCATGGTGACATACAGGAGGAAATGCATGAAACGGACTTGTATACCATTCTCAATCACACCCTCTGCCAACATGAGCTCCGTCATATGGAACGACACAATGATATGGTCACCAACCACTGCCAAATGATGTCCAAGTTTGATGAAGTGATTGAGCACATGGCTATCTTAAACTCGAAGACTCAACAGACCTTGGAGTATCTCACTACTCTTGTTGCTCAATTAGTGATCGCTTCATCCCAAGAGAAGACCAATGACTCTAGGCATGAGTCTAGATGCCCTCCATATTAGGAACCATCGCATGGTCCACAGGGTATATTTGGTGCTAAGGGAATTTCCCCTTCTACCTATGAGATCGGGGAACCCTCTCATACGCATGATGAGCCCCTATTGAATTCCCTCGTCCACCATGTCAACAACATCCATTTGAGGCTTTCTCCCACCTTGGGTCGGATTTCACCCGCTCTACCTAGGAGCCCCCATGCAACCCATATGAATTAGCCCCATCAAGGACAATATGGTACAAATGGCCAGCCTAGCAATCATGGACAACATGTTTATAATGGAAAACATGGTTATAATGGACAACATGGGCTTAATGCACCACAAGGGATGTATGGACAGCAAGGCATGTATGGCCACCACGGGCTGCATAGACAGCAAGGATTTCATAGGCAGCATGGCCCCTATGATCTATGTGACAAGGTCATCCTAACAAAGTACAATGGGTAATCCCCCTCACCATCTGACTTGGAGGAATGGACGTCCAATTTGGAGTCCTACTTCAACATCTACCCCACACTGATGATCATAAAATACTTTTTGCCTCTCTTTGCTTGGAAGGGTTTGCCCACACATGGTGGTGCTATATCAATCGGGAGAATCAACAGTTCATTCATTGGGAAGATTTTAAAATGCATATGGTCCAAGTTTTTGTGTCCCTTGTGGAAAAAGAACGGTTGGCAAGACGATGGTACAGTCTTGACCAACATAACCTCACTGTACGTGACTACATAAATCAGTTCATGAACTTGACCATGTATGTGGAGAGCATTAGTGACGATGCTAAATTGCACAAGTACATCTATGGGTTGGAACTGAGTCTATCAACCAATGTCATGGCCCAAAATCCGACCACACTGTTTGATGCAATCGAATTGGCTGAGAGATATGCAAGAAAGTACCGTAAGAATGAGCATTTTCAGCAAGGTGTTGGACCTCCCCGCATTCCTTCACGATCTACCCCATACGAAGGTGGTTTTTGAGGGACTTCTATGCCTAGTAATAGCCCCAAAGTACCCACTTACCCTGCCTTCCATGCTGAAAGAAAAATGGGCACTTTTGGGATAGCGTCAGGTTCTAATGCTGAAAATAGATATGCCGAAAATAAACAGTCCACTACATCACCTTCCCATGGATCTAGTAGTCAACGGTTCATCTCCCCAGATGTTGTGAAGGAATGGAAAGAAAAGGTCCTATGCTTTAAGTGTGGAGATAAGTACACTATTGATCATGCCTCCAAATGTCCGTACAAGACAGCTAAGGTTAAAGTTCATAGCATGTATGTCATGGAAGATTTGCACACTGAGGAGCATGACCTACCCATTGACCAAGCTGAGCCCACGAAGGATGTTGATCATGAGTAGTTCCATGACCCCAAGGATGGGTTTCCCTTTGATCTGGGCAGTGCTCCATCATAGATACTTGATTTAACATCCCACCCACCTCCCACTTCCCTTTGCTCGATCTCCTTGGATGCTTGGATGGGTTCCCACAGCCCTAGTACCCATCGCATTCAAGGCAGTATCAATGGAAAGCATGTTTTTATCCTTGTGGATAGTGGAAGCACTCACAGTTCTGTCAATAAATCATCCATTGATCGGTTGAAATGTAACCCTATGGCATTACACCACCCCTTGAAGGTCCAAGTAGCAAATGGAGAAGAAGAAATCAGTACACATGTATGTCGTGTAGTTCCCTTATGCTTGGCTAAAAATTAATGGCACTGGTTGATCTGATTGCCCTAGATATGGGCCCCATTGATGTTATCTTGGGCTGTGATTGGCTAAAACAATTGGGGAAAATTGCTATGGACTTGTCTTAGCTTTACATGGAGTTTATGATGCATTGACAGCTTATCCGCCTAGAGGGAGTTCAAGATCATGTTGATTTTCAGCTCATTACAACAAAGCAACTCAAACGGGAGTTTAAGAAATGCTCACAAATCTTTGTTTTGCAATCAAATAAGAACAATTCTGATCAGCCCTCTGCAGTATCGCATGATTCAGCCTTGCAAGCCTTACTCAAGGAATACAATGACTTATTTCAGATGCGTACATCCCTCCCTCCCAAGAGACAAGTGGACCACCCACTTGACCTAGAGCCCCATTCCAAGCCAGTGAATAAAACCCCCTATAGACTCTCCAAGTGTGAGCATGAAGAGGTTGCAAAGCAAATCAAGGAGTTGTTGGAGATGGGTTTCATTGAACTGAGTTCTTCCCCCTATGCATCCCATGTCCTCTTAGTCGAAAACAAAGATGGCTCCTTTTGCATGTGCATTGACTACAGAGATTTGAACAAAATTACAGTGAAGAACCATTACCCCATCCCATGGATTGATGATTTGCTGGACGAGTTAAAAGGGGCATGCTTTTTCACTAAGATTGACTTGTGCTTTGGCTACCATCAGATTCGTATGTAGGCAGGAGATGAGGTCAAAATGGCCTTTAGGACTGATCGTGGACTTTACCATTTTCTTGTGATGCCTTTTGGGTTGACTAATGCCCTTCCGCCTTTCAAAGCGTGATGAACAAAATCCTACAATCCTTTCTGTTCAAGTTTGCGCTTGTTTTCTTTGATGACATCCTCATTTACAACAAGTCATCTATGGAGCACTTGACACACATTCGGAGGGTGTTTGACATATTGAGAGAGCATCGACTCTTTGCTAAGGAGAGCAAATGCATATTCATGCAGACATCTGTGGAGTACTTGGGACACATTGTAAGCAAAAATGGTATACGGGTTGACCCGAAGAAGGTGCAATGTGTTAGAGATTGGACCACTCCTTCCACCACCACTTCTTTGTGTGGCTTCCTTGGTCTCTCCTCATTCTACAAACACTTCATTAAGCACTATGCCACCATTGTAGCACCTTTGATTGATCGCTTGAAAAAAGAGTCATTCTTTTGGGATGCCACTGTGGATCATAGCTTCAAACAGTTAAAGGACACACTTACTTCAGCCCCAATCCTTGTTTGCCCTGACTTCTCTAAGCTATTTACCATTCATTGTGATGCCAGTGGCCAGGGAATTGGTGCAGTATTGTTGTAAGAGCATGGTGTGATTGCATTTGAAAGCCACAAGCTTGATGAGAAGGAGATGCAAATGAATGTATATAACCAAGAGATGTTGGCTATCCTCCATGCCATCAAGAAATGGCACCACTATTTGTATGGTAGCCGCTTCCAAGTAAAAAGCGACCACCGAGTCCTCCAGTACTTCTTGACTCAGTTTACTTTGACTCCTAAGCAAAGGCGATGGGTGGCAACCTTACAGAACTATGACTTTGATATTTCACACACGCAGGGAAATGATAATATTGTGGCTGATTCACTCTTTGGAATGTGGGCATGCAGAGTGTCCTCTATCTTAGAATTGCACAGTGATTGGGTTGAAGAGCTCCAAGAGGCTTACTTGTTAGATGATCACTTCAACCACACATTTTAGACATTACAGCATGGGGTTATGACTGAAAACTCCCAATATCAGCTCAAGCATGGCCTTATTTGGTCCCATGGCAAGATTGTCATCTCGCACACTTCCCCCTTTATGTAGAAGATCATGGAAGAGATGCATTCTTGCCCCACTGTTGGTCACTTGGGTGTTTTCAAAACATATGACAGGATTGCCAAGAGATTTTATTGGAAAGGCTTATGGAGGGACGTCAAGGACTTTGTGACCAAATGTGTTCCATGCCAACAGAACAAGGATAGTACACTCAAGCCCGCTGGCCTCTTGCAACCTCTCCCTATCCTTGAAGGAAAATGGACTCACATCACAATGGACTTTATCACTGGCCTTCCTGCGACTAAGAAAAGGTGGAATAGTATCTATGTGGTAGTTGATCGCCTCACTTTATCGCCTCACTAAAGCTGCCCACTTTATCTATGTGATAGTTGATCGCCTCACCAAAGTTGCCCACTTTATCTCCACTAAGATCCAATATACTACCTCTCAGGTGGCCACTCAGTTTATGGAAAATGTCTTCAAGTTGCATGGCTTACCACAAGTCACAGTACATGATTGGGGCGCAAAGTTTATGAGCAACTTCTGGCAGACAGTTTTCACCTCCATGGGGACCAAGCTTGCTCCATCCACTACATACCACTCTCAGACTAATGGCCAAACTGAGAGAGTGAACAAATGGCTTGAGACATATTTGAGGCACTTTTGCCATGATGTACAACACAGTTGGGATACGTGGCTTCACTTGGCTGAGTTTACATATAATAACTCCACACACTCTAGCATTGGAGTTTCCCCTTTTGAGGCCTTATATGGGTATAAGGTTCCCCTTCCCACAGTCTTGTTTACTGATAAGATCAACCCTCAGAGTCAAGCTGAATTGGATCGCATGTAGGCTTTACTTCAACAATTTAAAATGAATCTTCAAAAGGTCCAAACACACATGAAACTCTATGCTGATGAAAAACGAAGGCATTTGGAATTCCAAGAGGGGGAATTGGTCCTTTTGAAAGTGCCTAAGTCCCGCTACTCAACTCTCAAAGAGGGTAGCAATAACAAGCTAGCCCATCACTTCTATGGCCCATACTAGATCCTGAAGAGAGTTGGCGACTTGGCTTACTGCTTAGAACTCCCCCTACCACCAAAATCCACAATGTGTTTCATGTTAGCCAGTTGAAACCCTTTGTAGGCTCCTCAGTGGACTATGTGGAAGAACTTTCCCCCATAGATGAAGAGGGCATCACTCAATATGTCCTTGAAGCAATCATTGGGCAGCGAGATAAGCACTTATGGTCTCGATCCATCAAAGAATACTTCATCAAATGGCAAGGCCTACCCTTGGAAGAAGCCTCTTGGCACCCAGCAACCATCCTCAATGAATTTCCCTACCTTCGTGAACCCCAACGGCTGGAAGACTAGTCGGTCATGCCCCAAATTGCCCACCCTCTGCCGTAGATTCCACACTGTTTTAGAACAGTTTTGTACTTACTCAAATCACATGCATGTGCATTCTACATAGGCTGAAAGTACTCATCATAAGCTCCGTTTCGACATATGGTATGCCCTATTTGGAGCAGCCTATCAAAAGTTGTGACCAGTCTACTTTAGCATACCGGTCCCGGACTGCATGCTGTCCCTAGTCTCTCCACACCTAATCTTGTGTAGGACATTAAACAAGTTGGTGTTGACCTAATCACAATTAGTCATGGTTAATGGTAACTTAGTTGTACTATCTCTTTCATGTTAGTAGAGATTTGAATAATGAAGATTAATGAGATGAGTTGACTGCTCACTCTATGGCTCCACTCTGTCTCTCTTATCTTTGAACATTGTATTAGAGCCAACATGAATGGGCTCTCTGGAGCATGGCATTGAAGGAGTCTAGAGGCGGAGCTTAAAGATAAGATTCTTTGTTGAAGAAGAAAGGTTGTCATTGTTTTTGTCAAGGTATGCATCACAGTTGTGTGCTTTTTGATTGTGCAAGAGCTTTCTGTGGCTTATTTGGGGGACTTCATAAGGCTTCATTGAGCACCTGCGAGTGGCCATTTGAGATCAAAGACATTAGGTCATCTGAAAAAATGTTGTCAAAGGAGATTGTGCCTACAACCCGTTTTTTTGCAGAAGCCATATTTTGCTACAGAGATGGATTTTGGAGAAACGACTTGCGATTCCTGATCTTTTCAACATGGTTTACAAATTTACAGAATAAAGTTTTTTCAAATTCTTCATAGATTTTGAGATATTTAGCACAGACCTGTGCAGATTGGCTATTTATTGCAGTAACAACAGGTGGTTCCAAGGCACTGGCGGCTTTCATCCTAACAATGTATATGCCATTATTCTCATGCATTTGAGCATGGTTTTGAAGTGTCAAATACTCAGCCTTGGAAGGTTTTAAGAAGCTAGAAATATGTCCTAAACTGTGGACAGTAAGCATCTATTACTTCTTGAAGAAATCTATATTGGATAGTATCTGTGGACCTGATTATGGGTATATGTATGTTGGATGTTGTATGAGCTGAAAAGAGCATTGAATGCTGACTTTTGGAGCTGAAAATCAACTGCATTGACATGATTATTGGTTGTACAAGAAAAATATAGGAGTTATATGACATTGGTTCTCGAAGATAGAGCATGTATGAATGTCAGTATGATCATGTCTTGGTCTCTACATGTGTTGGCATATGTATGCTATGATTTGAGAAGATTTTGAGCTTAGATTGCCCTTGTTTTGTTGGCTATCTATTGGCTGATTGTTATCAACTAGAAGATATTTGGCATTTGTACTTGTTGTACATGTACTATAGTGTACCTGAAAGGTCATGTATGGACTCCCGCATATAGTGGCAAATGTCTAGGATGTTTTGGACATGTTTGACACATAAATATCTATGTTTTGATTGAGAAAAGGTTGTTAGTCATTTATTGGTTTGCTGATTACAGACTGTATGTTTCTCTACTATTAGTAAGACTGAACGTACACAGGGTATGCAGCAACTACATGCTCTATGAATTGGTTGATGTACCTACATGTTGTGCTACTTGATTGTGGATGTTTGTTACCGTTAATGTTACCGTGTTTCCCGCAGCACAGAGGAGCGAAAAATGAAAAAAAGGAAATAGCGAAAAAGGTGCCTTGATCGGTAACTAGACCCTGAAAAATTTAAATGTTCGGGCACGACCCTCAGAAAGTCTCAGTGTCGCCCCGAGGCAACAAAAGAGTAAAAGGCACACCATTAAATATGGAAGCGCTCCTGAATCCTTGTAAAAGAGCGCCAGGCTCACTCATGTGCAAATTGTACGCATTAGTTGGGAATAGGATGAAATTAGAGTGGTGGGAAATGGGAAAAAGGGCCTAGGCTATGGCCGGCCATGTGAAAAAGGGGAAAAAGGGATGACCGCCCAAAAGGGATTTAGGGTTTTGTATATAAAGTTGAAAAGTGAATGAGAAGCTCATTCTTTGGTGTGTGGCAAAAAGAGTCTTTTTCTTCCTCTCTTCTTCTCTCCTTCTTGCTTGTGTGTGCTCTTGAGAGAGAGTGTGTGAGAGTGTGAGGGAGTGAGTGTGTGTGGGAGTGAGAGATCAAGAGGGTGAAGCTCTTCACCATCTCCTCTTCTCTTCTTCTCTTCTCTTCTCTTCTCTTCTCTTGCCGCGCGGCTATGGAGGATGGAGCTTGGAGATGGAGGAGGCTTGAGGATGCTTGAGCTAGCATCAAGAATCGTGGAGCTACCGGAGTGCAAGAGAGAGAAGGGTACTTGATCAAGTATCAAGGTAAGCTCACTACACTCGTAGAATCGACGGCGCGTCGGCTAGGTGAGAGATAGCCATTAGAGCTCGCTTGGAACGCTTGAAACAATAAGCGGTCCATGGGTCTTGGCGGTTGAGCGAAAGCTCCCAAATTTTGGTTCCATTGTTGCCGGGACCAACAGATTCAAGCTTGAGCACTTGCGCGCCTCATATCGAGCATCGAAGTAGGGGATTCATCCCCGAAACGGAGCTTGAGATAGGTAGGAAGTTTGGGTGTTTTTGATCTTCAAAACAAGTAAGTATTTTGGGATATTTTGGTTGTGTGATGATTGGAAAGCATGGAGAATTTATTTCAGTTTTTTGCCTTCGATCTTTGTTGCATTTAGCGTAGGTTAGAGTTAGGAAATCGAACTGGAAAAGGGTAGGGTTTACTGTTTCAACATAGGGAAAAACATGGCAAAAATCGTGCAAAATGGGTAAAATTCTCGCTAATGATGCCTAAGATCGGCAAGTGAGTGATTGGGGGCATCAATGCCACATTTGGGAAGGCATATAAGAGCCAGGAGGCCAAGGGAGAGCTCATTTGTGCCATTCCAGTGAGAGAGAGAGAGAGAGAGAGAGAGAGAGAGAGAGAGAGAGAGAGAGAGAGAGAGAGAGAGAGAGAGAGAGAGAGAGCTCCAGCCCGTATCGATTTGATCGCATCATCGACGCACTTACCGGCCCGTTCAGGTATACGAATCTCTCCCTCTACTTCCCTAGATAGGATCTGGAAGTGCATGACCATGGCGCCAGCCTACATTTGGTGAAACGATTGAAATCGCGTTTGCGCAGGTTACGCGCGCCGCATTTGACCCGTCCGAGTGGCCTCTCCTAGGCCGAGTCCCAAAATCGGCCCTCGGCCCACTCAGCTAAACCCTAGTTGGCCCTTGGACCGCGTCCGAGGTAACTATCCGAGTCAACCCACTTGGTCGTCCGAGTCAAAGCTTTTTGCCACGTGGCACATCTGGCCTTGGCCTGTCCGAGTGACCCGTCCGAGTCTCAAATTCGGCCCTTGGCCACATCCGAGATTCGGCCCTCGGCCAAGCGCCGTTCGGCCCGTCCAAATCACCCTGTCCGAATTCACCTTTCGGCCCTTCTGAATCAAAATCGTCCAAGTCAAATTCGGAAATTCGGCCCTCGACCCCGTGCCTCGGCCCGTCCGAGTGATCTAGTCGGACCCTGCAATTCGGACCTGTTGGTCTGAGTGCAACTTTTTGTCAAATTTGTCAGAAATTTGACCTGACCCGGTAAATACGCAGTAGTGCAAACTGTTGAAACCCTTTGGCCGCTCAGAACTTGATTCTGGCACACGTGACAAGAGAAATTGTAGTGCGTAGCCGCTTAGCGGCTAGAAGTGGATAGTTGCGAGACCCAAGGACTTAGACGTGAGCCGCTGAACCGTAAAACTTGATCGACTAAAAGCGAACAAGGCAACATGCAAGGAAACCCTAAACCTTGACAAAACGGCCAGAAAATGAACCTACAAGCCTATCAGGCCCAAAACAAGTGAGTGTGTAGGATGCTGAGGAATTGGTTGCTGCACTCACATGGAATTTTCGCACTTGAGGTACACTTAAGAAAGCTAAAAGCCTGATTGGGCACAAGTGCACAAGAAATGATACACTCACTGAGCGACCATAAATTGAGGTCTGCATTCAATAACCAAAGGAACTCACTCAGATAAAACACTCAAGGAACCCACCAATAGGAGAGGGCCCAAGATATAGACAAACCAACAAAGCACAGAGTAGGGCCAAGCAAGGAACGCCAATGACGAGGATCTGTCAAGTCTATTCAACCTGATCGATAGCGTAGTGGAGCGCAAGAATTCGACCATGACGGAAGAAAGCTCAGACCATTGGTCTAATGAGGAGCTCGATTTGAGTGTATTTCCAAACGCTATCCAGCAGAGCTGGTGAGCAATTACGACATGTACGCCCGGTACGAGCACCGCGGCAGGACAACAGACGCAATCATTGCAGATCTAGAGGAGGAGAGAAGGCTAGCCCGCAAGGCATTGCACGGAATAGCTGAGTATAATAGGGATCAACAGGCTTGGAGCCAAAGGCAAAGCATGGAGCTGCATGAGGTGCAGCGAGTGCTGAACTTGGCTGGCTGAAACCAAAGGGACCATGAGAGAGCACTGGAGGGAGACTTGACGTTGAGGGAGCTCCTCATGAAACGGCTGCTCGATAATACTGCAGTAGAGCAGAGTGCCACCGGACTAGCGACGTCGCTACTCGCAGGATTAGGGGTAAACCAATGCTCAAAGAGCCAGGCCAAAATACCCATTGTTGCCAAGCAACTCTATAAGTACCAGCCTCAGGATGACCCATATAGCTTTGTTGAGTAGTTTGAGCAAGTCTGCGAAGCCAACGGCCTCAATGACCAAACTCAACATTCGCAAGCATTCGGGCTTTGCCTAAGCGACAAGGGTAGGACGTGGCATACAAGCCTGGATGCCGTAGAGCGAGCCAACTTCAATAATTTCAAGGATCTCTTCGTCAAGAGATTCGCCGAGCCCGGATACTCCGATAACCTGCTGGTGCGCTTGATGAACGTCAAGTAGAAGAGAAGGAGGACATCCGATACGTGACCCATGTGAGGAGTCTCTTCAAGAGAATCCCTCTAGGCGAGCGACCGACTGACAGAGCAGTTTCAACTGTATTCATCAGCGGAATTCGAGATGAGGAGTTATATAAGGCTTTGGCACGCAACTCAAGCTTGCAGCGGGACGCGGTAGCTAGAGTGTTTGAGGAAACCATCAGAGTTGATGATCAACTGAAAGAGCGGGGCTCCAGGAGCTCAAATCTCGAGGAGACCAACTTGGGAAGCTCAAAGAGAACATCAGCCTCTAGTGAGCGGTCAATCCCAGCATCCCAAGATAAGGGGAAGGCCACCAAGGCTGAGGTCAAGATGGAATTAGCCAAGTTACAAGACATGTTGAGAAGACCAACATGCCTGCATGTCCAATGCGTGTGTTGTGGTGGAAACCACTTGCTGGCTGAGTGTCAAGACCCTAGGTCAAGACCTTGCACTAACTGCGGTAGGTTCGGCCATGATGTCGCGCATTGTAGATTACCAAGAAGACTTCCATACTCGCAACCCTACGGCCAGCCTTACCTAGCGATCAGGCCGCAACCATTCTTCGGAAGGGGAGCCCCATTGGCTCTCCCCGCGCCTAACGATATGAAACCAGCCGTCACTAGAATGGACATAAATCCTACAGGCATTCCTAGACCGCCTGGTCCTTACGTGACCTACCCACCGAGCGACGCTCCAGTACACTACGTGGAGGAGCCGAATGATGAAGAGACCTGCATATACCCTTACGTCTCACACGACGATGAGGGCAACACGGTCCTCATGGATTATCGACCCGTGCCAGTGATGGCGTTTGGGCGAGGACGAGGTAGAGGCCTAGGAGGGCAGGCACATGATCCTGTTGGACTTGTGGTCACCCCGGTCATGTTTCATCATGTTGCCCTGAAAGAGAGTAGCAAAACAGGGACAAGGACAAGGCTGACCAAAGGTGCGCAGAGTGTGGAATCACCCATCTTTTCATAGATTTCCCAAAGCGAAAGCCATTCTCTAGCTCAGCCAACATGCCATCTATCCCATTGGGACTGTTTGGTATCGAAAACCTCAATGGGGAGGCCACGCCTATCCCATTGCGGGTCATGACAGGAGCACAAATGAAGCAGAGCAACCTTGACGCAACCTCCATAGGGAAGAAAAACCATAGGTGGAAAAAGAAGAGATCGGAAGCTAAAGTCGCGCTAAAGACCGAGAGTGCTAGACTCTGCCTGCGGGAAAGAAGGTTTGAGATGTAGAGGTAGAGACTTCATCCCCTAAGACGGCCGAAAAGGGAAGTGCTAAGGTAGGGGAATACCCGCATCCGAAGCGACAATTAGAGGCCATGGAAAAGGTGAAGGAATGGGTGAAGGAGGCTCAAGAGCATCTCAAAGACGCTGAGCCCATCATAGAGGACGAGATTGATGACCTCTCCAGCGTAAGCACGCTGATATCAGCACCTCAACCTAAGTCAGCAAAAGAAACCGCGCCACGAGCAAAGCCACTGAGACCAACCCTAGACGCGACAGAGCCGCAAATCAGCCACGACCATTGGCGCGGACAGTCTAGGTTAGGGGAAGAAAGAGTATCTAACAATCTCCTAACCACACTAGTGACCACCCTTGTAACACTTAGCTTGGGAGATCTGCTTAAGCAACATCCTACCCTATGGTAAGATCTTAAGCAGTGGGTCGAAGGATCACAAGAGCAGGTCACGGCAGCAGCACTAGGATCGGCCTGGGTAGTGGGTGGCATGCTTACCAGATGCTTGGGCGGCGATTGGGGTACTATCAGGGCGAGGTTGAGGGGGTTTAGGAGTAGCGGTGGGTCAATAGACTTGTTGAGTTGCCCTCGTAATAACCTTGAGCTTGCAATAGGGACTTAGGGGCCCATCTCAGCTTGACCATTCATTAAGGCTCATAATTTCCTTTCGGCCTCCTAGGTTTTGAGGGAAGGTTCCTAGCCTTGCAAGTGTGTAGTTGGATGCTCCTAGGTGTGGTTTTGGATGTTTCAGTACCCATTTGAACTGGTGTTCAAGGGTTTTAGCTTTGTGGTTGGATTTTTGGATTGTGATGAGGTCGAGCAGCCCTTGCTGAAAGCTATGATGATTCGAACACTGCTAATGGCTAGGTGAATATGCTATGACAAGTCTTTGACATTATAGTGAGCCTGCTTCTTAAAGGTTCGTCCTAACAACGATTCTGTGCCTACATCTTTCATATTTGGCAGCATATAAAAGACCATGGGCAAGCTCTCAGACCCGATAAAGGCTGCAAATTTTGCACTTTCCTAAAAGTGCAAATGCGCGGCCACCAAATGGGCCGAGTTTAGCATTAGTGGCTTATTACTGTGGTTTGCCGATTTGAGTCCAATGATCATAAGTTAGGATGTGAAAGTCAATGCCCTCATTGATCAATACATCAATGGCATGTGTCTGCTAGGTCGTAAGGGTTATGCGGGGTAGGTAAGCTGGAGCTAATGCTTCCTCATCCTCGTCATCAACCTCCATAATGGTTTCCACTCATATATTGACGGGGGATTCTAGCATCAAAGGTTCGTGAAGTGGATGTGTGGGGGGTAGTACTTCTTGATGCGACTGCCATTGAAGAATCCTATGCCCTCACCTTCCAAGGTTTCGAGTTCTACATTATTGATTTGTCTTATGATGCGAATTCGGAAGGGTCCTAACCCCCTAAACTTCATTTTCTTTTGATGTCCCTTAATTAAGTACAATAGCACCAAGTCACCCCATGTGAAATTGTGTTGATGTGCTTGTCAAACTAGCTCTCGTGTCATGCCTTTTCACAAATCAGCATGTGGATGGCTAGAAGTCGAGTTTTTGACAACCGTTCTAGCTCAACTAAATGTTTCGTCCATGCTTTCTTTCCTTCCCATCTTTCTTGAATAGCGATTATCAAGTTAGGAATGAAGAATTTTGCATGTAGAATTGCCTTTTTTTTTGTAGGTCACAACCTAAAGGGGGGTCTGTCCCACAACCATTTTATAGGTTGTCTGTCGATAGGCCCATAAGGCTGCCATTAGCTTGTTATCCTAGTCACTACATGAAGTAGAGACTACCTTGATCAGGACGCTTACCAAAATATTGTTTGTTGACTCTGCTTGTTGGCCGTTCACCTAAGGGTAATATGGTGAGGATTTTTGATGGATGATTAGAAAGGTGAATAGGAGATGAGCAATCACCTCATTGATTGAAGTGTGTGCCTTGATCATTGACAAGTTCGAAGGGGTAGCCAAATTGAGAGATTATCTGCTCCCATAAAAACTTAGTAGTGGTTTGCACGTCATTCTTGCGGGTGGTTTGAGCTTCCACCCACTTCATGAGATAATCGATGGCAATGATGATGTATTTGGCTTATGAATATTGACCCGCGGGATTGATAGGCCCAATGAAGTCAATCCCCCATTTCTAAAATGGTCATCATGCTATAATGGGGCTTAACTCCATTTTTTCCTTGCGAATTGGCACCTTGGTTTGTTGGCACTTGTTACAATGTTTCATGAATCGTGCCACATCTCGAAAAAGCATGGGCCACCACAGTTGTGACTGTAGCACCTTGCGGGCTGTCATATCTCCACTGAAGTGTTCTTTTGCAATTTTGTTGTGCGCCTCAACTAGTATGTCGTGCATTTCGTGTTCACACATGCACCTCCATAGCAATCCTTCTTGCCCTAGCCTATACAGTTGGCCTACTATTAACTGATAGGGCTGGATCTTGAGAATGGGCCATCTCAACTGGGCCATCTCTATGGGTCGATCAAGTAATTTGTGCTCCAACACTTGGATTATGTCGTCTGTCGAGTATGGCATCAAGTCGGCTCTAAACAGATCTCTTTCGCTAGATAGGGAGAATAGGTGTGCATATGGTAGTTTGTCTCCAATGCCCTCGCCAACAGCTTCTCTCGTGGGTATGCAGGACATATGATCTGTCATATAGTGTTGTCTTTCCTTGTGCACAACAATAGAGAAGTCAAATTTGTGAAGTATAAGTAACCATCGTGCTATGCGCCATGTAGCACAATGTTTGTTCACTAGATACATCAATGCTTGATGGTCAACAAAAAAAATAAAGGGCATAGCCAGAAGATAATGACGAAATTTCTTCATGGCAAACACCATGGCTAACCCTTCTTGTTCGGTTGTGGAATAGTTTATTTCTGTATCCATGAGTTGTCTACTAGCAAAGCTCACTGGACAGTCTAGATTGTGGTCACTAGGCTGGCACAACACCACTCCCACTGCAAATTTCAAAGCATCAATATGGACACGAAAGTTTATGTTCCAATCTGAAGCTCTTAAAATTGGTGCGGTGGTTAGAGCCTTCTTTAATTCCTCATATGCATGCTGGCATTCCTCGGCCCACTTGAATATTATCAATAGCTTGTACAGGGGTCTAACAATTAATGCATAATTTAACACAAATCATTGATAGTACCCCATATGACCTAGGAAGCACTGAACTCCCTTATGATCGATTGGGGTTGAAAGATTGACAATGACCCAGAATTGGCACTTTAAGGGGTTCAACGAGAGGTGATATAATTTGCATCGCTCAAAGATTGCTGCTCAAAGTTTGTCTGAGTATTCCTTCCAATTGGAGTGAACACACAAGTCACCAATGAAGACCTCTAACTCTTTCCTAAGCATGTCTTTGAATATTGCGCACATGAGTATCTAAAAAGTAGCACATGCATTAGTCAACCCAAAAGGCATGACTATGTAGGCAAAGACACCCCCATTTAGTGGTGAAGGTGGTCTTGTACATGTCATCAGGGTGCACTTGCACCTGATTGTATCTTGAGAAGCCATCCAGAAAATTGTAGGCCTCATTGCCTGCAACTCTCTCAAGCATGTGTTTTGTATATGGCAATGGATAATTGTTCCTCTTGGTAGCAGTGTTCACTTTCTTGTAGTTGACGCACACTATGATCTTCCAGGCTTTTTCAATATGATTACTATGGGTGACCCAATCTATGTGCTCAATCTCATAAATTAATCCTGCCCGTAGGAGCTTGTCAATTTCTTCTTGTACTGTGTGATCATGCTTGGGATTCATAGGGTACAGACACTGCTTATTGACTGGTGTTGCATCGGGGATCATGGGGATATTATGAGTTACAACACTCGGATCTACCCCTTTGAGCAAGACGTCCGTGTACTCTCACAAGAGAGCCATGAGACTTGCTTCCTCTTCCTTGGTCAAATCATGAGAATAAAGACAGGTTGGGGTGTCACCTTCCTTAGCTAGATCAACCTCCTTGACTTTGGCTGGTCCTTCTATTGGTTCATTTGCCTCATCTTGTCATTTGGCTCCTAGCAAGATCACTACCCAATCGCCTTTCTTAAACTTAGTAAATCACTTTGGTAGGTCCTACTGTTTCCTTTGCTCTTCAGCTTGCATATCACTAGGCTCTATTGGTGATGTTTTTTCTTCAACCTTCGATGCCTCAAGTGGACTGGTAGGTCCCCTTTGGTGTGTCTAGTTTTAGGTGGTTGTGGCACCTCAAGATCACTATCTAAACTTTCCTCCAACTCAAAATCAAACTCTCCGGCTTCACTAAAAGAGGGAGTCTCGCCTAGTGGTCATAAATCGGATGGTGACTCTGTCCTAAGCATTGGCAAAGCGTTCGGCTAGGCAATGCTCACTTGTTCATAGTCAATTTCCCTTACATGCTCCAACCAGCCTTGGTCTCAATCCATGCACATGACTCCTCTCTCAATTCTAAAGACATTCTTTCTATGAGGTTATGAGTCAGTTTGAATTTGCTCTATCACCTTTCCCTTAGTGTCATATTCTATTGTGGCCAACTATCCTTGGCTTCCATCATTGAAGGAATAGCAATCCTTGTATTCTTTGATAGAGCTATCCCTCTTTGATTGCTCGTCATCTCCTAGGTCTTGATAGAGTCTTTCCTTCTTGTCTACATTAAGTTTAAGTCATGCACTCTAATCCATTGCCACTTAGGTTTATCCAAGAGATCTTGGAGAGGTTTGAGGTTGACATCTTGATTTCCTACTAGCTTGCTTGTGAGATATTCTAGGATCTCTAAGAGTTATTGCTTGTTACTTGGCGCACGGAATTCAACAGGGTTGGATCATCCATCCGAGCTTTTGGCCATCATGAAGATTGGCACTATAGGCTCCTTCTTGGGCACTCTATCTCTCTTTGTGGCTCACTTGCACTGTTGAGATATCGAGCTCCACTTGTGATATGCCAGGGTGACCGTTGTGCATTTATGTCACCGACTTGTTAGCTGCAGATGCGGTTGATACACTGCCCATGAATAATAGCTAGATGACAGCTATCCTTATCTACTCTAGTTCGTGGCTCAGTTAGTATGCCACCTTAGTTAGTTAAGTTTGGTTTTGAGACCCATATATAGGGTTCTTCTATTTCTCTGTACTAGAGTTCTTTTTGGCTTACATAACTAAGAAGAGGAAAACTGTTTTCAGCCTCCACCTTTGTGTGTATTCCCCCATTGTGTAAATGAGAAAGCTACAAGTGAGACTCCTTCCTTCTCTCCCACAATCTTGACATGGTATCAAAGCCTGGTTTGTGATAAGGAGCTTAAGAAACCAAACTAAGTTCGCTGTGTTCTGGTAAAAGGACCAGTGTTGCTTTCATTTTTTGAGTTTGGGAGCAAGTCTCTGCAGGTAGCACAATCGGAAAGTGCAAGAGTGCATTGTCTTAGATTTAGACGCCCCTTGTGGTGTAGTAAGAGGGCAGTATATGCTGCGGGGGCGGGCTTTAGCCCTTGGTTGCCCTGTTTTTTTGATTCGAGGCCATTTTGGGGCCTGTTTTGGAGGCGGAAGTTTTCCGCATGCACTTAGAAAAAGGCCCTGTTTTTTGCTGTGCGACCACTGTTCTACAGGTCGGTGAAAAGTTACGGTAGAAATTGCATCATATGCCTGTTTGCAGAGACATTGGGAGTTACAAAATCATCCTTGTTGCCTGTTGATGCAAAATCATCACTAGGAAGTGACTGTGTGGTCAAATACCACTTTCGTCAGTTTTGCATATTTGCCCTTGTGAGGCTGAAGCTGTGTTTTTTGCAGTGACAGAATTTTCTGCAGTGTTCTGTAATGGCGTCTGATTCTCTTTCACAGATTGTCACTGAAAAGCTTGATAAGAACAACTTCTAAGCATTGAAGTTTAGAATGACGAATTTCCTTATGGGAAAAGGATATTGGGAATTTGTTGCAGGAAATGAAGAAGAACAAGTTCTTCCCGATGTTCCCAATCAACAGCAAATGCAGGCATTTAAAGGATGGCATGAGAGAGCCAGAAAAGTTATGTACTGGTTGTCTATTAGTATTTCAGACTCTATGATTGTGCATATTCAGGATGCAAGTACGCCAAAGGAGGCATGGGATACTTTGTCAAAAATGTATAGCACAATTACGCAAGCTAGGAAAATGCAACTCAAGCAAGAGTTGCACAATGTGCAAAGAGAAAGTATGAGCATCAATGACTACCACATGAAGGTGAAGAAGATTGTAGATGCACTTGCTTCCATTGGGTCGCCACAGTGGAAGATGATGATTTAGTTTCTATGACCTTGAATGGTCTAGGAAAGGATTATGCACAGTTCCGAACATCCATTTCCATCAGTGAAAGATTTCCCGATTTTGAGGAGTTGATTTGTCTTCTAATTTCTGAGGAGCAGAGAAATGGTGGTGCATCTTCTTCAAGAGGAACTTCAAAAGAAGATGTCTTCTACTCAAATGCTGGAAGAGGTAGAGGCAGAGGTAGAGGAGGCCGATTTGGAGGCCGTGGTAGAAATCAGAATATGCAGCAAACTCAAGAAAACCAGTCCTATGGAGGAGGACGTGGTAACTCTAGAGGCAGGGGGAGCCAAAGAGGTTGTGGTGGATGGCAAAGAGGCCAAAATGCAAACAACAATGTTAAATGCTACTACTGTGGTAAAATGGGTCATATGGCTAAAGACTGCTATAAAAATCAGAATGACATCATGAATGGAAAATTGCAATAAGGGAATTATGCATCTTCTAGTAGACAGGGTGATGACAGAAATGAGCATTTATTTATGGTGCAGCACATGAACAATTTTGTGACAAGTGCAGAAGAAAGCAACGATGTGTGGTATGTTGACTCAGGTGCATCAAACCACATGACAGGTCATGCTGAATGGATGCAGGATGCAAGGAAAATGGAAAAACTAGGATTTGTGGAGACTGGTGATGATACTGCACATCCCATTGTGCAGATTGGAAAAATTCCTTTGTCTATGCAGGATGGGAAAAAGAAATACCTGTCGGATGTATTTCATATCCCGAATATCACCAAGAACCTGGTTTCTGTTGTCAAATGGTTGAGCAGAGCTTGCAGGTCAGATTTAATCCTCATGGATGCTTTGTTGAGGATATGAAAAATAAAGGTCACTTGATAGTAACAGGAAAGAAGAAGGGCAGAATGTTTACATTGGATGCAGACATGCCTGAATTGAGTGTAGCAATGTTTGCACATGGGACCGGTGTAGTTGCAGTTATTGATATTTGGCATAAACGCATTGGTCATGTTAATGTACATCGACTGAAATCAATGCAAGCCCAAAATATTGTTGCAGGATTGCCTAAATTCAAGGTTGTAGAAATGCGTAAGGTATGTGAAGCTTGTCAGTTTGGAAAACAGGCAAGGGAACCATTTCCTAGACATGTTCAAGAGAGTAAGAAGCCATTGGAATTAATCCATTCTGATGTGTGGACTACTAAAGCTGCATCTATTAGAGGCTGTCATTATTTTGTCACATTTATTGATGGCTATAGCAGAAAAGTTCGGGTGTATTTTATGAAAAAGAAAAGTGAAGTTTTTGGGCATTTCAAAACTCTTAAAGCTATGGTTAAAAAAGAAACAGTCCTGCAAATAAAATGCCTAAGGTCAGATGGAGGGGGAGAGTACCTCTCAAATGAGTTTGCAAGGTTCTTGCAAGAGCATGGCATAAAGCAGCAATATTTATGTAGTCATTCTCCACAGCAAAATAGAATTGCAAAAAGAAAAAACAGGCATATTGGAGAGGTATCTCGTGCCATGCTCAATGAAAAAGACCTACCAGAGATTTTTACTAGGCTGAGATAGTTGTTACAGCAGTCTACATAATGAACAGGACTCCCACTACAGCAATACATGGCACGACTCCCGAGGAGAGGTATACTGGTAGGAAACCAGATATTTCTCATTTGAAAATTTTTGGTTGCATTGCCTATGTTCATGTGCCAGATGAGTTGAGATCCAAGTTGGATCCAAAAGTTGAGAAGTGCATCTTTATTGGTTACTCTCTATAGAGCAAAAAGGGTATAGATGCTATAACCCTTCTACTCGTAAGTTTACAATGAGTAGAGATGTTGTTTTTGATGAGATGAGTAGATGGTATAAACCAGTAAATGTGATTGATAATGTAGATGCACAAAATGGTAATACTGCATAGAATTCACAGCAGCAGTCACAAGATATTAGTGGACCTGGAGTGTCCTCTAGCAGTGGTTCACATTATTCGCCATGGACAGGCAGATTGAGATCAGGAGAATCTTCTCAAAGCAATGCAGATAGTGGTATGCAGGTATCACGAAAAAGAAAAGAGAAGGTAGATTAGCCCATGTTTGATGTGAATGCAAGTCACTCTTATGTGGATGGTGAATCCAGTGGCTCAGAATAGAGCATTGATTATGAGTTGGGTATTCCTTCTATTGTTACACTTGGAGTAAGGAAGACCAGGGATGTTTTGAGAGCACCTGGGAGTGAACCTTCTTTGCGCAGGTCTACCAGAGCTAGGTATCCTGTGGATAGGCTGAAATATGATGGATTTACAGCCATTCACTATGCCTATATGGTCAAAGTGATACAAGAATCAGAACCCACTTCTTTTGAGCAAGCCATGGAAAAAGAAAAATGGGAGAAAGCCATGGATGAAGAAATGGATGCCTTGGAAGCAAATGCTACATGGAAATTGGTACCTTTGCCTAAAGATAAGAATGCAATTGGTTGTAAGTGGGTTTATAAGGTGAAGCACAATGCAGATGGTTCTATGAATAGATACAAGGCAAGATTATTAGTCAAGGGGTATGCACAAACATATGGCATTGATTATGAAGAAACATTTAGTCTGGTTGCAAGGATGGCAACCGTAAGAGTAGTCATTGCTATGGCTACATCAAAGGGATGGTCTTTACATCAGATGGATGTAAAGAATGCCTTCTTGCATGGTGATTTGCAAGAAGAGGTCTATATGGAGCAGCCACCAGGTTATGTGCATGCTATTCATCTTGAGTTTGTTTGCAGGTTGAAGAAAGCCTTGTATGGCTTAAAGCAAGCACCTAGAGCATGGTCTGACAAGATATGACAGTATCTTGTCACTATTGGCTTTCAGATTTCCAAGGCAGATTTCTCACTTTATGTGAGAAAAACAGAGAAAGGTATTATGCTACTTGTCATTTATGTTGATGATTTGATTATGACAGGTGAGAGTGATGAAGATATCCTTCATGTGAAAATGCTATTGAAGCAGAAGTTTGAGATGAAGGATTTGGGAGAGCTGCGTTATTTCTTGGGCATTGAGGTGATTAGATCACCAAGTGGGATATAGCTCTTGCAGAGGCAGTATGGATTGGACATGCTATCAAAATATGGGATGACAGGCTGTAAGCCTATTTCAGTTCCTTTGTGTCAAGATTGTGGGAGAGAAGGAAGGAGTCTCACTTGAAGCTTTCTTGCTTGCACAATGGGGAAATACACACAAGGGTGGAGGCTGAAAACAGTTTTCCTCTTCTTAGTTGTGTAAGCCAAAAAGAACTCACATACAAAGAAATAGAAGAACCCTATATATGGGTCTCAAAACCAAACTCAACTAACTAAGGTGGCATACTAACCAAGCCACGAACTAGAGTAGATAAGGATAGCTATCATGTAGCTATTATTCATGGGCCGTATACCAACCGCATCTGCAACTAACACGTCGGTGACATAAATGCACAACGGTCACCTTGGCATATCACGAGTGGAACTCGATATCTCAACACTCCCCCTCGAGCTCAATCCCAATTCCTGCACACCAAGCAGGTCTCTGAACTTGCGCAGCTTCTCTGCGCCCAATGCCTTCGTGAATATGTCAGCTACTTGATACTTTGTGCTGACATAAACTAGATCAATAAGACCTAGTAAAACCCTCTCTCGCACATAGTGATAATGCACCTCAATGTGCTTTGTTATAGCATGATAGACTGGGTTATTTGCCAAGTGTATACTACTCATGTTGTCACAATAAATGACAACTGGCCCATCTGTAGACTGATGCATATCATAAAGTAGCTTATGCAACCAAGCTACCTCACATGCAGCCATTGCTGCACCCCTGTACTCAGCCTCTGTGCTCGACAAGGCAACTGTAGGCTGTTTCTTGCTGCTCCAAGTGACTGCAGCACTCCCAAAAGAGAACACATATCCAGTGGTAGATCGTCTATCAGAAATACTACCAGCCCAATCAGCATCAGTGTATCCATGCAACTGTATCTGAACCCCAGTCTCATAAAATAGTCCATACTGCAATGTGGACTTCACATACCTGAGTATGCGTCTAGCCGCATCCAAATGTGGTTTCCTTGGAGCCTGCATAAACTGACTTACCAATCCAACAGCATAGCTCAAATCTGGCCTGGTAATAGTCATATAAATCAAACTTCCTACTATGCGTCTGTACATAGTAGGGTCTTCTAGAAGCTCACTTGCATCTGTGCTCAGCTTCACATTCTGCTCCAAAGGAACTGAAATAGGCTTACAGCCTGTCATCCCATATTTGGACAGCATGTCCAATCCATACTGCCTCTGTAAGAGCTGTATCCCACTTGGTGATCTAATCACCTCAATGCCCAAGAAATAACGCAGCTCTCCCAAATCCTTCATCTCAAACTTCTGCTTCAATAGCATTTTCACATGAAGGATATCTTCATCACTATCACCTGTCATAATCAAATCATCAACATAAATGACAAGTAGCATAATACCTTTCTTTGTTTTCCTCACATAAAGTGAGAAATCTGCCTTGGAAATCTGAAAGCCAATAGTGACAAGATACTGTCCTATCTTGTCAGACCATGCTCTAGGTGCTTGCTTCAAGCCATACAAGGCTTTCTTCAACCTGCAAACAAACTCAGGATGAACAGCATGCACATAACCTGGTGGCTGATCCATATATACCTCTTCTTGCAAATCACCATGCAAGAAGGCATTCTTTACATCCATCTGATGTAAAGACCATCCCTTTGATGCAGCCATAGCAATGACTGCTCTTACGATTGACATCCTTGCAACCGGACTGAATGTTTCTTCATAGTTAATGCCATATGTTTGTGCATACCCCTTGACTACTAATCTTGCCTTGTATCTGTTCACAGAACCATCTGCATTGTGCTTCACCTTATAAATCCACTTACAGCCAATTGCATTTTTACCTTTAGGCAAAGGTACCAATTCCCATGTAGCATTTGCTTCCAAGGCATCCATTTCTTCATCCATGGCTTTCTCCCATTTTTCTTTTCCCATGGCTTGTTCAAAAGAAGTGGGTTCTGGTTCCTGTATCACTTTGACCATATATGCATAGTGAATGGCTGTAAATCCATCATATTTCAGCCTATCCATAGGATACCTAGCTCTCGTAGACCTGCGCAAAGTAAGTTCACTCCCAGGTGCTCTCAAAACATCCCTGGTCTTCCTTACTCCAGGTGTAACAATAGAAGGAATACCCAACTCATCATCAATGCTCTGTTCTGAGCCACTGGATTCACCATCCACATAAGAGTGACCTGCATTCACATCAAACATGGGCTGATCAACCTTCTCTTTTCCTTTTCGTGATACCTGCATACCACTATCTGCATTGCTTTGAGAAGATTCTCCTGATCTCAATCTGCCTGTCCATGGTGAAGAATGTGAACCACTGCTAGAGGACGCTCCAGGTCCACTAATATTTTGTGACTGCTGCTGTGAATTCTGTGCAGCATTACCATTTTGTGCATCTACATTATCAATCACATTTACTGGTTTATACCAGCTACTCATCTCATAAAAAAAAACATCTCTGCTCACTGTAAACTTACGAGTAGAAGGGTTATAGCATCTATACCCTTTTTGCTGCAGAGAGTAACCAATAAAGATGCACTTCTCAGCTTTTGGATCCAACTTGGATCTCAGCTCATCTGGCACATGTACATAGGCAATGCAACCAAAAATTTTCAAATGAGAAATATCTAGTTTCCTACCAGTATATCTCTCCTCTGGAGTCATTCCATGTATTGCTGCAGTGGGAGTCCTGTTCATTATGTAGACTGCTGTAGCAACTGCTTCAGCCCAATAAAAATCTGGCAAGTCTTTTTCATTGAGCATGGCACGAGATACCTCTCCAATATGCCTGTTTTTCCTTTCTGCAATTCCATTTTGTTGTGGGGTATAACTGCATGAATATTGCTGCTTTATGCCATGCTCCTGCAATAACTTTGCAAACTCATTTGAGAGGTACTCTCCCCCTCCATCTGACCTTAGGCATTTTATTTGCAGACCTGTTTCTTTTTCAGCCATAGCTTTAAGGGTTTTGAAATGCCCAAAAACTTCACTTTTCTTTTTCATAAAATACACCCAAAGTTTTCTGCTATAGTCATCAATAAAAGTGACAAAATAATGACAGCCTCCAAGAGATGCAGATTTAGTTGTCCACACATCAGAGTGGATTAATTCCAATGGCTTCTTACTCTCTTGAACATGTCTAGGAAATGGTTTCCTTGCCTGTTTTCCAAACTGACAGGCTTCACATACCTTATGTATTTCTGCAACCTTGAATTTTGGCAATCCTGCAACAATATTTTGGGCCTGCATTGATTTAAGTCGCTGTACATTAACATGATAAATGCGTTAATGCCAGATATCAATATCTGCAACTACACCGGTCCCATGTGCAAACATTGCTGCACTCAATTCAGACATGTCTGCATCCAACGTAAACATTCTGCCCTTCTTCTTTCCTTTTGCTATCAAGCGACCTTTATTTTTCATATCCTCAACAAAGCATCCATGAGGATTAAATCTGACCTGCAAGCCCTGCTCAACCATTTGACCGACAGAAACCAGATTCTTGGTGATATTCGGGACATGAAATACATTGGACAGGTATTTCTTTTTCCCATCCTGCATAGACAAGGGAATTTTTCCAATCTGCACAATAGGATGTGCAGTATCATCACCAGTCTCCAAAAATCCTGGTTTTTCCATTTTTCTTGCATCCTCCATCCATTCTGCATGACCTGTCATGTGGTTTGATGCACCTGAGTCAACATACCATACATCATTGCTTTCTTCTGAACTTGTCACAGAATTGTTCATGTGCTACACCATGAACAAATGCTCATTTCTGTCATCACCCTGTCTGCTAGAAGATGTATAATTCCTTTGTTGTAGTTTTCCATTCATGATGTCATTCTGCTTTTTATAGCAGTCTTTAGCCATATGACCCATTTTACCACAGTAGTAGCATTCAACATTACTGTTTGCATTTTGACTTCTTTGCCATCCACCACGACCTCTTTGGCTCCCCCTGCCTCTAGAGTTACCACGTCCTCCTCCATAGGACTGGTTTTCTTGAGTTCGCTGTATATTCTGATTTCTACCACGGCCTCCAAATCGGCCTCCTCTACCTCTGCCTCTACCTCTTCCAGCATTTGAGTAGAAGACAGCTTCTTTTGAAGTTCCTCCTGAAGAAGATGCACCACCATTTCTCTGTTTCTCAGAAATTAGAAGAGCAATCAACTCCTCAAAATCAGTAAATCTTTCACGAACTGAAATGGATGTCCGAAATTGTGCATAATCCTTTCCTAGACCATTCAAGGTCATAGAAACTAAATCATCATCTTCCACTGGTGACCCAATGGAAGCAAGTGCATCTGCAATCTTCTTCACCTTCATGTGGTAGTCGTTGATGCTCATATTTTCTCTTTGCACATTGTGCAACTCTTGCTTGAGCTGCATTTTCCTGGCTTGCGTATTTGTGCTATACATTTTTGACAAAGTATCCCATGCCTCCTTTGGCGTACTTGCATCCTGAATATGCACAATCATAGAGTCTGAAATGCTGATAGACAGCCAATACATAACTTTCCTGGCTCTCTCATGCCATGCTTTAAATGCCTACATTTGCTGTTGATTGGGAACATCAGGAAGAACTGGTTCTTCTTCATTTCCTACAACAAATTCCCAATATCCTTTTCCCATAAGGAAATTCGTCATTCTAAACTTTCATGCTTGGAAGTTGTTCTTATCAAGCTTTTCAGTGACAATCTGTGAAAGAGAATCAGATGCCATTACAGAAGACTGCAAAAAATTCTGTCACTGCAAAAACCACAGCTTCACCCTCACAAGGGAAAATCTGCAAAACTGGCGAAAGTGGTATTTGACCACACAGTCACTTCCTAGTGACGATTTTGCATCAACAGGCAACAGGGATGATTCTGTAACTCCCAATGTCTCTGCGCACAAGCATACAATGCAATTTTTACAGTAACTATTCACCGACCTGTAGAAAAGTGGCTGCACAGCATAAAACTGGGCCTTTTCCTGAGTGCGTGCAGAAAACTTTCGCCTCCAAAACAGGCCCCGAAATGGCCTCAAATCAAAAAAACAAGGTCGCCAAGGGCTAAAGCCCTTGCCCGCAGTATATACTTCCCTCTTGCTTCACCGCGAAGGGCGTCTCAACCTGAGACAATGCACTCCTGCACTTTTCGGCTGTGCTACCTGCAGAGATCTGCTCCCAAAACAGAAAATGAAAGCAACACTGCTCCTCTTACCAGAACACCGCGAGCTTGGCTTGCTTTCTTGAGCTCCTTACCACGAACAAGGCTCTGATACCATGTCAAGATTGTGGGAGAGAAGGAAGGAGTCTCACTTGAAGCTTTCTTGCTTGCACAATGGGGAAATACACACAAGGGTGGAGGCTGAAAACAATTTTCCTCTTCTTAGTTGTGTAAGCCAAAAAGAACTCACATACAAAGAAATAGAAGAACCCTATATATGGGTCTCAAAACCAAACTCGACTAACTAAGGTGGCATACTAACCAAGCCACGAACTAGAGTAGATAAGGATAGCTATCATGTAGCTATTATTCATGGGCGGTATACCAACCGCATCTGCAACTAACACGTCGGTGACATAAATGCACAACGGTCACCCTGGCATATCACGAGTGGAGCTCGATATCTCAACACTTTGGAGCAGAATGTGAAGCTGAGCGGAGATGCAGGTGAGCTTCTCGAAGACCCTACTATGTACAGACGCATAGTAGGAAGTTTGATTTATATGACTATTACCAGGCCAGATTTGAGCTATGTTGTTGGACTGGTAAGTCAGTTTATGCAGGCTCCAAGGAAACCACATTTGGATGTGGCTAAACGCACACTCAGGTATGTGAAGTCCACATTGCAGTATGGAATATTTTATGAGACTGGGGTTCAAATACAGTTATATGGATACACTGATGCTGATTGGACTGGTAGTATTTCTGATAGACAATCTACCAGTGGATATGTATTCTCTTTTGGGAGTGCTGCAGTCACTTGGAGCAGTAAGAAACAGCCTACAGTTGCCTTGTCGAGCACAGAGGCTGAGTATAGGGGTGCAGCAATGGCTGCATGTGAGGTAGCTTGGTTGCATAAGCTACTTTATGATATGCATCAGCCTACAGATGGGCTAGTTGTCATTTATTGTGACAACATGAGTAGTATACACTTGGCAAATAACCCAGTATATCATGCTAGAACAAAGCACATTGAGGTGCATTATCACTATGTGCGGGAGAGGGTTTTACTAGGTCTTATTGATCTAGTTTATGTCAGCACAGAGGATTAGGTAGCTGACATATTTATGAAGGCATTGGGCACAGAGAAGCTGCGCAAGTTCAGAGACCTGCTTGGTGTGCAAGAATTGGGATTGAGCTCGAGGGGGAGTGTTGAGATATCGAGCTCCACTTGTGATATGCCAGGGTGACCATTGTGCATTTATGTCACCGACTTGTTAGCTGCAAATGCGGTTGGTACACCGCCCATGAATAATAGCTAGATGATAGCTATCCTTATCTACTCTAGTTCGTGGCTCAGTTAGTATGCCACCTTAGTTAGTTGAGTTTGGTTTTGAGACCCATATATAGTGTTCTTCTATTTCTCTGTACTAGAGTTCTTTTTGGCTTACACAACTAAGAAGAGGAAAACTGTTTTCAGCCTCCACCTTTGTGTGTATTCCCCCATTGTGTAAGTGAGAAAGCTACAAGTGAGACTCCTTCCTTCTCTCCCACAATCTTGACATGCACTCCTCCTCATCATCTGAGAATGATAGTTTGATTATAGCAAGTACATGCATCCAATCTCGCTCATCCTCTAGGCAAGGGATATACTTTATGAGTGGCTCGTAAGAGTTTCTAATCTACATGTCACCTTTCAGCATGGTGGAGATGGCATCCAGGTTGACTGGTGTGGCCTTCCATGTATCCATCTCCACTCTTACTACCTCTATTTGATTTCCTAGGAAGATCAAACTGCTTCCCCAGTCTTCTATGACCTGTGCATTGTGTATCTAGGGCCGCCCTAATAGGATATTATAGTCCACTCCCTTCATGAATATAAATTCAACAGAGAATTGGATCCTTGTGATCTTTAATGGCCAATTCTTTAATACTCCAAATGACTGCATTTTCATTCCATTGGCTAGGGTGACATTGCACCTAGCATTCTCAACATGCGGGTCACCCCAATCTTGGAGTATTGTGTGGCTTAGCACACTAACTCCTACCCATGTATCTACAATTCTCTTTCTCGTGGTGTCTCTCAAAGCTAAGACTAGTAAGACTATGTGCCTTTTGGTGCCTTCCCAAAAAGCATTGATGTGCAAGGACTTGGGCACCGAATGCAGCGTCAACGAGTGTAGTGTCAAATGGGTATTTGAGTTACTACGTCATGATCGTGAAGATCAGTTGCCCCTTGCTCCATTGGTCCTTCAACCCGCTACTTCAATTCTTACCATAGTGTCGGATGCTACCTAAGCAGATCTCCTAGGCTTAGAGTCATCAGGGTGGTTACTAGCATTGTGAGGAGGCCGTTACCTACTTGCCTCTCTCCTAACTCTGCATTTCTTGGCCAATGGCCCTGATTGGTTTGCTAGCCCATAGCATGTAGGCTTTTTTTAAGCGGCACTGCTTGTGGTACAACTGCGTTCCCTCCTGACCTTGGTCGTGGATGCAAGGTTGGTGTGCCTATGCTTGAGAGATCATTAATTTCATCTTCCAATATAGGCTCAGCATCCTTTAGGTGCTCCTGGGCTTCCTTTACCCACTCCTTGACCTTTTTGATAGCCTTGAGTTGGCACTTCAGGTTGGGGTACTCCCTAACCCTTGCACTTCCCTTCTTGGCCATCTTTGGAGCTCATGTTTCTACCTCTGCGTCTGTCACCTTTTTTTCCAGCAGGTAGTGTCATAGCGCTCTCAATTTTTAGCATGACCTTTGCATCATCTTTCTTTCTCCTCTGCCTTTTACTTTTCTTTCTGATTGAGCTTGCGTCTAAGTTGCTTGTTCCAAGAAATGATATGATGGCCTACTTTGTCTATGTACAGGTCATGACATATTGCAGGATGGGTGTATCCTCTCCGTTAAATGTCTCAACTCCGAACAACCCCAATGGCACAGATGGCTTGTTTGCCCCACTAGAGGGTGGTCTTCATCTAGGGCATTTGGTAAACATGTGAGTGATTCCACACTCTAGGCATCTAAGATCGCCGATTAGCCTACTCGCATTCAGGGTAGTGTGAGGAGATATGTCCTAGATGTCCACAAGTCCAATAGGATATTGATTCTTGGGTATGCCCTCCAAAGCCTCTACCTCTACCTCTACCTAAGGCCATCACCAGTACAGGTCGGTAATCCATGAGGATTGCATTGCCTCTTCATCATATGACACATAGGGATGCAAATAAGGTTCTTTGCCATTTGGCTCCTCCACGTAGTGGAATGGGAGCATCACTCGGTGGATGGGTTATGTACGGTCTAGGTGGCCTAGATATGCATGTAGGGTTTATCTCCATTGTAGGAATGGCTAGTTTGGCATCATTAAGTGCCAAGAGAGCCAATGGGGGGGCTCCCCTTTTGAAGAAGTTTTGCGGCCTATTAGCTAGGTAAGGGTATCCATATGGTTGTGAATACAGGAGTCTCCCCTCGGTAGTCAGCAATGCATGACATCGTGACCAAACCTACTGCAATTGGCACAAGGTTGAGACCTCAGGTCTTGACACTCGACTCTAGTAGGTGGTTTTTACCATAATACACACGTTGGATGTAAGGGCATATTGGTTGTCTCATAATTTCTTGTAATTTGGCTAGCTCCGTCTTCATCTCCGCTAGCTCTTAACTTGCCTCCGTGCCCTTTCCTTTATCCTGAGAACTTGGGCCACTTGACATTGAAACTCTTTTGGAGTTTCTAGTACTTTTCTCCTCTTAGGTTGGGCCCTTATAGCTTCTCTCTTTGAGCTGGTCATCCACTCTAATTGCCTTGTCAAAGAATCTAGCTAGCGCATCTCGCTCCAAGCTTGAATTGCCTGCCAAGGCCTTGTAAAATTCCTCACTTTGTATCCCATTGATGAAGACCATGGAGACCGCCCTTTTGGTAGGTCTCTCATCAGTTGGGATCCTCTTAAAGAGGCTCTACAAGTGGGCAATGTAGTCTCTTATGTCCTCCTTGTCTTTCTACTTGTGATGTTCATTAGCTGCACTAATAGGTTATCGGAGTATCCAAGCTCAGAGAATCTCTTAATGAAGAGAGTCTTGAGGTTGTTGAAGTCAATTTGCTCCGCAACATCCAGACTCGTGTACCGGGTCCTACCCTTATCTCCTAAGAATAGACCAAAAGCTTGTGAGTGCAAAGCAAGATCAGTGAGGCCGTTGGCCTCAAAAACTTGCTCGAACTGCTCCACAAAGCTATATGGGTCATCGTTTGGTTGGTACTTGCTCGGGGAAGTTACTATATGTATATTCTCTATATCATGTGCATTCAAGGCCTATTTATAAATATACTTATTTGTGAAATTTTCATGAATAAAAAAAACTATTTTCTATTCAATCTGTAAATAACCCATTTATATTACACCCTTCTATATGTAAAAAAATGGTATTTTCAAAATACTTTATTTTGGACCCACGTGATGCACACATATATTCATGAGTAACTTACCTGAGGGTACTTGTCTAGCTACTTAGCCACACGACAGGGATTCTTGATTGGCTCTTGGATCCTTGGTTGACACCTAATCCTACAAGTAACGAGGTTGCCATTGGAGCGAGGCTCTTCTCGAGAGAAGTGTTGTCTAGCAGTCACTTCATAAGAAGCTCACTCATAGCGTAAGTTCTCCTTCCAGTGCTCTTTCCATTTCTACATTAGGTCCTGTCCTATTTTAGCTTGCTAGGGCTAACACTCATTGAATATCGCCCTTTTCTATGTTCTATTGTAAGTTCTTGGCTTGTTTCTCCTCATTGTAGGTCACTATGCCATGAAAGCTTCCTGCGCTAGTCTCCTCTCCTCTTCGAGATCAGCTATGATATCCTCTAACGTCCTATTGTGGTGGTCTGTCTGGGTCAGTAGATCGTAGTTGGAAACTAGCCGTTGGATTTCTATCAAGAATCCACCTAGGTCAAGCTCTTTGTCCTATCCATGGTTAGTGCTTGACTCTGCCATGTTTGCAGTCTTGTGCTCCACTAGGTTGTCGATGAGATCGATCAAGTTGGGTAGATCCACTCCTCCAATGGTGTCAGTCCTTGCTTGGTGGTCCTACACTTAGGGTTCTCGATCACCCGACTACATTTTAGGGTCTTCTCCTACTAGTGGGTTTGTTCTAATGGTTAGCTCTGAGTGTGTTCCTTATTATTTACAAATACTCCTCAACTTAAACTTAAGCGCTATATGTGTGCGCGTGCTCTCTTCTGTGCATTGTGCAAAATCATGCTCTCAGCTTTTCAGTGCACTTTAAGTGATAAAATCAATGTGGGGTGCGAATGCAAAATGGAAATGCAACTCACGCTATTCCCCTTTTTTGTTTCAAAGCTAATGTGGCTCTAGGCGTGTTCCCTGGCTGCTTCTAAGCATTTTCTAGGGTCTATACTGCTCCTCTATGCTCGGTCAGGGTGAAGTTAGGGTCTATGAGTTGGTTTTGTCTCTAAGTGGAGTTGGTCTCTTGATTAGGGCACTAGAGGCTGCCTCTAGTCCATAGGTCACAATTTCTTCTGTTCTCGACTTCTGTAAGCCATGTCATTTATCTCAAGGGGTTTGGGAGTCTAGTTTAGCTAGTTCTAGTGTTAGAGGCTGGTAAATTTTCCATATTTTTGTTCTGCCTTGTTGGTCCAATTCCAAGAGTGTGTCTGACTGGACACACTTTAGGAAATCGGGTGGTCCTGTCGGGTGGTCTAACTTGAGGAGTTGGATAGTCCGAGCTTGATTGGGTGTGTCCGATTGGACACAAAGTGGTCTAAATGGCATGTCTTGGTGGGCTTGTCTGAATGGCACTAGTCCAACCGACTGACCAGTCGATTGACTAGTTCGACTTGTCTGACTCTGGGAGTCGGGGACGATGTCTGATTCTACCAGTCGAATGGTCCGATTGGTCAGCTGGATGTGGACTGTTGGTCCATGGTGGGCGCAAACATGAATGCTGGAATGATTAATGCTAGAGGTTCCCACGATTTATCTCCTAACCTGTAACCTTCTAGAACCAATTATTAGAATACGAGGAAGGCCCTAGAGGTACCTAGATTGTAGGATCGGAGTCAAAATTAGCATGCTCAATTCGTGTTGTACCTGCATCTCTCTCTCTCTCTCTCTCTCACTGAAGTGCAGAAATGAGCTCTTCCCTATTGGTTTTGGGATTTTAGGGACATGTCTAGCCCTCCTTAACCTTCCAACTCCATGTCTTGTATGCATTAAACTCCAAAACTCATTTTCTCCCTTTTCTTTTCCTATTTTGTATGTTTCACAGCAACAAAATTATACTATTTCCCTGCAAGTTATTGGTCCTAATCTACTCTAAATGCAACAAAAATCCAAAACATAAAACTCAAATGCTTCCTCCTACTTGCCTTATCACCACAAAACTGGAATACTTACCTATTTCAAAGATTAAAGTGCCTAAAACTCCTACCTATATCAAGCACTAGTTTGGGGGTGAAACCTTACTTCAATGCTCAATTCAAAATGCGCAAGCACTCAAGGCTTGGATTCATTGGTTGCGGCAACAAAACCAAAATTTTAGGAGCTCACGCTCAACTACCAAGACCCATGGACCGCTTATTACTCAAGCGCTTCAAGCCAAGCACTAATGGCTACCTCTCACACAGCTGATGTGTTATCCCTCTCTATGAGTGCAATGAGCTTACCTCAATGCCTGATTGTGTACCCTCCCCCTTCAAGCACATCGATAGCTCCACGATTGTGATGTGAGCTCAAGCAACCTCAAGCCTTCACCTTCAAGCTCCACCTTCCATAGCCGTGTATGAGAGAAGAGAAGGGAAGAAGGGAGGAGATGATGGAGAGCTTCTTCTCCTTGATCCCTCACCCTCACACACTCACTCCCTCATGCTCTCACACTCCCTCTCTAAGGCACACACAAGCAAGCAAGAAGGAGAGAAGAAGAGAAGAAGTTGAGTCCACTTTGCCACACACCAAAGAATGAGCTTCTCATTCACTTTTTGAGTTTATATACAAAGCCCTTATCCATTTGGGCACCCATCCCCTTTTTTACATGACCAGCCATTATGGCAAGGTCCTCTTTTCCCGTTCCCTTCTAGTTGCCCTTTCTCTTTACCTATTCCCTTCTACCCTTTACAATTTTCATAGGAGGGAGCCTAGGGCTCTTTTACAAAATTTTTATGGGAACCTTGCATTTAAAAATGTGCTTTTGCCTTTGGCTTAGCTTTTGAGGCCACCTTGCACTTTTGGCCATTTCCCTTCCTACTTCTTCCTTTGTTTTGGCATTTGGAGTTTTCTTGGACTTCTTTTTCTTCATTGAACTAGGGTTAACACATAGAAAGGAGAGCATGAAGGTGCTTGGATTGTCATCAAGAGAACACTTACACATGAGGAGTTGAAACCAAATGCAATGCTTATGAAGTGTGCAATTGATGTGTCTAATTTTTCGAATGAAAATTTGTGCACAAAAAAAAAATCACATAGATGCAAAACAGATAGAGTTTTTTTACGAGTTTCACATGTTGATGTACAACGGGCCAATGGGATTGTAAGAAGGTTCAGAGATATTGTATAATCCATTATGTTGATGCTTCTTCAATAGATAACCATTGCATTGTTTATCTTTGGATACTCTCATGCATTTGTGATCCATGTGTAAGTGGGCAATGGAGGAGATGCAAGAATAGGAAATTCATATAAGAATGAAAATATGTATCCATTGTATTGTTGCTAGAACTGGATAATGTAGATAGTGAAAAAGAGAAAGGGGATAGGGATAATGACAATAGTGAGAATACTATGGCAATGAGTTAGGGTGTTAACCTTCCAATGTACAATGGAAATCCTCAGAGATATTGTGTGAAATGTTGTCCATTACAGATAACTTTGTAGTGAAGATAACCAATGTCACCCAAGACTTCTAGCTTTTGTAATGCACCAAAGTCATGTGCCAAATAGAGAGAACACAAAAAGATAAGTTGCAGGAAATAATTGTTAGAGGTGGAGTTGTGCTTGAAGGCTCCTACTATGGCCAAGTGGAGGGAAGATGTGATACAAATGCAATGTAGACATAGTGATATAGAAGCCTATTAAAAATAAATGTTATTGCATGATTAGAAGAAGTATAGATTTAGTCACCTGCCTCATTGGCAAATGTTAACCCCAACACGAAGAAAGCAAAAGGAAATAAAAAAGACGCAGGGCAAAGGTGGAAAAAAGGTAGTCCGACTAAAGAAAGAATAGGAGAAAAGGCCAAAAGCACAAGGGCAACCTTAAAAGTCCAAGGCAAATGCAAAAGGGGAAAGACGCATTTTAAAGTAAAAAGGCGCACCTTGAAATCTTGTAAAAGAGCGCCGGGCTCTCACCCGTGCAATTTGTAAATGTAGATGAGCGGTGGAAAGGAAGCTAGGAAGATAGAAGAACAATGGGAAAAAGGGCCTACGCTACGGCCGGCCATGTAAAAAAGGGAAAAAGGGGATGACCGCCCAAAAGGGATTTAGGGTTTTGTATATAAAGTTGAAAAGTGAATGAGAAGCTCATTCTTGTGTGTGGCCAAAAGTAGCTCTCCTCTTCTTCTTCTTCTTCTTGTTCTTGCTTGCTTGAGCTTTTGCTTGAGAGAGGGAGTGTGAGAGTGTGAGGGAGTGAGTGTGTGAGGGTGAGGGACCGAGGAGGAGAAGCTCTCCATCTTCTCCTCTCTTCTTCTCTTCTCTTCTCTTGCTCACGGCAATGGATCTTGGAGCGTGGAGCTTGAGGATGGAGCTTGCTTGTTGAAGCTTGCACTTGGATCGTGGAGCTACCGGAGTGCGCGAGAGAGGAGGTAACTCGAGCGGCATGGAGCTAAGCTCACTACACTCGTAGGTATGGATGGCGCATCGGTTATGTGAGAGGTAGCCATTAGTGCTCGGCTTGGAACGCTTGAAACAATAAGCGGTCCGTGGGTTTTGGCGGTTAAGCGAAAGCTCCCACATTTTGGTTCCATTGCTGGGACCAACGGATTCAAGCCTTGAGCGCTTGCGCGCTTCAAATCGAGCATCAAAGTAAGGGTTTCCCCGAACCGGTGTTTGAGATAGGTAGGAAGTGAGGGGATTGAAGATGGTATTTGATCTCCTTGGCAAGTAGGTTTTTGTTTTGTTTGAGGTTTATGTTGTGAGATGGAGTAGTGTAGGTATTTACTTTGTGATTTGGATGCATTAGAGTAGGAGAAAACAAAGAAAAACAAAGAAAATTATCATTAGGGTTTGTCAAAACATGGAAAGAGGGTTTGATTTGCTTGCCGATTTGCATTTTGGAGTTTATTGGCTATTCCAAGTATATACAACTCTTCCCCTCCATCCATAGCTTTGATCTGGAGATATGTATGACAGGCCGTGACCTGAATCGTGTGATTCGGGCGATTTATCATCGCACCGGTAAAAAACGCACCGCGCTCGGCGTGTCCAAGTGACAACGATTCTGGGCCGAGTCCCAGAATCAGCCCTCGGCCCACTACCACTCGGACCACTTGACTCGACCCGTCCGAGCGACCCACTTGGCCTGGCCGACTCGGCTCAAAAACTCATTCCGCCCGTCCGAGCGACCCACTCGGCCCTTGGACATCCAGATTCGATTTGGCCGAATTTGACATTCGGACCAGTCACATTTGGCCCTTCCTACTCGGCCCTCGGACGGTTCAAATCGGGCACTCGAGCCCTGTAATTCAAACTTGTTGGGCCGAATTTAGATTTTCTCAAATTTTAACCTGAAGACAGTGAAATTAACCGAGAAACCATACATAGCCAAAACCATATCATAGATCGATCACTGGGCTGAAACTTAGAGCAAGTAGTTCAAAATTTGGCTATAAACGGTCCTCCGAATTGCGCATGGTGTTTACCGTAACGGCCCTGCAGGCCAGGGGGGACTGCCCCCCCCCGGACCCCCGCAAAGGGGGCTCTGCCCCCTCCGCACCTCCCCCAAGTAGGTTGGAGAGAAAACGCGCGCCGTGATAGGTCTTCCAAATTGGACCCTGGTGAAGTAATGGCTCTACACAAGCATGGATTCTCACTTGCAAAAGAGCAGCCAAAAGCCCATACCCGAATAGAGACAAACAGAGACCCTAGAACCTCAATGGGCCAATCTAGCCATCAAGGGCAAAAAGGCTACACCACGAGAACACAAAGACATTGTGTTCATACCATGTCTAGTCAGGGCGAAATGCAACATCAGCAAGCTATAAAGGCCAAGATGACTAGACATGACACTCTTGACAAGAGATGTACCTTGAGTAACACTGCACAAACAACCCAAGACGTTGGTGGAGAATCCACGTCTGGTCATGCAAGTGGGGACTCAAGGGCATCTGTCAGAAGGCTTAAATTTACAAGCCGAGACCCAGAAGATGAAGACATAGTACCACCTGCTTATCTTAGGGTCAAACTCACCGCAAAAAGAGAGCATGCTATTGATGCTCTAATTGATGAAGGAGCAGATTTTAATATCTTGACCTATAAATCATGGACCCTACTAGGCCAATCAGAGCTCACAACGACTAGTGCAACTCTTAGCCCTTATGGGGGACACCCACAAGCACTCATAGGGAAGTGCAAAATCCTTGCAACAATTGAAACAGAAAGCTTGCCTATCCTATTTCATGTTCCTCCAAATAGTGCTAGCTGCGGAAAAGAAACCCTCCTAGGAAGACCCTTTAAAAGGGCGACCAAGTGTGAGGCCGACTATGTAGCATAGAGGATACACCTGACACTACCGGGCGTGAGGATAGTCACAACCTTTAGCAAGGATGACCTCATCAAACCTCAAGGGAAAGGCAAGGAAGGTGCTGATGTAATAGCCAAGCCTACTAACGAGAGCAAGGACTTGTTAGAAAAACTGATGCAAGCACAGGTCGAACAGCGAGAACCAGTGAGTGAGGCCAGGCCTGAAAAAAGAAGGTCAAGAGACAATGCCAAGGATGGGCTTTGGACTTATAGATATCATAGAAGACCACGAAAGAAGTCCAAGCCTTATAGACGCAGGCATTGATGGAGGGTCAGCACAACGCCGCGATGGATATCCAAAGCGTTGCTACGTGCTCAAGGGTACTACGCAGGTAACCAATGGATTTGGGTACCAAAATCCCCTGCTAAACTGCCTCTATGAACTAAAGGCCAGAGTGCATCAAAAGCAATGAAGCACAGGAGGAAATCTAAGAGAAACTCTAGGTCTCAGAGCAAGAAACCAGACATGATGGTTCGAAAGAAAAAGCCTCAGCCTAGCATGCTAAATAGACAGATGTCATATGTGGCCATTGAGCATGCACAAAAAACGTTAGTGCCCAAAGAGCCTTTGATTTCCCAAGGGGAGAACAAGCACCATAGGCGCAACATTGCTCAAGGCAAGGCTGATCGCTCAACAAAGCAAATGGCACAATCGCCTAATAGCCTCAAGCAAATTCTCAAGTCAGCGCCAAGCCCACGTAGGAGTCCCAAATCTCCTACATCCTCTTCACCTAAATGGACACGGGAAGCACGGCAGCAGCAACCTCGTGCCGCTGCTCAACCTACACAAGTGAATGTGCAAAGGGCAACAAAAGGCATGACCACTTCTGATCTGCCCAAGGACTTGACACTGCAGTGTACCAATGGTAGCCAGTCCACTAAACTAGCTGCTACTACTTCCAATCAGGGACCACAGCAGTCACAGCCCTTGGCTGTGACAATGCCCCTTGTGGAATGTGTCCTTAGTTGTTTACCTGTGGAGGAGATGTCGCAACCAAATCCCTCGACAACTCCAGCACTTTCAAAGTGCCTAAAGCCTAGGCTTGAGGAGAAACCTCTCAAAGATGTGGTCAGGGAGGTGGCGCATCGAACCACTCAACCTGGCAAGGCTATTTAGCAGGCCACGGCCATGTCCCATAAGGACACACTAGAAAAAGAGAATACTGAGGCCCAACCAAGCACATGAACAATTGACCCAGTCCAAGGTCCCAAGTCATTGAGAGATGCACCTTCACTGACCAAGAAAAAGAGGAGAAAACAACAAAGACAACAACAATCACAGGTGGTTGTGGACCCCAAGAACATTGAGACGAAGGGCGCTGGAGAGCTGATGAATAAAGCATCGAGTCCATCCACCAATGAACACATTAATGCCTCTCCTAATAGCGATGAACCCTCAGACACATCCGTGTGCTCTAAAAAACCAAAGCAACAATTGCCATTAATAATTGCTTGCAACACTCTATCCACTGACAACAATAGAACTCACATTGATCAATCAAGAGTGGATACAACGCTGTCACAACAGGGTGACAAGGTCCTACCAGTCACACCCGAGAAGAACCATGACGAAATAGCAGCAAAACCTCAGGATAAATGTGAGAACCCCAAGAGCATAAGAAATCCTAGCGTTGACCAATCTTGCTCATCTAGGCCTGAGCCCCCAGCCATGCTAAAGCCTAAGGAAACTCTTAGAACTTTGCATGAGATAGCAACCAAGCAAGCCCTCGTTGAACATAGAAGTGTCACAGAATGCTTAACTGAGTTGGATGCTAAGCTCAAAGTGGTCACACGTGTCTACGTCCTTGCGGACATGGGCACAATCCCCAAGGAGCAGCTTGGAGATTACTTGTCCTTCCCTTTATCTTGGGAAGAGCAGGAACATCTTAACAAGCACTATGATAGGCTCTTGTATGAACGCATGTGACTCATCTCTGACGAGAAAGCTGACGAACTACGCTTAACTGTCACGTTCAATGAAGTGCTCTATCAACCGAATCTCATAGACATAGAGCAACTAAAGCGACTAACAAAGGGCCGAAGTCAATTTGAACAGGGTTGGTGTGAGAACCGCATTGCAATGGTCGAACTAGGGGCTCAGATCATGACAGTCTCTGAGGAGCGATTGGCCAAATGACGGTCTCAAAGAGACCCAACCTATGTGGCACCAACTTCCCTTCGAGTGCTAACTGGCATTCGGGGTACGGACTTAGTTGGAACTAGCCTAGAGAGCCCTTTGATTGATAAGGTTCTCACTGAGGAGGAGTTACACATTGCTAGTAGACTCGGACAAGGTTCCATGCTGCTCGATGTAGCAAAATATCTATCCGTACTGAGTAAGCTGCCACGAGTGCTGGATGTGTGTGCCACGTTCCAGTACAACCGTGAGTTCTACAATTGGTTCTTATCCTCGTGAAGTGACATGGATTCATAAATATGTATATAAATAAAGGCTGATTTTTGTGTCACCATGTATAAACAATATCAACACACACAAGCAATGATAGTCAAGCGCAGGAGAAGAGTTGGGTCTGATAGGCTAAGCTTCTCAAGTCCTCCTCTCATCACTCATTCAAAAGCCGGGTGACCATCCCCACATCCATGTGAAGGGCATGCAACCCACATTACCGCCATAGGAAGCCTTGACCAATAACTCTGATGGTGTAGACATGGTATAGTCCCTTTCTATCCACCTTCTTCCCTTTCCGGTCTATCCTTCAGAGGAGGAGCCCTGCCTAAATCCATGACCGCCAGCCGAGGTAACTCAACATGAACCAAGATCTGCTAAGGGCAGGAGGCTAAATATACATCACGAGGGCCATCCCTCTACAACAAGCACTGCATGCCTACCCCTCCCCTCCTCGTCCTATGCGCTTGATAGCCCGCACTATAATCCCTTACATATGAATGGTCTTATCATGTAATAAATCCTAATCTTTGAATCTCATCTTACAGGTCCCCGTGCGAGGAAAGCATGGAGAACCAAGGGCAGCTAGCTTGCAAGGACGCTCTTCATAGCCGACGGGAACATCCAGCACATGCCTCTCCGTCGATGCGCTATGTGCCCACTCTTAAAAGGTACTCCAAGAAATGCGGCCCCAAGCGATACCGCCCCGGACGAAGGCCGAAGAATCCACGGGCAAGGGGAGCGGACACTCAGGGAGGCACACAAAATGTGGCAATGCTAGTTGCACATACCCCCAACGCATGCTTGGGCACCATGTGCTCACGAAGTGACAAGGCGGCCAGGGATAGGGCAGAATTTAATGAATTATTTAAAGACATTCTGAAAACGGTAGCGGCCTAGGACCACACCATTCATGTCCCGACCGACATGTTCCCTGCCCAGCCTCACGGGAGCCCCGCACTAGCACCACCCCGTCACCTAGCCAACCGAACTCACCCCGCCTATCGACTAAATCCCTATGATGTGCAAGTAGCTCGACAAGTTAGCATGCCAGAACATTTTGTTTTTTGATGAGTAAAGGGGCAAGATCCCCACTTGCACACATCCCACATCGCATGGCCCAAAGCACATTCATGGGCCACGCTCCCTTTTTGGGTCAAGCTCTATAGTTGGCTCATGGCAGTCGCTACCTCAATCGTACCAACATCGCGTGTGTCGCAAGGAGGTTTGCAATATCTCAAGTGTATCTCCCCATCTCAACAACTGCTTCTCTAACAACGAGGCTAGGGCACAATCATCATTGCACTATCCATTTCCTGAGCCTTTGAAGCTTGACATTTTCCAACCCATTGAAAGGCTGATAGCCTCAACATATTGTAATGGTTGTACTCAGGCAAGTCCGGGAAAAAAAAACAAACAAACAAAAAAAGCACAAGAAAAAGAAAAAAAATAAAGAAAAAAGAAAAAAAGAAAAGAAAAGAAAAGAAAAAGAAACGAATGAAAAGATAAGAAGCACCCACGATCACAGCACAGCACCTAGAGGTCCTCAAATTAGGTACGTCTAGTGACCCTGGTCGACTGGCTTCGTCCCTAGTCCCCTAGCCCTTTACCATCACCCACAATTGTTCAGGGCACATCAAGGGCAGGACATACCTGGGGAGCTTGTCTCGCCTATGGTTAGACCTGTCACCTTGACCCACTTGCACAATTCTCTCTTGCACTCTGCCTTAGTACCATTGCAATCAGTGGTGATAAGCACTGCACGATTCGACATGAAAAGTACACCATACTCATCAAGCAAGTCCAATAGTTTCCAGCTACTGAAAGTGTGGTGTCCTTGTATTCAATTATGCTACGTCGTGCAGTCACAATGCAAAGGATGTCTCATATACCTTCACGTGTACTTCTTCTCCACATGGACAACTTTGCTTCATCCACGCATTGTTATGAGAAACTAGCCCACGGTCTTCTAACTATGTAATATCTAAGTATGCACGAGCACTCACATAATATCTGCACCGAAGTATATCCACAATTTGGGTCCTCAAGTGCAGGACAATACTCTAGGCTTGCTTAGAGTTCGACCTGTCTCCCAAACTAATCAAAATATGTCTTGTGCACGATAAGAAGACTAGCACTACCCCTTAAGGAGAGACCACATGCGAGGTTTTTCAATTGCAGGTATAAGGTGTTGTTCACTCTTCATCAACACTCAACTCTGAATGCTTATCCCTTACCATCTGACAAGCCCGCAAAGAATCGTCATGTGCAGAATCCCCAACAAACCAACACTTGTGCTGGCCATCAATGCAATCCCCAACACAGAATAGCCCTACCACCAACTCCAACAACCTTCCACCAGCCACCTTGGCCACCAACAGGCCCCCAGGACCTTCTGCCACACCACCACCAATACTCCTCCACGGAAACCACAAGTGTCCTTGTCACCCACGTCTTCGGTGCATGCTACAGCCTGCTACCTACGACGGTGAGTGCCATGGAACTGACACTCGTCTAGGAGGGGGGTAATGTTAACCCCAACACCAAGAAAGCAAAAGGAAATAAAAAAGACGCAGGGCAAAGGTGGAAAAAAGGTAGTCCGACTAAAGAAATAATAGGAGAAAAGGCCAAAAGCACAAGGGAAACCTTAAAAGTCCAAGACAAATGCAAAAGGGAAATGCACATTTTAAAATAAAAAGGCGCATACTGAAATCTTGTAAAAGAGTGCCGGACTCTCACCCGTGCAATTTGTAAATGTAGACGAGCGATGGAAAGGAAGCTAGGAAGATAGAAGGACAATGGGAAAAAGGGCCTAGGCTACGGCCGTCCATGTAAAAAGGGGAAAATGGGATGACCGCCCAAAATGGATTTAGGGTTTTGTATATAAAGTTGAAAAGTGAATGAGAAGCTCATTCTTGTGTGTGGCCAAAAGTAGCTCTCCTCTTCTTCTTCTTTTTTTTCTTGTTCTTGCTTGCTTGAGCTTTTGCTTGAGAGAGGGAGTGTGAGAGTGTGAGGGAGTGAGTGTGTGAGGGTGAGGGACCGAGGAGGAGAAGCTCTCCATCTTCTCCTCTCTTATTCTCTTCTCTTCTCTTCTCTTCTCTTGCTCGCGGCAATGGAGCTTGGAGCGTGGAGCTTGCTTGAAGCTTGCACTTGGATCATGGAGCTATCGGAGTGCACGGGAGAGGAGGTAACTCGAGCGGCACGGAGGTAAGCTCACTACACCCGTAGGTATGGATGGCGCGTCGATTATGTAAGAGGTAGCCATTAGTGCTCGGCTTGGAACGCTTGAAACAATAAGCGGTCCGTGGGTCTTGGCGGTTAAGCGAAAGCTCCCACATTTTGGTTCCATTGCTGGGACCAACGGATTCAAGCCTTGAGCGCTTGCGCGCTTCGAATCGAGCATCAAAGTAAGGGTTTCCCCGAACCGGTGTTTGAGATAGGTAGGAAGTGAGGGGGTTGAAGATGGTATTTGATCTCCTTGGCAAGTAGGTTTTTGTTTTGTTTGAGGTTTATGTTGTGAGATGGAGTAGTGTAGGTATTTACTTTGTGATTTGGATGCATTAGAGTAGGAGAAAACAAAGAAAAACAAAGAAAATTATCATTAGGGTTTCTTTTGTCAAAACATGGAAAGAGGGTTTGATTTGCTTGCCGATTTGCATTTTGGAGTTTATTGGCTATTCCAAGTATATACAACTCTTCCCCTCCATCCATAGCGACTCATGTATTGATGTATTGATTTTGATTTATTATAGATACCAAGATATGGAACTGAAATATTTCAATTTTTGGTACAATAAGTACCAAATTGAAACTATAATTACTAAATTTGGTATTGTAGGTATCAATTTTAAAATTACAAGTAATGATTTTAATAATGTACATTTCAATTTTGGTATTGTAAGTGTCAATTTTCATATTGTAATATCCAAAGTTAGAGTATAGGTATTGAAGTGGATATCATACATGAAGTGGAGGAATGCAATGTAGACATAGTGATATAGAAGCCTATTAAAAATAAATGTTATTGCATGATTAGAAGAAGTATAGATTTAGTCACATGCCTCATTGGCAAATGTTAACCCCAACACGAAGAAAGCAAAAGGAAATAAAAAAGACGCAAGGCAAAGGTGGAAAAAAGATAGTTTGACTAAAGAAAGAATAGGAGAAAAGGCCAAAAGCGCAAAGGCAACCTTAAAAGTCCAAGGCAAATGCAAAAGGGGAAAGGCGCATTTTAAAATAAAAAGGCGCACCCTGAAATCTTGTAAAAGAGCACCGGCTCTCACCCGGGCTCTCACCCGTGCAATTTGTAAATGTAGATGAGCGGTGGAAAGGAAGCTAGGAAGATAGAAGGACAATGGGAAAAAGGGCCTACGCTACGGCCGGCCATGTAAAAAAGGGGAAAAGGGGATGACCGCCCAAAATGGATTTAGGGTTTTGTATATAAAGTTGAAAAGTGAATGAGAAGCTCATTCTTGTGTGTGGCCAAAAGTAGCTCTCTTCTTCTTCTTCTTCTTCTTGTTCTTGCTTGCTTGAGCTTTTGCTTGAGAGAGGGAGTGTGAGAGTGTGAGGGAGTGAGTGTATGAGGGTGAGGGACCGAGGAGGAGAAGCTCTCCATCTTCTCCTCTCTTCTTCTCTTCTCTTCTCTTCTCTTCTCTTGCTCGCGGCAATGGAGCTTGGAGCGTGGAGCTTGAGGATGGAGCTTGCTTGAAGCTTGCACTTGGATCGTGGAGCTATCGGAGTGCGCGGGAGAGGAGGTAACTCGAGCAGCACGGAGGTAAGCTCACTACACCCGTAGGTATGGATGGCACGTCGATTATGTGAGAGGTAGCCATTAGTGCTCGGCTTGGAACGCTTGAAACAATAAGCAGTCCGTGGGTCTTGGCGGTTAAGCTAAAGCTCCCACAGCAAAGGTGGATAGGGGTAACATGGCTTCATCATCTTTGGATCCATCATCATATGGCATGCTATTGCATATGTTCTCATACACATCAAAGCTTAATCTATACTAACTTTGAGTGTCATGTATGATATCCACTTCAATACCTATACTCTAACTTTGGATATTACAATATGAAAATTGACACTTACAATACCAAAATTGAAATGTACATTATTAAAATCATTACTTGCAATTTTAAAATTGATACCTACAATACCAAATTTAGTAATTATAGTTTCAATTTGGTACTTATTGTACCAAAAATTGAAATATTTCAGTTCCATATCTTGGTATCTATAATATCAATTACCGTATTGTACATTATAAGATTGCTCTCAAAAACAAAGAAGTGGCCATTTTAGAAAACGCAAATTAAGATGATCCATAACATTTTATACCACCTCTTCGATCATGTGTGTCTCCAATTGAACATGGTTGCACCAAATATAGTGCTAGTTAGAGCACAACTTGTTATCTCATAGTACCAAATTTGGTACTATGTAATGTCGGATTGTTAAGACATTTATGAAAATTTTTGAGAAGCATAACATAAGCTACTTCAAAACACCAAATTTTTCACTTTAAACCCACATACTATCCATGTCACACCACAATACCAAATGTGGTACTATCAATTTTACACTTTACTGCTAAATTTGATACTCTGTAGTACAGAAGTTGGTGATATGCCATTTAGGCATCAAGCCAAAGTAATAAAAGCTTAAAAAAGCACAAGAGGTATGCCAAAACACCACTTCTATCTTTGGATAATACTATAAACATCAAATAAATGTTAGAAATACGTCAAAGAGAGTGTAGTATGGACAAGACAAGACAAAGTGTGATCCATGGTACAATGTATCAGTCAATCTTAGGGGGATCAAATCAATAGGAGTATCCCTCCCACTGAATGAAATAATTAGCAAAATGAGGGGGGAGATATCACCTTTTAGACAAAAAAAACTAGTGCTTGTGACTATATATTGTTGGGTAGGCATCCTTATTTGTAATCAATGTCCAAGCATAGTCACCATAGAAATGATGATGGGAATACTCAAAGGTGATATAGACAAACACTGACATCACTTTTGACATATACTGCTCAGGTTTGTAGAGTGATACATATTCATAGCATAGAGATCAACTAGAAAATGTACTCAAGTCTTAATCCAATATGTATATTTCTAAAATCAAAATCAATACATCAATCAAGGACAAAATGGTCTCGACACAGTTCTCTAAAAATAGAAGGGAACTAGACAATTGTAAGATACAATGACCAAGGTAGTACTACTGCCAAACACAAGGGCTAGAAGATAGTACAATATAAGTTTTGTTGTGAGAGCACCTAGGATGCTAGTCAAAGAAGACTTGATAGAAATGTCGGAAAGGATATGGCATCAGGCAAGAGGACCCTTTGTTGCTCAACTCCTATGGATATACATATGCTCGAACAATGGTGATTTTCTTCCTTCCATTATACAGGCCACTACTGCTTGAAACAAGACATTCTCTCCACCCATGTATCGTGCTCAATAGCCTTTACTACATCTACACCTATTGGCTCCTTAATGTGCTAATGGTGACTTTGGCTTAAATTTCACTGACTACCACTGCCTTTAACACTGGCACACACTTAATCTTGCTCCTCTTACCAGCATTTAACCCAAGATTTCATTTTTTTGCCCTTCTTTTCCATGTTTCAATCTGTTATATAGCATCAAAAACCCTACAATGTGCTCACACTATTTTGATCCTATCCTATCTAATGCAAGAAAAAATCACAAGATAGGGTTCATGCTTCTTTAGCCTACTCATCTACACATCCAAACCCAAAAATACTTACTTATTTTTTACGATTAATATACTTAAATCTGTTATCTACCTCAAGCTACGATTCGGGGATGAAATCCTTACTTCGATGCTTGATTTGAAGAGTGCAAGCGCTCAAATTTGAATCCGTTGGTCTCAACAACGGAACCAAAATATAGAGGTGAATCTCAAACTCAACTGCCAAGACCCACATATTGATTATTGTTCAAGCGTTTCAAGCAAGCACTAATAGCTACCTCTCACATAGCCGGTGTGCCATCCCTCTCTACGAGTATAGTGAGCTTATCTTGATGCCCGATTGGGTTGCCTCCTCTTTATATACAAAGCCCTAAATCCCTTTTGGGTGGTCATCCCCTTATCCCCTTTTTTTACACGACCACAGCCGTGGCCTAGGCCCTTTTTCCCATTGTCCTCCTATCTTCTTAGCTTCCTTCCTTTCGCTCATCTACCTTTACAATTTGCACGGGTGCTCTTAAAATAAATCATGGTGCGCCCTACACTATTTTGTAAAAGTATTGACTTGTGATTTTTCTTGTGCACCTCTCCTTGATTTAAGACTTTTTTACACTCCTTGTGTTTCCTGATTTCGTTGTCTTCTACTTTATATTTTTTGGATTTTCCACCCTGTTCATCTGAGGGTTAACAAAATGTCTTGGTTCCTTGTCATAGAAACACCTTGGAGTCTCATTGCTCCTTCCTGTGGGTATAAAGCTTTCTAATGCATTTGATTTGGCCTTCTTTGTCTTGTTTGGTTGGTATTGTCCTTGGTCTCTTTTTGCATAACCTTGGAAGTTGCCCTTATCTTGACTATTTTTGTTCCAAATTTTTGCATTTCTTGGCCTTTGTTCAATCTGCTCAGCTATTGGAGTTGTTGGAATCAATGCATCTTGCAAATTCGATCATCTCATTGATTCAAGACGTGTATTCAAGGGCAGATTTTGACCATTGCAAAATTTGGATACTTGCTATGAAACATCCATTGTAGATGCATATTTTAGAAGTGTTACAAATTTGGAGTAGTAGGCTTCTAGGCTTAGGCTTAACTACTTTAGATTGAAGAACTCATTCATCTTCTGGGCTTGATATGTGGGTGGAAGATATCTCCCATATAATGTGTCCTTAATTTTGTCCCAAGTGATAGCACCTTTAGGCATTATTTGGTCCTTGCACCATTGTTTCCACCAAAGACGGGCATCTCCTGTGAGTTTTAGTTTGGCAATCATGGCTTGATTTGACGATGCAATCCTCCATGTAGCAGTGAAATAGTCTTCCATAGATTCTATCCATGTTTTTGCTTCAATTGGAATGTCCCTTTCTTTACCATCAAACTCTGGTGGCTTGTATTGCTTGAGAAGAAATTTATTCTCTTGGGCTTCCGTAGTATTGAGATTCGGGGTGACATTCTGAGGATTATGCAATTTTATGATCAAATTTTTTTCCAATCATATAAAAAAAAAAGTTTACTTGCTTACTATACCTCATTAATTTAGGAAGGAAATTACGTACTATTTGTCCTTCCGATAATGATCAGGGTTTATAATTCAAAAGAGAGTTTTGATTTTTAATTAGGAAAAAAAAACTCTATCTACTATTTTTGATTTAGCAAGGAGACAAACGGATGGACAAGAATAATTATTTACGCCAATAGGAAGGAAATATATTATTCTAGTAGTTTAGGAGGTCATATTATTCTTGGAAAAGATTTTCTGCCACAATCTAGGCATGGCATTGCGATACATTCATCACATAGTAATTAGGATTCTGAGAATAGATATCCAAAAATCCATATTTCAGAGGAAGAGTAGATAATCCATATTTCTTGTAGTTGCGGCAATGGAAGCATCCTACAACCATGATTTGATTAGCTGGTATAACCCTTGTAATGTCCTCATAGATGTACCGATTAAGTTTGATCTGTCGCCCTCTGGTGAATATGTTTAAGTTTACTTTGGCCTCATAGAAGCGATAAATATTGGCAACCTTAAGGGCTTCCATTCACCTTATTCTCTTTAAATTTTTTTGGAGGTAAGCAAGACGGTTTTGCATCAATGTAATAATACCGTTTGATTAACATCCATCACCTTTTGTAATACAGGGGTGAAGGATTATATATCTGATGTAATATCTGCATCATCTGGTTTCTATAGCTAAAACTAGAGGAGTGAATTGTAGAAAATACATAACTTGCAAAATCAAGAATTGTTTCCAAGGTTTGTCTTTTTGCTAGAAGTCAAGAACATATATCAAAAGGAGAAGATTTCACTATTTAAGGAAATGATATTTTTTTGTTGTAAATATAACTAGTTTTATTTACTTGCATCGTGTCCTACATCAACGTGCACTCTGATAACAATCATCACGTGCCGCCTAAGCTATTTCTTAGTGGTACATTCTTAGTAGCCCATTAATAGATGTCCTAGGAAGCGCCATCCGGGATTTTGATAAAATCATTAGAGTTTCTAACTAGGCTCGCTTGAGTCTACCCCGTAGTGGAAGTTCCGACCGCTCCCATGAGAATCAACCTAAGATTTTCTTGTCAAATTTATTAATAGCGGCAAATTATTATTAGCAGATTCTAAAGTGATGTGAGTAAGTCTTTCTAGTTTCTAATGGTCCATCAAGTGCAATTTTTATTCCTTCTTAGGAAAGTTCTCGGCTTATCGAGACCACCTAGCTATAGGTTTGGATCTGTCCATCCTCCCACTTCCCTCGAGAGAGTAGTTTTAGTTATCTATTTACCTACCACTTTATCTTCAAGATATAAAAATAGCTTCTTTGAATTATCTGTTGATACAAAATCGTTACATACCTTTTCTTCATGACACAAAAACAGAGAAGCAAATCCTTCTTAATAGTTCCCTTTCGAAAAAAAAAACGACCTTTACAATGTTTTCTATTCAAAATATTATTCTCTCCAAGTTTTGTTCCCCAACTAGTATTGGAACTTCCAGACACAGTTTGGAAATCAAAGTATAGTTGGCAGTTTGTAAGAGCCTAAGGAGTTTATGACCAGAGCCTCCTGGTATCCTCACCTCCTCCTGTCGGACTAGAGTTCTCTACCACAAAACCTTTCGCTTGTCATGATTGGTCTAAACTCACTAATGTGAAACAAAAAAAGGAAAAACCCCTTGGAGTAGGTTTCATTCATGCTAGCCTTAGGGAGGTCTAGTGCCATCAAGAACACTGCCTTAGTCAGCATTCTATGTTCACCAGAATACTGCCTCAGTCAGTAATCTGTCTTAGTCATCCATCTTTTAGCCTGATGATTTTAGAAAAGATCAGTATCTATCTTACAATCACAAAAATCTTATTTCGAATTCATTATACATAATCTTTTGACAAGTTTATTTCCAAGGCAAATCTTTTCTTCCAAAGATAAAAATATCGATGAAAATTAGCATAAGTGGCAAAATAACATCGAGACAAATCAACATAAGTGACAATACCTTCCAATAGTTTTCATGGGACTTCCTTTTCCTTGGGGATTAGTTTAGACTGAATTCAAGCAAGAATTTTATACTTGAGGATAACTCCCTTGGAGTTTTGTGGGTTTTTGCCCACAATAAAAGAAAATCTTGGTTAGTTTAATTACGAACATTATCATTTGGCAATTGCATCTCAAGGTCTCTTATATACCAAGGATTAGCATTGGTGATTACCCATCAAAGATTTTGTTTGATCAACACAAAAAAATTAGAAAGATTAAATCTTTTAGGGCACAATACCTTTCTCGTACTTGCTTAGGTTCATCTTGTACAAACCCAAGTTACCCCTTGGAATTCGCAGTTAAGAATTCCTCAAAGAAATTATATGCAAGAATAGAATAAAATCTTATTTTACGCACACAGCTTCTATTACGTGTTCAGGGATAAAGGCACGCTAGTTGTTTTTATTTAAGAAAAATAGTACCTAAAGGTCCATGATGGGTACTTGGATGATGGTATTTGCAGTTTTGTTTGCAATTTCTGTACTCAGCATTCAGTTGATAGTAATTGTGTCCATAGTGTTATTGGCAGCTCTTGCCTCCATGACCTTCGTAGCTTTCTTCTTTGGGGCCATAGTCTTTAATAGTGAGATCACAAAAAGGAGAATTTGGCGAAGGAGCTTGGGGGTAATTAGATTGACATAATTTTAATTGACGGGGGGAAAAAGTGATTACCAAGAATTTTGAGAAATCGAGAAGAGTATTGATTCCACATGAGAGAATAGATTAGAAGGGATGGAGAAATTGAATTGGAGAGCTCGTGGAGTATCCTCCTTGTCTTCTTGACGAGGAATTCCGATACTCACGCTTCTCTTGCCCCACTCCCTCTTGCACTATATTCCTCAGAATGGCCTCTCCTCTCTTGCTTTAACTACTCTCAACAGCTTCCCATGCCTCTTATTTATAGCTAAAATAGAAAAAAGGGTTGTGGCTATGAAGACGAGCTCTTTATGGAGGGGATCTTGGAAAAACCAGTAATCTGAAGCTTCCAAGATGTAATCTGATGCTCAAACCATAAATGTGATGGTCCCATTGGCTCCAAAAAAGGGGGGGGGTAAAACCTCTGGACATCTAGTCAGAATTCTTCGAGATCACTCCTTTTCTCCCTATTCGAAGTGTTGTTTACTACTTGTAAATTGCGATTGCAATGCACACGATTTTGCCAAATCTTCTTTTTGCATTAAATCTCTAAAACTGCTGAAAAGCCACTTGTTTTTTTACATGACACCTTGTTCTAGAAGTTTCCATATTCTTTAGAATATTTACAATAAATAATATCAAAAAGATAAAAAATATACTAGTTTTGTTCAAAAATCTAGTATTTTTGAACCATCCATACTATAGACACTGACTCTAATGACTAATATGGCTCATAACTCTCATTCACATGGTAGCTTTCATGACGGGTGGCTATAGTCCTTGTCAATTTGGAAAAATATTGGGTTACAATCCTTGGGTCTTTTTGCATGAGCTCTTCTCTATGTAATGAATTTAGAGTTCTTCAAGTCCATTTTGTGAGAAGTCGAAAAGATTTTAAATCAAAGTTGGGATATCACAACAAACAAGAGGAAGCTCACTCAAGAACATAATAAGAGAGATGGAGGCCAAAATATTTTTTTGCTAGTATTTTCTTCTTCTTTCACACATAATACAATGTACACAAAGTATAGATAGGATATAACATAAAGGAAAGTGCCCTACTAAGTCAAACAGTGTATAATTGACTATAGTAATCGAACTGGCGCTATAACTATACTAGTTGTAGGTACTTGCAACAAACTAAATATAAGTGATAATTCAATGGCCATGTGAGGATTATAATGACTATTAATGTGCTAAGTGTAGATGTGCAGATCCATTATCAATATTTGTGCATATTCAACTTGATATCTTAGTACTCTTCCTCAAGCTCAACTATATCTCTGCAACTCCAAGTAAGCTTCAAAAATTTCAAAGCTTCTCTACACCCAATACCTTTGTGAAAATGTTAGCTATCTAATCTTGTGTGTTGACATATACCAAGTCAATCTATCCTACAAGTACCTTCTCTCCCACAAAGTGGTAATGTACCTCAATGTGTTTTGTCCTCGCATGAAAAACTGGGTTCCTGGCAAAGTGTATGGTACTAATGTTATCACAGTGAATGATAATTGGACCACACCATCTCCTTGCACATCCAAATCACCCAATAACTTTTACAACCATACCTCCTCACATGCTACCATAGCAATACATCTATACTTAGCCATTGTACCTGATAAAGCAAACATAGGTTGTTTTTTATTGCTTCATGTAGTTGTTGCACTACTAAGGGAAATCATGAATCTACTGGTAGATCTTATGTCAAAACATGCTACCAATCCAATCTACATCTATGTATCCAAACACTTGTATATCTTTACCTATCTCATAAAAAAGTCCATAATGCAAAGTGGCCTTCACATATCTCAATATACATCTAACTATATCCAAATGAGGCTTCCTAAACATTTGCATAAACTGACTGACAAGGCCAACACCATAACTCAAGTCGGGCATTCTGATAGTCATGTAAATCAAAATATCTACATTAGGAAAATATTGACTCAAAAAGGGCATCGTAAGAATTTGATTAGGAATTCTTAATCTTGGATTAGTCCCTCTTCAATGATCATCATTACATGCCTTTTTGTCTCATGGCCCCCCTACATTCCTCGGCTCCATCCACTTTTTGTGGTGGATCCTACCTAGAAAGGAGGGGGTCTCCCTTTCTTCACCCTAGTAATTAGTCATTTCATCCTCTAAGTTGGGACCACCACTCTTTCAAAAGTGCTACATTATTAACTAGGATTCATTTTTGTTCCAAGAAATGACTTTTAATAAATTTTTACAAACAAAACATATTTTTAAATAAAAATATAGCCAAGCATATTGCAATTTGAAATTTTCTATATATTTTTTTTGTGTTAAAGGCCCTCTACATAAGTTCATCCTCCAAGAAGGGACCACACTCTTCCAAAAGTGTCACGTCAGTAACTCAGAATGATTTTTGTCCCAAAAAATAAAAATTTTAAAAAATTCATAAAGAAGAGGTTTCTTTTTTTCAAAGAGCACCCAATCATATTGCAAGTTGAAATACCCATTTTCTATACACTTTTTTACATTGAAGGCCCTCAAAGTTAGTTCATATTTTTTAATACCCATACTTGTGAGACCTCAAACCCTGCAAAGGTAGTTATATACTTAATTTATGATCCATTACTCCTCCTAATTACCACATCATAGCAATGAGAACTAATTTTGACCCAAAAAGTAACATTTTTTCCCTCCCTTCTCAAAACATGGTCTTTTTAATATCTATTGGTGCCTAACCATATTATATATTTTTCATGCATTTAAGTATTTTTCATACACTATTTTTCCCTCTAGTCATTCCAAATAAGTATTATCTCCCCATGAAAACTTAATCTACTCTATTTTCTCTCCCACTCTAATGGAATCAATTGTAAGGGAAAGGTGGATTTGCATGTTTGTGTAGATGAAGATTATGCTATTGCAAAGTCCCCTTATAGCAAGCATGGACTAGATGCAACAATTTCTTCCCATTATTGTTTTGAGAGAAATAAAAATATTGATCATTGGGTGGATGATTCCTTGTGTCCTAATAATCCTAGCACCTGGGCTAAATTCACATTTCAATTCCATTTCTTTGTTGCATACATTTGTCGGCAGCCATGGTGAAAATGGTCTACTAAGGTATTGCAAACAGTTAGATGGAAATATACATATGCATAAATATTATCATTCGATGTTAAACAACACTCATCAATCTTTGTTACAATCCCAAGGTTCTTTAAATGTGTTGCAAAAAACCCTACAATATCAACAAATCAAAGTGCAGAAGCTTGAAGAAGAATTGAAGCAATATAAAGACAAGGGACAAGACATGGCAATGGACATACAAAGAAATTTAACCTTGGAGGAGAAGAATTATTTATTAAAATCACTTTTGGAGAAAATGGAGAAGAATAAGAACATTGCAGAAGCAAAGCTGCAAAGGTGCAAACAAAATCCCATGGGTTATAAGGAAAGAAAATGTTAATTACTTCCAATGCTATCACTATCCTTGAAAGGTAGTGGAGTCCAGAAAAGACATGTGAAAGCATTCAGGTTTGTCATTTTTTATTGAAAGACAATCTAAATCTACTTTATTCCCTAAAGATATCTATTTTTTCTCAGAAACTTTTTCAATGATGCTGGAGACCAAGGTAAGGGTCGGCAAGCAAATGGAGCTTCTAAAGGCATTCTTAAAATTCAAGCATTTGATTGGAATTTTGAGAGACCCTCGACATCAAGCCCTTTGGCTTGCTAAACTGAATAAGGTTCTTATAGATGTTCTTAATAGTTTATCCATAGAGGAAGTTCAAATAGCATGTGATACAACCAAGGTTAGTTGACAAGGAAGTTCAAATAGCATGTGATACAACCAAGGTTAATCAATAAGGCTTTGAGGCCATATACGATATGATAACAACTACATTGGCTCATAGCAAAATAAAGCACATGATTTTGCCACGTCCATTTCGGTTGAGAGCTATAAGACGAGCACAAAATATATTCATTTTACTGATTCAGTAGGAGATTATTTTTTTATATTGGAAAAATAGAAGTGGAGGAAACTAAAGATAAAACTATTTATTATGACTATGATAACTTCAACAATATTTTTGTTCACCTAGTTAAGTTACAATGTGCCATGGCTCATTTCTACAAGGTGCAATGCTTGGAAGGTATTGACTTGTCCTAATTTAATATTATGGACTCAATATAGTACACTTTTTTCTCCTAGGTTTGTACCAACTATGATTGCAAGGTTTTGTTTCAACCTTGGAGCTTATTATCAAGATTGAAAAATGCCAAATCATAAAGGAATGCAAGTTGGAGAGGGTGGGCCTTACATTAATGAATTATGCCATGGCCAATGCAAAAGATAGAATTCTTGTCCAACCTTTTAGTGTGTAGTCATAAAAGGAAATTTGGTAGCTAGCAATAACCAAAGTGCCCAAGGAGACCCATAATGTTTCCTCTTGGATCTTCCAACATAATCTATATTTGGATAATTTTCGAGCAAACAAGTGGAGATAAATCCTACATGGGAAGGATTCTAAGTTATTGAAGTTACATATCAAGTATGTATACACAATCAAGCCTTGCTCTATACATGAAGCAACTATTGAGAAAGTCAAGAAGATATTAAAGTCATTAGATATACATGGAGGCAAGGTAAAGATTAAAAAGGACTATAAAACATCATGCCTAACTTATAAAGTAGCACATAAAATATCAATGAGAAAAATGAAGGCAAAGATATTTTTGAGCAATATGATTGGCAAGCCATCAAAGTTAAAGTGAGAGTTGCGGAAAGATTTATGCAAAAAGTAGCATAGATTTGGAAAGAGACCCTAGTCTTAAGAATGCTCAATGGCATTATTTTGATAAGCTAGTGTATATAATACTATAATCATCAATAGATCATTCCACTCAAGTTGAATTTCATATAGTGGTCAATGGTTTTACAAAGCTAGTTGTCAGTGCATGGAGAGAAACCAACATCACCCACTACATGGTACACCTTCAACTCTACTACTTGCATGTTCTTTAATATTTATATATATTGATGCTCTAAATCTAATGTCAATGCTCCATATCTTTGTAGCACATATTATATGCTTATGGATCATATTTTTTGGAGAAATATGTGTCTTTGGAAATGTGGAGGATCCAAGGTATGAAAAAGTCTCATCACTGAGCTCGTTGTGCATATTTCAAGAACACTTATCATGGAGGTGATTGCATCAAGAAAAGATACCTTGTAAAAATGTTTGATTGGTTTTATAGATGTACCTTCGATCGCTCCATCACATTGGAAAATGCTAAGGCTACCACATTAGCTAAATCTCTTAGGCAACAAATCCACATACATAATAAGGAAAAGTGGTGAAACACATCTACAATGAATACATATGTAGCATGATGCATGACAAGGTGAAGGGTCAAAATAGGCACGTATATAAAACCACATGTAAGCCCCCCTTAAACCCTAATACTAGGTTTTATATAAATAGAGCACTTTTAGTTTATTTCATATTTCATACTTCTATTTTTATCTTCTCTTCTAATATAGCTCATGGCACCAAGGACAAGTTTTCACTTCTCCACCATGGCATGGTAAAGAGATCCCCAATTTCAGTCAATCGATGACTCCAATAGTAGTAAAACCTCGTCGTCTCCATGCCTTTCCTTTTCCCCTCCCTATTCATCCAATGGCTTGAAGGCCGTCCCTCAATCGGACTTGGAGACTTTGAAAAGAGCTCGCAAGTAAGACTATTCTTCCAAAGAGAAAAAAGCTAGTGAGGATGTGGAAATTAACAAGAACAAGTTGGAGAACAATGAGGGTGACGCCTCTACAAATGAGAAAGATGGAAACAGTGATGACGAGGGCAACATTGATGACAATATCAATAGGCCCCAGGATAGGATAGAATGGAAAAAGGCTAGTGGAGGTGAAACTGAGGGGCACTCAATAGGTGTTAAGGGCCCCATGCGATGTCCCAAGCTAAAAACAAACCAAACTAGATAACATCATCCTTCTCCTCAAGTATCCCTCCTCACTCCAAAACCATCCCCTACTAAGTAGCTTGCACCTAAGCCCCAACCCCAAGCCCAATAAGCATAAGAATGGCAACTATGGCAAAGTCTAGCGAGACAAATCCCAAGGAATAGGCTAAAGCAAAGGAAGAACTATCACCTAGCAACTCTTAGGGAGATCTACAAGTACCAGAAGAGCATGGAGCTACTGATTAGGAAAGTTCCCTTTATATGCTTAGTGAAGGAAATACTTCACTCTTATAGATATCAATTCCACATGAAAAGGATTGCAATGGAGGCTATCCACGAAGCTGCAAAAGAATATTGTGTCGGCCTTTTGGGAATGTATGTCTCTATGCAATTCATGCCAAGTGAGTGACCATCATGCAAAGAGACATGTAGTTAGCTAGACTGATAATGTAACGTGCATGCCTAACGGCTGTCTAGGCACATTTTTAGCGGTCCATCGAGAGATGAATCTAAGTGATGCTGCTCGGCACTTCCATGGAATGTTACGGGGTTTGTTGCCTAGGGTTGCCTAGGGTTTCTTGAGGCAGCCTCGCAACAGAATGTTCATAGCCAAAACACACTAGGATTGACTTGAAATTTGGGTTCCTAGTGGTCAAGGTCTCCTAACGACATTCTAACATCGGGTCTTGGATATCCTACTTTACGCAGAGATATCCAAGCCAAAGTAGATCCATACCGCACTTGGTTCAAAGAGGATGGGAAACGAGAGGGATGTGTCACTCAACCTCCCTACCCATAGGGCATAGTCCCATTCTGGTCCCCTAAAACAATATGAATCGAGGTTCTAACCTAACAATTTCTAAGGGTGGTAAAACCTTGTGAGAAGTCTCCCAGTTCTTTGGGACCACCTTGCTATAAGGCATACCCGCCGTCGGGGGTTCCGCCCACCTGCTTCCCTCAATAGGCATTCTTTAGTTATATAATTAGGTCCTACCACATTTATGTATGATATTTAAAGTCAGCTTCCTTAATCAAGACTTTTAGAGAACATGGTTCATTCGTGTAATTTATAACATAGACACGAATACAGAGCAAGCAGTCCTTTTGACAAACAAGTTCAAACAAGCTCCTTAACTTATCTTCAAGTTAATCTTTGTCTCTTGCCCATACAGGAGAAATTATATGTCCCTTTTGCCCTACAGAAGTAACTAGTCCAAATCACATGGCACCACAATTTCCATCCTTTATCTAGAATAGGATCTTCCAATGCCACATACGTTGGGGCCAGGGAGGCCTTCAACTCCGTTTTGGACTTGGCAAGGGGTGTTCAGAGCTCCCCTGACTAACAAGCTGCCTAGGAGTGAAATATTATTCCTATGGTCGGCCTTTTCACTACTCGACCTTTGGCCCGTGAATTGAGCAGTGCCCTTTTTGGGTTGATCCGCGATGCGATCATGGAGGTGATCCACCCGTGCAAAATATCATTCCTTAATTAATCTAGCTAAGAATCAAGCACAATCAAGGCATTCAGCCCTAATATCATCTTTTAGAAAAGGCATCCTTTTATCCCCATGGCAAATTTTCCACAAACCCCGCCACAAAATTTTATGACTAATCAAGTACTTGAAAGATTGTCCAAAACCACAACCAATAATTAGTTTGGAAGCACAACTATTATGGCAGATGTTTGATCAACCATCAAGACCATTGCATTTCTTCAAAAGGTGCATGAATAAGTATAATATCACTTTTTCCTCATGTTCACTCTTCCCCTTGGGATGCGAGAGCAATATTATGCAAAATTTTACTTAACACTCCCTTCCTTTGGCTAAGGCATATGTTAAGGTCTCATACAACTATACAAGATGTAAGTTCTATTGATCACTTACATTGATCGACAATCCAACAATCTTCCCAAGCAAGTATAAAAGTATCGGTCTTTCCTTTGCCTTAGGGTTTCCTAATCCATGAGCTCTCCACTTGCCTTTGAGGCCTAGAGTTCTTGTTTGTATCCAACCTAGCTCTGAATTGGATTGATGAAAATAGTAATTATCAGACAGATCTCAAGGCATCTTAGTTTCAATTCTGAAGATCATTGCTTGTACGAACTATGCACATCATCAAGATCCCAATCTATCAAACATGAGCTATCAGTTCATGATATTAGCAAGAGCTTGGGCAAGGATCTAGAGTTTCTAAAATGAATTTTTTTTAGAGTAGGTTGCTTACCATGCAATCCATCAGGTGTGCAAGCTATAACATATACTTTCATTGTGGTGAAAACATACCTACTATTTGCAAGAAATGGGAGTCGACAATACTTTGGAACCTTATATGCTATTTATGCTATGTATGAGTTTATCGCATAGCATCTAGATGCAATTAAATTCTCTTGATACATGCATTTTGAAAACTCAGTCTTGCAAATATTTGAGATGAAGTTTATCCCTTTCAATGATTTTATTTGGTACAAGGATTTTTGTGAATTTCAATGCATAAATCTATGCAAGGTCATCTATGATTATGGTGGACCTAATGTGGAAACAATTATTCTACGATTTCCTATGAGATCATAAACCATTGAAAAATAATTTCAAGCTACTCATTTTCTAATGAATCAAGCATACGGGAAAATACTAGACACACTGATGATATAAAAGGTGTAAGAGGGCTTCCTCAGGCATCACAGAATTATCAAGAAACCTCTCTTCCACCTCTTTCAGCTCGAATGGCTTCTCCTTCTTCCTCTCTCTTTCTCTATCTCTCTCTTCTTTCTTTCTTTCTCTCTCCTCTTCTTCTTCTCCTACAGTCCTTCTCTCTCTTTTCTCCCTTAGTTAGGCTAGCTAGGTCCCCTTCATTACAGTTGGTATCAGAGCTTAGGTATTTGGTCCCTTCTTCATTCTCTCCTCCCACTAGTTTTAGTTTCTTTTTCGTTCAAGAACCCTAGTTACTTAGGTGCATAGGTAGATCATTGAAAGACCACAGGAATCACGAAGTACCAGAGATGGCAGCCTTTCTTGGGGGGACTCAGTTTCTTGGGGAGCTCACTAGAGGTTCGACTGCATCTAGAGGTAGAAGGGCAAGAATGGCAGCTTGTTTTCACTGTCAGAGTAGGGAATTATCAGACTGTGTTGCGAGATGCAGTGTTTGAACCTAGCCTTGTTGCACCAATGTCAAACACAAATGATATCACACCTGATGTGAGATTTATAGACAGTACTAAACATTTGCATCCTGCACTTCCTCGGCCTATAGAAACATCAACACCAGCTATTCTCAGTTCAGCAGCACCATCAATTGTTCAGTCCTGCAATGCCTCCTATTCATGGTGACAACCTTGCACTTTCTCAACATGCATCTTGTAGTGAGAATCATGTGTTAGAAATCAAGCTCACCGTCAGTGTGTCTTCATCTATGACCGACATCTATGACAGCTAGTGTGTATAGCTGTCTACATGTGACTACATTAAATAAGTTGGGTTAGTAGTCAGACTAGAGTTAGTCAGTCTAGTCTACGTTTACACTAGATCACTTTATCTTGTAGTGTGTGTGCTTTTCAATTTAGTGTGTGGAAATGAAGGGATGAGCTTGAGAGCCCGAAGGCTCATGGATATGGAGTCTTTCCCTTTCTCTCTCTCTACTCTTTTTGAACATGGTATCAGAGCTTCATCCATGAGGCTGTGGGAGAATGGGCATGACAACTTGCAAATGAAGCCATAGTCAAAGGAAGGAATCATCGTGGACTGCCTTCTGAAAATCGTGGACTGCCTCCTGAAAATCAGCAACCTGTATCTGAAAATCTGCACCTGCTGATCTGAATGGACAACAACCTGTATCTGAAAATCTGCGCCTGCTGATCTAAGTGAACAGCAACCTATCAATCTTCAGTGGGGCACCTGGAGAAGGTTCATAGAGCATGTATGCTCACTATTGAAGGTATTTGAAGTGTGCAAGGAGTAAATGCTTGTGTGGGAGCTCTGTTATGAGCTGGAGTGACAGACACAGACCTGTAATCATTTCTGAACTGCTCAAAACATGAATGGACAGCATGCATTTAGTCATTACTGACACATAGGAGCCTTGTACTACACTCAGAAAGCATCTTTGGAGCACAAGAATGTGTCAAAGCATGTATACATTGGATCAAATGTCTTGAAGCTGAGATCTCTTGCTCAGAATACTCAGATTTGAAAATCAATGACAGGCTGAAAACTGTCATACACAGTCAATGACAAGTACTGTGCATTACTGAAGCAATACAGGTCATCTTGGGGGTTTCATCATCTATATGAACTGACCTATACATGCTGAATGCATGGAGAATTGAAGCAAGCAATGAGCATCATTGAAAACTGAATTTTGAAGCTGAAATAAATGCAGTTACACTGTCCTGGTTAATTACAAACAGCTCATGAGGTTTATGCCATTGGTCAATGAAGACAGGGTGTCTATGCCTACTCAGATGCTCATGTATTGAACTTGCCACTACAAAGTAAATGTATGACATGGTCAAAAGACATTTTGGAGCTGCTTGGAGCTTGGTATGCTGAATTCTGGTTGACTGCAACCTGAAACTGAATTTGTTGACACACTCAGTTTTGGACTTGAAATTGATGCTGGTTACTCACAGTTTACAGTTTTCAGACTGCATGTATGTACCCTGGCAGTGAGGTTACATAAGCTTAAGCTGAAGCAAACACATAGCTTATGTATTGACAGTTATATCTACAGTTGAGATCACTTGTTTGAGGGTTGTTTTGGGGTGTCAGTGGGCTGAAATACCCTGGTTTTTTTCTACAATTTAGTGCAGAAAACTGTCATAAACTATTACGGACTGAACTTAGTCAGTCATACTTATTGGACTGCAGGGAGTCAGGCACTTGATAGACAGTCTATTGCATCATGGCTAATGCACATGGGACTGACAATATCACTCAGATAGTTGGAGAGAAGTTGGATAATAAGAACTTTACATTATGGAAATTCAGAATGAAAAATTTTCTGGTTGGTAGAGGTTATTGGGATCTATGTACAGGAGATGAAGTTTCTCCTGAGTTGCCTGCACACAATCCAACAAATGAACAGAAAAGAGCCTACAGGCTATGGAATGAAAGAGCATGCAAGGTGCTGCATTGGTTTCCCTTATGTATATCTGATGCTATGGTAATTCAAATCACTGGATGTGAGACTCTGAAGGATGCTTGGGACATACTGATGAAAAATTATGGAACCATGACACATGCAAGAAAGATCCAGTTGAAACAGCAGTTCAACAAGATGTCTAGGAATGGCAAGAGCATCCAGATGTATACCACGGAGATTAAGACCATAGCTGATCAACTTGCTACTATTGGCTCAAGTGTATCAGAAGATGATATGATTACTGTTGCTTTGAATGGCTTAGGCAAAGAGTACAAAGCTTTTGACACTTCCATTTCTGTTAGAGAAGAGCCCCCTAGCTAGGAAGAGCTAGTTGCTTTGTTGCTGCATGAGGAAGTCAAACTTGGTTTGAATATAGGTTCTAGTGTATCTCAGAGTAGAGACACTGTGTTGTACTCTAGCCAGCGTGGCAGAGGATCTAGAGGTCATGGTTCATTTCGAGGTCGTGGTGACACTCGTAATACTTATGGACAGCAGCAGCAGTAGAGTAATTGGCATGGTGCAAAAACACAAGGCCAGCGTGGATCTGGTGGGTTTAGAGGCAGGGGGAGATCACCTCGAGGTAGAGGTGGTGGTTCTGGTTCATGGCAGTTGTCTGATCAGTCCAACAGGGACAAGGAATGCCATTATTGTGGCCGCTATGGGCATATTGCAAAGGATTGTTACAAGAAGCAAGGAGATATGAAGGCAAAGGGCAGACAGTATGGGCACTATGCATCTTCCAGTGGTGCTCATGATGAGTTAGTTGATAGACTCTTTGCTATGCAGCATGTATCTAAAAAAGCATTGAGACATGATAGAGATGACAGATGGTACATTGACTCTGGAGTGTCAAACCACATGACCCCGCATGGAGAGTGGTTTGATGAGATGGTTGCAGGTACACATGATCATGTATGTACTAGGGATGATACCCAACATGACATAAAGCATAAAGGGATTGTTCCATTGATGATGCCTGATGGCAAGAAGAAAGGCCTGCATGATGTATTACATGTCCCAACCATAACAAAGAATCTATTGTCTGTGGGTCAAATGGCAGAACAGAATCTGCAAGTGAGGTTTAACAAGGATGGATGTTTCATTGAGGAGTATGGAAATGGCTGCAAGCTAATTGCCAAGGGCAGAAGGGATGGCAAGATGTTTACTTTGGAAGCGACCATTCCTGAACTTAAAGCAGCTATGTTTGCTCATGATGAGAGTGCCATCAGAGATGTAGAGATCTGGCACAAGAGAATCGGACATGTCAATGTACAAAAGCTGAAATCTATGCAGCAGAAAGAAGTAGTACTTGGATTACCTAAATTCAAGTATAATGATTTTGGTCATGTATGCCCTGCATGTCAGTTTGGGAAGCAGGCACGGTTTCCTTTCATGAGACATGTAAAAAACAGCACTAGGCCTTTACAGTTGGTACACTCTGATGCCTGGGGTCCTTCACATAATGCTTCCTTTGGCGGTGCACGATATTATGTCTCATTTATTAATGATTTCAGCAGGTACACTTGGCTTTATATCTTGAAACATAAGGATGATGTGTTTGATGCATTCAAAGACTTCAAGAAACATGCTGAAAATGAATTGGGCTGTTACATATCATGTTTGAGATCAGATGGAGGAGGTGAATATGTCTCAAACTACTTTGACATGTATCTTGCTAAACATGGGATCAGAAGACAGCTCACATGCAGTTATACACCGCAGCAAAACGGTGTTGCAGAGCAGAAAAACAAGGTTTTGATGGAGTCAGCTAGAGCTATGCTGAATAAAAAATGTCTGCCAAATGGTTATTGGGCTGAAGCAGTGGTGACTGCTGTATATGTGCTGAATCGAACCCCTACAGCAGGGATTCATGATGTCACTCCGTATGAACGGCTGTATGGTCATAAACCTGATATTTCACACTTGAAGGTATTTGGCAGCATTGCATATGTGCATATACCGGATGAGAAGAGGAAGAAATTAGATCCTAAGGCAGTGAAAAGTGTGTTTATTGGATATGCATAGGAACGGAAAGCTTATAAGTATTATCTACCTTCTACGCATGAGACACTCATAAGCAGAGATGTGGTATTTGATGAGTTAGCATCTTGGTATGGGAATCCTGTTGCAGTGGCTACTGATGGCTCACCCAGTATGAGTCATGCTGAAAATACTCTTGCAGAGAGTACTTCCATGACTGGTCAAACAGGTGATGTATCATCTACAGTGAGTCCTTGGACAGGACGATTACGGAGTCGCACTACTGCATCCACTGACACGGATATTCAGTGAGGGGGAGAATAGATAAGGGAAAAGAAAAGGTTTTTGAAGATGTAACAGGCCCACTCACTGCAGGTTATGATTCATCTAGCAATGACAGCTTAGATAGTGAATTGGGGATTCCGTCTGTTATGACGCCAAGTGCTAGACAAAGCCGTTATGTGCCACCTCATGAGAGGCAAGCTCATAGTGAGCCACAGCTCAGGAGATCAGAGAGGGTCAGACGACCTGTTGATAGGTATATTTACACTGGATATTCAGCCCGTCATTATGCTTATATGACGAAAGTAACAGGTTTTAGAGAACCAAGTAAGTTTGATGAGGCAGTTTCAGATGAGAATTGGCGTGCTGCTATGGATGAGGAATATTCAGCTGTGGCTAAAAATTGTACATGGGATTTGGTACAGTTGCCTGAGGGCAAAACACCTATTGGATGCAAGTGGGTGTATAAGGTAAAATGTAAATCAGATGGATCATTGGAAAGATATAAGGCCAGGCTGGTTGCAAAAGGGTATGCGCAATAGTATGGTCTTGATTATGAGGAGACTTTCAGACCTGTAGCAAAGATGGCTACAGTTAGAACTGTGATTGCTTTGGCAGCAGCTAGAGGCTGGAAACTATGGCAGATGGATGTAAAGAATGCATTTCTCAATGGAGAATTACAGGAAGAGGTTTACATGGAACAGCCTGAAGGCTATGTACATCCAGAATTTCCAGCACATGTATGTCGGCTGAAAAAGGCATTATATGGGTTGAAAGAGGCACCCAGAGCATGGAATGCTCGCATCAGCAGTTATTTACAGCAACATGGTTTCCGATTGGGAGATGCTGATCATAGTCTGTTTGTGAAAAAGACAGATAATGGCTATGTTTTTCTAGTTGTCTATGTTGATGACTTAATCATTACAGGAGATGATGAAAATGGGATTGTAGAAATAAAGACATGTTTACAGGCTGAGTTTAAGGTCAAGGATCTTGGAGAGCTGAAATATTTTTTGGGGATTGAGATTGTCTCTACACCTCAAGGCATATGGCTGCTACAGAAGCAGTATGCTCATGACATGTTACAGAAATATAGTATGGCTGATTGCAAGCCTATGGATACGCCTTTGGAGCAGAATGTCAAGCTGCAGATTGATGTTGGGATAGAGATTGAGAATGTTACTATGTACAGACAGATGGTAGGCAGCTTGATCTATCTCACGATCACTAGATCCGACTTGAGTTATGCTGTGGGGCTGATCAGTCAGTTCATGCAGAAGCCTCGCAAACCACACTTGGATGTAGTTAGAAGAATTCTGAGATATGTAAAGGGTACCACAGATCATGGGCTGTTTTATGCATATGGGAAAACCCCTGACTTGATAGGGTACACTGATGCTGACTGGGCTGGTTGCACATATGACAGGAGGTCAACCAGTGGCTATGCATTTGCATTGGGTAGTAGCATGATCAGTTGGCAGAGTAAGAAACAGCCTACAGTTGCATTGTCCAGTACGGAAGCAGAGTATTGTGGTGCGGCCTTAGCGGCCTGTGAAGCTAAGTGGTTACAGAAGTTACTGAATGACTTGGGAGTACACTTGGACAGCAAAGTCAAGCTGCACTGTGACAATTTGAGCAGTGTTATGTTAGCAAGCAATCCTATTTATCATGCAAGATCAAAACACATTGAGGTTCACTACCATTTCATCAGGGAAATGGTTTTAGCAGATCAGATTGACTTGGAGCATGTGAAGACTGAAGACGAGGTAGCAGACATCTTTACCAAATCACTTGGTAAAGATAAGTTCATTCACTTTAGACAGCTACTTGGAGTGATGCAGATGATTTGAGTTTTGTTTTTGAGCTTGAGGGGGAGTGTTAGAAATCAAGCTCACCGTCAGTGTGTCTTCATCTATGACCGACATCTATGACAGCTAGTGTGTACAGCTGTCTACATGTGACTACATTAAATAAGTCAGGTTAGTAGACTAGAGTTAGTCAGTCTAGTCTACGTTTACACTAGGTCACTTTATCTTGTAGTGTGTGTGCTTTTCAGTTTAGTGTGTGGAAATGAAGGGATGAGCTTGAGAGCCTGAAGGATCATGGATATGGAGTCTTTCCCTTTCTCTCTCTCTACTCTTTTTGAACATCGTGCTCGGTCTCTCTCTAGTAGTTCTGCAGGTTATGTCCTGCAACCACCACCGGTTGCTATAAGTAAGAAGAGGATGCAAGTTTCTTTCTTTTCCTCCCATCCTGCCCTTTCAAAATAGTCTAGTCATTACTTCGAAAACTATTAGAAATACTTCCATCAACAACACCAACACTAGCTACAAGCCGATCTTGTTGTTGCTGAGGTGTAGCAGGTGGTTGTTGCTGGGCTGTTTGTATCTGTTGAGGGTATTGCTTGTTGCAACTGACTACCACCCTGCTGCTATTATTGTTGGTAAAATTTGTACTTCATTAGTAACTCTTCATTATTGCATTGCGGAACATTGAAGGCTCCATATGACCACGGGCTGTAAGAAGGAGGACAACCATGAATTTCTTGGAGTGGGCACCCACTACCTCTTCCCCAAGCTTAAGCAAGGTATGTCTCATGGTTCTTGGTCTCTCTTCTCCAACCACTTGTTGAGCCCAACCTCTTGCTTGGAGAGATTAAAGAATTACATGAATTCTTTCTTAGGCTGAAGCTATGGATCACTAATTGATTGCCTTCTTCCATTATGCACTTCTTGAAATGCATGCATGACTGAGCACACTTCAAATTTCTTTCCTATTGGCTGAGAATTTAACTCCTAACCCATAACCATGCTTGGTCTTGATTCTTGATCATTAAGCCAAAAATTGAAAAAAAGAGGGTAAGTAATGCAATCACTGAGTCACTGATTTGCAGAGATAACCCCTTTCCCCATCCCATTTTCCTTATTGATCATGCATATCATGAAAGGCCCAATCCTCAATTTGTAAATGTATATCATGCTGGTTGCTAATAATAAATGTTTTCCACGTATATTTTGGGTGAGAAAAAGGTTGATGCCAGGCAAGGTGGCAAGACAAAAGAGGGGTGACCTCCCCTTGCCATCAAAGTCCCTGAAGGAGTGCACAACTCGGCCCGAGGGGAACTTTGCCCACCTCCCAATGATCCAAAGCCCAAAATTTGTTTGCAAGTGCAGGTACTCTAAATTGGTGGCTCGAGCCCCAATCATTGACATCCAAGCAGCTTTCACATGTATGGACAACAAATGTATGACTTGATGGATGTATGGTGGATGTATGCAGTGGGAGATAGGTGTATCCTATCTCAGCTCTAAAAAGTCAATTACAACAAATTTTTCATATTTACTGTAAGAAATATTTTTACATGGCCTTTGTAGAGAGGATCAAGGACTCTGTTTTGAATCAAGAATCTCTGCGATCGAAGCTTCCTAGCTCGAGATATTGCGATTTTGTGATAAGGGGTCCGGTGGACTACACCTAGTATGGCAAGTCATAAGGGTAAAGCTAAGGCCCAAGAGGACTTCTAGTACGAGATTAGAGATTCCCGTGCATCTATGAATGATCCTAGTTCCACCCAAGAGGATAGTGAAAACATGCTTCAAGAAGGTGAACCCGAGACATACCATTTTGCTATGCTTAACGACACACTATGCTAACATGAGACCCATCATGCTGAGTAGCATCAAGAGCTGGAACACTGCCATAGGGAGATGGAAAACCACCAAGATCAGTGTCATAGTGAGATGATGGTGAAGATGGACTTTCTTGTAGAGCACATGGGCACCCTCATCTCCACCCTCCTCGGCTCAACCCAAGGAGCATGGTCCTCCCCGTGAGACCAACCACCCTCCCCCCTTGGATCCCCCCTTGGAGACGGGATGTGGCTAGCAAGGTTTTGGTAGCACCCATTGTTTTCCACATAGCACCTGCAAGCTAGGTGACCCCTCTATGTGACATGATGAGCCCATCCTTCCCTCACCCATGACCCGAACCCTTCCAGCCCATCCTTGGGACAATGCAATTTTGGGAAACAAGGCAACAATGTTCAGTTTGGTTCACATGTACTGCATGGGCAGCATGGAAATTTTGGGCAGCAAGGCCCTAATAATCAATTTGGCCCTTATTAATGCATGGGAAGCATGCCATCCATGGACATTTTGGTCAGCAAGGCATGTATGGGTAGCAAGGTATATATGGGCAGCATGCAACACATGGCATATGCATGGGTAGTAGGGCCCAAATGAATTAGGTGACAAGATTGTCTTTATGAAATTTAATGGGCAATCCTCATCACTAGCTGAGTTAGAGGAATGGACCTCTAAACTCAAAGCCTACTTCCTCATTTACCCTCGTACTGATGAGGCCAAAATTTTCTTCGCCTCCCTTCATTTGGAGGGATCTTCCCACACATGGTGGAGGTACATTCAAAGGAAAAACCAATAGTTTCATGATTGGGAAGATTTCAAGATGCACATGGTTCAAGTTTTTGTCTCCCTGGTAGAGAAGGAACGTTTGGCAAGGCAATGGTATCATTTTGACCAGCGTAATCTCACCGTACGGGAGTATACTAACAAGTTTATGAACCTATCCATGTATGTGGAAGTCGTCAGTGATGAGGCCAAACTATATAAATACATTTATGGGCTGAATTCGAATCTCTTAGCTGATGTAATGGCTCAAAAACCAGCCACCTTGTTTGATGCCATAGAGTTGGCTAAATGGTATGGTAGGAAATACCGTCGCAATGAGGGCATGCATCCCATTTCAAGATAGCAAAGATACCCCACTAGGCAGCCCCCATATGCTGGAAATTATCGCAACAACAGTGCATTGAATGGCAGCCCCAAGTTACCTACTTATCCCAGTTTTCATGCTGAGCGAAAACATGGAAGTTTTGGGATAGCAACTCCACCCAAAGATAACACAAAGTATGCTAAAAGTAAGACTCGGAATGCCTTAGGTTCGAATGGCCAAATATTCATTTCCCCGAATGTTGTCAAGGATTGAAAGGCTAAGGGTTTATGCTTCAAGTGTGGGGATAAATACACGCCCAATCATACATCCCAATGCCCATTTAATAATGCCATTGTTAGGTTTAACAGCATGCATGTGTTGGAAGATTGTGATAGAATGGATGAGGACCCACATGACACGCCACCGATGATGACACATGCTGAAAATGCAAAATTTGAAGAGGATATTGACCTTGATCAGTTTTGTGATTCTCCAGATGGGTTCCCTTTTGACCCTGGTGGCTGCTCCACATTTGGCTTGGCTGGAACTAATACTTTACCCCCCCCACCACTTACCCCCATATCAGTTTACTTAATCTCCATGGATGCATGGACAGTTTCTAGGAGCCCGAGCACTCTCCGAGTACATGGAAACATTAATGGCAAGAATGTATATATCCTCATAGATAGTGGCAGCACACATAGTTTTGTGAACAAATCCACCCTTGCCCATCTCACATGCATTCCTACTAATTACAGCAACCTCTAAAAGTTCAAGTGGCTAACGGGAGTGAATAAGCACCCATGTCTACACACAAGTGCCTCTTAGGTTAGTTGGAAATTATGCAGTAGTGGTGGACCTAATTACACTTGATATGGGCCCCGTGGATGTTGTCTTAGGCTGTGATTGACTGAAATAGTTGGGGAAGATTTCCATGGACTTCTCTCAGCTGTACATGGAGTTTGTGGTGCATGGGCAGCTTGTACATTTGGAAGGCATCAAAGAAAATGCACACTTTTAGCTTATAATAGCAAGACAACTGAAAAAGGAATTTAAGAAGCGCTCACAGATCTTTGTTTTGCATTTGAATAAGGATGTTGAGGACTAGAACAAGTCTTGGAAGAAAGATGCAGCATTAAAGGCACTCTTGGCTAAATGTCGGGATCGCTTCAACCGCCCACCACCCTCCCACCTAAGAGCAAGTAGACTACCCGATTGAATTAGAGCCCCATGCCAAACCAATCAATAAACCCCTGTATCGACTCTCTAAATGCAAGTGAGAGGAAGTAGCCAAGCAAGTCAGGGAGCTCATTGAGATGGGATTCATCAAGCCTTACTCTTCCCCTTATACCTCTTCGATTCTGTTGGCCAAGAAAAAGGATGGATCCTTTCGAATGTGCATTGACTATCGTGATCTCAATAAGATCACAGTAAAAAACAAGTATCCTATCCCTAGAATTGATGACTTGCTTGATGATCTCAAGGGAGCCCGCTACTTCACCAAGATTGATTTGAGATCTGACTACCACCAGATACAAATGAGAGAGGGTGATGAAGTTAAGATAGCTTTCCAAATTGATCATGGCTTGTACCACTTCCTTGTCATGCCATTTGGGCTCACTAATGCCCCTGCCATGTTTCAGAGCCTCATGAATAATATATTGTGGTCATGGCTTTTCTAGTTTGTGTTGGTATTCTTTGATGATATACTCATTTACAACAAGTCATTGCATGAGCATTTACACCATGTCAAGCAAGTTTTTGATATACTAAGAGAGCATCGATTGTTTGCCAAGGAAAGCAAGTGCGTTTTTATGCAAACTGAGGTTGAGTACTTGGGACACATCGTTAGTGAGAAAGGCATCCAAGCTGATCCTAAGAAAGTGCCATGTGTTCGGGATTGGCCTACCCCCACTAACACCACCTCATTGCATGGTTTTCTTGGTCTCTCCTCCTTTTATCGGAGATTTATCCACCATTATGCTACAATTATAGCACCATTGACTGATAGGCTGAAAAAAGAAGCCTTCTTTTGGGATGCCTTGGCTGATCGCAGTTTGCTGAAGGAATTGCTTACCTCATCGTCCCTTCTTGTGTGCCCTGACTTCTCGAAAAAATTTACGATTCAGTGTGATGCTAGTGGATGGGGTATTGGTGTTGTCTTGCTATAAGAACATGGTGTGATAGCCTTTGAGAGTCGCAAATTGGATGATAAAGAGAGACTGTTGCATGTCTATGATGAGGAGATGTTGGCAATCATTCATGCTATCAAAAATTGGCATCACTACTTATATGGTAGTAAATTCAAAGTGAAAAGTGACCACCGTGTGCTCAAATACTTCTTGACTCAGCCTAACTTAACTCCCAATTAATGTAGATGGGTAGCCACCTTACAAAACTATGAATTTGGATTTATCACACCCATGGCAAGGATAATGTAGTGTGGCTGATGCACTCCCTTGCATGTGGGCATGTAAGGTCTCATCTATCATTGAACTCCATCATGATTAGATAGAAGAACTCCAAGAGGCTTACTTGCTTGATGCTAAATTCAGCCCTCTTTTTCACAAATTACAGCAAGGTGTTATGGATGCCAACTCCCAATATCAGCTCCACAATGGTCTTATTTGGACACATGGCCATATTGTAATTCCCCATGCCTCCCCTTTTACTCAACTAATATTTGAAGAGATGTATTATTCTCCGATTTCTAGTCACTTAGGGGTGTATAAGACGTATGACTACATTGCAAAAAGCTTCCATTCGAAAGGCCTATGGTGGGATGTTAAAGACTTTGTGTCTAGATGTATGCATTGTTAGCAAAATAAGGACATCACTCTTAAATAGGATGGATTACTTCAGCCTTTGCCTATACTCGAAGGAAAATGGACCTATATTACGATGGAATTCATCATTGGGTTGCCTACAAGCAAGAAGGGCCAGAACAACATCTATGTGGTAGTTGACCGCCTCACTAAAGCAACCCATTTCATCCCTACAAAATCTCAGTTTACAGCATCTCAAGTTGCCACTCAATTTATGGAGCATGTATTTAGGTTGCATGGATTGCCACATGTCATAGTGCATGATTGGGATACCAAATTTATGAGTCAATTTTGGCGGACAGTTTTAGCTCCATGGGGACCAAACTAGCTCCGTCTACAACCTATATCATCCCCAAACGGATGGGCACACCGAGTGGGTTAACAAGTGGCTTGAGACCTACTTGAGATATTCTTGTCATGATGTGCAGAATGCTTGGGATATGTGGCTACATTTGGTTGAGTTTGCTTATAGCAACTCCACTCATTCAAGTATTGGAGTATCCCCCTTTGAGGCATTGTATGGTTATCGGGTGCCCCTCCCCACTGTGGTCTCAATGAGAAGCTAAACCCATTTGGGAAAGAAGAGTTGGACCGCATGCAAGCCTTGCTTCAACAATGCAAGGTCAATCTCAAAAAGGCTCAAGAACACATGAAGCTCCATGGGGATGCAAAGAGGCGCCCTCTTGACTTCCAAGAATGCGAATTGGTACTCCTCAAGGTCCCCAAGTCCTGTTATGCTACACTTAAAGATGTCTCTTGCAACAAGTTGGCACATCGTTACTATGGGCCCTACACAATCCTTAAGAAAGTCAAAGACTTGGCCTACCGCCTCCAACTCCCCTTGACACTGAGATACATAATGTATTCCATGTGAGCCAATTGAAGCCATTCATACGAACCTCCAAAGTATATGTGGAGGAACTGCCCCCCATGGATGAAGAGAGCCTTATTTAGTATGTGCCTAAAAAGGTCATAGGACAGCGTGAAAAGCACCTTTGTACTCGGTCCATTCATGAGTACTTGATCAAATGGCAAGGCCTACCTCTAGAGGAAGCTTCTTGGTGCATGGCCTCTATTTTGGATGATTTTTCCCACCTCAAGGAGGCTACATTGCTTGGATCTTGACCACACTTGGTGGTGCACAGATCAGATGTTGTATGCGTGCATAGCGAGCGCCGAAAAGTCCCCAAGAACAAAAGAACTCTACTTTTGCACAAAAAACAAGAGAGAAGACTTGCATGACATGAAGCAAAAGACCAATTGGGTACAATCTCCCCCCATGCCTTGTGTGAGCACTCCACAAAGCATGTATTTGATATATTATTCATCTCCAAGCTCAAAAAATAGCCCAATTTACAATTAGCACGCTTTAGCTTTTGTGTTTGCTTTTGTCCCACTAAAGAATTAAAGCGATTGGGCGCCCAAAGAGTCAAGTTGTGCCCAAATACAATGTCCAATAACAAATATTTAAATCTGCGCCCATGTACATACAAAATAATAAATAAATGCCAGGCACTTCAATAAATAAGTGCGTCAAAATAAATATTGGCGCCACGCCTAAGATGCGCGCCCATCAAAATGATAATTTTTTCTAAATAACTTGAATACACGCTATCGCCCAATGCTTCCCAACGCCACCGTTGCCAGCTCTACACACCAATTGAAGCATTCACAATTGTTAGAAAATAATAAAATTAAACCGACAAATGTGAATACCTAGCAGTCTTCAGCTACAAAATAAATAAATTGGTTAGAACTCAATCCTAACCTTAATTTATTATGAGTGCACACTCTAAACTCATAAACGTCCATTAATTTAAATATGTATTTTGCGGAATCACCCGCTATGGAATCACACACTTGCACATTAAATTAACAAGATGCCCGAAGAAAAGGATAGGCGTCCGCATCGACTTTTTGCATAAGGAATCCACCTTGTGTATGAGCCCCGGCAACAAATATAATTTTACGGGATTCACCGCAAAACCTCACGTAATCCACCGTGGAATATGCCTCTTGGCATCATACCCCCGAGGTGGGATAGCAATTTTCCTCAATTGCTATTAGCTCAATGTGGAGTGAGCAGTGAGGGGTAAGCACTTAGGTCTCAAGCGTGCATCCATTGGGCCTCTTCAACATGATGATTTTTAAACTTATTCAAATATCTAGAATATCTATGGCCAGTTCTAGTGGTCATAAAGTCAGTATCTAGAATAGTTTCAGGTTCAAGGATTTCAGTTTCTTCTTCTAGCAAAGGAGGGTTTTCATAGACAGGATGTACAGGTAATTGGCCTCTAAAAGGTCATAATAAACTGATATGAAAAGTGTTGTGGATTTTCCAATGTTGTGGTAATTCTAGTTTAAATGCATTGTCGTTGATTTTGTGAATGATCTTGAAAGGTCCATAAAATCTAGGGGCTAACTTTACAACAGGGTGTTTGTCAACACTTTGCAATCTTCCCTTTTCAATACGTAACCAAACATAATCATCAACTTTGAAATTCATAGCTTTTCTTTTCTTGTTGTCTTGTTTTGTATATGATTGCTAGGCTTTCGCAATCATATCTTTAACTTCATCAAAAATAGTAACATGCATGTTAGCAATATCATCAACAGCTTGAACTTTGTTTTGATAATGATGTAACATGTGTAGGTAATCTATATCCATAAATAATTTCAAATGGTGCTTTCTGTGTAGCTGTATCTGGTGTGTTATTGTATGCATACTAAAGTAAATGTAAATGTGTATCCCATGTTTGTGGTTTTGAAATTATATATACACGCAAAAGATCTAAAATGGTACTGTTAGTAGCTTCTATTTGCCCATTTGTTTCAGGATGAAATGTAGATGAAAAATCAATCTTTGTTCCTAAATTAGCAAACAAAGTAAGCCAAAAAATTTTGCAAAATCTAGAATCACAGTCAGAAATAATAACTTTTGGCAAACCATGATTAGTGAAAACTGTTTTCAAGAACAATTGAGCAACTTGAAGTGTAGTTAACATTTTCTTGCATGGAATGAAATATGCTTGTTTGCTAAACCTATAGACAATAGTCCAAATCATATCATAATTATATTTAGTGTTAGGCAATCCAGTGATAAAATCCATTGAGATTTGTTCCCATGGTCGTTCTGGAATTGGTAAAGGCATTTATAAATGATATTGTTTACCATAGTGTCATGTAACTCTTTGGCAAATTAAACATTCAGATACAAAGTTAGATACATCAGATTCCATGTGTGGCCAATAAAAATCTTCAATCAGTGTACGAAAAGTAGAAATAATTCCTCTATGGCCTTGGTATGGAGGACAATGAATTTCATGCAAGACAAATGATCGAAATTGAACAGTTATACATAATCTTTTTTCATAGAACATAAATCCATCAGCGTAAGACAATGAATCAATTGGAATCCAGTTATTTGCAACTAATTTATTCCAATCAGCTTGAAAACTAGGGTCTTGGTCGTAGGTATCTTTCATAGGGAGAAGAGAGTCAAAAGATATCACATAGATATTATGAACAGTCAGTCTTCTACTTAAAGCATTGGCAACAACGTTCTCTTTTCCGGGTTGATATTGTATGAGTGGATGAAAACTTTGAATAAAAGCAGCCCATTTAATGTGTTGGTCAGATATTTGTGGTTGACTAAGGAGATATTTAATAAGAAATGTAAAAATCATAAATGAAATTTTTCTTTTATCCTTTATACATCAAATTATATTTTCACACACCTAATTTATACACATCTAGTATACATTTTCTTACGCAAATTTCCATTGATTTAATGCATTGATTATTTTATGATATTACCTAAATGATTTTTTGTAAATTATTATAAAATTCATATGCATCTATTTATCATTAGCAAAATAAAATAGAGATAGTCACTTTTAGGAGAAAAATATAAAATATTACATTCCCTAACAACGTCTATATTTTTTCAATTATTATGATCACATGCGTCATTAATGAAATAACAATAAATATCGTGAAATAAATCATAATTAAGATATTTTCTTAATGATGGATATATAATCCTATTCCAAGTGAAAGAGTCTTTTCATTGAATAGTTAATTATTATATTACTTAGGTTATTTTTCTAAGTGACAGTTCATATGCATTTTCTTTAGAATGCGTTTATAATCATTTAAAGCCAAATATAACGATAGACTTATTAAACATTAATTATTTCCAAACCGACGAGATGTTGGCTCTATCAAATTTGCAATAACGGGGGTTTCACCAATTCCTACCGCATCATTTTCTCCATCGACCGCGTTCCTTGCTTCCCTTGCTTCAAATGGGCTTTTTGAATTTCTACAATCAACTCGCAGAGCCATTGAATGTCAGAAAAAATTGACATGGTAATTCAAGGAGAGTTGGTGGTTGTCCAGAAAAAGTTTGCTAGCATTTCGCTTAGTGGTATGGTTGTATAGGGTGAAGGCGTAACAAGGACTAGAGAAAATGAAAATGAGGTAGAAGTTTAACAAGATAGGATCAAAATGGCCTCTGCCCTTGACATTTGAGAAGACCTCTCTCTCCCACACTCTCTTACTCTCCAATTTTCACAATATCATGGCCTCTCTCTCTCTCTCTCTCTCTCTCTCTCTCTCTCTCTCTCTCTCTCTCTCCACATGAAGAGGGGGTATTTTTCTCTTTCAAGCTTTAAAGCTTCAATGGATAAGATAAGTAGAGAAAATTTTCCAGCAATAGGAGGTCTTCATTCTTGCCTTTTTTTGTGAAGGAGGGGGGGTATATTTATAGGCATGAGGGGGAGCATGCAGTCAACTCATTCTTTTGGCTACTTGTCAAGAGCCAATTGAGCTTTATTAGAAATGCCTACCTGTTGGATGGTGGCATGGGGATGATTATTTTGATTGCCTACATGTTGGATGGTGGCATGGGGATGATTATTTTATGCTTTCTCTCCCTCCAGGTGTAAAAAAGTCATGAATTTTGGCCTATTTGTTCAAAAACACTTTTTTTTCTTCAAAACAACTTCATCTGTTGTTTTTTGGCCAAGTTACCTCATGACATATCTAGTTTATAAAGTCATATCATACTCTTTGATACTTAACTTACTCAATATTATGCTCATTCTTGCACGTTCTTCGTCTATTGACTAAGGCTTTTGTGATTTGTCTTGCAGTTATGAAATCAATGTGATCTTTGACACATTAAATGGAATCAAGAATGCTAAATCAAATATAATGCAGGAAAAATTACGATCAAGCCGTCGTAATATTATTTATGAGGCATCTTTGCTTTTTCTTGATTGGAAACATTGAGGCGTCTTCTTGTGTCGGATTGCAGAATTGATTTAATGCGAGACTCGATATTAAAAAAATTACGTGCGATCACTTATGTGATAGCTTGATGTGAGGTGCCCGCCCATCGGCGTTCCAGGCACTCTTTTAGCGGTCTATCGAGAAACAAATCTAAGTGTCGCTGCCCGGCACTCCAAGGAATGTTCCGAGTTTTGTCGCCTAGGGTTTCCCGAATCCGCCTCGCAACGGAACGTTCACGACCGAACCCACTAGGATCGACCTGAAATTCGGGTTCTTAGTTGTCAAGGTCTCCTATTAGCATTCTAGCATCGGGTTTTGGACATCCTACTTTACGCAGAGACATCCAGTCCGAAGCAAACCCATGCCGCACTTGGTTCAAAGAGAATGGGAAACGAGAGGGATGCGTTGCTCAACCTCTCTGCCCATAGGGCATAGTCCCACTCCGGTCCCCTAAAACGGCATGAATCGGGTTCTAACCTATCAATACCTAAAGGTCGAATGACGATAAAAACTTGTGAGAAGCCTCCCAGTTCTCTGGGACCACCCTGCCATAGGACGGACCCGTCGGGGATTCCGCCCACCCGCTTCCCTTAATAGCTTTAGTTTTCTAATTAGGTCCTACCACATTTATGTGTGACACTCAAAATCAGCTTCATTAATTAAGCCTTTTAGGGAATAAGGTTCGTTCGCGTAAATTATAGCACAGACACGAAAACAGAGCAAAGCAATCTATTGACAAACAAGATCAAACAAGTTCCTTAACTTATCTTCAAGTTAATCTTTGTCTCCCGCCCATACAGGAGAAATTATGTTTCGCTTCTGTCCAACAGAAGTATCCCTTCTGCCATGCAGAAGTAACTGGTCCAATTCACATGGCACCAAAACTCAATCCTTTATCTAGAATAGGATCTCCCAACATGCCCAGATGTTGGGGGCCACGGAGGTCTTCAACTCCATTCTTGACCTAGCAAGGGGTGTCCAGAGCTCCAACTGACCCACAAGCTGTCTAGGAGCGAAACATCATTCCCGTGGTTGGCCTTTTCACCACTCGACCTTCGGCCCATGAATCGAGCAGTGCCCTTTCGGGTTACTACGCGGTGCGACCATGGAGGTGATCCACCCGTACAATATATCCTTCCTTAATTAAATCCTTTAAGAATCAAGCACAAACAAGGCAATCAGCCTAATATCATTTTCCAAGGAAACATTCCTTTAATCCCATGGCGACTTGTCATCACAGACCCTTGCCATGCATTTACCATAAATCACAAGCACTTGGAATAATCATCCAAACAATAACTAACAACCAATTGAATGTAAAAACATTTAGGATGTTGTTCGATCAATCAACAAAACCAATTGCATTCTTTCCAAACAATGCAAGAATAGACGATATAACATTTCCATCGTATATTTGCTCTCTCCCTTGGGATCTAAGAGCAATACCATGCAAACATGTTCTCAACACTTCCTTCCTTCGGCTAGGGCATATGTTAAGGATTCAAACACTATTCATGATGTAAGTTCTATAGGTCACTTACCTTGATTGATAACCCAACCCTGAATTTGGATTGGCAAAAGTCATCCTTATCCGATGGATCTCAAGACATCCTAGTTTTAACCCTTATGATCAATTTCTTGTACTAGCTCTTAGTCAAGTCATGAGGCAAATAGAAATTTATCCTCATATATCAAATATGTTATAGGCATAACATATAAATACTTGATAAGATAAGTGTGAGATTATCTCAAGTAATTAGACTTTAACATGCCTTGCCGTGAGCTAGAATATAATTCTTCTTGTAATTGCTCTATTAGCAAATAAGTCATATGTAACTAGGTGCAATTATCTTCCCTTGATATATGCACTTCACAAACTCCATCTTCCGAGTAAGCGAGATGAAATTTATCTTTTCCCATGACCTATACTCATGCAATAGTATGAGGCCTAACGTATCTCATACAAGAATCAAAGCAAGCATCTATCAAATTGAAAATACATTACTTACAACCGGAACCGCAGTTGGATTGATGGTGATGCCTTTGCTCGAAGCCTTGTTGCTAGTTGCAGGATTGTCATCGGCACGCGACATTCTTTGCTTGGAGGCCATCGTCCGCAGGTAGACTCAAGAGATTAAGAAGGTAGAATAGATTCAAGATGATAGAGGGAATTGAGCTAATTCTCTTCCTTGCAGCCTCTCGAGGTGACTCTTCTCTCTCTCTCTCTCTCTCTCTCTCAAGATCTCTTTCAAGCTCTTCTTCACAATCTCTTGGAGGAGTATCCTCCTCTCTATCTCTCTCTCGCAGCCTCTCGGGGTCTCCTTATGCTTTCTATGCCTCTCCCATGCCTCATATTTATAGTGAATTGGAGAAGAGGGCTTGTGGTTGAGAAGTGGAGCTCTTTGTGGAGGGGGATCTTGGAAAGATCAGTGATCTGATGCTCAGATCATAAATCTGATGGTTCCATTGGCTCCGAAAGGGGGGTAAAACCCCAAGACACTTGGTTAGAAAGCTCTCAGTTCACTCCTTCTTCTTTTCTCTGTTCGAAGTGCTGTCTACTGCCTGTAAACTGCGATCGCGGCCGCGCGCGATTTCGCCAGTCACTTCTCTTTATTTTTCTTTTTATAAAATCTTCAAACTAACTAAAATATCACTTGTCTTTTCTTTTAAATGACATCCAGTTCAAAAATCTCCATATCTTTTTTTTTAAGGATAATATCTAAAATATCTAAAATATACTAGTTTTGTCCAAATTCTAATGTTTTTGGACCTTCTAAACTATACACATGAACTTAGTGATTAATATAACTCATAAGTCTCGTTCACCTTGTAATTTACGTGAAGGGTAGCTACGGTCTTTGCCAATTCGAGAAAAATATCGAATTTACGACTCTTGATTTTTCTAAATAAAATATTTTAAATTAAATAAAAATTATCAATAATTAATGTTAGTTAGTTTTTACCTTAGTTAGTCTTTAGTTAGTAATCTTACTAACTTATTAATTGACTAACTAACTTATGAACCAACCAACTAACTTTTATTGTGCGGAGATATTACACTTGATGAGTAATTTTTAAAATGTCTCAAGCCCGAGTTTGTTTCTTGATATGAAGTGCTATGGCGGGAATATTACATCCTCTCCTCCTTAGAGGAATCGAGATGTCCTCATCTTGAAAATAACTGGGAAAACTATTCTTCTAGAGCTATCTCTTCTATCCAGGTGGCATCCTCCTTTTAGGATAGTCTTTCCACTACATAAGATACTCTCGAATGGTTTTGTTTCTCATATGTTTCTCTTTTACTTCTAGAATCTTACCAAGCTACTGGAGTTCAAGGGCTCCTTAACTAGGCATTACAATTTGCTGGTCATCAAGAATATGATCTTGATTTGCCACATAAGCTTTCAAAAGACTAACGTGAAATACATTGTGGACTTTCACATGATCAGGAAGTTGCAAATTGTAGGCATTAGCTCCTAGGCATTTGAGAACCTTGTATGGTCCAAATACCTTGGACTCAACTTTTTGAACTTTCCTAATGACAGAGAAATCTTCTTTGGGGGTACACGGATGAAAAAATGTTTCCCTCTTGGAAGATACACTCTTGTCGTTATAGATCAACATAAGCTTTCTTGTAGTCTTTGGCAGCTTGAATGTCTTGTCTAATAGTTTTGACTTGATCATCCATGTCTTCTCATGAAGAAATAGAGATCAACATGTCTATGATCTGGAATAGGAAAGAGATATGATGTTTTTTATGAGGGGAATCTATGAGGAGGATGGCAATAGGTGGTATAGGCAATGGTGATGAGATCATTCCCATTAGAATTCTCCATCTCTTTGTTTTTTAAAGGTAGAATCAATGCCTCCCTCCTTCTTGGCATTTCACGCCTCCTCCTACCTCACCTCCAATTGCCCCCCTATTTGCTTCATTTTCCTTTCTGAATCCTCCTCCAATAGCAAGCATAGCTTTTCCCCCTTTTGCCTCTCTTCATCTTCCACTATGATGGCACCCTCCTCATCTTCAGGACCCCTCATATTTTCAACAACCTCCAATGGGCTTTCCTTCCTTTAATTTTCAAATTTCCTTTTAATTCATTTCCTTCCCTTCCCTTGTGTACCTCCAATGAAGGATATTTATTGAATTTGATGAATCTAGGTTGTACATCTTGTGCCTTTTTATTATTATGAGAGTATGACTCAATGTGGCATGCATCCTTTTTTTAAGTACTTCCTCCTTAGACAGATTGAAATTTTAACTTTGGCATTCTTGGACTAGAATAGTTAAGCTATTTAGGGTAATCTCATACAAGAACTTCCTTGTATCAACATCTCTTGTCCAAGACTACTGCAAAGACACAACCTCCAAAAATAACAATAACGAGCACCACATCTACATTAAATTAATGTAAAAAGTTGGTAACGATGTGCCAATTTTCTACAACTTTGCTAAAAAATTTGCAATAGTAAGCATTGTTTCTAGGTGTTGTCATTGAACTACGACTTAATGTAGTTTATGTAACATTTTCAATGTCTAAATGGTATTATGCAATTGTAACAATACTAGTATAACTTAAGATTGATGTTACACTATTTTGTTTTCAATCAAAGATCGCATGTCACACTAATTTATTTGAATCAATCATAAGTGGCAATTATGATTTTAATTGAAGATCTAATGCAATCTATGTTACATTTTCAATGTTTTTCATATACTACAGTCATGTATTTTCTTTTTAAGATTATACTACAATCATGTATTTCAATGTTTTTCATATATTATAATCATGTATTTCTTTTAATTGTGATGATAAGTTTTGTCAGATTTTTGTCATGTCCATATGTAACTATAGGGTTTAAGCCTTTGTTACCATGCTTTTATGCTTGCCTTTCTTTATTGTGGACAGTTTATGATTTACGATGCCCCTCAAAACTGCCAAAACTCTTCGTATTTGCTTGATAAAGGCCATATCATCTTGCATAGAATATCAAATATCCTTTGTTAACAGTAACGATGTTGCTTTTGTCATCTTTTGCAACCCGGCATGTGCAGCCATGCGTACAATGTTGCAACAACAAGGGCTTTCACACTTAGTCACTGATGTGCTCTAGGATTCATAGAAAAATTTGCATCTTTGTTGCACATTGCTTGGAAATGCACCCAAGATGCTAGAAGATCTTAAAGAGTTAGCACCAATGTCTACATCAAAGGAGAAGCTAGCCTTATGGAACACAAAGTGGAGAGAGGAGGTAGCATGCTCAAAGAGGGCAAAGGACTTGTCTGGTGCAATTTCTTTGCCAAAGCATCTTAAGACCACCATAGGTGCAAGTCTTGGTTTTGATCCCATCAGGCAACAACGTGATTTGACAAGGGCATGAACTATATTGCCCACATTGAGGAATCACCAATGTACACCAACAATGGGCATTCCCTTTGATGCTATCAAGCCAGGGAGAGTTATTGGCCAAGGTGCCTTCAGACAGTGTGTTGAAGCTACCATAGAAAATATTAGCTATTTTTATTCAAATTTAGTATTTTGCACCAAAATGTACAAGGGCTCCAATAACACTAAACTACAACAATTTCAAGTGGAGCATGGGATGCAAAAAGTTAATGCATCAATTGTGTGATGCATTGCCTTTACTTTTGAGCCCCCTTGGGTTACAATATTTCCCTTCTTCAATGGTGGTACATTGAATGATATCTTGATGTGGGGTCCTTTTCGAGAATATAAATATAGAAGAATAATCGAGTGCCTACACAAACCATCAATGGGATTCAGACCTGGTCCTGACATGGTGCCAAGTGTAGAGGAGATGGCAAGAATTGTGGGTGTCATAAAAAATATGCCGAATATTATTCATACATTAGTAGATGGGATGAAGATCGTGCATAGTGCCAGTGTCATCCATTCAGATTTGCATGTTAACAATATGGTATTGGACTTTACTAGAGATAGCACCCCTAGAATTGGTATCATAGATTGGGGTCTAATGCTTATTTCCAATATGATAATACCAGCCCTCAATTGGCAATGTGGGGGGGTAGATGATCCCATGCATATTATAGATGAGTGTAGACAAAAAGGAGCGTTGGAGAGGAAAAGAAGGCCATGGATTGCACCCAAGATCTATGACCCACTATGCCAGTCTGCATATGGTAAGGAGTCATATATGTATGCAATTGGTTGGCTCATCATCTGCCTCATTGAGTTTTGGTGCTTAGGCCAATGCTTGTGGTTACATAGGGAGCCAAGAGATGGTCCAAATAAAGAGATCATGCACTTAATAGAGTTAAAGGCAAGGGACCGCATGTAGATCTTGATGACTTTTCGAGGACGAAGTGTGGTGTTGATCCTACAAAGGCACAAAGACCACTCGTAGAGCTTGGCCCTATCGTAGCTCACCCTTACTAAATAATCCACATCTTGCAATCTCTTCCCATATTTTGTAAAAACATCTAATCTTGTTTTACTAGTCTCTATGACTCATGGATCCAAAGATGCCTCAAAACATATCATAATTTTTGTAAAACTCTATGGAATACAATTTGTAATTTGTACTATATATTGCCATCTCATGAGCATCATACTCCATCTCCATGCCATCACATAGAATGTAAATGCTTTATATGTTTGAGTAATATTTGTAAGGGTTGCTTCAAGCCATTTGACTCATATATGAAGTTTACTATTATTAATCATATCTTGATACTTAGATTTTAGATCCACGATCTTTCCACAATGCTTTCCACTTTATACTTTATAAAGATAGCACTTAAAAATATCATACTTTCTCCTTCAATTAAGATATGCTCCCATAAAAATCTTTTAATGTTGAATGCAGGTTTTACAATTGAAGAAGTGATTTTTCATTTGGATTTCATGGGAGCTTTTTACAAGATTCAAGTAATCTTCGATGATACTCAACATGAAAATTTAGGTCTTGTGAGACTAAGAAAATATGGATCCGAACATACCTTTGCTCAAATTCGTGAACAAATTGAAGGTGATGAGCTCATAGATGGGGCCTTTAACTTCATTGAGGATAATTATATTATTAAAAAGCGACAAGAGGAGTGGTGGACTCTTAGTGGTAATCTTCAAGTTTGCATCAAGAGGTGTGCTAGTGTGACAAATGAACCACGTTCTCCAAATAAGCGACAATGTTTAGAACAAGTTGTAGAGGATCAAAATCAAGCTTTAAGTAACCTCACTTCAAAGCTAAAAAGCAAATTGTAAAGTCCAAGCACTCTCGAGACTTGGAAATAAGAATGAAATAGAATAAGACTAAAGTTAAAACAATCAACAATCTCAAGGGATGATAGGTTTGAATTACACAGCAAAGATATCGATGGAGAATCTCGAGTTCGTGTTTGAATACAAGATTCTCCATCGATATCTTTGCTGTGTAATTCAAACCTATCATCCCTTGAGATTCTCCTTACTCGAGATCAAAATCAAGCTTTAAGTAACCTCACTTCAAAGCTAAAAAGCAAATTGTAAAGTCCAAGCACTCTCGAGACTTGGAAATAAGAATGAAATAGAATAAGACTAAAGTTAAAACAATCAACAATCTCAAGGGATGATAGGTTTGAATTACACAGCAAAGATATCGATGGAGAATCTCGAGTAAAGATATCGATGTAACTCTTGTATGGGAAGGGCTCAGTGCAAGGGAAGCATGCCGCATATACTTGTCGGGGTTTGATGGATACAAGTCTTTAGACCATGAGTGCGGGACTTCATGCATGATTAAAGTTGGAGAAGGAAAAGCAGGCTATGATGTAATTGTTGATGCTTTTGAGACTCATATCATTGGTGGTTATGCAATAGTCTTTATTGCAAATTCACTTCATGAAGCACTTTTGCACTTAGTTGTGGCTGCTCATTGCACATGCAATCAGTTTGATGCAAGTTTTATCCAAAGTCAATGGAGTGAAATCTCAACATTGTGGGGTGAGAAGCTTGCCTCGACAATAGGTCCTATTATTGGACATGCATCAGATGGAGATAGTCGACGAAGAAAACTAATGTTAGCTGATTATGTTCACAAACATGGCACCGAATACAAGATTGAATGGGATGGATGGCCTCTCTTAGCCAAATTATCAAATGGAGAGGTTTTGGGTCTACATAATCAAGATTTTATACATAATGGAAGAAATCTTGTCAATATTCTTGACAAACCAAAGCGTCAACTGGCTCTTGGTGATGTTTGGGTTACCTTGATATATGTTGACATTGTTTATGATTCCTTTTCAGTTGACAAGCATATGCTCAAGGAAGCTGATATAAGGCGAGATGATCGTCAAAATTGGGCTGCAACACAAAGAATGTGTAGTAGGCAAGTCCAATGGTGTTTGGGGGAGCTAGCAAATAATGGAAAACATAGAAAAGAGAGGAGCATGGTGGGAACACAAGCTTACCTTGAAATTGTAGGAGACTACATTGATATTTTCTTGTTTCCACACTTCACCTTGGTGGAGAGAGTCCATTTAGCAACGAAAGTGGCATTCTTTTTTCAAGTTTTGAGATCTTGGATTATGAAACATGCCACATATACATTGTCAAAAAAAAAAAATTAGTAAGGAGTCATTACTAGATGTACAACTCTCTTGCCACTTTGTTGTATTGCTCATAAAATATTTTAAAGACTTTCATTCAAATAAGATACTTCCAATACATTTGACTGGATTTGATGCAGTTGAAATCTTCTTCAGAAAAGTTGGGAGCATGGTTGGGCAAGAGCGCACTTATGATTTGATGGACATGCTACATCTACTTTATAAAGGAATACAAAATAAGTTTTTTGCAAATGCAAAAATGAATTATGTGGATTATTGTAGAATTTACGTGTGGGCTATAGAAATACAACATGTTTTTGCTTTTAATGTACCTACCTCCTTGAACTACAAATGAAGCGTGGCTTCATTGTGTTTCTTGAATTATGTATTGAGTAGCATTTATCTCTTGTCATCTCAGAGAGAGAGAGAGAGAGAGAGAGAGAGAGAGAGAGAGAGAGAGAGAGAGAAAGAGAGAGAGAGAGAGAGAGAGAGAGAGAGAGAGAGAGTGTGTGTGTGCATGTGTATGTATGTGCGGCAAATATCCCTTTGATCTAGAAAAGAGGAGTGGTGCACTACAAGATATAGGCCTTGTACTGACGTTAAAAGCGACGAAAATATTCATAAAGAAAATTTTCCCCATCGTTGCAAAAAACGTCATTATTGGCGATGCCATAGAACATTCAGTATTAGTGTCGTTATCAACATTGCTATTTGTATCGGTATCATACCGACGCAAATAGTGATGCTAATAACAACGCTTTGCGACGCTAATAGCGATGCGTGCAGTAAATTTGAGATGCCAATAGCAACTGTAATAGGGATTTTTTTTTGTGGCAGGGCAGTAAGCTGCCCTGCCACATATAGCACTATGAGCTTTATTTGGGCCATACAAAATAGTTTCAGTAATGTGTATGATGATCATGTAAATAAAGGCAAAGTCTACTTAAATCATAACACTGATACATGAAATAAATACATGATTGCATAATGAAAGTGGTATAATCATGGAAAGATACTACTACTATATAGAAAATGTCTACACAGATCACGTGACCAAAAAAGAAGAGTATGTGGGCTCCAGGGATCCAAGGGTGAGCTATAGATCCTCGCCATCCGAAACCTCGTCCCGCCGCAAAGGAGCATCTAACGGACTTTGCAAAAAAAGAAACAACTACACATCAGTCCACCATACAATAATGCATTTTAATTAAACTTAGTAACTATGGACAAGAAAGATGAGTGACTTACAGGGCTGCCGCGTCCATACAATCGATCGATCAATGTAGTAAGACCGTGTCTCTCTGCATATCGAGTCTCAAGGCTAGTGGGATTGCAGTTTGTAATGGAGTGCTGCAAAGAAAACAAGATACAATTGCTAGAAACACGATTGTCAGTACAAAGGATATTGCAAAAAAATAAGCAAGAAGAACAAAAGAAAAAATTAGAATATCTTCCAGATATGTCCTATGGCCGCTACTCCCAAGATGATGGACCACTCTGGCCTCTAGTCATGCCCTCGCCGCCTCGTGTTGCTATCTTCAACATCTTGGAGAATCTGTAGCCTCCTCCCTAAGGCGGCGCCAGTCGTTCGTGTCTAGCCACTTGGGCTTTGAAGCCCCACTCTTGAGTGCCTTGCATGTGTCCAATCATCTATGTGACATGTATGCATGCATGCACTCTATCATCCAGCCCATAGAAAACCTATCTATTGCGGCTGGTACTGGAAACTCCTCATGCAAGGATGCTACAATGTAGTCCTTGCTCCCCTCTGGTATGTTCTTCCAATGATCCGAGACGTTGTGCCGAAAAAATTATTGGCACAACTCTCTCATGCGAGCCATCACCCTTCTCCCCTTATCATTCATGATGATGGCTCTTGACCTATCATCTACAAGGTAGGCATACCCCTCTGGGGGAGGGGGGTATGCCTAAGATGGGTCCTCTCTTACATGCGACCATTCTCGTAGGCATATCCAGGAGACCCCTATACATCTGGTGTACCTATCGGGGTAGTATCTCTCGGAGTAGCACCCATAGGGATGCCACCTGTGGACAGCTCGGAGTGATTGGAATAGACGTCTCCATAGGTGTGACAAATCTCGGAGGTAACGCAGCTCCAGCAAAATGGCGAGATGGAGACACTGCGTCGGTACCTCCACAGCAACCACCTAAGCCACGCTCTCTCAAACCACCATGAGGGCGAGGATTAACACCTGTATCCCTAGTCGACCGCGGGCTCATTGCATCCAGATCTCTGCAGCATCCCCCTGAACCACTTCCTTTGTCTGGTCCACGTCGTGTCGACCTTGTCTGCTAGAAACCAAAGTATCAGAGTGCTGAAGTAGATCTAATAGAGCCACTTGATGGTGTCCGAGACAGCTCCTAGTCTACCATATCTCTGAATCTCGCCATCTCATCTGAAGACATACATGTGAAGATCTCCTGTAGCTCCTCGTTGCTCATCCCTCGAGTCATCGTGATGATCTAAATATCCACAAAGATCACCTGCACAGACAAAAATTGATGTTAGCATAATCAATATAAATCTTATGTACCCTTATAAGTGATTCGTCAACGAATTGAGTAGGTGGATGTTCCAAGTATGAAGTACCCTATGGTCCCATGTCAATCTCTTGACACAACTCTGCATACACTGGAAGGTTGATAAACATGTCACCACAAAAGAATGAGTCCACCTCATTCTCAAAGAATTCTTGGACTCCTATATTTCTATCATTGTTACCTGATGCTGGCTCCTCTACATGCTCCAAGCTTTCGGTGGCCTCCACCCCTTGCAATATCGACCCCTCTATTTGTATACTATCCTCATCTATTCTAGGAACATTGCTTTCAGCATATACTCTCGCACTTCAGGGAGATGAAGGTATAATGTACAACCATCGAGGTTTTCGGGGGTTTGGATAGAAAATTACCTATTCACAATCACGTACAAGAGAGATTTAACTATTGTGACATGTACCATGGCGTAATACAATTAAAAAACACATGAGTTCATGCACCAGTTCACAATGGGCTAGAAACACAAACGTGTCGTGCAAATCTGTCCAATTTTTTTCAGAATCTATTTCGAGAAATCCAAATGGACCTCGTCGAACTGTTACTCCAGCTCCTTCAAGTACCACTTTGAACCATTGCACATCGAATAGGATCATGGAGAATCTATGGTAATCCACCATGACAATACTTTGCAAGTTTTCAAAATACTCAATCTCATCTATAATCGTGTTTAGATCCTTTGCTCGTCGTCGGCTCTCTTGCTCTGACCTTGCCATGATACCACAATCTGTTGTGGAGTGCATTTTGTCAATACGCTCCACGCGGAAATGTCGTCTGTGCGATCACACTGCACTATATATTTTGTATTGCATATTGAAACACTCAATTAGTTATCACATATAAAATATAGATATGAAAAACCCTAAACACGTCATCACCTTTGGACTACATCCCCTCGAGAATTCCCACTCCTCGGTTGAGACCTCCGCCCCTTCGTGAGACACTATGGTCAAAGCTCCATGCAACCATCGCATTGACATAAACCATGGCATCTCCTCCATGCCCTCGGGATATTGAATTGATCTATGGCGCATACTACGTCAAAATTTAGATTGCGGTTCCTCTCGATCTTTCCTAGCTTGCTAGTACATAGCGAGCCACGTCTCCATAGAGGCATGGTGCAACATACAAAAGCGATTCACTTTCTCCTCCATTGCAACATCCATTCTTTTTTCTACCCCATTTCCAACCACCACATCTCTATAGATATACCTATAATCACATCACCTAAGGGCCCTCAAGTTGGGTAGGTCTTTACCCCCTATACCTTGCCCACTTCATAGACTCAAGGCATATCAAGGGTAGGGCATCTGAAGGCCATTGGCAGATCTGTCACCTTGAGCTTTGCACTACACCTTACCATGTACTAATTGGCTCCCCAAGTATGGGACAACACTCCAAGCTTGCTTGGGATTCAACCCATCTCCTAGTTACACTTTCACTTACAGGAGCATTCACAACAGAATAAGGCAACGTGCATACATCCTTAGGGAGTGTATATCATCGTCCTTCAGCGACCATAGCATACTGTTGTCTGAATCCGCCGTTGGTAGCCATTTTGAAATATGCACTAGCGCCTCAGACACCAACCAACCTTCAGCCATGCTACCTTCTGGTCGAGCTCGTTGTCACACAAAGCCTTTTAGGGTTTTCATAAAGCACTCCAAGAAGAACATCCATCGCATATGGACAGGTCTAGGAATCGCCACTTCATCTACAAGATGCACAAGAAGGTGGATTTGTATCGTGAGCATGCTGGTAGGCACGTATTTCTCAAAGAGACAGACCATCTCCACTACTCCTCGCCTTGTAGATTCAATAGAGGACGTCTTAATCTCCTTCTGTGAAATCCATTGCACTAAATTCGACAACCTGTAAATCGCCCCACGTATTTCTGGAGTAAGGCATCCTGCGATTGCGATCGGTAGTACAAACTGGCACTAACGAGGAAGCATTATGAACAACAACTACACTCCAAATAGAAAAATACATAGGTCACTTACAATCCATTCGTAGTACAAACTTGACGTATCTTATGCCAATCATGGGATTTTAGCCCTAATAATTGGTCGTCTTTAGAAAAAGCGGACCTGAGAGAACGCATCATACCCGTCAGAGTGCAGATAGACTTGACTATTTGCTTCACAATGCGCTCTTCTTTAGTGGAAAAAACCGAATGAGTGCGAGGTCCCATAGCGCCTCCATCTTGCCTATCTCCTTCAAATCCATTCATGCCCCTACAGTGCCTCTCTTTCCTATGATGTGCTCCCATAGCAAGCTATTCACATTCCTGAAAATATGCATGGGATCCAACAAGTGGTTGATATGTAAGTGGGTCCAATATGGCAACTGAGAACCATCGCATTTCATTTGGATGTGACTTCGTGTGGACCATTTTCAACTCGTACCAGCTTTGGGCATTTATACATGTTGGAGGTTGTCCAAGAAAACCTTCCCTGAGTTCATGACCCTCTGGCAAGAAAACAGTGTGTCCTTGATATACCATCGTCTTCATGGTTCGTGACCTTCGAGAGTCTAACTATGGCCCACACAATGGACATGCATGATAACCTGAGGTAACCAGACCTATCCCAACACCTCTATCTAGTGAATACAAACTTGAACGAGCTATGATAGATATTACCAATGAGAAGGAAAGCCTACTTACCTAAGCACTCTCCGAATCCCGGAAAGTCATGCATGGTCCACATGAGAATGGCTCGAATATTGGCGGATCGTCGATCATCCGCTTACTTATATCTTGCACGGTGACCCTCTCCTCCCACAAAATCTTAAGCTCATCAACTAATGGACGAAGATACACGTCTATATTTTTGACTTTATAGCGGCCGAGAATGAGCAAGCTAAGGATGAGATGTCCTTTCTTCGTAGAAAGCCATGGAGGGATATTGTAGTTGACAAGGACTATAGGCCACACATTGTAAGAAGTTGAGTGGAGACCGAATGGATTCACGCCATCCATAGCAAGACCAAGCCGAAGATTCCTTGGCTCTTGGGCAAAGCCTGGGAAGGTAGAGTCAATGTGGCTCCATGCGCGTGAATCCGCTGATATTCGTTGAACTCCATCTGTGGACCTATTCTGTGCATGCCACATTGTCAAGCTCGCCATGCCACATACGAAACATGTGGTTTATGCAGGGGATAAGCGGAAAGTGTCTAAGAACTTTTTGAGGGATGGTTTTCCCTTGCAAGTCCTATCGATACCTGTGAGCACCACACTTTGGACATATCTCCATAGTCTCGTATTCTCCTCGAAATAGTATGCAATCATTGATACATGCATGGATGCTGTTGTAGTCCATGCCAAGCTTTCGTAAAACATGTCGTGCATCATCATGAGACTCAGGCATGGTATTTGCAAGTGGTAATATATGGTACTTCACTAACCTGAAAAAAAATCATAAAACACCTTGAAAAAGCACAAATGTTTTTAATGATAGTGCCGAAAAGAAATCAACAAACCGTATGTACAAGATACCTGATCAACTCGATCACACTCGCATCGCTCCACCCGTATTTTGCTTGCACACTTAGGAGTGCAAGCTGTGTCTTCAGGTGAGATACTCGGCCCCCATCATATAATGGTATGGATGCTTCCTCTCTAAGCAGATCAGAAGTCTCGACATCCATGGGCATCAATGCATTGATCATTGCCTCCATCTCACGCTCCAAGATTGTAGGTAAGTTTGGAAGGCTGCATGTCTCCCCTGGTATTGACGGTATAGATTGGGTAGTACCTTCTAAGTGATGGATTGGCTCAGGCATTCTATCCATCGTACGCCCACAAACTCTTCTAACTAGCCGCAAAGAATTCACTCCTCCTTGGGACGAGATGTCACCTCCCTGGATAGAAAATTTTCCAGCCACACCCAATGTTTTTGTATATGGTATTCAATTATCTTATGAATACAATGCATAATTGATATACACTTTTCTTACCATTTGGTCAAAATCTGAGATCGCCTGATCAATGATCTTAGATTGAAACTCACTGAAACGTCGTACGTGTTCTATAGACAATGGATGTTTTCGTCTAATTTCCAGCTTACATTGAGAGCAAGGACATGGGACACACTGATTAAGATACGCCTCGCAATCTTGAACATCATGACCTTCATCGTTTTCCATTTGGTCTACGTTATGACAAACAATTTGTTTTTGTTATCATTCTTTTTTTCTTTCTTAAATTGTTTGAGAATGGATTTCTTCTCTTGTAACGCAACAAAATTAACGTATGCAAAGTCTCCACCCACCCACAAATTAACGTATGTCGGAGTGTTTCCCATCTCGTGGTATTGTACCATACCTCACCACTACTCTCTCTTTGTTTTTTATCCATTCATTCTCTTCTCTCCTTCCATCTCTCTCTCTTTTTCTCTTTCTTTATTATGTTGTATGTTTATTCCCTCTCTCTCGTTCCTTCTTCCTTTTTCTCTTCCTCTCACTCTCTCATTTCCTTTAACAAAACATCTATCTCTCTCTACTACCAATTTCCTTTAACAAAACATATCTCTCTCTCTACCACTACCACTACCACTACCACTACAATAAACAAGAAAAGAATAAACAACAACAATAACTACTACTACTACTACGACTACGACTACGACTACGACTACTACTACTACTACTACTACTACTACTACTACTACTACTACTACTACTACTACTACTACTACTACTACTACTACTACTACTACTACTACTACTACTACTACTACTACTACTACTACTACTACTACTACTACTACTACTACTACTACTACTACTACTACTACTACTACTACTACTACTACTACTACTACTACTACTACTACTACTACTACTACTACTACTACTACTACAAATAAGAAAAGAAGAAAAACTACTACTACTGCCACTACTACAACAACAACAACAACAAACAAGAAAACCACCACCACCACCACCACTACTACTACGACAAACCACTACCACTACAATAAACAAGAAAATAAGAAAAAAAAGACAACAAGAACAACTACTACTACAACAACAACAAATAAGAAAAGAAGAAAAAACTACTACTACTACTACTACAACAAAAAACAAGAAAACTAAAAAACAATAAACAAGAAAAGAAAAAAAACTACTATTACTACAACAACAACAAACAAGAAAACTACTATTATTACTACTAGTACTACTACTACAATCATGACTATGACCACAACTATGACTACCACAACAACAACAAACAAGAAAAGAAGAAATTAAACAACAAATACTACTATCACTACCACTACCACTACTACTACTACGACTACACAACAATAACAAACAAGAAAATAAGAAATTAAACAATAACTACTACTACCACTACCGCTACCACTACCACTACTGCTACCGCTACCATTACAACTACCACTACCACAACTACTACTACTGCTACGACTACCACAACAACAACAAACAAGAAAAAAAGAAAAGAAGAAATAAAACAACAATAACAATTACAACAACCTCTCCCTTTCTCTCTCTCCCTCCCTTTCTCTCTCTCTCTCTCTCTCTCTCTCTCTCTCCCTCCCTTCCTCCCTCTCCCTCTCTTTCTCTCTTTCCCTATTATGTTTAATGTTTTCTCCCTCTCTCTCTCGTTCCTTATTTTCTTTTCTCTCTTCCTCTCTCTCTCTCTCTCATTTTCTCTCTTTCTCTCTCAATACACATAATTTTTAACAAAACAAGTAAAAGAAAAGGAGAAAAAACAAAAACAAAGCAAGAGGGAACAATACACTCACCGCAAAGGCCTGAGGATGGATTCGGCGGCTCCTCTTCGCGATGGCGGCTCCTCTTTGCCCTCCATGAACTTCCTCCTCTTCTTTGCAAACGGCGGCGGCAACGGTGAGAAGCTTTCCTTCTCCCTCTTTCTCTCTTTCTCTCCCTCTCCCTCTCAAATGCAAGATGGAGTTCGCTCTCCCTTTCGCTCTCTCTTTCGTTCGTTCACGTAAATAATGTGCTCGGATTTCGGCCTGCATTTTTTCATCTGAGCACCATCACTATTTGCGTCACATTTGTGAGGCAAATAGCGATGCCGCTATTTTGTGTCGGAAAGCACCGTCGCTATGCCTCCGTATCCTTGTAGTGGTGGAGATGATATTTTGAGATGAACTAGATACAACATATATAATTATATACCTTGCTACAGCCCTACTACCACCATAATAGTGCAACATCAAGATCAATGTTGCAATGTAAGAGAGCCCAAAGATAGTAATAGGATGGTCAAAGTATTTAGTTTTGTGATATTTTATTAAAGACCTCTAAGACTAACTCTGGGCTAGTCTAGCTTCCTAGTAATTGTGCATCATAGCTTTAGGCAATGCTAGCCATAAAGATACTAATGCGAATGCCCTCTTTTAACTAGTTATGGGTTGAGAATTGCATGCTCTAGTTATATACTTGATGTCTCTATCTAGAAATTATTTTAAAATCTTACTTTTATTAATAAAAATTTGACATCTATATTTGTATGTCCTATATTACAATGATATTTTCATACTCACTAGAACTACTAAGAAATTTTATGAAACCATTGGGATTTATAAATATTGCTAAAAAGTCACATAAGGGCCAATAAAATTTACAAAATAGGTTACATAGGGATATATAAAACATGCCTTGAACACACGTGATGCCTAGGATTTATACATAGTAACTTACCCGAGAATAGGGGTGAGTGGGTGCTTCCTATTCTCCCTATTATCATGTCTTTGACATATATTACATCTCTTGACATATGCAAATACATCTTGGAAAATGGATGGCTACCAATATCTGGCTCTCAAAGCTTTCCATGCAATCAACCGTCTAGCAAAGTGTCCTCCACAAGTGGAGTCATGATATTTTTCCAAGATTTAAAAAACCTAATCAGGCATGACATATTAGCGATAAACATCATCAACCCTTACCGATATAGTGTTTCCACAATCAAGAAAAATTTCAATACTTGCTGCCTAATTTTCCTCTTTTCAGCCTTCAAAAAAGAAACTCCACCCTCTTGTGTGATAGATAGTGAGTTATGGCAGTATCCTAGGATGGAATGGAGGCTATATTGATTTTGAACAGACCCTCAAGGTCACTACCTTCAACCAAGAATTCATTTGGCTCCTCGATATCCACAAGACATTCAATGATGCCCTATGATTTCGGCAACTTACTCCTAACTTCATAGTCAAAAACTCTTGTAAAGCGATCTGTCACCACTAGGCGGTTAGGTGGCTACAACCAAAGACCATCCTAAGGCACAATTTTTCCATGTAGTTATAATTAATCTTGGACACCTCCAATCAGCAACTAATAAACACAATCGAATGGTACTATTTCTCCTCCCAAATTTGGGCCAAACAATAATTGATACTATATATTGTAGTTGCTTTTCGGTTATCGAGGCAACTAATCACTTAGTCTTTTTTATTTTCCGAATGACAAGTTAGCATATGTCATGCAAGTGACAAAGTAGAGGGAAATTTATCAAAATTTATAGTTTGAAAGTATTATAGTTTGACATGCCATTGTTGTCCTACACATTCATGCACCATAGCATCTACGGCTTCCTACTTAGCTTATCTATCAATTTAAAAATAAGTTTTCAGCATTCTAAGCCAAAACCAAGTTGTTTGACTTGTCAAAAAATAAAGAATTTACCATAAATTTTCAATTCTACTTTTATCATATTTCATAGTAGAAAATGTTAACACTTGTACCATGTAACATCATGAGAACATATTTTAAATTTGGAATTCAAGTGAAAGAGTGACCAAGACCCACAAAAGAGGTTTTAGATGCAAAATGAAAAAATTACAGATCAGGGAGCTGGAGTTTACCTAGATGCATTTCGATGCAAAGAATCCAATGCAAGTGTCCCTTCATCAATCAGAGTTTGTTTGACCCCCCATTTAATGGTTGTTGTTGCATGGTTTGGCATTATGAAGCAACTACTAGATTCATGATAGATTTCAATGTAAGAAAGCTACCCTCCTATCGGATCGCGATTTTGAGGCCTTTTGCTCCTCCGTCCAGGTCAACGAACAAGTGTGAAAATGCCAAACTTGGACTAGTTAGTTGGGGAGTCAGTATTAATGATGGTTACTAGAGCCAAAAGGCTCAAAAAACTCATGAGATCGAGGAGGGGATGCATTTTTTTAGAGCCCCTTCCTCCCATTAAAAATTTGGTTTTCCTTGAATGTCATAACCCTCTTCATCCTTTGGGCTATGAGTTCCATCAAATCTTTGCCAGCCACCATCGCCTCATAAATCACACAAAATGATGTAGTGAATGAATAGATCTATTTTCAATCTTTCTCTCTTCAGTTTCTCTCTCCTCCTTGTTCCTTGTTCATGTAGCTGCATATGAGAGAGAGAGAGAGAGAGAGAGAGAGAGAGAGAGAGAGAGAGAGAGAGAGAGAGAGAGAGAGAGAGAGAGAGAGAGAGAGGGATGATTTGATGAATTGGGAATGGAAGATGGTTCAAAAGTGTAATGGCAAGTAGATCGAGTGATTTGGATGTATCAATGAGATTGGAAAATAGCATCAATGATTCCGTTTTCTCAAAATATGAGACGTACATATGTGGATTTTTGAGTAAGAGACTCTTATTCAATTTTTATGATGAATCATTAGTGCATATGATGAATAGATGATTAGAATGATTGAAATATATTTACTAATGTCTATAATTTTAAAAATTCATTCATTTTTCTTTATGAATATTAAAATCGATAAAATCGCAAAATATAAAACAAAGAATTTAATGAAAAATTGGATTTTTTTTGGATTTTGGAAATAAAGTAATATTCATATGGTATGAAAATGAGTATATTGATAGATCACACTATTTATATAAGTCCTACAAATCAAAAAACTCAAAAAAATCATATGGTATGAAAATGAGTATATTGATAGATAAAAAATGTCATGAATTTTGGCCTATCCTTTCAAAAACGTCTTTTTTTCTTCAAAAAGACTTCATCTGATGGTTTTTAACCAAGTTACCTCAGGACTTATCTAGTTTATAAAGTCATGCCATACTCTTTGATACTTAACTTACTCAATATCATGCTCGTTCTTGCACGTTCTTCGTCTACCGATTAAGGCTTTTGCCATTTGTCTTGCGGTTATGAAATCAATGCAATCCTTGATGCATTAAATGAAATCGAGAATGCCAAATCAAATATAACGTAGAAAAAATAATCTGATCATGTAAGTCCTACAAATCAGAAAACTCAAAAAAATCAATAATTTATTCTACAATAAAAGGAAAAAATCTTTTAAAAATGCATATTTCATTCCATACAAGAAGACATTAACTACATCTCAAGCTACACAATTGTTTTTTAGAACTGTTTACACTAACCATGGTTTACCAAAAGTTACAATTTCAGATCGTGATTCTAGATTTTGCAATAACTTTTGGACTACTTTGTTTGCTAATTTAGGTACAAAAATTGATTTCTCATCTGCATTTTATCTGAAACTAATGGGCAAACAAAAGCTACTAATAGTACAATTTTAGATCTTTTGTGTGCATACACAATTTCAAAACCACAAACATGGGATACATATTTGCATTTACTTCAATTTGCATATAATAATACACCACATACAACTACACAAAAAGCATCTTTTGAAATCATTTATGGACATAGATGGCCTACACATGTTACATAATTGATAAACAAAGGTAAAGTTGATGATGATATTGCCAATACGCATGCTACTATTTTTGCTGAAGTTAAAGACATGATTGTGAAAGCCCAACAATCATACACTAAAAAAGCTAACAAGAAAAGAAAAGCTATGAGTTTCAAAGTTGATGATTATGTTTGGTTACACATTGAAAAGAGAATATTACAAAGTGTTGAGAAACCTCTTGTTGTTAAGTTAGCCCCTAGATTTTATGGACCTTTCAAGATCATTCACAAAATCAATGACAATGCATTTAATTAGAACTACCCCAACACTAGAAAATCCACAATACTTTTCATATCAGTTTGTTACGACCTTTTAGAGGCCAATTACATGTTTACCCTGTGTATGAAAACCCTTCTTTGTTAGAAGAAGGAATTGAAATCCCACCCGGGTATGATGCTAGGAGGCATATTCCACAGTGGATTCCGTGAGACCACAGTGGATTCCATGAGGTTGTGCGGTGGATTCCATAAAACAATATTTATTTGCCGAGGCTCGTACACAAGGTGGATTCCTTGTGTGAGAAGTTGATGGGGATGCTTGTCCTTTTCGGGTGTCATGTTAATTTAATGTGCATGTGGGTGACTCCACAGCGGGTGATTCCGTAAAATACATATTTAAATTAATGGAAGTTTATGAGCTTAGAGTGCACTCGTATTAAATTAAGGTTAGGATAGAGTTTCAACCTATTTATTTATTTTGTAGTTAAAGACTGCTAGGAATTCACTTTTGTTGGTTTAATTTTATTATTTTCTAACAATTATGAACGCTTTAGTTGATGTGTAGAGCAGGCAACAGTGCCGTTGGGAAGCACTGGGTGATAGTGTGTATTCAAATTACCTAGAAGAAATTATCATTTTTGATGGGTGTGAATCTTATCATTAAAGGCGTAGAGCTAGTATTTATTTAGGCGCGCTTATTTATTGAAGCACTTGATAAGTATTTATTATTTTGTATGTGCATGGGTACAAGGTTTAAATATTTCATTATGGGACATTGTATTTGGGCACAGCCCGACTTTTGGGCCGCCCAACCACTTTATTCTTTATTTGGACAAAAGCAAACACAAAAGCTAAAGCATGCTTATTGTAAAATTGGGCTATTTTTGAGCTTTGAGATGAATAAATTTATAAATGCATACCTTGTGAAGCGCTCACACAAGGCATGGGGGGAGATTGTACCCAATTTGTCTTTTTACTTCATGTCGTGCAATCTTCTTTCTTGCTTTTTGAGCTTAAGTAGAGTTCTTTGTTCTTGGGAACCTTCCAACGCTCGCTACGTACACATCCAACATCCGAATTGCATACCATTGACTACTAATAAACATCAAGTAAACATCATTTGGCATGCAACATGAAAATAGTTTGCTTCTACCAAGCACTATTTGACCTCTAATAGGAAGATAATCTAGTATGAAACATCATCTAGGAGGAACCAAAGTAGCTATTAGCAGTACTCCAAGGAGAGTACCAAATGATCTACGAGATAGTACCAAAACTATCAATCTACCTACCCAAATCTAGGTAGTGCCAAGTACTGCCAAAATTTCGAAAAGGTAGAAACTGATAATATTAACCGCAATACCAAAAAAAGCTAGGAGATGTATGAAGAAGCACCAAATATACCAACGAGGACTAGAACTATCAAAAGGTATCGCTAATAGCTAGAGGAAATACCAAAAAGAATCTTAATACCAAAAATGGCAAGAGACAATACCAAAAAGCACAAAAGGTACCTAGGAATACTAGAAACAACTTCATATCAAAGGTACCAAAATGCACCAAATGTACCAAAGTCTACCAAAATTTTCAAATACTAAAGAGCTCTAAATGTATCAAAGAGGATGAGAACTTACAAAATACACCAAAAAGAGCTAGAGAAATGACTAGAAACAACCCAAGAGAGTATCAAGAAGCATCAAATGTACCAAAAAATTAAAAAAAACTTTATAGGGTTTCAAAAAGTACCAAATGTACCAAAAACTACCAAATGCACTAATGTACCAAAGAGCTCCAAGTGTCACAAAGAGGATTAGAATCTATGAAAAGATATTAAAAATATCTATAGATTGCCTTAGAAAGTACTTTAGCACTAAAAATGTTTAGAGGCAATACGAAAAAAATACCAAAATATAGCAAAGGTTCAAAAATCACCAAATATACCCTACAATTTCAAATGTACCAAATATACTTGATTTACCTAATGTACCAAAGAGCACCAAACATATCAAAGAGGACCAAAACAACAAAAATTTTGAGAAACTCCACCAAATCTAGTTAGTTAAAGAGCTCTATTAAGGGTTTCTATGTAGTAGGAGTACTACCGAGGATAAACTAACACAAAGTGCATTTAGTGTACATGTTCAAAATCAAGCTCTTTTTTAAGTTGTTGTATGTTCTCACTGACCCTAAGGTGTTGCAGCATTCATTGTCACTCCAATAAGGTTCCTTCTCCTCTAGCTCTGCATCATTACACAAAATTTGTTGCTTGAGCTCTTGAAGGCATGCTTCATATAGTATAATATCATTCTTTCTACACTTGGTTATTGCATTCGACCCTTCGTACCCTAAGCATGTGTGGAGATTTGAAAGAAAGAAAAAACTTGATGTTTGGTTGGATGGAAGGTTATATCCTAATAATCCCATTAAAACTAGCATATTTAATTTTTATAATATCTCTCCAATTGACGAGGTTTATTAGTGATTGTTATAATGGCTTTTTAGGGGTATAACTTAATCTTATTGCCAAGAAAGATGTTCTAAGATTGGAAAATCACTTATTAACAAAACATAGAGATGAGTTGTTGCAGGGTGAAAGTAAGTTAACATAGTACGATTTTGGTGCTTCTTAGCAATAACATGTTAAGAAAATAGGTGTATAGTGAAATTTTTATAGATCAAATCATAACGTATTGCAAATTATATGTCAAGTTTCCTTGATGAATTTTCTATTGTGTCAAAAAAATATTCATTCATTGAATCTCCAAGTTACTCTAAGATTGAACTCCTCATCATTAATGAGGTTCGACTTGGTAATAAGAGTTGCCTTGGTGGGAGCATTGGTTGCTTGAATTAGTGTAATGCACATAATTGCCAATTTCAAGACTCTTTATATGCATAATATAATCTTCCATATAACTGGAATCTTGTAAGTAAGATCCTCCAAAAGACCTTAAAGGTTGAAATGAACATTCACCATTTCCTAGATATAATTAAACTTAGATGAATTTCATGCTTTGTGAAGAAAGTCAAAAAGCATATCATTACTTGTCTCCTTAGTCAATTCCTACTCCATCCCTTTAAAGGATAACCTCATTTATCACAGATACATAAATTTCACATCCATAAACTAAAATTATATTTTTTTAAGACAAAGGAGAAAACCCCCAAGCTTTTGTGGAACTTTGATATCAAACCTTGCTAAATAATTTGCTGCCTAGGTTTTCAATCCTTGCAAACCTTGTTTTTTTTTAAAAATGGGTATCATGCTTTGAATTAGTAAAAATAATTTGCTAACCTTGACACGATAATAAATCTACAAAACTATGATGTTGGTGAGTTTGAGGGTAAAAAATATATAGATTTGTGAGATTGATGGTTAGTTAGCTAGTTATAGTTGCTGAGAAATATGCAATCACACTCTATGATAGCCTCTTTTTATGGATCAGTAAGGCAAGGAACATGCAATGACCTACAAGACTTGTCATGTATCCCATAGACATAATAGGAAAAGGTGGAACTATCCTGCAACTATAAAGCAATGTACTTGACAATCATTTGATGAGAATGCTATTATACTTCGTACTTTTAGTCTTGTCCATTTCTAATCAAGATTGTGCGTATAAGTCCAAGAAAATCTATCTTGGAACGTAATTCACTTGAGTAATACTCTAAGTCATCATGCTTCTTGTCCATGAATTCCAGCCACCATAGCTAAACCTTGCTCAAGGATCTGTGTTTCTCAACATGGTATCAAAGCCATAGTGAGCATGGTTCAGCTAAGCACAGTGCTCTTCTAGCTCTCCTCAACCTCAACTCAGCTCAATTACAGTAAAAGTCTTCTGCTCTTCACTCCATATTCACTCTACACTTCTTGACCTCCATTGCTAGCACTATCTACCTATCTTGGAGCTCTTGGATCTCTCCATACAAGTAATATCTTTACAATAATTCTTCTAGAGAACTTTCCCTACACCTAGGGCACTTCCTGTCATCACCTCAATTGCTTGCACATGTCGCTATAAGAAAAAGATTAGTTGGGTTGAAAAACCCTAAAGAGAAAGCCATAGCCACTAGTCTTCAAGCTCATAAATCTCTTTGTTCTCTCACTTCTCATAACCACTCTGATCTGGTGCTCCACTCAATTTTCAGCAAATCAAATTAGCAAGGAGGGGAAGATTCAGCATCAAGCATCAAAGTTCAACATCAAGCTCAACAAGTATAGTATCTTTTTGTGCTCATTTAATGGTATTTGGCACTTAGAGGACTTCTTATGTATCCAAGTTGAACTCACTTGTTGGCTATTTGCTACTACTTAAGCATCGAGTATGGTCAAAGATTTACCACCATGCCACTTCAAAGAAATGGGCTTCCACACATGACAGACTCAACAAGGATAAAACTAATCCTCGAGAAGAAAGGTCTATGGTCAATAACTAGTGGACAGGAGAAGAAACTTAGAGATGCTACTCTTGCAGTAGTATGACAAAAGAGTGATGACAAAGCCTAAGTAATCATCAAACTTGAACTTGATGAATAGTTATATCCACCATATAGACACATGTGATACATCTCATGCCACTTGGGAATAGTTGGACACACTATTTGATGCCCAATCTAAATCTTCAAAATATGGATTGTTGATTGAGTCTTTCAGGTTGGATATGAAGGCTAGTATATCCCTTGCAACTCACCTTAATTATATGGAAAGACTGCTAACTCAAGTTGAAGGGATTAAAAATGGAAGAAGACATATGCATTGGAGTCTTGCACAAGACTCTTTCTCTAGAATTTGGTAACATCCCCGTTACACTAATGGATATGCCAAATCCAAATATGGTAGCAATTAAAGCATCACTCCTTGAAGAATAGAAGAAGCTCAAAGGTAAAGAGGAAGTAAGCACTTCAAAAGAAGAATAGGTGCTCTATGTGAACGACAAGTACAAAGGGAAGAAAGACATTGTTTGTGACTTTTGTAAAAGAACTAGGCACATTGAAAAATTTTGTTATGATAGGAAAATATCACAAAAGGCCTACCTTGCAACTATCAAAGACAAAGAAGACGAAGAAGACCATGAAGAAGAAGAAGAAACTCAAGAGCAAAAGGACAAGCTTCATGAAACCTTCTATTCCCACTATTGAAACTAACTTTTTAAGCCTTGTATGTACTTGCATTAATGCTCCAATCATAAGCCTTGTAACCATCATGTAACAACCTATGCACTACAACGTCTACACACTTAGTGAGGCCTTGTGACAACCTCTAGCTTTATATGGTTGGTTTTTCCATGTCTACACTTAGTAGGGCTCTATTAATGACAACCTCTGTATAGGTATACTCTGTGTTTTCAAGGTTGTGATTGATGAGGGTGTTTGAAAAATATGAAATCACACTCCTATGATAGCCTATTTGTTTGGAGCAGTAAGGCAAGGAACATGCAATAGCCTACATGAACTATCTTGCATCCCATAGGCACAATATCCTGCAACTATAAAGCAATGTACTTGACAATCATTTGATGTAAATGCTATTTTACTTTGTACATTTAGTCTTATCCACATCTACTCAAGATTTGTGCATGAATTCATCCACATCCACATCATGCTTCTTGTGCATGAATTCCAACCACCATAGCTAAACCTTGCTCAAGGATCTGTGTTTCTCAATAGTATTAGGAAACATGATTTTTAGAGATTTGTGCATGCTATTAGCCAAAAAAATCATGTTTCTAAAGAAAAGGGCCAACAACATCTAATTTTGTATCCTTCTTCACCATTGTTTTAAGAACTATGAATATGATTACTTGTACCACTTTCCTTTCTTGTCATTTATCTTTTCATAAGATATACTACAATATTGCATCCTTGCATTTTATCCAGAGCTAAAATAGACAATGTTTACACTTGTTTGTGACGTTTTTGGGCCATTTGAGCTCAATTTTGGAGTCAAAATGACAGCTGAATTTTAGAGCCAAATTGAAAGTGCAAAAGTGGCTTGAGATCCATTACAAATGCATTTTTGGCAAAAAATGTGTTGATCTCACAGATCAAGGAGCTAGAGTTTTCCTAGGTGCATTTCGATGTGCCAGAAATCCAATGCAAGTGTCTCCTTATCGATTGGAGTTTGTTTGACCCCCCATTCAATGGCTGCAAGGTTTGATGTTATGAAGCAACTACTTGATCCAGATCTCGAAAAGCAAGTGATAGAGGCTAGGATAATAGTTTTTTATGTGAGGACGTTGCCCATCCAGTCAGATTGCAAATCCAAGATTGTTTAACCCTACGTTCGAAACAAAACCACCTTTATGAGATAGTGTGAACATGGAGTGAACTAGTTTTTTTGAAGTTTAAGTGATTAATGGAGTTTCACTTTGTTGTCCAAGTGTATCCCAAAGTCATTTAGTAACTTCAGCAACCAAATAGCTTTAGAGGCCGCTATGGCCGCACCTCGGTACTCAGCTTCTGTACTAGACAATGCAACAGTAGGCTATTTTTTACTTTGCCAACTGATCATGCTACTACCCAATCCAAATGCATATCCACTAGTTGACCTTCTATCATAGGCACAACAAGCCCACGGTATACCCTGTCAAGTCAAGGGGTTTTCCATATGCATAAAACAACACATAATATGTCGTACTCTTTACATATCTCATGACTCTCCTGACTGCATCTGTCAAGTCAAGTCAAGTTGAGTAATAGTCATGTAGATAAGTTGCCCACCATCTGTATACATGGTAACATTCTCTATCTCAGTCCCAACATCAATCTGCAGCTTGACATTTTGGTTTAGGGGTGTATCCATAGCCTTACATTCAGCCATACCATACTTCTCTAACATGTCATAAGCATACTGCTTCTGCAATAACCATATGCCTTGAGGCGTAGGCACTATCTCGATTCCTAGAAAATATTTTAGTTTACCAAGATCTTTGACTTTGAATTCATCCTGCAACAATGATTTAATTTCTAGAAGCCTGCTCTCATCATCTCCAGTAATGATTAAATCATCGATATAGACAACCAAAAACACATAGCCATGATTTGTCTTCTTCACAAATAAACAGTGATCTACATCACCCAATCTAAATCCATGTTGCTATAAATAGCTACTAATTCAAGCATTCCAAGCTCTAGGTGCATGTTTCAGCCCATATAATGCCTTTTTCAGTTTGCACACATGTGTAGGACAGCTTGGATGCACATGGCCTTCAGGCTGCTCCATATAAATTTCTTCCTATAAGTCACCATTCAGAAATGCATTTTTTACATCAACTTGCCATAACTTCTAGCCTTTAGTTGCTGCCAGTGCAATGACTGTTTGGACTATTTCCATTTTAGATATAGGGTTGAAAGTCTCCTCATAGTCAAGGTCATACTCCTATGCATACCCTTTTGCGACCAGTCTGGCCTTATAGCATTCCAATGACCCATCCGACTTGCATTTAAACTTGTAAACCCATAGGAGTGTGATTTTGCAACTGTATGACCAAGGACTCACTGCAGATGACACATCACCTATCAGATCACTCGTAGATGTACTAATTGTAGGGGTATTTTCAGCATTACTTGTGCTAGCTGATCCATTGGTAGGCACTGCAATTGGATTCCCATACCAAGAAGTCAACTCGTCAAAGACAACATCTCTACTTATCAATCTCTCATGAGTAGATGGCACATAGCATTTATAGGCCTTTCTATCCTATGCATAACCCAAAAATACGCTCTTGACAGCCTTAGGATCCAATTTCTCCCTCTTTTCATCAGGAATATGCATGTATGCAATGTAGCCAAATACATTTAAGTTCCTAATGTTAGGCTTATGACCATACAACCTCTCATAAGGTGTTACATCATGAATCCCTAATGTAGGGGTTCTGATGAACTTACATTAGTGGAAGACCTTCAAAAAAAACAATTGGTTGTGATCGCTACATACTCTCCTCTCCATCATCATTCTTCTCCCATCTCTAACACACACTTTACAACCATAAATAAGGATAAGGCTTTTGCCTTATTTCTCAACACTCCCCCTCAAGCTTAGAAGGAGCTTGCAAAGGTAATATTCCAAGTGCACTCTTGAAATACTCAAACTTATTTTTACTTAATGCTTTGGTAAAGATATCAACAACTTGGCCATTTCTTTTGACATGGACCAAGTCAATCTCACCATTAATGACTTTTTCTGTAATGAAGTGATAGTGCACTTCTATGTGTTTTGTCCTTGCATGGTAGGCTGGGTTCTTTGCCAACATAATGCTGCTAACATTGTCACAATACATAATGACTCCACCATTAATCTCTATCCCCATGTTATATAAGATCAATCTCAGCCATGTATGCTCACATGCTGCCAATGCAATGCCTCTATACTCTGCTTCAGTGCTTGATAGAGCAATTGTAGGTTGCTTCTTACTGCTCCAGCTTACCATGGTTGAACCAAATGAGAATGCATAGCCACTAGTAGATCTTCTATCCATAGAGCTACCTGCCCAGTCTGCATCTGAGTATCCAAACAATGTAGGCTTGATTCCTTTTTCATAAAACACGCCATAGCCAACTGTCTTCTTCACATACCTAAGAAGTCTTCTCATCTACATCCAAATGTGATTTGCATGGTTTATGCATAAATTGACTTATCAATCCAAAAGCATAACTCAAGTCTAGTCTTGTAATGGTCAAGTAGATAAGACTACCAATCATCTTTCTAAACATAGTGACATCCTCAACATAAGATCCATCATCCATCAACTTAACATTTTGATCCAATGGTGTATCAACCGGTTTGCATCCTATCATGCCATATTTTTCCAACATCTCCAATGCATATTACCTTTGTATCAGCCATATACCATGAGGTGTATCAATAACCTCAATACCCAAGAAGTATCTCAACAAACCAAGGTCCTTTATATCAAATTCTTTATGTAACCCATGCTTGACTTCAGCAATCTCCCTCTCAAATGTACCTATAATAATGAGGTCATCAACATAGATGACAACAACAATCATACTATCTTCTGTATGCCTCACATAATGTGAATAATCAGCTTTGCTCTGCTGAAATCCCATACTTCATAAGAATTTGCTGATTCTATCACACCATGCTCTTGGTGCTTGCTTCAATCCATATAAAGCCTTCTTCAATGTGTATACATAATGTGGGTATTTTAGATCTACATAGCCCTCTAGCTGATCCATGTACACTTCCTTTGCTGCGGTGTATAGCTGCAAGTAAGCTGTCTTTTGATCCCATACTTTGCAAGATATCTATCAAACTCCCATGAGACATATTCTCCACCTCCATCTAACCTAAGATAAGAGATATAGCAGCCCAACTCATTTTGAGCATGCTTCTTGAAATCTCTGAATGCATCAAACACTTCATCTTTATGTTTCAATATGTACATCCAAGTGTACCCTGTTGAAATCATCAATGAAGGATACATAGTAACCAACACCTCCAAACAAAGCATTATGAGACGGAGCCCAAACATCAGAGTAGCGCACTAACTGCAAAGGTCTCAAACTATTCTTAGCATGCTTCATAAAGGGAAGCCTTGCCTGCTTTCCAAATTGATATGCAGGACATACATGGCCAAAGTCATTATACTTGAATTTGGGCAATCCAAGTACCACTTGCTTCTGCTGCATAGATTTCAGCTTTTGTATATTAACATGGCCAATCCTCTTATGCCAAATCTCAACATCCTAAATAGCACCCTCATCATGTGCAAACATGGCTGCCTTAAGTTCTGGAATGGTTGCATCCAATGTACACATCCTACCATCCCTTCTGCCTTGAGCAATTAATTTGCAACCATTACTGTATTCTTCAATAAAGCATCCATCTTTATTGAATCTAACTTGCAGATTTTGTTCGGTCATCTGTCCCACTGAGACAAGAGATTCTTAGTTATTGATGGTACATGCAATACATCATGCATGCTCTTTTTCTTGCCATCAGGCATCATCAATGGAACAACTTCTTTGTGCGTGCTAAATGTCATGCTGGGTGTCATCCCCAGTACAAAGATAACCATGTGAACTTGCAACCAACTCATCAAACCACTCTCCATGGGGTGTCATATGGTTAGAAGCCCGAGAGTCAATGTACCATCTCTCATCTCTATTTTTCCTAGGTGCATTCTTGGACACATGCTGCATGGCAAACAACCTGTCACCCTACTCATCATGAGCACCTCTAGAAGATGCATAGTCCCTATGTTGTCTACCCTTAGCCTTTATATCTACCTACTTCTTATGACGATCCTTTGCCATGTTCCCATATTTTCCACAAAAATGACAGAGTCCTTGTCCTTGTTGGACTAATCATTCAACTACCAGGATCCACCACCTCTGCCTCGGGGTGATCTCCCCCTACCTCTAAAGCTACCAAGCCCTATGTATTTGTGCCATGCCAATTACTCTACTACTATCCATAGGTGTTTCGAGTGTCTCCTCAACCTCGAAACGAGCCACGGCCTAAACCGCCTCTGCCATGCTAGCTAGAATAAAGGACAATGTCTCTTCTTTGAGATGTACTAGAACCTGTGTTAATCCAAGCTTTACTTCCTCATGCAACAACAAATCAAGCAACTCATCCTAATTAGGGGGTTCAGATCTAACAGAAATAGATGTATCAAATTCTTTATATTCCTTGCCAAGTCCATTCAAAGTGATAGCAATCATATCATCCTCAAATACATGTGATCCAATAGTGGTAAGCCGGTCCGCTATGGTCTTAATCTCTGTTGTGTAGGCCAGGATGCTTCTACCATTCCTAGACATGTTGTTGAATTGCTGTTTCAATTGAATCTTTTGTGCATGTGTTACATTTCCATAGTTCTTCATGACTATGTCCCAATCATCCTTCGAGGAATCACATCCAGTGATCTATATTGCCATAGCATCAGATATACATAAGGAAAACCAATGTAGCACTTTGCATGCTCTCTCTATCCACTGTTTATGAGCTCTTCTTTGATCATATGTCGGCCGTTAAGGCAATTTAGGTTCAACTTCATCACCAGTGCATAGATCCCAATATCCTCTACCAATCAAAAAGTTCTTCATTCTGAATTTCCACAATGAAAAATTCTTGTTATCCAATTTCTCACCAACAATCTGGGTAATGTTGTCAGTGCTCTGAGCATTTGCCATGTTGTAATAGACTATGTCTGACTACCTACAAGCCAACAAGTCTCACTGACCAACGGTAGTCTTTGACTATTTACGACAGTTTTCTACAACAAATTCAATATTAAAACTAGGGTTTTTCATCCCATCAACATCTCAAAACCATCCACAAACATGTGGCATAGCCCATAGGTACATCCATCAATACATAGACCATGTAGTTGCTTTGACTCTGTCTCACGCAACCTTAATGTTAGAGTACATACATCCAGTCTGAAATTTGTAAATTGTCACTAACCAACAATTGATTCAAAGCTAAAAATGATATGTGTACATGTCATACATGCTCCAAAACCTCCAGAATATCTGCTAGTGCATATATGGTTCCATACATGATCATTCAAGCACTTATCAGTGCATATAAATCAGATATAGGTGACAAATATCTTGCCTGCAGGTTGCAATCATCAAATACTAAGAAAAACAAGTCTATCCAGCTCCAAAATGTCTTCAAATCCCTTCATACATTTGCTTCAGTGTTGGGGCCAATACGTGACCATACATACATCCATAGACACTCTGTCTTCAAGGAGCAAAGTCATGGACTACATTCTCTGCTTGTAACTAGCCAAGGATTTTGAATGCATTTGTTTTCAGCTCTAGAATTCAGTTTTTAGTAGCATTCAATGCTTGTCTTAGCCCTCCAGACATTCAGTAGATATATCCCAAGTCATATAGTTCATGGGAACCAACCAATGTTATTTAATGCTTCAATTGCAGACAATGCTTGCTGTTCAAAAATTCATGATAGTTTTTAGCCAAGTAAATGCTTCTAGATTTGAGTGTTTTGACCTCCAAATTTCAGCCCCAAGGCACAAGAACAAGTGCATATGTCCTTGCATATACCTATGCTTCAATGATGCCAAAGTACATGTTAGAGAGCTTCACTATGTCAAATATGACTAAGTACATGCTGTCCAGTGAATGTTCAACAATTCAGCCCTCATTCTAGATCTGTAAAGCTGTTCACATAGCCCAATGATGAACTCAACATCAAGCATTTGATGATTAGATTCCTTCAACACCTTCCAAAGTTGTGTGCACAAGCAATAGAGCCTCCAATAAGCTCCCAATGTGTGATTTGCAGGTAGGACATGAGGCTACCTCAGCAGGCGCAATCACGTAGTTCAGGCCAACAACTTCTTCTTCATGTTCTTGATGATGATGATGGTCACGAGCAGCACTATAGTGCTCAAATAGGCCTTGGAAAGTTCCCCCAACAAGATTTGATCAACTATTGCATGAATGGAAGCCACACAAGTTTGGTACATACCTTCACAGAAGCTCAATAGCAGCCTACTCTTTCAAATGACACACATTATCTCCAAGATCTAGGGTTAGCTCAACTATTACCATGCTCCAAAGAGCCCATCCATGATGGCTCTGATACCATATTGGAAGAGAGGGAGAGACAGAGAGTAAAGCAAAACCATGAGCTTCAGCTCTTCTTCATTATCTTCATTATTCCACTCATGTAGTCTACAAAACTGAAAGAGAGATTATTACACTAGGTTTCACTAACCATTATTTAACTATGGTTAGGTCCAAACTTATTAATGTCATGCACATGTACAGCTGTCTCCAGCTAATGTCAATCAAACAAAAACACAAATAAAGACAAGTAGAGCTTGATATTCTAACAAGTGCAACTTAGCCCATCAAATCCATTAGCTAATCTACATAAAAAGAACCACAAAAGGGCATCAAGAAAAAGATGTATCAAGCTACTACAAATAAGAATGCACAACAAAGCACAAACATAGCTCTCACCCTACCCCCTATCAAAATCAAAGCATAAAGTCTACAAGGGATAGACCATGCATAATCCGACAGAGATCCAAAGCTAGTCACTAACCAATAACTCCAATATAGAGCGACTAAAAAGAACTATCAAAGCAGTCATCCTAAGTGGTGGCTTGACATGCCTACTTGACCTAGGACAACTAGACAAGGAACTCCTATTAGGCGATGACTCCTATAGCCTAGTCTATAAAAAGTCACATCTTTTTCATTTAGTACTTTATACTCAGGCATGTAAAAAAGAGGTACTTGAGTATATTTTGACCCAAGGAGAATAGGGTATTGGCCTCAGGTCTTGTCTTGATACCTAAGAACCTATCAAGACACTAAATATTTTTTCTTCTACTCACTTTTATTTTTACTCCATCCATCCTTTTTTTTTTTTTGGCTAAATGCTACCCCTAAGAAGATAAGACATCACGGTCTAACTTGTTCCCAGGAACCTACCAAGCCTTTGGAAGGCAATGATCATTTGCTCTTGAAATGTTTCTCTCTTTATTTTCTTATTTCAGAGGTTAGAACCCCTTTTTACACACCTCCGTACTTTATATAGGTTTTTCATATATATTCATTGTTTGTTCTCTTTCTTTTATTTGGTAGGCTTTTCTAACTGCTACACAACTAATAGGGATTTCTAGGAACAATTTCCTAGTAGGCTAGCAGAACAAGGTCACTAGGACTACTCTCAAAAATAGCTCTTAGAGTGCTTGACAATGTCTTTATAGGAGGTGGACAATTGCTCGCACCTCCCTAGACACACTTGACCTTATCTTGGGACTTTGTGCCTTGAATGTGGGTCCCCAACAAAAGAAAAAAAATTCCCCACATACATATACACATGAAGCATAAAGATGAATAACTCGTAAAGGAAGAATATCACTTGGACTATCCACAAGAAGCCTGTGTAGCAAGAGGCTCCCTTCAGGTGCTCTGTCAAATTTGTTCAATGCAACACTAAAATAAGAAACCATTAACTAGACCCGCACCAAATAAACAAATGTTCCTCTTGGCCTAATGAGAATATGTCATTTTGATCTACCAAATACATGGTCTTCTTCGCATGTACATTATATCTTATCAAACTAACCAAGATAAACCAAAAATTCCATAAGATGTGAGGGCTAACCTCATGCAATAGTATGCAAGTCAGCTCACTACAATCCGATCCTCAAAGTTTAATCCTAGGCTTTTGAATATCCACAATTCCAAGTCTTCCCATTGATATAACATCAATATGGGCTATCTCTTCTTAGATGCTATTAACCAAATGAATGGTCTCATTGGGCTCATGTGTTCGAGCTTGATTGTCATTCAAATAGATTGATTGTCTGAGCTTCCCAGAGACCCCTCTTATAGAGAGAATCACATATTTATGCTCATTTAAACCTTCCCTATTTGGATTATCGCATATGTCAATGTCACAACCCAAACTAGGTAGAGTGTCAATCCTAGGCTCATCACATAGATGCATCCTAGATTGGTGCATAATGTTAGATGTATCATTATGGCCTTTGGTCTCACCTTCTTGGGAATTGACCATAGTATATTCACCGAAAGTTCTTGGCCTTTCATCTAACACACCAACCACACTTTTAGACATTTTGGGTGGTCTCCAAATCAATCTCATATTCCGCTTTCTATTTTTCCACTACCTCAATTTGCCACATTGGTCTAATGGACTCAACATGGACTTTTTGCTATGACTAAATAGTCTCACACTTATATGAATTCCAACTAGCATAGGTAAACTTTTGGCATTTTGCATCTTCTTCATACCGGATGCCTTTACTTGCCTCTACCCCCATTGTGACTTCTCACTCATAGGCATCATTCTCTTATTAAGAGGAACAACATCCACCGGAAAGCATAATTCACATATAGATGGCAAAGGTCTCTCCATAGCCTTTCTAGGAGCAAAATAAGAACCACTCATAGGACACTCATCCACACTTGTAGTCCCAATGGTCCTATCAAATTTTCGTTCACAGCCACTCCTCATGGAAGTGATGTAAGACCTACTGGGACTTGCTTGACTTAGACTCTTTTGACCAAGAGGCATACTATCACTGCACCTAGAATTTACATTTTTTGTGTGGAGATTTTGACTACCAAGGTTCCCCACAGAGGTTTTCTTAGTATTAGTAAATGAATTCTCCCCTTTCAAAAAAGGTTGGATGCTTGGATGCACTTGCAATGAGTAGGAAAAACTCCAAAAATTTTCTCATCTTTGAACATACTGCTCATAGTCGAATGCTTGCATCTTAGCTTAACTCAATCACTTAGGATCTCACATCCTCACTTGGATTTGCATATTAATCACTAAGCCACTCATAAAGAGCTTACACATCACATTGTTTGGAAACACAGTGGCTCTTCTTAGCCAAAGCCTAATAATATCATTAAAGGCTCTAGCATATTCTTTAATCGCGGTATATGACTCTTGTCAAATCTAGATAAGCTACCCTAAGACAATTAGAGACTAGAAATAACATGTCCCTTATAGCCAAGGTTCAAAAATTGCCACATATTAGCAGCTCCCAAAAAATGCACCACTTGTCAAGACCTAAAATAGGCATGACATTGACTCTAAGGCTCTAGCCGAGCTTCCTATGCTCACCAAACCACCTCACAGCCTCGCAATCAGGAGCATTTGGGAGCTATACACTGCTCTAAATGAATTATTTTTTTGTATCAATTTGCAATCCCACAAAATTTTTCCCTTCCCAACTCCACAAAGGGAGTATCCAAACATACTGGTGATCAACACCTCGATTTACATACACAAAGAGCTCCCCCTAGTAGAGTGATGTGGCTTCTATGGCTCTCCTATACCCTAGGGATTGGCCTAGGATGTGCCATCTTACACATAGAATACAAGCATAACAGATTCCTTTCATAATATAATCATAATAATCTAAGAGATTGTATATATTCCTCACTTAATCAATTTCCCAAGATATCACACTATCCTACAACCAAGGGAATCTTACACTCTCAACGTTAGTCATCACTTAGACATACACTTGCAATGCATCCATGAATTTATCTTCTAATACCATATTTAGATTGCATATGCAATGTGTATGGCATTGTGTGCTCAAATAACTTAACCAAAAAACAACCAACGTAAAGTACACAAACAATATTTTCATGATTTCTTTCTACTAGAGTTGTGCTACATTAGTAAGGAACAGCATTGGGCTAATCGGTGCTATTAAACCTCTTAAAACTTATATAAACTATGTCCTATAAGTTAAGATACGCAAAGAAACTAGCAAGTTAATCAAACATCTTTCATTGTAGCCCCACACCCCTTATCACTTACGTTTTGCTTGCTTGCACAAATGTAGGAAGATTTCGTGATATCTTTCCATAGAAACAAGCTCTAAACATGCACTTTAACATATAAACAAAGGAAATTTAAGATAAATCCTCATGCTTTACCTTCATTACACAATCACAAAACAAATATTGTAAGAGCTTGCAAATTTTTTTCATTGTTTATTTTATAAATAAGATTTAGCATGGCAAATATAAAATCAATTGCTAGGAAGACAAAGTATGATACTAGATAACTATCTCTAATATTTTATTAGGCCTTAAAACTTCCTAGGCTAAGAAATGTTGTTTCATTAATTCTTGCTAGGAAGAAAAAGTATAATACTAGATAACTATCTCTGATATTTCGTTAGGCCTTAAAACTTCCTAGGCTAAGAAATGTTGTTTCATTAATATTTGCTAGGAAGACAAAGTATGATACTAGATAACTATCTCTGATATTTCGTTAGGCCTTAAAACTTCCTAGGCTAAGAAATGTTGTTTCATTAATTATTTGAAGGGATCCCATGGAAATGCCAAAATGTAAATGCAATGATTCCAGGCCTCCCTCACCATTTAGACTTTGGTGCTTATAAAGTATTTTAATTTTCTTTATTTTTTATATAGAAGTACAAAAATATTGATTGAATAACTCTCTAATGCCTTCTAATCTTCTTGCAAAGATGGAGTAAATTATATAAGCTACCATAAATAGCTTGAAATAATCATTCTCTATTGTTTATTTTAGAATCCTCTCATCAAGAAGATAGCCATTCATGTGGCTAGAGTGTAATTACAAATCTAAGAAGAGTAATTCATTTTATTTTTCTAATGACAAACATAAAAATATAATATAGAAGAAAGTAAGCTTTAAGGTAGATTTTTACTAGAAAGCTAGTTCTTTGCAAAATAATAGGGATGTAACACTCTTTTTATTCAAATGTATACAATTCTCAAGGGATTGTTATAGTAGTGAGCACGTTTGTATCTAAGAGCAAAGTTATTGAAGCATATGGTCAAGGCAATAAGAAGATTAAAAAAGACACAAAAAAAGATGTTGACTACAAGGAGGCCATGGAAACCATAAAAGTGGACAAGGAAGAAGATCTGCCCAAAATCACAATAATTAAAGGCATCCCCTCAACACATGTAGCAACTAAAATATCAAAACTTAAAGGACGCTTAGAAATGGCATATCTTCTAGGAAAATGACTCCTCGAAAAAATAAATATATTTTCTATATTACTTTGGTAGTACTCTTGTATGCAAGGTATATCCCTCACATGCTTTGAATGTCACGTATGGCAAGCTTGACAACATGGCATGTGTAAAATAAATCCAGAGATGGTATCCAGTGTTTACTAGTAAACTCATAGGCATGGTATCACATTGAAATCAATATTTTTGAACTTTGCAAGAGAGGCAAGGAATCTTTGGTTTGGTCTTGCTATGTATGGTGTGAATCCATTTGGATTGTGCTTGACCTCTTACAGTGTATGGTTAATAGTCCTTGTTAAGTAAAACATTTTGCCATGACTTTCTACCAAGAAAAGATGCCTGATCCTTAGCATACTCATGCTTGGACACTTTCAAGTCAAGAATATGGATGTCTATCTCTATCCATTGATGGATGATCTCAAGATGTGGAAGGAGGGAATTATAGTGGAAGACATGAGAAAGCATTTTGGGAGGTGGTTTGTTAATATAAGGGCAATTCTTTTGGGGACCATGCATGACTTTCTATGTTTACAAGAGTGCTCAGATAAATGAGCCTCTATTGTTTTTTTCCTGTAATATCATGATTTTATGATAATGTTGATTAGATACATTAGTTGTTGTAGGGCTAGTCACTTCAAGTTATTATACATGTTCCATGTGTGATGGCTAGACTCTTGAAGGTCTTAGACAATAAAGAAGATGTTTATCATGGGAATGTGGTATTCTTTCCCTAAAGAGCCATGATCTATGTAATGTGCCCGCCTGATGGTGGTACGATCTTAGTAGCCCATCAAGAGATGTCCTAGAAAGCACCATCCATGATTTTGATGAAAACACTTGGAGTTTGCTAACTAGGCTCGCTTGAGTCTACCTTGTAGTGGAAGTTTTGGCCATTCCCATGAGGATTGACCTGAGTCTTTTTGGTCAAATCAACTACTAACAATTGACTAGTATTAACGATTCGAGATTCTGTCCCTTATAGAAATTGCTAACTGAAATGGGCTTATGTTGCATTGGGTCCAAAGAGAATGGGAAAAAAAGGGAAGTATGACACTTTAATCCCTTTTTCCCATGGTTCTAAAGTGATACAAGTCAAGCTTTCTGATCTCTAATGGTCCATCAAAGATGTGATTTTTATTCCTTATTAGGAAAGCTCTCAGCTTACTGAGACCACCCACCTATAGGATTGGATCCATGGGGGTCCATCCTCCCACTTCTCTCGAGAGACTATTTTTTTAATTACCTAATTACCTATCACCTTAGGTTCAACATATAAAAATAGCTTCTTTGAATTATCTCCTGATACAAATCCATTACATGCCTTTAATTCACGACACTCCTTGACTAGTGTTGGAACTTCCAAGACACTATGTGGAAATCGAAGGGTAGTTGGTAGTTCATAAGAGCCTAAGGAGTTTATGACCAGAGCCCCCTGGTATCCTCATCTCCTCCTACCGATTAGAGTTTCATATGACAAGACCTTTCGCGTCATGATTGGTCTATACTCACTAACGCGAAACAAAAAGAGAAAACCCTTTGGAGTAGGTTTTATTTACGCTGCCTTGGGGAGGTCCAACGCCACCAAGAACATTGCCTCAATCAATGTTCTGTGCTCACTAGAATACTGCCTCAATCGGTGATTTGTACTTAGTCATCCATCTTTTAATCTGATAATTTTAGGAAAGATCAGTACCTAACTTATAATCACAAACATCTTATTTTGAATGCATTATACATAAACTTTTAACAAGTTTATTTCCAAGACAAATATTTTCTTTCAAAAAATAATGACATCAAGGAAAAACTTAATGTAAGTCGCAATACCTTCCAATAGTCTTCTTAGATTTCCCTTACTCGAGATCTAGTTTGGACTTTAAAAATTTTTCTATTCTTGAGAATAACTCCCTTGGAGTTTTGTGGGTCCTTATGTGTGATAAAAGAAAATCTTGGTTAGTTTAATTACAATGAATAGTATTCTTTAACAATTCCATCTCAATGCCTTATTATACTGAGAATTAGCATTCCTGATTATCCATAGGAGGTTTCATTAGATCAACACAAATAAAAAAGATTAAGTCTCTTAGGGACACAGTACCTTCCTTGTACTCGCTTAGTTTCATCTTGTACAAACCCAAGTTACCCCTTGGAATTTGCAATTAAGAATTTCTTTAAAAGATGAATAAAATCCTATTTTACAAATGCAACTTTTGTTGCCAATTCATGGGATGATGTCATGCTAGCTGCCTTTATTGTAAAAATATAGTACCTGGGGATCCATGATGGGTGCTTGGATGATGGTATTCACAACTTTGTTTGTAGTCCTAGTAGTCGCCATTTCATTTACAGTAATCATGTCCACAGGGTTATTGGTAGCTCCTGCCTCTACGACCTTCATAACTTTCTTCTTTGGGACTATGGTCTTTAATCGTGAGATTGTAGAGGGGATTTTTGGCAAGAGAGCTTGGGTCATCGCAACTAGATTGATGGGAATTTGATTGATGGGGGTTGGTGATCACTAGGATTTTAGGAAAATCAAGAAGAGTCTTGATTACACATGGAAGTAGGGTAGAAGGGATGGCGGATTTGATTCCAAGAGCCCTCAGAGTATCCTCCTTGTCTTTGTGATGAGAATTCCAGTTCTCGTGCTTCTCTTGCCCCACTCCCTCTTGCTCTATACTCACGAAAAAGGCCTCTCCTCTCTTGCTCGGATTGCTCCCCAATGGCTCCTCATGCATTGTATTTATAGCTAAATTGAAGAAGAAGGATTGTGGCCAAGAAGAAGAGCTCTTTATGGAGGGTATCTTGGCAAATCAACAATCTAGAAGCTTTCAAGATGCAATTTGATGCTGGCGATTTGATCTTTGAGGTCTAGAGAGGCTATTAGAGATGCCATGACTAATTTTCCTGGCTCTTGGATGATCTTGCTCCAATCCAAGTCTCTCATAAAATTGAGAAGGGGAGGGGAGTTTGCTAGAGTTAACTGTTGCAATATAGAAGGATATTTCAGACTTTTTCTTCAATAAATAGAAACTCCAAATTTGGGAGTATGAGGCACCGTTTTTTTTTAATAAAAGGGGGGTGGTCTGTCATCGTCGTTTTCCTCTTCTTCTTCTTTTTCTTCATGAGATTTTTAAAGCTTTAATGCTTAAAGCTTTGTGACTTGTCTTGCTTTGCTAATTTTTGGATACGTTTCATCAATTTTGACTTATGGTCCATGACTCACATTCACGTGGTAACTTCCATGATGGATGGCTATAGTCCCTATCAATCCAGGAAAATTTTGGGTTATGATCCTCATACTATTTTGCTTGAGACTTCCTTTATTTAATGGTTTAGAATTCTTCAAGTCTAATTTTCGAGAAGTCAAGAAGTCAAGAAGATTGAAAATAAAGTCACAATATCACATCCTCTTCCCCTTAGAGGAATTGAGATGTCCTCATCTTGAATGAAACTGGGGATATTGGTTACATAGTGATTTCTGGTCAATCCAAGTGGCATCCTCTTCAAGGTAGTCTTTCGACTAGATGAGATACTCTCTAAGGGTTTTTCTTCTTAGAGTCTTCTCCTGCATGTCAAGTATCTTTTCTGGTTGAAGTTCAAGGACTCCTTGACTTGGTATTACAATCTTTTTGTCTTTAAATACATGGTATGGGTTAGGAACATAAGCTTTCAATAAACTACCATGAAATACATTATGTACTTTCAAGTTATTAGGGAGTTGTAGCTTGTAGGCATTTTGTCCTGGATATTTCAGCACCTTATATGGCCCACAATACCTAGGACTTCGCTTCTTGAATTCCCCCAAAGATAAGGAACTTTTCTTTGGACGAACTCTTAGGAAAACCATGTCACCTTCTTTGAAAATGTGTTCTTGTCTTTGTTGAATGGCATATGCCTTCTGTCGATCCTTGGCAGCTTGAATATCTTATCTTATAGCTTTCACTTGCTAATCCATTTCTTCCAACATTTTCCTAGATGCTTCTACCCGTAGGGTAGGATCGGAAAAATTTAATGATGTAAGAGAATCTTCCCATATAGTGTCTAAAAAGGAGTGCTTTGAATACTTTGATGGTATGATGCATTATAGGCAAATTCAACTAAGGGTAGGTATTGGATCTAATGTTTGGGTTCCCTATTACAATAAGCTCTCAGTATGTCTTCAATAACTTGGTTGATCTGCTTTGTTTGACCATCGGTTTGGGGATGTTAAGCAGTACTGAAGCAGAGCTGGGTTCCTAGAGCTTTGAATAAACTCTTCCAAAAGTTTTGAGGTGAAGAGAGAATTGCAGTCTCACTGATGACTCTTTGGGGTAATCCATGTAACCTGAGAATTTCCTTAAATAAAAGCCGGGCAATATCGAAAGCCTTCTAATTGGTTTTTACAAGAATAAGGTGGGTAACTTTTGTTAGCATATCAATGACTACCATTATGGAGTTACATCCTCCTTGTACTGGGAGTAATCCAACTATGAAGTCCATGCTGATATACTCCCATTTCATTTGAGGGATGTCAAGTGGTTGGAGCTTTCCTGGCAACTTGATATGCTCGAGCTTAATTCATTTGTAGTTTAGGCATTCGGTGACATACTTGAGTACATCGTCCTTGAGTCTTTCCCAATTCTTCTAATTGTATTAAGAGTCTTAGCATAACCAAGATGACCCAAAAATGGAGAATCGTGAGCTTCCTAGAGTATTTTCTTTGTGAGTTCCTAACTTGCAAGAATACATAGTCTTGTCCTGAAATAGACAAGATTCTCATTTATGGAAAAATCTTGATACTTAGTCTTGAGTTTTGGATTTGAATCCTTGGAGGAAATTTCTCTTAACAATCTTTAATAGCTTGGATCCTTTACTGCCTCTTCTTTAGCCATTTTTATGAGAGGGTTACTGGGTATTGAAATCATTGTAGTAAGAGTTCTAGGCCTAGAGGGTTCCTCTAGTATTAGAGTATTAAGAAATTATTTACGGCTTAGGGCATCGACAATCACATTCTCCTTGTTTGGTCTATACTTATTTCAAAGTCAAATTTCTACAAGGTCTCAATCTATCAATGTTGTCTCATATTGAGATCCGATTGAGTAAACATCCACTTTAGACTTTTATGATTAGTGACTAGAGAAAACCTACTACCAAGCAAGTAATGTCTCCATAATTTAAAGGCATGAACTGCAGCAAGTAATTCTAGATCATGTGTGGCATAGTTTCTTTCATGGATCTTTAATTTTCTTGATGCATAGGCTATTGGATGTTCTTCTTGCATAATCATGCAACCCAAAGCAAGAGAGCTTGCATCAGTTATGACTTTGGATTCTTTGCTTAGGTTGGGTAGGCTTAAGATAGAGGCAGTTACCAAACTCTGCTTAAGCCTCTCAAAGCTAGATTGTTTGGCGGACTTCTATAATGTCCCCATTACAATGTGCGTATACATTCCATAAATTGATTTATGTTAAAAACAAAACGCTAAAGATTGCACATTTTTAAAACTAGCCCTAACTGTGAAGATAATTGATGAGGTATTATATGCCAATTCATGGAAGGAAGACTTGGGAAACCCTCCCAAGACAAGCTTATTAAAACTATGTTTGTAGTAAAGAATAACAAAAAGAACTAGCCTAGTGGATAGTCACTTGGCACCTAAGTGCACTTGGGTGACAACACTACCAGGATGGGTGACCTCCTGGGAAGCTTTTCCTATAAGCTAGTGGAAGCTTCTTGCATGCAACCAACAACGCTAACGAAGCCTTCATAGCTTGTCACCAAGTATGCCAAGGCCAAGATGCCAAGGTCTATGCCTTGGTTGCCCCCTTGGAGTGACCATGCATCCTCTCTAACATCATAGATGATGTAATCAAAAACGCTAAAAGCAAGTGTTCTCTCTTTGCTCCCACCCCGTAACCCCCGATTACTATATAAATAAGGATAAAGTGTCACATCAAGAAAAACAACCCATGTAGAAGTCTCTTTGCTATTGACGCGATGATGAAGCTCTGATGCAATTAGCTGAGTCTCTCTCTCTCCACACCTACATGGAAGCCTTGCTTAAATCCATCAAGATTCTTCCATGGCTCCCAAGAGATGTTGAGACGCTGAGTGAGGTCATCCTTGAAGAGCTCCCCAACACGAGGAAGTAGTCGCTCCTAAAGCACAAGTGGAAGTTACCCCAATTCCATTCAACCCGAAGGATCGGTTATTCCACAACAAATCAAGGTTGTGGTATAACCTATAATCACAATGGATGGCCAAACGGAGATAATCAGGTTTAGTACATAAGAAAATGATTACTTTTAAGCTATTAACTCTACAACTTCCTAATTTTTCTATTTTATGTCATTGCTTTTTTGCATCTTACGATAAAATCAGGTATAAGTTAGTAATGTTAGAAAAGCCCATAGGATAAGTTTGCTACATAGATTACGATTAGTTAGAACATAGTTAAACTTAAAAAAACATGTTAGTATTATCAATTGCTTTTTAGGAAAGAACATGGGAATTGATGAGGGGGATAGATTCAATGCATCACATACATTGACAAGTGTGCTAAAAATGTTTTATGGTTATGTCTGCTTTTGGATTTGTGAATGATGAATTATGTCTCTTATGATCTCGTGCTTGTAACAGCCAAATGAGTTGTAGATTATGGTGGTTCGGGACATTAGGGTCCCCAACCCAATGCTCCCTAACACTCTGCAGAGTGTGGAAAAACTCACTTGCAGGTGGGGGTCCTATGCTTCTGAGGGAGGTAGGTGTTTTTGGTTTTTGATCACTCGAGCACCTGAGAGGGCAAAGGGCCAAGTGATAAGTACCCCTACTATGTAGGATGGCTCCTACGGCTGAGGGAAGCTTAGAGGGTCTCTTAACCAATAAATTCCCTGTTGACCATAGACGGAGTGTGTTCACATATAACCCAATCCTATGAGATTGGAATGTCCTATGGACAATGTCTTTTTGCGGAAAGACGATTTTGTACCACACTGCGGAGTGATGGTTCTACTTGTTATTATGAAATAAGATATTTGATTTTTGAATTGTTTGTTATGTGCTAAATATTGAGTTTAACGAACCTAGTTTAACTAAGTAATAAAAGGAAGCTGTTTTTTTTATATGTCCAAACAACGTGGGAGTATGCTTTGCTAATTACAAAACTAAATCAAACCCAATCGAGGAAAGTGGAAGGCTTCGATCCTGACGATCAAATGCCTATGGCTAGGTGGACCCAATAAGTCGAATAACTTCCCAACACTAGATAGAGCTTATTAAATCGTGACCCTCCCAATATCGATAGGATTAGTTATTAAGTTTAATATCACTATAGGGAGTTGGAGTTGAGATTTTACCTTATGAGTAGGGGGATCGAGTTACACTCTCCCTTGTCTCTCACTCTCTTTGAACCAAGTGCAGTGTTAACCTCACTCCTACCTTTAATTGATTACAAAGTGGTCTTTCTTAGGTGGGCGTTAGATTACTGTTAGGGGTGACTTGTCCATGCTTCCCCTGTGAAGTAGAATTGAGATTCCCATGTTCAACTAAGTCCTAGGTTTCCCATGGGGAGATTGGATGGTGATGTGCATGGATATGAATTTCAGTTGACCACTAAGAGGACTCCTCCAGGTCTGTTGGAGGAGACACCTCACAATGTCCATGTAATGGGGAGACATGCTTTTTGAGAAGGTCATGAGAGGCGTGACGATTGGGTTATAGTCTTTAATTAAGACTCTATACCAACCCATTATCCCTAGAAAGCTTCACACTTCCTTGAACTTTGTTGGGGGTGGCCAATCTTGTACATCTTGGACCTTGGCAGGATCCACTGAAATGCCATTTGCCGATATTATGAATTCTAAATATTCAATCTTCTTTTTGAAGAAGATACATTTCTTCTTTTTAGCATATAGTTTGTGGGCTCTCATTTTTTCAAGAACTATTCGTAGCTATGGTCCATGGTCTTCTTTATTTTTGGAATATGTTAAGATATCATCAAAGAAGATAAGGACAAGTCATCAAGGTAGGGTCAAAAAATATATTGCATCAACTTGTTGAAGGTGGTAGAAGCATTTGTTAATCCAAAAGGCATCACAATAAACTCATAATGACCGTACCTTGTGTTAAAAGCAGATTTAGGGATATCTTCCTTCCTAATTCTTATTTGATAATAGCCTCAATCTTTGAAAATACCTTTGCTTCCTGGAGTTGGTCAAGCAACTTGTCTATCCTGGGAATTGGATATTTGTTTTTCATTGTCACCTGGTTTAATCCATGGTAATCAATACAAAGGTGAACAACATCAAGCTATAACTACGAGGATGACTAGACATGACAGTCTTGATTATAGATGCACCTTGAATGGCACTGCACAGATGACCCAAGACATCAATAGAGAACCCACATCTAGATGTACAATTGGGGACTCAAGGGCATGAATCACAAGGCTTGAATCTATAAGCCAAGACCTCAAAGATGAAGACATAGTACCACTTGCTTATCTTAAGAGAGCATATCTTTCTTTTTCCAAAATAGTATTGGGGCTCCCCATGGTGAATTACTATAAGCCAAGACCCCAAAGATGAAGACATAGTACCGCTTGCTTATCTTAGGGTCAAACTCACCGCAAAAAGAGAGCATATCTTTCTTTTTCCAAAATAGTATCGGGGCTCCCCATGGTGAATTACTTGGCCAGATGTATCTCTAGTCTAATAGCTACTTGAGTTGTTCTTTCAGCTCAATGGCTTCAGGAATTGACATTCGGTAGGGTCGTTTGATGACAGGGGCATCGCTTGGAATGAGTTGAATTTTGTGATCTACTTCCCTTGCTCATGGGAGCTCTATCAGGTCTTTTGGAAAAACATCCACATATTCTTTTAGCCAAGATGGTTGATCCTTGGCTTTACTATCTTGCTCGGCGTTGTTGAGTTAATTAGATAGACAATTAATCCTTTCTTTAGCCCTTTTATTATCCAAGAATCTTTACCCAGCTGAACCTTAGGGTTCCCTGCTTCTCTCTGAGTGGTTACTTGTTCTCCCTTTGAGCTTTGAAATGTGATTTGGCCCTTTTTACAATGAATATGGGCATTATTTGGAATTGACTAACCCATTCCAAGCAGACATTCATAAGCTAAGGTTCATAATTCGAAAGTTCATTTTGGAAGAATTGCTACCCAAGCTAAATTCTACCTTGCTAGTTTGTTGTGTTAATAGAACTTCTTTGCCATTTGCTAACTCCACAAGCAAACTAGGTGCTAGAGTAGTGTTTATGCCTAGCCTTTTCACACATTTTGGTGATACGAAAGACTGGGTAATTCCACAGTTGATTAAACTTTGAAAGGGTTTACCTTGATAATTTGATGGTGTTTGAATTACTGAGAATTGGTGATTTGGACCCTTCTTATTGAGAGTGATGTGTACTTTGGCTCTTTCCATATCAGATTCCATTGTGGGATCTTTATCATTACTGACCTCCTTTAGGTTTATTCCAAAAACCTTCCCCTTGGCATCTTGCCTTTGCCCACAAAACTAACCTTGGCCAAGCTTTAGGCACTATCTCTTGAAATGTGCTAATTCCTTGCAATAGAAGCACCTTGGAACCTCATTGCTCTTTCCTGTAGGTATAAAGTTTCCCACTACATTTGATTTGGCTTTCTTCATCCTGTTTGGTTGGTACTGCCCTTGGGCTCTATTTGCATAACCTTGGAATTTTCCCTTATTCTGATTCTTTCTGTTCCAAATTTTTGCATTCCTTGGCCTTTGTTTGATATCCTAAACTATTGGAGTTGCTTGAATCAATGCATCTTGTAAATTCGATGGTCTTATTAATTCAAGATGCGTATTTAGGGGCAGATTTAGATCATTGCAAAATTTGGATACTTGCTGTGAAACATGCAAATTCTTCTCCTTTGGCTTCAAATGGGGTTACTTTTACCAACAATTATGTTTGTGATGAGTGATCTTCCTGCAATGTAGGCACTTGGGCTTCTTCTCCTTCTCATCCTTCTTGCCCTTATGCTTCTTTTCCTTGGCCTACACCTTCTGCTTTCCTCCACTTGTATTTGTAGTTAATGCCTTGGTGGAGCGAGAACCATCGACCCCAACCTCCCTAAGTAGCCTCTCATGCTCCAAGACATGCGGTGAAAGATCCCCTAATAAGAGTGTCTCATGGGTCCTCGATGTGGTAAGGCTATTGTAGAAGACATTGAATCGAGGAGATGGTAGTTGAGTCAAAAGGATTATAGCCATGTCTTCAGAGGTTTTCTCATCAAACAGATAATATCTTTCCACTATTTCTAATTATCAAGGAGACAAACGGATGGAAGAAAATAATTCTTTACATCAATATGAAGGGAATACGTTATTTGAGTAGTTCAGGAGCTCATATTATTCTTGGAAAAGGTTTTTCTACCACAATCTAGGCATGGCATTGCGATAAATCCATCACATAGTAATTAGGATTCTGGGAATAGATATCCAAAAATCTATATTTTAGGGGAAGATTAGGTTATTCATCTTTCTTGTAGTTATGGCAACTGGAGCGTCCTACAACCATGACTCGATCAACTAGTATAACCCTCGTAACGTCCTCATAGATGTACTAGTTTGATTTGACCTTTTACCCTCTAGTGAATATGTTTGAGTTTACTTTAGCCTCATAGAAGTGATAAATCTTGGCAACCTTAAGGGCTTCCATCCACCTTAGCCTCTTTAACTAATTCAGGAGATAAGCAAGACGGTTTGGATCAATGTAACACCCTTTGTCGCTTAACATCTACTGTCTTTCATAATACAAGGGTGAAGGATTGTATATCTGATCTAATATTTGCATCATTTGGTTTTTCCAGCTAAAACTAGAGGAGTGCATTGCTAACATAAACATAACTTGGAAAATCAAGAAATGTTCCCAAGGTTCGTCTTTTAGCCAAAAATCAAGAACACATATTAACAAGAGAAGATTTTCACTATTTAAGAAAAGATATTTTATACTGTAAATATAATTAGTTTTATTTACTTGTGTCATATCCTATATCAATATGCACTCTAATACCCATTGTAATGTGCCCGCCTGAGCTTTCCTTAGCACGGTATGTTCTTAGTAGCCCATCAAGAGATGCCCTAGAAGGCACCGTCTGGGATTTTGATGAAAACCCTCCAGTTTGCTAACTAGCCTCACTTGAGTCTACCCCATAGTGGAAGTTCCGGCTACTCCCATGAGGATTGACCTGAGTCATTTTGGTCAAATCAACTACTAGCGGTTGACTAGTATGAGCAGTTCGAGATTCCATCCCTTATAGAAATTGCTAACTCAAACGGGCTTATGTTGCATTGGGTTCAAAGAGAAGGGGAAACAAAGGGAAGCATGACACTTTAATCCCTTTTGCCCATGGTTCTAAAGTGATGCAAATCAGGCTTTCCAATCTCTAATGATCCATCAAAGATGCAATTTTTATTCCTTCTTAGGAAAGCTCTCAGCTTACCGAGACCACCCACCCATAGGTTTGGATTTGTCGGGGTCCATCCTCTCGCTTCCCTCGAGAGACTATTTTTAATTACCTAATTACCTACCACCTTATGTTCATCAACATATAAAAACAACTTTTTTGAATTATCTCTTGATAAAAATTCATTACATGGCTTTAATTCACGATATAAAAACAAATTAAAGCAATTTCTTCTCAAAAGTTCCTTTCAAAAAAATGACTTTTTACAATGTTTTCTACTCGAAGATATTATTATCTCCAAGTTTCTTTCCTCAACTAGTATTGGAACTTCTAGGACATTGTCTGGAAATCGAAGGGTAGTTGGCACTTTATAAGAGCCTAAGGAGACTATGACCAGAGCCCCCTGGTATCCTCACCTCCTCCTATCAACTAGGGTTCCCTACGACAAGACCTTTTGAGTCATGATTGGTCTATACTCACTAACATGAAACAAAAAGAGAAAACCCTTTGGAGTAGACTTTATTCAAGTTGGCCGTGGGGAGATCTAGCACCATCAAGAACATTGCCTCAGTCAGCTTTTAGTGCTCATCAGAATATTGCCTCAGTTGGCTATATGTACTCAGTCATCCATCTTTTAGCCTGATGATTTTAGGAAAAATCATTACCTAACTTATAATCAAAATCATCTTATTTTGAATGCATTATACATACACTTTTAACAAATTTATTTCCAAGACATCTCTTCTTTTCAAAAATAATAACATCAAGGCAAAACTTGGAGTAAGTGGCAATACCTTCCAATAGTCCTCTCAGATTTTCCCTTCCTCAGGATCTACTTTGGACTAAACAACAATTCTATTCTTGAGAATAACTCCCTTGGAGTTTTGTGGGTCCTTGTCCATGATAAAAGAAAATATTGGTTAGTTTAATTATGAACAATATTCTTCAACAATTCCATCTCAAGGTCTTTATATACCTAGACTTAGCATTCGTGATTATCCATCAGAGGTTTCATTAGATCAATACAAATAAAAAATTTTAAGTCTCTTAGACTTTACTTAGAGATACCCAAGCCAAATCATATCCATGCCACACTCGATTCAAAGAGAATGGGAAACGAGAGGGATGCGCTGCTCAACCTCTCTACTCGTAGGGCATAGTCCCATTCCGGTCCTCTAAAACAGCATGAATCAGGGTTCTATCATAACAATTTCTAAGGGTCGGGTAAAACCTTGTGAGAAGCCTCCCAATTCTCTAGGACCACCCTACCGTAAGGCGGACCCATCAAGGGTTCTGCCCACACACTTCCCTCAATAGGTGTTCTTTAGTTATTTAATTAGGTCCTACCACAATTATGTGTGATATTTAAAATCAGCTGGTTCTGCCCACACACTTCCCTCAATAGGTGTTCTTTAGTTATTTAATTAGGTCCTACCACAATTATGTGTGATATTTAAAATCAGCTTCCTTAATCAACTTTTTAGGAAACATGGTTTGTTCGCATAATTTAAAGCACAGACACTAATACAGAGCAAGTAGTCCTTTTGACAAACAAGTTCCTTAACTTATCTTCAAGTTAATCTTTGTCTCCTGCCCATATAGGAGAAATTATATGTCCCTTTTTCCCTGTAGAAGTAGCTAGTCCAAATCACATGGCATCACAATTTCCACCCTTTATCTAGAATAGCATCTTCCAATGCCACAAACATTGGGGCCACGAAGGTCTTCAACTCCATTCCAGACTTGGCAAGGGGTGTCTAGAGCTCCCTTGACCCGAAAGCTATCTAGGAGTGAATCATTATTCCCATGGTTGGCCTTTTCACCACTCGACCTTCAGCCCATGAATCGAGCCGTTTCCTTTTCGGGTTGATCCACGGTGCGATCATGCAAGTGATCTACTCGTGCTAAGAACCTTTCCTTAATTAATTCATTTAAAAATCGAGCACAGTCAATGTAGTCATCCCTGATATCATATTCCTAGAAAACATTCATATCCTCATGGCAATTTTTCATCACAGACCCCTACCATGAATTTACCATCAATCACAAGCATTTGGAACAATCATCCAAACGACAACCCAAAAATCATATGAATGTAAAAGCATTTAGGATGTTGTTAGATCAACCAACAAACCAATTGCATTTTTCCAAACAATGAAAAAATAGACGCAATAACATTTTCATGCGCCACTTAGGTGTAAATGCCTTTACCATACATGGATGAGTACAATTTTCTTTTTCATAGTTTTAACTCTTGTACTTGAATATGCATACTACAATTATAAATATGGAATTTATCCCTTTCAATGATCTATTCTCATGAGGCACAGTATGGGACCTAATATGTCTCATGCAGGAATCAAAGCAAGCATCTAACATTTTGGAAATGTATTACTTATATCCGGTATCATAGTTGTATTGAAGGTTATGTAGCTCACCATTATGCTTATATGGTGAAACTATTTGAGGATGTTGAGCACACTTGTTTTGAGGATGTTGTTGGTCATGCTCATTGGGATGCAGCAATGGATGAGAAGACGGCTGCATTAGAATCCAATAAGATTTGGGATTTGGTACCCTTGCCTAAGGGTAAGAAAGCTATTGGCTACATGTAAGTGGGTTTACAAAATCAAGCATAATGCAGATGGTTCCATTAGCATGTATAAGGCTAGGCTGGTTGCAAAAGGCTATGCTCAAACATGTGGCATAGATTATAAAGAGACATTCAGTCCAGTTGCTAGGATGGCAACTATTAGATGCATGATTGCCTTCGCAGCAGCCAAAGGTTGGAGTTTGCAGCAAATGGATGTTAAGAATGCCGAGATAAAGGAGGAGGAATAAATTTGAGGGAGAGTGTAAGAGAAGATAGCTTAGTCAAAGACCGAGATAGGGAGAATTGAGCTAACTCTTTCCCTCGCAGCCTCTTGGGGTAGCCTCTCTCTCTCTCTCTCTCTCTCTCTCTCTCTCTCTCTCTCTCTCTCTCTCTCTCTCTCTCAAGCTCCTTCTCGCAACCTGTTGGAGGGGTATACTTCTACCTCTCTCTCTACCTCTCTCTCGCAGCCTCTAGGGGTCTCCTTGTGCCTCTCTAACTACTCCCCATGCCTCATTTTTATAGCTAAATAAGAGAAGAAGGGTTGTGGCTAGGAAGAAGAGCTCTTTGTGGAGGGGATCTTGGAAAATTAGTGATTTGATACTCAAATCATAAATCTAATGGTTCCATTGGCTCTAAAGGGGAGGTAAAACCCCAAGACACTTGCTTAGAAATCTTCCAATTTGCTCCTTCTTCTTCTTCCTGTTTGAAGTGTTGTTTACTACCTGTAAACTATGATTGCAACCTACGTGATTTTGCCAATCCTTCTTTTTTTGTATTAAATCTCCAAAACAAGATGAAAAAAACATCTTCTTCATGACATCTTCTTCTAGAAATCTCCATAGCTTTTTAGGATATTTACAATAAGTAATATCTAAAATATACTAGTTTTGCCCAAAAATATAATATTTTTGGACTATCCATACTATACACATTAACACTAGTGATTATATGACTCATAACTCTCATTCACGTTGTAATTTCTGAGAAGGGTGGCTACAGCCCTTGTCAATCCAAAAAAATGATTAGATTATGACTCTCAATTTTTGTTTATTTGTTGATTTTTTATTAAATAAAAATTATTAGTTATTAATGTTAGTTAGTCTTAAGTTAGTAACCTTACTAACTTATTAATTGACTAACTAACTTTTGAACTAACTAGCTAATTTTTCATTGCATGGAAGTATTACATCCTCCTCCCCTTAGAGAAATCGAGATGTCCTCATCTCGAGAGAACTGGGGGTTTCATTCAGGAACCTGTGGGGTAAGACCCATCATGCATTCGTTGCGACACTCTGACCACTCATAAGCATGCGATCTTTTAAAGCAAAAACTTATTGTATTTGACATATCCGAGTCTGGAATACAAGAGAAAAGTTTATTGTGGTTACATGTCATGAATATCTTCTAGGTTTTTTCTAAGTATCTGATAATTTCTTGGTAGGTTCTAGATCACTATCAATCTAGATGCAAAGCTTGTACAACTTCATTTCTTGTAAGTTCAAGTTCTCTTTGAGTCTTGTTGGTACAATTGACCTAGATATGTCCAATGTTGTGGCACTAGGAGCATCGGTGTTTAAGGTACTTTGGACATTCCCCTTTGAAATGACCTAGCTCCTTGCAAATAGATACAGCATGAAACTTTATCACTTGGGGTCACAAGATTCCTGGTTGTTTTTGGCAGGATTTTCTTCTTTAGACCAAATTGTCTTAGGATCCTTTTAGCAAACCGAAGTGGTCCTTTATCACGGAAACTCTCTTTTCGAATTGTAGTCTTTTTAGATTTGGACTGAGATCCATGGACAATCGACTTCACTTGTAATACCAAAGAATACTCCCAAGCTTTGACATTCTGGTAAGACCCAATCTATATTAGTTGAGAAGAAACAACTTAAGAGAAATTCATCATAAGTTATAACTGTCATCCCTTGCTAAAGTATTTATGATTAGTTGTAAGTTCTAGGCTCAAAATTTATGTAACTCATATAACTTGGGTTAACTGTAGTTGCAAGAGTAAGGTTTATTTCAATACAAGTTCTATTACATGTCGATAAAATTTCTAGGATTTCTAATAATCCTAAAGAGGTGTAGCGGGTTCTAGGTCTTCGTCTTTGTCTGATTCCTCTATATATCCAAAGACTATACTTGTGTAGCTTTGTTTTCTTGGAGGCTCAATATCTTCTGGACTTAAGTTAGGGCAGTTTGCTTGGGCGTGCCCTAGCTCATTGCAATGGAAGCATCGACAGTTAGGGCATCTCTTATGGATGTGCCCTATCTCTCCACACGTGTGGCATCTCTTGTCTTGATCTCGGGAATCATCTTTGTCACAATTGCCTGATTTAAATTCTTGGATGATTGGCTTTGCTCGAAGTAATGCATCTTGCAAGTCTATTGGATGCATTGCTTTGAGACAATGGTTCAGAGGAGTATTCAGGCCATGGCAAAACTTGGATACTTGCTGCACAATATCCATAGGTGGTGCATATTCTAGTAAGGTTATAAACTTTGAGTAGTAAGCTTCCAAGGTTAATCCAACTGCTTTAGCTTGAAGAATTCATTCATCCTCAAAGTCTGGTAGAGAAATAATCATTCATCAACTCAATCCATATATCTACCTCTGTTGTGATGTCTATTCCTTTTCCACCAAACTCGAGTGCCTTAATCTGCTTGAGAAGAAATTTCTTCTCTTGCATGTCACCATTCGTGGGTGAAAAAGTACTTAACAATCAAGCCATACCACTTAGGTTATTTTGTTTAGGATACGTCTACGAACCATACATTAATCAATCACATATCATTACAAAGTTTCGCTCTGATACCATCTGTAATGTGCCTGTATCGATCAATTGTCCATGTATGTTTTTAGCAGTCCATCGAGAGACAAATCTAATCGATGTTGCCCAACACTCTCATGGAATGTTACGGGGTTTGTCACCTAGGGTTTCTCAAGTCTGCCCGCCTCGCAATGGAACATTCGCAAACCAAACCCACTGGGATCGACCTGATTTTTTTTTTCCCCTAGTGGTCAAGGTCTCCTAACAGCATTCTAGCGTCACGGGTCTTGGACATCCTACTTTACGCAGAGATGCCCAAGCCAAAGCAAATCCATGCTGCACTTGGTTCAAAGAGAATACAAAACGAGAGGGATGCAATGCCCAACCTCTCTACCCGTAGGGCATAGTCCCATTCTAGTCCCCTAAAACAACATGAATCGGGGTTCTATCCTAACAAGTTCTAAGGGTCGGTCATTGGTAAAGTCTTGTGAAAAGCCTTCCAGTTCTCTGGGACAACCTGCCGTAAGGTGGACCCGTCGGGGGTTCCACCCGCCCACTTCCCTCAATAAGAGTTTTTTAGTTATTTAATTAGGTCCTACCACAATTATGTGTGACATTTAAAATCAACTTCCTTAATTAACCTTTTCAGAAACATGGTTTGTTTACGTAAGTTATAGCATAGACACAAATATAAAGCAAGTAGTCCTTTTGACAAACAAGTTTCTTAACTTATCTTCAAGTTAATCTTTGTCTCCTGCCCATACATGAGAAATTATATGTCCCTTCTGCCCTACAAAAGTAGTTGGTCCAAATCACATGGCACCACAATTTCCATCATTTATCTAGAATAGGATCTTCCAATGCCACATATGTTGGGACCACGGAGGTCTTCAATTCCATTCCGGACTTGGCAAGGGGTGTCTAAATCTCCCCTGACTTGCAAGCTACCTAGGAGTGAAACATTATTCCCGTGGTTGGCATTTTCACCACTCAACCTTCGGCCCATGAATTGAGCAATGCCCTTTTCGGGTTGATCCATGGTGCGATCATGGAGGTGATCCACATGTATGAAGAACCTTTCCTTAAGTAATTAAGTCATTTAAGAATCGAGCACAGTCAAGGCACTCATCCCTAATATCATCTTCCAAAAAAACATTCCTTTATCCTCATGGCAATTTTTCATCACATACCCCCACCATGAATTTACCATCAATCACAAGCATTTGGAACAATCATCCAAACGGAAATCCAACAATTAGATGAATGTAAAAGCATTTAGGATGTTGTTAAATCAACTAACAAAACCAATTGCATTTTTCCAAACAATGCAAAAATAGATGTGATAACATTTTTATCCGCCACTTAGGTGTAGATGCGTTTACCATACATGAATGAGTGCAATTTTCTTTTTCATAGTTTTAACTCTTGCACTTGAATATGCATTCTACAATTATAAAGATGGAATTTATCTCTTTCAATGACTTATTCTCATGCGGCATAGCACGAGACCTAATGTATCTCATGCGGGGATCAAAGCAAGCATCTAACAATTTGGAAATGTATTACTTATATCCGGTACCGTAGGGGTACCATAGTTGTATTGACAGTGATACCCTCGCCCGACGCTTCGTTGTTGGTTGTGGGATTGCCACCCACACGCGACATTCTTTGCTTGGGGGCCATCGTACACAAGTGGATTTGTGAGATAAAGGAGGAATGAATTTGAGGTGGGAGAGCGTAAGAGAAGATGGCTTAGTTGGAGAAGAAGATATGGGGAATTGAGCTAACTCTGTCCCTCATAGCCTCTTGGGGTAACCTCTCTCTCTCTCTCTCTCTCTCTCTCAACCTCTTAGAGGGGTATCATTCTACCTCCCTCTCTCTACCTCTCTCTCGTAGCCTCTCGGGGTCTCCTTGTGCTTCTCTAACTACTCCCCATGCCTCATTTTTATAGCTAAACAAGAGAAGAAGGGTTGTGGCTGGGAAAAAGAGCTCTTTGTGGAGGGGATCTTGGAAAATCAATGATTTGATGCTCAAATCATAAATCTGATGGTTCCATTGGCTCTGAAAGGGGGGTAAAACCCCAAGACACTTGCTTAGAAATCTTCTAGATCGCTCTTTCTTCCTCTTCCTGTTTGAAGTGTTATTTACTGCCTGTAAACTGTGATTGCGGTGCACATGATTTTGCCTCCAAAATAAGCTTTAAAAAACCACTTACTTTTTTTACATGACATCCTGTTTTAGAAATCTCCATAGCTTTTTAGAATATTTACAATAAGTAATATCTAAAAATATGCTAGATTTGCCCAAAAATATAATATTTTTGGACCATCCATACTATACACATTAACACTAGTGATTAATATGGCTCATAACAATCGTTCATGTTGTAACTTCCGTGAAGGGTGGCTATAGTCCTTGTCAATCCAAAAAAAATGTCAAATTAAGACTCTCGGTTATTTATTTATTTATTTATTTTTAATGTAAAAAATTTGCTAGTTATTAATGTTAGTTAGTTTTTAGTTAGTCTTTAGTTAGTAACCTTACTAACTTGTTAATTGACTAACTAATTTTTAAACTAACCAACTAATTTTTAATTGCATGGAAGTATTACAGAGTACTAACAAAGGAACAACTAAACCGAGGGCATGGTAATATAGCAAAGAGGGTTATATTGAAGGAGATTCCAAGGGAGATGCTAATCCAAAGAAGATAATTGGTTCAGCACCAAAATCTCCAATTGATTGTACCTTGTTAGAGCTCTCTTATGTAGTAAGGAAGTAGCGCCTTTGTGGTCATTGTAATAAGTCGTGTGCTTGCAAACTATAGCTAATACAAAAATTCTTCGTATTTCACCATGCTATTTATCCATCTAATGCATATTTTTTTTTTGTCTTCTTCCATTACCTTCTATTTTGAAAACAAGTCATGGTTTCCTTTTTTATCTTGTGCACTCTTCTTTATCCTAGACTAGACATTTGGTTTTAGATTATAGTATCACAATTGTGTTGGGTTTTATAGTAGAGAAATGTTGTTGGTTTGATTTAGCTTTGCTACTAGTAGTCTAATATCAAGATGGAACCTTTTTTATAACCACACTTTGTATTGTGTGAGATATTTGATTTGTGATTTGGATCTCTATTCTAATGCATGTTATGCATTCGTTATCTCTATCTTTCTCAACTCATTTTTTCTTTTGACATTGTAGCAATTAATCATTGGTGACTAGATGAGAAATTGCCAACCATAGAGCTACCAAATGATATAATCACTCATGGCAGGCGACCACCACTAGAGTTAGATTTGCTAGCTGAATGCAAACCACATGTAGTGCATAACCATCTACAATGTTGTGCACTGAGGCTTAATGCAAAGGAAGTGCTCATCTCTCTAAGCTAGAAAGTAGATATTGTTGAGATGACAAGCTCAACACAAGCGAACATTGATTATGGACCGCCTGGTTAGATGGGTCCACACGTCTACACTTAGCACGTCGGTGGTCATTATGACTCTCACATGGCCACTCACTCATTACTTATTATATTCAGGTTGTTACACCTATTTACAGCTGGCATAGTTATAGCGCCAGTCGACTAGTGTAGTCGGTTATGCATTGTTTGACTTAGTAGGCCACTTTCCTTTTATGTTGTATCTTATCTATACTTTGTGTACATTGTAAAAGTGTGTGGAAGAAGAAGAAGAAATCAGCAAGAAAACGTTTTGGCCTCCATCTCTCTTCTTGTCTCTTGAGTGAGCTTCTCCTTGTGCATTCTGTGTGTGTTCGGCGCATCATCTTAAGCAACTCCCCCCACCACGCGATTCTTGACATGGTATCAGAGCCGCACCACTGAGAGAGGCTGATTTCGAAGGTTGAAGCAAAGGAGAAGAAGCAAGGTTCGAGCAAGCAAGCCACGAGTAAGAAGCTCTCCCATCCTTCCACTCTTTCTCTTGGATAGTGCCTGTGGAGGCACTAGAAGCAGGGCAGAGCAAAAATCTCAGATTGTAGTGAGATTTGGTGTGCGCGAAGAGCATTGTATATTCTGCAAACTAGCCCTTTAGGGCTTTCCCGCAGTTATTTTGGCCATTTGAGGCCATTTCAAGGCCCGTTTTAGAGCCGCAAGGTTGCGGACAGCAATTTCAGGGTACGCTGTGACTTCGACTGTATTGACCGAAAGTGGGTGCACAGGTTACAGATTTCAGATCTGTAAGTTCAAAGGTGTTTATCAGTGAGTAAACACAAGGTTTATCTGCAAACTGGTTGCAGATTGCATGTATTGTTGAGCAGATAGGGAAAAAGACTGTCTGGTGTATTATTGTGCACTACAGGTTGAGGGTTGCAGAAGATCTGCTTGCTATTTGGTATTAGTTATGTGATAGTGGCAGAGAACAGTGGAATTCCCATCATTGAGAAGCTCGACAAGAACAACTACCCTTCATGGAAGTTCCGTGTCACGAATTTCCTTATTGAAAAAGGCCTCTACGAGTTTGTTTCAGGTGAAGAAAGGGAGCCGGAGGTGAGTGATCCTCCAATTGCAAAAGAGACAAAGGCACGGAAGGAATGGAATGCAAAGGATAAAAAGGTCATGTATTGGTTTTCTGTAGTAATTGACAATAATATGCTGGGACACATTAGAAATGCAGAGAATTCATATGCATCTTGGACCATACTTGAAAGTATGTTTTCTGTAAATACAAAGGTGCGAAAGATTCAACTCAAGCAAGAGTTGAATACATTAAAGAAAGGGAAGATGTCTATCAATGAGTATGCACTGAAGGTAAGGAGCATTGCAGATGCATTGGCAAGGATTGATGCAATGCCCGATGATGATGATTTAGTGTCGTCAACCTTGGGTGGACTTAACAATAAAAAGGCTTGGAAGTCTTTTGTAACTTTCGTATATGTTAGAAAGCCATTCCCAGATTTCGATGAGTTGGTCTCTCTAATCATCACTGAAGAAATCAACGTGCAGAGTGAGACATCTGAAAGAAGTGGTGAACAGGTCCAGGCTTTCTACTCCAGTTCAGGAAGGGGACGTGGCAGGTTCTCTTCAAGAGGCCGTGGTACAGGACATGGTAGTGACAACCAGCAAAACATATTGAATCAGCAATTTGGCGATATGCAGGTTTCAGGAGGTCGTGGTAACTTTAGAGGCAGGGGGAGCTTTAGAGGAAGAGGTGGATGGCAGAACAGAGGTTCTAACAACTCTGGTATTGTGTGTCACTACTGTGGCAAAACAGGTCATATTGCAGCCCAATGTTATGCTAAGAAAGATGATATTTGGAGTGGTAAGTTGCAGCAAGGAAACTATGCATCGTCTTCACGACAGAATGAAGACAAAAATGAACGTTTGTTTGTTATGCAGCATATGCTGAATGCTGTTACAGGAAAGGGAACACATGAAGATGTTTGGTATGTTGATTCAGGTGCATCCAATCATATGACCAGCCATGCAGAATGGTTTGGAGAGATGCAGGATTTGCAAAATGCAAGTTATGTGCAGACGGGTGATGATTCATGCCACCCAATTTCACACATTGGAAAAGTTCCCTTGTCCTTGCATGATGGTAAGACAAAGAGTCTTTCAGATGTATTACATGTGCCATCTATTACAAAGAACTTGGTGTCAGACGGTCAAATGGTAGAGCAAGGGCTGCAAGTCAGATTTAATGCAAAGGGCTGCTTTGTAGAAGACTTCAATGACAAGTGCAAGTTGGTAGCAAAGCGAAGTAGAGTTGGACGTATGTTTACTCTGGATGCTGGAATTCCTACTATGAATGCTGCTATGTATGCCAAAGGAAAAGGTGTTGTTGCAGACATTGAAATTTGGCACAAACTCATTGGACATGCAAATGTACAGAGGCTGAAATTAATGCAGTCCAAAGGGTTGGTTACAGGTTTGCCTACATTTAGAGTTGCAGAATTTCAGAAGGTATGTGAAGCATGTCAGTTTGGTAAGCAGGTAAGACAACCCTTTTCACATGATAGAGATGTAAGCATAAATATCCTTGATGTTGTGCATACAGACATTTGGGGGCCTACACAAAATGTATATCTTGGAGGCAGTTCATACTTTGTCACATTCATTGATGATTGTTCTAGAAAGCTATGGGTATATTTTATGAAGGAAAAGAGTGAAGCGTTTGAGCACTTTAGAACTTTCAAGGCTGCAGTTGAAAGAGAAACAGGCTTGAAAGTAAAGTGCTTGAGGTCAGATGGAGGGGGAGAGTACCTCTCAAATGAGTTCAGTGATTTTCTGAGGTCTCATGGGATAAAGAGACAGTTCACATGCAAGTATACCCCACAGCAAAATGGGGTTGCAGAAAGGAAAAACATGCATATTGCAGAAGTTGCACGCACCTTGATGGCTGAAAAGAATATGCCTAAGCATTTTTGGTCTGAGGTTGTTCATACTGCTGTTTATATTATGAACAGAACTCCCACAGTTGCAGCTCATGGTATGACCCCCAAAGAATGTTTTACAGGTAAGAAGCCTGATGTTTCACACTTGAAAGTGTTTGGCTGCATTGCGTTTGTTCATGTGTCAGATGAGTTGCGAAAGAAACTGGATCCAAAGGCTGAAAAGTGTATCTTTATTGGATACTCTTTAGAGCAGAAAGGGTATCGTTGTTACAACCCTGTCGCATGTAAGTTCAGAGTGAGCAGGGATGTCATCTTTGATGAAATGAGCAGTTGGTATGCATCTAGTGGTGATGCATTGGATGTTGATGATGATCATGATACTCATGTGCAAGCTGAAAAGCAAGAATCACGGACTCTTAGTGGACCAGAGACATCATCTAGTAGTCCTTGGTCTGGGAGACTAAGGAGTACCTCTACATCTTCAGGTGCATCTAGTAGCACTACAGGTAAAGACAAAGGAAAGAATAAAGTGTCAGAAGGCATTGATGCAGTTCTTGATGGAGACTCCAATGGCTCAGAGAGCTTGGATGATGAGCTTGGCATTCCTTCAGTGAGGACTCCAGGTGTGCAGAGAGCACGCGTTAATGCAAAGACTCCATTGAGTAATCCAGTGGTACGCAGGTCTAGCAGGGTGAGATACCCTATTAAAAGATTTGGTTTTGAAGGTTATGCAGCTCACCATTATGCTTATATGGTGAAACTAGTTGAGGATGTTGAGCCCACATGTTTTGAGGAGGCTGTTGGTCATGCTCATTGGGATGCAGCAATGGATGAGGAGATGGCTGCATTAGAGGCCAATAAGACTTGGGATCTAGTATCATTGCCGAAGGGAAAGAAAGCTATTGGATGTAAGTGGGTTTATAAGATTAAGCACAATGCAGATGGTTCTATTAGCAGGTACAAAGCTAGGCTGGTTGCAAAAGGTTATGCCCAAACATATGGCATAGATTACGATGAAACCTTCAGTCCAGTTGCTAGGATGGCAACTGTCAGATGTGTGATTGCTTTGGCAACAACCAAAGGTTGGAGGTTGCAGCAAATGGATGTAAAGAATGCCTTCTTGCATGGTGATTTGCAGGAAGAAGTGTATATGGATTAGCCAGCAGGTTATGAAGATTTAAAGCATCCCACGTATGTGTGCAGATTGAAGAAGGCACTCTATGTGCTCAAGCAAGCACCTAGAGCATGGTCTGACAAGATCAGAGAGTATCTTGTCAATATTGGCTTTTATGTTTCTGATGCTGATCACTCACTTTATGTGAGAAAGGGAGATGCAGGTTTGGTCATCATAGTCATCTATGTGGATGACTTAATTATAATAGGTGATAGTGATAGTGGGATTGCTGAAGTCAAGGGCTGTTTGAAGATGAAGTTTGAGATGAAGGATTTAGGTGAGCTAAGGTACTTCCTTGGCATTGAGGTGATCAGATGTGATGATGGTATATGGCTGTCCCAAAGACAGTATGGCTTGGATATGTTGTCCAAGTATGGTATGACTACATGCAAACCACTTTCAGTCCCATTGGAGCAGAATATAAAGCTGAGTGCTGATGTTGGGGATGAGATAGAAGACCCTACTATGTTCAGGAGGATAGTGGGGAGTTTGATTTACATGACCATTACAAGGCCAGACTTGAGCTATGTTGTTGGTCTTGTGAGTCAGTTTATGCAAGTACCTAGAAAGCCACATTTGGATGTAGTCAAAAGCATATTGAGATATGTGAAGTCCACATTACATTATGGACTTTTCTATGAGGCAGGTACAGATGTACAGGTGTTTGGATACACAGATGCAGATTGGGCTGGTAGTATGTCTGATAGAAGATCTACCAGCGGATACATGTTCTCTCTTGGTAGTGCAGCAGTTGCATGGAGTAGCAAAAAGCAATCTACAGTTGCTTTGTCTAGTACAGAGGCTGAGTATAGAGGTGCTGCTGTTGCAGCATGTGAGGTAGTATGGCTACAAAAGCTATTGGCTGATTTGGATGTGCAGGTGGAAGGTCCAGTTGTCATTTATTGTGACAACATGAGCAGTATACAGTTGGCTAGGAACCCTGTGTTCCATGCCACGACAAAACATATTGAGGTACACTACCACTTTGTGAGAGAGAATGTACTAGCAGGTGAGATTGACTTGGTGTATGTCAGCACACAAGATCAGATAGCTGACATCTTCACCAAGGCATTGGGTACAGAGAAGCTTCAAAAGTTTCGAAGCTTACTTGGAGTTGTAGAGATGTAGTTGAGCTTGAGGGGGAGTGTTGAGATGACAAGCTCAACACATGCGGACATTGATGATGGACCGCCTGGTTAGATGGGTCCACACGTCTACACTTAGCACGTCGGTGGTCATTATGACTCTCACATGGCCACTCACTCATTACTTATTATATTCAGGTTGTTACACCTATTTACAGCTGGCATAGTTATAGTGCCAGTCAACTAGTGTAGTCGGTTATGCATTGTTTCACTTTGTAGGCCACTTTCCTTTTATGTTGTATCTTATCTATACTTTGTGTACATTGTAAAAGTGTGTGGAAGAAGAAGAAGAAATCAGCAAGAGAACGTTTTGGCCTCCATCTCTCTTCTTGTCTCTTGAGTGAGCTTCTCCTTGTGCATTCTGTGTGTTCGGCGCATCATCTTGAGCAACTCCCCCCACCACGCGATTCTTGACAGATATTATGGTGTGGTCTCATTGTCTTGAGTACCAAAGCTATTGTAAATCCTAAAAAACTTATTTCTCTGCTATTTCTATAAAACAATATTGTTTAAAGGCATAACTTCATGCGGTGTTCTATGCTATTTATAGGCATAATGGCATGATGAGTTCTCTAATCTCCTATTTTTTAATAAACATTTAGCTAGGAGGATTATGAGGAGTGGCTACCTTCTATTCATTATATCCTGCATGTGCTAGGTTAGGTTGGTGATAAGCCCATGTTCTTAAAGTTGTTGAGATCTTTTGGGCAAAGCATCCAAGATATAAAGCTAGCACAAAAATTCTCATAAACAATTGTAGATAAAAGTCTCTCAAAAATGACTATGATAATTGTGTGTTCATCATATCATATGAATCTACATATTATGACTCAAGACAACCCCTATACTTGCAATGTCTAATTGAACCTTGGATGATTGGTGGGATTAATGTTAAAGGTGGTCGTAGTCAATGATATTTAAGCCTAAGGTGCAATGGCGTATTAAGGAGCTAATGGGTGCAAATGCTATAAAGGCTATCGAGCACCATACATGGGCAAAGAGAATATCCCACTACAAGCAGCAGCCTATATAACGAAAGGGAGAAAATCAATGTTGTTCGACAAGTATATACATAGCCATAGGGGTTGAGCAACAAAGGGTCCTCTTGCTCAATGCCATATCCTTCATGAGTCTTTCTACCAAGTCTTCTTTTATTGGAATCTTGGGTGCTCTCACAATAGAGCTTATATTGTACTATCTCCAAACCCTTGTATTCGGTAATAGTACTGCCACGGTCATTGTATCTTACAATCGTGTAGTTCCCTTCTATTTTCAAAGAACTATGTTGAGACCATTTGGTCCCTGATTGATGTATTGATTTTGAATTTAGCAATATACATGGTAGGCTAAATCATGAGTAAATTTTCTATTTGATCTCTATGCTATGAATACATATTGCTTTGCAACTCAAGTGTTGTATGTAGAAAGTGATGTCAGTGTCTGTCTATGTTGGCTTTGAGTATGCATGTCATCATTTCTATGGCGGCTATGCTTGGACACTGATTACACATTGTGACCACTATTACCATTCCTCTGCATGTTTACTTGAATGCAGACATGTTTGCACAGTCCCCTTGAGGTAGTTCCAATGATGGGCTATACATGGCGATCTCAATCTAGACAATGCCAAACGATACCACCTTCTAAGTTTTTTCATTCCTTGGTGAGGAGCTATTCAAAGCAAAGAAATCTTCTTCAAAATTTCAAAAGTGTTGTTCTCATTCCACTCCCTCGATTCCAAGTGAATATGGAAGTTCTATCTTTCCACCCCCTACACCATAAATCTAGCAAATTGTTTTCTAGTTTCACTCAAACTAGTAAGTATTCTAGGAATAGTCATAAATCCCCCCCTGTCCCTTCAATCCCAATGGCACACCAACCTAGCATATCCCTCCCAAAGTTTTTTGGATCTTTCCATGAATGTCTAAATTCTTTTATTAGATAGTTTGATGTGGCATGCATAGTCAATTATCTTGATTAGGTCAATGAAGCCCACAAAGTTGTCATATTTGAATCTTTGATGTAAAAGAAGGCTACAACCTAGCTAGTGGTAGAAAATGGCTAGCCATGATGGAATGAAGCCAAAGAACTCGCTTTCAATGATCTATCTGGTAATAGCATTGACCCATTTTATAAGCTCTCAGATCATAGCAGTTCTTATTTTTAAAAAAGTTAAGAAAAGGGAAGAAATCTAGCAAGTCCATTGCAAAACATTAAAATGAATTTAGAAGTGAATTGACTTCTAGTTCTAACCTAGAAGAAGAATCCAATAGTACAAAGTTTGATTCTAAGGAGGAAAAAAGAGAAAAATAAGAGTAAGAAGAAAGACAAAGGAAAGAAAATGGTGGAAACACTAAGAAGAATGAGGTCAAAAATCTTTGGTGCACATAGTGCAACATTCTGAGACATATTCAAGTTCAATGTGGTTTGAACCAAAGATAATGCAACATTTGTAACATGGCCACTCATAGCTAGTACAATGGCAGATACCAAATGGCCCATCCTAGAGGATGGCAAGGGACCAAAGCAACCAACTATGTCCAATGGACAAACCTCAAGGCCACTATGATTTCTACCTTGATTCTGGCACATACCAATTAGGACTACCCGCAACTCGGCAATGGCCATAATGGGTGTAATAGAGGTGGAAGAGGCCGAGGGAATTTTTGACCCTTTACTAAACATTGCTTCTTTTGCATGCATGATGGACATTGGCAATCTAAGTATCTAGACGCCCAAGCATACGATGCTCAAAAAAGGAAAGCATAAGGTCCAACAAATATACCTTGTGCCAATATAGTGGAGATCAAGGAATTATCCAAACTGGAGGTGCATGGGATTACCTAGTTTGGCAAGACCTACAAGGATTCCACATTATGACCCACAAGCACTTTGTGGGCTGAGCAAGAGAAAGTTCAATGCCAAGTGGTAGCAGGATCACTGTACCTGAACTAAAGGTCATGATACCTTTAGCCCCAAGGTGGAGTCTGGAGGTTAAGCCTGGAAATGAGCCTAGAAACTCCAAGCAACCACCACCATAGTCTACTCAAAACATCCCATCCATTCATGTATTGCAACAATCTTTAAAGACTCACTCCCACCCAACATGAAAGAAACCCAAGCCCCAACTTGAGCATCAATCTAGAGTATGGGAAGTTCAAAATGTAGTTGAATTTGGCACAAAGAACAACAAATTCACAACAAGAGAAAAACAAGCAAGTTGTGCGAGAAGATCCGCAACCCAGTGGAGAGAGGAATCTAAGCAATAGCCTTGGAAGTAAAAAAGGAAAGCCGCCAAAAGCTCATCTTGGTAAGCAAAAAAGTTAGATTGTTTGGATACTCACCCTAGAAAAGCTAACAAGAAGAATCTAGAGAATCATCCCAGATAGAGGTAGAGCATAACCCCAGATGCTAACCCAGTGGTAGTGGAAGTTAGAAGAAGGAGGTTAAACCCACAGTAGAAAAAGGGAACATGACAAGCACTTCGACTATTCTAGGCTCATTCAAAGCATCAATCAGATGGGGTTTTGTCAATATTACTATTCCACTAGGTGATTTGCTCAACCTAGTCTTGGTTTTTAGGGATCATCTTCTGAAGTTGATTCAACACGAGTGCCTAATATTACTAGAATTAAAAGTAGTGTCCATGAAAACCCATCCTTTGAAGGAAATAATCCACAAGATCTAGCAATAGCTAGTTCTAGCAGGCTCCCTATCTAATTTGACCATTTTGGTGATTCATGTTTGGTGCAAGGACTAGATCATTTAGAATGTCTTGCTCGACAACAGTAGATCAAAGGTGAATATCATCACATTGGCAACTTACCAAGGACTGGGATTGATGGAATGGGAACCCGTCCTCTTCCTAGTGAGGATGGCCAATCAATAGCAAGTATAACCTTTGGGCATTATCATGTCAATACTTCTAGAAATTGACACAATCCAATTTCTTGTTTCCTTGATAGTCTTAAAGAGAATCTTAGTAAAGATTATTGCATGCTATTAAAAAGGCCTTAGCTATGCCAACAAGCAAGAGTGAGTCATAACTAGGAAAAGGATAAACTGACTATTCCAAGAAATCAACACAAAATAATGGACTTCTTGACCAATGTTGCCCCATCTTGTCAACTAGCTATAGCTGAAATAGTCAACATGGTCCAGGGCCTAAGTCACAATGATGAAGAAGAGGAGTTCCTAAAGTCTAATGTAGACTTACAACCCTAGTGTCTCATCAATGTTCTCCAAATCAATGAATAGTATATGCAATCCTAGAGTTTGCAACCTCAAGCCTCGGAAGAGCAAAAAGAGGGAAATATTCTAGAGAGTTCCAAAATTCAGAGCCCCGGGCTACACAAAAAGCAACATTAACATTGATCAAATTGCTGATGTTGACATCAGTGAAATCTTAAATCAAGAGTGAGATTTTGAAGCACAGATGTAAAGAGCAACAAGAGTAAAAGAAGATGAGTTGGACACCATCTATCTAGGGCTGGAAAAGCAAATGGGTCAAGATCAGTGCTGCTAAATTGTAACCACCCTTTTATTAGCGACTCATATGTTTGCTAACTAAATTCAAGGATGTGCTCATATGGGAATATTCAAATATGAAAGGGTAGGATCCTCATTTCTATTAGCACTAGATTCCTCTAAAACCAAATGTTGTTCTAGTTTGGATGCAACATTATAGAATGAACCCTCACATGGCTAAGCAGCTCAAAGAGGAGTTGGCTCAACTATTATGAGGGTAGGTTTCATCACTCCCATAGATTGTGCAGATTGGATATCCCCAATTGTCTTTGTTTCAAAGAAAAACAAGAAGCTCCAAATATGTGTGGATTATTAGAAGCTTAACACAACCACACTCTCAAAACCTTTCCTTATCCCTTACCTAGATACCATACTAGATGAAGCTAATGGCCACAATATGTACTCCTTTCTTGATGGTTTCAATAGATACAATCAAGTGCACCTTGCTCCAAAATACCAAGCTAAAGCTTCTTTCATCATTGCATGGGGAGTATATGTATGCATAGTGGTGTGGTTTAATCTCAAGAAGGCTCTGGCCTCCTTTTAGATAGACATACAGGAGATCTTTGGGCCTTACCTCACAAATTTTATGAGGACCTTCTTCAATGATTTTAGTTTCTTTACAAAGGCTATGCTTCACCTAAGGTACCTCTGAATTTGTCTCACTATATGCTGAGAGTCAATTTTAAGTTTAAATCCACTCAAGTGCATATTTGCTATTCAAGGTGGTATTTTGCTAGGTCACATCATTTCAAAAAATGGCATTGTTGTTGACCCCATCAAAGTGGCAGCAATTATGCAAGCTTCAATATTGAACTTGCCATCTACGTTACTCCATTTTTTAGGCCAAATTTGGTGGCATGGTTGCGACCTGCATCTTTTGGCACATTTGCCTATTCTACTCAGCAAATTGGTGCATGTTACCAAATCAACATATCAATGGAATGAAGAAGCCAACTTGGCATTCTCATGCATTGGACTCTTACTCTCAAAAGCCCCTATTGTGATTCTACTAGATTGGGTGACGACCTTCTATCTTTTTTCGATGCATCCAACATTGGGTGACGACCTTCTATCTTTTTTCGATGCATCTAACATTTCTATTAGCAACATGCTTATGTAGCATGATATTAATGGTTGGTCTAAACTTGTGTCTTATGCAAAAGAAGATTAGCTATTGCTCAAAATAATTATTGAGTAACTAAAAGAGAGTGTCTCGGCATGATCTACTCCATGAAGAAATTCTAGCATTATTTGCTAGGGCGTACCTTTGTTTTTCATGTGGATCATTTAGTGCTAGCTTACTTGGTCAAGCAAAAAAATGTCATTGGGTGACTCGCAGGATGGATTCTCATGTTGTAAGAATTTGAATACACAATCATCCATCATCCTAGAACCCAACACATCATTGCAAATTTCCTATCCCACCTCAACTCCAAAGAAACCCCAATTGGTGTAGAAGATGACTTCCTAAAGGCCCAACTATTTTCTACAAAAGGGAATGCACCCAAGCCGAAGCCACCCAATCCTCCATGGTCATGGTATGAAGAAATGAAGATTTTTTTGAAAACTAGAGTAGCTTTGTCTCATCTCCAACAAGACTGATGGAAATGGCTGGCTCTCTAGAGCTGGCATTTTGAAATTTCCATGAGACAATTATACTATCAAATGCTCTCTAGAGTGCTATAAAGAGTGGTTATCCCCATGGAGAAATCTGCTATCTTGGAGGAAGCACATCAAGGAATTTCCAATGACCACTTCATTGTTGAAGTTACAACTCACAGAATCCAACAAGATGGATTATGATGGCTGACCATGCATGGCAATGTCTGCAACTAAGTCCAAGCACAGTGATTCTTATCAAAGACTCGGCTAGCCTGGAGTGAGAGAAGACTACTTGCCACCCTAACCACTCCTGTCTCTAGAACCTTTCCAAAAGTGGGGACTAAACTTAATTGGGTCCTATCCCTCCAATTTTTGTGAGATACACAAGAAACAAGCATATCTTGATGGAAACAAATTATTGCACCAATGAGCCAAAGCATGAGCCCTATCAAACAAAATGGAAAAGTCAGTTTGCCAAATGTCTCTGTAAGGATATCTTCACAAGATATGGCACTCCAATCAAACTTGTCTAGCGAGGTATACATTTTGTAAATAAGGTAATCAAGGAGCTTACATCATTCTTTTTTATTATACATAAGAAATATATCCTCACTACCCCTTGCTAGCCATAAGAAAATGGCTTAGTTGAGTCCACCAACAAGTTCTTATGTAAAACCTTAACCAAGTTGCTAAAGTAGAATAGAAAAGATTGGGACACCAAGCTTTTTGCATTACTATGGGCTTTCTGGAGATCCTTCAAAGTCACCACTAGCATGACTCCCTGTAGGCTTCTGGAAGCTATTACACCCTTGGAATTGGTAGTTGGGTCTTTCATGATTCCAACACTATTTCATTATACTTGATAGATTTATAGGGCAAGGTACTAGCCTATCAATGGATTGTGGCTACACCACTATCATATTGATGGCCTCTAGTGCCCAACCAGATTTGCATGTTTTTTATTCACCATCTAATTCTAGCATTTTGTGCCCATTGGTCGCGTGCCTTCACATCAAATGGCTCTCACAAGTCCCCACCTATGTTGATGTGGTACTTATTTATGGTGCCCACTCATTTGATCATATCCTTTGATAGTGGAATGGTTCCTTGAAAATCTCATTCTCATCGTACTTAATTATAGCTTCTTTTGATTATGTGGTGGACATGGATTGGCCACAAGCCTTTCAAATTAACTCCATAGCCCTTATTTGTCATCTCCCATTTGTATTCATTGCCTTAGCTTCACCATCTAGTCTCTTTGTGTCTCCTATGCATCACTCTTCTTAGGTGCTACTTCATGGAAGACTTATAGCTCACCACTGTGGAGGTATATTCACCTACCATTGAGTCCATCAACAATGCATGGCCATGGCTCTCGATGTCTTGCAGCTTACTTACTTCATCAACCTCCCATATGTCTCTATCCTAGTTCACATAGAAACCTTGTCCATCCAGGAGTAGCTTGACCTCTAGGGATGTAAGTATAACCTCTCCACCTGCCACATGTAGGAGAATCTAGACTTGCTATACTAGGGAAAAAGAAACCCACCAACACTCTCCACCCAGGCCATTGAAGAGATCTTTGTCCCCATCACCAATAAAGAGTACCAGTTGACCAAAAGTAAGAGACCCTCAAGTTCTTGGTCAAGGCCCTCTACTTGTAGGCAAATGCATTCAACGTCTTGAAGAAGGTAGCTTCTATGTTCTTTTCACCTTCTTTTCTATTTTTTGGGCTCATATCCTCTAGGACCACCTCTTCATTGAGGCCAAACATGTCACCCACACTGACCGTCCACCATCAAGGCTGTGAAGGTGATGTGTGGGCAACACTTTACTCTCCTCTTTCCACCGCTTGCTCTATAGTCAACCCCCCCCCACCTACTTGCCTCATCAGCAAGGCAAACTTCCCTAGCCTCATCATGAGATAGGAACTGCTTTAGAGGCCATCCCCAACCCCATCAAAAACCCCATGGAGAATGTGGAGGCACAACGACTCAAAAAAAAATTTCTACTTGTGATGGAGAACACTGAAGACCTCCATCCTCAAAAAGGAGGACGGATTAGATAACACCCCTGACTAGCAGGCTGCCACCCAAAGATTTCTCCTACTAGGAGATCCCACAACCCTTTTCACCCAAGAAGTCCACTTCCACCACCAACCTTTCCACCAAGCTCTCCCTTATTAAGTCAAAGGGCCAAAAGTGCCAGAGGGAAGAGAACCTACAATAAAAGAACAAGCCCCCAAACCATGTGCGAGTGGCACTCACCAATGGGACTGACACTACCCTTACTACCTCATCACTGCACCCTTGCCACGTGTTCTCATCCCGACTAAGTTTATCTAGGAAATGGCACACTGATCATTGAATTTCATTAATGGATTCTGGATGCGACAATAGTACTAGTAGTAGGAGCTCACCGTGCAAGTTGACTGCCCTCTCTAAGCAGCTCCACCAAAAAGATGTTGCCCTTTATGACCATTGGCAATGGCTAGAGGCATACCTACACACCCAATTTTCCTTTGTCAAAGACATCTAGAGCCAAGCCTAGTAGGAGGAGAGGGAGAATGTTTTTCTCCAAGCACTTGTATAGCTGGAGCAGAGAACCAGGATGAAGTGACTTTGCTCTCCCTAGAGATCATTAAAAAACTCCAACAAGACTACGTGAGGGAGTGGATCAACCATTGGGAGAAGCTAAAATGTGAACTCCTTGCTACCATGAGGATCTCTTTCTTTGTGCTCCCACCTCAACCCAACAAGCTAAATGAGTCAAACTTCGATGTCAATTCTGCCCCTCCTGCCCAATTGCAAACTACTATGTCAGCTAGCACCAAGGCAATAGCACTCCCACACCTACTCCACCCCAATACACTCTACCTTAGACTCAACAGCCATATTCAAACTTATCACCTTGCCGAATACTAGACCAACCACTCTCTGGATCCTAGTAGATCAATCGTCCAAGGAGTCCAGACTTAAAGCAGAGCACCCCATGCCCATCGACAAAGGGAAGCAGATCACCATGAAGGAGCCCCTCAGTACCCCTACATGAGGAGGATACTTCACCCAAGCCACTGGTCCTAGACTTCTACAACTTTCACTGGCGCTACTTTCACAGATCCAAAGTGGCAGATGATGGTCAAACATTGCCAAAGTGCTAGAGTAGCAAAATGCCAAGGTGGAGAGGGAGATTCATGTCCTGTAGATCAAGTTGTCCTTGACCTAAATCGGGTTTGGAAGGTAGAATTTGACCTTCTTTAGCAACATATCCTAGGGGAAGAATAGGATCAAGTGGCTGAGAAGATGAAGAAGGCCAACATTTCTCACCCTTGACTAGGATTCACCAGACCCTCACCCTACCCTGAAGCGGTGACAACAAGGCCAAAGGTGAATAAGAACCACATCAAAACCTAGCTCCCAAAACCCCCAAAATCCAAATGACCCATGCCAAGATCAGGGAGATAGCAATCCCCATCCGAATGATCCACTCTATGAAAACACCTCCATATATACGTTCAACATCATGAAGTTGGCTAGCATTTCCCATCTTTGGGCTCACCTAATTACATTTAAGGTCCTCTCTCTCAAATGCTAGCACTAAATCCATGCCCTCCTAAGAGCCAAGTCCCAACACAAATGCATGCTAGAAGGATTCCAAGCTAGCCTCGTCAGGATCACTTTTGAATGGGACCAATTACAACAACAAATCTAGCTTGGTGCCATCAATTTGGAGAAGCTTGTTGCCGAGCATGTCTTCCTCCATACACCTCGTAACCCCCTTGTGGACTCGCACTAACTTGTGGCTACAGTAGCACTACCTCCAACTCAATCCCCTCCTACCACTTTGCCACCTATCTAGAGGCCCAACAACACCTCCGACTTTGGCCTCCACCCAATCTCAACCCACCTCATCCTCTACTACCTCCCCTTCCGCCACCAACCCTCCTAGCCCCACCTTTGCCATTGGACCAATTCCAAGCTCTGACATAGAGAATGAAGGCAATGTCAATGACTAAGTCTATGGGTCCCAGCCCCCCTTGTGGACTCGCACTGACTTGTGGCTACAGTAGCACTACCTCCAACTCAATCCCCTCCTACCACTTTGCCACCTATCTAGAGGCCCAACAACACCTCCGACTTTGGCCTCCACCCAATCTCAACCCACCTCATCCTCTACTACCTCCCCTTCCACCACCAACCCTCCTAGCCCCACCTTTGCCATTGGACCAATTCCAAGCTCTGACATAGATAATGAAGGCAATGTCAATGACTAAGTCTATGGGTCCCAGCCTTGATAGAGTGTAGAGGGAGCAGCATCAATCCTTAGGAGCAACCAGAGACCAGGTGTAGAGCCATATTAGGTCGTAAATAAGAAAGGGGGATAGCCAGAATTGCATAATCATTTTGCAAGTGCATCCCTCACAGTGATTTCTTCCACATAATTTCACTGGAAAGGCACAGAAAGCCTAATTTTGCACCATGCAGAACAGAGCACCCAGCACTAAGTGAACATAAGTTGAGGACTATTTTCGATAACAAGGAATACATGCAAACTTAATAACTCAAAGGAGTCCACCAGTAGGAGAAGACCCCAAAAACATAGTCGCGTGCCTCAAAGCCCCATATATAGGACCCATGAAGATGGCATATGGACTGAAAGGATAGCAAGATTGAGGACAAAGCGCTACTAGAGCTACTCGGATTGATCGACAACCTCGTGGAGTAGGAAGTAGGAATGATGTCAAGAGCAAACGTGGACCAAGGAGACGATCAACTAGACTTGGGTGAATTCCCAGTTGCAGTCCAAGACATGGTCAACGAATACGACTTGCTGACTAGAACAGTGATCCATGGTAGGCTAGTGGAGGAGGTAGTGGCAAAACTAGAGGAAGAGAGGAAATCAGTTAGGAGAGCACTGCACAACATAGCTACCTACAACCACGAGCAGAGAACTAGGAAGCTACAACAAGACATAGATGTGCACAAGGCTCAATGTGTGCTAGCCTTAGCTGGCAAAAGCAAGGCAACACCAACTACGGAGAGAGAGAGAGAGAGAGAGAGAGAGAGCGACCTCACGCTGAGCAAGATTGTGACCAAGCGTCTCATTGACAACACGATTGCTGAATAGAGTGTGGCAACACTAGTGACCTCGCTACTCTTAGGCCTAGAAATCACTCAAGAGGCAAAGAGCCAATCAAAAATCCCAGTGGTAGCTAAGTTGTACATGAACAAAATTTGCAGCGAGGAGTTGTACAAGGCTTTGGCAGGTAACTCTAGCTTGTAGCGAGATGTGTTAGCTAGGGTCTTTGACGAAGCAATTAAGATGGATGACCAGCTGAGAGAGAGAAGCTCTCAAAGTTCAAATTGTGACAACTTCAGTCAAAGGACCTCAAAGAGGACCACAACCTCTAGTGAGGGATCAACCCCTAGCACGCAGGGTAGGGGGAAGAGTGTAGATCAAGACTAGGAGCTAGCCGAGGTGAGAATGGAGATAGCACGACTGCCAAAATTGGTGAGGAAACCAATGCGACCGCATGCCCAATGTGTGCATTGTGGCGGCAACCACCTCCCAGCCGAGTGCCAGGATCCTAGATCTAGGCCTTGTGTTGTGGTAGATTCATCCATGATGCCTTGCATTGTAGGTTGCCTAGGAGACTCCCCTATGTCCAATAGTACAACCTACCGTACCTGGGGAACAAGCCACCAAATTTCCTTGGGAGAGGAGCCTAGCTAGCACTTCTAGCACCAAATGACACAAGGCCCGTCATCCCTCGAGATTGACCCGGTGGGAATACCTAGGCCACCAGGACCCTATGTGACCCATCCACCGAGTGATGCTCTAGTCCATTATGTGGAGGAGCCTAACGAAGACGAAGCCTACATAAGCCCTTTCATCTCGTACAACAAAGAGGGTAATCCAATCCGAATGGACTATTGACCAGTACCCGGTGATGGCACTAGGTAGAGGTAGGGGAAGAGGATTCACAGGGCCAACCCAAGATCCAATCTCATGTTGGACTTGTGGTCACCGGGCCACATCTCATCATGTTGTCTAGAGAGAAAATAAGTGAATAAGGAAAAAGCTGACCTTAGATGTGTCAAGTGTGGCATCACTCACCTCTTTGCTGATTGCCCTAGACAAAAGCCATCCCCTAGCTTGGCAATGATGCCCTCAATGCCATTTGCATTGTTTGGAGTCGAGTCATTCGACAGCGAGGACACACCCATCCCCCTGCATGTCATGGCAAGAGCATAGACGACGAAGCAGGCAAGCATATCACTGCTAGGACATAGCAATTTAGATGCAGCCTCAGTAGGAAAGAAGAGTCAAAGGAGAAGAAAAAAAAGGACTGACACAAAGGTTATGCTTAAGACTGAGGATGCAAAAACGCTCGTGACTAGCAAGAAGGTCACGGACGCAGAGGCAAAGACCATCGCTGCAAGGACGGCAAAGAAAGGGAGTGCAAAGGTGGGGGAGTACCCCCACCCTAGACACCAACTCGAAGCAATAGCCAAAGTAAAAGAATGGGTAAAGGAAGCCCAGGAGCACCTCAAGGACGCTGAGCCTATCTTAGAGGACAAGCACGAGGATCTCTCTAGTGTGAGCATGCCAGTCGCCTGCACAACCGAGGTCGAGAGATGCACCCATACCACAGGTGGTGCCACCTAAGCCAAGTCTAGATACCACTAACCAGCTAGTCAATCAAGACCAATGGCCAAGGAGCACAAACCTAGGAGAGAGGCAAACAACCAGCAATCTCCTCACGACATTAGTGACCACCCCAGTAACCATGAGTTTAGGAGACCTGCTCAGACAGCACCCCACGCTATGGCAGGAGTTGAAACATTGGCTAGAAGAACTGATGGAGCATGTTGCCGTTGACTTGCAGGATCATGATATAGTCACGCAGCTTGACACTGCACTCAGTGCCAAAGTCACTACACATTAATGCCTTTTGGGAAGACACTGAGATGCATGCAGTTTTGCCTACCCTAGCCCTAGGAGACGTAACACGAAAGGGAATCATAGATACTTGGGTGGGAGTGAGTGTGTTGATCCATACTGTGCTCCAAGCTTGGGAAACTCGCCTCTCAAAACTATTAGGTTCAACGTCACTCTAGCTAATAGAACGAAAGTAAGGCCATTTGGAGTCTTAAAGAATTGGCCAATAAAGATCGCGGGTGTTTAGTTCACTGTGAACTTCATTGTCATGAAGGGAGTGGACTATGACATTCTACTAGGGCTACCCTGGATGAGAAAGGCTTGAGTCATTGAAGACTGGGGCAATAGTCTAATGTTCCTAGGGAACCAAATGGAAGCGGTAAAGGTTGAGATGGACACTTGGAATATGACCCCTGTCAACCTGGATGCCATCTCTGCCATGCTCAGGGGTGATGCACCAATAAGGAAGTCTCACGGACCTTTAACCAAATGCATTCCTTGTCCTGAGGATGAGTGAGATTGGACGCATGTCCTAGCAACCATCGATCTCCCATTCTTAGACGAGAAGGAGATGTACAAATAGGCTGCAAAAACCACAAGCGTGTTAAAGAGGGAGCCCACAATGCCACTCTATATGATGTCCAGGAGCTCAAGCAGCCAACCTTGACCTATCTCTTCCCATGTTTCTAGCAATAGGTTGGAATTGCACGATATCCTCGAGTATCTGGCAGGTAAATTGACTGGCAATCCCACTGCTAATTTCAAGCCCCTTAGAGACATCTTGGACAATCCTAAATGGAAATGGACTAAGGTGCATGACCTGAACTTAATGTATAATTGGGCCTTAGTCATCACTGACAAAGGATAGGCTAAAGATGAGAGTCTAGGGGATGACGAGCAGACAGAAGGAGCCAATTACGATGATGAATATGAGGACTGCCACTCCAATTGTGAGGAAACTGGGGAAGCAGTAGACATCGTAGAATATGACACTGAAGGAAGGGTGATAGAACAGCTCAAAGTAGACTCCAAGCCCCAAAAAGGGAGTACTTATAGGATCTAGAGAGGAGTCATGTGGATGGAATGCAATCGCTCTTGGCTGAGCAACACCCTTGCTTAGGACAAACGCACCCACCGCGATTCAACTACCAGGGGAAACTCCTTCGTCTAGCGAGGATTGTGAGTTTAATTCTGAATCAGAGGTCAATACAATGAGCAACCCGGAGATACCCCGACCTCCTAGGACCAAACGCACCAAGGGGGACTTACCAGTCCACCTAAGGCACAGGAGATTGAAGGAAAAAATGAGAGGACGGATAAAGAAGGCAGAGGCGGAGTAGCAAAAGAAATCACAAGACCTACCGAGACACTTTATGAAGTTTAAGAAAGATGACATAGTAGTAGTCCTGTTGGGAGCAAAAAGACAAGGATAGTCAAGTGAGCTGATTGAGGGACCTGCCAAGGTCAAGGAGGTCAACTTGGTAGGAGAAGGCAAGAAGCCTTGATTGGTGTTTATAGCTAACACCCTGACCGAGGAGGAAGAGGTTAGTCTCATTGCACTCTTGCAAGAGTACATGGATGTGTTCGCATGGTCCTTAGATGAGCTCAAAGGCGTGGATCCTAGAGTGGTGAGGCATAACATACCAATGGCCCCTGACATGGTGCCAATAAAACAACAACCATACCCTATGAATACAAAACATGCCCAAGTCGTGAGGGAGAAAATCGATAAGCTAATGAGGGTAGGATTCATCTATGAAATAGAGCACATGAACTGGGTATCACTGATTGTGATAGTCATGAAGAAGAATGGGAAGATACGAGTGTGCGTGAACTATAAGAAGGTTAACGCCATGACAAAAAGGGATAATTATCCATTACCATACACAGAGCACGTGCTCAAAAGGGTAGCAGGCAAAGAGGCCTACAACTTTTTGGACGGCTTCTCAGGATACAACCATGTGCAAGTACATCTCGACAATAGGCACAAAACTGCATTTGCTATTGAGTGGGGTGTTTCTGTTTACATTGTAATGCCCTTTGGGTTGATGAACGCACTTGCAACCTTTCAGTGGTGGCTAATGTGCACCATCTTCAAAGATATGCTTAGACAAGAGCTAGAGGTGTTTGTAGATGACCTACGTGTGCACTCCAATTAGGAAGAACACTTAGAGAAGTTGCGAGAAGTCTTTGAACGATGAAAGCTTTACAACCTGTCATTGAACCCTTTGAAATACCAGGCATGGCTGCATCCTAAGGCACGTGGTGTCCAAGAATGGCATAGCCATTGACTCTTCAAAGGTCAAGGTCATTGTCAACTTGCCGCCATCATAGGACTATAAGAGAGTTCAGTGTTTCTTGGGTCACACTGGATACTATCGGTGCTTCGTGTTGAATTACACATTGATTGCAAGACTATTGTATAAGCTGCTAATCATGTTTGAGTGGACTAATGAGTGCCAACGAGTATATGAGGAGTTGAAGAAGGCTCTTACAATTGCACCAATCTTACTAGCCCCAAACTAGAACATCACCTTTCACGTGCATATAGATGCGTATAAATGTGCTATTGGAGCTATCCTATGCCAGTGCCTGGGGAGCATAATTTGGATTGCCCCATGAGTTTTGCCAGCTGACAACTCACTGACATGGAGATGAACTACTCCACCACAGAAAGGGAAGGGTTGGCCATGGTATTTGTTGTAAAGAAGTTTCAACACTACCTCATGGCCACTCCTTCACCTTCTTCATAGACCATCAAGCATTTCTCTATCTTATAAATAAGCCATGCGCTACTAGATGCATTGCTAGATGATTTCTTCTTCTTCTAGAATTTGATTTCTCTGTGGTGGTATGCAAGGGCAAGCAACACTACATGGCTGATAATCCACAGGAAATCCTCACCCTACTACCCTCAAGTTAATGGCCAAGTAGAATCCATGAACAAGACCTTAGTCAACGTTCTGACGAAGGTAGTTTCTACCTCGCAAAATGACTGTGACAACAAATTTATGGCAGCATTATGGGCTTATCGGACAGCCTCTAAAACAGATGTGGGACAAATGCCCTTTAGGATGACCTACGAGACTGAGGCAATTTTTCCACTAGAATTCTTTGTCCCTAGCCTAAGGATAGCAGTACAGGAGAGGTGGGAAGGGAAGGAAGCTTGGACCAACTACCTCATGGAATTCGAACGACTCATTGAGACTTGGCTCTTGGCCACCCACACCCTAATTTGTGAGAAAGCGCGACAGAAGATGTAGTTCAACAAGCATGTCAAACAACGTGACTTTGAGCAGGAAGACCTTGTTTTGTTCTACTCGGTAAAGGGCCACAAGTAGAAAATGAAATTTTGAGGGTTGGGACATTTCCGAGTGTGTACCATTAGTAGGACAAGCAACATAGAACTTGAAACCCTTGAAGGTGAGGGCATAGGCTTCTTTAATGGTAGTTACATAAAGAAGTACTACCCTCCCACACACCCACTGCATGATCCACCTATGTTGGAAGCCCCTGTCAATGTCCACGCAACCACCATCACCAAACTAGAGGATGAGGATGAAGAGGTAGCAGCACCAGCATACTTTTGCATCACGGCCACGACTCGATACATGCGCGCTTTTGATGTCTTGATTGACAAAGGAGCTAACTGCAATGTCTTGACTCACACTCATTGGGCCCTCATTGGTCAGTCACAATTACAGCCCACCAATGCTAAACTTAGCCCCCATTCGAGGGCAAGTCGTATGCACTCCTAGGGAAGTGCAAGATTGCAGTCTCTTTCAAGTCTAAGAGCCTATCACTCATCTTCTATGTATTGCCAAATACAAAGGATGCGGGTCAAAAATTGTTATTAGGATGCACTTTTAAGAAGAAAGCACAGTGCAATGTAGATTATGATCTATAGTGTATTCATCTTGCCATTGGCAATGTTCAAATTGTGACAGCTTTCAGCAAGGGCAGTGAGGCTCCACCCAAGCCTGCCATGCCATCGATAGAGCTACCTAAGACCAAGCCTAGGGAGGGGGATCGTGAGTCATCACAACCCACCCAAACTACAAAACCACCACCAACTAAGGCCATCCCCAAAGCCATAGAGCCCACGCTTAAATAGGTGCCAAAGAACCAAAAATGACCTGCTTGTAGCCAACAAACACAGCCCCGCAAGGCTCATTCAAAACCTAAGTGACCAATCCGATGCTATGGACATAGGCACACCATCAAGCCGCAATGGATCCCCAAAGATCTATTGCAAGCCCAAGGATACTACAAAGGCAACCCTTGGATATGGGTGCCTAAGAAGAAATGTCATAGAAGCATAGTCCAACCACGACCATCACTTGCCACCCCATCTCCAGAAAGCCACACTCCTGTTAAGGCAGCAAACACCTAGAAAACCCGAGAGGCCACCAATCTATTGATCCAAATAGACATGTGATACCCCAGAATTATCTAAGTCCGGAGAGCTTGGCACCCTAGTGCCTGCATAAGAAGAGGGCAATGTACCATCTATGCCAGTGGAGCCACCCTTAGTACCCCAAAGCAGCACTGGACACACGGATCGGACTATAGAGCTACCCTTAAAAACACCACTTTCAAGTCTGCCACCCCTCGAACCATTAGTGTCTAGCTCAATTCCACCACAACCACCAGCAGGTCTTAGGCCTTCCTACGGGAGATGACTTCAAGCTCTTGGATAACACCTTTACCACATTTGCTAAGAGCTACAAAAGACTTGATCTCGGCTTGCTTGACAAACCCCTTGCCGCTGAGGTTTGTTCCTTATCTTGCACTTGGGAAAAATACAAGTTTATAACCATAACATCCCCCAAAGTCTCAAAGGATTTCATGGATAATGGTGAAATCTCAAAAGAGCACGTGTTCATCAAATGACTAATAACATCATACTACAAGCCCCAAAGGCCTGTGTCAAGCATTGAGCTTGAGGAACTCACTTGCCTTGCTCACTCTGACTCCTCATTCCTACAAAAATGGTGTAACTTACGTCTCCAATGGGAGAAATGGGGTTGCCAAATAATGACTAATTCTGAGCAATAATGCGCCATCAACCCGACTTACATAGCACTAACCTCTTTCAGGGTCTTGGTCATCACTTGACACAAACACCTAGACAACTAGGTCTTGGTTGATCTATACATTGATTGCATCCTTATGAAAGAGGAGCTACATGTGGCTAGCCGCATTAACTCAAGTGATTTTCTAATCGATGTCCTAACTTACATTACCCAAGTATGCATTAGTCCTTGTAATCTCGATCGTCATGCCCACTTGGAATACAACATTGATTTCTACAATTGGCTTCTACCAAAGTAGATAGCACCATATTGTGCTCAAATGTCTAATCCTAGGAAGGATTCTTCTCATTCCCAAGGGGGGAGGAGGTAAGGTGAAGTAAGGTGAAATCAAGGAAAGGTGTCATAAAATCCTAGAAATGAATAGAACTGCTCGAAGAAAAATTCCATTTTCATGCTTAAAGCAAGTTCTTCTTTCCATAAAAGCATGATCAATCCTTGTTTATCTTCTAGCAAGAAAATGTCTTAAGAATACTAATGGTGAACCATGATATATGACAGGAACCTAAAATGGCAAGGCAAGATAAAGGTATCAAGCTTCCGTTCACGAAGGAAGAGCAAGCTAAGTATGGCTTGACGATAGAAATGAGGGGCTACAGCCAGTTCACATTCAAGCACACCATAAACCTAGAAGACGCCATCATGGAAGAGCCGCCCATAAAACCACTCGTGGACCAGTGTGGGCTACAAAAGTACATAGAGAAGGTCAAGCAAGGGGTCACCTATGAAAAGTCTGTAGAATTTTTTAGGAGCTTCAATGCCGAAAGGAACAGTGGTATGGTGACAATCAGGAAAGGGGAAGAAGCCCACCAAGTGGAGGTGGAATTGAGCCTTGCGGTGGTGGAGAAGACCCTAGGTTTGACTAGCAAAATAAATCAATGCCCAAAGAGGGACGTGTATAGCATGCTAGGGATGAACAAGGTTGTCATATGCATAGTGGATGGGATAAGCTTAGCGGATATCCCAAATACTAAGATCAAGTTGCAAGCAAAGATGGTCCATGCTCTCTTTTCCAGTCAAAGGTACAATGCCCTTATGAACAAAATTGGGGTGCCGTTGTTGGAGAGCATTGCAACAGGATCCCTAAATGAAATAGATTCGAATGCCTTTGTGCGAAAAACTATTGAAAGCTCAAGGAAAGCTTTGACCACCGACAGAGGAGTGGCAAGAAGGGAATTCTTGGCCTCCACAGTAAGATCGGCTTGAAAGAAGTCCTCCTCCAAGGCATCCACCATCATGTTTGGTGGAATCCTAATGGCCATCATCCAGGAGGCCTTGAAGGACATAGAGGAAGGTGGAGAGGGAGTAGGGGAAACCCCTGACTGATTGCCTCACCATGAACAGGTGTAGTCAAGTGAAAGGACTATAAGTGATAAGGAAGAGCAGGAGATGCAGTTCGAGGTGAAGGTATAGAAAAAGGGAACCCCATCAAAGCTACAGAAGGAGACAAAAGAAATAATGAGAAGGGAGGAATGGGCCGAGTTGAGGAAGGCCCAAAAAGAGTCCAAGAGGGCAAAAGATGAGAGAAAGAGAAGAGCCAAGAAAGAGGTGGAAGAGCTAAGGAGAAAGGAAGGTGAAGACATGGTAGAGGCCATGCATAGGTCTATAGAGGAGACCCACGACTCCAAAGAAATGGTCATCTTGAGCCCACGAAACAAAGGCAAACAAAGAGATCATCTTGAGTCCTCTAAAGAAATGGTCATCTTGAGCCCACGACACAAAGGCAAACCAAGAGGCAATGCTGAAGTAGCCCCAGTTGTTGCAGGGAAGGGCAAGGCCCCATTGCATCCCCTCCCTTTGACTCTCACACCTCAGACTGCCACCACCACCTCCACCATGCAAGAGCCAGTGTCTGCCATGGACACCACTTAGCTCATGTCCATGATGTAGTTCTCATCTAAAAATTATTTATATAATAATATACTCACCACATCACAAAGCACATTAGTATCCTTCCATCTATCTACAGGCATAATGCAATCAATATCACACAAGTGCACTCATGGAACAAGTCAAAATCATGCAAAAAAATTAGACCAAATCCACAATAAAATAAAAAACATCTTATTTTCATGTGAATTTTGGTAAAATACCATGATTATCATAATTCCATAATAAAAAGAGAAGAAGATTGTCAAGTCCTCTCTCTCTCTCTCTCTCTCTCTCTCTCTCTCTCTCTCTCTCTCTCTGTCTCTCTCTCTCTCTCTCTCTCTCTCTCTCTCTCTCTCTCTCTCTCTCTCTCTCTCTCTCTCTCTCTCTCTCTCTCTCTCTCTCTCTCTCTCTCTCTCTCTCTCTCTCTCTCTCTCTCTCTCTCTCTCTCTCTCTCTCTCTCTCTCTCTCTCTCTCTCTCTCTCTCTCATACTCTCTCTCTCTCTCATATATGTGTGCATGCATGTGCATAAGCAATATAAGGGCGATCCACATAGTGACTAGGAAAAAATCCTTGAAAAACATACATAAATCTTATTTGACTCTTCTTAAACATAAAAATTAAAAAATGGATATATATTTTTTAATCACACTATTCCAAAAATTTTCTTTATAAACTAAAGGCCTTCTAAGTTTAAGTTGAATAACAAATCCTTAAAACTAATTGGCTTTGAGATCTCACTTTCCTTAGTATAGTGGGTCCACACAATGTTATATACTAGTAAAATTTAGGTCAACTGAGTAGGATTATGGAAGACTAAGGAATTGTTCCCTAGGGTTTTTCTTTTTAAGGGAGAGGAGAGGGAAATGGGGGATGTAAAGGCTTTGTAGATATACCATGGCATTGCCTGTGGATGCACTTATATAGAGAGTAGTAATGACTCTAAGCCCTGCTTGGTTTCCACTTTATGTGTGATTCCAAATACCCAATGGTGTGGCATCATGAGGGTTTAGTCTTGGGGTCTACCTATATTGTACCATTCTTTTCATTGAATAATACAAGAGTATATCTTGCTCTCACATATCATGTTGCCTTTCTATGTCGTATTGAGTAAGTGATTGTAGGTGCATTACACTTGGTATCAAAGTAATTCTTGCCTAAGTCGAGGAGTGCTCACACTAAAGTAGAAAAGAAAATCTAGTGCCTCAAAATTATATTATGATGACCCATTTCATGAGGCCCCATATCACGATACCCCACATCATATCACTCCATGTTGTGATGCCCCACAATGCAATACACCATTTGAAGGCGAGACACGGCTTCCCCATAACACAACTACCATCCAAAGATGAAATGTGGACTCCTCATGGTGACAACCCTAGAGCCAAGGCACGACTCTCTCATGACATACCACCTAGAGTTGAGGCATGACTTCCCACAATAACGTTGAGGAAAACACAGAGAATGCACCCATCCCACCTATGATAGTTGAAAGAGAAAGAAAAGCCAAGGGGAAGAATGGAGAGAATCCCAAGAAAAGAAAGTCGCCAGATTAAAGAGGCAGATAGAGGGCGCATCATGCTTGTTTAATCCAATTTGGAGGAGCATGCAATAGAAGGAAGAAGAGGAGGAAAATTGAAGAAAAGTTGAAGAAGAGCAAGGGTTTAGGGAGTGCATGAAATAACAAAAAGAGGAGGAGAAGAGATGCAAATTACAAGATTAGATAGATAGATTGGAAGATAGACTAGCTATGGAGGAAGCATCTAGGAAGAAATACTGAGAGATGAAGAAGGATAAAGAGAAGGAATCTGAAGCAAGAGACAAGAAGAAGGACAAGAAAAATATAAGAGACAAGGCACAAATGATAGAGAGGAGAGTGAGAGTTCAAGAGATGACTATGGGAAGTTCAAAATGCCACAACCTACCAAGTATAAGGGAAAGGGAGAGAGATGGGCTAATTGTAAAGAAGTGGATCACCAAGCTAGATAGGTACTTGCAGTATGTCAAGATCACAAAAGAGAGAAAGGGAGAAGTGGTAGCAATTTATCTCGAGGAGGATACAAGTAATTGGTACTTGTTGGAGCAAGAGCAAGGTCGCACCATCTTTTCATGGGAGGAACTATAAGAGGAGCTTAAGATTTATTTCATCCCAAATATGGAAAAATTCAAGGTTAGGGATGAGTGGAGAAACCTCAGACAAGCACAAGGGAGATGAAGGAATATGTTACCAAGTATAGGCAATCAATGCTTCAACTATCAAATATGGATATAAATACCAAATTGCATGGATTCCTATTTGGCATGCAGTATTGGGCCAAAAGAACGCCTGTTTCAAAATCTGGCCCAAAAATCACTCTTTTTGTCATATCTCGAGCTTTCGAAACCCGATTCAGGCAAGGTAAGAGTCTAAGTTGGGGTTTTGGCACGCTCCGGATGCAATGGTAATGTCGGATTTTCCAAATTTTGATGATAGAATATTCTGCAATAGATTTCAGGTCTGAGACAGCATGTATTTGTATGCATATGGCTTATGTGATGCTTCTACTGATGTCTATTGATACCGGATCACTTGTGGATGTCATGCCTCTTATGTGCGATGCATTTGGAGCTGATTTAGCTCAGCCATTGACTATTTTGAACAATCCCAGATCTTTCCAAAACAAGGCAGCCACCTGTTACTTCAATTTTATGCTTACAAGTCTTGGCATTTGATGCCCAATTATGCCCGGTTGGTGCCTAAACATACGAGAATGTATGCCTATGGTTTGCCTATGGATTTGAGCTTGGATTGAGCACTAATTTGCTCAATTTACAGAGGTTATATGCTGCTGGAAACTTCAGGGCTGAAGCTATTTATGCTACAGTTGGGTTATTCCTATTGGTCACGGGGTGCTCCCAGGTACTCAATATGATGTCATGATGTATTTGGACTATGCCACATGTCTTGTTTATGCTCCGGAATGCTTTTGATATGAGATTAGAGCTCGATTTGGGTTTGACTGTCACTTCTTTGCAGCTGCCATTTCATCTATGATATGGTTTATGCCTAGGCTACCCAGTATGGGCTATAATGTCTTGGTGAATGCTTTATGCTTTGGCTGTGGATGGTAGTTGTTTGAGCTCGTCTTGACATTCATTTGAGTATTCCCTTGAGCAGTTGGACATTGAATTGGCTTTTTCCATTACGACTTAGCTTTTTCTGTTACGACCTTGGATGCTATATGGGATTTGATGCTCCGATTATGGATCTTGGCTATTACTTGGATGCACTTACACGTATTGAGCAGTGAACTGCTCCCTTGTTTTGGCAGTTGCCTATTGAGCTGTGATTGCTTATTTGCATTTGATATGCGGGATACTTACTGATCAGTGGACTTGGATAGTGCTTGGGATTTACAGTTATGGCTTTCTTACTCCTCTGTTGTCTAGCTTCTATGCTAGTTGGGCTCCTGTTGCCCGTCCATGTTAGAGAGCAAATGCTATGTATGCTTACCCGTCTATGCACATGATCTATTGTTGTATACCTTACAGAGCCCCTTTTTTTGGATGTTGTTGTATAGATGTTTGGGCTTCACCTGGAGCTTGACTCTGGATGCTTTACCACTTGTTGGTCTTTACTTGACTTGGATGTTCCTTGATGGCATGATGTACTGCAGAGCTATGCGTATGCATATGGTTATGGGCTGATTTCATGGCTGAATATCATATGCTCTTATGACAGATGTCTTATGCTTTATTAAACTGTGGTTGGTTATGTCATGCAGTTGGCTACGACTCTTCTTCATGTGGGAGCTTTTGCATCCTTGATTGATGTCTTTATGTCTTCCCATCCATTGAGGTTTCATGAGCACTTGCAGCATGCTTCTACCACTGATGTACTAGTAGATGATTGTCTTTATGAGTAGGTTCCCTATGTTGGGACAGCCCTCAACTGCTTGAGCTATGTGGATGCTATGGATAGCCCTATTCATGATGACTTGGATTCCTTGTCATCTTCTACAGGTTCTTCTACTTCAGATGTTCTTTTCTTCCATTGTGGGAAGCTTGGGCATGTTCAAAGAAAATGCTTTAGACAGATTAGAGAGCAGTATAGACAAAGACAGACTCGACATGAGCAGAGAGTCAGTGATGCAGTAGGTATTACCACTCTTTCTAGTGGTGAGGTACATGCAATTACCCATGATGATGCAATTGAGCATGTCCTCATGTCATCTAGTTTCCCTACAACTTACTTGCTCAATGATCAGGCCCATGCCTTTGATTGGCTTTTCGACTCTATGGCATTATTGCCTAGGCCATATGCACCATAGAGAGAGGGAGATCTTGTTTCGTTCAGACTCATTGCTACCTCCTATGTCACTTACAGATCTTGATGCTTGCCCTGATTGTACTCTTGGTCCTTGCAGAGTCCCCTTGGCTTATGGCGATCGTATGAGGCATGCTCCTCTAGATCTTGTCGATTGTGTAGTATATGGACCTATGCCTTCCCAGTCACTTGGTGGAGCGTCGTACTTTGTGACCTTTGTTGATCATGATACCCATCGTGTTTGGGCTTTTCCCTTGGTGCAGATTGAGTATGCTACAGTTATGCTTGACAGGTTTATGGATTCTGTTGGTAGCAAGCCTAGGTGCTTACAAATGGATTATGAGAGTCATGCTCTCTCTCCCAGCTTTCGGACCTCTTGTCAGCAGTATGGGATTGATTTCTTGTGCCCACGGTATTATGGGATTGCTCATGGCATGTGTTTGATCTTACAGGCAAAGGTTGCTTCTATGCTTACCACAGCTGGGTTGTCTTATGGCTTTTGGGCTGAGGCCCTTATGACAGTAGTCTATTTGGTTAACAGGATGCTATGCTTAACCTTGGATGGTATCACACCCCATGAGGCATGGAGTTGCATGCAATCCTCCTATGATTACTTGAGGATGTTTGGCTGCCAAGCATTTGTACGTATGCCACATGAGCCTATGTCACGTAGATGTATCCTCCTTGGTTATGGAGATGGTGACTTTAAGGCCTACAGATTATGGGATTTGGATGCCCAGGAAGTCATATGCAGCCGTCATGCTGTCTTCTATGAGATGCAGACACCTCTTAGCCCTCTTGATGAGCATTCAGTATGCTTTATGGCTGATTTTATAGCAGCTACAGTGCCATTATAGCAAGCTATTTATGCTGAAAATGAGGCACTTATTGGCCCGGATGACGTAGCTATGCATAGCAGTCAGGGTCAGGATGTTGATGGTCAATTGCTAGACCCCTTGCAGGCTCATGAGAGTCATTTTCTTGTAGTTTTGCAAGCTAGATAGCCAGCCATATGCCAGTCTTCTGCTTCGCTGAGGCCACATGTAGTCTTGAGACCCCGTTGGACGAGTGTCCGGGATGTTGGCCCTCTTTCAGTGATTGACTCTGGAGAGTTTGACTGCTCTCCGTTGTCTTATATGCGCCATGCTGATGCTATGTGTGACTCTAATGCTTTACAGCCCTACACTGATGAGTTGTGCTTGCTTCATGAGAAGCATTCTTGGATTGCTCCATTGTATGGAGCTGCGGGATCGCTTATCTCCTGGATGTCATGGACTCGGGGATGCTTGACTCTTCTTCTGCAGAGGTTCCCAACACTTATTGCACAGCTCGCTTTCCAATTGGGCATTGGGTGAGATGTTATGATTCCTCACCTTGTCTTTTTTTTTCTTTTCTTTGTTTTCACTCCCTAGCCACGTTGGCCTTTTAGTGGGAGGTTGTTGGGGTAAAAGGCCTCTAGGCCTACTCGTGTATACTATGACTGCCCATTCTTTATTCATATATAATATGATAGTGCAATAAGGCTGTCAGTTCAGTTGGACAGCACCTACATTGTGTGTGCTCTTCTCTCCTGCATCTTCCTCTTCTCCTTCTCCACTGCCATTGCATCCCCTTCAAAGAGATTACACCCCTTGCAGCCCATGGCCTAGCATGAAACATCACATTGTTCCAAATTGCATCATTTTCAAAAAAAAAAAACATCAAGCTCCTTGCTACCCAATGTCAAGCTCTACCATGCCATACGGCTATTCCTTGAGATGGAGAGAAGGTTCCTAGAAGAAACCTCATGAAGGTATTGCCTCCTTTCCTCTCCCAGATCCTCTACTGGCTAGTGGTCATGGCTATGTAGGAGAAAAGGATAAGATGAGGAAATTGATATCTTCTTGTACACTTAGGTGAGATAAGATTAGGAAAAGCTCAATGGATTAGATATGGTTGTGATACCATATTGGAATATCTGAGTTGCAGTGTGGAAAGACATGCACAAGAGGGAGAATGAGAGATCACAAAGTACAAGAAGAAGATCTTTCTTATTCAATTGCTCATGAAATTACAACTGGTACACTCTCTCTCATCTTGAGAGTGACCCTTGGCCATGTTTATACAGCCCTATTGAAGCTAGGGTTAGGGTTTCCCTTGTCCTCTAGTCCATTCACAACTCACCTTCCCTCATACACCCTTGCTTACATGTTCCCATGCTATACTTCTAACACCCACATCATAGTCTACCTTGGTACCAAGGGGTAAATTTGAAAGGTGGGGAAACAATCACTATAGATCAACTCCATGCACATCTTATAGGTCAACAAGGTCAAACACATTATGATGGAGGCCCCAAGACTCAAAAACATATGAGTTAGATGTTACAAGTGCAGGGGCCCACACTACCAGAATAACTATCCCATGGAAGGCATAGCATCAACAAGAGGATCAAGGGTAATAGCCATAAGTGCTTATGGAGGAGATGAGCCATAATCTCCATGCATTTAGGAGATCCCCGATGGGGGTGAGGAGAGCCTAGATCACCCAAGAGTGGAAATAGTGAGTGCATATCCCCAATGCATAGCGGCACGAGTAGAAACTGTGCACTGTGTCTATACTTAAAGGGAAGAGTGAGTGGATCAAGAAATCATGGTGGATACATGAGACACTCACAATTTTTTCACGTCAAAATGTGCAATAAACCATAGGTTGAGTGGGTATATGGGTAGAACTGATGCAAAAGGCATGCATGGAAGACATTGTGCACACAGATGCTCTTTGGTAGGTCCCAACTTGCAGGTCACCATTCAAAACTTGGATGATGTGGTATGGTTTGTAGTACCAATGATTGAACTTTGGGATCATAGTTTTGGGTAAGGACATATGCTTGGAGTTGAGAAGGACCATGTTTTGCTTAGTTAAGAAATTTGCTTTGCACTTCTTGTTGGATTTTTTGCTACTTTTTGAACTTTGCTCGGCTACTACATTTATCTCTATCCATTTCTTTAAAAACTCCTCTACATTTTGGTCTTCTGCTTTGGCAGCCCTGGAGACTAAGGCCAATGGTATGATTACCTCCTTTCATGTGGCTAACTCAAAGGGGGTGTAACCTGTTGGTGAGTGGATTGAATTGTTGTAGTGGAACTCAAGCACATCAAGGTATAAGGCCCAACCTTTTTGTTCCACCCAAGAATAGCTTCTAAGGTAGTCTTCAATTCCTTGGTTCAATCACTATGTTTTCCCATTTGTCTTTGGGTGGAAGGATGAGAAAAATCTAAGTTCGTTCACAGTCTTAAAGAGTTTGTTTCACATGTTGCTCTGAAGCGACAATCTTGATCTGATACAATGGCTAAGGGTAGCCCATGTAACTTGAAGACCTGGGTAAAGAAGAGGTAGGCTACCTCTTTGGTATCCAATGGTGGCTTGGCGGAAATAAAGTGTGCATGCTTGGAAAAATAGTCCACCACTACCAAGTTTATGGCATAACCATGAGATTCTATGAGTCCCACAATGAAATCCATGCTGATGACGTTCCATGGGTGGCTTGGCATCGGCATTGGTTGAAGCATGGAGATTTCACGAGCTAGCAAGTGGGGCATGTCTTGACATAGTCTATAACCTCATCCTTCATGTTTGGCTAGAAGAACTATCTCCTTAAGGCCTCTAGGGTTTTTCTTTGTCCTTTATATCCCCCTAGTTTCATGTCATGTACCTCATGTAACATAATCTTCTTTAACTCCATACTATTGGGAATGTATAGTCTCTTTTCTACAAAGAGGATCCCTTCTTCAAGTGTATACATGCCATGCAGTGTTTTCTTAGCCTTCACTTCTTTTATTAAGTTGTGCATCTCTTGATCATGCTCTAGGGCCTCCTTCACTAACTCTAAGAAGTTGTTATTAACTATGCTCACTACTTTCAAGTCTACTGTTTGACTTAGTGCTTCAGCTATTTTTTTTGTAGAACCTTTGATCTCCATGTCGAATTATACCAAGAAGTCTAGCCATCTAGATTGTTTAGCAAACAAGTTCGGTTGAGACTCGAAGTATTTGATAGAGATATTGTCCATGAAGATGATGGCATGTTTGTCTTGCACATAATGCTTCCACTTTCTAAGGCAATATATTATTGATAGCATCTCCTTCTCATGGGTACTCCACCTAGTTTTGCACATAATTCTTCCCCTTTCTGAGGCAATGTATTATTGCTAGCATCTCCTTCTCATGGGTACACCTAGTTTTTGTGTTTGCAAACTTCTTAGATGCATAGGTTACAAGGTGCCCGTCTTGCAACAACAGTCCCCCAATGCCATAATCAGATGCATTTGTTGAGATCTCAAAGGGATCGTTGAAGTTTGGCAACGTGAGTACAAGGGTCTTGCACATACACTCCTTCATCAAGTCAAAGGCTACTTGTTGATCACTCTCCCATGTAAATTTTCCTTCTCCTTTGGTCAATTGAGATAGTGGGACCGTGTTCATATTGTAATCTCTCACAAATCTTCTACAAAATACTGTGAAGCCTAGAAATTCTCTAAGTCCCTAGAATGTTCTCAAGACTGGCCACTTCTTCACTATTTTGACCTTCTTTGGGTCTACCTGGATTCTTTCCTCCTCTATGATACTGCAAACTTGCACTTCTCTGGCTTGGCATACACTTTATGCTACCATAGCTTCTTAAATACTAACTTTAAGTGCTCTTTGTGCTCTTCTAAGGTTTTGTTGCAGACTAACAAACCATCTATGTCGATAATGATGAATTCATTTATCTCAGACTTGAAGACTCCATCCATCAACCCACAAAATGTTATTGGCCCATTGCTAAGTTTGAATCTGAGGACTAGCTATTCAAAGCAATCTTGGGGATGTCTTCTTCAGCTATGCAGATTTGGTGGTAGCTTAACCTAAGATCTATGCAGCTAAACTATTTGGCTCCATGTAATTTTTCTAACAAATCCTCTACTAAAGATATGGGGTACATTTTCTTTATGGTGATCTTATTGAGTGCCCTATAGTTGACACATAATCCAAGTCCTCTATCTTTCTTCTTGACAAAAACCTTGAGGCTTTGAATGGGGACTTGCTTGGTCGGATGGGGCCTTGCTCTTCCAACTCATGCAATTACTTATTTAACTCCATTAGCTTAGTATGATTCATGTGGTATGGGGCTTTGGCTAGTGGTATTGCTTTAGGGATTAACTTGATCTTGTGGTCTACATCTCTTTTTAGGGTAATCCCTTTCATAATTTTGAGGGCTTTACCTCTTCCACAAGCCTTATCGTGCAAAGGTTAACCATGCCCCCTTGCTTCATCACTTCTTTAATTGCTTGGTGCTACATGTGGCTTGGCATGAGACCCCTAGTTTGCTATCCTTTAGTTATAATTGGATTGGCATTCTACTTGGGAGTTGCATTCTTTCACATGGCACACGTACACCTTCTCCTTGCATATCTAGCAACATCTCATTGACTCCTTTGCCAAACATTGCAATCACATACTTGTCATAGAACTCGAGGCCCAAAATGACTTTAAAGTCATCCATAAGTATCACTAGAAAATTGAGCTTGGTCTTCCATTTCCTTGCTTCCACTTGCACTCCAAAGATTTATTTCACCTCCTTTTCTTCTCCTTGTGCAAAGGTCATTATTGATCCTTCTGGCATGGGCAACACATTCCACTGCTTCACTCCAACAATCCCTTTGAAGTTGAGGGAATCCTTAAACGTTGGCTTGAAAGAGAGAGAATCCATCTCACAAACTGTAATTACAAGATAAATTTTGTTTTTCTATTTCATGTTCATCCTTTGAACACATTTATGTTCTAAAGATCTTGAAATTTGGTTTGATGAGAACAACCTATAGGTAGTTGGCTGTTTTACAACTAGCCCCTTTACCCTAGTGATTGAAAGTTGTTTGGATTTCAAACCATGCAACTAAAATTAGTTAGAGAATGCTTGTATTAAATACTTGTTTGTAACACCCTAAATATAAGTAGCCAATAGTATTCTTGGCATGCAATGTGTGGTCATTCTCTTCTCCAAGTTATGCATTTACACTACCCTAAAGAGATGTCATGATTGATGCTAACTCTATCTATGCTATATAGATGCAAATTTTTGTGTGGAAATAATATAGACAATGTAAATTTTCATTGATTACTATGTTGGTTCTCTACAAGGAAAGTAACTATCCATGATGATGTTTATAGATTCAATACAAATACTTCTTGAAGCTATATACGTCATCCCTATTGCAATGAACTAGCCTTGCTGCAATTGATTGTTCTATTCCATCACACTAGAAGAAGTGTCCCCAACACTGGGAATCATATTTCCCTTGCATATGCTTGTGGATTACTTGCACTTCTCCACCTTTCAATCTGAGAAAGTAAGGTCTTAGATTAGAAAACGATTTCGATTTTCATCCTTTGGGGTCAAACGAGGGCAAATAGATGCAATAGTTCCATGGGTTACACATGCTCTTGTATCATGCACAATCTATCAACAATGTGTGATCTATAAGAAACTATGTGCACCACAAAAAGAACTCTCCCTCATCAATACCTTCAAGAATATGGGTTTGTCACTAGCATCACATATGGAGGCACCATCCATATCTCTCAAGGTAAAAGTGGCTACTTGACACCTAACTTGTGACAAAGTATCCACAAAGTATTGTCTATTTAAACTTGGAAAACCTGCTCACATGACTAAAGGTAAATTTACACAATTTATACTCATCCTAAAAACCAACATGACAATGCATCCCAATGACTTGGGTAAACCAAAGAGTGTTAGGTCTTTAGAATAGATTGAAACTGAGGTTTTCTATCCTTCTTTGTGGAGGAAGTGACTTGTAAGAGCTTGCAAAATATTACTAATCCATCCATTGTGTACTCTTCGTCCATGATAGGTAATCCTAATATCCAACAATATGCATTGAGTTTTGTTATAAGGCCATAAAGTTGAAGTTCTCTTACATGAGATTCCATTGCAACTCTAGCCCCTTCAATAGCATTCATTATCCTTTGCATCTAATAGTTGCATCCACACCAACTAGAGTCTAATGAATGCAAGGTATTCTTGGATACAAGAAAACTCTACATTATTATCCATTATGACTTGAATTTTATAGGAAAAAATTTGTCCATCTATTTTTTAGAGGAGTGAGCACTCAACATGAGTACTCTTGCACACAATGCAAGAGTAACCACTCATCTAAGATAGTTATGTATAAATGCTAGTATATATACATGCATGTGTGAGTGTGTGCATGTGTGCATGTGTTCGTGCGTGCGTGTGTGCACGTGCATGCATGCTTTATAAATTGCCCTTGCCAAAAACATACCACTGATTCTTTTGTGGCCAATAGGATTGTGTCTAAGTTTAGCTTCTTATTTGAAGGCCATTCATCAAGTTAGCCAGAATATGCATACACAAATTTTGATGTTTAATAATGTGTGGATAGTTTACTTAACCACACTTAACTTTTGTGTCATAACTTTTGGAGTTGATGGAGTACCATTGAAAATGGAGGTACTCCCATGAACTAGCTAGAGTTACAATGACATGGTGGTCATTCATTGGTAGGTTTTGACTTCCCTCTCCTCAAGTCTCCTTTCTCTCACCTCTCTCTCCTCTAAATGGCAACACACATAGCCTCTCTCCTAGTTGGCGATGGTAGCATCTAGGTTAATTTTAAAATAGTGTGGTTGTGATACCTGTACTTTAGTTACTACATGCCCAAGTCAATGGGCTTGGGTGTGGTGCAACTCTGAAAGTCACTACCTTTGGTCATCTTCCCTACCCATCTCTCCCCCTTTTCTTTAACAGTTGCAAAAAAGATTATTATTGAAGTATTATCAATCCCATTTTCTTTCCTTATTCTTTTGAGTATTGATAATGATTTGGCATGCATTGTTGGGTCTAAGAGACTCTATCTAGTCATCCTTCCCTATCCATCAATCTCCCTTTTCCATTAATAGGAAAGGATTATTATTGAAGCCTCATGAGTCTCGTTTTTCTTTTTCTTTTTCCTCTCAACATTAATAGTGATTTGACTTGCATTGTTGGGTTTAAAAGACTTCTCTCATCATCCCTCCCTATCCATCCCTTCCTTTTCTATGACATTTGGAGAAAAACGTTATTGTTGAAACATCCTAAGTCTCATGTTGTTTTCTTTTTCCTCTCAACATTATTAATGATTCAATTCTCAAACTATCTCATCACTCACTTTGAAAAGAACATACCATCAATTCTTCAAGTAGAAAGACTTCTACATGTTTTTCACATTGATGAACACCTTACATTGCAAAAGCAAACAAAACAATTTTGCACATGTAGGGTAGACTAAGGAGAGTAGTTGACGCGTCACCAATAGGCTGATGTACTTCTTGTGTTACTTTATCTTATCCTAATATAAGTTCACATTATTTAAGAACAACAACCTTGAGTAAATCTTTTTTCCTTTTGCAAAGTGTACTATATATATGTTTTAAAGAGTAAACCAATATATATCATATGACACTTGAAAAAAATTTTAGGGTATTTTGATCATTTCACCAAGTAGGCCTAATTACAAAGGAAGGGTTCACAAACGAGTGACAATGAGAGGCCAGTAGAGTGTCAATCACTATACATTGCTTTCAGATTTTACATAAACCAAAATCTTGAAAAATTTGATGCCTCCTCAAGTTATCTAATCAAAGACATTGGAACTGGTCAAGACAATTGATAGCATTACAAAGTATTTGGTATAGCAAGGCATATCGCTTGTAGTCTCTACTCTAAGCTCTTAGGAGCTATTCCCATGAGGATTTTCCCAAAAGAAATGTTTTATAAGAGACTTGTTAAAATCACTTTCTAAAAATAAAATCAAGCTACTTTTTTTTTGGGGGGGGGGGGGGGGGGGGGGGGGTAAAAAGCGCCCTTCAAATTAAAAGATATAGAAAAAACATTTTAATGGGTCCTACTTCCCTATTTAGGAAATTACATTTATTTTTTCCCTTTTTCCTTTAAAATTTTATATTTTCCTATTAGAAAATGGGGTGGGGGATGATCCAAATAACATTCATTTTCTACAAATCCAAATATGATCCATTTGATCTTAACTAGTTTCTAGTTTTCTTTGAATACCATTGAATGGGCCCCCCTATAATGGACCTGCACTCAATCACTCACTCAACATAACACAAAAAGATAACACGATATGTGAGAGTAAGATATATTCTTGTATTATTCAATGAAAGAAATGGTACTCTTATAACACCCTCGTGACACTACACAAGTGAGGGTTCACCACTAGGTATAGGGAATTACACGTAGAGTGAAAACCAAGCAAGGCTCAGAGTCATTACTATTCCCTATATAGGTACATCTGTAGGCAATGCCATGGTATACTTGCAACCCCCTCATAGCCACTTTGACACAATGGATTACTATCCTTAGAAATCGAAGGGTGGTTTTATTTGACTCACTGCAAGCTCTTAACGGGGGTTTTAAAAAGTGCCCTTCAAATTAAAAGATATAGAAAAAAAATTTAATGGATCCTACTTCCCTATTTAGGAAATGACATTTATTTTTTCCCTTTTTCCTTTAAAAACCTATATTTTCCTATTAGAAAATGGGGTTGGGGATGATCCAAAGAACATTCATTTTCTACAAATCCAAATAAGATTCATTTGATCTTAACTAGTTTCTAGTTTTCTTAGAATACCATTGAATGGGCCAACTCACTACGAACTCTTAACATAGCTCATTCTATCAAGTTGGTCATTATCTTCTTAGAATACCATTGAATGGGCCGACTCACTACAAACTCTTAACATAGCTCATTCTATCAAGTTGGTCATTATCTTCTAGTCTAGGACTTGGCTCATTAGCAGGGTCTTAACACAACCTTTTCTATCAAGCTTGTCAATGTTTGACGCACTACAATTTGGGGGTCTTAACACAGGTTTTCCTATCAAATTGGCCATTGTTTGCCCATCTAGATAATTTTTAAAAAATTGGTTTTAATTCCAATCCATCCCAAATCAATATTTTAGGAGTGGAGGCTTCACAAGTCAATGATGATGTAAGTAATGGGTCAAGGTACATTGGAAGTATTGTTGGGATTCTCCTTGAGCTAGGTTTGCGAACGCCTCTTTGTCCCATTTGCGAGCCTCTACTTCTAAAATCCAAGCGGCTTCTTTGAGAGGGAACCCTTTCCACTTGGCAAGATACTCAAGATAACCCGTATGCCAACACCTATAAAAATTTTGACCACCTAATTCAAAGCACGAGTACCAATGTTGAAATGAGTGAGCTAATTAAAAAAAGGGTTTGAACCATTGCCCCCACACATGCATCCTATCCATGTTGGCTTATTTCAACTCTCCACTGTATTGTGAGTAGAGGTAAAACGTTTTATAACTAGTCCCCCACTAGTCGTACATATTTCATTTCTGGGGGCTATTCTCCACTTGGCCCCTTTACCCTAGTGCAACGCTTGCACTCATGCATTGAAGAAAGTAGAAAAGTTGTCTTGAAATATGCTAATTGTAGTTCTTGAAATATTAATTGTTGAAGAACCAAGTATTTTCATGATTATGCAATGAACTCAAAAGCTTCAACAAAAAGATAACAAATGCAAAAAAAACCTTGCAAAAGGACCAATGATTCCTCGCTTTGATAATGATGTGGTAAACTATTGCTAGGCTAAGGTGCTTTAGATCTAAGATAGCAAACTCTTAGTAAACCTAAGGTGCTTTGATAACATAAGTTAATCTTTTCTTGGAGCAAAGGAATGACATACTAGATCAAATGTTCATGTAAATGGGTTACTAGCAATCTCATCTATAATAAGAGTATGGCCTATTAAATTTACCAAAGTCCTTGCTAGGAAAAGACTGCAAGAGAGCCTAGCACTTCTACATGAAGAAGATGGGATATGGGTAACCCATCAATCAACAAGAGGTAGCCAACATGAAGGAGTTTCTTTTGCACTGATTAGTATTCTAGGATTGCTTGCATGTGAGGCCAGTGTGGTTGACCATTAAAAAATGGTTTAAGGAAGCTAATCTGAGGTTTGATTTTGGGATGTCAAATGTTTTCTTTGCAGACTGCTTGAATTTTGATGATAATACTTGGAATCTTATCAATCTGGTCTCTGGAGTGGCTCTGAAGTTTATATGGTATAAGCAAAACAACATGGTCTTTAGAAGGAAAGAAGCTGAGCTTCCTGACAGGAATTTAGACCAGCTTAGAGCTGAAGTTTTGACTATTACAAGTGCATGTAAGAAGAAGTCGTGGATCTATAGGCTTTTTTGGAGAAAGCTGAGCATTTTGGCTTGAAGCCTGTTGCATCTTTAAGATGCTGTACTCACCTTATTTCAATTATAATATAACATGACCGCATTATAAAAAAGTGATGTCCTAGGAAGGCAATGCAAGTCTCATTCAAAATGTCATCATAGAAGAGCTGGATGAAGCAACAAAAAGCTTATGAACGAGAAAATCTCCCAATTATGATGGTCTCTCTACAAAAATGATTATGCAAATTTGGCTAATATTAGAGATTGCATCATTGAGATGGTGAACAAATAATGGTGACTTAAGGAGCTCCCAAATTCATTTACCAAAAGTGTAGACTCTTATTTTCAAACAACAATAGTTCACAAAGGTGTAGACCCCGGACACATAGCCCTCGTGGGTACAACATACAAGGTGTTTTGCAAAAGTGTTAGCAAGGAGACTCGTTCCAATAATTAAAAAACTATTCATCCTCATCAATATGGATTCACCAAGGGCTATCTTGGAATGGGCAACGATGTCCAACCAAAAAAAATTCCAAATTGTTGCCAAGGCTTTTTGTTGAAGACTTGGCAACAATTCTTGGTGAGAGAAAACCCCCTCAAGTAGAGATAACTGCCTTATGAGAGCTGCATTACATCATGTTTACTAACAAAACCTGGAGAAGGTCTTCGCAGATATTTTGTAGACTTCGTTTGTTCTCACGCGTCAACCAGAAGAGGGATTTGACCTCTCTTAACTTTTTCGAACAAATGATCTAATGTCATCTTTACTAAATTTTCTGCCTCCAGGGGCCGCTTTGTCCCTGCATCTCCAGATGTTCCAGCAGACCACCTCCCTGATTACTGCCCATTTTTTTCATACTTCTTCAAATCACTGCAACACTCCCAGTACATGTGTGGGGATGTCTTCTTGCTTGTTACATCTTCAAATCGCTGCAACACTCCCAGAACATGTGTGGGGATGTCTTCTTGCTTGTTACAGAATTCCCACAAGATACTGAAGGCTGAGATTTTTTCATACTTCTTCAAATCACTGCAACACTCCCAGTACATGTGTGGGGATGTCTTCTTGCTTGTTACATCTTCAAATCGCTGCAACACTCCCAGAACATGTGTGGGGGGGGATGTCTTCTTGCTTGTTACAGAATTCCCACAAGATACTGAAGGCTGAGATGGCCCTCCACACCCTCTTGCACCTTCTTTCCCAGACTTCTAGAGAGTCGAAGGAGACCCTTATAAGACCGTTTGGTTTTTTGCTTTTGTAGGAATACCTGAGATGATTTGTGGAAGCTCTTCCTCTTCCTGGCCTTGCCAAGTCTAACTCTTGTAGGGGATGAGTTTTGCAAAAAGCAAAGCCCGATCACTCGCCACATAAGATGTTTGAAACTATGGGGGAGTATGCAAGTCTGAGCAAGTATGTGCAGCAATTGTCAAAGAATGAGAAAATTCAGGAGGAGCCATTGTCAAAAAGTCCAAGGATGGCGTGGGAATGTCAAAGTACGTGTTTGACAAGTTTCTTTAACAGAAGACAAGTTGCAGCTACTAGCTTCTAGGAATGGTGACTGGTCCACTCATTCACAAGAAACAACTCGCCATATCACTGATTAACATAAGCAGTTCATCGTTGTAATAAGAATAGTGTCTGGAAAGTATCTTTAACAGAAGACAATTTGCAACTGCTTGTTTAACATAATGGCGTGCTCATTCACAAGAGACAACATTAAAAAGCAAATAACATGAAGATTTGCACAAACACAACTGGCCATTTTACTGACTGACAAGCAGTTTATTATTGTAATAATATAACAATAATAGTAAGGTTCATGCTTAGTTGAGCCCATCATTCCCACAAGAGCAGACCATAAGCTTTCACCAAAAGCTTGAGGAGGCACTGTTGGAGATATAAATGGACCCAAACTGTCACGTCTACAGGTTATAATTGCAGTAAAACCAAACAAACCAAGAAGCCAAGCCTGCTACATAATAATTTAAGCACTGCCACTTCTGCCCTGTGACAGCATCCATTAGGGGTCTACATCTTTGCTCTTTATTTCCACCAAGCAAAATCAGATCAGATTGCCAAGATCAGGGAGGGAATTGACTTTCCGTTGACCTTCCCCAGCTGACTCTGCCACACAAAATCCTGTGTGGCGGCCTGGGCAGAGGGCTTTAGCACAGTAAGCCCAGTGTTGAAATACTCTCTCAACTGTGTGATCTTGCCACCTTTAACAGTCCAAACATGCACCCACAACTTGTTGCCAGAATCACTCTGCCCCTCGGCAAAAACTGTATCTCCAAAGGCACGCACTGAGAACGGCTTGAAAAGGAAGGTGTTGTGTCCTGTAGCTCCTGTCAGTAACTGCATCAAGTACTGATCTGAGGGAGGACCGTGAAACCGCCACTCTAGGTCATCAGAGGCCAGTAGCCCCTGTACAGTCTCCACATCACCTGCAGCAAGCGCCTTGTAGAAGGCAAGTACCACTTGCCTGTTCTCTTGCTCCAGCGCTTCTGAGAGGGGGTTTGTGTTAGCCAGTTCGAAAAACAAAAGCTTACAATAAGATCTGCACATCCAGATTACAATATCAAAATACAGATTCATAAGAGTCTTCTTGAAACAAGTAAAGAAAATCAAGCGAGCCTATTCCTTTCAACATTGAAGTAAAGGAAGTCTAGAATAGATTAGGCATCATACATAATGAAATGCAATAAAAAGTAGGTAGATGTTGCACTTGCCTGTGCGATGTTGGGACTAGAGATCGCAACTCTCTCCGAGGAACATCAAACACACAATTGAATCAGAACTTAACATAATGTGTAATAATTAACTGGCCAGTGCCTGTGAAGGGACCACATCACCGCCATGCCTCTGGATATTCTTCCAAAGCATGAAATAGGCATCACATGATATAGCACCACATCAAAAAAACGAATGGTGGATGTGCATACAAGCAACCTAACCTAACAACTTCGAACTTACATTAAGAACACAGAAGAGCACACAAAAAAGCTGTAACGACACAAACATATGACCAGGTGCATACTCAATGGCATGCAGATCAGGTGGTACAGAACTGCATGCAAGTGAAGCTTCCTCTACAGACGAAGGTGCGAAGAAGACCATGCACCAGAAGTGCATATAATGAGCCAAATTTTGCTGCATAGCACTAATTGCAATTATCCATCACAATGCTTGATATGCAGTGTCAACTTGCAACAAGACATTTATTTGTCGCTACATATATCAGGGCCACCTAAATAAATCAATGACTCGTATAACAGGCTCTATATCCTGTCAAATATCAGCCCTGCCAAATGCGGCAAAAGATGTATTGCCCTGTAATGTGCTTGGGATCAATGACCCTGTATGTGCTATCCCCAGGCGCAGTAAATGAGAAAATAAACGTTCTTGAAGGCAGCACAAGCATAGATGCTTGGTTTCCAGACCAAGGAAGCATAGATGCGGGACTTAAAACCCGGTTGCCAAAAGCCGGAGCTCGCATGTTGTTGAAAAGGATGTAACAATGGAAAGCATTGAGAGCTTTCTGATGAAAGCAAGGTTTAAACAATGGAGAATCTTAAAAGTTTTCTGAACAAGGCAAGATTGGAGCAGAGATCATGAAAAGGCACACAAGGCGATCAAGAGACGACGAAAGGCGTATGGATCAATCACACAGGAGAAGGGAAGCACAGAAGAGAGAAACGACAATGAATAAAGAAGGGATGAAAACTGAGAGGAAGAAACGCAGGAACGGGGAAAGAAACACAATAGCTGGAGAAGACAAGAAACAGAAACTGGTCGCACGCATAGAAAAAAATGGAGGAGGGGAGGGGATAACAATGCCAAACCTGCGGAGGGAATCGGAAAAGCGATGGCGATCCTTTTCTTCTCTCTTTCTCTCTCTCTCTCTGTCTCTCTCGGTTCTTCCTCTTCTTCTTTCGCAAGAAACGAACAGGTTCAGAAGACTGCGCCAACGGTGGATTTTATAGGCCTCCCAACCGGTGACCACCCGACAGCTGTCGGTCGCCACCTAATCCCAACCAAAAGACTGGGTCCCATCGCCCAAAAACCCTCGTTTTTCGCCTTCCCGTCGCGACTTAAACAAGCGACCGTTTGCATGATCCTCTCAATGCGGCTCAAAAAATTAGACAATAGAAAAAGTACATAATAAGAAAAGACATAAGAGCACCTTCACATGATGGTCGATTTCTCGCATCCAATTGGCCACTACTACAAATCTATTGACCTTGCATCCCAAAGTTCACTTCACATGCGTAGCTCACGCTCGATATAACGGAAATTACCATCACTTACTTTTTTACAATAGCTTACCTCGAATTTTTCTTATATTTAGCTTGTAATGGGTGGCTTAAAGACTTTTTATCTTATGATAAGCCATAAGAGAGGCTCCACAACACAAAGAGCAGAGGCTAATGAATCCAGTAGGCCACATGTCTGGCCTGCTAGAACATATGAAATATTCGTTGCTTCGGAGGAACCATTCGCTTCGAGCTCACATGGAAAGGTGCTCACCATCAGTTTTTAATGGATCTCATGATCAGTTCTCACCAGAGATAGAGCCAATGTGAAGCTTCTCTAAGAGCCATTCGCAACAACACCTATAGGGGTCGTAGGGTTGTGCCAAGAGCCTCCAGCCATGGTGTCGTGCTCGAGATGAGAAGCAATAAGATTTCAATCAGCTTTCCAAAGAGGGGCAACACAGATGCTTTCAATTGGAATCGACACTTGCAAGTGCAGTAATTTTTCACCGACCCAACCAATCAAATACAATGACCCCAATAACCTAACATTAGCACCCTCTTCTTTTTTTAGCAATTGCTTGTAGGGGTAAGAGAGGGTTTGCTAACCATACTCACCCCAACCCCTTCTAACACGACCATGGTGCAGTAGGTGAAACTACACGATGGTGCGGCCCATCCTTAAAATCTAAATCTATATTACCCCTAAAGTAAAACCAATTTCTTACTTATAAGAGGAGGTGTATATGGTCCAACCACCTCTCTCTCCCCAACCTAGACATCCAAGTCTCACATTGTTCACAAAAAACATTTTTAACATTTTTTAATAACATATACAAAAACCTTCAATTCAAAATTTGAGGTAAATTTTTGAATCAAGTTACATATGTTTTGTCATATAATGGAGACTAACAACTTGCAAGGCCTATAAGTAAGAGGTGTTGGCACAATCTATCAAACCCATTTACCTCGTGTGAAAGGAGAAGAAGAAGAACAAAGAACAAGAAAGGAAGGAAGAGAGACACAAAAGAGAGAAGAAAAGGATTGCCACCACTATTTCAATCCCTTCCACACTTTTGCTATTGTCATCCTCATCTTTTCCATTATTTTTCCAATGAGTCACATGAAATTTTTTAAATAGTTGGACAATTTACATCATATGCACTCAAATAAAAGTTTTATCATCAAGTAAAAGCAATTTTAAAATAAATCTTTGCAAAGTGGCAATGAGGAGCCAATAGAGTGACACCCAAGAATGCATTGTTTTAAGGTTTTATTAAATTCAAAATAAGTTACACATTCATGGCTCAATTGTTTAACTCACATTAAGCTTATGTGTAACACAAAAGAATTTATGTCATAGCTTTAGTGGCTAAAGAGGATGCATCACTTATGCAAAATTCATTAAATTGGGGTGGTTTAAGTTTTGCCCCTCGGGGGCATTACCTTATTGGCGCGTTTGTCCTAACGGGAGGTGTGCATATTCCAAACACCTCACTCTCTACATGCTAAACACTCAAGTCAAAATAGCCTTGCATGGTTTGAAGCAAGCACCTACATTATGGCCAATCAAGGTTGTTGAATATCTTGTGCCTCGGGTTTTAGTGCTTAGCATCTTAGTTCCTTATTCTATCTAAAGAATCTAGATAATGGAATGCTACTTATTGTCATCCAGGTTAAAGAGGCCACTCATACATGTAGCCCCCAATGTTGTGCCACTTTTCTTGAGTCTTATTGTGCAACACTTTAGCAATCCAATTCACTAAATGTGTCAAGATGTCATTGCTTTTGTACTTGGAATGAAGTTGCCTGTATATTAGCCTAATAATGCCATACCACGTCATAGTTACTCCCAAACACTATATCCATTGAAAGATTACTTTAGTCTTCATACACTCACATGAGATTTTCATACAAGAACTGATCCACACAATACCTTCCTCATAAAGTATGTATTTCTTATGTAGTCAGAGAAATAATTTCTATGTGATTCCACAATAAATAAGAGAGGTTACTAAGAATTAGGCTAAGATAGGAGGATGGATGGTGGCTTGAGTCATTTTTTTCAACTCAAGGAACTTGCCAAAAGTTCATTACCAACACATATAAAGTATATGTAGTGCTCATGAATTCTACAAGTAGTGCTCATGCACGTGGTTGCTACCATTTTCTTTCTATGGCTTGTTGGTGAGTGCAACCATGGGCATTTGCTTTAACTAAAATAAGAAAACTAGGTGGAAGTTAGGACAATTGTTTTCATTTTTTACTCTTTGCTTTTTGAATGTTGCCTAAAGAGTTTGTATTCTCCTTTCTAAGAACTTCAATAATATAAGATATTTACATACTAGATTAAAACTTGACAATATATTTAGATTAAAAGCTTTGCAATATATTGTAGGTACATGATTAAATTTTTTGTCATTCTTTAATCATTTTCCTTTAGAAGGCCTATCATGTCAACTATGTAATGCCCTCATGTATGTGAGTTTTAACCTTTTCTCTTTCTATGGTCTTTTGACAGTGAAATTTTGGATATTTTCTTTTGTAAAGTGAGCTATTGCCATCATCAAAACAAGAAAACTGTGTGAAGTTTGAGGCAATTTTTTACATGTTATAATATTTTGGCATGCCTATGTGGGTAAACAAGTTTGTCTTCTTCCTTGTAAGAACTTTGTTAAGCTAAACAATAATAGAATAATAGTTAGAATCAATTTTTTATTTTCTATTTTCTCTCCTTAGGTTAAAGGGGGAATAAAGTTGTGCCCCTCAATTAAAAGGTGTAGACATCCCTCAATTTAAAAGGTATAGAGGAAGAGTCCTCTCAATCCTCTCCCATTTCATTAATTTACAAGATCCACCACAAGAGTCTATAATAAATGCACTAGTTAGACTTTGGACTTTGGACTTACCCACTCATCATTGGAGATTTTGTCTTTTAATAAGGCAAGACATAGGCACCCCATGCTCTTATTTAACAAAAGACATTAAGTCTAATCAAAATTAGTTTTGAAGTGCTGGCATGGAAGTATTTGGGTTTGGTTATGAGATGAAGATCTATAGGTTGAAAAAACTTTGGAAGCCCCCTTTCTAAGTTTTTTCAAGGTTTTGCTTGAAATGTGTTGTTAAGTAAATTACTCGTCCAATAAATATGGCCACAATTACTAGTAAATGTGCAAAATTTCTCCATGGATCTAAGCATGATTAGTGTCTAGAGAGAGAGATTAGTGGCATTAACCATCTTGTCATTTGAGACTCCCTAGAAACTAGCATGTGCCTAGCTTGGACTCTATTAATTGTGCTAGGTCTAGTGACCAACCACTCACATAGGTCATCCTATCTAACAATATGATCACATCTACTATGGATAGATATGTGTGATCCATATACATTATGTATAATGAAGCACCTTACACAACTTTCCTTTTTACATCCACTACTTTGAGCTTGTATCCATTTAATAAGTTTATGTGTAGAGTCTTCTATTTTATTCTTATTGACCTCCTTTCCCAATTCTTTGCACATTTCCTTTAATTTCTATATGCTTTTATGTAATAAATTTTAGTTTGAAGAATCATATCTCTTGTTGCATATGATTTACAAACTCTTTCCAAATTTTGTAGAATCATAATTCTTGTTGCATACATTCATACCCTCTTATACGGCAAGATCAAGAGCCAAGCTTATGATAAAAGCCCAAGATGGTTAATCTCCTACTTGAAATTGGCAAGGGTGTAAGACTCTCAATGATGATGATGGATATTGTAGGATTCAATGATGTAGGCCTCGCGGATGATTCTTCTTGCCTCGTGGAGAGCAATACTTCACTCTCTCTAGTAGACGAAATAGAGACAAGAGTAGAGGTATGATAGAATAGGATGGAGGTCTTCAGTGTCTTCTCTTCTCGGATCAGAGTAGAAGAGGATGAGAGAACTTCAATGTATCCCCTTCCTTGGGTTGAACGGAATGATGTCTCTTCGTCTCGTGGAATAGAGTCTCCTTCTCGATCAGTGTCTCGTCCCGTCAAGATTGCTCTTGTCACTCTTTCTAGTCATCCCCAAGCCCTCAATTTATAGCTTTGCAAGGGGGGGGAGGGTAGAAGAGAGGATGCTTGCTTTTTTAGAATTTTCCGATGGCATCATCGATGATACCAGAGAGGGAGATCCATTTTTGTAGTGTGAAGATAAAAATTTATGAATCTATCGGTGAGTACTGCACAGCCGTCACTCTAAGGGTCATGATTAAGTCTGTAACTAAGGCGGCGACCAAGGCATAGACCTTGGCATCTTGGCAATGGGCTACGAAGGCTTCATTGGTGCTGTTGGCTACACGTGAGAAGCTCCCACTAGCTTGTAGGAAAATATTCCCGGGTGGTCACCCATCCCAGCAGTGTCGTCACCCAGGTGCGCTTAACTGCCAAGTGACTATTCACTAGGCTAGTTCTTTTTTTGTTGTTCTATACTACAAACATAGTTTTAATAAGCTAGTCTTGGGAGGGTCTCCCAAGTCTTTCTTCCATGAACTGGCATATAATACCTCATTAATTATCTTCATAATGAGATTCAGTTTCATAATTAGAGCTAGTATTTTTTTAAAAATAAATGTGCGACATGAATCAATTTTCTTTGGAATGTATAGACACATTAAAATAAACTAAGTAATGGGGACATTACAAAATGTTTGACAATTTACTAAGTTTTTGCAAAAAGGATAAAGTGGAGAAGTATCAGAAAACTTCATTCTATTTTCTATCTATAGTCTATTTGCCAGGATCCTTTAATGCGTGAGATTGAGCTCGAGGAATGGAGTGGCTTATCAATTTCTCTTAAATCTTCTCTTCCATGTTTTCTAGGTATTTTGAGCAAGTGCCTTTTCCCAATGTGATTCTGCTTCAAGAGTCCACTGACTATCAAAAACTTTGAAATATAGTGTGCTCTTAACTACACAAGCAAGCCTACCAATGCTAGAAACCCAACCTTTAAGCGGATTGCCTCTTCTATCTCAATTTCCCATATGCCACTCCTCTTTTTCCTTTGGGAAAGCTAGTTTAAGCCAACCACTCTACATTGTTGGACTACAAGAACAATCACTTAGTCAACTTAAAACTCAATGATGTACTAGTCTAAGCATCCTTGTATCTAGAGAGCCCCTTCTTAGTTATGGATTTTTGAAAATTAACTATTAACACCAACTAGAAAAATACTTTTATTAAAGGGCTTATTTTGAATCCAAATCATTTATTAGAGAGGATATGAGACATTGATCTTTTTCACGTAACCAATTAAGCTCAGAGGACCATGAGCCATGCGATCTTTGTCACCTAACCAATTAAGCTTAGCCAATAGATTTTTTTTACAAGTAGGCACAATATACTAAGCAACTTGAGATTTCTTACTCTTGACCTTCATCTTGCTGCACTAAAGAATATCCCAATGATTGGTATCCTTAAATCTACACATGGTAGTCTCTTGCTACAAGTCTATTCCTACACTAAAGCAATCCGAGAATATCTCAACCTCTAGTAGCCTTCTTTGTTAGTACCTCTTGAGAAGTTGGTAGGCTAGTTTGGGAGCCTTCTTTGTTAGTGCCTCTAACCGCACACTCCTTTGCTATTAGGGGCAAAGAGTTGGTTGCAAGATGTGGCCAATCAAGCTTTCTTATCCCCAAAAGATTATCAAAAAGACCTTAATAGAGGTCATAATTTCTTCTAGCACTGATTTAAGAAGGGTAACATAATAACATTAAATATCACTATTGAAGTGATAACCAATTTAATCATCATGACCCTCTAACTAAACCCAATAGGAAGTGACTTCTTCTTTAACCTTATCCCTAAAATTAGCCATTAAGCGATCAAATCTTTATACCATAGTGACAACAAAACTAGCACAAGTGCTTAAGTACTTAAAAACATTTCCTATACCAATGTTCTTACACCCCAAATAATAAAAAGGGCTCATCACTATAATACATCAATAAACATTCAATTTTCACTCGAGTAAATAAAGCTAGAGATAGCATCAAACTCCTCATAAGTATCCAGAAGTTTCAAAAGAGAAGTAGGCTCATCTATTATTATGCTTGAAACATCGTCTATAAACATTTAAACAATGAAAAATGGCCCAATAGCCAAAGGTAATCCTTTAATGAGTCCACATTGATATTTAAATTTAATACGATCCAATATAGGTTAAGTCACAAGAGCAAAAATGAGAGAAGTCAAGGGGAAACCTAGATAGATGGATCTCTTCATAAAGAGGGCACCTACATTGTACGGATTGATGCTTATTATGGCCAAAGCATTAGAAAACAAGGCACCTTCCATTTTGCAAAACATGTTTCCAAAGGCACACCATTGTAAGACTTTGATAGCAAACTCCCTTCTTATCCTATCACACACCCTATCAAGGCCCATGTTGATAAGATATAAACCTCCCCCATTTGGCCATATCATGTGAGATTTAGGATAGCATCATGAATATTTTTCATGTAAATAAATCCATATTATGTCTTAGTCAACAGCTTTGGTAGTATAAATTTTATCCCAAGTGCAAGATCCTTTGCCATCCATTTATGTGGGACATTCAACATAGTTAGTGGCCCAAAATGTATTGGACTTCTCTTCATTATTGGGAACTAGCTTGATAAGCCCTCAATTCTCTTCATTAGATAGTTAGTCAACACTTCTAAATGAGTTGATTAGCCTACATAAATAATCTCCACAAGAATTCAACAACACCATATATAAGTCAATTGATGCCTTCCTGAATCAATGCATTGAAAAGATAGGGGGAGAGAGAGGGAGCTTGAGCTCTTGCAAGCCACACAAAACACAGAGAATGCACACAAGAGAGGAAGTTGGCATACAAGATAGGAAGTTGAAAATCCTAATATTTATTTTTCTTCTTTTTCTTGTCCACTATAATATTCTACCAAGAATAAAGAGAGAGTACAACATACATAATATACAAGCAGTCTATAGTGTGAACATGATAATTATTGAGCTTGACATCTCAACACTTTCCCCTCAACCTTAACTCCATGACCTATGCTTCGAGTAAGCTTCAAAATTGTCAAATCTTTTTATCTCCTAGGGCCTTGGTGAAAATACTCTCAATCTCCTCCTCTATGCTCACATATGTGATATCAATGTCACCTGCCATGATCCACTCTCTAATGAAATGGTAATGAATCTCAATGTGTTTTGTGCGTGTAGGAAACACTGGGTTCCTTGCAAACTATATGCTTCTCATGTTGTCACAATAGATGACAACTCTCCTATCTATTTGTATTCCCAAATCATCAAGTAGCTTTCATAGCCAAGCTACCTCACATGCTACCATAGCAATATCCCTATACTTTGGCTCTATATAATAATGTAATAGTGCATTGTTTCTTATTGCTCCAAGTCACAGCTTCACTCCCAAGGGAAAGCACAACCATTGGTGGACTTCTTATGTTAAATATAATGCATACCCAATTTGCATTAGTATAACCAAATAATTGCACCATCAAATCGGTCTCATAAAAGACACCAATCTAATGTGGCCTTAAGATATCGCAATGTATATGTTAGACTATGAAAATGAGGCTTACAAGGCATGTGCATAAACAAATTCTCCAAACCAATTTTATAATTATAATTTGGCCCAGTGATAGTAGTGAGAATCAAACTTCCCATAATCTTCTTGTGACAATTAGCCATACCATACTTTGTCGATATATCCAAGGTGTACTGCCTTTTCGAGAGGTGTATCCCATTAGATATCCTAATCATCTCAATGCCAAGAAAGTACTTTAGCTCTCCCAAATCTTTCATGTCAATTTTCTTCTTGAGAAGACTCTTCACATGCTCTACCTCTTGCATGTTATCACCCTTAACAATCAAGTCATCCACATATAAAGGTAATCACAACAATACCATTATCACTCTATGCCCATAAAGTGAGTGATCTTCACGACTCTTCACATGCTCTACCTCTTGCATGTTATCACCCTTAACAATCAAGTCATCCACATATAAAGGTAATCACAACAATACCAAAGGTAATCACAACAATACCATTATCACTCTTATGCCCATAAAGTGAGTGATCTTCACTTTCAACATGAAAACCAATAAAGACAAAATAATTGCTATCTTGTCATGTCATTCTCTTGGTGTCAACCCATACAAGGCTTTATGTAACGTTATGGACAATAGAATTGTATCCAAAATAATGAGGAAACCAATGCATGTAATTTGAAGTGTTGATAAAGAGTTAACACCAAGTTGCAATGGGTTCCCAAAGTATTCTTGTGTGCTCATGGGTTTTATGCGAGAAATCAATGGATTTGGTTGACCAAACTGCCTAGACATCCACCTCCATTGACCATAGCCCAAGTCCCATGTAAATCAAAGAGAAAGAGAAAGATACCCAAACATATATCTAGCTCAAAGTCTAAGATATTTGAGGAGAAAAAAACAAACAAGGTAGCAAATGAAAAGCTAGTTCTTGTGACACCTAAGCCAACAATTCAAAAAGTGCAATAGTTTGATGTAGTTTCTAACTCATACAATGAACCTGTATTGTCTAAGAAGTCCTCAACTCAAGAGAAAGAGACCAAGTAGCCATATTCTTATGAGCTTGTTCACGTTGGAAGAGAAAGTCAATAACGGACAAGGTAGGGTCACTAAATGTTTACTGAGATAGTTGATGGTCCATCCAAATGGTCAAATCTCCCCAAAAAAATGAACCTTTGTCGCCTAATGAGAAATTGAAAATCCAAGAATAATAGCCCAGTACAAATAATCCAAGAACAAGGATCCACAAGGGATAGCCAAGAAAGCACCAAATGATTGATGACCTCCCTCTAAGAGTATTGTAAAAAATAAATCTGGCGATTTGAAGTTTAAGTCTACTTCCAATCAATCCAAGGATCCAAGTGCATTGCCATCTTTGACTACCAAGATTGACCAATTCACTAAATTGGAAGTAACTATTTCCAATTTTGAGGTGGAACCCATAGAGTCAAAGCCCTTATCTATGACCAAACATGTCATTCCTATTAAGAAATAGGCCAGGCTTATGCTTTTGACTGACAAAATGATGTTAACTCTAGCACTATGAGTACCACGAATCCATTGATTCACAAGTCATGTCCTTCTTGGCCAAAAGATCTAGAGAATTTGAAGACTAAGTTGGTAAAAAAAGCAATCTATCAAGGAGTTAGAAAAGATGGGAAAAGTTAGAAAAGAGAATTTGAAGCCTATGGTGGTCAAGTGATCTATCAAGGAGGAGTTAGAAAAGATGGGATAACAAAAATCTCCATCAATGGCTAAGAGCTTGGAGGACTTGGATGATACACTAACATCACTTTCTCACGCACATATTCATGCTAATAGTGAAGCCCCTAATAAAGACCATAAACAACTCTTAGAAAGAGCATTAACATGGGCAGAGCATGAATCCATCTACTTCCATCATCTAATAGTCACACCTGACATTATGAAGCCCATATCCAAACCTAAGGAAAATATGCTTTGCTTGATTCCCTCATTCTACATTAGCCATTGTGAAACCAACAAGGAGAAACTTGAATGATTGGCATAGAAGGGAGAAGGAAAATGCATGTTTGAACAGAATTGGTATTTTAGCTACTATTTAGTAGCTCAAATTGGTTGTAGACTAATGATAATAATCAAGCAAAAGAAGGGCATTCTAGATTTCAATGCATGATCCTACATATGTAGCTCCTACTTCTCTAACAATGCTTGCAATTGTACGAGATTTTAAGCTACCCAAATCGGTCTAAGGCCACCCTCTAATGGATAAATTCCTCATAAAGGAAGAACTATATGTTGCAAGTAGAATAGACCATGAGAATATTGTACTTGGTAGTATTGCATATATTTTTAGTGCTCAAAGCACCACCACTTCTTGATGACTATGCTCCGCTTCAATATGATCCCAACTTCTTTGAATGGTTTATTCCAAGGTAGAGTGACACAAACCCAAATCTTTTCTTTGCTTTTAGTACAACATAAAATGAATTTTCATCAAATGACATGAAACAAAGTGATGTACATAAGACTTCAACCGACAAGGACACAACATCAAAAAGCGGTGTGCTTGAGGTCCTAGATCCAATGCCCAAGTCTATTGATATCCCTCATAAATCAACCCAACAGTTAGAGCAAGTTGAGCCAATTGAATCTCGGAACAATTTAGAGAAGGTAGCCCAAACTTGCTTGGAGTTCAATGCCACAAAACCTAATCCACTTGCTCATATGAAATCTTTGTTAGTCTATTAATCTCTACATAGCATGATTTCTAACTTGGAAAAGAAGGCCAATAATTCCTCTAAAGTAGAATGGCTACTCTATTTTGACTCCATATTCACTACTTATGCCAAGCTATTTTCAATTATTGATTTAGGTCTCGTCGATGATGAGGCTATTCCACTTTCAAAATGGGCTGCCCACTTGGGAAGAGAGTGAACATCTCTTCTGGAAAACCTCTTGCTTCAAGCTAAGTTTGTTAAGGCCCTCCCTCAAAAGCAATTGCAATCATGCCAACTTATCCCTTTTTATGCTTCAGTGACTAAAATAAAAGACTAGTTTAGTTCCTGATAATTATAAAAGTGGTTTTCTCATCGACTTGAACTTGCTCCCAATGGTAGTTAATTCATGACAATGCTGAGTAATGACCTATAGTTAGTATACTTCAATCTGACTCAACTTACTCTAGGACCACTTCACTGTGGTCTATCATCCTAGCTTGAAATCTTGGCATGCCATCATAGTTACAATATCACCCATTGAATGATAAGATTTTGATGAAAGAAAAATTACATCTAGCCAGACGCTTTGCAAGACCTTCCTTGCTTTTTAGTGATTTGAATACTTACCTTTGTGGATTGGCTACCAAATAAACTAACTTGGATTCTTTTGTTGAATTGAGTACAACTCAAATTTCTGTAACTAGTAGATTCCTGAAACTGCCAGAAATATTGACTCTTGTATATAACTAACCCTAGCTAACTTGTAGAATCTTCATTCTTTAACTCAATGTGTTACACTAGCAAGAAACAAAGCCCCTCTGACCTTTTGACCAATGTTACATCTTAAGTGAGGGAAGAATCAAAGGTATAAGCTCTAAACTTTTGTTCTAGGTACAATGTCAAAACACATAAAAGTTCGCATCACTTGTTTCTATATCTTTCACTACACTATACTCTCAAAGTTTGACCAAGTGAATGTAGGAACATGATAGATCCCATCGGTGACAAAATTCAAGCAATGAACATTCAAGACTTGAAGATGGCAATAGCCCTAGAAACTTTCTTGAAAATCTCAACTCCTAGAAGTATCCAAATGATATATCATTAGAACATCAAGCTATCAAGGCCATCTAAGAGACTCCAACAATAGACAAAGAAATCATAGAGAGCCATTGATAACAACATCCCAATTTCTTCAATTATAGCATACCTTGACTTCAATATTCAATGGTCATCTATTTCCACAAGACGAGTTACAACTTGCTTCATTGATAAGCACACAAGTCTTCATCAATCATTCTGTTCTTCTTCAACAATACCTTTAATAACAACAAGACATTGTTCTTTTAATATCCATGCTCATTATTCAAACTTCAACATACACACTTCAGTGCACAACTTCACTCTTTGAGCCAATTTTAACAGTCTTTAGATCTTTTATAAATCCATTTGTCTGTATAAGGATGCCCACCTAGTTGTATGGCCATGTGATTTTTCATAGCAAGAAGAAAAAAGAAAAATGATTGTGGATAATCATGAGTTGTCACTTCTGCATCCACATTAAATCTCCCATCCTCTACAACCTCCTATTCATTTTTTCCATAACCACAAGTTTTATCAAATAGGAAGGACCACTTTTTTAGAGTACATGTGATATTGGACTTGTTACTAACAATATTGTCATCTTTGCCATTTACCACTATATCAAGCCATCATTATCAGTACCATCAACCATGCCATCATCGTCTTCATCAATATTTTTTCATTGGCATAGCTAGTATCGCTCCTCCATCGAGACAATCATTTCTTTAGAACTACTTCATCAACTATCCCATCATTCTGTATCTTCGATGCAAGCTATAACATGTTATCTTCAATGTGACTATGATGGGATTGGAAGTCCTCTCGTAGGGGGGTAATGTTAACAATATTTGAGGAATGCCAAAGCTCTATATGAACAAGAATATGCCATTGTTTGATATTCAGTTACCATATTAGCTCATAATTTCCTTTCTCTTCTTAACCTGCAACCATAAAGCTATATGTTTAGTTGGCTTTCTCTCTACCCCTCCATCTCTATACTCTCTTCTCTAATCTCTATTCATCTGTAGTAAATATGTGTATCAACCCCCCTTACTTGTAATATTTGGCCTAAAATTTGGGGCTTTTTTTGGATTTGGAAACTATGATGTTGAATAGGACAATTTGACCCAAAATTTGTAGACATTGTGCACATTTGCCTCGAAAATTTTGGGGTTTTTCATGTACAAGTGAAATTTTGCTCAGTTGAGCCAATTTCATTACAATTTGTGCACATTTGGACCCCAAATTTTGGGGGTCTTGCAGAATTTGTGAAATTTATGCAATATTTGCCCATATTTGACACTTAGGATTATGTATTGATGCAATTGGGATAGATTTACTGCAAAAATTTTGGGGTTTTTGCATCATGATGATTTTGAGATTATTTGAGCTTTGACAATGAAATTACAACAAATTCACTACTAAATGGGAGAAATTTGGACTTGGAATGTTTCAAATGTTATAAAAATGTAGCTTCTCCTAGTACATGTATTATTCAATGCTCATTATGTAGTGAAATAGTGGTATATACAGCACTTGGGTTATTGCATTTGGACATTATGGTGATGTATTACTGAATTGGGAGTTGTCATTTATGCAAATGTATCATATTTAATTCATGTACATGTTGTAATTAGTACTTGAGACTAAAATTACAACAAAACATTTGCTTCTTGTTGTTATATTCAATAACCTTGCTATTGGTTGAAAGTATTCAACATTTTATTACAATCTTTTATTGCCAAAGATGGCTAGCAATGCATCTACATCTGACATAAAGAATCTCTTTGAGATTTGTAAATTTGATGGCAATGGCTTTGATCTTTGGAAAGTTCGTATGCAACTATACTTTTTCTGAAGGATTGTGATTATGCTTTGGTAGAACATAAGCCTATTGCTTTGTCAAATGAGGATTGGGCTAAAATGAATAAAAAGGCCATTACTTACATTAAAATGGTTGTCATAGATAATATATTGGTTGATATCAAGGGACTTAATACTGCTTATGCAGTTTGGGAGAAACTCAAGGTTATGTATAAGAATACAATTCTTGTCAATCAAGTACATCTCATGCGAAAGTCAATCAACTTGAAGCTTGATGAGTCTAAGCCTGCCTCAGAGCATTTAAATGCTTTCAAATGGATCTTGAGTCAGTTACAAGATGCAGGCTTGCTAGCTTTTGATCCTAAATTGAGGGCTATCTTCTTGCTCATGACATTGCTCGATTCATGGAAAGCATTGGTTGTGTCATTGAGCAACAACCCCAACTTGACATTTAATGGTGTGCGTGGTTCTATTCTCAATGAAGAGATTAGACACAAGGAAAGTGGGAAAAATAGTGGATCAACCTACAATGTAAGAGGAAGAATTGAAAAAATGTCAAAATGCTGCAAATAAGAACAAAAATTGCAAAAAATAAAGGAAAAAGAACAAGATGTCACTTGTTATCAGTGTGGACGCAAAGGGCATAAAAAGGTGCTATGCAGTCAAGATGTGGTATTTAATGAGTCAAAGCTACTGAAAAATGTCACATCTAATGACTTGGACGAAAAGAAAGTGAAATTTTAGCATGATCAGCCACTTGGACAACCATTAGTCACTGAAAATTCAACTTCATTTGATGCTGATTATGATAATAAGTGTATCATAGTTGAGCTAGATGAAAATGGACACCAAAGGGGTACTAAAAACCAATTTGGGCAAGAAAATCAACATGCTGAAAATGTATTACAACAACCTGAACATGCAGTTCAACAACCAAATAATGAGGTCATCGACATTCCTTTGGATGTGGATCCATTGCTTGATAACATGGATCATTGGGTAAGAAGGTCTGCACATGTCAAAAGACCTACACAGTGTTTTGATCCCTCTTTGGACTACATTTTTCTCACAGGCAAAGGTGACCCTTTTACATATAAAGATGCATTATCATGTGAGTTAAAGAAAAAGTGGGAGCTAGCTATGCAAGAAGAAATGAAGTCATTGTATCATAATGATACTTGGGATTTGGTTCCATTGCCCAAAGATAGGAAAGTGATTCCTAACAAATGGGTCTATAAATCAAGTGTGTGGATGGCAAACCCAAATATAAAGCTAGGCTTGTGGCTAAGGGCTATACATAGAAAGAGGGGATTGACTTCCAAGAAGTTTTTTCACTTGTTGTCAAAATGGCCACTCTTCGGGTATTGTTTGCTATCATAGCATCTATGGATCTTGAACTTGATCAAACAGATGTTAGAATTGCATTCTTGCATGGTGACTTGGAAGAAGAGTTGTACATGAAGCGATAGAAGCTTGTATGGTTTGAAATAAGCTCCTAGGTAGTGGTATAAGAAGTTTAATGCCTTCATGCTTTCATATGGGTTTAAAATAAGCAATGCATGTCACTTCTTATATATAAAGAAGGTTGATGAGACATAAGCATTATAATGCTTGTGCTTTATGTGGATGATATGCTTATTGCTGGTAAGCATAAAAGCCAAGTTAATGCATTGAAAAGATAAATGAATTCAGCCTTTTCCATGGACTTGGGTATAGTTGAACACATTTTGGGCATGCATGTGTGATGAGAAATAGAGAGCAACAACTCTTATTGCTCTCACAAGAAAAATACATTAGTAAAGTACTTGATCATTTTTCTATGGCAGATGCTAAGCCACTTGGTGTTCCTTTAGCACCATACCTTAATCTTAGCAAAGAAGATTGCCCATAAGATGATAAGGTAGCCAGGTCTATGAAGGGTGTTCCTTATGCTTTAGATTATGGTTCACTCATGTATGCTATGGTTGCCACTAGACCTAACCTTGCTCATGTAGTGGGAGTTGTGAACAAGTTTATGTCAAATCCTAGCAAAGCACATTGGGAAGCAATGAAATGCATCTTATAGTACCTTAAGGGCACACAAAGAAAATGTATTTGTTATGGAAAGGGTATGTTAGATCTACAGGGGTATTGTGATGTAGACATGGTAGGTGACTTGGATACTTGCCAATCTACTAGCATGTACATATTTACCTTGACTAGTGGGGTAGTTTCTTGGTGCTCTAGATTGCAAAAGATAGTAGCACTTTCTACCACTGAGGCTAAATATATTTTAGCCAACCACCGAAGCTTTGAAAGAAGTTATTTGACTTGGTTATTTGGTCAAGGATTTTGGTTTGCCCACCAAAACACGTGTACTTGGATGTGATAGCCAGAGTGCTAGATGCTTGGCTAAGAATGCCATGTTTTATGCACGTACCAAATATATTGATGTGTGATATCACTTTATCAAACATGTTCTAGATTATGGTCTAATCACATTGACTAAGATCAAATCATAGGATAACCCTGCAGACATTCTCACTAAAAGTCTTGCAAAGGCTCAACATGAGCATTGCATTTGACTAGTGGGAGTTGGTTAAGGGTTCACTTAGGACCTTCTTTAAGTGGGAGGTTGTTGGTGGGATAAAGGCCCTTACGTTACTCCCTTGTATATACTACTTTACACATGTGAACACACCCTTGTGGGTGTAAGTGTACCGTACCCTAAGTATAAATACATTCTTTTACTCTTTGTGTGTACCACACTAGTACACACCTATCTCTCACTCTCACTCACTGCTCACTCAATAGCTGAATGCACCTAGATTCACATGTGCACTTCCTAAGTCCTTCCTCTCGCACTCTCTTCAATGTTGTTGTGTAACACTTTGACCACCCTGAAAGTGAAAATGTCTCTTAGGCTAACTTATAATGCCTCAAATTCAATCGGCCATTAGTGGGGCAAAAATTTTATACCATGGCCCATTGGCTAACCCGTGTACATTGTATTTATCACCCACAGTTGTATTTATCACACTTGCAACAATTGTTCTGTGGGTTGCACACATTGATTTGTAATCAAAATAGCTTAAGCTAGGTATAACTAGACCAAGTGAAAACATAGAAGAGGGGAGAGAGGTGAAGCACTCAAGAGCGTGCGTGCGCACACACACACACACAAGCAATGGAGACTTGAGAATAGAGACAGAGGGCTAAAATCTTATTCTTCTTCTTCTTCCACACAAAAGAATTTAGTCTAGAACATGACAAAAGACTAACATAAAAGTACTACAAGGTATGTACACACAGTCACTAAAGTATGAACCCACTAGGTAAGAAGAGGTGCCACAATAAATGTGCCATAACCAAGGATGGACTATGTGGGTGCAATCCCATTGTAGAATCATTGGCATATCCTCATGTCAATTACCGAACGTGCCAGTGAATACTATCATGCGACATCACTAAGGCACATAGTAGATGCCAACTCACGTAGAGCTCGATATCTCAACACTAAGGACAATGCATGCTATAAGGTTTGGCTGGATAAGAGTCCACAATAGGATGCCAAAAGCAAGTGCAAACCCTAATTCACAATTGTGGAAATCCTAAAATGCAAATGGGGCACCATCCCTAAAGAAGTGACCAAACCCTAACCCTAATCTTAGTCTATATAATAGTAGAAGGTCTTTGAATTTACCCTTTTTGGTGCATGCATGCTATGGAAGCTTTACCAATGCAACAGTTGAAGCTTTCTATTCATTTATTCTATTTTATCACCTTGTCTCCATTGTTGAAAATGAGAAAGAAAGAGAATAAGAGGTGTGTGTTGAGTGAGGGACTGAGGGAAGGTGAAGCTCTACATATTCTTTATACTTTTCCTTTTCTTCTTTCTATCCATTGTAAGAGTTCTGAGTTTGGAGTTAAATGTGAGGTTGTGAGAGTGTGGAGGTTTCAATGTGATAAAGCTCTTCTCCATCTTCTTTCTCTCCTTCTTCTTCTCAATCATCTTCTCTCAATATTGGTATACTTGGTGGTGGACGTGAAGGAGTGAAGACATTGAATTGTCTTATTTGGATCATGAAACTATCTTCAAGCCTTTAAGCTTTTGGACTATAAGGTGGGAAGGTAAGTTGGTGACTTCCTACACCTTAACACTAGTCTTATGTTCTTACTTTCTTGGGATAGAGAGAAGGATGCATGGTATATTAGAGAAGTGCGTTGAGAAGAAAGCTGAGAGATTGTCATCAAAGCAAGTTGCAACTTTTGAAAGAATAAAAAGCCAATCTAATGTCTCGAGTGTTGTGCATTTAACCCAACACATTGTTGACTTTTTGCATATCTACGAGACGACTAGTGCCTTTGCAATAGCCTAATTGCCTCTCTGTGGGTTACATAGCTTTCTACATCCATCTTTCTATCAAAATTGGATTTCAAAATATTGGAAACAATGTAAGGTACCTATTTCTACTTGCTCCCTACTCTCTTGCCTTGCATGCAAGAGAGAGGATTAGTAGCCACACTTATACCATGCATGCTTGGTATTCAAAGACACACTCTTTGCATGCAAGCAAACCCCCTCAACTTGATTTTAAATTTTGTAATAAAAATTAAGAGCTTGAACCTCTTCTCTTAAAACATTAAAGACATAGTATGAGAAACTTGGTTTGTAGTTCCAAATAGGTCAACAAAAGTACTATAGTTTTGGTGCAATACTAAAAAAGATGTGCATGCACTTTCTATAAAGAACTTGGTCTCTAGACTTATACCCAATTCCAGTGCTAGAAGGTTTCAAGTTTCAAAATTTAGAGAAGCAATTTGCACATTGACTAGGAACTAAAGATGCTTTGTTTAGTTTTGAAGGACTTGTTGAATTGTTTACAATATCCAACCATGTCTAATCAATCAACTAGTTTTATGTGTGATGCTTTTGAATATTGCTACCAAGTCCAAAATGCTTTTGATCACTCATTTTGACATAGAAAATTTGTTACTTTCTTTTAAGATTAGCCACTTTTTTAACGACACTATTATCCCATTCTCTTAAAGTGGGATGCTTTTCTTAATGAATTACCAAACAATATGTAGGGGGACCTACACTTTATACCACTTATTGTGCTACATTATCTTCTTAGTGGAGCAATTGAAGAATAAAGAATGTGTCTCCTATCATCCCTATTCATTTTCTTAGCTTTTATAAAGGTAAGAAAATAACACTTGTCATAGACTCACAATGTTTCCCTCAACATTGAAAGTTCAATTGTGGTTTGAGTATATCAACCTACATCACATACATTTGAAAAATTGTGACCCTTTTTGGCATGAGGATAATGGATCTATGTGAGTTTTATTCAAAACTCACAAGCTTTAGCTACATTAGACATGCTAATTCTTCATACTAACTTGGCTTGTGTAATCAACAACATATCCTTGTTAATATTTATTAGAAACTTAAAGTAGCAATTTGCACAACACTTTTTCATATAGATGAGTGCAAAATTAGGGCTAATGAAATATGACTTCTTATTAGGAGACTTTCTAGATTCCTTGTCTTTCATCATAAAGCAATTCAACTTCACCAACTACATAAGTTTGGTTTCTAATCCATTGCACACTCTCTACTTTAAAGATACTAAATATATATGAAGGGACCTCATGCACTCTCTCTTATTTATTTCTCTTTTTTCTCACTTTTGAGAAACATGTAACAAACAAGTGTATGGTTCTCATGAAAATCAAGGTGGCATGCATGTAGGCATGCACATGTGCACAAACTCATGCACATGTGCACATTTGTAGGCATGCACACACATACACAACTAGGTGACAACTAAAATCAAGATGAATAACTGAAATCATAACTGAGACCTTAGACACACAACTAGGTGACAATTGATGTGAAGATAAACCATTGAAAGCATAAGGGAGAACTTGCCTTGAAATGTGTTGTGATTCTCTCACTCATGTGTGTTCCCACGTTCCACTTTACATCAAGTTAATTAGAGTTAAACATAGTTGTTTCTTTTTATGGCCTTTGTGCTTTCTACATGAGGTTTTATGGGGAGCATTTCAAAAAAGAAAGAGGATTTTTTAAAACATGTTAAAGCCGTGTATAGTGAGTTTGAAGCAATTTCCTAAAAAATTAGGGGAAAATGTTTCTTTTCAACAAAAGGTCGGGGCAAACTCATCCATTTCAAATATTGTGATTGCTCATGGAAGAGTCCTCTAAGAAATTATTTGTGCTCATCCTTTGACTAACTGCAATTTAATGGAGGTTTGAATATGTTGATGTATCATTCAAGCTTTGTGTCATTGCATCACCTTTGTTGTTATTCGAGACTCTTATGCTTTGGTAGGTGCCCTTCTATGATCATTGCATGGTATCAACATGATATTATCTTATGCCTCTCAATTTGGACGTATTCATCCATGTGACCAATATTTTATCACTTATGAGGCATACTTGATGTGGCACTAATTTTCTCATTTATGAGGCATTGCTTGGTGTTAAGGTGTGGTGGGTTTCAAAGAAATGCCCGCCCACTAGTGTCCTCTCCACACCCACCCGCACCTACACATCCTGTAGAAGGCATAGCCTATTTCGCTCCAACTATCTTGTAAGCACAAGGGGAGTTGATAGAGAGAAAGACAGATAGTATTAATATGTACATAATATGTCTATATGTACTATCACGGATATAAATATACGTGATATTGTGTTTAAAGATTCATCTTATCATTTGTATATAATCATTTATATCTAACAAGGTATCTAATCATTTAGTGAACTGTATATTAATTATAACTTATTATTATAAATGCAAAAATATTAATGTATACATTTTTTACCATGCTACTATAACAAATTATTAATTGGAAATGGTGCCTTCGTATCTTGGCTTGCATCATCACCTCTACATGTGTTTTCTATGATTGCTCCTTCTTAGACATACAACTCTCATGCCAATAATGGTACACTTATAATTTTAGCTTCTTTCTTGTGGTATGAACTTCATTGATTACCATGTTAACTTCCTTTACTATGGTGTGTTTCCATGGGATCGCCTACAACTTACATTTCTAAGACAACCTCGATAGTCATCTATCATTATGTATTGGCCAACTTTGAAGCATGTTTATGTAAACTTGCTTATACTGCATAAAATTGTCCTGTAGATTGTTTGCAAGTGCTTTAATACTTTAATGCTCTAATGATTTATGTATTTATTGAAGCTTAAATACTTTAATATCTTCATGTTTTAATGATCGGTACTAAATGTGTTTTGATGGAATCTAAAATGTATGTTTCCATTAAGATACACATTAATATCTTAATATTTTGATCATGTATATTGTAGGTATACTATTTATATGTTTGTACATGTATCTATGTGTTTATATAAAAACTTCAACATGGATCATATTTATTTTACTATGTGCATGTGTGAGTGTGTGTGTGCACGCGCGCGTGATGATTGTAGGTTTTATGAATGTGTGTATATTATTGCATCCTTAATTGTTTTGATGATGCATACTAAAGGTGTGTATATATGTTTTGGATGTGTGTCTATTAATATGTACACTTGGTTTTATGTGTATTTGCATATTAATGCATGCTTAAATGTTTTGATTATGAACATTAAAGGTGTGTTTGTATACATCTTATATATTTTTATCTATGTGTATATATCAATATATACTATTGGTTATATGTATGTGTGTATATATTAATATACACATATACATAAACCTTAATTTATATTATTAATATATTTAGAAAGATTTTCAAGTGTATATTTTTGAAAGTCAAGTTATTGTTTCAATAATTGACATGGATGTGCTATACATTAACTATTAATAATACAAGTGCTTCACAATGGTTTTGGGGTCTCTCATGTTTTGTGACTCAACCAGTCATGTATCATATTGCCAGTCGAGTCATGCAATGGCACGTGAAATGTGTTAACTAATAATCAAGTTATTGTTTCAATAATTAATCGTGGAAGTGCAATACACTAACTATTAATAATAGAAGTGCTTCATTATGGTTTTGGGGTCTCTCATGGCTTGTTTTTTAGGGACTCAACTAGCCATGAATCATATTGCCACATAAGACATGTATCAAGATGAAAAATGTGTTAACCAATAGTAACAATGGCGCTTCAAAATTTGGCATGTAGTGCCAACCCTTGCGTGAAACACTGAGAGAAAACTAGGTGCAGAGTGCCTAGCTCTCTCTCTCTCTCTCTCTCTCTCTCTCTCTCTCTCTCTCTCTCTCTCTCTCTCTCTCTCTCTCTCTCTCTCTCTCTCTAATTGAGTATTGTAGCTTTTTGGGTGTTTGATTCTCATAGCTTTTATGTATGGCATTAATGAATCTTTTGTTTTGTAAAAAACATATCTTTGTTATTACACCTTTGATCCCAACATGCATGGTTGTGACAAAGCAAGCTTTGAAATAAAGCAATGCTATTATGATACAAGTTCTAAAGTAGGCATGTATATGAATTTGATACTAATTTCAACTCCTAGAATAGACGAATTTATGAGGTTGAAAGAAATTTGCAATGCAAATTTGGCTTAGATAGACACGTTGACATATGGTGTACTTTTGAAATTTGTGGTGCATATGCATATCTTCTTTTATGAGATTTGTGATTTTTCTTTGTACATGCTTCTAATTGCTCGACCTTGAAACCTCTTGAGCCATTTATATATTTGAATTTGTAGTGTCTTAATCTTAAAGCATTTCCAAGTAAAAAATACTCGTTAGTAGACATGTAGTGCAATTTCTTTATATTTTGTTCACTATTTAAATTGTTATTATGATCTATTTTATTGATGTTGAAGTAGCAACACTAAAAGCAAAGCCATTAAGGCTAATATATGGTGTTTGCCATTTTCAATGCATTTATAACTTCATAAGTGTTACACTTAATAGGTTCCATGTGAGTTTTGGTGTGAACACTCTGTTATCCACATGGGCACTTTTCACCTTCTAACTTGAGAAGGGTTTTTCCCCATGTGAATACCCACCAATGGGTGTGGTATTTAGTACCTTAGGGATTGTGCTTTCACATCATTTTCACATGGTGGATGAGGCATTCTCTCACTCTCTTCTCTCTTGATGTTCACTTGGTCACTTTGAGAGAGAGTGTGTGTGTGTGCATGCACATGTTGTGCTAAATCCTAACTTGACAATAGTATCAAAGCTATTCCAATTTTCGCTTATTAGCCACCGTGACCACCATCACTGCCTAAGCTGCCATTGATTGAGCCTTGCACTCGATTGTTCTTCTCCTTGTAAGTTGTTGGACATACCTGAAATTTGTCTACGTTGATCAAGTCGTCCTCATGGATGCATGCATGCATGCTGTGCCAACTATCCCATCCTCAATCTGCTGTCCCTAGCCTCTCACTTCATATGCCCTAGCCTTGCCATGTCACAATTGCCCCTCATAGTTCATAGTACATACTTCAAAGTCCACAACCTGCGTATGCTTCAAAGTCAAAAATAATAAATTCAACTTTCTCCCCAATCTTAATTATTAGCACTAATCCTATAAACAAACTCGTGTTCATGTACAACCCCTTCACATGCACAAAATGTAGGATTCTTTGCAACAGATTTCAATTTCTCTAGGAAATTTGGGGCTTCTGTCGAGAAACCTTGAATTTCAACAAAATTTTGGGGATATTGTATTCGATGCTCAAAATTGCCTAATTTCACACTTTTTTTTTGGATATTTTCACAATTGAGCCCAAATTTTACAAAATGTTAGTAAATAAATTTGGGACTTTTGTGAAATTTTTTCAAATTCATTGATATTGAAGCAAATTACACCTTCTACATTGACATTTGCAAATATTGGAGCCTTTTTGGTTGCAAATACTTCTTTACTAATATCAATATGTTTGTTAGCCTTTTCTTTGCTTCATTTTTGTGCTACCCTTGTACTTGTACTTTGGACAACAACTGGTCACAAATACTAGCAATTTGCAACAAGGCAAGGCAGGACGAAATGATTTGCTCAATATATTTAGGAACTCTGACACATTGGATTGGAACTAACAAATGGACATACTGGAGTGGTCTCACAATCTAGGGTATCATCTATTGAAGGGGGTAATACTTTCTTCCCAATTCTAGCTATCATCCACCATCACCAGTGGATATTGTACTCTAACCCCTCCTACACTTCCCACTGCATATCAATGGAGATGATATGGTCATGATGTCCAAGCTCATGCTTTGATTGCACTCTCATGCAAAAGACATGTTATCCTGCATATTAGAATGTGCACAATGGCCAAGGGTGCTTGGGATAAGCTTCTTCATTGTATTAGGTGTGCAATGAGGTTCATGTAGCCTATTTGCACAAATAATTGAAAATGGAGCACATGACAAAGGGTGATTCAATGGATGCATACATTATAGGTATTAAGGACACGACAATGCATCTTGCAAATATGGATGAAATAATTCTTGATCCTTCTCTTGTTTTTATAGTTTTGACTAGCCTACTTGATACTTATCAAAGTTTCTCCACTATACTTCTCTTATTCACAAGAGGAGATGCCAACATATACACATTTGATACATTGATGTCATTCCTATTGCAAGAAGAGCAATCACAAGTAAATCCCTCTAACATAAGTATGGACAATGAAGCATTTGCAACCACCCATAGGGACAAAGGAAAGTCATGTTGGCAGCTCTCAAACTCAAAGGATAAAGGTAAAACAGCTTCCTCCACAGACTCTTCAAGTACCAAGGATGATGGTGCTAATAAAAAGAGATACAATTATTGCAAAAAAAGAGGGCATGTTATTGAAGAATGTAGAAAGAGGATGGGAAGTGAAAAGAGGAAATAATTGGGCATGAGTGTTGCTGAAAATTTAGCAAGTGCAAAGGATGCAACAACACATTTAGCAAGTTTGGACATTGGCCAATCTTATGCTTTTGTTGTGTGCTGTTTTTTATCCTTTTTTACATGCACATGGTTTATCAATGGCTAAAAAGGTGAATCTATGCATGCTAATCAAAACTTACAACTTGTCCGCATAGTGATGTTTATGGATCTATACATGTCAAATCCATTGAAGGATACTCGCTAACTTCATTCATGATATGATTCGTCATTTTTAGACATATGCTTTTAGATGAAATCTTCTTCTTCTTCTTCCACACAAAATAACTAAGTCTATAACATGATAAAAGACTAATACGAAAGTACCACAACATATGTGCATGTGGTTTTTAAGTGTGTACCCACTAAGAAAAGAAGAGGTGGCACAATGAATGTGCCATAACCAAGGATGTGGACTATGTGGGTGTAGTCCACCTATAGAATCACTAGCATATTCTCATGTCAGTCACATAACATTCCAGTGAATAATAACATGTCACATTACTAAGGCATGTAATGGATGCTAGCTCATGTAGAGCTTGACATCTCAATACCCCTGTCGTGAGTTGGTGAACTCCAAGCATATAGTCCTGAAGCGTTAAAGCTTCTCATCCCCCAAGGCCTTCATGAAGATGTCAACATCTTGATCCTCTGTGTTAACATAAATCAAGTCAACATCACTTGCGAGAACCCACTCCCAAATGAAATGGTAATGGACCTCTATGTGTTTGGTCCATGCATGATGCAATGGGTTCCTAGCCAATTGAATGCTACTAATGTTATCACAATAGATGATAACCTTCTTGTCCACCTTCATTCCTAAATCACCAAGTAGCTTGCATAACCAAGCTACCTTATATGCTACAATTGCAGCACCTCTATACTAGACAAGGCAATTGTTAGTTATTTCTTGTTTCTCCAAGTAACAACAGTACTATTGAAGGAAAATATAAAATCACTGGTAGATCTTCTCTCTGAAATACTACCAGCCCAATTTGCATCTGTGTAACCATGCAAGTCCAACGATACACTTGCACCATAGAACGCTTTATAGTCCAATGTGGACTTGACATAGTGCAATGTGTATTGTACTGCATCCAAATGTGGCTTTCGTGGAAGCTATATAAACTGACTCTCCAAACCAACTATGCAGTTTAGGTTTGGCCTAATGATCATCAAATGGATACGGCTACCCACAATCTTTTGACACATAGTGGCATCCTCAATCAAGTTACCCTCATGTGCACTAAGCTTAGCATTAACATCCAAAGGTATAGAAATAGACTTGCATATTGTCTTTATGCCAACTATACTTTTTTAACATATCCAATGCATATTGTCTTTGTGACAACTATATATTGTATGGAGTCCTGATTATATTTATGCCAAGAAAATAGTGTAGCTTCCCCAAAGACTTCATCTCAAATGACGTCTTGAGGAGACCCTTCACATGGTCAATCTCTGTCTTATTACCATCCACAATGATCAAATCATCCACATGTATAGTAATAACCACAATACCTATATCACTCTTACATACATAGAGTGAGTGAGCAGCCTGTGCTCTGCAAAATCTAACACTAACAATGTATTTTGCAAACATGTCATGCCATTCCATGGGTGCTTGCTTTAGCCCATACAAGGTCTTACAAAGACTGCATACATAATGTAGATGCCTCTCGTCTACACAACCACATGGTTGCTCTACATAAACTTACTCTTACAACTCTCGTTGCAAGAAGGCATTCTTTACATCCATTTGATGCATGATCTAACCCTTTAATATAGCCACTACTATGACAGTCCCCCCTTACATCCCCTTATATATTGAGATGATGAGCTCTACATGAGTTGGCATCTACTACGTTCCTTAGTGATATGATAGGATATTATTCACTAGAGTGTTAGGTGACCAACATGAGAATATGCTAGTGATTCTACTACTGGACTACACCCATGTAGTCTATACTTGGTCATAGCACATTTATTATGCCATCTCTTCTTTTTTTTGCATGTGCATACTTAGTGACTACATGTACATATGTTGTGGTACTTTCATATAAGTCTTTCATCATGTTGTAGACATACTTTTTGTGTGTGAAGAAGAAGGATTTTTTTGTGAAGAAGAAGAAATAAAGATAAGAAAATTTCAACCCTATCTCTCTGTGTTCTCAAGTCTCCATTGATTGTGTGTGTGTGATATTGGGTGCTTCATCTGTCTCCCTTCTATTCTATTTTCATGATATCAGAGTCATCCCATGGCTAGGAGGAGCTCGATTGAAGACTGAGGTGAAGGCATTGGAGCATGAAAGTAGGAAAGTAAGCAACAGCTAAGAGGCTCTTCCATCTTGCTTGATTTTTCATAGGTTATAGTTGCATGCAAGAGGCTCTTAAGGCTCGTAAGGCTGTAGTCTTTGATTGTAGTAAAACTTGGTGAATAGGTAGAATAGACTATATACTCTCAATCAGCCTTGTAAGGCTTACTGTAGTGATTTTTGGCTTCTGAGGTAATTTCGGCCTCTATTTTGGATCTCAAATGGTCTAGAAGACAACAATTTTTGGGTATACTCTAGTTTCAACTGTGTTTATCATTTATAGGTGCACAAATATAGATTTTGAATTTGTAAGATTTCATGCATTTATTGGGTTATAGTCACAAAAGGCATTTGCATATAGATTGCCAATCATAGTTATTATTGTGTAGTCACTAAAAAAGACTACACATTTAGTTGTGGTGCATCTAGTATTAGCTTGTTTGCACATTGTAGGTTTTTGCAAGGTTTTCTATTTTATCAAAATATCTAACAACTTCAACTAGATTATCAACAAGAAGCTTGATAAGAATAATTATCCTACATGGAAGTTTAGGATGATAAATTTCTTAAAGGAAAAAGTGTTTGGAGTTACATTGAGACATGGTTGTAGCACCTAAAGTTCGTGTACAAAATGTTATTTGCAGAACAATTAAATGCTAAGGAAGTTTGGGAGTAGACATAGAGTGAAGTCATGCATTGGCTATGTGTCAATGTTATATATAGCATGATGGGCTATTTAGAAGAATCCAAAACCCCTCCTATTGCATGTAAGATTTTGGCAAGGCTATTTGAAGTAAATACAAAGGCCAAAAAGCTGTAGCTCGAGTCAAAGTTGAACAAAGTGAAAAGAGTGAATCTGTCTATTAATAATTACACCTTCAAGATCAAGAGTATTGTGGAAGCTCTTGGATCTATTAGTGTAGTCATTAATGATGATGATGTTGTGTGTATATGCTTAGATGGACTTGGAGATGAATACAAGAGCTTCAGGTAATCTATGAATACAAGGGATGATATCCTTGATTTTGCAGACTTGATTTCTATACTGATACTTGAGGAGAAGAATCTTGGCTTGGATTCCTCTTCTTCTCAAAGCACAAACAAGTTTTAACATGTTTTTTACTCTACTAGCAGAGGTAGAGGTCATGAAGAGGCCACGGTGTTAGTCGTGGTCAAGGTTATGATGCACATAAAAGAGAGAAGGACAGTCACGCAGAAGGGGGACCCAAAGAGGGCAAGTTGCAAATGCTAATAGGCAATATAATTTTGGTGATAGCAAACACCGCTTGCATGTCTCTTTTATTCCATTGACTCACCTATGTGTGGCATCTTCACATGCATGTAATTTTTCAATTACAAATCGCATGTGACTAAGTTCAGCGCTCGAGAATGATGTTACAATATTTTTTGGGGGTTCCTATGTATTGAATCTATTTCTCTAGTTAGACTTTGGATACTTGATGCCTTCATGCCATTTTTTTCTTATAGCATTTTGAGATATGCTTTCATTCTCGGGTTCAGCTTTTACCACTTTGGTGTAGTCAATCTATTGTCAAGAAGTCGTGTTTTGGTTTTTGCTTTAAATTTGGCCTTTGTATGCAAATTACCTTTCACTTTTGTTGTGACTAGTTTTGAATTCTTTGTTAGCCAAGGGTTGACATCTTTATCCCTATAACCATTCAAATTATGACTTGATCCTAGCTATCCCATCATGAACTAGAATGCCTTCCATCTTTGAGGATTGTAGATCCGTAAGGATTTGTTATATTCATCACCCATCCATGTTGTAGTTAGTTGATTCCTTTGATCTAGTTTGTCATTGCACTCATTGTTAGAGTCATATTTTCCCAATAGGTTAGATGCTAGGCTAATATGATAATCAGATAGCATTTAATGCCACTTGGTCCATTTCCAACCCACGTACTTGAACAACTATTTGAATATAAGCATGTTTACTTCAAGTTGTCCTTTAAGCACCAACACCATTTTGCAAGTATCTCAAGTTTGTTAAAGGGATTTTGGAATCCTCTTGTCTGTATCTACATTGATGGTTCTAGATTCTTCATAAGCACTTGCACTAAAATTGATTATTTGAAAGTCTTAGGCATTGGCCTAGGAAGCTATTCCAATCCCTTTTGCTCATTATTTGTTGGCCTCAATAATATCTCTCTTTTATAAATAACCAAATAACCAATGGTGGATTTCCAATTTATGAATCCATTCCCATTCATCTCTTAGATAGAGGATGTAATTGTTTAGTGGTTTAGATGCTAGTGGATAGGTTATATCCCCTCCTAATATGCTAGAGATAACTTCTAGGCTCATTGGAGTTGTTTTCTTACTTTAATCTAGAATCATATTGGGTCCTCATTATTTCCTAGGAAGACATTAATTTTCCTAGTCCTTTATGAATTGATGTCATGCATCCATGGATGATGAGAAATAGATCATAGTCTAAAACTTTCACTACTACAAAGAACTAGAAATAATACACCCACAATCTTAATAGGCTTGTCTTTCAAGACCCTTGGTGGGCACTTGAAAACAACTAGCCATTGTAAGGTATAAGTGTACAGGGTCCCCCAAAGCTTGAATAATAGCTTGATTAACTATACTAAGTCAAGCGTTTGTATTTATAATTAGAAGAAATTCTGAGTGAGATTTTTTGAGCAAGTAAAAAACTGAACAATGCTTACCAATTTATAAAGCATGGTTTGACACTCACTTGATAGACTCATAAATGACATTAGGTTAAATTCATTTTTTTTAAATTCACTAAGGCACATGAATTGAATTCACAAAATTATTAGTTTGGCATTACATACTTTTGTTCTATGAAAAGAATAGTCACTATGCTTAAACTACTTCGCAGTGGTAAGTGTGTAGTGTTAAGTACACATTTACACAACACAAAATCTAAAAGATCACTTGTAAACTCTTGAGAGAATGAAAATAGATGGTTAGATCCACGTAAGTAGAGCCTCTCTATCATCATTCTCATGTGTTTTAGCATATTCATGATCTTTGAAAGAAGCACAGTTCTCATAACCAATATATTGGTGAATATCATGCTCTAACTATACCCTAAAGTCCAACCTTGAATGTATGGTCTCAATGATACTTAACAACACCTCTAACTCCTCAACATCATCCTTAGTGTATATCCCATCATCAACATCCTTGGATGAGGTATACACCATCATTGAACGTCCTCAATGGTTCCTCAACCTCACAGAGGTTTATCATTACAAGGATATCTACTATTCCATTTAGTTAATTAGCTCAATCCAACGTGCCACCATTGATGCAATCCTCTTATGAATTTCCTCCCAAACCCATATTGATACTTCAATCCTTACAATAAGTCTACTTTAATTAGTGTCTCAAAAGACAATATTGAGGAAGTGAACTGGAAAGGGAGAACAATAATGAGAGGCAACACATTTACGTACTTGGGCCACCCTCTTGGTATAGATGTGTAGGAAAGTAGTAGAGCTACTTGGGTGATGGAAAACTTAAGAGAAAAAGTCAAAAAATGAAAAATATAATGTTGGCCTTTACATGTTAGACTCAAATTATTGAATATTTTCATATACCTAGCCCTAACATTTGATCTCCCTCTAATATTGTGGAATAGTAAGCTTCAAAAACTGTGGGACTCTCTTATAGGAAATTTTCTTTGGGGTAACACAAATCAAGGTAGATACATGGCTCCTATTTCAATGAACAATTTAAAGCTCCCAAAATGCACGGGTGGCCTTCAACTATTGGATCCAAGGGAGGATGTATTCCACTCATAGCTAAAATTCTCAACAAAGGTATTGATCCATGCTATTTAAATTAAGCCTCTATAGTTTTCATTTTACAATAATTAACTCTCGTAAAAGATTTCCCTTTCAACTTTTTAAAACATCTTTGTTTGGACTACAAGTTTAGTTGTTACATGCATGACATTGCACAATCAATCAAAAATATTTTTCTTTTATTAGTTTTCTCATTTAAATGTGAAAGTAATAACATCTTTGTTTGAGTTAAAGGTTCTTCTCTTAGATGCATTTGGTTATATCAATCAAAATTAGCAAAAGGTTAGTGTTTACCACATTACCTAAATTTTATATACTAAGTTTTGAAAGAACAAGTGTGAGATATTAAAAATGTTATAAACATTGTGGAAGGAAAAAAGAGTTTTGAAAATTCATAGTAAAAGGCCATTACTCTTACAATGCGAAATTAAGGGGCATTACTTAAATGCCACTGCGGGAACTTGCAAGGAAATGATGAACAGAGCAGTCTTCGCTAGGGAACTAGGAGCACCCATTATCATGCATGACTATCTAACTAGAGGATTCACCACAAATACTAGTTTGGCTTTTTACTGTAGAGATAATGGGTTGCTTTTACACATTCACCGTGCAATGCATGCTGTGCTACTTTGATAATGTGCTTAATAATTTCTTTTTTAATGAAGTAGTCACATATTTAGATAGTGCCAATAAAAGTTTTTGGCAAGAACTGCCATAAAGGTTGGCGTTGTTCATGTGCTTTCCAGTGTGTTTTGGTTCCCCTAGATTGACTTGTAAAAGAAAAGAGAGGGACTCATATGTAAATCTATCGTGAGCCATAGAAGATGCACCTCAAATTGGCTCACCCAACAAGTAGCAAAAGAGACACATTAAAGGTCATCATGGTGCATGCATTCCCAATGGCCTTACTTGTAATCATGTTGGACATAACATGCACTTTGTCATGGTTCTCGGCATCCTAATGGACACTACCATAGTCATCATTGTGTTAGCCACCTTCAACAATACCTACCTTCACCTGCTCTTCCAAAACACACTACCACATGCTAGCTCCCCCCCCCCAATAGGCCAACTTCATGTGGTGCACTACGTTAGAAATCAAGCTCCACCTGTATCTCTTTATGTGTGTGACTGACCGACACCAGCTAGATACAGCTATACATGTGTGTGACATTAATAATTCGGGACCTAACCATAGTTAAAACCTAGTGTAATGATCTCTCTTTCAGTTAGTAGTCAGATAATGGAATAGTGAAGAGGATGAAGATGAGTTGAAGCTCATGGTTCTGCACCACTCTCTATCTCTCCCTCTCTTTCAATATGGTATCAGAGCAATCATGGATGGGCTCTCTGGAGCATGGAAATAGTTGAGCTAACCCTAGATCTTGGAGATAATGTGTGTCAATTGAAAGAGTAGGTTGCTACTGAGCTTCTGTGAAGGTATGTACCAAACTTGTGTGACTTCCATTCATGGAATAGTTGATCAAAGCTTGTTGGGGGGACTTTCCAAGGCCTATTTGAGCACTATAGTGCTACTCATGACCATCATCATCATCAAGAACAAGAAGAAGAAGCTGATGGCTTGAACTATGTGATTGCGCCTGCTAAGGCAACCTCCTGTCTTGCTTGCAAATCATACATTGGGAGCTTATTGGAGTGCTCTATTGCTTGTGCACACACCTTTGGAAGGTGTTGAAGGCATCTAATCATAAAATGCTTGATGTTGAGCTCATCATTGGGTTGTGTGAACAGTTTTACAAATCTAGAATGAGGGCTAAATTGTTGTATATTGACTGGACAGCATGTACTTAATCATGTTTGACACACTGAAGCTCTCTGACATGTACTCAGGCATCATTGAAGCATAGGTATATGCAAGAAGGACATACACACTTGTTCTTGTGCCTTGGAGTTGAAATTTGGAGGTCAAATCATTGAGATCTGGGAGCCCTTTACAAGCTGAAAACTATCATAGATCTGTGAATAGCAAGCATTGTTTGTACTTGAAGCATTACTTGACATTGGTTGGTTCCTATGAACTATATGACTTGGGATATGTCTACTGAATGTCTGGAGGACTAAGACAAGCTTTGAATGCTACTGAAAACTCAAGTCTAGAGCTGAAAACAAATACATTTAAAATGTCTTGGTTGGTTACAAGCAGGGAATGCAGTCCATGACTTTGCTCCTTAAAGACAGAGTGCCTATGGTTGTATGTATAGTCATGTACTGATCCCCACACAACACTGAAGCAAATGTATGAAGGGGTTTGGAGACATTTTAGAGCTGGATAAACTTTGTTTTGCTAAGTATTTGTTGACTGCAACCTGCAAGCAAGATATTTGACACTTGTACCTAATGTATATGCACTGATATGTGCTCGAATGATCATGTATGGAACCATATATGCACTAGTAGATATTCTCAAGATTTTGGAGTATATATGACATGTATACATATCAGTTTTAGCTTTGAATCAGCTGTTGATCACTAACAGTTTATAGATTTCAGACTACATGTATGTACTTTGATAGTAAGGTTGCATGAGACAGAGTTAAAGCAACTACATGGTCTATGTATTGACAGATGTACATATGGGTTATGTCACATGTTTGTGGATGGTTTTGAGATATTGATGGGCTGAAATACCCTGGTTTTAATAGTGAATTTGTTGTAAAAAACTATCATGCTGCAGTTGGTCAATGAGACTTGTTGGCTTGCAAGGCATTGTTTATTGCAACATGGCAAATGCATAGGGCACTGACAACATTACCCAGATTGTTGGTGAGAAGTTGGATAACAAGAATTTTGCATTGTGGAAATTCAGAATGAAGAACTCAAGGAGATTCATTGATTCACCGTCAAATAAAGATAGGTTGGCAGAGGATATTGGGATCTATACAGTGGTGATGAAACTGAACCTGAATTGCCTGAACGACTGATGCATGATCAGAGAAGAGCTCATAAAAAGTGGACAGAGAGAGTATGCAAAGTGCTACATTGGTTTTCCTTATGTATATCTGATGCTATGGCAATACAGATCACTAGATGTGATTCCTCGAAGGATGCTTGGGACATACTCATGAAGAACTATGGAAATGTAACACATGCACGGAAGATTCAACTAAAATAGCATGATCAACTAGCAAAGTAAAAAATAGCATATGGTTGCATTGTCTAGTACAAAAGCTGAGTACCAAAGTGCCGGCCTTAGCAGCTTGTGAAGCTGTTTGGTTGCTAAAGTTACTGAATGACTTGGGGATACACTTGGACAGCAAAGTGAAGCTGCATTGTGATAATCTTAGCAATGTGATACTTGCAAGCAATCATGTCTACCATGCAAGATCTAAACATATTGAAGTACATTACCATTTCATCAGAGAAATGGTACTAGCAGAGCAAATTGACTTGATACATGTGAAGATTGAAGACTAGGTAGTGGATATCTTTACCAAATCACTTGGTAAAGAAAATTTCATCTATTTTAGGCAACTACTTGGAGTATTGCTGATGGTTTGAGCTTGAGGGGGAGTGTTAGAAATCAAGCTCCACCCATATCTCTTTATGTGTGTGACTGACCGAGACCAGCTGGATACAGCTATACATGCGTGTGACATTAATAAGTCAGGATATGACCATAGTCATATGATGGTTAGTGAAACCTAGTGTAATACTCACATGGCCGCACATCTACACTTAGCACGTTGGTGGTCATTATGATACTCACATGGCCACTGACTTATCACTTATTATATTTAGTTTGTTACACCTACCTACAGCTTGCAAAGATATAGCGCCAATCGATTAGTGTAGTCTGTTATGCACTGTTTGACTTAGTAGGCCACTTTCCTTTATATTGTATCTTATCTATACTTTGTGTACATTGTATAGTGTGTGGAAGAAGAAGAAGAAATCAGCAAGAAAACGTTTTGGCCTCCATCTCTCTTCTTGTGTTCTTGAATGAGCTTTCTCATTTGTATACAGTGTGTGTTTGGTGCAGCACCTCAAGCAAGTCTCCCCACCACATGATTCTTAACATGGTATCAAAGCTGGGCCACTAAGAGAGGCTGATTTTGAAGATTGAAGTGAATGATAAAAAGCAAGGTTTGAGCAAACAAGCAACGGGTAATAAGCTCTCCCATTCTTCCACTCTCTCTCTTGGATAGTGCCTCTAGAGGCATTGAAAGCAGGGTAGAGTGAAAAATCTCAGATTGCTGTGAGATTTGTTGTGCGAGCAAAGCACTGTATATTCTGCAAATATGCTCTTTAGGACTTTTTCACATATCGTTTTAGCATCTGGGATCATTTTAGACCCCATTTTAGAGCCAAGGTTGCGGACAATAGTTTCAAGGTATACTATGATTTCAGCTATATTGACCAAAAGTGGATGCACATGTTACAGATTTTGAATCTGTAATTTTTGAGGTGTTTGCCAGGAAGCAAACATAAGGTTCATTTGCAAACAGATTGCAGATTACATGTACTATTGAGCAATCAGTGAAAAAGGTTGCCTGGTGTATTGTTGTGCACTAGTTGTAAAAGGCTGCAGAAGACTAGCTTGCTGTGTTGTATCCTTTTTTGTGATAATGGCAGAGCACAGTGGAAATCCCATTATTGAGAAGCTCAACAAGAACAACTACCCTTCATGAAAGTTCCGTGTGACGAACTTCCTCATTGGAAAGGGCCTTTATGAATTTGTTTCAGGTGAAGAAAAGGAGCTAGAGCTGGGTATCCCTTCGATTGCAAATGAATTAAAAGTATGAAAAGAATGGAATGCAAAAGACAAAAAGATGATGTACTAGCTATCTGTAGTAATTGATAATACGATATTGGGACATATCAGGAATGCAAAAAATTCACATGCAGCTTGGACAATTTTTAAGAATATGTTTTCAGTAAATACAAAGGCACGAAAGATTCAACTCAAGCAAGAGTTGAATACCTTAAAGAAAGGAAAAATGTGTGTTAATGAGTATGTTTTGAAGGTGAGAAGCATTACAGATGCTTTAGCAATAATTGATGCAATGCCTAATGATGATGATTTGGTTTCATCCACTTTGAGTGGCCTTAATAATGAGAAGGCATGGAAATCATTTGTTACTTCAGTATACATACGGAAGCCATTTTCAGATTTTAATGAGCTGATCTCTCTCATGATTACCAAAGAGATCAATATGCAGGGTAACTCATCTGAAAAAATGATGAACAGGTCCAAGAATTTTACTCAAGTTTAGGAAGGGGACGTGGTAGATCCTCTTTGAGAGGCCATGGTATGGGACGTACTAGCGATAACCAGCAAAACAGGTTCAATCAGCAATTTGGTGAAATGCAGGTTTCAGGAGGCTAGGAAACGTTAGAGACAAAGGGAGCTCTAGAGGAAGAGGTGGATGGCAAAATAGAGGTTCTGGAAATTTTGCTATTATTTGTAATTATTGTGGCAAGACGTGTCATATTGCAACCCATTGTTATGCTAAGAAGGATGATATTCGCAGTGGTAAATTGTAGCAAGGAAACTATGCATCGTCTTCACGAGAGAATGAAGAAAAAAATGAGCATCTGTTTGTTATGTAGCATATGATGAATGCAGTTACGGGAAAGGGGACACATGATGATGTATGGTATGTCGATTCAAGTGCATCTAATTATATGACCAGTCATGTTGAATGGTTTGGAGAGATGCACGACTTACAAAATCCAGGTTATGCCACCCAATTTCACACATTGGAAAGGTTCTCTTATCCTTGTATGATGGCCAAACACAGAGTCTGACAAATGTATTACATGTGCCATCAATCACAAAGAATCTAGTATCTGTTGGCCAAATAGTAAAGCAAGGGTTGCAAATTCGATTCAATGCAAAATGTTGTTTTGTAGAAGACTTTAATGATAAGTGCAGGTTGGTCGCAAAAGGAAGTAGAGTTGGCCGCATATTCACTTTAGATGCTGGAATTCCTATAATGGATGCTGCTATGTATGCTAAAGGAAAAGGAGCCACCACAATTGAGATTGTAGTACCTTGCGAGTCGTTGTATCTTTGTTGAAGTGTCCTCCAGTAATTCCACCATGTGCCTCTATTTAGCACCTCATGTATCTCATGCTCACATACACATCTCTGTAGTAGGCCATCTTGTCCTAATATATAGAGTTGGCTGGCGATCAATTGATAAGGTTGAATCTTAAGGATAAGGCGCCTTAGCCAAGCCTTTTCAATAGGTCTCTCTAGTAGTCTGTGCTCTAGGATCTAGACTATATCATTAGTCCAATAAGGCGTCAAGTTAGCTCTGAATAAATCCTTCTCACTGGACACGTTAAAGAGGTGTGCATCGGGCAGGTCATCTATAATTTCCTATCCAATGGCCTCTCATGTGGGTATGTGGGACATGTGATCTGTCATGTAATATTGCTTACCCTTGCATACGACCACAAAAAAGTAAACTCTAAAAGCAAAAGCAGCTAATCAAGCAATGTGTTCACTGGTAGCACAAGGATTGTTGACAAGATAAAGCAAGGCTTGATGGTTAACAAAGAAGGCAAAGGGCATGGCTAGAAGATAATTCCGAAATTTCTTTACAACAAATACTATGGCCAAACCTTCCCTCTCCATTGTGGAGTAATTTATCTTCGTATCTGTGAGTTGTCTACTAGCAAAGCTCACTATATAGTCAAGGTTATGTTCACCAAGATGGCACAAAACGGTTCTAATGGCAGACTTTGACACATCAATATGCACATGGAATGTTATGTTCCAGTCTGGGGCTCGTAGAATTGGTACACTAGTAAGAATCTTTTTCAACTTCTCATAAGCGTATTGGCACTCCTCGGTCCACTCCAATACAATTATCAACTTGTAGAGTGGTTTAGGAATCAATGCATAGTTTAGAATGAAGTGCCGATAGTATCCTGTGTGTTCTAGGAAGCACTACACTCCCTTATAGTTAGTTGGTGGTGGTAAGTTGACAATAACCCTGATCTTCGAGAAGTAAGTGGCAATGCCATTCTTGGACACCACGTGCCCTAAGATGCATTCATGCTTCACCCAAAATTCGCACTTTAGGGGATTCAAAGAAAGACTATAGAGCTTACATCGTTGAAAGACTGCGCGAAGCTTGTCCAAGCGCTCTTTCCAGTTAGAGTGCATACATAGATCCTCAACAAATACTTCTAGCTCTCGTTTAAGCATGTCCTTGAAGATGATACACATTAGACATTGAAAGGTAGCATGAGCGTTTATCAGCCCAAACGTCACAACCATGCACTTGAATATATCAGGGTGTACTTGGACTTGGTTGTAACCTAAGAAACTGTCCAAGAAACTGTAGATCTCTTTTTCTACTACTCTCTCAAGTATATGCTCCGTATAGGGCAACGGGTAATTATATATCTTAGTCATGGCATTGACCTTCTTGTAGTTCACACACATTTGGATTTTTCCATTCTTTTTCAAGACGATCACAATGGGTGACACCCAGTCAGTGTGCTCTATCTCGTAGATAAATCCTGCCTTCAATAGCCTATCAATCTCTTCCTTCACAGTGTGAGCATGTTTTGGATTCATCAGGTAAGGTCGTTGCTTGTCAGCATTCCATTAGGAGTCATTGGGATGTTATGTGTCACGACCCTCGAATCGACTCCTCTGAGTTCATCTAAGGACCACACAAACATGTCTATGTACTCTTGCAAGAAGGCAATAAGATTGGCCTCTTCTTGCTTAGTCAGGTTGTTAGCCATAAACACGGGACGAGATGAGGCTTCTCCCCTTCCCTTGTCAAATCGACTTCCTTGACTTTGGCAGGTCCTATTGGTTCACTCATTTGTCCTTGTCTTTTTGAGCCCAACAAGATCACTACCCTGTCCGCTTTCTTAAATTTAGTGAAACTCTTTGGTAGCTCTTTGGGTTTCTTTTGTTGCTCAACTTCCATCCCTTTTGGTTGTCCTCCCTTTCCCTTCTTCAATTGTCTATGCCTTAGGTGGACCGAAAAGTTCCCTTTTGTTTGTCCGGAAGTTGAAAAGTGTGTCATGGTAGCTAAATTTATAGATTTTGACATCACGAAACCAATCATCTAAACAGATCTCAAATCTGAGTTCGTTTGCCCCTCCAAAATCGAAAAAACCACTTCGACCAAAGTGTGAACTCAAAAATGTGAACCTATTTTTGTAAAAGCTTAAACTTTAAGCTTAATGAAGCTTTATGAATGAAAAGTCACAATTGCTGAAAACGTGGGGGAGGTGGGTGTGTTTTTTTCGGCGCTCCCAAATTTCTATTTTTTAATGATTTTTGGGATCAGCACCATCTTGTATCCTTTTGGCAACATGATGCATCAATTCTTCGCCCTCCATCACTTCAAAAATAATAAAAAATGATGCATTCTACAAAAAGAACTAATTTTAGTCTTTCTCTCTTCTCTCTCCTCTTGTGGTTTGTTCTCATGGATCGATGTAAAAGAGAGGGGGATGGGCTGATATGGATGTTTTTTATCGTACGATGATGCGAGAGTAAAAAGAGACATGAATTGAGATTGGCACATTGTTAGTGGTTGTAGATGAGTGTTAATGGGTCTCCAACGTCAAAATATGTATGTCATAATGAGCGATTTTATGAGAAAAATATAGATTTTATCATTTTATGATCAACTTTGTTTGAAATGGTTAGCAATGATTGTATTTGATTGCCCATTCTTTGATTGATTAGTCATGTTGAAGTCGGCCAGATTTGGCAGGTCGGCCAGATCTGGCCAAGTCGGAAAGATTTGGCAGGTCGGCCAGTTTTCTGGCCTGCGGCTATATATAGCAGCCCCCCAGTCATTTCCAGCATTGTCTTCTGCAGGTTCAGCACACTCTCCGTCCTCTCCCACTCCGGCATTGGTGCTGCCATTGCTTTCAGTCTATTCTGGTGCCCTCACTGACGCTCCGGGCTGCGTGCAGGGACTGATCAGTCCATTTCAGTATATTCAGCATTCATCTCAATCAGTGCAGACTTTCTTCCTTCATGCCCTGCTTTCTCTCTCCCCTCCTCTGTGTTCGTGTTCTTCTTCCGTTGTGCACTCTCACATGGTATCATTGCCTGATTGAGAGCACGGAGGACATAACCAAGTGGAGAGATACCTCACTTCTGCTGTTGTCATCCCATCCTCAACTACCCAGGCGGCCCTTGTAGGAGGCCCTTCTTCCTACGTTTGCTGTAGACGCCTTCTTCCGAGGCTGCCACGTCAACCAGCGACCTTTTTTTTTGCCCTGCGTTTTCCATCAGGTTGTCCCTCCTTCTGCTGGGCAACACATCATCAGGCTGCATTTTGCAAATCTGATGGTCGCTACCACTCTTGGCGGCACATTTTCTGCTGGCGACTCATTTCCTGGTTGCATCTTGGTGCTGGCGGCTTCTTTTCTGGTGATCTTCATCAGTTAGCTTTGCGTTTTGCAGATCCAGGTGTTTGTAGGCTATCACAGCCTGCGTCTTGGTGGTTGGTGACCATACTGCTGGTCATATTTCGGCTTCGGCACAGTTTTCTTTGGTTTTTTGGTATTTTGCAGATTGGAAGATGTCTTACCAGTTTTCAGGCTTTGACGACTCAGAGGATGAGCTCCTTTCTCATCATTCCTCTGAGCGGAGGTGGGATTATCAGGAGTTTCGACGTCGGGAGGAGCCTCCTTGCACTCATCCTTCTTCAATCCATGCATCTCAGAGGGTTCCATCTACCGTGAAGGTATCTTCCGTGAAGACTGCTTCAGATGTGCGGATGCCTTCCTTGATTCCCTCGATTCAGGTGCCAATTCTCCCTTCCTTTCCGAAGGAAGATAAGTTGGATGGTTCCAACTTCTCCCTCTGGTCGTGCAAGGTGGCATGCATCCTCGATACATTCGACCTTTGGAAGCTTGTTTCTTCGCCCATCGACCGTCCCCCCGTGGATTCGTCCGATGGCACCTCTATGGACCGTGCAGCCTTGTGGGATAGGCTCAACTCTTGAGCCAGTTTCTTTCTTTTCATGAGTCTATATGATTCCGTTCTTGTACATGTTCACATGTTACAGACCGTGGCGGAAGTGTGGAAGAAGGTTGCGTCTTTGTATCAGCACAAGACGTTTGCCCACAAGATTTCCTTGGAGAAGAAGTTGCGGATGCTCAGTCTTGATGATTCTTCTTCCATGAAGGAGCACATCACGAAGATGGAGGACATGCGAGGCGAGTTAGCCTCTCTTGGTCGTATGATATCGTCTGAGGATATGGCGATGATTCTGTTGACTCAGCTGCCATCACCCCGTTATGATGTCTTCTATACCAACCTCATCACCTCGAGGACCCGTGAGACACTCCTATGGGAGGAACTTTCCCCGCTTGTCTTGGAGCATGACGAGCGACTCAAAGAGGCGGGAGCCAATGGCTCCACCAAGGCTTTTACGGCAGGAACAGGTGGTGGCAAGAAGAAGAAACAAAAGAAGGAGAAGGCCAAGGACAAGAAGGAGAAGGACAAGAAGGATGTGAAGGAGAAGAAGCCCAGATGTCCCCACTGTGGGAAGGGCACTCATCCCGAGGAGAAGTGTTGGCAGAAGTATCCCCATTTGAAGCCCAAGGAGAAGGACTCGAAGGCGGCCCCAACCACGACAGAGTCTGCGTTTGTGCATGTCTTTGTTGAGGAGGATATAGCCCTAGCTTCTACCATTCTAGAGAAGCCTTGGCTCGTAGACAGTGGAGCATCTTCACATATGACCTTCCGACAGGATTGGCTTCAGGATCTTTGTTCCCGAGGGGGTATTGTCACCATTGGTGACAATTCTACAGTTCCTGTTCGAGGCGTGGGGACTCTACCTATGTTTTTTGACAGGCGGTCTTCCTCTGCCAAAGTTCTCTATGTCCCTGATTTGTGTTTTAACCTATTGTCTGTGCATGGCCTTACTCAGCTAGGTACCCGAGTCATTTTTATTCAGGATGCAGTCACAGTGGATGATGCTTCTATAGGTGATGCTCTTTGGACAGGTACACAAGAGGGTGGGTTTTATACGCTCCCAGCCTTGGCTACGAGGACTTCCCATGAGCTTGGGCTGCTTTGGCATGCTCGGTATGGTCATTTGAACCTCGATTCTCTTCGGCGGGCTTCTCGGAGGAAGATGGTGGAGGGACTTTCAGATTTCCCTCCTCTTCACACTTTGTGCCCTAGCTGCTTGAGGCGCAAGCAGCATAGGCAGCCTCACCCTCAGGTTGCTTCTAGGAGGACTACTTCTCCGCTTGAGTTGGTTCACACCGACCTTTGCGGACCTATGGGCACGGCCTCCCTTGGGAAGGCTAGGTATTTGATGTTGATTGTGGACGACTTTAGTCATTATGTGTGGCCTTATTTCTTGGAGTACAAGAGCGAGGCGTACTCCCATTTCTGCGCGTGGCAGGTGTTTGTGGAGACCCAAACAACTTCCAAAGTTCGTGGCGTTCGAGCTGATCACGGTGGCGAGTTCACTTCTCACCTTTTCTCTCAGTTTTGCAGGGATCATGGTATTTGGGTGGAGTATTCACATCCGAACACACCATCTGAGAATGGTGTGGTGGAGCGTGTGAATCGGACCATGGTGGAGATGGCCCGATCTATGCTGGAGCATAGGAGTCTTCCTCATTTCCTTTGGGGTGAGGCGGTGGCTACAGCGGTGCATATTCGCAACCGCTCTCCGACTTCGGCTTTACAGGACATGACTCCTTATGAGGCTTTCTTTGGGAAGAAGCCTTCCGTGTCCCATTTTTGCATCTTTGGGTGCGATGCTTTTGTCCATGTGGACAAGAAAAAGAGGAAGAAGAAGTTCGACTCTAAGTCGAGAAAGCTTATCTTCGTGGGTTATAGCATGACCACGAAGGGATATCGGCTCTATGACCCGACGACACGGAAGGTTGAGGTGAGCAAGGATGTGATCTTTGATGAGGCTTCGGCCTCTGAGGATCCGATTGATGGTGGTTCTATTACAGGTGCTTCTTCGACATCGATGGACCCCCCCCTCCCCCCCACCTTCTCTACCTTCTCTTCCTTCCAGGATACCCCTTAGCACCCCACCCATTCCTCCTCCTCCGGCTTCCCTTTCCCCTTTGGTGGATGTGCCTCCATCTTCTACGAGTTCTTCCACCTCCCCTCCGGGGTCTTCACAGGATACACAGCCTTCTTCCGGTGTGGAGGATCTATCTTCATTTGGTGAGGGGGAGTCCCTCTCCGATATGGGTGCTTTGCAGGTTCCGGAGACTACACAGTCTCCCTCGCAGCAGGAGGAGTCTCTTAGGATTCCCTTATGGTATCGCCGGCTCATGCAGGATTCAGGTGTTACTCACTTTCCTGCTTCTTCTACAGGTCCATGTCGATCAGCCCAATTACAGGCCCAGCGGGATAGTTCACTGTGTGTGAACTATGCTCTTATGTCTCAGATTCTTCAGGATTCTGAGCCTTCCACTGTGGAGGAGGCTCTTGCACAGGATATTTGGAGACAAGCTATGCAGGCCGAGCTCGATTCCATCAAGCGAAACCATACTTGGGAGCTTGTACCGCGTCCCGAGAAACGGAAGGTGATAGGTGTGAAATGGGTCTTTAAGACCAAGTATCTTGCAGATGGCTCCTTGGACAAGCATAAGGCTAGGCTTGTTGCCAAGGGTTTTGCACAGCGCGCAGGATTAGACTACTTCGAGACTTTTGCTCCTACAGCTAGGATGTCCACCATTCGAGTTCTTTTGGCTCTTGCCGCTCACCACCGTTGGCCTGTTTATCAGATGGACGTCAAGTCCGCTTTTCTGAATGGCATCCTTGAGGAGGAGATTTATGTTACACAGCCTCCTGGTTTTCTTGTGCAGGGGAAGGAGGATCATGTCTACAGGCTACGGAAGGCTCTTTATGGCCTGAAGCAGGCTCCTCGTGCTTGGTACCAGAGGATTGACCGCTTCTTTCTACAGAGTGGCTTTGCGCGCTCCGCTCATGATCCCAACCTCTACTTACGGGTTGTGGATTCTCTTTTTATTTTCCTTATTTTGTATGTCGATGATCTTATCATTACAAGGAGCGACACTCAGTAGGTGGAGCATACTCGGTCCATTCTTCAGCAGGAGTTTGACATGACAGATCTAGGGATCCTTCACTTCTTTCTAGGACTGGAGATCTATCAGATGGCACAGGGCATCTTTATCTCGCAGCACAGGTACATCTCCGAGCTTCTTTCGGAGTTTGATATGGTTGCGTGTCGGCCTATTTCTTGCCCCATGGACCCTGAGTCCAAGCTTTTGGCAAATGGAGTCCCCCTTACAGATGCCACTCGTTACAGGTGCCTTGTAGGCTCTCTCATTTGGTTGCTTCACACTCGACCGGATATCTCTTTTGTGGTGGCTTTGTTGTCTTCTTTTATGAAGACTCCTACACAGGATCACTGGTAGGCAGCCTTTCGTGTTCAATCTGTCATCTCCTGGTTGTGTCAGAGTCTAACAAGAGACAGAGGAGCTCTGTCAGCTTGTAGCTACTGTTTTTGTCTGCATTCAGCTTCCGGGAGTCACATAGCCCACACTAGGCCTTTTGGTGTGCAGTCGCTCCAGATTTCTGGGCAGGTCGGCCAGATTTGGCAGGTCGACCAGATCTGGCCAAGTCGGCCAGATTTGGCAGGTCGGCCAGATCTGGCCAAGTCGACCAGATTTGGCAGGTCGGCCAGTTTTTTGGCCTGGGGCTATATATAGCAGCCCCCCAATCATTTCCAGCATTGTCTTCTACAAGTTCAGCACACTCTCCGTCCTCTCCCACTCCGGCATTGGTGCTGCCATTGCTTTCAGTCTGTTCTGGTGCCCTCACTGACGCTCCGGGCTGCGTGCAAGGACTGATCAGTCCATTTCAGTGTATTCAGCATTCATCTCAGTCAGTGCAGACTTTCTTCCTTCATTCCCTGCTTTCTCTCTCCCCTCCTCTGTGTTCGTGTTCTTCTTCCATTGCGCACTCTCACAGAAGAAACTATAAAAATCAGTCATATGATAATTTCTTGCTAAACTCGCAAAACCCAAGACTAGGTGGTTTAAGAAAAAATATGCAGTTTTTTGGATTTTTGGTGTGCATTTGCTATTCTATGGATTGAAACATGCTAAGAAAATCATTTTTCATAAGAGCAATCAATCTAAATTAAAAAAAAACAATTATCAGTAATTTTCTATCAATAAATAAGAAAAATTAAGAGAATAAAAAATTTAAGTTTTGCATCATAAAAATAAGAAAAAATAATATTTATGTTTGTGAACATATAATAGAGCTAATGCATGAGGTTTAGCCTCAGTTCAGTTCCATCCATCTCTTTGTTAGAGTGAGTTTTAATCGCTTTTAATAAAGAAAAATACATTAAACACCCGCCTTTCATCTATCAACGCATGTAAAATTTTAAATTGTAGGGTAGGGGGTTGTTGAGTGGATAAAGTATGTTAAATGATGATGTTTCATGGTGCATATCATATAGAGTTTGGCGTTTAAAATTAAAGAAGAGACTAATAGCATGAGGAAGTTCGGTGCTAGTCCTAAGCAACGAAGCACTATCGTGGTAAAAGAAAAGCATGAAAAGAATCACTTTTACACTTTCATGTTGTTGATTTTCAATGAATAAACTTATTTAAGCACGATTGTGATATGCACACTTGCATTAATACACCATATGGTATTATATCTTGGATGCATAGCACTTGTTTGTATGAGTGATGACCGGCACTGAGAGTGTGAGGTATCCCAAGTTGTAGGGCTAAATATCTAGTTTCTTGGGAGTTATTTGGTGAGGTTTATATATCATCTCTTGGATCGTTTAATCAAAAGAGTGGACTTTGTTTTGGATGTGTTTTACGTTCACAATGCATCTTGGGGCCAATCCTAGATGTGTAAGAGAGCGGTGTAAGAGAGCTGTAGTGAAGCCGTGGTGATCAATCGAGGGGTGCTTCCTATGTGTGCTACATGGTGTATGACACCAACATGTTTAGGGACTCCCTTTGAGGAGTGGGGAAAGAATTATTCATTGGACTACAAAATTGTACAAGCGTAAACCTCTTAGACGCTATTAGCCATGAGGTCATATGGGGTGGTTTTGGGTCAGTAGTAGAGGTCCGACTAGTGCCTTAGAGCCAATGTTGGGTTTGTTTTAGGTCCCAATAAGTGGTGCATTTGTTGGAGCTGCTAATAAGTGGCGGTTTTCAAATCTCGATCAATAGGGACCAATTTATTAGTATATGCCAAAAGGCAATGAGATAGATTCAAAAGATTGTCAAGCCAAACTACAAAAGTAAGAAAGAGCTGAAAGGGCTAGACAGTGTGCCAAAATTATTAGAAGATATTCTCTGCAAAAAGGAGTAGTCAAATATCCTTACAAGGGCGGGGTCTTAGTATCCCTAGGTCGACACATAGTCCGTTTTAGGAAGAGGAAGTTTTAGTACTTCTCCCCTTCCAATGAGTCTGTCCACTTTAAGTGGAGTAATAGTTCCAATCATTTAAACTCCTTTAGCGATTTTCTCTACCCATTTTTAATCAATTAGCAGAGGAAGATGCGGAACTTCATATTAATGAATTCCAAAAGGTAATATTTAACTGTCGAATTCAAGATGGACACTTAATGATATTCTTTACTATGACTTTAAAAGGATGAGCTACAGTATGGTATCACAGCCTAAAAACTAAAACCATAACTATGATTGACTTTTTCTTTGTGGCCTTTCAAAGAGAGTTTGCCCCTAAAAGGGAGGTCACTATTGGCTATGTGTCCTCAATGTAACATGTCAAGAACCTTACGAAAATGTTTGTGGGTATGGTAAGAAACTAAAGGAAGTATTTTGTAAGTTGCAATACTTTTTGAATGGGTTAGACTTTAATATTCAAGTGCAATTGAACAATGTTGCTCTTGTTGACATTTATATGGCTATTAGAAGAGCAGAGAAGGTAGAATCCCGATTACAAGTGGCTTATACCTCTAGGGCAAACTGGAATCCAAGTCTAGATGTTGGAAATACTTCAGCATTGACGAATGGCGGTCAAGGGATGCCCATGAGCCCTCCCAATGGGAGAGGAAGCGTGATTTAAAATGTGCCCATGTTGCCAGCTCCTCCTAATGTGACCATACCTATGGCTAGTCAGATGGCTCTACCAAATGTTGAAAGCCAAACAATAAATCCTACCGTTGTTCCAAGAAATCAACAGTCAATTCTCAACCAAGTGGTTAGGCTAATGGAACGATAGGTAGATGATCACGGCTATGAGTCAAGTGCCTCGAATGTTGAGAGCGGAATTTAGGTGACAGGAAGTGCTTAAAAACAGCTAAAAATTATGAATATCAAGGGAAAAATATTCAATGTCAAAGGCGGCGGCTCGATCTAGGACGATTTTAAGCGACAAGCAGTCGACGGGTGCCCAAGTGACACGTCCGGATTTTTAGTAATTTTTCTGTCAGTCAAGATGGGATGTGGGAGCTGTAGGCCTGTCCAGGATGCCGAGACGGACGCCCAAAAATTTACAACACGTCAATCGGATCTCGTAGGAGAAAGTTAGCCCGAAACCGGCCGGGGTGCCCAAAAAGGGGCCAAATTTGAAATTTCAAAGGGTGTGATTAGTGGGGGGTGCCCTTTGGCTCCCCCACCCCCCCAATTTTTTCGTGGAGGGGAAGGTAGTGCTGTGCAGATAGCCGCGCGAAAAAAACGGCGCCCCCCCCCCCCCCCCCCCCCCCCCCCCCCCCCCCTCAAATCGAGTTTTAGGCTGTCAAGTAAGCCATGGATTCCATCATAGCATGCAACAGGATTCACTCTTCGCTCCGCATCGCTCTAATTCACGCGAGGAATGGCAGCTTGTAGAGGGAGAGAGAAAATCAGTCTTTCTCTCTCCTCTAAGAGGGAGTTCATGTGGGAAGAAGAAGGAAGAATGATGGAGGCTTGTCCGGCATGGATCGGATTGCTCCACGGGCTGGAAATGGCGATTTGTGATTGTGCTGGACATGAAGTGTTGTTGATTTTCAGATTTGCAGCCATGGACATTAAACCCGAAACACACAAATAAGCGGTAATTCAATTTTTTTTCAAAGGAAATTTGAGATTTTATGGCTTTTGATTGATAAAATGTTGTTCATGTGGGCTAAAAATTGTTTATGTTGCTGTTTTCCATGAGTACTTGCTGATCATAATTAGAAAATCAAAAAAATATGCGTCTTGTGGTTCAAAATAATACACTAAAACACGTAAAATATGGAAAATCAAGGGAAAATGATGTTTTTGGGCATAAAAATGGAAAAATAAATAGGAACACCAACTAAATTTTCATTTTTGCTGCAAGAAGAAACTAAGGGCCACAGCCCATAACCTGTTTTTACAGTAATTAAATAATGCAAAAAATAAGGGAAAATATAAGGAAAATAGAGGAAAATCACTAAAAATAGGGGGAAAATGCATTTTGGGTGCGGAAAATTAATGAAAATTAAGAACAATGTTTATGAATGTTTGTGGGGACTGAAGCATGAGGATTTGCCTCAGTTCTGTTGAGAATCAGCAATCACACTCAAACAGCCTCTTTGTATGGAGTCTCAGGGTCAAGGATATGCAGGCTAACTTATCCCATATGCACAATGGTGCCTACTGCAGTTTCCTACTTTCCTATAAAGCATTGTACTTGCTTCCTTTTCTTAATGCAATGATAGTAATCTTTTCATTTCAGTAAAGTGTCAATGTCATTGTCCACATACACAAGATTGTGTTTATGAGTCCAAGTCTCAATCTTGGAACCTAATTCACTTGTGTAACAAACAGTGTCCTTTCCATCATGAGTCTACACTTATTTCTTCATCCTCCATAGCTTCCGGTTTTGCCATGCTCTAGATCCCGCATTTCTCACATGGTATCAGAGCACAGTTGGGCATGGCACTGCTTGTCTAGCCTCTCTTGATTCCTTTCAACCTCAGTCTAGCTCAATGTCAGCTCATGACTTCATCTCCCAACTCTACTCTCACTGAAGCTTCCATGGCAGCCATAGCCAGCAGCACCCTGTCAGATTGAACTGCTTATATCTCACTCCACAGGTCAAATCTCTTGGAGCTTCCTTCTGGAAAAGTATTCCCCAACTCATAAAGCTTCCCTGTATCACATCAATCTAGGACATTGGACCATCTGGAGCTCAGCATTGTGAAAATCCCCAATCTCCGCTCTGTGTCTGTCATAGCCAGACAGGACCTACCTTGCTTGGAGCTTCCATAACTCTTCAACCAGGCCATTTCAGCCCACGATTTCTTCTGGAGAGTTGTTCCTCTGCTCAAGGCGCTTCATCCTGGCACGATAATCAATGACATTGCTGCTCCCTAGCTTCAGCATTGCGCAAATCGCGGATTCCTGTCAAAAATGCGCCTGCTGTTGTTCGACGTGTCTACGTGCTGCATACTGACCACGATTTTGATCATCATGATAGGGCTTTTGTAGCCCATGAAATCAGCTTGCTAGGCATATAAAAAGTTTTGAAAATGATCCACTGTAGCTCCTGCAATCAGCAAAAAACCAGGCCCCTGTCTCAGAAACCCTAATTCCACCATAGCCAAAAGCTTCAAAATCTTGACATTTTTCACTGTTTCTCTCACTGAAGTTATCAACAGTGATTTTAATCATTGAGCAATACTCTCTGAAGTTCATTAAAGTACTGTCACTCAGATCTGAAGGCATCAGCATCAAATCAAGAAGGGGAAGATTACTTGGAGTTACTTGGAGTAAAAGGACTTTTGCAGATTTGGTATTCATTGACACTCAGTTAGTGCTTTTTAGCACTTGTGTCTCTCAATCAATTCTTCTGTTGCTCAAATCTAATAAAGTCTGAAGTTGATTTGCTACTGTTTCCGTAAATCTAACATGGGCAAAGACTCTCCAAATGCTCGATTCAAAGAAGTCGGATTCCACACTTGGCAAACCCGCATCAAGCTCATCCTGATGAAGAAGGGTCTCTGGGCCATCACAAATGGCAAAGAGAAGAAACCTCGGGACACGGACCTTGCAACTACTTGGCAAAAGAATGATGACAGAGCTCAGGCCATTATCAAACTGGAGCTAGACGACAGTTATATCCATCATGTGGATAACTGTGAGACCTCACAGGATACATGGAAAAGACTTGACACCCTGTTCGGTGCACAATCTAAATCATCAAAGTATGGTCTCCTAATTGAGTTCTTCAGGCTTGAAATGAAGTCCAGCACATCACTTGCCACACATCTTAATTACATGGAAGGACTCCTAACCCAACTTGCAGGAATCAACATTAAAATGGATGAAGATGTTTGTATCGGTGTTCTACTTAAGAGCTTGCCTCCTGAATATAATAACGTATCAACAACTTTAATCAACATGCCAAATCCTAAACTTGTTGATATCCAGGCATCACTATTAGAAGAAGAAAAGAAGCTAAAAATCAAAGAAGAACCAAGTATCTCTAGAGATGAGCATGCATTATATGTTGGCAACAGGTACAAAGGCAAGAAGGATCAGCTCTTTTGTGACTTCTGCAAAAGGACCGGACACATCGAGAAGTTCTGCCACACAAGAAAGAGATCCCAAAAGGCCTATCTAGTCGCAGTCAAAGAAGAAGAAGAAAATGAAGCAAAGGAAGAAGATGAAGATGAAGACCACCAGGATCGGAAGGACAAGACTCATCAGTCCTTGTACTCTCATAATTCTGATAGACTGTTTTAATAGCCTTGTATTTTCCTTGCCCTAATGCTTCCTGCCATAAGCTTTGTAAACTCCTTATGTAACTTGGCATTACAGTCCCTGTACACTTTGTGAGGCCCCTGTTACAGCCTCTGGATATCCACCATGTTTATGGTACCCACACTTAGCTTTTTCTGCAACAGCCTCTGGTGTTTTGCCATGTCTGTGGTATGCCCACACTTTGCAGGTGGTTCTCATTACAGCCTCTACACACTTTGTGCCTTTCCTAGTTGTGATTGAGGAGGGGTGTTGAGAATCAGCAATCACACTCAAACAGCCTCTTTGTATGGAGTCTCAGGGTCAAGGATATGCAGGCTAACTTATCCCATATGCACAATGGTGCCTACTGCAGTTTCCTACTTTCCTATAAAGCATTGTACTTGCTTCCTTTTCTTAATGCAATGATAGTACTCTTTTCATTTCAGTAAAGTGTCAATGTCATTGTCCACATACACAAGATTGTGTTTATGAGTCCAAGTCTCAATCTTGGAACCTAATTCACTTGTGTAACAAACAGTGTCCTTTCCATCATGAGTCTACACTTATTTCTTCATCCTCCATAGCTTCCGGTTTTGCCATGCTCTAGATTCCGCATTTCTCACAAGTTCAACCCCAACTTCTTGTTCTAGTGTGTTTTTTCCGATTTTTTACACATAAAATGATGGTAAAATGCCTCGTAAATCTATGCAACTATGTAATATTTAAACGGGGGAGGGTAGAGAAGTTGAGATATGTCTAAATGCCGTGTGAGATGATGGAAAAGTTGCTAATTGCTATGCATAGCATTTAGGACGGATGATAATTAAAATTAAGAGCTTAGTAGCACGAGGATCACCTCGGTGCTAGGCCCAGGTAACGAAGCACGAATGGTAGTTGGGAATCATTAAAAGAATGGTTTTGCACTTGTGCACAATACTGTTTTGCTAAATGTTTGAGCACTAGGTATCCACCAAATGCATAGAGCATGAAAAGAATTTAAAAAGTATCAATGACCAGCTCCTGGACATGCATTGCAATTGTTTTATTAGAACATGACCTACGTTGAGAGACAGTGAGGTACCCATGCTGTAGGTAGACGCGGGTCCCAAAGGGGAAAGCAAGTGAGGAGAAAATGGTACACTCCTGGACACGCTTATTTGGTACCTTGAGCGACTTTTGTGCGAAATGTTTATATGTTGAGCAACGCATCGAGGGGCCAATCCCCAAGGTGTAGGAGAGTCGCAGAGGGTTGACAGCATTCAGCCGTAGGAGGAACCCTATGTGTATGTGATTCGAGCCTTTTGGCTATGTGAAAGGGACTTCCTCTGAGGAGTAATATTGGGTTAGGATCAGTTGGACTACAATGTATTACAAACGCAATGTTTAGAAAGGCAGAGATTTTGATAGACGCTCCTGGCCGCGAGGCCGAGGGGTTGTCTTATGCGTAGTGACGAGGCCCGGCTAGTGCATGAGCCAGTGCCGGCCCGTTTTTAGGTCCATCAGTGGTGCGTTTGCCGGGAGCCGCTTAAAAGTGGAGGTCCTCGAATCCTGGTTGCCTAGGGACCAACTAGCAGTTTATGCCAAAGGATACTGAGATTGATCCGTTATTTATTGATAAGCATCGTCTAGCAGAAATCCATAAGCAAGAAAGAGACGAAAGAGCTAGGTGACGTGTTGAAATTTTTAGGAGATATTCCCCTAAGCGTAGCGGTGCTGAACCCTTATGAGGGAGTGGATCTAGTGGTCTTGGGGCCATAAGCAGCAAGTTAGGAGAAGGTGGAAGCTCTAGTGCTCCCCTTTCTGCCATAAGCCAGTCTACATTAAGTACGGGAGGTGTAACCCCACCGTCCCCTATTCCTAGTGCAAATCCAATCCTCGTCATGGCGCAGCCTATTGCAATTCCAGCAGGAACGACGGATTTGCCGGCTCTAGGCTACCCGCTACCCATTTTTAATGGGCTAGTTGAGGAAGATGCGGAACTCCACATTAGGGAGTTTCAAAAGCTGATGTTTAACTGTCGCATTCAAGAAGAAGGACATTTAATGATGTTCTTCAATATGACTCTCAAAGGAAGAGCCGCTATATGGTATCATGGTTTAGAAGCCGGAACCATATTGAATATTGACACATTTTATCGAGCTTTTCGAAGGGAGTTTGCCCCTGAAAGGGGTGGGCAATATTGGTTGCATGTACTCAACGTGACTCGCCAAGAACCACACGAGGATATTCGTGCTTATGCAAAGAAAATAAAAGAGGTTTTCCGTAAGTTGGACACCTCTATTCCTATCCCCACAGCTGCCCAGTTGCAATATTTCCTACATGGTTTGGACTTTAATATCCAATTGCAGTTGAGTAGTGTCCCCTTGGGGGATATAGATACTACCATTACACGAGCACAAGAGGTGGAATCCCGACTACAAGCAGCCTATGCTTCTCGAGGAAATTCGAATATGTGTTTAGTATTGGGAAACAATTTAGCGATGGCCAATGGCAGTAGTGGCCAAGGGATAGCGATGGCTAACCCTAATGGGAGAGGGAACATGATACAGAATGTCCCTTTATTACCAGCTCCCCCTAGCATGTCGATGCCTATGGGCAGTCAAATGGCTCCAAATGGTGGAGGCCAGGCAGTCAATTCTAATACCATGCATGTGGCTCAACAACCAGTGCCTAATCGAATTGTTAGGCTGATGGAACGACATGGTAATGACCAAGGCTATGAGTCGAGTGCTTCCAATGTTCTTGGCGAGGTTAAGGACATGATGAAGCATTATACCGATATGATTACGGAGCAGTATCGACAAATAGCTGTTGATGTCAACTTCCTTAAAAAACAACAAAATTTGATAGGAAGTAGATACCTAGAGGAGGGTGCACCTTCGAGGTTTAGTTGCAAATGGTGTGGCGGGCAGCACTATCCAAGAAATTGCCCAAATGTTAAGTGCGACATTTGTGGAAAATCCGGCCATTTAGCAGCTACTTGCTGGAGTAAAATCAGTTCCCTCCAACGAGGTAGTCGGCAACTAGGGCCTGTTAATCATCGTGCCCAAGGAAATGATTCCCAGCAAGAGGACGGGCCTAAACAAATACTTCAACGACCAAAGACTACAGTGGAGGAGCTACTAAGTGGTAGTGGGGTCAGTTTGATTGAGGCTGTACGCGTTAATGATGCTGAAACCTCTAATCTGCGAGCTGTCCTTACAAGAGGTCAAAAGGGTAGAGAGGCCGACAAGGATAAGCCTGTCGACAGAAACCCTAAACAAGGTGACAAAGGAACGCAAGTTTTGGATCCTGCCATGGAAGGGGGACCTTTGAAGCCCGTAGAAAGTAAAGCTGATAAGGAACCACCAAAGAAGAAGGTGAAAGTTAAGAAAGAGGCAATAAAGCCGGTTCAGCGACCTAAAGAGCGGATGGTTTGGCGTGAAAAGCGAGCTCTATCAAACTATCATGAATTCGATTTGGCGAGCTCTCTTTGCGAAGTCAAGCCGGATGTGAATCTTTTACAGCTTATTAAGCTTTCCCCAGGAGTACGCAAGGAATTTAGAAAGATCCTACGTACCGGGTATATCGTAGAACCTTTGGGTATTGCGCGAGTTGGTAATGACTGGTTCAAGCATGCTGAGAAGCATTGCCCAAGGGTTGCAGCCTATGTTGATGGGATATTAGTAGATTATGCTATTGTCGACACGAAATCATCTGTTAACATTATGAGTTCTGAATTGATGGAAAGGTTGGGTTTTGCGATCCAGAAAGATATCTCCACAATTCTCAGAATGGCAGATGATAGTTTGAGACAGCCGGAAGGCTGCATTACTAAGGTCCATGTCACTGTTGCAAATGTAGAATGCCTATTGGACTTTAGGGTGATTCGTTTTGCAGGCCGGTCAAGTTACCAAGTATTACTCGGACAACCTTGGATCTTGCAAGCAGACTGCCAAGTAGATATACCCGCCGGTCGACTGATATTTGGCAGAGGTGCCCATCGTGTGGTGGTTGATGCTTATCCTGAGTCCCCGTAGAGTAAGAGAGCTCCTCTATCTTCTACAGAATTGGAGACATTAGAAGATTTATCTGCCAGTGAGACATCATCGAGCGATGAGTCCAAAGAGGGATCCACCATGGAAGACATCTATCAGATCACTTTGAACGAACCGATAGAGGGCCAAGATCGTATAAGAGATGCAGATGTTATCGAGCTAGACCTTGGTACGCCTGATGATTCACGGCCAATCAAATTAGGTTTTATGCTCAGCACAGCAAAAAGGGAGGACTATGTGGCATTGATTCAGGAATTCCGTGATATCTTTGCCTGGAGTTATGATGAGTTGAGGGGCATTCCTCCTAGTCTTGCTGTCCATACAATTCCGTTGAAAGAGGGCAGTCATCCTGTACGACAGAAAGTAAGGCGTATGCCTTTTGAATTGAGGGACGGGATGTTTGAAGAGTTACAGAAGCTTCGGAAAGCGGGTTTGATTTTTCATGTGCAACACACGGAATGGTGTTTGCCAGTTGTGATTAGAAAGAAGAATAATAATCAAATCCGTTTATGTGTAGACTTTAGGGAGCTGAATAAGCAGACAGTTAAGGACTACTACCCGTTGCCATTTATTGACCAGATTTTGGATCAATTAGCAGGTAGGGAGATATATTCGTTCATGGATTGCTTTGCAGGATATAACCAGATGGCAATTGCAGAAGAGGACAAGTTGAAAACAACTCTTATTACTGTATTTGGTACTTTTGCGTACCATGTGATGGCCTTTGGTTTATGCAATGCACCTGGTTCATGGCAACGAACAACAGATAAGACATTCGATGACATATCCCCTGAAGAGTTGAAGGTGTTTATTGATAACTTAGGGGCCGCCACCGTAAGAGGAAGGTAGTTGATCATTTTAAGAAAATGCTTCGAGCGCTGTAGAAAATTCTGCATTGCCCTAAACCCACGGAAGTGTGTTTTTGGAGTACCTTATGGGCTATTGCTGGGTCATGTAGTCAGTTCGGTAGGAATTGCGACAGACCCCGAGAAAATCAAAGTTATAGTTGCCATGGGTCCACCACGCACTCCAAAGGAAGTTCATAGCTTTCTGTCTTCGGTTGGTTATTACCGTAGATTCATAAACGCGTTGGCAGAAAGAACGTTGCCACTTACAAATTTATTGTCCTTTAGCTGTTCGTTTGTATGGGGCGACCCTTGTAAGATAGCATTCGAGGATGTGAAACAGGAGCTAGCAAGAGCGCCCGTTTTAAAAGCACCTAAAAGAGGTGAGGTGTTCTATATATTTTCGGCAGCCACCATGTATAGTATCAGCTGTTGTTTAGCCCAAATTTGGGAAGAGAAGTGGCACCACCCGATTTCTTTTGCTAGTCGGAAGCTGGGGATATCCGAAATCAATTATACCTACATGAAGAAATTGTATCTAGCGATGATCTTTGGGACCAAGAAATTCAGGCATTATATTCTCTATGAGAAAGTCGTGCTTTATACGAAGGCGGAGGGGCTTCGATTATTGATGAATAAGCTACAGCCGCCTGTTCGTCTAGCAAAGTGGTTGATCACTTTGCAGGAATTTGATTATGAAATCAGGAGTAAGCCACCAAGGTTGCAAGGCATCGTGGAATGTCTAGTAGACTTTGGGGAGCCGAAAGAATCTGTGGCTAAAGGTAGTGACATGGAGTTGTTATTTAAAATAGATACGGCATATATTCCCTCCTGGTACGCTGCAATAACGAATTATTTATCAACGGGAGAGGCGGGATCCGAATTATCTAAAGCTGAGAGAAGGAAAATTAAGCAGCAAGCGTTAAAGTTTGCCTTGATCGCAGGTACATTATATCGGCAAGGGGTTGATGACATCTATCGCCGGTGTGTGATGCCTGACGAGGTGCCATTCATTTTGGAAGAGTGCCACGATTCTGCTTGCGGCGGCCATTTTGTTGGACGGCTTACAGCACAAAAGGCTTTAAGAGCAGGTTATTGGTGGCCTACCATCTTCCAGGATGCGTTTGCGTATGTTAAGAGATGCGATATTTGTCAACGACATGATAGTTGAGAGAATAGGAAACGACCACTCACCCCTATTATGGCGATACTTCCATTTGAGAAGTGGGGAATAGACTTTGTGGGTCCTATTACTCCGTCATCGACTACACAAAAGAGGTACATCATTGTAGCAACTGACTACTTCACAAAGTGGTCAGAAGCACGTGCAACAAGGAAAGATGATGCTAAAGAAACTGCTAGTTTCCTTTTAGAGTAGATAATATGCCGTTTTGGTCCACCGAAAGAATTAGTGTCGGATCGCGGAACCCATTTCCTGAATAAGGTGATCAAAGGTTTGACAGAAAGGTGGCAAATCAAGCATAACAAGACAACCCCATATAATCCGCAAGCCAATGGGCAAGTTGAAAGCACCAACAAGCAGCTTGTGGGCATCCTGTCCAAAATTGTATCGGAAAAGAAACGGGATTGGGATAAAAAGTTATACGTGGCAGTGTGGGCCTATAATACGACCTTCAAACGAGCCACTGGCCATACCCCGTTCAAGTTAGTATATGGGGAGGAGTGTGTCTTGCCTTTAGAGATTGAGCTGCCGACTATTCGGTTTGCCATCAATCATTCTTTGAGTGATGAAGACACACTTTTTGAGCGCTTGACGACACTGGCACATTTAGATGAGCTTAAACTATAGAGCTTATTGCACCAAGAAGTGGTGAAGCACCGAATGAAGCAGCTACATGACCTCAAAGCCAAGAAATACACCTTCAAGAAAGGACAGCTTGTTCTGTATTATAACGCACGACGTGAATTATTTCCAGGCAAGCTAGAGCCCAAATGGGACAGGCCCTATAGGATCGTTAGAATAGGAAAGAATAAGTCCACAGTCTTGTTAGCTGACCTTGAGGGGATAGAATTTAAAAATAAGGTTAATCTTAATAAGATTAAACCTTATTATTTCTGATTGCACTAATACTATGACTGCCTTGCAGGACTAGGAGAGATCGATCAAATATCTGCAAGGAAATCGTGATAGAGGTTGATGGGTCGTTTGATCCCTTATTTAGAACACCCATATTTAGAACAGAGGTATCATCAGGGAAAGCTTATTTGGTGGAGCAAAGGATATAAGGTGCTTGAGCAAGAAGGCGGGACATTTATTTGGGAGATCAAGGTCTTCTGCCATCATTGCCTACAAATTTTGACGAGCATCCCTGTTGAATTCAATAATGATGGAGGGATGGAGCCTACAGTCCACCCGTTGAATATGCTGAATTTCGATTACCATAATTACGAGTAGAGTTCAGGATGGTGGGATATGTAAACCCTTCATGGACGTACACCTTGTACTTTGATGGGGCGTCCAGGGGTGCATGCAAAAAAGGAAGTGTAGGAGTTGTCATCCGAGACCCCCGACGATGCATTGTCATGAAGTTAGCTGCTTATCTCGGGGTGAATTTTACCAATAATATGGCAGAATACAAAGCCCTGATAATGGGTTTGAACATTGCAAAGAAGGGTGGTATCCGCCAGTTGTTGGTGAAAGGGGACTCTCAGTTGGTTTTAAATCAACTCAATGGGACATACATGGTACGAAACCTCATCCTTTGCATGTACCATCATACTGCCATAGCCCTGCTAGATGAATTCGATAGAGTGTCTTTTCAGCTGATTCCACGGAATTGGAATCAGTTTGCCAATTCATTGGCTAATTTCGCGTATGAAGAAGACCTCTTCTTTAATTGTGGCCCTTGTCCCGATATATCTATTGATGGTGAGACAGGACCTGGTCGTTTGTGGGGTATGCTTTCTGAACATGCCCTCTTTGGCAAACGATGGTTGATCTGGGTGATGCAGAGGGTAAGCGAGACCCATCTACCTTTATTATCTTGGACCCATAGATTGATTAGACGACATGTGATGCGAACACCTCTTGCGATATACGCAGGAGGGATGGGTCATAATCTAATGCACCTAGTTTAGGGCTTCGAGCCTCTGTTTCCCTGGGGATGGTATGTTTTACTATCTATCATGGTTGTTTCCAGGTGGATGCTATGCGTAGTATTGTTTGACTTCATTAGGCCAAGAGGGCCAATTTTGTTTTATAGCAAAGTCAAGAGCGAAAATAAAAGTGAGCGTTAGAAAATGATTAAGTGTCGCCTTGCGAGGGCTTGGTAGGTTCTTGGGTGCTGAGACAGGTCCTGAGGCCGATGCCCTGTTCTCCTTGGGTCACTACGCTCAGCTCCCTCCTTTTTACATGCCCAAGTATGTTCATCCAATATAAACCCTAGAAGAAGACATGTACTGAAAGAAAATACTCTTTGATCAGGCTATAGGAGTCCTCGCCTTGTAGGAGCTCCTAGCTGTGTTGTCTTTAGTTGGTAAGTAGTTCCGACTACCACTTAGGGCAACCTCTTTGATAGGTTTTTTTCGTTTGGCTGTGTTGGAGCAGCGGGTTACTGACTCACTTCGGATCTTTTATTAAATGATGCTAGGCCTACTCCTTGTGGATGTCATGCCTTGGTTCTGTCCAGGGGTAGGGGAAGCATTGTGCTGAGTTTTATTATACATTTGTTTTGTATCAGTTTGATGCTTCTTTGGTTGTTTATGTGCAGATATGTTCGTGGATTCGACGGGCTGAGTCGCCCTATCCCGTGGTCGCCAATGAGAACGGAATTTAGGTGACGGGAAGTGCTTAAAAATAGCTAAAAATTATGAATATCAAGGGAAAAATATTCATGTCAAAGGCGGCGGCTCGATCTAGGACGATTTTAAGCGATAAGCAGTCGACGGGCGCCCAAGTGACACGTCCGGATTTTTAGTAATTTTTTTGTCAGTCAGGACGGGATGTGGGAGCTGCAGGCCTATTTGCGATGCCGAGATGGACGCCTAGAAATTTACAGCACGTCAATCGGATCTCGTAGGAGGAAGTTAGCCCGAAACCGGCCGGGGTGCCCAAAAAGGGGCCAAATTTGAAATTTCAAAGGGTGTGATTAGTGGGGGGTGCCCTTTGGCTCCCCCACCCCCCCAATTTTTTCGTGGAGGGAAAGGTAGTGCTGTGCAGACAGCCGCGCGAAAAAAACGGCGCCCCCCCCCCCCCCCCCCCCCCCCCAAATCGAGATTTAGGCTATCAAGTAAGCCATGGATTTCATCATAGCAGGCAACAGGATTCACTCTTCGCTCCGCATCGCTCCAATTCACGCGAGGAATGGCAGCCTGTAGAGGGAGAGAGAAAATCAGTCTTTCTCTCTCCTCCCTCTCTCTCCTCTAAGAGGGAGTTCATGTGGGAAGAAGAAGGAAGAAGAAAGAATGATGGAGGCTTGTCCGGCATGGATCGGATTGCTCCACGGGCTGGAAATGGTGATTTGTGATTGTGCTGGACATGAAGTGTTGTTGATTTTCAGATTTGCAGCCATGGACATTAAACCTGAAACACACAAATAAGCGGTAATTCAATTTTTTTTCAAAGAAAATTTGAGATTTTATGGCTTTTGATTGATAAAATGTTGTTCATGTGGGCTAAAAATTGTTTATGTTGTTGTTTTCCATGAGTACTTGCTGATCATAATTAGAAAATCAGAAAAATATGCGTCTTATGGTTCAAAATAATACACTTAAACACGTAAAATATGAAAAATCAAGGGAAAATGATGTTTTTGGGCATAAAAATGGAAAAATAAATAGGAACACCAACTAAATTTTCATTTTTGCTGCAAGAAGAAACTAAGGGCCACAGCCCATAACCTGTTTTTAATTTTTAGTAATTAAATAATACAAAAATAAGGGAAAATACAAGAAAAATAGAGAAAAATCACTAAAAATAGGAAAAAAATGCATTTTGGGTGCGGAAAATTAATGAAAATTAAGAACAATGTTTATGAATGTTTGTGGGGACTGAAGCATGAGGATTTGCCTCAGTTCAACCCCAACTTCTTGTTCTAGTGTATTTTTTCCGATTTTTTACACATAAAATGATGGTAAAATGCCTCGTAAATCTATGCAACGATGCAATATTTAAACGGGGGAGGGTAGAGAAGTTGAGATATGTCTAAATGCTGTGTGAGATGATGGAAAATTTGCTAATTGCTATGCATAGCATTTAGGACGGATGATAATTAAAATTAAGAGCTTAGTAGCACGAGGATCACCTCGGTGCTAGGCCCAGGCAACAAAGCACGAATGGTAGTTGGGAATCATTAAAAGAATGGTTTTACACTTGTGCACGATATTGTTTTGCTAAATGTTTGAGCACTAGGCATCCACCAAATGCATAGAGCATGAAAAGAATTTAAAAAGTATCAATGACCAGCTCCTGGACATGCATTGCAATTATTTTATTAGAACATGACCTACGTTGAGAGACAGTGAGATACCCATGCTGTAGGTAGACGCGGGTCCCAAAGGGGAAACCAAGTGAGGAGAAAATGGTACACTCTTGGACACGCTTATTTGGTACCTTGAGCGACTTTTGTGCGAAATGTTTATATGTTGAGCGACGCATTGAGGGGCCAATCCCCAAGGTGTAGGAGAGTCGCAGAGGGTTGACGGCATTCAGCCGTAGGAGGAACCCTATGTGTATGTGATTCGAGCCTTTTGGCTATGTGAAAGGGACTCCCTCTGAGGAGTAATATTGGGTTAGGATCAGTTGGACTACAACGTATTACAAACACAATGTTTAGAAAGGCAGAGATTTTGATAGACGCTCCTGGCCGCGAGGCCGAGGGGTTGTCTTGTGCGTAGTGACGAGGCCCGGCTAGTGCATGAGCCAGTGCCGGCCCGTTTTTAGGTCCATCAAATGTCCTTGGTGAAGTTAAGGATATAATGAAGCACTATACTAACATGATTAGCGAACAATATAGGCGAATAGCCGTTAATGTCAATTTCCTTAAGAAGCAGCAGAATTTGATATGGAGTCGACGCCTTGAAGAGGGTGGCCCCTCAAGATTCAGCTCAAAGTGGTGTGGTGGCCAACATTTCCCTAGGAATTATCCAAATGTTAAATGTGACATATGTGGGAAGTTTGGCCATTTAGCTAGTATTTGTTGGAACAAGATTAGTTCTCTCCACAAGGAAGTAAACAGTCAGGTCTGGTTAATCATTAAGCACAAGAAAACAATCTCTAGCAAGATGAGAGACCAAAGCAAATACTACAAAGAGGAAAAGTTGTGGTAAAGGAGTTGCCTAGTGGAAGTGGAGTTAGTCTTATAGAAGCTATTTGCATCAATGGTACTAAATCTTCTAACCTACAGGTCGTTACGAGAGGTCAAAAGTGTAAAGAAGCCGATAAAGACAAGGTAAAACCTGTCGAGGGAAACCCCAAGCAAGATGATAAGGGGACGCAAGTCCTTAATCCTGGTATGGAAGGCGGACTTCCAAAGGTCGTAGATGGTAAAGCCGAACCCAAGAAGGACAAGGAGTTGTTAAAAAAAAAGGAAAAAAGCAAGAAAGAGACACCAAAGCCGGTTCAAAGACCAAAGGAGAGAATGGTCTGGCAAGAAAAGCGAGCTCTTGCTAGCTATCAGGAATTTGATTTAGCGAGTTCTCTTTGCAAAGTTAAGCCAGATGTAAACCTCCTACAGTTGATTAAGTTGTCTCTAGGAGTGCATAAAGAATTTAGAAGATTCTTCGCACTAGGTATATTGTTGAGCCCTTGGGAATAGTGCGAGTAGGAGACGATTGGTTTGAACATGCTAAAAAGCATTGTTCAAGGATAGCATCATATGTTGAAATAATAGTGGACCATGCTATTGTGGACACAGGATCCTCTATCAACATTATGAGTTCGAAATTGATGGAGAGGCTGGGATTAGAAATAAAAAAAGATGCCTCCACAATCCTCCATATAGCTAATGACTATTTAAGACAACCTGAAGGTTGCATTACTAAATTCCATGTGATCATTGACAATGTGGAATGCATCCTGGACTTTAGGATCATTAGGTTTGCCGAGTGACCTAGCTATTAAGTATTGCTAGGCAGGCCATGGATCCTACAAGCAGACTGTTAGGTTGATATACCCCGCTAGTCAATTGATCTTTAGTAGAGGTGCCAAAAAACTACACCTGCCCTACTTTGAGCTCTTAGGTCTCTTCAATTAGGCAAGATCTTGACAAGCTTCCTTCAGGAGAGTTCTATCCCTGCTCTTGGAGCTTCTCTCTGTCACCTCAGAGCTTGACATTACTTACCACATAGCCCAACATTACACAAATTCGAAGTCGTTGTTTGAACTGCACCAAACTTTGGTCATATTGTCGGTTCTTCTCCTCTAATGTGTGATTTACCCTGTGAGTATAGGGCATTTGAAGCTTGTTATATAAGCTTCTCCCCCGCCAAATTTTGTGGCAAATGGTTGCTGATACGAGCTGTAGTAGACAAAAAACGAGTCGAGTTTGTCAAAATCCCTAAAGACTCCATAGCCATTTTGCTTCAAGCTCTTTTTCACTCCATTTTCTAGCTCCTCCTAGCACACTAAAGGCCCTACCACTCTGATATGACTGATGAGCATTGAAGTTCACAGCAAGATTCACCTATCAAACTAGCAAAAGGAGGGGAGACTTTGGAAGATTTGAAGACCTCAAGACCAAGCATCCAACACCAAGCTCAAGTCCTTCTTTCACTTCAATTTTTCACTTCATTCCAACTCACTGAAGTCTTACTCAGTTTCCAACAAAGCATCACTCCAAATCAACAAGAGGAATCAAACATCAAGCAACAACAACATCAAGAATCAAGCTAGTATGTACATAGTGAGATTTGATACTAGTATCACTTGTGTTTTTTTAGTACATTCAAGAATTAACTCATTGCTGGTCTGATCTCTCTCATTCCAGGCTAATGATGATGCCAAACATGAAGATTTTTTAATGTGGAATACCCAATTGATTAAATCCCTTGTAAGCCTCAAATCTCATTGTAAAAGGATAGACATTGCCCAAGTACTCAAAATGTCTAAACTTGAGAAAATAGCCAAATTCAATGGTAAAGGCTTTCGTGCCTAGAAAGAAAAGACAATGTGCCATCTCTGAGGAAGGATCTTTAGGATCTATTTGAGGATGATACATGAGATGCAGATAGCAAGAAGGAAGATGATGAAGATGAGTTCATTGAAGAAGTCCTCAACTCAAGATAAAGGAGTGGAAAAATATGAACAACAAGGCTCTAGGCATCATTTCTTGGGGACTATCTAATGATGTATTGCACCATATCTCTAGCTCAGAGATGCTAAATAGGCTTAGGATGAGCTTGACAGGATCTTTGGAAGTCAAGCCAAAAACTCTAAGGTCAAGTTATTAATGCGGTTCTATGGCTTGAAATAAAAGATAGTACTTCAATGACTATACATATTAACAAATTCAAAAGTCTAAAAACTCAACTTGCAACTCTAAAGAAAACAATGGATGAAGATGAAGCCATTGTTGTACTCCTCGCTAGTGTAAACCATGATCCTTATGAAAATCTTGTCTCTACTCTCAGCAATGTATCTAATTTGTCACAAAAAGATATTAAGTACTCTCTTCTTGATGAAGAGAATAAACAAAAGAACAAGAATGCAAAAGATGGTGTCCCATCATCTAGGGAAAACCTCTTATACACCAAAGGAGCTGCTGGACCTAAAGGAAGAGGTCGAGGATTCAACTCCGACAACAAAGATCGGATAACATGTCATTATTGTGGTAAGACTAGCCATATAGCCAATGAATGTTTCCACTGTAAAAGAGCACACTAGGTGTAGAATGGTAATCATCATCAAAATCAGTTCATGAATGAAGAAGATGCTTCCGCTATCAACAACAACTCTGATAGATTGTTTTGAAGAAATTATATTTCCCATACTGGATCTTATGTTTTTCCATAGTGGATTTTGTTTCTCTTAGTGGATTTTCTTTGTAAAACAAAATCCTTGCCAAAGATGTAAAGTTTCAAGCTTTAACTTGACTAGGCTGCCTATGAGCTCGTCTCCATGGCCATGTCATCATGTAGGGGGGCAAAAGCCAACAAGTGTAGGAACTCATCATTTGAGGGGGGGTGTTGAAAGATATGACAAATGATGTATGTCCTAGGAAGAGATGTCATGAATCCCATATGCACAGTGAGGTGAGTGGAACAACCCAACTACTATAAAGCATTATACTTGACTATCACTTTCAAGATGAGTATTGCAATATCATGATGCTTTGTACTTTTAGTTAGTGTCATTGTCATTATCAATCTCTTATACAAGATTGTGTTTACGAGTCCAAGCTTCCATCTTGGAACCTAATTCACTTGTGTAACAGTTGGTCTATCCATTGTCCATGTCACTATGAATCTAGTCTTTATCTTCCAACCTCCATAGCTGCCATGCTCTAGATCTGTGTTTTTAACATTATCCTCATCAGAGTTAGACACATTAGATGTTCCATTTGGTAGCGAGTCATCGTCAAGTGACGAATCCAATGACGGATCCACTACAGAGAATATCTACCAAGTAACTTTGAATAAGCCATTAGAGCCTCAACAGAGGATAAGGGATGCGAATGTAATTGAGTTAGAACTTGGTATGTTGAATGATTCATGGATAATTAAATTACAATCCATGCTTAGTTTGAAAGAAAGGAAGGACTATGTGTCCTTGATTCAGGAATTCCGTGACATCTGTGATTGGAGTTATGATGAGCTGAGAGGCATTCCTCCCAACCTAGTTGTTCATACGATTCCTTTAAAGGAAGGTAGTCACCCTATGCGTCAGAAAGTAAGGCGTATGCCTTTCAAATTAAGGGACGACCTACTCAAAGAATTGACAAAGCTACGGAAAACTTGCATGATATTTTCGATTTAACACACATAGTGGTATTTACCAGTTGTTGATTACTATTTGTTACCATTTATTGACCAGATCTTGGATCAATTAGTGGATAGGGTAATCTATTCATTTATGGACTGCTTTGTTGGATATAACCAAATGGCTAATGTGGAGGAAGACATTGAAAATGACGTTTATCGCTATCTTCAACACCTTTGCGTATCATGTGATGGCCTTTAGGTTATGCAATGCACCAGGTTCTTAGCAATGAACATTTGATAAGACTTTTGGTGACATATCCCCACAAGAGTTAAAAGTCTTCATTGATGATCTAGGGATAGCCACCACAAGGGAAAGGCAATTAATTATTCTAAGAAAATATTTTGAGTGTCGTAGACAGTTCTGCATTGCTCTGAATCCATGGAAGTGTGTCTTTGGGGTACCCTATCGGTTGTTATTGGGCCATGTGGTGACCCTAAAAAGATAAAGATTATAGTCGCTATGAGCCCACTACGTACTCTAAAAGAGGTACACAACTTTCTGTCATCAATGGGATATTATCAAAGATTTATCAATGTACTGGCAGAAAGAGTGTTGACATTGACGAACCTCCTATCTTTTAATTGTATGTTTGAGTGGATTGAAGCTTGTCAAGTATCTTTTGAGGATGTGAAGTAAGAAATAGCGAAAGTGCTAATCCTAAAAGAACCCATAAGAGGTGAAGTTTTCTATATATTTTTAGTAGCCACAATGCATAGTATCGACTGTTGTTTAACCCATATTTGAGAAGAGAAATGGTATCATCCAATCGCCTTTGTTAGTAGAAAATTGGGGATATCTAAAGTCAGTTATACATACATGGAGAAATTGTGCCTTGGAATGGTCTTTGCGATGAAGAAATTTAGGCATTATATTCTCTACAAGAACGTAGTATTTTTCGCAAAGGCGGAAGGACTTAGATTGTTGCTAAATAAGTTACAACCGCCTAACCATTTAGCAAAGTGGTTAATCACTTTGCAAGAGTTTGATTATGAGATTAGGAGCAATCCACCGAAACTATAGGGTATTGTGGAATGTCTTGTGGATTCCGGGAAGCCAAAGGAATTCTGATTGAAGGAAGTGATATTGAAGGTCTATTTAAAATCAATACAGCTTCCATTCCTTCCTGGTACGCAGCTATAACACATTATTTATCTACAGGAGGATTTGGGACTACTTTATCAAAGTCTGAAAAGAGGAAGATCAAGCAATAAGCACTACACTTTTCTATTATAGCATGTGTTTTGTTTCGAAGAGGAGTAGATGACATTTATTGCCATTCTATAGTACCTGATGAGGTACCATTCATTCTTGAGAAGTGCCATGATTCAACATGTGGGGGACATTTTGTTGGATGGCTTACCACCCAAAAAGCTCTCTATTCTAGATATTAGAGGCCATTGATTTTCCAGGATACTTTCAGTTATGTTAAGCGTTGTGGTGTCTGTCAAAGACACGATGCAAGGGAAAATTGTAAGCGACCTCTAAATCCTATTTTGCTTACATTACCCTTTGAGGGGTATCAATTTTGTGGGACCAATATACCCTTCATCAACTACGCGCAAGTAGTATATTATTGTAGCAACAGACTACTTTATAAAGTGGTCTGAAGCTCGAGCAACAGTGATGGATAATGTTAAGGAGACAGCCAATTTCATCATGGAGCAAATTGTTTTTCCGTTTTGGTACACCTAAGAAGATAGTTTCTAATCGAGGGACACACTTCTTGAACAAGGCTATAGCAGCCTTGACGAAAGATTTGAAGATTAAGCATAATAAGACCACCCCATATAATCCTCAAGCTAATGGCCAAGTTGAGAGTACAAATAAATAGTTGGTGGGAATCTTATCCGAGTAAGCGTGATTGGGATAAGAAATTATATGTGGCAGTGTGGGCTTACAATATGACATTCAAGAGAGCTATAGGCCACACCCCGTTCAAGTTAGTGTATGGGGAAGAGTGTGTTTTGCCATTGGAAATAGAGCTTCCTACTGTGTGTTTTGCTCTCAATTATTCGTTGGGAGAGATAGAAGCATTACAGAAAAGATATACTTCTCTTTTACATTTTGATGAGATTCAGTTTGCAAGCTTTATTACATTAAGAAGTAGGGAAGAAGAGACTGAAAGCCCTTCATAACCTTCAGGCTAAGAAATATAAATTTGCAAAGGGTCAGTTGGTGCTATATTATGATGCTCGTCGTGAGCTATTCCCAGTTAAATTAGAACCCAAATGGGATGGACCATACAAAATTGTATATTTAGGAAAGAATGGCTCTACAACCCTTTCAGCAAATTTGTAGGGGGTAAAGTTTAAAACTAAAGTTAACTTTAATAAGTTGAATCCTTACTATGTATAAGGGTTGATGTTGGGCTTGGTGCATGTGCAGGTTCTTCCTAATTCATCTTTAACTTGTAGTAGGTATCAAGACGATCGAATGGGACAAATCATTCTCTATCTTGAGCATCCATATCTAGAACAACATTACCACCAAGGTCGAGTGATCTAGTGGAGTAAAGGTTATCAGGTTATTGAGTGGCAAGACTGATCTTTTACGTAGGAGATCAAGATCTATTGCCACCATTGTCATAGAATTCTAACTAGTATTCCTATTGAGTTTAGCGAGGAAGGAGGTATTGTACCTGTCATGCATCCTCTCTCTCAGCTTGATTTTGATTATCATAAGTATAAGTGAGCTTATTAGTAATGGCCTATCACTGAAGATTGGATCTATACTTTGTGTTTTGATAGAGCTTCTAGAGGGCCCGCTAAACATGCGAGCATTGGTGTGGTCATCAAAGATCTTGATGTCGGGTTGTTATGAAGATTGGAGTCTATCTAGGACCCTCTTTTACTGATAATATGGCAGAATACAGGACCTTGATTATAGGGTTGAATGTAGCCCGATGTGGTGGTATCCACCGATTATTAGTAAAGGGAGACTCACAGTTAGTAATCAATCGCTAAATGAGATCTACAGTCTACTAGTGCCTCAATAGTGAAATCGCTTTGTAGATTCCTTGGCTAATTATGCTTTTGTTGAAGATGTCTTTTTCAATTGTGGTCAAAGGGAGCTTTTACAATTACCTTCTAACATTAGCCCAAGGCTACTTTGGCATCTTCTTATTGACACGTCCTATTTTGGCCGTCGATGGTTAGTTTGGGTTATGAGTCAAGTAGCAATCGAGCACCTTCCTATTTTGCATGGATGCATTGGATCGTGTGTCGTCATATTCGTCGAACACCCCTTGTTGTTTATACAAGGGGATTAGCCAATAACTTGATGCACTTAGTGTAGGGCCTGAGGAGTCCTTATCCTTTATTGGTTTTGTGTTGTCATAGAGTTATGTTAGGACCAAGGGATTGTTCAAGCAGTACACTATTGAATGGTAGTGAAGTGTATTTGGTTAGGCCAAGAGGGCCATTTCAATTGGGTTTTAGTGTATTATTTCATAAGGCCAAGAGGGTGAGTTTATTGGTTGTGAACTATTATATTCCTTAAGGCCAAGAGGATGATTGTCTATTTGGTGCGCAAGTACATTTAATGTTTTTCTATTTTAGTGATTACATCAGACAGGTTTGAGGAAGTGTGTCTGGAGGAAGCCTTTGCTGCAGGGAGCTTTTTGTAGCCATTCCAAGTGGTGTCAGTGTTGTTTCGAGTTTTTCCCTTAAGTTGATAGTGTTGTATGTATATGTGGGGGCTTATTTTCTTTTCAGGGACCGACAATCAAGGCATGAAGTCCTAGGGTTAAGTTAGGTATATTTGGGGGAGATTTAAGTAGTTGTCTACCTCCTATTAAGACATTAAGCATTAAAGGCCTGTTATAGAAAGCAATCCTAATGACCCTGTTCTCCTAGCCTGCTAGGCAACTGTTCTAGGAATCTCTACTAGTGTGAAGCAGTTAGAGAAGCATGCCGAAGTATAAGAAAGAGAAAAATCTAAATATACTTGAAAGATAAACAATATAGAGGTGTGTAAAAAGAGATTCTAACCCCCTTAAACTAGAAAAGGAAAGAAAAGGAAAACAATCTTTAAAGCAGTTGTTTATCACCTTGCGGAGGCCTGGTAGGTTCCTAGGAACGAGTCAGACCCAGAGTCGGTGCCTTATCTTCCTAGAGGTAGCAACTAGCCAAAATACAAAAATAAGGAAGATTGGAGCGAAAATAAAAGTGAGTGGAAAAGAAAGGATTAAGTGCCACCTTAGGAGAGCTTGGTAGGTTCTTGGGTACCAAGTCTAGACGACCTGAGGCTGATGCCCTACTCTCCTTAGGTCACTTTACGCTCAGTTCCCTCCTTTTTACACACCCGAATATGGAAAATTTGAAAAAAAGTATGTTAAAAGGAAATATCTTATGACCAAGCTATAGGAGTCCTCACCTAGTAGGAGGTCAGGGTCCAATTGTCCTAAGTTAGTCCTAAGTTAGGTAGTTCAGGCCACCACTAGGATGAGCTCTTTGATGGTTCTTTGAGCTAGTCTATGTTAGAGCAATTCGTGAGCAACTCACTCTAGATTGCTGCCTACTTATGTTTGAGGCCATTTTTGAAGCAGAAAAGCACGCGAGAGGTCATAAAATACCAAATTTTCATGCAAAATGAAATGAATGAAGATCGATGAGTTTGAGTTTTCGCACATGGAGTTTAATGCCATGAACCCAACGCAAGTCTCGATTCATCAATCGGAGTCCGTTTGACCCCCTATTTAATCCCCACAAGGTTTCACATTATGAAACAGTTATGTGATCCTTGAGCCAAAAAGTGCGTCACGGTGGCCAACTTTGTAGATTTTAACGTCACGAAGTCAGTCATCCAGACGGATCTCAAATCCGAGCTCATTTACTCCTTAGAAATTAAATAAAACCACTTCGATCAAAGTGTGAACTCAAAAATGTGAACCAATTTTTTTTAAAGCTTAAAATTTAAGCTTAATAAAGCTTTGTGAATGAAAAGTCACGATTGTTGAAAATGTGGAGTTTATTTGTTTATGTTTTTTGGGATCATTACTATCTTGGACATCCTCTTGGATAGCATGATGCATTAATTCTTCGCCCTCCATCGCTTCAAAAATGATCGAAAATGACACATTCTGTAGAAATATCTAATTTTAATCTTTCTCTCTTCTCTCTCCTCTCTCCTCTTGTAGTTTGTTCTCATGGATCGATATAAAAGAGAGGGGGATGGATTGAGATGGACATTTTTTATCGTATGATGATGCAGGAGTAGAAAGAAATGTGAATTGAGGTTGGATGGATCATCAATAGCTGTAGAAGAGTGTCAGCAGGCCTCCAACGTCAAAATACGCGCGTCATAATGATTGACAATGATTGTATTTGATTGTCCATTCTCTGATTGATCAGTCATGTTAAAGGAATCATAAAAAATTAGTCATATGATAATTTCTTGCTAAATTTGCAAAACTCGAGACTAGGTGGTTTGAGGGAAAATATGTGGTTTTTTTGGGTTTTTGGTGTGTATTTGTCATTCCTATGGATTGAAACATGCTTTAAAAAATATTTTTCATACGAGCAATCAATCTAAACTAGAAAATTAGTAATTATCAATAATTTTTTATAAATAAATTAAAAATAAGAGAATAAAAAATTTTAAGTTTTTGCATCATAAAAATAAAAAAATAAGATTTATGTCTGTGAACATATAATAAAACTAAAGCATGAGCTTTAGCCTCAATTCAGTCCCATCTCTTTGTTAGAGTGAGTTTTAATCACTTTCAATAAATAAAAATACATTAAAAACTTGCTTTACACATATTAACACATGTAAAATTGTAAATTGTAGGGAGTAGGGGGTTATTGTGAGTGGATAAAGTATGTTAAACGCCGATGTTTCATTGTGCATATCATATAAGGTTTGAAGTTGTTTAAATTTTAAAAAGGGACTAGTAGCATGAGAAAGCTCGGTGCTAGCCCAAAGCAACGAAGCACTATCGTAGTAAAAGAAAAGCATGAAAAGAATTGCCTTTGCACTTTCACGTTGTTGATTTTCAATGAATAAATTTATTTGAGCATGATGGTCATATACACTTGCATTGATGCACCATATGGTATTATATATTGGATGCATGCTTTTTTTTATATAACACCAGCATGTTTAGGGACTCCCTCTAAGAAGTAGGGAAAGAATTATTCATTGGACTACAAAATCGTACAAATGAAAAGCTCTTAGACGCTCTTGGCCTGCAAGGTCGTGTGGAGTAGTTTTAGGTGAGTAGTAGAGGCCCGGCTAGTACCTTAGAGCCAGTGTTGGGCCCGTTCTAGGTCTCGACATCTGACGTGTCTGGATGCCTACACAGGGGAGTTGCCTCACTTTGGGTTGAGCTCTACCTGGCCTAGGATGTGCTGGATTAGTTAGTTTTAAGGTTTTGGTTAGTGTATCCAATTCTCAGAGGTTCGATTCCCAAATGAATCAGACTATCCAATCCTCCTAAGCCTATCCAACTGCAAAATTCGGACGGTCCGAGTCCGAGCATGGCTGTCTAAGTTGGCTGTCCAACTTGAACAATCTTAGCCTAGTTGTCCAAGTTCGAGTCCATCCGACTCAAACCGGCTAATGATGTCTGATCGGATGTAGTGTTGTGGGTTTTCAAGTGGCCTGACTCAAACTATTCAAGTCCAAGTGTCCGACTTTGGGAATCGAACTCCGTAGACAAGTGTCCGATTTCGACAGCGCAAATAGTCTACAAGACACGATTTTGATTCATTCACCTTTTATGGTTAATGCGAAGTACTAGAAACTTCCAAAATCAACGATCAAATGCAAAGGAAGGTTTGTGTGTACTTGGAGTAGCTGGAAACCTCTGAATCAGTACGCTCAATCTCTTCTTTGCCCTAGAGCTCCAACACATACACATTCTCTCTCTCTCTCTCTCTCTCTCTCTCTCTCTCTCTCTCTCTCTCTCTCTCTCTCTCTCTCTCTCTCTCTCTCTCTCTCTCTCTCTCTCTCTCTCTCTCTCTCTCTCTCTCTCTCTCTCTCTCTCTCTTAAAGCTCAGAAACTGAAAATGAGCTCACTTCCCCCTTCCTCAAGGTCTTCCTCAAGGTTTTAGACCCCCTCTCCAACACTCCTTGGATGTCTTTTCCTCTTCTTTTTCGGATTACAACCCCACTTTTCTTCGATTTAGGCCTGCTGTTACACAAAACCCTACTGCGGTTTTCTTTTTCTTCCCCTATGTTTTCCTACCTAAATGCCTACAAATCTCTACAAAACACAAGTAAATGCTAATGCTAATCAAACCAACTCATTCAAACTTCAAAAATCCAAAATACTTGCAATTAAAGATCAAATGTCCTTTCTTCCTACCTATCTACCTCAAGCACCTATTCGGGGAAAACCCTCCAATGCTTGATTCGGAGCGTGCAAGCACTCAAGGCTCGAATTTGTTGGTCTCGGCAACAATAGAATCAAAATGTGGGAGCTTTCACTCGACCGCCCAAGACTCACGGACCGCTTATTGCTCAAGTGTTTCAAGCTGAATGCTAATGGCTATCTCACATAGCCGTATACGCTCTCAAGCCTACGAGTGTAGTGAGCTTACCTCAATGCCCAATCGAGTATCCTCCTCTCTTAAGCACATAGGTAACTCCACGATCCGTGATGCAAGCTCAAGCAAGCTCAATCCTTCACCTTTAAGCTCCATGCTCCATAGCCGCGCATACGCGAGATAAGAGAAGATAAGAGAAGAAAAGAAGAAGAGAGGAGAAGATGGAGAGTTTCTCCACCACATGGCCCCTCACACTCACACACTTACTCTCTCACACTCTCACACTTCCTTTCTCAAGCACAAGCGTAAGCAAGCAAGCAAGAAGAAGAAGGAGAAGAAGAAAGAAGAAGGAGAGCCACTTTTGCCACACACCAAGAACGAGCTTCTCTATTCACTTTTTGGCTTTTATACATGCCCTCATCCCTTTGGGCACCCATCCCCTTTTTTACATGACCGGTCATCTTACCAAGGTCCTCTTTTTCTATTCCCTTCTATTTACATTATGCCTTCACCTATGCCCATCTACTCTTTATAACTTGCACAAGAGAGAGCTTAATGCTCTTTTACAAAAATTTGGGGGTGCCTTTACATTTGAAAATATGTTACCTTTGCCTCGACTTTTAAGGTTGTCCTTGCGCTTTCGGCCTTTTCTTCTCTTATCCTTCTGTCGATCCACCTTTTTCCACTTTGCTCCACGTTTTTTAATTTTCTTTTGCTTCTTTTTTCTTCATCTTGCACTGGGGTTAACAATTGCACAATCACTTGTAGCTGCTACATGCAATGAGCAACTTGTCTCTTTACACGATGCTTCACAAGATCAATATTGGATGGTAGCTATGCAATTATAAATGGACTCTACTAATAAATATGACACATGGGAGTTGATGTGACTTCTCTATTGGCAAGTATGCTATAGCCACAAAGTTGATTCACAAATTAAAACATAGATCTAATGGTAGCATCGATCACTACAAGCCACATCTTATCACCAAAGGGTGCATGAGATTTGACTATGATGAGTTGTTTCCACCCACTACACATATAACCCTTTGGCTACCCTTTTTTTTTTGCATGTACGTCAGTTGGATGTGAAGATTATTGTCCTGAATGGTGATCTTCATGAGGAGATTTATGTTACATAATCTTTTGGCTCTTTATGGTTTAAAGGTGGCACCTAATGCATAGTATGAAAAGATACATGCATACTTGATTGCTCTTGGCTTTAGTAATTCATATATTAAAAGCACACTTTATGTCCGCAAAGATGGAGATGACCTCTTGATTCTCATTCTTTATGTGGATGACATGTTGTTGACTTAACCTCATAAAACATAGATCTCAACCTTGCAAGCTTAATTGCAACATGCTTTTGATGTGACAAATCTTGGCCACTTACTGTCTTGGCATACAGTTTACTACAGTTGAGGGGGGCATTATTTTGCGACAATCTAAGTACATTGGGCAGCTTCTTGAGCATTTTCAAATGCAATTTAGCAAGTCTATCTTTACTCCAATTGAGATAGGCAATAAATGTACACTTAAGGATGCAAGAGATACATTCGATGCTTCTCTTTATCAGTAGGCTATTGGTTGTCTATTATATCTGTATAATACACAATCGAATATTCAATTTGGGGTTTCTCAGTTGCACATTTTATGCACAACCCTAGTACTACACATTGGCAAGTAGTTAAACATGACTTTCGTCATCTCAAAGGCACTGAAACATTGGGCCTTTTTTATCCTAAAGGCGCTTCTCTTTGCTTGCATACATTCACTAACAATGATTGGATTGGTTGTTTTGACACACAAATATCCACTAGTTGCAATTGTTTCATACTTGGTGATTCATGTATTTTTTGGCTTAGCAAGAAGCAATCTACAACGGCCACATCTAGCTATGAGACTAAATACAAGGCAACATTTACAGCTACATTGGAATTTGTATGGCTTAGACACTGATAGATGACGGAAAGACAGAGAGAAAAAATGATGAAAAGCACGAGTGATTCTTCTCCTCCCAACCACGCCTAGATCAGTGCTGGCCCTCTCCCTCGGATTCCTTTGCCAGCCGTAAACTTCCTGGAGTCCTACTATTCCTGGACTCTCTTACTCTCTAGGCTCCCCTTAACCCCGTTCGGGCGCCCAAGAGCCCGGACGATCATTCTCGTGCATGTTCCCCTAGACTTACCTTAATGTCACATTAAATGTCACTTTTAATGTCATTCCATATTTATGACCTTAACGTGACATTAAATATCACTTTTAATGTCACATTAATGTCACATTTCCTTCCCCTTAAGAATCGGTTTCGTCCTTGAAAACGATACTTGGAAGATCTAACTGTAAATCGGGAAACCTTTTCTTTAAAGTACTTACTCGCTCCCATGTTGAGCTTTCTTCTGAACAATCTTTCCACTTAACTAAACATTCCTGATAAATAGTATTCCTTGTTCATCTATTACGAACATTTAATATTTTTTCTGGTTCATGTGGATTAGATTGGTCATTGAATAGCTCCTCAAAATCATCATTTAAGATTAAATTATCCAAATCACCCAGCTTCTTCCTTAATTTACTTATATGAAAAATTGGATGTATTTTACTACCAGCAGGTAGTTGGAGCTTGTAAGCCAATTCTCCCACCCTTTTAAGTATTATGAAAGGACCACAATACCTTGGTGAAAGCTTTGGACATTGTCCCTTTTTCATAGTTTTAGTTTGTTCAGGCACCTTAAGATAGACCAATTCTCCTTCTTCAAAGGAGATGTCTCTTCGGTGAGGATCTGCATATGCTCTAGCTCGATTTTGAGCTTTTTTAATATTTTCTTGAGCAAATTTTAACATACTATTCATATCCTCCAAAAAGTCTTTAGCTGCCTGAACCTTTTTCTTATGCAGTCTTACTGCAAAAGGAGCTCTGGGCTGAAACCCATACATTAACATAAATGGACTATATCCAGTGGAAGAGTGCTTGGCACTGTTATATGCAAACTCTGCTATCGGTGAATACTCTTCCCAATTAGTTTGCCTTTTACTTACATATGCCCTAAGCATATCTTCAAGAATTTGGTTAACCCTTTCAGTTTGCCCATCTGTTTGCGGATGATCCGCCGTACTCATGCTAAGTTTAGTATCCAATTTCCTAAATACCGCACGCCAAAAATGGCTATCAAATTTTCTATCTCGATCAGAAACTATATTTGCCGGAAGGCCATACAATTGGTATATGTTCTCTACGAACAATCTAGCCAATTCTGGTGTTTTAACATCAGTTGAAGTTGGAATAAACCTAGCCATTTTGGTTAACCTATCCACAATCACCCACACAGAGTCGTGCCCCCTCTGTGTTCTAGGTAAAGCAACAATAAAGTCCATGGAGATACTCTCCCATTTTCCCGAAGGAATTTCTAATGGATGGAGAAGTCCTCCCATTTTTAATCTTTCAGCTTTATTAACCTGGCATTTATTACATTTGACCACATAGTCAAGGACGTCCTTATTCATTCCAGGCCAATAGAACTGCCTTTTAATAAGACTATAAGTCTTATTAACTCCTAGATGTCCCGCACTAGGGGTATCATGACACTCAAAGAGTATCTGGCGCCTTATTTCTGTATCTTTCGGGACACATACCCTACCCTTGTAGAGTAAATAACCATTATCAATGGTAAAATTCTTCCACTTGAATCCAGTTTGAGCAACCCCTGATGCTCCATTTCCTTGTTGAACATCCTCAGATATTCCTTCCTCAGTAGAAGCACTTTCATTTGGATCCCCATTTTTTATTGCTTCCCATATGTTGGAATATGCCGGATCAACCTGGCATTTCCCTTTTAAAGATTCAAGCAAGTTGGAAGTGAACTGAGTAAAACTCAATTCATTAATGATGGGCATTCTGCTGAGTGCATCAGCCACTATATTATATTTTCCTTTTCTATATCTTATCTCATAGTCGAACTCTTGGAGGAGTTCGGCTCATCTGGCTTTACGCCCGTGTAAATCCGGTTGATCATTAAGCCACTTAATGCTTTCATGATCCGATAAAATCAAAAGTTTGGCACCATACAAATAGTGCCTCCATTTCTTCATTGCATGTACTATTGCATACAGCTCCCTTTCATAAACAGAATAATTCTGTTTTGCACGATCTAATTTCTTGCTTTCAAAAGCAACTGGTCGACCTTCTTATAATAAGACCGCGCCTATTACCTTATCACTGGCATCAGCTTCAACCACAAATGGTTTATTGGGATCCACTATTAATAATACTAGAGCTGTAGCAATAGCTACCTTAAGTTTTTGAAAACTTTCATTTTGGTCTGTTCCCCAATTAAAACTTTTCCCTTTTCCTTTAAGTTGGTCTGTCATTGGAACAGCTATTTTGGCATAATCTCGAATGAATCTACGATAAAATCCAGATAAACCTAGGAAGATCTGCAGCTCTTCCAGGTTCCTTGGAGGTGGCCATTCAATAATTGCCCTTACTTTTTCTGGATTCATGTTGATTCCCTACTTCGAGATAATAGGCCCCAAATATTTGATCTCTTGTGCAAAGAATTCACATTTAGTTTTCTTCGCATAAAGGGAATGTGTTCGTAACAGTTGGAATACTAATTGTAAGTGTTCCAAATGTTCTTCTCTTGATTTACTAAAGATCAAGATATCATCCAAGAAGACTACTACAAACTGTCCTAAATAGGGCCGTAAAACACTATTCATGAGCTTCATAAAGGTAGCTAGTGCATTAGTGAGGCCAAAAGGCATCACCAAAAAATCATAATGCCCATATCTAGTACGAAAGGCCGTCTTTGAAATATCTTGTGCCTTAATTCTTATTTGGTGATAGTCTGATCTTAAATCTATCTTTGCGAAGAATTTTGCCCCTTGCAATTGATCAAAAAGATCTTCCATTCTGGACATTGGAAATTTATTCTTCATCGTTATTTTATTAAGTACTCTATAGTCAACACAAAGTCGCATAGAACCATTTTTTTTCTTTACCAATAAAATTGGTGAAGCCCAAGGTGAATTACTGGGTTGAATAAACCCTTTATCCAGGTAATCCTTAATTTGTCTTTCAACTTCTTGATTTTGTGTTTCACTTAACCTATACGGTGGTTTTGAAATTGGGTGTGTATCCTTATTTATATCAATTGGGTGATTTATATCACCCCTATCTAGTGGAAGGCCACTTGGTAAATCAGAAGGAAACACATCTTTAAAATCATCTAACAAACTACTCAATTCATTACTAACATTCAACTCACAAACATAAGAAAATTGTTGCTTTATATTACAGAAAGTAAAAGTATTCTATACAGGAAGAGACCATAACATATATACCTCACAAACTTCCTTCTTTATCAGCTTCTGAACTTCAGTAGAACACAGCAAAGGATTATCAGATACTTCATGTTCACCTTGAATGACAAAAGTCTTACCATCCCTTTCAAATTCCAGTATATTATGGTGATAGCTACGTTTTAAGGATGGTTCCAATCCCCATAGCCACTTCCTCCCTAGAGCAATATGAGCTCTTTCCATGTTCATTATTTGGAAATCAAGCTTATCTTTATATCCTTGAATCTCAATTTCCAAATTGGATACCTTTGTATCCCATATTTTATTGTCTTGGCCTTGCATCATACGAACAACATATTGATGCTCACTGTTTTGTTGGGGAAGTTTCAATTTTTTGACAAGTGCATAATTTATAAAATTATGTGTGGCAGAGTCATCAATCATGACTCTAACCCTTTTTCCAGCTATCAATCCATGTACTCTAAGTAAATCATGTGGCCCAAAAGTAGGCTGCCACATAGAAGTTGACATACAACACTTATGTTGTACATCCATGTGCAAGACCTCTAAAGATTTATACTTTTCATGGCCCTTTAATTCTAAGGTCTGCACTACATGGATCTGTTTTTCTTTTCCCTTGCCCTTGTCCTTATCCTTTCCTTTGTCTTCCCCCTTTTTCTTTTGAGGGCAATTCCAAGCAGCATGGTTAGGGGATAGGCAATTAAAACACAACTTTTCTTTTTTGGCCTTATCAAAGTCATCAGGACTTAACTTTGGCCTCATATATGGTTTCTTTTCAAAAGGTTGTTTTTTACCCATAAAAAATGGCATTTTCCTTTTAAATTTGCCCACAAATTTTGAGGTTTCCAATTCCTTAGACTTGGGCTCCGTATCAGTGAGACTAGTGAGTGTACCTGGACGCATACTATCTTCATAAATTAATGCAAATTTAATTGCCTCTTCCAGCGTCTTAGGTAAACTCCGTTTTACTTCCTTTTTACAGGCTTTATCTAGTCCCCTAATCAATCCTCTTGTTTTTTGGAATTCATCTATTCCTTCCAATTTGAAGATTATCTCACGATATTCCTCCAGATATGTCAGTAGGGGTCGTTCCTTTTGTCTGACATAATCCCAATCTTCCCAATTTCTTTCCATTTCATTTTCAGGAAGAAATTCTTTCAAAAAGATAGATTCAAATTGAGCCCAAGTTTTAGGTATTTTATTTGCCTCCTTTAAAGTTCGCCACCACTTATATGCTTTGGGTCCCAAAGTTAAACTAGCCTCCAGTGCTTGGAGATGTGGTGGGGTATTTTTTAATTTATGTAAATCTTCCCATTTTTGGAGAAAATTAAAGATTGTGTCTTTATTCCTATCTTTTTCCTCCCCGTAAAATTGAGGTGGTTTCATATCCCTAGAACTGGATTATCCCTCAATTTATGGTAAGTTTGGGATTCCTTAGGATCTCGCATAGTCACATCTAAATCTTTCGATGAAGATGGGACATCTGAGATTTCTATCTTATTTTTATCTCTTTCCAACAATAAAGTTAACTGAGATTTTATTTCAATAAGTGTTTGAGTTAAAAATTCCATTTGAACCCCCTGAGTTTGTACACGAGCAGTAAGATCATCGAATTGCTCTCACGTAGCAAAAAATTCTTCCCATTGTTCTTCTTGTATTTCTGGTTTATGGGGATCTACCATAGGTTGGTCCCAGAACTAGAACTTTCCATTACCCTTTCTTTCCCTTTTTCTGCCATTAATACACTGGAATTGGAAAGCAAAAATAAGAAATTTGCATACAAGATAAAGTACTTCCCTGATATCCGAAGAGTAAGGAACAAATTTTATCGCCCGAAGAAAGTCGGTCACGCAAAAAATGGAGCTTCTTTGCAGAACGACTAGTATTCAGCCCCCTTCTTTAATAATCACGCTGGTCATTAATGTCGCTTTCCTGAATTTGCTTCCTGCTGAATCTGTACTTATAATATAAATACAATCGAGGCTGAAATTGCGTGTCTTGTTGGTGTGTTCATGGAGAAGCATTCACAGTCAGGCGTGGGCAAGATTCGATGGCCCACGATCAGCTTACGATGGCCCACGATCATTTTTATTTTTTTTTTAAACGTGTAAAACAAAATGGCTGCCCCTTTCGATATGTTTCGTGGCCAGAATTACACGTCACGTTAACTTTCGTGACGTGTCACGTCACTTCTAACCAGTGACTTACGAATCGTTACAGGTTCGTCGATTGTTGTCGACGTCTCGTATGACCAGCGACTTCTTTTCGTGACGTGTCACGTCACTTCTGACCAATGAATTCACGGTCCATCGAACTTTCAACTGAACAGATTGCGAGCGAATCCGTCACTGCCCTTCCGTTGAAGACCTCCAGGAATCCTCACGGCTCTGATACCAATGATAGATGACAGAAAGACAGAGAGAAAAAAATGATGAAAAGCACGAGTGATTCTTCTCCTCCCAACCACGCCTAGATCAGTGCTGGCCCTCTCCCTCAGATTCCTTTGCCAGCCGTCAACTTCCTGGAGTCCTATTCCTGGACTCTCTTACTTTCTAGGCTCCCCTTAACCCCGTTCGGGCGCCTAAGAGCCCGGACGGTCATTCTCGTGCATGTTCCCCTAGACTTACATTAATGTCACAGACACCTTTTGGTCAATCTTAGTGTGGGACAATAGTCACCCACTCCTATCTATATTGATGGTCAGAGTGCCATAGCAATTGCAAGAAATCTAGTTTTTCATGCTCACACTAAGCACATTGAAGTACGTCATCATTATGTTAGAGAAGTTTAAAGCCTTCCGTAAGGCTCTAATATAATACCATTTGGAGATTGATATGCCTATTCCCTGTATATGTTCACATCATTCAATGGGGAGATTTGTTACACTTATTGTGTTCGTCCTAAGTCTTGTTGTGAATGCTCCCATATTCATGATCACTTTTTACTTTCTAGCTAGAGAAGAGTTATTTCCACATGTGAACACCCATCATTGGGTTTGGTACTGAGTATCTTAGAGCTTGTACTTTCCTATCATTCACACATAGTGGATGTGGCATTCCAACACTCTTGATGTTCACTTGATCACAAAGTGTATGTATGTGTGCATGCTGCTAATTCCTAATCTAACAATAATTTAGTAGAAGCATACCAATTGAGGCTTGAAAGGGTAAGTCCATGTGCACTTGTGCATTCTTGTTTGTTAAGAAGTTGTATTTGAATGGTAACTTGATGTGTTTGTCTAAATCATATACATGAACGAGTGCATTCAACAATGATTAATAAACTTTGTTTGTTAAGAAATTGTAGTTTGAAGGGTTGGTCGAATGCATTTGTCTATTGTAAACACAAAGAAAGATAATGACATTTTTCTAGCACAAGGGACTAACCATTGGCATGGTAGTTGACAAGTGTTAAAAATATGTCGAAGTATATCAATGGCACCTAAACCTACAAAAACAACCTAGATGATTAAACTTAAGATATGAGATAATGCATGTGTATGATGTGCCCATTGCTTGGCCTCTATGAGTGCCATATGAAAATTATGGTGGAGGTGGCAGGACCGGCAGCCCCTAGCCCCTAACCACACCTAGCTAGATATGCGGTGCCTCTCACACAAAAGCTCATGATGTCGTCATATTCACAATATAGAAATTATATTGGGAATTTGTTGAAAACTTCTTGTGTTGTCCAATGTGCATGACATACTAATATACATACTTCAACCAATAGTACTACACATCACAAATCTAACATTCTTCATATAGAAGAATGCTCCGGAAAATCTCTCTCTTTTCTTGGTAGAAAACCTTTTATGTTCACAAATGCCTGCCCAGGGATAGTTTGCTTCTTCATGAAATGTTCATGGAATGCCCAATTGTGAATGAAATCATACAGGATCGTTGATCTGATAGCCAATCAAGACTGCTCTTGGGCAGTAGTGAAGTAGGAAACCACTCCACCTATGCATCAGCAGAATGTTTAATGAAAGCCTTCCAATGATCATATATCCATTCAAATGGATCCATCAATGATTAAGGTTGGAAGGGCTGCCTGGCAAGGGCTGTTAGCAGAGTATTTGTCAGCTCATGTGTGAGTCTGAGCTTGATCTGGGCTGGGCATTTTTATTAGGTATTTTAGGTATTTTTCTGGTGTGGCATTTTATGCCAGTGGAGCATTTTATGCACCAGTCGGCCAACATTAAATGCTGTCCGACCAGCATTATTGCTCCCCACTTTTTCAGCCTATTTATACTCAGTGGCTCCTCCTCAGTCAATCACTTCATTTCACCGTCTGCAAACTCTGTGGAGAGAGGAGCCAGTGCCAGTGCCCATGCAGCCAGTGACTCACTGTTGTATGCGACTGTCTCGTGTTCAGATATATGGATTCCATTTCCTGTGCATACATCTGAGTTCTCATCTGTATCGTGTTCTTTTCTTTTCTCTTTTTGTCTTGTGTTTCAGCAGTTTATTTCAGCACATGTTTATGCTTCCACCGCTGCTCCACTTCTGACAAGGGCTAGATCCAATTCAAAGCTAGTGTGCCCTATGGAAGCATGAACCTTCTCTCCTACCTTTAACTCTGCTTGACAAGCACATGCAGCAATGGTGCTAGAAACAACAAACTCTGTCCGGAACTACCACATTCTGCTTCATCTGGGGCTTGGTTCAAGTATCCATCCTGTGCATAATCACCAATCCTGAAATTACAAAGATACGAGGTGTCCTGTCAAATATGCTCAGAGCAGCATTCTCCAATCTCACACACCTCCCATACACAGTCATTAGGCATTTGCAACATCAACATCTACCTCATAACCACTCTCCAAAATAAGGTGATATATGGTTTGCCTGTACACAGATATGCATAGTAAATCCATCAAGAACATTGACGTGAACAATCTTGTCTGGCTAGTGTCTTGGTCTCCCATGATTGCATATGCTTCAGCAGGGAAGGAGTCAAAAGGCTTCATCTTGTTTGTGGGAGTGCTTCCAAATAGGCTATCTTTCTAAGCGTAAGCATCTGTAACACTTAGAAAAGGCAAGATATGTCAATGAACGAGTCATAAGATGTGGTTTTAATGTTGATATTGTCGAAGGGATGATACTTGTCAGTATGTACACAGGTGTCATTCTGGGGAAGATGCCAATACAAATATTTGAAAATATTTGGGAAGGAATGTGGTTGCTTGGAACAACATGACTACACTATGCAGAACATTCTTACCTCAACGAGACCTTGAAACTATTTTATTTATACATACAGATAAGAGAATTTCCTACAGCCACTCTCACTGCACGTTGACCTCCAATTATCTGAGTGTGTGTCCTTTTCCCTTTAGACAATATCTGATTGATTATGACATGCAGAAATGACACTGGTCAAGATGTATAATCAGGAAGTGTTCCTTCCTTATGCATTTGCTCATACAAAAGGAGATCCTTGGTGGCAGGCACCCTGCTCAAGCTGTGCGTACTCTGTATTCGAGAAAGTCCAGGCTGCAATGTGGCCTTATATCAAACCAGGACCTTGCATTGTCAATAGTGCCACATGTGATACCGCTCTGGATGATAAGACTCACAAAGAATTTGTCATGGGTCTTGCAAGTCTTGATGATATCAGCGTGAACTATGAGAACATCCGGAAAGAGCTTGGCATTCGCAAATGTACACAGGGCAGCAGCCAGGGGGGTGATGCAGTCAGAAAGGCAGCTTTGGGTGGGGATTTGGTTTCAGATGGATATAGACCATCCTGAGACGAGTCTTTATAAGCTGCCCATTTGTGAAGCATGCAACTGGCAGTATCCAATTCCCACCCAATCACTGAATAGCCATAGTGTTACATCCTTGGACATCTACGGCCTTGGTCACAGTGGTCACAAAGTGACCTAGAGCAAATGTACTAGGGACACTTTTAAGAGCAGGTGGGTCCTACTTATGGGACTCAGGGTTCATTGGTGCGCATCAATGAGATCACCACTCTTGGACTTTTGGCTCATAGGGTGACGTCTGCACACTGGGACAGTGGAGGTGGCAGTACCGGACACCAGCCCTGAGGAGGTGATTGTGATCCTGTCACTGCTAGCTCCCAGGCTTGGGGATGAATCTGATGCCTATTCCTTTTATGTTCTTTGCCATGGATACAGGTTGACTCCCAGGGGTACATTTCACATGGGGTTTGCTGAACCAGCTTAGCAACATTGCGTGATCAAGTAATGAACACCTGAGACAACTGCTGAGAAGTTTACAGGGCTTGTAAACTTCTTTTACAGGCATTGCTCTTGCAACACGTGGACAATGCTTATTGCTTGCTACATCCACATTGGCATTCATTTCTAGGCATTGCTTTTGTGCCACATGGATATATTCACAGGCCAAGATTTTCTAAACCCATGCTGTGCTAACCAAGTAATGACGGTTCACTTTCTAAATTTAACTCATCAGTATGCACCTCAAGGTTGTGCATCATTGCCCTTTACCCCATTATGTTTGACACTATGGCCCACCAAGAAGACCACTAACTTGCTTTTCCAAGACTATGAAGAGCCTTGGGACCACTATCCGTTGAAAAAAGTTTTAGGAAAAACACATTGGTGTGCTGATAGCATATTCAAATATATACACGTATGTACTGGGCAATCTGAACTGAGCTTAAAGTTCACAAAAAAAAAAAAAAAAGAGTGGCTCCTTTCCTAAATGCCCTGTTCTCTTCAGCTTGCAAAGGTTATCACAGGACACAGGTTGAGAGGCTTCCCCCAGAAACAATATCAGAAAGTTTGTTGTAAACTTCTGTATATTTAATACATGCCTTTTCAGGCTTGGTTAAAAAAATTCCTGACTTTTCCAAGTCCTCAAATCCTTGGCCGTTATTGATGTCATTCAAATCTACAGAAGTTTTTGGCAGAAGAACGCACCCAGAGTCATCACTGTTGGGACTTAATTCAAAGGTAAGCTTCCCTACTTCTGGATGGCCATATGTTCTACAATTTGTAAGCAAAGACATACATACACCATCATCTGGTGGATCTGGCATGGCTTGAGCTAAGTCAAGGGCCTCATACACCAATCCAGATCGACCAAGAACATCAACCATGCAGCTATAAACCTCAAAATCTGGATCTATTCCACAATCTTCTACCATGGACTTGAGGTAAAAGCAGGCATCTTTTGGTCGTCTTGCAATTCCACATGCATTCAAAACAGTAGTGAATAATGAACGGTCTGGGTTCAGGCCAGCCTTCTGCATGGCTTTCAAACTTTCAACAACTTGCTCAAATTGCCCGTGAAGAGCATAGCCCAAGATTAAGATGGCCCAGGACACAACATCTCGATTTGTTAACTTCCCAAAAACATCCAATGCCTCTTCCAAGTTGCCACATTTGCTGTAGAAGTCAATGAGAGAATTTCCAATAGCCAAGTCAAGCTCTAGACTGTAACTTTTAATCTGGCCATGTATCAATTTGCCCTGTTCCAGAGCTCCTAGACTGAGGCATACCTTCAGCATGCACAAAAACATAGCTTTGGTCGGCTGTAAATTTTGTTGAGCAATCATCTGTCTATAAAGCTCAAGAGCAGCCACACCATGTCCTTGCTGAGTATAGCATGCAATCATTGTACCCCAGGACACTACATCTTTGAACAACATGTTATCGAATTCCTTGCGTGCTTGTTCAATGCTACCAAACTTTGAGTACATGTTAACAAGGGCATTCCCTACCATCCCATCTTGTGCAAATTCACTTCTTAGAACTTGGTCATGTATAAACATGCCTTCCTGTCTAGCTACTTCATTAGCACATGCTTGCACAACGCAGACTAAGGTAGCTTGGTCTGGACTGGCACCAAGTTGCTGCATTTCCTCAAAGACTTTAAGGGCAAGATGGCTATGGCCATGCTGGACATATGCTCCAATCAATGTGCCCCATGAAATTGCATTTCTAGTTTGCAAACACTCAAATACAGCAAGGGCCTCATTTAGCTTCCCACATTTACCATAAAGATCAATCAAAGAGTTCCCAATGTTCACACCCAATTCCAGTCCATGCTGAATGATCAAGTCATGTAGCAAACGGCCTCTCACTGGATCTGCTATAGTTCCACATGCTTTTGTTGCAGAAATAAACGTGACCTTGTCAGGCACTAAACTTTGATGCCACATTTGGTCAAACATATTCAAGGCAAGGAGACCTAGGCCACTTTCTGTGTATCCTGTCATCATTATAGACAATGAAACCTGGTCCTGGTCTTTTAGGTTCTGAAAAATTTTGCTTGCATCATCTAGTCTCCCACATGTGACATACATGTCCAAAAGGGCACTTACAACCATGGTATCACCCTCCAGGCCTTCCCTGAAGAGCTTATCGTGTATGAGGTTGCCAGACACTATAGATCCTGTGGTGGCACAAGCCTTCAACAAACCTATGAAGGTAGCCGGGCTAGACTTCAGTCCTGCAAAACTCATAGCCTTGAACTTTTCAATGGCAGCAATTCCATTCCCACTCAGAGCATAACCTGAAATTAAAGTATCCCAGGACACCAAATCTCGTGTTGGAAGCCTGTCAAATATGTGAAGTGCTTCATCTAAACTACTGCACTTTGCATACATGTCAATAAGGGAATTCCCAATCATCACATTGATCTCAAGACCAGCAGTTATTACTTCACTATGCACCAATCTCCCTTGATGTAGAGCACCAAGAAGCGTGCATGCTTTTGAGACACACAGAAAAACCACCTTATCTGGTTTTATATCATAAGTTAGAAAACCAACATAAAGCTCAAGTGCATGCATACCAAGCCCATGCTGAATACAGGCTGACATCATAGCACTCCATGTCACCACATCTGGATTGGGCAGACAATAAAACACTTGAAAAGCCTCATCTATGATTCCACAGTTTGCATACATATTAATCAATGCACTGCCAACAATGCAATCTGATTTAGCATGACTTCTCTTTATCTGTGCATGGATTAGCCTACCTTGCTTAATATTGCTTGTCAGACAACATACCTGTAGAACGGAAAGAAATATGCCTTGATCTGGTTCTATGCCTTCCTCTTGCATTTTCTCAAAAAGTTCAAGAGCAAGCTGATTTCCTTCTTCAGCATACCCTGAGATCATTGCCCCCCACAATGCTAGGTTCCGATTTGCACTCACATCAAACACTGCGTGAGCATCTGCCAAGCTTCTGCATTCTTTGTACATACAAATGAGAGCAGTTCGTACAGCTACATCATTGAGAAGTTCCATCATGACGAGCTGGAAATGCACCAGTCTGCCTTCCTGGATGGTATGGATGCTGCCGCATGCCTTCAACACAGACAAAACGGTGAATTTGTCTGTGACACGAGATTCCTTCTGCATGACGGCATACAGATGAAGGGCCTTTTGATGTTCCCCAAGCTTGACGTGCGCGGATATGATTGCATTCCAAGTGTAAATACTCGGATGAATGATTCTGCTGAACACCTGGGTGGCTTCTGGGAGGCTGCCGCAGCAAGCAAAGATCATGATGAGGTGGTCTGAGAACAGGGTGCTGGCATCCATGCCATTGCTGATGATGAGGGAGAGGCAATTTCTGGCAAGGAAGAGGTCTTGCTTGTGGAGGCATCCCTGAAGGAGGTGATAGACGATGTCTCTGTGCTGGAGGGCGTCGTGGCTGTGACCTAGTGAGAGCAAAGCGCGCCATGCCTCCTCTGGCCGGTTCTCTCTGCAAAGCTGGATGATGAGAGACGAGACACAAGCTCTAGAATTGGTCTGCTGCGGCGGCAACACGGCACCAGATCCTTCCACCAATAGTCGCACAGCAACCCTTCCTTGCATTGGGTTTCCATTAGATGATACTACTGGGTGCGAGGTACATGCTCGGTCACCTTACTTAGATTTTGCAGGCAGTGCTCTCACTCACGAGAAGTTTCAGGCAGAGTCCCATTATAATTGTCGCATTTGTGAATGTGAACATCATGAGCTCTCGAAGGGGAGAGACTCCATGCCCAGTCAGGTGTGGTTGGGGCCACGGGCTGCACCTAAGAGCACCTAGCTAGGTTCCCATTGTAGTTCGCATTGTGAATTATAACATCATGACCTTGAGAGAGAGAGAGAGAGAGAGAGAGAGAGAGAGAACATATACCTATGACAATAGCTATGACAACATACTTAGTTATGTGAGATCAAGAGGCTCGAGATTGGGGGGTTTGAGGTCTGGGAGCCCCTTGCCCCTAATACCACTTAGCTAGGTTCTTACTATAATTTCGACATTATGACTATGATAACATATGAGTTTTTGCAAGGGAGGAACGATATACCTAGCTAGGTGCCATTGAGAACAGGGGTTGTTGGCCCCACCTAGGTATATAGTGCTTTTGCAAGCTTCGAATGTCAGACTTTACAAAATGCAAGCATTTCAAACAATACAACTATTACTACCTCTCACATAACCATTGCACGCTCTCACAAAAACCATAGTGAACTTACTAATTTACCTCTTTGTTATAGTCTATCCACAAAGGTTTGTCGATGGGTCTATGACTCAAGCGATGCAACTCAAGCAAGCTCCAACTTCATTGCCTTGATCATTGCACGTGCTCCATGAATAATAATAATAATTATTATTATTATTAGTAATATGATGATGATGATGATGATGATGATGAGAGGAGGAGGAGGAGGAGGAAAAGAAAAGGAGAAGAAAGCAAAAGCTTCACCCGCATCGATTCCTCACTCTACTTCACTCACACACACACACAGAGTAAAGTGCCCGCCTATCGGCTTTCCAAGCATGTTTTAGTGGTCCATTGAGAAACAAATCCAAGCATCGCCACCTAGCACTCCCATGGAGTGGCTCCGAGGTTTGTCGCCTAGGGTTTCCCAAGTTCGTCTCGCAACGAAACGTTCATGATCGAACCCACTAAGATAGACTTAAAATCTGGATTCGTAGGGTTAAGGTCTCCTAACAGCATTCTAGCATTGGGTTTTGGACGTCCTAGTTTACGCAGAGATACCAATCCGAAGCAGATCCATATCGCACTTGGTTCAAAGAGAATGGGAAATGGGAGGGATGCGCCGCTCAACCTCTTTGCCCGTAGGGCATAGTCCCATTCCAGTCCCCTAAAACGGCATGAATCAGGTTCTAACCTAACCGTATCTAAGGGTCAAACAACGGTAAAACCTTGTGAGAAGCCTTCCAGTTCTCTGGGACCACCCTACCATAGGACGGACCCGTCAGGGTTCCACCCACATGCTTCCCTTAATAGCTTTAGTTTTCTACTTAGATCCTACCACAATTATGGGTAACATTTAAAATCAGCTTCATTTAATTAAGCCTTTTAGGGAACAGGGTTCGTTTACGTAACTTATAGCACTGACAAGAACATAGAGCAAGCAGTTCTTTTGACAAACAAGTTCAAAACAAATTCCTTAACTTATCTTCAAGTTAATCTTTGTCTCCTGCCCATACACGAGAAATTATGTATCCCCTTCTGTCCAATAGAAGTATCCCTTCTGCCCTGCAAAAATAACTAGTCCAAATCACATGGCACCGTAAATTCTATCCATTATCTAGAATAGGATCTTCCAATGCCCTAGACGTTGGGCTCACGACAGTCTACAACTCCGTCCTGGACTTGATAAGGGGTGTCCAGAGTTCCACTAACCCCAAGCGATCTAGGAGTAAGACACAATTTTCGTGGATGGCCTTTTCACCACTCGACCTTTGGCCCGTGAATCGAGTAGTACCCTCTCACGTTGAAATGCGGCGTGACCTTGGAGATAATCCACCCGCGCAAAATATCCTTCCTTAATTAATCCAATTAAAACTCAAGTACAATCAAGGCAATTAGCCTAATATCATCTTCCAAGAAAATATTCATTTATTTCCCATGGCAATTTGTCATTAGAGACCCCCGCCATGAATTTACCATCAATCATCTAATCAATTTAATGCAAAAGCATTTAGAACTTGTTTGATCAATCAACAAAAACAATGATATCATTTTCCAAACATTGTAGGAATAGTCGCAATAACCTTTCCATCGCGTGTTTGCTCTCACCCTTGGGATCAAGAGCGGTTCTATGTAAAATTTACCTAACACACCCTTCTTTTGGCTAAGGCATATGTTAAGGTTTCAGACTCTGTATAAGACATAAGTTCCACATTGATCGATAAGCTAGCCTTCTTCCCAACAAGTACAAAAACATCGGTCTTTCCTTTGACTTAGGGTTTCCTAATCCCTAGAGATCTCCACTTACCTTTGAAGCTTGGAATTGTAGTTTGTACCTAGCCCAATTTCCTAAATAGGATTGATAAACATAGTCGCCTATCGGACGGATCTCAAGGCATCATAGTTTTAATCCTAATGACTGTTGTTTGTACTAGCTTTGCATAACTTCAAGATCCCAATGAACTAATAGTTCGTGATATTAGCAAGATTTTAATGTAAGATCAATTTGTGTACCATCGATGTATGTTTCATATAATCTTTCCCATGCATGCACCGTCTATGTGTATAACCCTTAAGTAGTCTTATATGCTCTTTATGCTATGTATGATTTTGTCGCATAGCATTGGGATGCAATGATTGTATTTGGCTACAAGGTTTTGTGCAAACCTCAACGCGCCATAAACATAAATCTATACAAGGTCATCTTTAGTTGTGCAAAGAGTTACCCCATAATTCCCTATGAGCTCATTAAGTATTGAAAAATAATTTCGGGTTACCTATTAAAATGAACTCATGCACATTCCAAGGCGGCATAACCTATGTCTCAATGAATAGCGGAGATGACAATTAGTACCTGGATATTTGGATATGAATTATCCATATCCGACATTGTATTTTTATTCATAGAAATGCCCTGGCCGGTTGCACCATTGTTGGATGCGAGATTACAAATGATGCGTGTCTCCCTCCGTTTTGGGGCCTTGCCTTTAGCTTACGAATCTTTCTCTCTTTCCGTCGTCGGATAAATGGTGTACTAAGGTGACTCCTTTTGATTGTGATGGGGTTAAACTGGCGGGGAGATGGGGGTTAAACCAGCGGGAAGATGGGGAGAAAAGCAATGCGTGTGGTCACCCTCTAAGGAGGGGAAGAGGAATGAGAACCCTCAGAGAGTCTCTCTCTCCCACTCTTCTTCTTCTTCTTCTTCTTCTTCTTCTTCTTCTTCTTCTTCTTCTTCTTCTCCTCTCTTTCTCCCTCTCTCTTCTTCTCCCTCCCTCTCTCCCTCTTCTTCTTCTTTTTCTTCTTCTTTCTCTCTCTCTCTTCTTCCTCTTGTTCTTCTTCTTCCCGTCCCTTTCTTTCTCCCTCTTCTCACTGCCAAGCAACATCGGGCCCTCCTTTTCTCCCCATGGGTTTTTTTTTTCCTTGTGTGTATGTGCTTGGGGGGGGGCTGGGGTGGGGTGGGGTGTTATTAGGTGGGGAAGGCGGGGAGAAGGTGGTGTGGTGGTGGTAGTGACCACCACCCATTTTGCATAGCGGTGGGGGCTTGTTTGGAGCCACCCAGCTGGGCCATTATGCCCAAGGGAGGGGGTGTTTCACCACGTGGCCTCCCCCCTCCATCATTGTCATCATCGAGACCTTCTCCTTATTCACGACACCTGTTATCATTGCCTCCTCCCTTTCCTCCCACCACGTTGATCATTGCCTGCTCCCTCGCTCTCGATGTTATCACATCATCTCCCCCTTGACATCATCGTTTCCCCTCCTTTTGTCGTCACCTTCGCCATCATCTTTTTCCTTCCTTTCCTCCCGCCTGTTCAACAACGACTAGGAGGGGAGGATAATAATAATAAAATTTTGAATATTTAAATATTAGGGGGGGTTTTGTAGGCCGTGGGACATTACACACACACACACACACACTCTCTCTCTCTCTCTCTCTCTCTCTCTCTCTCAAGCAAGAACAATGATCCACATGATTGCACACCATAAGAATAAGTTTATTCTCTCATTTCTTAGCTTTTATGCATGGCCTCAAATTTTTGGGCACCCTCCTACCTCTTTGGCCTAAACCAATCTTCTCTCACATCGTGCACACTCTTTAATTTTACAAATCTTTTCCAACTTTGTCGAGTTATATTTTTATGTTAATGTCTCACTCAAATTATATTACAACTTGCATGGAAGTGAGTCCGGGCTATCTTTACAATTAAATTTCTACTAAAAATTACACGTGCTTAAGAAACACTCTTATTTTTGCTCCGTTTTTTTCTAAAATTTTACATGTATACTCACACATCTCACCCTAATCTTTGCCTTTCTAGAAAGGGTTCACATTACCCCTCTTTTGGATGCATGCCCCATGCCACACTGCAATCTGGTGTGTGGTCAATGTTGATGGAACATGAATAAGCTTCTTGGTAGAGATGCTACAATTTTTTATCACTATTGGTGTGGCAGAATTATCTTCTTGACAAGAGTTAGCTTACAATTGAAGAAAAGGTAAAATGGAGTAGAATGACGAGGGCCATAGATGTTGTTGGGTTGGCCAAGTAGATCTTCAAATCATAACCATGTAGTAGAAAAGGATATACACTCCCTAAGGATGTATGCATGTTGCCTTATTGTGTTGTGAATGCTCCTGCAAGTGAAAATGTAACTAGGAGATGGGTTGAATCCCAAGCAAGCTTGGAGTGTTGTCCCATACTTGGAGAGCCAATTAGTACATGGGAAGGTGTAGTGCAAAGCTCAGACAGGTTTGCCAATGGCCTTCAGATGCCCTACCCTTGATATGCCTTGAGTCTATGAAGTGGGCAAGAGATAGGGGTAAAGACCTACCCAACTTGAGGGCCCCTAGGTGATGTGATTATAGGTATATCTATTCTATGATGGAGCTTTTGCTCTCTTTTATTCTTTCTTTTCTTTTGGATGGGCATTTTATTGTGGCTCCTTTTCTTTTCCTTTTGTTGATTGAGGAAGTGGTCTCAATGATCTCTCAAAGCATGACCTAGTCATCATACAAGTTTTACTCTTTATTTGAGATCGTGAAAAAAACATGAATGTACTCAACCAAGGACATAAGAGCAGAACAAATGTATAATGACAAAGAGTTGTTCATTTATGTAAATAGGATATCTTTATATAGGCTTATACACATGGTTTAGGGTAGGTTTAATACATATGAATCAAGATTTGTTGCAAGGGATGGCATAAGTAAAAAGGGTGTCACTGATCTGCACAGCAAAGTAACAAATCTTTATTTCAAGAACTCATTTGAGCCATAAAAGTAATTGGTAGCAAGCCACAAAGGGAACCTCAAACTATTGAAGATCCACATACAATTCCTCTTGTTGATAATTTATCCCATCCAAATAGAGAAAGTTCTTAGCTAGTTATGCAAACTTTTGGAAGAGGAGAACCATCAAGGGTAAGGGGTAACCACTACACTTCACAAATTCATGGCAGTCACACCACAAGGCCTCAGTTCAACATCCCAAAAGATGGTCTTAGACATGAAGGGGAATAAGATAGCAATCGATGGGATGATGATTATTATGGATGCGACCCCTTCTACAAGTCTATTTACCATCAGCCCTCGAATGTGCAAAAAGAAAATGTAGTTGACAATCAAGTTCATGAAGGTGGAAGGAATGATGGGAGAAGATCAACCCATGATCTCTCAAATAAAGAGCATGTTTCAAACGGTCAACCATCATCTCATGGTTTTGGAAAACCTACTTTTAGGAAACACTCTTGAAACAAAGATTCACGGAAGCAACATTCTTATGGATAGCCATCTTACAATGAAAAGGAGTATAAGGAAAAGATCAACATCACTAATTTCAAAGGGGATAACACTTCACTTAGGAATGGGAGGAATGGATTAACAAGCTTAAATTATACTTCACCCTTTACTCTAGAAGTGAAGAAGCCAAAATTTATTTTTTGGCTCTTCTTCTTGAAGGTTACGCCAATACTTGGTATCGATACATGCACAAGATTGGGACTTTTTCACTCGGGAGGATTTCAAGCAAATAATGATTGATGTTTTTGTTTCCCCTTTGGAAAAAGAAAGGCTTCAAAGAAGATGGTATGCATATGCTCAAAGAGGGATGTTTGTTAGAGACTACTCAAATACCTATGTGAAACTTTCCATGTACGTTGAAGGCATTTCAGATTTTGCTAAGCTAAATAAGTATATTTTTGGTCTTGACCCTACCCTATCATCAGAGATGGGAGCTCAACAACCCAAAACCTGGCATGAGGCCATACAATTGGCTGAAAGATATTCTTTGAAGTACAAGTGAGATGCAGTAAATTTCTAGCAAAGGAGTTTGGACAATAACTGTTCCAATGAACCTACAAAATATGGGTAAGTTCTCAGGCAATCAAGAGACACTTTTAAGCATAGCATGTCATTTAGCTCCTTCCCAAAATATGTTAACCCTAAGGCATTAAGGGTTGGAGAGGGACACTAGCATTGAGTGGCATTGTATGGTGTGATTGGGTTGGGCTTGTAGTATTTAGGCTATCCACCTCTAGTTTCTCAATGCCTCATGGGATTGTCTTTGATCAGATATTTGAGTGGAATGGAAGTACTAGTTGATGCAAGGTTTGCGATGATGGTGGGTGTAACATTCTTATAGCCGTATGGCAAGTGACTTGCATCAGGAGAGAGAGTAATCTCTTGTCCGTGGGGATGCAAATTGATTGGTGGCTCTATGGAGAGTTTGTCAAAGCTATTGTGGCCTCATTGGAAGGGAAGCATGAGGTAGTGGGGACAAACTAGGAATGTTAAGAATTTCATTAGCTTGATCGTTATGCAATTCTTCTCGTGTTGGCCTTACCCATCCTTAACCTTGTCAATTGTGGAAAGTTCTTGCATGAGGTTAGGGTAAGAATTATCCTTAGCAAGAGTTTCATTAGTGGTCTCAAGCGCAATTGGAGCACTCTCGGTGCTAGAAGCGAGAACAATTTTGGGGTGGTGATATAAATCCTTTACTCTTGAGCTTAAGGTTAGCCCTTTTTCATCTCTTTTTCGCATTCCTCTTACTAATTGCCATTCCATTCATCACTATGGGTCCTTCAAGGTTGATTCCCCCTAGTGTACTTTGAGCGCAAGTGATAGCATGCACTGGAATGGGGTTACTTTTTCCATCATGTAGCATTTCTATGACAAATAAGCTTAAGGGTATTAGTAGCACAATAGTTTGGGTGGTGCTGGCCTTGCGGTGGTGTGGACAATCTAGCTACATGTGTGTAACTCTATATTCAAGACAATGTTGGTCAAATCTGGTTGCTTTGGCTTGCTCCTATTTCTGTGGATATCTTGAGGAAATATGCCATGATTGCCCATAGTTCCAACACACAATGGGGTCTTGGGTTGGAGGCATACCTTGGCTACGGCCTCGTCTTGTTATCATAATTGGCACCTCACAATAGTCCATTGGGATGGGATGTCCTTCATTGTCATAACAAACAAAAGGATTTATATATCCATCCTCTTCCCCGGGTTCTTCAATGAAGTGGAATGGAGCTTCATTAGGCATGTATGTAATAATGAGCATTGGAGGCCTAGAAATACCAGAGGGGTTGTTTTCAACACATTGGGTAGTTGTCCATAAAGCCAATTGTGGAGCAAATGGGGTTTGCCTAGGATAAGCAACATCGTGATTATAATGCAGATATGAAAAATGAGAGCCTAGAAGTCTTTGTGGGGCTTGGCAATATGCAGCTTTGTGTCCAGAACATCCACAATTAGTACACATTCTAGGTATTCTAGAGCATTTCAAGGGGAGATGTGCCCCACCACAGTGCATGCACTACACATTTCGGTGATACAGTTTTGAGATTTCAATGGCTCTACCATTTTAAACAACTCTTGATGTTGTTTTCTCACCTTGATCATTAATTCTAACATCTCTTAATTATTTTTTGTTAGATTTCATGGATGCTGGAAGGAGAGCAACACAGAGTGAAGCAACATGCTTCCTCTCTCTATTCTTCTTATTTTCATTCAACACACACATAGTGCATATACAACCTAAGGTCATAAAGACCATTCACACTAGAAGTAGAACTGACTTATTTAATGTACCTAACTGATCTAGCCAGACTAGTTGTGTCCAACTCATGTCGGTTAAACACACATGAACGAGCTTGATATTCTAACACTCCCCCTCAAGCTCAAGACAGCATATGTACTCCAAGCAACTGTCTAAAACCACAGAACTTATCTTTACCCAAGGATTTGGTAAAGATATCCGCTACCTGTTCATCAGTCTTCACATGCATAAGATCAACTCGTCCTGCAAGAACCATCTCTCTGATGAAATGGTAGTGTACCTCTATGTGTTTTGTCTTGGCATGATAGACTGGATTCATAGCCAGGAGTACACTACTCAGATTGTCACATAGTAACTTCACTGGAGCATCTACTTGCATGTCCAAATCAGCCATAAGCTTGAGCAGCCATGAAATCTCGCATGCTGCCAATGCAACACCCCTGTACTCTGCCTCAGTACTCGACAAAGCAACCATAGGTTGCTTCTTGCTGCTCTAGCTAATCATGCCGCTACCAAATCCAAATGCATATCCACTCGTAGATCTACGATCATATGAGCAACCTGCCCAATCTACATCCGTGTATCCAGTCAATATCAAGGGCTTATCTCTGACATAGAACAGCCCATACTCTACAGTGGACTTAACATATCTCATAATGCGTCTAACTGCATCCAAGTGCGGCTTTCTAGGCTTCTGCATAAACTAGCTTATGAGCCCTATTGCATAGCTCAAGTCAGGCCTAGTGATGGTCAAGTAAATCAAGCTGCCAACCATCTGCCTGTACATAGTCACATCCTCTACTTCAGCCCCAGTGTTCATGTCTAGCTTGACATTCTGATCAAGAGGTGTATCCAGCGGTTTGCATTCAGCCATGCCATACTTCTTCAGCATCTCTATGGCATAGTGCTTTTGCATCAGCCATAACCCATTGTCAGCTGGAATTACCTCAATGCCTAAGAAATACTTCAGTTCTCCTAGGTCTTTCATGTCAAATTCAGATTTCAGCATCTTCATTACATGCTGTATGCCCAAGTCATCATCACCAGTGATTATCAAATCATCAACGTATATGACCAGCACTACTAAACCACAGTCAGTCTTCTTTGTAAATAGGCTATGATCAGCCCTGCCAACAACAAAACCCAATCTTTGCAAGTAGTTACTAATCCTAGCATGCCAAGCTCTCGGAGCCTGTTTTAGCCCGTACAATGCCTTTTTCAGCCTGCATACATAATGCTGAAAATCAGGGTGAACATACCCTTCCGGCTGAACCATATAGACATCCTCTGCTAGGTCACCGTTAAGAAATGCGTTCTTAACGTCCATCTGCTGCAATTTCCAGCCTTTAGCAGCAGCCAAGGCAATCACAGTGCATATAGTTGCCATCTTGGCAACAGGGCTGAATGTTTCCTCATAATCAAGTCCATACTATTGGGCATACCCCTTTGCGACCAGCCTGGCTTTGTATCTCTCCACATTGCCATCTGACTTGCATTTGATTTTGTAGACCCATTTGTAGCCAATGGTCTTTTTCACTTCAGGCAATGGTACTAAATCCCATGTTTTATTTTCAGCCAAGGCATTCATTTCTTCATCCATGGCTACACACCAATTCTCATCTTTCACTGCTTCACCATATGTACTTGGTTCTTTGACCTCCATCACTTTTGTCATGTACGCATAATGCTTTGCAGAGTAGCCACTGTATATCAACCTGTCAACAGGGTATCTGACCCTCTGTGAGCATCTAAGCTGTGGTGCACTAATCGATTCCCCTCTCTCATGAGGTGGAATATACCTGCTCTGCCTTGTGCCAGGCGTATAGATAGTCGGAATACCAAGTTCGCTGTCTAGAGTATCACTAGACTCATAGCCAGAAGTCATTTTGCCAGGTGTCATCATACCAGATGCATCCTCAATAACTTTCTCTTTTCCTTTGCTGTCCAAGACATCATGTCTCCCCCTCACTAACATATTGGTGTCAGTGGATGGCGAGCTCCTCAATCTCCCTGTCCATGGGGATACTGTCTGACTACGAGATCCTGTCATAACAGTGCTCTGCTGTAAATCAATTGTAGAGGCATGAGTGGAAGGCCTATCCGCTGGCACTGCAACTGGTGATACATACCAAGAACCCATCTCATCAAAGATAACATCCTTGCTTACCAAAGTCCCCCTGGTAGAGGGATCATAGCATTTGTATGCCTTCTTCTCCTGCGAATATCCAATGAAAACACACTTATGTGCTTTGGGATCCAACTTTTTCCTTTTCTCATCTGGAATATGCACATAAGCAAGACAGCCAAAGACTTTCATGTGACTTACATCCGGCTTATAGCCATATAACTTCTCAAACGGTGTCATCTCATGAATACCTGCAGTGGGAGTCCTGTTCAAAATGTATATGGTTGTCATAACAGCCTCTGCCCAATAGTAAAGTGGCATATGCTTTTCATTCATCATAGCCCTAGCAGCTTCCATCAGAATTCTATTCTTCCTTTCAGCTACTCCGTTTTGCTGCGGAGTGTAGCTGCAGGTGAGCTACCTACGAATACCATTTTCAGCCAAGAAATCATCAAATTCATTTGATACATACTCCCCACCACTATCAGATCTCAAGCAAGAGATGTAGCATTCAAACTCCTTCTCAACCTGTGCTTTAAATTGCTGAAAAACAGCAAAGACCTCATCTTTTGTTTTCAATATGTAAAGCCAGGTATAGCGACTGTAGTCGTCAATGAAGGATACATAATATCTGGAACCTCCCATAGATACATTATGAGCTGGCCCCCAAACATCAGAGTGCACTAACTGCAATGGATGTGTACTCTGTCGTACATGCCTGACAAATGGCAATTGTGACTGCTTACCGAACTGGCAAGCCTCGCATACATGACCAATATTTGAATATTGGAACTTCGGTAACCTGTAACCAGCTGTTTCTTTTGCATAATTTGCAGCCTTTGCAAATTGACATGCCCCACTCTCTTGTGCCATATTTCCAAATCCCTAACAGTGCCAAAACCATGGGCAAACATAGCTGAATTCAGCTCTGGCAAAGAAGCATCAAGAGTAAACATTCTGCCATTCCTGTGACCACGAGCTATCAACTTGCAGCCATTGCCAAACTCTTCAATAAAGCAACCATGCTTATTGAATCTAACCTGCAAGTTCTGCTCCGTCATCTGACCAACAGATAACAAGTTCTTCGTAATTGAAGGGACATGCAATACATCACACAAATTTTTCTTTCTGCCATTATGGACCACAAGAGGCACTTTGCCTTTATGCTCAATGCTATGCTGCGTGTCATCACCTGTGCATACATAGCCATGCTTTTCAGCCACCATATCCGTGAACCAATCACCGTCAGGGGTCATGTGATTTGACGCCCCCGAGTCAATGTACCACACTGCATCATCAGATGATTTTTCAGCAGCCTTATCTTTGACATACTGCATGGCAAACAGTCTATCACCAGAGTCATTTCCTGACTGGACGTAGCATAATGTCCATGCTACTTGCCCTTCTGATTTCCCTGCTTCTTCCAGCAGTCCTTTGCAATATGCCCATACTTTCCGTAGTAGTGACAATCCTTATCTTTATTTGGATTGTCTGACTGACGCTGCTGCTGCCATGAGCCTCTGCCACGAGAGTTAGATCTCCCCCTGCCTCGAAAGTTTCCACCACCTCTTGCATTTGATGATTGCTGATTGCTATTACTATAGGATGCATTCTGCTGGCCTCCTCTGCCAGATCCATAGCCTCTACCACGGCTACCACAACCACGCTGATTCGAGTAAAAAACTGCATCCTTATTCTTTGAGCTGCTTGTCCCTGTAGCTAAGCCAAGCTTCACCTTTTCATGAATCAATAATGCAACCAGCTCATTAAAGTCAGGCATCTCAGCCCGCACAGATATACTGAAGTTTCAAAAGACTTGTACTCTGGACCCAAGCCATTTAAGGTCACTGCAACCATATCCTCATCTTCAACCTGTGAGCCAACAGATGCCAACCGATCTGCTATGGTCTTAACCTCTGTGACATAATCTTGTATGGACCTATTCTTCCTCTCCATGTTATTAAATTTCTACTTCAGTTGTATCTTTCTTGCACTTGTAGTTGTGCCATAGTATTTGACCAATATATTCCATGCATCTGCTGGGGATTTACAGTTCATGATCTGCATCACCATAGCATCCGAGATACATAATGACAACCAATGTAAAACCATGCAAGCTCTTTCCGTCCAAGCTTGATGCGCTCGTCTTTGATCAGCTGTAGGATTCCTATCTAGAACTTCAGGTTCAGCCTCAACACCTGTCACTAAGTCCCAATATCCTTTGCCTATCAGAAAGTTCTCCATGCGGAACTTCCATATTGCATAATTGTTGCTATCAAGCTTTTCTCCCACAATCTGGGTTACATTATGAGTTCTATTAGCATTTGCCATGTTGTAGACCTTGCCTGACTACTTGCAAACCAAGATCTTCTTAACAGTTCAACTTCAGCCCCCCGGAACTGTTTATGACAGTTTTTTGCAATTAATTGCAGTAAAAAACTAGGGTATTTCAGCCCACTGACAGTCCAAAACAGCCCACACCAAGTGGCTTAACCTGTGAGTAAAGCAGTCAGTGCAAATACTATGTATTCACTTCGGTTTGAACTCCTGCAACCTCACTGCCAAGGTACATATATGCAGTCTGAAAACTGTAATTCTGTGAGTGACCAGGAGTGATTTCAAGCCCAAAACTGAGTGATATACATGTCATACATGTCCGAAACCTTCATAGACATCTGCTAGTACATGTAGCAATCCGAGCATAACCAATGGGGCACAAATCAGTGCATAGATAGCAGGTATAAGTATCGAGCCTTCTGCTTACAAATTGCAATTAGCAACTTCTCAGTAAACCAAAGTCAATCCAGCTCCAAAACAGCCTCAAATCATGTCAGACATTCACTTTGAAGTGTTAGGTTCAATACATGAGCATTCGGGTAACTATAGGCATCCTGTCTTCATGAATCCAATTCATAGATTGCATTTACTGCTTGCAACCACTGAGACAATGTCTTTGCAGTAATCACCAGCCTTAGACTTCAACTTCCATGATCCTTTGATGCTCAACCCAATCCATAAACCTCTAGCATATATATCCCATGTCATACATATGATAAATCCCAGCCAAGTGTCAAGTAATGCTTCAATGAAAGCTAATGCTTGCTGCCCACTGTTTTGAGACAGGTTTCCAACCTGTTTACACTTCCAGATCTGAGTATTTTCTTCAAGGGAGTTCTGCTCAAAGGCATGAGAAATGATACATATGTCTTCCAGAGTGCTCCTAGGATCCAACGAGGTCCATAAAGCATGTCAGAGAGCTTCAAGGCTCTTCCAAAGTGTTGCATATGCTGTATATACTCTGTATACAGCAATTCAACCTTCTGTCCCAGGTCTGTGTACCCAATGTATGCTCACAAGCATTTGATGACTTCTTATATAGTGCTCATGTCAATTTTGCTGCAGTAGGAGTCATGCCTTCATCAGGCGCAAACACGCAGGTCTGTCAGGAGTGTACAACAGCACCATTTGATGATAATGACCATGATAGGGCCCACACTAATACTCAATCAAGCCTTGAAAGACTCCTTAGCAAGCTACAACTCCTCCTTCAAGCAATAGGAATCCAATGCTCAACAATGCATACCTCTGTGTGACCATTGATGGAAATGATAGTTAGTCCTCTTCTTTTTTCAACCCTTCAAGTCAGTCTTCAAGTCTTCTTCTTCAGTGCATTCCACTAGTGAGCCCATTCATGGCTCTGATACCATGTTAGATTTCATGGATGCAGGAAGGAGAGCAACACGGAGTGAAGCAACATGCTTCCTCTCTCTATTCTTCTTATTTTCATTCAACACACACATAGTGCATATACAACCTAAGGTTATAAAGACCATTCACACTAGAAGTAGAACCGACTTATTTAATGTACCTAACTGATCTAGCCAGACTAGCTGTGTCCAGCTCATGTCGGTCAAACACACATGAACGAGCTTGATATTTTAACATTTTTCTATGTTTGTACTATGCAACTTTATAGATGGGATCCCATCATTTGTTTGTCCCTACTATGCTCTTTGTATAGGTCATCCACATGGATAGCCTCATCGAGGACATCGTTGATGATTGAGAAATTTAGTTTAGAGTTTTCATCTTAAGTCAAATCTTTTCATCACGGATGCCTTTAATGAAGGCTTTTGTGATTGCCTTGGGTGTGGATCTCTCTACTAGGGGTATATGTTTGAATAGGATCTTGACCTTGAGCAATAATCTCTCCTGCTCTCCTCCCTTGCTATTCTATGTTCATTAGTTGGACAATGAGGTTGTCACCATAACCAACTTTAGTGAAACTCTTGATAAAAACAAGGCATTTAGCAATATGAAGGAGGCCTTCTCAGTGGTGTCAAGACCCGTGAACCACATACACCCTTTTTTCACCCAGGAAAAGTCCAAATGCTTGAGCCTCGGCATCACTCTCCAAGGTTATTTACCTTGTAGACATGCTCAAATTGCTTTATGAAACTATAAGGGTGATCACTATCTTGGTATTTTCCTAATTCTTTTGCCACTAAAGGGATTTTAGCTTGGTCTCTATGGGTTGGCATGCTTCCTATTCTAGTCAAGATGGTTTGTGTGATATGGATTCCAACTTGGAGCATTTTTGATGGCTCAAATAGTCTTGATTGGAGCAAATCAAAGAGAGATTCTTGTGATGAGCCAATTGCTCCTATGTTGAATAGCATCCTACAAATGCTATCCACTTTTGCTTGCATAGTGGGAAGCTACAACTTGCTATCATTGTTTAGATCAACCAAATGGTTGAGGGAAAGTATACCTTGTCCCCTCATTTCTATGAGTTTTCGTTGTAATGCTTTGGGAGTCATGCTTGAAACATCAAAGCTTGTAGCTTGCTCTAGCTATTGATTGTGGCTTGGAAGTCACCAAAACTTCCTGCCGAGTTATCCATAGTGCTTGTGGTGGTCCCATGGTCTCCAAACTGACTAGGTTGATGATGTGATTAATGAGGTTGTGCACATGCATGTTTTCTAGGTCGAGACTATGACTAGGGCTTGGAACCCTATTGATAGGTAGAGTATGAAGCTCACAATTTCTTCTTAAGCACATGTACCCATTTTGTAGATCCTAGTTTGTGGGTTAAGATAGCGCCAATATGTTTTATTACTTTGTTTGGTGGTTTTTGTGGGTTTTTATGATCTTTTAGTTTAAGTAGTTTAGAAGGATATTCAAACAGAGCTTTATTTAGAACCTTGATATGCAACATGCAAGTGCACTAGTGGGTGACATACAAAATGTGAGTGCATGTGAATGAGTCCTAAGTGCAAGGAGACATGTAAGTACATAGTGTGCACTAGTGAAGTGCATGTGCATCTATGTGCTTGTGTGCACTCGAATGCACACACATATTTTTAGTGTGTGTATAAATGAGAGAGTAGGCACTAAGATTATGTAAATGTAATGGTGTGTGTAACTATAGCATGGGGGTGTACGTTGCAAGGGTGTCGAGTATGCACAATGCATCATGCAGTGCTTTCTAATTGTAATGCGCAAGAATGCATGTGAGGCTAACTTGCAGTCATGTGAGTGTGGGCATAAGTATGTGTGAGTGTAGTGTATGATGTGGTTATGTACAGGGCTATCATGTGCCTATGTAATGGTTCACATGCATGAGTGCGCCTAAGTCTATGTATGTATGTATGTGTACTACACGTGTCTTCGTGCACCTTTGGGGTCTATGTGCACGTGTGCAATGTCCTAAAAGTGCAAGTACCTAAGTGCAATGGCCTATGTATTTGTGCAATTCTGTGTGCAAGTGCACGTGTGTACGTGCACATATGCGTGTGAGGGGAGCTATGTATGAATGGCTATGAGTAGATGACCAAGTGTAGGGATCCTAAAGTTTGTGTACGTGTATGTAAGGGTCTTGTATATTTTCACAAGGGTTATCTGCATGTGTGATGGCCTATGGATGCATGTGTGTGCATGGGTTTATGTGCATGTGTGTATGTCTAAGTGTAGAGAGCTATATGCACATATGTGGGGGTGTGTGTGCAAGGTCTTACATGCACGTGTACAAGTTGCATGAACCTATGTGCACATGTATGTGTGCATGTGTGGGGACTATGTGTGGGGGGTTGTGTGTGTGTGTGTGTGTGTGTGTGTGTGTGTGTGTGTAAGTGCATGTGTGCACTTGCCTATGTGCAATGACTATGTTCACATGCGTGGAACTATGTGCAAGGGTCCAAGTGTGAGATGTTGTGTGCACATGCACGTGTGCACTTGCTTATGTGCACGTGTGTGTACGTGTGCACGTGTGCACATATGAGGATGCATGTGCAAGTGCATGTGTGCACTTGCCTATGTGCAATGCCTTTGCGCATGTGTTTATGTGCACGTGCGTGGGACTATGTGCAAAGGTCCTAGTGTGAGAGGTTGTGTGTAGGTGCATGTGTACAGGTATAAGGATGTGTGTGCAAGTGCACGAGTGCACTTGCCTATGTGCAATGTATGTGTATACATGTCTATATGCATGTGGGTGGGACTTTGTGCAAGGGTCCTAGTGTGAGAGGTTGTGTGTGCATGCATGTGTGCACGTATGAGGGTGTCTATGCAAGTGAAAATGTGTTGTCTAAGTGTAATGACCTATGTGCATGTCTCTATATGCGTGTGTGTGGATGCAAGTGTCCTAGTATGAGAGGTTTTATGCACATGTACGTGTGCAGGATCATGGTGCAAGTGTTGAGGAGTTATGTGCACGTGTACATGCACATGGTTGTGTGCAAGGTCCTCTAGTGATAGACCAAAATATTTTTAAAAATGACTTACAAATTATATAGTCTCCACCTCTTGGCAGCACTAATGAGCCCACCACCTTCCTAGACTCCCCTGTCTTCCACTACATGCAGGATTATAGAGAGATAGGTTGGTTGTGGACTCTCCCACACACACTCTCTCTCTCTTCAATGCATGTCTCTTCCATATGCATTCAGATCTACCCATTCCATGCCACCCAATGATAACAAATAGAAAAGAGGGAGGTGGAGGGATTTGACTACCAAGAATTTATAAATTGTGTACATGTATTCTCATGCAGCTTGTGTGGCGGCTCTCTTGCTCAAGAATCCTTCTTCTTGAATCCTTCTTTGTGAATCTTAGGACATGTTCATTGGTTGTGGATGACATCAAGGGTGGAGTGGACAGAGTCACAAATGAATTGGATCTTGGATTTGGCTTTGTGCTAAAGCCATTGGGGCATATGTGTGTCACGACAAAAGAGCGTCTGGATAGAGTGGTGAAGGGAAAGATCATGATGGGGGAGAAGGGAGATGGAGATTTTTTTTCTTTTTGGTGGAGATGGTGATGGGGGGTTTTGGAGAGATGGAGATGGTGGCGGGGGGTCAGAAGGGAGGGAGGGAATTGGTGTAGGTTAGGGAATAGGAAAATGACAGAGAAGATGAGGGTGAGAGAGTAGTGGAGGGGCAAGGAGAAGATGAAGGAGGAGGGTGAGGATAAAGAGGATGAGAAGGAGCGAGAGAGTGAAGAGGATGAAGGAGGAGAGAAGGTGTAAAGAGTATGAAGAGGAGGGAGGAGGTGGAGAAGACAAAGGAGGGAGGGGGTGAAGACTATGGTGGAGAGAAGATAGCAAGGAGGAAACTAAGTGGTGTAGTAGCGACTCGAATGGGGCACTAGACAATGAGACAACAACTTCAACAAGGTAGTGACAACGATGGTGAATGGTGACAATGACACTTGCATAATGGACAACAAATATAATTGGGGAGACAATGGTGAGGAGTCCAACAAGGACAGTCTAGTGGGTGGTGGCAAAGTCACACAAAGCAAAACAAGAAAGTGAGAACAAGAAATGATCACACACATGAATAGCCTTTTCCATTCTCTTTCATCCTTTTTATACAAATTTTTAGGGTTAGGGTTTTCCCATCCCCCTTGGGCATCTAGTCCACTTTTTAGGCCAAAGACGGGTCTTCCCTCTAAGCATGCACTTGATTCCATGTTCATATGGTAAGTACTAGTGGATTTAATCACAATTTGCATGGGAGGGAGCCCTCAACCCTTGTTTACAATAGTCAATTTCTTTTCTAAGGCCTAGTGATTTCCAAAATTTTGTGTGGTTCTCATGTTCTTCTTTCTCTTCAAGTTTTTGTCTCTTCAATTGATTAAAAGCAGACCCATGTAGGCCACTCTCAACTTCTCATAAGACTAGTGTGCTTTCCTTAGCTCCACTTGGATGGTTAAAGTATCTCATTTTGGATTGCTTGGCCCATCGCCAATGGTTTTGGAAGCTCATTTTGGAAAACTCATCCATTACCTTCTCCTTCCCTTTGTTGGAGGTTTCTCCTTGTTTTGGCTTGGGTTTGTTTCAGCCCATTGTTTTAAGAAATCCTTTTGTTTTATTATGTCTTTCTTGAAGGACATTTGTATTCTATGGCCTAAAACTCCCTATTGGATTCTTCTAATGTAGCTCAAAATTTAGCCTCTTTAATTGTTCTTTTAGAGGAGGTATTCTTCTTACTTTTGTTCTTCTTCTCCTAGTCCCTTTTTTTGTCATAATCAAGTTGAGTGGCTTCCCTCTTTGCCTCTTCTCAATTGCTCTCTTCTTCTTGCTTTTCCCCTCTTCTCCTTCTTCCTTTGAAAAACTAGAGTCTAAATCCTTTGGAAGTGAGTCTTTCTAGATGAAGATGGCTCCCTAGGGTGCGGTTAGTGGCTTGCTTTGGCATTTCCACTTGTAAGCTTTTCATATGGATCCTTATAGATACCCTTTAACATCTCACTAGTTCATTTGCCATCTCTATCCATAGATTGTTTAGAGTTTGTTTCACAATCCCACTAACAAGTCTAGAAGTTTGAGGTGAACTTTGAGTCTCAATTGTTGACTATACATTCTAGCAAACCATGGAGTCTAAATATTTCCTTGATGAAGACTCAGACAATATCAAACAATTTGTAGGTGGATTTGATCAGAAAAGTGCACAATCTTGATCAATCTATTCACTACTACCATGATAGAGTCAAACCCACTGGTAATAGTAGGTAATCCAACTACAACGCCTATGCTTATTGACTCCCATTTCATTTGTGGAATGTCCAAGAGTTGTAATTTCCTAGTCATATTGATTCTTTCTACCTTAACCCTTTGATAAGTTAGGCATTGGGTTATATATCATAGTACATCCCTTTTCAGTCTTGGCCAATGCTAGCTTTTGTAAACTGGATTAAGAGATTTGGTATATCCATGATGTTGGGCAAATGGATTGTCATAAGCCTCCCACAAGATCTCAACCTTAACTGGTCCCACCCATCTTTTCACTCGACCTTTGCTCAAGTTTGTGGGATAGATAGGTAAAGACTATTGTACCAAGGTAGGTCTTGAGAGGTTGGGCAAGAGGGAGAGGAATAGGGGGAGAGGGAGTGAGATCATAGGTGCACAAATTGGTAAATCAAACATGGCAACTTCCTTTGGTGAAAAGCTCTTGGATTGGAGATCGATGCATGTGGGAGCTCTTGCTTGACTGCCAAGACCCACGGACCACTTATTGTTTCAAGCATTCCAAGCGAGCTCTAATGGCTACCTCTCACTTAGCCAACACACCTCCAAACCTATGAATGTAGTGAGCTTACCTCGATGCCGAAATGAGTTGCCTCATCCTTCACACACATCGATAGCTCCACGATCCTAGATGCTAGCTCAAGCATCCTCAAGCCTCCTCCTTCAATCTCCATCCACCATAACCGTGTGCGAGCGAGAAAAGAGAAGAGAAGAGAATAAGAGAAGGGGGAATGGTGAAGAGCTTCACCCTCGTGATCTCTCACTCCCACGTGCTCACTCCCTCACCCTCTCAATCTTCCTCTCTCTATATCACATACTCACGCACACACAAGAGAAGAGAAGAAGACAAGGAGAGAGGTCTCTTGTTAGCCGCACACCAAAGAATGAGCTTCCATTCAATTTTTGAACTTTATATACAACCCCTAAAATCCCATGGGCACCCATCCCTTTTTACATGATTGGCCTTCGTGGCAAGGTCCTTTTTCCTATTTCCCTTTTCTTGCCTCATGCCTGAGCCTACACCATCTATTCTGTTACAAATGGCATAGGAGGGAGCCTAGAGCTCTTTTACAAGAGCTTTTAGAGTATTTTGAGGCACCTTCTATTTAAAATTGCACTTTTGCCTCAGCTTAGCTTTTAGGGGCCGCCTCTGTGCCTTTGCTCTTTTTCTGTTCTTTTTCCACTTTTAGCTCATATTTCTACCATTCAAACTAAGGTTAACATTACCCCCTTTGAGATGGGTGCTAGTCCCATGGCACTTCGAGGTCTTTGTTGTGGAAGGGTGGGGTCTGGGCTAGTGACTAGTAGGGGGGTGATAGGGCTGCATGTGGACTCATTTGATTGGGAAGCTTTGGTAATGATTTGGATGGAGAACCCAAGGTGTGTCAAGTGGATGATGGGGCCCTCCGAAGTTGGTGGTTTGCAGCATCTTGTTGTAACTGGAAGGAGAAAGTGCTCGACCTAAGGGGAGTATCTACCTCGTCATGCGGTGCTCTGTGCTCGTGCTGGTGGAACAGGGAGTTGGGTCTAACCCTAGGTAAGCTTGGGTGACGTCCTACACTTGAGGACCCTATTCATGCAAAGAGAGATGCAATGTGTGTAGCTTAGGTTGACAAGTCTAAACATAGGCGAGTGTTATCTCCTTAGGTATGCCTTCCCTTGGGGTGCCCTAAGTGTGAAGTGGGGAAGCAAAAAGGGTTAGGGGGTTAGGAACGGAGCGAGCCGACCGAGGCCACTGGACATGCCTAACTTGAGGATCCCTAGGTGTAGTGACTGTGAGCTATGTGCCACAAGATTCGTGCAGTAGCTAATTACTAGTTCTCGTCATCAGAAGGTGGTGGTGAGGGGGATTTAATGGAGTGACTCAAAAATTTCTAGCTCTGCATGAAACTCTTAAGGTTCAAACGGACCTGGAGAGAGGTGGTGGAGAGGAATGGGTGGTTATAGTGGGTGAATTGGCTGTCACTCATATCCTCAAGAATAGTGAGGCAAAAGGAAGGTAGAAGGATGGTTTGCATCATTAGGCAGGTCATCGCGTAGCTATCAATGGCGTTAGGGTCAAAAAAGAGTGGGAGGGAGACCACATTTTGCCAAGGTGGGGTCCTACCTAAGTAAGATTTTTAATAGCCTAAGATAGTTGCATGTGGTAATGAAGGCGGGATCGGGGCAGGAGGAGAAGTCAGCAATAAAGAGCGTCATGGTGGCATCTAGGCTGTCGGAGGTGAAAGTGAGGGCTTGGGCTAAGGTGGTAGTACAGGAGTTATATATGACGGGGAAGTTGTAATGGCCATGGGTGTTTGCATAAAGTCTACTTCTACCCTAACGAGCATACGCCATGAAGGTGGGTTTTTTTCTCTCAGAAGGGAGGGTATTACAAAAAGGCATCCATAAGAATACATTGTCATCGCAGATGCGTCTCCGCCACAGTGGCTGGCACTTGTATCCGGGCACAGATCAAGGCACTTCAAAAACCTTATTTTGCCAGTACTATGCATCCTCGGTGCCCCAGAGGGTGGAATTCTTCTCTCTTTCTTCTAGCCATTGTTGGCTTAGCCGGCTTTCGACGCCGATCACCTTGTCCACTATTTTAGGGGGACAGGACTTTGTGCAGGGCATTGGGGATGAGGAAGTTGAAGTTAAAAGGCTATTTCTCTTTTTCTTGTCTCTCCCAGACTACGAGCTCCGCATGGAAATTGGCCGGCAGGTCATTTGGGCATGGTGGAAGGGGTACACATGGCTGTGCTATAGGGTTAGCCCTCAATCTTTGTCTGGCTTCTTCCACCATTTTCCTTCTCTTCTCCCTCAAGGTGGTTGAAGTTTGACAGAACTAGAGAGTTTGGTAGGAGATAGTTGTGGGCTTGGTTGTTCCTGAGATTGCGGGTGGCTAGGTCCCTTGCCCAGCGGGCTGGGACAACTGGACTATGAATGGGGCACCACTACTTGCAGATGCGGCCTCTTGAGTCTTGGTTGAGTTGCATGGGACTAGTTTCGGAGTAGCAGGTTGAGATTTGGGCCAGTGAACCTGGTCGGTCTTCATGGGCATAATCAGTTGTGAGTCAATGGGCTTGGTGTCTCGAGGCTTCTGTGGCATTAGGCCTTGACACGTTGTATGGTTGGGTATGGTTACGTGTGAGGTTGGCATTTGATTAGTGCTCTTGGCTGTTTTAGACTTAGGGAACCATATCTAGGCATTACCCTCATAATAACCTTGCACTTGCAATAGGGTCTTAGGAACCCATCGCGGCTTGACCACACATCGCTGTCTGAAGCTTTGTTTTGGCCTCCTAGGTTTTGAGGTTGTGTTGCTAGCCTTGCGAAGGCATGGCCAATTGCTTTTTGACGGCAGGCTTTGACGTTAGGTACCCACCTTAACTGGGGTTCATGGGCATTGATCTTGGCTTTAGCAGGTTGCTGGCATAAAGGCTTGGGAGGGTGTAACAAATCACAACCCTCCTCCTTGGACTTGGTTGAATGTGTGTCTACTGGTGACATTGCGGGTCTAGTGGGAGTCGCATAGCCCTTGCTGAAAGCGACCACTATGCGGACATTGCTAATGGCTAAGTGGATACAATGCGACTCATAATCGCATTGCAGTGAGCTTGCTTTTTAAAGGTTCGACCCAGTAGCGATTTGGTGCCTACATTTTCAGCGTTCGGCAACACAAAATGTCATTGGTATGCTCTCAGACTCGATAGAAACTGCGGCCCTGCATTTACCTAGGAGTGCATATGATCAACCCCCATATGGGCTCAGTTTGGTGGTAGTGGATTGTAGTTGTGGTTTGCCAATATGGGTCCAATGATCGTGGATTAAGACATTGAAGTCTGCTCCCTCATTGATCAAGGCGTTGAGAGTGCATGTTTGCTCGGCAGTGAACATGATGCGGAGGTAGGCAGGTTCTACGGTTTCCTCATCTTCATCGTCAATCTTCGTGATTGTGGCTACCCAACGGTTCTAACATTGGTAATTTGTGCAAAGGATGTGTGGGAGGATAATACTTCTTGATCTTGATGCGACTGCCATTGAAGAAGCCTACGCCCTCGCCTTCCAAAGTCTCGAGCTCGACATTATTGGTTTGGCTGATGGCATGAACCTTGAAGGGCCTTAGATCTTTAAACTTCGTTTTCTATTTATGCCCCTTAACGGAGTACAAGAGCACTAAGTCGCCTTGTTCAAAGTCGCGCTCCGCTCCTTGACATGCTTATCAAACCAGCTTTTGCGTCATGCTTTCTCGCATATGAGTGCATGGGTAGCTAGAAGGCGAGTTTTCGAGAGGCGTTCGAGTTCTATTAGACATTTCGTCCATGCTTCCTTTCCTTCCCATCGTTCGTGAAGCACGATCCTCAGGCTTGGAACAAAGAACTCTACAGGTAGAATTGCTTCAGTTCCATAGGTCAACCTAAACGACGTCTAGCCTACAGTCATTTTGTAGGCTGTGCGGTAAGCCCACAAGACTGCCATCAGCTTGTTATCCCAGTCACTATGCGAAGTAGAGACTACCTTGGTTAGGACGTTTACTAGAATTTTATTGGTGGATTCCACCTGGCCATTTGCCTAAGGGTAGTATGGTGAGGATTTTCGATGGATAATTAGAAAGGTGGATAGAAGATGTGTGATCACTTCATTAATGAAGTGTGCGCCCTGGTCGCTAACCAGTTTGATGGGGTAGCTGAATCGTGAGATCACCTGCTCCCATAGGAACTTGGTAGTCGTTCTCGCATCATTCTTTCTCGTAGCCCTTGCTTCTGCCCATTTCGTTAGATAGTCAGTGGCTACAATGATATACTTGGCTTGAGAGTATTGTGCCGTAGGACTAATAGGTTCTACAAAGTCAATTCACCACTTCTCAAAGTGTTGTTATACAATTATCGGGGTTAGCTCCATTTGATCCTTGCGAATTGGGACCTTTGTCCATTGACACTCGTCACAGTGCTTAACAAACCATGTTGCATCTCGAAAAAGCATGGGCCACCATAGTTGAGATTGCAGCACCTTGCAGACTATTGTTTCTCCGCTAAAGTGTCCTCTATCAATTCCACTGTGTGCTTCTGAGAGCACCTCATGCATCTCGTACTCGCATATGCATCTACGCAACAATCCATCTTGCCCTAGCCTATATAGTTGACATGTTATCAACTGATAAGATTGGATCTTGAGGATGAGCCGTCTAAGTCAGGCTTTCGCTATTGGTCGTTCAAGTAGTCCATGCTCAAGCACTTGGACTATGTCGTCTGCCCAATATGGCATCAAGTCGGCTCAAAATAAATCTCTCTCACTAGTAGACAGGCTAAATAAGTGCGCGTTTGGCAAATCATCTATGATGCCTCGTCCAACAGCCTCTCCCGTGGGGATGCGTGACATGTGGTCGGCCATGTAGTGTTGTTTCTCTTTTTGTACAACCACAGAGAAGTCAAATTTTAAAAGTAAAAGGAGCCATCGAGCTATGTTGCCTGTAGCACAAGGTTTGTTTTCTAAATATAGCAAGGCTTGATGATCCACAAAGAAGGTGAAAGGAGTGGCTAACAAATAATGTCGAAATTTCTTCACAGCAAATACCATGGTTAGACCTTCTCTTTCTGTCGTCTAGTAGTTCATCTCGATCTCAGTGAGTTGTCTGCTAGCAAAGCTTTGGGTAGTCGAGATCATATTTGCCAGGTTGGCACAACACTACCTTTCCTGAGCATGTCTTTAAATACAGTGCATATAAGGCATTAAAAGGTGGCTGGAGCGTTAGTCAACTCGAAGGGCATGACTATGTAGGCAAAGACACCCCACTCAGTGGGGCGAATGTAGTCTTATGCCTATTGTCAGGATGCACCTGAACTTGATTGTATCCAGAGAAGCCGTCTAGAAAACTGTAGGCCTCTTTGCCCGTCACTCTCTCAAGCATGTGCTCGGTGTATGGCAATGGGTAGTTGTTCCTCTTAGTGGCAGCATTCACCTTCTTGTAATTGACGCACACCCTAATCTTTTCGTTTTTCTTCATTACGATGACTATGGGTGATACCCAATCCATGTGCTCAATTTCGTAGATAAATCCCGCTCTCATCAGCTTGTCAATCTCTTCCTTAACTGCATGCACATGTTTTGGATTCATTGGGTATGGTCACTGCTTGGTTAGCGTTGTGTCTGGCATCATGGGTATGTTATGAGTCACTACACTTGGATCTACCCCCTTGAGTTCTTCTAAGGACTAAGTGAACACGCCTATATACTCTTGTAAGAGGACAATGAGACTTGTCTCCTCTTCCTCCATTTGGTCATCGGCAATAAAGACAGGTCAAGGAGTCTCCCCTTCCTGGGCTAGGTTCACCTCCTTGACCTTGGCAGGTCCCTCAATGGGTTCACTCGTTTTGCCCTTGACATTTGGCAACTAGTAGGATCACTACCCTATCACCCTTCTTAAACTTTGTAAATCTCTTAGGGAGGTCGTGTGGTTTTCATTGTTCGTCCACTCTTGTGCCCTTAGACTGTTCTGCCCTTTCTTCTTTCAAGCGTCTGCGCCTCAGGTGGACGAGCAGGTCCCCCTTGGTACGTCTAGTCTTGGGATGCCTCGGTATTTCTGGGTCGCTCTCTCACTTTCGACTTGGAATCGAACTCCTCGTCTTCGCTGGACAAGGTAGTTTCCCATGGTGGTTGCAGCTCAGAGGGTGACTCTGTTCTAAGCACTAGCATGTTACTTGGTTGGGTTAGGCTTGCTTGCTCAAGATCTATGGCTCTTACATGTTCCAACCAAGAGCGGTCACAATCCACACACATGACCCTTTGCTCTATCTTGAAGGTGTTCTTTCTCTATGGCATGTAGTCTGCCCATCTATGTTCTATCACTCGTCCTTCGGTGTTGTATTCTACGGTATCTATCTTATCCTCACTCTCATCACTGAAGAACCGATAGTCGTATTCATCGTCGGCAGCATCTTCGTCTAACCGCTCATTGTCTTCTAGGTCTTGGTATGTCTTTTGTATTTGATCGGGGACGAGGGCCAATTGTACCTAAGGTTTAGGTCATGCACCCTGGTCCATTGCCACGTTGGTTCATTTAAGAGATCTTGGAGTGGCTTGAAGTTTGTTGTTGGATTGCTTGCTAGCTTGCCGGTCAAATACTCTAAAACCCCCTGGAGCTCCCTCCTGTTGCTTGGCACTTGGAGAGTGACAGGGTGGGGTCTTCTGCAAAGGTTTCCTGCCATCATGCAGATTGGTACTAAGGGTGTACCCTTGGGCTTGCTGATCATTTTAATGGCCTTTCCATACTCATTGTTCGAGAACGGCAGATCAATGGTAACAAGGACATGCATCCAATCTCGCTCGTCTTCAAGACATGGGATATACTTAGTTAGGGGCCCATAGGATTCCTTGATTTGGGTATCACCCTTGAGCATAGCGGAGATGGCGTCGAGGTCAACTGGTGCAGTTTTCCAGGAGTCCATTTCTATCCTTATGGCTTCTGTTCTATTGCCTAGGAAGATGAGACCATTCCCCCAATCTTCGATCACTCTAGCATTGTGCATCCAGGGTCGGCCCAATAGGATATCGTAGTCCACTCCCTTCATGACTATAAAGTCAATTGAGAATTGGACTCCGGCGATTTTCAGCGGCCAGTTTTTTAGCACCCCAAATGGCTTCACTTTCATTTCGTTAGTAATGTGACATTGAATCGAGACAGGTGGGTCGCCCCAAGTTTGGAGCACTGCATGGCTCAATACACTAACTCCCGCCCCTATGTCTATAATCCCTTTCCTTGTTGTGTCGCCTAGGGCTAAGACCAGTAAGACCATGTGCATCTCAGTGCCTTCCCAAAAAGCATTAACCTGCAAGGATCTAGGCATGGAGTGCAATGTCAAACTCGATATCTCCATCTCTGCATCATGTTCTTGTAGGTCTGTAGAGCAGCTTTCTCTTGCGACCCTTCAACCCACTACTTCAAGTCCCGCCATAGGATCGCAGATGTTGCCTAAGCGGATCTCCCAGGCTTAATGTCACTGGGGTGGTCACTAGAGTGGTAAGGAGGTTGTTGGCTGCTCATCTTTCTCGTGTTTTGGATTGTTCTGGCTAGTGGCCCTGGCTGGGTTGCTGGCCCATTTAGTTAAAGCTTTGCCTAAGTAGTACTACTTGTGGCACAGTCACATCTCTCGGTTTCGGTGGAGGGGGTGAGAGTGGCATGCTGATGTTGGAGAAATCCTCGAGTCTCGTTCTCCAAGATGGGCTCCGCATCTTTCAAGTGTTCGTGAGCCTCCTTTACCCACTCCTTCACCTTCTTGATGGCCTCTAGTTGGTGCTTTGGGTTAGGGTACTCCCCTACCTTAGCACTTCCCTTTTCAACAGTCTTTGGGGTTGATGTCTCTGCCTCAGTGTCAGTGACTTTCTTTCCAGCAGGCAACATTGTGGCACTCTTACTTTTGAGTGCAACTTTAGCTTCGGGTCTCTTCTTCCTTTTCCTGTGGCTCTTCTTCCCTATCGAGGCTGTGTCAAGATTGCTAGGTCCTGGTAGTGACATGCCAGCCTGCTTCATTTGTGCACGGGTCATGACATGCAATGGGATAGGTGTAGCCTCCCCGTCAAGATTCTCGACGCCGAACAGCCCCAATGGGATGGATGGCATGTTAGTTGAATTTGAGGATGGCTTTCGCTTTGGACAGTCAATGAAGAGATGAGTGATTCCACACTCAGGACACCTTAGGTCAGCCTTGTCTCTATTTTGTTGCTTCCTTTCAAGACAGCGTGATGAGATGTGTCCCGGGTGACTGCAAGTCCAACACATGATTGGATCTTGGGTTTGCCCTCCTAGGCCTCTACCTCGTCCCCTACCTAATGCCATCACCGGTACTGGTCGATAGTCCATAAGGACTGCATTGTCAAGATTGTGGGAGAGAAGGAAGGAGTCTCACTTGTAGCTTTCTTGCTTGCACAATGGGGGAATACACACAAGGGTGGAGGCTGAAAACAAATTTCCTCTTCTTAGTTGTGTAAGACAAAAGAACTCTTTTACAAAGAAATAGAAGAACCCTATATATGGGTCTCAAACCAAACTCAACTAACTAAGGTGGATACTAACTGAGCCACGAACTAGAGTAGATAAGGATAGCTGTCATGCAGCTATTATTCATGGGCGGTGTACCAACCGCATCTACAACTGACACGTCGGTGACATAAATGCACAACGGTCACCCTGGCATATCACGAGTGGAGCTCGATATCTCAACACTCCCCCTCGAGCTCAATCCCAATTCCTGCACACCAAGCAGGTCTCTGAACTTGCGCAGCTTCTCTGCGCCCAATGCCTTCGTAAATATGCCAGCTACATGATCCTCTGTGCTGACATAAACTAGATCAATAAGACCTAGTAAAACCCTCTCCCGCACATAGTGATAATGCACCTCAATGTGCTTTGTTCTAGCATGATAGACTGGGTTATTTGCCAAGTGTATACTACTCATGTTGTCACAATAAATGACAACTGGCCCATCTGTAGGCTCATGCATATCATAAAGTAGCTTATGCAACCAAGCTACCTCACATGCAGCCATTGCTGCACCCTTGTACTCAGCCTCTATGCTCGACAAGGCAACTGTAGGCTATTTCTTGCTGCTCCAAGTGACTGCAGCACTCCCAAAAGAGAACACATACCCACTGGTAGATCGTCTATCAGAAATACTACCAGCCCAATCAGCATTAGTGTATCCATGCAACTGTATCTGAACCCCAGTCTCATAAAGTAGTCCATACTGCAATGTGGACTTCACATACCTGAGTATGCGTCTAGCCGCATCCAAATGCGGTTTCCTTGGAGCTTGCATAAATTGACTTACCAGTCCAATAGCATAGCTCAAATCTGGCCTGGTAATAGTCATATAAATCAAGCTTCCTACTATGCGTCTGTACATAGTAGGGTTTTCCAGAAGCTCACCTGCATCTGCGCTCAGCTTCACATTCTGCTCCAAAGGAATTGAAATAGGCTTATAGCCAGTCATCCCATATTTGGACAGCATGTCCAATCCATACTGCCTCTGCAAGAGCTGTATCCCACTTGGTGATCTAATCACCTCAATGCCCAAGAAATAACGCAGCTCTCCCAAATCCTTCATCTCAAACTTTTGCTTCAATAGCATTTTCACATGAAGGATATCTTCACCACTGTCACCTGTCATAATCAAATCATCAACATAAATGACAAGTAGCATAATACCTTTCTTTGTTTTTCTCACATAAAGTGAGAAATCTGCCTTGGAAATCTGAAAGCCAATAGTGACAAGATACTGTCCTATCTTGTCAGACCATGCTCTAGGTGCTTGCTTCAAGCCATACAATGCTTTCTTCAACCTGCAAACAAACTCAGGATGAACAGCATGCACATAACCTGGTGGCTGCTCCATATATACCTCTTCTTGCAAATCACCATGCAAGAAGGCATTCTTTACATCCATCTGATGTAAAGACCATTCCTTTGATGCAGCCATAGCAATGACTGCTCTTATGGTTGCCATCCTTGCAACCGGACTGAATGTTTCTTCATAATCAATGCCATATGTTTGTGCATACCCCTTGACTACTAATCTTGCCTTGTATCTATTCACAGAACCATCTGCATTGTGCTTCACCTTATAAACCCACTTACAGCCAATTGCATTCTTACCTTTAGGCAAAGGTACCAATTCCCATGTAGCATTTGCTTCCAAGGCATCCATTTCTTCATCCATGGCTTTCTCCCATTTTTCTTTTCCCATGGCTTGCTCAAAAGAAGCGGGTTCTGGTTCCTGTATCACTTTGACCATATAGGCATAGTGAATGGCTGTAAATCCATCATATTTCATCCTATCCACAGGATATCTAGCTCTCGTAGACCTGTGCAAAGTAGGTTTACTCCCAGGTGCTCTCAAAATATCCCTGGTCTTCCTTACTCCAAGTGTAACAATAGAAGGAATACCCAACTCATCATCAATGCTCTGTTCTGAGCCACTTGATTCACCATCCACATAAGAGTGACCTACATTCACATCAAACATGGGCTGATCAACCTTCTCTTTTCCTTTTTGTGATACCTGCATACCACTATCTACATTGCTTTGAGAAGATTCTCCTGATCTCAATCTGCCTGTCCATGGCGAAGAATATGAACCACTGCTAGAGGACACTCCAGGTCCACTAATATTTTGTGACTGCTGCTGTGAATTCTGTGCAGCATTACCATTTTGTACATCTACATCATCAATCACATTTATTGGTTTATACCAGCTACTCATCTCATAAAAAACAACATCTCTGCTCACTGTAAACTTACGAGTAGAAGGGTTATAGCATCTATACCCTTTTTGCTGCAGAGAGTAACCAATAAAGATGGACTTCTCAGCTTTTGGATCCAACTTGGATCTCAACTCATCTGGCACATGAACATAGGCAATGCAACAAAAAATTTTCAAATGAGAAATATCCGGTTTCCTACCAGTATACCTCTCCTCTGGAGTCATCCCATGTATTGCTGTAGTAGGATTCCTGTTCATTATGTAGACTGTTGTACCAACTGCTTCAGCCCAGTAAAAATCTGGCAAGTCTTTTTCGTTGAGCATGGCACGAGATACCTCTCCAATATGCCTATTTTTCCTTTCTGCAATTCCATTTTATTGTGGGATATGACTGCATGAATATTGCTGCTTTATGCCATGCTCCTGCAGGAACCTTGCAAACTCATTTGAGAGGTGCTCTCCCCCTCCATCTGACCTTAGGCATTTTATTTACAGGCCTGTTTCTTTTTCAACCATAGCTTTAAGAGTTTTGAAATGCCCAAACACTTCACTTTTCTTTTTCATAAAATACACCCAAACTTTTCTGCTATAGTCATCAATAATGACAGCCTCCAAGAGATGCAGCTTTAGTAGTCCACGCATCAGAGTGGATTAATTCCAATGGCTTCTTACTCTCTTGAACATGTCTAGGAAATGGTTTCTTTGCCTGTTTTCCAAACTGACAGGCTTCACATACCTTATGCATTTCTGCAACCTTGAATTTTGGCAATCCTGCAACAATATTTTGGGCCTGCATTGATTTAAGTCGCTGTACATTAACATGACCAATGTGTTTATGCCAGATATCAATATCTACAACTACACCGGTCCCATGTGCAAACATTGCTGCACTCAATTCAGACATGGCTGCATCCAACGTAAACATTCTGCTATTCTTCTTTCCTTTTGCTATCAACCGACCTTTATTTTTCATATCCTCAACAAAGCATCCATGAGGATTAAATTTGACCTGCAAGCCCTGCTCAACCATTTGACCAACAGAAACCAGATTCTTGGTGATATTCGGGACATGAAATACATCAAACATGTATTTCTTTTTCCCATCCTGCATAGACAAAGGAATTTTTCCAATCTGCACAATAGGATGCGCAGTATCATCACTAGTCTCCACAAATCCTGGCTTTTCCATTTTCCTTGCATCCTCCATCCATTCTGCATGACCTGTCATGTGGTTTGATGCACCTGAGTCAACATACCACACATCGTTGCTATTTTCTGCACTTGTCACAGAATTGTTCATGTGCTGCACCATAAACAAATGCTCATTTTTGTCATCACCCTGTCTACTAGAAGATGCATAATTCCCTTGTTGCAATTTCCCATTCATGATGTCATTCTGCTTTTTATAGCAGTCTTTAGCCATATGACCCATTTTACCACAGTAGTAGCATTCAACATTGATGTTTGCATTTTGGCCTCTTTGCCATCCACCACGACCTCTTTGGCTCCCCCTACTCCTCCATAGGACTGGTTTTTTTGAGTTTGCTGCATATTCTGATTTCTACCACGGCCTCCAAATCGGCCTCCTCTACCTCTGCCTCTACCTCTTCCAGCATTTGAGTAGAAGACAGTTTTTTTTGAAGTTCCTCCTGAAGAAGATGCACCACCATTTCTCTGCTCCTTAGAAATTAGAAGAGCAATCATCTCCTCAAAATCAGGAAATCTTTCACAAACTGAAATGAATGTCCGAAACTGTGCATAATCCTTTCCTAGACCATTCAAGGTCACAGAAACTAAATCATCATCTTCCACTGGCGACCCAATGGAAGCAAGTGCATCTGCAATCTTCTTCACCTTCATGTGGTAGTCATTGATGCTCATACTTTCTCTTTGCACATTATGCAACTCTTGCTTGAGCTACATTTTCCTGGCTTGCGTATTTGTGCTATACATTTTTGACAAAGTATCCCATGCCTCCTTTGGCGTACTTGCATCCTGAATATGCACAATCATAGAGTCTGAAATACTAATAGACAGCTAGTACATAACTTTCCTGGCTCTCTCATGCCATGCTTTGAATGCCTGCATTTGCTGTTGATTGGGAACATCAGGAAGAACTGGTTCTTTTTCATTTCTTGCAACAAATTTCCAATATCCTTTACCCATAAGGAAATTCGTCATTCTAAACTTCCATGCTTGGAAGTTGTTCTTGTCAAGGTTTTCAGTTACAATCTGTGAAAGAGAATCAGACGCCATTACAGAATACTGCAAAAAATTCTGTCACTGCAGAGAACACAGCTTTAGCCTCACAAGGGCAAATCTGCAAAACTGACGAAAGTGGTATTTAACCACATAGTCACTTCCTAGTGACGATTTTGCATCAACAGGCAACAAGGATGATTTTGTAACTCCCAATGTCTCTGCGCACAGGCATACAATGTAATTTCTACAGTAACTTTTCACCGACTTGTAGAAAAGTGGTCGCACATCATAAAACTGGGCCTTTTCTTGAGTGCTTGCAGAAAACTTCCGCCTCCAAAACATGCCCCGAAATGGCCTCAAATAAAAAAAACAGGGTCACTGAGGGTTAAAGCCCTCTCCTGCAGCATATACTTCCCTCTTGCTTCACCGCGAAGGGCGTCTCAACCTGAGACAATGCACTCTTGCAATTTCCGGCTGTGCTACCTGCAAAGATCTGCTCCCAAAACAGAAAATGAAAGCAACACTGCTCCTATTACCAGAACACCACGAGCTTGGCTTGCTTTCTTGAGCTCCTTACTACGAACAAGGCTCTGATACCATATCAAGATTGTGGGAGAGAAGGAAGGAGTTTCACTTGTAGCTTTCTTGCTTGCACAATGGGGGAATACACACAAGGGTGGAGGTTGAAAACAGTTTTCCTCTTCTTAGTTGTGTAAGCCAAACGAACTCTTTTACAAAGAAATAGAAGAACCCTATATATGGGTCTCAAACCAAACTCAACTAACTAAGGTGGCATACTAACTGAGCCACGAACTAGAGTAGATAAGGATAGCTGTCATGTAGCTATTATTCATGGGCTGTGTACCAACCACTTCTACAACTGACACGTCGGTGACATAAATGCACAACGGTCACCCTGGCATATCACGAGTGGAGCTCGATATCTCAATATGCATTGCCCTCATCGTTGTGTGAGATGTAAGGATATACGTAAGGCTCTTCCTCATTTGGCTCTTCCATGTAGTGGATTGGAGCATCACTCGGTGGATGTGTCACATAGGGGCCAGGTGGTCTGGGTATTCTAATAGGATTTATATCCATTCTAGGAATAGTTGGCTTAACATCGTTTGGCATGGGAAGGAACAATAGCACTCCCCTTTTGAAGAATTGTTGTGGCATATTCGCTAGGTAAGGTTGACCGTACGGTTGTGAGTACATAAGTATTTTAGGCAATCTACAATGCACACTATCGTGACCAAACCTACTGCAATTAGCACAAGGTCGTGACCTGGGGTCTTGACACTCAGCTAGCAAGTGGTTCCTACCATAGTACACGTATTGGACATGTGGTCGCATTGGTCGTCTTAGCATTTCCTGCATCTTGGCTATTTCCATTTTCATGTCAGCTAATTTCTAGTTGGTGTCCGCAGCCTTTCCCTTATCTTGGGTACTTGTGCCTGAGTGCTCGCTGGATGCTAAAGCTCTCTCCAAACTTCTAGAGTTGGTGTTTGAGTTCCTAGAGCTCCTCTCCTTCAATTGGTCGTCTACTCGAATGGCCTCTTCAAACGCCCTTGCTAGCGCATCTTGCTGCAAGCTCGAGTTGCCTGCCAAGGCTTTATAAAGCTCCTCATTTTGTATTCCACTGATGAATATCATCGACACTATTCTTTCGGTTAGTCATTCACCCATCAAGATTCTCTTGAAGAGACTCCTTACATGGGTCACATAGTCATGGATGTCCTCTTTTTCCTTCCGCTTGATGTTCATAAGTCATAGTAGCAGGTTGTTCGAGTATCCGGGCTTGAAAAACCTCTTAATGAAGAGGTTTTTGAGTCCATTGAAGTTTGCTCACTCTGAGGCATCTAGACTTGTGTACCAAGTTTGACCCTTGTAGACTAAGCAAAGCCCGAATGCTTGAGAGCATTGAGTCAAGTCAGTGAGACCATTAGCCTCGCAGACCTGCTCGAACTGCTCTATAAAGCTGTACGGATCGTCTTGGGGCTAGTACTTATCGAGCTGCTTAGCAAGGACTGGTATCTTAGGCTCTCTTGGAGCCTTGGTTCACCCCTAACCTTGCTAGTAGTGACGTGGCTAATGCTGTAGTGCTCTGCTCTGCTGCTGTGTTGTCTAGCAATCACTTCATGAGAAGCTCACTTAGTGTCAAGTCTCCTTCTAGCACTCTCTCATGGTTAGTTCGATTCCTGCCTGCTAGGTTTAGCACTCGCTGTATCTCTCTCATCTTTGTGTTCTGCCTCAGGCTCCTAGTCTGCTGGTCTCAGTTGTATTCCACTATGCCTTGCAGTGCTTTGTGGGCTAGTTTCCTTTCCTCCTTTAGGTCAACTATGATGGCTTCTACCGTTCTACCACAGTGCTCATACCAAGCATGAGAATCGTAGCTACTCGCCAACTGTTGGATCACTTCTTGGAAAACCCCTAAGTCAAATTCCTCGTTCTGCTTACAAGTGTTCTCATGCTCCACCAAGCTATCGATAAGGTTAAGGAGGTCGGGTAGATCCACATCTCTATTGCTATTCGCTTAGTCCTATGCCGGGCTCCAATTGCCCATCTATGTCTTGGGATCTTCTCTTATTGGTGGATCCCTTCACATTCTTTTATCTGAATGAGTTTCTTAATTATTGCGCACAATCTTCAGGTTACCTCCACTTAGCGAGCACGTTCTTTTCCGTGCACTTGTGCGCTCAATCGGAATTTTGGCTATTCTTAGGTGTACTTCAAGTGCTGGAAGTCAAGGTGAGTGCGGAGAGCAAGTGTCTAAGAGGCATGCGCACTCTCGTCTCGTCTTAGGCTTGGTAGGCTTGTTCGATCACCTATCTTGGTAGGTTTTAGGGTTTCTTGATGTGCCATCTTACTCAGTTTAGGTTCGTTTGGGGTCTATGTCTCCACTAGTTGCCGTCAAGGCGTTGACTCTCTCGACAACCTACTCAAGCTGCTAAGCAGTCGTGTCTTGCAAAATTGCCTATTTCTTGCGCCAGAATCGAGTTATGGGCGTTGGGATGGCTCACAAAGGTTGGCACCGTTGAGATCTAGCTGGGTTTGGTGCAAACTTCTACCAAAATTTGCAAAAGTCTAACTCAGCCCAACTCGTCTGAATTGCAAGGGCTGAGGGAATAGGAACACCGACCGAACTTGCACTACCAAACTAGTTCTCATGACTCTTTTTTGCCACAATCATCAAAATTGTAGAAAAATTGACACTTTCTCAAAGATTTCTTAGCAAAATCATAGCAAACCATAAGTCATTCTTGGTCCAAAAAATCATGCTAAAAACATTCTTATACAACAAGATTATGCTCTCTAATCAATGACACTAACTGCATGCATTTAGCATTTCATTTTGAACCCACAATTTCCAATGTAATATCAGCCATTAAAAAGTGATTTTAAGCCCACTCTCTAATGTAACAAAGATCGGAAACAAGATTGGAATATGCATCCATATCTATGCTTTTTGGGCTACCCTCATATGACCACAACTAGCTACTTGTTGCTTGATGCTTTACCCATGTCAAGATTATGATTTTGCATCAAAACCATGATCAAAATCAAAAGATAATTGCAAAAAACCACAAATTTACTAGTTTCCAATCCCCTTGATACACACGGAACTTTATGAATGCTTGATGATGCCTAGAATGCAAGATTTATCAAAATTTTCAAGTAATAGTGTTTTTCTTTGTGATTTTTGAAATTTTTTTTCCATGAATAAAAAAACAATGAAAAAAGCCTAGACTAATTGATTTCATCCATGAGTCTACTCTAACCAAAGAAAATAAAGCAACAAAACCATGGATTGGTTCCCTTCCTATCTATTTTCCTAAGCTAAGACACATAAGATTTTTGCATCAAGCTTATCATAGTAGTGAGAAAGCCCATATTTCTTGAGCTCTCGGTGTATTCCACTTGTTGTCTATGGTCAGAGGCTCTATAAGAGAGATTTTGTTGAGTCTTAGCAATGCAACCAAAATGTAAGATCACTTCACCTACATGTTTGGATCTAGATAGAAGCACACATATCAATCATGTGCTCTATTAACTCAAGCTTCCTTGTAGCCTCTCACATCGCAAGATCTCTCACCATAGTTTCCACTCCCCATGAATCTCATAGGTTGAGACATATGATCTCCAAGGAGTGCAATAGAGATTTCAAATAGTAGATAGGATTTGAGAAAACTCTTCAATTTGTTGTAGTCCAAGATTGGCAATGATTTTTTTGCATCCTATAGTTTCCACTCCCCATGAATCTCATAGGTTGAGACATATGATCTCCAAGGAGTGTAATAGAGATTTCAAATAGTAGATAAGATATGAGAAAACTCTTCAGTTTGTTGTAGTCCTAGATTGGCAACGATTTTTTTGCATCCTACTAATTCCATGTGCTCGCTATCATCAAGCTGCGTTGTTAACCTCAGTTCGAGATGACAGAAATATTCATCAAGCTGCGTTGTTAACCTCAGTTCGAGATGACAGAAATATGAAGCAAAAAGCGAAAAAAGAACAAAAAAAGAGCAAAAGTGCAAAGACGACCCCTAAAAGCTAAGTGGAGACAAAAGCACAATTTTAAATAGAAGGTGCCTCAAAAAACTCTAAAAACTCTTGTAAAAGAGCGCCAAGCTCCCTCCTATGCCATTTGTAAAAGAATAGACGGGTGTAGGCTTAAGGCATGAGGCAAGAAAATGGAAATAGGAAAAAGGACCTTGCCACAAAGGCTAGTCATGTAAAAAGGGATGGGTGCCCATGGGATTTTAGGGCTTGTATATAAAGTAAGTTCAAAAATTGAATGGAAGCTCATTCTTTGGTGTGTGGCTAATAAGATATATCTCTCCTTATCTTCTTCTCTTCCCTTGTTTGTGTGTGTGTGTGTAATATAGAGAGAGGGAGATTGAGAGGGTGAGGGAGTGAGCACGTGGGAGTGAGAGATCAAGAGGGTGAAGCTCTTCACCATTCCCCCTTCTCTTATTCTCTTCTCTTCTCTTTTATCACTCGTGCACAGCTATGGTGGATGGAGCTTGAAGGAGCAGGCTTGAAGATGCTACTGGTGTGTGTGAAGGAGGAGGCAACTCATTTTGGCATCGAGGTAAGCTCACTACATTCATAGGTTTGGAGGCGTGTCGGCTAGGTGAGAGATAGCCTTAGAGCTCACTTGGAATGCTTGAAACAATAAGGGGTCCGTGGGTCTTGGCGGTCGAGCTAGAGCTCCCACATTTTGGTTCCGTTGCCGGGACCATCGGATTCAAGCTTGAGCACTTGTGTGCCTCATATCAAGCATCAAAGTAAGGGATTCATCCCCGAACTGGAGCTTGAGATAGGTAGGAAGTTAGGGTTTTGATCTTCAATACAAGTAAGTATTTTGGTTATTTTGATTGTTCAATGATTGGGAAAGAAGGGGAGATCATTTCAGTTATTTGCTTTTGATTCTTGTTGCATTTAGTGTAGGTTAGGATTAAGAAATATTTTAGTAATGCATATCATGGTGATTGATTAGAGTAGCATGACATTGCTGCGTTGATATTCCCATTGAGGAAAAAGGTGGATGACAGGGGAGATAGTGGGACAAATGACCCTCCCCCACTATTAAAGATCCCAAAGGGGTGTAAGAAACCGATCTATGGGGAACTTTGCCCACCTATCGGTGATTTAGAGCCCATGTAGAGAGAATGTCCTACTGTTTTATCCCTCACATAGGTATAGCAAGTGGAGAATTGAAGATTGAAGCACTTTCAAAGACTCAAGTACTTTGAAGATCAAAACAGGGTGAAACATAGGTTTTAAGGACATTGCAGGGTATACATAGGTTATTGCAGGTACCATCTTCATCACTGAATTATATGTGTATATTGAAGCACTTTCAAAGACTCAAGTACTTTGAAGATCAAAACAGGGTGAAACATGGGTTTTAAGGACACTGCAGGGTATACATAGGTTATTGCAGGTACCATATTCATCATTGAAGTATATGTGTAGATACTATAGGTTTCCCATAGGCCCTATCCAACTCCCCATAGAGTTTGGTAGCCATTAGATACTACCATTTTTCTCTCATAGGTGAAAAAATGGTATTTACAAGTTAAAACAGGGTGTATGCTTGGACAGTTCAGCCTCAGAGATTGAATTGTAGAATTTTCTATCCTAAACCTATTGTGATGTGCTATAGCTCATCTTGAAGAGGACATCATTACTCCATTTTGAATCAAAATGTTTGGGAATCGGAGTTTCCTAGCTCAAGTTACATCCAATTTTCTAACATGGGGTATTGTAGGAGTGCAATACAATGGCAGGTCATAAGGGAAAGAGTAAGGCCTAGGATGAGTATGCTTAGCAAATCAAAGGTTCTATGTTGGAAAATACACCTCAAGAGATTCTTGACAAGCCTCAAATGTAAGAAGAAATCGATCTTCTTTATCACAGGCTAATGTTATGGTGCAAAACCCTATCAATCTTTTCAAAGCTATTGAACTTGCAGAATGCTATGGAAGAAAGTATGGAAGGGAGTTTCCATTTCAGCCTAATTATGGACAGCCAAGGAATATTTTAAAATAGGGACAAGTTGGCAATGTTTATGGTAGCAATTATGCACCAAATGGGACCTTAAGAGTGTCAACTTATCTGTTGTTCAATGCTTCAAGGCCTCAAAGTAATTTTAAGACAGCAAATAGTCCAAGAGTGGATCTTAAACAAGGGGCCATCAAGTTTAGATCTACTTCAACCAATATGAATCCAAACTCTATTCTTATGGACCTCTACAAAGAAAGGAAAGAAAAGGGTTTATGCTTCAAATGTGGAGAAAAGTAAACAGTTGATCATGCAACAAAGTGTGTATACGAAAATGTAAAAGCCAAGGTTCATAGTATTTTAGTCTTTGAAGTTTCAGAGGATGACTCTGATGAGGTCAATGCATTTGTAAGTACTGCTGAAAATGAGGATGTTGAGGAGGAAGTTGGGCAATAACATTTTGATGATCCTACCGACACTTTTCCTTTTGATCCAAATGGTAGTGTTCCTTTTGATCCCAAAGGATCTCATGATGATCAGCTTGCTGTCACTAATTGTTCCATTTCCATGGATACTTGGACAAGTTTTAAGAGCCCTAATATACTTCTTATGAAGGGTAATATTCATGGGAAGGGTGTGTTTATCTTGATAGATAGTGGCAGTACTTTAAACACAATTTTGTAAATAAGCCCATTGTGGATAAATTGAATTGTCTTTTCATTGATTTACAACAACCCATAAGAGTTTGAATAACCAATGGTGAAGAAGAAATCAACACTTAAATATGCCCACATGATTCTTTACAGAGTTGGTTGAAAATTATAAAGCAAAAGTAAACTTGATTACTTTGGAAATGGGGCCCATAGATGTTGTACTTGGGTGTAATTGGCTAATGACATTGGGCAAAATTACTATGGATTTCTCATAGATGTATATGGAGTTTATCTTTGATGGAGAGCTCATCCATTTACAAGAAATCTCTAGTAAATCATATTTTTAGCTTATCACCATTCAACAACTCAAGGAGTACGAGAGGCATTCACACAGATTTTTGTTTTGCACCTGAATAATGAGGTTGAAGATCACTCCAAAAATTCAGTAAATCATTCAGCTTTGAAAGCTATTCTTGAGGAGTACATGGATTTGTTTGAAGTACCTACTTCATTACCTCCTAATAAGAGAGTAGTAGATCACCCTATTGATTTGGAATCTAACTCAAAGCTAATTAATAAGCCACCCTATAGATTGTCTAAGTGTGAAAGTGAATAAGTAGCTAAGCAAATCAAGAAGTTTCTTGAAATGGGATTCATTAAACCTAGTTCTTCACCTTATGCATCTCTAGTCTTGTTAGTAAAGAAGAAAGATGGATCCTCTAGGATGTGTATTGACTACACAGATCTAAACAAGATCACAGTGAAGAATAGGTACCCAATACCTAGAATTGATGATTTGCTTGATGAGCCCAAGGGGGCTAGATTCTTTACAAACATTGACTTGAGGTCAGGGTATCATCAGATCCTATGTGAGAGGGTGATGAAATCAAGACTACCTTTAGGCCTGATCGAGGGCTATACCATTTTCTAGTAATGCCATTTGAGCTTACTAATACTTCAGCTATCTTCCACAGTCTGATGAACAAGATTTTGTAGCCTTTCCTCTTTCAGTTTGTCCTGGTCTTCTTTAATGACATTTTGATTTTCAGCAAGACTCTTCATGACCATTTATCACATATGAGGAAGTTTTTAATGTATTCAGGCATCACAGACTCTTTTTTAAGGAGAAGAAATGCCCTTTCATGCAGAGTGAGGTGGAGTGCAGTGTGTTAAAGATTGGCTAACACTTACTACCACTACTTCACTTAGAGGTTTCTTGGTCTATCCTCATTTTATCACCAATTCATTAAGTATTATGCGACCATTGTAGCTTCTTTGAATGATAGGTTGAAGAAGAAAGCTTTCTTTTGGGATGCACTTGTAGATAGTAGCTTCAACCATTTAGGGAAAGGGGAAAAAGTGAGATTTTTGAGTGAGCTTTTCTAGGCAACCTTCATTTCTTGTTCCACATAGTCCACTTATTCCATCCCTATATTTTTTTGACCTCCACCATCACCACCACCATGACTTCCACCATCAATACCACTACCATGGCTTCCTTCATTACCACCACTGCCACTGTTGTTGCCACCATCACCATAGGTACTTCCACCACCACTACCACCATCTCTGTTTCCACCTCCACCACCACTACCATTACCCTCACAACTTCCATGATTTCCACCACTACCTTCACTCTATGTACCTCTCTCTCTCTCTCTCTCTCATTTTCTCAATTTCTCTCTTTACGTATATGTTCTCATTTTCTCTTTCTAACACACTCGATCAAATAGCACTCCATCTTATGTAAATGATTTCTCTCTCTCTAGCACGTAACACGGATTCATTCATGCGATCACCCCAGAATGGAACACCACGGCCCACACACCTCTCTCTCTCTCTCTCTCTCTCTCCCCCTCACTCACACACACACACATAGACATAGAGACACACACACAAATTACTCCATGTCTTTACTCTCTCTCAGTTTAGGTTTGTACATGTAATTTCTCCCTCTCACTCTACAGCCTCTCTCTCTCACACACACTTTCTCTCTCTCATGCATGCGATTAGTCCACAGTGCATAATAATGCCTCATATCAAATTATGGCACGTGTTGTAACAAACACTTCTCTTAAATCGTAAATACACTCTCTCTCTCTCTCTCTCTCTCTCTCTCTCTCTCTCTCTCTCTCTCTCTCTCTCTCTCATTATGTGAATGCTTAGGCAGCCGCTCTATGTTTTTATAACTTTAATTGCAATGGATTAATAGCTTCCTCCCCTTCCCCCTCTCTCCCTTCCCCCAACAAATTTGATACAATAAAATTCATACAACCAATCCAAATGTATATTTATATTGTGTTGACTCTTGAAAACGTACTTTTGCTTGACAAATTAAGAGAGACAAGGTCACCAAAAGCTTGTCAAAAATTTGACACAAGCCATCCAACTAGATTGTATAATAGTACTTTCTTGGCAAAATAAAATGCGGTTGTGCTAAGAGGTACTGTTGGCATTGCATTGCTGGTCATAGTATAGGTGGTGTTGGAAAAGTTTTGCTTCCAAATATAATGTGTAAGTTTTCTTCAGTGAGTGTGGGTTGGTGTATATAAACATGTTGGCATTTGCATCCATTCTAGACACTTAGAGGTACACATAATATAGGTGCTTGTATGCCAAATACACTTTTCCTTCTACGACATTGTTAACCCTCAGATGAACAAGGTGGAAAATCCAGAAAATCTAAAGCAGAAGATAGGGCCAAGGCAAAAGAGGAATGAAGAATGAAGGCACACCATGAAAAATCGGGAAACAAAAGAAGTGTGAAAAAGTCCTAAATCAAGGAGAGGCACACAAGAAAAAGTGCAAGTCAATACTTTTGTAAAAGAGACCAAGGTGCACCATGATTTATTTTAAGAGCGCTGGCTCTAACTCGTGCAAATTGTAAATGTAGATGGGCGTTAGGAAGGAAGCTAAGAAGATACGAGAACAATGGAAAAAAGGGCCTAGGATATAGCCGGTCATGTAAAAAGGGGATGACCGCCCAAAGGGGATTTAGGGCTTTGTATATAAAGTTCAAAAGATAAACGAGATCTCATTCTTTTTGTGTGTGGCAACAAGAGACTCGCCTTCTTCTCTTCTCTTTGCTTGCTTATGTGTGCTTAAGGGATGGAGTGTGAGAGTGTGAGGGAGTGAGTGTGTGAGGGTGAGGGATCAAGGAGGTGAAGCTCTCCATCACCTCCTCTCTTCTTCTTCTCTCCTCTTCTCTTCTCTTCTCTTGTCTCACATGCGGCTATAGAGGATGGAGCTTGGAGGTGGAGGCTTGAGGATGCTTGAGCTTGCATCAAGAATCGTGGAGCTATTAGAGTGGTTGAGAGAAGAAGTAACTCGATCGGGCATCAAGGTAAGCTCATTACACTCGTAGAGAAGGATAGCACATCGACTATGTGAGAGGTAGCCATTAGTGCTCGCTTGAAATGCTTGAACAATAAGCGGTCCACGGGTCTTGGGGTTAAGCTTGTGCTTGCCTCTACATTTTGGTTTCATTGCCGGGACCAACGGATTCAAGTTTGAGCGCTTGCATGCTTCAAATCGAACATCGAAGTAAGGGTTTCATTCCCAAACTGGAGCTTGAGATAGATAGGAGGTTTTGGATCTTTAATCCGTGCTACACGTTAGTATTTTTGGTCTTTGATGGTTAGTTTAATAGGAGAAATTAGTTCAGTACTTTGCTTTCGATTCTTATTCCATTTAGGATAGGTTAAGGTTAGAAAATCAGTTGGAAAAGTGTAGGGTCTGTTGTTGTAAAACAGGCCAAACAGAACACAAATCTAGGAAAAATGGGAGGAAGGAGAGCTGAAGGGGGTTGAGGTCAACAACCAAGGGGGTAGGAGTGGCAAGAACATTGTGAAGGAGGGATTTAATAGCCAAGAGACCAGGGGGGAGCTCATTTGAAACCCTAGTTGCTTGAGAGAGAGAGAGAGAGAGAGAGAGAGAGAGAGAGAGAGAGAGAGAGAGAGAGAGAGAGAGAGAGAGAGAGAGAGAGAGAGAGAGAGAGAGAGAGAGAGAGAGAGAGAGAGAGAGAGAGAGAGAGAGAGAGAGAGAGAGAGAGAGAGAGAGAGAGAGAGAGAGAGAGAGAGAGAGAGAGAGAGCTTCGTTGCGTGGACCTGGTTCAATCGCATCGTCAACAAGTTCATTGCCCACTACAGGTATACCCACACCTCCTTCATGTGTAGGTAAGATCTGGAGCTGCTCAACTAGTGTGTGAAGGCCACAATCGCTCGGCGTGGCAAATTTTACGTCGGCTCAAAGAAAACACATCGTGTTTGGCCCATTTGAGTGATGTCGATTCTGGGCTGAGTCCCAGAATCGGCCCTTGACCCACTCCCATTTGTCCATTTGGCCCAATCGACTTGAACAGTTGGAAACTTGGCCCTCAGCCCATCTCGTAATCGGCCCTTGGCCCAGGCCCTTGGCCCATGCCCTTGGCCCATGTCCTTGGCCCGGGCCCTTGGCCCACTCCCATTCAGCCCAATCAACTTGGATAGTTGGAAACTCGGCCCTCGGTCTATCTCATATTCGGCCCTTGGCCCACTCCCATTTGGTTATTTGGCCTTCTCAACTCAAACTCCCACCGTCTAAATTAGTCACTCGGACCAACTAGTATTCGGCCCCTGCAATTTGGAGTTGTTGGGCCAAGTCAGATTTTTCCAAAAAAAAATAATTTGAAAATTGGACTAGACCACCTAGACACCGGCTGTCCGAACATTCGAAGACCATACACTCTCGAGAAGCTGTTTTGGCACAAGGAACAAAGGAATCAGAGAGACTTGCATAGAGGCGACATTGGTCGACCATCTAACGATTCACAACCCAACAGTAGCATTGAGTGGAGTCTTAGAGCACTAACAAATAATGACTAGGCAGAGAGAATAGCAGAGAACCCTATAAACCAGCGGGGATGGTGGCCAAAAATCAGGCATACAAGCCTATCAGCCTAAATCCACGATGAGAGTGATAGAGTCGTCTAGGCACTTGTCTTTTCACTTACTCTGAATTCCAATCCTCATAGCACAATTGAGAAAAGCTAAAAGCCTGATTTTGCACCGTGCATAGAAAAGAGCGCGCGCGCACACACACACACACACACACACACACACACACAGAATGAGGGTAAGTTGAGGACTGGTTGTAATTAACAAGGAGCACACGTGGACTTAAGAACTTGTAGGAACCCACCAATAAGCGAAGACCCAAAGATATAGAAGGGAGATCAAATCCCCAAAAGTAGGACTAAGCGGAGAACACGACTAAAAATCTGAACAAAACAAGGACAGAAAATACCATAGAAGTGGATTTACCTGGCCTTATTGACTTGATCAACAACTTGGCAGAACATGAATTCCTAGACATGGAAGAGGGCAGCTCAGGTCATAGAAGCAATGAGGAGCTTAACCTAGGAGACTTTCTTGAGGTTGTCTAGTAGTTAGTGAACAAATATGATGCTCAAACCCAGCTAGAGTATCACGGTAGACCTATAGAGGACATCATAGTAGATCTCGAGGAGCATAGGAAGTTGGCATGTAGGGCTCTGCAAGGCCTAGCCACGTACAACTAGGATTAGCAAACTAGGAATTTACCCCAGAGCTTAGAAATGCAAGAGATATAGAGAGTGCTAGCCTTAGCGGGCAAAAATCAGTCAAAGAGCAAACTCTTGTGCACATACTGTGATGTGTGTATTTGGAGACTTTGTTCCTAATGAAATAAGCAAGATCTCTCCCTTTATTGCATTACATTGTCTGGATCACCATTGAACACTATGCAAATGGCCCTCTAGTTTGGCAGCTGCCTTCTTTGCCAAAAATTAGCGCTTGAGTGTCCACACTTCTCCATCACTTCATTCATCTTTGTCCAAAAAAGAGCTTGTGCATCTGTATCCTCTTTCTTCATCTCACACATTTTCACAGTCATAAACTCTTGTACACTACATAACCACAGGACATGGATGGAAGAGTAAGGAGAACTATGTTAGTTAAGTTCATGTTGTGACGATAGAATCATGTAAGAGAAAATACCTTGGGTCATACACATGTGCGGCCATGGTGGTCCAATCATTAATGTGATGCACGTGGTCAAAGCATGTCTAGCTATTGCGTAGGTCCCCAGAGCCATTCCTTTGCATACGATTCACTAAGTCAACCCCTAAGGAGGAGGCCCAATTGTTGACATTTTGTATATAAAGCACCTACTATCATTGTCAACAGCTTGCCTAGGAAATAGGCTACCATGAAAAAATCTATATGCACAACGTTGCTTTGACTTTATAAGACGAGATTTCATTCCTTGATCACTCTTAGCACATGCTGCATGGACTGCATGCACATAATATTGATCTTCATATGCATGGCTTTTTAATGATATTTTGGAATGTGTTGTGAATGGAATCATATGTTACCTATTCCTCTAAATGAGTGGTTGGAGTTCCTCGAGCATTGTCAAGAGTTCATGTCAGACATGGGGACACCTTGCTCACAAACCAAGGCACTCATCACTAGCCTTCTAGCCATAGTCATTTGCAGGTGTCGAGGTCCAGCTGCACTAAAGTCTCTTACCATTTACTCTACAGTCTTTCACACCTCTTTAACATTAGTTCTGCATGTACCTCTTTGCACCTCATGGTTATGTGTGCCTTGATGGATGAACAGTCTTGACTTTGGTCTTAGTGACATCACATAATACACTATACGCTCGCACTTGGAGAGTAGAATGGAGGGTTTCTTACAATAGAAGCATCCAAGGCTTTCGAAATCATCAACTGACATTTCGATGGTTGGTATGCTGGTATTGAGTTCACCTGCATGGCATGTATTGGGACTTGATTAGTATGATTTACTTGCAGTAGGATACTAGAACCATGTCATGAGACTTTGCAATCATTTTAATGATAGTGCATCCAATGAAGAATCTTGTACCTATCCATACCACCTTGTTTGGGGAGCCAAGAATCAACCTACTAGCACAATTTCTACTGGGACACTCTAGTTCTCTGACACATTTGCTTCAGCGAACAATACTAGGGAATGCCATCGATGTTGATGCAGGCTTCATCCAACAATGACCATCTTATTTTTGCTCCATACCCTCCATTGGACGCATATTGTCAGCTACTAGTGGAAGCTTTACACCACATTGCCATCATACAAAACTAGGATCTCCTCCACTCTCTTTATAGCACTTGTATTTTGAAGAAAATGATGTAACACTCGGTGTTGATCCCCCAAAGACATTATGTACTCAACTGCACTTACAACATAAGAGGATTGTTGTATCCCCTTCTCTTCCACATCAAGCGTGATAGAGATGGTTTTGCTTTTCTCAATGTCTAGGGGGTGGTGAGTCTTCCATAGTGATTGTTATTTTCTCAACGTTGTAAGGGCTCTGGGTGAGGTTTATGGTAGGGGAAGGCTGCAATGTAGGCCCATTTCCTTGTTCAACAAGATAGTCTTGCGAGACCAAGGTATCCAAAACATATACCTGGCCACCCTCATGGTCATTGTTACAATGGATCGGCATGCTTTGTATTCAGCCATTCACATGGGTGATAGCAAGAACATGGTACCATTGCAAATTTATTCATTCTTCAACATTAGGAACTGACGACTTGTGTAGTGCATAATAGGTTTGGCAGAGAGGGAGGATACATATATGCAGACCTTAGTGTTTGGTGTAGCATTTGATGCTAGATCCATTTCCAAAGCTATCTTACATACATATGAATACATATGTCAGATATGGGTGTCATTAAAAGACTTAGTGTGGGGGTGTATGTCATATATAAGAGAGGGAGAGAGAGCGGAGGATATATAAAGCATGTGCATGAGAGAGAGAGAGAGGGAGATAGAGAGAGAGTGTGTGTGCGTGTGCGAGTGCCATATATATAAAGTATTTGGTATGAGAGAGAGAGAGAGAGAGAGAGAGAGAGAGAGAGAGAGAGAGAGAGAGAGAGAGAGAGAGAGAGAGAGAGAGAGAGAGAGAGAGAGAGTGTGTGTGTGTGTGTGTGTGTGTGGATGCAGGTGCCAGATATGAGAGAGAGAGAGAGTGTGTGTGTGTATGGATGCAGGTGCCAGATATGAGAGAGACACACAGAGAGAGAGAGAGAGAGAGAGAGAGAGAGAGAGAGAGAGGATTGGAGAGTAGCAAGAGAGAGCGAGGAAGAGAGATTGGGGGTGATGGATAGAGTGAGGGAGGGGAGGAGAGAGAGAGAGAGAGAGGTGCACATACCTGCGAGATTAAGAAACTATTCCACAACATGAGGGAGGAGGAGACATTGTGTCATAGGGGGTGTGTGGCCTTATATAACCTCTTTGAGATATTGGGGCATTAAATGCATGTCATAGAGAGAGAGAGAGAGAGAGAGAGAGAGAGAGAGAGAGAAAGGGAGACTAGGAGACATGTGCCATATGAAGAGAGAGATGTGAAGGGGGGGGGGGGGAGCTGCTTGTCATATTTTTCTACACCAAATATTGGGGCGTTGGCGACCCCTTCTTTGGTGACAGAATGATCCGAGTCCACATGCTCTCTCTCTCTCTCGTCAACCATCCTAGCCCACATGTACTCTCTCTTGCATACCTAGACCCTAAACCCAAGTAACTAACATAGATGCAAGCACCGGCGACCTCTTTCTCAGTGGGGCAGAACGATCCTAATCCACATGCATTTGCACTCTCTTCATTCCCTCCAAAAAAAATCCCATACAATTAACATATTAATGTACTATCATATTAAATTATTAATTAGTATTACTATACTAACACATTGATTTATATGAAATGATTAATACTAACATATAGATTAATAGACAAGTTAAGTAATATTATTATACCAATGATTCACTTCATACTAATTGATCACTATAATAACTAATTAATTAATAAACTAGGTAATATGCATGAACTAATAAACAAGCTAACTACTATCAATTAACAAATTAATTAATAATGTAATTGATATAATTTGATTGATACACTAATTAACTAAAAAATAAACTAATTGACACCATCTTAGTAAATATTAATTGATTTATATATGTGTTAATTAGTTTTTATACTAATTAAAAGAATAATTAATAATTTCATTAGTAGAATAATATCAATCAATTGAGTAATAAATAGTATTAATTACTAGATAATTATGTGATTAAATTATTTAATAAAATAAATATATTGAATTAAAATTAGTAATTACTACTTGAATTAAATATATTTCTTGGTTGTTAATAGTTATTTCAATTGACCTTAATTTAAATAATTTATAACTAATAAATAAATAATTCATTAACTAATAAGCTAATAAAAATTTGATTAATTAATTAATTATTAATTGCTTAATTGGTTAATTAGTTAATTAATTTTCAATTGATTGATTAATTAATTAATTGATTAATTTATCATTAATAAGTTAATTAATTATAAATCAATTATTAATTGATTGGTAAATTAGTTACTTAATTAGCTATTAAATAATTAATTTTAAAAAGTTATTAATTAACTAGTTAATTTAAAGAAGTTATTTGTTAATTTTTATTAGTTAATTAATTAATATATTAATTAGTGAGTTAATTAATTAATCAATCAATTAATTAATAAAAAATATATTTTTTACTTTTTATATATAGATATAGATATAGATGTATATATGTATATATATGTGGGGGAAGAGAGAGAGAGAGAGAGAGAGAGAGAGAGAGAGAGAGAGAGAGATGGGCATGGGCGTGGGCATACAAGCACGGGCGGGCGGACGATGGTGGTGGCAGACATGGTGGGTGGTGCTGCAGACGGGCGGGTAGGCAGTGTGGGACAATTTGGGTGCGAGCTTAGGTATGGTCACCCTAACAAGGGGGCATTCGTACCCCCCCTTTCCCCAAAAACAATTATTGGTTAATTAATTTATTAGATAGCTATTTTTTAAATTATTATTTTTTGTGAGTTGAAAATTTTCAATTAACTAGTTAATTGATTTAATTAGTCGATTAATAGTTAGTTATAACTTTTATTAATGATTTTTTAAAAATAGTTAATAATAATTTATTAATTTATTAATTCATTATGAGTTAAAAAGTAGTTAATAATTAATAGTGAATAGTATTTAGTTCATAATTAAAATTAGTAACCAATAATTGGTAACTAGTAATTAAAGTGTAGCAAGTAACTAATAATTAGCAACTAATAATTAATAATTAATAACTATTAAATATTAATTAAAATGTAAGTAGTAACTAATATCTATTTAAGTAGTTAGTTATTTGATTATTTAATTAGTTTATTATTAAAAATTATATATATATATATATATATATATATATATATATATATATATATATATATATATATATATATATATATATATATATCTCGTAAAGTTAACTAAGTAATTATTAGGTAATTGGTTAAGAAAATGGGGGAAGAGAGAGAACATGTGATATGTGTAATTTTTTCTCACTAGAAAGGGGTCACCGATAGCCCCTTATCGAATGAATTTTTTTAATGTCGACCCATTCTTGGTGAGAGTAAATTTTTGCCCAGGCGGATTTGTGGGTTTTTTTGCACAATAAGGGACTGCTCTAGTGACCCCTTTTTGACAAAAAACCAAACCACATTTTCGGAGATAGACATCATGGGAAGAAGAGAGAGCAACAGAGTGTGGGTTTTTTTTGCCAAGAAGGGGTTGCCAACGACCCCTTCTCAGTGAAAAAACAAATATGGATGTAGATATAGATGTATATATGTATATATATGTGGAGAGAGAGAGAGAGAAAGAGGGAGGGAGAGAGAGAGAGAGAGAGAGAGAGAGAGAGAGAGAGAGAGAGAGAGAGAGAGAGAGAGAGAGAGAGAGATGGGCGTGGGCATACAAGCACGGGCAGGCAGACGATGGTGGTGGTAGACGTGGTGGGTGGTGCTGCAGACGAGCGGGTAGGTAGTGTGGGACGATTTGGGTGCGAGCTTAGGTATGGTCACCCTAACAAGGGGGCATTGGCACCCCCCCTTCCCCAAAAACAATTATTGGTTAATTAATTTAATTATATAGTTAATTTTGTTAATTATTATTTTTTTGTGAGTTGAAAATTTTGAATTAGCTAGTTAAATGATTTAATTAGTTTGTTAATAGTTAGTTATAACTTTTATTAATGATTTTTTAAAAAGTATTAATAATAATTAATTAATTTAATAGTTCATTATGAGTTAAAAAGTAGTTAAGAATTAATAGTGAATAGTATTTAGTTCATAATTAAAATTAGTAACCAATAATTGGTAATTAGTAATTAAAGTGTAGCAAGTAACTAATAATTAGCAAGTAATAATTAATCATTAATAACTATTAAATATTAATTAAAATGTAATTAGTAACTAATATCTATTTAAGTAGTAATTGTGGCTTTTTTTGTAATTAAAATGTAATTGTGGCTTTTTTTGCCAAGAAGGGGTTGCCAACGACCCCTTCTCGGTGAAAAAACAAACCATAGTTTCGAGAATAGATAGCATGGGAAGAAGAGAGAGCAATAGAGTATGGGTTGTTTTTTTACCCAAGAAGGGGCTGTCGACGACCCCTTCTTGACGGAAAAAAAACCCATAAGTCTAGGATTGCATGGGGGAAGAGAGAGTAACAGAGTGATGAGAGAGAGAGAGAGAGAGAGAGAGAGAGAGAGAGAGAGAGAGAGAGAGAGAGAGCATGCAATATGTAGTATTTTTTCTCGCCAAGAAGGTGTTGCCGGCAGTCCCTTCCTAGATGAAAAAATATTGCATGCTCTCGCTCTCTCATCACTTTGTTACTCTCTCCTTCCCCCATGGTCTCTATTCTCAAACTAGTGGATTCTTTTTTTTTAACGAGAAGGAGTCGTCGACAGCCTCTTCTTTGGTGAAAAAAAACCCACACTTTGTTGCTCTCTCTTCTCCCCATGCAGTCTATTCTCGGAATTGTGGTTTGTTTTTTCACCGAAAAGGGGTCGCCCAACAGCCCCTTATTGGGAAAAAAAACCCACAATTCCAATTGGGAAAAAATTTACTCTCGCCAAGAATGGGCCACCAAACAAAATTTTTTTCCGATAAGAGGTTGCTAGCGACTCCTTTTTTCTGGTGAGAAAAAATTACACATATCGCATACTCTCTCTCTTCCCCTCTCTCTTGTCACTCTTTCTCTCTCTTCCTCCATTTTCTCTCTCCTTCACCTATAAAAGGACCCATCCCCCCTTTTCACATTGCGAATCGTTCCCATGACTTTTGGTATGTGACTCTCTCTCTCTCTCTCTCTCTATCCCTCCCTCGCTCTCTCTCCTTTGTCTTTAAAAGGACCCCCCTCCCCTTGCAATTCAAGTTCATGTTTTCTGTCCTCTACCATCGACACGGTTCTCTCTCTCTCCACATCTCTCTCTCTCTCACTGTCACATATACTCTATCTCACCTTTCTATCCCTGGCTTTCCCCCTCTCTCTCTCCACCTCTCACTTACTCTCCCTCTTCCTCTCCCTCTCTCTCTCTCTCCCCCCCTCTCTCTCTCTATCACAATTGGTATTTGATGGCAAGAAATTGAGGAAGCAATATATTTGCAAGAAGTAACCCTAAGCTCCTCTATCATGGATAGATCAGATTTCAAAAGACAAGATCATGTTACCCTTTTTCGAGGGCGATGAAAGGATTGTAGAAGATTTAATTCCACAAACATTCCCCTTGCTGAGCTTGCTCCTTGGACGAGAGGGAGTTCTTATCACCATCATGCATCAGAGAGGTATGAAGGCCCGTAGCAAAGGTAATACTGAGATTGACATTGAGGAAAATGCAATTGTGCAATGGCCAATGGAACAAATGGTAAGCAGCCCCTCTCTTGATTTTTGTTACGACTGCTCTATCTCCCCCTCTTACCCTATTTTGGATCATTGTTTGTAGGAAAGAGAGCGACGATCAGATGAGTCTCCCAAGGACTCTAACTTGCCTCCACAACCTAGAGTAGGATGATAGCCTATTGTCACCAGCAACATGCAATCACAAGAGGGGAGTTGCCCTCCAAGAGCGAGGGGAAGAGCAACACAAACGTGATCATTGACTTCTGTCGAGCTACAATTAACCATTGCAATTGCATATGTGGAAGGAGTTACATAAGGAAAAGGTGGGCATGCTTCGATGATGCAGATGAGGAAGGGCAAGAGAAAGTTCGTAGTATGGGAGAGTGATATTGACGAGGAAAGTGATGACCATCAAAGCATCAAGTCCTTAAGTGCACAGCAACAGGAACGTGGCCGCACTCAAAGCAAGAAGAAGCAAATGCAAAGAACTGAAAATGAATGCATGACAAAGGTCAGTGAAATGACTAGCAAAACCGCTCTCACAATCACTTGTGATAAACATATTGTGCAAGCATGCATAGAAGACCAGTTGAAAACATTGACAGTGAGTGTTTGCAAGAGATGGTAGCATGATTTGCATTATGGTTTATATTTCTTTACATTGATGTGGACATTAATTACTTCATCCTCTCATTCAGATGCAGGCATCCACCCCTTGGCCACCCATCCCATTATGTCCTTTGGTTTCCATGCCTACAATTAGACAAGTCACATCGAGGTACAAGCAACTCTTAGAGACCTTTTTTAGCAACAGGTACGTTAGAGGGATGGGTATATTCATAATATCATTAGAGACTCTAAGGCAACAATGCAAGGAGGTTGATGACATGATTAGAAATGAGTGGGATCCCCATTGGCTAAAGAAGCATGAGGACGTCAAGGTAGAAATTAGCGACATCGATTGGGCCTTTTTGTCAAATTGCATGTTTTATGTTTGGGATTGTAACCATCGGCTCACAGATGAATGGGATACATACATGTGAGTAGCCCTAAACTATAGGACCCTAACATTTTGCAATGTGTTTGTTGCTTACATCATCGTTAACACAATTGATTGTTTGCAAATGCCTTTCTAGATAATGTGAGGCAACATGTGTGTGTTGATTGTCGCCTTGTGAAAGTGACAAGTATGGCAGAGGGGGAGATTTTGTCAACTATTTCTTGTTTAAATAAGTATGCAATTGACCACATTCTCATATGCTTGGATTATCTTTGTGCACTAAAGGTCACGTGAATGATGAAATATGCATGAGACCCTAATATAGAATATACACATGCTGGCACAAAAGAGGATTGTCCATACCTCATATCTAGACCTTGTTTACGAAGCAAGGATGCTAGGGTAGGCTGACCACACAACTATTTTTGACAAGTTAACTGATGAGACAAAGGCATGGGTGCAAGCGCACAGAAAGCTAGCACCCATTCCCGTATGGTACAAGGTACCATTGATTGCACTTGCCCATGTTATGTGGAAGGTAGGTAGTTCTTTAAGCTAACTTAACAAAGTTTTTCCTAATGCATTTTTCCCTAATGTAATGACATTGTCCTTAATTACCAAGTGCAGGACAAGTACGATATGGCAGTGTGACCAATTGAATAGAAACGGACATAGCTCTCTAACTCTGAGCTTAGAACCAAGTGGGGCGAGGCAAAGTGTACTATAGTGTTAATGAAACACTCGTCAAGAAAACTTGACGTTTCCTAAGAGTTGTAGACCCCACTCTACTTGGAGAGAAGTGGTATCAGTAAGTTGCTACCTCTTTGTACTTGCCATTTATATGTACTCATACCACATTGGTCCAATGTAACAATGTTTTTGTCAATGTAGAACTATCTCATGCTTGGAGTGGGGCTCCAAGACGGGGGGTGTATTGAAAGAGAGAGAGTATACACATTGGCATCCTCAAAGCTAAATGAGATAGATCGCACAAGGATATTGAAGGCCATGGAGAGTTCTGGCAGGAAAATTTGAATGTTGATGGGGATACCTGAATGTAGGTTATTCTTATTTGTCTAAATTATGTGCATCATAAGTCTAAGGAACTAGTATTAAATGACATAACTTTAATTTGAGTAGATGGAAATGCACCATTTCGAAGTTGGGTAAGACAAGAGACCTTTTGGGCCATGTTACAAGATGGTAGAAAGAGATTATTTTTGAGTTGGGAGGACTACTATCATATTCGAGTGGAACACGATTTGTTCTTCCAATACACCTAGAGATAAAGAGAAAACATAGAGAGCAAATGTTTCACACTATCTTCCATGATTTCAAGCCATATGAAGATATAGAGTCACAGAAGTCAATGAAGTTGGTAGCATGGAGGCTTCTGTACACGTAGTTCACAATATCCTTCTTTAGTATCATGTTTGTGGTGCTATCTTGCCAATCCATTGTAGAAATGTAATGGTGACTTTGCAAGTCAGGTTCATGTATGGGTAGATGGAGAGGGGGGCTATACAAACTTTACCGAGAGAATGTGAGGATTGGGAAAACCTGCGAGAGGATCGGTGCATGTATGAGGATTACTAGATAGAGCAAGAGTGGGCTGAGGAGGTATATTGAATATGCCCTATTTCTTTGACTATTCAAAAGGTGAATACCCCTCCAATGAGAAGGGTTTGTACCAAAAATACTCAAGGAAAAAACAAACACAAGAGACATAAGGATCTAGAGACATAGTTAGTAAAATGAGTTGCATTCTTAGAAGTATATTACACTTTGTTGTCTTCTAATAAAGAGACTAGTAGTGCAGTTACTACTATAAAAAGAAAATGGAAGAGCAAGTGCACATTTAATATCATTGAAGAGAGGCCAAGTAAAGATCGGCCCTCATCATCAAAATTAATTTGGTTTCTCCATACCCAAAAGGTTTTATGTTTTGAATTACTATAGCCAAGACATCTCTTGTGTCCCTATAGTGAAAATATTTCTTAAATATAAATAGTAACTGCCAAACTATGTAGGCCCCTTGATTGATACCATTGAAAAGCAGATTGCAATGGAAGGCACCATTGAGGAGGTCCATTGTCATTTGCATGGATAGAAGGATACAACAAGTTCTTCCAAATCTTGCAGTGGAGAGTGTTGCCTTACACACCGCTATAGAGAGATGCACGACAACGACGAGAAGCGATGAGGCATCACATTGAATTAACACATGTATTATAGAGCACCAAGATGGTAAGCTTGCTTTTGCACAAAACCCATGATGTGAAGGTATGTAATTCTTGTTCATCACCAAAGTAACAATAAGAATTTTTTTACCATGTCAGAGGGTGGAAATTTCACACATGCCGTGATTGGATGATGTCAGAGCATTAAAACATTCTATCATTAGATGATGTTAGTAGTGATATGTGTGGAAATTCCACACATGCCATGATTGGATGATGTCAGAGCATTAAAACATTCTATCATTAGATGATGTTAGTAGTGATATGTGTCCCCATGTAGGGAAGGAAAGAATGTAAGAACACGAACTAGCCGTGTTAGGGGACATGGCAACTACTGGTAAAAAAGCGTGACTCGTGGTTTTTTCCCCACAATACAATGTCAATAAGAATGGCCTGTATTTTTGCAAAGGAGGGGGGATACAATATTTGATTTATCAACCTATAATGCTGGAGGATATGCTAGCCCGTAGACACTGGTGAACTAGCATGCCTCAAGAATACTATTTACAATAACATTTTGAAGGAAAAATATGTTGCTAATTGTGAATTCATCGTGCATAGGGCCATACTAAAAGTCACATGGAAGTCCCCTTGGAAGACATTGTCCCCCACAAAGCTATAATGGTGCAATATGTGCCAACCACACACACAGGTAAACTAACATGTATCAAGAATATTATCTATAGTAACATTTAGTAAAAAGAATATGTTACTAATTGAAGAGTCAATGTGAAGAGGTCCACACTAAAAGCCCCATGGAAGATCCCTTGAAAGTCATTGTCTCCATGCCGCTATGATGGTGTAGGTGGAGTGGCATATTGTTGGAGCGACCCATTCAAGACAAGAAATCCATTGCAAAATGATCAACCAAGTGAGGCATTCTCTCGATTGATAGAGGCATTGGAGGAGGTCAACCAACACAAGATGATCAAGGTTGATAAAGAAACCACAAACACAGCATGCGATATCATGGTGGTTCATCTCCCTGGAGATAGTATCGTGCATGGATTGGGGGATGGAATTCCATCATGGAACTCCCGTACTGAGGAAAAGTTAGTCAATGCCATATATCTGGCTGATTGTATTCTCAAGGGACATAGGGATGTTACTTTTCCTTGACACAACACGCTCCATAGTAAAGCTTGTTGAACAGGTTGTGGAGGGTGGACACGGACAGATGGAGTCAAGGCAGAAGTGTTGGGCCTTACGCATGGCATAGGTTGTTCATTGCAAGACCCTTGTCTGTGTTATTGGAGGTAGAGAGGTGAGAGTTTTAAAGTCATGATATGGTCATGCTGGATACTGTTTATGTATCACACTTTTTGGCTTCGTTTAGTGAGTGTAATTACTAAAATTAGAATTTCAAGCTTTAAATGCATATACATGTGATATATATTCAAGCATACATACGTTTAGATATTGCCTACAATGGAATCATCCCTTCGGAGTTCACAAAAGGTGACATTTCTACGAGTGAGTGGGTGCGAGATACATCAGGATCTTGACTGAGAGGTTAGTATGAGATCCAATGTTGTTAAGCTAATGTAAATGTGTTTTGTAGACATTTAGTAGATTCCTAATCCGTTATATGAATACCACATACTGTAGGTGGCATGCAGCATGGCAAGGCTTTTTGGAGCTCATTCTTGCAAATGTATACAAAAGAAGGGGACACCATTTTAGATTGCAATGCGAGATGTGGTGACTTTGCATCAATAGAGCTTAATTCTAATAGATAGACCACATGTGTGTATCACTTTTTGTTGAAGATGGAAGATATCTAAGAGCAAAGGTAACATGTTTATATAAACTTGCATAATATTTGACTGTAATGTAGTGTTCTTTTTCATCATACCAATACATGAGTACTCACCCTTCCACATATGCATGTACATCTACCTCCCATAACCCAAAAATTAATTGTATTTGATATGAATGGGGTGCTTTTACATAGGCAGCTAAAGAAGAAAGGATTGTTACCAGTGAAGCCCTTGGAAGTGGGTAGGTATTGGGTGATTTTACAGCTAGGGTGGCTCGTAGGAAATATCTACATTGTTTGACATTGCCATCTGGAACTCCATAAAGGAAGACAACTTAAGTTAGCTACTCCAATTGGTTAGAAATAAATGCATGAAGTTGTCAAAGCAAGCACCAAGCTTTGTATTTCAATATGGACAAGGCAAGTGCAGAGCAACTCCCACAACAACTTCTATCGGAAGGAGTTACACAAAGACCCTTTTCATGAAATGTTTTAATGACATTGATTGGATGCACTTCAGTCCAACAACGACACTATTCATGGATGATAGCATGGAGAAGATATAGATGAACCCACCCAATGCCTTTATATGCCCACTCTCATTTGAGGAAAAACCCATGGACATTATCCTTCTGGAGCACATGCTTTCCTACTTGACCAAGCTAGCATGCTTTCATGGTTCAGTCCTAGACTTTGTTAGGGATTACCAATTTCACCTCCAAGCAATGGAACTTGATTGATATTTGATGTGTATGATGAATATGCACTTTCAAAATTATTAGATTGTGTTTATTTACAAGCGCAATGAAATGAGGATGAGAGGGAAGAGGAGAAAGAGAGATGAATGTGTAAGTAAAGGACATTGTGTATAGGCATTCGCTCAATTGCAATACTACAAGATGTGTAAATAAAACACGTGCAAAATATCTAGGGAAGGGTGGAGTGTAGAAACATGCATGCATGTGAATGTATATGTGCACAATGGATCGAGTAACAATGAGGTAATATTATTGTCTTGATATTAACTATTTGAAAAAAGTGAAAAATAATAGATATTGCATGTTATTGTAGTGAGTGTAACATACTACTTGATACCCTATCCCCTTGTAGTAAATCCACACAATAATGCTCAATTGAAAGTAGTGAAAATATATATGATGTATTTTCGCTTATGTGTACACAATGGAAGTGATATATCATGATATAATATCAAATCATGCACATAAAAGTGAGAGGTACGTGAATGTATATATGCATGTGGGAGTAACAATGTGGTATTATGTTCATCCTAATATTAACAACTAAAAGTGTCTAAGAGATTGGACCTCATGCAAACCCTTGACCCTTGCAAAAATTAGAGGGTTGTGAAAAATGAATGGATGACCCTTGAAAAATTAAGAGGGGGAGAGAGAGAAGTTGCTAATTTATAGAGAGAGAGAGAGAGAGAGAGAGAGAGAGAGAGGGGGAGAAAGAGAGGAGTTTTATTAGAGAGAGAGCGCGCGTGTGTGTGTGTGTGTGTCTTTGTGAGTGCACAAGGAGAGAGAGAGTGTGTGTGTGTAAGAGGGGAAAAAAGAGAGGAGTTGCTATTTGAGAGAGAGAGAGAGAGAGAGAGAAAGAGAGAGAGAGAGAGAGAGAGAGAGAGAGAGAGAGAGAGAGAGGAAAGGAGAGAGGGGGAGAGAGAGAGAAAGAGAGAGAGAGAGAGAGAGAGAGAGGAAAGGAGAGAGAGAGAGAGAGAGAGAGAGAGAGAGAGAGAGAGAGAGAGAGAGAGAGAGAGAGAGAGAAAGAGAGAGAGAGAGAGAGAGAGGAAAGGAGAGAGGGGGAGAGAGAAAGAGAGACAAGAAAAGGAGAGAGGGAGAGTGTGTGTATGTGTGGGTATTTGTGAGAAATACAAGGGGAGAGAGAGAGAGAGAGAGAAGGTGAGTGTAAGAGAGGAAGAAAGCAAGAAGTTGCTAATAGAGAGAGAGAGAGAGAGAGAGAGAGAGAGAGAGAGTTGTACTTGAAATTAACATGGGGAGAGAAACATGGGAGGGGACGGTGGTGGTGGTGGTGGAGATGGTGGTGGCAGTAGTAGGGAATAGTAGTGGTGCTTGATATGTGCACAAGAGAAGAGGAGGAATAAGTGGACTATGTGGAATAAGAAATGGAGGTTGCCCAGAAAAGCTCACTTCTCGCATGCATTCAACCATTTAAATGAACTCCTTACTTTTGCTCCTATTCTAGTATGCCCAGATTTTTTGAAGGAGTTTACCATATAGTGTGCTGCCAGTGGCCGAGGCATAGGGATTGTTTTGTTACAGGAGCATGGAGTGATTGCCTTTAAAAGTCGCAAGATTATATATAAGAATATGGCTATGAATGTCTATGACCAAGAGGTGTTGGCTACCTTACATGCGATAAAGAAATGGCACCATTATTTGTATGGCAGCCGCTTTAGAGTTCAAAGTAATCACAAGGTCCTAAAGTATTTTCTCACTCAGTCCAATCTTACTCCTGAGTAGTGTAGGTGGATAGCTACACTGCAAAATTATGATTTTGGCATCATTCATATGAGGGTCAAAGACAATGTAGTGGTTGATTCTCTTTCTCGTACGTGGACATGTAAAGTTTTAGCTATGATTGAGCTACATAGTGATTGGATTGAGGAATTACAAGAACCCTATCTTTTGGATGAAGAGCTCAACCATGTTTTTCAAAAATTACAGCAAGGCCTCATGGAGGAAAACTCACATTATCAGCTTAAAAATGGCCTAATCTAGTTAAATGGCAAGATTGTTATTCCCTCTACTTCTTCTTTTAGATGGAAAATTATGGAGGAGTTGCATTCTTTGCCTTTAGTTGGACACCTTGGAATTTTTAAAACCTATGAAAAGGTCAGCAAAAGCTTTTATTGGAAAAGACTATGGAAAGATGTTAAAGATTTTTTCATGAAGTGCATACCTTATCAGTAGAATAAGAACATCATCCACAAGCCATGTGGTTTTTTGCAGCCACCATGACCTATTCCTACGGAAAAATGGATGCATATTACCATAGACTTCATTATTGGCTTGCCTACTACCAAAAAGGGATGGAATACTACATATATGGTGGTGGATAGACTCACCAAGGCATCCCATTTCATTCCAACCAAGACCCAATTTATTGCTTCATAAGTGGCTAGTTAGCTTGTGGAGTAGATTTTTTGATTACATGGATTACCGCAGGTGATTCTTCATGATAAAGATTTAGAGTTCATTAGGAAATTTTGGCAAGCGATATTCACATCCATGGGCACTAAATTGGTTCCTTTTATAGCCTACCATCCACAAATTCATGGACAGACAGAAAGGGTAAACAAGTGGTTGGAGACTTATCTTCGCCATTTCTATCATGATGTGTAGAATTATGGGATTCTTGGTTGCACTTGACTGAGTTTGTCTACAATAACTCCACTCATGCTAGCATTAAGTTTTACCCTTTGAGGCTATGTATGGTTATAAGGTGCCCTTAACCATAGTGATTTTTTATGAGAAAATCAATCCTCATAGGAAAGAAGAATTGGAAAGAATGCAGGCCCTTCTTCATCAGTGTAAGATGAATCTTAGGAAAGTCCAAGGTCATATTAAGATGTATGCAGATCAAAAGAGGCAACCCTTAGAGTTTCGAGAAGGAGAATTAGTTTTGTTGTAAGTGCCCAAGTCTGGATAATCTACCTTGAAGGATGGATCCAGTAACAAGCTTGCTCACATGTTTTATGAACCCTACAGGATCTTGAAGTGCATTGGAGACTTGGCATATAGATTGGTACTACCCTCTTCCACTAAGATTCATAATGTATTCCATGTTAGTAAGGTCAAGCCTTTCTATGGTGCTCCTGAGTGATGACACAGTTGCTGAGTTGCCACCTATTGATGAAGGTCTTATTCAATATATCCATGAAGCTGTCATAGGTCAACATGAGAAGAGGCTTTGCTCTTACATCACTGAATATTTGATTAAATGGAGATACTTGCCACTTGAAGAAGCTTCTTGAGGCCCAATTCTATACTAGATGAGTTTTTTCAACCTACGAGACACATTGGTAGGTGGGCTGAGGCATAATTATTGTGGAGCTAGTTGTGGTGCAAACAGGGTCCTAACAGTAGACTGTTTTAGAACAGTTTTTATTTTAGAATTATGTCACTGCATGGGTCAAAGTACTCTTCAAGAGCTATGTTTTGACATGCGGCACGCTTCGTTTGGACACTTCTACCAAAAGAAGTTATGGTATATTTGGTTCATTAAGGTCTCTTCTTACAACAAGCTGTCATCTTCATTTTGAGTCTATTTCTTGAAGACTTTAAGGCTCCAAACACTTTTGAAGCACTCCTGATCTTGTATATGGCTTAGGCTTACTTTCACCCATATCTCTTCAATATTTCATTCATTTCCCTACTTGTGTAGCTAAAAACAGAGTAGTACTCTGTTTCACCCATCCTTTCCAACTTTTGTAAGTTTGTTTCTGAGGGCAAAAAACTTTGGGATGGGATGGATTGTAAGAACTGGGAAGAAGATATGTTTAGTATAGAAATAATATTATTATTATGCCATACAGAGATGTAATTTTTCACATATTTTTGGAAGATTAATACATTACGTAATATCTTCTATGGCTTCTCTTCTCTTTTTGTCTTTCTCTCTCTTTTTCTAGTATTTCTCTCTCCTTGTCACTCTCTTTCTCTCTCTTTTGCACCTAATCTTCTCTCTCTTCTGCAATATTCTCTCCTCTTTCTCTCTCTCTAGTCCTCTCTTTGACATGTGCATATCTCAAAATCATGATTTCTATAATTTATTGTGATTTTTTGGGGAAAATTTTGAAATTTTTTTGTGAATTGGTTTGGAGGTCATAAGTTTGCATAAGGCAAACAGGGTGCCAAACTAGCTAGTGAAATTATGCAACTAGCTAGATGAAGCAACTATCCATGTGATTGAGCTTTTGGATTTGACCTAACCATTAATGTTCCCAAAAAAATTAGGCCTAAAACCTACAAATTTTTGCGAATTAGAAGTCATCAACCTTCGGGACAAAAAGGATTTTCATCATAGATGAATAGTCTCACTAAAGTGTGACCAACTCTCTTATGGGGGGAGGAACAAACACAGTATGAGGAGGTGACATTGGAGTGTACAAAGAAAAGTGATTTGCACTTGCATATTAGTAAATTTTCTATAATTTTCTAAGTGATGAGTTTTGGATCAACTGATTTTTAATGCATAGCTATGCACCCATTCCATGCCTTTTTAGGACATCGAGAGGCAAGTTTAGGACCCGACACCATCACATGTGGAAAGCATGCAAATCATGGATTGAAGGGCAAGGATAACTGGTACTAGCACACAAATCAAGTGGTGAGACTCACATCTTGAGTGTAATGCCTACCCCAATGCTAGATTCCTTAGAGGCAAATACATTTTGGCAACGTACTGAGATGTATGCGGTCCTTCCGATCATTGCATTAGGAGACATCACTCTAAGGGGAATCATGAATACTGGGGTAGGAGTGAGCATACTAAGCCATGCAATGTTACAAGCTTGGGGCAGTTTGCCTATGGAAACTACTCGATTCAATATGACACTTGTGAATGGCATAAAAATTTGACAATTTGGAGTGCTAAAAGATTGGTTGATCAATATAACAGGAGTCTAGTTCTCAATATGACACTTGCGAATGGCATAAAAATTTGACCATTTGGAGTGCTAAAAGACTAGCCAATCAAGATAATTGAAGTCCAATTCGCAAATAAACTTCATTGTGTCATAAGGACATGGACTATAAAAAACTGTTAGGAAGACCTTGGATGTGAGGTGCAAGAGTGATAGAAGATTGGGGAAATGGATTGGTGTTCTTTGGGAATCAAATAGAAGCAATTCATGTAGAGATGGATACTTGGAAGACCTCGCTCATTGACCTAGACACCATCTTTGTAGTGCTCAAGTGTGGATCACATGGCAAGCCCAACTAGGGCCCCTTGACCAAGTACATCCCATGTATAGAGGATGAGCGTGACTAGATGCATGTGCTTGCAACCATTGATTTTCCATTCTTTGATGATGAGGAGATTACAAGAAAGTAGTGGAGAAAGTGAGCACTTACAAGAGGATTGAAAAAGAACTTGCACCTGGGAATAATGACTTTCCCTCTATTCCCCTTTGCATGATGGCTAGTAGCAGCTTGAGAAAGAAACAACCCCCTATGACCTACCACCAAGTTCCTACATACAAATTAGAGTTGCATAGAATCCCTGAGTATTTGACAAGAATGCTAGTACTGACAACCCTGTAGCCAATCTGAAGTTTCTTAAAGATCTCATGGAAACTTCAAATTTGAGATGGACCAAGATGCATAATCCAAATCTTTTGTGGAATTGGGTGCAAAGAAAAAAAGAATTCCACAAGATATGAGCTAGCAAATGACAAAATCTTTGATGAAGATAACTCTAATGATGAGTATGTAGACTATGGTTTTGGGGACAAAATGTCTGATGATGAAGTGGGAACCATCCACTATGACATAGATGGATAAATAATCGAATAGATCATTATGCATTCCAAACCGCAAGAGACCAATGTATTGCATATTGAGAAAGGAGTGATCCAAGTAGATTGTGACCAAACATAGCTAAAACATCTAGAAGTTGTGGACCATGAACATGTAGAAATGAGCTAGGTTGAGTCTACAATTCTATACAAATTAGGAACTACATCCAAGTTATGACTATTAGGTGAGACGCCCTCATCTAATGAAGGATGCAAATTTAACTCTCAATCTAAGGTCAACTTTAATAGTGATCTCGAGATCCCATGAACCTCTAATGCTTAATGCACCAAATGGGACCTTCTAGTCCACTTGTCATGTAGAAGGTTGAAGGAGGATAAGGAGAAGCAATCCAATGATTCAGATGCTGCAAGGTAGAAGAAACCATAGGATTTGCCAAAACGGTTCACAAAATTCAAGGAGTGATCAAATAGTGGTATTACTAGGAGTCCAGAGCGAAGGACAAGCTAGTAAACCCTTTGAGGGACTCGCCAAGGTCAAGCAAATCAATTTGTCCGGTGATAAGGCAAATCCCTGACCCATGTTCATAATGGATGACTTGACAAAGAAGAAGGAGGAGATTAACCTCACTTGTCTCTTAAAGGAGTTATCTGATGTGTTTGCTTGGTCTATGGAGGAGTTGAGAGGCATAGACCCTAGCATCATTATTCACAACATTCCCATGGTTCCAAATGCCACACTCGTAAAGTAGAGACCTTATGCCATGAATCCAAAGCATGCTCATGTAGTAAAGGAAGAGATTGACAAGCTCTTGAGAACTAGATTCATTCATGAAATTGAGCACATGGACTAGGTATCATGAGTTTTCATTGTGCTCAAGAAGAAAAAAAAGAACCAAGTGTGCATCAAGCATAAGAGAGTTAATACTACTACAAAGAGAGATAACTATATCTTACCATATACTGAGCATATGTGTGAGAGAGTAGTTAGAAAGGAAGCCTACAAATTCCTAGATAGATTTTTACGGTATAATCAAGTGCAAATCCATCCAAACAATAGGCACAAGATAGCATTCACTACTAAATGGGGAGTGTTTGCTTATATAGTCATGCCCTTTGGACTGGCCAATACCCATATTACCTTTTAATGACATATGTGCACAATGTTCAAGGACATGTTGAGAAAGTGGCTAGAAGTATTCATTGATGACTTTTGTGTTTACTCTAATTAGGACAAATACTTGGAAAAAGTTTACATCATCTTTGAGAGATGCAGATGGCATGTTCTCTCTCTAAACCTCTTGAAATGCCAATTTTGGGTTAAACATGGCTGCATATACTAGGGCACATTGTGTCATGGAAATGGGTTGCCCCTAATTTCATAAAAGCCAAGACAATTGTCAACCTTCCATCACTGACCAACGATAAGGGTGTTGAGTGCTTCCTCGGCCACATTGAGTACTATATGCATATTGATACATCAAAATTTGTCATGGGAACAATATTGTGTCAGCCTGCTGAATATAACATGGATTTTCTAGTGAGCTTTGCAAGTAGATAGCTCACTAAAACAAAAAAAAAACTACTCCATGATGGATAGAGAGGGATTTGAAATTGTATTTCCAATTAAAAAGTTTTGGCATTATCTTTTAGCAACACTGTTCACCTTCTATCTAGATTATTAGGGAATTCTCTATCTTGTTAACAAGCCTTGTACAATAGGACTCTTTGCCAAATGGTTGCTACTTTAGCTAGAATTTGATTTCTCACTAGTAATATGCAAGGGTAAATAGCACTGCATAGCAGATCATATGTCTCACATAACCACTAGGAATCCAATGGAAAAGGGTAGACCTCAATAACACATCTAAATTATTAAAAAATGAATTCCAAAATGCCCAATTGAGAAAGCTAAACTGAGGTGACTCATCCTTAAGGTTTGGCCCTATTACTTGATTGCTAGTTAGCTTTATCAATTATTAGGATAAGATGGACTACTTAGAATATGTGTTTGCCGAACATGAGATGCATGATGTGCTCACAAAGGTGCATGGAGGAATTGCACGAGGACATTTCAATGGAGACATAATTGCACAAAAGGTTCTTCAATCTCAATTGTGGTGGCCTATGCTATTCTACGATGCAGTCAATTTTGTGAAACATTGTGATGAGTGTTAGCATGCTAAAGTACCTATTTTGAAAGACAAGATGGAGATGACACTAGTGATAGCATGCTAAGTATTTGGAAAATGGGGAATTGATTTCATAGGTCCCATTAGCCATCAACCTAGTACTTGCAAGCTAAATACATAATCATAGCCACTAACTATCTCACAAAGTGGGCTAAGGTGAGAGCAATTAGGAAAAATGATGCAAGTATGATTGTAAAGTTTCTCTTAAAGAAAGTAACCTCTATATTTGGCTACCCCATTGAACTTGTGAGTGACCAAGGAACTCATTTTAGTAATGAAATCATAGCTCATTTCATGTTCCTACTGATCCATCAAAAATCATCACCATACTATCCACATGATAATGGTTAAGCAGAAGTGACAAACAAAGTCTTGGTTTGTGCTTACAAAGGCAGTTCCAACCTCTTGTAGTAGTGACTATGACAACAAATTGATAGCAGCCTTATGGGCATATTGGATTTCCTACAAATAGCCACATGACTAACTCCCTTAAAACAAACCTATGGAACAAAAGTTGTACTATGAATTGAAGTCTTTGTTCCTAGCCTTTGAATTGTTGAATTGCTATCCAAGAATGTTGGAAAGGTAAGGAACCCTAGATCAACTACCTAGTAGAATTGAAACATCTCTTGAAAATCTGTTTCCTTACCACACATGCATTGATCTATGACAAAGCACAAAGAAAGGCATGGTTTGATAAACATATCAAACTAAGGGATTTCAAGAAGGCAACCCTATGTTGCTCTTCTCAATCAAAGATCATAAGCAAAAATCAAAATTTAGAGGCATTGGATCTTTCCATGTATGCTAGATTAGCAAAACAAGTGATGTGGAGTTGGAAACATTTAAGGGCGAGTGGATCAAATTCTTCAATGGAATCCAAATTAAGAAATATTACCCACTTGCCCAATGTTCACCCACTCCATCAGCCTCCAATGTTGCTACCATGCATTCCCATATGGGCTGTCATCACTATCACAAAGATTGAGTCCAAAGATGACAAACTGATATCACTAGCATATCTAAAACTAAAAATCATAGTGAGAAAGAACCACATCATCAATGCCTTAATTGGTGAGGGTGTAGATCACAACATCCTCATTTTCTAAGACAAGATAGAAATAGGGCAACCTTAGCTAATACCAGAAATGGCTAAGGTCAATCCATAGAAGGCATTCCCTATTCCTTACTAGGGAAATAAAAAGTTGCAGTGACCATTGAGACTGAGAGGATACCCATACAGGGTACATCCTATTCCTTACTAGGGAAATGCAAGGTTGTGGTAACCATCGAGACTAAGAGCATATTAGTGATTTTTTATGTACTTCCAAATACTGAAGGGATTGGGTAAGAAACAATGTTAGGAAGAACATTCAAGTGGAAAACCCAGTGCAATGTCAATTATGACACCAAATGTATTCATCTCACCCTGACCAATGCTAGAATAATCATGACTTTCAACAAGGGTAAGCTAGGTTCTACAAAGCGAGCAAAGCCCATTGGTGTCCTCATCCTATAGCAACTCTAGTGAGGGGGATAAAAACATGCTAAATGAAATACAAATGGCACAATAGAACTAATGGAGCTAGTGAGTAAAGTCACAAATTTCAAACATCACCAAAAGTAGTGGATCCCTAGAAACAAATCTAGAAATAGAAAACCTCATGACAGCTTGGACCGCTCGTCTAGACCCAACTATTGTAGGCCAAGACCAAGAGGCACATATTACATGAAATTAATGAGTGCAAAGTAGTGACGGGTTTCCAAAACCCTATTGCATGCACAAGGGTACTATGAGGGCAATAGGTGGTAGTGGCTTCCTAGGAATTCTAAAATATCTACTATTAGTACATCGAAGTCCATGACCACAACAAGAGCCCCAAAGTCCCTCCCGTCAATACTACTAGCCACTCCAAAATGTAGCAACCATGTTCATAATGAAAGATGAGTTTCCTTCTAGAAACATAGGACTAAAGTCCATAAACTCTACACGACCCTCAAACCCCTTAAAGTCAAGTCATGATAATATAACTTAATCACCATCAATTGGGCCAGAGGATCAAAAGACCCTTCAACTTCCATCCTTTATTGGCACTACTATCCAACCCAACCAAAAGTGCAAACTTAGACAAGAGAAAACTATAACTTCAATTATGAATTCTCCCAAGAGTAACCGTAGTGACTTCAAGGAACTAATTCCAAACATCCGTGACCATCAACCACCTCACCTACAACTAACTCCCCAAGCTAGCATTCTTCTAAAGACCAATGCCAGAAAGATGACACCCATGACCACAACCAATCTAGTAAAACCTAAGAAACACCACCAAGCAAATACTCCCACTAGGTCTAGTAATGGTATCCACCATGTATGTAGCACAAAACCCAAACCGCCCCCATGATTGCATCCCTCATATGTCAAACCCTTTGTAGAACTTGTTTGGAGACATGGATGTTGATACTGGTGAAAGTCTTATCGATAGCTTTTGATGCCTTAACAATAAATTTACTTTGTTTTCACGTAGCTACAAATGTCTAGATCTAGGACTTTTGAAAGAGGATATAGCTATATCTTTCATGACCCTTCCTTTCTCATTGAATAATATGAATTCATTTTTACAAAATATCCCACCATCTTGAAAGAACTAATACTACTCAAGTGACTAGAGGGCAAGCTCTCAAGGCATGCTTGATTACATCCTTCAAATGCAATTGTGTGGAGACCACATAAGAGGATCTAGAGGAATTATATAAACTTGCCAAGTCCAAGTCCCTCTTTCTATAGAATGGTTCACCCTATAAGCCCAATGGGAAAGGATTGGGTACTAAGTCATGACTAATGACGAGTAGTAGAGAGAAATTTTAACTACTAAATATGATCTTACCTATTTGCTCCTACAACATTCCAAGTGCTTGCTCTCACTCATGATTGACCATTGGAGGACCATATCATGTGTGCTCATTTTGATAGAACAAATAATTATATGCTATTTTGTTTTCCTCAACTAATATTGCTTGTTTGTTGAATCAAATCACCCATTGTATAAAAAATATTGACTATTCCTTCCAAGTTAAAAGACTAAATGACATACCAGTTTTGGTAGCATTCCAAATCATCTAGAGGAATGAGAACCATAGGTGATACCTAATAAATCTAGTTAGATGTTTTTGTTGCGATGATCGAAAGACTCACGGTATCTATTATATCTAACAATTTTTTAAAAATGTAACAACAAGCAAAAGCCTACTTTTTTATAATAGCAACAAATTCACCTTTATTTGGAGTGGATTTTAAGTGAGGAAGAACTTCATGTGGCCATTTGCATAGGCTTAGGGAATTACTCACAATTGTCCTCATCTAAATTACACATGTAGGTATCATGCCATGCGATATGGATGACTATAAACAATGGAATATAATCCTCACTTCTATGAATGGTTATTGTAGTGAGAGCCCAACACCAACATAACATCCCTACAACCGTGTACATAAGTCCACTTAATTTAGGGAGTCCTCAAATTCCTTTGCATGACTTGCTTAGTACACACACGCACTCTCTCTCTCTCTCTCTCTCTCTCTTAAAGAGGGGCAAAAATATTCACCCCATTGATGACTTCTCCATACCCCAATGAGCCCTCACAAAGCTAGAAAGCATTGCAAGCTTTTAGGGAAGGGAGGGGGCAAAAGAAAGGAAGAAAAGAAGAAATTTCACAACTCGTCAAAGATTCACACATCTAGGGCACATGTGTCTTAAGAATTTAAAAAATGCCACTCTTTCACTAATAATGGAATTTTCTATTTTGATCATTTTTTCTCAGTTTTATGGACACACTAAGACCATGGCCAAAGCTAGTGTGAGAAGGCTGATGCAGTAGATGATTAACACAAGGGATGCCTCGAGCAAGAGCTAGGTAGATTAAAAAAATACAAAACCTAGACCTGTGGCAACAAGAAGAGGAGTATTGGTATAACAAGGTTGGAATAGTGTGGGGTTTTGAGGCATAGCCAACAAGTTAGAGAAATGCCATCTTGGAAGATGACAATAAGGCATGTATAGCATTTGGTTGCACCACATCTAAGGAAGGAGAAACCCCACCTACCTACCCTATCCAAGAAGATATGGAGTGGATTTCAACCATGACCTCCATGGTAGGTATGACTTCCCACTCATCTTTAACATCAAAGCTGCTAGCCAGAAGATTGCCTCAAGCTCCAAGAATGGGATCTAGCTTGATCTTTCAGATAATTTGTGGATACCTTCTCAGATTGCTCGGATCTAGCCTTCATCACTACTTGCATTTACCTGAAGCTATTGATATTGTTATTGAACCAAAAGAGAGTTGCACAAGAGGAGGGGTTGCACCCCTTATTTCACCAAGAACTCCAAGGGTATGCATAAGTAGAACCGCATGTGACTAGCACCCACAAAAGGCCATGCCCATTTGTAAAAAGAGAGGGAAATATTTAAGGTGAGAAACCTTAGTGTAATGCATTCCAAAGTATTCAGAATCAAAAGGCTTATTTTTTTCTCTCGATTCTCATAACCTTCTTTGTTACTCTTTCCCCTATGAAATACTTTCTTTATGTTGCTCCATGCATGCTTGAGAAGAAGAGTGAGAGTGAGAGACATAGCTTGCTCTCTTCTTGGTGATTCTCTCTTGGGATACAAGACACCTCCCAGATACCTTCTCACTTCCTTGAGCTCTGCTCAAGTTTGTGGAGTAGAGAGGTAGAGACAATTGTACCAGGGAAACAACCTGAGAGGTTGGACAAGAGGGAGAGGCGGCATGTGTGCACGCACGCACACATGCACGCATGCACGCACGCACACACGCATGCACGCACACACACATGCACACACGCACGCACGCACATGCACACACAGAAGAATAAGAATAAGAATTGAGAGAGGGAATGAGATCATAGGTACAATGCTTGGTGAATTACACATGGTGACTTCCTCTAATATGGAGATCTTGGATTGGAGATTGATGAAGCCCTTTGATAGGATGTGAGAAATCCATCGGGAATCCTAGACTACAATAAATCTGTGAGTTTTCTCAAATCCTATCTACTATTTGAAATCTCTTCTACACTCCTTGGAGATTGTAGGTCTCAACCTATGAGATTCAAGGGGAGTGCAGACCATGGTAGGAGATCGTGTAGTGTAAGAGGCTACAAGGAAGCTTGACTTGGGAGAGTGCATAATTGATATGCATGCTTCTGTCTAGATCCATCATGTAGGTGAAGTGATCCTACAAACGACTTCATGTGCACACTAGAATGGAAGGCAAGGGATTGCATAAAGTTAGATGATAGGGCTACAAGAATACCCTTCATTGATTTTGATTCTTTCTTGAGGTCAAAGTGGAACTCAAATCCTACAAAGGCTCAAATACCACTCATTGCCACCCTCTTTGAATAGTCTAGCCCATCCTTTGCAAGCTTTGTAAAATAAATTATCTATTTTTTAGTAAACACAAAGAGCCAATTTTTTGTAACACATGTAAACTATATAGTCCATGAAGTACAATGTCCTAAGGAGTTGGACTCTATCATTGTGTCTTAACTTGTTACTTGTTTTACCAAGTTGGAAACCTCTACCCTTTCCTTGTTTCTAGGTTTGTTTACCATGTATTGGATGTAACCCTTCTTTCACATGTATCTTTATGACATTATCGCCTTGGGCAAATTTCTTTGAAAGAAATGAAAGTATTGATCCATTTGTAGCATCTCCTACTCTTTGATCATTCTTTTTTTGATTTATGTGATCATTGTCTTTTTGCTAGATAGACTCATAATTCAAATAAGTTTGGTTCTACACATATGAGTGAACCTTTGGCTCTTGTGCATTCAAATGTTTGTGGCAACATGCCTTGTTAGTCCTTGGGTAGGGTGAAGTATTTTGTTACCTTCATAGATGATTTTTTGCATAAGGTTTGGGCCTATCCTATTAACTAAAAATTAGATGTTTTGCCTATGTTTTAGTGCTTTTTTGCAATGGTTGAGAACCAATCTGGGTATAGACTTCAATGCCTACATTCTGACAATGAGGGTGAGTATGTCTCTAAGTCTTTCGAGTAGCTATGTGATGAGAGGGTTATTAAGTGTCAATTGACTGCCCCATACACCCCACCCTAGAATGGCATTGCAAAGTGCATGAACAAGACTATTCAAGAAAGAGTATGTAGTATGCTTAGTTAGGTAGGCTTACCGTAATACCTTTGGACTCAGGTAGTTACTACTGCCGTGCATCTCATTAATAGATCCCCATGCACTACTCTTGGTGGTAGAGTTGTAGATGAGGTATGGTTTAGGAAACCTCCCTCGTATATACACTTGTCACTTGTGAGCCTTTGGATGTGAGGATTTCTTCCATATCCCTAAAGACAAGTGCAATAAGTTGGGTTCGAAGTTTGTGAAATATGATGCTTACATTGGTTTCCAAGAAAGATAGGAAACTTGTGTAGATGGATGTAAAGAAAACTTATGTAGATGGCTCACTCCCATGCAAGATGTAATTCAAACTTAATGCACATTTAAAAGCACGTGAATGGAGTGAGTCAGGTATTTTTAAATTAAGTAGTCCCCCCAACAAGTCACCAAGAACTCCAAGGACATGAATAAGTAGAATCACATGTACATGGCCCTCTTGGCCTTGTGAAATCAATCATTAAACTGCAAAATAAACTGCCCTCTTGGCCTAATGAAAACAAACATTAAATCCAACCAAATGGCCTTCTTGGTCTAATGAAAATATAGCTATAAAACACAGTATTCAACATCCTATGGTTGAAAAAAAACCCTTGGTCCCCCACAAAAATCATATTGAAATATAGAACTAGACCAAGGGATGGGCCACTTAGGTTCTACACTAAATGCATCAAGTTATTATCTAGGCCCCCTATAAAAATAGCAAGGGGTGTCCAACGAATACATCATTTAACAATCCTATGCATCCATGAAAGAAGAGGAAGATGGTCAATTGCAACCTAACTGATCACCCATACTAACAATCGGTGGTCATAACAAGACATGTCAGTAAAAGCAATCCCCATAGTAGTTGTGGGTTAATGAGATCAGGAAATTCTAATAACCACTTAGGACCACAATTGAGAAATACATCCTTAATAAAGGCATAATTTGCCAATGAATCCGCAAAGTGGTTCCACTGATGCTGCGAAACCAACTGATAAGTCACAAGGCACCTACTACAAGTTTAAGCAAGATCTAGGAATACCTACAAATGTACCAAGTGCAACGTCAGTCCCTATGCATAATAGGGCTTCAAATGATTAAAGTTTACTTTATTTTTAAACTCTATCCCCTAAAATCTACTAAAGGGGCTATAGAGCCATTCTCTCATATATGAATGATCTTATAAGGGCCATCCCATTTGGGTTCCAACTTACCAGGAAATAACTTGTGATATATGCGATAATATGGGACCAATTGACCCTTCAAAAAATATATCTTTTGACATGAAGTTCATGAAGCACTTTCATCCTCTTCTTCCCTACCTCTTGATGTAACAAAGCTTACAATCAGATCTCATCAAGTCATGATTCCTCTTCACCTAGAGAATGGTTCAATGCAAATCTCACAATAGATAACTCAATTTTCAAGGGCAAGACACACTCTTCCCCATATATCAACTTAAATAGAGTGTGGCCTATTGCTCTCTTGAATGTCGTATTATAAGCCCAAACAGCTACATGAAGTTTCTTGTCCCAGTCACACTTACCCTCAAATATAGTCTTAGATAAAATCCCTACAAACTGCTTGTTGGTACTCTCTACTTGTCCATTCGCTTGGGGATTATATGGAGTGGTTTCATTATGTTTAATTTTCAAAGCTTCTGCCAAGGCTTCTATAACATTATTCAAAAAGTCTGTCCCCCACAGTCAGACACTAGTTCTTTAGGTGGATCGAAATGGCAAACTATCTATTCCATAATAAAAATAGTGGTTTCCTTGGCATTGTCCTTCATATAGCTCAAGCTTCATACCACTTTTTAAAGTAGTCTATCACCACAATGATATAACACTTTCACGTAGCAGACGAAGGATACATAGGTCCAATGAAATCAATGCCCCACTTCTCAAAGGGCAAAGTCGCAAGAATAGGATTAAGTGGCCACTTACGATTTTCCCTAGCATCGTGTCTCTGATAGATATCACAACACTTAACATAAGCAAAAGCATCCTGAAAAACCATCAGCCACCAATAGCCAGCATGTAAAACTTTCTAGGTGGTGAGAGGTCTTGCAAAATGGCCTCCACATGTTGAATCATGATATTCTTCTACAATAAAGGGAATCTCATCAGGCACCACATAACAATGATAAATCTCATCCACACCTTTCCTATATAAAACACCCGCTACGATTGAAAAGTAAAGTACTTACTGCTTAATCTTCCTCTTCTTGGATTTAAAAAGAGTTTTCATCGGGTTACTTGCTGATAGATAATGGGTAATATATGCATACCATGACGGAATAGAGGCTGCATCCATTTTGTTTAAATCCTCACAATCACTAATATCAGCCCCTTCTTCCCTAGGCTCACTAAAATCTACTAAGCACTCAACAATACCCTTTAGCTTTGGTGGCTTACTCCTAATCTCATAATCAAACTCCTGCAAAGAAATCAACCACTTGGCTAGGCGATCAGGGGGTTGAAGCTTGTTCAGTAAAATAAGTGCAATCTCTCTATCTTGGTAAAGAACAATGCCTTCTCATTAAAAATATAGTGTTTGAAATTTTTGGTGGCAAACACCATAGCCAAGTAAACCTTCTCCAAATAGCTATAACGAAGCTCTAAGATTCCCAACTTCTAGCTTGTGAATGCAATAGAATGATAAAGTTGTGCCTCCCAAATTTGGGATAAACAACAACTAATACTATGCCTTGTCACCGCCATGAATATATAAAAAACTTCACCCCTTTTTGGAGATTTTAAAATTGATGCTTTGGATAACTCCATTTTACATCTTCAAATGCCACTTTTCATGCTTCTATCCATTCAAAAACATGGCTATGAGATTAAACATTCGTCAAGGGTAATGAACTTTTAGCCAATGCATTAAGGAATCAACAATAGTACCCCATAGATGAAACGAAACTTTGAACTTCCCTAGGGCAAGTGGGTAGGCTTAAGGCCATCATAACAACCACCTTTTCATGGTTGGTGACAATACGAGCCGCACTCACAACAAGGCCCAATAGCAAATCATAAGGCACCCTGAATACACACTTCTGAGGATTCAACACTATGCAATACTCACAACATCGCTCAAAAGCATACGTGTAGAACAATCAATTGTCTATGACGGGTCATAGTAGATACCCTGAAAACATCTATGAAAACCTTTAGCTCTTTAAAGGATATATCGAGAGACAAATTTTTGTCAGTCGTTCTTTGCTAAGACCCCATGAGCATTACATAGACCAAAAGTCATCACATGGTTTGCAAAAGTACCAAAAATTGTAATAAACATTATCTTTAACTTATCCTCTTTAGCAATGGCCGTTTGATTATACCCCACAAAACAGTCTATGAAAGAATATATCTCTCCCCCTGCTAGCTGATCTAAAATCTAATCAATAAAGGGTAGAGGATAGTAGTCCTTCATTATCTGCTTGTTCAATTTCTTGAAATTGACACACAGGCAGATTTGATTGTTCTTTTTCTTTCTTATTACTACTAGCGAACAGCATTCTATATGTTCAACGAGAAAGATCAGATGAGACTTCCTTAAACACATCAATTCCTCAAAAAGAGGATCTCTTAGCTCAAAAGGCATATGTCTAACCTTCTACCTCACTGTCTTACTACCTTCTTCCAATGGGAACGTATACATGACAAAACAGGTGGTGGAATTCCCTTCAGTTCATCAAAGCTCCATGCAAATATATCACTAAACTCTTGTAGGAGTGCCACATAATTTGCATGCTCATCAACAAATAACATAGTGCCTAGTTTAATGGGGTAGGAATCATTGGGAGTCCCAAGATCCAACTCTATCACATCAGCATCACGAATCCTATCCTTTGCTTCTATTGTCTTATTCAAACATACTTGGTAAACCTTCTTAATGATAGAACCCTCTTCAGAATCACTAGAACTTGAGGTTCCAATAGTTGAAGCTCCCTTGAGTACCTCACATTCTATAGTGGGATTCATCCAATGGGTGCTCACGGTATGCATAATTATTCTCTTTAACCCACATCCAAAAATCAATCAACCAGCTAGGATATCCACCAAATAATCAAACTATAATATCCATGGTCATCCAAGCAACAACTGATAGCTTGACCTCCCAAAAAATCAGATAACATGGAAGTCAAGGACACACTTAATATTAGAGACTGTCACATGTACTTGCATTACCATTACTTCCGGTTGTCTTAGGCTATCATCAATTATCTTTAAAATCATCATGATATCCTTTTGGATTTGTAGACCTAGCCTCTCCAACAAATCCATACTCATAATGTTTACAGATCCACCACTACATTATCGATCAAGATCCCATTGACGTGTGCCTATACCCTAGGGCAATGCTTTTCTACATGATCCCACCATTCACTTCTACTTGATGGATACCAAAAGGTTCAACAACATAACCCATTCATAAGATTTTCTTAAACTTCTTATGAATGTTCACTGATAGGTGGATTAGTTGTAGTAGATTCACATTCGGTTTCACTTCACAAAACATGTTTGCTAGATCAAACTCACAAAAGTTTGCCAATACTCTCCTCTCTTTCTACACCAATTGTTCTTTTGGCTTCTTGATACTCTTAGTATCCTCCATTTCTTTTGATTTATGTTTTCATTTAATTGCTGGCTTCTCTAAAACAACATCATTTTTAAGAGGACTCGCCTGGGTATCCAACACCTTCGTATCATTCCTACTAGATTTAGGGTTAAGTTTGCTAGTACTAGGGTCATATTTTTTAGCATATTTCAATTTTTGACCCATGATTACCACCCTAACATTGTCAAGAGATAAACTCTCACTGATTAGCCAAACTTACCCCACTAGGCATTTCTTTGAGTGCGGCTTTAACCCTTTGCAAAATTTTCTTAGGGCCCTCCCCTTTAGCATTCTTGTTATTCGTATGATGGTTTACAAGCCCATGTTGCTAACTACATTGCTGGAGAGAACTAACCCTACTCCAATAGTAGTGGCTAAATGACTAGACTTTCCATATATATCACATTTGACATTAGGACAATTACAAGGAAAATGCTACCCATCGCACTACTTACATTTAAATCGTGATGGATTCCCCTCATTAGGCTTTCTAGTATCCATCAAATTTTGTTGACGCTTTAAGAAATTAACATCTACAGCAAACTATCGATATTGCTCACTAATCATATCCATATAATGTTTCATCATATCCTTTACTTCCTCTACAATGTTTGATGCTGAGGACTCATAACCAATGGTTTCAAGAGCTACCCTCACACTAGGTTGCACAACCTGCAAAGGGGTTACTACCTGTATTGACCCTTGGTTTACAAAAGGAGCTCTTTGGCTCATTATTGGCTTCACAACATTCAAAGGAGATGGCAACAAAGTCACATTTTGCATCATGCTTCCTCTACCATTTAGGTTGGTTATTTACAAAGATATTGATCGCACCTTGATCTCGACTAAAAAATCCTAATTATTTCTAGGACTAAGGCTTGAATTTAAATTTACCCTCGAGGCATATGCCGCTTGTAAGTTCAATGGGTTATGCCTAGTTTGCTCTTCCTTGCACTTTCTTGGTCTCATTATGGCTAGTGGTTCTCATAGCAATGCTATCTTCAATATTGCAAAACTAGATGGGACCAACTACAACTATTGAAAGACTCAAATATGACAGGTTTTAGTACAAAATTTGCAAGTTAGACCACTCAAAAAAGGAGGTGCCAAACCCAAAAACATTGCCGCTGAGGATTGGGATAAAGTAGATGAGCTACGCAAGTCCACAATCATTTTATCACTCTCTAAGCACGTTCACTACAATATTGTAACTGGAAATCAAACTACATATGAGCTTTGGACACATATTAAGAATCTTTATGATAAACAAAGTCCTGCATCTCAAATGTATTGGATGAAACAGTTAATGGACCTTTGCATGAAGGAAGGGACTTTTATGTCTACACACTTAAATGAGTTTTACTCCATCATCAACCATGTAGCTTCCTAGGAGACTTTGCATCCTTTATTTTTTCTTGGTACTCTACTTGAGTCATGGGGCACATTTTGTACGGCTCTACGTGCTAAGAATGGGAATTGTAGGATGTTGAGAGTTGCACCCTCTTGATAGAAGAGGTGAACAAAAAGAACGTGGATGCTTCCCGTACATCACATACATTCATCCCAGATTGGGCAATGTCATTTTTGTTAAGGGCAACACCATTGTGACCCCTCATAGAAAGTGGTTTCACTCCTATCACAGTCTGACTGGATCTATCCATTTGGGTAATGACATGGCATTGGAGATAGCTAGTATTGGTGATGTCTAGCTACATTTTGGTTCAGGCAACATGTTCACTCTTCATGATGTATGTCATGTGTACTGGCTCTCACAAAGAGCCTTATCTCTGCTGGCATCTTGGATAATACAGGTTATGTTATCTCTTTTGGCGATTCCTCATGAAAGATTACTTACAGAAATCTTGTTATTACACATGGTGCTAAGTCTAATACCCTTTATCCTTTGCTCGTGTCTGGGTCAGTTGACCAAGTTTTGACTGTGGCTGCAGTTCCACATGTATCTCATTGGCATCGTAACATTAAGCACGTGTATTTGAAAGGAATAAAAATGCTTACCACTTTGTAATATCTTTTGTCCCTAGATTATAAGTGTTTTGAATCTTGTGATCATTGTTTATATGGCAAGTAAACACGTAGTACACATAAAAAGTCTAGCATGAAGTGCATGGATGAGCCTCTGGATCCTGTTCATTTGGATATATGTAGTCCCATGCCTTGTTAGTTGCTAGGTTGTGCGAAGTACTTTGTCACATTCATTGATGATTACTCACATAAGGTTTGGGCTTGCTCTAGTAAGCAAAAATTGGATGCCTTATCTACCTTTCATTGTTGGCTTGCTCTTATTGAGAACCAGCTTGGGTATAGGCTAAAAAATGCCTAAGATCTAATAATGGGAGTGAGTACATCTTGAAAGATTTGAGCAGTTTTGTGATAAGCAAGGTATTAAGCATCAATTGGTTGCCCCCTACACCCCTCACCAAAATGGTATTGCCGAACGCATGAATATGATGATTCAGGAGAGAGTACATATTATGCTTAGCTAGACATGCTTACTATAGAACTTTTGGACTGATGCAGTTACTATTGCCCTACACTTGTGCTCATTTGTGCATCTTTGGCTGTGAGGCATTTTGCGATATTCCCAAGAACAAGCGTAATAAGCTTGATCGTAAGTCCATGAAATGCAATTTTCTCTGTTATGGGGATGCAAGTGAGATGGGCTATTGCCTATGGGATATGCAAGCTCACAGGATTATCCACAACCATGGAGTCGTTTTCCATGAGGAAAATATGCATAAGTAGCATGAGCAGGTGGTTGAGGTATGCGTGGTGATCTTTCAAGAGGAGCCTCCTACTCTCATCCAGTCAAATAGATAAACTATAGCAATTGATGCTCCAGTGGCCCAGGAACTATCTATTGTGTAGGGTCAGCCTATTTTGAGACACACTACCAAAGCTAGATATTAGTATGAGCACTTTTCTACCCTCCATGTATTATGTTTTGGTGAGAAGTACAAGTGAGCATCTCTCTTATGATGAGGCCATGCACATAGATGATAGTCACTCAAGGCTATGCAGTTAGAGTTTGACTCCTTATATACTAACCATAAGTGGAATTTGGTTCCTTTGCTTAGTGGCAAGAACACATTGCCATGGAAGTGGATATACAAGTTGAAAAATATCCATAAATGCCCCAAGTCGGCTTATAAGGCTAGATTGGTTGTTAAGGGTTTCAAGCAAGAACATGGTGGTAACTTTGATGAAGTTTTTTCTCCTATAGTCAAAATGAAAATCATATGATTTGTACTAGCATTGGTTGCTCAATTAGATCTAGATCTTTATTAGATGGATGTAAAGATAGTTTCCTCCATGGGAACTTACATGATGAGATTTATATGCAACAACTAAGGGCTTATAAGAAAAAGGCAAGGAACACCTAGTGTGCAAGTTGAAAAAGAGTCTTTATGGTCTTACGCAGGTACCTAAGGAATGGTACCACAAGTTTGATGCTTTAATGCATTCATAGGGACATAGCTATAGTGCTATGGATCTGTGTTTATACATGAAGAAGGCTCATGATGGCAGCCTTATGATTTTGGTACTCTATGTGGACGATATGCTTGTTACTAGGAGATCTCATGATGACCTCGATGCCTTGGAAACTCAATCCAAGAAGAGCTTTGAGATGGTACAAGCCTTGCATATTCTTGGGAGGCGCATCACACAAGAATGCTCTAAGGGGCTCCTTTATCTATCACAAGAGTATATCTAGAAAGTCCTTAAGCAGTTTCATATGCAAGATGGAAAGCATATTAGCTATCCTCTACCTCTCATGTGAAGGTTAGCTAGGCTAATTGTCTATAGTCTAAGAGTAGAAGGTAGAGATGGCCAAGATCCCTTATGCATTCATATTGGATAGTTTGATGTATGCCATGATAGCCACTCGTCCTAACATAGCATTTGTAGTGGGAGTTGTGGCATGCTATATGGCTACACCTAGCAGACGACATTGGGATGGCATAAAGGGCATCATGAGGTACCTGAAGGGTACAACGGCTATGTGAATATGTTATGGTGACCAAGATACAAGAGTCGTGGGGTACACAAACTCTGATTATGCAAGACATGTAGATAGTAGGAAGTTCTCCACCTCTGGCTATGTCTTCACCTTTGCTAGAGGTGTTGTTTCTTGAATGTCCAAGATGCAGAAATGCACGAGTCTCTCTATTATTGAGGCCGAGTATGTTGTAACCACTAAGGCTTGCAAGGAGCCTCTCTATTTAGGTCATCTAGTGGCAGACCTTGGCATTATTTATGTGGTCCCTACACTACATTCAAAATCTATGAGTGCTATCTAGTTATCCAAGAATCCGGTCTTCCATGCAAAGATGAAACACATGGAGGTGTGTTACCATTTCATTAGAGAGGGTGTTGAGGATAGGTCTATTGACCTTATCAAGGTCTCAACTTACCAAAATCTTGCAAATTTGCTCATGGAAATCCTCTCAACAGACCTTTTTGCCTTCCATAGGAAGTCGATGGGTGTTGGATGAGCTTGCATTTTTCCTCATCCTATTGTACTTATGTACATTTATACTGTGTCACTTTTTTCTTATTTTCTCCTCACTAGGGGCACATTCACCTTTAAGTGGGAGGTTGTTGGGAATAAAGGCGTCTCAGTCTAGCCACTCGTGTATTACTACACTAATAGTACATGCACACATGTACACTATAGGTGGCGAGCACCCACCACTATCACTTCATTCTTTATTCTTTCAGTGACAGTTGAATAAAAGGAAGGCCAGTCACACATTGTAACAGTTGGAGTTCCCACATCTTAACTCTCTCTCTCTCTCTCTCTCTCTCTCTCTCTCTCTCTCTCTCTCTCTCTCTCTCTCTCTCTCTCTCTCTCCCTCTCTCCCTCTCTCCCTCTCTCCCTCTCTCTCTCTCTCTCTCTCTCTCTCTCTCTCTCTCTCTCTCTCTCTCTCTCTCTCTCTCTCTCTCTCTCTCTCTCTCTCTCCTTGCACCATAACTCTTGTTTTTGTTCATGTGCTTCCACTACAAGCTCTACTCCCTTCATCTGTGTGTGTGTGTGTGTGTGTGTGTTGTGCGCACGTGTGTACGCATACGCCTCTCTATCTCTCCCATTTTGTCTTCTCTTTCATGGGTACTGATCACCCCACTAATTAGTAGTGGCTATATAAATGTTCTTTCCCATAATATCTCTCACAATAGTGGATGCAAGAGCAAGATCAAAGAGAAAAGACCTCAATTTCTCATCCTCTTCCTCAAGCATCCCCTCATAGCAACCCTCTCTTTCTCTCTCTTCTCACTCCCTCTCCCTCCTCTCCTCTCTCTTTCTCTCATGTGTGTGCATCTGTGAAGAGATAGAGAAAATGTGTATATGTGTATACATGTTGCATATGAGAGATAGAGAGAGGTGGTGCTAAAATTTGTTTTTGCCAAAAAGTGGGGTACCATCACCCCCCATTTTGACAAGAAATTTTCCACCTCTCTCTAGAAAAGAGAGGTAGAGAGCTAGTGATGAAGAGGTAGAGTAAAGATAAAGGGTGAGAGAGAGAGAGAGAGGGAGAGAGAGAGAGAGAGAGAGAGAGAGAGGGAGGGAGGGAGGGAGAGAGGAAGGAGAATTGGAGGAAGAGAAAGAGCAAGAGAGAAAGAGATGTTGTGGTGGAGGTGGTGACAGTGGTAGAAGTGGTGTGGTTGTGGTGGTTGCAATAAAGGGTGAAATAAGTGGACTATGTGAACAAAACATAGGGGTTGTAAAAAAAAGCTTGATCTTCACACGTACTTATCCATTAATACGTAATTTTAATATCGCTTCAGTACCTTGGTCCTCCATGGATTGAGAAGCTTCAACATTGTTGTAAGATCAACGTTGACCAACCCCCAGAGTATTGTTGCTTTGATATCTACTCAATCATGGATGCTTCTTAAACATTGAGATGTCACAATGGTTATTGGAACCCATTATTTGATTAGATGAACCACTTTAGCTCACTATTTAGACTAATGCCCACCACCCTAGATTTGATTGGCTATGTCAACTAGCCATCCTTGGATGTCCCTTAATGTTCCACCGAAAAGTAGAACCAATGGATACAATTATGACATCCAATTTGAGGGCTTACTGTGTAGTCTACATCAACCAGAGAGTCAAACTACTAGGCCCACATGTAAATATTGCCATGCTCTCAAGTAAAATATTTTAGTAGTCAAAATCATGTGCCAATGGATTGTATTGAAAAAGCAATCAGCACAACACATTGGTTTATCATGTGACATGTAACGTCTCTTCTCTCTCTCTCTCTCTCTCTCTCTCTCTCTCTCTCTCTCTCTCTCTCTACGTGTGTGTGTGTGTGTATGTACATAAATTATGTATATATGTGTGTATGTATCTACACACACACACACACACACACACACACACACACACACACACACACACACACACACACACACACACACACACACACACACACACACACACACAATCTAGAGTCTCTCTTTCTCCACATACATGTTATCTATAGTAAAGGATCATGTCATCAAATTTCTATGCATTAGATTTGATCTCTTGCCCTTTCATCTTCTCTAATTGAGTCATACATTTTCATTGATATGCAAGTTGGTCTAGAAAAAAGACCCATAGACATTTGTAGAATGATAACTACATAGAACACACATACTCTCTCTCTCTCTCTCTCTCTCTCTCTCTCTCTCTCTCTCTCTCTCTCTCTCTCTCTCTCTCTCTCTCTCTCTCTCTCTCTCGACTTATTGTGCCAAAAAGAGGAGCAAAAATGGATTAGTGTGGCATACTACGACCTAAAGAGGTTGGCAAGTAGAGGAGGCCATTGATACAAAAGAGAGAGCAAAGAATAGAAGCAAAAATGGATCAACATGGTATACAGTGACTTTAAGAGCTTGGTGAGTAGAAGAGGCCATTGATGAGAGAGAGAGAGAGAGAGAGAGAGAGAGAGAGAGAGAGAGAGAGATGGATATGACTTAATGATCTATCAATAGAGTACAAAGTGGAGAGGTCTCTATAGCTTTGCATTTGCAGACAACTTTTAGAGCCTCATCTAGGTTCTATAGCAAGGTAACTTGCTCTATGGTACATAATCTATAAGAAGTAGAAGCAAAATATGGAAGAGGCAAAGGAGATGGTGGTGTCCTAGGAAACAAGAGAGGACATGTGACCAACTACACATATACACATACACATACACATACACATACACATACACATACACATACACTGCCTCTCCATTTGTGTGTGTGTGTGTGCATGCACATGCACACATGTATGAACAAATACTTTCTCTCACTCCCATTTTTAGTTCAATGTTTGTGTGTATGTGTGTGCATGCTTGCCTTAGAGCCCTTCCAATTGATGCATGTGAGACAATCTCACATTCCATTGTTGCACGCAATGAGTAAGGAAGGTGTTGACATGGTATGTAGAAGAGGGCACATGTTAACTTTCAATGAAATGTGTGAACACTTGTGTTCACATATGCAAGATGGTTTGAAGCCAAAGTCCAAACTAAAGGCCTCTACTATTTTCATTGGTATGAGTTGCGAAATAGTGGGTCAAGCACCAACTTTAGATTTAGGTGAGTGTCCTGACCATTTTTCTCAGCATTTGTTACTGTTTGCATCTAGGCCGCCCATTAATAAGTGTTCGGTATGACTTCTCATGTAAAAAGGAATTTATAAAGGTTGATGTGGCCTCTATGAAGGTGCCAACTATTCATACGAAAAATGTGGGATAAATGTACCAATGCCACAAGTGATAATGCCCATTTATAGAAAATAATGCTCTTTTAACTTGTTTTTGTTAAATTATGCTTTTGTTGTGTTGCTTCCGTCCATCTTCCATCCATTATGCTTCGCTTAAGTCTATTCTACATTAGAGTGCTTTTGTCTTGACATTTAGCTTCAAATTTTTGCAATTTATGTAGGTTATTACAAATATTATTCTTTGACATTATTTGTATTGTGATTCCTTGAGAGGTCTATTGTATTTCCATTAAAAGAATAATGACTTTCAGTAATTGATGAGTATTGGAAAGTAAGGTTGATCAAGTCTTGCACATCACTCCACATGTGTTATATGTGTGTTTCCTCCTCAATATTTAATTAAGAATCCTTAGAATTTGAGATTTTTTATTTGGTTAAGAAACATGTCTTTTGGTAGTATTGGCAAAATAAGATTTTGAAGCAAAGAAGCTATTTGAGCATAACTAACTTCACAAGAAACATTTTTGCACAAAGCATGATTGAGATTCATAGATATATTGTTCTATCTAAATGAAGGTATAAACTTCCCTTTAGTCACAAAAATAGGGATAGTGAGGCGTGTCCTTGTGAACATTGCAATGATGCTAATTGTAATTTGAAGTTTGGATTGCAATGCCAGCCAAACTAGCTAGTGTGTATATAAAGGGAGAGAGTTGGGCACCCCCTCATCACTATTTGATATGGACAAGGATTTTGAAAAGGTATTGGGTCAACACCTTAAAATTATGTGCACATTTTGAAGCCATCTATCCATGTGGAAAGTGAAACATGTATAGAAGTGGTAATCCTTGCATGGTGTGTGATGTAATGTGACACATCCATGTGAAAAGGTTTAAACCACTTTTTAGCCTTAAAGGGGCTATCAATTTCCACAAGAAACCATAGCTCAATAGATAGTATCACCCCCCTAAAGAAGAATGCTTCACCCCCAAAAGTGTAGCACATTAGGTCAATTATCTACAACACATATTTTGATCTTTAATATCATCAAATAAATGAGATAGCTTTGTAGTTGTTTGTGGACTTAATGGTCCCTGAATGGAAACTATTTTTTAATCTCTACAACATTGCAGTTTCTTAAACATTTATGCATGAGAAAATTTCTCCCACTTCTTTTAGATTGAGTGAGAGCCTTATCATAGTCTAGTGGCCTCACTTCCCTAGGAGCTTGGTGTGCCAATGAGGTGGTTGTGGGAATGAATCCTGGGTATAGGGTGCATGGTTTACGAGGGTTTACTAAGGGAGTTGCACACCATGGATCACAGCTTGTGCATAGGGTTACTTGATGCCTTGGGATACGGATGCTTGTCTCATGTGTTGATCCCATGTCTTTGCAAATCTCCCACTCATGTGAGATAGTGAGACAAAAGAGGGTGTATAATTGCCCTTGTGGGCCTCATCACTATCTCACACAGAGATTGTACCCTTGAAAAGTGATGGGATCAATGGCCGAAAACCACACATGCATCTTGAGATATTGTGTAACCTATGAAAAAGTCTTGATCCATGGTATACAACCCCTCCTAGTAACCTTGCACAATCCCCTTGATAACCCTACAATGCATACATTAAGTGCCTATCCACTGAGCTATGGTTTCTTACAGAAATTTGTAGCCCATTTCCTATTTAAACTCAAACAATCATTTGAATGGTTTTGTGCTCATGTGTTACATCACAATCTCACATCATGCAGACATTATTGCCTTCTCTCAGTGTTCACAAAAAACCAAAGTTTAATGTAAAATGAATTGCAAAAAGTTTTAAAAAACCTTCAAATTTTAAAGAAGAAGGTTTAAAACCTTGAACCCTTGAAAATTTTTACTAATAAAAATAGCAAATATGTGTAATTTGATTTAAAGATCCCTCCAAATTTTAAAAATTAGAGGTTTTTATATCAACTTGGAGCCCCAAGAGGAACACCAAGGAAAAGGGAATTCTCTTGCAAGAAAATCTATCTTGTAACATCAACAAGCTTTTATTTCATTCTTTTTATCATCAAAACAAAGAAAACATGAATTCTTTAGTTATAGTACAGAGACAAAGCAGAGACAGAGGCTCTACAGAGGATACACAGAAGGTCATCAGAACCTCATAACTCATACTCAAACCATTCCAAACTATCAAAAACTATTCAATAAGCTTTCAAAAGATCTCAATCTTCATCAATCAATCCATGCTTCATACAAAAGACAATCAAAACAAAACAGAAGCTATATAGATGGTATACAGAACCAATCAGAACCTATCAGAACATTTCAAAACTTCATATCTCCACTGAGAATCATCATGAACTTCCAAAACATAATCAATATCATCCAAAACACTCTCAAATACTTCCATTAACAACCACACATCACTCTAAATCCATCAAAAATCAATCATTTAGTCCTCAAAAATAACAAAAATCAGTTAAAAATTCAATCTTTTTCCACTCTCAACATATCCCCAGACTTAGAAAGGAAGCGTCCTCGCGAACTAAGGAAAAGAAGAATATAAGTTCACTAAAGAGCTCAAGTTGGATCTTCCTTCAGATCTTCAATAATCTTGCCAAAACACGACCCCAACTTATCACCTGTATCTGATAGAAAAAACTACTAAAGAAAAACTTTCATTATTTATTAACTCATCTGATTAATCAATTTTAAAAGCCATAAAAATTTTGTAAAGGTTATAAGAGGTTCTCTTGTCGACCATAGGCTTTTCTTCCACCAGAAATATTTTGAAAAGAGCTCTCGAACAAGTTATTCGCAATCAGCACGATCTCATCACATACAATTATTACAACACACACAAACACTAACACAACCATCTGAATGACACCTCCAAAAAAAAGATATATCATTAAGAATCATCCAAGATACATTGCAAAGGCATCAATGAAGAGGATCCCTTTTGAAGGCTTGGTGGTTTCGAAAGCGATCCATGGAGAAGGATTCATCTACAAATGTCTTTGGAGGATTTTGAAAGAACTGCAAGCAGCACATCCTTTCTAGCAAGACAAGGTATCTGCTAGGGAGACATAGGGCATGAAAATACAGGACATCCAACTGGTGGGAGTCAATGTTCACATTGACATTCATACAAAGTTTTGGAATGGCCTTTTGATCATTATGGGAATGCCTATGCATGTATGCTAGATACCAAGCAAAATGAGCTGTCAATCTCACCGAAGGATCTAGAGATTGTGAATATTGGTGAGCAAAATGAAGGTAGTTCTGGTATGCTTGACTGGCAGTTGTCCAATCTCCTGGAATTATTGGCCAGTTTATCTAAGGTCTTGTAAGAGAATCAGTCGAGCTCCATCCTCTTCTTCTTCAAATCTGCTGATCAAACCCTTCATATTCACTAACCAACTTAGGGGCTGAGACATAGAAGTGGCAAGAGATGGAAGTGGAATAAGTAAAAGTGGATGAAGAGATGGGTAGGAAAAATCATAAAAGGAGGAATAGGTTAAAGAAGGAGTGGCTGAAAATTTTAGGGAATCAGTTAGGAAGGGTGTTAATTGATAAATAGGAAAGGTAGAAGGTACATGAATGGATGGAGAAGGACATGGTGGAGAAGGGGAAAATACTCTATCTTCGATAAAAGAGCAATATGTAAATATGGGAATTTGAGGAAAAGATTGAGGTTGGAAAAGAAGGGGTAAGATTGCTACTGTTGAATTGGTTTGATAAAGGGAAAGATAAATATCATAATGGTGAGCCATTTGTTGGTAATACAGTAGGCTAGGAACAGAGGGATCTAAGATAGATCTTCTCTGATAGGCATAAAAAAAGGTTGAATCAAATGGATTATTTTTGGAAAGGTGAGCTAAGAGATCCACCCTCAGTTGGTTAGTGCTCTGTACATAGGTAGAAGTTGTGTTCTCTCGTTGATTCAGGACCACAGAATCAATCATGGAGTGCCAGGAATTATCAAGGCAAGTAGCCACGTTTGAGGAGTAACTCTGGAACATGTCATCTATTCGCAACTCCAAATAGTTGACATACAAAACAGCTTGTAAAACCATGTCTCCCACATAACAGGCCATTTCTATGTCATCGGGAATCAACAAGTCTCCCCATAGATACATATATGACAGCAACATGGTATCTGTCGTGACAGAATCTTCAAACACCATACGGACCACTTCTGTTAGCAACTCAGGAGACCAAGCCCCACTCCAACCATCCTCTGGAAGAGGAAGATCCATCGTTGAAAGCTTCATGTAAAAGGCCAACTTTTGCAATTGATAGTGGACAAAGAAAGAATGGTCTGGAGGAACATATTCCTGGAAATGCTCAAATGTAGACCATAGCAGATCCATCGTGGACTGCAATCGTTCCACTTTATCTTGGATTAGAGAACACAAGGTAGCCTGTCTCTGGAGAACTACCAAGTCCTACTGTGAGAGAGAAGGAATCAAGGGAACATTAGGGCTTGGAGGAATAGACCGTGACTTTGCCAGTTGGTCTTGCAACTGCTTGATTTGGGAAGCTTGTGATTCCACTGTGTCATTAGCAGTCTGTAAGACTGAGAGTTTTACATCTAAAAGAGTTTGAAACTCCTACACTTCTTTGGACATCCTCTCCTTCTCCTCTGAGATTCTAGTGACCTCTGATTGAGCGTCTGTTAACTGAATCTTCAAAGAAGATATCGCTTCTCTTTGGGTCTCAATCAATTGGGTTTGCTACTCCATCTGTTTAAACAGATCTACTAGTGTGTCTTTGGTAGAGGCTAACTCGGATGTTGCCTTATGCAACTGGTCTTTGGACTACATCAGTTCTTCATAAAAGGAAGCATATAGTTGTTGAACACAAGGTGTCACTGACAGTTCAATGGAACTCTGGATGTCTTTATAGAGGAAGGGAATGGCATCTCCCGAGACTAGACTGTTCAGTGAAGGGACTGATATGTCCAAGGAACCTTCTCTATGTGCTCTGAACAGGTTGTTATAGGTGAGATAAGCAGGGAGATCACTACCAGATGTAGCAAGAATTGTAACTGAAGGAAGAACTGAAGGAGTCTTATCTACTACCCACTTCAAGCGTTTGCGCTATATGACCAGTGGAGGAGGAGAATCCAGATCCTCTATATCAATTGGTTCTGACTCTTCTGAAGGTGGAGCGGGAGGCACTGGATCAGATGGAGGAGGTGGAGGCACACTCTTCTTTAAACCTGAGTAGGTCAAGAAAGCAGACAGGTAGGATCCATATGTGACATTTGTGACATTGCCCCTGGTTACTTTAACGAAATGTTGATCCATTTTGTGAGTAGGTAAGTGCTCCAATCAATAGCTACTCCTTTTAACACCATCCTTGAAGCTGTAAAGAGCTCTTTTGACAAGTAATGGGACGATGTTTTTGCAGGCATAAACCCGTCTTGGAGAAACTAGCAGACCAACTTCCACACAGGATCGGTGATCATGGAAAAGGAAACTCCTGAAGTGTTGATCACTTTCTTGACATCCAGAATTTCCTTGGTCTGTTTCTGTAACAACTTCAAAATCTCATCGTTAGAGAATAGTTGTTGAGCTATAACAGAGGGCTCTTCTTTGTAGGGAAGAGACAAAGCCTTCGCTAACCCTCGAGGTGTCAATGTCATGGAAGTATGATGGACCAATCCCGATTTCTTGCTGTATGAGACAAGGAACTCATCACACATTGATGGATCTTCTGGAACCAAGGGAAAGGAGGCAGCTACGAAAGTTGCGAGTCCCGCCTTCGTGAGAGGCTCAAAAGTGAGTAGGGAAGAGTAATCCCTACTGACCAGTGGGACATACTAGATAGGGGGAGGAGCGTGAGGCACCATTTAGATGGAAAACACACACACCACAACATAGACAATCACAAAGAATGCCTACAAAACAACCAAAGGGCTATAAAAAAGAAATCAATAAAAAAGAATGACACTCATATAGACATAGACGTAACTAACCCAAGTACCACCCCAGATACTACATATTCTGAAAAAATTTTGGCATGACCTCTACACATATGCGACCGAAAGCTTCATGTGATGCAGCATTTAAGCACCCAAATCCCCGTATCAGGCAAGAAAGAAAGAACTACACACCGTACCCGTAATCATAACACATGGACAAATCAGACGACCATAAAAATGTACACCAAGACTTGACCATAACCTGGACCATCAGTGTCAACTAAAAGACTGTTACGCGCCCATCCCACGAAGCGTGTTCATTAAAAAGGGAGAAAAAGTGCAGTGAGGGGGAATTATTTTAATGAAGGGTTCATTTTAATAAATTATTAATAATGGGTGACATTTTATTAGGTTATAAACCTTAATTAAAAAACGGCGGTTCCTTCTTAAAATTTTCATTATAAATTATTAAGTTGAAACGGTGCGTTAACGCAACCCGAACTACGATTCCCAGACTGGGTGTCTAAATGCAAATTCCTTAATAAAAAATTAATAGTGATGTGGAGCGCTTTTTTGCCAGCGCGTGCTTTTGTGATAGCTGGTTCATTTTTATTACAAATTAAAATGTCTCTTAAGTGCACGTAGTGCGTGCAAAGTGAACGGCTGGTTGATTTTTAAATTATGAAATTGTGTATTTAGCGCGAATGCGTGTGAAAAATGTGGGTGAATAAATAGTTCATTTTAACAATTAATTTGTGATTAAGGGGGTAATGAAAATAAATAAAGCTCACAAACTAAATACTTGGTAGGGGTGTGCATGTAATGGCTGGAAGGTGCACGGAAGAGTCCCCCAAAAGCAATGAATCCAGTCAAACAAAATCAAAGACCACTGACTGAACAACAAAGAAAACACCTTAGTGGGTTTGTCGATTTTTAGTATTATTATTTTTAAATCATTTATATTTTTTGAATTTTTTAGTTTGTTTGTGTGATATTTTAGGTGTGTTTGTTTTGTGTTTATAGTATGGTTTGGTTAATTTATTTTATTATTTGTGTTTGTTTAAGTAAATATGGATATGTGATGAAGGAAAAAAAAATCAGCCATTTAGAAAATATCCACAAGTTATGTTATGCTTTTTTTTTTAAAAAAAATTATTGGTGCCTTGTATGAAAATATTTTAAAGGGAAAAATTAGTGGAAAAAGGTCAAGGGGTGGGTGGAATTTTCTAGATTTTTTTTTAATTTTTTGTATTTTTTTACTAATTTTAAATGAATTTTCTATATTTTTTAGGTTATTTTGAATAAATGATCAAATATTTATTTTTTTGTAATTTTGTTGTTGAAATTTCCACATGAAAAAATTCCCAAAAAATTTACAAAAATATTGGGGAATTTTTAGAAAATTTTTTGTCATTTTTCTGAGGTGAAATGAATTTATAAATTAACTAAATCAATTAAATCAGGTTAGTTTGGTAAGTAGAGTCAAATCAGGTTAAGTCAGGTAAGTCAGACTAATTCAAGTCAGGTTAGTCAAGGGGGATTAGGTTAGTCTAGGCTAGTTAAGGTAGGCTAAGTCAGATTAGGTTAGGTTAGTTTGGGTGAGGCTAGGTTAGTGAGGTTAGGCTAAGTCAAATTCTAACTAACCTAGGTTAGACTAACTATCCTAGGGTTAGTTAGTAGGGTGGGGACTAACCTAAGGTTAGGTTAGTTAGATTAAGGTTAGGTGAACTAGACTAAGGTTAATTAACTAGACTAAAGTTAGGTTAGCTAGACTAGAGTTAGTTTAACTAAACTAAGGTCAGGGTAACTAAACTAGAGTTAGTGGAACTAGATTAAGGTTAGTTTAACTACACTAAGGTTACATTAACTAGATGAGAGTTAATTGAACTAAACTAAGGTTAGTAGAGCCTAACCTGCAGGGCAGTTAGGAGGAGGAAGAGGAGGAGGGGGAGGAGGACGCCGACCGAGGGCGGGCAGCAGATGGGCGTGGGCATCAAGGGCGGTACAGGCGGCGGACGAGAAGGTGGTAGGGGCGCCACTGGCGAGAGCGCCGGGAGGGCGGGGGCGCCATTGTGAGGTGAAGGGGCAGGCCGCAGGGTGCCGCTGCAAGATGGAGGTGCCACCGCGAGGTGGAGGGGCAAGCCATGGACTAACGGGGAGGACACCGCCGCAGGGTGGAGGGGGCTGCAAGGAGTGGAGGAGAGGTGGAGCGAAGCAGGAGGGAGAAGAGGGGGAGGGAAGAATGAGGGAGAAGAAGAAGAAAAAGAAGAAGAAGGAGGGGCAAGAGAAAGGAGAGGGAAGAGGAGGAGAAGGAAGGAGAGGAGGCACGAACTGAATCGACAGGTACGTGATTTTTTTTTTCATTCATTTTTGTATTCTAATTTTTTTTTTGGTTTTTTTTAAAACAATATATGGATTTTCCTTTTTATGTGTATGTGTGTGTGTTTTTTTTTTCTCTTCTTATGTTTTTCTTGTTTGTTTTTTTTTTTCTTTCTCTTCTTATGTTTTTCTTGTTTGTTTGTTTGTTTTTTTTTGTGCTTTAAATTAGATTGTGTTTTATTTATTTATTTATTTATTATTATTATTATTATTATTAAAATTGTGTGTATAGTTGATTGATATTTTTTTGTCTTTTGATAATGAAAAAATAAGAAAAGAACACATCCCCAGCCCGTACGCATGCGCGGGCAAGGGTTTTAAAAAAATTGCAATGGCAGATTCAAATGGATAGGGACGGGGACGTGCGAGCCACGAACGCCACGGGGGCATCCTGGGGTGTGTAAAACCAAAAAACAGGCGCGTTCACACGTGAAGCGAGAAACACGGTTAACGGGAAAAATAAAGAAAAATTAATAAAATCCAAACGATTTGTCGGATCAAAAATCCGTAAAAAGGAAAAATGGGCTGGGAGACGAGGGAAAAATGTTGGAAACATGCAACATGGGTTCCAGGACAAAAGCAGGGTGTTCACATGAAAAAAATGCAAAAATAAGCCTGAAAACACATACGGGCATTAATATCGAAAAATTCGCACATCGGAATGAAGTATGGAAAGAAGAAAAAATGTGCAGAACAATGTGCCCAACAATTCTATTACATCAAAACATAGTTCTGATCGAGATAGGACGCGTTCACATGGAAAAAAATCCCAAAAATGGGTTGAAAAATAGACTCGAAAATTAAGACGGGAAGAACCATGCATCGGAATAGTAGGCGGTAAAAAGAAAAAATGTCCAGGAAAAAGGAATTCACAGGATTGGCACATCAAAGCTCCGTTTGGGGAAATTAGGAAGGGTTCACATGGAAAAACACGAAAAATACATCCGAAAACACTTGGAAAAATTAATAACTAAAAATTCGACAGTTGAAAGAGGGGGGAGGAAAAATGAAAAAGTGGGGAAAGGCTGGCAGGACACAACTGTCAAATCAAACTGGAATTTCGGTGAAAATAGGGCAGGTTCACATGGAAAATTGTGAAAATAGGCACGAAAAAGCTTCGAAAACCCACAAAAATTAATAACGGATGAATCGTGCATCGAAATGACACGGAATAAAAAGGAAAAATGTCAGGGGGAATGTGTAGGACAGGGTTGACTCATCAGATCAGGGTTCCGAGGGAATCAAGACGCATTCACATGGAAAACTGTCCAATTTACGGGAATTGTTTCAAAAAGTAATAACTTGAGAATCGTCTATCGGAACAGGGGTTGGTAAAAAGGAAAAATAGGCAGTTCAAAGGGATGAACAAGGTTGTAAGGTTGAATTGAGCTTTCGGTGAACGTAAGGTCCGTTCACATGAAATAAGCGCAAAATCCAGAATAAGGACAAACGGTCATGAAACAACCCCTAGGACAGGATGAAATAGAACGGAAGGGTGGATAAGGGACCCCATCAGGTAACATGAAATCATGGTGTATGCATGACTAGAACATGGTGTATGCATGGGGGTATGCAACATGGACGCGTAGGGACGCGTCCCCACACTTAAGACCTTAACAGGAAGGGTAAACCAAACTTCAAGGATTTAGCACCTCACATCAGACCAATCACAACGTCCCCACACTTAAAACATGACCATCACTGAGAAGCAAAAGGTGTAGGGTTAGAAAAACTTGGCCCATATTGCCAAGGAGGAATGTCGACTATCGATGTTGCGTCTGGAGGCGTCGTCGGCCGCAGGAGGTAACAAAGTGTCTTCACAGCACACGTCCTTCGTCCTTCGTGGCACGGACCACGTAGCAACACCCAGGGAGGTAGTTGGTTGAAAGAATCACCGGAAATTCGTCGCTGGCGAGGGCTATTACACTCAACTCACGATCACTCAAACGGATTGAAAGAGCAAGCACTCAACCCATTACTAATATCACTCGAGGAAATAAGGGTGAAAATCCATAGCTCACACCCGGTTTAGGAATTGACAAAAGAATGATGTAGAGGAAGTATGCTAGGGTGCACAATTGATGGTGCATCGGTGCGTTCAACCCATCTTGCATAGGTGCAAGGAGAAAGGCAAGGGAGCCTTGTAGTGCAGTGTATAGAACAAAGTGATGTGTCATGTGCTGATGGCAGAAACCCAGCCCGTGGGTGCATAGGGAAATGGGAACGTACCTGACTTCAAAGGTCGTAACGTCCCTCAATCCTCACCTCTCGGTAATTGATTGAACTCTAATCACACTCAGCCCACCCTCTGTCTCACGCTTGGTTAAAAGATACAGGGGGCAGCCATGTCTTGAAACTTGTTGATGTAATCCTCACGGTCACTTGTGCAAAGGTTGTATGCCTTGTGCGCATTTGATTGTGCAACTGTGCATCCCACCCTATGTCGGCATTCAGTGCAAGAAGGAAGGCCAGGGAGCCTTATAGTGCAGTGCACAGAAACAGATCATGCTTTGTGCATTGAGAGGCCCATCCCGTGCGTGCAATGCTCCGTTCACACTTCTCATCTCTCATTTGATTTGAAAGGAAGGATTGGTCACTCACCCCACCCTCTGTCTCACTCTCTAATAGATACAGAGAGTAGCCCTTACGTCCCCATCCTGCTAGGATGAAAGCTCACATCACTCCAGGTGCTGGTGATGAAGATTACGTCAGCTGTTGTTGGCGTCAGGATCTTGAGGAGGAGGCGTACCCAGGGAGGTAGCCTACAAATCTCGTACTTCAATGACTTGTAAGAAGAGTCATCTATTAAGAAGGGCAGATGGATTGATATTGCCAAGACCTTTTCCGTAGTCAGCTTCTTGCCCAAGGGTGTTTCCACCTTTTCTTAGAACGAGGCCTGTTATGACAGGGAATTTCTTCATTTTCTCCCATAACAGTTTTGTTGTTTTGTTTTTTTTTCCTTTTTTCTCTCTCTTCTTTCCTTTTCTATTCCTTTTTTTTGTTTCTTTTTTTTCTTTTGTTTTTTATTTTTTCATTAAGAAAGAGAATGGTAGAAATACCATATGTCAGGACCAACTTCGCCACCGTTGTTGGATCAAACAAGAAGAGAACAATGTCAGATTAAGATGTTTTTGCGAGGGGGTAGCAGAACGAGACCGCCTCATGAGGAGAATCATAAGGGCTATTAGAAGCATGACAAGAAGGACAATGCGATACCCAAAAGGGAAAGGGTAGGTCGATTGTGATTGTCAAGATCCCCTCCTTCTTCAGACGATAGCCATTGATAAGGAAAGAATCATCAAAGGCATCAACGGTCTGTACCTGAACAGAGCCGTTAGGATTGAGCCAGTACCTTGTACGGGCCCATCCACCGTTGTTGAAGCTTGCCAAGAAACTTGCCAAATCTCGAATCATAGGCTAGAATAAGATCACCTTCTTTGAACTCCTTGTGCTTGATGAAACTGTCATGATAGGCCTTGCGTCGCGCTTGAGTGGTTTCCATGCACTGTAGGGCCATCCGTTGTATCTCATCCAAGCATTCCAAGTGCAGGAGACGGCATTGCAAAGACTCACTATCTCCCAAGCGTTCTTTAACTGCCACTCGCAAAGAGGGCAATTCCAGCTCAACAGGGAAGATAGCTTCTGTACCATACACTAGCTGGAAAGGGGTCTGTCCTGTAGCTACCTTATGGGAGGTTTTGTATGCCCAGAGGGCCTCTGTAAGTAGATCGTCCCAGTCACGACAATATGCGGCAATCGTTCTTGTCAGAATCGAGCAAAGGATACGATTGGTGACTTCAACTTGGCCATTGGCTCTGGGGTAATAGGGAGTGGACTTGCAATGGTGAATCTTATACAGCTCAGTCAGCTCCTCCATGATTTTGTTAAGGAAATGAATACCTTTGTCACTTACCAGCTCGAGGGGACTGCCAAAACAGGTGATGATATTCTCGTACATGAATAGAGCGATGCTGTTACCATCATCCCGCTTCAAGGCTTTAGCTTCATACCACTTTGTGACATAATCCGTACATACTAGGATGTATCTATTCTGCTTTCGTCTGGTAGGTGGATTAATGGGACCCACGAAATCAATCCCCCACTTCTCAAACGGCTTTAGGGGAAGAATGGGTTGCAGTGGCATGGCACTTGTTTTGGTGGGTTTCCCCATTCGCTGACAAGCATCACATCTTTTACAGTAATCATATGCATCCTTGTGGAGGGTCGGCCACCAATATCCTGCTAACAGAGCCTTCCTGGCTGTCGCTTCTCCTGCGAAGTATCCACCACATGGTTCATGATGGCATGCTTTCAATACTATGCTGATTTCATCCCCTGCAACACATTTTCGTAGCACTTTATCTTTGCCTTTCTTGTACAGTGCGCCACCTAACAAAGTGTAGGGGGCTGATTCTAACAGAAGCTTCTTCTTCTCATGGCTTGAGATGCCAAGAGGATACTGTTGAGTTGCTAGGAGGTTGGCTATGTCTGCATACCAGGGAGTAACTGTTTCAAGTAGAAACAAGGAAGCATCATGAAGGTCTGGATCATCTTGTTCCTCTTCTTCTGTTTGAGGGATCCGTGATAGATGATCGGCTAGGACATGGGAACGACCAGGCTTAGTGACTACTTCAAAGTCGAACTCCTGGAATAGGAGCAACCATCTCATTAGTCGTCCTTTAACATCTACTTTGTTCATCAAGAAGGACAGGGCTTCATGATCCACATAGAACTTGAAATGTGTTGATAATAGATAGTGTCGAAATTTCTCCAATGCAAACACCATTGCCAAGCACTCAAGCTCTGTCACTGTATAGTTTCATTCCCTATCAGTGACCTTTCGGCTTGCATAATATATCGGTTGATCTAATTTAGAAGGGCCCTTTTAACATAGGACAGTACCTAGCCCTTCAACTGATGCATCTGTGTGCACATGGAACTCCTTCGTCCAATCAGGAGATTGTAAAATAGGTGCTTGAATCAGGCACTATTTTAGGGTATTAAAGGCTTCTTCACAGTCATTCATCCAAAGGAAATCAGTTTCTTTCCTTAGGAGCTTGTGCAGAGAGACTGCCTTGGTTGCAAAATGCGCAATAAATATTCTGTAATAGCCCACATGGCCAAGAAATCCTCTTAATTGCTTGAGGTTTGTTGGTGCTGTTAAAGCGGCAATCTTTTCAATCTTTGCCGGGTCTGTTGCAATCTCTTGTGCAGAGACAATATGGCCCAAAAGCACTCCCGAGGAAACGCCAAAGACACATTTGTCGGGGTTGAGAGAGATCCCATACTCTCGGCATCTGTCAAAACATTGCTCTAAGTGTCCCCAGTGCTCACGGATCAAACTATAGACACAAAAGTCATCAAGATACACCTCAATGAAATCATGCAGATGATTCTAGAAGGCAGCCATCATTACTCGTTAGAAGGTGGCAGGAGCATTACAGAGTCCGAATGGCATCACTCAGTAGGCATAGGTTCCCCATTCTGTGGTGAAGGTTGTTTTAGATTGGTCCTCTTCTGCGATTTGGACTTGGTTATATCTACTAAATCCATCCAAGAGGGAATACAGCTCATGGCCTGCCACTGTGTCCAACAGTTGGTCTGTAAAAGGGATAGGAAAATAATCATTCTTTGTCTTCGAATTGAGCTTTCGAAAGTCGACACATATTCGAAGTTTCCCGTTCTTCTTGGGCACTACCACAATGGGCGAAACCCATTCACTATTAGCCACGGGATAGATGAACTCCGCTTCGAGAAGTTTCAATAATTCGGCCTTCACCAGAGCATAATAATTAGGATTCATACGTCTTTGTCTTTGCCTTATAGGTTTGGTATCAGGATCTAGGTCAATGTGATGTTGACATACTATGGGATCAATCCTCTTTAAGTCTTTATATGACGAGGCAAACATGTCTAAGTTCTCTTTGAGTAGGTCTCAAAGGACCACTAATTCCTCTTCTGGAAGATTGAGACCCACTTTCAGGTGACGTTCAGTACCCTTAACATCCAGGAACGTTACTTATCTTTCACCTTCCACTTCGCGGATAAATGTCCCACGGATTGCTTCTGGATAGAGGTTTGACTCTTTCAAGAGAGTGGTATCCTCGTCTGATGTCCCACTAGAATCAGTGTCCTCCTTCTGAACAGATGACTCATTTGTCTATTTAAGTTGCTGAAAGGGTATTAGAGCTTTGTTTGCTTTTGTTTGAGTGGTGACCTCTTCAGGACTCAAGGTTTCATCTTCAGAGGATGCGTCCAGGAATGTCACATAACATGGACCTGCTAAAGGCCGTGGCTTTGAGGACTTGGGCTTCTATTAGCAGGGGGCATCATCATCATCTTTTCTTTGGACTGAACAATCAGGGCGACATGAGCCATTGGTGAACTTAATTTTTATGCTTTTAATCCATTGCTTATACAGATTCTGCATACTTTGTGGTACATTGATCAACCCAAATGGAACCATAGTCATTCCATCCAATAACCTGAGACCTTCAGCCCCTCTGAGGTCTCTGTAGGGACATCAACAAGATCATCCTCTATCAGAGAGAATTCTTCAATTGCACTTTCATAACCTGCTTCATTTTCTTCCTCATCATTTTCATCCTCTTCCTCTGAAGGCTCTGTCTCTGCTTCTGTAGAGGCTCTGTAGGAGAAGAGCAGATCTTCTACCTCTGCATCTGCTTCTGCTTTTGTCACCAATTCTGACTCTGCTTTTGCCTCTGGCTCTGGCTTTGTATCTGTTATTGTCTCTGTAACTGTCTCTATATCCGCTCTGTCTCTATTCTATAGCCGCTCTGTATCTGCTCTGCCTCTGTACTGTCTCTGCACTGTAACTGTACTATCTCTGTACTGTCTTTGCTCTATCTCTGCGTGTCATGTAATAGGGAGAACAATACATCCATGCTTCTATTTCACTGTCAGAGGTGATTTTCAAAGTTAATTCTAGTTGAGGCAGGAGATATTCTCCCATGGACAAAGATTTTGCTTCCCTTGGCAGTTGGCTTACAGTGCCCACTGTTAGGGACTGTGCCTCTGTTTTCTTAGGAAAGATCTGCTTAATAGCCTCTTCATCTCTTGATGTACCATCTGTTTCTAAGGTCCTTGTCTAACTAACGTTCGCATCAAATAAACTCCATTGAGGAAAGCTCTTGGCTAACCGAGACCACCCTGCCATAGGATGGACCCGATGGTCACATCCACCACACTTCCCTCTGGGGTTGTTTTAGTTATCTAATTACCTACCACATTAAGTTTGATACATAAAAGTAACTTTCTTAATTAACCCGTTAATCACAGGTTCCTTTACGTAATTTAGGGCACAGACAAGAAGAGAAGATGACAAGATCAAACACTTCCTTAACTTATCTTCAGATTAATGTTTGTCTCACACCCATACAGGAGAATTAAGTGTTCATTTTTGCCTCCGCAGAAAAATCCTTCCGTCTCCCGGCAATAAATACCCGAAGGTTTATCCTACCAAGATTCTGCCTTGTAACTACTATCAAGGCCTCGAGATCCCATCTCAAGTCATGTAGAATACTTGTGCAGGATCCGGAGCCATTGGGATTTACGGCCAGAGCCCCCACTGGCACCCAAGCGTCCTCCTACGCCAAGTAATTTCCACGGAGAGACCTCTCACGGCGGGTTTGGTCCACATTCCTGGCGCGGATTCATAACCCCTTGGTTAGGGTTTGGCGGTTCGCGGGGGGTAGCTAGCGCCATCCTTCCTTAATTATCCCTTTAGGAAATCAACCACAGCTGAAGCAACTAGCTTAATAACATTTATTAGGGAAAACATCCCTTTTGTTTCTATGGCAATCAGTCCTCTCAGACCCGGCCATGCAATCATCAATCACAAACAACTTGGATTAGCATCCAAAACCACATCAAGCAATCACACTGCTTATGATCCACCTATCCTTAGTAAGAATCCCTCCTCTTACCAACACAACCAGTCGACATTCACTTGGAGATACCCTTTTCAAACAACCAAGCATAACTTGGGTCGACAATCCATCTTACTCGCACTTGGGATTCTTAATGCACTAATATAATCCGCAATCTTTAACTCTTTTCACACTTAGTCAATGAGTAATTAACGCTAATGTGCAGGTACTTGTATGGCCTAAGTTTCCCTGCATCAGTGCAAATGCATCCTGTGAATAGAAACTATCATTTCATGTGTTTAGTTTAATCACGGATGCATACCCACCACAGACAAAACATGATCAAGGGAAGAGGCTGATACAATCAAGGGATAGAGGCTGCCAGCCTTGGCACCTCTTGCAATCACAAGTCTACCACGAGTGATCTTCCATGCAGAGTTTCCAAAAGATACATGATAACCTGCGTCATCAAGCTGTCTAGCTGACATGAGACTGCGTGTCAAAGCAGGTACATGACGTACATCTTGCATAACAAAACTGCTGCCAGAAGGAAACTACAGCCTAACATCACCAATGCCCACAATATCAAGAGAGATGTCATCACCCAAGCGCACAAAACTCGAAACAGTACGGTATGAATGAAACCACTCTCGACAAGGTGTCACATGAAAGGACACACCTGAGTCCAAGAGCCAACACTGTGCATATATAGAGTGTATCTCTGTCATCTGCGAAGCACTAGAAGAAGTTGCAAGGATATAATCATCATCATCAACATCCTCAGGCTGCATAACATTGATCTCTTTAATTTTAACACTGGACTTTGCAGGCACTATGCTGTGATTAGAAGACTTATCCTGCACTTTGTCTTTCCCCTTATCTTTGCACCTTTCATTGCGCAGTTCATGGCATTGTGGCCCAATATGGCCCTTTTTCCCACAATGGTGACAAGTAACATCTACATTCCTGCCACGGGATTTGCTACGTGACTTCCCACGAGACTCGGACCGAGATTTCTGAGAATCGCGTCCACGGCCACTACCACTGCCACTGTCATGCTTTCCATATCCATCATTCCTGGCTCTAACTGTCAGAGCATGCGACACACGAGAGGCATCCAAATTCTCATGGTTAACCTCTTCCTACAGAAGAGCACTCTCAACATCAGATAATTTCAAGGTAGCAGTAGAGGCACATAATGCAGTGCGGAATACATCCCATGACTCATTATGAGTACCAAGCAAGAAAAGAGGAGTGACATCCTCTGCAAAAGTGATGTCCTGCGAAGTCAAGTTCTTGAGTATAGCATGGAACTGGCTCAAGTGAGAAGACATGGTCACATTCTCCTTTATGCACAGATCCATAAGCTACTTCAGCCAATACATCTGGCTCGCTGGACTTTTCTTGTCATAGAGATTCTTGATTTTATCCCACAACTGCCATGCACTCTGTTCTTCCTCAAATACATTGTAGTGAACCTGTTCTGTGAGAGATAATACAATAGTCGACTTGCATAACTCATCAAGCTCAAGTCATTCCTCATCTGACATAGTTGCAGGTGGATGCTCGCTCAACCTCAAAGGTTTGATCTGAGATTTTTGCACCAACACCTACCAAATCTGTCTCTTCCAATAAGAGTAACTCGTACCATCAAGCTTAATGATGTTGAAAATAGCATGTTCAGCGGACGAACTCGCCATAAAACAGGCTAGAAGACTGTAGACAGTTCAAAACTGCTTGCTGTTTACTGCAGAAAATGACCAAAAAATCACCAAAATCGAGAGAAAATGGCGAGAAAAGTATAATCAAAGCTGCTGCCCACCAAGTACTAGTGAAAATACATCATTTCAAAGATATTTCAGCATGAAAAATCCATGTCAGTCCATACATATATGCTTGCTGTAATAAATTACAGATTTCAGTAAATGAGAGCTAACAGTGCCAAAATCGGATCCCAAGTCAATCGGATGCTGCCAAGACCAAAGCCGGCATCATGCGGGCATAACATAGGCATATGAGAGTCGATAAACATGAATCCAACACCCAAACATGTCATACAAACATCTGACAGTGAGTAGGCACACCCCCGAGTCAACGGGGCAAAGTGTTCCTACCACTACCAAAACTCGACACAAGTAGGTGTCAACTCACAAAGATATGGATCCAAATCTGAGACTCAGCTCATAAGCATACAGTGAACCAAGACATATAAACCATATATCATCCCAAAGGGTAAGAAATCCTGAAGTCTCAAGTGTCTGTAATGGCTCAATAGTATGTATCTACTCAATGCATAAAAGCACTGCCTGCTCAATGTCTGATAAGCATTCAAGAATGCTCCCACTGGCACAAAAGCTGTATGTACGAGCTCAAGAGCTCAAACCAAGGAAAGACAGTGCCAATGACATAAGTCCAAGACAATACATCAATAGTACATCCCGAACATGTAGGCGGTAGAGCATCCGTATGTAGCATCCATAAGCATGTAAGACATCAAGTACATCCCAATCCAAACTTTGACAAGCCAAGTAGCATCAAGACAACTCCAGATAATCCAAAATGCATCCAAGGTAGAGCTTCAATGAGCACTCAAGCTCAACATATGCATAGGGTAATCAACCGAGACATGAGCATCAAGCCGTAGGCAACGGGTATGCATAAACCCAAGGAGCATCACTGTCAAAGCATATACCACTGTCAAGCATGAACCATGTCACTGAGTGCATAATGTCAAAGCTCTTCCAAAAGCATCTGAAATGAAATCCAAGCTTGAAGTCGTACCCCAAAGATCAATAATTCATGGCATATATCCAAGACATAATCCGGAACCAATAGGCATAACCCAAAGCATGTAGAATAGCTTCAGCCCGCTTTTATTACATCATGAAATGACTGTCAAAACTGAGAAATTTCAGTCCCAAATCAGTGCCAAAATTATGGCAAACCATAAGCATTACATCCACCAACAATGGGCATTGTTCCCATGGCGTGGGGGCATCATATGAAGTATAGGTGAGCTCCAATGTACCTGCAAAAGTCTGTCCAAACCTATGAACAGCAGGTCTGTTGTGTATTCCAGCCAAGAAGAAGCTCACTGTCAATGCTCCAAGCCTTATCAAAGCTCAAGACATACCAACCGGCAATAGGGAGTGCTCAAATGAGGGTATGAACTACCAAGAGTGTGCCAGGCTTCAGTGGAGCATTCAAATGCTGATTGGAAATGGTCTGCCCAGCTGGTGCAATTAGCGCAAACCTGCAGACTGAGGTGCTGCACCATGTGTCAAGCAAGGGCTGGTGGGGAGGGCCACAAAGGGGCTAATGAAGCCTTGGACAAAGCCTCAACAAAGCCTGATCAAGCCAAGCTGAAGGGGGAGCTTCAAACTCCACATGGAAGCTCACTAATGGCTGCCCCTTCCCTGTTTACCCTATGACCAGCATAGAACCCTGCAAGGAAAGAGTGTATACCTCTGTGTGAATGCCCTGAGGGTGCCCAAAGGACCAGGAAGGTGCTCGGGAAGCCGGGGAGTGATGGGAGCTCGAAGGAGTTGGATATGGCTGCCGAGATGGAGACCCAATGCAAGTAGGGAGTCGATTGGAAGCTGAGAATGCCACAAACCAAGCTCAAGAGTCGGGAAGCCAAGCTCTAATACCAGTTGAAAGGTGAGAAGGATCGAAGCTTGCACTCGAGAGCTATGGCGGAAGAGCAAGGGCAAGAAAGAGAGAGACAAGAAATGGGAACTCCAACAGTCACAATGTGTGACCGGGCCTTCCTTTATTCAAACTGTCACTAAAAGAATAAAGAATAAAGTGATGGTGATGGGCGCTTGCCACCTGCAGTGTGCAGTGGCGGTGACTGTCAATGTAGTAATACATGGGTGGCTAGGCGGAGGTGCCGTTACCCCCAACACTTCTCCTTCTTCTTCTCCTCTCTTCTCCCTCTTCTTCTCCTTCTCTCTCTCCCTCTTCTTCTCCTTCTCTCTCTCCCTCTTCTTCTCCCTCTTCTTCTCCTTCTTCCTCTCTTCTCTCTCCCTCTTCTCTCTCTCTCTTCTTCTCCTTCTTCTTCTCTTCTCTCTCTCTCTCTCTCTCTTCTTCTCCTTCTCTCTCTCCCTTCCTCTTTTTCTTCTCCTTCTCTCTCTTCTCTCCCTCTCTTCTCTCTTCTTTCTCTCCCTTCCTCTTCTTCTCCTTCTTTCTCTCCCTTCCTCTTCTTCTTCTTCTTCTTCTCCTTCCCTCTCTTCTCCTCTTCTTCTTCTTTTCTCTTCTCCCTCTTCTTCTCCTTCTTTCTCTCCCTCTTCCTCTTCTTCTTCTCCTCCTTCTTCTCTCTCTCACACTCTCTCTCTGTGCTCACGGGGGGGGGGGGGGACACACTGACAGAATGACCAAGGGGGAGGGCGGCGCCTGCAGCTCACGACGGACGAGGGGGAGGGCTTGCGACTGCTCTAGTCGAGCCAAGGGGGGCACTGTCTGTCCGCAGGGAGGGAGGAGTGATGTCTATCGTCGAGAGAGGAGGGGGAGCCTCTGCCCCCTTATAAGCCGGGGGGGGGGGGGGGGGGGGGGGAGAGAGATGGTTATGGGGGGAGGACGGCACCTCCCGCCATCTGGGGGGGCTGCATGCCCCCCATCAAAGGCTTCACTCCCTCTCTCTCTCTCCCCGACGTCGTGCTGTCGACAGGGATAAAAAAATTTCAAAGAAATTTAAAAAAATTAAAGGGGGGGAGTTCTTATGGGGGGGATAGTACGGGGGTCACGGGGGGGGGGGGGGGGGGGGGAGACATTACAATTTTGGGGCATCGATCCCATCACTTTGGGAAGACAATCTCCGTGTGATCACTCATATAGTGAGGATGTTACACACTGCCATTGCCTGCCCAATTCCCACCCAATTTGTGGGCACAGAAAAACTTGGTTTGGGCAATGTCCACCACTCGATTACACACTGGGCAACGGACATATTTTTCTACCTAGCAATTGTTTGATGTCCCCATTCGTAGGGTGTTTACACACCTTTCACCACTTGGTGGTCAGCGGTCACTTTCCAATCCAACATAAAAAATCAATATTAATCAATTCAACACCAGGCTTTTATGCTAGTCAATATCTGATTATCGCCACATTAATCAACATCAATCAACCATTGTCTCAAATATTAAAAATAATAATGTTATTTTAATACAATTAACACAAACTCTATTGAATAATAGAGAGTAAGGGAGTTGAACCTCTTCACCATGCTATTGAAGCATAGATCCACCTTGGTCTCTGTGAGAAGGTGGAAAGAGGGAAATTTTATTGACACGCCACCCCTTTTTCCACCTTACCACCTGCAATGTAGACACTCTCCATTTAGTCATGACTCATCACTATCTTTGTCGTCCACCTCTTTCACTAAATCAGTATCTCCAAATATCGTTCTCACATTTGCATTCTCTCTTTCTCAAAACATGTTTTGAGCAATGTTGTCCCTTCAAGCTACTCCTCCAAGTTGACTAGATCCCCATGCTAGCCCTACTACTCGAGCTCGAGCTCGTTGAACTGCTTGTGTGGTATCCATGCTAGTTAATGCAACAATCTTTGCTAATCCATTCCTCAAATTGTTTCGCTAGTCTGTATCTTGTTGAGATGTGTTAGTTTCTCTCTCCAATTTTGTTGTTGCTTCACGTATCCATGCATAATCAAAACTGTCTCCATGCAACTACACATATTGTGTAAAACAAGGCATGCAGCCACCATCTTTGGGACATTTTGAAGAAGCATATCACATCTCTTAAACAATAAGCAAAATTGAGCTTTAAGGATTCCAAAGGCTCTTTCAATTGGCATTTAACTACTTGATTGTATGTAGTTCCATCCCTACTACGAAGGTAGCATCCAAAAGCATGCAAGATAAGCACAATCACCAAGGCGGCAATATTGATCCAATGCTCCATTCGTGCATCATTTTGCCAAGTCTGAGCATTGGAAAACATTCCAATCATGCATTGAACTTGCCCAACCAATATCATAATCCCAAACCATACAATTGGTTGCTATAGTGATTTGAAGAATCACTATGTGGAAACCCTTTCTGTTAAAATAATCTTCATGGTTTTGCCTTGGGGCAATATGACTGCCATCTACAGCACCAACCACAAATGGTATGCCTCGAAGGGCCTGAAATGCATTTGAAAATTTTATCATCTGTTGTGTATTTGGCCACATTATGTATCTATTGTGCAATCTAGATGTGACCAATGCATCACAAAAGTTCAAAATAGTCATTTGTGTAAATGGTGTTCAAACCCTATACAAATAAGCTATAAGTCCTAAATTCGAGCCACTCGCAAGTTGATGTAAGGCCACAGAAACCCGCTTCTCAATGGGGATTACTCTTTGATAATTCATATTCTTGTGTTGAATGTGTGGTGCTAACTTCACAAAAAGGTACTCAAATGTACTTTAACTAACTCGTAGCTTGCTCTTAAACATTCGACTTGAATAGCTACCTAACAACCCTTGATCCATAAAAATTTGTGGTCTAGGATATGCCCAACATGATCGATGGTCATGCCTTTGATGCACTATTCTAGAATGACGAGCAATGAAACCTTGAGCCATGCACTCCATTAGAAAATACAAACACATAGTGTTATTATCACCATCATATGAATCACTTAACAATAACTAGAACATTGCCATAACATCAATCACAACATTGTCGTCATCCATTCACCTATCATATGGAACAATAGAACTTTATGAGATAATCGGCATTGACTCCATGTAATTATACATTAACATTTCAAAATAAACAGACTTTAGAATCCATGATCAAGCCATTGCTTAATCCTTCTTAAAACTCTTGATTACATCTAGCAAACCAAACACTGAAGAGGCAAGTGTATCCATGAGTACAAGCCTTCGCTCTTCTAATGCTTTCTTCTCCTCTAAGTTTACTTTTTGGTTAGCCAACATTAAAATGATTCTATAAGAATTTTTTTGGGTCTCATGCATGTGATTATAAATCATTGTGTATACATTGCATCATCATGTTAACTATCATGTATGCATGCAAAAATCTTTTATATTCTCAGCTGTAAATGATGGGGCTAATTGTTCTGCCTACGAAAGTTCATAGGTCATAAGAATCATGTATTTGCAGTTATGTTATACCTATGAAAGTTTATGGTCTTGTATGGTTTGGGTTTGTGTATCATTCATGCATTTGCATTGTTGTTATAAGAATCATCTATTCATGCAAACTCATCATCATAAGTTTGTAATTAGTTTATGGTTTTGTACAATATAGGGTTGAAATCATTTATGCATTGCATGATCATCCTAAGTATCATTATTGATGCAATATCATCATCATAAGTTCATAAATAATTTACAGCCTTCTATGATATATGGTTGTAAATCATTTATGAATGGTATTGTCATTGCAAATATCATGTATTCATGCAAAATCATCATTGTAAGTTCATAAATCATTAATGGTCTTGAAAGGTTTATGGTTGTGTATCATGCATGCATTGCATTATCTTCATAAGCTTCATGTATTTATGGCTCCAAATGGCAAGGCTAATTGTTCAACATGTGAAAGTTTGTAAGTCAAGAAAGACTCATTATTCCTTAAGGACCCTAAATTTTTTTCAATCGATCATGTTCACTAAGAAACAACTTTGTGAAACAATCTGTAATGCTTTTTCATACATACGATTGCTGTAGAATGGAATTCCAAAATACCAATCCTATGGAAGAGTATTAGCAATTTATGTCCCAAATGAGTAGTGACCCCATGATAACAATTATCTAATGTATTTCCATGTGGCACCATGGGCTCCCCATATTCCAAGCCAAAGTGTAGGTGTAGGCATTCCAGTGAGCGCCTTTCCAAGTCGCCCTCCCTTGATTGTCACTCGTACTCAATTCACATCATTTCAACATCCAAGACAACTAGGCATAGAGGCAGTCATAAACATTCACAATAATACACTTGTACGACCAATATCACATAACCCTCAACCTAGTCCTTCACATCTGCAACATGTATATTCTCCACAAGGATAAAAAACAAGAAGCTCATTTGATGAAACCCAAGACACATGTGATGAGGTTGGTGCGATTGAGACCCATGTGTCCACAATCCCACAACCTGAAAATGCCAATAAGCAATGCATACAACGAGCCTTGTCTAAGTCTAATGAACCAAAACCTCCTAAACCAAAGAGGGCTCAGAAAGAAAAGAATCAAGAAACTTTAGGACAAACACAAGATCAAACAATGGTAAAAAAACACATTTCTCAATGGAAGGTTGCTTGGATAGTTCAGCTCATTCACATCCGAGGGATGATGAGCACATAGTTTTCCAAGCCACCAAAGCAAGAAGTGGATATTTGGTCCAAGGTGGCTACACAGCTAGCATCATTGTTTCTAGAGTTTGACAAAAATGGTAAGGCATGTAGGAAACATTGGGGATGTGTTTATGAGGCCTACCAAAAGGACAAAGCACATAATTCTATATCAAGGCAATGATTGTAAGATCACTTGCCCAAATGGTATAATCTTGTGGATGAATACATGTGGAATCGTGCCAATGTTGTTAGTGATGCACATGCTTTAGCTGTCAGTGGTGTGTATTCATTTGAAGACAACACTACAACTATCCCTAATGATCCAAGATCCAATGCCTCAAATGAACCTCCAAATGAACTCTTCCATAGGATTGGTATTTTAGAATTCCATTCTACAATAGTCGTATGTATGAAAAAGCATTACAGATTATTTCACAAAGTTGTTTCTTAGAGAACATGATCCATTGAAAAAAAATTAGGGTCCTTAAGGAATAACGAGTCTTTCTTGACTTACAAACTTTCAGAGTTAGCCTTGCCATTTGGAGCCATAAATATATGAAGCTTATGAAGATAATGCAATGCATACATGATACACAACCATAAACCTTTCAAGACCATTACTAATTTATGAACTTATGATGATGATTTTGCATGAATACATGATATTTGCAATGAAGATGCCATTCATAAATGATTTACAGCCATATATCATAGAAGGATGTAAATTATTTATGAACTTATGATGATGATCTTGCATCAATAATGATACCTAGAATGATCATGCAATGCATAAATGATTTCAACCCTATACTGTACAAGACCATAAACTAATTACGAACTTATGATGATGAGTTTGCATGAATAGATGATTCTTATAACAACAATGCAAATGCATGAATGATACACAAACCCAAACCATACAAGACCATAAACTTTCATAGGTATAACATAATTGCAAATACATGATTCTTATGACCTATGAACTTTCATAGGTAGAACAATTAGCCCCATCATTTACAGCTGAGAATGTAAAAGATTTTTGCATGCATACATGATAGTTATCATGATGATGCAATGCATACACAATGATTTATAATCACATGCATGAGACCCAAAAAAATTCTTATATAATCATTTCTTGAATCTGACATAAAGCTTACTCAAAGCATTAAACATAAAGCATGTAGTAATATAAAACATAAAACAACACACACACACACACACACACACACACACACACACAGAGCACCTACTATTTGATCTTCCTTCCTTTCACGTGATCGTCCTTTCAGTCTAATACCTGTAATGGCCCTATATTCCTCATGATATTATTAGAAAACCTGTCATCAACACTTCGATTAAAATTATGATTTGAACTACAATTCAGAGAGACCAAGAGAAAGGGAAATGATGCATGCATAATTGTATGTCAACATTGCATGAAGGCCACCCGATCATATAACTTGATTTGACATGATAATTGTCTGAATTGCTATTGCAGCCAACCAGTTTCAATGAAGATTGCCATTTGTAGCTATACGGTATTACAATTAGAATGATCATTGAAATCACAGCTTGGAGGAAAAGATCCCATTATGGAACATTGCCCTGGCAATACTGATCAATCTACAATCCCTAATCATTGCCCTCATAATATTGCCTTGATCTGTGAGTTTTATTGAAGGGCAAAGATTCAAGAAGATAGATAGGGAGGCAGGTAGTCTAGGACCATTGATTCAACACTTTGGAGGCAGCCACATAGGGTAGCCATTTTCATGTTCTAGATAAGAGAATTGCATGAGGGAAGGGGAAGGAGCTCTGAAGCAAGGGAAGATTGGGGAAGCTACATTAAACTTTCCCAAACAATTTTTCTAATGTTATGCCGGGGGGAGAGCTCATAAAATCAAGGCGTACGAGCATGCCCTCCCTGTGTGGGGCGGCAAGACGAATCTGCGTGTGACAAGTGGCAGGGATTTCCCCAAACATGGCCAGCCCGGCAGACGAAATGGCAGAGGGGCTTTGAGGTGATCTCTCTGTGCATTGGACTCTCTGCAGCAGCTATGGCTATTGCGTTCACGGGACTGGTCTTTCTCCTTCGTCTTCTTCTCCTGGGGATCAATCCCAACGTCCTAGCTCTGCAGGATCCAGAGTCACCAGCCCCTCTGCACTCCCTGTCTTCCCCCCAGCATTTCCTCTCCAATCATGCCAGGATGCTTTTCTCCTTCAAGGTCTTCATCTACCCCCAAATCCCTGGCTATGCCGAATCGGATCTCCGGTCCTCGCCCCCCACCGTGCCACAGACGGCGCAAGATGCCTTCCTCCGCATCCTTACAGCCAGCGGCTTCGTCACTGATGACCCTGAGGCCGCAGACCTCTTCTTCATCCCCGTCTCCATCGACGCCATGGCTAGGAACAAGTCCCAGAGCTTGGCCCGAGGCCTCAAGGGCTTGGTGCAGGAGATCCGCGACCTCTACCCATTCTGGCAGAGGACTCTTGGCGCGGACCATTTCCTTACCTGCTGCCATGGATTCAAGAGTGAAGTGTTCAGGAACCTGCTGGAGCTTCAGAAGAATGCAATCTGGCTTGCCTGCGCAGAGCTTTTTGACCATGGATCATCACGGCCGGAAGATGGCAACGTCCTATTTTTCCCTCACAAAGACATAGCTATGCCTCCGTACCGTCCTGATGTGTACGACATGCCAGAAGGCCTTGCTTGGCATAGCCTCCATGATCGCCCCACGCATCGCGAAGTCTGGGACCACCTTGAAGCGGAAGCTGGCAATAGCCTGCATCTTCCTTCATCATCCAAGAGGCCCTTCCTTGCTTACCTATTCAACGGGCTTAGCCCTGAATCTTCTGCTTTCGAATTGTTAAAAGATGATCCTGATTTCGTTTCAACGGTTTCAGCCTCTTCTAGCCTCTCACAGGTGCTTGCCAGTAGCAAATTCTGCTTGATCTTTGCATCTATGGGACATAACAATGTCAGCATTGTTGACGGTATGCAAGTGGGCTGTGTGCCAGTTATTGTATCAGATGGATACCTCCATGGCCTTCCTTTTCAAGACATCCTGAACTGGCAAAGTTTTTCTGTGATTGTGAGCTCTAGTCAGTTGCAAAAGCTCAAGGCTTACTTGATGGCCATGCCAGAAGCCAAGTACAGAGAAATGCAGAGCGCTGCCAAGAAGGCTTCTAATCAATTACAGTGGAACATGCCTCCATGCCAGTATGATGCCTTTCATATGCTTATGCACCAGCTATGGTTGCGGAGACACACAATCCGATACACACGCAGGAGTACAGTGTTAAACAACTCGGAGAGGTAATTCAGAACCCTGAATCAACAGCTAAGCACAGACAATGGATGCACACAAAGAACAGAGTTTCATTTGTAATCCTTGGCCAGTCGATCTCTCCTTTTCATCAATAAACAAGTTTTTAGAATCACTGGAATCTGTCTAAATGCTCGCATACACATACATAGTCAAAAAGGGAGAGATGGTGGAGTATGTTTGAATCCTTGTATCTATACAGCATATGCTAATATGTGCCTTTTTCCAACTTAATAGTCTGCTACAACAAATGGCAAACAACCAAGGAACAGGACACTGCTTGAAGCAGTGATTGAAGTGACTCCGTACAGAGAGGAAAGGTTTTTATTTTTTTGAACTGTGCCGGAAGCATGCTACCTCGTTATGGAGGAATTATCAGTGTTATTTCAAATTGCAGTTGATTTGAAGTGCGCTTGACCATGTGTCTTGAAACTGAGGTCTGCCTTCCCTGAGTGCATGTGGGAAGCACTGAAGTTCTTTGAACAATGACGAAGTGGCAGTGGTTAGAGAGAGCAACTTGACATGATGGCTATAATGCATTTGATTTTTTGTTGCAAGTGCATATGTTCCAAAGTTTCTGAATGTGACAGGACAGCTAATTGTTGAGTGCAAGTAAAATCCTTCCTTATATGCCAGACAGCTTTAATTGATGAATATCTTGGTCTTGAGTCCAGCAAGAGATTTTTTGCTTGTTCTTGCTTTTGTCTACCATGGACAGGCATTTGTCTTTGTGCTCCTTTTAACAGAGCTGAAATAGAATTTTGTCTACCATGGACAGGCAGTTGTCTTTGTGCTCCTTTTAACAGAGCTGAAATAGAATTTTGGAGTAGCAAGTGGGTCTACTATCACACTGTGAAGTCCTAATAAAGATGGGCACTCGCATTTCGGAATCGGCCTATACTGTATCACTATGTGTTCATGCAGGGTCAAGAACTAGCTTCCATTGAAGGTTTGGGAGGTTCTCTGTGAGTTTGTGCTCAACAGCTAGATGTGGCCAAAGCCTTAACAAGAGTTTAAGCAAGCGAAATTTCGTGTATTTAGGAGCTTAAAGGGGCACATGCTGGAATGTGTGACATTTTATTGGTGTGCAAACCAAATCTCATGTCTTGTAGTACAACACTCTGCTATTGCCTATGACTATTCAATTCTGATTAGACATTACATCTTCTTAAGAGATAGCTAATATACACACTGCATTCAGATAATCAATCGATACATTGAATGACAGTCTCAACATCAGTTTTCATATGTAGTAGCTTATAATGCATTGACCACAGGGAGGGGGACAAGCTCCTAAAATTTGCCACTTCTATATGAAATCCCGATTTCAGACCTAGATTTAACACTTACATGAAATTCCAAATTTCTAAGCAAATAATGCCATTCTTGTGCAAAACATAATTTGGACTGGATATGCAGGACTATAGCCAGAAAAAATAGTAAATGAAGAGCTTAAAGTGAACTAAAACCATAGTTCCTTGAGGAGAATGTTTGCACAGATGCTGCCATTTATGTTGCTAATTGCTGTTAAAGGGTTTCTAACTTGAGCGGAATGGTGTGCTAAAGGGTTTCTAATTTCATAAAAGTACCACTTAAAGATACTGGCTATGGCATTGAAAATGTGTTTTGATATAGCAACACCTCAAATGAGATATACAAGATGTTTTGAGAGCTCGAGGCTTTTGGTGTACATCATGAAGGATCCCGAAACATAGGCTCACACAAGAGCAATGCTAAGTTATCAATGTGAAATCATTAAAGCTTGTAGTTTGTAGGCGCACACCATAGTATTAGACTTTTAAAAGGTTTAGACTCCAAACAATGCAAGTGGGATGACCATGCTATGTTCATGGGAGATTGGAACATTATAGTTCATGCATGTAATTGATTTCATGGATTGGATAGTATGATGGAAAGGAAAAGGACAAGCTGAATTGCCTTAGTCTTCTTGCATCGACTAGTCAATGTCTCAACCATGATTAAGAGAAGTAATGGCACAACAACCACTTTGGCAACATGTGGAGAGCCACTCACTTGGACTAAATGGTGTTAGAGCACTTTTTGGAATTCTAGCATTTCGATCATTCTCCTTTTCTCTTTAGCTACAAGATCAAAATGCAATGGCACAACAACAAATGGGCCTTTGCCCTTTTAAGTTAAATGTGATGTTCCTAGTGGAGCCAATGTTTTGTAGGGCTATAACAAGGATTTGGATCGAGTTTTTTTGCAAAGTTAGTCCTAATCACAATTTTGGTTTCTCTTAATCCTAGTGATATTGTTACACTTTGGGGATAAAAGGTTTGAGGATGAAGATATTGCCAAGGTGCTCAACTCTTACTTGTCGCATTGTTGGCTCTCCTCACAATCTCACTTTGAAAGATGAGGACAATGTTCACAGTTTTTTGACATATGTAGACATCAAGCTTGCTCCTTAGGCAGTCCTCATCCTTCATAATCAATTTACAGTTAAGAAGTTGCACTTTGTGGTTAAGAAAATGAGAAGAGAAAGTCATCGTGGTTTTTCCTTCTAGTTGAGTTTAATTGTCTTTGGGGAGGTTTGTATGGAGGATAATCTATGGTCACTTAACCATTTTAGAGCACATGAAGTTTTAGAAATTGTGAACCGAGAGCATTCAAGGTTATTCCTAAGTCAACTACAAGAGTCAAACCTACCTTGACCATGCTCGAATATAGAGTGTAAAGTATTGAACAACACCTTGGCTTCGAGGATTCACCATTAAGTCTTGAGAATTTTGCACCTTCAATAACATTGTTTTTTGTGCGATGAGAAGAACCAAGATACTATTTGAACTTCATCAATTTGCTGGATTTTGCTCTAGTTTAGTGGCAAGATTATGCCCTCATCAACATGGACTTTGAAAGTGTGTTTATTAGTAGGATTTCATGGTGGTATTTACTAGAAGTCTTGCAAGTTTTGGGGTTTGGCATTTGATTCATGAGAATGGTTGAGGCCTTCTTCCAAAACACTTTTGCGAACTTCTGTATAAATGGATCCTTATCCAAGGGCTTTAAGTTGTGGAGATTTGTGCAGTACGAGTGCCCATTAGTCCCCTTTCCCTTTGCAATAGCCATTGAACTTCTGTTAAGCCTCAAGGGCAATTGAAGGAAAAGCTATCCATGACTAATTAGAGGAATCTCCATTCTAGAGTGGGTAAGATGGCTATTCCTTTAAGCCTTAAGGGCCATTGAAGGAAAAGCTATCCATGACTAATTACATGAATCTCCATTCTAGGTGGTGGGTTATTCATGGCTTAGATGAAAACACCCATTTAGTAGAAGCAACCCCAAGAAATATCAAAGGAGTTGATGCAATCTATGAAGATTCCTCTATTACCTCCAAGTTCAAGGTCAACCCGAGTAAAATATAGATTTTTTCATTGTCTTTAGTGGATATTCAAACATGGATTGGTAGCCTAGGTTTTAAGGTGGTCAAGAGGGGGGAAGTAATACATTCTTTGGGGTGCCCAATGGCATGTGGGTGACCATGACACAAAGGTTGGATTGGCTAATGGAAAAAATCAAAAGGAAGATGATAGTCTAGAAAGGACAAATGTGCAGTTTGGCAAGGAGGCACATAGTTGTGAAAACCAATGTTGTATTATGTAACCTTTGTGGAGGCACCCTACCCTTTTCAAAAGTCACAATGGGACAAAATAGAGTTCTTGTTTAGAGACTACTTGTAGTCCTATGGGTTGCTATGACTTGGGAGCAGTTACTACAAAAGGAGAGCATGGAGGTCTTTGCTTCGAAAGGGTATACGACGAGATGCACAAGTTTTGAGTCTGTTGAAGAGGAGTGATGAAGTTCAACCTTGGTGTGCACTAACCAAGTTCTTTATTTTGGAAGTAAATATGCAATTCAACAAAGGGGATCCATACAAAATGATGGATTGGAGGTAGTTGGAAATTTTTTGAAAACAAAAGATTTCCAATAAGGAGACTCTACGAGGGTAGTAATGATGGTCAAGGATAGCTTTTGAAACAAAATTTTTTGTATCATCCTCAAGTAATGGAGGATAATCCATAATTGATGTTATTGGTGGAGTTCCTTTAGGTGATTTCAATAAAAAAATCTAAGTTGAATTATGTATTTGCCAAATGAGGGGAAATGCTCAAATTGATGAATACATTTTCATTACCTTTCTTTACATTTTAAAAAGGTCCATACAATTGATCCAACTTAATCTTTAGAGTTTTTCAATGGATTTGAGTCTTGCTCTTCCATTCTTAGTTGTACTAAATCATCTTTTTTAAAAGTCATAGATCTAGATTTCTTATTTCCTTGTGCATCATTTTCAAGTTGAGATTACTTAGTTTTACGTGCAACCTCTTGTAAGATCTTGATATGGTCTATTGCTAAAGCATATCAATATATATGGTCATCATAGGACTTGATATTTTCTTACCATAAATTATTTCAAAAGATGCTCTACCAGTACCAAAGTACGGGGTTTGTGGTAAGAAAATTGGGAAATTGACAAGTGTCTATTCCAATTCATTGGTTATCCTATTATATAATATGTAATTGATCCAAGAATGGCGCTACTAGTTGCGTTAGTCTAGCCATTGCTCTCTAAATGGAAAGTAAAAGTAAAGTCCATCTTAGACCCAAGATTTTCGAAGAGTGCTACTTGGAAATGAATATAAGATCTACCATCATGATATGAGAGAACAACCTTGGAAAATCCATGATGTGGAAAATTTATCTTACTAAATACTTTTACAGCTTGAGGTGTGATTAGAGTCTTTTTACATAAGACCGAATAAGCTTGTTTGTTGACACTATATACTATCATATTGTTATGGGAGGATGTGGTAATAGTTTAGTAATGAAGTCCATAGATCATCCATAGAGATTTGTTTCCAAGGTCGATTGTGTACATGTAAATGCACAAAAATACCAAAAATACCAAAAGGTTTTAGATATTGGCATTTAACTTGTTAACAAACAATACATTCATATATATAGTTTGCAATATCATGCTTCATTTTTGGCCATTAGAAATACTATTTACATATAACTATTGAATACCTCTACGACCCATGTATGCAAGAGCATGCATTTCATTGATTGCAATATTCCTAAATGGTATGGTAATGTGAAATTTAATTCGCTTTTAAAAAAATATTCACATACATGTAGTAATTAGGAGTAATATTTATATTTTGAATTCATTCCATGCACTAGAAAAATCATTATATGAAGCATAAGTAGGAATCATAGAATCAAAAGTTTGAATTTCGATTGAGGAAACATGTTTTATAGATATATATAAAAAAATATAGTATCCATCTTTTTTTAAATGATACCCTTTAAGAATTGTATAGGGAAAACGAGCAACAAAGGTATGTTTTCACTGCCAGCAACAAGAAGATTGTAGGTTTGGAAAGAGAATTCACCCCGAACCACAACGTGGCCCTCTGCACTTTGCATGCATGCAGAACGCCATGGGAGGCAAGCGAGCTAGGGATCTAACCGATAGCCATGGACTGGGAAGAGAGTCGAGAGGGAGAATGATGCTACCTTGGAGCTCAGCTTTGCAGCAGCTACCAGAGGAACCCCGCAGTACCAACCTCCCATGGAGCCCTCCAGTTGGAAAGGAAAGCATGTGTCATGTGGGTTAGAAGGACTTAGCCCCCAAAAGTTCTCGAGCTGGCTGACCCCTAGGCGCTCGAGATGGTCATCCCTGTCAGATTCGGTACTCTTCCTGATTCATGTTATTTGTGCAAGCAGTCTAGTCTTGTTCTTGATTATTAGGAAGATGTGCTTAGAGAAGAGGAAACAAGCATAGTTCTTGATGATTAGGAAGATGAAGCCGCATGTTGTGGCTCTTCAAGAGATCAAAATGGGGGAGCAGGAAGTGCCCAATATGATTGTCATAGGCTATACCACCTTGGTCAGAGGTTGTGCGAAAGGCAGGAGGCATGTTGATGTTGGTAAGGGATGAACTGACCCCCAATCTTGATTGGGCAGAAGAGGGTGGCTCGATAGTGGCTGCCTTAGCTAATGGCTCAGGGAGCAAGATTGCAATAGCCACTATCTATGCTGAAATCTCAGCAAACAGGGCTAGGCAATGGAGGTTCTTGAAGGACCGTGGACCTCACTATTCTGGTCAGAGATTGGAACATGACGGTAAAGGGTAAAGAACGAGGAAAAATATCAAGAGGGAGATTAGCCATTGGAATAGAAAAGGAGGGCTAGACAGACCTAAAGGTGACCCACAGATTGCAGGACATGGCCAGCATCACCAAAGGCAGCCACTCACCAGCCTACACATGGCACAACCGCCGATAAGGTAATCACTGGAGAGTGGCTCAATTGGATAGGTGCTACCTAAATCAGGATGGGTGGTGGTGCTCCCCAGCCTCCAAGGTTGGGATCATGGCAGATATCTTGGCCTCGGATCACTGCCCGGGCTGATGTGTACTTTTAGAATCTTGGGAGTGTGCGAAGCCAACTGAAGGCCCCTCAATCTTCATATTCAACATGTCATTCCTAGATGACTCACTCTTTCTAAGGAAAGCTCAGCACGTGGAGTGAGGCTAAAGTGCCTCATGCAAACCCAGTTGAAATGTGGAGTGCATGCATGCATACCCTAACTAGGCTGGCCAAGAGACATGGCAGAAATGTTGCTCGCATACGGGGAAGGAATATGGCTGCTGCTACTTGAGTTAGAGGTGATTTGCTTCTTGCTATTCGTGATACTAATGGTGACCCTTTCCTTCTCCAGCTTCTGCAGGAATGCAAAGGTTACCTGGAATGGCAGGAACGTTTTAGAGGGCAAGCTGTGAAAGTACGACTGAAGGCCTAATGGGAGGTGGATGGTGAGGCGCCTTCCTCCTACTTCAATGCTCTCAAGGAGAAGAGAACCAAGGAGACTGTTGCTTGCATCAAAGAGAGAGAAGGGGCAGTCTACACAGACACTGACGACATCCTCAATGTCTTTCACAATCATCTTGCAAAGATTATGGGTATGAAGCACCAAGAGTGCTACAATTACAGGGAGAAGGTAGTTGAGTTCTTCAAGGGATATCAACCACTTGTCTTGGAGTAAAACAAGTGCGCTCTGCTGACCCTTCACTAAGGACGAGCTACATTGTGCACTAATCCAGATGAAAGATGGCAAATCTCCAAGCCTTGGCGGGATGCCAGCAAAGGTGTTTAAGGCTCTATGGGAGGAGTGCATGGCGACTTCACCAATTTCATTAACTTCTGCTTCAAAAGGGCAATGCTTCCAGAGGGTGCTAATGCTGAACTGATCAACATCATCCTGAAAGGAGTAGCGAGGATCAAGGTAACACAGTGGAGGCATCTACTGATGCTAAATCTTTCGTATAAGCTTGTTGTGAAGGGTTTTGGTGCTTAGGAGTGAGTTCCTACTGTCCAAAATAAACCACCCCCAAGAATATGGCTTCATTCACAATAGAAGCATCCAGGATACAATCTTCAACCTCACTACGGCCATTGATTGGGCTCTTGCTAGTGGGCAGAGATGCATGCTAGTCAACATGGACTTTGAGAAGGTATATGATAGAATCTCTTGGGAGTTTATCACACTCACCCTGGAGGCAATGGCCTTTGGAAGAAATTTCTCAAAGATGATCAGAGCCCTGTTCTCAAATGCCACAGCACATGTTTGTACCAATGGCATGCTATTGAGACTGATCACCCTCAAACAGTCAGTGAGGCAAGGATGCCTGATGGCTCCTTTGCTTTTTGCGATAGTGACTGACTCACTCCTAAAGAGAACTGATTGGCTAATTCAAAGGGGAACTCTGTGTGGCTTGTCATGTCAGGAGGAGGGGAGTTTGGAGGTCAACTGATCGCAACTCCAATATTGTAGCTACAGACCCAGGTTGTCTAGATAAGCTGATGGAAGAATATCAGCTATTTTCAGAGCTCTCAAGCTCTTTGATCAGTAAGCCTAAGACAGAGCTATGGTACCTTGGATATGAGGACCCTCCAGATTGAGTCCCCACACATGAGATGAAGGTGATAAAGAATGGAGAGAGATTCATGTATCTGGGATGCCCCCTAGGATTGGGAGTATGTGAAACCAGCCTTCCTTCGTGGAATGGGTGGCAATAACCTGATTTAAGAGTTAATTACATCAATAAATAAATGCACATAAAATGAAATACACACTTTACCATAACATTCTTGGACACTAGACTCCCTGTTGGCCCCAAAAATGCTGCCCCTTGTGGTATTTCTTTAGCTTTCATTCAATTGGAAGGGATACAACTTGAGATTTTTCAATCTCCTCCTGCTAACCAATTGCTCTTGCTGTCATAAACGACCAACAAGCCTTTTGGGTCATTTGCCCCTTGATTCACCCAAGACTTTTTCTCTAATTTGACCCTTGGCTGGCCAAATGCTGCCCCAAATCAATTCGGGATGGGCTGGCTCCTGAAATCCCTTGATAATCTTCAACTATCAGTTGCTGATTTTAGTCCCTTGAGCCTTCAATCTTTGGCACGGATCCCAAGGTGGTTGCCAAACCCTAATTTCTGTTGTAAATTAGGGTTTACTGCAGAAATTAGAGATCAGCCCACCAAAAATGGTTGAGATCCCCTTTGAATGGCTAAGAATTGTTGAAAATGATTGAGCATAGGCTGAAGGAGATGAGAGAATGCTGTAGAGAGAGAAAATTCTGAGATTTGTCACGAAGAACTGCTGCCTTGTTGTACCAACCCCAAACGGATGCACCAACAACAATAGGAGCATCAGAGACTGTGATCTTCAGGAGAAAGTGTATCAGCAGCAATTGCCAGCTTTCCAAGGTCAAGAGTATGCAATCTCCATTACCAAAATGGTCTCCAATGGTTGGGAAATGGCCCCAAAAGCTGGCAGCAACAGTCCAACACCTCTTTCCAACAGCTCCAAAATGAAAAGACCAGATTTCTCTCTCCCTTCAACCCTATTTAGCCTTTCCCCCACTTGCATGGGAAAGTTTTGCCAAGTGGTAGTTTTCTTAATCAATTTTCAGTCATTTTTATCCATTTAATCAATTTTCAGAATTAATTAATTCTGAAAATTAATTCAACTCTTAATCCATGCCCGGAAAATTGACCTTGCCCATCCAAAAATTATTTGGCTAGGCTATTTGCAACCCAAAGTGGTCCCATGTATTAATTGACCCTTGTACAAGCATTAACCCATTAATTAATGCCTAGTCCCTAGTGTCACCATTGACACTTAATGGCCAATTAATGTTCCTAGGGGCAAACTGACACTAAAATTCACCTAGAATCTAACAAGTGTAACTTGTCACAACTTTTGCCTTTAGCATCCATCTTTTTCATAGGGTCCTTGGGTCTTCAATTGTAAAAAAAGTAGCTTGCACCTCATGTGTGCATCTTTTAATTGCACATTTGATTAATCCTTTAATCAAATGTCAATTAAATATAAGCAAAGCATTAAAATTTCACGTCCTCGTGACAGTATGTATCTCCGAGACAAAGATTTGCTTGGATGAAGGACAAGGTGGTCCTCAAGGTGTAAAGATGAAAGGGTGAAACTATCACAATGAGGGGTAAGTTAATTGTTCTAGACTCCATGCTCTTTGGTGCAATTTTTTTTGTGGCAAGCATATTTGCCTTCAATAAGATGACTTGGAATCAGATGGAGATAATAATGAGAAGTTTTTTATGGAAAAGGAGGGAAAGACCAAGGATATCACTCTATTGCCTGGGATGTATTGAATGCAGATAAGAAGGAAGGTCCCTCAAGGATAAAGCAGATAGTATGCTGCTTAAGCTAGTAGGGAAGACTCAATTCAGATCAACCATGGGTCCAAATCTAAAGAAGCATTATTGTCAACAGCTCGATTGGGGGATGGGAGTTGACCTGACAAGCAAAGCTATTAGAGTTAAACTTAAAGCCCCTAAAGTTGTTAGTAGGCTAGTTGAAGTATGGAAGTCATGGACATGTAATGCTAAATGGGCACTTGACAAGGAAGGAAGAGGTGACTCTTCCCTCTCAAACAATCAATCTGGTTATGTGACAAGGCCTATGTGGATGGCTTTGCCCTAGTGTAGTCTATGGGTATGGCAGTTAGATGACTAAGAGATGGAGTGGCTAAGGGAAGTGATGTCAAGAAAGAAGGATGCATAGCCAACCTCGCATATTGAAAAGTAGATCTTGCTACTCCAAACCTTAGAAAGAGAAACATGCAAAGTCTTGGTCTTCTACAGCAAGGGTAGAATCTTGATCAAAGTCATGGATTACTGGAGAAAGAAATTCCCAAGAAGAAGACTAAGAACATGGAAAAGAAGATTAAGGAGAGTCTGTTTAACAAACTGAATGTGGTATTGTGGGAATTCATTGTTGCTAACAAGTACCCAGCTAGGGAAAGATTGCACAAGAGCCTGGTAAAGATCTCTCCACTTTGCCCTGTGTGTTAAAGAGAATAGGAGATGATATGTCATATGGTTTGGGAGTGCAAGGAAGCAAGAAAAAAGTTGGAAGAAGTTGCAAAATTCGGTCGAGGTTATTTGCTTCCATGGTAGGTTCAGGCTCCAATGTGTTCTCTTTGGGCTCAAACCCTTCCCTTAACAAGGGCTCTCTAAAGATATACAATGTGGAAGCATAGGAACTCTATTGTGTTTAGGAGAAACTCAAGGTTCACACCAATGAGATACACAATTGTAAAGAGGAGATTTTGGATGCTTTTAAGGGGATGGAAAGAAAGGATTTTGTATTCAAGGCTATTTATAAGGCCTTGAAGAGAGTTTAGCTATGCTAAGAAGCGCCATCAACTTGGCTGATGTAAATATTCAAATCACTAGGACCACCTCATTACTTTTAAAAAATATATCTTACAAAACATATAATATTAGTAGGTAGCTAAATCCGAGCATAAGAGCATCATTTTGGGGTCTAAAGTGGCAAAAGTCTAATATTTGGATTGTTATATAAAGTTTGAGTTTGAGGGTATGTTGGGGTTAAAATGTCCCAATAGTTACTAAGAAGTTAAAAATATGCATCAAATAGACCTTAAAATTTTTAATGCTCTATGAAATGTATTTTGTCAAGTACCTTATAAAGTGGACTTAAAATGTAATTAAGTTAGTACTTAAAAATGACCACTCAACAATTTTCTCCACAAAATTACATAATTAGATTAACATGTTAAAATATACAAATTTAGTTAAAAGAACCTCAAATACAAGTGTTAGATATTTTTAGAATCTACAACTTTCTAGTTTGCATCAAATCCAAATTCTAGACAAGTGAAGACAGGCCTAGAAAGACAATATATGAGAAGGTTTCAAGCTAGCACTAGTAGTGGACAACAAGTTGGCAAGTTTGATGTTGACCTCACAAGGGTTTTGCACATGAATGGTTCCTTGCATAAGTGAAAGTAGGATTAGGTTGATGATTAGACAATTCATTTTGATAGTGGATTAAGAAGATTTATCGCATTGATTAGACATGCATGATAGTTATGTGAATAAGCTAGACATGGAAGCGTAGCAAACATCTTTCATAAGATTTAAAGAAAGGAAGATTCATAACCACACAAAAAAAACCTTGAGAAATTATAAGAATGCTTAAAGATTTTAAATAGCTCTCAAAGAAAGCTATGGCATCTTGTGAGTTGCACCATCCTCACTTTGTGCCTTGGAATGGGAGAATAAGGATTCAAATCAACCTTTGCTCTAAGTTAGAGAGCATAGCCAATTGGGTACCATTATAATGGAGCAAATCACATAGCAAACCTAGCATCTAAAAACTTGTATCTCTCATAAAGTATAAAGAAATTATATAAGTTAATAAATGTTATTAAAAAAGAAACACACATTAGGACCAAACCTCCCCATGAAATCCATGGTTTGCCTCTTCATTATGGAAATATTAGGTTACATATATATATATATGCATCCATACCTTGTTCTTACATGCAAAAATGATATAAATACTTATAAGAAAACAAGGCAATAATGTATGAATTCTAATGATGGTTGTAATAGTAGCTATAAATTTATGTGCAACAAATCTTAACGTTTTGACATCACCATTGTGTCTAGAATATGCCAAAATCCTAAAACAAATTTTAAAGTCCTAAATTATGATCCTAGATTACTGAAATATAACAAATCTATATTTTGTCGTCTTTTAAGGTTTTGCTTCTAATCTTGTTGCTTTTTGCTCAAAATAGCACTTTGTATCCATTTTGGGGTTTTTTCTTTGCTTGGTGTGAGTTCTTTACTTTCTCTAATAATTTATGAGGTCTAAATTATGATTCTAACCTTACAAAATATCTATCTTGTCAAGAGGCCATTTTCCAATGATAAGTTATAAAGGTTACACATAGTAAATAGTCCGACATACCAAAGTAATAAGCACACATCAATAGGATCTTTGTGTGTGTGTGTGTGTGTGTGTGTGTGTGTGTGTGTGTGTGTGTGAGCGAGCAAGAAGTAAATGCAAAATGAGACTTGCAACAATATGGACACTATTAAGGAATACTCACAAGGTACCATTTGAACATTGAAAAGTAATTATTACAATAACTTGAATAAAAATTGTCAATATGAATGAGTATATACAACACGTTTAACATCATAGAAATAGATAAATAAAATCCATAAAAATAAAAGACGCAAGCATTACAAGGTTCTATTCCAGTACCTATAAAGCCAAACAAGAAAGTGAGAACTTAAATGGAGTTTCCATGTTGCAGTTATCAAGGGATAGACCCAACTTGATATCCATGATGCTAACACTTACATAATTACCTTATAGCACTAGTTTGAGATGATAGTAAAATTTTAGGAGATAAAAGACATGTAGCACAGTTAGATAGATTTTGAACTTTGAAAATAGTGTGTAGGAGAGAAGGGATCTATTGTATTTATAGGTTTAGGAAGTGCCCAGAAATTTGAATGGAGACTTGTATGTCAGACGAGGTCTATGTGATTGGTTGGTCAAAAGGTGACCGTTGTGGATCTAACCTTTGGGTTAGACAGAGTAGTTAAAGATGGTAGCAACTTGAGGCACACCACATTGAGTTGTGGGGTAAGGAAGTAGCCCTTGACTGGAGTAGGGAATATTCCATAGAAGGTCAAAAGACACATGCGCACATGGAAGGTCAACATACACATTTACATACGGAAGGTCAACAGAAACATGTACACATGGAAGTTCAATAGGCATGTGCACATGGAAGGTCAATAGACACAGGTACATATTGAAGATTATCCATCATGACCCCCTTCATAGGCTATAAAAGGTAGACCCCTTCACAACTTTCATGATCCATCCTTTCACCCAATCAGAGTTATTCCAGCTCGCCTTAAGCTCTTCACATATCTTCTGTCTAGCTCATCATTTAAGCTTCACATTGGAAGTGCATGGGTGGACAGAGTTATCTTTGTATCACCTTGTTTAGAGTTAAATAATTAAAGAAATCAGAGAGAGAGAGGGACAAAGGTCATGCAAGAAGGAGAGCAACCACGCTCTCTATTCATCTTCCATTATCTTCCACACACTTACAGTGTTCATATAGCCAAACCATACAGAAGTAGAGTAACCTAGATGTAACCATGGTTAAGTCAGCGTGACCCAAACCTTATTCAACTAAGGTAATCGAACCAAACCAAAGGTACATGAGCTTAAATCTCAACACTCCCCCTCAAGTTCAAGTGTGGTACTTCACTCCAAGTAGCTTTTTGAAATGCATAAACTTATCTTTACCCAATGACTTGGTAAAGATATCTGCAACTTGCTCTTTTGTCCTCACATGAACCAAATCAATGTCATCTCCAGTCACTTTTTCTCTGATAAAGTGATAATGTACCACCTCAATGTGCTTATTCCTAGTATGATAGATAGGATTACTGGCTAGGAGTACTACTCATGTTGTCACAATAGAGTGTGACATGCATGACTTCCTACATGCCCAAATCATCAAGAAGCTTCATGAGCCATGTTGCCTTACATGCAGCAAGTGCAGCACCTCTATACTCTGCCTTGATACTAGAGAGTGCAACTGTAGGTTGCTTCTTATTGCTCTAGATGACCATACTACTACCAAGGGAAAATGCATACCTACTAGTAGAGCTCCTATCATAGGCACTTCTTGCCCAGTCAGCATATGTATATCTTGTAAGCTCCAAAGGCTTACCATGCTCATAGAATAGACCATAATCTGATGTAGCCTTCACATATCTCAAGATCCTCCTCACTGCATCCAAGTGAGGCTTCTTAGGCTTTTGCATGAATTGACTAGTCAGTCTAATTGAATAGCTAAGGTCCGGTCTAATAATTGTAAGGTAAATCATGCTGCCCACTATCTGTATATACATAATTACATTCTCTATCTCATGCCCAATATCTGCAAGTAGCTTAACATTTTTCTCCAATGGAGTGCTTAAAGGCTTGTAATCCAATATACCATACTTAATTAACATGTCTTGTGGATATTGCTTTTACAACAACCAAGTACAATGAGGTGTAGAAACAACCTTAATCCCAAGGAAATAAGTTCAACCCAAATCTTTGACCTAAAATTCAACATGTAACATTTCCTTGATCTCTCCAATTCTCGTGGCATCATTACCTGTAATGATCAAGTCATCCATATAGATGACTAATATCACATAACCAGCCCTTATCTTCTTTGTGAATAGGCTATGATCAGCCTTGACCATAGTGAAACCAAGCTTATGTAAGCATGCACTTTTCTTAGCATTCCAAGATCTAGGTGCTTGCCTATACAATGCTTTCTTTAATCTACACACACGTGTAGGAAAATCAGGATGTACATAGCCCTCGAGCTGATCCATGTATACTTCCTCAACCAAATCACCATTGAGGAAAGCATTCTTCACATCCATCTGATACATACTCCATCCTCTAGATACTTCCAATGCAATCATTGTTCTCACGGTTTCCATTTTGGCAATGGGGATGAATGTCTCCTCATAATCAAGACCATATTGTTGTGCATACCCGTTTGACACAAGTCTTGCCTTGCATATTTCCAATGTGCCATATGATTTGCACTTCACCTTGTATACCCATTTGCAACCAATAGGCATTTTTAATTGAGGAAAATCAACCAAATCCCAAGTGTCATTTTCAGTCAATACTGAATATTCCTCATCCATTGCCTTACACCAGTGATCATCCAAAATAGCTTTAAAAAACTTTGTGGTTTCCTTGAAACTAGTGACTTTTGCCATATATGCATAGTTCCTCACTGTGTAGCCACTGTATGTATCAAGTTTGCATTTGCCTTTATCCACATTTCTTCCCCTCATTGACATATTTGTGTCATTATGGATAAAGATGTTGATCTCCTCAATCTACCTATCCAAGGACTAATTGATGTAGTAGCATCTTTAGAAGGCCCATAAATTTCTACACTCTCATTTGTACCTGCATGTACATAAGTCTCTTGACAAACATCATCATCATCCATCAAGATGGTCTTCTTCTCATGCCATGAATTCAGCTCATCAAATACTACATCTCTTGAGACCAATGTCTCATGAGCAGAAGGATTGTAGCATTTATAAGCCTTTCTATCTTGTGCATACCCAATAAAGATGGCATTTTCTACCTTTGGATCAAGCTTCTTTCTCTTCTCATATGGAACATGTACATATGCCAAACATCCAAAGACCTTAAGATGGCTAATGTTAGGCTTTATCCCATAAAGCCTCTCATGAGGAGTCACCTCATGTATCCCTGCTGTTTTTTAGTACGATTCATGACATACACATCAATCATTACAGCCTCTGCTCAATATGCATTTGGTAGGCTCTTCTCATTCAACATGGCTCCAGCTAATTCCATTATCCCCCTATTTTTTCTTTCTACCACATCATTTTGTTGTGGTGTGTACCTGCATTGTCGATTGTCTCTTTATCACATGGGTTGCCAAGAAATGATTAAAGTCTTTAGAGACATATTCTCCACCACTATCAGATATCAAGCATGATATGTAACAAGATGATTCTTTCTCCACATGTCTCTTGAAGTCCTAAAAAGCATCCATGACACCACTCTTATGTTTTAGTACATACAACCATGTGTACTTACTATAGTCATGTATGAATGACACATAGTAGTGTGATCCCCCAAGAGATGCATTCTGTGAGGATTCCCATACATTAGAATGTACAAGATGTAATGATCTATTAGTGGTGCTTACATGCCTCGTAAATGGAAGCCTTGATTGCTTCCCAAATTGACATGATTGACATACGTGTCCCAGTTCCACATGCTTGAACTTAGGAAGGTCCAAGTACAACTTGCTTATGCTGCAAATTTTTTAGCTTTTGAACATTTACATGACCAATCCTTTTATGCCATATCCCAATGTCCCTTATTGCAACATTGTCATGTGAATACATAACAGCATTCAAGGTTGGAATTTTTTAATCCAATGTAAACATCCTACCATTTCTTTTGCCTTTAGTGATGAGTTTGCATCCTTGACCACACTCTTCAATGTAGCATCCATCTCTATTGAATCTAACTTGTAGATTTTGTTTAGCCATTTGTCTCACAAAAAGCAAGTTTTTGGTAATGGAGGGTACATATAACATATCATATAGACTCTTTTTCTTGTCACCGTGCATCATCAAGGGAATGGTACATGTATGCTTAATGTCATGCTGCATATCATCCCCTATGCAAATATATCCATGAACACCTTCTATCAATGTGTCAAACCACTCTCCATGAGGAGTCATGTGGTTAGATGCCCCTAAGTCTATATACCATACATCATCTACTTTGCCTTGTGTAGGCAACCTCTTCTTCACATGTTGCATAGAAAACAACTTGTCATCCTCCTGTATACCACTAAAAGAGGCATAATTACCATGTTGCCTTCCTCTTGCTCTTTGATCATCTTGCTTCTTGTAGCAATCTTTAGCTACATGTCCATATTTGCCACAATAGTGATAATCCTTATCTGCATTTGATTGTTGTCCATGGCTCATTTGGGGCTACTTCCAAGTACCTCTTCCTCTAGATGAGTAACCCCCTATTCCATGAGCATTAGAGGCACCACTATTTGCTTGAGGCTACCTATTTTGCCATCCAGTACCTCGTTGTCCACGGGCCACATATGCATTTCCAGTCCCTCTTCCTCTAAAGTTTGATCTTTCTCTTCCACCTCTACCCCTTTGATTTGAGTAGAAGACATTGTCCTTGTTGTTCTTAGACCCACTGGAACTTGTATTAAGTCACTTCTTCATGCAAAAGAAGTGCCACAAGTTCATCAAAGTCAGGATGCTCCTAACACATTGATATGGAAGTGTCAAACTGCTTGTAGACCTCTCCAAGTCCATGGAAGGTAGTGGCCACCAAATCATCATCCTCAACTTCAGCTCCAATTGAGCCTAGTTGCTCTGCAATGGTTCTAATCTCACTCACATTGTCTTCAATAGACCTTCCATTCTTGGATATGTGGTTGAATTTTTGCTTCAATTGTGTCTTTCTTGCATGAGTGACATGGCCATAATTCTTCATTAGCAAGTCCCAAACGGCTTTTGGTGATGTATGCAATTTGCATAGCTTTTGTGTCTAACACACTTAAGGACAGCCAATACAAGACCTTGCTAGCCTTTTCTAACCATGTCTTATGTGTCTTCAATTGATCATGTGTTGGAGGTCTATCCTCCAGTAGCTTGGGCTCATCTTCAAGACCTGTGACTAGATCCCAATAGCCTCTTCCAATAAAAAAAATTGGCCTCCTGAACTTCCATAAAACAAAGTTGTTGTAGTCTAGCTTCTCATCTACTATCTGGGTGATAGTATCCTTCTCTCCTGTGTTTGCCATTCCAAAGTCTTCAGCTTTGCAAAACAAGATTTGATGTGTAGATTCAATTTTTCCAAAATGCCACAGGCAATGCACTTCAATGACCTATAGTGCAACCAGTTTTTATTGAAAATTTGCAGCAATAAACACTATTGCATTCTTAGCCAATACATGTGTTTTGCTTCTATTCAACCCTAGTTACAATGCCTCCAACAAACTTGCATTCCGATCTGATGTGGTGACTACAAAAAAATTCATATGCACATGATTTGTAACTTGTATTTCAATAATCTTCCAGAAAGGCTTGCAAAGCCTGAAAACCTCAATTACTAGCCTTCAACAATTCCATTTCTACCATTTAGGCAGCTTCTTGGACATGATATTCAAAGACTACCTCCTTTAGGCAGCTTCTTGCTGTTGCTGGACATTCTAAAGATCCTCCTGACATAGTGTCAAGGTAAGCATTTGACAGTTGAACAAACTCGTGAATATTCCTGAGGTAGTAATCTTTTTCTTGCTGCAGGGTCATATTTTCCAACAAACATGTTCCTTTTTAGCATAGTAACATGCTTGCAATTTAAGCCTATTTGTTTCGATGAGACATCAGTCACATTCTGGCATTCACTCACATCAAGCTCCTCAAGCTGAGGGAAAGCTTTAGAAATCTGAGAGATGGAATGGTTTGTGATTCCACTTGATGATGCAACTAATATGCTTTGAATGGTAAAGATACCGAATGGTCTGAGCTGGCCAAACTATGCAAAGTGTGCTCTGCTTTCCTTTGTTTCTCAATCACCCCCGCCTCTCTCCTTTCAAGAGGTGATCACGATTCTCTCCCTTTTGTTCTACGACTTTAGTTCCATCAAACATTGACGTGTTTGAGCAGGATTGGCATAACAAGAATTTTGTTTCTTCTTCTACCACTACGCCTTCAGATCAAAGGCTTTAAAAAACAAACAAGGGGAGAATCATGGTGATGTTGATCATGTTTAAGAGTCCCAGTGTTTGATGAAGCAGTTGATGCACCATTTGCACATTGTCTCTACATAGAAAAGGCTTAAAATGGTGCCGTTCTACATGACCAGTAAAATGTTATACGGAGGCACACATCACGACCATCTTCATCATCATCAGGATCATCATCGTCATCACATCGTCATCATTATTGTCATCATCATCAGCATATTGTGCTTTATGTCGACACGCCTTCAAGCCCCACTGCCTAGTCTGCGCATGGGCGATAATTGGCTAGCTATTGGCTTATCATGGAATTCCAAGCTTGGGATGGTTTTCCTTCACCTTTTTTTTGTTGCTGCTTTGTTTGGTCTAAACTCAGAGTTGCAGCAGATGACCTTACAACATCCTTGGTTTACAGTCTTGTAGCTGTTGATGCTTGTAGCCACACTATTGCAATATTGGTTCACTGCCGGGTTCTGATACCATGAAAAACATTAGAGAGAGAGAGAGAGAGGGACAAAGGTCATGCAAGAAGGAGAGCAGCCATGCTCTCTATTCATCTTCCATTATCTTCCACACACTTATAGTGTTCATACAACCAAACCATATAGAAATAGAGTAACATAATGTAACCATGGTTGAGTCAGTGTGACCCAAAACTTATTCAACTAAGGTAATCAAACCAAACCAAAGGTAGATGAGCTTGAATCTCAACAAATAATTTTTTGTTCTCTTATCTACTATGTACTCTCTTTTTGTATCTCTTGCTCAAATTCTATTTACTACACTGTGTAATTTTTTACATGTTATTCGAGCCCTAAGGGCTCTAGGGATCAAAGAGTACATGAGAGGCAATGGCTTCAATAGGAAGGAGGAGCGATATCAACTTTTGCAAGAAATTCTGGCGCATCAAGAAGCAGTTGTAGAGGTGGTGTTGTTGTACCGACTATTCAAACACTGAGAATTTGTCCACCAACCTTTAGCAAAGGTAAGTTAGATGGTAAAACTATACTTTGTAGAAGTTTAAAATTACTACAATCCTTGATTCTTATGGGCTCTTGGAGGTGGTATTGGTGACTGACATAGAACCACAACTGACCCTCAATCCATCAAATTTGAGTGTGATGATTCCTCCAATCTTCTATGAGCTCGAAAATGAAGGAACATAGATGCACTGTGTGCCTTAGTTACAAGCTGTTTTGATACTGTTTTAACTTTGATTCAACATACAACCAGGGCATCAGAAGTGTGGACTGTACTGAGAAGTTACTACACAACACAAATTCAAACAAGGATTCAAAACCTCGAGAATCAACTAGTAGCATAGAAGTTTTCGGAAGGAGAGATGGTTGAAGCATTCATCACTTGGATTGAGAATTTGTGTGACCAGAGGAGTTAGAGAGGTTAAAAGAATAATCAAAGAGAACCAAACAAGAGAGAAGGAGGAAGGCAACTGAAAGAGAGGAAGAATTGATAAGGAAGGAAGAAGAGGACAGCATGCTAGCAACACGCATGTCAATAGAACAACAGTGTAGACAGGACGAGCTAGGTGCCATGAGCCCATCACAAGATGAAGGCCCAAGCTCAAGTGCCCAAGTTTCAGAGTTCACACTGCCTCCAATGAAAAAAGGCAAGGGAAAGGGCCTAACGGATCCCGTTCCTACTCTCCTAATTCCCACCACCACCCCTACCGTTCCTACTCTCCTAATGCCCACCACCACCCCTACAAACACAACCACCCAAGGCTCCACACCTAAAATTGATGCTAGCAACGTCTTGGCATGGATGCAATTCTTGGTGGATAAGGAAATGGCCCAAGGGGTAGGGGAAGGAACTCCCGAGGTAGGAACTAAGAGACCGGCAACAGCAGACACCAAGTCGAGACAGGACCCTAAGAGGAAGAGGATGGAGACCTCCATGGCATCCATTCCCACGATGATGACGCCACTTGCAAACTATGATGAGTACGTCCAAGAGCTTCTCTCGTAATTAGAAAAAGCAAAAGAGGATAGGAAGGTAGGTGTGGCTAAGTTAGAAGCTAGGAGTCTATGACCGCGTTTCAATTAGAGAAGACCCGCCAAGTAGCTATGTGCTAAGAAGAAATACATGAGCTAAAGGTAAAGCTCGGAGCAAGGAGGACAAAGAAGGAAAGTGGGAAGCAAGGCTGGCTAAGGAGAAATAGAACCTCGTGAGGAGGTAGCAACATATTGATGAGCTAGCAAAGTTGTATGAAGAGCTACAAGAAGAAATGACGAATGTCCAAGACACCACATAGATGCTAGAAGTAGCACGAGAGAAAAGGGAATGCAAGTATCAAAGGGAGATAGAAAACTTGAAAAAAGAGAAAACTTTGGGACAAGAGGAGCAAAAGAGGTTGGAGAGATAGATTAAAGATCAAGAGAAAAGTCTAATAGTCTTGGCTCAAAGACCAAGGGAGAGTCTTGAATAAATGAAAAGAAGAGCAAAAGATTGGGCTAATCATAATCCAAGAAGAGCCAAGGACTTAGTGCACCGTCTGGCCTGTGCTCTTTAGAAGGAGATAAAGTGTTAGCAGAGAACAAGGCAAAGGCCACTCGAGTTTAGAGACCCAACAATGTGCCTTCCTTAACATAATCATGGATATCACTCAAACAGAAGAAGGGGAGGCTATTGAACCATTGAAGAGGAAGCTGGGTATTGCTTGTAGGGCTCTGAGAGTAGGATTGAAAGGTGAGAAGGATCAAAGCTTGCACGGGAGAGAGAGAGAGAGAGAGAGAGAGAGAGAGAGAGAGAGAGAGAGAGAGAGACACTGTGGAAACTCCAACATTTATAGTGTGTGATCGGACCTTCCTTTATTAAAGCTATCACTAAAAGAATAAATAATAAAGTGATGGTGACGGGCGCTCGCCACTTGCATTGTGCAGTGGCGGGTACTGTCATTGTAGTAATACACGGGTGGCTAGGTAGAGGCGCCTTTACCCCCTAACAACCTCCCACTTAAAGGTGAATTTGCCCCAGTGAGGAGTGAAAAGAGAAAAAGAAAAGACGGTACAATGTACACATGGATAATAGGATGAGGAAAAACGTAATCTCATTCAACGCCCATCAATCTCCTAAGAAAGGCAAAGCACTCAGTAGTGAGGCTTTTCATGAGCGCACCGGCATGATTTTTGTCAGTGGAGATCTTGATAAGGTCAGCAGACTTGTCCTACATGACCCCACATATGAAGTGATACCTCACCTCAATGTGTTTCGTCTTCGCATGGAAGACCGGATTCTTGGCTAGCTGAATAACACTCATAGAATCCAAATGCGGCATAGGTATAGAATCAATCCCAAGGTCATGAACCAAATGGCCCAACCATATGGCCTCCTTGCAAGCCTTAGTGGCTGCAATATACTTGGCCTTAGTGGTAGAGAGAGCTGTACACTTTTGAACCCTAGACATCCAAGGACTTTCTACTATTTGCATGTTCTGCATAATCGGACTCTGTGTACCCCACAACTCCTATATCTTGGCTGCCATAGCAAATACACATATCTAATGTGCATTTTAGGTATCTCATGATACCCTTCACGGCATCCCAATGTTTCTTGCCAAGTGTAGCCATAGAGCGTGCCACAACAGCAACTGCAAAGGCAATATTTGGTCGAGTGGCTATCATGGCATACAGTAAACTGCCCACAGCTGATGCATAAGGGATCTTGGCCATCTCGGCCCTCTGCTCATCTGTCTACAGACAAAATTAACTTGTGAAACCTTCACATAGGAAGGTAATAGATAGCCTTCACGTCTTGCATGCAAAAACGCTCAAGGACTTTATGAATGTACTCCCTCTGTGAGAGGTAAAGTAGTCCCTGATGCCTATCGCGATTAATACGCATACCAAGAATGTGAGAGGCATGTTCCAAATCCTTCATCTCAAAGCTCTTCTTCAGTTGAGATTTAAGAGCATCTACCTCATCATGAGCTTTTTGTGCTATCAGTATATCATCCACATAAAGTACCAAAATAAGTAATGAGCCATCACGAGCTATCTTCGTGTAAAGACACAGATCCATAGCACTCTTGTTGTAGCCCTATGATTGCATAAAGGCATCAAACTTATGATACTGCTCTCTAGATGCCTGCTTCAAGCCATAAAGACTTTTCTTCAGCTTGCACACTAGGTGCTCCCTGCTAGGTTCTACAAAGCCCTTGGGATGCTCCATGTAAATCTTATCATGCAAATCCCCATGTAAGAATGTAGTCTTGACATCCATCTGATACATATCCAGGTCAAGTTACGTGACTAAGGCTAAAATCAAGTGTAGGGTGGTCAACTTGACCACAGGAGAAAAGACTTCATCAAAGTCAACTCCATGCTCTTGTTTAAAACCCTTAGCAACAAGACTTGCCTTATAAGCCGGCTTGGGATGCTTAGGGGTACTTTTCAGCTTGTATGCCCATTTGCATGGCAAAGCTGTTTTGCCATTAGGCAATGCAATCAAATCCTAAGTCATCTTCTTATGTTGGGAGTCCATCTCAGACTGCATAGCCCTCTCCCAAGAGTGACTATCACCCTTGCCCATAGCCTCATTATAGGTGAGAGGCTCTCTTGCATCTATAACTAAGACATAATGCATCGAGGGCTCAAATAGATCAGGTGGACGTCTAGCTCTAGTAGACCATCTCATTGCAGGCTCTGCTACATGTCTATCATCCTATCCAACACCTTGGTCATGAGTATTAACTGCTACTGTAGGCTGACCATCTGAATGTGTAGGCTGTACTAGAGCACAGGGATCCTCTTGGAATATAACCCTGCGTATCTTGACCACCTTCTCAGGCTACCTATGCATCTTGTCTTCATGGAAGACTACATCATGACTGTGGATGACTTTTTACACCTGCGAATTCCAGAGGCGGTAACCCATTTCACCTACATCTCCATAGCCAAGGAAAATGCATTTGAAACTCTTAATATCCAACTTACTACGCTTGTCCTTGGGCACATGGTAGAATGCCTCACATCCAAAGACACGTAGATGTGCATAAGATGGAGGTTTCCCAGTCCATATCTCCTCTGCAACCTAGAAATCTAAACCACTGGAAGGTAATCTATTTATGATATGCACAACTGTAGTGACTGCCTCAGCCCAAAAGTTCTGTGGTAGGCTTGCATAGCAAAGCATACTGTATACATGCTCCTGGATGGTTCCATTCATTCGCTCAACCAAAACATTCTGGGTGGGATATAGGGGGCGATCAATTGACGCTTAATACCCCTCTCATTACATAGTTGCTCAAAGGAACGCGACACATATTCTTCCCCATTGTTAGTTCTAAGGCATTTCAACCTATGCCCAATCTGGTTCTCAACCAATGCAAGCCATCTCTGAAACATAGCCAAGACATCTGAATTAAGCTTAATTGGGTAAGCCCAGACTTTACACGAAAAATCATCAATGACCGTCACAAAATACTTTGCACCACCCATAGACTGATAGGGCATGGGTCCACAGACATCCAAATGTACCAATGCTAAGGGCTCACTCATGCGTGTCCTACCAGACTTCTTATGTGTATTCCTGGTCTGCTTGCCATAAAGACAATGCTCACATGAATCAAAATATGCATAGTCAAGGGGCCGTAAGTACTGCAAACTAGAAAGCATTTTCATTCTCTTCAAAGACATATTGCCCAAATGGGCATGCCAAAGAGATATATATGGGATGGAACCCACTAAAAAAACATGATCAATAGAGGATCCAACAATTACAAGAGGATAGAGGCTGCCAACCTTGGCACCTCTAGCAAGCATAAGTTTGCCACCACGGGTGATCCTTTAGGCAGAATCCCCAAAAGAAACATGAAACCCATCATCATCAAGCTGTCTTGCAGACATAAGACTGCGTGTAAGTGCATGTACATGGCATACATCTTGTAACAGAAAAGTACTGTCAGTAGAGAACTGCAGTCATACATCCCCAATGCCAACAATAGCAAGTGACCTGTCATCACTCAAGCAAACTGAATACCAGAGACAGTGTGGTAGGAGTGAAACCACTCAGGGCATGGTGTAACATGAAATGAAGTACCAAAATCCAAAATCCAACACTGCACATACATAGAGTGAACCTCGGTCAACGACATAACATCACAAGAACTAGTTGCAAGTATGTACTCCCCATTAGAGTCATCAATCTACATGACATTTATCTCCTCGATTTTCACACTGGATTTCACAGGTACCATACTGCGATCAGAGGATTTTTCATGTACTTTTTCTTTCCCCTCCTCTTTGCGCAACTCATGACACTATGGGCATATATGACCCTTCTTGCCACAATGATGACATGCCACATTAGCATTTCTTCCAAGAGACTTGCTACGCAACTTACCATGCAACTTAGACCTAGACTTCTGCAAGTCTCTGCCACAGCCATTCCCACGGTCATTCTTGCCATTACCATCTTTGCCTCTAACAGTTAAAGCATGCAACACATGAGAGGCATCCAAGTTCTTACGGTTGATCTCTTCCTTGTAGAAGAGCACTCTCCACATCAAGCAAGTTCAAAATAGTAGTAGGCGCATATAAGACAGTGCGGAATACATCCCATGACTCACAAAGTCCCAAGCAAAAAACAACGGAGTAATCTCATCATTGAAGGTAATGCCTTGAGAAGTTTTCTTGACAAAAACATGGAATTGGCTCAAATGAGCAGAAATTATCATATTCTCCTTCATGCACAGGTCCATAAGTTGCTTCAACCAATACATTTGACTTACTGGACTTTTCTTGTCATAGAGGTTCTTGATCTTATCCCAAAGCTTCCAAGCACTATGTGCTTCCTTAACCACATTGTAATACACCTGTTCAGTGAGAAACAAGATGAGAAAGGACTTTCATAACTCATCAAGCTCATCCCATTCGTCATCAGTCATAGTTTTAGGCTGCTCACCATACATCCGTAGTGGCTTTATCTGTGATTTTTGCACCAGTACTTGCCAAAATTGGCTCTTCCAATAGGCATGATTTTTATCATCAAGCTTAGTGATATTGAAGATAGCACTATCAGTGGAAGAAGATACCATACAATAGTCCAAAACGGTGCAGATAGTGCAAAATTGCTTGTTGTTTTCTGATGAAACAACCAAAATACCACCAAAACCAAGGCAAAATGTCCATGAGCTGATAACTAATGGTGTTTTCCACCAAGTACCATCAAAATTACATTAAATTAGGATGATTCATAATGAAAATTCCATGCCAGTCCATGCATAATTGCTTGCTGTAATAAATTACAGCTAGGTATAATGAGAGCAAACTGTAGGCAAAATGAATGCACCAAGTCAACCACTGACTGTCAAAGCATAACCAACATCAAGTGGGCATAAATCAACATGTGACAGTCCTACAAACATCGACCAAACACCCAAGCATGTCAAATGAATCTGCTAGTAAGCTGGCACACTCCTTGTGTAACAGGGCAAAGTTTACACAACACTGGCAAGACCTGACACAAAGAGGTGTACGCTCAAGGAGTGCAAAGCCCAAATCAGCCCAAGTACATCTGTCAGGACCATGGCATATTAACCATGCAACATCCAAGTGAAGATCCCAGTCTCAAGTATCTGAATGCTTAAGTAGCGTAAACCGCCCTCTCAATGTCTTTCAAGCATATCAAGATGCTCCCACTAGCACAAAAATTGTAAATATCAAGCAAAGAAGCTCAACAAGGGTATATGATAGCACCAGTGCCAGAAGATCCAAGATCAAGCATCAATAAGACCTGCAGGCCATATAGCATCTGTCTATAGCATCCATAGACATCAAGTACATCCAAATGGTAACTCTGGCAAGCCGACAAATAGCCAAAGTAAGCTCTAGGCAATTAATTGTCAAGCCAACACAAGGCTCAATAGCATCCAACTCCAAACAATGTAACGGACATGTAGTATTGGCATAGGCCAAGCATGTTAGGACTGGTCAAACATAAGTAAAGTACATGCCATAAGTATATCAGAGATGAATATCCAAATGCTATGTGAAGTGAGCTCAAGCTCAACTAATGATTCGAGAGCAAATCCAAGCTCTATGTCGATCCCCGAGAGTCACTACATCAATGTATATAGCCAAGACATAGCGCGAATGCAACAGGCATATCCAAACATAAGCAAAAGAGCTCCAGCCTTCAATATTGCAGTAGCAAATAAATGTCTAAAACTGAGCAAACAGTGGCTCAATCCAAGCTCAAAACCATAGACAAACCATAGGTATACTTTCCCATATGTATAGGCACCAATCGGGCACTATTGGGCATCAAATGACTATGTAACATGAGCATAAAGTGTGGTGACAGAGGGCTGGCTTGTTTTGTGCTACCTATGGACTATGTAAAAAAATCAATGACTGAGAAAATTCAGCCCCAAAAGCATCTCATATCATAGGCGTACATTCTCCTAACATTCGAGGACCATTCAGAACGACCCGAGCAATCAATGTCAATGCCAACCAAGCATAAACATAAAGTGCTGATGTAATACTATTTGTGGTTGCCTGTGGACTATAGAAAATAGTCCTAGACTGAGGTAAATTATTCCACAAATCAATGCCAATGATAACCACCAATATCGAGCATCAAGGGGGCGTTTCCAAGTGCCAAATGAAGTGTTTTCAAGCTATCAATGAGTGCCAAGGGAGGGTTGCAAATCTTCAATCTGGCCCAAACTGATCTGGGGCCTGTGGAAAGAGGGCTAGGTAAGGTCAAGGCAAGGTGGAGGAAGTAGTCAAGGACCCCCAGGGACTCCCTCTTGAAGGGCAAAGTCACTGATAGAGAGTAGGCATCACAAGAAGCAAGAGGACATGCCTCTCCTGCTTCACAAAACCTGTGGACTAAAGTAAAATAACAAAAGAGAGCTCCAATACCTCTGAAGGAATGCCCTGAGAGTACCCAAATGGTCCGGGTAGGTACTTGGGAGGTCAAGGAGTGATCGGAGCTTGAAGGAGTTAGATATGGCTGTCGGGAAGGAGACCCAATGAGTCTAGGTAATCAATAGGAGGCTGAAGGAGTCACGAACCAAGTCAGAATGCTCAAGCAACCATGCTCTAATACCATTTGAAAGGTGAGAAGGATTGAAGATTTCATGGGGGAGCTATGGCAGGAGAGCAAGAGCAAGAGAGAGAGAGAGACTCACAATGTGGGAACTCCAACAGTCACAATGTGTGATTGGGCCTTCCTTTGTTCAAACTATCACTAAAAGAATAAAGAATAAAGTGATAGTGATGGGTGCTTGCCGCCTGTAGTGTGCAGTGGCGGGTACTATCAGTGTAGTAATACAAGGGTGGCTAGGTAGAGGCGCCTTTTCCCCCCAACAAGAATTGTATATGTGAGCACAACCAATGGGTGTCAGTCTCAGCCTCGAAGAATAGAGGAGTTATCTACTAAGGGTAGGCTTTGACCCCACAAGAAGTGGATGCCCTAGGGTTTGTTGAGGAAGTAAAATAGGAGAATAGACAAGAGGAAGAGGCAGGAACAAGTATTGAGATGGGACCTCAACAGGAAGAACTCGTCCCACTGCCCCCTTCCCCTCGATGAGAAGAGCAACAACAGGTGGACACCTCTGTAGAAAGGAAAGATTCACTTAAAAGGAAAAGAGAACAGATGGTAGAGCAAGCACGTAGGAGGCTGAATGCTCAACCAGAAATAGTGCCAACAACACCTATCCCACCAAGCCAAGATATTTGCTCGTAAGCCCTTTGACTTTAATTTCTAATTTCCCACCAACTTATGTAGAGTATTGCCAGTCAAGGTGGTGGAAGAGGTAATTAATGTCGAAAGCAAGCTGGGGGAAAAATGGATATCCGAGAGGGCACAGAACCCTATCTTATGGGGGACAAAGGACCCAGATTTTTGGCAAAACAAAGTTTTTAAAGTACCCAGAGTAGTGAAGGGCTATGAATGCCAACCAACGTGGAGAAGGCGCATTTTTTATGTAAATATGGACACCTCGATGGCATTTTGAACACCCTACCCTTTGAAAAGGAATACTTCAACTTTCATGCCATATCCAATAAGGGTAGGAGTGGATTTTAATCTAAGCATCCACGGCAGATATGACTTTCCATGGGTCTATAATGTGAATGATACTAAACCCGAAGAAGCCCTAGTCTTCATGGACCTATACAACTCAATAGTCTACTTTATCGATGACTTCTCTTCTTTCCCCAATCCCACTTTCATCACCACGTGTAACTATCTTAGGTTGCTTAGGATACTACTAAGGCAGGATTTGAGACCACAAGAGCATCGCCTCCCAGCCCTCTTTTTTTATCCCAATGCATAGACAGCTACGCTATGGCTAGATTAATAATGCGAGTTGCTCTACTTTCCTCATTTTTCCTAGCCCTCTTAAAAGATACGAATGATAGCTGCTTCACCTGGTGCAATCATCCATTTCTTTCCATCACCACTCTCCAAGTACGTTTGAACCTCAAAGGGTACATGTAGAGCTATAAATTCCTTGAAAAATCTCTTAAGCCCCTAGAACCACCCTCTCACAACTCGAATGATGAAGACTATCTTCTCGTCATGTTTATGTTTTTTTTTTTTAAAAAGAGAAGAAAATCACAAGAAAAAGCAACCAAATCACCTCATTGCACATAGGCCACATCCAGTACACCTAGGGGTTCTCAAGTTAGGAACGTCTGGTGGCTTCGATTGGTCGGCTCCATCCTTAACCCGCTAGCCTATTTTGATTCCCCACTTCACACTTAGGGCACCTCAAGTTCAAGATGAGATGGCATAACTAATGGATTTTTTGAAGCTTATGCTACTAGTCTGGCAAAACCCTTGACAATCCTATGCCAGCAACTTTGGGAGACTAGAATTATGCCCACCTTATCAAAGGTGGGAGTCATTAAGCTAATTGTGAAAGTGTTGTTGCCCTCTATGCTGAAACATTGGCTCATTGAATCTATGTATAAGATTTTCTCTAAATTCATAGCTAATGGCCTCCAAATCACGTCCATGGCCTTGTGCACCCTCATTAGTATGGGTCTATCAAGGGCATGAATATCTTGCACAATGTATTGAATGTTCAACCAGCCATTGACTAGGCAAAGAAGTCTAAGTAGGAAAGTAGTGCTAGCTCAATTGGAACTTGAAAATGGATTTGATTACTTGGATTTATCTTTTGTGGTAGAGCTTATGCATGTTATGGGTTTTGGTCCGCATATGTCATATCTCATACACACAATAGCATGGATGTCTCCTCATAGGTCATGCTGAATCATGGGATCATTGAGCCATTGACTCTTGCATGCTTAGTGAGTCATGGTTGCCCTTTTTGAACCCCTTATAGTTTTCCCTAATAGTCCATCCAATCCTCTCCATGCTCTCTCATTTAGTGGACACAAGATAGTTGCCTAGTCTCTCTCTTCCCTTTGGCAAGGCTAATCATTAGCAAATGAATTTCCATGATTCTCAAAGAAGAATGAGAAAACTTCCACAAGGCATTGGATGTATGGAAGGCTTTTTTGCCATGCCTCTAGTCTTTATATCAATGCAACCAAATTTTCCCTCATTAATTGTACTAAATCAGATTTCTAGACTTTACAATGACAAGGTAAAGTGATCCCCTATGGGAATGTTATGCAACATTGGGGCTACCCCCTCTAGGGGTTGATGTTCATCCCAAGCAATTGTTACAATGGATTTTCCAGAAATTGGAGGCTAAGTTTCTTTACTAGAAATTTGAGGCTTGGCCTTTCTATGTTTACCTTAAAGTGGTAGAGTCCGTCATGCTTCTCATGCTCACTTATTTTTTGCTACTCTTTCCTTGGATTTCCTCTACCTAAAATTATGGGTGGTGGTGCTAACACCATATTAGAGATTTTGAGGGCACGACTTCCATACCTATCTCCCGAAGCTACACACCTGCACCATGCACTACACGGAGAGGTAGATACACCCCTTAAGAACTGCACAACTTGTTTTGCAAGTTAAGATCACGTCGTATCGACATTGGAGGGCACGAGGAGGGATCCATCCAACACCATCTTCAATTTCAAGGACAGATCCATCCATCTGTCATTCTCCAAGAAGGATCCATCCAACATCATCTTCAATTTCAAGGACAGATCCACCCATCCACATTTTCTAAGAAGGATCCATCCAACACTATCTCCAATTTCAAAGGACAGATCCACCCACCATCAGTGTTAGGGAGGGAGCCGCCCTAACACCATCTTCAATTTCAAAGGGCAGATCTATCCAACACCATTCTCAGCAAGGGCTTGTATACAAACTCAAAAGCCACTTGGCTACATCCACCCCGCTTTCCAACTACTGCCCAGTAGTACCATGGGACTGGCACTCGGCTAGGAGGGCGGTAATGTTAACCTTAGCAAAAGAAAAAGTGAAAATTTTGAAAAATTACAGAGCTAAAAGAGACATCCTAGAAGGAAATTGGACTTGGAAGAGCCCAAAAGCATAGGCATGGCCACGAGAAGTCCAAGGCACAACCACATGCAGCCCATTAAGTGCTAAAAAAGAGAAGGTGCACCTTTGAATGTAAAGTGAAAAAAGAGGGAGAAAGACGCGCAACGGAGAGTGGACAGCATGGGATATGGAGGCTCAAGCATTCTTCATTCTCATCTTCTTCAATATTCTCCCACACTTATCTCCAACAACAGTCCACTCACTAAAGTGGTATCCTCAAAAGATAGATGCCCCCAAACTTAAGGACACTTTACATACAACAATATGATAAGGCTTAGACTATGCCTTAGACTTTTGGCTTATTTCTCAACACTCCCCCTCAAGCTCAAAATGAGCTTGCACACATAAGACTCCAAGTGCACTCCTGAAGTACTCAAACTTATCTTTACCTAATACTTTGGTAAAGATATCAGCAACTTGATCATTGGCCTTCACATGGACCAAGTCAATCTCTCCATCAATGACTTTTTCTCTAATGAAATGATAGTGCACTTCTATATGTTTTGTTCTTGCATGATAGATTGGGTTCTTTGCCAACATAATGCTGCTAACATTGTCACAATACATAATAACTCCACCATCAATCTCTATCCCTATGTTATATAGGATCAATCTCAACCATGTCTGCTCACATACTGCCAATGCAATGCCTCTATATTCTGCTTCAGTGCTTGATAAAGCAACTGTAGGTTGCTTCTTGCTGCTCCAACTTACCATGGCTGATCCAAATGAGAATGCATAGCCACTAGTAGATCTTCTATCCATAGAGCTACCTGCCCAGTCTGCATCTGAGTATCCAAACAATGTAGGCTTGATTCCTTTTTCATAAAACAACCCAAATCCAGCTGTCTTTTTCACATATCTAAGAACTCTTCTTACTACATCCAAATGTGATTTGCATGGTTTCTGCATAAACTGACTTACCAATCCAACAACGTAACTCAAGTCTGGTCTTGTAATGGTCAAGTAGATAAGACTACCAACCATATTTCTGAACATAGTAACATCCTCAACATAAGATCCATCATCCATCAACTTAGCATTTTGATCCAATGGTGTATCAACCGGTTTATTTTTTCAACATCTCCAATGCATATTGCCTTTGTATCAGCCATATACCATGAGTGTCAAGAATCGCGTGGTGGAGGGGGTTGCTCAAGATGCTGCGCCGAACACACACAGAATGCACAAGGAGAAGCTCACTCAAGAGACAAGAAGAGAGATGGAGGCCAAAACGTTTTCTTGCTGATTTCTTCTTCGTCTTCCACACACTTTACAATGTACACAAAGTATAGATAAGATACAACATAAAAGGAAAGTGGCCTACTAAGTCAAACAATGCATAACCGACTACACTAGTCGACTGGCGCTATAACTATGCCAGCTGTAAATAGGTGTAACAACCTGAATATAATAAGTAATGAGTCAGTGGCCATGTGAGAGTCATAATGACCACCGACGTGCTAAGTGTAGACGTGTGGACCCATCTAACCAGGCGGTCCATCATCCATGTCCACATGTGTTGAGCTTGCCATCTCAACACTCCCCCTCAAGCTCAACTGTATCTCTGCAACTCCAAGTAAGCTTCGAAACTTTTGAAGCTTCTCTGTACCCAATGCCTTCGTGAAGATATCAGCTATCTGATCCTGTGTGCTGACATACACCAAGTCAATCTCACCTGCTAGTACCTTCTCTCTCACAAAGTGGTAGTGTACCTCAATATGTTTTATCCTGGCATGGAACACAGGGTTCCTAGCCAACTGTATACTGCTCATGTTGTCACAATAAATGACAACTGGACCTTCCACCTGCACATCCAAATCAGCCAGTAACTTTTGCAGCCATACTACCTCACATGCTGCAACAGCAGCACCTCTATACTCAGCCTCTGTACTCGACAAAGCAACTGTAGATTGCTTTTTGCTGCTCCAAGCAACTGCTGCACTACCAAGAGAGAACATGTATCCGCTGGTAGATCTTCTATCAGACATACTACCAGCCCAATCTGCATCTGTGTATCCAAACACCTGTACATCTGTACCTGCCTCATAGAAAAGTCCATAATGTAATGTGGACTTCACATATCTCAATATGCGTCTGACTCCATCCAAATGTGGCTTTCTAGGTACTTGCATAAACTGACTCACAAGACCAACAGCATAGCTCAAGTCTGGCCTTGTAATGGTCATGTAGATCAAACTCCCCACTATCCTTCTGAACATAGTAGGGTCTTCTATCTCATCCCCAACATCAGCACTCAGCTTTACATTCTGCTCCAACGGGACTGAAAGTGGTTTGCATGCAGTCATACCATACTTGGACAACATATCCAAGCCATATTGTCTTTGGGACAGCCATATACCATCATCACATCTGATCACCTCAATGCCAAGGAAGTACCTTAGCTCACCTAAATCCTTCATCTCAAACTTCATCTTCAAACAGCCCTTGACTTCAGCAATCCCACTATCACTATCACCTGTAATAATCAAGTCATCCACATAGATGACTATGATGACCAAACCTGCATCTCCTTTTCTCACATAAAGTGAGTGATCAGCATCAGAAACATAAAAACCAATATTGACAAGATACTCTCTAATCTTGTCAGACCATGCTCTTGGTGCTTGCTTGAGCCCATAGAGTGCCTTCTTCAACCTGCACACATACGTGGGATGCTCTAAATCTTCATAACCTGCTGGCTGATCCATATACACTTCTTCCTGCAAATCACCATGCAAGAAGGCATTCTTTACATCCATTTGCTGCAACCTCCAACCTTTGGCTGCTGCCAAAGAAATCACACATCTGACAGTTGCCATCCTAGCAACTGGACTGAAGGTTTCATCATAATCTATGCCATATGTTTGGGCATAGCCTTTTGCAACCAGCCTAGCTTTGTACCTGCTAATAGAACCATCTGCATTGTGCTTAATCTTATAAACCCACTTACATCCAATAGCTTTCTTTCCCTTTGGCAATGATACTAGATCCCAAGTCTTATTGGCCTCTAATGCAGCCATCTCCTCATCCATTGCTGCATCCCAATGAGCATGACCAACAGCCTCCTCAAAACATGTGGGCTCAACATCCTCAACTAGTTTCACCATATAAGCATAATGGTGAGCTGCATAACCCTCAAAACCAAATCTTTTAACAGGGTATCTCACCCTGCTAGACTTGCGTACCACTGGATCACTCAATGGAGTCTTTGCATTAACACGTGCTCTCTGCACACCTGGAGTCCTCACTGAAGGAATACCAAGCTCATCATCCAAGCTCTCTGAGCCACTGGAGTCTCCATCAAGAACTGCATCAATGCCTTCTGACACCTTATTCTTTCCTTTGTCTTTACCTGTAGTGCTACTAGATGCACCCGAAGATGTAGAGATACTCCTTAGTCTCCCAGACCAAGGACTACTAGATGATGTCTCTGGTCCACTAAGAGTCCGTGATTCTTGCTTTTCAGCCTGCACATGAGTGTCATGATCATCATCAACATCCAACGCATCACCACTAGATGCATACCAGCTGCTCATTTCATCAAAGATGACATCCCTGCTCACTCTGAACTTACATGTGATAGGGTTGTAACAGCGATACCCTTTCTGCTCTAAAGAGTATCCAATAAAGATACACTTTTCAGCCTTTGGATCCAGCTTCTTCCGCAACTCATCTGGCACATGAACATACGCAATGCAGCCAAACACTTTCAAGTGTGAAACATCAGGCTTCTTACCTGTAAAACATTCTTCGGGGGTCATACCATGAACTGCAGCTGTGGGAGTTCTGTTCATAATATAAACAGCAGTATGAACAGCCTCAGACCAAAAATGCTTAGGCATATTCTTTTCAGCCATCAAGGCACGTGCAACTTCTGCAATATGCCTGTTTTTCCTTTCTGCAACCCCATTTTGCTGTGGGGTATACCTGCATGTGAACTGTCTCTTTATCCCATGAGACCTCAGAAAATCACTGAACTCATTTGAGAGGTACTCTCCCCCTCCATCTGACCTCAGGCACTTTACTTTCAAGCCTGTTTCTCTTTCAACTGCAGCCTTGAAAGTTCTAAAGTGCTCAAAAGCTTCACTCTTTTCCTTCATAAAATATACCCACAGCTTTCTAGAGCAATCATCAATGAATGTGACAAAGTATGAACTGCCTCCAAGAGATACATTTTGTGTAGGCCCCCAAATGTCTGTATGCACAACATCAAGGATATTTCTGCTTACATCTTTGTCATGTGAAAAGGGTTGTCTTGCCTGCTTACCAAACTGACATGCTTCACATACCTTCTGAAATTCTGCAACTTTAAAAGTAGGCAAACCTGTAACCAACCCTTTGGACTGCATTAATTTCAGCCTTTGTACATTTGCATGTCCAATGCGTTTGTGCCAAATTTCAATGTCTGCAACAACACCTTTTCCTTTGGCATACATAGCCGCATTCATAGTAGGAATTCCAGCATCTAGAGTGAACATACGTCCAACTCTACTTCCCTTTGCTACCAACCTGCACTTGTCATTGAAGTCTTCTACAAAGCAGCCCTTTGCATTAAATCTGACTTGCAGCCCTTGCTCTACCATTTGACCGACTGACACCAAGTTCTTTGTAATAGATGGCACATGTAATACATATGAAAGACTCTTTGTCTTACCATCATGCAAGGACAAGGGAACTTTTCCAATGTGTGAAATTGGGTGGCATGAGTCATCACCCGTCTGCACATAACCTGCATTCTGCAAATCCTGCATCTCTCCAAACCATTCTGCATGGCTGGTCATATGATTGGATGCACCTGAATCAACATACCAAACATCTTCATGTGTTCCCTTTCCTGTAACAGCATTCAGCATATGCTGCATAACGAACAAACGTTCATTTTTGTCTTCATTCTGTCGTGAAGACGATGCATAGTTTCCTTGCTGCAACTTACCACTGCGGATATCATCTCTCTTAGCATAACATTGGGCTGCAATATGACCTGTTTTGCCACAGTAGTGGCACACAATACCAGAGTTGTTAGAACCGCTGTTCTGCCATCCACCTCTTCCTCTAAAGCTCCCCCTGCCTCTAAAGTTACCACGACCTCCTGAAACCTGCATATCGCCAAATTGCTGATTCAATCTGTTTTGCTGGTTGTCACTACCACGTCCTGTACCACGGCCTCTTGAAGAGAACCTGCCACGTCCCCTTCCAGAACTGGAGTAGAAAGCTTGGACCTGTTCACCACTTCTTTCAGATGTCTCACTCTGCATGTTGATCTCTTCAGTGATCATAAGGGAGACCAATTCATCGAAATCTGGAAATGGCTTTCTGACATATACGGAAGTTACAAAAGACTTCCAAGCCTTTTCATTGTTAAGTCCACCCAAGGTAGACGACACCAAATCATCATCATCGGGCATTGCATCAATCGCTGCCAATGCATCTGCAATGCTTCTTACTTTCAGTGCATACTCATTGATAGACATCTTCCCTTTCTTCAATGTATTCAACTCTTGCTTGAGTTGAATCTTTCGTGCCTTTGTATTTACAGAAAACATACTTTCAAGTATGGTCCAAGCTGCATATGCATTCTCTGCATTTCTAATGTGTCCCAGCATGTTATTGTCAATTACTGCAGACAACCAATACATGACCTTCTTGTCTTTTGCATTCCATTCCTTTCGTGCCTTTGTCTCTTCTACAGTTGGAGGATCACTCACCTCCGGCTCCTTTTCTTCACCTGAAACGAACTCGTAGAGGCCTTTTCCAATAAGGAAGTTCGTGACACGAAACTTCCATGATGGGTAGTTGTTCTTGTCGAGCTTCTCAATGATGGGGCTTCCACTATTCTCTGCCATTATCACAAAACTAATACCAAACAGCAAGCAAATCTTCTGCAACCCTTGACCTGTAGTGCACAGCAATACACCAGACAGCCTTTTTTACTGTCTGCTCAACAATACATGCAATCTGCAACCTTTTTGCAGATAAACCTTGTGTTTACTCACTAGTAAACACCTTTGAACTTACAGATCTGAAATCTGTAACCTGCGCACCCACGTTCGGTCAATACAGTCGAAGTCACAGTGTATCTCGAAACTGCTGTCCGCAACCTTGCGGCTCTAAAACGGGCCCTGAAACGGCCTCAAATGCCCAAAATCTCTGCGGGTAAGCCCTTTAATGCGGGTAAGCCCTAAAGGGCTTACCTGCAGAATACACAGCGCTCTTCGCGCACACCAAATCTCACTGCAATCTGAGATTTTTGCTCTGCCTTGCTTCCGGTGCCTCCACAGGCACTACCCAAGAGAAAGAGTGGAAGGATGGGAGAGCTTCTTACCCGTGGCTTGCTTGCTCGAACCTTGCTTCTTCTCCTTTGCTTCAACCTTTGAAATCAGCCTCTCTCAGTGGTGCGGCTCTGATACCATGTCAAGAATCGCGTGGTGGAGGGGGTTGCTCAAGATGCTGCGCCGAACACACACAGAATGCACAAGGAGAAGCTCACTCAAGAGACAAGAAGAGAGATGGAGGCCAAAACGTTTTCTTGCTGATTTCTTCTTCGTCTTCCACACACTTTACAATGTACACAAAGTATAGATAAGATACAACATAAAAGGAAAGTGGCCTACTAAGTCAAACAATGCATAACCGACTACACTAGTCGACTGGCGCTATAACTATGCCAGCTGTAAATAGGTGTAACAACCTGAATATAATAAGTAATGAGTCAGTGGCCATGTGAGAGTCATAATGACCACCGACGTGCTAAGTGTAGACGTGTGGACCCATCTAACCAGGCGGTCCATCATCCATGTCCACATGTGTTGAGCTTGCCATCTCAACAATGAGGTGTATCAATAACCTCAATACCCAAGAAGTATCTCAACAACCCAAGATCCTTTATATCAAACTCTTTATGTAACCCATACTTGACTTCAGTAATCTCCTTCTCAAGTGTACCTGTAATAATGAGATCATCAACATAGATAACCACAACAACCATACCATCTTCTGTATGCCTCACATAAAGTGAATAATCAGCTTTGCTCTGTTGAAATCCCATACTGCATAAGAATTTGCTGATTCTATCACACCATGCTCTTGGTGCTTGCTTCAGCCCATATAAAGCCTTCTTCAACCTGCATACATAATATGGGTATTCTGGATCTACATAGCCCTCTGGTTGATCCATGTACACTTCCTCTTCTAAATTGCCATTCAAAAATGCATTTTTTACATCCATTTGATAAAGCCTCCAACCATAGATAGAAGCCAAAGCAATTACTGATCTTACTGTTGTCATTTTAGCTACTGGACTGAATGTTTCTTCATAGTCCAAACCATAAGTTTGTGCATATCCTTTTGCAACTAGCCTTGCTTTATACCTTTCAAGAGAACCATCCGACTTACATTTGACCTTATAAACCCATTTACATCCAATGGACTTCTTGCCATAAGGTAGTTTCACCAAATCCCAAGTCTTGTTTTTCCTTAGTGCATCCATCTCTTCATCCATTGCTTGTCTCCACTCTTTGCTCTCTACTGCTTCTTCAAAGCAAGTAGGTTCCACATATTGTACATAAGAAACCATGTATGCATAATGCATCTTCATGAACCCATTATAAGTCAATCTATCAACTGGATACCTTACTCTTTCTGACCTTCTCAATCGAGGCGCACTATCGTGTGTCTCATCTGATCTAGCATGTGGTGGCACATACTTTCCTGCACTTCTAGTGCCAGGTGTTTTAACATGCGGAATCCCATACTCATCATCTATAGATTCATCTTCTGAACTTTCAGTCATTGGTCTCTTACCTTTTGCAACTTCTACACTCCTTTGTGCATTTCTCAATCTATCACTCCATGGACTGTAGCTACCACTACTTTCCATATTCTCTTGAGGTCCTGAAGCATCTTCCACATGCTGATTTTCAGCCTTGTTGTTTGCTGAAATTTTCCTTCCATAGCCATTATCATCATTGCTTTCATAAGAATCAACATCCACTACAATTTTGGGCTTGTACCATGATTCATATTCATTGAATTTGACATCCCTGCTTATGTATACTTCCTTACTCACTGGATCATAGCATTTGTATCCCTTCTTCATCAGGATATCCAAGGAAAATGCATTTTATAGCCTTAGGTTCCATCTTCTTCCTCAAATCATCCGGAACATTAACATAACATACACATCCAAAGACTCTAAAGTATACAACAGTAGGTTTCATGCCATACATTCTCTCATATGGTGACATATTATGAATCAAGGCTATAGGTGTTCTATTCATAATGTGAACTGCAGTATGCACTGCTTCTGCCCAATATGACAATGGCATATTCATTTGGTTCATCATTGCCCTTGCAACCTCTGCAATAATCTGATTCTTCCTTTCAGCCACACCATTTTGTTGAGGTGTATACCTGCATGTCAATTGCCTTTTGATACCATGATCTCTCAAGAAGTCACAAAACTCATATGACATGTACTCTCCACCATTATCTGACCTCAAACATTTTATGTAGCATCCAAACTGCTTTTCCACCATAGATTTAAATTCCAAGAACTTTTCAAATGCTTCACTTTTATGCTGCATAAAGTACACCCAAGTCATCCTACTGAAATCATCAATGAAAGTAATATAGAATCTACATTTTCCGCTCATGGAAACATTCTGACATGGGCCCCAAATATCTGTGTGTATTATTTCCAAAGGATAGCTGCTTATTCTCCCCTCTTTGAAAATGGCAATCTGGACTGCTTGCCAAATTGACAAGCCTCACATACATGATCAAAATTTACATATCCTAAATGCGGTAGACCACGGACTATCTGTTTTGATTGCATTTGCTTCAATCTTTGCAAATTAACATGACCAATCCGTCTATGCCATAATTCCATATCCTTATCTTGCCCATGTCCTCTCTCAACATACATAGAGTTTTGAATCACTGGAGTACCTGCATCCAAGGCAAACAATCTCCCTTTCTTTCTACCATGAGCAATCACCCTGCCAGTTCTCCCATTATGGAATTGTTTAATGAAACATCCAAACTTATTGAATCTCACTTGCAATCCTTGATCTGTCATTTGACCAACCGATGCTAGGTTCTTAGTTATTGTGGGCACATAAAGTACATCACCAAGCTTGTTCTCAATCCCATCTTTAGTAACAAGTGGCATACTACCAATGTGAGTAATTTTGTGTAAAGTATCATCACGAGTGGCAACATATTCATCATTTTGCACTTGCTCCTTGCTGTCAAACCACTCAGCATGATGAGTCATGTGGATTGTAGCTCCTGAATCCAAAAACCAGTCATTCTCACGAGGAGGATGAGTCATGCTCCCAAGCACATGCTCCATAGCAAATAAATGACCTCTAGGCGATCCACCTCTAGGTCCATAACCTGTACCACCATAAGTGCCTGCATAGTGGCCATATTGGGTCCTTCCACGACCCCTAGACATAGCATTTTGTTTTTGATAACAATCCCTCTCAAAGTGACCAAAATTTCCACAATAATGACAAGTGCCATCTCTCTGTGAAGAAGGACTAGACCGTCCTCTACCTCTAGGGAAAGATCTCCCCCTGCCTCTATGCATGAAGTCACCACGACCAAAGTTGCCTCTTCCATGAGCAAAACCATAATTACTACAACCAGGTGAAGAGCCTTTAGCTCTAGATGAGCTGCCATGACCTCTTTGGTGATAGAAAACACTATCTCCACCTGCATTTTTGCCACTGCTAGATGCATTCAATCCCAACTTGATTTCTTCTGTAAGTAGCAATCCAATAAGCTCCTCAAAGTCAGGCATAGAGCCTCCCCTAACAGAAATAGAGGTATCCAAAGATTTAAAAGCTGGTCCAAGCCCATTTAATGTTACTGACACTAAATCATCATCATCAACTGGTGCATTAATGGATGCAAGGTCTTCTGCAATTTGCTTGATTTCTACCACATAGTCACTGATACTGCGATTGCCTCTCCATGCACCATGTAATCTCTGCTTAAGTTGTATCTTATGAGCCTCTGTACATGTTCCATACATTTTTTCTATGATTTCCCATGCCTCCTTACAAGTACTTGCCTTTTTGATATGAGGAATCAATGTTTCTGAAATACATATGGAGATCCAATGCAAAACCTTCCTATTCTTCCCAGTCCAATCCTTGTACGCTTTCTTTTGCTCTTCAATTGGATGTTCGGGAACTTCTGGACATTCATCATCACCTGTTATGAGATCCCATAGACCTCTACCCATCAAAAAAATTTCCATCCTATAGGACCAAACACTATAGTTGTCTTTGGTCAATTTGTCCCCCACGATCTGAGTGATTTGTGCCATGTTGGACATTATGACTGCTGCAAATTTAGAAGAATACAATAATACAATCTGTCCAGAAGTGGTATTCAGCAATATGACTGTCATACATGTGTCCAAGAACAGTTATATACATCCATCCATGATGCCAACATGTCATACATTCAGTTCCCAACAAGAAACATGGGCGGCTTAAAGTTGACCATTTTTCCTACACTTTTTCTGTAGTTTTTCATGCCAGACTGGAAGTGCATATCAAGAGGAAGCTGCAGAGATTTTCATGGAATCTTTTGAGCAAAATTTGGCCTTCAAATTGCCTCCCGTAAATTGCATAGAAACTGCCCTTCTCAGCTCCAAAACAACTAGTTCAAGTTCTTCTGTAGTGTGAAATCCTTTGACTGTGAACCAGTTTACCAGTTAACTAGTTCCATCTTCCTCCAGTATGAACATGGGTTCCAAAATATCTAGTTCAATGCATACAAGTGTGAACAGGGGTAATTTAAGAGGGCCTTAAGCCTTTGTAATAAGGCTAATAAGGTTTAAAAAAAAAACCTTATCCATCACGCCAAGTCGCCGCCTTCAGAAAACGGCGCACGCACTGCCCAACAAATACTGAGCTTGCTATGATCCATCCTCTCGACCCTCTCATCATCGGCCGTCTACTCGGCTCTCTTGGCATTTCAATCTATTGTATCCTCATGCACAAGCAGGAGAGCCATTAACGACGATTCTAGTAGTAGCAGAAGAGGGGCCTTCTCTCTGTATGAAGGCACCGTCTAGCACGAGAGGCGGACTCCCAGTCATCCTGCGGCCTATTTTTGACGACGCCGAATGATTCAAGAGCATACTCCTGCCGCAGACGATCAACTTTGTGAGCCCAAAGCTCTTCCTTAAGCACCATCAAATCTTCTCAAACTCAACACTCTTCCCTGTCTGTTAAAGATAAGCTCTCTACTTCAAACAAGCTGACCCTGTGTTTCTTGCAAGCAGGCCCCTTGCTTCTTTCTTGCAAGTAGACCATGTGCTTAAGCTGGGGTTGAGCTCAAGCAGCCCCCAAGCTTCCGGCATCGATCCATGACTCGATTTTGAACCAAAAACAAACCGATTCCTTGCTGTCATACATGATTTCCAGCATGCTTTCTCTTCCCATATGCATCCGATGAGAACTCAATAGCTCAAAATCTGAGCCTCAATGGCTTCCTCAAGCCCGGTACCTGCTTTGGGTGGTTTAAATCGAGATTAGTATACCTGATTTCAATGGTGGACAGTTAGCTCCTAAGTCGATGTAGACCTTAATTCGACGTGCTCCTCACTTCAATTTGAGCTCCCGCACTCGTGCTCTGATACCAACTGAAAAAAGAGGGAGAAAGACGCGTAACGGAGAGTGGACAGCATGGGATATGGAGGCTCAAGCATTCTTTATTCTCATCTTCTTCAATATTCTCCCACACTTATCTCCAACAACAGTCCACTCACTAAAGTGGTATCCTCAAAAGATAGATGCCCCCAAACTTAAGGACACTTTACATACAACAATATGATAAGGCTTAGACTATGCCTTAGACTTTTGGCTTATTTCTCAACATAAAGATGCAGCCAAAATCCTTGTAAAAGAGTGTCAAGTTCCCTCTTGTGCAAAATGTAAGGGTAGATGGGTGGTAGAAAGGAAGCTAGGAAGATAGGAGGACAATAGGAAAGAGGGCCTAGGCCATGGCTAGCCATGTGAAAAAGGGAATGACTGTCCAAAAGGGATAAGGGTTTTGTATATAAACTCAAAAACTAAATGAGAAGCTCATTCTTTGTTGTGTGGCAAAAGTGACATTTTCTTCTTCCCTTTTTCTCTCCTTCTTGCCTTGCTTATGTGTGATTGAGAGAGAGTGTGAGAGTGTGAGGGAGTGAGTATGTGAGGGTGAGGGATCGTGGAAAAGAAGCTCTCCATCATCTCCTCTCTTCTTCTTATTCTTATTCTTCTTCTCTTCTCTTGCGCGCGGCTATGAAGGATGGAGCTAGAAGGTGGAGGCTTGAGGTTGCTTGAGCTTGCATCTCAAATCGTGGAGCTACCAGGTTTCTTGAGGAAGGAGGCTACTCATTCGGGCATCAAGGTAAGCTCACTGCACCCCCGTAGGATCGAAGGCGTGTCAGCTAGGTGAGAGATAGCCATTTGTATTCGCTTGAAATGCGTAAAAGAATAAGCGGTCCATGGGTCTTGGTAGTTGAGTGTGATCTTCCACAACAATCAGCAAGTGCTTCTTCCAAGTCAACTAGCTTCTTTACTTCTCTCATAATCTCAGTCATCAAGCCCATATTGACTATGTGAAAAAAATGCCTTCTTTGCTCCTCTATTCTCTGAGATCTCCTTGGTCCATCTGCCTTCTCTTCAACAAATGTGGCCATAGGATTATTTTGGTCATAGAGCTGCTTCACCCATCGTAGCAATGGCTTTTTGAGCGGTGTGATGTTAGGTTGGTGAACTTTCTCTTCATCATCTGATGATGATTCTTTCCCATCCTTAAGGATAAGGGTTGCTCTTGGGACATGTTCATAGTGGACTACTTCTTTGCTTGATGATAAAGTGGAAGAACTTGCCTTCTCCTTCTCCGCTATATACAGCTACTCCTTAAACACCACATCACGGCTCGCTATGATCTTCTTTGCCTCTTGGTCATACAATTTGTAAGCCTTTTGCTTATTTTCTGCTTTTTGGTTTTAACTTGTTTCTCTTATCATCATGAACATGTATATAGCATTCACATCCAAAAGTTCTTAAATGTGAAATAGATGGTTTCTTACCAATGTAAGCCATATGAGGTGTTTTTCCATTGAGAGCCTTTGTGTAGCTTTGATTGAGAATGTAGAGGGTGGTGTTTGAGTAGGGTCCTTGCCCCATCTTGGCTTTAGGTACTCAAATCCAGGTATTACCCTCGTAGTAGCCTTGTGCTTGCAATAAGGTTTTGGGAATCCATCGCGGCTTGACCATTTGTCTTTGCCTATAGTTCCTTTTGTGCCTCCTAGATTTCGAATACGAGTTCATAGCCTTGCGAGGTCATGGTTGTGCGCTTCTAGGTAGCGTCCCTCGATGTTTAGGCATCCATTTGAGCTGTGGTGCATGGGTCTTAGCTTTGATTTCAGCGATTTTCTAGCTTTGAGATTTGGCATTGTGACAAGTCATGACCCCCCTCTTTAGACTTGGTAGCGGGTTGCTTTACCAATGGCTTTGCAAGCTTTGATGGAGCTGTGCTGCCCTTGTTGAAAGCCATGACTATATGTATGTTGTCGATGGCTAGATGAACGCGCTATGACTAGTACTTGACATTATAAAGTGTCTACTTTTTAAACGTACATCCTAACAACGATTCCATATTTGCATTCTTTGCATTTGGTAACACATAAAAGATCATTGATATGCTTTCACACTTGATAGAGACTGCAACCTTGCACTTTTCCAAAAGTGCGCATGATCAACCCCCAAATGGATTGAGTTTGGTGTTACTGGGCTACAATTGTGGTCTACCAATTTGAATCCAATGATTGTGAGTTAAGATATTAAAGCCTGCTCCCTTATCGATCAATGCATCAAATCTATGTGTTTGTTGGGCAATGACAGTCATGTGTAGGTAGGCCAGAGCTACGGTTTTCTCATCTTCATCTTCAATTTTCATGATGGTGGCCCCTCGTACCTTGACAGGGGATTCTAGCAATGGAGGATCGTGTCGTGGGTGTGTAGGAGGATTGCCGTTGAAAAATCCTATGCCCTCACCCTCTAGGGTTTCAAGTTCTACATTACCAATTTTGCTAATGGTGCAAACTCTGAAAGGTCCTAGCCCCTGAAACTTCATTTTCTACTTATGGCCTTTGATTGAGTACACCAATACTAAGTCACCCTGTTTGAAATCTCATTGCTTGATGTGCTTGTCAACCAACTCTCGTATCATGCCTTCTCGCAAATCAGCACATGTGTGGCAAGAATTCGAGTCTTCGATAAGCATTCTAGCTCGATTAGGCACTCCGTCCATGCCTCCCTTCTATCCCATCTCTCTTGAAAATCTATTCTCAAGCTAAGAACAAATAACCCTACAGGTAGAATTGTTTCAATTCCGTAGGTCAAACCTGAAGGGATTCTGTCCTACAATCATTTTATAGGCTGTACATCATCGTTGCCACCGATTATCTCATGAAATGGGTGGAAGTACGAGCCATAAGGAAAAACTATGCTAGGACCATAGCTAAGTTCCTATGGGAGCAAGTCATCTTATGATTCAGTTGCCTCATTGAACTGGTTAGTGTGATCAAGGCATGCACTTCATCAATGCAGTGATCACTCACCTCTTGTCCACCTTTCTGATCATTCATCGAAAATCCTCACCGTACTATCCTCAAGTGAATAGCCAGGCTGAGTCCACAAGAAAGATTCTAGTAAACATCCTAACCAAAATAGTCTTTGCTTTGTGCAGTGACTGGGATAACAAATTAATAGTAGCCTTGTGGGCCTATCGATAGTCTGCGAGTACTCTGTTGTGGGACTAATATGCCCAATGAAGTAAATCCCCCACTTCTCAAACGGTTGTCTTGCAATAATTGGGCTTAACTCCATTTTGTCCTTGCAAATAGGTACCTTGGTCTGTTTGGCACTCGTCGTCACAGTGCTTGTTGCAGCTTGAAAAAGATTAGGCCACCATCACTTTGGGTGAGACCCAGTCCATGTGCTCAATCTTGTAAATGAATCCTACTCTCAATAATTTATCTATTTCTTCTTTGACAGCGTGAGCATGCTTGAGATTCATAGGATACGGTCACTACTTGACCGGCATTGCATTAGGCACCATGGGTATATTGTGAGTCATTACACTCAGATCTATCCCTTTTAGCGCATCGAGGGACCAAGCAAAGACGTCTACATGCTCCTATAAGAGAGTAATGAGACTGGCTTCCTCCTCCTTGGTCAAGTCATCTGCTATAAAGGTAGGTCAAGGCATCTCCCCTTCCTCAACTAGATTAACCTCCTTGACTTTAGCTGGCCCTTCTATTGGTTCACTTGCTTACCCTTGTCCTTTGGCTCCTAGCAAGATCACTACCCTATCGCCTTTCTTAAACTTCGTGAATCGTTTCGACAGGTCATGCGGTTTTCTTTGCTCCTCATCTTGCGGTTCCGTTGGCTGTCCCCTTCATTCCTCTTCAACCTTTGGCACCATAGGTGGACTGGTAGGTCCCTCTTGGTACGTCTAGTCTTAGGCAATCTCAGTGTGTGACCTTTGCATCAGTTTTCTTTTTCCTTTGCCTATGAATTTTCTTTCCAATTGAGACTGCATCTAAGTTGCTAGGCCCCGGTAGTGATATTCTGGCTTGCTTCATTTCTGCTCGCATCATGACATGTAATGGGATGGGCATGGCCTTTCCATCAAGTGTTTCGACACCAAACAACCCCAATGGGATTGATGGCACGATTGCCAAGCTAGTGGATGGCTTCCATCTTGGGCAATTGGCAAAGAGATGTATGATTCCACACTTAGTGCATCTAAGATCAACCTTGTCTTGATTGGCTTGTTTCCTTTCAGGGCAGCATGAGGAGATGTGCCCTGGCTCACCGCAAGTCCAACCGGCTTTTGGGTCTGCCCTCCTAACCCTCTGCCCCTACCTCTACCTAGTGCCATCACTGGTATTGTACTATAATCCATGAGGATTGGATTGCCCTCTTTGTCGTACGAGACGTAATGGTTCACATAGGGCCCATTGTCATTCGGCTCCTCCACATAGTGGACTGGAGTATTGCTTGGTGGATGGGTTATAAAAGGCCAAGGTGGCCTAGGTATGCCTGTGGGATTTATCTCCATCCTAGGAATGATTGATTTAGTGTCATTAGGTGTGAGAGAGCCAATGGGGCTCCCCTCCCAAATAAATTTGGTGGCTTTTCCCTAGGTAAGGCTGGGTGTAAGGTTGTGAGTATAGGAGTCTCCTCGGTAGTCTGCAATGCATGGCATCATGGCTGAACCTATTGCAATTAGTGCTTTCTAGGCTCTTCTTCTAGCCTCTTTGAATCCTCCCCTAGCCTTCGTAGCTCTCTATTTTCCTCAATGGTGGAGCGAGTCCTTTATATGGGGATTTTGAGAGTGATCTTTTTTCTCCCCCCTTGGTTTGAAAACTCTAAGCCTTGTTACTCACCGACTATCCTCTCACTCAAGGTTTCTTGCGGTCAAGATGGTTGGACATTCTCCTTTTCATTTACAATTCTTTCCGCATTTTCCTACTACTCTTTATGGGTTTCTTCTACCCCCTATTCTCTTGCTAAAAGCAGTGCTCCTCATGGATTGATGACGGCTCTGAGGTCTCCTCTATGACTTCTCTTTCTGCCTCCTCTAGAGCTTCTTGGATAATGGTCATTAACACTCCTCTAAAGTCTATAGTTGAAGCCTTGAGGCAGGTTTCTTCCTCTCAAACTCTACTATGGTAGAAGTCCGAGACTCTCCTCTTGCCATCATTGGTGCTATGGCTAGTACCTTTGTCGATGCCTATATTGTTTTCCAAATGACATAGGTATTCTAATTCACCTTGTCCAAGGCATTGGTTGCAAGGCTTTCTAGCAATGGTATGTCGATTCTATTCATAATGACATTGTATCTCTGGCTTGAAAAAAGTGTGTGGACCCTTTTAGCCTATATCCAAATGGTGGGGTCTGGAATATCAGCTAGGTTGATTCCATCATTGTGTATACCTTCCTTTGTCCATCCTCCCTAGCATTCCATACACATCCCTCTTTAGCCTCTTCTCCAACTTCTCTGCTAGCCCCAATGCCTTCTCCACAATCTCTAGATTAAGGGCAACTTCCACCCTTCCAGAGGTTTTGTCTTGCCTGATAGTCACTGTGTCACTGTTCCTTTGGACATTGAAAATCTTCAGGAATTCTATACATTTACTGTGGTCAATGTCTTGTCCCACATATTCCAGATACTTGGTAAGGTTACATTGCTCTATCATTTGTGCCACTACCTCTTTGGATGTCACTACTCCTTTTAGATTGTGGATACTATGATATTTTAATTGGTTGAATGCCCAGATCTCCATGGCTAATCCATACCTACTATGTTCCTCCTTTGAGAAGGGGAGTATGTTGGGTTTATCTTGTTGTCCTACCATTTACGTTCCTATCGCCACACAATATCCCACAATTAGTTTTCTTTAAAGGATGTCTCTTGCACGGAAAGTAAAATGACTAGAAAGATTAGTGTTTGACAATGAGGAATATAACCCACAAAATAAGAATTTTCATATCCACACACTTTACACATTTTTTTCTCCCTTTTAGAATTCAATTTCTATTTTGAGTTTTCATCCATTACTCCCCTTCCCCCTGGAAAGGATGATGAAGATCCTTCCTAGGATTGTGAAAATCAAGGTGTATGAGCATGCATTGCACCCATGGTGTACCCCACTTTCTCAAGAACCAGTCATAAAAATTGGGTTTATACTCAAGAGTCACATAACAGCCCATATCCTATGGGAAAATGCCTACTTGCGTGATGTCAGTTAATACATCAGTCAAGAGGTCACTTGAGTTAATCCAACTTGTAATATGGAGTTTCTCCTCTGTTAGAATCTTAGTCAAGTATGGGTGAAGTATGATTTTGTCTTCTAATGGTCAATTCCTGGTGATGGCCAATACTCTAAATGAGGTGGGGGACACATAGGTCGTGTTGTACTCAGAAGTCTTGATGGCACGTCATTGCTCTACATTGGTCATGATTTGGTAACCCTCTTGAGCCCATGAAAGATGCAAATTATACCACTTGCATAAGAAATTGGACTCGGATTCGAGGAGTTGGATTTCAGAAAGCTCCTATGGTGGCATGAAAATTTTACTTTTCTAATAGGATGTGATCAAGCGTTGGCTTACGGCCATTCGTATTCTTTCCAAGAACACGGCAAGGAACATATCTCAGTTGCTATGGGTTTGTCAAGTAGCCTAGGTCTAAAGTTCATAAATTCTAGCAAATAGTGTGAAAATTGTGAATCTAGCCGGCGGATGCACGTAGTCAAGTCCTTCCCTATGTCCATGGCCATATTAAATGCCACTTCAAGAATGGATCATCGTGGTTGTGGTAGCTTAAGGTGTACTAGTGGCTTGGTTTTAGTTGAACAAGACAAGTTGATGCAGGTACTTCCATTTGAAGATTCTCAGTGGGTGTGGCAAGCTTGGAGTGTGAGGTTTGAAATTCAATTGACACTTTGTCATCAGGTTTTGATGTGGTGATCATCTTAAAGTCTTTAGGCAGGGCCTTTCTTGGTTTCTCATGGACTCTTGGTTGAACTTTGGGTCGATAGACCATTTGAGCACTCGAGGATTAAGCACCCTCCCTTTTAGTTCTTCTCCACCCTTGTTTTGATTGACGTTGCTAAAGCTTAGTTTTTGGGGCTTGATATTGAGAATTAGACTTAGCATTCGCGATTTTAGGCAACCACAATGAGATGTTACCCTCATAGTATCCTTGGGCTCATAGCACAGCTTTTGCAACTCAGCATTACTCAGTCACATGTGCACTATAGGAGCACCAACTCGATCATTTAGGCCTAGAGCATGATGCATGAAAACTATGCATTTTCAATTATTGATGTTTTTGAACCTATGATCTATGCTTAGGGGACCACTTAAGTGGTTCTTGGACCCTGGTTCCTTGATGTAGTTGGGAAGGTACCATGGAAGCATATTGGGATGTTCTACCCCCTCCTTCGGGTGGACACTATGTTTAGCTACCAATGACACGACAAGTTTTGGGATAAGTGTAATGCCCCTGTTGATGAAATCTGTTACTATTCTAATATACATGATGGCAAAGTGGATGCATTGTGAGTCATAGACCACATTACAATGAACATTTCTTTAAAATTCTTGTCCTAGTAGTGTCTCCTTACCAACACTTTGCTTGTTGGGTAGCATGTAGAAAACTATGGCTAGACTATCAGTCTCGATATGGAAACCATCAGTTTTCATATCCCCAAGAGTGGATAGGATTTTCCCCCAAAATGGGCTTAGTTTTGCATTATTTGGTTGTGATTGGGATTGATCCAAGGTGGTCAAGTTTTGTGCATTAAGATATTGGCATCGGTTCCCCCATCAATTAGTGCATCAAGGGTGTATACCTTTTGGGAGGTTATGATGATCCATAGGTAGGCTAGTGCTACTACTTCCTCTTTCACATCCTCAAATTCTATGATGATTGCAACCCTCACGTTCAACGCTGGTTCTATCATCAAGGGTTCATGAAGTGGGTGTGATGGGAGGTAATACCTTCTGATGCAACTTCTGTTGAAAAAACCTACACCCTATCCTTCTAGGGTTTCAAGTTTCACATTCCCTGTTCTACTGAAATTGCAAAACTTAAAGGTCCCAATCCACTAAGCTTAAAATTCTCTTTATGTCCTTTGATAGAGTATAGAAAGAACAAATCTCCTTGCCTAAAGTCTCATTGCTTGATGCTTCTTGGCCCTCCCATTTCTCTTGGGCTACTATTCTCAAGCTAGGAATAAAAATTTCCATTGGCAAAAAATCTTTGGTTTCGTAGGTCAACCTAAATGGAGTCTGCCCTTTGTGGTTATTTTATAAGTCATTCTATATTCCCATAAGGCTTCCATAATCTTATTGTCCCAATCATTGTGTACGAGGTGGCAGAGACGACTTTCATTAGAATACCCACCAAGATCTTATTTGTGGATTTAGCTTGTGGATAATATGGAGAGAACTTCCTGTGGATTATTAAGAAAGTGGATAGCAAGTGAGTGATCAATTCATTGATGAAGTGTGTGCCTTGGTCACTAACCAACTCTACAGGGCAACCAAACTAGGAGATTACTTGCTCCCAAAGGATTTTTTTTGTGGTCCTTACATCATTTTTGCGAGTTGCTCGAGCTCCCACCCACTCGGTGAGATAGTGGGTGGGGCAACAACGATGTATTTGGCTTGGGAGTATTGAGATGTAGGGTTGATTGGGCCAATGAAATTGATTCCCCACTTCTCGAATGGTTGGCATGCAATCACTAGGGTTAACTGCATTTTGTCCTTACGAGTAGGAACCTTAGTTTGTTGACACTCATCACAATGTTTTACAAACCAATACAATCAACCATCTTATCCTACTTGATAGAGTTGATCTACAATCAATTGATAAGGTTGGATCTTCATCAAGATTAGTCTTTTTAATCTAGCTTTCTCTATTGGTCGTTTTGTTAGTGCATTCTTGAGTATGTGGACTATGTCATCTGCCCAATATGGTATGAGGTATGCTATAAACAATTCTCATTCATTGGATATTTTAAAAAGGTGCACATCTATTAGACTATCAATTGATTCCTTGTCCACAGTGGTCTCTCCAATGGGTATGTGGGATATATGATCTGGCATATAATGTTGTTTTCCCTTGCTTATGACCATAGAGAAGTCAAATTCCAAGAGCAAAAGTAACCATCAAGCAATGCATCCCATTGCACAAGGTTTATTCACAAGATAATTCAATGCTTGATGGTCCACAAAGTGTCAAGAATCGCGTGGTGGAGGGGGTTGCTCAAGATGCTGCGCCGAACACACACAGAATGCACAAGGAGAAGCTCACTCAAGAGACAAGAAGAGAGATGGAGGCCAAAACGTTTTCTTGCTGATTTCTTCTTCTTCTTCCACACACTTTACAATGTACACAAAGTATAGATAAGATACAACATAAAAGGAAAGTGGCCTACTAAGTCAAACAATGCATAACCGACTACACTAGTCGACTGGCGCTATAACTATGCCAGCTGTAAATAGGTGTAACAACCTGAATATAATAAGTAATGAGTCAGTGGCCATGTGAGAGTCATAATGACCACCGACGTGCTAAGTGTAGACGTGTGGACCCATCTAACCAGGCGGTCCATCATCCATGTCCACATGTGTTGAGCTTGCCATCTCAACACTCCCCCTCAAGCTCAAGTGTATCTCTGCAACTCCAAGTAAGCTTCGAAACTTTTGAAGGTTCTCTGTACCCAATGCCTTCGTGAAGATATCAGCTATCTGATCCTGTGTGCTGACATACACCAAGTCAATCTCACCTGCTAGTACCTTCTCTCTCACAAAGTGGTAGTGTACCTCAATATGTTTTATCCTGGCATGGAACACAGGGTTCCTAGCCAACTGTATATTGCTCATGTTGTCACAATAAATGACAACTGGACCTTCCACCTGCACATCCAAATCAGCCAGTAACTTTTGCAGCCATACTACCTCACATGCTGCAACAGCAGCACCTCTATACTCAGCCTCTGTACTCGACAAAGCAACTGTAGATTGCTTTTTGCTGCTCCAAGCAACTGCTGCACTACCAAGAGAGAACATGTATCCGCTGGTAGATCTTCTATCAGACATACTACCAGCCCAATCTGCATCTGTGTATCCAAACACCTGTACATCTGTACCTGCCTCATAGAAAAGTCCATAATGTAATGTGGACTTCACATATCTCAATATGCGTCTCACTGCATCCAAATGTGGCTTTCTAGGTACTTGCATAAACTGACTCACAAGACCAACAGCATAGCTCAAGTCTGGCCTTGTAATGGTCATGTAGATCAAACTCCCCACTATCCTCCTGAACATAGTAGGGTCTTCTATCTCATCCCCAACATCAGCACTCAGCTTTACATTCTGCTCCAATGGGACTGAAAGTGGTTTGCATGCAGTCATACCATACTTGGACAACATATCCAAGCCATACTGTCTTTGGGACAGCCATATACCATCATCACATCTGATCACCTCAATGCCAAGGAAGTACCTTAGCTCACCTAAATCCTTCATCTCAAACTTCATCTTCAAATAGCCCTTGACTTCAGCAATCCCACTATCACTATCACCTGTAATAATCAAGTCATCCACATAGATGACTATGATGGCCAAACCTGCATCTCCTTTTCTCACATAAAGTGAGTGATCAGCATCAGAAACATAAAAACCAATATTGACAAGATACTCTCTAATCTTGTCAGACCATGCTCTTGGTGCTTGCTTGAGCCCATAGAGTGCATTCTTCAACCTGCACACATACGTGGGATGCTCTAAATCTTCATAACCTGCTGGCTGATCCATATACACTTCTTCCTGCAAATCACCATGCAAGAAGGCATTCTTTACATCCATTTGCTGCAACCTCCAACCTTTGGCTGCTGCCAAAGAAATCACACATCTGACAGTTGCCATCCTAGCAACTGGACTGAAGGTTTCATCATAATCTATGCCATATGTTTGGGCATAGCCTTTTGCAACCAGCCTAGCTTTGTACCTGCTAATAGAACCATCTGCATTGTGCTTAATCTTATAAACCCACTTACATCCAATAGCTTTCTTTCCCTTTGGCAATGATACTAGATCCCAAGTCTTATTGGCCTCTAATGCAGCCATCTCCTCATCTATTGCTGCATCCCAATGAGCATGACCAACAGCCTCCTCAAAACATGTGGGCTCAACATCCTCAACTAGTTTCACCATATAAGCATAATGGTGAGCTGCATAACCCTCAAAACCAAATCTTTTAACAGGGTATCTCACCCTGCTAGACCTGCGTACCACTGGATCACTCAATGGAGTCTTTGCATTAACACGTGCTCTCTGCACACCTGGAGTCCTCACTGAAGGAATGCCAAGCTCATCATCCAAGCTCTCTGAGCCACTGGAGTCTCCATCAAGAACTGCATCAATGCCTTCTGACACCTTATTCTTTCCTTTGTCTTTACCTGTAGTGCTACTAGATGCACCCGAAGATGTAGAGATACTCCTTAGTCTCCCAGACCAAGGACTACTAGATGATGTCTCTGGTCCACTAAGAGTCCGTGATTCTTGCTTTTCAGCCTGCACATGAGTGTCATGATCATCATCAACATCCAATGCATCACCACTAGATGCATACCAGCTGCTCATTTCATCAAAGATGACATCCCTGCTCACTCTGAACTTACATGTGATAGGGTTGTAACAGCGATACCCTTTCTGCTCTAAAGAGTATCCAATAAAGATACACTTTTCAGCCTTTGGATCCAGCTTCTTCCGCAACTCATCTGGCACATGAACATATGCAATGCAGCCAAACACTTTCAAGTGTGAAACATCAGGCTTCTTACCTGTAAAACATTCTTCGGGGGTCATACCATGAACTGCAGCTGTGGGAGTTCTGTTCATAATATAAACAGCAGTATGAACAGCCTCAGACCAAAAATGCTTAGGCATATTCTTTTCAGCCATCAAGGCGCGTGCAACTTCTGCAATATGCCTGTTTTTCCTTTCTGCAACCCCATTTTGCTGTGGGGTATACCTGCATGTGAACTGTCTCTTTATCCCATGAGACCTCAGAAAATCACTGAACTCATTTGAGAGGTACTCTCCCCCTCCATCTGACCTCAGGCACTTTACTTTCAAGCCTGTTTCTCTTTCAACTGCAGCCTTGAAAGTTCTAAAGTGCTCAAAAGCTTCACTCTTTTCCTTCATAAAATATACCCACAGCTTTCTAGAGCAATCATCAATGAATGTGACAAAGTATGAACTGCCTCCAAGAGATACATTTTGTGTAGGCCCCCAAATGTCTGTATGCACAACATCAAGGATATTTCTGCTTACATCTTTGTCATGTGAAAAGGGTTGTCTTGCCTGCTTACCAAACTGACATGCTTCACATACCTTCTGAAATTCTGCAACTTTAAAAGTAGGCAAACCTGTAACCAACCCTTTGGACTGCATTAATTTCAGCCTTTGTACATTTGCATGTCCAATGCGTTTGTGCCAAATTTCAATGTCTGCAACAACACCTTTTCCTTTGGCATACATAGCCGCATTCATAGTAGGAATTCCAGCATCTAGAGTGAACATACGTCCAACTCTACTTCCCTTTGCTACCAACCTGCACTTGTCATTGAAGTCTTCTACAAAGCAGCCCTTTGCATTAAATCTGACTTGCAGCCCTTGCTCTACCATTTGACCGACTGACACCAAGTTCTTTGTAATAGATGGCACATGTAATACATCTGAAAGACTCTTTGTCTTACCATCATGCAAGGACAAGGGAACTTTTCCAATGTGTGAAATTGGGTGGCATGAGTCATCACCCGTCTGCACATAACCTGCATTCTGCAAATTCTGCATCTCTCCAAACCATTCTGCATGGCTGGTCATATGATTGGATGCACCTGAATCAACATACCAAACATCGTCATGTGCTCCCTTTCCTGTAACAGCATTCAGCATATGCTGCATAACAAACAGCCGTTCATTTTTGTCTTCATTCTGTCGTGAAGATGATGCATAGTTTCCTTGCTGCAACTTACCACTGCGGATATCATCTCTCTTAGCATAACATTGGGCTGCAATATGACCTGTTTTGCCACAGTAGTGGCACACAATACCAAAGTTGTTAGAACCTCTGTTCTGCCATCCACCTCTTCCTCTAAAGCTCCCCCTGCCTCTAAAGTTACCACGACCTCCTGAAACCTGCATATCGCCAAATTGCTGATTCAATCTGTTTTGCTGGTTGTCACTACCACGTCCTGTACCACGGCCTCTTGAAGAGAACCTGCCACGTCCCCTTCCAGAACTGGAGTAGAAAGCTTGGACCTGTTCACCACTTCTTTCAGATGTCTCACTCTGCATGTTGATCTCTTCAGTGATCATAAGGGAGACCAATTCATCGAAATCTGGAAATGGCTTTCTGACATATACGGAAGTTACAAAAGACTTCCAAGCCTTTTCATTGTTAAGTCCACCCAAGGTAGACGACACCAAATCATCATCATCAGGCATTGCATCAATCGCTGCCAATGCATCTGCAATGCTTCTTACTTTCAGTGCATACTCATTGATAGACATCTTCCCTTTCTTCAATGTATTCAACTCTTGCTTGAGTTGAATCTTTCGTGCCTTTGTATTTACAGAAAACATACTTTCAAGTATGGTCCAAGCTGCATATGCATTCTCTGCATTTCTAATGTGTCCCAGCATGTTATTGTCAATTACTGCAGACAACCAATACATGACCTTCTTGTCTTTTGCATTCCATTCCTTTCGTGCCTTTGTCTCTTCTACAGTTGGAGGATCACTCACCTCCGGCTCCTTTTCTTCACCTGAAACGAACTCGTAGAGGCCTTTTCCAATAAGGAAGTTCGTGACACGAAACTTCCATGATGGGTAGTTGTTCTTGTCGAGCTTCTCAATGATGGGGCTTCCACTGTTCTCTGCCATTATCACAAAACTAATACCAAACAGCAAGCAAATCTTCTGCAACCCTTGACCTGTAGTGCACAGCAATACACCAGACAGCCTTTTTTACTGTCTGCTCAACAATACATGCAATCTGCAACCTTTTTGCAGATAAACCTTGTGTTTACTCACTGGTAAACACCTTTGAACTTACAGATCTGAAATCTGTAACCTGCGCACCCACGTTCGGTCAATACAGTCGAAGTCACAGTGTATCCCGAAACTGCTGTCCGCAACCTTGCGGCTCTAAAACGGGCCCTGAAACGGCCTCAAATGCCCAAAATCTCTGCGGGTAAGCCCTAAAGGGCCTATCTGCAGAATACACAGTGCTCTTCGCGCACACCAAATCTCACTGCAATCTGAGATTTTTGCTCTGCCCTGCTTCCGGTGCCTCCACAGGCACTATCCAAGAGAAAGAGTGGAAGGATGGGAGAGCTTCTTACCCGTGGCTTGCTTGCTCGAACCTTGCTTCTTCTCCTTTGCTTCAACCTTCGAAATCAGCCTCTCTCAGTGGTGTGGCTCTGATACCATGTCAAGAATCGCGTGGTGGAGGGGGTTGCTCAAGATGCTGCGCCGAACACACACAGAATGCACAAGGAGAAGCTCACTCAAGAGACAAGAAGAGAGATGGAGGCCAAAACGTTTTCTTGCTGATTTCTTCTTCTTCTTCCACACACTTTACAATGTACACAAAGTATAGATAAGATACAACATAAAAGGAAAGTGGCCTACTAAGTCAAACAATGCATAACCGACTACACTAGTCGACTGGCGCTATAACTATGCCAGCTGTAAATAGGTGTAACAACCTGAATATAATAAGTAATGAGTCAGTGGCCATGTGAGAGTCATAATGACCACCGACGTGCTAAGTGTAGACGTGTGGACCCATCTAACCAGGCGGTCCATCATCCATGTCCACATGTGTTGAGCTTGCCATCTCAACACAAAGAAGGTGAAGGGTGTCACTAGAAGATAGCGATGTTTGAACTTCTTTATGATGAATACCATGGCTAACTCTTCTCTCTTCATTGTGGAGTAGTTTATTTTTGTTTCAATGAGCTATCTACTTGCAAAACTCACTAGATAGTCTAGGTTATATTCACGAGGTTGGCACAACATTGCCTCTACTGCAAATTTTGATGCATCCATGTGCATGTGGAAGGTAATGGACCAATGTGGGGCTCTCAAGTTAGGAGCTAAAAGTAGAGCCTGCTTAAGTCATTCATAGTCATATTGACATTCTTCAATCCACTCAAAGACTATTAGTGGCTTGTACAAGGGTCTAGCAATCAACACATAGTCTAGTACAAACCGCTAGTAGTATCTTGTGTGACCTAAGAAGCATTAAAATCCCCGAAAGTTGGTTGGAGGGGGAAGTTCTATAATCACCTTGACTTTGGAAAAGTTTATGGATATCCCATTCCTTGACACAACGTGCCCTAAGATGCACCCATGCTTTACCCAAAACCGGTACTTCAAGGGATTCAATGAGAGAACGTATTGTCGACATTGTTCAAAGACTATTCACAGCTTTTCCAAGTGCTCTTCCTAGTTGGTGTGGACACATAGATCATCGATAAAGACTTCTAACCATTTCTTGAGCATATCCTTGAAAATGATACACATGAGGCGTTGGATGGTAGCAAGAGCATTAGTCAGTCCAAATGGCATGACTATGTAGGTAAACACCCCCCATTCGATGGTGAATGCCATCTTGTATCATTTGGATGGACTTGCACTTTGCTATAGCTTGAGAAGCTATCTAAAAAGTTGTAGGCTTCCTTTCATACACCCTCTCTAGCATATACTCCATGTATGGTAGTGGATAATTGTCTCTCTTGGTGTGGCCATGTTAACCTTCTTATAGTTTATGTATACTCATATCTTTCCATTCTTTTTCACGACTATGACTATGGGTGATACCCGATGTGTATGCTTTATCTCGTAAATGAATCCAACCTTCAATAGCTTATCGACTTCCTCCTTTACAATGTGTGCATGCTTAGGATTCATTGCATATGATCACTGCTTGACTGCCAGGATCATGGGGATGTTGTGAGTCACAATCCTAGGATATATTTTCTTTGTCTCATCTAAGGACCATGCAAACACATCGTCAAACTCCCTTAAGAGATTTATGAGATCATGCTTCTCCTCCTCTGTTAGGTCATTTGCTATGTACACGGGTTGAGGCTTGTCCTTCTCCCCCACCAAGTTGACCTCCTTGACCTTGGTTGGTGGGTTCACTTGCATGTGCTTTCCGTTTAGTCCCCCACCACTAACACCACTATTCTATTTCCCTTTTTGTACTTCATAAAATGCTTGGGTAGATCCTATGGTTTCTTTTGCCTTTCGACTTCTGAAGACTTTGACCATTTTCTTTTCTCCTCTCTTAACCTCCTATGTCTCAAGTGGATTGGAAGGTCCCCCATGGTGCATCAGGTCCTAGGCGGTGTAATATCCCTATTACTTAGTTTATTTTAATAAACAATGTGCATATACACTCCAAAGAGAATTGATTTATGTTGAACATTTTAAAAAAACTAGCTCTAATTATGAAGAAAATTGATTCATGGAGGAAAGACTTGAGAAAACCTCCCAAGACTAGCTTATTTAAACTGTGTTTGTAGTATAGAACAACAAAAAGAACTAGCCTAGTGGATAGTCACTTGGCAGTTAAGTGCAGTTGGGTGACGACACTATTAGGATGGGTGACCTCTCACGAAGATTTTCCTATAAGCTAGTGGGAGCTTCTCACAAGCCACCAACAGCGCCAACGAAGCCTTCGTAGCCTGTTGCCAAGTATTCCAAGGCCAAGATACCAAGGTCTATGCCTTGGTCGCCACCTTGGAGTGATGCCCGCCCAACGACGCGACACACAATGAATCCTCACCCATATATTCATCAATTTTTATCTTCGCGCTGCAAAAAATGGAGCCCCCTCCCCAACGTCATCAATGACATCATCAAAATGCTAAAAGAAAAGTGTTCTCTCTTTATTATCGATGATGTCATCGAAAAATGCTAAAAAGCAAGCATACTCTCTTTACCCCCCCCTCGATTACTATATAAACAGAGGTAGAGCATCACATCAAGGAGGCAACACACACACACAATGACCCATGTAGAAGTCTCTTTGTTATTGACACGACGAAGCTCTACTACAATCAGTCAAGCCTCTCTCTCTCTCTCTCTCTCTCTCTCTCTCTCTCTCTCTCTCTCTCTCTCTCCACACCTATACGGAAGCACTGCTCAAATCCATCATCTTCTTCCATGGCTCCCAAGAGACGTCGCGATGCTAAGCTAGGTCATGCTCAGAGAGCTCCCCAATGCAAGGAAGTGGCCACCGCTGTTGCTGAGGGAACTCAACATGATGCTGAAGCATAAGCGGAAGTTAGCCTTGAATCCATTCAAATCAAAGAACCAACCATCCCACAATAAATCGAGGTTGCGGCCATAACCAGTAATCATGATGGATGATCAAATGAAGATAATCAGGTTTAGTACATAAGAAAATGATTTCTTTTTAAGCTATTAACTCTACAATTTCCTAATGAGAGATAAGCTAGTCCATTAAATAGCTTATGATTAGTTAGAACGTACTTAAACTTACAAAAACATGTTAATATTATCAATTACTTTTAGGAAGGAACACGAAAATTGATGGAGGGGATAGATTCCATGCATTGCATACATTAACAATTGTGTTAAAAATGTCTTATAGTTATGACTGCTTTTGGATTTGTGAATGATAAATTATGGCTCTTATGATTCTGTGCTTGCAGAAACGGACAAATAGTGGATTATGGTGTTTCAGGATGTTGGGGTCCCCAACCCAATTATGCTCCTTAACACTCTGTGGAGTGTGGAAAAACTCATATGCGGGTGGGGTCTTATGCTCCGGAGGGAGCTAGGTGTTTTTGATTTTGATCACTCGAGTACCTGAGAAGGGCCGTGTGGTAAGTGTCCCTGTTATGTAGGACAGCTCCTGAGGCTCAAGAAAGCTTAAAAGGGCTCTGAGACAGTAAATTCCATGCTAACCAGCTGACCACGGACGGCAAAGTGTGATCACATACAACCCAATCCTGAAGGATTGGAAGGTCCTATCCTAGGTTGGATGGTGTCTTTCAGCGGAAAGACGGTTTTGTACCACTCTATACAGTGATGGTTTTGGATGTTATTATGAAATAAAGTATCTGATTTTCAAATTGTTTTTATGTGTTAAAGATTGAGTTTAATGAACCCAATTTAATATAGTAATAAAAGGAAGGTGATTTTTATATGTGCAAACAGTGTGGTAGTATGCTTTGCTAATTAGAAAACTAAGCAAACCCCATCGAGGAAAGTGGGAGGCGTCGATCATGATGATTGGATGCCTATGATTGGGTGGACCCGATAAGTCTGGTAACTTTCCACACTAAATAGAGCTAATTAAATCATGACCCCCCCAAATATCGGTAGGATTAGTTACCAAGTTTAACACCCTTTTAGGGGGCCGGAGCTGATATTTAACCTTATGGATATGGGGGATTGAGTTACACTCTCCCCAATCTCTCACTCTCTTTGAACCAAGTGTGGTGTTACCCTCACTCCTACCTTTGATTGATTACAAAGTGGTCTTTCTTAGGTGGGTGTTAGATTGCTGTTAGGGGTGACTTGTCCACACTTCCCCTGAGAAGTAGAACTAAGATTCTCATGTTCAACTAAGTCCAAGGTTTCCCATGGGGAGAGGGATGGTGATGTGCATGGATATGCATTTCAGTTGACTACTAAGAGGACCCCTCCGGGTCTGTTGGAGGAGGCACCTCACAGGTGGTTGAGGTATCTCAAGGTCACTATCACAGCTTGCCTTTGACTCAAAATTGTACTTGTCATCCTTACTAGAAGAAGTTGTATCCCTTGATTCTCACAACTCTAAAGCTGACTCCACTCCAAATAGTGGTGGGGTGCAAGGATGAGATAGTCCTACTTGCTCATAATCTACCACCTCAAGGCATTCTAGCCAAGCTTGATCGCAATCTACCTTAGCAACATCTTTGCTCACTCAAAACATGTTTACCTCTCCAGGTTTAGTGTCCACTTTCATCTACTCAATTACTCTTGCCTATGTATTATATTATATGGTCTCTACTTCCTCTTTGCTCTCCTCACAGGTAGAACTATAGTCTTCGTACTCGTCATCACAATTCTCAAATTGGGACTATAGGTCGCTTATAGGGTTCCCAACTTCCGAGCATTGCCTCACTTGTCATGAGAGCCCAGTTATATGACAAATTTAGGTCATGCACCTTAGTCCATTGCCACTCTTTGCTTTCCATAAGATCCTTGACAGGCTTTAAGTTGGCACAGCTAGGTTATCCGAGAGCTAACTTGATAAGGACTTGAGGATTTTATGAAGTTCAAGTTTGTTTGTTGAGACATGGCAGGTGATTGGTGTTGGTTGTTCCATGGAGCTTTTGGCTATCATACACAAGGGTACTATGGGTAGGTTACAAGTGATGACACTCTTAGGTTTGCTAGCAGAGTCTACAACTTGCATGTATTCATCCTCATACTCCAAGAATGGGAGATCAATGGTTACCAACACGTGCATCCAAACTTGGTCATCCTCAAGGCAAGGAATGTACCTTGTTAGTGTTGAGATATCGAGCTCGACTCGTGATATGCCAGGGTGACCGTTGTGCATTTATGTCACCGACTTGTTAGTTGTAGATGCGGTTGGTACACCGCCCATGAATAATAGCTAGATGACAGCTATCCTTATCTAGTCTAGTTCGTGGCTCAGTTAATATGCCACCTTAGTTAGTTGTCTTTGGTTTGAGACCCATATATAGGGTTCTTCTATTTCTTTGTAAGCGAGTTCTTTTGGCTTACACAACTAAGAAGAGGAAAACTGTTTTCAGCCTCCACCCTTGTGTGTATTCCCCCATTGTGCAAGCAAGAAAGCTACAAGTGAGACTCCTTCCTTCTCTCCCACAAACTTGACATGGTATCAGAGCCTTATTCGTAGTAAGGAGCTCAAGAAAGCAAGCCAAGCTCGCGGTGTTCTGGTAAGAGGAGCAGTGTTGCTTTCATTTTTTGTTTTGGGAGTAGATCTCTGCAGGTAGCACAATCGGAAATTGCAAGAGTGTATTGTCTCAGGTTGAGATGCCCTTCACGGTGAAGCAACAGGGCAGTATATGCTGGGGAGAGGCCTTTAGCCCTTGGCGACCCTGTTTTTTTTATTTGAGGCCATTTCGGGGCCTGTTTTGGAGGCGGAAGTTTTCTGCACGCACTCAGGAAAAGGCCAAGTTTTATGCTGTGCAGCCACTGTTCTACAGATCGGTGAAAAGTTACTGTAGAAATTGCATCGTATGCCTGTGCGCAGAGACATTGGGAGTTACAGAATCATCCTTGTTGCCTGTTGATGCAAAATCATCACTAGGAAGTGACTGTGTGGTTAAATACCACTTTCATCAGTTTTGTAGATTTGCCCTTGTGAGGCTGAAGCTGTGTTCTCTGCAATGACAAAATTTTTTGCAGTATTCCGTAATGCCGTCTGATTCTCTTTCACAGATTGTAACTGAAAAGCTTGACAAGAATAACTTCCAAGCATGGAAGTTTAGAATGATGAATTTCCTTATGGGAAAAGGATATTGGAAATTTGTTGCAGGAAATGAAGAAGAACCAGTTCTTCCTGATGTTCCCAATCAACAGCAAATGCAGGCATTCAAAGCATGGCATGAGAGAGCCAAGAAAGTTATGTACTGGCTGTCTATCAGTATTTCAGACTCTATGATTGTGCATATTCAGGATGCAAGTACACCAAAGGAGGCATGGGATACTTTGTCAAAAATGTATAGCACAAATACGCAAGCCAGGAAAATGCAGCTCAAGCAAGAGTTGCATAATGTGCAAAGAGAAAGTATGAGCATCAATGACTACCACATGAAGGTGAAGAAGATTGCAGATGCACTTGCTTCCATTGGGTCGCCAGTGGAAGATGATGATTTAGTTTTTGTGACCTTGAATGGTCTAGGAAAGGATTATGCACAGTTTCGGACATCCATTTCAGTTCGTGAAAGATTTCTTGATTTTGAGGAGTTGATTGCTCTTCTAATTTCTGAGGAGCAAAGAAATGGTGGTGCATCTTCTTCAGGAGGAACTTCAAAAGAAACTATCTTCTACTCAAATACTGGAAGAGGTAGAGGCAGAGGTAGAGGAGGCCGATTTGGAGGCCGTGGTGGAAATCAGAATATGCATCAAACTCAAGAAACTAGTCCTATGGAGGAGGACGTGGTAACTCTAGAGGCAGGGGGAGCCAAAGAGGTCGTGGTGGATGGCAAAGAGGCCAAAATGCAAACAATAATGTTGAATGCTACTACTGTGGTAAAATGGGTCATATGGCTAAAGACTGCTATAAAAAGCAGAATGACATCATGAATGAAAAACTGCAACAAGGGAATTATGCATCTTCTAGTAGACAGGGTGATGACAAAAATGAGCATTTGTTTATGGTGCAGCACATGAATAATTCTGTGACAAGTGCAGAAGAAAGCAACGATGTATGGTATGTTGACTCAGGTGCATCAAACCACATGACAGGTCATGCAGAATGGATGGAGGATACAAGGAAAATGGAAAAACCAGGATTTGTGGAGATGGTGATGATACTGCACATCCTATTGTGCAGATTGGAAAAATTCCTTTGTCTATGCAGGATGGGAAAAAGAAATACCTGTCCGATGTATTTCATGTCCCGAATATCACCAAGAATCTGGTTTCTGTTGGTCAAATGGTTGAGCAGGGCTTGCAGGTCAGATTTAATCCTCATGGATGCTTTGTTGAGGATATGAAAAATAAAGGTCGCTTGATAGCAAAAGGAAAGAAGAAGGGCAGAATGTTTACGTTGGATGCAGACATGTCTGAATTGAGTGCAGCAATGTTTGCACATGGGACCGATGTATTTGCAGATATTGATATATGGCATAAACGCATTGGTCATGTTAATGTACAGCGACTTAAATCAATGTAGGCCCAAAATATTGTTGCAGGATTGCCTAAATTCAAGGTTGTAGAAATGCATAAAGTATGTGAAGCCTGCCAATTTGAAAAACAGGCAAGGAAACCATTTCCTAGACATGTTCAAGAGAGTGAGAAGCCATTGGAATTAATCCACTCTGATGTGTGGACTCTACTAAAGCTGCATCTCTTGGAGGCTGTCATTATTTTGTCACTTTCATTGATGACTATAGCAAAAAATTTTGGGTGTATTTTATGAAAAAGAAAAGTGAAGTTTTTGGGTATTTCAAAACTCTTAAAGCTATGGTTGAAAAAGAAACAGGCCTGTAAATAAAATGCCTAAGGTCAGATGGAGGGGGAGAGTACCTCTCAAATGAGTTTGCAAGGTTTTTGCACGAGCATGGCATAAAGCAGCAATATTCATGTAGTCATACCCCACAATAAAATGGAATTGCAGAAAGGAAAAACATGCATATTGGAGAGGTATCTCGTACCATGCTCAATGAAAAAGACCTGCCAGATTTTTACTGGGCTGAGGCAGCTGCTACAGCAGTCTACATAATGAACAGGAATTCCCACTGCAGCAATACATGGCATGACTCCAGAGGAGAGGTATACTAGTAGAAAACCAGATATTTCTCATTTGAAATTTTTTTGTTGCATTGCCTATGTACATGTGCCAGATGAGTTGAGATCCAAGTTGGATCCAAAAGCTGAGAAGTGCATCTTTATTGGTTACTTTCTGCAGCAAAAATGATATAGATGCTATAACCCTTCTACTCGTAAGTTTACAACGAGCAGAGATGTTGTTTTTGATGAGATGAGTAGCTGGTATAAACCAAATGTGATTGATGATGTAGATGCACAAAATGGTAATGCTGCATAGAATTCACAGCAGCAGTCATAAAATATTAGTGGACCTGGAGCGTCCTCTAGCAGTGGTTCACATTCTTCGCCATGGACAGGCAGATTGAGATCAGGAGAATCTTCTCAAAGCAATGCAGATAGTGGTATGCAGGTATCACGAAAAGGAAAAGAGAAGGTTGATCAGCCCATGTTTGATGTGAATGCAGGTCACTCTTATGTGGATAGTGAATCCAGTGGCTCAGAACAGAGCATTGATGATGAGTTGGGTATTCCTTCTATTGTTACACCTGGAGTAAGGAATGCCAGGGATGTTTTGAGAGCACCTTTGAGTGAACCTACTTTGCGCAGGTCTATCAGAGCTAGGTATACTGTGGATAGGCTGAAATATGATGGATTTACAGCCATTCACTATGCATATATGGTCAAAGTGATACAGGAACCAGAACCCACTTCTTTTGAGCAAGCCATGGGAAAAGAAAAATGGGAGAAAGCCATGGATGAAGAAATGGATGCCTTGGAAGCAAATGCAACATGGGAGTTAGTACCTTTGCCTAAAGGTAAGAATGCAATTGGTTGTAAGTGGGTTTATAAGGTGAAGCACAATGAAGATGGTTCTATTAACAGATACAAGGCAAGATTAGTAGTCAAGGGATATGCACAAACATATGGCATTGACTATGAAGAAACGTTCAGTCCGGTTGCAAGGATGGCAACCGTAAGAGCAGTCATTACTATGGCTGCATCAAAGGGATGGTCTTTACATCAGATGGATGTAAAGAATGCCTTCCTGCATGGTGATTTGCAAGAAGAGGTCTATATGGAGCAGCCACCAGGTTATGTGCAAGCTGTTCATCCTGAGTTTGTTTGCAGGTTGAAGAAAGCTTTTTATGGCTTGACGCAAGCACCTAGAGCATAGTCTGACAAGATAGGACAGTATCTTGTCACTATTGGCTTTCAGATTTTCAAGGCAGATTTTTCACTTTATATGAGAAAAACAGAGAAAGGTATTATGCTACTTGTCATTTATGTTGATAATTTGATTATGACAGGTGACAGTGATGAAGATATCCTTCATGTGAAAATGCTATTGAAGCAGAAGTTTGAGATGAAGGATTTGGGAGAGCTGCGTTATTTCTTGGGCATTGAGGTGATTAGATCACCAAGTGGGATACAGCTCTTGCAGAGGCAGTATGGATTGGACATGCTGTCCAAATATGGGATGACAGGCTATAAGCCTATTTCAGTTCCTTTGGAGCAAAATGTGAAGCTGAGCACAGATACAGGTGAGCTTCTGGAAGACCCTACTATGTACAGACGCATAGTAGGAAGTTTGATTTATATGACTATTACCAGGCCAGATTTGAGCTATGCTGTTGGATTGGTAAGTCAGTTTATGCAGGCTCTAAGGAAACCGCATTTGGATGCGGCTAGACGCATACTCAGGTATGTGAAATCCACATTGCAGTATGGACTATTTTATGAGACTAGGGTTCAGATACAGCTGCACGGATATATTGATGCTGATTGGGCTGGTAGTATTTCTGATAGACGATCTACCAGTGGATATGTGTTCTCTTTTGGGAGTGCTGCAGTCACTTGGAGCAGCAAGAAACAGCCTGCAGTTGCCTTGTCGAGCACAGAGGCCGAGTACAGGGGTGCAGCAATGGCTGCATGTGAGGTAGCTTGGTTGCATAAGCTACTTTATGATATGCATCAGCCTATAGATGGGCCAGTTCTCATTTATTGTGACAACATGAGTAGTATACACTTGGAAAATAACCCAGTCTATCATGCTAGAACAAAGCACATTGAAGTGCATTATCACTATGTGTGGGAGAGGGTTTTACTAGGTCTTATTGATCTAGTTTATGTCAGCACAGAGGATCAGGTAGCTAACATATTTATGAAGGCATTGGACGCAGAGAAGCTGGCAAGTTCAGAGACCTGCTTGGTGTGCAGGAATTGGGATTGAGCTCGAGGGGGAGTGTTGAGATATCGAGCTCGACTCGTGATATGCCAGGGTGACCGTTGTGCATTTATGTCACCGACTTGTCAGTTGTAGATGCGGTTGGTACACCGCCCATGAATAATAGCTAGATGACAGCTATCCTTATCTACTCTAATTTGTGGCTCAGTTAGTATGCCACCTTAGTTAGTTGTCTTTGGTTTGAGACCCATATATAGGGTTCTTCTATTTCTTTGTAAGCGAGTTCTTTTGGCTTACACAACTAGGAAGAGGAAAACTGTTTTCAGCCTCCACCCTTGTGTGTATTCCCCCATTGTGCAAGCAAGAAAGCTACAAGTGAGACTCCTTCCTTCTCTCCCACAATCTTGACAGTTAGAGGTCCATAATTGCTTCTAGATTTTGAGCCACCCTTCAGCAAGGTAGAGATGGTATCCAAGTCCACTGGTGAGGTTCTCCAAGTGTCCATCTCTATTCAAATTGCTTTTGATCTATTACCCAAGAATGTCAGACCATTACCCTAGTCCTCTATTACTCTCTCTAGCATTTCTCATCCAAGGCCTACCTATAGCAAGATATCATAATCCATTCTCTTCATAACTATGAAGTTCACTAAGAATTGGATTCCTACTATCTTTAGTGGCCAGTCCTTTAGGACTCTGAAGGGTTTAACCTTCATCGCATTCACTAGAGTGACATTGAACCTTGTGGTCTCCACTGGTGGGTTTCCCCAAGCTTGCAGGACCAAGTGACTAAGTACATTAACCCTTGCTATTGTGTCCACTATCCCCTTCCATGTAGTGTCTCCTAAAAAATGACAGGTAAGATTGTGTGCATGTTGATGCCCTCCCAAAAGGCACTTACATGTGGGGGCTTAGACATTGGATTCAATGTTAGGCTTGGTATGTGTGTTATAGCATCGTGGTCTAGAAAGTCTTGCAGCTTATGGTCATTATTGTGTTCTACCCATTGCTTCAATTCTTGCCAAAGTGTGGAGTTTTGTCTAAGCAGTTCTCCCAACGACAATGTCATAGGAGTTGTTATGTGTGGTTAGCAAATTACCATCCATACTTCCCTCCTCGGCTTCATGGGCTCCTTGCCAATGTTTTTGAACTGTTTGTGTATTCCTGGCCCCCTCATTCTTTCAATGTAGTTGTTTATGTGGTGGTGTTGTCTCTCTCTCCTACCCTCAAATATGTAGGAGAGATTGGTGGGCTCGTGGTTGAGAGTTCATTAATTTTCTCCTCAACTATAGGTTCAGTATCTTGAAGGTGAGCATGCACTTCTTTTATCCATTCCTTGACCTTATTTGCAACCTTTAGGTGCTAGTTGCGGGGTCACGGTACTCTCCAACCTTAGTGCTCCCCTTCTCTCTCGTATTAGGAGCAATTGTTTCTGCTTCGGCATTCGTGACTTGCTTTCCCTTGGTTAATGTGGTCTCACTCTCGGTCTTGAGCATTATTTTTGCCTCAGTTTTCTTTTTCCTCCATCGATGACTCTTCTTTCCTATGGAAGATACATCCAAGTTTCTAGGTTTAAGTAGTGAGATAAAGGCCTACTTTGTTTGAGCTCATGTCATGACATTTAGGGGAATCATTGTAGCATCCTTGTCATGTGACTTGACACAAAAGAGTCTGAGTGGCATGGATGGTATGATTGCTGATTAGATGTGTGACTCTGCACTTCATGCACCTTAAGTCAGCCTTCTCTCTATTATCTTGCTCCTTTTCAAGGTAGCGAGATGAGATATGCCTAGCATGGCCACATATCCAATATGCTATGGGTTCCTAGATCTGCTAGGCCTCTACCTCTTCCTCTTCCTAATGCCATGATCGGAACAAGTCTATAATCTATCAATATGGGGTTGCATTCTTTGTCGTAAGAGACATAAGGGTTCAAGTAAAAAATTTCCTCTAGTGGTTCCTCAACAAAGTGTACTGGAGCTTTGCTCAGTGGATGGGTCACAATAGGTGCTAGAGGTCTAGGAATTCCTGTAGGGTTGATATCTATCCTCGGGGATCGGGGAAACTAGCTTTGAATCATTGGGTACAAGGAGAGCTAAAGGGGCTCCCCTTCCAAAATATGGTTGTCTAACTCCTGGATAGTATGGCTAAGTGTAAGGCTGTTGGTGTAAGGAAACCATCTTAGAAATTGGTAGTGCATGGTTTCGTGCTCAAATCTTCTACAATTGGCACAAGGCCCTGATCTAGGCTCAGGGCATTTAGAGGGTAGGTGATTCGCTCCAAGTGCATATACTACACACAGGGTCACACTAGTCTTTGTATTGACTCTTGGAATCTAGCCAGCTCTACTTTTAGGTCACTATAGCTTGGGTCTGGTTAACGCTCTTCCCTTTTTCATGTTCACAAGAGATTGCTTATTCACGAGTTGATGTAGCTTTCTATGTGTTCCTAATCACATTGCTACTCTCTTGCACCATCGGAGCGCTTCTCTCCTTAAGCAAGTCATCTACTCATATGGCTTCCTCAAAGACTCTCTCAAGCACATCCCTTTGTATGTTTGAGTTGCTTACAAGGGCCTTATACAATTCCTCTTTACGAATCTCATTGATAAATATGATAGAGACTGCTCTCTCATTGGGCCACTCAGCTGCAGGTATCCTCTTATAGAGACTCCTCACATGTGACGTAGTCTCATATGTCCTCTTTGCCTTTCTATGGTGGTTGACATTAATAAACTTAACGATGAGATTATCGGAGTATCCCGCCTTTGAGAATCTCTTGATGAATAGGTCCTTCAACTTGGTGAAGTCATTGTATTCAGCATTGTCAAGACTGGTGAACCACATATGTCCCTTGTCTCCCAAGCAAAGACCAAATACTTGTGCTCATTGAGTAGGGTCCGTGACGTTATTAGCCTCACATACCTGCTCAAATTTCTCAAGGAAGCTATATGGGTCTTTTTTTTTGTATTTATCAAGTTACTTTGCAACTATGGGTATTTTTGTTTGGCTTCTAGCATTTGGGGTGACTCCTAGCACGGCTAGCAATGATGCCACCAAGGCTGCCCCACTCTTCTCACAGCTCGCTTAGTGTGAGATTGGCTTCTAGAACTCTCTTCCTATCGCCTCTGAGCCCTTTGCTCCTGGCTATAACTTGTGATGCACTGCAATGCCATCCTTGCTAGCCTCCTCGCTTCCTCACGGTCGCCTATGACATATCTGCCACCACTTATCTTCCGTGGTGACAAGTCACTAGATGTCATCAGGGTGCTCAACCATGCTTAGGTCAAGGTCAAGGTCTAGTCTCTAATTCGAGCCGGTGCTTGCTATAGTAGTTGCCTCTTGACCCACTAGTGCATCTATGAGGTCAACGTATCCCTAAACTTGGTGAGCCTTTCCTTCTCTTGACAATGTGATGGTTTTCGCACCTAGTTTTCTAAGACTTCCCTTGTCCAATTATTGGGATTGTACTTCTATTGGCACGTTAACTCTCCTTAGTGTAATCCTTGTTAATTCATCAGTTTATAACTGCACAACACTTATACACTAGTAGTGCATCTCGACATGTGTTGTGCAAAATCAAGCTTTTCAACTTTCACACATGCTTAAATGCCTACATTGTCGAGTAACGTTTGATGGATTCAACTGCATCAATCAGTTCCTGGGTTTTGATTAATCACGAGACTAGTGGAAACTGGGTTCTCTACAGGTCATGATAGGTGGTCGTCGGGTGTCCCCATCCCACTGAGTTAGCTTGGGTCTCTAATCATTTAATAGCCAAGGGTCAAATATTTTAATCCCCCATGGACTGCTAGGTTGAGGTTCCTTCTTTCTCTAGGTGCAAACAGTCCTATGGTTTCATTTATGGATTCGAACTCTAGCCTATTGGTCACTCGTCAGTTTGCAAGCCCTAACAAGCCCCTAAAGGCTTAAAAATCTAGTCAAATATCATTCTAGACAATTGGTCCAAGTCTCAGATGACTCAGCTATCCGAGTCAATGATTCAGACATCCGAGTGGTCAAACAAGGGGTGCCTGTTTGAGTATCTGAGTGGCCATCCGAGGTTGAGTGTCCGAGGTTGGCCATCCAAGGGATCCAAGTGGTTTACATCCAAGTCAGACATTCAAGAGGGTCACTGAAGTGGCTTGGATGTCCGAGCCACTATTATGACTCAATCGTTCCAGGTTTGTGGTCGTTGTTCGAGCAGTAGTTGAAAACCCACCGAATGGAAAAAATGCTCTATTCAATAATTTAATGCCACTGTTTAATTCATCCATGAGTCTAGATCAATATGTATGAGGCCATTAGTTTCATGTATAGTTTGAAAGCCAAGATTTATTAGTAATAATGTAGCTTAAGAATCAACAATTATGATTCAGAGCATACCTAGAAGAGCTGGAAGCATCGAGAATAAGGATCATTGGTGCAGCAGCATGTGGACCTATCACTCCCTGTCTCTCACTCACTAGCTCTCTCTCAATCTCCATGAATGTAGATGAGCTCCCTCTCCCCCTTGCTTCACCTTTCATGTTCTCTCTTTCTCCTCTTAGCTTCTATTTTTCTCCCTGGACATGCAAAATCTAATTCCTTACTTCCCCTATTTTCCTATTTATTGGTTATCCAAAGAGTAATCTTTTCCTTATTTTTTCTTATTTTCCAAATCTTTGTGTCCCAAATTTGATAGAAAATTCACAACTCCTACTCTAACCAATGCACAAAAATCTTCCTCAACCTAAACTAATCCACAAAAGAGATCAAATAGTCTCTGACTCCCTTGCTTCTTACCTAAAATCAGCTACCATTTTTTGGAGTTAAACTCCTACTTCATCCCTCAATTTGAAGCACGCAAGCACTCGAGGCTTGAATCCATTAGTCTTGGCAACATAACCAAAATGTGGGAGCTCTCACTCAACCACCAAGACCCACAAATCGCTTATTTCTTTAAGTGTTTCAAGCCAAGTGCAATGGTGGCTACCTCTCACATAGTCATATGCGCTCTCACACCTATGATTATAATAAGCTTACCCTCATGCTCAATCTTGAGTTGCCTCCTTTCCCAAGCTCTCTGGTAGCTCCACGATCCAAGGTGCAAGCTCAATCCTTAAGCTCCAAAGCTCCATGCTCCATTGCCGTGCACGCGAGACAAGAGAAGAGAGGAGAAGATAGAGAGCTTCTATACCACGGTCCCTCACCCTCACACACTCACGGTCCCTCACCCTCATACACTCACTCCCTCTCTCAAGCATAAGCACAAGCAAGTGAGAAGAAGAAGAAGAAGAAGAAAATAGCTAGTTTTGGCCACACACAAGAATGATCTTCTTCATTCATTTTTGTCTTTTTATACATGCCCTCCTCCTTTTTGGACATCCATCCACTTGCACATGACCAACCATTTTAGCCTAGGTCCTCTTTCCTTATTCCTTCCTATTTTTACAATTCCTTCACCCATTCTCGTCTACATTTGCAAATTGCATATGAGGGAGCCTAGCACTCTTTTACGAAATGAATTAGAATGTGCCCACTAGTGCTTTCCTTGCTAGTCCTCTACTAATCCATGCAAAATGCTAAGCCAAATTGAAATTGAAGTGCACCAAGTTAGCATGTAATTATTAGTGGGGGAGATGCCAATTTACTTCTTAATGGATAACTGGGAAATCTAGATGGTCTTTATTAGGTCTAAGTAGGCTTTTATTTTCACTTTGGCTTAATTGAAGGCTATTGTGATTGCATCAAGTTATTTCCATCTAGGGAGGTTGACCAAGGTAAATGTGCTGCAATTGTGTTTGATCAAGATTGTCTAGTCTTCATTTTCATGTTGGAAGGCTCTGGGTACCCATTTTACTACTAGCTTTTCTACCAAGTTTAACAGATTTTGGAGTCTTAGACCTCCACGTTCTTTGGGTAGGGTGTAGTCTTCCCATGCTACCTTTGTGATCTTGAACTTTTTGATGTTGCTAGTTGGTAGGTAGTGTTATTCATTTTAGTCTGCCTCCATGTTGAGTGTAGATGCATGTGCAACAAGTATCGGTGGTTTATTTTAGTAAATTCATATATATCATGAGGTGATAGGAAAAAGGAACAAAAAAGACTTAGATGTGTGCATGGAGGCACATGAAATCTAATGGCAACCAATGAAAATAATATTATGTCTAAGAGGTCCACAAAATGTGAAGATCCATGAAAGAAGATTGTAGATGAATGTAAACACAAAAATAATATTCATAACCAAGAAAAAATGAAACCCAAAAGGGGTATGCCATATAAAGTGTTTTTTCTTTTTGGTAGTTATGGATTTTTGTTTTTGTTTTTTAATATGTGTGTGGTGTTTGAGTCGTGTGTGTTATAATGCATGTGTAGTTTGGAAAGTGATTAAATGATTAGTATTGTGTGCTTTTTTCTAAATATTGTTTTGTTTTTTTTCTTGCTCTTTTTTCTTGGTGTTGTTGGGTGGTCTTTTTGTTTTGGTTGTTTTTGAATTTATTTTTTAATAAATAACTTAAATGGTAGGAGGGGTGGTGTGTTTAGGATTGGGGATATTGGCTTATTAAAACTTATTTTTCTTTTCTCTTTTTTCTATTAATATGTTTTTTTCTCTTTCAATTTATTGGATTGTACTTGTTTAGGTTTTAATATGTTATTTTTTGTCTTATTATTTTTCTCATTATTTCTTTATCTCTTTTTTGTTTCATTATTTTTCTAAAATTTTATTTATTTTGTTCATTGGGTGGCAAGGATCAATTGGTTTGGTTTATTGTGTTATGAATTTTTTTTTCTCTCATTTTATGTGTTGGTTGTGTGTAGGTGTGTTCTATTTTTCAAATTTTGACGGAAAGATCAAACCGAGGGATATCATGAAAAAGGACGCACAAGGCATGTGAATGGCCGCTCAAATATCTGCACACAAAGAACAACAACCATTTCACACAGACCCAAACAAAATGACATGCACACAAATAACTAAAAAACCATGCAAAGACTACCAAATAAAATATTGCATACATGAATGGGTTTTACAAGGGAGGTTTTGTAACGTGCCTACCTATCGACTGTCCCAAGTCCGCCTCGCAATAGAACATTCACTGCTAAACCCACTAGGATCAACCTGAAATCTGGGTTCCTAGGGCCAATGTCTCCTAACAGCACTCTAGCGTCGAGTTTTGGACATCCTACTTTACACAGAGATACCCAATCCGAACCAAATCTATACCCCACTTGGTTCAAAGAGAATGAGAAAAGAGAGGTATGATCCACTCAATCTCACTGCCCATAGGTCATAGTCCCATTCCGGTCCCCTAAAACGATATGAATCGGGTTCTAACCTAAATCTACGTAAAGGTCAACGACAGTAAAACCTTGTGAGAAGCCTCCCAGTTCTCTTGGACCACCCTACCGTAGGACAAACCCGTTAGGGATTCCGCCCACCCGCTTCCCTTGATAGTTTTATTTTTCTAGTTAGGTACTACCACATTTATGTGCAGCATTTAAAGTCAACTTCATTAATTAAGCCTTTTAGGGAACATGATTCATTCACGTAATTCACAGCACATACACGAAAACAAAACAAGCAGTCCTTTTGATAACCAAGTTCCTTAACTTATCTTCAAGTTAATCTTTGTCTCCTGCCTATACAGGAGAATTATGTATCCCTTCTATCCAACAGAAGTACCCGGTCCAAATCACATAGCACCCAAAATTTCCATCCTTTATCTAGAATAGGATCTTCCAACTCCCTAGACGTTGAGCTCACGGCAGTCTATAGCTTCTCGACAGCCTATAGCTTCTCGACAAGGGGTGTCCAGAGCTCCACTGACCCCAAGCGACCTAGGAGTGAGACACAACTTCCGTGGTTGGCCTTTTTACCACTCAACCTTCGGCTTGTGAATCAAGCAGTGCCCTCTCGCGGTAATCCATGGTGTGATCTTGGAGATGATCCACCCGTGCAAATATCTTTTCTTAATTAATTCAATTAAGAATCAAGCACAATCAAAGCAATCAGCTTAATATCACCTTCCAAGGAAACATTCCTTTGTTTCCCATGGCAATTTGTCATCACAGATCCCTGTCGTTCTTTTACCATCCAACACAAGCACTTTGAATATTTATCCAAATCACAAATGCAACAACCAATTGATTGCAAAAAGCATTAGGGTGTTGTCCAATCAACCAACAAAACTAATTGTTTTTTTTTAAACAATACAAGAATAGACGTGATAATAATCCCATCGCATATTTGCTCTCCCCCTTGGGATCAAAGAGCGATTCTCTACAAAATTTACTTAATACTTGCATGCATAATTCCTAATGTTATTCTTTTTACGATTATGCTATTCAACCCCTAACCAATTGCTCTATCAACGAATAAGCCATATGCAACTAAGTGCAATTAACTTCCCTTGATACATGCACTTTGCAGAACTCAATCTTTCGATTATGGGAGAAGAGGCCCATCCCTTCCCATGACCTATTCTCGTACATCATAGTATGGGCCTAATGTATCTCATGCGAGAATCAAAGCAAGCATCTATCAATTTAGAAATACATTACTTACGACCGGAACCGCTGTTGGATTGACAATGATGCCTTCGCCCGAAGCTTCGTTGCTAGTTGTAGGATTGCCATCCTCACGCAAAATTCTTCACTTGGAGGCCATCGTCTACAAATAGACTCAAGAGATTAAGAAGGAAAAATAGATTCGAAATGGGAGAGTGTAAGAGAAGATGGTTAAGTTGAGGATCGAGATAGAGAGAATTGTGCAGCCTTTTAGGGTAACTCCTCTCTCTCTCTCTCTCGCTCTCTCTCTCTCTCTCTCTCTCTCTCTCTCTCTCTCTCTCTCTCTCTCTCTCTCTCTCTCTCTCTCTCTCTCTCTCTCTCTCTCTCACATCTTGGAGGTGTATCTTTCTCTCTACCTCTCTCTTGCAACCTCTCGGGGTCTCCTTTTGCTCCCTTGTGCCTCCCCGTGCCTCATATTTATAATGAATTAGAGAAGAGGGGATGAGGCTGAGAACAAGAGTTCTTGGTGGAGGGACTCTTGGAAAACTCAATGATCTGATGCTTAACTCATAAATCGGATGGTTCCATTGGCTCCAAAAGGGGGGTAAAACCTTAAGACACTTGGTTGGAAGCTTTCAAATCACTCCTTTCTCTCCCTGTTCGAAGTGTTGTCTTCTGTCTGTAGACTGCGATCACGGTGCACGTGATTTTGCCAATCACTCTCTTTATCTTTTTTTTTCTTTTTATAAAATCTCCAAAACTAACTAAAACATCACTTGTCTTTTCTTTTAAATGACATCTAGTTCTATCTTTTTAGGATAATATTTAAAATATGCTAGTTTTTTTGCCCAAAAATCTAATAACTTTTTGACCATCCATACTATATATATTAACACTAGTGATTAATATGGCTCATAACTCTCATTCACGTTGTAACTTTCGTGAAAGGTAGCTATGGTCCAAATTAATCCAAGAAAAATGTTAGATTACGACTCTCAATTTTTTTAAATATATATTATTAATTAAATAAAAAATTTTAGCTATTAACATTAGTTAGTTTTTACCTTTGTTAGTCTTTAGTTAGTAATCTTACTAACTTATTAATTGATTAACTAACTTTCGAACTAATCAACTAACTTTTATTATGTGGAAATATTACAGGTTTCAAATGTGGTCTCCTATTTGAGTTTTTATGGAAATAATGCCTTGTAGGGGAGAGTCAAATTTGTATGATTTTTTTATCACTACATTGATTTGTTTGGGGGGGGGGGGAACTAGGCAAGGCAAGGTGAAAAGGGGGACAATGAGGTGAAGTAGTTGGGGAAAAGGGGGGCTTAGGAGGGTAGGGGGTGGGAAAGCAAAGGGGCTAGGTGGGACAAGGGGCAGGTAAGGGGAGGGTGGTGTTGAGATTATGGAGGAGAAAGATGGAGAAGAGGAGGAGGAGGAGGAGGATGCAAAGGAAAGGTGAGCAGCCCTGCTAGCAACATGACAGCATGGGTGGTCATGTTGGCATGAGAGGTAGGTGATGAGCACAATTGATTAGCCAGCAATGCCCTAGTAACTGTGATGGAGCAAGTACTAAAGTGGATGGTGGTGGTGTCTCCCTTTCCATCACCTAGAAAGGGTGGCGACACGGTAGGAGAATGGCAATAAAGCATGGAGGACAGCGGCAGTAGGAGGGGAAGTTGAGGACAACAAAGGCAGGGGCAGTTGAAGATGGCAGAGATAGCATAAAGAAGAAGAAGAGGAGGAAAGGAGAAGGAGAAGGGAAGGATATGGGGAAAGAGGGAGAGGGAGCGAGCACACACACACACACACACACACACATATATATAGAGAGAGGGGGGAGGAAGTGTTGGGTGTGAGAGCGGGGGGAGGAGAGAGAAGTATATAAATAAATAAATAAGAGGAGAGAGAAATAGGGAGGAAAGGGCTATGGATTGAGCGTAGGCCTGTAGTTAGGGTAAGGCTTTTTCTTTTTTTAAAAAAAATAAAAAATAAATTAATTTAAAATGAAAATAGGGGGAGAAACGTCCCCTATGGGGGCTGGGGTAGTTGAGTCTCTTTTTTTTGTTCATGAAAATAAATGCATTATGAAATGAGTGTGTTTGGGTTGTTCATTTTTTAAAAAATAAACCTAGATAGAGGAAAACAATTTACTAGAGAAAAATGCAAAAATCTAATAGGCATGAAAAAAATAAAAATAGAAATATGATGAAAATTTGTGGGAGAAATCTAACGAATGGAAACAATAATTAAAAGTAATTGAAAAAATAATAAAATAAGAAAATGTGGGTGTTCATGTGGAAATGTTCAAAATATTTTAGAAATTTAGAATTGGATATCTATAACTCAGAATGAGATAAGCAAAAGGAAAAAATATCATGTTAAAAGGGATGAGCTTGACCATAGGGTCAAAAGCCGCTTTTAGAGCAATGTATGGGCATTCATATGGAAACTACACCAAATTTGGATAAAATATGAGGTCAAAAGCCGCTTTTGGATTGAAATATGGACAAGTGCATGGAGAACACATCAAATCTTGATAAAACACACAAACCACTTCACAAATTAATATTTAAAGATTCGTAACTCAAAACAATGTGTTATAAAAAGGAAAATAGTTACCCTACAAAGGGACTAACAAGGTCATGACATGAAAACCCACTTTGGGGGACAAATAGCAGGTGTTCACATGGAAAAGAATAAAAAATAAAGAAAATTGCATACACAAAGCTTGAGAGCTTAAGTCACAGTGCAATGAAAAGAAAGAAGGTCAAATTTGAAGGGATAAGTAAGATTATGTAGTTAGAAAGTTGATCTGAGGGGGACAAGCAAGTATTCATATGGAATGTAAAGAAAATATACAACATTAAATTAAAGGTAATCAAAAACATAGTTTGGGATGTAAGAATAGGCAAGATAATCCAAAACACATCTTGCAAATCATGTTAAAAGTTATGAAAAGTATTGAGATGGAAAAATAGCTTTTGCATGGGAGATTTCATAATGAATCTCACACAAGAACATGCCTCCACACTTAAAACTAGAAACCATCGAGGATATACTAAACAAAGGAGGCAATTACATATGCAAGACATAAATGCGCAAATAGAAGAGACAAGGTTAGAAACACTTTGCCCAATAATTGTTGAGGGATCCCATGAGATCCCATTAAAGTATCTTGCTCTCCGTGTAGGAGCAAGGTCAATGAATGTGGAAGGGATCACATATCATCCACTAAGATTGAATGATAGCTACACCAAGACATATCAATATAGCAAACTCCACACACCACCCCTATCACATGCTCAACCATCCCATTGTGTAGTGGATCTGAATGATATGTGTGACGAGGTGTTCTATCATATCAATATAGCAAACTCCACACACCATCCCTATCACATGCTCAACCATCCCATTGTGTAGTGGATCTGAATGAGATGTGTGCCGAGGTGTTCTATCATATCAATATCCAATCCAATCACTCCCAAAATCACAAATTAAGCTAGCAAGTCCAAGAGAGAACATACTCAAAATTTCATCATCACACACACATACACAATCCCCCTCTATTGCATGCTCAATTGAGAATATATTGGAGGGCAACCCAATTCCTCACACCTATTTATTGATCCTCACAATACTTATGTATAGTTTTGTATGCCTTAAGTGCAATTGATGGTGCAAACATGCATTTCACCTAGTGCCTGCATATAGTGTGAGAATAGAAGGTAGATCGTGCTTTGTACATAAGGAGGCCTACCATCCCATGCATGCCTCACTCATATTCGTATATCTCACCTCTCATTTGATTTAAAAGGAATAAACTAATCACTTACCCCACCATTTGTCTCACTCTCTATTGAGAAATATAGAAATAGCCCTTATTCACATCTCCATCTAGTTAGGATGAAAGCTCATGTCACTCAATAGTAAATTATTGAAGATCCACTTGGTCATGATGCTAGTGACTTTATGTTAATGAAGAGGCACACGCAGGGAGGTAGCCCATATACTAGAAACTTTTATTGATGCTAGAAGCTTTGCGTATTGTGGGGATCAAAGCACAACAATGTTTAGATCATCAATGTACCTAGGGAGGCACAGTGGATTCTAGGGCATGTAGTGAAGAGCACAATATAGCACACCAAAGGAGATGTCTAAGAAATTGCATCTAGTACTATTAATGAAGAAGTGTCACACCCAGGAAGGTGGGCAATATACAAAAAATATCAATTAAGTAATCAAAGGGAATGAACTAAGGAATGTTTTCATCTTTTGCTCAGCTAGCTTTGCATCTCTCAAGGGTGTTTCCACCTTTTCTTGTAGCAAGTCCTATTATAACAAAACCTTTTTCTCAGCTAACTTCTAACCCCAAGGGTATTGCCACATTTTCTTGGATCAAGGCTTGTTATGACAGGGAATTTTTTCATTTCTCTTATTATAGTACATTTTAACTTTTTCTCTTTTGTTTTTTTCCTACTCCCTAGGGGATGTTTCTACCTTTTCTCAAAGAAAAAGTTAGTATGGTAGGGATGGATGTCCGATTATTCCATAATATTTTCTTCTTTTTTTTCATAGTAGGTAACAATACCATTTATCAAAGCCAACCACACTATGTTTGCTAAATTGAAGGAGAGAATAGAAAGATAGTGGTGGGCATTAGAGATGAGGAGATAGAAAAACTATACCATATTATCAAAATAAGCAAGATAGTGACTATGAGAAATGTTGATAGAATCAATGGGTTGGTGCTAATAAAGAGAAGGTACATGCCACATGGATTGTCAAGATTCCCAAGGAGAAAATTACTTCTTTAATTAATATCCATTAATCAGGAAAGGATCGTCATAGGCATCTATAGCTTGGACTTGGACAAAGTTGTTATGATTCATCGCAAGTACCTTATAAGGATCCATTCAACACTATTAGAGCTCATTAGAAAACTTTCCAAAGTACAAATCATACACCAAAACTAGATCACATTCATTGAATTCTTTATGCTTGATAAAGCTATCAAGATAGGCTTTGCATCAGGTTTTCATGGCTTCCATGTACTGTAACACCATCTGTCGTGTCTCGTCTAAGCATTCCAAGTGCAATAGGCGACACTAAAGAGACTCTTCATCTCCTAGTGTTCCTTAATGGACACTCACAAAGAGAAAAAATCCAATTTAATAGGAAAGATAACCAATTTAAATGGTGTTTGACCTATTGTGGCTTTCTGGAAGGTTCTATACACCCAAAGAACCTCTATAAGTCAATCATCCCAATTACAATAGGATGGAAAATCGTCTTGATTATGCTCAAGAAGAGGATGTGATTGGTCAATTTGACTTGGTTATTTATTACAGGCTAATAAGGGGTTGATTTTAAATACTTGTGCCACTTATTGAGCTCAATGAACTCTTCCACAATTTGTTGTATATTCTCAATGTTGTATGCTCATAAGATGCCACCAATGATCCATGGTCCTCTAAGCTGTAAGGCTCCCATTATAAGGAGAAGCCATGTGTGAGCACTAAAATTGGGTGGGTCCTAACTTGTATATCAGATGAGGTCTATGTGATCGGATGGCAAAAATGTGACCTTTGTGGATCTAGCCTTTGGATTAGATAGAGTAGTTATGCTAATAGCAACTCAAGACACAATGCATCGAGTTGCAAGGTGTGGGAGTTATTGGGGATCCCTATTTTGGGATTGAGGGACCACTTTTGTGGCCCTTGGCACTGGCCCCTCTGATGGGGGTCTGAGGAGGACAGCACCCTTGGCCCAACAATAAAGGGAATATTCCCTAATTGACTAGGAAAGGTTCATAATATGGTCGAACATGCCGACTAGACTACCTTTCTAGGCTATAAAAGAAACACTCCTCTAAAGCCATCGTCAATCTATCTTTCACCCAGCTAGAGTTCTTTTAGCTACCCTTAAGCTCTTGGCCTATCATTCAAATCACTATTTAAGCTTCACAGTGGAAGTGCACAAGTGGACAAAGCCAAATTAAAGCAGTTTTTGTTCTTCTAATATTTATGGTATATTCTCTACTCCTTGCTCAGATTCTTTCTACTATATCAGAGCACAAGGTACTCTAAGGAGTGAAAAGTATGCAAGAGGCAAGGGCTTCAATAGTAAAGAGAAGAAATGTAATCTGCTACATCAAGTAGCAGTGATGGCACATCGTGGGGTGATTTTTTTGTATCGGCACTTCAAGCACTAAGGATTCATCCATCAACATTCAACAAAGGCAAGTTAGACAATACAAACTACACTTTGTGAAAGTTTAAAATCACAACTATCCTTAATTCTTATGAGCCTTTGGAGACAGTACTAGGGATTGACTCAAAACCACAACCCACCCCTGGCCCATCAAATTCAAGTGTTATGACTTCTCTTGAGGGCCCATGTGTGGCTACTTGATGAGTGGAGAGGGTAAGGGGGGCACTAGGAGTACCCAAGGAAACCTTTGGAAAAGCTCATTCAAGCTTGGAGCAAGCCAAGACTTCAAGGTGAAGCATAGTTGATAGTTGCTTCTATAAATGACTTGCTAAGCTGAAAATGAGGATGAGCTCAACCTAGGCCTATTGATCCCTTGACCAAGCTCCAATAAGCCTTGGTGAGTTCTAAAGCAAGAAGCAATCAATACGAACCTCAAGGAGTGGAGCTATGGCTGCCAATGGTAAAATAATGTTGTAGAAGCTGTGTCAAGAATCATGTGGTGGGGGGACTTTCTTGAGCTACTGCACCAAACACGCACTGTATAAACAAGGAGAGATATGGAGGCCAAAATGTTTTCTTACTGATTTTTTCTTCTTCTTCCACACACTATACAATGTACACAAAGTATAGATAAGATACAATATAAAGAAAAGTAGCCTACTAAGTCAAACAGTATATAATAGACTACACTAATCGACGGCGCTATATCTTTGCCAACTGTAGGTAGGTGTAACAAACTAAATATAATAAGTGATAAGTCAGTGGCCATGTGAGTATTGTAATGACTACCAACATGCTAAGTGTAGATGTGCGGACCCATCTAGCCATGCGCTCCATTATCAATGTCCATATATGTTGAGCTTGCCATCTCAACACTCCCTCTCAAGCTCAACTCTATCTTTGCAACTCAAAGTAAGCTTTGGAACTTTCAAAGCTTCTCTGCACCCAATGCCTTTATGAAAATGTTAGCTATCTAATCATGTGTGCTGACATATACCAAGTTAATCTCTCCTACAAGTACCTTCTCTCTCATAAAGTGGTAGTGCATCTCAATATGTTTTGTCCTAGCATGGAACACTGGATTCCTAGCTAACTGTATGTTGCTCATGTTGTCACAATGAATGACTACTAGACCATCTCCCTGCACATCCAAATCACCTAATAACTTTTGCATCCATACTACCTCACATACTGCCATAGCAGCACCTTTATACTCAGCCTCCGTACTTGATAAAGCAACTGTAGGTTGCTTTTTGCTGCTCCATGTAACTGCTGCATTACCAAGGGAAAACATGAATCCACTAGTAGAACTTCTATCTGACATGCTACCAGCCCAATCTGCATCTATGTATCCAAAGACTCGTACATCCTTTCCTACCTCATAAGAAAGTCCATAATGTAAAGTAGACTTCACATATCTCAATATACGTCTAACTACATCCAAATGAGGCTTTCTAGGCATCTGCATAAACTGACTGACAAGGCCAACATCATACTCAAGTCTGGCCTTGTGATAGTCATGTAAATCAAACTCCCTACTATCCTCCTAAACATAGTAGGGTCTTCTATCTCATCCCCAACGTCAGCCCTCAACTTCACAATTTACTCTAATGGTACTAAAAGAGGGTTACATACTATCATACCATACTTGCATAACATATCCAAGCCATAATGCCTTTGTGATAGCCATATACCATCATCACATCTAATCACCTCAATACCAAGAAAGTATCTCAGCTCACCCAAATCCTTCATCTCAAACTTCTTCTTTGAGAAGTCCTTAACTTCAGCAATCCCATTGTCACTGTCACCTATAATAATCAAGTCATCCGCATAGATGACTATGATGACCAAACTTACATCTCCCTTTCTCACATAAAGTGAGTGATCATCATCAAAAATACAAAAACCAATATTGACAAAATACTCTCCAATCTTGTCAAACCATGCTCTAGGTGCTTGCTTCAACTCATAGAGCACCTTCTTTAACCTACACGCATATATGGGATGCTCTAAATCCTCATAACCTGTTGGTTGCTCTATATACACGTCTTCTTGCAATTCACCATGCAAGAAGGCATTCTTAGCATTTATTTGTTGCAAACTCCAACCTTTGGTTACTGCCAAGGCAATCACACACCTAATAGTTTTCATCCTAGCAACTCGACTGAATGTTTCTTCATAATCTGTGCCATATATTTGAGCATAGCCTTTTGCAACCATCCTAACCTTATACCTGCTAACTGAACCATCTGCATTATGCTTGACTTTTTAAACCCACTTATAACCAATAACTTTCTTACCCTTAGGCAAGGGTACCAAATCCTAAGTCTTATTGGCTTCTAATACAGCCATCTCCTCATCCATTGCTGCATCCCAATGAGCATGATCAATAGCATCCTCAAAACAAGTAGGCTCAACATCCTCAACTAGTTTCACCATATAAGCATAATGGTGAGTTGAATAATCTTCAAAGCCAAATCTTTTAATAGGGTATCTGACCCTGCTAGACCTACATATCACTGGATCACTCAATGGAGCCTTTACATTACTATGAGCTCTCTGTACACCTGGTGTCCTAACTGAAGAAATACCAAGCTCATCATCCAAACTCTTTGAACCATTAGAATCTCCATCAAATCCCAACTGACTAGTAGATGCATCATTACCATCCAGCACTTTCTTCTTTCCTTTGTCTTTGCCTGTAATAGTTATAGATACACTTAAAGATGTGGGGCTACTCCTTAGTCTCCCAAAAAAAAACTCACTGTAGATGTAGTACCAGATAATATTTCTAGTCCAATAAGGCTCTATGATTCTTGCTTTTCTTTCTGTACATAGCTATCATGATCATTATCATCATCTAATACATCACTATCAAGTGCATACCAACTATTCATCTCATCAAAAATAACATCCCTGCTCACTTTGAACTCACCTATGACAAGGTTATAACAAGGATACCATTTCTGCTCTAAAGAGTATCCAATAAAAATACATTTTTCAGCCTTTGGATCAAGCTTCCTCCGTAGCTCATCTGGCACATGAACACATGCAACACATCCAAATGCATTCAAGTGTGATACGTCGGGCTTCTTACCAGTAAAGCATTCTTCGGGAGTCACCCCATCATGAATTGCAGTTGTGGGGGTTCTGTTCATAATATAGACAGTAATAAGGATAGCTTTAGACCAAAAATATTTTGGCATATTCTTTTTAGCCATTAATGCCCATGCAACTTCTACAATATGCCTATTTTTTCTTTCTACAACCCCATTTTGCATTGGGATATACCTGCAAGTAAATTTCCTCTTTATCCCATGAGTCCTCAAAAAGCTAGTAAACTCATTAGAGAGGTATTCTCCCCCTCCATCTAATCTCAAGCACTTCACTTTCAAGCATGTTTATATTTTCAACAACTGCCTTGAAAGATTTGTAGTGCTCAAATACATCACTCTTTTCCTTCATGAAATATACACATAGCTTCCTTAAATAGTCATCAATAAATGTGATAAAGTATTTGCTGCCACCAAGAGATACATTCTATGTAGGCCTCCAAACATCTGTATGCACTACATCAAGTATATTTCTGCTCACTTCTCTGTCATGTGAGAAGGGTTGTCTTGCATACTTACCAAACGGGCATGCTTCACAGACTTTATGAAATTCTACAACTCTAAAAGAAGAAAACCATGTAACCAATCCTCTAGACTGCATTAATTTCAAGCTTTGCACATTTGCATATCCAATACGTTTATGCCATATTTGAATGTCTGCAACCACTCCTTTTCTTTTAGCATATATAGCAGCTTCCATTGCAGGAATTCCAGCATCTAAAGTGAATACGCAGCCAACTCTACTTCCTTTTGCGACTAACCTGCACTTATCATTAAAGTCTTCTACAAAACAATCTTTTGCATTGAATCAGACCTGCAACCCCTGCTCTACCATTTGGCCAACATATACTAGATTCTTTGTGATTGATGGCACATGTAATACATTTGTCTAACTCTTTGTTTGGCCATCATGCAAGGATAAGGGAACCTTTCCAATATGTGAAATTGGGCGGCATGAATCATCACCGGTCTGCACCTAACTTAAATTTTGTAAGTCGTGCATCTCTCCAAACCATTCAACATGACTGGTCATATGATCAGATGCACCTGAATCCACATACCATACATCATCATGTGTCCCCTTTCCTGTAATTGCATTCATCATATGTTGCATAACAAATAAACATTCATTTTTGTCTTCATTCTGTCATGAAGACGATGCATAGTTTCCTTGCTACTATTTGCCAATGAGTATATCATCCTTCTTAGCATAACAATGGGTTGCAATATGACCTGTCTTGCCACAATAATGGCAAATAATAGCAAAATTTTCAAAACCTCTATTCTCCCATCCACCTCTTCCTCTAGAGCTCCCCCTGCCTCTAAAGTTTCCTCAGCCTCCTGAAACCTACATTTCACCAAATTGCTTATTGAACCTGTTTTGCTTGTCATGGCCAGCACGTCCCATACCACGGTCTCTTGAAGAGAATCTACCATGTCCCCTTCCTGAACTTGAGTAAAATGCTTGGACCTGTTCACCATTTCTTTCAAACAAGTCACCTTGCATATTGATCTCTTCAATAATCATGAGAGAGACCAACTCATCAAAATTTGGAAATGTCTTCCGTATGTATACTGAAGTAACAAATGATTTTCATGCTTTCTCATTATTGAGTCCACTCAAAGTGGATGAAACCAAATCATCATCATCAAGCATTGCATCAATCGCTACTAAAGCATATGCAATGCTCCTCACCTTCAACACATATTCATTGACAGACATTTTCCCTTTCTTCAATGTATTCAACTCTTGCTTGCGATAAATCTTTCATGCCTTTGTATTTACTGAAAACATGTTCTCAAAAATTATCCAAGCTGCATGTGAAGTTTCTTCATTCCTCATATTTCCCAGCATAGTATTATCAATGACTACAAATAGCCAATACATCACCCTTTTTTCTTTTGTGTTCCACTCTTTCCATGCCTTTAATTCGTCTGCAGTCGAAGGGATACCCAGCTCTGTCTCCTTTTCTTCACCTGAAACAAACTCATAAAGGCCCTTTCCAATGAGGAAGTTCATCACATGAAACTTCCATGAAGGGTAGTTGTTCTTGTCGAGCTTCTCAATAATGGGATTTCTACTGTTCTCTTCCATTATCACAAAAAAGAATACAACACAACAAGCTAGTCTTCTGCAGCCTTTCACAACAAGTGCACAACAATATACCAAGCAACCTTTTTCACTGATTGCTCATTGTACATGTAATCTACAACCTGTTTGCAGATAAACCTTATGTTTACTTCCTGAAAAACACCTCAAAAATTACAGATTTGAAATCTGTAACATGTGCACCCACTTTTAGTCAATACAGCCGAAATCAGAGTGTACCCTGAAACTGTTGTCCGCAACCTTACGGCTCTAAAACGGGGCCTGAAATAGCCTTAGAAGCCCAAAAAAACTACGAGCGATCCCTGAAGGGAAAATGTGCATAATATACAGTACTTTGCTTGTACACCAAATCTCACAGCAATTTGAGATATTCATTCTACCCTGCTTTCGGTGCCTCCACAGGCACTATCCAAGAGAGAGAGTGGAAGAATGGAAGAGCTTCTTACCCGTTACTTGCTTGCTCAAACCTTGCTTCTTCTCCTTCACTTCATCCTTCAAAATCAACCTCTCTCAATGGCGGGGCTCTAATACCATGTCAAGAATCGTGTGGTGGGGAGACTTGCTTGAGCTGTTGTGCCAAACACACACTGTATACACAAGAAGAGAGATAGAGGCCAAAACGTTTTCTTGTTGATTTTTTCTTCTTCTTCCACACAGTATACAATGTACACAAAGTATAGATAAGATACAACATAAAGGAAAGTGGCCTACTAAGTCAAACAGTGCATAACAGACTACACTAATCGACTGGCGCTATATCTTTGCCAGCTGTAGGTAGGTGTAACAAACTAAATATGATAAGTGATAAGTCAGTGGCCATGTGAGTATCATAATGACCACCAACGTGCTAAGTGTAGATGTGCGGATCCATCTAGCCAGGTGGTCCATCATCAATGTCCACACATGTTGAGCTTGCCATATCAACAAGCTGTGAAGCAATGTGAGATCAAGCTTGAGCTCCTACGAAAGATGGCTATTATGCTAGTTAAAGAGAGTGAGCCCAAAAGTGAAAGCACGGAGTAGAATCAAGAGTGATGGTGGAAGGAGAGAGAGAGAGAGAGAGACAGAGAGAGAGAGAGAGAGAGGATATGGGGACTCCAACTCTCACAATGTGTGACTAGCCTTCCCTTTATTCAAAAGTCACTGAAAGAATAAAGAATGAAGTGACAATCATGGGCACCTACCATCTATACACAATGTACAAGTATGCAAGTAACTAATACATAGTGCAAGTATTGTTAGTGTAATTAATACATGAGCGGCTAGGCACATGCGCCTTTACCCCCAACATTAACCTTTATTTCAATGGGCTTTAACTATTATGACATCACTGAGGGTTGAAATGGAATAAGAATCATTTCCAAATGTAGCTTAAGTGGACCATTTCTTGACTAAATTATTCATCTTTTGATGATGCATCTAGAAATGCCACATGATCGAAACACAAGAAACATCTAAGCTTCTTTGCTTTTGAGGATTTTGTGCACTTTGGTATGAGCCATCATCATCTTTCCTTGCAAAGTTTTAGTGGTCAAGTTGACAAAAACCACTAATAAGGAAATTTTTATTTTTCTTAATCCACTTCTTGTACATATTTTTGTACTTTAAGGACCATTAATCAACCCAAAGAAAACAATCGGCATTCCTTCTATCATCATTGGGTCTTCAACAACTCAAGGCATTATGACTTCTTTATCATCATTGTCATTTTTGGATTGTATGGATTTCTCTTCATCAATTTAAGACTCATCCTCCTCAAACTCCCACTATGCTTCTGGAGAGTCTTTGTAAGAGAAGAACAAGCTTTCCATATCTAACTTCTTTTGTCTTTGGCTCCAAATTGGCCATGTAATAAGGAGAATAGTGCATCCATACTTCAATAATTGTGTCAAAGATGACCTCAAAAGTTAGTCTAAGATTAGATAAGGGATATTTCCCCATTGATAAGGAATTTTCTTCTTTTGTTAATTGGCTTATAATGCCCACTGTAGGGACTTTGCCTCTGTTTTCTTTGGAAGGATTTGGCTTAGGCCTCTTCTTTTGTTGAGGTTTCATCTTCAATTTCTTTGGTAGAATTTGAAGACACTTCTAGAGAAGCGGATCTATTTCCCTTTTTAGAGCCATATAGCCTCAAGACTACTTTATTTGGTCCCCTATGCTTCAAATAGCCATGGTGTTTTCAATAGGAATGGGTAAGAGCTTCCATGCAAGTTAGGTTTTACCACCAAATAGGTCAACCAGTAATCTCTTCCTACCAAGGTTGTCTTGATATAGGGGAGGATACTTAAAGGCTTTATCCTACTTTAATCCACCAATACATTGGTTGTATTCATTATAATTCCATATTTCTCATTGTCACGTCTATCATTATGTTTCCTGATTGAGGAGCCTCTATGAATCAATACATTTGCAACGAATACCTTCAATCCATACACCAATATCTAGAGTGCCAGGATCTATGTAGATATTGGCCACATCTAATTTCTTTGCATTCTCTATGACTCTATTAAATTTAGTTATAGTTACTAGATTGTGAATTTTTAGTACATTCCTTCTTATTAGAATGCTCTTACATATTTTTGCCTAATAGGGGAATGTTAGGTTAGTGGCTAAAATGTGTCAAGATCTTTAATCAAGTCATACTCCTCTATAGGTTCCATTGGCTTTTCCAAATAGCTTGGGAATGGGTGATATCCATTTTCATTTTCCTTCTCTCTTCAAGAATGGACTATAGCTCTATCTCTCCCAAAGTTGGAGGTATATCCACCTCTTGTGACTCTTGGACCTCTTGATCCACATTTTGAACTATCTCTAGTCTCCCCTTTTGTATTGGATTACTCTCCATTGTGTTGTTATATGTTATACTAATATGTGTGCCTCTATTGAGAGCTTGAATTTTACTATATTTGTTAGGAGAATGTCTTCTTTTGGAACTATTACTTCTTTCTTTCTAGCATGTGTAATCTCAACTACTTCTAATTCCACCAAGTTGGTTGGTCATCTAAGGTGCTTGCACTTGCTGGGGGGCTAGACTCAAGTAATCTTTTACAATGTGTCCCTCTTCTTTCACATTTGTATCTACTACCTACATAGCAGCTTATAGCCCATTAGATTAGCAATTTGAGAAAGTATGACCTTTCTCTCCACACCTATAGCATTCCACTTCAAACCTTTGACCACCACAAAACTTTCATTCTTTGTAACTTTAGGTTGGGAATCTTTGAGGGTCAAAGTTGGCCCAAACTCTCAAGGTTTTGGCCCAATGTATTTGGTTGTCATTTTAGACTCTAACAGACTAAATCTTGCATCTTCTTATCTCTTTCTTCTATCATGCATCGGTATTCGCTTTTAGGGTTTGCAATTGTTTAATCACCACATTTACTAGTTTCCCTTTTATATTAGCAACTAAGTTTGATAAGAGATATTTTAGAATTTCTCCTCTTGATGAAGTTGTAGTGAGAATTTAGGGTGTATGTATGATCACCGTATACATAGGCTTGATTGATGCAAAAGGGACTCTATTCTGACTCTAATTCAGAGCTTGTGTTTGGATTGGCTACTATGCTAACTCCAATTGCTAGGATTCCATTGTTATTGCTATAGAACTATCTAAGGCCATTGTTGTTGTGGTTAAGGCATCATTGGAGGCGGTGTTTGTTGCCACTATTTGGTTGAAGGGTCATACTAGGGCACTATATGCACCTATTGATAGGGGTAGGGTGCAGTCCAAAAAACTAAATTAGGCAAATACACTACTCTTAAGACTAAGGGAGGCAAGAATCCTCTTCCTAGATTCTTAGCTAATCTCACCTCAACTTCATCATACAATCTAGAACCTTTTTTTTAGCTTACACATCTATTAGTATTCTCAATTACATGAATTCGTAAACCTCTGGTCAGCAGTCCATGAACTTGTTGGTATTCTTAGTTCCATGAATTTTCTAACCTCTAATCAATATCCTTAAAGAAATGCTTCCTTTTGAATTCCCTCATCTAGACTGTTGAACTATCTATTCAATAGAGACATAAGATTCAACATGTTCTCTATCTAATTGACTCAAATTCATAAATTCTTCTATGCTTTGAAGTTTTCATGTCTAAACTTGATAAGGAAATCCTACTTCAGGTCATCGCATGTGTCAAAAGTTCTTACTGCCTATCTTTAATACCATTGAAACATCATGTGGGGAATATTGCCAACAAATACTTTGGGGTGGCTACACATGCCACCATGAACTTTGCTACATGAAGATCAAGGTCTTCATTATACTCACCCTTAAAAATGGGCAATAGGACTACATTGGCAGGATGATCATCAACGTTTCCAAGGCATATCTTGTTAGAAAAAAAGGGACCTTGGTTTGGTTGTGCCATTGGGACTTCTGTTAGGAGTACCACAAGGGCACCAAGGGGTTCTTCTCCTGCTAGTTGTTTTCAGCTTTATCCTTTGCCTTTTTACTTTTCACATGCCTCTAGATATGTTCCAATGCTTATCTATTTATTGACTCATCATAAATAGGTACCAAAGGGAAAAAGGGTCTTTCTACCTTCCTTAATCTCTAGAGGACTCACTAGCCAACCTTTCCTCAACTTCTTCTTTCTCACAATCTCTAAATTCATCCTTCATGCCACCACAGAGTGAGAGAAAATTGGTTCTAAAGTTCTCAAAGTTCATCCACCTTAGGATAGCCATTGTGTCATAATTTTACTAGTTTCAACTATGTAGGCTATGAAGAAAACATGATCCACCAACATCTAGTGAGTTGCTAATTAGATGAACAAAAGGTTATCAGTATACCACTGTCTTGCATATCTTGCTATTGCACATCCATCAAAAGCTTCCAATTCTTCTCTTCTTTGTTTTTGTGAACTTCCACTAGTGAATTTTGAAGCTTCTTCACATTCTCCCACTTTATGTTAATGAACACAAAATCCATCATTGCCAATCATTCTCTTTGCTTCTATTTTTTAATTTATCCCCAAATAGTTGGCTGTAAAGGTACAAGTTTCTTCAAATTCTATAAGTACTGGAAACAATCCATCATTCAAGGCTTGCATCAAGATGGGATTGTGTCTCTTCCATTGGAAAATGAATCTCTTATACAATTGTATCTTTTCTATGAATATTACCAATTCCTCCTTGGTTGTAGGGCTTCTATTTTTTTCCATTACTTCCTTTTCTTCCAAATAGTGTCATTTCCTTCATTTTTCAACCTATTAGAGTACCTATTGATGGCAATTATCCTCAACTGCACATCAAAATATGGAACTATCAAAAGAGAAAACCAAGAAAATGGAAAATTAACTACAAGAAATTCTATATTGTCACACTAACAAGCATTTTCTTAATCTTCTGATAACACCATACAAGGAATATAAGAACAAAGGAAAAAGCTTCATGCAACATCATATAATATTTTTCCCATGGATTTGTTTTCAACAAAGCACATAATCTTCTCCATATTTATAAATCACAATGAAAAAGAACACATCCAGAAGCCAAGATTGAATGGAGAATAATATCATAATATTGTGATAGTCATCTTCATTAATGTCTTCATTGTTATCTTCTCTCTCAATCTCTCATAGATACAATAGATTGATCACAAAATGACTATCTCTTACATGCTCTCATACAAACATATAATAGAATTATGATCCATAACCCTCTTTTGGACATAGAGCTTAACTCAAAAGGGCATGTCTTATTTGAAGAGGCACTAAGGCCACTATACTATCCCTTCTTAGTGAACTACTATCACTGTCACTTCAAGTCTCCAACTCCAATCTTCAATTGCTACTTTCTTTGTTTGAACATATAAAAGGCTATATATGCATATAGAAGCTCACACAAGCTACGAAAGGAAAATAGAAGGCAATAAAATCACATAGTCGATAAAAAAACATATAATCAATCAAATGCCATCCAAATACTTTCAACTTGAGAAAAATAGTGCTCAACAAAACTTTACAGAAGCAATCAAAACCTGACAAGTATCAAACAAAACACATCAGTAAGTTTAAAGCAAAGAATGACCTCAATGAGCTATCAAAAGTTATTCAACCCAATCCATGTTAAATATGCTCAATTCTCCCACCCTTGTAAGGTGCCACCAATGATCCATGGTGCTCTAAGTTGAAAGGCTTTCATTATGAGGAGAAGCCATGTCTGAGCCTAGGTCCTAACTTGTATGTCAAATGAGGTCTATGTGACCATATGGAAAAAGGGTATCTTATGTAAATCCATCCTTCGAGTTAGATAAAGTAGTTATGCAAAACTATCCTTCAAGTTAGATAGAGAAAATATATTTTCTAGTAAATTAGGTAGTAGTACTAGTGTACCAAGTAGGGACTGCTATACCAACAATTCAAATATTAAGGATTTGTCCACCAAGCTTCAATGAAGGTAAGTTAGATGGCACAAACTATAATTTATAGACGTTTAAAATTATAACTATCCTTGGTTCTTATGAGCTTCTAGAGATGGTATTGGGGGTTGACCTAGAACCACATCCCATCAAATTTGAGTATCATGATTTCTCCAAATGTAGGTCTTCTATAGGCTTAGAAATGAAAGAATGCAAAAGCATTGTGTGCCTTAGTTATGAGTTGTTCTTCCATTGTTTCAACCTTGATTCAACATAAGGATTAAGAACTTGGAGAATCAATTAGTAGTGGAGAAGTTTGTTAAAGGAGAGATAGCTAAAGCATTCATCACTCAAATCAAGAATCTATGCAACTAGATGACTACTGCTAGGATACAAAGGACTAGTGAGAGCTAGCTCAAATGTGTCTTCAGATATATCCACCAAATTTTGATGGACTGGTGACTTCCTAAGCACTCAGGTGAGATTGCAAGCTTTGACATTTGAGAATTTTTGTGCACTACTAATGAATGAGAAGTTGCAACTTAAAGTCTAAGAATGTAGCAATAGTGCCTTAAGGGGAATATGGACTCAAAAAGGGCCCTTTAGCTCAAGATTTAATGACTCTCCTAATGACAAGAGATTTGGGGTGGACCAACAAGAGAGGGGATGATATGCACATTTTATCCTCTCTCTTTTTTCCCTTGTCCCTGCCACTTATAGGCTTGTCACCCTATGTCCCTGTAATACGTCCACGCAATTAAAGTCAGTTGGTTAGTTCCAAATTTAGTTAGTCAATCAGTAAGTTAGTAAGGTTACTAACTAAAGACTAACTAAATCAAAAATTAACTAATTTTAATAACTAACTAACCATTTATTTTTAAAAAATAAAAATCAAGCATCGTAACCCGATATTTTGTCCAGATTGACAAGGACTGTAGCCACCCATCACGGAAGTTACCACATGAACGAGAGTTATGAGCCATATTAGTCATTAGTATTAGTGTGTATAGTATGGATTTGGTCCAAAAATATTAGATTTTTGGAAAAAATTAGCATATTTTTTATAATTTTTTATTGTAAATATCCTAAAAGACTATGGAAATTTCTAGAACATGATATCATGTAAAACAAGCAAGTGGCTTTTTCAGCCAATTTTGGAGATTCGATGAAAAAAAGAAGGATTGCCAAAATCATGTGTGTCGTCATCGCAGTTTGAGAGTAGCAAACAGCACTTCAAACACGGAGAAGAAGGAGTGATCTAGAATATTTTTGATCAAGTATCTTGGGGTTTTGCCTTGCTTTTGGAGCCAACGAAACCATCCAATTTGTGATTTGATCATCTTCTCTGTCACAACCCTTCTCTAATTCAACTATAAATATGAGGTATGGGGAGCAATTTAGAGAAACACAAGGAGACCCCAAGCCGCTGCGAGAGGGAGGTAGAAGAATACCACTCCAAGAGGCTGCGAGACGGAGCTATCGAGAGAGAGAGAGAGAGAGAGAGAGGAGTTACCCCGAGAGGCTGTGAGGGAGAGAGTTAGCTCAATCACCCCTGTCTCAGTCTTCGACTAAGCCATCTTCTATTACGCTCTCCCATCTCGAATTCATTCCTCCTTCTTTATCTCTCGAAACCACTTACAAATAATGGCTCTAAAGCGACGAGGTGGAAAGACCATGGGAACCACCGCAACTGGTATTGCCAGAGAAACGAGAGTGCCCGAGGTTGTCAGAGTTGCCACTACCACAATGGAATATCGGGTGTGGCGAACCCAAGCGTAAGCAAAGACAAAATTCCTAATGTCATCATGCCAAACCAGGTTATTCACTACTAGGCTATTATTTTGCCACATAAAATAATAAGGTTTATGTTGAATTTTTACAAAAAAATAAATGTTAGCCTTTGTATCAAATGGTACAAGAGCTACTTGTTAGATTGCACGGATAGCATCCATATAAGAATTAATTACAGAAAATATTAGCTTCTATATTTTGCACTTATATGAATTGACATCTTGTCTAGAAAGTATACTAGTACATATATAAACGATTAATCACTATGATTTTTAGTTAGATTAATTGAGACTCTAAAACATAGAATCATAATGGAAATAGCTGCAAGAGGTTATTGCACATATGACTTTATGTGCACTCGAGATTAGTAAAAGAACTCGATATAATTTTTATCAAACGTGACAAGATTAAGTGTTGACTAACGCTTAAAAAGTGAAACTCTATTTAAAGGATCTGTAAGTCATCTCCTTTGCACAATATATTTCTTTAAGGAATTTCGCTTGTGTAAGATAGCCCAAACAAAAAATTCATGCCTTGCTTAACATGTTGCAAGAGATGTACTTAGCACTTCTTTATGGGGAGGATAATCCTGATTAGAACGTAAGGTTACCTTAGGATAAGGTCTATCCTGGCTATGGAAGCTGTGAACTGCACGATAGTGTGATTGTCATTGTTTGAAAAGATTGTTTGTATTTGCTAGAATCTAGATCTCTAATTAAAAACATTGACAAATAGGATAAAAGGAAAGGTCGCGCTAGGCTATCCCCAAGCTAGCTATGAGACCCTACTCTAAGGGGGTCATGGTTATCGCTTCAAGAGGCCTAGACCGGCTCCGTAGTGAAAGGTCTGCCCGTAGGGATAGTCTTAAGAAGTAGGAAATGTGGGTGTCAGGAGAGGCTCTGGCCGTAAATCCTACGTTGTTCCTAGAATCTGAGGAGAGCCCCTTCGTGACCCAGGATGGGATCCTAGAACCCTAAATACTAGTTACAAGGGTGGAATCTTGGTGGGCAGAATACCCTCATGGAATTCTGTATATCTTCCGCAGGGTCAAAAATATGGAAATTGTAATAAACTTCCAATATAATAAAGATATTTATTTTATTCAAGGATTGTTTAAATTGTATGCATGTCCGTGAGATAAATTACGTGAAGAAACTTGTGATTTAATGGACTAATTAAGGAAGCCGGTTGTATGTGTTCCAATAAATGTGCCGTAGGTAATTAAAAAACTAAAGATGATTCTGTCATCAAAGGAAAGCAGGTGGGCGTAACCCCCAACAGGTCCGTCCAACGGTAGGGTGGTCTCGGTTAGCTGGGAGCTTTTCTAAATCATCGATAGAAATAGGAAGATGATAAATTGACCAACTAGTCGTTAGGTAGAACTAACTTGCATTGTTTTAGGGGGCCGAAATGGGATTTTGCCTTATGGGCAGGAGGGTTAACATACCGCACTCCCCTCCGTCTCCCATTCTCTTTGAATCAAGTGCAATGGCAAGTTCTCTTCAGTTTGAGAAATCCTGTAGAAGTGGGCACTCCGAATTATTAATGCTAGCTGGCTATTAGAAGACCCGTCTGATTTTAGAAACCCAAAAATTCAGGTCAATCCTAGCGGGTTCGGGGCGGCCGGAACTCTTCTATTGCAATGTAGACTCAGTGGGGTCTAAGTGACAAAGTTTGTGATGTTCTAAGGGAGTGCCAGGCACGGTGTCATTTGGAAATCCTACTGATGGACTACAAAAAGGTGCACCTTGGATTGAGCCTGGTTAACACCTCACAATTGGTATCAAAGCACATGTTAGTATAGAATACGATGTAAGCTTAAGAAAATACTTTTTTGAAAATACAACCTAGGACATGTTTTCTTCTCTTTGTTAATGTATGTTTTTGAATTATTGCAGAATAATGAAACTTGAAAACGATTCTTAATCTTTTGAATAATGTTTATGTCAGCTATGCATTCATCCAATTTTGCCTGGAGAATTCAGATGATGTGGATATTAGATCAGTTGTACAACCCCTCACCTCTATATTATGAAAAGACGGTGGATGATTAGCAAAGAATACTGTTATATCGATGCAAGCCATCTAGCTTATCTTCAGAATAATCTGAAAAGGGTAAAATGGATAGAAGATCTTAAAGTGGTCGAGATCTATTTATTTTATGAGGCCAATGTAAACTCAACCCTGTGTACTAGAGGCAAGAAGATCAAACTAAACCAGTACATCTAAAAAGAAGTTACAACTATCCTTCCAATTGACAGAGTAAAATTGATAGGTCGCTCTAGCTGCTGCAACTACAAAAAGGACGGATTTCCTGAACTCCCTCAACAATATAGATCCCTAGATATCTACTCTCAGAATCCAAGTTACTTCATAAAGGATATATTAGAGTGTCATGCTTAGATTGTAGTAGGGAATCCTTTTCTGGAAAAAAAAAAGATGAGCCTATGAGCTATCTGATTACCTTGTACATCCATCATAATAAATATTGATTCGTACTTTATCAATCAGAGAAATAATGGAATCTTATTTTCCCTTGAAACCTTTGAAATTGCAGTTTAACTTTAGCAATGGGAAAAGAGAGTTAATTTTAAAAAAGTCAATAAATTAAGCGATAAATCATTTGAGTATCAAACTCTAATATAACTCTATATGAATTTCGTAAAGATTAACTTGGGAATTGCTGAAAATTTCCCAGAATTTCATACCCTCAATAATTCCCAACAAAGCCTAATAGAAGAGGAATCTTTTGAAGTAAGTTAAACCTCCAAAATTTGACAAGAAAGGCGAGAATGTGAAAGCCGATGCAAAAATTTGGATCAAATCCATGGAAGATTATTTTATTGCTACTGGAACTATCCTAGCGAACCAAGCTATGATAGCTGAGCTTAAATTAATTGGCGAAGCTCGACTCTGGTGGAACCAGTGGTGCCGAGATCAAGGTGTCCCTGAAAATACCATTACTTGGGATTTACTGAAAGAAGCTGTAAGAGGAAGATATTTACCTCCAGCTTATCACACCCAGAGGATGAATGAGTTCTTTAATTTGAAGCAAATGGGACTGACCCTGGAGGCATATTACTCCAAGTTTGTTTCACTTCTTAAATATGCAACCTCCATGGATACTTCTCAACAAGTATCCAAGTTCTACAATGGACTAAATTCTCCTTTCAACACTCATTTGGAATCAATGTGCCCAATAGACCTCCAAGATGCTTTAATTCGAGCTACTCTTATTGTGTGGGAAAAGTACAATCCAAGCCTAACAATAATAAGTTTTGGAGCCACAATAACTAGAGAAAAGGAGGATTCAAAGGTCAAGCAAAAAGAACCTAAGGCCAATTTCACCAAGGATTGAAGAAAAAAGTAAAATCCAATACAATTGGAAATTTTGTTCCTACCTAGGGAAACAGGTATGGTCTTAGGTGCTTTCATTGCAATGAGCTAGGACATTTCAGGAAAGATTGTCCAAAGCTTGGTGGAAACCGTCGCTAAGGCCAATTTCGAGGTCAAGATAGAGCTGCCCAAGGTCATGGTCAAGTAGCTATGGAAAGAGGAAGAATCTCAAACATTACCCTAAAAAAGAGACTAATAAGGAGGAAGACCCTACAATGAAAGAATATATTTAAAAAGTAGCTGTTCATGCTATACTCCACAAGAAGAGCCCCAAATTGTCAATATTTAGTAATACAAACATCAACTAGTCACCGAGGTAAATCATTTAATGTTTTGATTGATTGTGTAAGTACACACTCATTTATTTCTCCCAAGTGTGCCAAGAAGTTAGGAATAGATATAGTAAATGCATCAAAACTTCTTGTGGAATTAGCAAATGGAAAGGAAGTACTTTCTACATAGCAAACTGCCAAGGCAGAGTTTAACCTAGGAGGAAACCTTTCAAGCATGAGGTTTAGATTAATGAACTTAGGAGCTTATGAATGTTTATTGTGAATGGATTGGTTGATTCCCAATGATGCTCATATCCATTGTGGAAAAGATCAAGTCACATTTAAGGACTTGAACTGTGAAATAGCAACTACACAAGGTGAAACAAGGAAACCTAAAGTCCAATTAGCAAAAGCTTCTCAAATTGTGAAAGGCTTGAAGAAAGGATTACCTATTTACTTGATCAAGCTTAATAAGGTAAATCAAGATGGTCTAAAGAATAAGCATCCTGGTTAAAAGAGTACACCGACGTATTTCCTAAAGAGCTAATTGAGTTACCTCCAAAAAGAGAAGTTGATTATGAGATCAAACTTGCTCCAAGAGCCACTCCAATTGCAAAAAGACCTTACAAAATGTCTATTCTTAAAGCCATTGAACTAAAATAGAAACTCAAACAACTGCTAGAACAAGGGTATATTCGACCAAGTAGTTCACCATGGGGAGCCCTAGTATTATTCCAAAAGAAGAAAGATAGAACTCTTCATCTTTATATCGACTACCGAGGACTAAACCAGGTAACATTAAAGAATAAGTACCCAATCCCGAGGATAGACGAGCTTATTGATCATCTAAAGGAGTAAGGATCTTTTCTAAGATCGATCTTCGATCAAGATATTATCAAATTAGAATCAATGATGAAGATATTCCTGAAGCTGCCTTCAACACAAGATACGGTCATTTTGAATTCATCGTGATGTCATTTGGGTTGACAAATGTCCCAGCTATCTTTAACATTTTAATGCAGGACATTTTCAGACCTCGTCTCGATGACTTTATTCTTGTATTCTTTGATGACGTCCTAACTTATTCAAAGGAGGAAGAAAATTATGAGCCACATCTTTGCATTGTCCTAGAGATGATGAGAACACATAAGTTGTATGCCAAGAAGAAGAAGTGTGCCTTCTTCAAAATGAAGATTGAGTACTTAGGATTCATAGTGTCTACTGAAGGTATATCAGTAGATCCTACCAAGATCAAATATGTTCAAGATCGGCAGCCTCCAACCAATATCAAGGAAGTGAGAAGTTTTCTAGGTCTAACAAAATGCTATAGGATATTCATCAGAAACTATGCCCAAATTGCAGAACCTCTTAGAAACCTACTCAAAAAGCAAGTTGCCATTATCTAGACGCCAATTGAATGATTCATGTGTTGAGATGACAAGCTCAACATATGCGGACATTGATGATGGACTGCTTGGTTAGATGGGTCCACACGTCTACACTTAGCACGTCGGTGGTCATTATGACTCTCACATGGCCACTGACTCACTACTTATTATATTCAGGTTGTTACACATATTTACAGCTGGCATAGTTATAGCGCCAGTAGACTAGTGTAGTCGATTATGCATTGTTTGACTTAGTAGGCCACTTTCCTTTATGTTGTATCTTATCTATACTTTGTGTACATTGTAAAGTGTGTGAAAGAAGAAGAAGAAACCAACAAGAAAATGTTTTGGCCTCCATCTCTCTGCTTGTCTCTTGAGTGAGCTTCTCCTTGTGCATTCTGTGTGTGTTTGGCGCAGCATCTTAAGCAAGTCCCTCCATCACGCGATTCTTGACATGGTATCAGAGCCGCACCACTGAGAGAGGCTGATTTCGAAGGCTGAAGTGAAGGAGAAGAAGCAAGGTTCAAGCAAGCAAGCCACGGGTAAGAAGCTCTCCTATTCTTCCACTCTTTCTCTTGGACAGTGCATATGGAGGCACCAGAAGCAAGGCTGAGCAAAAATCTCATATTGCAGTGAGATTTGGTGTGCGTGAAAAGCATTGACTATTCTGCAGATAAGCCCTTTAGGGCACTCCCGCTACTATTTTGGCCATCCGCGGACAGTAGTTTCAAGCTACAGTGTGACTTCGGCTGTATTGACCAAACGTGGGTGCACAGGTTACAAATTTTAGATCTGTAAGTTCAAAGGTGTTTATCAGTTAATAAACACAAGGTTTATCTGCAAATTGGTTGCAGATTGGATGTATTGTTGAGCAGACAGTGAAAAAGGTTGTCTCGTGTATTGTTGTGCACTATAGGTCGAGGGTTGCAAAAGATTTGCTTGCTGTTTGGTATTAGTTTTGTGATAATGGCAGAGAATAGTGGAAGCCCCATCATTGAGAAGCTCGACAAGAACAACTACCCTTCATGGAAGTTCCTTGTCACGAACTTCCTTATTGGAAAAGACCTCTACGAGTTTGTTTCAGGTGAAGAAAAGGAGCCGAAGGTGAGTGATCCTCCAATTGTAGAAGAGACAAAGGCACGGAAGGAATGGAATGCAAAAGACAAAAAGGTCATTTATTGGCTGTCTGCAGTAATTGACAATAATATGTTGGCACATATCAGAAATGCAGAGAATTCATATGCAGCTTGGACCATACCTGAAAGTATGTTTTCTGTAAATACAAAGGCACGAAAGATTCAACTCAAGCAAGAGTTGAGTACATTGAAGAAAGGGAAGATGTCTATCAATGAGTATGCACTGAAGGTAAGGAGCATTGCAGATGCCTTGGCAGCGATTGATGCAATGCCCGATGATGATGATTTGGTGTCGTCTACCTTGGGTGGACTTAACAATGAAAAGGCTTGGAAGTCTTTTGTAACTTCCGTATATGTCGGAAAGCCATTTCCAGATTTCAATGAGTTGGTCTCCCTTATGATCACTGAAGAGATCAACATGTGGAGTGAGACATCTGAAAAAAGTGGTGAACAGGTCCAAGCTTTTGAAGGGGAGCTACAAGCTCTACCCCGAGACCTACGGACCGCTTATTGATCAAGCATTTCAAGCTGAGCGGCCATGGCTACCTCTCACATAGCCGACGTGCCATGCCTACCTTACGAGTGTAGTGAGCTTACCTTGATACTCGATCGAGTACCCTCCTCTCTCTTACACATCGGTAGCTCCACGATCCTTGTGGCAAGCTCAAGCAACCTCAATCCCTCTCCCATGAGCTCCATTCTCCAAAGCCTCGCATGCGAGAAAAGAGAAGAGAAGAGGAGAGAAGAAGAGAAGAGGAGATGGTGAAGAGCTTCACCCTCTTGATCCCTCACTCCCACACACTCACTCCCTCACACTCTCACACTCCCTCTCTCAAGAGCACACACAAGCAAGAAGAAGAGAAGAAGAGAAGAAGAAGAGAGCCACTTTTTGCCACACACAAGAATGAGCTTCTCATTCACCTTTGAACTTTATATACATGCCCTCCCTTCTTTGGGCAGTCATCCCCTTTTTCACAAGGCTAGCCATTAGCCTAAGCCCATTTCTCATTTCCCACCATTCTAATTTATCCTATTCCCAACTAATGCATACAATTTGCACAGGAGCAAGCCTAGCACTCTTTTACAAGGATTCGGGAGCGCTTCCACATTTCATGGTGCACCTTTTACTCATTTGCTATCTCGGGGTGACACTGAGACTTTCTGGGGGTCGTGCCCGAACATTTAAATTTTTCAGGGTCTGGTTACTGGTCAAGGTGTCTTTTTCTTCTTTTATCCTGCGCCTTTTTTGCTATTTTCTTTTTTCCATTTTCCCGCTCCTCTGCTCCATTTTTCCACTCCTTTGTGCTACGGTAAACACGGTAAACATTACCCCCCTCCTAGCCAAGTGCTAGTCCCATGGCACTGCGGTGGGAAGTAGTGGGCTAGTTGGGTCTGCTGCTACGCGGAATTGGTGGGTAGATGACACTGATTCAAAGGTGATTGTGTGAATGAGAGGTGATGGAGTTTAATGACGATAACCAGGAGAGATTGTGGCGTGCTTTAGGCTTCATGAAGATGCTCAGCGTTTCTCACACAGTTGTGGCTTCCATTCTGTGACGGCTGATAGGGGTTCTAGTTGGCTGGTGAAAAATATGTAGCCGGTCATCCCTTGAGCATTCGAAATGCTTGATCAATAAGCAATCCCTTAGGAGGATGGTGTTGAAGGGATTTATCCTGGAGAAGCCCGCCCGAACTCTGCCTTGAGAAAGATATGCTTTGTCTTCGCATTGAAGATCCGTGTCTTTGATTTGAAGATCTTTGTCTTTTATTTGAAGATCTTTGTCTGTGATTTCAAGATCTTCAGTGCTGCATTGAAGATCTTCAACCTTGCATTGAACATCTTCAGGCTTGTGGAATCAATAAGCGATCCGTAGATCTTGAGGTGCTAGGCATGCATCTTTGGAAGATGAGGTTCCAAGATCTATGCCAACGGCAGATCTATTACTGAGTACTCCTTTTGCTTGATTTGGTTTAGTCATGGTAGCTATCAGCGGCAAATGGTTGGCGACATGAAGCATGTTGATCTGTCCAATCCAATTCAGAAAAGCTACTGAACCAGCAGCAATGGTGTCATGTCCGGCACATGGAAAAAGTTTTGGTCATTAAAGGATGCCGTGGATGATCATCTTCAGCTGAGTAGCCAGTTCTTGAGACACGAACATAACCTGTAAGAAAAGTTGTGCACTCCCTAAGGGGTATGTCTGCCTCTCCGTGTAGTACGTGGTGCCCATTGGCAATGGAACTGGGAGATGGGTCTAACCTTGGGCAAGTCCTTGGTAATGTCCCACACTTGAGGACCCAGTTCGTGTGTCATTGGAGGTGCGGTGCAAGTCTTAGGGTGACAGGTCTGAAAGTCCTGCCCTTGATGTGCCCTAAGTGTGAAGTGGGAAAGGGGCTAGGGAGAACCCTAGATGCAGTGACTGTGGTGCACAACAAGGCGAAGGGAAGTTGCAAGCGCATCATGTGAAGTCTTCTCTCTCTTATCTTTGCTTAGTAGTAGATTCATCCCTTGGCTTTGCTATTCTTTGCTGTTGTCTCTTCTTCCCAGTTCACCTTTTCTTTTGTTGCCTTGTGGCTTTTTTTTTCTTTTTTCTTTTTTTTCTTTTTTTGTTTTTGAAGAGGTTATACATAGATGCATGTGATACAAGGGCATGACAGAAGTTTAATCCTCGTCATCCGAATGGCGCGGGTAGGGGATTGTGGAGGGCGAGGGGCTTTGTTAAGGAATCTGTGGCTCAGCAAGTAGCCCTTGAGATTGAGGCAGGTTTTGAGAGTGGTGGTGGAAAGGAAAGGGTGGTTGCACTGTGTGAATTTACTATCGCTCATATCCTCAAGCAGTGCAATACAGAAGGATGGCAAAAGAGTAGCGTGCATCATGAGGCGAGTCATGGTGCTGCTATCTATGGCATTGGGGTCAAAGTAAAGGGGTGGAAGGTGGCGTTCTTGAGGTGCAGGCTCTTGGTGGATTAGGACCCTAATTAGTCTAAGATAATTACAGGTTGTTATGAAGGTGGGGTCAGGACAGGATGTGAACTCACTAAGGAACCTATCTATGGAACTGTACAAATTAGGGAGGGTAAATACAAGGGCATCTTTATAGGAGGTGCTATTGGTGTTATAGATGATAGGGAAGTCAAACCTGCCGTGGATGGACAAATTAAAATCCATGCCTACCCCTCGAGGATACGGCATGAAAAGTGGGGTCATTTCTCTCAGAAGGGAGGATGTTACAAAATGCCATCCAAGTGTCAAGGTTGACATCAAAAATGCGTCTTCTCCAAGTGGGTTGGCAATTATAGCCCTCCACCGATCTAGGCACCTAGAGGACTTTATCATGCCAAAATTCGCAGTCCTCAGTTCCCCAAGCAGTTGGGTTGGCCTCTCGCTCCGCTAGCCACTTGTTCTTGAGCCTTGCACCCATAGCGATTACATCGTTTACAATTTCAATGGGCATTACTCTATTTAGTTTAGTGGGAAGCTCGAAGCTCAAGTCGAAGGGGTTGTAGGCACATTCTTGCTGTTCCCAGATGATTAGCTCTGCATGGAATCCAGCGGGGAGGCCCTCAAGGCACGGTGGGAGAGGGGCAGGTTGTCTTGGGACATGTCTAATGTTCAACTTCTTCCTTGCCTTCTCCACCATTTCTCTTCTGTGCTTAGCCAGGGCTACTTTCCTCTCAGCGGATGTGTCAGTGGATTGCACTTCATCTTGTCGTGGAGGAGAGGGTGGTGGGAGGTAGTCCTCCTCCTGAGGTCCCAGATCAAAATCTTGTAATATTTCCGCGTATCCGTACCGTAAATATTAACCTTCCGCACACCGTGTAAACCCTGTGCAAAGGGTATCTCTTGCATTGAAATTATTGACAGTGTAATGTGTGACCAGCGCGCGTGAAATGGGGTCCTCCGCTTTGGTAAATCAAAACCGGGAGTTCAAAAACTGCAAGACTCACAAAAACACCCTCTTGGGAGGGACAATTTAAATATTTAAGGCAAATTTTTTTTACTATTATCCCTTCCCCCAGCCGATGCATGGCTGGAGGAGAGGGAGTGTGGAGGGGGGGATGGCCAAGTGAGGGACTGCATGAGGGAAGTTCTCCACGTGTGTGGAGACCCTCTTCCCCACCCCCATGCCTATATAAACACCCCTCATCAAGGGGGTGTGCTAAGGAGGGAGGCTGTGAGAGGAGTTGTGGAGGAGGGAACGGTGGGAGAAAGCTTGAAGGAGAGGATGCCGTGCTGGTCGCCGAGCAGGAGGAGGTCGCCAGTCCGCCAGCTGCCGTAGCTGCCGCCCAGTCCGCCCTGTCCACCAGTCACGCAGCCGGCCTGTCTGCCTGTCGCAGGCCATCTCAACCGCCGCCACGCTGTTCACGACCCCCCACGTGGTCCTGCTGAAGCTTCTTAGAAGCTTCTTTAGAAGCTTCTAAGGGGGGGGCCTCCTTAAGCCCCCTTCCCACCACCTGTCCCAAAGGCCCTTCCCACCACATTGCCAAGAAGTCCTTTTCATACCCTCCCCGGAACTTTGAAGAGGAGGAGGTGAGGACCGTAAAGACCCCACGAGACCCATCGACAAGGATTTCGCAGATAGATTTTTAAAGCCGCAAGCCGATCGAGATTAAATTCTGTGCCGATTCGAGTTTCTTGAAAGACTCCGAAAGCTTTTGCCACAAGCAACATCGCGTAAAGAAATCTTCCGCCTACAAGGATAAAGGCAAAGGTCGGAAGGCCGCATTCCGAGACCCGTCACTCCGTAGACCACAAAGGCAAATCGGACGTCGAATTTACGACTACGATGGCCCCAAAAAGATCACAAGGTGCGACCGCGGAAGGCTCATCTCCGAATATACAAGTGGACATCTCCCCGAGCCCACAAGTCCAGGTTCTTTCGAGTTATTCTCGCATGATTAGACGCGCTTAGCTCATAGAGGAAATTACATTTTTACGTTTAATTTTAATGCATACGGAAATTGGAAAGAAATACATGTGATAAAGCATCTCTTGATCATCAGGCAAGGTTGAGTTATGTCATGAAATTGAACGAGTAGAAGGCTAGTTGCATGTAGTTTTGGTGCATTATCAAAGTAATGAGTCTAAAATTAGGCAAAGAAATGGAATCTATAAATGCATTCTCTTTCGTCCTAGACATGGTAGGAATAAGTGTGTGCCGCACGTTAGGCAACATACTTCTCGCAATGGTTTCATAGGAAAAGGTTAGCACCATAAGGTATTAACGGGAAAGAAATAATAGAATACTAGAATGAACGTATGATCTTGCAAATAGCATGTAAGATGGAATAAGTTAACACTAGCTTTGTATAAGTTTCATTAACTACTTCGTAGCTAGGAGAATGTTGCATATTGCATAGTCATCATGCGATAACGTCATTCATTAGAAACCGCATTTAGGAAAGATTGCATGGTTCGTCAAAGCATAGGATTCGAAAGTATAGACTACAAAGTAGTAGGCATGATTAATTGGTAAATCCTAGCAGGAACTAGGAAAGTTAGCGTACAGATTGGCAAGCATTTTACCTTACCAAGGAAAGATAAAGTTATCATGAACCATGTGATACGTAGAGGCAATCAATCGCATGTTTACGCGTATTGGTGCAATCAACCCTGTTACTCGGCTGGGGTAAATTCCGTGAACGGAAAACACTAAGCAATGGAATGATCCCGTGGAATTAGATGCAATACATGTGCAAAAAGCTGCAACATTGTATAGACTTGAGATTTGTCCACAAGAGAGTTTGTCATCTCTCGAAATGAGGTTGGCAAGTTAATTTACAAGAGGATGAGTAATCATCCTGTTACTCACTTTTCTTGGGGAATAATTGCCAAGGAAAAAGAAAGTTAGGTATTTGTGAATGACCCGACAATAAACTAAAGCGACATGGTCGCTGGATCCTGCCACAACAGAACCTTAAGCATTGGTAGGGTATAACCCTAAACCAAGAATGATAGGAATCTTGCCAGGTTGCAATTGATTCCGGATCGAATGCGGGTTGCATTCGGAGGAAAGGAGTCACTCCTTAACAGTTTGCCAGCTAAACGACCACTGAAAATTGATTGTGCTTGTAACAGTTTAGAAAGCACTGTTTGCATTGTTTGCTCAATGAACTAAAGGAGGAAAACATATCTAAATACTTCAGGTTGAAGCCTGAAGGGAGACGCAGCTTCAGTTACCCCCGACTGCCTGCCTAACCCTAACCAAGGGGGTTGTTAGCCGCGCCGGGAACGTGGACCGAACCCGCCGTGAGAGGTCTCTCCGTTGAGTTCTGCTTGGAGCAGGAGGACGCTTGGGTGCCAGGGGGCTCTGGCTGTAAATCCCTCGCCTTCCCGGCCCTGCACAAGAGACTAACGTGACTCGAGATTGGATCTCGAGGCCCGCATACTAGTCTACGGGCGGAAACTTGGATTAGTGATCCCTGGTGGATTACTGGATAGCCTTCGGGCGGATTATGAATATGCCTACGGGCGGAACTCCTTGTATTTCAAAGATAAAAGGATAAAATGATAATAAAGAAGTTGTTTGGCATTGTTTTCTTTATGTCCTGTGATAAGATTACGTGAAGGAACCGGTGCATAACAGGGTTAATTCAAAGAAGCTGTTTGTATATGTCAAACTAATGTGGTAGGTAATTACATAACTAAAACAAACCGAGGAAAGTGCGGAGGATGGACCATGGGTCCGTCCTATGGATGGGTGGTCCCGGTTAGCCGGGAACTTTTCTCAAAGTCTTCGACGAACAGAAGGATGATCAACATCACCGAAACAAGTAGTGAGAACGATGACTTGGAATTACCGATTACCCGATTCACGCTGTTTTAGGGGAACGGAATGGGACTATTCCTTTTGGCAGAGAGGTCGAGCCTTGCATCCCTCTCGTTTCCCATTCTCCTTGAACCAAGTGCAGCATGAATCCGCTTCAGACCTGGCGTTTCTGCATAAAGTAGTTCGATCAGGTCTGACGCTAGTCGCTGTTAGTACAATGACCAAACAATTCCAGTCGATCCTAGTGGGAACGGCCAGGACGCTTCTGTTACGTGGCAGACGCGGAAAGTCCTAGATTGCAAAACCCGCAACATTCTGTGGGAGTGCCGGGTGGAGTTTTCTAGACAACCTTTCCGATGGACTGCTAAGACGTGTCCTAGAGGATTCTAGTGGACACGTTACAGTTGGTATCATAGCCGACTTACAATGGGATTGCTTTCATAAGTTTTGATTAGAAGTGAAGTAAAGAAATTGTTCCTGTCCAAACATTTTCTCATCTTCGATACTGTCTTGCAGAATTACGAGGCGTGGAACAAGTTTTTGGTGTTCCGGATCATGTTCATGACTGCGATGCATTCTCCGCATTATAGGCAGAGAATTGAAATGATGAACATCTTGGAGCAGATTTATAACCCATCACCTCTATATATAGAGCGAAGATGGACTGGGTCTTCAGGAATCTACTACATAGCTGCCCACCGGTTCGCTTATCTACAGACCAACCTGAAGAGGATCAAGTGGTTGGAAGATTTGAAAGTCGTGAAGCTGTTCATTTTTGTGGAAGCTCATGTAAATTCGACTTTGCATATTCGAGGTCGGAGGGTTGAATTAAACTCATATGTTTATGAGGAAGTAACCCGTGTAATTCCAGCTGATAGAATTAAGGTATTGGGCCGCCATGGGAAGTATGGATTCCAGCGGAAAGGATATCCCGAACTTCCGATGAATTATCGATTCCTAAAGATACATGACCCAAAACCCTACTATTACACAGTTCCTGTAGACAAATCCAATACTATGTTGTTCTCCCCAAACTAGATGTAATGACTGGAGATGTTGTATGGGGCTACGCCATATAAATATAAATAAGGACTTCTTTTATCACTATCCGATTGTGCATCAAAGTTGTTGAAAAAAGTTAAGTAACTTCATGAGTTACGAAATAGTTGAACTAAAGATAAGCTAATGTCAATTACCATATAATAAGAAAACTTTTTCTCAGGCGCAACCCCAGGTACAAGTTCCAAATTCACCCCCTACAGCAAGTACGACTGTGATCCAGGAGAAGAAGTTCCTCCTCAAACAGATTAAGCCACCCGAGTTTGATGAGAGGGGCAGATTCGTCCAGTCAGACGCTGAGATTTGGATTGAATCTATGGAGGACTACTTCGAAGCCGCTGGCACTGCACCTACCAATCAGGCCATGCTCGCCAAATTAAAACTCACTGGTGAAGCCAGGCTATGGTGGAAACAATGGTGCAGGGATCAAGGGATTTCAGAGGGGTCCGTTACCTGGGAGAAGTTAAAGCAAGCCGTGCAAGGGAGATATTTGCCACCCGCATATCGTACTCAGAAAATGAATGAGTTCTATGAGCTAAAACAGTTAGGACTCACGCTTGACGCATACTACTCTAAGTTTGTCTCACTCTTAAAGTATGCGCCACGAATGGACACGACACAGCAGGTGTCCAAATTTTGCGCAGGCTTAAATCCACCTGTAAATACCCGTCTCGAATCTATGAGACCATCAGATCTTCAGGATGCACTCATTCGAGCAGCACCTATAATTCAGGAAGTACAAGCTAAACCAAGGAGTATTAAGAATTGGGCTTATAGCAACCCAAGCAGAGGAGCATTCAGACCTCAGGTTAAGAGAGTTCAAGGCCACAATCAGGGACAAAGGAAGAAAGCAAGGACAAATAACGTCAACAACTTTGTTCCTACTCACAGTAATGGCCGAAACCTCCGATGTTTCCACTGCAACGAACTTGGTCACTTCAGAAAGGAATGTCCCAAGCTTAGCGAGGGACACCGTCAAGGTGCTGGCCGCGGACAGGGAGCTGCCACCCGTGGTAGAGGAAGAGTTGCCTGCATTACCACTAGGCAAAGATGTAATGCGGAAGAAGAGGAAGACCCGACTATGGAAGCGGAATTCGAAAGAGCAACAGTCCATGCCGCTTTACACAGGAAGGGCCCGAATCGCCAGTTCTCGGTAATTCAAACGCCGTCGGACTATCAAGGTAAAAGTTTCAAAACCTTGATTGATTGTGGCAGTACGCATTCCTTTATCTCACCAGCGTGTGCTAAGAGATTAGGAATAGCCACAGTAGAAGCACCTACCCTACTTGTGGAATTGGCAAAGGGTCGTGAGGTAACTTGTGCTAGGCAAACTGCTAAGGAGGAGTTCTATCTGGGAGGGAAGAAAACCTCAGTCAAATTCAGAGTCATGAACTTAGGCATCCATGAGTGTCTACTCGGGATGGATTGGCTTAAGCCTAATGACGCTCACATCCACTGTGGAAAGGGTCAAGTTTCCTTTCGAAACTCTGACGGAGAGTTTGTTACGACTCAAGGTGAGGCAGGAGTGCCGAGAATCCAGCTAGCCAAGGTATCGCGGATCATAAAAGGGGTTAGGAAAGGATTACCTGTTTACTTGATCAAATTCAACAAGTTAGATCAAAAGCAAGAGTCTCATGAGGGACCCTCTTGGCTAAAAGAGTATGATGACGTATTCCCTGAGGAATTAACTGAACTTCCACCTCCAAGAGAAGTTGATCATGAAATAAGGCTAATACCTGGAGCTGCGCCAATTGCAAAGAGACCTTATAGAATGTCTATTCCGGAAGCTATTGAGTTGAAGGAACAACTCAAGCAACTGTTAGATCAGGGCTACATCCGGCCTAGCAATTCACCATAGGGAGCTCCAGTCCTATTCCAGAAAAAGAAGGATGGGACACTTCGACTATGTATTGACTACCGTGGGTTGAATCAATCAACAGTCAAGAACAAGTACCCTATTCCTAGAATAGATGAGCTTCTTGATCGCCTTCAAGGTGCAAAGATCTTCTCCAAAATTGATCTCAGATCAGGCTACTATCAAATCAGGATCAAGGATGAGGATATTCCAAAAACGGCCTTCAATACAAGATATGGGCACTTTGAATTCTTGGTTATGTCATTCGGACTTACAAATGCACCTGCCACTTTCAATAGGTTAATGCAGGATATTTTTAGGCCATATCTTGATGATTTCCTACTTGTCTTCTTCGACGACATTTTAGTCTATTCTAAACAGGAAGAAGATCATGAACCTCAACTACGGATTGTTTTGGAGACAATGAGGTCTCATAAGCTGTATGCAAAAATGAAGAAGTGTGCATTCTTCAAACGTCAGATTGAATATCTAGGATTCATAGTATCATCAGAAGGAATATCAGTAGATCCAGCCAAAGTCAGAGATGTGCTTGAATGGCCAATACCATTATCCGTCAAAGAGATACGCAGTTTTCTTGGCTTGACAGGATGGTATAGGGTCTTTATCAAAAACTATGCTTTGATTGCAGCACCTCTTACCGACTTACTAAAGAAGCAGACTTCTATTACATGGTCAACTCCCAAGCAAAATAGCTTCGATCAATTGAAGCAATGTTTGGTATCAGCACCTATTCTGAGACTTCCTGATCTCAATAAGGAGTTCGAGGTAGTAACTGATGCTAGCATTCTTGCATTGGGGTGTGTTCTTATGCAGGAAGGTCATCCAGTAGCATATTCTTCAAGGAAATTGAAGAGTCACGAAAAGAATTATGCCACTCATGATCTGGAGTTATTAGCTGTCATCCATGCTCTAAAGCTTTGGAGACACTACCTGTTGGGAAATAAGTTCACTCTAGTAACCGATCATAACAGTCTCAAATGGATTTTTACCCAGAACGAGCTCAACATGAGGCAACGTCGATGGATTGAAGTATTGGAGGAATATGATTTTGAAATCAAGTATTGACCAGGGAAAGAGAATATAGTTGCCGATGCACTCAGTCGCAAGGCATTCCTAAACTCCCTAATCTTGCAGGATCCATCAACGGCCAGATCTCTGGCTACAAAGGTATCTATGCCAAGCAACCCAATACTCGAATTAGCTAGAGAGGAAGCATGCCATGACTTAGCCTACCAAGCAATGATAAAAGAAATATCTACCAAGGATCAGAATCCAAAGTTACAGGCCAAGTATCATGAATTTTCTATTGACAATGGACTTGTTTATTACAGAACAAGGCTATATATACCAGCAAGCCAGTCACTTAAGCAGAAGATATTGTGGGAAGCTCATGACTCCCCTTTCGCAGGACATCCTGGCTATGCAAAAACTCTCAATGCAGTCAGGAAGAGCTATCATTGGGAGAGGCTCAAAGGTGACGTCCTCAAATATGTCACCGAATGTTTGTCTTTCCAACATATCAAGGCTGAACATGTCATGATGCCAGGAAAATTGCAACCACTTGACATTCCCCAAATGAAATGGGAATTCATCAGTATGGATTTTGTGGTGGGCTTACCCCAAGTCCAAGGAGGGTACAACTCCATTATGGTTGTAGTTGACATGCTTACTAAGGTTGCACACCTGATTCCAGTAAAGACAAACTATAAAGCCTCCGATATCGCAAGAGTGTTTATCAAGGAAATATTCAAGCTACATGGTTTACCTAGAAGGATCATTAGCGATAGAGATTCTCTTTTCACTTCTCACTTCTGGAGAGCTATCTTTGAAGCTATTGGGACTCAACTCTGTTTTAGCACTGCCTACCATCCCCAAACAGATGGACAAACAGAGCGAGTAAATCAAATCATTGAGGATATGCTTAGGGCTTACTGCTATCGAGAGCCAAAGAGATGGATTCAATATTTGCCGTTAGTAGAATTTGCTTACAATGCTTCTTATCAACAGAGCATTCAAATGACTCCTTTTCAGGCATTGTATGGTCATGATTGTCGAAGTCCTCTAAATTTTTCAGATCCTACCCTAAGAGTGGAAGCTTCAAGACAAATGTTGGAGGACATGGATGACCAAATAAGGTCAATAAGACAAGACATACAAGTAGCCAAAGACAGACAAAAGGCATATGCGGATTTGAAGCGCCAAGAGAGGATCTTCGGAGAAGGAGACATGGTCTTCATTCGTGTACGCCCCAAGAGGAGCTCTTTATCTCTAGGTAAATGCAAGAAGCTAAGTCCAAGGTACTGTGGACCGTATAAAATCCTCAAATGCCTAGGACCCAATGCTTATAAATTACAACTTCCGGATAACCTAAAAGTTCACAATGTATTCCATATTAGTCTCTTAAAAAAGTATGTACCCAACCCAAATCATGTACTTGATGACCAACAAATTGTAATGCCTAGCCAAGGAATCCTTGAACTAAGGCCGGAAAAGATTTTAAATGTCAGGGAGAGACAGTTGAGATCTAGAACCTTGAGAGAATGCCTCGTCCAGTGGAAAGATTATCCCGAAGAGGATGCTACCTGGATGGATGAAAGCTCTCTCAATCTTCAATATCCCCAGTTTATCTCGAGATGAGGACATCTCGATTCTTCTAAGGGGGAGAGAATGTAATATTTCCGCGTATCCGTACCGTAAATATTAACCTTCCGCACACCATGTAAACCCTGTGCAAAGGGTATCTCTTGCATTGAAATTATTGACAGTGTAATGTGTGACCAGCGCGCGTGAAATGGGGTCCTCCGCTTTGGTAAATCAAAACCGGGAGTTCAAAAACCGCAAGACTCACAAAAACACCCTCTTGGGAGGGACAATTTAAATATTTAAGGCAAATTTTTTTTACTATTATCCCTTCCCCCAGCCGATGCATGGCTGGAGGAGAGGGAGTGTGGAGGGGGGGATGGCCAAGTGAGGGACTGCATGAGGGAAGTTCTCCACGTGTGTGGAGACCCTCTTCCCCACCCCCATGCCTATATAAACACCCCTCATCAAGGGGGTGTGCTAAGGAGGGAGGCTGTGAGAGGAGTTGTGGAGGAGGGAACGGTGGGAGAAAGCTTGAAGGAGAGGATGCCGTGCTGGTCGCCGAGCAGGAGGAGGTCGCCAGTCCGCCAGCTGCCGTAGCTGCCGCCCAGTCCGCCCTGTCCACCAGTCACGCAGCCGGCCTGTCCACCTGTCGCAGGCCATCTCAGCCGCCGCCACGCTGTTCACGACCCCCCACGTGGTCCTGCTGAAGCTTCTTAGAAAGAAGCTTCTAAGGGGGGGGCCTCCTTAAGCCCCCTTCCCACCACCTGTCCCAAAGGCCCTTCCCACCACATTGCCAAGAAGTCCTTTTCATACCCTCCCCGGAACTTTGAAGAGGAGGAGGTGAGGACCGTAAAGACCCCACGAGACCCATCGACAAGGATTTCGCAGATAGATTTTTAAAGCCGCAAGCCGATCGAGATTAAATTCCGTGCCGATTCGAGTTTCTTGAAAGACTCCTAAAGCTTTTGCCACAAGCAACATCGCGTAAAGAAATCTTCCGCCTACAAGGATAAAGGCAAAGGTCGGAAGGCCGCATTCCGAGACCCGTCACTCCGTAGACCACAAAGGCAAATCGGACGTCGAATTTACGACTACGATGGCCCCAAAAAGATCACAAGGTGTGACCGCGGAAGGCTCATCTCCGAATATACAAGTGGACATCTCCCCGAGCCCACAAGTCCAGGTTCTTTCGAGTTATTCTCGCATGATTAGACGCGCTTAGCTCATAGAGGAAATTGCATTTTTACGTTTAATTTTAATGCATACGGAAATTGGACAGAAATACATGTGATAAAGCATCTCTTGATCATTAGGCAAGGTTGAGTTATGTCATGAAATTGGACGAGTAGAAGGCTAGTTGCATGTAGTTTTGGTGCATTATCAAAGTAATGAGTCTAAAATTAGGCAAAGAAATGGAATCTATAAATGCATTCTCTTTCGTCCTAGACATGGTAGGAATAAGTGTGTGCCGCACGTTAGGCAACATACTTCTCGCAATGGTTTCATAGGAAAAGGTTAGCACCATAAGGTATTAACCGGAAAGAAATAATAGAATACTAGAATGAACGTATGATCTTGCAAATAGCATGTAAGATGGAATAAGTTAACACTAGCTTTGTATAAGTTTCATTAACTACTTCGTACCTAGGAGAATGTTGCATATTGCATAGTCATCATGCGATAACGTCATTCATTAGAAACCGCATTTAGGAAAGATTGCATGGTTCGTCAAAGCATAGGATTCGAAAGTATAGACTACAAAGTAGTAGGCATGATTAATTGGTAAATCCTAGCAAGAACTAGGAAAGTTAGCGTACAGATTGGCAAGCATTTTACCTTACCAAGGAAAGATAAAGTTATCATGAACCATGTGATACGTAGAGGCAATCAATCGCATGTTTACGCGTATTGGTGGAATCGTATCTATTGCTCTCCGTTAGATTTAGTTTATTACCTTTAGAAGGATCATCCTCGTCGCAAGATAGGTATAATTGAGGTGACTAAGTAACCTAAACCACAAGGGACTCATATGGGTATGGCTCCGTCGGTATGATAGGTATTCCAAGTGCTAACTAGGATTTAGTGCAATAATAATTTGACCTAGCTTTAGACAAAAACCGTGAATTTAAAGATCCTACACACGTTCACAAAATGTCGAAGCAATTGGATGTTCATGTATGAAATGATCTAAGGTTTTATCCTAAGGATCATGACGAAACTCCGACGGAGTTGCATATTTCTAGAACCATGGGTCAACCTAATTAGGAATGATTTGGAGGATACCCTAAAACCCTGTTACTCGGCTGGGGTAAATTCCGTGAACGGAAAACACTAAGCAATGGAATGATCCCGTGGAATTAGATGCAATACATGTGCAAAAAGCTGCAACATTGTATAGACTTGAGATTTGTCCACAAGAGAGTTTGTCATCTCTCGAAATGAGGTTGGCAAGTTAATTTACAAGAGGATGAGTAATCATCCTGTTACTCACTTTTCTTGGGGAATAATTGCCAAGGAAAAAGAAAGTTAGGTATTTGCGAATGACCCGACAATAAACTAAAGCGACATGGTCGTTGGATCCTGCCACAACAGAACCTTAAGCATTGGTAGGGTATAACCCTAAACCAAGAATGATAGGAATCTTGCCAGGTTGCAATTGATTCCGGATCGAATGCGGGTTGCATTTGAAGGAAAGGAGTCACTCCTTAACAGTTTGCCAGCTAAACGACCATTGAAAATTGATTGTGCTTGTAACAGTTTAGAAAGCACTGTTTGCATTGTTTGCTCAATGAACTAAAGGAGGAAAACATATCTAAATACTTCAGGTTGAAGCCTGAAGGGAGAGGCAGCTTCAGTTACCCCCGACTGCCTGCCTAACCCTAACCAAGGGGGTTGTTAGCCGCGCCGGGAACGTGGACCGAACCCGCCGTGAGAGGTCTCTCCGTTGAGTTCTACTTGGAGCAGGAGGACGCTTGGGTGCCAGGGGGGGCTCTGGCTGTAAATCCCTCGCCTTCCCGGCCCTGCACAAGAGACTAACGTGACTCGAGATTGGATCTCGAGGCCCGCATACTAGTCTACGGGCGGAAACTTGGATTAGTGATCCCTGGTGGATTACTGGATAGCCTTCGGGCGGATTATGAATATGCCTACGGGCGGAACTCCTTGTATTTCAAAGATAAAAGGATAAAATGATAATAAAGAAGTTGTTTGGCATTGTTTTCTTTATGTCCTGTGATAAGATTACGTGAAGGAACCGGTGCATAACAGGGTTAATTCAAAGAAGCTGTTTGTATATGTCAAACTAATGTGGTAGGTAATTACATAACTAAAACAAACCGAGGAAAGTGCGGAGGATGGACCATGGGTCCGTCCTATGGATGGGTGGTCCCGGTTAGACGGGAACTTTTCTCAAAGTCTTCGACGAACAAAAGGATGATCAACATCACCGAAACAAGTAGTGAGAATGATGACTTGGAATTACCGATTACCCAATTCACGCTGTTTTAGGGGAATGGAATGGGACTATGCCTTTTGGCAGAGAGGTCGAGCCTTGCATCCCTCTCGTTTCCCATTCTCCTTGAACCAAGTGCAGCATGAATCCGCTTCAGACCTGGCGTTTCTGCGTAAAGTAGTTCGATCAGGTCTGACGCTAGTCGCTGTTAGTACAATGACCAAACAATTCCAGTCGATCCTAGTGGGAACGGCCAGGACGCTTCCGTTACGTGGCAGACGCGGAAAGTCCTAGATTGCAAAACCCGCAACATTCTGTGGGAGTGCCGGGTGGAGTTTTCTAGACAACCTTTCCGATGGACTGCTAAGACGTGTCCTAGAGGATTCTAGTGGACACGTTACAGTTGGTATCAGAGCCGACTTACAATGGGATTGCTTTCATAAGGTTTCATTAGAAGTGAAGTAAAGAAATTGTTCCTGTCCAAACATTTTCTCATCTTCGATATTGTCTTGCAGAATTACGAGGCGTGGAACAAGTTTTTGGTGTTCCGGATCATGTTCATGACTGCGATGCATTCTCCGCATTATAGGCAGAGAATAGAAATGATGAACATCTTGGAGCAGATTTATAACCCATCACCTCTATATATAGAGCGAAGATGGACTAGGTCTTCAGGAATCTACTACATAGCTGCCCACCGGTTCGCTTATCTACAGACCAACCTGAAGAGGATCAAGTGGTTGGAAGATTTGAAAGTCGTGAAGCTGTTCATTTTTGTGGAAGCTCATGTAAATTCGACTTTGCATATTCGAGGTCGGAGGGTTGAATTAAACTCATATGTTTATGAGGAAGTAACCCGTGTAATTCCAGCTGATAGAATTAAGGTATTGGGCCGCCATGGGAAGTATGGATTCCAGCGGAAAGGATATCCCGAACTTCCGATGAATTATCGATTCCTAAAGATACATGACCCAAAACCCTACTATTACACAGTTCCTGTAGACAAATCCAATACTATGTTGTTCTCCCCAAACTAGATGTAATGACTGGAGATGTTGTATGGGGCTACGCCATATAAATATAAATAAGGACTTCTTTTATCACTATCCGATTGTGCATCAAAGTTGTTGAAAAAAGTTAAGTAACTTCATGAGTTACGAAATAGTTGAACTAAAGATAAGCTAATGTCAATTACCATATAATAAGAAAACTTTTTCTCAGGCGCAACCCCAGGTACAAGTTCCAAATTCACCCCCTACAGCAAGTACGACTGTGATCCAGGAGAAGAAGTTCCTCCTCAAACAGATTAAGCCACCCGAGTTTGACGGGAGGGGCAGATTCGTCCAGTCAGACGCTGAGATTTGGATTGAATCTATGGAGGACTACTTCGAAGCCGCTGGCACTGCACCTACCAATCAGGCCATGCTCGCCAAATTAAAACTCACTGGTGAAGCCAAGCTATGGTGGAAACAATGGTGCAGGGATCAAGGGATTTCAGAGGGGTCTGTTACCTGGGAGAAGTTAAAGCAAGCCATGCAAGGGAGATATTTGCCACCCGCATATCGTACTCAGAAAATGAATGAGTTCTATGAGCTAAAACAGTTAGGACTCACGCTTGACGCATACTACTCTAAGTTTGTCTCACTCTTAAAGTATGCGCCACGAATGGACACGACACAGCAGGTGTCCAAATTTTGCGCAGGCTTAAATCCACCTGTAAATACCCGTCTCGAATCTATGAGACCATCAGATCTTCAGGATGCACTCATTCGAGCAGCACCTATAATTCAGGAAGTACAAGCTAAACCAAGGAGTATTAAGAATTGGGCTTATAGCAACCCAAGCAGAGGAGCATTCAGACCTCAGGTTAAGAGAGTTCAAGGCCACAATCAGGGACAAAGGAAGAAAGCAAGGACAAATAACGTCAACAACTTTGTTCCTACTCACAGTAATGGCCGAAACCTCCGATGTTTCCACTGCAACGAACTTGGTCACTTCAGAAAGGAATGTCCCAAGCTTAGCGAGGGACACCGTCAAGGTGCTGGCCGCGGACAGGGAGCCGGCACCCGTGGTAGAGGAAGAGCTGCCTGCATTACCACTAGGCAAAGATGTAATGCGGAAGAAGAGGAAGACCCGACTATGGAAGCGGAATTCGAAAGAGCAACAGTCCATGCCGCTTTACACAGGAAGGGCCCGAATCGCCAGTTCTCGGTAATTCAAACGCCGTCGGACTATCAAGGTAAAAGTTTCAAAACCTTGATTGATTGTGGCAGTACGCATTCCTTTATCTCACCAGCGTGTGCTAAGAGATTAGGAATAGCCACAGTAGAAGCACCTACCCTACTTGTGGAATTGGCAAAGGGTCGTGAGGTAACTTGTGCTAGGCAAACTGCTAAGGAGGAGTTCTATCTGGGAGGGAAGAAAACCTCAGTCAAATTCAGAGTCATGAACTTAGGCATCCATGAGTGTCTACTCGGGATGGATTGGCTTAAGCCTAATGACGCTCACATCCACTGTGGAAAGGGTCAAGTTTCCTTTCGAAACTCTGACGGAGAGTTTGTTACGACTCAAGGTGAGGCAGGAGTGCCGAGAATCCAGCTAGCCAAGGTATCGCGGATCATAAAAAGGGTTAGGAAAGGATTACCTGTTTACTTGATCAAATTCAACAAGTTAGATCAAAAGCAAGAGTCTCATGAGGGACCCTCTTGGCTAAAAGAGTATGATGACGTATTCCCTGAGGAATTAACTGAACTTCCACCTCCAAGAGAAGTTGATCATGAAATAAGGCTAATACCTGGAGCTGCGCCAATTGCAAAGAGACCTTATAGAATGTCTATTCCGGAAGCTATTGAGTTGAAGGAACAACTCAAGCAACTGTTAGATCAGGGCTACATCCGGCCTAGCAATTCACCATGGGGAGCTCCAGTCCTATTCCAGAAAAAGAAGGATGGGACACTTCGACTATGTATTGACTACCGTGGGTTGAATCAATCAACAGTCAAGAACAAGTACCCTATTCCTAGAATAGATGAGCTTCTTGATCGCCTTCAAGGTGCAAAGATCTTCTCCAAAATTGATCTCAGATCAGGCTACTATCAAATCAGGATCAAGGATGAGGATATTCCAAAAACGGCCTTCAATACAAGATATGGGCACTTTGAATTCTTGGTTATGTCATTCGGACTTACAAATGCACCTGCCACTTTCAATAGGTTAATGCAGGATATTTTTAGGCCATATCTTGATGATTTCCTACTTGTCTTCTTCGACGACATTTTAGTCTATTCTAAACAGGAAGAAGATCATGAACCTCAACTACGGATTGTTTTGGAGACAATGAGGTCTCATAAGCTGTATGCAAAAATGAAGAAGTGTGCATTCTTCAAACGTCAGATTGAATATCTAGGATTCATAGTATCATCAGAAGGAATATCAGTAGATCCAGCCAAAGTCAGAGATGTGCTTGAATGGCCAATACCATTATCCGTCAAAGAGATACGCAGTTTTCTTGGCTTGACAGGATGGTATAGGGTCTTTATCAAAAACTATGCTTTGATTGCAGCACCTCTTACCGACTTACTAAAGAAGCAGACTTCTATTACATGGTCAACTCCCGAGCAAAATAGCTTCGATCAATTGAAGCAATGTTTGGTATCAGCACCTATTCTGAGACTTCCTGATCTCAATAAGGAGTTCGAGGTAGTAACTGATGCTAGCATTCTTGCATTGGGGTGTGTTCTTATGCAGGAAGGTCATCCAGTAGCATATTCTTCAAGGAAATTGAAGAGCCACGAAAAGAATTATGCCACTCATGATCTGGAGTTATTAGCTGTCATCCATGCTCTAAAGCTTTGGAGACACTACCTGTTGGGAAATAAGTTCACTCTAGTAACCGATCATAAGAGTCTCAAATGGATTTTTACCCAGAACGAGCTCAACATGAGGCAACGTCGATGGATTGAAGTATTGGAGGAATATGATTTTGAAATCAAGTATCGACCAGGGAAAGAGAATGTAGTTGCCGATGCACTCAGTCGCAAGGCATTCCTAAACTCCCTAATCTTGCAGGATCCATCAACGGCCAGATCTCTGGCTACAAGGGTATCTATGCCAAGCAACCCAATACTCGAATTAGCTAGAGAGGAAGCATGCCATGACTTAGCCTACCAAGCAATGATAAAAGAAATATCTACCAAGGATCAGAATCCGAAGTTACAGGCCAAGTATCATGAATTTTCTATTGACAATGGACTTGTTTATTACAGAACAAGGCTATATATACTAGCAAGCCAGTCACTTAAGCAGAAGATATTGTGGGAAGCTCATGACTCCCCTTTCGCAGGACATCCTGGCTATGCAAAAACTCTCAATGCAGTCAAGAAGAGCTATCATTGGGAGAGGCTCAAAGGTGACGTCCTCAAATATGTCACCGAATGTTTGTCTTGCCAACGTATCAAGGCTGAACATGTCATGATGCCAGGAAAATTGCAACCACTTGACATTCCCCAAATGAAATGGGAATTCATCAGTATGGATTTTGTGGTGGGCTTACCCCAAGTCCAAGGAGGGTACAACTCCATTATGGTTGTAGTTGACATGCTTACTAAGGTTGCACACCTGATTCCAGTAAAGACAAACTATAAAGCCTCCGATATCGCAAGAGTGTTTATCAAGGAAATATTCAAGCTACATGGTTTACCTAGAAGGATCATTAGCGATAGAGATTCTCTTTTCACTTCTCACTTCTGGAGAGCTATCTTTGAAGCTATTGGGACTCAACTCTATTTTAGCACTGCCTACCATCCCCAAACAGATGGACAAACAGAGCGAGTAAATCAAATCATTGAGCATATGCTTAGGGCTTACTGCTGTCGAGAGCCATAGAGATGGATTCAATATTTGCCGTTAGTAGAATTTGCTTACAATGCTTCTTATCAACAGAGCATTCAAATGACTCCTTTTCAGGCATTGTATGGTCATGATTGTCGAAGTCCTCTAAATTTTTCAGATCCTACCCTAAGAGTGGAAGCTTCAAGACAAATGTTGGAGGACATGGATGACCAAATAAGGTCAATAAGACAAGACATACAAGCAGCCAAAGACAGACAAAAGGCATATGCGGATTTGAAGCGCCAAGAGAGGATCTTCGGAGAAGGAGACATGGTCTTCATTCGTGTACGCCCCAAGAGGAGCTCTTTATCTCTAGGTAAATGCAAGAAGCTAAGTCCAAGGTACTGTGGACCGTATAAAATCCTCAAATGCCTAGGACCCAATGCTTATAAATTACAACTTCCGGATAACCTAAAAGTTCACAATGTATTCCATATTAGTCTCTTAAAAAAGTATGTACCCAACCCAAATCATGTACTTGATGACCAACAAATTGTAATGCCTAGCCAAGGAATCCTTGAACTAAGGCCGGAAAAGATTTTAGATGTCAGGGAGAGACAGTTGAGATCTAGAACCTTGAGAGAATGCCTCGTCCAGTGGAAAGATTATCCCGAAGAGGATGCTACCTGGATGGATGAAAGCTCTCTCAATCTTCAATATCCCCAGTTTATCTCGAGATGAGGACATCTCGATTCTTCTAAGGGGGAGAGAATGTAATATTTCCGCGTATCCGTACCGTAAATATTAACCTTCCGCACACCGTGTAAACCCTGTGCAAAGGGTATCTCTTGCATTGAAATTATTGACAGTGTAATGTGTGACCAGCGCGCGTGAAATGGGGTCCTCCGCTTTGGTAAATCAAAACCGGGAGTTCAAAAACCGCAAGACTCACAAAAACACCCTCTTGGGAGGGACAATTTAAATATTTAAGGCAAATTTTTTTTACTATTATCCCTTCCCCCAGCCGATGCATGGCTGGAGGAGAGGGAGTGTGGAGGGGGGGATGGCCAAGTGAGGGACTGCATGAGGGAAGTTCTCCACGTGTGTGGAGACCCTCTTCCCCACCCCCATGCCTATATAAACACCCCTCATCAAGGGGGTGTGCTAAGGAGGGAGGCTGTGAGAGGAGTTGTGGAGGAGGGAACGGTGGGAGAAAGCTTGAAGGAGAGGATGCCGTGCTGGTCGCCGAGCAGGAGGAGGTCGCCAGTCCGCCAGCTGCCGTAGCTGCCGCCCAGTCCGCCCTGTCCACCAGTCACGCAGCCGGCCTGTCCGCCTGTCGCAGGTCATCTCAGCCACCGCCACGCTGTTCACGACCCCCCACGTGGTCCTGCTGAAGCTTCTTAGAAGCTTCTTTAGAAGCTTCTAAGGGGGGGGCCTCCTTAAGCCCCCTTCCCACCACCTGTCCCAAAGGCCCTTCCCACCACATTGCCAAGAATTCCTTTTCATACCCTTCCCGGAACTTTGAAGAGGAGGAGGTGTAACCAGGAATTGCCAACACCCTATCAAGGTCCATTCAGGTGACCCCCAAGGTGTTTCGAGCTGAGTTAATCTCAGACGACGGTCCCGTGCCCATTTTTGAATTCTTGCTACACTTTAGCTTTTGCCACAAGCAACATCGCGTAAAGAAATCTTCCGCCTACAAGGATAAAGGCAAAGGTCGGAAGGCCGCATTCCGAGACCCGTCACTCCGTAGACCACAAAGGCAAATCGGACGTCGAATTTACGACTACGATGGCCCCAAAAAGATCACAAGGTGCGACCGCGGAAGGCTCATCTCTGAATATACAAGTGGACATCTCCCCGAGCCCACAAGTCCAAGTTCTTTCGAGTTATTCTCGCATGATTAGACGCGCTTAGCTCATAGAGGAAATTGCATTTTTACGTTTAATTTTAATGCATACGGAAATTGGAAAGAAATACATGTGATAAAGCATCTCTTGATCATTAGGCAAGGTTGAGTTATGTCATGAAATTGAACGAGTAGAAGGCTAGTTGCATGTAGTTTTGGTGCATTATCAAAGTAATGAGTCTAAAATTAGGCAAAGAAATGGAATCTATAAATGCATTCTCTTTCGTCCTAGACATGGTAGGAATAAGTGTGTGCCGCACGTTAGGCAACATACTTCTCGCAATGGTTTCATAGGAAAAGGTTAGCACCATAAGGTATTAACCGGAAAGAAATAATAGAATACTAGAATGAACATATGATCTTGCAAATAGCATGTAAGATGGACTAAGTTAACACTAGCTTTGTATAAGTTTCATTAACTACTTTGTAGCTAGGAGAATGTTGCATATTGCATAGTCATCATGCGATAACGTCATTCATTAGAAACCGCATTTAGGAAAGATTGCATGGTTCGTCAAAGCATAGGATTCGAAAGTATAGACTACAAAGTAGTAGGCATGATTAATTGGTAAATCCTAGCAGGAACTAGGAAAGTTAGCATACAGATTGGCAAGCATTTTACCTTACCAAGGAAAGATAAAGTTATCATGAACCATGTGATACGTAGAGGCAATCAATCGCATGTTTACGCGTATTGGTGGAATCGTATCTATTGCTCTCCGTTAGATTTAGTTTATTACCTTTAGAAGGATCATCCTCGTCGCAAGATAGGTATAATTGAGGTGACTAAGTAACCTAAACCACAAGGGACTCATATGGGTATGGCTCCGTCGGTATGATAGGTATTCCAAGTGCTAACTAGGATTTAGTGCAATAATAATTTGACCTAGCTTTAGACAAAAACCGTGAATTTAAAGATCCTACACACGTTCACAAAATGTCGAAGCAATTGGATGTTCATGTATGAAATGATCTAAGGTTTTATCCTAAGGATCATGACGAAACTCCGACGGAGTTGCATATTTCTAGAACCATGGGTCAACCTAGTTAGGAATGATTTGGAGGATACCCTAAAACCCTGTTACTCGGCTGGGGTAAATTCCGTGAACGGAAAACACTAAGCAATGGAATGATCCCGTGGAATTAGATGCAATACATGTGCAAAAAGCTACAACATTGTATAGACTTGAGATTTGTCCACAAGAGAGTTTGTCATCTCTCGAAATGAGGTTGGCAAGTTAATTTACAAGAGGATGAGTAATCATCCTGTTACTCACTTTTCTTGGGGAATAATTGCCAAGGAAAAAGAAAGTTAGGTATTTGCGAATGACCCGACAATAAACTAAAGCGACATGGTCGCTGGATCCTGCCACAATAGAACCTTAAGCATTGGTAGGGTATAACCCTAAACCAAGAATGATAGGAATCTTGCCAGGTTGCAATTGATTCCGGATCGAATGCGGGTTGCATTCGAAGGAAAGGAGTCACTCCTTAACAGTTTGCCAGCTAAACGACCACTGAAAATTGATTGTGCTTGTAACAGTTTAGAAAGCACTGTTTGCATTGTTTGCTCAATGAACTAAAGGAGGAAAACATATCTAAATACTTCAGGTTGAAGCCTGAAGGGAGAGGCAGCTTCAGTTACCCCCGACTGCCTGCCTAACCTTAACCAAGGGGGTTGTTAGCCGCGCCGGGAACGTGGACCGAACCCGCCGTGAGAGGTCTCTCCGTTGAGTTCTGCTTGGAGCAGGAGGACGCTTGGGTGCCAGGGGGGGCTCTGGCTGTAAATCCCTCGCCTTCCCGGCCCTGCACAAGAGACTAACGTGACTCGAGATTGGATCTCGAGGCCCGCATACTAGTCTACGGGCGGAAACTTGGATTAGTGATCCCTGGTGGATTACTGGATAGCCTTCGGGCGGATTATGAATATGCCTACGGGCGGAACTCCTTGTATTTCAAAGATAAAAGGATAAAATGATAATAAAGAAGTTGTTTGGCATTGTTTTCTTTATGTCCTGTGATAAGATTACGTGAAGGAACCGGTGCATAACAGGGTTAATTCAAAGAAGCTGTTTGTATATGTCAAACTAATGTGGTAGGTAATTACATAACTAAAACAAACCGAGGAAAGTGCGGAGGATGGACCATGGGTCCGTCCTATGGATGGGTGGTCCCGGTTAGCTGGGAACTTTTCTCAAAGTCTTCGACGAACAGAAGGATGATCAACATCACCGAAACAAGTAGTGAGAACGATGACTTGGAATTACCGATTACCCGATTCACGCTGTTTTAGGGGAACGGAATGGGACTATGCCTTTTGGCAGAGAGGTCGAGCCTTGCATCCCTCTCGTTTCCCATTCTCCTTGAACCAAGTGCAGCATGAATCCGCTTTAGACCTGGCGTTTCTGCGTAAAGTAGTTCGATCAAGTCTGACGCTAGTCGCTGTTAGTACAATGACCAAACAATTCCAGTCGATCCTAGTGGGAACGGCCAGGACGCTTCCGTTACGTGGCAGACGCGGAAAGTCCTAGATTGCAAAACCCGCAACATTCTGTGGGAGTGCCGAGTGGAGTTTTCTAGACAACCTTTCCGATGGACTGCTAAGACGTGTCCTAGAGGATTCTAGTGGACACGTTACAAATCTGTTCCACCCCCTTCTGCTTGCACGTCTTCTTGCACCTTCTCTTCTGTGAAGCCAAGTTCGTCGATTTCTTGCACCGTCAGGCCTACTTGTGTAAGGTATTTTCTTTGCTCCTCCAGGCTCTGCGGCGGGCCTCCTAGTTGGAGTGGTACGTGCAGGCCTGCTGTTAGGGCTCTGCGTGCAATGGCTAGCTTCTTCTACCAGCTGATCATTGGCCTCGTTTTCTTCTGTTTTGGTGGAGTGAAGCAGCGTGTTGAGGAAAGTGTGCTGTTGGGCTATCATAGAGAGCTGGGCAGCCTCTGCCTGATTTTCAGCCAACACTCTATCTCCTTCTGCTTTGGCCAATCGGCATGCCAGGTCTCGCACCCTCTTTTCGTTGTGGTCAGCCCATTCCTTCGCTCTCTTCTCCATATCTTCCAGGCTCTCCCCCTGATGGAGGGTCATAGCCATGAGTCATTGCTCTTGGTCTTCGAGCTCGCGGTGTAGGCGGGACTGCTCTTGGTGTTCATTGGCGATCTGCGCATTGAGCTAATCCAGCTTCACGTGCATTCTTCACACGTGTTCTTCTCTTAGCTAGTCTAGCTCTGCAGTCTCCTGCTTGATCTTCTCAAGCTGGTTTTGTGCCTCCAGGTTGACTGCAGTGAGCTGGTCATTCTTGCGCCGCAAGTGAGCAGTGGTCTCCCTCTCTCCGTTGAGGTGATCCATTAGGATTTTTTCTCTTCCCTCCCAGGCATCATCACGTTCCTTTAGGGCTTTTGCTTCTTTTGCATCTCTATTGCTGGCTTCCTCCTTTAGCACAGCAATCTCCCTTTGGTATTCTGCTATCTGTTTAGTTTTCTCCAGTTGGAGAATGGCTCTTAATTCTCGCTCTGTTGCTAACTCTTCCATGGTAGTTCTCTTTTCTTCCTTGGCCTTTTCTAGCTGTGAGAGCAGCTCTTTAACGTACTCATCGTACTGGCCTGCTAGAGGTGGGGGATGGGACATGGTGGCGGTAGTGGTAGTAGCTTGTATTTTCTGTCTTTTAAGCTCTGGCCTTGGCTCCACATCAGCCCTGGCTGTCCTCTTCACTCCTGACACTGGGGTGACCACACCCGCTTCTCTTGCCAACTCCCTTTCCACCAGGAATTGCAGCCATGTGACCATATTTCTCTCATTGACCTTTGGCGAAGTTCCTGGGGCGGGGATGGTTATTACGGGAGTAGCAAGGCTAGTTGGCACAAAACTGGTAGGGACAGGTGTGATGGCCTCCTTGCCCTTGCCCTCTGCGAGTGATCGGCGGCCGGATGGGATCTAGCACGTTCAAGCTCGTGTCCGGGTTCTCATCCTCCTGGGGCAGGGTTTGCTTTCCTTGTCGTTGATGTTGTTCCACAAATAGGCGAATTGCAAGTTCTACATCTTCTTGTTCCTTCTTCCTCAAGGCTTCTTCCTCCTCCTCATCCCTTCTTTTCCTCTCCTCTTCGGCCTTTCTAGATCTTCCACTCTCTGTGCATCCTCTTTTTCTTTCCTTTTCCTCTCTGCTTCCTGGGCTCTTGACACTCTTTGCGCTTTTTGCAGTTCTTCTTTCTCTTTCTTCCTCCTTTCTTCTTCCCTTTGCTGTTGGAAGCGCTTAGTGCGCTGCTCTCTTTGCTGCTGTTGGCGATGTTCTTCTTGCTTTTCTTCTTCATCACTACTCTCATCAGTTTCTGTTTCCTCGTCAGAGCCAGAGGATTCTTCGTAGTGTGGTGAGGGTGGTGGTCTCTCCTGCTACTCCTGCCTCCTTTATTGCTTCTTCAATGAGGGCAGTTAGTACACCTCCATATCCAATGAATGATGCTTTGGAGGCGGCCTTCTTCCTATCTTTTGCTGCTGGGGATTCACCTCCAGCAGGTTGCCTTCCCAGATCCAGCGCTACCTCAGCCTTCTCAATTGTGTGTCTTACACACTCATTCCAGTCGACCTCTTCTGGTGCATTGGCCGTGAGTTTTTCGAGCACAGGCACATTTATTCTGCCCATATAGGCAGTGTATCAATGGCTGGACAAGAGGGTGTGCATGACTTTAGCACGCATGCAAATTTTGTCATCAGGGATGTCCTGGATATTGACTCCGTCACTGGACCGCACCTGGTTCCTGTCCATTTTTAGCATGGCAAAGACATCCCTTTTTCGTCTCTTTACGGCCCTTGATTCCAGGCCCAGTGCCTTTTCTACTAGTTCCTTGCTTAAGGGTACCCTGGCTTGCCTGGCAGCATCCCCCCTTCCCACAGTCACCGTGGCACTCTTGGAGGCAGAGTCGAAAGTTCGTAAGAACTCAACACACCTTGCATGATCCACACTTTGCTCCGCCTTCTCCACATACTTGGTCATATTGCACTTTTCTATGACCTACTTAGTTGCTTCCTCCGTTTCCACGACCCTGGATAGGTTGTGGACAGTTCAGAAATTCAACCGTCCGTAAGCTTGAATTCCTAGATTCAGCATGTATTTTTGATTTTCTTCTTCCGTGAAGGGAAGCTTATGAGCACGATCATGATGAGCCATCTTGGGTTCCTGCCCAACAAAAATACTTTTCATTAATCACATGTGAAAAAGGAAAACATGGCTAAATGAAGCTAAGCATGAAAAATACGCAAACAGGAATGCAAAGAACTTGAAAATTTTTGCTAACTAACTTTTATTTTGATCACTACTAAGTTCAACCTTTCAACAATTATTTATGCCTTCTTAGCCTTATTCCTCCCCCTCGGAAAGATAAAAATCCTTCCTAGGATTTGAACGAAGTGGTGAGGATATCAAAGGTGATTGTGATGGGGTGTTCCGGCCAATAGCCACTCATAAAATGCAGGGTTGTACTCGAGTTGAGTGTGACGATCGAGTTCATAGGGTTGTACAAAAACTTGGGAGATATAGATCAAGACATCGTGAAAAATATCTCCGGTATTAAGGCGACTTGCAACGTGCAGTTCTTCTTACGTAAGGAATTGGTCAATGTAAGGATGGGCTAGGACCTGGTCATCTAAGTGTTGGTTTCGAGTAATGGCCAAAACTCTAAATGAAAGAGGTGCCACATAAGTAGGATCATACTCAATGGTCTTGATTGCCCTCCTTTGTTCAGCATTTGTCATGATATGATAGCCTTTCTTTTCTCATTGGGTCCGAAGAGTGAACCACTGCTGTAAGAACTAGGAAGTTGAGCTTGCAAGTTGCGTAAGCTCATGTAATTCTTGTTCGGGAGCAGAATGAGGATGCTTACGGTATGAGGTGATTAGTCTCCTGAGAACAGCTTGCTCCTTTGAGATTTCTTCATTTGCTATTAGTTCAGCAGCAATCTTGGGGAATTTGACGGTCATAAACTCGTATTCCTCCCAAGTGCATGGTAATGCATGAACATCGGAAGCAAGTGGTTCATCAAGAAGACCTAGATCCAACCGCTCATAACTCCTAGCAAATGTGGTGAAAGTGTGGTCTAACACCTTAATGCAGGTCACAAGGTCATCTCCCGAAGTTTCAGCAAGGTCTTTAGCCAAGGAAAGGAAAGATGGTACCGCATAGGAAGGCCTAAGACCTGCTGGTGGTGATGGTGCAATTGAGCTAGACAGCAGTGACTCTTTTGCACTCCGAAGCACTTTGAAGTGCTGTAGGAAGCTCTGGTGGCATGGAAGTTGTGCTGGGTTCTGAGTGCACAGTCATGGAAGTATTCAACTCTTTTGAGTGAGGTAAGCTTGAGGCTTTTAGCAATTGATTTGGTCAATAAATTAGCTGGGACTTATTAGGCATAGCCGGCAATGGTTTGCTAACTACGGCCCGGGCGCTATGTTTGCAAGCCTCTCTCACTGGAGTGAGGTTGCTTGGAGATAAGCCTTTAGACTTGCCATTCTTAGGCACCCAAATCCAGGGGTTTCCTTCATAGTAGCCTTGCGCTCGCAAGAGATCTTTGGGGATCCATCGCAGCATGGTTGTGCACCTACGTTGATAGTGTCCAAATTGCCTCTTAAGCCGTGATGACTGATTGTTTTGGCGTTTAGAAGCACGTTTGGGTGGTCTACCCAGAGGTGGTCTTTGCTACTTTGGCACCCATATAAGCTTAGACTCCTTGGCCTTCTGAGCACTCTTGGTGGGTTTGGGTCTAGGGTCTAGAGCTTGGCGTGAGACTTTAGTGTCCTTCTGTGTAGACTTGAGCATAAGTGCGGTCATAGCAATTTCTACCGATGGCTACCCTTGCTAAAAGTCGTCACTATGCGCACATTGCCTATAGCAAGATGGATGCTGTCTAGATTATAATCCACATTACAATTCGTCTGCTTCTTAAAAGTATGACCTAATAGTGACATATTACCGGCCCCTTTTGTGTTAGGCAACACGTGAAAGAAAGCTGGTATACGTTCAGACTCGATAGAAATGACTACTTTGCACTTCCCTAAGAGCGTGTAAGCATTGCTCCCAAATGGGGTGAGTTTGGCATTGGTGGGCTGCAGTTTAGGTTGACCAATGCGTGTCCAATGGTCATGCGTCAAGATATTGTAATCAGCACCTTCGTCAATCAAAGCATCAAAAGAATAGGTCTTTTCCGCAGTGACGGCGGTGATTCGTCGGGTACCACTGCTTCTTCACCTTGATCTGTTATTTCCGTAATAGTAGCCACGTAGACGTTGACAGGGGCTTCCAACATAGGTGGCTCATGCAACGGGTGGGGAGGAGGATAGTATTTTTTTATGCAGCTGCCATTGAAAAAACCAATTCCTTCGCCTTCGAGCGTCTTTAATTCAACGTTGCCCATTCGACTAATTGCACGTACTCGGAAAGGTCCCAGTCCACGGAATTTCATTTTCTCTTTGTGACCCTTCACAGAGTATAGCAGAACAAGATCCCCCTGATCAAAGTCACGTTGTTTGACATGCTTGTCAAACCACATTTTCCTCCGTGTTTTCTCACAAATCAGCGCATGGGTGGCCAAGAGCCGGGTTTCCGTGAGACGTTCTAGCTCTACCAAGCAATTTGTCCAAGCGTCTCTTCCCTCCCAGCACTCCTGCATTGCTATCCTTAAGCTAGGGACAATAAACTCTAAGGGCAGAATGGCCTCTGTTCCATAAGTCAGCCTAAAGGGCGTCTGGCCTATAGCCGTTTTATAAGCCGTACAATAGGCCCACAAGGCCGCCATTAACTTGTTGTCCCAGTCACTTCGAGATGTATATACCACTTTTGTGAGTACATTGACTAGGATTTTATTGGTGGATTCCGCTTGTCTGTTAGCCTGAGGGTAATAGGGTGAGGATTTTCTGTGAATGATTAGAAAAGTAGAGAGCAGATGCAATATCACCTCATTAATGAAGTGTGTGCCCTGATCGCTGACTAGTTCTATTGGACACCCAAACCATGAAATGACCTGCTCCCACAAGAACTTTACAGTGGTTCTAGCGTCGTTCTTCCTTGTAGCTCTTGCCTCTGCCCACTTCGTTAGGTAATCAGTTTGCCACTATGATATAGCGAGCCTGAGAGTACTGTGCCGCGGGACTGATAGGTCCAATGAAGTCAATGCCCTATTTTTCAAAGGGTTGTCGGGCTATGATAGGGGTCAACTCCATTTTATCTTTGCGCACGGGCACCTTGGTTCTTTGGCATTCGTTGCAGTGCTTCACAAATTTAGCAGCATCACGGAATAGGGTGGGCCACCATAGTTGGGATTGCAGCACCTTTCGGGCTGTTGTATCCCCGCTAAGGTGTCCTCCAGCAATTCCGTCATGTGCTTCTTTCAATGCATCGTGCATTTCGTGCTCACACGCACATCTACGCAACAAACCGTCTTGTCCTAACCTATAGAGTTGGCCGGCTATCAATTGGTATGGTTGGATTTTCAAAATAAGTCTCCTCATCCTGGCCTTCTCAATTGGTCTCTCAGGTAAACTATTCTCTAGTACCTAAACTACATCATCGGCCCAATATGGCGTCAGATCAGCTTTAAACAATTCTCTCTCACTAGATAGGTTAAAGAGATGAGCACCCGGTAAATCGTCAGGTATGCCTTGTCCAACGGCTTCTCCTGTGGGTATGCGGGGCATATGGTCAGCCATGTAATGCTGCTTTCCTTTGCATACAACCACAGAGAAGTCAAATTCCAATAGGAGAAGTAACCATCTAGGTATGCATCCTGTAGCGCAAGGCTTGTTCACAAGATAGAGCAAGGCTTGATGGTCAACAAAGAAGACGAAGGGAGTGGGCAACAGATAATGTCTAAATTTCTTTACAGCAAATACCATGGCCAACCCCTCCCTTTCTGTGGTGGAATAATTCATCTCGGTCTCTGTGAGCTGCCTGCTGGCAAAACTCACCGGATAGTCTAAGTTATGTTCACCAGGCTAGCATAACAAAGCCCCAATAGCAAACTTAGTGTTAGATATGATCAATGCCCCCACCCTCATTAGGTGCTACCAATGATCCATGGTGCTCAAAGTTGTAAGGCCCCCATTATGAGGAGAAGCCAAATGTGAGCCCGGACATTGGTTGAGTCCTGACTTGTATATCAGATGAGGTCTATGTGACCGGATGGCAAAAAGGTGACTGTTGTGGGTCTAATCTTTGGGTTAGACAGAGTGGTTAAGCTGGTAGCAACTCGAGGCACATTGCATTGAGTTGCGTGGTAAGGGAGTTAAAAGGGGCCCCTATTGTGGGGTCCGGGGGCCGCGGAAGCGGCCCCTGGCTGGGGGGTCCCAGGGGGGCCAGCGGCCCCCCTGGCGGGGGTCCGGGGGCAGCGCCCCCGGCCCGATGGTAAAGGGAATATTCCCTGGAATATTCCCTGGCCGACTAGTGGAGGCTTATATGGTAGGTCGGTCAATAGGCCGACCTAACGACCTTCGCAGGCTATAAAAGCTAAACCCCTTCGCAGCCATCTTACACTAATCTTTCACCCAGTCAGAGTTGTTGTTCCAGCTAGCCTTAAACTCTTCACCTATCTTCTGTCTAGATCGCCATCTAAGCTTCACTCAGTGGAAGCGCACGGGTGGACAGAGCCATCTTTGTATCAGTTGTTTGAAGTTAAAGAATTTACTGATTCTCCTCTTATCTGTTGTGTACTCTCTATCTCTTTCTCAGATTCTGTTCGCTGCGCCGTGTAATATTTTACATGGTATCAGAGCCCAGGGGGCTCTAGAGATCGGAGAGCGTGCAAGAGGCAAAGGCTTCAACATCAAAGAGAAACGATGTCGACTCCGGGAAGCAGTTCTGGCGCATCAGGAAGCGGTGCAGGAGGTGGTGCTGCTGTACCGGCTATTCAAACACTGAGGATTCGTCCACCAACCTTCAGCGAAGGCAAGTTAGATGGTACAAACTACACCTTGTGGAAGTTCAAAATTACAACTATCCTTGATTCTTATGAGCTTCTGGAGACTGTGCTGGGGACTGACGCAGAACCACAGCCTACCCCCGACCCATCAAATCCTAGTGTGATGATTCCTCCGAATGCAGATCTTCTACGAGCTTGGAAACGAAGGAATGCAGATGCATTGTGTGCCTTAGTTACAAGCTGTTCTGACAGTGTTTTGACTCTGATTCAGCATACAACCAAAGCGTCAGAGGCTTGGAATGTACTAAGGAGTCAGTATGAAACACGAAACCAAACAAGGATTCAAAACTTGGAGAATCAACTAGCAGCGGAGAAGTTTGCTGAAGGAGAGACGGTTGAAGCATTCATCACTCGGATTAAGAATCTGCGCGACCAGATGGCTGGCGCTGGGATACAAAAGACTAGCGAAGAGCTAGCTCGGAGGTGTCTTCGGATTTGTCCACAAAAGTTTGATGGACTAGTAACTGCCCTTAATACTCAGGTGAGACCTCAAGCTTTGACTTTTGAGGAGTTTTGTGCATTATTAATGGAGGAGGAGTTGAGGCTGAAAGCCCGAGAAGGAAGCAACAATGGAGATGCTGCATTCTCTGCCAATGCAAAAGGCAAAGGTGTTTCCTCCACCAAAAATGATGGTGACAAAAAGAAAAAGGGCGGCAAGAAGAAGTTTCAAGGAGAGTGCTTCTACTGTAAGAAGAAAGGACATGCAATTGCAGATTGTCGTGTCAAGAAGGCAGATGAAAAGAATGGTACCCTTAAAACTAAAGGGAAAGAGACAGCCAATACGGCTGAAGCAGAGTTGGAATTATTCATGGCGACCGTTGAGGAAGTGTGCTCCTCGGCGCAAGAAGAATCTACCACTGACTCTTGGGTGTTGGATAGTGGGGCCTCCCGTCACATGACCAACAAGAAAGGTCTATACAGTTCTATGCAGCCTCTACAAGAATCCATCACTGTGACGGTTGGAAATGATGCTAAATGCCCTGCTGCGGGCACAGGTACTATTTCTTTTGTTGCTGCAAATGGTGAAGTCAAAAAGCTTTCAAATGTGTTGTATGTTCCCGAAATCAGGAGAAATCTCTTATCAGTTGCTGCCATAACTGATCTTGGTCATGAAGTGAGGTTCAAGAAGACAGGTGCAGAAATTATTGATAGTGCTGGCACAATTGTTGGCAAAGGAGAAAGAAGGAACAACCTGTATGAGCTAAGTGCTCTTACAGCCACCGCTGGAGTGGGCACAAGTAAGCTTTGGCATGAAAGGTTTGGACACATCGGATTTGCAGTATTGAAGGAGATGCAAAAGCAAGGTATGGTTGCTCACCTACCTACAATAACTGAATTGAAGGAACCATGTGAAGCTTGTATGATGGGCAAGCAACAGAGAAAGGCATTTCCACAAGAAAGCAAGAATAGAGCACATGCTCCTCTAGAGTTGGTGCATGCTGACTTGTGTGGTAAGATGCCTACACAGGCCTTGGGGGGATCTTCTTATTTTATGTTGATTGTCGACGACTACAGTAGGAAGATGTGGGTGTACTTCCTTCGTGATAAGGCTCAAGCTTTTGGTAAGTTTAAAGAATGGCTAATACTTGTTGAGAATGAAACAGGGAAAAGTGTGAAGAAATTTAGAACAGATGGTGGTGGTGAGTTCAACTCAAAGGAGTTTGAAGGCTTTTGCAAGAGCAAAGGGATCAAGCGTCAATTGACGACGCCTCACACACCTCAGCAGAATGGTGTTGTGGAACGCAGGAATCGTACCATTGTGGAGATGGCAAGATGCATGCTAAAGGGCAAGGGATTGCCTAACCATTTTTGGGCTGAAGCTGTTAATACTGCAGTCTACATTCTAAATCGGAACTACACAAAGGCTCTCAAGGGAAAAACACCTCATGAGGCTTACACTGGTAAGAAACCATCTGTTTCACATTTCAGAATTTTTGGATATGAATGTTATGCACATGTTCCAGATGAGAAGAGAAACAAGTTACAACCAAAAAGCAGAAAATGTATCTTCTTGGGTTATAGTGATGAGCAGAAGGCTTACAAGTTATATGACCAAGAGGCAAAGAAGATCATCGCGAGCCGTGATGTGGTGTTCAAGGAGGAGCCGCATACAGTGGAGGAGGAGAAGGCAAGGTCTTCCACTTTATCATCAAGCGAAGAAGTAGTCCACTATGAACCTGTCCCGAGAGCTATCCCTATCCTTAAGGAGGAGGAAGCATCATCTTCAGATGATGAGGAAAAAGTTCACCAACCTGACATCACCCCACCGGAAAAGCCATTGCCGCGCTGGGTGAAGCAGCTCTATGACCACAATAATCCTATGCCTGCATCTGTTGAGGAGAAGGCAGACGGACCAAGGAGGTCTCAGAGAATAGAGGAGCAAAGGAGGGCTTCTGCTCACATAGTCAACATGGCCTTGATGGTTGAGATTATGAGACAAGTAAAGGAGCCAACTGACTTAGAAGAAGCACTTGCAGATCCATCATGGAAGGCTGCTATGCAGGCGGAGTATGACAGCATAATGAAGAATGACACTTGGGAGCTAGTGGATCGGCCAGCAAAGCGGAAGATTATTGGCACCAAGTGGATCTGGAAGGTAAAGTACAAGGCTGATGGTACCTTAGAAAAGTACAAAGCTAGACTAGTTGCCCAAGGATTTTCACAAGTTGAAGGGTTTGATTTTCAAGAGTCATTTGCCCCAACTGCCAGAATGACCACTATTCGCACGGTACTTGCAGTGGCTGCCCACAAGAAGTGGCCAGTGTACCAAATGGATGTTAAGTCAGCGTTCTTAAATGGTGACCTCAAGGAGGAGGTGTACGTGGCTCAGCCACCAGGGTTTGAGGCCCCCCATTCTGAGAACAAAGTGTGTAAACTGAAGAAGGCATTGTATGGGCTGAAACAAGCCCCCAGAGCATGGTACCAGCGGATAGATAGGTTCTTTTTAAACCTAAACTTCAAAAGATGTGCCTCAGATGCTAACTTGTATGTTTACAGGGATGGTAAAAAGTCTGTAGTGATTGTCCTATATGTGGACGACCTTCTTATTACAGGTGACTATGAAGATATGATCAACCAAACTCGAAAGGCTTTGAGTTCTGAGTTTGAAATGACAGACTTGGGCTTGCTGCACTATTGTTTGGGGATTGAAGTCTGGCAAGAGCCAGGAAAGATCTTCATCTCTCAGAAGAAGTATGCATGGGAGATCTTGAAGGCATTTGGCATGACCGAGTGCAAGGAGATAGCTACACCTATGGAGGTGAATGTAAAGTTATCCGTTGAGGATACATCAGCACTAGCAGACATTGGGAGGTATAGGAGGTTGGTCGGCAGTCTAATCTACTTGTGTAACACCAGACCAGATATCAGTTTTGCTGTTGGTGTTTTGAGCAGGTTCTCAAACAAACCTCATGAGAGTCATTGGAAGGCTGGGATGCGGGTGCTCAGATACTTGAAGAGAACTCTTGACTATGGTATCACATACAGTTTCGGAACTTCTCTTGTGGGGAACTGTGACTCAGATTGGGCAGGAGACATTGATTCCAGGAAGTCAGTTTCTGGTTATTGTTTCTCTTTGGGTTCAGGAATTTTTTCTTGGATTAGTAAGAAGCAACCAACAGTGGCATTGTCTTCTACCGAAGCAGAGTACAAGGCAGCTTGTTTTGCTGCATGTGAGGCCGTATGGTTGAGAAGGATTCTATGGCATATGGGAGTGCAGGATGAAGAACCAACTGTGCTGAGATGTGACAATCAGAGTTGCATCGCCATTGCCAAAAATCCAGTGTTTCATGCACGCACCAAACATATAGAGATCCAGTATCACTATGTGCGTGATTTGATGGAGGATGGGATAGTGGAATTGGTCTACTGTCCAACAGAGGAGAATGGAGCAGATATCTTCACCAAAGCACTTACGAAGGATCTGCTTCAAGTTCATCTTCAGAGACTCGGCATTGGGCCGAGGAGATAGTTCATCTATGGGTGGACATTGAGGGGGGGTGTTAGATATGATCAATGCCCCCACCCTCATTAGGTGCTACCAATGATCCATGGTGCTCAAAGTTGTAAGGCCCCCATTATGAGGAGAAGCCAAATGTGAGCCCGGACATTGGTTGAGTCCTGACTTGTATATCAGATGAGGTCTATGTGACCGGATGGCAAAAAGGTGACTGTTGTGGGTCTAATCTTTGGGTTAGACAGAGTGGTTAAGTTGGTAGCAACTCGAGGCACATTGCATTGAGTTGCGTGGTAAGGGAGTTAAAAGGGGCCCCTATTGTGGGGTCCGGGGGCCGCGGAAGCGGCCCCTGGCTGGGGGGTCCCAGGGGGGCCAGCGGCCCCCCTGGCGGGGGTCCGGGGGCAGCGCCCCCGGCCCGATGGTAAAGGGAATATTCCCTGGAATATTCCCTGGCCGACTAGTGGAGGCTTATATGGTAGGTCGGTCAATAGGCCGACCTAACGACCTTCGCAGGCTATAAAAGCTAAACCCCTTCGCAGCCATCTTACACTAATCTTTCACCCAGTCAGAGTTGTTGTTCCAGCTAGCCTTAAACTCTTCACCTATCTTCTGTCTAGATCGCCATCTAAGCTTCACTCAGTGGAAGCGCACGGGTGGACAGAGCCATCTTTGTATCAGTTGTTTGAAGTTAAAGAATTTACTGATTCTCCTCTTATCTGTTGTGTACTCTCTATCTCTTTCTCAGATTCTGTTCGCTGCGCCGTGTAATATTTTACACTTAGAGGCATCTATGTGTACATGAAACGTTATGTTCCAGTCTAGGGCTCGTAAGATTGGTGCAGTGGTAAGAGCCTTCTTCAACTCTTCATATGCACACTGGCATTCCTCAATCCACTCGAACACGATCAACAATTTGTACAATGGTTTAGCAATCAGTGCGTAATTTAGTACAAAGCGGCGATAGTATCCAGTATGCCTAAGAAACACTGAACTCCCTTGTAGTTATTGGGTGGCGGAAGGTTGACAATGACTCTGACTTTTGAAAAGTCCGTGGCGATGCCATTCTTTGACACCACATGCCCTAGGATACATCCATGTTTCACCCAGAAGTGGCACTTCAAGGGGTTCAACGAGAGGTTGTATAACCAACACCGTTCAAAGACAGCTCTCAATTTCTCTAAGTGTTCGGCCCAACTAAAGTGTACACATAAGTCGTCTACAAACACCTCTAGTTTGCGCCTAAGCATATCTTTGAAGATAGTGCACATTAAGCGTTGGAAAGTCACAGGCGCATTCATCAGCCCAAAGGGCATGACAATGTAGGCGGATACACCCCATTTTGTGGCGAAGGCAGAGTCTTGTGCCTGTCATCGGGTTGCACTTGCACTTGATTGTAGCCCGAGAAGCCATCTAGAAAACTATAGGCCTCTTTACCTGCTACCCTCTCAAGCATGTGCTCGGTGTATGGTAAAGGTAGTTATCCCTCTTCGTAGCGGCATTAACTTTCTTGTAATTAACACACACTCGGATTTTTCCGTTCTTCTTCATCACGATCACAATCGGTGATACCCAGTCCGTGTGCTCAATCTCATATATGAACCCTGCCTTCATGAGCTTATCAATCTCCTCTTTTACTGCATGGGCGTGTTTGGGATTCATGGGGTAAGGACGTTGCTTTATTGGCACTGCATCAGGGACCATTGGGATATTATGAGTCACAACCCTAGGGTCGACCCCTTTAAGTTCTTCCAATGTCCAGGCAAATACATCAATATACTCTTGCAAGACTGCAACAAGTTTGGCCTCCTCATCCTCGGTCAAATCGTGTGCAATGAATACAGGTCTTGGCTTTTCGCCCTCCCCAGCCAGGTTAACTTCCTTGACTTTGGCGGGCCCTTCAATTGATTCACTAGTTTGGCCCTGCCTCTTCACAGCTAGCAGAATCACTACTCTGTCACCCTTTTTAAATTTTGTATACCATTTGGGTAGATCCCGCAGTTTCTTTTGCCTCTCTGCTTCTTAGCCCTTCGCTCACGTCCTGGCCTCCTCCTTTAATCTCTTGTGCCTTAGGTAGACTGGCAAGTCCCCTTTTGTGCGTTTGACCTTAGAGGGCTGGGGTATCTCAGGATCACTCTCAGTGCTGACTTCCGACTCCGAGTTAAACTCGCATCCCTCGCTCGAGGAACGAGTTTCCCCATGGGGTCGTAGTTCAATAGGTGCATCCGTCTTGAGCACTGGGATCACCCATGGTCGTGCTACTCCGGCTTGCTCATAATCCACGGCTCCCATGTGTTCTAGCCAGGATCTATCGCACTCCATCTGCATGACTCCTTTTTCACTCCAATTCGTCCTTTCCTTCTTGGGTCTTAGGTCTGCCTTGATTTGTTCTGTCGTTCTCCCTTCTGTGTCATACTCTAGAGTCTTGCTCTTCAAACCTTTCATCATCGCCTAAGCTTTCCTCTCCAGTCTCCTTGTTGTCAGTAACTAAAGCCCAATTGTATAACAAATTTAGATCGTGGACTTTGGTCCATTTCCATTCTGGCTTAGTCAACAGATCATGTAAAGGCTTTAGGTTGGCAGCCAAGTTGCCCTTCAGTGTGTCTGTCAGATACTCTACAATTTCCTGAAGCTCTAGCTTATTGCAGGGGATATGAAACGAGACAGGTTTCCTTGGGTTGAGTGAGCTTCCTGCCATCATGCAGAGTGGCACAGTTGGCTCCTCTATTGGCATGGTTGCAGCTTTAGCAGCCTGCCGATATAGTTCTTCCTCATCTGAGAATGATAGGTCAATGGTTGCCATGGCATGCATCCAATCCCGCTCATCCTCAGGGCAGGGAATATATTTAGTGAGTGATCCATAGGGTTTGGTCGTTTGAGTATCACCTCTCAGCATGGCTGAGATGGCATTTAGGTCAACGGGGGTCGTTTTCGAAGTGTCCATCTCTACCCTTACTGCTTCAGTTCTGCTCCCTAGGAAGATCAAACCATTCCCCCAATCTTCAATGACTCAACCGTTTCTCAAGGTCGGCCTAGCAATATGTCGTAGTCCACTCCCTTCATGACAATGAAGTTCACGAAAAACTGCACACCTGCAATCTTTACTGGCCAGTTTTTTAAGACTCCAAATGGCCTTATCTTCATTCCATTTGCTAACGTGACATTGAACCTGGCAGTCTCTACAGGAGGGTTTTCCCATGCCTCTAAAACTGCATGGCTTAGTACGCTAACACTGGCACCTGTGTCTACAATTCCTTTCCGCATCATATCTCCTAAGGCTAGAACAGGTAGGACTGCATGCATTTCAGTGCCTTCCCAGAAAGCATTGATGTGCAATGACTTAGGAGTTGAGTGTAGAGTTAGACTTGGGATTTGCGTAACTGTATCATGATCTTACTGATCAGCACCCGTAAGTCCTGTGTGTCCCTCAACCAAATCTTTTAACTCCTGCCATAAAGAAGGATTCTGCCTAAGCAGGTCTTCTATGCTTAGAGTTACTGGGGTGGACAGCAAGGTTGCAAGGAGACTGATGGGCTCTTGTCTTCCCCTAAGGCTAGCACTCCTGGGCCATGCATTCTGTCTGCCCTGGTAAGTCCCCCTTTGGCCTTGCTGCTGAGTTGCCCCCTGTGGCAAGGATACACTTTTAGTTTGTGGTTTTGTGGGTGAGACTGGTGTGCTCACGCTGGAAAAATCGTCCATTGGATCTTCTAGTATGGGTTCAGCATCCTTGAGGTGCTCCTGGGCATCCTTGACCCACTCCTTGACTTTGGCTATAGCTTCGAGTTGCCGTTTGGGATGGGGATATTCCCCTACCTTGGCACTCCCTAGCTCGGCTATCTTCAGGGCTGAGGTCTCTGCCTCTGCATCCAAGACCTTCTTTCCAACAGGCAGAGTCGTAGCACTCTCGGTTTTTAGTGCGACTTTAGCTTCCGTTCTCTTCTTCTTTTGCCTGCGGCTTTTCTTCCCTATCAAGGCTGCGTCAAGATTGCTAGGTCCTGGCAAAGAGATGCATGCCTGCCTTGTTTGAGCTCACATCATAACTTGTAGTGGGATAGATGTGTCCTCACTATCAAAGGTTTCCACTCCAAACAGCCCCAGAGGTACTAACGGTACGTTGGTAGAACTAGCTAATGGTTTCCTCTTAGGACAATCAGGAAACAAGTGAGTGATCCCACATTCCATGCATTGAAGATCCGCTTTGTTCTTGTTAGTCTGTTCCTTCTCTGGGCAATGTGATGAAATGTGGCCTGGATGACCACAGGTCCAACATGTGATCGGATCTTGGCTTGGCCCTCCAAAGCCTCTGCCTCTTCCTCTACCTAATGCCATTACCAGCACCGGCCGATAGTCCATCAGGACTGGGTTTCCCTCCTCGTCATAGAATATGTACGGGTTGACATATGTTTCCTCTTCACTAGGCTCTTCCACATAGTGAACTAGAGCATCGCTCGGTGGGTGGGTTACAAAAGGCCCTAGTGGTCTTGGTATACCTGTTGGGTTCACCTCCATCCTAGGTACGGCAGGTCTTGAGTCATTTGGTGCAGGGAGTGCCAATTGGGCTCCCCTCCCAAAGAAATTGGGTGGTCTATTACCTAATACGGAGGATTGTACTGTTGTGCGTATGGGAATCTCCTCGGCATCCTACAATGCAATGCATCATGCCCGAATCTACCACAATTTGAGCATGGCCTAGATCTGGGATCTTGGCATTCAACTGGGAGGTGATTGCCGCCACAATATATACATTGTACATGCAATCGCGCAGGCTTCATTATCAGTTCCTACAGTCGTGCAATCTCCATTCTCATCTCCGCCATCTCCTGGCCTTGGTCCATACTCTTTCCCTTTTCCTGCACACTAACAGTTTCTTTTTCTCCTGAAATAGTTGATCTCTCTGGATCCCTCTGATTTGCACTTTCTCGGCTGGTAGTCCTCATGCTTCATTCCCTAAGCTGATCATCTACCTGTATTGCCTCTTCGAAAACTCTAGCTAGCACGTCTCATTGCAAGGTAGAGTTAATGTCCAAAGCCTTGTAGAGCTCCTCACTCCGAATTCCATTCATGAATACTGTAGACACTGCCCTCTTAGTAGGTCGTTCATTGGCAGGGATCCTTTTGAATAGGCTATGCACATGAGTGACGTAGTCCCTGACGTCTTCCTTCTCCTTTTGGCTGATATTCATCAACCGGACGATGAGGCTATCAAAATACCCTGCCTCCGAGAATCTCTTGATGAAGAGGCCCTTAAGGTGAGCAAAGTTTGTACGTTTTGCATCATCGAGGCTAGAATACTAGATTCTCCCCTTATCGCCTAAGCACAGGCCAAAAGCTTGAGACCATTGTGCAAGGTCAGTAAGACCGTTGCTTCGCATACTTTCTCGAACTGTTCCATGAAGTTGTATGGGTCACTGCTAGGCTCATACTTCGCTAGCTGTTTTGCTACGATAGGGATTCTAGCTTGCCCTTTTGCCCCTTGCGTGACTCCTGATCCCGAGAGTAGTGCGGTGGCTAGGGCTGTAGCACTCTGCTCAACGGACGTATTGTCCATGAGTCGCTTGGCTACAAGTTCGCTCAATGTCATGTCAGCCTCTGTTGCCCGTTCCCTCTCGTCATTCGGTCCAGACGTGGCTGCCCCAGCTAGGTCTAGCACCCTTCTAGCCTTGTACATATCTACGTCTTGCTGTAGCTTTCTAGCCCTTTGCTCGTGGTTGTAGGCAATTATGCCTTTTAGTGCTCTCCTGATTGCTCTTCTCTCTTCTTCGAGGCTTCCTACCACTTCTTCTACAAGTCTGCCCTGGATCACGGTCCTAGTAAGTAAATCGTAGTCATGGACTAGTTCCTGTACTGAGACTCGGAATTCTCCTAGGTCTAGCCGCGGTCCTCTTCTCGGTCGCCTCTTGATCCTAACATTGTTTCTGCCTCCAATTCCACAAGGCCGTCGATCAGTTCAAGTAGTTCTGGCAGCGCCTGATCCTCTATGTTGTCATCTTCTGGATCCTCGAGTCCACGCAACGTCCTCCTGGATCCTAACCCTATTTGTCTGCTAAGTCTTGGGGTTCACTCCTATTGGTGGGTTCCTTGCATGATTATGCTCGAGTGTATTCCTTGTTATGACAACCAATCCTCAAATTATGTACAGTCAGTGTGGTGTCTGTGTGTTCAGTGCGAAATCAGGCTTTCTGCTCTTTCAGTGTACAACCAATGTGGCCTACTGTGTGTGTGGAATTACGACACTCAGTGCGATGTCACTGCTACCTTTAGCTCTTGGCCACTGGGTATGAGGTTAGCACACGGCTGCCTGGTTAAAATCTGGGTCTCTGCGGCGTCTCTCAGGTATGTGGGGGTCTGATGTCTGGTCTGCTGTTGCGACTAGGCTATGACAACACACTCTACTAGGTTTTCTAGCCACACGGCCAAGTTTTCTATGATTTTCTTGCACCTACAGGGTCGCACTAGTGTCGGCAATGAGGTCTAGGCTTAAATTATTAAAATAATGTCAAAGAATGTATTCGGCCAAAATTGGCCTGAATGGCAAGGTCCGAATCCCAGAATCAGCATCCGAGGGCCGAAGTCCAAATGTCTCGTTCGGCCGGGGCAAAGGCCGAATGGCTGAGTCCGAGGGCCAAATGCCAAATGGCCGAGTCCGAGGACCGAACTCAAGTTGGGGCCGAATGGCCGGGTTCGAGCGTGCCGATTCGGCCATCCAAACACCAAATGGCTGAATCTCGAATTCGGAGGGGCCAAACCGCCGAAGCTCCAATGCTAAGATCTGAATGGCTAGATGGCTCGAAGGCCGAATTCCAAAGTCCGAAGGCCGAATGGTACGTGGCCGAATGCTCAAAGGCCGAACGCCGACAAACCCTAGGTTCGGGGCAGCCAACACTGCCCAATTTTGGGGTTCGAACGTCCGAATGCGTCGGGGTCGGTGCACTTCCGACAATGAAAATGGTACCGAATCTAGTGTTTTGCTGACGATTAGCTATTCTAGGCTGTTAAATACACACAAGGGCATGCCGGGGAAGAGATTTGTATACCTGTAGCACCCTGGAAGTGTGATCGAAGGGTGTCTACTCCTCTCATGTGCCTGTAGCTCTCTCACTCTCTCTTGCTCTCTCTCAACTAAGTCAGAATGCAAATGAGCTCTTCTCCCCTTACCCCAGCCTTACATAGCATTACCTAACCACTCTCTAACCTTAGAGCCTTTCTCCGTTACGATTTTCCCCTTTGAAACACGATTTTTGCCTTCTTTTTCTTATTGCAACCAGATTTACAGTAGCAAAAACCCTACCATTTCAGTTTTGAATCTTAATCCTATCCTACCTAATGCTAACAAAAAATCACAAAATCAAGCATGAGTTGTATTTACCTACTCAAGCACTCATCAAAAAACTCAAAATACTTACTTGTTCCAACGATCAAACCTCCTAAATCTCCTATCTATCTCAAGCACCGTTTCGGGCAAAGGCCCTACTCCTATGCTCGATTTGATGCACGCGACAATCAAGGCTCGATTTCGTCGGTCTCGGCACCAGAACCAAAATAAAGGGGAGCTACGATCTCTACCCCGAGATCTACGGACCGCTTATTGATCAAGCGTTTCAAGCCGAGCGGCCATGGCTACCTCTCACATAGCCGACGCGCCATGCCTACCTTACGAGTGTAGTGAGCTTACCTTGATGCTCGATCAAGTACCCTCCTCTCTCTTGCACACCGGTAGCTCCACGATCCTTGTGGCAAGCTCAAGCAACCTCAATCCCTCTCCTATGAGCTCCATCCTCCATAGCCGCGCATGCGAGAAAAGAGAAGAGAAGAGGAGAGAAGAAGAGAAGAGGAGATGGTGAAGAGCTTCACCCTCTTGATCCCTCACTCCCACACACTCACTCCCTCACACTCTCACACTCCCTCTCTCAAGAGCACACATAGGCAAGAAGAAGAGAAGAAGAGAATAAGAGAAGAAGAAGAGAGCCACTTTTTGCCACACACAAGAATGAGCTTCTCATTCACTTTTGAACTTTATACACATGCCCTCCCTTCTTTGGATAGTCATCCCCTCTTTTACAAGGCCGGCCATTGGCCTAAGCCCATTTCTCATTTTCCACCATTCTAATTTATCCTATTCCCAACTAATGCATACAATTTGCACAGGAGTGAGCCTGGAATTCTTTTACAAGGATTCGGGAGCGCTTCCACATTTAATGGTGCGCCTTTTACTCTTTTGCTGTCTCGAGGCGATACTGAGACTTTCTGGGGGTCGTGCCCGAACATTTAAATTTTTCATGGTCTGGTTACCGGTCAAGACACCTTTTCCTTCTTTTATCCTACGCCTTTTTTGCTATTTCCTTTTTTCCATTTTCCCGCTCCTCTGCTCCATTTTTCGGCTCCTATGTGCTGCGGTAAACAAGGTAAACATCTTTCTACTCCACTTCAGGAAGGGGACGTGGCAGGTTCTCTTCAAGAGGCCGTGGTACATGACATGGTAGTGACAACCAGCAAAATAGATTGAATCAACAATTTGGCGATACGCAGGTTTTAGGAGGTCGTGGTAACTTTAGAGGCAGGGGGAGTTTTAGAGGAAGAGGTGGATGGCAGAACTGAGGTTCTAACAACTCTGGTATTGTGTGTCACTACTGTGGCAAAACAGGTCATATTGCAGCCTAATGTTATGCTAAGAAAGATTATATTCGCAGTGGGTAGTTACAGTAAGGAAACTATGCATCGTCTGTTGAGATATCGAGCTCCACTCGTGATACGCCAGGGTGACCGTTGTGTATTTATGTCACCGACGTGTCGGTTGCAGATGCGGTTGGTACACCGCCCATGAATAATAGCTACATGATAGCTATCCTTATCTATTCTAGTTCGTGGCTCAGTTAGTATGCCACCTTAGTTAGTTGAGTTTGGTTTGAGACCCATATAGAGGGTTCTTCTATTTCTTTGTACGAGAGTTCTTTTGGCTTACACAACTAAGAAGAGGAAAACTGTTTTCAGCCTCCACCCTTGTGTGTCTTCCCCCATTGTGCAAGCAAGAAAGCTTCAAGCGAGACTCCTTCCTTCTCTCCCACAATCTTGACATGGTATCAGAGCCTTGTTCGTGGTAAGGAGCTCAAGAAAGCAAGCCAAGCTCGCGGTGGTCTGGTAAGAGGAGTAGTGTTGCTTTCATTTCCTGTTTTGGGAGCAGATCTCTGCAGGTAGCACAGCCGGAAATTGCAGGAGTGCATTGTCTCAGGTTGAGACGCCCTTCGCGGAGAAGCAAGAGGGCAGTATATGCTGCGGGAAAGGGCTTTAGCCCTTGGGGACCTTGTTTTTTTGATTTGAGGCCATTTCGGGGCCTGTTTTGCAGACGGAAGTTTTCTGCACGCACTCAAGAAAAGGCTCAGTTTTATGCTGTGCGACCACTGTTCTACAGGTCGGTGAAAAGCTACTGTAGAAATTGCATCGTATGCTTGTGCGCAGAGACATTGGGAGTTTCAGAATCATCCTTGGTTCCTGTTTATGCAAAATCGTCACTAGGAAGTGACTGTGTGGTCAAATACCACTTTCGCCAGTTTTGCAGATTTGCCCTTGTGAGGGTGAAGCTGTGTTTTTTGCAGTGACAGAATTTCTTGCAGTATTCTGTAATGGCGTCTGATTCTCTTTCACAGATTGTCACTGAAAAGCTTGACAAGAACAACTTCCAGGCATGGAAATTTAGAATGACGAATTTCCTTATGGGAAAAGGATATTGGGAATTTGTTGCAGGAAATGAAGAAGAACCAGTTCTTCCTGATGTTCCCAATCAACAACAAATGCAGGCATTTAAAACATGGCATGAGAGAGCCAGGAAAGTTATGTATTGGCTGTCTATCAGTATTTCAGACTCTATGATTGTGCATATTCAGGATGCAAGTACGCCAAAGGAGGCATGGGATACTTTGTCAAAAATGTATAGCACAAATACGCAAGCCAGGAAAATGCAGCTCAAGCAAGAGTTGCATAATGTGCAAAGAGAAAGTATGAGCATCAACGACTACCACATGAAGGTGAAGAAGATTGCAGATGCACTTGCTTCCATTGGGTCGCCAGTGGAAGATGATGATTTAGTTTCCGTGACCTTGAATGGTCTAGGAAAGGATTATGCACAGTTTCGGACATCCATTTCAGTTCGTGAAAGATTTCCTGATTTTGAGGAGTTGATTGCTCTTCTAATTTCTGAGGAACAGAGAAATGGTGGTGCATCTTCTTCAGGAGGAACTTCAAAAGAAGCTGTCTTCTACTCAAATGCTGGAAGAGGTAGAGGCAGAGGTAGAGGAGGCCGATTTGGAGGCCGTGGCAGAAATCAGAATATGCAGCAAACTCAAGAAAACCAGTCCTATGGAGGAGGACGTGGTAACTCTAGAGGCAGGGGGAGCCAAAGAGGTCGTGGTGGATGGCAAAGAGGCCAAAATGCAAACAGTAATGTTGAATGCTACTACTGTGGTAAAATGGGTCATATGGCTAAAGACTGCTATAAAAAGCAGAATGACATCATGAATGGAAAACTGCAACAAGGGAATTATGCATCTTCTAGTAGACAGGGTGATGACAGAAATGAGCATTTGTTCATGGTGCAGCACATGAACAATTCTATGACAAGTGCAGAAGAAAGCAATGATGTATGGTATGTTGACTCAGGTGCATCAAACCACATGACAGGTCATGCAGAATGGATGGAGGATGCAAGGAAAATGGAAAAACTAGGATTTGTGGAGACTGGTGATGATACTGCACATCCTATTGTGCAGATTGGAAAAATTCCCTTGTCTATGCAGGGTGGGAAAAAGAAATACCTGTCCGATGTATTTCATGTCCCGAATATCACCAAGAATCTGGTTTCAGTTGGTCAAATGGTTGAACAGGGCTTGCAGGTCAGATTTAATCCTCATGGATGCTTTGTTGAGGATATGAAAAATAAAGGTCGCTTGATAGCAAAAGGAAAGAAGAAGGGCAGAATGTTTACATTGGATGCAGACATGTCTGAATTGAGTGCAGCAATGTTTGCACATGGGACCGGTGTAGTTGCAGATATTGATATCTGGCATAAACGCATTGGTCATGTTAATGTACAGCGACTTAAATCAATGCAGGCCCAAAATATTGTTGCAGGATTGCCCAAATTCAAGGTTGCAGAAATGCATAAGGTATGTGAAGCCTGTCAGTTTGGAAAACAGGCAAGGAAACCCTTTCCTAGACATGTTCAAGAGAGTGAGAAGCCATTGGAATTAATCCACTCTGATGTGTGGACTACTAAAGCTGCATCTCTTGGAGGCTGTCATTATTTTGTCACTTTTATTGATGACTATAGCAGAAAAGTTTGGGTGTATTTTATGAAAAAGAAAAGTGAAGTTTTTGGGCATTTCAAAACTCTTAAAGCTATGGTTGAAAAAGAAACAGGCCTGCAGATAAAATGCCTAAGGTCAGATGGAGGGGGAGAGTACCTCTCAAATGAGTTTGCAAGGTTCCTGCAGGAGCATGGCATAAAGCAGCAATATTCATGCAGTTATACCCCACAACAAAATGGAATTGCAGAAAGAAAAAACAGACATATTGGAGAGGTGTCTCGTGCCATGCTCAATGAAAAAGACCTGCCAGATTTTTATTGGGCTGAAGCAGTTGCTACAGCAGTCTACATAATGAACAGGACTCCCACTGCAGCAATACATGGAATGACTCCAGAGGAGAGGTATACTGGTAGGAAACCAGATATTTCTCATCTGAAAATTTTTGGTTGCATTGCCTATGTACATGTGCCAGATGAGTTGAGATCCAAGTTGGATCCAAAAGCTGAGAAGTGCATCTTTATTGGTTACTCTCTGCAGCAAAAAGGGTATAGATGCTATAACCCTTCTACTCGTAAGTTTACAGTGAGCAGAGATGTTGTTTTTGATGAGATGAGTAGCTGGTATAAACCAGTAAATGTGATTGATGATATAGATGCACAAAATGGTAATGCTGCACAGAATTCACAGCAGCAGTCACAAAATATTAGTGGACCTGGAGCGTCCTCTAGCAGTGGTTCACATTCTTCGCCATGGACAGGCAGATTGAGATCAGGAGAATCTTCTCAAAGCAATGCAGATAGTGGTATGCAGGTATCACGAAAAGGAAAAGAGAAGGTTGATCAGCCCATGTTTGATGTGAATGCAGGTCACTCTTATGTGGATGGTGAATCCAGTGGCTCAGAACAGAGCATTGATGATGAGTTGGGTATTCCTTCTATTGTTACACCTGGAGTAAGGAAGACCAGGGATGTTTTGAGAGCACCTGGGAGTGAACCTACTTTGCGCAGGTCTACAAGAGCTAGGTATCCTGTGGATAGGCTGAAATATGATGGATTTACAGCCATTCACTATGCATATATGGTCAAAGTGATACAGGAACCAGAACCCACATCTTTTGAGCAAGCCATGGGAAAAGAAAAATGGGAGAAAGCCATGGATGAAGAAATGGATGCCTTGGAAGCAAATGCTACATGGGAGTTAGTACCTTTGCCTAAAGGTAAGAATGCAATTGGCTGTAAGTGGGTTTATAAGGTGAAGCACAATGCTGATGGTTCTGTGAACAGATACAAGGCAAGATTAGTAGTCAAGGGGTATGCACAAACATATGGCATTGACTATGAAGAAACATTTAGTCCGGTTGCAAGGATGGCAACCGTAAGAGCAGTCATTGCTATGGCTGCATCAAAGGGATGGTCTTTACATCAGATGGATGTAAAGAATGCCTTCTTGCATGGTGATTTGCAAGAAGAGGTCTATATGGAGCAGCCACCAGGTTATGTGCATGTTGTTCATCCTGAGTTTGTTTGCAGGTTGAAGAAAGCCTTGTATGGCTTGAAGCAAGCACCTAGAGCATGGTCTGACAAGATAGGACAGTATCTTGTCACTATTGGCTTTCAGATTTCCAAGGCAGATTTCTCACTTTATGTGAGAAAAACAGAGAAAGGTATTATGCTGCTTGTCATTTATGTTGATGATTTGATTATGACAGGTGACAGTGATGAAGATATCCTTCATGTGAAAATGCTATTGAAGCAGAAGTTTGAGATGAAGGATTTGGGAGAGCTGCGTTATTTCTTGGGCATTGAGGTGATTAGATCACCAAGTGGGATACAGCTCTTGCAGAGGCAGTATGGATTGGACATGCTGTCCAAATATGGGATGACAGGCTGTAAGCCTATTTCAGTTCCTTTGGAGCAAAATGTGAAGCTGAGCACAGATGCAGGTGAGCTTCTAGAAGACCCTACTATGTACAGACGCATAGTAGGAAGTTTGATTTATATGACTATTACCAGGCCAGATTTGAGCTATGTTGTTGGATTGGTAAGTCAGTTTATGCAGGCTCCAAGGAAACCACATTTGGATGCGGCTAGACGCATACTTAGGTATGTGAAGTCCACATTGCAGTATGGACTATTTTATGAGACTGGGGTTCAGATACAGTTGCATGGATACACTGATGCTGATTGGGCTGGTAGTATTTCTGATAGACGATCTACCAGTGGATATGTATTCTCTTTTGGGAGTGCTGCAGTCACTTGGAGCAGCAAGAAACAGCCTACAGTTGCCTTGTCGAGCACAGAGGCTGAGTACAGGGGTGCAGCAATGGCTGCATGTGAGGTAGCTTGGTTGCATAAGCTACTTTATGATATGCATCAGTCTACAGATGGGCCAGTTGTCATTTATTGTGACAACATGAGTAGTATACACTTGGCAAATAACCCAGTCTATCATGCTAGAACAAAGCACATTGAGGTGCATTATCACTATGTGCGAGAGAGGGTTTTACTAGGTCTTATTGATCTAGTTTATGTCAGCACAGAGGATCAGGTAGCTGACATATTCACGAAGGCATTGGGCGCAGAGAAGCTGCGCAAGTTCAGAGACCTGCTTGGTGTGCAGGAATTGGGATTGAGCTCGAGGGGGAGTGTTGAGATATCGAGCTCCACTCGTGATACGCCAGGGTGACCGTTGTGTATTTATGTCACCGACGTGTCGGTTGCAGATGCGGTTGGTACACCGCCCATGAATAATAGCTACATGATAGCTATCCTTATCTATTCTAGTTCGTGGCTCAGTTAGTATGCCACCTTAGTTAGTTGAGTTTGGTTTGAGACCCATATAGAGGGTTCTTCTATTTCTTTGTACGAGAGTTCTTTTGGCTTACACAACTAAGAAGAGGAAAACTGTTTTCAGCCTCCACCCTTGTGTGTCTTCCCCCATTGTGCAAGCAAGAAAGCTTCAAGCGAGACTCCTTCCTTCTCTCCCACAATCTTGACATCGTCTTCACGACAGAATGAAGACAAAAATGAACGTCTGTTCGTTATGCAGCATATGTTGAATGTTGTTACAGGAAAGGGAATACATGATGATGTTTGGTATGTTGATTCAAGTGCATCCAATCATATGACCAACCATGCAGAATGGTTTGGAGAGATGCAGGATTTGCAAAATGCAAGTTATGTGCAGATGAGTGATGATTCATGCCACCCAATTTCACACATTGGAAAAGCTCCCTTGTCCTTGCATGATCGTAAGACAAAGAGTCTTTCAGATGTTTTACATGTGCCATCTATTACAAAGAACTTGGTGTCAGTTGTTCAGATGGTAGAGCAAGGGTTGCAAGTCAGATTTAATGCAAAGGGCTGCTTTGTAGAAGACTTCAATAACAAGTGCAGGTTGGTTGCAAAGGGAAGTAGAGTTGGACGTATGTTTACTCTAGATGTTGGAAATCCTACTATGAATGCTGCTATGTATGCTAAAGGAAAAGGTGTTGTTGCAGATATTGAAATTTGGCACAAACGCATTGGACATACAAATGTACAAAGGTTGAAATTAATGCAGTCCAAAGGGTTGGTTATAGGTTTGCCTACATTTAGAGTTGCAAAATTTCATAAGATATGCGAAGCATGTCTGTTTGGTAAGCAGGCAAGACAACCCTTTTCATATGACAGAGATGTAAGCAGAAATATCCTTGATGTTGTGCATACAGACATTTGGGGGCCTACACAAAATGTATCTCTTGGAGGCAATTCATACTTTGTCACATTCATTGATGATTGTTCTAGAAAGCTATGGGTATATTTTATGAAGGAAAAGAGTGAAGCGTTTGAGCACTTTAGAACTTTCAAGGCTGCAGTTGAAAGAAAAACAGGCTTGAAAGTAAAGTTCTTGAGGTCAGATGAAGGGGAAGAGTACCTCTCGAATGAGTTCAGTGATTTTCTGAGGTCTCATGGGCCACAGCAAAATGGGGTTGCAGAAAGGAAAAACGGGCATATTGCAAAAGTTGCACGCACCTTGATGTGGCTGAAAAGAATATGCCTAAGCATTTTTTGTCTGAGGCTATTCTTACTATTGTTTATATTATGAACAGAACTCTCACAGCTACAGTTCATGGGATGAATCCTAAAGAATGCTTTACTAGCAAGAAGCCTAATGTATCTCACTTGAAGGTATTTGGCTGTGTTGCATATGTTCATGTGCGAGATGAGCTACGGAAGAATCTTGATCCAAAGGCAGAAAAATGTGTCTTTATTGGATACTCTTTAGAGCAGAAAGGTATCATTGTTATAACCCTGTCACATGTAAGTTCAGAGTGAGCAAGGATGTCATCTTTGATGAAATGAGCAGTTGGTATGTATCTAGTGATGATGCATTGTGATGATGATCATGACACTCATGTGCATGCTAAAAAGCAAGAATCACGGACTCTCAGTAGACCAGAGACATCTTCTAGTAGTCCTTGGTCTGGGAGACTAAGGAGTAGCTCTACATCTTCAGGTGCATCTAGTAGCACTACAGGTAAAGACAAAGGAAGGAATAAAGTGTCAGATGGTATTGATGCAGTTCTTGATGGAGACTCCAATGGCTCAGAGAGCTTGGATGATAAGCTTGGCATTCCTTCTGTCAGGACACCAGGTGTACAGAGAGCTCATAGTAATGTAAAGGCTCCATTGAGTGATCCGGTGATACGCAAATCTAGCAGGGCTAGATACCCTGTTAAAAGATTTGGTTTTGAAGGTTATGCAGCTCACCATTATGCTTATATGGTGAAACTAGTTGAGGATGTTGAGCCCACTTGTTTTGAGGATGTTGTTGGTCATACTCATTGGGATGCAGCAATGAATGAGGAGATGGCTGCATTAGAGGCCAATAAGACTTGGGATCTAGTATCATTGCCGAAGGGCAAGAAAGCTATTGGATGTAAGTGGGTTTATAAGATTAAGCACAATGCAGATGGTTCTATTAGTAGATACAAAGCTAGGCTGGTTGCAAAAGGCTATGCCCAGACATATGGCATAGATTATGAAGAAACCTTCAGTCCAGTTGCTAGGAGGGCAACTGTCAGATGTGTGATTGCTTTGGCAGCAGCCAAAGGTTGGAGGTTGCAGCAAATGGATGTGAAGAATGCCTTCTTGCATGGTGATTTGCAAGAAGAAGTGTATATGGATCAACCAATAGGTTATGAAGATTTAGAGCATGCCACGTATGTGTGCAGGTTGAAGAAGGCACTCTATGGGCTCAAGCAAGCACCTAGAGCATGGTTTGACAATATCAGAGAGTATCTTGTCAATATTGGCTTTTATATTTCTGATGCTGATCACTCACTTTATGTGAGAAAGGGAGATGCAGGTTTGATCATCATAGTCATCTATGTGGATGACTTCATTATTACAGGTGATAGTGATAATGGGATTGCTGAAGTCAAGGACTTTTTGAAGAAGAAGTTTGAGATAAAGGATTTAGGTGAGCTAAGGTACTTCCTTGGCATTGAGGTGATCAGATGTGATGATGGTATATGGCTGTCCCAAAGACAGTATGGCTTGGATATGTTGTCCAAGTATGGTATATTCTGTGTGTGTTTGGCGCAGCATCTTGAGCAAGTCCCTCCACCACGCAATTCTTGACATTATGTTCTCAAATTATGGAGACGTCACTTGCTTGGAAATAAGTTTTCCTTAGTCACTGATCGTAAAATTCTTAAGTGGATTTTTACTCAGCCTGATCTTAATATGAGGCAACGACAGTGGATCGAAATTCCATAGGAGTATGACTTTGAAATTAAGTTTAGACCTAGTAAAGAAAATGTAGTAGCAGATGCTTTTAGTTGTAAAGCCTTACTCAATGCTCTTATCGCTAAAGAACCATCTAGGATAGAGACTCTGGCTACAATGGTATTAATGCCAACTAATCCTATCATCGAGTTAACCAAGGATGAAGCAAATAAGGACCCAGACTATCAACAATTGTTTTGGGAAGTTCAGAATAATGAACAAGATCCCAAACTTAATATCAAGAATTCTCTACAGATGAAGACAAAGGACTTGTTTATTTCAAAATGATACTATGCATTCCTTCAAGTCAAACTCTCAAGAGAAGGATACCTTTGGAAGTACATGACTCTCCTTTTTCAGGACACCCAGGGTATGCAAAAACTCTTAATGTTGTTAGGAAAAGCTATTACTGGCAAAAACTCAAGGGTGATGTAGTATGTCACTGAATGTCTAAAATACCAAAGGGTAAAATCTGAACGTGTCAAGTTACTAGGAAAACTCCAGCCGCTTGACATTCCCCAAATGAAATGGAAGTTTATTAGCATGGACTTTGTAGTCGGGTTACCTTCTGTGCAAGGAGGATATAACTCAATAATGGTGATAGTAGACATGCTAACAAAGGTTGCTCATCTTATTCCAACAAAACCAATTGCAAAGCTTCAAATATTGTAAGAATTTTAGTAAAAGAGATTTTTAGGTTACATAGGTTACCTAAAAGAATCATCAGTGATCGTGATTCTCTTTTCACATCACATTTCTGGAAGAGTTTATTTGAATACATTGGGACCCAACTTTGTTTCATCACTACTTATCATCCACAAACTGATGGTGGGCAGACAAAACGAGTTAATCAAGTAACTGAGGATATTTTGCGTGCATATTGCAGCAAGAAACCTAAAGGGCGGATTCAATATCGATCCTTAATGGAATTTGCTTATAATGCCTCCTATCATCGAAGTGTTCAGATGACTCCATTTCAGGCATTATATGGTCAAGATTTCCATATGCCACTTAATTTTTTCAATCCTACTCTAAGGTTAAGAGCTTTGAGAAGAATGTTAGAAAAAATGGAATGATCAAATCAAGATTATCAAATAGGATATTCAAACTACCAAGGACCGACAAAAGGCATATGCTGATCTAAAAGGGCAAGAACGAATCTTCAAAGAAGGAGACATGGTCTTCATCCATGTCCATCCAAAGAAGAGTTCTTTGTCTTTAGGAGAATTTAAGAAGCTAAGTTCAAGATATTGTGGACCCTATAAGGTTCTCAAGTGCTTAGGACCAAGCGCTTACAAGATACAACTCCCTGAGAATATAAAAATCCACAATATATTTCATGTTAGCTTATTGAAAGCATACGTAGCTAACACAAACCATATCCTTAATGATCAACAAGTTGTAATACCTAACCACTAAGGAGTCCTTGAGCTACAACCTGACAAAGTAATTGATGTAAGTGAGAGAAAATTGAGGAGTAGAACCCTTAAAGAGTACCTTGTCCAGTAGAAGGATTATCCTAGCAAAAAATGTGACATGGATAGATGAGAATGTTCTTTATCAAAAATACCCACAGTTTCTCTCGATATGAGAACATCTCAATTTCTCTAAGGGGTTAAGGATATAATACTTCCATGCACTTAAAAGTTAGTTGGTTAGGCCGAAATTTAGTTAGTCAATTAGTAAGTTAGTAAGGTTACTAACTAAAGACTAACTAAAGTAAAAATTAACTAACTAATAATTTATTTATAAAAAATCAAGGATTATAACCCAATATTTTTTCAAATTGACAATGACAATAGCCACCCATCACGGAAGTTACCATGTGAACGAGAGTTATGAACCGTATTAGTCATTAGTGTTAGTGTGTATAGTATGGATGGTCCAAAAATATTAGATTTTTGGACAAAACTAGCATATTTTGATATTTTAGATATTATTTATTGTAAATATCCTAAAAAGCTATGGAAAATTTTAGAACAAGATGTCATGTAAAAAAAAGCAAGTGGCTTTTTTAGCTAGTTTTGAATATTTAATTGAAAAAAGAAGGATTTGCAAATTCGCATCTGTCTCGTGATCGCAGTTTATAGACAGCAAATAGCACTTTGAACAAGGAGAAGAAGAATTAGTGATCTGGAATATTTTTGATCAAGTGTCTTGGGGTTTTACCCCCCTTTCAAAGCCAACGGAACCATCAGATTTGTGATTTGAGCATCAGATTGCATCTTAGAAGTTTCAAATTTCTAATTTTACCAAGATCCCCTCCATAAAGATCTCTTATTCTCAGCCATGGCCCTTCTTCTCTAATTCAACTACTATAAATATGAGGCATAGGGAGCAATTTAGAGAAGCACAACGAGACCTCGAGAGGCTCCAAGGGGGAGGTGGAGAGAGGGAGATAGAAGAATACTCCTCCAAGAGGCTACAAGATAGAGTTAGAGAGAGAGAGAAAGAGAGAGGAGTTACCTCGAGAGACTGTGAGGGAGAGAGTTAGCTCAATCCCCCCTATCTCGGTCTTCAACTAAGCCATCTTCTCTTACGCTCTCCCATCTCGAATTCATTCCTCCTTCTTTATCTCTCGAATCCACTTGCGAACGATGGCTCCAATGCGACGAGATGGAAAGACCATGGGAACCACTGCAACCGAAACGGGTATTGCTAGAGAAAGGAGAGTGCCCAAGGTTGTCAGAGTTGCCACTACCACAATGGAATATCGGGTGTGGCAAACGCAAGCGTAAGCAAAGACAAAATTCCCAATGTCATCATGCCAAACTAGGTTATTCACTAATAGGCTATTATTTTGCCACATAAAATAATAAGGTTTATGTCGAATTTTTACAAAAAAATAAATGTTAGCCTTTGCAACAATGGTACAAGAGCTACTTGTTAGATTGCACGGATTGTATGCATATAAGAAGTAATTACATAAAATATTAGGTTCTATATTTTACACTTACACGAATTGACAGCTCATCTAGAAAGCATACTAGTACATGCATAAACGATCAATTGCTATGATTTGTAGTTAGATTGATTGAGACTCTAAATCATAGAATCATGATGAAAATAGTTGCAAGAGGTTATTGCACATATGACTTTCTACGCACTTGAGATTAGTAAAATAACTCGATATAATTATTGTCAAACAACGCGGCAAGGTCAAGTGTTGACTAACGCTTAAAAATTGAAACTCTATTTAAAGGATCTGTAAGTCATCTCCTTGAGTTATTAGCACAATATATTTCTTTAAGGAATTTCGATTGTGTTAGGTAAGATAGCCCAAATGTAAAATCCATGCATTTCTTAACATGTTGCAAGAGACGTTCTCAACACTTCTTTATGGGGAGGAGAATCCTCATTAGAATGTAAGATTACCTTAGAATAAGGTCTACCTTGGCTATGAAAGCTGTGAACTACACAATGGTGCGATTGTAACTGTTTGAAAGAATTGTTTGTGTTTTCTAGAATCTATATCTCTAATTTAAAACATTCACAAATAGGATAAAAGGAAAGGCCATTCTAGGCTACCCACGAGCTAGCTGCGAGACCCTACTCCAAGGGGATCATGGTTATCGCTTCTTCGAGAGACTTAGACTAGCTTCGTAGCGAAAGGTCTGTCCGTAGGGATAGTCTCGAGAAGTAGGAAATGTGGGTGCGAAGGGGAGCTCTGGCCATAAATCCTACATTGTTCCTAGAATCTAACGAGAGCTCCTTCGTGACCCAGGATGGGATCCTAGAACCCTAAATACTAGTTACAAGAGTGGAATCTTGGTGAGCAAAATACCCTCGTGGATTCCTGTATATCTTCTGTAGGGTCAAAAAGATGGAAATTGTAATAAACTTCCAATATAATAAAGAAATTTGTTTTATTCAAGGACTTTTTGAATTGTATGCATGTCCGTGAGATAAATTACGTGAAGGAACTTGTGATTTAATGGACTAATTAAGAAAGTTGGTTGTACATGTTCCAATAAATGTGTTGTAGGTAATTAAGAAACTAAAGATGATTCTGTTATCAAAGAAAAGCGAGTTGGCATAACCCCCGATGGGTCTGTCCAACAGTAGGGTGGTCCCAATTAGTTGGGAGCTTTTCTAAATCAGCGATAGAAATAGGAAGACGATAAATTAACCAACTAGTCATTAGGTAGAACTGACTTGCATTGTTTTAGGGGGCCGGAATGGGATTTTGCCTTATGGGCAGGAGGGTTGACGTACCGCACCCCCCTCCGTCTCCCATTCTCTTTGAACCTAGTGTAATGGCAAGTCCGCTTTAGTTTGAGTAGTCCTGTAGAAGTGGGAACTCGAAATTACTTACGTTAGCTGGTTGTTAGGAGACCCATCTGATGTTAGGAGCCTGGAAATTCAGGTCGTCCTAGTGGGTTCCATCCGGAACTCTTTCATTGCGATGTAGACTCGATGGGGTCTAAGTGACAAACCCCATGATGTTCCAAGGGAGTGCCGAGCGATGTCATTTGGAAAACCTACTAATGAACTACAAAAAGGTGCACCTTGGAATGAGCCTAGTAGACACCTCACTGTCCCCTTTTACACCCACTACTTTTACCACCCCATGTTAGGTGGGTCCCACTGGGCATCCAAAAAGGTGTTCCAAAATTTGAAACCCCTCCAAAAATGTATTTTCCTCCCCCAAATCCTCTTCTTATGTCATGTATAGCCAAAAGATCATTTTTTTGTGTCTTTCCATAAGGTATACTTCTAGTTTGGTCATTCTTACCTCCATTCCACAAATCTTCTCACTGCTTTCAATACTCCCAACTTCTCTCAGCCATAGCCATGTAGCTCCTAACTTCTCTCAGTCATAGCTACATAATAGCATTGAGCTTCTCTCTTTCTTCCATGGTCATTCTCTTACCTGCATTCCACAAATCTTCTCATCTTTCTATACTCACATAGCCATTGCCACACAGCCCCTAGCTTCTCCCAACAACCATAGCTAGACAGTGCTCAGATTCTCTCAGCCATCATATCCACACAGCCCCTAGTTTCTCCCAAGAAACACTCAACTTCTCTCTTTCTTCTAAGCATAGCCATAGCCACACAACTTCCAACTTCTCCCAACCATAGCTACCTAGCACCCAACTTCTCTCTTTCTTGCATAGTCATTATCTTTCTTACATTCTTACTTCCATTCCTCTCCTTCTATGACATTGTAGTATTCTTCTCAAATCCATTCTAATGGCATCTATATATAAGCAAAGATGACTCCATGATTCCATATCTGGTATCCATGTACACAATACAAAGGATGAGCATGGCAAATGAAAAGGACCATTGTTCAAAAAGGATTCGTGAATCTACATGTAGTCTTCAGTAGGACCTCATTGAGGGCAAAGTGCTTGGGTTTCAGGAGGCTTGAGATGGTGATCTTGTTGCATCATTTCAACATGTGTGTGGTGTGAAGGACTTGAAGCTACCTCTTGGGACTACTCAGCAATTCTCCCCCTTGAATTGTAAGCCACAGCTTTTATATAATTAACCTCTCATGTGTTTTTAAGGTTTTTACTTATTCTCTCCTATTAGGCATTTTTCTATCAAATCTTGTTGAGAATTAGCCTTTGAGAAGCTTGTCTGGGATATACAAAGCTCTACATATGGATGTGGGTGAGACAATGATGATTCAAATGTCATCACAATATCTTTTACATCGCAAGATTTTCTTCCATAAGGTCATCTATATAGTGCCTATATCAATTTATTTGTATGATTCTCTTAAATTACTTCACAAGGACATAACTAAGGACTTTCTTAATTCCAATTTTGAAGAAGGATGGAATGAGATGGGTGGGGTACACAAAGGTGACATCTTTTTGTGTAGAATGGTGATCTCTACACAAAAAGATGTCATCTTCATCATTGTACATGTGGTTCTATTACTGATGTTGGATGAAGAAAGCATGCCAACAAATTCCCTTGGTGTCCACTCAAGATATGGAACAAGCATTTGATATTCAAATTCATATGCCAAGTTAAATGATCAAGCCAATAATAGTGAGTAATTGTTGTAGTCTCCTAAATTTGCGAAAGCATCTTGTCCTGATGGGAAGCATTCGTATGGAGAGCTTTAACTTCTATATTGGTGGCAGAAATATGAGCTCATTTCATACTAGAATTGTTTTGTTTTAGTTGGGACACAATATTTCAAAACTTTTTTTCCCTTTCAGATGGGAAAAAGAATGGAGAAAAACCATATACTATCAAGTGCTTTATAACAAGTCAGAATTTGTGTGAAAAATGATGTATTAGGAATTTACAATTGATATATTGAGAGATTTTATTTTTTAACTCTTTATCATATTTTAGATTCTCTACATTGTATATTTTAGATTGTTTTGTGCTTTTTTTAACTTTTGAAACTCTATTTAAAAATTTAATAGGTTTTTTTAAACTAAAAGTGTAAGTCCATGGCCTATAAAAACCATTCGCTTGGCCTTGTTTTTATTTTCTAACTCTCCAACCACTTTTCCTCTCCCAAGCACCCTTGCACTTGCCTCCTACACCCCTCCTCTCATAATGGATCACACTTTTAATAGCTTCATGCAATTCCTTCAAGGGCACAAAATTTATCAAGAGATTAGATCTCTACCAGATCTTTTGTCCCAATATCAAGTATTACAATACAGTATTGTGGCATAATCCAAGCCTATAATACCCTATTGAGTACATGAATACATACCTTCAAGGGTATACCATCAGCTTTGAGGATTTCCTCGAGGAATGAGTGCCATGCAATCTCCTGAAGTACATTAATCACATAGAGTCATTTCGCAAACAACTAATTGGAAAATCTTTTGGTTCAATGCATATTTATGCCAATAGTACTAAGATGGTTGACCTCTGTGTAAGATCTTTGCATTTCCAACAATTAGTATCAGAGAGAGCTTCAAGCTCTTAGGAAAAGTTGTTAACATCCTCCACTTTATCTCCTTCAATTGAGATTAGATTTGACGAGCATTCACAGGTCAACTACCACTCAAGAAAAGATAATAGTTCTTAGTGTTGTCGAATTTTTTATTCAGGTTTCTGTTCGAGGCTTTGTTTGTGGATACTACCAATATTGTACAAGTTGTTTTTTCCTTTTATGTAGAATTTTGGACAATGTAATCATTTTTGCAGCTTTGGGAATTTACAATCTATTTTCCTAAGACCTCAAAAATTCATTGAACTCATTAGAGAGGTACTCTTTCCCTTCATCTGACCTCAAGCACTAAACTTTCAAGCCTATTTTTGTTTTAACAGCAACTTGAAAGTTATGAAGTGCTCAAACACATCACTCTTTTCCTTCATGAAATGCACCCACAGTTTTCTTAAACAATTATCAATAAATACGACAAAACATTTGTTGTCACCAAGAGATATGTTCTGTGCAAGCTCCCAAATATTTGTACGCACAACATAAAGTATATTCTTGCTCACATCTCTATCATGCAAAAAATGTTGTCTTGTCTACTTACCAAACGGATATGCTTCACACACTTTATAAAATTTTGCAACTCTAAAAGCAGACAACCATTTGGACTACATTAATTTTAGCCTTTGCTCATTTGCATGTCCAATACATTTGTACCATATTCCAATGTTGTCTGCAGCCAGTCCTTCTCCGTTAGCATACATAGGAGCATTCATAACAAGAATTTTAGCATCTAAAGTAAATATATGGCCAACTCTACTTCCTTTTGTGACCAATATACATTGATCATTAAAGTTTTCTACAAAACAACCTTTTGTATTAAATGGAACCTATAACACTTGCTTTAATATTTGGGCCCAATAGACTCTAAATTCTTTTTGAGTAATGGCACATATGATACATCTGATAAACTCTTTGTCTGGCCGTCATGCAAGATAAGGAAACCTTTCCAATGTGTGAAATTTGGTTATATCAATCATCACCCCTCTACATATAACCTAGATTTTGTAAATCCTACATCTCTCCAAACTATTTAACATAACTAGTTATATGATTAGATGCACCTGAATTGACATACCATACATCATCACGTGTCCCCTTTCTTGTAACAGCATTTATCATATGTTACATAACAAACAGACGCTCATTCTTGTCTTCATTATGTCATGAAGATGATGTATAGTTTTCCAGCTACAATTTATCACTATGGGTACTATCCTTCTTAGAATAGCAATGGACTACAATATGACCTATTTTTCCACAGTAATGACAAACAATACCAGAATTGCTAGAACATCTCTTTTTCCATCCACTTTTTTCTTTAGAGCTTCCCCTACCTCTAAAGTTTTCACAATCTTCTAAAACCTGTATTTCATCAAATTGCTAATTTAACATGTTTTGCTAGTTATCAACAGTACATCCCATACCATGGCCTCTTAAAGAACATCTGCCACGTCCCCTCCTTGAAATTGAGTAAAATTCTTGGACCTATTCACCACTTCTTTCAGATAATTTACCTTGCATATTGATCTCTTCAGTGACAAATGGCTTCCCTACATATACATAAGTGACAAATGATTTTCAAGCCACTATTAAGGCCACCCAAAGTAGATAAAACCAAATCATCATCATCAAGCATTGCATCAATTGCTACCAAAGCATCTATGATACTCCTCACCTTCAAAACATACTCATTAACAGACATTTTCCTTTCTTCAAAGTATTCAACTCTTGCTTGAGTTGAATCTTTCGTGCCTTTGTTTTACTAAAAACATGTTCTCAAAAATTGTCTGACCTACATATGAAGTTTCTCAATTTCTAATATACCCCAGCATAGTATTATCAATGATTGCAAATAGCTAATTCATCACCTTTTTTTCCTCCATTCTTTCCATGCCTTTAATTCATTTACAATCGTAGGGTTACTCAACTCTGACTCATTTTCTTCACCTAAAACAAACTCATAAAGGCCCTTTCCAATAAGAAAGTTCATCACATTGAACTTTCATCATAGATAGTTGTTCTTGTCTAGCTTCTCAATGATGGGGTTTCCACTATTCTTTTCCATTATCACAAAAATAATACAAAACAATAACTCTTCTGCAACCTTTCACAACAAGTACACAGCAATACACCAAGAAATCTTTTTTATCGATTGCTCAATAGTACATGTAATATGTAACTAGTTTACATATAAACTTATGTTTGCTTCCCTACATGTTTGAAATATATACCCTATGCACCCACTTTCGATTTCAACACAATCGAAATCACCATATGCCCTAAAACTGCTATTTCCAACCTTGCATGTCTAAAATAGGGCCCGAAACAGCCTCAAATAGCCAAAAAAGTAGCGAGACAATCCTCAAGGGATAATTTGTAGAATATACAGTGCTTTGCTTATGGTGCCTCCACATGCACTATCCAAGAGAAAGAGTTGAAGAATTGGAGAGCTTCTTACCTATTGCTTGCTTGCTCAAATCCTTGCTTCTTCTCCTTCGCTTCGCCCTTCAAAACCAACCTCTCTCAGTGGCATTGCTCTACTACCATGTCAAGAATCGCAGGGGGGGAAGTTGATGTGCCACAAACACACACATACACACAAAGGGAAGCTCACTCTTAAGAACACAAGAAGAAAGATGGAGGCCAAATGTTTTCTAGCTTGCTTTTTCTTCTTCCTCCTTTCACAATACAATGTACACAAAGTATAGATAAGATACAATACAAAGAAAAGTGGCCTACTAATTCAAACAATGCAAAACTAACTATACTAATCAACTGGTGCTATAACTATGCCAGCTGTAGGTAGGTGCAATAAACTAAATATAATAAGTGATAAGTCAATGGCCATGTGAGGATCATAATGACCACCAACATGCTAAGTATAGACATTTGGACCCATCTAACTAGGCGGACCATTATCAATGTCTGCACATGTTGAGCTTGCCATCTCAATAACATCGTGCTTAATTTATCTCCCTTCTTGTATTTGGTAAAGCATAGGGGAGATCTTGGGCTCTTCTTTCTTGATTGTCTTCAATCTTTTCGTGTCTTTTCCCCTCTCTTTGCTCAGAAGTGAAAAAATTAGTCCCATTTTGATTTCTTTGTCCTTCTTCATTGTCCATTTTGCATTTAGATGAGCTAGCAAAGGATTTTTCTTTTGAAGGCCATTCACTTTCTTTGACCTCCATGTATTGCATAAATGTGTATTTGTATTGGAAGTTGAGATCATGTTGGATTGTACCCCATTCCCACCTTCTAATCTTTAAGATGTATTCTAGCAATCGTAATTTTACTAACCATTATGTCTCAATCACCATTTGAGTATTGCTAGTGCTCTATCTAGCTTGTACCTATTCCTTGGGATTTGATAGGCCATCTCCTTGCCTAAGTTACAAGAGAAACTAGACATAACAAAGTGAATGCTTCTTATCTCACTCTTAACATGTGCCTCTTCATCTTTGATGATAAGATTCATTGACACCCTTTGATTTTATCCATAGGACTTCCAGAATGTCAAGCATATAGCTAGAAAGCTTGGATTCACCTTCATTTGTAAACAAAAAATTTGGTATTACCAAGGATGTTTATACAATTTTTCCAATCCTCATGTGAAGATAACTAAATGGGATTGGAGGTTATGGTGTTGTTCCCAATTCCAATAAGAAAATTAGCAATTGCATCAAGATCTATAGAAGAGTCTTCCATTTCTCAATTTCAACTCTCATTGTTTCAATTTTCTTGTCAAAAGTACCAAAATAACATTCCAACCCTCTATGTTCAATTGTTTTTCATCCATGGCTTGCCTTGGAGGCCCCTCTAAAAATTATGAATTTGATTTAAAACTACACATCTATAGATCAAATCCTTTAGAACACCGACATTTTTTACTTTGGATCCATCAATGACTATCAAGTTGTACTGTATGTTCTCATTAGGAGGCTTTCCCATGCTTGAAGTTCTTTGAAGTTAAATATATTCACTCCTACCCCCATATCTATCATGCTAAAAATGGGCTAAATCGTCTAGGGTTGTTACTAGGAGCATTGCAGGACTTGTCACTCTGCTCCTTCCCATTATTGAATGTGCTAGTAAGTCCAAATGTTTATCTCTCTTTCCTTATTCACTGATTCCTTCTAAAATCCTTGAAACTTTGCCATTTGGCTAGATTTTTCTTTGAGAAATATTTCCAAGGGCACCTTAACATTTCTCAAGGCTACCTTTACAATAATAGTTGCATCCATATCATCAAATATATTGTTCTAGGGCTATCTATACAAATTAGATTGTGGTTTAGTTTGAACATAATGCTTTTTGTGTTCTTGAGGAATGGCCCTTGGGACGTCAAGAGTCTTGATTGTTATCATACTTCTTGTCGATTTAATTCTCACAAGCCTACGAATGCCACTTTTATCCCCTCACCTAATGGTGTGAGTTTGTTTTGTAGGTCTTTGACCCATTCCTTTGTGTTATCTATGGTTTTCAATGCATACTCATGTTTTGGGTTTATCTTACCTTAATGGGTATCTTATCACCTAATGAAATATGCTTGGTTGTACTCATTGTATCAAGTGTAGTTGGCACAATGAATTGGGTGGTCTTGCTTCTACTAATCCTCTTAGATGTCTTTCTCTACTCCTTGTTGGAGGTTTTATCATTGATGGTTGAGCTAATAAGCAAAGTTGGACCAAGAAGACTTACATCTCCCACATTTCTTTGAGCTCAAGTGTTTGCATTTTAGAGGATAGGGCTAGAATCATTTATAATTATATTGACTCCAAGGAGGCTTAGATGTGATAAGGGTATTGTGACCTTACTCATTGAATCTCATTTTTTCAAACAATTAGGGTACATGTGGGTAATACCATCTTTTGGATTTCTTTGATTTGCCTTTATTTTGCTTTCTCTACCTTCTACTTTTCAGGGAATTGCAAAAAAAAATGCGGCCAAGTTGCCTAATAGTCTAGCCACAAGTCCTTCAAGCTACTTTCTCTTGAGGTTGTCCCATGCCTTTAACTCATCCAACTAGCATGTCAAGGAATGGTCAATAGTCAATAAGTAGTATGCTTCTATTCTTTGACAGAGAAAGATCATGGAGGGTCAAATATCAAATAGACCATAGATTTGAGAAATAAGAGAATAGCATACTTGCATTGCATAAGAGATGCCACTTAAATAGGAAAATGGTTACATTTTGCACATTGTGCTTGGACACTTTTGACTTGGCATTTCACCATCCTTATATATTCACTCATTCATACTTATGCTTCTGCACTCATAATGAATATTCATATTTGTCTTATGAAGGTGTCACACACATGTGCACGTGCACACACACACACATGCATGCACTCATGCACATTTAGCACATTGTACTTGGACACTTTTGACTTTCCTTATCCATCCACTCATTCATACTTGTCCTTCCACACTCATAGTGACTATTCATACTTGTCTTATGAAGGTGTATCTCACACATGCACATACACTCATGCACTCGTGTGTGCACGCACACACACGCCCATACAATTACATCAATTTGATTTTGTCGTGTCCCCACTCTCTAGGCACATACTTTGGCTACTGTTAGTACGTGGCTAGCTTCTTCTTCATCTTCTTGGGTCTTCATCTTCAAAAAAGGTGCCTTTGTGATGGTGCTTCTTTGTCACTTTCTTCCATGAATTTTTTTTAATTCTTTATTCCACATTCAGCTATGGTGTATCCAATTTTTGAGCAATGAGTGCATTGAAAAATGTTAGAAATACCACAAAAAAGTTTGCATTGAAAGATATCACAACCATTGTACATCAAGAGGATGTCTATTGCATAGCAATCATTAATAGTAATCAAGGAAATCATAAGTGAAAACCATGGAAAGCACCAAAAAATTGAACCATCAAGTCAAATGACTACCATCAAGGTGGCCATAGACCCCGACCATAAGGCCATCAAAACATATACAAGACTACCCCTACGTTTGAATCCAAATGTGTTTGGATGTGTACTAGTCGATCCATACCTTATCAACATCATGTGCATCATGCCTCAATAGATGTTATAAACTCATCATTACATTGGAGTGCAATAAAACTTTTTGTTTTTGGAGATTTGAGTTTCATGTTATATAAATTTAAAATCTCTATGATGCCATATGGATTTATCTTTTGTTAAAAGCATGTCTTGATATTTTTATTTTGTTAAAACTTTGTAGATTTATCTTCTTGTCTACCAAAGCTATTGAATGTTAAACATTGTCTAATGACTCGATGTAATTGTAATATACATAATGTTATTTAAAATTGCTTATTCAAATAACGCTATCGAAACATCCACAAAATAGCACAAAACTATAATTTCAAATTTAAATGTCTTGTAATATTTTCTTTTGTTAAAATTATGTAGAGTTATCATCATGCCTAGCAAAGATGTGGAATGTTAAACTTTGTATGATGTCTTGAAGTAACTTTAATGTTATAGAAGTGTGTTGATGCAAAGATGTTTGTTGAAAAATCCATACCATAACAAAAGTTTATAATTTTAGATTACATATAAGACTTCAATCTAAAGACAAATATAAAGTATCAAACATTTCATCATAACTCAACAACTATATGGTATACCAATTGACTAGTGAAGGTTTGCCATTAAAATCCTTAGATCGACTGTATTATATACACAATTTATCATATCAAGATATGGTCTTATATAAATAAAAAGTGATAGAAAACCAACATGATTTTAGCTATCTTTAAATTTGATATTTTGGAAAACTCACATGTTGATTTTTGGCTATTTATGTTAAAACTATGTTATTTTACATCATTTTCTAGCAAATGTGCTTGGAGTGGAAATTTTTATTCAAACATTTGCAAGTTCAATCCATCCCTAAGTAGTGTAGCCCAAAACATTTGGTAATGCATGCACATGCTTCCCCTTGAATTACAAGTTTCAAGATAATTCAAAAAACAAAAGCATTTTGCAAAACCTTGTTCTCTCCTACAATTATTTGATTAGTAAATGAATGGTAAGAAATAAGAACATAAAGAGGAATTTATGCCAACACCAATTAATCAACCTTATTAATTTTTAACAACACAATACAAACCATGACAAAAGATAGTCATATCCTATATCTTTTATAGATATATTGTTAAGGTTTTGATTTAATTCAAAAGTTTATTTCCGCTCTAAAGAGATTTTAATGGATAAATATTTATATTTTGTCTCTCCCTCCATGTGTAATTGGTTTCAAACTTTGTACTTGTGGCATATTTAGGGATTGTTACCATATTTTGGTAGTGATGTGTGTGAACACACTTAGAACTACCACAGCACTTTATTCCCTCTTTAGGAGGTTTTTGGTAGGATGTGTGTGAACACACTTAGAACTACCACATCACGTTTTTCCCTCTTTAGGAGGTTTTTGTCCCTAGGCCTCGTATATATGCCTATTCACTTTTAGGGCATACTTGATCTTGTAAATCTTCTCTATTGATACTTCTCAATACACTATGAGTTGTGCTCTCTCAAGCTTCTTCTTCTCCCCCAAGCTACGTAATTGCATTCTTGAAACCCTAAATCCAACAATTGATATCAGAACGAGCTTCGATAGGGTCTTCGACACCCTCTGCTTGGTTTCTTAGATTGGGAAAATATTTGATGAGCATTTGCATATCAACAAATACTGTCAATATGCATGTAAGGGCTTTGCATTACAGATATTTCTTTTGGGTCCATTTTGGCCTCCATTTGCACTCCTTCCAATACTATGCAAGCTATTTTTATCCTTTTGTGTAGAATTTTTTATATAAGTCAATTTTGCAAGTAAGAGCCCTTATAGTCTCTTTTATAATGTGCTACATAGCACATGTTGGTCTTGTGCATATTTTTCTACATACATGTAACTTTGGCATCAAATACAATCAATGGCCATGGATGGAAACAATGATGTATTCCATGTGTTAGTTTTTGAAAATAAGTTGAATAGAAACAACTATCCATTGTGGGCTTATATGATGCGTCGTGTATTGGTTGCAATGGGGGTTTTAGAACATTATACATGGAATCAACAAACATCCTAGTGGATGCTAGAGCACCACCACCACCTACTCCTGAACAAATTTGTTGGGATGGCAAAGACATAGATGATCATGCTTTGATTCTATTTTCTATAAAATGAATCAAGATCCACATATTTGCTCATGTAAGACAGCTAAGGATGCTTGGGATACTCTTGCATGTTTATATCAAGAAAGAAATGAGGCATGCTTACTTACATGCACAAGCAGTTAAAGAGTGAACATATGGATAAAAGTGACTCCATAGACAATTTTTAGACAAAGATCAAAGATCTTAAAGAGCGATTGATTGATATAGATGAGATTTTTCCCAGCAATGCACTTATCTAGATTGTTTTCGATGGTCTTTCTGACGCTTATCAAAGTCTTGCATCTACTCTTCATTTGCCAATAAAAGGCAACCAAATGCTTTGTCATTTGATGAGTTGGCTTTTATTTTTCTACAAGAACAATCTAAGCAAAACAAGTCCATTATGCATGTTGTGGACTAAGCTTGTGTCACTAGTTGGAAAGGTGATGGTAAATTTTCCTCTTCTATATATTGGTAAAAGCAAAAACCTACAAATGATGCTCAAACAAAGAAGGCTAAGGATGAGAAGAAAAAAGAGAGTTAGATGTTTTGCAAATATTATAAGATAAAGAATGTGTCATTAATGACTATCCTAAATTTGCTACAAAAGAGACTAAGAAGAAAGAAGCTATGTTACAAATGCCTCTCCTTCTAGGTCAGAATCTTCAAATCTTGTGCATGATACAAAATGGGCATTTAATGTGCAATGCAATTATAACCCTTCCTTACACGATCCTTACATATCTATCATGGACTCAAATATACGACATTGACATACAGTAGTGCCACAATGCATATTATTTCTCTGCATAGTCTATTCACTTCTCTTGAGCATGCCCCTAAGGGCATTACTATAACATGTGCCAATAACTCCTCTTATCTTGTCAAAGGAGTTGAAAATTTTTTAGCGACTGTTGTTGATGGCAATACTTTTACACTAATGGATGCTTTGTAAATATCAAAGATCAAAAAATATTTTTTTGTGAATTTTCGCACTCGTCAACCCCCCCCCCCAAAACAAAACTATCTATATATATCCAGAGAGAGAGAGAGAGAGAGAGAGAGAGAGAGAGAGAGAGAGAGAGAGAGAGAGAGAGAGAGAGAGAGAGAGAGAGAGAGAGAGACACACACACACACACACACACACACACACACACACACACACACACACACACACACCCATAAATAGATACCTACCTACACACACACACAGATACGTCACCACCCACAATTTCAGAGTCATTGAAAATTTTACAACTATTACAACACCTATAAATTCAAATCCCACGTGAAAGGAGATTATGTAAATGCAATGTGCCTCATCCCACTTCCTCCAAAACAACCTAGACAAAGATATCTACATAGCTCAGAATTCTGTGGTCAGCAGTTTCTCAGGCATCACCTACACATACTGCTTATGCTAAGTGTATCACATATCACAAGACAAAACTCAATAAAATAAAGTCATGTAGTGGTACTATGCCAAGTACAGTTGTTGCGCACATTTGTAAATATAACTGCCAACTACCAAGAAATAATATCCAATTATAAAAGCGCACATACCACAAAAAACAAGTTGAAAAAACTTAACAACGCTATATAACAGCACACAAAACTTCAGCTTTGCTTCCAAGAATGATCTCATAAATAAAGATAATTTCAAAGCATGTGAATCTGCATTTTGGTATGTTAAGCACTCGCAATTCACGATCCACACCTTGTTAATTATGTAAAATGACAGTAAGCCTCTGAGAAATTGTTAGGCCAGGATCAGATTCTTTATTAATGAATAGGTACAGTACATCTTCAGAAATTTTTATCAAACACAGGTAGTCAGAGACAAACCCTCCTGTTGGAAGAAAACTAGGCTGCAACATTGCTTTCAGATTACAGCTAGTGCGCCAAATTAACTTCAGGGGCCTTCAAAAAAAGGAGTCATCGCTGAATCTGAGTGTAATATGAGCAAATCATTACTGCAGTTTAACATCATTTGAAGCACTCCAATGATTGCATCAATGGAGTAGCTTCTGCAGCATACAAGTTACCACCATCTGATCTTGTAGTTGGCTTACAACCAGACTGTAGGCCAGTCCAATACCAGATGCCTGGTTTCAATCTCATTTCCATAACTGCACAGTAAGAGGCCTTCACAAAATAGAGCTCTGCTATTCTTAAGAGTTTCCAATACAATGAGAGGTCTGCCCATACTAGTGAGGCAATACAAATGCCCATTTCAGTTCTTCATGCAAAACATTGAATATCACTTAAAGAGCAATAAGCACATAACTAGCACTTCCACACACCAAAACCTTCGGTCTTGTTCTAAATTCGCTAAGAAAGAGAGACGCTACAAGAACAATTACAATCAGAGATCAGAGGATCTGCAATTTAATCAGAGCTATAGCTATTGGGCATGCATGATCTAAATTCGCTAAGAAAAAGAGACACCACACGAACAAATACAATCAGAGATCGGAAGATCTGCAATTTAATCTGTGCCATAGCTATTAGGCATATATGACGGTTAAGGAGCAGTCAACTTTTTGACGGGACTAACACAGCTATGGAGTTGGAAGAAAGAAACAGTAAGGAATAGGGAAGCATCAAGAAAAAATAGGGAATAGGGAAGCATGAACAGGAAGTCCTAGCTACATTCATTTTTTGGAGAAATAAGAGGCTGATCTAAAAGGCAGCTTCTAAAGGACTTAGAATGGCTATCTAATGCTATATGGGCCTTTTCCCCTGTAGCACCCTCATGCTATCCTACAAATTTGATTTCTCGATTTGCATTCTTTTACAAATATGTTATACAAGGCCAACAGTCTACTGCATAAATTCAACAGCTGAAACTTTGCTTAATTCCAAGAAATCAAAGTATAACAACAATCCTCAAAGTGATGGCAACAGAGGCTGAACTAATTGTCTTCTCTCGACCAAAAAAAAAACATGCCAACCATGTGGACATCATATATCAGTAACAGTTAAGCTGGGAATAGAGCAAGGCCAACTATAATGCTGCACTTGCACTGTGAAACATGGCCTGGGAATCACAGACTACATGGGTTGAGACCGAAATAACAAAGGTCCACTCAAGAGATCATTCTACTTGGAATGTGATTCTGGAGTACCACCTCCATATGATACCAGGCTTCGATTACCTGTTGCAGATGGTGGAGAGGCGGTTGCAGGTTTTGAAGGTGTCCCAGATTTCCTTTTTCCTTGGGGTGAAACGCTCCTTTCAGGTGACAAGCTTACAGAATGTGACCTTTTAGGAGACTTTGATGCCGATGAACTAGTAGGAGACCGAGGTTTCCTTGCTCTAGATGCATGACCAGCATCTAAGTCTCGAGAATGACTGCGTGCTGAATCAGGGCGAGAGCGATTACGATCAGTTCGTCCTGATGATCGATGGTGGGCTCCAACAGGACTAGGACTGATGCTTCTGCTGTAGTGCCTGTTGTCACGATTGCGGCGGCTAACTGGACTAACACTGCGAGACAAACTTCTACTCCGACTCGGACTTTGGGTGAGACTTCTCTTATACCTGCCACGATCCAAGACAGTTGTCATGTGCCCCATACCTCTTAAGAAGCATAAAAAGAACCTACCTTGGTGGAGATCTCTTTATCGGACTGCTTCTGTAGTGTCTTGGAGGTGATCTTTCACGATATCTCCTGTAAGATCCATATCTTCAAAAAACACAAGGTCCCTCCCTTAAGCTTTCAAGTGAGATGTCATTTTAGGAACCATATACAGTAAAAAACTACATTGAAAAGCATGATACTAAGTGCAACTATTCTTATCGTTGACAAATGTACAAATACAACAGAAACATCTAAATTAGCTTTTTAGAGAAACCAAGAAGCTGCTTGACCACAGGAAACAAGTTCCTGAATTGACATATAAAAAACATCTTGGATTTGTGTAGATTGTTTGCCATAATCCACCTAACCACGAAATATACATGGGATCGAATGAGGCAAGGCACAAGCTAAGTTATTCTGAAAGGAAAGGGAGATGCTAGTGCATAGTGTAAACCACAAGGACTGACAATGTACTGAGACTCAAAAGAGAGAAACTTAACAACTGATACAAACAGATGCAATGTAAGATACTGTGAATCACATTTTGCAGGAATTCTTTTAAAATGACACCCTTTCTTGTAGTTCAAATGATAGACCATAGGCATACAGGTCCTCGTCGGTCTCCCTTAATGTTCCCCTTAGAAGTGATTTGTCAATGATCTATCAACACTTTGATGCACCTACCTACATGCAGATAGAGTTAAACAAGCTGAGAGTCTCCCCCAACATCTACCTTGATTGGTATGTGATAAGATTATGACCAAGATGTTGCAGATGTCCCTTCCATACACTTACTTTGACATTTGGAGACCTCACAGGAAATTAGACATGTGAGAGTGAAATGCCCTGATATGCAAGCCTTACTAGATGTGCTAAAATTGGCACGGCTGAGTGCCTCATGCATGGACATGCATAAATAGCAAAGAATTGAATGATGACAAGTTTTAGCTCCAGAAACCAGAATTTAGCATCAAAGGACTAAACAAGACATAAATATGTAACAAAACTATCCCGCTCACAAATTAACATAGCCAAGGTTGATTAAAGCACCAAGCACCTGTCGCGATCAATTGGCCTCCCGTTATATCTGTCACCATATCTGTATGAACGTGGAGGAGAGCGCTGTGGAGAAGGAGTACGATAGCGACGGGCATGAGAATATCTTTGACTAAACCCTCTTCCTCTCCTTATTCTTTTGGATGTACCTTCTGGGCTTGGGCTTGGGCTTCTTGACCGTGCTGTGGTAGGTGGTGAAATCTTCTTTCCTTGTGTTGGACTAGCACTTCGACTTTTTGAATGACTTCGACTGTGATTCTTTTTTGGACTTCTTGTAGGACTCCTACTTCGGCTCCTCCTGGGGCTTCTCCTTGGGCTCTCCTTCAATGTCATACTTTGGCTCCTGCAAGGAAGAAAATTAAGTTTGAATAGCTAGTAGGTAATCAAAAGGAGGGACAGCAATAAATCAACAGAATTTGAAGGATATTGACAAAAGCCCAATTAGTGGAATGCCTTGATCTGCTTTGATGCTGATTCCTTGGTGGAGTCACAGTCTGTTTAATATCAACAGCAGCTGCCCTCTCAGTTTCCTTTGCTGCCTCCTGTTCATCTTCCCGAACTTCACCATCTTCCTCCTCCTGTGCATCCCGATTTATAATGTTGTGCTGTTCTTTTTCTACCAACTGTACTGTGTCCTGCTTCTCCAAGGCAGGTCCTAACGTCTTTGGCAAGATGGTTGTACCTGAAATTTTTGAGAGATGTCAATAATCTAAAACACCTTTGCTGAGAATTTTCTCAGATCTTTTTGTTGTATTTACCAGGCTGACTTTCTTCCCGAATTTTAGCTCCAGCCTTTTGCTTCACTTTGAAGTCACTAGTAGCACCTCTGCTAACACTTCTAGAATCATCACTACTTTCACTATCAGTACTGCTTTCACTGTAGCTCTCACTGTCACTGTCGCTGTAGTCACTTTCAGAACTCCTGCACACACAAAATAAACAAGACCACAATCAATATGGAATGAAAACTAGAAAGGTCTCCTCAAAAAGGGACAAATATGTGATATTTACCACTTGTGCCGTCTTTTGTACTTTTTTCCCTTTCGCCGACGACTTCTGTCCTTACGCTTATCCTTTCTCCGTTTCGTGTGCTTCTTTTTCACTTTTTTGGATGACCTTTTTTTGCGTCTTCTCCTGTAACCATCACTAGATGAACTCAGATCTGATGATGAAGTTGCATCTGACTCTGTGCTACTATCTGATGAGTCCTCCGATTCTGAATCTGAGTCTGAAGTGCTATCTGACTCAGAGTCCGTATAGTGGCGCCTTTTCTTCTTTTTGCTCCTCTCCTTAAAAGCCTTCCTATGCCTTTTTCTTCCTTTTGGTTCCTGAATATCTTCTTCACTGGAATGGATTTCTTTCTTTCGTGACTTCTTTCCTTTCTTCTTTTCTATGATATGAAAGAGTACCACATAAGGACTGCACAATCAAACCAATGATTTCACAAATTCAGGAGGTGCTTCACAAAAAGATACCCATTTCATTGGCACCATTGTCCTTTCCCCGAGAAACTTCCCCACAGTTAGCAATTTTGATCATCTGCTCCGGTCTGTCTCTTGGCCCAGTTGGTTCTTGTTCAATTTTCTTCAAAACATCCATTCCATCAACCACTTTGCCAAACACCACATGCTTCCTGTACACAAGGAAAATCCTAAGATCAGAACTTGTTGAAGCAAAGTCCACATAAAGAAATTCGCTGACTACATCCAAACTCAAAAAATTAGTTCAAAACACAAAACAACACACTGAAACTGTCACTCAATGGAATATGCACAAAATCAAAGAATAGCATCGCCTTTTCAGCTTTATCTACGCATGACAAGGAGGAAGGCATGGCACCACACAAGGTAGTCATCATGTTACCAGAAAATAGGTTCCTCGGAACAAACTCAGGCATACAAAACAGAATCATACTTTGCACACATATATAGATGAGGAAACCTGAGAAACTCTTCCAAGTCACAAAAATCAAAGTAGTAATTTAAAGAGTCTCCTACCCATCAAGATGTGGGGCTGGCGCAAAAGTTAGGAAGAATTGAGAACCATTTGAATTGCGTCCAGCATTTGCCATGGACAAAACCCCACGCTCAGAGTGTTTATGGTGAAAGTTTTCATCTGTAAAATAAAGACAGCAGGAGTTACAAGACAAACGATTATACTGTTGATCTATTTTTCAGGTATGGAAAGAAGAAATCTAACAAAATATGAACACATACCAGGAAATTTCCCATTATAGATGCTTTCCCCACCAGTCCCTGCATTCAGGATCATCAGGTTGGGTCTAAAACACACGAAACAAATTTCAGAACATAATGTGAACTCTAAACACTAATCAAACAATGACAAGCTTTACTGGGAGGCAAAACCAACCAACAGCTTTGCTATGTTTCTAGAAGATCAATCTGCAAGCCCTAGTAAAATTGCGGGAAGCTTTGGCTTGCCACTTTACTTCTCTACTTTATGAATACATTAGGTTCAGTTATTTACCATCCTGCTTTGAAAAATCACCTCCCTGCACACGCAACAGAATGTTAAAACAGGAATCCTATAAAAATGTGCGCTTGTTGAAAGCAACCAACTGTGAGAAGACCCGTGACCAATCAAAAATCAGGAATATCAGTGACCTGAGCCATAAAACCCTTGATAACACGATGAAAAATAGTTCCCTTGTAGTGTAGTGGCTTCTTCGTCACCTCCCCAACACCTTTTTCACCTGCAATTAGCAGAAGGGGGTAACAATACAGTTTAATTCACTGACAATTTTGTCATACCACTTCTAAAGATTTCATTGACAGCCTGCTTTTATGAGACCGTCCTGCTCATAGTGTCACTTAAAGCAGCAGACTAGGGATTGCAGTTTGCACTTGGGAGTTTGCAGTATGACATCCATATGATAACTCTAGACATGCCTAAACATAAATATTGCTGAACCGCGACTCATACACTTTAAAATATTGCTTGTTTAGATGTTAAATTCCAGGAGTTGGAAACACAAGCCAAATTCTTAGCAATAACAAATCGAACTTCACAACACATTTCACAAAGCATCCCATAGACCGGTTTGCATACTCCCATGATGTAGTGGTATTATTTTTTGACAGAGCGAGAATCACTACCGGTGCAAAGAGCCCGGAAATTTTCAACAGTCTTGGGAACAGTGTCTGCATACAGCTGACAAAGGCAACACAGATTCAGTAAAGCAGAGTTTTTGAAGAAAAAAGATCAACTTACAATATGCCCTTAAGCATGCACAAGCACATACTTCCATAACAATTCTACCAGCTGGCTCGGCACCAATTGTTATGTCAAAGAAAACCTTTGGATTCATTTTAGCCTTCCCCATCTTCTCTGCTTTTACTATCTTTTCAGTTTTCATTCTTCCCAACTAGGATCTGTCTTAAAATGTAGACGTGTCAGTGAATCAGAGCAGATGAATATCTAAACAATGAACAGATAGCTCAATCAAGCAAAACAAGAACTCCATATATAGTCCTACAGAATAACCACAGCATCAAAAAATTAGTGTATGAATGACCATACCCTTGACACATTCCAGAAGGCACCAAAAACACCTACTGGAGTTTATACATCCCACACAAACAATATTCACTCACATAGCAGCTTTCCTTACTAAGACATTACAAACAGCTAACAGCTCTTGTCCAAATTCTTTATCAACTGTTGGTTCCTCCTCCTTGTATTTTCCATTTCCTCTAGATTCTATTAGCTTTTGACGTTGTGAGCCCTCTTTACATTCTGTGCAAGAGCTAACCGTGGCCCACTTACTGTCAGCTTTCTGTATACAGCATTTGTACAGTTGTTTTTAGTGTCTAGCAAACTGTGTTTAATCTTAACCTAGTTCAATGTCCAACAAAATAGCAATCTCTTTGTTTAATCTTGGCTACTTGCCAGTTGAGTTTTTGTATGACCATCTTATCTGTCCAGGGACCTTTCTGCTTGTACATGTGGCAATATGATTATGAGCCCACATACCAAGGGACTTCTCCCAACAACAGAACAAGCATCAGTTGAGAGAGAGTAGTGAGAGAAAGAGAGAGAGAGAGAGAGAGAGAGAGAGAGAGAGAGTGTGTGTGTGTGTGTGTGTGTGTGTGACTAAACAGATGTAGCTCAGTTGGTTAAGTTGAACATATGGTGACCAGAAGACCTTCAGTTCAATTCCTACATTCCGCATGGTCATTTAGTATAGGTGTAGAAAAAAGGAGATTTGAACCCAGGTCAGTGGATTAATAAAATAAGTGGCTTACCACTAGGGTAGCCACTTCATACGGAAAAAAAAAAGGACTGTTTGTTTGTGTGTTTTTGTTTTCATTACATGCTCCCAACAAAACCTTGCATATCTTCTATAGGAACTTGTTAGCAATGTATATGTCATGGCTTAAGAGCCATTATTACTGGGCATATTGGATGCCACATTTATGCCCAAAGGCAGCTTCATTTTCACTGGGCAAACTGATTCTCTTGGGTATCACTCCATTGATCCACTCAAGCATTGCTTATATATATATATATATATATATATATGTGTGTGTGTGTGTGTGTGTGTGTGTGTGTGTGTGTGTGTGTGTTGTACCATCATCTAAAGATAGGGAGACTGGAGGCATTGCTGGTCGCACTGTGTGCTGGTTACCCTCATGGGATGTACTATTCTCATGCGTTCAATCTATGGATAGTGAAATCGGCCTTCGAAAATAATCTAAAGGGTAGTGATCATAAAGTAACTCACACATGAAATAAATAGATAGCCCCAGAAGGTTGGCACCCCTTTCAATATTTCTTTGTCATTATTCAAAGCTTGCATGAATCAAAAGTGACTTGTTGTCATATCTACCAACACCTTCTCAATGCTAGTGATTCCCATATGCCTTGCTCTTTAATCAACCCAAGCTTGCCAATTGCTCCACCAATCTTCACGAAATGCACAACGAATATGTCCATTCATACTAACAACTGAAATGCTTAATAATACATGTCCACAATTCAATTACCTACAAAAGTGACACTAAGGGTGCAAAGTAATCCCACACAATTACACGAGGCAAACCATGTATAAAATGTTGCGAATAAAGGGCCATTGTGCCTTTTATATGTGCACAGCTGTGAACACACCCTTAGCACATTTGTACTTTCATATATATCTATCTAAAACCTAAAGAGGTACGCACAACAAATTGCACCCGAGAACATTGTGCATCTCTCTCTCTAACTCTCACTCTCTACTGCTCTCAACTCTCCGCACCTGCACTCTCAGCTCAACTCGCGACCATACCTACACAACAAATTGGTATCAGAGCTCACAAGTTGTGCACGCTTTTCGTAGTCAGTAACAGTCATCAAGCTGAGTGATAGGCAAGCAAGAGCTTCAGGCACCAATCCTTAGTATTTGGCAGGTGCAAGAGAGGCAGTCGGACTAGCGGGCGATGTTGCAGGTGTCGCAGGAATTGCACACAAGCTCGACGGGTAGCAAGCCTAGGCAACACATTGAAGGCAACCAAAAGCCTAGGTGACACGCTACAGGCAACCTCGTTGCAGGCGACCAAGTCCAGGAGACACGCAACCGGGCTTAGCACGGACGTGACAAGAAGACATGACAACCAACAAACGGGCTAATCCGACGGGACAGGTAGTGACCTGTTCAATAGGTCACCCGTGACCAGGCGGGTCACAAACCCATTCGCCAATCAACCTTAAACCTTTTTTTTAAAAAATATTTAAAGGAGGTTTCCTTTCCTTTCCTTTCCCTACCAAACATTAGCGGATACAAGCACAACAATCTCTCCACATTTGCTGCTGAAAATTTGGGGCTTTTCTCAGATTTGGGAACTTTAATGCAAAATTGGACAATCTAACTCAGAAATTGCAAAATTGATGCACATTTGCTGGGCATTTTGGGGTTTTTCACATTTTACTGAATTTTTTTCAATTTCACTGAAATTTGTGCACACCAGACCCGAGAAATTTGGGGATTTGTCCGGATTTGATACGAGCAAGACACAACAATGATATTTGTCTCAGATATTGCAAGAATTTGTGACATTTTGCCTCCGACTTTTGGGGCTTTTCATGTACATGCAAGAATTGGGCTGAAATTTATCCAATTTCTCGACAATGCAATGTGGAAGCGTATGACCAAGACTGAGATATAGTGAACACAGAGAGGAGAAAGAGAGAGAGAGAGAGAGAGAGATACAGAAGAACAAGATCTACAATGAAGAAATGCTAAATAAGAATGTAGATATGTACATGGGCGTAGTGCATATATCTGTGTCTTCACCTCGATGATATCACCCTGTTGTACACCTCAAAGTCTACTGCAATCAACACAATCTCTACAATATCTCAGCTTGAAATTTGCAATCTGGAGTGCGTACATCTATGGTCTAATGCAAAAGCTTCTCCTGAATAAAGGAGTATTGCATCTCTATATGCTTCATCCAAGCATGAAACATTGGGTTCCATGCCAAGGCAATACAACTCTCATTGTCACACTGAAGAGTAGTAGGACCTGGTTAAGGGCAGACAAGCTCCTCTAACAACCTCCAAAGCCACTCTATCTCGCATGTCGTAGAAGACGCCGCATGATACTTTACCTTGGTCAAAGATAAGGCAATTGTGGGTTGCTTCTTATTGCTCCGAGAAACAGCACCTGCACCCATGGCAAAGCAATAGCCTATCATGGACTTCCTGTGGTTCACATCTCCAACCCAATTTGAATCACTCCAATATGTAAGCAGAAGAACCATCTGCACCTACTAGATCAAGGATCCCCTTCAGAAACTGCAATATCCTCTGAGCAGCATGCCAATGCACCATCTTGGGCTCACTCATGAACCCAACCAGCAAATCTACAAAAAAACATAAGTCACCATGAGTGTTGAGGAGTCTAATCAAAGACCCAATCAATTGTCGCTAGCGGGTAACATCGGCCAAAGGAGAATCTGCATAGGCAATGGCCTTCCAGTTCAAATCCATAAGAGTAGAAATGAACCTCCATCCCTCCTTTTCAAATGTAACCAAGAGCTCCTGCATGTACCGTTGCTAGGAGATGAAGATCCCCCTTGGAGTCTGAGAGATCTCATGGCCTAGAAAGAAGTGGAGAAGTCCAAAATCCATCATCTCAAACTTATCATGAAGAGCTACTTTCGTCTGCTTGACCATTTAGGCATGGTCACCTGTCTCAATCAAATCATCCACGTAAAGGACAAATAACACACGATCTCCATCGGAATTGTACACATAAAGCTATGGATTGGCCTTGGAGCACCAATATCCCAACTTCTCTTGGAGGAGCGAGTCTATCTTCTCATCCCAAGCACAGGAGCCTAATTGAGACTATACAAGGCCTTCGCCAACCTGTAGACTTTACCATTTGACAATCCAAAGCCAAGTGGCTCCTCTACATATATCTCCTCCTTCACATCCAACTAATGTATCGGCCATCTCTTGTGGCCAACCAAGGCAAGAACAAATCAAATAGTTGCCATACGAGCAGTGGAGTCAAAAGTATCATGGAAATCAACTCCTTGGCATTGCACAAAACCTTTAGCAACAAGGCAAGCCTTGTGCTTATCTAGAGTGTCATCATTGTGGTATTATATCTTGAAGACCCATTTGATGCCAATCACCTTCCGATAAGTAAGACGGGACACAAGGTACCAAGTGTCGTTTCTCTCAATAGCCTCCAACTCATGCTCCATTGCTTTCCGCTAATGCTCAAACTGCAAAGCCTCTTTCACAAGGATTGGCTCTCTATCCTGCATAAGACGGGTCATCAAACAATAGTTAGAATAAACAAGCTTGGTGGAGTGTGCCCAATTCCTTCAAGAACACCATGAATCATCCTGTGGTTGCCACTTCTCAAGGACTCCCTCAATCCCTATATCACGCAGTGTATCATGTGCCCAACGAGGAGGAGGCTGATCTCTCCTCATCACTATCCATCTATTCAAGTCTCTGAAACATCTGTCGGTGGTGACTCAAGTGGGGTAGCCAGTAATAAAGTAGAGTCCTCATCTACAAAAGAAGCATCCCCAAGAGGCACTGGCTCCAAGGAAACAGTCTCTGACGCCCAACTATCTCTAGGATCTCCAAGTACAGAGTGCTCCTCACCCCCCTCTGAAGCTCGAACCTCCAAAAATCGCACATCACAACTCGTGTAGATATCCTGGTGAATACCACAATATACACAAAATCTAGCAAGCTCACAAACTCTCCTCCCTTGTCTGACTGCAAGGACTTTAGCTTCCAACCTCATTGGTTCTCCTCAAAGGGAAACTAATCCTTGAAGTTGGAAAAGGCTTCCGACTTGAACTACAAAAAATACGCCAATGTCATCCTGCTAAAATCATCAACAATTAGCATGAAATATAGACTCTCCTTAGGCTCCGTCCACATAGGTCCACAAAGATTGATGAAAACAAGCTCCCAAGGTGCTATAGACCACCTCAAAGCCTTACTGGGAGTCGCATCACGATGTCATTTCCCTCGAATGCAAGATACACATAGCTGCTTACTCACCCCAATGTTCGGCAAACCTTGAATAAGCTGTCCTCGCGACACCTTTCGAAGATACTCATAGTTGAGGTGGCCAAACTGAGCATACCAAAGCTCCGACTATAACTAAGAAGATAGAAAGAGCGATATCAAGGCAGAAGAGGACTTCAACTTACAGATGTCAATTTCACTGTAATTGATAGTAAGAACTTTCCTCAATCCACAATCAAGAACTCAAAAGAGTCACTACCAAACTCCACCACAAGGCCAAGAGTACAAATCTTATGATGAGAAAATAAATGAAACCCAAACCTAGCACTTAAAGCACCTCCGAAGTATGAGTGTCACCCTATCCATCTAAAATCAGTTGCATATCACGCTGCCTTTCAATCGACAAAGAACAGCTATCTCCAATAAGAATCTACCCATACAAAGGTCACAAATGAGTAACACCATTTGTGGAAGGAGTCATATGCTGAGAGGCACCACTATCCACGATCCACTCTTAAGAACGTAGGGCCGCCAAAGTTGCATCTAAAACCCAAGTTGTTGATGCCTCAACCACCACCAAGTGAAGAAAAGCGACCGATCAAAAAGCAACCACCGCTCCTAAATCCTTGGAGGTTTTGTCCTTCTTCGTGTTCTTCTTGTCTACTTATCGGGGCAATCCTTGCCGCAGGTATGGCATGTCGACTCTTTCTCCTTGTCCTTCTTTGGTTTGTCCTCCTCCTCCGCCTTTTGATTCTTCCCCTTCTTTTGAGGAAATCTACAGTTGAAGGCCAAAAACACAACCTTCCTCCTCTTCAATCACGCAATCTTCCTCCTCTTCAATCAGCAAAAATCAACAGCAACATTGCTCTTTTCCCGCATGCCCATGCTCGCCTCAGCCATGTTCTGATGGGCAGCCCTCTTGCTCACCCTCAAACAGTGAAAACACTGCCTAATGTCTCGCCGAAATCTCCTCTTTAGGTAGGTTTTCACTCAATCAGTCCTTTGCTTCTCTAATGCAATGTTTGAGTGCAGCGATGCAAAAGCATATGACCAAGACTAAGAGATAGAGTTAACATAGAGGAGAGAGAGAGAGAGACAGGATAAGAACATTTGCAATGAAGGAATGCTGAATAAGAATGTAGATATATGCCCTGTTGTACACCTCAAAGTCTGTTGCAGTAAGCCCTCTTGCTCGCCCTTGAACGCTGAAAACACAGCATTGGTATCACCGAAATCTCCTCTTCAAGTAGGTTCTAACTCAATCAGTCCTTTGCTCCTCTAATACCATGTCCAAGTCCAACGGTGCAGAAGCATATGACCAGGACTAAGAGATAGAGTGAACACAAACAAGAGAGAGAGAGAGAAAAATAGACAAAAGAATAAGAAGATCTACAATGAAGGAATGCTGAATAAGAATGTAGATATGTACATGGGCATAGTGCATGTCTGATATGTCCATCTCGATGATGTCACCCTACTGTACATCTCAAAGTCTACTGCAATCAGCACGATCTCTACACAATCTCAGCTTGAAATCTGCAATCTGGAGTGTGTGAATGTGTGTTGAAGATCTGTTGTATATAGCACTAAATATGGCCCAGCCCAAATAGCAATCAGCCTGCTAAATCTGGTCGACTGCACAAAAACCTGCCAAAAATGGCAAAACTGCCACATCAGCACAGCAATCTGATCTGTAATAAATGTGACTGCCACATGTGACTCCTGCAATGATTGTACAGCCTGCCATGTGGCATATGCAGCACACACGTCACAACCTCTCACAAGCTATTCTCGAATGCCTATCTGACAAGAAAAAGCACGAACACTACCTAATCTGACACATGTGACATGCCTGTCCAAGGGATGATCATAACTCTTAACAAATTTGCCATATCTAGGTAGGTCCAACTCCCCAAACTTTTGGTGCTACTATGAGCATTCGACCTTTTTGTTCACATCTATGTCAACTTTGATTCTCCTTTGGTGCATGCTCTGGCAAGGAGTGGGTGTGCACTTGTCCTATAAGAGCAAAGTGGCACTCGTCATATGTCTTATAGGCAAAAGAAGAACTATGAGAGAGTGGAGGTTAGGTATGCTTACCCATAACAAATATATATACAATGTGGTGAAACGTTTAACAAGCATCGCTTTTCTAGCAATTGATAAACCTTGAAGCTATCGTGTGCCTTCAAGTCCATGGTGGAAGATACAACAACGAGCTAGCTTTGCTCCTAGCTGGTTCTCATAAGAGGGACCCCTTTGGTAAGATGGTTGGAGATGTAGAATCCCTAGCCATGATGTGCTTCTATAGGGCTCTTCATGATAGATTAAGAGATTTGACTATCTCCACTTTCTACAATCAAGGTTGGAGCATGATCAACATTGACATGGTGCTTCTATCTAGGCACATCAAATATATAGCAGCAATACCCCTCTCAAATCATGGTAATCCATTCACATCATTGTCCCATACCACAACAATGATCTCCTAGAAACATATAGCATCATAGCACATGCAACAATGACAAGTGATGCTCGAAGAAGATGCTCCAAGGACCACATTGCACCATTGAAAATACTCAAAGTCTCCAACTCTAGGTCATGACTCCCAAACCCAAAAAATGAAAATGAACCAATCAATGTCATTCATACTCAAACCTAAAGCATAAAAGTGCCATGAGCAAGCTTGCAAAAACACATCATTATAAGCAGGTTTGTCAGTTCATATGTGAGTTTGTGCATGTTCCAATGGATTGGATATTACTTACCAAACATGATTTGGTTTGTGTTTGTTGTTTGGCACCTAATTTTAAGGCCAACAATCATTCTCTTACAACCAACCAGTATTTTTTAGGCCCATCAAATTTGGCCCACTGATTCATGATCATATCTTATTTATAGGACTAATGGCCCTCTCATTCATCACTCTGCATATTTCTACTATAGATTCCGTTGGAGAGAGAAAGTTGATGCTAGTCCCTACATAGCCAATGAACCACAATTATTTTTGTAGTCTTTTGTCTTAGTATATGGAAAATGGTTTTGTATTGTCTTTTGTCTTGGTATATGGATTCATTTTCCAAGCATTCTTTTGAGTTCCCTTAGCAATGTTCTCTTTTAACAGCCCCCAAAACCTACATTTTGATGCTGGAAAAATCAATTTTCAGCCTAGACGATTGCATTAAATGCATGTCCTACTTGTGATTTCAGCATCAACGTTACATTTTCATGTTTTGATCCTGTGCAAGGTTAGGCAGCGATGTTTTTGAGTTGTTCTCTTCATTTAGTGGCCATCATCTTTGTGATGATCCATCTATTGGCTGTGTTTTCGTCTGTATCCTCCTATTTTCTCTCTGTGCAACAATTTTCTTGTTTACTCATCACCTTGCATGCATATGGTTGACCCCTTCTACATGAGCTTTCTTTGCTGCTTGAACTCTTGAAACTCTGTACTCTTATAACAAACCTTTTGTATATCAATTATTACCAAGACATATTGGCTCAATGATTCCAAATCAATTTGATGCTCATGTAGTTTGAAAGGCGATTTGTATTATTTAAGTATTTCAAGATATGATTAAATCTTCATCTTTCTATTTAAAGGAGCCAATGGCCAGAACGCCCTATAATTATACTTGGGTCGTTATTGACGAGATCCCCAAGAGAAACTTAAAGTTTTAGTCGAGCAATCACATTAACCAAAAAGCTCAGGTGACTAAGACTTTTACACTCAAATAGTCGTATTAACTAGAAGCCTATATAATGAGTGGTTTCAAAAAGTGAAACCAGATACTCATGGTCGAAAAAACTGACCATGAACCAATAAACCTTCATAATAAAGCTCTTCAAAAGCTAAATTTGGCAACTTCTAAAATTTAAAAGTTGCTCAAATGGAAATTTTGTTTGCGTCAAAGACTCCGAAATTTCGCAAAGAATAATTTTGTCTTCAGTTATCTCAAATTCTTAACCACTTGAGAGATTTTTAGAAGCTTCTTTCTCTAGAAAAGTATTGTGTGGCATCTAGAAGAAAACATGTGTCATTTTGAAGAGACAAGTGTCCCTACACTTGTCATTTTAACACTTATCATTTGTGGCCTCTACTTTTCACTTTTGAGCACCCAAGCCCACACTTATATATTGGAGATTTCTCTCTTCATTTAAAATAAGCTCTCATACTGAAATTTCAACCGCATGCTTTGTACTCTCCTATCTATCTATCATCCAAGAAATACTTTCTACTTAGCTTAATCTAATTCAAGCACTAAAAAAGAGAATCAACTTGCTACCTAGAGTTTACAAAAACTAGGGTCCATTGTTTTCAAAATTACAACAAATTAGCCCTTTTGTATATGGTTCAAGCACTTGGGACCCGTGGTTTTGTTTCAATAAATTCTTGAAAAGAGGGAGAAGCAGGTTCCCCTCTCAACATGATATCAACTCTTTCTCTCTCTGTCTCTTTCTAACATTTCATGGTCATAATTGATGCTCAAGTTGATTAAGTTCAAAGTATTATCATTCCCGCATTCTTTCCCGCACTTACAATTCTTGGCACGCATTGATTCCGCACTTTCCCTTGTTTCATTTCATTTTCTTTATCTCTACCTTATAATGGCTCCTCCCGATTTTTCTACTAATAAAAGCATGCAAATATTATTCACTCATCTATAAGTATTCTGTTAGAGACTTATGTTTCGATTCAGGTTTTATTCAAGGGTGCTATCTCTAGGTGCTCTACATGTTCAAGCTACAAAGACGGCAAGGCGACATATGAAAAAAGCAATAGCATCAATGCTATTATTATAGCAAAAATGGACATCTCTAAAAAGACTGCAAGACATTAGCAACTTTGTGGAAGGAGGAGCGAACAAAGCAAAAGGGTGTCCATTCTATCGAAGAATCCTCATTGTTTACAAGTCAAGGTTCAAGCTCTAACCATGCAGCCTCGACAATGACACACACCTACCCTCCAACTTGCAAATAGAGGTAATGCAATCATCCCTCACAACTCTCGAATGGTAGAGAGTGTGAGACGGTGATAAGGTCCTTGTGGGAGAGATGACAGTAGCTTGTGGCATGGCACCAAATGCTGAAAATGTAGACGTAATAGTTGCTATGATGACACAACAAATGGAGAACGGCAAGGCCATGGCTGAAAACTAGCCACCTAAGGCTGAATAGTGATGGGCTGCAATGAACAATGGCTGGACAATGTGATGGCTGAAATCTACACGACAGAGTGAGAAACTTGCACAAAAGGATGAGACTGAATGGTGGACCCCAAAAAATTAAAGTTTTGGGGAACCATTGGAACTCTCACCACGCACGGTTTTTACATTTTTCATTAATTAAGTGTGTTTTGGAGCTGTTATAAAATGCTAATCAACTATAAAGCGTCTTTTAGCTCAACACCCCCTCTCAAGCCGAAAACTGAGCCTAAACGGAAAGGCGTTGAACAATGTTTACCCCAAGGCGTCCCACCCCAAAGCAGCTGGGGCATCGGACAAAGGGTATATGTCGGCTGCCCGATTGCCTACCAAGACTACAGAGGCAATGGTTATCTTACCAAGGGATCCAAGTAGTCACCCCAAAGAGGACAAGGCATCGCCGCATCGGACAAAAGGTGCTCATTGACTGCCCAATGGTCTACCCAACCCTACAAAGGCGGATGAAACCACATTGAATTTTTTTTTTTTTCTTTTGTTGGATGGAAAATTAACAATGACTGAGAAAATGGGAGTAGGGATGGTACACCCAACACATCACAAAACAATACAAGCTTACCTAGCCACTCAAGGATGTCGATGAGAGAAAGGTGATGAAGTATCATGTAAAAGATGGTGGTATGATCCGGTGATGGAAATAGTTTACGATCCATCGAATGTTACTCTACACAATGGGTTGCATAGTATGCTACATGCCAAAGAATGCTCATATAGCAGATGCTACTTGGATTGTGTCCCTCATGGAAAAATTATTTTCTTGCCCAAGCAACCCTAGTACAAAGATGATGAAATCATGCAATGCATAGAGAAAGGTACAATACGAGGAAAGGGCCGATGTCGAAGACAAGTGCCGAAACCTATAGAATACCAAGAAGGGTAGGAACCCCCTCTCAACCTGGATGTCAATGCCAAAGAAGGAAGAGAAGCCAGAGGATGTTAGTCTTCGTGTGGTGCTAAGAACCGTGTGGATGAAGATGATGAAGCATCCCTACTAGAAAAGCAAGGATAGAAGACATTGCCATAATAGCATCAAGAAAGATACTGCATGATTTCATTGCGGGAGAGGAAGCTTCCATACTAAAGAAGAGCAAAACTTCAAGTAGATGAAACCATGAAAGGAACGGCACACATCTTCTATCTCCAGCTCAAGAAGGACTAGAGCAAGCTTGTATGTTAGCCCTACACGGAAATACAAAACCCTACAAAAGATATCAAAATTAACTAGCACAAAGGTGAGTAGTGAGATGCTCCAAAAAACAAAACTGAAGATAAAATAAAGCATAGCTAAGTGCAATGCAATGAGTATGTAAGTATGCAACGAAGTCTAAAAAGGAAAAGATTGTGTGTATGTGTATCTGTATGTCCACCATCGCATATAGCGAGGTGAAGAAGGGGTCTTGGAAGGTGCAATGGATACCCTAGGAATGGATGCGTAAAATGAAGCGGATGGTGCAGCAACGAAAGGCATAGCGCCACTGGACTCACCACCCGGAGTGGAGGCAATTGTCACACTCCGGAGTGATTTTCTAGGAGGATGACCCTAGGCCTTGGTACAACACTCATCCACATAGCCCAACCTCTGCCAATGTGTACAAAACCTATTTTTCTTAGGAATTTGCTACCAAAGAGGTCGTATTTCTTTGGTTCCATCAGAGGAAGTTATGTCACCCTTATTTTGGCTTGCCTTCGCATCTTGGGAGTTCTTGCCACTGGTGATCTTTCCTCTTGAAGAAGAGGCAACCAACCCTTGCCCCTCTGAATGGATGTGTGTGAAGGACTTCTTGTGAACTTGATCATGCAACCTCACGCGATGCAAGAACTTGCACTCAAACTCATAGAAGATCGACAATCTAGGAAATGAGATAATATGCTAAATAAAATGGAAGTATTTGTTGGGCAACTTATTCAAAAAGAACACAACTACATCACCGTCTGACTTCCGGGACCCAACAGTGGCAAACTCAGCGAGTAGCCATCAATATTTGACCAACTTGACTTTCAAATCATCCCTGTTCTTAATGGAAAACTCTTGAAGCTCAAAATAGAGATTCATACGTAAAGTGCAATCTCAAGCCGCATAGCAATCAATGAGATGACTCCAACACTCAAATGCGAGGGAAAAAAGCTGTAATTGAGAGTGGAATTCAAGAAGCAACCCCTACATTGACTCAACATTGGCCGCAACATTGTGAGCTTTCCATTGAGAGAAGTGATCAGGATGAGCTAATCAAGCTCGGTCTAGGCTCGATATCAACGAGGTCCCAAAGTCCCTAAGATTCAAGCACTTGTTGCGTGAAGTTCGACCAAGTGGTTAAATTCTACCTGTTAAAATGAGTCTTACAAAGGCATTTTTGGCTATTGCAATAGGAGTGGTAATGCTAGGAGATGAAGAAGGTATGTAATAGTGATAGGGTAAATAGAGGGGATAGGGTGGGAGAGCGGCGTACACTTGGGAAGAAATCCCAAAGTGCCCACCATGCATACGAGAAGTGTGCATAGTAGATCCAAATGTGGGTAAGGGTAAACTAGGCATGGGTGTAGTAACCGCCTGTGGAGCTCAAGGTGGAGGGATGGAAACACAAGGAGCAAAGAATGGAAATCCCTACATAGGAGTGACCCAAGGGATGTGTAACAACTATCCATAAGCAAAGGATGAATATCCTTGCGTCAAAAAGGTCGTGTGTGGAATGTTCGAGGATAGTGAGGGGGATGCCCATCACAACTATCCCAAAATGAAAGGATGTTGTAAAGTGAGGTTAGATGAAACATACAATGTTAAAGGGTGGCATTCTCCCTAACGATGCACCAAGAGGTGGAGTGAATGAAGTGTAGGTAGATGATGGATGAAGAAAGAGAAAATGCTAGGAGCAAGATGAAAGATCCAACCCTCGAGATGAAGATGTGAGTAGATCAAAATGTGAAGAAGATAGTGGTGGAATGGGAGGAAGCTGAGAAGTGTGGTTTACTTGCTCAAATGAAATAGATGATAGAGATAAACCTGACGAAGGGTATCTACTTCAAGCCTCCTCTATTAAAGTTAACATACCAAAAACCATCTAGATCCTACACACCAAAAGAAGAAACAAAAGAGGGCTTTGGCCATAGTAACGAAGGCAAACAAGGAATGCATTTCAATAGAGAGAAACGTTTCCAGGAGTCCATGTCACAATGTTCCTTGAGTTGGAACGTTCCAACCAAGCATTCCATGTCAATAACGTTGTGTTCCAACAGGCCGTGAAACAGCACCAACACTATCACATTCCCATGGATGGAACGTTTCAACCCGCCGTTTTATATCAGGAACGCGACATTCCCCTTTTACCCTAAGGCCCATTTTTTTGTCACAATTCCAAGACAAAGCATTTGTTTCTTTATCGTCCCGTCTCAACAACACTGCTTTTGTTTTCGTCTCAAATTGTCCGACAATCAACTCCCTCACCTAGTCGTTGACTTTGCAAATTGTGCGGCACACCTGCATGCTACTCAACAATGGACAAGGCCACAAGCTAAGCAATGAGTCATAATGATTAGACTGTCACACTTGCCTCAAACACAAAAACTCTCTCTCTCTCTCTCTCTCTCTCTCTCTCTCTCTCTCTCTCTCTCAACTAATCATGGGTCCAATGCCGTGCAGTCTAGTGAGTGCGCACGCACTCTCTCTTTGCCCCCAATCCTGTGCCATATCAACCCATCAGCCCATTTGACCCACGTTGTGCCTTAAAAAAAGATGGTTATCAAAACTTCCTCCCATGCAAAAACTAGGCCCCAAGCACCTAGAGATTGGTCATGGTGGTATGAAGTGGATGTTGAACATGTTAGAGATCAGATCATAGCCTGATCAGGGGCAGCAGGGCAGGTGGCCTGGTGCAGTCGGACAGGCAGTCGGACTGCCACGTGGCAGTTCGACCTGCAGCAGGCAGTCGGCTGCATTTAATGCAGCCGACTGGGCATTTCTGGCGCCCTGTTTTTTGTCCCGTTTTCGGCTATTTATACCCGACTTCTTCAGCAGTCTGGCACACTTCTCTGCTCGCAGATTACAGACCGGTGACGCGCAGATTCCGTCTCTGTTCGCAGATTACAGACAGGAGACAGTGCAGACTGCAGCGGACTTCAAGGTGAACAGCAGGTTGCATCATCGAGGTGGAGACACGCAGTCCAGCGCACTGCGCCCGTGTGTATATCTGCATATCTTTGTATCCAGCACTCTTTATACAGCAGATCTTCATCTTCCACTGTCTCTTTCTCTCTCTTCTCTCTCTGCGTTCTCTCTCTCTCAGTCCTATGCTTCCGCACCGCTGCACTCTGACATGGTATCAGAGCAGTGTTTGAGGGCTGACTGAGCGCAGAATCAACCTGAAGAGGAGTTTCCATCGTGACACAAATTTGCGTTTTTTGCGTTTAAGGGCAGACAGGAGGGCTGCGCCTTGGAACAAGGCTGAAACGAGTGTGGGCGCACAGGAAAGGAGTACAGGTGGTGGATTTGCTGCTGTTTACTGCTGTTTGACGCGGAGGAAGTTTGAGTTTTCAGCCTACAAGTGCAGGTTTTGCTTTTTCATTGCCTCCGGCGGGTGAAGAAGTTTCAGGACACGGAAGAGCCTTAGCAGGCTGAGTTTTCCCAGTCAGAGGGGGCTGCTTTTGCGTTTGTGAAGGCATTGCAGGTGAAGATGCCTACAGAGATTGACTTGGAGTTCCAGGCGATTATGGACCGGAAGGTGCCTGTCTTACCGGCTCTTCCTGCAGATCAGAAGCTCGACGGCGACAATTACCACATTTGGCGCGTCATGATGTTGGCCATCCTTGAGTCCTATGATTTGGCGGAGTTGGTACAAAAGGAGATTGACCGGCCCTCGGTAAGAGATGAGTCCAAACTCTCTTCCGATGCTTGTGCGGAGTTGGCCAAGGCCCAATCTCATTGGGACAAACTGAATGCCAGGATTCGATCCTTTCTCTTTCTATCATGCACTACAGCCGTGATCGCTCACATCGAGCACTTGACGGTGGCTCGGGAGATATGGCTGGAGCTTGATCAGATGTACAATCGGATGACCCTAATGAAGCGGGTTTCTTTGGAGGTACAGATGCGGACCTTGTCCGTAAATAAGTCTTCTTCGCTGCGGGAGCACATTAACAAGCTAAGGCAGCTTCAAATGCAGGTTCAGAATGCGGGGAAGCCGATTTCCTCCGAAGACATGGCGATCATACTTTTGTCCCAGTTGCCGCCACGATTCGGTACATTTTACTCTGCCCTTATTACTTCGGGGTGAGAGTCAACTCTTCGGTGGGAAGAGTTGGTTCCTATGGTCTTGGACCAAGAGGAACAGTTAAAGGGTCAGAATGCTTCCAAGAGGGAGGCGCTGACAGGTCAAGCCTCTCAGAAGAAGGGAAAGGACCAAAAGAAGAACAAGGGGGATAACAAGTCCAAGAAGGACAAGGACAAGGACAAGGACAAAGACTCCACATGCCATATTTGTGGAAAGACTCGCCATTGGAAGAAGGATTGCCCTGACAAAGACACGAAGGACACCAAGAAGAAGGACACCAAGGATTCTGGAGCGGTGGCTGCACCCTCATCAACTGCATTTCTTCATCTAGCTGTCATTGAGGACGCTTCACCGAATGCTTCTGATGCTGCGATGACGGCTCCCCAAGCTCGAGAGTGGATCGTTGATAGTGGTGCCTCACGGCACATGACTCCTTCATCAGATGGTGTTACCCAGTTGCGACCCTCGCGTGGGCAAATTCTCACTGGAGACAGCTCTTCAGTATCTATTGCAGGTCGGGGTAAGATGCAGCTTATTCCCGATGGACGAGGTGGTACCCATACCTCAGAGGTTTTGCATGTACCAGGATTAGGGTACCATCTTCTTTCAGTTCATAAGCTTTGCTCCCTTGGTCTTTTGGTGGAGTTTGACAGTACTACGGTGCGAGTCCTTGATCGTGGATCGAGGAAGGTTCTCTCATGTGGATATGAGGAGAACAGCATTTACAAACTGAAGTCTTCCACCGCCCTCTCTACTCTTCTTCTTACCTCTCAGTCACAGTCCGAGTTATGGCATGCTCGGTTTGGTCACCTGAACTATGACTATCTTCGGAGGGCGTCACGTGGACAGCTTGTTCGAGGGTTGCTGGATATAGTGGTGAGCCAGCAACCATGTGTCTCCTGCATACGGGGGAAGCAGCATAGGGATGCCATTCCCCACATAGCTTCGCGGCGGTCTACTTCACCGATGGAGCTAGTATCTACGGATCTATGTGGCTCTATGAGGCATGAGTCCTTGCGTGGGAGCTCGTACTTCAAGCTGATCGTGGATGACTGCAACCGGGTGACCTGGGCCTATTTTTTGGCATTAAATTCAGAAGCTTTCTCACACTTCAAGGATTGGCTTCTCTTTGAGGAGAACCGATCGGGCCGGAAGTTGAAGACCTTGCGATCCGACAAGGGAGGTGAATTTGTTTCTAATGAGTTTGCTCGATTTTGTGCAGATAGAGGAATTCACCAGGAGTTTGCCAATACCAACACTCCTCAAGAAAATGGTATTCTTGAACGGAAGAACCACAGTGTGATCGAGATGGCACGCACCATGATGGAGCACCGACAGACCCCTCAGGTTCTGTGGGCCGAGGCTGTGGCTACTGCAGTCCACATCCTTAATCGATCCCCTACTTCGGCCGTGGACGGGATGACCCCATTTGAGGCTTATTTTGGGACAAAGCCAGATGTTTCTTACTTTCGGGTCTTTGGGTGTGATGCCTATGTTCACATTCCCAAGGCTCACCGTGATAAATTTGAAGCAGCTTCCCGAAAACAAGTATTTGTTGGCTACAGCTCCCAGTCCCAAGGCTACCGACTGTATGATCCCGTCAAGCCGGATGTGTACACTAGCCGTGATGTGCAGTTTGTGGAGGTTCCGGCTACTTCCACAGGTGAGGAGCATCCCGTTCTTGGAGATCCAGGGGAGAGTTGGGCTCCTTCTACAGTTCCACTGGAGCCCGTGCCTTTTGATTATGATTCTGTTTCTGACACAGAGTCTACTGTTCCACCGGACACCTCTGAGGAGTTACCACCGGTGGATATTCTAGAATCTTCTGCTAATGGAGAGAGACGAGGGGAGGTTCGGCCTCCTCCTCGCTGGGCCCGTGACACACTCCGTAATTCAGGGATCGAGGGGGTTCCTGAGGAGTGGGGACCGCAGGATGGTCCGCGGCGGTCACGGCGGCACCAGACACATTCTTCGGAGCTTGTTTGCTCCAACTATTGTTTAATGACCCGTGTTATGCAGGATCGAGAGCCCACCTCCGTGAAAGAGGCTTTACAGTCCGCACCATGGAAGAAAGCTATGGAAGCCAAGTTGGAAGCTATTGAGAGGAATGGCACTTGGTCACTCGTGTCCCGCCCCCCGAATAAGAAGGTGATTGGAGTCAAGTGGGTCTTCAAGACCAAATACCTTAGCGACGGTTCTTTGGATAAGCACAAGGCTCGCCTTGTTGCTAAAGGTTTTGCACAGCGCCCAAGGATTGACTGTCATGATACTTTTGCCCCCACAGCTCGTATGGCGACCATTAGAGCTGTTCTTGCTTTGGCTAGCCATAGAAGATGGCATGTTTATCAGTTGGATGTGAAGTCGGCTTTCCTCAATGGTGATTTGAAGGAGGAGATCTATGTTGAGCAGCCTCCTGGCTTTGGATCTTCAGATGGGAAAGTCTACAGGTTGAAGAAGGCCCTGTATGGCCTCAAGCAGGCTCCGCATGCATGGAACGAGAAGATTGATTCGTTTCTCCAATCTCAGTTGGGATATCGGCGGTCCAAGGCCGATCCGCAGCTGTATGTTCACACTTCCGAGGATGATTGTGTGCTTTTTATCTTATATGTTGATGATTTGATTGTCACAGGTGATGCTGCACAGCAGGTCCAAGAGACGAAGTCAGCTTTACATCGGACGTTCGAGATGACGGACTTGGGTCTACTCCATTTCTTTTTGGGCCATGAGATTTATCAATCTCAGAGGGGGATCTTTATCTCTCAACAGAGATATGTACAGGAGCTATTGGTGTCTTTTGAGATGGAGGATTGTCGGGCCCTATCTACTCCTATGGATCCGAACTGGAAGGCCACTTCCCATTCAGCTTCTCCTTTGGCGGATGCGTCCCGCTATCGTCAGTTGATTGGGTCCTTGATTTGGCTTCTCAACACTAGGGTTGATCTATGTTTTGTTGTTGGGCTCTTGGCAGGGTTCATGAGTGAACCTAAGACGGTGCATTGGCAGGCTGCTCAGAGGATACTTCGGTATTTGAGGGGGACGTCTGATTTAGGGATTCATTACCCCGCAAGGACAGCTGGTTCAGATCTTGTACTTGCAGGTTGGAGCGACTCGGATTGGGCCGGTGATGTGGACCACAGGCGGTCTACTACAGGTTACTGTTTTACCTTGGGTGCAGGTGTTATTTCATGGAGTAGCAAGAAGCAGCCCATGGTAGCCCTTTCGTCTACTGAGGCGGAGTATCGGGCCGCGTCTTCCACCACATGTGAGGCTGTGTGGCTTCGGCGATTATTGGAGGAGCTTGGGTGCCCCCAGACTCGTCCTACTTTGCTGCGATGTGACAATGAAAGTTGCATTGCCTTGGCAAGGAACCCTGTTTTTCATGCCCGGACGAAGCACATGGAGATCCAGTACCACTTCATCCGAGAGAAGCTTCTGGATGAGACCATCACTGTGGAGTACTGCAAGACGGAGGACAATCTTGCGGATTTGTTTACGAAGGCACTTCCTCAGGCTCTACTTCGGAGACATTCCAGATCCCTCAGGCTTCTGCCCTGCCCACGCTCTGAGAGGGGGTGTTAGAGATCAGATCATAGCCTGATCAAGGGCAGCAGGGCAGGTGGCCTGGTGCAGTCGGACAGGCAATCGGACTGCACAGTCGGACTGCCACGTGGCAGTCCGACCTGCAGCAGGCAGTCGGCTGCATTTAATGCAGCCCAGCCGACTGGGCATTTCTAGCGCCCTGTTTTTTGTCCCATTTTCGGCTATTTATACCCGACTTTTTCAGCAGTCTGGCACACTTCTCTGCTCGCAGATTACAGACCGGTGACACGCGCAGATTCCGTCTCTATTCGCAGATTTCAGACAGGAGACAGTGCAGACTGCAGCAGACTTCGAGGTGAACAGCAGGTTGCATCGTCGAGGTGGAGACACGCAGTCCAGCGCACTGCCCCCGTGTATATATCTGCATATCTTTGTATTCAGCACTCTTTATACAGCAGATCTTCATCTTCCACTGTCTCTTTCTCTCTCTTCTCTCTCTGCGTTCTCTCTCTCTCAGTCCTACGCTTCCGCACCGCTGCACTCTGACAGAACGCCCTGCTTGTGGTGGAGCACATCGATGGATATGCAAGCTATGTCCTTATGTGTACACAAGTGGGACTGATAAGGTGTGCGCTCATTTTTTGGGGGAGGAAAAAGAGATACACTTTTGCACACGAATGATGCTTGAGAAGAGGAGAGAGCTCAAGGTGCAATTGATCAGGACCCTTTAGCTCGATCGAGGCAAGGTATGGTTGTTGATCTCGTCACACACGTTCCACAAGCAACATCAATTGCATCCTCTCCAATATTGACTACGACTACACCCTCATCCTCCTATGTCCAAAGTGTATTTGAGTTGGGGCATCTACTTCTGATATACCTCACATATGACAACAAAGTACCCTTGAGGTGTCGTGGAATCAGCAGCAGGAGACCAATGCTACTATCACTCACTTTTTCTATGTGGATCACATTGCCTTTCATATTGCAAGGTAAAATTTAACATTTGTAAAATAATAAATGTTTGTTGTTTATCTACTAAATATGAAATAAATTTTAATTTTTAATGATGAATGATAAATCTTGATTTTGATCTTTGAAGGTTGTATCCAATACTATGTGTATGAAATCTGAAATCATGATGTGTACTGTGTTTAAAAATCAATTAGGTTGGAGTTCTTCAAGGAAATGCTAAAGAAGGTTGCCAAATATGGCCCTATCATTGGAGCACTTGTATACTACTCTCTTGGAGAGGGAGAGACTCAAGGTTGAGCGGGCTACAAAGGATACAAAGATGCTTTGGGCACCATGGTGTGACACTCATCGCAGATGGATGGAGTGATAGCCATAGGAGATCTATTCATGAGCTAGTAGCATATTCTCATGGTGAAATGTATTTGTTTCATCTCATGATGCTTCAAGCACATGTAAGAATGCCAATGTACTTGCCCATGAATGGATAGACAGCATTGAGATGGTTGGGCCACTAAATATTGTGGCATTCATGGCAAATGGTGAGCCAACAAATAGAGCAGTTGGCACCATAGTTGAGAGCTACTATCCCCACATTACAATTTGTTTTTGCATGGCTCACTGTTTAAACAATCTTCTCAACTTTCATGGATTGAGCCGACCATTACTAAAGTTGCTAAGATGGTGACCTTTGTGCTCAACCATCAATATATTCGCCACAAATTTTCAAAGAAGTCTAAAAGGATTATCCTTAAGTACTTTGACACTTGTTTTGCTTACAACTTCTTGATGCTGAGTCGTTTAAGAGAGTGCAGTGATGCATTGAGACAATATTCATCAATGATGAGTTCAAGAGCTCCCCTTTCGCTTCTACTCTTGCAAGCATGTCATAAATAGATACAACTGAGGATATGGAATTTTTAGATGAGCTAAAGAGGATTGATGCCATGGTTCAGCCAGTTATACATTTATTGCACCTCGTAGATGCGATGCAACCATGTATTGGCAAGGTCTACAAGCCTATGGACAAGATGCTTGAGTGCCTAGAGGAGTTGGTGTCAAATGAGGATTGGTATGATGAGATCTACACCTTGTGTGTGACACGTTGGGATGCCTATGCATCTCCTTTGCATTCTGTAGCATACATGTTGGACCCAAAGCTTCAGGCTTGTAGGCAAGAGAGTGACAAGGAGGTTGCTCGTGACTAGAGGCGCATCTTGGAGCACATGGATCCTAATATTGAGACGAGGCACATATTGAAGGGTCAACTTGCACTCTACAAGAATTTCCATGGTTCATATGGTTGTGGTGATGCAAAGGTAGACAAGGTTCACTAATGGAGGTTCTCTATGGTGGGAGGATTATGGATAGAGGAGTTGGTGCGAGATGAGGATCAATATAATGAGATCCGCACCTTGTGTGTGACATGTTGGGATGCCTATGCATCTCCTATGCATTCAATGGCATACATGTTGGACCCAAAGCTTTAGGGTTATAGACAGAAGAGTGACAAGGAGATTGTTGATGGCTAGAGGAGCATCTTGGAGCATATGGTTCTTGATATTGAGATGAGGTACATAGTGAAGGATCAACTTACACTACAAGAATTTCTGTGGTTCATATGGTTGTGGTGATGCAAAGGTAGACAAGTTCACTAGAAGCAATCCTCTATGGTGGAAGGATTATGGATATGATGTCCTTGAGCTTCAGCACCTAGCAATTCACATTTTGAGCCAAGTTGTTAGCTCCTCTTGTTTGGAGCAATTGTGGAACTCTTACAACCACATTGCATCCAAGAAAAGGAGCAACCTTAGCGTGCAAAAGGCCAACAATCTTATCTTTCTCAATGCAAACTTACATATGCTTTGCAACAGTGTGATTGCGAAGGTCAATTGCTTTACTGAGTGAAAAATGAAGCAGGAGGAGAAGTAAAGAGCAAGGCACATCCCACACTCAAGAGATTGAGGAGGCAGCACAATAGATAGTAAAGGAAAACATTGGTGATATGGCTGATGAGCCTTGAGGTCCTAGAGACATGTATGATGTATGATCATTGATGATAGATGTATCCTTTTTTATGTACTAGAGACTAGTCACTAGACTCTAGAGTCTAGTTCCCATTGTGATCATGAATCATGACACGTGATGTATCTTTTTGATAGTTTATTAAGTACTTACTACTTAGTATTTATAAATTATGGCTCTTCACTCTTCAGTCTTAACTCTTTGATTCTAAAGTTTAATCATTAGAGTTTTAAGTTTTTAACAATTGTGTGCACATTGCACTTTAGTTTTTGAAATATATCTTTAAGTCTTATATGAATTTTTCAAATTTGCAATATTGATTGGTCTTAATAATACAATATAACTTATAGGCAAATGCCAACATCATATTGACCATTGCGAATGCAATGGTCAATATGATGTTTAAAGTATTCTTTTGGACTCTAGAGCGTCTTTAAATACTTGTATAGTTGTCTAATGTAGAATCCTTTTTTAACTTCTTGTTCCCTCTGTTTTCGGAATGAAGCCTCCTCGTTCCAATTGTGTTCCCATTCCCCCCATTCCTAGAATGGGCCTTCTCCCATTCCAACCATGTTTCCCGTTTCTATTCCCCATTTCCCATTTCATGTGGCTATAGTTTTGGCTCATACATATCAAAAGGGTTATAGGAACTTGACATGAGGCTTGGTTGTGATGGAGGAGATGGATCGCTAAACACGTTGAATGTTGTGGACCCTCCAAGATCAGAGAGATGGTCAATCTCAGCAATCGATCCAAACGAAGTAGTAGTACTCATTGGAGGAGTGTAAACCAAAAAATACGTGATGCGCAAGTACTCCTCAAACTCTTCATTTGTAAGGTGACCAAAACGAGAAAAAAAAAAACAATAAAGGTGAAGGTGTGTCTACCTCCTCCTTGAGACCATAGTGCCTTCTCTAAGTCTCCAATGATAAAGAAGCTTGATGGGGCATTGTAGGATCCCTAGAAGAAAGTGCCTGAGACATTATAAGTCAGAATTGAGTCGCGTGTGAGTCTCGCACAAAGACTAGTCTCCACAATCACTGTAAGATACTCTTTAGAAGAGCATCGCCTTTGATACAATGTGAAGATATACTAGGGTTTGCACTGAGGAAACACGTGTACGTACAACCAAGACTAAAACACAAAGACTCAAACGGAGACAAGCAAAACTCAAACCCTAAATGCAAAACGCAAAACTCAAAACTCAAACACAAAGAGAGAAAACTCTCCAATGAATGAATGTTGTAGATGAATGTAAGAGTATACAAAATGCCCGAGGGTAGAGCAATGCAATGTCGAAGAGTAACGTCCATCAAAGACGGATCCCAAGTGTAGTAACCACCAATCAGAGATGAGAGAGTGCAGAATAATGAAGGGCAGTAGACTGGTCACCAAAACACAACAGTCAAAGGCTGAAACCTAGTAAACGCAACAATGTAGCATCAAAGAAAGACTGAAAATTGATCACCCGATGCGGAGAAAAGTCAAGCAATAACACAAGAGGCGTTTGCACATATAGACGGCTTGCTAGGAAAAAAAAAAACACAAGTACTGCAACAATTACCTAGTGAGAAAGATGGTAGCAACCTGTTGTCTAATACCAGATGTTAGAAACATAGGCTTATCGAGTATTATAGTGACATAGCAAATGGAGACCTCCAAACAGCAAGGCCATATCTGGCTGCCTAAGGCTAGATAGTGATGGGTTGCAGTCAGTAATGGTTGGACAACAAAAGGTAGGTGGTTGATGGCTGAAATTTGCACAGTAGAGTGAGAAACCTGTACAAAAGGATGATGTTGAATGGTGGGCAGCCCATCTCTTTATAGATGTTGAAGGGTGCCCCAAAATATTAGGGTTTTGGGGGACCACTAAAACTCTCTCAAATCACACACCAAATTTGTGTTTTTCATTAATTAAGTGTGTTTTGGGGCTATTAAAAAAGGCAATCAGTTGTAAAGCGTATTTTCACTCAACACCATTATCATTATCATTATATATTGTTGTACCAAATAACCCATGATCTGAGAAAGGATGTTAGCAGATTTGCCAATCCATGTGTGAGTTTGTGCATGTTTCAATGAGCTGGTCATTATTTTACCAATCGCGATTTAGTCTGTACATGTTTTGGGCGCCTAATTTTGAGACCTATGGTCATTATTTTATGACTAGCCAATATTTTCTAGACCCATCGAACTTAGCCGATTAGTTCATGACCTTGTCATATTTACACGATTGATGGCTCCCTCCCCATTCATTACTTTGCATACTTCTACAACAAGTTTCATTGGAGAGAGGAAGCCAATGCTAGTGCCCATCTAGCCAATACCTCACTTTTGTTTCTTTACCAGCTTGCCTTAAATATCAATTCCATTTCTCAAGCATTCTTATAAATTCTCTCTCTAGTATTCTTTTCTTTTGCAGTGCTTTCCTTTTAACCCCTCTCTTATGTTATGCAGTCCATGCCCACAAATTTACACACTTTCATCACTGCATCCACTTTTGACAATCATGACCATGGATTCTCCACCTTCGACTCGATTGCCAAAGTGTCTCCCCATATAGAAATAGACTAGGAGCAAATATTGTCTATCATTGAACCATCCCATTATGGATCTTGAAGTCAAACCCACTCCATGACTTGAACTACTAACTAATTTGATGCATGAAGATAGCCCCCATCAAGGTCCATTGCATTATATAGATAAATGGCCAGTATTAGCAACCCTCCCTCTATGGCTTGAGAATACATGAGGAGCACCACTCCACTACTAAAACCCAAGGGCATCCCACTCCATGCCAAGTCATACACCAAAGGAGAATAAGTGTCGTAATGGAGACCGGACGATGTTAGAACTACTATAGAAAAACCCAGCAATCCAACCTAGTGTAGTCATAGGAGATGCAAACTTTCCTTCCTAATAACCCACCATCCGAGCTAGTATCAAGAGCCAATATAGCAACTATTTGTCTATCACTTGCACAAAACTACACATAGCACCAAAGAACAAGGTGACCCTCATGGCAAAACTTGCACAAACAAACCCACCAAGCATTGGTCCAGCCTAATGAAGTCGTACGAGATGCCACCTTTCCTCCCTAATAAAAAACCACCATTTGAGTCAATCCAAGGGGTCAAGAGTTCATATAGCAGCTATTAGTCCATCAACTAATCATGAGGGCCAATCTTTTTCTATATGTAGATGCAAGAGGATTCTAACTTTCTTGTTTAAATTGGTTTTCTATTGCTGAATTTCTTTACTTGTTATTAAATGTTTGCAACTCAAAGTTCACTATCTTATGGTTCACTAAAGCCGAGTTTCAATTTCCTTGTACTCCCAACACACTCCACAAAAGACCTACTTGCAACATTTTTCCTAACTCCATATCTATTTTGGCATTTTCATTGCACCCTCCAACTCAATTTTCCATTAAGAGTGACATCAATGCATATTGATGAAAATCCTAATATTATTGGGGATGAATAATCACTTTAATGTGATACAACACAAAAAACCCAATGGTAGCATTTTTCTTAACTCTAAATGTATTTTGAAGAGTTTGATGTACCTTGTAACTAAGTATCATTCAAGAGTCCAATGCATGTTCATGGAAATCCTAATATTATATTGTATGAATGATCATTTTGATGTGATAGTGACCCAAAGATCACATAGTTAAGTTTGTCTAAGCCATGCATAGGAATCATTTGGCTCTAAGATTTTGATGCAAGATTAGTGACATGGCTCAAACTGTCACATAGCCTTCCCCTTTCATAGACAAGATCATGCCACTTACTAATCAGCCAACCCCTCAAATGCAGCAAATTTCATGTTTAAAGTAGTGAGGCTAAAAATCATCCAGCTTCTACCAAACACCTCGAATTATCTTCAATTTCTAACAATGAAGATGGCATCATCTCACTACAATCATGCTTAGGACAACTCAAGCCTCTTAATATTCTTAATTTAACATGAGTCACTTGCTCCACTTACTAAGATAAATCTCACATCTATTTCTAATGAGAAGACTAACACCAATCAAGCAATCCACCTCCCTCACTTTTTTAACAATGTTGATGCATCAATGGAAAGTCAAAGCTTGGAGGATTCCCAATGTTCACTACTTTAGCAAAGAGGATGCAACACATGCAACGGCCACCATCCTTCCTCAAGGGCTAATCAAATTGCCTCAAAAACTTAGTGGTTCCACATCGCACAAACATAGTTTTCAATGCCTTGAATATTAACTCAAGGGCACATGACAATGGGAGGGTACGCATCACAACCGCAGATATTACCCCTTCCTAGTATGCACCAAAGATTGTTCCATAATGCATGAGCACTCGCCTACTCCTTTCTCTTCAACTAGCTTTGTGCATCCCAAATCAAAGCAACCTTGGTCAAAACTTGAATGGCAAGCAATTGATCATCGTATTTAAGCTAGCACTAAGGTCACCTGTTGAGATTTGCGATCACATCCATGCTGCCTCTTTGTAAGAGCAAATGGGTTGAGGACATGCAAAGCTGCAAGAATCCCATAGACATAGAGAGAAAGATTGGCACCTACCCATCTCGATATAACATTGTACTCGGTTGTCACTTTCATATGAGATGAATGTAATATCATAATGCTTTCTCTTTTTAGTTAGTGTCTTTGTTATTGTCAGTTAGTCTAGTCTAAGCCTCAGTCTTTGTTAAGTCCAATCCTTGTCATGTTATCATGAGCTGGCATAATGCTTTCTCTTTTCGGTTAGTGTCTTTGTTATTGTCAGTTAGTCTAGTCCAAGTCTCTGTCTTTGTCAAGTCCGAATCCTTGTCATGCTATCATGAGCTGTGTCTTCATCTTCCATCCTCCATAATCATTGCCATGCTCTAGATCCTGTGTTTTTCAACATGGTATCCCAGCCAAGCGGGCATGACATTACATCTCCAACTCTCTTTTACTGTCATGTAGCTTGGCTTGAGCTCAGTCCCCAGCTTAGGACCTCATCTCCCACTTATTCTTCTCACTACCCTACTTGGCAGCCATAGCCACCTTGCTTTAAGCTCTTAGATCTCTTCAACCAGAAAAGATCTTGACATGCTTCCTTCTAGAGATCGCTACTCTTGCTCCTGGAGCTCCCTTCTCTCATCTCAAAGCTCAACATTAGGCCATCTGTAGCTCAGCATTGTCAGCTCTGTCAACTTCTATTCGATGTGACCTCCATAGCCAACAGGATCTGATGTTATTGGAGCTTTCATAACTCTATCTACAAGCCATATCTTAAGTCGATTTCTTCTGGAAAGCTATTCTACAGATTAGGACACTTCAATCCATCACGACAGATCCCAACATTACGTGCATCAAAAGGCAACATTGTGAAAATTCGAACTTCCTAACGAATCTGCGCCTATCTTCGTCCGTACGCTTTGTGCTACTAGCATCCACCATGGTTTACACTGTGGCTATAGGGCTTTGGAAGCTTACTACATAAGCTTCATCTTCATCAAATATTTCGTCATAAGATCGTGTGTACGGGTTACTGCAAGCAGAAATTCACTCGGTCAAAAACCCTAATCACAGTCCACCATAGCCAAAGTTGACTAAGCTTCATTTCTCACTTCATTTGCTATCTTTGCTAGTTGAAAGGCTCAAGGGACCCCCAGTAACACTCATCTACTCAATGCCACTCAGTAGGAGGACAAATCTTTGAGGATTTTTGAAGATTTCAATATCTCAAGCTCAACAAGGAGCTCAAGCTCTTTTTCAACCTCACTCTTCCCACTCTTCTCATTGGAGATCTTGCCTCTCTCTCTCTCTCTCTCTCTCTCTCTCTCTCTCTCTCTCTCTCTCTCTCTCTCTCTCTCTCTCAACTAATTTACCAACAAGATTTTACCAACAAGGAGGGGACTCAAGCATTGAAGGGTTCACATCAAATCATCAAGCAAGAAGAATCAGCATCAACACCAAGCTCCTCAAGATAGTATCTCTTGATACTAAGTTAATGTTTCTTGGCACTTGTGCTCTTTAGCACATTCAAGATCAACTCTTTGCTAGTCATTTGGAGCTAGTATCCTATCATGGGAATGTCAAATAAGAAAAATTTTATATGGGCCATAGCTACTTCCAACAAAGAGTAGCATTACTCTTGTTGCTCATTTGCATTACATAGAAGACTTGTTTGACCCACTTGCAGGAGGATATGAAGTTGCCTACACCAAAGAGCAATCAATGTATTCATTTGAAGAACTTGAAGACATGCCTACTACCTTGGAGATAGTACAAGATCTTGAAGACATTTCCATTGCCTCAAACATAATGATATATTTGCTTGAGGGGAACATGGACATGAAGACTAAAGCAGCTAATGCAAGCAAAGTGAAAAACAAGTACAAGATCAAAAAGAGCAAGCTGGACTACTCCAACAAGAAGACCTGCAATAAATTGAAGATCTATGTGAAAAGAAATATTGAAAACTGCAAGGGCCTGACGGTCCTTGACCCAATTTTTTACTAGACTTTTTTCAACCTTGTAATGCCTAGCCCAAATGCTTTTGACATAAGCTTGTAAACTCCTCATGTAGCCGTGTACTACAGCCTCTGTACACTTTGTGAGGCCCCTATTACAACCTCTGGATATACACCATGTTTGAGGTACCCACACTTAGCTGTTTCTACGACAGTCTCTGGTGTTTTGCCATGTTTATGGTGTGCCCACACTTTGGAGGTGTTGCTTTCACTAAAGCCTCTACACACTTTGTACTTCTGGTTGTGATTGAGTAGGGGTGTTGAGATTTGCAATCACATCCATGGTGCCTCTTTGTAAGAGCAGATGGGCTAAGGACATGCAAGCTATAAGAAAATGCAACCCAATAGCTTGCCAAATAATTGTAATGTAGTATCTAATCTTGCCAAACGAAGACAACCTAAGGAATCCTTCCAAATAGAATGCCTGACCATTAAACACATTTGTAAAAATATTGGGCAATTTTCATACTACAAGACAACAAAAGCATATGCTAGAACCATGAGATGACCACCATTGACAACCGTGCAATAATAAAGCGAAGCAATGTTGAGCTTGCTAAGGCTCAAGCCAACTAGCAATGTTAAGACAACAATTATTCCAAGCCAAATATATAGAAAACCCAACACTAAAACCCACCATCCAACAACACATGTATCGTCCTTGTGCCGTACACATAAGTTTTGATAACATGAATAGAACATAGGGAGTAACAAGTCGCAAGTGATGATGAGAAAAGAAAGCCACCCTCACAAAAACTAAGCAGAAGAGAACAAAGGAAACACTAAAAAGGACCCAAGGAAACTCTAAAAATACCACATGTCTGCTAAGAGGAGGGAGACCTTGAATCATTCAACAATATTCAAGTTGCCCATTACCACCTCACCTTACATCCTAGTATTAATAGTACATTGTAATTGCAAATGTTATAAAACCAGTAGCATCTTTTGGAGTAAACCAAACAAAGAAGCTAAAGTTTTGATCCTCACTACAAATAACTCAAGTTAAACCATTGAACCCTAACACAATCCAAAGATAAATACATACTCATTAAGTATAACGCTTATGAATGAGACTAAAAAATGGAGCACATACAGTTGTTGCATGTTGAAATTTGAGCAACAAAAGAGACAACCTTTTAATCAGCTACTCTCTTGTTAAGCATATCTGATTCAAGGCTATAAACAACTTTTGTGGTGACAATGAAAAGTACTCTCATTCTCAACATCACAAAAGTCAATTAAGCTCACAAAATGTAAAAATCAATCTTTGTCAACCATTCGCAAATGATGCATGCAAGGTTTGGTGAAATAAATATGGAGCATGAATCATGATGCATCCTTTAGCCAACAAGATTGTTTGTAGCCCTGTCAGATATCTTTGTCATAGTAAGCCAAACAAGGGCTTTCTTCCACAACACCATCAAATTGATGGCTAAGGGGATGTTGAATGAAGAATGATGATTCGTTCTTGCCCACAAACATTAGAATTCTTGTATGGGATCCTCAAGACATTTCATGTAGTTGCTCAAAACATGAAAGCATTCTCCCAACGTTTTTTTTAAATCTCTATCGTTGTTAGCGTTAGCATATCAACGTCTCCTTCTTGGTGAGCCTTTTTGTATCGTGAGTATTTTGGGCATTTCATTGTTGCCTTTGATAACCTTCGAATAGATTGGACATTGAAAAACTCGAAAGTTCATACAATGAAAAATAGGATCACTTTCCTAAAATCGGTCTCTCTCGCACTAAGTCGATAAATTACCACAGCAACCCACAACAAGAATTCTTTGAGCAAACTTGAAATTTTGTTATTAAGCAATCTTGGTGAGCTGTCTGACTCCGGAAAAGAGAAAAAATTATACGTCAATATTGTACTACATTTCATTACGGAAAAGAAGTATCAACCAGCTTTATCATCCGTTACGACGACTCTGAGACAATAATCGTACAGCACGAAATTTCCGGTGCAGCTCTGGAGAGTTTGCATGATCCCATGAATGTCATGTTACATGGCAACTAGATGAAGCTGCATGTCCTAGATTGAACGGTTCAACGACTTCATACCCTAAACCAAGAGATGGCTGAAAGCAAAAGCCACAACTTCTGGTATAGATGTCGAAATCTATCAAAAATGCAGGGAAAATGACGATGAAAGAACGACATAGCCGACAGAATGTGTAAGACAAAACGGGAGAGAAACAAACAGTGAGGAGAAGAGCACCTGAAAACCTAGGGCCGGGCGAGTCCGCAGACGCAAGGTCGCCGCATGGGAGGACGCCAAACCCTAAGGCCGAAGCAACAAAACCCTACTTGTTCCGCGCCACAGTCAAGAAGATCAGCTTCTCGCTTTGACTCGATAAAACCATTCGTCTTCACCTGCTCGTTTTTTTACGTCTCTCGTCTCCTCCTCTCTCATTAGCCTAACCCCAGAAACACCACTCTCAACCACATAGTTCATACATACACTAGTATCGTCGGTTAGTCGCGAAAGGGGTGCTTTCTAGACCTAAAGTAAGGGGACCACCTTACTTTTTTTCTAAGCTGCGAATATTAAATTTTAAAATAATACATTAATGACATTCTTTTGTGAATGTGAAAATACCATATTAACCCAAATACTAACATCAGCATTTTTTTAAATGCATTGTCAAATGGCTATTTTATTACTATGAGATTTTGCCCAAAACACCATCTCGAAGGGTGGCAAGTGTCGAAGAGGCCATGTGCAGCAACTAAGAGGGATTGATCTTCCAACTAAGGGGGAAACACACACCCCTTGATCAACTCGGCTATGGCTCATTGGCATTAGCATCAACATTGGTGAACAAGCAAAGCCACTAACTGTTTAAAATCTAGAGAGTAGATTGTAAGCTACATCACATACTTGGATTTTCCCACTTACTACTTTCAAAACTGCCAAAGCTTCATTCTTGCACTTAGCTACTAGTTTCTTGGCATCTAATTTACCTTATTTGGCTCTTGAAACTCTATTCTTGTTCCACCAAATATACTTGCAAACAATGACCCTCGTAATATTCCACACTTTTAGGGTCACTTCATCCAAATTAGCTTGCTCTCCAAAAAGTGTTATGTTCATCCTTAGATTGGTATTGAAGCTAGCCTTGTTAAATAGCTTCTTGATTTTAGCCCATATGTCCTTGGCCTCTAGGTAATTCCAAAAAAAAAAGAGTAATGGTTTCACCCTCCCACTAGCACGATAGACAAAAAGGGGACAAATTCAAAATCATCTTCAAACTATCCTCAATCTAGATCTTCTTCGTCACAATCCTCCATAGCATGAAGTTCAACTATAGACTTGGAGTTGCCTTTCAAATTGGCCTACTCCTCCTCTTCTAGTTGCCCACCTATGTGTTCAATGGGAATCTTTTGGGCCATTTTACTTGCACTTTAACATATGTTGCTTTGACAAAAGACAATCTAGACTCCTAGTATGTGTTTTTGGGTGTAATATGCACTGTGTCAATCTATTAGGAGCAAATGGTTTTTTTTAGGGCATCTTCCTTGAACTTAACATATGTTTGCTTTAATCTTCATTTATGCAGTTGGTGTAAAATGCACTACATTGATCACCTTGTAGCAAGAGGGTTGTTTTGATACCTAAAGTAAGGGGGCATCTTACTCGCATTTAACATCTTTTGCTTTGACAAAAGATAATCTACACTCCTAACCCATGTTGTTGGATGTAAAATGCACTACATTGATCGATTAGTAGAAACAACTTCGTTTGACCTAAAGTAAGGGGGCCATCATACTTGCACTTAATATATGTTGCTTTGACAAACCACAATCTAGGCTTCCAACCCATGTTGTGTTGTGTAAAATGCACAACATTAATCAATTAATAGCAAGAGGTTTCTTTCAAGACCTAAAGTAAGGGGGCAATCTTACATGCACTTAACATATGTTGCTTTGACAATAGATAATATATAGCCTTAACCCATGGTGTTGTGTGTAAAATGCCCTACATTGACTTGTTGTGTGTGTGTGCGCGCGCGCACGCGCGCACGCCTTTAATAATCTTTATATTGCTACTTTGGACCAATGTGCATGGCATATGTGTTTGTGTCTATGAATTCAAATATTTTACATGAGTGTGGGCACATTGTTTGTATATATTTGTGAAGTGTGAAGTTATATATTTGAGTATTGTTGTTTAGGTGATTTGGGACAAATTGTTGGTTTGGAAGTGATTTTGTTTGTAAGAAGAAGCTCTAAGAATAGATTCTTAAAACTTTGTCATAATTCATTTGAATTCAATGAAGCTTATTGAATCTTAGAATTTCCCACTCTAAAAAATATGTGCATGTATTTGTGACTTTTTGTGTGAATTTTTAAAGAGTAATTTAGAAAAAAGAAAAGCATGGCATGGTCCTCAAATACTTAAATGACTAGTCTCGATAACTTTACAAAGAAAATGTTTACATGCCAACTTGAAAAGTCACATTATGCAATTATACAAATAGATATGCTTTAATTTTTACTTCCTATATTGTGTATTGTGTGAGATACAACCAAGAAAATGTGCTCAAATGGCATTTTTCCTTCAATTAGACTAGTTGAATGACTATATGTGGACCTTGGATGTGAAAGTTGTAACATTCTAAAAGGATTGTGTAAGATACTTTTGCCAACAAGAGTACTAGGGAAGCACAAACATACATCGAGCTATATCATGTCATGCACATCCTATCAACATTAGAAACTTTTATACATATATTTTTATAATATTGAGAAGTTGGAAGGTTAAGACGTTGACTACTTTTGGAACAACAAATTCTTTCCTAGATTATTGTGTTCATAAAGGTTTTGAGATAGGAGAGTCGCGGGCCTACAACATGGCAATGTTCATAGTTATTACTATAAAAGCACTTAGTAGCTTCTACATGATGCTATGTGACTACCTTCCATGCATGGTTGCATACAAAATCCATCTACACACAAACAATCAATAGAGGTTGTTATGCCAAATGAGAGCAATGGTGATGGCTAGCATGAGGTAGATATGAGGACGTTGAAAGAGCTTGGAAATGATATGGGGGTGGGCTATGGTGCAATTGTATGCAATGAATAGATAGATATGGAAGCTATTGAGAAGGAGTTATGAAAGAATCTACAAAAACTTAACAAGAAGGAAATAAAGGACTTGAGCTTTGATAAGAAAGTTATGCACATGCTAGCAACCTTTTGCCTTTTTCCTCCCTAAGCTCAATAGCATATTTCATTTGTTCTTTGTTGCTATCGGGGTTCATCTATAATTCGTGGGGCATGTTTCGAGTGAGCTCAAGTTTGAGTGATGGTTCAAGTATACCCTTCCAATCAAGGGCCACACTGTGTTAAAATGACTCTGTAGGGAAATATTTATTCTCCACATTGCGATGCTTAGCTGCTACAACAACAGGCTCAAAATTTTCACTGAAGTTAAGTTTTCTCCCAAACGCTTGCTATGTGTGCAAATCCTATGACCACATTGCATGGGCATACTCTAATCACCATGCATAGCATAAGCTAATTGTAATGGGAAGAAGTCTAAGGGAGAGTTGGCTTCCAATAAGCAACAAGTAGACCAACCAACTCAAGCCAATGTCCACACTCAACAAAGCACCCCAAAGGAGCATGACAAGCCTATTGGATTATGTACTTAGAAGCCATAAGCAATCAACAATAGAGCAAATGTCCAAGTAAAGAAGCATCCAAACTATTGGGCTAAACACACAAGAGTCATGACATTGGATAGACTTCTATTATCTCAAAAGTTGCGACTCACTTTGGTGACAATCTCTCACCTTATCTTCTTGACACTCCACTCTAGCTAACCATGCATCATTATCTCCATTCCACGAAAGCAAGAATATAAGACTAGCTTCAAGGTGTAGTGAACTCCCTAACTTACCTTCTCACATTGTAGTTCGAAAGCTTGAAGGCTTAAAAAGGGTTCCATGACCCAAACAACACAATTTGATGTTGTTGTTGTCATTTGCATCCACCACCAAGTATGCCCACATTGAAAGAAGAAGATGGAGAAGAGCTTCACCTTACCAGATCCCTCACTCTCTCGCAATCTCACAACCTCATACATAACTTCAAACTCTCTTACCATGGATGGAAAGAAGAAGAAGATGCAGAGATTCACTTTCCCTTAGTCCCCAACTCAGTACACCTCTCACTCTCTCTTTTCCTCACACTTAACAATGGAGACAAGATGTTAGAATAACAAAAGTGAATGGAAAGCTTCAATAGTTGCACTAACAAAGCTTTTGTAGCATGAATGCACCAAAAAGGTAAATACAATTGAGACCTTCCAATCTTATCTAGATCAAGATTAGGGTTAATAGGTCACTTCTCTAGGATGGCACTCCATTTGTATTATAGGGTTCACATCCCACTTTGCATTTTAGGATTTTCACAACTGTGAATTAGGGTTTGCACCCTCTTTTGGCCATCTCATCCACTTTGTGGAATTTAGGCCAATCCATCTATGAAGCATGCTTATACCTTGACTTAATTAGACCTAGCCTATGCTATTGCAATTACATATTCATGTGCACAATCCATGCAACAATTGTGAGTATGACAATTATGACTGTGGGTGATAAATACAATGTGCATAGGTGTACTGAGCCTACCTCTCACAAGATAATACAACCATGACAATAAATAATATGATGATGTGTTGTAAAAATAATATCCTTCCAAAAACAATGCCAACACTTGTGCTTTAATTGCATTTGACCTTTGACTTTGCCTTTGATTGTAACATTTCATATTTCCTATTAATATTATCCCCCTTTGAGATGAGTGCCAATCCCATGGTACTCATGTTAGAGGTAGACGTGAAAGGTTGGGATGATTAATAAGGAAGCTTTGATGGAGGAGCAATGCCTATTGTGGTGAATAATCGTGGTGGCTCTGATGATGATGATATCCTATGGATGGTACAGATGATATTGTATGTATTGTGGTAGATGATAGCAAAACTTGTAAAAGTTGGTGGTGTTGATGTTGGTATGCTAGATTGTTGATCCTTCGTGTTGGATAAAGCTTAAATGGCTAAAGAAAAGGAATTGGAGGTTGCAGAAGATGATAGATTCGGTTGTGATGAAGAAGTCACGACTCATGATTTTCCATGTACTTACAAGGTAAAACCCTTACATGCATTCATTTCTTAGGGGAGAGTACTACTATTCTATCTTGTGCACAAGACTTAGAATATTGTTAGTTTGGGAGATGGGTCGAACTCCAAGCAAGCCTAAAGTGTTCTTCCACACTTGGGGGCCCAAAACCCTATATAGATTATGGTACAAATACTATGCAAGTGCATGTGCATACATAGGATAATACTTAATTAGAAGACTATATGTCTACAATTGACGATGGTTAATAAAGCAAGGAACCTTGAACTTATGAAAATGAAAAAAAATATTATTGATGAGGGAAAATGGAGTTTTTGAAGAAGATGCAAGAGAGACACCAATCATGAGATGGACATAAGTTAGAGCCAATCCAATAAGCTCTTAAAGCACACGATTCTTCATGAGATCAACCACATGTGGTAGTTGATGGAATTGCAACATTTATGGTAAAGAATCTTTTCCACCTTGTTTTGGAGTTGAATGAGTGGTTGGTACTGAGGAAATGAGATGATGAAGGGAGAAGGGAAAAAGTGCAACTCACGGAGACAGGTCTAACCAAGGTGAGTCGAGACTCCCTATGTATATCTTGACCTTGATGTGCCCTAAGCAGAAGTGAGGGAAAATGAGAGAAAGCTAGGGGGACTAGAGATGGACCTACCAAGGTCACTAGATGCATCCAACTCGAGGACCCCTAGGTGCAATGCAGTTGTGCAGGTGAGTGCATTTTTCTTTTTCCTAAATTCTTTTTAAAAATTTACCCTATTATTCCTCTCTCTTTTTCTTGTTAAGTTTCTCATTTGTTTTTCCTTTTTTTTTCTCTTTCCTTTCTTATTACTACTATGAATGAACACATTACCATACAACTAGGCATGTGGCCTTACAAATATAAATTGATATATGAAAGATTTGAAGGTTGACCACAAATAGTAAATTTGGCCCAAATAGTGAAGTTGTGCACAAATAGTGAAGTTGTGCACTAAAGTGTACGTGTTGAAGATTGAATATTAAGCCTGGACATTAAAGGCACAATGCATCGTTATTATTGAAGAATAACTGAATTGTCGATAAAGGCTTGGGTGCTCATAGATGGGGCAATTTGAACTTCTCCCACGGAAGTGAATGACCATACTACCATCAGATATGTTATGGTTGAAGTAATTGGGATATCATGGTCAATGGATTTTTGATGCCTTTGTCTCTTGTTGGAGTCTCTTAAATGATATTGGTAGCTTGATATTTTAATGATATGCAAATTGGATACTTCTGGGACTTTAGATTTTTAGGTAAGTTTCTAATGCTAGTTCCATCATCAAATCTTAGATATTCATGGTTGGGCTTTGTCACTAATGTGATCTATCATGTTCCTACATTCACTTGGTGAAACTTTGAGAACACCATACATTGAAAAAGATAGAAAGAAGTGACAAAATATTTGCTGCACTTTACCATCGTACCAAGAACACAAGTTTAGAGCCCATACCTCTAATATGGACATTACATAATAAGATGTAGAATCGTTTGAAAAGTTGGAGGGGCTTTGGCTCTTGCTAGTGCAAAACTTTGAGCTACAAAATAAAATATATACAATACTAACTAAGATTAGTTATATATAAGAGAAATTGTTTTTATTCGATTTTGGAAATCCACCAATTATAGAAATTCAAATTATGCTCCAATTTAGTAAAAGCATCTAAGTCAGTTGGTTTGATAGCTAGTCCACAAAGGTAAGTAATCAAATAACAAAGCACGGAAGGTCATGCAAAGTGATAGACTATGTGTAATTCCTCTTAAAATCTTACCAATCAATGGATGATATTGTAGCTATGATGGCATGTCCAAATTCTGAGTGAGGATGATGAATCGTAGTGAAGTGGTCCTAGAGTAAGTTGGGTCAGATTGAAGATTAGAGATTATACCTCATTGCTCAGTCACATTGTCATCAAGTCAATGAAAAACCCACTTCTATAAGAATGATGGACCATTCTTATAGAAGTCAATTTGAGCTTTTACAAGTCTCATTGATTGGTAATAAGAATGATGGACCATTCTTATAGAAGCTAAATTGCTCAAGTTGATGGACTGCAATAAGAACTTCTATAAGTTAATGAGAAAACCACTTCTACAAGAATGGGCTCAAGAAATCACAATTATGCGCAAGTTGACCAGTTAGTTGATCAAGTACTAATTGGTCTTTGACTTTGGTCACAATAGCATAATAAGGAATTAGTTGCTATGACTACAATTGCTTTTGAGAGAGGGTCTTAGTATCCTCGGCTTGAACTAGGAGGCTTTTGTGAAACAAGTGTTCAATCACTCTCTTCCCAATCGGAATGTGGCAAGGCCCAAATCAATCATTGCAAATAGCTTGCCATAAGTAGTGAATATGGAGTCGAATTTGATAGCCATTCTGCTTTAGAGGAATCACTCTTTTTTTTTTGGGGGGGTGGGGGGGGAGGGTCAAATCAGTAGTAGCCATGCTACTCAAAGACTATTAAAATAAAGAGTCCATATGAGTAGGCACATTAAGCTTTGTGGCACTAATCAATGAGTGGCTTTAGGCAACCTCCTCTAAATTAATTTAGAGTTTATTTGGCTTGAATTGGTTTAATTAGTGGGTGGATTTAGTAGGGACATTAGTAGCTCTAGGATTAGGATCTAGAGTCTTAAGCACAATGCTTCTTGCTACTATGTCTTTGTTAGTTGAAGTTTTATGTACATGACATTGCTTCACATCATTTGATGAACATTCATTCTGTGTGGTAGCAGAAGCAAAGACTTTGGAATAAACCATTCATACAAATCAGGTTTGTATTTAAGAGAAGCATATATACTAAGAATTTGTGAGTCTCAAGTGATGCAAAAGACACATCTAATGATATCAAGGGTTGTGTTATCTTATCCTAATTGACTTGCAACATGTAGCTATTTGTTCAAAAGGATTTTGTCACACAAGGGATTCTTTTGGGTAAGTTTAGAAAGGTTGACATCACAAAAAATTGCAAGGAGTCTCAAGGATCCAAGGGCCACATATATGAGATCATGCATTGAAGTCTAGAGGGCCTTTCTTTGCTTAGTAATAGGCATTAGGTGGTTGTCATATATTGTAGCTAGATCCTAGCTAAAATGCCATTTTTGCTCAAATGCATCACGTCCTTCTACTTTCTAGCCAATGCTACAACTTTCTCCTTGCTTATCTTATAATGCCCAGTTGTGGAACACAGGAATTAAGCAATACTTCACTTGCTCACCCTTGGTGATTTGCTTCATGACTTCTCTCACAATTTTTGGATAACATCAATAGATTTGTTCTTGCTTTACCCATGTCAAAGGCCTTTGTAAGAGATTATCATACTCTTCAATTTGAATTCCAATGTTGGCATGAATATATGCATGAGCAAGTAATAACATTTTGTCTTCTGATTCCTTCTGATGCTCAACCTCCACTTGATCTTCCTGTTACGCTAGCTTACCTAACTTCTTTGTGAGAGATGGCTTAGGCTTCAAGTAAGCTAGGATTTTAGGCCAAGAAGAACATGTATTGTGAATCATTAGATTCATTGGGCTCTTTTTGCTAAAGTTCATGTTCCTTTGTGAGGCAGGTGCATGAGAGGCTTATGCCTTTAGGTGAAGTGATAGTCTTGGTCGCAAAGCTGAAGGATGTGACCATGTGGTTTCCACTTTTTTAGAATTGGAAGTAGTAACTTCTAATTTAGTGGATTAGTCAATCTTTTCAATAAAAGGTGACTTCATACTTGGATCCATGGAATGATTGGAAGTAGTCTCAATTTTAGTATTTCTACCTGTGCTTTGAACAATGATCTTAGAGGGAGGTTGTTGCTCATTAGATGTTTTCTTGGCTATTAGTTGTGGATCCTTTTTAGTGGATTAAGCTGTTGCATTATCTTGTTGTTGTTGGATCTTTTATTTAGGCTTAGGCGACAAAGGCTCTTTTTTCCTGAGAGACTTTGACTACTTGGATAGTTCAGCAACATCCTTGGGTTGTTGCTTATTAAGACTAGATGGATCTATCTTCTCCTTTGTTGGATTGCCTCCTTCATCTCGAGCAATGCCACTAGTATGTGACTTATTTTTTCTTTTATCTTGGATTAATGACTTCTCCTACACCATAGGTTCCTCACATGGATTAGCGATTGCCTTATGATGTTGTACATCCAAGATTGTAGACTCAAGTGTCCTTTCTTGATAGATAAGAAATAACTTTTCAATCTCAAAGACTAGCTTCTTGGTCTTGATTGTACTGGTTTTGTCTTGTCATTTTTCTTAGTCCTTGACCTAGACTTATGTTTGGATTGCTTTCTCTTTCTTATTGATTATGATGGGACTTGGGCTATCATCAACATAGGTGGTTGTGCAAGTGGTTTTAACAGCCATATCTAACAAGTTCATGTATAAAATCCTTAAGCACATAAAAATGCTTTGGGAATCCATCATAGCTTTGTGTTAAATCTTTGTCTATGCTTCCAATTATATGCCCTAGGTGTCCTCTATCTTGTAGATACAATTTTATTATCGATAGCTTTAGTAGCTATTGAGTTGTTATGTTGGTTCCAAGAGGATTTCTATTTACGAGTAGTTCCCTCTTGCCCTCATGTGCCTTGAGTAGTTCCTTCAAAAATCATTTGGTTGTCCTCACTAAGGCTCCTAGTTGAGTTTGAGTTAGGCTTCTTCCCTTTCCCTAGAGAAGAGACAAGGTCACCTTTGTTGAAAGCAGTGATTAGCTTGATGCTTGGCAAGCTCAAGTATATCCAATGTGCTACATAGTTCACTTTGTGTTTGGTTTACACTTGAAATGTCTTTCAACTAGAACTTCCTTTCCCATATCTTCCTGATTTGGGAGGACATATAACATGAGGTGTATGATTTTAGTCTCTTTAGTCAAGAGACACTTGCACCTTCCTAGGAGAGAATATGGTGACCCTCCATATTGTTTAATAGCTGCATTTGTCATAATGAGATGAAGTTGACTGATCTCATTCCAAATTTTATAATGTGAACCTTTGCCAACGAGAGCATCATTGTTGTTAGTAGTTAGTCTAACCCTATGGGATGCTCGAGGTATCAACTCATCATCTTTCAGGTCAATGTTTGTGGCTTTGACCTTGCAGATGTTAGCCTATGTTGAATGGTGCTACTATGCAATGCAAGGATGGGGCTCCTAAATGCAATTGAAATGCATGTATCGCTAGTGTGTGGATATTAAGTTCATGTCCTATGGTGTGGTGAATAGCATGGTTTAGAGTTGGATGATGGTGTACAAGGGTATGTGTTCGTGTAAATAGGTGTAAGATGGTAAGTGTATGAGTGAATGTGGACGAGCCGTAGTGGATGAAAGGTTATGATGAGAGCTAGTGGACAAAAGCTTGTGACGAGAGCTAGTGATGAGAGCTAGTGATGAGAAGTTGTGAGATGAGAGGGTATGACAAAAGCTTGTGATGAAAGCTTGTGACACTATGTTGTGATGAGCAAGTATGATGAAAGGTTGTGAGGAGAGCTTATGATGAGAGGTTGTGATGAGGGTATGATGAGAGCTTATGTCAAGAACTAGTGATAAGAGTTTGTGACAAGAGTGTATGACGAGAGCTTGTGATAAGTGGTGTGTGTTGGGGGGGGGCGAATTTTTTGGGGGCGGGGGCGGGGGAGGGGTGGGGTGGTGTGTGTTGAGGGGGGGGCGAAATTTGGAGGGGGGGAAGGGGAGGGGTGGTGTGGTGTGTGTTGAGGGGGGGGGGGGGGGGGGGGGGGGGATTTTTGAGGGGGGGGAGGGGTGGTGTGGTGTGTGTTGAGGGGGGGAGGGGGGGGGGGAGGGGTGGTGTGGGGTGGTGTGTGTTGAGGGGGGGGGGGGGGGGTGGGGTGGGGTGGTGTGGCGTGGTGTGTGTTGAGGGGGGGGGGGGGGGGGCGAATTTTTGGGGGGGGAAGGGGCGAAATTTGGACGGGGGGGGCGAATTTTTTGGGGGGGGGGAGGGGTGGGGTGGTGTGTGTTGAGGGGAAGGCGAAATTTGGAGGGGGGGAAGGGGAGGGGTGGTGTGGTGTGGTGTGGTGTCGTGTGTGTTGAGGGGGGTGGCCGAATTTTTTTTGGGGGGAAGGTGGAGTGGTGTGTGTTGGGGGGGGGGTGGGGTGGTGTGTGTTGAGGGGGGAGGGGTGGGAAATTTTTGGGGGGGGGCAATTTTTGGAGGGGGGGGGGAGGGGTGGTGTGATGTGGTGTGTGTTGAGGGGGGGGGGGATTTTTGAGGGGGGGGGGGGAGGGGTGGTGTGGTGTGTGTTGAGGGGGGGGCGGGGAATTTTTGAGGGGGGGGGAGGGGTTGTGTGGTGTGTGTTGGGGGGGGGGGGTGGGGTGGTGTGTGTTGAGGGGGGGGGGGGGGGGGGGGGGAGATTGAGTTTTTTTTTGGGAGTTGTTCTCAAATTCCTTCAATACACATTATCAATCACACAGAATAGGCAAGATGCATCTACAATATTGATGCACGAATTGTTTATGTAAGAAGCGTCGAGTTTTGAGTTTTGCATTTTATGGTTTTGTGGTTTGCACTTTGGTATTGTTTTTGCTTCAATACACACACAACCAAACAATCATGACAAGCATAATGTATCATTAAATCCACAGTTTAAGCAATAAAAGTTTGAGTTTTGAGTTTTGCATTTTTACGTTTTTGTGGGTATGTGTGCATGTTTTTTTAAATTTTATATAATTGAGTTTGAGTTTTGTGTGTTTCTTCAACTCTAACAAATCTAATCTTTCTAATCTCAATCAAATGAACTGGTTCTTTTTTATTTGATCTTCTTAAACTAGTCGCATGTGTTTCGGAGTATGCAAGTTGAGAACCTAGATTATCGATATTCCCTCAATCCTATCCACACTAAAGTAGACAAGTCTCCTATTTCATCACATGGTAGGAGTGTGAGAACCTCAACAAATGCACCATATCTTGTCCCGACAATGGAACCAAAATGTTACGCTAAATATACAATAGTCATGCCATTGGCAAAATTTTATTATTTTTAGAAGCTACAACTCACTTTAATGACAACATCTCACCTTGTCTTCTCAATAGTCCACTCTAGCTAACCATGCATCATTCTCTCCAACCCAAGAAAGCAAAAATACAAGACTAGCTTTGAGGTGTAGTGAACTCACCAACTTACCTTCCCATGTTGTAGTCTAAAAGCTCAAAGACTCAAAGATGGTTCTAAAGCCCAACTAGCACAATATGATACCTTGCTCCTTTGCATTCAGCACTAGGTAAGCCAATGTTGAAAGAAGAAGGATAGAAAGAAGACAGAGAAGAGTTTCACCTCACACCAGCTCCCTCACTCTCTTGCAATCTTACAACCTTGCACACTCAAGACCACTTTCCATGGATGTGATATGATTATATATTTAGGATAGTGGAACCTGCCTCTGAAGGTTACGGGCATGTGGAGGCTAGAGTGAAAGGTGAGTAGAAGGTGAAAGCACAAGCGGAAACAAGAGCCATATAGGCCCTCTCATCATCTGACTGTGGACAATTGACCTGACTAACCTTTACATGAGAAGATAAAAGAAAGCCAATAGGCATACCATCCTGCATATAGAATCGCTCAAGTACTCTGTAAATGTACTCCTTTTGGGACAAGTAGAGAAGTCCCTTAGAATGATTGCATGTAATGCATATACCAAGCATGTGTAAGGCATGTCCCATGTCCTTCATCTCAAAGCTTTTCTTGAGCCGAGTCTTTAAAGCATCCATCATAGCATAAGCACTCCTAGTAATAAGCATATCATCAACTTGTGATACCACTCCCTAGATGCCTGCTTAAGCCCAGAAAAACTCTTCTTCAATTTGCACACTAGGTGTTCCTTGCCTTTCTCTAGAAAGCCCTTAGGCTCCTACATATAAATGTCCTCATGCAAGTGTCAATGTAGAAAAGCCATCTTAACATACATTTGATAAAGATCCAATTCCAAATGAGCAACCAAGGCTAAGACCAAGTGAAGGATAGTCATCTTGACCACAAAGAGAGAAGAACTCATCAAAATATTTCCCTTTTCTTGCTTAAATCCATTAGCAAACAATCTAGCCTTACATGCTAGCTTAGGGTGACCATGGCTAATCTTCAACTTGTACACCCACTTGTATGAAAATGCATGCTTTCCATCAGGCAAGGAAACTAAGTCCCGTATAAATTCTTCTCTAATAAATCAAACTCAGATTACATAGCCCTTTCCCAAGAGTGAGAATCGCATCTACAAACAGTCTCCTCATAGGTAAGTGGCTTAGTAGAATCAGTCATAGCATGGCATAATCTATAGAGGGCTCATAGCCATTAGGAGGATGTGAAGATCTAGCACAGTGCCCCTTAAAACTGGATGGGGGACAAGGATGTCATGTCCTCTCTGCACAACAAGTGGTTCCTGGGCCACTACATCATCAATAACTACAGCATGTTATCTCATTGCAGTTGGTTTTACTGTGATAGGAGGCTCCTTCTAGAAGATTACCATGTGTACCTCAATCAACTGCTTTGGTTTCATATGCATCTTATCCTCATGGAAAATAAAATCATGGTTGTGGATAACCTTTTGAGCCTACAGATCCCAAAGACAATAGCCCATATCACGTACATCCCCATATCCAAGAAAGATACATTTAATGGACTTTGGATCCAACTTATTGTGCTTGTCTTTGAGAATATGGCACAAAACTTCACATCCAAAGACCTACAAGTGTGCATGCAAGGGAGGTTTCCCATACCATACCTCCTCTACAATCTACCACCAAGAGCACTATATGGGGATCTATTAATGAGATGCAAAATGATGATAACTGCCTTAGCCCAAAATTACTATGGTAAGCCTACCTGGTTAAGTATACTACAAACTCTTTTTTAAATACTGATGTTCATATGCTCTGTAATACCATTCTAAGGTGGGATGTATGGGGTGATCAATTGATGGTTGATATCCCTCTCATCACATAGTTGTTCAAAAACCTTCATGACATATTCATCCCCATTATTAGATTGTAGGTATTTCAATCTATATCTAGATTGGTTCTCAACCATGGCAAAAGCATTGAAATATAGACAAAACATCCAATTTCTGCTTAATAGGATAGGCCCAAACCTTATGCAAATAAGCATCTATGAATGTAACAAAATACTTCATGCTACCCAAGAATGGGCAAGAGCCACAAACATTTGAATATAAAAGAGCTAAAGGCTCATCTACATGCATAGAACTAGACTTATAATGTGAATTACAAGTTTGCCTAACATAAAGACAATGATCACATGAATCAAAATAAGAATAATCCAATGGTGGGAGATACTCCAAATATGTTCATACTTTGATTCCTTTCAAAGACACATGTCTAAGGCAACAATGCCATAAAGATACATGTGGAAGATTGGTCACATCTAATATATGGTCAATAGACCTAGAAACAAGCAAAGGGTAGAGGCAGACAACCTTAACACCTTTAGCAAAAATAAGGCTACCATGGGTGATCTTCCATGAAAAATCACCAAAGGATACATAGTATTTGTCATCATCCAACAGTTCAATTGAAATAAGGATTTTTATTAAAGCTAGACATGAGGTACATCCTGAAGCACAGAAGGAGCATCGGTACCAAACTATAGTCTAACATTACCTATACCAATGATATCCAATGCAATGTAATCTCCCAATCTAACAAAAGTTGTAATAGTATGGTAGCTATGAAACCAATGGTGATGTGAGATAACATGGATCGAAGCCCCTAAATCAAGAAGTCAATGTTGAGAGTGAGTGGAGGGCGCATCAGTCAATTGAGTGGCATCAAGAGATGAAGTTGCAAGAATGTGGTCATTAGAAATATACTCCAATGCATTTATCTCCTCAATCTTCATATAGACTTAAGTACAATCTTGGTGTGGACTTTACATTTTCCTTTACTTTCCCCATGTCTTTCTCATTGAGCTTGTCATTGTGCATTTTATGGCACTGTGGCCTAATGTGACCATGTTGTTCACAATAATGACATGTCAAAGAGGACTTATGACTATGGGACTTACTACGGGACTGTCCACCAAGCTAAGACTTGCCTTTGTTGAGTTGCAAGTCTCGATCACAGTTATTATTACCATTTTCACCATTTTTGACTCTAACAGTAAGTGCATGAAATGTCCAGACTGCATCAATATTCTTCATGTTTACTTTACTTCTTTTGTGAGTAAATTACTCTCTATATCACTACATTTAAAACCACCCTCAGGGGGATTAGCACTCGTAGTAGTATGAAATGTATCCCATGATTCTCGTAGTATGACAAGCAGGAAAAATATATTTAAATTATCTTCAAACTTGCTGTCTTGTGAGATAAGCAGGCTGAAAATAGAGTGGAACTCATTCAAATGAGTAGACATGGGGTGCGCTCCTTCATGCAAAGATCCACAAGATTTTTCAACCAATACAGCTAAGGTGCATGGCTCTACTTGTTATCAAAATCAAGGATCTTCTTCTATAACTTATATACACCACCCTCATATAGAGATTATATCGAAATACACATGGTTAGACAAAGATAGTATGATAGTGGACTTGCATAACTCATCAAACTCATCCCAATCATCTCTATCCCAACCTTCTAGCATTATGTCCTTTGTTTTCAATGGTCTAACTTGCTTCTTCTATACCAATACTTGGCATATTTGCATCTTCCAGTATTAGAAGTTATTACTATCAAGCTTTTCAAAGTTGAAAATAGCACTATCAATTGATGCATGAGAAGCACTTGCCATAATGACAACGAACAATTGCAAATGATGAGAGTATAGGTTGCTATAATTACAACAAAATAGACCCAAAACTAAGCCAAAAGGATGGACAAATGGTGGAAACAAAAGTGTATGCACATGTCCACAAATAGTATGTAGTAGAGTTCTCAGACAAGGTGTTTGCACTTAAAGAAATTGCTCATAAATAGTATGTAGTATGTAGTAGAGTTCTCAAACAAGGTGTTTTCTCTTAGAGAAATTGCTCATAAATAGTATTCAGCATTTTTATCCATAAAACTATAGTACATGACCATAAATTAGTAGAAAAATGACCAATGGAGTAAGCTCCCATTGCCAGAAATATTCAAATAACAATGCAACATACATAGAATACAACTAGTTGTGTAGCAATCGAGTACCAAGAATTGTCAAAGCATACAAAATGTCACATACATAGATGCATACAACCAATACATATCAAGCATTTTTCCACTAACAACCCATCGACAATGATAGGTACTAGGTAGCCAAATTCTCAAAATCAAATTAGCCCACAAGAGCCATAATTTGCAAGAATAGTATATGCTTATATCAACTGAGCATATACATGACCAAGAGACTCCTATTTTCTCTAAATTATCAAGCTCTAAAAAGTAGATAGAAGTGTCTCCCATTGGAAGAAAATCTAGATCATTAAAGAACACAAGGCTCAATGCATCAAGCATATAACATTCAGGAAGCCCAAGTGCATAAATGATATATTCGAGAGCATATACATCCATTATGTCTTCAATTTGCAAGTGAAGAATCACTAAAGCAAATGGCTAACATCAAAATACATCCAAAACAACTCAAATCCAAGATTCAGAGGCCACCATAAACATATCCGAGCATTAACATAAGCATATAGAAGACTCGAATAGCATGTAGACATGCAATACATGAAGTTTTGTAACTTATAAGCTTACTGTCTAAACCAAAACAATTATGTTTTGTGTAAAATAGAGAATTGAAAATTGTACATAATAAACTTTATGAGTGCTCATGTCTATATTTATTGTCACGCTCTTTATTTCTAGCTATAGAATACCTCAATCCAATATTGTATGCAAAAATTATGTATGAAAGTGTTGTCAAGCTGCCATAGTTGTCCATGACTTCTGTAGCATACTATGTATCCACTTAAGATAGATAGAATGACTACTTCTTAGCTCAGTGAGTACTCAACAAGGCTTAACTAAGTCCTTGAAAGCTCTTGAACTAGCCTAGAACAAATGCTAAAGGTAGGGAAGTAAATGCATACCTCAAATGGACTAAAATGGGTTTGCCATGAAAGCTTAAGTCAAGCTCTCTTCTTGGGCTGAATTAAGTGATGATGAAGCTCCTCAGATATCCACTTTGATACTAATTGAAAGTTGAGTGGAAGGTGGAAGCAAGAGCTATAAAGCTTCAAGCAAATAAGAGAGAGACTAGTGAGTGGGAACTCTAATAGTCACAATGTGTGACCCACCTTTCCTTATTCTATTGTTACTAAAAGAATAAAGAATAAAGTGATAGTGAGGAGTGCCCACCACTTGCAATGTACAGGTTTGTAGGTATTGTATACAACTAAATGTAGGTAGCCATGCACATGCAACCTTTAACCCCTAATATAGAGTTAGATTCCTATTTGGATACATCACATTTTGAGTGCCTTGAGAGGTGAAATTGCTACTAAATAGGCCCTTTATTGAAGAAGAGCATGAATTCATTGTTCATAGGATGAAAAAGAAAGAAGGCCCCTAGCATAGATGGGTACCCTATGGAATTCTTTCAAGTTTCCTTGAAAGAACTAGCCAAGTGTTAACCCCAGCCTAAGACGGAAGAAAAAAGAAGTAAAATACGGATGCAATGGAAGAAGCAACACGGTGGAGAACAAGCAAGGCACAAGGGTGGCCTCCTAAAAAATCAAGTCAAAGGCAAAAAGCACATGTTTAAATGCAAGGCGCCCTAAAAACTGTTGTAAAAGAGTGCCAGGCTCCCTCCTGTGCAAAATGTAAGAGATAGGTGGGCATAGGCTAAAGAATAGGGCAAATAGAATGGAAATGGAAAAGGGGACCTTGCCATAATGGTTGGTCATGTAAAAAAGGGATGGGTACCCAAGGGATTTTAAGGCATCTATATAAACTCCAAAAATTGAAGGAGAACTCATTCTTTGGTGTCGGAGCTTGAGTTAGATAGGAGGTTTTGGGTTTTTAATCCATGCTACAAGTAAGTATTTTTGGTTTTTGATGATTAGTTGAGTGGGAGAAATCATTTCAGTACTTTACTTTTGATTTTTGTTGCATTTAGAGTAGGTTAGGATCGAGAAATTGAAGTGAAAAGCTTAGGGTTTGTTGCTATAAAACAGGCCCAAACAAAGGCATGAACATGAAAAAAATGGAAAAAATGAGTGCTTAGATGTGTTGGAATTGCAAGGGGAGTGATTGGGAAGATTAAGGTTGTGCCCAACAAGGGTTTGAGACCTCGAGAGGCAAGGGAAAGCCTCATCTGCAATCCTAGCTTTGAGAGAGAGAGAGAGAGAGAGAGAGAGAGAGAGAGAGAGAGAGAGAGAGAGAGAGAGAGAGAGAGAGAGAGAGAGAGAGAGAGAGAGAGAGAGAGAGAGAGAGAGAGAGAGAGAGAGAGAGAGAGAGAGAGAGAGAGAGAGAGAGAGAGAGAGAGAGAGAGAGAGAGAGAGAGAGCTTGGAGGCCATGAGCTTATGTTGGATCAATCAGAGCGTACTGGAGTTTTTTGTGAGATTTAGGTATATGAGGTCCTTGCCCTACACCCATATTTGATTTTTGGAAAGTCTTGTTAGCTATCATAGCTCGAGTCGCTTGATTTGGATCAAATTGTAGTTGAAAGTGCATTTCGGCCATCGGAATCAAACATGCTTACCAATGTCCAATTCTGCAGAATCAAACACTCGGACCAAATGCCTTGTCCGATTTCAAAAATCGGACTACTAGAATCAGACTCTACCACGTCACCACTCGGATCATCTCATCCTATCCGATTCCGAGAATCGGACATGTGAGAATTGGACCCACTAGCTGCAACCCATCCGCGATCCCAAAAATTGAACATATCCAAATCAGACTAGCCACCCTGTCCAATCAGACACACCCTATCCAATTGTGACAATCAGACCTACTTGAATCGAACTAAACCAAATCGGACCATTGGTAAATCGAACGTCCGATTTTTAGAATTGGACCCTGCACGATCCGACACACCCTGACATAAAAATTTGGGAGCTTGACACATCCTGGACGATGTAGAGCACGACCCACACCTGGAGAATTCACCGAATGCCTTACAAGTAGTTTCAGATCTAGAAATTGCAGTCGAACGGTCATGAACAATGTTGACGCACTTAATAGCAAATTCGACACACTTAGAGCTGTAGGCTGATTAGCAGACCCCCAACTTGACTTTGAGCAAACTGAATGACATTGGTCCTAGCAAGCAACAAGAAAGGCCAGGAACCAAGCTTAGAGCCCCATCAGGTCATGAACACAAGCGGAGTGTGAAGCTGAATAGTCATCTTGTCTTCACACTCGTACTATTTTCCTTGAAGTATACTTAATAAAAGCTAAAAACTTGATTGCGCACAGTGCACAGAAAAGAGCACACACACACACACACACACACACACACAAAGTGACTGGAATTGAGAATTGCTTGTGATTAGCGAGGAACTCACTCAGACGTAATAACGTGAAAGAACCCACCAGTAGGAGAAGACCTTGAGACATAGCTGGGTGATTGAAACCCCATGCGTAGGACCAAGCTGAAAACGCAACAGAGAAGCCAGGCGCAACAAGGATAGACTCCATCGGAGAAGTGGATCTACCCGACCTAATCAATCTCATCGATAACTTGGTGGAGCATGAGACTGCATATATGGCAGAGACCAGCCCAGATCGTAGATGTAATGAGGAGCTTGATCTAGGAGGTTTCCCATAGAAGATCTAGAATGAATATGATGCAACTCAGCTGGACCACCATGGCAGACCTGTGGAGGAGCTTGATCTGGGAGGTTTCCCAAAGAAGATCTAGAATGAATATGATGCTCAAACTTGGGACTACCATGGCAAACCTGTGGAGGCTATCATAGCAGATCTCGAAGAAGAAAGAAAGCTAGCACGCAAGGTTTTGCAGGGCATAGTGGCTTATAACTAGGATCAACAGAATAGGAGCTTATGCTAGAACATGAAAATGTGAGAGATCTAGCGAGTGCTAGCCTTAGTGAGCAGAAATCGGACATGACCAAACACAGAGAAAGAGAGAGCACTAGAAGGAGACCTCACGCTGAGTGAGCTTCTAATGAAGCGATTGCTAGATAACAAGGTAGGAGAGAAAACTGCTATTACACTAGCAACGTCGCTACTCTGAGGACTAGGTGTTAACTAGGGCTCCAAGAACTAATAAAAAATCCTCGTTGTCATGAAGCAACTGGATAAATACTAGCTGAATGATGACTTGTACAGCTTTGTGGAGTAGTTCAAGCAGGTTTGCAAGGCCAACAGCCTCACCGACCTTACTCAATGCTCGCAAGCATTCGATCTATGCTTAGGCTATAAGCGAAGGACTTGGTACACAAGTCTAGATGCTATTGAGCAAGCCAACTTCAATAGCCTTAAAAATCTCTTCATGAAGAGATTCTCTGAGCTAGGGTACTTCAATAACCTACTAATGCAGTTGATGAATGTCAAGCAGAGGGATAAGGAAGATATTCGGGATTACGTGACCCATGTGAGGAGTCTCTTTAAGAGAATCCCAACTGGCGAGTGACCAACCAAAAGAGTGATGTTTGCAGTATTCATTAATGGAATACGAAGCGAAGAGCTCTACAAGGCCTTGGTAGGTAACTCAAGTTTACAATGAGACGTGTTGGCTAGGGTCTTTGAAGAGGCCATTAGAGTGGATGAGCAACTTAAGGAGAGAAGCTCCAGGGGCTTGAATCCAAAGGAGACTACCTCTAGGAATTTCGAGAGAGTTTCAACAACAAGCAAAAGATCAGGCCCAAGTACTCAGGATAAAGGAAAGGGCACTTACTCAAGCCAGGAGCTAGCGGAGATGAAGATGGAGCTAGCCCTCACGTCCAATGCGTATATTGTGGTGAAAACCACCTGCTAGCTGAGTGTCAGGACCCTAAGTCCCGACCTTGCACCAAATTGCAGTAGGTTTGGCTATGATAGCATGCATTGCAGATTGCTAAGGAGACTCCCGTACTCGCAACAATACAATCAACCTTACCTAGTGAATAGGCTGCCAAACTTCTTCAAAAGGGGAGTCCCATTGGCTCTCCTGGCACCCAATGATGCCAAGCTAGCAATTCCTAGGATGGAGATAAACCCTATGAGCATACCTAGACTACTTGGATCTTACTACATGACCCATCCACCAAGTGACGCTCCAGTTCACTACGTGGAGGAACCGAACGACGAAGAGCCTTACGTGCATCCTTACATCTCATATGAGGAAGAGGGCAATGCAATCCTTATAGACTACAACCAGTACTAGTGATGTCGTTAGGTAGAGAAATAGGTAGAGGCTTAGGATGGTAGACCCAAGAGCGAATCACGTGTTGGACTTGCAGTCACCCAGGACATGTCTCTTCACGCTGCCCCAAAAGGGAGCAAGCAAATCGAGACAAGGTTGATCCAAGATGCACTAAATGCAGAATCACACATCTCTTTGTTAATTGCCCTAGACGAAAGCCATCCTCTAATTTGGCAAATGAGCCATTAGTCCCATTGGGGTTGTTCGATGTCAAGACGCTCGACGGGGAGGCCACGCCTATCCCGTTGCATGCTATGACCTATGCACAGACAAAGCAGGTGGGCAGGAAAAAAGAAGAAACCAGATGTAAGGGTCATGCTAAAAATGAAAAGTGCTACAATGTTGCTTGTTGTTGGAAAGAAAGTGATAGACGCAGAAGTAGAAATGTCAGCTCCAAGGACGGCTAAGAAGTGCGAAGGTCAGGAGTACCCCAACCCAAAGTGGCGACTCAAAGCCATAAAAAAAGTGAAGGAGTGGGTGAAAGAATCCTAGGAGCACTTAAAAGACGCTGAGTCCATATTGGAAGATGAGATTGATGATCTCTCAAGCATAGGCATGCCAATGTCGCCTCCACGACCAAAATCGAGAGATATAACTACACCACAAGTAGTGCTGCTTAGACAAAGCCTAAACGTTACGGGCCAGTGAATTAGTCAAGGCCATTGGCCAGGAAATGCAGAGATAGGAGAGCGGCAAGCAACTAGCAACCTCCTCACCATACTATTGACCACGCTCGTGACGCTAAGCTTAGGAGATCTACTAAGGCAACATTTGCCGTTGTGGCAAGAGTGCTGAAACAGTGGGTTTGAGGAGTCAATGGAGCAAGCTGCCGGTGACTTGCACAAACATGATGTAGAGACACAGATACCGAGTCTAACGCTACACTCAGTGCCAAAATCCTTACACATCAATGCTTCTTGGGAGGGCACTGAAATGCATGCTGTCTTGCCGGTCTTAGCTCTAGGCGATATCACAAGGAAAGGAATTGTAGACACGGGAGCGAGAGTCAATGTGCTGAGTCATTTAGAGCTCCAGACCTGGGGTAACCCACCAGTCGCGCGAGACGGCCAGGTTTAACATCACACTGACTAATGGAATGAAAGTGACACCATTTGGCATGTTAAAGAATTGACCAGTAAAGATCACAAGAGTCCAATTCTCGGTTGATTTTATAGTCATGAAGAGAGTGGACTATGACATCCTACCAGGCCGCCGACCTTGGATGTGCAATGCGAGAGCCATAGAAGACTGGGGCAACGGTCTAATCTTCCTAGACAATCAAACTGAAGTTGTAAGAGTAGAGAAGACCACACCAATCGACCTAGATGCCATCTCCACTATGTTGAAGGGTGACAACCAGAATATAAAATCTTATGGGTCACTGACTAAGTATATCCCTTGCCTTGAGGACGAGCGAGACTGGATGTATGTCCTTGCTACAATCGACTTGCCATTATCAGACAATGAAGAATACAAGCAAGCTGCTAAGGGTGTTAGCAAGACCCGAGGAGAGCCCTCAGTTGCCAATCTGCATGATGGCTAGGAGCGCGTAGAGAAGGCCCAACCTTGTCATATTCCAAGTGCTGAACAACAAGCGAGAGCTCCATGGGATCTTGGAGCACCTGACCAACAAGTTAGCTGGTAACCCATCAGCAAACCTTAAACAACTCGAAGATCTCTTGAACAGACCTAAGTAGTGATGGACCAAAGTGCACGACTTAAACTTGATATACAATTGGGCCTTCGTCACCGCAACGAGAAGGACGAGATGTATCAAGACTGAGGAGATGATGAACAGTCAGACGAAGATAGCTCTAACGATGAATATGAGGATTGTTGTTCCTTTAGTGAGGAGAGTGAAGAGGAAATTGACAGGATAGAATATAACATTGAGGGACAGGTGATAGAGCAAATACGAGCAGACTCCAAACCACGCAAGGAAAATGCCTTTAGAATTGAAAGAGGAGTCATATGCATGGATTGCGATCACACTGGTCAGAGCACGAAGGTGTAATAGACTTTGAGTAAGTAGGCCTAGCCCTACCAAGTGCCATGCCATTGCTTAGGATGGATTCGCCATCGGAGCTACGACCATTGGGAGAGACTCCCTCTTCTAGCGAAGACAAAGGACTTGATTTCGAATCGGAAGTAAGCTCAGATAGTGATCTCGAATACCTCGACCTTCTAAGACTAGATGCACCAAAGGGGACTTACTCATTCACCTAAGGCACAAAAGGTTAAAGGTGTCATTTGGATCTTACACAAAAGCTTATAAGCGTGGACCCCCTCTATCACATGCTTATATGTAATTATATATATGAGGAACTAAAGTCAAAGCAGCTTTTGGAAGCTATTTTTATAATTTCAATAAATCCCAAAGGAAAGTGAATTTCAAGAAAATTCCCACGCATCCCGATTGGTGTCAACCTGGCCTACAAAGTTGCAGAAGAAACTTTTTTTAGATTCTTGACCGATTTGAAGTTACGAAGGTGCAGACTACTGGCTACATGCAATTTTCTTCTCTTTTTCACAACATCAGCTTCCTATTTTATCCTTGTCTATCACCACCCTTGGCTTCTTGCATGATGACCAAGGTGGAGACTTGTCCCATCTACTATTCTCCATATTTTCAAAGATGCCATACATCATCTAGGATTATGTTAATAAAAAAGATTAGCTTAATTTAATCCCTCATGGAGGCTATATAAGAAGCCCATGGAGATGCAAAGAAACACAATGTCAAGCACACAAGAGCACTCTAGAATACCTTCATGCTAGTTCATCTCTTTGAGGTAAGCTATGAGCGAGTCTCTTTTATTATATAGCATAATGGCAAGCTTCCTCTACCTCTTCTCCTCTTGTCTCTCTCTCTTCTCATCTCTCTCTCTCTCTCTCTCTCTCTCATATTCTAATATGTTGTCTAAATCATATGTACTCTCTTCTAATTCTCCCTTTACATTCATACTTAAACTTATTAAGTAAGACTTGGCATATGCTCTATTGGTGGAAAATCCTTATTTTCTCATGTTATATATATGTTCATGGGAGAATTTAGGAGCCATCACCTCTCTTAACCTTCCATCATCTTCATTTCCATTAATATCGGCTACAAATTCTCTCTTGTAAAGTTGTATTTTTGGTTCTTTCCATTCTCTTTGAGGAAAGGGATGTCCTAGCCCACCGTTGGCTAGATGGTGCCCCTCTTTACCTCTCTTAGTGAGGATTGGAGGCTGGGTGGGTAAGAGGCAACCCATTCATCTTTTCAGCCCTTATTTTTGGTGCCCCTGCTAAGGAGTTCTCAAGCTACGCTCTACAATTTCTATGAAGAAAGAAACATCTAAGGAGTTGTCCTCTTATTCAATGAGTGTTTGTCAAGGGATTACTAAGGATAAATCTTCATCAAACCCTATTCAAGGGATTCATGCATAAATGAGTACTCATATTTTCTACAACTTTCAATCGGTTCAAAACATTAGGGTGGATGTGTGTATTATTAGAAAGATACATTTTCAACAAAGGTTGGTCTTCTATTTTGGAGCTAAGAGGTTGAGAGAGATCTTGTTGTCCCCTAATCCCATAATATTTCCTATTTTGGATTATAACATCTCATTTAATGCACATATTCATTCTACTCTAAATGCATTTCATGAACCATAGGGATTTGTACGGACCTATCCGTCCTCTTGCTAGGCAAACTGTGCACATAATAGTTAGCACAAAGCTCAGGTTCTAAAATATCATAAGGGGCTTATTGGGCCCTCGTCATCTTGCTGAAATTAATGCATCTATGAATCCATTTATTCTACCCTTAATAAGATATGACTTGGGCCTAGATGTGTTCATCTTTGTTTTGTATTGAGCTAGATCAATATCTTCCTATCATGGCTTTTCCAAGCTTTTTTGGGCACAAAGGGGAGAAAGCTCTAGACTTTTTAGATGACTTAGAAATGGCCTTCCTAGTCAGAGGCCGGGATGATGAAACAACCAAAGTACGGCATTCTCTTTAGTTCTAAAGGGTGATGCTCGAGTGTGGTATCAAGCTTTCCTGGAGGCTATAAGGGGTAACTGGGAGGATCTCAAGACTGCATTCTTGCACGAGTACTAAGATACAAATCTGGTCGGACTCCACCCTCTACTAAGGGAGAAGGTCAAAGGCAAGTTTCCCACATCCTATGAAGAATCAATCACTTATGCTAGGGAGAAAGATAGGAAACTGAAGTATCAAGCCTAGTTGAAGGGGAGAAATGAGCCCACGTAGGTTTTACCAACCATGCCAAGGCCCAGAGAAATAGCAGAGGCCCCACTTGAACCAGAGATGCCACAACAAGAGCTCCTACAACGCATTACTAATCAACTTGAAAGCCTTTTGTTGAATTTAGTGCAAGGAGTATAGTTCCCTCCCCTCACAAATGAAGGCAATCAAGGTCCAAGGAGATAAGAAAGAGAGTATGTTTGCTATAATTGTGGGGAGACTGGCCATGGTATGTACTTTTTCTCTCATTCGAGGCATCTGCCAAGAGATGGGTTCCAACCAAGAAGGAGGGAACAACAAGTGACACCACCTAGGGAGAGGCTTATTCCACCGAATCCAGGGCCTCCACCGTCGGTCCAAGTTCTCCAACATCCTCGACCACTTGCAGAGGTGCCACCCTTGCCTGTCCAGCCACCACCAGAGAATCGTGACGTTAGGATGATCAGTTTGGATGAGAGCAATGTCAAAGGGAAGGCCACAGTAGCAGAGTTTGAAGCAATGCTAGTGAAGAAAGGCCTAGAATTGAGAGGATGGAGCCCACACAACCAAAGGAGGTTGAAAATATGGAAGAAGAGGACAAGGAATAATCCTTGCAAACCTTGGTGGAGGTGCATGGAAATTTCTCAATAGCTTGAGGTTCAATGGTAAGTGCAAGAAAAGTAGAGGTTATATACTTGTCTAGGGGTGACCTCCCACTTGGTTGGTTGCTTAAGAAGGGGTTTAAGGTGGTGACTCTACAAACTAGTACCTGATACTTGGAGTGTCCAATTGGGCTTAGCATATCTCTTTCTCAGAGGTTCCAATTGTAACTCAATATTGGCAAGGGCAATGCTGGGGGTGTCTAAGAAGGCTTGTGGTACTAAAGATCATCCTCTCTTCATTTATTATCTTTGTTGGTGGATCTTTCCTTCTATAGGTGGATATTTCCCTTTTATAAATTGTGTGAAGCAAGGTTGAGTTAGGTAAGAGATCTTTGGATAAGGGTGACTTGAGTGGTGATAGCCAAAGTGACGCCTCCTTATAATAGTGGTTATGCATCTGACATGCTGACTTGTGGGACTTTGAGGAGCCTTAATTGGAAACCTTAGTAGATGATATCTAGAGAATTTTATTTCAATACAAAGGAGCTCAATGGCTACAATAGCTATTTGGGAAGACAAAGAAGAATGACACTTCTCTACATTATTCATGAGGCAAACATGCTAGCCTCCATGAAATAGAAAGGGAAGCATAAGCTCTCACTCATGTGGAAGAAGGATAGTTTTCTTCTAGAAATTTATAGATTTGTGGCCAAAGTAAAAGAGAAATGGGGAAAGCTTTTCCCAAATGACTCTTTGCATGCTTGGCTGTGTAAGAGTAGGGGGGTGTGCAAGGCAGCCTCGTCCAATCTCCTCAATATGCTTTCATAGAGGCTAATGCTTCAAAAGTTTATTACAAAAGACCAAATTGCTTGTCTTGTAGAGTTGCAATCCATTCTACACCTTTTATGGGTGGAAGGAGGAAGATGCCTCTCATTTTTTCGGGGGGGGGGGGGGGGGGGGGGGGGGTATCTTTCTTTTCAAGCTAAACCATTTCTTACTCTAACCATCATCATCATCATCATCATCATCTCTCTCTCTCTCTCTCTCTCTCTCTCTTTCTCTCTCTCTGATCCTCTCCTTTGTCGTCATCATCATTTTTCTCTCCAATCTCTTTCACCTCTCTCTCTTTCTCTCTTCATCATGTAGTTTGAGAGAGAGAGAGAGTGGAGAGGGAGGGAGGGAAAGGAGAACAAAGAGATAGAGAAAGGAAACACATGAGTGCACGCACATGTGCACGCACGCACGCACACACGCACACACACACACACACACACACACAGGTTGGGGGCATGGAGAGTGACAAAGCAGAACATAGATAATTAAGTTATTAACTTTTTTTATGCCTAGGAGGGGGTGCCAATGCACCCCTCTTGAGCATTAAATCTTTTCAGCAAGTCACTCTCATTATCTCTAGTCATTCTCCCACTCATCTCTCTCTCTCTCTCTCTCATTATATATATATACATATATAAAATCATCATCATCAGTTTATCTTAATTTATTTGTCTTATTGTCCTTCTTTTACTTATCTCATTGTCTCACATCCTTATTTACTCTAGACTTATTTTTTCTTTTCCTTCCTCTCTCTCTCTCTCTCTCTCCTGGGGTCCTAGAAATGGAACAATCAAGTTGCAACATAAGAAGTTGCTAAATGAGATATGTATATTTTGGTAAGCTCCCTCACTCCAACCCAACTATGCAATTATGCCAATATCCAGTTCCTAACACTAAGAGAATGAGGTTTGCATTTACAAGGATGGATGAATTCTTGACATCATCCATGATGTTGGGGTGGTGGCGTTTGCTCATAAATATGTAAGTCTATCATGTGGGTGGCTCAAAAGCAAGGATTTGTTAAATCCATATTTAAGACTTTTTTTACATACAAAAGGGTATTGTTTGATGGGGTTATTCACAAGTTGAACAAAAAAGGGGTGTGTTGTATCCATTATAAGTTATCATATAAGGGATTTTTAAACTAGGCCTTAAACACACAAGATGATAAATATTTACATATAGTTAATCCCCAAAATAGATCAGAGCTCTTGAAATAAGAAGAGTATCGTCCAATCTCCCACTCTTGCGCTTATGAGGCACAACGTTTTGGTTTTGCTTTTGGGACCATGGACAAATTCAATAATCAAAGTCTTCACTCTCTTGCCATGCAACAGAATAGGAGCTCAGACTTTGAAATGGTACATAATTAGATTAGGAGGAGTGGGTTGTGAGGGTATGAATCCATTGCTTTCATTGTTTTTGTGGTTATTTTGGTTATAAACTCGAATAGGCTAGGATTGAAAAGAAGAAACCCCAAAAATATACATTCTAAAACATGAAAATCCATTTTAAAAATACAAAATTTAATGTCTTTGTTTTGTCTCTATAAAAAAAGGTACTAGAATTTTGAATGGATATTAAGGTTTAAAGATGATCAAATTGACCAATAGAGAGAAAGGAGAATTGGAAAAAGCATGGTGGAAAGGGCATAGTGCATGCAAGGAAAAAGAAATGCATTCTTGGTCCCATGCATATTGAGGGTTGATAGAAAAAATGTTATTACTTGTGAGTTACATTGGGGGGAGAGCTTTTTTTTTTTTGTGAAGTAGGGTAGCCAATGGGTATTGGATTCTAGGAAAAAGAAAGCATTACTATGTGTATGCTCTTCATTTATCAAAAGCTTTTGAAAAGCAATGTGGAACCATCATGGATATTCTAACGATTCAAAGTATTAGTTATTGGAAAAAAACTATTACTTTTTGCTTTGCTTTTTTTGGTGAGACGCCTTGAATAAGAGTAGCCATGATTTGAAGAGAAGATTGGAAGAAGAAACCGCGACAAGATAATGGAAGGAGAGAGATAGAAGGGAAGAAGAGATTGTGAGAAGGTAATGGAACGAGACATATAGAAGGGAAGAGTGTTGATTCTAGGATTAATGATGACAATTAGAGGAAGAGGAGAAGGAGAAGGAGACATGATCAATAGACAATAATAAGAGGGAGACAAGATCAATTGGTAGTAGCAACACTCTCTTCATCCTCATGATTGATATAAGTATATCTTGTAACCCCTATAGATTCCATGCTATTTTGTTGGGGGTTAAAGGTTGCTAGTGCCTTGCCACCTACATTTACTTGTACTTACTGCCCGCACACCTGTATATTGCATGTGGTGGCTACCCACCACTATCACTTTCTTCTTTATTCTTTACATGGCAATAGAGTAAGGGAAGGAAAGCCACACATTGTGACTATTGGACTTCCCACATATCATCTTGCTCTTTCTTGCTTGAGCCTCCATAGCTCTTACTTCTCTCTTGCTTTCGCTCATAATTTCATCTTGTTCCACCTTTCAACTGGTATCAGAGCAAGAATTTGAGGAACTTCTTCAGTATTGCATTTAGCCCTTGGAAGAGAGCTTGACTTGAAGCTTTCATGGCAGCCACACACCAAGGTATGCATCTATCATATTGAGCTTCTCTTCATTAAGGTTTGTTCCAACATTGTCCAAGACCTTCCAGGCAGTAATTTTAGCCCCATTAAGCATCAATTGTGCTCAATGATAGTAATAGAAGTATCTAAGATAGCTAGCATGATTTGCATTAGTTGTCTTGGGTACCTTGGCTTAGTTCCCCTTAGTCATGCTATTTGGGGTTAAAGGCCGCTTATGCCTAGCTGCCTATATTTACTTGTATAAGACTTGCACACCTAGTCCATCACAGTCACTTTATTCTTTATTCTTTTAGTGACAAATAGAATAAGGAAAGATAGGTCATACATTATGACTATTGGAGTTCCCACATATCAATCTCTCTTTTCTTGCCTGAACTTTCATGGCTCTTGCTCTCGTCTTGCTTCCACTTGTGCTTCCACCTTCCATTCACCTTTCAACAACAACTGCTATCAGAGTGGGCATTCGAGAGGAGCTTCACCAATTTTGCATTTGGTGTGAGAAAAACTCTTGACTTACAGCTTGCATGGCAAGCCATTGTAGTCCACTTGAGGTATGCATTGGCTTTCCTACCTTGAACACTTGTTCTAGGCTAGTTGAGGAGCTTCCCATGGCTTAGTTGAGCCTTGTTGAGTACTTACTTAGTGGAGCAAAAGTTGTTCTATCCATTTTGAGCGGATATAGAGCATGCTATAGAGGTCATGGATAGTTATGGTAGCTTGATAACTCTTTTGTATTTTGGCCATAACTTTTGCATATTATATTAGATTGAGATATTCTATAGCTAGAAATGAAGAGTGCAATGAGAATTACAAATATATGAGTACTCATAAAGTCGATTTTGTGCAAATTTTAGCTCTCTATTTTACATAGAATATAATAATTTTGGTTTGGAAAACAAGCTTACAGGTTATGGAGCTTTATGTATTACATGTCTATATGCTATTTGGGTATTCCATATGCTTATGTTGATGATCAACATTGATATTTGTTCCCAGATATACTTATGATGACATTTGAAGCTTGGATTTTAGCTTAGTTGTAATGCATTTGGGTGTTAGCCATTTGCTTTAGTGATACTTCACTTGCTGTGCTCGAAGACATATTGGATGTACTTGCTCTCGATGTATTATTGATGTACTTAGGCTTCCTAGATGTTATGTGCTTGATGTATTGAGCATTTTGGATTTGCTTCTAGTAGGAGAAATTCGTATTTACTTTGCAGAGTGTAGTTCTTTAGAGACAGCGAGAGTCTCTTGCCTATGTACTTGCTTAGTTGATATACACATAAACTGTTCTTGTAGATATTGACTCTTGTGGCCTGATTTGCTTTTGAGCACTTGGATGCCCTATACCTATAATTGTCAATGGGTTGTTTTAGTAGTGGATGCTTGACATGCATTGGTTGTATGCATCTATGTATTTGACATTATGTATGCTTTGATAGTTTTTGGTACTTGGTTGCCACATTGCTAGTTGCATTCTATATATCCTAGATTGCTACTTGAATATTCTAATAGTTGGAGCTTACACTATTGGTCATTTTTCCATTTATGGGTGGTCATTTATTATAGTTTAATGGATATTAATGCTAAATATTGTTTGTGAGCAGTTTCTTTGAGCATGGATGCCTTGTTTGAGCATTGTAATGCTTATTATTTATAGGAATAACAATATACTCTTTTATTTTCGACATCTTGCCTACCCTTTTGGATCAAATTTGGCGCTATTTTGTGTAATTATAGTAGCCCATACTCTTCTATTTGTAGTCCTTTGCAGTCATTATAGTAGGTACCTCCCATGCACTAGCTCATAGTGCTATTTCCAACATTGAAAAGCATGATGGCAACAACCTCCAATATTGAAAAACACAAATATGGCAAGTCTTGATGCAGAAGAAGCAAGTTAGGCCATTGAAGACAAATGATATAAAGCTAGAAGGTTGGGATAGATATGATTGGGATAAGCTTGATGAGTTATGCGAGTCCACTATTATACTATCTTTATCTAAGCAAGTGTATTTCAATGTTATCTCTATTGAGAGTGTTGCATATGATTTATGCATGAAAGAAGATCCTTGATCTTTATGACAAATAGAGTATTGCATCTCAATTGTATTGGTTGAAGAAGCTTGTGGACTGTCACATGAAGGAGGGCACCCCTATGTCCACTTTTTTGAATGAGTTCCACTTAGCCAATTTGTCTCGCATGACATCAAGCTTAAGGATAACATAAAGTCTTTGTTCTTGCTTGTCACACTACTAGAGTCATGGGATACATTTCACATTGCTATGAGTACCAATCCTCTTGAGGGTGGTTTTAAATACAGTGATATAGAGAGTGCTTTGTTTACTAAAGACATAAATAGGAAGGATCTTGATGTAGCTTGCACTTCTCATGCACTTACTGTTAGAGGTGGAAATGGTGGAAATGATAGTAGTAACCATGGTAGAGACTCACAACCCAATAGGGGCAAGTCTCAGTCTCGTGGAAAATTCCATAGTAAGTTTCATAGTTATAATTCCTCTTTGATATGCCATTAATGTGGGAAATAGGGTCACATTAGGCTGCAATCCTATAAAATACGCAATGATAGGTACAATGAGAAAGGCAAGGGAAAAGTATAGGAAAATGTAAAGTCTACTAAGATTGTGTCTAAGTCTAGTGTGAAGATAGAGGAGATAGATGCCTTGGAGTACAATTCTTTTGACTATATTCTTGTAGCTTTGTCTCTTGATGCTATTCCACTAACTGATGCACCATCCACTTACTCTCAGTGTTGGCTTCTTGATATGGGGAACTTCATTTCATGTTACCTCACATTGCCATTGGTTTCATAGCTATCATACTATTATGAGTTTTGTTAGATTGGGAGATCACACTGCATTGGATATCATTGGCATAGGTGATTTTAAACTGCAATTTGATACTAGTACTCCTTTTGTTGTGCTTTATGATGCACATCATGTCCCGCCTTTGAAGAAAAGCCTTATTTTAGTTGGACAGTTAGATAATGACATGTACCATGTATCTTTTGGTGATCCTTCATGGAAGATCACCCATGGCAGTCTTGTTTTTATTAGAGATATCAAAGTTGGTAGCCTCTATCCTCCTCTGATTGTTTCTCGGTCTATTGACCATGTTTTGGTTGTAATCTTCCACATGCATCTCTATGGCACAGTCATCTTTGGCACATGTCTTTGAACGGAATGAAAGTATTGACCCATTTGTAATATCTTTGCCCTTAGATTATTCTTTTCTTAATTCATGTGATCATTGTTTATATAGTAAGTAGACTCATAATTTGCATAAGAAGTTTGGTTCTACACATGTGGGTAAGCCTTTGGCTCTTGTGCATTCAGATGTATGTAGCCCCATACATACCCAATCGTTGGGTGACAAAAGTATTTTATTATATTCATAGATGATTATTCACATAAAGTTTGAGCTTATCCTATTAAGTAGAAATAAGATGTGTAATGTTTCAATACTTTCTCACCATGGTTGAGAACTAGTCTAGGTATAAGTTGCTATGAACTAACAATGGGGGTGAATATGTCTCTAAGGCTTTTGAGCAACTATGTGATGAGAGGAGTATTAAGCATCAGTTGACCACCCCATACATCCCACCCCAGAATGGTGTTGTAGAGTGCATGAACATGACTATTTAGGAAAGAGTTCATAGTATGCTTAGTCACGTAGACTTACTGTAGTACTTTTGGGCTGAGGTAGTTGCTACTAATGTGCATCTCATTGATAGATCCCCATGCACTGCTCTTGGTGGTAGAGTTGTAGAGGAGGTATAGTCTAGTAAACCTCCCTTGTATATATACACTTGCGAGTCTTTGGATATGAGGCTTTCTACCATATTCCCAAAGAGGAGCACAATAAGTTGGATTCAAGGGGTGTACACATCTAGGGCTAACCTAAATTTGAGTCTAGGTCCTGTAAATAATTTGGCATTGATCAGTGGAAGTTAAGGTGCGACTAGTACACCTATGACCAATTCAAATGGAAGAGGAAGCATAATGTAGAATGTGCCCATGCTGTCAACTCCTCCTAATGTTGCTATGCCAATGATGTCATACCAACTAATCAATAGTTTATTCCTAATCAAGTGATTAGGCAAGCTAAATGGCAAGTCGAGTATGTAAAATGTTCTTGGCAAAGTTAAGGATATAATGAAGCATTATATCAATATGATAATAGAATTGTATAAACAAATAGCCTTATATGCTAATTTCCTAAAGAAAGAGTAAAATCAATAGGAAGTTGATGCCTTGAAGAGGTGGGTCCATCAAGATTTAGCTGTAAGTGGTGCGGCGGTCTTTTTAGAATTTGCCCTAATGTGAAATGTGACATAAGCAGGAAGTCTAGCTATCTAGCTAGTACTTGTTGGAGTAAGATCAGCTCTTTTCAGCGAGGGGTAAGTAGCCAGGTCATCTGGTTAATCATTGAGCACAAGAGAATAACTGTCAGTAGGATGAGGGACCAAAGCAAATATTGCAGAGAGGAAAAGCTATTGTATAGATCAAGCTAAGTAGAAAGTGTTTTTTGGATGAGAGATAGATAGGAGAGTACAAAGCATGCTGCTAAAAGTTCAGCATGAAAGCTTTATACTCTCCTAAGAACCCAAGAAACACTTTCTACTTAGCTTGACCTAATTCAAGCACTAAAGAGAAGAGAATCAACTTGATGTCCAGAGTTTACAAAAATTAGGGTTTCAAAATCCTAGTTTTTAGAATTGCAACAAATCAGCCATTTGTTATATGGTTCATGCACTTGGTGCCCATGGTTTTTTTCATTAAATTCTTGAAAAGGGAGAGGGGTTGGCTCCCCTCTCAACATGGTGTCCACTCTTTTCCTTCCCTCCCTCCCTCCCTCTCCCTCTCTCTCTCTCTTCTAATTTTTCATGGTGATAAGATGCAGGCATGTAACAAACCTTTTGTATATCAATTATTACCAAGACATATTGGCTCAATGATTCCAAATCAATTTGATGCTCATGTACTTTGAAAGGCGATTTGTATTATTTAAAGGTTCTCAAAAGTGGAAAGTAGAGGCTACAAATGACAAGTGTTTACTGAAGATGACAAGTGTAGTGACACTTGTCTCTTCAAAATGACACATGTCCTCTTCTAGATGCCACATGTCACTTTTCTGGAGAAAGAAGCTTCCAAACATTTTACTCTAAAAATCTCTTAAATGGTTAAGAATTCAAGACAACTGCTGAAAATAAACTATTCCTCGCAAAATTTTGAGCCTTTGACACGAAAACTTTCTATTTGAGCAACTTTCAAAAATAGTAACCTCCTAAATTTGAGTTACCTAATTTAGCTTTTGGAGAGCTTCATTATATAGGTTCACTAGTTCATGGTTTGTTTCTTCGATCATGAGCATTTGGTTTCACTTTTTGGACTAAAACTTTAATTTTTATTTGGCATCTTATCGATGATGACCCAAGTATAATTATAGGGAATTCTGGCCATTGGCCACCCTTAAATAGAAAGATGTACATTTAATCATATCTTGAAATGCTTAGATAATACAAATCACCTTTCAAAGTACATGAGCATCAAATTGATTTGGAATCATTGAGCCAATATGACTTGGTAATAATTGATATACAAAAGGTTTGTTATATAAGCTATGTGTGTCAACACCATTGGGGCTTCTAATTTACAAGTCATTGTAAGGAGGATGGAAGGTTAAAGAAGGTGATAGGAATAATGTAAAATTTGTCAAGTCAAACCCTAAACATGATGATAAGGGGATGCAAGTCCTTAACTCAGATGTGGAGGCGGTCCTCTAAAAGCTACTCATGGCAAAGATGACTCCAATAAGGAGTTGGTAAATAAGAATGTAAAAGCTAAGAAAGAGTCACCTAGGCCTGCTCAGTGACCAAGAAAAAGAATTGTTTGGCACAGGAGAAGAGAACCATTGCTAATTATCATGAAATTGACTTAGCCAATTCTCTTTGCGAGGTAAAGTGTGATGTGAATCTCCTACAACTGATCAAGTTATCTCTAGGAGTGTGTAAAGAGTTTAAGAATATCCTTTGCACTGAGTATATCATAAAACCCTTGGAAATAGCCCATGTGGGAGATGACTAGTTTGAATATGCTAAAAAGCATTACCCAAGGGTGGCAACATATGTTGACGGCATATTAGTGGATCATGCTATTGTGGATATGGGATCCTCTGTCAATATTATGAGTTTAGAATTGATGGAAAGGTTGGGACTAGAAATCCAAAAGGATGCCTCCACAATTCTTTAAATGGTTGATGATACTTTAAAGCAACCAGAAGGTTGCATTACCAAAGTCCATGTGACTATTGCTAATGTAGAATGTATTTTGGACATCAGGGTTATTAGATTTGCAAGGTGGCTAGGATATCAAGTTTTCATTAAGAAGGCCATGGATATTGCAATTTGATTGTCAAGCTGATATACTTATTGGTCATTTGATTTTTGGCAAAGATGCCAGACATGTAATAGTGGATGCGTATCCTAAATCTCCTCAAAAGAAGAGACTACCCTTATCTTCAACATGATTAGATGCATTAGAGGATCCTTTTGGTAGTGAGACTTTGTTAGGTGATGAATCAAGAGAGGGGTCCACTACAAAAGATGTCTACTAGGTGACTTTGAATGAGTCAATAGAAGCTCAAGATAGAATCAGAGATGTGGATGTGATTGAGCTAGACCTTGATATGTTAAATGGTCCACAATCGAATAAATTAGGATCTATGCTTAGTCTAGAAGAGAGAAATGACTACATGTCGTTGATCTAGGAAATTCATAATATTTTTGCATGGAGATATGTTGAGCTATGTTGAGAATCTGCCAATCACACCCTATGTATGCCCCTTTGTATGGAACAACTAGGCTAGGCAGATGCAGTTCATTCTAGGAAGAGAGACAAATCCCATAGGCATAGTGATGAAATGTGCTACCAAGCAATCCTATATAATGATGTACTTGACTATCACTTTCATATGATGATAATGCAATAGTACTTGTCTCTTTCTGTCAAGTCACTGTGTCATTGTCAGTCCTACACAAGATTGTGTTTATGAGTTCAAGTCTCAATCTTGAAACCTAATTCACTTGTGTAACAGTTGTCTTCTTTGTCAATGTCAACATGAGTAGTATCTTCATCTTCCATCCTCCATAGCTTCCGCCTCTGCCATGCTCTAGATCCCGCATTTCTCACATGGTATCAGAGCGCAGCTGAGCATGGCTTAGCATGTTTCAGGTCCTCTCTCTGCTCCCTCAGTTTCTCATAATCTCTATCCAGCTCAGCTCAAGTGTTTGACTTCATCTCCAACTCCATTTTTCACTCTCTACCCCTTGGCAGCCATAGCCAACCTGCAACCTACCTCTGTTGGAGGAGCTGGATCTCCACTTACAGGGCATATCTTCACTTGCTTCCTTCTGGGAAAGTGTTCCCCTACTTCCAGAGTTTCTTCTTGACACATCAATCACTGACTTTGGGCAAGCATAGCTTCAGCATTGACAATTTTCTCAATCTCTGCCCTGTGTCTGCCATAGCCAAACTGGACCTACAGTACTTGGAGCTTCCATATCTTCCTCTACAGACCTTATCTCCTCACGATTTCTTCTATGAATATCTTCCCTAGGTCAGGGCGCTGCTCCTCATCATGACAAACACCAACATTGACCAACCATAGCTCCAACATTGCAAGAATTCGTGGTCGCTGAAATTTCTGCGCCTGTTCACGGAATTCGACTCTGCGTGTGCAGTACGGGCCGTGATCTGGACGAGGAGGTTAGGGCTTTGGTAGAGCATCTCATAAGCTACATTTTCATAAAAAAAGTTTTAAAAATAATCCACCATAGCTCCTGCAATGTTAGAAAAACCAGGCCCCTGTCTCAGAAACCCTAAAATCCACCATAGCCAAAAATCCTTCAAACTCAAAAATTCTTCATTTTCTCTCTCCTGACATTCAACTCAAGCATCTGTCACTCTAATCCACTGTGTTACTGAAGTTCCCGGCAAGAAAAAGATTCAAGAAGATAAGCTTCAACAAAATCAAAGCATCAAGAATCATCATTAGCTCAACCATAGTATCTTTTGATACTACATAGTGTGTTTTCACACTGCCATTGGTTGTGTCTTCTGACACATTAAGATTTCAACTCTGTGCTGGAAGGTTTCAGAAATTTTTAAGCAGATTCCATCATGGAATTGCCAAGCATGAAGTCTCTTGGGTGGTTACCTGTTATAAAGAGTAACATTACTCTTGGTGCCCATTTACATTGCATGCAAGACTTGGCTATCTTACTTGCAGAGAGACATGGAGTTGTTCATACTACAGTGCAATCAATGATTCCATCTAAAGTTTTTGAAGACACTCCAGTTACCTTGGCTATCATGAAGAATGAGATGTCTTTGCTTGAGGGGGACAAAGACATGGACATGAAGACTAAAGTTGCAAGCAAAGTCAAAGAAGAACCAGACCAAGAAGACCAGAAGATCAAAGAGCAAAGGAAGAAGGACAATAAAAAGATCAGCCATGAAGACCAAAAGACCACATCATTCAAAGCTGAAGAACCAAAGATGAAAGACAAGAAGATTTTCCATGCTGACAAAGAGAAATCATATGCTGAAAAAGACCACAAGGGCCTATCGGTCCTTGTCTCTCATTTTCTGTTTTAAAAGCATTGTACCTGCCTTAATGTTCCTTTCATAAGCTTTGTAAAATCCTCATGTAAGCCTTGTACTACAGTCTCTGTACACTTTGTGAGGCCCCTGTTACAGCCTCTGGATGTTCACCATGTTTATGGTACCCACACTTAGCCTTTTCTGCGACAGCCTCTGGTGTTTTGCCATGTTTGTGGTATGCCCACACTTTGCAGGTGCTGCTCTCACTAAAGCCTTTACACACTTTGTACTTTCAGGTTGTGATTGAGGAGGGGTGTTGAGAATCTGCCAATCACACCCTATGTATGCCCCTTTGTATGGAACAACTAGGCTAGGCAGATGCAGTTCATTCTAGGAAGAGAGACAGATCCCATAGGCACAGTGATGAAATGTGCTACCAAGCAATCCTATATAATGATGTACTTGACTATCACTTTCATATGATGATAATGCAATAGTACTTGTCTCTTTCTGTCAAGTCACTGTGTCATTGTCAGTCCTACACAAGATTGTGTTTATGAGTTCAAGTCTCAATCTTGAAACCTAATTCACTTGTGTAACAGTTGTCTTCTTTGTCAATGTCAACATGAGTAGTATCTTCATCTTCCATCCTCCATAGCTTCCGCCTCTGCCATGCTCTAGATCCCGCATTTCTCACAAGCTAAGGGGTATTCCTCCTAATTTAGCTATGCATACTATTCCCCTGAAGGAAAGTAGCCATCCTATTCAATAAAAAGTGAGGTCCATACCTTTTGAGCTAAGGGACGGACTATTTGAGGAGCTACAAAAATTACGTAAGGCAGGCTTGGTATTTCTTATACAATAGATAGAGTGGTGTTCATTGGTAGTTATTAGGAAAAAGAAAAGTAATCAAATCTAGCTTTGTATAGATTTTAGGGAGCTCAATAGATAGATGGTCAAAGATTAGTATCCACTACCATTTATTGATTAGATTCTAAATCAATTAGCGGGTAGGGATATCTATTTGTTTATGGACTGCTTTGTTGGCTATAACCAAATGGCTATTAGAGAGAAAGACAAATTGAGAATGACATTTATTGCTATATTTGGCACCTTTGCATATCATGCTATGGCTTTTGGATTTTGCAATGTGCTAGGGTCTTGGCAACGTACAGTTGATAAAAAAAATTTGTGATGTTTTCCCATAGGACTTGAAAATCTTTATTGATGACCTAGGGGCAACCACCACAAGAGATAGACATCTGATTATTTTGAGAAAATGTTTCGAGTAGTGTAGGCAGTGCTACATTGCTCTCAATCCAAGAAAGTGCATCTTTAGAGTGCCGTGTGGATTGCTGTTGGGCCATGTAGTTAGCTCAATTGGTATTGTGATCGATCATGAAAAGATAAAGGTTATCGTTGTTATGAGTCTGCCACGTACTCCTAAAAAGTACATAGCTTTCATCAGTTGGATATGATCAATGATTTATTAATGCATTGACAAAGAGGACATTACCATTGATGAATCTATTTTCCATTAACTGTCTGTTTGTTTGGAGTGATCCGTGTTAAGTATCCTTTGAGGATATGAAGCAGGAATTAGCAAAGGTACAAGTCTTGAAAGCATCTAAAAGGGATGAGATATTTTATATATTCTCAATGGCTATGATGTACCAAATGGGATGGTCCTTATAAGATTGTTCGCATAGGAAAGAATAGCTCTATAGCCCTTTTAGCTGATTTGCAAGGGGTAGAGTTCAAAACTAAAATAAACTTTAATAAATTGAAGCCCTGTTATGTATAGGGATTGATGTTAGACTTAGGTGCCTTTGCAAGTCCTTCAGGATTTAGCTTAAACCTACAAAGGGTACCAAGACTATTGGATGGTGAAAATCATTCCTTATCCTAAGCATCCATATTTAGAGTAGCGTTACCATCAAGGCAAAGTGGTCTGGTGGAGTAAGGGTTATCACATTACTAAGTGGTAGGACATATCTTTCACGTAGGATATTCGAGTCTATTGCCATCACTATCATAGAGTTCTTACTAGCATCCCTATTGAGTTCAATGAGGAAGGAAAGATTGTACCTGTCGTATATCCCCTCTCTTGATTAGACTTTGATTATCATAAGTATAAAAAAATTGATTGCTATGGCAAATTATATCAATGAATCCTTGATTTATACATTATATTTTGATGCAGCTTCTGGAGGACCTATTAAGCATGCAAGTGTTAGGGTTGTCATAAAAAAACCCTCATCATCGAGCGATTTAAAAATGGGAGTGTATTTAGGCACTACTTTTACGAATAATGTGGCAAAATACAAGGCCTTGCTTATGGGATTGAATCTAGCCAGTTGTAGTGATATTTGCTGGTTATTGGTAAAAGATGACTCGTAGTTAGTGATCAACCAATTGAATGGGACATACAGTATGAGAGATCCCATTCTAAGGATGTACCATCATGCAACCTTAGACACCATTGAAAGCTTAGAGGCAGTGACTTGCTTGTTGATTCCCCAATATAGTGGAACCGCTTTGCACATTCCTTGGCTAATTATGCATTTGTTGAAGATGTCTTTCTTAATTGTAGTCTTTAGGGGCTTTTACATTTGCCTCCTAATGTTAGCCCAAGGCTAATCTGGGGATTGCTTACTACCATGTCTTATTTTGGCCATCAATGGTTAGTATGGGTTATGAGCCAGGTAGCAATTGACCATCTTCCTATTCTCTCATGGACTCATCGGATCACTCAACGGCATATTCGTTAAACATCCCTTGTCATTTATGTAGGGGGTTAGCTAATGATTTGACGCATTTAGTGTAGGGCCTAAATGGCCATCCCCTTGGTCTAGTTTGTGCTTCAGTAGGATTTATGGTTATTGAACGGTGTGCTTTATGGTTATATCTTGTTAGGCCAAGAGGGCCATTCTTGTTAAATTTAATGTTTGATTTCATTAGGTCAAGAGGAATGTTCCTATTAGATATAATGTTTGATTTTGTTAGGCCAATAGGGCCATTTGTTTATTTGGTGCAAGTGTGGTTAATGGTTTTCGTTTTAATGCTGCACTAAATAGATTCGACAAAGCACTTAAAGGGAGCCTCTTACTATGTAGAAGCTTCTTGTGGCCAAGTCCAGGTGATGTCCTTTCTTTACGAGTACTTTCCCTTTATGTTATATGGTTATATATATGTGGGGAATTTTACTTTTGTTGGGGATCGGCATTCAAGGCATAAAGTCCCAAGATTTGGGGTTGAGTGTTGAAATGACCTATTTTTTGGCTGATTTTTGTTGTTTTTAAGAGTTGAATGGTTTTATGAGATGATTGATTGGTTTGGAAGTGATTTGAGAGTGTTTTGGATAGGCTGGAATGGTTTTATTAAGCTCACGATGTTTATTAGTAGAGATGTGAAGTTCTGATGATGTTCTGATATGTTCTGTTTGGTTCTGATTGGTTCTGATGAGCTTCTGTTTTGTTCTGTTTTCTCTCTGTAAGGAGGGATGGAGTATTGATTGATAGGGTTTGAGATTGTTTGAAAGCTTATTGAGTGATTTTTGATGGTTTGGAATGGTTTTGGTATGAGTTATGTGGTTCTGATGCTTTCTATTGACCTTCTGTAACTCTCTAGTGAGCTTCTGATGAGCCTCTGTAGACCTTCTGTCTGCTTCTATATGTGTTCTGTTGGATGAGAGTGTAGCTTGGGAAAGTTTTCTAACCTTGGAAAGAGGTGAATACAAGTGCAAAAGAGCTAAAAGAAGTGAAAGAAGTAGCTGCTGAAAACTCAAGTAAAGACTGGAGTGAAGTGACAGTGGTGAGCTATGAAAAGACACTGTAGTGGCTCTGGTGCCTCTTCATATCAGACACACCTCTTGGGAGGGGTATCCACGACCTAAGAAGGATTATTGTGGGTGATTATGAGAGATTGTAGTGAGGATATGATGTATTATTGATGGAGAGAGAGAGAGAGAGAGAGAGAGAGAGAGAGAGAGAGAGAGAGAGAGAGAGAGAGAGAGAGAGAGAGAGAGAGAGAGAGAGAGAGTCAGAGATAGTCAAATATATTAAAACAGAGTGATTGTATTTGAGAGATTGAGAGAGAAGACTATGAAGACATTGAAGATGAATACTACGTGATGTATTTCCATTCAAAGATGGTGTATTCCTTTGCTTTCTTGGTTCTATTGATGGATTTTGTGAAGATGTTGAAGAATATGGTTGATTCTATCAAATCCGTGGGAGATCTACACGATGCTGCATGAAGATTTGTTGTGCCTGGTGTTCTTTTCTTCATTGTGATCATATAAAATCTAATAAAAAAGCTTGTTGATGTTACAAGATAGATTTTCTTGCAAGAGAATTCCCTTTTTCTTGGTGTTCCTCTTGGGGCTCCATGTTTTTGGTGCGCAGCCGGGGAAGCTTGCCATCAACAAACACCAGAAGGGGCTGAAAATGAAGGAAATGGCATTGCCAAGAAGAGAAGAATTCAATGGATGTTTGTAAAGTTCCTTCTTCCACTGAAGAGTTGGAATTTCTCATAATCAAAGCCACTTTCCACAAGAAGTTCATCCCACAATGGCGGAAACATATCACCATCATGATGCATGCTCTATGTGGTGGACAGTTTCCTCTTCCTGTTGAAGCAGCAGAAACTTGCATCTTGGTGGCAAACTGTTTGGGAACAAACTGAAGAGCAGAAACAGAGAGAATGACCATCCATGGAAGATTTGGCATTTATTGAGAAGTTTCCAGACATCATCAAGTGGGAGATTGTGAAGAAGCTTCAGGAGTCTTGGTTTGTGGAGGTTCACAAAGACAAGAAGGAAAAGAGTTGGAATTTGTTCGTGGATGCTCAACAGCAAGATACATGGGATGCTTGGTGTTCTGACAATCTTCTGTTTGTTCAATTGGCAACCCACTGGAAGTTGGTAGACAGAGTGTTCTTTACAACATACACTGTTGAAACCATCAGAAGCTGGCATTACTATGATGATGGCACCACCACAATGCTTAGACGTATGCATTTTGACACCTTCAGAACCGAATACCTTCCTCTGTGCAGTGGCATGAAAGCAGAATTCAGAGATGTTGAAAAGGAAGAAGTAGAAGAAATGTTGGCAAGAGAGTCCTCCAGAGACTAAAGCCTTCTGTTATCCCTCTGTGGAGCACTAACAACATAGTGGAGCCAACCCCCTGATGAATGATGCAATAAAGAGGCAAGCGTTAGAACGAGTCCAGAGGTACATGAGAAGAGAGAAAGCAAAAATCAAAGCTGAGAACGAGCTCGCAGCAGAAGCCGCCTTTGATGCCCTTGCGGAACTCTTTACAGAATTCCCAATGGCACATCAAGCCCTTCCTCCTCCTGCTGGAGGTCCACTTCCAAGCCAGATCTGTCCTGGAAATATTGATGACAGGCCAACGAATGTAGTTCCATTGCCAATTTTTAAGGGAGAGTACAATGAAGACCCCGATCTTCATATAGCAGAGTTTATGGTAGCATGTGTGGCTAACAATGCCAGAACCCCTGAGCATTGGTTAGCAATATTCCCCGCCACTTTCAAGGGCGTGGCGTTTCAATGGTATGAGAGACAAGCAACAGGAACTTTTGGCACATGGGATGACCTGAAGTTGGCCTTCCTCACTAAATCCAGGCGTGAAGGTTTTGAAGAGCAGATGCGAGAGGAATTTATGAATTTAAGTTAGTCCTCTAGAGAAAGAGTAGAAGCTTATGTCTCACGAATGGAATCCATCCTGAAGAGATGGACTAACCATAATCTAGATGATGGCATTCAGAAGGGGGTGTTTCTCATAGGATTACAACCAGAAGTCCATAAGTTTGTGGAGCTGCAAAGACCAGCCACATTGCAAGATGCAACAGAAGGTGCAAGACTGTACGATGAAGTGGAAGCTAGATTGGCGATGAATCCAAGAAGAGGAGTCCTACCTCCTCTGATGCCATGAATGATGTACCCACCAAATGCAGTCCCAGGGACAGTTCCCTACCCCTACCAACAGATGCCCCCAGTATCACAGTACAGTGCACCAAATCCACAGTGGCCACAATCCATGCCTCAAATGATGGTTCAACCTCAATAACAATGGTCCCAACCAATTTCCTCAATGCCAAATGAACAGCAACAGTAGAACCCTACCAACTGGAGTTAACATCCAACAGTTCAAACAGGAGCTCTAAATCAGAATCAGAACATAGATCCCTCTGCACTAGCCCAACTTGTTTATGCAGTGATTACAGAGACTCCTCAAAACCCTATTACCAGTGCCTTAGGAGGAGAAAGCTTGAAGGATTATTTATCCAACTCAGTTGCAAATATCAAAAAGGAGTTGATGGATGTGATTACAGAGCAGCTACAGATGCTGAAAGTGAATACTGCCAGCATATCCAATGTTGCAGGAGCAGAAAGAGATGTGATGAGGTCAAATACTTGGTGTGGAAAGTGTCATTAAGCAGGCCATTTAGCCACTGAATATACACGAAAACCAACCATTCCTGGAGCTTTCTGTTCCTACTGTTTGTGGAAGAACCATACAGAGGATATTTGCTCTCTGAAGGAGATGCATGATAGGAGAAGGAAGGAAGAAGACGCAAGATTCAACTTGCTGGAATCCAAAATGACAACACAGGATATTGGACCCAAGCCTAGAGAGTTTGGTCCTAATTTCGGTCCAAGGAGATTTCCCTCACAAAGTTACAGAGGAAGACAGTCTGGCGGTGGTCAGAGATCAGAAGTAGAGTGTTACAGATGCGGAGAAAAGGGACACATTTCACCAAATTGTCCAAATCCCAGAAGGTCTGTGGATTACGAGCCCTTATGCAGTCGATGCAAAGGAGAAGGCCACACTGCAAAAGACTATCCAAGCCCAGCCCAGTGAAAAACAATGCTACTGATAGTCCGGCCAAGGCCCAAGAGCCTACCTCCAATTTAGTAGCATTGGAAGTTGCTGCCATCACGCGTGCAAAGAAGAAGGAACCACCTATCCAGAAAGAAAATAATCCTCCTGCCAGAATAGTGAAGTTCAATCTTCCACCAGAAGAACAGAACAGAACAGAGCCTGACAGTGTCGTACAGAGCACTACAGTGCCACAGAGAGTCACAGAGACAGTTCCAGAGACAGGACCAGAGGTCCAGGAGATAGAAGAGGAGGAAATGCCACAAGTGGCATAAGAAGTCCCCATGATGCCCCTGTTGGAAGAAAGAAGGAAAATGAAAATGGGTGTTGCCCCATTCCCTAACCGGTTAGAGAAGCCAATGGATCCTATTAAGGAATACGATGTGGTCAGAGATCTAGATACCTTTAAACCAAACCTCACATTTCGACAATTATTGATGTTGTCTCCCAGTTGTCGAAAAAGGTTCAAGAGTATACTGTCAAGAAGACGTGGACTAAGGATTGCTCGCTCAATAGCAACAAAGTCCAACAAAGCTCCAGAGCCTATAAAAGAAGTGGACGTGGCTAACGCCTTCCTAGATCTGGGTACCCCAAAGACTGGCGCGTGGATAGAAGGCTGCTTTATTGCAAATGCACTGATTGATGGTGGGTCATCATTGAACATTATGACGAATGTGACAATGAAGGATCTAGGCCTACAAGGTGTGCAACCAACCCAATGGCTCGTTAGACTGGTGGACCAGAGCAGAATCAAGCCTTTGGGCATTCTCCCATATGTGAAGACTACAGTGGCTGGAAAAGATTATTGGCTAACCTATCTGGTGGTGAAGCCAAACTCTTATGGTACATCCTACCCTCTGTTATTGGGCAGACCATGGCTTTTTGAAGCTAGAGCAAGGACGAATTGGTTCAAAGGAACCTTGACCTTGGGTAGAGGACCTAATAAAGTGGTGCTGAAGCTATATGGTGCTCAAAAAGGGCATGGATCCACCTCCTTGGAATTATCTTTTGACTCCCCTAATGAGGCTACAGATGGAACATCAGCAGACGAAGATGCTGTCAAACAGATACTTCCCAAGAAAATAGTGGCACGTTCCTTAACAGTGGATATTGTAAGCCGACTTCCAAAAGATGCAAAGCCATGATCAATGGGTGAATAATTCCTGCCTGAACCAGGAACGATTTCCGAAATCACCTCTGACAGTGAGATAGAAGCATGGATGTACTGCTCTCCCTGTTACATGGCCATAGCAGAGTCAAAGACAGGGGCAGAAGATGAATCAGTGAACCTGTTCTTCTCTTAAAGAGCTCCTACAGAAACAGAGCCAGAGACAGAAGAGGAGGGAGAGGATATGGAAGAAGAAGGTTATGAAAGCGAGATGGAAGAGTCTATCCCACCCGAAGGGGATATATATGAAGAAGAAGTTCCAGAAGCATCAGAAGCAGACGAGCTCATGCTGTGGGATAGAATGGCGATGGTACCATTTGGTCTGCTAAATGGATCTTCTCATATGCAAAAACTTTATAAGAAATGGTTAAAGAAGAATAAGCCGTCTTTTAGCAGTGGCTCTTGCCGTCCGCAACCATCCTTGCCAAAGAAAGATGATGATGATGCACCGTGCCAACAAGCACCAGTCTCACGATTCCAACAGGCATCAGAGGGTCCCTGTTATGTGACATTCCTGGATGCGTCATTAGAAGATAAGTCTTCAAGCCAAGAGGTAACTGATCGTGAAACCAAACCCGAAACGGCTCTTATCCCATTTCAACATCTCAAGGAGCAACCTAAGTCTCCACCAAAAGAAGAAGTTGGTTCTAGTGGGACATCAGAAGAGGACACCACTCCCTTGAAGGAGTCGGATCTGTATCTAGAAGCAGTCCGTGGGACCTTCATCCATGAAGTAGAAGGTGAAAGGCAGTTAACTTTTGTGGATGCAGATGGCACTGAATGCCATTTGAAGGTGGGTAGCAGCCTCCCAGAAGAGGAGTTGTCAACTTTGTACAACTTGTTGAAAGAGAATTTGGACGTGTTTGCATGGTCCTACAAAGACCTAAAGGGGATTGATCCCGCAATATGTCAGCATCATATTGACTTGGAGCCTGATGCCAAGCCAGTACGGCAACAACAGAGGCGAATGAACCCGAATTATTCAACATTGGTGAAAGCAGAGCTGCTGAAGCTTCTGGAAGCCGAGTTCATCTATCCAGTGGCAAATAGTGAATGGGTTTCACCCATCGTGGTTGTACCCAAGAAGAATGGCAAGCTTCATATATGTGTTGACTTCCGCAAGTTGAATTCCAAGACGAAGAAGGATCATTTTCCTATCCCTTTCGCAGACCAACTGTTGGACATAGTGGCAGGACATGAGCTTTATTCCCTTCTGGATGGGTTCAGCGGATATAACCAAGTGCAGATAGCAGAAGAAGACCAATCCAAAACAACCTTCACCACAGAATGGGGGACCTACGCTTATCGAGTGATGCCGTTTGGGCTCTGCAATGCCCGTGTTACTTTCCAGCGAGTCATGATGGCCGCATTCCAAAATCATCTGCACGACTTTATTGAGATATATTTGGATGACTTTTGTGTCTATAGTTTGATCCGTGAACACTGGGGACATTTGGAACAATGCTTTGACCGATGGCAGGAGTATGGGATTTCCGTCAACCCTGACAAATGCATCTTTGGGGTCTCTTCTGGAGTTTTGTTGGGCCACATTGTCTCTGCACAAGGGATATCAACAAACCCTGCAAAGATCGAAAAGATCGCAGCTCTGACAGCACCCACCAACCTCAAACAGCTGAGGGGATTCCTAGGCCATGTGGGTTACTACAGAAGGTTCATAACTCATTTTGCAACAAAGGCAACCTCCTTGCACAAGCTTCTGAGGAAAGATGCAGAGTTTATTTGGACGGAAGAATGTGACAAAGCCTTCAACACTCTGAAGCAGTGTCTGATTGAGGCACCCATCATGCAACCTCCTGACTGGACGAAGGAGTTTCATGTACACACTGATGCATCTGTTGAAGGGTTAGGTGCTGTCCTATGCCAGAAGGGCTCCCCAAAATTAGATCAACCCATCTATTACACAAGCCGAAAAGTCACTGATAGGGAACGGAACTATACAGTGAGTGACAGAGCTTGAGTGCTTGGCAATGGTGTTTGCCCTAGAGAAGTTCCGCCACTACCTCCTATCTACCCACTTTAAATTTTATGTGGATCATGAGGCCCTGTCCTTCCTGATGAACAAAGCGGATGTGAAAGGACGAATGATGAGATGGCTCCTTCTATTCCAGGAGTTTGACTTTGAGGTAATTACCAAACCTGGTCGTTCCCATGTTCTGGCTGATCATCTGTTGCGTATCCCACAAATTGCAGACGAGGAGCAGGATGATCCAGACCTCCCTGATGCTTCCCTATTCCTGGTAGAAACTGTAACCCCTGGTATGCAGACATCGCCAATCTGCTGGATACCCTCCTGGTATTTCTAGTTAGGAAAAGAAGAAGCTTATGTTAGAATCAGCCCCCTACACCCAGTTAGGCGGTGCACTGTACAAGAAAGGCAAAGATGAAGTGCTCAAAAGATGTGTTGCAGGAGATGAGATTGGGATTGTTTTGAAGGCTTGCCATGACGAGCCATGTGGAGGTCACTTTGCAGGAGAAGCCACAGCCAGGAAGGCTCTGCTAGCAGGATAGTGGTGGCCTACCATTCATAAGGATGCCTATGATTACTGTAAAAGATGTGATGCTTGTTAGAGAATGGGGAAACCCACCAAGACAAGTGCCATACCACTACAACCTATCCTTCCTTTGAAGCCGTTTGAGAAGTGGGGCATCGACTTTGTAGGCCCAATCGATCCTCCCACCAGAAGGAAACAGAACAGATACATCTTGGTATGTACAGATTATGTCACAAAGTGGTGTGAAGCTAAAGCCCTAAAGCGGGACGATGGTAACAGCGTGGCCCTGTTCATGTACGAGAATATCATCACCCGTTTTGGCAGTCCCTTAGAGCTGGTAAGTGACAGAGGCACTCATTTCATTAATAAAGTCATGGAAGAGTTGATAGAGCTATATAAGATCCGCCATCGCAAGTCCACTCCTTACTACCCTAGAGTCAACGGCCAAGTCGAAGTCACCAATCGCATCCTTTGCTCGATCCTGACAAGGACAATTGCCCCACCCTCTGGGCGTATAGAACCTCCCATAAAGCAGCAACAGGACAGACACCCTTCCAGTTGGTGTATGGTACAGAAGCTGTTTTCCCTGTTGAACTGGAATTACCCTCTTTGAGAGTGGCTATCAAAGAGCGTTTGAGGGACGATGATTCACTGCAACGCCGTCTCCTGCACCTGGAATGTTTGGACAAAACTCGTAGGATGGCTCTACAGTGCATGGAAGCCACGCAAGCTCGACGTAAGGCTTACCATGACAGCTTCATCAAGCATAAGGAGTTCAAGGAAGGTGATTTGGTCCTAGCCTATGATTCATGATTTGGCAAGTTTCCTGGCAAGCTTCAACATCGGTGGATGGGCCCATATAAGGTACTTGCTGTCAATCCTAATGGCTCTTTCCAAGTGCAGACCATTGATGCCTCTGATGATCCCTTCCTGATCAATAGATATCGCCTGAAGAAGTACTTCCCTCCTTGGGGATCTTGACAATCACGGTCACCTGATCCTTTCCCCCATTGGCGTGTCACTGTACTTCTTATGATGCTACTTTTGATAGCCGTTCTTCAGCCACTTCTGATGAGGTGGACGCAACCCTTTGTCCCCTCAACCCCACCTTCCAGCCTTGATCTCTTATCCTCTATTTTCCACCAGCGGCAGTGGCGAGGTGGGTTCTGATAAATGGTATTTCTACTATTCCCTTGCTTAATTCGAAAAAAGAAGAAGAAGAAAAAATATGTACATATCGGTCATGGGAGAAAAGGACTTAGGTCCCTGTCATGCCGACCTATTCTTCGAGAAAAGGTGGAGACACCCTCGGGAATAGGGGAAAACAAGCAAAAAAAAGAGAAGAAAAAAAACAAGATAAGAAAAACGAAAAAAAACTGTTATGGGAGAAAAGGAAGAAATTCCCTGTCATAGCAGGCCTCGCTCCAAGAAAAGGTGGTCAACACCCTTGGGCGAGAAGCTGGCTGTGGAAAAGGTGGCAACACCCAGCAGTCCAGAAAGTGGATTCATCAATTGATATCCCCAAGATCCAGTTTCGAAGCTGCCTCCCTTGGTACGCTGTGTCTTGGGTCTCTCTGCAGAGTGTCTAACTATCCTCTAGCAGATGCCCTGTTCCTATCCAACACAACGTTCGATTTGATGGCTACCTCCCTGGGTAGGCCTCTTCAACAACTGACGACGTGATCTTCAGCGACAAACAATTGAGTGACGCGAGCTTTTATCCTAACCGGATGGGGACATGAGTATGGTTGCCCTCTATAACTATCAACAGAGAGTGAGAAAGAGGGTGGGGCGAGTGACCAATCTTTTCCCTTCAAATTAAATGAGAGGTGAGAAGTGTGAATGAAGTGTTGCACGCACGGGATGGTTCTCTCTTTGCACAAAGCACGATCTGTTTTTGTACACTACACCATAAGGCTCCATGGCCTTCCTTCTCACACAGTATGCCGGCACAGGGCGGGATGCACAGTTGCACCATCAAATGTGCACAAGGCATACAACCTCTGCACAAGTGACCGTGAGGATTACATCAATGGGTTTCAGGACATGGTTGCCCTCTTGTATCTATCAGCCGAGCATGAGACAGAGGGTGGGCTGAGTGTGACTGGAGTTTCTTCAATCAATTACCGAGAGGTGAGATTGAGGGATGTTACGACACTTGGAGTCAGGTATGTTCCCGTTTCCCTATGCACCCACGGGATGGGTCTCTACCGTCATCACAGGACACGTCACCCTGTTCTGTACACTGCACTGTAAGGCTCCCTTGCCTTCCTCCTTGCACTTATGCCAGACGGGTTGGACGCACTGATGCACCATGAACTATGCACCCTGGCATACTCCCTCTGCACCATCCCCCTTGTCGATTTCTCAACCGGGTACGAGATATGGGTTTCAATCATTATTCCTCGAGTGATATTAGTCCTGGGGCGAGTGACTATTCTTTCATTCCATTTGAGTGACTGTGAGTTGAGTGCAACATTCCTCATCATCGACGAATTTCCTGCGATTCCTTCAACCAGCTACCTCCCTGGGTGCTGCCGCATGGTCCCTGCCACGAAGGACGTGTGTTGTGAAGATACCTTGGTACCTCCTGCCGGCCGACAACAACACAAGACGTGCCATCGACAATCAACCTTGATCCTCAACAATATGGGCCAAGTTTTTCTAACCCTACACCTTCTGTTTCTCAGTGACGTTCATGTTTTAAGTATGGGGATGTTAGTGGATGGTCTGTTGTGTGGTCCTCGGTGCCTGTTGCTTGGTTTACCCTATCCGTTAAGGTTTTAAGTGTGGGGACGCGTCCCTGCACGTCTACATTGCATACCCCTCTGCATATGCCTCAACCTGCTAATGCCTCTATGCCATGCTTTGCTTTTACCCTAATGGGGTCCCTTCCCACCCACTCGTCCATTTTTCACCCACCCTTGGGGCTGTTCCTTTGCAGTTTTCCTTCATTCCCTGATTCTGCTGTCCTGCCATGTGCATGCACCCTACGTTCACCAAAATCCACATCCAACTCTTATAGCCCTGTTCCTCCCTTTGAACTGATCATTTTTCCTTTTTACCTACCCCTGTTCCGGTGCACGGTTTTCGAGTTATTAATTTTTGATGCATTTTGCGCACATTAGCCGGTTTTCCATGTGAACGTGCTTTGCTTGCTTCGAAACCGTGATCTGACATCATAGCCCTGACCAGCACTTTCTCCCTGACATTTTTTCTTTTTACTCCGTGTCATTTTGATGCACGGTTTGTCCAATATTAAATTTTATGGTTTTTCGAGACTTTTTTGTGCGTCTTTTTGATATTTTTCCATGTGAACCTGCTCTGTTTGCATCGGAATTCCAATTTGATTTAACACTCGTGTCCAACACGCCTTCCCCCACCTTTTTCCTTTTTCCTCCACCCTCTTTTGCCTTTTGGATTTTTAATTATTAATTTTTCAATGTATTTTTGGACGTATTTTTGGTGTTTTTCGCATGTGAACCCTTCCTACTTCCGCCGGAATTGCATTCTAACATGACAACCCTGTGGCCCCCCCTTCCTGGGGACATTTTTTCTTTTTACTGCATGTCATTTCGGCAAGCGATTTGTCCAATATTAATTTTCGATTTCATTTTCGAGTCTGTTTTTTGGGTTTTTCCCACATGAACGCATCTTATCTCAGTCGAACCCATTTTTTGATGTGATAGGATTGTCAGAAATGTCTTTCTGCACATTTTTCCTTTTTCTTGCACCTCGTTCCGATGCACGGATCTTCCGATATTAATTTTTAATTGCATTTTTAGACGATTTTTTGCGTTTTTTTGCATGTGAACGCCCTTTACCCCCCGGAACTCCCGTTGCATGTTTCCCCTGTCTTCCCCCTGCCGTCCTGCCCACTTTTTGTTTTTATGACATTTCATTTTGATGATCGGATTGGGAGATATTCATTTTTCTTTCTGACCGGCTCTTTCCATCCTCCCCCTTCCCCCCCCTCCCCCCCCCACCTTTCTCTCTCCCCGACCCTTCCCCCCTCAACCACCTCTCTTCTTCTCCCCTCCCTGTGTGCCTTCCCCCCTCCATCTCCTTCACCTCCCTCTCCCTCTTCTCCTCCCTTCCTCCTCTCCCGCCCTCCTGCCTCCTGCACGCCTGCCCCCTCCTCGTGGGCCCTCCTCTCCACCACACTCCTCTTGTCGCCCTTCCTCTCCTCCACGGCGCCCTGCCCCATCCTCGCCCCTTTACCATCGCCCCCACAGGTGCCCTGTAGCCGCCGGCACCCTGCGCCTGCCTTGCTTGGCCGCCGTGACGTGCCCTCGCCGCCGCGCTGCGTCCTCGTGGTCTTTGGACGCCGTCCTGTGGCCCACAAGTACCCTGCCTGGCCGCCGTGATGACCGCGTTCGCCCTGTGCCCCGGGCGCCCCTGTTTGACCCCACCACGTGCCACATTCCTCCCCACCTCCATCCAAGCCCCCTTCCCCCCCTAAGGCCCAAACACACACCAAACCCCCCCTACCCCCATCTAAGCCCCCCTTCCCCCCCCAAGGCCCAAACACACACCAAACCCCCCCTACCCCAACACAAGCCCCCTTCCCCCCCGGGCCCACCAAACCCGTCCCACCTACCAAAACCCACCACACCCGTCCCACCCGCAGACACCCACATAAGCCCCTGTCCCCCTCCGCAGACAACCGCAGACACCTGAGACAAACACAGACACCCGCGACAACCGCAGAACCCCCCATAAGCCCCCTTGTGACACTCGCCGACACACACAGAAACCTGCAGCCCCCATTCTCAGTCCAGTATCACCCGCAAAGGTGTGAGTACACGCGTGGCTGATCGTGATTATGCGTGTTCGTGTACGGGAGACCGTTCGCGGATGTTCATGCACGGGGACGCGCCTTAGCTGGTCCGTGAGGTGGTGTGCCCCAGCCGGTTGTTCACACGCAGCTGCCACGCAGTCTATTCCTGGGTATATTCCCGGATTTTTAATTTTAAAAACCCGCAAACCTTAAAAATACATTGACAAATTAAAAAAAATCAAAATTAAAAATTCTTTTAGAAATACCCAAAAAAAGAAAAAATTCATTAAAAATGGTAAAAAGTTTCAATTTAATTGTCAAAAAATTCCTATAACTTTTTCTTTATTTTTGGAATATTTTCTAAGCTGTAAAAATACTTCATTAAATGCTAAATTCATACAAAAATCCTCTTTCATTCAAAACACACACTGAAAATTCTAGAAAATTCCAAATAACTTGGTTCTTTTTGGATTGCTGACGAATATTTTGGGGTTGAGAAGTGCGCATTCATTGCATTCACATACATCCACTTCCAGGTATTTTTCCTTTTATATATTTATTTTTTTCGCTACCCCAAAATCCACGGTTAATTTTTAAAATGAACCCTAACCACCACCATGGCACGCGCGCTCGCGCTAAACACACCATTTTATAATAAGAATCAACCCGCCGTTCACTTAGCACGTGCCAAGTGCACCTAAGAGGTACTTTAATATTTTTAATTAAAATGAACCAGCCGTCACAAGAGCACGCGCTGGCAAAAAAGTGCTCCACATCACCTTAATTTTTAATAAATGAATTTGCATTTAGAGACCCAGTCTGGGTATCGAAGTCCGGGATTCGGATTAAAGCACCACTTCAACCTAATAATTGGTAATTAAAATTTTACGAAGGAACCGCCGTTTTCTTGTTAAGGTTTATCACTAATAAAAATTCACCCATTTTTAAACAATTTATTAAAATGAACCCTTCATTAAATTAATTCCCCCTCACTGCACTTACTTCCTCTTTTTAATGAACTCGTTTCGTGGAATGGGTACGCGAAGTCTTCGGAGTTGTCTCCATGGTCAAACCTGCTTATCAAAGTTGTGGTCTTGATATGTGTGGGTTGTTGTTATGTTTTGGTTCAGTTTCTTTGTTACGGTTAAGGGTATGGTGTGTAGTTTTTTTTTTAATTGCCTGATATGGGGATTTGGGTGTTTGCATGTTGCATAGCATGAAGCTTTCGGTCGCATATGTCTAGAGGTCACGTCGAATTTTTTCTAGGCTGTGGTTTGCTTGGGGATAGTTGGTCGAGTCACGTTTTACCACCTTGGTTGATATCTTATCCTTGGTTTTTGTCTGTTGCTTTGCAGGCATTCTCTTTGTTTGTCTGTGTTTGTGGTGTGTGTGAAACCATCTGAATGGTGCCCTCTCGTACTCCTCCCCCGATTCAGTATGTTCCTTTGACTGTCCATGATTATTCTTTGTTATTGGATTTGGACGTTGTTGCTAAAGGGGGCTTGTCCAAGTTCGTGAGCCTGCCTTTCCCCCTGGTTCCAGATGATCCTTCCCTTTGTGACGAGTTTCTAACCTCTTACAGCAAGAGGTCTGGTCCAGTCTGTGGCACAACTGTTCTTCTGACACCGAAGAGTCTAGGCAAGGCTCTTGGTCTGCCATATCGTGGGGAATCTGTCCCTGCTGCCAGACAGTTGTTTACCAATGATGATATTTTGAAGCTGTTGCAGAAGCAGACTCAAGATATTCTTGATCCGAAGAAGGTCATTACCACGTCAGGAGTGGGTGTTTCCATGATTTCCAATCCCTTATGGAAACAGATATGCCAATTCCTTCAGGACAGGTTCATGCCTGCAAAATCCCCATCTCATTATCTTTCCAAGGAGTTGTTTATAGCTTCCCTAATGATTTTGAAAGGCATAACCATTGATTGGAGTACCTACCTCCTCTCCAAGATGGATCACCATTTTATCCGAGCTACTCGAGGAAATGTGACTAATGTTACATTTGGGTCCTTCCTCTATGTCTTCTAGCTACATGCTGCCCCAGCAAAGGAAGTTCCTTTACCTCCAGTTGATCCTCCAGAAGTTCCTCCTCTGCCTCATAATGACGATGATGAAGTGATAATTGAGCATGATGATTCTCCTCCTCCCCTGGTCATTCAGAGAAAACGCCTCAAGAGGGTGGTTGATTCAATGCTTGTTCCTCCAGTTCCAGTGATGATTCCTGCCCAGTCTTGTAGCAGCTTGCCTGCATTCCTTCAGATGCCAAATCTTTTCAGAGCCCATAGAGATGGGATGCTCGACCTTACTATTCCTTCTGTTCACCGCCTGGTAACAGGAGATGCTATTCCGTTCCTGTGCAAGGATATCTAGAGTTCTATTGAACTTTCGATGACTGCATGTATCCAGCAATTATATTCTTCATTTTATGATGAAGTTCAGCAGTCTAAGGAGGAATTGAATAAGACCACTACTGAGTTAGCCTCTGCTCAAGAGAAATTCTTTGACCTTTGTATGCAAATGGAGCAGCAGACTAAGCTAGTGGATACTCAGAAAGCTGAAATTTCTAAGTTGAAAGCTGAGTTGGCAGAAGCTAGGTCTCAAGTGGTTGCTGTAATAGAGGAGAGGGATAAGTTACAGAAGGAGAGTCAAGAGATAAAGGAGGTGATAGTAGCTGCCCAAGCAGAGAAGTTGAAATCCACCACAGCTATCTTAGACCAGGGCAATGCTCAAATCCAGCAACTCAAAGATCAGTTGGCTCAATCTCGGTCTAATACATAGAGTCCTGTGCAACCGGTTTCTCTTTTATCCCCTGCAGACTTGGCAGCTCTTTAAAGACAGACTACCTTATGTCCCTTATTCCAGGCCAAGGTGGAAAGATTGCAATCTCGTATGGATTTGTTATGGTCTTCTTTTGAGCAGTATCAGGAATATGTTCCACCAGATCATTCCTTTTTTGTTCATTATCAACAACAGAAGTTGGCCTTCTATATAAAGCTTTCCACGATGGATTTACCTATTCCAAAGGATGGATGGAGTGGGGCCTGGTCATCAGATTTGCTGATAGAAGTCGTGAGGATGGTTTTTGAAGACTCTGTCACTCCAGATACGATGCTTATGTCCTATATGTATTTGAGGGGTGATTTACTGATTCCAGATGAGGAAGATTTGGCTTGGTATGTCGGAGATGTGGTATTGCAAGCTTCTTTGTATGTCCGACATTTGGAGTTGCGGATTGATGAGATGTTCCAGGGGTATTTTTCCAAGGTGGCTGAGTGTCCTGAGTCTTCATGGCACCCTATGGTTGATTCTGTCATTTTGAATCACCGACAGGTCAAAGCTTTAGCTCATGCCCAGAACACTAACCAACTGAGGGTGGATCTTTTAGCCTATCTTTCTAATCAACCTCCATTTGATACTCCTTTCTTTGAAGCCTATCATCGTAGATCAGCTTTAGGTCCATCCTTACCATGCCTAACTCATTATCAACAAATGGCTCATAGGTATGATGCTTATATTTCCCTTTTTCAATCTAACCCAAAAGTCATTTTACCCCTTCTTTTCCAACCTCAAGGATCTCCTTAAATTCCTATTTTTACCCATTGTTCTTTTATTGAAGATAGAGTTTTTCTACCTCCTGATCCTTGTCCTTCCCCATCCCCTGATATTCTATCAACTTTTCCTCCTTATCTTTTAACACCTTTCTTAACAGAATCTCCTCAATTTTCAGCAAATCCATCTTTAATCCATTCTTCATTTTATGATTTTGCCTATCCATCACTTCATCCACTTTCATTAGTCCCTCTTCCATCTCCTAACACTTCTATTCCTAATCCTCCTCAGTTGGTTAGTGGGTATCCAGGTTTTGATCAGAAGATTCTTCGAAGAAGAGGCTGGAGTTCAAATGATTCCCTTACTGGACCTCAAATCAATTGGCCATTGATCCCAGGAGAATGGATAAGTGCTTGTCAGGCTTATCAGAATTATCTGCATTTTGCTCAGCAATATTCTCAGTCTGCAGATCCTTCTGTGTGCTTAACTGCTCATTTTACTTGGTACGTGGCGTATATGCATAGGCATTCTCATAATGATTCCAAGCCTATTCCAAAGTTGTGCATGAATGTCAATGTGAGCATTGATTCCCAGCAACTGGATGTATTGTACTTTCATGCCCTTTGTTTGCCTAGCAGATACCTTGTCCTGTTGGAAAGGATGTGCTGCCTTCAGTTTTTTCAGAATCCTCCCAAGACATTTGTAGATGAATCCTTATCCATGGATCGTTTTCGAAATCACCAATCTTTCAAGAGGGATCATCTTCATTGATACCTTTGCCGTGTATGGTGGATGATTTTTAATGATAAATCTCTTTTTGGAGGAGTCATTCATATGGTTATGTTGTGTGTAGTGTTTGTGTTGTGGATTAATTTATGTAAAAAGATCATGGTGGTTGTCTATTCGATTGGTTTTCGTGCGAGCTATATTTTTGGAGAATTGTGGTGACGGTGTTGCTGGTTGGATAGTTGAAGATGCAGCAGAAGAAGAAGAAACCTCTTATATCCTTGACAAGTTTGTTGTGATTTCCAGTTTAATAAGAAGTGTTAATGTATAAAGGGTTTTCCTTTCGTTGTATTTTTATATCAGATACAGGTTATAAGTTGGGGTCGTGGTTGGATGGACTGTTTTTGAAGATTTATTGAAGATCAAAGTTGAGCTTTTGAATGAACTTGTATTTTCTTTTTCCTGGGTCGTGAGGACGCTTCCTTATTAAGTGTGGGGATATGTTGAGTGTTGAAATGACCTATTTTTTGGCTGATTTTTGTTGTTTTTAAGAGTTGAATGGTTGATTTTATGAGATGATTGATTGGTTTGGAAGTGTTTTGAGAGTGTTTTGGATAGGCTGGAATGGTTTTATTAAGCTCATGATGTTTATTAGTAGAGATGTGAAGTTCTGATGATGTTCTGATATGTTCTGTTTGGTTCTGATGAGCTTCTGTTTTGTTCTGTTTTCTCTCTGTAAGGAGGGATGGAGTATTGATTGATAGGGTTTGAGATTGTTTGAAAGCTTATTAAGTGATTTTTGATGGTTTGGAATGGTTTTGGTATGAGTTATGTGGTTCTGATGCTTTCTATTGACCTTTTGTAACTCTCTAGTGAGCTTCTAATGAGCCTCTGTAGACCTTCTGTATGCTTCTGTATGTGTTCTATTGGATGAGAATGTAGCTTGGAAAAGTTTTCTAACCTTGGAAAGAGGTGAATACAAGTGCAAAAGAGCTAAAAGAAGTGAAAGAAGTAGCTGCTGAAAACTCAAGTAAAGACTGGAGTGAAGTGACAGTGGTGAGCTATGAAAAGACATTGTAGTGGCTTTGGTGTCTCTTCATATCAGACATACCTCTTGGGAGGGGTATCCACGACCTAAGAAGGATTATTGTGGGTGATTATGAGAGATTTAGTGAGGATATGATGTATTATTGATGGCGAGAGAGAGAGAGAGTCAGAGATAGTCAAATATATTAAAACAGAGTGATTGTATTTGAGAGATTGAGAGAGAAGACTATGAAGACATTGAAGATGAATACTACGTGATGTATTTCCATTCAAAGATGGTGTATTCCTTTGCTTTCTTGGTTCTATTGATGGATTTTGTGAAGATGTTGAAGAATATGGTTGATTCTATCAAATCCGTGGGAGATCTACACGATGCTGCATGAAGATTTGTTGTGCCTGGTGTTCTTTTCTTCATTGTGATCATATAAAATCTAATAAAAAAGCTTGTTGATGTTACAAGATAGATTTTCTTGCAAGAGAATTCCCTTTTCCTTGGTGTTCCTCTTGGGGCTCCATTTGGTTAGCTGTGTCTAGGGACATTTGAGCAGTTATTCACCTCCTATAAAGACATTGTTGGGTACTCTTAGAGTTGATTTGAGGATAGTCCTAGTGACGATGTTCTACTAGACTACTAGACAGTTGTTTCTAGAAATCCCTATTAATTGTGAGGCAGCTACTAGACAAAAAAAACTAATAAATATATTTAAAATATATAAAAAACACAGGTGTGTAAAATGGGGTTCTAGCCCCTAAAAACAAGAAAATAAAGAACGAAAAATTTCAAAAGAGTAGATGATCATTGCCTTGTGAAGGCTTGATAGGTTCTTGGGGTCGATACCTCGTCTTCCTGGGGGTGGCATTTAGCTAAAAACTAAATAAGGATAGTTGGAGAAAAACAAAAGTGAGCAAAAAAAAGAAGAAGATTTAGTGCCACCTTATGAGACCTTGGTAGGGTGGATATCGAGAGACAGGACCTAAGGCTGATGGTCTGTTCTCCTTAGGTCACAATATGCTCAGGTTGCTCCTTTTTACATGCCCGAGTATAAAGTACCGAAGAAAAAAAAAGGTCAAATGGAAAAATATACGATTTTAAATAGCTCAAGCTGTAGGAGTCCTCAACTAGTAGGAGTTTCTGGTCTAATTATCCTAGGTCCGCTAGGTAGGTCAGACCACCACTTAGGATGACTTCTTTGATAGTCCTTTTCAACTGGTCTATTATACTGGAGTAGTTGGTTAGCAAGTAGCTTTGGATATTTGTTAGATTATGATTGGGCTATCTCTCATGGACTTCATGCCTCGATTTTGTCAAGAGGTAGGGTGAGAGTTGTATTTGTGCTCTATTGTGTTTTTTTATTTGTAGATGCTTGATGCTCTTTATGGTTTATATTTATGTAGATCTGTTCATGGGGTTTGATAGGTTGAGTTTCCCTATCATGTGGTTGCCAATGAGAGCTGACTTTAGAGCTGAATTTAAAGCACAAAAGTGCTCTGAAAGGCATTTTTGGTGAAAAATGGAATGATCATGGATCAAGGAATTGAAATTTTCCTAGATGCATTTTGACACTAGGAATCTAGTGTAAGTGTCCGTTCCTTGATCACTTCCCATTTATGTCAAGAATCGCGTGGTGGGGGACTTGCTTGAGCTGTTGCACCAAACACACACTGTATACACAAGAGGAAGCTCACTCAAGAACACAAGAAGAGAGATGGAGGCCAAAACATTTTCTTGCTGATTTCTTCTTCTTCTTTCAAAACCTATACAATGTACACAAAGTATAGATAAGATACAACATAAAGAAAAGTGGGCTTCTAAGTCAAACAGTTCATAACCGACTACACTAATCGATTGGAGTTATATATTTGCTAGTTGTAGGTAGGTGTAACAAACTAAATATAATAAGTGATAAGCTAGTGGCTATGTGAGTATCATAATGACCACCAACATCCTAAGTGTAGACGTGCAGACTCATCTAGCCAGGCGGTCCGTCATCAATGTCTGCACGTATTAAGCTTGCCATCTCAACACTCCCTCTCAAGCTCAACTCTATCTCTACAACTCCAAGTAAGCTTTAGAACTTTCGAAGCTTCTCTTCACCCAATGCCTTTGTGAAAATGTCAGCTATTTGATCCTGTGTGCTGGCATATACCAAGTCAATCTCTCCTGCAAGTACCTTCTCTCTCACAAAGTGGTAGTGCACCTCAATGTGTTTTGTCCTAGCATAGAACACTGGATTCCTAGCTAGCTGTATGTTGCTCATGTTGTCACAATGAATGACAACTGAACCATCCCCTGCATGTCCAAATCACCTAATAACTTTTGCAGCCATACCACCTCACATGCTGCCATAGCAGCATCTCTATACTCAACCTCTGTGCTTGATAGAGCAACTATAGGTTGCTTTTTGCTGCTCCATGTAACTACTGCACTACCAAGAGAAAACATAAATCCACTAGTAGATCTTCTGTCTGACATGCTACCAGCCCAATCTATCTCTGTCCAAAGACCGGTACGTCCTTACCTGCCTCATAAAAAAGTCCATAATGTAAAGTGGACTTCACATACCTCAATAAATGCATCCAAATGAGGCTTTCTAGGCATCTGCATAAACTGATTGGCAAGGCCAACAACATAGCTCAAGTCTGGCCTTGTGGTAGTCAAACTCCCTACTATCCTCCTGAACATAGTAGGGTCTTCTATCTCATCCCCAATGTCGGCACTCAACTTCACATTTTGCTCAAATGGTACTGAAAGAGGCTTACATGTTGTTATACCATACTTGGATAACATATCCAAGCCATACTGCCTTTGGGATAGCCATATACCATCATCACATCTGATCACCTCAATACCAAGAAAGTATCTCAGCTCACCCAAATCTTTTATCTTAAACTTCTTCTTTAAGAAGTCCTTAGCTTCAGCAATCCCATTGTCATTGTCACCTGTAATAATCAAGTCATCCACATAGATGACTATGATGACCAAACCTGCATCTCCCTTTCTCATATAAAGTGAGTGATCAACATCAGAAATACAAAATCCAATATTGACAAGATACTCTCCAATCTTGTCAAACCATGCTCTAGGTGCTTGCTTTAGCCCATAGAGTGCCTTCTTTAACATGCACACATATGTGGGATGCTCTAAATCCTCATAACTTGCTAGCTACTCGATATACACTTCTTCTTGCAATTCACCATGCAAGAAGGCATTCTTAACATCCATTTGCTGCAAAGTCCAACCTTTGGCTGTTGCTAAGGCAATCACACACCTAACAGTTGCCATCCTAGCAACTGGACTGAATGTCTCTTCATAATCTATGCCATATGTTTGAGCATAGCCTTTTGCAACTAGCCTAGCCTTATACCTGCTAACTGAACCATCTGCATTATGCTTGACTTTTTAAACCCACTTACAACCAATAGCTTTCTTACCCTTAGATAAGGGTACCAAATCCCGAGTCTTATTGGCTTCTAATGCAGCCATCTCCTCATCCATTGCTGCATCCCAATGAGCATGACCAACAGCATCCTCAAAACAAGTGGGCTCAACATCCTCAACTAGTTTCACTATATAAGCATAATGGTGAGCCACATAACCTTCAAAGCCAAATCTTTTAACAAGGTATTTGACCCTGCTAGACCTGCGTACCACTGGATCACTCAATGGAGCCTTTACATTACTATGAGCTCTCTGTACACTCGCTATCCTGATTGAAGGAATACTAACCTCATCATCCAAACTCTTTGAACCACTAGAATCTCCATCAAATCCCAAATGACTAGTAGATGCATCATTACCATCCAGCACTTTCTTCTTTCCTTTGTCTTTGCATGCAACACTTATAGATACATGTGAAGATGTGGGGGTACCCCTTAGTCTACCAAACCAAGGGCTCACTGTAGGTATAGTAACAGAAAATGTTTTTGGTCCACTAAGACTCTGTGATTCTTGTTTTTCTTTCTGCACACAGATGTTATGGGATCATTATCATCATCTAATACCAGCTGCCCATCTCATCAAAGATAACATCCCTACTCACTTTTGAACTCACCTGTGACAGGGTTATAACAGCAATACCCTTTCTGCTCTAAAGAGTATCTAATAAAATGTGAGGTGTCCCGCTAGTCTCAATCCACGACACACCTTTTAGTAGTCCATCAGTAGGTTTTTCCGTAAATGATGCCGCTCGGTGCTCCCTTGGAACATCACGGGGTTTGGAAGATTTGGGTTCCTAAAATCGGATGGGTCTCCTAGTAGCCAGCTAGCGTCAGTAATGTCGAGTACCACTTTTTAGACGATTACTCGATCTGAAGCGGACTTGCCATTGCACTTGGTTTAAAGAGAATGGGAGACAGAGGGGAGTGCGGTACGTCAACCCTCCTGCCTATAAGGCAAAATCCCATTCCGGCCCCTAAAACAATGTAAGTCGGTTCTACCTAATGTCTAGTTGGTCAATTTACCGTCTTCCTATTTCTATTTTCGATATAGAAAAGCTCCTAGCTAACCGGGACTACCCTATCATTGGATTGACCCGTCGGGGGTTACTCCCACCCGCTTTCCTCTGATGATGGGTCATCTTTAGTTTTTTAATTACCTACAACACATTTATTGGAACATATACAACCAGCTTCCTTAATTAGTCCATTAAGTCATAGGTTCCTTCACATAATTTATCTCACCAACACGCATACAATTCGAACAGTAAAGCAAACTTCTTTATTATATTGGAAGTTTATAACAATTTCCATCATTCCGTCCTCCCAGCGGAAGATACACAGAATTCCATAAGGATATTCTGTCCACCAAGATTCCACCCTCATAACTAGTATTTAGGTTCCAGGATCCCATCCTGGGTCACGAAGGGGCTCGTCAGATTCTTGGAACAATGCAGGATTTACAGCCAGAGCCCCTCTTGGCACCTACAATTCCTACTGTCGGAGACTATCTCTACTGACAGACCTTTCACCTACGGAGCCGGTCTAAGCCTCTCGTAGCGATAATCATGACCCCCTTGGAGTAGGGTCTCACCGCTAGCTTGGGGGTAGGCTAGCACGATCCTTCCTTTTATTCTGTTTGACAATAATGTCAATCAAAAATCTAGATTCTAGCAAACACAAACAGTCCTTTCAAATGTGTATCAAATGATGCAATGACAATCATCCCAACATGTAATTCACAGCTTCACATAGCCAAGGTAGACCTAATTCTAAGGTAACCTTACTTTCTAATGAGGATTCTCCTCCCCATAAAGAAGTGTTGAGTTCACCTCTTATAACATATTAAGCAAGGCATGAATTTTCCATTTGGGTTCACTTATCCAACATAAGCAAAATCCCTTAAGAAAATATATTGTGTCAATAACTCAACAAGATGACCTATAGGATTCCTAAATAGACAATCAGTTTTTATAACCATCACTAATCAACTCTAGAGCTTGTCGCATTTGTCCATAACTATATCGAATGCGCATAAAGACATATGTACAATAACCTTTGGCAATTAATTCTATCCTGATTCTATGACTTAGAATCTCAATTATTCTAGCTACAAATCATAGTGATTAATTGTTTTATGCTTGTACTAATATGTTTTCTAGATGAGTTATCAATTTGTGGAAGTGAAGAATACGTAAGCTAATATCTTATGTAATTATCTTATATAGCAAAATAATAATCTAGTAACGAATAACCTGATTTGGCAGCATGACGACATTAGGAACTTCATCTTTACTCGCGCTCGCATTAGCCACACTCGATGTTCCATTGGTAGTGGCAACTCCCGCAAACTCGGGCACTTCCGTATCATTGGCAATACCCATTGCTTGTCCGGTTGCGTTGGTCCCTATGGTTTTTCCACTTAGTCGCTTTGGAGTCATCGTCCACGAGTGGTTCGAGAGATAGGGAATGTGGAATAGATTTGAGATGAGAGAGCCTAAGAGAATATGGCTTAGTTAAAGATCGATGGCTTAGTTAAAGATCGAGACAAGGGATTTGAGCTAACTCTCTTCCTCTCTCTCTCTCTCTCTCTCTCTCTCTCTCTCTCTCTCTCTAGCTTCTTCTCTCAACCTCTTGAAGGAGTATCCTTCTTTCTCTCTTCTTGTCTCTCGCAGCCTCTCGGGGTCTCCTTATGTCTCCCTAAGTGCCCCCCATGCCTCTTATTTATAGTGAATTGGAGAAGAAGGGTTGTGGCTGAGAGGAGGAGCTCTTTGTGGAGGGGGATCTTGGAAAGATAAGTGATCTGATGCTCAGATCATAAATCTGATGGTTCCATTGGCTCTGAAAGGGGGGTAAAACTCCAAGACAGTTGCTTAGAAAGCTCTCAGTTCACTCCTTCTTTTCTCTGTTCGAAGTGCTGTCTACTGCCTGTAGACTGTGATCGTGGCGCGCGCGATTTCGCCTGTCACTTTTCTTTATTTTTCTTTTTATAAAATCTTCAAACTAACTAACACATCACTTGTTTTTTTATTTTAAATGACATCTAGTTCTAGAAATCTCCATATCTTTTTTTAAATTTTTTTAAAGGATAATCTCTAAAATATCTAAAATATTCTAGTCTTGTCCAAAAGTCTAATGTTCTTAGACCATCCTTATTATGCACATTAACATTAGTGATTAATATAGCTCATATCTCTTGTTCACATTATAACTTCCATGAAGGGTGGCTACGGTCCTTGTTAATTCATAAGAAATATCGAGTTATGACTCTGGATTTTATTTATTTATTTATTTATTTATAGTTAGTTATTAATGTTAGTTAATTTTTTTCTTTAGTTAGTAACCATACTAACTTATTAATTGACTAACTAACTTTTGAACTAACCAACTAACTTTTATTGCCTGAGAGTATTACATCCTTCTTTCCTTAGAGAAATCGAGATGTCCTCATCTCGAGAGAAGCTGTGGGTACTGTTGATGAAGAGCATCCTCATCTATCCATGAAGCATCTTCTTCAGGATAATCCTTCCATTGGAGAAGGTATTCTCTAAGGGTTCTACTCCTCAATTTTCTCTCCCTTACATCAATGACTCTGTTAGGTTGTAGCTCAAGGACTCCTTGGCTAGGTATTATAACTTGTTTATCATCAAGGATATGGTTAGGGTTAGCTACGTATGCTTTCAATAAGCTAACATGAAATACATTGTGGATTTTTATATTCTCAGGGAGTTGTATCTTGTAAGCGTTTGGTCCTAAGCACTTGAGAATCTTATAGGGTCCATCTTGGACTTAGCTTCTTAAATTCTCCTAAAGACAGAGAACTCTTCTTGATGGACATGGATGAAGACCATGTCTCCCTCTTTGAAGATTCATTCTTGCCTTTTTAGATCAGCATACGTCTTTTGTCGATCCTTGGCAGCTTGAATATCCTGCTTGATGATCTTGATTTGATCATCCATTTCTTCTAACATTTTTCTTGAGGCTTCTACCCTTAGAGTAGGATCGAAAAAATTAAGTGGCATGTGACAATCTTGACCATATAGTGTGTGGGAGCTCTCGCTCAACTGCCAAGACCCTCGGACCGCTTATTGTTTCAAGCGTTCCAAGCCGAGCACTAATGGCTACCTCTCACATAGCCGACGCGCCATCCATATCTACGGGTGTAGTGAGCTTACCTCCATGCCGTTCGAGTTACCTCCTCTCCCGCACACTCCGGTAGCTCCACGATCCAATTGCAAGTGTCAAGCAAGCTCCATCCTCAAGCTCCATGCTCCAAGCTCCATCACCGCGAGCAAGAGAAGAGAAGAGAAGAGAAGAGAAGAAGAGAGGAGAAGATGGAGAGCTTCTCCATCCCAGGGTCCCTCACCCTCACACACTCACTCCCTCACACTCTCACACTCCCTCTCTCAAGCACAAGCTCAAGCAAGCAAGAAGAAGAAGAAGAAGAAGAAGAAGAAGAGAGCTACTTTTGGCCACACACAAGAATGAGCTTCTCATTCACTTTTCAACTTTATATACAAAACCCTAAATCCCTTTTGGGCGGTCATCCCCTTTTCCCTTTTTTACATGACCGGCCGTAGCCTAGGCCCTTTTTCCCATTGTCCTTCTATCTTCCTAGCTTCCTTTCCACCACCCGTCTACATTTACAGATTACACGGGTGAGAGCCTGACGCTCCTTGAATTAAACCATGATGCGCTTGCGCTCTTTTATAAAAGTTTTGACTTGCGCTTTTCCTTATGCGCCTCTGTCTTCCGTTTCTCTTTGCCTTGGCCTTTGTCTTTGTCTTCTATTTTAGCTTTCCGGACCTCCCACTGCCTGGCACTCTTTTACAAGATTTCAGGGTGTGCCTTTGTATTTTAAAATGCACCTTTCCCCTTTTGCATTTGCCTTGGGCTTTTTAGGGTTGCCCCTGCTCTTTTGGCCTTTTCTCCTCTTCTTTCTTCTGTCAGGCTACCTTTTTTCCGCCTTTGCCTTGCGTCTTTTTTATTCCCTTTTTCTTTCTTTGTGTTGGGGTTAACATTACCACCCTCCTAGATGACTGCCAGTCCCATGGCACTCACCGGCGTAGGTAGTAGGCGTTAGCATGCATCGAAGACGTGGGTGGCAAGGACGTTTGTGGTTGTCATGGTGGAGTGTTGGTAGTGGTGGGGAGGAAGGACGTTGGGGGCACGTTGGTGGGTTAAGTGGAAGGTGGTAGGGCAATGGGAGTCGGTGGTAGGATGTTCTTTGGGGGGTTGCACTGATGGAGTACAAGTGGCGGTTTGTTGGGGATGCTGTACATGATGATTCTTGGCAGGCTTATAGGGTGATAAGGATAGGAATTCAGAGTTGAGTGTTGCTGAAGAGTGAACGACACCTTCGTTGGGGTCTTCAATACCTGCAATTGGAAAACCTCTCAGGTGGTCTCTCCCTAAGGGGTAGTGCTAGTCTTCTTAGCGTGCACAAGACATATTAATTAGTTTGGGAGACATGTCAAACTCTAAGCAAGCTTGGAGTATTGTCCTGCACTTGAGGACCCAAACTATGTATAGACTTCTGTGCAGATATTATGTGAGTGCACATGCATAGTTCGATATTACATAGGTAGAAGACCGTGGGCTGGTTTCCATAACATCGTGTGGATGAGGCAAAGTGGTCAATGATGGAAATAAGTACACGTGAAGGTGGCATCTGTGCATTGTGATTGCACGACGTAGCAGGATAGAACACATGGATAGTGTACTATCCTTAGGTGGTAGACATTGGGCCTGTGCAATGAGGACGGTGTACTGTTTCGGGCCATTCGTGCGGTGCGTGTTCCAATTGATTGTCATGGTTTTAAGGTAGAGTGTAAGAGGGAAATGTGTGAGTGGGTCAGGGTGACAGGTCTAACCATAGGTGCGACAACTCCGTAGGTCTGTCCTGCCCTTGATGTGCCCTGAACTATTGTGAGGGGTGCTAGGGGGCTAGGGGACTAGGGGCGGAGCCAGCCGACCAAGGGCACTGGACGCACCTAATTTGAGGGCCCCTAGGTGCAGTGCTATGATCGTGGGTGCTTTTTATTTTTTTATTTTTTTTGTTTTTTTTTGGTTTTTTTTTTGTCACAGTACAACCATTGCAATATGCGGAGGCTATGAGCCTTTCAATGGGTCGGGACATGTCAAGCCCCGGAGGCTCAGGAAATGGATATGACTGTGATGATTTTGCCCTAGCCTCGTTGTTAGGAGAGCCGTTGTTGCGATATTGGCGCGATTGCAGTGACACCCGTCATGAGCTCACTGTAGAGCTTGGCCCAAGAAGAGAGTGTAGCCCATGATTATGCTTTGGTTCGTGCGATGTGGGCACTCGTAAGGGTGAAATTTCGCGTTCAACAGCGTGGCTTTGTTGCGGTTCTTTGTGCGGTTGGTGGTCTTGCGGTGGCCTAGCCATTGAACACATTTGCACGAAGACTTGTGTCATCCTGCATCCACTTGTCACTTCATGAGCGTATATGCTTGCTTGCGTTAAGCACATCGAACAAATGCAATCATGCTAAGACATAATTTTTCAGAATGCTATGATGTCTACTGCGATGCCTATTCCATTGCTTGTTAAGGTCGCATATATTAATGATAGGTAAAGGAAGTGTGTACAAGTGGGGATCTTGCCCCTTTACTCGTCAAAAGACAAAAAGTTATGGCATGATGACTTGTCAAGCTACTTGTACATCATAGGGGCTTAGTCGATTTGTACTAGGCAGGGTGAGTCCGGTTGGTTAGGCGACTGGGGCGGTGCTGGTGCGGGACTCCCGTGAGGTTGGGCAGGGCACATGTCAACGGGACATGAGTGGTGTAGTCTCGGGCCGCCACCGTTTCCAGAATGCCTTTAAATAATTCATTGAATTCTTCCCTATCCCGGGCTACCCTTTCTGCCCTTGAGCATCTGGTGCTTGAGTGTATGTTGGGGGTTTGTGCAACTGGTGTTGCCACATCTTGCGTGCTTCTTTGAGCTTCGACTTTCCTGGCAAGAGGATTCTTCGGCCTTCATCCGGGACGGTGTCGCTTAAGACCTCATTTTTTCGCGTACCTTTTGAGGGTGGGTATGTAGCGCACCGGCGGAGGGGCATGTGCCGCATGTTCCCATCGTCCGCGGAGAGTGTCTCTGCAAGCCAGCTGCCCTAGGTTTTCCATGTTTTTCTTGTAGGGGGACCTGCAATATGCAAACCAAGGGTTAAGCCTTGATATGGAATAAGACCGTTCTCATGGGAGGGATTATAGTGTGGGTTATCAAATGCATATGACTAGAAGAGGCGGAGTGGGACATGCTGTGCTCGTTGTAGCGGGATGGCCCCCGTGACGATGTTGACTTAGTCTCCCGCTATTAGCAAATCTTGGCTTACACCGAGTTACATCAGTTGTTGGTGGTCATGGATTTAGGCAGGGCTCGTCTTTGGAAGGATGGATCGGAAAAGGAAAGGTGTATAGAAAGGGATTGCGCCCTGCTTACATCATCAGAGATGTTGGTCAGGGCTTTTCACAGTGGCAATGCGGGGTGCATGCCCTTTGCCCAGAGGTGGAAATGGTCATGTGAGAGGGGGACCGGACGAGCCTAGCCTGTTGGCCCCAACTCTTCTGTCCGTGCTTGACTATTATTGCTTGTGTGTGTTGACAGTGTTTATACAGGGTGACAAAAGCTATTGTTATTTATATACATATCCATGGATCCATGTCGCTTTATGAGGGTAAAAACCAGCTATAGAACTCCGGATTGTATTGGAGCGTGGCACACGCATCTAGTACTCGTGGCAGCTTACTCAATACCGATAGATATTTTGCAACATCGAGTAGCAGGGAACCTTGTCTGAGTCTACTGGCAAGATGTAGCTCCTCCTCAGTGAGAACCTTATCAAATAGTGAGTCCTCTTTGCTAGGTTCAACTAAGTCTGTACCCTGAATGGCAGTCAGCACTCGAAGGGAGGTTGATGCCACATAGGTGGCGTCTCTTTGAGACTGCCACCTATGTGGCACCACATAGGGAGGTTGGTACCACATAGGTGGGGTCTCTTTGAGACCGCCATTTGGCTAGTTGCTCCGAGACTGCCATGATCTGGGCTCCTAGTTCGGCCATTGCAATGCAGTTTTCACACCAGCGCTGTTCAAATTGACTTCGGCCCTTTGACAATCGCTTTAGTTACTCTATCTCTAAGAGATTTGGTTGGCAGAGCGCATCATTGGATGTGACAGTTAAGTGCAGCTCGTCGGCTTCCTCACCCGAGATGAGTAGCATGCGTTCATGTAGGAGCCTGTTATAGTGCTTGTCAAGATGTTCTTGCTCCTCCCAAGATAAGGGAAATGGCAAGTATTCTCCGAGCTGCTCTTTAGGGAATGCGCGCATGTCTGCCAAGACATAGACACGTGCGAACACCTTGAGCTTGGCATCCAACTCAGTTAAGCATTCAGTGACACTTCTATGTTCAACGAGGGCTTTCTTCGTTGCTATCTCATGCAAGGTTCTAGGAGTTTGCCTGGGCTTTAGCGTAGTTGGGGGCTCATGCCTAGATGAGTAGGATTGGTCAACGTTAGGATGTCTGACACTCTTGGGGTTTCCATGTTTCTCCTGAGGCTTTGTTATTGCGTCAGGTTTTCCTTGGACGTCATTGGTATAGGTTTGTCACCCTGTTGTGACAGCATTATATCCACTCTTGACTGGTCAATGCAAGTTCTATTGTCGGTGGATTGAGTGTTGCAAGCAGCCATTGATGGTAACGATTGCTTTGATTTTTCAGAGCACATGGAGGTGTCTGAGGTTTCACTATTATTAAGAGAGGCATCAATGGGTTCCTTGGTGGATGGACTCGTTGCTTTATTCATCATCTCTCCAGTGCCCTTCGTCTCAATGTTCTTGGGGTCCACAACCACCTGCAACTGTTGTTGCTTTCGTTGTTTTCTCCTCTTTTTCTTGGTCAGTGAAGGTGCATCTTTCAACGACTCAGGAACCTGGACGAGGTCAATTGTTGTTGTGCTTGGTTGGGCCTTAACATTTCCTTTCTCTAGTGTGTCCACATGGGACATAGCCATGGCTTGATGATTAGCCTTGCCAGGTTGTGAGGGTACAATTGTCTCTCTTTTGGGAGAGTCTAGCTCTTCAACCAATTCCCATGCATGTAACTCCTCCAGCCTAGGCTTTAGGCACTTTGGGGGTGCTGGAGTTGTCAAGGAAGTTGGTTGCGACATTTCCTTCACAGGTAAACTGCTAAGGACATGCTCCGCGAGGGGCATTGTCACAACCAAGGGCTATGACTGCTGTGGTCCCTGATTTGAAGTACTAACAGCTAGTTGAGTGAACTTGCTACCATTGGTGGATTGCAGTGTCAAGTCCTTAGGGCAATTGGAGGTGGTCCTGTCTTTTATTGCCCTTAGAGCATTCACTTGCGTAGATCGAGCATCGATTGAGCTAGCCACGGTGGATTGCACTGGCATATCCTTAGGTTGAGAGCTAAGGAAGGTGTCGTGTCCTGCCTCTTGGACATCTGGAAGCTTTGATGGAGATAGAGATTGGGAATGAGCAGCCGCCATTGACGACCACTGTTGTGCTTCCTGTGTTTGTTTGGAAAAAGAGAATGCAGGAGATCTAGGACCCTTAGGTAGACTTGGCACTGGCCGAATGATTTGCTCGAGGCTATTAGACGATTGTGCCATTTTCTTTGTTGAGCGGTCACCCTTGCCATGAGCAATGTTGTGCCTATGATGCCTATTGTCCTCTTGGAAAATCAAAGGCTCTTTGGGCACTAATGGCTCTTGTGCACGCTTAATGGCTACACATGACATCTACTTATTAAGCATGCTAGGCTGAGGTTCTTTCTTTCAAACAATCATGTTTGGTTTCTTGCCTCGAGTCCTAGGGTTTCTCTTAGATTTCCTCATGTGCTTCGTTGCTTTTGATGCAATCTTGCCTTCAGATAGAGATGATTTAGCAGGGGGTTTTGGTACCCAAATCCATCGGTTACCTGCGTAATACCCTTGAGCACGTAGCAACACTTTGGATATCCATCGCGGCGTTGTGCTAGCCCTCCATCAATGCCTTCATCTACAAGGCTTGGGCTTCTTTTGGGGTCGTCTACGATATTTGTAAGTCCAAAGCCCGTCCTTGGCATTGTCTCTTGGCTTTCTCGTTCCAAGCATGGCCTCACTCACTGGTTCTCGTTGTTCGCTTGTATCAACTCCTCCAACAAGTCCTTGCTCTCATTAGTACACTTGACTGTTACGTCAGCACCTTCCTTGCCTTTCCCTTGAGGTTCAATGAGGTCACCCTTGCTAAAGGTTGTAACTATCATCACACCCGGTAGTGTCAGGTGTATCCTCTGAGCGACATAGTCGGCCTCACACTTGGTCGCCCTTTTGAAGGGTCTTCCCAGGAGACTTTCCTTACCATATTTAGTATTATTTGGAGGAACATGAAATAGGATAGGCAATCTCTCAGTTTCAATCGTTGTAAGGACATTGCACTTCCCTATGAGTGCTTGTGGAGGTCCCCCATAAGGGCTAAGAGTTGCATTAGTCGGTGTCAGCTCTGGTTGGCCTAGTAGGGTCCATGCCTCATAGGTCAAGACATTAAAATCTGCTCCTTCATCAATCAGAGCATCGATAGTATGCTCTCTTTTCGTGGTGAGTTTGACCCTAAGATAAGCAGGTGGTACTATGTCTTCATCTTCCGGGTCTTGGCTTGTAAATTTAAGCCTTCTGACAAATGCCCTTGAGTCCCCAACTGCACGTCTAGATGTGGATTCTCCACTGACATCTTGGCTTGTCCGTGCAATGCTAGTTAAGGAGCATCTATTGTCAGGATTGTCATATCTAGTCATTCTTGCTATTGTAGCTTGATGTTGTTGTTTTCTGCTTTGACTCGATGCAGTTCGGATGCAACACGTATGTGTTTTTGCAGTGTGACCTATTTGCCCTTGTTGGCTAGATTGGCCCATTGAGGTTCTAGGGTCTCTGTTTCTCTTGGTTCGAGTATGGGCCTTTGGTTGCTCTTTTGTTAGTGAGAATTCGTGTTCGTGTAGAGCCATTACCACACTAGGGTCTAATTTGGAGGACCTGTCACGGCACGCGTTTTCTCTCCAACCTACTTGGGGGAGGTGCGGAGGGGGCGGAGCCCCCTCTGCGGGGGTTCGGGGGGCAGTCCCCCCCGGCACACAGGGCCGTTACGGTAAATGCCATATGCAATCTGAGAGATAGTTTATAGCCAAATTTTGAACTACTTGCTCTAAGATTCAACCCAGTGATCGACCTGTGATAGGGTTTTGGCTCTACGTGGTCTCTTGGTCAATTTTACCATCTTTAGGTAAAAATTTGAGGAAATCTAAATTCGGCCCAACAGGTCCGAATTGCAGGGGCCGAATGCCTGGTTCGGCCCCGTCCGAGGGCCGAGTAGAAGGGGCCGTATGTAACTGTCCGAATGCCAAATTCGGCCAGTCCAAACCTAGATGTTCGAGGGACGAGTGGGCCGAGACCGAGTCAGGAGGGTCAAGTGGGCCGAGTTCCAAGTTAGTCCAAGTGCTCAATTCAGACGGGCCGAGTGGTGGGTGTTCGCATGGTAGTGGGCCGAATGGTCTGAGGACCGAGTGGCCAAGGGCCAAGTTGAGCGGTTCAAGGGCCGATTTTGGGACTCGGCCCAGAATCACCAAACCATTTAGTTGATCGAGCATCTTTATGGTGGACTGTGGTCCGCAAGAGCATTGATTGTCCCACTATCTAGGAGACTTTCCAAAAGAAATTTTTGCAGAATTTTCTTCCTCCTCAATTCCATGAAAAAGCCATCAAGCAATGGGATCTTCTATAACAAAGAGATCGCGAACCTATTTCCCAATACACTGAACGTTTCTGGAATGCTCTACTGCAACTACGAATACTCGAAGATGTACCTGAAGCAACTCATAAACGCAAGTTTATGTCTGGCCTACTTGGACATTTCTATGCTGAAGTCAATATGTTCAAGCCAACACCCCTTGAAGATGCAATTTTCTTGGCTCATGACACTGAAGACAAGATTCGAGGACGAGACAAGCGACCATAACAATTTCCAACTAATGGTAACTATGGTTCCAAACAATTCAATTCAAATTTTTGAAGATTCAATCAAAGTCGTTTTTTTCCATCTTCATTTCGTAAATCTTGGACACGACCACCTGCCTTGCCATCAAACACCAATCCAAACCCTAAGCCATCCTCACAGTCAAATCCCAACATTCCTAAACTTCCTGCCATTACCAATAATGTATCTAAAGAAAAACCCATAGTTTGTTACAAATGCCAAAAACCTGGACATCTAGCAGCCAATTGTCAAACCAAAAAGCCACCTGTCCATATCAATTATCTTGGAGCAATCGAAGAAGAAGAATGTGAGGAAATGTCGGACTTTACGGAAGATGATGATGACATTGGTACTACTTCGGATACTTTGCCAGGTATGCCAACTCCCCATTCTTTGTTAACAATGAAATGTTTTGTGCATAGTAAAGAAAAGACTATTTTACATAATGATGGGAGCACACATGACTTTATTTTTGCAAAGTTAGTCAAAGAATTGAATTTACAAACTGTTTCTACACATTATCGCATTAAGACTGCATTCCTAGGAACAAGATATAATGGAACACAAGAGGTGCATACTTTAGAAATTAAAATTGGTGAATATACTGAACGAAGAAATTTCCTAGTTATACCTTTGCAGTCTAGTGACATTATCTTAGGAATGCCTTGGCGTCATCAATACAATCCTGACATAGATTATTCTACGCATTCAATTAAAATTTATTTTCAAAGAAAACAAATCACATTGTATGGTATGCACGCTTCTAATAATTTTCCACTGCTTACTCATACTCAAGCTAAACGTGCATTATGTAAAAGTAGCAAATCTTATTTAATATGGGTGAATGAACTTCAAGCTAAAGAAAAACAAATGCATCCTAGGCATACACAATTTCTTGCCCAATTTCAAGATTTTTTTGCTGCTGATTTACCACCTAGATTACCACCTTCACGTCCTGAAGATCACAAAATAGATTTAATTCCTGGAACACAACCACCATGTAAAGCACCATATAGACATAATCAAATTGAATAGAAAGAAATTCAAAATCAAATAGAGGAATTGCTTAACAGAGGATTAATTCGACCTAGTAGTTCTCCATTTGGTGCACCTGTCTTATTAGTGAAGAAGAAGAATAATACTTATCGTATGTGCATTGATTATCGTGCCCTAAATAAAATTAGTGTTAAGAATAGATATCCAATTCCTAGGGTAGATGATCTTATGGATAAGCTACAAAGATTTGCCATATTCAGTAAGATAGATCTTAAATTTGGCTATCATCAAGTAAGATTGGATAAATCTGATATATTCCAAACTGCATTTAGAACACAATTTGGACACTATGAATTTCTAGTTATGCCTTTCGGTTTAACTAATGCACCAGCCACATTTAGTCGTATGATGAATTGCATATTCTTGAAACATCAGCATTGTGCCATAGTTTTCTTTGATGATATATTAGTATTCAGTAAAAATGAGAATGAGCATTATGAACATTTATCTTTAGTTTTTAAGTTGTTAAAAGACAATCAATTATATGCTAATCCAGAAAAGAGTGAATTCTTTCAAATAGAAATTGAATATCTAGGATATATTATTTCATCAGAAGGTATTAAAGTCGACCCTAAAAAGATAGAAGCAATTTTAAATTGGCCCATACCCAAAAATGTGCATGAGTTACGTTCTTTTCTAGGTCTTGCTAGTTTTTACAGAAAGTTTGTGAGGAATTTCTCATTACTTGCATTACCTTTGACAAAACTTTTAAAGAAAGGTATTGTGTATAAGTGGTCTGACAATCAACAAAAGTCTTTTGATTTGTTGAAACATGCTTTAACTCATGCTCCTGTATTACAACTACCTAATTTCAATAGACCATTCTTCTTAGTAGTTACTGATGCTAGTGGATCTGGAATAGGAGCAGTCCTTATGCAAGATAATCATCCCATAGCCTACTCTAGTTGTAAACTCAAACCATCTGAACTTAAATATTCTACCTATGATAAAGAATTGCTAGCTGTAGTACAAGCCTTTTGTCAATGGAAACATTATTTAATGGGATCTGAATTTATGATCAAAACTGACTAGCAAAGCATTAGACATCTCCTTAGTCAACCACAAATATCTGACCGACACATTAAATGGGTTGCTTTTATTCAAAGTTTTCATCCCCTTATACAATATCAACCAGGAAAAGAGAATGTTGTAGCTGATGCTTTAAGTAGAAGACCGACAATTCATAATATTTTTGTGATATCATTTGATTCCCTTATCCCTATGCAAGATACTTATCATCAGGATCTTACTTTTCAAGCTGATTGGAATAAACTAGTTGCAAATAATTGGATTCCTATTGATTCACTGTCTTACAATAATGGATTCATGTTTTATGAAAAAAGATAATGTGTGACTGTTCCATTTCGATCATTTGTTTTGTATGAAATTCATTGTCCTCCATATCAAGGTCACAGAGGAATTATATCTACTTTGCGTACATTGATTGAAGATTTTTATTGGCCACATATGGACACTGATGTATCTAACTTTGTATTTGAATGCTTAATTTGTCAACGAGTTAAAAGACACCATGGTAAACAATATGGTTTATTAATGCCATTATCTATTCCATCACGACCATGGGAACAGGTTTCAATGGATTTTATCACTGGTTTACCTAATACTAAAGCTAATCATGATATGATTTGGACTGTTGTAGATAGGTTTAGCAAACAAGCATATTTTATTCCATGCAAGAAAACTTTAACTGCATCTCAAGCTGCTGAATTGTTTTTGAAAACTATTTTCACTAACCATGATTTACCAAAAGTTATTATTTTTTATCATGATTCTAGATTTTGTAATAATTTTTGAATTACTTTGTTTGCTAACTTAGGAACAAAGATTGATTTTTCATCTGCATTTCATCCTGAAACAAACGGTCAAACAGAAGCTACTAACATTACTATTTTAGATCTTTTGCGTGCTTACACCATTTCAAAACCACATACATGGGATACACATCTGCATTTACTTCAGTTTGCATATAATAATACACCACATACAGCTACAAAGAAAGCACCATTTGAAGTTATTTATGGATATCGATTGTCTACACCTGTTGCATCATTATCAAACAAAATTCAAACTGCTGATGATATTGCTAACATGCATGCTACTATTTTTGATGAAGTTAAAGATATGATTGCCAAAGCCCAGCAATCATATACAAAACAAGCAAATAAGAAAAGACTGTTATTAGGCTTTGATTGTACTTCCCGCACAATAGGAGCAGCTCGAATCAAAGCATCCTGGAGGTATATGGGGTGCATTGATTCTAAACGAGTGTTCAGAGGATAATTTAGCCCATTGCAAAACTTGGACACTTGTTGAACAATATCCATGGGGGGTGCATATTTAAGAAGAGAAACAAACTTGCAGTAGTATGCTTCCAAGGTTAGTTCAAGAACTCATTCATCTTCTGGGTGCGATAAGCTGGAGGTAAATACCTTCCTCTTACAGCTTCTTTCAGCAAATTCCAAGTAATGGTATTTTCAGGGACACCTTGATCTCAGCACCACTGCTTCCAGCAAAGTCGAGCTTCGCCAATTAATTTTAGCTTAGCTATCATGGCTTGGTTGGCTGGGATAGTTCCAGCAGTAGTAAAATAATCTTCCATAGATTTGATCCAAATCTTTGCATCAGCTTCCACATTTTTGCCTTTCCTGTCAAACTCTGAAGGTTTGACTTGCTTCAAAAGATTCCTTTTCTCTTGAGTTTCGTTGGGAAGTATTGTGGGTGCGAGATTCTGGGAAATTTTCAGCAATTCGTAAGTTAAATTTTACAAATCTATATAGCGTCAATAATAGAGTTCAATATTCAAATTATATCTCGCTTAGTTTATTGAAACAACTCTCAAATAAACTCTCTTCCCATGCTAAAGTTAAATTGCAATTTCAGAGGTTTAAGAAAAAAAAAAAGGTTGCATTATTTCTCTGATTGATAAAGTATCAATCAATCTTTCATTACAATGGATGTACAAGGTAATCAGATGGAAGGAAATACATTATTCAGATGGCTCACAGGCTCATCTTATTTTTTCTCAGGAAAAGATTCCCTACTACAATCTAAGTATGACACTTTGATACATCCTTTATGAAGTAACTTGGATTCGGAGAGTAAATATCTAGGAATCTATATTTTTGAGGGAGTTCAGAAAATCCGTCTTTTTTGTAGTTGCGGCGGCTAGAGCGACCTATGACTTTTATTCTATCAGTCGAAAGGATCTTCGTAACTTCCCCATAGATATATTGGTTTAGTTTGATCTTCTTGCCTCTAGTATACAGGGTTGAATTTACACTGGCCTCATGAAATATATAGATCTTAACAACTTTAAGATCTTCCATCCATTTTACCCTTTTCAGATTATTTTGAAGATAAGCTATATGGCTTGCATCGATATAGCAATATCCTCCACTAATCATCCACCGTCTTTCACGATATAGAGGCGAGGGGTTGTACAACTGATCTAGTACCCGCATCATCTGAATTCTCCAGGCAAAACTCGATGAATGCATAACTGACATAAACATTACTTGAAAGATCAAGAATCACTTCCAAGATTCGTTACTTTGCCATAATTCAAAAACATACATTAATAAAGAGAAGAAAACATGTCGTAGGCTATGCTTAGAAAAAATATTTTTCTTAAGCTTACGTCGTAATCTATACTAACGTGCGCTCTGATACCAACTGTGAGGTGTCCGCTAGTCTCAATCCACGGCACACCTTTTAGTAGTCCATCAGTAGGTTTTCCCGTAAATGATGCCACCCGGTGCTCCCTTGGAACATCACGGGGTTTATCACTTAGGCCCTACGAGTCTACTTCACAATGGGAGACTTTCGGCCGAACCCACTAGGATCGACCTGAAGATTTGGGTTCCTAAAATCGGATGGGTCTCCTAGTAGCCAGCTAACGTCAGTAATTTCGAGTCCCACTTTTTAGAGGATTACTCGATCTGAAGCGGACTTGCCATTGCACTTGGTTCAAAGAGAATGGGAGACGGAGGGGAGTGCGGTATGTCAACCCTCCTGCTCATAAGGCAAAATCCCATTCCAACCCCCTAAAACAAAGGCCTTCTGTTGAGTACCGAAGGCCACTTGGGCAGCTTCTGCCTTGCTCTCTGCGATGATTTTCTCCTTTTCCACCAGAGCAAGGCACCGCGCCAGTGACTTCACCCTCTTTTCATTGTGCGCAGCCCACTCTTTTGCTCTTTTGTTCATTTCTTCCAAGCTCTCTCCTTACTTTACGGTTAGTATCATGAGTTTCTGCTCGTGGTCTTCCAACTCCCTGACTAGCCTCTCTTGCTCTTCTTTTTCAGAGTTTAGTTGATCTATTAGGCACTTGATTTCCTCTTGCTGCTCCTTTATGCCTTGTTTTCTCTCCTCGTCCCTGGCATTCAGCTCAGCCACAAGCGCATCAACCTGAGCAGATTTCGTAGCGAGCTCCTGGTATTGCACTATCAGGAGCTTGTGCTCTCTTTGCATTTTCACTAGCTCCTGTGTCTCGTTTTCAAGCTGCTGTCTCCAGTGCTCCTCCCTATCATCCTTAGCCTTCATTTCTTGTTTGAGATCTGTGATCTCCCTCTGCTGCATGGCTATCATCCTCGTTTTATCCAGTTGGAAGGCATGCACTGATTCCTTCTCGGCTGCCAACTCAGCCACGGCTATCTTGCGTTCCTCCTTAGCTTTCTCCAATTGGAAGAGCAGCTTGGTGATGTACTCGTCGTAATTAGCCGATGGCGTCATCGTTGCGTGGATGGGTGAGGTTGAGGCTTCTACCTTCTGCCTTTTAGGCTCTTGCCTGGATTCTGCATCAGTAGCTGGCCTCTTTTGTCCTGTGGCCGTGGTTTCTGTGCTCTGTCCCTGGCCCATCTCTTTGTTGATGAAGTATTGCATCCACGCCATGAAGTTTGACACGTCGACACTGGTCGGGATGCTAGGGGTGATGGTGGTGGGTTCAGCGGAAGGCACCAGGAGGGTAGGAATTGGATGAATCGGGGCCTTGCCCTTGCCCTCAGGGAGTCGAGGTGGCACAAACTCTGGCACCTGTGTGCTAGACCCTGGCCCTTCTTCTCTATGCGGGCTCGGCTCTGTTGCTCGATGGACTGGTGTGTGGCTTCCGCCAGGTCCTCTTCCTCCTTCCTTCATAGCTCTTCCTCTTCCTCATCCGCCTTTCTTTTTCTTTCCTCCTCCGCTTTTCTCTGCTCTTCCTTCTTTTTCCCTTTTTCTTCTTTTTCCTTTCTTTTCTTCTCCTCTGCTTCTTGTTTCAATGCCTTCTTTTCTTTCTGTAATTCTTCTTTTTCCTTCTCCTCCTCCTGTCTCTTCGTCCTCTCTCTCTCCTTGGCCTCTTTTAGGGACTCTTTCTTTGCCCTTTCCAAGTCTTCTCTCTCCTTTCTGCCTTCGTCATCCTTCTTCTTTCTCTGTGTTGTCTTCTTCTTGGGTTTCCTAGTTGTCTTCTTGCTTGTCTGTCCCTCCCCTTCTTCTTCTGTCTCAGTTCTATCGGTGGACCTATCCTTGTCCTGGTGAGGGGGCGACCTTTCTGGCGTTTCTCCTTCTCCTTCTTCCGCATCCTGTGCTTCCTTCACTACCTCCTGGATGAGCGCAGTCAAGACGCCCCCATAATCGATGAAGGAGGCTTTGGAGGAGGCTTTCTTTCTTTTTGTAACTTTAGAGGCCGAAGATTCTCCTCCTGCTGGTACGCTTCCTAGGGCCAATGCTTTGGCTGCTTGATCGATTGTTTTTCGCACGTACCCATTCCAATCTACTTCGTCTAGGGTATGAGCTACTACATTCTCTAGCACCGGTACGCTAATTTGATGCATCAATGAATTGTAACGCTGGCTGGAGAAGAGCACATGTATCAGCTTGGCCTGCATCCTGGCTTCTGCATCAGGGATATCCTGGATGCTTATGCCGTCATTTGTGAGCACATCTCCCTTCTTCATTTTAAGCATGGCATAAACATCCCTTTTTTGTTTCCTCTCCGTCTTTGGTACCAATCCCAAAGCCTTCTCCACCAAGGCTGGGTCTAAACGGACCTGTACCTGCTTTGCATCTTCTCCTCTACCCACTGTTACAATACCACATTCTTGATCTGGGTTGTATGTTTTGAGGAACTCCACGCACTTCAGGTGGTCCGACTCCTGCGAGAACTTTTCAATATACTTCGTGAGGTTGCATTGTTCAACCACCCTCCTGGCTGCTTCCTCCTTGGCCACCATGACTTCTATGTTGTGGATGCTTCGAAATTTGAGCTGGCTGAAGGCGCGGTTCTCTAGATGGATGCAGTATTGCTCCCTTTTCTCGTCTGTGAACGGGAGTCGATGGGCGCGGTCTTGCTGTGACATTTTATGCTCCTTCCATAAATCGTAACTTTCATTAGTACTTTCCACATATCAATTTGCTGATTGCTGGAAAAGAAAAACTCTATGCTTTTTGAATGAATTCATTAGGAAGCCATGTAGATTTTCCTTTTTAGACTTGGACTTTTTGCCCTTTACTTCAAAGTTTTCCTGCCCATTTTCCTACCCCATCCATTTTTTCATACTACTTGTTTATGCTTTTCACTAATTTTACTTTGATTTATCCCCTTTGATTCATTTCTCATCTGATTCATTTCACCTTACCCCCTCCCCTTTCATCTTGAAAAGAATCCTTCCTAGGATTGAGGGTCAAAAGGTTAAGGGCTTTCAGCATGTTGGGGTAGGAGTTACTTGTGAAGGAGCCAAGTATAGAAATTTTGATTGTATTCCAATTGAGCTACGCGGTCCAAATCGAAGGGTCGAATGCCCACGTGCGTGATGTATGTGAGAACATCTGTGAGGAAGTCACCAAAGTCGACCCGACTCACAATGTAGAGTTCTTCCTCTATTAAGAGGCGGTCAAGGTAGGGATGCCCCTTGATGTGCTCTTCCATGGATCGGCCCCGAAGACTGGTTAACACTCTATACGAGGTGGGCGCGACGTAAGTGGGATCATACTTTGCTGTTTTGATGGCTCGGCGTTGGTCATTATGCGACATCCTTCAACTTCCCATTGCAACCTAAGAGTGTACGACTACCTCAAGAAAGGTGATCCAATATCAGCGAGGTGTGATAACTCCGTGATTTCTTGGTCAGTGATAGCAGAAGTGGTTCGTGGATTGCATGACATGATAAGACGTTGTTTGATGGCTTGCTCCTTGGAGATCTCGCTGTTAATCAACTCAGCAGTGGAGCGAGAAGCTTTTGTGAACGCGAATTCAAAGGTTTCCCAAGAGCAAGGCATACTTTGTACTTCTGTTGCAAAGGGTTCTTCTAATAGACCTAGGTCCAAGTGGTCGTAGCTTAGCGCGAGTGACACAAAAGTGTCATCTAGTCATTTAATACAATCCATCACGTCATCACCGGTGTCCTCAGCGAGGTCAGCAGCCAGCGCTAGGAAGGATTTTCGTTCATAGGAGGGCGTAAGGCCGACAGGTGGTCAAGGTTTGACAGAGCAAGAGCTTTTGATAACGAAGATGGGTGGTGGGGAGGTTTGTGAGTTTGTGGTTTGGCCGTTTGGATGTTGAGTGGATTGGGAGTAGCCATGACAGACAGTCTGCTGCATTCAGGTTGGAGTTGGGGAGGTGGATTGACTTCGGCGGGTGATGATACTTGTGACGGAGCCTGCAGTTTGGGCTGGTAGACTTGTGGGACTCTCGTGGGTCTAGGTGTGGATGAGGTGGATGGTTGCGGTTCAGAAGAGCACTGTGGCTTGCGGGTTTGAGGGTTGATGGAATGCGGTTTGATCAAGCTTGAGGGTGGTGTATGAGTGGTGCCTCTGGCCGTGGGGGCCTTGGGGATCCACAACCAGGTATTTGCCTCGTAGTAGCCCTGCGCACGTAAGAGGGCTTTAGGGATCCATCTTTGCTTGACCACGTGGCACTTCCTATGATTGCGTCTTGGCCTCCTAGGTTTAGAGTTCTGGGTCTTCTGAGAATAGGAGCGTCGACTCCTAGGTGGTGGGTGCGGCTGTTTAGGTGCCCATTGAAGGCGAGGCTGTTGGGTCTTAGCTTTGGCTGCTGTGGGTTGCGGTTTATGGAAGTCAGGGAGTGGCAGCCGTGCACTACCCCCTCCTTAGTCTTGCCTATGGATGTTTCTACCGGTGGCTTTGCGGACAGGGATGGTGTCGCGCAGCCCTTGCTGAAAGCTATGACAATGCGCACGTTGTCTATTGCTAGGTGGATGCGCTGCGACCCATAATCAACATTGTAGCAAGTCTGCTTTTTGAAGGTTCGCCCTAGCAGTGACTCCGTGCCTGCGTCTGTAGCACTTGGAAATGCGTAAAAAAGCATTGGAATAGTCTCAGTCTCGATAGAAATAGCAACTCTGCACTTACCGAGAAGTGCATATGAGTGGGCCCCATATGGGTTTAATTTGGCAGTTGTGGGTTGGAGTAGTGGTTTGCCAAGTTGGATCCAATGACTATGGGTTAAGACATTAAAGTTTGCTCCCTCGTCGATCAAGGCGTTGAAAGCGCATGTTTACTTGGCAGTGATCGTGATACGGAGGTAAGCGGGTTCTACGGCTTCCTCCTCCTCTTCGTTGATTTCAGTGATTGTAGCTACTCATACTTTGACTAGCGGTTCTAACAATGGTGGCTCATGCAAAGGATGCGTGGGAGGATAGTACTTCTTGACACGACTGCCATTGAAGAAGCCTACTCCCTCACCGTCTAGTGTCTCAAGCTCGACATTGCCAGTTCGGTTGATTGCACAAACCTTGAAGGGTCCGAGACCTCTGAATTTTATTTTTTGCTTATGCCCCTTAACTGAGTAAAGGAGCATTAAGTCACCCTGTTTGAACTCACGCTGCTTGACATGCTTGTCGAACCAGCTTTTGTGTCAGGCCTTCTCACAGATAAGCGCGTGGGTGGCGAGGAGACGAGTCTCTGATAGGCGTTCAAGCTCGACCAGGCGTTGCGTCCATGCCTCCTTCCCTTCCCATCATTCTTGAAGTGCTATTCTCAGGCTAGGAATGAAGAATTCTAATGGTAGAATTGCCTCAGTTCCATAGGTCAGCCTAAAGGGGGTTTGGCCGACGGCCATTTTATAAGCTGTGCAGTAGGCCGACAAGGCTGCGATCAGCTTGTTGTCCCAGTCGCTGCGTGAGGCTGAGACTACTTTAGTCAGGACACTGATAAGAATCTTATTAGTTGATTCTGCCTGGCCATTCGCCTAAGGGTAGTATAGTGAGGATTTGCGATGGATAATGAGGAAGGTGGACAGGAGATGTGCTATCACTTCATTGGTGAAGTGCGTGCCTTGGTTACTAACCAGTTCGATGGGGCAGCTGAAGCGCGAGATTACTTGCTCCCATAAGAACTTGGCAGTCGTCCTAGTATCATTTTTTCGTGTGGCTCTTACCTTTGCCCATTTTGTGAGGTAATCCGTGGCCACCACGATGTACTTGGCTTGCGAGTACTATGCCGCAGGACTGATAGGTCCTATGAAGTCGATTCCCCATTTTTCGAAGGGTTGGCGAGCAATAATTGGGGTCAACTCCATTTGATCCTTGCGAATCGGTACTTTTGTTCGTTAACACTCGTCACAATGCTTAACTAATCACTTGGCATCGCGGAAAAGCGTGGGCCACCATAGTTGAGACTGCAGCACCTTCCGCGCTGTCGTGTCTCCACTAAAGTGTCCTCCCGCAATGCCATTGTGCGCCTCTGAGAGCACACACAAGGTTTATTTACTAAATAGAGCAGGGCTTGATGGTCCACGAAAAAGATGAAAGGTGTGGCCAATAGATAATGCCGGAATTTCTTCACAGCGAACACCATTGCTAATCCCTCTCTTTCTGTTGTCGAGTAGTTCATCTCCGTCTCAGTGAGTTGTCTGCTCTAGCAAAGCTCACTGGATGATCTAAGTTGTGCTCACCAGGTTGGCACAACACTGCCCCCATGGCAAACTTAGAAGCATCGATGTGCACGTGGAAGGTAATGGTCCAATCTAGGGCTCGTAGAATTGGTGCTGTTGTTAGAGCCTTTTTCAATTCTTCGTATGCTCGTTGGCATGCCTTGGTCCACTCGAAGACAATCAGCAGCTTGTACAATGGTCTGGCGATCAGCGCGCAGTTCAATACAAACCGCCGATAGTATCCTGTATGGCCTAAGAAGCATTGAACTCCCTTGTAATTAATTGGGGGTGGAAGGTCAACAATAACCCTGACCTTCGAGGAGTCAGTGGCAATGCCGTTCTTTGACACCACGTGTCCTAAGATGCATCCGTGCTTTACCCAAAACTGGCACTTCAAGGGGTTCAAGGAGAGACGATATAAGCGACACCGTTCAAAGATTGCACGAAGTTTGTCTAAGTGGTCGATCCAAGTCGAATGGACACACATGTCATCGACAAAGACCTCTAAGTCCTTGCGAAGCATGTCCTTAAAGATGGTGCACATGAGACATTGGAAAGTGGCAGGGGCATTGGTCAATCCGAAGGGCATGACTATGTATGCAAAGACGCCCCACTCAGTGGCAAAGGCGGTCTTGTGCCTGTCCGCAGGATGCACTTGCACCTGGTTGTACCCTGAGAAGCCATCCAGAAAACTGTAGGCTTCCTTGCCTGCTACCCTCTCAAGCATGTGCTCGGTGTATGGCAATGGATAGTTGTCTCTCTTCGTAGCAGCGTTCACCTTCTTGTAATTGATACACACTCAAATTTTTCCATTCTTCTTCATCACAATGACTATGGTGATACCCAGTCCGTGTGCTCAATTTTGTAAATGAATCCAGCTCTCATTAGCTTGTCAATTTCCTCTTTGACAGCATGAGCATGTTTTGGATTCATAGGGTACGGCTGCTGCTTGACCGGCGTTGCGTCTGACATCATGGGTATGTTGTGAGTCACGACACTCGGATCTACCCCCTGAAGCTCCTCTAAGGACCAGGCAAACATGTCTATATACTCTCGCAAGAGAGCGACAAAACTCTTTTCTTCTTCAACAGTCAAGTCGTCGGCAATGAATACTGGTCGGGGTGTTTCCCCTTCTTGGGCTAAGTCTACCTCCTTGGTTGGTTCCTCGATTGGTTTGCTCGGCTGGTCCCTCGATTGGTTCACTCATCTACCCTTGACGTTTGGCACCTAACAAAACTACTACCCTATCCCCTTTTTTGAATTTCGTGAAGCGTTTAGGGAGGTCCTGCGGCTTTCGTTGTTCTTCTGTTCATGTATCCTTGGGTTGCTTTGCCTTTTCATGCCTTAACCGTTTGTCCCTCAGGTGGGCGGGTAGGTTCCCCTTGGTACGTCTGGTCATGGGCGGCCTAGGGATCTCTGGATGACTATCCGAACTAACTTCTGATTCAGAGTCAAACCCTCTGTCTTCGCTAGAAGAGGTGGTCTTCCTTGGTGGTCGCAGTTCAGATGGTGATTCAATCCTAAGTATTGATGTCGTTCCTGGCTGGGCTAGGCCTGCTTGCTCAAGGTCTATGGCTCCTACGCGTTCCAACCAAGCGCGATCACATTCCATGCGCATGACTCCTCGCTCTACTCTAAAGGTCTGCCTTTTCTACGGCTTGGCGTCTACTCGTATCTGCTCAATTTCTTGTCCTTTAGTGTCGTATTCTACGGTATCTACTTCACCCTCACTCTCATCACTGAAGGATTGGCAGTCTTCGTATTCGTCGCTAGAATCTTTGTCATCCGACTGCTCGTCGTCTCCTAGGGTTTGGTATGCCTCGTGTCGTTGGTCAGGAACTAGGGCCCAGTTATACATGAGGTTTAAATCATGCACCTTGGTCCATTGCCACTTGGATTCCTCTAAGAGATCCTAGAGTGGTTTGAAATTTGCAGCTGGATTGCCAGCTAGCTTGTCCGTTAGGTATTCCAGTATCCCCTGGAGTTCCCTTTTGTTGAATGGTACATGGAAGGTGACAGGCTTAGGCTTTCCACGGAGGCTTCCTGCCATCATGCAGACTGGTGTAGAGAGTGCTTCGTTAGACTTGCCGATCGTTTTGATGGCTTGCTCATACGTCTCATGATCTAAGAATGGCAGGTCGATTGTAGCGAGAACGTGCATCCAATCCCGCTCATCCTCTGGGCATGGGATATACTTGGTCAAGGGCCCATAGGGCTTCTTGACCTGAGTATTCCCCTTGAGCATAGCAGAGATGGCGTCTAGGTCAACTGGTGAGGTCTTCCAAGTGTCCATCTCTATTCTTACGGCATCCGTTCTATTGCCAACGAAGATCAAGCCGTTACCCCAATCTTCGATGACTCTAGCGTTGCACATCCAGGGTCGGCCTAATAGGACATCGTAGTCCACTCCCTTCATGACTATAAAGTCAACAGAGAACTAGACACCTGCGATCTTCACTGGCCAATTCTTAAGTATCCCGAATGGCTTCACTCTCATACCATTTGCTAACGTGACATTAAACCTAGCAGTTTCAACAGGCGGGTTTCCCCAAGTCTGAAGCACTGCATGGCTAAGCACACTAACCCCAGCTCCCGTGTCTACAATTCCCTTTCTTGTTGTGTCACCTAGGGCTAGGTCTGGTAAGACCGTGTGCATCTCAAAGCCTTCCCAAAAGGCATTAACGTGCAAGGATTTAGGCACGGAGTGCAGCGTCAAACTTGATAATTGTGTTTCTGCATCATGGTCTTGAGGGTCTGTCGTGACCCGCTCTTGTGACCCTTCGACCCACTGCTTAAGATCTTGCCATAGGGTAGGATGCTGCTTAAGCAGATCTCCCAGGCTAAGTGTTACAGGGGTAGTCACTAGCGTGGTCAAGAGATCGTTGGATACTCGTCCTTCCCCTAACCTAGATTGTCCGGGCCAATGGCCGCGGCTGATCTGCGACTCTGGTCGCGTCAAGGCTTGGCCTTAACGGCACTGCTTGTGGCGCGGTTGCTTCTACCGACTTAGGTTGAGGCGGTGATATTGGCGTGCTTACGCTGGAGAGGTCATCGATCTCATCCTCTACGATGGGCTCAGCATCTTTGAGGTGCTCTTGAGCCTCCTTCACCTTTTCTATGGCCTCTAACTGTCACTTCGATGCGGGTATTCCCCTACCTTAGTGCTTCCCTTTTCAGCCGTCTTAGGGGCTGAAGTCTCTACCTCTGCGTCTGAAACCTCTTTCCAGTAGACAGAGTCGTAGCACTCTCGGTCTTTAGTGCGACCTTTAGCTTCCGATCTCTTCTTTTTCCGCCTGCAGCTTTTCTTCCCTATCGAGGTTGCGTCAAGATTGCTAGGTCCTGGCAGAGAGATGCCGGCCTGCTTCGTTTGGGCTCGGGTCATGACCCGCAATGGAATAGGTGTGGCCTCTCCATCGAGGTTTTTGACATCAAATAGCCCCAATGGGACAGATGGCAAGTTGGCTGAGCTAGAGGATGGCTTTCACTTTGGGCAATCTATGAAAAGATGGGTGATTCCGCACTCTGCGCACCTTTGGTCAGCCTTGTATCTATTTTGCTGCTCTCTTTCAGGGCAACGTGATGAGACATGACCGGGGTGACCACAAGTCCAACAAGTGACTGGATCCTGCGGCTGCCCTCCTGGGCCTCTACCTTGTCCTCGTCCTAACGCCATCACCGGCACAGGTCGATAATCCATGAGGACCGCGTTGCCCTCGTCCTCGTGTGAGACATAAGGGTATATGTAGGTCTCTTCATCATTCGGCTCCACCACATAGTGGACTGGAGCGTCGCTCGGTGGGTGGGTCACATAAGGACCAGGTGGTCTAGGAATGCCAGTAGGGTTTATGTCCATTCTAGGGACGGCTGGTTTCATATCGTTAGGCGCGGGAAGAGCCAATGGGGCTCCCCTTCCGAAGAATGGCTGCGGCCTGTTCGCTAGGTAAGGCTGGCCGTAGGGTTGCGAGTATGGAAGACTTCTTGGTAATCTACAATGTGCGACATCATGGCCGAACCTACCGCAGTTAGCACAAGGTCTTGACCTAGGGTCTTGATACTCGGCCAGTAAGTGGTTTCTGCCACAGTACACGCATTGGATGTGTGGGCGCGTTGGTCGTCTCAACATGTCTTGCAACTTGGCTAATTCCATCTTGACCTCAGCCAAGCCTTGGTCTGTCTCGGTGGCCTTCCCCTTATCTTGGGATGATGGGATTGACCACTCACTAGGGGCTGACATTCTCTCTGAGCTTTGTGAGTTGGTCTCCTCTAGATTTGAGCTCCTGGAGCTCCGCTCTTTCAGCAACAGCTGATCATCGACTCTAATGGCTTCCTCAAACACTCTAGCTACCACGTCCCGCTGCAAGCTTGAATTGCCTGCCAAAGCCTTATATAACTCCTCGTCTCGAATTCCACTGATGAATACAGTCGAAACTGCTCTTTCAGTCGGTCGCTCGCCCAGAGGGATTCTCTTAAAGAGACTCCTTACATGGGTCACGTAGTCGCGGATGTCCTCCTTCTCTTTCTGCTTGATGTTCATCAAGCGTACTAGCAGGTTATTGGAGTATCCGGGCTCAGCGAATCTCTTGACGAAGAGATCCTTGAGGTCATTGAAGTTGGCTCGCTCTACAACATCTAGGCTTGTATACCACATCCTACCCTTGTCGCCTAGGCAAAGCCCGAATGCTTGCGAGCGTTGAGTTTGGTCGTTGAGGCCATTGGATTCGCAGACTTGCTCAAACTGCTCAACAAAGTTGTATGGGTCGTCATGAGGTTGGTACTTATCAAGTTGCTTGGCAACAATCGGTATTTTGGCTTGGCTCTTTGAGCCTTGGTTCGCCCCTAATCCTGCGAGCAGCGACGTCGCTAGTGCGGTGGCACTCTGCTCTACTGTTGTATTATCGAGCAGCCGTTTCATGAGAAGCTCGCTCAACGTCAAGTCTCCCTCTAGTGCTCTCTCATGGTCCGTTCGGTTTCGGCCAGCCAAGTTCAGCACTCGCTGCACCTCATGCAGCTCCATGCTTTGCCTTTGGCTCCTAGCCTACTGATCCCTATTGTACTCGGCTATGCCCTGCAATGCTTTGCAAGCTAGCCTTCTCTCCTCTTCTAGATCTGCAATGATTGCGTCTGTTGTCCTGCCGCAGTGCTCATACCGGGCGTGTGCATCGTAACTGCTCACCTGCTGAATAGCATCTGGGAATACGTTCAAATCTAGCTCCTCATTAGACCGATGGTCTGAGCTCTCTTCCGTCATGGTCGAGTTCTCGCGCTCCACTACGCTGTCGATCAGGTTGAATAGACTTGACAGATCCTCGTCGTCGGCGCTCCTTGCTTGGTTCTATTCTGCGCTTTGATGGTTTGTCTATGTCTTGGATCCTCTCCTATTGGTGGGTTCCTTGAGTGGTTTATCTGAGTGAGTTCCTTTGGTTATTGAATACAAACCTCAATTTATGGTCGCTCGGTGCGTGTGTCGTTTCTCGTACACTTGTGCCCAATCAGGCTTTCATCTTTCTTAAGTGTACTTCAAGTGCGGAAATTCAATGTGAGTGCAACAAGCAATTCCTCAACATCTTACACACTCTTGCTTGTTTCGGACCTGATAGGCTTATAGATCCCTTTTCTGGCCATTTTGTCAAGGTTTAGGGTTTTCTCGTATGTCATCTTGTTCATTTTCGGTCAATCAGGTTTTACAGCTCAGCGGTTCGCATCTAAGTCATTGGGTCTCGCAGCTGCCCACTTCTAGCTGTCAAGCGGCTACACACTACAATTTCTCTTATTACGTGTGCCAGAATCAAGTTCTGAGTGCCCAAAGGGTTTCGACAGTTTGCACTCTGCGTATTTGCCAAGTCAGGTCAAATTTCTGAAAATTTTGATAAAAAATTGCGCTCGAGCCAACTGGTCCGAATTGCAGGGTTCGAGTAGGTTACTCGGACGGACCGAGGCACAGGACCGAGGGCCGAATTTCGGGGATAGGCTCGGACGGTTTTGATTCGGATGGGCCGAATGGCGAATTCAAACAAGGTGATTCGGATGGGCCGAAAGGCACTTGGTCCGAGGGCCGAATTTGGGACGTGGACAAGGGCCGAATTTGAGACTCGGACGGGTCACTCGGACGGGCCAAGGCTGAATGTGCCACATGGCAAAAAGTTTTGACTTGGACAGCCGAATGGGTTGACTCGGCATATATTAAACTGCCCACTACAGATGCATACAAAACCTTAGCCATTTTTTCCTTTTCATTATCTAAGTGTGAACAATCGGCCTAACTAACCTTCACATGAGAAGGTAAAGAATAGCCAATAGGCTTACCATTATGCATATGGAATTGCTCAAGTACTTTGTGAATGTACTCCTTCTGGGACAAGTATAGAAGTCCCTTAAAGAGATTGCATGTAATGTGCATACCAAGTATGTGTGAAGCATGTCCCATGTCCTTGATCTCAAAGCTCTTCTTGAGTTAAGCCTTTAAGGTATCCAACTCAACATGAGTACTCCTAGTAATAAGCATATCATCAACATACATCACCAAGATAATAAGGCTACCATCATAGTCTTCTTCATGTATAGACATGGATCCATATCATTGCAGAAATACGCTTGTGAATGTATGAAAGAATCAAACTTATGATACCACTCCCTAGATGCCTACTTAAGTCCATAATGACTTTTCTTCAATTTGCACACTACGTGTTCCCTACCTCTTTCCACAAAGCCCTTAGGCTATTTCATATAAATGTCCTCAAGTAGGTCTCCATGTAGAAAAGTCACCTTGATATCCATTTGATAAAGATCCAAATCTAACTGAGCAACCAAGGCCAAGACCAAGTATAGGGTCGTCACCTTGACCATAGGAGAGAAGATCTCATCAAAATCATCTCCATTTTTCTACTTAAAGCCTTTAGCAACCAATCTAGCCTTACATACAGGATTAAGGTGACCATGGGTATTTTTCAACTTATACATCCACTTGTATGGTAATGAACCTTTCCATCATGTAAGAAAACTAAGTTTCATGTATGATTCTTCTACAACAAATTAAACTCTGACGGCATAGTCCTCTCTCAAGAATGAGAATTGCCTCTATATATAGCCTCTCCATAGATAAGTGGCTTAGCAAAGTCTGTCACCATGATTGTAGGGACCTAAAATGGGCTGAACACTAGCTCTAAGGCTCTAGCCAAGCCTTCTATGCTCACTAAACCACCCTCATGGCCTCACGTAGATAGGAGTGTCTGGAGGTTATACATTGATCTAGCTAAATCATGCATTTGTATCGATTTGTAATCCAACTATTTGTTTCGTTTTCCCAACTCCAACAAAGAGGGTATCCAAACATTTAGGTGACTAGCACCTCGTGTCATATACATAAAGAGCTCCCCCTAGCAGAGTGATGTGGCTCCTACGACTCCTTTACAACCCAGGGATTGGCCCCAAGATGCATCGTCTTAACATAAAATACAATTGTAACATTGTCCACTCTCTTGATAAAGAGCTCCAAGATATAATTTTTATTTCCTCACTTAATATGTCCCCAAAGACAATCGTTCTATCCTACAGCTTGGAAATCATCACACGCTCATCGTTGATCAATAGTTCTAGCAACCAAGTGCCATACATCCAAGATATAGTGCTCAAAAAAATTAGCTACAAATCAGGCAACTTGTCGTGCATATATTATTCTTTCAATGATTTTCTTTCTAGCATACTGATACATTGCTAAAAAATAATACCGAACTAATCCATGCTATTGTCTCTTTAAACTTAAATGAAGCGAGTCTTATATACCATGATATGCATTGAAACTAGAATTTATTTGATACTTAGCTTTTCACAACACCTTTTCCCTTGTCATTTAGGTTTTGCAATCATGAACTGGTTTAATAGGGTGTTTTATGTCATTTTTGTCATATAGAAAAGTGATAAACATACACTTTCACATAAAGATGGAGCTAGGTTGAGGCAAATCCTCATACCCTATCTTCATCATACATCCACACACATGTACCTAATTTATTGTAATTTCTTACACATAAACTAATTTTTTATCAAAAAACTATTTTTATTATTTTTTATCTTTTATTTTAATATTAATGAGTAGTTTTTTTATTTTCAAATTCATGAAGCTTATATGGATTGTGATTCAGACATCACTCCATAAGAACACCATTTGACCATAAAAACTCATAAAATCATCATTTTTCTATTAAATCCCGCATTACAAATTTTGCAATTTGATTTTTATTACATGAACCGCTAGAAATTACTAATTATTCTATTATTTCAAACATAATTAAGCATGTTCAACATTTTCTATCACAAAAATAAAAGACTCATCATAAAAATTAAATAAAAGACACTTGCTCTAAAAGCCACATACACACGCATTGTATTTCAAAAATGGAAAGCTACTGATACTTGTTTACAACCGTTGATACTTGTTTACACTATCGCTCATACTTCTTTACAACCGTTGATACTTGTTTACACTATCGCTGATGCTTGTTTAGAGTTATGAATGCTCGTTTACAGTAGTCACATTTCCTTTGCACTTCCTTGATCCATCTCTCGCATTTCGTCACAAACCAACACCCATTCCCCCTCATTCACTCAATCCATATGAACCACATTTATGGCGGGAGAGAGAAGAGAGAGAAACTAAAATTTGAAATTTATATTCCCTTCATCAAATCATATGTGGTCTAGAGCAAAAGGGAGCAAAGAATTGTAGGATCTCATCCCCCAAAGGAGGAGAACTGATACCAACAATCACGAATTGCCAAAATCATGGGGAAAAATGGGGCGCAAAAAATGTGCTCCCCATCTCGAAGGTTTTTTGTTTAGTTGCATGCTTTTTAAGCCATAATTATTCATAAACTTAAAAAACTAGTTCCACTCTTTCATGTTCACACTATACGAAAGTGGTTTCGGGCTGAACAAAGGGGCAAATGACCTCGGATTCACAATCCGACAGGACAAGTGACTTTTTGGCATTGAAATCTCTCAATTTGGCCTTCATCACTTGCTTTTTAGCTTCTGGATCCAGTAGTTGCTTCGTAATGCCAAACATTGCAACCATTAAATTGTTGAGATGGTAAGCTTAACATGTGCGAACATTGATGATGAACCACCTAGCTAGATGAGTCCGCACGTCTACACTTAGGACGTTGGTGGTCAATATGATACTCACATGGCCACTAACTTATCACTTATTATATTTATTTTATTACACCTACATACAGCTGGCAAAGATATAATGCCAGTCGATTAGTGTAGTTGGTTATGCACTGTTTGACTTAGAAGGCCACTTTCCTTTATGTTATATCTTATCTATACTTTGTGTACATTGTATAGGTTTTGAAAGAATAAGAAAAAATCAGCAAGAAAATGTTTTGGCCTCCATCTCTCTTCTTGTGTTCTTGAGTGAGCTTCCTCTTGTGTATACAATGTGTGTTTGGCGCAGCAGCTCAAGCAAGTCCCCCATCACGCAATTCTTGACATGGTATCAGAGCCGCACCACTGAGAGAGGCTGATTTTGAAGGCCGAAGTGAAGGAGAAGAAGCAAGATTCGAACAAGCAAGCAACAGGTAAGAAGCTCTCCCATTCTTCCACTCTCTCTCTTGGATAGTGCCTGTGGAGGCACCAGAAGCAGGGTAGAGTGAAAATCTCAGATTGCTGTGAGATTTGGTGTGTGTAGATTTTCCCTTTGAGGATATTCCGCAGTTATTTTGGGCATCTAAGGCTGTTTCATGCCTTGTTTTAGAGCCAAAAGGTTGCCGATCAGCAGTTTCAGGGTACACTATGATTTCGGCTATATTGACCAAAAGTGGGTGCACAGGTTACAGATTTCGAATCTGTAATTTTTTGAGGTGTTTGCAGGAAGCAAACATAAGGTTTATATGCAAACAAGTTGTAGATTACATGTACTATTGAACAATCAGTGACAAAGGTTGCTTTTGGTATTATTGTGCACGTGTTATGAAAGATTGCAGAAGACTAGCTTGTTGTGTTGTATCCTTGTTTGTGATAATGGCAGAGAACAATGGAAATCCCATTATTGAGAAGCTCGACAAGAATAACTACCCTTCATGGAAGTTCCTTGTGGACGAACTTCCTCATTGGAAAGGGCCTTTATGAGTTTGTTTCAGGTGAAGAAAATGAGCCAGAGCTGGGTATCCCTCCGACTGCAAATGAATTAAAAGCATGGAAAGAATGGAATGCAAAAGACAAAAACGTGATATACTGGTTATTTGCAGTCATTGATAATACGATGTTGGGACATATCAGGAATGCATAAGCTTCACATGCAGCTTAGACATTTTTTGAGAACATGTTTTCAGTAAATACAAAGGCACGAAAGATTCAACTCAAGCAAGAGTTGAATGTCTTGAAGAAAGGGAAAATGTCTGTCAATGAGTATGTGTTGAAGGTGAAAAGCATTACAGATACTTTAGTAGTGATTGATGCAATGCCTAATGATGATGATTCGGTTTCATCCACTTTGAGTGGCCTTAATAATGAGAAGGCATGGAAATCATTTGTTACTTCAGTATACGTACGAAAGCCGTTTTCAGATTTTGATGAGCTAATCTCTCTCATGATTATCAAAGAGATCAATATGCAGGGTGACTCATCTGAAAAAAATGGTGAACAGGTTCAAGCATTTTACTCAAGTTCAGGAAGGGGACGTGGTAGATCCTCTTCGAGAGGCCGTGGTATGGAACATGCTGGCGATAACCAGCCAAATAGGTTCAATCAGAAATTTGGTGAAATGGAGGTTTCAGGAGGCCGAGGAAACTTTAGAGGCAGGGGGAGCTCTAGAGGAAAAGGTGGATGGCAGAATAGAGGTTCTGGAAATTTTTCTCTTGTTTGCCATTATTGTGGCAAAACATGCCATATTGCAGCCCATTGCTATGCTAAGAAGGATAATATTCACAGTGGTAAATTGCAGCAAGGAAACTATGCATCATCTTCACGACAGAATGAAGACAAAAATGAGTGTTTGTTTGTTATGCAATATATGATGAATGCAGTTACAGGAAAGGTGACACATGATTATGTATGGTATGTCAATCCAAGTGCGTCTAATCATATGACCAGTCATGTTGAATGGTTTGGAGAGATGCAGAACTTACAAAATCCAGGTTATGTGCAGACGGGTGATGATTCATGCCACCCAATTTCACATATTGGAAAGGTTCCCTTGTCCTTGTATGATGGCCAAACAAAGAGTCTGACATATGTATTGCATGTGCCGTCAATCATAAAGAATCTAGTGTCTATTGGCCAAGTGGTAGAGGAGGGGTTGCAGGTTCGATTCAATGCAAAAGGTTGTTTTGTAGAAGACTTTAGTGATAAGTGCAGGTTGGTTGCAAAAGGAAGTAGAGTTGGCCACATGTTCACTTTAGATACTGGAATTCATGCAATGGATGCTGCTATGTATGCTAAAGGAAAATGAGTACTTATAGATATTGAAATATGGCATAAACATATTGGACATGCAAATGTGCGAAGGCTGAAATTAATGCACTCCAGAGGATTGGTTATAGGGTTGCCTTCTTTTAGAGTTGCAGAATTGCATAAAGTTTGTCAAGCATGCCAGTTTGGTAAGCAGGCAAGACAACCCTTTTCGCATGAAAGAGAAGTGAGTAGAAAAATACATGATGTAGTGCATACAGATGTTTGGGGGCCTACACAAAATGTATCTCTTGGTGGAAGCAAATACTTTGTCACATTTATTGATGACTGTTCAAGGAAGTTATGGGTATACTTCATGAAGGAAAAGAGTGATGTGTTTGAGCACTTCAAATCTTTTAAGGTAGCTGTTGAAACAGAAACAGGCTTAAAAGTGAAGTGCTTGAGATCGGATGGAGGGGGAGAGTACCTCTCTAATGAGTTTAATGGCTTCTTGAGGACTCATGGGATAAAGAGGCAATTTACTTACAGATATACCCCATAGCAAAATGGGGTTGCAAAAAGAAAAAATAGGCATATTGCAGAAGTTGCATGGGCATTAATGGCTGAAAAGAATATGCCCAAACATTTTTGGTCTAAATCCATCCATACTATTACCTATATTATGAACAGAACCCCCACAGCTGTAGTTCATGGGATGACTCTTGAAGAATGCTTTACTGGCAAGAACCCGATGTATCGCACTTGAAGGTATTTGGATGTGTTGCATATGTTTATGTGCCAGATGAGCTATGGAAGAAGCTTGATCCAAAGGTAGAAAAATGTATTTTTATGTAATACTCTCAGGCAATAAAAGTTAGTTGGTTAGTTCAAAAGTTAGTTAGTCAATTAATAAGTTAGTAAGGTTACTAACTAAAGAAAAAAATTAACTAACATTAATAACTAACTAAAAATAAATAAATAAATAAAACCGAGAGTCATAACTCGATATTTATTATGAATTAACAAGGACCGTAGCCACCCTTCATGGAAGTTATAACGTGAACAAGAGATATGAGCTATATTAATCACTAATGTTAATGTGCGTAATAAGGACAGTCTAAGAATATTAGACTTTTGGACAAGACTAGAATATTTTAGATATTTTAGAGATTATCCTTAATTTTATTTTATTTTAAAGATATGGAGATTTCTAGAACTAGATATCATTTAAAAGAAAAAAACAAGTGATGTGTTAGTTAGTTTGAAGATTTTATAAAAATAAAAATAAAGAAAAGTGACTAGTGAAATCGCGCGCGTCGCGATCGTAGTCTACAGGTAGTAGACAGCACTTCGAACAGAGAAAAGAAGAAGGAGTGAACTGAGAGCTTTCTAATCAAATGTCTTGGAGTTTTACCCCACTTTCGAAGCCAATGGAACCATCAGATTTATGATCTAAGCATCAGATCACTGATCTTTCCAAGATCCCCCTCCATAAAGAGCTCCTCCTCTCAGCCACAACCCTTCTTCTCCAATTCACTATAAATAAGAGGCATGGGGGGGACTTAGGGAGACATAAGGAGACCCCGAGAGGCTGCGAGAGACAAGAAGAGAGAAAGAAGGATACTCCTTCAAGAGGCTGCGGTGAGAAGAAGTTAGAGAGAGAGAGAGACACACACACACACACACACACACACACACAGAGGAAGAGAGTTAGCTCAAATCCCTTGTCTCGATCTTTAACTAAGCCATATTCTCTTACGCTCTCTTGTTGAGATGACAAGCTCAACACATGCGGACATTGATGATGGACCGCCTGGTTAGATGGGTCCACACGTCTACACTTAGCACGTCGGTGGTCATTATGACTCTCACATGGCCACTAACTCATTACTTATTATATTCAAGTTGTTACACCTATTTACGCAGCTGGCATAGTTATAGCGCCAATCGACTAGTGTAGTCGGTTATGCATTGTTTGACTTAATAAGCCACTTTCCTTTATGTTGTATCTTATCTATACTTTGTGTATACATTGTAAAGTGTGTGGAAGAAGAAGAAGAAACCAGCAAGAAAACGTTTTTGGCCTCCATCTCTCTTCTTGTCTCTTGAGTGAGCTTCTCCATGTGCATTTTGTGTGTGTTCAGCGCAGCATCTTGAGCAAGTCCCCCCACCACGCAATTCTTGACATGATATCAAAGCAGCGCTAGTGAGAGGCTGATTTTGAAGGCTGAAGTGAAGGGGAAGAAGCAAGGTTCGAGCAAGCAAGCCACGGGTAAGAAGCTCTCCCATCCTTCTACTCTTTCTCTTAGATAGTGCCTGTGGAGGCACCGGAAGTAGGGCAGAGCAAAAATCTCAGATTGCAGTGAGATTTGGTGTGCGCGAAGAGCACTGTGTATTCTGCAGTTTGGACCTTAAGGGCTCTCGCAGTTATTTTGGGCATCTGAGGCCGTTTCAGGCCCCGTTTTAGAGCCGTAAGGTTACGGACAACAGTTTTAGGGTACACTGTGATTTCGGCTGTTTTGACCAAAAGTGGGTGCACAGGTTACAGATTGCGAATCTGTAATTCTTTGAGGTGTTTGCAAGAAGCAAACATAAGGTTTATCTACAAACAGGTTGCAGATTGCATGTATTGTTGAGCAGACAGTGAAAAATGCTATCTGGTGTATTGTAGTGCACTACAGGTCGAGGGTTGTAGAAGATTTGCTTGATGTTTGGTATTAGTTTTGTGATAATGGTAGAGAATAGTGGAAGCCCCATCATTGAGAAGATCGACAAGAACAACTACCCTTCATTGAAGTTTCATGTTACGAACTTCCTTATTGGAAAAGGCCTCTACGAGTTTGTTTCAGGTGAAAAAAAAGGAGCTGGAGGTGAGTGATCCTCCAACTGCAAAAGAGACAAAGGCACGGAAGGAATGGAATGCAAAAGACAAGAAGGTCATGTATTGGCTGTCTGCAGTAATTGACAATAATATGCTAGGACATATTAGAAATGCAGAGAATTCATATGCAGCTTGGACCATACTTGAAAGTATGTTTTCCGTAAATACAAAGGTATGAAAGATTAGACTCAAGCAAGAGTTGAATACATTGAAGAAAGGGAATATGTTGATCCGGGTTTTTTACAACCCGGATTACTACCACAAAATTTTGGCCAAAGCCCCTATCAAGAGCTTACCATATCACTTTAGGTTTACTCTTCAAGCACTAGGTATGCTACATTGCTTCTCGATTATGATAACTCTAGCAAATGGGGGGAACAAGTTCTTAGAAGGCATGTCAATGTAAAGGGTCAAAGGGATGGTTATCTTAGTGAAGATGAAAATGGATTACACCTAGGAGTTGAGTGAATGCATAGATTTTTTCAAAGGACTAGCCTCCAACTACACATGGGCCCCGTCTGCATCACTAAGATTTGGAATCTATCACCATCATTAGAGGACACCTCACCCTTGCACACAAGTCAATATCCACATCATGGTGTCATTTGGATCTTGCACAAAAGCTTACAAGCATGGACTCCTTTTGTCACATGCTTATATGTATTTATATACATATGGGATACTAAAGTCAAAGCAGCTTTTGGAAGCCTTTTTTATAATCTCAATAACTCCCAAGAAAAAGCTAATTTCAAGAAAATTCCCGCGAAGGCCGATCGGTTTCGACCTGGTCTACAAAGTTGCAGAAGAAACTTTTTCCAAATTCCTCACGGATTTGAAGTTACGAAGGCGCAGACTGCTGGCTACATGCTATTTTCTTCTCTCTTTCACCACACCAACTTTCCACTCTATCCTTCTTGTAAATATATTATAATAATGTGCTTTGGCCACCCACCTCTTGTAATCTAGCTCCATTTATCTATTTTGTCTACCACCACCCTTGGCTTCTTGCATGATGACCAAGGTGGGGACTTGTCCCATCCACTATGCTCCATATTTTCAAAGATGCCATACATCATCTAGGATTATGTTAATCAAGAAGATTAGCTTAATCTAATCCCTCATGGAGGCTATATAAAGAGCCCATGGAGGGGGAAGAAGGAAGAGGGAGGAGAGAGAATGACAAGTCCATGAGAGCACTCTACAATATCCTCATCTCTTTGAGGTAAGCTATGAGTGAGTTTTTTTATTATGTAGCATAAGGCAAGCTTCCTCTACCTCTTCTCCTCTTGTCTCCCTCTCCTCTCATCTCTCTCTCTTATATTCCAATATGGTGTCTAGTACATGTATTCTCTCTTGTAAATTTGTGTCTTGGTTCTCTTGATTCTCTTTTAGAAAAGAGGGAGGAAGGAGGATGACAAGTCCATGAGAGCATTCTAGAATACCCTCATCTCTTTGAGGGAAGCTATGAGTGAGTTCTTTTATTATGTAGCATAATGGTAAGCTCCTTCTACCTCTTCTCCTATTATCTCCATCTCTTCTCATCTTCTCATTCCATGTAGCATAACGGCAAGCTTCCTCTACCTCTTCTCCTATTATCTCCCTCTCTTCTCATCTTCTCATTCCATGTAGCATAATGACGAGCTTCTTCTACCTCTTCTCCTCTTGTCTCCCTCTCCTCTCATCTCTCTCTCTTATATTCCAATGTGGTGTCTAGCACATATATTCTCTCTTGTAAATTTGTGTCTTGGCTCTCTTGATTCTCTTTGAACATAGGGATGTCCTAGCCCATCCTCTCTTTGGCTAGGTGGTGCCCCTCTTTAGTTCTCTTAGTGAGGATTGGAGGTTGGATGGGTAAGAGGCAACCCGTTCATCATTTCAGCCCTCATTTTTGGTGCCCCCACTGAGGAGTTCTCAAGTTATGCTCTACAACTTCCATGAAGAAAGAAACATCTAAGGAGTTGTCCTCTTCTTCAACGAGTGTTTGTCAAGAAATCACTAAGGAGGAATCTTCATCAAACCCTATTCAAGGGATTCGCCGCTCAAGAGTACCGCAATGGTCTCCAAAAGAAGCTCATGAGAAGAAGGATCTTTATCGACAAACGGCACGTATGCGGGTAAAGCAAGTTAATTACACACATCCTTCTTTGCTTCATGAGAAATCTTGCTCTCATCAAGTCTCTACGTCAAGGCATTGTGTTGAGTGCTTGGTGTCTAGCGTAAAGACACTCCCTACGGAGCTTCGTCTTCAAGTGGTGAAGGCGCTTTCAAATTCGGGGATTAACAAGTTTTTGGAGGGTGAGTTACACATCAATGGTGTGCGGTATTGGCGAGAGGCTACATATGGTGATGCGCTTCAACTGCTACTAGCAAGAAGACTCAAAGTAATTGAAAAGATAGCTATCGAAGCCTATGAACTTTACAAGGCTGATGATGGTCACACAAAAGCTACGCTAATTAGTGGTGAGCAAATCCTTCGCATCTCTCGAATGGTGGGATCTAAGAGGCCATAGCTTCAACGACACGCTTCATGAAAGTTTGTAGTGTAAATTTGTAGTTAATGCATAAATGACTACTCCTACTTTCTACAACTTTCAATCGGTTCAAAACATTCGGATGGATGTGTGCATTAGTAGAAAGATACATTTTCAGCAAAGGTTGGTCTTCTATTTTGGAGCTGAGAGGTTGAGAGAGATCTTGTTGTCTCCTGATCCCATAATACTCCCTATTTTGGATTATAACATCTCATTTAATGTGCACATATTCATTCTACTCTAAGTGTATCCCATGAACCATAGGGACTTGTATGGACCTATCCGTCCACTTGCTAGACAAACCGTGCATATAATTGTTAGCACAAAGCTCAGGTTTCAAAATGTTATAAGGGTCTTATTGGGCCCTCGTCGTCTTGCTAAGATTAATGCATCTGTAAATCCATTTATTCTACCCTTAATAAGATATGACTTGGGCCTAGACGTGTTCATCTTTATTTTGTATTGAGCTAGGCCAACATCTTCCTATCATGGCTTTTCCAAGTTTTTTTGGGCACAAAGGAGAGAAATCTCTGGACTTTTTGGATGACTTAGAAATGGCCTTCCTAGTCACAGGCCGGGATGACGAAGCAACCAAAGTACGGGCCTTCCCTTTAGTTCTAAAGGGTGATGCTCGAGTGTGGTATCAAGCTCTCCCAGAGGCTACAAGGGGTAATTGGGAGAATCTCAAGACCGCATTCATGCACAAGTACCAAGATACAGAGCCACCTGAAGATATTTGGAGACAACTCTTAGATCTTCGCCAAACCATAGCAGGGGAGTACCAAACCTATGAAGGCATGTTTATAAAATTGTGGGATAAATGGACAACATCTTTAGCCGAGGGAGAAAGAGTACCTGATTGCCTTAAGAAAGATTGTTTTCTAGCCGGACTCCATCCTCTACTAAGGGAGAAGGTCAAAGGAAAGTTTCCCACATCCTATGAAGAATCAGTCACTTATGCGAGGGAGAAAGATAGAAAATTAAAGTATCAAGCCCAATTGAAGGGGGGAGTTGAGCCCATGCAGGTTTTACCAACCATGCCAAGGCCTAGAGAAATAGCAGAGGCCCCACCTGAACCAGAGATACCACAGCAAGAGCTCCTACAACGCATTACTAATCAACTCGAAAGCCTTTCATTAAATTTGGTGCAAGGAGTGCGGCCCCCTCCCCTCATAAATGAAGGCAATCGAGGTCCAAGAAGACAAGAAAGAGAGTATGTTTGCTATAATTGTGGGGAGACTGGCCATGGTATGTACTTTTGCCCTCATCCCAGGCGTTTTCCAGGAAATGGGTTCCAACCAAGAAGGAGGGGACAACAAGTGACACCACCTAGGGAAAGGTTTGTTCCACCGAATCCAAGGCCTCCACCACCGGTTCAAGTTCTCCAGCATCCTCGACCACTTGCAGAGGTGCCGCCCTTGCCTGTTCAACCGCCAGAGAATCATGATGTTAGGATAATTAGTTTAGATGAGAGTGATGTCAAAGGAAATGACAAAGTAGTAGAGGTTGAAGCAATGCCGGTGAAGAAAGCCCGTAGAATTGAGAAGATGGAGCCTACACCACCAAAGGAGGTTGAAAATATGGAAGAGGAGGCAGAGTCATCAGTGGCTGCAAAGACACGCACCAGTAAAAAGAGGAGGGCTCGCTCACGCCGACACATTGAGCCAGATGATTTTCCCTTGGGTAAAGGCACTAGAGCTTATGATTTGCTTGCTGATGTGAGGAATCAAGGGCCAAAAATTTCATGGCCACAATTACTACATCTATCTCCAACAGTGCGGCGACAATGGTTAAAGATGGTAAGCATTAGACCCATGAAGAATAGACATGTGAATGCAATCCAGGCTAGAAAGATGAAAGATATTGTACCTCTAGTGGAAGCCGAAATCAATGGGCAGAGAGTGTCAAAAACATATGTGGATGGAGGTGCAGAGATTTGTGTCATGACGGAAAAGTTGATGCATCGTTTGGGATTAGAGGTAAATGAAACTACTAAATTTGGGGCCAAAATGGCTAACAATGTGGTAGTAAATTGTTTGGGAGTTATAAAGAAAGTCAAGGTAAAGGTGTGTGGAGTGCAATTGGAGCTTGACATGTATGTGATGCCAGTGAAGGGGGATGGCTATCCGCTCATTCTTGGGCGACCATGGCTAATGGGAATGAAAGCCAGACAAGATTGGGAGACAGGGGCTTTAGAGCTAAGGCCACAAAAGGGGCTGCATAAAAAATGGAAGAGCACTATCTACAACATGAAGGAGGGCCGACAGGAGGATCTTGTGTTAGAAACCACCGCTGATGAATGGAGTTCCAGCGAGGGTTGGTCATCTATGACAGAGGGAAAGTCTTCTAATGAGGAGGAAGAAAGCTCTCTAGAAGTGATGGGGATTACATTAAAAGGGCCTTCTGGTAGTGAAATTCCGCAGCAACTTCCAAAGGTCGAGAAGGAGGGGTTAGAAAAAATGTTGGCTAAGGATCTATCAGTTGAGGAGAAGGCAGCCTACATGGAAGTGGTGATAAAACACTCTGCACTTTTTATTTCTGAGTATGAACACATCACAGGTGTGACAGTAGTACAACATCACATTAATCTAAAAGAGGGAGCACGGCCAGTGGTGCAGCGACTACGACGATTGGGAGTAGTTCAACAAAACGCTCTACTCACTGAGGTGCAACGACTTTTAAAGGCAGGCTTTATCTATCCAATAGGGGATTCAGAGTGGGTTTCACCTGTGGTGGTGATACCCAAGAAGAATGGAAAATGGAGGATTTGTGTGGATTACAAGCCGCTAAATGCCGCAACAAAGAGAGATCACTTTCCTCTTCCCTTTCAGGATGAAATACTCAACGAGGTGGCCGGGCATGAGAGATACACTGTTTGTGATGGGTATTCAGGTTATTTCCAGATCCGAATAGCTGAGGAGGATCAACAGAAGACCACCTTCATTACACCTTGGGGTTGTTTTGCTTACAAAGTAATGCCATTTGGATTAACAAATGCCCCAGCTACCTTCCAGCGATTCATGAATTATGTCTTCCAGCCATATTTTGGGAAATCCATCAGGGTCTTTATTGATGATTTTTGTATTTATAGTTCTAAGGCTCTACATTTAGGGAAGGTGGATGAAGCTTTCAACCGACTCGCACAAATGGGGGGGCAATTAAACCATGAGAAGTGTCGCATTGGCGAAAGCAGTGTAACTTTGTTAGGGCATGTCGTAAGTGAGAGGGGCATTGAAGCAGATCCAAACAAAGTTAAGGCCCTATTGGCAGTGCCATCACCATCTTCTGTGAAGCAACTAACCTCTTTCATTCAGAAGGTGCGATATATGGGGCGGTTCATTCATCTCCTCTCCCAATTAATATTTCCACTGCAACAGTTAACCCACTCTGAGGAGCTCCTATGGAGTGACGAAAGCGAAAGGTGCTTTCACGAGGTGAAGAAGGCTCTTAGCACCCTTCCTATAATTTTACAGCCTTGTTGGGATCAAGAGTTTTTTGTCAACCCAAGTTTTGGGGAAGATGCTCTAGGGGCAGCACTAATACAAAAGGATGCTAAAACTGGCCTAATGAGACCAGTTTACTTTTCTAGTAGAGTAATGACAGCATCAGAACGAGGGTACAAGATGGTCGAGGTGATGGTTTTGTCTCTAATGTTTGCTGTAAGGAAGTTTCGTCCTTATCTTCTCCCTAGGCCATTCACAGTGATCACGACAGAAGAGCATTTTCCCTATGCCTTACAACACATGGATGTTTCATAAGTGGGTGATACAACTCCAAGAGTTTGACTACACCTTCAAGGTGGAGGATTCTACTCGAGCTTGCCTAGCTGACTTGTTGACCCATAGATGCCATCAAAAGAAGGAAAAGGAGAAGGGAAAGGTAAAAGAGGAGACACCTCCTCTTGAGGAGCCGCCACGGGTGGAGAATGCCCATGCCCTCTACTTTGATGGAGCCTACAAGCGTATTAAAGACAGAGCGGCAGCAGGAATAGTGGTGTTCAGTCCCATAGGTGACAAACTTTATGGAGAAGGTATCAGCTTGGAGGATGTCCATTCTAACAATGAGGCAGAATATCAAGCCTTGCTTTTAGGTTTGAAGTGGTGTCTCTCACATGGTATCACTCGGCTTAATGTTTTTGGGGATTCTATGCTCATTGTTAAGCAAATGAAAGGAATCTGGGCTTGTAAAAATGATAACTTAGCAGTGAAAATGAGGGAAGCTAAAACTCTCATGAGAAAGCTACAGAAAGCCCAAATCTATTTTGTGCCAAGGCGCACAAATGGCGACACAGATGCTCTAGCAGCTAAAAAATTGAAAGAGGCAATGGTGGGCATCATTGCCGTAAAGCTTCCCTTGTTTCAAGGAAAGTTTCAACTACAAGATGTGCTTTATTTTCTCGAGCAAGGTGAGGCACCTACACATATGAGTAAAAGTGAGAAAAGGTGGCTAGCTACTAAGGCCACTAAATACCGCTTGATAAATGATGTGTTGTATTGCAAAGGAAAGGATGCAGTGCTTAGAAGGGTGCCAACAACAAAGGAGATTATAGATGTGATTAAGAGCTGCCATGAAGGGGTTTGTGGCGGACATTTTGCTCAAGAAATAACCAGCAGAAAGATTCTCCAAGCCGGTTTTGTGTGGCCTAGTCTACATCGAGATGTGCAACATTGGTGCCGCACTTGTGATGATTGCCAAAAGGCCGGACCAAGGAAGCTAGTGCATGAGGAACAAAATCCCATAACTACATATGGCCCATTTGAGAAATGGGGGATTGATGCAATAGGACCACTCCCACGAACTCAATCTGGCAAGGAATACATCATAATGGGAGTGGACTACATGACGAGGTGGGCAGAGGCTTCAGCAACTAGTAGGATCACAGCCCAAGAAGTGGGAAAATTTGTGTTTGAAAATATTTGTTGCAGGTTTGGCACACCTTTGGAAATTATCTCTGATCGGGGTCCTGGTTTTAGGGCAAACCTAGTAGGGGAGCTAATGGAAAGGCTAAAAATCAAGCACAGGCATTCTACTCCCTACTATCCACAGTGTAATGGTTTGGTCGAAAAAGTAAATGGGCTAATTTGTAAGATAATTACCAAGCAGGTACACATGCACCCCAAGCACTAGGATAAAAAATTGAATGCAGCTCTTTGGGCCTACAGGACTTCATTTAGAACCTCGCTTGGCTATACTCCATTTCACCTCGTCTATGGCCAAGAAGCTTTGCTTCCTATAGAGGTGGAACTGGCCAGTTTGCGTGTTTTAGTAGCCAGTCAAGAGAAGAATCAAGATAAGAAGTTAGAGGAAAGGATCTTGGATCTAGAGAGGCTGGAGTTAGATAGAGAAGCAGCAGTCCAACACTATTCCATGCAGGCTGAAGAGAGGAGGAAGACCTTTAATAAGAAGCTGGCTAGCAAATACATAAGGGAAGGATCACTTGTGCTACGCTATGATAACCGCTTCGATAACAGAAAGGATGCTAAACTTGTGTTCAAGTGGGAAGGGCCATTCATGGTCATAAGGAGATATCCAAATGGCAGCTATAAGCTAGGTGACATGGATGGGAAGGTTCACAAGACAAGGGTAAATGGATGGCGACTGAAGCCTTATTTTCAAAGAAATATGAACACTTGGGAGCAGTCATTCAATGAAGAGCCACCAATGAGGGGGTGCAGTCCTCCTTGCTCTATTGGACCATCATTATCAAGCTAGAGGCATGAATACCTCTAGCCTAAGGGGAGGGCTAATGATCCGGGTTTTTTACAACCCGGATTACTACCACAAAATTTTGGCCAAAGCCCCTATCAAGAGCTTACCATATCACTTTAGGTTTACTCTTCAAGCACTAGGTATGCTACATTGCTTCTCGATTATGATAACTCTAGCAAATGGGGGGAACAAGTTCTTAGAAGGCATGTCAATGTAAAGGGTCAAAGGGATGGTTATCTTAGTGAAGATGAAAATGGATTACACCTAGGAGTTGAGTGAATGCATAGATTTTTTCAAAGGACTAGCCTCCAACTACACATGGGCCCCGTCTGCATCACTAAGATTTGGAATCTATCACCATCATTAGAGGACACCTCACCCTTGCACACAAGTCAATATCCACATCATGGTGTCATTTGGATCTTGCACAAAAGCTTACAAGCATGGACTCCTTTTGTCACATGCTTATATGTATTTATATACATATGGGATACTAAAGTCAAAGCAGCTTTTGGAAGCCTTTTTTATAATCTCAATAACTCCCAAGAAAAAGCTAATTTCAAGAAAATTCCCGCGAAGGCCGATCGGTTTCGACCTGGTCTACAAAGTTGCAGAAGAAACTTTTTCCAAATTCCTCACGGATTTGAAGTTACGAAGGCGCAGACTGCTGGCTACATGCTATTTTCTTCTCTCTTTCACCACACCAACTTTCCACTCTATCCTTCTTGTAAATATATTATAATAATGTGCTTTGGCCACCCACCTCTTGTAATCTAGCTCCATTTATCTATTTTGTCTACCACCACCCTTGGCTTCTTGCATGATGACCAAGGTGGGGACTTGTCCCATCCACTATGCTCCATATTTTCAAAGATGCCATACATCATCTAGGATTATGTTAATCAAGAAGATTAGCTTAATCTAATCCCTCATGGAGGCTATATAAAGAGCCCATGGAGGGGGAAGAAGGAAGAGGGAGGAGAGAGAATGACAAGTCCATGAGAGCACTCTACAATATCCTCATCTCTTTGAGGTAAGCTATGAGTGAGTTTTTTTATTATGTAGCATAAGGCAAGCTTCCTCTACCTCTTCTCCTCTTGTCTCCCTCTCCTCTCATCTCTCTCTCTTATATTCCAATATGGTGTCTAGTACATGTATTCTCTCTTGTAAATTTGTGTCTTGGTTCTCTTGATTCTCTTTTAGAAAAGAGGGAGGAAGGAGGATGACAAGTCCATGAGAGCATTCTAGAATACCCTCATCTCTTTGAGGGAAGCTATGAGTGAGTTCTTTTATTATGTAGCATAATGGTAAGCTCCTTCTACCTCTTCTCCTATTATCTCCATCTCTTCTCATCTTCTCATTCCATGTAGCATAACGGCAAGCTTCCTCTACCTCTTCTCCTATTATCTCCCTCTCTTCTCATCTTCTCATTCCATGTAGCATAATGACGAGCTTCTTCTACCTCTTCTCCTCTTGTCTCCCTCTCCTCTCATCTCTCTCTCTTATATTCCAATGTGGTGTCTAGCACATATATTCTCTCTTGTAAATTTGTGTCTTGGCTCTCTTGATTCTCTTTGATACTTTAATTTTCTATCTTTCTCCCTCGCATAAGTGACTGATTCTTCATAGGATGTGGGAAACTTTAATTTTTTGCTCTAAAGAGTATCCAATAAAAACAATTTTGCTCTAAAGAGTATCCAAAGGCAGAAAAAATTGTTTTTATTGGATACTCTTTAGAGCAAAAAGGGTATCACTGTTATAATCCTATCACATGTAAGTTCAGAGTGAGCAGGGATGTCATCTTTGATGAAATGAGCAGTTGGTATGCATCTAGTGGTGATGCATTGGATGATGATGATGATCATGACACTCATGTGCAGGATGAAAAGCAAGAATCACGGACTCTTAGTGGACCAGAGACATCATCTATTATAGTGGGATTGCTGAAGTCAAGGATTTTTTGAAGAAGAAGTTTGAGATGAAGGATTTAGGTGAGCTAAGGTACTTCCTTGGCATTGAGGTGATCAGATGTGATGATGGTATATGGTTGTCCCAAAGACAATATGGCTTGGATATGTTGTCCAAGTATGGTATGACAACATGCAACACTTTCAGTCCCGTTGGAGCAGAATGTAAAGTTGAGTGCTGATATTGGGGATGAGATAGAAGACCCTACTATGTTCAGGAGGATAGTGGGGAGTTTGATCTACATGACCATTACAAGGCCAGACTTGAGCTACGTTGTTGGTCTTGTGAGTCAGTTTATGCAAGTACCTAGAAAGCCACATTTGGATGAAGTCAGACACATATTGAGATATGTGAAGTCCACATTACATTATGGACTTTTCTATGAGGCAGGTACAAATGTACAGGTGTTTGGATACACAGATGTAGATTGAGCTGGTAGTATGTCTGATAGAAGATCTACCAGCGGATACATGTTCTCTCTTGGTAGTGCAATAGTTACTTGGAGCAGCAAAAAGCAACCTACAGTTGCTTTGTCGAGTACAGAGGCTGAGTATAGAGGTGCTGTTGTTGCAGCATGTGAGGTAGTATGGCTACAAAAGTTATTGGCTGATTTAGATGTGCAAGTGGAAGGTCCAGTTGTCATTTATTGTGACAACATGAGTAGTATACAGTTGGCTAGGAACCCTGTGTTCCATGCCAGGACAAAACATATTAAGGTACACTACCACTTTGTGAGAGAGAAGGTACTAGCAGGTGTGATTGACTTGGTGTATCTCAGCACACATGATCAGATAGCTGACATCTTCACGAAGGCATTGGGTACAGAGAAGCTTCAAAAGTTTCGAAGCTTACTTGGAGTTGCAGAGATGCAGTTGAGCTTGAGAGGGAGCGTTGAGATGACAAGCTCAACACATGCGGACATTGATGATGGACCGCCTAGTTAGATGGGTCCATACATCTACACTTAGCACGTCGGTGGTCATTATGACTCTCACATGGACACTGACTCATTACTTATTATATTCAGGTTGTTACACCTATTTACAGAGCTGGCATAGTTATAGCGCAAGTCGACTAGTGTAGTCGGTTATGCATTGTTTGACTTAGTAGGCCACTTTCCTTTATGTTGTATCTTATCTATACTTTGTATACATTGTAAAGTGTGTGGAAGAAGAAGAAGAAACCAGCAAGAAGACGTTTTTGGCCTCCATCTCTCTTCTTGTCTCTTGAGTGAGCTTCTCCTTGTGTATTCTGTGTGTGTTCAGCGCAACATCTTGAGCAAGTCCCCCCATCACGCGATTCTTGACATCCCTCATCTCAAATCTATTCCACCTTCCCTATCTCTCGAACCACTCGTGGGGACGATGGCTCCGAAGCAACGAAATGGAAAAACCATGGGGACCAACGCAACTGGTCAAGCAATGGGTATTGCCAATGATACGGAAGTGCCTGAGGTTGCAGGAGTTGCCACTACCAATGGAACATCGGGTGTGGCTAATGCGAGCACGAGTAAACACGAAGTTCCTAATGTCGTCATGCTGCCAAATCAGGTTATTCGTTACTAGATTATTATTTTGCTATATAAGATAATTACATAAGATATTAGTTTCCATATTCTTCACTTGCACAAATTGATAACTCATCTAGAAAACATATTAGTACAAGTATAAAATAATTAATCACTATAATTTGTAGCTAGAATAATTGAGATTCTAAGTCATAGAATTAGGATAGAATTAATTGCCAAAGGTTATTGTACATATGTCTTTATGCGCATTCGATATAGTTATGATCAAATGCGACAAGGTTAAGAGTTGATTAGTGATGGTTATAAAAACTGATTGTCTATTTAGGAATCCTATAGGTCATCTCGTTGAGTTATTGACATAATATATTTCCTTAAGGGATTTTGCTTATGTTGGATAAGTGAACCCAAATGGAAAATTCATGCCTTGCTTAACATGTTATAAGAGGTGTACTCAACACTTCTTTATGGGGAGGAGAATCCACATTAGAAAGTAAGGTTACCTTAGGATGAGGTCTACCTTGGCTATGTGAAGATGTGAATTACATGTTGGGATGATTGTCATTGCATCATTTGATACACATTTGAAAAGACTATTTATATTTGCTAGAATCTAGATTTTTGATTGACATTATTGTCAAACAGAATAAAAGGAAGGATCGCGCTAGGCTACCCCCAAGCTAGCGGCGAGACCCTACTCCAAGGGGGTCATGATTATCGCTACGAGAGGCTTGGACCGGCTCCGTAGGTGAAAGGTCTATCAGTAGGGATAGTCTCTGACAGTAGGAATTGTAGGTGCCAAGAGAGGCTCTGGCTATAAATCCTACATTGTTCCAAGAATCTGACGAGCCCCTTCGTGACCCAGGATGGGATCTTGGAACCCTAAATACTAGTTATGAGGGTGGAATCTTAGTGGACAGAATATCCTTATGGAATTCTGTGTATCTTCCGCTGGGACGGAATGATGGAAATTGTTATAAACTTCCAATATAATAAAGAAGTTTGCTTTACTGTTCGAATTGTATGCGTGTTGGTGAGATAAATTATGTGAAGGAACCTGTGACTTAATGGACTAATTAAGGAATCTGGTTGTATATGTTCCAATAAATGTGTTGTAGGTAATTAAAAAACTAAAGATGACCCATCATCAGAGGAAAGCGGGTAGGCATAACCCCCGACAGGTCCGTCCAATGGTAGGGTGGTCCCCGTTAGTTGGGAGCTTTTCTATATCAGAAATAGAAATAGGAAGACAGTAAATTGACCAACTAGACATTAGGTAGAACCGACTTTTCCTCGACACCATCCTGGACACCACCCACTCAGTGCAAGGAGAGTCGTTGGAGGTGACGCAAAGAAAGCTCGGCATAGCACGAAGAACCTTACACACTGGATTGCAGATGCCACCCCTACCTGCGGAGGTTAGGCTGAGCTTGGATGAGCAATGAAAATACCTATTGCTGGCCGGCCTAACCCCCCAGGAAATCGACGTCCTCAGATTCGAAGAAGAAGCAGCACAGGGAGAACAGCAGGGGGAGGAAGCAGAACTTGAAATTGACATGAACCGATTCAGGGAGAATGTAGTTCCACAACCCCCCTCGCCGCAGTCTCAAGAGCCACCACAAGAGGACCCATCTGCGGAAAGAAAAGCCGCCTCTAGGGAAAGACGCAGAAAGCTAGTAGAGGAAGCCAGGAAATAGCTGAGAGCCAAACCCATCGTGCTGCCGTCCGCACCTCTCCCACTGTGCCCTGATGATCTCCTCGCGGGATTCCATGCAGAACTGGTGTTGTGGGAGATACAGAAACAGTGTGCGGAGGGTCTTGCCGCTCAAGGTAATGGACGAGGTAATCGTGGTTGGTGGTCGGTTGGGGCAAAGATGGCTAGAAGAGCGAGAAAAACCCCCGATCTCTTGGGGTACAGAAGCGGCTGATTACTGGCAGAACAAATTTTTTGAAGTCCCACACACTATACAGGGCTACAAAAGCCAACCCCTGTGGAGGAGGCGAGTATGCGACATCAGCATGCTCGCCTGGATGGCATTTTGCAACACCTTGCCATTCGAGCGGAACAACCCTACCTACATGGCATACCCTCGAAGGGTAGGGGTGGATTTTGATGCCACCCTCCACGGGCGGTAAGACTTCCCTATTATTTATAACTCCATTGTAGTATCCTTCGAGCATGCCCTTCTCTTTACTGCCGAAAGCCTAGATGATTCTATGACACTCTTTCTTGCGGATTTCTCCTCATGCCTTGACCTCGCCTTTGTAACAACCTGTAATTATCTTAGGTTACTTAGGTTACTCCTTAAGTAGGACGCGGCTCCACAAGAGTGTGGCCTACCTCCCCTCTTCTTTGACCCTAACGCTATTGACAACTGCGCCATGGCTCATCTTATGATGAGGGATAGCCTCCTCCTCTCTTTTTGCCTAGCCATCCTGGAAGATATGAATGATAGCCAATTCACTAGGTGCAATCACCCTTTCCTCTCCACCACTTCTCTTCATGTCCGCATGAATCTGAAAGATTACATGCAAAGTCAATAGTTTTTGAGCAAATCTATCAGACCCCCTTCCCCTCCTCATTCCGATGAAGACAATTAGGCCTGGCTATCATTCCATAATATATTTACAAAAAAAAAAAGAAAAAAAGAGAGAGGGTGAACTAGAAAGAAGAGACAACAACAAAGAATAGCAAAGCCAAGGGATGAATCTACTACTAAGCAAAGACGAGAGAGAGGACTTCACATGACCCGCTTGCAACTTTTCTTCGCCTTGTTGTGCACCACAGTCACTGCACCTAGGGTTCTCCCTAGCCCCTTCCCCACTTCACACTTAGGGCACATCAAGGGTAGAACTTTCAGACCTGTCACCCTAAGACTTGTACCGCACCTCCAACGACACACGAACTGGGTCCTCAAGTGTGGGACATTACCAAGGGCTTGCCCAAGGTTCACCCATCTCCCTGTTCCACTGCCATGGGCACCACGCACTACACGGAGAGGCAGACGCACCCCTTAGGGAGTGCACAACTTTTCTTGCAGGTTATGTTCGAGTTTCAAGAACTAGCTACTCAGCTGAAGAAGATCACCCACGACGTCCTTTGTTGATCAAAATTCTTTCCATGTGCCGGGCATGACACCATTGCTGCTGTTTCATGAGCTTTTCTGCATTGGAGTGGATGGACCAATGTGCTTCATGTCGCCAACCATCTGCCTGCTGATGGCTACCATGATTGAACCAAATCAAGCAAAAGGAGTACTCAGTACTAGATCTGCCATTGGCATAGATCTTGGAGTCTCATCTTCCAAAGATGCATGCCTAACGCCTCAAGATCTACGGATCGCTTATTGATTCCACAAGCCTGAAGATTTTCAATGCAAGGGTGAAGATCTTCAACGCAGCACTGAAGACCTTCAACTCAAAGACAAAGAACTTCAAATCAAAGACACAGATCTTCGATGCAAAGACAAAGCATATCTTTGTCAAGGCAGAGTTAGGGGGGGGCTTCTCCAGGATAAATCCCTCCAATACCATCCTCCTAAGGGATTGCTGATTGATCAAGCGTTTCTAATGCTCAAGGGACGACCGGCTACATATTTTCCACCAGCCAATTGGAATCCCAATCAACCGTCGCAGAATGAAAGCCACAACTATGTGAGAAATGCCGAGCATCTTCGTGAAGCCCAAAGCACGCCGGAATCTCTCCTGGTCATCGTCATTAAACTCCATCACCTCTCTACGAGTTTTGCCTAGCAGCAGACCCAACTAGCCACTACTTCCCACCACAGTGCCATGGGACTGGCACTTGGCTAGGAAGGGGGTAATATTTACCGTGTTTATCATAGCACAGAGGAGCGGGAAAATGGAAAAAAGGAAATAGAAAAAAAGGCGTAGGATAAAAGCAGAAAAAGGTGCCTTGATCGGTAACCAGACCTTGAAAAATTAAAGATTCGGGCACAACCCACAGAAAGTCTCAGTGTTGCCCCTAAAAAATTAAAGGTTCGGGCACGACCCTGAAAAATTAAAGGTTCGGGCACGACCCTCAGAAAGTCTCAGTGTCTCCCCGAAACAACAAAAGAGTAAAAGGCGCACCATTAAATGTGGAAGCGCTCCCGAATCCTTGTAAAAGAGCACCAGGCTCACTCCTTTGTAAATTGTACGCATTAGTTGGGAATATGATAAATTAGAATGGTGGGAAATGGAAAAAAGGGCCTAGGCTACGGCCGGCCATGTAAAAAAGGGAAAAAGGGGATGACCGCCCATGGGATTTTAGGGTTTGTATATAAAGTTCAAAAAGTGAATGGAAACTTGTTCTTTTTGGTGTGTGGCAAAAGGAGTCTTCTTCTTCCTCTCTTCTTCTCTCCTTCTTGCTTGTGTGTGCTCTTGAGAGAGGGAGTGTGAGAGTGTGAGGGAGTGAGTGTGTGGGAGTGAGGGATCAAGAGGGTGAAGCTCTTCACCATCTCCTATTCTCTTCTTCTCTTCTCTTCTCTTCTCTTGCGCACACGGCTATGGAGGATGGAGCTTGGAGATGGAGGAGGATTGAGGATGCTTGAGCTAGCATCAAGAATCGTGGAGCTACCGGAGTGCAAGAGAGAGGAGGGTACTCAATCAAGCATCAAGGTAAGCTCACTACAATTGTAGGATTGACGGCGCATCGGCTAGGTGAGAGATAGCCTTTAGAGCTTGCTTGGAACGCTTGAAACAATAAGCGATCCGTGGGTCTTGGCGGTTGAGTGAAAGCTTCCACATGTATACTAGGAGTTATGGAATGTTATATGGCTACACCTAGTAGAGGCGACATTGGGATGTTGTGAAGGGTATCATGAGATACCTTAAAGACACTATAGATATGTGCATTAGCTATGGTAGCTAGTATACAAGAGTCATGGATTACACTGACTCAGATTATGTAGGACATGCGGACAGTAGGAATCCACATTTGGGTACATCTTTACTTAAGCTGGAGGTGCTATCTTTTGGATGTGCAGGGTGAAAAAATGCATGACCTTATCTACTACTATTGAGGCCAAGTACATTGCATCCACCATTGAGGCTTGCTAGGAGGCCCTATGGTTAGACCATCTGGTTGTAGATCTTGGTATAACTATGACTTCTACACTACATTTGGATTTGATGAGTGCCATTTAGCTAGCATGCAATCCGGCCTTCTATGCAAAGACAAAGTGCATTAAGATGCACTATCACGTCATTAGGGATGTAGTAGAGGACAAGTCCATTGAGCTTTTAAGATCATTACACATAGAAATCCTGCATATCTGCTCACTAAAAGCCTTCCATTGGAATGATATGCCTTCCTTAGGAGGTTGATGGTGGGCTTAGGATGAGATGAGACTTTTCTCATCCTATTATACTCTATATACATATTGTACTTTTCTCATTTTTCATTTACTTCTCACTGAGTCACATTCCCCTTTAATTGGGAGGTTGTTGGGTGTTAAAGGCTGCCTATGCCTAGCCATCTATATTTACTCGTATAAGGACTCACACACCTGTACATTGTAGGTGGGAGGTTCGCATCACTGTCACTTTATTCTTGATTATTTTACTAAAAAATAGAATAAGGAAAGGCATGTCACACATTATGCCTATTGGAGTTGCCACACATTAGTCTCTCTCTTCTTGCTTGAACCTCCATAGCTTTTGCTTGTGCTTCCACCTTTTTCTCAGCTTTCAATCACTATAGCTCGCTTCAAATTTTTGGCTTCCTTTGGAATTAGTTATTTTCTTGGAAACACTCCCAAGCATTGAGGGCTTGCATTTGGGCATACATTGAGGTTAAACATCTTCAGCCCTTGATTATGATTTAGGACAACAAACTTGTTGTATTACCCTGTGGGCAGCATATATTTCAATATCTATATCTTATGTAATACTTATGGGGAAATTTTGTAATTCTCAGATGTTGGTTTGATGCTTGGGCAAGCATCTTGGATCAATTAGAGCTTGAATAGCTCAACATTTGAAGGGTTATTTTTTGTAGCAAAGTTTGGAGAGGAAGCATTCATAGTTGATGTGTAAGTATTGAATGCCTACATGCTATTTGGGTATGCTACATGGTTATGTTTATTCTTGGAATTTTTGTTTATGTCCAAATATTTCTTATGTTGAGCTCTACATCTTGGATTGGAGCTTAGTTGGTTGCATTGGCAATGACTATTTGCTTTAATGATTTCTACTTATAGGCTTAAAGACATATTGGAGGTATATGATGTTGGATGTATACATGATGTATTTCGGGTACCCGAATGCTATGAGCTCTATGAATTGAGCTTCCTTTACTACTTTGGATACTGTGGGTTAACTCCAATGGGAGTACTTGGTACTTTCTTCACAGAGTTTGGTTCATTTGAGTTAGTGGGAGACTCTCTTATGCTCTATTGGTTTATGCATATACTCACATTATAGAGGTTTATGACTCTAGATTGATTTGCCTTTGATTTGGACACCTTGTGCTACTTGTTGTTAGTGGGTTGTTAGTGGTGGATACATCCTTTGGCATGCATATTGATATGCATCTATATACTTGACACATTGGATGTTTTGATAGTCTTTGGTAATATATGGTTTGTGCTTTGACTTTACACTACTAGTTGTATGGTACATCCCAGTTACTACCTAATTTTTTTTGGCAGTGACTCTTTTGCAAGTTTGCCTATAGCTACATATTGATTTACCATAGTTTTATGGACATCCATGTAGAAAATTAGTTTTGAGTAGTTCTTTTGAGAGCAGACACTTGTATTTAGTACTCCAGTGCTTCCTACTTGTGGACAAGTGTATTAGGTTAGCTATTGCATGCTTCTTAGCTTGGTTTGGGGCTAATTTTTTGTTATTACAATAGCTTGTGCTCTCTTTTCTTGGCAGACATAATGGCAAGTGCAAATGTTTCCAATGACAATGCTATCTTTGACATAAAGAAGTTTGATGGCAATGACTTCTAGTATTGGAAGACTCAAATTTATTAGGAATTGGTACAAAAGAAGCAAGTCAAGCCCTTGAAATTAGAGAGCATAAAGCCAAAACTTTATATGAAAGAAGAGACATCTATATCTTATCACTTAAATAAGTTTCATTCCATTTTCAATCAGCTTACTTCACAAGACCTTAAGTTTGAGGAGAATGTTAAGTCTTTTTTCTTTCTTGTCACATTGCGTGAGTTTTAGGATACGTTCCGCATTGCTATGAATGCAAACCCTCCTAAAAATGGCTTTCAACTCAAGGATGCAAAGGGTGCTTTGAGTATGGAAGAAGTAAATATGAAGAATATTGATGTAGCTCATATTTCCATGCACTTATAGTGAGAGGTAGACATGATGCTAATGGGAACAATAAACATGGTAGAGACTGCCAACCTAATAAGGGCAAGTCTGTCTTGTGGGCAATTATGTGGTAAGTCCCATTGTCCTAAGTCCTCTCTTATTGGTCATTATTATGGGAAGTAGGGTCACATAAGGGTGTAATGCCATAAGGTGCGTAATGATAGTGTGAAATAAGGGTGTAATGCTATAAGGTGCGTAATGATAGTGTGAAAAAGATAAAGAGAAATCGTAGAATAATGCCAAATATTTTGATGATCATAGCATTGCTCCTAAGTCTAGTTAAAGATAGAAGAGATGAATGCCTTGGAGTATAGCAAATGATTATATACTTGTTGCTTCATCGCCACCTTGATGTTACTCAATTACTTGATGTTTAGTCTACTTATGCTCGGTGTTGGCTTCTTGATTCGGGGGACTTCTTTCCATGTTACCTTGCATCGTTAGTAGTTTTATACCTAGTGCATTGTTACAGGTTTAATCAGATTGGGTGATGATCATATATGTGACATTGTTGGCATAGGTGATGTGAGATTGTAGTTTGGTATTGGTGCTCCATTTGTGCTTCATGATGTATGCCATGTCTTACAATCTATGAGTACCATTTAGTTGACACGTAATCTAATCTTTCATGTGAAGAACAAGCACATTGAGATCCATTATCACTTTATCAAAGAGGTGGTTGAGGACAAGTAGATAGAGCTTATCAAGATCTTGATTGGACGAGAATCCTATAGATTTTCTCACTAAAAGTCTCCTAATAGAAAGTTATGCCTATTTTCTTACGAAGATGATGGGCATAAGATAGATGATCTCTATTTCTCATCTTGTTGTACTTATATGTACACATTGCACTTTTACTTTTTCCTTATTTTCTTCACACTCTAGTATATTTACCTTTAAGTGAAAGGTTCTTGAGGATTAAAGGCCACTTGTGCCTAGCTGCCCATATTTACTTGTACTTACTACCCGCTTTGTTAACCCTAGTGCAAAGAAAGCAAAAAGAAAATTAAAAAGACATAGGACAAAGTGAAAAAAGGCAGTAATTGAAGAAATAGGACGAAAAAAGGCCAAAAGGCAAGGGCAACCTTAAAAGTTCAAGGCAAGTGCAAAAGAGAAAAGACACATTTTAAATGCAAAGGTGCACCATAAATTTTTGTAAGAGAGTGCCAGGCTCCCTCCCGTGCAATTTATAAATGTAGATGGACATGGGTGAAGGCACAATGTAAATAGGAAGGAAATAGGAAAAGAGGACCTAGGCTAAAATGACTGGGCATGTAAAAAAGGGGTGGGTGCCCAAAGGGGATTAGGGTTTTGTATAAAATGACTAGGCATTTAAAAAAGGGGTGGGTGCCCAAAGGGGATTAGGGTTTTGTATAAAAGGCAAAAAGTGAATGAAGAAGCTCATTCTTGTGTATGGCCAAAACTGGCTCTTCTCTTCTTCTTCTTCTTTTTCTTGTTCTTGCTTGCTTGAGCCTGTGCTTAAGAGAGGGAGTATGAGGGAGAGTGAGTGTGTGAGGGTGAGGGACCGTGGTGGAGAAGCTCTCCATCTTCTCCTCTCTTCTTCTCTTCTCTTCTTTTGTCTCGCACGTGGCAATGGAGCATGGAGCTTGGAGCTTCAAGATTGAGCTTGTACCTTGGAACATGGAGCTATCAAAGTGCTTGAGGGAGGAGGTGGCTCGATCGAGCATGGAGGTAAGCTCACTACACTTGTAGGTGTGAGAGTGCATATGGCTATGTGAGAGGTAACCATTGTACTTGGCTTGAAACACTTGAAGTAATATAAGCGGTCTGTGGGTCTTGGAGGTCAAGCGAGAAGCTCCTACAATTTGGTTCTGTTGTTGGGACCAACGGATTCAATCTTTGAGTGGTTAGAAGCTCCAAATCGAGCATTGAACTAGGGTTTTCCCCGAAATGGTGCTTGAGATAGGTAGGAAGTGATGGAGTTGAAGAGGTATTGGATCTCCTTTGCAAGTAAGTTTTTCTGGTTTTTTGGATTTAGGTAAGTAGGTTGGATTAGTGTAAGTGACTACTTGTGATTTGAATGCATTTAGGTAAGGAAAAATAGAGAAACAAATAGTAGGGCTACTACTATAAACATGGTAGAATAAGAAGAAAAAGGGGCTTCAATGCATTGAGAGAGGAAAGAGAGAAGAAGGGGAGTGAAAGACTGAAGAACAAGGGGTTTAAGAGGCAAGGAGAGCAAAAGGAGCTCATTTCTGCATTTAAAGTTGAGAGAGAGAGAGAGTTGGACAAGTTTGTTTTGCAAGGCAACAATGAGGCAAGGAGAGCTTCGATTCATGCAATCGAGTGCATTTGGAGGCTGCATGTGAGTTGTTTTGATTGTTGCTGGCCGCTTGTTGTTTGATTCTGGAGCTTGCCATAGACTGAGAGGAAGCATCAAGCGTGATATGCTGGATTTTTGTCGAGTTTATGCCCATTTTCATTGCATGTTCAGACCATCTAATTCCTAGAATCAGACCTTTTGATTGCCTTGAAGTCGTCTGATTTTCAAAATCAGACGCAATCGGATTGTTTGATCGGACAATCATGACTAGTCTAGAATCAAATGGCCCCAAAAATTGGATAGTTGATTGTTCAATTTTGGACGAATTAGACTTGGACAGAATGATGACTTGGACTAGGACAATCCAGAATCAAATAGAATCAAACACCCGATTTTGGCAATCAAATGGAAAAACGTGCAAATCGAATAGGAAAATCGAACATTAAATTTGAAACTTTAACCCCACTAGACCCTATAGAGGCCAAGCCCTAGTTGTAGGACACCCTATAGATCCCTAGGTGAGTGAACCAGGCAATAGAGCCATTGACTTGAGAGTTGAGATCCGGCAGTCCAAGAGTAACTGTGGTCACTGACCATACCCCAATAGAGATCTGGATGGACAACTTGAACCTGCTACCCTTCAGACCATGCTTCAAACATATAGCAAGGACCTAGAGTGGATCACAATGAGCGATTGCCACATGCACAGAAGAGCTATCACTAGCCGAAATTGGTTAAAGGGAGTGTGATCTGCATTGATTGTGATTGAATTCACACATTTTATCACATAAACACTTGGAGTGCACCAAAAAAGCTGAAAGCCGGATTTCTCACAGTGCACATTTAGGGGCACCCCACTAGCATATGAGTGCACATAACATTAATAATTGTTTTGAATAATAAGGAATTCACCTAAGATAAGATAAGGTGAAAAAACCCACTAGTAGGAGGAGATACCCAGACATCGAATGGTGGCCAAGGACACCAATCATCAAATACTAAGAGATTTGAATTGTCAAGTAATTTAGAGAGCAACAACAATAAGCATGATTAGGGACAAAGCTCTACCTAACTTGATCAATTTATCAATGCCCTAGTTGCTCAAGAAGTTAGCAATATGTCAAGAGCCAACATCAACCTGGAAAATGATGAGCTTGACTTGGGAGAATTCCTAGTCGACATCGAGCAGCAACTGATGAGGAGAAGAGAAGGTTGGCAAGGAAAGCACTACTAAGCATAGTTGCCTATCACTAAGAGCAATGAGCTCAAAAGTTGAGGCAAGACATAGAAATGCGTGAAGTCCAACATGTTTTAATGCTCGCCAAAACCGAAATAGGACAGGACCAAACGGTGAGAGGGAGAGAGCACTAGAAGCCAACCTTACATTGAGCGAGCTTCTTACAAAGCAATTTTTAGATAACACATCTGTAGAGTAGAGTGGAGAAACCATGGCAAATTTGTTGCTAGCAGGACTAGGAATCACCCCGAATTCTAGGAGCAAACTAATATACATGTGGTTGCCAAGAAACTGGACAAGTATTAGCCCAACAATGACCCGTATAGCTTTGTGGAGTAGTTTGAGCAAGTATGCGAGGCTAATGGCCTCATGGACCCTGCTTAATGTGCACAAGCTTTCAAACTTTGCATAGGAGAGACGAAGGATGGATGTGGTACACTAGTCTAGACAATGCTGAACACAATGAATTCAATAACCTCAAGAGTCTCTTTATTAAGAGATTCTCTGAGGTGGGATACTCTAACAACCTCATCCTTAGGTTGACGAACATTAGTCAAAAGGACAAGGAGGATATTCGAGACTATGCCATGCACATGCGAAGTCTCTTTAAGAGAATCCCAAGCCATAGAGTGACCTAGCGAATGAGCAGTCTCCACTATGTTTATAAGAAGGATCCTAAGTAAAGAGCTTTACAAGGCCTTAGTGAGAAACTTAACCTTGCAAAGGAATGTGCTAGTAGCTAGGAGCTTTGAAGAAGCCATATGAGTGGATGTCCTACTCAAGGAGAGGATCTTGAGACCCACACCTCCACTGTCTCTAGAACCTCAGAAAGGGCTACTACCATTGGTGAAAGATCCAACCAAAACACCCAAGCCCAGGAACAGAGTGTTAGGAGTTGGCGGATGTGAAGCTAGAGTTGGCTAGGCTGTAAGAGATGATGAGAAGGCTCGCACAACCTCACCTGCAATGTGTGCATTGCGGAGAAAACCACCTTCTAACGCCAAGTGCATGGATCCTAGATCCATACCTTGTGCCAATTGTGGTAGGTTTGGCCATGATGCAATGCATTGTCGATTACTGAGGAGGCTGCCATACTTATAGCCATAAAATCAGCCTTACTATCTAGGGAATAGACTACCACATTATGAAAGGGGAGCTCCATTAGCTCTTGTAGCACTGAATGATTCAAAGCTATTTGACCCTAGGATGGATATCAACCACACGGGGATACCTAGACTACTTGGAATCATCATGACCCATCCACTGATACATTACATAGAGGAGCCAAATGAGGACAAAGCATATGTAAACCCTTACGTCTCATACAAGGAACAGGGGAATCCCATCTTGATGGATTCCATACCAGTATTGGTGATGGCATTGGGCAAGGGAAGAGGTAGAGGACTAGGAGAACATAATCAAGAACACATTGCATACTGGACTTATGGTCACCTAGGACACATCTCATCTCAATGCCCTGAAGAAAGCGAGCAAGCCAATTGAGACAAGGCAGACTTGGAATGCCTTGAGTGTGGGATTACACACTTGTATGCCGAGTGCCCTAGGTAGAAACCTTCCACTACTTCAGTTATCATGCCATCTGTACCATTGGGGATGTTCAGAGTTGAAACACTTGATGGCAAAGCCATGCAAATTCCGCTAAATGTCATGACCCAAGCAAAGGCAAAGTAGGTTGCCTAACAGCCTCAATGCAACTTCAATGGGGAAGAGAAGTCATAGAAGAAGAAAAAAGCAAGCTAAGACAAAGATTACACTTAAAATGACAAATAGTGCCACCACGTCACCAAAGGGAAAATAAGTCATGGACGCAGAAGTAGAGATATGTGCTCCTAAGACAACAGAAAAGGAAAGTGCCAAGGTTGGAGAATATCCCGATCCAAGGTACCAATTAGCAGTGGTTGATAAGGTCAATGATTGGGTGAGAGAAGCCCAACCACACGTAAAAGATGTGGGACCCATTATCAAATATGAAAACGATGAGCTCTCTAGTATGGGCACATCGAACTCACATGCTCATTTCAAATCAAGAGATGCATCTGCACCCCACATAGCATCGTGTAGATAGAGTCTAGACACCACATGTAGGCAAATTGCCCAAGGTCATTGGCATAAGAGTATAGAGCCTAACAAAAAGTAGGCAGTTGGTAACTTGCTCACAACGTTGATATCAGCCCCCCTGTGACCCTACCTCTGGGAGAGTTGCTTAGGCAAAACCTGATGCTATGGCAAGGGTTGAAGTAGTGGGTAGAATGACATGACAAGCTTGGAGTGACCGATTTTCTTGACCACACAATGTAGAAACGTACATACCAAGCTTAACCTTGAACTCAATGCCTTAGTCTTTCCACATAAATGCCTTTTGGGAAGGCATAAAGATGTACATAGTCTTGCTTGTCAATGCATTAGGAGATGCTACAAGAAAGGGAATTGTAGATATGGGAGTTGGAGTTAGTATGCTTAGCCATGTAGTACTGCATGCTTGGGGTAATACACCCGTGGAGATTGCAAGGTTTAATGTCACGCTAGCTAATGGAATGAAGGTTAGTTTTTTCGGAGTATTGAAAGACTAGCCCTTGAAGATAGTGGGAGTCAAGTTCTTAATGAACTTCATAGTCATGAAGGAAGTGGACTACGACATCCTGCTAGGTTGACCTTATATGCAAAACACACGTGATAAAAGATTGGGGCAACGGTCTTATATTCTTAAGCAATAGATTGGAGATTGTAAGAGTTGAGATGAATACCTGGAAGACCACTCCAATCGAGATCTCCACTATCTTGGAAGGAGACTCACAAGTTAGGAATTCTTATGGGCCACTAATGAAGTATATCCCTTTCCTCGAGGACGAGTGGGATTGGATGCATGTGTTGGCCACCATCGCCTTGCCATTCTCAGATGAGGAAGAGGATGATAAGTAGGCTACAAAGATAACCAGTGAGTCCCATAAAGCCACAACATCTCAATTGCCAAAGGGTAAGACCCATTATTAGTACCACTTTGCATGATGACCAAGAGCTCTAGTAGACAACCAACACCTGTTCCTTTCCACATTTTATCGAAAAAACTCAAACTCTAGGGGACCCTTGAAAGTAGCGGGAAAAGAGGCCTACAGTTTTGTGGATGGCTTCTTAGGTTATAAAACTAGGTGCATGTACACCCTGACAGTAGGCATAAGATAGCATTTGTAATGGAATGGGGCATGTTTGCCTACATAGTCATGCCATTTGGGCTGACAAAATGCCCCAACTACCTTTCAATACCTCATGTGTACCGTCTTCAAAGACATGCTTAGGAAAGAACTAGAGGTATTTGTTGATGATCTATGCATTCACTCTAGTTGGAGGGAACACTAGATAAACTTTGCGCATAGTCCTTGAGTAGTGAGGCTATATAGCCTCTCCTTGAACCCCTTGAACTGCTAGTTCTGGGTGAAGCATGGATGTATCCTAGGACACATGGTGTCTAGGAATGGCATTGCCACCGACTTCTCCAAAGTCAGAGTCATTGTTGATCTACTACCACCCACGAACTATAAGGGAGTTTAGTGCTTCCTAGGATAAATAGGATACTATGGGCAATTTTTTTTGAACTATGCATTGATCTAGGAATGCCAACACGCCTACAAGGAAATAAAAAAGGCTCTCACAACCACACTGATTCTATGAGCCCCAGATTGGAACATAACATTCCACATGCACATTGATGCATTAAAGTTCACAGTGGAAGCTATTTTGTGTCAACTTGATGAACATAATCTCGATTATCCTATGAGCTTTGCTAGCAGACAACTCATGGATATGGAGAGGGAAGGCCTAGCCATTCCACGTGCACATTGATCATCAAAGTTTGTAGTGGAAGCTATTTTGTGTCAACTTGATGAACATAATCTCGATTATCTTATGAGCTTTGCTAGCGGACAACTCACGAATTACTCCACAATGGAAAGGGAAGGCCTAGCCATGGCATTCATTGTAAAGAAGTTTTGTCATTATCTTTTGGCTATGCCCTTTGTCTTCTTCATTGACCATCAAGCCTTGCTTTACCTAGTGAACAAACCTTGCGCTACAGAGGATGATAGCTAGTGGTTGCTTCTACTTCTAGAATTTGACTTCTTTATGGTTGTATGCAAGGGTAAGTAGCATTACATGGCAGACCATATATCTCTCATACCCACAGGAGAAGCTGCTTGGATAGGGCATTCTAGATGACTTGGCTGATGTGCACCTGTTTAGCATATCTAGTGAGAGAGACCTTTTCAGGCTGGCTGATCTAATGCCATATTGTTAGATATGATCAATGCCCCACCCTCATTAGGTGCTACCAATGATCCATGGTGCTCAAAGTTGTAAGGCCCCCATTATGAGGAGAAGGCAAATGTGAGCCTGGGGACATTGGTTGAGTCCTGACTTGTATATCAGATGAGGTCTATGTGATCGGATGGCAAAAAGGTGACCTTGTGGGTCTAATCTTTGGGTTAGATGGAGTGGTTAAGCTGGTAGCAACTCGAGGCGCATTGCATCGAGTTGCGGGGTAAGGGATTTAAAAGGGGCCCCTTTTTTGGGGTCTGGGGGCTGCGGAAGCGGCCCTTGGCTAGGGGGTCCCAGGGGGGCCAGCAGCCCCTCTGGTGGGGGTCCCGGGGCAGTGCCCTCAGCACGATGGTAAAGGGAATATTCCCTAGCCTACTAATGGAGGCTCATATGGCAGGTTGGTTAGGCCAACCTAACAGCCTTCGCAGGCTATAAAAGCTAAACCCCTTCACAGCCATCCATCACTCATCTTTCACCCAGTCAGAGTTGTTATTCCAGCTAGCCTTAAGCTCTTCACCTATCTTTTGTCTAGATCGCCATCTAAGCTTCACATAGTGGAAGCGCATGGGTGGAAAAAGCCATCTTTGTATCAGTTGTTTGGAGCTAAAGAATTTACTGATTCTCCTCTTATCTATTGTGTACTCTCTATCTCTTTCTCGGATTCTGTTCGCTGCGCCGTGTAATTTTTACATGGTATTAGAGCCCAGGGGGCTCTAAAGATCGGAGAGTGTGCAAGAGGCAAAGGCTTCAACAGCAAAGAGAAACTATGTCGACTTCTGGAAGCAGTTCTGGCGCATTAGGAAGCGGTGCAGGAGGTGGTGCTGATGTATCGGCTATTCAAACGTTGAGGATTCGTCCACCAACCTTCAGTGAAGGCAAGTTAGATGGTACAAACTACACCTTGTGGAAGTTCAAAATTACAACTATCCTTGATTCTTATGAGCTTCTGGAGACTGTGCTGGGAACTGACGCAGAACCACAGCCTACCCCTGACCCATCAAAGTCTAGTGTGATGATTCCTCCGAATGCAGATCTTCTACGAGCTTGGAAATGAAGGAATGTAAATGCATTATGTGCCTTAGTTACAAGCTGTTCTGACAGTGTTCTGACTTTGATTCAGCATACAACCAAAGCATCAGAGGCTTGGAATGTACTAAGGAGTCAGTATGAAACACGAAACCAAACAAGGATTCAAAACTTGGAGAATCAACTAGCAGCAGAGTAGTTTGCTGAAGGAGAGACGGTTGAAGCATTCATCACTCAGATTAAGAATCTATGCGACCAGATGGCTAGCACTGGGATACAAAAGTCTAGCAAAGAGCTAGCTCGGAGGTGTCTTCAGATTTGTCCACAAAAGTTTGATGGACTAGTAACTGCCCTTAATACTCAGGTGAGACCTCAAGCTTTGACTTTTGAGGAGTTTTGTGCATTATTGATGGAGGAGGAGTTGAGGATGAAAGCCCGAGAAGGAAGCAACAATGGAGATACTGCATTCTCTGCCAATGCAAAAGGCAAAGGTGGTTCCTCCACCAAAAATGATGGTGACAAAAAGAAGAAGAGCGGCAAGAAGAAGTTTCAAGGAGAGTGCTTCTACTGCAAGAAGAAAGGACATGCAATTGCAGATTGTCGTGTCAAGAAGGCAAATGAGAAGAATGGTACCCTTAAAAGTAAAGGGAAAGAGATAGCCAATACGGCTGAAGCAGAGTTGGAATTATTCATGGCGACCATTAAGGAAGTGTGCTCCTCGGCGCAAGAAGAATCTACCACTGACTCATGGGTGTTGGATAGTGGGGCCTCCCATCACATGACCAACAAGAAAGGTCTATACAGTTCTATGTAGCCTCTACAAGAATCCATCACTGTGACGGTTGGAAATGATGCTAAATGCCCTGCTATGGGCACATGTACTATTTCTTTTGTTGCTACAAATGGTGAAGTCAAAAAGCTTTCAAATGTATTGTATGTTCCCGAAATCAGGAGAAATCTGTTATCAATTGCTGCCATAACTGATCTTGGTCATGAAGTGAGGTTCAAGAAGACAAGTGCAGAAATACTTGATAGTGCTGGCACAATTGTTGGCAAAGGAGAAAGAAGGAACAACCTGTATGAGCTAAGTGCTCTTACAGCCACACCGCTAGAGTGGGCACAAGTAAGCTTTGGCATGAAAGGTTTAGACACATCGGATTTGTAGTGTTGAAGGAGATGCAAAAGCAAGGTATGGTTGCTCACCTACCTACAATAACTGAATTGAAGGAACCATGTGAAGCTTGTATGATGGGCAAGCAACAGAGAAAGGCATTTCCACAAGAAAGCAAGAATAGAGCACAGGCTCCTCTAGAGTTGGTGCATGCTGACTTGTGTGGTAAGATGCCTACACAGGCCTTGGGGGCATCTTCTTATTTTATGTTGATTGTCGACGACTACAGTAGGAAGATGTGGGTGTACTTCCTTCGTGATAAGGCTCAAGCTTTTGGTAAGTTTAAAGAATGGCTAAAACTTATTGAGAATGAAACAGGGAAAAGTGTGAAGAAATTTAGAACAGATGGTGGTGGTGAGTTCAACTCAAAGGAGTTTGAAGGCTTTTGAAAGAGCAAAGGGATCAAGCGTCAATTAACGACGCCTCATACACCTCAGCAGAACGGTGTTGTGGAACGCATGAATCGCACCATTGTGGAGATGGCAAGATGCATGCTAAAGGGCAAGGGATTGCCTAACCATTTTTGGGCTGAAACTGTTAATACTGTAGTCTACATTCTAAATCGGAGCTACACAAAGGCTCTCAAGGGAAAAACACCTCATGAGACTTACACTGGTAAGAAACCATCTGTCTCACATTTCAGAATTTTTGGATGTGAATGTCATGCACATGTTCTAGATGAGAAGAGAAACAAGTTAAAACCAAAAAGCAGAAAATGTATCTTCTTGGGTTATAGTGATGAGCAGAAGGCTTACAAATTATATGACCAAGAGGCACTCGCGCTATAACTATGTCAGCTGTAAATAGGTGTAACAACCTGAATATAATAAGTAATGAGTCAGTGGCCATGTGTGAGTCATAATGACCACCGACGTGCTAAGTGTAGACATGTGGACCCATCTAACCAGGCAGTCCATCATCAACGTCCGCATGTGTTGAGCTTGTCATCTCAACACTCCCCCTCAAGCTCAACTGCATCTCTGCAACTCCAAGTAAGCTTCGAAACTTTTGAAGCTTCTCTGTACCCAATGCCTTCGTGAGGATGTCAGCTATCTGATCCTGTGTGCTGACATACACCAAGTCAATCTCACCTGCTAGTACATTCTCTCTCACAAAGTGGCAGTGTACCTCAATATGTTTTGTCCTGGCATGGAACACAGGGTTCCTAGCCAACTGTATACTGCTCATGTTGTCACAATAAATGATAGGACCTTCCACCTGCACATCCAAATCAGCCATTAACTTTTGTAGCCATACTACCTCACATGCTGCAATAGCAGCACCTCTATACTCAGCCTCTGTACTTGACAAAGCAACTGTAGATTGCTTTTTACTGCTCCAAGCAATTGCTGCACTACCAAGAGAGAATATGTATCCGCTGGTAGATCTTCTATCAGACATACTACGAGCCCAATCTGCATCTGTGAATCCAAACACCTGTACATCTGTACCTGCCTCATAGAAAAGTCCATGATGTAATGTGGACTTCACATATCTCAATATGCGTCTGACTGCATCCAAATGTGGCTTTCTAGGTACTTGCATAAACTGACTCACAAGACCAATAGCATAGCTCAAGTCTGGCCTTGTAATGGTCATGTAGATCAAACTCCCCACTATCCTCCTGAACATAGTAGGGTCTTCTATCTCATCCCCAACATCAGCACTCAACTTTACATTCTGCTCGAATGGGACTGAAAAGTGGTTTGCATGCAGTCATACCATACTTGGACAACATATCCAAGCCATACTGCCTTTGGGACAGCCATATACCATCATCACATCTGATCACCTCAATGCCAAGGAAGTACCTTAGCTCACCTAAATCCTTCATCTCAAACTTCTTCTTCAAAAAGTCATTGACTTCAACAATCCCACTATCACTATCACCTGTAATAATCAAGTCATCCACATAGATGACTATGATGACCAAACCTGCATCTCCCTTTCTCACATAAAGTGAGTGATCAGCATTAGAAACATAAAAGCAATTATTGACAAGATACTCTCTAATCTTGTCAGACCATGCTCTAGGTGCTTGCTTGAGCCCATAGAGCGCCTTCTTCAACTTGCACACATACATGGGATGCTCTAAATCTTCATAACCTGTTGGCTGATCCATATACACTTCTTCCTGCAAATCACCATGCAAGAAGGCATTCTTCACATCCATTTGCAACCTCCAACCTTTGGCTGCTGCCAAAGCAATCACACATCTGACAGTTGCCATCCTAGCAACTGGACTGAAGGTTTCATCATAATCTATGCCATATGTCTGGCCATAGCCTTTTGCAACCAGCCTAGGTTTGTACCTACTAATAGAACCATCTGCATTGTGCTTAATCTTATAAACCCACTTACATCGAATAGCTTTCTTGCCCTTCGGCAATGATACTAGATCCCAAGTCTTATTGGCCTCTAATGTAGCCATCTCCTCATCCATTGCTGCATCCCAATGAGCATGACCAGCACCCTCCTCAAAACATGTGGGCTCAACATCCTCAACTAGTTTCACCATATAAGCATAATGGTGAGCTGCATAACCTTCAAAACCAAATCTTTTAATAGTGTATTTGACCCTGCTAGATCTGCGTACCACCGGATCACTCAATGGAGCCTTTATATTATTATGAGCTCTCTGTACACCTGGTGTCCTGACAGAAGTAATGCTAAGCTCATCATCCAAGCTCTCTGAGCCACTAGAGTCTCCATCAAGAACTGCATCAATGCCATCTGACACTTTATTCTTTCCTTTGTCTTTACCTGTAGTGCCACTAGATGCACCTGAAGATGTAGGGCTACTCCTTAGTCTCCCAGACCAAGGACTACCAGATGACATCTCTGGTCCACTAAGAGTCCGTGATTCTTGCTTTTCAGCCTGCACATGAGTGTCATGATCATCATCATCATCCAATGGATCACCACTAGATGCATACCAACTGCTCATTTCATCAAAGATCAAAAGCTTTACTCTTTTCCTTCATAAAATATACCCACAGCTTTCTAGAACAATCATCAATGAATGTGACAAAGTATGAACTGCCTCCAAGAGATACATTTTGTGTAGGCCCTTAAATGTCTGTATGCACAACATCAAGGATATTTATGCTTACATCTCTGTCATGTGAAAAGGGTTGTCTTGCCTACTTACCAAACTGACATGCTTCATATACCTTATGAAATTCTGCAACTCTAAATGTAGGCAAACCTGTAACCAACCCTTTGGGCTGCATTAATTTCAGCCTTTGTACATTTGCATGTCCAATGTGTTTGTGCCAAATTTTAATGTCTGCAACAACACCTTTTCCTTTAGCATACATAGCAGCATTCATAGTAGGAATTCCAGCATCCAGAGTAACAACTCTACTTTCCTTTGCAACTAACTTGCACTTGTCATTGAAGTCTTCTACAAAGTAGCCATTTACATTAAATCTGACTTGCAGCCCTTGCTCTACCATTTGACCGACTAACACCAAGTTCTTTGTAATAGATGGCACATGTAATACATCTGACAGACTCTTTGTCTTACCATCATGCAAGGACAAGGAAACTTTTGTCAAGATTGTGGGAGAGAAGGAAGGAGTCTCACTTGTAGCTTTCTTGCTTGCACAATGGGGGAAGACACACAAGGGTGGAGGCTGAAAACAGTTTTCCTCTTCTTAGTTGTGTAAGCCAAAAGAACTCTAGTACAAAGAAATAGAAGAACCCTCTATATGGGTCTCAAACCAAACTCAACTAACTAAGGTGGCATACTAACTGAGCCACGAACTAGAGTAGATAAGGATAGCTATCATGTGGCTATTATTCATGGGCGGTGTACCAACCGCATCTGCAACTGACAAGTCGGTGACATAAATACACAATGGTCACCCTGGCGTATCACGAGTGGAGCTCGATATCTCAACACTCCCCCTCGAGCTCAATCCCAATTCCTGCACACCAAGCAGGTCTCTGAACTTGCGCAGCTTCTCTGCGCCCAATGCCTTCGTGAATATGTCAGCTACCTGATCCTCTGTGCTGACATAAACTAGATCAATAAGACCTAGTAAAACCCTCTCTCGCACATAGTGATAATGCACCTCAATGTGCTTTGTTCTAGCATGATAGACTGGGTTATTTGCCAAGTGTATACTACTCATGTTGTCACAATAAATGACAACTGGCCCATCTGTAGACTGATGCATATCATAAAGTAGCTTATGCAACCAAGCTACCTCACATGCAGCCATTGCTGCACCCCTGTACTCAGCCTCTGTGCTCGACAAGGCAACTGTAGGCTGTTTCTTGCTGCTCCAAGTGACTGCAGCACTCCCAAAAGAGAATACATATCCACTGGTAGATCGTCTATCAGAAATACTACCAGCCCAATCAACATCAGTGTATCCATGCAACTGTATCTGAACCCCAGTCTCATAAAATAGTCCATACTGCAATGTGGACTTCACATACCTAAGTATGCGTCTAGCCGCATCCAAATGTGGTTTCCTTGGAGCCTGCATAAACTGACTTACCAATCCAACAGCATAGCTCAAATCTGGCCTGGTAATAGTCATATAAATCAAACTTCCTACTATGCGTCTGTACATAGTAGGGTCTTCTAGAAGCTCACCTGCATTTGTGCTCAGCTTCACATTTTGCTCCAAAGGAACTGAAATAGGCTTACAGCCTGTCATCCCATATTTGGACAGCATGTCCAATCCATACTGCCTCTGCAAGAGCTGTATCCCACTTGGTGATCTAATCACCTCAATGCCCAAGAAATAACGCAGCTCTCCCAAATCCTTCATCTCAAACTTCTGCTTCAATAGCATTTTCACATGAAGGATATCTTCATCACTGTCACCTGTCATAATCAAATCATCAACATAAATGACAAGTAGCATAATACCTTTCTCTGTTTTTCTCACATAAAGTGAGAAATCTGCCTTGGAAATCTGAAAGCCAATAGTGACAAGATACTGTCCTATCTTGTCAGACCATGCTCTAGGTGCTTGCTTCAAGCCATACAAGGCTTTCTTCAACCTGCAAACAAACTCAGGATGAACAGCATACACATAACCTGGTGGCTGCTCCATATAGACCTCTTCTTGCAAATCACCATGCAAGAAGGCATTCTTTACATCCATCTGATGTAAAGACCATCCCTTTGATGCAGCCATAGCAATGACTGCTCTTACGGTTGCCATCCTTGCAACCGGACTAAATGTTTCTTCATAGTCAATGCCATATGTTTGTGCATACCCCTTGACTACTAATCTTGCCTTGTATCTGTTCACAGAACCATCTGCATTGTGCTTCACCTTATAAACCCACTTACAGCCAATTGCATTCTTACCTTTAGGCAAAGGTACTAACTCCCATGTAGCATTTGCTTCCAAGGCATCCATTTCTTCATCCATGGCTTTCTCCCATTTTTCTTTTCCCATGGCTTGCTCAAAAGAAGTGGGTTCTGGTTCCTGTATCACCTTCACCATATATGCATAGTGAGTGGCTGTAAATCCATCATATTTCAGCCTATCCACAGGATACCTAGTTCTCGTAGACCTGCGCAAAGTAGGTTCACTCCCAGGTGCTCTCAAAACATCCCTAGTCTTCCTTACTCCAGGTGTAACAATAGAAGGAATACCCAACTCATCATCAATGCTGTGTTCTGAGCCACTGGATTCACCATCCACATAAGAGTGACCTGCATTCACATCAAACATGGGCTGATCAACCTTCTCTTTTCCTTTTCGTGATACCTGCATACCACTATCTGCATTACTTTGAGAAGATTCTCTTGATCTCAATCTGCCTGTCCATGGCGAAGAATGTGAACCAATACTAGAGGACGCTCCAGGTCCACTAATATTTTGTGACTGCTGCTGTGAATTTTGTGCAGCATTACCATTTTGTGCATCTACATCATCAATCACATTTACTGGTTTATACCAGCTACTCATCTCATCAAAAACAACATCTCTGCTCACTGTAAACTTACGAGTAGAAGGGTTATAGCATCTATACCCTTTTTGCTGCAGAGAGTAACCAATAAAGATGCACTTCTCAGCTTTTGGATCCAACTTGGATCTCAACTCATCTGGCACATGTACATAGGCAATGCAACCAAAAATTTTCAAATGAGAAATATCTGGTTTCCTACCAGTATACCTCTCCTCTGGAGTCATCCCATGTATTGCTGCAGTGGGAGTCCTGTTCATTATATAGACTGCTGTAGCAACTGCTTCAGCCTAATAAAAATCTGGCAAGTCTTTTTCATTGAGCATGGCACGAGATACCTCTCCAATATGCCTGTTTTTCCTTTCTGCAATTCCATTTTGTTGTGGGGTATAACTGCATGAATATTGCTGCTTTATGCCATGCTCCTGCAAGAACTTTGCAAACTCATTTGAGAGGTACTCTCCCCCTCCATCTGACCTTAGGCATTTTATTTGCAGACCTGTTTCTTTTTCAGCCATAGCTTTAAGGGTTTTAAAATGCCCAAACACTTCACTTTTCTTTTTCATAAAATACACCCAAACTTTTCTGCTATAGTCATCAATAAACGTGACAAAATAATGACAGCCTCCAAGAGATGCAGCTTTCGTAGTCCACACATCAGAGTGGATTAATTCCAATGGCTTCTTACTCTCTTGAACATGTCTAGGAAATGGTTTCCTTGCCTGTTTTCCAAACTGACAGGCTTCACATACCTTATGCATTTCTGCAACCTTGAATTTTGGCAAACCTGCAACAATATTTTGGGCCTGCATTGATTTAAGTCGCTGTACATTAACATGACCAATGCGTTTATGCCAGATATCAATATCTGCAACTACACCGGTCCCATGTGCAAACATTGCTGCACTCAATTCAGACATGTCTGCATCCAGTGTAAACATTCTGCCCTTCTTCTTTCCTTTTGCTATCAAGCGACCTTTATTTTTCATATCCTCAACAAAGCATCCATGAGGATTAAATCTGACCTGCAAGCCCTGCTCAACCATTTGACCGACAGAAACCAGATTCTTGGTGATATTCGGGACATGAAATACATCGGACAAGTATTTCTTTTTTCCATCCTGCATAGACAATGGAATTTTTCCAATCTGCACAATAGGATGTGCAGTATCATCACCAGTCTCCACAAATCCTGGTTTTTCCATTTCCCTTGCATCCTCCATCCATTCTGCATGACCTGTCATGTGGTTTGATGCACCTGAGTCAACATACCATACATCATTTCTTTCTTTTGCACTTGTCACAGAATTGTTCATGTGCTGCACCATGAACAAATGCTCATTTCTGTCATCACCCTGTCTGCTAGAAGATGCATAATTCCCTTGTTGCAGTTTTCCATTCATGATGTCATTCTGCTTTTTATAGCAGTCTTTAGCCATATGACCCATTTTACCACAATAGTAGCATTCAACATTACTGTTTGCATTTTGGCCTCTTTGCCATCCACCACGACCTCTTTGGCTCCCCCTGCCTCTAGAGTTACCACGTCCTCCTCCATAGGACTGGTTTTCTTGAGTTTGCTGCATACTCTGATTTCTACCACGGCCTCCAAATCGGCCTCCTCTACCTCTGCCTCTACCTCTTCCAGCATTTGAGTAGAAGACAGCTTCTTTTGAAGTTCCTCCTGAAGAAGATGCACCACCATTTCTCTGCTCCTCAGAAATTAGAAGAGCAATCAACTCCTCAAAATCAGGAAATCTTTCACGAACTGAAATGGATGTCCGAAACTGTGCATAATCCTTTCCTAGACCATTCAAGGTCACGGAAACTAAATCATCATCTTCCACTGGTGACCCAATGGAAGCAAGTGCATCTGCAATCTTCTTCACCTTCATGTGGTAGTCGTTGATGCTCATACTTTCTCTCTGCACATTATGCAACTCTTGCTTGAGCTGCATTTTCCTGGCTTGCGTATTTGTGCTATACATTTTTGACAAAGTATCCCATGCCTCCTTTGGCGTACTTGCATCCTGAATATGCACAATCATAGAGTCCGAAATACTGATAGACAGCCAGTACATAACTTTCCTGGCTCTCTCATGCCATGCTTTGAATGCCTGCATTTGCTGTTGATTGGGAACATCAGGAAGAATTGGTTCTTCTTCATTTCCTGCAACAAATTCCCAATATCCTTTTCCCATAAGGAAATTCGTCATTCTAAACTTCCATGCCTGGAAGTTGTTCTTGTCAAGCTTTTCAGTGACAATCTGTGAAAGAGAATCAGACGCCATTACAGAATACTGCAAGAAATTCTGTCACTGCAAAAACACAGCTTCACCCTCACAAGGGCAAATCTGCAAAACTGGCGAGAGTGGTATTTGACCACACAGTCACTTCCTAGTGACGATTTTGCATCAACAGGCAACAGGGATGATTCTGTAACTCCCAATGTCTCTGCACACAAGCATACGATGCAATCTCTATGGTAACTTTTCACCGACCTGTAGAACGGTGGTCGCACAGCATAAAACAGGGCCTTTTCCTGAGTGCGTGCAGAAAACTTCCGCCTTCAAAACAGGGCCCGAAATGGCCTCAAATCAAAAAAATAGGGTCGCCAAGAGCTAAAGCTCTTTCCCGCAGCATATACTGCCCTCTTGCTTCACCGCGAAGGGCGTCTCAACTTGAGACAATGCACTCCTGCAATTTCCGGCTGTGCTACCTGCAGAGATCTGCTCCCAAAACAGAAAATGAAAGCAACACTGCTCCTCTTACCAGAACACCGCGAGCTTGGCTTGCTTTCTTGAGCTCCTTACCACGAACAAGGCTCTGATACCATGTCAAGATTGTGGGAGAGAAGGAAGGAGTCTCACTTGTAGCTTTCTTGCTTGCACAATGGGGGAAGACACACAAGGGTGGAGGCTGAAAACAGTTTTCCTCTTCTTAGTTGTGTAAGCCAAAAGAACTCTAGTACAAAGAAATAGAAGAACCCTCTATATGGGTCTCAAACCAAACTCAACTAACTAAGGTGGCATACTAACTGAGCCACGAACTAGAGTAGATAAGGATAGCTATCATGTGGCTATTATTCATGGGCGGTGTACCAACCGCATCTGCAACTGACAAGTCGGTGACATAAATACACAATGGTCACCCTGGCGTATCACGAGTGGAGCTCGATATCTCAACAACTTTTTCAATGTGTGAAATTGGGTGGCATGAATCATCACCCGTCTGCACATAACCTACATTTTGCAAATCCTGCATCTCTCCAAACCATTCTGCATGGCTGGTCATATGATTGGATGCACCTGAATACATCATCATGTGTTCCCTTTCCTGTAAGAGCATTCAACATATGCTGCATAACAAATAGACGTTCATTTTTGTCTTCATTCTGTCGTGAAGATGATGCATAGTTTCCTTGCTGCAACTTACCATTGCGGATATCATCTTTCTTAGCATAACATTGGGATGCAATATGACCTATTTTGCCACAGTAGTGATACACAATACCAGAGTTGTTAGAACCTCTGTTCTGCCATCCACCTCTTCCTCTAAAGCTCCCCCTGCCTCTAAAGTTACCACGACCTCCTGAAACCTGTATATCGCCAAATTTCTTATTCAATCTGTTTTGTTGGTTGTCACTACCATATCCTGTACCACGGCCTCTTGAAGAGAACCTGCCACGTCCCCTTCCTGAACTGGAGTAGAAAGCTTGGACCTGTTCACCACTTTTTTCAAATGTCTCACTCTACATGTTGATCTCTTCAGTGATCATAAGGGAGACCAACTCATCGAAATCTGGAAATGGCTTTCTAACATATATGGAAGTTACAAAAAACTTCCAAGCCTTTTCATTGTTAAGTCCACCCAAGGTAGATGACACCAAATCATCATCATCGGGCATTGCATCAATCGCTGCCAAGGCATCTGCAATGCTCCTTACCTTCAGTGCATACTCATTGATAGACATCTTCCCTTTCTTCAATGTATTCAACTCTTGCTTGAGTTGAATCTTTCGTGCCTTTGTATTTACAGAAAACATACTTTCAAGTATGGTCCAAGCTGCATATGAATTCTCTGCATTTCTAATGTGTCCCAGCATATTATTGTCAATTACTGCAGACAACCAATACATGACCTTTTTATCTTTTGCATTCCATTCCTTCCGTGCCTTTGTCTCTTCTGCAGTTGGAGGATCACTCACCTCCGGCTCCTTTTCTTCACCTGAAACAAACTCGTAGAGGCCTTTTCCAATAAGGAAGTTCGTGACACGGAACTTCCATGATGGGTAGTTGTTCTTGTCGAGCTTCTCAATGATGGGGCTTCCACTGTTCTCTGCCATTATCACAAAATTAGTACCAAACAGCAAGCAAGTCTTGTGCAACCCTCGACCTGTAGTGCACAGCAATACATCAGACAACCTTTTTCACTGCCTACTCAACAATACATGCGATCTGCAACCAGTTTGCAGATAAACCTTGTGTTTACTTGCTGGTAAACACCTTTGAACTTATAGATATGAAATTTGTAACCTGGGCACCCACTTTCGGTCAATACAGTCGAAGTCACAGTGTACCCTGAAACTGCTGTCCGCAACCTTGTGGCTCTAAAACGGGGCCTGAAATGGCCTCAGATGCCCAAAATAACTGCAGGACAGCCCTAAAGGGCAAATCTGCAGAATACACAGCGCTCTTTGCGCACACCAAATCTCACTGCAATCTGAGATTTTTGCTCGACCCTGCTTCCGGTGCCTCCACAGGCATTATCTAAGAGAGAGAGTGGAAGAATGTGAGAGCTTCTTACCCGTGGCTTGCTTGCTCAAACCTTGCTTCTTCTCCTTCGCTTCAGCCTTCGAAATCAGCCAGTCTCAGTGGCGCGGCTCTGATACCATGTCAAGAATCGCGTGGTGGGGGGACTTGCTCAAGATGCTGCACCGAACACACACAGAATGCACAAGGAGAAGCTCACTCAAGAGACAAGAAGAGAGATGGAGGCCAAAACGTTTTCTTGATGGTTTCTTCTTCTTCTTTCACACACTTTACAATGTATACAAAGTATAGATAAGATACAACATAAATAAAAGTGGCCTACTAAGTCAAACAATGCATAACTGACTACACTAATCGACTGGTGCTATAACTATGCTAGCTGTAAATAGGTGTAACAACCTGAATATAATAAGTAATGAGTTAGTGGCTATGTGTGAGTCATAATGATCACCGACGTGCTAAGTGTAGACATGTGGACCCATCTAACCAGGCGGTCCATCATTAATGTCCACATGTGTTGAGCTTGTCATCTCAACAGGTATATTGGTAGGAAATCAGATATTTCTCATTTGAAAATTTTTGGTTGCATTGCCTATGTTCATGTGCCAAATGAGTTGAGATCCAAGTTGGATCCAAAAGATGAGAAGTACATCTTTATTGGTTATTCTCTGCAGCAAAAAGGGTATAGATGCTATAACCCTTCTACTCGTAAGTTTACAGTGAGCAGAGATGTTGTTTTTGATGAGATGAGTAGCTGGTATAAACCAGTAAATGTGATTGATAATTTAGATGCACAAAATGGTAATGCTGCACAAAATTCACAGCAGTAGTCACAAGATATTAGTGGACCTGGAGTGTCCTCTAGTAGTGGTTCACATTCTTCGCTATGGACAGGCAGATTGAGATCAGGAGAATCTTCTCAAAGCAATGCAGATAGTGGTATGCAGGTATCATGAAAAGGAAAAGAGAAGGTAGATCAGCCCATGTTTGATGTGAATGTAGGTCACTCTTGTTGAGATGACAAGCTCAACACATGCGGACATTGATGATGGACCGCCTGGTTAGATGGGTCCACACGTCTACACTTAGCACATCGGTGGTCATTATGCATCTCACATGGCCACTGACTCATTACTTATTATATTCAGGTCGTTACACCTATTTACAGCTGGCATAGTTATAGCGCCAGTCGACTAGTGTAGTTGGTTATGCATTGTTTGACTTAGTAGGCCGCTTTCCTTTTATGTTGTATCTTATCTATACTTTGTGTACATTATAAAGAGTGTGGAAGAAGAAGAAGAAATCAGCAAGAAAACGTTTTGGCCTCCATCTCTCTTCTTGTCTCTTGAGTGAACTTCTCCTTGTGCATTCTGTGTGTGTTCGGTGCAGCATCTTGAGCAACCCCCTCCGCCACACGATTCTTGACATGGTATCAGAGCCGCACCATTGAGAGAGGCTGATTTCGAAGGTTGAAGCAAAGGAGAAGAAGCAAGGTTTGAGCAAGCAAGCCACGGGTAAGAAGCTCTCCCATCCTTCAACTCTTTCTCTTGGATAGTGCCTGTGGAGGCACCGGAAGCAGGGCAGAGCAAAAATCTCAGATTGCAGTGAGATTTGGTGTGCGCGAAGAGCGCTGTGTATTCTGCAGATAAGGCCTTTAGGGCTTTTCCGCAGTTATTTTGGACATCTGAGGCCGTTTCAGGGCCCGTTTTAGAGCCGCAAGGTTGCGGACAGCAGTTTCAGGGTATGCTGTGACTTTGACTGTATTTACCGAAAGTGGGTGCGCAGGTTACAGATTTCAGATCTATAAGTTCAAAGGTGTTTACAGTGAGTAAACACAAGGTTTATCTGCAAACAGGTTGCAGATTGCATGTATTGTTGAGCAGACAGTGAAAAAGGCTGTCTGGTGTATTGCTGTGCACTACAGGTCTAGGGTTGAAGAAGATTTGCTTGCTGTTGGTATTAATTTTGTGATAATGGCAGAGAACAGTGGAAGCCCCATCATTGAGAATCTCGACAAGAACAACTACCCTTCATGGAAGTTTCGTGTCACGAACTTCCTTATTGGAAAAGGCCTCTACGAGTTCGTTTCAGGTGAAGAAAAGGAGCCGGAGATGAGTGATCCTCCAACTGCAGAAGAGACAAAGGCACGGAAAGAATGGAATGCAAAGGATAAAAAGCTCATGTATTGGTTGTCTGCAGTAATTGACAATAATATGCTGGGACACATTAGAAATGCAGAGAATTCATATGCAGCTTGGACCATACTTGAAAGTATGTTTTCTGTAAATACAAAGGCACGAAAGATTCAACTCAAGCAAGAGTTGAATACATTAAAGAAAGGGAAGATGTCTATCAATGAGTATGCAGTGAAGGTAAGAAGCATTGCAGATGCATTGGCAGCGATTGATGCAATGCCCGATGATAATGATTTGGTGTCGTCTACCTTGGGTGGACTTAACAATGAAAAGGCTTGAAAGTCTTTTGTAACTTCCGTATATGTCAGAAAGCCATTTCCAGATTTCGATGAATTGGTCTCCCTTATGATTACTGAAGAGATCAACATGCAGAGTGAGACATCTGAAAGAAGTGGTGAACAAGTCCAAGATTTCTACTCCAGTTCTGGAAGGGGACGTGGCAGGTTCTCTTCAAGAGGCCGTGGTACAGGACGTGGTAGTGACAACTAGCAAAACAGATTGAATCAGCAATTTGGTGATATGCAGGTTTCAGGAGGTCGTGGTAACTTTAGAGGCAGGGGGAGCTTTAGAGGAAGAGGTGGATGGCAGAACAGAGGTTCTAACAACTCTGGTATTGTGTGCCACTACTGTGGCAAAACAGGTCATATTGCAGCCTAATGTTATGCTAAGAAAGATGATATCCGCAGTGGTAAGTTGCAGCAAGGAAACTATGCATCGTCTTCACGACAGAATGAAGAAAAAAATGAACGTTTGTTCGTTATGCAGCATATGCTGAATGCTGTTACAGGAAAGGAAACACATGAAGATGTTTGGTATGTTGATTCAGGTGCATCCAATCATATGACCAGCCATGCAGAATGGTTTGGAGAGATGCAGGATTTGCAGAATGCAGGTTATGTGCAGACGGGTGATGACTCATACCACCCAATTTCACACATTGGAAAAGTTCCATTGTCCTTGCATGATGGTAAGACAAAGAGTCTTTCATATGTATTACATGTGCCATCTATTACAAAGAACTTGGTGTCAGTCGGTGGCTGCAAGTCAGATTTAATGCAAAGGGCTGCTTTGTAGAAGACTTCAATGACAAGTGCAGGTTGGTAGCAAAGGGAAGTAGAGTTGGACGTATGTTCACTCTAGATGCTGGAATTCCTACTACGAATGCTGCTATGTATGCCAAAGGAAAAGGTGTTGTTGCAGACATTGAAATTTGGCACAAACGCATTGGACATGCAAATGTACAAAGGCTGAAATTAATGCAGTCCAAAGGGTTGGTTACAGGTTTGCCTACATTTAAAGTTGCAGAATTTCAGAAGGTATGTGAAGCATGTCAGTTTGGTAAGCAGGCAAGACAACCCTTTTCACATGACAGAGATGTAAGCAGAAATATCCTTGATGTTGTGCATACAGACATTTGGGGGCCTACACAAAATGTATCTCTTGGAGGTAGTTCATACTTCGTCACATTCATTGATGATTGTTCTAGAAAGCTGTGGGTATATTTTATGAAGGAAAAGAGTGAAGCTTTTGAGCACTTCAGAACTTTCAAGGCTGCAGTTGAAAGAGAAACAAGCTTGAAAGTAAAGTGCTTGAGGTCAGATGGAGGGGGAGAGTACCTCTCCAATGAGTTCAGTGATTTTCTGAGGTCTCATGGGATAAAGAGACAGTTCACATGCAGGTATACTCCACAGCAAAATGGGGTTGCAGAAAGGAAAAACAGGCATATTGCAGAAGTTGCACGCGCCTTGATGGCTGAAAAGAATATGCCTAAGCATTTTTGGTCTAAGGCTGTTCATACTGCTGTTTATATTATGAACAGAACTCCCACAGCTGCAATTCATGGTATGACCCCCGAAGAATGTTTTACAGGTAAGAAGCCTGATGTTTCACACTTGAAAGTATTTGGCTGCATTGCGTATGTTCATGTGCCAGATGAGTTGCGGAAGAAACTGGATCCAAAGGCTGAAAAGTGTGTCTTTATTGGATACTCTTTAGAGCAGAAAGGGTATCGCTGTTACAACCCTGTCACATGTAAGTTCAGAGTGAGCAGGGATGTCATCTTTGATGAAATGAGCAGTTGGTATGCATCTAGTGGTGATTCATTGGATGATGATGATGATCATGACACTCATGTGCAGGCTGAAAAGCAAGAATCACGAACTCTTAGCGGACCAGAGACATCATCTGGTAGTCCTTGGTCTGGGAGACTAAGGAGTACCTCTACATCTTCGGGTGCATCTAGTAGCACTACAGGTAAAGACAAAGGAAAGAATAAAGTGTCAGAAGGCATTGATGCAGTTCTTGATGGAGACTCCAGTGGCTCAGAGAGCTTGGATGATGAGCTTGGCATTCCTTCAGTGAGGACTCCAGGTGTGTGGAGAGCACACGTTAATGCAAAGACTCCATTGAGTGATCCAGTGGTACGCAGGTCTAGCAGGGTGAGATACCCTGTTAAAAGAATTGGTTTTGAAGGTTATGCAGCTCACCATTATGCTTATATGGTGAAACTAGTTGAGGATGTTGAGCCCACATGGTTTGAGGAGGTTGTTGGTCATGCTCATTGGGATGCAGCAATGGATGAGGAGATGGCTGCATTAGAGGCCAATAAGACTTGGGATCTAGTATCATTGCCGAAGGGAAAGAAAGCTATTGGATGTAAGTGGGTTTATAAGATTAAGCACAATGCAGATGGTTCTATTAGCAGGTACAAAGCTAGGCTGGTTGCAAAAGGCTATGGCCAGACATATGGCATAGATTATGATGAAACCTTCAGTCCAGTTGCTAGGATGGTAACTGTCAGATGTGTGATTGCTTTGGCAGCAGCCAAAGGTTGGAGGTTGCAGCAAATGGATGTAAAGAATGCCTTCTTGCATGGTGATTTGCAGGAAGAAGTGTATATGGATCAGCCAGCAGGTTTTGAAGATTTAGAGCATCCCACGTATGTGTGCAGGTTGAAGAAGGCACTCTATGGGCTCAAGCAAGCACCTAGAGCATGGTCTGACAAGATTAGAGTGTATCTTGTCAATATTGGCTTTTATGTTTCTGATGCTGATCACTCACTTTATGTGAGAAAGGGAGATGCAGGTTTGGTCATCATAGTCATCTATGTGGATGACTTGATTATTACAGGTGATAGTGATAGTGGGATTGCTGAAGTCAAGGGCTGTTTGAAGATGAAGTTTGAGATGAAGGATTTAGGTGAGCTAAGGTACTACCTTGGCATTGAGGTGATCAGATGTGATGATGGTATATGGCTGTCCCAAAGACAGTATGGCTTGGATATGTTGTCCAAGTATGGTATGACTGCATGCAAACCACTTTCAGTCCCGTTGGAGCAGAATGTAAAGCTGAGTGCTGATGTTGGGGATGAGATAGAAGACCCTACTATGTTCAGGAGGATAGTAGGGAGTTTGATCTACATGACCATTACAAGGTCAGACTTGAGCTACGCTGTTGGTCTTGTGAGTTAGTTTATGCAAGTACCTAGAAAGCCACATTTGGATGCAGTCAGACGCATATTGAGATATGTGAAGTCCACATTACATTATGGACTTTTCTATGAGGCAGGTACAGATGTACAGGTATTTGGATACACAGATGCAGATTGGGCTGGTAGTATGTCTGATAGAAGATCTACCAGTGGATACATATTCTCTCTTGGTAGTGCAGCAGTTGCATGGAGCAGCAAAAAGCAATCTAGAGTTGCTTTGTCGAGTACAGAGGCTGAGTATAGAGGTTCTGCTGTTGCAGCATGTGAGGTAGCATGGCTGCAAAAGCTATTGGCTGATTTGGTTGTGCAGGTGGAAGGTCCAGTTGTCATTTATTGTGACAACATGAGCAGTATACAGTTGGCTAGGAACCTTGTGTTCCATGCTAGGACAAAACATATTGAGGTACACTACCACTTTGTGAGAGAGAAGGTACTAGCAGGTGAGATTGACTTGATGTATGTCAGCACACAGGATCAGATAGCTAACATCTTCACGAAGGCATTGGGTACAGAGAAGCTTCAAAAGTTTCGAAGCTTACTTGGAGTTGCAGAGATGCAGTTGAGCTTGAGGGGGAGTGTTGAGATGACAAGCTCAACACATGCCAACATTGATGATGGACCGCCTGGTTAGATGGGTCCACATGTCTACACTTAGCACGTCGGTGGTCATTATGCATCTCACATGGCCACTGACTCGTTACTTATTATATTCAGGTCGTTACACCTATTTACAGCTGGCATAGTTATAGCGCCAGTCGACTAGTGTAGTCGGTTATGCATTGTTTGACTTAGTAGGCCACTTTCCTTTTATGTTGTATCTTATCTATACTTTGTGTACATTGTAAAGAGTGTGGAAGAAGAAGAAGAAATCAGCAAGAAAACGTTTTGGCCTCCATCTCTCTTCTTGTCTCTTGAGTGAACTTCTCCTTGTGCATTCTGTGTGTGTTCGGCGCAGCATCTTGAGCAACCCCCTCCGCCACGCGATTCTTGACAACTCTTATGTGGATGGTGAATCTAGTGGCTAAGAACAGAGCATTGATGATGAGTTGGGTATTCCTTCTATTGTTACTCCTGGAGTAAGGAAGACCAGGGATGTTTTGAGAGCACCTGGGAGTGAACCTACTTTGCGTAGGTCTACCAGAGCTAGGTATCCTATGGATAGGCTGAAATATGATGGATTTACAGCCATTCACTATGCATATATGGTCAAAGTGATACATGAACCAAAACCCACTTCTTTTGAGCAAGCCATAGGAAAAGAAAAATGGGAGAAAGCCATGGATGAAGAAATAGATGCCTTGGAAGCAAATGCTACATGGGAATTGGTACCTTTGCCTAAAGATAAGAATGCAATTGGTTGTAAGTGGGTTTATAAGGTGAAACACAATGCAGATGGTTCTGTGAATAGATACAAGGCAAGATTAGTAGTCAAGGGGTATGCACAAACATATGGCATTGATTATAAAGAAACATTCAGTCCGGTTGCAAGGATGGCAACCATAAGAGCAGTCATTGCTATGGCTGCATCAAAGGGATGGTCTTTACATCAGATGGATGTAAAGAATGCCTTCTTGCATGGTGATTTGCAAGAAGAGGTCTATATGGAGCAGCCACCAGGTTATGTGCATGCTGTTCATCCTAAGTTTGTTTGCAGGTTGAAGAAAGCCTTGTATGGCTTGAAGCAAGCACCTAGAGCATGGTCTGACAAGATAGGACAATATCTTATCACTATTGGCTTTCAGATTTTCAAGGCAGATTTCTCACTTTATGTGAGAAAAACAGAGAAAGGTATTATGCTACTTGTCATTTATGTTGATGATTTGATTATGACAGGTGACAGTGACGAAGATATCCTTCATGTGAAAATGTTATTGAAGCAGAAGTTTGAGATGAAGGATTTGGGAGAGCTGTGTTATTTCTTGGGCATTGAGGTGATTAGATCACCAAGTGGGATACGGCTCTTGCAGAGGCTGTATGGATTGGACATGCTGTCCAAATATGGGATGACAGGCTGTAAGCCTATTTCAGTTCCTTTGGAGCAGAATGTGAAGCTGAGCGGTGCAGATGCAAGTGAGCTTCTGGAAGACCCTACTATGTATAGACGCATAGTAGGAAGTTTGATTTATATGACTATTACCAGGCCAAATTTGAGCTATGCTATTGGATTGGTAAGTTAGTTTATGCAGGCTCCAAGGAAACCGCATTTGGATGCGGCTAGACGCATACTCAGGTATGTGAAGTCCACGTTGCAGTATGGACTACTTTATGAGACTGTGGTTCAGATACAGTTGCATGGATACACTGATGCTGATTGGGCTGGTAGTATTTCTGATAGACGATCTACTAGTGAATATGTGTTCTCTTTTGGGAGTGCTGCAGTCATTTGGAGCAGCAAGAAACAGCCTACAGTTGCCTTGTCGAGCACAGAGGCTAAGTACAGGGACGCAACAATGGCTGCGTGTGAGACTGGGGTTCATATACAGTTGCATGGATACACTGATGCTGATTGGGCTGGTAGTATTTCTGATAGACGATCTACCAGTGGATATGTGTTCTCTTTTGGGAGTGCTACAGTCATTTGGAGTAGCAAGAAACAGCCTACAATTGCCTTGTCGAGCACAGAGGCTAAGTACAAGGGCGCAACAATGGCTGCATGTGAGGTAGCTTGGTTGCATAAGCTATTTTATGATATGCATCAGCCTGCAGATGGGCTAGTTGTCATTTATTGTGACAACATGAGTAGTATACACTTGGCAAATAACCTAGTCTATCATGCTAGAACAAAGCACATTGAGGTGCATTATCACTATATGTGGGAGAGGGTTTTACTAGGTCTTATTAATCTAGTTTATGTCAGTACAAAGGATCAGGTAGCTGACATATTTACAAAGGCATTGGGCGTAGAGAAGTTGCACAAGTTTAGAGACCTGCTTGATGTGTAGGAATTGGGATTGAGCTTGAGGGGGAGTGTTGAGATATCGAGCTCCACTCGTGATATGCCAGGGTGACCGTTGTGCATTTATATCACCGACTTGTTAGCTGCAGATGCGATTGGTACACCGCCCATGAATAATAGCTAGATGACAACTATCCTTATCTACTCTAGTTCATGGCTCAATTAGTATGCCACCTTAGTTAGTTGAGTTTGGTTTGAGACCCATATATAGGGTTCTTCTATTTCTTTGTACTAGAGTTCTTTTTGGCTTACACAACTAAGAAGAGGAAAATTGTTTTCAGCCTCCACCTGTGTGTGTATTCCCCCATTGTGCAAGCAAGAAAGCTACAAGTGAGACTCCTTCCTTCTCTCCCACAATCTTGACACACCCTATTCTACAATAGTGCTAAGTTGGTGAAGCATTGCAACAAATTTCAAAGGACCTAAGTATGCATCCATAAAGACAAGATGGAGTTACCCTCGATAATAGCATGATAACCATTTGAAAGGTAGGATAATTGACTTTATTAGGCCAATCATCCCAGTAGCGTAGTATTCGTAGGCCAAGTACATCATTATAGTGACATATTATATCATGAAATGGGCCGAAGCTCGGGCCACTAGGAAGAATGACACTACGACCATAGCTAAGTTTCTTTGGGAGTAGGTGATCTTGTGATTTGATTGCTCAATTGAGCTAGTTAGTGATCAAGGCACACACTTCATTAATGAAGTAATTTCCCATTTGCTATCCACATTCTTGATCATCCATAGAAAATCATCACCATACTACCCACAAGCTAACGGTTAGGTGGAATCCACGAACAAGATCCTAGTGAATGTCCTAAATAAGTTACTCTCTCCCTCACGTAGTGACTAGGACAATAAACTCATGGCAGTGGTATGGGCCTATAGGATAGCCTACAAGATGACCGTAGGGCAAACACTATTCAAGCTTACCTACAAGATTGAAGTGATCCTACTAGTGGAGTTTTTTGTTCCAAGCTTGAGAGTGGTGGTGCAAGAGAGATGGGATGGCAAGGAGGCATGGACGGAATGCTTGGCAGAGCTAGAATGCCTTTCTCAGACCTGACTCCTAGTGCTAATTTTTGAAAAGGCAAGATGCAAGGGCTAGTTTGAAAAACATGTGAAACAATGTGATTTTGAGCATGACGACCTAGTGCTACTATACTCTATAAGGGACCATAGTAGAAGATGAAGTTCAGAGGATTGGGGCCTTTCAGGATTTGCAACAATAGGGAACTGGAAACATAGACTCGAGACCCTAGAAGGAGAGTGTGTAGGCTTCTTCAATGGCAATCGTCTCAAGAAGTACTACCCCCCAACACATCCACTACATAAGCTGCCAATGCTAGAACCCCCTGTAAATGTGAGAGTTGCCACTATCACTGAGATTGAGGAAGAGGATGAGGAAATAATAGAACCTATCTACCTATGCATATCAGTGACTGCCCAGAAGACACAGGTCTTTGACACACTTATTGACAAGGGAGTTGACTGTGATATCCTTACACATGACCATTGGACCCTCATTGGTTAGACCCAATTGCAGCCTACTAATGCCAAACTCAACCCATTTGGGGGACAGTCCTACCACTGCTAGGGAAATGATAGAACTTACCAATCTATGCATATCAGTGACTGCATAGAAGACACACATCTTTGACATGCTTATTGATGAGGGAGTTGACTGTGATATCCTTATGCATGACCATTGGACCCTCATTGGTCAATCCCAACTACAGCCTACTAATACCAAACTCAACCCATTTGGGAGACAGTCCTACCCACAGTGCTGGGGAAATGCAAAATAGCAGTCTCTATCGAGTCTGAAAGCCTATCTATGATCTTCTATGTGATGCCTAACACCAAGACCACTGATAAGGAATCACTGGTAGGAAGTGTATTCAAAAAACAAGCACACATCAATATTGACTGTGACTCGTAGTGCATTTACATTGCCATTGGCAATGTTTGGATAGTGACATCTTTCAGCAAGGGCAGTGTGGCTCCATCATAGCAATTTGTAGTGCCATTGGTAGAGGAACTAAGTGCAATGTCTAAGGAGGGGGGTTGTAACTTGTCCCACCCTACTAAGAAAATCCTCCTGCCACACCCAAGACCATTGAGCAACAACTCAAATGGGTTCCCAAATGCCAATTGTAGTTGCCTAGAAGCCAAAAAACTATGTGAACTCGTAATCAACACAAAACATCATGCCCTAGTCCTAGGAGATAAAGCTGGCGATATAGAAACAGACGAACGGTCAAGCTGTGATGGATGCCAAAGACCTATTACGTGTTCAAGGCAACTACGAAGGCAACAACTAGATTTGGTTTCCCAAGACTATGAGCGGCATGCATGCCCCTCAATCCAAGTCCTCCAGCCTATCTCTACAAAACAGTAAGCTAGCTAGAAATGAGAAAACAATTGACTCAACAAGCACCAAATAAGTAGAGCCCCAATAGGTATATTGACCAAAACTATAGCCCGGTACATATCAACTTGATACTTCTACCATTCCAACTACTCCACAAGTAGAGAGTAGCACATCAATTGAGCTATAAGACTAATCCATCACACAACTGGCTCACAGACACTCCATTGAACCACCCATGAGACATGCATAAGTAGTTGAGCTATCCAGCTCAACCAAACCTCAACCTCCTACCTTAGACCCTCCTATAAGCAGAGATCCATCCTTACATTGGCTTTAGACCTTATTCACCACACTAGCTAGGAGCTATGAATGTCTGGACTTAGACCTAGACATAGGCCTCCTCAATTAGACATTAGCAATGGAAGTGTGCTCCTTGCCATGCACTTGGGAGGAATATGAGTTCGTGTTCGTCAAGATTCCCAAGGTAGCCGAGGAACTGATCACCAATGAGATCTCTCAAGAGCAAGCTCACATGCAATAGCTGATCATATCCTATGGTAGGAGCAAAGTCTTTGCAACAAGCCAGGAGCTAGAAGAGCTGACAAATCTAGTCGAATTTGACTCTTCCTTTTTGTGAAAATGGTATGCTTTGTGTCTCCAATGGGAACAAGATGGTTGCCAAATTATGACCAACACCAAATAGAGTTGTGCAATCAAAACAAGTGAGTACGACCCTACCTATGTGGCTCCTACCTTTCAGAGTCTTGGCCATCACGTGCAAATGACCTTTAGAGGAATATGTCATGGCCCATCCCTATAGATAGACTCCTAACTGAAGAAGAACTACACCTTGCCAACATGATGACCTCTGTAGACTTCCTAACCGATGTCTTGACCTACATTACACACATAGGCATTAGGCCTCAAAACATGGACACTCATGCCCACTTGGAGTATAACCCAAACTTTTATGATTGGCCCATGACAAAGTAAAGCATAGCAAGCATAGCATAGCAAGCATGTGCTTAATGCCCTTAATCCTTCATCCTCCAATCCTAGGAAGGATTTTCATCATTCTAGAAGGGGAGGGGTACGATGGAAAACAAAACATGACTTGAACTTCAAAACTTCAAACTGAATTTCAAAAGAAAAAAAAGAGAGGATTCAAAAGCAAAAAAGGACGAATAAAGGAAACTTGTACTTGAAGAAAATCTTTTATGGAATTTGTGCTTGGAATGTGTGGATTGCTTGAAGTATAAAAAGTTTCCATTCTTTATTGAAATGTTGCACCATTCCATAAAGTTTGATCTAAAACTTTTTCCTTTTTTGCAAAAAATACTCTCAAAGGAGCTAATTGTAAGCTATTGTGCCATAATAGGAACTCAAGATGGTAGGCTAACTTCCGTTCTCAAAGGAAGATAGCACAATATAGGTACCGATTGGCCACTGAAACACAAGTCTACAACTAGCTAACGTATTGCAACTTTTGCAATTTGGAAGAGCTAGTAAACAAGGAAGGACCGGTGAGGCAAATAGTCAACCAATGTAATCTCTGTAGATACATAGAGAAGGTGGGCCAAAAGATCGCCAAAAGATCGACCACGGTAGATGTACAAATTTCATGAGAACCTTTGACACAAGGAAGAACAGTGGCATGGTAATTGTCAAGAGGAAGGAAGGCTCCCCTAAAAGGATAGAAGTTGTGCTTAGCCTAGAGATAGTGGAGAAGGCCTTGGGGTTGGCCAAGACATAGGGAAAAAGACACAAAACAGACATTTATAGCATGTTGAAGATGCTCAAGACATTTTACCAAACATTGCAATGACATACTTGTCATAGAATTCTAAACCCAATATCACTTCAAAATCATCCATGGGGATTACTAAGAAGTTGAGTTTCTCTTTCCACTTGTCGGTTTCCACTTGGACTGCAAAGACTTGTTTTACTTCCTTGGCTTCTCCTTGTGCAAATGTTACTGTTAATCCTTCTGGGGCCTTTGATAGTTTCAATCCATGTTTTGCTGCACACCCTGGTGTTATGAAGTTGTGTGTTGCTCCTATGTCCACCATGATAGGTTGGTTTCCTTCGCCCACTCGGCCTTTGATGTATAGATGGTGGACTGCCGCTACCCTGGCTGCCATGCATTGGGGTCGGGCACTAACTGACCCTACCCTTGGGTGGTCCATGCTTTCTTCACTCCCATTTGGAATTTCCTGGATACGCAGTGGTTGTGGTTCTTCTCCTCCATATGCACAAGTTGCATTCACCCTTGATCCACTCGATGAAGCTGTATCTTCTATTGGGCATCTGTTTTGGTAGTGTGGACCCCCGCATTTGAAGCATCTGATGCCGATGAAGGGCCTGGGGGTCTCCACCATGATGTATTTGATCCTGCGGGCCCATATGATGTGCTAGGGGTTGGCCTGTAGTGATTGTTTCCCCATCTTCCTGCTGCTCCTCTTGGTACTAATGCGGTTTGTGATACGGCCATGGTGGTTGTGGTGTTTTGGCTCCTTGTATCTATGAATGCCCCTCTAGGAGCATTCGGCCTCTGGTTCCATGAGTTGTTGTTGTTGAAGGTGTTGCTGAAATTGTTGTTGAACCTGTTTTGATTCCCTTGTGCTGTTCTTCTGCCTTCCAGGTCCACCAGTCTTTTGGCCATTCTCATGGCCTCTGCTAAGCTTGTTGGTTCCTGTCTCTCCACATCTCTTCTAGCCCATTCTTGCATCCCAAACAAAAATCCATGTAGTTTAGTGTCTGTATCCATGTTTGGTAGCTGTAGCATGATTTGCCTATAATTGCTGACATACTCTTTCATCTTTCCCTGTGTTTGCTTGAGGTTGCAGTTCTTCCCACGAAAAGATGGTGTGACCCTGCTCTTGCTCCAACAGGTACCAACTGGCAGCGTCCTCCTCCAAGTAAATGGCTACCACCTCTGCGATCCATTTCTTCAGAACCAACCCATCTCTCTCTCCCTTGTATTTGGCTGGTTGGGGCATCTTGAATTTTCCATAGTCGTATTCTGAACTATCACTATCTTCCTCCTCTTTACGGTGGTGTTTCTTCTCTTTCTTCTTGTCTTTCTTTTTGCTGCCTAACTCTACTACTTTCTCCTTCTCTTTCCTTGTATCTTGCGCCCTCCTAGATGTCTCTTCTCTACCCATTCTATCTATCTCCTCTTGCATTTTGTGTCTTTTCTCCTCTTCTTATTGTTGTATCACCCATTCTCTATAGCCCTGCTCCACTTCTAGTTTCTTTCTCCTTTCTTCCTCCTCTTCCTTCATCTGCATGTTCCTCCATATTGACTCCAGCATGCCTAACATACCATCTAATTGTCTTTCTAGTCCGGCCACCTTCTCCTCTTGGGCCACTCTCCATTCTTGCCCCCTACTCTTCTTCCTCTCCTCTAGTGTTGGGAGGGTGACGTTCTCTCTTTCGTCCTCCATGTGGGTGGTGGTGGTGTCAACGTGGGGAAGCCGCGTTTTGCCTGTGGTGATGTGGGTCGTGCCACGGGGAAGCCGCGTCATGTCTTCAGACGGTGGGATGTCAAGGTTGGGGCGTCACGCCGGGGCGACGCGTCAGGGGGCATCGTGACGTGGGGCGACGCGACGGGGGTCGACTCGACGTGGGGTGTCGCGATGTGGGGCGACACGATGTGGGGTGTCGTGCTGTGGGTCGTTACGACTTCGATCTCTTCGGGGCACTGGATCTTTCCTCCTACTTCCGTGAGCACTCCTTCACTCCGAGCAAGAGTTTCTCTGATACCAAGTGTGATAAACCTGCACTCATTACGCACTCAACATGGCACATAAAGGTAACACGATATATGAGCTCAAGGTATACTCTTGTATTATTCAATCCAAAAAGCGGGACAACATAGACACATCCCAGGATTACACCCTCGTGACGCCGCACATAAGACGGTTCACCACTGGGTATAGGGAATCACACGTAGAGTGGAAATAAGGCAGGGCTTTGAGTCACTACTACTCCCTATATAGGTGCAATCGGTAGCAACAGCATGGTATAGCTACAAAGCCCTTACAGGGAGGGTTCTGGAGGTGGCACACGTGTGCCCCTCCCCCCATTGTTGATCACATCAATTTTCTGTCCATCGATCCTAGCTGCAGTCATGTCGTCATCGTCATGCCCTTTTTTTGCTATCATCATCCTTTTCTTTACCTTCGTCGACTGCTAGTTTAGCTCCCTCTCCCTCCGCCAGCTAGCGGTGTCAATAGAGGGGGGACATTTTATGCGACGGGCGAGGGATATTACAAAAAGACTGGATGAAACTAAGGAGGCATACAAGAAGTTCGACATGGAGTTTGCAGATCATGTACAGAAACTCCCAAAACCATTAGAGGAAAATGAATCAGAACTTTAGGAGAAAACCTTGGAGCTAAAAGAAAAGCATTCGGCCTTTAAGGCTAGGAGGGAAGAGGTTGATGGATTATGTGACACTTGTTTGAGATGAACAATCAAATGACATAGCTCACCCTCCAAATATCACAAGAGAAGGCAAAAACATGATTGCATGAGAGGCAACTACAATAATATTTGCAAAAAATAGGGTCAATGGAAGGCTATATATACAAGCATGCTAGAAACGATATCTACTAGTGTAAGCCAGAGGTTGTAACTATGGTGAAAGGAGAAACACAAAGGCTATATGAAACTACAGTGATGAAGCTTTCTAATGAACTATGGGTAGCTTTATTTGGTGAAAGTAAGAATAAGGTCCAAACGGAAGCTTATAATTTCATTATAACTAAGTAACAATAACTATTTAGGAAAAAGAAAGGCTATATGAAATGACATTCATGAAGCTTTCTAATGACCTGCGGGCACTTTACTTGGTGAAAGCTAGCATAAGGTCTAGATGGAAGCTTATAAATTCAGTATAACTAAGCAGCAATAATTATTCCAAGAAGTAACTCTAATTGACCCATAACCTACAAATAGAAGATCCCAAAGAACTCAAAGCTCACCTTGGAGCAATCACTAGTGCCTAAAGGATTTGGAAAAAATCCAACAAGTCAATTTAATGGCCTTAGAACAAACTAAAGAGGATCTGATCCATCATCTAAGGAAGAAAGGATTCGATGATTATGAGCTACATTCAACAAGAGAGTTAGAGGAGCAAATGATAGAAGAGGAAGATTCACAATGGAATAAAGCCTATGCTACCCTGATATAGGCCCTAAAAACTTAGTCATAGAAGGTGCAACCTATCCAACATCACTTAAACTTCTATCACAAGAAGAAGAGGAAAATCCAAGAGAGTCTATGCAAAAGTATCAAGAAAGGGAAGAAGTCAAAGATGTGGTAGTATGTGATTTCAAGGTAGATGAAGGAAATAGGTGCAAGAAACCATTGTCTCCACAAATAGTGAGGATGCTCATTTGAGTAGCCAAAACAATAATAGAAAAGTGGGTTGACTAGTTGAACCTTGATGTCTATAGAAGATCTTGCCACACGAGGGGAGGCAAAAGTAAGTATCTCAAGATGATACCTAGGAAAGCTTGGGCGAGTCAACCAAAATGGAGATATCCCATTTGGGAAAACAACAAAAGGGCATGTAAAGCTTTTTGTTACTCTCCCAAGGATGAAAAGGTAAACCCACACTTTTGCCCTTATCCTCAATGGTGTGGAGCAAGAAGAGATGAGAAGAAAAGGGGTGCACAATTGAATTGTGGAGTTTGTTGCCATTGTGGGGGAGCAATCTCACTACTACAAAGCAAATCACCATGTTCATAGATTGTGTGAGTGCCTAGGTGAGAGCTAACCTAAGTACTTTGTAGGTCAAAACTCTTGAAATGATAGGAGTATGTGTGAGAGTGCACAACGGAAAGAGGAAAGTGAACACAAGAGAAGAAGGAGACAAAGAGAGAACACAAGAGAGAGAAGGACAATCTGATTGCAATGGCTGAAGGTACAAGGTTGTAGCAATCAACCCCAACATGTAGCTCTATGCGTCAGTCTAGTCGCTAGACAATAGTAGGGGAATGAGAGAATCATGAGGACTAGTTGATCACAAAGGATCAATGATGGATAATGGATAATGAAAGTGTGAGGGCAAGCTGCCTATATATAGGTAAAAAAGAGGGAAATCCCTACATGTGGTGAAACCCCTAAAAAATTGCCAAAAGTGCACAAAAAGAAATGCACTAATGTGCCCTCCATCTAAAGTGCCTAAAACACATAAAATGATAGACAAATACATTGTTAGAGCTCTTAATGTCCTTATTTGACTCAGACTAAGGCTTACACACAAGAGATGACCACACAAGACACACATGATTGCTAACACCCCCTCTCAGATCTTGGATGTGGTAGAAGGCCAAAGGAGATGTGAGTCCAAGGGTGGCAAGAAGAGTGCTAATGTTGATGTAGTCCAAAGCCAACCAAGGAGAAAGACCCCTTCTCCATAGAAAATTTTGATCAAATGAAAGGCCACCAAAGGGCAATGGAAATAGAGAAGTCTTAAACAAACACTCGAGAAATATCTAGTCGGGGATGGGTAAGCCAAGCCTCTAACCCAACTATAAGATGATAGCAAGGAACTACCAAAGGTGCCATAAAATGCATAAAAACAATAGGGATCAAGGGCCAAGTGATAAGGGATGGTGCCTTGATAAAGAAGAAAAGGGGTAGCTGCATAAAAGAAGGCCCAAAGTAGAGTAGAAACCCTAAACCAACTCCTCATGATCCGAGAAATCCCCCTTTATCCAGCTTATCAAATGTGGAGAGAGAGGGTAGGATTGGGGATGTACTCATTAGGAGATGCCATCAATGCCTATCGAGGACTAGAAGCCCCTGAAGAATATAATGAGAAAGAGTAATAAGATGGTGGTTGGTTTGAATTATCCTAAACCACACAATCCCCCATAGCATACACGCCAGCCATAGATATCCTTCAATAAAGTATCTACAAGAAAACAAAAAAAGATGCTATCACTAGAATAAAGGTGACAAATAAGAGGTATCCTTGGGATAATTGGGGTCCATCGAGCCATGGTATAGAAGAAGATTGACTAGGGCAAGGTAGATGGGGAGTATCCAAAGTTGAAGAAAACAAACAATGCTAGAAAAAAAGAGGGAATAGTAAATGGAGAGGAAAACATGTCTTCAACTTATAAGCACAGCCAAGGATCCATCAAGGACCAAGAGTGCTAGAAAATGGTGTACTTGCAATAAAGGCAAATCTGCCTTGCTTCTGGCTTGAAAAAGAGGCTGCTTAGCATCGAAAAGGAGTCAACCTAGTCAATAAAGACTAGCCACTTTGAAACACAATAGAGAAAGAATGTTGTCCACCTGTAAATAGGCTGCCCAATAAAGAATAGTGCCGCCTAGTTGGGAAGAGCTGGTGCCCAGCCTTAAAGGCTACTGCCTAGTAGAAAGGAGACTACCCAATAGCAAAATGTAGATTCAAGGGGGCTGCCTTTGTAGAAAATGCAAGTAATGCAAGGCCTATTCCTACAATAAGTGTGCCAGGGATTGTCTGTATAAAAAAATAGGTGATATAGGGGCTTATTTCGATAGACTTAAAAATAGAGTAGATAAGGGATTAGCCTTCAAAAACATAGACCTGAATGCGCAAAAAAAAAGTTTTCCACCCTGGTAGAAGTTGTCTAGGTGCAGATTGAAGCCACCTAGCCTGCTAGAAGCTACACAAGGCAAAAACAATATTTTTTCTTGGTGAACATGGTAGTAAAGGGCTAGAAATAGGCTGTTGTGCTTTGTTTGACTCCAAACACAAGATTTGCAGCACGTGTAGAACGTGCCCAGCCAGTTTTATTGCAAACAACATGCTCCTCTTCAAGATCTCTAGCTCCCAGTCATGGCTCTGATACCATGTGAGAGTGCACAATGGAAAGAGGAAAGTGAACATGGAGAGAAGGAGACAAAGAGAGAACATAGGAGAGAGAAGGACAATGTGACTACAATGGATGAAGGTACAAGGCTGCAACAATTTGCCCCAACACGTAGTTCTACACACCAGTGTGTGTGGGCGTCGAACAGTAGTAGGGGCATTAGAGAACGAGGAGGGTTGGCTAATCACAAAGGATCAATGATGGATAATGGATATAAAAGTGGGAGAGAAGGTAGCCTATATATAGGCAAAAAAGAGAAAAAATCCTAAATGTGGTCAAACCCTTAAAAAATAACCAAAAGGGTAGGTCACCTATATATAGGAAAAAAATAGAAAAAATCCTAAATGTGGTCAAACCCTTAAAAATAGCCAAAAGTATGCAAAAAGAAATGCAACAATGTGCCCTCCATCTAAAGTGTCTAAAAAACACATAAAATGATAGATACATACAATGTCAGAGCTCCTAATGTTCTCATCTGACTCAGAATAAGGCTTAGAGGTAAGAGATGATCACACACGACACACATGACTACTAGCAGTATGTCCATTGGCCCTAATGTTAAGCTCATGGAGCACAAAAAGATGTACAAATATTTGGATACATAGATAGAAGTTAGATTGGTAGCATATTTGATAGAAGATCTACTAGCAGATTCATGTTTTCAGTTAGTGATATAGCAGTTGCTTGGAGCAGCAAAAGCAACCTATAGTTGCTTTATCAAGTATAAAGGATGAGTACAAAGGCACTAATATAGTAGGATGTAAGGTGATATGGTTGCAAAAGTTATTTGTTTATTTGGATGTGCGGGTAAATATGTTCCAATTGTCATTCTTTGTGAAAACATGTGTAGTATACAACTATCTAGGAACTCTTTTTTCATGCCAAGAAAACACACATTGAGATGCATAATCATTTTATAATAGAAAATGTACTTGCAAGTGAGATCATCTCAATGTATTTCAACACACAAGCTTAGATAGTAGATATTTTCACAAAGGCATTGGATGTAAATAAGCTTCAAAGGTTTTAAAGCCTAGTTGGAGTTACAAAGATGTAGTTGAGCTTAAGGAGTGTTGAGATGGCAAGCTCAACACATGTGGACGTTAGTGCTAGATGACCTCACTAGATGTTCCACATGTCTATAGTTAGCATGTTGGTGGTCAAGAATTTAAAGCTAGGAGTTATAGAGATGTAGTTGAGCTTGAGGAGGAGTGTTGAGATGGCTAGATGGTTTTATATGTCTATAGTTAGCATGTTGGTGGTCATTATGATCCTCATATGGCTAACGATGCATTACTTATATTATGGTTAGTTATATCTACCTACAATTGACATAGTTATAGCATCAAGTTAGTTGTGCGATGTTTGACTTAGTAGGTTATTTTTCTTTATGTTATATCTTATATATACTTTTGGTATATTATATATTGTATAGTAGAAGAAAGAAAAACCTTTAGTAAACAATTTGGTCTCCATCTCTATTCATTTTTTTAATGAGGTTCTCATTGTATGTGTTTGGTACAACAGTTTGAGCAAGTCCCTCCACCATGTGATCAATGACATTGAAATACTAGAAAAAGTGCAACATTGCCTATTTTGACAAGCATATTCACTCGATATTCCTATGAGTTAGAGTCATTTTACTTTTAGTTCAAGTTCAAAAAAGAAAAAAGGTAAAGACAACAACTTGATCCCACCATCTACAACTGTGACTATCAAAGGGGTAAGAACATATTGTTGAGTTATTCAATACATGGGATAAGAAACTAGATTTGGTTACCAAGTCCAAACCCATAAAAAAAAACAAAACAAAGCAATAACTAGTTATCAATGGAGATTGAGGAGATCAATCAAGAACAACATTAATCAAGTCTCAAGCCTTGAAGGCCACAAACCTAATTAGATAACTCAAATCTAATGTGAAGAAGGAACCATGGATGGTTGTGTATCCCACTACAATGGGTGCACAAGGTCCTACTCAAGACATAGGGATATTGTAGATCATTGATTCCCAAACGTGTCCAATCCCTCAACCCACCAATTCTTAGGAGCTAAAGAAGAAACTTATTCTCTAAGAACAACCAAACAATTCATTTGTAAAGACTAGAATTTCAAAATCCACTACAATGCCTCAAAAGCCCATGTGCAAAAATCTTGAAGTGGTATATAAATGAAAGGAATTGCCAATCATGCATCATGAGCAATAATAACCCGAGTTTATTGCTAAAAACATGCAACCTTTGTTGAAGGACTAATTAAATGACACTATTAAATCCACAACCCCAAATTCATTGCAATAGCAACCCCCAATTACTAGTCATATTGCTCCATTAAAAGATAGGGAGTCACCCACACCCAAGGACAATAGTGCACAAAAGTCCATGGGCCCACAACAAAAGCAATAGCAAATTGCTACCACACTAATGACTAAAGTGATACCACAACCAAAAGAGGATAAAGTACCCAAGATGAATCAAAGCCTTGATAAACATTTGGAGGCAAAGGACAAAAGCCACCATGTGCTGTGTGTGTCCAAGCCACATCCATAACTAGCATTAGACCTAGTCACACTTGATGAGATCGATCTATAAGATGGTAGAAGAACTAGTAGAGGACATAGAGCTTAAAATGGTAGAATTCTTTGCGCCTAGGTTAATACAACCATTGAAACTCTAGTAGGAGCTTATAAAAATACATGGCATAGCAAGAAAAATTTGAGCGATAGAATAGAGAGCACAAAAAAATAAGAGAATACATAACAAATTAGAGAACAACAAAAATTACACAATGTAGTAAGTAAAATCTAAGCAATGGAATAGAAAGTACAAAGAAAATTAAACAAGAACAAATCTAGACTTATGAAATGTGAAGAGCTTAAGGCTAGCCAAAGCAACTTTGATTGGGTAAAAGATAGATGATCATGGCTTTGAGAGTCTACTTTTTATAGCTTGCAAAGGCAGTTAGGCCGGCTTGGTTGACCCACCATATTGTGAACTTTTGCTACTTGGCTATGGACTATTCCTTATATTGTCAAGTCAAGGGTGTTGCCCCCAAACCCCCACCAAGGGGGCTCCTAGCCCCATTGGGACCTCCCACCTCAGAAGCCCCTAGGACCCGAAATAGGGGTCCTTGATAACTTCTACACCTCACAACTCAATATAAAATGCCTCAAGTTTCTAGCACCTTGATTACTATATATAATCTAAAGGCTAGATCCATAAAGGTCTCTTTTTGCCATCCGGTCACATAGACCTCATTTGACATATAGGATTGGGCTGACACATGACTTCTCCTCATAATGGGGCTCGTATAATTTGAGCACCATGGATAATTGGTGGTAGATTTTAAGGGTAGGGCATTGAGTATATCTAACAGAGCTTACAGAATGATTGACATGAACATTTTTGATGATGATGTGATCGAGGTCATGTCCCATTAGCACACCACATGGGAGAACTATGTGAATTTTTGAAGACTCTAAAAGTGAAGAATATAGAATCTATTTGATTTATTACCTCTTATAGGCTTGTGATGAAAATTAAGAATGAGCATGAAATTAAGGAAATGTAGTAAAAAATGAATTTACCAAAGTGTCTTATGAGAGAATGGTACAAACATAGAGTCAAAACTTCCTATGTTGACAATTGCCTTATGTCAAATTTCAAATAGCAACACATGGTCAAGGCACTCTATAGTATGGACCCCAAATATTGTGTGGCCACTTCTTTAAGTTCTATTATCCTTGCTAGGAATCTGCAATTTACACTAGAGATTCAACATCATTTACTACTAGATAAAGTCCTACACAAAGAAAAACTTCATGTTGCTCGTCAATTTGGTGCACCTAACTTATTAACTCACACCATTTCCTATCTTTGCACCTTATCATGTCAACCCTTGAATCTAGTTCCCTTAGTAAAACATCAAAGAATCCCAATTTCTACAATAGTGGATGCATAAAGCCTAAGCATAGCAATAACTTGTGTGTGGTTCATTATACATAAATGATCTTCAATTGCAAGAAAAAATTTGTATACTTCAAGAATAGAAACTTAAGCTATCAACTATGCCAACACTTACAATACTAATAAGTATTGAAAATCTTCTCAAGTGGGGGGACGCAAGTAGTATAATACATGGTAAAGATAAAGATGTAGAGGTATTGTTGTTGGATTCTCTTGATTTTTCATATAATGGCCTTGTACCGCACATCTATTAAGAAGAAAAATTCCTTTTTCATGTAAATGGAAAGGAGTGGACCATCATAGAACTTGCCAAAGACACCAAGAAAAAGGATAATATTGTCTTTACTATGGAGAAAGACCATCAACTCAAATTGGACCTAAAAGTTTGGTGCTTTGGAGACTTGAGATTGAGAGTCATGATGTTGAGAGTGGAAAAAGACTGAATTTTTGACTGATTTTTGTTGTTTTTGAGGTCTGAATGATTGATTTTTGGTGGATTTAGAGTGATGTATGATTGTTAATGGAAGTATTTGAGAGTGTTTTGGATGATATTGATTATGTTTTGGAAGTTCATGATGATTTTGAGTGGAGATATGAGGTTCTGTGATGTTCTGATTGGTTCTGTATACCTTCTGTATAGCTTCTGTTTTGTTCTGATTGTCTTCTGTATGAAGCATGGATTGATGATTGATGAAGATTGAGATCTTGTGAAAGCTTATTGAGTATTTTTTTAGAGTTTGGAATGGTTTGAGTATGAGTTATGAGGTTTTGATGACCTTCTATAACCTTCTATAGGTCTTTTGTAGAGCCTCTGTCTTTGCTCTGTCTCTGTACTGTAACTGTACTGTAGCTGTTCTGGTGCTGTACTGTGACTGTTCTGTAGAATGTATGTGTGACTTTGGGAAAGTTTTCTAACCTTTGGAAAGGATGAATCTAAGTTCAAAAGAGCCAAAATAGGTGGAAGAAATAGCTAATGAAGACTGAAGAGAAGACTAAGTGACAGTGACAGTAGTGAGCTGTGAAAAGACACTGTAGTGGCTCTGGTGACTCTTCATATCAGACATACCTCTTGGGAGGTGCATCCACGACCTAAGAAGGATTATTGAGGGTTATTATGAGAGCATTTTAGTGAGGATATGATGTACTATTGATGGAGAGAGAGAGAGAGAGTCAGAGATAGTCAAATCTATGAAAACAGTATAACTGTATATGAGAGATTGAGAGAGAGAACTATGAAGACATTGAAGATGAATAATATGTGATTGATTTCCATTCAAAGATGGTGTATTCCCTTGTGTTCTTTGTTCTATTGATGGATTTTGTGAAGATGTTGGAGAATGTGGTTGATTCTATCAAATCCGTGGGAGAAATCTATTATGATGCTGTGTGAAGAATTGTTGTTTTCTTTGTTTTGATGATCAGAAGAATGAAATAAAAGCTTTTTAATGTTACAAGATAGATTTTCTTGCAAGATAATTCCTTTTTCCTTGGTATTCCTCTTGGGGCTCCATGTTTTTGGTGCGCAGCCGGGGAAACCTTGCCATCAACAAGCATTAGAAGAGGCTGAAAATGAAGGAAATGGCATTGCTAAGAAGAGAAGAATTCAATGGATGTTTGTAAAGTTCCTTCTTCCACTGAAGAGTTGGAATTTCTCATAATCAAAGCCACTTTCCACAAGAAGATCATCCCACAATGGCAGAAACATATCACCATCATGATGCATGCTCTATGTGGTGGGCTATTTCCTCTTCCTGTTGAAGCAGCAGAAACTTGCATCTTGGTGGCAAACTGTTTGGGAACAAACTGAAGAGCAGAAATAGAGAGAATGACCATCCATGGAAGATTTAACATTCATTGAGAAGTTTCCAGACATCATCAAATGGGAGATTGCGAAGAAGCTTCAGGAGTCTTGGTCTGTAGAGGTTCATGAAGACAAGAAGGAAAAAAGTTGGAATTTGTTCGTTGATGCTCAACAGCAAGATACATGGGATGCTTGGTGCACTGATAATCTTTTGTTTGTTAAATTAGCAACCCATTGGAAGTTGGTAGACAGAGTGTTTTTCACAACATACACTATTGAAACCCTCAGAAGCTGGCATTATTATAATGACACAACAACGATCCTAAGAAGAATGAGTTTTGATACTTTTAGAACAGAATATCTTCCCCTCTGTAGCGGTTTGAAAGTTGTATTCAGAGATGTTGAAAAGAAGGAAGTAAAGGAGATGTTGGCCAGAGAATCTATCAGAGACTAAAGCCCTCTCGGATACTATCCTGTTGAGTCCAGACCAACTGGTTGAAGCCAACCCCCTGATGAATGACGCAATAAAGAGGCAAGCGTTAGAACAAGTCCAGAGGTACGTGAGAAGAGAGAAGGCAAAAATCAAAGCTGAGAATGAGCTCGCATCAGGAGCTTCCTTTGATGCCCTAAAAGCACTCTTTACGGAAGTCCCCATGGCGACTCAAGGTCCCCTTCCTAGTCAGATTCGTCCTAGAAATATTGATGATAGGCTAGCAAATGTAGTCCCATTGCCAGTTTTTAAGGGAGAGTACAATGAAGACCCCGATCTTCATGTAGCAGAGTTTATGGTAGCATGTGTGGCTAACAATGCCAGAACCCCTGAGCATTGGTTAGCAATATTCCCAGCCACTTTCAAGGGCGCGGCGTTGCAGTGGTATGAGAGACAAGCAGCAGTAACTTTTGGCATATGGGACGACCTAAAATTGGCCTTCCTCACTAAATTTAGGCGTGAAGGTTTTGAAGAGCGGATGCGAGAGGAGTTCATGAACCTAAGTCAGTCCTTTGGAGAAAGAGTAGAAGCTTATGTCTCACGAATGGAATCCATCCTGAAGAGATGGACTAACCATCATTTGGATGAAGGTATCCAGAAAGGAGTGTTTCTCAGGGGCCTACAACCAGAAGTTTGCAAGTTTGTGGAATCGAGAAGACCAGTCAATCTGTAAGCTGTAGTGGAAGGTGCAAGATTGTATGATGAAGTTGAAGCAAGGCTGTCAATGACTCCAGGAAGAGGAGTCTTACCTCCTCCTATGCCTGGAATGGTATACCCATCAAATGCGGTCCCAGGGACAGTTCCCTACCCCTATCCCCAGATGCAAACAATGCCACAGTATAGTGCACCTAATCCAGTGTGGTCACCGCAGACGACAGTGCCTCAGATGATGGTTTAACCACAACAACAGTGGCCTCAAACAGTTCCTCCAATGGCGACTCAACAACAATGGAATCCTACCAACTGGAATCAACAACCCCAAGTCTCAACTGGAGCTCTGAATCAGAGCCAGAACCGAGGACCTTCTGGATCTACCCAAACAGTTTATGGAGTAATTACAGAAGCTTCCCAAAGCCCTACCACAAGCACTTCAGGAGGTGAAAATCTGAAGGACTACTTATCCAACTCAGTTGCAAGTATCAAGAAAGAGCTTCTGGATGTGATTACAGAGCAGTTACAGACGTTGAAGGTGAATATCACCAATATATCCACTCCTGTAGGAGCCAAAAGAGATGTGATGCGCTCTAATACCTGGTGTGGAAAGTGTCATCAAGCGGGACATTTAGCCATTAAATGTACCCGAAAACCAACCATTCCTGGAGCCTTCTGTTCTTATTATTTGCGGAAGAACCATATAGAGGATATCTGCTCTTTGAAAGAGATGCATGAACGAAGACAGAAGGATGAAAATGCAAGATTCAACTTGCTAGAATCCAAAATGACAACACAGGATATTGGACCCAAGCCTAGAGAGTTTGGTCCTAATTTCGGTCCAAGGAGGTTTCCCTCTCAAAATTACAGAGGACGACAGTCTGGCGGTGGTCAGAGATCGGAGGTGGAATGTTATAGGTGTGGAGAAAAGGGACATATCTCCCCAAATTGCCCAAATCCTAGACGATCAGTGGATTACAAGCCCTTATGCAGTCGATGCAAAGGAGAAGGCCACACTGCAAAGGACTGTCCCAGTCCAGCCCTGTAAAGGCCAATGTCACTGATAGCCAACAGAAGGTACAAGAATGTGCTTCCAATTTGGTCGAGTTGGAAGTTTCCGCTGTGACGCGCACCAAGAAGAAGGAACCAGTGGTTCAGAATGAAAATGACTCTCCTGCCAAGACTGTGAAGTTCAACCTACCTATAGAGGGACAGAGCAGTACAGAACAGTACAGTACAGTACAGAGCACTACAATGCCACAGAAGGCTACAGAGACAGTCCTAGAGACAGGACCAGAGCCCAAGAGATAGATGATACAGAAGCACTTCCAGAAATAGAAGAAGTGCCGATGCAGCAATTGTTAGCAGAAAAAGGAAAGATGAAAATGGGTGTAGCCCCATTACCCAGCTAACTGGAGAAGCCTGTGGATCCTATTAAAGATTATGACTTGGTCAAAGACCTAGATACTTTTAAACCAAACTTAACATTCCGGCAGTTGCTGATGCTGTCTCCCAACTGCCGAAAGAGATTCAAAAGCATCTTGACACGAAGGCGTGGACTAAGGATCGCTCCTTCAACAATGACCAAGACCAATAATGCCTCGGAGCCTGTAAAGGAAGTAGATGTGGCTAATGCCTTTTTAGATCCTGGAACCCCAAAGATTAGTATATGGATAGAAGAATGCTTCATTTCAGATGCATTGATTGATGGAGGCTCATCAGTAAACATAATGACGGATGTCACCATGAAGGACTTAGGGTTGCAAGGAATTCAACCTACACAGTGGCTTATCAGATTGGTAGACCAAAGTAGAGTCAAACCGTTGGGCATCCTCCCATATGTAAAAATAATCCTTGCAGGAAGAGACTATTGTCTGACATATTTGGTGGTCAAACTAAATTCTTATGGGACCTCATACCCTCTGCTATTGGGAAGACCTTGGCTTTTTGAAGCAAGAGCCAGGATGGACTGGTTCAAAGGAATCCTAACCCTAGGCAGAGGACCCAATAAAGCGGTGTTAAAGCTGTATGGATCGCAAAAAGGCAATGGATCCACATCCATTGAAGTCTTAACTGACTCCTCAAATGAGGTAACAGATGGTACATCAGGAGATGAAGAGGCTGTTAAGCAAATCTTTCCTAAGAAAATAGAGGCACAGTCCCTAACAGTGGGCACTGTAAGCCAACTGCCAAGGGAAGTAAAATCCTTGACCATGGGTGAATATCTCCTACCTCAATTAGAATTAACTTCTAAAATCACCTTTGATAGTGAAATAGAAGCATGGATGTACTGTTCTCCATGTTACATGACAGTCGCAGAGATAGAGCAGAGTCAGTACAGAGACAGTACAGTTACAGATCAGAGACAGTTTAGAGGCAGAGCAGATACAGAGCGTCTACAGAACAAAGACAAAGTGGATACAGAGACAGTAACAGATACAGAGCCAGAACCAGAACTAGAAGTAGAGTCAAAACTGGTGACAGAAGCAAAAGTAGATGCAGAGGCAGACGATCTGTTCTTCTCCTACAGAGCCTCTACAGAGGCCGAGGCAGAGCCTCCAGAAGATGAGAATGAAACTGATGAGGATGAAAATGAAGTAGGCTATGGAAGTGTAGATGAAGAATTTCCTTTGATAGAGGATGATCTGGTTGATGTCCCTATAGAGACCTCAGAGGCCGAATATCTCAGGGTACTGGATGGAATGACCATGGTTCCGTTTGGGTTGGTCAATGGACCCCAAAGTATGGAGAATCTGTATAAGCAATGGATTAAAGGCGTAAAAATTAAGTTCACCAATGGCTCCTGTCGCCCTAACTATTCAGTCCAAAGAGAAGATGATGATGATGCTCCCTGCCAACAGAAGCCCAAGCCCTCAAAGTCACAGCCTCTAGCAGGTCGGTGCTATGTGACATTCCTGGACGCATCCTCTGAAGATGAAGCCTTGAGTCCTGAAGAGGTCACTACTCAAACAAAAGAAAATAAGGCTCTGATACCCTTTCAGCAATTTAAACAGACGAATGAGTCATCTATTCAGAAGGAGGACACGGGTTCTAGTGGGACATCAGACGAGGATACGACTCTCTTGAAGGAGTCATACCTCTACCTAGAAGCAATCTGTGGGACATTTATCCGCGAAGTGGAAGGTGAAAGACAAGTAACATTCTTGGATGCTGAGGGTACTGAACGTCACCTGAAAGTGGGTCTCAATCTTCCAGAAGAAGAACTGGTGGTCCTTCGAGACCTACTCAGGGAGAACTTAGATGTGTTCGCTTGGTCCTACAAAGACCTAAAGGGGATTGATCCTACAGTATGTCAACATCACATTGATCTAGAGCCCGATGCCAAACCTGTAAGGCAAAGATAAAGACGGATGAATCCTAATTACTCTGCTCTTGTGAAGGCTGAATTATTAAAACTCCTTGAAGCAAAGTTCATCTATCCCGTGGCTAACAGTGAATGGGTTTCGCCCATTGTGATAGTACCCAAGAAGAACGGGAAACTTTGAATATGTGTTGACTTTCGAAAGCTCAATTCGAAGACGAAGAAGGATCATTTCCCCATCCCTTTTACAGACCAACTGTTGGACACAGTGGCAGGCCATGAGCTGTATTCCCTCTTGGATGGATTCAGCGGATATAACCAAGTCCAAATCGCAAAAGAGGACCAATCTAAAACAATCTTCACGGAATGGGGGACGTATGCCTACACAGTGATGCCATTCGGGCGCTATAATGCTCTTGCCACCTTCCAACGAGTAATGATGGTAGCCTTCCAGAACCATCTGCATGATTTCATTGAGGTGTATCTTGATGGCTTCTGTGTCTATAGTTTGATCCGTGAGCACTGGGGACACCTAGAGCAATGTTTTGATAGATGCCGAGAGTATGGGATTTCTCTCAACCTCGACAAATGTGTCTTTGGTGTCTCCTCAGGAGTTCTTTTGGGCCATATTGTCTTTGCACAAGGAATTGCAACAGACCTGGCAAAGATTGAAAAGATTGCTGCCTTAACAGCACCGACAAACCTCAAACAATTGAGAGGATTTCTTGGCCATGTGGGCTATTACAGAAGATTTATTTTACATTTTGCAACTAAGGCAGCCCCTCTGCACAAGCTCCCAAGGAAAGAAGCTAATTTCCTTTGGACGGATGACTGTGAAGAAGCCTTTAATACCATAAAACAATGCCTGATCCAGGCACCTATTTTACAGCCTCCTGATTGGACGAAGGAGTTCCATGTGCACACAGATGCATCAGTTGAAGGGCTAGGTGCTGTCCTATGTCAAAAGGGCCCCTCCAATTTAGATCAACCGATATATTATGCAAGCCGAAAGGTCACTGATAGGGAACGGAACCGATGCATCAGTTGAAGGGCTAGGTGCTATCCTATGTCGCCCCTCCAATTTAGATCAACCGATATATTATGCAAGCCGAAAGGTCACTGATAGGGAACGGAACTACACAGTGATAGAGCTTAAGTGCTTGGCAATGGTGTTTGCACTGGAGAAGTTTCGACACTATCTATTGTCCACACATTTCAAGTTCTTTGTGGATCAGGAGGCCCTGTCCTTCCTGATGAACAAAGCAGACATGAAAGGACAAATGATGAGATGGCTCCTTCTATTCCAGGAGTTCGACTTTGAGGTAATTACCAAACCTAGTCATTCCCATGTTCTGGCTGATCATCTGTCGCATATCCCACAAACTACAGATGAGGAGCAGGATGATCCAGACCTCCCTGATGTTTCCCTATTCCTGGTAGAAACTGTAACCCCCTAGTATGCAGACATTGCTAATCTGCTGGCAACCCAACAGTACCCTCCTGGCATTTCTAGTCGGGAAAGGAAGAAGCTTATATTAGAATCAGCCCCTTACACCCTGTTAGGTGGTGCACTATACAAGAAAGGCAAAGATGAAGTGCTCAGAAGATGTGTTGTAGGAGATGGGATTGGGATTGTTTTGAAGGCTTGCCATGATGAGCCATATGGAGGCCACTTTGCAGGAGAAGCTACAGCCAGGAAGGCTCTACTAGCAGGATACTGTGGCTGACCCTCCACAAGGATGCATATGATTACTGTAAAAGATGTGATGCTTGTCAGCGAATGGGGAAACCCACCAAAACAAGTGCCATGCCATTGCAACCTATCCTTCCTTTGAAGCCGTTCGAGAAGTGGGGCATCGACTTCGTCGGCCCAATCAATCCTCCCACCAGAAGAAAATAGAACAGATACATCCTAGTATTTACAGATTATGTTACTAAGTGGTGTGAAGCCAAAGCTCTAAAGCGGGACGATGGTAACAGCGTGGCCCTGTTCATGTACGAGAATATCATCACCCGTTTTGGCAGTCCCCTAGAGCTGGTAAGTGATAGAGGCACTCATTTCATTAATAAATTCATAAAAGAGTTGACAGAGCTGTATAAGATCCGCCATCGCAAGTCCACTCCTTATTACCCCAGAGCCAACGGCCAAGTCGAAGTCACCAATCGCATCCCCTACTCAATTCTGACAAGGACGATTGCCGCACATTGTCGTGATTGGGATGATCGACTTACAGAGGCCCTTTGGGCGTACAGAACCTTCCATAAAACAGCAACAGGACAGACCCCTTTTCAGCTAGTGTATGGTATAAAAGATGTTTTCCCTGTTGAACTGGAATTGCCCTCTTTGCGAGTGGCTATCAAAGAGCGTTTGAGGGACGATGATTCACTACAACGCCGTCTCCTGCACTTGGAATGTTTGGACGAAACTCGCATGATGGCTCTACAATGCATGGAAGCCACGCAAGCTCGACGTAAGGCTTACCATGACAGCTTCATCAAGTACAAGGAGTTCAAAGAAGGTGATTTGGTCCTAGTCTATGATTCACGATTTGGCAAGTTTCCTGGCAAGCTTCAACAGCGGTGGATGGGCCCATATAAGGTACTTGCTGTCAACCCTAATGACTCTATTCAGGTGTAGACCGTTGATGCCTCTGACGATCCCTTCCTAATTAATGGCTATCGCCTGAAGAAGTACTTCCCTCCTTGGGGATCTTGATAATCACGGTCACCTGATCCTTTCCCCCATTGGCGTGGCATTGTAACTCTTATGATGCTACTTCTGATAGCCGTTCTTCAGCCACTCCTGATGAGGTGAGTGTAACCCTCTGTCCCCTCAGCCCCACCTCCCACCCCTGATCTCTTATCACAACAGAGCATGAGACAGAGGGTGGGCTGAGTGTGACTGGAGTTTCTTCAATCAATTACCGAGAGGTGAGGATTGAGGGACGTTACGACCTTTGGAGTCAGGTATGTTCATGTTTCCCTATGCACCCATGGGCTGGGTTTCTGCCATCAACACAGGATACATCATTCTGCTTTATACACTGCACTATAAGGCTCCCTGGCCTTTCTCCTTTGCACCTATGCCAGACGGGTTGGACGCATTGATGCATCATCAATTGTGCACCCTGGCATACTCTCTCTGCACCATTCCTTTGTCGCTTCCTAAACCGGGTGTGAGATATAGGTTTTCATCCTGATTTCCTCGAGTGATATTAGTCATGGGGCGAGTGATTACTCTTTCATTCCATATGAGTGATTGTGAGTTGAGTGTAATATCCCTGGCCATCAACGAATTTCATGCGCTTCCTTGAACCAGCTACCTCCCTGGGTGCTGCCTCGTGGTCCCTGCCATGAAGGATGTGTGCTGTGAAGATACCTTGGTACCTCCTGTAGCCGACAACGACAGTGGACGTGCCATCGACAGTCAACCTTGATTCTCGACAACATGGGCCAAGTTTTTCTAACCCTACACCTTCTGTTGTCAGTGACGATCATGTTTTAAGTGTGGGGACGTTAGCGGTTGGTTTGTTGTGTTGTACTAGGTCCTTGTTGCTCAGTCAACCCTATCCGTTAAGGTTTTAAGTGTGGGGACGCGTCCCTGCGTGTCTACATTGCATACCCCTCTGCATTTGCCTTAACCTGATAATGCGTCTATGCCTGCCCTGCTTTTACCTTGATGGGGTCCCTTTTCCACTCACCTCATCTCGATCGAAACTGTGTTTTGACGTGATAGGGTTGTTGGGCACGTTCTTTTGCACCTTTTTCCTTCTTTTCACCCTGCATTCTGGTGAGCGGATTTCCCGAATTTAATCCCCGTATGTGTTTTCGGGCCTGTTTTTTGCATTTTTCCCATGTGAACGCCCTCATTTTCCTCCGGACACCCGGCCTTACTTTTCCATCATTTTCCCCTCCTCTCTCGGGCCCATTTTTCCTTTTTACGGATTTTTGTTTCAACGAACGGTTTATGAGTTATTAATTTTTCTTTGTCTTTTCGTGTTCTCGCGTGCCTTGCCTTGCGCGTGAACGTGTGCGTTTTCGTTTTCTCGTGACTCGAGACGCCCCCGTTGCGTCCGCGACTTGGGTATCGACGTCCCCGCCCCGTCAGGTCCCACCACTGCAAATTATTTTTTAATCCCGCCCCGCGCATGCGCGCGGGACGGGGGCGTGCCATCTTTCCCTCTCTTTTCTTTTTCTCTTTATTTATTCATTTATTTATTAATTTATTTTTTTATTTTTAATTATTTTTTAATTCCCCCCATAACGGTCACCTCCCCTCGCATCCCAACCACCCCCTCTCTTTCTTCCTCTTCTTCTTCTTTCTACTTTCTCTCTCCTACCCCTCTTTCTCTCTCCCCGACCCCTCCCTCTCTCTCCCCTCTCCCCCTGCTTCTTCTTCTTCCCCATCTTCCTCTTCTCTCCTCCTCTCCTCCTCCTGCAATCCTTCTTCTCTCCCTTCCCCTCTCCTCCCCTCCTCCTCCTTCTCTTCCCTTCCTCCTCTCCTTCCTTCCTCTGCTCGTGGACCTGCCCGCCCCGCTCGGGTCCTCCTTGGCCGCTGCCTCCTGACTGCATCGCCCGCCCCGCTGCCTCCCAACCACCTCGCCCGGCCGCCCTTCATCCGCCTTCACTCCCCATCCCTCCCCTCCTTGGCGACTTCGCCCTCCCTCCCCTCCTCGGCCCCCCCCCCCCAGCGATCGCTCTCCGCCTTCACCTCCCATTCCTCCCCTCCTCGCCGCCCTCCGCCTTCACTCCCCATCCCTCCCCTCCTCGCCCCCACCCCCCCCGCGGCCGCCTTCACCACGCCCTCCCTTCCCTTCCAGCGGCCGCTCCCTCCTTGGCCCCTTTCAGCGGGCCGCCCGCCGCCACGCCGTCTCCCGCCGCCCTCCCTCCTTGCCACCGCCAGGTCCCCCTCGCCGCCGGCCAGGTCTTCCGTGTGCCTTCGTCCGCCACCGGCACTCGCGCCGCCCCACCCCTCGACCTCCTCTCCGTCTGACGCCCTCCTCGGCCTCTCTCACCGGCCGCGCCACCACCCTCGCCACTCCGTTCCTCCTCCTCCTCTCCCTCCCCCCTTCCTCCTCCTCCTCCTCCTCCTCCTCCTTCCCACTAACTTCAGGTTAGTTAGATTAACCTTATTTCACTTAATTAACCTTAATTAATCACACTAATCTTAATTAGCTTACACTAACCTTGATTAGGTTAAACTAACCCTCATTTAGTTAGGCTAACCCTAACTAGGTTACCCTAACCCTAGGTTCCTTAACCCTACCTAGGTTAAACTAACCTTAGTTAGGTTAGTTAACCCCCCTGGTTAGTTTAACTCAACTATAGTTAGTTTACTAACCCCCTAGTTAGTTTAACCCAACTGTAGTTAGTTTAACCCCACCCCCTAATCACCTAACCCCCCCTAAGTTACACTAACCCTAGCATAGTTACACTAACCTAAGTTGAGTTATCTAACCCTAGACTAGTTGACCTAACCCTAGTTAGTTAGGTTACCCCTACCCTAGTTAGACTAACCATACTTAGGTCAACTAACCCTAGTTCAGTTAACCTAACCCTAGCCTAGTTACCCTAACCCCCCCTTAGGTTAGTCTCCACTGACTTGCCTTAACTTACTTATCTAACTTTGCCTAACCCAGACTAACCTAGTTCCATTTGACTAACCTGACCTACCTTAGCTTGATTACCTTTTTCCATTCATTTTTCCCTTTAAAATATTTTTCTACATGGTATCCCTATTTCAAACAATTTATTAAAAAAAAAAACAAGACCAATACACAAAACTTCACCATACAAATCCCCATCTTATTTTCATACCCTAAATTGTGGATATTTCCTAATTGGCTGAAATTTTCTTTTTACTTCATCCCCTATTCATCTTTAATTATTCTTCCTTTTGAAAAAAAAACAATAAATACACAACCACATACAATTTATTAAAAAACAAATCCAGCAAAACACACATCACTTCAATAACCACACATATTAACATAACTTCACCAAACCACATTTTAACACCATCCCAAACACAAATAAAATTCCAAACAAATAAAATATAACATTAAGTTAAAAAAACATAATAAATCCTAATACAATAAAAACAATATAATCATAAAAATCGACACATCCACAAAGGTGTTGTCTTTGTTGTTTAGTTAGTGGTCTTTACTTTTCTTTTACTGGATTCATTCCTTTTGGGGGACTCTTCCGTGCGCCTTCAGGCCCTTGCATACACACCCCTTCCATGTATTTATTTTATGTGCTTTATTTATTTTCATTTCCCCCTAATCACAAATTCCTTGTTAAAATGAACTCTTTATTCACCCACATTTTCCATGCGCATTCGCATTAAACACACAATTTCATAATAATCAAAATCAACCAGCCGTTCACTTTGCAAGCGCTACGTGTGCTTAAGAGGCACTTTAATTTGTAATTAAAAATGAACCAGCCGTCACAAGAGCATGCGCTGGCAAAAAAGCGCTCCACATCACTCTTAATTTTTAATTAAGGAATTTGCATTTAGAGACCCAGTCTGGGCATCGAAGTTCGGGTTGCGCTACAGCATCGTTTCAACTTAATAATTTGTAATTAAAATTTTAAGAAGAAATTGCCATTTTCTTATTAAGGTTTATCACTTAATAAAATGTCACCCATTGTTAATAATTTATTCCAATAAACCTTTCATTAAACTAATTCCCCTCACTACACTTCTTTTTCTCCTTTTTAATAAACTCGCTTCGTGGGATGGGCGCGTCCAAGTCTTTAGTTGCCACTAATGGTCACGGTTATGGTCCAGTCTTGATGTTCGTTTTTTACAGTAGTCTGATTTATCCATGTGTTACGATTATGGGTACGATGTGTAGTTTTTTTTCTTTATTGCCTGATACGGGGATTTGGGTGCTTGCATGTTGCATCACATGAAGCTTTCGGTCGCATATGTGTAGAGGTCATGCCAAAATTTTTCTAGGCTGTGTATTGTCTGGGGTGGTACTTGGGTTAGTTACGTCTGTATTTGTATGAGTGTCCTTGTTTTGGATTGATTCCTTTTTTATCGCCTTTTGGTTGTTTTGTAGGCATTCTTTGTGACTGTCTATGTTGTGGTGTGTGTGTTTACCATCTGAATGGCGCCTCATGCTCCTCCCCCTATCCAGTATGTCCCACTAGTCAGTAGGGATTACTCTTCCGTACTCACTTTTGAGCCTCTCACAAAGGCAGGACTCGCAACTTTCGTGGCTGCCTCCTTTCCATTGCTTCTAGAGGATCCATCAATGTGTGATGAGTTTCTGGCCTCCTACTGCAAGAAGTCGGGACTGGTCCAGGGTACTTCCATGACTTTGACACCTTGAGGCCTCGGGAAGGCTCTATCTCTTCCCTCCAAAGGTGAACCCTTTGTTACAACTTGCCAGCTTTTCTCTAACGAAGAGATTTTAAAGCTGTTACAAAAACAGACCATGGAAATTCTGGATGTTAAGAAGGTGATCAACTCTTCAGGAGTTTCCTTTTCCATGATCACTGATCCTGTGTGGAAGTTGATTTGTCAGTTTCTCCAAGACATGCTTATGCCTGCAAAAACGCCATCCCATTACTTGTCCAAAGAGCTCTTTACAGCTTCACGGATGGTGTTAAAAGGAGTAGCTATTGATTGGAGCACTTACCTACTCACTAAGATGGATCAACATTTCGTCAAAGTCACCAGGGGCAATGTTACCAATGTCACCTATGGATCCTACTTGTCTGCCTTCTTGACCTACTCAGGTTTATAGAAGAGTGTGCCTCCACCTCCTCCATATGATCTAGTACCTCCTCCTCCACCTTCAGATGAGTCAGAACCAATTGATATAGAGGATCTGGATTCTCCTCCTCCCCTGGTCATACAGCGTAAACGCTTGAAGCGGGTAGCAGAAAAAGCTCCTTTCGTTCTTCCTTCCATGCCCATTCCTGCTACCTCTGGCAGTGATCTCCCTGCTTATCTCACATGTAACAACCTGTTTAGAGCACATCGAGAAGGTTCGTTGGACATATCAGTCCCCTCACTGAACAATCTAGTCTCAGGAGATGCCATTCCTTTCCTATGTAAAGACATTCAGAGTTCCATTGAACTGTCCGTGACAGCCTGTGTTCAACAGCTGTACGCTTCCTTTTATGAAGAACTGATGCAGTCTAAGGACCAGTTGCATAAGGCAACATCCGAGTTAGCCTCTGCTAAGGACACACTGGCAGATCTGTTTAAGCAGATGGAGCAACAAACCCAATTGATTGAAACCCAATGAGATGAGATATCTTCTTTGAAGATTCAGTTGACAAAGGCTCAATCAGAGGTTACTAGCCTCTCCGAGGAGAAGGAGAGGATGTTCAACGAAGTGCAAGAGTTCCAAACTCTCTTAGATGTCAAACTTTCAGCCTTACAGACTGCTAATGACACAGTGGAATCACAAGCTTCCCAAATCAAGCAATTGCAGGATCAACTGGCAAAGTCACGGTTTGTTCCTCCAAGCCCTAATGTTCCCTTGATCCCTTCTCTCTCACAGCAGGACTTGGCAATTCTTCAGAGACAGGCTACCTTGTGTCCTCTCTTCCAAGATAAGGTGGAAAGATTGCAGTCCAGGATGGATCTGCTATGGTCTACATTTGAGCAATTCCAGGAATATGTTCCTCCGGACCATTCTTTCTTTGTCCACTATCAATTACAGAAGTTGGCATTTTACATGAAGCTTTCCACGATGGATCTTCCTCTTCCAGAGGATGGTTGGAGTGGGGCTTGGTCTCCTGAGTTGCTGACAGAGGTGGTCCGTATGGTGTTTGAAGATTCTGTCCGATACCATGTTGATGTCATATATGTATCTACGAGGAGACTTGTTGATTCCAGATGAAGTGGATATGGCCTGGTATGTGGGAGACGTGGTTTTACAAGCTGTTTTGTATGTCAACCATTTGGAGTTGCGAATAGATGACATGTTTCAGAGTTACTCCTCCAAAGTGGCTACTTGCCCTGATAATTCCTAGCATTCCATGATTGATTCTGTGGTCCTGAATCAACAACAGAACACAACCCCTACCTATGTACAGAGCACTAACCAACTGAGGGTGGATCTCTTAGCTTATCTTTCAAAAAATAATCCATTTGATTCTACCTTTTTTGATGCCTATCAGAGAAGATCTATCTTAGGTCCTTCTGTTCCTACCCTACTGTATTACCAACAAATGGCTCACCGTTATGATATATATCTTTCCCTCTATCAAACCAATTCCACAACCATTTTACCCCTTCTTTTCCAACCTCAATCTTTTTCTCAAATTCCCACATTTATATACTGCTCTTTTATCGAAGATAGAGTATTTTTCCCTTCTCCACCATGCCCTTCTCCATCCATTCATGTACCTTCTACCTTTCCTATTTATCAATTAACACCCTTCCTAAGTGATTCCCTAAAATTTTCAGCCACTCCTTCTTTAAAATATTCCTCCTTTTATGAATTTGTCTACCCATCTCTTCATCCACTTTTACTTATTCCACTTCCATCTCCTGCCACTTCTATCTCTCAACCCCCTCAGTCGGTTAGTGAATATGATGGGTTTGATCATTAGATTTCCAAAAGAAGGGGATGGAGCTCGAATGATTCTCTTACAGGCCCTCAGTTAAACTGGCCAATAATTCTAGGAGATTGGACAACTGCCAGTCAAGCATACCAGAACTATATTCATTTTGCTCATCAATATTCACAGTCTCTAGATCCTTCGGTGAGATTGACATCTCATTTTGCTTGGTATCTAGCATACATGCATAGGCATTCCCATAATGATCAAAAGGCCATTCCAAAACTTTGTATGAATGTCAATGTGAATATTGACTCCCACCAGTTGGATGTCTTGTATTTTCATGCCCTATGTCTCCCTAGCAAATACCTTGTCTTGCTAGAAAGGATGTGCTGCTTGCAGTTTTTTCAGAATCCTTCCAAGACATTTGTAGATGAATCCTTCTCCATGGATCGATTCCGAAACCACCAAGATTTTAAAAGGAATCATCTTCATTGATGCCTTTGCCATGTATTTTGGAAGAATTTTAATGATATATCTCTTTTTGGAGGTGTCATTCATATGGTTGTGTTAGTGTTCGTGTATGTGTTGTTTTAATTGTATGTGATGAGTTCATGTTGGTTGCGAATACTTGTTTGAGAGCTATTTTTAAAAGATTGTTGGTCAATGAAAAGCCTATGGTGGACAGCTGAATAGAACCTCTTATATCTTTTACAAATTTGTAATGGTTTTTACATGATTAATCAGATGAGTTAATGCATAATGAAGTTTTCCTTTAGTAGTATTTTTTCTATCACATACAGGTGATAAGTTGGGGTTGTGTTTTGGCAAGATTATTGAAGATATGAAGGAAGATCCAAATTGAGCTCTTTAGTGAACTTATATTCTTCTTTTCCTTGGGTCACGAGGATGCTTCCTTTTCTAAGTGTGGGGATATGCTGAGAGTGGAAAAAGACTAAATTTTTGACTGATTTTTGTTGTTTTGGAGGTCTGAATGATTGATTTTTTGTGGATTTAAAGTGATGTATGATTGTTAATGGAAGTATTTGAGAGTGTTTTGGATGATATTGATTATGTTTTGGAAGTTCATGATGATTTTCAGTGGAGATATGAGGTTCTGTGATGTTCTGATTGGTTCTATATACCTTCTGTATAGCTTTTGTTTTGTTCTGATTGTCTTCTGTATGAAGCATGGATTGATGATTGATGAAGATTGAGATCTTGTGAAAGCTTATTGAATAGTTTTTTAGAGTTTGGAATGGTTTGAGTATGAGTTATGAGGTTTTGATGACCTTCTATAACCTTCTGTAGGTCTTCTGTAGAGCCTCTGTCTCTGCTTTGTCTCTGTACTGTAACTGTACTGTAGTTGTTCTGGTGCTGTACTGTGACTGTTCTGTAGACCTTCTGTAAGTGTTCTGTAGAATGTATGTGTGACTTTCGGAAAGTTTTCTAACCTTTGTAAAGGATGAATCTAAGTTCAAAAGAGCTAAAACAGGTGGAAGAAACAGCGGATGAAGACTGAAGAGAAGACTAAGTGACAGTGACAGTAGTGAGCTGTGAAAAGACACTGTAGTGGCTCTGGTGACTCTTCATATCAGACATACCTCTTGGGAGGTGCATCCACGACCTAAGAAGGATTATTGAGGGTTATTATGAGAGCATTGTAGTGAGGATATGATGTACTATTGATAGAGAGAGAGAGAGAGAGAGTCAGAGATAGTCAAATCTATGAAAACAGTGTAACTGTATATGAGAGATTGAGAGAGAGAACTATGAAGACATTGAAGATGAATAATATGTGATTGATTTCCATTCAAATATGGTGTAGTCCCTTGTGTTCTTTGTTCTATTGATGGATTTTGTGAAGATGTTGGAGAATATGGTTGATTCTATCAAATCCGTGGGAGAAATCTATTATGATGCTGTGTGAAGAATTGTTGTTTTCTTTGTTTTGATGATCAGAAGAATGAAATAAAAGCTTTTTGATGTTACAAGATAGATTTTCTTGCAAGAGAATTCCCTTTTCCTTGGTGTTCCTCTTGGGGCTCCACATGAGCAATATTGATAAGGTGATCACAAAGTTGCAATAAGAAAGAGACTAGTAGAATAGTGTGGTCTATAGCTTTATGCAATAATGATGTGTAGGAAATTTATACATGTCCTTTGTTGGTTTTATCAAGACATTGAAATAAAGACACGGACTCCATACTGATAGCAAACATATATCCTATGATATCACACTTTTGCCTAATGTAATAAAAGAAGCACTAGGAATAATACCAAAGAAAGAAAAAATGTGAAAGAGCTAGGAAGGCCATAGCTATCTCAACCAAATGGAGCAAGTTAGATGCCACTTAAGATAGCTTGCTACTCAGTGCCATTATAGACGAGGACCCACACATCACTAAAGTATTCCACACCATGTTTACACACATCAAGTTAAATGCTTATGCCAATAGAATCCATAAGGTGCTAATGGAAGACCTAATGATTGGCGGAATAGTGAGATAAAACCTAAACAACCTATGGATCGAGCTTGCCCATGATGTTGTGGTGAGAGCATAAAGAGTGCTAACAAGGGCATGATGGAACATTGTAGTAGTAGAGGTAGGGGGACCACAATCACATTTGAAAGTGCTCTTGCTAGAGTTATCAATGAAGCATGTAATAGGATGGACACTCCATCATCAATCGGGAGAATCCCATTAGAACCATCTTCAAAGGAATCAAATTGACTTCCTATCAAGAAGGAGAGAAAGGAGAACAATAAGAAGGAGAAGAAAAGAGAGGAAGATGAACTTAGGGATGAAGAAGAAAACAAGGAAAGAAAATAATTTAAGAAGAGGAAAATTAAAGGAGCAACCCATTTTCTAAAAAATAGGACAAAGGACCAAATGAGAATGTAAAAAATTTTCAACCTCTAAAAGTAAAGTAGGAGAGGTTAAATTCCATCTCTCTCTCTCTCTCTCTCTCTCTCTCTCTCTCTCTCTCTCTCTCTCTCTCTCTCTCTCTCTCTCTCTCTCTCTCTCTCTCTCTCTCTCTCTCTCTCTCTCTCTCTCTCTCTCTCTCTCTCTCTCTCTCTCTCTCTCTCTCTCTCTCTCTCTCTCGTGAGTGTTGTGGCATCTACTTTCTCATGCCCCTCCAAGAATAACATCCCTTTTCTATCCTCTTCTTTTCATATAATCAAATCGGCATCTCACCATGATGGCAATCTTCTTCTTTTCCTTGGTAAAATTTTCTAATCCTGGACTCTATCTCTCTCTCTCTCTCTCTCTCCATCAAGGAGATGATGGTGCCCCTCTATATCCCCTCATCTCCCAATAGCCTCTCCTCATCACAATTTTTTTTCTCTTTCCCATTTCACTTTATTTTCCTTCTCATAACAAATGGCCTTAAAATTTCCCCTTCAATTTTAGTAGCTTGTGTTCCAATCATCCTATGAGCATGTAGTGCATGTAAAATGAAGCCAAGTGGTAAGGTAGAGATATTTAACAACTACTCAGCTGCCTTACTCATGAGCAATATGCAATTTTCTTAGTTCGGTTTGATAGATAGGACAACACTGAGAATTATTTTGACCAGACTTCTTATGTCCTCTCAAGAGCATCCTTTGGATATCCGTACCAACTCACAAAGTACACCAACTACAACCAGATCTTTAGCATTTACTTCATGTTGAACAAGATGACAAAGAGCAAGCTCTATGTGTCGTTGAATTGGCAATGCCTCATAGCTGGCATTTGAAACGACCCATGGTAGTGCACCATCGTCTATGAGCAGGGATTCCCCTTTTCTTTGTCCTTATGCTACTACACAAGATTCACACTTTATAAAGTTTAGCAATCTATGCAAGGATATTTGGGTGTCTTGACCTTACCATTCCTAGAAGAGCTATGATCCTTTCCTCCTCCTTTAACTTGCTTTGCAACTTATCATTTCCGTAGAGATTTTGCATTGACCCTTTTTTTCCTACTACAAATCCTATAACACTATGCTCAATGTAACATACTTCTTTCTCCTCTTGCTAGATTGCGAAGACCATCCTCCAATGACAACAACTGCAAACATTGCATCTGCATAGAATTGATATAAAAATTTGGTAATAATGTGTCAATTGCATACAAGTTCTTTTTTTTTTTTGCAATACTTGGTATATTTCTAGGTGGTGTCATTCCTCCCTCACTTAATTGCGAAGCATCCTTATGAGCACAATGACAATAGTTGCAAAATAGCACATAAAAGACTAGTAGACACTGAAAAGGTTTAAAAATATTGACGTGTATCTTATTATAAATTAAGCAAGATAGATGTTTCAATTAAGTTGTATATAAACTTGTGCAAGCTAGCATTCCCCTTACTCTCCCCACTAGAGTGCACAACATAGCAGCACCCAATACATAGAGCATACCAACTAGGAAATGTTTTAGAGTCGTTAAGAAACAATAATCTCTCAAGGAAATAAAATGCCACACTATCTTCCCTACTAGAAATATTGTTTTTGGAATAAAATCACTAAAATAAGTACAATGCCTATCAAAACCCATACAAAGCAAGCTAATACTATAATACTAAATGGGACTCATGGTTTAATTGCTAACCTCAATGTTCTACTAAAACAACTAGTCAATGGTTCCTAATTCCAATTTGTCCCTTTTATTTTCTTGTTTTCCTTGGTAAGTCCTTTGGAATCAAAAGAGTATATATATTTATTATTCTTTCCAAAAGGTCTCACCCCAAACAGATGCAAGGCATCGGATGTAGGGCATCCGTCAAGGAAATCCCTACAACTTACTAGGACCTCAGAGGTGATGGTGGCTATCTTCTTTTGGTTTTTTGTTTTATTTTTTATTTTTGGTCCCCCTTTAGTCTTTAGGATTGCTTGTTTTTTCCTAGACGAATAAATAGATATACTCTCCTAATAATTTTATGTCTTTTTTTATTTTTCTTTCTTTTGATTTATTTTTGGACTCTTTCTATATAGGAAATGACTAGAAAGCTAAGAATTCACTCATAAAGTTGAACTTTCAAACATCTTAGCTCAACAGCTTCACTCAAGGAATCTAATCTAGCACATAATATTAGTCACCTTGCCTAGGTAAATGAAAGGTAAAAACAACCACCAGATCAACGTCTCTCATCTAGGCTACTCCTAGTCAAAATTTCGTGGAGAGAACCTTATTACTCAACTACCCTATATCGCTAAGAAAGTGAAAAAGTTATGGGAGTGAACTCTATTGGATTCTTAGTCAATCACCACATACATTGAAATCCACGAGTCATGCACACACACATCATCCCCTGAGATCACTTCCTAATGCTAATGTCCCATTCATGTGGGTGAATTCTCATATAGACTGAATCATTTATGTTTCTTTCGGTTTGTTTTTGTTTTAAAAGTGTTATATATTTTTTCTTTTGTAATTTCTTAGGCTTTTAAACTCTAAAGTATTTCAATCAATTTATATTTTATTCATTTTCTTATTTCAAATGAATATGTATATATAGATGAGGTACGAAGCAATGTGTACATGTATAGGGATATAGGGATATTGCAACTCCAAGAATTGTCGATTTAAGCATGCGATAGTATTCAAATCAAAGAAATAACCAAATCTGCACATAAATCATACATTAATCACTGCACCATTAATGGGTTAGATAAATAAATAATGAAAGTTCCCTAAATAGGAATAATTTTCATATGCTCATGTCACAATCTTGATCAGCCGATCTATCCTAATCCGTCCACCATAGACTATTTATTTATAGCTTTGCATATCTCCACTTTATAACTATTCTCTCATACATGACCTAACCATATATAACTCCTATGGTTTAACTACTAACTTGAATATTGAAAGGAATACCCTAACCGTGCATTCAACTAACTATCTAACTACGTGAAAACTAAGCTACCTAAGTTATAGCACGTGAGAAACTACAAAATGAAAGGACATAAACAAATCTTGATGGATATGTGTTTTTAATGTTCTATTTGTTGTTTTTGGTTGTTTTTTTGTTTTCAAGTAAATTAGAATGAACACGAAAGAAACTAAGAAAATAAAAAATCTAAACAAAAATCCTCACACTCTCTAAAATCTTCTAACACAAACAATAAGTTCACCCAAATCATCTACACTATTTAAGTTAAACATATCAACTAAACTACTAGATATAGGATGCTCATGAATAGCCTCTAGCGTAGGCACATCAAAGGTCATAGATCCGCTATTAGTTGCATCACAAAAAAATTCCATCACTTCATGGAGTGGAGCTGCAGCCATGTCATCACAATAGGGCATAGGTGCCACGAGTAAACATCCTAAAGAGTAGCCCTAGATCACATCCATATACCAACATATATAATCCCAATAGGGACAACTAACGTTTACTTGATCATCAGGATATGATGAAGTAAGATGGTAAATAGCAGCTTGATATAGGGAAAACTCTAGTTGCTCTGGGCAATGCCACGCTCAGGTGAGAATATGCTATCACAATCGTGGCATTGATAAGTGTTGAGAAATGTGCAATCACATCCACCATAGCCTCATTGTAAGGAACAAACAAGGCAAATAAACAAATTGCAAATAAAGCCTTAGACTAGGTCATGTATGCATGGTTTATTAAAACCGCAATTGGTGAATACCACAGTCACTTTCCACCTTTCCTCACCTACCAATACCACCTATTGTAAGCCTATAAAAGGGACTCATCCCCACACACTTATTTCATCAGTCATTATCATTCAGTTGTACTTGCATTATGCTTGTATAATATCAGTTGTTCTTCTTTGTCAATGCTTATGCCTCATTATGATTGTCTATTTGCTCATCAATGATCCTCCATAGCATGCATTCTCAATATTTTAACATGGTATCAGAGAAAGTTTCAAGTTAAATGAGCCATTAGGCCACTGATTGGGTCATTCCAGTTTGAATTTCTGGCTCTCTCCACTTTCCCATGAATCTCTCACCTACCTCCATAGCCATCCACCTTCAGTGGAGGACTTGAATCTCTCTTCCCATGCCATTTTAACTCGTGCTTCCTTTTGGGAAAATATTCCTTGATTCACGACACTTTGATTCAGGGTGCTCTGGGTTCTCCTCCCTATCATCTCACGACATTGTCGCCTCTCAACTCCAGCATTGCACCTGCAACGAATCGCTGCCCAGATCTGCGCCATTTCTATTCGTACTGTTCAATCCATCTTCACGCTCCGATGCTGACGATCTTCATGGGACTTTTGAAGATCCATACCTAGGCTCTCTCCCTCTCAAAGGGTTTTCCAAATAGCCACCTCTATGAGCTAGAATCAAGGAAAAATCAGGCCCCTGTCTGAAAACCCTAAAGGGCAGCCATAGCCATCAAACTTCAAGCTTTTATTTCACTTCATTTTTCTCCTCTACCACTCAAGCCACAATGTTACCACTCAAACATCATTGGAATTGGCATATACTCTCACAACAAATCATTGAGGAGGAGAGATCTTGGTGATGGTTTTTTGCAAGTTTGAAGCATAGTCAAGCATAGTGTCTCTTAATACATCTAATGGCTCTTGTCACTGTGTCATCTGACACAATCAACTTTTTCTTTGATCAAACTTGAGTTTCTTCTCTGGCTACTTCAGCATCAAATCAAGGAGGGGAAGACTTGGACCACAAACTTGCAAGACTTTGAACATCCCAAGTTCAAAGGTCATATTGGTCACCTAGTCACCTAGTATCTCTTGATACTAATCACCTAGTGCTTCTTGGCACTTGTGCTCAACTATTTTGGTGTTGAAATCTAAAATTTTTGGAGCTGATTTTCTATTGATCTTGCAACCTCAAAATGGGCAAGGACTCACCGATAGCTCGATTCAACGGTGTTGGATTCCATACATGGCAAACTAGGATCAAACTGATCCTGGTGAAGAAAGGCTTGTGGTCAATCAAAAGTGGTCAAGACAAGAAACCAAGGGAAGCTGCACTTTCAATCATATGGGATAAAAATGATGATAAGGATTAAGCTATTATCAAGCTCGAACTTGATGACAACTAAATTCATCATGTTGATGATTGTGAAACCTCTCACGTGACATGGGATCGATTAGAAACCCGGTTTGAAGCTCATTCAAAATCCTTCAAATATGGCTTACTGATTGAATTTTTTAGGCTTGACATGAAAAGTAGTACCTCACTTGCAACTCATTTAAATTATATGGAAAGCTTGTTGGCATAACTTGTAGGAATCAACTTCAGGATGGATGAAGACATTTGCATTGGAGTGCTTCTCAAGAGTCTTCCACCCGAGTTTGATAATGTGTCTACCACATTAATCAACATGCCAAAGCCGAAGCTTGTGGATATCAAATCCTCTCTCGTGGAAGAGGAAAAGAAGATCAAGAGCAAGGGAGAAACAAGCATCCCAAGAGGAGACCAACAACTCCTCTATGTGAAAGGGAAGAAGAGCATAGTCTGTGACTTTTGTAAGAAAACTGGGCATATTGAGAAATTTTTCTATGCTAAGAAAAGGTCTCAAAGAGCATATCTTGCTATAGTCAAAGAAGATAAAGACAAAAATGAAGAAGAAGAAGAAGAAGAAACCCTAGAACAGAAGGATAGGACTCACTAGTCCCTCTTTTGTAGCTCATTTTTTGATAGATTTTTTAAAGTTTAAAATGTGGACTTGCCTAATGTTCCCACCATAACCTCCTATACTCCTCATGTAACCTCTGCACACTACAACCTCTACACACTGAGTGAGGTCTTGTAATAGCCTCTAGCTTTGTATGGTTGGTTCTTTCCATGTCTACAATTAGCAAGGTTCTACTCATGACAGCCTCTGTATACTCAGCGTCTTTCTTGGTTGTGATTGAGGAGGGGTGTTGAGAAATGTGCAATCACATCCACCATAGGCTCTTTGTAAGGAACAAACAAGGCAAAGAAACAAATTGCAAATAAAGCCTTAAACTAGGTCATGTATGCATGGTTTATTAAAACCACAGTTGGTGAATACCATAGTCACTTTCCACCTTTCCTCACCTACCAATACCACCTATTGTAAGCCTATAAAGTGCACTCATCCCCACACTCATTTCATCAGTCATTATCATTCAGTTGTACTTGCATTATGCTTGGATAATATCATTGTTCTTCTTTGTCAATGCTTATGCCTCATTATGATTGCATATTTGCTCATCAGTGATCCTCCATAGCATGCATTCTCGATATTTTAACAATAAATGTAGCCAATAGCATCCTACATGACAGTGGTACCATAATGTCGAAAGTAAGTGCAACATTGCCAACATAGGACCTGCATGTGCACATAAAGATACCGATGACAGGGTCTACAACCAAATGGTGGATGATACTATAAATAAAAAATGATCACAAAAGGAGAACTGCAATAGGTCTCTCCCCTCAGTGCATATAAGGATCTGTCATACGTTTAAAAACACAACTAGTCAGAATTATTAGCATCAAGACGAGGGTAAAACACATCCATCCACAGAAAAGCCATACCTTCATCCCAATAAAACCCCCCAAAAGAAAAGAAACTCATATTCAGATTAGTCAAGGGTTATTCAAAACCACTAACCTAAATGTACCTAACTACCCTAAGTGAAAAAATGTTTAAGGTGGAGGCCATTAACCCTAAATATCTCATTTTTAGCATTAATATCTTGTATATCTAGAGAACCATCATCATAAAATTTAATAACCTTAAAAGGTCCTAACCAACAAATTTTAAGCTTACCCGAAAATTTGTAATAACGGCTATCATAAAGTAAAACTAAGTCGCCCTCTTTAAACTCTCATAATTTGATATTTTGGTCATGCAAGCTTTATGATGTTTTTGCATTGCTTCTAAGCTTTGTAAAGCTAATAATCATTCCTTGTCTAACTTCACTAATTGCAAAATCCTTTGCTTCAACGATGGAACTTCTCCTAATCGTAACAATAGAGCTACTCATAAAGTAGGAAACTCTTGCTCTATTGGAAAAATAGCATTAGTTTCATAAACTAAGTTAAATGGTATATTTTGCAATATCACCTTATAGGTGGTTTTGTAGGCCCAAAGTGCCTCATACACACACTCATCCCAATCTTGCCTATGAGAAGAAACTATTTTAGTTAAAATTCCACAAATAATTTGATTAGTTACTTCTACTTGGCCATTAGCTCTAGGATAATAAGGCATTGATTTGTGATGCTTAATCTTATATAGCTCTATTAATTCACTAATTTAACCATTTAAGAAATGGGAATTGTGATCACTTACTCATTCCAATGTCCGATGTCTTAAGTGCTTTCACTTCCACCTACTTAATGATATAATCAGTACAAACTTAAAAAAATATCAAATAGATTGATATTGGGTAGGCAAATCAATTGGACCCACAAAATCAATTCCCCATTTCTCAAAAGGTGCTAATGCCAAGATAGGGGTCAAAGGTGTAGAAATACTTTTAGAAGCTCCACCGGTCCTTTGACATATATCATGTTTTTTACAGTAATAATGAGCATCCGTAAATAGGGTAGGCTACCAATACCCAAATAATAGAACCTTTCTTGCTATTAATTTGCCAGCAAAATGGCTTGAGAACTATTGGAACTTCATCCTCCCTTACACATCGATGAGAAATACCTTCTCTTAGGGGAAATAATTTATATAAATAACCCCTAATAATCCATAGGAACGTGCTTGTATAAATATCTATTGCTTTTTCATTTATTTGCACTAAGTGGATACCAAGCTATACTAAGAAAAATAGCAATATTAGTGTACTATGGAACTTGTATCTCCATAGTAAAAAGTGATGTATTTGGCAAATTATCTTCCACACCTTCCTCCTTATCTGATGTTAATAATTGGAAAAGATGATTTTCTATACCATGAGCCCTACCAGGACGAGTAACTATTTGAAAGTCAAATTATTGAAACAATAGCATCCAACGAATCACTCGTCTTGAAAGTTTTGCTTCATTAAGAAAATACTTTAATGCTTCATGATCAACATAAATAATAAAATTTTCCCCAATAAATAATGATGAAATTTCTCCACAAAAAAACCATTGATAAGTATTCTTTCCCAGTGGTGGTATAAATCCTTTTCACATCACTTAGGTAATAGCTTGTATAATAAATCAAATAATCCACCTTAGTGTCACATCTGCTATACATAGAATAGCTCCCACAACGTACATGGCTGCATCTACATGTATATGGAATTCTTTCGTCCAATCCAGGGGTGCCAATACTAGTCCTTCAACTAACTTCTTCGTGTTGCAAATCAGAGTTGGAAGCATGAGAGAGTGTGCATAAGAGGGAGAGAGAGAGCTCAAGTACAAGAATAAGATCTTGTTTAGTCAGTTGTTCAAGGTACAACTAGTACATTCGCCTCTACTTGAGTGTGTACTTTAGGCTGTTTATATAGCCTCTAGAGGAGTTAGGGTTAGGATTTTCCCTGTCCTCCAGTCCATTTACACCTAGCTACCCTTATCCTTTCCAATGTAAGAAGAGTTCCTATGCTTATCTTTCAACACCCCCCCCTCAATGCCAGGTGGCATTGGATAAAACATGATAGGATGCCTCCCCTTAATTCACAATGAGATGCCTTTATAAATCAAGCTACAAGAAAAGGTTATAGGTAGAGAGTGTTACAAGACTCAAAAGAGTCGGTCATCTGTGGATTGGGAGGTGGCCTCCAATTCCTTAGGTACTTTTGGAACACTGGGACACTTACTAGTGATATGCCCAGTCTTTTTGCATTTATTGCATTTCATTTTGTCAGGATATTTCTTCCAGTAGTTGTTCATAATATGCCCCTTTTTGTGACAGAAGGAGCACTTAGTAGAAGTTGTATGGACTAACACTTGCTCATGGGAAGTAAATGCTGAAGACCCTTTAGTATTGTTTCTCTTCTCTTCATCCAGGCATGACTGGATGGTACTTGCTAAGTTTGGATTCGGGATATTAGTTAGGGTAGTCACAAGGGTTGGAAAGACATTCTTCACAGACTTTATCAGGATGGCAATGGCATCTTCATCATGGATGGTACTTGAACGGAGACAAGCTGTGCCATAAGCCCCTTCATATGTGAAATAAACTTGCTTAGATCTTCTCCTTGTTTGTATTCCAAGCTAAAAAACTCAATCTTGAGGAATATCTTGGAGTTCTTCCCTGTACCACTATAGAGCCTTTCAAGCTCATCCCACTTTTCTTTTGCAGTTGAGAGTTGGTCAATGTGATGAATTAAAGATTCATCTAAATGAAGCATGATGATGGCCTGAGCCCATTCATCATCTTCTACATCAAGGGGATTAGATGGGTCAATTATTTTGGTCCCTTTTATGAAGGGCCAATATCCTCTTTCCATCATTTTGTATTTGACCAAGACTTACCAAGGATGGAAATCTTTTCCATTAAATTTTTGAATTTGAGGACGGACATCAGCATATGTTGTGGCCATTGAGAAGGTCTTACCACTTGTTAGGACAAGAGCAGTGTCTAGTCCCTTACAACCTTGCCATTGAATGCGGAAGTAAACAATTGATATCAAAGTTATAATGAGGAGAAAGGCTGAAAATCATACATATGTAATATTTCAAAATATGACTTTGATGGTCCTTTCTTATGTGCAATCTTCTCCTGAGGTTTAATGGTATTTTTAGGCTTCAATGATGTGAACCTAGACTGGACTTTGGGCTCCTACTTGTGGTACGACTTAGTAGATGAACCTTGTGTTGGACAAGGACAGTCTATGATTTCAATGCTTGTTGCTGATGACTCTGAGGAGAGTACAATGACACTCATCCCTCTGATTTCATTAACCATGGTACTTGAAAAAAACACACATTATATGCAATACAAGTTTAGTATACGATGGCCTATGTGTTTATAGTTGTACACATAGCCTTTCAAACTAAAGTAAAGCACTCAATTGTTTTAATTTTCTGATTAAAAACCTCAGATTGTGTAAGTACCAGTAGCAATAATGATTGAGCAATGTGCCTTAGTGCTTACAAGCACTCATCTCTAGTTTATGTTGCTCGAGATGGTAGATGTCGATCTTGATAAGCTTTATGATGACCTTCCAAGTAAAAGAACCTCTAAACTGAAGTTCCCATATTAGTAATAGACTCTAAAAGAGATAACTCAGTGATTAAAATCACTATTCTAATTTTCTGATTAAAAACCTTAGATTGTGTAAGTACCAGTAGCAATAATGATTGAGCAATGTGCCTTAGTGCTTACAAGCACTCATCTCTAGTTTATGTTGCTAGAGATGGTAGATGTCGATCTTGATAAGCTTGATGATGACCTTCCAAGTAAAAGAACCTCTAAATTGAAGTTCCCATATTAGTGATAGACTCTGAAAGAAATGACTCGGTGATTAAAATCACTGTTAGTGACCAAACATTGAAAATTTTGAAGGTTGAAAAAGCTTGAAGCTTCCTGGCTATGGCTTCCAGGAAACCCATAGCTAGGGTTTTGATCACAAAAGGCTATAGGAGATGAATTAGAACAAAACCTCTTAGGTGAGGATGGTCCACTATAGGGGCTACAATAGCCCTAAGATAGTCGCCACAATTGCGCCCATTTCAAGCTACGCTAAGGAGCTGAGTTGGAGGCAGTGAAATCTGTGCCAGATTCACGATTTCTGGCAATGACATCTTCCTAGATGCCCAATCTCCATGTTTGAAGTGCCATTTTGAAGTGCCTTTGCTGGGGATGAAGTCTCCAAAAGGAATCAGGAGCTAATATTGCCTCCTTTGCACACATGAGCTCCTCCAAGGTTGGGGGGTCTAGTTGGCTATGGTGGAAAAGAAGGTAACTGAGATGACAAGAGTTCTTCTTGTGCACTTAGATGTGTAAAGAGGCTGAGGGAAGCTGAAGGATGAGAGATGGCTCTGATATCATGTTGCAAATCAGAGTTGGAAGCATGAGAGAGTGTGCACAAGATGGAGAGAGAGAGAGCCCAAGTACAAGAACAAGATCTTGTTTAGTCAATTATTCAAGGTACAACTAGTACACTCTCCTCTACTTGAGTGTGTACTTTAGGCTATTTATATAGCCTACTCTAGAGGAGTTAGGGTTAGGGTTTTCCCTGTCCTCCAGTCCATTTACACCTAGCTACCCTTATCCTCTCCAGTGTAAGGAGAGTTCATATGCTTATCTTTCAACACTTCTTAAGAAATTCAAATGCTTCCTAATAGGTACCATCCCAAGTAAAGGGAGTATCCTTTCGCAACAAATTTGTTAAGGGTGATGCCACCTTTACAAAATCAAAAACAAACTGTCGATAATAATTTAAATGCCCCAAAGATTGTTGAATTTGTTTAAGAATTACTGGTGGTGGAATCACAAAAATCTTGGCAATTTTAGCAAGATAGATGCAGTGCTCTCTACCTCCCCGATTATTACATTGATAGTAGGGGTGCTTGTGTGTCCCTAAGAGCATGTGTCGAGAGTCTCCCTCAAGGCACTGGAAGTGGTTTCCTCGAGGACTCTTAATGGAAATTTCAAACAATCGGGGAGACAAATCCTTTGTAGACGACTTAAATATGTGACAAACAGGGCAATTATAGGTTCAAACAGGTTATTGTCACAATTTGGACAATCACATAAAAGTGAATTCAAATTTGAATATTTTGATTTTGACATAGAAATTTTGTACTCTACTACTCATAGAGGAAAAACTTAGCTTTGATTCTAACTAAAAAAATTTGTAATCGAATTTGTAGAGCAAAAGTTATGGTCACATGTGTTGGTTGTTGTGTACGAACGAATACTCTGTCAAGATCTTGTTTTTTTTTTAAATTTTAATTTCACTATTTTGTAGGCCTCCATGAAACCTCCATCCTATCCAAGTCTACCTTTCTTTTTCCACGTTCTCAACAACAGTGGACTAGCTCTTTGAGTAACACCATGGACATAAACAAGGTATACTTGTTCTAATGGGTGACCGGGATAGTAACCAAATACTACTTTTGACACTTGCAACGTAGGTTGGATTATCTAGTATTACTAAAAATCTACCTATTTGATTTTGCAAGCAAGAGGTGGCATCCTTCCCTATAGTTATTGTATCTTTACTTATGTTCATCATACCCCATGTTGAAGCTCAAGCTATTACTACTCTCTTAGCCTACAGATGTCTTACTCTTTTATCCTTATTTTTAGTGATTAATTGAAAATATTCATAGTATATAGAGGCTATCATGAGTAGAACCTTGCTAAGTGTAGACATAGAAAAAACAACCGTAAAAACTAGAGGTTGTCACAAGGCCTTACTAAGTTTGTAGAGGCTATAGTGCATAGGTTGCATGAATAATGTGCAAGTTGAGGATGTGTCTTTATGGCCTTAAGCAAACACCTAGGAAATGGTATCATAAGTTGGATGCCTTTATGCATTCATAGGGTTACTCCATACACTTGCACTTGACGTCATGCAACTACCAATAACATTATAGATGAAAGATTGTAAGAAATACCTATTTGACAAAAAATTGATGTCATGTAATTGCATTGTTTAATAAAAAATAGAAGTATAACTCCTCTTTTCCATATATACGTGTGTGTCTATGGCCATCTTCTAGATAATGCAACCCTTTTTTATTTGGGCATCCATTATTTGGACTAGGGCATCCTTTATTTAGCTTATGTAGCCATCTTATAAGCTAGGTAGCCTATTTTTAGGCATATAGACTTCCCTTTTATGTTGCATTTCCTAGGAGGCACTCTTTTCGTCCCGTAGCTCCTTTTCTTAGCTACATGATAGGTTTTCTGAATTGTCTACTACATTTATTTTAGCACACCCTTCATCTCTGTGTTTTGTAGGTCTACCCTTAGTGCCCACCATTGAGTCACCTCTCCCACCTCAAATACTCCCGGTCTTGCTTTTGCCGTCCCATAGACACAAAAGTCATCTAGAAACACTTCCATCCATTACCAAATAAAATATTGGTAGGCTGCAATCATGACACTTTGAAATGTTGCAAGTGGATTGCCAAACCAAAAGGCATCACTTTATAAGCAAATGTGCCCCATTTAGTAGTAAAAGTAGTTTTAGATTAATCTTCAGGATGAATCAACACTTGATTGTAGCCACTAAACCCATCCATAAAAGAATACAGCTCGTGGCTTGCAACCTTATCCAATACTTGATCTATAAATGGCAGAGGAAACTGATATTTTTGTGTTTTTCTATTGAGTTTTCTATAATCAACACAGATGTGAATTTTTTTGCTATTTTTCTTTGGCACCACCACGGTAGGATACACCCATTCACTATTGTTAACTCCAGTGCAAAGAAAGCAAAACAAAAATTTAAAAGACGTAGGGCAAAGCAAAAACAGGCTGCCTTGAATAAAGAAATAGGAGGAAAAAATGCTAAAAACGCAAGGACAACCTTAAAAGTTCAAGGCAAGCACAAAAAAGGAAAGTCACATTTTAAATATAAAAGCACACTATAAATCATTGTAAAAGAGTGTCAGGCTCCCTTCTGTGCAATTTGTAAATGTAGACAGGCATGGGTGAAGACACAATAATGTAAATAGGAGGGAAATAGGAAAAGAGGACCTAGGCTAAAATGGCCGATCATGTAAAAAAGGGATGGGTGCCCAAAGGGGATTAGGGTTAGGGTTTTGTATAAAAGAAAAAAAGTGAATGAAGAAGCTCATTCTTGTGTGTGGCCAAAACTAGCTCTCCTCTTCTTCTTGTTCTTACTTATTTGAGCTTGCACTTGAGAGAGGGAGTGTGAGGGAGTGAGGAAGTGAGTGTGTGAGGGTGAGGGTTTGTGGTGGAGAAGCTCTCCATCTTCTCCTCTCTTCTTCTTCTTCTTCTATTCTCTTCTCTTGTCTCATGCGCAGATAGCAATGGAGCATGGAGCTTGGAGCTTGAGGATTGAGCTTGCTTGAGCTTATACCTTGGATTGTGAAGCTACCGGAGTGCTTGAGGGAGGAGGCAACTCGATCGAGCATGGAGGTAAGCTCATTACACTTGTAGGTGTGAGAACACATATGGCTATGTATGAGATAGCCATTGCACTTGGCTTGAAATGCTTGAAACAATAAGCAGTCCATGGGTCTTGGTGGTGGTTGAGCAAGAAGCTCCCACAATTTGGTTCCATTGTGCTGGGACCAATGGGTTCGAGCCTTGAGTGCTTGTGCGCCTGAATTGAGCATTGAAATAGGGTTTTCCCCAAACTGGTGCTTAAGGTAGATAGGTAGGAAGAAAGGGTGTTTGATCTTCATTACAACTAAGTGTTTTGGATCCTTGAAGTTTAGATAGGTCGATTTGATTAGCATTAGTATTTGCTTGTGATTTGTAGGCATTTATAGGCATCTAGGCAAAAAAAATAAGGGAAGAAAAAAGAAAAACACAATAGGGTTTTGCTGTAACAGCATGCCTAAATCAGGGTGCAAAAGAGGAAAATGGGGTTGAATCTAGGAAGGAAGAGAAAGGGGCATCGAAGGAGTTTTGGAAAGGGAGTTTAAGACCCTAAGGAAGGGAGATAGAGCTCATTTTCACTTGCAGGGTTTGACAGAGAGAGAGAGCTAACAGGTTGCTATAGGAGACCAAGGGAGTGGAGATCACATTGATTTCCATGGTTGAGTGCATACGATGCCTACATGTGAGCTACCTCAATTGTTTATATATCATAGATTGTGTCTAGAGTTTGTAGGACCGTGGGTTTGAGAATCAAAACCAAACACATTGATTTAGTGGCATGCTATGTGTTTGCACAGATAGGATTGGATGGTCCGATTCGGTTTGACCTGATCAGGAACATCCAATTTTCAAAATTAAAATTGGACTAGGCCATCTGTCCGATTGGACATCCGCACCAAAATCAAAAATTGAAATTAAAGTCAAAAAATGGAAATTGACAATTGATAGTTAAAATCGGATCAGATGCTCCAAAATCAGAAATCAAAATCGAAGTAAAAAATCAAAAATTAAAAATTTGAAATTGGACGCTCTATTCTGGAAATCGGACAAAAACTATCATAATTGGATAGATGAACATAACATAAATTTTGACCTCTCTAACCTAACCAAACTCAGATAGGGGCCAAAAACCTAGTCGTAGGACACCCTAGTGTACTCCCATGCAAGGAGAAAGAGTGGATTCTCCCAAGACTTGGCACACTCGCTAGTCCAAGAGTGACTACAACCACTAATCACATCAAATAGAGACATTGAGCATACCAAGAGGCAGTCACAATCCGTGCATTGGTCTGCAACCAAATGAAGGGGGGGAGTGGGACTTGCATTGAATTTGTTGCATTCGCACGTCACAATATTTAATCACTTGAAATCCACATGAAAAGTTGAAAGCCTAATTTTGCACAATGCACAGTCAAGAGCACTATTCACAAGGTAGCTGCTTGGATTAGAGGAGTATTTGGAATAACAAGGAACTCATACAAGATAACATAAGATGAATGAACCCACCATTAGGAGAAGACCCCAGACTTTTAGGCAAGAGACTCGAGGAGCCAAACCGCTTGGAGAAAAAGAGAAACAACACCATTAGGGAATTGACGTTGCTTGACTTGATCAATCTGATCGATGCCCTAGTTGCTCAAGAAGTCAGCAATATGTTAGGAACCAACACCAACTCAAAAAATGATGAGCTTGACCTAGGAGAATTCCCAATCAATACCCAACAAACTGATGATCTAGTATGACCTGCAAATCAAAATGGAGCATCATGGTAGACCAATCGAGGACATCTTAGCTGATCTAGAGGATGAGAGAAGGTTGGCATGGAAAGTGCTGCAAAGCATGGCCACCTACAACCTAGAGGAATGAGCTCAAAAGCTCAGACAAGACATATAAATGTGCAAGGTTCAACATGTCTTAGCTCTTGCCACCAATAGAGCCAGGACAAGACCAAATGCTAAGAGGGAGAGAGCCTTAGAGGATAATCTTACACTAAGCAAGCTTCTCACGAAGCGACTCTTAGACAACACAACTGCGGAGTAGAGTAGGGCAACTCTAGCAACTACATTGTAGGACTAGGAAACACCCCAAACTCTAGGAGCCAGACCAAGATACCTGTGGTTGCTAAGCAACTCGACAAGTATTAGCCTAACAATGACCCATAAAACTTTATGGAGCGAGACCAAGATACCTGTGGTTGCTAAGCAACTCGACAAGTATTATCTTAACCGTACAACTTTGTGGAGCATTTTGAGCAAGTATGTGAGGTGAATGGTCTCACAAACCTTGCTCAATGCACACAAGCTTTCAGACTTTGCCTAGAAGACAAAGGATGGATGTGGTACACTAGTCTAGACAATGCCAAACACAATGACTTTAATAATATGAAGAGTCTCTTCATCAAGAGATTCTCCAAGGTAGGATACTCCAACAACCTCATCATTAGATTGATGAACATCATTCAAAAGGACAAGGAGGATATCTAAGACTATGTCACCCACGTGCGAAGTCTCTTTATGAGAATCCCAGCCGCCGCAGAGCAACCTAGTGAATGAGCGGTCTCCACTGTGTTCATAAATGGAATCCAAAGTGAAGAGCTTTACAAGGCCTTGGTGAGAAATTCAACCCTGAAAAGGGATATCCTAGCTAGGGTCTTCAAAGAAGCCATACGAGTGGATGACCTACTCAAGGAGAGGAGCTCAAGACCCACAACTTGAGACAACACTGTCTCTAGAACTTCACAAAGGGCTATAATCATTGGTGAAAGATCTAACCAGAGTACCCAAGACACAAGAAAGAATGTCAATTAGAGCCAGGAGTTGGTGCATGTGAAGGTAAAGTTGACTAAGCTTCAATGTCTGACAATGTTCTCCCAAAATCTTGGCTCCGTACGTAAGTATTGAAAGCACGTACACCTTATAGACATTGAGTCTAGTCCACATGGGGATCAAGCACGATGAGAGGAAAACCTAATAGGCATGAAGGGTCTTGCGACCTTTCTCAATCCTCTCCCAAATTACTATAATTGAGAATTCACTATCCAAGGCAATGCCAAGGTATGTGTACCTCTCACAGACTTCGATCCATTCGGTCCCCAAGTAGAGTGGTCTATCCCTCAAAGCTTGCAAGTTGCCAAAGAAAACCATGGCATTGCATTTCGATGCCAAAGCTCATTCCCCACTTGGTAGCCCACTCATTCAACCATGATTTTTTCCCAGTGCTCTGAATGTCAAAGTGAAGAAATTCAACCAAGTGTAGGTAAATGGTGGGAGTAAGTATGACTCTCTTAAGGTAGCCAAATGACTCGTCATCTAATTAGTGATGCACGTGAATGGATTAACGAGATTCCCATTATCCCTATCTACTATCTAGCGAAACCACAACCGAGGGAATAGGCTTGGAAGAATCAATGGGGAAAGAAAACCCTGACTTTGTGAAATGACTTGAGAGGTGTAGAATAAGTGGGAGCCTTTGGCACAAGTGATGCATGACCTCATGTGCAATGCATGCATTGTGGAGGAAACCACATTCCGGTTGAGTGCATGGATCCTAGATCTAGACCTTGTGCCAATTGCGGTAGCTTTGGTCATGATGCAATGCATTGCTGATTGCTGAGGCAATTGCCATACCCATAGCCATATAATCATCCTTACTACCTAGGAAATAGACCGCTGCCACATTATGGAAGGGGAGCTCCACTAGCTCTCCCAGCACCCCAATGATTCAAAGCTAGTTGTCCCTAGGATGGACATTAACCCCACAGAGATACCTAGACCACCTCAACCCATTGTGACCCACCCACTGGAGCGATTCTCCAATGCATTACGTAGAGGAGCCAAATGAGTATGAAGCATACATAAACTCTTACGTCTCATATGATGAAGAGGGTAATCCCAACTTGATGGATTTCAGACCAGTGCCAGTGTAATGGCGTTGGGTAGGGGAAGAGGTAGAAGTTTAGGAGGATAGAACCAAGAACCCATCACGGACTTGCAGTCACTCATGACACATCTCATCATGATGCCCCAAAAGGGAGCAAGCCAATTGAGAGAAGGCTGACTTAAGATGCCCTGAGTGTGGGATCACACACTTGTACACCGAGTGTCCTACGCAAAAACCATCCACTAATTTGGCTATCCTACCATCTATACCATTGGGACTATTATGAGTTGAAACACTCGATGGAAAAGCCACACCAATTTTGTTGAATGTCATGACCCGAGCACAAGCAAAGCAAGCCAGTATTTCATTACTAGGAGCTAGCAACCTTGATGCAGCCTCAATAGGGAAGAGAAGCCATCGTAGATACAGAAGTAAAGACATCTGCTCCTAAGACAATAGAAAAGGAAAGTGCCAAGGTTGGAGAATATCCCGAGATGAATCCGCACTCCATGTAACACTGCATAGACAAAGCCTAGATGCCATAGGTGGGCAGACTACCCAAGATCATTGGCAAAGGAGTGTAGAGCCTAATGAAAAGCAAGCAGTTGGCAACTTGCTCACGACATTGATATCAGTTCCTGTGACCCTATCATTGGAAGAACTACTTAGGTAGAACACGACTCTATGGTAAGGGTTGAAGTAGTGGTGGGTAGAATGACATGATGAGCTTGGCATGATTGACTTTCCTAATCATGATGAAGTAACACATATATAAAGCTTAACCTTGAACTCAATGCCTAGGTCTTTGCACATGAATGCTTTTTGGGAAGGCATAGATGACAACACCTAAAAACATGCCATTTATTGCAACAATTTTTTGGCAAAACTGTATACAATTGACACCTTATTACTAAATTTTTACATGAATTCAATGCAGATGCGGTGTTCGTTGTGTTGTCTTTGGAGACCGTGTCCTTGCAGTCTGGCCAGGGAATGTCGGTACAAAATTTAATCTTTTGGCCTGTCTACAACCATAAGAAACTCTTATATCTCATTTGCCAGAAATAGGGTATTAAGACCAAGGCTTAGAGACTGTAGGACTTTGCAAAATGAAGTCCTTTGAGCTTATGCAATCCATATTCTTAGAGTCACTAGAAATCGTGTTATTCATGGCAGATTATGTAGTTTTAGGTTATGGTTTAGATCATGGAGGGCAGTTATAACGACTCACAATGCCAACATCGAATGATTACAAACACAGTTTATTTCAACTGAAGATGAGTGCCACTGCATCAATGAAATTAAGGGGTAGTGCATAAGAAAATGCAATAGAGAGCTGAAAGTTCTAATCAGCTATAATGAATCCAATGCCAACATGAAATTATTATAAACTTAATAATGTGTGCACTATCCCTCGGCTTTGCAATCGACCTGAATTGAATAGGTTTCAATGTTGGTCTTATCGTAAATGTGAGTATGCTTGAGGAGATTCTCAAAAAAACTCCTACTCCAAGTCACAACTGGGAGGAGTCGTTTATTTGCAAAAGAAGATGGATGGGGTCTTGACTTTGCCTTAGGGGTGGTGTATGTTGAAGGAAGGAAGGTGATTGGAGGTGGTGAGACGCTTTCAGAAGTATTTCACATAGTGGAATGCATTAAGAAGAAGCGAGTGCATAAGGGTCAAGTGCAATATCTACCTTAATAGGAAGAAACCTTAATAGAAGAAACTTGAAAGAAAAAAAGAAAAAAAGAAAAACGAATGTCATGGGAGAGAAAGGTGGTTGCGATTCGTGTCGTGAAGAAGTGAGAGGGCACAAAGGAGAGGAAGAGAGAGGTATTACTTAGCGATGGATGGCTCGTCCTCTTCTTCACGGCAGCGTCATCGGCTATGAGAGGAGAGATCGGATGCAGAGAGAGTGGATAGCCAGTCGAATCAGGGCGGGGGTGGGCTCCTTTAGGCGGTGGCTACATCATCTTCACTTGGTCTCCCTACAGTCCCACGGCCGGAGCCGTCTAATGTAACAGTTTTCTGTTAGATATAGCAGCGCTGACGGCTAGAGGCAGAGAGAGTTGGAGAGAGGAGAAGCCATCGTGCTGCTAGTATGACCAATATTCCTTGCATTGCAGCATGTGGCTGTGAATTTCTTGTAGGCGCAATACCTGCAAAGCTCGTCATCCGTTCCGTGGAGGGGGAGAGCGGCCGGCTTGCACTTCGAGGCAAAAAGCATCCAGTCCATTGGAATTTGGCAGTCGATTGGTGCTGCACGAAAGTCTAATGATCGTTGGCTGTGAGAGAGAGAGAGATGTTCAATAAAATTATGATCATGATTATGGATATGTCCCTCATCCCTATCGATCAGGTCTCAGCAGGAGGATGCATTAGTCTCGTCATTTTAACAGATATGGAGGAGTAGCAAGGTCTTCTTCCTTTTAGCAGAGAGGCGATATGTTCCACAGACATGGAGGATAAGCATGACTGCTACGCCCTTAGTGCTGCACTCATTCGGGTATCTGTACGCCTCACAAAATGAAGCCTTCGGCTTGTAAGATCAAGTATTGACTCAATCTCCTCTCAATTAGTCTACATTGGGGAAGCTTCAATGCAGTAGCAATAGGTATAGAGCCTCTATGCTTGTATCTGCTACCATGTATAATAATGAAGATGATGAGCAAGAGGAAAGGGGGCGCCATCTTGAGAGAAGAGAGAGGGCCGTTGCTGCGATGGGGGAATGAAGTTGAAGGGGGGCATCAAGATTATCATCGCTGTCAATTTTTATTATCTCCATGATCAGCATCGCAATCATCTCGCCAATCAAAATCATCGCCATGAAGAAGATCATCCTCTCCGTGATCATCATCATCAAATCAAAATTATTTTCTTGATCATTTCTTCCACAATCATTACCATTGCCATATTTTCCGATTCAATTCGTCACCATTCTCTCCATTTCAACGTCATCATGACGGCCATTCGTGGAGAAACGACAGAGAAAGAGATAAAATATATATAAGCTTTCCTAAACCTTTACTTAAAAGGTTGATTAAAAGAATCTCTCCAAGGCCTAGTCCATACGCGCAAGGGAGGGGAGTTACTTTTGGCAAAGTGCGGTGTTAAGTTCTAATGAAGGAAGCAAAGAAAGATTTCTGAGTGAAATATTTGGTAGATCAATATTCCTTAGTTGGATTGTAAGAGGACACGGTCTCCAAGGACGTGACGACGACCCGCGGGTTTTCCAAGTAAGTGTCTAACTGGTTTATCTAAAGTAAATGATATGGCATGATAATTTCTTTAGTTTAATATTTTTAAAATATTTCTTTAAACCTGTTTTCTTATGCTACATGGTTGTTTGCATTTATATGAACTGGTTTTTATTTATTAAAAATCAAAAACAGTCGAAAACACTAAAAAATGACTCAAAATTATCTTAAATAAAATTTTATAAAATTACTGATTGAAAATTTATAAGTTCTGATATTTTTCCTATAAATCCTATGAGTCAAGGAATTTACTGAATTTCTATCAAGATTTTTAAATATGTTTTGTTATATTTAAAAATTAGGAAAGAGTTATATTTAGGAAAAAAGCATAGTTTTCCTTTACGTAAAATGTGTTATTTATTGATATAAACTATGGATTCTTAGTGAAGTATTGGAAACAAAATCTTTGATTTGTTAGTGCATTTTTTGTTGTAAGGGTTAAAGAAAAGAAATAATGATTTAAATAATATTTCACCTAAGAAATGCTTGTATAAAGATATGGTGTTTTGGTTTTGATAAGAGAAATTATATGCGGTGTGAACATTTAGGAAACATGGGAAATTACAAATACAAAGTTTGACAACACTTTATAATGATTTATAATGTTAGGTTGCAGTTATAAAATTTAGTTTAAATTAAAACCAAAATAAAATCAAACAAATTGATGATTGGATGGCATGAGGAAAAGCCTCAGCATCTATGTTAAATTTTTGCATGTTATTCATTTTAAAATCAACTTCTTAAATATATGGAGTGGAGGGCTACTAGGATAATTTAAAGAAAACTAAGGGGATATACGGGATTTAAAATGAACGTTGTATGTGAACCATAAGAGTATGGAAGAACTTGTTTTATTCTGGTTGATGTTTAATAATAGAAAAGAAGGAAAGGACGTTATATTCGCAAAATGAATTAAGTATTTAAAAACTAATAAGCAACGACGAAATTTATATACGGAGTGGGAAACGTCTACCAAGGGAGATTAAAATTTAGGGGTTTATGGTACTTCAGAAAATTTGATTTGAATGTTTGTTTAAAATTAAACAAATAAAAAGAATTAATTTTAATCAGGTGGAGAAAAACATAAAAAGGAATTTTAAACGGAGATATACAAATAGATCTAAGAGATCTATATTCCTGAAACAACCTTTCCAAAATCAAACATTAAAAACATTTCCCGGATAAACCGCCACTAGCATGGCAGGAGAACATTATGAGGAGCTGCCTCTGAGAGATGGGGAGAAACCATAGTTATCTTAGGTTTAGCAATTTAGTGCCCAGTATAATTTATTGAAGTTTAGAATCTTTGCAGTTGGACTACTACAAACAACGTTGTAGATTTTAGGGAAGGCTAAGTTAAGTCGAATTAAAACAATTAGTGAAATAATCACTTGTTTAGTGCAACAACTCTTAGGAGTTGGCTTGTTAACCTGGGTAAAAGTGGCTTGGTCTTTGGCCAGTCATTTTTGGTGCGTCTGCCGGGAGCCAAGTGCGCTCGAACGAGTGATAAATCTTCCGAGGGTATTTTAGATCCTAAGTGTTATTTATGAGTGAATACGCAGTCTCTTTTCTAAGGGACTATTTTCCTAATTTGCCCCAGGAGTGCCAAAGAAAAGTGCTAGACAGGGCGAGAGATACAGAGTTAGTAGAGGGAGGCACATATTTTGGGCCACAATTAACTGTGGACGTTGAACAATTATCCTCTTGGAGCTGGGGTTATAACGACTGTGCGCAAACCATAGTTCTACTAGCGACACACTTTGGGTTAATAGACGCGGTAGAGATAAATACAATCAGTGTATCGTACCACTTTGATTGGTATCACCGCACAGCTTATCGAACGTTTAGAAGAGTAGTGTGGGATGATGTGTTGCCTTGGATACGTGTATCCAGAGGTTTAAAAATTTCTTTCGATACGAAAGACGTTAGAGAGGTTGCTGAAATTCTAGGTTTAATCCCCGAGCAAGAAGAAAAGTTACCTTTTGGGGAGATAGACCCAGAGCTGCCGACTATTTTGAAACTTCTAAGTGCGCATACAAGCGATAACTTAATTTTATAGCTTCAAATAAAATGAGAGTAATTTTGGAGTATGATAGTAACAGTTAGTTTTGTACTCGTGGATGAATTCAGAAGAGAGACGGAAGCAGCAAAACGAAGCTAGGGATCAGCGAGTTAGAGAACGAGCAGTGCGACAAGAGGCTTGGCTATTAGAAAGGCTAGAGAGGGTCAACGCATTGCTGAATTTGGGAGTAGACGCTGTGTCTAACTCAACGGTAGAACCTCTTAAACCTAGCTTATCAACTGATAGAACACTATCGAAAGAAAGTGAAGCAGCTTCATATCAATGGGATCAAGTTGTCTCCAGTACTAGCAGTCTCACTGGGGAAAGAGGTAGGAAAAATAGTGAAACTAGGGAGAGTGAAGCTAATGCTACGGTCGGGAGTATTGAACTGCTCTTTGACTGGGATTTAGAGTCAAATTTCGGATTGCGTCAATTATTTAAGGAACCTCAGGAACCTCCGTGGTTTGATACTATCAACGATTTAGGGTTAGGGCTACTATTTAGAGAAACAATGGCTCGCAACCCAGTTAGATTAGCTGATTTCACGCAATTCGGGGGATTGTGGGACGAAGATCCCGATGCCCATTCGCAAAGATTTGAGGTGACTTGCGTCGCCAATGAGATAATAGATGACGACCAAAAGCTTCATATCTTCCCTGCAACATTAAAAGATGAAGCAGCAAAATGGTATGGGAATTTAGATGCTCAACATAAAGGGACCTATGATGCCTTATCAAGAGCTTTTCTAGAAAAATTTAGACGACAAGGTTTTCAAGATAGATTGGCTCTTCAACTGGATTATCTATCCCAAGGAGCAACTGAAAGTGTTGAACATTATATTGAGCGCATGGAGACGATCATTCGTAAGATGAATCCTGCTCCTGACGATCCCACGCTGAAACGTAAGTTTATTGATGGACTTAATCCTGAAGTTCATCAGCATGTTAGTTTACAACGACCAGCTACGTTGGCAGATGCTAAAACACATGCTAGATGGTGGGAAGAAGTGCAGCTTAGTCAACAACGACGGAGAGATCTATTCAAAGAATCTCGGACAGAATACCCAAGCACTTCAGGTGGGGTACCTAAGAACGTGTCTTATGTGACCGTTCCTTTAAATCCCTCGGTAACCGCAAGCTCAAACATGTCGAGTGTACCTCTAAATCCGTACACTTCAATTCCAGCTTATATGATGCAGACAGGAATGCCTTCTATGCCGCAATCTCAATCTCCTCTGGAAGAAGCAAAAGTAGCAGATATTATTGCGAAATCTCTAGGAAAATTAAAGGAGGAAATTATGACTGCAGTACAAGCACCTTTGAAGGAAATTTATTCGATAACGACACAAGGATCTAGCGCTCAACAATCGTCGGGAAATTCGACTTCAAACCCACCTCGATCTAATATCTGGTGTGGTAAGTGTCATGGTTACGGCCATGTGGCTACAGAGTGTCCGACGCCTTCAAGGTTAATGCCCGATCATCCACCGTTTTGCTCTTTTTGCCATAAGACTGGTCATTTAGATACAAATTGTTGGCATAAATTAGGTCAAGAGCAACAACAAGCTCGTTCAATGCAAACGAATTACAATTACATGGATCGTAATAATAGGACTTATGAGATTGGACCACCCAATCAACCTTTTAGGCCACGAGGATTGCCCACCCAGGGTAGACCCCCAGTGCCTCGAAATAATTACAACAGTGATGGTAATCGAGGGAGAAATTCTCCTTTTAGAAGAAATAATGGAAATTTTCGTAATCCAATGGGACAAGGTGGTCAACAAAGACCTAGGGGACCAGTAATTTGTTATCGATGCCAACAAGAAGGTCACATAGCCACATATTGTCCAAATGCGCGTAAAAATCAAGACTATACTCCTCTTTGTAGGAGGTGCAGTGGTGAAGGACACTATGAAGAGAATTGTCCTAAGCGAGAGGATAATCAAATGTCTGACAAAGGGAAACAAACCTCTAACGAACCTTCAACGTCTGCTGCAAATTTAGTTGAAGTAGAAACAATAAGGAAAGATATTGGAGTTAAATCAAAATTTATACCTCGTAAGGTGACCTTTAGGACTGACCCTATGATTGGTGTTATTACTCGGGCACAAAAGCAACAACAGAAGGAGCAAGGTTTAGAGGAAGAGAGTTCACAATTAAACGGAGTAGTGAAGGATAAGTCTAAGGACATAGATCCTAATATAGAACTACCTGAATCGGATTCTCCGCAGCATTCCTCTGACCATCCATTATTACCTGTGCCTTTAGTAAATCCTAAGATTCAAGTGGGAGTAGCTCCTTTTCCCGAAAGATTGGTTCCTCCTAAGGAAAGGAGTAAAGATTATGTAGAATCCGTAAATAAGACCTATGATCTTTGGGCTGCATTAGAAGAAATATCATTGACTATTAACCTTCGGCAATTGTTAGAAATAGCGCCTGTTTGTCGGAAACAACTTTACCATAAATTAGTTCGGCGTCGAAGGAAGAGGATTGAGATAAACGCTTCTAAAGTCCGTGAAAATTCTTCCAAAGGAAAAACAACTAAGGATGTAAAAATAGTAGATTTATTTGTGGACCCAGGAGCTCCAATTATCGATACTACTATTAATGGCCACTTGCTACATGAAGTGCAGTTAAATGGTGGCTCAGCAGTTAATTTGATGAAAAAACAAGCTATGCAAGAATTAGGGTTGAAGGATCTAGAACCTACTCATATTGTTTTACGTGTGGCTGATCAAAGGAAAGTAACTCCTTTGGGGTTACTGCGGAATGTGAAATCTGTAGTAGCCGGATTAGAATTTCATGTGAACTATTTGATCGTTCGTTCGCAAACAAATATTTCATCATATTCTGTTCTGTTGGGAAGACCTTGGTTATACCAAGCAAGATGCATTCAGGACTGGTATAAGGGTTCAATTGTGATTGGTCCTAGAGATGATAGGGTTAAGATACAAGTTATTTCAAAAGGATTTTTGAAAGATTCAGGAGATGAAGCAGTTAGTGAAATGGATGAGAAATCCAACAGTGAATTTTATGATTCAGAAATGGAGAGGACTGATCATGAAGGGCCTTATGCCTGGTTATTTAAGACACTACACCCAGCAGGAGCAGAGAAAGTGGAGGTCAATATAGTACATCAGCCTCACAAGGTAGAACAGATGGGTATTGGTGAGTATGCTGTAGCGTTTTCATCTGACAATGATTCGGATAGCGATATTACTCAGTGGTTATCCACATCCGAAGATACAACCCTCGACTGCTTAATGCTTTCAGTAGAAGAAGCAGAATATCTTGATGATTCGCTTGAAACATGTTTTCAATTATCTACAAATCAAGAAGGAAATGATCAAGAAGATGTATTTTCTGCTTACAACAGGTCGGAAGTGATTTCTATGGATGAATTAGAGGAGGAAGAAATGCCTGAGTTAATGATATCTGATGTGGCTGACATTTCAATACCCTCTTCAGAAGGTATGGGAGAAGATGATGTTACTGATAATCATAATAGTATGCTGGAGAGTAGGATTTTAGAAGCTCTTCCTTATGGGGAAAATGCTTTACCCTTTGGATTTGGACAATTGCCAGATAGAGCTAAAAGGATTTATTACTATCAGCTAAAAGCGAAGGAAAGAGAAAGGAGAAGTAGGCATAGGTGCAAACCCTTACAAAGACCACTATCTCGTGAGGATGAGGATGATTCAGCTTCGGCTTTTAACAGGTTTTCACAGACTTGTCGTGAACATCATGGTAATTACGTTAGGATTATTAGAGAATTGGAAGAGGCATTGGAAGTAGAGCGTGAGGCAGCGTTGACTGCTGTAAATGAAGCAATGAAGAAGATTACTGAGTTGCAAAAGGAAAAGGCAGAGTTTCAGTTTAGAGAAAGGCGATATCTAGATGAAATCTCGTTTTTAGAATTTTATTTAGAAGAAGAGAAATCTAAATTCAGTAGGGGTGAGTTACAGATGGACCAAGCGTTATCTATGGATACAAATTATTGGGAAGAACATGAAAACACTGATAGGTTTTTGGAAAAAAATAAATCTAAGAATACTTTTGAACCAGAGACTCAAGAGAAAAACCCTACAAATGTTCCCTGGTTGTGTCATTCTTTTAGGCGTTCGACCGGTATTGCGCAGAAGATTTATCGCTGTTCTAGGGGACCGATAATTGGTTATCAACGAGTCCAATCTGAACCTACTAAGGTTAAATTGCACAATATGCAAGTGGTGGTGTTGCCTCATCCAAAAGAAAGAGTAATGGATTTTACTATTTATGGGGATGGGCAAGAGCCGCAACTTAGATGGTTTGAACCTGCAGCACCTAGGGATTTTGTGGAACTGAAACAAGTTATACATTATTTGGGCTGTCGAATTCAGGGCGAGGAGGATGAGAATCTACATTCATTAATTCTCAAGCTTAAAGATAATCAATGGTTTTGGAGTTTAGATGATCAGGAATGTCTAGAAAAGAATAACGACATTTTACGTCGATATCGCCATAGGTTACATGCTCAATATCCATGTACTTCAGAGCAGATACCTAGCGTAATTGGCTCTGTAAGAACTTCATTTATCATGAAATCTCGTAAAAATGTAAATGTCAATAATGGCAATTTAGATAAATATGGGAAGAGATATACTGAAAAATCCTTTCCTGAGTTAGTAAATGTCTATGAAGTAGAAGTGGATGGTGCTACGCAAGATAACCTGGCTATTATTCCTTATAGGGCTTTACCCTTAGTAAATTATGTGAATGTGGGAGAAGAAGCACTGGAATCAAGTACTAAGAATAACCTGCTTGAAAATGTATTGATGCAGATATCCGAAGATGTGCCCACAATTAAGCCACGAAGAATAGACTCTCTATTTATTGAAGAGCCTGAAGTTGAAGTAGTTAAGCTTAAAATGGCAGAAGGAAAATATTTAAATTTAGGAGACCAATTGGAATCGCCACATCGTGAAAGATTCGAAGAAGTCTTACGAGTGCATGTTGACGCTTTTGCTTGGTCATATAGGGACCTTAAGGGTATCAAAGCTGAATTATGTCAGCATTTTATTGATTTAGAACCAGGTACAAAACCTGTATGTCAACGTCAACGACGAACAAACCCTGTGTATGCAGAGTTAGTGAAAGCTGAAATTACTAAGCTTTTAGATGATGGATTCATTTATCCTGTTGCATACAGTGAATGGGTATCTCCTATTGTGGTAGTACCTAAGAAGAATAGTAAGAAGATTCGCATTTGTGTCAATTATAGAAAGCTGAATAGCAAAACACGTAAATATCATTTTCCTTTGCCATTTACTGATCAGGTACTTGATAAGATTGCTGGTCATGAGCTGTATTCTTTCATGGATGGATTTAGCGGTTACAACCAAGTACTAATTCATCCTGAAGATCAATCCAAAACTACATTTACTACTGAATGGGGTACATTTGCTTATAGAGTAATGCCTTTTGGTTTGTGCAATGCACCCGCAACATTTCAGAGAGTTATGATTGCAGCTTATCAAGATTTTTTACGTCAATGGATGGAAGTTTTCTTAGATGACTTTTGTGTCTATGGTACGGCAAAAGAAATGCCTGAGCTACTAACGCAAGTATTTGAACGTAGTGATGAAGTAGGTATATCCTTGAATCCTGATAAATGTGTTTTTGGAGTACCAAAAGGAACCTTATTGGGGCATATCGTTTCTAAAGAAGGTATTGCCATGGATCCAGCTAAAATTATTAAGATTTCTGCACTTCCACCTCCAACAAATCTTAAGCAATTGCGTGGATTTTTAGGACATCTAAATTACTATCGGAGATTTATTTCCGATTTTGCAAAGGTGGCATCACCTTTGACAAATCTACTACGAAAGGATACTCCTTTTATTTGGGATGGTGTTTGCCAGAAAGCATTTGAATTTCTTAAACATAAGTTAATTGAAGGACCAGTACTCGCACCCCCAGATTGGACAAAAGAATTCCATATTCATGCCGATGCATCTATGTATGCTGTAGGAGCTGTTTTGTGCCAAGCAGATGATAATAAGGTGGATCATCCAATTTATTATGCGAGTCGAAATTTAAGTGATGCAGAAAGGAATTATACCACCACTGAGAAAGAATGCCTATCAATGGTATTTGCGGTGGAGAAATTTCGTCATTATTTATTAGGGAATAAGTTTACTATATATGTTGATCATGAGGCGTTAAAGTATTTGCTTAATAAAGCAGAACTTTCAGGACGTGTGATTCGTTGGATGTTGTTATTCCAAGAGTTTGATTTTCAAATAGTTACTCGTCCTGGTAGAGCTCATGTGCTAGCAGATCATCTATCACGATTATTAACATCAGACAAGGAGGAAGGTGTGGAAGATGATTTGCCGGATGCATCACTTTTTACTGTGGAGACACAAGTTCCATGGTATGCTGATATTGCGAATTTTCTTAGTACTGCTCGATATCCACCTGGTGCCGATAAGCGCAGGAAACGTCAGATATTAATGCAATCACGCTCCTATGGACTATTAGGGGGTTACCTTTATAAATTTTTTCCACGCGAAGGTATCTATCGACGTTGTGTAAGGGAAGATGAAGTACCAGTGGTTCTTAAGGCATTGCATGATGAGCTGTGTGGTGGCCATTTTGCCGGTGAATTGACTGCAAGAAAAGTTCTATTAGCTGGTTATTGGTGGCCTACTTTATTTAAAGATACTTATTATTATTGTCGCAAATGCGATGTATGTCAAAGGACTGGTCGTCCTTCTAAGAGTTTTGCTACGCCTTTGACACCTATATTAGCATTAGCACCTTTTGAGAAATGGGGAATTGATTTTGTAGGCCCAATCGATCCGCCTACTAGATATCGATCGAATCGTTATATCTTAGTCTGTACTGACTATATTACAAAGTGGGTGGAAGCGAAAGCGCTTAAAACGGATAAAGCCATTGATGTGGCTAAGTTTATGTATGAGAATATTATTACGCGTTTTGGTTGCCCACTGGAATTAGTAAGTGACCGAGGTTCCCATTTCTTGAATGGTCTTATTAGCGAGTTAATGGAAATCTATAAAATTAAACATCGCAAATCAACACCTTATTATCCCAGAGCTAACGGTCAGGTTGAAGTAACCAATCGCATTATATGTGGGATTTTAACTAAAACGGTTGCTTCCCACAGACGAGATTGGGATGAACGTTTATATGAAGCGTTATGGGCCTATAGAACTACTTATAAGGTGACAGTGCAAAATACACCCTTCAATTTAGTTTATGGCACTAATGCTATATTCCCTATTGAGCAAGAGTTGCCCACTTTACGAGTAGCTCTATCATTACGACTAGGTGAGGTTGAATCCTTGAAACAACGGATTTTACAATTGGTAAAGTTGGATGAGGAAAGATTATTAGCTCTACAAAGTCTAGAAGCAATGCAAAAACGGCGTAAAGCATGGCACGATCAGAATATTAAAGTACGGGAGTTTAAAGAAGGCGATTTAGTTTTACTTTATGACAGTCGTTATTATAAATTTCCTGGGAAGCTTAAAATTCGTTGGTTGGGACCTTTTAAGGTGATTAATGTTTATGATAATGGTTCTCTTGATGTGCAGGATATTAATGCTGAAAATGAGATATTTAGGGTTAATGGCCTGCGCCTTAAACATTTTGTGACTTAGGCTAGCTAGGTATAGTTAGGTTAGTAGTTAAAATAATATTTTGTCTAATCCACTCTTGGATGTCTTTTTCTTTCTTGGGGGGTTTTTAAACGGGATGCAGGTATGGCCTTTTTGTGGATGGATGTGCTTTACCCTCGTGTTGATGCCGATAGTACTGATCCTGTTCATGCTGGACCTTACGATATTCCGCGTTTTCAGACGCATGACATGTTTTTATATGCACCGAGAGGGGAGGCCTGTTGTGGTTCTTCCTTTGTGATTATTTTTTGTTTACAGTATCATCCACCTTTTGGTTGTAGGTCCTGTCAGCGGCATTTATTTGTGCGTGCTCAGTTCTTGTGTTGGCAGTGTCGCACATACTTTCGACGCTATGGTACCACTGCCATGCAGGAAATGATTGGTTATACCTACCAGCGTCATGATTATAATAGTGTTTTTTCTCCTGAGCGCGGCGCTGGTCAGTCTAGGGTAGGCCGAGAGCAAGCAGAATTTGCGAGATATCGTTCCACTGTCTACCGCCTTACTCCATCTTACCATGATTTACAGACTAGTGTTCCCTGCCCATGTTGGGATTATATTTGTTGGTACATGGATGCGACCGAGGGGCATTCCTTAGATGCTTTACCAGTGGCCCCTATGCCCTACTATGATGATGCAGCTTCGGCTTCGCTCCATGATGTGATGGAGGTTCTTAGCGATGCACCTGATAGCGGATCTGTGACTTCTGATATGTCTACGCTAGAGGCTATTCTTGAGCATCCTATAGATGATAGTTTAGTTAATAGGTTTGACTTAGATGGAGTTGATGATTTCGGATTAGGATTATTGTTTTCACTAGAAGATCTCAGAGATTTTGAAGATTTTAGTCTAGATATTTTGTTTTCTTAGTCTTTTATGTTTTTTTTCTTTTATTCTACATTTTAAGAAAAAACCAAACAAACAAACAAAAATATATATCGTTTTAAAAAAAAAACATACAATGCTTTGAGTTATTGATATCCTGTAGGTTTTCATGCACTTTAGTTTTATTTTCCACGTAGTTAGGTAGTTAGTTGCACGCACGGTCAGGATATTCCTTTCAGTGCTGGAGTTTGGGATATTTAAGTTAGTAAGAAGGACAGTTCTATATGCAAGAATGGTTATCAAGTGGAGAAATATACTGCTTCTTAAACAACCAAGCAGTGGGAGCGTTATGACAGTCTAGTTGATCGCGATTGTGACATGAATATTTGACAATTCTTTTGTACAGGGAAAAGTTTTATTATTTATCTAACCCTTTAACATTGTACTGGCTAGTGTATGTTTCATGTGCAGATTTGACTATGATTTTGCGTTACACACTGTTGTATGTTTCTGATTGATTCTTGGAGTTGCAATATCCACGAACATATAAGGTTGTTTCATACCTAAACTTTTTATTTCATATTCATTTTTTAAAAAAATACATGAATAAAAAATTTGATGGAATGAAATTAGAGATGTCGAAGAAGAAAATAAAAAGAAAAAACACTTAAGTAAATTACAGAGGAATTATAAATAAATATTTTAAACAAATATGAATGATATATATACACAATTCTCTCTATGAAGTCCACTCACAAGGGATGGGACTTAGCATTAGGGAGTGATTAAAAAAGGGGTTGACATGTGTGCATAACATAGTGAATTTCATTGTATGGGTGTCCGATTAGGATCCTATAGAGTTTTCCCCTATCTTTTGGTCGCTTTTCTAGCGATATGTGGGATAGCTGAATAACAAGGTTCTCTCCACGAAATTTTGACTAGGAGTAGCGTGGAAGAAAGATGCTGAGCTGGTGAGTATTCTTTGCTTATCATTTGCCTAGGCAAAGTAACTAGTATTATGCGTTAGATTAGATTCCTCGAGCAAAGTTGTTGAGCTGAAATGTTTGACCGTTCAATTAAGTGATGTCTTCTTAGCTTCTTAGTTGATCCTTTAAAAAAAAACAAAACAAAAAAACAACAAAACAATCCTTAAAATCCAATCCAAATATTAAAAGTTCGGAAGAGTCTATATATTTATTCTTTTAAAGAAAGAAAGCAAGAAGAAAAAGAAAAGAAAAAAAAAACACCCTGAGACTGTAGGGTTTGAAAAAAAAACAACCAAAAGAAGATAACCATCGCCTCTGAGGTCCTGGTAGGCTGTAGGGATTTCCTTGACGGGTGCCCTGCGTCCGATGCCTTGTATCTCTTTGGGGTGGGACCTTTTGGGAAAGAGAATCAATGTATATACTCTTTTGACATTTAAAAAAATTGCCAATTAAACATAAACTTAAAAGAAGAGCCTTGGACACTTAGCAGTTACGAACCATTGGCTGGTTGTTCTAGTAGAACATGGATGGTTAGCAGCTAAACCCTAGGAGTCCTATTTAGTGTTGTAGTATTAGTTTACCTTGTTTGGGTTCTTTGTTAAGTAACGACCTTATCAGTGATGCTATTTCAGAAGCAATATTTTTAGTAGGATAGTAGCGTGGCAATTTATTGCTTAGAGGGATTATTGTTGTTTAGTGGCTCTAGACAGTTTCCTAGTTGGTATATTCTATGCAATGGATGAAGCTCTGTTATGCATTTCAGTGGGGAGAGCGAGTAAGGGAGAATGTTAGTTTGCACAAGTTTTTACATCTTTTCATTGAAACATTTATATTGTTTGCATTTTAATATGACACAAATAAGTATTTTTTCTACTTTTCCAGTGTCTACTAGTTGTCCATGTGCGGTTTTGCAGATCTTGTAGCTGTGCTCGCGAGGACGCTTCGCAATTAAGTGGAGGAGAGTATATTTTTCTTTCAAAGTTGCGTAGCAGTGCTCGTGGTAGCAATGTTCGTGATGCTGGATGTTCGTGATGTAGCTGTGCTCGCGAGGACGCTTCGCATTTCAGTGGGGGAGAATGACAACACCTAAAAACATGCCATTTATTGCAACAATTTTTTGGCAAAACTGTATACAATTGACACCTTATTACTAAATTTTTACATGAATTCAATGCAGATGCGGTGTTCGTTGTGTTGTCTTTGGAGACCGTGTCCTTGCAGTCTGGCCAGGGAATGTCGGTACAAAATTTAATCTTTTGGCCTGTCTACAACCATAAGAAACTCTTATATCTCATTTGCCAGAAATAGGGTATTAAGACCAAGGCTTAGAGACTGTAGGACTTTGCAAAATGAAGTCCTTTGAGCTTATGCAATCCATATTCTTAGAGTCACTAGAAATCGTGTTATTCATGGCAGATTATGTAGTTTTAGGTTATGGTTTAGATCATGGAGGGCAGTTATAACGACTCACGATGCCAACATCGAATGATTACAAACACAGTTTATTTCAACTGAAGATGAGTGCCACTGCATCAATGAAATTAAGGGGTAGTGCATAAGAAAATGCAATAGAGAGCTGAAAGTTCTAATCAGCTATAATGAATCCAATGCCAACATGAAATTATTATAAACTTAATAATGTGTGCACTATCCCTCGGCTTTGCAATCGACCTGAATTGAATAGGTTTCAATGTTGGTCTTATCGTAAATGTGAGTATGCTTGAGGAGATTCTCAAAAAAACTCCTACTCCAAGTCACAACTGGGAGGAGTCGTTTATTTGCAAAAGAAGATGGATGGGGTCTTGACTTTGCCTTAGGGGTGGTGTATGTTGAAGGAAGGAAGGTGATTGGAGGTGGTGAGACGCTTTCAGAAGTATTTCACATAGTGGAATGCATTAAGAAGAAGCGAGTGCATAAGGGTCAAGTGCAATATCTACCTTAATAGGAAGAAACCTTAATAGAAGAAACTTGAAAGAAAAAAAGAAAAAAAGAAAAACGAATGTCATGGGAGAGAAAGGTGGTTGCGATTCGTGTCGTGAAGAAGTGAGAGGGCACAAAGGAGAGGAAGAGAGAGGTATTACTTAGCGATGGATGGCTCGTCCTCTTCCTCACGGCAGCGTCATCGGCTATGAGAGGAGAGATCGGATGCAGAGAGAGTGGATAGCCAGTCGAATCAGGGCGGGGGTGGGCTCCTTTAGGCGGTGGCTACATCATCTTCACTTGGTCTCCCTACAGTCCCACGGCCGGAGCCGTCTAATGTAACAGTTTTCTGTTAGATATAGCAGCGCTGACGGCTAGAGGCAGAGAGAGTTGGAGAGAGGAGAAGCCATCGTGCTGCTAGTATGACCAATATTCCTTGCATTGCAGCATGTGGCTGTGAATTTCTTGTAGGCGCAATACCTGCAAAGCTCGTCATCCGTTCCGTGGAGGGGGAGAGCGGCCGGCTTGCACTTCGAGGCAAAAAGCATCCAGTCCATTGGAATTTGGCAGTCGATTGGTGCTGCACGAAAGTCTAATGATCGTTGGCTGTGAGAGAGAGAGAGATGTTCAATAAAATTATGATTATGATTATGGATATGTCCCTCATCCCTATCGATCAGGTCTCAGCAGGAGGATGCATTAGTCTCGTCATTTTAACAGATATGGAGGAGTAGCAAGGTCTTCTTCCTTTTAGCAGAGAGGCGATATGTTCCACAGACATGGAGGATAAGCATGACTGCTACGCCCTTAGTGCTGCACTCATTCGGGTATCTGTACGCCTCACAAAATGAAGCCTTCGGCTTGTAAGATCAAGTATTGACTCAATCTCCTCTCAATTAGTCTACATTGGGGAAGCTTCAATGCAGTAGCAATAGGTATAGAGCCTCTATGCTTGTATCTGCTACCATGTATAATAATGAAGATGATGAGCAAGAGGAAAGGGGGCGCCATCTTGAGAGAAGAGAGAGGGCCGTTGCTGCGATGGGGGAATGAAGTTGAAGGGGGGCATCAAGATTATCATCGCTGTCAATTTTTATTATCTCCATGATCAGCATCGCAATCATCTCGCCAATCAAGATCATCGCCATGAAGAAGATCATCCTCTCCGTGATCATCATCATCAAATCAAAATTATTTTCTTGATCATTTCTTCCACAATCATTACCATTGCCATATTTTCCGATTCAATTCGTCACCATTCTCTCCATTTCAACGTCATCATGACGGCCATTCGTGGAGAAACGACAGAGAAAGAGATAAAATATATATAAGCTTTCCTAAACCTTTACTTAAAAGGTTGATTAAAAGAATCTCTCCAAGGCCTAGTCCATACGCGCAAGGGAGGGGAGTTACTTTTGGCAAAGTGCGGTGTTAAGTTCTAATGAAGGAAGCAAAGAAAGATTTCTGAGTGAAATATTTGGTAGATCAATATTCCTTAGTTGGATTGTAAGAGGACACGGTCTCCAAGGATGTGACGACGACCCGCGGGTTTTCCAAGTAAGTGTCTAACTGGTTTATCTAAAGTAAATGATATGGCATGATAATTTCTTTAGTTTAATATTTTTAAAATATTTCTTTAAACCTGTTTTCTTATGCTACATGGTTGTTTGCATTTATATGAACTGGTTTTTATTTATTAAAAATCAAAAACAGTCGAAAACACTAAAAAATGACTCAAAATTATCTTAAATAAAATTTTATAAAATTACTGATTGAAAATTTATAAGTTCTGATATTTTTCCTATAAATCCTATGAGTCAAGGAATTTACTGAATTTCTATCAAGATTTTTAAATATGTTTTGTTATATTTAAAAATTAGGAAAGAGTTATATTTAGGAAAAAAGCATAGTTTTCCTTTACGTAAAATGTGTTATTTATTGATATAAACTATGGATTCTTAGTGAAGTATTGGAAACAAAATCTTTGATTTGTTAGTGCATTTTTGGTTGTAAGGGTTAAAGAAAAGAAATAATGATTTAAATAATATTTCACCTAAGAAATGCTTGTATAAAGATATGGTGTTTTGGTTTTGATAAGAGAAATTATATGCGGTGTGAACATTTAGGAAACATGGGAAATTACAAATACAAAGTTTGACAACACTTTATAATGATTTATAATGTTAGGTTGCAGTTATAAAATTTAGTTTAAATTAAAACCAAAATAAAATCAAACAAATTGATGATTGGATGGCATGAGGAAAAGCCTCAGCATCTATGTTAAATTTTTACATGTTATTCATTTTAAAATCAACTTCTTAAATATATGGAGTGGAGGGCTACTAGGATAATTTAAAGAAAACTAAGGGGATATACGGGATTTAAAATGAACGTTGTATGTGAACCATAAGAGTATGGAAGAACTTGTTTTATTCTGGTTGATGTTTAATAATAGAAAAGAAGGAAAGGACGTTATATTCGCAAAATGAATTAAGTATTTAAAAACTAATAAGCAACGACGAAATTTATATACGGAGTGGGAAACGTCTACCAAGGGAGATTAAAATTTAGGGGTTTATGGTACTTCAGAAAATTTGATTTGAATGTTTGTTTAAAATTAAACAAATAAAAAGAATTAATTTTAATCAGGTGGAGAAAAACATAAAAAGGAATTTTAAACGGAGATATACAAATAGATCTAAGAGATCTATATTCCTGAAACAACCTTTCCAAAATCAAACATTAAAAACATTTCCTGGATAAACCGCCACTAGCATGGCAGGAGAACATTATGAGGAGCTGCCTCTGAGAGATGGGGAGAAACCATAGTTATCTTAGGTTTAGCAATTTAGTGCCCAGTATAATTTATTGAAGTTTAGAATCTTTGCAGTTGGACTACTACAAACAACGTTGTAGATTTTAGGGAAGGCTAAGTTAAGTCGAATTAAAACAATTAGTGAAATAATCACTTGTTTAGTGCAACAACTCTTAGGAGTTGGCTTGTTAACCTGGGTAAAAGTGGCTTGGTCTTTGGCCAGTCAATAGAGATGCATGTAGTCTTGCCTGTCACAACACATTAGGAGATACTACAAGAAAGGGAATTATAGACACAGGAGTAGGAGTTAGTGTACTTAGCCATGCAATCCTATAGGCTTGGGGTAACCCATCTATGGAGACCACAAGGTTTAATGTCACATTGGCTAATGAAATGAAGGTCAGACCATTTGGAGTGCTAAAAGACTGGCCCTTGAAGATAGTGGGAGTCCAATTCTCAATGAACTTCATAGTCATGAAGGGAATGGACTATAATATCCTACTAGGCAGACCTTGGATACAAAATGCATGAGTGATAGAAGATTCGAGCAATGGTCTCATATTCTTAGGCAATAGATTGGAGGCTATAAGAGTTGAGATGGACACTTGGAAGACCACTCTAGTCAACCCAGATGTCATCTCTGCTATGTTGAAAGGAGACTCACAAGTCAAAAAATCCAATGGGCCACTAACAAAGTATATCCCTTACCCTAAGGATGAGTGAGATTGGATGCATGTGCTAGCCACCATCAATTTGTCATTCTCAAATGAAGAGGAGGATTATAAAACTGCCAGGGCAACTAGTGAGTCCCAAAAAGTCACATCATCTTAGCTTCTGCCAAAGAGTAGGGTTCCACTATTAGTACCATTCTACATGATGGCCAGGAGCTTTAGTAATCGACTAATACCAATGCACCTACCACACAAGATTCCAATGCTGAACCTACTTGTAAACATAAGAGTGGGCACCGTCATTAAGATTGAGGAAGAGGATAAGGACCAAGTGGCACCTGCATACTTGCACATATCGATCACTAGTCACACAACATATGCTTTTGATGCACTCATTAACGAGGGAGATGACTATAATATCCTTACACACGATCATTGGACTCTCGTTGGTCATAGCCCCAATTACAACCTACCAATGCTAAACTTATGACAACCACAACAGCCTAGAAGCCAACCCTCATGAATGCATCCAAGATCGCTGAGCATTGAGGAGGTCAAATGGGTGCCAAATGACAACCATAGCCACCTAGAAGCCAACCCTTGCAAACCCATGACCATAGAATATCACATCCTAGGCCTAGGAGGCAAAGCTGGCGCTATTGAAGCACAGACTAATAGTCATGCCACAATGGGTACCAAGGACCTATTGCGTTCTCAAGGCTACTACGAAGGCAACAACTAGATTTGGTTGCCCAAGTCTAGGAGTAGTATGCATGCTCCTCAATCCAAGCCCTCCAACCCATCTCCACAAAGCAATGAGCCAACTATGAATGACAAATCCATTGAATTAAAAAGCACCAAATCCATAAAACCTCAACAAGTCTATCAACCAATGTTGCAACCAACTGGCCCTAGGCCATCTCAACCTAACACTTCCAGTGTCCCAACTGCCCCACATGCTGAGAGTAGCACATCAACTGAGCCACAATACCAATCCATCACACAAGTGGATGACAGACATCCCATTGAACAACCTAGAAGATGTACATCAGTAATTGAGCTATCCACATCAACCAAACCCCAACGTCCTCCGCAGTCCTCAAACTCTCCTATAAGCATAGATAGCTACACAGGGGATGACTTAGTCACATGCATTAGATGCTTGGATGCCACATTCACCACACTAGCCATGAACTATGAATGACTAGACTTAGGCCTCCTCGATGAGAAATTAACAATGGAAGTGTGCTCCTTGTCATGCACTTGGGAGGACTATGAGATTGTGTTCCTCAAGATTCTTGAGGTAACTGAGGATAGTAAGATCTCTCAAGAGCAAGCTTACACACAACAGCTGATCACATCCTATCACAAAGGAAAAAGTCTTTGCAATAAGCTAGGAGCGAGAAGACCTGACAAAGCTAGCTGACTCTGACTCTTTCTTTTTGTGAAATTGGTATGCTCTGAATCTCCAATAAGAGGGTTGCCAAATCATGACCAATGCCAAGCAGAGATGCACAATCAAAACTACTAAGTAAGACCCTACTTATGTGACTCCTACCACCTCGTTCAAAGTCTTAGTGGCCATCACGTGCAAATGACCTTTAGAGGAATGTGTCATGGCCCACTCCTATTTTGATCAAATTCTGATCGAGGAAGAACTACATATTGCTAGCAAAATGAACTCCGGTGACTTCCTCACTGATGTCCTGATCTACATTACACATTAGACATTAGACCCCATGACACGGACCATCACACCGACTTGGAGTATAACCCAAACTTCTACGATTAGCCCATGATGAAGTAAATCACATCAAGCATGCATGGAATCAAGATGGCAGGCAAACTTATATTCTCAGAGGAAGAGCACAACAGATACCGATGGATTGACCACTGAAACACAAGTCTACAACCAATTGAAGTACTGTAGCATTAGCAATTTGGAAGAGATGGTAAACAAGGAAGAAGCGGTGAGATAAATAGTCAACTAGTGAAATCTTTGCAGATACTTAGAGAAGGTGGGCCAAAATATCAACCACCGTAGATGCACGGAATTCCTGAGAACCTTTGACACAAGAAAGAACAGTGGCACATTAACTATTAGGAAGGAAGGCTCCCCAAAAAGAATAAAAGTTGTGCTTAGCCCAGAGATAGTGGAGAAGGCCTTAGGGTTGGCCAAGACACAAGGGAAGAGATTGAAAATGGATGTTTATAGCATGTTGAAAATTCTCAAGACAAAGGTTCACACCAATGATGGAATCAGTCTAGTAGACATCCTTGACCCTACCATCCAAGTATAGGCAAGATGGTGCATGCCCTATTTTCCAGTCACTGATACAATACCCTCATGGCTTGGATTCTAGTGCCGATGCATGAAAGTATTACAATAGGGGCCCTAGATGAAGTAAACATGAATTCCTATGTTCATAAGATGATTGAATCATTAGCCACCGAGGCATTATCATCGCACTAGAGACCTGCAGGAGGGGAGTCACCAGCCCCACAATGGAATCGAACCAAAAAATGTATGCATCAAAAGCATCCCTAATAGGGTTTGGGGGGTTTTGACCACCATCATCCAAGAAATAGTGGTGGGAGAGATAGGAAGAAAAGAGGAAGTAGGGGAGACTCATCTCCAACCCACGAACATCACCTCTCCCTAGTCCCATAAAGCCCATCAACATCTCCAAAAGCAAGAAAGGTGGGAAACAAATAAGCAAGCAAGCCAAAGAAAGAGAAGGTAGAGTGAGCCTCAAGAAAGAAAGGAGTTCAACCCTGAGCTCAACAACAACATGAGGAGTCTAGTGGAAGGACTGTGAGTGAGTAAGGCGGGAAGGGTTCGCTCCCATCAAGCCAGGGGGAGCAGAAGAAAATCTTGTTGAAAATCCTAAGCAAGAAGAAGAAGTAGGAAGAAGAGGAGGAATGCCTACAAAAGACAGAAGAAGAATCCGAAAGAATGAAGGAAGGACGAAGGAAGAAGTGACAAGAGAGGGAGGAAAGGCTAAGGAGAGAAGAGGATGAGAAAATGGCCCTTGCCACCATCAGGTTGTTGGTCAAGCAACCCTCCCATGTGGAAGATCTAGCATAGGTGATGCACCTAGGACCAGCTCCGCAACAGCAGAAGCGGCTAGAGGACCCATGGTGGTGGAAGGCAAAGGGAAGGCCCCATTGGAAAGAACTGCCCCCATCAGTCATGGTCGCCACCACTACTACTACCCAAGAAACCATGGATGCCACTGAAACAAAGCGACGTGATGACTTAGGTGTTAATACCTAGTCGACAAAGTCTAGCACTAGCACCTTGGACCAGCACCTAGCGAAGAAGCTCCAATAATAGGGACAAAGAGACCTGCTACCATGTGGATGTAGAATCTAGAAAGGATCCAAAGAAGTCCAAGGTCAAAGAATCCATGATGTCTATACCATTGGCCATGCTAGTAGCAACCAACTATGATGAATATGTGTAGGAGCTCCTAGGCCAACTTGAAAAGATGAAGGAAGATAGGAAGGCTACCATGGTAGAATTAGAGAAGGAAAAGGATGTGTTCGCTACCTACCAACTAGAGAGAAGACAAACAGACCTAAAGGAAGAATTAGAAGCAAGGAAGAGAGTGGAGGTGGAGAAGGAAGAAGCAAGTGCAAAAGAGCCACAAGTGGAAAAGATAGAGGAAGAAATGGGGCTAGAAACAAACTTCTCAAGCCTCATATAAGGGCAAAAGGATATGGAGGAGCAATTTGAGCAATTAAAGAACCTAGGAGAGGAGCTCATCGAGGAACTGAAGAGGGTGAAAACACAAGCCCATGTAGAGTTCTAAAAGGAGAGGAGGGAAAAAGAAGTACTGTTGAAGGAATTGCAAGAGGTTAAGGTCCAAAAGGACAAAGATTCAACTAAAAAAATGCTAGAGGTAGAGAATCGACTCCTTGAGACTCTTCAAGAGCAGAACGGCTAAATGACGAGTTGAATCACCACAAACATGAAAGGAAAAGATGCTATCAATATGAAAATAACAAGAAGAGGTTGTGACAATGCTATCACAAGAGCTGCCTGTTGAGTCAAGGCATGATGGAGGAGAAGGCCAAGGCTTGGGAAGGGCAGAACCTTGGAAGGGTCAGGAACCTAGCTGAGTGCCTTGCCCTAGCAAAAAGTAGGAGAATCATGGCATAGGCAAGGCCAAAGAAATAAAGGCAGGGCTATAGGTTTAGCAATGCGCCTTCCTCAATACTATACTTCATGTAACTCAGGCCGAGGATGATGCCCCTGTGGAAGGGATAAAGAGGAAGCCATCAAATATGGGCTCCAAGGACCAGCACTAGCCCAAATCTGGCACAATGAAGGTAATTTTTGCTACAAGCGGGGCTCTCGATAGAGGAGTTAGAGTACTCAGAATTGAAGAATAGGAGCATCGAGAGCTGCTAGCCGCAAGAGCTCTAGGCAGAGCCAGCAAGGGACAGAGGGTCTAATTTTGAGCAACATGCCAAGACAGAGGCATAGTGTGGTGAATAGAGCCCTCCATCACCTCTATCAATAGAAGCAAAAGGCCAAAAAGAAGAAGATCATGCCACTACAAAAAATAATCATCGAGGCCAAAAGAAAATGCAGAGAGTTGGCTAACTTCACTAGGAGAAGATTTAATGCCACACCACAAGACATACCCGAGGTCCAGATGCCACAAAATGAGGAAAAAATGCTTATCAATAGGGCACTAGAATTAAACCATTGGGAGTAGAATGGGTGCATGCCATTTGATTTTGATTTCTTCTACCCTTCTACACTAAATTGAGTGCTACCCCCTCTAGTGGTTGAAGGAGCCATCTAGGTTGTGAAGAGGCTAAGGAAGTGGTGACTAGATGAAAGGTCAAGAAAACCCACATTATGAAGAAGAGAGCTTGTGAGGTACTAGGAGGATAAGGTCATGGAAGAGCCAAGAAAGGTCAAAGGCTATGAAGCCCAACTTAAATGGCACCAAAGAATCTGGGACACTAATTTTGAGGCATGGGTGACTTTTTGCAACACCCTACCATATGAAAGGGAAGACCCCACATACCTGCCTTACCCAAGGTGCCATGGTGTGGATTTTGACTAGGGGAAGCATGGCAAGTATGGCTTTCCTTTTATCTATAACATCATTGCTAACAATCATCATGAAGAATGCCTGACCTTTGTAGCACAAGATCTTTGACCTTCCATTACCCACTTTTTGGATAAGTTCACAGCATGCCCTGACCCCACTTTTCTTACCACTTGTAATTACCTCTGGCTCTTGAAAATTCTACTAATACAAAACTAGTAGCCCAAGAAGAGCACCGGAAACCTCTCTATTTTGATACCAATGTAGGGATAGATGTCTGTGTAATGAATAGCCTAATATTAAGGGTTGTTCTCTTGCCAAATTTTTGCATGAGCCTTTTAGAAGATATGAGTGATAGCAAGTTCTCAAAATGTAATCATCCTTTCCTCTCTACTACCCCTCTCAATGTAAGAATCAACCAAAAGGGATACATGCAGAGCCATGCTTTCCTTAGCAAATCTTTTAGGCCACCTCAACATGTAGCTACTGAAGAGTATTAGGATGATGTCTAGAGTGCTCTCTCCCAATGTATCTAAAAAAAAGAAAAAAAAAAGAGAGAAAACAAGGAAAGGATCCACACAAAGCAAAAGGAAAGGAACAAAGATCTTTCCTAAGTAATATCAGAGTGCCACAAACATTGCACCTAGAGGCCCTCAAGTTAGGTGTGTTCCATGTCCTCGGCTGGCCTTGTGCCTCTAAACCCCTATCCCCTTTTGTTCCCCCACTTTACACACTTAGGGAGCATCAAGAGTAGGTCACACCTAGGGAGGTCACACTTGCCTATAATTAGACTTGTCTCCCTAAGTCACACCTATACCACCTCCCCTGTACACAAACTGGGCCCTCAAGTGTGGAACAATACCACACACTTCCCTAAGGTTTGACCCAACTCCCAGTTTCATTGGTACGGACACCATGCATTACACAATGAGGTAGATATACCCCCATGTAGTGCACTTTCCTTTCCTTTTTCAGGTACACTCAACAATGGCAATCAACCACCGACATTAGAGGCCCCCACTACCCAATCAAATCTATTATTGGCCTCTGCAATCTATCATCCAATTTTGATGCTTCTTCTCCCTATCCAATCTCTCTAAAGCTCCATCACAGACACACATGGCAACCCTTCACCCACCCAAGCCCTCATCGACAAGTGCAACAAGTGCCATGGGAATGGCACTCGGCTAGGAAAGGGTAATGTTAACCCCAGTGCAAAGAAAGTAAAAAGAAAATTTAAAAGACGTAGTGCAAAGCGAAAAAAGACAGCTCCGACTAAAGAAGTAGGTGAAAAAAAGGCCAAAGGCACAAGGACAACCTAAAAAGTTCAAGAAAAAAGCGCAAAATAGAAAATGCGAAGTTGTGAATATGTCCAAGCATTTTACTCAAGTTTAGGAAGCGGATGTGAAAAATCCTCTTCAAGAGGCCATGGTATGGTTTATGCTTATAATAAATGGAAAAATAAATTAAATTAGTAGTTTAGTAAAATGCAAGTTTTAGGAGGCCATGAAAACTTTAGAGGCAGGGGGGAGCTCTAGAGAAAGTGGTGGATGGAAGAATAGAGACTCTAGCAACTCTAGTATTGTTTGTCATTATTGTGGTGAAACAAGTCATATTGCATCCTATTCTTATACAAAGGAGGATAATATATACAGTAATAAATTGCAGCAAGGAAATTATGCATCATCTTCACGACAAAATGAATACAAAAATGAGTGTATTTGTTATGTACCATATGATGAATGCTGTTACAGGAAAGGAGACACATGATGATATATGGTATGTTGATTCAGGTGCATCTAATCATATGATTAGTCATGTTGAATTGTTTGGAGAGATGAAAGATTTACAAAATCTAGGTTATGTATAGATGGGTGATGGTTCCTACCACCCAATTTCACACATTGGAAAAGCTTCATTGTCCCTGCATAATGGGCCGACAAAGAGTCTATCAGATATATTACATGTGTCATCCATCACCAAGAATTTAGTATATGTTGACCAAACGGTAGAGCAAAGGTTGCAAGTTTGATGATTTAATGCAAAAGGCTCCTTTGTCGAAGATTTTAACTATAATTGTAGGTTGGTCACAAAAGGAAGTAGAGTTGGCCGCATGTTCACTTTAAATACTAGAATTCATGCTATGAGTGCTATTATATATGCTAAAGGTAAAGGCATAGTTGTAGACATTGAAATGTGACACAAATGTATTGGATATGCAAATATGCAAAGGCTAAATTAATGTAGTCCAAAGGGTTGGTTACAAGGTTATCTATTTTTAGAGTTTCACAATTTTATAAAGTGTGTGAAACATATCAGTTTAGTAAGCAGACAATACAACCTTTTTCATTTAATAGAGATCTGAGTAGAAATATAGTTGATGTTGAATGCAAATGTTTCGGGACCTACACAAAATATATATCTTAGTGGGGCAACAAATATTTTGTCATGTTTATTGATGATTGTTTAAGGTATCTTTCATGAAGGAAAAGAGTGATGTATTTGAGCACTTTACTATTGAAACAAAAACAATCTTGGAAGTTAAGTACTTTTTATTACTAGCCTCATATTGTGTATTAAAATACGTTACTATGCGGTTTTTCTCATTTCACTACATATCTAAGAATATGAAAATACTTGTAAAATTTGTCAATAGAGAGTGGTGAGAAGGGAAAATGAGAATAAATGTGCTAATTTTTTTATCTTTTTCATATGTATATAGGTCAATTATTTAGTATAAGGAAGATAATAGCATGGGTTTTCTCGGTGCTATCTTCTACATCGATGCAATACTATGGTGAAAAGCATGAAAATATATGATTGTGCACATAGAATATGATATTGTTTTTCTTTTTTTTTGTGCACTTTAGAGTATTCCAACTTGCATGGAAAGAGCACAAAAGCATAGTATCGAAATAAACCTCCTAGATACATAGCAATTGCTTGAAAAACCTGGTGATCCACATGGAGTGGAAGAGAATCCCTAGACGTAGATTAGCACATTTATTTTTGGGAGAAAGATTATATGAGGTTATGAAAAGTATCTTGAATAATAAATATCAAGAGAGAAGTATTTTATGATGTCTTATATGTTTTAGACAATGCATCCTAGGGCCAATCCCTGGGGTGTAGGAGAGCCATAGAGAGACCACACTAGTTGGCTGGGGGGTTGCCCTTTCTGTATGTGATTCTAGGTGAGATAGTCATTTACGTATGGAAAATTCATTTGCTTGGAGTTGAGAGGGATAATTAGTTGGACTATAAACCAAAATTGCATCTACAAATGTAGTAGTTAGAACAATCATTTGTAGTACCTAGATGCTTGGTCGTTGTGAGGCCATGTGGGTTGTTTGCAATGTTTAAGAGCCTACTAACTAGAGCTGCAACTAGAGTCACATGCCCCTTTTTGGTCTCAATACTTACTCCTTCAAGATTTCTATTTATGCAAGGATTACTTTGGATCCATACATCAGTTACAACTAAAGATGCTTGTACAAAATTCTTCAATACATCCTAAACACTTTAAATTAGGTCTATCAAGCCATTATTTGCCATCTTACTTTTTTTAAAATTGGGGTAAAGGCCAATGACCAAAGGATAGTTGCATAGCCATTGTACTAGTATACACTATATAGTCATATAATATGAAGATAATGAAGAATAAAGACTTCTAATGTGCTCTCTCTCTCTCTCTCTCTCTCTCTCTCTCTCTCTCTCTCTCTCTCTCTCTCTCTCTCTCTCTCTCTCTCTCTCTCTCTCTCTCTCTCTCTCTCTCTCTCTCTCTCTCTCTCTCTCTCTCTCTCTCTCTCTCTCTCTCTCTCTCTCTCTCTCTCTCTCTCTCTCTCTCTCTCTCTCTCTCATTGCATTGAACCCTAAGGCTTTAACCTTAATAGCACCTAACCCTTTTTATGCCTAAAGAGGATTCAAATAGTTCAATAAAACCATTTTTACATTGAAGAATTCTTGCGATGGATACTTTGGAGTTGGATTCACACTCACAATTCCAATGAAGTGGCTCAATCTGAACCAACTTGCAAAAGAGTATTTTCATATTATAGAATATTAGAACCATTTATTATATGGGCTAGTTCTTGAAACTATCTTCACACTATGGAAGACCAAAACTAGTTATTTTGAAAACCCAATCTAGACATATTTTGTTTTCAAGTGATAAAACCAATTGCATTGGATGACAAAAAGGGCATTGTTAGTTGCTACAGATGACATTATATGTCAAGATTGGATTCTTGATTCAAGTGTACCATTTCATGTTACTCCTCATAAATTTTAGTTTGCTACATGTGATACTAGAAGAAAGGCATGTGTATGCTTGAAAATGGCATTGCTTGTAGCATGGTTGGAGTGGGAGACATGTACTTGGTTTCTACTTTGTCGTTAGGAATTAGGAGACATGTACTTAGTTGTTGCTTTGTCCTTAAGAATGTCCATCATGTACCAAAAAACTTGAATAAAAGTTTGATAAGTATTGGATTGCTGGCTAGTTATGATTATCATGTTGTATTTGGTGATCATGCATGGAATATATACAAATAGTCACTTGTAGTTGCTAAAGGGTCAAACTATTCTAGCACTTCGTATTCTTTGCATGTATCTAGTGTGAAAAGACCACATTGTAGATCTCACTAAATAGCCATATATGTCACTTTGGTATTGCCATCTAGGGCATATGTCAATCATTGGAATGAATCTTCATTCTCATTTGCGCTATCTTTTGCCTTTCAACTTTTCTAATCTCCAAATATGTAAGCATTGTGTATATGATAAACAAACTAAGAGTATTAGCACTAGAAAATATAAATAATTTGAACTGCTATGCAGTAATGTATGTGGATCTATGCCTAGTATTTCTTTGGAAGGAGCATCTTATTTTGTGACTTGCATCAATGATGCTACCAGAAAAGTATGGGCATTTCCTATTCATAAGAACAATGATGTATTTGCATTAGGGGAGTTTTGAGGTCTCAAAATATCCTTGTAAGAGATCTTAAAAAGAGAAAATATTCTTTTTAGGGGTGAGGGAGGTGAGAATCATTTTTTAGCTTTTTTAAAAATCTACTTTTTTTTAATAATAACGTATCAGAAATCATGGAATATCATTATCATAGCATTCTCATAACTTGCATCGAACCTAAAACTTTGGGTCTCCATAAAGGCGACAATGATTGGCCCAATAATAATCCTACCTTTTCATCATAAAAGTGCCAATGGATACTTGATTTGAATTTTTTTTGACTTGTAATTGCTTCCTTCCATCCTCATTTCCTTCTTCCTTTTCATCATGAAAGTGCCAATGGATACTCAATTTGAATTTTTTCGAATTTTAGTTGCTTCCTTCCATCCTCATTTCCTCCTTCCTTTCTCCTCCTCCTTGCTAGTTTCTTCCTCATTCTTCTTTTTCGAATTCACGTAGTTTTCTAATACTGATCTTCAAATAACATCATTAGTTATTGGTCAATCATCTAATGGTCTTTATATAGTTGGTAAAAAAACTCTTTATCATCTTCATATGGAGTCAAAATGTGAGTATGAATTGACCATAAAATGAACAAAACTCGACAGCATTTCAGAGTCTATGAAGCATGTGTGGAGATTTGGAGGAAAGAAAAAACTTGATATTTAGTTATTCCCAAACTCACTAATATTGTGTTCCAAGAAAAAATAGGCCTTAACTAGACTCACATGAGCTGACCAGACTACTAATACCCTCTCTCAAATTATGGGTCATCTGATATAATAGAATGATACAATGATAATAACTTAGATACTCAAATAGTGGGTGATGAAGCCACCATCAAGGTACCTTAGAGAGAACCTAAGTGTCGATGTCAAGCGCATATTGATGAGGTTTATTGGTGATAGCTATAATGGTTTTTAAGGATATAACTCCATCTTATTTGTAGAGAAAGATATTTTGAGATTGGAAAATTGCTTATTTTAAAAACATAGAGAGGAGTTGTTGTGCATGAAAGTAAGTTAACATAGTATGTTTTTTGTACTTATAAGTAGCAACAAATTAAGAAAATAGGTCCTAGAAAGGATGTCTCTTCTAGGAAAGTCCCTGTAAAAAGCAATAGCTTTTTTGTATTGGCTTGAAAATGCTCTTATATGTAATGATGATGAAAGTAAAGAGATTTGCTTCAATAACTTTGCATTGTATATTCTTCTTTTTCTCCTTGATATCTACAAAAGTTTTTAACACAAATGTTTATCATTAAAGAGGTTGAATCAAATATGGATCCATTTTCCATCATTTTGAAATGAATTAGAGACCAGCATGGATGTGATCTGAGAGCTTAGACACCTTATTGAACGTTGAATTTCTATATCCATGGTTGAGAGAGAGAGGAAGAGAGAGGAACAAGTCAAAGGAGGGAAAAAGAGGAGAGGGAAGTTTGAAGCATCAAGATTTTTTATGATTTGAATTTAGATTCAATCATGATTATCATACAATCACGATCATGTCATTGATGTGAAATGGACAAGACCCTATGCCATTAATGTAAAGGCTACTGCTACTATGATTAAAAGGATAAAAAATAGATATTCAAAGTAATAATTTGTCATTATAGTTATTTATATATTTTTAAAAGTATTTTTTAACTTTTTAAAATAAAATTTATATTATAGAGGCTTTACTCCTATTGGTCTAGAGCTCTCTCTCCCTCTTTGTAATCTAAATGGCATTTTTGAGACCTCAAAACTCCCCCTAATGATGCATTTCAAAAGTTCTTGGCTTATGCAAACTTCACTGATATGTGTAGTCCTAAAAGGAATACCAAGATTCTAGAATAGGTGTGGTTTGGTAAGAAATGCTCTTACATTTACTTATAGCAATTTTGGCCAAGGGCTTTAAGTAAGAGAAGGCTATAAAGTTTGATGAGTTCTTCTCACTAGTGGTCAAGATGACCACCTTTTGTACAATGCTTGCATTGGTTACTAAGGAAGATATGGAGCTTGTGTAGATGGACATCAAGACAGCTTTGTTGTGCAGGGATTTGCATGAGGATATTGATATGCAATAACTAGAAGGCTTGGTTGTGAAAGGCAAGGAATAATTGGCATGCATGTTTCACAAGATCTTGCATAGATTAGAGCAAGCTCCTAATAAGGAATGGTAGCATAAGTTTGATGTCTTCATTAGGTCTCAAGGATAAACTAGGAGTAAGAAAAATTATTTCTTATACACACAAAATACTATGGATGGTAGCCTTTTGAACTTGATCCTTTGTGTCAATAAAATGCTCCTTGCTAGAAAGTGACTCATGAATATGGATGCATTGAAGAAAAGGTTGTATGAAACCTTTTAACTTGAAGGAATTGGAAAATGAAAGTCGTATTTTTGACATGTGGATTATGAGAGGTAAAGACAATAAACTTGTCTATCTGTCTCAAAAGAAGTACATTGGAAAGATACTTGAGAATTTCAATATGGAGAGGATGAAGGCTATCAATATTCCATTGCCTTTGTATTTTAGCTTAGATCTATTGGAATAGGAGCAAGGACGCACTATCTTTTCACCATGGGAAGAACTCTAAGAGGTACTCAAAGACTACTTGTGGGAGCTTTCGCTCAACCGCCAAGACCCACGGACCGCTTATTGTTTCAAGCGTTCCAAGCGAGCTCTAATGGCTATCTCTCGCCTAGCCGATGCGCCGTTGATCCTACGAGTGTAGTGAGCTTACCTTGATGCCCGATCGAGTACCCTCCTCTCTCTTGCACTCTGGTAGCTCCACAATTCTTGATGCTAGCTCAAGCATCCTCAAGCCTCCTCCATCTCCAAGCTCCATCCTCCATAGCCGCGCACACAAGAGAAGAGAAGAGAAGAGAAGAGAAGAAGAGAAGAGGAGATGGTGAAGAGCTTCACCCTCTTGATCCCTCACTCTCACACACACTCACTCCCTCACACTCTCACACTCCCTCTCTCAAGAGCACATACAAGCAAGAAGGAGAGAAGAAGAGAGGAAGAAGAAGACTCTTTTTGCCACACACCAAAGAATGAGCTTCTCATTCACTTTTCAACTTTATATACAAAGCCCTAAATCCTTTTTGGGCGATCATCCCATTTTCCCTCTTTTACATGGCCAGCCGTAGCTAGGCCCTTTTTCCCATTTCCCACCATTCTAATTTATCCTATTCCCGGCTAATGCTTACACTTTGCACAGGAGCAAGCCTGGCACTCTTTTACAAAGATTCGGGGGCGCTTCCGCATTTTAATTCTTTTGTTGCCTCGGGCCGACACCGAAGATTTCTGAGGGTCATGCCCGAACATTTGAATTTTTCACGGACTGGCTACCGGTCAAGGCATCTTTTTCTGCTTTTATCCTGTGCCTTTTTTGCTATTTCCATTTTTTCCATTTTCCACTCCTCTATGCTGCGGGAACACGGTAACATTACCCCCCTCCTACCCAAATGCCAGTCCCATGGCACTGTGGTGGGACGTAGTGGCTAGTTAGGTCGGCTGTTAGGCGGAACAGGTAGGTGGGTGGTTGGGGACGATGACCAGGAAAGATTCAGGCGTGCTTTAGGCTCCATGAAGATACTCGACATCTTTCACCCTGTTGTGGCGCCCCTTATGTAGCCGGTCATCTTTTGAGTATCAAAAATGCTTGAAGCAATAAGCAATCCCTTAGGAGGATGGTATTGGAGGGATTTATTCTGGAGAAACCCCCCGAACGTTGTTTGTCTTGAAAACCTGTGGCTTTGATTGAAGATCCTTGTCTTTGAGTTGAAAGTCTTCAGTTTGAGTTGAAGGTCTTCAGGCTTGTGGAATCAATAAGCGATCCATGGTTCTTGAGGTGTTGGGCATGGATTTTCGGATGATGAGGTTCCAAGATCTATGCCAGTGGCAGTTCTACCTTGACTTGCTTCGATCATGGTGGCCATCAGCAGGAAAATAGCTGGATGTCGGCGCATGAAAAGAAGTTTGGGTCATTAAAGGGTGATGTGGTTGATCTTCTTCCACGGGTAGCCATTTCTTGAGAGTCGAACATAACATGCAAGGAAAGTTGTGCACTCTCTAAGGGGTGTGTCTGTTCACCGTGTAGTGCGTGATGCTCGTGGCAGTGGAACTAGGAGATGGGTCTAACCTTGGGTAAGCCCTTGGTAACGTCCCACACTTGAGGACCTAGTTCGTGCTTCGTTGGAGGTGCGGTGCGAGTCTTAGGGTGACAGGTCTGAAAGTCCTGCCCTTGATGTGCCCTAAGCGTGAAGTGGGGGAGGGGGCTAGGGAGAACCCTAGGTGCAGTGACTGCGGTGCTTCCTCTTCTTTCTTTCTTTTTTTTTTTTGAAATGATACATAGGCCTAATTGTCTTGATCGGAATGAGGAGGAGAAGGGGGTCAGATAGACTTGCTCAAAAACTGGTGACTTTGCATGTAATCTTTCAGATTCATGCATACATGAAGGGAGGTGGTGGAGAGGAAGGGGTGGTTGCATCTAGTGAATTGGCTGTCGTTCATGTCTTCTAGGAGGGCTAGGCAAAAAGATTGAAGGAGACTAGCCCTCATCATGAGACGAGCCATGGCACAGTTATCTATAGCGTTAGGGTCAAAGAATAGGGGAGGCAGGCCACGCTCTTGTGGAGTCGGGTCCTGCTTAAGAAGTAGCCTAAGTAACCTAAGATAATTACAAGTGGTTATAAAAGTGGGGTCAGGACATGAGGAGAAGTCCGCCAGGAAGCGCATCATAGACTCGTCTAGGCTTTCTACGGTAAAAAGAAGGGCGTGCTAAAAGGATACTACAATGGAGTTATAGATAATGGGAAAGTCATACCGCCCATGGAGGGTGGCATCAAAATCTACCCCTACCCTTCGAGGGTACGCCATGTAGGTAGGGTTGTTCCGCTCGAATGGCATGGTATTACAAAACGCCATCCAGGCGAGCATGCTTATGTCGCATACTCGCCTCCTCCACAGGGGTTGGCTCTTGTAGTTTTGTACAGTGTGGGGGATTTCAAAAACCTTATCTTGCCAGTAGTTGGCCGCTTCTATGCCCCAAGAGGTTGGGGTCTTTTCCCGCTCTTCCAGCCATTTTTTCCCCAACCGACCACCAACCGCGATCACCTCATCCATCACTTTGAGTGGCAGGACCCTCCGCAGACTGTTGGGTAGGAGGAAACTGAAGGGGAATGGATCCTTTCCTAGTTCCTGTACCTCCCACACCACCAGTTCTGCGTGGAATCCTGTGGGAAGATCATCTGGGCATGGAGGGAGAGGCGTGAACGATAGCATGGCTAGCTTGGCTCTCAGTTTTTGTCTGGCCTCCTCCACCAGCTTTTTGTGTCTCTCTTTAGAGATGGCTTGGATCCCCTTGTGGCGGTTCTTGGGCCTGCGGCGAGGGGGGTTGTGGAACTACGTCTTTCCTAAATCGATTCATATCGATTTCCAGCTCTGCTTCTTCTCCCTACCGTTCTGCGTGTGCTGCTTCTTCCTCGAATCCGAGGGTGTCTATCTCCTGGGGGGCTAGGCCGGCCAGCATTAGGTGTTTTCGCTGTTCATCCAAACTCAGCCTAACCTCCGCAGGTAATGGTGGCATCTGTAGTCCAGCGTGTAGAGCTCTTCTTGCCATGCCGAGCTTTCTTTGCATTGCCTCCAGTGGCTCTCCTTGCACTGCATGCTTGGCGTCCAGGATAGTATCGAGGAAGGCCTTCTGTTGAGTGCTGAAGGCCACTTGGGCTGCCTCCACCTTACTCTCTGCGATGATTTTCTCCTTTTCTGTCAGAGCAAGGTGCCGCGCCAGTGTCTTCACCCTCTTTTTGTTGTGCGCAACCCACTCCTCTGCCCTTTTGTTCATTACTTCCAATCCCTCTCCCTGTCTTAAGGTCAACATCATGATTTTTTGCTCATAATCCTCTAGTTCCCTGACTAGCCTGTCTTGCTCTCCTCTTTCAGAGGTCAGCTGATCTGTTAGAGTAGGCGCTTGAGTTCCTCCTGCTGCTCCTCCATGCCTCGTTTTCTTTCTTCATCCCTGGCATTCAGCTCCGTCACGAGTGCATCAATCTGAGCAAATTGCGCAGCAAGCTCCTGGTACTGCACTATTAAGAGCTTGTGCTCTCTTTGCATGTTTACTAACTCTTGAGTCTCGTTTTCGAGCAGCTGCCTCCAGTGTTCCTCCCTCTCCTTCCTAGCCTTCAGTTCTTGTCTCAGATCTACAATCTCGCGCTGCTGCAAGGCTATCATTCTTGTCTTGTCCAGCTAGAAGGCGGCCACGGTTTCCTTCTCGACTGCCAACTTAGCCACGGCTATCTTGCATTTCTCCTTCACTCTCTCCGATTGGGAGAGCAGCTCGATGACGTATTCATCGTAATTAGCCGGTGACATCATCGTTGTGTGAATGGGCGAGGTTGAGGCTTTGACTTTTTGCTTTTTGGGCTCTTGCCTAGACTTTGCATCCGTGGCTGGCCTCTTCTGTCCTGTGGCCGTAGTCTCCGTGCTCTGCCCCTGGCCCATCTCCTTGTTGATGAAATACTGCATCCACACCATGAAGTTTGACACATCTGCGCTAGTGGGGATGCTGGGAGTGATGGTGGTGAGTTCCGCGGAAGGCACTAGGAGGGTAGGGATCAGATGGAGTGGGGCCTTGCCCTTGCCTTCAGGAACTGAAGGTGGCACAAACTTTGGCACCTGTGTGCTAGACCCTGGCCCCTCTTCTCTGTGCGGGCTCAAGTTCCTTAGTTCATCTGCTCGGCACTGTTGTTCAATGGACCAGCGGGTGGCTTCCGCCAGGTCCTCTTCCTCCTTTCTTCGTAGCTCCTCCTCTTCCTCATCCGCTTTTCTCTTCCTTTCCTCCTCCCTTTTTTTCTGCTCCTCCTTCTTTTTCCCTCCTTTTCTCCTCTTCAGCTTCTTGTTTTGACGCCTCCTTTGCTTTCTGTAACTCCTCTTTTTCCCTCTCCTCCTGTCTCTTTGTTCTCTCTCTCTCCTTTGCTTCTCTCAGGGATTCCTTCTTCGCCCTTTCCAAGTCTTCCTTTTCCTTCTTCCTGCCTTCGTCATTCTTCTTCTTCCTCTGCGTCGCCTTCTTCTTCGTTGTCCTGATTGTCTTCTTGCTAGTCTACCCCTCCCCTTCTTCTTCTGTTTCCGTTCTGTCGGTGGACCTGTCTTTGTCCTGGCGAGGAGGCGACCTCTCCGGCGTTTCTCCTTCTCCCTCCTCTGCCTCCTATGCTTCCTTTACTGCCTCCTGAATGAGTGCAGTCAAGACTCTTCCATATCCGATGAAAGAGGCCTTGGAGGAGGCTTTCTTCCTTTCCGTTACCTTAGAAGCCGGAGATTCTCCTCCTGTTGGTGCACCTCCCAGGACTAACACCTTGGCCGCTTGATCAATCGTCTTCCGCACGTACCCATTCCAATCCACCTCGTCTAGGGTGTGGGCTGCTACATTCTCTAGCACTGGCACGCTAATTCGATGCATTAAGTAATTGTAGCATTGGTTGGAGAAGAGCACGTGCACCAACTTGGCTTGCAACCTGGCTTCTGTGTCAGGGATGTCCTGGATACTTATGCCGTCGTTCATGAGCACCTCTTCCTTCTTCATTTTCAGCAAGGCATAAACATCCCTTTTTTGTCTCCTTTCTGTCCTTGGTACCAATCCCAAAGCCTTCTCCACCAAGGCTGGATCCAACCGAACTTGCACCTGCTTTGCACCCTCTCCTCGGCCCACTGTTACGATGCCACCTTCTTGGTCCGGGTTGTATGTTTTGAGGAATTCTACGCATTTTAAGTGATCCGGCTCTTGCGAGAATTTTTCCATATACTTTGTAAGGTTGCATTGTTCCACTACCCTCTTGGCTGCTTCCTCCTTGGCCACCACGACTTCGATGTTGTGGATGGTTCGGAACTTGAGCTGGCCAAAGGCGCGGTTCTCTAGATGGATGCGATACTGCTCCCTTTCCTCATCTGTGAATGGGAGTCGATGGGCACGGTCTTGCTGCGACATTTTCTGCTCCTACCATAATTCGTAACTTTCGTTAGCATTTTCCACATATCACTTTGCTGTTTATGTGAGAATAAAAACTCTTGAATGAATTTTTTAGGAAGCCATTTTTCTCATACTATATGCTTATGCTTTTCACTATCTTTACTTTACTGTACCCCCTTTTTATTCATTTCCTATCTGATTCTTTTCACCTTCACCACGTACCCACATACCCCCTCCTCTTCTGGCTTAGAAAAGAATCCTTCCTAGGATTGGGGGTTAAAAGGTGAAGGGCTTTGGGCCTGTTGGGGTAGGAGTTACGTGTGAAGAAGCCACGTGTAGAATTTTGGATTGTATTCCAGTTGAGCATGATGATCAAGAGCAGACGGTTGGATGGAGACTTGGGAGATGTAGGTCAAGACATCATGAAAGAGATCTCCAGTATTAAGGCGGCTGGCAACATGTAATTCCTCTTCTGTGAGGAATTGGTCAATGTAGGGGTGAGCGAGCACATGGTCGTCTAAATGCTAGTTACGGGTGATGGCCAAAACCCTAAACGAGATAGGTGCCACATAAGTAGGGTCATATTCGATGGTTTTAACTGCCCTACGTTGCTCAGCATTGGTCATTATCCAGCAAACTTTTTTCTCCCATTGGATTCTCATAGCAAACCATTGTTGCAAGAATGATGGGACCTAAAACGGGCTGACACTGACTCATGCACTAGCCAAACCTCTATCATGCGCTCACCCACGGCCTCACGGCCAGGAGCATGGATGACACATACATCATCTTCCTAAACATCTTGCGTTTGTATCACGTATCGTAGTCCAACTCTAACCCAATTAACACTCCTCAGAGGGAGTCCCAGCACATTGCCAAATAGCACGAAGTACAAACATAGGAGGTCCTCCCACGGCTGACTGCCCCCGCTACCTCACTGCGACTCTCCTACACCTTGGGGATTGGCCCCTCGATGCGTCGCTAAACATATACAACACATACGCACATATTTCCACTCAAGGTACCAATTGATCGTATCCAGGATGTACCATACCTCACTTTACTTCCCCCTTAGACCCAACGCCTAGCCTACAACTTGGACAACCTTACTCACTCAACGTTGGCCATATTCCTCTAGAAAGCAATTGCCATGTATCCAGGAGATTTTCCTTTGATACCTTTTATCATTTTATGCTTCATGCAAATTGTGAATGCCCACGTGCTCAAACAATTAAGAAAATCAGCATTGGTACACATGTGGAAAACATTTCTTTCAATGATTTCGACTATCGCTCGTATGCGGCGTTGCATGAACCTAGCACCGAGAAACCCTCATGCTACTAGATTCTTAATTTTTAATTATCGACCGATCTAAATGGTATGCATAAAAACCAGCAAGCTTTTCTTCATTTCTTTCAGCATTTAAACACCTTTTTATACACTCTACCCCCTCACCCGTTTAGGTTGTGCATGGTGCATAGGTTTAGGGTTCATTTTTCACATTTTTATTGTATAAAAAGCCATAAAAACTCACTAGAACATAAAGGTAGGGCTGAACTAAGGCTAAACCTCATACTTCAAACCCCCATACATCCACAAACATGAATCTTATTTTTCCTTAATTTTCGGCACTCAAAATCCATTTTTTCCCTATTTTTTCTCATTTTTCCTATTTTTCTTGTATTTTTTGCAATATTAAATGACTGAAAATTAAAAATGAGTTGTGGGCTGTGGCCCTTAGGTTCATTTGCAGCAAAACCATAAATTTAGTTGGTGTGTCTTACTATATTTTTCATTTATATCTCAAAAACACCCAATTTTCCCATATTTCACGTGTTTTACGGGGTTTACACCATTAATTTCATCCACAACACTTATGATTTTCTGATTTTCTGATTTCAAACAGTTGGAAGACATTGCAAACATCATTATAATGCATAATCATCCCATGGGAACAAATATTCATGAAGCAAATTGCATAAAACATCAATTTCCTTTGTAAAAATGAGATTACCGTTCTTTGCGGGTTGCGGGTTTTTATTTGCCATATCTCGGGACTAATTTCCAGCCACCATTAATGCTCATGACAGTCCACAATCAGCAATCTTCCTTTCTCTTGAACCACGGAGCAATCCAGTCTTCATTAGACAAGCATCCGTCATCCATTCTTCTTCTTCTTCTTCACCACATGAATCTGCCTTTAGGGGAGAGAGAGGGAGGAGAGAGAAAGACTGAAATCAGCATTCTTCATAGAGACCACCATTTCTCGGGCGAGAGGCGGCGATATGATTGGCATCCAGGAGGGAATGAGGGGCAATGATTGATCAGTGGTGTGGGTTGTTTGTAGCAGGCATGATGCATCTCCATCCACCAAGCGCATTTTTCGGCGCTTGTTCCTCACGCCTTCTCTCCACGATTTTATGCATGCTCCCTCCTCCAAACTTTCATGTGACATTAAATTTTGGGCTCCCAAAGGTCACTTGCCCATTTTGGCCAAATTTTGTCCACCCCTTCGTATCTTGACCGGTTTCTTGGCCATTTCCCCGTCCGGTCTCCGAATTGAGCTCTAAAAAATCCTGGGTGTCCAGCTTGGCATCCCGCATTGGCCAGTAACTCTTGTCAATCCGCACAACAGTCTGAAAAATTATGAAAAATCAACAAGTGTCGCTCGAGCGCCTTTAAAGCACTTTGGCGCTTAAAATCGTCCTAGATCGAGCCGCCGCCTTCGACGTTGAATATTTTTCCCTTGATATTCGTAATTTTTAGCTTTTTTTAGGAGTGAACAAGTAGTACCCCCAAACGGGGTGAGTTTGGCATTAGTGGGCTGGTGAGTTTGGCATTAGTGGGCTGTAATTTCGGTTGACCAATGCATGTCCAATGGTCATGCGTCAATATGTTGTAGTCAGCACCTTCGTCAATCAAGGCATCGAAAGAATACATCGCTCCTGCTGTGACTGTGATTTGTAGATATGCCGGTGCCACTACTTCTTCGTCCTGATCTGCAAGGTTGGTTATAGTAGCCATGCAGACGTTCATTGGGGGTTCTAGCATGGGTGGCTCATGTAATGGATGGGAAGGAGGATAGTACTTCTTTATGCGGCTGCCATTAAAAAAGCCTATCCCTTCGCCTTCAAGTGTCTCTAACTCAACATTCCCTGTTCTACCAATCATGCGTACTCTGAAAGGCCCTAGCCCCCAAAACTTCATCTTCAGTTTATGTCCTTTTACAGAGTATAGCAGAACAAGGTCCCCTTTTTCAAAGTCTCGCTGTTTGACATGCTTGTCAAACCACATCTTTCGTCGAGCCTTCTCACAAATCAGAGAGTGAGTGGCGAGGAGTCGGGTCTCCGTTAGGTGCTCTAGCTCCACTAAGCAATTGGCCCAAGCCTCTCTTCCCTCCCAACGCTCCTGGACTGCTATCTTTAAGCTAGGGATGAAGAATTCTAAGGGTAAAATGGCTTCAGTTCCGTACATCAGCCTAAAAGGCGTCTGTCCAACAGCCGTTTTATAAGCTGTGCGATAGGCCCACAAGGCCGCCATTAGCTTGTTGTCCCAGTCACTTCTTGAGGTAGACACTACCTTTGTAAGCACGTTGACTAAGATTTTATTTGTGGATTCGGCTTGGCCATTAGCCTGAGGGTAATAGGGAGAGGACTTCCGATGAATTATTAGGAAGGTAGAGAGCAGGTGGGCAATCACCTCATTAACGAAGTGCGTGCCTTGGTCGCTTACAAGTTCGATTGGACAGCCAAACCGTGAAATGACCTGCTCCCACAAGAACTTTGCAGTGGTCCTAGCATCATTCTTCCTCGTGGCTCGTGCCTCTGCCCACTTCGTTAGATAATCGGTTGCCACTATGATGTAGCAAGCTTGGGAATATTGTGCCACAGGACTGATAGGTCCAATAAAATCGATGCCCCATTTTTCAAAGGGTTGTCGGGCTATGACAGGGGTCAACTCCGTCTTATCTTTCCGCATAGACACTTTGGTCCTTTGGCACTCATCGCACTGCTTTGCGAATTTAGCTGCATCACGGAAGAGGGTGGGCCACCATAGTTGGGATTGTAGCACCTTTCGGGCTGTTGTGCCTCCGCTAAAGTGTCCTCCAGTGATTCCGCCATGTGCTTCGTTCAATGCATCGTGCATCTCGTGCTCACATACGCATCTGCGCAATAAACCATCTTGTCCCAACCTGTAGAGTTGGCCGGCTATCAGTTGGTATGGCTGAATTTTCAAGATAAATCTTCTCAGCCTGGCCTTCTCAATGGGTCGCTCAGGTAGTCCGTTTTCCAGCACTTGCACTATGTCATCGGCCCAATACGGCATCAGATCAGCTTTAAACAATTCTCTCTCGCTAGACAGGTTAAAGAGATCAGCATCCGATAAATCGTCAAGTATGCCTTGTCCAGCAGCTTCTCCTGTGGGTATGCGGGACATGTGGTCAGCCATGTAATGCTGCTTTCCTTTGCGTACAACCACAGAGAAGTCAAACTCCAGTAGAAGGAGTAACCATCTAGCTATGCGTCTCGTAGCGCAAGGCTTGTTCACAAGATACAGCAAGGCCTGATGGTCAACAAAGAAGACAAAGGGAGTGGCCAACAGGTAATGCCTAAATTTCTTTACTGCAAATACCATGGCCAACCCCTCCCTTTCTGTCGTGGAATAGTTCATCTCGATCTCTGTGAGCTGCCTACTAGCAAAACTCACCAGGTAATCTAAGTTATGTTCACCAGGTTGACATAGCACAGCTCCAATAGCGAACTTAGAGGCGTCTATGTGTACATGAAACGTTATGTTCGAGTCTGGGGCTCGTAAGATTGGTACAGTCGTAAGAGCCTTTTTCAACTCCTCATATGCGCGCTGGCATTCCTCCGTCCACTCGAACACTATCAACAGCTTGTACAATGGTCTAGCAATTAGTGTGTAATTTAGTACAAAGCGTCAATAATATCCAGTGTGTCCTAAGAAGCACTGAACTCCCTTGTAGTTATCGGGTGGCGGTAAGTCAACAATGACTCTGACTTTGGAAAAGTCAGTGGCAATGATGTTCCTTGACACTATGTGCCCTAAGATGCATCTGTGTTTCACCCAGATTTGGCACTTTAAGGGGTTCAACGAGAGGTGGTACAACCTACACCTTTCAAAGACAGCTCTCAATCTAAGTGTTCGGCCCAACTAGAGTATAAGCATAAATCGTCTACAAACACTTCCAATTCGCGCCTAAGCATGTCCTTAAAGATAGTGCACATTAGGCGTTGAAAAGTTGCAGATGCGTTCATTAGCCCAAAAGGCATGACAATGTAGGCGAATACACCCCATTACGTGGCAAAGGCAGTCTTGTGCCTGTAGTCGGGGTGCACTTGCACTTGATTATAGCCCGAGAAACCATCCAGAAAACTGTAGGCTTCTTTACCTTCTACCCTCTCAAGCATGTGCTCGGTGTAAGGTAAAGGATAGTTATCCCTCCTCGTAGCGGCATTCACTTTCTTGTAGTTCACGCACACTTGGATTTTTCCATTTTTCTTCATGACAATCACGATAGGTGATACCCAATCCGTGTGCTCGATCTCATATATGAATCCTGCCCTCATGAGTTTATCAATCTCCTCTTTTACTGCATGGGCGTGTTTGGGATTCATGGGGTAAGGTCGTTGTTTCGTTGGCACTGCATCAGGGACCATTGGGATATTATGAGTCACAACCCTAGGGTCGACTCCCTTAAGTTCATCCAATGTCCAGGCAAATATGTCAATGTACTCTTGCAAGAGCGTAACAAGTTTGGTCTCCTCATTCTCCATCAAGTCATCTGCAATGAACACTGGTCTTGGCTTTTCACCTTCCCTAGCCAAGTTAACTTCCTTGACTTTGGCGGGCCCCTCGATCGGTTCACTAGTTTGGCCTTGTCTTTTCGCACCTAGCAGAATCACCACTCTGTCACCCTTTTTAAATTTTGTAAACCGTTTGGGTAGATCCTGCGGTTTCTTCTGCCTTTCTGCTTCTGAGTCCTTTGCTTGCTTCCTGGTCTCCTCTTTTAGCCTCCTACACCTTAGGTGGACTGGAAAGTCTCCCTTGGCGTGTTTGACTTTAGAAGGTTGTGGTACCGTGGGATCACTCTCAGTGCTGACTTTTGACTCTGAGTTAAACTCGCATCCCTCACTTGAGGAAGGTGTTTCCCCAGGGGGTCGTAGTTCAGTAGGTGCATCCGTCTTGAGTTCTGGGATTACCCACGATCATGCCACTCCGACTTGCTCGTAATCCACGGCTCCTATGTGTTCTAGCCAGGATCTGTCACACTCCATCCGCATGACTCCTTTTTCGTTCTGATTGGTCCTTCCTTTCCTAGGCCTCGAGTCTGCCCTGATTTGTTCTATCACTTTTCCTTCCGTGTTGTACTCTATTGTATCTATCTCTCCTTCACTCTCCTCTCCTGTAGAGCAATAGTCCTCATACTCCTCATCATCACAGTCCTGTCCTTCTGACTGCTCATCATCACCCAAGCTTTCCTCTCCAGTCTCCGTGTCATCAGTAACTAAAGCCCAGTTATATAACAAATTCAGGTCGTGGACCTTGGTCCATTTCCATTCTGGCTTAGCTAATAGATCACGTAGAGGTTTTAAGTTAGCCGTCGAGTTGCCTTCCAGTTTATTGGTCAGAAACTCCTGAAGCTCTAGTTTGTTGTTGGGGATATGGAATGAGGCTGCTTTGCTTGGGCTGAGTGAGCTTTTTGCCATCATGCAGAGTGGCACAATTGGCTCCTCACTTAGCATGGTTGCGGCTTTAGCTGCCTGCTGATATAGTTCTTCCTCATCCAAGATTGGTAGGTCAATGGTTGCCAGAACGTGCATCCAATCCCTCTCATCCTCAAGGCAAGGAATATATTTAGTGAGTGATCCATAGGGTTTGGTCGTTTGAGTACCGCCTTTTAGCATAGCTGAGATGGCATCTAGGTCAACAGAGGTCGTCTTCCAAGTGTCCATCTCTACCCTTTTTGCACTAGTTCTGTTCCCTAGGAAAATCAAACCATTGCCCCAGTCCTCAATGACACGCACATTCCTCATCCAAGGTCGGCCTAATAGTATGTCGTAATCCACTCCCTTCATGACAATGAAGTTTACCGAAAATCGCACACCGGTAATCTTTACTGGCCAATTCTTTAAGACCCCGAATGGTCTTACCTTCATTCCATTTGCTAACGTGACGTTAAACCTGGAAGTCTCTACAGGAGGGTTTCCCCATGCCTCTAAGACTGCATGGTTTAGTACGCTAAACCTGCGCCTGTGTCTACAATTCCTTTTCACGTCATATCTCCTAAGGCTAGGACGGGCAAAACTGCGTGCATTTCAGTGCCTTCCCAAAAAGCATTGATGTGCAAAGACTTAGGATTTGAGTGTAGAGTTAGACTTGGGATCTGTGTAACTGCATCATGATCTTGTGGATCAGCACCCGCAAGTCCTGTGTGTCCCTCGATCAAGTCTTTTAACTCCTGCCACAAGAAATGATTTTGCCTAAGCAGATCTTCCAAGCTTAGAGTTACTAGAGTAGACAAAAAGGTTGTGAGGAGGTTACTGGGCTCTTGTCTTCCCCTGAGGCTAGCATTTCTAGGCCATGTGTTCTGTCTGCCCTGGCAAGTTTCCCCTTGGCCTTGCTGCTGAGTTGCTCCCAGTGGTGCAGGTATGCTCGCAGCTTGTGGTTTTGAAGGTGAGACTGGTGTGCTCACGCTGGAGAAATCGTCAATAGGATCTTCTAAATATGGGTTCAGCATCCTTGAGGTGCTTTTGGGCGTCCTTGACCCACTCCTTGACCTTGGCTATAGCCTTGAGCTGCCGTTTGGGGTGGGGATATTCCCCTACCTTGGCACTCCCTAGCTCGGCTGTCTTAGGAGCTGAGGTCTCCGCCTCTACGTCTGTGACCTTCTTTCCCGTCGCTAACGTAGTCGCTTCCTCGGTTTTAAGAGTTATCTTTGCATCGGTTCTCTTTTTTCGTCTCCTCCGGCTTTTCTTCCCTATTGAGGTTGCGTCAAGGTTACTTGGCCCTGGCAAGGAGATGCCTGCCTGTTTTGTTTGAGCTCGCGTCATAGCATGTAGTGGGATGGGCGTATCCTCACTACCAAAGGTTTCCACTCCAAAGAGCCCCAAAGGCACTGATGGCATGTTGGCAGAGCTGGTTGATGGCTTCCACCTAGGACAGTCAAGAAACAGATGTGTGATTCCACACTCTGTGCATCGGAGATCCGCTTTGTCCTTGTTAGCTTGTTCTCATTCTAGGCAGCGTGATGAAATGTGGCCTGGGTGGCCGCAAGTCCAGCATGTGACTGGATCCTGGCTGGGTCCTCCAAAGCCTCTGCCTCTTCCTCTTCCTAAAGCCATCACCGGCACTGGCCGATAGTCCATCATGACTGGGTTGCCCTCCTCATCATAAGATATGTACGGGTTGACATATATTTCTTCCTCATTAGGCTCCTCCACAAAGTGAACAGGAGCATCGCTAGATGGGTGGGTTACAAAAGGCCCTGGTGGTCTAGGTATACCAATTGGGTTCATCTCCAGCCTAGGCACGGTAGGTCTTGAGTCAGTCTGTGCTCGAAGAGCTAACTGGGCTCTCCTCCCAAAGAAATTGGGTGGCCTATTACCTAAGTATGGAGGGTTGTATTGCTGTGCATATGGGAATCTCCTCGGCATTCTGCAATGCACTACATCATGCTTGAATCTACTGCAATTTGAGCACGGCCGAGATCTAGGATCTTGGCACTCAACTGGGAGGTGATTTCCGCCACAGTATATACATTGTACATGCGATCTCACAGGCTTCCTTACGAGCTCTTGCAATCATGCAATCTCCATTCTCATCTCTGCCATCCCCTGGTCGTGGTCTACACTCTTTCCCTTATCCTGCACACTAGCAGTTGCTTTTTCCCCCGAAGTGGTTGATCTCTCAGGGTCCCTCTGGCTTGCACTTTCTCGGTTGGTAGTCCTCATGCTGCGTTCCCTGAGTTGATCATCTACGTGTATTGCCTCCTCGAAAACTCTAGCTAGCACGTCTCGTTGCAAGGTGGAGTTATTGGCCAAAGCCTTGTAGAGCTCCTCGCTCCGAATCCCGTTCATGAACACTGTACGCACTGCCCTCTCGGTAGGTCGCTCATTGGCAGGGATTCTCTTGTAGAGGCTACGCACCTGAGTGACGTAATCCCTAACGTCCTCCTTCTCCCTTTGACTGATATTCATCAACCTAACGATGAGGTTATCCAAATACCTAGCCTCTGAAAACCTCTTGATGAATAGGCCCTTAAGGCGAGTAAAGTTCGTACATTCTGCATCATCCAGACTAGAATACCAGGTCCTCCCCTTATCGCCTAAGCACAGGCCGAAAGCTTGAGCTCGCTGTGCAGGGTCAATAAGACCATTTGCCTCACATACTTGCTTGAACTGCTCCATGAAGCTGTACGGGTCACTGCTAGGTTCGTATCTAGCTAGTTGTTTTGCTACTATGGGGATTCTAGCCTGCCCCTTAGCCCCTTGCGTGACTCCCAATCCCGATAGTAGCGCGATGGCTAGGGCAATAGCGCTCTGTTCAATGGATGTGTTGTCCAAGAGTCACTTTGCTACCAGTTCGCTCAATGTCATGTCAGCCTCTGCTGCCCCTTCCCTCTCTACATTTGGTCCGGATTTGGCCACTCCAACTAGGTCTAGCACTCGTCTAGCCTCATACATATCTACGTCTTGCTGCAGCCTTCTAGCCCTTTGCTCATGGTTGTAGGCAATTATGCCTTCTAGCGCTCTCTTGATAGCTCTTCTCTCTTCTTTCAGGTTAGCTACCACTTCCTCTACAGGTCTGCCCTGGATCACGGTCCTGGTGAGTAGATCGTAGTCATGGACCAGTTCGTGGACTGAGGTTGAAAATTCTCCTAAGTCTAATTGGTCCTCTCCTCGTTCGCCTCTTGATCCCGACATTGTTTCTGCTTCCAGCTCCACGAGGTTGTCAATCAATCCAAGCAGCTCCGGCAGCATCCAATTCTCTATATTGTTGCTTTCCGTGTCTTCATGCCTTCTCCAGGTCCTACTAGTAGGGCACTCAGGCACATGTCTAAGTCTTGGGGTCTTCTCCTACTAGTGGGTTCCTTAAGCGATTTATCTGAGTGAGTTCCTTTGATTATTGAATACAAGCCTCAATTTATGGTCACTCGGTGAGTGTGTTGTTTCTCGTGCACTTGTGCCCAATCAGGCTTTCAGGTTTCTTAAGTGTACTTCAAGTGCAGAAATTCAATGTGAGTGCCGCAAGCAATTCCCCAGCGTCTTACTCACTCTCGCTCATTTTGGGCCTGATAGGCTTGTAGGTCCATTTTCTGGCCGTTTAGTCAGGGTTTAGGATTTCCTTGTACGTTGCCTTGTTCGCTTTCAGTCGATCAGGTTTTACGGTTCAGCGGCTCGCGTCTGAGTCCTTGGGTCCCTCAACTGTCTACTGCTAACTGCTAAGCGGCTGTCTACTACAATTTATCTTATCACGTGTGCCAGAATCAAGTTCTGAGCACCCAAAGGGTTTCGACAAGTTGCACTAATGCGTATTTTCCGAGTCGAGTCAAATTTCTGACAGATTTGACAAAAAGTTGCACTCGGACCAACTGGTCCGAATTGCAGGGTCGGAACATTTGAATTTTTCAGGGACTGGCTACCGGTCAAGGTGCCTTTTTCTGCTTTTATCCTATGCCTTTTTTGCTATTTCCATTTTTTCCATTTTCCACTCCTCTGTGCTGCGGGAACACGGTCCTCTGTGCTGCGGGAACACGGTAACACTACTTCATCATCGAAGATGGAAAAATTCAAAGTTAGAGATGAATGGAGAAATCTCAAGTAAACACAAGGAAAGATGAAAGAGTATATTAGCAAGTACAAGCAATTGATGTTGCAACTACCTAACATGGACATTGACACAAATTTACATGGATTTCTATTTGGCATGCAAGAGTGGGCCATGAGAGACGTGGAAATATAGGAACCAACCAGTTTAGCTAAGGCATGAGGACTAACTAATCGACCTAGAAGGGAGGAGAACAACCCAAGGAAGCCAAGTTAGATTCAACACCAACCTTGCCACCAACTCTTGGACCCCAAGACTAATCCCCCCAAAGGCCCCATCTCAGAGATTCGGGGTCAATTCTCAAGAATTACCCTAGGCGTGTCACAATCAGCCTTGGTGCCAAGAGGAGCAATTGGATGATGGGAAAACAACCACTATAGACCAACCCGGAGTGCATATTATGGATCTGCCGAATCAAATACATCATGGTGGAGACCCCAAGCCTCAACAATAGGGGTTAGATGTTTCAAATGCAGGGGGCCTCACTATGAAAATGGATGCCCCATGGAAGATATAGCCTTAACAAGTGGGTCTAGGGTAGCAATCACCAGTGCTTATGAAGGAGAGGAAACACACTCCCCATGCATCCAGGAAATCCCTAGTGGAAGTGAAGAGAGCCTAAACGAACCAAGGGTGGTGATAGTTAGTGCTTGTCCCCAATGCATGGCATCTCGAGTAGCAATAATATAATACTTATACCTCAAGGGAAGAGTGAGTGAAGGGGATTAAGCAATCATGGTCGACATAGGAGCCGCCCACAACTTTATCACACCAAATTGTGTAGTGAAACATGGACTCAAAGTGTCTAAGGCCCTAGAAGGGTTAACAATAACCTTTGCACAAGGAGAATCCAAGAAAGTCAAATAGGTCTGTGCAGTGCAAGTAGGAGCAGGTAAATGGAAGGCCAAACTCAACTTTCTAGTCATACCCGTGGATGATTTTAAAGTGATTTTAAGCCTGGGGGAAAAGGAGTCAATGAAATGATGCTAGATATGCAAGGAGAGGGTATTAGAGTACCCTATGAAAGAATGCAACTCCTAAGAAGGACATCAATCAAAGTGCAGATGAAGGAGAGCAAACCCGAATTCTCATGCCAAACAGTGAAGCTAGTACCTAATAAACCACGAGCACCAGCCCAAGTACCGCCTCGACAAGTTGCCCATATTAGCCCTCGCATCATGACTTGTAGTGCCAAACAAGTGAAGAAATCAATGGAGCGAGGAGACATGGTGTATTTATGCATGATTTGACTCATCAAGCAAGAGGTAGCCAAGAAGCCCAAACCACAAGTTGGCAACAAACAAGTGGAAGCAATACTTGAGGAATATGAGGATGTGATGCCAATTGAACTACCCAAAGGTCTACCACCCAAAAGAGAGGTAGACCACAAGATCGAGCTAATCCTAGGGGAGTCCCACTAGCTAGAGCCCCCTACCATATGAATCACACAAAACTCATGGAGTTGAAAAACCAGTTACATGAATTAGAAGAACACGGATTTATCCAACCTAGCAAGTCCCCGTCGAGTGCTCCAATGTTGTTTGTCAAGAAGAAGGATGGGGGACTCCGACTATGTGTAGACTATAGGGCCCTTAATAAGATCACCATCAAGAACAAGTATCATATGCCCTTGGTTGAAGACCTATTAGATAGACTGCATGGAGCCAAGTATTTCAACTGTATAGATCTTAGGTTAGGATACCATCAAATCCGTATATAGCAGAAGAAGGCATTCCCAAAACAACCTTTCATACCTGATATGAAAGCTTTGAGTGGCTTGTCCTATGGTTTGGACTAAGTAATGGGCTAGGTGCCTTTTGTGGCCTAATGGATGGAGTATTCCAGCCTGAAATAGATGTATTTATCATCATCCACATAGATGATCACTTAGTGTATGGTAAAACCCTAGAGGAACACAAAAAACACTTATGCCTAGTTTTTGAGAAGCTGAGATAATACAAACTATATGCCAAACCCAAAAAATGTGAGTTTACAATGGAGTTAGAATTCCTAGGTTTCATCATAGGCAAGAAAGGCATCAAAGTAGACCCCAAGAAAGTTGAAGTAGTTAAGAATTGGCCTGTGCTAAAGACCATGAGAGAAGTTCGGGAATTCCTAGGGTTCATGGTGTTTTGTAGAAGATTCATCAAGGATTATAGCATGGTAACCACTCCACTATCCCACCTCACCAAAGGAGATGGAAATTTCACATGGGGAAGTGAGCAACAAGCTGCTTTTGAGCTGATGAAAAAATGTATGAGTCAAACCCTCGTAGTAAAAGTGCCAAATCTTACCAAACCCTTTGAAATCTCCACAGATGCATCGAATTATGGCATTGGGGGAGTGTTTGTGCAAGATAGGCACCCCATAGCTTATGAATCCAAGAAGTTCACAGATATAGAAACCAGATGGAGCACACATGAGAAGGAAATGCTAGCAGTGATTCACTGTCTTAGAAAATAAAAGCATTATGTATAAGACAAACACACATTTCTATTCACAAACAACATATCACTCAAATACTTCTAGTCTCAGCCCAAGTTGTGAGCCAAGCAAGCTAGATGGCTCGACTTCCTAGCCGAGTTTGACTTGGAGATCAAGCACAACCCAGGCTCGACAAACAAGATAGCAGATGCCATAAGTCGCTAGGTCGACTTGAAAGCCATTAGTGTGGTCAATAGCAACCTTCTTGAGTTAGGGAAAGAGGCCTTAGAGCATGACCAAGAAATGCACAAGATTATAGAAGAAGTGAGAGTTGAAAGGATACCCCATGGCATGTATACCCTGGAGGAGGGAATTTTATTTGTAGGCAAGAGATTGTACATTCCCAATAGTGTGGAGTTGAAGAAAGTCATCCTGTATGAAGTGCATGATGGGAAATTAGGAGGGCATAAGGGACAAAGCAAGACACTTGAAGCTCTTTGGAGACAGTTCTTTTGGCCGAACATGATGGAAGAAATCATAGACTATGTCAAGACTTGCCCTACTTGTCAACTGGTAAAGGCAACATGCTCCAAGCCAGTAGGATTACTTCAACCAATGCCAATACCTAGCCGGCCATGGGACGTAATTAGCATGGACTTTATTGTGGAACTCCCAAAATCCTATGTTTATAATGGTGGACTATTTTTCCAAGCAAGCCCACTTTATATTTGCCAAGCCACCATTGAATGCCAAGGAGGTAGTCCATCTCTTCTTCACGCATGTGTTCAATCTACATGGCTTACCCTTAGCCATCGTCTCAAATAGAGATTGTAGATTCATGAGTGACATCTAGAAGGAACTCTTTAAGACTCTAGAGACACAGTTGAGATTCTCATTATCCTTCCACCCCAAGAGAGATGGGTAAACAGAGAGAATGAACCAAGGTATTGAAGACTATCTCAGGAGCTATGCGCCCGGGTGGACCAAAAAGATTGGGCCTCGTACCTTGATGTACTCGAGTTTCACTATAATAGCTCAATCCACTCAGCAACAAGTTGCACACCCTTTGACAAGGAAAGAAGTCATCACACCCCTAGCCTTAGCCTCAAGAGTTGCCAAATCTAAAGATCAAGATGTAGAAGAATTCTTGAAGAAGTGGAGAGACCGAAATGAAGCCGCTAAAAGCAGAGTTTGGAAAAGAGTAAAATCGCCATGACCTAATAGAGCAATAAGAAAGGTAAGGCAGTTCTCTTCACCAAAGGAGACATTGTCCTCATTAGCTCCAAGCATATGTCCCTCCCAAAGAATATGAGCCCCAAGTTCAATCATCGTTTTCTATGGACCCTACTGCATCACTCAGGTCCTGAATGAAGTGACATACAAGCTCGACCTACCAAAGAGCATTTGCATCCATAATGCATTCCATGCATGCCTTCTACGTAGGTTCTACCCCCATAACCAATGGGGGTGGCACGTTTCACTGCTTCATTCCAATAGCCCCTTCAAAGTAGAAGCATTCCTTTGGCGCCAAGAACACAAAGGGTACCCCAAGTATCTCACCAGCTGGAAAGGGCGTCCTCTCAAAGAAGCCACTTGGATTTCAGAAGCAAAGGCCCGCGAACATGGTTATCAGACCTTCGCCACCTGGCTCATGGAGAATCCCAACAATTCTTCCAATGCACCTTAAGTCATCACTTAACTTACTATAGGCCTAGTAACGCCTCCACTCCTCAAATGTAATTGAGTCAAGGGTGGATTGATATGGTAGCAAGAATAAATCAAGCAATAAAGGAGTCTAGATGGGCATACACTAATGAGCTTGATAGAAAAAGATATGTTAAGACCCCCAAGTCACAATGTGGCAGACACTGACCAGCTTATTAGAAGAAGTTGGATTGGCATATATAAAGTGGGCTTACTTGGAAAAATAGTCCACCACTACAAAGATGATGGTATAAAGTGGTGGTATAAAGATGATGGTATAAAGTGGACGTGATGCATTAGCAAGGTCTTAACGCAATACTAGCACACTAGCCAGCTTATCAGAAGAAGTTGTGATAAGACCCCAGAATGAATCAATAAGCTCGACCCTTAGATTGCTGATGAGGACAACAATCCATTATGTGAGGGTGACTATAAGGGCTTTGTAGCTATACCATGGTGTTGCTACCAGAAATACCTACATAGGGAGTAGTAGTGATTGTGAGCCTTGCTTGGTTTTCACTCTACATGTGATTCCCTATACCTAGTGGTGAATCCTCATATGTGCGGCGTCATGAGGGTGTAGTCCTGGGATGTGCCTATGTTGTACCATTTCTTTCATTGGATAATACAAGAGTATACCTTGCTCTCACATATCATGTTACATTTCTATGCTGTATCGAGTGAGTGATTGAGTGTAGGTGCATCACAGGGGTGGAGGAAGGGGGGTGGGTAACCGAGACATTACATTCATCAACTACCACCAAGAATCCAAAGGAAGAAGAAACAAAAGAAGAGAAGAATAGAGGGGAAGCCTCTCCTAAGCTCATACACCCCTCTGTGTGTGTGTGTGTGTGTGTGTGTGTGTGTGTGTGTGTGTGTGTGTGTGTGTGTGTGTGTGTGTGTGGAATAAGATAACATCAAGCTCTCAAATTACACACACAAGAAGATTAAAAGCTCTCTATTCAACTTTGGACATTATATACTCATGGTTTTTTTTTTTTTGTGGACTCCCTAAACCCTTTTGCCCCTCTCTTATGTACTTATAATACTTGATCGTCTTGCATAACTAGTGGCACATTTATTTGTTTATTTTATGAAATATTCTATTTTACAATGCTTGATACTCCTACATAACTAGTGGTATATTTTTCTGTTTATTTTACGAAATATTCTATTACATGATAGCAATTGTGAAACATTTAATATTATTTGCTTATGAGTGCACAAGGAGCAAGGCTGACACTTGGATTTAATATAAATATTCCACATGTTGTGGATTTTTTAAAATGAATTTTAAAATGCTTTTCAACAATCATGGGACTCAAACTATGAATAAACATATAAGTTAAAGTAATATGGAAGCCTTAAATATCTTTAAAAAGTATTCTCCCATTTTTTTGGCTCTCTTGCTATCTTCAGCACCACGCCTTCACACCTTATTTTTAGCCATGCCTTCACTTGTTATTTTTAACAACTTTTTCAGTGGCTTCTATTTTTTTAGAACTGCTACTTTTAATGTTTGTGGCCTTTCTTTGACCTTTTATGCTTTTTTTTGCAGCTTTTTATTCAATAGTGATAGCTCCTTTTTTACTCCTTTTGTTGAAACTAAGTAACACAAAAGTGTCTACAATTCTCAATTATGAATCTACACAACAATGTCTCGTATACTTGGTAAAACCTACTTTAGCTATGACACCTTCTTGTCCCAAATTTTAGGGTATCTCTTGAAGCCAAAAATGGTTACAAAACGAGCGAGCTTCAAATTTAAACACTGTGAGTCGCATCTTCATACCACTTGGGCTACAGCCTACAAGACCATTGACCTAAGGGAAGCTATCTTAGTCTATGTCAATATTTAAAAATGATCTCCTTGCTATTGCATTCATCCAATATTGATTGACTACTTCCTTTGATAGTAAAAACGTTGTATCATCCCTGAAGTTGTAATGACCTTTTTTTATGTGTACTCAAGCAATAGCTCATAATATTAGGTACATACATGATAACAAATATGGGTTCTCCAAAGGTTATCCAACCATGTTTTGCATGGATGATAGAGCATGGAGTTTAGACCCTAGAGCATGCATGAGGGTATCAAATCCCATAGGCTAGAGTTCATGGAAGAGATGGAGTAATTGGGTTAGAGCACCTTCCCATGGTGGGTATGGCGACGTGCACAAAAAGGAAGCAAAATCATGAAATGACAAATTGTCATGATCAGTGCTCATAGAAAACCATCCTTTACTGTATTTTTTCCAGGCAAGATTCTCAAAAAACCCTTTGAAATTGAAGCTTGTCTTGACGAAAACCGGCTATTTTTTCAACATTTTAGTTATAAAATCGGCTATTTCCCTCCCAAAACCGACTGGGGTTAACCCTAGTCCTCTTTTCCATTGGATGGGAAAAAAGTGTTTCGTGAGCACTGGTCATGATTTCGCTCACCTTCACACGATGTGTGTAGTTGTCGGATTCACCTAGTCAAGGGGGAAACTACACAAACTTTTGCTCTTAGAGGAATAGTTTTGTGGCACCACATAAACCTACCACACTCTGACCCGCCCCCCACAAAGCAGAAAACACACACAACACCCCAAAAAGGAAGGCTATGGGGGATACTAGGCAAAAGGCAAGGTATGAAGGGTCTGAATTTCACACGTGTCGTTGGGGAACGCGGCGTGGGAAACGGCCCTTCTGGACAGATCATGTACATTCTATATGGATTGCAATAAACTGATATACTGCCTGGAGGTTGGTAATACGTATACATTGCGTGCAAACTGCACAATATATGTATGCGTGTGTAATCTGACATATATATATATATATATATATATATATATATGTATGTATGTATGTATGTATGTATGTGACTCTGTGGGCACACGCAACTCGAGGTCATTTAATGCAAGGATCCAAAGCACAAGGCAGTTCGTGCATGGCGGAAGCGACAATCCAGACTATTTTACATATCTAGTTATCCAGTGCCCTCAGTCAAAACCGTATTGAAATCAGAGTCTCTCTGGAGTCTGCGTCGATCAAGGAGCCTCCCATTGAGACATGTGCTATATAGCCTAGGCCCTAGGGCCTACACCCAATGTCCCATAGGTAAAGACTCAAGAGTCCCCCTAAACCTAAGGACCTATTCCCACCACGCTAAGATTCCCAACTACGTCACGAAACCCCCCGGTCCCCCCTCTCGAATCCACTTGTTCCCCATCTTCTGGACCTTGCAACCAAATTGTGAACCTTGAACATGTTCCTACCATGGATGATGATGGCATTGCCCAAAAAAGTTTGCCACCCAGCTTGCATGTGCAAGTATTTTTAATTTTAGCCTTCGGTTTTCTATTGACTTGTGCCGACCTATAGCACATCTTTTTAAGCTCTTTTCTTTTTTTTCAGGTCACAAATTTCCTTGCACGTGCAAAACAAGGCTCTATGGGCTCCCAACTGGTGGTCGAACTAGTTGGCAGCCATTTTGATGGTGGGAACATATCCTAAGGAGGACTTCTTCCCATCAGAGAGTGTGGATTTCCCATCACAGTGTGGATCTCAACCTAGATCTACCAATGGCCGATTTCTCAAGTTCTTATGGCCTCTTGGTTTGCCTCTACTTTCGAAGTTGAAATCAAGACATCGAGAAAAGTTTTGAGCCAAGTTGCTAAATAAAAAGAATTCAAAATTTTATTATTTTAGATTTTCTATACTTTTTGCATCTCATTATGCACAGGAAATTCAAAACTGGTATTTTTTAGCATTTTAAACATCGATACATACCAAAAAAATATTTTGGACATTAAAAATACACGAAGGTGAAAGTACGAACAAGCTTTCTTTCAACATCCCACAACCAGTGCTCGAACTGGTTGGGATTCACCAAATATGATGGAGATAAGTTCGAACAACCTATTCAATCCTGATTGACATCCTAGGCCTAGTGCAAACCGGTCTAGCTGTCGATGACAACTTGGAATTTGCTATTGTCAACTTACAATTGCATGATCGATTCTTAAAGTTCAAATTTCAAGAGAAAAAGGGAGAGAAAACGTGAATTTGCCTTCAACGTGACCAAAAAATTATAATTACGAAACATACATAAATCCCATTAGACTCTTCTTAAACTATCAAATCAAGCAATTTGGACAGACTGTTTGGAAAGAGGAACCACAATAGGCCATGCCTTCTTCTATTGTCTGTCTTAAGTAGGATTTACAATCTGATTTCAAATCGAAGGCTAATGGGAACAAGCCTAAGAACCTCATTGAGATATATGTTGTGTGTGTTATCTTACTTCTTCTTGTGAATTTGTAACTTTTTTGTGATCCATAAGTTTGTGTGCTCACAATTTCATTATGTATCTCACATGCACTAATTTGCACTCATGATTAATCACCTTAGCCTGTAATGAACAATCTTCATTGAATTCTTCTTTCACCTATAATGCATGAACCAATTTTTCTTCTATATTGTTGTGGGTTGTTGTTGTATTATGTCATTACATAGTTAGGTTATATCCAACTTTACAACACATCCTTTTTGGCATGCCATCAATGTCTTTTTGTGTTTTCTTATAATGTGAGAACCTTGTGTATAGGCTAATGAAAGGAAGTTGCTTTATATGTCTCACAACATGGTAGCATTAACATTTTAGGTACCTAAAATAAGCATGTCAAGTGAGAGATTCCAAACCTAAAAATCGGTCTCTCTCGATAACTCATGTGGCTTTCCAACACTAGGTAGAGCAATTAGAATGTGACCATCTCCTATTGGATAGAACCCACTCTAATATCTTATAGGGGGGTTTAGGGTAGAGTACCAATCCTTATAGTAGTTGAAGTTTACAAGAATGGTCCACTCTCCATGAACCATGTAGTGTTAGAGCTACCCTCGTCTTTCATCAATTAGAAGTGACCCTTCTTAGATTGTTATTAGGGTGCCATGTGATGTTTTCCTTGCAAATTAGAACTAGAACTCCTAGAGTCAACTAAATTTTTCGTTCATTAAGGGGAGATTAGACCATGTTTGTGGAACCTAGGGATTTTGTTTGATTACACAAGGATCCCTCTAGGCTATGATTGGGGTACCTCACAATTGGCCCTCGTTTTATTCATAGTCTCTTTTGAGCTACTCTTACATAGATACAAGATGAGTCTACTTGAGCTGTTCTACCCTAGGTTCTCGAGATTTTCTTATTTGCTGGCTACTTTTTGAGATTCTTCTTGAGCTATCTTAAAGTCCTATATGTAGGGTGTAGAGGAGGGTTCATCAAGTGTGATTCTTTCTTAATAGGTTGCTTATCAACTTTGGTAGATTTTATTTCTTTTTATTAGCTCCTTACAACTCTTTTCTTTCTCTCCCTCTTTTTAGTCTTTTCATGCCTATCAATGTAGTGCTTTGAACACCTCTCTTTGTTAGGGGAGCACCCTCCATCAAACTTATAGGCTAGGTTTGTTGTTGCCTGTGTATGGTGTGATGGATGGTCTACATAGGTCTAGCCCTACAATCAAGGATGATCCTTTATCCCAAACATGCTCAGTATCTTTTTAACTACTTCCAACAAGAATTGGTTGAGGCTTTGGTTTTGGAGATATTTGGTCAACAAGTCCTCCATGTAGTGCTTCCAAAGCCATGTCATTTGGGTAGTCAACTATCAGGAGAAGAGGTAGTGTGGATGAGCAAGATTTTGACTTTTCCCTTAAATAGTACCCCATGTTGATTGGCCATTAGAAAGAGGGCTATGGTCTCATGGCACCTCATTTGGACTTGCAAGGTTGGCCTAGGCTGGCAACCATAGGGCTTCCTCAATGGCAACTAGATTCATGCAAGATTCAATGGCATTGCATGGCTTGGTGTCTTTCTGACATTCCACTCAATTCTTGACAATGTAGTTGTGCTCTTGGTAGCTTTCCAAAAATTCTTTGAACTTTACAATCGATAATGATATCCAAGGTATCTACATAGAGCAACAGGTTGCATTGCTAATCTAGTTCTTGGGTCAATTGATTGCTAGATAAGACTTTGGGAGCTAGTAGATGACATTATACTTATGCATTTTTTACATCTCTAAGTGCACAAAAACATGGAATTGCATTTTCTTTACTTTGGAGAAGGAAATTTTAGTGTTGCCCCATGATTGTTGGCATTGCTTTTTGCTAAGAGCAGCCAAATAGTGCACAAATTAGTATGATACGAAAATTGCCCAAACCTAAGAAAAACTCCAATATTTACTCAACATTAGTTAGTTGGCAATGATCATTATAATGTCACATGTGGGCTTTAGGGTTTGTCAATGTTAAATTTTTCTAGTTCCAAGGCATCTTTAAAGTGTGTCTTGGCCATCTATTGTTCCATTCTTCAAAAGTTATTTGGCCCCTCCAATTAGGTAACAAGATGCATGCATGAACCCTCCAAAGGTTTGGTAAAGATAACTTACTTTCGGTGATCCTTGAGGGGTTCACTATATGTAAACCCTTACTATCATGTGATTTCAAGGCCTATTGAAAAACCCCCTTATCTATACACTTATAAATATAATACACCTTTTTTCTATTTAACCCATGAACATCCCCATTAAATGACACCCCTCTTTATGTTTTAAAATTGCTCTTAGAAATGGTTTCTAAAAATCCATTTTGTTGAAGCCGCATAATAGAGTTACATATTCATGACTGACCCCCTTCGAGGGTCGAGTATAAAGTTTTCTTCCAAGTCATAAGGCCAATTAGGCCTTGGGAGCCACTGGGACATAGCCATCGTGAAGCAAGCATCTGAGCACTTCAATAGAAAGAAAAGCAAGGAAGAGAGTTAGAAGTTTTTACATGTGCTAGAACCCAATCATGGTAGTTTGGTGCAAATAAAATATGGGGTTGCTTTCATCAATAGGTTATTTATCTTCTCTCTCTCTCTCTCTCTCTCTCTCTCTCTCCCTCCCTCCCTCCCTCCCTCCCTCCCTCCCTCCCTCCCTCTCTCTCTCTCTCTCTCTCTCTCTCTCTCTCTCTCTCTCTCTCTCTCTCTCTCTCTCTCTCTCTCTCTCTCTCTCTCTCTCTCTCTCTCTCTCTCTCTCTCTCTGTCAACCCTTGGAGTAGAAAATAAGGAAATAAACCTAGGTTTTAAACAAGCTAGATCACTACAACATCACAATGATCAAAATTATGGTAGTTTGGTGCAAATAAAATATGGGGTTGCTTTCATCAATTGGAGATTGCATAAAGAGAGAGACAGAAAGAAAAAAAGAAAGATATATTAACATCTTTTAAGGCCAAATGAGACAAAACCATGTACAATGCTGATTGTCACTCAACATCAACGTGTGACATGCTAGAAGATTAGTGATATATTATAAAAGGAAGCTAAGGTGGTGTACAAGACAAAATAGTGCTCATATAGGGATACAATGGGAGGATGGGATAGTCAGATATCTGTATATCTAGTTCCACCTAGTCAAGATTGGTGAGTAGAGTATGTTATACATCTCAAATGAAATAGAATGAGGGTAGCATTTAAAATGGGTCTTCAACTCTACCAACTATTTCTTATGTCAGAGAAGGGTCTCCCTCATCTCTCTTTGATGTAGCCTATGTGTTTGGTACCCTTGTATCCATGGGCGACATGTTGCTATTGTCAAGAATCGCGTGGTGGAGGGGGTTGCTCAAGATGCTGCGCCGAACACACACAGAATGCACAAGGAGAAGCTCACTCAAGAGACAAGAAGAGAGATGGAGGCCAAAACGTTTTCTTGCTGATTTCTTCTTCTTCTTCCACACTCTTTACAATGTACACAAAGTATAGATAAGATACAACATAAAAGGAAAGTGGCCTACTAAGTCAAACAATGCATAACTGACTACACTAGTCGACTGGCGCTATAACTATGCCAGCTATAAATAGGTGTAACAACCTAAATATAATAAGTAATGAGTCAGTGGCCATGTGAGGTGCATAATGACCACCCACGTGCTAAGTGTAGACGTGTGGACCCATCTAACCAGGCGGTCCATCATCAATGTCCGCATGTGTTGAGCTTGTCATCTCAACACTCCCCCTCAAGCTCAACTGCATCTCTGCAACTCCAAGTAAGCTTCGAAACTTTTGAAGCTTCTCTGTACCCAATGCCTTCGTGAAGATGTCAGCTATCTCATCCTGTGTGCTGACATACACCAAGTCAATCTCACCTGCTAGTACCTTCTCTCTCACGAAGTGGTAGTGTACCTCAATATGTTTTGTCCTGGCATGGAACACAGGGTTCCTAGCCAACTGTATACTGCTCATGTTGTCACAATAAATGACAACTGGACCTTCCACCTGGACATCCAAATCAGCCAATAGCTCTTGCAGCCATACTACCTCACATGCTGCAACAGCAGCACCTCTATACTCAGCCTCTGTACTCGACAAAGCAACTGTAGATTGCTTTTTGCTGCTCCATGCAACTGCTGCACTACCAAGAGAGAACATGTATCCACTGGTAGATCTTCTATCAGACATACTACTAGCCCAATCTGCATCTGTGTATCCAAACACCTGTACATCTGTACCTGCCTCATAGAAAAGTCCATAATGTAATGTGGACTTCACATATCTCAATATGCGTCTGACTGCATCCAAATGTGGCTTTCTAGGTACTTGCATAAACTGACTCACAAGACCAACAGCGTAGCTCAAGTCTGGCCTTGTAATGGTCATGTAGATCAAACTCCCCACTATCCTCCTGAACATAGTAGGGTCTTCTATCTCATCCCCAACATCAGCACTCAGCTTTACATTCTGCTCCAACGGGACTGAAAGTGGTTTGCATGCAGTCATACCATACTTGGACAACATATCCAAGCCATACTGTCTTTGGAACAGCCATATATCATCATCACATCTGATCACCTCAATGCCAAGGAAGTACCTTAGTTCACCTAAATCCTTCATCTCAAACTTCATCTTCAAACAGCCCTTGACTTCAGCAATCCCACTATCACTATCACCTGTAATAATCAAGTCATCCACATAGATAACTATGATGACCAAACCTGCATCTCCCTTTCTCACATAAAGTGAGTGATCACCATCAGAAACATAAAAGCCAATATTGACAAGATACTCTCTAATCTTGTCAGACCATGCTCTAGGTGCTTGCTTGAGCCCATAGAGTGCCTTCTTCAACCTGCACACATACGTGGGATGCTCTAAATCTTCATAACCTGCTGGCTGATCCATATACACTTCTTCCTGCAAATCACCATGCAAGAAGGCATTCTTTACATCCATTTGCTGCAACTTCCAACCTTTGGCTGCTGCCAAAGCAATCACACATCTGACAGTTGCCATCCTAGCAACTGGACTGAAGGTTTCATCATAATCTATGCCATATGTCTGGGCATAGCCTTTTGCAACCAGCCTAGCTTTGTACCTGCTAATAGAACCATCTGCATTGTGCTTAATCTTATAAATCCACTTACATCCAATAGCTTTCTTTCCCTTCGGCAATGATACTAGATCCCAAGTCTTATTGGACTCTAATGCAGCCATCTCCTCATCCATTGCTGCATCCCAATGAGCATGACCAACAGCCTCCTCAAAACATGTGGGCTCAACATCCTCAACTAGTTTCACCATATAAGCATAATGGTGAGCTGCATAACCCTCAAAACCAAATCTTTTAACAGGGTATCTCACCCTGCTAGACCTGCGTACCACTGGATCACTCAATGGAGTCTTTGCATTAACACGTGCTCTCTGCACACCTGGAGTCCTCACTGAAGGAATGCCAAGCTCATCATCCAAGCTCTCTGAGCCACTGGAGTCTTCATCAAGAACTGCATCAATGCCTTCTGACACTTTATTCTTTCCTTTGTCTTTACCTGTAGTGCTACTAGATGCACTCGAAGATGTAGAGGTACTCCTTAGTCTCCCAGACCAAGGACTACCAGATGATGTCTCTGGTCCACTAAGAGTCCGTGATTCTTGCCTTTCAGCCTGCACATGAGTGTCATGATCATCATCAACATCCAATGCATCACCACTAGATGCATACCAACTGCTCATTTCATCAAAGATGACATCCCTGCTCACTCTGAACTTACATGTGACAGGGTTGTAACATCGATACCCTTTCTGCTCTAAAGAGTATCCAATAAAGACACACTTTTCAGCCTTTGGATCCAGTTTCTTCCGCAACTCACCTGGCACATGAACATACGCAATGCAGCCAAATACTTTCAAGTGTGAAACATCAGGCTTCTTACTTGTAAAACATTCTTCGGGGGTCATACCATGAACTGCAGCTGTGGGAGTTCTGTTCATAATATAAACAGCAGTATGAACAGCCTCAGACCAAAAATACTTAGGCATATTCTTTTCAACCATCAAGGCACGTGCAACTTCTGCAATATGCCTGTTTTTCCTTTCTGCAACCCCATTTTGCTGTGGGGTATACCTGCATGTGAACTGTCTCTTTATCCCATGAGACCTCAGAAAAATCACTAAACTCATTTGAGAGGTACTCTCCCCCTCCATCTGACCTCAGGCACTTTACTTTCAAGCCTGTTTCTCTTTCAACTGCAGCCTTGAAAGTTCTAAAGTGCTCAAAAGCTTCACTCTTTTCCTTCATAAAATATACCCACAGCTTTTTAGAACAATCATCAATGAATGTGATGAAGTATGAACTACCTCCAAGAGATACATTTTGTGTAGGCCCCCAAATGTCTGTATGCACAACATCAAGGATATTTCTGCTTACATCTCTGTCATGTGAAAAGGGTTGTCTTGCCTGCTTACCAAACTGACATGCTTCACATACCTTCTGAAATTCTGCAACTTTAAATGTAGGCAAACCTGTAACCAACCCTTTGGACTGCATTAATTTCAGCCTTTGTACATTTGCATGTCCAATGCATTTGTGCCAAATTTCAATGTCTGCAACAACACCTTTTCCTTTGGCATACATAGCCGCATTCATAGTAGGAATTCCAGCATCTAGAGTGAACATACGTCCAACTCTACTTCCCTTTGCTACCAACCTGCACTTGTCATTGAAGTCTTCTACAAAGCAGCCCTTTGCATTAAATCTGACTTGCAGCCCTTGCTCTATCATTTGACCGACTGACACCAAGTTCTTTGTAATAGATGGCACATGCAATACATCTGAAAGACTCTTTGTCTTACCATCATGCAAGAACAAGGGAACTTTTCCAATGTGTGAAATTGGGTGGCATGAGTCATCACCCGTCTGCACATAACCTGCATTCTGCAAATCCTGCATCTCTCCAAACCATTCTGCATGGCTGGTCATATGATTGGATGTACCTGAATCAACATACCAAACATCTTCATGTGTTCCCTTTCCTGTAACAGCATTCAGCATATGCTGCATAACGAACAAACGTTCTTTTGTGTCTTCATTCTGTCGTGAAGACGATGCATAGTTTCCTTGCTGCAACTTACCACTGCGGATATCATCTTTCTTAGCATAACATTGGGCTGCAATATGACCTGTTTTGCCACAGTAGTGGCACACAATACCAGAGTTGTTAGAGCCTCTGTTCTGCCATCCACCTCTTCCTCTAAAGCTCCCCCTGCCTCTAAAATTACCACGACCTCCTGAAACCTGCATATCGCCAAATTGCTGATTCAATCTATTTTGCTGGTTATCACTACCACTTCCTGTACCATGGCCTCTTGAAGAGAACCTACCACGTCCCCTTCCTGAACTGGAGTAGAAAGCCTGGACCTGTTCACCACTTCTTTCAGATATCTCACTCTGCATGTTGATTTCTTCAGTGATCATTAGAGAGACCAACTCATCGAAATCTGGAAATGGCTTTCTGACATATGCGGAAGTTACAAAAGACTTCCAAGCCTTTTCATTGTTAAGTCCACCCAAGGTAGACGACACCAAATCATCATCATCGGGCATTGCATCAATCGCAGCCAATGCATCTGCAATGCTTCTTACTTTCAGTGCATACTCATTGATAGACATCTTCCCTTTCTTCAATGTATTCAACTCTTGCTTGAGTTGAATCTTTCGTGCCTTTGTATTTACAGAAAACATACTTTCAAGTATGGTCCAAGCTGCATATGCATTCTCTGCATTTCTAATGTGTCCCAGCATATTATTGTCAATTACTGCAGACAACCAATACATGACCTTCTTGTCTTTTGCATTCCATTCCTTTCGTGCCTTTGTCTCTTCTGCAGTTGGAGGATCACTCACCTCCGGCTCCTTTTCTTCACCTAAACCGAACTCGTAGAGGCCTTTTTCAATAAGGAAGTTCGTGACACGAAACTTCCATGAAGGGTAGTTGTTCTTGTCGAGCTTCTCAATGATAGGGCTTCCACTGTTCTCTGCCATTTTCACAAAATTAATACCACAGCAAGTAAATCTTCTGCAACCCTTGACCTGTAGTGCACAGCAATACACCAGACAGCCTTTTTCACTGTCTGCTCAACAATACATGCAATCTGCAACCAGTTTGCAGATAAACCTTGTGTTTACTCACTGATAAACACCTTTGAACTTACAGATCTGAAATCTGTAACCTGCGCACCCACGTTCGGTCAATACAGTCGAAGTCACAGTGTACCCTGAAACTGTTGTCCGCAACCTTGCGGCTCTCAAACGGGCCCTGAAATGGCCTCAAATGCCCAAAATAACTGCGGGAAAGCCTTAGAGGGCTTATCTGCAGAATATACAGCGCTCTTCGCGCACACCAAATCTCACTGCAATCTGAGATTTTTGCTCTGCCCTGCTTCCGGTGCCTCCACATGCACTATCCAAGAGAAAGAGTGGAAGGATGGGAGAGCTTCTTACCCGTGGATTGCTTGCTCGAACCTTGCTTCTTCTCCTTTGCTTCAACCTTCGAAATCAGCCTCTCTCAGTGGTGCGTCTCTGATACCATGTCAAGAATCGCCTGGTGGAGGGGGTTGCTCAAGATGCTGCGCCGTACACACACAGAATGCACAAGGAGAAGCTCACTCAAGAGACAAGAAGAGAGATGGAGGCCAAAACGTTTTCTTGCTGATTTCTTCTTCTTCTTCCACACTCTTTACAATGTACACAAAGTATAGATAAGATACAACATAAAAGGAAAGTGGCCTACTAAGTCAAACAATGCATAACTGACTACACTAGTCGACTGGCGCTATAACTATGCCAGCTATAAATAGGTGTAACAACCTAAATATAATAAGTAATGAGTCAGTGGCCATGTGAGGTGCATAATGACCACCCACGTGCTAAGTGTAGACGTGTGGACCCATCTAACCAGGCGGTCCATCATCAATGTCCGCATGTGTTGAGCTTGTCATCTCAACAGCTATGATCTCCTCATCTCTCTAGACTATTACTCCTCTCTATGTAGGTGTTATATATGGTCATTGTCCAAAAGAAATCAGTAAGATGTGATGATTGGCATAAGCTTTGACAACTTATGCCCCCTGCTCTATGTAGTGCCAGCCTGTGGTAGCGATGTAGGGAGCCTCTAAATCTCAACTAGGAATTGGCCCAAGTGGCATTGGTGTGGAGATTCCATGACTAGTCTAAGGGAGATGTCTCCTCCAAATAGCATGGGATTGTTGAGGGTAGAGGCACCTGTGGCCTAGCCACTCATGTATTAGTTACACTAACAGTTGTCATACACCCATACACTACAAGTGGTGGGTGCCCATCACTATCACTTCATTATTTATTCTTTGAGTAACATTTGAATAAGGGAAGGCCAATCACACATTGTGATCATTGAAGTTCCCACATCTTTTATATATATATATATATATATATATATATCTCTTTCTCTCTCCTTCCACCATAGGTCTTGCTTCTGCTCATGTTCTTCCACTCCAAGCTCATTGCCTTTAACTGGTATGAGAGCCATTGCATCATCATTGAGGAGCTCAACCCTCAACATGTGGAGAATACCTATAGTTCACAGGTTTCATGGCAGCCATGTCCTCAACTTGACGTGGTATGTATTGCTATTCACTTTCTTCCCATCTTATTTTGGCATGTTCCAGGGCTTCCTTGAGCTCCGCCTAAGCTCCCCTTGTGCCTGATTGACCTCAACATAACTAGTGATAGGCACAACCAGCCAACTATGATTTGCACTTGCAAGGATTTCTCCTACATCCAACATTATCACCGGTCTCTTTGCCTCCTGTGGCTCTTGGACACATGCTCCAATCATTGAGAAACATTGGGCATCCTCCCAACATTGGTCAGTGACATTGAGCATTGGTTTTGAGTCATTAAGCTTGTCCAAGAAAGGCAACATATTGCAATACAATTCACGATAGCACTTACCTCATTGTCTAGAGGTCATTTACGCTTCCCAAAATGTCTATTTGATGCTGGATCACTTGGGGATACTATATTAATGTTATGAGATGTCTTTGGTGATATGAGCACACATTTGCTCAGTTTGTGTAGAGATTTCATTACTAGAATAAACAATGTAACAAGCATTTTTTTAACAGTAAAAGTCTATGCCTATTCTTATTTGATGTTATCCATGATATCTATTGGATACACCGATGTATGCCATTGATGCCACATACTTGGTTATGCTCTTAACTTGCTCTTGGGCTAACACATTGAAGCTTGGTCTCCTTGACATTGTCTATCATTTTATTGAGCATTCATTTGAGACAGTTTATGCCTATTATCATTGGATGATACTTGAGCCATCCATTGGATGTATTGATGTTTGATATGGATGCTACATGTTTGGCTATTCTATTATGAACGTTGAGTGTTGCATTTGACTTGCACTTGAATTATTTTGGAGCTTGAGTACTTGACATAGGCTATCCATTCTTGTCTTTGGATGCTACTTGGATGCTACAGTAAGAGTCTTGCAGACTACTTAGGTTCGATGCTTCCGGATGTTTTTCACTTGGATCTTGGATGTATGGATGCCATTCACATGATGTTTTAAGCTTCATTTGCTCATCTAGCATTTGATTTTTGCTTCAGTTGGAGCTACTTGGCTTTATGTATTGAGCCACTTACTTGACATTGGATGATATATTGCGCATTGGATTTCCATTGAGCTTGAGCTCCTTATAGTGAGATAGCGGGATCTTCACTTCATGTCTATTCTCTCTTCATGCTCTATGTATGCAGTGGATGCCTATTGGGATAATCTAACATTTGTCTTTGGGGCTTGGGCACCTTCCTCTGTCAGATCATTGTCAGTGATGTATACACCTGACATGGCTATGTATTGAGCCTCTATTACTATTGCTTAGTCAGTTGTTTCTATTACTCGTGAGACCTACTATATGCATGATTATTATGCCATTGGATGTATTCTACTCTGACACTTTGAGGTTGATAGCTTTGGGTACTGGTCATATGTTTGCTGATTGCTAATTGTTTATACATACCTTGCATTGTGTAGGATATCCCTAGCACTTACAGTTTGCAATTTATCAATGATAGCTCATACTTGGCTTTGATTTCTTATTGTTATAATTTGTTTATAACATGTTGTAGTTTTAGTTCTCTGCATTTTTTATGAGAGCAATTACCTTGTCTTTACAGTCTTTTGCTTACTATTTGTCGATAGCTCATTACTTTGTTAGTATCTCTTATTTCTCTCTTGATTTAGCAGTGGTTTTGGGGCTGATTTGCAAAACATTATAGCAGTTTGTTTTGCCCCTTTGTGCACTTGCTTGGTCTCATTATGGCCGGTGGTCCTCATGACAATGCTATATTCAATATTAAGAAACTAGATGGGACCAACTATAGCTATTTGTTGAGCTATACAAGTCCACAATCATTTTATTACTCTCTAAGCAAGTTCACTACAATGTTGTAATCGAAAATCAGACTACATATGAGCTTTGGACATAGATTAAGAATCTTTATGATAAGCTGAGTCCTAAATCTCAAATGTATTGTCTAAAACAGTTGATAAACCTTCGCATGAAGGAAGGGACTTCTATGTTTGTGCTAAGGATAGGCTAAAATTGCAAGATGTTAAGAGTGCCCTCTTGATAGAAGAGGTGAACAAAAAGAATGTAGATGCTTCCCTACGTTACATGCATTAATTGTGAGAGGCCAACATGATGGAAATGGCCATGGTAGAGACTCTCAAAGGTCTCATTTCTAGGACGTTTGGACAACCTTGCAATAAGTCCCATGGCCATAAGTCCGGTCTTACTTGTCATTATTGTGGAAAAGCAAGTCATATTTAGCCACAATGCCATAAAATACGCAAAGACAAGCAAAGGGAAAGGGTAAAGTGCAAGAAAAGAATAATGATTGCAGCATTGTGTCTAGCAAGTGTTGCATTAAAATTGAGGAGATTAATGTGGTGTACCCTGATGTGCCTGATGATCTTATATTGGCAGTCTCTTCCTTAGATGCTTCATAGCTGACTAATGCTTTGTCAAGTTATACTTAGTGTTGGTAAATCGATTCATGGGCTTTTTTTCATGTGACCCCTCATAGAGAGTGGTTTTACTCCTATCATAGTATAACTAGATCTATCCATTTGGGTAATGACCTAGCATTGGAGATAGTTGGTATTAGTGATGTTAGCTGTGGTTTGGTTCAAGCAACATGTTCATTCTTCATAATGTACATCATGTACCAACTCTCATGAAGAGCCTTATCTATGCTGGCACCTTGAATGATGCAAGTTATGTTGTCTCTTTTGGTGATTCCTCAAGGAAGATTATCCATGGGAATCTTGTTATTGCACGTGGTGCTAAGTCTAGTACCCTCTATCTATTGCTTGTATCTAGGTTAATTGACCATGTTTTGGCTATGGCTTCAATTTCATATGTATCTCTCTAGCCTCCTCACCTTGGGCACATGTCTTTAAAAGGAATGAAAATGCTTACCAGTTTATAATATCATCTTTCCCTAGACAATTGCATGCGAGAAGTGAGTTTTTGGAGCGAGCTTTTTTAGCAACCTCTAGTTTGTCCTCTTTTTCTTTTGGGTATATATCAAGCATCATTACTACTCCTCCATTTCCACCACCATCTTCACCACCACCACCACTAGCACCACCATGTCTTACTCTCCCTCTCCTCATTAGAACCACAGCCAATTCTTCTCTCTCTCTCCTCAAATGTTGGGAACCAACCACCGACATCTCACTCTCCTCAATAACATTACCACCACTAGCACCGCCATTACCACCACCATATCTTACTCTCCCCCTCCTCATCAAAACCACAACCAATTCTCTCTCTCTCTCTCTCTCTCTCTCTCTCTCTCTCTCTCTCTCTCTCTCTCTCTCTCTCTCTCTCTCTCTCTCTCTCATACATATTGGGGATCCACTATACATATCTCCGTCTCCTCATTATGAATAACAACCTCTCTCTCTCTCTTTGTTTTTTTCCCTCCTTATGAATAACAATCTCTCTCTCTCTCTCTCTCTCTCTCTCTCTCTCTCTCTCTCTCTCTCTCTCTCTCTCTCTCTCTCTCTCTCTCTCTCTCTCTCTCTCTCTCTCTCTCTCTCTCTCACATACATATTGGGGATCCACTATACATATCTCCGTCTCCTCATTATGAATAACAACCTCTCTCTCTCTCTTTGTTTTTTTCCCTCCTTATGAATAACAATCTCTCTCTCTCTCTCTCTCTCTCTCTCTCTCTCTCTCTCTCTCTAGCAATGCATTAGTAGTTCTCTCTCCTTACCTTATTTACATCATTAGATTAAGCTTATGTGCTTATCTTTGATAATATTATCACAATGTTAATGGTTCAATTATGCATATATATGAGATATCACACTACATATACATTCATATCTCCCTTTGTCTCCCTTTTTTGCATGTATTTTGTAATTATATATTGATGTGTTAGTACTTCAATTATGCACTTACGAGCAAACCATAGACACATTCACTTATACTTACACATTTCTCTCTCTCTTCCTCGTTTCATTAGTCTTAAAAATGGATTGAAGTTATGCATTTTTTTACAATAGACCCTTGCAAGTAATTACTTCACAATCTTCGTTAAATATAGCTATGTATTGCTTCATTACATGTAGCTATTATTCCTTCTAAAAATTCTTCATTTTAAACTCCAAACTTTAATAATAAAATGTTTTAATACAGTGATATATTTCATATTGTATTGCATGAACTTACTATAAAAAAATGCTAAATCCACAAATATATTTGCAAGCTAGTAAACTACTACGTGTAAAGAAAATGAACATATTTATTACAAACATTAAATATCAATCCAACTCCATTGTTCGAGGGTGAAATGGATGTTCTCTAACAAACTCCTAAACTCCCCCATGAAAACCTACTAGCTCAATCAAACAGGAAAGAGTGTATTCCAAGATGATGGTATTCATGGGATTTTCATCGTTCAAATAGGGAAGCAAATGTTTAAAGAGGATTGAGTCCATGGGATTTTCTTGAAATGTAGACGAACATATAAAAGAGTTAGGTGAGTTACATTGAGGTTACATTACATCATCTTTATGCTATTATCCACAAATAATATCATTGTAGGGCTAAAGTGTGACCAATCATTATCATCAAAACAATTTAGAAATTGTGGCTTCACCCTAAATTCTTCCTAAATAATAAGTTACAATAACAAATGTACCAGAGATATCACTTTCCTACAATCAACCATAGTCTATTTAGAAGAAGACATAAAAGTGTGACATATTCTAAAGAATATATGTGGAATTACTTACCAGAATCTAGATCCTTATATCTCTTACATCTCTTTTTCTTTGACTATTTTTGGTATAATGCCTTCTCAATAGAGGGAAATTTACCTCTAGGTAGTTGAGAAAGATAAGACATCTCCGATACACCTCCTCATTCCACCACTGCTCAATCTAACTATCCTTATATATGAGCTACTCCTTCTTCAAGTGCACCTAATCCTTGCATTTCTTTGGCAAAGTTTACAACATCCTCTTCTCTAATTGCATATACATGAACCTGCCATTCATAGTTCTATAACATATAGAGAACGCATCGATAAGACACCATTACAAATATACTTCTATAGAAGGATACCAAGTTATGCCTATAGAGACGTCTCCATATTGCTAGCTTGCACGAGTTCTAAGACTCAATATCATCTTTTGGTTTGAGATTCTCTTTATCTCCTATGTGAACTAGAAGAAAAAATCTTTATTCATTTGAATGTTGTATTAGTTTCCTCATTAAAAAGGGGAGAGAGAGAGAGAGAGAGAGAGAGAGAGAGAGAGAGAGAGAGAGAGAGAGAGAGATTATGTGACTTTGTCATAATCTCTCTAAGGGACATGAATTTCTTTTCACTAGACATGGGTTATTGACAACCCCTTCTCGGTGATACACACACACACACACATACATAGAGAGTTTTGAATCACAATTTTCCTTCATCGTCTCTCTAAGGGGACGTTTAAAAAAATTTTGACATCCAAGGGTTGCCATCAACCCCTTCTCAACGAAAAAAAATCACAAATTGTCTCCTTCATCTCTCTGAGGGGACTTATGAATTTTTTTTGGTTGGGAAGAGGTTGCTAATAGTCCCCTATTTAGTGAAAAAAAAATTAGAGCGGACTTGTAAATTTTTTCTCACCAAGAAGGGATTGTCGACATTGGCATAATAAATTTTCACAAGTCCCTTCAAGTAAATAATGAAGGAGACTTGTAAAAAAAAAAACGTCTCGAGAAGGGGTTGCTGGCAACCCTCTTCTCAACAAGTTGTTAGCAACCCCCTTCTTAACCAAACAAAAATTCAAAGCAAGTTGCATTTTATATATATATATATATATATATATATATATATATAGAGTAATTGGCTAAAAAATAATTAGTTATTAAGTAAGCAATAAACTAAGTAGTGCATTTGTGTATGCATCTATGTGTGTGTGTGTGTGTGTGTGTGTGTGTGTGTGTGTGTGTGTGGCCCTTATCTTTATTTCTCACTATGTGTATCTCTCTCTCTCTCTCTCTCTCTCTCTCTCTCTCTCTCTCTCTCTCTCTCTCTCTCTCTCTCTCTCTCTCTCTCTCTCTTTGTAGAGTCATCAAGACTCAATAGATAAAAAGAGTGAGTGTGTGTGTGTGTGTGTGTGTGTGTGTGTGTGTGTGTGTGTGTGTATATATATATATATATATATGATAAGAGAAAAGAGGAGAGGTAAGTTTTAATATAATATTTGATGAGAAAGAAGAGATTAAAAAATAATTACTAGCTAAGAATATCATATTATCTGTGTATTTATGATATGTTTTAATGTGAGACATAGTAGATTGAGACTTTGTGAAAAAACTATATTGAAATATTTGGACCTTCTAAACAAAAAGCAGTCCTCTCTTTTGGGAAAGTTTTTTCTTCTAACATAGAAAACTAATAATTAACATAATGTATAATGGTTATTGTCTTTTGCATTGTGTATTTGGAAAAATAAAGACCTTATCAAAGATTTAAAAATATTTTATACTATTAATATTATAATCAAAATGTGACTTTTTAGTCTAGTTGTACTTAGGCCAAAAACTTTTAAATAGAGAAATTTGATCTTAAGTTGGAGAGAGAGAGAGAGAGAGAGAGAGAGAGAGAGAGAGAGAGAGAGAGAGTGTGTGTGTGTGTGTGTGTGTGTGTGTGTGAGATAAAGATCTAATGCTATTAATATAGGAGAGGATCTAAGGTAGTATTATAGGAGAGAGTGCCAAGACCCCCTTCTTTGGCTTTAAATTTTTCTAGCACTCACTCATATAATACTACAATATTGCTTTTGGGCCTCTCCTAGATTGATTTGCAACAGGTACCTCTCTATCTAAACTTCCTTTCACATTTCTTTCTCTTTTCTCTTATCAATGATTTTTAAAAAGACACATCTCTCTTGTCTCTCGTCAATATTTATTATTATCTCTCTATGTCTCATCCAAAAGTTATTTTTATCTCTCTCTCCTCCCTCTATTCTCCATTGAGTCCTAATACCCTTCCAATTGAAATTCCTTATATTCAAAGTATCTAGAATATATTTTTTATTTTAAAGACTAAGCAAACCATTAGTGAATTACTTAGTCAAAGTGGATTAGAGTTTGTATGAGAAATAATATTTAAAGCTATGTCTTTAGTTCTATAATATACATTAAACAACCCTGCCTTACTTGTTCTCTTTATGTGTATGTGTGTATATATGTATATACTCATGTGTGTATGTGTGTCTCATTAAGAACTTGTTTCTGTATCTCTCTTATTCAAAAATTATTGTCACTAAAAATCTCTCTCTTTCTCTCCCTCTCTCTCATTAATATATATACATATTAATGTGTGCATGTACTTGTGTGTGTATTGGAAGTCCTAACACACGCACAGAGATATGATTAGTTCAAAGAAGTGTAACTATATTTTATAGCCTATGAATATGAATATTACAACAACATGATATCAAGTTAGCAAAGACATGCACAATGAGATATAAAGATAATGCTCTCTCTCTCTCTCTCTCTCTCTCTCTCTCTCTCTCTCTCTCTCTCTCTCTCTCTCTCTCTCTCTCTCATAAAGCATATTGATTGAGCATCGAATTTGTACTTACTTTTAGCAATCAATATCCCTTCTTGCCACCACAATAAATAATCCACAAATGTGCAAGCTTTAATAATAGATTTTTTTGCTCTACTTAATGTTTAATGAGGTTGTTAGAGCAATGTATAAAGAAAAATATTTAGTGAGTGTTTGAAATGGATAAAAATGTAGACATGTTTATACACCAACCCATGCTTACCGAAGAGAACTTACATCTCATATTTAGAAAGAGAAGAACTTTTCCAATATCGCCCATAGCGTGACTAGCAAAGCAAAGACTTTGCTTACTCTTAGAGCAAATCTATTTTATTTTGTTGAGAAAATACAAACATATCGTGATTGGTTAGGTGTGATCAAATTTATTATAATCTTTTACGATCATTGTCCGTCAGTATGTGGAATAGTAGTACTCTTGCCACCACAGATCAATGTAATACAAATTCAAATTTAGATTACTTGCAAAAATTATTTTGTATTGTAAATGTGTGTGTGTGTGTGTGTGTGTGTGTGTGAATACTATTTACAAGTAAAGAGCAAACTATGTGTTGTGACACATGTCATAATCCAGTTATGTAAAACAAGTTCTGTCAAACCTAGAGTACTCATACAAATATTTTTATATTACAAATTATATATATATATATATATATATAACACCTTTCATAATACAATATAATACAGATTTAATCAATCTAGAGTACTAGCACAAATTATTTTTGGGTTGCAAGAGAGAGAGAGAGAGAGAGAGAGAGAGAGAGAGAGAGAGAGAGAGAGAGAGAGAGAGAGAGAGAAAGAAAGAGAGAGAGATAGAGAGAGTGAAGATGGTGGTGAAGATAATGATGGTGGTGGTGGTGGTAGAGCTAGCAGCAGCGAGACAACGACGGTGGTAGTGGTAATGAAAGTAGAAGTGAAGGTGGATATATCTAAGAGTGGAATAAGTAAACTATGTGGAACAAGAATAGAGGGGTTGCTAGAAAAAATTCGCTCAAAAAACTCTCTTCTTGCCCTTTTCCTCCCAAGACCATAAGTGTTTTGAGTATTGTGATCATTGTTTATATGGTCAGCAAACATGTAGTATATATAAGAAGTCTAACATGAAGTGTTTGGGTGAGCCTCTGGCTCTTGTTCATTTGCATGTATGTGGTCCCATATCTTATCAATCCTAGGTGATGCGAAGTACTTTGTCACATTCATTAATGATAACTCATATAAGATCTGGGCTTACCCTATTAAGTAGAAATCAGTTGTCTTGTCTACCTTTCAACACTGGCTTGTTCTTGTTGAGAACTAGTTTGGGTATAGGCTAAAATTCCTAAGGTTAGATAATAGGGGTGAGTATAACTTGAAAGCTTTTGAGCTGTTTTGTGGAGTGAGGTATTAATTGTCAGTTGACCGCCCCTTATACCCCTTCCCAAAATGGTATTGTTGAATGCATGAACAAGGCAATTCAAGAGAGAGTCTATAGTATGTTTAGCCAGGTAGGCTTACCACATCAATTTTAGACTGTGGCAGTGACTACTGTCATATACTTGATTAATAGGTCCCCTTGCACTTCTATTGATTGTCATGTTGCAAAGGAGGTATGGACTGAAAGACTTCCATCATATGCTCATATGCTCATATGCTCATATACATATCTTTGGTTGTGAGGTATTCTATTATGTTTCCAAGGAGAAGTTGATAAGTTGGATTCTAAGTCCATGAAATGCATCTTTATTGGTTGTGGGGATGTAGGTGAGATGGGCTATCACTTATGGGATCTACAAGCTTGCAGAGTTATCCATAGTCATGATGTCATTTTCTATGAGGAAAAGATGAATAGGTAGCCTGAGTAAGTACTTGAGATACATAGGGTAATCTTTCAAGAGGAGCCTCTTGCTCCCATCCAGCCAGCTAGATAGCCTTAGCTGATGCTCCAGTGCCCCATGTTGTGCAAGATTACTCTGTTTTGAGATGCTTTATTAGAGCTAGTAGATGTCAACTGCCTGAGCGCTCTATGCTCTCCTTGGACTCTGTTATGGTGGCAGATGTAGGTGATCCTCTCTCTTATGATGAGGCCATGCACAGAGATAATAGCCACTCATGGGATATGGCTATGTAGTTAGAATTTGACTCCTTATAGACAAACCATATGTGGGATTTGGCTCCTTTGCCTAGTCGCAAGAAAGCATTGCCATGCAAGTGGGTATACAAGTTGAAAAGTATTCTCGAATTCCCCAAGCCCGCTTATGAGACCAGATTGGTCACTAAGGGTTTCAAGAAAGAACATGATGTTGATTTTGATGAAGTCTCCCATATCCTGTAAGCCATAGTCCAACCTATGCATACTATGAAGTCTTCCATCCTACTTGACCCAATTGCCTGGAGGCCTTGAAGGCTCTCCTACGTGGTCTATATGTGTGCATGTCACGTACTCTATGTGTAAAGCTAATGGTTTGAAAAAGGGTCTCCATCATCATGGGGGGTACATCAAACTTGGCTCTAATAATCTCATGTGGTATTGATGGTTTGCTATGGATCATATGTGAGAGCATGATGATCTATGGTCTCTCAATTTGTGTCCGTAGGTATGTAGCCAAGTTAAGGATCTAAATTGGTGCACCATACATCATGGTGGTTGTTATGATTAATGTGTCAAATAGCAATCTCTATGTTTGAGGCTCCTAGAAATGTACTTAGTGGCACTCTCTCTCCATCATGGCATAGGTAGCTAGAGATTGACTCATAAGGGTACACTAGCCATCTCCATGACCCTCCTATGATTCAAAGACCAAAATAATATCATTAGCATAAAGCATAATAGAGACCAATATACTTGCTCTCTCCACCCCATCGTCACCTCCTTATATGATGTGATCTTCTATCTCGTTGATGTAGAGACACAAGAGTATGGGGAAGAGAGGACATCCATGCTTCACTCCAATGGTGCTAGAGACCATTGCTTGAAAGTCCTCTTGGGCATCTCACTTGGCCTACCACCCTCTCATACAATGCATAGAGGCCCCAAATCATGTCCAATGGGATCTCCAATGTCTGCAACCTTTGTAATGGTTTATCTTGAGCATAGTAGGTACTTGCAACCCTAGCTCTAGTAGAGGTATTGGCCGTAACGAGTACTATCACCTCTAGTATCAGTAAATATCCTACATGTTTCATGCCTCCTCTACATCCATCACTTGTAGCCTCCCTAGATCCTCAAAAACATGTGTCGCACTATCTCCTTTGCATCCTAGCATTAAAATCTCCCACCAAGAGAATCTCTCACTGTCTAGAGTAGTATACAACCTCATCCGATAAATTTGGAAAGGGGACTCTCCTCCTCCATCTCCCTCTCCCTCCTATTGTTGGGTTCCTCGATAACATATCTCAACTATTGTGGGAAAAAGTAGCAAAAGGGCAATGTATAGGATTCGAGTGCAAGAGATCTCCACTTTAATCCACTTGTATCACGAGTCAAGATCTTGTGCCACGATGTGGACTATATGTTCATGGCCTCAAGCTTAACATCAACTGCTTTGGATGGAGAGAGAGAGAGAGAGAGAGAGAGAGAGAGAGAGAGAGAGAGAGAGAGAGAGAGAGAGAGAGAGAGAGAGAGAGAGAGAGAGAGAGAGAGAGAGAGAGAGAGAGAGAGAGAGAGAGAGAGAGAGAGAGAGAGAGAGAGAGAGAGAGAGAGAGAGAGAGAGAGCTTTATGTTTGTGGTGCCTCCAACAACTCTCTGTTGTGAGAAACACCTTATTGCCTTATCACTCTTTAAGAAGGAAAAATGAATGAGTATATCAGTAGGGTTAGTGATTAAGATGGGTAGCAGGTAACATTGGTCTTTACCCCAATAACCTCCCTAGGATATAGTTTTTAAAACCCCCTAGGACCTCTAGTCAACTATGTTGGTGCCTCAAAACCTTTTTAGTGTATGAGGTCACAATCCTTTGGAAGGCATGCACTTTTTAGCAATCATTTTTTAGACCCAATTGGTTTTATTTAATTACAAAGATAGTCAATGGCACAAGATATTATTTATTTATAAGTCAAGCTATTTTTATTAATAACTAGAAAAGTGACATGTATAAAAGGCCAATCTATATTTAAAATCTACCAACTCATCGAAGTATTAAGTTTCTAAGTTATGGTGCCTAAGTATTAGAGAGTAGATTACATCACAATATTAGGATAGAGACAACTAATCATATGGAGCTCCTCTTCATTAGAAACCTTATGTAGCAAGTGTTCTAGGAGCTCCTTTGAAATCACTTCTTTATAGCTTTGAGCGATCACAACAAAGTACTGGTTATTGCAATATATGTGGGGTTACTGCAATATATGTGGGGTCATACTCCATGGCTTTGCAAGCCCTACACTTGCTGATAGGTTTACACCTCATTGTTACTATCTCCCAACACAACTCATAACATCCCTTTAGGAAGGGCATTGTTGTGCTCCTCTAGGACTTAATGCACTTTGATCATACTCCATGGTTTTGCAAGCCTTACACTTTTATCTATTACTCATTAGTTTACACCTCATTGTTACTATCTCCTGACACAACTCATATCGGTTCTTTAGGAAGGGCACTATTGTGCTCTTTTAGGACTTAATGCACTCCGATCCCTTTGGCTATAGTTCTTGTGACCTCTCAAGATATGATGAGATTACATCGAGGCCTTTAACTTATTCTAATATAGGCTTTTAAAAAATCTCAACAATTGCTTTTAAGTTAGTGGGCATTTGATGTGTTTGAGGTAGTTCCATGTAACTAGCCAAACTTGTACCAATGAAGCAAAGTTGGGGTTTATCACGCCTACATCATACAAGTCATAGGTTGCCACTAACGGACAAAGATACTCACACTAGCTCATCCCTCTCGGTGTGGTATCTTATCATAGCCTACTAACATGAGTGCAGAAAAAGGGAGGTTCGAGCTTTCGAATGCTTGCTTTCGTGATGTGGAAGCGTTTCGTTTGAAATCGTTCGAAAGGTTCCTTCCAAGCGACTCAAGAACGTTCTTTGTCTGTCGGTTGGACAACACACACACACACACACTCTCTCTCTCTCTCTCTCTCTCTCTCTCTCTCTCCGTCGAAAACATGGTGCACCTTTGATGCCCCTAAGGCTCTTCGAGATTTTTGAAATTTAGTCCTCCACACACCTTTTTGCTAAAAGCGCTCAATGGTTATGAGAGACAATAGTCTCACACACCTTTTCACATATAAAGCTTTCTCTAAAATATTCAATCTCACACCCATGTCTTATATCCTAGACACTCGTGTGCACATGTACATAAGAAATAATGCATTTATCTTAGATATTGAACTATGTTGCTTGATGTTCTTGCTTGATAGAATAGCACGATAATGCTTCTTGGAGCTTTCCCTTCATAATTTGTATGACTTTCTAGCTCCATACCTAAAATATATACATTTTTGCACTTACTTTTAGGTGGTCGAGCATGGAAGAATAGTGCACAATAGTGATTGTACCTTTCTCTTCAAATTTTAGATGAGATTCCAATTTTATAGCTCAAATACATCAATTGCATGCTTACTTTTTTATCACAACTAGATTCGAGCAAGCTTTCATAATTTCCACAACAATAAATACTCTAGATGCATTTTGTGTAAGACTGGTCCAGAGGAATATGTAATGTCTAAGCCTATGAGATGTTAAGTTGTTGGCTCTATTTGTATGATAATGGAGAGTTTTGGTCATTCTTAAACCCCTCCAGTAATAATTGGATGAAGTCCAAACTTGATCTGTATAAGCCAACTAAGTACTAGGCCTCAAGCCACTTAGTGCAATAGGCATCTAAGTCATCATTTGCATGTGAAATTATGAAAGCTATGTCCTGGTACAATCTAGCTAAACTTTGCAAAGGACTAATGTATTTATTACCTTTTCATGCATTATGCAAGATAGACATAATTCTTATAAATCTTCCAAGCATTCTTTGGAGTTAGCTTTCAATATGAGCCACATCATGGTCTCTCAACCATTGCACCTCTTTCATGCTTAGCTATCTTTGTCTCATTTCACTTGTTAACTTCATTTTACCTATATAATACATGTATGTATTCACTTCTAGATTCTTTAACAACTTTGAGTTTTTGGTCCTCGCATTTAATAAGGCTTTACAAAACTTTCTCACACAAGGAATTTGAATAATCAATACCATGCATATATTGAAGTTGTGTTTTGCTAGTTTCACACAAAATGTCTAAAAGTTGTATGTTAGTTGTATCGTCATGTAAGAAATATGAAAACCCAAACAAGGATTAAAAACTATCAAAGAGATTAATGAGATCAACTACATTAGATGAAGCTATGAAACATTGCAACATGTGAGCAACCCCCAAAACATGCTTAAAATTACAATCTTCCATAAAAGTTGTAGTGTAGGTTCAAAAGAAGCAGTTTAGGCTGTTGAAAACCAAGAGTGTAAAGCAGAAGGCATGGATCACAATGATTGGGATGAGTTGGATGAGCTATAGTAAATCCACCCTTATATAGTCATTGTCTAAACAAGTTTACTTTAACGTTGTTGCACTTGAGGATAATGCCTAGCGGTTATGGAAAAATATATGCAATCTTTATGACAAGAAAAGTATTGCATCACATATGTATTGGTTGAAACAACTTATGGACCTTTGCATGAAGGGACAAGTATGTCCAAACATTTGAATGAATTTTATTCAATTTCAATCAATTGACTTTATAGGGCATTGAGTTCAAGGATAACCCACTCCCTTTTCTTGCTTGTGACATTCCAAAGTCATGGGACACTTTACATATATCCATGCATGCTAATATGGCTAAGGATGGCTTGAAACTCTAGGATATTGACATTGCTTTACTCATAAATGAAATAAATAGAAAGAATGTAGATGCCTTCTACACTTCTCGTGCATTGACTATTAGAGGCAAACATGATGGTAAGAGCAATGACCACCACTCATAGAGATCTTAGTCTCGCAAGCAATCTTGTAGTAAGTCCTGATTATGTAAGTCCTCTCTAAATTGTCATTATTATGGGAAGCAAGGTCATATTCGGCTAGACTATCATTAGATGCACAATGGAAAGGCAAGACCAAAGTGTAGGAAAAGTCTCATGATCACAGTATTATCCTTAGGAAGTCCAATGTAAAGATTGCAGATTACAAAAATAAAATGTAGTGCAATTAGAGTCATAGAATGAGTACATCTTAGCAACTTCCTCTCTTGATGCTTCCTAGTTTGCATATTCTCAATGTTGGCTGCTTGATTCTGGGGCTTCTTTTCATATTACTCCACATAAGGATTGGTTTCAGTCCTATCACATAATGATAGGTTTTGTGAAACTAGGAAATGACTTGGTATTGGATATTATTTGCATTAGGGATGTATGGCTACAATTTCCTTCAAGTAACTCTTTTACTATGCATAATGTATGTCATGCCAGCTTTGACCAAAAGCCTTCTATCTGTTTGATAGTTGGATGATGCAAGCTATTATGTATCTTTTGGTGATTTTGCATGGAAGATTATATGTGGGAATCTTGTCTTTACTCAGGGTGCCAAGGCTAGTAGCCTCTATTTTTTATTTGTATCTAGACCCCTTGACCATGTTTTGGCTATGGTTGACATACCACATGTAACGTTATGGCATTGTTGCCTTGGGCATATGTCCTTAAAGGGAATGAAAATGCTTACTTATTTGTAGTATCTTCTACCTCTTGATTATAAATGTTTTGATTCTTGTGACCATTGCCTTTATGGTAGGTAGACACACAGTGCTCATAAGAATCTGGCATTACTCATATGGGTGAGGCTTTAGCTCTTATGCATTCTGATCTATATGGTCACATGCCCTATCCGTCATTGGGTAGCATGAAGTACTTTGTTACATTCATTGATGATTATTCGCATAAGGCCTAGGTATATCGTATTAAACAGAAATTAGATGTATTATCTACCTTTTAGTGTTGGCTTACTCTATTGAGAATCAATCTAGATATAAGCTGAAACGTCTAAGGTTGACAATGAGGGTAAGTATATTTCTAAAGAATTTGAGCAATCTTGTGATGAGAGGGGTATTAAGAGTCTGTTGACCGCTTCGAACACCCCATGCCAAAATGGTGTTGTAGAGCACATGAAGAGGACCATTGAGGAAAGACTCTACAATATGCTTAGTCACACAGGCTTAGTGTAGCATTTTTGGGCCTGATGCCAGGAGGCATATTCCACGGTGAATTCCGTGAGGTTTTGTGGTGGATTCCGTAAAATTTTATTATTACCGAGGCTCATACACAAAGTGGATTCTTTGGGCGAGAAGTCGATGGGGACGCCTATCCTTTTCGGGCGTTTTGTTAATTTTATGTGTACATGGGTGATTCCATAGCGGGTGATTCCGCAAAATACATATTTAAATAATAAACGTTTATGAGTTTAGAGTGCGCACTTGTGATAAATTAAGGTTAGAATTGATTTCTAACCAATTTATTTATGTAGCTGAAGACTGCTAGGTATTCACTTTTGTCGGTTTGATTGTATTATTTTTCTAACAATTGTGAGCGAGCAGCGGTGGCATTGGGAAGCATTGGAGGATAGCGTGTATTCAAATCATCGTCAATTTTTTATGGGCATGTATCTTAGGCATGGCGCCTATATTTTGTCGCGCTTATTTATTAAAGCGCTTGATATTCATTTATTATTTTTGTATGCGCATGGACGCACGATTTAAATATTTGTATTGGACATTATATTTGGGTACTGCCTGACTTCTTGGGCATCCATTAGCTTTAATTCTTTATTGGCACAAAAGCAAACTCAAAAGCTAAAGCATGCTATTTTGTAATTTGGGCTATTATTTGAGCTTGAAGATGAATAATATATGAAATACATGCTTTGTGGAGCGCTCACACAAGGCATGGGGGGAGATTGCACCTAATTGGTCTCTTGTTCATGTCGTGCAAGCTTTCTTCATTGATTTGTGTGCAAAAAGTAGAGTTCTTTTGTTCTTGGGGACCTTCTAATGCTCACTACGCGCGCATACGACGACCGATCTGTGCAACAGTGGTATCAGAGCGAAGCTGGGATCGAGAGCTTCCAATTGCTTACCATCTTGTGCGAAGGTGGAGCTCTTGGAACGAATGAGCTCTACAATCAGTTTCTTTGCGAACGGTCAATACTAGAGTGTTCCTGGCGGTCAAGAACCCCCATCTGCACCCTCTGATCGCGAAGGACCAGCCTCTGTAGGCGGAGGACCACGTGGATATCTCCTTCATCAAGTCGTAAGTAAACACATAAGAATCCATAGCTTCATACCTTCAAAGCTTTAAAATCTTAATAAGCTTAATAGAAAGCTTATTTAAAAAGCTTATTCCATAAATTCGTCACTCGGCGGCAGCGGCATGTCCTGGACAGCATCAAAACGGCCGAGTACATCCTCACGTCCACAAAAATCAGCTTGATCCTTTAAGCTTAAAGTCTTCTAAGCTTTCTTAATCCTGCAAATCACCAAAGTCACAAGGCCACTAAAGACTTACTCAACAACTACCCTAGCGGCAGTTCACACGTAGAAGCACAGAATCAGTCTATTGCTCTCTGGTACATCCTGTTCACACTTGCAGACTTGTTGAACTAGTTTCAATAAGAACAGAAGTTTATACGCAGGCCATACGCAGATTATATGTCATTTCTACGCAGACGGTTGTGACAACAAATTCTGCATACGTAAAGGACAAAGACTACAAAAGCCAAATAAAATATACAGACTGGCTAAAGGTGATCTATCCGAACCAACGATGGAGCAAAAATTGGATTTGATTATGATGTAGCTTGAAGAAGAACGAAGAGCCCGACAAGCTTTGCAAGTTCAATTGGCCAATTTGCAACGATCTACCACCGACCAAGATGGACCGCAACCCGAAGATCTTATACGACATACCATCAATGCGACACTTGAAGCCCAATCCATCCGCAAAGAAACAAAGATAAGTAAAAGAAACTTCAAATTTCGTACATTCAATGGATCACGCGATGGAAAGACTGTACTTGCTTTTATCAGTCAATTTGATGATTACTTCCATGAAGAAACATATGCTGAGAAAGACAAAATTAAATGTGTCACTAACCATTTGGTTGATCGAGCATCCTTATGGTGGACTGTGGTCCGCAAGAGCGCTGATTGTCCTACTACCTGGGAGACTTTCTAAAAGAAGTTTTTACAGAATTTCCTTCCTCAATTCCATGAAAAAGCCATCAAGCAATGGGATCTTCTACAGCAAAGAGATCACGAACCTACTTCTCAATACACTGAACGTTTCTGGAATGCCCTACTGCAACTACGCATGCTCGAAGATGTACCTGAAGCAACTCATAAACGCAAGTTTATGTCCGGCCTACTTGGACATTACTATGCGGAAGTCAATATGTTTAAGCCAACAACCCTTGAAGATGCAATTTCCTTGGCTCATGACACTGAAGACAAGATTCGCGGAAGAGACAAGCGACCACAACAATTTCCAACTAATGGTAACTATGGTTCCAAACAATTCAATTCAAATTTTTGAAGATTCAATCAAAGTCGTTTTCTTCCATCTTCATTCTGTAAATCTTGGACACGACCACCTGCTTTGCCATCAAACACCAATCCAAACCCTAAGCCATCCTCGCAGTCAAATCCCAACATTCCTAAACTTCCTGCCGTTACCAATAATATATCTAAAGCCAAACATTTAGTTTGTTACAAATGCCATCAACCTGAACATCTAGCAGCCAATTGTCAAACCAAAAAGCCACCTGTCCATATCAATTATCTTGGAGCAATCAAAGAAGAAGAACGTGAGGAAATGCTAGACTTTACGGAAGATGATGACGACATTGGTACTACTTCGGATACTTGCCAGCTACGCCAACTCCCCATTCTTTGTTAACAATGAAATGTTTTGTACATGGTAAAGAAAAGATTATTTTACATGATGATGGGAGCACACATGACTTTATTTCTGCAAAGTTAGTCAAAGAATTGAATTTACAAACTGTTTCTACACATTATCGCATCAAAGCTGCATTCCTAGGAATGAGATATAATGGAACACAAGAGGTGCATAATTTAGAAATTAAAATTGGTGAATATACTTAACGAATAAATTTCCTAGTTGTACCTTTGCAGTCTAGTGACATTATCTTAGGAATGCCTTGGCTTCATCAATACAATCCTAACATAGATTATTCTACGCATTCAATTAAAATTTATTTTCAAGGAAAACAAATCACATTGCATGGTATGCACACTTCCAATAACTTTCCACTGCTTACTCATACTCAAGCTAAACGTGCATTACGTAAAAGTTGCAAATCTTATTTAGTATGGGTGAATGAACTTCAAGCTAAAGAAAAACAAATGCATCCTAGGCATACACAATTTCTTGCTCAATTTCAAGATTGTTTTGCTGCTGATTTACCACCTGGACTACCACCTTCACGTCCTGAAGATCACAAAATAGATTTAATTCACAACCACCATGTAAAGCACCATATAGACATAACCAAATTGAACAAAAAGAAATTCAAAATCAAATAGAGGAATTGATTAATAGAGGATTAATTCGACCTAGTAGTTCTCCATTTGGTGCACCTATCTTATTAGTAAAGAAGAAAAATAATACTTATCGCATGTGCATTGATTATCATGCCCTAAATAAAATTACTGTTAAGAATAGATATCCGATTCCTAGGGTAGATGATCTTATGGATAAGTTACAAGGATTTGCCATATTCAGTAAGATAGATCTTAAATCTGGCTATCATCAAGTAAGATTGGATAAATCTGATATATTCAAAACTGCATTTAGAACACAATTTGGACACTATGAATTTCTAGTTATGCCTTTTGGTTTAACTAATGCACCAGCCACATTTAGTCGTATGATGAATCGCATATTTCTGAAACATCAGCATTGTGTCATAGTATTCTTTGATGATATATTAGTATTCAGTAAAAATGAGAATGAGCATTATGAACATTTGTCTTTAGTTTTTAAGTTGTTAAAAGACAATCAATTATATGCTAATCCAGAAAAGAGTGAATTCTTTCAAATAGAAATTGAATATCTAGGGCATATTATTTCATCAGAAGGTATTAAAGTCGACCCTAAAAAGATAGAAGCAATTTTAAATTGGCCCATACCCAAAAATGTGCATGAGTTACGTTCTTTTCTAGGTCTTGCTAGTTTTTACATAAAGTTTGTGAGGAATTTTTCATTACTTGCATTACCTTTGACTAAACTTTTAAAGAAGGGTATTGTGTATAATTAGTCTGACAATCAACAAAAATCCTTTGATTTATTGAAATATGCTTTAACTCATGCTCCTGTATTACAATTACATGATTTCAATAGACCATTCTTTTTAGTAGTTACTGACGCTAGTGGATCTGGAATAGGAGCCGTCCTTATGCAAGATAATCATCCCATAGCCTACTCTAGCTGTAAACTCAAACCATCCAAACTTGAATATTCTACCTATGATAAGGAATTCCTAAATGTAGTACAAGCCTTACGTCAATGGAAACATTATTTAATGGGATCTGAATTTATGATCAAAACTGACCAACAAAGCATTAGACATCTCCTTAGTCAACCACAAATATCTGACCGACACATTAAATGGGTCGCTTTTATTCAAAGTTTTCATCCCCTTATACAATATCAACCAGGAAAAGAGAATGTTGTAGCTGACGCTTTGAGTAGAAGACCAACAATTCATAATATTTTTGTGATATCATTCGATTCCCTTATCCCTATGAAAGATACTTATCATCAGGATCTTACTTTTCAAACTGATTGGAATAAACTAGTTGTAAATCATTGGATTCCTATTGATTAACTGTCTTACAATAATGGATTCATGTTTTATGAAAAAAGATTATGTGTGACTGTTCCATTTCGATCATTTGTTCTGCATGAAATTCATTATCCTCCACATCAAGGTCATAGAGGTATTATATCTACTTTGCGTATATTGACTGAAGATTTTTATTGGCCACATATGGACACTGATGTATCTAACTTTGTATCCGAATGCTTAGTTTGTCAACAAGTTAAAAGACACCATGGTAAATAATACGGTTTATTAATGCCATTATCTATTCCATCACAACCATGGAAACAGATTTCAATGGATTTTATCACTGGTTTACCTAACACTAAACCTAACCATGATATGATTTGGACTGTTGTAGACAGGTTTAGCAAACAAGCATATTTTATTCCATACAAGAAAACTTTAACTACATCTCAAGCTGCTCAAATGTTTTTGAAAACTGTTTTCACTAACCATGGTTTACCAAAAGTTATTATTTCTGATCGTGATTCTAGATTCTGTAATAATTTTTGGATTGCTTTGTTTGCTAACTTAGGAACAAAGATTGATTTTTCATATGCATTTCATCCTGAAACAAATGGTCAAACAGAAGCTACTAACAGTACTATTTTAGATCTTTTGCGTGCTTACACCATTTCAAAACCACACACATGGGATACACATCTACATTTACTTCAGTTTGCATATAATAATACACCACATACAGCTACAAAGAAAGCACCATGTGAAGTTATTTATGGATATCGATTGCCTACACCTGTTGCATCATTATCACACAAAATTCAGATTGCTAATGATATTGCTAACATGCATGCCACTATTTTTGATGAAGTTAAAGATATGATTGCCAAAGCCCAGCAATCATATACAAAACAAGTAAATAAGAAAATATAGGCTATGAATTTTAAACTTGATGATTATGTTTGGTTATGCATAGAAAAACAAAGATTACAAAGTGTAGGTAAACACCCAATTGTGAAATTAACACCTAGATTTTATGGACCATTCAAGATCATACACAAAATAAATGACAATGCATTTAAACTAGAACTACCACAACATTGGAAAATCCACAACACCTTCCATATCAGTTTATTACGACCTTTTAGAGGCCAATTACCTGTACACCCTGTATATGAAAACCCTCCTTTGCTAGATTATGAAACTAAAATCCTTGAGCCTAAAACTATTATAGATACTGACTTTATGACCACTAAAACTGGCCGTAGATATTCTAGATATTTGGTCAAGTTTAAAAACCATCCTGTTGAAGAGGCCCAATGGATGCACGCTAGAGACTTAAATGCTTTCCCCACTCTGTTAGCTCCACATTGAGCTAATAGCACTTGAGGACAATTGCTATCCCACCCCAGGGGTATAATGCCAGGAGGCATATTCCACGGTGGATTCCATGAGGTTTTGCAGTGAATTCCGTAAAATTTTATTATTACCGGGGCTCATACACAAAGTGGATTCTTTGTGCGAGAAGTCGACGAGGATGCCTATCCTTTTCGGGCGTTTTGTTAATTTTATGTGTACATGGGTGATTCCATAGCGGGTGATTCTGCAAAATACATATTTAAATTAATAAACGTTTATGAGTTTAGAGTGTGCACTCGTGATAAATTAAAGTTAGGATTGATTTCTAACAAATTTATTTATGTAGGTGAAGACTGCTAGGTATTCACTTTTATCGGTTTAATTGTATTATTTTTCTAACAATTGTGAATGCTTCAGTTGATGTGTAGAGCGAGCAGCGGTGGCATTGGAAAGCATTGAAGGATAGCGTGTATTCAAATTATCGTCAATTTTTTATGGGCGCGTATCTTAGGCATTGTGCCTATATTTTGTCGCGCTTATTTATTAAAGCGCTTGATATTCATTTATTATTTTTGTATGCGCATGGGCGCACGATTTAAATATTTGTATTGGACATTGTATTTGGGTACCACCTGACTTCTTGGGCGCCCGTTAGCTTTAATTCTTTATTGGCACAACAGCAAACTCAAAAGCTAAAGCGTGCTATTTTGTAATTTGGGCTACTATTTGAGCTTGAAGATGAATAATATATGAAATACATGCTTTGTGGAGCGCTCACACAAGGCATGGGTGAAGATTACACCCAATTGGTCTCTTGTTCATGTCGTGCAAGCTTTCTTCATTGATTTGTGTGCAAAAAGTAGAGTTTTTTTGTTCTTGGGGACCTTTTGACGCTCACTACGCGCGCATACGACAACCGATCTGTGCACCAGGGCCTAAGGTAGTTATTACTATTATCCTACATTTGATAAACAGATCTCCAGACACTACTACTTGTTGTCAAGTTGCAAAGGAGGTATGGGTTAGAAAATCTTCATCATATGTGCATCTTAGAGTCTTTGGATGTGAGGCTTTCTGCCATGTATCCAAGGATAAATGTAATAAGCTTGATCCTAAGTTAGTGAAATGCATTTTTCTTAGTTATGGAAATGCATATGAGATGGGCTATTGCCTATGGGATTCGCATGCTTGGAAGGTTATCTGCAACCATGATGTTGTTTTCTATGAGGAGAAAATGCATGAGCAACCTAAGCAAGTAGTTGAGATACGTAGGGTGATCTTTCAAGAGGAGCCTCATGTTACTGTATAGCTAGCTAGACAGCCTGTAACAAATATTCCAGTGGCCCATGATCATGATATTGGATAAGATATACAAGCGCCACAGCTCAATCTACTAGAGGTAGATGTCAGCCCGCCCGAAGTCTAAAGTCACATTTCTCCTTGATCATTTGATGGAAGTAATCAAGGGGCTTGAATGGAGGAAAGAGACAAGTTGGCAAGGGGATGTTGCACTTCTTCAAGTGATTTGGAGTTATCCTAATGCATTCTCTAATCATTTCTCTTCGATCTCTCTCAAACTGAGACTTTCAAAAATGTTTGCAGGATACATGAGTATTTACATGGATTGAAATCTGGCACAAGAACAATAAGTACATATTGGATTTTTATGAAACGAGGCTTACATTAAGGATTAAGTGAGTAGCAAAGGATGCTACTTACTTTAAAGTTATTGTCTTTGACATTGCAATTAGTTTTTAATTAATTATAGGTACTATTTTCTATTAATGTGTTATTGTTTCTTGAAACTTTTAATATCATCCTTTTAATTTTCTCCAAGCTATTTTAGTTCAAAATTGGAGGAAATAGAAATTAAGTTCAAGCTTAATTTGACAAAGAGAAGGAATTGATGAACACTATGCTATAAAAAAAGAAAGAAAATAAGCCTCCACATTTGGTGGTGCTTGATAGGCCACTACAAGATATAGGCCTTATACCAACATTCAAAGCGACGAAAATATTCATTAAAAAAATTGCCCCCGTAGTCGCTAAACATGGCGGTATTAGCGATGCCATAGAACCATCGCTATTTGTGTCGAAAATGCGATGCAAGTAGCGATGCATGTAGTAAATTTGTGAAGGCAAGGCAGCAAGCTGCCCTACCACATGTAGCACTATGTGATGTATTTGGGCTATACAAAAGTGTTATAGTAAGGTGTACAATGGCCGTCAAAATGAAGGCAAACTATACTTGAATCCACAACTAGAATGATACATAAAATAAATACAAGATCACGTAATGAAAGCAACGATAGAATCATGGCAAGATACAAATGATGATAACAACATAGTGTATAGAAAATACCTACATAAATCACATGACTAAAAAAGAAGAGGATGTGAGCTCCACGGATCCAAGGGCGAGCTATAGATACTCGCCATCCGAAAGCTCGTCCCACCGCAAAGGAGCATCGAATGGACTCTGCAAAAAAAGAAACAACTACACATCAATCCATTGTACAATAATGCATTTTAATTAAAATTAGTAACTACAGACAAGAAAGATAAGTGACTTATTGGGCCGCTGCGTCCATACAATCGGTCAATCAATGCAGTGAGACTGTGTCTCTCTGCATATTGAGTTTCTAGGCCGCTGGGATCGCGATTTGTAATGGAGCGCTATAAAGAAAACAAAATACAAATGTTAGAAACACGATTATCAATACAAGGAATATTGCAAAAAAAAAAAGCAAGCAGAACAAAAGAAAAACTTACAAAGTCCTCCAGATAACTCATGTGGCCGCCACTCACAAGATGATGGACCACTCCTACCTCCAGTCATGCCCTCGCCGCCTCGTGCTGTTGTCGCCAACATCTTGGAGAATCTGTAGCCTCCTCCCTGAGTCAGCACCAGTCATCTACATCTAGCTACTAGGGCTTTGAGGCCCCACTCTTAAGTGCCTTGAGTGTGTCCGATCGTCTGTGTGACATGTGTGTACACATGCAGTCCATCATCCAGCTAGTGGAAAACCTATCTGCTGCAGCGGGTACTGGAAACTCCTCATGCAAGGATGCTACTATGTAGTCCTTGCTCCCCTCCGGTACGTTCTTCCAATGATCCAAGACGTTGTGCCAAAAAACTTGTTGGCACAACTCTCTCATACGAGCCATCACCCTCCTCCCCTCATCATTCATGATGATGGCTCCTATCCTATCATCTACAAGGTATCCATACCCCTCTGGGGTATGCCTAAGATATGTCATCTCCCACCTACAACCATACTCCTGGGTATATCCAGGAGACCCTTGTACATTCGGTGTACCTACGGGGATATTATCTCTCGGAGTAGCACCCATAGGGGTCCCACCTACTACGGACGGCTGAGCAAAAGCTGGAGTGACCGGAGTAGACGTCTCCACAGGTGTGACAAATCCCACAGGTGACGCAAATCCAGTAGAACGACGAGGTGGAGACACTGTGTCAATACCTCCACAACAACCACATAAGCCACCCTCTCTCAAACCTGCACAAAAGCAATGAGTAGCACTTGTATCTTAAGCCGACCACAAGTTCACCAAATCCACATCTCCGCAACATCCCCCAGAACCACTCCCTCCATCTAGTCTAAGTCTAGAGCATCAACCTCGTGTACTTGAAACCGATGCATCAGAGCGTGCCAAAGTAGATTGAATAGAATGGCCTAATGGTGTTCGAGACAACTCCTGATCTGCTATATCTCTGAATTAAGCCATCTGATCTAGAGACATATGTGTGAAGATCTCCTGTAGCTCCTTATCGCTCATCCCTTGACTCATCGTGCTGTCCAAATATCCATAAAGGTCACTTATACAGACAAAATTTGATGTTAGCATAATCAATATAAAGATTTAAGCAAAGCACGTTACTTTAAACAAATTGATCTTATTAAAATGCATATTCTAGAGTACCCTTATAAGCGATTCATCAACAAATTGAGTAGGTGGATGCTCCAAGTATGACGTAGCCTATGGTCTCATGTCAATCTCCTGACACAACTCCGCATACACTGGAAGGTCAATAGAAAGGTCACCACAAAAGGATGAGTCCACCTCATTCTCAAAGAATTCTTGGCCTCCTGTCTTTCCACCATTGTTACTCGATTCTACCTCCTCTACATGCTCCAAGCTTTGAGCGGGTCTCTATCCCTTACAATATCGAGCCATCTATCTACATACTGTCCTCATCTATGCTGGGAACATTGCTTTCATCATATACTCTCACACTTCGGGGAGCTGAAGGTACAACATACCACCATCAAGGTTGTCGAGGGTTTGGATAGAAAATTACATATTCAAAATCACATACAAAAGAGATTTAACATTTGTGAACATGAGTTCATGCACCTGTTCACAATGGACCGGTAACACAAGCGTGTCGTGCGAATCCGTCCATCTTTTTTCGAAATCTATTTCGAGAAATCTAAATGGACATCGTCAAATAGTTGCCCCAACTCCTTCCAGTACCACTTTGAACCACTACACATCGAATAGGATCATGGAGAAACTACAGTACCATCCATCGTAATAATACTTTGCAAGTTCCCAAAATACTCCATCTCTTCTACAATGGTGTTTGGATCCGTGGCTTGCCGTCAGCTCTCTTGCTTGAACTTTGCCATGACACCACAATCCGTTGTGGAGCGCATTTTGTCGATATGCTCCATGCAAAAATGTCGTCCACGTGACTACGCCGCACTATGTATTTTTTATTGTACATTGAAACGGTTAATTAGTTGTCACATATAAAATCTAGATACGACAGCTTATAAAACATATACATGTGGTCACCTTTGAATTGCATCCCCTCGAGAATTCCCACTCCTCAGTAGAGACCTCCACCCCTCTACAAGAGGCTGCAATCAAAGCTCCATGCAACCATCGCATAGACATAAACCGTAGCATCTCTTCCATGCCCTCAGGATATCGAATCGGTTGGTGGTGCGTATTATGTCAAAATTCAGATCGCACTTCTTTCCCATCTTTCCTGGCTTGGTCATACCTAGCGAGCCACGTCTCCATGGAGGCATGTGCAACATATAAAAATGATTCACTTTCTCCTCCATTGTAGCATCCATTCTTTTTTCTACCATGTTTCCAACCACCACATCTTTGGTCAGTCTATCATCATCCTTTAGCGACCATAGCATATTGTTGTCTAAATCCACCGTTGGTAGCCACTGTGAGATATGCACTAACGCCTCGAATACCAACCAAAGCCTTCAGCCATGCTACCTTTTGGCCATGCTCGTTGTTGCACAAAGCCTTTCAGGGTTTTCATGAAGTGCTCCAAGAAGAACATCCATTGCGTATGGACAAGTTCCACAATCTCTACTTTATCTACAAGATGCACCAAGAGGTGGGTTTGTATCGTGAGCATGCTAGTGGGCAGGTACTTCTCAAAGAGACAAACCATCTCAACTACTCCCCGCCTTGCAGATTCAATAGAGGATGTCTTAATCTCCTTTTGTGAGATCCATTGCACTAAATTTGACAACCTGTAAATCGTCCCATGTATTTCTGGAGTGAGATATCCTGCGATCGCGATCGGTAGTACAAACTGCCACAAATGAAGAAGCATTACAAACAACATCTGCACTCCAAATAGCAAAATATACATGTCACTTACAATCCATTCATAGTACAAACCTGACATTTCTTATGCTAATCATGGGATTTTAGCCATGATAATTGGTCGTCTATAGAAAACATGAATCTGAGAGAATGCATCATACCCGTTGGAGACCTGATAATTTGCTTCACAAATCTCTCTTCTTTAGTGGACAAAACCTAGAGAGCGCGAGGCAGTTGCAAGCGACCATCAACACTCAACTACAGCCAAAGCACCTCCATCTTGCCTGCCTCCTTTAAATCCATTCGTGCCCCTGCACAGTGTCTCTCTTTCCTGTGATGTGGTCTCATAGTAAGCTGGCCACATTCTTAAAAATATGCATGGGATCTAGCAAGTGGTTGATCTGTAAGTGGGTCCAATACGGCAACTCATAGAAAACTGAGAATCGCCGCATTCCATTTAGATGCAACTCTGTGTGGACCATTTTCAGCTCATACCAGCTTTGGGCGTTCATTCGTGCTGGAGGTCATCCAAGAAAACCTTCCCTCAGTTCATGACCCTCCGGCAAGAAAGTGGCGTGTCCTTGATATACCATCTTCTTTATGGTTTGTGACCTTCAAGAGTCTAACTATGGCCCACACAATGGACATGCATGATAAATGAATACAAACTTGAACAAGCTATGATAAATATTACCAACGAGAATGGAAGCCTACTTACTTGAGCACTCCTCGAATCTCAAAAAGTCATGCATAGTCCCCATGAGAATGGCTCTATATTGGCAGACCGTTGACCATCACGCTTGCTCATATCTTCCACGGCAACCCTCTCCTCCCACAAAATCTTAAGCTCATTGACTAATGGACGGATATAGACATCCATATTCTTGACTTTGTAGCGGCCAGGAACGAGCAAGCTAAGGATCAGGTATCCTTTCTTCATAGAACACCATGGCGAGATGTTGTAGTTAACAAGCACTACAAGCCACACACTGTAAGATGTTGAGCGGAGACCGAATGGGTTCACGCCATCCATAGCAAGACTAAGTCGAAGGTTCCTTAGCTCTCGTGCAAATCCTAGAAAGGTAGAGTCAATGTGGTTCCATGTACGTGAATCCGCTGATATTCGTTGGATGCCATCTGTGGATCTATTCTGTGCATGCCACGTTGTCAAGCTTGCCAAGCTCAACGTATGAAACATGTGATGTATATGGGGGATAAGTGGAAAGTGTCTAAGAACAGTTTGAGGGATGGTTTGCCCTTACAAGTCTTGTCGATACCTGTGAGCACCACACTTTGGATATGTCTCCATAGTCTCATACTCTCCTCGAAACAACATGCAATCATTGACACATGCACGGATGCTATTGTAGTCCATGCCAAGCTTTCGTAAAACATGTCGAGCATCATCACGAGACTCAAGCATGGTATTTCCAAGTGGTAATATATGATACTTTAGCAACGTGAAAAGAAATCATAAAACACCTTGAAAAGGCACAATTGTTTTTTATAATGGTGCCGAAAAGAAATCAACGAAGCGTACATAGAAGGTACCTAAACAGCTCGGTCACACTCGCATCGCTCCACCCGTATTTTGCTTGCACACTTAGGAATGCAAGTAGCATCTTCAGGCGAGATACTCAACACCCATCATATAATGGTATGGATGCTTCCTCTCTAAGTGGATTAGATGTCTCAGTATTGATGGGCATCAATGCATCGATCATTGCCTCTATCTCAGGCTCCAAGATTGTAGGAAAGTCTGAAAGGCTACCTGTCTCCTTTGGTATTGACGGTATAGACTGGGTAGTGCCTTCCAAGTGGTGAATTTTCTCAGGCACTCCATCCACCACACGCCCACAAACTCTTCTAACTGGTCGCAATAGGTGCACTCCTCCTTGGGATGAGACGTCACCTCCCTATATAAATTTTATGGACTCACATCCATTGTTGTTGTATATGATATTCAATTAGTTTGTAAATATAATGCATGATTGATACACAATTTTCTTACCGTTTGCTCAAAGTCTGAGATTGCTTGATCAATGATCTTCGATTGAAACTCACCAAAGCATCGTACATGTTCTATAGATAGGCGACGCTTTCGTCTAACTGCCAGCTTGCATTGAGAGCAAGGACACGGGGCACACTTACTAAGATGTGCCTCACGATCTTAAACATCACGGCCTTCATTGTTTTCCATTTTGTCTACATTACGACAAACAATTTGTCTAAGTTTAGGCAAGGAAGTGGTGGCATATGTTTGATGTATCATATGTTAGGTGCTAAAAGGCTTTGTTGCCTAATTTGTCATCGTTGGCTAGTAAGGCTCATTTGGTGATGTGGTCTCTGTTGCATGGTGTGTAAGCTTAAGAATATTTTTTATGATAAGGTCCATTTTTCACAATCTCTTTTCTTTGTCTAAGCTATGATTGTAGGGGTTTCTAGAGTCAGTCAATATTTGGTCTCTCTGTTTCTCAAATTTCTTTATGTATTTTGTGATTTCTTTTTTTGATTTGTTTCTTTATGTATCTTATGTTCCTTTGTTAGAAATTTACAATTTTACTAACTTGCAAGTGTATGTAGGTGCACCATGCACAACTAGGGTTTTGTTTTCCACAATCAATGTGATTCAATATAAATGTAAGTATCTTCATGATGATGGTGCTCAAACTTCCAATTCAATTGTGACATATGCAACAAGCATTCAATCACAATTTTTACAACACTACACAATGTGTGAACTCCCTTTTTTGATGATCCAATTGCGTGTGAGTGATTTTGTAGACTAATTAAGGTGAGATCCTAGTCTTCTTAGGGTTGTCATCTCTTAGATGTAGTCACTTTTGATGACCTAGCTGCATAAGGTCCGAGGGCTTGACTATCACTATTAGTGCTACCTCCACTCAAGTTGTTCTCACCAAATGGTTCTAGGTGAGCTTAAGAATAGTTTTAGGTTGACTACTCAAGTTCACTTCTCGAGGTATAAAGGGGGCCTTTAGTCTCAAGTGTGCCTAGTTTGAAATTCAGGATGGTTAACACTTGGAAAACTCCTCCACATCAAAAAATGAATCTATTTCTTTGGAAGATTGAGTGAATTCAGAAGGATCTCAATACTTGAGTCAAAGCATATTCGTACCTCACTTATTTTAGCTTAGTAGGTATGCGATAGCTCTCTAGGCTAGAGTGAAAGAGTGGTTCAATCAAGAAAGATTCATTACCTTTGTCAAAATGAAAACAACACATTTGGTGATAAGGGATCAAACTTTGGAACATAGCCTGAGCTGTGGTTCATTAGCAAGATATGAATAAGGTACTTATAAGGAAAGAAAAGAAAGATTCCTTAGAAGCCCACTTAAAGTCCATAAACCTTAAATTCAAGGAGTTTTGAAAGCAGTAAGAAAGACGATGCAATTTGTAAGGTTTCCTTCAAACACCTTGTTTTGTAAAGTTAAAACTCTCATGACAAAATACTACGCACCCTACTTTTACATTAAATCATTGTAATCTAATGAAAACTATCAACTTTTCTTGTTCTACAACAACATTGCTAAAGTCCCATCAAGTTCAGATATTGTATGCACATGTATCCTAAATGTAGTTAAATAGGGCATGTGGAAAATTACAATAGCAATGTTAACCACAACTTTGCATAGAACTAAATAGTTTATAAAACTATGCATGATTATTGATACAAAGAGTGGCATGAGAGACAAAAATAATGTATGAATTGCCATCATCATGAGATAATTTTTATTAGTGAGAGTAGCATAATATTGATAATGGTAAAGATGGCTATATGTCAAAACATGACAATGAAGCAAAATGTGAACCATTACATCATAACTTATCATTTTAAAAAAGATAAAATATTAATTAAATCCAAAAAACTATCAAGTCTCACAAAATTTTTGAGCATCCTCATTCATGTCTACGATATCTACCATTGTGAAGGTGCATAGACCACTTGCCAATGTAGAAAGAATCCCAAAAGCCTCTATAGTTGTGGCAACTAAAGAATGCTTTTCTCTCCAAGCATGGATTCCTTATATCAAATGATGACCTTTATAAAATAAACATTCGGTTGTGATGCCATTATGTTTTCATAAGTCTTTACTTATTAAATGGTAGTGCATTTCCCATTGTGAAACATGCTAACATTATGTAAGGGTGTACAAGAAGGTTGTTGTAGTTAAAGAATGAAAATATGAACATAAAAATAGAAGAAAGAATGTTGAATATGTTGTTGGTTACTTCTAAAATGGATTCTTTTGAAGAATATATAAGTCCCTTGCTCATGTTACTTTCTTGTGTTTGTTGCTTCATTGGGTTGCAGGTTACTTTTGAAATGGATCCTTTTTAAGAATATATAAGTCCCTTGCTCATGTTACTTTCTTGTGTTTGTTGCTTCATTGGATTGTAGGTTAGAACAAAACCTTAAAAGGAGCTCCATAGATATAAGAGCAAACCTCGATGATTGATATTGCATAGAATTGTGATTGATAGAGAAACCATATGTATAACTTTAGGGTATATTGGTTGGATATATACACACCATTTGGGTATGCTCGTACGTTAGTAGATTCAACAAGTGACCAAATTTGAAAGAGCTTGGTTTTACTATACATATTTCAATTTCTTTCTTTCAAAAGAAAGAGTTAGGAGACCTAAGATTTATGTGTCAAAGAGGGTTGCATGGGGAAGGAGCTTATTTGGTATGCTAATTTTTTTGTTTTGAAAATTGTGCTTACATAACGTGTTGACAATATATGTGGAAGATCTAATTCAAAACTAGCTTTTGTTGACACTAGTATATCGTTGGTAGCATTGAGCAATGGGTGAATCATAAAAGTTATCAAACATAATGGGGTTATCATGGCGAACTTTTATACAACAAATTATACTACTAAAATTGAAGATTCATAAGGCTTAGTTTAACAAATCAATATAAACCATCAAATGAGCTTAGGATGTTTATAGTTTAACTTACTTGTGTTCTCAAACATAGCCTCATTTTTATGGTACTACCCAAGGTATTCTAGAACATTGGTTAGTTGTTCATAATATCATTTTCATGAAAGTGATTGTTGTACATTTTTCATCAAAGCATGGAGGGATGATGGTTCTTTTCTAGTGTGCATAAGGTTTAGAAGCACCTATTGATCCTAGGCCCCATGCAAGAGTACTTTAGCCTTGAGGATTTCAATGGATACTAGGGATATACTTGCCCCTTTGCAACATTCCTTCAATATAGCAAACTCAAATCAACAAATTCTCTTAATATCAACTGATTAAGTAGAGCTTGTTACAACCAAAAGCTATGAATTTTAACTTTGTATCTACTATCACATGCAAAAGCCTAGGCCAAACTCTACAGTACACTTACTCATTGCAACCTCGTGCCTCATTACTTCTTCGTATTTTATTTATAGCATGAACCATTCGTGTAACTAAAAGTTATGACTAACTGGTTGAGTCATAAATAAATTCCTCTTGGAAATTAAGAGAAGCAAGCAAGGGATAATTATTACTAACTAAATGCATATCATATAACATAGAATGAAGAAATAGTGGACTGTGAATATTTTTTAGCAATACAAGATGAAAGAGTGGACTATCAATATTTTTTAAATAATCTGAACTTGTATTAAGAGAAGTAAATATAAATATTTCTAAGAAAAGATGGGTTCTTTTCATATTTAGCTATTCGACTTTTTTAGTGAGTAGGTAAAAATTTCATAGACTTTCCTTTTGAAGACACTTACTATAGCAGATTTACATTTGTTAAAGGTCTCACTAGCACCTCTAAATGAGGGACCTCTTATAAAGATCTTGGAGTTCCCCAAATGTCAAATGTGTTTAATGATTCTAGCTCTAAGGATTTTCGGAGCTTTCATAGATTCCTTGTCCATGTTGATGGCATCACCAAACATGATAACCTTGAGTTGACTATATCCTTGAAAGGTAGCAATCCATCATCTCCTCAACTTTTTTGCACAAAATACACACTAAGGGAACCGGAACGCTCTTTCCAATTCTAAGCATTGTAGGAAAGATCCTCATTATGACCCCCCCCCCTTCGAATAAAGTTCAACCTAATTGAAGGGCATTCTAAGTTCTTCTTGTTTTCTTCTTCTATACATTCACACATACATAGGGTGCTTCTTTTTCCATTTTTTGTCCAGGTTGAAGAAGAAGGGTGATTCTATTTTCCTAAATTCATTTTCTTTCATGCAATTTTAGAGATGTTGCACTAAACTTTGTGATGTTGTCATTGTAAATAATGTTTGATGTGGGCCAATCATCTCTCTTGTTCCCAACAAGTACAATGTTTAACCACTCAAATTCTTTGATGTCAAAAACGTGGTCTTACTTCAATTGAGCAAGATATTTTGGATTACAAGTGCTAATTTTAATCACATCCCTCCAACATCCTATGCCTTTGAAGGCAAACACAATACTCAATTTAGATTTTTGCATGGTAGGTGAGATGGCTAGGTCAAAAGCTTAAGCAACATGCCATATTTTCTTGACTAAGGAAGAAATATTGTGCATGTTCACACAGGGACTAGCCATTGATATGTGTCATATAGCCCTTTCTACAGATGCACTAGCATTAGCCTCAATTTTATGATTTTATGGTGATTTTCCACCCTTTAGTGAGTAATCCATTTTCACAAGACAAATTTTTGCATAGAGATGTGAAAACGATTTTGAGAATCTAGGCTTTTACAATCATACCCATCATTTTGTGACTGAAGAAAAGGTAAGCCTTTTTGGTTATGACTTGGCTACTTTAGCCCCAAGCCTCCATCCTCCATTTGTGTGATTTGAGGAGATAACATCCCATGTCTTTCCACGATCATTGAAACAATTGAAACACCTTATCATATTTTCCAAGCTATCTTAGGTGGCCTTGTTAAGAACTATCATAGTTATCATAAAAATTAGGGTTAGGAGGTATTATGTTAGACACCATCAACCAATTGTGAAGCTACAAGATAGCAAAAAAAATTCTATTATCAAAAGCTTTCATCCAATCAAAGCATCATTTTGAACTAATTTGTAATCCGAATGGATAGCTAAGGTAATGGAAGACAACATCATGTTGGATTAGGTTGAATTTGTATTATAGCAGCTAGTCTTGGGATCCCCCCAACTAAGACACCTCATTTTAATTTCATAGCTAATCATATATCTTAAATAAAGGAATTTTCATTATATGTTTCTAAAATTTTAGCTATGAAAATATTGGAGTTATCATGCACCTAAAAAATTTTGAATAGTAGGCCTTACCATTAAGGACAGGAAATCATGACCCCCTATTGGGTCTTTCAATCTAGCCTTCTCAAAAATAGAGATGTACTAGTAGTAAATAGCAATACAATAAGAGAATCAATAAATCATGATAGGGAATGCTAACCTAATCATTCTATTTGCATACACTCGTGCATTGGCATTTGAAAACATAACAACCATCCTAATAAAATTAGCTCCGAATTCCATATATCTAAGAGTGGATAAGATGAAGTTATAGCTAATGCATTTGAATCCCTTGTTAAAATCTATATTAACAAGGAGAAAGTATGTATCTAGGCTAGGAGTAAGCTCTATAGATAGCATAAGATTGAGGATTGCATCATGGATTTTTCTTCCAAAAGCAAAACCATATTGGATAGGGTGAAGGACCTATGGCAATAAGAACTACAATCTTAGGGTTAATAGCCTTAGCAATAATTTATGGGACAAATTGACCATTGTGAGGGGCCTCCATTGGCATATCTAGAACCTATAGGGATCTTGTGGATTAATTTAAAGGGGTGAGCTTGTGCAGGTGATGTTTCACTAGCAAGGACCTGAAGGATACCAAGATTGGAAACAATGAAAATGTGACCGAGTTGATCAAAAATTTCATACTAATTCTTAAAGCAAGCCATAGTGCACCACGAGTAACGTAAGACTTGTCAAGTGGGGCACTTGTCCCCATCATCCATTTCTGGTTGGCACTCCTTGCTCCTTGTTACTTAAGGCTAGAGCTTGAAACTAGTGCTATTTAGGGACATGACTATCCAAATCGGGCCTCTCATTTTAATATCATATTACCTAATTTATTGGACCTATCATTTCTTAATAGGGTCTGCTGATTCCAATCCCCTATCTAGAGGGACTTCTTGTCACTTATCTTTCTATTTGGTTTTAAACACAATTCACAAGGAGATATTAAATGTGCAAATAGACCATGCATCCAAATCCCCTCCACATCAATCACAACATCAATTCCAATAGGATTTCTTTGGCTATTTACTTGTACAAGCACGGGCTTAAGCCACTTTGAAACAAGAATCTAAGTGTCTCATTTTCGTATGTGAAACATTCAACAAATGCACAATGACTTGGAATATCGAGCTCTCTTTCTTTAACCACCAACTTAATTTCTTATAGCTCCAAGACTTGAAGTTTGTGACTCTTGATCACTTTGTTGCATATAGTCGTCTCCTTCTCTAAGTAGATTTCCCTCATGCTTTAAGAGACCTTGATTTTTCTTAATGTCTTATTCATGCAAAGGTAAATCAATACCCAAAAACTCATCATCATCTCCAAGTGTAGCATAAAACTTGTGATCCACAAGAGACCTCCTTGCTAGCTTCTTAATATAAAGCTTCTTCTTCTCTTTATTGTGATTTGTTGCATGCATGCAAAGCTCCACTTTTTTTTTTTTGTAGGTCTAGAACTTTTATTATGATTATTATTATCAATCTTGTGTAAGATGGTTTCATGCTACTTATCTTGGATATCCTTATTACTCTCCATGGTTTGAGCTTAACGCAATAGAAGATATCTCCCACCAAGTCTCCTTTGCCACTATCCTCCTCAAGGTTACATTTCCCTTGATTCTAAGGTCACTATGCAAGAGATTGTCCTAAAAGACATGCAAGGGATGAGCTCAAAACTTTGGAATGGACTATCAATATGTGGAATGTCAAATACTTCTCGTTTCAAAAATTTGGAATCTATAATTTACTCAATTGAAATAGGAAAGGTAATGCAAATAGATGTCTCTTGACTTGTAAAAGTGATAGTTAGAAGAATAAAACATCACCATAAGATTGTGTATGACAATGTCTAAGTGGTCACATAAGATATTGCCCATGCATATGAAGGCTCTTGATTTCTTAGACCTTTAAATTATAATAGTGTCACACAATAGGTAAGGATAATTGTTAACATAGTGAGAGCAGGATGATCAAAATGGTTAAAGGGCTTATTAAATCTTTCTTATGTTTGAGCTTTGCCATGATTGGCACAAGAGTAGCATGACCCATTCCTACATTGGGAGGTATTTGAAGTCCACAAAATTTTGAATTTTGATATTTTCTATAATTGGCTCTACAAAAGAATAATCAAAATTCATTCTTACATTAGAAGGTATTCAAGGTCCAAAAGAAAATTTATCAAAAAGGCTATAACGGTAGTGAGGATGGATCTTTTTATAGCTTAATGGGAGATTTTACTAAAGCTATGGAAAGTGTTAGATCAAGTATTTACTATACTAATCAAAGGAAATTGAAAGATTGGGGTTTCAAAATGTAGTAAAGAAAATATTTCTCAATGCCTATACGCATACTGACCTTGTAGGACGTTTGTATTTCCTTAACAAGTTTTTAGTCAACAACAATTGTTAACAAACATTGACTCCACCTTCACTCTATGGTCTTTGGTGCTTCACCATATGGAATTTCTTATGATCCATGTGCAAGATGGCAAAAAATTCAATCCTAGAGGATTTTTGAAAATGTAGAGTAACTAGAAACATTAGTTGTACACTTGATACTTTACCTTGGCATTGTAAACTTAGAGCTCATCTCATGGGGTTAGAAAGGCAATTTGTGTTGAGGTATATCACTTTGTGGTTGCCACATTAGTCAAGAGGAGATGCTTGAATAATAATGAAGATGATACGAAATCACCCTAAAAATGTGGGCATGCCACCATGCATTACAAAGAATTCTTGTCGACAAGATCATGCATGCTTAAATGGATTCATGTGTCACCTTCCTTCCTTTGGTGACGATGAAAGTGCACTTTGTAATGAGGGGGAAATTGATGTGACAATGTCCTTTTGGATCCAATCATCCCTTTCAGTTTTATATGAATATGGAAAAATGGATGATTTGAAGCACCTATCTACAAAGATTTTGGATTGGTAGAGCCAAGGTCAATCTCTAGACTTGTGTTTGCTATCTACTTTGATAAGCTTGCATGCCTTGTACCTATTGCCATTGCCAAAAACTATAGTAGAAACATTATTGACTACACTTGGAGAGGGTTATTGAGGATTATTCATTCTACTCCCAATGTACTATTGAGAGAGAGCATATGTGAGAGAGATAGAGTATAATATGATATTAACGTTAATGGCATCCCCAATTGATGATTCATAATTTTCATAGTTGTAATTCACAAATATAGGTTAAAGAAACACTTCTCTCATTGTGCAAATACAACATAAGCCTCCCATGTGCTTAGATTTAGTAGCCAATATTCACTTCATAGGAATTGTCCATTTATGTATCCTAAAGGGAGTACTTGAGACAACAAGATGCATTGAAAGATGGATAAGTCTAACATGTAAGAATTATCACATGAATGATAAGAAACACAACTACAATCAATTAGTTGAAGGATGGTTGAGTCCAATGTGTAAGTGCTATATGAGATATTGTTAGGAACCCAAAAAATATGGGACATCAATAACTAATGGTCCCTTTGAAACAAATATTGGATCAATCATAAAAAATTCAAAAAATATGGGACAACAACTAATGGTCCCTCTAAATTAAGGTTTCTATTTCATATGCCCTCCTAAACTAAAGTCTTGGAACTTGCATAGCATAATTGATTGCATTTTCAAGCAAGTATATCTTCAACTCTTTTATAATTGAAATGTAGAATATCACATTGAGACCACACCTTTTTGACATGTGTTCAAACCTATAAGGTGCCTATGTAGTAAACAATGAAGAGTATATGAGGCACCTATGGGGTCATCTCCATATCTTTTGTATGGATTCAATATCTATTTTTGGTCTTCAAAAAATGGTCAATAAAACAATGTAAAATATCCTTCAAGATGGCCCTTGAATGTGCAAGGTCTTAAAAAATAGCAAAGTGTGCAGTTTCCTAAGTAGTTTTGTGTGTTTCAATGATTAGTCAAAATCTTAAATGTAGTGGGTGTGCTAGATAGGGTTAGGAAGAAGTTGGAATATTGATAAGGCTTTCAACTACCTTTGTCTCTAGAAATTTTTTCCTTAAGCACACAATGTCCCTTCTGTGCTAAGAGCCTTCAAAATTAAGGCTTCTTCATTTGGCATCTCTACTAAAACTTTTTATTATGTGGCTATAAAGGATTATAGAGAATCTACACTCTTTGCTATAATGAAGGAGGCCATGGGATTCCCCTTGAGAGTTAAGTGGGTGACAAGATAGGATTCTATAGACTTGCTCGATAAATTGAGGACTCACTTGATAAGCTAAGGGTTTGCTCATTTGGGCATTGTCTATAGACACTCTTTATGCCTTTGTAATGGCACAAAATCCTAAAATTTTAGAGAATTCATATTCTTTGCTAGAATGGAGAGCATGGGGATCCCTAACTTGGATACTTTCTTATTGAGAAATCTAATCTCTCCCAATCAAAGGCTAGACTCTACTTCTTGAGGGCAATGTGGATATGTTGTTCTTGCCAAATGTAAGCGTTGGATAAAACTTTGATTTCTCTTTAAAAATGTGGAGATCAACTCCACAAAACGTTCTTCATCATGTTGATGGTATGTGGGAAGCATATACATACATACATACATACATACATACATACATACATATATATATATATATATATATATATATATATATATATATATATATATAATGTATACATAAATATTAACTTTTTGTAATCACTAATTATGTATATAAATATATAATTACATATATATCATAAGTGTGTATATAATTTTTGGTTTTCTTGCTTTAAAGTCTAATAACACTCATACCTTTGTGCCTAAGAGAAGTTGTAACATCAAAGGTCTCTCCCTTGATGTATTTTTTAAAAATTTCCATCATCATTGTGGAGTGTCAAAGTTAACGCTTTAATAATTAGGAAAATGTACTAATCCATAAATATTTAGAGAACAGGTATTGGCACACTACTACTACTACTCATCCTCCTCCTCCCTCTTACTCTATTGTGTGTTGCATGGCACCTATAGTAGCAATCATTGCCAAGCCAGGTGACACACACATGCAACTCTGTGTGTGTGTGTGTGTGTAAAGAGAGATAGAGAAGAGAGAGGGAATGTTGAGATATCGAGCTCCACTCGTGATATGCCAGGGTGACCGTTGTGCATTTATGTCACCGACTTGTTAGTTGCAGATGCGGTTGGTACACCGCCCATGAATAATAGCTAGATGACAGCTTATCCTTATCTACTCTAGTTTGTGGCTCAATTAGTATGCCACCTTAGTTAGTTGAGTTTGGTTTGAGACCCATATATAGGGTTCTTCTATTTCTATGTACTAGAGTTCTTTTGCACTTACACAACTAAGAAGAGGAAAACTATTTTCAACCTCCACCTTTGTGTGTATTCTCCCATTGTGCAAGCAAGAAAGCTACAAGTGAGACTCCTTCCTTCTCTCCCACAATCTTGACATGGTATCAGAGCCTTGTTCGTGGTAAGGAGCTCAAGAAAGCAAACCAAGTTTGCGGTGTTCTGGTAAGAGGACCAGTGTTGCTTTCATTTTTCTGTTTTGGGAGCAAGTTCTGCAAGTAGCACAGCCGGAAAGTGCAAGAGTGCATTGTCTCAGATTGAGACGCCCTTCGCGGTGTAGCAAGAGGGCAGTATATGCTGCGGGAATAGGCTTTAGCCCTTGGTTGCTCTGTTTTTTTAATTTGAGGCCATTTCGGGGCCTGTTTTGGAGGCGGAAGTTTTCTGCATGCACTCAGGAAAAGGCCCTGTTTTATGCTATGCGACCACTGTTCTACAAGTCGGTGAAAAGTTACTGTAGAAATTGCATCGTATGCCTGTGCGCAGAGACATTGGGAGTTACAGAATCATCCTTGTTGCCTGTTGATGCAAAATCGACACTAGAAAGTGACTGTGTGGTCAAATACCACTTTCGTCAGTTTTGCAGATTTGCCCTTGTGAGGCTGAAGCTGTGTTCTTTGCAGTGACAGAATTTTTTGCAGTGTTCTGTAATGGCATCTGATTCTCTTTCACAGATTGTCATTGAAAAGCTTGACAAGAACAACTTCCAAGCATGGAAGTTTAGAATGACGAATTTCCTTATGGAAAAAGGGTATTGGGAATTCGTTGCAAGAAATGAAGAAGAACCAGTTCTTCGTGATGTTCCCAATCAACAGCAAATGCAGGCATTTAAAGCATGGCATGAGAGAGCTAGGAAAGTTATGTACTGGCTGTCTATCAGCATTTCAGACTCTATGATTGTGCATATTCAAGATGCAAGTACGCCAAAGGAGGCATGGGATACTTTGTCAAAAATGTATAGCACAAATACGCAAGCCAGGAAAATGTAGCTCAAGCAAGAGTTGCACAATGTGCAAAGAGAAAGTATGAGCATCAATGACTACCACATGAAGATGAAGAAGATTGCAGATGCACTTGATTCCATTGGGTCGCCAGTGGAAGATGATGATTTAGTTTCTGTGACCTTGAATGGTCTAGGAAAGGATTATGCACAGTTCCGAACATCCATTTTCGTCCGTGAAAGATTTCTTGATTTTGAGGAGTTGATTGCTCTTCTAATTTCTAAGCAGCAGAGAAATGGTGGTGCATCTTCTTCAAGAGGAACTTCAAAAGAAGCTGTCTTCTACTCAAATGCTGGAAGAGATAGAGGCAGAGGTAGAGGAGGCCGATCTAGAGGCCATGGTAGAAATCAGAATATGCAGCAAACTCAAGAAAACCAGTCCTATGGAGGAGGACGTGGTAACTCTAGAGGCAGGGGGAGCCAAAGAGGTAGTGGTGGATGGCAAAGAGGCCAAAATGCAAACAACAATGTTGAATGCTACTACTATGGTAAAATGGGTCATATGGCTAAAGACTGCTATAAAAAGCAGAATAACATCATGAATGGAAAATTGCAACAAGGGAATTATGCATCTTCTAGTAGACAGGGTGATGACAGAAATGAGCATTTGTTTATGGTGCAGCACATGACCAATTCTGTGACAAGTGCAGAAGAAAGAAACGATGTGTGCTATGTTGACTCAGGTACATCAAACCACATGACAGGTCATGCAGAATGGATGCAGGATGCAAGGAAAATGAAAAAACCAGGATTTGTGGAGACTGGTGATGATACTGCACATCCTATTGTGCAGATTGGAAAAATTCCTTTGTCTATGCAGGATGGGAAAAAGAAATACATGTCGGATGTATTTCATGTCCCGAATATCACCAAGAACCTGGTTTCTGTTGGTCAAATGGTTGAGCAGGGCTTGCAGGTCAGATTTAATTCTCATGGATGCTTTGTTGAGGATATGAAAAATAAAGGTCGCTTGATAGCAAAAGGAAAGAAGAAGGGCAGAATGTTTACGTTGGATGCAGAAATGCTTGAATTGAGTGCAGCAATGTTTGCACATGGGACCGATGTAGTTGCAGATATTGATATCTGGCATAAACGCATTGGTCATGTTAATGTACAGCGACTTAAATCAATGCAAGCCCAAAATATAGTTGCAGGATTGCCTAAATTCAAGGTTGCAGAAATGCATAAGATATGTGAAGCCTGTCAATTTGGAAAACAGGCAAGGAAACCATTTCTTAGACATGTTCAAGAGAGTAAGAAGCCATTGGAATTAATCCACTCTGATGTGTGGACTACTAAAGCTGCATCTCTTGGAGGCTGTCATTATTTTGTCACTTTTATTGATGACTATAGCAGAAAAGTTTGGGTGTATTTTATGAAAAAGAAAAGTGAAGTTTTTGGGCATTTCAAAACTCTTAAAGCTATGGTTGAAAAAGAAACAGGCCTGCAAATAAAATGCCTAAGGTCAGATGGAGGGGGAGAGTACCTCTCAAATGAGTTTGCAAGGTTCTTGCAGGAGCATGGCATAAAGCAGCAATATTCATGCAGTCATACCCCACAACAAAATGGAATTGCAAAAAGAAAAAACAGGTATATTGGAGAGGTATCTCGTGCCATGCTCAACGAAAAAGACTTGCCAGATTTTTACTGGGCTGAGGCAATTGCTACAGCAGTCTACATAATGAACAGGACTCCCACTGCAGCAATACATGGCATGACTCTAGAGGAGAGGTATACTGGTTGGAAACCAGATATTTCTCATTTGAAAATTTTTGGTTGCATTGCCTATGTTCATGTGCCAGATGAGTTGAGATCCAAGTTGGATCCAAAAGCTGATAAGTGCATCTTTATTGGTTATTCTCTGCAGCAAAAAGGGTATAGATGCTATAACCCTTCTACTCGTAAGTTTACAGTGAGCAGAGATGTTGTTTTTTATGAGATGAGTAACTGGTATAAACCAGTAAATGTGATTGATAATGTAGATGCACAAAATGGTAATGCTACACAGAATTCACAGCAGCAGTCACAAGATATTAGTGGACCTGGAGCGTCCTCTAGCAGTGGTTCACATTCTTTGCCATGGACAGGCAGATTGAGATCAGGAGAACCTTCTCAAAGTAATGTAGATAGTGGTATGCAGGTATCACGAAAAGGAAAAGAGAAGGTAGATCAGCCCATGTTTGATGTGAATGCAGGTCACTCTTATGTGGATGGTGAATCCAGAGGCTCAGAACAGAGCATTGATGATGAGTTGGGTATTCCTTCTATTGTTACACCTGGAGTAAGGAAGACCAGGGATGTTTTGAGAGCACCTGGGAGTGAACCTACTTTGCGCAAGTCTACCAGAGCTAGGTATCCTGTGGATAGGCTGAAATATGATGGATTTACAGCCATTCACTATGCCTATATGGTCAAAGTGATACAGGAACCAGAACCCACTTCTTTTGAGAAAGCCATGGGAAAAGAAAAATGGGAGAAAGCCATGGATGAAGAAATGGATGCCTTGGAAGCAAATGCTACATGGGAATTGGTACCTTTGCCTAAAGGTAAGAATGCAATTGGTTGTAAGTGGGTTTATAAGGTGAAGCACAATGCAGATGGTTCTATGAACTGATACAAGGCAAGATTAGTAGTCAAGGGGTATGCACAAACATATAGCATTGATTATGAAGAAACATTCAGTCCGATTGCAAGGATGGCAACCGTAAGAGCAGTCATTGCTATGGCTGCATCAAAGGAATGGTCTTTACATTAGACGGATGTAAAGAATGCCTTCTTGCATGGTGATTTGCAAGAAGAGGTATATATGGAGCAGCCACCAAGTTATGTGCATGCTGTTCATCTTGAGTTTGTTTGCAGGTTGAAGAAAGCCTTGTATGGCTTGAAACAAGCACCTAGAGCATGCTCTGACAAGATAGGATAGTATCTTGTTACTATTGGCTTTCAAATTTCCAAGGCAGATTTTTCACTTTATGTGAGAAAAACAGAGAAAGGTATTATGCTACTTGTCATTTATGTTGATAATTTGATTATGACAGGTGATAGTGATGAAGATATCCTTCATATGAAAATGCTATTGAAGCAGAAGTTTGAGATGAAGGATTTGGGAGAGCTGCATTATTTCTTGGGCATTGAGGTGATTAGATCACCAAGTGGGATATGGCTCTTGCAGAGGCAGTATGGATTGGACATGCTGTCCAAATATGGGATGACAAGCTGCAAGCCTATTTTAGTTCCTTTGGAGCAGAATGTGAAGCTGAGCATAGCTGCAGGTGAGCTTCTCGAAGACCCTACTATGTACAGACGCATAGTAGGAAGTTTGATTTATATGACTATTACTAGGCCAGATTTGAGCTATGCTGTTGGATTGGTAAGTGAGTTTATGCAGGCTCCAAGGAAACCACATTTGGATGCGGCTAGACACATACTCAGGTATGTGAAGTCCACATTGCAGTATGGACTACTTTATGAGACTGGGGTTCAGATACAGTTGCATGGATACACTGATGCTGATTGGGCTGATAGTATTTCTGATAGATGATCTACCAGTGGATATGTGTTCTCTTTTGGGAGTGCTGCAGTCACTTGGAGCAGCAAGAAACAGCCTGCAGTTGCCTTGTTGAGCACAGAGGCTGAGTACAGGGGCACAACAATGGCTGCATGTGAGGTAGCTTGGTTGCATAAGCTACTTTATGATATGCATCAGTCTACAGATGGACCAGTTGTCATTTATTGTGACAACATGAGTAGTATATACTTGGCAAATAACCCAGTCTATCATGCTAGAACAAAGCACATTGAGGTGCATTATCACTATGTGCGAGAGAGAGTTTTACTAGGTCTTATTGATCTAGTTTATGTCGGCACAGAGGATCAGGTAGCTGACATATTTACGAAGGCATTGGGCGCAGAGAAGCTGCGCAAGTTCAAAGACCTGCTTGGTGTGCAGGAATTGGGATTGAGCTCGAGGGGGAGTGTTGAGATATCGAGCTCCACTCGTGATATGCCAGGGTGACCGTTGTGCGTTTATGTCACCGACTTGTTAGTTGCAGATGCGGTTGGTACACCGCCCATGAATAATAGCTAGATGACAGCTATCCTTATCTACTCTAGTTTGTGGCTCAGTTAGTATGCCACCTTAGTTAGTTGAGTTTGGTTTGAGACCCATATATAGGGTTCTTCTATTTCTATGTACTAGAGTTCTTTTTGGCTTACACAACTAAGAAGAGGAAAACTGTTTTCAGCCTCCACCTTTGTGTGTATTCTCCCATTGTGCAAGCAAGAAAGCTACAAGTGAGACTCCTTCCTTCTCTCCCACAATCTTGACAGGGAATGCGTGTGTGCATGTGCATACACATTATGACATCACCACCATGAAGAAGCAGAAATATCTAGATACTGACTTACAGAAGCATGCTCATGAATAGCCTAGAAATCATGGATTTAATTGGAGTTACAGACAATGATGCAGCCAATGTGTTACATTTAATCAATCATTTAAACAATTATTTTAAAACATAGGTTTACTTAATCAATTAAATTATTATTTTAATTGATTGATTGATTATATAATTAATTATTTTAATCAATTACATTAAGTCAATTATGAAAACTTACTTTTAATCAATCATACAAAATTACTATTTTAATAGTTTATTTTATTCTTTGATTATTTAATCGATTAATTTAATCAATTACAGGTCACATAACATTTGAGTGTGGGCTTATGCATGCTCGCAGCCCTTCTATTTATATGTGTTTTGTGAATCTACTCTTCTATGCTACTTGCTTAATGGGACAAAATTTGTAGAACCCATAGGACACTACGGGCACGGGGGTGGCAGGTAGGCGGAGCGGATGGGCCCCCAAAAGGTTTTGTAGGGGGATTCATGTGCACCACATGAGGGCCGTACTCCGAGGTTTTGATGGCACATCTTTGCTCAGAAGCCTTTCATTAATATATAGTAGAGATGCTATAAAAGTCTCAATATCCTCTCATATCTAGTAAACACTCGGTTCAACTCCTCTAGGTTCCCAAAGGAAGGCAACAAATTTCTTGGTTGTTTAGCTCCTCCTCTAGGTTACCAAAGGGAAGCAACTAACCCAAATAAAGAATATGTTCATGCCAAGTAACATTATAAGCAAGGGAGATTTTTCAAAAGGATCTATTTCAATTGTATTGATTGCATTATAAGCAAAAATCGAGCCAAAAAATGGTCAAATGTGGGTTAAATTTAGAATTTTAGTAATAAAAATATGACATTGCACACACACATGCAAAACATTACGTCATATATATTATTATGGATATATCATTGTTACATACATATTTATATCAATTGAATACGTAATTGTTGATTTTTCCTAATTGCTAATTAGGAAAAATCAACACTCATACCTCTATGCCTAACAGAAGTCATCGCATTAATGGTCTCTCTCTTGATGTCTTGATGTTTTTAAAAAATCCATCATGATTGTGGAATGTCAAAGCTAATGCATTAATAATTAGGAACATGTACTAATCCATAAATGTTTAGAGAATAGGTACTCGCATGGTTGCTACTACTCCTCCTCCCTCTTGCTCTATCTCGTGTCACATGGCACTTGTAGTAATCATTGACAAGTCAAGTGACACACACATGCAACTATATATAAAGAGAGAAAGAGGGAGGGATTGTGTGTGTGTGTGTGTGTGTGTGTGTGTGTGTGCATACACTATGACATCACCACCACCGAGACACTCAAATATCTAGATATAAACTCTTGTATGTGAAATCGATCATATCTTAAACAAATGAGCTTTTTACTATTGTGAAAATTTTAGAGAAAATTTATTCAATTACTATCTTGGATTTTCAAATAAGCATAACTTTTGAAATGAACAGGAACATATTGAGGAAAATGTCATTACTCGAAATCGATGCTTTTAAAGTACATTTTCATCCTAAGTATTAGTTAGTCAAACATTTATTTTAGGTCTTTTGTGTGCAATAATTACTACCTATAAGCAAGTATATTGATTATTGTTTCAAAATTGGTTTAGACAAATTGACTTCAATTTTTATATTGGATTAGAAAAGCCAACAACTCAATTTTGATTTATTAAAATAGGAGGAGGAGAACATGGACAAAAATGTCAAGATCCTGGATCTAAGAGCAAAAAGATGGAGATTGACACAACACCAATCCTAGACCATGGTAACTCTTTGTTTCTCACATAGTGCCAACCAGTTGAAATTGCATTCTCTTACTACTTGCCACTTTATGCTATTGTTTCTCACACCACCAAAGCAACTCAAAGTACATACTCTCTTACTACTTGCCACTTAAAATTATTTATTTAGAAGCACTTTGTATATCTGACTTTGATGAGTTGTATGTTCTGAGGATACTTAAAAGTTAGGGTTTCCCTAAAAGATAGCACCAACTGGACTCATGAAATTAGCCAGCTAACATTCCATGATAAGACTAAAGTTGTGCTTAGAGGACATCAATGTGATGGATCTCTATAAGGAGGAAATAAATTTGAAAGGTAGAAATCAGGCTAACTCAAACATTATAGGACCTTATGCAAGGAAAGTAATGTGGAGGGCAAAGCAAATCCATGTTGTTGTAGGCTAGGAATTTTACTTTCCATCAACTAGCGTAAAAAAAGGTAATATATGAACTTTTCTCAAGCTTTATTGCATTCTTATTGGAGTAATTTGCAGCCTAGATTAAGTCAAAAAGGCCAATTGTCTAATCATGTTTGCTAGCAACAAGGAGAACTAAATGGATTGGAAAGGAAAATTAGAGGTATAGTGTGAGAACATCAACTACCCATGTGAATTGGAAAGTGATATAGCAAGAGACAAATAATTGGCCATTGCACATTAGGCTGAAGGATAATTAGCAATGTTGAACCACACTACTTTGAGGAACATGGTGAGACCTCAAGCCTATGGTTCATTACAAATGAGGCTAAGAAAGATGATGTTGAACAAAATAACAAGAGCTTAAGAAAGCATAACATTGACTGCTGTAGTATCATGAATAAAACTAGGAGTACCAAAATGAGAGAGGTTTTATTAAATCTAGACTTTTCTTTTATGTTTCAAGGTAAAGTGATTTATTGAGTAATATTATGTTCAAAGTTACAAATCATGACTACTCAAAGTTCCTTCGAATGGGTCTAACCAGTGAGCTTTCATTTGAGACCATTACTTTTGCATGACGGATTGTTTGGCAATTATCCACAAAGCCTTCGTGTGCATGGTTTCATGCACATTGAAAACCCTACTATCAAGACAAAGGGGATGGTGAAGGGGACATATCACCATTTATCTTGAGGCTTGACAACACATTAAAGACTATGAAGTGCTTATTTAAGAAGAATGTAACTCTAATTGTAATCTAACTTTGGTGAGCCCATAGTAGCTCATGAATGGCCTAGGTTGGAAATTGTGGATTTTAGTGGAGTCACTGAGAATGATGCAGCTAATGCATATGAACATTTTTGTGAAGCGCCATCAAAATACTAGCGCGAAGCACCAAAGTAGGTTTAATTTTAGAGCCCTTATTGAGGAAGGGGAATAATCTCTATTACCTCTCCCTAATTTTCTTGTTGATAATCAGCCCATGATAACTATCAAATTAAATGAAAGATGGCTACTTAATTGGTCTAAAACAAATGGGGTAGGGGGATACTTTGTCTTGGGTGAAAAACAAAGATTGAAACTATCTCCCACTTGTCTCCACATGTTTATGAATAATAAACATAGCTTTTAGGCTCTACTTCCTCCACCCTTCTAAAGTTACCTATAGGAGATTCTTTTAGGTAGTCTTTACTATAACCCCATTGTTATATGCAACTGGCTAAGAGCTAAGTATTCATGGCAAGTTTGGATCCTTTTCACTAAGTTTGGGTCAATGGCAAACGTTGTGCATTATCAATAGTAAATTTTATGCAAAGAATGAAGAAAGTTAAAGGATCCCTAAATATCATTATGCCAATTCCATTTTTCATCTATGACACAAATGATTGATTCTTGCATTTTATTTTTTCAGACTAAAAAAATGTGGTTCATAGACAATCCCCAACCTTCAACCATTGTACTCTAGAGATTAGTATAATGCCTTGCAATCTAGACTCCTACTTTTCCCCAGAAATGTTCAATATTTTACAAGATTCAAGCCATAATTTTATCACTAAATGCATAACAACAAGAAGAGAATCTCGATGTTGAGTGGCATAAGGAACCATTGCTCTACTCATGTCTTGGAATTGCTCATTTTTCTTCTCACTTAGTAAGGGTTCATGTGGGTTGCTAGGTTTTGTTTATGCAAAGCAAATAGTTTCCTTATGGGGTCGTTACCTTTTGTTGTCAAGACCCTTGATACTTGAGCTTTCACTTTTGCAGGGGAGCAATGTTGTGATAGAGCTCTTAACTTTTTGAAGCTTGTTCCTTGTGCTGTTTTGGAGCAAAAGTTGCTTTTCTAGTCAGACATTTCTTAGAGGAGGAATTGAAGTAGGTGGTGCTCAAGATGAAAAATAATAAAGTTTTAGGCATGGATGGTTCACCTATTGAGCTTTTATATGTTAATTGGGAGCTTTGTAAAGTTGATTTGGTGGAGATGGCAAATGAAGGAAACTTGATAGGTAGGCTTTCTACTAGGATTAATGTTGGGGCTATTAAGTTAATCCTCAAAACCCCAAGAAGACTAAGATGAAAAGTTTGGAGGCCCATATATTTTTTTAAATGTTTTTAAGAAATATTGCCATGGATTTTTGCTGTGAAAATCAAATGCACACTAGTTGAGAATGTACATAACAATAGTTAAGGTTTGTTTATGGGAGGAAGATATAAGAGGCCACTTGTGATTATGAAATTGTCTATTGGCTTTTCTCTAATGCAAAGTATTCCTTTTGATCTTGGCAACGGTTGGATTTTGGTTCTACTTTCAATGACATTCTCAAACACTATAACCCCCATTAATATCAATGGCTATTTCACGAATGTTTTCAATTGAAGAGACCTATTAGGCATGATTGTCCCTTAGCCCCTCTCCTAGTTGCTTTGGTCATCTAATTTTGGAATTATTCTTCCCTATGGTTCAACTTTTAGCTCTCAAATGTTTTCAAATGATAATGCAAACGCCCTTGGAGAAGAGGATGCAGCTATTGATAGGTTGCTTTAGTTATATGAGGAGTTTTGTCATATTTTTAGCTTTCAGGCTAGCTTGGAAGAACAAAGGTCATATGATTGCACTTTGAGAAGGATGCTACTTTGCTAGATCATTTTAATCTCAAGGATATAAGGACTAGAAGGATCACCCAGTATCTAGGATGCCAATTAGGCATAGAGATTACTAGTAGACAAAGGTTTCAACAGTTGAAAGATAAGAGAATTCTTAAAATTGAAGGTCCGAAGCTTTGCAACTTACATTCTTTTCAAAGATTCATGGTGATTAAATAAGTGTTATGGTCTATGATTGTTTTTATGGCCTCTACTTTGCATTTTTCCAAAATAACAAGGGAAAAGATTGAGAAAAATTTTAAGTTTGGATGAGAGAAATAAACATGCATGGCATGCTATTAGTTGGCATCATATGACAACACCAAAAGATATCGATGGACTTGATTTGCCCACTACATAAAAGAGCTATTGGGTTCACTTGCAAATAGTTCAAAAATATTGGTTCTAATCAAGTAGGGGCATTGCTCCTTAAACACTTGAATCAAAATGATGTCTCCCCAAGGGAAGCATGGGTACGACCCATTGGGCTTGACATATAATTTACTATTCCTTCCAAAATTAGATTAGGGGATTTTGATATGGAAAACGCAATTGTATGGATGTGAACAAGTTATTTCTAATGTTGGAGCTCCTATGAAATGCGATGTTGCCCTTATCATGCTCGCCTATAATTAACATAGTTGCTTATAAAGGTATTGTGTCCATTGCAAAGCTCAGACCAAAGATCTCTTTTAAATTGCATCTGATGAGTCATGCTAGAGGAAGGTTGAGAATGGCTAAAGGTTGCTGGTTTGAATGTGAAAGAAATGTGGAAGTAAGCATTCCTTGGTTCTAGGAGTTAAATGAGTCTGTGATTTATTTCTTAATGGAAAGTTATCATGGCCATGGTCATTTGGCCATTTGAGGGGCTAGAAACTTCAATTGATCACATATAATCGTGTGGATAAATTGGTAAATTGAGCTAAGGTTGTAAATATTCCTTAATTCATATTTACATTGCAAAAAAAAAAAGTACCCTCAAACTAGTTGTTGAGCTACTTTGAGGTGTATAAACATTTGAGTTGTTTCCATGAGGCAGTTTCTTGGAAACTATTTTTAGGAGTTTTTAGCAAACAAAAACCCCATTCTATAAAAACATTCAAAAGAATGTTTGCACTTCCCAACTTTAGGAAGTAGGACCTTTAAGATGTGCTTTTTTCCTAGAATAGCCCATGGTTTCTCGTTGAGAAATTAGGCAGGGGAATTTCTTCTAGAAAACAATGATTTCCTTAGAAAGTAGAAAACTGATCCACATGACCTAGACCGGTTTCTGGTTTCTAGGAAAACCATTAGAAACCCCACCCTAGGAATTGTGCAGTTTTCATTTGTAAACACACTCCTCATGGTCCTCTGAAAGAAGGCCCACATGCTGAACCCCACAATTATAAGCACCATCTCCTTTGCTTATTATTGCTTGTTTAAAGGCATGATTTTGCAATAAACAAAGAATGTGCTGGGAAGCAAGAGGCAGGGAAGCTAATGGGGTGGCACGATTTTTGCAGTCGGGAAATGCGGTTGGTTGGGAATCGGTTGACGCGACCCTGAAAGTCATAGAGCATAGAACATGCTGGAAAGTAGTTGTTGGGAAGCTAGTTTCTAGGCTGAAATTGACCCTTAGGTGAGCATGTCCATTAGCTTGGTGTGAACGAGTCCTTGTTTGGGGCGCCTTTGGGGAAAATTAAGGTAAGGAATGCTCGAGGGTATAAAGAGGGTGCCCGTGCTAGCACGATGACGGTTTTTTGGGCGTGGGGGGGGGGCGGTGGGGGGGGCGTGGGTCTGTGCTAGATTTGGCGCCGGCTCTGCCAATTTTGGGGGTGGGGCGCCGAGGACCGCCAACACGCGCAGTTTTTGAATTAAATGGTCCCATTAAATGGGCCTCAAAGGCAACAATAATTAGCCAAGTTTAGTTCTCTCAGCTATGTTCGCAGATACGGTTGGGGGTCACGCACTCCCCCCCCAAATTTAGAGCCGCCTGACGTATGTATTGATGACACGCACCCATGATGGGGACGCATGCGCATACATGCACACATCCTCTCTCTAGAATGCTGTTCTCTCTCCTCTCTCTAGAAATTCAATTCAAGCGACAATCTTCACAATCAAAAACGCCTACTTCCCTCTCTTTCTCTCTCTCTCCTCCCTCTTCTTCTTCTTCGTCTTCGTCTCTCGCCTCTCTCTGTGTGTCCCTGTCGCGCCTCCATTTTTGCACCTCTTCAACGGATTGAATCTCTTCCCTATGCTTCCTCGTTATCCCTTCGAGTCTCTCTCCTTGAGAATCCTTGTCTCTGCTTTCCTGCTTGAAATTCCTCCAACATGACACCTCTCAAACATTCCTCTCTCCAATAGCACAAGCTCCATCCCTTTCCCCTGTATCCTCGAGATACAACCAGTGAATGATAATTTCTCTCTAATAGCACTAGCTCCATCCTTTCCTCTGTATCCCGAAGACAGAAACAGTGAAAGAGAATTTGAAATACAAGGGAGAAATGACTGCAAGAGCAAGCTCTACAGGGGAGAGTTTGACAGCATTTTGATAACACTATCGGAGAGAAATTGAGTGGGTTTGATCAGTTCCTACAGAGAAGATTACATAAGCCACTTCAAAGGAGATCTTACTGCATTTGATAAAGTCACTTGAGAGGAGGTTTCACTGCAACTGATAAGCATTGCAGAGGGTGAGAAAGAATGACTGCGGTTTTACAGACTAAAGATTATCGCCATGCCGTGAGAGACATGGATTTTGGTCATAATGTAGCAAGCTCCTCATCTCCTTCAGCACCATCTGCAGTTATGCCCGCGACGGTGCCTGCAGAGGCACTGGCGAGCAAGGCTATGGTGGGGGAAAAGGCTCAGAAGATGGACGACAGCGAGCAAGACCAAGTCCAGGCCCAATTGTCTGTGCTGGCCCTCCTCCTTGCAGCCTTCCGCCGCTCTGGCCTCACATGCCAGTCACCACAGGATGACATCAAGATGGATATTGGATGGCCGACCAATGTCCGCCATGTCACACATGTCACATTTGATCGATTCAATGGCTTCCTGGGCCTCCCTGTGGAATTCGAGATGGAGATTCCTCGAAGAGTTCCCAGTGCCAGGTAAAGCAAACAGTTTAGCCTGCTTCTGGTCATTGTCATGTCTTAGTCTTCAAAAGGGTTTTCTTTCCCTTCCAACCATGGATGAAGTCCTTTTGCTTCATCAGTGATCCTGGTCAGCTTGCTCTTGTTGCCTTTCCTACCTCTGGTCATTTGTGCTGTGATTTGCCTTCAACATTACAATTGCTAGCTAGATAGTGTTAGAATTGTTCTGAAGTGTTGCTACTTGGGACTTTTTTCCTGCATGTTGTGGTATGGTGGATCATCTGAGTGATCAGTGCAGAGAGTTCCTGTTTAGTTTGCGCTCAAGGAATCACTTGGTAATGTCTATAGCATGGAATCTGCAAGGGTCAATAACGTGCATAGTGCATGAACAGCTCAAGGATGCAGCACTTGCTTCTGCCTGAAGCATGGAATCTACAAGGGTCAACAATATGGGTTGTGCATAGTCAGCTCAAGAGTGCAGCACTTGCCAGTTCCTATAACATGGATTCTCGAAGGGTCGACAATATCTGTCAAGGTTGCATCACCTGCTAAGCGCCTTTAGCATGGAATCTGCTAGGGCCAATAATATTGATTGTGCATAAACAATCCAGTGTGTCTGATCAGGGTATCACTGTTACAGTACAGTTATAGGCATTTTCTTCCTTTTGTTACACATGTATGATGATGGATCCATGTGGAGTTTATGTAGTAAAAACAAAGTTCTGATGAGCTACCTTGAGCTGCCTCTTAAGATATTTTTTAAATTTCCTCTTGCTTTGCAGTGCAAGTGTGTTTGGAGTCTCCGCAGAATCCATGCAATGCTGTTATGACAATCGTGGCAACAGTGTACCCACTATCTTGCTTTTGTTGCAAGAACGCCTTTATGATCAAGGAGGCCTCAAGGTGAGTAATTGCTTTGGTTTTTAAGGACCAGGGTGCTTCTGCGTTTTATGAACAAACAGGGGGGTTTAAGCCAGAACATGTCTACTTTTACATTGATTGCAGTCAGAAGGCATTTTCAGAATAAACCCTGAAAATAGCCAAGAGGAGCATGTGCGAGATCAGTTGAACAAGGGAAACGTCCCTGACAACATCGACGTGCATTGCCTCGCTGGTCTGATCAAGGTTTGGTTTTGATTTGGATAACTTTTGTTGCAGGGACTGACTGACTTTCCCTTTTTATTGGGGGCTTTATACTCACCCTCCATTCACATTGGATCTGTTTTCAGGCATGGTTGCGAGAACTTCCTAGAGGAGTTTTGGATTCATTACCTCCAGATCAGCTTCTACAATGTCATTCAGAAGAGCAGTGCCTTTCCTTGATGAAATTGTTACCCCCTACCCAAGCTGCCTTACTTGACTGGGCAGTGAACTTGATGGCAGATGTTGTACAGGAGGAACAGGCAAATAAAATGAATGCCCGCAATGTTGCAATGGTTTTTGCACCTAATATGACTCAGGTTAGGAGTTAATGATAGGAGTGGTGCAGACACCTGTGCAATGCTTTACAATAAAAACCCTTAACTAATGGAATCCTGCATGCTTGTTGTGGTTGCAGATGTCAGACCCATTGACTGCTTTAATGCATGCTGTTCAAGTGATGAATTTTTTGAAGACCCTCATTTTGAAGACTTTGCGAGACCGCCAAACATCGCCAGCAGAATCCAAACTCTTTTCCCACAATCTTGGGCTGCCTAGTGGGGACTGGCTTGATAGAGGGTCATATACCTATAAGTTCACTAAAAAGGATAAATCAGAACAAGTGAGTGGCAACATGAGCACCTGTGATAGGAATCTGTCGAAGGGAAGCTCTGACAAGAAAGTCATTGAACAAGATAGGTCTAATGTAGAACAAAGATTCTTTAAGGGATTTAGTGGTAGGGACACTGCAGATGAGCCATTAAGATGCAGCCGAGTGTAGCTCTTCCTGGATGCTGCACGATTCTGGAATCAAATGATTCTCAGGACAATGGGACTAACCGAATCTAGCATGGCAGATATGGCCTGGGCATGATTGCATCATGGATTAGCAATGTATCCAGGACTCACTTGAACTTTGTGTTCAGATCTCACAGATTGCCAGGTCTAACATGCTTAATTTTAGCTTGAGCATCAGCTGTATCTGTAAAATCTGTATGATAGACGTGCAGCAGGTATGAGTCTCAATGTTGACGATTAGGAGCTTCTTGTGTGTATCTTAATTTATTTGGCCCCCATGTACATGTACAAGGGGAAGAAGGGCAGGATGCTGCTGTGGATTGGATAGGGCACTCTTGTAGATGAGCTTGAAGTGTTGTTTGGCGATACTGTGATTACTTGAGGCTGGTAATGTGACCGATTTGAATCCTTGGTGATCGATCGGGCATCATCCCAATCTCTACAGCCGTAAGGATAAAGCACCGAAGAGCTGCTTGACAACTGAAGGTGGGTTTTGAACTCTTGATCTCCCATTACTCATGTACGCATCCCACCGATTGAGCTGCTGCTTGATGGTGGCACTTATTTTCTTGTAGACGAGCTCTGGAAATCTGGTTTTGTGAACGGGATTAGTTCCCCCCCGCACCCTTCTTGCTTTTGATCAAATTAAAGGTCAAGCTTGAGGCCAGTTGCTCTTGCAGATGAGCGTGTAAGTGTTGTTTGGTGAATGTGGTTACTGTTGAGGGTGGATGCAGAAACTCAGATATTTAGGGTGAGGTAGTTATAAAAGGCAGCTATGGAGCTTACAGGCTGAAAAGGCGACAGCGGCATGAAGGATGAAGTCCAAGACAGATGATGGCTGTATTCACGTTCCCAATACTTGTTGAAGTGTGAAGCATTTTTGGTGTTCCGATATCAGACACGTTGGGCTGGGTGAAAACGCGCTCTCGCTCTCTCTGTCTCTGTGTGTGAGTGTGTGTGTCTCTCTCTCTCGCGCGCGCGCGCGCTCACATGAGTTTCTCTTCTTTCGAGTGTTTGTGTTTTGTGGGGTGGTGGGTGGGTGGCGGCGACGCCTCGAGACGGACGTGACGACGTTAAATAACTTCTTCAAAGTACTAATTTGAAGCATGCCTTATATATTTTCTTATCTTGTAAGTGGCAATAATTGTGGGTCGATTGTTGTGCAAGTGCCAAAGCACATAGTTTGAGAGAGAGAGAGAGAGAGAGAGACTCCGAGACGCCTTTCCACGAAAAACCTAACTCTTTTCCCCCAACGTCAGTAACACACACACACACACACACACACACACACACACACACACACGAGAGAGAGAGAGAGAGTCTAGAGAGGCTCACTAAAAATTGAGGTTCAATATAAAATTAATTGCAAAACCAAAAAAACTTTCGAAATTAAAAAGTCATAACACTTAGTTTTGAAAAAAATTGGAGTTAGAAAAGCTGCGGATACCTATTTTTTTATTCAGAAATTCGTTGATAAAGCTCTTGCATTAGGTATCAAATATGTTTCTTTCATATATATATATATGTGTGTGTGTGTGGAGAGAGAGAGAGAGAGAGAGAGAGAGAGAGAGAGAGAGGTGAACACTCATTTGGGCCTTAGAAAAACACAGGGTAATGCTTATGTATGTCAAGATCTTCATGTTATAGTCATTCTACTACAAGAGACCAAAAATAGTGATCTCTCATTTACAAATTTGCACACAATTGCAAATTTGTGTATCCAATGCTTTGATTCATTACAAATTCCTCAAGTCTCTTGGAAAGTAAACATGATTATTTGTTAGGATCATTAAATGAGATTTATTCTAGCTCCAATTCGTAAATAGGCGCATGTTGGGTCAGAATGACTCAAATGGTAGTGAGGTGGTGTGCTTAACTCAAGATCATGGGTTCTATTCTTAGATGCAATGGTGGAGGCACCTTATATAACATAAAAAGTGATGATTATGACTCCATTTGGTTGATCATTGAGATGGATGTTTTAATGGGACAAATTGTCAAGTAGATAGTTGAGTTCAGGTGTTGGATTATAAATATCAATGTAAGTCTTAAAACTCAATCAATACAAAAATATTTTGCACCTAAAATAGCTTGCATTTTGAAAATACGATAACTTGATTAAATGGTTATATTTAGAGGCATTGCTCAAGTATCTCACTCTTAATGATGGTGTAGCTTATGAGTCCATGAGTGAACTATTTTGCAATTTGCTACTTATGTTGGTAGGAAGTCTCTTGGGCAAATTGATGTTCAATGGGGCCAACCAAGGGTATGGATGAGCAATAGGGAACACTCACGTAGAGGTCATGAAAGTAAAAACTCAATCTTATAGGATAGGATAACTTAATCCTTTTAGACCACATGGATTTGGTGATTTTTTGGTAGTTTGTCAGAAAAAGAGTTAATTCATGATCTTACACATAACTTTACATCACTACTAATCAATGCAATACTTTCGATTTTGACAAGGTGAGTGCATTTGGTGAATTAAGGTTTAATAGGTGCGAACACTCTTAGCCTTATACTAGTATTATACAAACTTATTTTCATGAAACTTGTCAATTGGATATTTGAGCTAGTTAGACACTTGAATGAGCACCATGCTTCACATGCTAAATTTGAGGAAAAAATTGTCGAGTGTATGAGCAACTAAACTAGGTTAGTGTTATGGATTCCTTGTTTAGGTCATGGGGACCCCTTGAGTTGGAGAGATGGCCAAAATAATTGAGCTATATAATTGATAATGACTCACCTTTCCATATAAATATAAGTTAGTAATTCCAAAAGTAGTTGATCTCAATTGCCAACTTTTATATGAGACTTATGATAGCCCTAGTCATAGAATCCAAGAATTCCAAGGACATTTGGTTCTTTTAAAAAGTTGATACTATTGGTCTATGAACATGTATTTCATGCTTGAAAGTTAGCATATAAAGTTGAGTGGCTTAAGGTGTGAAGTATACTAAATTGTTTAAAATTAGGCAAATAGAAGATATACGTATGGATTTCATTATCATCCAAAAGGACATTTGGTTCTTTTAAACAGTTGATGTTATTGGTCTAAGAATGCTTAAGGATGTCTATGAACATGTATTTCATGCCTTGAAAGTCAAAGCATATGAAGTATAGTGGCTAAAGGTGCAAAGTGTAATAAATTGTTTAGAATTAGGTAAATAGAAGATTTATGGATGGATTTCATTATAATCCTACACAATAATGGGAAGGTTCATGACTATATCTAGCTAATTATCAATAGACTAACAAAGATGGTCTTACTATGACGAATGCAAAACACTCAAGCTAGAACAAGCTATTTCATTGTTTTGACTTCCACCTAGCATTGTATGCAATATTTGATATAGGTAGTCTGTAGCCACAATTGGAGGTTGTGTTTGCTAATATCAATACCAAGCTTTGTAAAATATTACACGGCGCAGCGAACAGAATTTGAGAAAGAGATAGAGAGTACACAACAGATAAGAGGAGAATCAGTAAATTCTTTAACTCCAAACAACTGATACAAAGATGGCTCTGTCCACCCGTGCGCTTCCACTGTGTGAAGCTTAGATGGCGATCTAGACAGAAGATAGGTGAAGAGCTTAAGGCTAGCTGGAATAACAACTCTGATTGGGTGAAAGATGAGTGTGAGATGGCTGCGAAAGGGTTTAGCTTTTATAGCCCGCGAAGGTCGTTAGGTCTCGACCTACCATATGAGCCTCCACTAGTCGGCCAGGGAATATTCCAGGGAATATTCCCTTTACCATCGGGCCGGGGGCGCTGCCCCCGGACCCCCGCGCCTCGAATTGCTACCAACTTAACCACTCTGTCTAACCTTAAGATTAGACCCACAATGGCCACCTTTTTGCCATCCGGTCACATAGACCTCATATGATATACAAGTCAGGACTCCACCAATGTCCGGGCTCACACTTGGCTTCTCCTCATAATGGGGGCCTTACAACTTTGAGCACCATGGATCATTGGTAGCACCTAATGAGGGTGGGGCATTGATCATATCTAACACCCCCCCTCAATGTCCACCCATAGGTGAACTATCTCCTCGGCCCAATGCCGAGTCTCTGAAGATGAACTTGAAGCAGATCCTTCGTAAGTGCTTTGGTGAAGATATTTGCTCCATTCTCCTCTGTTGGACAGTAGACCAATTCCACTATCCCATCCTCCATTAAATCACGCACATAGTGATACTGGATCTCTATATGTTTGGTGCATGTATGAAACACTGGATTTTTGGCAATGGCGATGCAACTCTGATTGTCACATCTCAGCACAGCTGGTTCTTCATCCTGCACTCCCATATGCCATAGAATCCTTCTCAACCATACGGCCTCACATGCAGCCAAACAAGTTGCCTTGTACTCTGCTTCGGTAGAAGACAATGCCACTGTTGGTTGCTTCTTACTAATCCAAGAGAAAATTCCTGAACCCAAAGAGAAACAATAACCAGAAACTGACTTCATGGAATCAATGTCTCCTGCCCAATCTGAGTCACAGTTCCCCACAAGAGAAGTTCCAAAACTGTATGTGATACCATAGTCAAGAGTTTTCTTTAAGTATTTGAGCACCCGCATCCCAGCCTTCCAATGACTCTCATGAGGTTTGTTTGAGAACCTGCTCAAAACATCAACAACAAAACTGATATCTGGTCTGGTGTTACACAAGTAGATCAGACTGCCGACCAACCTCCTATACCTCCCAATGTCTGCTAGTGCTGATGTATCCTCGATGGATAACTTTGCATTCACCTCCATAGGTGTAGCTATCTCCTTGCACTCGGTCATGCCAAATGCCTTCAAGATCTCCCATGCATACTTCTTCTGAGAGATGAAGATCTTTCCTGGCTCTTGCCAGACTTCAATCCCCAAACAATAGTACAGTAAGCCCAAGTCTGTCATTTCAAACTCAGAACTCAAAGCCTTTCGAGTTTGGTTGATCATATCTTCATAGTCACCTGTAATAAGAAGGTCGTCCACATATAGGACAATCACTACAGACTTTTTACCATCCTTGTAAACATACAAGTTAGTATCTGAGGCACATCTTTTGAAGTTTAGGTTTAAAAAGAACCTATCTATCCGTTGGTACCATGCTCTGGGGGCTTGTTTCAGCCCATACAATGCCTTCTTCAGTTTACACACTTTGTTCTCAGAATGGGGGGCCTCAAACCTTGGTGGCTGAGCCACGTATACCTCCTCCTTGAGGTCACCATTTAAGAATGTTGACTTAACATCCATTTGGTACACTGGCCACTTCTTGTGGGCAGCCACTGCAAGTACCGTGCGAATAGTGGTCATTCTGGTAGTTGGGGCAAATGACTCTTGAAAATCAAACCCTTCAACTTGTGAAAATCCTTGGGCAACCAGTCTAGCTTTGTACTTTTCTAAGGTACCATCAGCCTTGTACTTTACCTTCCAGATCCACTTGGTGCCAATAACCTTCCGCTTTGCTGGTCGATCCACTAGCTCCCAAGTGTCATTCTTCATTATGCTGTCATACTCCGCCTGCATAGCAGCCTTCCATGATGGATCTGCAAGTGCTTCTTCTAAGTCAGTTGGCTCCTTTACTTCTCTCATAATCTCAACCATCAAGGCCATATTGACTATGTGAGCAGAAGCCCTCCTTTGCTCCTCTATTCTCTGAGACCTCCTTGGTCCGTCTGCCTTCTCCTCAATAGATGCAGGCATAGGATTATTGTGGTCATAGAGCTGCTTCACCCAGTGCGGCAATGGCTTTTTCGGTGGGGTGATGTCAGGTTGGTGAACTTTTTCCTCATCATCTGAAGATGATGCTTCCTCCTCCTTAAGGATAGGGATAGCTCTCGGGACAGGTTCATAGTGGACTACTTCGCTTGATGATAAAGTGGAAGAACTTGCCTTCTCCTCCTCCACTGTATGCGGCTCCTCCTTGAACACCACATCACGGCTCGCGATGATCTTCTTTGCCTCTTGGTCATATAATTTGTAAGCCTTCTGTTCATCACTATAACCCAAGAAGATACATTTTCTGCTTTTTGGTTGTAACTTGTTTCTCTTCTCATCTGGAACATGTGCATAACATTCACATCCAAAAATTCTGAAATGTGAGACAGATGGTTTCTTACCAGTGTAAGCCTCATGAGGTGTTTTTCCCTTGAGAGCCTTTGTATAGCTCCGATTTAGAATGTAGACTGCAGTATTAACAGCTTCAGCCCAAAAATGGTTAGGCAATCCCTTGCCCTTTAGCATGCATCTTGCCATCTCCACAATGGTGCGATTCCTGCATTCCACAACACCGTTCTGCCGAGGTGTGTGAGGCGTCGTCAATTGATGCTTGATACCTTTGCTCTTGCAAAGACCTTCAAACTCCTTTGAGTTGAACTCACCACCACCATCTGTTCTAAATTTCTTCACACTTTTCCCTGTTTCATTCTCAACAAGTATTAGCCATTCTTTAAACTTACCAAAATCTTGAGCCTTATCACGAAGGAAGTACACCCACATCTTCCTACTGTAGTCGTCGACAATCAACATAAAATAAGAAGATCCCCCCAAGGCCTGTGTAGGCATCTTACCACACAAGTCAGCATGCACCAACTCTAGAGGAGCCTGTGCTCTATTCTTGCTTTCTTGTGGAAATGCCTTTCTCTGTTGCTTGCCCATCATACAAGCTTCACATGGTTCCTTCAATTCAGTTATTGTAGGTAGGTGAGCAACCATACCTTGCTTTTGCATCTCCTTCAATACTGCAAATCCGATGTGTCCAAACCTTTCATGCCAAAGCTTACTTGTGCCCACTCCAGCGGTGGCTGTAAGAGCACTTAGCTCATACAGGTTGTTCCTTCTTTCTCCTTTGCCAACAATTGTGCCAGCACTATCAATAATTTTTGCACCTGTCTTCTTGAACCTCACTTCATGACCAAGATTAGTTATGGCAGCAACTGATAAGAGATTTCTCCTGATTTCGGGAACATACAACACATTTGAAAGCTTTTTGACTTCACCATTTGCAGCAATAAAAGAAATAGTACCTGTGCCCGCAGCAGGTCATTTAGCATCATTTCCAACCGTCACAGTGATGGATTCTTGTAGAGGCTGCATAGAACTGTATAGACCTTTCTTGTTGGTCATGTGACGGGATGCCCCACTATCCAACACCCATGAGTCAGTGGTAGATTCTTCTTGCGCTGAGGAGCACACTTCCTCAATGGTCGCCATGAATAATTCCAACTCTGCTTCAGCCGTATTGGCTGTCTCTTTCCCTTTACTTTTAAGAGTACCATTCTTTTCATCTGCCTTCTTGACACGACAATCTGCAATTGCATGTCCTTTCTTCTTACAGTAGAAGCACTCTCCTTGAAACTTCTTCTTGCCGCCCTTCTTCTTTTTGTCACCATCATTTTTAGTGGAGGAAACACCTTTGCCTTTTGCATTGGCAGAGAATGCAGCATCTCCATTGTTGCTTCCTTCTCGGGCTTTCAGCCTCAACTCCTCCTCCATTAATAATGCACAAAACTCCTCAAAAGTCAAAGCTTGAGGTCTCACCTGAGTATTAAGGGCAGTTACTAGTCCATCAAACTTTTGTGGACAAATCCGAAGACACCTCCGAGCTAGCTCTTCACTAGTCTTTTGTATCCCAGCGCCAGCCATCTGGTCGCGCAGATTCTTAATCCGAGTGATGAATGCTTCAATCGTCTCTCCTTCAACAAACTTCTCTGCTGCTAGTTGATTCTCCAAGTTTTGAATCCTTGTTTGGTTTCGTGTTTCATACTGACTCCTTAGTACATTCCAAGCATCTGACGCTTTGGTTGTATGCTGAATCAGAGTCAAAACACTGTCAAAACAGCTTGTAACTAAGGCACACAATGCATCTGCATTCCTTCATTTCCAAGCTCGTAGAAGATCTGCATTCGGAGGAATCATCACACTAGGATTTGATGGGTCGGGGGTAGGCTGTGGTTCTGCGTCAGTCCCCAGCACAGTCTCCAGAAGCTCATAAGAATCAAGGATAGTTGTAATTTTGAACTTCCACAAGGTGTAGTTTGTACCATCTAACTTGCCTTCGTTGAAGGTTGGTGGACGAATCCTCAGTGTTTGAATAGCCGGTACAGCAACACCACCTCCTGCACCACTTCCTGATGCGCCAAAACTGCTTCCTGGAGTCGACATAGTTTCTCTTTGCTATTGAAGCCTTTGCCTCTTGCACGCTTTCCGATCTCTAGAGCTCCCTGGGCTCTGATACCATGTGAAATATTACACGGCGTAGCGAACAGAATCTGAGAAAGAGATAGAGAGTACACAACAGATAAGAGGAGAATCAGTAAATTCTTTAACTCCAAACAATTGATACAAAGATGGCTCTGTCCACCCGTGCGCTTCCACTGTGTGAAGCTTAGATGGCGATCTAGACAGAAGATAGGTGAAGACCTTAAGGCTAGCTAGAATAACAACTCTGACTGGGTGAAAGATGAGTGTGAGATGGCTGCGAAAGGGTTTAGCTTTTATAGCCCGCGAAGGTCGTTAGGTCGGCCTGCTGACCGACCTACCATATGAGCCTCCACTAGTCGGCCAGGGAATATTCCAGGGAATATTCCCTTTACCATCGGGCCGGGGGCGCTGCCCCTAGACCCCCGCTAGGGGGGCCGCTGGCCCCAATAGGGGCCCCTTTTAACTCCCTTATACCGCAACTCGATGCAATGCGCCTCGAGTTGCTACCAGCTTAACCACTCGGTCTAACCCAAAGATTAGACCCACAATGGTCACCTTTTTGCCATCCGGTCACATAGACCTCATCTGATATACAAGTCAGGACTCCACCAATGTCCGGGCTCATACTTGGCTTCTCCTCATAATGGGGGCCTTACAACTTTGAGCACCATGGATCATTGGTAGCACCTAATGAGGGCGGGGCATTGATCATATCTAACAAGCTTGATATGAGTATGGTTAGTTGTTTGAGAAGCAAGTGGTTAGATAGAAGGGGTTAACCAAACTCTTTTTTATTAAAAAGTGTATCAATTTTGAAATGCTTAATCAGGCTTCATCCCAATCTTTGCACCCTTAGGCAGCATAGAGTGTCTAGTCACAAGACTTGAACTTGACTTGCATTTCTCCAACAATTATCTTGCAAAATAAATTGCCATTCAAAGTTAACCAAACTCTTGATAGAGCCTATGTTAGTTCAAAGGAATTTGATAGAGCTTATGTTAATCAAAAGGAATTCGATTTGAAAGTTCATCTTCACATTCTAAAATTTTCTTATAGTGTTATGTAAGTGCCAACGGCTATAATCCATTTGCGCTTTTGTATATGGCTATTAACCTATCTCCTTTTATTGTTGGTTTGCAAAGTGAGTAGGGGTTCATGAGGTGGGCATAAGGCAAATGAATTTTGTGGTGAAATGAATAAGTGATGAGATGAACTAGAAGTTGGCTATTACTAGAGAAAAGCTAAGAGAGGTCAATATTGTTATAGGATTCAAGTTATAAATTGTCTCTAATGTTTTAAGAAGATTGGTCCAGTGGCTTATAAGTCGGACTTCTAGAAGGGAGAACAACGTTCACCTAGCTTTTCATTTGAGTAAGCTTGAGTGTAAATTAAAACATGATGCCAATTTGTTTTGTCATGACATGATTGTCTCTTTTCATCACATATTTTGATACATATCTACATTTGGCGAATTGGGAAGGTAAACTTGAGAATATCTCAACTTGGTATGAATAGTGTCTAGTTAAGTAGAAAATAATCTTATATCTCAACTTGGTATGAATAGTATCTAATGAAGTGGAAAATAGTCTTGAGGATGTCTCAACTTGGGAGTGGATGAGAGTGATTTAGTAGAGGTATCATCATTTTGTTTTCAAGGGCTAAAACTTCCCTTCTTTCTTTTTGGGGGGGGGGGGGGGTGTGTGACATAGTTTATAACACACTAACATGAAGTGTCTTGGAGAACCTCTTTTACATTGTTTGGAATGCAATATCCAAATGCAAAGTGAAGAGGTGTTGTAAATATTACTAGCCTCCCCAAGTAGGATTTCTTTATTGGAACAAGTTACTATACACAAGCATGAATATATTGCAACACACAAGCATCAACCAAGATGATATAAATGAATGAAGAATAATCTCCTTGATTGATAAGTGCAAGACCAACCCCCATTTGAATAGACAAAGCTTTTCCTTTAGTCCATAACTTTTTGAAATAGGGGAGTCTAAAGATGATAAATTTGAAGGACAATACTTAATTGTTCTAATTTAAGTTCCATCTTTGATATAAGAAATGGAGAAACATGATCACACTTGCTACGTAGGGGAGATGTTATAAATTTCCAATTCGAGAACTCGAGATCAAGCTTCCCTTCATTTTCAATAACTATTTTTGATCCTCTACTCTAAGCATTCATTTTAATTTATATAGATAGAAGTCAACAAGGGTTCATGCAAAATCAACAATCAAGGAACCTTTTATCCAATCATGTAGAAATCCCATAAGTTTCCCAACTATGCAATGCTTCTCTAAAAGGTTTGTGACCTTAAGAAAATCCCATGTAGTGTTTGTCATGAAACCAAATCATTCCCATGATTTTAATAAGGGGAGAGATTTTCAAGGAAAAGCTGTCCCAAGGAGAAGGTTTTTTCACTTTAATACTATGGACATAATATAAAAAACTTCCCAATAATCTCTTCCACTTAGGAAAAAGAATGATTATGTTTTATCAATAATTGAGGCTAGCATCTCTAGGAAGATAACGATTTTGATGGTATGTAAGGTGATTAGCCATTTTGCTTATAGAAGGATCAATAATACATTCTTCTTTAGGTGGGATGTAGGTGTCCCATGATACTTATGAATTTTGTCATGTTTGCCTCCATAGAAACTTTCTACAAAAGGTTGAGGGTTGGCCTTTATCCTAATATAAGGTGATAGGTGTAGTTTATTTATTTGTTAAGGTTTAAAAAGTTCCACTAGATTATTCAATCATGCATAGGCAGTCTTGGCCAAACAATTCCTCTCATGAGACAAGTTGTATCAAAATATGCTCATATAACTATTTGTGTGAATATTGACACTTCAAGTACCCCTTTTCTTATAAAGTTAGAGACCACCACGTGAGCTTTTCAGTTTTGGATTGAAAATCTTGTCTTCTCTATAAAAGAGAATGATGAGAAAACCAAAACAAGATCCCTTCTAGGGAAAAGCTGGAAGTGTTTTTTTCAAGTGATATTAGTGCAATACCCCTTAAACAAAGGTATGATCCATTTGTTTCTTAGAACTACAAAAACAAAGATACTTGGCTAATCATTGAACAAAATATACTTACTTTACATAGTGGAAAAACTCTTTGGTTATATCTAGAACAAAGCCAAACAAAGGCATAGTCCCTGTATTTAGTGAAAAAAAAAAGTAAAGTATGGTTGCTTAAGCAATCACAAAATAAAGTATAATGACTTTATTTAGTGAAAGAACACCTTAGTTTATAATAAATATTTTTGATTGAGTATCTACCTTAGTTGTGGGAAGTAATTAGTCTCATAAGTAATATTTTTAAATAACAAAATTTAAAGTACAATCATTTGATTTTAAGGCTAAAATGAACATTTGATTATTCTATGTGATAATGCGTGGTTTGATGGTTACTTGGTTCTAAGGGCTAGAGGAGCACTTGAAAATTTCAATGGATATTACTTCGGTTGTTTTAAGAGCTAAATGATCACTTCAATATTTCACTTGTATAGAGTGAATAATCTTGATGTATGCAAGGGTATGTGGATGCCTAATGCTAGATTAAATGCTTAAAGTACATCTATGTATGCCTAGTGCTAGATCAAATAATAGAGCATAAATGCCTATACTAGGTTAATACTTAAGAGTATGGCTATGGAGGATTTGAGCTTAAAGCTATGGTGGAGAGTGTGGTGCGATGCCATGTGTAAAACCTAATCAAGATCAACATGATAGGGTGTCATTAGTGAAAGAGAGAGAGATTGATCAATGCAACACACTTTAATTCTGTTAGGTGCTGTTAAATGGGCATGACATACAATTGTTATAGCCTCCAAAGGCTAGCCCAAAATCACCTCTCCACCTTCCTGAGAGGGGGGCTCACCCATATATTCACCCACCTCCTCGCACAACTCTCCTAGCGTGACGAAACCTTTAGCTTATAGTAATCGTAGTTTCAAGCATCCTTTTACATGAATGTCTTAATGAACCATACAAATGTAATTGTGTGAGTCTATCCTCGTATTCTCAACACAAGGTAAACTTAGCTTGTTTCTATTAACCCACAATGGAAAATGTTGAAAGTTCAAGAGATAGAAAAAACTAGTCAAAGGTCAAAGGAGCCAATTGAGGGTAGCTAGTCAAATTAAAGAGATGTCTTGAAGATAAAAGGGGGAGGCAAACATGAGGACTAAATAATTACCAAAAAAGGATAGTAAATTTTTGGAAATTTTGTGAATTAACATAGGCATGGAAAAATTCAAGACATCATGTCATCATTCTGAATTGTGTCTGTAAAAAATGAGAATCAAGCTTACTCTTATGCACATCGTAACATCTATCTGAGTCTTATTTCACCTCATGTATGTACTGAAGGGTTAGCTCGAGTGGGAGCATGAGTAAGTGGAAGCAAGAGAGGTGCAAGCATTGAGGATGGAGCAAGAGAGAGACTTGAGATGTGGAAAATCCAATAGTCACAATGTGTGACTGAGCTTCCCTTAAACATTAGCCATTGAAAGAATAAAGAATGAATTGACATACTTCCACCTATAGTGCACATGTGTGTGGGTATTGTAAGTGTTGTGAATACATGGGTGGCATAGGCACATATGCCTTTACCCCCAACAACCTTCCATTGAAAGGTAAACATGCCTCCAGTGAGGAGAGAACAAGAACAAAGTGACAAAGTACAAATGTACACAAAGTACAATAGAATGAGGAAAGACATCATCTTATCCTATGTCCATCATCTTCATAAGGAAGTCAAAACGTTCTACCGAGAGACTTTTAGTGAGTAGATTTATAAGATTTTGTTTAGTCGAGATCTTGACAAGGTCAATGGACTTGTCCTCCAATGACCTCTTTGATAAAGTAGTAGTGCATCTTAATGTGCTTTGTCTTCGCGTGGAAGACTGAATTCTTGGCCAATTGAATAGCAGTTATCGAGTCTAAATGCAATATAGAGACCACATCAATAATACCAAGCTCTATCACCAGATGGCCTAATCGACGAGCCTCCTTGTAAGCCTTAGTGGTGGCTACAACATACTTTGTCTCTATAGTAGATAGGGCCATGAATTTTTGCATCTTAGATATCTAAGAAATAGCATCTTCAACAAAAATGTGAAGACATAGCTAGAGGTGGACTTCCCATTACTATCTACATGTCCCACATAATTAGAGTTAGTGTATCCCATGACTTTGGTATCTTGGCCACCATAACATATATACATACTTGCAGTGCCCTTAAGGTATCGCATGATACCCTTCACGATATCCCAATGCTGCTTGCCATGTGCAACCATATAGTATGTCACAAATTCCATTGCAAATGCTACGTTACATAATGACGAGTGGCTATCATGGCATACATCAAATTGCCCACTATGGATGCACAAGGGATCTTGGACATCTTGGCCTTCTACTCATCAAACTATGGATAATCAGCCTGATTAACCTTCACATGAGAAGATAAAGGACAACTAGTAGGCTTAACATCTGGCATATGAAACTACTCAAGGATTGTCTGGATGTACTCCTTCTATGACAAGAAAAAGAGTCCCTTAGAGTGATTGTGTATGTTGCACATCCCAAGAATATGTGAGGCCTATCCCATGTCCTTCATCTCAAAGCTCTTCTTGAGCTAATTTTTCAAGGCATCTAGCTCATAATGAGATCTCCTAGCAAATCAACATGGAATCCATATAGAGTACCGAAATCATAAGGCTACTATCACACTCCTTCTTCATATACAAACATGGATCCATATCACTATGGGTATATCCTTGTGAGTGCATGAACATATCAAACTTGTGGTACCATTCCCTAGGTGCCTGCTTAAGGCCATAAAGGCTCTTTCTCAACCTAAACACTAGGTGTTCCCTACCTTTTTTCCTCAAAGCTTGTAGACTGCTGCATATAAATCTCATCATGCAAGTCCCCAGTAGTAAGAAAGCCATCTTGACATCCATTTAATAGAGGTCAAGATCTAGTTGTGTAACCAAAGTCAATACCAAGTGGAGGGTTGTTATGTTCACTACATGAGAGAAGACTTCATTGAAGTCAACACCATGCTCTTCCCTAAAATCATCAGTAACCAATTTAGCCTTATATAGGCAAAGAATCCAGGGGCACTTTTCAACTTGTACACCCACTTGCATGGCAAAGCATGCTTTTCACTAGGCAAAGGAACCAAATCCCACATATGATTTTTCAGCAGCGAGTCATACTTTGACTGCATGGCCCTATCCCAAGAGTGATTATCATCTTTGGGAATGGCCTCATCATCATGGGTAAGAGGCTCACCAATATCTATCACCATAACATAATCCATAGAGGATACAAGCTAACATCTATCTCTAGTAGATTGCCACAAAACATGCTGTGGGGATTGTACCTACTATGGGGCTTATACCTCCTATCTAACATCATGGTCCTAGGCCAATGGAGCATTAACTATTATAGGATGTCTAACTGGCTATGTAGTAACATGAGGCTTCTCTTGATATATCACACCACATATCTCAATGCCCTACTCAGGCTGCTTATGCATTTTCTCCTCATGGAAAACAACATCACACCTGCGGATGATCTTTTGAGCTTGCGGATCCCATAGGTGATAGCCCATTTCAACTCCATCCCTATAACAAAGAAAGATGCATTTCACCGATGTAGGATCCACCTTATTGCACTTGTCCTTAGAAACATGGCAGAAAGCCTCACAACCAAAGACACGCAAATGAGCATATGATGGAGGTTTTCCAAACCATATCTTCTTTGCAAATTGATAGTCAAGAGCAGTGCATGGGGATCAATTAATCAAATGTACAATAGTAGTAATTGCCTTAGCCTAAAAGTGCTACAATAAGCTTACCTGGTTAAGCATACTACAAACTTACTCCTAAATCCTTCTATTCATGCACTTAATCCATACCATTCTAGAGTGGGGTGTATGAGGTGGTCAATTGATGCTAAATACCACTTGCATCACAAAACTTATCAAAGGCTTTAGATACATACTCACCCCCATTGTTAGATCGTAAGCATTTTAGACTATACCTAGATTGGTTGTCAATGAAAGCAAGTCAATGTTGAAATGTAGCCAAGACATACAATTTCTGCTTTATGGGATATGCCCAAACCTTATGTGAGTAATCATCAATGAAAGTAATGAAATACTTCATGCCACCTAAACACCTTGGGGCATAGGTCCACAAATATTAGAATGAACAAGAGCCAGAGGCTCATCCATGCATGTAATGCCAATAGACTTCTTATACGAATTACGAGTTTGCCTACCATAAAGACAATGATCACAAGAATCAAGACACTTATAGTCAAGGGGTGGAAGATAGTGCTGTTAACCTCAGCACAAGAAGAAAGTGGAAAAAAGTGGAAAAGCACAAGTTGGGTCACCTAAAAGAGGTAGCCCAGGAAGGAATCGGACACAACGGAATATGCAGGATGGAAAATGACTAAAAGCGTAAGGGCGGCCTCTAAAATCAAGTCAAAGGCAAAAGCATATTTTTAAATGCAAGGTGCCCCTAAAATTGTTGTAAAAGAGTGCTAGGCTCCCTCATGTGCAAATTGTAAAAGGAAGATGGGCATAAGTAAGAAAGAAGGCAAACAGAAGGCGCATAGGAGGAAATGGAAAAATGACATTGCCACAATGGCTAGTCGTGTAAAAAAGGGGATAAGGGGATGACCACCCAAAAGGGATTTAGTGTTTTGTATATAAAGTTGAAAAGTGAATGAAGAGCTCATTCATTGGTGTGTGGCAAAGTGGACTCTTCTTCTTCTCTCCTTCTCTCCTCTTGCTTGCTTGCTTGTGAGTGCTTGTTGAGGGAGGGAGTGTGTGAGGGTGAGGGATCTTGGAGGTGAAGCCCTCCACCATCTCCTCTCTTCTTTTGCTCTTCTCTTCTCTTCTCTCGTCTCGTGTGTCACTATGGAGGATTGAGCTTGGAGGAAGAGGCTTGAGGATGTTTGAGCTTGCATCACGAATCGTGGAGTTATTGGAGTGCTTGAGAGAGGAAGCAAGTCAATCGGGCATCAAGGTAAGCTCACTACACTCGTAGAGAGGGATGGCACGTCGACTATGTGAGAGGTAGCCATTAGTGTTCGCTTGAAACACTTGAAGGAATAAGTGGTTCGTGGGTCTTGGCGGTCGAGCAAGAGCTCCCTCTACATTTTGGTTATGTTGGTGGGACCAATGGATTCAAGCTTGATCACTTGCATGCCTCAAATCGAGCATCGAAGTAAGGGTTTCATCCTCGAACCGGAGCTTGAGATAGATAGGAGGTTTTGGGTTTCTAATCCGTACTACAAGTATGTATTTTTGGTTTTTAATGATTATTTGAGTAGGAGAAATCATTTTAGTACTTTGTTTTTGATTTTTGTTGTATTTAGAGTAGGTTAGAATTGAGAAATCGAAGCGGAAAACTTGAGGTTTGTTACTATAAAACAAGCCCAAATAGGGCATAAACAGGGAAAAAATAGAAAAAATGAGTGATTAGATGTGTTGGAATAGCAAGGGGAGTAATCGGTGAGATTAAGGTTGTGCCTGGCAAGGGTTTAAGACCCCGAGATGCAAGGGAAAGCCTCATTTGTGACCTGACATTGAGAGAGAGAGAGAGAGAGAGAGAGAGAGAGAGAGAGAGAGAGAGAGAGAGAGAGAGAGAGAGAGAGAGAGAGAGAGAGAGAGAGAGAGAGAGAGAGAGAGAGAGAGAGAGAGAGAGAGAGAGAGCTTGGAGGCCCTTCCTTGGCAACGGATCGATCGAGCTAGATTGGAGATTTTTGTGACATTCAGGTACATGAGATCCTCCCTCTACATCCCTAGTTGTATTCTGGAAAATTCGGAGTGCTAGCATTGCTTGTATCAGTAGCTTTTGATTAAATCATACTTGAATATGTCATTTCGACTGCCAGAATCGGACACTTGGACCAGCTTGTTTGATTTTCGAAATCGGACACTTAGGATTAGACCTACCACATCACCACTCGGACAACTCACCCCAGTCCAATTTTAAGAATCAGATAGGCAGAAATCGGACACACCACCTCATCCGATTGGATGCTTGACCCATCCTCCTGATCACGACAATTGGGACATGACCCTATCCAATTCCTAGAATCGGACCACCCCACGCTGTCTGATTGTGACAATCGGACTTGACCCTGTCCGATTCCTAGAATCAAACATATCCTAAATATGTCTAAATATGGTTATTACTAGAGAAAAGCTAAGAGAGGTCAATATTGTTATAGGATTCAAGTTATAAATTGTCTCCAATGTTTTAAGAAGATTGGTCCAGTGGCTTATAAGTCGGACTTCTAGAAGGGAGAACAACGTTCACCTAGCTTTTCATTTGAGTAAGCTTGAGTGTAAATTAAAACATGATGGCAATTTGTTTTGTCATGACATGATTGTCTCTTTTCATCACATATTTTGATACATATCTACATTTGGTGAATTGGGAAGGTAAACTTGAGAATATCTCAACTTGGTATGAATAGTGTCTAGTTAAGTAGAAAATAATCTTATATCTCAACTTGGTATGAATAGTATCTAATGAAGTGGAAAATAGTCTTGAGGATGTCTCAACTTGGGAGTGGATGAGAGTGATTTAGTAGAGGTATCATCATTTTGTTTTCAAGGGCTAAAACTTCCCTTCTTTTTTTTTGGGGGGGGGGGGGGGGTGTGTGTGACATAGTTTATAACACATTAACATGAAGTGTCTTGGAGAACCTCTTTTACATTGTTTGGAATGCAATATCCAAATGCAAAGTGAAGAGGTGTTGTAAATATTACTAGCCTCCCCAAGTAGGATTTCTTTATTGGAACAAGTTACTATACACAAGCATGAATATATTGCAACACACAAGCATCAACCAAGATGATATAAATGAATGAAGAATAATCTCCTTGATTGATAAGTGCAAGACCAACCCCCATTTGAATAGACAAAGCTTTTCCTTTAGTCCATAACTTTTTGAAATAGGGGAGTCTAAAGATGATAAATTTGAAGGACAATACTTAATTGTTCTAATTTAAGTTCCATCTTTGATAGAAGAAATGGAGAAACATGATCACACTTGCTAGGTAGGGGAGATGTTATAAATTTCCAATTCGAAAACTTGAGATCAAGCTTCCCTTTGTTTTCAATAACTATTTTTGATCCTCTACTCTTAGTATTCATTTTAATTTATATAGATAGAAGTCAACAAGGGTTCATGCAAAATCAACGATGAAGGAACCTTTTATCCAATCATGTAGAAATCCCATAAGTTTCCCAACTATGCAATGCTTCTCTAAGAGGTTTGTGACCTTAAGAAAATCCCATTAGTTCCCCAACTATGTAATGCCTTTCTAAAAACTTAGTGACTTTGATGATAGTGATATTATAAAATGGACTTTAAGCCACCATAATATCGATGTAGTGTTTGTCATGAAACCAAATCATTCCCATGATTTTAATAAGGGGAGAGATTTTCAAGGAAAAGCTGTCCCAAGAAGAAGGTTTTTTCACTTTAATACTATGGACATAATATAAAAAACTTCCCAATAATCTCTTCCACTTAGGAAAGAGAATGATTATGTTTTATCAATAATTGAGGCTAGCATCTCTAGGAAGATAACGATTTTGATGGTATGTAAGGTGATTAGCCATTTTGCTTATAGAAGGATCAATAATACATTCTTCTTTAGGTGGGATGTAGGTGTCCCATGATACTTATGAATTTTGTCATGTTTGCCTCCATAGAAACTTTCTACAAAAGGTTGAGGGTTGGCCTTTATCCTAATATAAGGTGATAGGTGTAGTTTATTTATTTGTTAAGGTTTAAAAAGTTCCACTAGATTATTCAATCATGCATAGGCAGTCTTGGCCAAACAATTCCTCTCATGAGACAAGTTGTATCAAAATATGCTCATATAACTATTTGTGTGAATATTGACACTTCAAGTACCCCTTTTCTTATAAAGTTAGAGACCACCATGTGAGCTTTTCAATTGGATTGAAAATCTTGTCTTCTCTATAAAAGAGAATGATGAGAAAACCAAAACAAGATCCCTTCTAGGGAAAAGCTGGAAGTGTTTTTTTCAAGTGATATTAGTGCAATACCCCTTAAACAAAGGTATGAGCCATTTGTTTCTTAGAACTACAAAAACAAAGATACTTGGCTAATCATTGAACAAAATATACTTACTTTACATAGTGGAAAAACTCTTTGATTATATCTAAAACAAAGCCAAACAAAGGCATAGTCCCTGTATTTAGTGAAAAAAGAAAATGTAATCAAGTATGGTTGCTTAAGCAATCACAAAACAAAGTATAATGACTTTATTTAGTGAAAGAACACCTTAGTTATAAGAAATATTTTTGATTGAGTATCTACCTTAGTTGTGGGAAGTAATTAGTCTCATAAGTAATATTGTTAAATAACAAAATTTAAAGTACAATCATTTGATTTTAAGGCTAAAATGAACATTTGATTATTCTATGTGATAATGCGTGGTTTGATGGTTACTTGGTTCTAAGGGCTAGAGGAGCACTTGAAAATTTCAATGGATATTACTTCGGTTGTTTTAAGAGCTAAATGATCACTTCAATATTTCACTTGTATAGAGTGAATAATCTTGATGTATGCAAGGGTATGTGGATGCCTAATGCTAGATTAAATGCTTAAAGTACATCTATGTATGCCTAGTGCTAGATCAAATAATAGAGCATAAATGCCTATACTAGGTTAATACTTAAGAGTATGGCTATGGAGGATTTGAGCTTAAAGCTATGGTGGAGAGTGTGGTGTGATACCATGTGTAAAACCTAATCAAGATCAACATGATAGGGTGTCATTAGTGAAAGAGAGAGAGATTGATCAATGCAACACACTTTAATTCTATTAGGTGCTGTTAAATGGGCATGACATACAATTGTTATAGCCTCCAAAGGCTAGCCCAAAATCACCTCTCCACCTTCCTGAGAGGGGGGACTCGCCCATATATTCACCCACCTCCTCGGACAACTCTCCTAGCGTGACTAAACCTTTAGCTTACAGTAATCATAGTTTCAAGCATCCTTTTACATGAATGTCTTAATGAACCATACAAATGTAATTGTGTGAATCTATCCTCAGATTCTCAACACAAGGTAAACTTAGCATGTTTCTATTAACCCACAATGGAAAATGTTGCAAGTCCAAGAGATAGGAAAAACGAGTCAAAGGTCAAAGGAGCCAATTGAGGGTAGCTAGTCAAATTAAAGAGATGTCTTGAAGATAAAAGAGGCAAACATGAGGACTAAATAATTACCAAAAAATGATAGTAAATTTTTGGAAATTTTGTGAATTAACTTAGGCATGGAAAATTTCAAGACATCATGGCATTATTCTGAATTGTGTCTGTAAAAAAATGAGAATTGAGCTTACTGTTATGCACATCCTAACATCTATTTGAGTCAAGAATCAAGACACTTATAGTCAAGGGGTGGAAGATACTACTGTTAACCTCAGCACAAGAAGAAAGTGGAAAAAGTGGAAAAGTGCAAGTTGGGTCACCTAAAAGAGGTAGCCCAAGAAGGAATCGGACACAACGGAAGAGGCAGGATGGAAAATGACTAAAAGCGCAAGGGCGGCCTCTAAAATCAAGTCAAAGGCAAAAGCATATTTTTAAATGCAAGGCGCCCCTTAAATTGTTGTAAAAGAGTGCCAAGCTCCCTCGTGTGCAAATTGTAAAAGGAAGATGGGCATAAGTAAGAAAGAAGGCAAATTAAAGAGATGTCTTGAAGATAAAAGAGGCAAACATGAGGACTAAATAATTATCAAAAAAGGATAGTAAGTTTTTGGAAATTTTGTGAATTAACTTAGGCATGGAAAATTTCAAGACATCATGGCATCATTCTGAATTGTGTCTGTAAAAAAAATGAGAATCGAGCTTACTCTTATGCACATCCTAACATCTATCTGAGTCTTATTTCACCTCATGTATGTACTGAAGGGTTAGCTCGAGTGGGAGCATGAGTAAGTGGAAGCAAGAGAGGTGCAAGCATTGAGGATGGAGCAAGAGAGAGACTTGAGATGTGGAAAATCCAATAGTCACAACGTGTGACTGACCTTCCACTAAACATTAGCCATTGAAAGAATAAAGAATGAAGTGACATACTTCCACCTATAGTGCACATGTGTGTGGGTATTGTAAGTGTTGTGAATACATGGGTGGCATAGGCACATATGCCTTTACCCCCAACAACCTTCCACTGAAAGGTAAACGTGCCTCTAGTGAGGAGAGAACAAGAAAAAAGTGACAAAGTACAAATGTACATAAAGTACAATAGAATGAGGAAAGACATCATCTTATCCTATGCCCATCATCTTCATAAGGAAGTCAAAACGTTCTACCCAGAGACTTTTAGTGAGTAGATTTATAGGATTTTGGTTAGTCGAGATCTTGACAAGCTCAATGGACTTGTCCTCCAATGACATCTTTGATAAAGTAGTAATGCATCTTAATGTGCTTTGTCTTTGCATGGAAGACTGAATTCTTGGCCTATTGAATAGCACTTATCGAGTCTGAATGCAATGTAGAGACCACATCAATAATACCAAGCTCTATCACCAGATGGCCTAATCGACGAGCCTCCTTGCAAGCCTTAGTGGTAGCTACAACATACTTTGTCGCTATAGTAGATAGGGCCATGAATTTTTGCATCTTAGATATCTAAGAAATAGCATCTTCAACAAAAATGTGAAGACATAGCTAGAGGTGGACTTCCCATTACTATCTACATGTCCCACATAATTAGAGTTAGTGTATCCCATGACTTTGGTATCTTGGCCACCATAACATATATACATACTTGCAGTGCCCTTAAGGTATCGCATGATATCCTTCACGACATCCCAATGCTACTTGCCATGTGTAACCATATAGGATGTCACAAATTCCATTGCAAATGCTATGTTACGTAATGACGAGTGGCTATCATGGCATACATCAAATTGCCCACTATGGATGCACAAGGGATCTTGGACATCTTGGCCTTCTACTCATCAAACTGCGGATAATTAGCCTGATTAACCTTCACATGAGAAGATAAAGGACAACTAGTAGGCTTAACATCTGGCATATGAAACTGCTCAAGGATAGTCTGGATGTACTCCTTCTATATGACAAGAAAAGGAGCCCCTTAGAGTGATTGTGTATGTTGCACATCCCAAGAATATGTGAGGCCTATCCCATGTCCTTCATCTCAAAGATCTTCTTGAGCTAAATTTTCAAGGCATCTAGCTCATAATGAGATCTCCCAACAATCAACATGTCATCCATATAGAGTACCGAAATCATAAGGCTACTATCACACTCCTTTTTCATGTACAAACACGGATCCATATCACTATGGGTATATCCTTGTGAGTGCATGAAAATATCAAACTTGTGGTACCATTCCCTAGGTGCTTGCTTAAGTCCATAAAGGCTCTTTCTTAACCTGCACACTAGGTTTTCCCTACCTTTTTTCCTCAAAGCTTTTAGACTGCTGCATATAAATCTCATCATGCAAGTCCCCAGTAGTAAGAAAGCCATCTTGACATCCATCTAATAGAAGTCAAGATCTAGTTGTGTAACCAAAGCCAATACCAAGTGGAGGGTTGTTATGTTCACTACACGAGAGAAGACTTCATTGAAGTCAACACCATGCTCTTGCCTAAAATTGTTAGCAACCAATTTAGCCTTATATCAGCAAAGAGTCCAAAGGCACTTTTCAACTTGTACACCCACTTGCATGGCAAAGCATGCTTTTCACTAGGCAAAGGAACCAAATCCCACGTATGATTTTTCAGCAGCGAGTCATACTTTGACTGCATGGCCCTGTCCCAAGAGTGATTATCATCTCTGGGCATGGCCTCATCATGGGTAAGAGGCTCACCAATATCTATCACCATAACATAATCCATAGAGGATACAAGCTAACATCTATCTCTAGTAGATTGTTGCAAAACAGGCTATGGGGCTTATACCTCCTATCTAACATCATGGTCCTGGGCCAATGGAGCATTAACTATTATAGGATGTCTAACTGGCTATGTAGTAAAATGAGGCTCCTCTTGATATATCACACCACATATCTCAATGACCTACTCAGGCTGCTTATGAATTTTCTCCTCATGGAAAACAACACCACACCTGCGGATGACCTTTTGAGCTTGCGGATCCCATAGGTGATAGCCCATTTCAACTCCATTCCTATAACAAAGAAAGATGCATTTCATCGATGTAGGATCCACCTTATTGCAATTGTCCTTAGGAACATGGCAGAAAGCCTCACAACCAAAGACATGCAAATGAGCATATGATGGAGGTTTTCCAAACCATATATTCTTTGCAAATTGATAGTCAAGAGCAGTGCATGGGGATCAATTAATCAAATGTACAATAGTAGTAATTGGCTCAGCCTAGAAGTGCTACGATAAGCTTACCTGGTTAAGCATACTACAAACTTACTCCTAAATCCTTCTATTCATGCGCTTAGTCCATACCATTCTAGAGTGGGGTGTACGAGGTGGTCAATTGATGCTAAATACCACTTGCATCACAAAACTTATCAAAGGCTTTAGATACATACTCGCCCCCATTGTTAGATCATAGGCATTTTAGATAACCTAGATTGGTTGTTAATGAAAGCAAGCCAACGGTGAAATGTAGCCAAGACAGACGATTTCTGCTTTATGGGATATGCCCAAACCTTATGTGAGTAATCATCAATGAAAGTAATGAAATACTTCATGCCACCTAAATACCTCAAGGCATAGGTCCACAAATATTAGAATGAACAAGAGCCAGAGGCTCATCCATGCATGTAATGCTAGTAGACTTATACGAATTATGAGTTTGCCTACCATAAAGACAATGATTACAAGAATCAAAACACTTATAGTCAAGGGGTGGAAGATATTGCTGTTAACCTTAGCACAAGAAGAAAGTGAAAAAAGTGGAAAAGCGCAAGTTGGGTCACCTAAAAGAGGTAGCCTAGGAAGGAATCGGACACAACAGAAGAGGTAGGATGGAAAATGACTAAAAGCGCAAGCGCAACCTCTAAAATCAAGTCAAAGACAAAAGCACATTTTTAAATGCAAGGTGCCCCTAAAATTGTTGTAAAAGAGTGCCAGGTTCCCTCGTGTGCAAATTGTAAAAGGAAGATGTGCATAAGTAAGAAAGAAGGGAAATAGAAGGCGCATAGGAGGAAATGGAAAAAGAACCTTGCCATAATGGCCAGTCATGTAAAAAAGGGGATAAGGGGATGACTGCCAAAAAGGGATTTAGGGTTTTGTATATAAAGTTGAAAAGTGAATGAAGAGCTCATTCATTGGTTTGTGGCAAAGTGGACTCTTCTTCTTCTCTCCTTCTCTCCTCTTGCTTGCTTGTGAGTGCTTGAGGGAGGGAGTGTGTGAGGGTGAGGGATCTTGGAGGTGAAGCCCTCCACCATCTCCTCACTTCTTCTGCTCTTCTTTTCTCTTCTCTCATCTCGCGCGTCGCTATGGAGGATGGAGCTTGGAGGAAGAGGCTTGAGAATGCTTGAGCTTGCATCACGAATCGTGGAGCTATTGCAGTGCTTGAGAGAGGAAGCAACTCAATCGGGCATCAAGGTAAGCTCACTACACTTATAGAGAGGGATGGCATGTTGGTTATGTGAGAGGTAGCCATTAGTGCTCGCTTGAAACACTTGAAGGAATAAGTGGTCCGTGGGTCTTAGCGGTCGAGCAAGAGCTCCCTCTACATTTTGGTTCTGTTGGCGGGACCAATGGATTCAAGCTTGATCACTTGCATGCCTCAAATCGAGCATCGAAGTAAGGGTTTCATCCTCGAACCGAAGTTTGAGATAGATAGGAGGTTTTGGGTTTCTAATTTGTACTACAAGTATGTATTTTTGGTTTTTGATGATTAGTTGAGTAGGAGAAATCATTTTAGTACTTTACTTTTGATTTTTGTTGTATTTAGAGTAGGTTAGAATCAAGAAATCAAAGCGGAAAACTTAAGGTTTGTTACTGTAAAACAAGCCCAAACAGGTCATAAACAGGGAAAAAATAGAAAAAATGAGTGATTAGATGTGTTGGAGTAGCTAGGGGAGTAATCGGTGAGATTAAGGTTGTGCCTAGCAAGGTTTTAAGACCCCGAGAGGCAAGGGAAAGCCTCATTTGTGACTTGACATTGAGAGAGAGAGAGAGAGAGAGAGAGAGAGAGAGAGAGAGAGAGAGAGAGAGAGAGAGAGAGAGAGAGAGAGAGAGAGAGAGAGAGAGAGAGAGAGAGAGAGAGAGAGAGAGAGAGAGAGAGAGAGAGAGAGAGAGAGAGAGAGAGAGAGAGAGAGAGAGAGAGAGAGAGAGAGAGAGAGAGAGAGAGAGAGAGAGAGAGAGAGAGAGAGAGAGAGAGAGAGAGTGTGTGTGTGTGTGTGTGTGCGCTTGGAGGCCCTTACTTGGCAACGGATTGATTGAGCTAGATTGGAGGTTTTTGTGACATTCAGGTACATGAGACCCTCCCTCTACATCCCTAGTTGTATTCTGGAAAATTTGGAGTGCTATCATTGCTTGTATCAGTAGCTTTTGATTAAATCATACTTGAGTATGTCGTTTCGACTACCAGAATCGGACAATTGGACCAACTTGTTTGATTTTCAAAATCAGACACTTAGGATTGGACCTACCACATCACCACTTGGACAACTCACCCCAATCCAATTTTAAGAATTAGATAGGTGGGAATCATACACACCACCTCATCCGATTGGATGCTTGACCCATCCTCCCGATCGTGACAATCGGGACATGGCCCTATCCGATACCTAGAATCGGACCACCCTACCCTGTCTGATTGTGACAATCGGACTTGACCCTGTCCAATTCCTAGAATCAGACATATCCTAAATTAGGCACTGGTAAATTGGATGTCTGATTCCCAGAATCAGACTCTGGTAAATCGGACACAGTGTGAGAGACAAAATCTAGAAATTTGACAAACCTTGACCGACAAAGAGTGTGACCTGCACAAGAAGAACTCACCAAACGCCTTACAGACAATTACAAACCTAGGAATCATAGCCAAACAGCTAGGAACTGTGTGTTGACGCACATTTTAGCAAACTTGACATGCTTAGTGTTGTAGGCTGATTGTAAGATCCCAACTTGACCCCCTGAATTAGCTGAATGACGCAATGTAGATCCCAACAAGTGGCAAGGAAGGCCAAGAACCGAGCTTAGAGCCCCATTAGGCCATGAGCACAAGCGGGAGTGTGAAAGCTAAATAGTCATCTTGTCTTCACACTCGTACTATTTTCTAGTACCTGAAGTACACTTGATAAGAGCAGAAAGTTTGATTGCGCATAGTGTATAGAAAATAGTACACACACACACACACACATACACACAGAGTGACTGTAAATTGAGAATTGCTTATAAGTAACAAGGAACACACTCATACCCAATAACTGGAAGGAACCCACCAGTAGGAGAAGATCTTGAGACTTGGTTGGGTGATTGAAACCCCAAGTGTAGGACCCAATTGAAAACACAATACAGAAGCCATGCGCAACAAGGATAAACCCTATCAGAGAAGTGGATCTACCCGACCTAATTAACCCCATCGACAACTTGGTGGAGCATGAGATTGTGGGCATGGAAGAGACAAGCACTACCCATGAGGAACTCGACCTCTAGAATGTCTCCTGACCAAAATCTAGCAACTAGTCACTAATTATGACCTACAGGCCTGGATAGACCACCACGGTAGGACGTCTGAGGATGTCATATCAGACCTAGGAGAGGAGAGGAGACTAGCATGTAAAGCTTTGCAAAGTCTAGTGACCTACAATCAGAAACAACAAGCCATGAGCTTGCGGCAAAACATGAAAGTGCATGAGATTCAACGAGTGCTAGTGCTAGCAAGTAGAAATAGGACGGGTCCTAATGCTGAGAGGGAACGAGCCCTAGAGGGAGTTCTTACGCTAAGTGAGCTTCTCACCATGAAGCGACTGTTAGACAATGCTTCCACCAAGCGAAGTGCCACTGCAATGGCAACCTCGTTGCTTACATGGTTAGGATCTACTCAAGGCTCCAAGAGCCATCCTGATAGTCGCGAAGCAGCTAGACAAGTACCAGCCTAATGATGACCCTTATAGCTTTGTGGAGCAGTTTGAGCAAGTCTGCGAGGCCAATGGCCTCAGTGATCTTGCTTTGCACTTGCAAGCTTTTGGTTTTTGTTTAGGAGATAAAGGTAGGACTTGGTACATGAGTCTAGACGTTGTCGAGCGAATTGACTTTAACAACCTCAAGAGTCTCTTCATTAAGAGATTTTTTGAACCAGGATACTCTAACAACTTGCTAAGTAGTGTGACTCATGAACGTCAAATAGAGAGAGAAGGAAGATATCCAAGATTACGTGACCCACGTGAGGAGTCTCTTCAAGAGAATCCCAATTGGCGAGAGCGACAAACCAAAAGAGCGGTATCCATGGTATTCATTAATGGGATATGAAGCGAAGAGCTCTACAAGGCCTTGGTAGACAACTCCAGCTTGCAGCGAGATGTGCTGACTAGGGTCTTTGAAGAGGTGATCAGAGTAGATGAACAACTTAAGGAACGAAGCTCTAGGAGCTCAAATCAAAATGAGCCTAATGCTGGAACTTTAGAAAGAGCTCGAGCATTGAGTGAGAGATCAGGTCCGAGTACTCAAGATAAACGAAAGGGCATGGACTCAAGTTAAGAGCTAGTGGAGATGAAGATGGAGCTAGCCAGATTACAGGAGATGATGAGATGATGAACACGTTCTCACATTCAGTGCAGGTATTGTGGCAGAAACTGCTTTCCAACTGAGTGTCAGGACCCTAGGTCTTGACCTTGTATGAGTTGGGGTAGGTTCGGCCATGATGCCATGCATTGTAGATTGCCAAGGAGACTCCCGTGCTTGCAACCATACAATCAGCCTTACCTAGTGAATAGGAGGGGAGCCCCATTGGCTCTTTTGGTATACCGAATGAGGCCAAGCTAGCCATTCCTAGGATGGAGATAAACCCTACAGGCATATCTAGACCACCTGGACCCTACGTGACCCATCCACCAAGTGATGCTCCAATCTAGTATGTGGAAGAGTCGAATGACGAAGAGTCGTACGTACACCCTTATGTCTCTTACAACGAAGAGGGCAATGCAATCCTTATGGACTACCGACCAGTACCAATGATGGCGTTAGGTAGAGGGATAGGTAGAGGCTTAGGAGGACACACCCAAGAACCAATCACATGCTAGACTTGCGGTCATCCAGGACATATCTCTTTGCATTGCCTTGAATGGGAGCAAGAAAATCGAGACAAGACCGATTAGAGATGCACTGAATGTGGAATCATGCACCTCTTTGTTGATTGCCCCCCCAGACAAAAACCCTCCTCTAACTCGACAAACGAGACATCAGTTCCACTAGGATTGTTTGGTGTCGAGACACTTGATGGGAAGGCCACGCCTCTCCCATTGCATGTCATGACCCGCGCACAGACAAACGAGGTTGCCATATCATTGCCAGGGGCCAAGCAACTTAGGCGTAGCCTCAATAGGGAAAAAATGCCAGAGACGAAGAAAGAAAAAACTAGATACAAAGGTCATGCTGAAAATTGAGAGTGCCACGACGGTGCCTACTGGAAAGAAAGTGACCAATGCAGAGGTAGAAATGTCAGCTCCAAAGACGGTTGAGAAAGGAAGTGCAAGGGTTGGGGAGTACCCCAACCCAAAGCGCCAACTCGAAAGCCATAAAAAAGGTGAAGGAGTGAGTGAAGGATGCCTAGGAACACCTAAAAGATGCTGAACCCATATTGGAGGATGAGATCGATAACCTCTCAAGCATAAGCATGCCAGTGTCACCTTCACGACCAAAACTGAGAGATGCGGTGGCACCACAAACAATGCCACATAAACAAAGCCTAAATGCTATGGGCCAGCAAATCATCCAAGACCATTGGCTAGGAAGTGCAGAGACAGGAGCATAGGAAGCAACTAGCAATCTTCTCACCTCACTGTTGGTAGCCAACCTTGTGATGCTAAGCCTAGGAGATCTGCTTAGGCAACATCGGTTGCTATGGCAAGATGAGCTGAAACAATGGGTTGAAGGACCAATGGGGCAAGGTGCTGTTGACTTGAACGAACACAATGCAAAAACATAGATACCAAGTCTGATGCTGCGCTCAGTACCAAAATCCTTACACGTCAGCATTGAAACGCATGCTATCTTGCGAGTCTTAGCTCTAGGCCAACACCACAAGGAAAGGGATCGTGGACATGGGAGTAGGGGTCAGTTTGCTGAGCCATGCAATGCTCCAGACCTGGGGCATGGGGCAACCCCACCAGTCAAGATGGTCAGCTTTAATGCCACTCTGGCTAATGGAAGGAAAGTGAAGCCATTTGGCGTGTTAAAGAATTGGCTAGTAAAAATTGCAGGAGTCCAATTCTCGGTTGATTTTATAGTCATGAAGGGAGTGGACTATGATATCCTACTAGGCCGACCTTGGATGCACAATGTGAGAGTCATATAAGACTGGGGCAACATGTGAATCTTCCTAGGAAATTGAATGGAAGCCGTAAGAATAGAGATGGACACCTAGAAGACCACACTAGTCGACCTAGATGCCATCTTCTCTATGCTGAAAGTCAATGGCCCGAATAGAAAATCTTACGGGCCTCTAACTAAGTATATCCCTTGTCTTGAGGATGAGCGAGACTAGATGCATGTCCTTGCTAGAATTGACCTGCCATTCTCGGACAATGAGAAGTACGAATAAGTCATCAGGGCAATTGGCAAGGCCAATAGTGCGCTCTTTGTGCCAGTCTGTATGATGGTTGGAAGCTCACGTAGAAAATCCAATCCTTTCACATTCCAAGTATCGAACAATAAGAAAGAGCTCCATGTGATCTTAGAGCAACTGACCAACAAGTTAGCTAGTAATCCATCAGCAAATCTTAAACCACTCGAAGATCTCTTGAACAAACCTAAGTGGCAATGGACCAAAGCGCATGACTTAAACTTGATGTACAATTGGACCTTAGTCATCGATGAGAAGAAGCACGAGTATCAGGACTTAGGAGATGATGGGCAGTTAGATGAGGCGATTCTGATGATGAGTACAAGGGCTGCTGCTCCTTCAGTGATGAGAGTGAAGGGGAGATTGATATGATAGAATACGACATCAAGGGATGCATAATCGAGCAAATACGAGTAGAATCCAAACTGCACAAGGGAAATGCCTTTAGAATTGAAAGAGGAGTCATACGCATGGATTGCGATTGCACTTGCTTAGAGCACATAGGCGCAATAGACTACGAGCAAGTAGGACTAGTCCAACCAAGTGCTCCGCCTATATATAGGACATATTCACCTTCCTCCTCTAGAGAAGATGGAGAATTTGATTTCGATTTAGAAGTGAGCTCAAATAGTGATATCGAGATACCTCGACCTACTAAGACTAGGCGCACCAAAAAGGGGACCTACTTGTTCATCTGAGGCAAGAGAGCAAAGAAAACTGCAAGACCTACCAAAGAGGTTCATTAAGTTCAAAAAAGGCGATAGGGTAGTGATCTTGCTAGGAGCCAAATGCCAGGGCAAGCAAGTGAACCAATAGAAGGACTTGCCAATGTCAAGGAGGTCAATTTAGTTAGGGAGGGGGGGACACCTCGACCTGTCTTTCTAGCCGATGACCTGACGAGGGAAGAGGAAGCAAGTATCATTTCTCTCTTGCAAGAGTATAGATATCTTTGCTTGGTCCCTAGAGAAACTCAAAGGGGTACATCCGAGTGTAGTGACTCACAATATACCAATGATACCCAATGCAACACCGGTCACAAGCAACGACCGTATCCCATGAATCCAAAACACACTCACACCGTCAAGGAAGAAATTGATAAGCTAATGAGAGCAGGATTCATCTATGAGATTGAGCACATGGACTGGGTTTCACCCATAGTCATTCTACTAAAGAAGAACGGGAAGATCAGAGTGTGCGTTAATTACAAGAAGGTAAACACTGCTATGATGAAGAGAGATAATTATCCATTGCCGTATACCAAATACATGCTCGAAAGAGTAGCTTGTAAAGAGGCCTACAACGTCCTAGATGGCTTCTCGGGGTATAACCAAGTATAAGTGCACCTTGATGATAGGCAGAATATTGCCTTTGCCATTGAGTGGTGAATCTTTGCCTACATAGTCACGCCCTTCGGGTTGACTAAGGCACTAGCTACCTTCTAGAGGCTCATGTGTGCTATATTCAAAGGCATTCTTAGGAAGGAGTTAGAGGTTTTCGTCGAAGATCTGTGTGTTCACTCCACTTGGAAGGAGACATAGACAAACTGTGAGCTATCTTTGAACAATGTCAATTATATCGTCTCTTGTTGAACCCCATAAAGTGCTAGTTCTAGGTGAAGCATGATGCATCCTAGGGCATATGGTGTCAAAGAACATCGCCACCGACTTCTCAAAATTTAGGGTCATCGTTGATCTCCTACCACCAAACAACTGATTATAGGGGAGTTTAGTGCTTCCTAGGCCATACAGGGTATTATCAACGGTTTGTATTAACTATGCATTGATTGCTAGACCTCTATATAAGCTATTGATCGTATTCAAATGGATCGAGGAATGACAACACGTGTATGAGAAATTGAAAAGGCTCTAACCACTGTACCCATTCTATGGGCCCCAGATTGGACAATCACCTTTCATGTTTACATTGATGCTTCTAAATTTGCTGTAGAAGCGGTGTTGTGCTAGCTTGGCGAACACAACTTAGACTATCATGTGAGCTTTGCTAGCAAACAACTCACGAATATGGAAATGAATTATTCAACATCGAAGAGAGAAGGGTTAGCCATGGTATTCTCTATAAAGAAGTTTTGGCACTATCTTTTGGCTACGCCCTTTACCTTCTTTGTTGACCATCAAGCCATGCTCTACCTTGTTAATAAACTGTGCACCACCATAGGACGCATAGCTCAATGGCTACTTCTACTTTTAGAATTCGACTTCTCCATGGTCGTGCATAAAGGAAAGCAAAATTATATGTCTGACCACATGTCTCGCATCCCCACAGGAGAAGACGTTGGGCAAGGCATTGTAGATGAATTACTTGATGCAAATCTATTCAGTCTATCTAGCGAAAGAGATTTGTTTAGAGCTGATTTGATGCTTTACTGGTGGGTAGATGACATAGTCCAAGTGCTTGAGCATGGACTCCTTAAACGACCAATAGAGAAATCCCGACTTAGGTGACTCATCTGGAGCCCCAAGAGGAACACCAAGGAAAAGGGAATTCTCTTGCAAGAAAATCTATCTTGTAACATCAACAAGCTTGTTTATCATGTTTCACATGATCACAATGAAGAAAAGAACACCAGGCACAACAAATCTTCATGCAGCATCATGTAGATCTCCCACGGTTTTGATAGAATCAACCATGTTCTTCAATATCTTCACAAAATCCATCAATAGAACAAAAAAAGCAAAGGAATACACCATCTTTGAATGAAAATACATCACATAGTATTCATCTTCAATATCTTCATAGTCTTCTCTCTTAATCTCTCATATACAATCACTCTGTTTCAGTAGAATTGGCTATCTCTGACTCTCTCTCTCTCTCTCCATCAATAATACATCATGTCCTCACTAAAATCTCTCAAAAATCACTCTCAATAATCCCTCTTAGGTCGTGGATACCCCTCCCAAGAGGTATATCTGATATGAAGGGTCACCAGAGCCACTACAGTGTCCTTTCATAGCTCACTACTGTCACTTCACTCTAGTCTTCTCTTGAGTCTTCAGCAGCTACTTCTTCCACTTCCTCCAGCTCTTTTGCACTTGTATTCACCTCTTTCCAAGGCTAGAAAACTTTCCCAAGCTACACTCTCATCCATCACAACACATACAGAAGCATACAGAACAGTCTACAGAACAATACCAAAACAGCTACAGTACAGAACATAACAGAACATAACAGAAACATAAGCTCTATAGAAGACCTACAGAAGGTTACAGAAGGTCATCAAAACCACATAACTCATTCTCAAATCATTCCAAACTCTCACAAAACATTCAATAAACTTTCACAAGATCTCAATCTTCATCAATCAATACTCTATTCCTCCTTACAGAAGACAATCAGAACAAAACAGACCAAAATAGAGCAAAACAGAACAAAACAGAAGGTATACAGAACCTATCAGAACATCACAGAACCATCAATAAACATCATGATCTTCCAAAACACCATCATTACCATCCAAGACACTCTCAAACCACTTCTAAACCAATCAATCATCTCATAAAATCAACCATTCAGCTCTCAAAAACAACAAAAATCAGCCAAAAAACAAGTCATTTCAACACTCAACATCATCCTAAAAATCCAACCCTATTGATAGCAAGCCAACTTTACTGGCTAGGGCAAGACCGATTGCTGCACCGATGTGTGTGCGAACATAAAATGCATGATGTACTTATTGAAGCACACGACATAATCGCAGGAGGACACTTTAGTGGAGACACGATAGGTGCTGTAGTCTTAGCTATGGTGGCCTACTCTCTTCCAAGATGCATCATGATTCGTAAAGCACTATGACAAGTGCCAATGGACCAAGGTTCCAATTCACAAGGATAAAATGGAACAGACCCCAATCATTGCAAGACAACCATTTGAGAAATGGGGAATCGACTTCATTGGACCTATAAGTCCCACGTCATAGTATTCACAAGATAAGTACATCATCATGGCCACAGACTATCTCATGAAGTGGACAAAGACACGATCTACGAGAAAGAATGACACTAGGATCACTAATAAGTTCTTATGGGAGTAGGTGATCTCACGATTTGGCTACCCCATTGAACTTGTTAGCGACTAAGGCACACACTTCATTAATGAAGTGATAGCTCATCTTCTATCCACGTTTCTAATCATCTGTCGAAAATCCTCACCATACTACCCTTAGGCAAATGGCCAGGTTGAGTCTATGAATAAAATCCTAGTAAACGTCTTGACCAAGGTGGTCTCTGCTTCACACAACGAATGGGATAACAAACTCATGGTAGTCTTGTGGGCCTACCGTACAACTTATAAAATGGTAGTTGATCACAGGCTGACCTATGGAACTGAGGCAATTCTACCTGTAGAGTTCTTTGTTCCTAGCTCGAGAATCACTCTTCAAGAGAGATGGGATGAAAAGGAGGCATGGATGGAGCACTTAATCGAGCTGGAACGCCTATCAGAGACTTGGCTTCTAGCCGCCATGCGCTAATATGCGAGAAGGCAAGGCGTAAAAGCTGGTTTGACAAGCATGTCAAGTGCTCGAGACTTTGAACAGAGTGACTTAGTACTATTGTACTCAATCAAGGGACATAAACAAAAAATAAAAATTTGGGGGTTAGGGCCTTTCAGAGTTTGCGCCATTAGTCGGACTAGCAATGTAGAACTCGAAACCCTGGAAGGAGAGGGCATAGGCTTCTTCAATGGGGGTTGCATAAAGACATACTACCCTCCCATGCACTAAAGATGTAGGTACGGAATCACTGTCAGGACGCACGTTTAAAAAGCAAACTCATTGCAATTTTGACTATGAGTCTCAGTGAATTCACCTTGCCACATGCAACATACATATCGTCACACAGATTTTAGCAAGGGTTGCGTAACTCCAATCAAAGTCCGCAAAGCCACCACCGGTAGAGAAATCCACCATCAAATCTAAGGAGGGGGGTCGTGACTTATCACAACCCGCTAGGCCTCAATGCCAACAACCAGTGGAACCCGAAAGCGGAAGCCCATTAACCCCAGCTCAAATGGGTACCTAAACATCAAGGACCATTGCCTAGGAGAGTAGACACCCATGCCCTCGCAAGGCTAAGGACCCACACTTGAAACCTAGGAAGCATCGAAGAAGCTACCAATATTGATGAACGATCAAGCCGCGATGCGTCGTCCCAAAGACCTTATTGCAAGCACAAGGCTACTATGAGGGCAACACTCGTATTTGGGTTCTTAAAGCCAAGACGACCAAAGGCACTCCTCAAAAACCACCCAAAAACTTGACCATACGAAACCTCCAGACAAGTCAGGCACTCAAGCCAGAAGAGAATTGAGGCTGCTAAGTCCATAGAACCTCTAGAGCCGCAACAACCTGCCACAAACAAACTGGCCACATCTAGTTCCGCTAGTGCCCCTCATACCTCAGAAGCACCTAGTAGCACAACACCCACAGCTCCAACCACACCCGTCGAACATGAGGCCAAGCCACAACCTCACAAGCAAACCAAGCAATGACCATCTGCTATGCTACTACTGAACTCTCTAGTTCTATCAAACCTCAACCACATGTCAGCCTTAGATCCTCTTATGAGCAGCAATCAATTCTAACCTTGGCTATGGACCTAGCTGAAAATACGGGGGATGACTTGGTTGCTTGCCTTAGATGCTCAGACACTACTTTCATGACACTAGCTAAAAGCTACAATCAACTAGACTTATGTATTTTAGAAGAGCCTATAGCAACGAAAGTGCCTACACTCCCTTGCTATTGGGAGGAATCATAATTTGTATTCATTAAGGATTCCAAAGCCGCTGAGGAGTTAATTTCCACTAAGATATCCAGAGAAAAGGCAATCAAACAACGTCTCATTATGCCTTATAACAAGAACATGATCATGGCCACAGACCAAGAAATTGAGGAGTTGAAACAACTTGTTGACAACGACTCCTCTTTCTTGTGGAAATGGTATGCTCTTTGATTGCAATGGGAGCTAGAGGGATGCCAAATGATGACCAATGTTAAGCAACGATGCACAATCAAGGCAGGTAAATATGACCCAACCTATGTAGCTCCAATGTCCTATAGGGTGTTGACTGCCATTTGTAATCAACCCCTAGAAGAACACATTAGGGGACATCCCTATTTAGATTGCATCCTCACCAAGGAGGAGCTGCACATTGCTAACAGGGTGGACTCCAGTGACTTCTTGCTTGATGTCCTCACTTACATTACACATGTAGGCATCCATCCTCTAGACATGGACATCTATGCTCATTTAGAATATAATCTGAAATTTTATGCTTGGGTCATGCAAAAGTAAAACACTAAGATTATGTGTTGAAGGCTCTTCATCTAACCCTTTAATCCTAGGAAGGATTCTTCTCATTTCAAAGGGGGGAGGAGGTAAGGTGAATCAAAGCAAGCACATGAATCAAATCAAACACATAAGGCAAACAATAAAGGAAAATCACACATTAGAAACCTCAATCAATGCCTAAAAATAGAAATGGAAGGATGAAACAACTCATGATTGAGGGAAATGTCAATAAAATTTGAAATCAATAGACTAATCGATGAAAAAAGCCTACTTTCGATCTCAAGCATTTCAATTCAACAAAAGTGTGTAGTTGTTTCCTTCTACTTGTAATTATTTTGAAAAGCACTAATGGTGAATATGGCTTCATGATAGGCACCCATCATGGCAGGCCAAGAAAAGGCTGGAAAATTGCATTTTTCAGAAGAAGAGTAGGCAAAATATAGTCTTTCGGTGGAAACATGGGCCTTTAACCAATTTAAGTTCAACTTAGAAGACGTGGCCATCGAGGAACTGCCGTGAGGTAGATCATAGACCAATGCCAATTGCAGAAATACATAGAAGAAGTGAGCCAAGGAGTCAATTACACCCACTGTGTAGAATTTCTAAGAACTTTTAATAGGAATTGTGGCACCATCACCTTGCGAGAAGGGGAAGAGACTCGCAAAGTATAGATTGATAGATTGAGCTAACCTCAGACATGGTAGAAAGGGCCTTGGGATTGGCCAATAAGGTGGAATGGAAGCCAAAGAGAGATGTGTACGCCATGCTGGGAGTGGACAAGGTGAAGGTCCATACCAATGATGGCATTAGCTTGGCAAATATCCCCAACCCTGAGATTCAACTCCAAGAAAAAATGGTGCATGCGTTGTTCTCTAGTTGGAGGTACAACACTACCATGAGCCGTATTAATGTCGTTGTGCTAGAGAGCATCACAACACGATCACTGGATGAGGTGAATCTCAATGGTTTTGTGAGAAAGGCCATTGAGACCTCAGCTAAGGCCCTGGAAATAGGAGGAGGGCTAGCAAGAGGAGAGTCCCCAGCTACCAAGGCCAAAAGGAAAGCCTCATCTTCTAAGGCCTCAACCATTGGATTTGGTAGGGTCCTTACGGCCATTATCAGAGAAGCCTTGGGGCAAGGGCAAAGAGAAGGAGAAGAAGGAGTTGGAGAGACACCACTAAGATCACCTCCTCAACAAGAGCAGTAGACACAAACAAGTGAAGAGACGGAGACTAATGATGAAGGGGAAGGAGAGCTGTAGACTAGTTGATATAGGCACAGGGAGAAAAGGAGGAAAGCTATGTGCCGAAAATCACGCTGCTTCCTCCCGAAGAAGGCAAGGGCAAGGAACTGATTGTGCCCATTCCTACCCTCCTAGTGCCAACCACATCCACAATCACAACCACCTAGGGCTTTACGCCAAGAGTAGACTCCAGCAATGTCTTAGCCTAGGTGCAGTACCTTGTAGATAAGGAGAGGACCCAAGGGACCGGAGAGGGTACCCCAATGATAGGGACCAAGAGACCATACTGCAACATGCCGAGTCCAGGCAAGATCCAAAGAGGCAAAAGGTGGAAGCCTCTACCACCTCTGTACCCACGACAGAGTTCTCGGCTAAGGAGTATGATGAATATGTAAAACAATTGCTGTCGCAGCTGGAAAAATTCAGGAAGAAAAGAACATAGCAACAACAGAAAATGAGGCCATGGATGCATTCCAATTGGAGAAAACATGCCAAATAGCCATGGGCCAAAGTGAGATCAATGAGCTCAAAGAATAGCTTCAGGCTAAGGATGAAGTGGAAGCCGAATGGCAATCAAAAGTGGATGAAGAAATCGAAGCCATACGGTGCTTGCAAAGACACAATGAAGAGATCGTGGGGCTTTATGAAGATTTGTAAACTAAAACAGAAAACATGACTAAAGCCACAAAAGAACTAGAGGCACTCAGGGAGGAAAGAGCATGCACAGGAAGAGCAGCAAAAATTGAGAGGAAAAATGGAAGGTCAAGAATGGAGGCCGATAGTACTAGCTCAGAGGCAGGGGAAAAGCCTTGAGGAAATGATGAGAAGGGTAGAGGAATGGGCAACACATAATGAAAAAAGAGTTAAAACCTTGGCGGACCATCAAGCTTAGGTGGAGAAAGACAAAGTATTGGTTGAAAGCAAAGCAGCAGCCATCTAGATGAGTTTCAAAGCCCATCAACACATCTTCCTCAATATGCTACTTGATGTCATTCAGACAGAGGAAAGGGAGGCCGTTGAAACAATCAAGAAGAAGCTTGGGATTGCACGTAGGGCCCTAAAGGCAGGCATGCAAATGTTAGCACAACCAGTGGGAGTTTGCATAAGCTCCAAAGAACAAAGAAAGGATCTATTGCAGGCAAGCCTGACCCCAGAAGAGGTGGATGCATTAGGGTTCGTTGAAGGGACGTAGTAGGAAGCCTAGTAAGAGGAAGAGGTGGGACTGAACTTTGAGATGGGACCTCATGAAGAGGAATTAGTCCCATCGCCTCCTTCTCCACCCCTAGAAGACCAACAACAACCAATTGGCACCTCCATCGAGAGGAGAGCAGCACACTGAAAGAAAAGAGGAAAAAAATGGTGGAGGAAGTGAGAAGAATATTGAATGCTAGACTAGTAATAGAGCCAACTGCACTCATTCCACCAACCTTAGATAAACTTCCAGCAAGCTTCTATGTAGATCTCATCGCCTGGGAGCAACAGGAGAATGCACGGCAACCCTTTGATCTTAATTTTCACTTCCCCACCCACTTGCACTGGGTCCTGCCTATTAAGGTGGTGGAAGAGGTGATTGCCATTGGAAGCAGGATAAGGGGGATAGTGGTGGTGGTGGTGGTGGTAGTGGTAGTGGTAGTGGTAGAGAGAGAGAGAGAGAGAGAGAGAGAGAGAGAGAGAGAGAGAGGTTTTGTTAAAGGTGCACCTTTGGTGTGTTTGACGCTTCGGAAAGGTGAGTACTAGTAGTAATAGTATGTGTTTGACGCTTTGGAAAGGTCTAACAATAGCAGCAGCAGCAGTAGGAGTAGGAGTAGGAGTAGGAGTAGGAGTAGGAGTAGGAGTAGGAGTAGGAGTAGGAGTAGCAATAGCAGTAGCAGTAGCAGTAGTAGTAGTAGTAGGAGTAGTAGTAGCAGTAGGAGCAGTAGCAGTAGAAGTAGCAGTAGAAGTAGCAATAGCAGTAGCAGTAGCAGCAACAGCAGCAGTAGCAGTAGCAGTAGCAGTAGCAGTAGCAGTAGCAGTAGCAGTAGCAGTAGCAGTAGCAGTAGCAGTAGCAGTAGCAGTAGCAGTAGCAGTAGCAGCAGCAGCAGCAGCAATAGGAGTAGCAGCAACAGCAGCAACATAGAGAAAGAGAGGGAGAGAGAAAGAGAGAAGAGAGAGAGAGAGAGAGAGAGAGAGAGAGAGAGAGAGAGAGAGAGAGAGAGAGAGAGAGAGAGAGAGAGAGAGAGAGAGAGAGAGAGAGAGAGAGAGAGAGAGAGAGAGAGAGAGAGAGAGAGAGAGAGAGAGAGAGAGAGAGAGAGAGAGAGAGAGAGAGAGAGAGAGAGATTTTGTCAAAGGTGCACCTTGGATGTGTTCGACGCCTTGGGAAGGTGGGTACTAGTAGTAGTAGTGGTGGCAGTGGCAGTGGCAGTGGCAGTGGCAGTGGTAGTGGTAGTGGTAGTGGTAGTGGTAGTGGTAGTGGTAGTGGTAGTGGTAGTGGTAGTGGTAGTGGTAGTGGTAGTGGTAGTGGTAGTAGGTGTCAAGAATCGCGTGGTGGGGGGAGTTGCTCAAGATGCTGCGTCGAACACACACAGAATGCACAAGGAGAAGCTCACTCAAGAGACAAGAAGAGAGATGGAGGCCAAAACGTTTTCTTGCTGATTTCTTCTTCTTCTTCCACACTCTTTTCAATGTACACAAAGTATAGATAAGATACAACATAAAATGAAAGTGGCCTACTAAGTCAAACAATGCATAACCGACTACACTAGTCGACTGGTGCTATAACTATGCCAGCTATAAATAGATGTAACAACTTGAATATAATAAGTAACGAGTCAGTGGCCATGTGAGAGTCATAATGACCACCAACGTGCTAAGTGTAGACATGTGGACCCATCTAACCAGGCGGTCCATCATCAATGTCTGCATGTATTGAGCTTGTCATCTCAACAGTAGGGTTAGGCTCTTCTCGGCTTGAGCTCCTGGTGCTTCTCTCCTTGAGCTGGTCATCCACTTTGATGGCCTCTTCAAAGACCCTAACTAGGGCATCTCGCTATAAGCTTGAATTTCCTACCAAAGCCTTGTGTAGAGTTCCTCACTTCATATCCCATTGATGAAGACTGTGGAGACCGCTCTCTCCGTGGGTCACTCTTTAATTAGGATTCTCTTAAAGAGACTCCTCACATTGGTCACATAATCCCTGATGTCTTCCTTATCTCTCTGTTTTATGTTCATGAGTCATACAATCACGTTAATTGAGTACCCAACCTCGGAGAATCTCTTAATGAAGAGATTCTTGTGGTTATTGAAGTCATTGTGCTCTGCGGCATCTAGGCTGGTGTACCAAGTCCTGTCAAGATTGTGGAAGAGAAGGAAGGAGTCTCACTTGAAGCTTTCTTGCTTGCACAATGGGAAAATACACACAAGGGTGGAGGCTGAAAACAGTTTTCCTCTTCTTAGTTGTGTAAGCCAAAAGAACTCTCTTATAAAGAAATAGAAGAACCCTATATATGGGTCTCAAACCAAACTCAACTAACTAAGGTGGCATACTAACTGAGCCACGAACTAGATTAGATAAGGATAGCTATCATGTAGCTATTATTCATGGGCGGTGTACCAACCGCGTTTGCAACTGACAAGTCGGTGACATAAATACACAACGGTCACCCTGGCGTATCACGAGTGGAGCTCGATATCTCAACACTCCCCCTCGAGCTCAATCCCAATTCTTGCACACCAAGCAGGTCTCTGAACTTGCGCAGCTTCTCTGCGCCCAATGCCTTCGTGAATATGTCAGCTACCTGATCCTCTGTGCTGACATAAACTAGATCAATAAGACCTAGTAAAACCCTCTCTCGCACATAGTGATAATGCACCTCAATGTGCTTTGTTCTAGCATGATAGACTGGGTTATTTGCCAAGTGTATACTACTCATGTTGTCACAATAAATGACAACTGGCTCATCTGTAGACTGATGCATATCATAAAGTAGCTTATGCAACCAAGCTACCTCACATGCAGCCATTGCTGCACCCCTGTACTCAGCCTCTGTGCTCGACAAGGCAACTGTAGGTTGTTTCTTGCTGCTCCAAGTGACTGCAGCACTCCCAAAAGAGAACACATATCCACTGGTAGATCGTCTATTAGAAATACTACCAGCCCAATCAGCATCAGTGTATCCATGCAGCTGTATCTGAACCCCAGTCTCATAAAATAGTCCATACTGCAATGTGGACTTCACATACCTGAGTATGCGTCTAGCTGCATCCAAATGTGGTTTCCTTGGAGCCTGCATAAACTGACTTACCAATCCAACAACATAGCTCAAATCTGGCCTGGTAATAGTCATATAAATCAAACTTCCTACTATGCGTCTGTACATAGTAGGGTCTTCTAGAAGCTCACCTGCATCTGTGCTCAGCTTCACATTTTTCTCCAAAGGAATTGGAATAGGTCTTCTAGAAGCTCACCTGCATCTGTGCTCAGCTTCACATTTTTCTCCAAAGAAATTGGAATAGGCTTACAGCCTGTCATCCCATATTTGGACAGCATGTCCAATCCATACTGCCTCTGCAAGAGCTGTATCCCACTTGGTGATCTAATCACCTCAATGCCCAAGAAATAACGTAGCTCTCCCAAATCCTTCATCTCAAACTTCTGCTTCAATAGCATTTTCACATGAATGATATCTTCATCACTGTCACCTCTCATAATCAAATCATCAACATAAATGACAAGTAGCATAATACCTTTCTCTGTTTTTCTCACATAAAGTGAGAAATCTGCCTTGGAAATCTGAAAGCCAATAGTGACAATATACTTTCCTATCTTGACAGACCATACTCTAGGTGCTTGCTTCAAGCCATACAAGGCTTTCTTCAACCTGCAAACAAACTCAGGATGAACAGCATGCATATAACCTGGTGGCTGCTCCATATAGACCTCTTCTTGCAAATCACCATGCAAGAAGGCATTCTTTACATCCATTTGATGTAAAGACCATCCCTTTGATGCAGCCATAGCAATGACTGCTCTTACGGTTGCCATCCTTTCAACCGGACTGAATGTTTCTTCATAGTCAATGCCATATGTTTGTGCATACCCCTTGACTACTAATCTTGCCTTTTATCTGTTCACAGAACCATCTGCATTGTGGTTCACCTTATAAACTCACTTACAGGCAATTGCATTTTTACCTTTAGGCAAAGGTATCAATTCCCATGTAGCATTTGCTTCCAAGGCATCCATTTCTTCATCCATGGCTTTCTCCCATTTTTCTTTTCCCATGGCTTGCTCAAAAGAAGTGGGTTTTGGTTCCTGTATCACTTTGACCATATATGCATAGTGAATGGTTGTAAATCCATTATATTTCAGCCTATCCACAAGATACCTAGTCTCGTAGACCTGCGCAAAGTAGGTTCACTCCCAGGTGCTCTCAAAACATCCCTGGTCTTCCTTACTCCAGGTGTAACAATAGAAGGAATACCCAACTCATCATCAATGCTCTGTTCTGAGCCACTAGATTCACCATCCACATTAGAGTGACCTGCATTCACATCAAACAAGGGCTGATTAACCTTCTCTTTTCCTTTTCGTGATACCTGCATACCACTATCTGCATTACTTTGAGAAGATTCTCCTGATCTCAATCTGCCTATCCATGGCAAAGAACGTGAACCACTGCTAGAGGACGCTCCAGGTCCACTAATATTTTGTGACTGCTGCTGTGAATTCTGTGCAGCATTACCATTTTGTGCATCTACATCATCAATCACATTTACTGGTCTATACCAGCTACTCATCTCATCAAAAACAACATCTCTGCTCACTGTAAACTTACGAGTAGAAGGGTTATAGCATCTATACCCTTTTTGCTGCAGAGAGTAACCAATAAAGATGCACTTCTCAGCTTTTGGATCCAACTTGGATCTCAACTCATCTGGCACATGTACATAGGCAATGCAACAAAAAATTTTCAAATGAGAAATATCTGGTTTCCTATCAGTATACCTCTCCTCTGGAGTCATTCCATGTATTGCTGCAGTGGGAGTCCTGTTCATTATGTAGACTGATGTAGCAACTACTTCAGCCCAATAAAAATCTGGCAAGTCTTTTTCATTGAGCATGGCACGAGATACCTCTCCAATATGCCTGTTTTTCCTTTCTGCAATTCCATTTTGTTGTGGGGTATGACTGCATGAATATTGCTGCTTTATGCCATGCTCCTGCAGGAACCTTGCAAACTCATTTGAGAGGTACTCTCCCCCTCCATCTGACCTTAGGCATTTTATTTGCAGGCCTGTTTCTTTTTCAACCATAGCTTTAAGGGTTTTGAAATGCCCAAAAACTTCACTTTTCTTTTTCATAAAATACACCCAAAATTTTCTGCTATAGTCATTAATAAAAGTGACAAAATAATGACAGCTTCCAAGAGATGCAGCTTTAGTAGTCCACACATCAGAGTGGATTAATTCTAATGGCTTCTCACTCTCTTGAACATGTCTAGGAAATGGTTTCCTTGCCTGTTTTCCAAATTGACAGGCTTCACATACCTTATGCATTTCTGCAACCTTGAATTTAGGTAAACCTGCAACAATATTTTGGGCCTGCATTGATTTAAGTCACTGTACATTAACATGACCAATGCGTTTATGCCAGATATCAATATCTGCAACTACACCGGTCCCATGTGCAAACATTGCTGCACTCAATTCAGACATGTCTGCATCCAATGTAAACATTCTGCCCTTCTTCTTTCCTTTTGCTATCAAGCGACCTTTATTTTTCATATCCTCAACAAAGCATCCATGAGGATTAAATCTGACTTGCAAGCCCTGCTCAACCATTTGACCAACAGAAACCAGATTCTTGGTGATATTCGGGACATGAAATACATCGGACATGTATTTCTTTTTCCCATCCTGCATAGACAAAGGAATTTTTCCAATCTGCACAATAGGATGTGCAGTATCATCACCAGTCTCCACAAATCCTGGTTTTTCCATTTTTCTTGCATCCTCCATCCATTCTGCATGACCTATCATGTGGTTTGATGCACCTGAGTCAACATACCATAAATCATTGCTTTCTTCTGCAAATGCCACAGAATTATTCATGTGCTGCACCATAAACAAGTGCTCATTTCTATCATCACCCTGTCTACTAGAAGATGCATAATTCCCTTGTTGCAGTTTTCCATTTATGATGTCATTCTGCTTTTTATAGCAGTCTTTAGCCATATGACCCATTTTACCATAGTAGTAGCATTCAACATTACTGTTTGCATTTTGGCCTCTTTGCCATCCACCACGACCTCTTTGGCTCCCCCTGCCTCTAGAGTTACCACGTTCTCCTCCATAGGACTGGTTTTCTTGAGTTTGCTGCATATTTTGATTTCTACCACCGCCTCCATATTGGCCTTCTCTACCTCTGCCTCTACCTCTTCCAGTATTTGAGTAGAAGACAGCTTCTTTTGAAGTTCCTCCTGAAGAAGATGCACCACCATTTCTCTGCTCCTCAGAAATTAGAAGAGCAATCAACTCCTCAAAATCAGGAAATCTTTCACGGACGGAAATGGATGTTTGGAACTGTGTATAATCCTTTCCTAGACCATTCAAGGTCACAGAAACTAAATCATCATCTTCCACTGGCGACCCAATGGAAGCAAGTGCATCTGCAATCTTCTTCACTTTCATGTGGTAGTCATTGATGCTCATACTTTCTCTTTGCACATTATGCAACTCTTGCTTGAGCTGTATTTTCCTGGCTTGCATATTTGTGCTATACATTTTTGACAAAGTATCCCATGCCTCCTTTGGCGTACTTGCATCCTGAATATGCACAATCATAGAGTTTGAAAGACTAATAGATAGCCAGTACATAACTTTTCTGGCTCTCTCATGCTATGCTTTAAATGCTTGCATTTGCTGTTGATTGGGAACATCAGGAAGAATTGGTTTTTCTTCATTTCCTGCAACAAATTCCCAATATCCTTTTCCCATAAGGAAATTCGTCATTCTAAACTTCCATGCCTTGAAGTTGTTCTTGTCAAGCTTTTCAGTTACAATCTGTGAAAGAGAATCAGACGCCATTACAGAACACTGCAAAAAATTCTATCACTGCAAAAAACTCGGCTTCACCCTCACAAGGGCAAATCTGCAAAACTGGCGAAAGTGGTATTTGACCACACAGTCACTTCCTAGTGACAATTTTGCATAAACAGGAACCAAGGATGATTTTGAAACTCCAAATGTCTCTGCGCATAAGCATACGATGCAATTTCTACAGTAATTTTTCACCGACCTGTGTTGAGATGGCAAGCTCAACACATGTGGACATGGATGATGGACCGCCTGGTTAGATGGGTCCACACGTCTACACTTAGCACGTCGGTGGTCATTATGACTCTCACATGGCCACTGACTCATTACTTATTATATTCAGGTTGTTACACCTATTTACAGCTGGCATAGTTATAGCGCCAGTCGACTAGTGTAGTCGGTTATGCATTGCTTGACTTAGTAGGCCACTTTCCTTTTATGTTGTATCTTATCTATACTTTGTGTACATTGTAAAGAGTGTGGAAGAAGAAGAAGAAATCAGCAAGAAAACGTTTTGGCCTCCATCTCTCTTCTTGTCTCTTGAGTGAGCTTCTCCTTGTGCATTTTGTGTGTGTTCGGCGCAGCATCTTGAGCAATCCCCTCCACCACGCGATTCTTGACATGGTATCAGAGCCGCGCCATTGAGAGAGGCTGATTTCGAAGGTTGAAGCAAAGGAGAAGAAGCAAGGTTCGAGCAAGCAAGCCACGGGTAAGAAGCTCTCCCATCCTTCCACTCTTCTCTTGGATAGTGCCTGTGGAGGCATCGGAAGCAGGGCATAGCAAAAATCTCAGATTGCAGTGAGATTTGGTGTGCGCAAAGAGCGCTGTGTATTCTGCAAATATGCCCTTTAGGGCTATCCCGCAGTTATTTTGGGCATCTGAGGCCGTTTCAAGGCCCGTTTTAGAGTCGCAAGGTTGCAGACAGCAGTTTCAGGGTACGCTGTGACTTCGATTGTATTGATCGAAAGTGGGTGCGCAGGTTACAGATTTCAGATCTGTAAGTTCAAAGGTGTTTACCAGTTAGTAAACACAAGGTTTATCTGCAAACAGGTTGCAGATTGCATGTATTGTTGAGCAGACAGTTAAAAAGGCTGTCTGGTGTATTGCTGTGCACTACAGGTCAAGGGTAGTAAAAGATTTGCTTGCTGTTTGGTATTATTCTTGTGATAATGGCAGAGAACAGTGGAAGCCCCATCATTGAGAAGCTCGACAAGAATAACTACCCTTCATGGAAGTTCCGTGTCACGAACTTCCTTATTGGAAAAGGCCTCTACGAGTTCGTTTCAGGTGAAGAAAAGGAGCCGGAGGTGAGTGATCCTCCAACTGCGGAAGAGACAAAGGCACGAAAGGAATGGAATGCAAAAGACAAGAAGGTCATGTATTGGTTGTCTGCAGTAATTGACAATAATATGCTGGGACACATTAGAAATGCAGAGAATTCATATGCAGCTTGGACCATACTTGAAAGTATGTTTTCTGTAAATACAAAGGCACGAAAGATTCAACTCAAGCAAGAGTTGAATACATTGAAGAAAGGGAAGATGTCTATCAATGAGTATGCATTGAAGGTAAGGAGCATTGCAGATGCCTTGGCAGCAATTGATGCAATGCCCGATGATGATGATTTGGTGTCGTCTACCTTGGGTGGACTGAATAATGAAAAGGCTTGGAAGTCTTTTGTAACTTCCGTATATGTCAGAAAGCCATTTCCAGATTTTGATGAGTTGGTCTCCCTTATGATCACTGAAGAGATCAACATGCAGAGTGAGACATCTGAAAGAAGCGGTGAACAGGTCCAAGCTTTCTACTCCAGTTCAGGAAGGGGACGTGGCAGGTTCTCTTCAAGAGGCCGTGGTACAGGCCGTGGAAGTGACAACCAGCAAAACAGATTGAATCAGCAATTTGGCGATATGCAGGTTTCAGGAGGTCATGGTAACTTTAGAGGCAGGGGGAGCTTTAGAGGAAGAGGTGGATGGCAGAACAGAGGTTCTAACAACTCTGGTATTGTGTGCCACTATTGTGGCAAAACAGGTCATATTGCAGCCCAATGTTATGCTAAGAGAGATGATATCCGCAGTGGTAAGTTGCAGCAAGGAAACTATGTATCGTCTTCACGACAGAATGAAGACAAAAATGAACGTTTGTTCGTTATGCAGCATATGCTGAATGCTGTTACAGGAAAGGGAACACATGAAGATGTTTGGTATGTTGATTCAGGTGCATCCAATCATATGACCAGCCATGCAGAATGGTTTGGAGAGATGCAGGATTTACAGAATGCAGGTTATGTGCAGACGGGTGATGACTCATGCCACCCAATTTCACACATTGGAAAAGTTCCCTTGTCCTTGCATGATGGTAAGACAAAGAGTCTTTCAGATGTATTGCATGTGCCATCTATTACAAAGAACTTGGTGTCAGTCGGTCAAATGGTAGAGCAAGGGCTGCAAGTCAGATTTAATGCAAAGGGCTGCTTTGTAGAAGACTTCAATGACAAGTGCAGGTTGGTAGCAAAGGGAAGTAGAGTTGGACGTATGTTCACTCTAGATGCTGGAATTCCTACTATGAATGCAGCTATGTATGCCAAGGGAAAAGGTGTTGTTGCAGACATTGAAATTTGGCACAAACGCATTGGACATGCAAATGTACAAAGGCTGAAATTAATGCAGTCCAAAGGGTTGGTTACAGGTTTGCCTACATTTAAAGTTGCAGAATTTCAGAAGGTATGTGAAGCATGTCAGTTTGGTAAGCAAGCAAGAAAACCCTTTTCACATGACAGAGATGTAAGCAGGAATATCCTTGATGTTGTGCATACAGACATTTGGGGGCCTACACAAAATGTATCTCTTGGAGGTAGTTCATACTTTGTCACATTCATTGATGATTGTTCTAGAAAGCTGTGGGTATATTTTATGAAGGAAAAGAGTGAAGCATTTGAGCACTTTAGAACTTTCAAGGCTGCAGTTGAAAGAGAAACAGGCTTGAAAGTAAAGTGCTTGAGGTCAGATGGAGGGCGGGAGTATCTCTCAAATGAGTTCAGTGATTTTCTGAGGTCTCATGGGATAAAGAGACAGTTCACATGTAGGTATACCCCGCAGCAAAATGGGGTTGCAGAAAGGAAAAACAGGCATATTGCAGAAGTTGCACGTGCCTTGATGGCTGAAAAGAATATGCCTAAGCATTTTTGGTCTGAGGCTGTTCATACTGCTGTTTATATTATGAACAGAACTCCCACAGCTGCAGTTCATGGTATGACCCCCGAAGAATGTTTTACAGGTAAGAAACCTGATGTTTCACACTTGAAAGTATTTGGCTGCATTGCGTATGTTCATGTGCCTGATGAGTTGCGGAAGAAACTGGATCCAAAGGCTGAAAAGTGTGTCTTTATTGGATACTCTTTAGAGCAGAAAGGGTATCGCTGTTACAACCCTGTCACATGTAAGTTCAGAGTGAGCAGGGATGTCATCTTTGATGAAATGAGCAGTTGGTATGCATCTAGTGGTGATGCATTGGATGTTGATGATGATCATGACACTCATGTGCAGGCTGAAAGGCAAGAATCACGGACTCTTAGTGGACCAGAGACATCATCTGGTAGTCCTTGGTCTGGGAGACTAAGGAGTACCTCTACATCTTCGAGTGCATCTAGTAGCACTACAGGTAAAGACAAAGGAAAGAATAAAGTGTCAGAAGGCATTGATGCGGTTCTTGATGGAGACTCCAGTGGCTCAGAGAGCTTGGATGATGAGCTTGGCATTCCTTCAGTGAGGACTCCAGGTGTGCAGAGAGCACGCGTTAATGCAAAGACTCCATTGAGTGATCCAGTGGTACGCAAGTCTAGCAGGGTGAGATACCCTGTTAAAAGATTTGGTTTTGAAGGTTATGCAGCTCACCATTATGCTTATATGGTGAAAATAGTTGAGGATGTTGAGCCCACATGTTTTGAGGAGGCTGTTGGTCATGCTCATTGGGATGCAGCAATGGATGAGGAGATGGCTACATTAGAGGCCAATAAGACTTGGGATCTAGTATCATTGCCAAAGGGAAAGAAAGCTATTGGATGTAAGTGGGTTTATAAGATTAAGCACAATGCAGATGGTTCTATTAGCAGGTACAAAGCTAGGCTGGTTGCAAAAGGCTATGCCCAGACATATGGCATAGATTATGATGAGACCTTCAGTCCAGTTGCTAGGATGGCAACTGTCAGATGTGTGATTGCTTTGGCAGCAGCCAAAGGTTGGAGGTTGCAGCAAATGGATGTAAAGAATGCCTTCTTGCATGGTGATTTGCAGGAAGAAGTGTATATGGATCAGCCAGCAGGTTATGAAGATTTAGAGCATCCCACGTATGTGTGCAGGTTGAAGAAGGCACTTTATGGGCTCAAGCAAGCACCTAGAGCATGGTCTGACAAGATTAGAGAGTATCTTGTCAATATTGGCTTTTATGTTTCTGATGCTGATCACTCACTTTATGTGAGGAAGGGAGATGCAGGTTTGGTCATCATAGTCATCTATGTGGATGACTTGATTATTACAGGTGATAGTGATAGTGGGATTGCTGAAGTCAAGGGCTGTTTGAAGATGAAGTTTGAGATGAAGGATTTAGGTGAACTAAGGTACTTCCTTGGCATTGAGGTGATCAAATGTGATGATGGTATATGGCTGTCCCAAAGACAATATGGCTTGGATATGTTGTCCAAGTATGGTATGACTGCATGCAAACCACTTTCAGTCCCGTTGGAGCAGAATGTTAAGCTGAGTGCTGATGTTGGGGATGAGATAGAAGACCCTACTATGTTCAGGAGGATAGTGGGGAGTTTGATCTACATGACCATTACAAGGCCAGACTTGAGCTATGGTGTTGGTCTTGTGAGTCAGTTTATGCAAGTACCTAGAAAACCACATTTGGATGCAGTCAGACGCATATTGAGATATGTGAAGTCCACATTACATTATGGACTTTTCTATGAGGCATGTACAGATGTACAGGTGTTTGGATACACAGATGCAGATTGGGCTGGTAGTATGTCTGATAGAAGATCTACCAGTGGATACATGTTCTCTCTTGGTAGTGCAGCAGTTGCATGGAGCAGCAAAAAGCAATCTACAGTTGCTTTGTCGAGTACAGAGGCTGAGTATAGAGGTGCTGCTGTTGCAGCATGTGAGGTAGTATGGCTGCAAAAGTTACTAGCTGATTTGGATGTGCAGGTGGAAGGTCCAGTTGTCATTTATTGTGACAACATGAGTAGTATACAGTTGGCTAGGAACCCTGTGTTCCATGCCAGGACAAAACATATTGAGGTACACTACCACTTTGTGAGAGAGAAGGTACTAGCAGGTGAGATTGACTTGGTGTATGTCAGCACACAGGATCAGATAGCTGATATCTTCACGAAGGCAGTGGGTACAGAGAAGCTTCAAAAGTTTCGAAGCTTACTTGGAGTTGTAGAGATGCAGTTGAGCTTGAGGGGGAGTGTTGAGATGGCAAGCTCAACACATGTGGACATGGATGATGGACCGCCTGGTTAGATGGGTCCACACGTCTACACTTAGCACGTCGGTGGTCATTATGACTCTCACATGGCCACTGACTCATTACTTATTATATTCAGGTTGTTACACCTATTTACAGCTGGCATAGTTATAGCGCCAGTCGACTAGTGTAGTCGGTTATGCATTGCTTGACTTAGTAGGCCACTTTCCTTTTATGTTGTATCTTATCTATACTTTGTGTACATTGTAAAGAGTGTGGAAGAAGAAGAAGAAATCAGCAAGAAAACGTTTTGGCCTCCATCTCTCTTCTTGTCTCTTGAGTGAGCTTCTCCTTGTGCATTTTGTGTGTGTTCGGCGCAGCATCTTGAGCAATCCCCTCCACCACGCGATTCTTGACAACCTGTAGAACAGTGGCTGCACAGCATAAAACATGGCCTTTTCTTGAGTGCGTGCAGAAAACTTCTGGCTCCAAAACATGCCCCAAAATGGCCTCAAATAAAAAAAACAAGGTCGTCGAGGGTGAAAGTCCTCTCCCGTAGCATATACTGCCCTCTTGCTTCACCGCGAAGGGCGTCTCAACCTGAGACAATGCACTCTTGCAATTTTTGGCTGTGCTACCTGCAGAGATCTGCTCCCAAAATAGAAAATGAAAGCAACACTGCTCCTCTTACCAGAACACCGCGAGCTTGGCTTGCTTTCTTGAGCTCCTTACCACAAATAAGGCTCTGATACCATGTCAAGATTATGGGAGAGAAGGAAGGAGTCTCACTTGAAGCTTTCTTGCTTGCACAATGGGGGAATACACAAAAGGGTGGAGACTGAAAATAGTTTTCCTCTTCTTAGTTGTGTAAGCCAAAAGAACTCTCTTACAAAGAAATAGAAGAACCCTATATATGGGTCTCAAACCAAACTCAACTAACTAAGGTGGCATACTAACTGAGCCACGAACTAGATTAGATAAGGATAGCTATCATGTAGCTATTATTCATGGGCGGTGTACCAACCGCATCTGCAAAACTGACAAGTCGGTGACATAAATACACAACGGTCACCCTGGCGTATCACGAGTGGAGCTCGATATCTCAACAAGCCCTTCCCTTATCGCCTAAGCATATAGGCCAAAAGCTTATGATCGCTGAGCGAGATTAGTGAGGCCATTGGCTTCACAGACCTGCTCAAACTGTTCTACAAAGCTATAGGGATCGTTGTCTTGCTGGTATTTATCTAGCTGCTTTGCGACTACATGGATTTTAGATTGGCTCTTGGAGCCCTAGTTGACGCCTAATCCTGCAAGTAATTCACTGGCACTTCGCTTGGAAGAAGTGTTGTGTAGCAGTCCCTTCATGAGAAGCTCACTCAACATAAGATCTCCTTCTAGCGCTCTTTCCCTCTCTGCATTAGGGCATGTCCTATCTCTGCTTGCTAGCGCTAGCACTCGCTGAATCCTGTACAGTTATATGCTCTGCTGCAAGTTCCTGGCTTGCTGCTCTCTCCTGATTGTAGTTCACTATACCCTGCAAAGCTTCCTGCGCTAGTCTCCTCTCCTCTTCAAGGTCTACTATGATATCCTCGGATGTCCTACTGTGGTGGTCTGTCTAGGTCCATAGATCGTAATTGGCGACTAGCCGCTGGATTTCTATCAGGAAACTGCCTAGGTCAAGCCTTTTGTCCCATCCATGGTTAGTGCTTATAGAAGGGATTTTTCCAACACAATCTTTAATTTCAAGGGACAAACCCACTCAAGGTCAACGCTAGGGAGGGACCCACCCCAGCTATATCTTTAATTTCAAGGGCCGGTCCATCCAACACCATCCCTCGCAAGGGCTTGTATACAAATGATGCCAGGAGGCATATTCCATGGTGGATTCCATGAGGATTTGTGATGGATTTCGTAAAACTATATTTATTTGCTGGGGCTCATACACAAGGTGGATTCCTTGTGCGAAAAGTGACGGGGATGCCTGTCCTTTTCAGGCATCAAATTAATTTAATGTGCATGTGGATGATTTCGTAAAAACATATTTAAATTAATGGATGTATATGAGTTTAGAGTGCATTCGTATTAAATTGAGGTTAGGATAGAGTTCTAACATGTTTATTTATTTTGTAGTCGAAGACTGCTAGGAATTCACTTTTATCGATTTAATTTTATTATTTTCTAAGAATTGTGAATGCTTTAGTTGATGTGTAGAGCAAGAAGTGGTGGCGTTGGGAAGCATCGGGCGATGGCGTGTATTCAGATTACCTAGACGGAATTATCATTTTTGATGGGTGTGCACCTCATCATTAAAGGCATGGCGTTAATATTTATCTAGGCACGCTTATTTATTGAAGCGCTTGACAAATATTTCATTATTGGACATTGTATCTAGGCATAGCCCTCCGATTTTTGGGATGCCCAACCGCTTTATTATTTATTTGGACAAAAGCAAACAAAAAAGTCAAAGCATGCTAATTGTAAATTGGGCTATTTTTGAGCTTGGAGATTAATAAATTTATAAATACATGCCTTGTGGAGGGCTCACACAAGAGAAGGGGGGAGAAACCTTTCTTCTTGCTTTATGAGTTTTAGTAGAGTTCTTTGTTCTTGGGGACCTTTTGGCATTCACTATGCATGCATACAACATCTGATTTGCGCATTAGTGGTATTAGAGCAAAGCTGAGATCAAGGGCTTCCAATCACTTTACCATCTCGCGTGAAGGCAAAGCTTTTGGAACGAACGGGTTGTACAGGCAGTCTCATGAACCATCAATACCAGCATGTTCCTGGTGGTGAAGAACCCCATGCTGTGGTGTTAGATTGCAAAGGAGCACTTCCAGGCGATGGAGGACCACTCAAGAAGTTCCTTTGTGAAGACGTTTTTGTTTTCTCTCTCAGACAGAAACTAAGTCTTATATCAATTGTCAAAGCTTAAGCTTTAAGCTTAGAAAGCTTAATCTTCCAAAAATTTAATCGTCAGCGCAGCGGGAGTATGTTCTCAACGACACCGAATCTAACAACGACATACTCTTGTCCTGCACACTGCCAGTGATTCATTAAGTTATTATTTTCTAAAGCTTAAAGCTACTAAGCTTTATTAAAACTTAAATATTTCACTCTTTAATCTCTTTCTCAACGGATGTTCACGTTGGAACCACTGCCAAAAACTTCAACAAGCCTTTGTTTACACCTGCAATTTGACAGAGTTGATTTCCAGCAAAAGCAGACTATCACATGCAGTCTATTTTTCACTTTGAAGAAGACCGTCATCAATTACCATACTCGCAAAAGAAGCAAGATTGAAAAAATCCATTTAAAAAAAAAGCAAGCCTTATAAACCCAAATTTGAGCTATGCTCATCCCTTTAATGAGGTTTTGAGTGTGTGAGGTTGTTTGAGATTTTGCAGGATGTCCAATCAAAATATGGAAGATTTTATGGCCGAAGGTAATTTATTGGAACCAACCATGGAGCAAAAATTGGACCTAATTATGATGAAACTTCAAGAGGAATGAAGAGCACGTCACACTTTGCAAGCAAACTGGCTACACTTCAAGAATCCACTGTCGACCACGATGGAGCGTAACCCGAAGATGTAATAACGTGACACTCGATGCACAATCTCTCAGGAAAGAAGGCAAGATAAGTAAAATAAATTTCAAATTCCGTACTTTTAATGGGCAACGTGACGAAAAAACTGTTCTTGCTTTTATCCGTCAGTTTGATGATTATTTCCATGAAAAGCAGTATGCTAAAAAAGATAAACTCAAATGTGTCACTAACCATCTAGTAGACAGAGCATCATTATGGTGGATTGTTGTTCACAAGAGTATTGATTGTCCTACTACCTAGAAGGCCTTTTAAAAGAAAATTTTGCAGAATTTTCTTCCATCTCAATTCCATGAAAAATCAATCAAACAGTGGGATTTTCTGAACAAAGAGATCGTGAATCCATTCTGCAATACACTGAGCGTTTTTGGAGTGCCTTATTGCAATTTCAAATGCTTGAAGATGTTCTTGAGGCGATCCACAAGCACAAGTATATGTCCAGTTTGCTTGGTCACTTCTATGCAGAAGTGAACATGTTCAAGCCAAAGACTTTGAAGGATGTGATTTCTTTGGCCCATGACGTTGAAGACAAAATTCGTGGACAAGAAAAGTGACCACAACAATTTTCAACTAACGATAACTTTGGTACAAAGCAATTCAATTCTAACTTTCAAAGATTCAATCAAAATCGCTTTGTTCCTTCTTCTTTCCGTAAACCCTTGACCCTTGCTTTACCATCAAACACAAATTCAAACCCTAAGCCATCTCTCTAGCCAAATCCTAATATATCTAAATTTCTAGTCATTACCAATAACATTTCCAAAGCAAAGTCTATAGTTTGCTACAAGTGTCAATGACTTGGACACTTAGCAGTAAACTGTCAATCCAAGAAGCCAACTGTTCAAATCAACTACTTGGGAGCGACTAAAGACGAAGACCATGAAGATATGCTAGATTTCACGGAAGATGATGATGATATTGGTAATGCTTCAGATACTTTACTAGGTATGCCAAATCCTCATTCATTATTAACAATGAAATGTCTTGTGCATGGTCATGAAAATATTATTTTGCATGATGATGGGAGTACACATGATTTTATTTTTGCAAATTTGGTAAAAGAATTAAATTTACATACTGTTCCAACTCATTATCACATAAAGACTGCATTCTTAGGCACTAGATACAATGGTACAAAAAAAGTTCATGATTTAGAAATTAAAATTGGTGATTATGTTGAGTGCATAAATTTCTCCACATATTCCATGAAAATTCATTCTAATAGAAAACACATTACATTACATGGAACACACAACTTTGATACTTTTCCATTGCTTAGCCATGCATAGGCTAAACGTGCATTGAGAAAAGGTAGCAAACCATACTTAGTATTGATGAATGAAATTGAAGCTAAGAAAAATCAGATGCATCCTAGGCATGCACAATTTCTTTCACAATTTAAAGATTGTTTTGCTGCTGATTTACCCCCTGGTTTACCACCTACATGTCCTAAAGATCATAACATAGACTTAATCCCAGGTTCTCAACCACCATGTAAAGAACCTTATAGACATAATCATATTGAATATAAAGAAATCCAAGCACAAGTTGAAGAACTGCTAACCCGAGGACTTATTAGGTCTAGTAGTTCTCCTTTTGGTGCACCTATCCTATTAGTTAAGAAGAAAAATAATACCTATAGGATGTGCATTGACTATCGTGCCCTAAATAAGATCACTATTAAGAATAGATATCTAATCCCTAGGGTAGACGACCTCATGGATAAATTACAAGGAGTCACTATTTTTAGCAAGATAGATCTCAAATTTGGATATCATCAAGTACGATTGGATACACCTGACATTTTCAAAACTGCATTTAGAACTCAATTTGATCATTATGAAATCCTTGTTATGCCTTTTGGTTTGACTAATGCATCGGCTACATTCAGTCATATGATGAATCGAATATTTTTGAAGTATCGGCATTGTGTAATTGTTTTCTTTGATGACATATTGGTTTTCAGTAAGAATGAGAATGAGCATTATGCACATTTATCTTTGGTTTTCAAATTGTTGAAAGAGAATCAATTGTATGCTAACCCTGACAAGAGTGAAATTTTCCAAATCCAAATGGAAAATTTAGGTCACATTGTTTCTTCTGATAGTATTCAAGTTGATCCTAAAAAGATAGAAGCAATTTTGAATTGGCCAATCCCTAAAAATATGCATGAGTTACGTTCTTTCTTAAGTCTTGCCAGCTTTTACAAAAAATATTTGAGAATTTTTTCATTGCTTGCATTGCCTTTGAAAAAATTATTAAAGAAAGGTATTGTATATCATTGGTTTGATAATCAACAAAAGTTTTTTGATTTATTGAAACACTTAACACATGCACCTATTTTGCAATTACCTGATTTTAATCGATCATTCTTTCCAGTAGTTACTGATGCTAGCGGATCAGGAATAGAAGTCGTCCTTATGCAAGATTCACATCCCATAGCCTATTCTAGTTGCAAACTTAAATCCTCTGAGCTGAAGTATTCTACCTATGATAAGGAATTGTTAGCTATAGTTCAAGCCTTACGTCAATGGAAACACTATCTAATCGGATCTGAATTTATGAACAAAACTGACCAACAAAGTATCAAACATCTTCTTAGTCAGCCACAAATATCTGACCATCATATTAAATGGGATGCTTTCATTCAAAGTTTCCATCCACTTATCTAATATCAACTCAGAAGAGAGAATGTTGTCGATGCATTGAGTAGAAGACTGAGTATCCATAATATTTTCGTTCTATCTTTTGATTCCCTTATCCCTATGAAGGATACCTATGACCATGACCTCAGTTTTCAAGCTGATTGGAACAAACTACTTGCTTATAACTAGATTTCAATTGATTCTTTGTCTTATTCTGATGAATTTATGTTTTATGAGAAAAGATTGTGTGTCACTATTCCATTTAGATCATTTGTGTTGCACGAAATTCATTGTCCCCCATATCAAGGCCATAGAGGTATTATTTCTACTTTAAGAATATTGATTGAAGATTTTTACTGGCCACAAATGGAATTTTATGTTTCTAACTTTTTTTATGAGTGTTTAATTTGTCAAAGAGTCAAGTGACACCATGGTAAGCAATATGGGTTGCTAATGCCTTTACCAATTCCTGAATGACCATGGGAACATATTTCAATGGATTTTGTAACTGGTTTGCTTAACACACAAGCTAATCATGATATTATTTGGACTATAGTAGATCGATTTAGTAAACAAGCATATTTTCTACCCTACAAGAAAATACTAATTGCATCTCAAGCTGCACAATTGTTTTTGAAGATTGTTTTCACTGACCATGGTTTGCCAAAAGTTATTATTTCAGATCGTGATTCTAGATTTTGCAATAATTTTTGGACAGCTTTGTTTGCTAATTTAGGTACTAAGATTGATTTCTCATCAGCATTTCATCTTGAAACCAATGGGCAAACGGAAGCTAATAATAGTACAATTTTAGATCTTTTGCGCGCATACACAATTTCAAAACCACAAACATGGGATACACACTTACATCTACTTCAATTTACATACAATAATACACCACATACACCTACACATAAATCACCTTTTGAAATCATTTATCGACATAGATTACCTACACCTGTTATATAATTGTCCAACAAAGTTAAAGTTGGTGATGATATTGCCAATACGCATGGTACTATCTTTGCTAAAGTGAATGATATGATTGCAAAATCCCATCAATCATACACTAAACAAGCTAATAAGAAAAGAAAAGCCATGAGTTTTACTGTTGATGATTATGTTTGGTTACACATTGAAAAGAGAAGATTGCAAAAATTGAGAAACACCCTGTTGTTCAATTAGCACCTAGATTTTATGGATCTTTCAAAATAATTCACAAAACCAATGACAATGCATTCAAAGTAGAACTACCCCAACATTGGAAGATCCATAATACTTTTCATATCAATTTGTTAGGACCTTTTAGAGGCCAATTACCTGTCCACCTTGCCTATGAAAACCCTCCTTTGTTAGAAGAAGAAACTGAAATCCTTGAACCTGAAACTATTCTAGACACTGACTTTATGACCACTAGAACTGATCATAGATACTCTAGATATTTGGTTAAGTTAAAAAATCATCTTGTTGAAGAAGCCCAATGGATGCATGCTCATGACCTAAGTGCTTACCCCTCACTACTCGCTCCACATTGAGCTCATAGAAATTGAGGAAAATTGCTATCCCACCTTGAGGGTATGATGCCAGGAGGCATATGAAAGGTGCAAAGATAAGGGGAAAGACAAAGTGCAGGATAAGTCTTCTGATCGCAGCATAGTGCCTACAAAGTCTAGTGTTAAAATTGAAGAGATCAATGTTATGCAGCCTGAGGATGTTGATGATGATGATCATATCCTTGCAGCTTCTTCTAGTGCTTCGCAGATGATAGAGATACACTCTATGTATGCACAATGTTGGCTCTTGGACTTAGGTGCATCCTTTCATGTGACACCTTGCCGAGAGTGGTTTCATTCATACCGTACTATTTCGGGTTCTGTGCGCTTGGGTGATGACAGCTCTCTTGACATTGTGGGCATTGGTGATGTTAGGCTGTAGTTTCCTTCTGACAGCAGTTTTGTTATGCAAGATGTACGTCATGTACCTGCTTTGACACGCAGTCTCCTGTCAGCTAGACAACTTGAAGACGCAGGTTATCATGTATCCTTTGGAGACTCTGCATGGAAGATCACTCGTGGTAGACTTGTGATTGCGAGAGGTGCCAAGCCTGGCGGCCTCTATCCCTTGATTGTATCCACTTCTTCCCTTGATCATGTTTTGTTTTTGGGTTCTATCCCATATGTATCTCTTTGGCATGCCCATTTGGGCCATATGTCTTTGAAGGAAATGAAAATGCTTTCTGGTTTGTAGTACTTACCGCCCCTTGATTATGCATGTTTTGATTCATGTGATCATTGTCTTTATGGCAGGTAGACTAGGTCTACGCATAAGAAGTTTGGTAGGCCACGCATGAGTGAGCCCTTGGCATTGGTACATTTGGATGTTTGTGGGCCCATGCCTTGTCAATCTATGGGTGGTGCAAAGTATTTTGTTACGTTCATAGATGATTTTTCACGGAAAGTTTGGGCTTATCCCATTAAGCTGAAATCTGATGTCTTTGCTGAGTTTTAGAGATGGCTTGCATCGGTTGAGAACCAGTCTGTGTATAGGCTCAATGCCTAAGGACAGATAATGGGGGTGAGTATGTTTCATGTGCTTTTGAGCAGTTATGTGATGAGAGGGGTATTAAGCGTTAGTTGATCACCCCCTACAACCCCCCCAGAATGGTTTGGCTGAGTAGATGAATAGAACCATCTAGGAGAATGTACGCAGTATGCTTAGCCATGCAGGCCTACCACAGAGCTTTTGGACTGAGGCAGTTAGTACAGCTATGTATATCATAAATACATCACCTTCTAGTGGTTTGGATTTCCAGGTTGCAGAGGAGGTATGGACTGGAAAACCTCCCTCTTATGCACATCTCTGTGTCTTTGGATGTGAGGCATTTTGCCATGTGCCTAGAGACAAGAGAAGTAAGCTGGATCCTAAGAGTGTCAAATGCATTTTCCTTGGTTATGGGGATGCAGGTGAGATGGATTATCATCTCTGGGATCCGTAGGCGCAGAAAGCCATCTGCAATCATGGTGTAGTCTCCATGAAGACAAGATGCATAGGCAGCCTGAGAGAGTTGTTGAGATCCGCAGGGTCATATTTCAGGAGGAGCCGAGAGCTCCTTCATAGGCAGTTGGACAGCCTACAGTTGCAGAGTAGATGCTCATGGTCAAGGTGTTGGACAGGCAGTTAGGCAGGCAGCAGAGCCGGTCTACTAGAGACAGACGTCCACCTGACAGATTTCAGTCCTTGATGCATTATGTCTTGGTTACAGATGCAAGAGAGCCTTTCACCTATGATGAGGCTATGTGCAAGGGTGACACTCACTCCTGAGAGAGGGCTATGCAATCTGAGATAGACTCCTTGCATAATAATGAGACTTGGGATTTGGTTTCCTTGCCTGAGGGCAAGAAGGCTTTGCCATGCAAGTGGGTGTACAAGCTAAAAAGTACCCCTAGATACCCCAAGCCGACATACAAGGCTAGACTAGTAGCAAAGGGTTTTAAGTAGGAGCATGGTGTGGAATTTGATGAGGTCTTTTCTCTTGTGGTTAAGATGACCACCCTGCACTTAGTCTTGACTTTGGTTGCTCAGCTTGACTTGGATTTATGCCAAATGGATGTCAAGACAACTTTCTTACATGGGGACTTGCATGATGAGATTTATACAGAGCAGCCTAAGGGCTTTGCAGAACCTGGCAGGGAGCACCTAGTGTGAAAATTCAAGAAAAGTCTTTATGGCTTGAAGCAGGCACCTAGGGAGTGGTATCATAAGTTTGATGCGTTTATGTAGTCACAGGGCTACAACAGGAGTGCTATGGATTTGTGTCTTTACACGAATAAAGCCCGTGATGGTTCTTTATTGATTTTGGTACTCTATGTGGATGATATGCTGATAGGCAGGAAAAGCTCATGATGAGCTAGATGCTCTTAAGGCTCAGCTCAAGAAGAGCTTTGAGATGAAATATTTGGGACATGCGGCTCACATACTTGGTATGCACATTAGACGCGACTGGCATCAGGGTCTTCTCTACTTGTCATTGAGGGAGTGCATTCATAAAGTCCTTGAGCGCTTCTGCATGCAGGATGTAAAGCCTATTAGCTGTCCATTGCCTTCTTATGTGAAGGCATCACAGGTTGATTGTCTGCAAACAGATGAACAGAGGGCCGAGATGGCCAAGATTCCCTATGCATCTGCAGTGGGCAGTCTTATGTATGCCATGATCGCTACTCGTCCAGATATTGCCTTTGCAGTTGGTGTTGTGGCACGCTATATGACTACACCTGGCAAGAAGCATTGGGATACCGTGAAGAGTATCATGAGGTACTTGAAAGGCACTGTAGATATGTGCATATTCTATGGCAGCCAAGATAGAGGAGTCGTGGGGTACACTTACTCTGATTATGTAGGACATGTAGATAGTAGGAAGTCCACTTCCGGCTATGTATTCACCTATGCTGGAGTTGTTGTTTCTTGGATGTCCAGGGTGCAGAAATGCACGACCCTTTCTACTACAGAGGCTGAGTATGTTGTAGCCACTGAGGCTTGCAAGGAGGCCATTTGGTTGGGTCGTTTGGTTGCTGACCTTGGTATTGATGCTACCCCTACACTAGATTTGGATTCTATGAGTGCTATTTAGTAAGCCAAGAATCCGGTCTTCCATGCGAAGACGAAACACATTGAGTGCGGTATCACTTCATATGTGGGGTCATTAAGGACAATTTTTTTGATCTTGTCAAGATCTTGACTGACCAGAATCCTGCTGATCTGCTCACGAAAAGCCTCTCTACAGAGCACTTTGCCTTCCTCAGGAGGTTGATGGGCATGGGATGAGATGACGTCTTTCCTCATCCTGTTGTACATGTGTACATGTTGTATTGTCTTTTTCTTTTTTCTTTTCACTCCTCACTAGGGTAGATTCTTCTTTAAGTGGGAGGTTGTTGGGGGTAAAGGTGCCTCTGCCTAGCTGCTTGTGTATTACTACATTGATAGCCACCGCCACTGCACACTGCAGAGGTGGCGGGCGTGCATCACCGTTACTTTATTCTTTATACTTTTAGTGATAGTTTGAATAAAGGAAGGCTCGGTCACACATTGTGACTGTTGGAGTTCCCATTTCTTGTCTCTCTCTTTCTTGCTCTTGCTCTCCCACCATAGCTCTCGAGTGCAAGTATCGATCCTTCTCACCTTTCACTTCTTAGCCACAATCCTTTCTCTATAATTTAGCTATAAATAAGAGGCATGAGGAGCCATTGAGAGTAGACCAAGTAAGAGGGGAGAGGCCCTTCTCAAGAGTATAGAACAAGAGGAAGTGAGGCAAGAAAAGCGCGATCATGGGAATTTCGTGTCAAGAAGTCAAGGAGGATACTCCACGAACTCTCAAATTCAATTCCTCCATCTCTTCTATCCTATTCCTTCCTATGGAACCAAGACTCTTCTCGGTTTCTCGAAATCTTTGGTGATCACTTCTCTCCCCCCTCCCGTCAATCAAAATTCCATCAATCTAATTACCCCCAAGCTCCTTCACCAAATTCCCCTTTTTTATGTGGACTCTCGATTAAAGACCATGACCCCGAATAAGAAAGCTACGAATGTCATGGAGGCAGGAGCTGCCAATAACGCTGCAGACACAATTACTACAAATGGAATGGTGAGTATGGGGATTACAAATGAAGCTATGAATACCATCAACCAAGCACTCGTCATGGATCTTCAGGTACTAATTTTCTTAAATAAAAGCAACTAACATGCCTTTATTCCATAAATAGGTAATAAAAACTGCATGAGAAAAATAAGATTTTATTCGATTCATGCATATAATTTCTTTGAGGAATTCTTAACCGTGAATTCGAAGGGTTAACTTGGGTATGTACAAGATGAACCTATGCGAGTACAAGGAAGGTACTGAATCACAAATGCTAATCCTCGGTATATAAGAGACCTTGAAATGCAATTTCCAAATGGTACTGATCATAATTAAAATAATCAATATTTTCTTTTATTGCAGACAAAGACCCACGAAACTCCAAGGGAGTTATCCTCAAGTATGAAATTCTTGCTTAAATTCAATCCAAACTAATCCCCAAGAAAAAGGGAATCCAGGAAGACTATTGGAAGGTATTGTCACTTATGTTCATTTGTCTCAAAGTTATTTTGCCACTTATGCTGATTTTTCTTGAAGTTATTTTGCCACTTAGGTTGATTTGTATCGAAGTTATTTTTTCACTTATAGTTATTTTGCCACTTATGCTAATTTGCCTCGATGTTATTATTTTTGGAAAGAAAAGATTTGTCTTGGAAATAAACTTGTTAAGAGTTTATGTATAATGCATTTGAAATAAGATGTTTGTGATTGTAAGCTAGCTACAGATCTTTCCTAAAATCATCAAGCTAAAAGATGGATGATTGAGTACAGATTGCCGAGTGAGGCAATATTCTGGTGAACACAGAACGTCGACTGAGGTAGTGTTCTTGATGGCTCTAGACCTCCCCAAGGTCAGCGTGAATAAAACCTACTCCAAGGGGTTTCTCTTTTTGTGTTTTGTGTTAGTGAGTTTAGACCAATCATGACGTGAAAGTTATTGTCGTGAGGGAACTCTAGTTGGCATGAGGAGGTGAGGATACTAGGGGGTTCTGGTCATAAACTCCTTAGGCTCTTACAAACTGCCAACTACCCTTTGATTTCGAGACTGTGTTCTAGAAGTTCCAATACTAGTTGGGGAACAGAAATTGGAGAGAATAATACGTCGAACAGAAGACATTGTAAAAGTTATTATCTAAAAGGAACTATTAAGAAGGAATTTCATTACTCTATTTTTTTGTCGTAAATTAAAGGCATGTAATGAATTTGTATCATGAGATAATTCAAGGAAGTTGATTTTATATGTTGAACCTAAAGTGATAGGTAATTAAATAACTAAAGGTACTCTCTTGAGGGAAGCGGGAGAATGGTGGATCGAGACCTATGGTTGGGTGGTGTCGGTAAGTCGAGAGCTTTCCTAAGAAGGAATAAAAATTGCACTTGATGGATCATTAGAAACCAGAAAGATTGACCCACATCACTTTAGAATTTTCTAATATTAATTAGGCACTAGTAATAGATTTCACTAGAAAAACTTAGGTCGATCCTCGTGGGAGTGGCTTGAACTTCCATTGTGGGGTAAACTCAAGTGAGCGTAGTTGGCAAGCTGCGAGGGTTTTATCAAAATCCAGGACGACACTTCTTAGGACATCTCTTGATGGGCTACTAGGAATGTACCACCGAGGAATAGCTCGAGTTGCACATTATAGTTGGTATCAGAGTGCATGTTGATGTAGGACATGACACAAGTAAACAAAACTAGTTATATTTGTTTAAAAAAACATTTCCTTAAGTAGTGAAATCTTCTCTTATTGATATATGTTCTTGATTTATGGCAGAAAGAAAAACCTTGAGAATGATTCTTGATTTTTCAAGTTATGTTTATGTCAACAATACACTCTTCTAGCTTTAGCTAGAGAAACAAGATGATGCAGATATTAGATCATATATATGATCCTTCACTCGTGTATCACGAAAGGTGATGGATGCTAAGCGGAGGGTATTGTTACATTGATGCAAACCGTCTTGCTTACCTCCAAAATAATTTAAAGAGATTAAGGTGGATGAAAGCCCTTAAGGTTTCCAAGACTTATCTCTTCTATGATGCTAGAGTAAACTCAAACATGTTCACTAGAGGGTGACATGTCAAACTAAACTAATATGAGGAGGTTATAAGGGTTATATCAGCTAATCGAGTCATGGTTGTAGGATGCTCTAGTTGCCACAACTACAAGAAAGATGGATTACTTGATCTTCCTCTAAAATATAGATTTTTGGATATCTATTCTCAGAATCCTAATTACTATGCGATGGATGTATCATAATGTCATGTCTAGATTGTGGTAGGAAAATATTTTCCAAGAATAATATGAGCTCCTGAACTACTCAAATAGTGTATTCCCTTCCTATTGACGTAAATATTTATTTTTGTCCATCCATTTGTCTCCTTGATAAATCAAAAATAGTAGATGGACTTCTTTTTCTTGATTAAAAATTGAATGCAATGGGAAGCTTTATAACCATAGGAAGGAGCAATGAGACTCCAAGGTGTTTCTATTGCAGCGAACCAGGACATTTCAAGAGGCAATGCCCAAATTTTGGCCAAGGTTAGTTTCGCCGGCAAAGCCAAGATGCTAGGGGAAAGGTTGCTGGAATAAACCTAATGGAGGACAGTAATGATAAAGATCCCAGACTGGAATCCGATATGGAAAGATCCAAAGTACACACTACTCCTATTTAGAAGGGTCCAAAGTGGCAATTCTTAGTAATTCAAGCACTAGCAGATTATCAAGGTAAACCCTTTCAAATTTTAATCGACTTTGGAAGTACCCACTCTTTTGTATCACCAAAATGTGAAAAAAGGCTAGGTATAAGCACTATTATTGCACCTAGAATGCTTGTGGAATCAGCAAATGGCAAAGAAGTTCTATTAACACAACAAACTAGTAGGGTAGAATTGAGCTTGGGTGGCAATTCTTCCAAAATGAACTCTTGAATTATGAATCTTGGGGCTTATGAGTGTTTGCTAGGAATGGATTGGTTAATTCCAAATAATGCCCATATCCATTATGAAAAGGGCCAAATCACATTCTAGAACTCAAAGGAAGAACAAGTAACCACTTAGGGGGAGAAGAAGGAAACCCTTCTAGCTAAAGTCGCCCAAATACTACGTGTTGAATGGGTGACTAGGAAACTCTATTCTTAGCCGCCGCCTCCTCCTCCTCCTCCTCCTCTCTCTCTCTCTCTCTCTCTCTCATCCCATATGCTTCACAAAATTTTTGAGCTTGAGAGACATTCTCTACCATTAGTAATTATAAGACACTTAACTCTCTTAGTAGATGGATTTTTTGTAAGTACCAAATTTTTTTGAAAACAAGACGAAGCCTCATATTTTCTATTTATATCTTATTTTTTGTCAGCATCATTATCCTCCTTCTTATCCTTTTGCTCTCATTTCCATTTGTAAGAATCCTTCTTAATATGACATGTTTTATCACAATGAAAGCATTTAATGTCTCTCTTGAAACTCAATTTGTTGTGTGATCATGCATGGTCATGGTTCTTGTTGTTATACTATTTTTTGTCTCTTTCTTCTTGATTTGCCAATGCCTAACTATTTCTTCCTTGGTTCATGGATCCTACGTATCTTTTTAGTCAAAAAACTACCCACAACATTATTAAGCTTCAACTCACCATTTGGAGTTGAATTATTAGTAGTTGTTTTAAAGATGTCCCATGATATAGGCAACAAGCACGTAAAAAAGATTTCCTTAAGCTCGTCTTTGAACTTCAACTTTTGAGCCTTCATATGACTAAATATGATGTTAAATTCATTAAGGTGGGAGACAATAGTAGAGCCCTTCTTCATTTGTAACTCAAATAACTTTTTCGTGAGATACACCTTGTTAGAGCTAGTTTTTTTCTCATAAGTGTCACATAGCTTCTTTCATAAGTCATGTATAGAGTAGTCTTAGTCATACTTGTAAAATAGATAAATTTTGCCAAGGATAGCCTAATAATGGATTTAACCAATGCATCAACCTCTGATCAATCATCTTCAGATATGTATGCTGGTTTTTTATCTATGTCTTTTACGAACCTTATCCACTACTTCTAAAATAAGGGCATCTTGGATCTACTTCTTCCACAAACTGAGTTTAGTACCATCAAACATCTTGATACTGTACAATTTGCTATCCATTACAAATGATGAAGCCATTTATATAAAACGACAAATCAATTGTCAAGTGACATGATTAGAAAATCAACAAACTACATCACAAAAATGGCAAACTTTTTGTAACACATGCTCAGTATAGTATCAATGCTTTCTCATAGATATAGTGACATAATGCCATACAAATATTTATAAGTAAATTGGAAGATTGATCTCTTTAAAACCATTACAATACATCAAGGAATAATTTTCTTACTCATTCATGAGAAAAGATGCATGGAAATTTGTGACAATATATATAGCTCAAGAATTGCTATATCATATATATCAAAGTCTCTACTCTCATAACACTTGCTGCATATAGTAAGAGTCAATAATAATCTCCAAAATTATGAACTTTGTAATTTGCAACATGTATCAAAATACTTGCAACATGAAAATTACTAGTGTTCAATAACCTATATAAAGTGTATACATAGTAGACATTGTAATCCTTGACTTCTTTTGTAGGTTTTGACTTATGCAAAACTACAAAAAAAAGACAAAACAACATGTTGAGTGATTATAACTAAAAAATAAAGCCTAAAGTAGTATTAAATTGAAAAATAGAGTAGATTGAGTCCTTAGGGGCCCTCATGAGAATTTATTGACCTCCACACACACATCAAATCTCATCCAACTATGAGGATTTCTATTGGCAATGTTAGCTAGAGACACCTTCCCACTTTGATACCAGTTGTTGGAGCTGCAAGGAGAATGGAGATGTGTTGAGTGTGGAAATGATTGGTTTTTGGGCCGATTTTTTTTGTTGTTTTTGTTGTTGAATGGTTGTTTTTGGTGGTTTATTTTTTGAGTTTGAAGATGTTTTGAAGTGTTTGGAGTGGTTTGAGTATGTTTGAAAGGGTTTATGTTGGTTTTTGATGAAATATGTTGTTCTGAAGAGTTCTGTAATTTTCTCTGTATGGTTCTATAAGGCCTGATTTTGTTCTATTTTGTTCTATTTTGGTTCTGTTTTGGTAGTAGAGATGGTTGAATGGATGTTTTGAGAGATGGTTGAAAATGTGTGAAAATGTTTATGAGAGATGGAATTGGTTTTGTTTTGGTTTTTATGATTTTTATGGGTTTTGTTGATCTTCTGTAAAGTTCTGTAGCTTCTGTGCTTCTGTAGCTCTGTAGTCCTGTTGCTCTGTTGCTCTGTGGTTCTGTTCTGTTGTTTCTGTTGAGTGTTATGATGGATGTATGGATGTTTTGGGAAGTGTTTTTTTCTTAGGAAAAGGATGAATGGAAGCTCTATTCAAGTCAAAAGAAGTGAAGAAGTAGCTGATGAAGATTTACAGAAGGTTACAGAAGACAGTGACAGAAGACAGATCTCACAGGACACTATGAAGTCTCTGGTGACCCTTCATATCAGACATACCTTTTGGGAGGTGTATCGACGACCTAAGAAGGATTATTGAGAGTGATTATTGAGTGATTGTAGTGAGGATATGATGTAGTATTGAGAGCATACTATTGTGAGAGAGATCATATGCAAGAGATAGTCGATTCTATGTGAAACATTGTATCTTTCTATGAGGGAGAAGACAATGAAGACAATGAAGATGAATACCATGTGATTTTCTTTCCATAAAAAGTTGTGTTCTCTTTGTCTATTAATGAAGAATATGAAGAATATGATCAAGTTTGTTAAAGATAAATCCGTGGGAGATATCTACTATGATGCTGCGTGAAGAATTGTTGTTTTCTTTGTTTTGATGATCAAGAGAATGAAATGAAAGCTTGTTGATGTTACAAGATATATTTTCTTGCAAGAGAATTCTCTTTTCCTTGGTGTTCCTCTTGGGACTCCATATTTTTGGTGCGTAGCCGGGGAAAGTTGCCATCAACAAGCACCAGAAGAGGCTGAAAATGAAGGAAATGGCATTGCCAAGAAGAGAAGAATTCAAATGTCCTTCTTCCACTGAAGAGTTGGAATTTCTCATAATCAAAGCCACTTTCCACAAGAAGTTCATCCCACAATGGCGGAAACATATCACCATCATGATGCATGCTCTATGTGGTGGGCTATTTCCTCTTCCTGTTGAAGCAGTAGAAACTTGCATCTTGGTGGCAAACTGTTTGGGAACAAACTGAAGAGCAGAAACAGAGAGAATGACCATCCATGGAAGATTTGGCATTCATTGAGAAGTTTCTAGACATAATCAAATGGGAGATTGTGAAGAAGCTTCAGGAGTCTTGGTCTGTAGAGGTTCACGAAGACAAGAAGAAAAAAAGTTGGAATTTGTTCGTGGATGCTCAACAGCAAGATACATGGGATGCTTGGTGCACTGATAATCTTCTGTTTGTTCAATTAGCAATCCACTGGAAGTTGGTAGACAGGGTGTTTTTCACAACATACACTGTTGAAACCCTCAGAAGCTGGCATTATTATAATGACACAACAATGATCCTAAGAAGAATGAGTTTTGATACTTTTAGAACATAATATCTTCCCCTCTGTAGTGGTTTGAAAGCAGAATTCAGAGACGTTGAAAAGGAAGAAGTAGAAGAAATGTTGGCTAGAGAGTCCTCCAGAGACTGAAGCCTTATGTTATCCCTCTGTGGAGCACTAACAATATAGTGGAGCCAACCCCTTGATGAATGACGCAATAAAGAGGCAAGCGTTAGAACGAGTTCAGAGGTACGTGAGAAGAGAGAAAGCAAAAATCAAAGCTGAGAACGAGCTCACAGCAGAAGCTTCCTTTGACGCCCTAAAAGCACTTTTTACAGAAGTCCCAATGGCACATCAAGCCCTTCCTCCTCCTGCTGGAGGTCCACTTCCAAGCCAGATCCGTCCTGGAAATATTGATGACAGGCCAGTGAATGTAGTCCCGTTGCCAATTTTTAAGGGAGAGTACAATGAAGACCCCGAACTTCATGTAGCAGAGTTTATGGTAGCATGTGTGGCTAACAATGCCAGAACCCCTGAGCATTGGTTAGCAATATTCCCCGCCACTTTCAAGGGCGCGGAATTTCAATGGTATGAGAGACAAGCAGTAGGAACTTTTGGCACATGGGACTGAACCTAAAGTTGGCCTTCCTCACTAAATTTAGGCGTGAAGGTTTTGAAGAGCAGATGCGAGAGAAATTTATGAATTTAAGTCAGTCCTCTGGAGAAAGAGTAGAAGCTTATGTATCACGAATGGAATCCATCTTGAAGAGATGGACTAACCATAATCTAGATGATGGCATTCAGAAGGGAGTGTTTCTCAGAGGATTACAACCAGAAGTCTGTAAGTTTGTGGAGCTACAAAGACCAGCCACATTGCAAGCTGCAACAGAAGGTATGAGACTGTACGATGAAGTGGAAGCTAGATTGGCGATGAATCTAGGAAGAGGAGTCCTACCTCCTCTGATGTCAGGAATGATGTACCCACCAAATGCAATCCCAGGGACTGTCCCCTACCCCTACCAACAGATGCCCCCAATATCACAGTACAGTACACCAAATTCACAGTGGCCACAATCAATGCCTCAAATGATGGTTCAACCGCAACAACAATGGTTCCAACCAATTTTACCAATGCCAAATCAGCAGCAACAGTGGAACCCTACCAACTTGAGCCAGCAGGCAACAGTTCAAACAGGAGATCAGAATCAGAATCAGAACAGAGACCCCTCTGCACCAGCCCAATCTATTTATACAGTGATTACAGAGACTCCTCAAAACCCTACTGCCAGTGCCTCAGGAGGAGAAAGCTTGAAGGATTATTTATCCAACTCAGTTGCAAATATCAAAAAGGAGTTGATGGATGTGATTATAGAGCAACTACAGACGCTGAAAGTGAATACCGCTAGCATATCCAACGTTGCAGGAGCAGGAAGAGATGTGATGCGGTCAAATACTTGGTGTGGTAAGTGTCATCAAGCAGGCCATTTAGCCACTGAATGTACATGAAAACCAACCATTCCTGGAGCTTTCTGTTCCTACTGTTTGCGGAAGAACCATACAGAGGATATTTGCTCTCTGAAGGAGATGCATGATAGGAGAAGGAAGGAAGAAGACGCAAGATTCAACTTGCTAGAATCCAAAATGACAACACAGGATATTGGACCAAATCCTAGGGAGTTTGGTCCTAATTTTGGACCCAGAAGATTTTCATCCCAAAGTTACAGAGGAAGACAGTCTGGCGGTGGTCAAAGATCAGAAGTGGAGTGTTACAGATATGGAAAAAAGGGACACATTTCACCAAATTGTCCAAATCCCAGAAGGTCAGTGGATAACAAGCCCTTATGCAGTCGATGCAAAGGAGAAGGCCACACTGCAAAAGACTGTCCAAGCCCAGTCCCAGTGAAAAACAGTGCTACTGATACTCTGTCCAAGGCCCAAGAGCCTACCTCCAATTTAGTGGAATTGGAAGTTGCTGTCATATGCGTGCAAAGAAGAAGGAACCACCTGTCCAGAAAGAAAATAATCTTCCTGCCAGAACAGTGAAGTTCAATCTTCCAACAGAAGAACAGAACATGACAGAGCCTGACAGTGCCATACAGAGCACTACAGTGCCACAAAGAGCCACAGAGACAGTTCCAGAGACAGGACTAGAGGTCCAGGAGATAGAAGAGGAGGAAGTGCCACAAGTGGCAGAAGAAGTCCCCATGATGCCCCTCTTGGAAGGAAAAGGGAAAATGAAAATGGGTGTTGCCCCATTCCCTAACCGGTTAGAGAAGCCAGTGGATCCTATCAAGGAATACGATTTGGACAGAGATCTAGATACCTTTAAACCAAACCTCACATTCCGACAATTGTTGATGTTGTCTCCCAATTGCCGAAAAAGGTTCAAAAGTATACTGACAAGAAGACGTGGATTAATGATTGCTCCCTCAACAGCAACAAAGTCCAACAAAGCTCCAGAACCTGTAAAAGAAGTGGATTTGGCTAATGCCTTCCTAGATCTGGGTACCCCAGAGACTGGCGTGTGGATAGAAGACTGCTTTATTGCAAATGCACTGATTGAAGGTGGCTCATCAGTGAACATTATGACGGATGTGACAATGAAGGATCTAGGCCTACAAGGTGTGCAACCAACCCAATGGCTCATCAGACTGGTGGATCAGAGCAGAATCAAGCCTTTGGGCATTCTCCCATATGTGAAGACTACAGTGGCTGGAAAAGATTATTGGCTAACCTATCTGGTGGTGAAGCCAAACTCTTATGGTACATCCTACCCCCTATTACTGGGCAGACCATGGCTTTTTAAAGCTAGAGCAAGGACGGATTGGTTCAAAGGAACCTTGACCTTGGGTAGAGGATCCAATAAAGTGGTGCTGAAGCTATATGGTGCTCAAAAAGGACATGGATCCACCTCCTTGGAATTATCTTCTGACTCCCCCAATGAGGCTACAAATGGAACATCAGCAGATGAAGATGCTATCAAACAGATTCTTTCCAAGAAAACAGTGGCATAGTCCCTGACAGTGGGTACTGTAAGCCAACTCCCAAAAGATGCAAAACCATTATCAATTGGTGAATACTTCCTACCTGAACCCGGAACGATTTCCAAAATCACTTCTGACAGTGAGATAGAAGCATGGATGTACTGCTCTCCCTGTTACATGGCCATAGTAGAGCCAATGACAAAGGCAGAATGCAAAACAAAGGACTTGTTCTTCTCTTACACAGCACCTACAGAGGCAGAACTGGAGTCTGAAGAGGATGATGATGAATCTGAAGAAGAAGACTTTGAAAGCGAGACAGAAGAAACCACTCCACCCACAGAAGGCATAGATGAGGAGGGAGTTCCAGAAGCTTCAGAAGCAGAAGACTCCATGCTGTGGGACAGAATGGCAATGGTACCCTTTGGATTGGTAAATGGATCTTTCCATAGGCAAAGCCTATATAAGAAGTGGATCAAGAAAAATAAGCCGTCTTTTATCAATGGTTCTTATCGCACCCATCCACACTTGTAAAAAAAGGATGATGATGATGCTCCTTGTCAACAAGTACCAGTCCCAAGGCCACAATAGAATTCCGAGAGCCCCTATTTTGTAACATTCCTGGATGCATCCTCTGAAGAGGAGTCCTCAAGCTCTAAGGTAATTAACATTCAAACCAAAACCGAGACACTGCTGATCCCATTTCACCATTTCAAGGGGCAACCTAAATCCTTACTGCAAGAAGACGTTGGGTCTAGTGGTGTCAAGAATCGCGTGGTGGAGGGGGTTGCTCAAGATGTTGCGTCGAACACACACAGAATGCACAAGGAGAAGCTCACTCAAGAGACAAGAAGAGAGATGGAGGCCAAAACGTTTTCTTGCTGATTTCTTCTTCTTCTTACACACACTTTACAATGTACACAAAGTATAGATAAGATACAACATAAAAGGAAAGTGGCCTACTAAGTCAAACAATGCATAACCGACTACACTAGTCGACTGGCGCTATAACTATGCCAGCTGTAAATAGGTGTAACAACCTGAATATAATAAGTAATGAGTCAGTGGCCATGTGAGAGTCATAATGACCACCGACGTGCTAAGTGTAGACGTGTGGACCCATCTAACCAGGCGGTCCATCATCCATGTCCACATGTGTTGAGCTTGCCATCTCAACACTCCCCCTCAAGCTCAACTGTATCTCTGCAACTCCAAGTAAGCTTCGAAACTTTTGAAGCTTCTCTGTACCCAATGCCTTCGTGAAGATATCAGCTATCTGATCCTGTGTGCTGACATACACCAAGTCAATCTCACCTGCTAGTACCTTCTCTCTCACAAAGTGGTAGTGTACCTCAATATGTTTTGTCCTGGCATGGAACACAGGGTTCCTAGCCAACTGTATACTGCTCATGTTGTCACAATAAATGACAACTGGACCTTCCACCTGCACATCCAAATCAGCCAGTAACTTTTGCAGCCATACTACCTCACATGCTGCAACAGCAGCACCTCTATACTCAGCCTCTGTACTCGACAAAGCAACTGTAGATTGCTTTTTGCTGCTCCAAGCAACTGCTGCACTACCAAGAGAGAACATGTATCCGCTGGTAGATCTTCTATCAGACATACTACCAGCCCAATCTGCATCTGTGTATCCAAACACCTGTACATCTGTACCTGCCTCATAGAAAAGTCCATAATGTAATGTGGACTTCACATATCTCAATATGCGTCTCATTGCATCCAAATGTGGCTTTCTAGGTACTTGCATAAACTGACTCACAAGACCAACAGCATAGCTCAAGTCTGGCCTTGTAATGGTCATGTAGATCAAACTCCCCACTATCCTTCTGAACATAGTAGGGTCTTCTATCTCATCCCCAACATCAGCACTCAGCTTTACATTCTGCTCCAATGGGACTGAAAGTGGTTTGCATGCAGTCATACCATACTTGGACAACATATCCAAGCCATACTGTCTTTGGGACAGCCATATACCATCATCACATCTGATCACCTCAATGCCAAGGAAGTACCTTAGCTCACCTAAATCCTTCATCTCAAACTTCATCTTCAAATAGCCCTTGACTTCAGCAATCCCACTATCACTATCACCTGTAATAATCAAGTCATCCACATAGATGACTATGATGACCAAACCTGCATCTCCTTTTCTCACATAAAGTGAGTGATCAGCATCAGAAACATAAAAACCAATATTGACAAGATACTCTCTAATCTTGTCAGACCATGCTCTTGGTGCTTGCTTGAGCCCATAGAGTGCCTTCTTCAACCTGCACACATACGTGGGATGCTCTAAATCTTCATAACCTGCTGGCTGATCCATATACACTTCTTCCTGCAAATCACCATGCAAGAAGGCATTCTTTACATCCATTTGCTGCAACCTCCAACCTTTGGCTGCTGCCAAAGAAATCACACATCTGACAGTTGCCATCCTAGCAACTGGACTGAAAGTTTCATCATAATCTATGCCATATGTTTGGGCATAGCCTTTTGCAACCAGCCTAGCTTTGTACCTGCTAATAGAACCATCTGCATTGTGCTTAATCTTATAAACCCACTTACATCCAATAGCTTTCTTTCCCTTTGGCAATGATACTAGATCCCAAGTCTTATTGGCCTCTAATGCAGCCATCTCCTCATCCATTGCTGCATCCCAATGAGCATGACCAACAGCCTCCTCAAAACATGTGGGCTCAACATCCTCAACTAGTTTCACCATATAAGCATAATGGTGAGCTGCATAACCCTCAAAACCAAATCTTTTAACAGGGTATCTCACCCTGCTAGACTTGCGTACCACTGGATCACTCAATGGAGTCTTTGCATTAACACGTGCTCTCTGCACACCTGGAGTCCTCACTGAAGGAATGCCAAGCTCATCATCCAAGCTCTCTGAGCCACTGGAGTCTCCATCAAGAACTGCATCAATGCCTTCTGACACCTTATTCTTTCCTTTGTCTTTACCTATAGTGCTACTAGATGCACCCGAAGATGTAGAGATACTTCTTAGTCTCCCAGACCAAGGACTACTAGATGATGTCTCTGGTCCACTAAGAGTCCGTGATTCTTGCTTTTCAGCCTGCACATGAGTGTCATGATCATCATCAACATCCAATGCATCACCACTAGATGCATACCAGCTGCTCATTTCATCAAAGATGACATCCCTGCTCACTCTGAACTTACATGTGATAGGGTTGTAACAGCGATACCCTTTCTGCTCTAAAGAGTATCCAATAAAGATACATTTTTCAGCCTTTGGATCCAGCTTCTTCCGCAACTCATCTGGCACATGAACATACGCAATGCAGCCAAACACTTTCAAGTGTGAAACATCAGGCTTCTTACCTGTAAAACATTCTTCGGGGGTCATACCATGAACTGCAGCTGTGGGAGTTCTGTTCATAATATAAACAGCAGTATGAACAGCCTCAGACCAAAAATGCTTAGGCATATTCTTTTCAGCCATCAAGGCACGTGCAACTTCTGCAATATGCCTGTTTTTCCTTTCTGCAACCCCATTTTGCTGTGGGGTATATCTGCATGTGAACTGTCTCTTTATCCCATGAGACCTCAGAAAATCACTGAACTCATTTGAGAGGTACTCTCCCCCTCCATCTGACCTCAGGCACTTTACTTTCAAGCCTGTTTCTCTTTCAACTGCAGCCTTGAAAGTTCTAAAGTGCTCAAAAGCTTCACTCTTTTCCTTCATAAAATATACCCACAACTTTCTAGAACAATCATCAATGAATGTGACAAAGTATGAACTGCCTCCAAGAGATACATTTTGTGTAGGCCCCCAAATGTCTGTATGCACAACATCAAGGATATTTCTGCTTACATCTCTGTCATGTGAAAAGGGTTGTCTTGCCTGCTTACCAAACTGACATGCTTCACATACCTTCTGAAATTCTGCAACTTTAAAAGTAGGCAAACCTGTAACCAACCCTTTGGACTGCATTAATTTCAGCCTTTGTACATTTGCATGTCCAATGCGTTTGTGCCAAATTTCAATGTCTGCAACAACACCTTTTCCTTTGGCATACATAGCAGCATTCATAGTAGGAATTCCAGCATCTAGAGTGAACATACGTCCAACTCTACTTCCCTTTGCTACCAACCTGCACTTGTCATTGAAGTCTTCTACAAAGCAGCCCTTTGCATTAAATCTGACTTGCAGCCCTTGCTCTACCATTTGACCGACTGACACCAAGTTCTTTGTAATAGATGGCACATGTAATACATCTGAAAGACTCTTTGTCTTACCATCATGCAAGGACAAGGGAACTTTTCCAATGTGTGAAATTGGGTGGCATGAGTCATCACCCGTCTGCACATAGCCTGCATTCTGCAAATCCTGCATCTCTCCAAACCATTCTGCATGGCTGGTCATATGATTGGATGCACCTGAATCAACATACCAAACATCTTCATGTGTTCCCTTTCCTGTAACAGCATTCAGCATATGCTGCATAACGAACAAACGTTCATTTTTATCTTCATTCTGTCGTGAAGACGATGCATAGTTTCCTTGCTGCAACTTACCACTGCGGATATCATCTCTCTTAGCATAACATTGGGCTGCAATATGACCTGTTTTGCCACAGTAGTGGCACACAATACCAGAGTTGTTAGAACCTCTGTTCTGCCATCCACCTCTTCCTCTAAAGCTCCCCCTGCCTCTAAAGTTACCACGACCTCCTGAAACCTGCATATCGCCAAATTGCTGATTCAATCTGTTTTGCTGGTTGTCACTACCACATCCTGTACCACGGCCTCTTGAAGAGAACCTGCCACGTCCCCTTCCAGAACTGGAGTAGAAAGCTTGGACCTGTTCACCACTTCTTTCAGATGTCTCACTCTGCATGTTGATCTCTTCAGTGATCATAAGGGAGACCAATTCATCGAAATCTGGAAATGGCTTTCTGACATATACGGAAGTTACAAAAGACTTCCAAGCCTTTTCATTGTTAAGTCCACCCAAGGTAGACGACACCAAATCATCATCATCGGGCATTGCATCAATCGCTGCCAATGCATCTGCAATGCTTCTTACTTTCAGTGCATACTCATTGATAGACATCTTCCCTTTCTTCAATGTATTCAACTCTTGCTTGAGTTGAATCTTTCGTGCCTTTGTATTTACAGAAAACATACTTTCAAGTATGGTCCAAGCTGCATATGCATTCTCTGCATTTCTAATGTGTCCCAGCATGTTATTGTCAATTACTGCAGACAACCAATACATGACCTTCTTGTCTTTTGCATTCCATTCCTTTCGTGCCTTTGTCTCTTCTACAGTTGGAGGATCACTCACCTCCGGCTCCTTTTCTTCACCTGAAACGAACTCGTAGAGGCCTTTTCCAATAAGGAAGTTCGTGACACGAAACTTCCATGATGGGTAGTTGTTCTTGTCGAGCTTCTCAATGATGGGGCTTCCACTGTTCTCTGCCATTATCACAAAACTAATACCAAACAGCAAGCAAATCTTCTGCAACCCTTGACCTGTAGTGCACAGCAATACACCAGACAGCCTTTTTTACTGTCTGCTCAACAATACATGCAATCTGCAACCTTTTTGCAGATAAACCTTGTGTTTACTCACTGGTAAACACCTTTGAACTTACAGATCTGAAATCTGTAACCTGCGCACCCACGTTCGGTCAATACAGTCGAAGTCACAGTGTATCCCGAAACTGCTGTCCGCAACCTTACGGCTCTAAAACGGGCCCTGAAACGGCCTCAAATGCCCAAAATCTCTGCGGGTAAGCCCTAAAGGGCTTATCTGCAGAATACACAGCGCTCTTCGCGCACACCAAATCTCACTGCAATCTGAGATTTTTGCTCTGCCTTGCTTCCGGTGCCTCCACAGGCACTACCCAAGAGAAAGAGTGGAAGGATGGGAGAGCTTCTTACCCGTGGCTTGCTTGCTCGAACCTTGCTTCTTCTCCTTTGCTTCAACCTTTGAAATCAGCCTCTCTCAGTGGTGCGGCTCTGATACCATGTCAAGAATCGCGTGGTGGAGGGGGTTGCTCAAGATGTTGCGTCGAACACACACAGAATGCACAAGGAGAAGCTCACTCAAGAGACAAGAAGAGAGATGGAGGCCAAAACGTTTTCTTGCTGATTTCTTCTTCTTCTTACACACACTTTACAATGTACACAAAGTATAGATAAGATACAACATAAAAGGAAAGTGGCCTACTAAGTCAAACAATGCATAACCGACTACACTAGTCGACTGGCGCTATAACTATGCCAGCTGTAAATAGGTGTAACAACCTGAATATAATAAGTAATGAGTCAGTGGCCATGTGAGAGTCATAATGACCACCGACGTGCTAAGTGTAGACGTGTGGACCCATCTAACCAGGCGGTCCATCATCCATGTCCACATGTGTTGAGCTTGCCATCTCAACAAGTGGGACATCAGAAGAGGACACCACTCCCTTGAAGGAGTCGGATCTGTACCCAGAAGCAGTCCGTGGGACCTTCATCCGTGAAGTAGAAGGTGAAAGGCAGTTAACCTTTGTGGATGCAGATGGCACTGAATGCCATTTGAAGGTGGGTAGCAGCCTACCAGAAGAGGAGTTGTCAACCTTGTACAACTTGTTGAAAGAGAATTTGGACGTATTTGCATGGTCCTACAAAGACCTAAAGGGGATTGATCCCACAATATGTCAGCATCATATTGATTTGGAGCTTGATGCCAAGCCAGTACGGCAACAAAGACAGAGGTGAATGAACCCGAATTATTCCACATTGGTGAAAGCAGAGCTGTTGAAGCTTCTGGAAGCCGTTTCATCTATCTAGTGGCAAATAGTGAATGGATCTCACCCATCGTGGTTGTACCCAAGAATAATGGCAAGCTTCGTATATGTGTGGATTTCAGCAAGTTGAATTCCAAGACGAAGAAAGATCACTTTCCTATCCATTTCACAGACCAATTGTTGGACATAATGGCAGGACATGAGCTTTATTCCCTTCTGGATGGATATAGTGGATACAACCAAGTGCAAATAGCAGAAGAAGATTAGTCCAAAACAACCTTCACCACAGAATGGGGGACCTACGCTTACCGAGTGATGTCGTTTGGACTCTGTAATGCCCCTGCTACTTTCCAGCGAGTCATGATGGCCACATTCCAAAATCATCTGCACGACTTTATTGAGGTATATTTGGATGACTTTTGTGTCTATAGTTTGATCCGTGAACACTGGGGACATTTGGAACAATGCTTTGACCGATGCCGGGAGTATGGGATCTCCCTCAACCCTGACAAATGCATCTTTGGGGTCTCTTCTGGAGTTCTGTTGGGACACATTGTCTCTGCACAAGGGATATCCACAGACCCTGCAAAGATCGAGAAGATCGCAGCTCTGACAGCACCCACCAACCTCAAACAGTTGAGGGGATTCCTAGGCCATGTGGGTTACTATAGAAGGTTCATAGCCCGTTTTGCAACAAAGGAAACCTCCTTGCACAAGCTTCTGAGGAAAGATGCAGAGTTTATTTGGACGGAAGAATGTGACAAAGCCTTCAACACTTTGAAGCAGTGTCTGATTGAGGCACCCATTCTGCAACCTCCTGATTGGACAAAGGAGTTTCATGTACACACTGATGCATTAGGGCCAGGTGCTATCCTATGTCAAAAGGGCCCCTCCAAATTAGATCAACCGATATATTATGCAAGCCGAAAGGTCACTGATAGGGAACGGAACTACACAGTGAGACAGAGCTTGAGTGCTTGGCAATGATGTTTGCCCTAGAGAAGTTTCGCCACTACCTACTGTCTACCCACTTTAAATTTTATGTGGATCACGAAGCCCTGTCCTTCCTGATGAACACAGCAGACGTGAAAGGTCGAATGATGAGATGGCTCCTTCAATTCCAGGAGTTTGACTTTGAGGTAATTACCAAACCTGGTCGTTTCCATGTTCTGGCTGATCATCTGTCGCATATCCTGTAGACTGCAGATGAGGAGCAGGATGATCCAGACCTCCCTGATGCTTCCCTATTCCTGGTAGAAACTGTAACCCCCTGGTATGTAGACATTGCCAATCTGCTGGCAACCCAACAGTACCCTCCTGGCATTTCTAGTCGGGAAAGGAAGAAGCTTATGTTAGAATCAGCCCCCTACACCCTGCTAGGTGGTGCACTATACAAGAAAGGAAAAGATGAAGTGCTCAGAAGATGTGTTGCAGGAGATGAGATTGGGATTGTTTTGAAGGCTTGCCATGATGAGCCATGTGGAGGCCACTTTGTAGGAGAAGCTACAGCCAGGAAAGCTCTGCTAGCAGGATACTGGTGGCCAACTATTCATAAGGATGCCTATGACTTGTCAGCGAATGGAGAAGCCCACCAAAACAAGTGCCATGCCACTGCAACCTATTCTTCCTTTGAAGCTGTTTGAGAAGTGGGACATCGGCTTCGTTGGCCCAATCGATCCTCCCACAAGAAGAAAATAGAACAGATACATCTTGGTATGTACGGATTATGTCACAAAGTGGTGTGAAGCTAAAGCCCTAAAGCGGGACGATGGTAATAGCGTGGCCCTGTTCATGTACGAGAATATCATCACCCGTTTTGGTAGTCATCTAGAGCTTGTAAGTGACAGAGGCACTCATTTCATTAATAAAGTCATGGAAGAGTTGACAGAGCTGTATAAGATCTGCCATCGCAAGTCCACTCCTTATTACCCCAGAGCCAATGGCCAAGTCGAAGTCACCAATCGCATCCTCTGTTCAATCCTGACAAGGATGATTGCTGCACATCATCATGATTGGGATGATCGACTTACAGAGGCCCTCTGGGCGTACAGAACCTCCCATAAAGCAGCAACATGACAGACCCCTTTTCAGCTGGTGTATGGTACAGAAGCTGTTTTCCCTGTTGAACTGGAATTGCCCTCTTTGCGACTGGCTATCAAAGAGCATTTGGGGGACGATGATTCACTGCAATGTCGTCTCCTACACTTGAAATGTTTGGACGAAACTCATAGAATGGCTCTATAGTGCATGGAAGCCACTCAAGCTCGATGTAAGGCTTACCATGATAGCTTCATCAAGCACAAGGAGTTCAAAGAAGGTGATTTGGTCCTAGCCTATGATTCACGATTTGGCAAGTTTCCTGGCAAGCTCCAACAGTGGTGGATGGGCCCATATAAGGTACTTGCCGTCAACCCTAATGGCTCTATCCAAGTGCAGACCGTTGATGCCTCTGATGATTCCTTCCTAATCAATGGATATCGCCTAAAGAAGTACTTCCCTCCTTGGGGATCTTGACAATCACGGTCACTTGATCCTTTCCCCCGTTGGCGTGGCACTGTAATTCTTATGATGCTACTTCTGATAGCCGTTCTTCAACCACTCCTGATGAGGTGGATGCAACCCTCTGTCCCTTCAGCCCAACCTCCCGCTCCTGATCTCTTATCCTCTATTTTCCACCAGCGATAGTGGCGAGGATGGTTCTGACAAATGGTATTTCTACCATTTCCTTGCTTAATTCGAAAAAGAAAAAAATATACATATCGGTCATGGGAGAAAAGGACTTCGGTCCTTGTCATGCTGACCTATTCTTCGAGAAAAGGTGGAGACACCCTCAAGAATAGGAGAAAAAAAAAAACAACAAAACAAAAAAGAAGAAGAAAAAAAACAAGAAAAGAAAAGAAAAATATTATGGGAGAAAAGGAAGAAATTCCCTGTCATAGCAGGCCTTGTTCCAAGAAAAGGTGGTTAACACCCTTGGGCGGGAAGCTGACTGTGGAAAAGGTGGCAACACCCAGCAGTCCATAAAGTGGATTCATCAATTAACATCCCCAGGATCCAGTTCTGAAGCTGACTCCCTTGGTACGATGTGTCCTTTGCCTTTCTGCAGAGCATTTGACAGTCCTCTAGCAAATGCCATGTCCTATCTAACCCAACGTTCGATCTGATGGCTACCTCCTTGGGTACGCCTCTTCAACAATTGATGACACGATCTTCATCGACAAACAATCGAGTGATGTGAGCTGTCATCCTAACCGGATGGGGAAGTGAGTATGGTTTGCCCTCTGTATCTATCAACAGAGCGTGAGACAGAGGGTGGGGTGAGTGACCAGTCTCTTCCCTTCAAATCAATTGAGAGGTGAGATGTGTGAATGAAGTGTTGCACTCACGGGATGGGCCTCTCAATGCACAAAGCATGATTTGTTTCTGTGCACTGCACTATAAGGCTCCCTCGCCTTCCTTCTCGCACCGTATGCCAGCACTGGGCGGGATGCATAGTTGCACCATCAAATGCGCACACAGCATACAACCTTTGCACAAGTGACCGTGAGGATTACATCAATGGGTTTTAGGTAAGGGCTGCCCTCTGTAACTATCAAACGAGTGTGAGATAGAGGGTGGGCTGAGTGTGATTGGAGGTTCTTCACTCAATTACCGAGAGGTGAGATTGAGGGACATTACGACCTTTGGCACAAGGTATGTTCTCTTTTTCCTACGCACCCACGGGTTGGGTCTCTGCCGCCATCACAGGACACGTCACCCTGTTCTGTACACTGCACTGTAAGGCTCCCTTTCCTTCCTGCTTGCACCTATGCCAGACGGGTTGGACGCACTAATGCACCATCAACTGTGCACCCTGGCATACTCCCTCTGCACCATTTTCCTTGTTAATTCCTAAACCGGGTGTGAGATATGGGTTTCAATCATTATTCATCGAGTGATGTTCGTAATAGGGCGAGTGATTGTTCTCTCATCCCATCTGAGTGCTGTAAGCTGAGTGACTCTCCTTCATCAGCGATACCGACTCGACGCGATTCATCCACCAGCTACCTCCCTGGGTGCTGCTGCGTGGTCCTTGCCATGAAGGACGTGTGCTATGAAGATACCTTGGTACCTCCTGCAGCCGACAATGACAATGGACGTGCCATCGACAGTCAACCTTGATTCTCGACAACATGGGCCAAGTTTTTCTAACCCTACACTTTTTGTTGTCAGTGATGTTCATGTTTTAAGTGTGGGGACATTAGCGGATGGTTTGTCGTGTGGTATTAGGTCCCTGTTGCTCGATCAACCCTATCCGTTAAGGTTTTAAGTGTGGGGACGCGTCCCTGCGCGTCTACATTGCATACCGCCTTGCATATGCCTCACTTTGATCATGCATGTATGCCATGACTTTCTTTTATCCTCCTGGGTCCCTTCGCCACCCACCCGTCCACTATCACCCCTCCCTTGGGGATGTTCCTCCTCCATTTCTCTTTTTCCCTTATTTTGATATGTTTCCATGTGAATGCACCCTACGTTCCCCCAAATTCCAATCTAACCTTATAACCCTGTTTATCCCTTTGAACTGTCCACTTTTCCTTTTTCCTTACCCCTGTTCCGATGCACGGTTTTTGAGTTATTAATTTTTTATGGGTTTTGCAAAAATTAGACCGTTTTCCATGTGAATGTGCTTTTCTTGCTTCAGACCAGTGATATGACATGATAGCCCTGTCCTATCCTTTTCCCCTGACCTTTTTCCTTTTTACTCCGTGTCATTCCGATGCACGGTTCCAACATTAATTTTTGCGGTTTCTCGGGACCTTTTAGTGTGTCTTTTTGACTTTTTTCCATGTGAACTTGCCTTGTTTGCATCGGAATTCCAATTTGACTTGACAACCGTGTCCACGCGCCTTTCCCTACATTTATTGTTTTTTCTCCCCCTATTTCGACTTTTGGATTTTTAATTATTAAAATTTCAAAGTGTTTTTAAGTATCTTTTTGGAGTTTTTTGCATGTGAACGCCTCCGAACCCTAACAGAACTGCTTTTTAACATAATAATCTTGTGCAACTCTGTCCCCCGCACATTTTGCGTTTTTACTGCACTTCATTCCGGTGCACCTTTTTGGGTCCATTTTTCGAGTTTTTCCCATGTGAACGCGCCTTATATCAATCAGAACGGTGTTTTGTCAAGATAGGGTTGTCGGGCACGTTCTTTTGCACATTTTTTCTTTTTCCTACACTTTGTTTCGATGCACGGATCTTCAGATATTAATTTTTGTTTGCATTTTTTGATCCATTTTTTGCGTTTTTTGCATGTGAACGCCCTGTCTTCCCCCCGGAACCCCTGTTGCACTTTTTCCCTATCTTTCTCCTGCCGTCTTGCACAATTTTTGTTTTCCCCCCCTTTCATTTCAATGCCCAGATTGTGAGATATTAATTTTTCCTTGTTTTGACGTGTTTTGCGTGACTCGTCCCGTGCATGAACGTGCCCGTTTTCGATTTTACGCGTCTCCACACGCTCCGATCGCGTACGCATACCCTGTGCTGACATCTCGGCGCCGTTCCAATCCTGCCACGGCACATTTTTTTGCCCCGCCCCGTGCATGCGCGCGGGACGGGGGCATGTCTTTCGTCTTTTTCTTTATTTCTTAATTTATTAATTCATTTATTTATTTATTAATTTCAAAAATTATTACCCCCCTCCCACTCTGTTGCAACCACCTCCCCCCCTTCCCTCTTCTCTCTCTGCCCCCTCTCTTTCTTCTTCTTCTTCTTCTTTCTCTCTCCCCGTAACCCCCCCTCTCTCTCTCTCCTCCTTCTACTTCCCTCCATCTCCTTCCCCCACCTCCTCCCTTTATCCTCCTTCTCCACCTCCCTCGCCTGCGGCCGTCTTCCTGCCCTCCTCCATTACTCCTTCCCCCCTCCCATGGCGCTCTCCTTCTCCACCTCCCTCGCCCACGACCTCTATGCCCTCCCTCTTCCCCTTTTTAGCCTCCCTTGCCACCTGCCCTTGTGAGCGCCCTCCTTGCCCCCCCGCCCTACCCGTTTCGGCCGCCGCCAGCCCCTCCTTGGGCTCCGCCCGTTTCGGCCGCCGTCAACCCCTCCCTGGGCTCCACCCCGCCGCCTGCGTCCCTTCCTGGGCTCCGTCCCGTCACCTCCTCCTCCCCTGGGCCCGGTCGCCATACATCCTCCAACCCCCAACCCCCAGGCAAACCACACACACTCTACCCCTCCACACACACACACATGAACCCACCCCCGCACCCCCCCCCCCCCCCCCCCCCCCCCCCCCCCCCCCCAACACACCCACCCACCCACCCTCCAACCCCCATTCACACCCCCAATTCACCCACATTCCCATAAACCCCCCATTAGCCCCCAGTCACACACTTCCCTCCCCCAACACACACCCCATTCACCCCGACACCCCCATTCACATTATCCCCATTCCCACACCCCCACACCTCCCCCTCCTAAGCCCTTTTTCCCACCCACCCCCCCGCAGCGCAGAACCCGCCCCCTTCATTTGACAAACCACAAAAACAACTGCACCCCCTTCTAGGCTCCCTGTCACACGCAGGGTGTGCGTGCGCGTGGCTGTTCGCATGCATGTACGCGGGAGCGTGTTTGTTAGCGACTGTTCACGCGCGGGATGCGCGTTCCCCCTTGACCGTGCGGTGGTGTGCTGTAGCCAACCATTCACACGCAGTCCTTATCAGTTGTTCACATGCAGTCAGGTACTGCCCTTTTAATTTACAATCCTGCCAAACCCTAAAAACACATTTAAAAATTCAAAATTTCCTTAAAAATCAATTAAAAATAAAAAAATTGCAAAAAAATTTCTAAAAATTTCCCAATATTTCTACAAACAATTGACATATTTTTCCAAACTAAAATATTTAAAAAAAGTACAAAAAAATTTGAAAATTGAAATTCTTTTTCAAAACCATGACAAAAATGAAAAAAAAAAACCTAAAAAATTCATAATAATACCGAAATAATGTCTTTTTTTTTGAAAATTCTGCAAATTCTTTTGTATATTTTTCCAATATTTTCTCATTGAAAATGCGTTCCTTAATTGGCAAAAGTATTAATTGGAGCCAAAACCTTAATTAAAAAAAAAAACAAATTCAATGAAAAAATCGTTTTTAATCCCACAAATGAGCTGAAAAAAAAAAGAATTAAATCCAATCACCTTCTTTACACTTGATGCTCATGATTGGCTGCTGAAATTTCATGTCCACATCACTTAAAAAAAAAAACAAACAAACAATACAACCAAACCAAACTTAAAAAAAAAAAAACAAAAACAACCCATAAAACCAAACAATTATAATCTTAAATCCCAATCAATCCAAACCCCCAACATCTCCATTTTTTTTCTTTGGTCGCACGTCTCATTTGTTTTATTATTTCTTTTTGGTGAATGTGTTAGTTGTTTTTCCGTTTTCCTGTACGACAGGACGACTAGCCTTAGTCGGACTTTTGTCAGTTTTGTGGATTATCGGTGGATTGCGTCTCTCCTTTTTCGAGGCTGTCGTCTCAGACTTTGTAGACAGAACCACACATTGCCAGGTTTTTTCTCTTTTTCCCTCTCTCACGTTGCACCATAACACACATTTAAATTGTAATTAAAATCAATTGACCATTGCACATACACAAAATTAACAGACTACACTTCATAAAATTGTAATAAAACAAACCCAAACATTAATTGTAAAAGGAACCCCATTGTTGCACGAGCACCTTTGCACCATAACCTACTTAATTTTTGTAAATTAAAACCCATTCACCAATGCATACGCACACGCATTACAGACACCTTTAACTTGTAATAAAATGAACCCCCCGACGTCACGCATGCATGCATTCAAGTGCCACAGATCATGTAATTATAACAATGAACTGCATTAGTAGAGACCCAGTCAAGTAAAGTCGTGTCAATTCTGACAGGGGCTGGGTTACGTTTCCGACTCACCATGCATTAACGGATTAAACATTAATAATGAACTATGCTTAATTGATTATTTAAACAAAGTGAGTCGTTAGTTTCACCCATCCACTTCACCGCACTGTAGGACCCTGAACGTTTACGGGGATTGGGTTTTCTTGGTCAAAGATGTCGGTCATATTTGTTCATGTCTCTTTTACTAGTCCGAGTCTGTGATTCTGTTTGGAGTCTGGTCAGTGTCTGGGTTACGATATGTGTGACACTTTTGTTTTATTTTGTGTGCTTGATTACGGGGTTTTGGGTGCCTGTTTGTACTGCATATTCATGAAGCTTTCGGTTGCATATGTGCGTAGGTCATGTCGAATTTTCAGTAGGATGTGGTTTGCTCGGGGTGGTTTAGTCCAGTCAGTCTTGTCCTAAATCTTTCTCCTGTCGATGGTCTCAGTGGTGGTTTTGTTTGTGGGTTTTGCAGGTTTTCTCTTTGATTCCTAGTTTGTGAGTGTGGTTTTTGCTATAGTCTGAATGGCATCATCATCTTCTTCTTCCCCTCCGATTGTGGTACAACATGTTCCCCTCGCAGTCCATGATTATTCTCTCCTTCTAGAGCCGGATTGCATCCGACGTGCAGGCCTCAGACCATTTGTTGCCCTCACATTGCCGTCGGTAGATGAGAAGCTTTGTTACTCCTTCTTGGCTTCTTATAAAAACTAGTCTGGCCTAGTTTATAACCGTACCTTCTGCTTATCTACAGCTAATATCCATGAAGCGCTGTGCTTGCCCCTTTCTGCTTCCTTTGTGCCCAGCGGTAATAACCAGTTACTTACTGCTGAAGAGATAGTTACGCTCTTGAAGAAGGAAACTTCTACCCCCTTGCTTCTCAATCAACTTATTAACAGTTCAGGGGTCTCTATTGCTGCTATCTCTTCTCCAGTATGGAAGCCGTTGTGTCAGTTCCTCCAGGACCGATTTATGACGAGTAAGTCAGCTTCTAAGTATCTTTCCAAGGAACTGTTCACAGCTTCTGTGAAGATCCTAGAGGGTGCTAGGTTCAACTGGGCAAGCTTCTTACTCTCCAAGATGGATCAACATTTCCAGCGTGTACGGAAGGGCCAGATCATTAATGTTTCCTATGGTGCTTTCTTACAGCGCATTATCACTTTTGCACCTCCTCTTGGTGGTGTGCCAGTGCCTGATTCCGTTCCTTTACCGCCGTAGCCTCCACCATCAGTCCCTTCCCCTCCACCTATGCAACCAAATTCAGAAGATGAGGAGTCCCCTGTTATATTTTCTCGCAAGAAACGCCTTCGTACAAAGGGTCCTACCAGCCCTCTTGTACTTGCTTCCCCTGTACCCGCACCTGTTCCTGCTGTGTCTGGTAGTGCCCTTCTTTCGTCTCCTGTCCTAATTTATTTTTAGCCCAAAAGGAAGGACAAATTGATCAGCAGATGTCTTCATCCTTACATACTATATTATCTGGACCTACGCTTTCACAGCTAGTTTCAAATGTCCAGTCCACTCTGGAAACCTCCCTTACCTCTTGTCTTCAGACAATGTATACCAGTGTTTATACTTCCTCACAAGACAAGGTGGATTCCTTGACTAGTTAGTTGACTAAGGCACTGGAGGATTTGTCTGCAGAAAGGGCTACACTCGGTGATATTAATACTCAAATGACTATCCAAGAAGGCACATATTAGGAGAGCCACATCCTTAATGGATTCCCAGAAGGCAACTATCCAAGAGTTAGAATCTAAGGTTGCTAAGAAGGATGAATCCAAAAACCATCCATTTGATTCATCCTTCTTTGATGCCTACCATCGACGATCTGTTTTAGATCCCTCTTTTCCTAGCCTATTGTACTATCAACAAATGGCCCATCACTATGATGCTAATTTTTCCCTTTATCAATCCAATTCAGCAGCTATCTTACCTCTCCTTTTCCAACCTCAAGGTTTTCCTCAAATTCCAAATTTACCTATTGTTCTTTCATTGAAGATCGAGTCTTTTCCCTTCTCCGCCATGCCCTTCTCCATCTATCCATATACCTTCTACTTTTCCTGCTTATCAATCGACACCTTTCCTAACTGATTCGCTTAAATTTTCAGTCACTCCTTCTTTAGCTTATTCCTCATTTTATGATTTTTCCTATCCATCTCTTCATCCCCTTTTACTTATTCTACTTCCATCTCCTGCCACTTCTATTTCTCAACCCCCTCAGTTGGTTAGTGGGTACGAAGGATTTGATCAGCAGATTCCGAGAAGAAGAGGATGGAGCTCAACTGATTCTCTCATGGGACCACAAATTAATTGGCCATTAATTCCAGGGGACTGGACAACTGTTAGTCAAGCATACCAAAATTACCTCCATTTTTCTCAACAATATTCACAATCTCTAGATCCTTCAGTGAGATTGACATCCCATTTTGCTTGGTATCTAGCATATATACATAGGCATTCCCATTATGATCAAAAGGCCATTCCAAAGCTTTGTATGAATGTCAATGTGAATATTGATTCCCAACAGTTGGATGACCTATATTCAAAATCCTCCCAAGACATTTGTGGATGAGTCCTTATCCATGGATCATTTTCGAAATCATCAAGCCTTTAAGAGGGATCATCCTCATTGAACCTCTTATATCCTTTACAAAATTTTCATGACTTTTAATTGATTATCAGATGTGTTAATGAATAACGAAGTTTTCCTTTAGTAGTATTCTTTTCTAGTGATACAGGTGATAAGTTGGGGTTGTGATGGAGTGATTATTGAAGATACTAAAGAAGATTAAATTGAGCTCTTTACTGAACTTATATTCTTATTTTCCTTAGGTCGCGAGGACGCTTCCTTTCTAAGTGTGGGGATATATTGAGAGTGAAAAAAGACTGAATTTTTGACTGAATTTTGTTGTTTTTGAGGTCTGAATGGTTGATTTATTTATGGATTTAGAGTGATGTATGGTTATTAATGGAAGTGCTTGAGAGTGTTTTGGACGATATTGATTATGTTTGGAAGTTCATAATGATTTTTAGTGGAAATATGAAGCTTTGTGATGCTGATAGGTTCTGTCGAGGTTTTGACTAGTTCTAATACCTTCTGTATAGCCTCTGTTTTGTTCTAATTTTCTTCTGTATGAAGCATGGATTGATGATTGATAAAGGTTGAAATATTTTGAAAGCTTATTGAATATTTTTTGATAAGTTTGAAATGTTTTTAGTATGAGTTATGAGGATTTGATATTCTTTGATAACCTTCTGTAACCTTTTGTAGACCTTTTGTAGAGCCTCTGTCTCTGTTTTGTATCTGCTCTGTTCCTGTCCTATTCTATTCTGTAGATTGGATAAATAAGTTGGAACTGTATTTTACACTTTACCCATGTAGTGATGAAGCAAAGATCTATTATGCAGCCCTTCACCTTAAAGGATATGCCTACACTTGGTCTAGACACATGAAAAAGATTGGAGAAGAGTTTGTCACTTGGAAGGAATTCAAGAGTTCAATGCTTGATTTTTTTGTCTCTCCCATGGAAAAAGAGAAGTTGGAAAGGAGGTGGTATGATCTCAAATAAAGAGGAATGTTTGTTAGAGAGTACTTCAACATGTTTCTTAATTTATCAATATATGTGGAATGGATTTCAAATTTGGCAAATTTGAATAAATAGTGTACGGATATGACCTTCATCTTTGATCAGAGATTGGTTTTGTGAAGTCCAAGACCCTTCATGAGACCATATAGCTTGCTCAAAGACATAGGCGGAAATATAAGAGGGATGCAATGAGTTTTCATCCTCAAGATGTAGGCAATACTTCCTCAAAACAGTCTACAAGGTTAGGGTAGACTTTCATCCATTTAAGAGAAGGTTTTAGATTTAAAAATAGGGGATTAAGTAGCTATAGTAGTAATCATAGCAATGTACCTCCTTACCCCATAGCTTTTGCATCAAAACAGGGTGATATTTACATATTTACAACTGAAGCCAAAGGCAACTCTATGAAGGTTAAAAATGGTACAAAACTCACCACAAATAATAGCAATAGCACACTCTTATCTAATGCAAAACTTAGAGAGATGCATGCCAAGGGTTTGTGTTTTAAATGTGGAGGTCTCACGTTCATAAGAAAGTTGCAAAGCTTGGAATGCAAAGATTAGTATGCTAGTCAATATTGAAGATGTGGATAAACTTGAATCTCATGAAGGAAATTTGTCCCATATTGAAGCTAATCCAACAATGGAGAATACCAACTATGAGAATGCCAACTATGAAGAATTCTTTGATCCAATGGATGATTTTCCATTTGATCCGAGCATTAGTAATGGAGCGCATGTTTTCATGGATGGTACACATGGATATTATGGATGCGATGATTATTTCATGTTTACCTAATTGAACCTGGGGTAATTGTTTTCAATGACACTCATTTTCTCATGTCTACAATGAATATTTCATGTTCATTCTAAAGTGTATTCACCTCTCTCTCCAAAGAAGACAATGACTCTTCAAAATGGTGCACTTTATATAGTCACATGACAATGGATAGCTTGTTGTGTGAAATTTCTATCATGAATTAAATTGTCTTCTTGGCAAAAAATATTGAATTGTATGCCATATATGGGTTCCTTATGGTCTCTTCTTGACAATGATACTTCATTCATGTCAATTGGTCTTCTCTATCACAAGTTATGGGCAGTGTTTAGTGGCATCCATGTTTTTGACATTCTACAACAATTCACTAGATTCTCTTACTTGTTTTTACTTATTGAAAGAATTTTCTTCGACATGAAGAATTCTATTTTAGCATGGAATTATAATTCATCATGGGTTTATATGCCAATAGGGTATCCTTGAAATATTCATTGTAAATTCTTAAAAATTTTACAAGCTTTGAGGACAAAGCTTCTTTGGGGTGGTGGGGGGGGGGGGGGGTGGTGGCTTGTAGTAATTCAAATAAATGCATTGTAAAGTATATGTTTAGCATTATAATTAGGATGGAAGATAAAAGGTTTGAGCATGTAACATGTGCCATATTTGTGCCATTAATCTATTTCTCACTTGAGGATTCCTAGTTTTGGACCTTCCACCATAACAAAGGAGTGTGCACCTTAGTTTACTATAGAAAGAGGTGGGTATCTTACTACCATCCATATTTCTTCCATTGTATTTCTTCCACATGATAATTTGAGTAATAGCTATTGCCACTTGATTATGGATTTTGCAATATTTCATGGTTCGATCCAAGTATTTCTTATTTAAAAGAAATTTTATTTCTTACAATTCCACAAATAGTGTACACTTGTGCTCTAATACCCATTCATTATTCAAAAAAATAAATATCTTATTACCAAATTTTGCAAATCCCACAAGGTGTTAACCAAGATAGAAAATATTAATGTAGGAACACCTTCAAAATCTTTATTCTATAGAGTTTTAGAAGAAGAGTGCTTCCCATCTCCACCATTAACTAACACAAAGAATTTCCATAGCTAGTTCATCAAAAAGAGCAAGTGACAACAACAAATCTAGAGAAAAAAATATGCACTTACATTAAAGGAAGCTTAGATGTCCAATCAACATGAAGATGCTACCTATTGGATATTAATGACCAATGGCATGCATGTCTTGCTTTTTGTAAGACAATCGCAAAAAGCATGACCTATTGGATAATGATGGCCATGCATGTTTTTCTTTTTGCAAGTTAATTGCAAAAGAAAGAGTTGATCTAACATCTTTCCCTTCCCTTACCCACAAACATAGTGTCCTCTGTGTGTGTGTGTGTGTGTGTGTGTGTGTGTGTGTGTGTGTGTGCCCATCTTGGAGCCCCAAGAGGAACACCAAGGAAAAGGGAATTCTCTTGCAAGAAAATCTATCTTGTAACATCAACAAGCTTTCATTTCATTCCCTTGATCATCAAAACAAAGAAAACAACAATTCTTCACGTAGCATCATAGTAGATATCTCCCACGGATTTATCTTTAACAAACTTGATCATGTTCTTCATATTCTTCATATTCTTCATTAATAGACAAAGAGAACACAACTTTTTATGGAAAGAAAATCACATAGTATTCATATTCATTGTCTTCATAGTCTTCTCCCTCATAGAAAGATACAATGTTTCACATAGAATCGACTATCTCTTGTATATGATCTCTCTCACAATAGTATGCTCTCAATACTACATCATATACTCACTACAATCACTCAATAATAACTCTCAATAATCCTTCTTAGGTCGTGGATACACTTCCCAAAAGGTATGTCTGATATGAAGGGTCACTAGAGACTTCATAGTGTCCTGTGAGATCCGTCTTCTGTCACTGTCTTCTGTAACCTTTTGTAAATCTTCATCAGCTACTTCTTCACTTCTTTTGACTTGAATAGAGCTTCCATTCATCCTTTTCCTAATACAAAAACACTTCCCAAAACATCCATACATCCATCATAACACTCAACAGAAACAACAGAACAAAACCACAGAGTATTAGAGCAACATGACTACAGAGCTACAGAAGCACAGAAGCTACAGAACTTTACAGAAGATCAACAAAACCCATAAAAATAATAAAAACCAAAACAAAACCAATTCAATCTCTCATAAACCTTTTTACACATTTTCAATCATCTCTCAAAACATCCATTCAACCATCTCTACTACCAAAACAGAACCAAAACAGAACAAAATAGAACAAAATCAGGCCTTACAGAACCATACAGAGAAAATTACAGAATTCTTCAAAACAACATATTTCATTAAAAACCAACATAAACCCTTTCAAACATACTCAAACCACTCCAAACACTTCAAAACATCTTCAAACTCAAATAATAAACCACCAAAAACAACCATTCAGCAACAAAAACAACAAAAAAAAGCCCAAAAACCAATCATTTCCACACTCAACATATCCCCACACTTAATAAGGAAGTGTCCTTGCGACCTAAGGAAATGGAAGAATAAAAGCTCTATGATCTACTAGAAAGAATATTCAATTCAGCATAAATCACCCACTTGGATCACAACCCCAACATATCAGCTTCATAACCTGGATGTGAAACACATATGAAAGGAAAACCAATAACACAAAAAAAAAACCATTCCAATATGATAAAAACCAAAATAACTCAAACTATTAAAGGATATAAGAGTTCTGCATCTAAATCTGCAACTGTAACCATGTGATAACCAACTGCATCAATCTTCACAGCTTCATCTTCATCAACTCCACACAATTGAAAAAAAACATCACCCAATACAAAAAAAAAACCCATATCCAAATATAGTCTGAATGGCATGGATCCCCAAAATTGGAGAGCAAAAAGAAAATTTCCATTAATAAAGGAGGAATGATACAATGAGGAAAAAGCTCCATTGCTAAGTAGGATGAAGGTATTTCTTCTTAAACTGCATACTAAGCTTTAAACGCTCAAAAGCTTTACTCTCATCAACAAAATGCTGAGGCACATTCTGGAGGAACTGTAAGCAACACATCCTTTCCAGTAAGATGAGGAACCTGGTAGGGAAGGCCTGTGCAAAGTAGTATAGAACATCCATGTGAGCAACAGTCACATCTACATTTGGATTGATAAGCAACTAAGGGATACTCTTTCGAGTATTCAGCTTTGACTACTGATGCATGAAAGCAAGATACCAACAAAAATGAGCTGCAAGAAGGCGAACAGTGGTATCCTCAGAAGTAGCATGCACTTTGGCAAAATGAAGGTAAGAGTTCGAACATGCTGCAGATGTATCCCAAGACCTTGGAATGAGAGGCCAGTTAAATACCGGTCCTGTCACACAATCATGTAGTGTCCATTGTCTTCGACGGAGTATGTCACTGTCATATCCTGGAGTATCCAGCACTGACTGGGGAGGAAGATTGATATAATCAGATGAAGGGGGAAATGGAATAAGAGGAGAACATTGTAAAGGAGGATAAGATAAATCATAAAAGGAAGGCAAATGAAGGGATAAGGAAGATGGCAAAGATGGAGAATTCAATAAAAAAGGTACGAAGGGAATCCACTGAGAAAACATAAGGAATAGGAGGAACAGAGGGTGGAGGGTCAGAAGGTGTAGGTGATGATGTAGGATCAGCAATAAAAGGATATGTAGTAAAAATAGGGATATGAGGAAAGCCGGAAGGGGTAAAAGATAAAAGCGGAATGGTATCAGGACTTGAGGAAAGAAGGGAAATATAAAAAGGGAAATGATACGCCATAAGAGAATAATAAAGGAGATCACCAGGATCCAAAGGATAGATAGAACAATGAAAATTAAGGTCATGGAAAAAGGAATCAGTAAATAACGGATGATCAGTAACAATAAAGCTCAACAACTGAGATTGTAATGGCTGGATATCAGATTTATGAAAAACACTCCAAAGACGACGAGGTTCCAAAGCATCAGCCTCCAAAGGTGGATGCCAAGCATGTCCCTTACACCAAGACGTCTGCTCATGATAATACTTCAAACTATCTGCTAGCAGGAGTTCAACTGAGTGCACATACATGACTGCCTGTAAGATCACATCCCCCACATAAACATTCAAGTCCTCTTCATCAGGAATTTGCAGATGTCCGACAAGATACATGAAAGATAATAACTGAACCTCATGGGAAACTAACTCATCCACAAATCTATCAAAAACTGCTCTCAAGAGGTGATCAGATGTAATGATGGTATATAGCTATCCCAAAGGTAGTATGGCTTGGATATATTGTCCAACTATGGTATGATAGCATGTAAGCCTCTTTCAGTACCATTGGGGTAAATGTGAAGTTAAGTCCTGATGTTGGGGATGAGTTAAAAAATCCTACTATGTTTAGCAAGATAGTAGGAAGTTTGATTTACATGACTATCACAAGGCTAGACTTGAGCTATGTTGTTGGCCTTGTTAGTCAATTTATACAAATATCTAGAAAGTCTCGCTTGAATACAGTTAGATGCATACTGAGGTATGTAAAGTTCACTTTTCATTATGGAGTTTTTAAAAAGGTAGATAAGGATGTACATGTGTTTGGATAAGGAGATGCAGATTAGGCTGGAAACATATCAAAAAATTCATGTTTTTCCTTGGTAGTGGTACAATTACATAGAGCACGAAAAAGCAACCTACAGTTTCTTTATCGACGAGTATAGAGGTTGAGTATAGAGATGCTACTCTCGCAACATGTGAGGTGGTATGGGTACAAAAGTTATTGGGTGATTGGGATGTGCAGGGAGATGGTCCAGTTGTCATTCATAGTGACAATATGAGTAGTATACAGTTAGCTAGGAACCTAGTATTCCATGCTAGGACAAAACACATTGAGATACACTACCATTTTGTAAGAGAGAAGGTACTTGTAGGAGAGATTGACTTGTAGCACACAAGATCAAATAGCTGACATTTTTACAAAGACATTGGGTATAGAGAAGCTTCGAAAGTTTCAAAGCTTACTTGGAGTTGCAGAGATACAATTGAGCTTGAGGGGGAGTGTTAAGATGGAAAGCTCAATACATATGGACATTGATGATGAACCGCCCGATTAGATGGGTCAGCACATCTACACTTAGCATATTGGTGATCATTATGATCCTCACATGGCCACTAACATATCACTTATTATATTTAGTTTGTTGCACTGACATATCACTAGCATAGTTATAGTGCCAATCAATTAGTAGAGTCAATTATGTACTGCTTGACTTAGTAGGCCGCTTTTCTCTATGTTATATCTTATCTATATTTTGTGTACATTGTATTGTGACAGGAAGAAGAAGAAATACCAAGCAAGAAAACATTTTGGTGTCCATCTCTCTTCTTGTGTTGAGTTTCCTCTTATGTGTATGGTATGTATTTGATACATCATTTCAAGCAAGTCCCCCCACCACATGATCCTTGACAGAGGAGAGAGGTGAAGAAACCAAGAGAGCATACATAGAGGCAATGGAGACTTGAGCACATAGAAAGATAGGGTATATCTAGCATAGCTCTTCCAGATCCTTCATCTCAAATTTAGTCTTGAGAAGACCCTTCACATTGTCAACCTCTATCTCACTATCACCCACAATGATAAAATCATCCACATATATAGTAATGACCACAATTGTCAAGTGCCTACCTAACAATTCCCTGACATCATGTTTTAGTGGTTCATCAAGGAACTATCCTAGATGGCTTTGCCCAGCACTCATAAGAATGCATGGGGTCTATCGTCTAGGTTTCCTAGAGTCCACCTCGTAAGGGAAGGTACCGACCATTCCCCACGATGATCAACCTGCAAGCTCGGGGTCCTAATTTGACAATTGAGGCCGCGATGCATCACCTAGCTCCATCGAAGGTATCCCACAAGGGCTTCTTGTCCAACTAGAGTGATTGTAGTTATCCTTGGTTCATGGAGTGCAATACTTTTTTCTAGCAAAATATGGTTAGGATTCAAGGAACATTAATGGAGTTCTGGCACAACCGCCACACCTTTCCCCTAAGATAATTACTGATCAAGGTTTTAAGACTTGACCCTAGGTAACTCACTCAAGGATCTTGCTCACTTGCTTCCCACAAATGGTGTCCTTTAGTTTTCTAATTACCTATCACATTAAGTTATGCCATATGAAAGCAGCTTTGTTAATTAACCCATTATCACATGTTCCTTTGCATAATTTTACGGCACAACACAAAGACAGAGAAAACAATATTTTGGAAAAACATATTTCGCAAAGTTATTTACAATTATTTTTTCCTTCTACCTATGCAAAAGATAAACTTCTGTTCACTAGAAAATCCCTTCTGTCTGTGCGGAAGAAAACAAACCCTCCAATATTTCCATCCCTTCACTAGTACTGGGGACTCCAGGATCCCATCCTAATTTGTATGAGAGTCAAGTAGTTCCTAGAGGAGTGATCGAGAGATTTACGGCAAAAGCCCCCTGGCACTCCTGCCTCCTCCTGCCTAATATTCCTCATCGAGCGACCTCTTGATGTTAGGGCCACGGTCCAAAGCTCCTCACAACAGTACAAAATAATCCCCCTTAGATTAGGGTTCTACGTCTAGCCGTGGGGGAGGCATAGCGTGATCTTTACTTTGATTATCCTAATTATATATTTATAATCACATCTAACTACTGCAAGCACAATCAATCTTTCCTATGCAACCATCAATGCATGCACAAATCAAAAAAGAAACAACAAGTGTTTTCAGCATAGGAAGCTGCCCCACCCAAATCTAGGGTTTCTCTTTTAAGGTCCCACCTTAACCTTAGGGTTTTGCTTTCTACTTGTAGCTCTTTTTTGGGATCCGCAAGTTATTTCACGAATCTGAAGTCTAGTTTATCCTTATGAAAACTTTAGTATTTCTGCCCTAAAAGATAATATGGGCATTTATACCTATGGGCAGGCAATTCATACACTGCCATGCCCTAACCTGTGCTTAGCAAGATTTCAAATACTTTTTCAAGTCTATTTAGACTTTAGAATTTGTATCGACAAATTCTTATCAATGTCCAACAAGTCCTAATACAGACTTCCAATATTTATTTAATTTCCTGATACTGATAGTTTCAGGATTATCAAGTATTTCATAGTTGTTTTTACTTCAACATTCTCAATATTTTAGGTAAGGTTTTCTCACTGACTCATACATGGGTCAACTCATAATATTGACATTCTCGCCAATATAATCATTAATATTAACATTGCGTGCATTTTCACTAAGAAAATAATTTTTATTTTATTCTACTCATATTCTATGGTTTAATCAACGATGTCCGTCCATTTGTCGAACTTTCAACGTTATCTAGAAAGATCAATTTTCATTTAGCTATGTTCTAAGTACAATGCTCATGGTTTTCCTGAAAATTTTATTCTAGTCAATGTAAAAATCATAAGTGTAATTTCTCTCTCATCTTTCAGATATCAAATTGTGTTACTACGCACCTAATTTATGCGCATCTAGTATATATTTTCCTATACAAATTTCTATTGATTTAATGCATTGATTATTTCATGATATTATCTAAATAATTTTTATAAATTATTATAAAACTCATATGTATTTTTTAATCATTAGCAAAATGAAATAGAGATAGTCACTTTCAGGGGAATAAAATATTCCCTTCCCTAATACTGTCTACCTTTTTTCAGTTATTATGATCACACACGTCATTAATAAAATAGCAATAAATATAATGAAATAAACCATAATTACAATATTTTCTTAATGATAGGCATATAATCCTTTTCCAAGTGAAAGAGTATTTTTACTAAATAGTTAATTATTATATTACTTAGGCTATTTTTCTAAGTGACAGTTCATATCCATTTTCTTTAGAATACATTTGTAATCATTTAAAGCCAAATATAGCAATAATCTTATAAAATAGTTTTTTTTTCAAATAGATGAGATGTTACCTCTCTCAGTTTGTTTTAGAGGGGTTTCACCAATTCCTACCGTGTCATTTTCTCCATCGGCCGTGTTCTTTGCTTCCCTTGCTTCAAATGGGATTTTTGAATTTCTATGACCTCATGGAGCCATGGATGTCAGGTGAAATTGACATGGTAGTTCAAGGAGAGTTGTTGGTCGTATAGAAAAAATTTGCTAGTGTTTTGTTTAGTGATATGGCTGTATGGGAGGAATGCATAACAGGGGGTAGAGAAAATGGAAATGAGATAGAAGAATGGTATTTTCCTCCTTCAAGGCTGAAGCTAGAATGGAAAAGAGAAGTAGATAAAATTTCCATCATCAGGAGGTCTTCCTTCTTGCTTTCTTTGTGAAGGAGAGGGGGTGTACTTATACCATGAGGGGGAGCATGCTTCGACTCATTCTTTTGGCTACTTGTCAAGAGCTAAGTAAGCTTTATAAAAAATGCTCTTTGATTGCCTACCTGTTAGATGGTGGAATGGGGGTGCTTTTAAAATGCTTTCTCTCCCTCCAGGTGTCAAAAACGTCATGATTTTTTGCCTATTTTTTAAAAAACTCTTTTTTCCTTCAAAATGACTTCATATGGTAGTTTTTGGCCAAGTTACCTTATGACTTATCTAGTTTATAAAGTCATGCCATACTCTTTGATACTTAACTTAATATCATGCTTGTTCTTGCGTGTTCTTTGTTTGTTGATTAAGGCTTTTGCAATTTGTCTTGCAGTTACAAAATCAATGTGAGCTTTGACGCATTAAATGAAATTAGGAACGCTAAATCAAATATAATGCGGAAAAATTTATGATCAAGTCATTGTAATATTATTTACAAGGTGTCTTTGCTTCTTATTGGCTAGGAACATTCAGGTATCTTCTTGTGTTGGATTGTGGAATTGATTTAATGCAAGACTCGGTATTAAAAAATTACATGCGGCCACTTATGTGATAACTCGACGAGTAATTTTTAAAACATTTCAAACCCGAATTCGTTTCTTGATATGAAGTGTTATGGCGGGAATATTACAACAATACTTGCATCACTCTCACAAACATTGAGTGAGTAATTAGCCTATGCCTCTATGAAATCCAATGCTAATAAGGTATTCTATAATGGTATCATACCATTCCTTGGGTGCTTGCTTCAACCATATAAGGCCTTACAAAGCCTACATACATAATCTGGATGACTCTCATCTATATAACTAGATGGCTGCTTCGCATAAAGTTCATATTGCAACTCCCACTATAAGAAGGTATTCTTTACATCCATTTGATGCATGATCCAACCCTTTGATGTAGCCACTACTATGGTAGTTCTTATAGTGGCCATTTTATCTACTAGAGTAAAAGTCTCCTCATAATTGATGCCATGAGTCTACGTATACCCTTTGGCAATTAGTCGTGCCTTATAGTGCTCAATAAATCTATTTGACTTATGCTTGATCTTATAAATCCATTTGCAGTAGTAAGTAGCTTTCTTTCCTTCAAGTAAAGATACCAACTCCCATGTGTCATTATCCTTAAGTAAAGCCATTTCTTCATCCATAGTAGGATCCCAATGCTCATTACCCAGTGCATCCTCAAAAAAAGTAGATTCCATATCTTGCACAATCTTAGCCATATAGGCATAGTGATGAGCTATGTAGCTATCATATGTCAATCGTTGCATTAGTTTTCTCACTCTACTTTGAATTGCATTGACCTAGATCACTACTAGATGCTTTAGCATCCTCTTGTGCCTTTTGCACACTAGGTGTTTTAATAGACATAATCCCAAAATTTTCATCCAAGCTCTACTACTTTGATCTATCTGAATGAGCATCGACATGAGAGAAATCTGATGATACATCTATCATAATAGGTGAGTCCCCTACTCTCTTTACCTCTTTTTGACATTTGTGATGTACTTGGTGGAGTAATGTGTGACCTCAATTTGCCACTCCAAGGTCTTTTAATAGAATCATGACTAGGAGACTCTTGTGATCCACTCAATGTCTACGACTACTGACCTATTTTCTACAATGCCACACTCTCATGCTCATCAATCCCAATTTCATTCCATGCATTCTTGTACCAACTACTCATTTCCTAAAAAATAACATCCTTGCCAACTCTCAATTCATGTGTAGCAAGGTTACACCATCGATATTGCTTTTACTCAAGATAATATCCGATAAATGCATATTTTTTTGCTTTGGAATCCAATTTACTACACAACTCATTAGGAATATGCATGTAAGAAATATATCCAAATACTTTTAGATGGATTAGATTTCACTCTCTACTCATAAACTTCTCTTCGAGTATCATACCATGTACAATAATAGTGGGTGTCTTGTTCATAATGTATATAGCATTAGCAATTGCTTCAATCTAATGATAATGAGGCAAGTCTCTTTTTGACATCAATGTATAAGCCACCTCTATAATATGTCTCTTTTTTGGCTCTCTCCACCAAATCCTTAGAGCTTTTAAAATGAGTGAATACCTCACTTTTCTCATGTATAAAGTAAACCTATACTTTGCGAGTATGATCATTAATGAAGGAAACATAATACTTGCAACTACTCAAAGTTGTAGTCTTTATAGGATCCCATACATCAGAATGTATCAATTCAAGTGACTTCTTGCATACATGATTTTCACGTGGAAATGCATGTCTTTCTTACGTTCTAAATTGACATGCTTCACATACTTTATGCATCGCATCAACCCTAAACTTGGGTAAGCCACCCACAATCTATTTTGATTACATGCCTTTTAGCCACCCACTGCACATTCACATGACCAATTCTATTATGCCGAATTTCAATATTATCCATAGCACTTGAACCTTGTGCAAACATGACAGCATGTATTTCAAATAGACTTACATCAAGAGTAAACAATTTGGTAGGATATTTTCCTTTTACAATCAACCTACAACAATCATTTTTAGTATTTTCTACATAACAACCATCAAATGTGAACCAAACCTGCAATCCAAATCCTACCATTTGAACAACAGAAACCATATTTTTAGTAATATTTGGTATATGTAGCACATCAACCAAGTATTTAGTATTATCATCTTGCATGCTTATAGGAACATTTCCAATATGAGTAATCGGTCACTTGGAGACTCTAGACTGGGTATCTCTTTAAACCACTCTTCTTGTGAGAAGTCGTGTAGGCATAAAGTACTGCTTAACGAACAACTCTTCACTTTTGTCATCATTGTTTCTGCATTGGATGCATAATTTCCTTGCTGATTTTTTCCAAATCTAATTTTAGCCTTATTTTTGAAGCATTTTTTAGAATTGTGGCCTATCTGACCACAATGCTAGCACTCCTTACTATCACCAAAATTCTATTGCCTTTGAGAATCTACAACTTAGCTTCTTTGACTCCCCCTTCTTTGGGATTGCAACTATCACACTGATAGATCCAAGAGCCTCTAGAATACTCTAGATATTTAAGGCATAATGAGTAATGGAGAGGTTTTATTTTTTCACTTGGTTTAGCTTTAAACTTGAGTTGCAACTTTTCTAGCCTTTGTGTTTCCTTTGATCAACCTTGCTAGATTCTTCCATGCAATTGTAAGGGTATCAGATTCTTACAAATAGCCCATCGTGTTGTTTGTGACACTAATAGACAGCTAATGAAAACAAACAAGAGGGGAGAGAGGTGAAGCACCCAAGAGCATATATACACAAAAGCAATGGAGACTTGAGAACATAGAGAGATAGGGCTGAAATCTTATCCTTCTTCATACAAAATTACTAAGTTTACAATATGATAAAAGACTAATACGAAAGTACCACAATGTATGTACATGTGGTCATCAGTTGTGAACCTACTAAGGAAAGAAGAGATAGCACAATGAATGTACCATAACCAAGAATGGACTATGTGAGCATAGTCCAATTACAGAGTCACTGGCGTATCCTCATGTCGGTCACCTAATATGCTAGTGAATAATATCTTGCCACATCACCAAGGCACATAGTGGATGCTCGCTTATGTAGAGCTTGACATATCAACACTTTTCCTCAAGCTTAGCATGAGCTTGTGAGCTCCAAGTATAGTCTTGAAGTGTTGAAGCTTCTCAAATCCCAAGGCCTTGGTGAAAATGCCGACAACTTGATAATTTGTACTGACATAAACCAAGTCAATATCACCTGCTAGAACTCTCTTCCAAATGAGATAGTAATGAACCTCTATGTGTTTGGTCTGTGATGATACATTGGGTTTCTATTTAATTGAATGCTGCAATACCTCTATATTCTACCTCTCTACTAAACAAGGCAACAATCAACTATTTCTTGTTGCTCAAAGTAACAATAACACTCCTAAAGAAAAACACAAAACCACATGTAGATCTCTTGTCTAAAATACTACCAGCCCAATGTGCATTTGTGTAACCATGCAAATCCAATGATACAAGTATACCATATAAGAAGGTATAGTCTAATTTAGACTTAACATAGTGCAATATGCACCACAATGCATCCAAATAAGGCTTCCATGGAAGTTTCATAAATTGAATCTCCAAACCAACTATCTAGTTTACGTCTAGCCTAGTGATTATCAAACAAATAAGGCTACCCATAATCTTCTGATACATAGTGACATCCTCAATCAGGTCACCCTCATGTGAACTAAGCTTAGCACTAACATCCAAATGCATATAAATAGGCTTGTAATCAACCATACTATACTTCAACATATCCAATGCATATTGTCTCTGTGACAACCATGTATCCTTTGAGTCTTAATTGTCTCTATGCTGAAAAATAGTGTAGTTGTCCCAAATCTTTCATCTCAAATTCAACCTTGAGAAGACTTCACATTGTCAATATTTATCTCAATATTACCCACAATGATCAAATCATCCACATATATAGTATTAACCACAATACTTGCATCACTCTTACATACGTAGAGTAAGTGATTAACCTATGCTATATGAAATCCAATGCTAACAAGATATTCTACAATCTTATCATTCTATGCCCTAGGTACTTTCTTTAACCCATACAAGGCCTTACGAAGCTAGCATACATAATTTAGATGATTTTGATTCACATAACCGGGTGGCTTCTCCACATAAACTTCCTCTTGTAACTCTCCCTACAAGAAAGCATTCTTAACATCAATTTGATGCATGATCCAACCTTTTGATGGAGCCACTACTATGATAGCTCTTATAGTGGCCATTCCAATGGATCAAAGGTATCCTCATAATCAATGCCATGAGTCTATGTATACCCTTTGGTAATCAGCCATGCCTTATAGTGCTTAATAAATCCATTTAACTTATGCTTAACCTTGTAAACCCATTTGCAACCAGTAGCTTTCTTGTCTTTAGGCAAGGGCACCAACTCCCATGTGTCATTCTCCATAATCATAGCCAATTATTCATTTGTATTATGATCCATCCATTACATCCTCAAAATAAGTAATTTCCACATCCTCTATAATCTTAGCCATGTATGCATAGTGATGAGCTATATAGCTATCATATGTTAATAATTGCATTGGATTTCTCAACCTACTTGACTTGCATGGACCTAGATCACTACTAGGTGCTTTAGCATCCTCTTATGCCCTTCACACACCAAGTGTTTTAATAGATAGAATCCTAAACTCCTCATCTAAGCTCTACTTAGAGCCATTAGACTCAACATCAACATGAGAGAACCTTGATGATACATCTATCACAATAGGCGAGTCCCTAACTTTCTCAGAGCAATACATCCAAATACTTTTAGATGGAAAAAACATTGGCTTTCTACTTGTAAAATTCTCTTCATGTGTGATACGATGTACGACAAGAGTGGGCATCCTATTCATAATGTATATATCAGAGCAACTACTTTAACCCAATACTAATGAGGCAAGTTTCTTTTTGTAATATTTCCACACAAAATATTAATGATTTTAGACCCCACACACCCTGTGCAAGAGCAATTTCAAGTGACCTCCCTAGACAAAAAGACCCTGGGCTAAGTGCTTACTTTGCGTGTATCAACGAACTCCAGCCCGCGTCACGTATGGAAGACTGTGGCTAAAAACCCGTAGCTCCCACGAGAACACCCCTTTCAAGGGGAAAAAAAGGGGATAATGGATAAATCTTGGTAAAATTTTTTATAATAATTCCCTCCCCCTCAGTTGATGCATGGCAGGGAGAGGGAGTATGGAGGGAGCGTGAGAGGACCTTGAGTGGTGGAGAGCATGGGGGAGGGAGGAGGCATGTAGCTAGCCACGTGTGACTATCTCCACCCCTTTATTCTATATGACCCCCCCCCCCCTCTGAAGCTTGGGGAGAGGAGAGAGAGAGAAGATCGTGCCATTGCTGCCGCCCACCAATCGTCATCACAACGCTTGCAATGCCACCATCATCGTCATAATCACCATCATCATCGTCTTCATCGTCATCAGCATCACCTCCCTCATCATTCTCCCAATCATCCATTTTCTCTCTCCACGTCATTCTGTGGCAGAATCATTAGAAGCTTCTATTAGAAGCTTCCAATAAAGGCTTTCATAAGCCTTGTTCTCACTGTGCCCCCGGGTTTTTTTAAATTCGTGTTTCCCAAGGCCCAACTCTTGTGCTGCGAGGGAGATCTCGAACAGAAAGCGAGTTCGGAAATCGAATAAAGGGAAAGGACCAGTTTGCTGATTCGAGGATCTATGTCATCAATGGCTCCTAAGCAAAAGACGCGAGGAGCACACGCGAGAGCTTCCAACTCGAGTTCATGCGTGGACAACACTCGGAGTCCTAATTCCTAGGTTCCATTAATAAACCCGCATGAAAAGAATGCATTTAAGCATGTTTAATTTTCATAGGGAAGTTATAAATGCATTTATTCATTCGATATACAAAGTTTAGTGCATGTCGAATATTTGAAATCACTTGCACTCTCATGGACAAGAGTAGTTGCAATCTTCTTGAACGTATAATGCACAACTTAGAAGATGATATCGTGCTAAGATCGCGTCCTTGTTGCATCTCGCAAAGTATAGAGCTTATGTCGCATGATGCACTTATGAAGTAAATTCATGGTTGTGGTTCATATAGAGGATAATCTTAGACGCCCATTGAATGATGTCCAAATCGTCGCAATGTATGGAAAGGAATTACGAACTTTGCAAATTGCATGCAAAGATGGTTGCATTTTAGAATGGGTTAAGTGCTAAAGGAAGGATTAATTTAATGTTGGACTCATGGTATTCGCTCATGCATGGAGTCCTTCTATCAAAGTTTGAATGCATCTTCATTGAAAATATTAAAGCTTTGATTTTGTTGTATCATTATAGTTTAGGGCGAGGGAAAGAAATGATCATTGTAAATCTTATAGTTGCATTGAAGGAAAAGGTTTATAGTCTTGAAATCGCACGTTTGCATGAAATGATACATCGCATACATCTTGCATTTTTCTTACATTTTTAGGGAAAAGCACTTGCTACTTAGAAGGAGGATTTGCATCTTTGAAAAGGATGATCGTCTCTAATCATGGGTTAGTTAAAATCAACTAAGTAATTTGCATATAGTTGAGTTGCTCACATGAAAATCATAAAGGTGCGATTAGATTGCACATGACAATCACCTCAAGTGCTAGGTAGGGTTAAGTTATGTTAAAATTCTGCCTAGTATCGTAGTTGGGATGCCGAGTCAAGACTTTCAATCCTAAAGGTCCTACCCACATTCACGGAATGTTAGAGTTAGCTAAACGCCCATGCAAGAATGATCTAGGGTTCTCACCCTAAGGATCAATTGTCCAAATTTCAAACCTTCGTATGAACTTAGGACCCTAGGGCCAAAGCGTTATCGGCCTAGTAGGGTTAGGGTTGGGTTGGGTCAAGAGGACTCCCAAACCCTACATCTTGACCCAGGAATATCGTGTGATGGGAGAAATAATCCCACAAGTCAGGCGCGACACCTATCTTGTGCAACAAGTTGCAGCGTCGCATGGTTTTGTGTCTAAACCACAAAATAGTATTGCCACTCCTTAGAACAAGGGTTGGCAGGTTCTAAGTACAAGTCTAATTTTCTAGAGGATGAGTAGACATCCTGCTACATCAACCTTCTTTGAGGTTGATTTGCCAAGTTAGGGTAATTATGAATTGCCTAGCAAGCAATTGACCAATCAAGTGAGGACAATGGGGTTGTCCAAGATTTATTCATCTTAATATAAGGAAATCTAAGGTATTGATAATTTGGGTTAATAGGGTATAAACCCTAACCCAGGGAAGAAGGGGTAAACAAGCAACTCAGCTTACGAAACCCTTGGGATCTTGTCAAGTCGCAATTGATCCTGGACCGAATGCTGGATGAGGATTCACACCTTAGCAGTTGGCCGTACAAATGACGAGTGGAATGATTGTGATTGTGTACTTAGGAGTATTGTTTGTTCTTCTTTGCTCAAGGAACTAATGCTAGAAAATATAACTAATGCTTCAGGTTGAAAGCCTGGAGGGAGAGGCAGTATCAGTTACCCCCAACTGTCTGCCTGGCCCTATCCAAGGGGGTTGTTAGCCACATCAAGTACATGGATTGAACCCGCTGCGGGGGGTCTCTCCGTGGGTGCTACTTGGAGCAAGAGGACGCTTGGGTGCCAGGAGGGGGATCTGGCCGTAAATCCCTTGCCTCCGGACCCTACACAAGATGCCGACGTGACTCGAGATGGGATCTCGAGGCCCGCATACTAGTCTACCGGTGGAAACTTGGAATAGCGATCCTTGAGGATTGCTGGAATTGCCTTCGGGCGGATTATGGAATTGCCTTCAGGCGGATTATGGAATTGTCTTCGGGTTGGATTATATGATGTATTCCAAAGATTGATAAATAAGGTCAATTGTTGAAAAGGAACTTGCTTGACATTGTTTTTCTATGTCAGTGCTTAAGTTACGTGAAGGAACCAGTGATTAATGAGCTAATTAAGGAAGCTGTTTTTGCTTGTCAAACTAAATGTTGTAGGTAATTAGACAACTAAAGCAACTTGAGGAAAGTGCGGTGGATGTGACCATGGGCGTCCTACGGAAGGGTGGTCCTGGTTGGCCGGGAACTTTTCTCAACGAATTAACAGCAAGGTAACAGTAACCTAGAATCTAGGGAGCTAGAGTCCCAATTTATACTGTTTTAGTGGAATGGAATGGGACTATGCCTTATGGGCAGAGAGGTTGAGCTTCGCATCCCTCTCATTTCCCATTCTCCTTGAACCAAGTGCAGTGTAAATCCACTTCGACCCTGACGCTTCTGCATAAAGTAGTTTGCCTGGGCTCGACGCTAGTTGCCTCCGAGGAACTTGACCATTAGGGAAACCCTGATTCAGGTCGATCCTAAGTGGGAATGGATGGAATGCTTCCACTTCGTGGCAGACTCGAGATCGCAAACCCCATGACATTCCATGGGAGTGCTAGGCAGCGCTTTCTGGACTATGTGTCCTACAAGTGGATAGGTGGACACGTTACAGTTGGTATCAGAGCGAACCAACGAGGATCTAATATTTTCAAGGAAACTTAATGAGGAGAAGTAGAGCAAATGTTGCTGTTAAGAACATTTTCTTACTTACTTATCAATGCTGGCCTGCAGAGTCGCAAAGCATGGAATAAATTCTTTGTATTCCAAGTTATGTTTATGACTGCGATGCGTGCCTCGGATTATCGACGGAGGCTAGATATGATGAATAACCTAGACCGCATCTACAATCCTTCACCCCTGTACATGAACGGAGATGGACGGGTGATTCAAGAATTTATTATATAGCTGCCCACCAACTTGCGTACCTTCGGACCAACTTGAAGAGAATCAAGTGGATGGAGGACTTAAAGATCGTGAAGCTGTTCATCTTTGTTGAGGCTCACGCAGACACAACCCTACATGTTGGTGGTTGAAGGGTTAAGTAGAATGAGAGTGGAGTTTTGATGCCAAGAAGTGCTTAAAAATAGCTAAAAATTATGAATATCAAGGGAAAAATATTCGACATCGAAGGCGGCGGCTCCTAGGACAATTTTAAGCGTCGAGTGCTTTAAAGATGCCCTTGCGACACTTCTAGATTTTTAGTAATTTTTCTATGCACCTGTGTGAGTTAGGGAAGCTGACGGCCAGTGTGGGATGCCAAGACGGACGCCCAAGATTTTTCGGATTGCAAATTAGACACCGGACACGAGAGGTGCCAAAATTTGGCCAAATTTGAAAAGGCATGAATCTTGTGGCTAGTGGGGGGTGCCCTTTGGAACCCCCCAACTCCCCATTTTCATTAACGTGTATGGTGGCACGTCGTGGATCAGACCAGTGGCGGAAAATTGACGCCCCCCCCCCCCCCCCCCCCCCCCCCCCCCCCCCCAAAATCGATTTGGTGGCTGCACATAAGCCATATCAATGATGCTACAGGGCTGATGGACAAGTCCTTCACTTCGTATCGCTGGTCTTTGCACAGAGAATGATGGCCTAGTTGGAGAGAGAGAAAATCAGTCTTTCTCTCTCCTCCCTCTCTCTCCTCTAAGGGGTGGTGCACGCAAGAAGAAGAAAGAAGAAGAAGAAATGGCGGATGCTCGTCCGGCAAAGATCGGATTGCTCCGTGGATGAAGAGGGGCTGGAGACCGCAATGTGGGGTCGTGTTGAGCATTAAATGCATGCTGGAAATCAGTCCCGTAATCAAGTCCAAGAAATCGAGACCTGAAAATAAGCGGTAATGCTATTTTTATGAAGAAAAATGATATTTTTATGTTATTTGCTTTATGAAATCTTGTTCATATGGGGTGAAAGTTCTTTATGACATTGTTTGCCATGGTTTTGATCAGTTTATGCTCTGAAAATCAGAAAATATAAGGCTACATGGCCGGAATTAGTGTTAAAATGCATGAAAACAAGTGTTTTAAGGGTAAAATTGGGGCTTTTGCTATATAAATGAGAAATATGATATGTCACACCAACTAAATCTGAGTTTTTGCTATCAATGAATTTAAGGGCCACAGCCCACAATCAAATTTCATTTTTAGTAATTATTTATTAAAGAAAAATAGGAAAAAAATGCCAAAAAATAGAAAAAATGGGTTAAAAATTAGGAAAAAATAGAAAATGGGCTGAGGAAAATTATATCTATGTTCGTGTAATGTATGATGATGGCAAAGCATGAGGTTGGCCTTGCTTTGTCCCCCTTTCTATATTTGGTGCGTATTTATCGTTCTTTTAAAAGGAAAAAATGCATAGAAACCCTATCTAACTGATCAATGATGCAAAATGCTAAGAGTTGGATGAAAAGGGCCCGAAACATTGAAAGATAAGAAAAGATTTGATTTATGCATTGCACTTGGCAAATAGGAAACGGTTTAAATAAAGAGGATGGTAGCATGAGCATATGGCTCGGTGCATCCTTTCAACGCAGCACACGTTAGTAAAATTCATGGAAAGAATGCTTTATGCACCATACAGCACGATGCTGATCTTTCTTTTGTCTGAGCACATATCCATACACAATTTGCATTAAGCATAATAATTAAAAGGTATCAGAAAAATCTCCTGGATGCATGGCACCTGTCTTCCTTAGGTTGTGACCAACGATGAGCATGAGAGGATATCCCAAGCTGTAGGTTAGTCGTTGGGTCCTAAAGGGAAATTGTTGTGAGGAATGGTACATCCTGGAACGTAAAATATTGGTACCTTGAGAGGAGTTTGTGCTCGTTTGTGTTATATATTTAGCAGTGCATCAAAGGGCCAATCCCTGCGATGTAGGAGAGCTGTAGTGGAGCTCCGACTATTAGTCGGTGGAGTGCCTCCTATATGTGTGTGATGAGGCATTATGCATATGTACTTTGGGATCTCTCTCTAAGGAGTTTAAGGGAAATGTTGGACTATAAACTATAAACGCAGGATTTAAGCTTTAGGGCAGTTTGTCCTTTAGCATTAGATTGACGCTCCTAGTCCACGAGGCTGTGAGGGTGTTTGTGTGTCATGAGCATGAGGTCCGGCTAGTGCTATAGCCAGTGCCAGCCCATTTCAGGTCCCATCAGTGGTGCGTCTGTCAGGAGCCACTTATAAGTGGTGGTTTTCGGATCTAGGGTTTCTAGGGACCAAAAGAAAGTTGGTTTATGTCCTCTGACAAGGACCGTCAAGCCGAAATTCAGAAAGCAGAACGTGCTGAAAGGGCTAGACGGCGGTTAGAGATCGTAAGCCGTTATTCTCCTCAAAGGAGTAGCCCAGTACGTATACGAAGCAGTGGTCTTAGTAACCCAACTGCTCCACATATTCTGTTAGGTGCAGGAGGAAGCGTAAATTCTTCCTTTCCTCCACCAAGTCTACCCACTTCAAGTGGGGGTGTGAATCCGTCAGTTCAAGCTCCTACTGCTAATCCGATTGTCACCATGGCACAACCTATTGCAATTCCCGCAGGGACGCCGGATTTACTAGCCTTAGGAGTTCCCTTGCCCATTTTTAATGGGTTAGTAGAAGAGGATGCAGAATTTCACATTTGTGAATTTCAAAGATTGATGTTCAATTATTGCATCCAAGAGGAGGGACATCTCATGATGTTCTTCAATATGATGTTAAAAGAAAGGGCTGCGGTATGGTATCATAGCATAGAGTCTGGAACCATAACCACCATTGATCAATTCTATGCAGCTTTTCGAGCGGAATATGCCCCTGAAAGAGGTGGCCAATATTGGTTGCGGGTCTTGAATGTAACACGCCAAGATCCTCGCGAGAATGTGAAAGCATATGCCAAGAAGTTGAAGGAAGTATTTCGTAAGTTGCAAACTTACATTCCCATTCCGCCGGCTACCCAATTGCAATACTTTTTGCATGGGTTGGATTTTAATATCCAAGTACAATTGAGTAGTGTGGCCTTGGCAAACATAGACACCGCTATTACGTGGGCAGAGGGAGTAGAAGCACGATTATAAACGGCCTACTCCTCTCGAATGAATGTTAATGGGGGTTTAGTACCTAGCGGCAATCCATCATTGACGAATGGAAGTCAAGGGATGCCTATGACTAACCCTATTGGGAGAGGGAGTATGGTTTCGAATGTACCTTTACTGCCAGCTCCTCCCAGTGTGACTATGCCTATGGCAAGTTAGTTGGCTCCACCAAATGTTGGAGGCCAAGTTTCAAATCCTAATGTTGTTCATGTGGGTCAACAGCCAATGCCAAATCAGATTGTTAGGCCAATGGAACGATGGGTCGACGATCGAGGCTACGAGTCGAGTGCATCTAATGTCCTTGGCAAAGTTAAGGACATGATGAAGCATTATACCGATATGATTTCCGAACAATATCGACAAATAGCCGTCGACGTTAATTTCTTGAAAAAGCAACAAAATTTGATAGGGAGTCGATGCCCTAAAGAGGGTGGACCCTCTAGATTCAGTTGTAAGTAGTGTGGTGGACAGCACTTCCCCAGAAACTATCCAAATGTGAAATGTGACATTTGTGGGAAGTCGGGCCATTTAGCTGCTACATGTTGGAGTAATATTAGTTCTCTCCAGCAAGGGAGTAAACAACCGGGCCCAGTGAATCATAGAGTGCAAGGAAATAACTTGCAGCAGCAGAATGATGCACCAAGACAAATATTGCAGAGGGGAAAAACAACTATAGAAGAGTTGCCACAAGGCAACGGAGTCAGCCTTATCGAGGCTGTAAGAGTCAATGATGCTGAAACCTCTAACTTAAGAGCCGTGACAAGAGGCCAAAAGGCTAAAGAGGTTGACAAAGATAATACAAAACCGGTCGAGGTAAACCCTAAACAAGGGGATAAGGGGACGCAAATCCAAAATCCTAGCATAGAAGGGGGACTGCTAAGGCCGGTTGACAGAAAAGGCGACCCTAAGAAGGATGAGGCAGTGCTAAGAAAGAAGGCAAGAGCCAAGAAAGAAGCATCAAAACCGGTCCAAAGACCAAAAGAGAGGATGGTTTGGCGAGAAAAGAGAGCTTTGGCTACTTATCATGACTTTGATTTAGCAAGTTCTCTTTGCGAAGTTAAACCAGATGTGAACCTCTTGCAATTGATCAAATTATCTCCAGGAGTACAAAAGGAATTTAAGAAGATACTGCGTATCGGGTATATTGTGGAACCTCTGGGCATAGCATGAGTAGGGGAAGATTGGTTTGACCATGCTGAAAAGAACTGCCCTAGGGTTCTAGCTTACGTAGATGGAATATTAGTGGAACATGCCATTGTAGACATGGATCCTCCGTCAATATCATGAGTTCAGAATTGATGGAGAGGTTGGGTCTACGCATCTAGAAAGAAAGCTCCACCCTTCTGAGAATGGCTGATGATAGTCTAAGACAACCAGAAGGTTGCGTTACAGTTGCGAGTGTAGAATGTTTCTTGGACTTTAGGGTGATAGGATTTGCAGGATGTCCTAGCTATCGGGTCTTGCTTGGTAGGCCTTGGATCTTACGAACAGACTGTTAAGTCGATATACCCGCTGGTCGAGTGGTCCTAGGTAGAGGTGCTAATCGAGTAATAGTCAATGCTTACCCTGAGTCTCCTCAAAGTGAGAGAGCTCCTTTATCTTCTATTGAATTAGAAACAGTAGATGATCCATCCGGTAGTGAGACATCATCCAGCGATGAATCTAAAGAGGGGTCCACTATAGAGGATATCTATCAGATAACTCTAAATGAGCCGATAGAGCCGCAAGATAGGATAAGAGACGCGGATGTGATTGAGTTAGACCTTGGCACACAGAATGATTCGCGACCAATTAAATTAGGTTCCATGCTCAGTTCAACAAAAAGGGAGGACTATGTGTCCTTGATTCAAGAATTCCGCGATATCTTTGCTTGGAGTTATGATGAGCTGAGAGGCATTTCTCCCAGCCTAGCTGTTCATACTATTCCTGTAAAAGATGGTAGTCATCCTGTGCGTCAGAAGTAAGGCATATTCCTTTTGAATTGAGGGACGGTCTGTTTGAAGAGTTACAGAAGTTACGGAAGCTGGTTTAATCTTCTCTGTACAACATACAGAATGGTGTTCCCCAGTCATTATTAGGAAGAAGAAAAATAACCAGATCCGATTATGTGTGGATTTTAGAGAGCTAAATAAGCAGATAGTTAAGGATTACTACTCGTTGCCATTTATTGACGAGATTTTGGATCAATTAGCGGGTAGGGAGATATATTCATTCATGGACTGCTTTGCAGGATATAACCAGATGGCAATTGCAGAAGAAGACAAGTTGAAAACAACTTTTATTACTGTCTTTGGTACTTTTGCATACCATGTGATAGCCTTTGGTTTATGCAATGCACCTGGATCGTGGCAATGAATAACAGACAAGACCTTTGGTGACATCTCCCCAGATGAGTTGAAAGTATTTATTGATGACCTGGGGGTAGCCACTGTAAGGGAAAGGATGTTGGTTATTTTAAGAAAATGCTTTGAGCGTTCCAGACAATTTTGAATTGCTCTTAACCCACGGAAGTGTGTCTTTGGAGTACCTTATGGGCTATTGCTAGGCCATGTGGTCAATTCAGTAGGGATAGCAACTGACCCTGAAAAGGTCAAGGTTATAGTTGCTATGAGTCCACCACGCACTCCAAAAGTGGTTCATAGCTTTCTGTCATCGATAGGGTACTATTGACGGTTTATAAATGCCTTGGCAGAAAGGACGTTGCCATTAACGAACTTATTATCCTTTAACTGTCTATTTGAATGGAGCGACCCCTGTAAGGTAGCTTTCGAGGATGTGAAACAGGAGCTAGTAAAAGCACCCATTTTAAAAGCACCTAAAAGAGGTGAGGTGTTCTACATATTTTCAGCAGCCACCACGCATAGTATCAGCTGTTGTTTAGCCCAGATTTGGGAGGAAAAGCGGTATCATCCGATAGCTTTTGCTAGCCAGAAATTGGGCATTTCAGAGATCAATTATACCTACATGGAGAAGTTGTGTCTTGCGATGGTCTTTGGGACTAAGAAATTTAGGCACTACATCCTCTATGAAAAGATAGTGTTCGATACAAAGGCGGAAGGGCTTAGATTGCTTATGAACAAGCTGCAGCCACATGATCGTTTGGCAAAGTGGTTAATCACTTTGCAGGAGTTCGATTATGAGATTAAGAGTAAGCCATCGAGGTTGCAGGGTATTGTGGAATGCCTTGTGGATTTCGGGGAGCCGAAAGAGACTTTGGCTGAAGGAAGTGATATTAAGAAAATGTTTAAAATTGATACAGCTTCTATCCCATCTTGGTATGTTGCTATTACGCATTATCTATCAACAGGAGAGACTGGAGCTGGTCTATCAAAATCAAAAAAGAGGAAAATCAAACAACATGCTTTGAAGTTTTCCTTAATCGCAGGGACACTATATTGGCAAGGTGTTGATGATATCTACCACCGATGTGTGATACCTGATGAGGTTCCTTTCATCTTGGAGGAGTGCCATGACTCTGCATGTGGAGGGCACTTCGTTGGACGGTTGACGGCGCAGAAAGCTTTAAGAGCTAGATATTGGTGGCTGTCCATCTTCCAAGATTCCTTTGAGTATGTAAAGAGATGTGATACCTGTCAAAGACATGACAGAGCCGAGAGAATAGGAAACGCCCACTTACGCCTATCATGGCTATCCTTCCATTTGAGAAGTGGGACATTGATTTTGTGGGTCCTATCACCCCGTCATCTACTACCCAGAAGAGATATATCATAGTAGCCACTGATTATTTTACAAAATGGTCAGAAGCGCGGCGATGAGGCAGGACAATGCAAAAGAGATTGCAAGTTTTCTTTTAGAGCAGATTATTTGCCATTTTGGTCCACCGAAAGAATTAGTGTCGGACCGTGGAACCCATTTTCTGAATAAAGTGATCAAAAGTTTGACTGAGGCTTGGCAAATCAAGCACAATAAAACGACTCCTTATAATCCGCAAGCAAATTGACAAGTTGAAAGTACTAATAAGCAGCTTGTGGGTTTCTTGTCTAAGATAGTCTCTGAGAAGAAACGAGACTGGAACAGGAAGTTGTATGTGGCAGTATGGGCATACAATACCACGTTCAAGCGATCTACCGGCCATACTCCATTTAAATTGCTTTATGGGGAAGAGTGTGTATTACCCCTTGAAATCGAGTTGCCAACCATACGGTTTGCAATTAACCATTCTTTGGGAGATAAGGATTCCCTTTTTGAATGTTTCACGACCATAGCCCACCTGGATGAGCTGAAGTTGCAGAGCTTATTACACCAGAAGATAGCTAAATGTTGGATGAAGCAGTGGCACGACCTTGGAGCAAAGAAATATACCTTTAAGTAAGCTAGAACCTAAATGGGATGGCCCCTACAAGATTGTCAGGTTAGGGAAAAATAGGTCTACGGCCCGATTAGCTGGTCTACAGGGAGTAGAGTTTAAAAATAAGGTTAATCTTAATAAGATTAAACCTTATTATTTCTAAGTATGCTAATACAAAGAAAATACATTGCAGATCCATGCTGGGGATGATTTGAGACCTGCAAAAGAGCTTTAAAGCCGATTGATGGGGCGGTTAATTCCTTATTTGGAGCACCCATATCTGGAGCACAGATACCATCAGGGGAAACTTATCTGGTGGAGCAAAGGATACAAAGTGATTGAGCACGAAGACGGAACCTTTGTGTGGGAGATCAAAGTCTTCTGCCATCACTGCTTACGACTGTTGACAAGTATCCCTGTTGAGTTTAATGAAGAAGGTGGGATGGAGCCGTCAGTTCATCCCCTCAACATGCTAAACTTTGACTATCATAACTACGAATTGAGGAGTTCGTGATAGCTGGCTGTGTAAACCCGTTGTGGACGTACACATTATATTTTGACGGAGCGTCCAGGGGCCCTAATAAAAAAGGGAGTATTGGAGTAGTAATCTGAGATCCCCGACGTAGAGTTACGATGAAGTTAGCCGCATATCTCAGGGTAGGATTCACTAACAATATGGCAGAGTATAAAGCCTTGATTATGGGACTGCATATTGCCAAACAAGGTGGTATTCGTCGGTTGTTAGTAAAAGGGGATTCCCAGTTGATCCTGAATCAGCTAGATGGGACATACACAGTACGGAATCCCATTCTTTGTATGTATCATCGGACTGCTATGACCCTACTTGAAGAGTTTGAGAGAGTGTCTTTTTAGCTGATTCTACGTTACTGGAATCAGTTTACGGATTCACTGGCAAATCTTGCTTATGAGGAAGACTTCTTCTTCAATTGTGGTCCTAGTTTGGATATTGTGATCAATGATGAAACATGACCCGGTCGCTTGTGGGGTCTGTTATCAGAGCATGCAATATATGGTAGACGATAGTTGATATGGGTGATGCAAAGAGTAGCCCAGACCAATCTACCGTTGTTATCCTAGACCCATAGGTTGATTAGACAGCATATTATGCGTACGCCTCTTGCTATATATGCAAGAGGGATGGGTCATAACCTTATGCATTTAGTTTAGGGCTACGAGCCCTGTGTTTTCCTCCTTGGGAAGGAGCCTATTATTGTATATCAGGATTCTTTCAGGGAGGGATGTGTAGGTGCTATTCTGTTTGATTTCGTTAGGCCAAGAGGGCCGATTAAGTTTTGTAGTGAAGTGCTTTATTTCATTAGGCCAAGAGGGCCAGTTGTCTGTTTAGTGCAGGTATAGTTAATGGTTTCTTGTTTTAGTTCTGTGCTAGATAGGTTTGAAGAAGAGCTTGGAAGGAGCCTCTTGTTGCATGGGAGCTTCTCGTGGCCCTATCCAGGTGATATCTCTCCTTTATGAGTACTGTGTTTTTAGGCTATTTGTGTCTGTGTACTTGTAGGGGATTTTCTTTTCTTGTTGGGGACCGGTGTCCAAGGCATGAAGTCCTAGGTTTAGGTTCAGTATGTTTGAGGGAGGTCTGAGTAGTCGTTGCCTCCTGTAAAGATATTGCCCGACACCAAAGGACCTGTTTTAGACGGAAGTCCTAGTGATCCTGTTCTGCTAGCCTGCTAGGCAGCTGTTCTAGGAGTTCTTGCTTAGTTGTGAGGCAGTTAGAGAAGCCTGCCAAAGAAGAAAATAAAGATGATAAGGGAAAAGAAACCCTGAATATCTTAAAGACAATAAATATATACAAAGGTGTGTAAAAAGGGGTTCTAAACCCTATCCAAGAAAAGAAAAGAAAGAAAAATTAGCAGTTGATCATCGCTTAGTGAAGGCCTGGTAGGTTTCTGGGGACAAGTCAGACCTGGAGCCGATGCCTTGTCTTCCTAGGGGTGGCATCTTACCACGACAAAAGAAATTAAGGAAGGTTGGAGTGAAAATAAAAGTGAGCGTCAAAAAAGGATCGACTGTCGCCTTGCGAGGGCTTGTTAGATTCTTGGGTACCGAGACAGGACCTGAGGCCGATGCCTTGTTCTCCTTGGGTCACTACTCTCAGCTCCCTCCTTTTTATATGCCTGAGTATGTCAATAAAATAAAAACCCTAAAAGAAGAAATGTGCTAAAGGAAAATACTTCTTGATCAGGCTATAGGAGTCCTCGCCTAGTACGAGCTCTTGGTTGTGTTGTCCTTAGTTAGGTAGGTAGGTCAGACCACCACTTAGAACCTCTTTGACAGTTCTTTTTAGTTTGGCCGTGTTGGAGCAGTTGGTTAGTGACTAACTTCGGACCTTTTATCAGATTATGCTAGGCCTACTCCTTGTGGATGTCATGCCTTGGTTTTGTCAGGGGGTAGGGTGAGCATTGTGCTGTGTTTAATATGTATCTATTTTGTATCAGCTTGATGCTTCCTTTGGTTGTTTCGTGCTGATCTACTGTGGGATTCGACGGGCTGAGTCGCCCTATCCCATGGTCGCCAATGAGAGCGGAGTTTTGATGCCAAGAAGTGCTTAAAAATAGCTAAAAATTACGAATATCAAGGGAAAAATATTCAACGTCGAAGGCGGCGGCTCGACCTAGGACAATTTTAAGCGTCAAGTGCTTTAAAGGCGCCCGTGCGACACTTCCAAAATTTTAGTAATTTTTTTGTGCACCTGTGTGAGTTAAGGAAGCTATGGCCAGTGTGGGATGCCGAGACGGATGCCCAGGATTTTTCGGATTGCAAATCGGACGCCGGACGTGGGAGATGCCAAAATTTGGCCAAATTTGAAAAGGCATGAATCTTGTGGCTAGTGGGGGGTGCCCTTTGGAACCCCCCAACCCCCCATTTTCATTTTCGTGTATGGCGGCACGCCGTGGATCAGACCAGCGGCGGAAAATTGACGCCCCCCTCCCCCCAAAATCGATTTGGTGGCTGCACAATATAAGCCATATCAATGATGCTACAGGGCTGATGCACAAGTCCTTCGCTTCGTATCACCGGTCTTCGCGCAGACAATGATGGCCTAGTTGGAGAGAGAGAAAATCAGTCTTTCTCTCTCCTCCCTCTCTCTCTCCTCTAAGGGATGGTGCACGTGGGAAGAAGAAAGAAGAAGAAGGAATGGGGGATGCTCGTCCGACAAAGATCGGATTGCTCCGTGGATGAAGAGGGGCTGGAGACACCAATGTAGGGTCATGCTGAGCATTAAATGCATGCTGGAAATTAGTCCTGTTAATCAAGACCAAGAAACCAAGACCTGAAAATAAGCGGTAATGCTATTTTTATGAAGAAAAATGATCTTTTTATGCTATTTGCTTTATGAAATCTTGTTCATATGGGATGAAAGTTCTTTATGACATTGTTTGCCATGGGTTTGATCAGTTTATGCTCTAAAAATCAGAAAATATAAGGCTATATGGCCAGAATTAGTGTTAAAATGCATGAAAACACGCATTTTAAGGGTAAAATTGGGGTTTTTGCTATATAAATGAGAAATATGATATGTCACACCAACTAAATCTGAGTTTTTGCTATCAATGAACGTAAGGGCCACAGCCCACAATCAACTTTTATTTTCAGTCATTATTTATTAAAGAAAAATAGGGGAAAATGCTAAAAAATGAAAAAAAGGGTTTAAAATCAGGAAAAAAAACGGAAAATGTGCTGAGGAAAATTAGGGAAAATTATATCTATGTTTGTGCAATGTATGACGATGGCAAAGCATGAGGTTGGCCTCGGTTTGTCCCCGTTTCTATGTTTTGTGCGTATTTATCATTCTTTTAAAAGGGAAAAATGCATAGAAACCCTATCTAACTGATCAATGATGCAAAATGCTAAGAGTTGGATGAAAAGGGGCTAAAACATTGAAAGATAAGAAAATATTTGATTTATGCATTGCACTTGGCAAATAGGAAACATTTTAAATAAAGAGGATGGTAGCATGAGCATATGGCTCGGTGCCTCCTTTCAACGCAGCACACATTAGTGAAATTCATGGAAAGAATGCTTTATGCACCATGCACGATGTTGATCTTTCTTTTGTCTGAGCACATATCCATACACGATTTGCATTAAGCATAATAATCAAAAGGTATCAGAAAAATCTCCTGGATGCATGGCACCTATCTTCCTTAGGTTGTGACCAACTGTGAGCATGAGAGGATATCCCAAGCTGTAGGTTAGTCGTTGGGTCCTAAAGGGAAATTGTTGTGAGGAATGGTACATCGTGGAACGTAAAATATTGGTATCTTGAGAGGAGTTTGTGCTCGTTTGTGTTATATATTTAGCAGTGCGTCAAAGGGCCAATCCCTGTGATGTAGGAGAGCTGCAGTGGGTCGATGGAGTGCCTCCTATATGTGTGTGACGAGGCGTTATGCCTATGTACTTTGGGATCTCTCTCTGAGTAGTTTAAGGGAAATGTTGGACTATAAACTATAAACGCAAGAATTAAGCTTTAGGGCAGTTTATCCTTTAGCATTAGATTGACGCTCCTGGTCTGCGAGGCCGTGAGGGTGTTTGTGTGTCATGAGCATGAGGTCCGACTAGTGCTATAGCTAGTGCCGGCCCATTTCAGGTCCCATCACAAAACAAGTATGTGTACGAGGAAGTGAATCAAATAATCCATGCCGAGAGAATCAAGGTGTTGGGACGTTATGAGAAGAACGGGTATCAAAGGAAAGAATACCCTAAGCTTCATGTGACCTATTGATTCCTGAAAATCCATGACCCCAATCCATATTATTACTCAGTTGCTGTAGCTGAATGTAACACAATCTTATTCTCCGTGAATTGATGTGCCAATAAGCTTGTTCCATCTTCCCAAAAATAATTATACTTGAAAGGGCTATGCTCATATGAATGAAATAGACTTTTTTTAATCAATGACTGTCTTGGTTGTAAGTGTTGGTATGGAGTTAAGTGATTAGGTCACTTGGCTAAAAGCTAAACTGGGCATGTAATGTAATGTGAAAAATGCTTAACAATTTTTAACGTAAAGAATTTTAATGCCCAGGAGCAACCTCAAGTGTAGATTCCTAGTCTGACCCCTACACCAAGTATGGCCGTAATTCAGGAGAAGAAGTTTCTTCTCAAACAAATCAAGCCACCTAAATTCGATGGTAAGGGAAGGACCCTCCAAATTGACGCCGAAATCTAGATCGAATCCATGGAGGATTACTTTGAAGCAGCAAGTACTGCACCCGCTAACCAAGCGATGCTCGCCAAACTGAAGCTTACCGGCGAAGCAAGACTTTGGTGGAAAAAATGGTGCAGAGACCAAGGGATTTTGGAGGGGTCAATTACTTGGGAGAAGCTTAAAAGAGTTGTGCGAGGGAGATATCTACCACCTACCTACTGCACACAGAAGATAAATGAATTTTATGAGCTAAAGCAGCTTGGTCTATCCCTTGATGCATACTATTCAAAATTTGTCTCTCTTTTAAAGTACGCGCCACAAATGGATATGACACAACAGGTGTCAAAGTTTCATGCTGGATTAAATCTGCCTATAAACACCCACCTGGAATCAATGCACCCAACAGATCTATAGGATGCACTCATTCGAGCTGCACCCATAATATAGGAGGTGCAGACCAGGCCAAGAAATAACAAGACTTGGTCTTACAAGGATCAAAACAAGGGAGTGTATAGGTCCCAGGCTAAGAGAGCACAGGGCCAAAATCAGGGACAAAGGAAGAAAGCCATGACCAACACTGTAAATAATTTCGTTCCTACACAAGGTAATGGCCGTAATATCCATTGCTTCCATTGCAATGAGCTCGGTCACTTTAAAAAGCAGTGTCCCAAGCTTAGTGGATGACAACGTCAAGGACCATTCCAAGGAACCATCCGTGGACAAGGAGCCACCGTCATGGCCAAAGGGAGAACCTCCAGTGTTGCCAACAAGGAGCTGTGTGACGAAGAAGACCCATCCATGGAAGCAGACATTGAGAGGGCAACGGTTCATGCCGCTCTTCACAAGAAAGGCCCGAATCGCCAATTCTCGGTGATTCAAACACCATTGGATTATCAAGGTAAAAGCTTCAAAACCTTGATTGATTGTGGCAGTACACATTCCTTCATTTCACCAGTCTATGAAAGAAGATTAGGAATAGCCACAATAGATGCACCTACCTTACTTGTGGAATTAGAAAATGGTCGCGAGGTCTCTTGTACCAGGCAAACTGCTAAGGTAAAATTCCTACTGGGTGGAAAGTTGACTTTGGTCAGATTCAGGGTAATGAACCTAGGTGTCCACGAGTGTTTGCTCCGAATGGATTGGATTAAACCTAATGATACCCACATTCACTGTGGAAAGGGCCGAGTCTCCTTTCGAAATTCTGAAGGAGAATTGGTCACAACTCAAGGAGAGGCTGGGAAGCCAAAAATTCAACTGGCCAAAGCATCTCCGATAATAAAAGTAGTTAGAAAGGGGTTATTGTTGAGATGACAAGCTCAACACATGCGGACATTGATGATGGACCGCTTGGTTAGATGGGTCCACACATCTACACTTAGCACGTCGGTGGTCATTATGACTCTCACATGGCCACTCACTCATTACTTATTATATTCAAGTTGTTACACCTATTTACAGCTCGCATAGTTATAGAGTCAATAGACTAGTGTAGTCGGTTATGCATTGTTTGACTTAGTAGGCCACTTTCCTTTATGTTATATCTTATCTATACTTTGTGCACATTGTAAAGTGTGTGGAAGAAGAAGAAGAAACCAGCAAGAAAACGTTTTGGCCTCCATCTCTCTTCTTATCTTTTGAGTGAGCTTCTCCTTGTGTATTCTGTGTGTGTTCGGTGCAGCATCTTGAGCAAATACCCCCACCACGCGATTCTTGACATGGTATCAGAGCCGCGCTAGTAAGAGAGGCTGATTTTGAAGGCTGAAGTGAAGGAGAAGAAGCAAGGTTCGAGCAAGCAAGCCACGAGTAAGAAGCTCTTCTATCCTTCCACTCTTTCTTTTGGATAGTGCCTGTGGAGGCACCGAAAGCAGGGCAGAGCAAAAATCTTAGATTGCAGTGAGATTTGGTATGCGCGAAGAGCGCTGCGTATTCTGCAGCTAAGCCCTTTAGGGCTTATCGTAGTTATTTTGGGCATCTGAGGCCGTTTCAGGCCCCGTTTTAGAGCCGCATGGTTGCAGACAACAGTTTCAGGGTACACTGTGATTTCGGCTGTTTTGACCGAAAGTGGGTGCATAGATTACAGATTGCAAATCTGTAATTCTTGAGGTGTTTGCAGGAAGCAAACATAAGGTTTATCTGCAAACAGGTTGCAGATTGCATGAGCAGACAGTGAAAAAGGCTGTCTCGTGTATTGTTGTGCACTACATATCAAGGGTTGCAGAAGATTTGCTTGCTGTTTGGTATTAGTTTTGTGATAATGGCAGAGAATAGTGGAAGCCCCATCATTGAGAAGCTCGACAAGAACAACTACCCTTCATGGAAGTTCCATGTCACGAACTTCCTTATTGGAAAAGGCCTCTACGAGTTTGTTTCAGGTGAAGAAAAGGAGCCGGAGGTGAGTGATCCTCTAACTGTAGAAGAGACAAAGGCATGGAAGGAATGGAATGCAAAAGACAAGAAGGTCATGTATTGGCTGTCTGCAGTAATTGACAATAATATGCTGGGACATATTAGAAATGCAGAGAATTCATATGTAGCTTGGACCATACTTGAGAGTATGTTTTCCGTAAATACAAAGGCACAAAAGATTCAACTCAAGCAAGAGTTGAATACATTGAAGAAAGGGAAGATATCTATCAATGAGTATCCACTGAAGATAAGGAGCATTGCAGATGCATTGGCAGTGATTGATGCAATGCCCGATGATGATGATTTGGTGTCGTCTACCTTGAGTGGACTTAACAATGAAAAGGCTTGGAAGTCTTTTGTAACTTCTGTATATGTCAGAAAGCCATTTCGAGATTTCGATGAGTTGGTCTCTCTTATGATCACTGAAGAGATCAACATGTAGAGTGAGACATCTGAAAGAAGTGGTGAACAGGTCCAAGCTTTCTACTCCAGTTCAGGAAGGGGACGTGGCAGGTTCTCTTCAAGAGGCTGTGGTACAGGATGTGGTAGTGACAACTAGCAAAATAGATTGAATCAGCAATTTGGCGATATGTAGGTTTTAGGAGGTCGTGGTAACTTTAGAGGTAGGGGGAGCTTTAGAGGAAGAGGTGGATGGCAGAACAGAGGCTCTAACAACTCTGGTATTTTGTGTCACTACTGTGGAAAAATAGGTCATATTGCAGCCCAATGTTATGCTAAGAAAGATGATATTCACAGTGGTAAGTTGCAGCAAGGAAACTATGCATCGTCTTCACGACAGAATGAAGACAAAAATCAATGTTTGTTTGTTATGTAGCATATATGCTGAATGCTGTTACAGGAAAGGGAACATATGATGATGTTTGGTATGTTGATTCAGGTGCATCCAATCATATGATCAGCCATGCAGAATGGTTTGGAGAGATGCAAGATTTGCAAAATGCAGGTTATGTGCAGACGGGTAATGATTCATGCCATTCAATTTCACACATTAGAAAAGTTCCATTGTCCTTGCATGATGGTAAGACAAAGAGTCTTTCAAATATATTACATGTGCCATCTATTACAAAGAACTTGGTGTTAGTCGGTCAAATGGTAGTAGAGCAAGGGCTGCAAGTTAGATTTAATGCAAAGGGCTGCTTTGTAGAAGACTTCAATGATAAGTGTAGGTTGGTAGCAAAGGGAAGTAGAGTTGGACGTATGTTTACTCTGGATGCTGGAATTCCTACTATGAATGCTGCTATGTATGCTAAAGGAAAAGATGTTGTTGCAGATATTGAAATTTGGCACAAACGCATTGGACGTGCAAATGTACAAAGGCTGAAATTAATGCAGTCCAAAGGGTTGGTTACAGGTTTGCCTACGTTTAGAGTTGCAAAATTTCATAAGGTATGCGAAGCATATTAGTTTGGTAAGTAGGCAAGACAACCCTTTTCACATGACAGAGATGTAAGCAGAAATATCCTTGATGTTGTGTATACAGATATTTGGGGGCCTACACAAAATGTATCCCTTGGAGGTAGTTCATACTTTGTCACATTCATTGATGATTGTTCTAGAAAGCTGTGGGTATATTTTATGAAGGAAAAGTGTGAAGCATTTGAGCACTTTAGAACTTTCAAGGCTGCAGTTGAAAGAGAAACATGCTTGAAAGTACAGTGCTTGAGGTCAGATGGAGGGAGAGAGTACCTCTCGAATGAGTTCAGTGATTTTCTGAGGTCTCATGGGATAAAGAGACAGTTCACATGCATATATACCCCACAATAAAATGGGGTTGCAGAAAGGAAAAACAGGCATATTGCAGAAGTTGCACGCGCCTTGATGGGCTGAAAAGAATATGCCTAAGCATTTTTTGTCTGAGGTCGTTCATACTACTGTTTATATTATGAACAGAACTCCCACAGCTGCAGTTCATGGGATGACTCTTGAAGAATGCTTTATTGGCAAGAAGCCTGATGTATTGCACTTGAAGGTATTTGGTTGTGTTGCATATGTTCATGTGCCAGATGAGCTACGGAAGAAGCTTGATCCAAAGGCAAAAAAATGTGTTTTTATTCGATACTCTTTAGAGCAGAAATGGTATGCTTGACCCTGTCACATGTAAGTTCAGAGTGAGCAAGGATGTCATCTTTGATGAAATGAGCAGTTGGTATGCATCTAGTGGTGATGCATTGGATGATGATGATGATCATGACACTCATGTGCAGGCTAAAAAGTAAGAATCACGAACTCTTAGTGGACCAGAGATATCATCTGGTAGTCCTTGGTGTGGGAGACTAAGGAGTAGCTCTACATCTTCAGGTGCATTTAGTAGCACTACAGGTAAAGACAAAGGAAATAATAAAAGTGTTAGATGGAATTGATGCAGTTCTTGATGGAGACTCCAGTGGCTCAGAGAGCTTGGATGATGAGCTTGGCATTCCTTCTGTCAGGACACTAGGTGTACAGAGAGCTCATAGTAATGTAAAGGCTCCATTGAGTGATCCGGTGGTACGCAGATCTAGCAGGGTCAGATACCCTGTTAAAAGATTTGGTTTTGAAGGTTATGCAGCTCACCATCATGCCGATATGGTGAAACTAGTTGAGGATGTTGAGCCCACTTGCTTTGAGAATGCTGTTGGTGATACTCATTGGGATGTAGCAATGGATGAGGAGATGGCTGCATTAGAGGCCAATAAGACTTGGGATCTAGTATCATTTCCGAAGGGCAAGAAAGCTATTGGATGTAAGTGGGTTTATAAGATTAAGCACAATGCAAATGGTTCTATTAGTAGGTACAAAACTAGGCTGGTTGCAAAAGGCTATGCCCAGACATATATCATAGATTATGATGAAACCTTCAGTCCAATTGCTAGGATGGCAACTGTCAGATGTGTGATTGCTTTGGTAGAAGCCAAAGGTTGGAGGTTGCAGCAAATGGATGTGAAGAATGCCTTCTTGCATGGTGATTTGTAGGAAGAAGTGTATATGGATCAACCAACAAGTTATGAAGATGTAGAGCATCCCACGTATGTGTGCAGGTTGAAGAAGGCGCTCTATGGGCTCAAGCAAGCACCTAGAGCATGGCCTAACAAGATCAGAGAGTATCTTGTCAATATTGGCTTTTATGTTTCTGATGTTGATCACTCACTTTATGTGAGAAAGAGAGATGCAGGTTTGGTCATTATAGTCATCTATGTGGATAACTTGATTATTACAAGTGATAGTGATAGTGGGATTGTTGAAGTCAAGGATTTTTTAAAGAAGAAGTTTGAGATGAAGGATTTAGATGAGCTAAGGTACTTCCTTGGCATTGAAGTGATCAGATGTGATGATGGTATATGGCTGTCCCAAAGACAGCATGGCTTGGATATGTTGTCCAAGTATGGTATGACAACATACAAACCACTTTCAGTCCCGTTGGAGTAGAATGTAAAGTTGAGTGCTGATGTTGGGGATGAGATAGAAGACCCTACTATGTTCAGGAGGATAGTGGGGAGTTTGATCTACATGACCATTACAAGGCCAGAATTGAGCTACGCTGTTGGTCTTGTGAGTCAGATTATGCAAGTACCTAGAAAGCCACATTTGGATGCAGTCAGACGCATATTGAGATATATGAAGTCCACATTAGATTATGGACTTTTCTATGAGGCCGGTACAGATGTACAAGTGTTTGGATACACAGATGCAGATTGGGCTGGTAGTATGTCTGATAGAAGATCTACCAGCGGATACATGTTCTCTCTTGGTAGTGCAGCAGTTGCTTGGAGAAACAAAAAGCAAACTATAGTTGCTTTGTCGAGTACAAAGGCTGAGTATAGAGGTGCTGCTGTTGCAGCATGTGAGGTAGTATGGCTACAAAAGTTAATGGCTGATTTGGATGTGTAGGTGGAAGGTCCAGTTGTCATTTATTGTGACAACATGAGCAGTATACAGTTGGCTAGGAACCCTGCTCCATGCCAAGACAAAACATATTGAGGTACACTACCACTTTGTGAGAGAGAAGATACTAGCATGTGAGATTGACTTGGTGTATGTCAGCACACAGGATCAGATAGCTGACATCTTCATGAAGGCATTGGGTACAGAGAAGCTTCAAAAGTTTCGAAGCTTACTTGGATTTGCAGAGATGCAGTTGAGCTTGAGGGGGAGTGTTGAGATGACAAGCTCAATACATGTGGACATTGATGATGGACCACCTTGTTAGATGGGTCCACACGTCTACACTTAGCACGTCAGTGGTCATTATGACTCTCACATGGCCACTGACTCATTACTTATTATATTCAAGTTGTTACATCTATTTACAGCTGGCATAGTTATAGCGCCAATCGACTAGTGTAGTTGGTTCTGCATTGTTTGACTTAGTAGGTCACTTTCCTTTATGTTGTATCTTATCTATACTTTGTGCACATTGTAAAGTGTGTGGAAGAAAAAGAAGAAACCAGCAAGAAAACGTTTTGGCCTCCATCTCTCTTCTTGTCTCTTGAGTGAGCTTCTCCTTGTGCATTATGTGTGTGTTTGGCACAGCATCTAGAGCAAGGCCCCCCACCACGCGATTCTTGATAGCTACCTGTCTATTTGATTAAGCTAAATAAGCTAGATCAAAATCAGGAGTCTAGGGAAGAACCTTCATGGCTAAAGGAATATGCAGATGTATTTCCTGAAGAGCTGACAAAACTTCCTCCTCAAAGGAAAGTCGATCACGAAATCAAGCTAGCGCCAGGAGCTGCACCAATTGCAAAGATACCATATAGGATGTCCATCCCGAAAGTGATAGAGCTGAAGGAGCAACTCAAGCGACTGTTAGACCAAGGCTATATCCATCCTAGCAATTCACCATGGGGAGCTCCAGTGCTGTTCGAGAAGAAGAAAGATGGAATGCTTCGACTATGTATTGACTACAGAGGGTTGAATCAATCAACCATTAAGAACAAATATCCCATTCCAAGAATAGATGAACTTCTTGACCGTCTTCAAGGTGCGAAGATCTTCTCCAAGATTGATCTCAAGTCTAGATATTATCAGATAAGGATCAAGGAGGAAGATATCCCAAAGACGGCATTCAGCACAAGATATGGACACTTTGAATTCCTAGTCATGTCATTCGGGCTGACAAATGCTCCGACTACCTTCAACATGTTAATGCAGGATCTCTTTAGGCCATATCTTGATGACTTTGTACTTGTCTTCTTTGACGATACCCTAGTCTACTCCAAACAGGAAGAAGATCATGAACCCCAACTTCGCGTTGTCCTTGAAACAATGAGGGCACACAAGCTTTATGACAAGAAGAAGAAGTGTGCATTTTTCAAGCAACAAATTGAATATCTGGGATTCATTGTATCGGCGGAAGGAATTTCGGTAGATTCGGCCAAGGTCAGAGATGTTCTAGAGTGGCCAACACCAACAACTGTCAAAGAAATACGCAGTTTTCTTGGATTGACAGGATGGTACAAGGTCTTTATAAAAAACTATGCCTTGATTTCAGCACCTCTGACCGATCTACTAAAGAAGCAAGTATCAATTGTATGGTCACCTGTTGAACAGTCCAGCTTTGATAAACTAAAGCAAAGCTTGGTATCAGCACCCATCCTGAAACTTTCGGATCTTAGTAAGGAGTTTGAAGTGATAATTGATGCTAGCACACTTGCCTTAGGATGTGTGCTTATGCAGGAAGGTCATCTTGTAGCATACTCTTCAAGGAAATTGAAGAGCCATGAGAGGAATTATGCTACCCACGATCTGGAGCTATTGGATGTCATCCATGCTCTCAAGCTTTGGAGACACTACTTGTTGGGTAACAAGTTTACCCTAGTGACGGATCATAAAAGTCTTAAATGGATTTTTATCCAGAATGAGCTCAATATGAGGCAACATCGATGGATTGAAGTGCTAGAGGAATATGATTTTGAAATCAAATACCGGCTTGGAAAGGAGAATGTAGTTGCCGATGCACTCAGTCATTGCAAGGCATTTTTAAATTCTCTGATTTTGCAAGATCCATCAACGATCTCTAGCCTCAAAGATATCCATGCCAAACAACCCAATTCTTGAGCTAGCTAAAGAAGAGGCATACCATGACCCAACCTATCAGAAATTGCTAAGGGAGATCCCTATCAAGGATCAAGACCCGAAGCTACAAACAAAGTATCAAGAATTCTCTATCAATAATGGACTTCTCTACTATAGAACGAGATTATGTATACCGGCAAGCCAGTCACTCAAGTAGAAGTTACTTTGGGAAGCCCATGACTCCCCTTTTTTAGGAAATCCTGGCTATGCCAAGACCCTTAATGTAGTCAGGAAGAGCTATTATTGGGAGAGGCTCAAAGGTGACATTCTCAAATATGTCACAGAATGTTTGTCTTGTCAACGCATTAAGGCTGAACATGTCAAAATGCCAGGGAAATTGCAACCACTTGACATTCCCCAAATGAAATAGGAATTCATTAGTATGGATTTTGTTGTTGCCCTACCTGAGGTTCAAGGAGGATACAACTCCATTATGGTTATGGTGGATATGCTTACCAAGGTTTCACATCTTATTCCTATTAAGAAAAACTATAAAGCCTGAGACATTGCAAGGTTATTCATCAAGGAGATATTCAAATTGCATGGGTTACCCAGAAGAATCATTAGTGATCATGACTCTCTCTTCACATCACACTTCTAGAGGGCTATCTTCGAGGCCATTGGGGCTCAACTCTATTTCAGTACAGCTTACCATCCCCGAACCGATGGTCAAACAGAGCGAGTCAACCAAGTCATTGAGGATATTCTAAGGGCACATTGCTGTCGTGAACCCAAAAAGTGGATTCAATATTTGCCACTGGTTGAGTTTGCCTACAATTCTTCCTACCATCAAAGCATTCGGATGACCCCTTTTCAAGCATTGTATGGGCACGATTGTCGCACTCCTTTAAGCTTCTCAGATCCAACCTTGAGGGTTGAAGCTTCAAAGCAGATGCTGAAAGACATGGATGACCAAGTCAAGTCAATAAGATAGGACATCCAAGTCGCCAAGGACAGGCAGAAGGCTTACGCGGATTTGAAACGTCAAGACATATTCTTCGTTGAAGGTGACATGGTCTTCATTTGCGTATGTCCAAAGAGGAGTCCCCTATCCTTGGGTGAATGCAAAAAGCTAAGTCCAAGGTATTGTGGACCCTACAAGATCCTCAAGTGCCTAGGGCCTAACGCTTACAGACTGCAATTCCCCGAAAACCTAAAAGTTAATAATGCATTCCATATCAGCGTACTGAAAAAGTATGTGCCTAACCCTAGTCACATGCTTGATGATGGAGTCCTTGAGCTACGGCCTGACAGGATCTTAGATGTTAGGGAGAGGCATTTGAGATCCAGGGCCTTGAGAGAATACCTCGTCTAGTGGAAAGATTATCACGAAGAGGATGCCACCTAGATGGATGAAAGAACTCTCAACCAACAATACCCCCAGTTCTTCTCGAGATGAGGACATCTCGATTCCTCTAAGGGGGAGAGAATGTAATATTTCCGCACGAAATATTAATGATTTTAGACCCCGCACACCCTGCACAAGAGCAATTTCAAGTGACCTCCCCGAGACAAAAAGACCCTGGGCTAAGTGCTTACTCTGCGTGTATCAACGAACTCCAACCCGCGTCGCGTATGGAAGACCGTGGCTAAAAACCCGTAGCTCCCACAAGAATACCCCTTTCAAGGGGGAAAAAAGGGGATAATGGTTATATAAATCTTGGTAAGTTTTTTTATAATAGTCCCCTCCCCCTCAGCCGATGCATGGCGGGAAGAGGGAGTATGGAGGGAGTGTGAGAGGACCTTGAGTGGTGGAGAGCATGGGGGAGGGAGGAGGCATGTAGCTAGCCACGTGTGTGGCTATCTCCCCCCCCCCCCCCCCCCCCCCCCCCCCCCCCGCCCCCCTTTATTCTATATGACCCCCCTCTAAAGCTTGGGGAGGGAGAGAGAGAGAAGATCGTGCGATTGCTGCAGCCCGCCAGTCATCATCACGCCGCCTGCTGATGTGCCTTGTCGCCTGCAACGCCAGCATCATCATCATAATCACCATCATCATCATCTTCATCATCGTCAACATCACCTCCCTCATCATTCTCCCAATCATCCATTTTCTCTCTCCACGTCATTCTGTGGCAGAAGCATTAGAAGCTTCTATTAAAAGCTTCCAATAAAGGCTTTCATAAGCTTGTTCTCACTGTGCCCCTGGGTTTTTTTAAATTTGTGTTCCCCAAGGCCCAACTCTCATGCTACGAGGGAGATCCTGAACGAAAAGTGAATTCGAAAATCGGATAAAGGGCAAGGACCAGTTTGCTGAGTCGAGGATCCACGTCATCGATGGCTCCTAAGCAAAAGACGCGAGGCGCACACGCGGGAGCTTCCAACCCGAGTTCACACATAGACAACGCGCTCGGAGTCCTAATGCCTAGGTTCCATTAATAAACCCACATGAAAAGAATGCATTTAAGCATGTTTAATTTTCGTAGGGAAGTTATAAATGCATTTATTCATTTGATTTACAAAGTTTAGTGCACATGTCGAATATTTGAAATCGCTCGCACTCCCGTGGACAAGGGTAATTGCAATCTTCTTGAACGTATAATGCATAACTTAGAAGATGATATTGTGCTAAGACCGCATCCTTGTTGCATCTCACAAAGGATAGAGCTTATGTCACATGATGCACTTATGAAGTAAATTCATGGTCGTGGTTCATATAGAGGATAATCTTAGACGCCCATTGAATGATGTCCAAATCGTTGCAATGCATGGAAAGGAATTATGAACTTTGCAAATTGCATGCGAAGATGGTTGCATTTTAGAACTGGTTAAGTGCTATAGGAAGGATTAATTTAATGTTGGACTCATGGTATTCGCTCATGCATGGAGTCCTTCTATCAAAGTTTGAATGCATCTTCATTGAAAATATTAAAGCTTTGATTCCGTTGCATCATTATAGTTTAGGGCGAGGGAAAGAAATGATCATTGTAAATCTTATAGTTGCATTGAAGGAAAAGGTTTATAGTATTGAAATCGCACGTTTGCATGAAATGATACATCGCATACAACTTGCAGTTCCTTACATCTTTTAGAGAAAAGCACTTGCTAATTAGAAGGAGGATTTGCATCTTTAAAAAGGATGATCGTCTCTAATCGTGGGTTAGTTAAAATCAACTAAGCAGTTCACGTATAGTTGAGTTGCTCACATGAAAATCATAAAGGTGCGATTAGATTGCACATGACGATCACCTCAAGTGCTAGGTAGGTAAAAGTCCTACCCACATTCACGGAATGTTAGAGTTAGCTAAACGCCCATGCAAGAATGATCTAGGTTTCTCACCCTAAGGATCAATTGTCCAAATTCCAAACCTTCGTATGAACTTAGGACCCTAGGGCCAAAGCGTTATCGGCCTAGTAGGGTTAGGGTTGGGTTGGGTCAAGAGGACTCCCAAACCCTACATCTTGCCCAAAGTATTTTTGACCCAGGAATATCGTGTGATGGGAGAAATAATCCCACAAGTCAGGCGCGACACCTATCTCATGCAACAAGTTGCAGCATTGTATGGTTTTGTGTCTAAACCAGAAAATAATATTGCCACTCCTTAGAACAAGGGTTGGCGGGTTCTAAGTACAAGTCTAATTTTTTAGAGGATGAGTAGATATCTTGCTACATCACGCTTCTTTGAGGGTGATTTACCAAGTAAAGGTAATTATGAATTGCCTAGCAAGCAATTGACCAATCAAGTGAGGACAACTGGGTTGTCCAAGATTTATTGATCGTAATATAAGAAAACCTAAGGTATTGATAGTTTGGGTTAACAGGGTATAAACCCTAACCCAAGGAAAAAGGGGTAAACAAGTAACTCAGCTTACGAAACCCTTGGGATCTTGTCAAGTTGCAATTGATCCCGAATCGAATGCTGGATGTATTCGGAGAAAAGGATTCACACCTTAGTAGTTGGCCGTACAAACGACCACTAGAATGATTGTGATTGTATACTTAGGAGCACTGTTTGTTCTTCTTTGCTCAAGGAACTAATGTTGGAAAATATAACTAATACTTCAGGTTGAAATCCTGGAGGGAGAGGCAGTATTAGTTACCCCCGACTGTCTGCCTGGCCCTATCCAAGGGGGTTGTTAGCCGCACTGAGTACGTGGAACGAACCCGCCGCGAGAGGTCTCTTTGTGGGTGCTACTTGGAGTAGGAGGACGCTTGGGTGCCAGGGGGGCTCTAGCCGTAAATCCCTTGCCTCCGGACCCCGCACAAGAGGCCGACGTGACTCAAGATGGGATCTCGAGGCTCGCATACTAGTCTATGGGCGGGAACTTGGAATGGCGATCCCTGAGGATTGCTGGAACTGCCTTTGGGTGAATTATGGAATTGCCTTCGGGCGGATTATGGAATAGCCTTCAGGCTGGATTATATGATGTATTCCAAAGACTGATAAATAAGGATAATTGTTGAAAAGGAACTTGCTTGACATTTTTTTTCTATGTCAGTGCTTAAGTTACGTGAAGGAACTGGTGATTAATTGGCTAATTAAGGTAGCTATTTTTGCTTGTCAAACTAAATGTGGTAAGTAATTAGACAACTAAAGAAACCTGAGGAAAGTGCGGTGGATGTGACCATGGGTCCGTCCTACGGAAGGGTGGTCCCGGTTGGCCGAGAACTTTTCTCAACGGAATTGATAGCAAGGTAACAATAACCTAGAATCTAGGGAGCTAGAGTCCTGATTTATACTATTTTAGGGGAACGAAATGGAACTATGTCTTATGGGCAAAGAAGTCGAGCTTTGCGTCCCTCTCGTTTCCCATTCTCCTTGAACTAAGTGCAGTATAAATCCGCTTCGACCCTGACACTTCTGCATAAAGTAGTTCACCTAGGCTTGATGCTAGTTACCTCCAAGGAACTTGACCATTAGGGAAACCCTGATTCAGGTCGATCCTAAGTGGGAACAGCCGGAATGCTTCCGCTTCATGGCAGACTCGGGAAGACCTAGATCTCAAACCCCATGACATTCCGTGGGAGTGCTGGGCGGCTCTTTCTGGACCCTCTTCCTGATGGGCTGCTAAGACATGTCCTACAAGTGGACAGGTGGACATGTTACACTTTTTGACATCAAACATGAGCCACCTCTACAATATGTCTATTTTTCTACTCAACAACTCCATTTTGCTGCAGAGTATATCTACATGTATACTACCTCTATATACCATTTTTCTACAAAAAATAAAAAAAACTCATTGAAAATATATTCTCCCCCTCTATCCAACCTTAGGCATTTAATATATAACCTTGTCTCCTTCTTAATTAAAGCCTTAAAGCTTTTAAAGTGAGTAAATACCTCACTTTTCTCACATATAAAGTAAACTCATACTTTGCGAGTATGATCATCAATGAGGGAAACATAATACATGCACCCAATCAAAGTTGCAATCTTTGCATGATCCCACATATCAGAATGTATCAATTCAAGTAGCTTCTTGCACACACTTTTCATGTGGAAATAGATGCATTGCTTTCCAAATTGATATGTTTCACATACTTTATGCATCCCATCAACCCTAAACTTAGGCAAGCCATCTACAATCTATTTTGACAGCATGTCTTTCAGCCGCTACATATTCACATTACCAAATCTCTTATGCAAAATTTCAATATCAACCACATCACTTGAACTTTATGCAAATATGGTAGCATCAATTTCAAGCAGATTTACATCAAGAATAAGCAATTACCTGCATGTTTTCCTTTTGTAATCAACATTTGCAATCATTTTTTAGATCTTCTACATAGCAAAATTAGATATGAGTGAACTTGCAATCTATGTTCTACCATCTAACCAACAAAAACCAAGTTTTTTGTAATATTTGATATATGCATCACATCATTCAAGTATGTAGTTTTTCCATCTTGCATACTTGAAGAAACAATTCCAACATGAGTTACATGGTGGGTTGTATCATCCTTTATCTCCACATAGCCTAGAGACTCTAGATTGTGCATCTCTCTAAACCACTCTCCATGAGAAGTCATATACTTAGAGGCACCTACTTCTACATACCATATATCATTCTTTAATGAACCATCAACAATCATAGTGTTCATAAAGTGTTGAATAACAAACAACTATTTACTTCTATCATCATTGTTTCAATTAGATGCATAGTTACTTTGTTGCTTTTTTCCATTTCTAAATTTAGTCTTCTTTTTGAAGTAATTTTTTAAAAATGTGGCCTTTTTTACCACAACCATTAGTCTCTACTATCACCAAAATTATATTGCCTATTGGAATCTATAACTTGTCCTCCTTGGCTCTACCTTCCTCGAGACTATCCTCCTCTATTTTGTTGTTCTTTGACTACAACCACCATCTTGGCCTTTGTCATGACCTCCATATTTGCCAATAGAGTAAAACACTTGTTCAGAATTGTTCTTTCTTCGAGAAGAAGAAGAATATAAGCCAAGGTTCTTCTCCTCAAGTATTAGCATAGAAATCAAGTCTGCAAAATCAAGGATATCATCCCTCGTATTCATAGATGACCTAAAGCCCTTGTATTCATCTCCAAGTCCATCTAAGCATGCATATACAACATCATTGTCATCAACTAATAAACTAATAGATCCAAGAGCTTCCATAATACTCTTGATCTTCAAGGTATAATCATCAAGACAAGTTCCCTCTTTTCACTTGGTTCAATTCTAACTTGAGCTATTGCTCTCTGGGCTTTATATTTACTTTGAATAGCCTTGAAAAATTCTTCCATGCAACAATAGGGGTTTCAAATTCTTGCAAATAGTCCATCATGCTACTTGTGACACTGATAGACAACCAATACATGACTTTACTCTATGTCTGCTACCAATCTTTCTTAGTCTTGGATTGTTCTCCACCAGTAGCATTTCATGCAAGAACTTTAGGAGCTTTTGCCATGTTTTCTTCAATGTAATTCCAAATACCTTTGCTCTTCAAGAAAATTTTCATCCTAAAATTCCATGCAATCCAATTATTCTTATTAAGCTTCTTGTTGACAATTTGGTTGAATTTATCAAACATTTTGATAAAATAGTAAACCTTGTAAAAACCTGTAATTTGTAAGCAAGCTAATACCAGGTGCACCACAACTAAACACACAACCTTTTTCACTGATTGTACAACAATATAACTGTAATTTGCAATTTTTATACAAATGACATTTGTGTGTGCAACATAGCAAACACCTAAAACCTTACAGATTCAAACATGTGCATTTGTAAATGGTGGACATGGCCAAAATTATAGTATGAACCTCAGATGCCAAAAACCACAATGAGAACATCCTAGAGGACTCATTCGTAGTATATACATTATTTTTCCTGCTAAACCAAGTTTCACTACAATCAGCGACTATAGCTTGCCAACCTCAAGAGCCTCTTGTGGCTATAACCTAAGGTACATGGAGCAAGGTGGAAGACCTTCTTACCCATTACTTACTTGCTTGCTTTAATGCTCCAACAATATTCACCTCATCCTTCAATCGAACTCCATATAATCAAGGGACATCTTTGATACCATGAAAACAAATAAAGGGAGAGAGATGAAGCACCCAAGAGCACACGTACACAAAGGGAATGGAGAGTTGAGAACACAAAGAGATAGGGCTGAAATCTTCTTCTTCTTCTTTCTTCCTCTTCACACAAAAAACTAAGTCTATAATGTGATAAAATACTAATATAAAAGTACCACAACATATATACATGTGGTCACTAAAAATGAACCCGCTAAGGAAAGAAGAGGTGGCACAATGAATGTGCCATAATCAAGGATGGACTACGTGGGTGCAGTCCAGCTATAAAATCACTTACTTATACTCATGTCGGTCACCTAACATGCCACTGAATGATATTCTACCATATTAGTAAGGCACATAGTGGGATGCTAGCTCACGTAGAGCTCAACATCTCAACACCCAATAAATGACTTTACTCTATGTTTGCTTCTAATCTTTCTTAGCCTTTACCTATTCTATAGTAGCATTTTACACAGGAACTTTAGGTGCTACTACCATATCTCCTTCAATATAATTGCAAACACCTTTTTCCTTCAAGAAATTTTTCATCCTGAACTTCCATGCAAAATAATTGCTCTTATAAAAATAAAACATATCTAATGTTCATTTTGAAATCCCTAAGCTATGCTCCTTTTTTCCTCACTATATCCCCACTTGATATTCATATTGTATTGGTTGTATATCAATGAATTTGCAATTTTATATTGATTTTTCATTACATGTTCTTACAATACTTGTTTAACTAATAAATCCATATATAAGAGAGTGAAAGGGGTATATAAAGGGTGTAAATAACATATATATAGCTATCATTTTTTGAAAATAATACAAATTTTTATGTTTACCTTTTAAGATTATTTATTATCCTTTCATGGCTACCAGCCATCTCTCTCCTTCTTTTTTGTCTTTCTTGTTGAGATGGCAAGCGCATCACATGCGGAGATTGATGAGATAGGCTACCTGGTTAGATGGATCCATATGCCTACACTTAGCACATCAGTTCAATATGGTCCTCACATGGCCAGTAGCTTATCACTTATTATATTTAGTTTGTTGTGCCTACCTATAATTGGTATAGTCATAGCATAAGTCGATTAGTATAGTCAATTATGCATTGTTTGACTTAGTAGACCACTTTCTTTTATGTTGCATCTTATCTATACTTTGTGTACATTGTATTGTGTGAGAAAGAAGAAGAAGAAACTGACAAGAAATTTTTTTGGACTCTATCTATTTTCTTATGTTCTTGAGTGAGCTTCCTCTTATGTGTATGATGTATGCTTGGCATAGCAACTCAAGCAAGTTTCCCACCGCACCCGATTCTTGATATGGTATTAGAGTGGTGCCATTGAGAGAGGCTACTCTTGAAGGTTAAAGTGAAGCAGAAGAAGCAAGGATTCAAGTAAGCAAGCAACGGGTAAGAAGTTCTCCCATTCTTTCACTCTTTCTCTTGGATAGTGCTCTTATGAAGGCACTAGAAGTAGGGCGGTGGCAAAGAAAAAATCTTAGATTGCTATGAGATTTTGTGTATGAGCAGAGAACTATATACTCTACAACTAGATCCTTTAGGGCTATCTCACTATGTTATTGGCCATCTAAGGCCACTTCGGACCTCGTTTTAGACATGCAAGATTACAAACAATAGCTTTGCGGCATACTGCAATTTTAACTATGTCAGTCAAAAGTGAGTGAACAAGTTACATATTTTAAATTTGAAAGTTTTGAGGTGTTCTTCAAGAAGTAAACATAAGTTTTATATGTAAATAGGTTGCAAATTACAAGTACTATTTAGCAGTCTGAAAAAAGATGCTTGGTGTATTGTTGTGCACTTGTTGTGAAACGTTGTAGAAAACCTGCTTGTTGTTTTGTATCATTTTTTTACTAATGATAGATAACATTGGAAATCCCATCATTGAGAAGTTGGAACAACTATCCATCATGGAAGTTTTGTGTGACGAACTCCCATCTTGGAAAAGGCCTCTACGAGTTCATTTTAGGTGAAGAAAAGGAGCCAAAGCTCAATAACCTTGCGACTGTAGATGAATTAAAGGCATGGAAATAACAAAATGCAAAGGACAAAAAAGTAATGCATTGGCTACATGTAGTAATTGATAATACTATGTTGGGATACATAAAAAATGCAGAAACTTCACATGCAACTTGGTCAACTTTTGAGAACATGTTTCAGTAAATACAAAGGCACAGAAGATTTAACTCAAGCAAGAGTTGAATACTTTGAAGAGAGGAAAAATGTATATCAATGAGTATCTTTTGAAGGTAAGGAGCATTGCAGATGATTTGTTTTGAAGGTGAGGAACAATTGATGCAATGATTGATGATGATAATTTGGTTTTCTCTACTTTGGGTGGCCTTAATCATGATGTACGAAAGCCATCTCTATATTTTGATGAGTTGGTCTCTCTCATGATCACCAAAGAGATCAATATACAAGATGAATCATCTACAATAAGCGGGGACTAGGTCCAAGTATTTTACTTAAGTTCAAGAAGGAGACATGGCAAATCCTCTTGGAGAGGCCGTAGTATGGGATGTGTTGGTGATAATGATAAAAATATATTAAATAATTTTTTTAAGTGAAATATAGGTTTCATAAGGTTGTGGAAACTTTAGAGATTGGAAGAGCCATAGAGGAAGAGGTGAATGATAGAATAGAGACTCTTGAAATTGTAGTATATTTTGTCATTATTGTGGCAAAATAGGTCATATTGTAGCCCATTGTTACACAAAGAAGAAGGATGATATCTGCAGTGGTAAATTGTAACAAGGAAATTATGCATCGTCTTCAGGATGACAGAATGAAGACAAAATTGAGCATATGTTTGTTATGCATCATATGATGAATGCTGTTATAGGAAAGGGGACACGTGATGATGTATGATATGTCAATTTAGGTACATCTAACTATATATCTAGTCATACTGAATGGTTTGGAGAGATACAAGATTTAAAAAATTCAGGTTATCTACAGAAGGGTGATGATTGTTGTCACTCAATTTCACACATTAAAGCTTTTTCTTGTTCTTGCATGATAGTCAGACAAAGAGCTTGTCAAATGTATCACATGTGCCATCAATCACAAAGAATTTAGTATTTTTTGGCCAAATGATAGAGCAAGGTTTGTAGGTTTAATTTAATACAAAATGTTATTTTGTAGAAGAATTTAATGATAAGTGTAAGTTGGTCACAAAAGGAAGTAGAGTTGGATGCATGTTCACTTTAGATGTTGGAATTCTTGTTATGAATGATGTTATGTATGCTAAAGGAAAATGAGTGGTTGTAAACATTGAAATATGACATAAAAGTATTGGACATGCAAATGTGCGAAGGCTAAAATTAGTGTAGTCCAAAGGATTGGTTATAGGGTTGCCTGCTTTTAGAGTTGCAAAATTTCATAAAGTGTGTGAAGCATATTAGTTTGGTAAGCAAGCAAGATGACATTTCTCACATAATAGAGATGTGAGAAAAAACACACTTCATGTTGGGCATACAGATATTTAGGGGCCTACACAGAATATATATCTTGGTGGTAGCAAATACTTTGTCACGTTTATTGATGATTGTTCAAGAAAGATATGGGTATATTTCATGAAGAGAAAGAGTGATATATTTGAGCACTTCAAAACTTTCAAGGTTGGTATTGAAACATAAATAGGCTTGAAAATTAAATGCTTGAGACTAAATGGAGGGGGGTGTACCTCTCTAAAAAATTTAGTGACTTCTTAACGTCTCATGAGATAAAGAAACAATTTACTTATAGGTATACCCCAAAGTGAAATGGGGTTGCAGAAAGGAAAAAAAGACATATTACAGAAGTTTCACATGCATTGATGGTTGAAAAGAATATGCAAAAATACTTTTGATTTGAAATTGTTCATACTGATCTCTATATTATGAATAAAACTCCCATAGTTGCATTTCATACATAGACCCTTGAAGAATGCTTTACAAGCAAGAAACCCAATGTGTCACACTTGAAAGTGTTTGGTTGTATTACATATATTCATGTGCCAAATGAGCTATAAAATAAGTTTGATCCAAAGCATAAGAAATGTATCTTTATTGGATACTCTTGACATAAAAAAGAATGTCATTGTTATAACCTTGTCTCACTGGTGAGTTCAAAGTGAGTTGTGATGTTATTTTGATATGCATCTAGTGGTGATGTGTTGGATGATGATCACAATCATGATAGTCATATGTAGAAAGAAAAGCAAGAATCAAAGAGCCTTAGTAGACAAGAAACATCATTTGGTACTACATCTATAGATACCCCTTGGTCTAGGAGACTAAGGAGTAGCCCCACATCTTCAAGTACATCTTCAAGTACATCTACAAGTGTGGCAAGTAAAGACAAAGGAAATAAGAAAGTGTAGAATGGTAATGATGTATCTACTAGTCATTTGGGATTTGATGGAGATTCTAGTGGTTCAGAGTGTTTGGATAATAAGCTTGAAATTCATTTAGTCAGAACACCAAGTGTATAGAGAGCACATGGTAATGTAAAGGCCCCACTAAGTGATTCAGTGATACACATGTCTAGCAGGGTTGGATACCCTACTAAAAGATTTGGTTTTGAAGATTATGTAGCTCAACATTATGCTTATATGGTAAAGGTGGTTGAGGATATTGAGCCCACTTACCTTGAGATGATGCTATTGATCATGCTCGTAGGGATGCACCAATGGATGAGGAGATGGCTCCATTAGAAGCCAATAAGACTTGGGATTCGGTACCGTTGCCTCTACGGGAAAGAAAGCTATTGGTTGTAAGTGGATTTACAAAATCAAGAATAATGCATATGATTCTATTAGCACATATAAGGCTAGGCAGGTTACTACAAAAGGCTATGCTTAAACATATGACATAGATTATGAAGAGACATTCAGTCTAGTTACTAGAATGGGAACTATTAGATGTGTGATTGCTTTGGCAACATACAAAGGTTGAAGTTTGTAGAAAATGGATGTCAAGAATGTCCAATGTCTTATTGCATGCTAAATTGCAAGAAGAGGTATATATGGAGTAGCCAATAGGTTATGAGGATTTAGATCATCCCACATAAGTGTGTAGGTTAAAGAAGGCACTCTACGGGCTAAAGGAAGCACCTAAAGCATGGTCAAACAAGATCAGAGAGTATCTTGTCAACATTGGCTTTTATATTTCTAATGTTGATTGCTCACTTTATGTGAGAAAGGGAGATGTAGGTTTGGTCATCATAGTCATCTATGTGGATGACTTGATTATTACAAGTGGCAGTAACAATAGGATTACTGAAGTTAGAACTTTTTGAAGAAGAAGTTTAAGATGAAGGATTGGGTGAGCTGATGTACTTTCTCAGTATTGAGATGATCAAATGTGATGATGGTATATGGTTGTTCCAAAAGTAATATGGTCGGGTATGTTATCTAAGTATGGTATGACAACATGTAAGCATGTTTCAACACCATTGGAGTAAAATGTGAAGTTGAGTGTTAATATTGGGGATGAGATAGAAGATACTACTATATTTAGGAGGATAGTAAGAAGTTTGATTTACATGATTATTACGAGGCCATAATTGAGCTATGTCATTAGCCTTGACAATCAATTTATATAGATGTGTAGAAAGCCTCACTTGGATGTAGTTAGAGATATGTGAAGTCCAATTTGCATTATGGACTTTTTTATGAGGTATATAAGGATATACATGTGTTTGGATACACAAATGCACATTGGGTTGGTAGCATGTCTAACAAAAGATCTACTAGTGAATTCATGTTTTCCCTTGGTAGTGCAACAGTTACATGGAGCAACAAAAATCAACCTACTGTTACTTTATCGAGTACAGAGGCTAAGTATAGATGTGCTACTATGGCAGCATGTGAGGTGCTATGGTTGCAAAAGTTATTGGGTGATTTGGATGTGTACGGAGATGGTCCACCAACCATCATTCACTGTGGCAACATGAGTAGTATATAGTTAGCTAAGAATCTAGTGCTCCATGCTAGGATAAAACACATTGAGGTGCATTACCACTTTGTGAGAGAGAAGGTACTTGCAAGAGAGATTGACTTGGTATATGTTAGCACACAAGATCAAATAGTTGACATTTTTACAAAGGCATTTAATGCAAAGAAGCTTCAAAAATTTCAAAGCTTACTTCGAGTTGTAGAGATACATTTGGGCTTGAGGGGGAGTGTAGAGATCACAAGCTTAACATGTGTAGACATTGATGATGATGGACCGCCTAGTTAGATGGGTTTACACATCTACACTTAGCATGTCAGTGGTCATTATGATCCTCATGTGGCCGTTGACTTATCAATTATCATATTTAGTTTGTTGCACCTACCTACAACTGGCATAGTTATAGCGTCAATCGATTTTAGTATAGTCAGTTATACACTATTTGATTTAGCATGCCACTTTCCTTTATGTTGTATCTTATCTATACTTTGTGTACATTGTATTATGTGAGAAAGAAGAAAAAGTAATCACCAAGAAAACATTTTGGCCTCCATCTCTCTTTTTGTGTCCTTAAGTGAACTTTGTCTTGTGTGTGTATGGTATGTGTTTGGCACAACAACTCAAAAAAATCCCCCACCACATGATTCTTGACATTTCTCTCTCCATTTCTAGTCTTTCCCCCCTCTGCTCGTCTAGACTTTCTCTCTCCTCTAAACTTTTATTCTCTCTTTCTCGCAATCTATCTTTTCTCTTTCTCTCTCCTCTCAAGTCCCTTCATGACAAGTAGTATCAAAGCCCTAGGTTTTTTATCCATTCTAATCATTTCTCTCTATCCATTTCTTAATAATTCATTTTAGAAAATTTTATTTCAAACAAGTATTGCAAGTACAAGATATGGATTGTCACTAGTAGTGACTTGTAAGATACCTATAGTTGGAAAAAGATAAATCTAAATATCTTTGACTCATGAAGGGATAGAGATGGCGATGGATGGCCAAAATACTAGATCATGGGCCAATCTTCATCCAATTTGAGCCTTTTGGAGAAAGAAGGCTAACCAAGGTTAGCAAAGCTGTAAGTTGTCACTACTTTTGAAAGTTAGGGGTTGTCTTTCCCTTCTCTCAAGCTTTCAAATAGTTTTCATGGAGGCAACCAGCAAATATCTCTTTCTTTCTTCTAAATGCTAGCCTTTTGAAGTTAGTGAACTCTTTAATAAGATTCTCCACTTCATTTCCCAGAGATTCATTACCATTGTCATGGAGTTCAAGTAGATATGCATCATGATCTCTACGATTATAAAAATGTGATTCTTTAATCTTTTGGCCATGAAAAGCCTCTTGGTTACTCTTGAATCATTTTCTCATCTTTCAACCTTGAAATGGGTATCATATATGGAAGAAAAAGAGTGATATCTTGGACAAGATTCATTCAATCTATGCACCAGGACTACAGAGAAATATGTGTTTTTTTCTTTCATTCAAACCTACATTAAAAAAACATAACCACAATAGGGAAATACTCTACCTAATGAGCTTGACCACCAAGTAGTTCATAACCATGGCATGTGAAAGGCATGAGTAGGCAATAGTTTATGGAGCACACAAGGAGAGTGATTTGTGCGGATCACAAGAGGGTTTCTAATTTCAACAGTCAAGTTTCTCATGAATCATGGCAAGGAGATATCCACCATAATGGTACAATCCACATTTGTGTTTGAAATATCTGGAACTGCATATTGTAAGGCTGAAGGTGTGCTAACAGCTCCAACCAAAGCAGAACTTGGTGGTGGGGAAGAAGAAGAAGTATTAGAGACCTTATACGCATGCTAGTAGAGCTCGATTCTAATGAGACCTTATACGCATGCCAGTAGAGCCTGGCTATGATGAGTTAGAGGTGGATAATGAGGAGGCATGAAGATAGGACGTAAACCCTAAGGGGAAAAGGAATTAGGTGCAAAGAGATTCAATTTGAGGGAAGACACTTATGGTGCTATGAGCCATTTTGACCTACTATGGCATGCCTTTGATAAAAACCCACAGTTGAAAGCAGTTTTAAGAGGAGCAGTGTAGAACTCCTAGTTTTATTGGTGTTGATTTGGAACAATGTCATGGATTAACTGTTTTGACTCAGGGGATAGAATTTGTTTGCAACCTCTTTGAACATAGTGGCTCTGATGTGGGTACCATCTTCATCAATTAACTCTACACTAAAGGGATTCTTGAAGCTGCACATAGGGCCTTTTGAAGTAACCCTCACTTTGATGGTCCAATTTCGTTGATATGGAGTCACGAACACCAATGGATAAACAGGCTGACTTATGCCCATTTTGACAGCAAGAGCATAACATTTCCCCTATGTTCTTGAATGATTTGGGCTATAGACTGGCATTGGATTTTTTGGAACACCAACTTACACCAATTACATGGGACAAGACTCGAATAGGTTACTCTAGGCCCATGCCATTGAGACAATGTCATCCACAAGCCAGCTTGGTACCAAAACTACTTAGGCATATTGTGAAGACCTAGAATGCTGACAAGGGATAGCGGTTCAATTGCTGCTACCACCTAATAATTATTAATAGAAGCAGCAATCACACGTCATCGAAAATTAAGACACCAGCAATGTATTTGTTCATGCCATCTTGGAGCCTTGTTCTTGAGGATGAGAGGTCCATCTTTCGCAAACTTGCTCTCAACAACAACAGGCTATTGATGAATCTTAGAAGGGGACTTAATCAATCATTTGACATTCATGCTAGAGAAAAAGAAGTTAAGGACAATGGACATAAGGTATATGTAGTCACAGATTTAGGAGAAGCCTTCCTAGGCTAGAGAGCTAGCATGGCACTGGCTCCATAAGTCCATACTGTAGACTTGCTATCCAAAGCATCATACTTTGACCTTTTAGGTCTTCAAATGGTTCTTGGAGTTGCTTTGAGACTCAAATAGTTGGGATATTTTTAGAGCTTACTGTGGCATGCCCCTCTGTAAGAGTTGCTATATAACTGTCAATTAAGTTCAAAGTAGCACAGTTTCTTGCACCTGATGTGGAAAGAATCATAAATACTAATGTCACTAATGCAACTTTAGGCAATTTATCAAATGAACAGGAAAATGACAACAATATTCTGCAATAGATAGTCACTATATGCTAAAGTGTAACTAGAAACTAAGAATGCTCAGGATGCATTTGACTTGAGAAGATTGTTCAAGGGCTAGAGAAAATCATACTGTTCATGCTATTGTCCTACGTCCAACTTTGATTGTACAGCTTGTCAAATATCTTGCTTGCCTTCTTCTTTCCTGAAAATGTAATGGCATCTTCATCCAACTTATCACCAAGAGCATCAGCCATTTGAGCAGTTCTAGCTCGAAAGCCGCCTTTGTTTCTAGATAAGTTCTCTATACCAAGCACATCCTCTTAAACTAACTATCCAACCATTCTATCTTGAAGCATGCCCTCATTCTACAACACTGATGCATACGGTGGCTTATGCTATTGCATAACTTGTGATGTTTGTACATCTGGATAGCTCTTGCATCTATATTTATGAGACATACCATCATATGATGTGTTGGGACTTGGAATTTTGAAAAGTTGTATGTAAGGATTCAAACAAATGGGGCTTGGGAAGACCGGTCTGATTGGCATCATCGTGTGCAAGTGATGTGTCAGTAGAGCTTTATGACAAAGCTGTTGAATTGTCTGCATGCATATGCTGGGATGCAAACCCTACACTTACATCCACCACATGCAAAACTTTGGAAACACACAACTTTTCATTACCTACATTTGAGCCTCCCTTTTGGTTTCCCACCTCCCCCTTGGGCATGATCAACTCCTCTACAATAGCAAGGGAAAGTAAGTCAACGAAATCTTCAATCAAAAGGGAAAGTAAGCTTTCATAAGGGATATTTTGTTTGTAAGGCATGTGCTTCTTTATGTGGTCCCTGCTTTGAACCAAGTAACTAAGATGCTAGCTTAGAGGTTAGCAAAGGATTGGATGGCAATAAATGCTTAATAATTGTGATTACACAATCATATTGATAAGCTCATTAGATTTCTGCTCCTCTGCAACACTCAGTAGCTTGAATTGAATTTGAGAGATTGGGAATAAAGGGTAATTGACCTTTCAAAGCTTTGTGGCTAGCAAACTCTATCAAGCTATTATGATGGTAGCTTTGTATGACTTGAATAATGGGATGCATGCACAACAGTTTGGATAAAAAATCAAGTAACACAATTTTGGTGAATTTGGGAAAAAAAGTCCCATATTTAATTATTTAGAACATTGGGACTCAACAAAATATGTCTTCAAGTCACCCAAAGCTACAATCTAATACATAATTGGAAACCTTATGAAAAATAGAATATATTGAGCTACATTGAACACCCAATTTGGAGCCATGATGTGAGAGTTATAGCAAAGAGAAAATTTTGACCATGAGTTCTAAACTTGTGGGAAATTTCCAGATTCACTAATGACATGTTAAGTTTAGTCTTGCTCTGTTTGAGTTGAGAAGAATGCAATCATCTTGCTGTGCAAAAAGCCTTACAAAAGATAGTCAGATGCACTATTGCTGGGTTCAAAATTACTAGAAGACTTCTAAATTCATGTTGATGTCATGGCTTCAACCATTCCAGCATGCAATAGTACAGCAAAGTAAGATGATAAAGGAGGCTCTAGGACTGTCAAATGGTCTAGTCAAACCCTAAATTTGAGCTTTACAAATATTGTTTCAAAAAACAAGGAGTCCACCATTGGGCAATTGTTAGTTGATCACTTTCATAACATTATCCATATTAATCACAAACTCAAGCCCATGTTTGTGAAGTTGCAAATCAGCTTCTACATGTTCAAACTATGGTATAGTTTGTTGAACAAGAGAAGATCATTCAAGCTACAAGACTAGCCGAGTTAGTGAACTTTGTGGACCTAAAATTAAAGGGAATCTATCAACAATGCCCATTGAGTAGGGCCACAACCTATTATCCTTGCCTACATTGATCTTGATCTTTATATTCTTGTAGTTGCTATAAGAACTGATCAAATAGGTTATGCACTACATACTAGATGAATGTAGTTATGGCTCATAGTTCTAGGTCTCTTCCTCAATCTTGGCTTCAAACACAATTTAACATTGATAAACTCGCAACTCTAGTTGATTAGTCCATTTCTCTTATGAGGGTGGAGATAGAGAATAGAGCAACAATAAGCATGGATTACTATAACCATGAGTATAATTAGCATAATCAATAATATAATGAGTATTATTAGCATCACGAACATTATGAACAAGATGACCATCAATATTGATATTATGAGAAAAGGTAAGAGCATGCATTTGATGATTATGCTTATGGTTAGTACATATATGATGATTATGCTTGTAATCAGCATACATATGTTGATAACGCAAACTATGAACAACATACATCTAATGAATATGCAAATTCTCATGGGTAGCATGGTCACGTGTAGCAATGTGCGCATGGATAGTAGCATGTAAACATAGATGAGTAGTATGGAAATGCGTATGAATAGCATGCTAATGCTTATGGACATCATTCTCTTGCATCAATTTCTTATGGGCAGTAAAGACATGACTATGAGCAATAGCCATTTTATTCTCGGTCACTTGATCATCATGAACGCCATGAATAGGAGTATGATAGATCTACTGCTGAACTCGAAAGTGATGATATGGGTAAAATCTTGTCTAGAGATGTTAGAGCTAGACAATTAAATAGCGACTAGATTAAAGAAATGCATGCCTTAGATGAAGGGAGTGAGCCTAGAGTGGAAGCAAGAGCTATGGTGGAAGGAGCAAGAGACACAAGATGTGGAAACTCCAAAAGTCACAATGTGTGACCAGCCTTCCCTTATTCAAATGTCATTAAAAGAATAAAGAATGAAGTGACAATGATGGGTGCCCGCTACTTGAAGTGTATAGTTGTGCGGGTACTATTAACGTAACTAATATGCGGGTAACTAGGCACAATAGCCTTTTACCCCAACAACCTCCCACTTAAAGGCGGATGTGCCCCTAGAGAGAATGAGAGAGAAGTTACAAAGTACAACAGGATAAGGAAAGATGTCATCTCATCCAATGCCCATCAATTTCCTAAGGAAGGAAAAACACTCTGTTAAGTCAGGAAAAAAGGCTACTTGGTATATTATTGTGCACTTGTTGTGAAAGGTTGTAGAAGACTTGCTTGTTATTTTATATCATTTTTGTAATAATGATAGAGAATAGTGGAAACTCCATCATTGAGAAGCTAGACAAGATCAACTATCCATTATGGGAGTTCCATATGATGAACTTTCTTATTGGAGAAGGCCTTTATGAGTTCCTTTTAGGTGAAGAAAAGGAGCCAGAGCTGAGACCCTATGCGATTGTAAATGAATTAAAGGCATGAAAAGAATGGAATACAAAGGACAAAAAGGTGATGTATTGACTATCTACTATAGACATTGATAATACTATGCTAGTGCATATAAAAAATGCAAAAACTTCACATGCAGCTTGGGCAAATTTTTAGAACATATTTCTAGTAAATACGAAGGCATAAAAGACTCAAGTTAAGCAAGAGTTGAATACTTTGAAGAAAGGGAAAATGTCTATCAATGAGTATGTTTTGAAGGTGAGGAGCATTGCAAATACTTTAGCAGTGATTGATGCAATGCCTAATGATAATAATTTGGTTTCATCTACTTTGGGTGGCCTGAATAATGAGAAGACCTAGAAATTATTTTTCACTTCTGTATATGTAAGAAATCCATTTTTAAATTTTGATGAGTTAGTCTCTCTCATGATCACCAAAGAGATCAACATGTAGTGGTGGATATGTCCAAGTATTTTACTCAAGTTGAGGAAGGGGACGTGATAGATCCTCTTCAAGAGGCTGTGGTATAGGACGTGCTAGTGATAACCAATAAAATAAGTTAAATCAATAATTCGGTGAAATGCAGGTTTTAGGAGGCCATGGAAACTTTAGAGGAAAGGGGAGCTCTAAAGTAAGAGGTGGATAGCAAAACTGAGGTTCTAGCAATTATGCTATTGTTTGCCATTATTGTGGAAAAATAGGTCATATTGCAGCCCTTTGTTATACTAAGAAGGATCATTTGCACAGTGGTAAATTGCAGTAACGAAACTATGCATCATCTTCATGACAAAATGAACACAAAAAAGAGCGTATGTTTATTATGAAGCATATGATAAATATTGTTACAGGAAAGGAAACACATGATGATGTATGGTATATCAATAAAGGTGCATCTAATCATATAACTAGTCATATTGAATGGTTTGGAGAGATGCATGATTTACAAAATTCAGGTTATATGCAAATTGGTAATAATTCATGCTACCCAATTTTACACATTAAAAAGGTTTCCTTGTCCTTGCATGATGGCCAGACCAAGAGTCTATCAAATATGTTACAATTTCCATCAATCACAAATAATTTATTATATGTTAGCCAAATGGTAGAGCAAGTGTTACAAGTTCAATTTAATGCAAAAGGTTGCTTTGTAGAAGACTTTAATTTTATATGCAAGTTGATTGCAAAAAGAAGTAGAGTTGGCCACATGTTGTGGTCACATGTTCACTTTATATACTCAAATTCCTGCTATAAATGTTACTATGTATGCTAAAGAAAAAGGAATTGTTGTAAATATTGAAATATGACATAAAAGTGTTGAACATGCAAATGTGCAAAGGCTAAAAGTAATGTAGTCTAAAGGATTGGTTAAAGGGTTCTTTGCTTTTAGAGTTGTAGAATTTTATAAAGTGTGTGAAGCATATCAATTTGGTAAGCAAACAAGATAACCTTTTTGGTATGACAGAGATGTGAGTAGAAAGATATTTAATTTTGTGCATACAGATGATGTTTGGGGACCTATACTGAACATATCTTTTGGTATGAATATATTGCAAAAGTTGCATGGAAATTGATTGGCTGAAAGGAATATGCCGAAACATTTTTGGTCTAAAGCTGTTCATACTACTGTTAAAGCTATAATTCATAGAATACTCATGAAGAATGCTTTACAGGTAAGAAGTGATGTGTCACACTTAAAAGTGTTTGGTTGTCACATGTTTATGTGCTAGATGAGCTACAAAAGAAGCTTAATCCAAAGGCTGAAAAACGTATTTTTATTGGATACTCTTTAGAGAAAAAAGGGTATCATTGTTATAATCCAGTCATAGATGAGTTTAAAGTGAGCAAGGATGTTAGTTTTGATGAGATGAGCAATTGGTATGCATCTAGTAGTGATTCATTGGATGATGATCATGATCATGATAATTATGTGCAAAAAGAAAAGTAAGAATCATAGAGCCTTAGTGGACCAAAAACATCATTTGGTACTACATTTACAATTAGCCCTTGATCTGGGAGACTAAATAGTAGCCCCAAATCTTCAGGTGCATCTCTAAGTGTTGCAAGTGAAGACAAAGGGAAGAAGAAAGTGTCGGATGGTAATGATGCATCTACTAGTCATTTGTGATTTGATGGAGATTCTAGCAGTTTAGGCAGTTTGGATGATGAGCTTGGTATTCCTTCAGTCAGGATACCAAGTATATAGAGAGCACATGGTGATGTAAAGGCTCCATTGAGTGATCCACTAGTATGTAGGTCTAGCAGGGTTAGATGCCTTGTTAAAAGATTTGGTTTTAAAGATTATGTAGCTCACTATTATGCTTGTATGATAAAGGTGATTGAGGATATTGAGCCCATTTGTTTTGAGGATGCTATTGGTCATGCTCATTGGGATGTAGCAATACATGAGGAGATGGTTGTATTAGAAGCCAATAAGACTTGGAATTTGGTACCATTGCTTAAGGGCAAGAAAGCTTTTGTTTATAAGTGAGTTTACAAAATTAAGTATAATGCAGATGGTTCTGTTAGCATGTATAAGGATAGATTGGTTGCAAAAGGCTATGCTCAAATATATGGCATAGATTATGAAGAGGCATCTCCCATTGCAAATTCTATGTCAGGATGAGTGGCTACCATGGCATACATAAAACTACCAACAGCGGATGCATAAGGGATCTTGTGAAAGGTGAGAAGGATCGAAGCTTGCTTGGAAGTGAGCTATGGCGGAGAACAAGAGCAAGAAGAGAGAGAGACACAAATGGAAACTCCAACAGTGAATGTGTGATCAGGCCTTCTTTGATTCAAACTGTCACTAAAATAGTAAAGAATAAAGTGACGGTGATGGGCACTCGCCACCTGCAATGTGCAGTGGCGGGTACTATCAGTGTAGTAATACAGGGGCGGTTAGGCAGAGGCACCTTTACCCCCAACAACCTCCCACTTAAAGGCGAATCTACCCTAGTGAGGAGGGAAAAGAAAAAGAAAAGACAATACAATGTATACATGTACAATATGATGAGGAAAAATGTCATCTCATCCAACACCCATCAATCTCTTGAGGAAGGCAAAACGCTTAGTAGTGAGGCTTTTCGTGAGAAAATCTGCAGGATTTTTGTCAGTGGAGATCTTGACAAGGTCAACAGACTTGTCCTCCACGACCCTAAGTATGAAGTGATACCTCACCTCAATGTGTTTCGTCTTTGCATGGAAGACTGGATTTTTGGCTAGCTGAATAGCACTCATAGAATCCAAATGCAGCGAAGGTATATTATCAATCCCAAGGTCATGAACCAAACAGCCCAGCCATATGGCCTCCTTGCAAGCCTTAGTGGTTGCAACATACTCGGCCTCAGTGGTAGGGAGAGCCGTACACTTTTGAACCCTGGACATCCAAGAAAGAGCACCTCTAGCATAGGTAAAGACATAGCCGAAAGTGGATTTCCTACTATCTGCATGTCCTGCATAATCGGAGTCTATGTAGCCCATAACTCCTGTATCCTAGCTGCCATAGAAAATATACATATCTGTTGTGCCCTTCACGTATCTCATGATACCCTTTATGGCATCCCAATGCTTTTTGCCAGGTGTAGCCATATAGTGTACCATAATACCAATTTCAAAGGCAATATCTGGACGAGTGGCTATCATGGCATGCATCAAACTACCCATGACTGATGCATAAGGGATTTGGACCATCTCAACCCTCTGCTCATCCATCTATGGACAATCGACATGTGAAACCTTCACATAAAAAGGTAATGGACAGCCAATAGGCTTTACGTCATGCATGTGGAAACGCTCAAGGACTTTATGAATGTACTCCCTCTGTGAGAGGTAGAGTAGTCCTTGATGCTTGTCGCGCTGAATGTGCATACCAAGAATGTAAGAGGCATGTCCTAAATCCTTCATCTCAAAGCTCTTCTTTAGCTGAGATTTAAGAGCATCCAACTCATCATGATCTTTCCCTGCTATCAGCATATCATCCACATAAAGTACCAAAATAAGCAATGAGCCATCATGGGCTTTCTTCATGTAAAGACACGGTCATAGCACTTATGCTATAGCCATGTGACTGCATAAAGGCATCAAACTTATAATACCACTCCCTAGGTGTCTGCTTCAAGCCATAAAGACTTTTCTTCAACTTTTACACTAGGTGCTCCCTGCCAAGTTCTGGAAAGCCCTTAGGCTGCTCCATGTAAATCTCATCATGCAAATCCCCATGCAAAAATGCAGTCTTGACATCCATTTGATACATGTCCAAGTCAAGCTGTGTGACTAAGGCCAAGACCAAGCATAGGGTGGTCATCTTGACCACAGGAGAAAAGACTTCATCAAAGTCAACTCCATGCTCTTGTTTAAAATCCTTAGCAACAAGTCTTGCCTTATAAGCCGGCTTGGGATATCCAAGGGTACTTTTCAACTTGTACACCCATTTGCATGGCAAAGTCTTCTTGCCCTGAGGCAATGCAACCAAATCCCAAGTCCTATTCTTGTGTAGGGAGTCTATCTCAGAGTGCATAGCCTCATCATAAGTGAGAGGCTCTCCTGCATTTGTAACTAATACATAATGCATCAATGGCTCAAATCTATTAGGTGGACGGCTATCTCTGGTAGACCATCTCATGGTAGGCTTTGCGCCTGGTCCAACACCCTGGCCATGTGTATCAATTGATGTTATAGGCTATCCAACTGGTTGTGCATGACACGTGGCTCCTCCTAGAATATTACCCTGTGTATCTCTATCACCTTCTCAGGCTGTCTACGCATATTGTCTTCATGGAAGACTACATCATGGTTGCGGATGACTTTCCATGCTTGCGGATGCTTGTCTTTGGGCACATGGCAGAATGCCTCACATCCAAAGACACGTAGATGCGCATAAGACAAAGGTTTCCCAGTCCATACCTCCTCTGCAACCTAGAAATCCAAATCACTAGAAGGTGATCTATTTATGACATGCATAGCTGTACTAACTGCTTCAGCCCAAAAGCTATGTGGTAAGCCTAAATGGCTAACCATACTACGTACACGCTCTTGGATGGTTCTATTCATCCGCTGAGCCAAACCATTCTGGGGTGGGGTGTAGGGGGCAGTCAACTAACACTCAATACCCCTCTCATCACATAGTTTCTCAAAAGCACGTAACACATATTCTCCCCCATTGTCAGTCCTAAGGCATTTCAACCTATGCCCAGTCTGGTTCTCAACCAATGCAAGCCATATTTGAAACACAACCAAGACTTTAGACTTAATCTTAATGAGGTAAGCCTAGACTTTACTCAAAAAAACATTAATGAACGTCACAAAATACTTTGCACCACCCATAGACTGATCAGGCATGGGCCCACAGACATCCGAATGTACCAATGCCAAGGGCTCACTCATGCGTGTCCTACCAGACTTCTTATGTGTATTCCTAGTCTATCTGCAGCCATAAAGACAATGCTCACATGAATCAAAACATGCATAGTCAAGGGACGGTAAGTACTGCAAGAAAGCATTTTCATTCCCTTCAAGGACATATGGCCCAAACGGGCATGCCAAAGAGATACATGTGGAATGGAACCCACTAACAAAACATGGTCAACAGAGGACCCATCAACTACAAGAGGATAGAGGGTGTCAGCTGTGGCACCTCTAGCGAGCACAAGTGTGCCATGGGTGGTCTTCCAAGCAGAATCTCCAAATGAAACATGAAACCCAGCATCATCAAGCTGCCATGTAGGCATAAGATTGTGTGTAAGTGCATGTACATGGCGTACATCCTGTAATAGAAAAGTACTACCAGTAGAGAACTGCAGTCGTACGTCCCCAATACCAATAATAGCAAGTGACTTGTCATTACCTAAGCGAACTGAACTAGAGATAGTGTGGTAGGAGTGGAACTACTCATGACATGGTGTAACATGAAATGAAGCACCAATATCCAAAAGCTAGCACTACGCATACATAGAGTGAACATTGGTCAACGACGAGCATCATAAGAACTAGTTGCACGTATGTACTCCTCATTGGAGTCATCGGTCTGCATTACATTTATCTCTTCAATTTTCACATTGGATTTTGCAGGCATAATGTTGCAATCAGAGGACTTTTCCTATACTTTCTCTTTCCCCTTCTCTTTGCACTTCTCATTGCGCAACTCATGACACTGTGGGCGTATATGACCCTTTTTCCCGCAATGATGACATGTCACATTAGCATTTCTCCCAGAGACTTGCTGTGTGACTTACCATGCGACTTAAACCTAGACTTCTGCAAGTCTCTAGCACGGCCATTCCCATGGTCATTCTTGCCATTACCATCTCTGCCTCTAACAGTCAAAGCATGCAACACACAAGAGGTATCCAAGTTCTTACGGTTGATCTCTTCCTACAAAAGAGCACTCTCTGCATCATGCAAGTTCAAAATAGCAGCATGAGCACATAAGATAGTGCAGAATACATCCCATGACTCACTCAAAGTCCCAAGAAAAAACAATGGAGTTCCCATTTGTGTCTCTCTCTCTTCTTACTCTTGCTCTCTGCCATAGCTCACTTCCAAGCAAGCTTGGATCCTTCTCACCTAACCAAATTGTAATGTACTTGTTTAGTGAGAAACAAGATGAGGGTGGACTTGCATAACTCATCAAGCTCATCCCATTTGTCATCAGTCATAGTTTCAGGTTGCTCACCATGCATCCTTAGTGGCTTTATCTGCAATTTCTGCACCAATACCTACCAAACTTGGCTCTTCCAATAGGCATAATTCGTACCATCAAGCTTAGTTATGTTGAAGATAGCATTGTCAATGGAAGAAGAACCCATAATGTAGTCCAAAACAATGAAGATAGTCCAAAACTGCTTGTTGTTTTCTACTGTAAACAACCAAAAAATACCAACAAAACCAAGGCAAAATGACCAGAACTGATAGCTAATGATGCTGCCCACCAAGTACCATCAAAAGTTCATAAAATCAGAATGATTCAACATGAAAATTCCACATCATTCCATACATAACTGCTTGCTGTAATAAATTATAACCAGGTACAATGAGAGTAAACTGTAGGCAAAATCAATGCACTAGGTCAACCACTGACTATCAAAGCATAACCAGCATCAAGCAGGCATAAATCAGCATATGACAGTCATATAGACATTGAGCAAACACCCAAGCATGTCAAAAAAATCTGTCAGTAAGCTGGCACACCCCCTGTGTAATAGGGCAAAGTGTACACAACACTAGCAAGACCTGACACAAAGAGGTTTATGCTCAGGGATTGTAAAGCCCAAATCAGCCTAAGTACATGTATGCAGATCACGGCATATCAACCATGCAACATCCAAGTGAAGAAGATCCCAGTCTCAGAAGACTCAAAGCTCAATAGAATAAACCACCTACTCAATGTCTGTCAAACATTCAACGATGCTCCCACTAGAAGACTGGTCAGACATAGGTAACATACATGCCATATGTACATCCAAGATGGAGCATCAAATGCATTCCAAAGCCAATATCAAGCTCAAATGAAGATCTGAAAACAAAGACAAGCTCGATGTTGTACCCCGAAGGTCAATACTTCATTGCATATACCAAAGACATAGCCCGAAACCAATAGGCATAACTAAATTGGAGGTAAAATAACGTGTCCACCAAGGTAGCATAAATCCCAACCAACAATGAAGTGTACGCATCCAAATCAAGGCTCAATAGCTCTCAAATAGCATATCTGGGCATAAACCACGATGACCAAGCATCAGTACATCCAACATGACACGCGAATGTCAACAAAGAGCATTATGCATAAGTCATCCCTGATAAAACCTTGCTTCCCAAACAATTTACAGCAGTAAATCGTTGCATAAATCAAGCTATGGAAGCTCAAACCAAGTCCCAAAGCATCTCAAAACATTGGGCAAACATCCCCAAAGTATCTAGGCATCAAATATCAAGCCTCGGGAGCATCATATAAGCTAAGAGCATGACATTTTCTGACTGTAAATCAACTCAGATCTATTGCAAAAAATCTCTGATCAGAATTTGGTAGATCTAACATTGCTATCGTGTCTGAAGCATGCCAAAACCCCAAGTTAGACTCTTACCTTGCCTAAATCGGGCTCGGATGCCCGAGATATGAGAAAAAATGGGATTTTTGAGCCAGATTTTGAAACATGCGTTAAAAAAACATGAGCTGACTGTGGGGCCTGCTGGTTATGCTGAGGATAAGGGGGCAAATGGGGGCATACAAGGTTCCCAATGAAGCTAAGGAATACCTACAAAGAGCCGATGAGGGCCGGGAAGAGGTGGGAGATGAAATCTTACCTCGAGGGGAAGAAACCATGGTTGGCATTGAAGCTCCAAGCTCTAGGTCTTCAATCCAGGCTGAAGTAATGCTGGGCCAAGCTCCATGATCAAGCTCTAATCCAAAGCTTTGATACCAGTTGAAAGGTGAGAAGGATCGAAGCTTGCTTGGAAGTGAGCTATGGCGGAGAGCAAGAGCAAGAAGAGAGAGATACACAAATGGGAACTCCAACAGTTACAATGTGTGACCGGGCCTTCCTTAATTCAAACTATCACTAAAAGAATAAAGAATAAAGTGATGGTGATGGGCGCTCGCCACCTGTAGTGTGCAGTGGCGGGTACTGTCAATGTAGTAATACACGGGTGGCTAGGCAAAGGCGCCTTTACCCTCAACATCTTGGCCATCTCGGTCTTCTTCTTATCAAACTGTGAACAATCAGCTTAATGTGTCAGATTGAAATACACCCCTAGGCATGACCATCATACATATAGTAGGTCTCACAGATAACGTAAGAGACCTACCAAAGGCACAACTAATTGAGCAAATGGCAATAGAAGCTCCATACATAGCCACGTAAGATGAATACATTACTGACAACAACGTGACAAGGATAGGTGCTAGCCCAAAACAAAAGTAAGATCAGCCCACAAGGCATCAACTACATACATATAGCATGAATAGAGAATGTACATGTCACACTAAGTCCTACTATCTCACTGTAATAAGATCAAGCTCAATCGCATAAACCAAATACTCTATGGTACATCTAAGTGTCAAATGTGACTCGATACATAAAGCCAAGTAGATCCCATTGAAATAGAAGTCAAATGTCAAATGAGCAAGCAAAGCTCAAAACATCATGAGGATGGCATCCATACATCCAAGATCCGTATAGCATGCATTCGAAAGTATTTGACCCAAGTAGTCTGCAAAGCTTTGAGTACTAACACTGGATGAAGCATCCAAGTAGCATCCATAAAAGTGAATGAAAGCCGATGTCAAGGTATTCCAGCTTCAAAATCAGCTCAATAACATATAATGAGCAAAACCAAGCATGTAGCATCCATGATAGACATTGACACATCCAATAGATAACCCCAATAGCATCAAGTAGTAATAGGCATAAGCTTTGAATGTCAAATGTTTCCTACCTTGAAATATTATAGCAATGAAAATATTTGATAAGCTGAGCTAAATGCAAGCTCAAACCAGGTCAATAGCATTACAAGGCATTAGCATAACATCCTAGCATTAGTGTGATTACATAGGGACATCAATGAATGCATATATGAGCTCCAAAACTAGGAAAGAGGCCCTGTTACAGACTTGCAACAAGTCTACTATTAATAACAACAAATAGGATTGAAGAATGCCAAGCATTAGTGACAAGGGTTCTCAATAATGATTGTGAGCCTTCAAATGAGTATCAAAGGAGCCAAGAAGGAGTTTTAGGCCACAAAGAAAAGTAGGGACAACAAGCACAAAGATGTTTGCTACAACCCCACTTGTTGCTCTCCAAGCAAAGGATAAAGAAGCTTACAAAGCTCTTTGCAATGGCCAATACAACCTTTGGAAAGGCTTTGATAACAATGGAAACTCTTACCAATGAGCTAAATTCTCACTAAAGTTTGCTCAAGGTAGGTCCAATGATGCCCTAAAAAAGCCTCAATAGGCCTTGGTAAGTATTGGAGCAATGGGAGATCAACTCATACCTTGAAGATTGAAGCTATGGCTACCAAAATGACTATGAAATATTGTAGATATTTTGAATGCAAGCTAAGACAATGTTGAGTTGAGCTCCTCAATACTAGCGCAATGGCTCTAATACTAGTTGAAGAGAGTGAGCCCGAAGTAGAAGCCCACAAGCAAAAGCAAGAGCTATAGTGGAAGGAGCAAGAGTAAGAGACACAATATGTGGAAACTCCAATAGCCATGATGCGTGACTAGCCTTCCCTTATTCAAATGTCAGTGAAAGAATAAAGAATGTCCTTTTGATCCTACAGGATAGCATATTATATTTGAAAAGGAAACCTCTATTTAGACCAATGCTTGCCTTGGAATCGTTCTCACATCTTCAAGAGATCATTTCAAGAATAATAGTGTCAATCCATATGCTCAGTTTCATTGTAGTTTGTCACAAGACTACTCACTGCTTTGGACCAAAACTAATGGTGATTTAATGGCAAAGAAGTACAAGTTATATGGGTTGAAGATGCAAAAAAGGAGCTTTGTTTGAAGCTATCATACACCTTGATTGGATCATCCTATCAAGAGATATTGTTGATTTTGTACATCAAGTTCTGCAATGGACAGCATGGTCATTGTCCATTAGAAGAGCTTTTACTTGTGACGACTCGATAACCAAAGCCTTGCCTTTATGGCTCACTCCGGATTTATATATATAGTCTTTGATTGTCAATTTGTCATCATTCAACTCTCATGTGCATTTTTTAAGATTAGGAAGTCTTTAACATGTCAAAATAGAGTAGTACCCTGCCCCTTTCCACCACGTGGAAAATTGTAATTAAGTCACATCTTTGTTTTTGAGAACAAAAACATCCAAGTGGGGATAGAATGGAAGAGAGTGGGTGGGGGCATATAGAAGGTGTAAAGGACATATGTACAACTATTATTTTTTGCTAACAATATACCTGTGTCCTTTCACCTTTGTAAGCTTCTTTCATGTCCTTTCATGGTTGCTAGCCATCTCTCTCCTTCTTTCCTATCTTTCTCTCTCCACTTCTAGTATTTCTCTCTCCTCGCCTAGACTTTCTTTGTCCTTTGCAGTCTTCTTCTCTTTTTCATGCAATATTCTCTTTCCTCTTTCTCTCTCCTCTCAATCCCTTCATGATACTATAAAAGAAAGCACCTCACTAATCACTCTTCCAACAGATGCATTCTTTATAAACCAATACTTTATCCCCCTAATTAAAATTTTCCTAGTAAGCCCCTCACTCATTCCATTTCAAATTAGAATATTATAATTAGATAATAAGAGCTTTATTCATTCTATATTTTGGCATATTAATTTTGTTCTCAAATAGCAATGCTACATAGGCTAACTCTCATGCTACTAAACATTACACAAAATATAAGCATATCTCTTTATATGTTTATTTTTATAAATAAATAATATATAGTTGATATCTCTATAAATAAGGCATTCATATCATTACATCATTTCAAATATTCTATAAAGAAACTCCCATAAACCCATTTCTCATTGATTTACACAAATATGAATATTTTAAGTAAAAATTTCATTGAAAACAATGTCTTTCTTTAATATATTTGGGAATTTTATTTTTAAAAATTAAAAAACCATGATGTAAAACCATTAAAAAATAGTAGACTCATTCTAATATTTGTTAATTATTTTAAAAAATTTATTCCACTCAATACCACTTGGTAATTGATTAAATATGTCATTTTTCATAATAAAATTACTATTTTATATTTATACGATTCTAAGAAGTATAAAAAAACTCACAAATTTTAATATAGTAATGTTTGCAAATAAAATAAAATATAAAAAGTATCAATCCACACGCATTTTACCATTTTTTAAAAGATGAAATTTTATAAAAATTTTCTTATTTAAATCATTTTATTTACTTTAAATTTTTAAATAATAGCATAAGTAAATATTCATTTAATAATTATAAAAAATAATTTTGAATATTTAAAAAATTCAAATAGCATTAAAATATTTATTTCTCATTTTTGGAAACATATTTGGCATAGAACACTTATATAAATTGTGTGTAGCTAAGATGTGTTTTTGTGGGTTGAATGTGCAATTTAGAAAAGGAATCTTAATCAACACAGCAATCCCCTTGATTTTCATCCGATCTTGGTCCCTTGAACTCCGTTAGAATGATCTTGAATCTCCCTTTGCAAACTAGGCTCTTGAGGCTCTTTTAATAAACTCCATTAGAATGATCTTGAATCTCCCCATACAAACTAGGCTCTTGAGGCTCTTTTAATTAACTATTAAATTTAAAGGTTTAAAAGGATGAAACTACTTTGTTATCTATATGTACTAAAATCAACTCTGTTGCCAAGAACACATCGAGATAAGTTGCAATGACCTTTGGCAAAGAGAATTATGATCTAGATTATCATTGCGCTCTACGAGCTCAACATTAAAACCATTGGACACATCTTCATTATTTCAACAGCTCAACGTACAAAGCCTACAACTATCTCTCACCTAGTCTCCTCACATGTGCAAGCACAACAAACTAAAAGTAGTAGATCAATTCAAGGCAAACATATCAACCACACTTACCAATGCTTACCACGTTGTTGTAGTTAGTAAGTACCACTCCATGATCCACATGCATGTCTCTTCACTCATAATCTTGAATGGTCCATGAAGAGAGAATTTTCCCCTAATGAGTTTAAGGAGATGAAGAGAATGTCACACTCGCCATGTGCATGTCCCTTCACTCACAATCTTGAATGGCCCGTGAAGAGAGAAGTTACCACTAATGAGTTTGAGGAGATGAAGAGAAGAAGAGAACTTCACATTGCCACATCCCTCACACTCTCTACTTCACACACTCACACTCACATACTCAACTCACTAAGAAGATGGGATAAAGAAGAAGAGTCGAGAATGCAAAGAGCTTCACAACACCATATCTCTCACTCCACACACTCTCTCACACTCCCTCTCCTTCTCTCACACATAGATAATAGACTAGCAATAACAAGATAAGGAGAAAAGTTTGCACACACATGAATAGCCTATTTTATTAATTTTCATCTTTTTTATATAAGCTCTCTAGGTTAGGGTTTCCACCTTCCCCTTGGGCATTTGGTCTACTTTTGTGGCCATATGACCAAACTTTCCTCATTTGCATGCACCTAAACCTTACTCATAATGCGAGAATTAAATTGTGCACGTTCCAAGATCGTGGCGCCACTCAAAATTTATACACAATTTGCACACCAAGAGCTTAGGTCTCAATAAAATATCCAAGATTACTAGTACAATAGTTTCAAAATTTCTCCTCAAAAATTAATGGAGGTCTTTTGCACTTTGTAGTTAACATTGTGCCCCCTCTTAGATAAGTGTCAATCAAATGGTACTCATATCAAAGGTAGCTTGCTATAGTGAGCACAAAAGACAAAGAATGTTGGGACTATCAATGATGAAGTCTTAGTAGAGGAGGGATATGGTGGTTGTTGCTACTAAAGAACTAGACTAAGGTGGATCGATCTTGCCAAAGTCAAAGATTTCTTTAGTATTCTAGTAGGGTTGCATTGAGGGATGAAAGGGTGATGGTTATCTAGTGAATGAAGGGATGATGTGGGGCACCAATGTTGAGCAATCTTTAGGGAGTCCAGCATACCTATAAGTGTTGAGAGTGGAAAAAGACTGATTTTTTGACTAATTTTTGTTGTTTTTGAGGTCTGAATGATTGATTTTTGATGGATTTAGAGTGATGTATGGTTGTTAATGGAAGTGTTTGAGAGTGTTTTGGATTATATTGATTATGTTTTGGAAGTTTATGATGATTCTCAGTGGAAATATGAAGCTCTGTGATGTTCTGATAGGTTCTATTGAGGTTATGATAGCTTATGTATACCTTCTGTATAGCTTCTATTTTGTTCTGATTTTCTTCTGTATGAAGCATGGATTGATGATTAATGAAGATTGAAATCTTTTGAAAGCTTATTGAATAGTTTTTGATAGTTTGGAATGATTTAGGTATGAATTATGAGGATTTGATGTTCTCTGATGACCTTCTGTAACCCTCTGTAAACCTTCTGTAGAGCCTCTGCCTCTACTCTGTATCTGTTCTGTATCTGCTCTAGTTCTGTTCTGTACTATTCCGTAGATCTTATGTAAGTGTTCTGTAGAATGTACATGTGACTTTGGGAAAGTTTTCTAACTTTTGGAAAGGATGAATCTAAGTTCAAAAGAGCTAAAACAAATGGAAGAAGCAGCTGTGCTGAAGACTAAAGAGAAGACTGGAGTGACAGTGACAGTAATGAGCTATGAAGAGACACTGTAGTGGCTCTGGTGCCTCTTCACATCAAACATACCTCTTGGGAGGTACATCCACGACCTAATAAGGATTATTAAGAGTCATCATGAGAGTATTGTAGTGAGGAGATGATGTACTATTGAGAGAGAGAGAGAGAGAGAGAGAGAGAGAGAGAGAGAGAGAGAGAGAGAGAGAGTTAGAGATAACAAATTCTATTAAAACAGTGTAACTATATATGAGAGATTGAGAGAGAAAACTATGAAGAAATTGAAGATGAATACTATGTGATTGATTTCCATTCAAAAATGGTGTATTCTTTTGTGTTCCTTGTTCTATTAAAGGATTTTATGAAGATGTTGAAGATTATGGTTGATTCTATAAAATCCGTGGGAGATATCTACTATGATGCTGCGTGAAGATTTGTTGTTTTCTTTGTTTTGGTCATCAAAAGAATGAAATAAAATATTGCTGATGTTACAAGATAGATTTTCTTGCAGTAGAATCCCCTTTTCCTTGGTGTTCCTCTTGGGGCTCCATGTTTTTTGTGCGCAGCCGGGGAAACTTTCCATCAACAAGCATCAGAAGAGGTTGAAAATGAAGAAAATGGCATTGCCAAGAAAAGGAGAATTCAATGGATGTTTGCAAAGCTCCTTCTTCCACTGAAGAGTTGGAGATTCTCATTATCAAAGCCACTTTCCGCAATAATTTCATCCCACAATGGCGGAAACATATCACCATCATGATGCATGCTCTATGTGGTGGACTGTTTCCTCTTCTTGTTGAAGTAATAGACACTTGCGTCTTGGTGGAAAATTGTTTGGAAACAAAGTGAAAAGCAGAAACAGAGAGAATGACCATCCATGGAAGATTTGGTATTCATTGAGAAGTTTCCAGACATCATCAAGTGGGAGATTGTGAAGAAGCTTCAAGAGTCGTGGTCTGGGAGGTTCACGAAAACAAGAAGGAAAAAAGTTGGAATTTGTTCGTGGATGCTCAACAGCAGGATACATGGGATGCTTGGTGCACTGACAATCTTTTGTTTGTCCAATTAGCAACCCATTGAAAGTTGGTAGACAGAGTGTTTTTCACAACATACACTGTTGAAACCCTCAGAAGTTGGCATTATTATAATGACACAACAACGATCCTAAGAAGAATGAGTTTTGATACTTTCAGAACGGAATATCTCCCCCTCTATAGTGGTTTGAAAGCCAAATTCAAAGATGTTGAAAAGAAGGAAGTAGAGGAGATGTTGGCCACTAAAGCCTTCTCTGATTCTATTCTGTTGAGTACATACCAACTAGTTGGATCCAACCCCTTGATGAATGACACAATCAAGAGGCAAGCGTTAGAACAAGTCCAGAGGTATGTGAGAAGAGAGAAGGCAAGAATCAAGGCTAAAAACGAGCTCACAACAGAAGCCTCCTTTGACGCCCTAAAAGCACTCTTTACAAAAGTCCCCATGGCGACTCAAGGTCCCCTTCCTAGTCAGATTCATCCTGGAAATATTGATGACAGGCCAACAAATGTAGTCCAATTGCCAGTTTTTAAGGGAGAGTACAATGAAGACCCCGATCTTCATGTAGCAGAATTCATGGTAGCATTGGTTAGCAATATTCCCCGCCACTTTCAAGGGTGGGGCGTTTCAGTGGTATGAGAGATAAGTAGCAGGAACTTTTGGCACATGGGACGACCTGAAGTTGGCCTTCCTCACTAAATTCACGCATAAAGGTTTTGAAGAGCGGATGCAAGAGGAGTTCATGAACCTAAGTCAGTCCTCTGGAGAAAGAGTAGAAGCTCATGTCTCGTGAATGGAATCCATCCTGAAGAGATGGACTAACCATCATTTGGACGAAGGAATCCAGAAAGGAGTGTTTCTCAGAGGCCTACAACCAGAAGTTTGCAAGTTTGTGGAATTGAGAAGACCAGTCAATTTGCAAGCTATAGTGGAAGGTGCAAGATTGTATGATGAAGTTGAAGCAAGGCTGTCAATGACTCCAGGAAGAGGAGTCTTACCTCCTCCCATGCCAGGAATGGTATACCCACGAAATGTAGTCCTAGGAAATGTTCCCTACCCCTATTCTTAGATGCAAACAATGCCGCAGTATAATGCACCTAATCCACTGTGGTCACCATAGACAACAGTGCCTCAAATGATGGTTCAATGGCAACAACAGTGGCCTCAAAAAGTTCCTCCAATGGCAACTCAACAACAGTGGAATCCTACCAATTGGAATCAACAATCCCAAGTCTCAACAAGAGCTCTGAATCAGAATCAGAATAGAGGACCTTTTGGATCAACCCAACCAGTGTATGCAGTAATTACAAAAGCTTCCCAAAACCCTACTACAAGCACTTCAGGAAGTGAAAATCTAAAGGACTACTTATCCAACTCAGTTGCAAGTTTCAAGAAAGAGCTTATGGATGTGATTACAGAGTAGCTATAGATGTTGAAGGTGAATACCGCCAATATATCCACCCCTATGAGAGCTGGAAGAGATGTGATGTGCTCTAATACATGGTGTGGAAAGTGTCATCAAGCGGGACATTTAGCCCCTGAATGTACCCGAAAACCAACCATTCCTAGAGCCTTCTGTTTCTACTGTTTGTGGAAGAACCATACAGAGGATATTTGCTCTCTGAAAGAGATGCATGAACAAAGACAGAAAGATGAAAATGCAAGATTCAACTTGCTAGAATCCAAAATGACAACACAAGATATTGGACCAAAGCCTAGGGAATTTGGTTCTAATTTTGGTCCAAGGAAGTTTCCCTCTCAAAGTTACAGAGGACGATAGTCTGGCGATGGTTAGAGATCAGAGGTGGAATGTTTCAAGTGTGGAGAAAAGGGTCATATCTCCCCGAATTTTCCTAACCCTAGACGATCTGTGGATTACAAGCCCTTATGCAGCCGATGCAAAGGAGAAGGCCACACTGCAAAGGACTGTCCAAGTCTAGCCCCTATAAAGGCCAATGGCACTGATAGCCAACAGAAGGTACAAGAGCATGCATCCAATTTGGTAGAGTTGGAAGTTGCCGCTGTCACACAAGAAGAAGGGACCAATTGTGCAAGAAGAGAACAAATCTCCTGCCAAGACTGTGAAGTTCAACCTACCAATAGAGGGACAGAGCAGTACAGGACAGAACAGTGCATTACAGAGCACTGCAGTGCCACAGAGAGTCACAGAGACAGTCCCAGAAACAAGACCAGAGGTCCAAGAGATAGATGATACAGAAGCACTTCCAAAAACGGAGGAAGTGCCTATGCTACCATTGTTAGAAGAAAAAGGAAAGATGAAAATGGGTGTAGCCCCATTCCCGAGCAGGTTGGAGAAGCTTGTGGATCCTATCAAAGATTATGACTTGGTAAAAGACTTAGACACTTTTAAACCAAACTTAAAATTTCGACAGTTACTGATGCTATCTCCCAACTATCGAAAGAAATTCAAAAGCATCTTGACAAGAAGATGTGGACTACGGATAGCTCTTTCAATAGCGACTAGTACCAATAAGGCCCCACAGCCTATAAAGGAAGTAGATGTGGCTAATGCCTTCCTAGATCTTGGAACCCTAGAGATTAGTGTATGGATTGAAGGATGCTTTATTTTAGATACATTGATTGATGGAGGCTCATCAGTAAACATAATGACAGATGTGACAATGAAGGATCTAGGTTTGCAAGGAATTCAACCTACACAGTGGCTTATCAGATTGGCAGACCAAAGCAGAATTAAACCGTTGGGCATCCTCCCATACATAAAAACAACCCTTGCAGGAAGGGACTATTGACTGACCTATTTGGTGGTCAAACCAAATTCTTACGGGACCTCATACCCTTTGCTATTGGAAAAACTTGGCTCTTTGAAGCAAGAGCCAGGACGAACTAGTTCAAAGGAACCCTGACCCTAGGCAGAGGACCCAACAAAGTGGTGTTCAAGTTGTATGGATCGCAAAAAAGGCAATGGATCCACATCCATTGAAGTCATAACTGACTCCTCCAATGAGGTAATAGATGGTATATCAGAAGACGAAGAGGCTGTTAAATAGATATTTCCTAAGAAAATAGAGGCACAATCCCTAATAGTGGGCACTGTAAGCCAATTGCCAAGGGAAGCAAAGTCCTTGTCTATGGGAGAATACCTCCTGCCTCAAATCGAATTGACTTCTGAAATCACCTCTGACAGTGAAATAGAAGCATTAATGTACTGTTCTCCCTGTTACATGATAGTCGCAGAGACAGAATAGAGATAGAACAGATACAGAGCAGAGATAGAGCCAAAGACAGTCACAGAAGTAGTAACAGAGACAGAGCAGAGACAGAGACAGAAGCAGAGGCAGAAGATTTGTTCTTCTCCTACAGAGCCTCTACAGAGACAGAGATAGAGCCTCCAAAGGAAGAGGATGAAAATGATGAGGAAGAAAACGAAGCAAGATATGAAAGTACAGTTGAAGAATTTCCTCCGATAGCGGATGATCTTGTTGATGTCCCTACATAGACCTTAGAGGCTGAAGATCTCATGGTGTTGGATGGAATGACCAAGGTTCCATTTGGGTTGACCAATGGACCACAAAGTATGCAGAATCTGTATAAGCAATGGATTAAAGGCATAAAAACTAAGTAAACCAGTGGCTCCTGTCGCCCTAACTATTCAATCCAGAGAAAAGATGATGATGATGCTCCCTGCCAACAAAAGCCAGAACTATCAGAGCTACGACTTCTAGAAGGTCCGTGCTATGTGAGATTCTTGGACGCATCCTTTGAAGATGAATACCTAAGTCCAGAAGAAATCACCACTCATACAGAAGCAAACAAAGCTCTGATACCCTTCCAGCAATCTCAACAGACAAATGAGTCATCATCAGAAGGAGGACACTGGTTCTAGTAGAACATCAGATGATGACACTACTCCCTTGAAAGAGTCAAACCTCTATCTAGAAGCAATCCATGGGGCATTTATCTGCGAAGTGGAAGGTGAAAGGAAAGTAACATTCCTGGATACTGATGGTACTAAACGTCACCTAAAAGTGGGTCTCAATCTTCCAGGAGAAGAACTAGTGGTCTTGCGAGACTTATTAAAGGAGAACTTAGATGTGTTTACTTGGTCATATAAAGATCTAAAGGGGATTGATCCCACAATATGCCAACATCACATTGACTTAGAGCCTGATGCCAAACTTGTAAGGCAAAGACAAAGGTGTATGAATCCTAATTATTCTGCTCTGGTGAAGGCTAAATTATTGAAACTTCTTGAATCACAGTTCATTTATCACGTGGCTAACAGTGAATGGGTTTCGCCCATTGTGGTAGTACCCAAGAAGAATGGGAAACTTCAAATATGTGTGGACTTTCAGAAGCTCAATTCGAAGACGAAGAAGGATAATTTCCCTATCCCTTTTATAGACCAACTGTTGGACATAGTGGCAGGTCATGAGCTGTATTCCCTCTTGGATGGATTCAGTGGATACAACCAAGTCCAAATTGCAGAAGAGGACCAATCCAAAACAACCTTCACCACAGAATGGGGAACCTATGCCTATAGAGTGATGCCATTTGGGCTCTGTAATGCTCCTGCCACCTTTCGATGAGTAATGATGGCTGCTTTCCAGAATCATTTGCATGATTTCATTGAGGTATATCTTGATGACTTCTCTGTCTATAGCTTAATTCGTGAGCATTGGGGACACCTAGAGCAATGTTTTGACAGATGTTGAGAGTATGGGGTTTCTCTCAACCCCGACAAATGTGTCTTTGGCGTCTCATCAGGAGTTCTTTTGGGCCATATTGTTTCTGCACAAGGGATTGCAATAGACCCGGCAAAGATTGAGAAGATTGCTGCCTTAACAGCACCAACAAACCTCAAGCAATTGAGAGGATTTCTTGGCCATGTGGGCTACTACAGAATATTTATTGCACATTTTGCAACCAAGGCAGTGTCAAGATTGTGGGAGAGAAGGAAGGAGTCTCACTTGTAGCTTTCTCACTTACACAATGGGGGAATACACACAAAGGTGGAGGCTGAAAATAGTTTTCCTATTCTTAGTTGTGTAAGCCAAAAGAACCCTCATACAAAGAAATAGAAGAACCCTATATATGGGTCTCAAACCAAACTCAACTAACTAAGGTGGCATACTAACTGAACCACGAACTAGAGTAGATAAGGATAGCTATCATCTAGCTATTATTCATGGGCAGTGTACCAACTACATCTGCAACTAACAAGTCGGTGACATAAATGCACAACGGCCACCTTGGCATATCACGAGTGGAGCTCGATATCTCAATACTCCCCCTCGAGCTCAATCCCAATTCCTGCACATTAAGCAGGTCTCTGAACTTGCGTAGCTTCTCTGCGCCCAATGCCTTCGTAAAAATGTCAGCTACCTGATCCTTTGTGTTGACATAAACTAGATCAATAAGACCTAGTAAAACCCTCTCCCGCACATAATGATAATGCACCTCAATGTGCTTTGTTCTAGCATGATATACTGGGTTATTTGCCAAGTGTATACTACTCATGTTGTCACAATAAATGACAACTAGCCCATCTATAGGCTGATGCATATCATAAAGTAGCTTATGCAACCAAGCTACCTCACATGCAACCATTGCTGCACCCGTGTACTCAGCCTCTGTGCTCGACAAGGCAACTGTAGGCTGTTTCTTGCTGCTCCAAGTGACTGCAGCACTCCCAAAAGAGAACACATATCCACTGGTAGATCGTCTATCAGAAATACTACCAGCCCAATCAGCATCAGCGTATCCATGCAACTATATCTGAACCCCAGTCTCATAAAATAGTCTATACTGCAATGCGGACTTTACATACATGAGTATGCATCTAGCCGCATCCAAATGCGGTTTCCTTGGAGCCTGCATAAATTGACTTACCAATCCAACAACATAGCTCAAATCTGGCTTGGTAATAGTTATATAAATCAAACTTCCTACTATGCATCTGTACATAGTAGGGTCTTTAAGAAGCTCACCTGCATCTGTGCTCAACTTCACATTCTGCTCCAAAGGAATTGAAATAGGCTTACAGCCTGTCATCCCATATTTGGACAGTATGTCAAATCCATAGTGCCTCTGTAAGAGCCATATCCCACTTGGTGATCTTATCACCTCAATGCCTAAGAAATAACGCAGCTCTCCCAAATCCTTCATCTCAAACTTCTACTTCAATAGTGTTTTCACATGAAGGATATCTTCATCACTATCACCTATGATAATCAAATCATCAACATAAATGACAAGCAACATAATACCTTTCTCTATTTTTCTCACATAAAGTGAGAAATCTGCCTTGGAAATCTGAAAGCCAATAGTGACAAGATACTATCCTATCTTGTCAGACCATGCTCTAGGTGCTTGCTTCAAGCCATGCAAGGCTTTCTTCAACCTGCAAACAAAATCAGGATGAATAACATGCACATAACCTGGTGGCTGCTCCATATAGACCTCTTCTTGCAAATCACCATGCAATAAGGTATTCTTTACATCCATCTGATGTAAAGACCATCCCTTTGATGCAGCTGTAGCAATGACTGCTCTTACGGTTGCCATCCTTGCAACTGGACTGAATGTTTCTTCATAATCAATTCCATATGTTTGTGCATACCCCTTGACTACTAATCTTGTCCTGTATCTGTTCACAGAACCATCTGCATTGTGCTTCACCTTATAAATCCACTTACAACAAATTGCATTCTTATCTTTAGGAAAATGTACCAATTCCCATGTAGCATTTGCTTCCAAGGCATCCATTTCTCCATCCATGGCTTTCTCCCATTTTTCTTTTCCCATGGCTTGCTCAAAAGAAGTGGGTTCTGGTTCCTGTATCACTTTGACTATATAGGCATAGTGAATGGCTATAAATCCATCATATTTCAGCCTATCCATAGGATACCTAGCTCTGGTAGACCTGGCAAAGTAGGCTCACTTCCAGGTGCTCTCAAAACATCCCTGGTCTTCCTTACTCCAGGTGTAACAATAGAAGGAATACCCAACTCATCATCAATGCTCTGTTCTGAGCCAGTGGATTCACCATCCACATAAGAGTAACCTGGATTCACATCAAACATGGGCTGATCTATCTTCTCTTTTCCGCTTCGTGATACCTGCATACCACTATCTACATTTCTTTGAGAAGATTTTCCTGATCTCAATATGCTTGTCCATGGCGAAGAATGTGAACCACTACTAGAGGACACTCCAGGTCCACTAATATCTTGTGACTGCTGCTGTGAATTCTGTGCAGCATTACCATTATCAATCACATTTATTGGTTTATACCAGCTACTCATCTCATCAAAAACAACATCTCTGCTCATTATAAACTTACGAGTAGAAGGGTGATAGCATCTATATCCTTTCTGCCCTGCAGAGAGTAACCAATAAAGATGCACTTCTCAGCTTTTGGATCCAACTTGGATCTCAACTCATTTGGCACATGAACATAGACAACGTAACAAAAAATTTTGAAATGAGAAATATTTGGTTTCCTGCTCGTATACCTCTCCTCTAGAGTCACGCCATGTATTGTTGTAGTGGGAGTCCTGATCATTATGTAGACTGATGTAGCAACTGTCTCAGCCCAGTAAAAATCTGGCAGGTCTTTTTCATTGAGCATGGCACGAGACACATCTCCAATATGCCTGTTTTTTCTTTCTGCAATTCCATTTTGCTGTGGGGTATGACTACATGAATATTGCTTCTTTATGCTATGCTCCTGCAAGAACCTTGCAAACTCATTTGAGAGGTATACTCTCCCTCCATCTGACCTTAGGCATTTTATTTGCAGGCCTGTTTCTTTTTCAACCATAGCTTTAAGAGTTTTGAAATGCCCAAAAACTTCACTTTTCTTTTTCATAAAATACACCCAAACTTTTCTGCTATAGTCATCAATAAAAGTGACAAAATAATGACAGCCTTCAATAGATGCAGCTTTAGTAGTCCACACATCAGAGTGGATTAATTCCAATGGCTTCTTACTCTCTTGAACATGTCTAAGAAATGGTTTCCTTGCCTATTTTCCAAATTGACAAGCTTCACATACCTTAAGCATTTTTGCAACCTTGAATTTAGGCAATCCTGCAATAATATTTTGGGCCTGCATTGATTTAAGTCGCTGTACATTAACATGACCAATGCGTTTATGCTAGATATCAATATATGCAACTACACCGGTCCCATGTGCAAACATTGCTGCACTCAATTCAGACATGTCTGCATCCAACGTAAACATTCTGCCCTTCTTCTTTCCTTTTGCTATCAAGCGACCTTTTTTTTTCATATCCTCAACAAAGCATCCATGAGGATTAAATCTGACCTGCAAGCCCTGCTCAACCATTTGACCAACAAAAACCAGATTCTTGGTGATATTCGGGACATGAAATACATCTGACAAGTATTTATTTTTCCCATCCTGCATAGACAAAGGAAAATTTTCAATTTGCACATAGGATGTGCAGTATCATCACCAGTCTCCACAAATCCTAGTTTTTCCATTTTCCTTGCATCCTGCATCCATTTTGCATGACCTGTCATATGGTTTGATGCACTTGAGTCAATATACCACACATCGTTGCTTTCTTCTGCACTTGTCACAGAGTTGGTCATGTGCTGCACCATAAACAAATGCCATCACCTTGTCTACTAGAAGGTGCATAATTCGCTTGTTGCAATTTTCCATTCATGATATCATTCTACTTTTTATAGCAGTCTTTAGCCATATGACCCATTTTACCACAGTAGTAGCATTCAACATTGTTGTTTGAATTTTGGCCTCTTTGACATCCACCACAACCTCTTTGGCTCCCCCTGCCTCTAAAGTTACCACGTCCTCCTCCATAGGATTGGTTTTCTTGAGTTTGCTGCATATTCTGATTTCTACCACGACCTCTAGATTGGCCTCCTCTACTTGTGCCTCTACCTCTTCCAGCATTTGAGTAGAAGACAATTTCTTTTGAAGTTCCTCTTGAAGAAGATGCACCACCATTTCTCTGCTCCTCAGAAATTAGAAGAGCAAACAACTCCTCAAAATCAGGAAATCTTTCACGGATGGAAATGGATGTTCGAAACTATGCATAATCCTTTCCTAGACCATTCAAGGTCACGGAAACTAAATCATCATCTTCCACTGGCGACCCAATGGAAGCAAGTGCATCTGCAATCTTCTTCACCTTCATGTGGTAGTCATTGATGCTCATACTTTCTCTTTGCACATTGTGCAACTCTTGCTTGAGCTGCATTTTCCTGGCTTGTGTATTTGTGCTATACTTTTTTGACAAAGTATCCCATGCCTCCTTTGGCGTACTTGCATCCTGAATATGCACAATCATAGAGTCTGAAATACTGATAGACAGCCAGTACATAACTTTTCTGGCTCTCTCATGCCATCCTTTAAATGCCTGCATTTGTTGTTGATTGGGAACATAAGGAAGAACTGGTTCTTCTTATGGGGGAATGCACACAAAGGTGGAGGCTGAAAACAGTTTTCCTCTTCTTAGTTGTGTAAGCCAAAAGAACCCTCATATAAAGAAATAGAAGAACCCTATATATGGGTCTCATACCAAACTCAACTAACTAAGGTGGCATACTAACTGAACCATGAACTAGAGTAGATAAGGATAGCTGTCATCTAGCTATTATTCATAGGCAGTGTACCAACCGCATCTGCAACTAACAAGTCGGTGACATAAATGCACAACGGTCACCCTGGCATATCACGAGTGGAGCTCAATATCTCAACAAGCAACCCCTCTACACAAGCTCCTAAGGAAAGATGCACATTTCCTTTGGACTGATGACTGTGAAGAAGCCTTTAATATCCTAAAACAGTGCCTTATCCAAGCACCTATCTTGCAGCCTCCTGACTGGACGAAGGAGTTCCATGTGCACACAAATGCATCAGTTGAAGGGCTAGGTGCTGTCCTATGTCAAAAGATCCCCTCTAAATTAGATCAACCAATTTATTATGCAAGCCAAAAGGTCATTGATAGGGAACAGAACTACACAATGACAGAGCTTGAGTGCTTGGCAATGGTGTTTGCACTAGAGAAGTTTCAACACTATTTATTGTCAACGCGTTTCAAGTTCTACGTGGATCATGAAGCCCTGTCCTTCCTGATGAACAAAGCAGATGTCAAAGGACGACTGATGAGATGGTTGCTCCTCTTTCAAGAGTTCAATTTTGAAGTGGTCACTAAGCCTAGCCATTCCCATGTCCTAGTTGATCATCTATCACGGATCCCTCAAACTGTAGAAGAGGAATAGGATGATCCAGACCTTCCTAATGCTTCCTTGTTTCTAGTTGAAACAATTACTCCTTGGTATGAAGACATAGCCAACATCCTGGCAACTCAACAGTATCCTCCTAGCATCTCAAGCTGTGAGAAGAAGAAGCTTCTGTTAGAATCAGCCCCCTACACTTTGCTAGGCGATGCACTATACAAGAGAGGCAAAGATGAAGTGCTATGAAGATGTGTTGCAGGGGATGAAATCGGCATAGTATTGAAAGCATGCCATGATGAACCATGTGGTGGACACTTCATAGGAGAAGCGACAGCCACAAAGGCTCTGTTAGCAGGATACTGGTGGCCGACCCTCCACAAGGATGCATATGACTACTGCAAGAGATGTGATGCTTGTTAGTGAATGGAAAAACCCACCAAAACAAGTGCCATGCCATTGCAATCTATTCTTCCCCTAAAGCTGTTCGAGAAGTAGGGGATTGATTTTGTGGGTCCCATTGATTTCCCTACCCGATGGAAGCAGAACACATATATCTTAGTATGTACGGATTATATCACAAAGTGGTGTGAAGCTAAAGCTCTAAAGCGGGGCAATGGTAGCAACGTAGCCCTGTTCATATACGAGAATATTATCACCCGTTTTAGCAGTCCCCTCGAGCTGTAAGTGACAGAGGTACTCATTTCCTTAACAAAATCATGGAGGAGCTGACGGAACTGTATAAGATCCGCCATTGTAAGTCCACTCCCTATTACCGCAGAGCCAATGGCCAAGTTGAAGTCACCAATCGCATCCTCTGCTCGATCCTAACAAGAACGATTGCCGCACATCGTCGCGATTGGGACGATCCACTTATAGAGAACCTCTGGGCATACAGAACCTCCCATAAGGCAGCTACAGGATGGACCCCTTTCCAGCTAGTGTATGGTCCATAAGCCGTCTTCCCTATTGAGTTGGAATCGCCCTCTTTGCGAGTGGCAGTTAAAGAATGCTTGGGAGACGATGAGTCACTGCAATGCCATCTCGGGCACTTGGAATGCTTGGATGAGATACGGTGGATGGCCCTACAGTGCATGGAAACCACTCAAGCACGACGCAAGGCCTATCATGACAGTTTCATCAAGCACAAGGAGTTCAAAGAAGGTGATCTTGTCCTGATCTATGATTCAAGATTTGGAAAGTTTCCTGGCAAGCTTCAACAACGGTGGATGGGCCCATACAAGGTACTTGTTGTCAATCCTAACATCTCTGTTCAGGTGCAGACCGTTGATGCCTCTGATGATCCTTTCCTGATCAATGGCTATCGTCTGAAAAAATACTTCCCTCCTTAGGGATCTTGACAATCACAGTCGACCTACCCTCCCCCTTTTGGGCGTTGCATTGTCCTTCTCATCATGCTTCTGATAGCCCTTATGATTCTCCTCATGAGGCAGTCTCATTCTGCTAACCCCTTGTTGCAGATACATCTCAACCCGACCTTGTTCTCTTCTCGTCTGATCCAACAATGGTGGTGAGGTTGGTCCTAACACATGCTATTTCTACCATTCTCTTTTTTAACGGAAAAAAAAACAAACAAACAAACACAAAACACCAACAACTGATACTACCTCATTACACAAACCACCCATGCAATTAATAAACCAAAATAATAATAATCATTAAAAAACCCACCAAAACCAAACCCCCACCACCAATTTCAAAAATAAAAAAAACAAAAAATATAATTTAAAAAAAGAGTCTTACCTACGCGCCGCGTGCCGTTTTGTCCTTTTCTTCTTCGTGCGGCATGCCGTCCTCCTCGCCTCGTACGCTGCAACTCCTTCCTCCTCTTCCAACTGCGCCCGCGTCCATCTCCTCCCTATCGTCCTCCTCGCCATTCCTCCCGCCCAGCGCCCCCGCCATCTCCTCCCTATCCTCCTCTCCCGCCAGCGTTCCCGCTCAGCGCCCCCGCCATCTTTCCCTCCTCCTTCTATGCCGCCCCGCCCAACTCTCCTCTCCTCTTTCCCCGCCGCCACCACCCAATCTCCTCTCCTCCTCCCCTTGGTTAGTCTACACTAACTTAACTTTACTTAACTTACTACACAAACCTAATTAACTTAACTTACTACACTAACCTAATTAACTTAGGTTACTATACTAACCTAATTAACTTAAGTTACTGCACTAACCTAATTACTTTAGGTTACTTAACTCACTTCCCTTAACCTACCTTTCTTAACCATCGTTTTTCCCCGTGTTAGCCCCCGTTTTTGCCCCTTTGCCCCTCTTCCTCCTTTGTTCACCCATTGCACGCGCACGTGTTTGTGAGCTGTTAGCGAGCGTTCACGTGCGAAGACGCGCCTTCGACTCATTCGTGTAGTGGTGTGTTGCAGTCAGCTGTTCACACACAGTCATCTTCCGCTGTTCACACGCAACTCGAGTACTGCCTTTTAATTTCAAAACCCGAAAAACATAAAAATAAACATAAAACACAAAAAAACATTAAAAATTTATTAAAATTCATTTAAAATCTAAAAAAATTATAATTTTTTTTCTAAAAATTTTCCAACATTGCTGAAATCATTTGCATTATTTTCTAAAGTGGGAATTCAAGAAAATAAATTGCAAAAAATTCAAAACTTCAAAATTCTTTCAAAAATACTTGCAAAATAAGCAAATTTTATTAAAAACTAGCAAAAAATTATAAATATTTTCAAAAAAAATCAAAAAATTCCAAAAATCCCATTGCTCATTTTTCCATTAATTTCTCAATTGAAAATGCTTCCATAAATTACCAAAGTATTATTTGAAGCCAAAACCCTAAATTTAATACTTCATCTCATGAAAATTCATTTTAAATTCCAAAAATTAATTGAAAAATCATGGATACATTCAAACACATTATTGACACTTGTTGGATTGCTAAAATTCCACCCTTACGCTTCACAACATATTCATGTGTCATATATCCTATTTTAATTATTTTTTTAAAAAAAATAAAAGAAAAAGAATAACAAAAAAAAGCAAACAAAACCAAACAATATACAAAATACAAACACACCTAAACTATAATTTTTTTAAAAAATAAAAATAAAAATAAAATAAAAATAACACAAAAACACTAAGGTGCTTTATTTTTTCCAGTCCAGTGGTGCTTGTTTTTTTGATTGGATTCCTTGCATTTGGGACTACTCAGTGTGCCTTCAGTCTCTTGCGTACACACCCCTACGAGGTATTTATTTTTTAAGCTGTATTCATTTTGATCATCCCTTAACCACGGTTAATTCTCAAAATGAAATTTATTCACCTACTTTTCTACGTGCACTCACGCTAAACACACAATGTTTCTAATAATTAAAAATGAACTTATCATTCACTTTCCACACACTACATGCGCTTCAGAGGTACCTTAATTTTTAATAAAAATGAACCAACTATCACAAAAAAAGCACGCACTGGCAAAAAAGCGCTCCACATCACCATTAATTTTTAATTAATAAATTTGCATTTAGAGACTCCAGTCTGGGTATCGCAATTCGGGTCTCGTTAAAGCAGCACCTTACCCTAATAAATTGTAATTAAATTTTAAGAAGGAACCGCCGTTTTCTTATTAAGGTTTATAACTTAATAAAATTTCACCCATTGTTAATAATTTCTTAAACTGAACCCTTCATTAAAACCATTTTCCCTCACTGCACTTTTTTTTCATTTTTTAAAAAATAAATACGCTTCGTGGGATGGATACAAAAAGTCCTCTTAGCTGAAATTGTTGGCCAATCTTATTGTTAGGTCCTGGTTGGGTTTTTAAAGTCTTATGGTTTGCTTATGTGATACGATTATGGGTGCGGTTTGTAGTTTTTTTCTCTTTTTTACTTAATACGGGATTTTGGTTGCCTGTTTGTTGCATTGCATGAATTTTTCGATCGCATATGTGTAGAGGTCATGCCGAATTTTTTCTAAGATGTGGGTTGTTTGGGGTGGTCAATTGGTTAGTTACGTTTGTGTGTGTACTTCTTTTGATCGATTTCTTTTTTATAGCTATTTGGTTGTTTTGCAGACATTCTTTGTGATTATCTGTGTTTGTGATGTGTGTGTGTTTTTCATCTGAATGGCACCTCACGCTCCTCCTCCTATCTAGTATGTCCCATTGATCAGTAGGGATTATTCTTCCCTACTGGCCTTTGAGCCTATAGCGAAAGCAGGATTTGCAACTTTCGTGGTTGCTTCACTCCCATTGATTCTAGATGATCCATCCGTGTGTGATGAGTTTCTTGCATCACACAATAAGAAATCGGGCCTGGTTCGTGGTGCTTCCATGGTCTTGACACCCCGAGGGTTAGGGAAGACTTTGTCTCTTCCCTACAAACGAGAACCCTTTGTTACAGCCAGACAATTATTCTCCAATGATGAGATTCTCAAGCTGTTACAGAAGCAGACCAAAGAGATTCTGGATGTTAAGAAGGTGATTAACACTTCAAAAGTGTCTTTTTCCATGATCACTGATCCTCTTTGGAAGTTAGTCTACCAATTCCTCCAAAACAGGTTCATGCCTGCCAAAACACCATCTCATTATTTGTCCAAAGAACTCTTCACAACTTCCAGGCGATGGTGTTAAAAGGGGTTGCTATTGATTGGAGTACTTACCTGCTTACGAAGATGGACCAACATTTTGTCAAAGTGATCCGAGGGAATGTCACAAATGTTACTTATGGTTCCTATTTATATGCTTTCTTGACATATTCTGGCCTTAAGCAGGGTGTGCTACCACCTCCTCCATCTGATCCAGTTCCTCCCCCTCCACCTTCAGAGGATTCAGAACCTATTGACATAGAGGATCTTGATTCCCCTCCTCCATTGTTCATTCAGCGAAGCGCTTGAAGCGTGTGGTAGATAAAACTCTCCTAGTCATTCTTTTAGTCACAGTTCCTGCTACTTCTGGCAGTGACCTCCCTGCCTACCTCACATGTAACAATTTATTCAGGGCACATAGAGAGGGTTCTTTGGAAATAACAGTTCCTTCACTGAACAGTTTAGCGTCAGGGGATGCTATTCTATTCCTTTGTAATGACATCCATAGTTCGATTGAACTTTCAGTGACAGCATGTGTTCAACAGTTATATGCTTCTTTCTATGAAGAATTGATGCAATCCAAAGACCAGTTGCATAAGGCAACCTCAGAGTTAGCCTCTGATAAAGACACTCTTGCTGATCTGTTTAAGCAGATGGAGCAGCAGACACAAATGATTGAGACCTAGAGAGAATAAATATCTTATTTGAAGATTCAGTTAGTAGAAGCTCAGTCAGAGGTCACTAGAGTTTCAGAAGAGAAAGAGAAAATGTCCAAAGAAGCTCAAGAGTTTTAGACTCTTTTAGATGCAAAACTGTCAGCTTTGCAGACTACTCATAATACAGTGGAATCATAAGCTTCCCAGATTAAGCAGTCACTCTAGCCATCCAAGTGATAGAGGGTGCAACCCTAGCACTTCAAGGTATAAACATTGTTGTATTCGTCGATGAAGAAACAATTGCAATGCAAAGTAGAGGAGTTGCAAAGATTGAGATCACCCAAAAGAGAATTATAGGTTATTGTTTTAAATTTTTACATTTTTCATCCTCTCCTTTTCCAACCTCAAGGTTTTCCTCAAATTCCTATATTTACCTATTGTTCTTTCATTGAAGATCGAGTCTTTTCCCCTTCTCCGCCATGCCCTTCTCCATCTATCCATATACCTTCTACTTTTCCTGCTTATCAATTGATACCTTTCCTAACTCATTCACTTAAATTTTTAGCCACTCGTTCTTTAGCTTATCCTCCTTTTATGATTTTTCCTACCCATCTCTTCATCCTCTTTTACTTATTCCTCTTCCATCTCCTACCACTTCTATTTCTCAACCCCCTCAGTTGGTTAGTGGGTACGAAGGATTTGATCAGCAGAGATTCTGAGAAGAAGAGGATGGAGCTCGACTGATTCTCTCACAGGACCACAGATTAATTGGCCATTAATTCCAGGGGATTGGACCAAGCATACTAGAATTACCTCCATTTTGCTCACCAATATTCACAATATCTAGATCTGTCAGTGAGATTGACATCTCATTTTGCTTGGTATCTAGCATATATGCATAGGCATTCCCATAACAATCAAAAGGCCATTCCAAAGCTTTGTATGAATGCCAATGTAAACATTGATTCCCAACAGTTGGATGTCCTATATTTTCATGCCCTATGTCTACCTAGCGAATACCTTGTTTTGCTAGAAAGGATGTGTTGCCTACAGTTCTTTCAAAATCCTCCCAAGACATTTGTGGATGAATCCTTCTCCATGGATCGTTTTTGAAATAACCAAGTCTTCAAAAGGAATCACCTTCATTGATGCCTTTGCAATGTATTGTGGATGATTCTTAACGATATATATATCTCTTTTTGGAGGTGTCATTTAGATGGCCGTGTTTGTGTGTGTGTTGTAATAATCTTATGTGATGAGTTCGTACTAGTTGAATAATTTCTTCCGAGAGCTCTTTTCAACTATCGATGATGATGGTGGATGGAAAGCCTATGATGGAAAGTTGAAGATGAAACCTCTTATATCCTTTACAAAATTTTTATGACTTTTAATTGATTATCAGATGTGTTAATGAATAATGAAGTTTTCCTTTAGAGGTATTTTTCTAGAGATACAGGTAATAAGTTGGGGTCGTTGTTTGGCGAGATTATTAAAGATACTGAAGAAGATCAAAATTGAGCTCTTTAGTGAACTTATATTCTTATTTTCCTTAGGTCGTGAGGATGCTTCCTTTCTAAGTGTGGAGATATGTTGAGAGTGGAAAAAGGCTGAATTTTCGACTAATTTTTGTTGTTTTTGAGGTCTGAATGATTGATTTTTGACGGATTTAGAGTGATGTATGGTTGTCAATGGAAGTGTTTGAGAGTGTTTTGGATGATGTTGATTGTGTTTTGGAAGTTCATGATGATTATTAGTGGAAATATGAAGCTCTGTGATGTTTTGATAGGTTCTGTTGAGGTTCTGATAGCTTCTGTATACCTTCTGTTTTGTTTTGATTTTCTTCTATATGAAGCATGGATTGATGATTGATGAAGATTGAAATATTTTGAAAGCTTATTGAATAGTTTTTGATAGTTTGGAATGATTTTAGTATGAATTATGAGGAATTGATGTCTCTGATGACCTTTTGTAACCCTCTGTAAACCTTCTGTAGAGTCTCTATCTCTACTCTGTATCTGTTCTGTATCTGCTCTAGTTCTGTTCTGTAGATCTTCTGTAAGTGTTTTGTAGAATGTACGTGTGACTTTGGGAAAGTTTTCTAACTTTTTGAAAGTATGAATCTAAGTTCAAAAGAGCTAAAACAAATGGAAGAATTAGCTACTGAAGACTGAAGAGAAGACTGGAGTGACAATGACAGTAGTGAGCTATGAAGAGACACTGTAGTGGCTCTAGTGCCTCTTCACATCAGACATACCTCTTGGGAGGTGCATCCATGACCTAAGAAGGATTCTTGAGAGTCATTATGAGAGTATTGTAGTGAGGAGATGATGTACTATTGAGAGAGAGAGAGAGAGTCTGAGATAGCAAATTCTATTAAAACAATGTAATTGTATATGAGAGATGTACTATTTGAGAGAGAGAGAGAGAGAGAGAGAGAGAGAGAGTCAGAGATAGCAAATTCTATTAAAAGAGTGTAACTGTATATGAGAGATTGAGAGAGAAAACTATGAAGACATTGAAGATGAATACTATGTGATTGATTTCCATTCAAAATGGTGTATTCTTTTGAGTTCCTTGTTCTATTGAAGGATTCTATGAAGATGTTGAAGATTATGGTTGATTCTATCAAATCCATGGGAGATATGTACTATGATGCTGCGTGAAGATTTGTTGTTTTCTTTGTTTTGGTCATCAAAAGAATGAAATAAAATCTTGTTGATGTTACAAGATAGATTTTCTTGCAATAGAATCCCCTTTTCCTTGGTGTTCCTCTTGGGGCTCCAATAAGTTCACTTATGCTCTTCCTAATAAGAGGTGTCTCTATCTTGCTTGTGCAATGTCTAGTGCTTATGCTAGTACAACTTAAGAGTCAGATCTAATGTTGAATAAACTAAAAATGTTGTTCGACACTTGAGGACCCAATTGCTATGAAGTTATATTCTCCTACACTTGAGGTCCTAGTTTATTTAAAGTTATGTTGTGCTATGCAGGTCTAAGGTGATAGATCATTGAGTTAGATCAAGATGGTCTACCCTTGATGTTACCTAAGATTCAGATGTGGGGAGTGAGGGCTACGGGTTTAGAAACAAGGTTGGCTAAAGTAAAGCCACTAGATGCTTCTAACTTCAGAATCCCTAGCTGTAGTGAAAGTGTAATGTGCTTGTACCTTTTTATTTTATTTTATTTTCTTTTCTTTTTTGAATAAAGTACAACTGAATGTGTGGAACGTAGCACATTACTCAACAAGTGAGTGGAGTGTGCTTTGGGGTAGCCTTTGTTGAGGAGATATTCTTTTATGAACTCATGAAGCTATAAGAATGACTTAAGCAAGAAGGGATGTGTGCATTTAGTGACCCTACTATCCACCACCATAGCCTTTACCAATTGTACATATAGTAAGTGGAGAATAACATCGCTTGGAGGTGGAGTCGAACCATTGTTGCACAATCAATACTTATATTTATATCAAGAAATAGTTATGGGAGCCCATCTTTGTATGGTGTAACTTGCTATTGCAATAGATTTATTAGAAGTTTAAGGTAGTTGTAGGTGTCATGAAGAAGAGATCCAGATAATTGCTAGTAGCTAAACATTAGTACTAAGTTTAAGGGATGGAATGTGTAGGTTTTGCTATATGCATAGCTCTTGTGTTCGAAATCCTGGGAAAGTTGTACCTACCATGCTTACTTTCTTTGTACTCTTTGCCATGCCTTCATGGATAGGGACAATAGACATGATTTGCTCTCTCATCTTCATGTAAGTAGCAAAAAGCTTCCCATGCCCTTTTGTTGTTTTCAAGGATAGGATATTGCCATTCTAGTTGACATGGCCATACTTGTCTCATCAATCTCTTCTTAGAATATCTTCCCTTGCTCTTTTGTGCATGTCAAGACCTATAATAGATTGTGAGATCTAGTTGGTCAAGTCACTTACTTGCTATATTCTTAGTTACCCACATGAGAAATTGTATTGTGGATAAGGATAGTGATCTTTTGAACCTACTTTCTTCATTCACTTTGAAGTCAAATACTACTAAGGTGTCTATTCTATGTTTTCCTTGGCCTCCACATAGCATCTTCTTGATTTTCCTATTCTTCTTCTTATATGAGCTCACTATCAAAGGATATTCAATCACCTTTTAGGATAGTATCCTCAAGGTCTATAGCATAGTAGCATATGCCTCTTTCTACACTTGATCCTATTCTTTTTCTAGCTACTCTTCAAGTTCATCTACATCAAATTCTAGTGGATTTGGTAGGTGCGCCAATGGCATCATGACCATGAGTATCTTTATAGCTATAAGAGATTCTAGATGGGGTGTTTCTAGTTGCCATAAACAATTCATTTAGCTCTCAAACCTCATTTTACTTTTTCCTTAAATGATGGAACAAGTACTCATTTGGTGCTCCATAGACATTACATTGATTTCATGGATTTTTGCTATGCTCTCTAAGGTCTGAGAAATCGACTTCATTTAAGCCTTGAGATCCTCAAGATCATGTGTCTGTGATGTGTGGACTAGTAATGTAGCTTTTTAGAAGAGTTACTTTGCTGCTTAGTCATGATGTATATATATGCTTTCAATTGGACCTAATGCTAACTCTCACTATATAGTACTATACCTAAGTCAACGGATAGCTTCATTAGGTTCCCTCATATAGCTTTTGGATCTCATTTTCTATTAAGCCCACATCTACTATTAACCTAATAGCTATGGTCTCCTATAAGTTGACTTATGCATCCTTCAATTGACCTTGCACTTTGTTGGTGCTATTAGCTTTCTCTCTCTTGGAGAGATATTTTTGCCTTTTCTTGACTATTAAGCTAGATTGTGACATTTATCATATGGTGATTGGTCCCTATAATAGTTGTTTTCACAACTCTTTCACTTCTATCTCCGTAGTGTTAGGCATTAAGTCATGATCCTTAAGTTGAGCTTGGAGCTTCTATACTTGCTCATCTAATTCCACATGGAACTTTAGTCTACTTGTTGTGCCTTGTCCTATAGGAGGCTATTGTACTCTTGGAGGATTCAACATGGTGTTGTCTTTCCTACTAGCTTACATTGGTGATTTTCATTGTATGTCTTACTTTGGTAAGCTCAATGATTTGTGCCTACATGTTCTCTATTTGTGTCATCAATTTGTGGAAGGTTAAACTAGCTAATTATGATTCCTTTACCACTTTCTCCTTCTTCCCCTTCTTAGAGTTACCATCCCCTCTTTTGGCTAGAATTTTCTACTACTATAAAATAGAATGGTCCATCTTGCACATTACTTCAATAGATTTCATTATTGTTGCTATGAGTTTCCCCTTCATAATAATATTCTGAGGTTGAGCTTAGCTCTTTCTCTTCCCTTTAGTTCTTTTTTTCCTTATCATGCTCATAATTAGGATTGGGTTTTCTATTTATTCTCTCCATCTCTTTTCCCCTTCTTGAGTACTTTGCTCTCCAAAATAGTCCCTTAGTGATGCAAGCAAGGTTACATATTGCGATGGAAAGATTCCTTGAAGAGAAACTCCTAGACTGACAACTATAACCTAGATGAGCACACCAACATAACTAACATGTTGTTTCTTGTCTCTATGAAATTGAGTTTCATTGTTGAATATTTTTGGAGAATCTTGTGGCCTTTAGCCAAGGATTAAGTGGCACATTCCTATTAGAGGACATTTAGGTGTCTTGATTGACTAGATTCCCTATCATAATGTCATTTAATAACCATTTTTTCATCTTGGTTGGAATGATCATAGCTTTATTGTAAGTAAACAAGTGATGAAATGCATGTGCTATGAGTCTTAACTCTTCTTCAAGGATCACTTTCAGTAAGACTCCTTCATTTTTCACCACTAAGTCATCACACCTTTGTGAGACTTGGAATGCTAGTTGTACTCAAATATACTTTCTTATTCTAGCTTTGATACCAAGTGTCTCCTCTATCAACTTCCAAGTAAGTTTAATTTTTGTCTCCCAACTGTTCATAGCATTGGTCAAACTGTGGGGAATAGGTGAAATTTATGGTCTTGGAATTTACCATAATTATCTTCAATTATATCCAAAAAATGCCTCGATAGCTTCACGACCCTTCATTTTTTTAAAATTAATTAAAGAAAAAATAAAATAATAAAATAAAAGAGAAAATTTTCCCCACTCTGAGTGGAGAAGTTTTCTTTACACAAAGAGAGTAGAAAGAGAGGGGAAGGGAGGGTCATCATGTACTCCCTTTTGCCTATATAAAGGCATGCCCTCTACTCAGTTTGGGGGAAGATGGAAGGAGATCCAAAGAGGTTGAGAGAGAGAGAGAGAGAGAGAGAGAGAGAGAGAGAGAGAGAGAGAGAGAGAGAGAGAGAGAGAGAGAGAGAGAGAGAGAGAGAGAGAGAGAGAGAGAGAGAGAGAGAGAGAGAGAGAGAGAGAGAGAGAGAGAGAGAGAGGGGTAGGTAGAAGGATACCCCCCCGAGAGGCTACGAGAGGGATCTAGAAAGAAAGAAAGAAAGAAAGTTATATTAACGTCTTCTAAAGACCAAAACTGGCCTATGAGACAAACTGTGATACAACTGATGAGGTCCAGCTATCCAAAATAAAAGTGCTGAATGAAAAGCTAAAAATTGGAAACTGAAAATACGGTGCTGTGAGTGTGATAAGTGTCGTGTATGTGTATGTGCGTATGTAGCTCTGGTACTCCAGATAATGGCTACAAAAGGGGAACAAAGGTCGACTGTGATAGGGGAACAAATGTTGGCTGTGATAAAGTGGTGCGATGTGTATATGTAAGAGATGTAGGGAGATATACTATCCTGGGATGTAGTAGCAGTCGTCGAAGTCGCTAATAGCAAGTGATCCCTCCTGGATGCAGGATGTGGTACATCGGCGGTGGAGAAAGAGCAAACTGGAGATCTAAGATCCAATGTGTCGAGTGTCGTCAGATCTCAGTCTGCTGTCGATGTAGATCAAGAATCCTCCGGATCTCCTGTCGGTGTGGCTGTGAGGTCCGAAACCCACGGATCCTCGTGCGGCGTTGGGTACGTTGGTCCTCAGCCTGCTGTAGTGTGAGCCCGGAGGTCTAGCTGGAGGCTGGTACAGTATCTCTCACTCTGTCTGTCTGAAAGAACTGTGTAATAGTCGTCTGGGTGGGCCCCTCTCTGACTGGGACCCACTGTGTGCTCTGCTCTCTAATGTGCCATGCCTCTCCCAGAAAACGGCCAAATGATCTCTGATCCATATCAGTCATACATCCCTGAAATGAGATGCTCAATGTGTATCTAGATCTCAACTCTGAGTATGCCGGGCATCTGAGAACAAAATGCTCTTCACTCTCCACCTCTGATCTGCAAAGGGGGGATATCCTCTCCTCCCGCGAGATGCCACTGGCTCTGCCACTCTCAATCATAAGCTGATGTGATGATACCCTGAGCTGTCCAATAAGAACTCTCAATCGATGTGGCATATAGATCTACATATATCTCGGAATCTCTATGAATCCCTGCTCTGATATCCTCAAGAACTGTGTATAATAATGTGCCATCTTCGATGGCAGTGGTTGTGCAGGGCTGACCCATGTCCTCTGTATATAAATATGCCATATCTCCTGTCTGATGACCCTGTTCCTCTGAGAGAGAGAGAGGGTGTAAGTGGGAGCCTGAGTATCATATAGAAGAGGTGGGAGTCTATCAATGTCCAGCCCATGTCTGTCAAACCAAGCTCTAGTCTGTGCATACCATGATGTGGTATCCCCCACTCGAGCCATCTCCTGAGATGCCATATATGCTCTATATGCAATGCGATCTCTATCCATATCCTAAAATCTGTGTAGGAAGCAGACTGTCTAAAATAATGCCTCGACTAGTATGGGCGGTGTGGCAAGCTCTGCTCGCACAATGTCATGTGGGATTGAGGCCTTGCTGCGAATCAATCTAGATATCATGATCACCTGAGGTCTCTCCATCAATGTCCATACATAATCGGCAAGGCCTGGCCCCCATATAGCTGCTCCATACATCAATGTTGGAGTGACTAGAGTATCAAAGAGCCACCCCTTGGTGCGGGGCTCCTGGAAATGTGCCTGATGACACTGTCGCTCCATAAGAGCCAATGCTGAGTATCCTCTAGTGAGGCGGTCACGAGCTGCCTGTGTCATCGAGAAAGTCCCTGAAGCTGCTGTAAAGGTGACTCCCAAATATACATATGATCTATGACCTCAATACTCCCTCCTGCTGCCATTAAAATACTCTGTATGGAATATAAGAACCTTGGTTTTACCAAGGTTCACTGTCATGCCTCTCTGTATGCAAAAATCATCCAATGCTAATAAATGCTGTTGTAATCCCTGAGCTGAGTCTGAGACCAACACAATGTCATCTGCATATAGTAAGATACGAACTGTGGCTCCACTGAGATCTATACCTCCACCAGCTCGCTGTTGAATAAACTCTGTTATCTCATCAATGTATAGCCCAAATAGAGTCGGTGAGAGTGGGCATCCTTGCTTCACACCAATGGTGCTCACAAGGGGATCTGATATACCTCTCGGACATCTGACTCTGCTAGTAACCCTCTCATATAGTGCATAAATACCCCACATCATGTCATCATCCACCCCCAGATCAAGTAGGCGTCTGAAAAGCCTCTCTCTCGGAACCGTGTCAAAGGCTTTGTGGAAATCCACAAAGCAACAGTACAATCTCTATTTCTTCACTCGTGTCTGGTCGATTAGACAACAGAGAGTGAAGATGTGGTCTATGGTAGAAAATGCCCATCTGAACCCTGCCTGTCCGGGTGTGCGCATGCACTCTCTCTCTGCCAGCGTGCTAAGCTCCTCCTCCATCACCGTGCCATAAAGTTTGGACAAAACTGGCCCAATCATGATGGTCCTATATGTGTTAGGATCCATAGGATCCCCTGACTTGTGGATAGGTACAATGGTGTGCTCTGTCCACGAGTCAAGGAACCCCTCAGACAATGCACGGTTGAAGAGGTGAGCAATGAGTGGAGCCAATGTGTCTCTGCCATATATAATATGCTCTGCCTGAATATCAAACTGGTCTCGATCGCGGCCATGCTGTAACCGTGAGATAGCATGTTTCACCATACTAGTGGTGAAAAAGGATGAAATACCTGGTCTCGGTGTACATGGTGTGGGTATCAGCGGCTGTGCAGGTACATGATATAAACTCTGTGTGAGAGAGAGAGAGAGAGAGATAGATAGATAGAGAGAGAGAGAGAGAGAGAGAGAGAAGGATACCCTAGAGAGGCTGCGAGAGGGAGCTAGAGAGAGAGAGAGAGAGAGAGAGAGAGAGAGAGAGAGAGAGAGGAAAGAAGATCCCGAGAGGCTACGATAGAGGGAATTAAAGAGAGAGTTAGAGAGGAAAAGAATTAACTCAACCTCCCCATGTCTTGGTCTTCAATTGGGAAATGTTCTCTTATGCTCTCCCATCTCGAATTCATTACTCCTTCTCTATCTCTTGAAACCCGCTTGCGAACGATGGATCCAAAGCAATGAGGCACAAAAACCATGAGAACCACCGCAATCGGTCAAAGAATAGATATTGCCAAGGATATGGGGGTGCCCGAGGTTGCTGGAGATGCCACTACCAATGGAACATCAGGTGTAGCGAACGTAGGTGCAAGCAAAGACAAAATTTCCAATGTGGTCTTGCCAAACTAGGTTATTCACGACTCAAAAATAGGCTATTGTTTTCATATTGCCACATAAAATAGTAAGGTTTTTGTTGAAATTTTACATTAAATATTAGCTTTTGCATTAAATGGTACAAGAACTACTTGTTAGAGTACATGGACAACATCCATATAAAAATTAAGTACATAAAATATTTGCTTCCATATTTATACTTGCACAAAATGACAATTTCATCTAGAGAGCGTATTAATACACACATAAACAATTAATTACTACCTATGATTTGTAGTTAGATTAATCGAGATTATAATTCCTAGAATCATGATGGAAATAGTTGCAGGAGGTTATTGCACGAAATGAGTGAATGACTTTATGCGCACTCGAGATTAGTAAAATAACCCAATATATTTATTGTCAAAAGCAATAGTTCAATAACATGTCTAGGAATGGGAGAAGCATTCAGACCTATACTACAGAGATCAAGAACACAGTGGATCAGCTTGCCACCATTGAATCTTTAGTGTCTAAGGATGATATGATTGCCGTGACATTGAATGGACTTGGCAAAGAGTATAAAGAATTTGATAAGTCTATTTCTGTGAGAGCTGAATCCCATGATTAGGATGAGCTGATTGCTTTGCCACTGCATGAGGAAGTTAATATTGGGCTGAATATAGATTCTAGTACGTCTCAAAGCAGAGACATTGTTCTTTACTCTAGCTAGCGTGGCGGAGGTGGCAAAGGCCGTGGCTCTTTTTGAGGTTGAGGAGACACTCAAAACACTTATGGATAGCATTAGTAGAATGCCCGACATGGCACAAATACACAAGGCCAGTGTGGATCTGGTGGCTTTAGAGGCAGGGGGAGATCACCCCATGGTAGAGGTGGTGGATCTAGTTCATGGTAGTCAATTGATCAGTCAAACAAAGATAAGGACTCTCATTACTGTGGCAAATATGGGCACATTGTAAAGGATTGTTACAAGAAGCATGGAGATATGAAGGCAATGGGCAAACAACATGGGCACTATGTATCTTCTAGTGGTGTTCATGATGAGCAAGTTGACAGGTTGTTTGCCATGCAACATGTGTCTAAGAATGCATCTAGGAAGAACAAAGATGAGAGATGGTACATTGATTCAGGGGCTTCAAATCATATGACACTCCATGGAGAATGGTTTGATGAGATGGTTGCAGGTTCACATGGTTATGTGTGATTGGGGATGACACCCAACATGACATTCAACACACATGAATTGTTCCATTGGTGATGCTTGATGGCAAGAAAATGAGCATGCATGATGTACTACATGTACCTACAATAACCAAGAATATTTTGTCAGTTGGACAGATGGCAGAACAAAATCTGCAATTGAGATTTAATAGAGATGGATGCTTTGTTGAAGAATATGGCAATGGCTATAAATTGATTGCTAGAGGCCGAAGAGATGGTAAAATGTTTACTCTTGATGGGTCAATTCTAGAATTGAAAGCAGCCATGTTTACACATGATGATGGTGCTACACAGGATGTTGAGATATGGCATAAGCGGATTGGCCATGTGAATATATAAAAGCTGAAATCTATGTAGTAGAAGGAGATTGTGCTTGGACTGCCTAAGTTCAAGTATCATGACTTTGGACATGTATATGATGCATGCCAGTTTGGAAAGCAAGCACGATTTCCATTTATGAGACATATACGGAATAGCTCACGACCCTTGTAGTTGGTACATTCAGATGTATGGGGTCTGCCTCATAATGCTTCATTTGGTGGTGTTGTTACTATGTATCCTTCATTGATGATTTCAGCAGCAAGTATACTTGGCTTTACATACTGAAACATAAGGATGATGTGTTTGATGCATTCAAGGACTTCAAGAAGCATGCTAAAAATGAGTTGAGCTATAAAATTTCATGTGTTAGACCAGATGGAGGTGGAGAATATGTCTCTAATTACTTTGATAGGTACCTTGCTAAACATGGGATCAGAAGACAGTTAACTTATAGCTATACACCGCAGCAAAATGGTGTAGCAGAAAGGAAAAATAGGGTACTAATGGAATCAGAAAGAGCTATGCTAAATGAGAAGAGTTTGCCAAATGGTTATTGGGCTGAAGCAGTAGAGAATGTTGTCTATGTGCTGAAAAGAACCCCTACAGCAAAGATTCATGATGTAACTCCATATGAGAGGTTGTATGGTCATAAGCCTAACATTTCACACTTTAAGGTATTTGGCTGATATCTAGTTCACTCATAATTAAGTACTTCTAGGTGCTGCAATCATTGTACCTCTGATTTGACTCTAACTAAACCCACATCTATGAGTCATCCCTTTGTCTAAGAGGGCTTAAAGTTTATATTTTCTTTCATTTTTTATTGGTTTTTTCTTCTTTAGGTCACTTTCCTTGACTTTCATACCTTACTCATGAATTAGGGAGACAAAGAGGTCATTATGGTAATTAAATTGGACTTTCTGGAGGTGTATCCATTACCACTTAAGTCTATTAAACAATGCATAAAAAATTAAGATGTTTTCTTTAGTCCTACCACGAAAGCTTGGTTGCTACTAACACAACATTTTACATAGTTCAAGACTATTCATACGAGTGGGATATCTCTAGATATGGTTTGGTGGCAATAAGTCAGGGGCCATTGTGAAGAGAAATATGGAAATATAGTCTATTTGAGGACTAGTCATCTAAACTTTGGGTTCTCATACTTCATGCCAACTCAGCCATTTGTATACCTCTTGATACCCTGATTTGTGAATGAAAACTCAAGAGTAGTAGAGAGTATATGCATCCAATCTTGCTTGTCCTCAAGGCATGTGATATATCTAGTGAGAGATTGTTGGGAAGGAGGGTAGTTAGTATCCCCATGCAACATGCAAGGGATTTTAGCAAGATCAATGGAGAGGTTCTCTAACTTTCCATTTAGATTCATACTACATCCATCTTGTTCACAAACTAGACTGTTGCCCTACCTCAATAAGGCGTGCATTGTTCATCCAAGGATGCCTAATTAACAAATCGCAATCAATCTCTTTCATGACAATAAATTTAACTAATGACTGCAATTTTTCTATTTTGACTAGCGAGTCTTTAAGTATACCCTATGGGGAAACTTTGAATCCATCGACAAAACAATCAAATTGAAATGTACTAGTTCAATAGGTGGGTTTCCACATACACAGAGCATATATTGATAATTGTGTTCATTCTAGCTCATGTATCAATAATTCGACATCTAATGGAGTCATCAAGTGCTTCTACTATGAGGACCACTTGACACTCTGCTCTCTCCTAAAATGTGTTTATCCCTAAGGCAACTAGAGTTGGAGAAGTTGAGAGGTTGAACTTTTAGTCACATGGTGATCATGTGGGCTCCATTCCTCCCATCCAATTTTTTAATACCTACCATATGGCAAGGCTTTCTTTCATCAAGTCTCCTAGAGGAATCAATAATTTTGTAGATACAAGGGTTAAGATGACGGAAGGTTATATCTCTTAATACTAGAATTGGTGATACAATGTATTATGAGTAGTTACATAGTCTAGTTTTTATGTATATGGCCAAAATAAAGTGGTTCAATGGTGGACTTTCTAAGGTTTGGGGTTATTGTGGGGATAGGCATTTGTGATGCATGAGAGAGATTAGAAAGACCATTAATATCCATAGCCATCTCTACAAGTAGTTATTATTACACTGTGTTAACCCATTTCTCAAACTTTATCTATAGTGATCAATGTTGCTCGAGATTGCATGCTCTTCTACTTTTTTTGTGGCAAATTTCTTAGCCTTTTGTGTTGTTATTGCACTTTTACACTTTTTTAAGTGTAATGTCTTAAAGTTTGGTTAGGTCTTCACTTTTCAACTTAATATCAACATGTTTTTGCCTTTTCCTAGCCTTTTTTAAATCTACAATTGATTTATTTACTATGGTGGGTCCCTCAATGCTAATCCCATATTTTTTTCTTTGCACTCACATAATGGCACTGGCTAGAATTAGGATGATATCTTTGTCTTTAATCATGTCAATAGCAAATAGACTTAAGGGCACCAAGGATACGATTGCCTTACTACTACTAGCTTTATGTCTGAGGCAAGCCTAATACATGTGAGTGATTCCACACTCATGCCACCATTGGTATACTTTTTTTTCTTTTAATTTCTCTTGTCTTTAAGAGCAATACAAAGATACATGTCCTAGTTGTCCATTATTCTAACAAGTTATTGTCTTTTGAGGTTAGATCATTACATGCCTTTGTCCTTATCCTAACATCATGATTGACACTGGCTGATAATGTATCCGACAGGATGACCCTCTTTGTCATAGCAAACAAAGCGGTGTGTATTCTTATCATCCTTCACTGGTTCTTCAATGTAATGAACAAGAGCATCACTAGGAGGGTGAGTAACAATTAGGCCTTATAGTCTAGGGATTCTTGAGGGTTAACCTCAGCTCTATATGCTATTCGTCTCTACTCCTAGGGAGCTGATAAGGCTAGTGATGGCATTAAATATGATACCTTGGGTAGTTGAGGCCATAATTAAATTGCCACTGATAGACAAAATTTCAATTGGGACTTGGAAGTCTTTAGAGCTCGACACTAAGTGGACTCATGCCCAAAATATCCACAATTAGTCTAAGTGTAGGATACCCTTGAGTGCTCAAAAGGGAGATTGTCTCCATCACAATGAATACATTGCATGTTTTGGCAATAAGATTGGAATAAATTCAAGGTTTCAACTATCTTTAAGAGCTCTTATTGCTGCTTCTTCACATCAGGCATAAGATCTTGTGTGTCATTTGTCTTGGCCTTGCAACTAAGGATCCTATTGTCAATTATCAATGGCTTTTTTATCCCTACTTCTTTTCCTATGTAGATTATCAATGTGAATAGACTCACCAAGTACATAATTGATGCTAGAGAAATTCAGAACTGAGTTTTCTTTTGGGGACTCTACCTTATAGAACATGTAATATACTACATGAGCTCAAAGAAAATGGTATTTTATTGAGATGTCAAGCTCTACATGAGCTAACATCCACTACATGCCTTGGTGATGTGGCATGATATTATTCACTAGCGTGTTAAGTGACTGACATGAGGATACACCAATGATGCTACAATTGTTGGACTACACCCATGTAGTCCATCCTTGGTTATGGCATATTTATTGTGCCACCTCTTCTTTTCTAGTGGGTTTACACTTAGTGACCACATGTACATACATTGTGGTTATTTTCATATTAGTCTTTTATTATGTTGTAGACCTAGTTCTTGTGAGTGAAGAATAAGAAAGAAGAAGAAGATTTGAGTCCTATCTGTTTATGTTCTCAAGTCTCCATTGCTTTTGTGTGTGTGTGTGTGTGGGTGTGCTCTTGGGTGCTTCACCTCTCCCTCCTATTGTCTATTTTCATAATATCAGAACTATCCCATGATTGCATGGAGCTTGATTGAAGGCTTCTGAGGCTGGCATGGTTGTAGTCTCCAATTGTAGTGAAACTTGTTGAGCATGAAGAATGATGTATATACTACAGATTTTCTCTTAAGGGCATACCCACTGTGATTTTTGGCATCTGAGGTCATTTTGGCCTCCGTTCTAGATCCGTGGTCCTAACAATAGTTTCTAGATTGTAAGGTTATATATTTTGAATTTGTAAGGTTTCAAGTATTTATTGGGTTGCAGACACAAAAGACATTTGCATATAGATTACAGATTGCAGTTATTATTATGCAATTAGTGAAAAAGACTGCATATTTAGTTGTAGTACACCTAGTGTTAGCTTGCTTGCAAATTGTAGGTTTTTGCAAGGTTTTCTATTTTGTCAAAATGATTGATAACTTCAACCAGATGGTCATTGAGAAGTTTGATAAGACAATTATCCTACATGGAAGTTCAAGATGATAAATTTCTTGAAGGGTAAAGGTGTTTGGAATTACATTGAAGGAGACATGGCAGTAGCACCTGAAGTTCCTACACGAAATGCTACTATAGAATAGTTAAAGGCTAAGAAAGATTGGGAGAAAACTCTACAATGCTTCTCACTTTCACTCATTTATAGACATCTTCTCTTTCTTCAAAGTATTCAAATCTTGCTTGAGTTGAATCTTTTGTACCTTTGTATTTACTTTTTTTTTTTCTAAAAAATTGTCCAAGTTGCATGTGAAGTTTCTACATTTCTAATATACCTCAACATAGTGTTATCAATGAATGTAAATAGCATCTTTTTATTTTTTTTATTCCATCCTTTTTATGCTTTTAATTCTTCTACAGTTGTAGGATTACTTGGCTCTAGCTTCTTTTCTTCACATGAAAAAAACTCATAGAGGCCTTCTCCAATAAGGAATTTTGTCACATGAAACTTCCATGATGGGTAATTGTCCATCTTCTCAATGATGGGATTTTCACTATTTTCTACAATTATCATAAAATTAATATAAAATAGTAGGCAAGTCTTCTACAACCTTTCATAACAAGTGCACAACAATGTACAAAGCAACCTTTTTCATTGATTGTTCAATAGTACATATAATTTGTAATCTCTTATAGATAAAATTTGTGTTTGCTTCCAGAAAAATACATTAGAACTCATAGATTTGAAATTTGTAACATGTGCATCCATTTTCGATCAACACAACCTAAATTGCAATATAACATTAAACTATTATCTGCAACCTTGTAGGTCTAAAAGGGGGTGAAATGACCTCAAATGGCTAAAAAATTAGCAAGCAATTCTTCTATAATCTCTCATAACAAGTGCATGTCAACATACTAGGCTACCTTTTTCATTGATTGTTCAACAATACATATAATCTACAACATGTTAGTAGATAAAACTTGTGTTTACTTCTAGAAAAGTACCTCAAAACTTATTGACTCAAAATCTCTAACCTATGCACCTACTTTGATACGATATTTTGACTATCCGAGGCTATTTTAGACCCCATTTTAGATCCATAAGATTACCAATAACTGGTTTAGATTATATTGTGATATTGGTTGCATTGACTAAAAGTAGATACACAAGTTATAAATTTTGAATATGTAATTTTTGAGGTGTTTTCCTGGAAGCAAACACAAGTTTTATCTACTAATAGATTACAAATTACATGTATTGTTGAATAATCAATCAAAATAGCTACTTGGTATATTGATGTGCACTTGTTGTAAAAGGTTGCATAAGACTTGCTTGTTGTTTGTATCAATTTTGTGATAATGGAAATCAAGGGTTGTTTCAATCCTAAAGGTCTATCAAATTTTTTGTTTTGTATCAATTTTGTGGGTCTAAAACTTATTGTGAAAGGTTGCTTGCTTGCTCTAATCCTTGCTTCTTCTCCTTCACTTTAGCCTTCAAAACCAGCCTCTCTCAATGGTGTCGCTCTGCTACCATGTCATGAATCACATGGTGGGGGGACTTTCTGGAGTTTCTATGCCAAACACATACCATATACACATGAGAAATCTCACTCAAGAACGCAAGAAGAGAGATAGTGGCCAAGAAATTTTCTCATTGGTTTCTTCATCATCTTTTCATACATAATATAATGTATACAAAGCATAGATAAGATACAACATAAAGGAAAGTGTCCTACTAAGTCAAGCAGTGCATAATTGACTATATTAATCATTTGGCACTATAATTATGATAGCTATATGTAGGTGCAACAAATGTAATATAAGATACAACATAAAAAAAAGTGGCCTACTAAGTCAAACTCTGCATAACTGACTACACTAATCAACTAGCACTATAATTATGATATCTACAAGTAGGTGCAACAAATGAAATATAATAAGTGATAAGTTTGTGGCCATATGAGGATCATAAGGATATTTTGGAAGGAGCCTTTGCACTTTGTCTAAGGGTTTAGTTATATGTTCTAGCAAAAAAATGTTTAAGTCTTGCTTAACCAAGTTTCCCATCATTATATCTTTTAGGAGCCATTTGGGATTATAGTTAGACTAGTTGAGGTTCTATTGTAGGTTAAGAGATGATGAAACAATTGCACCATCACCCTTAACACTTCTTCTAGGATAGCCCTTAAGAGAACTCCTTCATTGGCTACCACCTTCACTAAGACTCCATCTATTCTCACCACTAAAGACTTATCCTATCTTTGAGAGACTCTAGGGGTTTCTATGCTTTGATATATTGCCTAGTTCCAATCCTGATAGCCAAGGTCTCTTTATTAGTTTTGGGGTGAACTCAATGCTTGCCTCCTATTCGCTATAGTTATCACTAGATTTTAGGTTGTATATGAACTTGCTTGCTTTGGTGGCTAGATTGTAGTTTTTTATTATTCATTTGCAAGTTAGGAAGTAAATGTGGGTTGACTTGGCTCTCATATACTCACAATGCCACAATTGACTACAAGTTCCCTAGTAGAGTAGTATTTCTCAGTCATACTCTCAAGAGGTGAAATCATAGGTGGCCCAATCCCCACATGCTTACTTCCATATTCAGTTCTTGTCTCTACTAGGTAGAGAATACCAACTTGTCCCTTATTTAGTGAGTCTTTAATAAGTAGGGGTTGTGACGTTGAGGAGAGAAATGGGGCATGGTGGTTGCAAATTGCAGAAAAGGAGGAAATACCCATTAGATTCATATGCATTTACTTACCTCTTGTTTTACCTTCTTTAGCATTTATCACCAAAAAATTGTTGGTTTAGATTGATGGCCACTTTTCTCATATGGAGGATTTGAAAGAATTGAAAATCAATGAGTTGGAACTATTGAAGAATGCTTGAAGCTCTCCTCCCCCTATAGAAAAGAATGAAACCTTCCGAGCTTAGAAATTTGGGTATAGAGTGTGTGGGATTTTAGAGGTTTTAGTCAATTAGTAATGATGGTTTTATTGATTTTTATAGCAAAGTGGTTTTATTGGTGTATTATGAGTTTTTGGGTAATCCATGAATCGTAGAATTTTGAGCTCGGTAAGGGTGTCCAAGTCTTGCTACTTAGTGGCATTAGCATGCACAAGTAGGACATAATGCCACTAAGTAGCAAGGCTCTATTGAAGTGACTCGAAATGTGGAGTTCCTCTTCAATCATTGTCTTGCTCAACAATAAGTAATGTAGCAACTCTCTTTGTGCATCAAGTTTGTAGAATTCAAGAATAGATCATTGTTTTTTTTTGGCAAAGGTGAAGAGTCATCTACTTTGAGTGGCCATGTCATGGCATAAATGATATCAACACTTAGGTGCCAAAAGTGGAGCCTAATTGTAAAAACACTTAGTGGTAGATCATTTAGTCTACTACGCCTATTCTTCCACCATTTGATAGATTGAATACTAGGGCCATGTCTTTTTTTAAATGGCTTGAAGTATGGACTTGCATTCACTAATCCAAAAGACGGACTTGTTGAGTCACTAGCTTGTGAGGTGAATCAACTGATGTCGATGGCACCAATTGGTCAAAGGATGTGATGGCATGAGTGTTGGTGGCTAATGCTAGTTGTTTCTCTAGATGCACAGAGTTTAGTAAAGTAGATTCTTGAGAGGGAACCAAAGGGTTCATGATGGGATGTTTAGGTTGGTAAACTAAGGTGGGCCTAGAGTTATCCTTCAGTATAGAATTTGTGGATCTTCTGAGATGTGGTGGGATCCACACTTTTGTGGCATGGATGACTGAGCTCAAATGTCCTATGATTACTCATTAGGGGAAGCAATGATACAATATGGTTGCACTTCTTGATTCTATTATGTAGGCCAGTGTAGAATATGACGAAGGCTCCTAGCAACACAATCAAAAGGACAAGATTTGCTTAGGAAACTAGAGTTACCTGCAACCTTGACAATATCCTTGGGTGCATAAAAGATCCTTGGGGACCCATTGTTTGATTAGAGTTTATTGGACATTGGCCTCCATTGGAGTTGAGGTGGTGAGGTGTTGGTGCTCATAGGTCGTTGATTTTGAGCCTACATGATTATTAGTTTGGACAAGAGAGTCGTTTCAATTGTATGAGTGTTTTGTGAGAGTCATTTCAATTGTATGAGTGTTTTGTTGAGGCTATATTATCGAATTCCTTTTTGGGGTGGATTGTAAAGTTAGTCCCCCAAGGTTGGAGGTTGAGATGACCCTGAAGGGGACGCAATGGCAGTGGAGAAGGAGAAGAGGAAGATGTAGGAGAGAAGAGCACACACAATGTAGGTGTTGTCCACTGAACTGAAAGCCTTATTGCACTATCATATTATATATGAATAAAGAATGGGAAATCACTGTATACATGGGTAGGCCCAGAGGCCTTTTACCCCAACAACCTCCCACTAAAAGGCCAATGTGGCTGGGGAGTGAAAACAAAGAAAAGAAAAAAAAAGACAAGGTGAGGAATCATGACATCTCACCCAATGCCTAATCAGAAAGCGAGCTATGCAAGAAGTGTCGAGAACCTCTGTAGAAGAAGAGTCAAGAGTCCACGAGTCCATGATATCCAGGAGATAAGCGATCCCGCAACTCCATACAATGGAGCAATCCAAGAATGCTTCTCATGACGCAAGAACAACTCGTCAGTGTATGGCTGTAAAGCTTCAAAGTTGCGCATAGCATCACCGTGGCGCATACAAGACAGCGGAGAGCAGTCAAACTCTCCAGAGTCACCAATCGCTGAAAGAGAGCCAACATCCCGGACACTCGTCCAATGGGGTCTCAAGACTACATGTGGCCTTAGCAAAGCGGAAGACTGACATATAACTAGCTGTCTAGCCTACAAAACTATAAGAAAACTACTCTCATGAGCCTACAAGGGGTCTAGCAACTGATCACCAACATCTTGACCTTGACTGCTATGCATAGCTATGTCATCTGGGCCAATAAGTGCCTCATTTTTAGCATAAACAACTTGCTGAAATGGCACTATAGCTGCTATAAAATCAACTATAAAGCATATTGAACACTCATTAAGAGGCCTAAGAGGTGTCTGCATCTCATAGAAGATAGAATGACAGCTACGTATGACTTGCTGGGCATCCAAATCCCACAATCTGTAGGCCTTAAAGTCACCATCTCCATAACCAAGGAGGATACATCTACGTTGTCGTGATGTTATGAGGACACAGTGTGAAAAAGTATGGAATGCATCATCATCCGACTTCTTTATTGATCTAGAGAGTCAATGTGATCTGAGCCATTAGTACTAGTGTGAGTTGCATGGATTATCCAAAAATACTAGATTTTGGGATAATTTTAGTCTATTTTTTATATTATTTATTGTAAAAATGTGAAAAAGTTCGAAAAAAGCTTCTAGATTAGGATGGCATGTAAAAAGCTAGTTGCTTTTTCAATCAATTAGGGGATTTTCACAAGAGAGACAGATTGACGAAATTGCGCACGTCGCAATCGCTGTAAACAAGTTGAAAACTGCAAATTGAATTGAAAGAAGAAGAAGGAGTGATCTGGGAGAATCGTGACCAGGTGTCCTAGTGTCATGGGGTTTTACCCCCCTTTCGGAGCCAACAGAGCCATCAGATTTGGGTTCTGAGTAGCAAAGAAGGAGCTGTAATTTTTACGCACATTTTGTTCTACGAAGAAGCTCCATGAGATCTAATGCCTGGATATTGCTTCTGAGTAGTGCGAAGATTCCATGTTCTTTCAATACATATTGATTCAATTCATTGTGATTTGTCTTTGTAGTGTTTACCACTTGGGTATTCTCTATCTTCTCTTCCATCTCCTATCTCTACTTCCTTCTACTTCTGATCCCCGGTGGATTCGCGACCTTTTGACAAAAACCCCTCCGACAACGTGACATAGGCTCATGTGGCATACATATAGATGCTTGGCATCCAAACATCCTCAAGTAATCATAGGAGGGCTGCATGCCACTCCATGCCTCATGGGGTGTAATACCATCCAAGGTCAAGCACGGCGTCTTGTTAACCAAATAGATTGCCGTCATAAGGGCCTTAGCCCAAAAGCCATAAGACAACCCAGTTGTGGTAAGCATAGCAAAATTTGCCTCTAAGGTCAGGCACATGCCATGATCAATCCCATAATATCGTGGGCACAAGAAATCAACGTCATACTGTTGAGAAGAGGTTCGAAAGCTGGGAGAGAGATCATGACTCTCATAATCCATTTGCAAGCACCTAAGCCTGCTACTAGCAGAATCCATAGACCTGTCAAGCATAACTCCAACATCCTCAATTTGCACCAAGGGAAAAGCCCAAACACGGTGGGTAGCATGATCAACAAAGGTCACAAAGTACGACACTCCACCAAGTGATTGGAAAGAATAGGTCCATATACTGCGCAATGGACAAGATCTAGAGGAGCATGCCTCATATGATTTCCATAAGCCAAGGGGGCTCTGCAAGGACCAAGAGTACAATCAGGGCAAGCATCAAGATCTGTAAGTGACACAAGAGGCAATAATGAGTCTAAACGAGACAAGATCTCCATCTCTTTGTGATGCATATGGCCTAGGCGATAATGCCATAACAATGCATGTGGTATCTGGATAACTGTAACCATAGAATCTCCCACATGAGAGACATGCACTGGGTAATGAGAACCAACTCTAGAACCTCTAGCCAAACCAAGCAACCACAATAGATCTTCCATGACCTATCCTGAAGAGAAATAGTATATCTTGCATTATGCAACTGATTGACAGAAATCAAGATCTTACTGAGCATGGGAACATGTAAAACATCCCTGAGTATAAGAGAAGTCCCATTAGGCAAAGCTAGGTGTATATCCCCTGTACCAACAATAGCATAAGACTACTCAAGGCCCAAATCAATACATCTGTCAACCTCCATGTAAGAAGAGAACCATTCTCTATGAGGGGTAACATGACAAGATTCCATAGAGTCTAAAAGCCAATCAAACGCATAGGCCTGATCACTGAGCAAGTAAGCTGTAGGGAAACAAGATGATAGGAGTACATGCTCAACTGCATCATCATGGGTAACTGCATGTACCTCACCACTAGTAAGAGTGGTAACACCTATTGCATCTACTACATCTCTAACTCTCTGCTCATGTCGAGTCCGTCTCTGTCTCTGCTGCTCTCTAATCCATCTAAAGCATTTTCTTTGAACATGCCCAAGCTTTCCACAATGGAAGCAAATAACATCTGAAGTAGAAGAACCTGTAGAAGACGGCATGGAATCAAGTCATCATGAATAGGGCTATCCATAACATCCACGGAGCTCAAGCAGTCGAGGGCTATCCCAACGGAGGGAACCTATTCATAAAGACAATCATCTGTAAGTACATCAGTGGTAGAAGCATGCTGCAAAGGCTCATGAAACCTCAACAGACGAGAGAACATAAAGGCATCAACCAAGGATGCAAAAGCTCCCACATGAAGAGGAGTCATAGCCAACTACATAACATAACCAACCATAGTATGGTAAAGCATAAGACATATGTCATAAGAGAATATGGTATTCAGCCATGAAATCAGTCCATAACCATAATGGCAAACATGACTCTGCAGTACATCAGACTACATAGTAGCATCCAAGTCAATGCAAGACTGGTAAGTGGCATAAGATCCTGCAATGGTCAAGCTCCAGGAGAAGCCCAAGTATCTGTACAAAAACATCCAAATAAGTGGCTCTGTAAAGTACATGACAATAGACAAAGTGCATAGCTGGGTAAGCATCAAGAGAGCAATTGCTCTCTGACCTGTATGAGCAAAAGCAACCCAACTAGCATAGAAGCTAGGCAACACAGAAGCAACAAAGCCATAACTATTAAACCCAAGCACGGTCAAGAAGTCTAGTGATCAAGGAGTAACCCGCAAAGAACCAAGCATCAATGAGCAATGAAATCTCAATAACCAATTGCCAAGACAATGGAGCAAGCACTGCTAAAAACATGTATTTGCATCCAAGTAAATCCAAGATCCATAATTGGGGCATTAAGGGCCAAATAGCATCCAAGCTGCATAAGTGATAAGCCAACCAAATTCAAACTACTCCACAAAATTTTCAAATGCAAGTCGATTCAATCCCAAACATCTACCATACTACAGTCGAACCCAAAAGTATCCACATCAGACATCAGTCCCATAATGGGTAGCACGGGGCATAAACCTTGTCAAGTGAAATGCCAACTGCAAAGAAAATGACAGTGAACCAAGAATTGAGCTCTGCTCTTTGCTAAGAAGCATACGAGAGCATAAACATCAAAGTGGCATCATCCAAATACATCAGCATATCATTTCGAGTAGTCGAGAGCACTCGTAGACCATAGCCATAACCAAACTGGAGATAAAATAACATGTCAACCAAGGTAGCATAAATCCCAACCAACAACAAAGTGTCTGCATCCAAATCAAAGCTCAAGAGCTCTCAAATAGCATATCTGGGTATAAACCATGATGACCAAGCATCAATAAATCCAAAATGACATCCGAATGTCAACAAAGAGCATTATGCATAAGCCGTCCTTGATAAAATCTTGCTACCTAAACAATGTACAGTAATAAATCCCTGCATAAATTGAGCTATGGAAGCTTAAATCAAGTCCCAAATCATCTCAAAACATTGGGCAAACATCACCAAAGCATTTGGGCATCAAATACCAAGCCTCGGGAGCATCACATAAGTTAAGAGCATGACATTTTCTTGCTATAAATCAACTCAGATCTATTGCAAAAAATTCTGTGATCAGAATTTTGTAGATCTGACATCACATTGCGTTTGGAGCGTGCCAAAGCCCCAAGTTAGACTCTTACCTTTCCTAAATCGGGTTCCAGATGCTCGAGATATGAGAAAAAAATGGGATTCTTCAGTTAGATTTTTAAACAGGAGAAAAACAAACGTGAGCTGCTACTATGGGGCCTGCTGGCTATGTTGAGGATATGGGGGCAAATGGGGGCATACAAGGTGCCCAATGAAGCCAAGGAACACTTGTAAAGAGCTTATGAGGGTCGGGGAGAGGCGGGAGATGAAATCTTACCTCAGGGGGAAGAATCCATGGCTGGCATTGAAGCTCCAAGCTCTAGGTCTTCAATCTGGGCTGATGTAATGCTGGGCCAAGCTCCATGATCAAGCTCTGATCCAAAGCTCTAATACCAATTGAAGGGGATGCAATGGCAATGGAGAAGGAGAAGAGGAAGATGTGGGAGAGAAGAGCACACACAATATAGGTGCTATCCAACTGAACTGACAGCCTTATTGCACTATCATATTATATATGAATAAAGAATGGGTGGTCACAGTGTACACAGGTAGGTCCAGATGCCTTTTACCCCAATAGACCCTAGCACTTGGAAATTTTAAATGTAAGTCAACATAGTTTATGTGGAAATTTGTGATGAATTTAAATGAGCATCCCAATAGGATGTCAATTCTTCCTCCTTCCATACTTGTGAAAACATAGAAGAAGACAAGAATGGTCTTTATTTCCATAGTCAATTGTATTTTACACTTTCCCAACACTGAATAAGGTTGGTCTTCATAAGGTTGTTGCTTCATTGGGCTACAATGTTAGCTAGCCTAATTCTTGGCAATAATAGTATGAAAACATATTGTAATCAGCACCTTCATCAATGAATGTGTCAGCTACGAGCTCCTTTAGTAATAGCCAATCTTTTTCAAAGGTAAGGAGGTGGAATTATAAGGTTACCCTCTACTCCCAAGTTACTAATAGTGGTAGCTCTGGTGCTGAAGATTTCGGATAAAAGACTAGTTGTAGGTTGATAAGTGAGTTGTGTATGTTTGCTTCATTTATTCATACCATGTTTGTTAATTACCATGGTAGCTTATACAAGAACATCAAGTGCCTTCATGGGTCATGAAAATAATGTCCTAAAGGAAAATACCATTTAATACAACTACCATTGAAATGGCCGATGCTTTGCTCTTCTAAGGTTTTTAATTGCATGTTACCAATTTTGTTAATGACACAAATACAATCTGGACCATGACCTTAGAGTTTCACTTTTTGTTTATGGCCTTTGATCGAATATAATAGCATAAGGTCACCTTTCTCAAAGGATCACTACATAATGTGATTCAAGTTTAATGAGTTGTTTGGTCCAAGTTTTAGTGCCTTCCTAGCATTCTTGAATCACAATGCAAAGATTGAAAATAAGAAACTCAACTTGCATAACAATATCTATCCCATAGGTCAGTGTTGTGAAGGGGATTTGACCGTCTTGTATACCCATAGTGCTACCTGTTGAGATATCGAGCTCCAATCGTGATATGCCAGGGTGACCGTTGTGCATTTATGTCACCGACGTGTCAGTTGCAGATGCAGTTGGTACACCGCCGATGAATAATAGCTACATGACAGCTATCCTTATATACTCTAGTTCGTGGCTCAATTAGTATGCCACCTTAGTTAGTTGAGTTTGGTTTGAGACCCATATATAGGGTTCTTCTATTTCCTTGTACTAGAGTTCTTTTGGCTTACACAACTAAGAAGAGGAAAACTGTTTTCAGCCTCCACCTTTGTGTGTATTCCCCCATTGTGCAAGCAAGAAAGCTACAAGTGAAGACTCCTTCCTTCTCTCCCACAATCTTGACATGGTATCAGAGCCTTGTTCATGGTAAGGAGCTCAAGAAAGCAAGACAAGCTCGCGGTGTTCTGGTAAGAGGAGCAGTGTTGCTTTCATTTTCTGTTTTGGGAGCAGATCTCTGCAGGCAGCACAACCAGAAATTGCAAGAGTGCATTGTCTCAGGTTGAGACGCCCTTCGCAGTGAAGCAAGAGGGCAGCATATGTTGTGGGAAAAGGCTTTAGCCCCTGGCGACCCTATTTTTTTTATTTGAGGCCATTTCGAGGCCTGTTTTGGAGGCGGAAGTTTTCTACACGCACTCAAGTAAAAGCCATGTTTTATGCTGTACGACCACTGCTCTACAGGTCGGTGAAACGTTACCACAGATATTGCATCGTATGCTCGTGTGCCGAGACATTGGGAGTTACAAAATCATCCTTGATTCCTGTATATGCAAAATCGTCACTAGGAAGTGACTGTGTGGTCAAATACCACTTTCCCCAGTTTTGCAGATTTGCCCTTGTGAGGCTGAAGCTGTGTTCTTTGCAGTGACAAAATTTTTTGTAGTGTTCTGTAATGGCGTCTGATTCTCTTTCACAGATTGTCACTGAAAAGCTTGACAATAATAAATTCCAAGAATGGAAGTTTAGAATGACGAATTTCCTTATGGGAAAAGGATATTGGGAATTTGTTGCAGGAAATGAAGAAGAACCAGTTCTTCCTAATGTTCCCAATCAACAGTAAATGTAGGCATTTAAAGCATGGCATGAGAGAGCCAGGAAAGTTATGTACTGGCTGTCTATCAGTATTTCAGACTCTATGATTATGCATATTTAGGATGCAAGTACGCCAAAGGAGGCATGGGATACTTTGTCAAAAATGTATAGCACAAATACACAAGCCAGGAAAATGCAACTCAAGCAAGAGTTGCATAATGTGCAAAGAGAAAATATGAGCATCAATGACTACCACATGAAGGTGAAGAAGATTGCAGATGCACTTTCTTCCATTGGGTCGCCAGTGGAAGATGATGATTTAGTTTCTGTGACCTTGAATGGTCTAGGAAAGGATTATGCACAGTTTCGAACATCCATTTCCGTCCGTGAAAGATTTCCTGATTTTGAGGAGTTGATTGCTCTTCTAATTTCTGAGGAGCTGAGAAATGGTGGTGCATCTTCTTCAGGAGGAACTTCAAAAGAAGCTGTCTTCTACTCAAATGCTGGAAGAGGTAAAGGCAGAAGTAGAGGAGGCCGATTTGGAGGCCGTGGTAGAAATCAGAATATGCAGCAAACTCAAGAAAACCAGTCCTATGGAGGAGGACGTGGTAACTCTAGAGGCAGGGGGAGCCAAAGAGGTCGTGGTAGATGGCAAATAGGCCAAAATGCAAACAACAATGTTGAATGCTACTACTGTGATAAAATGGGTCATATGGCTAAAGACTGCTATAAAAAGTAGAATGACATCATGAATGGGAAATTGCAACAAGGGAATTATGCCATCTTCTAGTAGACAGGGTGATGACAGAAATGAGCATTTGTTCATGGTGCAGCACATGAACAATTCTGTGACAAGTGCAGAAGAAAGCAACGATGTGTGGTATGTTGACTCAGGTGCATCAAACCACATGACAGGTCATGCAGAATGGATGGAGGATGCAAGGAAAATGGAAAAACCAGGATTTATGGAGACTGGTAATGATACTGCACATCCTATTGTGCAGATTGGAAAAATTCATTTGTCTATGCAGGATGGGAAAAAGAAATACATGTTCGATGTATTTCATGTCCCCAATATCACCAAGAATCTGGTTTCTGTTGGTCAAATGGTTCAGCAGGGCTTGCAGGTCAGATTTAATCCTCATGGATGCTTTGTTGAGGATATGAAAAATAAAGGTCGCTTGATAGCAAAAGGAAAGAAGAAGGGCAGAATGTTTACGTTGGATGCAGACATATCTGAATTGAGTGCAGCAATGTTTGCACATGGAACCGGTGTAGTTGCAGATATTGATATCTGGCATAAACGCATTGGTCATGTTAATGTACAATGACTTAAATCAATGCAGGTCCAAAATATTGTTGCAGGATTGCCCAAATTCAAGGTTGCAGAAATGCATAAGGTATGTGAAGCCTGTCAGTTTGGAAAACAAGCAAGGAAACCATTTCCTAGACATGTTCAAGAGAGTAAGAAGCCATTGGAATTAATCCACTCTGATGTGTGGACTACTAAAGCTGCATCTCTTGGAGGCTGTCATTATTTTGTCACTTTTATTGATGACTATAGCAGAAAAGTTTGGGTGTATTTTATGAAAAAGAAAAGTGAAGTTTTTGGGCATTTCAAAACTCTTAAAGCTATGGCTGAAAAAGAAACAGGTCTGCAAATAAAGTGCCTAAGGTCAGATGGAGAGGGAGAGTACCTCTCAAATGAGTTTGCAAGGTTCATGCAGGAGCATGGCATAAAGCAGCAATATTCATGCAGTCATACCCCACAACAAAATGGAATTGCAGAAAGGAAAAACAGGCATATTGGAGAGGTATCTCGTGCCATGCTCAATGAAAAAGACCTGCCTGATTTTTATTAGGCTGAAGCAGTTGCTACAGCAGTCTACATAATGAACAGGACTCCCACTGCAGCAATACATGGGATGACTCCAGAGGAGAGGTATATTGGTAGGAAACCAGATATTTCTCATTTGAAAATTTTTGGTTGAATTGCCTATGTACATGTGCCAGATGAGTTGAGATCCAAGTTGGATCCAAAAGCTGAGAAGTGCATCTTTATTGGTTACTCTCTGTAGCAAAAAGGGTATAGATGCTATAATCCTTCTACTCGTAAGTTTACAGTGAGCAGAGATGTTGTTTTTGATGAGATGAGTAGCTGGTATAAACTAGTAAATGTGATTGATGATGTAGATGCACAAAATGGTAATACTGCACAGAATTCACATCAGCAGTCACAAAATATTAGTGGACCTAGAGCGTCCTCTAGCAGTGGTTCACATTCTTCGCCATGGACAGGCAGATTGAGATCAAGAGAATCTTCTCAAAGCAATGTAGATAGTGGTATGCAGGTATCACGAAAAGGAAAAGAGAAGGTTGATCAGTCCATGTTTGATGTGAATGCAGGTCACTCTTATGTGGATGGTGAATCCAATGGCTCAGAATAGAGCATTGATGATGAGTTGGGTATTCCTTCTATTGTTACACCTAGAGTAAGGAAGACCAGGGATGTTTTGAGAGCACCTGGGAGTGAACATACTTTGCGCAGGTCTACCAGAGCTAGGTATCCTGTGGATAGGTTGAAATATGATGGATTTACAGCCATTCACTATGCATATATGGTCAAAGTGATACAGGAACCAGAACCCACTTCTTTTGAGCAAGCCATGGGAAAAGAAAAATGGGAGAAATCCATGGATGAAGAAATGGATGCCTTGGAAGCAAATGCTACATGGGAATTGGTACCTTTGCCTAAAGGTAAGAATGCAATTGGCTGTAAGTGGGTTTATAAGGTGAAGCACAATGTAGATGGTTCTGTGAATAGATACAAAGCAAGATTAGTAGTCAAGGGGTATGCACAAACATATGGAATTGACTATGAAGAAACATTCAGTCCGGTTGCAAGGATGGCAACCGTAAGAGCAGTCATTGCTATGGCTGCATCAAAGGGATGGTCTTTACATCAGATGGATGTAAAGAATGCCTTCTTGCATGGTGATTTGCAAGAAAAGGTCTATATGGAGTAGTCACCAAGTTTTGTGCATGCTGTTCATCCTGAGTTTGTTTGCAGGTTGAAGAAAGCCTTGTATGGCTTGAAGCAAGCACCTAGAGCATGGTCTGACAAGATAGGACAGTATCTTGTCACTATTGGCTTTCATATTTCCAAGGCATATTTCTCACTTTATGTGAGAAAAACAGAGAAAGGTATTATGCTACTTGTCATTTATGTTGATGATTTGATTATGACAGGTGACAGTGATGAAGATATCCTTCATGTAAAAATGCTATTGAAGCAGAAGTTTGAGATGAAGGATTTGGGAGAGCTGCGTTATTTCTTGGGCATTGAGGTGATTAGATCACCAAGTGGGATACAGCTCTTGCAGCGGCAGTATGGATTGGACATGCTATCCAAATATGGGATGATAGGCTGTAAGTCTATTTCAGTTCCTTTGGAGCAGAATGTGAAGCTGAGCGCATATGCATGTGAGCTTCTGGAAGACCCTACTATGTACAAATGCATAGTAGGAAGCTTGATTTATATGACTATAACCAGGCCAAATTTGAGCTATGCTGTTGGACTGGTAAGTCAGTTTATGCAGGCTCCAAGGAAACCGCATTTGGATGCGGCTAGACGCATACTCAGGTATGTGAAGTCCACATTGCAGTATGGACTATTTTATGAGACTGGGGTTCAGATACAGTTGCATGGATACACTGATGCTGATTGGGCTGGTAGCATTTCTGATAGACGATCTACTAGTGGATATGTGTTCTCTTTTGGGAGTGCTGCAGTCACTTGGAGCAACAAGAAACAGCCTACAGTTGCCTTGTCCAGCATAGAGGCTGAGTACAGGGGTGCAGCAATGGCTGCATGTGAGGTAGCTTGGTTGCATAAGCTACTTTATGATATGCATCAGCCTACAGATGGGCCAGTTGTCATTTTATTGTGACAACATGAGTAGTATACACTTGGCAAATAACCCAGTCTATCATGCTAGAACAAAGCACATTGCGATGCATTATCACTATGTGCGGGAGAGGGTTTTACTAGGTCTTATTGATCTAGTTTATGTCAGCACAAAGGATCAGGTAGCTGACATATTCACGAAGGCATTGGGCGTAGAGAAGCTGCGCAAGTTCAGAGACCTGCTTGGTGTGTAGGAATTGGGATTGAGCTCGAGGGGGAGTGTTGAGATATCGAGCTCCGCTCGTGATATGCCAGGGTGACCGTTGTGCATTTATGTCACCAACGTGTCAGTTTGCAGATGCAGTTGGTACACCACCCATGAATAATAGCTACATGACAGCTATCCTTATCTACTCTAGTTCGTGGCTCAGTTAGTATGCCACCTTAGTTAGTTGAGTTTGGTTTGAGATCCATATATAGGGTTCTTCTATTTCCTTGTACTAGAGTTCTTTTGGCTTACACAACTAAGAAGAGGAAAACTGTTTTCAGCCTCCACCTTTGTGTGTATTGCCCCATTGTGCAAGCAAGAAAGCTACAAGTGAAGACTCCTTCCTTCTCTCCCACAATCTTGACACTACCATGAGCTTATGATCCCAATCTAACCATAAGGCTAAGACAATTATGGTTAGGATACTAATGTGGATTTTGTTAGTTACCTCTACTTTCCCATTTTCTTTAGGATAGGAAGGGAATACTGTTAATGTGGAACTAGAAACATAAACATGAGATCACTACAAGGATATGAGGGTATAGTGACGCCCATTAGCGACAAGAAATAGCGATGGTACCCAGACGAAAAAAACGTGGGCCGAAACCCGAGTGCATCATTTTTCGTGCATTCACGAAAGAGAGAGTGAAAGGGAGAGCGAACATCTTGCTGAGAGGGAGAGAAAGAGAGAAAGATGGAGAAATAAGGCTTCTCACCGCCAACGCCGCCGCCACCGCCGTTCGCAAAAAAGAGGAGGAGGTGTACGGAGGGCGAAGAGGAGCCGCGAAATCCTTCTTCAAGCCTTTACAGTGAGTGCATTGTCCATTCTTGCTTTGCTTTTGTGTTTTCTCTCTCTCTTTTACTTGTTTTTGGTATAATTTGTGTGTATTGAGAGAGGGAGAGAAAATGAGAGAGAAAGAGAGGGAGAGGGAGAAAATGGGAGAGGGAGGGAGAATGAGAGAGGGAGAGGGAGTTTTCTCTCTCTTTTTTACTTGTTTTTTGTATAATTCGTGTGTATTGAGAGAGGGAGAGAAAATGAGAGAGAAAGAGAGGGAGAGGGAGAGGGAGAGGGAGGGAGAGGAAATGAGATATAATTCATGTGTATTGAGAGAGGGAGAGGGAGAGGGAGTTTTCTCTCTCTCTTTTACTTGTTTTTGGTATAATTCATGTGTATTGAGAGAGGGAGAGGGAGAGGGAGAGGAAGGGAGAGAGAAAGAGAGGGGGAGGGAGGGAGAGGAAAAGAGAGAAAAAACATTAAACCTAATAGGGAAAGAGAGAAAGAGAGGGTGAGGGTGAGGGAGGAAGAAGAAATGAGAGAGGGAGAGGAAGAGAGCAAAAGGAAATGAGAGAGAGAGAGAGAGAGGAGAGAGAAAAAATGAGAGAAGGAGAGGAGAGAGAAAAAGAGAGAAAATATGCTAAACATAATAGGGAAAGAGAGAAAGAGAAGGTGAGGGTGAGGGAATTAGAGAGGGAGAGGAAGAGAGAAAAGGAAATGAGAGAGGGAGAGGTGAGAGAAAAGAGAGAAAAAACATTAAACATAATAGGGGAAGAGAGAAAGAGAGGGTGAGGGTGAGGGAGGGAGAAGAAATGAGAGAGGGAGAGGAAGAGAGCAAAAGGAAATGAGACAGGGAGAGGAGAGAGAAAAAAATGAGAGAAGGAGAGGAGAGAGAAAATATGTTAAACATAATAGAGAAAGAGAGAAAGAGAGGAAGAGGGTGAGGGTGAGAGAGGAAGAGGAAATTAGAGAGGGAGAGGAAGAGAGAAAAATAAATGAGAGAGGGAGAGGAGAGAGAAAAATAGAGAAAAAACATTAAACCTAATAGGGAAAGAGAGAAAGAGAGGGTGAGGGTGAGGGTGAGGATGAGGGAGGGAGAGCAAATGAGAGAGGGAGAGAAAGAGAGAAAAAAATGAGAGAAAGAGAGAAAGAAAATGAGAGAGGGATTAAAAAATGAGAGAAAGAGAGAAAAAAACGAGAGAGGGAGAGGAGAGAGAAAAAGAGAAGAAAAATATTAAACCTGATAGGGAAAGAGAGAAAGAGAGGGAGAGGGTGAGGGAGGGAGTGTATACAAGAGAGGGAGAGAAAGAGAGAAAAGGAAATGAGAGAGGGAGAGGAGAGAGAAAAAATGACAGAGGGAGAGGAGAGAGAAAAAGAGAGAAAAAACCTATATACCTAATAGGGAAAGAGAGAAAGAGAGAGAGAGGGTGAGGGAGGGAGAGAAAGAGAGAAAAGGAAATGAGAGAGGGGGAGGAGAGAGAAAAAATGAGAGAGGGAGAGGAGAGAGAAAAATAGAGAAAAAACATTAAACCTAATAGGGAAAGAGAGAAAGAGAGGGTGAGGGTGAGGGTGAGGCAGGGAGAGGAAATGAGAGAGGGAGAGGAAGAGAGAAAAGGAAATGAGAGAGGAAGAGGAGATAGAAAAAACACTAAACATAATAGGGAAAGAGAGAAAGAGAGGGAGAGAAAGAGAGAAAAAGAAATGAGAGAGAGAGAGGAGAGAGGAAAAATGAGAGAGGGAGAGGAGAGAGAAAAAAGAGAAAAAAAACATTAAACTTGATAGGAAAGAGAGAAAGAGAGGGTGAGGGTGAGGGAGGGAGAGGAAATGAGAGAGGGAGAGGAAGAGAGAAAAGGAAATTAATTGTTGTTGTTTGTAATAGTAGTAGTAGTTTTTTCTTTTCTTTTCTTGTTTATTGTTGTTTAGTTTTCTTGTTTTTTGTTGTAGTAGTACTACTAGTAGTAGTTTTTTCTTTTTTTCTTGTTTATTGTAGTAGTAGTAGTTGTTTTTTTCTTCTTCTTCTTCTTCTTCTTCTTTTCTTGTTTATTATAGTGGTCGTAGTCGTGGTAGTGGTAGTGGTAGTGGTAGTGGTAGTGGTAGTGGTAGTGGTAGTGGTAGTGGTAGATGTGGTGGTCGTAGTCGTGGTAGTGGTAGTTGTGGTCATGGTCATGGTCATGGTCGTGGTCGTGCTCGTAGTCGTGGTCGGCATAGTTGTGGTAGTGGTAGTGGTAGTGGTAGTCGTGGTTGTAGTCATGGTAGTAGATCGTTAAAGAAAATGAGAGAGGGGGAGAAAGAGAAAAAAGAATAAGGAATGAGAGAGGGGGAATAAACATACAATATAATAAAGAAAGAGAAAAAGAGAGAGAGATGGAAGGAGAGGAGATAATGAATAGATAAAAAACAAAGAGAGAGTGGTGGCAAGGTCCGGTGCAACACCATGAGATGGAAAACACTCCGACATATATATGTTAATCTATGGTAGGTGGGTGGGTGGAGACTTTACATACGTTAATTTTTGCTGAGTTACAAGAGAAGAAATCCCTTCTCAAACAATTTAAGAATGATAACAAAAACAAATTGTTTGTTGTAACGTAGACAAAATGAAAAACGATGAAGGTCTTGTTGTTCAAGATCGCAAGGCGTATCTTAATCAGCGTGTCCCATGTCCTTGCTCTCAATGCAAGTTGGCAATTAGACAAAAACATCGATTGTCTATAGAACACGTATGACGCTTCGGCGAGTTTCAATATGAGATCATTGATCAAACTATCTTGGATTTTCAGCAAACGGTAAGAAAAGTTAATATCAATCATGCATTGTACTCACAAGCTAATTGAATACCATATACAAGAAGATTGGGTGTGGCTGGCAAATTTTCTATCCAGGGAGGTGACGTCTCGTCCCAAGGAGGAGTGCATCCTTTGCAGCCAATTAGAAGAGTTCGTGGACATGCGATGGATGGAGTGCCTGAGCCAATCCACCACTTGGAAGGTACTACCCAATCTATACTGTCAATACCAGAGGAAATAGGCAGCCTTCCAGACCTACCTACAATCTTGGAGCCTGAGATGGAGGCAATGATCGATGCATTGATTCCCATGGATGTCGAGACTTCTGATCCGCTTAGAGAGGAAGCATCCATACCATTATATGATGGGTACCAAGTATCTTGCCTGAAGACACTGCTTGCACTCCTAAGTGTGCAAGCAAAATATGGGTGGAGCGATGCAAGTGTGACCGAGTTGTTCAGGTACCTTGTACGTATGCTTCGTTGATTTCTTTTCGGCGCTATCACTAAAAACATTTGTGCTTTTTCAAGGTGTTTATGATTTTTTTAAGGTTACTGAAATATCATATATTACCATCTACAAATACCATGCATGAGTCTCGTGATGATGCACGACGTGTTTTACGAGAGCTTGGCATGGACTACAATAGCATCCATGCATGTATCAATGATTGCACACTGTTTCGAGGAGAATACGAGACTATGGAGACATGTCCAAAGTGTAGTGCTCACAGGTATCGATAGGACTTGCAAGGGCAAACCATCCCTTAAAAAGTTCTTAGACACTTTTCGCTTATCCTACATAAACCACATGTTTCGTATGTCTGGCATGGCGAGCTTGACAATGTGGCATGTGCAGAATAGGTCCATAGATGGAGTTCAACGAATATCAGCGGATTCATGTGCATGGAGCCACATTGACTCTACCTTCCCAGGCTTTGCTCGAGAGCCAAGGAATCTTCAGCTCGGTCTTGCAATGGATGGCATGAACCCATTCGGTCTGCGCTCAACTTCTTACAGTGTTGTGTGGCATATAGTCCTTGTCAACTACAATATCCCTCCATGGCTTTCTACGAAGAAAGAACATCTCATCCTTAGCTTACTTGTCCCCGGTCGCTACAAAGTCAAAAATATGGACGTGTATCTTCATCCATTAGTCGATGAGCTTAAGATTTTGTGGGAGGAGAGGGTCATCATGCAAGATATGAGCAAGCGCGATGGTCGACGCGGTCCACCAATATTCGAACCATTCTCATGTGGACGATGCATGACTTTCCGGGATTCAAAGAGTGCTCAAGTAAATAGGCTTCTGTTCTCGTTGGTAATATCTATATTTTATCTCATTCAAGTTTGTATTTACTAGATAGAGGTGTTGGAACAGGTCTGGTTACCTCAGGTTATCATGCATGTCCATTGTGTGGGCCACAGTTAGACTCCCGAAGGCCACGAACCATGAAGAAGATGGTATATCAAGGACACGCCGCTTTCTTGCCAGAGGGTCATAAAATCAAGGAAGGTTTTCTCGGACGACCTCCAACAAGTATGAAAGCCACAAGCTAGTACAAGCTGAAAATGGTCCACACCGAGTCACATCCAAATGGAATGCGACAATTCTCAGTTTTCTACAAGTTGCCATATTGGACCTACTTACATATCAACCACTTGTTGGATCCCATGCATATTTTCAAGAATGTGGGCAGCTTACTATGGAACCACATTACAAGAAAGAGAGACACTATAGGGGCACGAATGGATTTGAAGGAGGTAGGCAAGATGGAGGCACTTTGGCCGTAGTCGAGTGCTGATGGTTACGTGTAGATACCTCGCGTTCCTTGGGTTTTGTCTACTAAAGAAGAGCACATTGTGAAGCAAGTAGTCAAGTCTGACGGGTATGATGCGTTCTCTCATGTCTCCATTTTCTAAAGACGACCAATTATTAGGGCTAAAATCCCATGACTGACATAAGATATGTCAGGTTTGTACTACGAATGGATTGTAATTGGCGTGCGCATTTTGCTATTTGGAGTGTAGCCATTTTTCATAATGCTTTCTCATTTGTGGTAGTTTGTACTACCGATCGCAATTGCAGGATACCTTACTCCAGAAATACGCGGGGCCATTTACAGGTTTTCGAATTTAGTGCAGTGGATCTCACAGAAGGAGATTAAGACGTCCTCTATTGAATCCGTGAGGCGGGGAGTAGTGGAGATGGTCTACCTCTTTGAGAAATACCTACCTACCAGCATGCTCACAATACAAATCCACCTTCTTGTGCATCTTGTAGATGAAGTGGAGATTGGTGGACCTATCCATACGCGATGGATGTTCTTCTTGAAGCGCTTCATGAAAACCCTGAAAGGCTTTGTGCGACAACGAGCTTAGCCAAAAGATAGCATGGTTGAAGGTTGGTTGGTGTCTAAGGCACTAGTGCATATTTCATAATGGCTACCAACGGCGGATCCAGACAACAAAATGCTATTGTCACTAAAGGACAGTGATAGACTGACCAAAGATGTGGTGGTTGGAAATGGGGTAGAAAAAAGAATGGATGCTACAATGAAGGAGAAGGTGAATCGCTTTTGTATGTTGCACCATGCCTCTATGGAGACGTGGCTCACCAGAAACCAAATCGCTAGGCAAGATCAAGAGGAAGCGCGATCTGAATTTCGACATAGTATGCGCCATTGATCGATTCGATATCCTGAGGGCATGGAGGAGATGCCGCAGTTCATGTCAACATGATGGTTGCATGGAGCTTTGACCGTAGCATCTCGCGAAGGGGTAGAGGTCTCAATTGAGGAGTGGGAATTCTCGAGGGGATGTAGTCCAAAAGTGATGACGTGTTTAGGATTTTTCGTATCTATATTTTATATATGACAACTAATTTGAGTGTTTCAATGTATAATACAAAATATATAGTACAGCGTGGTCGCGCAGACGGCATTTTTGCGTGGAGCGTATTGACAAAATGCGCTCCACAATGGACTGTGGTATCATGGAAGATTCGAGCAAGAGAGTTGATGATGAGCAACGGATCCAAACATGGTTATAGATAAGATGGAGTATTTTGGAAACTTGCAAAGTATTGTTACGGTGAATTACCGTAGCTTCTCCATGATACTATTCGATGTGCAGTAGTTCAAAGTGGTACTTGAAGGAGCTCGAGCAACAGTTCGACGAGGTCCATCTAGATTTCTCGAAATAGATTCTGAAAAAATGGACGGATTTGCGCGGCACCTTTGTGTTGCTAGCCCATTGTGAACAAGTGCATGAACTCATTTGTTTGTTAATTGTATTATGACATGGTACATGTCACAATAGTTTAATCTCTCTTGTATGTGTTTGTGAATAGATAATCTTCTATCCAAACCCCCAACAACCTCGACGGTAGTATGTTATACCTTCAGCTCCCCGAAGTGCGAGAGTATATGATCAAAGCGATGTTCCAAGCATAGATAAGGACAATATGCAAATAGAGGGGTCGATATTGCAAGGGATGGAGGCCACTGAAAGCTTGGAGCATGTAGAGGAGCCAGCATTGGCTAACAATGATGGAAATACAGGAGTCCAAGAATTCTTTGAGAATGAGGTGAACTCATCCTTTTGTGGTGACATGTCTATCGACCTTCCACTGTATGTGGAGTTGTGTCAAGAGATTGACATGGGAACATAGGATAATTCATACTTGGAGCATTCACTTACTCAATTCGTTGACTAATTGCTTATAAGGGTACATAAGATATGCATTTTAAGTGATATCATTTTTTAAGGATTTATATTACCGTGCATTGTATGATTTAAATTGATTAAGCTAACATTATTTTTTGTCTGTGCAAGTGAACTTTTCAGGATGAGTCAAGGGATGAGCGATGAGGAGTTACAGGATATCTTCACATGCATGTCTCCAAATCAGATGGCAAGATTCAGAGACATGGCGGACCAGGAGCTGTCTCGGACATCGTCAGGCCGCTCTATTAGATCTACTTTGACGTGATCACATGCTTCAGCTTTGAGTAGACGAGGTCGACGCTCTAGAATTGGGCCAAAGGGAGGGTGTGCTTCAGGATTAGGGGGATGATGTAGAGATACAGAGGTAGTGAGCCTGCGATTGGCACAGGATACATGTGCGACTCCTTGCTCTCGCGGCGATTCCAGGGAGCGTGGCTTAGGTGGTTGTTTTGGAGGCACGGACACAGTGTCTCCATCTTGTGATTCTGCTGGAGTTGCGTCACCTCTAGGATTTGTCACACCTGTGGGGACATCTACTCCAGTTACTCCGGCTTTTGCTCAGCCATTTGCAGGTGGCACCCCTATGGGTGCTATAGCGATAGATACTACCCCGATCAGTACACCAGATGTACAGGACCCATCTTAGGCATACCCTAGAGGGATATGCCTATCTTGTCAATGATAGGTAAGGAGCCATCATCATGAATGATGAGGGGAGGAGGGTGATGGCTCGCATGAGAGAGTTGTGCCAACAAGTTTTTCGGCACAACCTCTTAGATCATTGAAAAAACATACCGGAGGGGAGCAAGGACTACATAGTAGCATCCTTGCATGAGGAGTTTCTATTTCCAGCCACAGCAGATAGATTTTCTGCGGGCTGGATGATGGACTACATGCGTGCATATATGTCACACACAGACGATCGGATGCACGCAAGGCACTCAAGAGTGGGGTTGCAAAGCCTGAGTGGCTAGACACGAATGACTGGCGCCGACTAAGAGAGGAGGATACAGATTCTCCAAGACGTTGGAGTTAGTAGCGTGAGGCGGCGAGGGCATGACTAGAGGCCAGAGTGGTCCGTCATCTTGGGAGTGGTGGCCATAGAACATATCTGGAGGACTTTGTAAGTTTTTCTTTTGTTTTGCTTGCTTATTTTTTTGCAATATTCTTTGTACTGACAATCATGTTTCTAACAGTTAGTATTTTGTTTTCTTTGGAGCACTCAATTACAAATCGTGATCCGACTGGCCTTGAGACTCGATATGCAAAGAGGCACGGTCTCACTGCATTGATCGATCGATTGTATAGATGTGGCAGCCCTGTAAGTCGCTCATCTTTCTTGTCTGTAGTTACCATGTTTAATTAGAATGCTTTATTGTATGGTGGACTGATGTGTAGTTGTTTCTTTTTTTGCAGAGTCCATTCGATGCTCCTTTGCGACGGGATGAGCTTTTGGATAGCGAGGATATATAGCTCGCCCTTGGATCCCTGGAGCTCACACACCCTTCTTTTTTTGTCGCCTGATATGTGTAGACATTTTCTATATAGTAGTGATATCTTGTCATGATTGTACCAGTCGCTTTCATTATGCGATCATATATTTATTTCATATATCAATGTTATGATTTAAGTACACTTTGTTTTTGTTTACACGAGCATTGTACACGGTGCAAAAACTATTTTGTATGGCCCACAATTTTTTTTTCCCTGTTACCGTCGCTATTAGCATCGCAAATTTACCTGTACGCGTCGTTATTTGCGTGAGTATCAGCGTCGCAAATGCGACCGACGCTGATAATGACGCTGATACTGACTATTCTATGGCGTCGCCAATAACGACGCTTTTTGCGATGACGGGGGCAAATTTTGTTATTTACATTTTCGTCGCTTTTAACGTTGGTATAAGGCCTATATCTTGTAGTGGATGTTGATAGTCCCCTTAAGAGACCCTTGGATAAATAGGCAAAATGACTGTGTAAAGTCATTATGTTAATTAAGGATTAGAAGTGGACTAAAGAAGTCTTAATAATCTCTAATTAATCATATAAACAATAGCTCCATCACACACATGTAATCCAACCTTAATTTTGTTCAATATATTTACTTTAATCTCTCAAAATTCTATATTTTCACACATTAACTTTTCTAGTTTGAACTAAAACTATCAACAATTTAAGTCCAATTCTCTCCATATTCCAATAAGAGAAAATATATATTATAAAACTTCTAATGCACTTTTCAATTTTATTAATAATGTGATAAAATATATAATATTTACTAATTATTATTTCAATCCTTACTTCATTTTACAAAGGAAGTATTCTCTAATGAATTCCATTAATCACAAACTTTTAGTATCATACTCTAACTAGAAAATAAACTATAATCTCTTTTCAGACTTTTGACAAATTCCTTCCTTATCTTAGCATTTTAATTTTTCCTTATTTCTATCTAAAAAATAGAAATATACATAATAATTACTCTCAGATCTAAAAATTCAAACCCTCTTAACCATTGAATCTCCACAACAAATTCATATTACATACCAAATTTCCATCATTAAATATCATCATTTTCTCCTAGTATTCACTAATTAAACACTAAAAACACTCCAAAAATGTCATTTCAACCCTGAAATTTTATTTTCTCCTAGTATTCACTAATTAAACACTAAAAACACTCCAAAACTGTCATTTCAACCCTAAAAATTTAGATATCTTCAAATCCTGAGATCTGTAGTGCTAAAAAACTAATAGTCAGGTCCCCCTAATCATTTTTCATTTCTATTTTAATATAACATCAATAATATCTTCTTAGCTTTCTTAATTATCACTAATTATGACTAAAAATTATCAGTTTAACCACTAAAATGCTTATACCTCTCAATAACTTCTTTATCTAAAGGTGAGATCTCATTATTATTAGGTTCTTTTCATTATGTTTAACTTTATTTCTATTTAATTTTTATAAAAAATCCCAAATTTCTTAATATACATTAATTAGCACCTAAAAATGCAATCTTTGACCTATTTTTCACCATTTCTTTTATCAGTTTGATTCATATGATGCAACAATTGAACTCTATTTAAAAACTATCCATTTCACTTCACTTTTCATTGGAAATGAAAATACCCTATTAATAGAAGAAAGAAAGATATTTGGCCGTATTTGACAATGTTGATACGTGCTTCTCCTCTTCTTTTGGGCTCAACAATCTTGAAACTCCTTACTCTCCTTCATTCTTCACTAATATTTGCTAATTTATCATTGATCTTGCTAAAAACCTCTCTCTCTATATATATTATGAAATAGCCTTTAAGAATGGGACAAAATGAAAGAGAAGAGAAGAAGTGCTCATTTTATGCTCATAGATGAGAAAATATTTGTCATTTGCTATATCAAATCATCAACATCCTCCTTCCATGATGGCGCCCACTTTTTTAATATGTTTTTCCCCCTCTTGCTCAACCTCTCTTCACAAGACATTCCCACTCAACTTCTTGATTATCTCTCTCTTCAAATTTTACAAGTTTCACACTTGAACTAGTGCTTTTTGACACCCTTCTACATCTCTGGCCTATTTTTGACCTCGCCCATGGCTTCTTGACCCAAGCCATTGAGTTGAAAAAATGATCATACTCTCCCCCTCCAGGCTACAAGCGTTCCCACCAACATAGCAACATCGGCATTCAACCTACAAGGAACACAAATAATAGTATATTCTAACAAATAATAGTCTCTTCCTTCTACAATGAAAACTACCTTAATATGGCAACTAAACCAGGTCACGAACCACTCTGCCCACCACTGAAGTGCATGACATTGCAATTCCCAAGTAAGAATCCAACCAAAAAGAAAACCATAAGAGTTGCTATAGGTACTAAAACACCTCTTAGAGTAAAGAAATGCTACACTATCTCCTTCTAGATATCCATGACAAGAACTTTGCTTACGCTTGCAAGACCAATGCTAGATCTCAACAAAACCAAGCTAGGATGCACCACAAGATAGAGTCTCTAAGGCAAAAGTGCTAAGCCTCCATGAAATAAAGAACAATGGGTCTAGCTACTAATTGATGATGACATGTAATATAATTATTATTGCACCTCTATTTCCTTTTATCAAAAGGTGTTTGTTTTTTTCTTTTAAAATTCTTAAGCCTTGCTTTCAGCCATGCTCAAAAGGTCCCATCCTAAAGAGATGCAAGGCATTGGACACAAAAGTCACTTGTCAAGGAAATCTCTATAGCCTACCAGGACCTCAGAGGTGATGGATATCATCTTTTGAGAGTTATTTATTTATTTATTTATTTATTTATTTCTTTTCATGGCTAGTTTCTTTTTATGTTCAAGTCTTGATTTATTTGCTTTGGGGTTGGTTGAGTTGTGTTTTTTTATAATTTTAATATCATAATGTACTTACACGGTCACTATGACAAACATTTTAGCTCACCAATCCTTCTCGAGAAACGTAATCAGGAAAGCTATACTAGTTAGTCAACTAAAATCTAGGCTAATCTCACAAAGCTCAACAGAAGTACAACCAACCACAAACAAACTAGTCAAATTTCACGAAGAGATGTCTTGCGGCCCAACAAATCCTAGCAAAAGTGAAACAAGTCCATAGGGGATATACTCTAGTGAGTTTGTAGTCAACCAATTCAAATTGGAAAGTATGTAATCATGCAGAAGTTAGGAACCCCCTCGTGGTAACAATTACCACGCATATGTACATTACTCGCATCACGACAAAACAAAACAACTTAAAAAAACAGAAAGTCTAGTAATAAAAAATTCAAAATAAAGTAAGGGAAGGATACATCCGGTAATAGTGCATCGTAATATATTGGTCCCCAAGTCCAATTGAAAAGAAAATCTACACTAAAAGGTAAACCCAACTATGCATGAGCTGACCACCTAACTAAGTGAAAGATAACTAAACTAAACAAATGTGTGAAAAAATGGAAAAGAAAAGAAAAATCCTAAGTTAAAATTTAGTCATTTCTAGTATTTTGTTGTGTTCCACTTTGGTATTTTTAAATTGGTTTTTTTTTTCTTAAATTATTTCATCTAAAACAAAACACAAATAAGCAAGGTAAGAAAACAAAAAAACCTAAATAAAAATCATCACAGTCTCTTAATTCCTCTTTTAAAAAAAACAACCTTAACCCAAAATCATCTAGATTGTCAACATCAAATTCATCAAGCAAATCACAATATGTAGGATGATCTTGAAGAATCCCTAGCACCCTCACATTAGATATATCAAAAGCATCATCAGATACATCACTAGAATTCTCCATCATGTCGTGGAGTAGAGCATCAACTACCAAAATATAAGGTGGCATAGGTGCCACTGGCAGATTTCCTAATGTACTACCCACATTCGCGTTCATGTAATGACAAATGTAATACCAGTATAGACAACTATCATCAAACTAGATATCAAGATAAGATAGAGTCAAATGATAAACATAACACTAATAACGAGCAAACTTCTATTTCTCTCTATCCATCCTATATTGGACAACACCATGCTCAAGAGAAAATACACTATCATAGTCGTGGCGCTAATAAGTATACCCAATAGCTTGATACATGCAGTATTACCATAACGTCGAAAATAAGAATGACACTACCAACATAGTAGCTATGCATGCATATAAAGGTGCCACTAATAGGGTCTATAACTAAACTGAGGATGGTATTGCAAACAAAACATAACCACAAAAGACATGCCATAACATGCCTCGCCTCACAGAGCACATTTACCTATCATATATATGAAATCATGGAATACTATAAGGTACATGATCAAAACTATCAACATTAAGGTGAGGAGTAAGAGCATCCATCCATAGAATCTCCATATATACATTCCATTAAGAATCCCCCCCCCCCCCCCCCCCAAATGAACCATTATCATATACTTCTTTAACTTGAAATGGACGTAACCATCGAATATGAAGTTTCCATGGAAACTTATAGTAGTGACAACTATCATACAACAAAACTAAATCGTTCTTTTGGAAGTACTTAAGATTTAAGCATCTATCATGTCAGGCTTTTCATTGTTTATAATGTGCTACTATCCATTGTAAGGTAAACATATGATCTTTGTCAAATTTAACTAACTTACACAAGCAATTAGAAAGAGATTCCCGCTCTCCAAGGTGATTAGATAATGCAACATGCAAAGTAGGAACTTCCAACTCAATAGAAAATACAGCCTCAATTCCATAAACCAAATTAAAAGGTGTGTTGTTAGTTGTCATCTTGTAGCCAGTTCGATACACCTAGAGTGCACTCATCCCAATCACATCTATTCTCGACTATTATTTTGGTTAAAATTTTTCTAAAAATACAATTAGTAACGTCTATAGTATTGTTTGCTCAAGGATAATAAGGAGTAGACTTTCAGTGATTAATTTTATAGAGATCAATCAATTTTGAAGTTAAATTATTTAAAAAATGAGATCCATGATCACTAACCAATTTTAGTGGACAGCCAAAGTGAGGAATAATATTCTCATAAAGAAAAAGAGTGACATCTTTTCCCCGATCAGTCTTCTTAAGTGTTCTAGCTTCCACCCATTTAGTTACATAATTAATACATACCAAAATATATCTATTAGAATGATATCATGTAGGTGGATCAATGGAACCAACTGAATCTATACCCCACTTCTCAAAATGTACAAGTGCTAATACAAGAGTTAATGGCATCCCAAAATGTTTAGTCGACTCCTAGTACATTGATATTTATTACACTTTCTATAATATTCATATGCATTCTTATATAATTTAGGTCTCCAATAACCAACAAAAAGTGCAGCACAAGTAATTACTTCAAAATAAAATTCTTGAAAAAGTAACATGTATCTTGTAACTTGGCCACTAAGTTCACATTTGTTTAACAAACACTTCAGTGCTTCATGATCCACATAAAAAATAAAACTTGTTGCCCAATAAATAATGTCAAAACTTAGTAATGGCAAAAAAAATCAATAAGCACTCTTTCTTAGTTGTGGTATATTTTTTCTCTGCGTCACTTATATTCTAACTAGCATAATAAATTAGATGATCTATGTTCTTATTGCCTGCTTGGCACAAAATAATTCCCATTGTATCTATAGAAGCATCAACATGAATATGAAACTATTTAGCCCAATCAGGTGAAGCCAAAATTGGGCCTTCAACCAACTTAAGTTTTAGTTTCTCATATGTAGCTTGGCATGCTAGATTCCAATCATAGGCTTGATTCTTTTTCAATAAGGATATTAAAAGTGAAGCTACCATGGCAAATCACTCGATAAAGCATCGATAAAGGTATATTAGCAATTTTTTGTACTTTGCCATATCCATTGCAATGTTGTCACCCAAAACTACATGGCCTAATAATATGCCATGTGGCACTCCAAAAACACATTTCTATGGATTCAAAGAAACTTCTGTACTCTCATAATGTTGGAACACCTCTTCTAAATGATCGACCATATTATTCTCATCATCATGTATACAGAAGTTATCCAGAAAGTTTCCCATCCATTTGATTAGAAGTTCTTGAAAGATTGTCATCATGGATCTTTGAAAAGTAGCTGGTAGGTTGCACAAACCAAATGGCATTACCTTATAGGCAAAGGTTTCCCACTCTCTCTGGTGAAAGTAGTTTTGGGTTGATCTTTAGGGTTTATTAGAATTTGATTATAGCCACTAAATCCTTCCATAAAATAATATAACAAGCATCCAGTCACTCAATCCAACAATTGATTTGAAAAGGAAAAAGGAAAATTATATTTACAAGTATGCTTATTCAATGCTCAATAATCCACACATATGTGAATTTTATTGGAAATCTTCTTAGAAACAATAACTATAGGTGAAATCTAGTCATCACTATATGTGATAATGTGAGGTGTCTCCTCCAACAAACCTTGAGGTGTCCTCTTAGTAGTCAACTGAAATTCATATCCATGCACATCACTATCTCGTCTCCCCATGGGAAACCTCAGGCTTAGTTGAACATGGGAACCGCAATTCTACTTCATAGGGGAAGCGTGGACAAGTCACCCCTAACAACAATCTAACACCCACCTAAGAAAGACCACTATGTAATCAATCAAAGGCAAGAGTGAGGTTAACACCACACTTGGTTCAAAGAGAGTAAGAGATGGGGAAGAGTGTAACTTGATCCCCCTACCCATAAGGTAAAATCTCAGCTCCAGTCCCCTAAAATGGTGTTAAACCTGGTAACTAATCCTATCAGTATTGGGAGAGTCATGATTTAATAAGCTCTATCTAGTGTTTTATCGGGTCCACCCAACCATAGGCATTCAATCGTGAGGATTGAGGCCTCCCACTTTCCTTGATTGCATTTGCTTAGTTTTCTAATGAGAAAAGCATACTATCACGTTGTTTGGACATATCAAATCAGCTTCATTTTATTACTTTGTTAAAATAGGTTTGTTAAACTCAATCTTTAACACATAACAAATAATTCAAAAATTAGATACTTTATTTCATAGTAACATCCAAAACCATTACTCCGTAGAGTGGTACAAAATCCTTATTTCCGCAGAAAGACACTGTCCAGCCTAGGATAAAACCTTCCAATCCCTTGGGATTGGGCTATATATGATCTCACTCCATCTGCGCTCGACAAAAAATTTACTGGCTCAAAGCCCCTCCAAGCTTCCTTTAGTCGCCTCAGGAGCCATCCTATATAATAGGGGCACTTATCACTCCGCCCTTTGCCCTCTGAAGTGCTCAAGCGATCAAAAACCAAAAACACCTACCTCCCTCAGGAGCATAGGACCCCCACCAGCATGTGAGTTTTTCCACACTCCACAGAGGGTTAGGAAGCATTGGGTTGGGGACCCCAACGTCCCGAACCACCATAATCCACAACTCGTCCATCTGTGCAAGCACAAAATCATAAGAGCCATAATCCATCATTCACAAATCCAAAAGCACTCATAACCATAACACATTTTTAACACCTTGTCAATGTATACACTGCATAGAATGTATTCCCTCCATCGATTCCCATGTTCCTTCCTAAAAAGCAATTGATAATACTAATATGTTTTTGTAAGTTTAAGTGCATTCTAACTGATTGTAATCTATGTAACGGACTAACTTATCCCTCATTAGAAAGTTTTAGAGTTAATTTCTTAAAAGTAATCTTTTTCTTATATACTAAACCTAATTATCTCCGTTCAGTTATCTATCATGATTACAGTTTATGGTCACAACCTCAGTTTGTTGTGGAATAACCGGTCCTTCGAGTTGAAACGTTAGGGAGCTCTCCGAATGTGACCTTGCCTAGCATCTCGACGTCTCTTGGGAACCATGAAAGAAGCTTAATGGATTTGAGTAGCACTTCCGCATAGGTGTGGAGAGAGAGAGAGAGAGAGAGAGAGAGAGAGAGAGAGAGAGAGAGAGAGAGAGAGAGAGAGAGAGAGAGAGAGAGAGAGAGAGAGAGAGAGAGAGAGAGAGAGAGAGGCTTGGCTAATTGCAACAGAGCTTCATCACGTCAACAACAGAGAAACTTCTGCACGGGTCTTTGTTGTGTTTGACGTAATACTCTACCCCTGCTTATATACTAATGGGAGGGGGGAGGCAAAGAGAGGACACTTACTTTTTAGATTTTTCGATGATATCATCGATAATAAAGAGAGAATGCTTTCTTTTAGCATCTTTGATGACATCATCGATGATGTTAGAGAGGGGATCCCCTTTTTGTAGTGCGAAGGCAAACATAAATGAATATATGGGCGAGTATTGCGCATCATATAGGTGTCACTCCAAGGCTCATAACTAAGGCGGCGACTAAGGCGGCGATCAAGGCATAGACCTTGGCATACTTGGCAACTGGCTACGAAGGCTTCATTGGCACCGTTGGCTGCGCGTGAGAAGCTCCCACTAGCTTGTAGAAAAATCTTCTTGGGGAGGTCACCTATCTTGATAGTTTCATCACCCAAGTGCACTTAACTACTAAGTGGCTATCCACTAGGCTAGTTCTTTTTGTTATTCTATACTACAAACATAGTTTTAATAAGCTAGTCTTGGGAGGGTTTCCCAAGTCTTTCTTCCATGAGCTAGCATATAATATCTCATTAATAATAACAATTATCTTCATATTTAGAGCTACTTTTAAAAATATGCAATTTTGTTTTCAACATAAATCAATTTTTGGAATGTATATGCAAACTGTCTATTAAAATAAACTAAGTAATGGGGACATTACATATAAGATAGATAAAATCCACATCTAACAACTTAGTAATTTTAGCATACAATTTGTCCACATAATTAGGATTTGTGCACCATTGATGCTGGTGTATAGGTCTGACACCAAGTCCAATGTCAATATAATGTTGACACAATTCATGTTTCATGCCTTTTAAATCTGTATAACTCCATGCAAACACATGAGAATATTTCTTAAGGACCTTCTATGTCTTTTCCAAAGCAACCCCTGTAATTGAGTACCCAATAATAAAAACTTATTAGGCGCCACTTCAAAATGTATCATTCCAATTTTTTAATTGTGCACATAAGCTATCCGGACCTTTTAAGGATTGATAACTCATACATCAGTAGATTTCATCATGGGTGCATGATATAGCCAATTACCCACTCTCATAGGTTACTCATCATTAACTAGAGGTTTACAAGATGTATGATACACAACTAATGCCCTTGAAGACTCCTTTGATTGTGAAAACTCAATGATCTTGACCATGTAATGATCTAACACATCTTGCTTCCCCATTGACATTTGTAAGTCCTTTAAACAATACGTTGTACCTTTGTTTTCAGTCTCTTGGTGATAATATCACAAAATCTAATTATGACACTCAAGGCATTGCTAATCCTGAGAAGTCCACCTCCACCTCTTTCGTTGCTAGAGCTTAAGTATGAAAAAGTGAAGATTTTCATTTGCTTCTCCTTGTATACAACAACCTAAATATAGTGAAGTACTCTCGTAAGCTCTGTGAATTTTGTTGGAGCCACTGGTTCATGCCACGAGAGATGTGTTCAACCCGCATCACTGTAAACTACTAAGTCCATAACTTTTTCAATGGGATATTGTAAAATCTTTTTCTTACCATAATCGTCACTTACTCGTGAGGATAAATTTCCCATCCTAGATCTCAAAGACACTCCCCATTCAGGATGACCTATTCAACATAGTTGATGATAGAGCCAAGGGACATTCATAGCCCCCTATCCTTTATCAGTAGACACTATGACTCTTCCACCTTTTCTCCTTGAAGACAAATTGTTAATAAGAGTTGAGCTTACTCTTGCTTGCAAAACACTGATTGTTGCATCCCTGACAGTTAACTATTCCATGAATTGAAATTGTACTTGTTCCATATTACTCTTCTCTTGTAACACTTGCTTGGTAAAATTCTCAATTTGACTTATAATATCTTCTAAATAATTCATCTCCTCATTGTATATATAACTGTAAAGATTGAGCCAACTTCTTGTTCTTTAATGCTTCACGCTCTATAACAACTTTATTTATTTGAAGTTGAGTGATTTTATTCAATATCAATTGAATGAGATCAATATTATTTTCTATCTTATCTTTATTACATAAAATTACATCCTCCAATACACCCACTAAATAAGACGCATTTCCTTGAGGCATCTCCACTTATTTATTGTGATAACTAAGCTCATCCCCCCATTTCTCTTTCCAGTCTATCTTTATATGTAACATAAGATAATTCCACCATTCGAAGAATCATCATTATCTACTTTACAATATAGAGAATGACAATACCTACAACCCCTATTACCATGGGATTCTCGTATTCTCTCCCTCCAATAATGGAAGTAGAATTGTTGAATAGACAAAGGCAATTGATCAAACCCAAATGGAATCTCTTTCGTCTTTAGAGGAGTAGATGTACATTAAGGGAGTTTTGAGGTCTCAAAAATGCCTTGTAAGTGATCCTAGAGAGAGAAAAAAAAGGAAATAAAATTGCTTTTTAGATTTTTAAAAAATTTTAAATTTTGATAAATAAATATATCAAAATTGTTAATAAGTCATTGTCATGATATTCTCATGGTCCCATCAGACCTAGAAATCTAGGCTACCATAAAGGTGACAAAGATTGCCATAATGAAGACCTTACTCATCCTCATTAAAGTGAAAACTATTATTCAATTTGAATTTTGTTCAACATTTGAAAACGTTCCTTCTTTATTTCCCATCCTTACTAGTTTCTTCTTCATTTTCCTTCTTATTTCTAATTCACATAGTTTTTCAATCCAATCTTCTAATCACATCCTTAGCTATGGATCAGTCATCCAATGATCTCTGTAGCTCTAGTAAAAGACCTCTCCATCATCTTCATATTGACTTGTATAGTGAGTATGAACCAATAAGGAAGAAAACAAAATCCATTACTATTATAGAGTCTATGAAACATAAACTTCGATTTGAAGGAAAGAAGAATCTTGATCTTTGGTTGGATGGCAAGCTATATCCCAAAGATCCTAGCAAAAATAGCACTCTACCTTTCTATAATAGCTCTTCATTGTTGAGGTTCATTGTGGGGATGGTTATAATGGGTTTCTAGATTATACACTTAAGGTTTTAGAAAAAGTTGTCCTCATATTGGAGAACCATCTTTTATCAAAACATAACAACGAGTTGTTACAGAAGCTTGAGGGCTGTCCAATAGAGGATTCATTCGTTGGAGAAATACATCAAATCTTATCAACGAAAGAAAACTATTTAAGGACTTGGAAATTGATGAAAGGCTCTTAAAAATATTGAGAGAATCAAACGAGGAGTAGGTGGTTGCAGTAAAGGAATCCAAGTAGCAATGTATATTTTTTTCACTTAAAAAATATTAACTATGGCTTTGTTTATAATTGATTGTATTGATTTGTGATGTTGATTTTGTTTAGGTCTCTTGTTCAATCAAATGCAAGTGAAAGAGATTCTTTAAAAGCATCTCAGTTTTATTATCATATTCTTCCTTCAGTAGTTTCAAAAGATATTTTGGAGAAGAAATTTAAAAAGGCAAAGAAACAATGCTTGGAGTCATTTATAAATAATCATTCTTTGGATAGTGAGGTAGTGTAGAAGACACTAGATAATATTGGTATCAGTCGAGATGCCTATATACAACTTTTCTAGCTTTTATAATCAAATATGAAGTAAGAACAAGTACACAATTGCATACTTCCAAAGCCATCTGTGATTATAGCTATCAAACATAGAGTGAATAACAAAGTGATGGAGATTCTGGGTGAGCCTTTCCATATCAAGGCTAGCTTCAAGGATAAGAAAAAGGAAGTTGTATTCAATGAATTTAGCAATATTTTCATTGACTTGCCCACCCTACAATGTTTAATGATCAGATTCTATGACTTGTCACTGGAAGAGGCACAAGGAGTGGCTAGATTTGTGGTTAAACTTGATGAAAGTGAGATTTTGGAATGCACAAAACTATAGAGGGTCTCTATTACCTTGATGAATAGAGCACTTTCATCAGATCACTGCAATCACTCAATGTTATTTAGTGTTCAATCAGAATAAAATATCTAGTGGCTAGGAGCATTCGAAGTAGATATAGAGGATTTTGATATATTGTATTGGGTTTTTCATCAAACACCAATACCTGATGTTATTAAGAGACAACAAGTAGGAGAATAACTATTTATTGAAGGATTTGGAAACTATAAGATTGAGTAGCACATAGTTGGTGACTTAAAGACACTCAAATGTATGTATAATGTATCAAAGGGAGCCAACTCCAGATCTCCTTGCCTATATTGCATATCCCCAGCCATAGAGTTGAACTCAAGCAATTGGAATAGATCTCCCTCTTGGCACAACAAGGATCCACAATTTAAGCCAATCCAAGATCCACAGTTGAAGGGAAATCTACTTCCCACTTCTTGAATTTCTCATCAATAAGACTAAACCTTATTTGTTGCAAAGTTGTTCTAGTAGCATTGGTAGCTTCCACTACATCACTATAATGGACAAATCCCTCAATCTCTAGGCCTTCAACATGTCCATTATAAAACTCCCTATAATCCTTCAGTTTGTCTTAAAGTTCCTTCAAGAGCTCTTGCAAATCAAAAGGAACATTAAGCATATCTCCGATGTAAATAAATTTGGCAGTTGCATGGAGAAAATCAAAGAGCTTCTCATCACAGGTATCCTCTAGATCCTCTTCCTTCATTCCCTCTAGAGAAAACTTTCTTTTAGTCATCTTGATTACTCAAAGATCCCAATCCTAAAACAACAATACAAGTTTAGAGAAATAGTATACAAATTTACATTTGCTCATAGCCAAAAAATTGTCTAAGCTATATATGACATGCTCACTAAGAAAACTTGGGCAAGACATCAATGTGAAACTAGAACAATGAGCCACAATGACATTTTATTTCATTCATCTTGGATATCTAAATCCATATATCATACTCCACATTTGTAAATGCTTGGATAACATAGCATACATGTTAAATTGTACAAAACAAAACAACAATGCCTTATGAAATGTGAATTGACCCTTTCACGTTTCATCGGTTGAACACTATTTTAGTTAGAGGATTTATGAAATGTGACAACGGGTTTTCGAAACCCTCTACATGTTGAAAATTTCACGTTTCATACGACAATCAATCATTTCAGATGAAAAATAACAAATTTAATGATCTTTGATTCCTCCAAATACTCATTGAACTATTTTTCAAAGATTGTAGAAAAATAGTGATTATATAAGTTTGTTACTTCGAAAATTAAATTGCTTCCTCAATATAAATGGGCCTTGTTGAGAATACACTTACTTTGGGCTTGCGGTGCCTTGTTGAGGACATGGTTGTAGAAGAGAAAACAAATTGATTGGAAGAAAAATTTGCATAAACACGAGCTTGAGTTCTTATATACCAGTTACTATGCATTTGTTTTAAAAAAAACCCTACATTCATTTAGAAGAGTTGTATTTATAGTGAAAATGAAAAGGCTAAAATTTCTCTTTTACACCAAAAAGTGGTGCCATAAAAGCACCATCATGTCCAAAAATGTCAGTGATACGTGGCACAAGTTTCGAGGCAACAACGGTCTATGCGGCACATGTGCCAAGTTTACTATGTATTATAGCAGTCACACATGTGAACAAATGTCATTTTAAAACCAATTTTTGGACCACAAAAGTGTTTTTTCAAAGAGATCAAGCCCTTTCCCTCCTCTAAAAGACCAACACGAGGTGACTATGTCACATCCAAAAATTCTTTAGCACCCTCCAAGACAAGGTAAGATTTCATCACCTCACACAAAACATGCTAAATTCTCAGAAATGTAATTTTCTTAAAAATTCTTAGTAAGCTCAATAGCAATGTTCATTTTACTAAAATGTTCATTTTAGTTACTCAAACCAATCTTCTCTGAACCTGTTGAAAATTTTTCTTCAAAAAAGCTTGACGACTAAAATGTGATAAGGCATAACTCTCCCCATTAGATTTTCCATCTAGCATTTCATACATCGGGAAGGGCTCTACAACTTATTAAAATAGCTCAATCTTATGCTAAGATTGGTTTGAGTAACTAAATGTATTGATTACTATGCTTCTGTGTTCGAGAAACAACAAACTTAAAAGATCTTGACAAGTCCAATAGCAAAATCATATTCTACTTGCTTATGGACTTATTTTTCAAATTTTTTCTAAGTTTGACCAAAATTTTCACAAAAAAAAGGTGATGTATGAAACGCGAAAAAGTATATGTCTCCCTTGCCTAGAAGTCCTAGGTCGCATTTCATAAGTCAGAGGGCTGTATTGTTCAATAGAAAGTCAAGTTAGAATATTAACACAACTTTGATAAATTATTAAAGTTTAATTTTATCATTTGATAAAATAAGTTATTGTCAAAGTGTAAATATATGATTGGCTTGGGATTGAAACTATTTAAGTAGTGTTTGTTTACTACTAAGTGATTGCAAATGACATTATATTAGACTTTGGGGATCTTTTCTAATTTTGAGTTTTTTTTTGTTTTATCTAGAGATTTCAAATGGCTAGAACTAAGGCTAGTGCCAAGAAAGCAAAAAGTTGATCCTAGAGGTCTTGCTTCAAAGATCCATCAATCCTATAAACCTTCCAAACTTATAAGGAAATCAAAGCCAAGGAGAAAGTTTTCATAGCAGGTTAGATGTCTAAAGGAGATTAGAAGTGTACTGAAGGCTCCGGATAATGCACTTCCAAAATTTCTTTTTCAAAGGCTTGTCAAGGAAATTTGTGGCAAGCATATACTTGATTGTTTTAGATTGACAAGGGTAGCTCTCAATTGCATTCAAGAGGCTGTAGAAGATTTTTTGATTGAGTTTTTTCAAGATTCCTATATATGTGCTGCTCATGCACATAGACTTACACTTATGAACAAAGACATGATAATTCTTAGGAGGTTGAGATACAGGTTTTCAAAGGTCCTTGAGCCAGTCCCCCTTTCTAATGGAAGGCTTTTAATATTTTAAATGTGCCTCCATATAGAAAAAAGAAAGGTGATCCAAGTCCGATGTCACAGATGAAAAAGACACATGACTACCTGAGAAAGAGGAAAAGGCCACAAAAGAATAAGCAGATAAATGGAGGGAGTATAAAAGAAAGAAGGAAGAAGAAAAGAAATCAGAGCACTCTGTATATTTTGAAGAAGAGCTATCTACCCTTCTTGAAAGGGTTGACCCTAAGGGCTTCAATGTCTGTTGCTTTTTACCTAGTGATATTAACAAAAGACTTGATATGATATTTTTTTACTCTGTCTGTATTAAAATCCTCAAGAATAAAATGAGAGAAGTAAATGACTCTATTCTTCTTACTGGGATGAGGTATAATATATCAAAATTTGTTTCAACTCACTATATATTTCTAGCAATAGGCTTTCATGTTGATTCTTACTATAATATCCATTTCTTTGCTAGGTGTGTAATGCATGAGCTCCCCTTTGATATACAACAAAAAGTTGAGGTTCTTGATCCATCTATCTCATACTATATGAGGAGTGAGCTTGATGCAAGTGCATTTGACCATTGGTTCAATTCAATTGACTTTGAAACCTTGGAGCTTCTTCTAATTCCATACAATGAAAAGTAAAATTTTGATAGTTTATTAGATTTTATGAGATTTTGTTTTGCCAGATTATTTAAATATTTTTATTTTCAATACTCATTGGAGCCTAATTGGAATAGACTGAGTGGAGAGGTAATGTTTCCTCATCAATTCTATGAAAGAAAGCCATGGAAATGCCAAGTTGTAAGTTATATAATCTAGGGTCTCATTGATATTTTGATCTTTCTTTTTTTAGTTACTCTAAATTTATTGTCTTTCTGGTACAGAGCTATAAAAAGATTGATTGAAGTGCTAGAGAAAAAGCCTTCCATGCCTTCTGATTTGCTTGCAACAATGCAATATAGACAAGATGCAGTAAGGTCTTGATTTGAATGGTTGGAACATAATAAGAAAAATTATTTTTTAAACTACCATAAACAAGTTTCATAGTTTTACTTGATATTGTTGATTGCAGTGTCCTCATTAGGATGATAGTCACTCTTGTGGCTAGAGAGTAGTTGCAAATGTGAGAAGTTTGATTAGGTTTATTTATCTCAATGAAGATAAACTTATAAAGGTAATGTGAAAGATACTAAACTTTAAGATTGAGGTTTGTTGTAAAATAGTCCATTGATGATAATAATATAATCCATTGTAAAAAATAACAATGATCTAAAAATCATTTCTTACAAATGTATGAACTTTTACAAGGGATTGCTATACAAGTGAGCATGTTTGTTATATAAGAGTAAAGGTCATAAAGTACATAATGGGTAATTGTATGCAACCAACAAGAATGGACAATAGTGGGAGCTTGGACATTGAAGGAGAGGAGGTGCATGTAATTGCAGTAGGTGAAGCTATGCCTTCAACACCCAAGGCAACCAAAGCATCAAAGAAATGCAAAAGGACTCCTAAAAAGGATGTCCCTTCTCTTAAGAAAAGTTCTCAAAAAAAGAAGTAGCTTTGCCTCATTGCTCGTAAGTCCATGTGTGTATAAGTCATGGAGATGGGGCTGATAAAAATTTACCACAAAATTTGTAAATGTATTTTATATTGATAGTAAAGAGATATTTTCTCTTCAATATCCTTGCATTGTATATTCTTCTCTCTCCTTGTTGATATCTACAAAAAATATGTTGCAAATGTTTAATAATCAAGAAGTGGAATCAGATATACACCTAAATGGATATAATATGATATAAAAACTTACTCATTTGTTATTAAGTTGAAACACAAATGAGCATGGTAGTTCAATATCTTCATTCTGTAAATCCATCCTCACATGGTGTAGCGTACATGATGATCTAACATTTAGGATTGTAATAATCTCCTCATTGAACCAAATATCAAGATCCACTATAGGATCTTTGCTAAAATTATCAAGATTTTGGTCTAAAGAAACCAAACTACCACCAACATAATGCTATCTACTATAATAAAAGTAAAGGATGAAATTTTGAGTAACAATCATATATTTACAAGCTATAGAGTCTTGATCTATTCTACATATAATTTTTCCTTCTATCCTAGTGTCCCATCCCTCACCAATAAATTGTATGACATGATCATATGAAAGCACTCAAAGCTTGAAAAAACGAGCAAAGGAAGGGGGGATATTGATCCCCATTGGCTGCACTGTATAGGGAAAATATAAGAATGATCATAAAAGAATATTCCATTCTCTACAAGCTCTGTCTTCTTTCTACATTTGTACATTTCTTCTCCAAGAGAACCATGCATCACATGAATAACATCAACAATAGACTCGACAAGTTGCCATTCCTCAAGATCAGAGGGATAGACATCTATAAGACAAACAAACAAATGTTATAATGGAAAACCTTAAACCAAGTTCAAGAAAAGAAATACTTTAAGAATCAAGTTCTTACAATTTGGTCTATACATTGGAAGATTTGAAGTTCCAGGTTCCAAATATAGCTCTCTATGCATAAACACATGTTGCACTAATATCTCTTTTATGCTATTCTTATTTACGCCAAGCTTGAAATCTCGGATTCTACCCTTCCAAGCAAAAATGAACGAGCTCTCACATCTTTACCTTTTTCCACGTTTTTTCTGTTGCATGGTGATCCAACTGCTTTTGCTAATGATTGTAGGAATCCATCTTCCATCTTTTTGGAATGAGTTAAACATTGTTATGGATGTGATTTGGGAGCTTGGATACCTTATTGAAGGTCAAATTTCTATATCCATGGCACACACACACACACACACACACACACACACACACACACACACAGACTGGGCTACCACAAAGGAGGGAAAAACACGAGAGGGACAAAAGAAAGGAGGGACAACAAATGTGCCAAGCTTTTTATTGATTTGAATTTAGAGTAAACATGTCATTATCATTAATCCAAACATATAATTCAATAAAAGTGATCAAGATTGTATATCATTAATGCAAAGAATATCATAATCATATATTGATAATACATATATATATATATATATATATATATATATATATAGTAAAATAATTTTTATCTTTTTTTAAATAGAAGTTCCATTACAGAGGCTTTGCTCCTATTGGTCTAGAGCACTTCTTTCTATCTCCTAAAAGGCATTTTTGAGACCTCAAAACTCTCCTAATGAATAGGTGGATCCTCCGTTACCATTTCATTAACCTCCAAAACCGTGGTAAATTCTTCAATGTCTATTTCATCACCTGTCTCCTCTATTCCATCCTCTAATTCTTCTTCTTGTGTAATGACTCTAGAATTAAACTCGAAGAAGAAATACTGTATTCCATTGGCATTTGGCATTGTACTCTCCTTCACTAAGCTTTCAACATCTAAGCTAGTAATCTCCCATTCATCTCCAAAATTGTTGTCGTCCATGAAAATTGCTAATAAACTAGATAAACCATTATTAAAGGTAGTCAACCAGTTAGCTAAATCAATATCAATGTCATCTTCTTGAGAATAGTGCATAGAATATTCCCCCATTTGTAAGGGTGTTGTAATATTATTTTGGTGCACCATATTGTCTATTGTCTTATCCCCATCCAACAAGGCTCAATGATGTAGATCTCTATATAACCAAGCATAGTTTTGCTCAATCTTTGAGCTCTCAATGAATTCATCCTTTGCTCCAAGGTCATCATATTGATCCGTATCTATACTCTTTTCCATGAGTTCATGCCAAAACTCCCTAGCCACAACTCTCAACTGCACCCTATCACTCTTGGGTCCTATCCTTGTAATGCCTTTGTCTAGCTCTGGTCACACCGGGACTGCAACAACCAATGTCTCTAACCAAAATAATTGGGTATGAAGTGGCTCCTTGGATAGGTTGCACCACCAAAAATGCTAAAATCCTACCTTGCAATCACAGTTGGAATTTGACATAAGAGACCTAAGAGTGTCAGTTTTCATTGATTAGCTAAACATAGAACAATACTCGTATTCTCCTTCTTATCATTCAATCCTAATTTAAGCATCATTTCTTCCATCATTAAATTCACTACTACCTTTGCCATCCAGCTGAGTCCCAAATATCATGTGCTTTATCACTTCCATGTCTACAACTGGAGCCCCTTGTTCCAAGAATAATTCAATGATTCTTATATATCAAACACCTTTATATGCATTATCAATCTTTATATTTGGCAAGATTGTCTCCATATTAGTCTTTTATCATGTTATTTTGTGTAGAAGAAGAAGACTTTAGCTTATTTGTTTGTGTTCTCAAGTCTCCGTTGCTTTTGTATGTGTATGCTCTTGGGTGCTTCACCTCTCTCCCTTCTTATTTGTTTTCATGGTATTAAAGCCATCCCACGATTGTGTAAAGCTCAATTAAAGGTTGAGGTGAAGGCATTGGAGCACAAAAGCAAGCAAGCAAGCAACAATCTCTAATTGCATTGAAACTTGGTGAGTAGAAAGAATGGTGTTTATACTTTAGATGAGCCCTTTGGAGTATCCCATTGTGGCTTTCAATATCTGAGGTCATTTCAGCCTCCGTTCTACATATGGAAGTGGTCCTAATAGTAGTTTGGGTATCTACAATTTCGACAATGTCCATTATTACAAGTGCATAGGTTATAAATTTCAAATTTGTAAGATTTCAAGTGTTTGTTGGATTGTATACACAAAATGTATATTCATATACATTACATATTGCAATTATTATTGTGTAGTCAGTGAAAAAGGATATGTGTTTAGTTATGGTACACCTAGTATCACCTGGCTTACAAATTGCAATTTTTTACAAGGTTTTCCATTTTATCAAAATGTCTGACAACTTCAACCACCAAATTGTCAGTGAGAAGCTTGATAAGAACCATTATCCCACATAGAAGTTTAGGATGAAAATTTTCTTAAAGGGAAAAGGCATTTGGAATTACATTGAAGGAGACATGGCAGTAGCACTTGAAATTTCTACATAAAATGCTATTGCAAAATAGGTAAATTCTAAGAAAGATTGGGTGCAGACACAAAGTAAAGACATATATTGGCTATCTATTAGTGTCACACAGATAGCATGATGGTATATTTGCAAGTATCTAAAACCCCCACTAATGCATGAAAGAATTTGGCAAGGCTATTCAAAGTGAATACTAAGGCCAAAAGGCTGCAGCTCAAGTCAGAGTTGAACTAAGTGAAAAGAAGGGAATCTATCCATTAAAGATTATGTCTTGAGAAGATCAAGAGTATCATGGAAGCTCTTAGATCTATTAGTGCGATAGTTGATGATGATGATGATGTTGTGCATGCACGCTTAAATGGACTTGGAGCTAGATACAAGAGCTTTAGGTTATCTATGAATATAAGGGATAATATAATTGATTTTGTAGACTTGATTTCGATGTTGATGCTTTAGGATATGAACCTTTGCTTAGATTTCTCTTATTCTCAAAGAAAAAAAAAGTTTGAATACATGTTTTACTCTACTAATAGAGATAGAGTTTGTGTGGCAGAGACTAAGTCTGTGGTCGTGGTCAAGGTTATGATCCATAGCAAAAGAGAGGAGGACAATCTCAAGAAAGGGGGAGTCAAAGAGTGTGAGTTGTAGATTTTAATAGACAACAAAATTTTGGTGATATTAAAGAGTGTTAGCATTGTAATTAAAAAATCCATATTTTTAAAAATATTCTTAAAAAAGAAGGCTAAAATTAGGAATTGAAAAAAGCAACAAGATACTTATACATCCAATAGGTAGCAAAAACAATGATGATAGAAGTAAACAATTGTTTGTTATACAACACTTTATTAATATTATGATTACTGATGGTTCATCAAAGGATGATGTATGGTATGTAGATTTAAGTGCCTCTAACCACATGACTTCTCATAGAGAGTGGTTTAGAGAGATGCACAATCCACAGTCTCTGGGTTATGTGGAGACAAGGGATGATACAAGTCACCCCATTACTCATATTGGAAATATTCGTTTGAGTATGCAAAATGGAAAAACTAAGTACTTGGATGATGTATTGCATGTACCAAATATTACAAAAACTTGGTTTTTGTTAGTCAAATGGTAGAACAGGGATTGCAAATTTGGTTCACGTCTGATGGTTCTTATGTAGAATATCTCAAAAATGATTTGAGGTTGATTGTAAAAGGGAACCGTGCTAGCAAATTGTTTAATATTAATGTAAGTCTACCTGAAATGGATGTTGCCATGTTTGCACAAGATTCAAGCGTTGTGGCATATATTGAAATTTTGCATAAAAGAATTGGTCATGTGAATGTGCACCGACTAAAAGATATGTAGTCAAAACAAATTGACGGGATGCATAAAGTATGTAAAGCATGTCAATTTGTAAAGTAAGCAAGGCATGTGTTTCCACATGAAAAGCATATATGCAAAAAGCCAGTTGAATTTATACATTCTAATGTGTGGGTTTCTACAAAGGTTGCAACTTTGAGTGGTTGCAAGTATTATGTTTCCTTCATTGATGATAATACTTGCAAAGTATGGGTCTACTTTATGCATGAGAAAAGTGAGGTGTTCATTCACTCTAAAAGCTTTAAGGCTTTGGTTAAGAAGGAGACAAGGTCGCATATTAAATATCAAGGTCAAATGGAGGGGGAGAATATCTCTCCAATGAATTTTTTAAATTTTTTGCAAAAAAATAGTATATAGAAATAGTACACATGTGTATATACTCCACATCAAAATGGAGTTGCTAAGCGAAAAAACATGTATATTGCTGTCAAGAATTGTGTGGTGGGGGACTTGCTTGAGTTATGTGCCAAACACACACTGTATACACAAGAGGAAGCTCACTCAAGAACACAAGAAAAGAGATGGAGGCCAAAACGTTTTCTTGATGATTTCTTCTTCTTCTTCCACACACTATACAATGTACACAAAGTATAGATAAGATACAACATAAAGGAAAGTGGCCTACTAAGTCAAACAGTGCATAATAGACTGCACCAATCAACTGGTGCTATATCTTTGCCAGCTGTAGGTACGTGTAATAAACCAAATATAATAAGTGATAAGTTAGTGGCCATGTGAGTATCATAATGACCACCAACGTACTAAGTGTAGATGTGAGAACTCATCTAGCTAGGCAATCCATCATTAATGTCCGCATGTGTTGAGCTTGCCATCTCAACACTTCCCCTCAAGCTCAACTCTATCTCTGCAACTCCAAATAAGCTTTGGAACTTTCGAAGCTTCTCTACACCCAATGCCTTTGTGAAAATGTCAGCTATGTGATCCTGTGTGCTGACATATACCAAGTCAATCTCTCCTGCAAGTACCTTCTCTCTCACAAAGTGGTAGTGCACCTCAATGTGTTTTGTCCTAGCATGGAACACTAGGGATTCCTAGCTAACTGTATGCTGCTCATGTTGTCACAATGAATGAAAATTGGACCATCTCCTGGCACATCCAAATCACCTAATAACTTTTGTAGCCATACCACCTCATATGCTACCATAACAACACCTCTATACTCAGCCTTCGTACTCGATAAAGAAACTGTAGGTTTCGTTTTTTTGCTCCATGTAATTGTTGCACTACCAAGGGAAAACATGAATCTACTAGTAGATCTCTTGTCTGACATGCTACCAGCCCAATCTGCATCTATGTATCCAAAGACTTGTGCATCCTTACTTGCCTCATAAAAAAGTCCATAATGTAAAGTGGACTTTACATATCTCAATATACATCTAACTGCATCCAAATGAAGCTTTCTAGGCATCTACATAAAATGACTGATAAGGCCAATGACATAGCTCAAGTATGGCCTTGTGATAGTCATGTAAATCAAACTCCCTACTATCCTCCTAAACATAGTAGGGTCTTCTATCTCATCCCCAACGTTGGCACTTAACTTCACACTTTTCTCCAATGGTATTGAAAGAGGCTTACATGCTATCTTACCATACTTGGATAACATATACAAGCCATACTGCCTTTGGGATAACCATATACTATCATCACATCTAATCACCTCAATACCAAGAAAGTATCTCAGCTCACCCAAATCCTTCATCTCAAACATATTCTTCAAGAAGTCATTAACTTCAGCAATCCCATTGTCACTGTCACCTTTAATAATTAAGTCATCCACATAAATGACTATGATGAACAAACCTGCATCTCCCCTTCTCACATAAAGTGAGTGATCAGCATCAGAAATACAAAATCCAATATTGACAAGATACTCTCCAATCTTGTCAGACCATGCTCTAGGTGCTTGCTTCAATCCATAAAGTGCCTTCTTTAACATGCACACATACGTGGGATGCTCTAAATCCTCATAACCTATTGGCTGCTTCATATACACTTCTTCTTGCAATTCACCATGCAAGAAGGCATTATTAACATCTATTTGCTGCAAACTCCAACCTTTGGGTATTGCCAAGGCAATCACACATCTAACAGTTGCCATCCTAGCAACTAGACTGAATGTCTCTTCATAATCTATGCCATATGTTTGAGCATAGCCTTTTGCAACTAGCCTAGCCTTATACCTACTAACTGAACCATTTGCATTATACTTAGTTTTGTAAACCCACTTACAGCCAATAGCTTTCTTACCCGTAGCAAGGGTACCAAATCCCAAGTCTTATTGGCTTCTAATGCAGCTATCTCCTTACCCTTGTTGCATCCCAATGAGCATGACCAACAGCATCCTCAAAATAAGTGGACTCAACATCCTCAACTAGTTTCACTGTATAAGCATAATGGTGAACTACATAACTTTCAAAGACAAATCTTTTAATAGGGTATTTGACATTGCTAGACGTGCGTACCACTGGATAACTCAGCGGAGCCTTTACATTATTATGAGCTCTCTGTACACCTGGTGGTGTCCTGACTAAAGAAATACCAAGCTCATCATCCAAACTCTCTAAACCACTAGAATATCCATCAAATCCCAAATGACTAGTAGATGCATCATTACCATCCAATACTTTCTTCTTTCCTTTGTATTTGCTTGCAACACTTATAGATACACCTGAAGATGTGGAGCTACTCCTTAGTCTCCCAGACCAAGGGCTCACTATAGGTGTAGTACTAGAAGATGTTTCTAGTCCACTAAGTCTCCCTGATTCTTGCTTTTCTTTTTTCACATAGCTATCATGATCATTATCATCATCTAGTACATCACCATCAGGTGCATACCAACTACTCATCTTATAAAAAATAACGTCTCTGCTCACTCTGAACTCACCTATGAGACAGGGTTATAACAATGATACCCTTTCTCCTCTAAAGAGTATCCAATAAAAATGATTTTTTTCAGTCTTTGGATCAAGCTTCTTTCGTAGCTCATTTGGCACATGAACATATGCAACGCAGCCAAATACCTTCAAGTGTGATACATTGGGCTTCTTGCCAGTAAAGCATTCTTTGAGAGTCGTCCCATGAATTGCAGTTGCAGGGGTTCTATTCATAATATAGACAATAATATGGACAGCTTCAAACCAAAAAAAATTTGGCATATTCTTTTCAGCCATTAATGCATGTCCAACTTCTGAAATATGCCTATTTTTTCTTTCAGCAATCCCATTTTGCTGTGGGGTATACCTACAAGTAAATTGTCTCTTTATTCCATGAGTCCTCAAGAAGCCACTAAACTCATTAGAGAGTTACTCTCCCCCTCCATCTAATCTCAAGCACTTCACTTTCAAGCATGTTTATGTTTCAACAGTTGCCTTGAAAGATTTGAAGTGCTTAAATACATCACTCTTTTCCTTCATGAAATATGCCCATAGCTTCCTTGAACAGTCATCAATAAATGTGACAAAGTATTTGCTGCCACCAAGAGATACATTCTGTGTAGGCCCCCAAACATCTGTATACACTACATCAAGTATATTTTTGGTCACTTCTCTGTCATGCTAGAAGGGTTGTCTCTCCTGCTTACCAAACTGGCATGCTTCACAAACTTTATAAAAATCTGCAACTCTAAAAGAATGCAAACCTATAACCAATTCTCTGGACTGTATTAAATTTAGCCTTTGCACATTTGCATGTCCAATATGTTTATGCCATATTTCAATATCTGCAACTACTCCTTTTCCTTTAGCATACATAGCAGCATCCATTGCAAGAATTCCAGCATCTAAAGTAAACATGCGGCCAACTCTACTTCCTTTTGCAAACAACCTGCACTTATCATTAAAGTCTTCTACAAAACAACCTTTTGCATCAAATCGGACCTACAACCCCTGCTCTATCATTTGGCCAACATACACTAGATTCTTTGTGATTGGTGGCACATGTAATACATCTGTTAGATTCTTTGTCTAGCCATCATGCAAGGACAAGGGAACCTTTCTAATGTGTGAAATTGGGTGGCATGAATCATCACCTGTCTACACATAACTTGGATTTTGCAAGTCCCACATTTCTCCAAACCATTCAACATGACTGGTCATATGATTAGATGCACCTGATCAACATACCATACATCATCATGTGTCCCCTTTCATGTAACTACATTCATCATAATATGCTGCGTAACAAACAAGAGCTCATTTTTGTCTTCATTCTATCATGAAGACGATGCATAGTTTCCTTGCTGCAATTACCACTGCGAATATCATCCTTCTTAGCATAACAATGGGCTACAATATGACTTGTCTTGCCACAATAATGGCAAACAATAGGAGAATTTCCAAAACCTCTGTTTTGCCATCCACCTCTTCCTCTAGAGCTCCCTCTGCCTCTAAAGTTTCCTCGACCTCTTGAAACCTGCATTTCACCAAATTGCTGATTGAACCTATTTTGCTAGTTATCGCCAGCATGTCCCATACCATGGCCTCTCGAAGAGGATCTACCATGTTCCCACCCTGAACTTGAGTAAAATGCTTGGACCTATTCACCATTTCTTTTAGTCGAGTCACCCTGCATATTGATCTCTTCAATAATCATGAGAGAGACCAACTCATCAAAATTTGGGAATGGCTTCCATATGTATACTAAAGTAACAAATGATTTCCATGATTTCTCATTATTGATTCCAATCAAAGTGGATAAAACCAAATCATCATCATCAGGCATTGCATCAATCGCTACTAAAGCATCTGTAATGCTCCTCACCTTCAACACATACTCATTGACAGACATTTTCTCTTTCTTCAATGTATTCAACTCTTGCTTGAGTTGAATCTTTCATGCCTTTGTATTTACTAAAAACATGTGCTCAAAAATTGTCCAAGCTGCATGTGAAGTTTCTGCATTCTTGATATGTCCTAGCATAGGATTATCAATGACTGCAGATAGCCAGTATATCACCTTTTTATCTTTTGCACTCCACTCTTTCCATGCCTTTAATTCATTTGTAGTTGGAGCGATACCTAGCTCTCACTCCTTTTCTTCACCTAAAACAAACTCATAAAGTCCCTTTCCAATGAGGAAGTTCATCACACGGAACTGCCATGAAGGGTAGTTGTTCTTGTCAAGCTTCTCAATAATGGGATTTTCATTGTTCTCTACCATTATCGCAAAAAAGGATACAACATAGCAAGCTAGTCTTCTATGTCAAGAATCGCGTGGTGGGGGGACTTGCTTGAGCTGCAACGCCAAACACACATAGTACACACAAGAGGAAGCTCACTCAAGAACAGAAGAAGAGAGATGGAGGCCAAAAGGTTTTCTTGATTATTTCTTCTTCTTCTTACACACACTATACAATGTACACAAAGTATAGATAAGATACAACATAAAGGAAAGTGCCCTACTAAGTCAAACAGTGCATAACAGATTGCACCAATCGACTGGCGCTATATCTTTGCCAGCTGTAGGTAGGTGTAATAAACTAAATATAATAAGTGATAAGTCAATGGCCATGTGAGTATCATAATGACCACCAATGTACTAAGTGTAGATGTATGAACTCATCTAGCTAGGCAGTCCATTATTAGTGTCCACATGTGTTGAGCTTGCCATCTCAACACTTCCCCTCAAGCTTAACTCTATCTCTGCAACTCCAAGTAAGCTTTGAAACTTCCGAATCTTCTTTGCAACCAATACCTTTGTGAAAATGACAACTATATGATCCTGTGTGCTGACATATACCAAGTCAATCTCTCATGAAAGTACCTTCTCTCTCACAAAGTGGTAGTGCACCTCAATGTGTTTTGTCCTGGCATGGAACACTGGATTCCTAGGTAGCTGTATGCTACTCATGTTGTCACAATGAATGACAACTGGACCATCTCCCTGCACCTCCAAATCACCTAATAACTTTTGCAATCATACCACCTCACATGTTGCCATAGCAGCACCTCTATACTCAGCCTCTGTACTCGATAAATCAACTGTAAGTTGCTTTTTGTTGCTCCATGTAACTGCTGCACTACCAAGGGAAAACATGAATCCACTTGTAGATCTTCTGTCTGACATGCTACCAACCCAATCTGCATCTGTGTATCCAAAGACCTGTACATCCTTACTTGCCTCATAAAAAAGTCCATAATGTAAAGTGGACTTCACATACCTCAATATACATCTAATTGCATCCAAATGAGGCTTTCTAGGTATCCACATAAACTGACTGACAAGGCCAACAGCATAGCTCAAGTCTGGCCTTGTGATAGTCATGTAAATCAAACTCCCTAGTATCCTCCTGAACATAGTAGGAACTTCTATCTCATCCCCAACATCAGCACTCAACTTCACATTTTGCTCCAATGGTACTGAAAGAGGCTTACATGCTGTCATACCATACTTGGATAACATATCCAAGCCATACTGCTTTTGGGACAACCATATACCATCATCACATCTGATCACCTCAATACCAAGAAAGTATCTCAGCTCACCTAAATCTTTCATCTCAAACTTCTTCTTCAAGAAGTCCTTAACTTCAGCAATCCCATTGTCACTGTCACCTATAATAATCAAGAAGTCCTTAACTTTAGCAATCCCATTGTCATTGTCACCTGTAATAATCAAGTCATCCACATAGATGACTATGATGACCAAACATGCATCTCCCTTTCTCACATAAAGTGAGTGATCAGCATCAGAAATACAAAATCCAATATTTACAAGATACTCTTCAATCTTGTCAGACCATGCGCTAGGTGCTTGCTTCAGCCCATAGAGAGCCTTCTTTAACCTACACACATATGTAGGATGCTCTAAATCCTCATAACCTATTGGTTGCTCCATATACACTTCTTCTTGCAAGAAGGCATTCTTAACATCCATTTGCTGCAGCCTCCAACCTTTGGCTGCTGCCAAGGCAATCACATACCTAACAGTTGCCATCCTAGCAAGTGGACTGAATGTCTCTTCATAATCTATGCCATATGTTTGAGCATAGCCTTTTGCAACCAGCCTAGCCTACCTACTAACTGAACCATCTGCATTATGCTCAACTTTGTAAACCCACTTACAACCAATAGCTTTCTTACCCTTAGGTAAGGGTACCAAATCCCAAGTCTTATTGGCTTCTAATGCAGCCATCTTCTCATCCATTGCTGCATCCCAATGAGCATGACCAACAACATCGTCAAAACAAGTGGGCTCAACATCCTCAACTACTTTCACCATATAATCATAATGGTGAGCTGCATAACCTTCAAAACCAAATCTTTTAACAGGATATCTAACCCTGCTAGATCTGCGTACCACCGGATCAGTCAATGGAGCCTTTACATTACTATGAGCTCTTTGTACACTTGGTGTCCTGACTGAATACCAAGCTCATCATCCAAGCTCTCCAAACCACTAGAATCTCCATCCAATCCCAAATGACTGGTAGATGCATCATTACCATCCAGCACTTTCTTCTTTCCTTTGTCCTTCCCTACAACACTTATAGATCCACCTAAAGATATGGGGCTACTCCTTAGTCTCCCAGACCAAGGGCTCACTGTAGGTGTAGTACCATATGATATTTCTGGTCCACTAAGACTCCGTGATTCTTGTTTATTTTTTTGCACATAGCTATCCTAATCATTATCATCATCCAAAACATCCTTGCTCACTCTGAACTCACCTGGATAGGGTTATAACAACGATACCCTTTCTGCTCTAAAGAGTATCCAATAAAAACACATTTTTTTACCTTGGGATCAAGCTTCTTCCGTAGCTTATCTGACACATGAATATATGGAACACAGCCAAATACCTTTAAGTGCGATACATCAGGCTTCTTGCCAGTAAAGCATTCTTCAGGAGTCATCCCATGAACTACAACTGTGGGAGTTATGTTCATAATGTAAACAGCAGTATGAACAACCTTAGACCAAAAATGTTGGGTATATTCTTTTCAGCCATTAATGCCCATGCAACTTCTGCAATATACCTATTTTTTCTTTCTACAACACCATTTTGCTGTGGAATATACTTGCAAGTAAATTTCCTCTTTATCCCATGAGACCTCAAGAAGCCACTGAACTCATTAGAGAGGTACTCTCCCCCTCCATTTGATCTCAAGCACTTTACTTTTAAGCATGTTTCTATTTCAACAGCTGCCTTAAAAGATTTGTACTCAAACACATCACTTTTTTCCTTCATGAAGTATACCCATAACTTCCTTGAACAGTCATCAATAAATGTGACAAAGTATTTGCTGCCACCAAGAGATACATTCTGTGTAGGCCCCCAAACATCTGTGTGCACTACATCAAGTATTTTTCTACTCACTTCTCTATCATGCGAGAAGAGTTGTCTTGCCTGCTTACCAAACTGGCATGCTTCACAGACTTTATGCAATTCTGCAACTCTAAAAGAAGGAAACCCTATAACCATTCCTCTGGACTGCATTAATTTTAGCCTTTGCACATTTTCATGTCCAATACATTTATGCCATATTTCAATATCTGCAACTACTCCTTTTCCTTTAGCATACATAGCAATATCCATTGCCAGAATTCCAGCATCTAAAGTGAACATTCGGCCAACTCTATTTCCTTTTGCGACCAACCTGCACTTATCATTAAAGTCTTCTACAAAACAACATTTTGCATTGAATCGGACCTGCAATTCCTGCTCTACCATTTGGCCAACAAACACTAGATTCTTTGTAATTGATGGCACATGTAATACATCTATCAGACTCTTTGTCTGGCCATCATACAAGGACAAGGGAACCTTTCCAATGCGTGAAATTGTGTGGCATGAATCATCACTCGTCTGTAAGTCCTACATCTCTCCAAACCATTCAACATGATTGGTCATATGATTAGATGCACCTGAATCGACATACCATACATCATCATGTGTCCCCTTTCCTATAACTACATTCATCATATGCTGCATAACAAACAAACGCTCATTTTTGTCTTCATTCTGTCATGAAGACGATGCATAGTTTCCTTGTTGCAATTTACCACTACCAATATCATCCTTCTTTGCATAGCAATGGGCTGCAATATGGCCTGTTTTGCCACAATAATGGCAAATAATAGCAGAATTTCTAGAACCTCTATTCTGCCATCCACCTCTTCCTCTAAAGCTCCCCTTGCCTCTAAAGTTTCCTCTGCCTCCAGAAACCTGTATTTAACCAAACTGTTGATTGAACCTGTTTTTTTTGTTATCGCCAGCACGTCCCATACCACAGTCTCTCTCGAAGAGGATCTACCACGTCCCCTTCCTGAACTTGAGTAAAATGCTTGGACCTGTTCACCATTTCTTTAAGATGAATCACCTTGCATATTGATCTCTTTAGTAATCATGAGAGAGATTAGCTCATCAAAATCTAGAAATGGCTTCCGTACATATAATGAAGTAACAAATGATTTCCATGCCTTCTCATTATTAAGGCCACTCAGAGTGGATGAAACCAAATCATCATCATCCGGCATTGCATCAATGGCTGCTAAAGCATCTGCAATGCTCTTCACCTTCAATACATACTCATTGACAGACATTTTCCCTTTCTTCAAGGCATTTAACCCTTGCTTGAGTTGAATCTTTCGTGCCTTTGTATTTACTGAAAACATGCTCTCAAAAATTGTCCAAGCTGCATGTGAAGTTTCTACATTCTTGATATGTCACAGCATAGTATTATCAATAACTGCAGATAGCCAATACATCACCTTTTTGTCTTTCGCATTCCACTCTTTTTATGCTTTTAACTCAGTTGTAGTCGGAGGGATACCCAGCTCTAGCTCCTTTTCTTCACTTGAAACTAATTCATAAAGGCCCTTTTCTATGAGGAAGTTCGTCACACGGAACTTCCATAAAGGGTAGTTGTTCTTGTTGAGCTTCTCAATAATGGGATTTCCATTGTTCTCTACCATTATCACAAACAAGGATATAACACAACAAGCTAGTCTTCTGCAATCTTCCACAGCACGTGCATAGCAATACACCAAGCAACCTTTTTCACTGATTGCTCAATAGTACATGTCATCTGCAACCTGTTTGCAGATAACCTTATGTTTGCTTCCTGCAAACACCTCAAAAATTACAGATTCGCAATCTGTAACCTGTGCACCCACTTTTTGTCAATATAGTCGAAATCACAGTGTACCCTAAAACTGTTGTTCACAACCTTGCGGCTCTAAAGCGAGGCTTGAAACGGCCTCAGACGCCCAAAATAACTGCGGCCAAGCCCTAAAGGGCTTATCTGCAGAATATAAAGTGATCTACTTGCACACCAAATCTCACAGCAATCTGAGATTTTTGTTCGACCCTGCTTTCAGTGCCTCCATAGGCACTACCTAAGAGAGAGAGTGGAAGAGTGGGAGAGCTTCTTACCCGTTGCTTGCTTGCTTGACCCTTGCTTTTTCTCCTTCACTTCAGCCTTCAATATTAGCCTCTCTTAGTGGCGTGGCTCTGATACCATGTCAAGAATCACGTGGTGGGGGGACTTGCTTGAGCTGCAGTGCCAAACACACATAGTACACACAAGAGGAAGCTCACTCAAGAACAAAAGAAGAGAGATGGAGGCCAAAACGTTTTCGTGCTATTTTTTTCTTCTTCTTCCATACACTATACAATGTACACAAAGTATAGATAAGATACAACATAAAAGAAAGTGGCCTACTAAGTCAAACAATGCATAACCGACTATACCAATCGATTCGCGCTATGTCTTTGCCAGCTATAGGTATGTGTAACAAACTAAATATGATAAGTGATAAGTCAGTGGCCATGTGAGTATCATAATGACCACCAATGTGCTAAGTGTAGACGTGCAGACCCATCTAGCCAGGTGGTCCATCATCAATGTCTACACATGTTGAGCTTGCCATCTCAGCATTCTGCAGCCTTTCGCAACAAGTGCACAATAATACACCAAGCAACATAACAAGCTAGTCTTCTGTAGCCTTTCACAACAAGTGCACAGCAATACACCAAGCAACATTTTTCATTGATTGCTTAATAATAGTACATGTAATCTGCAACCTGTTTGCAGATAAACCTTATGTTTGCTTCCTGACAAGCACCTAAAAAATTATAGACTCAAAATCTGTAACATGTGCACCCACTTTCGGCCAATATAGCCAAAATCACAGTGGTACCCTGAAATTGTTGTCTGCAACCTTGCGGCTCTAAAACAGGGCCTAAAATGGCCTCAGATGCCCAAAAAAACTGTGAGAAATCCCTAAAGGGCCAATTTGCAGAATTTATAGTGCTACGCTTGCACACTAAATCTCATACCAATTTGAGATTTTCATTCTACCCTACTTCCAGTGCCTCCACAGGCACTATCTAAGAGAAAGAGTGGAAGAATGGGAGAGCTTCTTACTCATTGCTTGCTTGCTCGAACCTTGCTTATTTTCCTTCACTTCAGCCTTCAAAATCAGTCTCTCTTAATGGTGTGGCTCTGATACCATGTCAAGAATCGTGTGGTGGGGGGACTTGATTGAGCTGCTACGCCAAACACACACTGTATACACAAGAGGAAGCTCACTCAAGAACACAAGAAGAGAGATGGAAGCCAAAATGTTTTATTGTTGATTTTTTCTTCTTCTCCCACACACTATACAATGTACACAAAGTATAGATAAGATACAACATAAAGGAAAGCACCTACTAAGTCAAACAGTGCATAACAGACTACACCAATCAACTAGCGCTATATGTTTGCCAGTTGTAGGTAGGTGTAACAAACTAAATATAATAAGTGATAATTCACTAGCCATGTGAGTATCATAATGACCACCAATGTGCTAAGTGTAGACGTACGGACTCATCTAGCCAAGTAGTCCATCATCAATATTCTCATGTGTTGAGCTTGCCATCTCAACAATTGCAAAGGTGGCTCGTGCACTGATGTTAGAAGCCTCATTACTATTGTGCTAAAGTAATTTCTACATTTATATATATTTTACCTAAAGAGAAGTTTACAGGAAGAAAGCCAAATCTCTTCCATCTAAAAGTATTTGGATGTATTGTTTATGTACATATTCATGATGAGTTGCACAGTAAAGTGGATCCCAAAGTAGAAAATTATGTATTTGTTGGATGTTTTCTTGAGTAGAAGGGATAAAGATGCTATAACCCTATGACACGTGAGATGAGAGTTAAAAGAGATGTTTTCTCTTATGAAATGAGTAACTGGTATAGTAATGTGTAGAATACACTTAGGTTTTATAAGCATGAGAGTGTGGCTATGTAGAAAACAAGTCAATAGTTACAAATATTGAATGAACCACAAGAATCTCCTAGTCATGGTTCTATTGATAAACCTTGGAGTGGTAGATTGAGATCACTAGCTACTCCACCATGTACGTCGTAGATATCAAGAAAAGGTAAAGAGAAAATTGGGAACTCACCTATTGTGATAGATGCATTATAAGGTCAAGCATAAGTCAAATATATCGATTAAGCGTTATAAGGCACGATTGGTTGCCAAATCTTATACACATACTCATGGTATTTATTATGAGGAGACCTTTACTCCAGTGACTAAAATGGACACTATAAGAAGGGTTGTCATAGTAGTGGTTGCATCAAAAGATTGGATCATGCATCAAATGGAAGAATGTCTTGTTATAGGGGGAGTTGCAAGAGGAAGTTTATGTGGAGCAGTCACTTGGTTATGTGAATGAGAATCATCCACATTATGTATGCCAGCTTCATAAGGCCTTGTATGGGCTAAAGCAAGCACCTAGGGCATGGAATGGCATGATTATAGAATACCTTGTCAGCATTGGATTTCATAGAGCCTATGCTGATCACTCACTCTATGTATGTGAGAGTGATGCAAGTATTGTGGTCATTAGTATATGTATGTGGATGATTTGATCATTTTGGGTGATACTAAGATAGAGATTGATCGACAATGTAAAGGGTTTTCTCAAGGCTGAATTTGAGATGAAGGATTCGGGAGGGCTATGATATTTTCATGGCATAGAGATAATCAGGAATCTAGAGGATATATGGTTACCACACATAGACAATATGCATTGGATATGTTGAAGAAGTATGGTACAACTAATTGCAATCATATTTCTATACCTTTGCATGTTAATGCTAAGCTTAGTGCACATGAGGGTGACTTGATTGAGGATGTCACTATGTATCAAAAGATTTTGGATAGCCTTATCTATTTGACGATCATTAGGCCAAACCTAAACTACACAACACTACTAGTCCAATCTACATCTGTGTAACCATGCAAGTTTGATGGTCCATCTCTAGCATAGAACAAGGCATAGTCAAGTGTAGACCTCACATAGGGCAATGCATATTATGATGCATTGAAATGTGGTTTCTATGGAAGCTGCATGAATCAACTCTCCAAACTAGCTATATACTTTAGATCTAGCCTAGTGATTATCAAATAAATAAGGCTACCCACAATATTTCTATACATAATGATATCCTCAATCACATCACCCTGATATACACTAAGCTAGCATTGATATCTAGAGGTATTAATATTGGCTTACAATAATTCATACCATACTTTTTCAGCATATCCAAAGAATACTATCTTTGTATAACCATATACCCTCTGGAATCTTGATTATCTCTATACCAAGAAAATAATGCAACTCTACTAATCCTTCATTTCAAACTTAGCCTTAAAAATACTCTTCACATTTTCAATATTTGTCTCACTATCACCCATGATAATCAAGTTATATATATATAGTAATGACCACAATGCCCAAATCACTCTCACATACATAAAGTGAGTGATCAACATGTGCTCTACAGAATCAAATGCTAATAAGATATTGTGCAATATTTTCATGCCATGCATCATGTACAAGCACCTTAAAAATTTTACACCTCAAAATGAGTCAAAAGCCAAGAGCCAAAAAGAAGTCATAGGATCTCCCAAAATGATTTACTCATCAATACAAGAAAGGAGATTGAGTTATTTTACTACTTGATGCAAAAATAAAAGGGTAAACCAACAACAAACCCATTGAGGGCCCAAAGAGGTTAACCTTATTGAACTAGGGGAAACTCCTAAACCAATCTACATAACTAAGCACCTCAGTGTAGAAGATTAATTGATCTACTCAACGAGTAAGGTGATGTGTTTGCCTAGAATTACTTTGACCTCAAGGGCACTTTGCCTCAAGTACTAACACATAGCATTCCTTTGAAACTAATGCCAAACACACAACCCTACCCTATGAATCCTTCCTACATGCACCATGTGCAAGAAGAGCTTGAGAAATTGAAAAACACATGATTCATTTATGAGATTAAGCATATGAATTGGCTAACACCCATCATCATGGTACTCAATAAAAATGGTAAGATTTGAGTATGCATTAACTACAAGAAACTAAATAATGCAATCAAAAGAGCTCATTATCTGCTACCTTATACAAATCACACAATCAAATGTGTGGCAAGAAAATAATGTTACAACTTCTTAGATGCATTTTTAGGCTACAACTAGGTGCAAGTCCACTTGAATGATCAATCACATTTACTATCAAATGGAGGGTATTCATCTATATTGTCATGCCTTTCAAGCTGACAAATGCACTAGCACCTTCCAAAGACTCGTGCCTAGTATTTTGAAAGATGTTCTAGGATGTTGGCTCAAAATATGTGTGGACAACCTTTGTGTCCACTCCAACTAGAAGTAACAAGTTGAAAAACTTCAATTAGTCTTCGACCAATGTCGACAGTACAACCTATCTGTGAATCCCTTGAAAGTGATAAATTTGGGTTAAACATGGTATCGTTTTGGGTCTTTTAGTATCTAGGAATAGCATTGCAATAGATATATCAAACTTCAAGGTAATGATGAATCTTAGACCACCCACCAATTGCAAAGGCATCAAATTTTTCCTTAAACATATTGGCTATTATCACTAGTTTGTGTTAAACTATGCTTTCATAGTGTTGCTTCTATATAAGTTGCTAATTCTTTGGAAATGGCCAAGCTTCATATGGAGATCTAAAGAAGGCTCTTACGATTGCACCCATTTTATGAGCCCCAAATTGGACAATCACTTTTCACATGCATATCGATGCATCTAAAATTGCAATTGGAGCTGTGGTTGCCAACCTAGTAAGCATAATATGTAGACTTCCAACTGAGATTTGCTAGCTCATTGAAGTTGAACTAAATTACTCTGTAATTGAATAGGAAGAATTAGCAATGGTGTATGCCATCAAGATGTATCAATACTATTTGTTGACTTCTCCATTCATTTTTTTCTAGACTATTTGTTGGCTATCTCATTCACATTTTTTGTAGACTATCAAGCATTTCTTTATTTGGTAAACAATGTGTGCGCCATATGCCACAACATTGCTAGCTGGCTTCTATTTCTTTAGAACTTGATTTTTCCATGCTCAAATGCAAGGGAAAGCAACATATTATTACTGATCACATGTCTCGTATCACCAATAGAGAGGAAAAAGTTGGGGTTGATGATAACCTCCCTAATTTCCATTTGTTTTACATTCAACAAGAGGCTAAACTCTTTGAGGTAGACCTTATAAACCATCAGGTAGATGACATCATCCACATTCTAGAAAATGGCTTTCCATAGTGACCTATTGAAAATGCATGGCTCACCCTTAAGATTAGACCTAATCAAATGATTTCTGGTCATATGTATTGACTAAGGCAGGATGTTCTTCTTTAGAGATATATATACAAGAGCATGAGATCGAGGGTGTACTATAAGTAGCACATGGAGGGATTGTACAAGGACACTTTTGTTAGAAAATAGGAGAGAAATGGAGGAAAAGGGGTGGAGCAAGAACAAAGAGCAATATGCTCTCATCTTCTTCCATTATTCATCATCAGTAACACACAACATTTATTCTACAATAGTGTAATGAGATAAATCTAACTACCAACCGTATGTAACTAGCTAGAATTAACCTACCCAACTTATTTAAGAAGCCACACATGGCTAGTGATGACTAGCCTACAATTGTCAATGTCAAGATAAGATTAGCTTGACTCTTAACACTCCCTCAAGAAAGACAATGTACCCCAAGTAGCTCTTTAAAGTGATTGAACTTATCTTTACTTAGTGGCTTGGTAAAGATATTAGCTACTTGGTCTTTGGTTCTAACATGCAAGAGATCTATCTACCTTGCAAGTACCATCTCTTGTATTAAATGATAGTGTACCTCTATGCATTTAGGTCTTGCATGATACACATGATTCGTAGCCAGAAGTACATTGCTCATATTTTCATAATATAGTGTGATTGGATGCATACCCAAATCTATTAATATCTTCAACAACCAAGCAATCTCACATGCTACTAATGTGGCACCTCTATACTCTACCTCAATACTAGAGAGTTCAACTATTGACTGCTTCTTTTGCTGCTCCATCTAATCATTCCATTGCCAAGGTTGAATGCATATCCACTAGTATCTATCATATGGACAACCTACCCAATCTACATCAGTATATCCCATGAGTTTCAAGTGCTTACCACTCTCATAGAAGAGTCCATAGTCTACTATAGCCTTGACATAATACATATAACGTAACCGCCTTTATTACATGATGAGTAACATTTTAGTAGTCACCCAGAGTTTATCTTCTAGCCATTGACATTTGTACTCTAACCAGAATGATCACGGCTTTATAACCCTAGGTCTACCTTGCAGGAGAAGCATCTTGCCATTACCCATGGAGGACCACGACCTGAGGGTTCCTAATTGACCTAACAATCACCTATCAACAAGTAGCTCACATTTGGAGGTGCCCTTCAAGAAGCTTCTTGTCCGAAAGGAGTGATTGCCATTACCCTTGGTTCATGGAGTACAACACTTTTTTCCAATAGCAGACTAAGGATTTATGAAATCCCTCGTAGTGCTCTGGCGCAGCTACCGTACCTTTCCCCTAAGATAATTTATAGTTTGGGTTCTAAGACCAAACCCTAGGTAAGTCAACGAATTGGCCCTTCCTAGAGTTTCTTCCTAGCATTTGTTTTTGGGGAAACCTCTTAGCTAATCGAGACCACCCTACCATAGGACTGGATCCATTGCGAATCCATTCACATGCTTCCCTCTATGGAAGTTCTTAGTTTTCTAATTACTTACCACATCACGTGAAACATATTTTAAAAACTTCATTTATTAAAAAGAATCCTTTTATGCACAATTGTTCATTTGCGTAATTTACTCACGGGCATACAATCATAATAAAACAAATTCATTGATTATGTTCCATAATGTGTGTTCTCTTGCCCATATAGGAGAAAATTTACGATTTCACGTACTGCCTCATTCGGTGCACCTGTACGTCACCAAGATCAAATCCACCTATATCTAGCGTTTTTAGGTATCCCAAATAGAACTTGGGCCATATAGGGGACCAAGTAGTTTCTAGGTGTGTAATGGATTTAATAGCCAAAGCCCCCTAGCACCCTATCCACCTCCTACTTAATACGATCCCTACTGGGAGACCTCGCCATTGGAGCCAATCCATGCTTCCACAATGGTAAAAACATTCCCTCTTGGTATGGGGATTCGGTACCTATCATTAGGGGAGGTATAGGGCTCCTCAATTTTTATATGTTCCAATATTTAATTCACTAATATAGAAAATCACAAACAAGATTGATGTCTTCAAGCAATTATGACTTCAATCAATCATGTAACTTTCAAGTGATGATTAAATCCTTAGGGGAGGTATAGGGCTCTTCAATTTTTATATGTTCCAATACTTAATTCAATCAAAATCTACTCTAGAAAATCACAAACAAGATTGATGTCTTCAAGCTGTTATGACTTTAATCAATCATGCAACTTTCAAGTGATGATTAATCTAGTAGCATTCGATACTTCAATTTCACATAATGAACTCTTCCCCTTGGAATTTAACTAAGGGTATCTAGATTTTGGGGTCTCTAACTTCCCAGTTTAAGGTTTATTCTTGTAACCAAGTTTCTTGGCCTTAAGTTGGTTTCTTTAACTTAGAGTTACTTCCTTCTTCTTTTTTAATCTGTTGTTAGAGCTTCTAGATCAAAACTATATCCTTGGCTAGTTTCTTCAGGGTTTTCTTCTTAGTAACCTTGTCTTGAATTCATTGGTGTTCTTTTCTATGGGGTTAACATTAAAATTCCTCTTCATTTTGTTGGGGGTAAAGGTTCCTGTGCCTAGCTGCCCGTGTATTACTACACTGACAATCACTGCCACTGCACACTGCAAGTGGCAAGCACCCGTCACCGTCACTTTATTGTTTATTCTTTTAGTGACAGTTTGAATAAAGGAAGGCCCTGTCACACATTGTGGCTGTTGGAGTTCCCATTTTCTTGTCTCTCTCTTTCTTGCTCATTGCTCTCCCGCCATAGCTCTCGTGTCCAAGCTTCGATCCTTCTCACCTTTCAATTGGTATCAGAGCACGGCTTCCTGACTCTTGAGCTTGGCTCGTGGCATTCTCAGTTTCCCATCGACTCCCCACTTGCATTGGGTCTCCTTCCCGACAGCCATAGCTCATTCTCTTGAGCTCGCATCACTTCCCGGCTTCCCGAGCTTCTTCCCATCATTTTAGAGATTTATTTCAGTCCACAAGTCCAGGAAAACAAGGCAGCCACCATTGAAGCTTCCAACCTTCATATCTCTTTGCCACCGGTTGTGGGTTGGTAGAGGCTTGTTCCAAGGCCCCTTTGGCTCATGTTTGAGCCCTCCAACCACTCCAGATCTGCCAGGTGGACTAGCAAGACCAGCAGCAACCCCATGAAAATTTGTGCTTGTTTTTTGGACAGCCACACAGTCAGCCACTTTAGCTCCAGTTCCAATTTGGCATCAAGCACTTGTTCGGGCTCCATTTCGGGCTTCTTGCACATGTATTGATACTTGGCATTGATCCTCTAAGATTAGGCATTGGTTGGTGGCTGAAAACAGTGTTTCAAGACTATTATACATAGTCCACAAACATTTGATGCTAGTGCTACATTCACAGTTTATGCCTATGCTTGTTTGGGCATGACTACATAACCGGTTTGATGCCTATTGCATCCCGATTGATTGGGGGATTGAAGCTACATGTCATGCTATGATTTTGGTCTGATTGTAGGGCTAGAAATACACAGTTTGTAACAGTAAATGCATGCTAAATACTATTGGGATGAAGCTATCTTTCATGCTTTGACATATGCCTATTGGTTTTGATTGTATGTCTTAGGTTATGCTATGATGTATTGATCATCGAGGGACGACTTCGAGCTTGTCATTGGACCCGGATGCTTTTGGAAGCTTGAGCTTATTTCAGCCTGCACTTATTGACATTGGTCTATGCTTGACAGTGGTCGGTGCTTTGACAGTTATATGCTCTTTGGGTACATGCTTACCCGATGCCTACGGCTTGATACATTTGTCTTGGCACAATGTACCATGTATTTGTTGAGCTTTAGTGCTCTCTGAAGACTTGTCTTGGATTCTCATCTGCTATTCCAAAATTTTGTATTGGGTGTCATTTTGGTTGTCAGAGATCTTTATTGGGATATATGTCTTGCTCATGGATGCTACCTACAGTTGCGTTGTAGTCATCATGCTCTTGGGATGCTATTGAGGCATTGTCTTGGTTACCTGTCTTTGGTAGTTTGACTTGGTTTGATTGAGCTGTTGAGCTCATTTATCTGACTTTTGTGCCAGTGGGAGCATCTTGTATACTTGATCGACATTGAGCAGGAGGTTTATGCTATTTGAGCATTTTGCAGATACTTGATACTTTGGGATCTCTTACACTTACATGTTGCATGGTTCATGCACTGATATCTTGGAGTTGCTTTTGACCTGAGCTTGGGCTTTGCACTCTTGTGAGCATACACCTACTGGTGTTAGGTCTTGCCAGTGTTATGTATACTTTGCCCTACTGTCCAAGGGGTATGCCTACTCACTAACAGATTCTTTGGTGACATGTTTGGATGTTTGCTCATGGTCTTAATGACTGTTTGGTGCTGATTTATGCATGTTTATGGCTGGTCATGTCTTGGTTGTCATTTATTGACTTGGTGCAGTGATTTGCTCAGCAATTGACTCTCACAGTACCCTGCTATCATTTATTACAGCAAGCATATAACTACAGATTGATATGGATTTTTTATGATGAAATATTTTGAAATGATGTGATTTCACTAGTACTTGGTGGGCAGCAGCTTTGATTACACTTTTCTCATCATTTTCTCTCGATTTTGGTGATTTTTTTGTCACTTTCTGCAGTAAACAGCAAGCAGTTTTCAATTTTCTACAATCTTCAAGCCTGCATTATGGCGAGTTTATCCATTGATCATGCTATTTTCAACATCACCAAGCTTGATGGTACAAATTTCTCTTATTGGAAGAGCCAGATTTGGCAGGTGTTGGTGCAAAAATCGCAGATCAAACCATCGAGGTTGAGCGGGCATCCGCCTGCAACTATGCCAAATGAGGAATGGCTTGAGCTTGATGAGTTATGCAAGTCCACTATTGTATTATCTCTCATAGAACAGGTTCATTACAATGTATTTGAGGAAGAACAGAGTGAATGGTAGTTGTGGGATAAAATCAAGAATCTCTATGACAAGAAAAGTCCAGCGAGTCAGATGTATTGGCTAAAGCAGCTTATGGATACATGAAGAAGAATGTGACTATGTCTGCTCACTTGAGCCAGTTCCATTCTATACTCAAGAACTTGACTTCACAGGACATCACTTTTGCAGAGGATGTCACTCCTCTTTTCTTGCTTGGTACTCTTAATGAGTCATGGGATGTATTCTGCACTGCATTATGTGCCTCTATTGCTACCTTGAAATTATCTGATGTTGAGAGTGCTCTTCTGCAGGAAGAGGTTAACCGTAAGAATTTGGATGCCTCTCGTGTGTCACATGTTATGACAATTAGAGGCAAGAATGATGGATATGGAAAGCATGGCAGTGCCAATGGCCGTGGACAAGATTCTCAAAAATCTCAGTCCAAGTCTCGTGGGAAGTCACATAGTAAATCCCGTGGCAGGAATGCAGATGTTACTTGTCACCATTGTGGGAAAAAGGGCCATATTAGGCCACAATGCCATGAACTGTGCAATGAAAGGAGCAAAGATAAGGGGAAAGAGTGCAGGATAATTCTTCTAATCGCAGCATGGTGCCTACAAAGTCCAGTGTTAAAATTGAAGAGATCAATGTTATGCAGCCTGAGGATGTTGATGATGATGATTATATCCTTGCAGCTTCTTCTAGTGCTTCGCAGATGATAGAGATACACTCTATGTATGCATAGTGTTGGCTCTTGGACTTAGGTGTGTCCTTTCATGTGACACCTTGCCGAGAGTGGTTTCATTCATACTGTACTATTTCGGGCTCTGTGCACTTGGGTGATGATAGCTCTCTTGATATTGTGGGCATTGGTGATGTTAGGCTGCAGTTTCCTTCTAGCAGTAGTTTTGTTATGTAGGATGTACGTCATGTACCTGCTTTGACACACAGTCTCATTGTAACGTGCCCGATCCTCAAATCGCGGGGCACATCTTAGCAGTCCATTGAGAGATATATCTAGAAGACGCCACCCGGCACTCCCAAGGAATGACACGGGGTTTACCAACTAGGATCTCTCGAGTCTGCCCCGCAACCGAACTTATCCGGCCATTCCCACTAGGATCGACCTAAAGCCCGGGTTCCTAGTCAACATTGTCTAAGGTCATAGACCAACTTTTTCCTAACATTTCTTGTTAACATTTCCTTTTAGGAAAGCTCTCAGCTAATTGAGACCACCCTTCCGTAGGATAGACCCATCAGTCACATCCACCATGCTTCCCTCAAGGGTTGTCTTAGTTATCTAATTACCTACCACATTATGTTTGACATATAATGGAAACTTCCTTAATTAACCCATTAATCACAGGTTCCTTTACATAATTTAGGCCACAGATACGAAGACAAGATAAAACAAGATCAAACACTTCCTTAAATTATCTTTGGACTAATGTGTGTCTCCTGCCCATACAGGAGAATTAAGTGCTCCTTTCTGCCTCCGCAAAAAAATCCTTCCATCTTCCGGCCAATAAAACCCGAAGGTTTATCCTTCCAAGATTCTGCCTTGTAACTAGTACCAAGGCCTCGAGATCCCATCTCGAGTCACGTAGAACACTTGTGTAGGGCCCGGAGGCATTAGATTTACAGCCAGAGCCCCCACTGGCACCCAAGCGTCCTCGTACGCCAAGTAATTTCCACAGAGAGACCTCTCACGGCGGGTTCAGTCCACATTCCCAGTGCGGATTCACAACCCCCTTGGTTAGGGTTTGGCGGTTTGCGGAGGGGTAGCTAGCACCATCCTTCCTTAATTATCCCTTTAGGAAATCAACCATTGCTAAAGCAACCAGCATAATAACAATTGCTAGGGAAAACATCCCTTTCGTTTCCATGGCAATTAGTCATCTCAAACCCGACCATGAAATCATCGAACACTCCCCACTTGGGTTAACATCCAAAACCACATTAACAAATAGTTGAATGTGCAACCTCTTGCTTCAAGGCATTGCAATCCCATTGCATGCACAATCAGAATTTTAACTGGATGTATCAAAACTCTTGCTTAAGGGATTTACAACCTTTTCAAACCGCCAAACATAACTTGGGTTAACAATCCATTTGGGGTTAGGTCACCAACTTCAATTAGGCTAGGAGCGTATCCATTTGCGATAGTCTACGGCAAGACCGATAAAACAATTCACAGGCAACTATACTTATTCCTAATGCATCGGATCTCATGAAGGTCTAGGTCTCTATCCATTGGAGACTATCATTTCAAGTGTTTCTTTAAATCACGTTTGCACCGAACTGGGTTAAAAGCTATTATTTTATGTGAAATAATGCGAAGACGTAATCATTTTATGTGCGTAAAAGCTATCATTTCATGCATATAATCTTATGCGAATTCCATACTCTACCGTTTCATGCATGCAACTTAGTGCTTAGAGTAAACAAAAACCCTAAGACTCGTTCTTGTTCCATGCACGTCACCAACCCTTTCATCTCTTCCATGAGAAATAATACCTAATTAATTTTAAAACTTAGAACCTGGGTTCGATTTGTGTTTATTGCGTTGGTCGCTCTTCTCGCCACTCCAACATTACCGGCAGCTTGGGTGCCTACGCTTCCCGCGAATTTCTTGGAAGCCATTCACCTCGCAGAGATTGGGCAATCCGAACCTTAATGCTTTTTGGGTCGACAGGTTTGAGTAGGAAAGACCGCTGGATGGGGCCCTTCGCCAAGAGGGTGGTTTGGGTGTGGCTCCTTGCAGCTACTCACCAACTCTCACCCCCTCTCCTTCTTCCTCTCTCCCTCTCTCTTCCTCTTCTTTTCTACTATCTCCCTACTCTTTCTCTCTCTCCTCCACTTCTTTTTCTTTTCTCTTATTCTCCTACTCTCTCTCCCTCTCTCCTTCTCTTCTTCTCCTCTTACTACCTCTTCTTCTTCTTCTCATGCTCTTCTTCTCTCCCTCTTCTCTCTCTTCTCTCTTCCCCTCCTTCTCTCCTTCTTCTCCTCATTCTCTCTTCCCCTCCTTCTCTCCTTCTTCTCCTCATTCTCTCTCCCTCTTCTCTCTCTTCTTTTTCTCCCTTACTCTTCTTCTTCTCTTACTACCTATTTTCTTCTCCTCTCTCTCCCTCTTCCTTCTTCTCCTTCTCCTCTCTTCTCTCCCTCTTCTCTTCCCTCTCCCACTCCTTCCTTCTCTCTCCTTCTACCCTTTCTTCCTCTTCTTCTTCCCAGTCTCTCTCCTTCTCTTCTTCTTTCCCTCTTCTCTCTCTGCCCTCTTCTCCTTCTCCTCTCTTCTCTCCCTCTTCTCTTCCCTCTCCCACTCCTTCCTTCTCTCTCCTTCTACCCTTTCTTCTTCTTCTCCTTCCTTCTTCTCCTACTCTCTCTCTTCCTATTCTTCTTCTTCTTCTCTCCCTTCCCTCTTCTCTCTCTTCTTATTTCTCTTCTTCTTCTTTCCCTTTCCTCCTCTCCTTGCTCTTCTTTTCCTTCTCCCTCTCCCTCCTCCTTCCCTTCTCTCTCCCACTCCTTCTTTCTCTCTCCTTCTTCTTCACTTCTTCACTTCTCCCTCCCTCTCCTTCTTTTCTTCTCCTTCTCTTCCTTCTCTTCTCCTCCTCTTCTCCCTTTTCTCCTCCTCTCTCTCCCTCCTCCTTCCCTTCACACTGCTCATGGGGGTGGGGGGGGAGGCGCAGGCGTCAACGAATGGGGGGGGCTCTTTCTGATGGATGCCTAAGGGGCCGCGAACACCAAGGCAGATAGAGGTGCCTGTCTCTGACCGGGGGGGACTGTCCTCTGATGTGGGGGACTATCCTTTGATAGGGGGGAGACTGTGGATGAGGAGGAGGAGGGCTGGTCTTATAAGGGGGGGCGTAGCTGTCCGCTGCCACATGGGCTGCATGCCCCCCTTTCCCCACTTCATTCCCTCTCTCTCTCTCCCCGACGTATTCTCGAGGGGGAGGGAGAGATAAAAATTTTTGAAAAAAAAGAAAAGAAAAGGGGGGGAGGGGTTCCTATGGGGCACGGGGACATTACACTCATGCCAACTGGACAACTTAATGACGCAGGTTATCATGTATCTTTTGGAGACTCTGCATGGAAGATCACTCATGGAAAACTTGTGATTGCGAGAGGTGCCAAGGCTAGCAGCCTCTATCCCTTGATTGTATCCACTTCTTCCCTTGATCATGTTTTGTCTGTGGGTTCTATCCCACATGTATCTCTTTGGCATGCCCATTTGGGCCATATGTTTTTGAAGGGAATAAAAATGCTTTTTGGTTTGCAATACTTACTCCCCCCCTTGATTATGCATGTTTTGATTCATGTGAGTATTGTCTTTATGGTAGGCAAACTAGGTCTACGCATAAGAAGTCTGGTAGGCCACGCATGAGTGAGCCCTTGGCATTGGTACATTCGGATGTTTGTGGGCCCATGCCTTGTCAGTCTATGGGTGGTGCAAAGTATTTTGTTACTTTCATAGATGATTTTTCACGGAAATTTTGGGCTTTTCCCATTAAGCTGAAATCCAGTGTCCTAACTGTGTTTCAGAGATGGCTTGCATTGGTTGAGAACCAGTCTAGGTATAGGCTAAAATGCCTAAGAACAGATAATGGGGGTGAGTATGTCTCACGTGATTTTGAGCAGTTATATGATGAGAGGGGTATTAAGTGTCAGTTGAGTGCCCCCTACACCCGCCTCCAAAATGGTTTGGCTGAGTGGATGAATAGAACCATCCAGGAGCGTGTACGCAGTATGCTTAGCCATGTAAGCCTACCACAGAGCTTTTGGACTGAGGTAGTTAGTACAGCTATGCATGTCATAAACAGATCACCTTCTAGTGGTTTGTATTTCCAGGTTGTAGAGGAGGTATGGACTGGAAAACCTCCCTCTTATGCGCATCTCTGTGTCTTTGGATGTGAGGCATTTTGCCATGCGCCCACGGAAAAGAGAAGTAAGCTCGATCCTAAGAGTGTCAAATGCATTTTCCTTGGTTATGGGGATGCAGGCAGGATGGGTTACCGTCTCTGGGATCCGCAGGCGCGAAAAGTCATCCATAGTCATGATGTAGTCTTCCATGAAGACAAGATGCATAGGCAGCCTGAGAGAGTTGTTGAGATCCACAGGATCATATTTCAGGAGGAGCCGAGAGCTCCCGTACAACCAGTTGGACAGCCTAGAATTGCTGTAGATGTTCATGGTTAGGGTGTTGGACAGACAGCTAGGCAGGCAGCAGAGCCTGCCGTGAGACACGGTCTGCTAGAGACGGACGTCCACTTGATAGATTTTAGCCCTCGATGCATTATGTCTTGGTTACAGATGCAGGAGAGCCTTTCACTTATGATGAGGCTATGCGTAGGGGTGACAGTCACTCCTGGGAGAGAGCTATGCAGCCTGAGATAGACTCCTTGCATAAGAATGACACTTGGGATTTGGTTTCCTTGCCTACAAGCAAGAAGGCTTTGCCATGCAAGTGGGTGTACAAGCTGAAAAGTACCCCTGGACACCCCAAGCCAGCATACAAGGCTAGATTGGTAGCAAAGGGTTTTAAGTAGGAGCATGGTGTGGACTTTGATGAGGTCCTTTCTCCTGTGGTTAAGATGACCACCCTGCACTTAGTCTTGGCTTTGGTTGCTCAACTTGACTTGAATTTATACCAAATGGATGTCAAGACAGATTTCTTACATGGGGACTTGCATGATGAGATTTATATGGAGCAACATAAGTTCTTTGCAGAACCTGGCAGGGAGCACCTAGTGTGCAAATTGAAGAAAAGTCCTTATGGCTTGAAGCAGGCACCTGGGGAGTGGTATCATAAGTTTGATGTCTTTATGCAGTCACAGGGCTACAGCAGGAGTGCTATGGATCCGTGCCTTTACATGAAGAAATCCCGTGATGGTTCTTTGTTGATTTTGGTACTCTATGTGGATGATATGTTGATAGCAAGGAAAGCTCATGATGAGCTAGATGCTCTTAAGGCTTAGCTCAAGAAGAGCTTTGAGATGAAAGATTTGGGACAGGCCTCTCACATACTTGGTATGCACATTAGACACGACAGGCATCAGCGACTCCTCTACTCGTCACAGAGGGAGTACATTCATAAAGTCCTTGAGCACTTTCACATGCAGGACGTAAAGCCTATTGGCTGTCCATTTCCTTCTTATGTGAAGGTATCACAGGCTGATTGTCCATAGACAGATGAGCAAAGGGCCGAGATGGCCACGATTGCCTATGCATCCGCAGTGGGCAATCTTATGTATGCCATGATAGCCACTCGTCCAGATATTACCTTTGCAGTTGGTGTTGTGGCACGCTATATGGCTACACCTGGCAAGAAGCATTGGGATGCCATGAAGAGTATCATGAGGTACCTGAAGGGCACTGTAGATATGTGCATATGCTATGGCAGCCAGGATACATGAGTCATGGGGTACACTGACTCTGATTATGCAGGACATGCAGATAATAGGAAGTCCACTTTCGACTATTTATTCACCTATGCTGGAGGTGTTGTTTCTTGGATGTCCTGGGTGTAGAAATGCACGGCCCTTTCTACTACAGAGGCCGAGTATATTGCAGCCATTGAGGCTTGCAAGGAGGCCATTTGGTTGGGCGTTTGGTTGCTGAACTTGGTATTGATGCTATCCCTACACTGCATTCGGATTCTATGAGTGCCATTCAATTAGCCAAGAATCTAGTCTTCCATGCGAAGACAAAACACATTGAGGTGAGGTATCACTTCATACGTGGGGTCGTTGAGGACAAGTCTATTGACCTTGTCAAGACCTCAACTGACCAGTATCCTCCAGATCTGCTCACAAAAAGCCTCTCTATAGAGCACTTTGCCTTCCTCAAGAGGTTGATGGACGTGAGATGAGATGACATCTTTCCTCATCCTATTGTACATGTGTACATGTGTACATGTTGTACTGTCTTTTTCTTTTTTCTTTTCACTCCTCACTAGGGCAGATTCACCTTTAAGTAGGAGGTTGTTGGGGGTAAAGGTGCCTCCACCTAGCTACCCATGTATTACTACACTGACAGTCACCACCACTGCACACTACATGTGGCGGGCGCCCGTCACCGTCACTTTATTCTTTATTCTTTTAGTGACAGTTTGAATAAAGGAAGGCCTGGTCACACATTGTGACTATTGGAGTTCCCATTTTCTTATCTCTCTCTTTCTTGCTCTTGCTCTCTTGCCATAGCTCTCAAGTGCAAGCTTCGATCCTTCTCACCTTTCATATTTCTCTTGAGTTCTAGGTTTTCATAGTTCCCCTAAGAGTTTCTATCTTGTAACATGTTCTAATAATTTACCAAGTGAATACTCTAATATCGCAATATTTCTCAAGAGACTTATCTTATTTCTATTGAATTTGGATAGAAATTTTTAGAAAAACATGTGGTATCGTGATTGGTAAAGGGTTGATATCCACACCTGTGACTCCATTAGTGACTCCCATGCTCACAACTCCAACTACTGCTTCCACATTAGTAGGGTCATTTGTGATTTTTTCTTTTGAATTCCTTTTCTTCGGGGCCATGATGGGAATATGATTCATAGAAGAAGAAGAACATGGTAGTAATACCGGTTAGCAAGGGTGTAAGACTCTCGATGATTATGATGGTTATTGAAGGATTCAATGATGTAGGCCTCACGGATGGTTCTTCTTCGCTTGTGGAGAGCAATACTTCTCTCTCTCTAGTAGATAGAATAGGGATCATTAGAGGCATCAACGGCTTGCACTTGGACAAAGCCATTAGAATTGATAGCAAGTACCTTATAGGGACCCATCCAATGTTGTTAAAGCTTGCCAGGAAACTTCCCAAATCACGAATCATAGGCCAGGACAAGATCACCTTTTTTGAACTCCTTGTGCTTGATGAAGCAGTCATGATAGGCCTTGCATCGCGCTTGAGTGGTTTCCATGCACTATAGGGCCATCCGCCGAATCTCATCCAAACATTCCAAATTTAGCAAGCAGTGGTAGATGGATTCATCATCTCCAAGGCATTCTTTAACAGCCATTTACAAAGAGGGCAACTCTAGCTCAACAAGGAGGACGGCTTCTGTGCCATACACCAACTCGAAAGGAGTTTTTCATATAACTGCCTTATAAGAGATTTTGTATGCCCAGAGGGCCTCTATAAGTCAATCATCCCAATCACGACAATGTGTGGTAATCATCCTTGTTAGGATTGAGCAAAGGATGCAGTTGGTGACTTCAACTTGGCCATTGGCTCTAGGGTAATAGGGAGTAGACTTGCGATGGCGGATCTTATACAGTTCTGTTAACTCTTCCATGATCTTGTTAAGGAAATGAGTACGTCTGTCACTTACGAGCTTGAGGGGACTGCCAAAATGGGTGATGATGTTTTCATACATGAATAGGGCTATGCTATACCATTGTCCCGCTTTAGATCTTTAGCTTCACACCACTTGGTTACATAATCTATACATACTAGGATGTATCTGTTCTACTTCCGTCTGGTGGGCGGATCAATGAGACCCACGAAATCAATCCCCACATCTCGAACGATTTTAGGGGAAGGATAGGTTGCAGCAGCATGGCACTAGTCTTAGTGGGTTTCCCCATTCGTTGACAAGCATCACATCTCTTACAATAGTCATAGGCATCCTTGTGGAGGGTCGTCCACCAGTATCCGGTGAGTAGAGCCTTTCTGGCTGTCACTTCTCCTGTGAAGTGTCCACCACATGGCTCGTCATGGCATGCTTTTAATATTATGCCAATTTCGTCTTGTGCAACACATCTTTGCAACACTTCATCTTTTCCTTTTTGGTACAGTGCATCGCCTAGCAAGGCATAGGGGGCAAATTCCAACAGAGGCTTCTTCTTCTCATGGCTTGAGATGCTAGGAGGATACTGTTGGGTTGCCAGGAGGTTGCTACGTCTACGTACCGTGGGGTAACTGTTTCAACTAGAAACAAGGAAGTGTCAGGAAGGTCCGGATCATCTTGTTCTTCTTTTACAGTTTGAGGGATTCATGACAAATGATCGGCTAAGACATGGGAATGGCTAGGCTTAGTGACAACTTCAAAATTGAACTCGTGGAACAGGAGCAACCATCTCATCATTCATGCTTTGACATCTATTTTGTTCATCAGGAAGGACATTTCTTCATGGTCCACATAGAACTTGAAATGCGTCGATAGTAGATAGTGTCAAAACTTCTCCAATGCAAACACCATTGCTAAGCACTCAAGCTCTATCACTATGTAGTTCCATTCTCTATCAGTGACCTTTCGGCTTGCATAATATATTGGTTGATCCAACTTGGAAGAGCCCTTCTAGCATAATACAGTGCCTAGCTCTTTGAGCGATGCAATTGTGTGCACATGGAACTCCTTTGTCCAATCAGGAGGTTGTAGGATGGGTACTCTGATGAGGCATTGTTTTAGGGTATTCAAAGCTTCTTCGTAGTCATCAATCCAAAGGAAATCTGCAACTTTCCTTAGGAGCTTATGCACAAGGGCTGCCTTGGTTGCAAAATGTGCAATAAATCTTCTATAGTAGCCCACATGGCCAAGAAATCCTCTCAATTGCTTGAGGTTTATTGGTGCTATCAAGGCAAAAATATTCTTGCTAGGTCTATTGCAATCCCTTGTGTAGAGACAATATGGCCCAGAAGAACTCCTGATGAGATGCCAAAGACAAATTTGTCGGGGTTGAGAGAGATCCCATACTCTTGGCATCTGTCAAAACATTACTCTAGGTGTCCCCAATGCTCACGGATTAAGCTATAAACACAGAAGTCATCAAGATACAACTCAATGAAATCATGTAGATGGTTTTGGAAGGCAACCATCATTACTCATTGGAAGGTAGCAGGAGCATTATAGAGCCCAAACGGCATCACTCTGTAAGCATAGGTTCCCCATTCTGTGGTGAAGGTTGTTTTGGATTGGTCCTCTTTTATGATTTTTGGACTCGGTTGTATCCGCTGAATCCATCCAAGAGGGAATAGACCTCCTAGCCTACCACTGTGTCCAATAATTGGTATGTGAAAGGGATAGGGAAATGATCCTTCTTTGTCTTCGAGTTCAACTTTCGAAAGTCCGCACATTTTCGAAGTTTCCCATTCTTCTTGGGCATGGCCACAATGGGTGAAACCCATTCACTGTTTGCAACTAGGTAGATGAACTCTGCCTTTAGGAGCTTCAAGAACTCTGTCTTCACTAGGGCTGAGTAGTTTGGGTTCATTCGCCTTTGACATTACCTTACTGGTTTGGCATCTGGTTCAAGGTCGATGTGATGTTGACAGACTATAGGGTCAATCCCCTTCAGGTCTTTGTACGACCAAGAAAATACGTCTAAGTTATCTTTCAGAAGGTCATATAGGGTCACTAGCTCCTTTTCAGGGAGATTGCTTCCCACTTTCAAGTGGCGTTCAATGCCATCTGTATCAACAAAGGTCAACTGCTTCTCACCTTCCACTTCTCTGATGAAGATCCCGCTTTTGGATAGAGGTCTGACTCCTTCAAGGGAGCAGTGTCATCATCTGATATTCCACTAGAACCAGTGTCCTCCGAAGGAGGAACAGATGACTCATTTGTTTTTGGCACTGCTGGAAAGGTATCAAAGATTTATTTGCTTCTGTTTGAGTAGTAATTCCTCCTAGACTTAGGGATTCATCTTCAGAGGATGCATCTAGGAATGTCACATAGCAGAACCTTCTATAAGCCGTGGCTCTAATGGCTCTAGCTTCTGTTGACAAGGGGAATCATCATCATCTTTTCTCCAGAATGAATGGTCAGGGTGACATGAACCACTAGTGAACTTAATTTTTGTACCTTTGATCCATTTTTTATGCAGATTCTGCATACTTTGTGGTCCATTGGTCAACCCAAATGGAACCATGGTCATTTCATTGAACACCCCAAGATCCTCGACCTCTAAGGTCTCTATAGGGACATCAACAAGATTGTCCTCTATCAGAGGAACTTCTTCAACTACACTTTCATAACCTGCTTCTTTTTCTTCCTCATCATTTTCATCCTCTTCCTCTGGAGGCTCTATCGTTGTTTCTATAGAGGCTGTGTAGGAGAAGAACAGGTCCTCCGTCTCTAAGTCTGATTCTACTTCTACCTCTGTCTCTGTCTCTGACTCTGCTTCTGTCTCTACGACTGCCATGCAATAGGGAGAACAATACATCCATGCTTCTGTTTTGCTCTCAAAGGTGATTTCAGAAGTCAACTCAAGTTGAGATAGGAGGTATTCTCTCATGGACAAATAATTTGCTTCTCTCGGTAGTTGGCTTACATTGCCCACTATTAGGGACTGTGCCTCTGTTTTCTTGGAAAAGATCTGTTTGATAGCCTCTTCGTCTCTTTATGTATCATCTGTTACTTCATTGGAGGAGTCTCTCATGACTTTGATGGATGTGGATCCTTTTTTTGCGATCCATACAATTTCAACACCACTTTATTGAGTTCTCTGCCTAGGGTTAGGGTTCCTTTGAACCATTCTGCCCTAGCTCTTGCTTCAAAAAGCCAAGGTCTACCCAAGAGTAGAGGGTATGAGGTCCTGTAAGAATTTGGTTTGACCACCAAATATGTCAGCCAATAGTCTCTTTCTGCAAGGGTTGTTTTTACGTATGGGAGGATACCCAACAGTTTGATTCTGCTTTGGTCTGCCAATCTGATAAGCCATTGTGTAGGTTGAATTCCTTGCAAACCTAGATCCTTCATTGTCACATCCCTCATTATGTTTACTAATGAGCCTCCATCAATCAATGCATCTGAAATAAAGCATCCTTCTATCCATACACTAATCTCTGGGGTTCCAGGATCTAGGAAGGCGTTAGCCACATCCACTTCCTTCATAGGTTCTGAGGCTCTGTTGGACTTTATTGTTGTTGGGGGAGCAATCCTTAGTCCGTGTCTTCTTCTTGTCAAGATGCTTTTGAATCTTTTTTGAAAATCGGGAGACAACATCAGCAACTGTTAGAATGCTAGGTTTGGTTTAAAGGTATCTAGGTCTTTGACCAAATCGTAATCTTTGATAGGATCCACAAGCTTTTCCAATCAACTGGGAAATGGCTAGGAGTGGCAACATCTGCGCTTCCTCTTCATGAGGAGGTACTTCTGCATCCTCTATTTCCTAGACCTCTGGTCTTGTCTCTGCAACTATCTCTGTAACTCCCTATGGCTCTATAGTGCTCTGTACTTCCTTATTTTGGATTGCATTGTTTTGTTTTTCCCGAGGAAGGTTGAACTTCATAGTCTTGGTAGAAGGAACATTCTCTTTTGGAAGTATGGGTTCTCCCTTCTTTGCTTGCATTATTGCCGCCACTTCCAATTCCACCAAATTGGAAGCAGGTTCTTGGGTCTTTTGTTGGGTATTAGAAGTAGATTTCACGGGGGGTCTAGACTTGGAAAATCTTTTGCAGTGTGGCCTTATCCTTTGCATCGACTGCATAAGGAATTGTAATCCACAGATCTTCTAGGGTTTGGATAATTCGGTGAGATATGACCCTTTTCTCCACATCTGTAACATTTCACCTCTGATCTCCGACCATTGCCAGCAGACTGTCGTCCTCTATAACTTTGAGAGGGAAACCTCCTTGGACCAAAATTAGAACCAAACTCCCTAGGCTTTGGTCCAATATCTTGTGTTGTCATTTTGGATTCTAGCAAGTTGAATCTTGTGTTTTCATCTTTTTATCTTCGTTCGTGCATCTCTTTCAGAGAGAAAACATCCTCTGTATGGCTCTTCCTCAAATAGTATGAATAGAAGGCTCCAGGAATGGTTGGTTTTTGGGTACATTCAGTGGCTAAATGTCCATCTTGATGGCACTTTCCGCACCATGTATTTGAATGCATCACATCTCTTCCAGCTCTCGTAGAAGTGGATATATTAGTGGTATTCACCTTCAGTGTCTGTAGCTATTCTGTAATCACATCCATAAGCTCTTTCTTGATACTTCCACTGAATTGGATTAGTCCTTCAAATTTTCACCTCCTGGAGTACTTGTAGAAGGATTTTGGGAAGCTTCTGTAATTACTGCATACACTCATTGGGTTGATCAAGAGGGTCCTCTGTTCTGCTTCTGATTCAGAGCTTTAATTGAGACTTTGGGTTGTTGATTCTAGTGGGTAGGATTCCACTATTGTTGAGTCACTATTGGAGGAACTGTTTGAGGCCACTATTGTTGTGGTTGAACCATCATTTAAGGCATTGTCATTTGCAGCCACTGTGGACTAGATGCATTGTATTGTGACATTGTTTGCATCTGGGGATAGGGGTAGGGAACCGTCCCTGGAACTGCATTTGGTTGGTATACCATTCCTGGCATGGGAGGAGGTAAGACTCCTCTTCCTGGAGTCATTGACAACATTGCTTCAACTTCGTCATACAGTCTTACACCTTTGAGTGTAGCTTGTAGATTGACTTGTCTTCTCAATTCCATGAACTTGTGAACTTCTGGTTGTAGGCCTCTGAGGAATACTCCTTTCTGGATGCCTTTATCCAAATGATGATTGGTCCATCTCTTTAGGATGGATTTCATTCATAAGATATAAGCTTCTACTCTTTCTCCAGAGGACTGACTTAGGTTCATGAACTCCTCTCGCATCCTCTCTTCAAAACCTTCATGCCTGAATTTAATGAGGAAGGCCACGTCCCATGTGCCAAAAGTTCATGTTGCTTGTCTCTCATACCATTGAAACGCCGTGCCCTTGAAAGTGGCGGGGAAGATTGCTAACCAATGCTCGGGGGTTCTGGCATTGTTAGACACACGTGCTATATTCATAAACTCTACTACATGAAGATCGGGGTCTTCATTGTACTCTCCCTTAAAAATTGGCAATGGGACTACATTTGATGGCCTGTCATCAATATTTCCAAGATGAATCTGACTAGGAAGGGGACCTTGAGTCGCCTTGGGGACTTCTATAAGGAGTGCTTTTAACGCATCAAAGGAGGCTTATGCTGCAAGCTCATTCTCAGATTTGATTCTTACCTTCTCTCTTCTCACATATCTCTGGACTCGTTCTAGCACTTGCCTCTTGATTGCATCATTCATCAAGGGGTTGGCTCCTACCAGTTGGTCTGTACTCAACAGAATAGAGTCAGAGGGGCTTCAGTCTCTAAAGGACTCTCTGGCCAACATTTCTTCTACTTCCTTCTTTTCTACATCTCTGAATTCAGCTTTCAAACCACTACAAAGGGGAAGATATTCCATTCTAAAAGTATCAAAACTCATTCTTCTTAGAATCGTTATTGTGCCATCATCCTAATAATACCAGCTTCTGATGGTTTCAACAGTGTATGTTGTAAAGAACACTCTGTTGCTAATTTAACAAATAGAAGATTGCTAGAACACCAAGCATCCCACATGTCTTGCTATTGAATGTCCATGAACAAATTCCAACTCTTTTCTTTCTTGTTTTTGTGAACCTCCACAGACCACGACTCCTGAAGCTTCTTTACGATCTCCCACTTGATGATGTCTGGAAACTTCTCAATGAATGCCAAATCTTCCATGGATGGTCATTCTCTTTGTTTCTACTCTTTAGTTTGTTCCCAAACAATTTGCCACCAAGATGCACATCTTTGTTGCTTCAACAAGAAGAGGAAATAGCCCACCACATAGAGCTTACATCATGATGGTAATATGTTTCCACCATTGTGGGATGAACTTCTTGTAGAAAGCGGCTTTGTCTATCTCTCATAGATATATACATTGTTTTTTATAGAATTGGCTATCTCTAACTCTCTCTTTCTCTCTCAATCAATAGTACATCATCTCCTTACTACAATACTCAATAATGGCTCTCAATAATCCTTATTAGGTCGTGGATGCACCTCCCAAGAGGTATGGGAGGTATGAAAAGGCACCAGAGTCACTACAGTGTCTCTTCATAGCTCACTTATGTCACTTTACTTCAGACTTCTATTCAGTCTTCAATAGCTACTTCTTCCATTTGTTTTAGCTCTTTTGAACTTAGATTCATCCTTTCCAAAAGTTAGAAAACTTTCCCAAAGTTTCACATACATTCCACAGAACACTTACAGAAGATCTACAGAACAAAACAAAACAGAAACAGAGCAAGAACAGAGGCTCTACAGAAGGTCTACAGAGGGTTACATAAGATCATCAGAGAACATCAGAACCTCATAACTTATACTAAAACCATCCCAAAATATCACAAACTATTTAATAATATTTTAAAATACCTCAACCTTCATCAATCATCAATCCATGCTTTATACAGAACAAAATCAAAACAAAACAAAAGCTAAACAGAAGGTATCAGAACCAATCAGAACCTCAATAGAACCTATCAGAACATCACATAACCTCATATTTCTATTGAGAATCATCATGAGATTCCAAAATATAATCAATATCATCCAAAAACACTTTCAAACACTTTTAAAACAACCAAACATCACTCAAAATCCATCAAAAATCAACCATTCATGCCTCAAAAACAACAAAAATCAACCAAAAAATCTAGTAATTTCAGCATTCAACACCTAGCTTTATACCTTTTAATGTTTCTATCAGACTTGCACTTAACTTAGTAAACCCATTTATAGCCAATAGACTTCTTACCATTAGGCAATGCAACCAATTTTCAAGTCTGATTTTCATCCAATGCATTCATCTTCTCATCTATTGCTTTACACTAATTCTTGTCCATGATAACTTCATTGAATGTACCAGGCTCTGTGTATTCCATTACCTTTGTCATATATGCATAATGATTTGCTAAAAAACCATTGTAAGTAAGCTTGTCAATAGGATATCTCACTCTCTATTATTGTCTCACTTGTGGTGGATTGCTTGATCCTCCTCCTTTATGAGGTGGCACATATCTAGTCTATCAACTCTAAGAGTATAGATAGACAGAAATCCAAGCTCACTATCCAAGATGTTAGTCAAATCATATCTAGAAGTCAAAATCCATGGAGCATCATCAAGAACTTTCTATTTTCCTTTTCCTTCATTTCTCCTCACACTGACATAGCACTATCAGTGGATGGTGATGCATGATTGTGTAACATGCCACTCGTGTCTAAGGAGAAACACTTGGAGATACATCACTCATAGACCCAATCATAGTAGTAATATATTGCAAAATATCAGTAGATACATGATCTAAAGGTACATCATTTGGGATAGCAGCAGCAAGACCATACCATGATGCCAACTTATCAAAGATCATGTCTCTACTGATTATCGTTTCCTGTGTAGACAAATCAAAGTATTTATATACTTTCCACTCCTAAGCATAGCCAATGAACACATGCTTCTATGCTTTAGGATCCAACTTTCTTCTCTTCTCATTTGGAACATATACATATGCAATGCAACCAAAGACTTTCAAATGGCTAATGTCGAGGGCTTATGAGCATGCTTATGTCGCAACGGCAACAACGAGCCGACAGGCATATCTCCATACAACTTCTGATATGATATCATGTCATGAATCCCTGCTATAGAAGTATGATTTAGCACATACATAGCTATTGTAATAGCTTCATCCTAATAATACAATGCATATCCTTCTCGTTAAGCATTGCATGAGCATTTTCCATAAGAGCCCTATTCTTTTTTTCTACTAGTCCATTCTATTGTAGAGTGTAGCTACAAGTAAGCTCCCTATGAATACCATTCTTTGCCAAGAATCTATCAAACTCATTGGATATATATTCATCACCACTATCAAATCTCAAAGAAGAGATCAAGTAATCAAATTCCTTCTCAACCTACCATTTAAAACTCTTAAAAATAGCAAGTACCTCATCCTTAAGTTTCAAGCTATACACCTATATGTACTTGCTAAAATCATCAATAAAAGTGACATAATATCTCGATCCACCAAGAATAGCATCATGAGATAATCCCCAAACATCTAAATGAATCAAGTGTAGTGGCCTAGAGTTGTTTCGAACATGTCTCATAAATGGAAATCGAGATTGCTTTCTAAAATAACATGCATCACAAACATGACCTAAATTTGTGTAGGTAAACTTTGGTAAGCTTGTAATTAGTTGTGTCTTCTGCATAGTATGCATCCTTTGAACATTTATATGGAAAATCCTCGTATGACTAGATCTCAAGATCTCTAACTACACCCTATCCATGTGCAAACATAGCTAATTTCAGTTGGGGAAGACTAGCATCTAGGGTAAACATTTGGACTATGTCTTTTGCCCTTAGCAATTATCTTATAACCATTTCCAAACTCCTCAATTAAAAAATTATAACCATTTTCAAATTCCTCAATAAAACAATCATGTTTATTAAATTGAACTTGCAAATTCTACTCTGCAATTGATAGCAAATTCTTAGTGATGGAGGAAGCGTGCAAGACATCATGAAAATTCTTCTTCTGACCATCATGCATAACCAAGGGAACCACACCCTTATGCTCAGTGTGATGCTGAGTATCATCACATGTACAAACATAACCATGGTTATTAGGAACCATACTAGTGAACCATTCACCATGCAAAGACATGTAATAGAAGCTCTTGAATCAATGTACCATACATCATTTGACTTATCAACCTTAGTGACATTTTTTTGAACATAGGTCATAGCAAACCACCTGTCAGTAGTAGAATCTTTAGCATGACTAGATGAAGCATAATGTCCTTGTTTCCTGCCTCTCTAATTTGCTTGCTTTTTCTAGCGTTCCTTAGCAATATGCCCATACTTCTCACAGTGGTGGCAGTCCTTATCCTTATTTGCATTATCATGCACATCCAGAGATTGCCATGAACCTCTGCCTCTAGAGTTGGATCTCCCCCTTGCTTGGAAGTATCCACCACCTCTAGCATTCTATACCTATTGATTATTCACATTCTAAGATGCATTTTGATTAGTCCCTCAACCACGATAGGACTCTCTACCATGGATGCCATAGCCTCTTTTTTTTTGAGTAAAAAACCACATCTCTATCTTTTGAGCTACTTGAGTGAGTAGCTAATCCAAGCTTAATCTCTTCATGAACAAACAAAGTAACCATGACATTAAAATTAGGCATTTTTTATCTCACTGATATAGATGTATCAAATGACTTATACTTAGGTCCAAGGCCATTCAGGGTCACTGCAACAACCGAGTCTTCATCTTCTAATGCTAGAGCTGATCACTGCTTAAACCTTATGCATATATGAAGAAGAACCTTCTAATAACTCATGGCACACAAGCAGTCTGAAGAAACCAATAGTAAAAACTCTATTAAGGCTAAAGTATTCTCAGCTTAGAACCAGCTCAAAACATCTTGGGAAAGTGCCATAACCACTGTGAGTAGATACTTGGTCCTTTGAGAACCACTGATAGTATGTGCTTCAAGTAGGCATGGAGTGAAGTCCTTGCAAACATTGTACCAGTCAATAGACCTATTTAACTAGCAATGAATAAGCTCAAACACTAGGCATTGAGTGCTCATAACAGCCCATTAACCATCCCACAATCATATGACAACATCCAAGCATAAATAGGTATCAATACAAGCTTCGATGAGCTCCAAACATCACATACAAGAAGCTGCCTCAAGCTTTATTATAGCAGTTAGTTTGTTATATACATTTAGCGATGAGCTTTAGCCCCTTCTAACTATCAAGTGTATGAGAATGATGCTATGCTCTTTGGCAAGAATCTTGATGGGACCTAAAATGGGCTGGCACTAGCTATGGTACTAGCCAAACCTCATGCATACAATAGACAACCCCACCACATGGCCTCGTAGGCCAGGAGCATCTGTAATACACCGATGAACATTAGATAGACTTAATTATGCGCTTGTAGTTGATATGTAGTCCAACGTTTACCTTCCCTTCTCCTCAGAGGGAGATCCCATAACATGTAGGCATAGTGCCTCGTCACAAAAACATCAGGAAGCTCCCCTCGACTGATTGCCGGGGCTCCACTACGACTCTCCTACACCTCAGGGATCGGCCCCAAGATGCGTCGCTCCAACATATAAGACATAACGCACAAACTCCACTCTTTTCTTGTTTTGTACGATCCATGAATATATAAATCCTCACCAAATAATCCCAAGGAAAGCATACAATTGACCTACAACAAAGGCTCCTTTCCAATTAGAATATAAGTCATGTCCTAGGAAGATAATTGCTATGCAATCTAGGACTGATACTATGCCATGTGTCATGCATAGTGCATATGATCCTAGTGCACAAAAAATATTTATCAAATCAGCATTTTGTAATGTGGACAAAACAGCCCTTTCATGATTTTCACTAAAAGTATGCTTCGATGTATGGAGACTAGCACCGATCTCTCGTGCTACTAGCCCCTTAAACTAAATTATCCCAATTCTAAATGGAATGCACAATCAAATGTTTCAAAAATCCAAAATCTCTCAACCCTCTTAATCTCTTAACCTCACCGTTTCCCTCTAACGTTTAGGTTATGTTGTGTTGCATAGGTGTAGGGTATTATTTTGTATGTATTTTTCACATAAAATGGAAAAAACATGAACTATGACACATAAACAAAGTCAAACTGAAGCCAAACTTCATGCCTTGGCTTTATTATACAACCACAACCACGAATCATAATTTTCTAGATTTTTATAACGTGAAAATCCTAATTTTCCCCATTTTTAGCTATTTTTATCTATTTATTTGTACATAAAAATAGGTTATTTTTTATTTATGATTAGTGACTAATTATGACAATTGAAATGTGATTTTCTCATAATTTTTTCCCATTCGCGTCTCTTTTTTCCACCCGAAACCAATAAAACCTTCATTTTTACACTAAAAATATGCTTTTCGGACCATCAATCATAATATAAACAAGCTCCAAACAAATTGTTATTCCATATGAAATTCTATTTTGACCATCAAACATTTTTTTTAAAATCCTTTGTAAAAATGAGACATACCGCTTATTTGCGTGTTGCGGGTTTTTTAATAATTGATACGGACTGCCAATGGACCATCTAGCAGCAAATCTTCAATGCTAAACATCTCCTCTCAACATCCTCTTGATCTTGGAGCAATCCAGTTCATATCGTGCAAGAATCCTTAAATCGGTCTTCATTCTTCTTCATGGGCATGAATTGCCCCTTAAGGGGAGAGAGGGAGGAGAGAGAAATACTAGTTTTACACCTCCTCATCCGGGCAGCTATTTCATAGGCCGAAGGCAGTGATGGAGAGCAAAGACAAGATGTAGATTAGGGATATGATCAGAAGGGGGGGGTTGTTTGCAGCCTCCCCACAGCCCCTCTTTCTCACACGTCACCTCCTGCATCCATGGCATCCATTTTCTTTCATGCATCGAAAAGAACACCCCCCCCCCCCCCCCACGAAATCAGTTTTTTTAGGGGCCCCCAAAGGTCACACCCTTTGGGCCCCTAAAACTCATTTACACTTGGCCTTTTTGGGTCTTGGCCTCCCGGGCACCCCCATTCGACTGTCCGACGTCCAATTCGTGATCTAAAAATTCATGGGCGTCCGTCTCAAAGTCCCCCCACTGTCGGGCATCTCTTGGAGTCTCATACAATAGTTGAAAAATTTATGAAAATTTCCCAACCGTTGCTCAGTGGGTCTTTAAAGCACTTTTGGGATTTTTCTGCTTAAAATTGTACTGATTGCAACTGCTGCCTTCGACGAAGTCTATTTTTCCCCTAAAATGCAGATTTTTGGGCTATTTTTAAGCACTTCTCGGTGTCAAAAATCATCTGTCATTGGCGACCATGGGATAGGGTGACTCAGCCCGTCGAATGCCCATGAACAAATCTACACATACACACAACTAAAAAGATCATCAAGCTGATACAAAATAGATACACAACAAAACACATCAAAGCTCTCACCCTACCCCCTGACAAAATCAAGGCATGAAATCCACGAGGAGTAGGCCTAGCATAATCTGACAGAAAGCCCAAAGCGAGTCACGAACCAACTACTCCAACATGGCCAAGCTAAAAAGAACTATTAGATAGGTAATCCTAAGTGGTGGTATGAACTACCTACCTGCTAAGGTCAACTCAACTAGGAGCTCCTATTAGGCGAGGACTCCTATAGCCTGATCAATAAATGGTGTTTGTTAGCACATTTTCCTTGTGGCCCTGGATTTTCCATACTTGGGTGTGTAAAAAGGAGGGAGTTGAGCATAGTGACCCAAGGAGAACAAGGCATCGGCCTCAAGTGCTGTCATGGTACCCAAAAACCTACCAAGCCCTCGCAAGGCGACACTTAATCCTTTTCTAACTCTCACTTTTATTTTCACTCCAACCTTCTTTGATTCTTTGCTTTTCAGCTAGTTACCACCCCTAGAAAGACAAGGCATCGGCTCTTGGTCTTGTCTCGTCCCCATGAACCTACTCACAAGGTGATAAATGATTGCTTAAAGATTTTTCTTTATTCTCTATTTTTATAGGGGTTAGAACCCCTTTTTACACACCTCTGTATATTCATAGATTTTCGTTCGGATATTTAGGTTTTTTTTTTTCCCTTTGTGTTAGTCTAAAACAAGTAGGTCAACAGAACAGGGTCATTAGAACTCCCATCTAAAACAAGTCGTTCAGTGCTTGACAATGCCTTGGTAGGAGGCAATGACTACTCAGACCTCCCACAGACATACATAACCTAAACCTGGGACTTTATGCCTTGATTGATGGTCCCCAACAAACAGAAAGAGAGCACCCTTACATACACATGTATCATTATTTGCTTAAGGGAAAAAGACTCAGAAAGGGGATGAAACAACCTGGAATGGCCACAAGAAGCTTCTTCGCAGCAAAGGCTCCCTCTAGTGACTTTGTTAACCTGTATGATGTAATCACTAAAATAGCAAACCATTAAATGTACCTACACCAAACAGACATAAGGCCCTCTTTGCCTAAAGAAATAGCACATTTCACTACAAACTAATTGGCCCTCTTGGCCTAAAGAAATAAATCATGTCACTACGAAGCTGACGAACCTTTTGGCCTAAAGAAGGCAAACATCCGAACTAGGACCACAGTTTAAGAAGAGATCCTCTTTATAAGCAAAATTCGCTAGGGAATCCACAAACTGATTCCAATAATGTGGAAGCAGCTGAAGAGATTCTCAAATTCATTGAGTAAGGTCATAGGAGTTCAATGATACATACGAAGGATGGGATTCCAGACTATATATGTCTCATTTAGTTTATTTAAGATCAACTGGGAATCCCCTTTTACTAATAACTGTCGAGTACCACCTTGATTAGCAATATTTAGTCCCATAATCAAAGCCTTATACTCTGCCATGTTGTTAGTGAATCCTACCCCGAGATAAATAGCTAGTTTCATTGTGACTCTGCGTCGGGGATCTCGGATAACTACTCCAATACTCCCTTTTTTATGAGGGCCCCGGGACACTCCATCAAAGTATAACATGTACGTTCACAATGGGTTTACACAGCCAGTCATCAAGAACTCCCCCTATTCGTAATGATGATAATCAAAATTCAACATATTTAGAGGGTAAACTGATGGCTCATCCCGCCTTCTTCATTAAACTCCACAGAGATGCTTGCCAGGACTTGTAAACAGTGATGGCAGAAAACTTAATCTCCCACACAAAGGTACTGTCTTCTTGCTCAACCACTTTGTATCCTTTGCTCCACCAAATAAGCTTCCCTTTGATGATATCTTTGCTCTAGATATGGATGCTCCAAATAATGAATTAGCCACCCCATCAACCAGTTTAAGATCTTCTACAAGTCTCAAATCAACCCCAGCATGGACCACAATGCATTTAGCACGTTAGCATACTCAAACATAATAAGGTTTAATATTATTAAGATTAACCTTATTTTTAAATTCCACTCCGTGTAGATCAACTAATAAAGCCGTGGACTTATTTTTACCTATCCTAACTATATTGTAAGGGCCATCCCATCTAGGTTCCAGCTTCCCTGGAAATATCTCCCTACGCGCATCGTAATACAGAACTGTCCTTTTTAAAAGGTATATTTCTTCACTTTTAGATCATGCAACCGCTTCATCCGATGCTTAGCCACTTCCTGGTGCAATAAACTATGCAATTTGAGCTCATCCAAGTGGGCTATAGTCATAAACCGCTTGAATAGGGCAGCTTCATCACCCAAAGAACGATTGATTGCAAATCTTATGGTCGGCAACTCAATTTCCAAGGGCAAGACACACTCCTCCCCATAAACTAATTTGAATGGGGTGTGACCAGTGGCTCGTTTAAACATTGTATTCAGTTTGTGAATAACTTGCTTTAGCTTCTTGGCATAGGCATGGACATTCTCATTTGGCTCTTGGCGTGTTACATTCAAGACACTGAACCAATAATATCCACCTCTCTTAGGAGAAAACTCTCTATGGAAGGCCGTGAAGAATTGGTCAATGCTAGTTATGGTTCCGGCCTCTAGACTATGATACCATACTACTGCTCTTCCTTTTAACATCATATTGAAGAACATCATTAAGTGTCCTTCGTCCTCTTGGATTCGATAGTTGAACATGATCGTTTGAAACTCCTTAATATGAAATTCTCCATCTTCTTCTGCTAACCCATAAAATATGGGCAAAGGTGCTCCTAATGCCGGTAAATCCAGTATACATGTTGGAATTGTGATGGATTGTGCCATGGCTACGAACCGGATTGACAACATGAGTTTGTGTAGGTAAAACTACATCCCCACTTGAAGTGGGTTGATTGACTGGAAGAGGGGAAGTACTAAGACTTCCACATGCACTCAAAGGGCTACTTATGACACTCAAGTTATTAGAACCATTGTCGCTTATGCGTATAGTGGGCTACTTCTTTGAGGGGAATAACGCCTTACAATCTCCAACTGGCGTCTAACCCTCTCAGCACATTCTACTTTTTGTATTTCAGCTTCATGGTTCTTGTCAGAGGACATAAACCAATTATTTGGTCCCTAGAAACACTAGATTCAAAACCACCACTTGTTGGTGGCTCCCGAAAAATGCACCACTGATGGGACCTAAAATGGACCAACACTAGCTATGGCACTAGCCAAACCTTATGCACACAACAACCAATCCCACCACACGGCCTCGCGGGCTAGGAGCGTCTGTAATACACCAATGAACACTAGATAGACTTAATTATGCATTTGTAGAGCTGATATGTAGTCCAACGTTTACCTTCCCTTCTCCTCAGAGGGAGATCCCATAACATGTAGGCATAGTGCCTCGTCACACAAACATCAGGAAGCTCCCCTCAGCTGATTTCCGCGCCTTCACTACGACTCTCCTACATCTTGGGGATCGGCCCCAAGATGCGTCACTCTAACATATAAGACATAATGCAAAAACTCCACTCTTTTCTTGTTTTGTACGATCCAAGAATATATAAATCCTCACCAAACAATCCCAAGGAAAGCGTACAATTGACCTACAACAAAGTCTCCTTTCCACTCACCGTATAAGTCATATCCTAGGAAGACAATTGCTATGCAATCCAGGATTGATACCATGTCATGCGTCATGCATAGTGCATATGATCCTAGTGCACAAACAATATTTATCAAATCAGCATTTTGTAATGTAGACAAAACAACCCTTTCATGATTTTCACTAAATGTATGTTTGGATGTATGGAGACTAGCACCAATCTCTCGTGCTACTAGCCCCTTAAACAACTAAATTATCACAATTCTAAATGGAATGCACAATCAAATGTTTCAAAAATTCAAACCCTCTCAGTCCTCTTAATATATGAACCTCACCCTTTTCCTCTAACGTTTAGGTTATGCTGCATTGCATAGGTGTATGGTATTATTTTGTATGTATTTTTCGCATAAAACAGAAAAAAAATATGAACTGTGACACATAAACAAAGCCAAAATGAAGCCAAACTTCATGCCTCAACTTTGTTATACAGCCACAACCACGAATCATAATTTTCTAGATTTTTATAATACTAAAATCCTATTTTTCCCTATTTTTAGTTATTTTTCTCTATTTATTTGTGCATAAAAATAGGTTTTTTTAATTTATGATAAGTGATTGATTATGAAAGCTAAAAGATGTTTTGTCTCAAAATTTTATCCCATGCGCATCTCTTTCCCCCACTCGAAATCAATAAAACCTTCATTTTTACATTAAAAATACGCTTTTCAAACCATAATTTTATTATTACGACTATTTATTATAATAAAAACAAGCTCCAAAAAAAAATTTATTCCATTTCAACCATCAAACATTTAAAAAAAAAACAAATTTCCTTTGTAAAAATGAGGCATACCACTTATTTGCGTGTTGCGTGTTTTTCAATAATTGATACGGACTGCCAATTGACCATCCAGCAGCAAATCTTCAATGTTGAACATCTCCTCTCAGCCTCCTCTTGAACTTGGAGCAATCCAATTCATGTTGGGCAAGCATCCTTCAATCGGTCTTCATTCTCTTCATGGACATGAACTGCCCCTTAAGGGGAGAGAGAGGGAGGAGAGAGAAATACTGGCTTTACACCTCCTCATCCGGGTAGCCTTTTCAAAGGCCGAAGGCGGCGATGGAGAGCAAAGAAAAGATGTAGATTAGGGATATGATTAGAAGGGAGGGTTGTTTGCAACCTCCCCATAGACCCTCTTTCTCACACGTCGCCTCCTGCATCCATGGCATCCATTTTCTTTCATGCAATGAAAAAAATGCCCCCCCCCCCCTCCCCCCATGAAATCATATTTTTTAGGGAGCCCCCAAAGGTCACACCCTTTGGGCCCCTAAAACTCATTTACACTTGGCCTTTTTGGGTCTTGGCCTCATGGGCAACCCCATTCGATTGTTCGGCGTCCAATTTGTAATCTAAAAATTCTTGGGTGCCCGTCTCGAAGTCCCCCACTATTGGGCATCTCCTGGAGTCTCATAAAATAGTTAGAAAATTTATGAAAATTCCCCAACCGTCGCTCGATGGGTCTTTAAAGCACTTTTGGGCATTTGCTACTCAAAATCGTATTGATTGCAACTACGGCCTTCGATGAAGTCTATTTTTCCCCTGAAATGCGGTTTTTTTTGTTATTTTTAAGCACTTCTCAACATCAAAAATCATCTGTCAAATCCATCTACAAGAAAATGGCTCTCATGATCCTGCAAGGGGTCTAGCAACTGACCACCAACATCCTAACCCTGACTGCTATGCATAGCTACGTCATCTGGGCCAATAAGTGCCTCATTTTCAGCATAAACAGCTTAATGTAATGGCACTGTAGCTACTGTAAAATCAGCCACAAAGTGTACTGAACGCTCATCAAGAGGGCTAAGAGGTGTCTCTATCTCATAGAAGACAACATGGCAGCTGCATATGACCTGCTGGGCATCCAAATCACATAATCTGTAGGCCTTAAAGTCACCATCTCCATAACCAAGGAGGATACATCTATGTCACATAGGCTCATGTGGCAGACTAGAGCCCCAAGAGGAACACCAAGGAAAAGGGGATTCTACTACAAGAAAATCTATCTTGTAACATCAACAAGCTTTTATTTCATTCTTTTGATGATCAAAACAGAGGAAACAACAAATCTTCACGCAGCATCATAGTAGATATCTCCCACAGATTTGATAGAATCAACCATAGTCTTCAACATCTTCATATAATCCATCAATATAACAAAGAACATAGAAGAATACACCATCTTTGAATGGAAATCAATCACATATTATTCATCTTCAATGTCTTCATAGTTTTCTCTCTCAATCTCTCACATATAGTTACACTGTTTTGATAGAATTGACTCTCTCTCTCTCTCTCTCTCTCTCTCTCTCTCTCTCAATAGTACATCATATCCTAACTACAATACTCTCATAATAACTCTCAATAATCCTTCTTAGGTCATGTACGCACCTTCCAAGAGGTATGTCTGATATGAAGAGGCACCAGAGCCACTATAGTGTCTTTTCACAACTCACTACTGTCACTATCACTCAGTCTTCTCTTCAGTCTTCAACAGCTACTTCTTCCATTTGTTTTAGCTCTTTTGAACTTAGATTCAACCTTTTCAAAATTTAGAAAACTTTTCCAAAGTCACACATACATTCTACAAAACACTTATAGAAGGTCTACAGAACAATTACAGTACAGTACTAGAGCAACTACAGTATAGTTACAGAGCAGAGACAGAGCAGAGATAGAGGCTCTACAGAATGTCTACAGAGGATTACAGAAGATCATCAAAACCTCATAACTCATACTCAAACCATTCCAAACTATCAAAAACTATTCAATAAGCTTCCAAAAGATCTCAATCTTCATCAATCATCAATCCATGCTTCATACATAAGAAAATCAAAACAAAACAAAAGCTATACAGAAGGTATACAGAACCAATCAGAACCTCAACAGAACCTATCAGAACATCACAGAGCCTCATATCTCCACTGAAAATCATCATGAACTTCCAAAACATAATCAATATCATCCAAAACACTCTCAAATACTTCCATTAACAACCATACATCACTCTAAATCCATCAAAAATCAAACATTCAGACCTCAAAAATAACAAAAATCAAACATTCAGACCTCAAAAACAACAAAAATCTATCAAAAATTTAGTCTTTTTCCACTCTCAACATATCCCCACACTTTGAAAGGAAGTGTCCTCGCAACTTAAGAAAAAGAAGAATATAAGTTCATTAAAGAGCTCAATTTTATTTTCCGTAGGATCTTCAATAATCTTTCCAAACCACGACCCCAACTTATCACCTATATCTGATAGAAAATTACTACTAAAGGAAAACTTTGTTATTCATTAACTCATCTGATAATCATTTAAAAATCATAACAAATTCGTAAAGGATATGAGAGGTTTTTATTCATCTTTCCACCATAGGCGTTCCATTCACCATCAATAGCTTGAAAAGAGCTCTTGAACAAATTATTCAACCAGCACGAACTCATCACATACAATTATTACAACACACACAAACACTAACACAACCATTTAAATGACACCTCCAAAAAGAGAGATATATCTCATTAAGAATCATCCCAAATACATTGCAAAGGCATCAATGAAGGTGATCAATTTTGAAGGCTTGGTGGTTTCAAAAACGATCCATGGAAAAGGACTCATCTACAAATGTATTTGGAGGATTTTGAAAGAACTGCATGCAACACATCCTTTCTAGCAAAACAAGGTATCTGCTAGGTAGACATAGGGCATGAAAATATAGGACATCCAACTGTTGGGAATCAATGTTCACATTGACATTCATACAAAGCTTTGGAATGGCCTTTTGATCATTATGGGAATGCCTATGCATGTATGCTAGATACCAAGCAAAATGAGTTGACAATCTCACTGAAGGATCTAGAGATTGTGAATATTGGTGAGCAAAATGAAGGTAATTCTGGTATGCTTGCCTGTTGTCCAGTCCCCTGGAATTATTGGCCAGTTTATCTGTGGTCCTGTAAGAGAATCAGTCGAGCTCCATCCTCTTCTTCTTGGAATCTGCTGATCAAACCCTTTGTATTCACTAACTAACTGAGGGGGTTGAGAAATAGAAGTGGCAAGAGATGGAAGTAGAATAAGTAAAAGAGGATGAAGAGATAGGTAGGAAAAATCATAAAAGGAGAAATAAGTTAGAGTGGCTGAAAATTTAAGGGAATCAGTTAGGAAACGTATTAATTAATAAACAGGAAAAGTCGAAGATATATGGATAGATGGAGAAGGGCATGGTGGAGAAGGGGAAAATATTCTATCTTCGATAAAAGAACAATAGGTGAATATACGAATTTGAGGAAAAGATTGAGGTTGGAAAAGAAGAGGTAAGATTGCTACTGAATTGGTTTTATAAAGGGAAAGATAGGTATTATAGCGATGAGCCATTTGTTGGTAGTACAATAGGTTAGGAAGAGAGGGACCTAAGACAAATCTTCTTTGGTAGGCATAAAAAAAGGTTGAATCCAATGGATGGTTCTTGGAAAGATAAGCTAAGAGATCCACCCTCAGTTGGTTAGTGCTCTACACATAGGTAGAAGCTGTATTCTGACGTTGATTCAGGACCACAAAATCAATCATTGAGTGCCGGGAATTGTCAGGGCAAGTAGCCACTTTTGAGGAGTAACATTGGAACATGTCATCTATGCGCAACTCCAAATAGTTGACATACAAAACAGCTTGCAAAACCACGTTCCCCACATACCAGGCCATATCTACTTCATCTGGAATCAATAGATCACCTCATAGATACATGTAAGACAGCAACATGGTATCCATCGTCACAGAATCTTCAAACACCATACGGACCACTTCTGTCAGCAACTCAGGAGACCAAGCCCCACTCCAACCATCCTATGGAAAAGGAAGATCCATCGTTGAAAGCTTCATATAAAAGGCCAACTTTTGCAATTGATAGTGGACAAAGAAAGAATGGTCCAAAGGAACATACTCCTGGAAGTGCTCAAATGTCGACCACAACAAATCCATCCTAGACTGCAATCTTTCCACTTTATCTTGGAACAATGGACACAATGTGGCATGTCTCTGGAGAACTGCCAAGTCCTGCTTAGAGATAGAAGGAATAATAGAAACATTGGGGCTTGGAGGAACATACCATGACTATGCATTAGGGCCGAAAACGCTTCAAAAAATGCACTTTTGTTAATCACGGCATTATTGTTGTCTCCTCTTTTTTGGAGATAGCAGAGTCCACTTTGTGATTCTCTCCTCCTTTTTAGCCAAAATCTCCAATGTCTGACATGTTTTGGTAGTCCCGAAGTCCTTATTTACTCATAAAATCTGACAAATGACATAATAAAGTTGCTGTGAAGTTAATTATGATTTTTTTGAAAGTCGAAAACTTTTTGGCACCCAATATATTTTCATTAGTCTTCTTAATATTCCTTTTTAGTTCATTCACCTTTCTCAGTGAGCTTCTTTCTCTACTCTGCGAATTTAATTTAAGTATGGCATCCAGAAGGCGCTCTTCTCGTTTAGTAAACTCTTGCACTGTCTATAGCCACAGAGTTGATGAAAATTGGGAGCCAAAGATCTTTAGTATAAACAATTAGGTTGCCATGCTACCCTCTTGCAATGACTCTCACAAGGTGAAAAGAAAAAAAAGAGAGGATATTAAACATCACTGGAAGGGACGTGTCATTTCTTTCAAAATTATGCATGAAGGGTGGTTTATCAAACTGCAACATGTTTACATGGCGAAGGATATCCACTTGCCTCCAAACGAGTATGTTTTGCAACAAACACATTGTAAGACTTGAGTTGATAACGTTTTTTTTTTTCATTTAAGCAAGTACTAATAACGAATTCTTGGTTGTAGATATATTTCTATCAACAAGTATGGAATGGCAACCTATGGAAAGCTTAAGTGGAACCTTCCATGCGATTCATAAGGTGTTCACACACATTATCTATGCTGATCAGATTGTGGGTTCTTTTATTATGCATGTTTCGTGGCTTTGAGGAGGGGAATCAGAATCAACTAATGTGATTACCCTATCCAAAATCAACTCAATACATTGCTCCCTTATCCATCGCATATATGAGTCAGGGTAATCTTAGCACTACGAGAAAAAATGTAACAAGTTGGTAAAAAAGGATCCCTAAAAAAACCAACAATATAAAAGAGACTTACATTCACTCCATCTATCTTGAGTATCTTTGAATCTATTGTCCTGCAGACATTTGAAAATCACTCTTTTTCCACAAGTATATGTATGACTTTGTGACTTTGCAATGGTACTTCTTGTTAGAGAGAGTTATATGGTTTTCTAGGATCAGCAATATCCTCATATATGGTGTCCAAGAAGGTAGTCAGGAGCCTGCCAGCATTGCAAATGGAAACGTGTAACTAAAATAGATAATCAAATAAAATAAATAATTAACCAAAAAGCAAGCAGTATTCCATTCAACCCACATTCTTCCTTGGCCATGGATACCACTTAGAGAGTTCATGAGGATAATTTCTCTGGTGAGTGTATCCAATGTAATAAAAAAATTTATGGTAGTTGTGATGGAATCAAAAGCTTTGAAAGACATTGTTATATTTGAACCAAATCTCAAAAAAAATTCCATTGATAACAGTGGATCAACAATACACATAATTTTAGAGATTTATCGGCTAAGAGATGCAATCAATGTCATGAAGCTAATAACAAAAATAAAGGAGTGTTATTTGCAATCAATAGCACAATTATTCTATATACTAAAAAATTTTAGAGTCAAAATGCCTTACCTTATGCAATAATAAACTACAGAATCTAACAATTAAATATCCTTTTTACAACTAGCATGGACTTGTCCTCATGAGATATGCTAAGATAGTCCCCTTCCTCAGAAGTGCAAGAAACATTAATAACCATTTGCCCATACACCTCACCCATTCTCTTATAATTAACAGGTTCAAATACATCAATTTTTCTCTTGTAAACATCATCCTCGGTACCTTATTCTGCTAATCATATTAAAATCTTTATTCATTAGGGTGATCTTATGAGTATGAGCAGCAACAATGTAAGGATAATTCATAAATTCATAAAGTCAACCATGTGAGGATAAGTTGATATGACGCGAGAGCAGCAAAGCCAAATTTTCGCATGGTCATATTCGCATCGTATCATGGAGCAGTTCATACGGCGCGAGCGTGGCAAAAAGCATAATGTTTGGTACTATACTTTTCACTCCATATCATGGATGACTTGATATGGTGCGAGAGTGGCACAACAAAATCTCTGTAGGGGTCCTCCTTCCTTAGTATCGTGAAGGAGTAAACATGCGCGTGCAAAGTACACCCCCTTGTAATGACTTATTCTTTGTGAGATCTTAAACCTATCAAAAAAATTCAAAAACAATTTCATAAGTTTATTAGGCTTTGAAAAAAATTTAGAAAAATTTTAAGATTTTTTTGAGCTCATTTGCTATTTTTAAAAATATTTTTAAGCAAAAAATGGCCTTAAAAAGACCCAAAAAATCACAAAAAAACCACCCAAAAATAGCATTGCCGATACAATCTTGTTATTTAGGTTAAGTCTGGGAAATTAGGTTAGTCTAGTTAACTAGGTTAGTCTGGTTGGGTAAGGTAAGTCTAGTAAATTAGGTTAGTCTAGTTGGTCAGGTTAACTAGGTTCAGTAAGTCTAACTAGGGTTAATGGGTAGGTTAGTTTAAATGGGGGTAAGTTAAGTGAACTGGGGGTGAGGGTAGGCTAACTAGAGGTGAGTTAGACTAACTAGGGGTTAGGTCAGGGAACGATGGTTAGTTAATCTAACTATGGCTAGTCAAACTAACTATGGTTAGTCAAGCTAACTATGGTTAGTTAGTTGAACTAGAGGGTAGTTTAGACTAACTAGGGGTTAGTTAGTCTAATTAGGGTTAGGGGCATCTAACTAGGGTTAGTGGGGTAACTAGGGTTAGGTTAGTTTAGCTAGTGTTAGTTAGTTTAACTAGGGTTAAGTGAATTAACTAAGGGTTAGTTTAACTTAACTAAGGTTAGGTAAAAAGTAACTAAGGTTAGTGTAACTAACTAAGGTTAGTGTAACTAACTAAGGTTAGTTAGTTATGACTAAGGTTAGTTTAGTTGTGACTATGGTTAGTTTAGTTACTAACCAATGGGGTGGGGGAGAGGAGAGGTGGCCCTCCGCCTGGAGGAGGAGAAGGAGGAGGAGGAGGAGGAATGAAGGTGGAGGAGGAGGAGGAGGAGGAGGAGTGTGACGGTGGTGGGGCGGCGACATGTGACGGCACGGTAGGTGACGACACGACGGCTTCCGACGGGTGGGCGACTCCACAGGGCGGCGGCATCGAAGAGGGAGAAGAAGGGAGGAAGGAGGAGGAGGAAAGAAATGGGGGAAGAAGAAGGAGAAGAAAAGAAGTGGGGAGGTGGGAGGTGAGAGGAGATGGGGGAGGAGGAAGGAGAGGAGGGTAGAGAAGAGGAGGGGAGGGAGATAAGCAGGAGGAGATGGAGGAAAGAAGAAGGGGGAGGAGAAAGGGAGGAAAGAAGGGGAGGAAGAAGGGGAAGGAAGAAGGAAAGGAGAGAAAGAAGAAGGGGACGCGGAAGCGTGCGATAGGTAAGGTAGGTAGGGGTGTTTTTTTAAAAAATAAATTTTTAATTTAAAATTAAGTAATTATTAAATGTTTTTGTTTAATAATTAAAATGCTACTCTTTGGGTGTGTGTTTTTTTTCTGTTTTTCTGTTTTCTCTTTTTTTTTCTTTTTTTTTCTTCTTTTTTTTATTTTTCTTTTTTTTTTATATTTTATTTATTATTATTATTACTTTTTTTTGTCCTTGTTGGTTTTTTTTTAAAGTTACTTTTTTCCCCTTTTTTGGAAAAATAAAAATCAAATTTAAAAAAACGAAAGATGGGTGGGCAAAAAAAATGCACCCCCGTCCCGTGTGCATGTGCAGGGCGGGAGTAAAAAAATTTTGCAGTGACGGGATCAAACGGGGTAGGGACGGTGACGCGCGAGCCATGCGTTGGAATAGAGGAAAGTAAAAAGGAAAAATAGACTCGAAAATTAATACGGAAAGAACCATGCGTTGGAATAGAGGAAAGTAAAAAGGAAAAATATCCGAAAGAAAGAAATTCATAGTATTGGAATATCAAAACTCAGTTTGGGGGAAATTAGGAGGGGTTCACGTGAAAAAAACATAAAAAATGCATCCGAAAACACTCGAAAAAATTAATAACTAAATATATGGCAGTCGAAAGAGGGGAGAGGAAAAAGGAAAAAGTGGGGGAAAGGCTGACAGGACACGGTTGTCAAATTAAACTAGAATTCCGGTGAAAATAGAGCAGGTTCACATGGAAAAAAGTGAAAAATAAGTACGAAAAGGTCCCAAAAACCCATAAAAAATCATAACGGATCAACCATGCATCAAAGGGACACGGAATAAAAAGAAAAAGTGTCAGGGAAAATGGATAGGACTGTTGAGATATCGAGCTCCACTCATGATATGCGAGGGTGACCATTGTACATTTATGTCACAGACTTGTTAATTGTAGATGCGGTTGGTACACCGCCCATGAATAATAGCTAGATGACAACTATCCTTATCTACTCTAGTTTGTGGCTCAGTTAGTATGCCACCTTAGTTAGTTGAGTTTGGTTTGAGACCCATATATAGGGTTCTTCTATTTCTTTGTACGAGAGTTCTTTTTGGCTTACACAACTAAGAAGAGGAAAACTGTTTTTCAGCCTCCACCTGTGTGTGTATTCCCCCATTGTGCAAGCAAGAAAGCTACAAGTGAGACTCCTTCCTTCTCTCCCACAATCTTGACATGGTATCAGAGCCTTGTTCATAGTAAGGAGCTCAAGAAAGCAAACCAAGTTCGCGGTGTTCTAGTAAGAGGACCAGTGTTGCTTTCATTTTTCTATTTTGGGAGCAAATCTCTGCAGGTAGCACAGTCGGAAAGTGCAAGAGTGCATTGTCTCAGATTGAGACACCCTTCCCGGTGTAGCAAGAGGGAAGTATATGCTGCAGGTAAGGGATTTAGCCCTTGGTTGCTCTGTTTTTTTTATTTGAGGCCATTTCGGGGCCTGTTTTGGAGGCGGAAGTTTTCTACACGCACTCAGGAAAAGGCCCTGCTTTATGCTGTGCGACCATTGTTCTACAGGTCGGTAAAAATTTGTTGTAGAAATTGCATTGTATGCCTGTGCGTAGAGACATTGGGAGTTACAAAATCATCCTTGTTGCCTATTGATGCAAAATCGTCACTAGGAAGTGACTGTGTGGTCAAATACCACTTTCGTCAGTTTTGCAGATTTGCCCTTGTGAGGCTGAAGCTGTGTTTTTTGCAGTGACAGAATTTTTTGCAGTGTTCTGTAATGGCGTCTGATTCTCTTTCACAAATTGTCACTGAAAAGCTTGACAAGAACAACTTCCAAGCATGGAAGTTTAGAATGACGAATTTCCTTATGGGAAAAGGATATTGAGAATTCGTTGTAGGAAATGAAGAAGAACCCGTTCTTCCTTATGTTCCCAATCAACAGCGAATGCAGGCATTCAAAGGATGGCATGAGAGAGCCAGAAAAGTTATGTACTGGTTGTCTATCAATATTTCAGACTCTATGATTGTGCATATTCAAGATGCAAGTACGCCAAAGGAGGCATGGGATACTTTGTCAAAAATATATAGCACAAATACGCAAGCCATGAAAATGCAGCTCAAGCAAGAGTTGTACAATGTGTAAAGAGAAAGTATGAGCATCAATGACTACCACATGAAGGTGAAGAAGATTGTAGATGCACTTGCTTCCATTGGGTCGCCAATGGAAGATGATGATTTAGTTTCTGTGACCTTGAATGGTCTAGGAAAAGATTATGCACAGTTTCGAACATCGATTTCCGTCCGTGAAAGATTTCCTGATTTTGAGGAGTTAATTGCTCTTCTAATTTTTGAGGAGCAGAGAAATGGTGGTGCATCTTCTTCGGGAGGAACTTCAAAAGAAACTGTCTTCTACTCAAATGCTGGAAGAGGTAGAGGTAGAGGCAGAGGTAGAGGAGGCCGATCTGGAGGCCGTGGTAGAAATCAGAATATGCAGCAAACTCAAGAAAACCAGTCCTATGGAGGAGGACGTGGTAACTCTAGAGGCAGGGGGAGCCAAAGAGGTCGTGGTGGATGGCAAAGAGGCCAAAATGCAAACAGCAATGTTGAATGCTACTACTATGGTAAAATGGGTCATATGGCTAAAGACTGCTATAAAAAGCAGAATGATATCAAGAATGGAAAATTGCAACAAGGGAATTATGCATCTTCTAGTAGATAGGGTGATGACATAAATGAGCATTTGTTTATGGTGCAGCATATGACCAATTCTGTGACAAGTGCAGAAGAAAGCAACGATGTGTGGTATGTTGACTCAGGTGCATCAAACCACATGACAGGTCATGCAGAATGGATGCAGGATGCAAGGAAAATGGAAAAACCAGGATTTGTGGAGACTGGTGATGATACTACACATCCTATTGTGCAGATTGAAAAATTTCCTTTGTCTATGCAGGATGGGAAAAAGAAATATCTGTCGGATGTATTTCATGTCCCGAATATCACCAAGAACCTGGTTTCTGTTGGTCAAATGGTTGAGCAGGGCTTGCAGGTCAGATTTAATTTTCATGGATGCTTTGTTGAGGATATGAAAAATAAAGGTTGCTTGATAGCAAAAGGAAAGAAGAAGGGCAGAATGTTTACGTTGGATGCAGACATGCTTGAATTGAGTGTAGCAATGTTTGCACATGGGACCGGTGTAGTTGCAGATATTGATATCTGGCATAAAGGCATTGGTCATGTTAATGTACGTCGACTTAAATCAATGCAATCCCAAAATATTGTTGCAGGATTTCCTAAATTCAAGGTTGCAGAAATGCATAAGGTATGTGAAGCCTGTTAGTTTGGAAAACAGGCAAGGAAACCATTTCCTAGACATGTTCAAGAGAGTAAGAAGCCATTGGAATTAATCAACTCTGATGTGTGGACTACTAAAGCTGCATCTCTTGGAGGCTGTCATTATTTTGTCACTTTTATTGATGACTATAGCAGAAAAGTTTGGGTGTATTTTATGAAAAAGAAAAGTGAAGTTTTTGGGCATTTCAAAACTCTTAAAGCTATGGTTGAAAAAGAAACAGGCCTGCAAATAAAATGCCTTAGGTCAGATGGAGGGGAAGAGTACCTCTCAAATGAGTTTGCAAGGTTCCTGCAGGAGTATGGCATAAAGCAGCAATATTCATGCAGTCATACCCCACAACAAAATGGAATTGCAGAAAGGAAAAACAGGCATATTGGAGAGGTATCTCGTGCCATGCTCAATGAAAAAGTATTGCCAGATTTTTACTGGGCTGAAGCAGTTGCTACAACAGTCTACATAATGAACAGGACTCCCATTGCAGCAATACATGGGATGACTCCAGAGGAGAGGTATACTGGTAGGAAACCAGATATTTCTCATTTGAAGATTTTTTGTTGCATTGCCTATGTTCATGTGCCAGATGAGTTAAGATCCAAGTTGGATCAAAAAGCTGAGAAGTGCATCTTTATTGGTTATTCTATGCAGCAAAAAGGATATAGATGCTATAACCCTTCTACTCGTAAGTTTACAGTGAGCAGAGATGTTTTTGATGAGATGAGTAGCTGATATAAACCAGTAAATGTGATTGATGATGTAGATGCACAAAATGGTAATGTTGCACAGAATTCACAGCAGCAATCACAAAATATTAGTGGACCTGGAGTGTCCTCTAGCAGTGGTTCACATTCTTCGCCATGGACATGCAGATTGAGATCATAAGAATCTCCTCAAAACAATGCAGATAGTGGTATGCAGGTATCACGAAAAGGAAAAGAGAAGGTAGATCAGCCCATATTTGATGTGAATGCAGGTCACTCTTATGTGGATGGTGAATCCAGTGGCTCAGAACAGAGCATTGATGATGAGTTGGGTATTCCTTCTATTGTTACACCTGGAGTAAGGAAGACCAGGGATGTTTTGAGAGAACCTAGGAGTGAACCTACTTTGCGCAGGTCTACCAGAGCTAGGTATCCTGTGGATAGGCTGAAATATGATGGATTTACAGCCATTCACTATGCCTATATGGTCAAAGTGATACATGAACCAAAACCCACTTCTTTTGGGCAAGCCATGGGAAAAGAAAAATGGGAGAAAGCCATGGATGAAGAAATGGATGCCTTGGAAGAAAATGCTACATGGGAATTGGTACCTTTGCCTAAAGATAAGAATGCAATTGGTTGTAAGTGGGTTTATAAGATGAGGCACAATGCAGATGGTTCTGTGAACAGATACAAGGCAAGATTAGTAGTCAAGGGGTATGCACAAACATATGGCATTGTTTATGAAGAAACATTTAGTCCGGTTGCAAGGATGGAAACCATAAGAGCAGTCATTGCTATGGCTGCATCAAAGGAATGGTCTTTACATCAGATGGATTTAAAGAATGCCTTCTTGCATGGTGATTTGCAAGAAGAGGTCTATATGGAGCAGCCACCAGGTTATGCGCATGCTGTTTATCCTGAGTTTGTTTGCAGGTTGAAGAAAGCCTTGTATGGCTTGAAGCAAGCACCTAGAGCATGGTCTGACAAGATAGGACAGTATCTTGTCACTATTGGCTTTCAGATTTCCAGGGCAGATTTCTCACTTTATGTGAGAAAAACATAGAAAGGTATTATGCTACTTGTCATTTATGTTGATGATTTGATTATGACAGGTGATAGTGATGAATATATCCTTCATGTGAAAATGCCATTGAAGCAGAAGCTTGAGATGAAGGATTTGGGAGAACTGCGTTATTTCTTGGGCATTGAGGTGATTAGATTACCAAGTGGGATATGGCTCTTGCAGAGGCAGTATGGATTGGACATGCTGTCCAAATATGGGATGACAGGCTGTAAGCCTATTTCAGTTCCTTTGGAGCAGAATGTGAAGCTGAGTGCAGATGCAGGTGAGCTTCTCGAAGACCCTACTATATACAGACGCATAGTAGGAAGTTTGATTTATATGACTATTACCAGGCCAGATTTGAGCTATGTTGTTGGATTGGTAAGTCAGTTTATGCAGGCTCCAAGGAAACCGCATTTGGATGCGGCTAGACGCATACTCAGGTATGTGAAGTCCACATTGCAGTATGGACTATTTTATGAGACTGGGGTTCAGATATAGTTGCATGGATACATTGATGCTGATTGGGCTGGTAGTATTTCTGAGAGATGATCTACCAGTGGATATGTGTTCTCTTTTGGGAGTGCTGCAGTCACTTGGAGTAGCAAGAAATAGCCTACAGTTGCCTTGTCGAGCACAGAGGCTGAGTACAGGGGTGCAGCAATGACTGCATGTGAGGTAGCTTGGTTGCATAAGCTACTTTATGATATGCATCAGCCTACAAATGGGCTAGTTGTCATTTATTGTGACAAGATGAGCAGTATACACTTGGCAAATAACCCAATCTATCATGCTAGAACAAAGCACATTGAGGTGCATTATCACTATGTGCAGGAGAGGGTTTTACTAGGTCTTATTGATCTAGTTTATGTCAGCACAGAGGATCAGATAGCTGACATATTCACGAAGGCATTGGGCACAAAGAAGCTGCGCAAGTTCAGAGACCTGCTTGGTGTGCAGGAATTGGGATTGAGCTCGAGGGGGAGTGTTGAGATATCGAGCTCCACTCGTGATATGCCAGGGTGACCGTTGTGCATTTATGTCACCGACTTGTTAGTTGTAGATGCGGTTGGTACACCGCCCATGAATAATAGCTAGATGACATCTATCCTTATCTACTCTAGTTCGTGGCTCAGTTAGTATGCCACCTTAGTTAGTTGAGTTTGGTTTGAGACCTATATATAGGGTTCTTCTATTTCTTTGTACGAGAGTTCTTTTTGGCTTACACAACTAAGAAGAGGAAAATTGTTTTTCAGCCTCCACCTGTGTGTGTATTCCCCCATTGTGCAAGCAAGAAAGATACAAGTGAGACTCCTTCCTTCTCTCCCACAATCTTGACAAGGACACGGCTGCCGCATCAGACCAGGGTTCCGAAGCAATAAAGACACGTTCACATGGAAAACTATCCAATTTATGAGAATTGCTTCAAAAATTAATAACCTTAGAACCGTTTGTTGAAACAGGGGTCGGTAAAAAGGAAAAATAGGCAGTTCGAAGGGATGAATAGGGTTGTAAGGTTGGATGTGAGTTTCAATGAACGTAGGGTCCTTTCGTATGGAAAAATCACAAAACAAAGGATAAAGGCAAACGATCAAGAAAAGACCCTGGGGACAAGGTGAAATAGAATGGAAGGGTGGGGAAGGGACCCCATCAGGGTAAAATGAAGTCATGTCATAGATGCATGATCAGAACAAGGTATATGCATGGGGGTATGCAACATAGATGCACAGGGAAGCATCCCCACACTTAGAACCTTAGCAGGAAGGGTAAACCATACATCAAGGACCTGGTACCTCACATCAAATCAACCACGACGTCCCCACACTTAAATACATAACCGTCACTGAGAAGGAAAAGGTGTAGGGTTAGAAAAGCTTGGCCAATATTGCCGAGGAGGAATGTCGACTATCGAGGTTGCGTCTGGTGTTGTTGTGTCGGCTGGAGGAGGTAACATGGTGTCTTCACAGTACACGTCCTTCATTCTTCATGGCAGGGACCATGCGGTAGCACCCAAGGAGGTAGTTGGTTGAAGGAATCGCAAGAAATTTGTCAATGATGAGGGATATTGCACTCAACTCACAATCACTCAAATGGAATGAAAGAGCAGTCACTCGCCCCATTACTAACATCACTCGAGGAAATAATGATAAAAACCCAGAGCTCACACCCAGTTTAGAAATCAGCAAAGGAATGGTGCAGAGGGAGTATGCCAGGGTACAATTAATGGTGCATCAGTGCGTCCAATCATGTCTGGCATATGTGCAAGGAGGAAGGCCAGGGAGCCTTGCAGTGCAATGTACAGAACAGAATGATGTGTCCTGTGCTAATGGCAAAAACCCAGCCTGTGGGTGCATACCTGACTCCAAGGGTCATAACGTCCCTCAATCCTCACCTCTCAATAATTGATTGAAGAAATGCTAGTCAAACTCAGCCCACCCTCTGTCTCGCGCTCTGATGAAAGATACAGAGGGCAACCCATTCCTGAAACCCATTGATGTAATCCTCACTGTTACTTGTGCAGAGGTTGTATGCCTTGTGCGCAAGTGATGGTGCAACTGTGCATCCCACCCTATGCTGGCATACAGTGCAAGAAGGAAGGCCAGGGAGCCTTATGGTGCAGTGTATAGGAACATATCGTGCATTGTGCATTGAGAGGCCCAAACCGTGCATGCAACATTCCGGTCACACATCTCACCTCTCATTTGATTTCAAGGGAAAGACCGGTCACTCACCCCACCCTCTGTCTTACGCTTTGATAGATACAGAGGGCAGCCCATGCTCACATCCCCATCCTGTTAGGATGAAAGCTCACATCACTCAAGGGGTTGGTGATGAAGATCATGTCGGTTGTTGTTGTCATCAGGATCTTGAGGAGGAGGCGTACCCAGGGAGGCAGACTACAAGTATGGTACTTCAATAATTTGTAAAAAAAATCGTCTGTTAAGAAGGGCGGACGGACTGATATTACACAGACAGCATACCAAGGGAGGTGGCTTCAAATTACTTGTTGAAAAGGTTTGGCTGGTGAGTCAGCTATCCTGAACTGCAGGGTGTTACCACCTTTTCCACAGTCAGCTTCCCGCCCAAGGGTGTTTCCACCTTTTCTGGGAACGAGGCTTGTTATGACATGGAATTTATTCCTTTTCTCCCATAACAGTTTCGTTTATTTTTTCATTTTTGCTTTTTTTTTCTTTTTCTTTTTTTTTGGTGAAAAAGAGAATGGTAGAAATACCATATGTCACGACCAACCTCGCCATCGTTGTTGGATCAAACGAGAAGAGAACAAGGTCAGGTTGAGATGTTTCTACGAGAGGTTAGCAGAACGAGACCGCCTCATGAGGAGAATCATAAGGGCTATCAGAAGCACAACAAGAAGGACAGTGCGATGCCCAAACGGGAAAGGGTAGGTCAACTATGATTGTCAAGATCCTCAGGAAGGGAAGTACTTTTTCAAGCGATAGCCATTGAAGAGGAAGGGATCATCAGAGGCATCAACGGTCTGCACCTGAACAGAGCCGTTAGGATTGATAGCAAGTACCTTGTATGGACCCATCCACCGTTGTTGAAGCTTGTCAGGAAACTTGCCAAATCTTGAATCATAGGCCAGGACAAGATCACCTTCTTTGAACTCCTTTTGCTTGATGAAACTATCATGATAAGCCTTGCGTCGCGCTTGAGTGGTTTCCATGCACTGTAGGGCAGTCCGTCGTATCCCATCCAAGCATTCCAAGTGCAGGAGAAGCGTTGCACTGACTCATTATCTCCCAAGCGTTCTTGAACTGCCACTCGCAAAGAGGGCAATTCGAGTTCAACAGGGAAGACGGCTTCTGTACCATACACTAGCTGGAAGGGGGTCTGTCATGTAGCTGCCTTATGGGAGGTTCTGTATGCCCAAAGGGCCTCTGTAAGTCGATCGTCCCAGTCATGACGATGTGCGGAAATCGTTCTTGTCATAATCGAGCAGAGGTGCGATTGGTGACTTCAACTTGGCCGTTGGCTCTGGGGTAGTAAGGAGTGGACTTACGATGGCGGATCTTATACAACTCTGTCAACTCCTCCATGATTTTGTTAAGGAAATGAGTACCTCGATCACTTACCAGCTCAAGGGGACTGCCAAAACAGGTGATAATATTCACGTACATGAACAGGGCTATGCTATTACCATCGTCCCGCTTCAGGGCTTTAGCTTGGCATCACTTTGTGACATAATCCGTACATACTAAGATATATATGTTCTACTTCCATCTGGTAGGTGGATCAATGGGACCCACAAAATCAATCCCCCACTTCTTGAATGGCTTTAGGGGAAGAATGGGTTGCAGTGGCATGGCACTTGTTTTGGTGGGTTTCCCCATGACAAGCATCACATCTCTTACAGTAATCATATGCATCCTTGTGGAGGGTCGGCCACCAATATCCTGCTAGTAGAGCCTTCCTGGCTGTCGCTTCTTCTGCGAAGTGTCCACCACATGGTTCGTCATGGTATGCTTTCAATACTATGCCGATTTCATCCCCTACAACACATCTTCGCATCACCTCAACTTTGTCTCTCTTGTACAGTGCACCGCCTAGCAAAGTGTAGGGGGCTGATTCTAATAGAAGCTTCTTCTTCTCACGGCTTGAGATGCCAGGAGGATACTATTGAGTTGCCAGGAGGTTGGCTATGTCTACATACCAAGGAGTGACTGTTTCAACTAGAAACAAGGAAGCATCAGGAAGGTCAGGATCATCCTATTCCTCTTCTACAGTTTGAGGGATTCGTGATAGATGATCGGCTAGGACATGGGAACGGCCATGCTTAGTGACTACTTCGAAATTGAACTCTTGAAAGAGGAGCAACCATCTCATCATTTGTCCTTTAATATCTACTTTGTTCATCAGGAAGGACAAGGCTTCATGATCAACATAGAACTTGAAATGCGTTGACAATAAATAGTGTCGAAATTCTCCAGTGCAAACACCATTGCCAAGCACTCAAGCTCTATCACTGTGTAGTTTCATTCCCTATCAGTGACCTTTCGGCTTGCAAAATAAATTGATTGACCTAATTTAGAAGGGTCCTTTTGACATAGGATAGCACCTAGCCCTTCAACTTACGCATCTGTGTGCACATGGAACTCCTTTGTCTAGTCAGGAAGCTACAAAATAGATGCTTGGATAAGGCATTGTTTTAGGGTATTAAATGCCTCTTCAAATACATCAATCCAAAGGAAATCCGCATCTTTCCTTAGGAGCTTATGCAGAGGGGCTGCCTTGCTTGCAAAATGTGCAATAAATCTTCTGTAGTAGCCCATATGGCCAATAAATCCTCTCAATTGCTTGAGGTTTGTTGGTGTTGTCAAGGCGACAATCTTCTCAATCTTCACCGGGTCTGTTGCAATCCCTTGTGCCGAGACAATACGGCCCAAAAGAACTCCTGAGGAGACGCTAAAGACACATTTGTCGAGGTGTTTGCAAGAAGAGGAGAATTCAATTGATGTTTGCAAAGTTCCTTCTTCCACTGAAGAGTTGGAAATTCTCATTATCAGAGAGTTGGAAACGGCTGAAAATGAAGGAAATGGCATTGTCAAGAAGAGGAGAATTCAATGGATGTTTGCAAAGTTCCTTCTTCCACTGAAGAGTTGAAATTTCTCATTATCAAAGAGTTGGAAACGGCTGAAAATGAAGGAAATGGCATTGTCAAGAAGAGGAGAATTCAATGGATGTTTGCAAAGTTCCTTCTTCCACTGAAGAGTTGGAAATTCTCATTATCAAAGCCACTTTCCACAAGAAGTTCATCCCACAATGGCAGAAACATATCACCATCATGATGCATGCTCTATGTGGTGGATTGTTTCCTCTTCCTGTTGAAGCAACAGAAACTTGCATCTTGGTGGCAAACTGTTTGGGAACAAACTGAAGAGTAGAGACAAAGAGAATGACCACCCATAGAAAATTTGGCATTCATTGAGAAGTTTCCAGACATCATCAAGTGGGAGATCATAAAGAAGCTTTAGGAGTCTTGGTCTGTGGAGGTTCACGAAGATAAGAAGGAAAAGAGTTGGAATTTGTTCGTGGATGCTCAACAACAAGATACGTGGGATGCTTGGTGCACTGACAATCTTCTATTTTTCCAATTAGCAACCCACGAGAAGTTGGTGGATAGAGTGTTTTTCACAACATACACTGTTGAAACCCTCAGAAGCTGGCATTATTATAATGACACAACAACAATCCTAAGAAGAATGAGTTTTGATACTTTCAGAACGGAATATCTTCCCCTCTGTAGTGGTTTGAAAGCTGAATTCAGAGATGTTGAAAAGAAGGAAGTAGAGGAGATGTTGGTCAGAGAATCCCTCAGAGAGACTGAAGCCCTCTCTGATACTATCATGTTGAGTACAGACCAACTAGTTGGAGCCAACCCCCTGATGAATGACGCAATAAAGAGGCAAGCATTAAAACGAGTACAAAGGTACGTGAGAAGAGAGAAGGCAAAAATCAAAGCTGAGAACGAGCTTGCAGCAGAAGCCTCCTTTGACGCCCTAAAAGCACTCTTTACAGAAGTCCCCATGGCGACTCAAGGTCCCCTTCCTAGTCAGATTCGTCCTAGAAATATTGATGACAGGCCAACAAATGTAGTCCCATTGCCAGTTTTTAAGGGAGAGTACAATGAAGACCCTAATCTTCATGTAGCAGAATTTATGGTAGCATGTGTGGCTAACAATGTCAGAACCCCTGAACATTGGTTAGCAATATTCCCTGCCACTTTTAAGGACGCGGCATTTCAGTGGTATGAGAGACATGCAGCAGGAACTTTTGGCACATGGGACGACGTGAAGTTTGCCTTCCTCACTAAATTCAGGCATGAAGGTTTTGAAGAGCGGATGCGAGAGGAGTTCATGAACCCAAGTCAATCCTCTGGAGAAAGAGTAGAAGCTTATGTCTCGCGAATGGAATCCATCCTAAAGAGATGGACTAACGATCATTTGGATGAAGGCATCCAGAAAGGAGTGTTTCTCAGGGGCCTACAACCAGAAGTTTGCAAGTTTGTGAAATTGAGAAGACCAGTCAATCTGCAAGCTGCAGTAGAAGGTGCAAGATTGTATGACGAAGTTGAAACAAGGCTATCAATGACTCCAAGAAGAGGAGTCTTACCTCCTCCTATACAAGGAATGGTATACCCACCAAATGCAGTCCCAGGGACAGTTCCCTACCCCTATCCCCAAATGCAAATAGTGCTGCAGTATAATGCACCTAATCCACTGTGGTCACCACAGACAACAATGCCTTAAATGATGGTTCAACCACAACAACAGTGGCCTCAAACAGTTCCTCCAATGGTGACTCAACAACAGTGGAACCCTACCAACTAGAATCAACAACCCCAAGTCTCAACAGGAGCTCTGAATCAGAACTAGAACAGAGGACCATCTGAATCAACCCAACCAATGTATGCAGTAATTATAGAAGCTTCCCAAAATCCCACTACAAGTACTTCAGGAGGTAAAAATTTGAAGGACTACTTATCCAACTCAGTTGCAAGTATCAAGAAAGAGCTTCTAGACGTGATTACAGAGCAGGTACAGATGGTGAAGGTGAATACCGCCAATATATCCACTCCTGTGGGAGCTGGAAGAGATGTGATACGCTCTAATACATGGTGCAAAAATTGTAATCAAGCGGGGCATTTCGCTACTAAATGTATCCGAAAACCAACCATTCCTAGAGCCTTCTGTTCCTACTGTTTGCGGAAGAACCATACAGAGGATATTTGCTCTTTGAAAGAAAGAGATGCATGAATGAAGATAGAAGGATGAAAATGCAAGATTCAACTTGTTGGAATCCAAAATGACAACACAAGATATTGGACCAAAGCCTAGGGAGTTTGGTCCTAATTTTGGTCCAAGGAGGTTCCCCTCTCAAAGTTATAGAGGACGACAGTGGCGGTGCTCAGAGATCAGAGGTGGAATGTTATAGGTGTGGAGAAAAGGGACATATCTTCCCAAATTTTCCAAACCCTAGACGATCTATGGATTACAAGCCCGTATACAGCCGATGCAAAGGAGAAGGCCACATTGCAAAGGACTGTCCAAGCCCAGCCCCTGTAAAGGCCAATGGCACTGATAGCCAACAGAAGGTACAAGATCCTGCCTCCAATTTAGTAGAGTTGGAAGTTGCCGCTGTTATGCACACCAAGAAGAAAGAACCAGTTTTTCAGAATGAAAATAACTCTCCTACCAAGACTGTGAAGTTCAACCTGCTAATAGAGGGACAGAGCGGTACAGAACAGAACAGTGCAGTACAAAGCACTGTAGTGCCACAGAGAGTTACAAAGATAGTCCAAGAGACAGGACCAAAGGTCCAGGAGATAGAAGAGACAGAAGCACTTCCAAAAACAAAAGAAGTGCCAATGCTGCAATTATTAGAAGAAAAAGGAAAAATTAAAATGGGTGTATCCCCATTCCCCAGCCAGCTGGAGAAGCTTGTGGATCCTATCAAAGATTATGACTTGGTCAAAGACCTAGACACTTTTAAACCTAACTTAACATTCCGACAGTTACTAATGCTGTCTCCCATCTGCCGAAAGAAATTCAAAAGCATCTTGATAAGAAGACGTGGACTAAGGATTGCTCCTTCAACAGCAACCAAGACTAAAAAGGCCCCGAAGCCTGTAAAGGAAGTAGATGTGGCTAACGTCTTCCTAGATCATGGAACCCCAGCAATTAGTGTTTGGATAGAAGGATGCTTCATTTCAGATACATTGATTGATGGAGGCTCATCAATAAACATAATAACGGATGTGACAATGAAGGACTTAGGGTTGCAAGGAATTCAACCTACACAATGGCTTATCAGATTGGCAGACCAAAGTAGAATTAAACTGTCGGGCATCCTCCCATATGTAAAAACAACCCTTGCAGGAAGAGACTATTGGCTGACATATCTGGTGGTCAAACCAAATTCTTATGGGACCTCGTACCCTCTGCTGTTGGAAAGACCTTGGCTTTTTGAAGCAAGAGCTAGGACGGCGGACTGGTTCAAAGTAACCCTAACCCTAGGGAGAGGACCCAACAAAGCGGTGTTAAAGCTGTATGGATCACAAAAAGTCAATGGATCCACATCCATTGAAGTAATAATTGACTCCTCCAACGAGGTAACAGATGGTACAACAGGAGACGAAGAGGATGTTAAGCACAAATCTTTCCTAAGAAAATAGAGGCACAGTCCCTAACAGTGGGCACTGTAAGCCAACTGCCAAGGGAAGCAAAATCCTTGTCCATGGGAGAATACCTCCTGCCTCAACTAGAATAACTTCTGAAATCACCTCTGATAGTGAAATAGAAGCATGGATGTAATGTTCTCCCTGTTACATGACAATCGTACAGACAGAGCAGAGGCAGTACAGTTACAGAGCAGATACAGAGCAGAGACAGTACAGTTACAGAGCAGAGACAGTACAGAGATAGAGCAAATACAGAGACAATCATAGAGACAATAACTGACACAGAGCCAGAGCCAGAGCCAGAGGCTAAGGCAGAGTTAGAAGCTGTGACAGAAGTAGAAGCAGATGCAGAGACAGAAGATCTGTTCTTCTCCTACAGAGCCTCTACAGAAGTAGAGACAGAGCCTTCAGAGGAAAAGGATGAAAATGATGAGAAAGAAAATGAAGCAGGTTATGAAAGTGCAGATGAAGAATTTCCTCTGATAGTGGATGATCTTGTTGATGTCCCTACAGAGACCTCACGGGTCAAATATCTCAGGGTGTTGGATGGAATGACCATGGTTTCATTTGGATTGACCAATGGACCACAAAGTATGCATAATCTATATAAGAAATGGATTAAAAGCATAAAAATTAAGTTCACTAGTGGCTCCTTTTGCCCTGACTGTAGGGAAAAGATGATGATGATTCCCCTTGCCAACAAAAGCCAGAGCTATCAAAGCCTTGGCCTCTAGAAGGTCTGTGCTATGTGACACTCCTGGACGCATCCTGTGAAGATGAATCCCTAAGTTCTGAAGAAATCACTACTCACACAAAAGCAAACAAAGCTTTGATACCCTTCCAGCAACCTCAACAAACAAATGAGTCATCTATTCAGAAGGAGGACACTAGTTCTAGTGGAACATCAGACGAGGACACTACTCTCTTGAAAGAGTCTGACCTTTATCCACAAGCAATTTGTGGGACATTCATCTGCGAAGTGGAAGGTGAAAGACAAGTAACATTCTTGGATACTGACGGTACTGAACGTCACCTGAAAGTGGGTCTCAATCTTCCAGAAGAAGAACTAGTGGTCCTGCGAGACCTACTCAAAGAGAACTTAGACGTGTTTGCTTGGTCGTATAAAGACCTAAAGGGGATTGATCCCACAGTATGCCAGCATCACATTGACCTAGAGCCTGATGCCAAACCTATAAGGCAAAGACAAAGGCGTATGAATCCTAATTATTCTGCTCTGGTGAAGGCTGAATTATTGAAACTTCTTGAAGTAGAGTTCATTTATCCCATGGCTAATAGTGAATGGGTTTCGCCCATTGTGGTAGTACCCAAGAAGAACGGGAAACTTTGAATATGTGTCAACTTCCGAAGGCTGAATTCGAAGACGAAGAAGGATCATTTCCCTATCCCTTTTATGGACCAACTGTTGGACACAGTGGCAGGTCATGAGTTGTATTCCCTCCTGGATGGATTCAACGGATATAACCAAGTCCAAATTGCAAAAGAGGACCAATCCAAAACAACCTTCACTACAGAATGGGGGACCTATGCCTATAGAGTGATGCCATTTGGGCTCTGTAATGCTCCTACCACCTTTCAATGATTAATGATGGCTGCCTTCCAGAATCATCTGCATGATTTCATTGAGGTGTATCTTGATGACTTCCATGTCTACAGCTTAATCCGCGAGCACTAGGGACACCTAGATCAATGTTTTAACAGATGCCTAGAGTATGGGATTTCTCTCAACCCCGACAAATGTGTCTTTGGCGTCTCCTCAAGAGTTCTTTTGGGTCGTATTGTCTCGGCACAAGGGATTGCAACAGACCCGCCGAAGATTAAGAAGATTGCTGCCTTGACAGCACCAACAACCCTCAAGCAATTGAGAGGATTTCTTGGCCATGTGGGCTATTATAGAATATTTATTGCACATTTTGCAACCAAGGCAGCCGAGCTTGAGTGCTTGGCAATGGTGTTTGCACTGGAGAATTTTGACACTATCTATTGTCAACGCATTTCAAGTTCTATGTGGATCATGAAGCCTTGTCCTTCCTAATGAACAAAGCAGATATTAAAGGACGACTGATGAGATGGTTGCTCCTCTTCCAAGAGTTCAATTTCGAAGTAGTCACTAAGCATGGCCATTCCCATGTCCTAGCCGATCATCTATCACGGATCCCTCAAACTACATAAGAGGAACAGGATGATCCTGACCTTCCTGATGCTTCCTTGTTTTTAGTTGAAAAAGTCACTCCCTAGTATGCAGACATAGCCAACCTCCAGGCAACTCAACAGTATCCTCCTGGCATCTCAAGCCGTGAGAAGAAGAAGCTTCTATTAGAATCAACCCCCTACACTTTGCTAGGCGGTGCACTGTACAAGAGAGGCAAAGATGAGGTGATGCGAAGATGTGTTGCAGGGGATGAAATCGGCATAGTATTGAAAGCATGCCATGACGAACCATGTGGTGGACACTTCGCAGGAGAAGCGACATCCATGAAGGCTCTACTAGCAGGATACTGGTGGCCGACCCTCCACAAGGATGCATATGATTACTGTAAGAGATGTGATGCTTGTCAGCGAATGGGAAAACCCACCAAAACAAGTGCCATGCCACTGCAATCCATTCTTCCCCTAAAGCCATTCGAGAAGTGGGGGATTGATTTTGTGGGTTCCATTGATCCACCTACCAGATGGAAGCATAACATATACATCTTAGTATGTACGGATTATGTCACAAAGTGGTACGAAGCTAAAGCCCTGAAGCGGGACGATGGTAACAACATAGCCCTGTTCATGTACGATAATATTATCACCTGTTTTGGCAGTCCCCTTGACCTGGTAAGTGATCGAGGTACTCATTTCCTTAACAAGTTCATGGAGGAGTTGACAGAGCTGTATAAGATCCGCCATCATAAGTCCACTCCTTACTACCCCAGAGCCAACGGCCAAGTTGAAGTCACCAATCGCATCCTCTGCTTGATTCTGACAAGAACGATTGCCGCACATCGCCACGACTGGGACGATCGACTTACAGAGGCCCTCTAGGCATACAGAACCTCCCATAAGGCAGCTACAAGACAGACCCCTTTCCAACTAGTGTATGGTACAGAAGCTGTCTTCCCTGTTGAACTCGAATTGCCCTCTTTGTGAGTGGCAGTTAAAGAACGCTTGGGAGATAATGAGTCACTGCAATGCCGTCTCCTGCACTTGGAATAATTTGATGAGATACAGCGAATGGCCCTACAGTGCATGGAAACCACTCAAGTGCAACGCAAGGCCTATCATGACAGTTTCATCAAGCACAAGGAGTTCAAAGAAGGTGATCTTGTCTTAGCCTATGATTCGAGATTTGACAAGTTTCCTGGCAAGCTTCAACAACGGTGGATGGGTCCATACAAGGTACTTGCTGTCAATCCTAACGGCTCTATTCAGATGCAGACCATTGATGAATCTGATGATCCCTTCCTTATCAATGGCTATCGCCTGAAAAAGTACTTTCCTCCCTAGGGATCTTGACAATCACAGTCGACCTACCCTTTCCCATTTGGGCATCTCACTATCCTTCTTCTTGTGCTTTTGATAGCCCTTATGATTCTCGTCATGAGGTGGTCTCGTTCTGCTAACCCCTCGCAGAAACATCTCAATCCGACCTTGTTCTCTTCTCGTTTGATCCAACAACAGTGGTGAGGTTGGTCGTGATATATGGTATTTCTACCATTCTCTTTTTCATCGAAAAAAAAGAAAAAAAAAATAAAAAGAAAAAAATAAACGAAACTGTTATGGGAGAAAAGGAAGAAATTTCCTATCATAATAGGTCTCGTTCCTAGAAAAGGTGGAAACACCCTTGGGCGGGAAGCTAACCGTGGAAAAGGTGGTAACACCCTGCAATATCCCTTGTCATCGACAAATTTCCTGTGATTCCTTCAACCAGCCACCTCCATGGGTGTTGCCGCATGGTCCCTGCCATGAAGAATGAAGGACGTGTGCTGTGAAGACACCTTGTTACCTCCTCTAGCCGACACAACAACACTAGACGCAACCTCGATAGTTGACATTCCTCCTCGGCAATATGGGCCAAGTTTTTCTAACCCTACACCTTCTGCTTCTCAGTGACAGTTATGTCTTAAGTGTGGGGACATTGTGGTTGATCTGATGTAAGGTACCGGGTCCTTGATGTTTGGTTTACCCTTCCTGCTAAGGTTCTAAGTGTGGGGACGCTTCCATGTGCATCTATGTTTTATACCCCCATGCATATACCTTGTTCTAATCATGCATCTATGCCATGACTTCATTTTACCCTGAAAGGGTCCCTTCCCCACCCTTTCATTCTATTTCACCCTGTCCCCAGGGTTGTTTCTTGATCGTTTGTCTTTATCCTTTATTTTGCGATTTTTCCATACGAAAGGACCCTACGTTCATTGAAACTCACATCCAACCTTATAACCTTCTTCATCCCTTTGAACTGCCTATTTTTTCTTTTTACCAACCCTTGTTTCGACATACGGTTCTAAAGTTATTAATTTTTAAAGAAATTCTCGTAAATTGGACAGTTTTCCATGTGAACGCATCTTTATTGCTTCGGAACCCTGGTCTGATGCACCAGCCCTATCCTACCCATTCCCCCTGTCACTTTTCCTTTTTATTCCGTGTCCTTTCGATACATGGTTGATCTGTTATAAATTTTTACGGGTTTTCAGGACCTTTTCGTACTTATTTTTCACATTTTTCCATGTGAACCTGCCCTATTTTCATCGAAATTCCAGCTTAATTTGACAACCATTTCCTGCCAGCCTTTCCCCCACTTTTTCATTTTTCCTCTCCCCTCTTCCGACTACCGAATTTTTAGTTATTAATTTTTTCGAGTGTTTTCGGATGCATTTTTCGTGTTTTTTCCACGTGAACCCCTCCTAATTTCCCCCAAACTGAATTTTGATATGCCAGTCCTATGAATTCATTTCTTTTGGATGTTTTTCCTTTTTACTTTGCTCTTTTCCGGCGCATGATTCTTTCCGTATTAATTTTTGAGTCCATTTTCGGGTTTGTTTTTGGGGTTTTTCCCATGTGAACGTGTCCTATTTCGATCGAAACTGTGTTTTATTGCGATAGGGTTGTTGGACACATTGTTCTGCACACTTTTCCTTCTTTTTGCACTTCATTTTGATGCGCTGATTTTTTGATATTAATACCCATATGTGTTTTCAGGTTTATTTTTTGTGTTTTTCCCGTGTGAACACCTTGATTTTGCCCCAGAACCGGTGTTGCATGTTCCCATCCTTGTCTCTTGGCATATTTTTCCTTCTTACGATTTTTCGATCCGACGAACAGTTTGGATTTTATTAAATTTTTTCATTTTTCTCGTATGACCGCGTTTCTCGTGTCGCATGTAAACGCAGTTGTTTCTGGTTTTACGCATCTCGGGATGCCCCCGTTGTGTCCGTGGCTCGCATCACCATCCCTACCCCATTTAATCCCGTCACTGCAATTTTTTTTTACTCCCGCCCCGCACATGCGCATGAGACAGGGGTACATTTTTTTTGCCCACCCATCTTTTGTTTTTTTTAATTTGATTTTTATTTTTCCAAAAAAATAAAAAAAAACAAGAAACTGAAAAAAAAACAACCAACAAGGACCCAAAAAAAAACAAATAGTACTAATAATAATAAATTAAATTTAAAAAAACTATAAAAAGAAAAAAAAAAGAAACTAAAAAGAGAAAACAGAAAAACAGAAAAAAACACACACACCCAAAGAACAACATTTTAAATATTAAACAAAAACATTCAATAATTACTTATTTTTAAATTTAAAAGAATTATTGAAAAAAAAAACCCTGATCTACCTTACCTGTCACACTCCTCCGCGTCCCCTTCTTCTTCCTCTCCTCTCCTTCTTCCTTCCCCTTCTTCCTCCCCTTCTTTCCTCCCTTTCTCCTCCCCCTTCTTCTTTCCTCCATCTCCTCCTACTTATCTTCCTCCCCTCCTCTTCTCTACCCTCCTCTCCTTCCTCCTTCCCCATCTCCTTCGCCTCCCGCCTCCCCACTTCTTTTCTTCTCCTTCTTCTTCCCCCATCTCTTCCCTCCTCCTCCTTCCTCCCTTCTTCTCCCTCTTGGACGCCACCGCCCTATGGAGCCGCCCACCCGTCGGAAGCCGTCATGCCGTCACCTGCCATGCCATCACCTATCGCCGCCCCGCCACCGTCATGCTCCTCCTCCTCCACCTTCTTTCCTCCTCCTCCTCCTCCTCCTCCTCCTCCTCCTCCGAACAGAGGGCCACCTCTCCTCTCCCCCACCCCACTGGTTAGCAACTAAACTAACCATAGTCACAACTAAACTAACCTTAGTCATAACTAAACTAACCTTAGTTAGTTACACTAACCTTAGTTACTTTTTACCTAACCTTAGTTAAGTTAAACTAACCCTTAGTTAATTCACTTAACCCTAGTTAAACTAACCTAACCCTAGTTACCCCACTAAACCTAGTTAGATGCCCCTAACCCTAATTAGACTAACTAACCCCTAGTTAGTCTAAACTACCCTCTAGTTCAACTAACTAACCATAGTTAGCTTGACTAGCCATAGTTAGTTTGACTAACCATAGTTAGATTAACTAACCATAGTTCCTTGACCTAACCCCTAGTTAGTCTAACTCACCTCTAGTTAGCCTACCCTCACCCCCAGTTCACTTAACCCCAGTTAAACTAACCTACCCATTAACCCTAGTTAGACTTACTGATCCTAGTTAACCTGACCAACTAGACTAACCTAATTTACCAAACTTACCTTACCCAACCTGACTAACCTAATTTCCCAGACTTAACCTAAGTAACCAGATTGATCTAGGCAAAGCAGGTGGTTTTATCCAAGACTTACGGAAAGATGATGTAGGAAAATGACTTTGATTGAATATTCTAAAATTTGAATTGAATTGCTTAGAACCATAGTTACCATTTGCTTGAAATTGTTGTGGATGCTTATCTCTTCCTCGAATCTTGTCTTCAGTGTCATGAGCCAAAGAGATTGCATCTTCAAGAGTTAAAGGCTTGAACATATTGACTTCAGCATAGTAATGTCCAAGTAATCTAGACATAAACTTGCGCTTGTGAGTCACTTTAGGTACATCTTCAAGCATTCGGAGTTGCAGTAAGGCATTCCAAAAGCGTTCGGTGTACTGGGAAATAGGCTCACGATCTCTTTGCTGAAGAAGTTCCCATTGCTTTATGGCTCACTAACCTAACTTAACAAACTCAACCAACCCTCACCTAACTAACCTAATTGATTTACCTCACTAACCTAACTTAATTAACTTTCTCAGACTAAGCTCACTTAATTCACTTAATCTACTCAGTTAGTCCATGTTCCTGCCTTTTCTCCTCCATTATTTTCCCACTGTGTACGGGTGTGCTAGCAGACGTTCACGCGCGAGGACGCGCTTCCGACTTGTCCGTGTGGTGGAGTATTGCAATCAGCCATTCACACATAGCTCGGGTACCGCCCTTTATTTTCCAACCCGCAACTACATAAACATAAATATAAAACACATAAAAATTTCAAAAATTCATTTAAATTTCAAAAAAATCGTAGAAAAATTTCTAAAAAATTTTCAATATTTCTGAAATTATTTGGAATATTTTTTTAATTGAAAATTTAAAAAATTCAATTGCAAAAAATGTAAAATCTGAAAATTCCTTCAAAATTACTTGTAAAATTAGTAAAATTTATTTAAAATTAGTAAAAATTCATAAATAAATCTAGAAAAATTCCCAAAATTTTCCACAACCCCCCTTGTTCCTTTTACCACTAAATTATCAATTAAAAATACTTTCATAAATGGCAAAATATTATTTGAAGCCAAAAATCCTAATTTTAATACTTCACTTCATAAAAATTTATTTTAAATTCCAAAAATCATATGGAAAATCATGGATAAATTAACACACATTGTTGACACTTGCTAGATGGCTGAAATTTCACTCTTACACTTCATAACATATTCATGTGTCCTATATTTCAATTTAATTATTTTTATTTAAAAAATAAAAAATAAACAAAACAAATAAACCAAACCAAACAATATACACAAAATAAATACACCTAAAATACAATTTTTAAAAAACCACAAATAGACAAAGTTTAAATAAAAAATAAAAGAGGCACCTTAATTCTTAATAAAAATCAACTAGCCGTCACAAAAAGCACACGTTGGCAAAAAAGTGCTCCACAACACCATTAATTTTTAATTAATGAATTTGCATTTAGAGATCCAGTCTGGGAATCGTAGTCCGGGTTTTGATAAAGCACCGTTTCACCCTAATAAATTGTAATTAAAATTTTAGGAAGGAACCGTCGTTTTCTTATTAAGGTTTATAACCTAATAAAATGTCACCCATTGTTAATAATTTCTTAAAATGAACCCTTCATTAAAATAATTTCCCCTCACTACACTTTTTTTTCCCCTTTTAATAAACACGCTTCGTGAGATGGACGCGTAAAGTCCTCATAGCTGAAGTTGTTGGTCAATGTTATGGTTAGGTCTTGATTTAGATTTCTATGGTTTGTTTATGTGCTACAATTATGGGTACGGTTTGTAGTTTTTCCTTTCTTTCTTGCCTGATACGGGGTTTTGGGTGCCTGTTTGTTGCATCGCATGAAGTTTTTGGTCGCATATGTATAGAGATCATGCCGAATTTTTTCTAGGATGTGGGTTGTTTGGGGTGGTAAATTGGTTAGTTACGTCTATATGTGTGTGTCCTTCTTTTGGATTGATTTCTTTTTTATAGCCCTTTGGTTATTTTGCAGGTATTCTTTGTGATTGTCTGTGTTGTGGTGTGTGTGTTTTCCATCTAAATGGCGCCTCACGCTCCTCCTCCTATCTAGTATGTCCCACTAGTCAGTAGGGATTATTCTTCCCTACTGGCTTTTGAGCCTATAGCGAAAGCAGGACTTGTGACTTTCGTGGCTGCCTCATTCCCCTTGATTCCAGATGATCCATCCCTGTGTGATGAGTTCCTTGCCTCATACAGCAAGAAGTCGGGCCTGGTTCATGGTGCTTCCATGATATTGACGCCCCGAGGGTTAGGGAAGGCTTTGTCTCTTCTCTACAAAGAAGAGCCCTTTGTTACAGCTAGACAATTATTCTCCAACGATGAGATTTTCAAGCTCTTACAGAAGCAGACCAAAGAGAATCTTGATGTCAAGAAAGTGATCAACACTTCAGGAGTATCTTTTTCCATGATCACTGATCCTCTTTGGAAGTTAGTCTATCAGTTTCTCCAAGACAGGTTTATGCCTGCCAAAACACCGTCCCATTACTTATCAAAAGAGCTCTTTACAGCTTCTAGGATGGTGTTAAAAGGGGTGGCTATTGATTAGAGTACTTACCTGCTTACAAAGGTGGACCAACATTTTGTCAAAGTAACCAGAGGAAATGTCACAAATGTTACCTATGGTTCCTACCTGTATGCTTTCTTGACATACTTAGGCCTAAAGAAGGGTGTGCTTCCACCTCCTCCATCTAATCCAGTACCTCCCCTCCACCTTCCAAAGAGTCAAAACCTATTGACATAGAGGATCTTGATTCCCCTTCTCCATTGGTCATTTAGCAGAAGTGCTTGAAGTGTGTGGCAAATAAAACTCCTTTAGTTCTTCCTTCAGTCACAATTCCTGCTACATCTGACAGTGACCTCCTTGCTTACCTCACATATAACAATTTGTTTAGGGCACATAGAGAGGGTTCTTTGGAGATATCAGTCCCTTCACTGAACAGTTTAGTGTCGGGAGATGCTATTCTATTCCTCTGTAAAGATATCCAGAGTTCGATTGAACTTTCAGTGACAGCTTGTGCCCAACAACTGTATGCTTCTTTTTATGATGAAGTGATGCAGTCCAAAGACCAGTTGCATAAGGCAACCTTAGAGTTAGCCTCTGCTAAAGACACACTTGCAGATTTGTTTAAGCAGATGGAGCGTCTGACCTAAATGATTGAGACCCAAAGAGAAGATATATCTTCTTTGAAGATTCAGTTAACAGAAGCTCAATCAGAGGTCACTAAAGTCTCAAAGGAGAAAAAGAGAATGTCCAAAGAAGCTCAAGAGTTTTAGACTCTTTTAGATGCAAAACTCTCAGTCTTACAGACTACTCATGACACAATGGAATCACAAGCTTCCCAAATCAAATAGTTGCAAGACCAACTGTTGCAATCACAGTTTGTTCCTCCAAGCCCCAATGTTCCTATTATTCCTTCTATCTCTAAGCAAGACTTGGCAGTTCTCCAAAGACAGGCCACATTGTGTCCATTGTTCCAAGATAAAGTGGAAAGATTGCAATCCAAGATGGATTTGTTGTGGTCGACATTTGGGCACTTCCAAGAGTATGTTCCTCCGGACCATTCTTTCTTTGTCCACTATCAATTGCAAAAGTTGGCCTTTTATATGAAGCTTTCAACGATGGATCTTCCTCTTCTAGAGGATGGTTAGAGTGGGGCTTGGTCTCCTGAGTTGCTGACAGAAGTGGTCCGTATGGTGTTTGAAGATTCTATGATGACGGATACCATGTTGCTGTCTTACATGTATCTACGAGGTGATCTATTGATTCTAGATGAAGTAGATATGGCCTGGTATGTGGGGGACGTGGTTTTGCAAGTTGTTTTGTATGTCAACTATTTGGAGTTGTGCATAGATGACATGTTCCAGTGTTACTCCTCAAAAGTGGCTACTTGCCCTAACAATTCCTGGCACTCAATGATTGATTCTGTGGTCCTGAATCAACGTCAGAATACAGCTTCTACCTATGTGCAGAGCACTAACTAACTGAGGGTGGATCTCTTAGCTTATCTTTCTAAGAACCATCCATTTGATTCAACCTTTTTTTATGCCTACCAAAGAAGATCTGTCTTAAGTCCCTCTGTTCCTAGCCTATTGTACTACCAACAAATGGCTCATCGCTATGATACCTATCTTTCCCTTTATAAAACCAATTCAGCAACAATCTTACCTCTTCTTTTCCGACCTCAATCTTTTCCTCAAATTCGTATATTCACCTATTGTTCTTTTATCGAACATAGAGTATTTTCCCCTTCTCCACCATACCCTTCTCCATCTATCCATATATCTTCTACTTTTCGTGTTTATCAATTAACACCTTTTCTAACTGATTCCCTTAAATTTTCAGGCACTCCTTCTTTAACTTATTCCTCCTTTTATGATTTTTCCTATCCATCTCTTCATCCTCTTTTACTTATTCCACTTCCATCTCCTGCCACTTCTATTTCTCAACCCCCTCAGTTGGTTAGTGAATACGAAGGGTTTGATCAGCAGATTCCAAGAAGAAGAGGATGGAGCTCGACTGATTCTCTTACAGGACCACATATAAACTGGCCAACAATTCCAGGGGACTGGACAACTGCCAATCAAGCATACCAGAATTACCTTCATTTTGCTCACCAATATTCACAATCTCTAGATCCTTCAGTTGTCAAGAATCGCGTGGTGGAGGGGGTTGCTCAAGATGCTGCGCCGAACACACACAGAATGCACAAGGAGAAGCTCACTCAAGAGACAAGAAGAGAGATGGAGGCCAAAACGTTTTCTTGCTGATTTCTTCTTCTTCTTCCACACACTTTACAATGTACACAAAGTATAGATAAGATACAACATAAAAGGAAAGTGGCCTACTAAGTCAAACAATGCATAACCGACTACACTAGTCGACTGGCGCTATAACTATGCCAGCTGTAAATAGGTGTAACAACCTGAATATAATAAGTAATGAGTCAGTGGCCATGTGAGAGTCATAATGACCACCGACGTGCTAAGTGTAGACGTGTGGACCCATCTAACCAGGCGGTCCATCATCCATGTCCACATGTGTTGAGCTTGCCATCTCAACACTCCCCCTCAAGCTCAACTGTATCTCTGCAACTCCAAGTAAGCTTCGAAACTTTTGAAGCTTCTCTGTACCCAATGCCTTCGTGAAGATATCAGCTATCTGATCCTGTGTGCTGACATACACCAAGTTCTTTGTAATAGATGGCACATGTAATACATCTGAAAGACTCTTTGTCTTACCATCATGCAAGGACAAGGAAACTTTTCCAATGTGTGAAATTGGGTGGCATGAGTCATCACCCGTCTGCACATAACCTGCATTCTGCAAATCCTGCATCTCTCCAAACCATTCTGCATGGCTGGTCATATGATTGGATGCACCTGAATCAACATACCAAACATCTTCATGTGTTCCCTTTCCTGTAACAGCATTCAGCATATGCTGCATAACGAACAAACGTTCATTTTTGTCTTCATTCTGTCGTGAAGACGATGCATAGTTTCCTTGCTGCAACTTACCACTGCGGATATCATCTCTCTTAGCATAACATTGGGCTGCAATATGACCTGTTTTGCCACAGTAGTGGCACACAATACCAAAGTTGTTAGAACCTCTGTTCTGCCATCCACCTCTTCCTCTAAAGCTCCCCCTGCCTCTAAAGTTACCACGACCTCCTAAAACCTGCATATCGCCAAATTGCTGATTCAATCTGTTTTGCTGGTTATCACTACCACGTCCTGTACCACGGCCTCTTGAAGAGAACCTGCCACGTCCCCTTCCTGAACTGGAGTAGAAAGCTTGGACCTGTTCACCACTTCTTTCAGATGTCTCACTCTGCATGTTGATCTCTTCAGTGATCATAAGGGAGACCAATTCATCGAAATCTGGAAATGGCTTTCTGACATATACAGAAGTTACAAAAGACTTCCAAGCCTTTTCATTGTTAAGTCCACCCAAGGTAGACGACACCAAATCATCATCATCGGGCATTGCATCAATCGCTGCCAATGCATCTGCAATGCTTCTTACTTTCAGTGCATACTCATTGATAGACATCTTTCCTTTCTTCAATGTATTCAACTCTTGCTTGAGTTGAATCTTTCGTGCCTTTGTATTTACAGAAAACATACTTTCAAGTATGGTCCAAGCTGCATATGCATTCTCTGCATTTCTAATGTGTCCCAACATGTTATTGTCAATTACTGCAGACAACCAATACATGACCTTCTTGTCTTTTGCATTCCATTCCTTTCGTGCCTTTGTCTCTTCTACAGTTGGAGGATCACTCACCTCCGGCTCCTTTTCTTCACCTGAAACGAACTCGTAGAGGCCTTTTCCAATAAGGAAGTTCGTGACACGAAACTTCCATGATGGGTAGTTGTTCTTGTCGAGCTTCTCAATGATGGGGCTTCCACTGTTCTCTGCCATTATCACAAAACTAATACCAAACAGCAAGCAAATCTTCTGCAACCCTTGACCTGTAGTGCACAGCAATACACCAGACAGCCTTTTTTACTGTCTGCTCAACAATACATGCAATCTGCAACCTTTTTGCAGATAAACCTTGTGTTTACTCACTGGTAAACACCTTTGAACTTACAGATCTGAAATCTGTAACCTGCGCACCCACGTTCGGTCAATACAGTCGAAGTCACAGTGTATCCCGAAACTGCTGTCCGCAACCTTGCGGCTCTAAAACGGGCCCTGAAACGGCCTCAAATGCCCAAAATCTCTGCGGGAAAGCCCTAAAGGGCCGATTTGTAGAATATACAGCGCTCTTCGCGCACACCAAATCTCACTGCAATCTGAGATTTTTGCTCTGCCTTGCTTCCGGTGCCTCCACAGGCACTACCCAAGAGAAAGAGTGGAAGGATGGGAGAGCTTCTTACCCGTGGCTTGCTTGCTCGAACCTTGCTTCTTCTCCTTTGCTTCAACCTTTGAAATCAGCCTCTCTCAGTGGTGCGGCTCTGATACCATGTCAAGAATCGCGTGGTGGAGGGGGTTGCTCAAGATGCTGCGCCGAACACACACAGAATGCACAAGGAGAAGCTCACTCAAGAGACAAGAAGAGAGATGGAGGCCAAAACGTTTTCTTGCTGATTTCTTCTTCTTCTTCCACACACTTTACAATGTACACAAAGTATAGATAAGATACAACATAAAAGGAAAGTGGCCTACTAAGTCAAACAATGCATAACCGACTACACTAGTCGACTGGCGCTATAACTATGCCAGCTGTAAATAGGTGTAACAACCTGAATATAATAAGTAATGAGTCAGTGGCCATGTGAGAGTCATAATGACCACCGACGTGCTAAGTGTAGACGTGTGGACCCATCTAACCAGGCGGTCCATCATCCATGTCCACATGTGTTGAGCTTGCCATCTCAACATCAGTGAGATTGACAGCTTATTTTTCTTGGTATCTAGCATACATGCATAGGCATTTCCATAATGATCAAAAGGCCATTCCAAAGCTTTGTATGAATGTCAATGTGAACATTGATTCCCAACAGTTGGATGTCCTATATTTTCATGCCCTATGTCTACCTAGCAAATACCTTATTTTGCTAAAAAGGATGTGCTACCTGCAGTTCTTTCAAAATCCTCCAAAGACATTTGTAGATGAGTCCTTTTCCATGGATCATTTTCGAAACCACCAAGCCTTCAAAAGGGATCACCTTCATTGATGCCTTTGCAATGTATTTTGGATTATTCTTAATGAGATATATCTCTCTTTTTGGAGGTGTCATTCAAATGGTTGTGTTAGTGTTTGTGTGTGTTGTAATAATTGTATGTGATGAGTTCATGCTGGTTGAATAATTTGTTCAAGAGCTCTTTTCAAGCTATTGATGGTGGATGGAACACCTATGGTGGAAAGCTGAAGAAAAAGCTCTCATATCCTTTATAAATTTGTTATGATTTTTAAATGATTATCAGATGAGTTAATGAATAACAAAGTTTTTCTTTGGTAGTAATTTTCTATCAGATATAGGTGATAAGTTGGGGTCCTGGTTTGGAAAGATTATTGAAGATCCTACGGAAGATAAAATTGAGCTCTTTAATGAACTTATATTCTTCTTTTCCTTAGTTCGCGAGGACGCTTCCTTTCTAAGTGTGGGGATATGTTGAGAGTGGAAAAAGACTGAATTTTTTATTGATTTTTGTTATTTTTGAGGTCTGAATGATTAATTTTTGATGGTATTAGAGTGATGTATGGTTGTTAATGGAAGTATTTGAGAGTGTTTTGGGTTATATTGATTATGTTTTGGAAGTTCATGATGATTTTCAGTGGAGATATGAGGCTCTGTGATGTTCTAATAGGTTATGTTGAGGTTCTGATTGGTTCTGTATACCTTCTGTATAGCTTCTATTTTATTCTAATTTTCTTCTGTATGAAGCATGGATTGATGATTGATGAAGATTGAGATCTTTTGGAAGCAGCTTATTGAATAGTTTTTGATAGTTGGGAATGGTTTGAGTATGAGTTATGAGGTTCTGATGACCTTCTGTAACCCTCTATAGACCTTCTGTAGAGCCTCTGTCTCTGCTCTGTAACTGTATTGTAGCTGCTCTGGTACTGTACTGCAACTGTTCTGTAGACCTTCTGTAAGTGTTTTATAGAATGCATGTGTGACTTTGGGAAAGTTTTCTAAATTTTGGAAAGGCTAAATCTAAGTTCAAAAGAGCTAAAACAAATGGAAGAAGCAGTTGCTGAAGACTGAAGAGAAGATTGAGTGACAGTGACAGTAGTGAGTTGTGAAAAGACACTGTAGTGGCTCTGGTGCCTCTTCATATCAAAAATACATCTTGGAAGGTGCATCCACGACCTAAGAAGGATTATTGAGAGTTATTATGAGAGTATTGGAGTGAGGATATGATGTACTATTGAGAGAGAGAGAGAGAGAGCCAGAGATAGTCAATTCTATCAAAACAGTGTAATTGTATGAGAGAGATTTTCTTGTAGTTTTGCAAGCTAGATAGCCAGCCATATGTCAGTCTTCCTCTTTGCTGAGGCCACATGTAGTCTTGAGACCCCGTTGAACGAGTGTCCGGGATGTTGGAAAAGTTTTCTAACTTTTGACATACATTCTACAGAACACTTACAGAAGGTCTACAGAATAGTTATAATACAATACTAGAGCAACTACAGTACAGTTACAAAGCAGAGACAGAGGCTCTACAGAAGGTCTACAGAGGGTTACAGAAGGTCATCAGAATCTCATAACTCATACTCAAACCATTCCAAACTATCAAAAACTATTCAATAAGCTTCCAAAATATCTCAATCTTCATCAATCATCAATCCATGCTTCATATAGAAGATAATCAAAACAAAACAAAAGCTATACAAAAGGTATATAGAACCAATCAGAACCTCAACAAAACCTATCAGAACATCACAGAGCCTCATATCTCCACTGAAAATCATCATGAACTTCCAAAACATAATCAATATCATCCAAAACACTCTCAAATACTTCCATTAACAACCATACATCACTCTAAATCCATCAAAAATCAATCATTCAGACCTCAAAAACAACAAAAATCAGTCAAAAATTCAGTCTTTTTCCACTCTCAACATATACGTACATATACTTGGCAGCCAAACATCCTCAAGTAATCATAGGAGGGTTGCATGCCACTCCATGCCTTATGGGGTGTAATACTATCCAAGGTCAAGCACGGTGTCCTATTAACCAAATAGACTGCTGTCATAAGGGCCTCAGCCCAAAAGCCATATGACGACCCAGCTGTGGTAAGCATAGAAGCAACCTTTGCCTGTAAGGTCAGACACATGCCATGAGCTATCCCATAATACCGTGGGCACAAGAAATCAATGCCATACTACTGACAAGAGGTCCAAAAGCTGGGAGAGAGAGCATGACTCTCATAATCCATCTACAAGCACCAAGCATAACTACAACATCCTCAATCTGCACCAAGGGAAAAGCCCGGGGTAGCATGATCAACAAAGGTCACTAAGTACGATGCTCCACCAAGTGACTGGGAAGGCATAGGTCCATATAATGCACAATCGACAAGATCTAGAGGAGCATGCCTCATACGATCGCCATAAGCCAAGGGGGCTCTACAAGGACCAAGAGTACAATCAAGGCAAGCATCAAGATCTGTAAGTGACATAGGAGGCAGCAATGAGTCTGAATGAGACAAGATCTCCATCTCTTTGTGGTTCATATGGCCTAGGCGATAATGCCATGACAATGCATGTGGTATCCGAATAACTGCAACCATAGAATCTCCCACATGAGAGACATGCATTGGGTAATGAGAACCAACTCGAGAACCTCTGGCCAAAACCAAGCAACCATGACAGATCTTGCATGACCTATCCTGAAGAGAAACAGAGTGACCTGCATCATGCAACTGACTGACAGAAATCAGGCTCTTACTGAGCATGGAAACATGTAGAACATCCCTGAGCATAAGAGAAGTCCCATTAGGCAAAGCTAGGTGTATGTTCCCTGTACCAACAATAGCATAAGTCTGCTCAAGGCCCAAATCAATACATCCATCAACCTCCCTGTAAGAAGAGAACCATACTCTATGAGGGGTAACATGACAAGATGCCATAGAGTCGAAAAGCCAATCAAAGGCATGGGCCTGATCATTAAGTATATAAGCTGTAGGAAAACTAGATGACAAGAGGACATGCTCAACTGCATCATCATGGGTAACTGCATGTACTTCACCACTAGAAAGAGTGGTAATACCTCTGCTACATCGTTGACTCTCTGCTCATGTCGAGTCCGTCTCTGTCTGTGCTGCTCTCTAATCCGTCTAAAGCATTTTCTTTGAACATGCCCAGGCTTCCTACAATGGAAGCAAACAACATCTAAAGTAGAAGAACCTGTAGAAGATGACAAGGAATCCAAGTCATCATGAATAGGGCTATCCATAGCATCCACGGAGCTCGAGCAGTCGAGGGTTGTCCCAACATAGGGAACCTTCTCATAAAGACAATCATCTGCTAGTACATTAGTGGTAGAAGCATGCTGCAAATGCTCATGAAACCTCAATAATTTGGGTTAAGAAGCTGTGGGCAAGGTCAGAAATATATTAGAGATGTAGAAGGGTGTCAAAAAGAACCAGTTCAATTGTGAAACTTCTAAAATTTGAAGAGAGAGATAATCAAGAAGTTTAGTGGAAATATATTGTGAAGAGAGGTTGAGCAAGAGGGAGAGAAAACACATTGAAAAATGGGCATCGTCATGGAAGGAGAATGTTGATGATTCAATGCAGCAAATGATAGAGATTTTCTCATCTATGAGAAGTAAATGAGAACTTCTTCTCTCTTCTTTCATCTCATCTCGTTCTTGAAGACTATTACATAGTGGAGAGAGAGAGAGAGAGAGAGAGAGAGAGAGAGAGAGAGAGAGAGAGAGAGAGAGAGAGAGAGAGAGAGAGAGAGAGAGAGAGAGAGAGAGAGAGAGAGAGAGATTTTCAACAAAAATTATGGGCAGATTAGCAGAGATATTGGTGAAGAACGAAGGAGATTAAGGAGTTTCATGATTATTGAGTCCAAAGGAAGGGGAGAATCAACCATCAACATTGTCAAATATGGCTAAAGATCTTTCTTTCTTTTATTAACCAGGTATTTTCGTTTTCAATGAAAAGTGAAGCGAAATGGATAGTTTGAATGAAATTGGTATTAAAAGCATTTTTCTTTTGATCTCTGAGTTTAAATCAATAAGATAGAGTTTAGTTATTGTATCATGTGAATCAAAAATGATAGAAAATAGGTTTAAAACTATATTTTAGGCTCTAATTAGTAGATATTAAGATATTTGAGAATATTTTATGAAAAATAAATTTAAAAAGAGTTAAATTATAATGAAATGCATCTAATAATGAAATCTCATCTTTAAATAAAAAATATTGAGAGATGTAACCATTTTAATTGTTAAAATGATAATTTGTTGTCATAACTAGTGATACTTAAGAAAATTAGGAAGATATTCATGGGATGATCTATTGGAAAAGAATTGAAATATGATAAGGGCAATTAACTATAAAATTCTAAACACTATGGATCTCTATATTTGAAGATATCTAACTTTTAAGGATTGAAATGATAGTTTTAGTGTTTTAGTGTATAATTAGTGAATATTAGGAGAAAATAATGTTATTTAATGATGAAAATTGTTATGCAAGAGGAATTTGGATCAATGGTTAAGAGGGTTTGAATTTTTGGATCCGAGAGTAATTATAATAAATATGCTTTAGATAACAATAAAGAAAAATTAATAAGTTGAGATAAAGAAGGAAGTTGTCAAAAAAAATTTAAGAGATTATAGTTTACTTTTTTCAAACAGTATGTTGCTAAACTTTTGTGATTAATGGAATTTATTAGAGGATACTTCCTTTGTAAAATGAAGTTGAGGGTAAAAATAATAATTGGTGAATATTAAATTTTTTATCAAAGTATTAATAAAATTAAAGAGTGCATTAGCACTTTTATGATATATATTTTCTCTAATTGAAATATGGAGAGAATTAGAACTTAAATTGTTGATAGTTTTAGTTCAAAATGAAAAAGTTAACATGTGAAATTATAGAATTTTGAGAGATTAAAGTAAGCATGTTGAACTAAATTAAGGTTAGACTATATACGTGTGATGGAGCTATTGTTTATATGATTAATTAGATATCAGTAAGACTTCTTTAGTCCACTTATAATCCTTAATGAGCACAATGGCTTTGCACATAGTCATTTTGCCTATTTATCCAAGGGTCTCTTAAGGGGCTATCATTTTTTGGTATGTGTACCGAGAGGGGCAAGTGAGTTAATTAAGGAGAAGAGGAGGTGGTCTAGGCTATTTTAGTAACTTAAAAATAATTCAAAGGAATTAACTTGTTAATGGGTGAAGAAGTTACATTAAGAAGGAATAGAAACAAGGGACGATACCTAAGATCTTCCAATTATCTAAACTAAACATATTCCGAAGTTCAACATCCCTAAAGGGGTTCAAATAATAGACCACCACAAGCATGGAAAGAGCAACATATAAGGAGTCTTCTTTGAGAGATGACAAGAAGCTATAGAGCTTAGGATTAGAACTTTACACCTATTTGACCTATCCACATGAGACTTACTTGGTTGTTTTGAGACTTAACGAAAGAATTATCAATATAAGCAAATGAGATTTTGATGAGCCATTATAAAGAACTTTCATATGAGGCTTCTTTCTCAAATTGCCATAGGATATTCAACGAATTATCATAGATAAGGCAAGGGACACCGATGGACGAGCACAAATACTTTGGACCCCATTTATGGGTCGATGTCAAAAAACTATGCACTTGGAATTGGATGTCCCAAGATGAAGCAAAGGGGCTTTTGTTATTAGCATCACACTTTAAGTTGGTTGACGAAATCCAACTTAACATCATTAGTGTGAAACACCATTATAACTAGTTTTATAAAGAAATGTATAAGTCTTTTAGAAGAATAGATTGGGCTCATGTGTCTCCATGGGTAGCAATTACTAAGGGCATGAAATTTACATTTGATACAAAGGAAGTGAGGGAAGTGGCAGAGATATTAGGTTTAGTAGAAAAGCTCAATGATGAGATACCCTATGGGGCTGAAGATAAGGAACTAGCTAACATCCTTCAAAAGTTGAGTCTATTCAAACAAGGGCTCCTACAATAAAGGGTGAGGGAGGATGTGCAAGATAGAGAAAGCCGCCAAGTCACAAGAGTGAATGAGTGAAAGCTAGAAGTTAGCACTAGACAAGAGAGTAAGAAGAAGATTGGAAAAGAGAACTGAGCGAATAGTGGAACTCTTAGAAAAATTGAACATTGAGCTACAAAACACCTTGCAAGGTGGGCTTCATTTGTTATTAGAAATTGAAAAAGTCACTGGAGAGACGTCTTCTATTGAAACTAAGTCAAATTACATTTGGGAGAGACAAGAAGGAAGCTTCGAGGGAGCGAGTGGTACCAATAAGGGTAGCTTAAAGAAGGGGTTAGTTGCTAGTGAGAAGAAAGTAAAATATATTTAAAAAAGAGTATAAAAAAATGATGATTTCGTGGGTTGTTTTGATAACGTTCGCACTAAAACGCTAGGAATAGGACAAAAGAAACCCCCATTGATCATATGGTAGAGGACAATAATATAGATAGTCTTTAAGAATATTTGGGTCTTAGTAGATTAGTTACTCACCCAAAAGAGTAGGTTCCAATGTTTGAAGATTTAGAGGAAGTACTAAGAGTGCTACATATGGTTATGAGAGCGCTTGTGCAACTTACAAATTTCACACAATATTTTGGCCATTGGGATGACGATCTTGACATGTATGTACAGTAGTTTGAAGTGGCATGCATAGTGAATGAGATCATTGATGGCAATCAAAAACTTCACACATTCCTAGCAACTTTGAAGGACGAAGCAATCTTGTAGTACAGTAACCTTCATGTTTCCACAAGGGTGACTTATGCAATGTTAAGAGAGGCTTTCTTAAGTGAGTTTAGGTGCCAAGGATTTCAAGACTGTTTAGGTTTAGAGTTCGACTATCTATCACAAAACCTAGGAGAAACCATGGAGCATTACATCAAAAAGATGGAGACATTAACTAGGAAAAGGAGACAAAATGCTCCTTTAGAGGATATGCAAAAATAGAAATGTATTAAGGGATTGTAGAAAACTATCAGGAAACATGTAAGCCTTAAGGGACCAGCTAATTTAGTAGATCTAAAGATAGAAGCATGGTGGTGGGAGGAAGTGTAATTAGGACAGTTGAGGAAGAAGGGGTTATACATTAACCTTGGATTAGTTCCCTCAAATATGTTGCCATCTATGGTAGCTAGCATGCAATATATAGGAGTTCTAGTAGCTCCTCAAGCTGCATATATGACAAGTGCAAGAGTGACAACATCATCAATGCCATATTCAGGATAAAATCGGTATCTAGTACCCTCCAATATATCCACCTCCATTGATAGTCATCATTGCATCTACATGGCAGAATCTATATGAGTCTAAGGTGGCTGAAGTGATAGCCAAAACTTTGGTAGACATGAGGAAAGAGATTTTCGCTTATGTAAACCCCCATGTGAAGGGAGCCTATAATGTTAGCTAGCTTGCTAATACAATAGTACCAACCCTAGTTTATGGTCAAAGGAATCCCACACCACCAAGATCCAACACATGGTGTGAGAAATATCATTGTTTTGGTCATTTAGCAATGAAATACCCCACACTGAGTAGAGTGGTTCCTGATCAACCAAGAATTCTTTTTTGCGGGTATTTCTTAATAAGAAATCATGTGGAGGATTAATGTCAGGTTAAGTAAACTCACTTATGACAGGAAGCAGCCTAAATGCAAACAAATTATAATTATATCAGTAGTCAAAATGTGACATATCCGATAGGACCCAGAATAGGCCCTTGATGCTAAGAGGCATATCAACCCAAGGGACACCTCCAATGCCAAAGAATCAAGGACATGTAGGATATTCTAGAAATGAGAGGAGACCCTCACCGTATAGAAAACCTAACTTCAAAAGGAATAATAATGCAAAAACAAGTGTAGTTTATTGGAGATGTGAGCAACTTGGACATGTGTCTAGATTTTGCTCCAATGAACAAAAGTGGAAGGATTATATCCCTTTCTGTGCCAAGTGCGGCCGTGAGGATCATTATGAAAAGGATTGTATAGGGGATGAAACATCTTTACAAAGCCAAGATAAGGGTAAAGGCATTGCTGATTTGGCTACAAACCCTATAAACCTAGTAGAAATTATAGAGGATGAGGAGGCAAGATCAATTAAGAGAATGCGTGTTATCTTTAACTCAAATGTAATGATTGGGGCAATCACACATTCACAATCAAATCCATCAATTATTTTACAAAAGGAACAGGGTCTGGGGCTAAATGAACCTAATAGTGCAAAGATTGGAACTCCAAAGTAGGAGAGACTCTTAGCAAAACACTTAGAAGATCATGATATAGAAAAAGAAGCAATATATTTGCCACCTAATTTGAAAGATCAACATGTTTTGCCTATTCCTTTAAATTGTCCAAAGATTAAGGAGGGAGTGGCTCCATTTCCTCAAAGATTGAGAGGATTAAACGTAGCTAAACGATAATGACAATGATAAAGGAAAACCTTTTGATGTATGGGATGAATTGAAAAGTTTATAATTGTCTATTAACTCATAGAAGAGAGTTATATCGTAGACTAGTGCGGTAAAGGGCTAAAAGGAGCATATCTGTTTGTCAATAAGTGTGAACCCACTAGGAAGGGACAATGAATGTGTCATGACCAAGAATGGACTACGTGGGTTTAGTCTAGCTGTAGAATCATTGGCATATCCTCACATTGATCACCTAATATCCCAATGATCAATATCATACCACATCACCAAAGTGAGTAGTGGATGTTAGCTCATGTAGAACTTGCGATCTCAACAGACTAATTGTGCCACCTCATTTATTCTCAGTGGGTTCACACTTTGTGATCCCATGTACATATGTTATAGAGTACTTTCATATTAGCATTTTATCATGTTTTAGACTAAGTTCTTTTGTATGGAAGAGGAAGAAAGAAAAAAACAAAGAAGATTTCAACCCTACTTCTCTATATACTCAAGTCTCCATTGTGTGTATGTGCTCTTGGTTGCTTCACCTCTCTGTCCTCTTGTTTGTTTACATTGTTGGGTACTGATCCTCAAATGTATATACTTAATTTGGATCTTGAAAATGTACATTTATTGTTGTATTCTTGTGGAATCCTTCTATCCTAGGTTTAAAAGCTCTCCATAGTACATGGTTTTGTTTCAAAATATCCCTATTAAAATTGAAATGTCTAGAGGCCTCCATATTCTAACTTTTTCAAGTCATCGAACTTAGTCCTTTAAGAAGATACCATTAGAAACTCCTCCTCAACATGTGGGTGGAGAATCCCAAATGTACCAAGCTCTATGGGAGTTGGTAGTACAACACCACTTCTTGATTACACTCATATGCAACTCCACTTCTTGATCTTGAAACTACTTCTATGCATCCTTACAACCTTTGACTTTATCAATTTTGTGTAGGTTATATTCTGGATCAAACTTGCAGTTGATGTTTTGGATCAAAGTATCTCTTATTTGTGGGCTTTCAAGTGTTTTTGTTTTTAGTATAGTTGTAGAAAATTTCGCTTCAATAAAAGGTTTTCAAGGGTCAACATTACCATACTTTCACTTTTGAATTGACATTGATATCTTATCTCTTTGACTTCTACTAATGGTTTGCTCTCCCAGTAAAGGAACCATATACCATTGAAGGTCCTAGGAGGCTAATTCCTACCCTTTTGTTTTGAGAACTTGTCATTACATTCAAGGCAATGGATCCATAATACTCATCTAGGGACTCAATTTAAAAAGGTTCAAGGGTCCTAAGGGCACATTTTCTTTCTATTAGAAGCTTTTCCCTTTGGGAATTTTTTATAGAAGCATGTGGGGCCACAATTTGGATGTCATTGATCTAAACTATATTTTGTATTTGCCTCTTGCTTCTATAATAAAAAATGAGATGATACACATTCCTAAAATTGACCATAGTTCCAACAAGAAAGATCTTCTCTAAAATCAATCATTCCACCATCTTGTCCTCATTCGAGTACCATCACTAGAACTCCTGTGTAGTCTATAAGGACGACATTGCCCTCTTCATTGTAAGTGGAATATTAGTTCATGTAAGCTTCATCTTCTTGTCATTTGTCCAAATAGTGGGCTAGAAGATCCCTTGACATGTGTATAGTTGTTTAGTCATTAGGTGTAGCTAATGATAATGGCCCTCCTCTTCCATAGGGTAGCCCTTAATTGGCTAAATAAGGATTATTTGCCTAGGGATTGAAAAAGAGTAGCCTTATTGGGGCTCAACATTTGGCTACTTAATGGTAGTGTAGATTCTTCCTCTACCCTCTTATTGTAGCCATAATATATATAGTGGATATTAAGTTTTTAGTTCATCTTAGTTTTGAGGCTTTTGGTGAGACCTTGATTGGTTCTTATGATAGGTTTGCTACTTCTTCAGTCAAAATTTTGATGCCCTTTTCAATGTGTAGAATGTCATTTGATTTTGTCATGTTTTTCTTTACCTCAATAGGTCATCAATTCTAGTAGCTTTTTGAAAACCTCATTAAGATAAAAATAGTCCAAGCTTGAGTTTCTGTAAGAAGCTGGGAATAGTTAGAATGCTAATAATATGCCATGTCACATTGACACTGGTATATAAGGAGAGAAGTTGTAATTTTTCACATCTTTTGACAAATCAATACATTTACAATCTTTCTCTCCCTTCTTGCTCTAAGCTTCCATGGCTTCTTCATCTTTCTTGTCTTTCTCTCTCCAATTCTAGTCTTTCTCTCTCCTCATCACTCTATTTCTCTCTCTTCCTGCAGTCTTTCTCTCTCCTCTTTCTCTCTCCCTAGTTCTCTCTCTGACAAGTGGTATCAGAGCTTCAGTCTTTGATCCATTATTTTCTTCCATTTTCACACCTATTTTCCTATTTCAAAACCAATTTCAGACAAAAATGGTACAAGACAGTGACTAGTGGAGTGCTGCAGGACAACTACAGTTAGCAAATGACTACATCTGGAGATATCCAAGGTCAGATATGGCGGGTAAAGTCTTAAATGGCTGGACGTCATCAAACTTCATGCAAAAATGGAGGTAACTAGGGTAAAGAATGGTTAACCGGGCTTAGTTACAGACTAAACTACAGTTACTTTTCAAAAGAGAGCTTCTCTTCTCTCTCCTTCAAGCTTTTGGCTGAAGCTTTCATGGTGGATGTCAAGAAAGTCTCAAATATCTCTCTCTATTGAACTTATCTCTTTGTCAAAGCATGGGGCAAAGAATCTTTGTTGCATGAGCTACAGGAGGATTACCAATCTTGATCATTGCTGAGGAGTATCAGCCCTGGAACATCCCGAAAAATGCGCCGAAAAATGCACTGAATTCCCTGGTCTCTACTCCCTGCTCAGCTTGCTCCACAACCTCAGCCATTGACCACAGCTCTTGAAGGCTTCATCAAGCACTGATTGGCAACAATCTTCAGCCTCTGAAGCATTCTGATCAGTCATTCCTCTGTTCAAACCCTAATACACAACAGGGCAGCCATAGCCACAGACATGGAAGCTCAAATTTCTCAAAATTTTGGACTTTCCCAACCTTCAAGGCTTCTCTAAAGCTGAATACAAGCTGGATAGACTTCAAGATTGAAGATATTGAAGAGATTTCAGCCCGTGCATGTCAATGAAGCTCAAATGGAGGGATTATTTTGGGGCTTTTCATCAAGGAGCTTGAATCTTTGAAGATCAAGTGTTCAAGCAAGGCTGGAGTATTGATCCTTCAAGGATTTCATCATATTGAAGCATGTATGGACTGATTTCATGGAGATTTCAAGCTTTATGTTGGATTTATGGTGGATTATGAAGAACTCTTGCATCAACCGGGTTAAAGCTGATATCCATCATCATTTTCAAGCTTAATGGAGGTATTTTCTTTTGCTAATCTCTAAAATCTCTCAATAATCCTATTGCTAATGGCTTTTCCACTTGTTGATGAGAGGTTATTGATCAATTAATTCACTGGATTGATCAATAGATCAGAGAATAGTATTAATTTTCTTCAATCTCAGCCTATTTCATTGAATTCCTTTTGATTCAAAACCATTACTCATCATAGGTAACATTTGATCAGCTTGATGCATAACCTTGGTCTGTTTTATTGAAATTTTTCACACCCAAGCTAAAATATTGTAAAAGGGTAAGTACTAGCAATCAGTGAGTCACTGAATTGCATAGGTAAACCCTTCTCTCATCTCAAAGTTCTCTTATCTCAATCAATTGCATCTCATGAAAGGCTGAATGAATATTTTTGGAATTGCATATCATGCTGATTGCTTAGCACACTAGCCTCTGCCATGTTGATATTCCCACCGACGAAAAAGGTGGATGCCGGGGGAGATAGTGGGACAAAAGAGAGGTGACTCTCCCTCACTATCGAAGATCCCGAAGGGGTGCAACCAACCGACCCGGGGGGAACTTTGCCCACCTCCCGGTGATTCGGAGCCCATGTAGGGAGCCCGTCCTGCAGTTTTATCCCTCACACAGGTACAACGAGTGGAGAATTGAATATTGAAGACTTTCCAATGACTCAAGTACCTACTGGATTAAAACAGGGTAAAACATGGCATTTTCAGATTACCCACAGGGTATTTACAGGTGGATACAGGTACACCCTTTGGTACTGAAGCACAGGTGCAGGTACTATAGGGTACCCACAGGTCCTATATACCCCTTTGTAGGGTTTGGTAGCCATTTGAGGTTACTTTCTTGCATTACAAGGTCAAAACAGGGCACTTACAGGTCTAAACAGGGTGCAGGACTGGACAGTTCAAACTCTGAAATTCAATTACAGAATTTTCTGTCCTAAACCTGTTATAGTGTGCTATAGCTCATCTCGAAGAGGGTATTATTAGCTTCAATTCGCACAAAAAAAATTTGCAATCGGAGTTTTCTAGCCAAAGTTATAGCCGTTTTACTGACAGGGGGTACTGCAGGACTGCACTAGTATGGTAGGACATAAAGGCAAAAATAAGGTCCAGGAGGATTATGCACAGCAAATCAGGGATTCCATGATGGAAAGTACACTTCAAGAGAACCCTGAAGAGTTTCAACAACAAGGAGAAATTAGTATACTCAATGATACTTTGTGTGCCCATGAACTAAGGCATAGAGAGCGACATGAGGCCATGCTGTCAAGAATGGATCAGATGGTTCAATCTACTGATCAGACCAAGGCTTCTATTGATAGATTGGTAATGTCCAACGACCTACTCATGGCACAAATCTCTAAACTTTTACAATTACAAGTTGCATCAAAAGAAGCTAATGAGAAGGCCTGTTCAAATACTGACCCTTCAGTCCCACTTCAGCCATCCAACCAAAATGGTCATGGAGATGGAATCATTGGAAGAAGAGGTATTCCAAATAGTTAGTATGAAGTGGGAGAAGCTTCACAAAGGCATGATGACTATTTGGGCAGCTTGAACGGATCCAATACTCAAGCTTTTGGATTGCATACTCAGCATTCTAAGGGTGCTTTACCAACAGGAAGATTACATGGTAATTCTTAGCCACCTGTTGGAAGATATCAGTCTCAATTTGGAGGTTCTGTACTTGGAAATTCTGATCAGCCAGTTTTGGGACAGCAACCCTTCCATGATAGAGAATTCAAGGACAAAATTGTTTTATCCAAATTCAATGGCCAGTCATCTTCACCATCAGAATTAGAGGAATGGACCTCTAAGATGGAGTCTTATTTTGACATATTTCCTAAAACTGATGTTATGAAGATACACTTTGCCTCCTTGCACTTAGAAGGATTTTCCCACACTTGGTGGAGGTATATCAAGAAAGAGAATGTACTTATTGAGAATTGGGAAGCTTTCAAGGCACTTATGGCTGAAGTCTCTGTTTCACCTCTTGAAAAAGAGAAGTTAGAACGAAGATGGTATGGTTTGGAACAAAGGGGCCTAAGTGTAAGAGAATATACAAACCAATTCCTCAACTTGACCATGTATGTGGAAAACATCAGTGATGAGGCCAAGTTACACAAGTTCATGTATGGTTTAGAACCATCCTTGTCAGCTGATGTTATGGCACAGAATCCTACTTCACTTTTCAAGGCTATTGAGCTTGCAGAGCGCTATGGAAGGAAGTATAGGAAAGAGTCTTCATTTCAGCCAAGTTATGGACAACCAAGGACTGTTTTAAAGCAAGGGCAAGTTGGTAACAATTATGGCAGCAATCATATGCCTAGTGGGAGCTTACGGATACCAACTTATCCTCCATTTAATGCTTCTAGGCTTCAAAGCAATTTCAGGACATCAAACAGTCCAAAGGTTGAATTTAAGCAAGGTGACAATAAGCCTAAGTCTACTTCAGCCAATACAAATTCCAGAAATATTCCCATGGATCTTTACAAGGAAAGAAAGGACAAATGCTTATGCTTCAAGTGTGGAGAAAAGTATACTCTTGACCATGCTTCAAAGTATGTATACAAAAATGCCAAGCCAAAAATTCAGAGTATGCTAGTTCTTGAGGACTTTGAAAATGATATAGATGAAGTTAATGCAGTCATAATCAATGCTGAAAATGAAGATTTCGAGGATGATGGTGGACAGGAGTACTTCTATGATCCATCTGACTCTTTTCCTTTTGATCCAGGCGGTGATATCCCATTTGATCATGGTTGATTTTGTAATGAGTTGCCTGCTGCCACTAATTGTTCTATCTCTATGGATGCTTGGACGAGATCTAAGAGCCCTAATACACTTCGTATGAAGGGAAGCATATGTGGAAAGCCAGTGTTCATCCTGATAGATAGTGGTAGTACTCACAGTTTTGTCAATAAATCTATTATGTACAAGTTGAATTGTGTTCCCACCAACTTACAGCAGCCCATTCGAGTACAAGTGGCTAATGGTGAAGAGGAAACCAGTACGCAGATTTGCCCATAGGTTTCTTTGTAGATGGCTGAAAATTTTGAAGTCAAAGTAAACCTGATCACTTTGGAAATGGGGCCCATAGATATTGTACTTGGTTGTGATTGGTTGATGACCTTAGGCAGGATTACTATGGATTTCTCACAGTTATATATGGAGTTTTTCTCCAATGGACAGCTCATCCGTTTACAGGGGATCCCTAGTAGATCTAATTTTCAGCTTATCACCATTCAACAACTCAAGAAAGAGTACAAAAAGCGCTCACAGATATTTGTATTGCATTTGAACAAAGAAACACAAGATCAGCCCAATAATTTAGCAAACCATCCAGCCTTGACAGCTCTTCTTGAGGAGTATAGAGATTTATTTGAAGTACCTACTTCATTACCTCCTAAGAGAGCGGTGGACCACCCCATTGATTTGGAATCCAACTCAAAGACAATCAATAAGCCACCTTACAGATTATCAAAATGTGAACGAGAGGAAGTAGCCAAGCAAATCAAAGAGCTTCTTGAAATGGGATTTATTGAACCCAGTTCTTCATCGTATGCATCCCCAGTCTTGTTAGTCAAAAAGAAAGATGGATCTTTCAGAATGTGCATTGACTACAGGGATCTCAATAAGATAACAGTGAAGAACAGGTATCCTATACCCAGGATAGATGATTTGCTTGATGAGCTTAAGGGGGCTCGATTCTTCACGAAGATTGATTTGAGATCAGGGTATCATCAGATTCGCATGAGAGAGGGTGATGAGGTCAAGACTGCTTTTAGAACTGATCGTGGGCTCTACCATTTCTTGGTGATGCCATTCGGCCTTACAAACGCTCCAGCTATCTTTCAAAGCTTGATGAATAAGATTCTGCAACCTTTCCTCTTTCAGTTTGTCTTGGTGTTCTTTGACGACATTTTGATCTACAGCAAGACTTTTCAGGATCATTTGTCGCATATGAGAAAGGTTTTTGATGTGTTGAGACATCATAGGCTTTTTGCTAAGGAGAAGAAGTGTTCTTTCATGCAGACTGAAGTGGAATACTTGGGACATATAGTCAGTGAAAAAGGAATACAGGCTGATCCCAGGAAGGTGCAATGCATAAAAGATTGGCCAATGCCTACTACTACTACCTCTCTTAGAGGATTTCTTGGTCTATCTTCATTCTATCGCAAATTTATAAAGCATTATGCGGCAATTGCAGCCCCTTTAACTGACAGGTTGAAGAAAGAGGCTTTCTTTTGGGATGCTCTTGCAGATAGCAGCTTCAACCAGTTAAAGGAATTAATTACCTCTGCTCCTATTCTTGTATGCCCGGATTTCTCTAAAGAGTTTACTATACAGTGTGATGCTAGTGGCCATGGCATTGGGGCTATTTTGCTTCAGGAGCATGGAGTAATTGCATTTGAAAGCCGTAAGCTTACTGATAAGGAGATAGCCATGAATGTTTATGACCAGGAAATGTTGGCTATTCTGCATGCAATCAAGAAATGGCACCATTACTTATATGGCAGCCGATTCAGAGTACATAGTGATCATCGCGTACTCAAGTATTTCCTTACTCAGTCAAATCTAACTCCAAAGCAACGACGATGGGTAGCAACATTACAAAATTATGACTTTGACATCACTCATACAAGGGGCAAAGATAACATAGTGGCTGATTCTCTCTCTCGTATGTGGGCCTGCAAAGTATCAGCCATGACAGAATTACATAGTGATTGGATTGAAGAGCTACAAGAGGCATATCTCTTAGATGAGGAATTCAGCCAAATCTTTCATAAATTACAGCAAGGTCTTATGGAAGAAAACTTAAAAATGGTCTTATTTGGTGGAAGGGCAAGATTGTTATTCCCTCTACTTCTTCTTTCAAGCGAAAAATTATGGAGGAGTTGCATTCTTCGCCTTTAGCTGGACACTTGGGAGTTTTCAAGACTTATGACAGGATCAGCAAGAGCTTTTATTGGAAAGGACTGTGGAAATATGTCAAGGACTTCATTATGAAGTGTATGCCTTGTTAGCAAAATAAGGATAGCACCCATAAGCCAGGAGGTTTGTTGCAGTCATTGCCTATTCCTACGGGTAAATGGACTCATATTACTATGGCTTTGCTCAAGGCTTAAATTTGTTGGTCACGAAAACGGAACCAAAATGTGGAGGGTGCTCACACTCAACTACCAAGACCCACGGACTGCTTATTGTTTCAGGCATTTCAAGTGAGCTCTAGTGGCTATCTCTCACCTAGCTAATGTGCCTTCAAATCTACGAGTGTAGTGAGCTTACCTCGATGCCAAAATTAGTTGTCTCCTCCCTCACACACACCGGAAGAGAAGCGTCGTCTTTCCCCCCCCCATACCTCCCTCCCTCATTATAAGAGGGCCAACATAGCCCTTCTCCCCCCCCCCCATCACCTGCATCGGCGCCCCCGGCTCCAGCAGCAACATCGCCCCCTCCTCCCTCGACGGTACATGCATCCCCCTCCATCATCGTTCGTCAGCACCGGCAGCCCCCTCGTGTCTGACACAGTGTCCCCCCTCCCCTCCGCTTGTGGTAGGGCAGTTGCACCCTCTTGGGCTCTCGGCAGAGAAACCCCCCTTGTGGCCATCATCTGAAAGCTCCCCCCCCCCCCCCCCCCCCATCGTGATCAAAGAGAAACTGAGTGAGAGAGAGAAGAAGGAGGAGAAGAAGAAGAGGGAGAGGGAGAGAGAGGAGAAGAAGAAGAAGGAGAAGAGGGAGAGAGAGAAGAAGAAGAAGAAGGAGAAGAAGAGGGAGAGAGCGAAGAAGAAGAAGAAGAAGAAGAAGAAGAAGAAGAAGAAGAAGAAGAAGAAGAAGAAGAAGAAGAAGAAGAGAGAGAGAAGAAGAAGAAGAAGAAGAGGGAGAAGAAGAAGGAGAAGAAGAGGGAGAGAGAGAAGAAGAAGAGGGAGAGAGGGAGGAGAAGAAGAGAGAGAAGAAGAAGAGAAGAAGGGAGAGAAAGAAGGAGAAGAAGAAGAGGAAGAGGGAGAGAGAGGAGAAGAAGAAGAAGGAGAAGAGGGGGAGAGAGGAGAAGAAGAAGAAGAAGAAGAAGAGGGAGAGAGAAGGAGAAGAAGAAGGAGAAGAAGAGGGAGAGGGAGGAGAAGAAGAAGAAGGAGAAGAAGAGGGAGAGAGAGGAGGAGACAAAGAAGGAGAAGAAGAGGAAGGGAGAGAAAGAAGGAGAATAAGAGAGAGAATGAGAGAGAATGAGAGAGAAAGAGAAGGTTCTAGAACCTTCTAAGGTCCCCTCCCCTCCTTAAGCCTTGTTCCTACTCATCCTTCCCCCTCACTTAAACTGCGGGATCATTGCCACTATTGTCAAGATTGTGGGAGAGAAGGAAGGAGTCTCACTTGTAGCTTTCTTGCTTGCACAATGGGGGAAGACACACAAGGGTGGAGGCTGAAAACAGTTTTCCTCTTCTTAGTTGTGTAAGCCAAAAGAACTCTAGTACAAAGAAATAGAAGAACCCTCTATATGGGTCTCAAACCAAACTCAACTAACTAAGGTGGCATACTAACTGAGCCACGAACTAGAGTAGATAAGGATAGCTATCATGTGGCTATTATTCATGGGCGGTGTACCAACCGCATCTGCAACTGACAAGTCGGTGACATAAATACACAATGGTCACCCTGGCGTATCACGAGTGGAGCTCGATATCTCAACACTCCCCCTCGAGCTCAATCCCAATTCCTGCACACCAAGCAGGTCTCTGAACTTGCGCAGCTTCTCTGCGCCCAATGCCTTCGTGAATATGTCAGCTACCTGATCCTCTATGCTGACATAAACTAGATCAATAAGACCTAGTAAAACCCTCTCTCGCACATAGTGATAATGCACCTCAATGTGCTTTGTTCTAGCATGATAGACTGGGTTATTTGCCAAGTGTATACTACTCATGTTGTCACAATAAATGACAACTGGCCCATCTGTAGACTGATGCATATCATAAAGTAGCTTATGCAACCAAGCTACCTCACATGCAGCCATTGCTGCACCCCTGTACTCAGCCTCTGTGCTCGACAAGGCAACTGTAGGCTGTTTCTTGCTGCTCCAAGTGACTGCAGCACTCCCAAAAGAGAATACATATCCACTGGTAGATCGTCTATCAGAAATACTACCAGCCCAATCAGCATCAGTGTATCCATGCAACTGTATCTGAACCCCAGTCTCATAAAATAGTCCATACTGCAATGTGGACTTCACATACCTAAGTATGCGTCTAGCCGCATCCAAATGTGGTTTCCTTGGAGCCTGCATAAACTGACTTACCAATCCAACAGCATAGTTCAAATCTGGCCTGGTAATAGTCATATAAATCAAACTTCCTACTATGCGTCTGTACATAGTAGGGTCTTCTAGAAGCTCACCTGCATCTGTGCTCAGCTTCACATTTTGCTCCAAAGGAACTGAAATAGGCTTACAGCCTGTCATCCCATATTTGGACAGCATGTCCAATCCATACTGCCTCTGCAAGAGCTGTATCCCACTTGGTGATCTAATCACCTCAATGCCCAAGAAATAACGCAGCTCTCCCAAATCCTTCATCTCAAACTTCTGCTTCAATAGCATTTTCACATGAAGGATATCTTCATCACTGTCACCTGTCATAATCAAATCATCAACATAAATGACAAGTAGCATAATACCTTTCTCTGTTTTTTTCACATAAAGTGAGAAATCTGCCTTGGAAATCTGAAAGCCAATAGTGACAAGATACTGTCCTATCTTGTCAGACCATGCTCTAGGTGCTTGCTTCAAGCCATACAAGGCTTTCTTCAACCTGCAAACAAACTCAGGATGAACAGCATGCACATAACCTGGTGGCTGCTCCATATAGACCTCTTCTTGCAAATCACCATGCAAGAAGGCATTCTTTACATCCATCTGATGTAAAGACCATCCCTTTGATGCAGCCATAGCAATGACTGCTCTTACGGTTGCCATCCTTGCAACCGGACTAAATGTTTCTTCATAGTCAATGCCATATGTTTGTGCATACCCCTTGACTACTAATCTTGCCTTGTATCTGTTCACAGAACCATCTGCATTGTGCTTCACCTTATAAACCCACTTACAGCCAATTGCATTCTTACCTTTAGGCAAAGGTACTAACTCCCATGTAGCATTTGCTTCCAAGGCATCCATTTCTTCATCCATGGCTTTCTCCCATTTTTCTTTTCCCATGGCTTGCTCAAAAGAAGTGGGTTTTGGTTCCTGTATCACCTTCACCATATATGCATAGGGAGTGGCTGTAAATCCATCATATTTCAGCCTATCCACAGGATACCTAGTTCTCGTAGACCTGCGCAAAGTAGGTTCACTCCCAGGTGCTCTCAAAACATCCCTAGTCTTCCTTACTCCAGGTGTAACAATAGAAGGAATACCCAACTCATCATCAATGCTGTGTTCTGAGCCACTGGATTCACCATCCACATAAGAGTGACCTGCATTCACATCAAACATGGGCTGATCAACCTTCTCTTTTCCTTTTTGTGATACCTGCATACCACTATCTGCATTGCTTTGAGAAGATTCTCCTGATCTCAATCTGCCTGTCCATGGCGAAGAATGTGAACCACTGCTAGAGGACGCTCCAGGTCCACTAATATTTTGTGACTGCTGCTGTGAATTCTGTGTAGCATTACCATTTTGTGCATCTACATCATCAATCACATTTACTGGTTTATACCAGCTACTCATCTCATCAAAAACAACATCTCTGCTCACTGTAAACTTACGAGTAGAAGGGTTATAGCATCTATACCCTTTTTGCTGCAGAGAGTAACCAATAAAGATGCACTTCTCAGCTTTTGGATCCAACTTGGATCTCAACTCATCTGGCACATGTACATAGGCAATGCAACCAAAAATTTTCAAATGAGAAATATCTGGTTTCCTACCAGTATACCTCTCCTCTGGAGTCATCCCATGTATTGCTGCAGTGGGAGTCCTGTTCATTATATAGACTGCTGTAGCAACTGCTTCAGCCCAATAAAAATTTGGCAAGTCTTTTTCATTGAGCATGGCACGAGATACCTCTCCAATATGCCTGTTTTTCCTTTCTGCAATTCCATTTTGTTGTGGGGTATAACTGCATGAATATTGCTGCTTTATGCCATGCTCCTGCAAGAACTTTGCAAACTCATTTGAGAGGTACTCTCCCCCTCCATCTGACCTCAGGCATTTTATTTGCAGACCTGTTTCTTTTTCAGCCATAGCTTTAAGGGTTTTGAAATGCCCAAAAACTTCACTTTTCTTTTTCATAAAATACACCCAAACTTTTCTGCTATAGTCATCAATAAAAGTGACAAAATAATGACAGCCTCCAAGAGATGCAGCTTTAGTAGTCCACACATCAGAGTGGATTAATTCCAATGGCTTCTTACTCTCTTGAACATGTCTAGGAAATGGTTTCCTTGCCTGTTTTCCAAACTGACAGGCTTCACATACCTTATGCATTTCTGCAACCTTGAATTTTGGCAAACCTGCAACAATATTTTGGGCCTGCATTGATTTAAGTCGCTGTACATTAACATGACCAATGCGTTTATGCCAGATATCAATATCTGCAACTACACCGGTCCCATGTGCAAACATTGCTGCACTCAATTCAGACATGTCTGCATCCAGTGTAAACATTCTGCCCTTCTTCTTTCCTTTTGCTATCAAGCGACCTTTATTTTTCATATCCTCAACAAAGCATCCATGAGGATTAAATCTAACCTGCAAGCCCTGCTCAACCATTTGACCGACAGAAACCAGATTCTTGGTGATATTCGGGACATGAAATACATCGGACAAGTATTTCTTTTTTCCATCCTGCATAGACAATGGAATTTTTCCAATCTGCACAATAGGATGTGCAGTATCATCACCAGTCTCCACAAATCCTGGTTTTTCCATTTCCCTTGCATCCTCCATCCATTCTGCATGACCTGTCATGTGGTTTGATGCACCTGAGTCAACATACCATACATCATTTCTTTCTTTTGCACTTGTCACAGAATTGTTCATGTGCTGCACCATGAACAAATGCTCATTTCTGTCATCACCCTGTCTACTAGAAGATGCATAATTCCCTTGTTGCAGTTTTCCATTCATGATGTCATTCTGCTTTTTATAGCAGTCTTTAGCCATATGACCCATTTTACCACAGTAGTAGCATTCAACATTACTGTTTGCATTTTGGCCTCTTTGCCATCCACCACGACCTCTTTGGCTCCCCCTGCCTCTAGAGTTACCACTTCCTCCTCCATAGGACTGGTTTTCTTGAGTTTGCTGCATATTCTGATTTCTGCCACGGCCTCCAAATCGGCCTCCTCTACCTTTGCCTCTACCTCTTCCAGCATTTGAGTAGAAGACAGCTTCTTTTGAAGTTCCTCCTGAAGAAGATGCACCACCATTTCTCTGCTCCTCAGAAATTAGAAGAGCAATCAACTCCTCAAAATCAGGAAATCTTTCACGAACTGAAATGGATGTCCGAAACTGTGCATAATCCTTTCCTAGACCATTCAAGGTCACGGAAACTAAATCATCATCTTCCACTGGCGACCCAATGGAAGCAAGTGCATCTGCAATCTTCTTCACCTTCATGTGGTAGTCGTTGATGCTCATACTTTCTCTCTGCACATTATGCAACTCTTGCTTGAGCTGCATTTTCCTGGCTTGCGTATTTGTGCTATACATTTTTGACAAAGTATCCCATGCCTCCTTTGGCGTACTTGCATCCTGAATATGCACAATCATAGAGTCCGAAATACTGATAGACAGCCAGTACATAACTTTCCTGGCTCTCTCATGCCATGCTTTGAATGCCTGCATTTGCTGTTGATTGGGAACATCAGGAAGAATTGGTTCTTCTTCATTTCCTGCAACAAATTCCCAATATCCTTTTCCCATAAGGAAATTCGTCATTCTAAACTTCCATGCTTGGAAGTTGTTCTTGTCAAGTTTTTCAGTGACAATCTGGGAAAGAGAATCAGACGCCATTACAGAATACTGCAAGAAATTCTGTCACTGCAAAAACACAGCTTCACCCTCACAAGGGCAAATCTGCAAAACTGGCGAGAGTGGTATTTGACCACACAGTCACTTCCTAGTGACGATTTTGCATCAACAGGCAACAGGGATGATTCTGTAACTCCCAATGTCTCTGCACACAAGCATACGATGCAATCTCTATGGTAACTTTTCACCGACCTGTAGAACGGTGGTCGCACAGCATAAAAAAGGGCTTTTTCCTGAGTGCGTGCAGAAAACTTCCGCCTTCAAAACAGGGCCCGAAATGGCCTCAAATCAAAAAAATAGGGTCGCCAAGAGCTAAAGCTCTTTCCCGCAGCATATACTGCCCTCTTGCTTCACCGCGAAGGGCGTCTCAACCTGAGACAATGCACTCCTGCAATTTCCGGCTGTGCTACCTGCAGAGATCTGCTCCCAAAATAGAAAATGAAAGCAACACTGCTCCTCTTACCAGAACACCGCGAGCTTGGCTTGCTTTCTTGAGCTCCTTACCACGAACAAGGCTCTGATACCATGTCAAGATTGTGGGGGAGAAGGAAGGAGTCTCACTTGTAGCTTTCTTGCTTGCACAATGGGGGAAGACACACAAGGGTGGAGGCTGAAAACAGTTTTCCTCTTCTTAGTTGTGTAAGCCAAAAGAACTCTAGTACAAAGAAATAGAAGAACCCTCTATATGGGTCTCAAACCAAACTCAACTAACTAAGGTGGCATACTAACTGAGCCACGAACTAGAGTAGATAAGGATAGCTATCATGTGGCTATTATTCATGGGCGGTGTACCAACCGCATCTGCAACTGACAAGTCGGTGACATAAATACACAATGGTCACCCTGGCGTATCACGAGTGGAGCTCGATATCTCAACAACTATTCCCTTCAAATTGAGGGCTGCCAAATTCCTAGCAAACCTATGGAGTTCCTTGCAAGGTTTGCTCTTTGAGGAAGGAGGACGAGAGCTCGTTCGACGCAATCGAAGTACGAAAGTAGGAGTTGCGAAAGGGGAAAAGAAGCCTACCAAATCAAGTGGAACTGTTAATGTCTCAACTCCTACAGATTAAAACCAGGTTTTTCTAAAACCCGAGATTTATGGTAAATTATAAGTTCGAAAAGATGGTTTAAATGCATTAGAACTTGGGACGGAAAAATTCTCTTGTTCTTCCAGGAAGGGGAGACTTACATACTAGGGCAAGGACGTCCTAGTGGACTCAATGCACAACAACATTGAGGAGTTAGATAGGTAAACTATCTAGGGGAAAATTCCTATGAAGACCTAGTCGATGCTAAGGTCGTTGGAAAGGGCGGAGCACCAGTCCATAACTTGAAAAGCACGAGTTGAGTTGGCATTTGACTATGTAGATTCTTGTTCCTTATAAGCAAAGATGAACTTAGGGAAAACCCCAATTCCTAAGGTATCGGATCTTGCGGATTGCAATCAACCTAAGGAAGAATGCTGAGGGTATTTAGGAAAGGAACTTCACCTCAACAGGAATGTTGTACAAACCACCAAACTTGTTTGAAACAATAGGACAATGTTAGCCTTGATCAAATCAAGATTAAGGGGAAGATCACAGTTCATTTAAAGGATCTAGAAGGAATTTGTTAAATCGACCCTGTGAATCCCTAACCCAAGGGGGAGAGCAAACTTTTGGGTAATTGATTTATGCTAAGCATGTTGCTTGGAACTGTTGAAATGGTTTTAACAAAGGTTGATCTTGTTAAAGATGGATTGTTGACCCAAGTTATGCTTGGTTGTTTGAAAAGGGTATCTCCAAGTGAATGTCGACTAGTTGTGTTGGTAAGAGGAGAGAATCTTACTAAGGATAGGTGGATCATATGCAAGGTGATTTCTTGATGTGGTTTTGGATGCTAATCCAAGTTGTTTGTGATTGATGATTGCATGGTCGGGTCTGAGATGACTGATTGCCATGGAAACAAAAGGGATGTTTTCCCTCGTAAATGTTATTAAGCTAGTTGCTTCAGCTATGGTTGAATTCCTAAAGGGATAATTAAGGAAGGATGGCACTAGCTACCCCCTGCGAATTGCCAAACCCTAACCAAGGGGGTTATGAATTCGTGCCGAGAATGTGGACCGAACCCGTCACGAGAGGTCTCTCTGTGGAAATTACTTGGTGTAGGAGGACGCTTGGGTGCCAGTGGGGGCTCTGGCTGTAAATCCCAATGCCTCCGGACCCTATACAAGTGTTCTACGTGACTCGAGATGGGATCTCTAGGCCTTGATACTAGTACAAGGCAGAATCTTGGTAGGATAAACCTTCGGGTTTTTATTGCCCGGAGACAGAATGATTTTTTTGCAAAGGTAGAAAGGGACACTTAATTCTCATGTATGGGTGGGAGATAAACATTCATTTGAAGATAAGTTAAGGAAGTGTTTTGATCTTGTTTTATCTTGTCTTCATGTCAGTGCCCTAAATTATGTAAAGGAACCTATGATTAATGGGTTAATTAAGGAAGCTACTTTTATGTGTCAAACATAATGTGGTAGGTAATTAGATAACTAAAACAACTCCCGAGGGAAGCGTGGTGGATGTGACCGTCGGGTCCATCCTACAGCAAGGTGGTCTCGGTTAGCCGAGAGTTTTCCTCAAAGGAAATGTTAACAAGGAATATTAGGAAAAGTCGAACAAGGACCTTAGAATGTGTAAGTTGAAATCCTCATTCATACCGTTTTAGGGGACCGGAATGGGACTATGCCCTATGGGCAGAGAGGTCCAACGATGCCTCCCTCTCGTTTCCCATTCTCTTTGAACCAAGTGCGGTATTAGTCTGCTTGGGTCTAGTTGTATCTACACAAAGTGGAGCGACTGTCGACCGATGCTAGAAGGCTGTTAGGAAGACTTGACTGCTAGGAACCCGGACTTCAGGTCGATCCTAGTGGGAACGACTAGATAAGTTCTGTTGCGAGGCAGATTCGAGAGACCCTAGTTGGCAAACCCCGTGTCATTCCTTGGGAGTGCCAAGCGGCGTCTTCTAGATTGATCTCTAGATGGGCTGCCAAGACGTGTCCCGCAATTTGAGGGGTGGGCACGTTATAGTTGGTATCAAAGCAAAACTGCTTAAGCTAAGGGCTGTGCTACATCATCAGAGTTGCGCAACAGTAGAAGCGTGATGGGTCCTAACCCACATATCCTAGAGCCCAATGATAACTTGTCATCAATGAACCCTAAGCGCATTCGAGATGAGGACATCTCGATTCCTCTAAGGGGGAGAGGATGTAATGTCCCCCCAACCAACCCCCAAACCCCCCCCCCCCCCCATGCTTCCCCGTGCCTCCCCCCATGAGAATCCCCCTTTAGATTTTTATTTGTTTTTGAAATTTCTATATCTCTCCCTCTCTCTCCCCCTATCGTTTGCATGGCAGGAAGAGAGAGAGAAAGAGAGAGGGAGTGAAGTAAATGATAAGGGGGGGACATGCAACCCCCCTAGATGGCGAGGGAGAGCCGTCTTTCCCCCCCATATCCTTATAAGAGGGCCAGCATATCCCCTCTCCCCCCCTCGTCACGTGCATCGACGCCCCTAGCTCCAGCAGCAACATCACCTCCTCCTCCCTCGACGGTACAGGCGGCCCCCTCCCTCATCGTTCGTCAACACCGATAGCCCCCCCCTCTGACACAGCGTCCCCCCTCCCCTCCGCTTGTGATAGCAGCAGCTGCGCCCTCCTAGGCTCTCAGGCAGAGAAACCCCCCTGTGGTTATCATCTGAAAGCTCCCCCCCTCCGTCGTGATCAAATAGAAAGTGAGTGAGAGAGAGAAGAAGGAGGAGGAGAAGAAGAGGAAGAGGGAGAGAGAGGAGAAGAAGAAGGAGAAGAGGGAGAGAGAGAAGAAGAAGAAGAAGGAGAAGAAGAGGCAGAGAGCGAAGAAGAAGAAGAAGAAGAAGAGAGAGAGAAGAAGAAGAAGAAGAAGAAGAAGAAGAAGAAGAAGAAGAGGGAGAAGAAGAAGGAGAAGAAGAGGGAGAGAGAGAAGAAGAAGAGGGAGAGAGAGAGAGAGGAGAAGAAGAGAGAGAGAGAAGAAGAGAAGAAGGGAGAGAAAGAAGGAGAAGAAGAAGAGGAAGAGGGAGAGAGAGGAGAAGAAGAAGAAGGAGAAGAGGGAGAGAGAGAAGAAGAATAAGGAGAAGAAGAAGGAGAAGAAGAGGGAGAGCAAGGAGAAGAAGAATAAGGAGAAGAGGGAGAGAGGAGAAGAAGAAGAAGAAGGAGAAGAAGAGGGAGAGAGAAGGAGAAGAAGAAGGAGAAGAAGAGGGAGAGGGAGGAGAAGAAGAAGAAGGAGAAGAAGAGGGAGAGAGAGGAGGAGAAGAAGAAGGAGAAGAAGAGGAAGGGAGAAGAAGAGGGAGAGAGTAGGAGAAGAAGAGAGAGAATGAGAGAGAAAGAGAAGGTTCTAGAACCTCCTAAGGTCCCCCCTCCTTAAGCCTTGTTCCTACTCATCCTTCCCCCTCACTTAAACCGCAGGATCATTGCCACTATTCCCTTCAAATTAAGGGCTGCCAAATTCCTAGCAAACCTATGGAGTTCCTTGCAAGGTTTGCTCTTTGAGGAAGGAGGGCAAGAGCTCATTCAACGCGATCGAAGTACGAAAGTGGGAGTAGAAAAAGGGGAAAATAAGCAAATCGAATCAAGTGGAATTGTTAATGTCTCAACTCCTATGGATCAAAACCAGGTCTTTCTAAGACCCGGGATTTATGGTAAATTATAAGTTCAAAAAGATAGTTTAAATGCATTAGAACTTGGGACAGAGAAATTCTCATGTTCTTCCACGAAGGGGAGAATTACATACTAGGGCAAGGATGTCCTAGTGGACTCAATGCACAACAACATTGAGGAGTTAGATAGGTAAACTATCTAGGGGAGAATTCCTATGAAGACCTAGTTGATGCTAAGGTCATTGAAAAGGGTGGAGCACCAGTCCATAACTTGAAAAGCACAAGTTGAATTGGCATTCGACTATGTAGATTCTTGTTCCTTACAAGCAAAGACGAACTTAGGGAAAACCCCAATTCCTAAGGTATCGGATCTTGTGGGTTCCAATCGACCTAAGGAAGAATGATGAGGGTATTCAAGAGAGGAACTTCACCTTAACATGAATGCTGTACAAACCACCAAACTTGTTTGTGTTTGAAACAATAGGACAATGTTAGCCTTGATCAAATCAGGATCAGGGGGAAGATCACTTAGTTCATTTAAAGGATCTAGAAGGAATTTGTTAAATCGACCTTGCGAAGCCCTAACCCAAGGGGGAGAGCAAACTTTTGGGTAGTTGATTTATGCTAAGCATGTTGCTTGGAACTGTTGAAATGGTTTTAACGAAGGTTGATCTTGTTAAAGATGGATTGTTGACCCAAGTTATGCTTGGTTGTTTGAAAAGGGTATCTCCAAGTGAATGTCAACTGGTTGTGTTGGAAAGAGGAGAGAATCTTACTAAGGATAGGTGGATCATACGCAAGGTGATTGCTTGATGTGGATTTGGATGCTAATCCAAGTTATTTGTGATTGATGATTACTTGGCTGGGTCTAAGATGAATGATTGCCATGGAAACAAAAGGGATGTTTTCCCTAGTAAATGTTATTAAGCTGGTTGCTTCAGCTGTGGTTGACTTCCTAAAGGGATAATTAAGGAAGGATGGCACTAGCTACCCCCCACGAACTGCCAAACCCTAACCAAGGGGGTTATGAATCCGCGCCGGGAATGTGAACCGAACCCGTCGCGAGAGGTCTCTCCGTGGAAATTACTTGGCGTAGGAGGACGCTTGGGTGCTAGTGGGGCTCTAGCCGTAAATCCCAATGCCTCCGGACCCTACACAAGTGTTCTACATGACTCAGGATGGGATCTCGAGGCCTTGATACTAGTTACAAGGCAAAATCTTGGTAGGATAAACCTTCGGGTTTTTATTATTGGGAGACGGAAGGATTTTTATGCAGAGGTAGAAAGGGACACTTAATTCTCCTGTATGGGTGGGAGGCAAACAGTAATCTGAAGATAAGTTAAGGAAGTGTTTGATCTTGTTTTATCTTGTCTTTGTGTCAGTGCCCTTAATTACATAAAGGAACCTATGATTAATGAGTTAATTAAGGAATTTGCTTTTATGTGTCAAACATAACGTGGTAGGTAATTAGATAACTAAAACAACCCCCGAGGGAAGCGTGGTGGATGTGACCGTCGGATCCATCCTACGGCAGGGTGGTCTCGATTAGCCGAGAGCTTTCTTCAAAGGAAATGTTAACGAGGAATATTTGGAAAATTCGAACGAGGACCTTAGAACTTGTAAGTTGAAACCCTGATTCATAGCGTTTTAGGGGACCGGAATGGGACTATGCCCTACGGGCAGAGATGTCGAGCGATGCCTCCCTCTCGTTTCCCATTCTCTTTGAACCAAGTGTGGTATAAGTCTGCTTGGGTCCAGTTGTATCTACGCAAAGTGCAGTGACTGTCGACCGACACTAGAAGGCTGTTAGGAAGACTTGACTGCTAGGAACCCGGACTTTAGGTACCCGGACTTTAGGTCGATCCTAGTGGGAATGGCTGGATAAGTTCCGTTGCAAGGCAGACTCAAGAGACCCTAGTTGGCAAACCCCATGTCATTCCTTGGGAGTGCCGGGCGGCGTATTCTAGATTGATCTCTCGATGGGCTGCTAAGAGATGTCCCGCAATTTGAGGGGTGGGCACGTTACATAGATGCTAGCTCAAGTATCCTCAAGCCTCCTCCATCAAGCTCCATCCACAATAGCCATACGTGTGCAAGAAAAGAGAGAAGAAGAGAAGCAGAGATTGTGAAGAGCTTCACCCTCTTGATCCCTAACTTCCACACACTCACTCCCTCACACTCTCACACTCCCTCTCTCAAGAGCACACACACAAGCAAGGTGAAGAGAAGAAGAGAGAACTCTTGTTAGCCACACACCAAAGAATGAGCTTCCATTCACTTTTTGAACTTTATGTACAAGCCCTAGGATCCCTTTTTACATGACCGATTGTTGTGGCAGGGTCCTTTATCCTATTTTGCTCTTCTTGCTTCATGCCTTAATCCTACACCCTTTTTTTTTACGAATGGCACACGAGGGAGCTTGGCGCTCTTTTACAAGAGTTTTTAGAGTTTTTTGAGGCACTTTTCATTTAAAATTGCACTTTTTGCCTCAGCTAACTTTAGGGGCTGCCTCTGCGCCTTTGCTCTTTTTCTGTCCTTTTTCTACTCTTTGCTTCATATTTCCACCATCTCGAATTGAGGTTAACAGTACAATATATTTCTTCCCTTAGAACACTATATTGGGGAAAATTGGAATTTCCCATAAGTTTGGGACACATGGTAAAATCTTTGGATTTGTCATAACTTGAACACTATAACTCCAAATTGAGCGTTCTATAGCTCAATAGATTCCATTTTTCAAGCACTTTCCAATGATAGGTCACATCATATGGTTTTGAGAAACTTATGGGCATGTTATCCGGGTGCCACCTTTTCAGTAATCAAGAAATGGGAATTGGGAGATTCCCAAACTCACCAATATTGTGTTTTAGAGTAAGGTTGCACTAAGATCCAGGTTTATAAATTTCTAGAAATAGGTCATGATTTTTTGGTGATTAGTCTTGCACCAATAATGAAGTATGATGGCATATTTCATTTATCAGATTAGTGACCATCTTGATTACTTTATTAACTATTGTAATGGATTTATTAATATCCTCTTGTTGGGAAAACTTTATTGTCCTATTTTTTTTTCATTAGGTTCGATTATTCATAATGTATAGATTAGAGAAGAATATAATAGATCTTGATTTTTGGCATAATATTTGTTTCGAGATGAGCTCATATATTTATATTTGATGTATATATTGAAGATATACAAGATTCTTATATAGGGCTGCTTATGCCAAAACTTAAAAAGAAACTTTATACGTTATTTTGTATTTGATGGAACCTAGGATATGTAATTATTGTTATGAAATTACTACACAAAGATTTAGAAACAAGTAGGAGGTTCATTCATAGTGTTGAGTCCTAAATATTCCCAAGCTAAAATTGGGAGCTCTTGTATTTCATAATTGTTGGTATAAGCTCGACCAACTACAATTATATGATTGGGTTGGAAAACCCTAATTATGCGGTGATAGGCCCATTAGGTCAAGGTCATTGATTCACCCAACCTAGTTTCCCACTCCAAGCAATCCTCCATCAAACACACATAGATAATTGGTCAATTCAAGGGTCAGTTCCCACAGCTAACACTCTACTGATTGATACATCCATGTCAATCCCTTGATCCATGTGGGAAAGTTGGCAAGCCTAAGTCACAATGATTTTAACCAATTGATGTGGTTGCATCCTTGTAGGTTGCTAGTATAGTTTCCCTTGTGACCCACTTTTTAATGAGTGGGGAGGGTTCTAGTTATGTCTCAATTGATGAATCGATTGTTTGAAAAATTGGCAACTTGTCATGTTACAAGATTGTAACTCAGTGTCTCAATTGTTAGTGAGTAAAGGCTACAGAGAGCTGCATCCTCTCGACATTCCTCAAATGAAGTGGGAGTTCATCTGTATGGATTTTTTGGTTAGACTTCCAACTATGTAAAGAGGTCATGGCTCAATCCTAGTTGTCATGGTTATGTTGAGAAAGGTCACTACATCATTCCTATGAAGATTATTTCTAAAGCATCAAATATCGCTAGGTTATTTTTCGATGAGATTTTTAGGTTGCATAGGTTGTCAAAAAGGATTGTTAGTGTGATGATAGGGATTCATTGTTCACCTCTAAATTCTAGACTTGTCTCTTTCAAGCCATCTATATGCAAATTTGTTTCAATACCGCTTATCATCCTCAAAATCATGGGCAAGCTGAAAGGGTCAATCAAGTACCAGAAGACATTCTAAGAGCCTATTGCAGTAGGAAGCCGCCTAAGAGATGGATTGAATATTTGTCCTTGGTAGATTTTTCCTACAATGCTTCTATCAACAAAGCATTGGTATGACTCTTTATCAAGTGTTGTGTATGGTCAAGATTTCTTGTCCCTTGTTAATGTCTTTGGTCCAACCTTAAGGGTTAAAGCATCCAAGAAAATATTGGATGAGATGGAGAAGCTGACCAAAGCAAACTACTAAGGCATCAAAGTAGCATAGGATTGACAGAAGGCCTACACTGAACCCAAGAGGACTCCTTGAACTTTCAAGGATAGAAATATGGTATTCCTAAGAGTTTGACTAAAGAAGAGTTTCCTATCCTTTGGGAAATTTAAAAAACTTAGTCCAAGTTATTGTGTGCCCTACAAGATTTTCAAAAGTCTTGGTAGGAATGCCTATAGATGAGAAATTTCACCTCATCTCAAAGGTCATAATGTATTTCATGTGAGCCTTCTAAAGCATTATGTCCTTAACCTTGATTCTTTCCTAGATGATGGAAAAATTGCAATGCCAACTTAGGGGATATCGGAAGTTTAGCCCAATAGAATCCTTAAAGTTAGGGAAAAACCTTCTAGAAATCATACTCTCTACATGTATCTTAGGAGAGGATGCTTCCTAGATTGAGGAGTTGATCCTCAAGAGAGACTACCTCTAGTTACTCTGAGGATGAAGACATCTCAATTTTTCTAAGGGAAAGGGGATGTAATAACTCTATCTCTTTGTCAATACACAATTCTTTTTTTACTCCCCTACATCTCAAATGCTTAATCTCCCCCCTCCCTGGCTACATGTATCAAGACTTTCTCTCAAAGCATGCCTTGACTTTGTAATTGTATTATCCCCTACTATACAAATGGATAGTTGCAAAGAACATCACATTAAACATTTGCAACACATGTTGCCTAGGATCCAAATCCTTAACTATGCATAGGAACAACACCATAGAATTGCATATGAACCAGCCACAAAAAGAAAAAAATGTAGAAACCTTAAAAGATTAAATAAAATATAGGAAATAAGTAAATAAGAGGGGACTTGTTCTAGCCACCATTGATGACCATCTACCACCTTACCCCCCATTATCATCACCATCTCCTCCTCTACGACCTCATCACCACCTCCCCCTCCCTAATCACCAACACTATCATCATCATCATCATCATCATCATCATCATCATCATCATCATCATCATCAGTTTGTCTCTCTATTCCTAGAACATGTAATTCTTGCTAGTAAAAGATTGAATACTCAAATTTTTGCTTGATTAATACAACTGCTAAAATCTAAAAACATAATCGTATTAAATGTATAAATACCTCTTCTTGTTTAAATTTTAAAAAATGTTTGAGAAAGATTGATTGGTTACTCCTACTTGAATTGGATGTTATCTGTAATGTACATCTAAGAAATTTGTTAAAACCTTTGCCTATGCCCAAATATCAAGCATTATTGAGCAGATTGTACCTCCCCTGATGGCAACTACTGGGGCTCAATTTGAGCCATTTTTTTGTTTTCCTGAGCGCTAGACTAATGTTTAGGCAACAAGGTCTTATACAAAATGTTTCCTCCTATGGCAACATGTAATTAAGAGGGTTTTTTTTAGAAAATGGAAATTATCTAGTTGGCCCTAAGATGGAGAAGAAGTGCATACAAATACAATGTGGTGTGCATCAAGAGCCCAAAAATTTATGGGTTGTCTTATCGCTCTAAGAAAGAGAGTAGATTTTTTCTATATTTGACTCTATGAAAAAAGGGATCCAATGTAATGCGTATTGAATAATAAAGCAAATATTTTGAAAGGACTATCTTCATTGCTTTTATATTGCACCTCATAAAGACGTGAAACGAACCTAGTGTTCAAGGATAATGAAAGAAGCTACTTTTATATATTGAATAGTGAGTTAGCATGCTTTATTTGGAAAACTAAAGAAAAACCATGTGTAAATGGAAAGTGGTGATCATCTTTTATTGATAGACAACAGTTGCTGGTTGGGTAGACCCAATGATTCATGTGCTTTTCTCATAAGGAAATACTAGGACAAGAGTTGAACATAAACTTTACATAGGGTTCATCGGTCTTTGGTCCCAGTCACACACTATTTTAGGGGAATGGGGATGAGATATTGCCTTATAGTGGGCAAAGGAATAGAGCTCATCTCCCCCTCATCTCTCACTCACTGTGAACCAAGTGCATTGATTGATATGCTCTCAGTCTTATAGGGTCACAAGTGATTTCTTGGATAGAGTGCTAGAATGTCGTTAGAGACTATTAAGTCTTGTAGGAACCTTTTGGTCGATCCTTATGGATCAAGTCTAAGTAATTCGTAGTGAGGCTAGCACCCAATTAGACTGAATTTTGATTATTCTTATGGAGTGCAAACGTTGGCAGCTAGATAGACCCTAGATGATTGCCAAATGTTACCTTTTGCAATTAAGTGGCAGGTGCATTACATTCTCCTTACCTTTTCTTGAAACTTGTGATATACTTGGACGAGTGACTTCTGACTATAATCTACCACTCCAAGGTCTATTAATAGACCTATTACTAGGAGAATATTGTGGCCCACTCAATTTATGTGACTATTGAATCGACTTATATGTAATAGGTTTATAGTATATGTATTCCTTCTGCTCAAGAGAAGTTCCTAGAAAAGCACATTTTCATGCATTGGGATGCAATTTACTATGTAACTCATTAGGAATATGGACATAAGTAATGCATATAAATACTTTTAGATGGGGCGAATTTGGATTTTTACTTGTATACTTCACTTTAGGTGTCACACTAGGTACAATAGACATATATGTCCTATTCATAATGTATAGAATAGTAGTAAACTCAAATTTCTTTAGCCTAGAAGTAATGAGGCAAGTCTCTTTGAGACAACAATGCTCAAGCTACCTTTGTAATATTCTCATTTTTCTCCTTAGCAACTCCATTTTGCTATGGAGTGTACCTATATGTAAACTATTTTTGAATACAATTTTGTTGGAAAAAATACAAAAACGCACTATGAAAGTACCCTCCTCCTCTATATGATCTAGGTATTTAATATACAAGCCCCTCTTCTTCTTAACCAAAGCTTTAAAGATTTTAAAGTGACTGAATATCTCACTTTTCTCCCATATAAAATAAACCCATACCTTTCAATTATGATAATCAATAAATGAGACATAATACTTGCAACCACTCATAGTTGGAGTCTTTGTAAGACTCCACATATCAAAATGTATCAACTCAAGTGGCATACATGCTTTTCATATGGAAATGTATACATTGAGTGCTTTTCACATTGACTTGTTACACATACCTTATGCATTCCATCAACTCTAAAATTAAGTAGGCTATCCACAAATTTTTTTAACTACCTATTTTTTTGATATCACACATTTACATGACCAATTTACTTATGCCAAATTTCAATGTCAAAACCACAATACCTAAACTTTGTGCAAACATAGCAATATCCATTTCAGGTAGACCTATATTGAGGGTAAACAATTTGCTAGTATGCTTATCTTTTTTCATCAACTTGCATCCATTCTTAGGGTCCTCTATATAGCAAACATCGAATGTAAATGGGACCTGTAATCCCTATTCCATTATATCTGACCAGGAGAAACTAGGTTCTTAGTTATGTTTACTATATGCACAACATTAGCCAAACATTTTGTTTTACCTTCTTGCATACTCAAGAAAACATTTTCAATGTGAGTAATGGGATGGGTTGTATCATCCCCTATTTCCACATAGCTTGAAGATCTAGAGCATGCATCTCTTCAAACCACTCTCCATGAGAAATCATGTGGTTAGATGCACATGAATCCACATACCATATATCATTCTTAGATGAACAATTGGTAGTCATAGCATTCATGAAATGATGCATGGCAAAGCTATTCACTTATGTTATCAATTTGTTGCTAGTGGAAGCATACTTACCTTGCTATTTTTTTCCATTTCTAATTTCAATCTTATTTTTAAAACAATTACTAGAAATATGACATTTCTCACCACAATGTCAACATTCTCTATTATCACCATAGTTTTTCTTTGTTGTTGGTTAAAACCTACAACTTGCCCTCTTTGGCTCCCCCTTTCTTAGAATAGTCCTCCCTTATTTTTTTGCACACCATAACTTTGACCACAACCACACCTTGACCTCTACCTCTACTAGTAGAGTAAAACACCTATTCGGACTTACTCTTACTTTTTGAGAAGAAGAGGAATCCAAGCCAACATTCTTCTTCTCAAGTATTATCATAGAAATCCAATATATAAAGTCAGGGATATCATCCTTGGTATTCATAGATGGCTTGAAGGTCTTGTACTTGAGGTTTAATAACGAGGCCACCCTTACTAAAGGTTGTGATTATCCTCACACCTAGAAGTGTCAAGTGTATCCTCTGTGCTACATAGTCGGCCTCACACTTCGTCGACCTTTTGAAGGGTCTTCCTAGGAGGGTTTCCTTTTCACAATGAGCACTATTTGGAGGAACATGGAATAGGATAGGTAAGCTTTTAGTTTCAATAGTTACAAGGATTTTGCACTTCCCTATAAGTGCTTGTGGGTATCCCCCATAAGGACTAAGAGTTGCATTAGTCAGTATGAGCTTTGGTTGGCCTAGTAGGGTCCATGCTTCATAGGTCAAGATATTAAAATCTACTCCTTCATAAATGAGAGCATCGGCACTATGCTCTCTTTTTGCGGTGAGTTTGACCCTAAGATAAGCAGGCGGTACTATGTCTTCATCTTCCAAGTCTTGGCTTATAAATTCAAGCCTTCTGATACATGCCCTTGAGTCCCCAACTGCACAACCAGATGTGGATTCTCCACTGATGTCTTGGGTCATTTGTGCAATGCCACTCGAGGTGCATCTATCATCAGGATTGTCATGTCTAGTCGTCCTTGCAGTTGTAGCTTGATGTTGTTGCATTTTACTTTGACTAGATGTAGTCCAAATGTAACCTATACATGTTTTGATGGTGTGGCCTTTTTGCCCTTGTTGGCTAGATTGACCCATTGAGGTTCTAGGGTCTCTATTTGTCTTTGTTTGGGTATGGGCTTTTAGTTGTTTTTTTGCAAGTTAGAATCTATGCTTGTGTAGAGCCATTACTATACTAGGATCTAATTTGGAGGACCTGTCACGACACAGGTTTTCTCTCCAGCCTACTTGGGGGAGGTGCAGAGGGGGTAGAGCCCCCTCTACAAGGGTCCCGAGGGGGGGGGGCAGTCCCCCCCATCCCGCAGGGCCGTTACGCTAAACACTATGCTCGATTTGGTGGACCGTTTGTAGCTAAGTTTTGAATTACTTGCTCTAAATTTCAGCTCGCTGATAGATCTAATATGTGCTTTCGGCTCTATACGGTCTCTGGGTCGGTTTGAGGGCTTAGATGTGCCAAATCTGTATTCTATTCAACTGTCTGATTTTGGCAGTTTTCTGTCAGATTCTCAGAGGTTTGATTATCAGAATTGGATGTCTGATTCTCAATGGTCTTGTTCGACTGGGTTGGCCTGACTTCGTTGAATGGTCCAATCAGACAACTTGGTCATATTCCTAAGATGGTCTGATTCAACCGTGTGTGTTTGACTAGAATGGGTGTCCAATTGGAAAGATTATCCGATCGAAGTGGGTGTCCGATTGGACGTAGGGTTTTCGTTCGATCAAACCATGTGGTCCAATTGGACAGGCACGTATCTGATCAGACCAAAGTGCATGGTCTGACTCTCGCAGTCAGACGGTCCTGATTGCCCGATTTTGGGAGTCAGACCAGGACACAATGGTTCGTGATTACAAACCCGATGGTGCAACGCGATGATTTTTAGCCCATTTCTCCTAGCATTTGACACGGCCCCCTGTCATACCTTCCAAATCAACGGCATATAAAGAAGATCCTTACGTACCTGGATTGGTCGAAAACACTAGAATCAAAGTGCATGATCTCCTTTGTGTGATCAGTAGATCTCTCTCTCTCAAGCACTCCTTAATCTCTCAAATGGTAAGTGAGGTCTTCCTTGCCACTCTTGGCCTCTTATTGCCCTACTGAGGTCTGGATTCACCTTAACCTTGCTCCTCTTATCAGCATTTAATCCCAGATGTAAATTTTGCACTTCTTTTCCCTGTTTCAGTCTATTATACAACATCAAAAACCCTACTATGTGCTCACACTGTTTTGCTCCTATCCTACCTAAATGCAAACAAAAATCACAAAGAAAACACCTACACTACTCCAACTTGCTTTTCCAAATTCAAAAAACCAAAAACCTACTTGCTAAGGAGATCAAATACCTCTTCAAACTCCCTTGTTTCCTACTTATCTACTCAAGCATCGGTTCAAGAAAAACCCTATTTCAATGCTCGATTCGAAGTGCACAAGCACTCAAGGTTTGAATCTGTTGGTCCCAACAACGAAACCAAAATGTAGAGGCAAACACAATGTAATGAAGGAGACCTAACTGTCCTAACTAAGGGGAAAGAGATGTCAAGAATCGCGTGGTGGAGGGGGTTGCTCAAGATGCTGCGCCGAACACACACAGAATGCACAAGGAAAAGCTCACTCAAGAGACAAGAAGTGAGATGGAGGCCAAAACGTTTTCTTGCTGATTTCTTCTTCTTCTTCTACACTCTTTTCAATGTACACAAAGTATAGATAAGATACAACATAAAAGGAAAGTGGCCTACTAAGTCAAACAATGCATAACCGACTACACTAGTCGACTGGCGCTATAACTATGCCAGCTGTAAATAGGTGTAACAACCTGAATATAATAAGTAATGAGTCAGTGGCCATGTGAGAGTCATAATGACCACCGACGTGCTAAGTGTAGACGTGTGGACCCATCTAACCAGGCGGTCCATCATCAATGTCCGCATGTGTTGAGCTTGTCATCTCAACACTCCCCCTCAAGATCAACTGCATCTCTGCAACTCCAAGTAAGCTTCGAAACTTTTGAAGCTTCTCTGTACCCAAGGCCTTCGTAAAGATGTCAGCTATTTGATCCTGTGTGCTGACATATACCAAGTCAATCTCACCTGCTAGTACCTTCTCTCTCACAAAGTGGTAGTGTACCTCAATATGTTTTGTCCTGGCATGGAACACAGGGTTCCTAGCCAACTGTATACTGCTCATGTTGTCACAATAAATGACAACTGGACCTTCCACATGGACATCCAAATCAGCCAATAGCTTTTGCAGCCATACTACCTCACATGCTGCAACAGCAGCACCTCTATACTCAGCCTCTGTACTCGACAAAGCAACTGTAGATTGCTTTTTGCTGCTCCATGCAACTGCTGCACTACCAAGAGAGAACATGTATCCGCTGATAGATCTTCTATCAGACATACTACCAGCCCAATCTGCATCTTTGTATCCAAACACCTGTACATCTGTACCTGCTTCATAGAAAAGTCCATAATGTAATGTGGACTTCACATATCTCAATATGCGTCTGACTGCATCCAAATGTGGCTTTCTAGGTACTTGCATAAACTGACTCACAAGACCAACAGCATAGCTCAAGTCTGGCCTTGTAATGGTCATGTAGATCAAACTCCCCACTATCCTCCTAAACATAGTAGGGTCTTCTATCTCATCCCCAACATCAGCACTCAGCTTTACATTCTGCTCCAACGGGACTGAAAGTGGTTTGCATGCAGTCATACCATACTTGGACAACATATCCAAGCCATATTGTCTTTGGAACAGCCATATACCATCATCACATCTGATCACCTCAATGCCAAGGAAGTACCTTAGCTCACCTAAATCCTTCATCTCAAACTTCATCTTCAAATAGCCCTTGACTTCAACAATCCCACTATCACTATCACCTGTAATAATCAAGTCATCCACATAGATGACTATGATGACCAAACCTGCATCTCCCTTTCTCACATAAAGTGAGTGATCAGCATCAGAAACATAAAAGCCAATATTGACAAGATACTCTCTGATCTTGTCAGACCATGCTCTTGGTGCTTGCTTGAGCCCATAGAGTGCCTTCTTCAACCTGCACACATACGTGGGATGCTCTAAATCTTCATAACCTGCTGGCTAATCCATATACACTTCTTCCTACAAATCACCATGCAAGAAGGCATTCTTTACATCCATTTGCTGCAACCTCCAACCTTTGGCTGCTGTCAAAGCAATCACACATCTGACAGTTGCCATCCTAGCAACTGGACTGAAGGTTTCATCATAATCTATGCCATATGTTTGGGCATAGCCGAGCTTTGTACCTGCTAATAGAACCATCTGCATTGTGCTTAATCTTATAAACCCACTTACATCCAATAGCTTTCTTTCCCTTTGGCAATGATACTAGATCCCAAGTCTTATTGGCCTCTAATGCAGCCATCTCCTCATCCATTGCTGCATCCCAATGAGCATGACCAACAGCCTCCTCAAAACATGTGGGCTCAACATCCTCAACTAGTTTCACCGTATAAGCATAATGGTGAGCTGCATAACCCTCAAAACCAAATCTTTTAACACGGTATCTCACCCTGCTAGACCTGCGTACCACTGGATCACTCAATGGAGTCTTTGCATTAACACGTGCTCTCTGCACACCTGGAGTCCTCACTGAAGGAATGCCAAGCTCATCATCCAAGCTCTCTGAGCCACTAGAGTCTCCATCAAGAACTGCATCAATGCCTTCTGACACTTTATTCTTTCCTTTGTCTTTACATGTAGTGCTACTAGATGCACTCGAAGATGTAGAGGTACTCCTTAGTCTCCCAGACCAAGGACTACCAGATGATGTCTCTGGTCCACTAAGAGTCCATGATTCTTGCCTTTCAGCCTGCACATGAGTGTCATGATCATCATCAACATCCAATGCATCACCACTAGATGCATACCAACTGCTCATTTCATCAAAGATGACATCCCTGCTCACTTTGAACTTACATGTAACAGGGTTGTAACAGCGATACCCTTTTTGCTCTAAAGAGTATCCAATAAAGATACACTTTTCAGCCTTTGGATCCAATTTCTTCCGCAACTCATCTGGCACATGAACATACGCAATGCAGCCAAATACTTTCAAGTGTGAAACATCAGGCTTCTTACCTGTAAAACATTCTTCGGGGGTCATACCATGAACTGCAGCTATGGGAGTTCTATTCATAATATAAACAGCAGTATGAACAGCCTCAGACCAAAAATGCTTAGGCATATTCTTTTCAGCCATCAAGGCGCATGCAACTTCTGCAATATGCTTGTTTTTCCTTTCTGCAAACCCATTTTGCTGTGGGGTATACTTGCATGTGAACTGTCTCTTTATCCCATGAGACCTCAGAAAATCACTAAACTCATTTGAAAGGTACTCTCCCCCTCCATCTGACCTCAGGCACTTTACTTTCAAGCCTATTTCTCTTTCAACTGCAGCCTTGAAAGTTCTAAAGTGCTCAAAAACTTCACTCTTTTCCTTCATAAAATATACCCACAGCTTTCTAGAACAATCATCAATGAATGTGACAAAGTATGAACTGCCTCCAAGAGATACATTTTGTGTAGGCCCCCAAATGTCTGTATGCACAACATCAAGGATATTTCTGCTTACATCTCTGTCATGTGAAAAGGGTTGTCTTACTTGCTTACCAAACTGACATGCTTCACATACCTTCTGAAATTCTGCAACTTTAAAAGTAGGCAAACCTGTAACCAACCCTTTGGACTGCATTAATTTCAGCCTTTGTACATTTGCATGTCCAATGCGTTTGTGCCAAATTTCAATGTCTGCAACAACACCTTTTCCTTTGGCATACATAGCAGCATTCATAGTAGGAATTCCAGCATCTAGAGTGAACATACGTCCAACTCTACTTCCCTTTGCTACCAACCTGCACTTGTCATTGAAGTCTTCTACAAAGCAGCCCTTTGCATTAAATCTGACTTGCAGCCCTTGCTCTACCATTTGACCGACTGACACCAAGTTCTTTGTAATAGATGGCACATGCAATACATCTGAAAGACTCTTTGTCTTACCATCATGCAAGGACAAGGTAACTTTTCCAATGTGTGAAATTGGGTGGCATGAGTCATCACCCGTCTGCACATAACCTGCATTCTGCAAATCCTGCATCTCCCCAAACCATTCTGCATGGCTGGTCATATGATTGGATGCACCTGAATCAACATACCAAACATCTTCATGTGTTCCCTTTCCTGTAACAGCATTCAGCATATGTTGCATAACGAACAAACGTTCATTTTTATCTTCATTCTGTCGTGAAGACGATGCATAGTTTCCTTGCTGCAACTTACCACTGCGGATATCATCTCTCTTAGCATAACATTGGGCTGCAATATGACCTGTTTTGCCACAGTAGTGGCACACAATACCAGAGTTGTTAGAACCTCTGTTCTGCCATCCACCTCTTCCTCTAAAGCTCCCCCTGCCTCTAAAGTTACCACGACCTCCTAAAACCTGCATATCGCCAAATTGCTGATTCAATCTGTTTTGCTTGTTGTCACTACCACGTCCTGTACTACGGCCTCTTGAAGAGAACCTGCCACGTCCCCTTCCTGAACTGGAGTAGAAAGCTTGGACCTGTTCACCACTTCTTTCAGGTGTTTCACTCTGCATGTTGATCTCTTCAGTGATCATAAGGGAGACCAACTCATCGAAATCTGGAAATGGCTTTCTGACATATACAGAAGTTAGAAAAGACTTCCAAGCCTTTTCATTGTTAAGTCCACCCAAGGTAGACGACACCAAATCATCATCATCGGGCATTGCATCAATCGCTGCCAATGCATCTGCAATGCTTCTTACCTTCAGTGCATACTCATTGATAGACATCTTCCCTTTCTTCAATGTATTCAACTCTTGCTTGAGTTGAATCTTTCGTGCCTTTGTATTTATAGAAAACATACTTTCAAGTATGGTCCAAGCTGCATATGAATTCTCTGCATTTCTAATGTGTCCCAGCATATTATTGTCAATTACTGCAGACAACCAATACATGACCTTTTTATCCTTTGCATTCCATTCCTTCTATGCCTTTGTCTCTTCTGCAGTTGGAGGATCACTCATCTCCGGTTCCTTTTCTTCACCTGAAACAAACTCGTAGAGGCCTTTTCCAATAAGGAAGTTCGTGACACGGAACTTCCATGAAGGGTAGTTGTTCTTGTCGAGCTTCTCAATGATAGGGCTTCCACTGTTCTCTGCCATTATCACAAAATTAATACCAACAGCAAGTAAATCTTCTGCAACCCTGGACCTGTAGTGCACAACAATACACCAGACAGCCTTTTTAACTGTCTGCTCAACAATACATGCAATCTGCAACCTTTTTGCAGATAAACCTTGTGTTTACTCACTGGTAAACACCTTTGAACTTACAGATCTGAAATCTGTAACCTGCGCACCCACGTTCAGTCAATACAGTCGAAGTCACAGTGTACCCCGAAACTGTTGTCCGCAACCTTGCGGCTCTAAAACGGGCCCTGAAACGGCCTCAAATGCCCAAAATCTCACTGCAATCTAAGATTTTTGCTCTGCCCTGCTTCCGGTGCCTCCACAGGCACTATCCAAGAGAAGGAGTGGAAGAATGGGAGAGATTCTTACCCGTAGCTTGCTTGCTCGAATCTTGCTTCTTCTCCTTCACATCAACCTTCGAAATCAGCCTCTCTCAATGGCGCGGCTCTGATACCATGTCAAGAATCGCGTGGTGGAGGGGGTTGCTCAAGATGCTGCGCCGAACACACACAGAATGCACAAGGAGAAGCTCACTCAAGAGACAAGAAGATAGATGGAGGTCAAAACGTTTTCTTGCTGATTTCTTCTACACTCTTTTCAATGTACACAAAGTATAGATAAGATACAACATAAAAGGAAAGTGGCCTACTAAGTCAAACAATGCATAACCGACTACACTAGTCGACTGGCGCTATAACTATGCCAGCTGTAAATAGGTGTAACAACCTGAATATAATAAGTAATGAGTCAGTGGCCATGTGAGAGTCATAATGACCACCGACGTGCTAAGTGTAGACGTGTGGACCCATCTAACCAGGCGGTCCATCATCAATGTCCGCATGTGTTGAGCTTGTCATCTCAACAAGAGAGAGAGAAGGATTGCAGAAGAAGAGGGAGAGGAGAGAGAAAGGAAAGAAGAAGAGAGAGAAAGAGGGAGAAAGGAAGAAGAAGAGGAAGCCATGGAAGCTTGAGATGGTGAAAAGAGAATTTCTTGATAATTTTTGTGATGCCTCAAAATACCCTTTTACACCTTATATACCATCAGTGTGACTGGTATGTTCCCATGCCATATTCCCATGATCCCCGTTCATTACAAACCATCCCGTCTCATAAAGTTTTTTTCCTAAAAAACAAGGGATGTAGTCATGGACTGTAAGGGTGTGTTGTAGGAATCAGCCATAACTTTGTGTGGGAAACTCCGAATGGGACAATTGAGGTGTCATTACGGAGCCCATGAGATGTACTTTCAGCCCATGTGGGTGAGGCGGGGCTGCAATCAGGTCAGGACCAAAACTGGTACAAAATAAAGGGTTGTCCAGTAATTTCTAGTGTGTAGTCCCAGGTAGTATGGCTGGAGAAAAATAGCCATAACTTCCACTAGGGAACTCTGATCGGGGCAAATAAGCTGTTGGCACGGAGCCCTCGAGGTGTACTTTCAGCCCATGTATGGAGGCAGGGGCTGAGAATGGACCAGGACCAAATCTGGTACAAAAAGTGTGGCTGTCCAAATGCAGACTGCAACCCAAAATAGGGGTCATAGTGAAGTGCTAGCCAACACAGCCTCCTTGAGGTGTGGAAATTCATCCAATATAGGTGCTGGGCGCCAAGAGGCTTCCTCAATTGGTAGGCCTTGCCATTTGATTAGGTATTCATGTATGGAACGGGTGCAGAGTTGCTTTTCATGTTGCCCAATGATCGCTTCCGGAATGTACTGAATAAGGCCCTCCTCATCTATGGGTGGGAGCTCCTCTACATGATCTTTGGGAGTGCCAATGAAAGGTTTTAATTGGCTCACATGGAAGACATCATGGATCTTAGTGGTGGGAGGGAGTTGGAGACAGTAAGCCAAGTCCCCGACCTTCTTAATGATCTTGTAGGGCCCATAGTAACGGTGTGCCAACTTGTTACAAGAGCCGTCCTTTAGCGTGGCATAGCGGGACTTGGGGACCTTGAGGAGTACCATTTCACCCTCTTGAAAGTCAAGGGTCTTCTTTTTGCATCACATGGAGATTCATGTGCTCTTGAGCCCTTTTGAGGTTTACCTTACATTGTTGAAGTAGAGCTTGCATGCGGTCCAACTCTTCTTTTCCCAGGGGGTTGAGCTTTTCATTGAAGATCACGATAGGAAGGGGCACCCGATAACCATACAATGCTTCGAAGGGAGAGACTCCAATGCTTGAATGAGTGGAGTTGTTGTAAGAAAATTCAGCCAAGTGTAGCCATACGTCCCAAGAATTCTGCACATCATGACAAAATGTTGCAAATAAGTTTCAAGCCACTTATTAACTCTTTCGATTTGCCCATCCGTTTGGGGATGATAGGCTGTGGACGGAGCCAATTTGGTCCCCATGGAGCTGAAAATGGTCTGCCAAAACTCACTCATAAATTTGGTGTCCCGGTCATGTACTATGACTTGGGGCAAGCCATGCAACTTAAAAACATGCTCCATAAACTGAGTGGCAACTTGGGATGCTGTAAACTGGGATTTTTTAGGAATGAAATGGGCTGCTTTAGTGAGTCGGTCAACTACCACGTATACGCTATCCCAACCCTTCTTGGTTGTAGGTAAACCAGTGATGAAATCCATGGTAATGTGGGTCCATTTTCCTTCGAGAATAGGTAAAGGCTGCAACAAGCCACCCGATTTAAGAGAGCTATCTTTATTTTGTTGGCAAGGCACACATCTAGACACAAAGTCTTTTACATCCCGCCATAGGCCTTTCTAATGGAAGCTTTTTGAAACTCGATCATATGTTTTGAAGACCCCTAAGTGGCTAGCAATCGGTGAAGAATGCATCTCTTCAAGGATCCTTTCGGTGAAGGGAGAGGCATGGGGAATCACAATACGGCCATGGATCCAAATGAGGCCATTATGGAGCTGATATTGGGAATTGTCATCCATGACACCTTGCTGTAATTTCTGGAAAAGAGGGCTGAATTCAGCATCAAGCAAGTATGCCTCTTGGAGCTCTTCAATCCAATCATGGTGGAGTTCACTGATGGATGAAACCTTGCATGCCCACATGCGAGAGAGGGCATCAGCCACTACATTGTCCTTGCCACAGGTGTGGGTAATCTCAAAGTCATAGTTTTGTACTGTCACCACCCATCTATGTTGTTTAGGAGTGAGGTTGGGCTGAGTCAAGAAATATTTGAGCACATGGTGGTCACTTTTCACCTTAAATCTACTGTCATACAAGTAGTGATGCCACTTTTTGATAGCATGAATGACTGCCAACATCTCCTGATCATAGACATACAACTCTCTCTCTTTATCATCCAATTTTTGGCTCTCAAATGCTATTACCTCGTGTTCCTGCAGTAAAACTGCACCAATACCCCATCCACTAGCATCACACTGGATGGTAAAATCCTTTGAAAAGTCGGGGCATACGAGGATGGGGGCTGAAGTGAGCAAGTCTTTCAGCTGAAAACTACGGGCAACCAATTCATCCCATAGGAAAGCCTCTTTTTTCAGCTTATCTGTTAACGGGGCTGCAATTGTGGCATAATGGTGAATAAATCTCCTATAAAAGGAGGAGAGACCAAGAAAACCACATAAGGAGGTAGTGGTAGTGGGGATGGGCCACTCTCGGACACATTGCACTTTTTTAGGATCAGCTTGGATGCCTTTTTCACTAACAATGTGTCCTAAGTACTCAACCTCTGTTTGCATAAAGACGCGCTTGCTTTCTTTGGCAAAGAGTGTTGAGATATCGAGCTCCACTCGTGATACGCCAGGGTGACCGTTGTGCATTTATGTCACCAACGTGTCAGTTGCAGATGCGGTTGGTACACCGCCCATGAATAATAGCTACATGATAGCTATCCTTATCTATTCTAGTTCGTGGCTCAGTTAGTATGCCACCTTAGTTGGTTGAGTTTGGTTTGAGACCCATATATAGGGTTCTTCTATTTCTTTGTACTTGAGTTCTTTTGGCTTACACAACTAAGAAGAGGAAAACTGTTTTCAGCCTCCACCCTTGTGTGTCTTCCCCCATTGTGCAAGCAAGAAAGCTTCAAGTGAGACTCCTTCCTTCTCTCCCACAATCTTGACAAAGAGGCGGTGCTCTCTCAGTACATCAAAAATTTGCCTGACATGCTTCAAGTGCTCATGCATTGACTTGCTGTAAATGAGTATATCATCAAAGAATACCAACACAAACTGGAAAATCCATGGCTGCAATATCTTGTTCATTAAGCTCTGAAATGTGGTGGGTGCATTTGTGAGCCCAAATGGCATTACAAGGAAATGGTACAAGCCACGGTCAATTAGAAAGGTTTTTTTGACTTCATCACCCACCCTCATTCTGATTTGGTGGTAACCGGATCGCAAATCAATCTTAGTGAAGTAGCGTGCTCCCTGGAGTTCATCAAGCAAGTCATCAATTCGAGGGATGGGGTATCTATTTTTGACGGTGATCTTATTGGGATCACGGTAGTCAATGCACAACCAGAAAGATCCATCATTTTTCTTAACCAATAGAATCGGGGAGGCATAAGGGGAAGAGCTAGGCTCTATGAATCCCATCTTATTGAGCTCCTTGACTTGCTTTGCTACTTCCTCTCTCTCACATTTAGAGAGTCTATATGGGGGTTTATTGATGGGCTTCGCATGGGGCTCCAAGTCAATCGAGTGATCCACCAATCTTTGAGGGGGAAGGGTAGTGGGGGGTTGAAATAGGTCCTCATATTTATCCAAAAGTGCTTTTAGTGCTACATTTTGCTTCCCCAAGGTGTGTTGGTCATCATTATCCTTATGCAAATGCAAGATGAAGATTTGGGAGCGTTTCTTGAATTCATTTTTGAGTTGTCTTGATGTTATAAGCTGAAAATCTGCATTTTCTTTGATTCCCTCCAAGTGTACAAGCTACCCATGCATTACAAACTCCATATACAGTTGAGAGAAGTCCATAGAGATTTTTCCCAACTGCTGAAGCCAATCACATCCCAATACAACATCCAGGGGGCCCATATCAAGGGTAATGAAGTCCACCTTTGCTGTGTAATTTTCAGCTAGCATAAGAGACACTTGTGTGCATACATGGGAGCTCACTTCCTCATTTCCATTGGCCACTTGGACCTAAAGAGGTTGTTGTAATTCAGTGGAAACACATGTCAAACGACCAAGAGTTAATTTATTCACAAAGCTCTGTGTGCTGCCACTATCTATGAGGATGTATACACTCTTGCCATCAAGGTTACCATGCACCCGTAAGGTGTTCGGACTCCTAGAGCCGGTCCATGCGTTCGTGGAGATTGAGCAAGCTGATATAGTGGTGAATGAGGGGTGCCAAGGGCCATTCCCAAGCATGTCATCAATGGGGTAGCCACCAGGGCCAAAAGGGAACCCGTCCGGTGAGTCATAAAACTGATCGGGATCAATATCCTCCTCATATTCAGCATTTTCAGCAAGTGTCATTATTTGAGAGTTGTCATGCATGTCCTCTTCCAGCTTGTCACTATCTTCCAGCACATACATGCTATTAAACTTGACAGTGGCGTTCTTAAAGGGGCATTTGGATGCATGATCAGTTGTGTACTTATCCCCGCATTTAAAACACAAGCCTTTGGCTTTTCTATCCTTGACAACTGCAGGAGGAATGAATTTTTGACAGTTGGGTCCGAAGCCATTCCCGGCCTTATTTTCAGCATACTTTGGGTCACTTTTGGAGGGTGGTGCTGTCCCAAAACTGTCATATTTCCTTTCAGCATTAAAAGTTGGGTAAGTAGGAATTTTGGGGCTACCATTCTGTGCATTGTTGCTACGATAATTATTAGCATATGGGGGTTGCCTGATAGGGTATCTTTGCTGTCCTGCAATGGGCTGCGTGCTCTCATTGCGGCGGTACTTTCGACCATAGCGTTCGGCCAAATCTATGGCTGCAAACAGGGTGGCTGGCTTTTGAGCCATTACATCAGCTGAGAGATGCGCACCCAGCCCATAAATGTATTTATGCAATTTGGCCTCATCACTAACTGCCTCAACATACATGGATAGGTTCATAAATTGGTTGGTGTACTCCCTCGCTGTGAGATTTCGCTGATCAAACTGATACCATTGCCTGGCCAAGCGTTCTTTTTCTATCGGGGAGACAAAAACTTGGATCATATGCATCTTGCACTCTTCCCATTCACGAAACTGCTTGTTTTCTCGTTGAACAAATCTCCACCATGTGTGGGCAAAACCTTCTAAGAGAAGGGAGGCAAAAATGATATTTGCTTCATCGGTACGGGGGTAGATGAGAAAATAGGCTTCCAATTTAGAGGTCCATTCCTCTAGTTCAGCTGGGGATGAGGATTGCCCATTGAATTTTGTAAACACAATCTTGTCACACAGCTCATTTGGGCCTGGCTGCCCATGAATGCCATGTGCTACATGCTGCACATACATGCCTTGCTGTCCAAAATTCCCATGGGGGCCATGCTGCCCATGCATTACATGAGGACCAAATTGCCCATTAGGACCTTGCTGTCCAAAATGTCCATGTTAGCCATTACCATATGCATGCTACCCATTGCCATATGCATGCTGCCCATTTCCATATGCATGCTGCCCATGCACTGCGTGCATTCCATGCTGCCCAAGATTTGCATTGGAGTCATTCCCTTGAGTGTGCAAGTAGCTTCCGTTACGGGGGAGTTGGGGTGCCAATGATGGGCTGGAAGGATTCGTAACGGGGGAGGGAAAGAGGGGCTCATCATGTCGAGTGGAAGGCTCACCCGTCTCATAAGTGCTATGGGGAATGCCATGGGTATCACCAAGACCTTGTGGGCTACGCCTGGTCTCCAAGGGGGGAGGGCGATTAGCCTCACGGGGAGGGACATACTCCTTGGGTCGATTCGAGGGGGGGCAATGGCGGGGATGAGGGCGCCCATGCGCTCTATGAGTAAGTCCATCTTGGCCATCATCTCATAATGACGATGATCTTGGAGGGTTTCCATCGCCCTGTGGCGTTGCTCCATCTCTCGATGTCGTTCAGCATGACGGGTCTCATGTTGGCATAAGGTTTGGTTTAGCAGAGACAAGCGATCTATCTCGGGGGCACCTTCTTCAAACATATCTTCACAATCCTCCTAGGCTGAGTTAGGATCATTCATTGAGGCACGGGAGTCCCTTATTTCACGCTGAAATTCCTCCTGGGCCTTTGCTTTACCCTTGTGGCCTGCCATCCCAAGTGCAGTCCACCAGACCCCTTGTTACAAAAATGACGATAACTTGAGCTAGAGAACTCCGATTGCCAAAATTTCTGATTCAAATGAAAGCCCTCAATCCCCTCTATGAGGCTATGTAAAAATATCTCCGATAGTAAATGATCAGGGCTTTTCTGTAATCACTTTTTGTGGGCTGCCTGTGTAGGACTGCTGCCTGTCCCATAGTACCTCTAGGCACAAAACTGAGTATATCTCCCAAACCGTAGGGCAGAATGGGGAAATTTTTAGCTCAGATCGAAGGGAAAGATTCCCTCTTCAAATCAAGCAATAGAGCTCACGCTTAGTCACACGAGAAGTCTTTCATGTAATCAGTTTTTGCGGGCTGACTGTGTAGGACTACTGCCTGTCCCGCAGTACCTCTGAGCACAAAACTGAGTGTATCTCCCAAACCGTAGGGCGGAATGGGGAGATTTTTAGCTCAGATTGAAGGGGAAGATGCCCTCTTAGAGTCAAGCTATAGAGCTCATGCTTAATCACACAAGAAGGCTTTGCTATAATCAATTCTTGCAGGCTGACTGTGTAGGACTGGCTGTCTGCAATATCCTGCAAAGACTCCCTCAAGGAGCATACTTTATCCCAATGGTGAGGGTCTTATCCCAGACATCCAGGGCCTCAATGGTGGCTCTCAATGCCCCATAAAGCCATACATTCTTTGCATCCATAGCTCATTGCTGAGATCAATTCCACAACTGCATACCCTGCCCTTCTTGCATTGCATCTACTATACATTACCAAGTGGTTCATGACATTACCAATGCATGTAGGGGTTTATAGGCTCAAGTGATTAGGGTATGGGCTATTCCATCAAATGTACCTGCACCTACAATAATTCTTTGGGCTCCGGATCATCGGGAGGTGGGCAAAGTTTCCCCCGGGCCGAGTTGTGCACCCCTTCAGGGGGCAAGGGGGAGTCACCCCTCTTTTGTCTTGCCACCTCGCCTGGCATCGGGCTTTTCCTCACCCGGAATATACATGGAAGATATTTATTAATTAAACAACCAGCATGAGATGCATTTCAGGAATCAAAATTTTGGGCTTTTCATGAAGTGCATGGAATTGGAATGGGGAATAGGGATAGAGAGCTTATCGGCAGTGACTCACTGCCTACTCACCCTTATACAATGGATTTTTTTATGGAATTGTATTTATGTGGTGGTTGACAGACTCACCAAAGGCCACACCACAAAAGCATGTCTATGTTGCATTCAAATTGCATCTAGTCAAAGCGGAACGGAACAACATCAAGCTACAACTACGAGGATGACTAGACATGATAGTCCTGACGATAGATGCACCTTGAACGGCACTACACAAAGGACCTAAGATATCAGTAGAGAATCCAAATCCAGCTATGTAGTTGGGGACTCAAGGGCATGTATCAGAAGGATTGAATTTATAAGCTAAGACTCGAAAGATGAAGACATAGTACTACCTCTTTATCTTAGGGTCAAACTCACTGAAAAAAGAGAGCATAGTGCCGATGCTTTTCTCCAATGGCACTAAAAGAGGCTTACATGCTATTATATCAGACTTGGACAATATATCTAAGCCAATACTACCTTTGGGACAATCATATACCATTATCACATTTGATCACCTCAATATCAAGAAAGTACCTTAGCTCACCCAAATCCTTCATCTCAAACTTCTTCAAAAGTTCCTTGACTTTAGCTATCCCATTGTCATTGTCACTTGTAATAATCAAGTCATCCACGTAGAAGACTATGATAATCAAACCGACATCTCTCTTTCTCACACAAAGTGAGTGATTAGCATCAAAAATATAAAATCCAATGTTGATCAGATACTCTCGAATCTTGTGGTCAAGGTGCTTACTTCAGCCCATAGAGAACCTTCTTTAACATGCACACATATATGGGATACTCTAAATTCTCATAACTATTAGTTGCTCCTTATACACCTTCTCTTGCAATTCATTGTGTAAGAAGGCATTCTTTATAACCATTTTCTACAAAGTCCAACCCTTGGCTCAATCACACATCTCATAGTTGTCATCCTAGTAACTAGATTGAATGTCTCTTCATAATCTATGCCATATGTTTGATTATAGCCTTTTGTAACTAGCCTAGCCTTATACCTCCTAACAAAACCATCTGCATTATGCTTAATTTTATAGATCCACTTACAACCAATAGCTTTCTTTCCCTTAGTCAATGGTACTAGATCGTAAGTCTTATTGGCCTCTAATGTAGCCATCTCCTTATCCATTGTTGCTGCATCCCACAATGAGCATGACTAACAGCATCCTCAAAATAAGTGGGCTCAAGATCCTCAACCACCTTTACCATATAAGCATAATGGTGAGCTGAATAATCTTTAAAATTAAATATTTTAATAGAATATCTAACCCTACTAGACATGTATATCATTGGATCACTTAGTGGAGCCTTTACATTACCATGTGCTCTCTATACACTTTGTGTCCTAACGAAAGGAATACCAAGCTTGTCATCTACACTCTCTAAACCACTGGAATATCTATCAAACCCTAAATGTTCAACAAATGCGTCATTACCATCTGAAACTTTCTTCTTCTCTTTGTCTTTACATACAACACTCGTAGATGCACTTGAAGATGTGGGGTTATTCATAAGGGCTAACTATAGACATAGTACCAGATAATGTTTTTGGTCCACTAAGTCTATTATTATTACTTTTTTGTCTGCATATAACTATCATGATCATCATTGTGATCCAATACATCACCACTAGATACATACCAAACTGTTCATCTCATCAAAAATAATTTCCCTACTCAAATTGAACTTACTTGTGATAGGATTATAACAGTGATATCCTTTTTGCTCTAAAGAGTATCCAATGAAAATATATTTATTAGCCATTGGTTCAAGCTTCTTTCATAGCTCAACTAGCACATGGATATATGCAATACAATCGAACACTTTCAAGTGTGACACATTGGGCTTCTTGCCTTTAAAGCATTCTTTGGGGATCATTCCAAGAACATGTGTGCAAGTTTTGTTTATAATATAGATAGTAATATGAACAGCTTCAAACCAAAAATATTTTGGCAAATTCTTTTCAACCATCAATGATGCAACTTCTATAAAATACCTAATTTTCATTTCTATAACTCCATTTTGTTATGGGATATAACTACAAGTAAATTGTCCACCATTAGAGAGGTAGTCAACCCCTTCGTTTGACCTCAAGCACTTAACTTTCAAGCTTGTTTTTATTTTAACATTTACCTTAAAAGTTTTGAAGTGCTTAAACACATCACTCTTTTCCTTCATAAAATACACCCACAAATTTTTTGAATAATCATCAATAAACATGACAAAATATTTGTTTCCACCAAGGGATATATTTTGTGTAGGTCCCCAAACATCTATGTACACAATATCAAGTATATTCCTGCTCACATCTCTATCATGCAAAAAAAGTTGTCTTGTCTGCTCACCAAACCTGACATGTTTCACACGCTTTATAAAATTTTACAACTCTAAAAGCAGACAACCCTGAAACCAATCCTTTGGGCTGCATTAATTTCATCCTTTTCACATTTGTATGTCCAATGCATCCGTATTATATTTAATGTTTGCAATAACCACTCATTTGCCTCTTTAACATTCATAGTAGAAATTCCAGAATCCAAAGTGTACATGCAATCAATTTTCCTTTGCGACTTGAGTAAAATGCTTGGACATGTTTACCACTTCTTTCAAATGATTCACCCTTGCATGTTGATCTCTTCAATGATCGTGAGAGAGACCAACTCATCAAAAACTAGAAATGGCTTCCATATATGCATAGAAATAATAAATGATTTCTAAGCCTTCTCATTATTAAGGCCACCCAAAGTAGATGAAACTACATTATCATCATTAGGCATTGCATTAATAGTTGATGCAATTACCCAATTTCCATTTACACATGGGTTTTCTTTAGTTTTCTAAACAAAGCATGCTAACACGCTATTTGATATATACTAGTAGCTTTCTTCATTATTCTTTAACACTAGGTTCATTCCATATCTTCATTAGTTGTGACAAAAGTAACAAAGATAGCCCTTTTAAAATATTTTCTCTATTGTTTAATAATTGTTACATTGACTTATTGCTCATATAGCCAAATACAAAAAAAACTCACTATGTGATAAGCCAACCCATAAATTTTTGGACTCTTGATGCTCACTTATCATATTCATATAGATTTCTTCTCCATCTTAGGGCCAACTATATAACTATTCTTTTTTTACTAGAGCCCCTTGGTTATGTGTTTTTCCATAGAAGGAAACATGACCTTTATACCTAGACGTTGGTTTGGTGCTCATAAGTGGAACAAAATACCGAGTTGCACTTGGCTTTAAGGAAGGTACAATTTACTCAATCGTATTCCTTAGGGTATACACCTTATAGAACATGTAAGATACCACATGAATATAAAAGAGAGGGTATTTTTTTTAGTAAAATTTATAGGATTCTATTTGCAAAAAAGGTTCTTTAATTATACTTTTTAAAAATAAGTTTAGTAAAGCAAAAGGGATCATTTTATGGCCTTATAGCATGTAAAAAAAGAGTATTTATTAATATCCTTTGAATGCGCATTATATAGATGATTTCTTATAAGTGCATCCCCTAAGTCTTACCAAATACCTAGGTATAAGCAAAGGTTTCTAATATTACTTGGATGTACATTACACATAATATCTAACATTAGTAACCAATCAATCCTTCTCTAACATGATTTTTTTAATTTGAATAAGAAGGGTGATTTATATATTTTACCATATTTTTAAATTTAAGTAATCATATTAATTAAGTAAAAATTCTAGTATTCAATCACCTGATAAATTTTTCATATATCACTAGTAGCTAGAATTATATTCTTTTTATCAACGTGCAACTAGGTGTAGCCATTCTCTTTAAATTTCTAAATTTTGAGAATGTTTTCTAAGTATTAATTTAATATTTTCTTTTATTTTTAAACATTTTTTATTTATTATTAAATAAATAATCTATAATTTTTAATATAATTTTATGAAGATAGATTAGGTATTCTATGAGATTTTTAACGAATGAAAATAATTCAAGATACATATTAAAGAATTTAACTATGCTTCATGCAACTTGTTAACATCCTGACTTTTTTGTCAATTATTGATATGCATGTGTGAATGTCATAATTATATTTTAATCATAGAAAAGTGTGATAAATTTATTGCTTATTTTTAGGTAAACGCTATGATTTTTTTAATATACACCAAATCAAATATCTAGCAAGTTGACAGAAGCTTATATTATGGGTATTTTAGAATACTACAGGGGAATAGAGTGATAATGACGGTCAGTTTTTCAACGCAAAACAATGACATCACTATTTGCATTGCTATTTGCGTTGCTAATATGCATTTGCAATGTTATTAGCGATGCAATATGCATTTGCAATGCCATCCTTAATAGCGTCACAATATGCATTTGCGACGCTGTTAGTGACATCTCTCTAAGAAAAAAAAAACACCAAAAACTTGAGCATGGAATTTGTCAAAAACATTTGAGAGAGAGAACAAAAGAGAGAGTGAGAGAGTTCAAAGCTTTGAGAGAGAGAGGTAGAGGGAGAGGGAGAGATAGAGAGATGTAGAGCTCATCATTGCTATTGCTGCCACCGCTATGACTACCATACATGAAGAAGAAGGAGAAGGGTGTAAAGGATAAGGGAGGAAAGCCACGAAAGGGAGGTACAAAAGCTTTGATCTTTGAGTCTTTGAGATAGGTACATTGCCTCTTCTTGCTTTGTTATTGTGTTTTCTCTTTTCTTTCTTTATTTTTATTTGTGAAGGGATGCATTGAGAGAGAGAGAGAGAGAGAGAGAGAGAGAGAGAGAGAGAGAGGAAGGAAAGGAGAAGAAGAGAGAAAGAGGTAGAGAAAGGGGAGAAAGGAAGCAAAGAGGGAGGGGAAGAGAGAAATGAGAGATGAAGGGAGGGAGAGAGGAGGGTGAGTGTGAGAAACAATGAGGGAGAGAAGGTAAAGAGAGAAAGAAAGAGATAGGAAATAAAGAAAGTAAAAAAGAGAGGGAAAGAGGGGTAGGAAGAGAAATAGAGAGGGAGAAGGGATAAAAATAGAAAGGGGGAGAGGAAAGGACGGAAGAGAGAGGAAAGGAAGAAATAGAGAGGGCAAGGTAAAGAGAGAAAGAAGAGTGAAAAAAAGAGAGAGAGAGGGAGAAAGAAAGATGGAAAGAGAGAGAGAGAGAGAGAGAGAGAGAGAGAGAGAATAAGAGAATTAGAGAAAGGGGAAAGAAAGAAAAATATAGGGAGAGGGGGGAGAGAGATCTAAAGAAGGAAGGGGGAGGAAGAGAGAAAGAATGAGAGAAATAAAAAAGGGGAGAGAGAGGGGTTTCATAGAAAATAGAAAGATGGAGAGAGAAATAGAGAGATGGAGGAAGGGAGAGAAACAATAAGACAAAGAAGGGGGAGAGAGAAACAAAGAGAGAGGAAACAAAGAAAGGGAAAGAGAGAGAGAAATAGGGGTGGGGAGAGAAATAGAGAGAGGAGAGATAAAAATGGAGAGGGGGAGAGAAAATAAAGGGAGAGAGAGGGAAGGGAGAAATAGAGAGTGAGAGAGAAGAAAGGAAGAGAGAGGGAGGATATAGAAAATAAGGGCGAGGTAAAGAGAGTAAGGAGAGTGAAAAGAATAAAGAGCAAGGGAGAAAGAGAGAGAAAAAGAGAGATGGAGGGAAAAATAAAAGTAGAGAGAGAGGGAGAGGGAGAGGGAGAGGGAGAGGGAGAGAGAAATGGGGAAACAATAAGAGAATAAGAGTGAGGGGAAAGAGAAAAAAGTAGAGGGAGGGGAAAGAGAGATAAAGAAAGGGAGGGAGACATTTCTTTTCATTTCTTTGTTTTTAGAGTTTTTTATTTTCTCTCTTTAATTTTGTTTGTAAAGAGACACATTGAGTAAGAGGGGGGAGGAAAACAGAAAGAGAAATATAGAGAAGAAGAGGAGGGAGGAAGAGAGAAAGAATGAGAGAAATAAAAAAAGGGGAGAAATAGGGGCTTTATAAAAAGTAAAAATATGGAGAGAGAAAGAGAGAGAGGATGGGAAGAGAGAAATAGAGAGATAGGAGGGAGAGAGAGAAACAATAAATGAGAGGGGGAGGAAGAAACAAAGAGAGAGGAAACAAAGAAATGGAAAGAGGGGTGGGGAGAGAAATAGAGGGAGGAGAGATAAAATACAAGGGGAGAGAAAAGGAAGGGAGAGAAATAGAAAGGTGAAGGGAGGGAGTAGAGAGAGAGGAGATATAAAAATAGAGAGAGGGGAAGAGGAATAAGGAGAGAGAAAGGAAGAGATTGAGGAAAAGAGTGAGACAGAGAGAGAGGAGGAGACCTTGCTTTCCATTTCTTTATTTTTTAAGTTTTTTATTTTCTGTATTTACTTTTCTTTGTGGAGAGATAGATGGAAAATAAATAGAGATAGAGGGGGACACAAATGGAGGGATAGAGGGAAATATAAGAATAGAGAGCTAAAAAGAGAAGTGGAGACTAAAATGGGGGAAGAGAAACAATGAGAGAAACAAAATGATATTTTTTGTTGTAACACAGACAAAATAAACAACGATGATAGTTGTGATGATTGTGTGTTATTTCAAGGATACTATGAGACCATAGATGATTTTAATGGCTATAATTTTATTTTTTCAGTTTTTGTTTTGAAACTCGAGTAGGTTGAGTTATAATTCCAAATTTTTTTATTCACTAACATTTTTAAGGTATATCAAGATTTTGAAGGCTCTTTCGCCATTCATGTGAAACAAATATTGAAAGAAATATATTAAATTTACCATAGTATTTATAAGTTATGGGAGGGATATATATAAAAACATTTGCCACATGTACATATGTACTCATACACATAGTACATACATAGACACATGTCACATACTACTTAGCATTGCTCCTTCTTTACATACTCATACATATGACTCACACAACCCCCCTCCACATACACACATTACTCAGCATTACATCTACTCTTGTATTCATACATACATATACACAATTCTTAGAACCAAAAGGTTTAAGGTACTCATGGTCCAATAACTTAAGCTAGTCAAATCTTTGAAGCATGCATCTTGAAAGTTGCAAAGCAAGACAGAGCTCTACCTAAAACCCATGAATGCTAAGGGACTTCCCCTCTTCATAGACTTGAGCACAAATAATACCTCCCCTTCAATGAATGGTTTATCCAAGAGCAAGCTAATTTCAGCAAGGTGCCAAGGACTCTCTCCATTTATACATCCAAGATTTTAGCAACATACTAGGACTGTATTGGGATCTTGGGCTCAACTTCGGCTATAGCACTAAGAGATGCTTGTGGAAAACATTAGCATATCCTAATCATCAGTAAAGCTACATTGTAGAGGTGATCAACCGCCAAGACCCACCAACCGCTTATTGCTTCAAGCATTCCAAGCCGAGCACTAATGGCTACCTCTCACATAGCCAACACGCTATCCATCTCTACAGGTGTAATGAGCTTACCTCCATACCCGATTGAGTTACCTCCCCTCTCGAGCACTCCGGTAGCTCCAAATCCAAGTGCAAGCTCCATGCTCCAAACTCCATAGCCACAAGCAAGATAAGAGAAGAGAAGAGAAGAGAAGAAGAGAGGAGAAGATGGAGAGCTTCTCCTCCACAGTCCCTCACCCTCACACTCTCACACTCCCTCTCTGCCAAGACCCACGGACCGCTTATTGTTTCAAGTGTTTCAAGAGAGCTCTAATGGCTATCTCTCACCTAGACGACGTGCCTTTGAACCTATGAGTGTAGTGAGCTTAGCTCGATGTCGAAATGAGTTACCTCCTCTCTCGCACACACCGATAGCTCCACAATCCTAGATGCTAGCTCAAGCATCTTCAAGCCTCCTCCATCAAGCTCCATCCACCATAGCCATGCACGTGCGAGAAAAGAGAAGAGAAGAGAAGAGAAGAATAGAAAAGGAGATGTTGAAGAGCTTCACCCTCTTGATCCCTCACTCCCACACACTCACTTCCTCACACTCTCACACTCCCTCTCTCAAGAGCACACACACAAGCAAGGTGAAGAGAAGAAGAGAAGAAGAGAGGACTTTTGTTAGCCACACACCAAAGAATGAGCTTCCATTCACTTTTTGAACTTTATATACAAGCCCTAGAATCCCATGGGCACCCATCTCTTTTTACATGACCGGATGTTGTGGCAAGGTCCTTTTTTCTATTTCCCTCTTCTTTCCTCATGCCTTAAGCCTACACACATCTATTCTTTTACAAATGGCACAAGAGGGAGCCTTGCGCTCTTTTACAAGATTTTTTTGAGTTTTTTTAGGCTCCTTCCATTTAAAATTGTGCTTTATGCCTCAGCTTAGTATTAGGGGCTACCTCTATGTCTTTGCTCTTTTTCTGTCCTTTTTTCGCTCTTTGCATCATATTTTCGCCATCTCAAATTGATGTTAACATTATCCCCCTCTGAGACAGGTGCCAGTCCCATGGCAGTTCGAGCTCTTTGTTGTGGAAGGGTGGGCTCTGGACAAGTGGTTGGTTTGATGATGATAGGGCCACATGTGGACTCCATTGATTGGAAAGCTTTGTTAATGATTTGGATGGAGAACCCAAGGTATGTTGAGTGGATGATGGGGGCCTCCGAAGTTGGTGATTTGCAACATCTTGTTGTACGTGAAAGGAGAAAGTGCTATGCCTAAGGGGAGTGTCTACCTCACTGTGTAGTGCTCTGTGCTTGTGCTAGTGGAACGGGGAGTTGGGTCAACCACAGGAAAGCCTAGGCAATGTCCCACACTTGAGGACCTCATTCATGCGAAGGGAGGTGCGGTGTGTGTAGCTTAGGGTGACATGTCTAACCATAGGCGAGTGTTACCTCCCTAGGTATGTCCTTCCCTTGAGCTGCCCTAAGTGTGAAGTGGGGAGTTAAAAAGGGCTAGGAGATTAGGAACAGAGCTGTCGGGCTAACCGAGGCCACTAGACGTGCCTAACTTGAGGACCCCTAGGTGCAATTACTATGAACTATATGCCACGAATTATATTTGGACGTGTCATGTGCTCATTTTATTGTTATTTATTTATTGTCTTTGTGTTTGGCCTTCTCTTTTATTTTATTTGTTTTCCTTTTCTTCTATTTTTTTTGTGTGCTGAGTTACATGATTTGGACAATAGCTAATTGCTAGTTATCATCATCAAAATGTGGTGGGGAAGGGGATTTAATGGAGTGACTCAAAAATTTCCAGCTCTGCATGTAACCATTAAGGTTCAAGTGGACATAGAGAGAGGTAGTGGAGAGGAATGGGTGGTTATAGCAACGAGTGAATTGGCTGTCACTTATATCCTCGAGAATAGCTAGGGTGGAAGGCTGGCTCGCATCATTAGGGGGGTCATTGTGCAACTATCTATGGTGTTAAGATAAAAAAAGATTGGGGGGAGACCACGTTCTACCGGGGTGGGATCCTGCTTAAGTAAGATTTTTAATAGCCTAAGTTAGTTGCATGTGGTAATGAAGGTGGGATCGAGATAGGAGGAGAAGTCAGCAATGAAGCAGGTCATGGTAGCATCTAGGCAATCCGAGGTGAAAGTGAGGGCTTGTGGTAAGGTAGTAGTATGGGGGTTATATATGATAGGGAAGTCATAGAAGCGACCATGGATCTTTGTATCAAAATCTACTCCTACCCTACGAGGGTATGCCATGAAGGTGGGGTTGTTTCTCTTAGAGGGGAGGTATTACAAAAAGCCATCCAAGAGAACACATTGTCGTCGCAAATGCAACTCCACCACAGTGGGCTGGCACTCATATCCGGGTACACACCGAGGCACTTGAAAAACCTTATTTTGCCAATACTCCACATCCTTGGTGCCCCAAAGGGTGGGATTCTTCTCTCTTTCTTCCAGCTATTGTTGGCCTAGCCGGCTTCCAACGCCGATCACCTCTTCCACTACTTTAAGGGGAAGGACTCTACATAGGTCATTTGGGAGGAGGAAGTTGAAGTTAAAAGGTTGTTTCTCTTTTTCTTGTCTCTCCCAGACTATGAGTTCTACATGGAAGCTAGCCAACAGGTCACTTGGGCATGGTGGAAGAGGTGCAGACGGACATGCCATAGGTTTGGCCCTCAATCCATGTTTGGCTTCTTCCACCATTTTCTTTCTCTTTTCCCTCAAGGCGGTTTCTCTTTCCGCCGATGTGTCTGTTGACTGCTGTTGTTCTTCAGAGTGGGGTGAAGGGGTTTGTGGGATCACTTCTTCTTCAAATCTACCCATGTCAAATTGCAGTTCAACTTCACCCCTTTGGTGATCTTCTTGTTGTACCTCCTCTACAAACCCTAGTGCATCAATCTCCCAGGGGGGTTAGGCCGGCCAACAACAGGTAATTGCATTGTTCATCAAGACTCAACCCAACTGCAAGCAAGCTTCTTCTTTACCACCTCAAGGGACTCCCCTTCCTCTGTGTGAGTGGCATCTATCAAAGTATCCAGGAAAGCTTGTTGTTGAGTATTGAAGCCAACTTGGGCTGCCTATGCTCTGCTTTCTACTAGGACTTTCTCTTTTTCCATGAGAGTCAAGCGACGCGCTAAGGTCTTCACTCTTCCTTCATTTTGGCATGCCCACTCTTCGGCTCTCTTTTTCATATCCTCCATACTTTCTCCTTGTCTTTGTACCAATGCCATGAGTCTCTGCTCCTAGTCTTCCAATTCCCTGCTCATTCTCTCCTACTCTTTTCTTTCAAGGCTCAACTTTTCGGTCATGGTTTCCATTTCTCTGTGGTGTTGCTTCTCTTCTTGCTTCCTTTCTTCTTCCCTTGTGAAAAACTCTTCCATGCCTTGTACAATCTAATGTGTTTTTGCTGTCAAGTCCTCATGTTGCATGATTAAAAGTTTATATTCTCTCTGCATTTCCACTAGCTCTTGATTTTCATCTTCGAGCCATTGTCGCCAACTTTCCTCCTTGTCATCTTTGGTCTTTAGTTTCTGTTTTAGATCAAATATATCATTTTGTTGCATAGTTATTTGCCTCATCTTTTCAAGCTAGAAGGTTGCCACCAACTCCTTTTCTGCTTCCAACTCGACCATTGCTATCTTTCTTTCCTCCTTTGCCTTTTCTAGTTGAGAGAGAAGTTTAGCAACATATTCAGCATAGTTTGCTGGTGGCCTCATAATAGTAGGGATTGGAGTGGTCGAAGCTTCCACCTTTTGGCATTTTGGATCCTGCCTAAACTCGGCATCTGTGGTCGGTCATTTCTACCGAGTGGTCATAGTCTCCACACTCTTTCCTTGGACCAGTTCCTTATTAATGAAGTATTGCATCTAGGCCACAAAATTGTTTACATCGGCGCTGGCTGGGATGCTTGAAGTGAGAGTGGTCCTTCGCTAGTGGGCACCAAGAGGGGCGGGATGGGATGGATGGGAGCCTTGCCCTTGCCTTCAATGACCATAGGTGGTATGACTTCGAATTCATGAGTGCTTGAGCTAGGTCCCTCATCCTTGGGACTTAAAGCCCCTAAGTCTTCGACTTGGCTTTTCTTTTCTATGGAGTGGCAAGTTGCTTCAGCCATGTCTTCCTCCTCCTTTCTCCTCAACTCCACCTTCTTTTTTGCGACTCTTCTCTCTCTCTCTTCCTCTGTTTTCCTTGATTTTTCTACCTGATTTTTTATTTCTTCCTTCTCTTTCTTCTTCCTCTCTTCAGCCTCTCTTGGGGATTCCCTTTTGGCTCTCTCTAGATTTTCTTTCTCCTTCTTCCAATCCTCATCCTATTTCTTCTTCTAAGCTATCTTTTTAGTGGGATTCTTTACCTTTTTCCTTCAAGATTGAGCCTCCTAATCCTCCTTCTCTATCTCAATTTCTGTCATGTCGCTCGATGGCTCTTTCTCTTGGTGGATCAACGACCTATCTAGAGTCTCATCCTCTCCTTCTCCTTGCTGAGCTTCTTTTACAGCCTCCCAGATGATGGCTGTCAGCACACTTCCATATCCGATGAAAGAGGCTTTCGAGGAAGGTTTCTTTCTCTCGATACTTTTAGAGGCTAGGGACTCTCCCTATCAGTCTACTACCTAGAACTAGTGCTTTGGCCGCTTGGTCTATAGTCTTGCGCATGTAGTCGTTCCAGTCTACCTCATCCAAGGTGTGGCTACCACATTCTCCAACACAGGCACACTGATTTGGTGCATGAGGGAGTTATAGCATTGGGCTGGAGAAAAGTGAGTGCACCGATTTTGCTCTGCATGCGAGCCTCAACATCAGGGATATCCTATATGTTGATGCTGTTATTCGTCAAAACATCCTCCCTCTTCATCTTTACATAGGATACACATCTCTCTTATGTTTCTTCTCCACCTAAGATTCCAACCCTAGTGCCTTCTCCACCAAGGTCTGGTTCAATGGCACCTGCACATGTTTAGCATTTTCCCTCCTCCCGCAGTCACTGTTCCGCATTCCTGATCAGGTTTGTATGTTCTCAGAAATTCCACACACTTTGTGTGGTTAGGCTCCTGTGCAAACTTCTCTAGGTACTTCAAGAGGTTACACTATTCCACCACTCTCCTTGCAACCTCCTCCTTGGCTACCACCTCTTAGAGGTTGTGGATACTGTGGAATTTCAACTTATTATAAGCACAGTTTTCTATGCTAATGCCGTACTCCGTCCTCTCCTCCTCTGTGAAAGGGAGTCAATGAGCACGATCTTGCTACGACATCTTTCATTCTTGTCATGAACCATGATTCCCATTAGTGCTTTCAAAATAGTTATTTACTGAAAAGAAAGTCTTTATGTTTGTTGAATGAAAACATTTAAGCTCCAAAATAAACTTTCCTTTCAGAATTTTCGCCCTTTATTTCAAAAATTTTGTGACATTTTTCCTCAAACACAAATTAACATGTTTCTTTTCTTTCTACATTTAAGTGTAGACTGAGGTTTTCATGGCGATGTGCTTTTTCTTATGTGTTTATCCATTTGCTTGATTTTAATTGATTCTAATTTGACTCACCTTATCCCCTTCCCTTCCGAATTTGAGAAGAATCCTTCCTAGGATTGAAGGTTAGCCGGCCAAGGGCATTTAGCATACTGATCGAGTGTTTACCTTCGCATAAGCCAAGCATAGAAATCTAAATTGTACTTTAAGCTTTGCGGTCTAGATCAAAGGGTCGGTTGCCTACGTGTGTGATGTAAGTGAGGACATCTGTTAGGAAGTCGTCAGAATCAACATGTCTAGCAATATGTAACTCTTCCTCAGTCAAGAGGTGATCAAGGTAAGGGTGTCCTTTGATGTGCTCTTCCATGGGTCGGCCACAAATACTTGTTAACACCCTATACGAGGTTGAAGTTGGATCATACTCCGATGTCTTGAATGCGCGTCGTTGCACAACATTGGTCATTATTTGGCAACCTTCGAGTTCCCATTGCAATCAAAGAGCATACCAATTCTGTAAGAACGGGGATTCAATTTCAACAAGCTGTTTCAACTCCTCAATTTCTTGGTCAGTGATAGCAGAAGTAGCTCGCTTATTGTATGATGTAATGAGACGTTGTTTGATGGCTTGCTCTCTAGATATCTCAGTGTTAAGAAACTCTAGAGCTGAGTGGGGTGCTTTGACAAATGCAAATTCAAATGTATCCCATGAACAAGGCATCGTACGAACTTCGGTTGCTAAGGGCTCTTGCAACAAGTCCAAGTCCAAGAGGTCATAGCTAAGAGCCAGCAACATGATTGTGGCATCTAAGCGTCTAAGGCAAGCAATCACATCATCCCCTATGTCTTCGTCTAGATCTGTTGTCAGTGTCAAGAATTATTTTTTCTCACAGGAGGGTCTAAGGCCTGCCCGGGTGGTTAGGGTTTGACAAAACTAAAGAGTTTGGCAGCAGATGGTTGCGGTTTTGGTTGTTCTTGAGATTGTGGTTGGGTCCCTTGCACAACGGACCGGACTGCTAATGGGGCACTACTACTTTGCGAATGCATCTTCCTGAGTCTTGGTAGAGTTACGTGGTATGGGTTTGGGAGTAGTAGGCTGAGATTTTGGCTAATAGACTTGGTCGGTCTTCATGGGCATAATCAATTGTGAGTCTATGGACTTGGAGTCTTGAGGCTTATGTGGCTTTAGGCCTTGACACATTGTATGGTTGGGTATGGTTAAGCGTGAGGGCAACGTTTGATCAGTGCCTTTGGCTATTTTAGCCTTAGAGATCTATATCCAAGCATTATCCTCATAATAGCTTTGCACTTGCAATAGGGTCATAGGAACCCATTGCGGACTGTACGTCGCTGTCTGTAGCTTTGTCTTGGCCTTCTAGGTTTTGAGGTTGTATTCTTAGCCTTGCAAAGGCGTGGCCGATTGCTCCTCAGTGGGGCAGGCTCTAATATTTAGGTACCTATCTGAACTAGGGTTGATGGGCATTGGCTTTGGACTTAGCGGGTTACTGGCATGAGGCTTGGTGGGTTGTAACAAGTCACAACCCCCCTCCTTAGACTTGGCTATAGATGTTTCTACCAGTGGCTTTGTGGATCTCATAGAAGTCGTGCAACCCTTGCTAAAGGCTGCTACTATGCAGACATTGCCAATGGCTAGGTGGATATGCTGTGACTCATAATCGACATTGCAGTGAGCTTGCTTTTTAAAGGTTTGGACCTAGCACTGAATCTGTGCCTGCATCTTTAGTGTTTGGAAACACATAAAAGATCATTGGTATGCTCTCACACTCGATAAAAACTGCAGCCCCGCACTTCCCTAGGAGTGCATATGGTTGGCCCCATATGGGCTTAGTTTGGCAGTAGTGGGCTGTAATTGTGGTTTTCCAATGTGGGTCCAATCATCATGGGTTAAGACATTGAAGTCAGCTCCCTCATCGATCAGGGTGTTGAAAGTGCATGTCTACTTGGCAGTGACTGTGATGCAGAGGTAAGCAGGTTCTACGGCTTCCTCATTTTCATTGTCAATCTTCGTGATTGTGGCTACTCGTACCTTGACAAGGGGTTCTAACATTGGTGGTTTATGTAGAGGATGCATGGCAGGGTAGTAATTCTTGATTCAACTGCCATTGAAGAAGCCTATGCCCTCGCCTACCAGAGTCTTGAGTTCAATATTACTAGTTCGGCTGATGGCACGAACCTTGAAATGCTCTAAGCCTTTAAACTTCATTTTCTATTTATGCCCCTTAACGAAGTATAAGAGCACTAAGTCTCCCTGTTCAAATTTGTGCTGCTTGACATGCTTGTCAAACCAACTTTTGCATCGTGCTTTCTCGCATATGGGTGCATGGGTAGCTAGAAGTCGAGTTTCCGAGAGGCGTTCGAGTTCAACTAGACGTTTTGTCCATGCCTCCTTCCCTTCCCATTGTTCGTGAAGTGCGATCCTCATGCTAGGAATGAAAAACTCTATAGGTAGAATTGCTTTAGTTCCATAGGTCAACCTAAAAGGCATCTAGCCCATAGCTGTTTTATAGGCTGTGCGGTAAGCATACAAGGCTGCCATCAACCTGTTATTCCAGTCACTGCGCGAAGTAGAGACTACCTTGGTCAAGACATTTACTAGAATTTTATTTGTGGATTCTGTCTGGCCGTTTACCTGAGGGTATTATGGCGAGGGTTTGCGATGGGGATAATTAGAAAGGTGGATAGAAGATGCGCAATCACTTCATTAATGAAGTGTGTGCCTTTGTTGCAAAAACCAGTTTGATGGGGCAGTCGAATTGTGAGATTACCTACTCCCATAGGAACTTGGCAGTCGTTCTAGCATCATTCTTTCTTGTAGCTCTTGCTTCTACCCATTTCATTAGATAGTCAATGGCTATAATGATGTGCTTGGCTTGCGAGTATTGTGTTGCAGGACTAATGGGTCCTATGAAGTCAATTCTCCATTTTTCGAAGGGTTGTCATGCAATTATTGGAGTTAGCTCCATCTAATCCTTGCGAATCGGGACCTTTGTCCAGTGACACTTGTCACAGTGCTTAACGAATCATGCCACATTGCAAAAAATCATGGGCCACCATAGTTGAGACTATAGCACCTTGCGGGCTATCGTATCTCCACTAAAGTGTCCTCCAGCAATTCCAATGTATGCCTCTGAGAGCGCATCGTGCATCTCATGCTTGCATACGCATCTATGCAACAATTAGTCTTGCTCTAGCCTATATAGCTAGCATGTTATCAAATGATAGGGTTGGATCTTAAGGATATGTCCTTAAGTCAGGCTTTCTTCATCGTTCGTTCAAGTAATCCATGCTCAAGCACTTGGACTATGTCGTCTGTCCAATATGGCATCGAATCGGCTCGAAATAAATCTCTCTCTCTAGATAGGCTAAACAAGTGCACGACTGTCAACTCATCAATGATGCCTTGTCCAGTGGCCTCTCACATGGGGATGCATGACATGTGGTCAGCCATGTAGTGACATGTGTTCGCCAAGTTGGCACAACACTGCCCCCACAGTGAATTTTGAAGCATCAATATGCATGGGGAAGGTAATGGTCCAATCTGGGGCTCGTAGAATTGGTGTCGTGGTCAGATCCTTTTTTAATTCCTCATATGCACACTGGCATTCTTCAATCCATTTGAATATAATCAACAATTTTTACAGAGGTCTAGCAATCAATGCATAATTCAGCACAAATCGTCGATAATACCCCGTATGACCTAAGAAGCATTGAACTCCCTTATAGTTGATTGGGGGCGGAAGATCAACAATGACCCTGACTTTTGAAAAGTTTATGGCAATGCCGTTCTTCGACTTCACGTGCCCTAGGATGCATCCGTGCTTTACCTAGAACTAGCACTTTAAGGGATTCAGAGAGAGACAATATAGGTGACACTGTTCAAAGACTGCTTGGAGTTTTTCTAAGTGTTCTCTCCATGTTGAGTGAACACACAAGTTGTCTACGAAGACTTCTAACTCTTTCCTAAGCATTTCTTTAAATACAGTGCACATAAGGCATTGAAAGGTGGCTAGAGCATTAGTCAACCTGAAGGGCATGACTATGTAGGCAAAGACACCCCACTCAGTGGCGAATGTGGTCTTATGCCTATCATCAGCATGCACCTACACTTGATTGTATCTAGAGAAGCCATCTAGAAAATTGTAGGCCTCTTTGCCAGCCACTCTCTCAAGCATGTGCTCAGTGTACGGCAATGGTTAGTTGTCCCTCTTAGTGGTAGCGTTCACCTTCTTGTAATTGACGCACACTCTAATCTTTTCGTTTTTCTTCATTACAGTAACTATGGGTGACACACAATATGTGTGCTCAATTTTGTACATGAATCCCACTCTCATCAGCTTGTCAATCTCTTCCTTGACCGCATGAGCATGTTTTGGATTCATAGGGTATGGTCGCTAATTGACTGGCATTGCGTCTGGTGTCATGGGTATGTTATGAGTCACTACACTCGAATCTACCCCCTTAAGCTCTTCTAAAGACCAAGCAAATACATCTATATACTCTTGCAAGAGAGCAATGAGACTTGTCTCTTCTTCCTCTATCAAGCCATCGGCAATAAAGACAAGTCAGGGTGTCTCCCCTTCCTAGGCTAGGTTCACCTCCTTGACTTTGGCAATCCCTCGATGGGTTCACTTGCTTGCATTTGATGTTTGACACCCAGCAGGATCACTACCCTACCATCCTTCTTGAACTTCGTAAATCTCTTAGGGAGGTCATGTGTTTTTCATTGTTTGTCTACTCATGCAACCTTAGGTTGTTTTTCCCTTTCTTCCTTTAACCATCTGCGCCTTACATGGACGGGTAGGTCCTCCTTGGTACATCTAGTCTTGGAAGGCCTAGGTATTTTTGGGTCGCTCTCTAAACTCACGTCTGACTCAAAATCGAACTCCTCGTCTTCACTAAAAGAGGTAGTCTCTCTCGGTGGTCACAGCTCAGAGGGTGACTCTATTCTAAGCACTGGCATGGCACCTAGTTGGGTTAGGCCTGCTTGTTCAAAGTCTATGGCTCCTATATGTTCCAACCAAGCGCAGTCACAATCCACACGCATGACACCTCACTCTATACTGAAGGTGTTCTTTCTCTGTGGCTTGGATTCTGCTCGTATCTATTCTATCTCTCATCCTTCATTGTCGTATTCTATGGTATCTATCTCGCCCTCACTCTCATCACTAAAGGAGTGGCAATCTTTATATTCATCATCAGAAGCATCTTCGTCTGATTGCTCATCATCTCCTAGGTCTTGGTATGTCTCGTGTCTTTGAGCGGGGACTAGGGCTAAATTGTACATGAGGTTTAGGTCATGCACCGTGGTCCATTGCCACCTTGGTTCATCGAAGAGATCTTGGAGTGGCTTGAAATTTGCTGTTGGATTGCCAGCTAGCTTTCTGATCAAATACTCTAAAATCTCCTGGAGTTCCCTCTTGTTGTTTGGCACTTGAAAAGTGACAGGGTTGGGTCTTCTGCAAAGATTTTCTATCATCATGCAGACCGGTACCGAGGGTGTACCCTTGGGCTTGCCGATCATTTTAATGGCCTGTTTGTACTCCTCATTGTCGAAGAACGGCAGGTCGATGGTAGTAAGGACATGCATCCAATCCCACTCATCTTCTCAGCACATGGGATATACTTAGTCAGGGGCCCGTAGGATTTCTTGATCTGAGCATCACCCTTAAGCATCACGGAAATGGCATCAAGGTTGACTGGTGTAGTCTTCCAAGAGTCCATTTCTACCCTTACGGCTTCTATTCTATTGCTTAGTAAGATGAGACCATTCCCCCAATCTTCAATCACTCTAGCATTGCACATCCAGGGTCGGCCCAATAGGATATCGTAGTCCACTCCCTTCATGACTATAAAGTCAACTGAGAATTGGACTCCTACGATTTTCACTGGCCAGGATTTTAGCACCCCGAATGGCTTCACTTTCATTCCGTTGGCTAATGTGATATTGAACCTAGTAGTCTCGACAAGTGGGTTATCCCAAGTCTAGAGCATTGTGTGGCTTAGTACACTAACTCCCGCCCTTGTGTCTACAATCCCTTTCCTTGTTGTGTCGCCTAGGGCTAAGACCGGTAAGACCGCATGCATCTCGACGACTTCCCAAAAAGCATTAATGTGCAAGGACTTAGGCACGGAGTGCAATGTCAAACTCGATATCTACGTCTTTGCCTCATGTTCTTGTAGGTCTGTAGTAGCTTGCTCTCATGATCCTTCAACCTACTGCTTCAACTCTTGCCATAGGATCGAATGCTACCTAAGCAGATCTCCCAAGCCTAGCATCACAGGGGTGGTCACTAGAGTGGTGAGGAGGTCATTGGTTGCTCATGTTTCTCCTATTCTGGACTGTCCTGACCAATGGTCGTGATTGATTTGATGGCCCATAGCGTTAAGGCTTTGCCTAAGTGGTACTGCCTTGTGGCGTAGTTGCATCTCTCAATTTTGGTCGAGGGGGTGAGACTGGCATGCTTATGCTAGAGAGATCCTCAATTTTGTCCTCTAAGATGGGCTCAGTATCTTTCAGGTATTCTTGGGCCTCCTTTACCCACTGCTTCACCTTCTCGATGGCCTCTAGTTGGCGCTTTGGGTTGGGGTACTCCCCGACCTTAGCATTCCCCTTTTCAGCCATATTTGGGGCTGATGTCTCTGCCTCAGCGTTAGTGACTTTCTTTCTAGCATGTAGCATTGTGGCACTCTCAGTTTTGAGCATGACTTTAGCTTTGGGTCTCTTCTTCCTTCACCTATGGCTCTTCTTTCCTATCTAGGCTGCGTCAAGATTGCTAGGACCTAGCAGTGTATGCCAGCCTACTTCGTTTGTGCACGGTCATGACATGTGATGGGATAGGTGTAGCCTCCTCGTTGAGATTCTCGAAACCAAATAGCCCCAATGGGACAAATGGCACGTTAGCCAAACTCGAGGAAGGTTTTTTCTTTGGACAGTCAATGAAGAGATGAGTGATTCTGCACTCAGGGCACCTTAGGTTAGCCTTGTCTCTATTTTGTTGCTCCCTTTCAGGACAGCGTGATGAGACGTGTCCTAGGTGACCGCAAGTCCAACATATGATTGGTTCTTGGGTTTGCCCTCCTAGACCTCTACCTCATCCCCTACCTAATGCCATCACCAATACAGGTCGATAGTCCATAAGGACTGCATTGCCCTCATTTTCGTGCATCACGTAAGGGTATACATAAGTCTCTTCCTCATTTGGCTCTTCCATGTAGTGGATTGGGTCGCTGGATGGGGTCACATAGGGACCAAGAGGTCTAGGTATTCCAGTAGAATTTATGTCCATTCTAGGAATAGTTGGCTTAACATCCTTTAGTGTGGGAAAGGCCAATGGGGCTCCCCTTCCAAAGAATTATTACGGCCTATTTGCTAGGTAAGGTTGACCGTATGGTTGTGAGTACAGAAGTCTTCTAGGAAATCTACAATGTGCAATGTCATGAACAAACCTACCGCAATCAGCACAAGGTTGTGACCTGGGGTCCTAACACTTAGCTGGCAAGTGAATTCTGCCACAGTACATACATTGGACGTGTGGGTGCATTGGTCATCTTAGCATCTCCTACATCTTGGCTATTTCCACTTTCATGTCAGCTAATTCTTGGTTGGTGTGTGTGGCATTTTCCTTATCTTGGATACTTATGCCTGATCACTTGTTGGATGCTAAAGCTTTCTCCGAACTTCTAGAGTTTGTCTCTTCTTGGTTCTCGAGTTCTTGGAGCTCCTCTCCTTTAGCTGGTCATCTACTTAAATGGCTTCTTCGAACACCCTAACTAGCGCATATCGTTGTAAGCTCGAGTTGCCTACCAAGGCTATATAAAGCTCCTCATTTCGTATTCCATGATGAATACTATCGACACTGCTCTTTCGGTTGCAATCGTTCACCCATTGGGATTCTCTTGAAGAGACTCATCACATGGGTCACATAGTCGCAGATGTCCTCTTTTTCTTTCTACTTGACATTCATAAGTTGTACTAGTAGGTTTTCAGAGTATTTAGGCTCAAAAAATCTCTTAATCAAGAGGTTTTTGAGGCCTTTGAAGTTCACTCACTCTACGGCATCTAGACTCGTGTACCAAGTAAACCTTAAACCCTAAACCCCACCTCACCCCCCCACGACATGGCACACCCCTCCCCCCTCAAAAAACTCCACACCCAACCCCCCGGTGTGATGTGGCACATGCCCTCCCCCTCCTCAAAAAACCCCGCACCACGACATGGCACACCCCATGACATGGTACACCTGATCGCTCCACCCAACCCTCCCGTAACATGGCACCACCCAACCCCCCCACGACATGGCACACCCTCCCCCGCTCCACCGAACCCCCCCACAACATGGCACACCCTCTGCTTCCAAAAAACCTCGCATCGTGATGTTGCCTAAGAAAAGCTCGATTGCTTGAGAGCACTGAGTCAAGTCGGTGAGACTGTTGGCCTCGTAGACATGCTCAAACTGCTCTATGAAGCTGTATGGATTGTCGTGGGATTGGTACTTATCAAGCTACTTAGCGACAATTGGTATCTTAGACTGGCTCTTGGAGCCTTGGTTTACCCCTACCCCTGCTAGTAGTGACGTCGCTAATGTTGCAGCACTCTGCTCTGCTGCTGTGTTGTCTAGCAATCGCTTCATGAGAAGCTCACTCAGTGTCAAGTCTCCTTCTAGCGCTCTCTCATGGTCAATTTGATTCCTACCTGCTAGGTTTAGCACTCGTTGTATCTCTCGCATCTCTGTGTTCTACCTCAGTCTCCTAGTCTGCTGGTCTCGGTTGTATTCCATTATGCCTTGTAGTGCTTTGTGGGCTAGCGTCCTTTCCTCCTCTAGGTCAGCTATGATGGCTTATGTTGTTCTATCGTGATGCTCATACGTTCCTCCTTGTTCTACCTACGGTTTGAGCTTTCTTCTAACATGGTTGCATTCTCGTGCTCCACCAAGATGTCGATAAGGTTAATCAAGCCGGTAGATCCACGTCTCTATTGTTGTTTGCTTGGTCCTATGCTAGGCTTCTATTGGTAGCTTCCTTCAAGTTCTTTTATCTAAGTGAGTTCCTTAATTATTGCATACAATCCTCAGATTACCTCCACTCTATGTGTGTGTGTGTGTGTGTTCTTTTCTGTGCACTTGTGCTCAATCTGGCTTTCGAATATTCTTAAGTGTACTTCAAGTGCCGATAATCAAGGTGAGTACGAAGAATAAGTGTCTAAGCAGCTTATGCACTCTCATTTTTGTCTTAGGCCTAATAGGCTTGTTCGATCAATTTCTGGTCGTCTTGATAGGTTTTAGGGTTTCCTGCTGCGTTGTCTTACTTATTTTAGGTTTGTTTTGGGGTCTATGACTCCATTGGCTGTCGTTAGGCACTGACTCTCTCAACAACCTACTCAAGCTGCTAAGTGGCTGTCTTGCCAATTCGCCTATTCCTTGTGCCAAAATTGAGTTCTGGGTGTCAGGATGGCTCACAAAGGTTTGTGAAATTGAAATATAGCTAGGTATGGTGCAATTTTCCAAAAAATTTGCAAAAATTTGATTCAGCCCAACTCGTCCAAATTGCAAGGGTTGAGTGTGGATTTGAATGCCGGCCAAGCATTGAGGGCTGAATAGGAACAGTGGCCAAATTTGCAGCTCGGATGGCCGAATGGACGTGACCGAGGTGGACCGAATCAAGTTAGTGGGCCAAGTCAATTGTTTGGATGGGCCGAGTGGAAATGGCCGAGTTGGTTTGGGCTGAATCAAGTTGGCCGAGGGCCGAATCCAAACAAGGCCAAATGGTACGTTCAGACAGGCCGAGGGCCGAGGTCTGAATTTAAAGGTGTTGGCTAAGTTGTTTGTTTGGACGGGCCGAATTGGCCAAATGCAAGAGGGCCAAGGGTAGATTTTGGGATTCGACCCAAAACCAAGCCACTCGGACGGGCTGAGTTACACGCAACGACGATAGCACCAATGATGATTTCATTGAATCCAACAATCCAAGCAATCACAAGGCACACAAACTTCTAGATCACAACAAGGACATAGGAGGAAGGGTTTGATATACCTGACGCATACGAAGAACTCCTCGATGGCAAGATCGAATCGAATCACCAAGGGAAGCTCTCTCTCTCTCTCTCTCTCTCTCTCTCTCAATGCCAGGGTGAAAAATGAGCTCTTCTATGGTCTCCTGGCCCTTAAACCCCTTCTTGAGCAAGGTCTTGCTATCCCCAATCACTCACTTGCTGACATCAATCATTTCAAACACTCTTTTTTCCTCGTTTACCACAATTTGTGCCCTGTTTTATAGCAATAAACCCTACGTTTTTCTAATCTGATTTCTTAATCCTACCTTATGCTAAATGCAATAAGAATCGAAAGCAAATACTTGAAATGATTTTCCCTTCTTTTCCAATCATTAAACAACCAAAATAACCAAAATACTTACTTGTATCGAAGATCAAAAAACCCAAACTTCCTACCTATCTCAAGCTCTGTTTCGGGAATGAATCCCTTACTTCGATGCTCGATACGAGGTGCGCAAGTGCTCAAGCTTGAATCCATTGGTCCCGACAATGGAACCAAAATGTAGAGGCGATCAACCACCAAGACCCATGGACCACTTATTGCTTCAAGTGTTCCAAAACGAGCACTAACGGCTACCTCTCACATAGCCAACACGCTATTCATCTCTACAGGTGTAGGGAGCTTACCTCCATGCCCGATCGAGTTACCTCCTCTCTCGAACACTCTGATAGCTCCACGATCCCAAGTGCAAGCTTCAAGCAAGCTCCATTCTCAAGATTCATGCTCCAAGCTCTATTGTTGTGAGCAAGAGAAGAGAAGAGAAGAGAAGAGAAGAGAAGGGAAGGGAAGGGAAGAAGAGAGGAGAAGATGGAGAGCTTCTCCTCCATGATCCCTCACCCTCACACACTCACTCCCCCACACTCTCACACTCCCTCTCACAAGCACAAGCTCAAGCAAGCAAGCAAGAAGAAAAAGAATAAGAGAGCTACTTTTGGCCATACACAAGAATGAGCTTCTCATTCACTTTTCAACTTTATATACAAAACCCTAAATCCCTTTTGGGTGGTCATCCCCTTATCCCCTTTTTTACATAGCCGACTAAGCCCTTTTTCCCATTGTCCTCCTATCTTTCTAGCTTCCTTCCTACTGCCCATCTACCTTTACAAATTGCATGGGTGAGAGCCCGATGCTCTTAAATTAAATCATGATGCGCCTTGTGCTCTTTTACAAAAGTATTGACTTGCACTTTTTCTTGTGTGCCTTTTTCCTTGATTTAGGACTTTTCTGCATTTCTTATGTTTCCATTTTTTTCTTGGCGCGCCTTCGTCTTCCGTTTCACTCTTGCCTTAGTCTTGTCCTCTACTTTAGATTTTCAAGCCTATTCGTTTGAGAGCTAACATGCATCTATTTTCGTCCTAAATAAATGTGACAGTCTCTCTTTGATGCTTAGCTTTGAGAGAATTGAGACTATCACTAATTCTAGGAAATACGCAAAATGGTCACAATGATGAAGCTCTAAAATGCTTTGATAAGATGTGGCATTACCTTTTTCCATCTCAAAGCCAACATGGGCCCATAACCAACAACCAGCACGCATAGGGGAACCCATGCATGTATTTATCCACAACCTACTACATGGGTGCCATAATATCATCTTGCTTCATCATGATTCATAACAAATACCCCCTCTCTCCATACGATAATCAACCATATACTCCCTCTCTCAAAATTAAAAAACATAAACTAAAATCTCTCTCTCTCTCTCTCTCTCTCTCTCTCTCTCTCTCTCTCTCTCTCTCTCTCTCTCTCTCTCTCTCTCTCTCTCTCTCTCTCTCTCTCTCTCATACACACACACATCCCCCTCTCTTCTTCCTTTTTTTTTCTTTTTTCGTAAAGTCTTCCCCCCTTTTCTCAAAACTCTCTCTCTCTCTCTCTCTCTCTCTCTCTCTCTCTCTCTCTCTCATACACACACACATCCCCCTCTCTTCTTCCTTTTTTTTTTCTTTTTTCGTAAAGTCTTCCCCCCTTTTCTCAAAACTCTCTCTCTCTCTCTCTCTCTCTCTCTCTCTCTCTCTCTCTCTCTCTCATACACACACACATCCCCCTCTCTTCTTCCTTTTTTTTTCTTTTTTCGTAAAGTCTTCCCCCCTTTTCTCAAAACTCTCTCTCTCTCTCTCTCTCTCTCTCTCTCTCTCTCTCTCTCTCTCTCTCTCTCTCTCTCATACACACACACATCCCCCTCTCTTCTTCCTTTTTTTTTTCTTTTTTCATAAAGTCTTCCCCCCTTTTCTCAAAATCTCTCTCTCTCTCTCTCTCTCTCTCTCTCTCTCTCTCTCTCTCTCTCTCTCTCTCTCTCTCTCTCTCTCTCTCTCTCTCTCTCTCTCTCTCTCTCTCTCTCTCTCTCTCTCTCTCTCTCTCTCATACACACACACATCCCCCTCTCTTCTTCCTTTTTTTTTCTTTTTTCATAAAGTCTTCCCCCCTTTTCTCAAAACTCTCTCTCTCTCTCTCTCTCTCTCTCTCTCTCTCTCTCTCATACACACACACATCCCCCTCTCTTCTTCCTTTTTTTTCTTTTTTCATAAAGTATTCCCCCTTTTCTCAAAACTCTCTCTCTCTCTCTCTCTCTCTCTCTCTCTCTCTCTCTCTCTCTCTCTCTCTCTCTCTCTCTCTCTCTCTCTCTCTCTCTCTCTCTCTCTCTCTCTCTCTCTCTCATACACACACACATCCCCCTCTCTTCTTCCTTTTTTTTCTTTTTTCATAAAGTATTCCCCCTTTTCTCAAAAATACCCTTGGAATATTTTGATTACTTTCATACTTCATCTTGAATGGCTTCAAGAACAAACTTGCTTGATTGTTTGTTTCTTGACGATACTCCAAGAAACCACCAAATCAAATCCTTCCATTCCCAACCACGTTTTTATTGAGCTCTCTAGCACATATAGCTTTCAACATTCTTGGCAACTTGTTAAATCTAATTCTTCTATTTCTTCATGCCCCCTATTAGGAAAGCCTTAGTCTTAAGCAATCAAGTAATAAATTTGTGGTCTTAGACAAGTAATTGTAGTCTTGAGTAGGCATGGCTAAGGTGAGTCTTGAGTAAGCCTACATAGTCTTGGTCTTATGCATACACAGTCTTAGTCTTAAGCAAGCATTGTCTTGATCTTGTTTTACAGCACAAAGTTGAGGTCTTAAACAAGTCTACACAATCATGATCTTGAGCAAGCCTTCCAAAGCTTGGACTTAGGCAAGCATGCACATGGTGACGTTGTCATAGTAGACTAGCAAGTAGTTGGAAAATTATCAAGCAAGCAAGCCAACCATGGTCTTAAGTAGGTTTAACAAATTCATTAATCATGCTTGACACAATGTTCAAATTGGTGTTAGAAACAACATGAAAAAGGGCTATTACAAAAACATTAAAAAGGCCATTTCATCAAGCATTAACAACCCTTTTGCATAGGTTTCTGTCAGGCATTAACAAATAAACATGTTTGCACAGGGTTTCTATCGTCTTTAAACATGCATTAAATACATTATTAAATCCAATGTTCATCAATGTATTAAATAGAATATTTCATGAACCCAAACAAAGTTTCACAATGTCTCTTGCATGTTCCTTGATGAATTTAATAGAGTGTCTGAAAACCCATTCAAAAAACATTTAAATTGCAATTCAAAAATGCATATGATATCATATGGTTCAAATAGAAAATTAATGTTATTTAATAGCAAACAACAAAGAAAATCTATATAAGGAAATGATAAACATATAAGACTTGGATTTCTTAAGAAGAGGGTTCTCTCCACTTTTTGAAAGCTTGCATGCTTTGTATATGATCACTAGCACGTCATAGCACCTCAAACAAGCTCACACATGCACTTTCTGTGTGTGTGTGTGTGTGTGTGTGTGTGTGTGTGTGTGTGTGTGTGTGTGTGTGTGTGACTCTCTATTTGCCCTAAACTTGTTGTTTCTTTTTTTTTTCTTGACTTTGGGATGCCTAAATTCAACATGGCAGAGTTCAAAATTGGGTGCATGAAAACACACATTAAATACACCATAAAAGGTGTTACTAATTTTCATGTTTGTAATACTTCAACCAATGAACCAACTTCATAATCCTCTAATCAGATGACCTAGGAAAGGAGATCCAATTCATTTACACTAGTGTCATCCCAAATGCTTCAACCAATGAACCAACCTCATAATCCTCTAACTAGATGAGCTAGGAAAGGAGATCCAATTCATTTACATTGGTGTATTCGCAACAAGAAGAGAGGGACCGGAGATTGGCTTTATGTGTGGAGTATTGAGGAAATATGTTTATACTCTACCATAGTCACCTCAATTTATATTCTATATCGATCCACGTATTTGAAAATATGTATCCCGACTCGATTTGAATGCTAAGGCCTTCAAAAAATTGAAGATCCATATATGGTAACCACACCAAGAAAAGCACACTTTAGTTTTTGATGCGAAGACTTCTTAAAGGAAAGTATTTTGTTTGCACTGTAATATAATCTGATTTACCTATTCAAAGCAAATTTTTATCATGGACCAACAATTGAAAATATTCAACATAGCATCCGATCTCTAATGTGCCAAAAGGAGATTGACCTCGAGAAAAGAAGATCACACCAATGGGCCAATCATTGGCAAGCACCTTGTGCTTTCATTGGTTCTGGTCACTCACAAAAGTGACATAGTAGTGGAGAAGTAGCAATTCTCAAATAGGGGATATGTCGATGTGCTTCTGAGTGGGGCTCTATCATTGGTGCATTTACCCTGAGAAATGCAATGACCTAGCTTTCGGTAGGCAAAAAAACCCTTATTTGGACAAAAGTTGATGTTAAGCTGCACATGTAAAACCTCCATAGGCTAGGATATGAGTAGCCCAAAAACCTTGTCATCATGCATACCTCCAAAACCTCCATGGGCTAGGATATGAGTTGCCGAAAGACCTTGTAAATCATACATTCGTTTTGAGAGACATAAACTTGGCGCCAAATGCATGGACAGTAGGTAGCGAGAGGTAATGTCATGAAAGCAAGCGGAACTCTCTCTTTCTCTCTCTCATATTATCATTCTCAGTCGTTCATGGTAAGGTAGGGAATTGCTTCCTATCATCATGAAGCACAAACAGCATGTCATCTCGCGCTTCTTCACCCCCAAACCATCGCCTTCGCCGGCCACCGCCTCCCCTGCATGCTCACCTCCCTGCTCTTCGACCATCCAATGTCCTCTCACCAAGACATCTGCCTAGCTTTGACATTCCTGCTTTGACATTCCTGCTTCTAACCCAACAAGGCATAAGAGGTTCGTCAAAACGTTCCTAGCTTCAAATGACAAGGACAGGCTAGCTTTGGTAGCTGAGCACCTGGCCTCTTCTAAAGAGCAATATACCCCACGAGAACCATAGGTGGTTGAGCTCAAGGCAAAATATAAGGATGTCCTCTTGCTAATAGAAGTGTGCTACGGATACAAGATCTTTGGGGAGGATGCTGAGATTACTGCAAGGGTCTTGGGCATCTTAGCTTACAATGATCGCAAATTCCTTACTGCCAGTGTACCCAACTTTCATCTTCATGTCCATGTGAGATGCCTAGTGGAGGAGGGTTACAAGGTTGGTGTAATGCGCCAAATAGAAACAGTAGCAATCAAGGCACATGGAGCAAATAAGTTGGGTCGAGGAGGGGCTTGTCTGCCTTGTACACCAGAGCTGCATTTGAGGCTGTTGCAGATCTAGGAGGAGAGGATAATCATGTAGAGTCAAGCAACTACAGCATCTACCACATGTGTATCACGGAGCAGGTCGACATCCCCAATTCTAGGGCAAAGAGCTCGGTCAATAAACAAGGAATTCAAGTTACTGGAGAAGGTGATAATGAAGTAGGTGCTCATGATACAACTATTGGGGTTCTTGCTGCTGAAACTACCACATGAGATGTCATGTATGGGAAATTTAAAGATACTATTTTGTGTTCTGAGTTGGAAGCCCATTTGCTTGCTTGCTCACCTGTAGAACTGCTAATTGCCTCTCTATTGTCATCAGCAATAGAGAAGGTACAAGAAATGACTTTTGCAAGTTTGAATTATTTACTAATCACATAATTAGGGCATGGTTTTGAGTGAGAAGTGAATAATAAAACACTTTCCAAATTTGTGTGCCTACCTATTTTCAGTAGTCCTGTCTTGTGCAAAGTTGCTTGGATTTGAAGTTTATCCTTGAACATGTATAGCTATCCTAAAGGGTAAAACTGCTATTGCAATTGGACTGCTGAGGTGTGAAAATATAGGTTGAAGTATTTTAAGGATTGACTAGCCAAAATAAAATCAAATGAGTAAGACACTGATTGCACTTTGATGGTTGGCTACTTTAAGGTTGGGTTATTGAATCAACTAGATTGCAACTAGAGCAGATGACTACAAAGATCAGGACGAGATTGATCTTTTGTTACGGTTTGCGCCCTTTTGCAGGTTCAACTCCATCTAGATTTTCCAACTTTGCAAGACCTTGGTTTGTTTCCTTTTTCATTGGAAACTTGAGAGCATAGTGGTGAATCAAATTGAGTGCACAAACACTCCAGGATTTGGTAATGTGATGTGTCAAATGATTGAGAAGATTGGGTTACTTTAGGGAGAGGTTAACACATTGGTATCATCTTGATTAGATTCCTTTGTTTTCCATTCAATGAGGTCATTGGCTAGCTAGACCAACGTAGAGAGTTTGGAGAGTCAATGTTTGTGCTCCATGACACTCCTAGAAGTGTTGAGATATCGAGCTCCACTCGTGATACACCAGGGTGACCATTGTGTATTTAAGTCACCGACTTGTCAGTTGCAGACGCGGTTGGTACACCGCCCATGAATAATAGCTACATGATAGCTATCCTTATCTACTCTAGTTCGTGGCTCAGTTAGTATGCCACCTTAGTTAGTTGAGTTTGGTTTGAGACCCATATATAGGGTTCTTCTATTTCTTTGTACTTGAGTTATTTTGGCTTACACAACTAAGAAGAGGAAAACTGTTTTCAGCCTCCACCCTTGTGTGTCTTCCCCCATTGTGCAAGCAAAAAAGCTTCAAGCGAGACTCCTTCCTTCTCTCCCACGATCTTGACAAGAAGACCCACACTGTATCATCTCACAGGCATTCATGAAAAATTGGTAGATGGCCATGAAGTTTTCTTTGGTGTCTTTTAGAGGAACCAAGTGAGAAAAAGGAAGCAAGTGTTGTAGGTGTTGTGAAGATATGTTAAGGTTTTTGCTAAGGAAACACAACATGTACAACCAAGATTGAAACACAAAGACTCAGACAAAGACTCAGTCATGCATCTCGCTTAGGTGGATTGTAGCTCACACTTTTTGCTTTATGTTGGCAACCAATTTCATTTGAGCTAGCAAGGAATCTAAAAAACTATTGTTAGCACAAATTTTTTCTAGGCTATTCAAAGGTAAGGGATGCTTGAAACAACTTTAAGTACACACAAGCATTTTGAAGCAAACCACATAGTGATTGGATTGGGACTTAATGCTAATGTGAGTGGTGTTTACCATTGACAGTAGGACACCTTACCACATGCCAATTGTTTTCAAGAATACCATTAAAAAAATATTAGAAAGTATGGGGTATGGTGTGTGTGGCAAGAGAGGCCCGTTGATTGGTATGCATCGTGAATTTGGTGTATGCATGTCATGAGACAATCCTTTCTTGTCACAATGTGTGCAGGTATGTGTGTTGTATGTGTGCACACATCCACATGTGTGATAGGAGAGGCCGTTTGATTGGTATGCACCGTGAATTTGGGATATGCATGTCACGAGAACCGATAAGGAAATCCTATCCTATCACTCAATGTGCAAAGGTGTATACTCTTCACACGCACGTGTATGGCAAGGGATCATTGATTGGCATGTATGTGTGTCATGAGATGGGTCTCTTGCCATGCATTATTTGTATCTTTGAGTCTTTGTGCATATCTATTTTGTAGTAACTTGTGAGATATGTGGATTGACATGTGTCATGTATTCGACGTATACATGTCATGATACTTATCTCATGATAGGTGTGTGTGTGTGTGTGTAGGGCTGAAAGGTGCTTATCGAGTAGGCACTCGGTCGTGAAGTCAGCAAGTGAGTGTCTTTTGACAAGTATGTCACAATTGACTTGGCACTGTGTCATGAACTCGGCATAGATGTGTCATTTTGATTGTGACACACTCCATTCCCCCTTGGGTAGGGATGGACACTTGGTCATGAATGTGGCTAGATAGTGTCTTGATGGGCTATAAATGAATAAATAAGTGATGGACATTTGGTAGTGTTTTTGGCTACATATTGTCCTGACATGCTAGTTGTTTGGTGTTGCTTGATGGGATGGGCACTTAGGTCATACACTCGACCATAAAGTGTCCTCACATGTGTAGATATCTAAAACCCTAGCAATCTTTTTGTGTATTTATGCTTTCATGAGAAAACAACTTGATGCAATCTATGTTGCATCTTGATTGTTCAATTTCTAAATGATATCATGCAATTTTAACTCAATTGAAGTCTATATTCAACACTAGAATAACCCAAGATTGATATCATGTAATTTTGCTTTTAATCAAGGATTGCATCTAACTTAAGATTGGGAGGCAAGGTCTTGGGTGCCATGCTTATACGCTTTTTTTCCTTTGTCATAGACTAGGGAGAATTGGCAACATTGTCTAGATAGAGGCCATATTGTTTCATAACATGCATACACCAAATTGATAGAGGCCATATTATCTAGTATAGAAGAGCAAATATCATTCATCAATAGCAACAATGTTTCCTTTGCCAACTTTTGCAATCGAGCATGTATAGCTATGCGTGCCTTGTTGTAGGAACAAGGGCTTTTGCACTTAGTACTGATGCAATCGTGGATCTTGAGAAGAACTTGCATCTTTATCGCACATTGCTCAGAAGCACACCTAAGATGCTTGAAGATCTTAAGGAGTTAACACTATCATTTGTATCAAATGAGAAGGTGGCCTTGTGGAACACAAAGTGGAGAGAGGAGATGGCATGCTCAAAGCAAGCGAACGACTTGTTTGGTGCCTTCTCTCTGCCAAAGTGCTTGAAGTCTATAATAGGTGCAATTCCTAGTCTTGGTTCCACAAGACAGCAAGATGATCCGTTGTGGGCAAGAACTATGTGGCGGACATTGAGGAATCACCAATGTGCACCAACAATTGGCATTCCTTTTGATGCAATCAAGCAAGGCAGAGGCATCGATGAAGGCTCCTTTAGGCAGTGTGTGCAAGCCATAATAGATAATATCAATTATTTTCCTTCACATTTGAAATTTTGTGCCAAAATGTACAAGGGCTCTAATAATGCCGAGTTACAAAAATTTCAAGTGGAGCATGGGATGCAAAAGGTCAATGCATCGATAATGCAATGCATTGCCTTCACTTTTGAGCCCCCTTGGGTTATTTTCTTCCCCTTATTCAATGGTGGTACATCGAATGATGTATTGATGCGGGGTCCTTTCAAGGAATGTAGATATAGAAGAATAATCGAGTGCTTGCGCAAGCCATCAATGGGATTCAACCCTAATCCTGACAAGGTGCCCAATGCAGAGGAGAAAGCTAGGATTGTGGACATTATCAATAATATGCCAAGCATTATCCATGCATAGTGTCGGCATCATCCATTCAAACTTGCATGCTAAGAACATGGTACTAGACTTTACCAAAGAGAACATCACTAGGGTTGGCATCATGGACTGGGGTCTAATGCTCATTTATGGCGTGACAAGATCAACAAACAATTGTGGTGGTCCAAATGATCCCATGCTCCTCACAGATGAACATCGATGGAAAGGAGAAGAAGACTTTGGATTTCACCTGAGATCTACGACCCACTATGCCGGTCTGCCTATAACAAGGAGTCAGATGTGTATGCAATTGGCTGGCTCATGATCACGGACATCAATAAATCAACCAGATACATCTATTCTTGGAAATGAAGTAGATAATGAGACTAAAACACCATATCAAATAGCAAGAGATCAACAAATTTGTGCCACTACTAATGTTGGAGTAGTTGAAACACAAGTTACACCAACTGTACAAAATGCTCCATGTCAACCTATACAAACAAATGAAGAAGAGATGTCAAGTTCCTTGAAAAGCACACAAGCTAGTGAGAAGAAAAATAAAAGAATTTGGAGCCTTGCAAAGCATACATTTTAGCTAGATGGGTTAGTGAATTTACATTCATTGAGCTAGTTATGCCAGTAGATGATTCTACTCCAAAAAAGGCTCGATGTATTAGTTGCTCATTTAAAAAGAGAATTGATTATACACTTCAACTCAAAATTGACACTATAGAGAAGCATGCAAGCAAGGTATATGAAAAAAACATTGTTGATGGGCAATATAATAAGTCAAATAAGATGGAACTCTAGTGACGAGTGTCTACATATAAAGAATGCATGACTATATGAGAAACATTTGCTTGAGCCAACACAACGTGGGAAGTCATCAATTACAACATGTTCGAAAAAATGCAAGATAAGACCTTGCAAAGTAAAATCCTACAATTGAATGTATTTTTTATCATTTATAATTATTAATATATTCATAATACATTTTGTATTGTGTGTAATATCAAATTGTAATGGCTTTTTTATGTGCAGACTATTTTTTATATCTTAAGGCGAGGAAGACCAATGGTGAACTATCCCGAGTGTAAGGAATTCTTGTCACAATTTCCTATTGATAATTTTCCACAATTGCATTAGTCACGCAGTAGTGGATGGGAATTGGCAAAAGCGTTAGATGAGGTTGTCAAGCAAGATTTGAGAGAAAAAATCAAATCTTCTCAATTTTTTACTCTCTCACTAGATGAGGTCACATCTAGAGATAATACTAGTTGGGTTTGCATGACTATTTATATTGTGGAAAATCCTGTTCGTCATGTATATTTTCTTACAATAAACAAAATGCAAAAAGATGCTACAGCAGAGAACCTATTTATTGTTAGTTGAAGAAAGCTTAATGAGTATATTGCAATTATCAAGCTGAGATTGCAAAAAAAACTAATTTGTGTGGGAGTTGATGGAGCAAAACTTATGCAAGGCCGTCACTTAGGAATTTGTGTCCACCTACAAACTTCTATGGTACCTTTCATGTTAGGAATTCATTGTATGGCACATAGAATGAACTTGGCCTATAAAATAGTTGATGAGTTTGATAGTGTTGCAAAGGTGGAGCAGTTGGACAGCACATCTAGTAGTTTTTTTTGTAGAAGTTCCAAGAGATTGCGAAGGGTTTAATAGAGGGTATAAATTTATTGAAGCATATGAATACAAGGTGGATCAGCTTGTACTTGCCAACTAGGAGATTATTAGAGGAGTACCCAGCTTTAGTAGGACTCATGGATAGATTGGTAGCTCAGAAGTCAAAGGAGACTAACTAGGCATTAGAGCTTTTAAACATCTTTGATAGATTTAGAGAAACTACTTATATTGATAGGTATTTCAATGTTTTTTGGAGTCAATATACTGCTTGTACTTTTTTTTCAAAGTTTGATATCTAATATTTTGTATATTTGTTTTATAGGAATTTTTCCTCTACTTGCGGAGCTTAATGTCCTTGTGAAGCTTGCTGAAAAGGGAACAATATATATGATTGAATATAGCAATATTTGGAAGATGGTATGCTTGGCATTAGATACTTTTTATGCAGATATGAATCATCCTTTGCATAATGAGAGATTCAAAAGATAGCATGAGTTCATGAACTTTCAATTAGAACCTAGCAAGAGGTTTTTAACGATAAACAAAAATTGTACAGTATGCATCAAAGTACATTCAAGGTTGGTACATCTTTATGTCTCTAGGAAGCAAGTTTGAGGATGGCTTGTTAGAAGACAATCTATAAAGATGGAAACTTTTAATAATGTAGTGGAGAGTGTTAAAATCACATTAGCACAAGTTGCACGGTCTGTGTCACAAGAAATAGGAGAACTATTTCCAAAAGATGAACTATTGGAGGCAATGTCAATAGTTTATTCACAAATTTGGAACCATTAGCAAGACATGCATGCTCTTCAAGTAGATTTCAAGAAAAGAGTTCATGTTCTTGAAGATCACTTTGGAAAAATGTTACAATTGCAAGGGTTTGATGCAACTTTCTCGATAATAGATGGAGATCCACTTTTGCGATAATCACAATACTTTGGAGAAACCACATGTGTGCTCTTCAAGTAGATTTCAAGAAAAGAGTTCATGTTCTTAAAGATCACTTTGGAAAAATGTTACAATTGCAAGGGTTTGATGCAACCTTCTCGATAATAGATGGAGATGCACTTTTGCAACAATCACAATACTTTGGAGAAACCATGTGGCTTCAATTTATAGAACTTGTAGAGCCTACAAAGTCAGGTGCAATTACTCAATTTTGGAACAGGTGGAGCATGAGTCAAGTTCTCCAAGATCATATGCTTGAATATTTTTGACTTGTTGACTTGGATCAAACAATGATTTTAGGATCCGTAGAGGATGAAAGAATGTTTAGTGTTATGGTGGTTTTTTTAAAAACAAGGTGTGCAACAAGTTAAGTACAAAAAAACTTGGATACTTGCATGAGATTGTATGTTTCCCATCAGTACTGAATAGAGAACTTTCCATATGACCAAGCTTTGGCATATTGGATATCAGTCAATATTAACATAGGGTTGACATCAGTACCATCATCATCATCAACAAAACTACATGAAAATGATGGAGTTCCTAGTACCGATGGATGGCAAGCCTAAGATAATCAAGTTATTCTTTGTGTAATCAACCTGAATGGTGAAGCTTTTGTATAGACAATCCAAGTGAATGTTGCATTGTGGCTCATCAATACATTATTTATAGGTATTTTCTCACATGAAAGTTGAGCTTTAATCAATGTGAATTGACTTGATTTACCTTGCTTTAGTTGTATTATTTTCTTTGCAATAACACGGTCATTGGTTGAATTATCTTTCATTCAATGTTTTTTCTACCTTATTATTAAGAAAATTTTACCATCTTGAGTTCAAAAATAACACTTTAAACATTTTATTACTTTATTATTTTCATTAAAAATATTCACCAACTGATTATAGGATATCTTTGGTTTAGAGAATAAATTGCCACACTTTCAAAAGTCTAAAATACAAGTCTCACCACATATTCTATAACATGAAAGTATACATTGGCTCTTAAAATCATATATGTATGACACTATGGAGACATGTTTGAAGTGTGGTGCTCACAGGTATCGACGTGACTTGCAAGGGCAAACCATCTATCAAAAGGTTCTCAAATACTTTTCACTTATACTGCATATACGTCATATATTTTGTACATCAAGCATGGTGGGCTTGATAATGCGACATGCACAAAATAGATCCACATATGGAGTCCAATAAATATCAGCAAATTTACGTACATAGAGCCATATTGATTCCACCTTTCTAGGCTTTTCATAAGAGCCAAGGAATCTTCGGCTCTGTCTTCTTGTGGATGGTGTGAATCCATTCGGTCTCCACTCAACTTCTTATAGTATGTGGCATGTAATCCTTGTAAACTACAACATCCTACCATGGATTTCTTAGAAAAGGGCATCTAATCCTTAACTTACTCATTCCTGGGCACTATAAAGTCAAGAACATTAACATTTATCTCCGTCCATTAGTTGATGAGCTCAAGACTTTGTGGGAGAAGAGAGTCGCTGTAGAGAACATGAGCACGCATGATGGTCGACAGTTTGCTAATATACAAGCCATTCTTATATGAACCATGCATGACTTTCGGGATTGAGGGAGTGCTCAGGTAAGTGGGCTTCTGTTCTCGTTGCTAATATCTAACATGGCTCATTCAAGTTTGTGTTGATTAGATAGAGATATTGTGATAGATCTGGTTACTTCAAGTTATTATGCATGTTCATTGTGTGGGCCACGATTAGACTCTCCAAGGTCGCGGACCATAAATTAAATGATATATTAGCGATATGTCGCTTTCTTTCCATAGGGTTATCTACTAAGAGAAGGTTTTCTTATATGACATCTAGCACAAATGAATTCCCAAAGCTGATACGAGTTGAAAATGGTCCACAAGGAGTTAGATCTAAGCAAAATGTGATGATTATTAGTTTTCTACGAGTTGCCATATTGGATCTACTTACAAATTAACCATTTGTTGGATCCTGTGCATATTTTTTAAGAATATGGGTAGCTTATTATGAAACCATATCATAGGAAAGAGAGACACTATAGGGGCATGAATGGATTTGAAGGAGGTAGGTAAGATGGAGGTACTTTGACCAATATTTCTCTATTTTGTGTCGATTTGATGTTCATAATGCTTTAAATTTCTAGCGATTTGTACTACCGATCACGATTACGAGATGTCTCACTCCAAAAATACATTCAGTGATTTATAAGTTATCAATTGGTGCAATGGATCTCATAGAAGGAGACCAAGATACCCTCTATTGAATTTGTAAGGTGTGGAGATAGTCTATCTCTTTGAGAAGTACTTACCCACGAGCATGCTCACTATACAAACTCACCTCCTAGTACATCTTGTGGTCTATCTCTTTGAGAAGTACATACGTGCAATACAATCTCACCTCTTATCACATCTTGTGGATGAAGTGGAGATTGCAGGACCCATCCATACGTGATGGATGCTCTTCTTGGAGTGCCTCATGAAAACCTTGAAGGGCTTTATGCAACAACGAGCGCGACTAGAAGGCAACATGACTAAAAGTTTGCTAGTGTCAAAGGCATTAGTGCATATTTTGGAGTGGCTATCAGATAGTGGATTTAGACAACAATATGCTATGGATGTTGAATGACAATGATAGATTGACTGGAGATTTGGTGGTTGGAAATGGGTTAGAAAAGAGGATGGATGGTGCCATGGAGGAGAAAGTGAATCATTTTTTTATGTTGCATCATTCAACCATAGAGAAGGAGCTCGGTAGTTATGAGCAAGCCAGAAGAGAATGAGAGGGGAATCATGGTGGTCACTCATGAATATACATTTGTATAACGTGAGTTCAAAATAAGGGGTTTTTAAAATACCACACACACACACACATAAGGGTGTCATATAAATGGGTTACATACAGATTGAATAAAAAAGGATTGTGTTTTATTCAAGAAAAATTTACATATTAGGTTATTTATAAATAGACCATGAGTGCACATTATATAGAGGATGTATATAAAGTGAACCCCCCGAGGAAGGGAGTGTGATTAGAATTTTGATGCAGTACATGCCATCGACCAGTTTGATATCGCAAGGGCATGGAGGAGATGCCACAGTTTATGCCTACGAGGTGGTTGCATGAAGCTTTGACTACAGCTTCACATGAAGGGGTAGAGGTCTCTAAGAAGGAGCGAAAATTCTCAAGGGAATATAGTCCAAAGGTGAGTGCATGCTTTCTTTGTTGCCATGTCTAGATTTTATGCACAACAATTAACCTAATCATTTTGGTGTATAGTATGAAATCTATAGTGCGACATGATTACGCGGGTGACATTTTCGAGTTGAGTACATCGACAAAATGTACTAAAAATGGACCATGGTGTCATGGCAAAGTTTAAGTAAGAGAACTAATGGGGGGCTAGGAATCTGAATATTGTACTAGATGAGATAGAGTATTTTGGCAACTTACAAAGTGTTATCTCAGTGGATTACCATAGCTTCTCCATAATCATATTTGATGTACAATGGTTTAAAGTGGTATTGGAAGGAGCTAGGGCAACCGTTTGGTGAGGTCAATTTGGATTTCTAGAGGTAGATTCCTAGAAAAGATGGAACGATCTATGCAACATGTTCGTCTTGCCAAGTCATTATGAACAAGTGTATGATATTTTTTGTTACTTTTTCCATGACACAAAATAGTCATAAATATTGATTCACTCTTTGCAGTACACTTCTTTGTGATATTAAACAAGTAATCTTCTATCCAAATCCCTGACAATCTCGATGGTGGTACATTATTCCATCAACACCTTGGAGCATGCAAATGATGAAAGCAATGTCTTCAATGTGGACAAGAAGAGTATGTAGGTGGAGGGGCCGATGTTGTGGGGGGTGGAGGGTGAGGAGGGCTTGGAGTGTGCCGAGGAGACATGCACGAGTAATGTAGACAAAGAGATAGGAGGCCAAGAATTTTTCAAGAATAAAGTGGACTTCTCTTCTATGGAGCCCTATGTATAGACCTTTCAATGTACACCAAACTATGACAAGAGCTTAACATGGAGCCATAGACCCGGTCATATTTGCATCTGCTTGCTCAATTTGTTGATAATTCACTTTTACATTCTTTTTTTGCAAAATTATGTTGTCATGGTTTACATAAATCCTTACATTGATTATGCTAATATCATTTTCTGACTGTGTAGGTTACCTTTGATGATACCCAAAGAGCAGGATAAGTCGAGGGATGACAAATGAGGAGCTGCAAGAGATCTTCATCCGTATGTCTCTAGAATAGATGGCCTACTTACCAAGAGTTGTTGCGACCATTGTCTAGTTGTTTTACACAGTCTATCTTAGTATACTTTGATGCTTCAATCTCCAATAGGTGGAGTTGACTCTTTAGACTGGCCCTAGAGGGAGGGACTGGTTTTGGGAGGTGATGTGGAGATATAGATGTTGTGAGGCCACGTCCATGCTCCTCTCTCTCATACAAATTCCAAAGAGGGTGGCTAAGGTGGGTGTTGTGGAAGCACTAATGCAGAGTTTTTTTCTCGTCGGTCTAGTGAACGCTTGTCACCTCTAGGGTTTGTTACACTTGTAGAGACATCTACTCCCATGACTCCAGGTTTTGTTCAACCGTCCATAACAACATTTGGCACCCCTATAGGTGCTACTTTGAGTCATACCACCCCCGCAGGTACACGAGATGTATAGGGATCTCCTAGTTATGCCCAAGAATGTGGTCATAGGTAAAAGAGGATACATCTTAGACATACCTTAGTAGAGTATAAATACCTCATAGATGAGAAAGCATTTTAGGTATTATTTGTGCTCAAGTCTATGAAGAGGGGAAGTCCCTTAGCATTTATGGGTTTTAGGTAGAGCTATGTCTTGCTTTGCAACTTTCAGGATGCATGCACCAAAGATCTGATTAGCTTAAGTTATTGGACCATGAGTATCTCAAACATTTTGGTTCTAAGAATTGTGTATATGTATGTATGAATATAAGAGTAGATGTAATGTTGAGTAATGTGTGTGTGTGGAGGGGTGTGTGTGAGTCATGTATATGAGTATATAAAGAACGAGAAAGAATAACTAGTATGTGGCATGTGTCTATCTATGTACTATGTGTATGAGTACATATGTACATGTGGAGAATGTTTTTATATATATCCCATAGCTTATGAATACTGTGGAAAATTTAATATGTTTTTTTCAATATTTATTTCACATGAATGGCGAAAGAGCCTTCAAAATCTTGATATACCTTAGAAATGTTGGCAAATAAAAAAATTTGGAGTTATAACTGTTGAGATATCGAGCTCCACTCGTGATACGCCAGGGTGACCATTGTGTATTTATGTCACCGACTTGTCAGTTGCAGATGCGGTTGGTACACCGCCCATGAATAATAGCCACATGATAGCTATCCTTATCTACTCTAGTTCGTGGCTCAGTTAGTATGCCACCTTAGTTAGTTGAGTTTGGTTTGAGACCCATATAGAGGGTTCTTCTATTTCTTTGTACTAGAGTTCTTTTGGCTTACACAACTAAGAAGAGGAAAACTGTTTTCAGCCTCCACCCTTGTGTGTCTTCCCCCATTGTGCAAGCAAGAAAGCTTCAAGCGAGACTCCTTCCTTCTCTCCCACAATCTTGACATGGTATCAGAGCCTTGTTCGTGGTAAGGAGCTCAAGAAAGCAAGCCAAGCTCGCGGTGTTCTGGTAAGAGGAGCAGTGTTGCTTTCATTTTCTGTTTTGGGAGCAGATCTGTGCAGGCAGCACAACCGGAAATTGCAGGAGTGCATTGTCTCAGGTTGAGACGCCCTTCGCGGTGAAGCAAGAGGGTAGTATATACTGCGGGAGAGGGCTTTACCCCTTGGCGACCCTGTTTTTTTGATTTGAGGCCATTTCGGGGCCTGTTTTGGAGGCGGAAGTTTTCTGCACGCACTCAGAAGAAAGCCCTGTTTTATGCTTTGCAACCACTGCTCTACAGGTTGGTGAAAAGTTGCCACAAAAATTGCATCGTATGCTTGTGTGCAAAGACATTGGGTTACAGAATCATCCTTGGTTCCTGTTTATGCAAAATCGTCACTAGGAAGTGACTGTGTGGTCAAATACCACTTTCGCCAGTTTTACAGTTTTTCCCTTGTGAGGGTGAAGCTGTGGTTTTTGCAGTGACAGAATTTTTTGCAGTCTTCTGTAATGGCATCTGATTCTCTTTCCCAGATTGTCACTGAAAAACTTGACAAGAACAACTTCCAAGCATGGAAGTTTAGAATGACGAATTTCCTTATGGGAAAAGGATATTGGGAATTTGTTGCAGGAAATGAAGAAGAACCAATTCTTCCTGATGTTCCCAATCAACAGCAAATGCAGGCATTCAAAGCATGGCATGAGAGAGCCAGGAAAGTTATGTACTGGCTGTCTATCAGTATTTCGGACTCTATGATTGTGCATATTCAGGATGCAAGTACGCCAAAGGAGGCATGGGATACTTTGTCAAAAATGTATAGCACAAATACGCAAGCCAGGAAAATGCAGCTCAAGCAAGAGTTGCATAATGTGCAGAGAGAAAGTATGAGCATCAACGACTACCACATGAAGGTGAAGAAGATTGCAGATGCACTTGCTTCCATTGGGTCGCCAGTGGAAGATGATGATTTAGTTTCCGTGACCTTGAATGGTCTAGGAAAGGATTATGCACAGTTTCGGACATCCATTTCAGTTCGTGAAAGATTTCCTGATTTTGAGGAGTTGATTGCTCTTCTAATTTCTGAGGAGCAGAGAAATGGTGGTGCATCTTCTTCAGGAGGAACTTCAAAAGAAGCTGTCTTCTACTCAAATGCTGGAAGAGGTAGAGGCAGAGGTAGAGGAGGCCGATTTGGAGGCCGTGGTAGAAATCAGAGTATGCAGCAAACTCAAGAAAACCAGTCCTATGGAGGAGGACGTGGTAACTCTAGAGGCAGGGGGAGCCAAAGAGGTCGTGGTGGATGGCAAAGAGGCCAAAATGCAAACAGTAATGTTGAATGCTACTATTGTGGTAAAATGGGTCATATGGCTAAAGACTGCTATAAAAAGCAGAATGACATCATGAATGGAAAACTGCAACAAGGGAATTATGCATCTTCTAGCAGACAGGGTGATGACAGAAATGAGCATTTGTTCATGGTGCAGCACATGAACAATTCTGTGACAAGTGCAAAAGAAAGAAATGATGTATGGTATGTTGACTCAGGTGCATCAAACCACATGACAGGTCATGCAGAATGGATGGAGGATGCAAGGGAAATGGAAAAACCAGGATTTGTGGAGACTGGTGATGATACTGCACATCCTATTGTGCAGATTGGAAAAATTCCATTGTCTATGCAGGATGGAAAAAAGAAATACTTGTCCGATGTATTTCATGTCCCGAATATCACCAAGAATCTGGTTTCTGTCGGTCAAATGGTTGAGCAGGGCTTGCAGGTCAGATTTAATCCTCATGGATGCTTTGTTGAGGATATGAAAAATAAAGGTCGCTTGATAGCAAAAGGAAAGAAGAAGGGCAGAATGTTTACACTGGATGCAGACATGTCTGAATTGAGTGCAGCAATGTTTTCACATGGGACCGGTGTAGTTGCAGATATTGATATCTGGCATAAACGCATTGGTCATGTTAATGTACAACGACTTAAATCAATGCAGGCCCAAAATATTGTTGCAGGTTTGCCAAAATTCAAGGTTGCAGAAATGCATAAGGTATGTGAAGCCTGTCAGTTTGGAAAACAGGCAAGGAAACCATTTCCTAGACATGTTCAAGAGAGTAAGAAGCCATTGGAATTAATCCACTCTGATGTGTGGACTACGAAAGCTGCATCTCTTGGAGGCTGTCATTATTTTGTCACGTTTATTGATGACTATAGCAGAAAAGTTTGGGTGTATTTTATGAAAAAGAAAAGTGAAGTGTTTGGGCATTTCAAAACCCTTAAAGCTATGGCTGAAAAAGAAACAGGTCTGCAAATAAAATGCCTAAGGTCAGATGGAGGGGGAGAGTACCTCTCAAATGAGTTTGCAAAGTTCTTGCAGGAGCATGGCATAAAGCAGCAATATTCATGCAGTTATACCCCACAACAAAATGGAATTGCAGAAAGGAAAAACAGGCATATTGGAGAGGTATCTCGTGCCATGCTCAATGAAAAAGACTTGCCAGATTTTTATTGGGCTGAAGCAGTTGCTACAGCAGTCTATATAATGAACAGGACTCCCACTGCAGCAATACATGGGATGACTCCAGAGGAGAGGTATACTGGTAGGAAACCAGATATTTCTCATTTGAAAATTTTTGGTTGCATTGCCTATGTACATGTGCCAGATGAGTTGAGATCCAAGTTGGATCCAAAAGCTGAGAAGTGCATCTTTATTGGTTACTCTCTGCAGCAAAAAGGGTATAGATGCTATAACCCTTCTACTCGTAAGTTTACAGTGAGCAGAGATGTTGTTTTTGATGAGATGAGTAGCTGGTATAAACCAGTAAATGTGATTGATGATGTAGATGCACAAAATGGTAATGCTGCACAAAATTCACAGCAGCAGTCACAAAATATTAGTGGACCTGGAGCGTCCTCTAGTATTGGTTCACATTCTTCGCCATGGACAGGCAGATTGAGATCAAGAGAATCTTCTCAAAGTAATGCAGATAGTGGTATGCAGGTATCACGAAAAGGAAAAGAGAAGGTTGATCAGCCCATGGTTGATGTGAATGCAGGTCACTCTTATGTGGATGGTGAATCCAGTGGCTCAGAACACAGCATTGATGATGAGTTGGGTATTCCTTCTATTGTTACACCTGGAGTAAGGAAGACTAGGGATGTTTTGAGAGCACCTGGGAGTGAACCTACTTTGCGCAGGTCTACGAGAACTAGGTATCCTGTGGATAGGCTGAAATATGATGGATTTACAGCCACTCACTATGCATATATGGTGAAGGTGATACAGGAACCAGAACCCACTTCTTTTGAGCAAGCCATGGGAAAAGAAAAATGGGAGAAAGCCATGGATGAAGAAATGGATGCCTTGGAAGCAAATGCTACATGGGAGTTAGTACCTTTGCCTAAAGGTAAGAATGCAATTGGCTGTAAGTGGGTTTATAAGGTGAAGCACAATGCAGATGGTTCTGTGAACAGATACAAGGCAAGATTAGTAGTCAAGGGGTATGCACAAACATATGGCATTGACTATGAAGAAACATTTAGTCCGGTTGCAAGGATGGCAACCGTAAGAGCAGTCATTGCTATGGCTGCATCAAAGGGATGGTCTTTACATCAGATGGATGTAAAGAATGCCTTCTTGCATGGTGATTTGCAAGAAGAGGTCTATATGGAGCAGCCACCAGGTTATGTGCATGCTGTTCATCCTGAGTTTGTTTGCAGGTTGAAGAAAGCCTTGTATGGCTTGAAGCAAGCACCTAGAGCATGGTCTGACAAGATAGGACAGTATCTTGTCACTATTGGCTTTCAGATTTCCAAGGCAGATTTCTCACTTTATGTGAGAAAAACAGAGAAAGGTATTATGCTACTTGTCATTTATGTTGATGATTTGATTATGACAGGTGACAGTGATGAAGATATCCTTCATGTGAAAATGCTATTGAAGCAGAAGTTTGAGATGAAGGATTTGGGAGAGCTGCGTTATTTCTTGGGCATTGAGGTGATTAGATCACCAAGTGGGATACAGCTCTTGCAGAGGCAGTATGGATTGGACATGCTGTCCAAATATGGGATGACAGGCTGTAAGCCTATTTCAGTTCCTTTGGAGCAAAATGTGAAGCTGAGCACAGATGCAGGTGAGCTTCTAGAAGACCCTACTATGTACAGACGCATAGTAGGAAGTTTGATTTATATGACTATTACCAGGCCAGATTTGAGCTATGCTGTTGGATTGGTAAGTCAGTTTATGCAGGCTCCAAGGAAACCACATTTGGATGCGGCTAGACGCATACTTAGGTATGTGAAGTCCACATTGCAGTATGGACTATTTTATGAGACTGGGGTTCAGATACAGTTGCATGGATACACTGATGCTGATTGGGCTGGTAGTATTTCTGATAGACGATCTACCAGTGGATATGTATTCTCTTTTGGGAGTGCTGCAGTCACTTGGAGCAGCAAGAAACAGCCTACAGTTGCCTTGTCGAGCACAGAGGCTGAGTACAGGGGTGCAGCAATGGCTGCATGTGAGGTAGCTTGGTTGCATAAGCTACTTTATGATATGCATCAGTCTACAGATGGGCCAGTTGTCATTTATTGTGACAACATGAGTAGTATACACTTGGCAAATAACCCAGTCTATCATGCTAGAACAAAGCACATTGAGGTGCATTATCACTATGTGCGAGAGAGGGTTTTACTAGGTCTTATTGATCTAGTTTATGTCAGCACGGAGGATCAGGTAGCTGACATATTCACGAAGGCATTGGGCGCAGAGAAGCTGCGCAAGTTCAGAGACTTGCTTGGTGTGCAGGAATTGGGATTGAGCTCGAGGGGGAGTGTTGAGATATCGAGCTCCACTCGTGATACGCCAGGGTGACCATTGTGTATTTATGTCACCGACTTGTTAGTTGCAGATGCGGTTGGTACACCGCCCATGAATAATAGCCACATGATAGCTATCCTTATCTACTCTAGTTCGTGGCTCAGTTAGTATGCCACCTTAGTTAGTTGAGTTTGGTTTGAGACCCATATAGAGGGTTCTTCTATTTCTTTGTACTAGAGTTCTTTTGGCTTACACAACTAAGAAGAGGAAAACTGTTTTCAGCCTCCACCCTTGTGTGTCTTCCCCCATTGTGCAAGCAAGAAAGCTTCAAGCGAGACTCCTTCCTTCTCTCCCACAATCTTGACAATAACTCAACCTACTCGAGTTTCAAAAAAAAATCCAAAAAAATAAAAGTATAGCCATTTGGCGACATACAACCACTAAAATCATATATGCTCATCTCTTAACACATATGTGCAATACTTCGTCTTTGCCTTTCTTGTACAGAGCGCCACCGAACAAGGTGTAGGGGGATGATTCTAATAGAAGCTTCTTTTTCTCATGGCCTAAGATACACGAGGGATACTTTTGCATTGCCTTAGATTGGCTATGTCTGCATACCATGGGGTTATAATTTCAACTAGAAAAAGGAAGCATCAGAAAGGTCTTGGATCATCTTACTCCATTTCATCGCATTGAGGGATTCACAATAAATGATCAACCATGACATGGAAGCGTGGTAACCACTTCAAAGTCGAACTCTTGAAACAAAAGGAGCCATCTCATCATTCTTCCCTTCACATCTGCTTTGTTCATCAAGAAGGATAGGGCCTCATGAACCACATAGAATTTGAAGTACATCTATAGCTAGTGTCAGAAATTTTCCAAGGTAAACACCATGGCTAGGCACTCAAGCTCCGTCACGGTATAGTTCCTTTCTCGATCAATCACATTCTAGCTTGCATAATAGATAGGTTGATCTAACTTTGAGGAGCCTTTTTGGCATAAGACTGCTTGAAAGTATTCAATTGATGAATCAATGTGCACATGAAGTTCCTTCGTCCAATTAGGAGGTTGCAGAACGGGTGCTTCAATCGTATATTGTTTCAAAGTATTGAATGCTTCATCACACTTAGTGGTCCACATAAACTCTGTATCTTTCCTCAAGAGCTTTTGCAAGGGGGTTACCTTTGCCACAAAGTGTGCAATGAATCTTTTGTAGTATCCCACATGGCCAAGGAATCCCCACAACAATTTGAGGTTGGTTGGCATTGTTAAAGTTGTGATGTTCTAGATCTTGGCAGAGTCTGTTGCTATCCCTTGTGCAGAGACAATGTGGTTGAGAAGAACTCTTGTGACAAGACTCCAAAGATGCATTTTTCGAGGTTGAGAGAGATTCCATATTCTCGACATTTGTCAAAGCACTACTCTAGGTGTCCCCAATGTTCACATATTAGGCTATGGACACAGAAGTCATCTAGGTATATCTCAATGAAATCATGCAGATGGTTTTGGAATGCAGCCATTAGCACTCATTTGAATGTAGCATGAGTGTTTTGCTCCCTCACCCATGGTGTTGGCGTCGTGTTGCAGCGCATTGATAGCTCCACCCACCCACCATGACATAGTCCCTTGCTGAGCCCTGGCGATCTTGTAAATGCTTTCTACCTATGAATATGACATGATGCCCTCAAGATGGGCCCTTGGATAAATCTCATGCCGTGTTATGTTTCGTGTCACATTCCATGACGTATTGGGGTGCCTCGTGACGTGTTGAGGGGTCGAGATGGCAAAGTTGGGGGATGGGTCTAAAGTTGCTCCGGGGCCTAGACGGGGTCCCGCGTGGATCTCTAGGGGTCAGACAAAGCCCAAACAACATCACTCTGTAAGCATAGGTTCCCCATTCAGTTGTAAAGGTTGTTTTGAATTTATCTTCTTCTACAATCTGGACTTGGTTATATCCACTGAATCCATCCAAGAGGAAATAGAGTTCATGGCATGCCACTATATCCAATAGTTGGTCTATGAAAGGAATAGAGAAATTATCCTTCTTCGTCTTGGAGTTTAGCTTTCAAAAGTCCACACATATTCACAACTTTCCATTCTTCTTGGAGTTTAGCTTTCAAAAGTCCACACATATTTGCAACTTTCCATTCTTCTTGGGTACTACCATGATGGGTGAAACCCATTCACTATTGTCCACTAGATAGATAAACTCAGCTTCAAGGAGCTTCAACAATTCGACTTTCACTAGGGCTAACAATTCTTCTTCTAGAAGACTAATACCCACCTTCATGTGACATTCTGTACCATCATCATCCAAGAAAGTTAATTGATTTTCATCTTCCACTTTGCAGATGAAGGTCCCGCGAACTACTTCTAGATAGAGATCTGACTCCTTCAAGCGAATGGTTTCCTCTTTTGATACTCCACTAGAATCGATTTCCTCTTTCAATCAGGGCTCTACTTGTTCCTTGGGATGTTGGAAGGGTATCATGGTTATTTCAAGATTGGTTTGAGGATGAGTTACTTCTTGGCTTGAGGACTCGTCTTCTGAGGATGCATCTAGGAACATGATATAACAGGAATCTCATGAGTTCTATTTGGGCTGCTAAATTGGTGGTTTTTGGTATGTTGCATCATCATCGTCCTCTCTTGAGAAGGGTAACTTTGGATGACAAGAGCCACTACTGAAGGAAGGATTATTGTGCTTAATCCATTTCTTATAGAGGTTTTGCATATGACATGACTCGTTAGCTAGTCCAAAGGGCACCAAAGTCATTCTAGCTAACAGCATGGGATCTTCTACTTCTGAAGCTTCTAAAAATTCTTCCTCATCTGTGTCTTCTACGGGTAGGATAGATTCTTCCAACCCGCTTTCATAGTCTTCTTCTACAATGTCCTCTTCGTCGTCCTCCTCGGTCTCTGTTTCCACCTTTGTAGAGACTCTATAAGAAAAGAACAAATCTTCTGTTGTGTCCTCTACTTCTGCTTCTGCTTCTGCATTTAGCTCTGCTTCTATCTCTATCTCTGCTATGGCCATGTAGCATGAGAACAATGCATCCATGCTTCTATCTCACTGTCAAAGGTAACTTGAGAAGTCATTTTGAGTTCAGGCACGCAGGAGGTATTCTCCCATTGACAAAGACTTTACTTCTTTTGGGAGTTGGCTTATAGTGAGCTTATAGTGCCCACTATTAGGGACTATGCCTCTATTTTCTTTGAAAAATTTTGTTTAATGACTTCTTCATCTCTTGATGTGCCATTGGTTATCTCATTGAAAGAGTCTGTGATAACTTCAATGGAAGTGGATCCAGTACTTTTTTGCGATCCATACAACTTCAGCACCATTTTGTTGGTTCCTTTGCCTAGGATTAGGGTTCACTTGAACTAATCCGTTTGTGCCCTTGCTTCAAAAAGGAAAGGTCTTCCCAGAGCAACAAAGGGTATGAGGTCCAATAGGAATTTTCTTTTACCATTAGATAGGTCAGCAAAAAATATCTTCCTACGAGGGTTGTCTTCGCATATGGGAGAATGCCCAAAGGCTTAATTTTACTTTGGTCTGCCAGTCTGATAAGCCCGTGTGTAGGTTGCATACCTTGCAAGCCTATATCCTTCATGGTCACATCCATCATTATGTTCACTAATGAACCTCCATCAATTAGTGTGTCTGCCAAAAAACATCCTTCAATCCACATGCCAATCTCTAGGATACTAGGATCCAGAAAGGCGTTAGCCACATCCACTTCTTTCATAGGCTCTAGGGCTTTCTTAGGCTTAGTTATGAGGAAGTAATCCTTATGCCTCTTCTTCTTTTGAGTATACTTTTGAATTTATTTTGGCAACTGAGAGACAACATCAATAACTGTCATAATGTCAAATTTAGTTTGAAGTTATCTAGGTCTTTGACCAAGTCATATTTTTTTATGGGATCCACAAGCTTCTCCAATCAGCTAGGGAATGGGGCAACACCCACTTTAATCTTCCCTCTTTCTTTCAGGAGTGGCAACATCTACACTTCTTCTACTTCAAGAGGTACTTCAGCATCAGCCATTTCTTGGACTTCTAGTCTTGTCTCTACAACTGTCTATGTGGCTCTACAGTGCTCAATACTTCATTGTTCTACTCCGTGCACTGTTCTATTTTTCCTTGGAAGATTGAACTTCACTAATTTAGCAGAGAGAATGTTCTCTTTTGGAATTGTGGATTCTCCTTTCTTTGCATGCATTATTGGAGCAACCTCCAATTCCACCAAATGGGAGACATGAACTTGAATCTTCTATGGGGTATCAAAGGTAGCTTTTACAAAAGAGGGTTGGACTAGGATAGCCTTTTGCAGTGTGTCCTTCTCCTTTGCATTGACTACATAAGGGTTTGTAGTTCATGGACCTTCTAGGGTTTGGGCAGTCTGGCGAGATATGTCCCTCTTCTCCACATCTGTAACTCTCCACTTCTAATCTCTGGCTAGATTGCTATTCTCTATAACTCCAAGAGGGAAACCTCCTTGGGCCAAAATTAGGATCGAAGTTTCTAGGCTTTGGTCTGATATCATAATTTGTCATCTTGGATTCCAACAAGTTGAATCTTTCTTTTTCATCTTTCTTCCTTCACTCATGCATCTCCTTCAAAGAGAAAATATATTATGTATGGTTCTTCCTCAAACACTATGAAAAGAAGGCTCCAGGGATAGTTGGTTTTCGAGTACACTCAGTAGCTAAATGTCCCTCTTGATGACACTTTCCACACCAAGTATTAGATCGCATCACATCTCTTCCACCTTCTACAGGACTGGATATGTTGGTGGTGTTCACCTTTAACGTCTGTAGCTATTCTGTAAGCATATCCCCATAAGCTTCTTCTTGATGCTTGCGAACTGAATTGGACAGGTAGTCCTTCAAATTTTCACCTTCTAGAGTACTTGCAATAGGATTATAGGAAGCTTCTGTGATCACTGCATAGACCGGTTGGGTCGATCTAAGGATCCTCTATTCTAGTTTTGATTCAGAGCTCCTATTGAGACTAGGGGTTGTTGATTCCAATTGGTAGGGTTCCATTGTTGTTGTTGGGTTGCCATCAAGGGAATTGTTTGAGGCCATTGTTGTTGTGGTTGAACCATCATTTGAAAATGGCATCTATAGGGATGTTACAAAGGACATCAATGGAGGCAAGACTTAGGACATTATCTTAAGTCCCCTCTTGAAAGATGAGGACCATTTTATCGGATGCCCTCTTGAAAAGTTTGATGCTTTTTCTTATGGACACTGGAAAGCTGACTAACATCCCACTTTATGTAAAGGAAAGGAAATGGTCTTTTACTTGCAATCGTGTGGCCAAAGAGACCCTATAAAGGGACTACTCTTGTGGTAGCTCTCACATGAATATTGTGGGCCCAACGCTTGTGTAACAGGACATGTGGTGCATATGGTGGATATACATTGGTTATGAGTTACATGTACGAAACACATGGTTGATATACAGTATGTGAATGCATGATGCTCCAAAGTCCATACATTAGAGGCTTGGATTAATGTAAAGGGGAATTTTTTGCCCTTTCTCAAATAGGAAAACATGGAAACTATAGAGTCTAGGGCTTCAATTTGATGATTTTTTTGCACATTATATTGCCCCTCTTGTGTAAAAGAAATGTAGCTTCTAGTTAGCAAAGTCAAGAGAATAGATATCCTCATGGTCAAGCTGAAAAAAAATCTCTATGTGTATGGTCAAAGATATTTTGGGACTATGCACGAAATAGTATAAAGGAGCTCAGATGAAACTTTTAACACAATGAAGTAGCTAAATGGCATTCATTAGTATTCTAAACAAAAGGTGAAAGCATCTATCTAGGTTGTAAATTTGATCAGCAACAAACTATTACTTCTGCGGCCACTGTGGATTTGGTGCACTATATTGCGACACTAATTGCATCTGGGGATAGGGGTAGAAAATTGTTCCTAGAATTGCATTTGGTGGGTATACCATTCCTAGCATGGGAGGAGGTAGGACTCCTCTTCCTGAGGTCATTAACAACATTGCTTTAACGTCATCATACAATCTTGCACCTTCCACTATACAACTTGCAAATTAACTGGTCTTCTCAATTCTACAAACTTTCTGACTTTTGGTTCTAGGTCTCTAAGGAAAACTCCCTTTTGGATACCTTCATCCAAGTGATGGTTGGTCCATCTCTTAAGTATGGATTCCACTAGAGATACATGCTTCCACCCATTCACTAGAGGACTGACTTAGGTTCATGAACTCCTCTCACATCCTCTCTTCAAAACCTTCACCCCTGAATTTAGTAAGGAAAGCCAACTTCAAGTCATCGTCCCATGTGCCAAAAGTTCCTACTACTTGTCTCTCATACCACTGAAATGCCACGCCTTTGAAAATGATCAAGTGTTCTGGCATTGTTGGCTATACACGCTACCATGAACTTTGCTACAAGAAGATCAAGGTCTTCATTGTACTCTCCCTTCAAGATGGGCAACAAGACTACATTTGCTAGCCTGTCATCAATATTTCAAGGATAGATTTGACTAGGAAGAGGACCTTGAGTCGCCATAGGGACTTCTTTAAAGAGTGCAACTAGAGCATCAAAAGAGGCTAATGTTGCTAGCTCATTCTCAGCTTTGATTCTTGCCGCCTTCTCTCTTCTCACGTACCTTTGGACACGTTCTAATGCTTACCTCTTGATTGCATCATTCATTAGGGAGCTAACTCCACCCAATTGGTTTGTACCCCACAAAATAGAATCAGAGGGGGCTTCAGTCTTTGAAGGACTCTCTTGCCAACATTTCTTCTACTTTCTTCTTTTCAACATCTCTGAATTTAAATTTTATTCCGCTACAAGGAGAAGATATTTCATTCTAAAGGTATCAAAACTCATTCTTTTGAGTATCGTTGTGGTGCCATCATCATAGTAATGCCAGCTTCTGATGGTTTCAACAGTGTATGTTGTGAAGAATGCTTTTTCTACTAGCTTCCAGTGGTTTGTCAATTGGACAAACAGAAGGTTGTCATTGCACCATGCATCCCATGTATCCTGCCATTGAGCATCCATGAACAAATTCCAACTTTTTCCTTTTTATTCTCATGAACTTTCACTAACTATGACTCTTGAAGCTTCTTCACAATTTCCCTCTTGATGATGTCAGAAAACTCTTCAATGAATACTAAATCTTCCATGGATTATCATTCTCTCTCTCTCTCGACGCACTTCACTTTGCTCCCAAACAATTTGCCACCAAGATGCACGTCTCTATTGCTTCAATAGGGAGAGGAAATAGTCCACATAGAGCCTGCATCATGATGGTAATATGTTTCTGCCATTATGGAATGAACTTCTTGTAAAAGTGTCTTTAGCAATGGGAATTTCCAATTCTTCAGTGGTTGAAGGAACTTTGCAAGCATCCATTGAATTCTTCTCCTCTTGGCAATGCCATTTCCTTCACTTTTAGCCCCTTCAGATGCTTGTTGATGGTAGTTGCTCCGACTGCACACCAAAAACATGGAGCCCCAAGAGAAACACCAAGAAAATGAGGAATCTACAAGTAAATATATAATGTATTATCAACGAGCATTTTCTTTATATTTTATGTGTCCACAACAAGAAAGAGAACACCAAAAACAAGAAATCTTCACGCAACTTCATAGAAATAGTTCTCCCATGGCTTTAAGTTGAATAAAACTGATTATGCTCTTCATTTTCTTCATAGAATTCATCAAGAGACCACACAAATACAAGATAATATGCCACTTGGAATGGAAATCATCACATAGTATTCTTCTTCAAAGGTTCCATAGCTTTATCTCACAATCTCTCACTCATAGATACATTTTTTTGCATAGATTTGGCTATCTCTCACTCTCTCTCTCATACATGCTCTCTCTCAAATGTACAACAAAATAATAAAAAAGAATCATTCATAATCCCTCTTTGGTCATGGATACCCCTCCCAAGAGGTATGTCTAATATAAAAGATCACTAGAACCACTACAGTGTCCCTTCATAACGCAACAGTGTCACTGTCACTTCAGTCTTTACTTTGAGTCTTCAGTAGCTACTTCCACTTCTTTGGCTATTTTGAACTTATATTCATCTTTTTTACAAGATTGGAAAACTTCCCCAAGCTACACATTCATCCCATATCACACTTACAGAGACATACAAATCATAACAGAACAAAAACAAAGGCTCTACAAAAGCTCAACAGAGAGTCTACAAAACAATACTATATGTCATTAGAAAGCCTTTAGCTTAACTTCAATCGTTCAAAACCATCAACAATCAATCAATAAGCTTCCAAAAACTCTCAAACTCCATCAATTACTATTCCAACCTCTCATAAAGAAGAAAAATAGAGCAAAACAGAAGCTCAAGAGAACCAATCAAACACTAACAGGATGTCAATAGAACATGTCAGAACATCATATCTCCACTATAAAACATCATGAGCTTCCAAAACATAATCAAACTCATCCAAAACACTCCCAGAAACTTCCAAAACAACCAATCAACATATAAAATCCATCAAAAATCAATCATTCGGTCCATAAAAATCGGTCAAAAATCAAGTCATCTCAACCCTCAACATTTGGGCTTTATGACTACTTATATTGCACCCACAACGATAGGCAATCTCACAAAAATGCAATTCACTCATTGTGATTGCATGGTCCACACCATTGATGGACATCCTAATACAAGCCTAAAGGGATAGCTTGAGTATATCACAACCAATCCTCTAATATGATGGAGAGATAAGTAGAAAGAAAAATGGATCCATCATAAAGTTAGCACATTAAAACAAAATTATAATGTTGTTTTCCTCACTAATATTCTTTTCTCCAAATAGTGATTAAATTCTCAACTATAAATTCCCACAACAATCAATATGAACTTAAGTTACCATGAGTTTATTTTGGGGTATGGGAATTTGGTTTGCAAATGAAGCCATGGTTGCAATTTCTCCATTTAGGTCATTACCTACATCCAAAGTAGTGTGATGGCATAGATTGTTGAAAATAGGCCTCTCTAACACACTCATGTAGATCCTCCTCTAGTTGGTGGAAAAAGAGGGAGATGTGCTAGACCCTTTTGAGAAAAGTAGTTGGACCCATAATATCATTGATGATGTAAGCAACCACTTGCCTTGGCCCATATAAGAGGATCATTCTCATTGTAATACAATACTTGAATCTATCAGTATAAATACATTTTCTACTTTGATCTAGCTTATCTATCTTCTTCTCGCTTTTTCAATCCACACACATTCTCTCACACACACAATCATGAGCACTCTATGGTACAATCCTGCATATCCAATGTGGAAGCACCAAAATTCCAACATGGTACTAGAGTAAGCAATATCCTTGTTTCTCTACCTAGTCCTAATCTCTTTTAGCATTCAATCTTCTCCTTATGTTTCAATTAGATTCTAATCCTTTTTCATAATTTTCTTCATCTACTTATGCTCTCCTCTTTCATACTCTCCTTGCCAACTTTGGTATCCTCTATCTACCTTCTTTCTTTCCTATATCCTCTCATTCTACCTATTTCCCAATACGCACACATGCACGCAAAGAGAGAGAGAGAGAGAAAATCTCCTAGTTAACATCAACACAATGATCTCCAATATCTCCATTTTTTTTAATACAAGGAGTTAAAATATATTTAAAAAGAGAGTGAATTTTACAATTGCTAGTGAATAGGAGCTTTAATATATGGAAGTTGCATTATGCAACCAGCCTTAGATTACAACATGAATCAAACTATATCACATTTAGATCCTCTTGGAATTCACAACTTTCTTCTTAAGATCTAGCATCATGGCAACAACTTCATCTTCTAATCCTCCAGGATAAGCTTCCTCATGGAGACTTTACAGCTTCTCAGTATCCTTATCCACCTACAACAAAAAATCTATCTTAAATCCATGAATAGGATCAATAGAAACATTTTCAAATACTTTTTTATTCTTGGAGATCCATATATTCCAAAGAAAGAGGCTTCTAATCCAATTCCAAACTATTGGAGATATGCCATATATGTCACCCAAGATTATATCTTTCCAAGTGAACTTAGTTGGGTGGATTGGCATTAACAACACCTGCAAGAAACAAAAAAAAATTAGTGTTATGATGACAATCATAGAAAATATACGATATTGATTCCACATTTGTATTACATCTTAAGCAAAGTCCATTTCCAATTCCTACCTTTAAAGCCCTTTCATTAGTCAAGGAGACCTTTAAGGATTATGAGCCACATTAGACAGGATATCTTAGGCTAACGAACTTTCATCCAAATATTAGTAAATCTCTAATTCCATTGTTTATTACTCCAGTTAATGTGCCACCTTTCATTGAGTTTAGCACATAAATCTTTATTGCATACCTAAAGATCTGGAAGGGGCAAAAGTAGCTTGTCTCTGATTAGACATGCTCCTCTCGGATTGAAAGGATGTTTTAGATTGATGACTACTGAGAGGTGTGGATCCCATAGTTGCATTCTGAGGGTTATCATGTTGACTTCAATAGGAAGTAGGCCAAATTTAGTCGTGAGTTGTATATTGCTTAGCCAATCTTTTATATTGGGATCCCATATATCCCCCCAAGTTCTAATCCCCTTCCAATATATTTAGTAGGCTTTATTCACATCGCTCTTTGAAATAGATTGGTGAAAAAAGCTAAACCATATAGAGTCAACTGCAGAGGCTAAGTTGGAATGTGAAGATGGGACTAACAGTTTTTTGTATTTAAACCAAGCCTAACAAATCTACTTGCACCCTGCTATCTTGATTTCTACTGGGCCTAGGATAACAGTGAGCAAATCTAAGTTTTTCCATCTTGGACAGCCATCTACTTGAAAATGATTGATAGAGGAGTGTAACAGGGTAGTCCAATCCTCTTCCTCCCTATCAATACTCCTAACAACCCATTTTGCTCCAAGTTTACTAGCCAATGTCTGCAAGTTTGGAAGGCCTAGTCTCCCAAGATTTTTGGGTCTGGTACAAACAGCCCACGAGACTTTGGGGATCTTAAATTTATCCCCATCCTTACTCCACAAGAAATTTCTAGCTAGCTGCTCCAATTGTTTCAATCCTGTTTTGGTTGGTTGCCAACATGCTAAAAACCCGGGGGGTCCACTAGGTTTACCGTATGGTACCACATGAGTGTAAGGAAGGGGGGTTATTTAAGGGAAGGAATGTACATTTTATAAGGTAAGGTCCCATAAATAGGGGGTAGATAAGAGGTATTTTCATTTATTTCTTGCACGCAGGTGACGTCTCCTTATTACTACTAGTGAACCCCCGGTGGCTAAAAAATAGATTGTGGAGGGGATAAGGATATATTTGAGCATTAGGCACCTGCCAGCCATATTAAGCTAAAGCCCTTTCCATTTCTCAAAGTGTTTTCTAATTTTCTCTAGTACCCAATCCCATCTCTGCTTCATAGAGATATCAAAGCCCATAAGGATTCCCAGAAGTCTAAAAACCTTGCCCCTTTCTATTTCTTTGCACCTAGCCTCAATTAGCCAGCCACAGGGTGAGGAAACCAAAGATTTGATACATGCTTTGACTGGGTTGATAACTAATCTAGAGGCTTTATAGAAAGCTTGAAGACAATTCCAAAAAGCTACCAGTGAGATGGAGTCATTATTAACGGTCCCATTAGTATCATCATCAAACTGATTTAAAACTATGTCTTTACTATTGGATAATTTGATCCCCTTGATGTTCCCCTTTTCAATCTAATCCTGGACCCAGCCATCCCAATGCATCTATTGTAATAGCAAATAACAGTAGGGCTAAGGAACAGCCCTGTCTAATTGATCTTCTAAGAAGTATTGAGTATGTCATTTCTCCATTAATTGCAATTCCAGTGGATGCATTGCCAAATAAAGTATTTGCAAACTTTATAAATCTCCTCCCCATTCCCATGTCATGTAAAGATTGAAGGATGAAATCCCATTCCAACCTATCATAGGCTTTGTGAAAATCTATTTTGAAAAAGACAAAGTCTTGATTCTTCTTTTAAGCATATTCAATCCCTTCCCAAAGAGCAATGATAGAATCTAGGATATATCTTCCCTTAATAAACCCCTTTTGTTCCTTCCTTATCCAAGAATTTAGGTGTGGGAAAAGCCTTTTGGCCAAAGCCTTAGCAAACACTTTATAGGACAAGGTAATTGGTCTCCAATTGGAGAGTAGATCTTTCTCGTCTCTCTTGTGTATAAGCTTTACCACCCCTTCATTGATTATGTGAGGTAGGGCTCCATATCTCTAGGATTCCTTCCATACTTTTAGCAAGGGGATAATCAAGAATTCTTTGACTTCTTTAAAGAACTCATTAGGGAGACCGTCTATCCCTGGGCTCTTTCCTTTAGGTAGAGCATCTATGGTGTCTTCCAGTTCTACTACGATAAGGTTACCATCAAGTAGGGTGGCTATAGAAGATGGGACCACCTTCTTCCTAACTAGGGCGATTTTGGCTTTTGCATCAATATCCTCTAGATTACTAATTCTAGGAGAGCTAAAGATATTAGAGAAGATTTCTCTATATACTATTTTTTTATTTTTCTTATCCCATTCACTTCAACATACTAACAATCAATTCATCTTCCATATTTCCCCATGGGAACATATTTTCCCCACCTGAAACGGAAAAACTAGCATTTCGCCACTTAAAACCCGCATTTTGGGTTTACGAGAATTAAATAAAGCATGTAAATCATTGTAAAACCAAAATTTTCTGATACACGGCAATTACTCATAATGCAAATAGCACACACACAAATTTTCATCCAATAAGAACATAATTATCATCATAAACTATCAAAAATCCTTCATTTTTCTTCATAAAAATGGTCATACCGTGTTTTTTCGTAACCCAAGACACCTTGAATGCATGCATAACCAACAGACGGAGCCTCCATTGCTCTCAATCTAATGCTGCACTTCATTCTTCAACATCTTCATCAATCTTCATCACCATTTTCTTCATTCTTCTTTACCTGGATTCCTTCTTCAAGAGAGCACACATGAACAGCCCATAGAGAAGAGAGAGAGGGAGGAGAGAGAGAGAGGGAGGAGAGAGAGGGAGGAGAGAGGGTAAAAATCTCCAAAGGGAACCCCCCTTTTGGCCAAGGTTTGGTCCACCTCTTTATATCTTGCCCATCTTGTGGCAATCTCCTCATCCGGACTCTGATTCGAGCTTTGAAAAATCCTGGGCATCCAGCTTGACATCTCGCATTGACTGGAAACTCCTGACAACCCGCATTGCAATTAGAAAAATTATCAAAAATCCACAAGTGTCGCTCGAGTGCCTTTTGAAAGCTGTCTTTCACTTGGTGCTTAAAATCATCCTAGCTGCAACCGCCGCCTTCAATGTTGAATATTTTTCCCCTAAATTCCAGATTTTTTGGCAAATTTTAGGCACATCCCGGGCTCAAAACTCCGCTCTCATTGGCAACCATGGGATAGGGCGACTCAGCCCGTAAAATCCCACAACAGATCTGCAAAAAACAGCCAAAGGAAGCATCAAGCTGATACAAAATAGATACATACTAAAACACAACACAATGCTCACCCTACCCCTGACAAAACCAAGGCATGAAATCCACAAGGAGTAGGCCTAGCATAATCTGATAGAAGGTCCGAAGATAGTCACTAACCGACTGCTCCAACACGACCAAACTAAAAAGAACTATCAAAGAGGTCACCCTAAGTGGTGGTCTGAACTACCTACCTAACTAAGGACAACACAACCAGGAGCTTCTACTAGGCGAGGACTCCTATAGCCTGATCAAGAAGTATTTTCTTTTAGCACATTTTTTCTTTGAGGTTTTTATTTTCCCATACTCGAGCATGTAAAAAGGAGGGAGTTGAGATAGTGACCCAAGGAGAACAGGGCATCGGCCTCAGGTCCTGTCTTGATACCCAAGAACCTACCAAGCCCTCGCAAGGCGACACTTAATCCTTTTCTGACGCTCACTTTTATTTTCGCTCCAACCTTCCTTACTTTCTTCTTTTCCAGTAAGACGCCACCCCTAGGAAGGCAAGGCATCGGCCCCGGGTCTAACTCGTCCCCAGGAACCTACCAGGTCTTCGCAAGGCGATGATCAACTGCTTATAAATTTTCCTTTCTTTTCTTTTCTATTTTGATAGGGGGTTAGAACCCCTTTTTACATACCTTTTAAAATATATTTATTTTCTTTTAGATATTCATTATTTTTATCATCGTCATTTTTTCCTTCTGCAGGCTTCTCTAACTGCCTCACAACTAACAAGAACTCCTAGAATGGCTGCCTAGCAGGCTAACAGAATAGGGTCACTAGGACGACTTTTCTAAAACAGGAATTTCGATGCCTGGCAATGTCTTTACAGGAGGCAACGACTACTCAGACCTCCCTCAAACATACCTAACCGAAACTTGGGACTTCATGCCTTGGACACCGATCCCCAACAAGAAAAGAAAAATCCCCTATAAGTATACAAACACATATAGCATAAAAACACGTCACTCGTAAATGAGAGATATCACCTGGATAGGGCCACAAGAAGCTTCCATGCAACAAAGGCTCCTTCCAAGCTCTTCTTCGAACATGTCTAGCATAGGACTAAAACAAAAAAACCATTAACCGCACCTGTACTAAACAGGCAACTGGCCCTCTTAACCTAACTAAATCAAGCATTTCAAACCTCACAAAACTGGCCCTCTTGGCCTAACGAAATAAAACATTTCACTACAAAAACTGATCAGCCCTCTTAAGGCCTAACGAGATCAAACAGAATAGCATCTACACATTCCTTTTCCAAATAGTACAGATATACAATAATATGGTCCTTTCCAAGGAGGAAAAATAAGCCTCACAACCCTAAACTAAATGCATAAGATTATGACCCATCCCTCCTACATATATAGCAAGAGGCATACGCATAACATGTTGTCTAATCAACCTATGGGTCCAAGATAACAACGGTTGATCGGTCTCAGCTACTCTTTGCATCACCCATATCAACCATCGCCTGCCATATATTGCATGCTCTGATAACATTCCCCACAACCGACCGGGTCCTGTCTCATTATTGATAGCAATATCCAAACTAGGACCACAGTTGAAGAAAAGGTCTTCCTCATAAGCAAGATTTGCCAATGAGTCTGCAAACTGATTCCAATAACATAGAATCAACTGTAGAGATACTCTGTCAAACTCCTCAAGTAGGGTCATAGCAGTTCGATGATACATACAAAGGATGGGATTCCGCACTGTGTACGTCCCATCTAGTTGATTCAGGATCAACTGGGAATCCCCTTTTACTAACAACCGTCAAATACCACCTTGCTGGGCAATGTGCAGTCCCATAATCAAGGCTTTATACTCTGCCATATTGTTAGTAAATCCTACCCCGAGATAAGCAGCTAACTTCATCGTAACTCTACGTCAAGGATCTCAGATTACTACTCCAACACTCCCTTTTTTATTAGGGCCCCTGGATGCTCCGTCAAAATATAATGTGTACGTCCACAATGGGTTTACACAGGCTGCCATCACGAACTCCTCTATTCCTGCAGATCAGCTAGTAGAGCCGTAGACCTATTTTTCCCTATCCTAACAATCTTGTAGGAGCCATCCCATCTAGGTTCCAGCTTCCCTAGAAATAGCTCCCTATACGCATCATAGTACAGAACTAATTGCCCTTTTTTAAAGGTATACTTCTTTACTTTAAGGTCATGCAACTGCTTCATCCGAGGTTTAGCTACCTCCTGGTGTAATAAGCTCTACAATTTCAATTCATCCAGGTGGGCTATGGTCGTGAAACATTCAAAGAGTGAATCCTCATCTCTAAAGAGTGGTTAATTGCAAACAGTATGGTAGGCAACTCGATTTTGAGGGGTAGCACACACTCTTCCCCATAAACTAATTTAAATGGAGTATGGCTGGTAGCTCACTTGAACGTTGTATTATACGCCCATACTTTCACATACAACTTCCTGTCCCAATCTCGTTTCTTCTCTGAGACTATTTTAGACAAGATACCCACAAGCTACTTATTAGTACTTTCGACTTGCCCGTTCGTTTGCAGATTATAAGGGATTATTTTATTGTGCTTGATTTGCCAAGCTTCTGTCAAGCTTTTGATCACTTTATTCAAAAAATGTGTTCCATAGTCCGACACTAGTTCCTTCGGTGGACCAAAACGGCAAATAATCTGCTCTGAAAGAAAACTTGTAGTCTCTTTTGCATTGTCCTGCCTCGTTGCCCACGCTTCTGACCATTTTGTAAAATAATCAATTGCTACTATAATATACCTCTTCTGAGTAGTAGACGACGGGGTGATAGGATCCACAAAGTCAATGCCCCACTTCTCAAATGGAAGGATAGCCATAATAGGCATAAGTGGGCGTTTCCTATTCTCTCTGTTGTCATGTCTTTGACAGGTATCACATCTCTTAACATACTCAAAGGAATCTTGGAAGATGGACGGCCACCAATATCCAACTCTTAAAGCATTCTGTGCCGTCAACCATCCAGCAAAGTGCCCTCCACACGTAGAGTCATGGCACTCCTCCAAGATGAAAGGAACCTCGTCAGCCATCACACATCGATGGTAGATATCATCAACACCCTGCCGATATAGTGTTCCTACAATCAAGGAGGATCGAGTCTTTTGTCAACAGGCCTTAAAGGTCCCCCTTCCACGCTAGGATTCAGGACTTGCGTCCCCTCATCCCCTTGCTTAGGGTTTTTCTCGACCGATTTTGCATTATCTTTATCACCCTCTTTAGCCTTTTGGCCTCTTGTCACGGCTTGTAGGTTAGAGGTTTTACCGGCATTGATGCGTACAACCTCGATAACGCTGACTCCATTTCCTTGTGGCAACTCTTCTATAGTGGTCTTTCCCCTTTGCACTATTTGTCTTGGTCCATCATTTTGCTGCAGGTTATTACCTTGCGCTCTATGATTAACTGGACCTGGCTGTTTACTCCCTTGTTGGAGGGAACTAATCCTACTCCAACAGGTAGCGGCTAAATGGCCCGAGTTCCCACAAATATCACATTTAACATTTAGACAGTTTTTAGGGAAATGTTGTCTGCCACACCACTTACAACTGAATCTTGAGGGACCACCCTCTTCAGGGCATCGACTCCCTATCAGATTCTGCTACTTCTTCAGGAAATTTACGTCAACAGCTATTTGCTGATATTGTTCAGAAATCATGTCAGTGTAGTGCTTCATCATATCCTTAACTTCGCCAAGGACATTAGAGGCACTCAACTCATAGCCTTGATCGTCTATCCGTCGCTCCATTGGCCTAACAATTTGATTGGGCATTGGTTGTTGACTCACAGGAACAATATTAGGGTTCGAAACTTGGCCTCCAACATTTGGTGGAGCCAACTGACTAGCCATAGGCATAGTCACACTGGGAGGAGCTAGCAGCAAATGTATATTTTGAACCATGCCTCCTCTCCCATTAGGGTTATTCATAGGCATCCCTTAACTTCCATTTGTCAATGGTAAATTGCCTCCAGGTACTAAACCCGCATTAAGATTTATTCGAGAGGAGTAGACCATTTGTAATTGTGAATCTACTCCTTCAGCCCGCGTAATGGCGGTGTCTATATTAGCCAAAGCCACACTGCTCAATTGTACCTGAATATTGAAATCCAATCCATACAAGAAGTATTGCAATTGGGTAGCCGGCGGAATAGGAATGTAAGTTTGTAACTTACGAAACACTTCCTTAAGCTTCTTAGCATAGGCTTTCACATTCTCATGGGGGTCTTGGCGTATTACATTCAAAACACGCAACCAGTATTGGCCACCTCTTTTAGAGGCATATTCTCCTTGGAAAGCTGCATAAAATTGGTCGATTGTAGTGATGGTTCCAGTCTCTGTGCTATGATACCATACCGCAGCCCTTCCTTTTAATGTCTTGTTAAAGAACATCATGAGATGTTCCTCATCTTGGATTCAGTAATTAAACATTAATCTTTGGAATTCACAAATGTGAAACTCCGCATCTTCTTCAGCTAACCCATTAAAAATGGGCAAAGGAACTCCTAAAGCTGGGAGATCCGGCGTCCCTGCAGGAATTGCAATGGGTTGTGCCATGGTGACAATCGAATTGACAATAGGAATTTGAACTGATGGAATCACACCCCCACTTGAAGTGGGTTGACTCAGTGGAAGAGAGGAAGAACTTACGCTTCCTCCTGCACCTAAAGGACTATGTGCAGCAGTTGGGTTACTAAGATCACTACCTCTTATGCGTATCCGGCTGCTCCTTTGAGGAGAATAACGACTTACAATCTCCAACTGCCGTCTAGCCCTCTCAGCACGTTCTGCTTTTTGTATTTCGGCTTGACGGTCCTTGTCAGAGGACATAAACCAACTTTTTTGGTCCCTAGAAGCCCTAGATCCGAGAACCACCACTTATTGATAGCTCTTGACAGACGCACCACTGATGGGATCTGAAATGGGCCGGCACTGGCTATGGCACTACCCGGACCTCATACTCATAACAGACAAACACACCCTCACGGCCTCGCGGACCAGGAGCGTCAATCTGCTGCTAAAGGACTAAAGCCTAATCTATGCGTTTATAGTTTTATAGTTTTGTAGTCCAACGTTTCCCTTTCTATAAACTCCACAGAGGGAGAACCCATACACATTGGTCATGCCACAATAATCACATACATGGGATTAGCCCCTTGATGCGCTACTCAACATATAAAACAAACGAACAAACTCCACTCTTCATTTCGAATCCAGGAGATATACCATGTTTCCTCACCAAATAATCCCACAAGAGCCAACGTCTATCCTACGGCTTAGGATGCCTTCCCACACTCAAACGTGGGTCATTGTCATTGAAAACAAGTGCTATGCATGCAGGTTTTTCCATTCTGATACCATGATCATCATGCACATGCAAAATGAATGATTCTAAAGTGCTCAAACATAATTTTAAAATCAGTAACGTGCTTGGTGCACAAACAAGCTTTATAATGCATTTACTAACCCGTTGCAGCGATAAAAAGATAGCACCGAGATCACACTCGTGCTACTATCCTCTTAATTAACATACCACTAAACTCTACATCATGAAATGTATCAGAAAATCAGCAACAATCAATATGCATATCACACCATTCAAACATCCCAACCCCCTACGTTTAGATATTGCTTTCGTTGCATAGGTGTAGAGGTTCATTTTGTGATTTTTTTATGTATAGAAAGTGATAAATCACCAACTTTAACAAAGAGATAGGGCAAACTGAGGCCAAACCTCATGCTTTGCCACTATCATACATCCATAAACAATCATTATATTTTTCCTTATTTTTCCAAGTCATATTTCTATTTTTCCACTCATTTTTTTTATTTTCTTGATTTATTTGATAATAAAATATACTATTTTTTTATTTTTCTTATCCCACTCACTTCAGCATACTAACAATCAATTTATCTCCCATATTCTCCCCATGGGAACATATTTCCCCCACCCGAAATGGAAAAACTAGTATTTTACCACTTAAAACCCGCATTTCGAGTTTATGGGAATTAAATAAAGCATGTAAATCATTAAAAAATCAACATTTTCTGATACACAGCAATTATTCATAATGCAAACAGCACACACACAAATTTTCATCCAATAAGAACATAATTATCATCATAAACTATCAAAAATCCTTCATTTTTCTTCATAAAAATGGTCATACCGTGTTTTTTCGTAACCCAAGACACCTTGAATGCATGCATAACCAGAAGACGGAGCCTCCATTGCTCTCAATCCAATGCTGCACTTCATTCTTCAACATCTTCATCACCATTTTCTTCATTCTTCTTCACTCGGATTCCTTCTTCAAGAGAGCACACATGAACAGCCCATAGAGAAGAGAGAGAGGGAGAAAAGAGAAAGACTAGAATCTATTCTCTTCATCCACATAGCCATTCCACGAATGAAGGGCGGCGATAGCATCAGCCCATAGGGAGAAGTCAAGGCCCAATATCTGTTCCATAGGTTCTTCACAGCCGGTCATCAAGCATCATGAAGATGGAGCGCAAAATTCGGCGCATCCTGATGGCTCCATTTCTTCACGCTTTGCTCCACCCACTTTTTTTTTCATGCATAAAGTTTGGTGGGGGGGGGGGGGGGCGCGTTTTAAATCTCCAAAGGGCACCCCCCCTTTTGGCCAAGGTTTGGTCCACCTCTACATATCTTGCCCATCTTGTGGCCATCTCCTCGTCCGGACTCCGATTCGAGCTCTGAAAAATCTTGGGCATCCGGCTTGACATCCCGCATTGACTAGCGACTCCTGAAAACCTGCACTACAGTCGAAAAAATTATCAAAAATCCACAAGTGTCGCTCGGGCGCCTTTTAAAAGTCGTCTTTCACTTGGTGCTTAAAATCGTCGTAGCTGCAACTGCCACCTTCGATGTTGAATTTTTTTTTCCTAAATTTTAGCTTTTTTGGCAAATTTTAGGCACATCTTGGGCTCAAAACTCTACTCTCAACTAGCATCCAATTTTGGGAGACACTTAGTGGCATTCCTATTTTTTTAAGTGTGCTTACTCTACTACCATTTATCCTGGGGTTTAGATAATTACTTTGGCCTTTAGCATGGTTGGAGATTCATAAAGAGATGGGGAAGATTGGAGGAGTGTAGGATTGCTTATGTTTCCGAGATTCTTTTATTTATCTTGAGGCTCTATAGCCACCACGTCTTGTTCCTTATCAAATATGACATGTGTAGTCACAAATAATGATTATGATTATTGTGTTTCCACACTTGACTGGACATCAAAATCTTTGTTATTGATGGATCGAGTTTTATTTTTAACAATTGGATTCATTTATTTCTTGGAATCTTTAAAAGCATTCATTGGCTTAACACTTCTAGGAGAAGTGGGAATGGACATGTCTATGGATTGGTTGTGTGTTAGGGCTATCAAATTCTCGCTCTTTTCCTTGGATTCTAGTTTTATGGTTTTTGCAACCATTCACAGTTGTTGTTTCTTTTGCTTCGTTTCTTTCTCTTGGATAATGAAGGTGGGGACTAAGGGGATGCTATGCCCTAAATTGGTTTGGTGACTATGTCATTAGGCTACTCATAAAGGACCTCTTTCTCTTCTGTCTTCTCAAGGGATTTCCCAATCATGCTTAGTGATATGGCTAGGCTATAAGGGGTCCATTGTATTTTCTTTTGAAGATTCAAGTTTTTTAACCGTCCCTTCTTCATTAGGAATATTAACTATGGATGTGGGCAATTGTTCTTACTTAGTTGCCAACTCAAGAGCTTTATCCTATCTGATTGTGTATGGCTCATCCTTAGGGATCTTAGTCAGTATTTCCTCCCTTGACTATTTCTTTCTAGGCTTTGTTTAATGTTTAAATAATAATAATCTTTCATTGAGAAGGCAATTGTGAGTGGTACAATGAAGGTGATCTTATAGGTGGTTTGGGCAGCCATAACCAATGCATAGTACCCTTGAGAAAGCAATAGGGATCATGAAACCCATCATTGCATACTAATTTCTTACTAGTGTCTGCCAATGAGTTTTGTCCCTTTTTTTGTGGTTCCCTATGAGTTTTGTAAGTCCATATTGTATCCTCAATGTCACTCTCTAAATTTTTCATTTGGATAATGGTCATGCTTGTTGCTGGCAGATTCTCATTCTTCATTGTGTCCTTGAAGCAACTCCTCAAGTATTTTCGTACTTCTCTCACTAGCTAGTGTCTCTTTTGAGTTGGGGATTTACTCTTTGCATTTCCCTTGTTGAAGATTGGCAACATCACCCTTGCTAAAAGTTGTAATTATCCTTACATTTGGGAGTGTCAAATATATTCATTGCATTACATAATCAGTGTTGCATTTTGTTGCTCACTTGAGAGCTCTAGCAAGAAGAATTTCCTTTCCCTCATCCTCATGATTTAGGAGTATATGGAATAGGATGGGCAAGCTTTAAGTCTCAATAATTATGATGATTCTACATTTTCCTAAGAAAGAATACGGTTTTCTCCATAGGGATTGAGGATTGTGTTGGTCAATGTAAGCTCTGGTTGGCCTATTTCCATCCATGCTCTGTAGGTCAAAATATTAAAGTCCACTCCTTATTCTTGGTTGCTAACATTTTGACCGAGTCAAGTCAAAACAGTTGTATGTGTTACTAGAGGTACAAGAGTGCAACAAAAAATGCTCTAGGCAAGTGGAACATGCCACTATCAATTCTCAAGATGCTCTCACAACTAGTTTCATGTGTTTAGTTAGGTGCATGTAGCGCATATGGGGTGTCATGTTAGTAACCTAACATGGGGTCTAATGGTTAGCATGTGTAGTGACATAATTTCCTAGCAAGTGTATGCCATACAATGTGGCCTACACACACACACACACACACACACACACACACACACGTGAAAGTGTGTGTTGACTGACAAGATTGTATGTGCAGCGGGCAACTAGTGTTAGATGCATAAGTGCATAATGAAGTGGTTATGTGCACACCTAACTAGGAGTTAGGATGTGTTTACTTGAGGGTGGAAACCTGGGGAGCGGTGAATGCAATGACCTATGATTCTCACTATGTCTAAGTTAAGGAAAGTAAGACCCTAATTGTGTTTTGATGAGCTTTGTGCATGCCAAGTGTTTTAGTGTTGGTCTTGTGGTTGTATGAGGAAGCACATGCTCCCAATGCTAGAGGTGCTTTCAATCAAAGAACTAGGTGTATTAGAGGAAATGTTGAGGATCAACGAACTCCTAGGATCAAAAACTATTGGAATGGTCCATAGGAAGGAAATGAAGAGTGCAACACATGTGCCTCTAAGGCCAATACCCTTACGCGATTGGGTTGTTCTCACTTTACCATTAATGTGTTTGAGTAAATTGATGTAAACTCACGAGTTGGTTGTGCCATTAGTGTGTTATGTAATCCCAAGAGTTGGTTGTGACTAGAAACTCATCGACTGGCAAGTTGACTCAAATCAAGGGTCATGGCTTGTAGTTGTAGCCTAGTGTCACATTTCGAGCATGATGTTTGTAGACCTCAAGATGATGATGGCACAGAAACAACTACTAGCACTCAAGTTGCCAAAGTGTCATCTAAATAGTGAAGAAGCTCTTGGATTTGGGATTGATACCCAAGTGGTAGAGAAGCTATCGAGGATATTGGGTGGAAGTCAATGGTGGGCTGGGACTACCTAGAGTTGGTGTGGTGAGCAAGTTAGTTGGTGTCGCAATTGAGTCAATAGGTATGCCCTTTGAGTAAGATGATATCATTCACATAGGTATGTGGACTTAGTGATCCTATAGGATCAGTCCTTAGGTGCTTAGACTCACTTGAGTACTAGCAAGTGCTTAAATTGAGTTGGCAATCGATCTCCACTATTTGTTGACATTGATTAGCATAGTAGTAGGAAAATTCACTTAGTCACTTGGTCAATTAGTCTCTTTGATTCATAAGCCACTTTACACTACTTTATTTGACATGCCTTCTACTTAAGGGCTACACTCTAGGGACACATTTCTTAAGTCGCCCCTTTGAGCACTATACTTCAACATCAATGCAATCGCCACTTGTACTGGCGTTTGCATCACAAGAAAATGGCCTTACATTCACCATGAATACATTTGTGATATCCATGCTTTACATCTACATTATGCTCTCGCACACTTGAGACCTTGACTCATGTTGACTAGTCAACTCCAGACACCTCAACACACATCAACTACAATAGAAAAACTCTATCACTCAAATTCAACAAGTCAAGATTGACTAAGTTTTGAAGGTATGTTGCCTGCGAAGAAGCAAAATTTCAACTTGTTTTGAAAATTGACACCCCACAAAAACTTAGCCCATTCCATTGAAAATTTCATGCTTTACATCTACATTATGCTCACACACACTTGAGACCTTGACTCATGTTGACTAGTCAACTCCAGACACCTCAACACACATCAACTACAATAGAAAAACTCTATCACTCAAATTCAACAAGTCAAGATTGCCTAAGTTTTGAAGGTATGTTGCCTGCTAAGAAGCAAAAATTCAACTTGTTTTGAAAATCGACACCCCACAAAAACTTAGCCCATTCGATTGAAAATTTCACCTTGAAATCTCGCAATCCTCCTACCTAATCAACCTCTGGCATTTCGAGTCTCAAATAGAATCAGTCTAATGCAAATATATGTGGCCAAATTTGGGTTAAAAAGACAATCAAGATCTTTATTTGGTAGGACTAAAGATCCTTAGGCATATCAAGACTCAAATCAATCAATAAGAAGAATCAATGCCTATTTGACTGTGAATAAAAAGATGACTTAATAAAATATTTTAAGTAGATTAATTTGGTAGAATGGCCATCTAAGCAACCAAATGGGTATGGAAAGCTTGTGAACTGGTGGTAGCTATGCTTAGGTGGTTGGCAAGATGTGACCTAGGGCTTAGCAAGTGGTTGATAATCTTGGTGAGCTGATCAAAATGGAAACAATTGATTGTTAGCCTAGCATTGATCATATCCTAATGCCAAGATTGTGGCCTATCCGAGTTAGCATCAAAAAATCAACTTTGGGTGAGAAGACCACCTTCAATCTTGGCTATTTGAGTGGGTAAGTTTGAAGCTAATTGATGAGGAGACGAGGGCCACAACACACAAAGATGGTAGCTCCTATTGGCTACCTCATGATGGCTTAATCAACCTCTTTTAACTCATTGGCTAATTTAGCTATTGGCTAGTTTGGCACCATGTAAGGAGCATTTCATCTGAGCTAGGTTCTTGTGGCTTCACAACTAATGTGTGGGAGGAAGACCATACGTGATTAAGCTCATTTGTGGGAGGGAGACCTAATTGGCCACTCGCCTCACAACTAAGTCAAAAGGCCTAATCAATAGAATTCTAGCCAAATAACAAGCCTCAATGGCCCAAGAATGGAATAATGAGGCCGTTTGTTTGTTGTAAGATAGTTACACTTAGGCCTATTTGGTCAAGTGTTTCCAGAGAAGGCCTATGGTCTTTTTGCCAAATGGAGGAGTGGTCATTTGAGAAAATGAATGTTACTTAGAAAGGCCTTTTGGGCTAAGTGATTACGGCCTAAGACAAGGCCTAAGGCTTACTATCTTTCAATCAAGTGTGATATCAAAAGGCCTTTTGGATTGATTACCTCTATTCAAGCAAGTTAATCTCAAGGTCTTATGACCTTGGGCAATAGCCTTTCGTCATCCAAATTGGACAAGGCTAATCAAACAAAGGAAGGTCATGAGACCTTAAGCTTTCACCAAGGTGCCATATGGCTATCCATGGAGTGTGTTGAGATACAGGACAAGAAGGAAGAGATAGGGAAGAGACGAAGAAAGAGAGAGAGAGAGAGAGAGAGAGAGAGAGAGAGAGAGAGAGAGAGAGAGAGAGAGAGAGAGAGAGAGAGAGAGAGAGAGAGAGAGAGTGACTGACTGAGAGACAGAGACAGAGAGAGACAGAGAGAGACAAAGAGCACCCAAAACTTACGAAAACAATTAAAAGAGACATGCTATAAGAGCTCAAAAGCAGGTCCCTTAACTCCCACATATTATTAAACCAAAGAACTAGAAGTTTTTTATTTTAATTCTTATGGTCTAACGTAATTCCTAAGGTTCTTTCAATTTCCTTATCCTATTCTAACTCTACATTTTCATCCAAAAATCAACACCCTGCTCTATTCACTACTTACTACAAAAAGTGAAGGAAGCAGAAAACAAGGCATCAACAGGAAAAGCGCAAGAAGGCAATAAAAACAAAAAGGCACCCTACAAGAGAGTGGGCCTACTAGAAATACAAGACGCAAGCATGAAAGCCACAAGCAAGAAGGTGCACCTTTAAATATAAAGGCGCAGCCAAAACCTCTGTAAAAGAGCGCCAGGCTCCCTCCTGTGCAATTTGTAATGATGAAAGGGTAGTAGGACTAAGCTAGAAAGAAAGAAAGACAATGGGAAAAAGGGCCTAAGACCATGGCCGACCATGTAAAATAGGGGATAAGGGGATGACCGCCCAAAAGGGATTTAGGGTTTTGTATTTAAAGTTCAAAAAGTGAATGAGAGCTCATTCTTTGGTGTGTGGCAATAAGAGACTCACCTTCTTCTCTTCTCTTTGCTTGCTTGTGTTTGCTTGCTTGTGTGTGCTTGAGGGAGGGAGTGTGAGAGTGTGAGGGTGAGGGATCAAAGAGGTGAAGGTCTCCACAATCTCCTCTCTTCTTCTTCTCTCCTCTTCTCTTATCTCGCGTACGGCTAAGGAGGATGGAGCTTGGAGGTGGAGGTTTGAGGATGCTTAATCTTGCATCAAGAATCGTAGAGCTATTGGAGTGCTTGCGAGAGGAAGAAACTCAATCGGGCATCAAGGTAAGCTCACTAGACTCGTAGAGAGAAATGGCGCATTGGCTATGTGAGAGGTAGCCATTAGTGCTGGCTTGAAATGCTTGAACAATAAGCGGTCCGTGGGTCTTGGTGGTTGAGCTTGTGCTCACCTCTATATTTTGGTTTTATTGCCGGGACCAATGGATTCAAGCTTGAGCGCTACACACTTCAAATTGAGCATCAAAGTAAGGGTTTGATCCCCGAACCAGAGCTTGAGGTAGATAGGAGGTTCTAGGTTTTAATCCATGCTACAAGTAAGTATTTTTGGTTTTCAATGATTGGTTGAGTAGGAAAATTCAATTTAGTACCTTGCTGTTGATTTTTATCGCATTTAGAGTAGGATAGGAAGGAGAAATCGGAGTGGGAAGCTTACAATTTACTGCTGTAAAATAGTCCTACATAGGGCCATAACAAGGAAAATAGGAAAAAGAGAGGGCTCAGATGTCTCGGAGTCACACGAGGAGTGATTAGGAGGGATGAGGTGCTGACTAGCTAGGACTTAAGGTTCTGGGTGACCACGTAAAACCTCATTTGCACTCCTAGTTTTGAGAGAGAGAGAGAGAGAGAGAGCTTGCAAGTCCAGGCCTACGTCAAATCGATCGAAGCATATCGGGGCTTTCAGTGAGATCTAGGTATAGGATGCCCTTGGCCTATACTCCTTCTTGATTCTTAGAAGTCTTGGTAGGTGTGTTAACAACATTTAAGTGAGGATTTTTGGCAAAAACGTGATCGACATGCACTTTGGCCGATGGAATCAGACACTCCCCACAATCTTCGATTTCAAGAATCCGACCAAGTGACCCATGTGATTTCGAGAATTCGACCAACAGACCCATCCGATTCCCAGAATCAAACTCAGACAAACCCACCCAATCCAATCGGTCACACCTGTCCGATTTTGAAAATCAAACCAACTCCAAATCAGATTCACCGCTTCCATCCGATTTTGGACGAGAAGAAATCAAACACCACTTCATCCAATCAGACGCTCGACCAGTTTGATCGCAATAATCAGATCAACAGACCTGCCTGATCGGACATACCTTCGAATTAGACCAAGCACCCCTATCCAATTCCAAAAATCAAACATATCCCAATTAGACCAACTCGAGCTGTCTAATCAAACACACCTGTCTGATTATGACAATCGGACCCCTTGACCCTATCTGATTCTTAGAATCGGACATAGTCTGAGAAGGAAAATATGGGAATTTGACAAACCCTAGCTAACGAGAAGTGTGACCCGCCCCGAAATAACCCACCGAACGTCTCACAAGTAGTTACAAACCTAGAAATTGTGGCTGAACAAGCTAAAAGGGTGTGTGGTGTTGTGGGCTGATTGCAAGACCCCAACTCAACCTTGAATGAGTCAAATGAGATAGCACAACAACCAAACTCGAGAAGCCAACAAGAACAGCTAGGAACCAAACACACAACCCTATCAAGCCAACCCGTAGACAAGAGCGTTGAAGCTGCACACACTTTGTTTTCTCACTCACACTAATTTCCATCACTCAAAGCACAGTTGAAAAGAGCTAAAAGCCTGATTTTGCACAGTGTACGGGAACAAGCACACACACGCACACACTCGTAGAGTGAGGGTAAGTTGAGGACTAGTTGTATTTAATAAGGAACTCACCCAGACTTAAGAACTTGAAGGAACCCACCAATAACAGAAGACCCAAAAACATAGACGGGTGACGAAATCCCCAAAAGTACGACAAGGGAGGGACACAATTGAAAAACCAAACACGCACTATTGTGGAAGTGGATCTATCCGGCCTAATCAACTTGATCGACAACTTGGCACAACAGGAAGCCTTGGACATGGAAGAGGGTGGCTCATGCCGTAGCAGCAATGAGAAGCTTGACCTATGAGATTTTTCCAAGGTTGTCCAGCAATTAGTGAATAAATATGATTCTCAAACTTGGCTAGAGTATCACGGTAGACTTGTGGAGGAGATCATAGCAGATCTCAATGAGGAGAGGAAGCTGACACATAGGGCTTTGCAAGGCCTAGCCGCATACAACCGGGATCAGCAAACTAGGAACTTACACCAGAGATTAGAAATCTAAGAGTCTAGAGAATGCTAGCCCTAGCAGGCAGAAATTGATCAGAGAGCAAGAGAGTGCTAGAAGGAGACCTCACGCTGAGCAAGCTCTTGACAAAGCGGTAGCTAGATAACACGGTCACAGAACAAAGCGTTGCAACATTGGCAACATTGCTGATGATAGGGTTGGGAGTTAACTAAGGCTCTAAGAGCCAATCAAAAATCCCCATGGTAGCAAAGTAGCTAAACAAATACCAAGCATTCGGCAAGCCATACAACTTTGTGGAGCAGTTTTTGAGTAGGTCTGCGAGGCCAACAACCTCATTGATCTTATTCAATGCTCCCAAGCCTTCGAGCTATGCTTAGGTGACAAAGGTCAAACCTGGTACACAAGTCTAGATGCCGTGGAGCGTGCCAAATTCAATGGCTTGAAAAATCTCTTCATTAAGAGACTTTTAGAATCTAGGTACTTTGATAACTTGCTAGTGCAACTCATGAACGTCAAGCAGGGAGAGAAAGAGGACATTCAAGATTATGTAATCCATGTGAGGAGCCTCTTCAAGAGAATCCCAATGAGTGAGAAACCAACCGAAAGAGTCGTATCCACGGTATTCATCAGCGGGATACAAAGTGAAGAGCTCTACAAAGCCTTGGCCGGCAACTCGATCGCACTGGCAAGGGTCTTTGAGGAAGCTATTAGAGTGGACAACCAGCTCAAGGAAAGAAGCTCTAGAGGCTTGAATCGAGAAGAGTCCAGTACCAGGATTTTGAGAGGGCCTCAATGCCGAGTGAGAGAGCAGGCCCAAGCAGGCAAGACAAAGGGAAAGACACTAACTCAAGACAAGAGCTAGCAAAGATTAGGATGGACATAACCAAATTATAGGAGATGATGAGACGAACAATGCGCCCATATGTCCAATGTGTGCATTGTGGCAGAAATCACTTGCCAGCTGAGTGTTAGGATCCTAGGTCACAACCTTGCGCTAATTGTGGTAGGTTCGGCCATGACACCATGCACTATCGATTACCTTGGAGACTCCCATACCCGCAGCCTTACGGTCAACCTTACCTTGCAAAAAAGCCATCAAACTTCTTTGGAAGGGGAGTCCCATTAGCTCTCTCGGTACCTAATGATGCTAAGCCACCCATCCCTGGGATGGAAATAAATCCTACAGGTATCCCTAGACCACCTGGACACTATGTGACCCACCCACCAAGTGATACTCCAGTCCACTATGTGGACGAGCCTAGTGGCGATAAGCCTTATGTAAATCCATACGTGTCGTATGATGAGGAAGGCAATGCAGTCCTTATGGACTACTGACCAGTTCCTGTGATGGCATTAGGGAGGGGGAGAGGCAAAGGCCTAGGAGCACGAACCCAAGAGCCAATCGTGTGTTGGAGTTGCGGTCACCCAGGACACATTTCTTCGCGCTGCCCCAAGAGGGAGCAAGCAAATAGAGATAAGGTTGACCTGAGATGCACTGAGTGTGGAATCACTCATCTCTTTGTCAATTGCCCTAGGCCGAGACCATCCTCTAGTTCGGGAAATAAACCATCGGTTTCGTTGGGGTTGTTCGGCGTCGAGACACTCAATGGGAAGGCCACTCCTATCCCGTTGCATGTCATGACCCGCATTTAGACGAAGCAGACTGGCATATCATTCCCAAGGCCTAACAACCTTAACTCAACCTCAGTTGGGAAAAAGAGTTGGAGACAAAGGAAGAAAAGACCAAATGCTAAGGTCACCCTCAAAATTGAAAGTGCCACAACACTACCTGTGGGGAGGAAAGTTAGTGACACAGAGGAAGAAACTTCAGCTCCACGGATGACTGAAAGGGGAAGTGTTAAGGTCGACCCAAAGTGCCAACTCGAAGGCATTGGGAAGGCAAAAGAATGGGTGAAGAAGGCCAAGGATCACTTAAAAGACGTTGAGCCCATACTAGAAGACAAGATCAATGATCTCTCAAGCATGAGTGCACCACTCTCTCTACCACGACCAAAATCAAGAGAGGTGATAACACCACAAGTAGAGACAACTAGACAAAGGCTAAATGCTTTGAGCTCACAAAACAATCAAAGCCATTGGCCAAGAACCGCAGACTTAGCAAAGATGCAAGTGACTAACAACATCCTCAATACATTGGTGACCACTCATGTAACTCTAAGCTTGGGCGACATGCTTAGGCAACATCCAATGCTATGGCTAAAGCTGAAACAATGGGTTGAAGAGCCAAACAAGCCAATTAGCACAGACTTGCCTGAGCACAACGCAGAAATTCAGATACCGAGTCTGACGCTACATTCCATGGCTAAATCCTTGCACGTCAATGCTTTTTGGGAAGGCACGGAAATGCATGTAGTATTGCCAATCCTATCTCTAGGGGATGTCACAACAAAGGGGATTGTAGACACAGGGGCAGGAGTGAGGGGGCTAAGCCATGCAATACTCCAAACCTGGGGTAACCCAATGGTCAAGGCTGCTAAGTTCAACGTCACATTAGCTAACAGAATGAAGGTGAAATTGTTTGGAGTGTTGAAAAATTGGCCAGTGAACATTGCAGGAATCCAATTCTTGGTTGACTTCATAGTCATGAAGGGAGTGGACTACGATATCCTGCTAGGCCGATCCTAGATGCATAACGCGAGACTCGTAGAAGACTGGGGCAACGGTCTCATCTTCTTAGGCAATTGAATAGAGGATGTAAGAGTAGAGATGGACACTTGGAAGACTACGCCAGTCGCGACCTAGATGCCATCTAGACTAGGGGATCCTATGGGGCCCTTACCAAGTATATCACATGCCTTGAGGACAAGCCAGACTAGATGCATGTTCTTGCTACCATCGACCTACCATTCTCAAACACTAAGGAGTACGAACAAGCCATCAAGGCAACTCGCAAGCTCAAGGACACGCCTTCAGTACCAGTCTACATGATGACTGATAGACTATGTGGAAGACCCAACCTTGTTGCATTTCAAGTCTCAAACAATAGAGAGAGCTCCTGGAGATACTAGGGTAATTGACTGACAAGTTGACTAGCAATCTAGAAATGAATCTTATGCCACTCCAAGACCTCTTGGATGAGCCCGAATGGCAATGGTCCAAAGTGCATGATTTAAACTTAAGATACAATTGGGCCTTTATCCTCGACCATCAGCAAGAAGGGATATGTCAAAACTTGGAGAAGGATGAGCAACTAGACAAAGACAATTATGACAACAAATAAGGACTGTTGTTCCTTTAGTGATGAGAGAGAAAGGGGAATCGATGTCCACACACGAGTAGCCACTACCACTGAGATAGATGGTAAGGATGAGGAAGCAATAGCACCAGCTTACCTGAGCATGATGGTCACTGCTAAGCACACATGCACCATCAACGCATTGATCAATGAGGGCACTGATTTTAATATCTTAACCCCTGACCATTGGGCCCAAATTGGCAAGCCATAGTTGTAGCCCACTAATACTAAGCTTAGCCCTTATGATGGCCAACTCTACGCACTTTTGGGAAAGTGCAGGATTGCAGTTTCTATCAAGTCTGAAAGCATGCCGATAATCTTCTATGTGTTGCCCAATACTAAAGATGCACGCACAAAGTCATTGTTAGGATAAACTTTTAAGAAGCAAGCTCGTTGCAATGTCGACTACGAATTGCAACGCATCCACCTAGCCGTGGGTAACGTCTGCATAGTTACAGCTTTCAACAAGGGCGGTATGACTCCTTCCAAGTTCGAAAAGCCATCGGTAGAGAAACCCACCATCAAGACTAAGGAGGCGGGTCATGACTCATCACAATTTGCCAAGCCTCAATGCCAGCAACCCACTGAACCCAACATTGAAGCCCATGAACCCTAGTTTAAATGGGTACATAAGCAGCAAGGACCGCCACCTAGGAACAGAAACCCACAGCCTCACAAGGCTAATGACCCACACTCGAAACCTAGGAGGCCTAAAAGAACCTATAAAAAAGGATGCACAGTCAAGTCGCAATGGATCCCCATGACCTTATTGCAAGCGCAAGGCTATTACAAGGGTAGTCCCTGGATTTAGCTACCTAAATCCAAATCAAACCAAATTCCTACTCAAACACCACCCTTGGGCTTGGCCACATGAAGTAGTGAGTTAGAGATACTCAAGCAACAAAAGAATCAGCCCGCCAAATCCATGGAACTGCAAAAACCTAGCTCAACAATGCCTAAACCAATCTATCGCCCATAATCACAGTTTGCTACAAACCAAACGCCCAAATCTACCGTTGATGATACCCCTCAAATCTCTGATGCATCTACTAGCACAACACTTGCAACTATAACTAAACCCATCGAGCTTGAAACCCAGCTACAATCTAAGGAGCGAACCAAGCTGTGGTCAGTAACTACTAAACTCTCTAGTTCTGTCAAGCCTCAACCACCTACTAGACTTAGGCCCTCTTATGAGCGGTGATCAATTCTAACCCTGGTCGTTGACTTAGCTAAAAATACTAGGCACGACTTGGTTGCTTGCCTCCAACACTTGGACGCTACTTTCATGACATTGGCTAAAAGCTACGATCGACTAGACTTAGGCATCTTGGATGAACCTTTGGCAACAAGAATACGGACACTCCCTTGTTCTTGGGAAGAATTAGAATTTGTGTTTGTCAAAGCTTTTGAAGCAACTGCGGAGCTTATGGCCATCGAGGTCTCCCAAGTGCAACGACAATGCCTCATCACTATGTATGACAAGCGCACAGCTTGTGCCAATGATCAAGAAATAGAAGACTTGAAACAGCTTGCAGCCAACAACTCCCCTTTCTTGAAAAAATGGTACACTCTTCGCCTCCAATGGGAGTTTGAGGAATGTCAAGTCATGTCAAATGCTAAGCAACGGTGTGCAATCAAAACATCAGAGCATGACCCAACTTATGTTGCTCCAACCTCTTATAGGGTATTATAACGGCCATTCGTAACTAGCCCATGGAAGAACACATTCAGGGACACCCCTACTTAGATTGCATCCTCGCCAAGGAAGAACTCCACATTGCTAGCCACGTGGGCTCCAGTGACATCTTACTTGATGTCCTTACCTATATCACCCACTTCGACATTCGACCTTTCGACATGGACTGGTATGCTCACATGGGATATAATCCAAACTTTTATGCTTGGCTCATGTGAAAATAAAATACTATACCCATGCGTAGATTGGCCTCGGCCCTCTAGCTTCCAAACCTAGGAAGGATCCTTCTCAATCTCAAGGGGGACGGGTCAAGAAAAAGTAAGGCAATGGTCGAGATGAGATAAATTAAATCAAACACACAAAGAAAACAATAAAGTAAAGGCACACATTAGTAGGGGGAAACAACTTGTGAATGCAAAAAAGCTCAATAAATTTGAAATCAACACATTAATTGGAAGAAAAGTCGGTTCCTGCACTAACGCTATTCAGTTCAGCAAATATGTAATCATTCTCTTATGTGTGTGATTATTCTAAATAACATTAATGGCAAATACGATTTCATGACAGGCACCCATCATGGCAGGCCAAGAAAAGGTTGGCAATTTGCCCTTATTAGACGAGGAATAGGCAAAGTATGGCCTTTTAGTGGAGACACGTGCCTTCAACCAGTTCAGCACGTCTTCAACCTAAAAGACGTGGTCATTGAAGAACAGGCTGTGAGGAAGATCATCGAGCAATGCAACTTGCAAAAATACGTGGAAGCAGTAGGCTAGGGGATAGACTACTTCCAATGTGCAGAATTTTTGACAACCTTCCATAGGAATCGCGGAACAATAACTGTGCATGAGGGAGAGGAAACTCGTCATGTACAGATTGAGCTGACCCCGGAGCTAGTGGAAAAGGCCTTGGGATTGGTGAACAAAGTAGAGAGAAAGCCAAAGAGAGATGCATGTGCATTGCTAAGAATGGACAAGGTAAGGGTCCACACCGATGATGACATTAGCTTGGCTGATATTCCTAACCCTGAAATCCAACTCCAAGTCAAGATGGTGCACGTATTGTTCTCCAGTCAAAGATACAACATCATCATGAGCCGCATCACTATCCCCTTGCTAGAGAGCATTGCAGCAAGGGCATTGGGTGAGGTGAACCTCAATGGTTGTGTGAGGAAGACCATTGAGACCTCAGCAAAAGCCCTGGCAATGGGAGGATAACCCACCGTGGGGGAATCCCCTGCCACCAAAGCTAAAAGGAAAGCTTCATCATCAAAGGCTGCAACCATTGGATTCGGTGGGGTCCTCACTGTGATCATCAAGGAAGCCTTGGGCCAAGGGTAGGAGGAAACATAAGAGGGAGTGAATGAAACACCGGACAAGTCACCACCTCACCAAGAACATGTGGTACAATCCAGCGAAAGGACACTAAGTGAAGAAGAAGAAAGCAGGGAACAAGAAGAGCAAACTAGCCGAAGAAAGGCCAAAAAGATGAAGAGGAAAATTGCACAAGAATAGCAGGAAGAGGAGAGCAGGAAAAAAGAGAAAGCGGACTTGCAAAAGGCTCGAAGGGAGTCCAACTGAGGAGGAAAGAAAGAGGAAGCAGGAAGAGGAGGAGGAGTTCAAAAAAAGAGAGGAGGAGGATATGGCCCTCACCATATGCAAGTCCATTAAGTAGTAGTTCAGGCAAGATGAGCTGAAACCCGTGAGCCCAATCAGATAACGAAGGGCCAAGCTCAAGTGCCCAGGTGCTAGAATTTGTGCCACATGCAGTGCAAGTAGGCAAGGGCAAGGCCCCAATCACCCCCATTCCCACTCTCCTGACGCCCGCTACCACCGCTACTATCTCCACTCCCAGTTCTACGACCCAGGTGGACGCTAGCAACTTAAAGGCTTGGGTCCAGTACTTCATGAATAAAGAAGTGGGCCAAGGAGCAGGAGAAGGAACCCCTCTGGTAGGAACCAAAAGACTCACTGCAGTGCAGAGTTGAGGCCGAAGAGGCGAAGGGTGGCAGGCTCCACAACCTCCACCTCCGCAACAGAGAGGCCACCCATAAAGCATGATGAATATGCCAAGGAGCTTCTCTCTCAACTAGAGAAAGCCAAGGAGGAGAAAAGAATACTGGTGGCTGAGCTGGAAGCCAAGAAAGAGGTGATGGCGGCCTTCTAACTGGAAAAAACTCAACAGGTCATCACATACCAAAAAGAGATTAGCGAGCTAAGGGCCACCCTCAGCCCTAAGGAGGATGAGGAGAAAACTTGGAGGCAGCATCTTGAAGACAAAGCCCAAGAAATGGCTCGTAGAGTGCTGAAAGCAAGACTACAAATGCTGCCACAACCTAGTGGAGTAGGCCCAAGCCTAGAAGAGCAACGCCACTATCTCCACTTCGCAAGCCTAACTTCGCAGGAAGTGGATGCACTTGGGTTCATAGAAAAAGAGCAACCACAAGAGTAACGAGCAAGGTCAAGCCATGAAGAAGCACAACGAGACGAGAAGTGGCTCCCACAACCTTCCTCATCATGACCAGAGCCCCCTCAAGAATAGGATGCTACAATAGATAGCAGGGCAAAAGCCAAAAAGAAAAGAGCCAACATGCTAGATCAAGCACGCAAAAGGGCAAAAGCATAACCTCCCGCAGTTCCACAACCTCCCATCCCACTAAAAAAGGACTACTCACCCATGAACTAGAATATGGAGCTATCATTTTGGGAGTAGTAGGAAAATTGTCGTCAACCCTTCGATTTTACCTTCCGATACCCAACGGCCTTGAGCAAAGTGCTATCCACCGAAGTAGTAAAGGAAGTGATCGCTCTATGGGAAAGAGGCTTGGTGACCGATGGCTCACTGAAAGAGAGAGAAATCCAACTGCTTGGGGGATAGAATCCGTAGATTACTAGGAGAACAAGATTGAGAAGGTGCCCCACACGGTGAAAGGCTACAAATCCCAACCTAAGTGGAGGAGAAGATTTTGGAACGACAATGTGGACGCATGGATGTCATTTTGTGGCTCTCTACCCTTTGAAAAAAATAACCTGACCTATCTACCATATCCTCGGAGGGTGGGAGTAGATTTTGACCCTGACATCCACGGCCAATACGACTTCCCAAAGATCTACAAATCAACGCCACAAAACCAGAGGAAGCACTAGTTTTCTCAAAACAAGATCTATGGGACTCCATGGCCCATTTCCTAATGGAATTCTCCTCTTGCCTAGACCCCACCTTTATAACAACATGTAATTATATTAGATTACTTAGGACTCTCCTCAGGCAACCCCCTGCACTAGCAGAGCACCATCTCCTGACTCTCTTTTTTTACATTAACATGGGAATAGATGGATGTGCCATGACTCGACTAATGTTGCATGTTGCTTTACCCCTCTCCATGTTAGACTAGGCCAAAAAGGGTACATGCTTAGTAAATCATTAAAGTCCCCCTACCTCCCCATCCCATGCTCAAGAACCCGCATAATAGAGCCCCTATCTTGTACTACACCACCCAATTCCAAAAACTGTTTATTCAAAAAAAAAAAGACACACCACACAACCGCTAATTGTACGTAGCTACTAGTCACTGCACCTAGGGGTTCTCAAGTTAGGTGCGTGTCCAATGGCTTCGGTCTGGCTTTGTCCCTAACCCCCTAGCCTCATTTTGATTCCCCACTTCACGCTTAGGGCATATCAAGGGTAGGACACACCTAGGGAGATAACACTCGCCTATGGTTAGACCTGTCACCCTAAGCTACACGTTTCACCGTACCTCCCTTATGCATAAACTAAGTCCTCAAGAGAGGGACAACGCCCAGGCTTGCCCCCAGTCCCACTAGCATGAGCATAACCACCCCATGACAATGGAACACATTCCTAGGTAGTGCACCTTCTTTTCTTTTCAGGTATAAACAAAGGCCCCAACCACGTGCTCTGGAGACCCCATCATCCATGCAATGCACTCCCCATCTTATATGACAATGTTCCCATGTAAGCGAAACAAAGCAAGGGCACTTCGAGGCAGCCCCAATCAAAAAGTGAATGAAGAAGCTCATTTGGAACATCACAAGAGAAGACAAACGCAAGGGGCCAGGTGACGGATCCATTTAATACCATATTCAATTTTAAAGCTGGATCCTTCCATCAACCTCTCCCCACGTAGGGATTCATCCAACTTTATCTTCAATTCCAAAGGCATAAATCCCTCCCACACACCTTTCACTAGGGCTCATATAAAGGGCCTTTCAAGTCCATAAATCCCTCCAAGACAAGAGCTCATTCCAAACTCAAGGGCCTTTCAGTTCCATATTTCCCACTAACATGTCCATAAATCCCTCCAACACCAGGGATCATATCCAACGCAAAGGTCTTCCAGTTCCATAAATCCATCCAATACCAGGGATCATATTGTAGAGGGAGCTCATGCTCAACCGCCAAGACCCATGGACCGCTTATTGCTTCAAGCATTTCAAGCGAGCTCTAATGGGTATCTCTCACCTAGCTGAGGCGTCGTTGATCCTACAAGTGTAGTGAGCTTACCTTGATGTCGATGGGAGTAGCCTCCTCCCTCACACACCTCGGTAGCTCCATGATTCTTGATGCAAGCTCAAGCATCCTCAAGCCTCCTCCATCGCCAAGCTCTATCCTCCATAGCCGCACGCGCAAGAAAAGAGAAGAGAAGAGAAGAGAAGAAGAGAAGACGAGGTAGTGAAGAGCTTCACCCTCTTGATCCCTCACTCCCACACACTCACTCCCTCACACTCTCACACTCCCTCTCTCAAGAGAGCACACAAGCAAGAAGAAGAGAAGAAGAGAAGAAGAAGAGAGCTCTTTTTAGCCATACACCAAAGAATGAGCTTCCATTCATTTTTTTGAACTTTATATACAAGCCCTAAAATCCCATGGGCACCCATCCCCTTTTTTACATGACCGGCCATTACGGCAAGGTCCTTTTTCCATTTTACTCTTCTAGCATTATGCCTTTAGCCTACACTCGTCTAATATTTTACAATTGGCACAAGAGGGAGCCTGGCGCTCTTTTACAAGAGTTTTCCAAGCTTTTGAGGCGCCTTTCATTTAAAATTGTGCTTTCTGTCCCAGCTTAGCTTTAGCGGTCGCCTGCGTGTCTTTGCTCTTTTTTCATGCTTTTTCTGCTTTTTCCTTCATTTTCCACCATCTTGACTCAGGCTTAGCATTACCCCCCTTCTAGACGAGGGCCAGTCCCATGGCACTTCTGTGTTGTTACAGAGTGGTAGGCAGTTGGACAAATGATGATGTAAAGGGGAGGGCCACGTGGAGATTCAGGTGCTCGTGGAAGCTGAGGAAGGATGGTTGTCGGAGAAGTTAAATGGATAGCGAGTGGTTGACGAGGCCTCCGAAGTTGATGGTTTATTGCTTTCTGTGATGCCTGACACGAGAAGGTGATGTGCTCTACCTAAAGGGAGTGTCTACCATACCGTGTTAGTGTACTGTGCTTGTGCTAGTGGAATGGGGAGGTGGGTCTAACCGCAGGCAAGCCTGGGTGATGTCCCACACTAGAGGACCCCATTTGTGCCGAGGGAGATGCGGTGCAAGTGGCTTAGGGCGATAGGTCTAACCATAGGCGAGTGTTACCTCCCTAGGTAGGTCCTACCCTTGATGTGCCCTAAGGGTGAAGTGGGGGAGCAAAAGGGACTAGGGGGTTAGGAGCAGAGCCGGCCGATCGAAGCCACCGAGCACGCCTAACTTGAGAACCCCTAGGTGCAGTGATAGTGCTTATGTGGTGATTAAGTGCTTCTACAAGTGAGTGCTTGTGTTGTCATGCTTTCTGCTTTGCCTTTCTTTCTTAGCTTTTCTCTTTTTGTACGTTCTTTTCTTTTCTTTTCTTTTTTTAAGTTGTTAATAAGGGAAGAAGTTACAGAGGAGGATATGGCTATTGTTGCTCACTCTGATCATGTTGGAAAGGAGGTTGGGGTTTGCGGGATCTATTAAGGAAGGGTCGGCTTTGCAGATACATACGTAGATCGAGGTGGGTTTGGAGTGCGGTGGTGGAGAGGAAGGGATGATTACAAGTTGAAATTTGGCTGTCGCTCATATCCTCTAAAAGGGCTAGGCAAAATGAGGGTAGGAGCGTGGCTCGCATCATGAGACGGGCCATGGCACAGCTATCAATCATGTTAGGATCGAAGAAGAGAGGAGGTAAGTTGCGCTCTTGCGGAGTGGGATCTATCCTAAGGAGAATTCTAAGTAGGCGAAGGTAATTACAAGTGGTGATAAATGCTGGGTCAGGGCAAGAGGAGAATGTGTCTAGGAAGTGTACAATGGCATTACATAGATCGCTAGGGGTGAAGGTAAGAGCATCCTCGTAATTTGTACAATTAGGGTTGTAGATGATTGGAAAATCATACCTTCCATGGGCCCTTGGGTCAAAATCGACTCCAATCCTCCAAGGGTACGGCATGTGAGTGGGATCATTATGCTCGGAGGGGAGTGCGTTCCAAAAGGTCATCCAAGTGTCCATATTCATCAAACATAGCCTTCTCCTCCACAGAGGCTAGCTTTCGAATCCTAACACAGATCTTGGTGGTCTGAATACCTTGTTCTACTTGTATTCGTTATCTACATTGCTCCATGCAGTCGGATGCTACTTTCTTTCCAGCAACCACCTGTCTCTTAGCCTTCCAGCGACACCTATGACTTCGTCCACCACTTTAATGGGTAAAACTCTTCTTAAGTTTGTGGAAAAGCTGAAAGTGAAGTCATAGGGTTGTCTATTCAGCTCCAACTGCTCCCAGGCAGTGATGTCTGCTTGGAAGCATGCAAGGCGCTCTTCTAGGGTGGCCGGAATTTGCACTGCGACCGCTATCACTGGCCGAGCCCTCTGTCTAGCCCTGACCTCTTCAGTAAGCTTCCTCTGTCTTTCTTCTTGAGTGGCTACTCTCTCTGCAAATGGGTTAGTGGGTGGCTAGTCTTCTAGTGGTGGTGAAGGGGGTGGATGGACCAACTCCTCCTCTTGAGGCCCCATTTCGAAATTGAAGTCAATCTCATCCCCCTCTTGCCGTTGCTCTTGCTGCACTGCCTCTGCTGTGAAGCCCAATGAGTCTATCTCCTGGGGAGATAGCCCTGCCTCTAGTAGTGAATTATGTTGTTCTTCCAGGCTTGGGCTGGCTCTTGTCATTTGAGCCGGCAGCTGTAGTCCTACTTTTAGTGCTCTGCGTGCCATTCCTAGTTTCTTACATGCTATTTCCACGGTCTCGTTGTCTTCTGGCACTGTTACATCCAGCAGGGTGGTCATGAAAGCACGTTGTTGAGCATTGAAGCTCATGAAGTCAGCACCTGCCCTGTTTTCTAACATTAGTTTATCTTTCTCTAGCTATCCTAGGCATTGGGCGAGAGTCTTCACCCGCCTTTCATTGTGAGCAGCCCACTCCTCGGCCCTCCTTCTCATATCCTCCAGACTCTCGCCTTGCCTTTGAGCTAGCACTATCAGTCTCACTGCTCTTGGTCTTGCATGTCCTTCTTCAACTGTACCTATTTCTCTCACTCCGCACTCAGCTCTTGTTTTAACTTTTCTATCCCTTGCTCATACCTACGAGCTCTCTCTTCTCGTACCACTTCCAGGTCACTCGCACCCTTCTGGATCTTCTCCCCCTCGGCGTGCAGATCCTCGCAAAATCCTACAAGTTCATCATTTCGTTGTCTTAAAGATACCATGACCTCGAGGTCTTCACTGGCCTTGGTCTCATACTCGGCTTCCGCATCCTCCTTTTCCTGAAGCTTCCCTTTCAGCTCACGTAGTTCTCTCTAAGCTGCGGCTAGCTGCCTCGTTGTTTCCAGCTAGAAGGCAGCTCTAGCCTCTTTCTCAGCTTCCAGCTCAGCAGCTGCTGCTTTCTTCTCTTCCTTCGCCTTTTCCAGCTAAGCTAGCAGCTGCTTCACATATTCATCATATTCTTGTGCTAGCATGGCTATTGTGGGAATGGAGGTGGTGGAAGTTTCTTTTTTTTGTCTCTTTGGGTCCCTCTGCGACTCTGCATCAGCAGCTATAGGTCTCTTAGTTTCGGGTGTAGAGGGCATGACCTCTCCTCCTCCTTGGCCCATCTGCTTGTCAACCAAAAATTGCACCCACTCCAAGTCATTGCTGAGATCGACCTTGGGAGTGGAGCCTTGGGTGGCCGTGGTAGTGGGTGTTATCGTGATGAGACTGGTTGGTGTGGTAGGTACAAAGAGAGGGGGAATTGGCGCCATTGGTTCTTTCCCTTTTCCTTCTACTAGGGGCGGGGGTGTGATTTCCGACACACTCGTACTAGAACCAGGTGCTTTTGTTTTGCATGGGCTCTTTGCAACCTCCTCATCTCTTTTGTGCTACTCCTCAATGGAGTGACAGGTGGCTAGCGCTATTTCTTCCTCTTCCTTTCTTCTCAACTTCTCTTCAGTCTTCTTCCTCTCCTCCTCTGCCTTCTTTGATTCCATCTTAGCTAATTTTGCCTCCTCTTGCTCCTTCTTTTTTCTCTCCTCATCCCTGAGTGACTCCCTCCGAGCCCTCTCCAGATCTTCTTTTTCTTTTTTCCTGCGCTCTTCTTCCCTCTTTCCATGCAGGGCTTTCGTTCTTTATTTTGTGTGCCTCTGTGGGCTGCCTTGGGACTCTCCCTCTTCGTCTTTGTTAATCTCTATGTCATCTGAAGACCTGTGCTGTTCTTCTGTGTGAGGTGGGGGTTATGACGGCGACTCGTCACTTCCTTCTTCATCTCCCTTCTTATCTTCTTCTTCCTCTCCTTGCCTTAGTGATTCTTGGATTATGGCAATAAGGACGCCTCCAAACCCTATGGTTGAGGCCTTGGAGGACGATGCCTTGCGTTTTGATCTGGACGATGGGGATTCTCCTCCAGCGGCTCTTCCTCCCATTGCTAGAGCCTTAGCTGAAGCCTCTATGGTTCTCCTCACAAATTCGTTTAGGTTTACCTCGTCCAGTGATTGTGCCGCAATGCTGTCGAGCAGAGGCACGTTGATTCGGCTCATTATGGTGTTGTACCTGTGGCTCGAGAACAAAGTGTGCACCATTTTTGCTTGCAGCTAAATATCTGGGTTTGGGATGTCTGCCAAGCTTATCCCATCGTTGGTATGGGCCTTCACCTTGTCCATTCCCAACATGGTGTAGACGTCCCTCTTCAGCTTTCTTTCCACTTTAGTTGGCAGCCCCAGTGCCCTCTCCACCAATTCCGGGGTCAGCTCAATCTGTACTTCTCGGGTGGCTTCATTCTCGCGCACCGTGATGGTGCCTCTATTTCTGTTAAAGGTGAGCAAAAAGTTGGCACACTGGGTGTAGTCCACCCTTTGGCCCACTACTTCTAGGTATTTCTGAAGATGGCACTGGTCTATAATCTGACGCACTACCGTGGCCATATCTTCAAGGTTGAAGATGTGACAGAACTTCAACTGGCTAAAGGCTCTAGTCTCCACCGTGAGCCCGTACTTCACTTGCTCCTCCTACGAGAAGGGGAGCTTGCCAGCCTTATCCTGGCTTGCCATGATAGATGCCTGCAAGTTCAGCCATTTCCACTATTAGTGCTTTTTGACAAGTAACTTGTTGAAAGAAGAAAAGCCTAGCAGATTTTATTGATCTGAAATATTTGGAGTATAGTCTTAACTTTTCTTTTCAGACTTTTACCATTGCATTTCAACTTTTATTGACATTTCATACTTGGTTCACTTTTTAAATTCCACCTTACCCCCTCCCCCTTTGGAACGAGAAGAATCTGTCCCAGGATTGGAGGTTGAGAGGACAAGGGCATTCAGCATATAGACCATCGGTCTATTTACGCAGGAGCCAACCATAGAAGTTGGGGCTGTACTCTAGCTGAGCTTCACGGTCTAAATTGAATGGATGAATACCCACGTGCGTCATGTATGTCAGAACATCGGTTAGGAGATCGCTAGAATCGACACAACTAGCAATGTGGAGTTCTTCCTCTATTAAGAGGCGATCAAGGTAGGAATGCCCCTTGATGTGCTCTTCCATGGGTCGGCCACAAAGAGTCGTTAATACTCGATACGAGGTTGGCACGACGTAAGTGGGATTGTACTCTGCTATTTTGATTGCGCGGCGCTGCTCAGAGCGTTGGTCATTACGCGGCACCCCTGAACTTCCCATTGTAGCCTAAGAGTGTATCAATGCTTCAAAAACGTGGAGTCAGTATTAGCGAGCTTGGATAATTCTGTGATTTCCTGATTAGTGATAGCAGAAGTGGTTCGCTAATCGTAGGATGTGATGAGACGTTATTTAATGGCTTGCTCTTTGGAGATCTCGCTCTTGAGCAACTCAGCAGCAGAGCAAGAAGCTTTTGCAAATGCGAATTCAAAGGTCTCCCAAGAGCAAGGCATATTGTGCACTTCCGTTGCAAAGGGTTCTTCTAATAGACCTAAGTCCAAGCAGTCGTAGTTGAGGGCTAGCGACACGAAGGTGGCATTGAGTCGTTTAATGCATTCCACCACGTCATCCCCAATGTCCTCAACGAGGTCGACGGCTAGTGCTAGAAAGGATTTTTGTTCATAGGAGGGCGTAAGGCCGACAGGTGGTCAAGGTTTGACAAAACAAGAGCTTTTGACATCGAAGATGGGTGGTTGGGAGAGTTTGTGAGTTTATGGTCGGGCCGCTTGGATGTTAAGTGGATTAGGAGCAGCCATGATGGACAGGCTGCTGCATTCAGGTTGGATTTGGGGAGGTGGATTGACTTTGGTGGGTGATGACTCTTGTGACGGAGCCTGCGGTTTGAGTCGGTAGGCTTGTGGGACTTTCTTGGGCCTAGGCGTGGATGAGGCGGATAGTTGTGGTTTGGGAGAGCTTTGTGGCTTGTGGGTTTAAGGGTTTATGGGACACGGTTTGATCAAGCTTGAGGGCGGGGTATGAATGGTGCCTTTGGCCATGTGGATCTTAGGGATCCACAGCCAGGTATTTCCCTCGTAGTAGCCTTGCGCACGTAAGAGGGCTTTAGGGACCCATCGTTGCTTGATCATGCGGTGCTTTCTACGACTATGTCTTGGCCTCCTAGGGCTAGAGTTTCTGGTCCTACGAGGATAGGAGTGTCAACTCCTAGGCGGCAATTGTGGTTGTTTGGGCTTCCATTTAAATCTAGGTTGTTGAGCCTGATGTTTTGCTATTGTGGGCCGTGATTCCTAAATGCTGGGAGGTGGCGGCCGCACACTACCCCCCTTCGTAGATTTGGTCATGGAGAATTCTATCAGTGGCTTTGCGGATGGTGATGAAGTCGCGCAGCCCTTGCTGAAAGCTGTGACAATGAGAACGTTGCCTATTGCAAGGTGGATGCGCTGCAACTCATAATCAACATTGCAGTGAGTCTGCTTTTTGAAAGTGTGCCCTAGCAGCGACTCCGTGCCTGCGTCTTTAGCATTTGGAAACACGTAAAAAATCATTGTGACAGTCTCAGACTCCATAGAAACGGCTACTTTGCACTTGCCAAGGAGTGCATAGGAATGGGCCCCATATGGGCTTAATTTAGCATTCGTGGGCTAAAGTGGTGGTATGCCAAGTTTGGTCCAATGATCATGAGTTAGGACATTGAAGTCTGCTCCCTCATCGATCAGAGTGTTGAAAGCGCAGGTTTGTTTTGCAGTGACCGTTATATGGAGGTATGCAGGCTCTACGGCTTCCTCATCCTCGTCATCAATCTTAGTGATTGTGGCCACTCGTACCTTGACAAGCAGTTCTAACATCGAGGGCTCGTGCAAAGGATGGGTGGGAGGGTAGTACTTCTTGACATGACTGCCATTGAAGAAGCCTATTCCCTCACCGTCTAAGGTTTCGAGTTTCACATTGCCTGTGTGGCTGATCGCACGAACTTTGAAAGGGCCAAGGCCTCGAAATTTCATTTTCTGTTTATGTCCCTTAACGGAGTAGAGGAGCACTAAGTCGCCCTATTCAAAGTCGCGCTGCTTGACATGCTTGTCAAACCAACTCTTGCGACGGGCCTTCTCACATATGAGTACATGGGTGGCTAGAAGACGGGTTTCTGATAGGCGTTCAAGCTCGACCAGGCGTTGCATCCATGCCCCCTTCCCTTCCCATCATTCTTGAAGGGCTATTCTCAGGCTAGGAACAAAGAATTCTAAGGGTAGGATTGCTTCTATTCCATAGGTCAGCCTGAACGGGGTTTGACCGACAACCGTTTTATAAGCTATACAGTAAGCCCACAAAGATGCCATAAGCTTGTTGTCCTAATTGCTACGTGAGACTGAGACTACTTTAGTCAGGACATTGATAAGAATCTTATTAGTTCATTCTGCCTGGCCATTTTCCTGAGGGTAGTATGGTGAGGATTTGCAATGGATAATGAGAAAGGTGGACAGGAGGTGCGCTATCACTTCATTGATGAAGTGCATGCCTTGGTCACTAACCGGTTCTATGGGGCAGCTAAATCGCGAGATTACTTGCTTCCATAAGAACTTGGCAGTCGTCCTAGCGTCATTTTTACGTGTGGCTCTTGCCTCTGCCCATTTCGTGAGGTGATCCATGGCCACAATGATGTACTTGGCTTGTGAGTACTACACCGAAGGACTGATGTGTCCTATGAAGTCGATGCCCCATTTTTCGAATGGTTGTCGAGCAATAACTGGGATTGACTCCATCTGATCCTTGCGAATCGGGACTTTTGTCCGTTGGCACTCGTCACAATGCTTGACGAATCGTGTTGCGTCGTGGAAAAGAGTGGGCCACCACAGTTGAGATTGCAGCACCTTTCGTGTTGTTGTGTCCCCGCTAAAGTGTCCTCCCGCAATGCCGCTGTGTGCCTTTGAGAGCACATCGTGCATCTCGTGCTCGCATACGCATCTACGCAACAATCCATCTTGCCCCAGCCTATAGAGTTGGCCTGCAATCAGTTGTTAGGGCTGGATCTTAAGGATTAATCGCCTAAGTCGGGCTTTTTCTATTGGTCGCTCAGGCAGTCCGTGCTCAAGCACTTGGACTATGTCATCCGCCCAATATGGCGTTAGATCAGCCTTGAATAACTCTCTCTCACTAGACAGGTTTAATAGATGGGCATCGTGTAATTCATCAACGATACCTTGTCCAGCGGCTTCTCCCGTGGGGATACGTGACATGTGATCAACCATGTAATGTTGTTTTCCCTTTCGTACTACCACGGAGAAATCGAACTCTAGAAGCAGAAGGAGCCATCGAGCTATGCACCTGTAATGCAAGGTTTGTTTACGAGATAGAGCAAGGCTTGATGGTCCACGAAGAAGGTAAAGGGTGTGGCCAAAAGATAATGCCAGAATTTCTTCACAGCGAACACCAAGGCTAATCCCTCTCTTTCTATTGTCAAGTAGTTCATTTCCGTCTCAGTGAGTTGTCTGCTAGCAAAGCTCACTGGATAATCTAAGTTGTGCTCACCAAGTTGGCACAACACTGCCCCCACGGCAAACTTAGAAGCATCGATGTGCATGTGGAAGGTAATGGCCCAATCTGGGGCTCGTAGAATTAGTACTGTAGTTAGAGCCTTTTTCAACTCTTCGTACGCTCGTTTGCATGCCTCAATCCACTCGAAGACAATCAGCAGCTTGTACAATGGTCTGGCGATCAACGCATAGTTCGGTACAAATCGCCAATAGTACCCTGTATGGCCTAAGAAGCATTGAAATCCCTTGTAATTAATTGGGGGTGGAAGGTCAACAATAACTCTGACTTTCGAGAATTTAGTGGCAATGCCGTTCCTCGACACTACGTGCCCTAAGATGCATCTGTGCTTTATCCAAAACTGGCACTTTAAGAGGTTCAAGGAGAGACAATACAAGCGACATCGCTCAAAGACTGCACGGAGTTTGTCTAAGTGTTCGATCCAGGTCGAGTGGACACAGACGTCGTCAATAAAGACTTCTAACTCCTTGCGAAGCATGTCCTTAAAGATGGTGCACATGAGACATTGGAAAGTGGTAGGGGCATTGGTCAACGTGAAGGGCATGACTATGTATGCAAAGACGCCCGACTCAGTGGCAAAGGTGGTCTTGTGCATGTCTGCAGGACGCACTTGCACCTGGTTGTACCCAAAGAAGTCGTCCTGAAAACTGTAGGCTTCCTTGCCTGCCACCCTCTCAAGCATGTGCTCTGTGTACAGCAATGGATAGTTGTCCCTCTTCGTAGCAGCGTTCACCTTCTTGTAATTGATGCACACTCGGATTTTTCCATTCTTCTTCATCACAATGACTATGGGCGATACCCAGTCTGTGTGCTCAATTTCATAAATGAATCCAGCTCTCATCAGCTTGTCAATTTCGTCTTTGACAGTATGAGCATGGTTTGGATTCATGGGGTATGGTCGCTGCTTGACCGGCATTGTGTCTGGCGTCATGGGTATGTTGTGAGTCACGACACTCAGATCTACCCCCTTAAGCTCCTCTAAGGACCAAGCAAACACGTCTATATACTCTTGCAAGAGAGCGACAAGACTCGTTTCTTCTTCATCAATCAAGTCATCAACAATGAATACTGGTCGGGGTGTTTTCCCTTCCTCGGCTAAGTCTACCTCCTTGACTTTGGCTGGTCCCTTGATTGGTTCACTCGTCTGCCCTTGATGTTTGGCACCTAAACAGAACTACTATCCTATCCCCTTTTTTGAATTTCGTGAAGCGTTTAGGGAGGTCCTGCGGCTTTCGTTGTTCTTCTGTTCGTGTATCCCTGGGTTGCTTTGCCTTTTCCTGCCTTAACTGTCTGCGTCTCAGGTGGATGGGTAGGTCCCCCTTGGTACATCTGGTCGTGGGCGGCCTAGGGATCTCTGGATGACTATCTTAACTAACTTCCGATTCAGAGTCAAACCTCTGTCTTCGCTAGAAGAGGTGGTCTCCCCTGGTGGCCACAGTTCAGATGGTGATTCAATCCTAAGCACTGATGTCGTTCCTGGCTGGGCTAGGCCTACTTGCTCAAGGTCTATGGCTCCTATGTGTTCCAACCAAGCGCGATCACATTCCATGTGCATGACTCCTCACTCTACCCTAAAGGTCTGCCTTTTCTGTGGCTTGGAATCTGCTCGTGTCTGCTCAATTTCTTGTCCTTCAGTGTCGTATTCTACGATATCTACTTCACCCTCGCTCTCATCACTGAAGGATTGGCAGTCTTTGTATTCGTCGCTAGAATCTTTGTCATCCGACTGCTCATCGTCTCCTAGGGTTTGGTATGCCTCATGTCGTTGGTCAGGAACTAGGGCCCAGTTATACATGAGGTTTAAATCATGCACCCTGGTCCATTGCCACTTGGATTCCTCTAAGAGATCTTGGAGTGGTTTGAAGTTTGCAGTTGGATTGCCAGCTAGCTTTTCCGTTAGGTATTCCAGTATCCCCTGGAGTTCCCTTTTGTTGGATGGTACTTGGAAGGTGACAGGCTTAGACTTTCCATGGAGGCTTCTTGCCATCATGCAGACTGGTATAGAGAGTGCTTCGTTAGACTTGCCGATCATTTTGATGGCTTGCTCATACGCCTCATGATCTGAGAATGGCAGGTCGATTGTAGCGAGAACGTGCATCCAATCCCGCTCATCCTCTGGGCATGGGATATACTTGGTCAAGGGCCCATAAGACTTCTTGACCTGAGTGTTACCCTTGAGCATAACAGAGATGGCATCTAGGGACTAGTGAGGTCTTCCAAGTATCCATCTCTATCGTTACAGCATCCGTTCTATTGCCAAGTAAGATCAAGCCGTTACCCCAATCTTCGATGACTCTAGCGTTGCGCATCAAGGGTCGCCCTAATAGGATATCGTAGTCCACTCCCTTCATGACTATAAAGTCAACAGAGAACTGGACACATGCGATTTTCATTGGCCAATTCTTAACTACCCCGAATGGCTTCACTCTCATACCTTTTGCTAACATGACATTAAACCTAGCAGTTTCAATAGGAGGGTTTCCCCAAGTCTAAAACACTACGTGGCTAAGCACACTAACCCCAACTCCTGTGTCTATGATTCCCTTTCTTGTTGTGTCACCTAGGGCTAAAATCGGCAAGATCGCATGCCTCTCGGAACCTTCCCAGAAGGCATTGACGTGCAAGGATTTAGACATAGAGTGCAACGTCAAACTCGGTATTTGTGTTTCTCCATCATTGTCTTGAGGGTCTGTCGTGACCTTCTCTCGTGACCCTTCAACCCACTGCTTAAGATCTTGCCATAGGTTAGGATGTTGCCTAAGCAGATCTCCTAGGCAAAGTGTTACAGGGGTGGTCACTAGCGTAGTCAAGAGATCATTGTGTGCTCGTCTCTCCCCTAACCTGGATTGTCTTGGTCAATGGCCGTGACTGATCTATGGCCCTGTAGCGTCAAGGCTTGGTCTTAGTGACACTGCTTGTGGTGCAGCTGTGTCTCTCGACCTTGGTTGAGGAGGTGATATTGGCATGCTCACACTAGAGAGATCATCGATCTCGTCCTCTATGATGGGATTAGCATCCTTGAGATGCTCTTGAGCCTCCTTTACCCATTTCTTCACTTTTTCTATGGCCTCTAACTGTCACTTCAAATGTAGGTATTCCCCTACCTTAGCGCTTCCCTTTTCAGCCGTCTTAGGGGCTGAAGTCTCTGCCTTTGTGTCTGAAACCTTCTTTCCAGCAGAGGCAGAGTTGTAGCACTCTCAGTTTTTAGTGCGACTTTAGCTTCCTATCTCTTCTCTTTCCGCCTACGACTTTTCTTTCCTATCGAGGCTACGTCAAGATTGCTAGGTCCTGGCAGAGAGATGCCAGCCTGCTTCATTTGGGCTTGGGTCATGACCCGCAATAAGATAGGTGTGGCCTCCCCATCGAGGTTTTCGACACCAAACAGTCCCAATGGGATAGATGGTACATTGGCTGAGCTAGATCATTGTCTACGAAGAGATGGGTGATTCCGCACTCTACGTACCTTTGATTAGCCTTATCTCTATTTTATTGCTCTCTTTCAGGGTAGCGTGACGAGACATGACCGGGGTGACCACAAGTCCAACAGGTGACTAGATCCTGCGTCTGCCCTCCTAGGCCTCTACCTCGTCCTCTTCCTAACACCATCACTGGCATGGGTCGATAATCCATGAGGACAGCGTTGCCCTCGTCGTCGTGCGAGACGTAAGGGTATATGTAGGTCTCTTCCTCATTCAGCTCTTCCATGTAGTGGACTGGAGCGTCGCTCGTCGGTGGATGGGTCACATAAGGACCAGGCGGTCTAGGAATACCTGTAGGGTTTATGTCCATTCTAGGGACGGCTGGTTTCATATTGCTAGGCAACGGGAAGAGCCAATGGGGCTCCCCTTTCGAAGAATGCCTGTGGCCTATTCACTAGGTAAGGTTGGCCGTAGGGTTACAAGTACGGAAGTCTTCTTGGTAATCTACAATGCGCGACATCATGGCCGAACCTACCGCAGTTAACACAAGGTCTTTGTTAACCCCAACACGAAGAGAGCGAAAGAAGTGGAAAAGACGCAGGGCAAAGGCGGAAAAAAGGTAGCTCGACGGAAGGAAAAAAATGAGAAAAGGCCAAAAGCGCAAGGAGAACCTTAAAAGGCCAAGGCAAACACGAAAAGGGAAAGGCGCATAAAAAGCGCACCCTAAAATCTTGTAAAAGAGTGCCGGGCTCTCACCCGTGCAATTTGTAAATATAGAAGGGTAGTGAAAAGGAAGCAAGGAAGATAAAAGAACAATGGAAAACAAGGCCTAGGCTATGCCATGTAAAAAAGGGAAAAAGGGGATGACCGCCCAAAAGGGAAGTAGGGTTTTGTATATAAAGTTGAAAAGCGAATGAAGAGCTCATTCTGTGGTGTGGCAAAACTAGTCTTCTTCTTCCTCTCTTCTTCTCTCCTTCTTGCTTGTGTATGCTCTTGAGAGAGGGAGTGTGAGAGTGTGAGGGAGTGAGTGTGTGTGAGAGCGAGGAATCAAGAGGGTGAAGCTCTTCACCATCTTCTCTCCCCAACTTCTCTTCTCTTCTCTTCTCTTCGCTTGCGCGCGCGGCTATGGAGGATGGAGCTCGGAGATGGAGGAGGCTTGAGGATGCTTGAGCTAGCATCGAGAATCGTGGAGCTATCGGAGTGTGAGAGAGAGGAGGGTACTCGATCGAGCATCAAGGTAAGTTCACTGCATTTGTAGGATCGACGGCGCGTCGGCTAGGTGAGAGATAGCCATGAGAGCTCCCTTGGAACGCTTGAAACAATAAGCGGTCCGTGGGTCTTGGCGGTTGAGCGAAAGCTCCCACATTTTGGTTCCGTTGTCAGGACCAATGGATTCAAGCTCGAGCACTCACGCGCCTTATATCGAGCATCGAAGTAGGGTATTCACCCTGAAACGGAGCTTGAGATAGGTAGGAAGTCGGGTGTTTTTGATCTTCAGAACAGGTAAGTATTTTGGAACAATCTGGTTATTAATGATTGGAAAACATGGAGAAATTAGTTCAGTGTTTTGCTTTCGATTCAAGATGTGTTTAGGATAGATTAGCAGTAGGAAATCACACACGAGGAGGCACAGGGTTGCTGCTGTGAAACAGGGGGAAAACCACAGGAAACGAAAGGAAAAAATGGAGTAAATGCAAAGGTAACAGCATAGGAAATGCCAGGGAAGGAATCTGTAGTGTGTAGGGCAGAACTAGCAGGGTATAAACCCTGGGAGGGCAAGAGGACCCCATTTCCAACCAACGGAGAGCGAGAGAGATAGAGAGTGAGAGAGTAAGCGAGCTGGGCAGCCGTCCGATCGACTAGAGCTAGGAGGACATCGCATTCGGTGACTCCCAGGTAACAGATCTCCTCCGTCCCACTTCAACTCCGTCGCTGGTTAATCGCACGACCAATAGGATAAAATAGCTAGTGAAAATCGAGCAAATCTGTGTGTGCAACTCATCAGACCGACGGAATCGGACGTCTGACCCAGTGTCTGATTCCCAGAATTGGACACTCGGACAACCGTCCGATCGGAACGACCCTTCCAATCACTAGGCTCGAACCAATTGGTCCGATCAGACGTGCCACATGGCACTCGGACCAACCGTCCGATTTTTAGAATCGGACGCTCGGACCACTTGTCCGACTCAAACACTCGGACCACTCGGATGCTCTGACTCGGACCTACCCTGTCCGATCGGACGAAGTAATACACGTCACCAGTCGAACCACCTGTCCGATCCGATTCCCAGAATCGGACCACTAGGAATCGGATCACCCAGTCCGATCGGACCGCCCACGGCCCAGGATCAGACCGCCTAGAATCGGACCGATTCCTCGAACACCTACCCCTCTGATTCTTGAGAATCGAACACGCGGACCTTAAGACGACGACTCCGCCCTGACATACCTAGTCCGATCCCCACAATCGGACCATTGGTAAATCGGACGTCCAATTCCCAGAGTCAAACCAAAACAAAACCTGACCCATCCAGGGACACACTGGGGCACTCCTCCAGTGACCCACCCCCACGTGAGTGACAAGAAACAGCATAGGACCCTGGGACCCGTAGAGCTGCCAGGATTAGAGTAGCAAGCCTGTCAGGCCCAAAACGAGCAAGAGTAAGTAAGACGCCGGGGAATCACTCACAACATTGATTGAATTTCCGCACTTAAAGAACACTTAGGAAAGTCGAAAGCCTGATTGAGCACAAGTGCACGAGGAACAACACACTCACGAGTGACCATAAGTTGAGCACTGCATTCAAAAATTAAAAAGAACTCACTCAGATGAATCGCCCCAAAAAACCCACCACTAGGAGAAGACCCAAGGTGTAAGCAAACGCGCGGAGTGCAAGGTAGGATCAAACAAGGATCTGACTTACAACCAGGCGCAAGAATCCCACCATGACAGAGGGAGACTCAGATCATCGATTTACAGGGGAGCTAGATGTTAGCGCATTTCCAGAAGCCATACAACAAATGGTGAGCAGTTACGATGCGCATGCCAGGTACGAACACCATGGTAGGACGGTAGAGGCAATCATTGCAGACCTAGAGGAGGAGAGGAGGCTAGTCCGCAAGGCATTGCAGGGCATAGCCAAGTACAATAGGGACCAACAAGCCAGGAGCCTAAGGCAAAGCATGGAGCTGCATGAGGTGTAGCGAGTGCTGAACTTGGCTGGCCGAAACCGGACAAACCAGGAAAGAGCACTCGAGGAAGACCTGATGCTGGGCAAGCTCCTCATGAAACGGCTGCTCGATAACACCGCGGTGGAACAGAATGCCACTGCGCTAGCAACCTCGCTACTTGCAGGACTAGGGGCAAACCAGGGCTCAGAGAGCCAAGCCAAAATACCTATTGTCACCAAGCAACTCGACAAGTACCAGCCACCGGACGACCCGTACAGCTTTGTCAAGCAGTTTGAGGAGGTCTGCAAAGCCAATGGCCTCAACGACCAGGCCCAACGTTCGCAAGCATTCGGACTCTGCTTAAGCAATAAGGGTAGGATGTGGTATACAAGCCTAGATGCTATAGAACGAGCCAACTTCAATAACCTCAAGGACCTTTTCGTCAAGAGGTTTGCCAAACCCGGATACTCTAACAACCTGCTAGTGCGCCTGATGAACATCAAGCAGAAGGAGAGGGAGGGCATCCGCGACTATGTGACCCACGTGAGAAGCCTCCTTAAGAGAATCCCCTTAGGCAAAAGACCGACTGATAGGGCAGTGTCAACCGTATTCATCAGCGGGATTCGGCATGAGGAATTGTACAAGGCACTAGCAGGCAACTCGAGCTTGCAATGGGACGTGGTGGCTAGGGTTTTTGAGGAAGCCATAAGGGTTGATGACCAGCTGAAAGAGCGGAGCTCCAGGAGCTCAAACCCAGCAGAAATCAACCCACGGAGTTTAGAACGAATGCCAACCTCTAGCGAGCGATCCAACACATCGTCCCAAGATAAGGGGAAGGCCGCCGAGACGGACCACAGATTGGCTGAGGTTAAGACGAAACTGGCCAAAATACAAGACATGTTGAGGCGACCTACGCGTCCGCACGTCCAATGCGTGTACTGTGGAGGAAACCACGTGCTAGCAGAATGTCAGGACCCTAGGTCAAGACCCTGCACTAACTGTGGAAGGTTCGGCCACGATGCCACACACTGTAGACTACCACGAAGACTACCATACACGCAACCCTACGGCCATCTCTACCCGGCTAACAGGCCACATCCATTCTTCGGAAGGGGAGCCCCGCTAGCCCTACCAGCACCTAACGACATGAAGCGAGCGGTCCCTAGGCTGGACATAAATCCTACCAGTATTCCTAGACCGCCTGGTCCCTATGTGACCCACCCACTGTGTGATGCTCCTGTGCACTACGTAGAGGAGCCCAGTGACGAAGAAACCTACATATACCCTTATGTCTCACATGACGATGAGGGCAATGCAATCCTCATGGATTACTGACCGGTGCCGGTGATGGCATTAGGACGAGGACGGGGTAGAGGCCTGGGAGGGCAGCCACAGGATCCGGTCACTTGTTGGACATGTGGACATCCCGGTCACGTCTCATCACGCTGCCCAGAAAGAGAGCAAAAAAGTAGGGACAAAGCTGACCAAAGGTGTGCGGAGTGCAGAATCACTCATCTTTTCATAGACTGCCCAAAACGGAAGCCGCCTTCTAGTTCAGCTAATTTGCTGTTCGTCCCCCTAGGACTATTTGGTGTTGAAAACCCCGATGGGGAGGCCACACCTATCCCCCTACGAGTGATGACCCGAGCACAAACGAAGTAGGCTGGCGTCTCTCTGCCAAGACCTAGCAATCTCGACGCGACCTCAGTAGGGAACAAGAGTCGTAGGCGGAAAAAGAAGAGATCTGAGGCTAAGGTCGCACTAAAAACCGACAGCATTACGACCTTACCCCACGAAAAGAAAGTCTCAGATGCAGAGGCAGAGACTTCAGCCCCTAAAATTGCCCAAAAGGAAAGCGCTAAGGTAGGGGAATACCCACACCCCAAGCGACAATTGGAAGCCATAGAAAAGGTGAAGGAATGGGTGAGGGAGGCTCAACAGCACCTCAAGGATGTCGAACCCATCACGGAGGATGAGATTGATGATCTCTCCAGCATGAGTGCGCCGCTATCACTACCCCAACCTAAGTCTGCCGAGGCTGCTACGCCACAAGAAGTGCCGTCAAGGCCAAGCCTAAACATAACAGACCCGCAGGACAGCCATGGCCATTGGCCCGGACAGCCTGAACAAAGGGAAGGACGAGTATTTAGCAATCTCCTAACCACACTAGTGACCACCCCTGTAAAGGTTGGACTGGGAGAGCTGCTCAGGCAACACTCTACCCTATGGCAGGACCTCAAACATTGGGTCGAGAGACCACACGAGCAAGCTCCGGCAGATGCTCAAGACCAGGATGCGGAAACGCAATTACCAAGTTTGACGCTACATTCAGGCCCTAAATCCTTGCACATCAACGCCTTCTGGGAGGGCTCGAAAATGCACGCAGTCCTGCTAGTCCTAGCCCTGGGAGACGCAATGAGAAAGGGGATTGTAGACACAGGAGCTGGGGTTAGTGTGCTTAACCACGCAGTGTTACAGAAGTGGGGAAACCCGCCTGTCGAAGCTGCTCGGTTTAACGTCACGCTAGCAAATGGTATGCGAGTAAAACCATTCGGGGTCTTGAAGAATTGGCCAGTGAAGATGGCAGGAGTCCAGTTCTCTGTCGACTTTATTGTCATGAAGGGAGTGGACTATGATATCTTATTGGGTCGACCCTGGATGCACACTGCTAGAGTTATCGAAGACTGGGATAACAGCCTGATCTTCCTGGGCAACCGAACTAACGCTGTGAGAATAGAGATGGACGCTTGGAAGACCTCGCCAGTCGACCTGGATGCCATCTCTACTCTACTCAAGGGAAACACCCAGAACAAGGAACCCTATGGGTCCTTAACGAAGTATATCCCTTGCCCAGAGGATGAGCGAGATTGGATGCACGTTCTCGCTACACTCGACTGCCATTCTTGGATCATGAGGCGTACGATCAGGCTGTCAAAACAGTTGGCAAGCCAAGAGAAACACTACCTACACCTGTCTACATGATGGCAGCAAGCCTCCATGACGGGCCTAGGCTTGTCGCATTCCAAGTGCCTACCAACAGGAGAGAACTCCAGGGAACACTGGGGCACCTAACAGACCGACTGGCACGCAACGTAGCCGCTAATCTCAAGCCTCTCCAAGACCTCTTGGAAGAACCCGAGTGAAAGTGGACCGGGGTACACGAACTGAATCTCAGATACAATTGGGCGTTGGTCCCCGACCAACAAGATGAGGCAGAGCAAGCCTTGGGGGACGATTAACAGTCTAGCGAGACAGATTCCGGTGACGAATACGAAGATTGCCAACCCTTCGATGAAGGAAGTGAGGGTGAGATAGACACCGTAGAATATGACACCGAAGGGCGAGAGATTGAGCAAATCCGAGCAGGTGCTAAACCGCAGTTGAGACCGGCCCTTAGAATGAACCAAGGAGTCATGTGTGCGAAATGCGATTGTGCTTGGTTGGAACAGATGGGAGCTGTGGATTTTAAGCAAGCCGGCCTGGCCCAACCAGGAACGGCAGCAATGCCTAGAACCGAGTCGCCATCGGAACTGCGGCCGCCAGGGGAGACCACCTCCTCTAGTGAAAATGGGGAATTCGACTCTGAATCTGAAGTTACTTTAGATGATGACCCAGAAATCCCTAGGCCACCCATGACCAGATGCACCAAGGGAGACTTACTCATCCACCTGAGGCGCAGACGGTTATTACGGCAGAATGAAGCTAAGCGTCCCAATGATGCACGATCAGAGGAACAAAAAAAGCCACAAGACCTCCCTAAGCGCTTTTCGAAATTCAAAAGAGGGGACAGGGTGGTGGTTCTACTAAGTGCCAAGCGCCAAGGGCAAACCCGTGAACCAATCGAAGGGCCAGCCAAGGTCAAGGAGGTAAACCTAGCCCTGGAAGGGGAAGCACCCCGACCAGTGTTCATTGCCAAGGACTTGACCCACGGAAGAAGAATCCAGCCTTGTCACTCTTTTGCGGGAGTACCGGGACGTATTTGCTTGGTCTTTAGATGAGCTACGAGGGGTAGATCCGAGTGTTGTGACTCACAACATACCCATGACAGTGGATGCAACGCCGGTCAAGCAGCAACCATACCCCATGAATCCAAAGCACGCCCATGCTGTCAAAGAGGAAATTGACAAGCTAATGAGAGCTGGATTCATTTACGAAATTGAGCACACGGACTGGGTGTCACCCATAGTCATTGTGATGAAGAAAAATGGCAAGATTCGAGTGTGCGTCAATTACAAGAAAGTAAACGCCGCGACAAAGAGAGACAACTACCCCTTACCGTACACCGAGCACATGCTTGAGAGGGTGGCAGGTAAGGAAGCCTACAGTTTTCTGGATGGCTTCTCGGGGTACAATCAGGTACAAGTGCACCCTGCGGATAGGCACAAGACCGCCTTCGCCACTGAGTGGGGCGTCTTTGCATACGTAGTCATGCCATTCGGGCTAACTAATGCCCCCGCTACCTTTCAACGCCTCATCTGCACCATATTCAAGGACATGCTTCGCAAGGAGTTAGAGGTCTTTGTCAATGACCTGTGTGTCCATTCAGCCTGGAACCAACATCTCGAAAAACTCCGCGCGGTCTTTGAACGGTGTCGTTTATACCGACTCTCCCTCAACCCCCTGAAATGTCAGTTTTGGGTGAAGCACGGATGCATCTTAGGACATGTGGTGTCCAAGAACGGCATTGCCACGGACTTCTCAAAGGTCAAGGTTATCGTGGACCTTCCACCCCCAAGTAATTACAGGGGAGTCCAATGCTTCTTAGGTCACACAGGATACTACCGGCGGTTTGTACTGAACTACTCACTGATCGCTAGGCCATTGTACAAACTGCTAATTGTCTTCGAGTGGATTGAAGCTTGCCAACGAGCCTACGAGGAACTGAAAAAAGCCCTAACAACGACACCTATCATACGATCCCCAGATTGGACTATGACGTTTCACGTACACATCGACGCCTCTAAGTTTGCCGTGGGAGCAGTGCTGTGCCAACCTGGTGAGCATAACTTAGATTACCCATTGAGTTTTGCTAGTAGGCAGCTCACTGAGACAGAGATGAATTATTCGACAACGGAAAGGGAGGACTTAGCCATGGTATTTGCCGTGAAGAAGTTCCGACATTACCTACTAGCCACCCCCTTTACCTTCTTTGTAGACCATCAAGCCCTGCTCTATCTAGTCAACAAACCTTGCGCTACAAGACGTATAGCCCGATGGCTTCTCCTACTCCTGGAATTCGACTTCTCAGTGGTGGTACGGAAGGGAAAACAACACTACATGGCTGACCATCTGTCCCGTATACCCACAGGAGAAGCTGCTAGACAAGGTATCATGGATGAGTTACCAAACAGCCACTTATTCCACGTATCCAGCGAAAAAGACCTATTCAAGGCCGACCTGACACCATACTGGGCAGACGACATAGTCCAAGTGCTCGAGCATGGGCTGCCCGAACGACCAATAGAACGGGCATGGCTTAGGCGCTTAATCCTGAAAATCCAGCCCTATTAGTTGATTGTAGGCCAGCTCTATAGGCTCGGGCAGGACGGTCTGCTACGTAGATGCGTATGTGAGCATGAGATGCATGATGTGCTCTCAGAGGCGCACAACGGTATTGTAGGAGGACACTTTAGCGGGGACACTACAGCACGAAAGGTGTTGCAGTCCCAGCTATGGTGGCCCAAACTCTTCCGCGATGCCTCGCAATTTGTCAAACATTGCGACGAGTGCCAATAGACAAGGGTCCCGGTCCGTAAAGATCAGATGGAGTTAACCCCGGTTATCGCTCGCCAACCTTTTGAAAAATGGAAAATTGACTTCACAGGACCCATCAGCCCCGCGTCACAATATTCACAGGCTAGATACATCGTGGTGGCCACGGATTACCTCACTTAATGGGTGGAGGCGAGGGCCACGCGGAAAAACGACGCTAGGACAACTGCCAAGTTTTTATGGGAGCAAGTAATCTCGCGTTTTGGTTGCCCCATCGAATTGGTTAGCGACCAGGGAACGCACTTCATCAACGAAGTGATAGCCCATCTCCTATCCACCTTCCTCATCATCCATTGCAAATCCTCACCATACTACCCTCAGGCTAATGGCCAGGCTGAATCAACCAACAAAATTCTCATCAGTGTCCTAACCAAAGTAGTCTCAGCCTCACGAAGTGACTGGGATAACAAGTTGATGGCAGCCCTGTGGGCCTACCGAACAGCTTAAAAGACGGCCGTCGGACAAACGCCTTTTAGGCTAACCTATGGGACTGAAGCTATTCTTCCATTATAATTCTTCGTCCCTAGCCTGCGGATAGCACTTCAAGAACAATGGGAAGGGAGGGAGGCATGGACGCATTGCTTGGTCGAGCTAGAACGCCTGTAAGAGGTTCATCTCCTAGCCACCCATGCGCTTATCTGTGAGAAAGCTAGACGCAAAAGCTGGTTTGACAAACATGTCAAGCAACGAGAGTTTGAGCTGGGAGACCTAGTGCTCCTCTACTCAGTTAAAGGACACAAACAAAATATGAAATTCAGAGGTCTCGGACCCTTTAAGGTCCGCACAATCAGCCAAACTGGTAATGTCGAGCTGGAAACACTGGATGGTGAGGAAATGGGCTTCTTCAACGGCAGTCGAATCAAGAAGTACTATCCGCCCACTCACCCGCTGCATGAACAACCAATGGTGGAAACGCCCGTTAAAATACGAGTAGCACACTCACAGAAATCCGCGAGAATGAGAAGGAGCCTATAGAACCCGCCTACCTCCGCATCACGGTCATGGCCAAGCAGACGTGCTCCTTCAACGCCCTGATTGACGAGGGGGCGGATTTTAACGTTTTGACGCACGAGCATTGGACCCAACTTGGCGCACCAATGCTTCATCACACAACAGCCAAATTGAACCTATACAAGGCCCAATCCTACCCAATCCTCGGCACATACAGAGTTGCCATTTCTATCGAGACTGAAACTATTCCCATGCTGTTTTATGTCCTACCCGATGCCAGGAATGCAAGCACAGAGTCATTGCTCGGGCGAACTTTTAAAAAGCAGACCCGTTGCAATGTTGATTATGAGTCGCAACGCATCCACTTAACAATCAGGAGTGTGCCTGTTGTCACAACTTTCACCAAGGGCCTCGCAACCCCAGCACTGCTCACGGGGCCACCGATAGAAATAGCCGCACCTAGGACTAAGGAAGAGGGCCGTGCATATCTACTACACCCAGATCCCCATGCACCACGGCCCGCCAAACCCAAAGCAAAAACCCAACAGACTCACTTGCAATGGGTGCCTAAGAAGCCTCGAGACCAGCCTAGAACTAGTCGTGCGTGTCCACGGAGCACCTGCAAACCTAAGCCTAGGAGACCAAAATGCCATCATCACAAGCGCCGTGTGATTAAACAAATATGGGTCCCTAAAATCCTCCTGCGTGCACAAGGCTACTATGAGGGGAATGCCTCGCTGTGGATCCCCAAAATCCCAACTAACACAGGCCCTGCTTCTATGTCAACCTCAAGGCCTTGTCCTCTGACACCTCAAGACCATGAATCGCAGGGCCCACCCCAATCATCCGACTCCTTTGCGAGTCAACCCATGGGCGTCACACACACCCAACGACCTAAGCAACGGCCATCACCACAGGAGGCACCACCCAACCAACCCAACCCGCAGCTCAGCAACACTGCTGACTATAGTAGCATAGCCCCTAAGATCAAACTCGACCCATCCGTCCAACCAACGCCCGGGTTGCGGACTCAAACAAGCCCCCCGCTGCAGCTCTGTACTGACAGAACCTCCAGCTCCAGCAAACCCCAACCACCCGCGCCGACCTTAAGCCTTCCTATGAACAGAAGTCATTCCTAACGCTGGCCGCTGACCTCGCCGAGGACACGGGGGATGATGTCGTAGACTGCATCAAACAGCTCGACGCCACCTTTGTTGCACTAGCCCTCAGCTATGACCGCCTGGACTTGGGACTATTAGCAGAACCCCTTGCAACTGACGTGCGCACTATGCCCTGCTCTTGGGAGACTTTTGAATTTGCCTTTGCACAAGCTTCTTGCTCTTCCCCTGAGCTGCTCGCTCGCTCGGTCTCTGAAGAGCAAGCCATTAAGCAACGCCTCATCCCATCATTTGACCCACGCACGACGTTCGGCCTCACTAGCCAAGAAACAACACGGTTGTCCCACTTGGCGGACACGGAGTCACCCTTCTTGAAGCAGTGGTACGCTCTTCGATTGAAATGAGCAGTTGAGGGATGCCGCATAATGACCAACGCAGAACAACGCCCAGCTATCAAGATGGCCGAGTATGATCCCACATATGTCGCGCCCACCTCGTATCACTCTTCGAGGTCAAACCATGGACGATCATATCTTAGGGCACCCCTATCTCGACCGCATCCTGACAGAAGAAGAGCTCCACATCGCAAGTCGGGTTAACTCCAATGATTTCCTCACCGATGTCCTCACATACATCACCCACGTAGGCATCCGACCCTGTGACCTAGACTACTCTGCACACTTAGAATATAACCCCAACTTCTACGATTGGCTCCTCTACTAATAAACATGAATGCCTTGGACCCACAACCTCCAATCCTGGGACAGATTTTTCTTTTCCACAAGGGGGATGGGGCAGTTAACGGGGTTAAAACTAAAAAGTAAACCAAGCATGAAAGTTAAATCTAAAAAGTGGACCAAGCATGAAAAGGCTCCAAATTGAAATGCCATGCAGGAATAGGTGATAGAAGTTTGAAATGAAAAATCACAATTATGAACGATAAAATCTGCTATGGTCGTCCAACAAATTGGTTGCCAAAAATACTAAGAAGTGAATTGACTGAATGTACAGGTGGCGACCATGGCAGGTCAGGACAAAGCTGGCAAACTCCCTTTCTCGGAGGAAGAACAGGTGCGGTACGGCCTCACTGTGAAAACCAGAGCATTCAATCAGCTAAAGTTCCGCCACATATTCAACTTAGAAGACGTGGTTATTGAGAAACCAGCGATACGACGGATCATAGAGCAATGCCACTTACAAAGGTATCTGGACACAGTGGGCCAGAGGATAAACTACACCCTGTGCACCGAGTTCCTGCGCACCTTCAACAAAAACAGGGGCACTGTCACGGTGCGGGACAGGGAAGCCACCAGACAGGTGCAGGTTGAACTAACCCCTGAACTGATAGAAAGGGCACTGGGGCTTCCAAACAAGGTGGAGAAGAAACCAAAAAGGGACATCTAACGCCATGTTGGGAATGGACAAAGTGAAGGTCCACACCAACGACGGAGTCAACCTGGCAGACATCCCTGATCTAGAGATTCAACTGCAGGCAAAAATGATGCATACCCTATTTTCGAGTCAACGGTACAATAGCATCATGACCAGGATCAATGTGCCTCTACTCAAAAGCATCGCGGCTCAGGCACTGGATGAGGTGAACCTCAACGGGTTCGTGAGGAGGACGATTGAGGCCTCGGCAAAGGCCCTGGCAACAAGAGGAAGGGCCGTAGCAGGAGAATCCCCTTCACCTCGATCAACCCGCAAAGCCTCATCCTCCAAGGCCTCCACCATAGGTTTTGGAGGTGCCCTCACTGCGATCATCCACGAGGCAATAGGGCAGGGACGAGCGGGAGAGGACAAACAGGGAGATGGCGGAAAAGGTGGCGAATCGCCGTCGCAGTCCCAGCCTCAGGCGGAAGAGCAGTCGGATGAAACAGAAATAGACACCGACGAGGAGGGAGAACACCAGGCTACACCAAAAAGGAAAGCGGAGCAACGGACTAAAGCCCTGCACGGAAGGAGAGAGGAGGAGCGAAGGAGAAAAGAGAAGGAAGAGCTCGAATGGGCCCGAAGAGAGTCGGTAAGAAAAGAGGAGGAAAGAAGGAAGAGGGCTGAAGAGGAGCTGAGGAGGAGGGAAGAAGAAGAATTGGAGCTGGCGACCCGTCGCTCCATCGAGGAACAGTGGAGAAAAGACATGGAAGGAGCGGGCAGTCCATACCAACCTGAAGCACCCGGCCCCAGCACTGGTATGACGGAACCTGTGCAGCTGCCTCCTGCAGAAGGGAAAGAAAAAGACCCAGTCAGGCCCGTCTCCCCTCTCCTCGTACCATCCATGCAAGCCACTCCCCTCACGGTGACACCCCCTACCACAGCCGCCCTGGGGCACACCCCAAAGATCGATGAAAGCAACATGGTCACCTGGTTGCAATTCTTGGTGGAAAGAGAGTTGGCAAGGGAAGCGGCCGGGGCCACCCCAATTTCAAGTGCCAAAAGGGCAGCGACGGCCGAGTTGGAGCCAGGACCAAAAGTGAAAAGACAAAGAGTGGAGGAGATTGCCACCACTATGATCATGTCCCACTCCCCACCTCCGACAGGCCACTACGATGACTACGTGAAGGAGCTGCTCGCGCAATTGCAAACGGCCAGGCAAGAAAGGAGGATGGCGGTGGAGGAGCTGGCAGCGGAACGCGAGTCACAAGCCGCCCTCCAATTGGATAGAGTAAGGCAGATAACAGAATATCAAAAGAAAATCGATGTGCTTAGGGAGGAGGCCAGCACCAAGGAGGCGGAGGAGCTAAAAGCCATGAAGGAGCGCGACGCTACCTGGGAGGAAAGAAGGAAAATCCTAATGGAGCATCTCACCAGGGAGAGGGAGACAACTGCCCACCTTCAGCGCAAGAATGACCAGTTATCTGCAGCCAACTTGGAGGCGCAGAGTCAGCTTGAGAAAATTAGACAAGAGGTTGTAGAGCTGGATCAGTTAAGGACAGAACAGGTGCGCAGGTTGCAGGCAACGCGGGACCAACTCAACGAGCAGATCGCAGAGGAGCACCGAGAGCAGTCCCGCTTGCGCCATGAGCTTGAAGCCCAGCAACAACAATTTATGGCGATGACCCTCCAATAGGGGGAAAGCCTGGAAGACATGGAGAGGCGGGCAAAGGAATGGTCTAGTCATAACGAGCAGAGAGTGCGGGACTTAGCACGCCGGCTGGCCAAGGTTGAGGGAGACAGAGTGATGGCTGAAAACCAGGCAAAGGCAGCCCAGCTCGCTATGATAGCTCAGCAGCGCACTTTTATCAACATGCTGCTCCACGCCACCCACTCAAAACCAGATGAGGCCAATGATCAGCTGCTGCAGAGAAAGCTAACCATTGCGCGCAACGCCCTCACGACAGGCCTGCACGTACCAATGCAGCTAGGAGGCCTGCCGCAGAGCCTAGAAATACAAAGAAAATATCTGGCACAAGTAGGACTGATAACACGGGAGATGGACGACCTTGGGTTCACTGAGGAGAAAACACAGGAGGAGGAGCAAGCGGAAGGGGGTGAGCCAAAGCTTGACCTAGGGCCTCAAAGAGAGGAATATGTCCCACCACCCCCTCAACCCCAACAAACCGAAGTGCCACCCCATGACGCATCTGTCGAGCGAAGAGCGGCCCACACCACCCGAAGGAAGGAGATGGTGGAGAAGGCAAGAAGAAAACTGAAGGCCAGACCTGCCCAGAAACAGCCTGCCCCTTTCCCGCTGCGCACCCAAGACTCCCCCGCTGAATACCGCGCTGAAATGATTATCTGGGAGCAACAGGAGTATAGCCGAGACCCCTTTGATCTATGCTTCGAGTTTCCCACCGCCTTGAATAGGGTGATGCCCATTCAGTTGGTGGAGGATGTCATCGCCATGGGGGCCCGGCTCAAGGCTAAATGGTTAGCAGAGCATGAGGCCCACCCAACTGCTTAGGGGGCCGAGGACCGCGAGTTTTGGAAAGACAAAGTCCTCCAGGTACCTCGCACAGTGGAAGGCTATAATTGGCAACCCACCTGGAGGCAGCGCATTTTTTACGTCAACCTGGAGGCATGGATGGCATTTTGCAACACCCTCCCTTTCAGAAAGGAATGACCCCACCTTTATGCCGTATCCTCGAAGGGTAGGAGTGGATTTTAACCCGTCCATCCACGGCAGGTTCGACTTCCCCGTCATTTATAATGCCAATACCACTTCCCATAGGAACGCTCTTCTCTTCACCCTTCCTGACTTGTACAACTCTATAGATAAATTCCTTAATGAATTCACCTCTTGCCCCGACCCAACGTTCATCACCACCTGTAACTACCTTAGGTTAATTAGAATCCTAGTACACCAGGAACCCGCACCCCAAGAACGCCACCTTCCACCCCTCTATTTTGACCCCAATGCCATAGATAGCACCACCTTTTGCCATCCTTTTGTGGTGCACTGCTGGAAGACATGAATGACAGCAAATTCACACAGTGCAACCACCCCTTTCTCTCCACCACCACCCTCAAAACCCGCCTCCACATTAAGGGCTACTTGCTAAGCCGAAAATTCCTTAACAAAGCCCCCCGCCCTCCGCCCACCCTTACCCACCATTCGGATGATGAGGAGTAGAGCTCCCGTTATCCCTTGTACTGCTGCCTCCATGTACCCACCTCATTCACAAAAAAAAAGGAAAAAAAAAAGAAAAAGAAGAAGAAAAAGAAAGCAAGCTTTGACGACAATGGCAAACCCCTAACGACGTCTCCAAGCAGGCGTCAAAGGTATACTTAATCTTCTCATTACCATAGTTCTGCTCTACATGGCCCCACGCCGACCAGTCTTCTAGCTAAGTAATATCTAAGTATGCACAAGCACCGCACTCACATAATACCTACACAGAACTAATTCACAAGTTTGGGTCCTCAAGTGCAGGACAATACTCTCAACTTGCTTAGAGTTCGACATGTCTCCCAAACTACTAAAAAATGTCTTGTGCACAATACAGAGCCTAGCACTACCCTTAGGGAGAGACCACCTGACAGGTTTTCAATTGCAGGTGTTGGCAGCCACAGCACAAGTGGCATTCATTCTTCATCAATGTCCAATGCTAATTGCCCACCCAGCATCCGACAAGCCGGAAAGATCGTCCTATGCAGCATCCCCAACAAACCCCCACGCGAACCGGTCACCAGTACATGCCCCAGGCGCCCCTGTCCCCCGAAGTCTTCAGTGCATACTACCACTTGCTACCTACGCCAATGAGTGCCATGGGACTGGCACTCGTCTAGGAGGGGGGTAATGTTAACCCCAACACGAAGAGAGCGAAAGAAGTGGAAAAGACGTAGAGCAAAGGCGGAAAAAAGGTAGCCCGACGGAAGGAAAAAAATGAGAAAATGCCAAAAGCGCAAGGACAACCTTAAAAGGCCAAGGCAAACACGAAAAGGGAAAGGCACATAAAAAGCGCACCCTAAAATCTTGTAAAAGAGTGCCAGGCTCTCACCTGTGCAATTTGTAAATATAGAAGGGTAGTGAAAAGGAAGCAAGGAAGATAAAAGAACAATGGAAAACAGGGCCTAGGCTATGACCGGCCATGTAAAAAAGGGAAAAAGGGGATGACCGCCCAAAAGGGAAGTAGGGTTTTGTATATAAAGTTGAAAAGCAAATGAAGAGCTCATTCTGTGGTGTGGCAAAACTAGTCTTCTTCTTCCTCTCTTCTTCTCTCCTTCTTGCTTGTGTATGCTCTTGAGAGAGGGAGTGTGAGAGTGTGAGGGAGTGAGTGTGTGTGAGAGCGAGGGATCAAGAGGGTGAAGCTCTTCACCATCTTCTCTCCCCAACTTCTCTTCTCTTCTCTTCGCTTCGCTTGCGCGCGCGGCTATGGAGGATGGAGCTCGGAGATGGAGGAGGCTTGAGGATGCTTGAGCTAGCATCGAGAATCGTGGAGCTACTGGAGTGTGAGAGAGAGGAGGGTACTCGATCAAGCATCAAGATAAGTTCACTGCATTTGTAGAATCGACGGCGCGTCGGCTAGGTGAGAGATAGCCATGAGAGCTCACTTGGAACGCTTAAAACAATAAGCGGTCCGTGGGTCTTGGCGATTGAGCGAAAGCTCCCACAGTCTTGACCTAGGGTCTTAACACTCGGCCGGCAAGTGGTTTCCACCACTGTACACGCATTGGACGTGAGGGCGCATTGGTCGTCTCAACATGTCTTGCAACTTGGCTAATTCCATCTTGATATCAGCCAAGCCTTGGTTTGTCTCAGTGGCTTTCCCCTTATCTTGGGATGATAGGATTGATCGCTCACTAGAGGCTGACGCTCTCTCTGAGCTTTGCGAGTTGGTCTCCTCTAGATTCGAGCTCTTGGAGTTCCGCTCCTTCAACTGATCATTGACTCTGATGGCTTCCTCAAGCACTCTAGCTATCGCGTCTCGCTGCAAGCTCAAATTGCCTGCCAAAGCCTTATATAACTCCTCATCCCGAATGCCGCTGATGAACACAGTCAAAACTGCTCTTTCAGTTGGTCACTCACCCATAGGGATTCTCTTGAAGAGGCTCCTCACATGGGTTACGTAGTCGTGGATGTCCTCCTTCTCTTTCTGCTTGACGTTCATCAAGCGTACTAGTAGATTATCAGAGTATCCAGGCTCGGCAAATCTCTTAATGAAGAGATCCTTAAGGCTATTGAAATTGGCACGCTCTACAGCATCTAAGCTTGTATACCACGTCCTACCCTTGTCGCCTAGGCAAAGCCCGAACGCTTGCGAGCATTGAGTTTGGTCGTTGAGGCCGTTGGCTTCGCAGACTTGCTCAAACTGCTCAACAAAGCTGTGTGGGTCGTCATGAGGTTGGTACTTATCGAGTTGCTTGGCAACAATTGGTATTTTGGCCTAGCTCTTTGAGCCTTGGCTTGCCCCTTATCCTGCGAGCAGCGATGTCGCCAATGCGGTGGCACTCTGCTCTGCTGCTGTATTATTGAGCAGCCGCTTCATGAGAAGCTCGCTCAGTGTCAAGTCTCCCTCTAGTGCTCTCTCATGGTCCGTTCGATTTCGACCAGCTAAGTTCAGCACTTGCTGCACCTCATGCAGTTCCATGCTTTGTCTTTGGCTCATAACCTGCTGATCCCTATTGTACTTGGCTATACTCTGCAATGCTTTGCGGGCTAGCCTTCTCTCCTCTTCTAGATGTGTGATGATTGCGTTTGTTGTCCTGCTGCGGTGCTCATACCGGGCGTGCGCGTCGTAACTGCTCACCAGCTGCTGCTGAATAGCATCTAGGAATACGTTCAAATCGAGCTCCTCATTGGACCGATAGTCTAAGCTCTTTTCCGCCATGGTCGAGTTCTCGCGCTCCACTAAGCTGTTGATCAGGTTGAATAGACTTGACAGATCCACATCGTTGGCGCTCCTTGCTTGATCCTACTCTGTACTTTGATGGTTTGTCTATGTCTTGGTTCTCTCCTGCTAGTGGGTTCCTTGAGTGGTTTCATCTGAGTGAGTTCCTTGACTTATTGAATACAATCCTCAATTTATGATCACTCAGTGTGTGTCGTTTCTCGTGCACTTATGATCAATCAGGCTTTCAGCTTTCTTATGTGTACTTCAAGTGCGGAATTCAATGTGAGTGCGGTAACAATCTCTATATGCCTTACGCCCTCTTGTCTCGTCTCGGGCATGATAAGCTTCGTCGCTCAAGTCCTGGCCGTTCTAGCGGATTCTAGGGTCTGCGCTGCTTCTTGCTGTTTACTCGGGGGTCGATCATAGGTTCTACGATTGGATTTTTGTTCTCAATGCGTCAAGTCGCTAGGGAGTGCTCCACTACTGTCCCCCTTTCCCTTGGTCGTGACTCCTACATCGGGAACTGTCTACAAGGCGTCCGCTATGTTGTCCTGGAGAGGGTTGCGCTTCCAGTCGGTTGCGGGGGTCAATTTTTTATGTTTTCTTTTTTTTGCCTAAGGGTGTGTCCGATTCTGAGAATCGGACGTCTGATTTACCAGTGGTCCGATTCTCAAAACCGGACCAGGTGGGTCCGATTTTGAGCTGTCTGATTCTCAGAATCGGACAGGGGTCAAGTGTCTGATTTTCGAAAATCGAACAAGTGGTCCAATAGGACCAGGTGGATGGTCCAATTGTTGCTGACGTGTCCTAATCTGCTACGAATCAGACAGGGTGGGTCCGATTTCCTCGATCGGACGAGGCGTCCGATTGGACAAGTGGTCTGATTTCCTATGGTCCGATTTCCAAAATCGGACGGGTTGGTCTGAGTGGTCCGATCGGACAGGATGGTCCCATCGGACGGTTGTTCGAGCGTCCGATTCTCAAACTCGGATGTCCGATTCTGAGAATCGAACACACTGGATCGGATGTCCATCCCACCGACCTGAACGCACTTTTGAGCATGAAATCATCAAAAATCTTAAGGTATTGATTATTACAAGCTACAAGATTCAACAGGAATGATCCTGGAGTGATGGGGAAGAGATCTATATACCTGGGGATCGCCGATAGCAACGTAACTCCTTATACTGATCGATTGAAATGGGTCACCCAAGCTCTCTCTCTCTCTCTCTCTCTCTCTCTCTCTCAACTAGTTGCAAATGAGGATTTTCTTGCCCTCCAAAAACTTATACCCCTACTGGACATTACACGGATGTTACCGATCACTCTCCTTGCGATTCCTATACATTCAAATGAGCATTTCCTCCATTTTCCACTTGTTTTTCCCGATTTTCTCCCTGTTTTACAGCAACAAAACCTATGCCTCTTGGGTGCGATTTCCTAATGTTAGCCTACTCTAAACGCAATAAGAATCGAAAGCAAAAAATTGAAATAATTTCTCCATGAATTCCAATCATCAAACACACAAAATGTCCCAAAATACTTACTTGTCTTTGAAGATCAAAAACACCCAAACTTCCTACCTATCTCAAGCTCCGTTTCGAGGATGAATCCCCTACTTCGATGCTCGATATGAGGTATGCAAGTGCTTGAATCCATTTGTCCCGGCAATGGAACCAAAATGTAGAGGGAGCTCACGCTCAACCGCCAAGACCCATGGACCGCTTATTGCTTCAAGCGTTTCAAGCGAGCTCTAATGGGTATCTCTCACCTAGTCGATGCATCGTCGATCCTACGACTGTAGTGAGCTTACCTTGATGCCGATGTGAGTAGCCTCCTTTCTCACACACCTTGGTAGCTCCACGATTCTTGATGCAAGCTCAAGCATCCTCAAGCATCCTCCATCGTCAAGCTCCATCCTCCATAGCTGCACGCGCGAGAAAAGAGAAGAGAAGAGAAGAGGAGATGGTGAAGAGCTTCACCCTCTTGATCCCTCACTCCCACACACTCACTCCCTCACACTCTCACACTCCCTCTCTCAAGAGCACACACAAGCAAGAAGAAGAGAAGAAGAGAAGAAGAGAAGAAGAAGAGAGCTCTTGTTAGCCACACACCAAAGAATGAGCTTCCATTCATTTTTTTGAACTTTATATACAAGCCCTAAAATCCCATGGACACCCATCTCCTTTTTTACATGACCGGCCATTATGGCAAGGTCCTTTTTCCATTTTACTCTTCTAGCATTATGCCTTTAGCCTACACCCGTCTAATATTTTACAATTGGCACAAAAGGGAGCCTGGAACTCTTTTACAAGAGTTTTCCAAGCTTTTGAGGTGCCTTTCATTTAAAATTGTGCTTTTTGTCTCGGCTTAGCTTTAGCGGTCGCCTGCGTGTCTTTGCTCTTTTTCCGTGCTTTTTCTGCTTTTTCCTTCATTTTTCGCCATCTTGACTCGAGGTTAATACATATCCAACCCAAGGGCCTTCCAGTTTCATAAATCCCTCCAACACCAGGGCTCCTATCCCACTTAAGGGCCTTCTAGCTCCATAAATCCCTCCAACACACCTTCCAACTTGACTTGTATACAAACTCAAAAAGCCACATGGCTACCCCCGCAACACCGTCCAACTCACCACCCAATAGTTCCATGGGACTGGTACTCACCTAGGAGGGGGGTAATGTTTACTGCAAAGCGAAGGAAGCCAAAAATGAGGCATCAAGAGGAAAAGTGCAAGGCAGAAAAAAGAAAAAGATGCCTACAAGAGAGTGGCCCCACCAAGAGTACAAGATGCAAACATGGAAGTCGCAAGCAAGAAGGCGGACCTTTAACTATAAAGGTGTAGCTAAAACCTCTATAAAAGAGCACCATGCTCCCTCGTGTGCAATTTGTAATGATGAAAGGGTGGTAGGACTAAGCTAGAAAGAAAGGAGGACAATGGGAAAAATGGCCTAGACCATGGCCGGCCATGTAAAAAAGGAGATAAGGGGATGACTACCCAAAAGGGATTTGGGGTTTTGTATTTAAAGTTCAAAAAGTGAACGAGAGCTCATTCTTTGGTATGTGGCAACAAGAGACTCACCTTCTTCTCTTTTTCTCTTCTCTTTGCTTACTTGTGTGTGTGCTTGAGAGAGGGAGTGTGAGAATGTGAGGAAGTGAGTGTGTGAGTATGAGGGATCAAGGAGGTGAAGGTCTTCACCATATTCTCTCTTCTTCTTCTCTCCTCTTCTTTTGTCTCGCATGCAGCTATGGAGGATGGAGCTTGGAGGTGGAGGTTTGAGGATGGAGCTTGCATCAAGAATCGTGGAGCTATTGGAGTGCTTGAGAGAGGAAGCAACTCAATTGGGCATCAAGGTAAGCTCACTACACTCGTAGAGAGGGATGGCACATTGGCTATGTGAGAGGTAGCCATTAGTGCTCGCTTAAAACGCTTGAACAATAAGCAGTCTGTGGGTCTTGGCGGTTGAGCTTATGCTCGCCTCTACACTCATACTCATTTCGAAACCACTTCTCATCCATTTCGGAGTATGCACTCCTATTCTGTTTTGGAGTAGTGCTTCTATTCTAATGCATGATAAAGGAAATACTGGCCATCATGGATGATTCAATTGGGTCCCAACAATGGAACCAAAATATCATAGCTTTTGCAAGCTCGACCATTGCACATGGTGATACAGGATCAAGTGGAGAGGATACACCACTCCTTGGTCAATCACGTGGTGAAGGCTACCACTCCAAGGTCTATCAATAGAGCCATGACTAGGAGACTCTTGTGGTCCACTTGATATCTGTGATTGTTGACTTGTTTTCTGCACGGCTACACTCTTATGCTTATCAACCCTAGCTCCTTTCTACACATTACTATACCAACTACTTATTTCATAAAAAACAACACCCTTACTAACTCTTAACTCATGTGTAATAAGGTTATAACATATATATCTCTTCTCCTTGGAGAATATCCAAAAAATACACATTTTCCTACATTGGGATCCAATTTACTATGCAACTTATCAGGAATATGCACAAAAGTAATATATCCAAATACTTTTAGATGGGACAAATTTGGATTTCTACCTATAAGCTTCTCTTTGGATGTCATACCATATACATCAATAGTGTGTATCATGCATGGGGGATCCACTTATAAGAAATCATCTATATAATGTGTGTTCAAAGGATATTAAGAAATACCCTTTCTTTACATACTATAATGCCTTAAAATGATCCCTTTTACCTTACTAAACTTATGAATTTTTTTCAAATTGTAATTCAAAAAATCCATTTTGTAAATATAACATACATTCAAAGGATGTTAAGAAATACCATTTATTTACATGCATTAATACCTTGATATGACCCCTTTTACTTTACTAAACTTACAGATTTTTTTCAAATTGTAATTGAAAAATCATTTTGTAAATATAATCATGTAAATTATACTAAATATAATACACTTTCTTTTGAACTCATGTGGCATCTTACATGTTCTATAAGGTGGACTCCCCAAGGTGTCATGTTCATAGTGTATATATCAGTAGCAACTGCTTCTACCTCTAATAGTAATGAGGCAAGTTTCTTTCTAATATCAAAGTACAAGCCACCTCTGCAATATGCCTATTTTTTTGCTTAACAACTTCACTTTGCTATGGAGTATATCTACATGTATATTGCCTCTGTATACGATTTTTTTGCAAAAAAATTAAAAAAAATCATTAGAGAGATATTCTCCATCTCCATCAGACCTTAGTCATTTAATACGCAACCTTGTCTCCTTCTCAACCAAAGCCTTCAAGCTTTTAAAGTGAGTGAACACCTTGCTTTTCTTATGCATAAAGTAAACCCATACATTGCGGGAGTATGATCCATAAATGAAGGAAACATGATACTTGTAACCACTCGAAGTAGCAGTCTTTGTAGAACTCCACATATCAAAATGTATCAATTTAGGTGGCATCTTACATATATACTTTTTATGTAGAAACACATGCCTTGCTTGATTTCCAAATTGATGTGCTTTACATACTTTGTGCATCCCATCAACTCTAAACTTGGGTAAACCATCCACAATTTGTTTTAACTGCTACTACACATTCACACAACCAATTCTCTTATGCCAAATTTCAATATCATGATCCATAACACTTGAACCTTGTGTAAAAATAAAATTAACCATTTTAGCCAGACTTATATCAAGAGTAAAAAATCTTCCAATATGTTTCTATTTTGCAATCAACTTGCAATCATTTTTAGGATCTTCTATATAATAACCATTAAATGTGAATTGAATTTGCAATCCCTATCCTACCATATGACAAATAGAAACCAAATTTTTTGTAACATTTGGTATATCCAACACATCAACCAAGTACTTAGTTTTACCATCCTGTATACTCAAAGAAATATTTCCAACATGAGTAATAGGGCGAGTTGTATCATTTCTTGTCTCCACATGGTGCGCAGATCGGACGTAGGTAGCTCACGTAGTGAATTCCCAAAGGTCCCCAAGAACAAAGCACTCTACTTTTTAGCACAAAAACCAATGTGAAAGCAAGCACGACATGAGACAAGAGACAAATTGGGTTGAATCTCCCCCATGCCTTGTGTGAGCGCTTCACAAAGCATGTATTTAATATATATTTCCAATCTTTTTGCTCAAAAATAGCCCAATTACAAAAATATGACAAGCTTTTAGCTTTTGAGTTTGCTTTCTACCAAAAATAGGAAAATAAAGTTAATGGACGGTGCCCAAAGAGTCTGGCACGCCCAATCTCAATGTCCAAATAAAAATAACATATCCAGGCGCATAAGCGCATACAAAATAATAATAAATAATCGATGTCTCTATAGACATAATCAAAATATAGGCGTGGCGCCTATCATAATATAGTCCAAAGATCGGAAACCCGCTAGACTCCAATGCTTTCCTCCGCCACTGCTGCTATCTCTACACATCAACTGAAGCATTCACAATCGTTAGTAAAATAACACAATTAAACCGACAAAAGTGAATACCTAGCAGTCTTCAGCTACATAAATAAATCAACTGGTTAGAAATAAATCCTAACCTTAATTTATTACGAGTGCGCACTCTAAACTCATAAACGTTTATTAATTTAATATGCATTTTGCGGAATCACCCGCTATGGAATCACCCATGTACACACTAAATTAATGAAACGCCCGAAAAGGACAGGCGTCCCCATCAACTTCTCGCACAAAGAATCCTCTTTGCGTATGAGCCCCGGTCATCTAAGTTTACGGAATCCACCGTAAAACCTCACGGAATCCACCGTGGAATATGCCTCCTGGCATCATACCCCCAGGGTGGGATAGCAATTGACCTCAATTGCTATTAGCTCAATGTGGAGCTAACAGAGTGGGGAAAGCATTTAAGTCTCTAGCGTGCATCCATTGTGCTTCTTCTACAGGATGGTTCTTAAATTTCACAAGATATCTAGAGTACCTTCGGCCTGTTCTAGTGGTCATGTAATCAGTGTCTATGATGGCTTCTGGTTCAAGTATTTCAGTCTCTTCCTCTAGTAAAGGTGGGTTTTCATAGACAGGGTGGATAGGTAATTGTCCTCTAAATGGTCTCAACAAACTAATATGAAAGGTATTATGAATTTTCCAATGTGATGGCAGTTCTAACTTGAATGCATTGTCATTAATCTTATGAATGATTCTAAATGGTCCGTAGAATCTAGGGGCTAATTTGACAACTGGATGTCTATCTACACTTTGCAGTCTACGCTTTTCTATTCTAAGCCAAACATAATCATCTACTTTGAAATTCATGGCTTGTCTTTTCTTGTTGGCTTGTTTGGTATATGATTGTTGGGCTTTAGCAATCATATCCTTTACCTCATCAAAAATAGTGTTATGCATAACAGCAATATCATCGACACTTTGTATTCTATTAGATAAAGATGCAACAGGTGTAGATAATCTATATCCATAAATAACTTCAAAAGGTGCTTTCTTTGTAGATGTGTGCGGTGTATTATTGTAAGCAAACTGTAATAAATGCAAATGAGTATCCCATGTCTGAGGTTTAGAGATAGTGTATGCACGTAAAAGATCTAAAATAGTGCTATTTGTGGCTTCTGTTTGTCCATTTGTTTCTGGATGAAATGCAGATGAGAAATCAATCTTTGTGCCTAGATTTGCAAACAGTGTAATCCAGAAATTATTACAAAATCTAGAATCTCTATCTGAAATAATGACTTTCGGCAATCCATGGTTAGTAAAAATAGTTTTCAAAAATAATTGTGCTGCTTGTGATGCTGTTAAAGTTTTCTTACATGCAATGAAATATGCTTGCTTACTAAATCTATCTACAATTGTCCAAATCATGTCATGATTAGATTTAGTATTTGGTAAGCCAGTAATGAAATCCATAGATATATGTTCCCAAGGTTTAGATGGAATAGGTAAAGGCATTAATAACCCATACTGTTTACCATGATGTCTCTTTATTCTTTGACAAATCAGACATTCAGAAACAAAATTAGACACATCTGCATCCATATGCGGCCAATAAAAATCTTCAGTTAACATGCGTAATGTAGAAATGATACCTCTATGACCTTGATATGGGGGACAATGAATTTCATTTAAAACAAAAGATCGGAATGGAATAGTAACACACAGTCTCTTTTCAAAGAACATGAATCCATCATTATATGATAATGAATCAACAGGAATGAAATTATTTTGAACTAATTTTTGCCAATCAGAATGAAAAGTAATATCTTGGTGATATGTGTCTTTCATAGCAATTAAAGAATCAAAAGATATGATAGAAATGTTATGAATTGCAGGTCTTCGACTCAATGCATCGGCAACTACATTTTCTTTTCCAGGTTGGTATTGAATGATAGGATGGAAACTTTGAATGAATGAAGCCCATTTGATATGGCGGTCAGAAATTTGGGGTTGGCTAAGTAAATGTCTAATGCTTTGCTGGTCAGTCTTTATCATGAATTCTGAACCCATTAAATAATGCTTCCATTGTTTCAATGCTTGAACAACTGCTAAGAGTTCCTTGTCATAAGTGGAATATTTAAGCTCAGAGGGTTTCAGCTTAGAACTAGAATATGCTATTGGATGGTTGTCTTGCATTAACACGGCTCCTATTCCTGATCCGCTAGCATCAGTCACAACTAAAAAGAATGGTCTGTTAAAGTCAGGCAATTGTAGGACAGGGGCATTGGTCAATGCACGTTTAAGTAAATCAAAGGATTTCTGCTGGTTTTCAGTCCATTGATAAACAATGCCTTTCTTAAGAAGTTTGGTCAGTGGTAAAGCAAGTAATGAGAAATTACGTACAAACTTCCTATAGAAACTAGCAAGACCAAGGAATGAACGTAGTTCATGTACATTTTTAGGAATAGGCCAATGCAATATTGCGTCAATTTTCTTAGGATCAACTTTTATTCCTTCTTTTGATACAATATGACCTAGATATTCTATTTCTGTCTTAAAGAATTCACTCTTGTCAGGATTTGCAAACAATTGATTTTCTTTCAGTAATTGAAAAACTAATGATAAATGCTCATAATGCTCTTTTTCACTTTGACTGAATACTAAAATATCATCAAAGAAAACAATCACACAATACTGATATTTTAGAAAAATACGGTTCATCATTCTACTGAAAGTGGCAGGTGCATTAGTTAATCCGAATGGCATAACTAAAAATTCGTAATGGCCAAACTGTGTCCTGAATGCAGTCTTAAATATGTCAGATCTATCTAGCCTCACCTGATGATATCCAGATTTAAGGTCAATTTTACTAAATATAGAAGATCCTTGCAGTTTGTCCATAAGGTCATCAACTCTAGGTATAGGATACCTATTCTTTACAGTGATCTTGTTTAATGCTCGGTAGTCAATACACATCCGATAAGTATTATTCTTTTTCTTGACTAGGAGCACAGGTGCACCGAATGGAGAACTGCTGGGTCGAATTAAACCTCTATTTAGTAATTCTTCTACTTGAGTCTGGATTTCTTTTTGCTCTATTTGATTGTGCCTATATGGGGCTTTGCAAGGTGGTTGTGTGCCAGGTATTAGGTCAATCTTATGGTCTTCTGGACGTGATGGAGGTAAACCTGGTGGTAGGTCTTCTGCGAAACAGTCCTTAAAATATGCAAGAAATTCCTTATGCCTAGGGTGCATATGATTTTCCTTTGCATGCAATTCATTCACCCAAATGAGATATGATTTAGTATTCTTGCGTAGTGCACGTTTTGCTTGAGTATGCGAAAGCAGTGGAAACATATGAGATGTATGCATACCAAATAATGTAATAGATTTTCCTTGAAAATTTATATTCATTGTGTGTGTGGAATAATCTATATTGGGATTATGTTGGTGTCTCCATGGCATTCCTAGAATAATGTCGCTAGACTGTAATGGGACAACTAAAAAATTTCTTCTTTCAATATATGGACCAATTTGAATTTCTAGATCTTGAACTTCTTGTGTGCCATTGTACCTAGTGCCTAAAAATGCAGCCTTTATGCGATAGTGCGTAGGTACAGTATGCAATTTCAATTCCTTTACCAATTTTGCTGAAATAAAGTCATGCGTACTACCGTCATCATGCAATACAGTTCTTTCTTTTCCATGCACCATACATTTCATAGTCAACAATGAATGTAAAGTAGGCATACATGGTAAAGTGTCGGAAGTAGTAGTAGGATCATCTTCTTCTTCAGTGAAATCCGGCATATCCTCATGCTCTTCTTCGTCCATAGCTCCAAGGTAGTTGATATGTGCTGATGGCTTCTTTGAATGACAATTTGCTGCGAGATGGCCTGGCTGGTGACACTTGTAGCATACGATGGGCTTGGCTTTGGTCACATTATTTGCAATGGCTGGGAGTCTGGGTATATTTGGATTTGCTTGTTGAATAGGCTTAGGATTTGGATTGACAGTGGATGGTAATGCGGGTGGGTTAGGCCAATTCTTGCGGAAAGATGGTGATGAAAAACGACCTGGATTAAACCTTCTGAAATTTGAATTGAATTGTTTAGATCCATAATTACCGTTTGCTTGGAATGGCTGTGGTCGTCGATCTCTTCCACGTAACTTATCTTCAGTGTCGTGAGCTAAGGAGATGGCATCTTCAAGAGTAGCAGGCTTGAACATATTCACCTCAGCGTAGTAATGTCCAAGAAGTCCAGACATGTACTTCCGCTTATGGGTCGTCTCTGGTACGTCTTCAAGCATGCGTAGCTGTAGGAGTGCATTCCAAAAACGCTCTGTATACTGTGGAATAGGCTCACGGTCGCGTTGTTGGAGTAAATCCCATTGCTTGATTGCCTTCTCATGAAATTGCAGTGGAAGGAAATTTTGCATTAACTTCTTCTTAAAATCTTCCCATGTAGCAGGACATTCTATGCTCTTGCGGACGACAGTCCACCAAAGTGAAGCTCTATCTATCAGATGATTAGTAACACACTTGATTTTATCTTTCTCAGGATAAGTTTCCTCATGGAAATAGTCATCAAACTGGCTAATGAATGATAAAACAGTCTTTCCCTCTCTTATGCCATTGAAAGTGCGAAACTTGAAACTTCGTTTACTTATCTTGGATTCCTTGCGAATGGTTTGTGCTTCAAGAGTGGCGTCAATGGTACGGCGAATCAGATCTTCAGCTTGAGGTTCTTCTTTGTCAGTGGACGCTCCTTGTAGCTTTGTCAATTGCGCTTGCAAGGCTTGCCTAGCTCTTCGCTCTTCGTCCAATTGTAACATGATAAGATCCAGCTTTTGCTCCATGGTAGGCTCGGGTAGGTCGTCTTCAGTCATAGGATCATCCATGTGTGGGGTAGTCATCCTGTAAAACTCAACAAACCTTTCTCACTCAAAATCAGTTAGCGGGATGAGCGTAGCTCAAATTTGGGGTTACAAGGCTATGTATTTTGGGTATTTTCTTCTTCAATTTTCAGAAATTCTGAAATATTTCTGTCTCCGTTTGCTGAAAGTACTTCAACGAACTTGCAGATAGGTAAAACAGCTTGCTGCGAACAACTTTCCAGTTCAGAGTTTTTGCAAACGAACAAGTCTTCTAGGAGTTTCAAGCGTTAGTCAGTTCTGATTTAGTCTGACTTGCAGAGTTGCAGACTTAACAAACTTGCAGGGTTGTTGACTTGCTGGACTTAACTGACTTGCAGAACTTGCAGGACTTGATTAGTGTCGACTTGCGAAACTTGACTTCTGATGCGCAGGACCCGGAGTTTGGTTACTTCTCTGCCTTGTCTGACTTGAGAGTAGCTTAATGACTTAAGCTTAATAAATAAGCTTAAGCTAATAAGCTTAAGAGGATCAATAAGTCCGCCGTTTTTTGATCGTGGGGGGGGGGGGGGCCGTTTTTGACAACGCGATTTTCGGGATGATCTCCTCTTGCCACGATTTGAAGATTTGAAGCTAATCAAGCTTCTCTAATACCCTTTAGCTTTATGATTAAGCTTTTGATTAATAGGATTAAGAGCTTTTCTCACAGTTTCATCACGACTTGTTCATGGAGTTGAGGGAGTGGTCCTCCGCCGACAGAGAGTGGTCCTTCGCGATCTGACAGTAGAAATAGGGGTTCTTGATCGCCAGAAGTCTGCCTGTATCGACGGTTCGCGACGAGATTGACTGTAGAGGCCGTTTGTTCCTGGAGCTCCGCCTTTGCCCGAGATTGGTAGCGATTGGAAGCCCTTGATCTCTGCTCCGCTCTGATACCACTGGTGCGCAGATCGGACGCAGGTAGCTCACGTAGTGAATTCCCAAAGGTCCCCAAGAACAAAGCACTCTACTTTTTAGCACAAAAACCAATGTGAAAGCAAGCACGACATGAGACAAGAGACAAATTGGGTTGAATCTCCCCCATGCCTTGTGTGAGCGCTTCACAAAGCATGTATTTAATATATATTTCCAATCTTTTTGCTCAAAAATAGCCCAATTACAAAAATATGACAAGCTTTTAGCTTTTGAGTTTGCTTTCTACCAAAAATAGGAAAATAAAGCTAATGGACGGTGCCCAAAGAGTCTGGCACGCCCAATCTCAATGTCCAAATAAAAATAACATATCCAGGCGCATAAGCGCATACAAAATAATAATAAATAATCGATGTCTCTATAGACATAATCAAAATATAGGCGTGGCGCCTATCATAATATAGTCCAAAGATCGGAAACCCGCTAGACTCCAATGCTTTCCTCCGCCACTGCTGCTATCTCTACACATCAACTGAAGCATTCACAATCGTTAGTAAAATAACACAATTAAACCGACAAAAGTGAATACCTAGCAGTCTTCAGCTACATAAATAAATCAACTGGTTAGAAATAAATCCTAACCTTAATTTATTACGAGTGCGCACTCTAAACTCATAAACGTTTATTAATTTAATATGCATTTTGCGGAATCACCCGCTATGGAATCACCCATGTACACACTAAATTAATGAAACGCCCGAAAAGGACAGGCGTCCCCATCAACTTCTCGCACAAAGAATCCTCTTTGCGTATGAGCCCCGGTCATCTAAGTTTACGGAATCCACCGTAAAACCTCACGGAATCCACCGTGGAATATGCCTCCTGGCATCACCACATAGCCTGGAGACTCTAGATTGCATATCTCTCTAAACCACTCGTCAACAATCATATGGCTAGAGATACTTAAGTCTATATACCATACATCATTCTCTAATGAATCATCAACAATCATAGTATTCACAAAGCGCTATATAACAAACAACTATTTACTTTTGTCATCATTGTTTCTACTATTAGATGCATAATTAACTTGCTGCTTTTTACAATTTCTAATTTCAGCCTTCTTTTTGAAGCAGTTTTTGGAAGTGAACTTTCTGACCACAATGCCAGCGCTCTCTACTATCACCAAAATTCTATTTCCTATTAGAATCTATAACTTGGCATGTTTGACTCCCCCTTTCTCAAGACTGTCCTCCTCTATTTTGCTATGTATTATAACTTTGACCACCACCTTGGCTTCTATCGAGACCTCTACCTCTACTAGTAGAGTAAAGTACCTATTCAGATTTGTTCTTGCTATGAGAATAAGAGGAATCAAAGCCAAGGTTCTCCTTCTTAAGTATCAACATAGAAATCAAGTTTACAAAATCAGGGATATCATCCCTCATATTCATAAATGACCTGAAGCTCTTGTATTCATCTCCAATTCTATCCAAATATGCATGCACAACATCATTATCATCAACTACCACATTGATAGGTCAAAGAGCTTCCATACTACTTTTAATCTTCAAGGCATAATCATTAATGAATAGATTCTTTCTTTTCACTTGGTTCAGCTCTCACTTGAGCTACAACATTCTGGCCTTTGTGTTTACTTCGAATAGCCTTGCCAGATTTTTCCATGGAATAGCAAGGGTATCAAATTCCTACAAATGGCCCATCATGCTACATGTAATACCGATAGACAACCAATACATAACTTTACTCTATGTTTGCTCCTAATCTTTCCTAGCCTTTACCTATTTTGCACAATAATATTTTGCATAGGAACTTTGGGTGCTACTGCCATGTCTCCTTCAATGTAATTCCAAACACCTTTGCCCTTCATGAAATTTATTATTATCAAGATTCTCACTGAAATTTTGGTTGAAGTTGTCAAGCATTTTGACAAACTAGACAACCTTGCAAAAAATTGCAATTTGCAAGCAAGCTAATACCAAGTGTACCACAACTAAATACACAGCCTTTTTTTTAAACTGACTCCACAATAACAATTGCAATTTGCAATCTGTATGTAGATGCATTATATGTCTACAACCTAGTAGACACATAAAACCTTATAAATTCGAATTTTGTAACATATTCACATGTAAATAAGCAACATAGCCAAAACTACAATATTCCCAAAAACTATTATCAGAACTACTAGCAGATTCAAAACAAAGGCCAAAATGATCTCAAATGCCAAAAATCACAGCAAGCAACCCTACGAGGCTTATCTATAGTATATATATTGTTCTGTTTGCTCATCAAGTTTCATTGTGATCGAAGACTATAGCCCTGCTAGTCTCAAAAGCCTCCTACGGCTATAACCTATGGCAAATCAAGCAAGGTGGAAGAGCTTCTTACTCGTTGCTTGCTTGCTTTCATGCTCCAGCACCTTAACCTTAGCCTTTAATCGAGCTTTGCATAGCCGTGGGATGGTTCTGATACCATGAAAAAATACAAGAGGAAAGAGAGGGGAAGAAACCAAGGGCACACACACAAAAGCAATGAAGACTTGAGCACACATAGAGAGATAAGTTTGAAATCTTCTTCTTCTTCTTTATTCTTCTTCCATGCAAAAGAACTAAGTCTATAAAATGATAAAAGACTAATATGAAAGTACAAAAAAGTATATATACACAGTCACTAGGTATGAACCCACTAAGGAAAGAAGAGTTGGCATAATGACTGTGCCATAACCAAGGATGGACTACGTGGGTGTAGTCCAGCTGTAGAATCATTGGCATATCCTCATATTGGTTTCCTAACATGCAAGTGAATAATATCTTGCCACATTACCAAGGAGTGTAATGGATGCCAGCTTATGTAGAGCTTGACATCTCAACACATCTCTCATATTTAGCTCTTGGCTGGTCTTTCTCAATTTATGCATACATATTTAAATTACACTAACTGTCACAAAAGTGAATGAAAGCTAGTACCCATGCCCTTGTCGAGTTATGGGTCATTCTTCTTGGTAGAAAATATTATAGCTTGCACAGGCACTACACTTGACTCTCAAAATAATATTACATACAAATAATTGTATAACTTCAAACATTGACCTAAATTTATGACACTTGTGCCTTTCGTTTGATTTGCACTTCTCTTTGTTTTGCCACCTTTGTTTGCCTTTGTTGCCTTTTTGTTGTATGGTTAACAATAAGACTTTGTTTTCCTTCATCAACGATATCCATGGATTAATTTTCAATAAGTCTATGTATATACAAGGGATACAAACAAGAGTTTCAAATGGAACCAAACATATATTGAGTCTAAACTAAGAATGTGTGTATACAAGGGCTAAGAGAAAAATATACAAGCAATTAGCCCAATTCAATTAATTTTTTTTTCCATTATATCTCCTTTCTAAAAATGGAGAGAAGAAGGAGGGATAGGATATGGATAAACTTAGAATAAGAGAAGTATGAGTAAAGCAAGGAGTTTGGGAGATAGAAATAGCACCCCCCTCCCCCTTCCTTCCAATAAAAGCCCCCCCTTCAAATACTTTATGTGAACCCTCCATTAGTTTGACAAGTTGCCATGAATCCACCATTGCCTTCACACACACACACACAGCTTAACTTTATCCTCTCCATTATCGTCATGATCATTGCAATCAACCCTATTGTTACTGAATGACTTATATGCAGGGATTATATGGAGCTTAAACATTGTTCATGTGTCATTATAACTGAGTCTATTAGTCCCCTCATCCATAGAAATCTCAGCTTTCATTTCGTGTAACATTTCACTTTCTTAATCTAGATCTTCTCTATTTCTCACAATCTCGATAGTTTCTAAATAGCACATCCCATAACTTGCATATAACATATTAAGTATTCCTATTATCATCATCATCTCCCTAGAGATTTAATCACGATCTTTTTAGCATCTTATCATAATCCTGTACACTACAAATCCTTATTTTTCAACTCCAAATTTTATCTTTGTTACAACATTAATCCAATAGCATCCATATTGCGTATCACTATCTTGCCCCTGTTCAATCATTCTAACCACCACTTTAATTCAAAATTTGTCCATCATATCGAGCAAGGCTAAATAACTATCGATGGTGACTCAAAGGGGTATATATATCGCTCTTTGATTGGCAAAGGGACTACTTATCTTGTAGTACATGCCAATTACTTTGGCAACAAAGAAACATCATGTCATCACTAAGGAGCCTATGGTAGTTGCTCGATAGTTGAGCCTAGGCAATGAACCCCATAAGCAATGTAGTTCTTGACTAAGCCCTTATCATTTATTCAAAATAGAAATCATAGTTATAGAAAGATTGTGTTGCAATTAAGATGGTGAGAAGGAAAATAATTTATGCTTTGGAAAGGTTAGATATTGCATTATGGCTTTGCTATTTGAAAAGAACCTATTAAGATGGTGAAACTGAAAATAATTTATGCTTTGGAGAGGTTAGATCTTGCATTATCTCAATTTGTGCACTATTAGACAAGGAGATGCGCCGGGGCGGGCACGATTTTTGCCGGCCGCATTCTCTTTTTTTTTGTGGGGGAGGTGGGGGGTCTGCCACGTGGCACGCGCCCCCCTCCTCTCCTTAACTAATAGTATAGATAATAGTATATATATATGCACACGCGCAGGCTAGTTTACGTTTTCTTGAAGCAGTACTGGATGCTTGTCGCGCCTCTCCTGGAGCGACAATGCACAAACCTGAGCTCCCCAAGCTAAGGTTTGCTTCTTCCATCCCAAGCAAAGCCATGCACCAATGGCGGTCGAAATGCCGCATTGGAGCCAGAGTTTTCGATTCGTCACCTTCTCACAGAAGCTTTGGATATTGCAGAATACCAGGAAAGAGCTCTTCGTCCGATGTGCAGATGACCGAGAGGTGGAGCAGCTTCGACGCGGGACGTTGGCATCGTGGTCGAGGTTTACAGGCAGAGGTTGCACCGGAAAAGCAACAAGAAGAAGAACAGGCAGCAGCAGCTTGTCCGGATGAGGCACATCTAGGACATTTTGGCAGAGCCTGCATGTTTGTACGCACGGCCATTGCCTTCCTTCTTTGCTGGAATAGTCACCATCACATCAAGCGCGTCGACGCCAGCTTGCAAGTCTTGAAGACCTATCATAAATCTCTTTTGTACGGTGACGTGCCTCTCGGTGGAAGAATTAGGACAGTTATCAGAAGAGGACACATTGGATACGTTTGGTACGTGGTACGTGGTCTCATCTCCTAGTTTCATCTGCTTGTAATGCGCGATCAAACAGACTGCTGCAAGATTGGAATTGTGACAAAGGTGGCTTCAATTAGAGCATATCTATCAAGGCTTTTTGAGATATAACTTGCTGAAGGTTCATTGAAGCTCTGCCTTCCTACGCTAGGCTATTACAATCACTTTAGAAGGCATGCCTCTTGATGAAACTGTCAAATCTCCGCCTGGTGGTGCCTGTTATGATGAAGCTTCTCCAATTCTCCTCTTTGGAGTGCTTCTACAATAGTTTGATGGTGCCCTAGCCTAGCTTACTTTTGAAGAGCTTGGTGTTGCTAACAGTCACAATGGTATTGCCTTTTTTGATATAATGTAATGAAGGTTTACTAAGCTTTGGCTTCATACGCCATGCTATTAGTCACTTCGGTTTTTCATGGCTTGGAAATGCCACCCAGCCCTCGCTGAGTGTGGATCAGTTGGTACCATAGTTTGCCTCCATGGCATTACCTAGTGGGTCTTCTGGTCATTTTGTTGTGTCCCAATTGACTGGTGGATAGGGCTTATGTGTCCCAGTGTCTCCATCTCCACTGGCGCTTTATAGAAACATTCATGTTCTAGTGCCTTCACATCAATCGGTACCCATTGGACATTGGTAGCCTATTTTTGCTTACCCACCTACCCCTTCTACTTATTCCCCTCCACCATCTCCTTCTTATGATGGTGTCCACATTTTGGCCACTTTTTCAGTGGGCGCCCACACAATGGTATGCCGCCCTAGACAGCTTATGCCCATAAATAGGCAGTCGCTTTATTCGTTCTTCACTACCCCACCACTCTTTAGTCATTCTTCACCCCTCTTCCTTTGCCATCGGAAATCCTTCCCTTCACCAGCCCCTTCCACTGCCCTCACACCCCTTTACGAGGACATTGTGGTTTGTGGCTCTTGGTTGCCTTCACCATTCCTCTTCTACTTCACACACCTTGTTCCATCATCAGGCCTTGCGTTTGGAGCATCTTTCACTTGGCCTCACCATCATTTGCTTGTTGGCGTCGGCACCCTCCTTCTTTAGGCTCCACGTTCACCTACATTTTTTAGATTGGACGTCTTCTCCTTGCTTGGCGTCATCATCTCCAGCTTGGTGTCAACATCCTAGCCTCTAGGGACAGTCTACATCACTGAGCATCAATGATATCGTCACTTGTCTATTATAGAGGTTGTTGGAACCTGCGTTTTTGCAGCCTGGCTCCTTCTCCATTACATAGCATCACTCGTTTGTCATAGGGGCTGTTGAGACTTGCGTTTTTGCAGTGTGGTTTCTCCTCCATCATATCTGGTGTCACTCTCTATCAATAGTGGCTGTTGGGACCTACGTTTTTGCAGCTCAGCTCATCCTCCATCATTTGGCGTCATCATTATTTACTTGGTGTCAGCATTGGGCTGCTGTTCGTGTGTTTAACAAGCCTGACACTTTGGGATTTGTGTTTTGCTTCCCAAGTCATTCCACGGCATCAAAGGACTACGATGTACTTCCTCGACAGTTAGTGATCGTCTTTTATAACTCTGATAGCATCAGAGGATTGTGGTCCACTTCCTCAGCAGAGCCATCTTTTACCTTCTAGTGATTACTTTAATAGCCCACTGACTAGAGGATTGGGTTTTGCTCCCTTCACTATGCTGATTTCCCATAGATATACTGCCACCTGATTTAGACGGGATAGTGCAATTATCTTTTGAGCTTTGGCTTTGCTGTATCAACTTTTTTTCTCATAGCATAGATTCAGTGCGTCATCATCGTGTTCTTGTGTTTCTTAGTTTTTGTTCTCTCTCAGTGTTTGCCCTACACACTTTGTGTTACTCCTTATAAACCCTACTGTCTCTTTACATTGTCGCTTATTTTGACATGGTATCAGAGCATACCTGTTTTTTTTTACATGGTATCATAGCACAGGAGCTCAGAGAGCTAAAGACTCTGTTCATTAGAGAAGGCAAAGACAGGTTGTGGGTTCGGCATTGCCTATTGATTTCCCTCTTCATTTCTGTTGCATCACTAGGAGACAGAGATATATTTCTCTTCGTCTTCCACTCACCCTTCCTTTTACAGGTTGACACTTCGGTGCTAGGACTTCTCCATAGATGGATGGACACACCATTGGGTGTCTCTCTTTTGGTATCACTAGAACCCCCACCGATACTTGTCACCATGGACCTTTGCTTTCTACCCTGCCGGAGTATATGAGTCTACCCCCAGGCACTTGTGCCACCTCTCCCTTTTGGGCCGCAAATTTTATTCTACACCAACTTTCAAATTTTTATGCTCAAGGCAATAAGATGCATTTGATGCGCACTAAGCCCTTTCGAGCAATAGGAGGATCGACTAGTACCACGGTCTCCTCGTGACCGTTGCAATGTGCTATGGAGGTTGCTTCTACTTCTTCTAGGGTTTTAGGAATGGCACCTCAACAACATAGGGTTATATAGTCCACTTTCTTGAGAGACAGTGATTGTTGGATACCATTCTCTCCGCAGTTTGCTCCTTCGAGAGACCGTGATTGTTCGACACCTTCTATTACTTTGGCTCGCAATTCACTCCACTGAGAGAGAGTGATTGTTGCCCACCCTTGGCTCAGCCTGAGCCTCTCTTTTTCCCACCCTCGACTACTCAGGTTTGAGAGGCCATCTTTGGGAGCTCTTTGATATCTTCGATACTGTAGATACCTTCTTCGGCCCAACCAACAGCACTTCCTTCATTATTAGATGATTTGGAGTCTGTGATCCATGAGTTTTTAGATTCCCTATCTTTTGTAGAGGGGGCTTCAGAGAGGGATGTACTCTCTTTGCCTTTAGATGGGGCTTTTACTTGTTCAAGTTTAGAGGGGTCCCTTGCACCTCTACCCTTTGGAGTGGGCACCTTCTCGTCCTGAAGTTCATCACCCTCCCTTTACTCTTCGGGGATGGTTGTCTTTGAGCAGTCATTTCTCCTATTGATACCTAAGCTCTTCAGAGACCACCTAGATCAGGGCCTTGGAGGTTTAGCCGTGACTTAGTGAGGAGGCCTTCGAATTCCTTCTAGCATGGAGTTATGGAGCTAGTGGCTTCTCTCTCGAGTTGGAGTCACGTTCTACAGTTCATCTCGTCTACTGTTCCTTACTACAAGTTACCTTTTAGGTGGAAATCTCGGATCTTTAGAATCCTCTACATCTTTTTCGTATCTCTCTTCGCTTCTCTTTGCTTCTCTTTCTTCATCTCTTTTTGGGCCTAAGAGGGGGTGTTGAGAAGCCACTTCTTCGGTTTACATACTTCATTTTGGGTTTCACACTAACAACCCTAAAAAGGGCTGGTGTCCACATTTTGGCCACTTTTTTAGTGGGCGCCTACACAATGGTACACCACTCTAGAAAGCATATGCCTATAGGTAGGTAGTCACTTCATTTATTTTTCACCACTCCACCACTCTTTAGTCATTTTTCACCCTCTTTCTCCATCAATCATTAGACACCCTTCCCTTCATGAGTCCCTTCCACTGCCTACACATCCCTTCAGGAGGACATTATGGTTTGTGGCTTCTGGTTACCTTCACCCTTTCTCTACTATTTCAAGCACCTTGTTCCATTATCAAGCCTTGTGTTTGGAGCATCTTTTACTTGGTGTCACCATCATTTGCTTGGTGTCAGCACCATTCTCCTTTAGGCTCCACCTTCACCTACTTTTTAGGTTGGAGGTCTTCTCCTTGCTTGGCGTCATCATCTTCAGCTTGGTGTCAATATCCTAGCCTCTGGCAGTAGTCTATATCACCGAGCATGAGTGATTTCATCACTTGTGTATTACAAGGGCTGCTATTACCCGTGTTTTCGCAGCTTGGCTCCTCCATCACATGGTGTCATAGGGGCTGTTGGGACCTGCGTTTTTGCAGCCAGGCTTCTCCTCCATCACTCGGCGCCGCTCGTCTATCTCACAGAGGCTGTTGGGACCTTTGTTTTTATAGCCCAGCTCATCCTCCATCATCTAGCGTCATCATTATCCACGTGGTGTCAGCATCTCAGCTGATCTCCTTGCATTTGACAACTTTGGCACCTTGGGGTCTGCGTTTTATTGCCCAAGTCATTCCCTGGCATTAGAGGATTACGGTTCGCTCCCTTGATAGTTGGTGATCATCTTTCATATTTCTGACAACATCAGAGGATTGTGGTCCGCTCCCTCAATAGTTGTTCTTTACCTTCTAGTGATTACTTCGATAGCCCATTGCTCGGAGGACTGCTTTTCGCTCCCTTCATTGTGCAGATTTCCCATAGGTGTTGCCGCGTGATTCAGATAAGACAGTGTAGTTATCTTTTGAGCTTCGGCTCCGCCGTATTAGCTTTTCTTGTCATAGTATGTCCACTTAAGCACACCATTAGAGAATGGGGTCAAGGAGTGACCCAATGGGACCATGATGGAGATGGTTCATTCAATGTTGGAGTATTCAGGACTCTCTTAGACCCTTTGGGGGACTAGGAGTTTGATATGAAAGATTTGGGCATCCTCCATTTCTTCCACAGATTCGAGATCTATTAGTTGACTCATGGTATTTTTATTTCTTAGCATAGATACATATGTGAGCTTCTCTCGGAGTTTGGTATGCACACATGTAAGCCCATTTCATGCCCCATGGACCTAGAGTATAAGTTGCTATTATAGGTGATCCCCTTCTAGATGCTATCCATTATAGGTGCCTTGTTGGCTCTCTCCCTTGCTCATTCATATACAACTGGATATTTAATCTTTCATGGAGACACCTTTGCAAGCTCACTAGTGGGCTGTATGTTAAGAAGACTGCTAGGGTTTGCACTGAGGACACACAGAGTGTATGACCATGACAGAAACACAAAGACACAGACACAGAGGGAAAAACTCAATCCCTAAACGCAAAACTTAAAACTCAAACACAAAAACTCAAACACAAACAGAAGAAGGGAGAGAGAGAACACAACTCTGAAGTGAATGAATGCTGTAAATGAATATAAGAGTGTACAGTGTGCTCAAGGGCAGAGCAATGTCGGAGTGTGACGTCCACCGAAGATGGATCCCAAGTCAGTGACCACCACTGGGAGTGTAGGAGTATTGAATAGTGAATGGTAGCAGGCTGGTCACCAAAATGGAGCAGTCTGGAGGCTGGAAATTGGTAAACGCAGCAGTGCACCACTGATCGGGGGTTGGAATTTGTGCACAGTCTGCTGTAAACAATAGATTGAAATAGCAGACTGAAACAGTGTCTGAGAGTGTCAGGGCCTGCAATGCTGAAAACGCAGGCTGGTTGACCCTGGAGATGATGGACAGCAGGCTGAACAGCAGTCTGGGACAGTTTGGAGCAGTCGCCAGCAGTGGAGAGCTATCGCCTACAGCAATGGACAAGCTGAAGATGATGTGGCTGCAGTCGATGATGGCTGGACAATAGATGGAGGTAGGCTGCAGGCTGGAAACTGGGCGCCAACAACAGCAGAGGGTGTGTGGGCTGGTGCAACTTGCAAACAAGGATGATGGCTGAATGGGGGCAGCCTGTCTATTTATAGATGTGGAAGGGTGCCCACAAAATTAGGGTTTCCACTAAACTTTCTCGTACCGCTCCTTGTTTTAGGGTTTCTATTGAACTCTCTCGAACCACTCCCCGTTTTAGGGTTTTACTCTAAAAGAGCATTTTTAGTGTGTTTTGGGGCTGTTTAAGAGGCTAATCAGCAAGTAATGTATATTTTAGCTCAACACCCCCTCTCAGGCCCAAAACTGAGCCGAAAGGTTAGGCTAGCCATGGTGATGTTTATGTACCCCAAGGCATCCCATCCCAAAGCAGCCAAGGCATCGGACAAAGGATGCACGTCGGCTGCCCAGTGGCCTACCAAGATTACAGAGGCGATGGTTATCTTACCAAGGGAATCCAAGTAGTCACCCCAGAGAGGACAGGGTTTCGGACAAACGGTGCACGTCGGCTACCCAGTGGCCTACCAAGCCCTACAAAGGCAGATGGAACTACATGGAACTTTTGTTTTTGTTTTTTTTGTTTTTTTTTTGAACAAGTGTAGCAAATTTTATGGGATGCAGCCGATTGAGTAATAGTGACCCAGAAGACGGGAGTAGGGAGGATACACCCAACACAACACAAAACAGTACAAGCTAACCCATCCACTCAGGGTGTCGATGACGAGGAAAAGTAGGTGATGAGGTATCCATGTGATGAAGAAGGATGGTGGTGTGGTAACAACAGCCGCTGGTGGAAACAGCTTAGGATCCGCTCAAGTGGTGCTCTGCACAATGAGATGCAAAGTATGCTACATGCTGAAGAATGCTAATGCAGTAGGTGCCACTTGGACAGTGTCCCTCATGGGGAAATTGTTCACTTGCCTAAGCGCCCTAATACAAAGATGATGAAGTCATGCAATGCAAAGGGTAAGGTACAAAATGGGGAAGAAGCCGATGTCGAAGACAAAGTGCCGAAGCTTGTAGAATACCAAGAAGGGCAGTAACCCCCTCTTAACTTGGATGTAGATGCCGAAGAAGGAAGAGGAGCTTGATGTCGGTCTTCGTATGGTGCCGAGAACCATAAGGAATGAAAGAAGAGGAAGTGGATGAAGCACCCGCTAGAAGAGCAAGGTAGAAGTCACCGCCATGATAGCATCGAGAGAGATGCTGCACGATCTGCCTCGGGAGGGGAAACCGCCATGTTGGAAAAAGAGCAAGTACTCCTAGGATGATGAAACCATGAAAGGAACGGTGCGCATCCCCACGTCTCTAGCCCAGGTAGGACCAAAGCAATCTGCAAGTTAGCCCTATACTGAAAGAAAAAACCTTGCAAAAGAGATGTGAATCTGCAAACACAGAGGTTAGTGGTGAGATGCTCCAGAGTAAAACATAACAGAAAGAAAATCTAACTCAAAAGAAATGCAATGAATGTGTATGTGTGAGTAAATGCAGCGGAAGACAAAAAAAATGAAAAAACTAAGGATAATGAATCCTATGGGCCTAACTCTAAGAGTCAAAAAATGAATGCTAGATTGACCTAGGGTATCCGAAAGGACCTAGAGACATGCTAGTCTAAGAAGGTGGCCACCATTGCATATGTCCAGTAGTAGGGCACTGCCAAGGGAACACCTGACGAGGTGGGGTGGAAGGTGAGATAGATGCATGGAGTGCAACGAGATTGGAACCTGCAGACCAATCAACCAATCCTTCAGGAGTAGACAAGGATGGCCGCTGAGGCTGTCCGGGTGCCACATGTCCAGGAGTCACTATGGGGGCTGGAGGAGCAGATGGGGCAGCAGCGGAAGGTGTAGCCCCACTGGACTGTGAAGTCGCAGTGGTCTGTTGAGGCTTTTTAGGTGGAAGACCTTGGGCCTTGGGGCGACACTCCTCGTCCACATGGCCTGCTCTCTGGCAGTGTGTGCAAAACCGTTTTTTCTTAGGGAGTTGCTGCCAGATAGGTCTTGATTCTTTGGTTCTATCGGAGGAAGAGGAGTCACCCTTTGATTGGCTTGCCTTCGCATCTAGCGAGTTCTTGCCACTGGTGGTTTTCCCTCCCGAAGAAGAAGCAACCAACCCTCTCTGCTCTGAATAAGGCTGTGATGAGGATTTCTTGTGGACTTGATCATGCACCCTTGGGTAACACAAGAACTGGCACTCAAACTCGTAGAAGGTTGGCAATTGAGGTTGGAAGATGATGTGTTGAATGAAATTGAAGTATTTTGCGGGCAACTTATTCAAGAAGAATGTAACCTGATCATCATCTGACTTTGGAGAGCCAGTAGTGGTGAACTCGGTAAGTAATTGCCTATAGTTAGCCAGGTTGACTTTCAGATCATCCCCTTCCTTAAGAGAGGACTCTTGAAGCTCAAAGTTGAGATTGATGCACTGAGTACGATCACGAGCCGCATAGCGGTCGAGAAGGTGACTCCAACTCTCTGACGCGAGCGGGAAGTGCTGCAACTGAGAGTGAAACTCGGGAAGCAATCCCTGCATCAGCTCAACATTGGCTGTAGCATTGTGGATTCTCCATTGACGGATGTAGTCAGGGTGACTAGTTGAGGGTTCGGCATAGGCTCTAGACCAATGATGAGGTCCCAAAGATCCTGAGACTTAAGCACTTGTTGCATGAAATTCGACCAAGTAGTGAAATTTGACTTGTTAAAATGTGTCTTATCCGTGAAGGCATTCTTGGCCGTTGCAACAGGAGTGGTAGTGCTCGGAGATGGATAGTGTGAAAAAGTGTAGTGGGGGTAGGATGGGGGAGTGAAGTACACTTGGGAATGGGTCCCAGAGTGCCCACCAGGCATGCGGGTAGTGTGCAAGGTGGATCCATAGGTAGGGATGGGCTGACTAGGCATGGGCATGGTAGCCACATGAGAAACCCAAGGAGGTGGGATGGGAATACGGGGAGCAGAAGTTGGGAATCCTTGCGTAAGTGTAACCCAAGGAGAGTGTGAAGACGCACCATAAGCTGAGGATGGAAACCCCTTCGTATGAGTGGTCATGGGAGATCTAAAGCTGGGGATAGTGAGGGGGATGCCCATCACAGTCGACCCAGGAGTGATGGGTGTGCTCATTTGCTGAAAGGTGAGAGGCATTGTGTTAAAGGGTGGCATTCCCCCTAACAAAGTACCATGGTGCAAAGAGGTAGAGAATGGGGTGGAGATGGAAAAAGTGCTAGGAGTGGAGATGGTAGATCCGACCCCTAGGGTGTGTGATGTAGATGTGGAGTATAATCCAAGATTTTGGAAAGATGATGAGAGATGATCAAGGTGTGATATAGAAGAGGGTGGGATGGGAGGGAAGTGAGAAGTGTGTGTAATATGCTCAAATGAAACAGAAGCTGTAGATGTACTTGAACTTTGTCTGCTTCGTGAGCACCCCCCCCCCCTATTGAAGTTCACATACACAAAGCCATCTGGATCCTGTACCTCAAAAGAAGAAACATGCGAGGGTTTTGATTCATGCAACACAAAAGAATTGTACAAACCTGACATTGGACTTGGTGGAGATGATAAAGATGGATCGCCAGACGTTCCGAATGCCGTATGTCCTCCATGATTGGAGAGGTGGCCAGCCTCACCAACCGGTCCGAATGTGGTAGTAAAACTGGTAGGAGGGGTGTAAACATCACCATACTTGTTGTGATAGTATTCCTCAAAGTTCTCCTTTGTCATTGCTAGTGAAATCTGGTGAAGGTGGAGTGTCGTCCTCCTCACCGAGTCCATGATGCCGTCTTAGGGCCTCCAATGATGGAGAAGCCTGATAAGACATCATAGGAACTAGAGAAGAAGGTGTTTGGGACATTGTGATTCTGTTACGAGTTGTATTGTGTGCCTCGCACAAAGACTAGCTCTCAACAATATCTGCAAGATACTCTTTACAAGAGCACTGGCTCTGATACCATGTTAAGAAGAGTGCTAGGGTTTGCACTGAGGACACACAGAGTGTACGACCACGACAGAAACACAAAGACACAGACACAGACACAGAGGGCAAAACTCAAACCCTAAACACAAAACTCAAAACTCAAACCCTATACGCAAAACTCAAAACTCAAACATAACAGAAGAAGGGAGAGAGAGAGAACACAACTTTGAAGTGAATGAATGCTGTAAATGAATGTAAGAGTGTACAGTGTGCTCAAGGGCAGAGCAATGTCGGAGTGCGACGTCCACCAAAGACGGATCCCAAGTCTGTGACCACCAGTCGGAGTGTAGGAGTGCTGAATAGTGAATGGCAGCAGGCTGGTCACCAAAACGGAGCAGTCTGGAGGCTGGAAATTGGTAAACGCAGCAGTGCACCACCGATCGGGGGCTGGAGTCTGCTGTAAACAGCAGGCTGAAACAGTGTCAGAGAGTGTCAGGGCCTGCAATGCTGAAAACGTAGGCTGGCTGACCCTGGAGATGATGGACAATAGGCTGAACAGCAGTCGGGGATAGTTTGGAGCAGTCGCCAGCAGTTGAGAGTTGTTGCCTACAGCAATGGATAGGCTGAAGATGATGTGGCTGCAGTCGATGATGGCTGGACAGCAAATGGAGGCGGGCTGCAGGCTGGAAACTGAGCGCCAACAGCAGCAAAGGGTGTGTGGGCTGGTGTAACTTGCAAACAAGGATGATGGCTGAATGGGGGCAGCCTATCTATTTATAGATGTGGAAGGGTGTCCCAAAAACTAGGGTTTCCACTAAACTTTCTCGTACCGCTCCCCGTTTTAGGGTTTCCACTGAACTCTCTCGAACCGCTCCCTGTTTTAGGGTTTTACTCTAAAAGAGCATTTTTAGTGTGTTTTGGGACTGTTTAAGAGGCTAATCAGCAAGTAATGCATATTATAGCTCAACACTACATTGTGTCTTGGTGAGGACTCATCAATAGAGTTGTCATCCTTCTACTTTGTCCATGCTTGCTACTTCCACAGTATTGCTATGCCTTGTAGTCCTTTCGGAGATGTCCCTTCTTGCCACAATAATAGCAATGAGAAGACTCCTCCTTTGCCGCCTCCTCTTTTCTTCTTCTTCTACTTTAGCTTCTCCTTTTTTTTTTTTCTTCTTCTTCTTCTGCTGCTGCTGCTCATCCTCCTCCTCCTCCTTCTCTTGTGCTTCTTCTTTCTCTGCATCTTCCGTAATGTCACCCCTCTCCAAAGCTGGAACATTTAGAGTACCTAGAGACAACATTCTCATTGAAACCTAGATCTAAACACAAGTCTCCAATAGAGCACTTGTAGATGAGTAAACAATGTCTGAATATTGTTTGTCGGTAGTAGGAGTTGGAGGAGCCATGATGAGGTAGATACAAAGAAGATAAATAGAGGCAAGGGATGCAGGGATAGATGTTACCAAGAATACAAACTCACAACAGTTGCAAGAGTTCAAGCAGAACACAGAGTGTGATGTACGGAAATGTGGCAACCAAATACACAAGAACCCTTTCCAAATCTAGGCGACGAATCATAGAAGCTGATTAGAGAATACTGATTGCTGCACGGAGAGATAAAACAGGAAAGGACTGACCAAAACACAACCAAGGAAAGAGAAGAAATACAATTTGCAGCCCAAAGAAAACAGTCATGCAGCCCAGAAGATTGTTGCCTATCCCTGCAGTTGCCTACCAGTCTAGGAGTCGCCCAAGGAAGCAGAGAGAGGACAGTCTGAAAACTCAGATTGCTCCAGCCAAAATGCAGGTTGAGCAGGGCGGAAACAGGCCATTTCAGCACAAAATAAGGTCGTCCATGCTGTAGATCAGTCACAGCAAATCAGGAGAGGTCCAATCAGCAGTAGGCAGTGTAAAATGCAGACCTGCAGCAGAAGAAATCACCACCACTGGACCTAACATGAATGCCGGATATCATGTTAGAGGTGGGTGCAGCAATGGAAGTGTGTATATCTGCTGTAATATACTGCACAATACAAGAGAGGATCAAAGAGAAACACTGCAAAGAGAGCTCACATGAAAAGAGATACTCGGGAAATGGATCCATATCTCGAACAAAACGTACTGTAGAAGTATATAAAATGAATGAGACAGACTGGAGGAGGGAGCCATTAGTCCTGTATATAGGACAAGAGCATGAACTGGTTGGCCAGCATCTAGGACCATAAATGCATCAGTTAAACCATGACCAGGAGGCCATAAACTAGTGAAACAAATACAATGACTGCATCATGAAGGAAAAGGAATGTGCCCAGCCCACTAGGACATGCACAAACTCACACATGAACAAACGATATCCGCTAATTGGAGGTGGATTTGGAGTCCCTTTGAGGGCAATGGGCACTAGATACATTGTGAGAGAGGTGCTTTGTCTACCAATAAAGCTTGGTGGCTGGTCTTTATTTGGGTTGGGGGGGTAAATGATTCCCTTTAGTTGCAAAGGTGACTACCTGGGTTCAGGGGCTGTAGGCAAGAGATTTGAGCTCCAGACCTAGGTATGCCTATTGTAAGATTGATAACAAGGTCTCCAGAGGGCCATATAATGCCATCTAATGGGAGGGGAGAGTGGGAAGTGCCCAAATGCAAGGAAAGGGGAAGCCTACAATATGAGAGTAAACAAGCTAGAAGGGGAATGCAAGGGAAGGGGGAGGCCAGAAGAAGAGAGTAAATGGATGAAAACTAGCTAGAAGGAAAAGATTGAGCTAAGAGGTGAAGAGGCAGGCAGGGGGAAGGATGGGCTGGTGAGAGAGACGAAAGACTGATGGGCTAAGGGGATTCAAGAGGAGGTTCAAGGCAAGAATTAGAAGGCTGGTGGTGGCCTGAGAAAAACGGGTTGGGCATGGAGGGGGACAGGGGAAATAGAAATCAGTTGGGAGGAGGCTGGTGAAACTATCAATGACCAGGGCATGTCTTTTGTGAAGAAATTGCTTTTCCCAACTTGTAGAGTCTGCAAATATGTTAAATTTTATTCATTTGGTGTTTCAAGATAACCATGCAGATGGCTTAATTTAGGACTTGTTTATGTCACAGTAAATTGAGACAAATAGGTTTTGAATTTGCCCTTGTTTTGATTCCGGTTTTGTAGCTGGAGTTGAACCTCTCTTTACTCTCAGGCGTTTTATATGTGTACTCTACGTAAGTATTTCCTTATGACACAAGTTCCCAGTATTATCATCAATTGTGTGCACAATTTATGTGAATAATCTAGATAAAACTAGGTCTGCAACCTACCTTAATGTTGCTCTATGATTTGTTTGGTAGGATGTAGATCTTCTTGAAGTTGACTTTGTGATATGATTTTTTTTTTCATGCAGCATATTTGCATATTAAAGTAAGTTATTTATAACCCTTAACCAGAATAAAGGCTAGAATCTTTTATCACCTTGCAACCAACTTTTGAACCAGAATACAAATTTTCAAGGCAATACCCAACTTTTTCCCTAGGGCTTCCAGGCAAACTGACTACCCACTGAGCAAAACTGGTAAAATGATAGCAGGGTTCACCTTGACCCATGCTATAGACTGGAAATCTACCTGATTCCTTGAATCCCAGATTCTCTGTATCATTGCATCTCTGCTGCCAGAGTTCAAACAAATCCATTGTACATTTCCCCAGAAGTGCTTGCCTACCAATTCTGAACCTTCTTTCATAGCATTGCCGCACATTTGCAGGCCCAAAAGAGGTGGAAGGAATCCTTGTGCTGCATTTTCCATAATGGATGGTGGTTGGGGGCAGCCTCTTAGATCATGTATCTCTGGTGGGAACTTTTACGGCTTACCATAATCAACCTCCAGTGAAGAACATTAATTCTGCCAAAACAGGTAGCTTCATGTAGCAAGATCAATGCTCTTACACTTTCCAACAGCAAGAAATGTGTTTAACTTAGCCCAATAGTTGGCTTTACAAAACCAAACCATTTGCTTCCCTGTATGAAACTTCCTCATGTTGTCAATTGGGAATTGATGGAAGCTAGATAATTAATGAAGTTTAAAATTTAGCTCAGCTATTGGAGAAGTGGGTTCAAGTGTCTTGTTCTAGCATCAGGCCTTGTGTTTGGAGCATCTTCTACTTGGCATCACCATCCTCTGCTTGGCGTTAGCACCCTTCTCCTTCAAGCTCCACCTTCACCTGCGTTTTTTAGTTTGGAGGTCTTCTCTTTACTTGGTGTTATCATCTTCGACTTGGTGTTAGCATCCTAGCCTTTGGTGGCAGTCTACACTACCTAGTGTTAGTGATTTCATCATTCGTTTGTCACAGCGACTGCTAGGACCTGTGTTTGCAGCCTGGCTTCTCCTCCATCACTTGGAGTCCCTCATTTGTTAGAGAGGCTGCTGCCTGCTTGGATCCGTGCTTTTGTAGCCTGGCTCATCTTTCATCATTTGGCGTCATCATTATCCATCTAGTGTCATCTTATCCACCTGGCATCAATATCTGGGCTGCTCTTCCTGCGTTTGACAGCTCGAACACTGTGGGATTTGCGTTTTGCTGCCTAGGTCACTCCCCATTATCAGAGGACTGTGGTTCGCTCCCTCAGCTGCTGGTGATCATCTTCCACATCTCCAGCGGCATCAGAGGACTGCGGTCTGCTTCCTCGTTAGTTGTCCTTCATCTTCCAGTGATTACTTCGATAGCCCATTGCTTGGAGGATTGTGTTTCGCTCCATTCATTGTGCAGATTTCCCACAGGTGCTGCTGCTTGATTCAGAGAGGACAAGGCAGTCATCTTTTGAGCTTTGGCTATGCTGTATCAGCTTTTCTTCTCATAGCTTGATTCAGTGCATATCACCACGTTCTTGTGTTTTGGAGTTTCTCTTCTCTCTCAGTGTTTGCCACACTTTGTGTTACTCCCCGCAAACCCTATTGTCTATTTGCATTGTCACTTATTTTGACATAGTATCTAAGCATACTTGTTATTTTGACACCTTCCAACAAATAATTCCTTTTTGTTGGATCTTAAATGAATCTTAAACTAAAGTGAGAGATCAAGGATCACCCCCGCCCTCAGCCTTGTGCCAGTCCACTTGCTTCAAAATGTCTTCCCATGAGTTGACAATTACATTAATAGTATCAGATTCCTATATTTTTGAGGGTTTGAGACTCAGTCTGTCCAACCAACATAAACCAGCCAATATTCCCTTTTAAAGGAGGCCTTAGCTATCCAGTATTTAAGTAAGGCTGCCCATGGCTGCTCACAATAATCTTTAGGATCTAACACATTGGATTTTTGAGCCCCGCAGAACAGGCTAGTGATATTCAGACCGCCAGATTTGTTAGATACGAATTTCTTCCAGCCTATGGCATGCCAAGATTGATGGTTGGCCCTACTCCTCAAGTATTCCATTAACAGTTTCTCCATCTTGGCCTAAGCTCATTCGCAAAAGGGGACACAAAAGCTGTGAGAGATTGCAACACATGCTTTGGGACCACCACTTTTCCAGACAATGCTAAGCTTGCATTAGACCAACAAGTGATGTTGCCTTTGATTCTCTGCATCAACCAATCAAACCTTTGTTTAAGGGTGACCCTGCAGCCAATAGGATACTTAATACACCTTACAATGTGCCCCAAATGTATCATCTTGACAGTACCCAGAATATTCTTTAACTGTGTGTCTCAATACCTCAATCTTCTCCCTATTGACATTAGAACCAGAAACATCACATAATTACTCATAAAATTGGGAAAGATATCAATAGTTGCCTCATCCTCCTTGATAATATTTGATTTTCATCAGCAAACATCTGCTCTGCAAACAAGAAACCACCCAGGAAATGCATTAGGTTGGGAAGCCTTGAAAGAGGGTACACTGCAGATAGCAGAAGCATGAAGGCAAAAAAAAAGAAAAAAAGTATGCGCTTAATTTAGAAAAAAAAGAGAATTATCTCAAGGGAAGGTATTATCGGGAAGGGAACTTGAGTGTGGTGTGGAGGGGCTGGCTAATCAATCACAAGGTTCCCAAGACAAACTCTTAGGAAGTTCATACCCTTCATTTGACAAGTTGCACCTTTATCAACTTGTCAACCTCCTCATCTTGTCCTCCATCCTAGGACCATGAGGAAAAAAATGGAGAGATGTTTGTTTTTCACAAATGGCCCTCTTTTTAGTTGTTTGGGTAATAAACACCTAATTACACGATGTTCATGTTGATAGATATAGCAGAAAGATGAGAGTCATGGTGGATGAGAGCTAATGGACCTTCTCTTAGTTAGAAGAGCAAAACAAGCAGTGGAATGATAAATGGCACAAGATCAATGAAGGAGACAATGTACAATATGGGAGTAGGAATCCACTACGAGAATCAAGAGTACAATGGTTAAATGCCACCTCACACACTCCACATGCTTCCTCTCTACCCCTGAAGAATATGCAAGTACATGAACGAATGCTATGGCCACGTCCCCTCCTTTTATAGACAAAAATAAAGGAGTTGTCCTATGACAAAATAGGATGGCCAATAATCAAATAAACAACAAGAGGGTGCCCGTACATTAGGGTGTGGATATCTGTGGACCTGTGGTTAACACCCTCTTTTAGAGCACATGTGAACAAGCAAAGAACAGAAGCACCTAGGATGCACCACACATACTCCAGCAGTGTGCATGCCGCTAGATGTGCCTTGATGGGAAAGCACTTGGAAGGAGGAGTCCAAATGCCATAATCTCTCTTTGAAAGAAAAGAAGTCAAGCCAGGTATCTTGCACCTCTATAGCCACACAAGCTCCATAGATACAAGCTGAGCATAAAACAACTGCAAAAACAGGAAAAGGAGGTTGATTGCAGTCAACAAATGGTGTCAAAAGCCTGAAAATGTTGTTGCCCAGCCTGCATATGTAGTAAATGCATGAAACACAGCAGCTGTACAGCAAAACACAGACTGGTCAGGCATTAAATGCAGAAAACCAGCAATAAAATAATACAAAACAGGAAAATGCAGGCAGCTGAGCATAAAATGCAGACTGCAGCAGGTAATAATCAGGCTGTTTTGTTGTAGACAGGTGTCACTAGGCTCTGAAATCAGGTGGCAGCAATCATCGATGATCAACAACAGCAGAAAACAGCACTCCAGGTGGTGTGGTGATGGAAGCATAGAAGACTACTGTAGTAGACTACATAACACAATAGAGAAGGGAGAGGAAAGAGAAAACACAAGAATAGAGAAACAGTGCAAAGAGAGAAATCAGAGATATGCTCAAGAGATGGAATCCATACGCCAAACATGCAATAGTCATGTACAACATTTATTCACCAGCTGTGTGGGCATTGGCATTGACTCCCTCTCTCCAATAGGACTTGCTCTAGAGGACTGCAAGTGATGAATGAATGTGGAGGACAAAGCCCAACAATTAAAAGGCAAAAATATGCCAGGTTGGCCAATAATAAAATAATCATAAAATGATGGTCGGCCATAAGATAGTGGTATAAAACCACAAAAATAGGCACCATAAAAATGCCCAAAATAATCTCTTGTGCTCAACCCACAAATATATACATAGACTCACTCATGAGCTAACTAATGTGCTAACAATATCTACTCTCATCTAAAGACAATATCACTTTGTATTATCTAATGGTATCATCTCCTTTGTCTCATCCTCATCCAGGATATTTTTAGTAGTACTTGCGTTAATATCAATAGAGGTTCAAGGAAGAGGAGGCATCATCAATTTGAGAAACCAATGGAATTGCAAAGGACATTTGTGAGCCTAATATAGAAGTAGAAGTAGCTTCTCATTGAACTCAAGCTTCCCTTGCTCTAGATGACAGGAAGTGGTAAGATCGTGTCCGATTTGCAAGTGCGGCCATCTCCTTATGAAGCATATTGTAGATGTCTATGTCCTTCTCTAGAATGTTGGGAATATCCTTGATCTTCTCTATATCAACCTTGTCCATGTTCACTTGCTTTGGCTCCAGATTGTAAGTTGAGTAGAAAAATTCTTGCCCATCACGTCGCGTAAGCTATCCTTGCCCCCGATTGATCCGTCGCACCACCCCCGCCTAATCCATCGTGCCCGCCCCACCTGTTTCCTCCTTGTCGCCATTGCCAGCTGCCTCCCTTGTTTGCGGCCCGTTGCCCAGTGGCACCTGTCCTGTCCATCGCTCCCTGCCTGTGTCCCCACCTACCGCTTGTCGCACTCGCCCTGCCCGTTGCCCTCGCCTACGGCTCAGTGGCGCACCTGCCTTGCCAACTTTAGCCCTGGACACACGATCTTGTCGAATCCGTGACTTGATCTATAGGAAGGAGGAGATGAAGACGTAGATTGAGCAGCTCTGGATTAGGGAGTGGGACAGGAGGGACAGGATCGCAGAGAAGCTTGCAGAGGTCCTAGCCGAGTTGAGCAAGATCTGCCAGGAGGCAGCCCTACAGGCTAGGCAGCAGAGCTGGGAGGAGGAGAGAGCACTCCGACGAGACCTAGCAGCCACAGAGAGACTTCTCCAGGAGGCTCCAGGGGACCCCACTCCATGCATAGGAGGTGTGCGCACGGGCAGCCCTTGTCGGCCTCGAGGACAGGGGCTCGGAGTTTTCCTTTCGTACCTTAGTAACTTTTTGGGCACGGAAGGGGGACACGATGTGCAGGGAGTTTTTCCATGTGCATTAGGCTCGCACTTCAGGAGATCAGATTCGCAGCCTCGTGGATCATGTGGGAGAATTCGCTCTAGCCCAGATGAGGTGATGGAGATTTGCCACAGACTACTACAGACACCTTTTACAACAAGAGGCAGTCTCTATCAAAGGACAAGGTTGTAAACAGCAGGTTTGGGACCACATCCCATCCCTTGTCTCAAAGGAGATGGGTTGCTTCCTCGACCCCTTCACAGAGAAGGAATTAGAGGAGGCTTTCCATGCACAGGACGGGCAGAAATGCCTGGGAGAGGATAGTCTTTCTAAGGCCTTCTTCGCTACCTACTGGGAGGTGGTGAAGGACCTCCTATTGCTGGCATTTCAGGAGATTTTCAGCTTAGGACGGATGCCAGGGAGTCTATCGGCAGGTCTTATGAGTCTCCTCCTCAAAGGGGGAGACTGATTGGAGCTATCCTAGTGGAGATCGATCACCCTGTTGTCAGTAGCCTGTAAGGCACTGGCTAAGATGATCAATAGGCGACTCCGCCCTGTGCTTCCAGACATCATTCATGACACACAGGCAGTTTTTGTCCAAGAAAGGAGCATCCTAGACAATGTCTTTACCTTCTTCGAGGTGACTGAGTGGCCCCAACACAGTGGTCAGGGGTTGGTTGTACTTCTCCTGGACTTCGAGAAAGCCTACGACAGGGTTGACTAGGACTTCTTAGAGGGCACCATGGTGAGGTTGGGCTTTCCCCAGGCATGGATCCGTAGGGTCTTTGCACTTTACAGATCGGCTACTAGCAGGGTTCTCATAGGTGGTAGGAGGGGGGAGGAGTTTCGGCTGGAGAGATTGGTCCGACAGGGTTGTCCTTTGGCCTTGTATTTGTTTCTACTCTTTGCAGAGGCGATGTTCTACTTCCTCCGGTCACGTGTGAGTGGGCTACGTGGCCTTCGACTTTCAGTGAGGGAGGAGACGGAGCTGCTAGATTTAGAGTATGTAGATGATACCGCACTATATATAGAGGACGATGAGCTGATGCTGAAGAGAGTGAGACTAGCTTTGGAGGTGTTTTGCACTGCAACGGGAGTGAAAATCAAGTGGCAAAAGTCAGTTGGTTTTCTTACGGACCCGGACTCTAGCACGGAGTGGGGCGCCCACTTGGGATTCAGATGGGTGTGCAAAGGGTAGACCATTTGATACCTGGGGTTTCAGGTGGGACTCGACATTACTCCGGCCTAGTAGTTCCTTCCCGTAATCCACTCTATCAGGCGGAAGCTGACCTATTGGAGTACTGCCGGCCCTTCCTTAGCAGGCCGAGCCGTGGTGGTCAACTAGGTCCTCCTAGCGATGGCATGGTATATCGCCTTGTGCTGGTGTTTTTCCCGGTCTTGTGTAGCTCAACTTTGTCGCCTAGTGCAGAATTTTCTCTAGGCCGGTTCAGATGGTTCCAGGGATTCTAGGGCCAAGGTGGCATGGGCGACCGTCATCCAACATCAGTTTGAGGAAGGGCATTGGGATCATAGACCCAAAGTTCTAGAGCTTGGCCCTATTGGGCAAGTTACTAGTCCGTGGGCTCACGCGAGGAGGGCAAACCTGGAAGGTCCTACTGTAGGAGGGTCGAGTGCAGGTCGAGGCTTGGTGGTGATTGGAGGCCATCCTTGAGATGGATCTTCATAGCGGCTCAGATCGCGCCCCATAGATCCTCCTTTCTCTGCAACCTACTTTGTGTGTGGCAGGGCCTCCGTAAGGCCCTAATTCAAAGCCCTCCAGGATGCTAGGAGGAGATAGACCGCCAACTGGTGGTTTGGAACCCCCGGGTTAGAGATAGGGACGGGATACTGATTGGCGAGTGTCCCCCATATCCAGTGGGCTGGCTGGGAGACCGGCCCCGCTCGCACTATCAAGACATAGCGGGAGGCGTACAAGATGGTGGACCAAGAGGTATTGCAGCAGGCATCAGGGTGTTAGAGAGGAGCGGATTTGAGGAGAAAGGAGATTGATGTAGCGATCCGAGAGCCAGTAGAGCGTGGCGAGGTATGGGCCTCTAGATTTTCACCGACAAGTATCCCGCTACAGGTGATAGGCAGAGTAGGTGGCGCCCCCTATGGGATTTTCTTCACCGTGTAGGAGGGGGGGTGTTTGGTCCTTGACAGAGGGGAGCAGGATGAGGAGATCATTGTTCTTGGAGGAGGATTCGTGTAGTTAGTCTTCAGGGGAAGACCTGGTGTCTGGACCCTTATGCGTTTTGGGAGGAGTTCTGGGAGTGGCGTCTCTGGATATGGGAGAGCAAGCCACTTGATGAGCTGGAGTGGGACCCTGGAGAGTGGCTATGGTCGGTCACTGCGGTTGCCAAGAAGCCACTGAGGTTACAACTCTTGCTCGCAGCCACCATAGCTCCCTCTTGGCCTCTTTCAAGTTTCTATTGGTCTCAATTATCACTTCTGCTTCCTTGGACTAAAGAAGTCCCTTTTGGAACTTGTTTAGCTTGTTAGGTTTATGTTGTGGAAAAAGAAAGGGAATCGATTGGGTGAGGTTTGGATTTTGTGGCAGCATGTGACTACGCTTAAACGAATGGGGGGAGCAGCCTTATTGGATGTTTATTTGCATATGAAAGCCTTGAGGTTGGCCCTTTTGCAGGCGTTATGTGTACAGAGTCATCCTTGGTCGGACATTGCAGAATTTTTCATTGAAAAGACTGGCTTTTCTCATGGTAGTACGGTTATTCATGCCTCCTGGTGGCATGTGCTCAACTCCTCGAGGCCAATTAAGACCACCCAGTTTTTTCTCCTTTCTCATTTGATTGCATCCTGGCAGGAGCTCTTACGTTTTTTAGTTTGGCGCCCTCCTGAGATTCGCAAGGAGGCGAATTCACTGCAAGGAGAGGTCTTAGCCTTCTCCAGGTTGTTGGATTGACCGGACAAAGATTTGCATAGACTCAAGTTTAATCGGATGGCTCGTTTGGGGTTGCAGACTGTTTTTGATGGTGCTATTCCTGGGCAGCCTCATCTTTACTCTTTTCAGCGTATTCGTCAACATTTACAGGTACCCCGTGGATATTGTGATATCTGGCCATCCATATAGGTCAATCTTTAAAGGTTTTCTCCTTTACCAATGCTACAACCATTGTATCCATGGCGTGACTGGAAGTTTGTGATTCCGGATGATTTCGAGAAGAGGTCTGCTAACCAGATGTACTATCAGATGGTGGAGGCCAAGAGATAGGTCATTATAAAGGTGAATAAATTATGGCATATTCGGGACGACAAAAAGAAGTGGCAGGAAAGATTCCTTCAGCTGTGGAAGTCTAAGGTTCCCTAGCAGGGAAAAGTCTTCTTGTGGAGACTGCTGATTGGTGGTCTTCCAACTGGAGAGATGCTGCGTGCTCGAAAGATCTCTGCTGGTTGTTGTGTATTTTGCACTACATGTGATGAAACTTTGCTTCATCTTTTTGCCTCTTGTCCAGTTGTGCGACAGATTTGGTGTTTTATTTCTCGTGTGTGGCTCTTGGCGACTCGGCTCCGGATAACAGCCTGGTCATGGATTATGGGAAAGCTGCCATCCGTGCCTTCTTTTGGAGACTGCTGATTGGTGGTCTTCCAACTGGATAGATGGCCCGGTCATGGATTATGGGAAAGCTGCCATCCGTGCCTTCTTTGCATTCTGATTATTCCTGCTTGTTAGAGTTCCTTAGATGGACTGCCTCGTGGCATATTTGGCGTACTCGGAATGCCTTTATTTTTGATTCAGTCTTGGGCATGCATGGTCATGTGGCCGTATTCGAGGTTTAGTGCTATGGCAGATTTCTTCTATGATATCAGCTGACCTGGTCCTTGCTGACATTGGTTCCCACTAGCTGGCCATTGTTTGCTCTACACCACCAGTGTGATTTTCTCTTTGTGATATAGTCCTAATAGTCTTTCGTCACTTTCTTTGAGGACCTTGATGGTTTGATGCCACAGAATGTACAGAGAGAGAGAGAGAGAGAGTGAGAGTTTCTTTTTACGAAAAAAAGAGAGAGAGTTTCTTTGATGACCTGATGGTCTGGTGTAACAGAAAGTAAGAGATATAGAGAGAATGCTGACCTGATGGTCTGATGTAAATATTTACTACTTAATTCAATTATATTCACAAAAAAAAGAGAGAAGAGGTTGGTGGTCAGCGGACTTGGTTCTTCCGGATATTGCTGCTCCCTGGCTGGTGATTATTTGCTTTACTCCAGCTGTTCCTTTTGTGTGATTTGTTAGTACTGTTCATGTAATAGGTTGTTCTGAGAACCTGCAGGCCTCATGTAAATATTTGTTACACAAAGAGTGAGAGAGACAGAGTATGCTGACCTGATGGTCTGATGTAATAGAAAGAGATACAAAGAGAATGTTGACCTGATGGTCTGATGTAAATATTCACCATCTAATTCAATTATCTTCATGAAAAAAAAAGAGGCTGGTGGTCTGGTTTTCTGCTGTTGGAAACTCTCTAGAGGCCGGCAACAGCAGCAACCACCCATTTTGGAGTAGGCGATAGCATTTATGGTGCTTGTAGGAGCTGGCTTTAGCAGGTTCTGACTTCCTTGATGTGAGTGTGAGTGTGTACATGTGGGGGTGAGCTTTGGCCCAATCCAATAGATCCAACATATAGATCATAATGAAATCAAATGGGAAAGGAAAATAACTTGCATGCTACCTTAGTAGGAAAGAGTGGCAAAGGGAGTGTGATCACTCATAAAGTTTTCAAAATATGTGAGAAACACGAGGTCAAAACAAAGCACACACAAACACATTGCATGAACCACTTTTAAATAAACTCCACATGGATGGCCAATAATGACAAGGTTATGCCAATGAGTAGCGATGAAAATGACTACCCATGATGCCAGCAAGAGAAACATGAGACATCGCCTGGTAGCTGCAATCATGTCAGCAAACCAATTTGCAACATGTTGCTAATTAGCTCTTCATCAATTTTGATATCAAGCGTCAATTGGGATAGGATATTGAAAGTGTACAAACTCAAAGACATCATACGTTAGATATGCACGACATGAAACACTATCAACAACCCGCAACCAAAATTTTAGTCACACAAATGTTAGTGTAGGTCAATGCTAAATCAAAGCCTTCACCTTCAGCCAGTGGTAGTCGTATAGACATAGGTTTTAAACATGAACCAAGGTTAAATGTTGCAGCATAAGCAACAAATACAGTCACCGACACAACATCACCAGTTGCAACTTTAATGAAAGAAAAATGCTACAGCCAAGCTGAAACTAGCCTGTAGATCTGATCTATAGGGCAGTGAACATTAACTTATAGCACATACACTTCAATTTAGTAAAGAAAATAAATGGCACAAAGAACATGAGAGGTAGAGTTCTCTAGTACACTAGATGACACCAGATTGGACTTCAAGGTGAATGCCCCTTATGATATTTCTTTAATATTTAGATGAGCCTTTACAACAACAATACTTTAATACTGAAGATGAGCCTTATGCAATGTGCCAACAATGAAAGACCATGGATGCATTTTTCAACGTCATGTTGGTTAACGTTGGAGTGATTGCAGCTCTACATGCTTGAAGGCACACTAGTTTGAGTGTCTAATCGAGACAAATTCAAAGCTCATTGTTCAAGGTTTGTGAGAGAAACTGAGAACATAATTCAGACCAATCATAGTCCCAAACTGATCCAATTCATTGAATGAGGGCTAAGCCCTGATTGTCCAACAAATTTTAGAGCTTTTTTGTAACCAATGCACTTTTAATTCACTATCAAATTGAAGTAATTTAGACTTGTAAATGTGCCATCCATAAATCTTAATCTTTGACATGCATTTGCCTTGAGATTGGCTATTGAATTTATTAGCTTTTAGTGGCTGGAAAATCAAACCTGCATGTCTGAATACATTTTTCCTAATGTTTCCCTTCAGTTTTCAATAATTTATGACCCAAAACAAGGAGAAAACTTGGGGTTTTGGTTGGAATGACTTCAGCAAGCAACTCCATACCCAAAATTACTGATTGCAAACCCTAGCCATTGATCTACTGTAAACAGAAAACTCTAATTTTGATTTGTTCTAACTCATCAAATGGAAGCCACGAATGAAAAACAAAACCAACTTGACCAAAAGGGGTAACCATCCTTATCAAAGTTGCAAACCTCGTGATGGCTGCAAAACACACTCCTCTTGTTGTTCACAATGAAAATGAGCCAGTATGTATTTTTTATTGTTTGCTGCTATAGCTCTCCAAACTTAGGTTGCTCCAAAACTGAAAGAGAAAGAGCCGCAATAGTTGAGATCAAATTTCTGAATGAGTAACCAACTACTCCTAAATCAAATCTTGTACTTGAGTAAGAGCTAATTTAGTCGCTTCCTTGGTGAATCTTTTAATGTAACTAAATTCTAGTGTGTAAACTTTCAATTTAATGAGCAGTTTCACATTGCATCTTGCTCCTTTTGCCATGACCTTGTAGTACATAGCCTGTGCACTTGTCCACTGCATGCTCTGGTGTCAAATATTTCACTGCTAGTGGAATGGTCACTATGCCAAAAGCTAGGGGAACCAGAATAAGAGTTCATTTTAATTTAATGAAATCATCAAGCCCATTTGTCATTCTGGTGATACAGCTTTTTTTCCCAAATCGACGGGCAATGATGAATCTACTTCTGTAGGTTTGGCCATTTCTTCTTCAGTTCATAGTCTGTTGAGTTTGAGCCAGTTCCCAATTTGCTCCAGTTTGAGGTGGATTACTGTTGAATTCAGACACATAAAGCAAGCTATCTCACTGTCTCAGTCAGTACCATTTTCACTAGACTTGACCTTGTCTGTTTTTTGATTAGCAGCCATTTGTAAAGTCAATCATCCACTGAGGTTTCCTGCTTTGGGGGAGTATTTCCAGCATGACTCAATTCACGCAACTGCCATCATCTAACTGTCAGCTCAGTAAGGAAGCTCTAGCTTTCAGTTGTCAGAGCTCAGACTTCAAGAGTTTCTCGGAGATTCAGACCTATTGTATTGGTCTCTGTGCGACAATTTTGCAATGAATTTAGGAGTACCAAATGATGACCGATGGCTAATTAGTACAAGACACTTCCACAGAACCTTATTAGGTAGATGGAGTTCCAGCTTCCAGTCTCAGTACCAAATATTGTAATAGATGCTTCTGTGACTCAGTAGCTAGTAGATCAGATCAGCAATCTTCATCAGTTCTTGGTCCAAGAGGAGATGCTTCCACATTCAACATTCCAGCAGTTTTCTAGGAACATTGCAGTCAAGGATGATCGGTAGTCTGAGCAAGGAGAGTCTGCCATAACTCTGATGAGGTAGAAAATTTAATGTTTTCCCAGAAATATCCCAATTTATGTTTGTATTCCAGATAGCATTTTGTTCTGTCCAACTTGTATTATTTTTCTTTGGCTGACCAGATCTAATTAGTTTCACTATTTATAGCTGGTCAGCAATTTTAGTGAGAATCAGACTTAGTCTCAGATTGTACTCTCTCAGATTCGCTATTCTACAGTCGAGCATCAGCTCTTTTCAGCAAATCTCAGTGCTCTTTCTGCCATTGTTGATATTTCAACGTTTGTTCCATCAAGTCTCTGATGCTCCTATCACATTCATTGAGAATAAGGATTGCAAATTTGGCACATCTCAGTCATAGATGAGTGGAAATACCATCAATAAGATGATATCTTGTCTATATTGATCAATATATTCAGAAGATACCAGCCTGAGGTGTTATAGGCAACATTCTCTTCTAGTTAATCTCTTGGATGGATTGTAGGCCAATGACCAGTGCTATTCTCCTTGTGCCACTGCTGAAAAGAAATTTGGTATGCTCCCCTATCAAAAGCATTGGATCTGGGCCTTCTCTTACTGACATGGGCATGCCCATTTTAGGTATCAGTAACTCATTGTACAGATTTGAGATTGTAGTCAGGTTGCCAAGCTCACAATTTGGAGATCCTTAATAAGAGGATCTAAATTTTATATATCCTTTTCATTTTATTTTTTTGAGTCACACTTTACTGGTATACTGCAGTCTCTGTATTTTTGTAAGAAGTGTCAATTGCTCGATGAAAGATGATAAAACATGTGTCTTTGAAGCAATGCATAGATTTGGTTTTCGCAGATATGCAATGGGAGCTGGTCTATACATAAAGCGCATTCAAGATTTTATTAGCTTGGTATTTTTCATGGACTATGTCTTAAGGATTTTTTGGTAAGAAGTATTACTTGCACTTCTTTCAACCACTGTTCTTATTAGGAGCATTCTATTGCAGCTTTTTATTTGCTGAACTTTGTATGGCTGCAGTGAGCCAGCAACACTCTATTATGTCTTTTCATTAAGAGGCATTGTCGAGCTTCTTAGCTTTGTGCCATTGGCGTTTCTATTCAAGTATGTCCACTTTCTATTGTTGGCACTATCTTTTGTGGTCAACTGTTTTGTTGTTATCATGTGTAGTAGTTGGAGATCAAGGTTGAATGCCCAAAATAGAAAGCACATATATCTCTTGTTTTATTACCTTGTATTGCTGATTGTAAATTGCTTATGGATTTCCTCTTGCTCTAGTGGACCTGGCAGGGGATCCAGATTCATTCACCTGTTGCAATTACTCCGTATTGTAAGGTATGTGGGGTTTGTTGTTAGCTCCTTCATAGGTAATATCTCAAAAATGAAATCTATTTCACGGAATCAGTATGGAACCTCCAAGAATATGAGATGACATTCTCAAAAAGAACTCGTATCCATTTTTCAGCTTCAGAATGGTGTAATCCATGCTCAGTGCATTATTTTCTTTGTTCCACTGCCTGTCCAATGTTAATATATATTATGCAACTGTTGCTGCTTGTTGTTTGCCTGCTGGTAGGCAAGCAAGTCAATGTGGACTGCTCACAGGATGCATAAACATGTTTAGCTAAATCAGTCCAAAGCCAGACTCTCTGTTGAGGGGTAGACCACTTGAAACATTGGTTGGGATGCATGCTTGGATTCTACAAGGGCATGTGTAGCTCAGATGATATAGGTTCAGGTTGGCATGCCGATTGTTAGACTTTGTTTAAAGGCCTATAGGAAATTTTATGTCTACAATGATTACATGTGCATTATCCGTGCGGAAATTTAATGGCTACAATGATTACATGTGCATTATCCATGCATAAACTGTCTGACAGTGCCTTGCAACCAGTGATGCCTTGATTTTGTTGCTGTTTCTTTATGCTGTATTCACATGTCTACTTGCATTCTGCAAGCAGGAGGCAAGACAATGACTTATTGTATCCAGCCTTTGCACTTGATATCATGTTCGTATTTAGCTCATAGAACATTCCCCATTTGTGTTCTGGAGGCGATGGCAGCACTCATATTTATGGGCACAAATTTTATATCTAAGGCACCTTTGCTCCTGTTACCTAACTACACCAACAGATGCCATGTAGTGATGCTGGTAATCACCTCTGAAATTTCTTAGCTCCCTAAGCACTCCTTGCTTGTCTATTTAGGATTTTGATTGAGAGTGGTTGCTGTGACATACTGGCTTACAAGGCGAGAGAGCTCGCAGCACATGTCCTATGTGTGCAGAGGTTGTACAAACAGATGAATGTTAACACAAAATATGCCAGCAGATTTTCCTTTAGAACATTCGAACAATTGGCCTGAAGACAGGGGAGATGGACCTATGTCATGTAGCAATGAGGCAAATACTAGGCAGGGGTAGACATGTCCTGGATGTGAGAAGAAAGAAAAAAGAAAGTTATATTAATGCCTACAAAAGGCCAAGTTGGCCTATGAGACCACGAGGTTACATACAAAATGTTTGGGAAGTTTTCCAAGTCCCAATAAAGCTACTATCTGGTGTTATGGTGAACTAGGTGAGTAGGTACAAAATGGTATATAGACTCGATACAATCTGGATGCACTTCAAGTGCAGTGTGGAATTGCTCATGGAGCGGGTCATCTTAAGATGTCCCGCATGGGCGTGTCTAGCATGGAGAGGTTGAAGCGGCGGGGTATGTTTCCCTGGTGGCGCTGTAGTATTTGCTGTATCTGTAGATGGTGTCTCCTGCGGGGGTGTAGGCCTGCTGGGTGTGGGCGGCGAGCTCTGCCTCTCTCTGTAGCTCTATCCAAGGTGACTCCTCGGGATGGGGCCATTGGTGGGTTGCTGCAGTCCTCGTTGTAGAGGGGGTGGCCGAGGGTCTGTAGAACTCTTGGAGGGTGTGTTGCTGCGTGTTCCTGGCTGTTTGGTCTTGAACCCGTAGAAGGTGGTCCCTATGTCGGCGTAGCTCTAGGAGGAAGAGCCTGATGCGTTTCTGGTGGGGGAAGTCTAGTATTTGGGAGAGTGGTCCGAATCCCTCTTTGAAGAGATAGTGGAAGCAGCTTCTGATCTCGTAGTACACCACGCATCTACATATGTAATGTTCTTTTGTCTCTGGCTCTAGCTAGCAGAGTTGGCAGGTCCTGTTCTCTGCGGGAGAGAGTTCACTCTATATCTGCCTGTTTCGATTTGTAGTTGGTGTGATGATGTACGGAGTTGCCCGATGGCACTTCGGACCCTATGGGACAGGTGTACATCCATGTATCTTAAGCGTAGAATGAAGCCGTTCGGTGTGAGGCGTAGGAGGTGCTCTCGGTAGAAGGCCATCTTCTTCCTCAGATCCTCGGCCGGTAATACCCATGTTCTGGCTGTGTATAGCTGAATAATATCCGCCTTGATGACGCGGTTCCCGGCTAATCTTCAGGTGTGGGCAGTCCAGACTATATTGTAGGGGCGGGAGGTGGTCCATGTGTAGCCCATGCAGCTGCAGTGAGGCCTGAGTACGGGCGTACCAGCATTTAGTATCCCCTTGCGATGCGAGTTGTTTGGATGATTCTAGTGCGAGACGGGAGTATCTGTGTCGCGGTAGGCTCCAAAGCATGTGCAAGAAGGTCATCGTCTGGGATAGGGCCTTTGTCACTATAGGTGGTGCTCCCAATTCGGCCCTCACGATCATGTGTGGTATTGATGGTTTACTCCTTATTAGCCAGGAGATCATCATCAGCGGGGGGCGTTCCATCTGCTCGCATCCTTCGTATCTCTCCTCCCCTTCAAGCAATGGCTGATATTGTATGGCTTGCCGTGTATGGTGGAGGCTAGACTCCCATATCCGGACCCCATACAGAAGTGCCGGTGTGACCAAGGTATCAAAGAGACATAGCTTCGTTTGAGGTTCTTGAAATTGTAGACATGCACATTGGCTTTCCATAGATCCTAGGGTAGCGTAGAGAGAGAGGGGATAGATCAAAGCTCAGTTGAGAGTACTCAGTTGATAATGAAGAGTGTGAGAGTGAAGACACGACTCCCAATGCAATAATCAAAGAGTGTAATATGCAAGTACAAAGTGCAACTCTTAAACCTTAGGGTTGTTAATGTGTGTTTACACGCGAAAGGTGTAAAACATGATAAGTGTCCAAATTGTGAAACATTAGCACATAAAATAAAGGAGAATAAAACTGGGGGAAAAAACCTCTCATAAGGAGAATACAAAGTGCCCTAGCGTCCTACCGAGGATTACCGACACTCCTTTGTGAGTGTAGGTGTGAGTCAAACCCAACAACCCCCTTGGAGTGAAGAGTGATCAACATACAAGTATCATCCACCAAAGGAGATCAAATTTAAAGTATTGCGGAATGCTTCAAATTTGTCACAAGGAAGAGCTTTGGTGAAGATGTCTATCAAATTACTGGTGGTAGGACAAGATTGATATCTTCTACATGTAGCCTCTCTCTGACAAATTGATAGTGGATCTCTATGTGTTTTGTGCATGAATGAAACACCAGGTTCCATACCACTACAATGGCACTCTGACCATACATATTCAACTGTGGTAGTGAAAGCTGCCTTGTATTCAGCTTCACAAGACAATGTGGCTACGGTGGATTGTTTCTTGATAAGCCAAGAAATGCAGGATGAGCCAAGAAAGAAACAATATCCACTCATAGAGTGACGTGAATCAAAATTAACAGCCCAATTTGAATCACTATAAGCATGTAGTTGCAGTGGTCCCCCCTTGGAATAAAGCAATCTAAGAGTCCTAGTTCTTTACAAGTAACAAAAAACACGCTTCACAGCTAGCCAATGTGACATGCGTGGGTTATGTATATATTTGCTCAAGGCTGAAATTGCAAACTAAATATCTAGCCTTGTGTTGCATAAATAAATGAGACATCTAACTGTTGGAGCATACATATGAATGTCAAACAAATCACTGTCATCATGCAAGGATAGCTTGAGTCTAGTCTCCATTGGTGTGCAAATTGGCTTGCAGTCTTGTAAGCCAAACCTCTCAAGAAGTCTACCAATATATCTGGACTATGACAATCCAATGTCTCTAGCATCATGAATGAACTCAATTCCCAAATAGTAGTGCAGAGGCCCTAAGTCTAACATCTCAAAAGTTTGTTGCAAACTTTGTTTGAATGCTGAAATCTGATAAGTATGTATCCCTATGAGCAGAAGATCATCTACATGACATATGGCCACCAAGGATCCATCCTCTTTACATATGTAAAGAGTAGACTCTGGTGAGCTGTTAATGAACCCTTTGCTGAGTAAAAAGGCATCAATTTTTGCATACCAAGCTCGGGGAGATTGCTTCAAACCGTACAAAGCCTTTTTCAATTTACATATCAAGTGTTCGGATCCCTCAACTGCAAAATGGATGGGTTGTTGTACATACATTTCTTCTTGAAGTTCCCCATGTAAAAATGCAGTCTCAATATCAAGCTGGTGCACAGTCCAACCATGATGGGCAGCTAAAACAACCATAGACCGAATGGTAGTCATACGGGATGTAGGAGCAAAAGTCTCCTCATAGTCAATGCCTTTCTTTTATGTGTAGCCATTGGCCATAAACCTAGCTTTATACTTGTCAATGGATCCATTTGCATTTCTTTTCAACTTATAGACCCACTTTGTACCAATGACTTTCTTCCCAATAGGCAATGCCACTAAATCTCATGTTTGATTCTTTATGATAGAATCAAATTCAGCTTGCATTGTTGCCATCCAATGCAGACTTTGTTGTGCATCCTCAAAACATTCAGGCTTCTCATCATCAAGTGTATGTACTGCCATAACAAACTCCATTGTATTAGCATGATCATGTAGACGAGCTTGCCTTCTAGTATGACCAGCAATAGGAGCATCCAAATGACCATCTTTCATAGTTTGCAAGTACCATCTAGGCATCTGCCTAGCTTCCTAATTGTGTACATGCTCCTGTTGAATCTCAAATTCAGCATCTTGCTGAATATATAGATCAGCCATACACTGAATTTCTGCATTGCTCAATGGAGTAGTTGGTTGAACGTTATGCTCATTTGTTGAAGCTCCAGTTGTATTACCAAGAGAAATGGGAAACAGCCCTTCAAAGACGTCATTGGCAGCCTGATATGTATCAAAACTAGCAAGGGATAATTCTGATTTTTCATTAAAAACCATATCCCTACTGACAAATACTTTCTTGGAAATTGGATCATATAATCTATATCATTTTCTCTCACTGTTGTACCCTACAAAAATGCATCTAATAAGCCTAGTTGTCCAACTTCTTTCTTAGTACCTTGGGAATATGAGCATATGCCAGACACCCAGAAGTATAAAAATGGCCAACTGAAAGTTTTTGGCTACTCCAAGCCTCAAAAGGTGTAATATTCTTTATTGCCTTGGTAGGGCACTTGTTCAAAACATGGCAAGCACACATAACTAGTTTCATCCAATAATCGTGTGGCAAACTCTTTGCTTTCAGCATACATCTGGCCATCTCCATGAGCGACCAATTCTTCCTCTTTGCAAATTCTACTGTGGAGTATATACAGTAGTATACTAATGGACAATGCCTTTTTGCTTCAAAAGATTATTTAGCATGGAAGACATGTATTCCCCTCCTCGGTCGGAACGGAAAGTCTTAATCCTACAACTAGATTGATTTTCAGTAAAAAATGCATCACACACCTTTGACTTTTTCACCAATGAGTAGACCCAATAAAAACAAGTAAAGTCATCAATGAAGGTGATGAAATAATAACATCTACCCAAGGACTTTGTCTGCATGGGTCCATATACATCCGAATGCACAATCACGAGCCTTAGGAGGTTTGTCCAAGAGAGGTAAACCATCTAGTATTTGTGTACATTGTATAAGTATCAAACTGCCGTAGTTGACATGCCCCATGCGAGCATGCCATAACTTTGCCTATGACATAGCAGGATTAAGAGTAGATGCTAAATAGATAGATTGATCAACTGAATAAGCATCTAACTCATAGAGTCCATGACATAATGTGCTAGTCAAAACCGAAGTCATGAATTCTTTATCCTTTACCTACATTTGTTATCATCAAATGTGACTTACATACCACACTTTGCCAAATAAGAAATGGACAAAAAATTCTTTTTTATGCCTAGCACAATATTGCATCTTGTAAACGAAGAGTAAAGCCATCAATGGCTGTCAACATAATCTCCCCAATACCTCTAATAGGATAAGATGCATTGTTGGCACATTGCACAAACTTGCTAATAGGACTTGCAATAACAAAGAAAAACAAATCCTTGCGGGATGTAACGTGCCTAGAATAACCAATGTCAAAGAACCAAGTGCTAGCATCCTCAATAGAGCCAAATGCTCTATCATCCCAAGAAGAGTCACAATTGCAAGTGTAGAAACAGTAGTCATGGTCTACAACAAATGACGTGGACTCAGTAGCAATAGAAGGTGCATTTGAAACAGACATCCTTGACTCCTCCTCCTTTTCTTTGGCTATGCGCTTCTTACATTCCGTGATGTAATGACGTGGCTTCTTGCAATAGTGGCACTTGCCCTTCTTGGCTTTCGCGTCCCCCTGTTTCTTGTTGCTTGGTGAAGTATTTGAACTCCTAGAACTCTGCGAAGCATTATTAGACTAGCCACCCTTGCCCTTCTGCGCCTCCCCATAAAAGCTTGCTCAGAGACTATTACATCCACCCCACTGTTCTTTCTTGTTTACTCTTCTTCTAAGAGCAAACTAACCAACTGAAGGAAAGTAAGTGGTTGTGGAGAAATTCTCATGGTGAGATTTAGGGCCGTATGAAAGGTCAAATAAGAGGGTGGGTATGAATTTAGAGTAGTAGAGATCAATTGTACATCCGAATAATACTCCTCTACATTCATTAGCTACTCACACAAGTCCTGAATTTTGTTAAGATGATCTTGCATGGAATCACCTTCATCCATCTTCACATTCTCAAGCTCTTTCTTCAAGAAAGAGATGCGTGTCTCATTTTTACTAGCAAATATCTGCTCAAGTGTGAGCCATGCTTCTCGTGAAGAAGCTATAGATTATATGTGTGGGATTATAGGCCACTGAATTGCCAATGCAATCAGTGACAATGCTTGAGCATCTTGTGTGTCCCAAGACTTTTGTGTTGTAGATCTTAGGGGAAGTGGCTGAGCTAGAGTGGGCTGAGCGGGCTGTTGACCACATTCTCCTGGAGGAGGTGTTATAAGAGCCACAATTCTAGACCGAACTTCTTCACCACCGGTATAATCATAAAGATTCTTCGCAATCAATACATTTTTCATCATGAAAAACCATAGAGAATAGTTGTTGCCATCCAATCTATCCTCCTTGGATACACATGCGAACACATCACCTTGTCCTTGATTGGGCATGGTAAATGCCACTATTCAAAGAGCATAAGAGCCAGGCTTAAAGCTAGACCAAGCTGGAAATCTGAGAACTTCTAGAAATTACAGCGAGTACCATGGTGTAATTAACAAATCTGATCACACTCTGTCAAAACTGTCCAATGTATATGCTGTTCAATGCACAAAAAGTGCTCAGCAGCACAAAAAATGCTCAGCAGCACAAAAAATGCAAAAGCTCCAAAAATTTTATGTCCAAAATGCATAATTTCAGTGTATTTCAGACTAACCCTGATTTACATTTGCCTATGTCTGAACTGAACCAAAAAGCCCCAAATTCCTGGCCTGAAATTCAAGAAATTTTTGCAGTAAATGTGTCCTAACACGTGCACGAGCAAAAGTAGCCTGCCGGGCAAAAGCCCCTGTCTGAAATTCAAATCTAAATAAAAATGATCAAATTTCTCCTTTTACCTTTGATGCTGGCTGAGCAAAGCTGGAGCAGAGACAGGCGGCACATAGCTGAGCTGGCGGGCAGACTAGGCTGGTGGTAGCGTCAAGACCAGGGTACTGGTAGCGCTGGCTGATGACAGGAGGCGCAGGCTGACTGAGGGTTGGGGCGGCACTGGCAGATAAGATGGTTGAACGCACTGCAGGTGTTGGCGTTTGAGGAAGGGTGCCAGCAGAGGCAGCTGCCAGTTGCTGGCAGCGGTGGAGCTGTAGACAGCTACATACGCAGTTGGGGGTTGTCCTACAAGCTGAGGCAACAGCTGACCAGGGTGAAGCTGGAGCTAGGCAATCAAATGCTGCTGGTATAGAGAGAGAGGAGATTGAGTTGAACTCAGCTTTGATACCAAATGTGAGAGAGGGGATAGATCCAAGCTCAGCTGAGAGTACACAATTGACAATGAAGAGAGTGTGAGAGTGAAGACATGACTCCCAATGCAATAATCAAAGAGTGTAATGTGGAAGTACAAAGCACAACCCTTAAACTTTAGGGTTGTTAATGTGCATTCACACCCGAAAGATGTAAAACACGATAAGTGCCCAAACTGTGTAAAAAGTGCCCTAGTGTCCTATCGAGGATCATCGACACTGTTGGGAATAAAGAGTCACCGTTCCTTTTACGGTGTTCAAGTGTGTATGCACCCTAACACATGTACTATCTATATATATATCTATATCTATATATATCTATAATCAATGCTGTGTGACGGGCAAATGCTAGTGGGCGTATCAAGAAAAGGTCAAATGCTGACATGCGAATGCTAAAGAGTATCAAGAAAGGTCCGTTCTCCAAGAGATGGTAGTGTGACAACAAGGACGATAGTCTGGCATGAATGTTGATGTAAAGGAGCCTCTAAAGGGTCACATTTGTGCGTAGGGGGACAATCGTTGTCTTGCAGGGTCAGGTCCCTACACAAGGAGATAGATACTGTCTTGGAAGCTGCAGAGGTATTGGCAGTTGTTGAGGAGTCTGTGTAAGGTCAATGTGGGGTTGTGCAAGGTACAAATGCAAGCACACTGAGTGGATGCCTTGGACTGCGAGATGGTAGAGACTACTGATAAAGAAACCAGTGGACATGAGACCGAACTTGGCACACAACCAATTGGGCTAACCACAGGAGGCATTGCATTAGAAGGGCAGTACAAGACCTCCACTAAGGACGAAAAGTTCTACTATAAACAAAATAGGAGAGCCCGTGAAAATGCCACTTCCACAAGTGCTAGGCGATGGACAAAGATGCAAAGGCTGATTGCAACAAATGGTTTGGATGACATGAATGCCCTTGTAAGAGCTGAGATTGCAGCAATATGTATGCCAATGATTGACAAGGTATCAAGTGACATGAATGCAATGCATGAAACATGGGGAAAGGAATTGAATGCTAAAATGGATGCAAACTTGAAAGTGTGCATGAGGGTGTGTGGCAACATGCAACAAAAAGTCATGAATGACATGGATACAAAGCAAAAAGATATGTATGAAACATTGCAGGAGACATTCAGGAAAGAACTAAGTGCTATTGTAGAAATAAATGGGAAATCATGCTCTAATAGTTGGGACGATGCAAAATATAAAGAAATCAAGGCTCACTTGCAAATGGATATGATAGATAACTTGAACATGGTAAGGGACGCTTGGAAAGCAGATATTGATGCATTGAAAGTTGATACAAATGCACGCATAGCAACCAAGGACATGGAGATAGCTGAACTCAAAAGGCAGTTAGAGTCATGTAAGAATGAATTACATACAAGTCAATGATGGATGCACAAACAACAATGTCAGACGCACCAGAATTAAAGAAAGAGGTGGAAAGTTTAAAAAAAGACTAGTACATGTGGGTGAATGTGGTAGAGGGAGCTCAAAAGAAAGTAGAAAATGTTCAACAAACAGTGAACGAAAATGTACAATGGATTGAGGTAGTCAAAAGAAACAAAGGGATGCCTTAGAACAAAGTAGAAATGATGAATGTAGCATTAGAGGTGGAAGCAAAGAGGAAACTCCGTGCATTTCGTGTACGTGTGGTGGGATGGGCTAAAAAAGGAAACCCCCAAGAGGATGCAAAAACACTTTGTGCTAAGATGGGTGTAGATGAGATATGCATTATGGATGCTTGGAGGATAGGTGATCCAAATGACAAAAGAGGTCAGATCCTCATATTGAAATTTGAGGACATGGATAGCAAAAGGGCCTTCTTATCGAAGAGAAAGGCTTTGAAGGGTGAAAAGATTTATCTTGATGAGGATCTTAGACCCGCACAGTTGGAGCATAGGAGGGCTAGCATGCCAAAAGTGTTGGAGGCACGTAAAGGAGGCAAGTATGCTGTGTATAGAGATGGCAGAGTAGTCATTGCAGAATGGAGGTCATAATGATTGTACAAGGCCTATGAGATGCTAAAGATGTCCTTTTGGAATTGTAATGGTTCAATGAGATTTGATGCAAGTTATTTTGAGGATACTTTTTGTGGGATAGACATGGCTATGTATACAGAGACATCAATGTATAAATTCTAGATTATTGGATGTTGTGGGATACAAATGGGAGAGCGTCTATAGACCTCAACCCCGTAGAATAGGAGGAACCAGGGGGTCGGGTGGGGTGGCTATTCTTTATCGTGAGAGCCTCCAAGACATGATTCACATTGTGTCACGAGATGTGCATGCTAGATATATATGGGTAAGGCTGAGGATAGGGCACCTGAGGGATCTATATGTTGCAGTATGTTACTTCCCACCTGCCTCTTCAACATTTGCTCTTGGGGAGGGATCACCATTTGAAGTACTACATGAGGATATTATGAGATATGCAAGCAGTGGGGACATACTACTAGTGGGAGACTTTAATACTCGAACAGGAAGTGAGCAGTTTGTCGGCTTCTATGATACTGAACATGAAATGTTTAAGGAATTGGCATTGGATGAACTAGGGCTTGTCAGGACATCTCAAGATAAGGAGGTGACAGCATCTGGATCCCATCTGCTAGCTTTAGGAAGTGCTCACGAATTGGCTATATTCAATGGCCTATTAAGATGGTTGGGGGTGCATGCTTTCACTTGTTGGAACATAAAAAAAGGGGCCAGTTATAGTAGCCGACCATGCGATCCTAAAATTGACTCTAACATGTGGTCAGAGACAAGAAACATGCACATAGTTACACACATTTTCACATTATGAATTTCTTGAGCAAATGTTGCATACCTATAGTGATGCAATACGAGATGGCTTAAGCCAGCTAGACCAACATGAACCACTAGAAGATGCCACTAGATCTCTAGCGAAGGTTTTATATGCTAGAGCTTTAGAGGCATTCCCATGTAAGATGGGCTCTACAACAATACATAGATGTAGTGCCCCTCAAAATGCTTGGTATGATGCCATCTACAGAGGGATATTACACTAGAGACATGCACACACAAACAGGCAAGGAATATCTTTCGTTGTCTTGTGCGGAAAAAGAAGAGAGATTATTTAGCCAAACTAGAAGCAGAGATGTATCAGCTCTTTTTTAGCAGAGACAGCAAGAAGGCATGGAGGAAATTTCATGGGAGACAACCCCCAATTCAGTTGACATCACCTATGGTATGGCATGAACATGCTAGGGCACTGTACGATGTTCCATCACAAGAGCAGATACCCCATCCATCAAACTCTAGGCCAACACAATGTGGTTTCTTTACGGAAAAGATGGTGAGATATGCCATTTGGAGGTTGAAGAATGGGTGAGCACATGATCAAGATGGCCTTGTGGCAGAGCATTTTGCACATGCATGTTATGGATTGGCCTCTATCTTGGTGAATCTCTTCAATAGAACCATATGTGAGGGGTTTTCAGTAAGTTAGTGTGACCACACAATAGTGCCGATTTTTAAGAGTGGAGATCCATTGGTCGCTAACAACTACCGTACTATTATGATTGGCCATATGCTAGCAAAGATATATGCCTCTATTGTGGCACATGAGTTGAGTTGGTGGGTTGAAACAAAGAAAATATGGTGTGTAGGATAAGTTGGCTTCCGCTGTGGATACAATACGCTAGACCATATATTCATGCTAAGGGCCATGGCTCTCAAAGGTTGTGAGCCATTGGGGTCCTAGAGGATATGCAAGGGTGTATTTATGCGTTGTATGAAACTATAACAGGGAGAGTACGAGTGCCTAGAGGTACAACAGACGTAGTGTCTAGCATGGTTTGTGTAAAGCTGTCCCCTCTCTCCTTTGCTGTTTGGACTGTACATTGGTGAGATTTCTAATTACATACAAAGATGGGTGGTATGGGAGCCAGCTTGGTTGGGGTACTAATATCAATTTTGTTATATGCAGACGACGTTGCTCATCTCAAATTCACCCGAGGGACTACAGCAACATCTAGATGCATTGCATGTGTTTTGTGAAGATAAAGGTCTCAAGGTTAATCTTGGAAAGACTAAAATTATGGTCTTTAACACCTCGACAGCTTGGGTGACACGTTCAGAGCATCACTTTATGTATGACGGTCAGCCTGTGAAAATGGTTAGACAATATGTTTACCTTGGGGTCGCTTTCAAAGGGCCATAGTTTTCATGGAAGGAAACTTTAGAGGCTAGGCTTGCGCGGGCGTATGTAGCTTTGGGTACCCTAGAGTGGTAGCTTGCACACATACAGTTTCAAGCGCCTTGTACCGAATTGTGGCTTTTTGACACTTTAGTTATGCCCATACTCTATGGGGCAGCCATTTGGGGCCCAAGTCTTTATCATACTAGACGGATGCCACTTACGGACTGTGATGGACCGGAAGCACAACATTATGATGGTTGGGAACATATGGAAAGACCATTGGTCATGATGATAGCACGTATGATAAGGGCAAAAGCCTCGGTACCACAAGAGATCATCTTAGCAGAATTGGACACTACACCCATGGTAGTTGAGGCATTATTCCAAGCAATTACTTTCCTCCAAAGGATATGGCAGCTCCCTAAAGGTCAATACCCTAGACTAGCCCTAGAGTCTTCAAGACAACTTGCAGCAGAGGGAGATAGACAGTGCTGGTATGCACATATGAGCACGTGGCTGAACTTACATGGCATGAGTACAGATAGACTGCCACCGTTTGATTGCAACCTTCATTGCCCTACTTTGAGTCTCAATTGTGCAAAGCTGAATAGTGTGATCAGAGCAGATATCACTAAAGTGGAGAGACATGAAGGACTTGGTCCAAGCCCCCTTTCCCATTAGGCACGAAAATGGCACAATACCAATGCCACTTCTTGCAACTCTCTCATGATGGTTTCATAGTGAGGCCGAGTTACATGGATGCTCAACTCTCCCATGGACTTTGAGTTGCGATTGGTCAGATTCGCACCTCATTGCATCAATTGCTGATTGAGACAGGTCGATGGAGCCATATTGCAACCAATGAGAGGATGTGCCAGCTTTGTGGATGGGAGCCAAAAATGAAGGAGCACTACATTTGCAGATGTATTGTATACTATGATATCCGAGGGTGCTATCATTGCCTCTTTAAGGAAGGAATTGGACCACTAAGATAGGTGATGGGCTATGAGGACCAAAGATGTTTGGGTCTTTTCTTATTGTAGCTTCAGTGGCGCAGAGTAGTATTGTTACGGGATAGGAGGCGACCCCAGCCTTATCCACCCCTCTAGAGAGTAGTTACGGACTTTTTCATCTTAGCTAAACCCCCAACCGTTGCCACCCCAAACACTACATCTCCTACTGATAGGCGTCATCGAGGGACATCATCAAGCGGCATCACAGTTGATAGAGCTACAGCATTACGTAGAGCACGACCCTCTAGAGTACCTACTTGGAGACATAGGAATGCCCATATGCGTCACATTCACATCACGATTGCTCGTCATAGATGCAGATTGGTGTGTTGACTCATTCAAGGTAGCTTGCAGAGTCTTGATGGATTCCATAGACTAAGGAGGAGATACTCTACACTCTTTTAATATTTTTAAACCTAGTTTTTTCAGCTTTTTAAAAAATTTCCATTCTCCGTACTTCTCATACCTCTCATCCCAATCCACCGTGTAAACCTACACATTGATCTCTATCTCTTCTTCCCTGATGAGAGATGATGATACCGGTTGATCGGTTATGGACTCATAGGCCATTCTGGCCTTTTAGAGACGTTAATAGATCTTATCTTATCTTATCTCTCTCTCTCTCTCTCTCTCTCTCTCTCTCTCTCTCTTTTCATAAAAGGTAATTGTATTAATTACGGAAAAAAGATACAAGATTACATGATTACATGATTACAAGAGGCACGATGGCCCTAGGCCAATGTGTGGGAAATCCCCGTCCTAATGCACTAAAAAGGTTACACCAATCATGGCAACGACCCAGAGGCAATTGCCATATGCCAGGGATACAAATCCTCCGGAGGGAGCAAGTCGGAGTGCTGGATGAGATCTAGCTGCCAATGCAAGAGCCCTTTAAGCCTGGCAATATGTCTCGGTACATTAGAGGCCGAATCAAAGAGAAAAGCATTGCGCGTGGTCCAAATGTGCCAGCACCCCCAGTATATGAAAAAGTGAAATAAGATCTTCATATGTAACTGTGGCAGTGTGGGTTACTTTGGGCGCACAAAAACCCAATCGAAAGGAGTTAGTGAGGACCCCACCACTGCGCACCAGATTTGCGACGAGAGTGACGAGATATTCTTGGCGAGCGGGCAGGAAAGAAAACGATGTCGGGCCGATTCTGTAGTAGTGGTGCAAAAGAAACAATTGCCATTCGAGATTCGACGCTTGGAAAGGGTCGAGGCAAGAGGAAGACCACCAATCATTACCCGCCAAAGAAAGACCTTGCATTTGAAAGGTGCCTTATTCAGCCAGCCCTCCATCAGCGTTGCCTGCCACCATGACAGCGATTTTCGCAGTCCCCAAACAGTATTAGCTTTCACACCCAGCCATTGGTGATCTTGAATGAGAAGATGATACACCTGATTAGTAGAGGCCTTTTCCAGACTCAACTGGCTTGCAAGGTCCCAGTCCTGCCAAGGACGATCCATAGCCAAGGCAGGAAAGGTTTGCCTACCCTGAAGCTCCGACAAAAGCTTTCCCCATAAACCACGGTATCCGCGCAGGATCCTGAAAAGTCTCCTAGCAGTCCGAAACGATGCGAGGACATTGCGAGTGGCAAGGGTAGCATCCACAATCGAAGTCACACCTAAACGGGCCATGCGGTTGAATCTCGGTCTGAGTTGATGTTTGTCTTCCCATGAAAGTAATCTCGATACTGCCAACAATTCCAGCTGAAAGGAGTTAGTTTGCAAGCGGTTCCCCACTGGATGCCAACGGGTCTTTTGGAGCACCACTTTCCAAGAGCCGACCAAGTGCAGTAACAAAGATGAAGAGGGACTGGAAAATCGAGAGTTAGCATTAAGGACATGCCACCAGGAGGCCCGAAGTCGTGTGTTACCATGGCGTAGCCCGCTGTCCTCAAGAAAATAACGGGCTATGATGGTCCACGGGTGATGATCCACACACATGGCACGAAAAAGAGACCAACGAAGAGCTAGCATATGAGTTTTTGCATCCTAAATCGCTCCACCACCCATGCGTTTCGGGGTACATGTATGTGACCATGAAATCCACGAAATGCCTGCCTGCAGTGAATCCTTCTTCCATAACATGAAACGAATGGGATGAGTGAGAGCCTTCAAAGTAGTAGGCGTCCACGGCAGGAAATACGTTAGCATTGGTAGCATAATTGTCTGAGCCACTTTGAGGCGGACAAGAATGGCCACGCTTGCGATTTCCAATATATAAACTTTGCCACTAGTTTTTGTGAAATCCACTCCAGTAGGTCCTTTGGCCGTACATCCACTCCCAATGGGTATCCAAGATGCCTGACAATGGAGCCACGGGAAACCACCTGGCCCTGCTAGCCTAATGACTGTAAATTAGGCTCCATGTAACTGAGAATGGCTGACTTAAAGGCATTGATGCGAAGACCAGAGGCCTGACCAAAGAGCGTCCAAACATCTAATGCCTTTCGAATGTTGTCCCTGTCCGCCCGCAAAATCATAAAGGTGTCATCAGCCAAAGATTGGCTAATGAAGTGCTGCCCCAAAGATTGGCTAATGAAGTGCTGCATATAGCCCTGAAAAATTGGATGCTTCAAATAAGAGGAGTTGAAACGTAAAGGGAGCCTATCCAGCAACTGCATAAAAGGTGCAATAGGTTGTGCCCGCATCTCAAGCTGGAGGGGGAAATGGTCCGATAACGCATATTGCTGCAAGACCATCATTTTCAGCATCTCGGGAAGAAAATCATCCCCCTGCATGATATACATTCGGCCCAACCGCGATCAAGTAGTTGCATATTGGGCGGAATGAAAAGTAAACCTTGAAAAAGAAGAGTGAAGCCACGACCAAAGATCTTGCTTAAGTACGCGCAAAGCAAAGAAATTCCACACCCGGCTTTCCGGCGTATCCATTACCGAATGTCCTGAAGTGGACTGAGAAGAGTCGACACACATATTGAAATCTCCCATCAAAAACCCTCTTCGGCCAAGTGACATGGAGCCCTGCAAAGTCGACCAAAGATCCCGTCGGGATGCGGGATCATTCGGAGCATAGAAGCCCAGCAACCATAAAATCTCTCCTTCAAATAAGACTTCGATTACCAGAAAGCGGCCGTGCACATCATTTTTAACAAGAACAGGCTGGTATTTCTCATGGACAATCATTAGCACGCCCGAATAGTGCGTGGCATGTGTCCCTGCATAAAATAGACGGAATCCATGACAATGCACAACTTTTCCTTCTTCACCGTGACTTTTGTGCTCAACTGCACACAATACATCCCACTGGTTCTCATGCAAGACAGTCCACATGGTATGTTGCTTATGGCGAGAGCAAATGCCTCGCACATTCCACGTGGCTATCTTTATATATCTTCAAAAAAAGGAAGTCAGGAACGAGGCGCTTGTTGCCTCGATTTCACCTTTTCCGCGAGAGCATCCAGGACATCCTCATCCAGAAAATCAGCCAATACTGCAAACGAATTCTGGCGACCTGCTTTAGAGAGAGAAGGAAAATCCACTGCCTTGGGAGTGGGGCCGGGATAACGCCGATCCCAGGGTGTAATCACATTACCTTTTGTATCAAACGCCAGCTTAGCAGGTGGGCCCTTGGGACCGTCTGTATAGACTTTCCTTGTAGACTGATTACGGGGGGCAAAGTACGTGCAGCTTGCTGTGAAGTGAACATTTCTTTCCTGCGCATATACGTGCGCACGGAATCCTTTGAAGCATTAGGCCCAGGATCCACCAGGCCTGCATCCAGCTTTTTACCTTTTTTTTGACGTGCCTCAATCCAATCGGTGCTACGGGAATCCAAACCCAAGAACTGTTGTTTGCCTTTATCCGGGACATTAGGTGGTTGAAGGGCCTCCTGTGTCGGGGCATCAAGCACCATGTCATCCTTAGGCAGCACAACATGCGCATCCTCGGAAGACGGTTGCCTTTCAGGGCATTCGGCCATAAAATGCCCCAATTTACCACATGAAAAGCAGTGTCCTGCAAAGTTGCCCCATTTCAAGCGAAAATGCAAAGGATGCATGCCAGAACAATTGAGGCGAAGCCACGCAGGCCTTTTCTTGGCTGTGTCCCATAACATGCATAAATGGTTTTGATTCATAGCCCTGAGGCTTGGGGGAACCAGCACTGTTCCCACAACTGCCATCGCATCCTTCAACAATGGCCAATAGACCGCCGGACAATCTCTCTCTCTCTCTCTCTTTTCGTAAAGATAATTGAATTGAGTAGTAAATATTTACATCAGACCATCAGGTTAGCATAGAACTAACAAACATAAATTCTCTCTATGTGGAGATATTTACATGAGGCCTGCAGGCCTGCAGGCTATCAGAACAACCTAAACAACCTATTACATGAGTAGCATTAATAAATCACACAAAAAGAACAACTGGAGTAGAGCGAACAATAGCCAGCCAGGGGCAGCAATATCTGGAAGAACCAGGTTAGCTGACATCATAGAAGAGATTTGCCATAGCACTAATCCACGCACACGGGCCACATGCCCATGGATGCCTGATGGTGAATAAAAAATAAAGGCGTTCCGAGTACGCCATATATGCCACAGGGCTGTCCATCTATGGAAAAGGCAGGAGCAATCTGAATGCAAAGAAATTGACTCTCTCTCATTGTGCAAACCACATCGTGGCATGCTGCTGACAAACTGGTATTAGAGTTTAGGTTGCTAGAGCTGCGTTAGGACAGTTGTTAGAGCTGTTTGAGTACTGTGTCAGGACAGTTGTCAGGATAGTCCGGGAGGCTGCATCAGACGGTCCGTCAGACTGCGTCAGTCCATCAGGCTGCATCATACAGTCTGTCAGATTTCATCGTTCCATCAGACAACTCAGAGTGCAAGCGGTAGTCCAATCAAGGTAATGGGACAGATTTTTCGTTATTTTTCAGAATTTCAAAGGTTTTCTGAATTAAACATTTGGCCCACTGATGGGCGTTCGCATTCGTAAGCATAGTGTGAAATTTTGAGCTGAAAATTTGGGGCTTTTCCCGGAATTCGGGGATTTTGATGTAGAACAGGACAATTTGTTTCAAAAATTGCAAATTTGGTGCACATTTGCCCGGGAAATTTGGGGCTTCTCACATTTTAGTGAAATTTTCACAATTTCACTGAAATTTGTGCATACAGGACCCGGGAAAATTGGGGCTTTAACAGAATTTCATCAAATTGTGCAAGAATTGCTTGGTATATGCACTTGGTAACATGTATTGATGCAATTTGGGCAGATTTGCCTTTGAAAATTTGGGGCTTTTGACCGCAATCGTCAAATTTGTGCTCGAGAATGCATTTGGAACAGAAATTGCAGCAGAAATTTGGACATTTCACATGCAATTGGTGCATTGGACTGTAAATCTGGCTGTAATTGACTGTGGAGTGCAGTATCAGACATTCTATAATTCTGGAAATCAATTTGCAGATCTGAAATATGTGCAATTTCTTGATTTTCATTGCTGGTTGGTACTTGCAATGTACCATGCCCATTTGTGTGACGTTTGCGCTTGCATTTGCTAACGTTTGAGTCAATTTAGTGTTGCAAATCATGACTAGAAATAGTGACAACAACAACCTTTTGCACATCAAGAAGCTTGAGGGTGCATACAATCATGCAATATGGCAAAAATAGTGCTACAATGTCTTGGTGCAAAAGAAACAAGTGAAGCCCATCAAAGCCAAGGGAATAAGACCAGCATGTATGGAACAAGAAGAGTGGGATGATTTGGATGAGCTTGCATGCCCTACCATAGAGCTCTCAATGTGTCAGACAACTTTCTCTTTAACATCAAGAGGGTGAATTCTGCACATGAAATGTGGCGAAGACTTGAGGAATTGTATGCTCAGAAAAGTGCATCCAGCAAGGTTTATTGGCTGAAAAAGTTAATGGACCTTCGCATGAAGGAAGGTACATTTTGTATATTTGAATGAGTTCAACTCAATTTTCAGTCAGCTGATTGCTTTGGATTTCTACATTGATAATGAGTTCAAGGCTACTTTCTTGCTATGCACTTTGCTTGATAGTTGGAATACTTTCAGGACAGCTTTGAGTAACTTAAATGCTTAGCTATTATATTATGATATGGAGAGTTCTTTGCTGATGGAAAAAATTAAGAGGTAAAATAATTCAGCAAACAAGTCTTCTAATGCATTGTATACTAGGGGCAGATTTTAGCAAAAGGGTAGTTTTGAAAATAGAGGCAGGTTGTTATGACAGCCGTATGCTTGATTAATCGGTCACCAAATAGGTCTTTGGGGTTTGGGGGGGGGATCTTAAAAGAAGCGTGGTCGGGCAAGCCACCTTGGTATGCTCACTTGAAAGTGTTTGGCTGTGAGGCATTTGTGCACATTCGCAAGGAAGAATGCAATAAACTTGAGCCAAAGTTCTACAAATGTATTTTCCTAAGATATGGTGATGAGGGTGAAATGGGGTACAGGTTATGGTATACGTAGCAATGACGTTATCTTCCTAGAAGATTGCATGCACAAATTTTGAAAAGATCAAGGAAGTCAGAAGGGTTGTATCCCGGGAAGATGTATCGATAGGACAACAAAGAATGCCCATTGGAAAGCAGCAAATACCTGCTATAAATGGCCTTGAAAATGCAAGGAATGATACTGAAAATGATCAGTAAGATATTACCCATGATGTACCACAATTTGAGCAAGAAGAGATGCTTTTGGAACAAGAACCGGTTGTACAATATGTTGAACTTGTAGAATAGCAAGTTGTTAATGTAGATTTGTAGGTTGAACAACCAACAAATCTTGATCATTGGGTCTGTAGGTCGACTAGAATGCAAAGATAGCTAGATAGGCTTGTTCCTGGTGTCAATTATGTGGTTGGTTATATCATGATGATAGATTGTGGTGAGCCTTCATGTTTCAAGGAAGCAATGGAGAGAAAGGACAACAAGAAAGGGTATAAGGCTATGCTATCAGAGACGGAATCTCTCATGAAAAATGACACTTGGAATTTGGTGCATTTGCCTAAAGGGCAGAAATTTCTACCATGCAAATGGGTTTACAAAATGGAAGTCACTTTTGATTCTTTGCCAAGGTAGAAAGTCCGACTAGTTGCTAAAGGGTATAAGCAAGAACATGGAATTGATTTTGATGAAAATTTTTCTCCTGTAGCTACTTTGCAAACCATTTTGGGCTTGTTGCATGTATGTGAAGATATGGAGCTCATAGAGATGGATGCTTAAACGGCTTTTTTACATGGTGATTTGCATGAGGAGATCTATATGGAGCAGTCTCATGGTTTTGTTGTAAAGGAAAAAGAGCACATGATATGTAAACTCAACAAGAGTTTGTATGGGCTGAAACAAGCACCACGAGAATGGTATCATAAATTTGATACATCTCAAGGATTTCATAGATCTCAAGTTGATCACTACTTATATACCAAGAAGGCAACAGATGGCAATCTTATTCTCTTGGTTTTGTATGTGGATGACATGCTGATTGTAGACAGGGATGTTTATCCTTTGGACTCTTGTAAACAAAGCCTACATAGTAGCTTTGATATGAAGGATCTTAGTGAGGCGAATTATATTCTTGGCATACATATACTCAGGGTCAGATCATAGAGCCTTCTCTATTTGTCACAGCAAGAGTAAGTTACCAAGGTTTTGAAGCATTTCAATATGGAGGGAGAAAAGCCATTGTTGTAATGTTGCCTCCATAAATGAAACTTAGTGCAGATGACAATCCTATATCTGATGATGAAAAGGCAAAGATGGCCAAGATTCCTTATGCTTCAACTGTTGGTAGCTTGATGTATGCTATGGTTGCTTCACTCCCTGACATTGCATTTGTGGTGGGAGTGGTTAGTAGCTACATGGCATATCGTGGCAAAAAGCATTAGAAAGCAATGAAGGGTATCATGAGATACCTCAAGGGCACAAAGGACTTGTGTATCTACTTTGGGAAGTAGAAGTCATTTGTTTTTGGCTTTACGGATGCAGACTATGCTGGTCATGTAGGAAGTCTACTTCAGGACATGTGTTTACATTCATAGGGGGAGTAGTCTCTTGGATATCCACCAGGCTGCAAAAGTTTGTTGCATTGTCTACTACTACAGAGGTAGAGTATGTGGCTGCCACTGAGGCATGCAAGATGGCTTTATGGCTCTCTTGTTTGTTAAGAGAGCTTGGCATTATAGAGGTTCCTATCATCCAATGTGATAGTCAGAGTGCTATCATGCTAGCATGGAATCTTGTCTTTCAAAGGCAAAGCATATACAGGTGAAGTATCATTTTATCAGGGATGTACTTGACAGCAAGAGCATTGAGCTTGTCAAGGTACATACCGATGATAACCGTGCAGACCTTCTAACAAAGGGCCTTCCAACAAAGTAGTTTGCTCATTGCCGCTAGATGATGGGGGTTGGATAGTGTATGTGTGTTTGAGCTTTGTACATACATAGACCTAGTTGATTCTTTCCTCTACCTTTAGGCACATTGTCTTTTTTTTCGCAAATAAAGTGTGACTACTTATATTACTTCAGAAAAAACTTGAAATACAAAGAAGTGCTCATGCTTAACAGACTAGTTGGAGCTGATGCAGGGTCACAGAAATATCAATTATACAGGCCTTTCAAGGCGGGTCTAGAGGGGATGGGGGCAAGAAGCCATGGAGAGAGGGTGTATCGTCATCTGGGGTTGTCTGCGTGTATCATGAGAAATAGGTATTGGCTGCCCCAAGTGTGCATGAAATAAAAACGGAGCTCGTGACGAGCTCGAGAATCGCCTTGCACCTGGTCCCATTGGCCGCGAAGGGAGTAGATGGAGATCCACAGCTCTATTAAAGTCGCCTATATAGAAAGTCTCTCCCCGTCAAAAACCTCTTGACACCGCGCCTTCCAGATATGCCATCCAGTGAGACTCCCTACGATCTCCCATACCTCAAAGCGGTCTGTTGTGGGCTCCAGTACTTGGTGGATGGGTAGAGCCTTCAAGCCGACCACTGCGCATGGCCTAGCCTCAATAAGAAATATCGTGTCTTGCATCCCAACCTCATACAGAAGCCTGAAGGTGAAGGCCTTGGTTGACTGCATGCCAGTAGAAAGCTCCCCATGAGATACATCCCAGGCTAGGTGCTATACGGCAGAGGATGCGGCATGCTCCTCTCCACACAAGGTGCGCTGCCTCACACAACCAAAGGTAGTGCTTTGGAGTTTCTCGAAGTTGCTGTGTGCAGCGTTGACACCCTCCATCCTTCTGCATCTGGGCTAACCAACTTCCCACCTCCAAGCCTTCATGTGCCACCAGCCATAAGAAATACGATACCCTCCTTGGCCTCCAACTATCCCATAGGCAGTACCATAAAAGTTCGTCGGAAAGCATCCGTGATGATGTGCTCTGCCCAGTATTTGCTATGCGACGGCGCCCAGTTCATGTCCTCCTGTATCAGTACGTATCTGCCAATCCTGGCTGTGTACTCCGGGATCCTTGGTGGCTTCTTGGCGACTGTAGTGGCCAGTCATAGCCACTCTCCTAGATCCCACTCCAGCTCGTGAAGTGGCCTGTCCTCCCACATCTAGAGGCGCCACTCCTGGAGCTCCTCCCAGAAAACATAGGGGTCTAGCTACCATTTCTTTCCTTGAAGGCCAACCACCCAAATTCTCCTCCACGAAAGGACAGCTATCCCCTCATCCTGCTGCTCTCTATCAAGGGCCAGATGCCCCTCCTCCTGCACGGTGAAGAAAGTTCCATGTGGGGCGCCGCCCACTCTACCTGCCACTTGTAGGGGGATACCTGTCGGTGAAAACTTAGCGGCCCATATCTCCCTAGGCTCTACTGGCTCTCGTATCGGGGAGAATGAGCTACTCCTGAGGTATTGGTGCGTCAATCTCCCTTCTCCTCAGCTCCACTCCTCTTTGGCAACTTGATGCCCTCTACAACACCTCCTCGTCCACCATCGTGTACACCTCCTGCTAGGTCCTGATGGTGCGAGCCGATGCTGGTCTCCCAACCAGCCCACTGGATGTGGGGGCACTCGCCAATTTGTACCCCCTTCTAATCTTTAACCTGGGGGTTCCAGATCATCGGTTGGCAGTCTATCTCCTCCTGGCAGCATGGGGGACTTTGAATTAGGGCCTTACGGAGGCCCTGCTACACATGGAGTAAATTGCGTAGGAAGAGGGATCTGGGGTGCGTGATTTGGGCCATCGTGAAGATCCATCTCAAGGACGGTCTCCAATCACCGCCAAGCCTCAGTCTACACTCTTGGAGACCCTCCTGCAGCAGTAGGACCTGGGTTTGCCCTCTTGGTGTGAGACCGTGGACTACTAGCTTGCCCAAAAGTGCCAGACTCTTAAACTTTGGGTCTATGATCCCAAGCCCTCCCTTTGACTGATGCCGGATGATGGTCGCCCACGCCACCTTGGCTCGAGAATCCTTGGAACCGTCTGACCCGGCTCGTAGCAAATTCCGCACTAGGCAGCGAGAAGCACCAACACGAGGCGATGTACCAAGCCATTGCTAGGAGGACCTGGTTAACCACTAGGGCTCGGCCCTCTAAGGAAAGGTGAGCAGTACTCTTGTAGGTCAGCTTCCTGCGAATAGAGTTGAGGACTAGAAGAAACTGCTGGGCGGGAGTGATGTCGAGTCCCACCTGGAACCTTAGGTAATGGATGGTCTGCCCTCTGCACACCCATCTGAATCCCAAGTGGATGCTCCACTCCGTGCTAGAGTCCTGGTCTATAAAGAAACCAATCGACTTTCGCTAGTTGATTTTCACTCTCCCACTGCAGTAGTATAGAACACCTCGAGAGCTAGTCTCACTCTCTCTAGCATCAACTCATCGTCCTCTATGTAAAGTGCTGTATCATCTGCATACTTTGACTCTAACAGCTCCGTCTCCTCTCTCACCGGAGGTCGGAGGCCGTGTAACCCGCTCAACGTCGTACATTGAAGGGGACCGGTGTGTTTCTGGGTGATGATCTCACACCAACCCAACTAGCTCACATGAGGGAGTGCATGCCAAAAATTAAGGCAGCCAGGGAGGAGGGAAAACTTGCCTTCTACAGAGGAGGGAGAGTGGTAGTCATGGAGAGGCGCCATAAATGACGGTGTGAGACCTATGGGACCAGCCTTGCTGTGGCAATTTGGAACTGTAATAGAGCCCTCCAATTGGATGTGGGAGCTTTTGAGGAGACATTTAGAGGGAGAGATATAGTGGTCTACTCAGAGACACACCAGGGACCACGTACTACACTTCCACGAGTGACGGGCGATAGGTGGGAGTCAGCTTGCAGGAAGGAGACACGCACAGACCACAGTAATCGCGGGTCGGGAGGAGTGGCAGTGTTATTCAGGGAGGAGCTATAGCAGATGATCCAGGTAGTTCGCAGAGATGAGCAGGCCAGATACATGTGGGTAAGAGTGTGTGGTGAGGAATGCACTTCGTATGTTGCCACATGCTATTTTCCCCCTATGACGTCCCGATACGCCCCACCCAAGGGGCAATCACCATATGTGGCTTTGGATGAGGATATTTAAGAGTTCTCGAAGGAGGGTGAGGTTTTCCTACTAGGAGACTTTAATGCCAGGACAAGCTCCCATCAGATGCCTTTCTTTGATGCATTTGAGGAGATGCTACAGGAGCAGGATGTGTCAGAGCTACAGTTGGAGAGGACATCTCAGGATATGGGGGAAGTCACCAAATATGGGAGATACCTTGTGGAGATGGGCACAGCACACAAGTTGGCCATTCTCAATGGCTTGGCTAGATACCCCCTATCCGACGCCGTCACATGTTATCCTCACCGACACGGTGCCAGCACAGTAGACTATGTTCTTGCCCCATCGATGCTGATATCTCACATCCAAGACCTCTCAGTATCCCCACCCCTTCTCAGAGTTGTAGTGGATCATGTCTTCCTATCATTCACCATCGACCTCCAATTCATTGACACGCAGATCGATCATGCAGCTCCTTGACACCCGAGATACCTCTTTTCCAGAGAGACAGAGGATATCTATGAGGCGGAGATCCTTAGATTGTTACATGATGCAAACCTTGACGTTCCATTAAAGGAGCTAACTTAGCTGTTCAGTGAGGCCCTACACATCGCTGCAGGTGTAGCCTTCCCACACTCAGGACCCACATTGAGAGACTCCACTGGGGTGACACCTGATGATGAGTGCCGTGAGACGAGCACGGCTACAGAGAGAGATAGCACTGGGGTCCACTACCCACAAATAGGCACAGATACTCCTTAGACGCCTCACACGGTGGAAGAAGAGAACATTCTTGGCCCAGTTGGAGCGAGACCTATATCAGTTATTCTTGAGCCAGGACTCTAGAGAGGCTTGGAGGCTTTTCAGAGCATTGCCCAACCACACCTATTACGTCCATTGCCGTATGGGAGGAGTATGCAACTAGTCTTTATATTGTGGAGGGTCAGCCACCTCTTCCTGACCCGCTTGAGCCTTGTCCAGAGACCACCACTTTCTTTATAGAAAGTAGGGTCCGAGAGGCCATTGACAGACTTAGCAGAGGAAAGGCACAAGATCATGATGGATTAGTAGCCGAGCACTTGATCCATGCTAGAGATTTGGTGGCAGGATTCGTAACTTACATGTTTAACAAAGCCATATGTGAAGGCCTACTAGAAAGCTAGAGCACGAACACTATTGTGCCTATCCTCAAGTTAGAGGACCCTACTTTACCCAGTAACTATCGGACTATCATGGTTGGGCATACTTTGGTTAAGTTATATGCTTCCATCCTTGAGCATGAGTTAAGCAGGTGGGCAGAGATGTGGGTTCTTAGAGCACAGGGACAGGCTGGCTTTAGGAGAGGCTTCTCCACATTGGATCACATCCTCACACTTAGAGCGATCATTGGGGAGGGAAGGGCCCATGGATGATGGCCCTACTACTGCTTTGTGGACTTCCGCAAAGCCTTTGACATAGTACCGAGAGAGAGGCTGATACATAGATTGCATGCCATGGGAGTACCGAAAGAGCTAAGTTGGGGTATTTTGGCATTGTATGAGAGAGTTGTGGGCAAAGTCCGGACACCTGAGGGCCTTTTGGCACCTATTTACTCCACCATTGGGGTGAAGCAGGGATGCCCATTGATGGGGTTGTTGATTATATTTCACATGAAGGAGATAGAGGAGCTCCACTAGCTGGCACTTGGATACCTCTCCTATTGTATGTAGATGACATTGTATTGATAGTTGACTCTCCAAAGGGTCTATAGAGACACTTGGATACATTACACTCCTATACTTTGGACAGTGGGCTTTCAGTGAACCTTGGTAAAACCAAGGTGATGGTATTTAATACTACACCACAGTGGGTCAGGAGATCAGCACCTAAATTCACATATGGATCTGAGGAGCTGGAGTATGTGGATTCTTATACATAGTTGGGAGTCTGATTCACAGGGCCCACCTTTTCTATGCGAGAGGCAGCAGACACTAGACTGACTCACGGATACACAGCACTAGGTGGTTTGGAGAGGATGTGCTCACAGGTGCAATTCCAAGAACCCCGCACCAAGCTATGGCTCTTCAATACATTGGTCACATGCACACTACTTTATGGAGTACAGATATGGGGGCCCAATCTTGACCACCATAGTAGATTAGGGCACACTTATGACGGATGGTGGTCGATGGAGAAACGCCTAGTGTCCATGATATCGAGGATGATCAAATGTAAGGCCTCAGCGCCACATGAGATCATTAGAGCCGAGCTAGTAGCTACATCGATTGTGGTAGAGGCCCTCACCCGATCGGTTGCATACATACATAACCTATGGGACTTACCCAGACACATATATGCACGGTTGGCCCTTAAGTCCTCTAGGCAGCTTGCCAGAGAGGGTGATACTTCATGTTGGTATGCACAGATGCCGGCTTGGTTTGAGCTACATGGCTTTAGCATGGACAAGTTAACCCCCTTCCCTACCCCCCTTCCAGTACTCCCTTGATGCACCATCTCTTGATCTGAGCAGGTTAGAGATTCGCAAGATCATCAGGATGGATCTGACCTAGTTGGATACCAGGCGGACATGGTTGATGCCAGGGCCGGAGCTAGGGACAAAGATGGCTTTCTACCGCGAGCATTTCCTTCATACTATAGATGATGGATTTATTGTTCGCCCGAGATACATGGACACCCACCTTTTCTATGGGATCAGATGTACTATTGGCGAGTTGCGCACCTCCTCACATCAGCTAGAGATTAAGACTGGCAGATATAGATCCACCCCACTAGAGGAGCGCATATGCTAGATATGCCAATTAGAGCCAGAGACAGAGGAGCATTATATCTGCCATTGCCCAGCGTATTATGAGGCCTGTGGTCGTTTCCACTGTCTGTTTAGAGACGGATTTGGACCACTATCCAGAGTCATCAATTTTACCGATTAGCGATGCCTTGGCCTCTTTCTTCTTGAGATACGACGGCTTTGTGACATGCGCCTTAGGAGTACAGCTGCTCCAGGACATCGAGGCCCTTCATAGAGGCAGCTCACAGACTCCTTTGCAAAGGAGACTAAGAAGACTTCAATACAGTTACAGCCACTGTCCACACGAGAGCCTCTCTCACCGCCACAGTCCACACATAGACAAGGAGAACTGATTGATCGAGCCATTTAGATTAGCCGATCGAGACATCCTAGGTCTCGACACAGACACCGATGACACCTTCATAGGCGGATACAGGGGATTATTGCTCGGGCTAGAGCTAGGCCCTCCATGCCCACATGAGATTGTACCATTTGGAGCTCATTGTTACTAGATAGAGCTCTATATTTTGCACATAGCCATAGCTAGTTTCCGTTCTTATTTCGCTTTGTGCTATATATTTTGCCCAGACAATTTGTACCATCATACACATGATTGTAACTCATGGTCTCATAGGTTTGTAGACGTTAATATATCATATCATTTCATTTCTCTCTCTTCTGTTTCCTTTCACACTCTCTCTCTTTTTCTCTTTCTCTCTCTCTCTCTCTCTCTCTCTCTCTCTCTCTCTCCTCTTCCTCTAGTTTGACAACAGGGAAGAGTAACGATCGTAGTCTCCTCCTTCTCTACGTCTAAGGGCTTTTATAGTGTATTGGGAGGGGGGGAATAGCATGGTATGGAGCGCCCCCCTATGATCATCAGGGCAGCCAGGTGGATAGCCGCCATACTGAGTATGGTGGAGGGGAAAAGGGAGTAATCGTTGCGGACGCCACTCCCCCCCGCCCCCCCGGCCCGCCCCCCCCCCCCCCCCCCCCCCCCCCCCCGCCCAGCCCCCATGTTGTCCCATCCCCCACTAGCTGTTGGCCACCCCTGCTGCTTCCCCCATCCCTGCGCCATGCCGTCTCGTCGTCCACAGCTGCCCCCCCTCTGTCCGCTAAATGGAGCTCTCTCACGCCCACGCACGTCATCACACGGTAGCCTCCCCCTCCATTCGCCAATTGGCGGTGTGAGTAAAGGGGAGGCGTTTATTCTTTTTTTCTTTTTTATAATTTTTTTTTCGTTAATTAAGGGGGTCATATGGCGGGCAAGGGGATATTACATCCTTCACCCCTTAGGGAATCGATATGTCCTCATCTCGAAAGGAATTGGGGATATTGGTGGTTGAGAGTACTCTCATCAATCCATGTGGCATCTTCTTCTGGAAAGTCCTTCCATTGGATGAGGTACTCCTTGAGGATTCTACTCAATCTCTTATCTCGAATGTCTAGGATTCTATTTGGCCAGAGCTCAAGGACTCCTTGGCTTAGCATTACAACTTGTTGATAATTGAGTAGATGACTAGGATTGGATACATATTTCTTTAATAGGCTAACATGAAATACATTGTAAACCTTTACGTTCTCAGGGTGTTGGAGTTTGTGGGCGTTGGGCCCTAGGCACTTGAGGATCCTGTAGGGTCCACAATACCTTGGACTCAATTTTTTAAAATTTCCCAATGATAAGGAACTCTTCTTGGGTCGTACACGAATAAAAACCATGTCTCCCTTATTGAAGAGTTGGTCATACATGAATAAAAACCATGTCTCCCTCCTTGAAGAGTTGCTCTTGTCTATTTAGATCTGCATAGGCTTTCTGCCTATCCTTGGCGGCTCTAATGTCTTGTTTGATGGTCTTAACCTGCTTATCCATTTCCTCCAGCATTTTCTTAGAAGCTTCTACTCTTAAAATAGGATCTCAAATGTTCAATGGGATACGGCAATCATGCCCATACAATGCTTGAAAAGGTGTCCTTTGAATTCTTTGTTGGTAGGAAGCATTATTGGCGAACTCTACCAATGGTAGATATTGGATCCATTTCTTGGGTTCGCGACAGCAATAAGCTCTAAGGATATCTTCAATGACTTGGTTGACCCTCTCCATTTGGCCATTAGTTTGAGGGTGATAGGATGTACTGAAACAAAGTTGAGTCCCAATGGCCCCGAATATCCCTCTCTAGAAGTGAGATGTGAATAGAGGGTCGCGGTCACTGATGATCCTTCTAGGCAACCCATGGAGTGTGAATATCTCCTTGATGAATAGTCTGGCAATATCTGAAGCTTTATAGTTTGTCTTGATTGGAACGAGGTGTGCAACCTTGGTGAGTACGTCTACTATAACCATAATTGAATTGTAGCCTCCTTGCACTGAAGGTAACCCAACAACAAAGTCCATGCTGATGAATTCCCACTTCATTTGGGGGATGACGAGAGGTTGCAGCTTCCCAGGCATCTTGACATGTTCCGCTTTAATGCGCTGGCAAGACAAACATTCCGTGATATATTTGAGCACGTCTCCCTTAAGCCTTCGCTAATGGTAGCTCTTTCTGACCGTGTTAAGGGTCTTGATATATTTGCAATGGCTTGAAAAGGGAGAGTCATGTGCCTCCCAAAGTATTCTCTGTTTGAGTTTCTTGCTCGAGGGTATGCATAATCTTGTCCTAAAATAGACAAGTTCCTCATTGACAGAGAATTCTTGATATTTGACCTTAAGTCTGGGGTTTTGGTCATTTTTCAAAATTTCCTTTATCATCTTTAGATATTCTGGGTCAGGGCTAGCTTCTTTCTTAGCTAGTTCAAGGATAGGATTGTTAGGTATTGACACCATAGTTGCCAATGATTCGACCATTGAGGATTCCTCCATGATAAGAGAGTTGAGGAATGCCTTGCGACTTAGGGCGTTAGCAACCACATTCTCGTTGCCGGGTTGATACCTTATCTCAAAATCATACTCCTGTAGAACTTCTATCCAATGACGTTGCCTCATGTTGAGGTCTGTCTGGGTGAAGATCCATTGAAGGCTCTTATGGTCCGTGACAAAAAAAAACTTGTTACCAAGTAATGTTGCCAAAGTTTGAGGGCATGAATCATTGCTAGCAGCTCTAGGTCATGGGTAGTATAATTCCTTTCATGGGTTTTTAGCTTCCGCGAGGGATAGGCTATAGGATGACCTTCTTGCATCAGTACACAGCCCAGTGGAAGTGAGCTAGCATTCATGACAACTTTAAATTCCTTGCTTAAGTCAGGGAGCTTCCGAATTGGTGCTGCCACCAAGCTATGCTTGAGTTAATCAAAACTTGCTTCTTTAGAGGGTGTCCACACTATGTCAACTTGCTTTTTTAGCAAATTTGTGAGGGGTGCTGTGATTAAAGCATAGTTCTTAATGAAGATCATGTACCAACCTGTTAATCCAAGAAAGCTACGCACTTCTTTAATAGTAGCTGGTGGAGACCACTCTTGGACATCTTTAACCTTTGTAGGGTCTATAGAGATTCCTTCATTTGACACAATAAATCCAAGATATTCAATTTGCCTTTTGACATTACTGTGAATTCAAAAAAGACCATATCTGGTATTGAATACCGTCTTCGGAATATCCTTATCCTTGACGCGGATCTAATAATACCCTGACCTCAAATCCCTGTGGTCAATCGAGTAACTCATCTACCCTCGGAATGAGATATTTATTTTTGATGGTTACTTGGTTCATGCCTCTATAATCGATGCAAAGGTGAAGTGTACGATACTTCTTCTTTTGGAACAAGACTGGAGTCCCCCCAAGGAGAACTGCTGGGGCATATGTACCCTTGGTCCAGTAGTTGTTTGAGATGTTCCTTTAACTCAATGGCTTCAAGAATGGACATCTTGTAGAGCCATTTCGTAACTAGTGCAGCTCCTAGCATTAGCTTAATCTCACGATCCACTTCCCTAGGCGGAGGTAGTTCAGTTAATTCCTCTAGGAACACATCCACATATTCTTTTAACCATGATGGTTCCTCATTGGTGTCCTCTACCTGATCTGGTTTGTTTTGCTTGATCAGGTAGACGGGTAATCCCTTCCTTATTCCTTGAACTATTCACATTGCCTTAGCTAGCTGGATCTTTGGTTTACCTGCTTCTCCTTGTGTTGTAACTAGCTCACTCTTAGGATTCGGAAAGGAGACTTGACCCTTTCCATAATGAATGTGAGCATCATTGGGGATTAGCCAAATCCATCCCGAGTAGGCATTCATGGACTCCTAGATTCATTACCTTGAACTCAACAGTTGTGGGCTCGTTTCCGAGTAGGAATTTCACCTTAGCGATTTGTCTAGTGCAAGTGATTTCTCGCCCATTTGCTAGTTCTACAAGCAAAGTGGGTGCATCGACAATGGTTATTTCTAACCTTCTTGCACAGGTTGGTGAAATGAAAGAATGAGTATGCCCACAGTTAATCTAGGTTTTGAATTTCTTACCCTAGTAGTCCGATGGTGTTTGGATCACCGAAAATTGGTGGTTCGGCCCCTTTTTATGGAGAGCGGCATGAACGGTTGCCCTCTCAATCTTAGCTTCCATGGATGGGTCTTCCCTTAGTGGTAATATTGGAAGTTTTTGCCCTTCCCAATGTTGCACAACCGCGGCCACAGGTAGCCCTGGCTTGGCCACCAAATTTTCCTTGACGACGATCCCCGCCAAGTTTGGGACATTTTCCTTTTGAAGTGCCCAGGTTTATTGCAGTGAAAACAATGTAGGCTTTGATCACTTCTTTGAGTGGGAACAAAGTCACTGATTGCATTTGCTTTCGGCTTCTTTCGTTGGCCTTGACTTTGTCCTTGTGCCCTTTTAATTTGAGCTTTCGACGTCCCTGGATTTTGGTCTTTATAAGACCAAGGTTTGGACTTCGGTTGGTGGACTTCTTGGGCAATAGATCCTGCTTTTATCAATGCATCTTGCAAATCTGAAAGACACATCGATTCCAACCGAGTGTTTATTGGTGGGTTCAGCCCATCACAGAACTTTGAGACTTGTTGGGGAATACTCATTGTTGGGGGCGTATTTTAGCAAGGAGACAAATTTCGAGTAGTATGCCTCCAGTGAATGGTCCAACTGTTTCAACTTAAAGAACTCACTCATCTTTTGAGTTTTGTATGCAAGTGGCATATACCTTCCCTGCATTGCTTCCTTTAGTTTTTCCCAAGTTATTGTGCTTTCAATGACTGCTTGGTCTTTACACCATTGCTTCCACCACAGCCTAGCTTCGCCGGTAAGCTTGAGCTTGGCAATCATGGCTTGGTTCATAGGTGCTGTTTCGGCTGCACTGAAATAGTCCTCCATGGATTCAATCCATATTTTGGCATCAGCTTCAACAATCTACTTTTTTCTGTCAAATTTTGGTGGTTTAATTTGTTTGAGAAGAAACTTCTTCTCTTGTGCCTCTGCCGGGCTTAGTGGGGAAACAGGATTTTGGTTCTGCGCTTGGGGTTGTATCTGGTTACCAATTTAAACTTTCCATGTTAGGATTGCATTTATACATCTCTATACAACTTAAGTCAATGCGTACATACTTTCCATCACTACTATGCAACAATTCGAATGAATATAAAAATTTTATTTAATTATAGGGAAGCATAAGCCTCAAGTACAATTATTCGAGAATAGATAGAGATTAACTGAGATGATGTTTTTTTTCACGAGTTACATCAACGACAGGTTAATAATTCCTTATTGGATTCAGCTACAGGGACAGAATAGTAGTATGGATTGGGAGAGTGAATAAACCCATTCCGGTCCCCTAAAACGGTATGAATCAGATTCTAACCTTGCACTTCCTAGAGGTCGAACGATGGTAAAACCTTGTGAGAAGCCTCCCAGTTCTTTGGGACCACCCTTCCATAGAACAGACCCGTTGAGGGTTTTGCCCACCCGCTTCCCCTTAATCGGCGTACTTTAGTTATCTAATTAGCCCTATCACATTTATGTGCGACATTTAAAAAGCAGCTTCCTTAATTATGCCTTTTAGGGAACGGGCATAATCTTTTGGCACTGACACGAACACAATTTTAGATAGGTTCCTTGGACGTAAACTTAGTATTAGCATCTTAACTAAGATACACGTATTGTTCAAAAAGGGACAATATCCGTAATCCGTGAGGATGCACCTTATTTCCTCCAAGATTCCGCACTTGCACTAGTAATAGGGGCCCTCGAGAATCTATATTGAGTCACGCAGATCGTTTGAGTAGGACCCGGAGGTAGGGAATTTATAGCCGGAGCCCCCCCTAGCATCCAAGCGTCCTCCTACGTTCAATCCAACCCGTGGAGAGACCTCTTGTGGCGGGTTCGGTCCATGTTCCCCTTCACAGCTATTTAGAATCCCCTTGGCTAGGGTTGGCGACCAGCTGGGGGTGGTTTGGCATGCCTTCCAAAATTTCAACTTGATTCATTATTATCATTTCTTTTATGAGTTTGGGGTTATATAATCTTTTTACTAGCGGTGTTCCTCAATTTATAAGCACAAACAATGGTGTAGACGAGTGCTCGGGACATTTGCTAAGGTGGAGTTCCTATCTTTAACGCTTAGCGTTTGTCCTTCTTGCGGTTGCGGCAATTTTCAATATTCTCTAAGGAATAGGGAATACCTTCTTTCTCACCCCACTCCTATGTGATAGGAGTGAGCAATCATGCAATCGGATCTATGTCCGCGATAGTTCTCGGATGGTAGCTGCCCTAGCTTGCTAGCCTTTGGTCCAGGGTTCTTGTCTTGGAAAAACGACACTTGAGTTCTCGTGTTAACATCGAGTTGTGTCATGGTTAAACATGATATCGTCAAGGTTATTTCAGCTTTATCGTGGGTAGATGTAGCATAGAGACCAATGAGTGTTTGACTCGTCTCTAGGTCCTCCTATGAATGTAACAATAGTTTGGTTCATTTACTTTTAAACCCCAAATAAGTCGAGTTAAGCCCTATCCTTGCGTATATAGGATTCATCCTATTGAATTGCTTTGAGCAATTAAGTTTAGCACCTCATATGCATGTCTTATAACTATCTTTAAGATGAATCCCTAGCAGTGCAACTGAAACTGTCCATGATACCACGCAATCTAGATGCGAGTGCTTCTTAAGACGATGATGCTATGCAGAGTTCTACTCTTGGAAAATCATTTCAATGCACTTATGCAAATCGTAAATAGAGGCTTGTATTTTTCTTTTGTACGAGGAACACGAAGTCATCAAGCCTAATGCAAGTGCGAGTTACTTCTCTCTAAAGGTTTATAGGAGCCTAATACTTGGCTTAGTATTGCAATGACCTAAACATACCTAACCGTTATGGTAGCAACTCACGATCCTCATAAACTTGATTCAAGCTTTTACTCTTACCTTTTCAATTTCACAAATTTTGCGATGCAAGAAGTATGATTTGTACTTAATGATGGATATGCTTTATCGTCTCGATAACCCATTTTTCAGTTTCTTTTACTACTTTAGTATGCCAATGCGAGTGCATAAATCTAACGCACTAGGAGTTCAATCAATAAAGTCCTTGATTTCAGAGTGCACAAATGTGAAATGTTTTGTGCAAGTTGTTTGTTCTAAATATATGCCAGAGTGCAATAAAACACAATTTCCAACATGATTGAATGATGCAACCTAATCGGTGGTTAGTTATCATAGATTTTTACCAGAATACTTCTCTTTTGTCAATGAAGTCAAACTACGTTTTTAAGAGTTCTCATCAGAGTAGGATTTATGGGGCACACCTTGTTACCAAGTGATGCGGTTTCTTGACCCGTAGCTCCATCGGTTGAATAGTCAATCCCCAGGTGAACATTCAGAATATTGTGCATTATATTCCAGCCCTTAATGAAACCATATTGGCGTGGATGAATCAACAGTGGAAATACTTTCTGCAACCTATTGGCAATGATTTTAGAAAAGATTTTATATAGAGAACCCATAACAGAAATGGGTCTCCATTGTTTCGAGGATGGAGAGAGAACCTTGGGCAATAACGAATGATAGCAATCTTACAGTTTGAAGGCATCTCACAAGAATTTCACTCTTGCTGACACAGATGAGACAATGGGTCCTTAAGTTGCTCCACATGGGCCAAAAAGAGTTCATTAGGAAGCCCATCCCAGCCAGGGCTTTTCCTTCGAGGCAAATGAGACAGCACCTCTTCCACTTCCTCCTCTGAAATATCAGCCTCCATCAAATCAACACATTCTGGCCTAACTTGATTACCAACGAAATTGCAAATATATCTGCGAGTAGAAAGAACCACATCTGCAAGAATCTCCTGTGGGCCCAACAACGATTTATAAAAGTCAACATACATCTGAATGATGGAAGCAGGTTTAGTCACCATAACACCTTGCTCATCCATCAAACACACAATATTTTCATGAGCATATTTTTGATGCAATCGAGCCAGAATTTTATGGGATTGACAGTTCTTGTCATGTAAAGCTTCCGCTCTGGCCAGCAATTTGTATTTAGCATATTCCTCTTCCTGTAAAGATTGAACTCTACCTTTCAACCATTCAATGCATGTGAGCAAGTCATCATTGGAGTCCCCCGACTGACACAAAGACAACGAGTGGGTCAACAATGCTTGCCCATGCTGCAATTCAGCGCATAAAGAGGAAGCATGATGAATACCATACTATCGGGATAACGAGCGAGCATTATCCCTAAATACAGCCCATGCTTGCATCCCTTTAGAGAGGACCTTGGAGCTAAAAGAAGTAATCAATTACTGAATATATTCCAAAAACTGAGTTTGCAGCAGAAAGGACTGATTGAAACAAAGATGCAAACGGGCAAGGAGGGCCTTAAAGGCATGGACAGATCAGTGATTCAGCTCCAAGACCAAAGGATAGTGGTCTGACAAAATATATTGTCTCTCCACCCACATATCAATAACTTCAGGAAGAAAAGAATCACTCTGGCAAATACAGATCCGATCAAATTGGGCCTAAGTATTTGGATGCTTCTTTTTTTTTTTGCAAGTAAAATGTGGCTGATTATATTACTAAAAAAAAACTAATTACAACGGAGTGCTCATACTCGATAGTCTAGCTGGAGTTGATGCAAAGTCACAAATACATCATGTATACAAGCCTCTAAAGGCGGTTTGGGGGGGATGGGGGCAAGAAGCCATGGAGGGGGGGTGTAACGCCATCTGGGGTTGCTTGCCTGGATCATGAAGAACAGGTTCTGGCCTCCCCAAGTGCGTAGGAAGTGAAAACGGAGCTCCTCACGAGCTCGAGACTCGCCCTGCACCTGGTCCCATCGGCCGCGGAGAGAGTGGATAATAGAGGTCCAGAGCTCTACCAAAGTCGAATGTATTGAAAGGCTCTCCCCGCTAAAAACCTCATGGCAGCGTGCCTTCCAGATGTGTCATCCAGTAAAACTCCAGTACCTGGCGGCTAGGTAAAGCCTCCAAGCCGACCACTACACAAGACTCAACCTCAATGATGAAAATCGTGTTTTGCATCCCGGCCTCATACAAAAGGTGAGGACCTTGGCTGACTGCCTGCTAGTAGAAAGCTCCCCAAGAAATACATCCAAGACTGGGTGCTAGATGGTGGAGAATGTGGCATTTTCCTCTCCATACGGGCTTTGCTGCCTCGCACGACCAGAGGCAGTGCTTTGGAGTTTCTAGAAGTTGTTGTGTGCAACGTTTACACCCTCCATCCTGCTGCATCTGAGCTAGCCAACTCCCCACCATCAGACCTCCATGTCCCAAAATCCATAAGAAATATGATACCCTCCTCGGCCTTCGACTATCCCATAGGTGGTGCCATAAAGTTCGACAGAAGGCATCTGCGATGCTGTGCTCCGCCTAGTATCTGCTATGTGAAGGCACCCAGTCTATGTCCTCCTGCATCAATACATGTTTGCCAATCCTGGCTATGTACTCCAAGAACCTCGGTGGCTTCTCGGCGACCGTAGTGGCCGGCCATAGCCACTCTCCAGGGTCCCACTCCAGCTCATCAAGTGGTCTGCTCTCCCATATCCAAAGTCGCCACTCCTAGAACTCCTCCCAAAACACATAAGGATCCGGACACTAGGTCTTCCCCTGAAGGCCAACCACACGAATCCTCCTCCACGGAAGGACAAAGATCTCATCTTGCTACCCTCTATCAAGGACCAAACGGCCCCCCTCCTGCATGGAATAGAAAGTCTTGTAGGGGGCACCATCCACTCTACTTGTCCATTATAGGGGGATACCAATTGGTGAAAATCTAGTAGCCCATACCTCGCCAAGCTCTACCGGCTCTCGTATCGGGGCGTCAAGCCACTCCTGAGGTATCGCTGTGTCAATCTTCCTTCTCCTCAACTCAACTCCTCTCTGACAACTTGATGCTTGCTGCGAACCTCCTAGTCCACCATCCTGTACACCTCTCGCCATGTCCTGATGGTACGGGCAGGGCTGGCCTCCCAACCAGCCCACTGGATGTGGGGGCACTTGCCAATCTGTATCCTGTCTCGATCTCTGACCTAGGGGTTCCAAATCACCGGTTGGCGGTCTATCTCCTCCTAGCAACCTCGGGAGCTTTGAATTAAGGGCCTTGTAGAGGCCTTGCCACACACGAAGTAGGTTGCGGAGGAAGGAAGATCTGGGGGGCGTGATTTGGGCCGTCGTGAAGATCCATCTCAAGGACGGCCTCTAGTCACCACCAAGCCTCAGTCTGTAATCTTGGAGACCCTCCTACAGTAGGACCTTCTAGGTCTGCCCTCTTGTTGTGAGCCCGCGGACTACTAGGTTGCCCAAAAGGGCCAGGCTCAAGAACTCTGGGTCTATGATCCCAAGCCCTCCGATGCCCGATGATGGTCACCCACGCCACCTTGGCCCGAGAATCCCTAGAACTGTCTGACTCGACCCAAAGAAAATTCCACACTAGGTGGTGAAGTTGAACTACACAAAATAAGGAAAAGCACCAACACAAGGCGATGTACCAAACCGTCACTAGGAGGACGTGGTTGACCACCAAGGCTTGGCCCGCTAAGGAAAGGCGGGGAGTACTCTAGTAGGTCAGCTTCCACTTGATAGAGTCAAGGATTGGAAGAAATTGTTAGGCAAGAGTGATGTCGAGTCTCACCTGGAACCCTAGGTATCAGACGGTCTGCCCATTTGCACACCCATTTGAATTCCAAGTGGACACTCCACTCCGTTCTCGAGTCCGGGCTCGTAAGGAAGCCAACCAAATTTTGCCAGTTGATTTTCGCTCCCATTGCAATGCAAAACATTTCCAGAGCTAGTCTTACTCTCTTTAGTATCAACTCATGGTCCTCTCTATAAAGTGCGGTATCATTTGCATACTCTGAATCTAATAGCTCCGTCTTCTCTCTCACTGGAAGTCGGAGGCCACAACCCACTCACACGTGACGTGAGGAAGTAAGTCTGCAAAGAGTAGGAACAGATATGGGGCAAGAGGACAGCCATGCCGGACGGATCTCTCCAGCTGAAACTCCTCCCCCATCTTGCCACCTATGAGAACCCTGTTGGTAGCCGATTTGTAAAGTGCAGAGACCCCGTGGATCCATGTGTGGAGAACCTCACCATGGTGCTCTCCAAGAAGTCCCAGTCAACCTTGTCATAGGCTTTCTCGAAGTCCAGGAGAAGTATAGCCAATCCCTGACCATTGTGCTGGGCCCACTCAGTGGCCTCAAAGAAGGTAAATACATTGTCTTGGATACTCCTATCCTGGACAAAACCTGTCTGTGTGTCATGAATGATGTCTGGAAGTATGGGGCGGAGTCACCTACCGATTATCTTGGCCAGTGTTTTATAGGCCACTGACAATAGGGTGATCGGTCTCCACTAGGATAGCTCCAACCGGTCTCAGCCTTTGGGGAGGAGACTAACAAGACCTGCCAATAGATTCCATGGCATCCATCCTGAGCTGAAAATCTCCTGAAAGGTGAGTAGTAGTGGGTCCTTCACCACCTCTTAGTAGGTAGTGAAGAAGGCCTTAGAAAGACTGGGCATTTTTGCTTGTCTTGTGTATGGAAAGCCGCCTCTAATTCCTTCTCTGTGAAGGGGTCTAGGAGGGAGCGTCCCATCTCCTCTATGATGAGGGACGAATGTGGTCCTAGACCTGCTGTCTACAACGCTGTCCTCTGGTTAAGACTGTCCCCTGCTGGAAAAGGTGTTTGTAGTAGTCAGTGGCAATCTCCATCACCTCATCTAGGCTAGAGCAAATCCTCCCATACTAATCGTAGAGGCTGCGTATCTGCTCTCTTGAGGTGCAGGGCTGATGCACCTCGAAAAACTCCTTGCACATTGTGTCTCCCTTCCGCATCCAAAAGGCTGTGGAGGTGCGGAAGGAAAACTTCAAGCGCCTATCCTCAAGGCCGGCGAGGGCTGCCCGTGGACGCACCTCCTGTGTGTTGAGAGTGGGATTCCCTGGTACCTCGTGGGGTAGTTTCTGCATGGTTGCTAGGTCTCGTTAGAGTGCTCTCTCCTCCTCCCAACTCTATTGCTTGGTGAGGTGGCATGTAGGGTTGCCTCCTGGTAGATCCTGCTCGACTCGGCTAGGACCTTTGCAACCTCCTCTGCAATTTGGTTCCTCCTGTCCCACTCCCTAGTCCAGAGCTGCTCAATCTGCCTCTTCACTTGCTCCCTCCTGTAGACCGAGTTGAGGATCTGACAGGATCGTGTGTCTAGGGCTGAAGCTGGGGCATCAAGTGTTAGGAGAACCAGGTAGTGATTAGACAAAGTGGTGCCCGCCAACTGCCCTACCTAGCTTCCGCGAGAGCATCCCCACTCTCCCACATAAAACGTGACCAACTGCTCCAGCAATACTCTCCCCAACCTCTTGTATCCCCAAGAGAAGTCCAACGACCTCTTCCTCCTGTGGAAAGGTGGGTCTCTCCAAGCATCACGTGCTCCTACTGCGAGGAGGAAGACCTCCTATGTCTCTTGCTCCTCCCCAGCCATACCCTGGTAGATTCCACCTCTGCCCTGCTAGTCCTCTAAGGCCTCCAAGTTGTTGAAGTCTCCTCCAACAATCCAGGAGTCCACCTCTAGGAGTCCTGCTATGATCTACACCTAGAACCTGTTGTGTGCCCTAACCTTAGTAGGGGCATAGACATTGAGGACTCCAAGGCACGAGTCCCCAATATCCAATCTGATCCATAGAACCCTCCTTGCCAAAATCGTCCCATGGTCACGTACATAGGCGATGAGACTCAGGCCAATAGAGGTGCATACACCCCCACTCGTGCCGTGGGCACCGATGGCGTACTCCCAGTAAGTGTGTGAACTGCTTGGGAGTATCTTCCCTACCCGATGGGCCTAGGCAGGGGTGAGCTTGTGCTCCTGTAGAAGTAATATGTTGATCCATCCGGTGAGGGCAGGCTGCAACTCCTACTGAACAAGCAATCTCCTGGAAGCACGTGCCCCACTGTAGTGGAGGCTATTCACATTCCAGGATGCAAGATGTAAACTCATAGAGAAACTTGTGACTGACCAAACAAGCATCTGTTTAGTGTGGAAGCTGTTGTTGAAGAAGAACTATGGGGCATGCTGATACGCTTTGCTGCAGGCCTAGACGGTGAACTCCATTCCCCCATGGTAGCCCTTGGGCAGACCATTGGGTGGATAGATGCTCTAGGTGGTACCACCTGGGTATGTATTAGCCAGGCTAAGAGGTGTGACTCTGTGCACTAGTAGAAACGAGTCGCTTTTGCGACGGGCCAGTCGATCACATCCATCGGTGCTCTCCACTGTGGAGAGGCTCGAAAGATGATGCTCAGATGCAGGACCTTGGCACTAGCCCACTAGTTAATGTCCATCATGCAACTTGGCCACTGTTGGGAAGAGTACTAGTCCTCCTCCTATCCATTGGGAGATGTGGTTGGCCACCTGACTCTTCACCTCCTCCTCTATCTGTGTCATTGTCTAGTCTCCTGTGTGAGAGGTCTGAAGGAAGAAAGCATAGTTTGGTCCATCCGGTGGTGGTAGTAAATGGGCCTTGCTGCTCCTTGACTTGCATACCACGAAGATCCCCACCTCCAGAGGTAGTGGGAACTCTCCCCGCTCCGCAACTCTCAGGTAGGACCACGAGTCATTGTGAAAGAACTCCTGTGGTAGTAGTTGCATCTGTCTCGGGAAAGTGTGACGAGCGGTAGGGACAGATGAGCTGGTGATTGTGGGAAAGGGGGGGCTAGGCTGCTGGTGAGTAGAGGATGTCGGCGCATGGGGCTCTTCACCTCCTGTGGGAAGGGGGGGGGGGGATAGGTGTGTTGAGCTAAAATATGCATTGCTTGCTGATTAGCCTCTTAAACAGCCCCAAAACACACTAAAAATGCTCTTTTAGAGTAAAACCCTAAAACGGGGAGCGGTTCGAGAGAGTTCAGTGGAAACCCTAAAACGGGGAGCGGGTCGAGAAAGTTTACTAGAAACCCTAATTTTTGGGGCACCCTTCCACATCAATAAATAGACAGGCTGACCCCATTCAACGATTATCCCTGTTTTGCAGGTTACACCAGCCCACACACCCTCTGCTGCTGTTGGCACCCAGTTTCCAGCCTGCAGCCCGCCTCCATCTGCTGTGCAGCCATCATCGACGGCAGCCACATCATCTTCAACCTGTCCATTGCTGTAGGCGACAGCTCTCAGCTGCTCGTGACTGCTCCAAACTGTCCCAGACTGCTATTCAGCCTGCTCTCCATCACATTGACTATTCAGCACTCCTACACTCCGACTGGTAGTCACAGCCTTGGGATCCGTCTTTGGTGGATGTCACACTCCGACATTGCTTTGCCCTTAAGCACATTGTACACTCTTACATTCATTTACAGCATTCAGTCACTTCAGAGTTGTGTTCTCTCTCTCCCTTCTTCTGTTTGTGTTTGAGTTTTGAGTTTTGCGTTTAGGGTTTGAGTTTTGCCCTCTGTGTTTGTGTCTGTGTCTTTGTGTTTCTATCGTGGTCGTACACTCTGTGTGTCCTCAGTGCAAACCCTAGCACTCTTCTTAACATGGTATCAGAGCTGGTGCTCTTGTAAAGAGTATCCTGTAGATATTGTTGAGAGCTAGTCTTTGTGCGAGGAACACAATACGACTCGTAACCGAATCACAATGTCCCAGACACCTTCTTCTCCAGTTCCTATGATGTCTTATCAGGCTTCTCCATCATTGGAGGCCTCGAGACGGCATTATGGACTCGGTGAGGAGGACGACACTCCACCTTCACCAGATATCACTAACATGACAGAGGAGGACTTTAAGGAGTACTATCGCAACAAGTACGGTGATGTTTATATCCCTCCTACCAGTTTTGCTACCACATTCGGACCGGTTGGTGAGGTTGGCCACCTCTCCGATCATGGAGGACATACGGCATTCGGAACGTTTGGCGATCCATCTTCATCATCTCCGCCAGGTCCAATGTCAGGTTTGTACAATTCTTTTGTGTTGTATGAATCAAAACCCTCACCTGTTTCTTCTTTTGAGGTACAGGATCCGAATGGCTTTGCGTATGGGAACTTCAATAGAGGGGGCTCACAAAGCAAAGGAAATTCAAGTACATCTACAGCTTCTGTTTCATTTGAGCATATTACACAGACTTCTCACTTTCCTCCCATCCCACTCTTTTCTATATCACACCTTGATCATCTCTCATTATCTTTCCAAAATCTTGGATTATACTCCACATCTGCATCACACACCCTAGGGGTTGGATCTACCATCTTCGCTCGTAGCACTTTTCCTTCTCCACCCCATTCTCTACCTCTTTGCACCATGGTACTTCATTAGGGGAAATTCCACCCTTTAACACCGTGCCTCTCAGCTTTCAGCAAATGAGCACACCCATCACTCCTGGGTCAACTGTGATGGGCATTCCCCTCACTATCCCCAGCTTCACATCTCTCATGACCACTCATACGCAGGGGTTTCTATCCTCAGCTTATGGTGCATCTTCACACTCTCCTTGGGTGACACCTATGCAAGGATTCCCATCTTCTGCTCTCCCTGTTCCCATCCCATCTCCTTGGGTTCTTCATGTGGCTACCATGCCCATGCCCAGTCAGCCCATCCCTACCTATGGATCCACCTTGCACACTACCCGCATGCCTGGCGGGTACTTTGGCAGTACCACTCCTGTTGCAATGGCCAATAATGCCTTCACGGATAAGACATGTTTTAACGGGTTAAATTTCACTACTTGGTTGAATTTCATGCAACAAGTGCTCGAGTCTTAGGATCTTTGGGAGCTCGTCATTGGTCTAGAGCCTATGGCGGACCCTCCATTAGCTCACCCTGACTACATCCGTCAATGGAGAATTTGCAATGCTACAGCCAATGTTGAGTAGATGCAGGGATTGCTTCCCGAGTTTCACTCTCAGTTGCAGTACTTTCCCCTCACATCAGAGCGTTGGAGTCACCTTCTCGACCGCTATGCGGCTCGTGATTGTACTCGGCACATCAATGTCGACTTTGAGCTTCAAGAGTTTTCTCTTAAGGAAGGGGATGATCTGAAAGTCAAGCTGGCTGACTATAGGCGGTTTCTTGCCGAGTTCGCCACTACTAGCTCTCCAAAGTCAGATGATGATCAGGTTACATTCTTCTTGAATAAGTTGCCCACAAAATACTTCAATTTCATTCAACACATCATCTCCCAACCTTGATTGCCAACCTACTACGAGTTTGAGTGCTAGTTCTTGCGTTACCCAAGGCTGCATGATCAAGCCCACAAGAAATCCTCATCACAACCTTATTCAGAGCAGAGGGGGTTGGTTGCTTTTTCTTCGGGAGGGAAAACCCACTAGTGGTAAGAACTTGCTAGATGCGAAGGCAAGCTAATGAAAGGGTGACTCCTCTTCCTCCGATTGAACCAAAGAATGAAGACCTATCTGGTAGCAACTCCCTAAGAAAAACCAGTTTTGCACACGTTGCTAGAGAGCAGGCCATGTGGATGAGGAGTGTCGCTCCAAGGCCCAAGGTGTTCCACCTAAAAGGCGTCAGTAGACCGCTGCGACTTCACAATTGAGTGAGGCTACGCCTTCCGCTGCTGCCCCATCTCCTCCTCGAGCCCCCACAGCGACTGCAGGACATGTAGCACCCGGACAACCTTAGCGGCTATTCTTCTCTACTCCTGAAGGATTGGTTGATTGGTCTGCAGGTTCCGATCCTGTTACACTTCAAGCATCTATCTCACCTTGCTCCCTACCTCGTGAGGCGTTCCCTTTGCACTGAGGATACACAGAGTGTACGACCACAACAGAAACATATACACATTTACATCTTTGCACTTGTTCCTTCAGTTAGATTTTCATTTTAGTTTAGTTTTGTTTTTGGAGTATCTCACTTCTGACCTCTGTGTTTGCAGACTTTGATCTCCTTTGCAGATTTTATTTTCAATGTAGGGCTAACATGCAGGTTTGCCAAGTCCGACTTGGGCTGGAGACTTGGGATGTGCGCCGTTCCATCATGGTTTCATCATCCTTGGAGTTTTACTCTTCTACCAGCATGGAGGCTTCTTCTCCCGAGGCGGATCGTGCAGCATCTCTCTTGATGCTATCATGGTGGTGAATTCTACCTAGCTCTTCTAGCTAGGAGGCTTCCTCCTCCTCTTCATTCCTTATGGTTCTCGGCATCACATGAAGATCGACATCAGGCGTCTCTTTCTTCATTGGCATCTATATCTAGGTTGAGAGGGGGTTCCTACCCTTCTTGGTATTCTACAGGCTTCAGCACTTTTTCTTCGACATCAGCTTCTCCCCCCTGTTGTACCTTACCCTTTGCATTGCATGATTTCATCATCTTTGTACTAGGGCGCTTGGGCAGGTAAACAATTTCTCCATGAGGGACACTGTCCAAGTGGCACTTGCTAAATGAGTATTCTTCAGCATGTAGGATACTTTACATCTCATTGTGCAGAGCACCACTTGAGCGGATCCTAAGCTGTTTCCAGCGGCAGCTGTTGTTACCACACCACCATCCTTCTTCATGACATGGATACCTCATCACCTACTTTTCCTCGTTATCGACACTCTGAGTGGATGGGTGAGCTTGTACTGTTTTGTGATGTGTTGGGTGTAGCCTCCCTACTCCCGTCTTCTGGGTCACTATTCCTCAATCCTTGCATCCCATAAAAGTTACCACACTTATTTATTAAAAAAAAAGAAAAACAATACACAAAAGTTCCATGTAGTTCCATCCGCCATTGTAGGTGGTAGGCCACTGGGCAGTCGACGTGCACCTTTTGTCTGATTCCCTGTCCTCTCTGAGGTGACTACTTGGATTCCCTTGGTAAGATAACCATCGCCTCTGTAATCTTGGTAGGCCACTGGGCAGTCGACGTGCACCCTTTGTCCGATGCCTTGGCTGCTTTGGGGTGGGACGTCTTGGGGTACATCAACATCACAATGGCTGGCCTAATCTTTTGGCCCAGTTTTGGGCCTGAGAGGGGTGTTGTGCTAAAATATGCATTACTTGCTGATTAGTCTCTTAAACAGCCCCAAAACACACTAAAAATGCTGTTTTAGAGTAAAACCCTAAAACGGGGAGTGGTTCAAGAGAGTTCAATGGAAACCCTAAAACAGGGAGTGGTTCGAGAAAGTTTAGTGGAAACCCTAATTTTTAGGGCACCATTCCACATCTATAAATAGGTAGGTTGCCCCCATTCAACAATTATCCTTGTTTCACAGGTTACACCAGCCCACACACCCTCTGCTGTTGTTGGCGCCTAGTTTCCAGCCTGCAGCCTGCCTCCATCTGCTATCCAGCCATCATCGATTGCAGCCACATCATCTTCAGCTTGTCCATTGTTGTAGGCGACAGCTCTCAGCTGCTGGCAACTGCTGCAAACTGTCCCAGGCTGTTGTTCAGCCTGCTGTCCATCATCTCCAAGGTCAGCTAGCCTGCGTTTTCAGCATTGCAGGCCTGACACTCTCAAACACTATTTCAGCCAGTTGTTTACAGCAGACTGTGCACAGTTTCCAACCCCCGATCGGTGGTACACTGCTGCGTTTACCAGTTTCCAGCCTCCAGACTGCTGCGTTTTGGTGACCAGCCTGCTGCCATTCACTATTCAGCACTCCTACACTCCGACTGGTGGTCACAGACTTGGGATCCGTCTTTGGTGGACGTTACACTCCGACATTGCTCTGCCCTTGAGCACACTGTACACTCTTACATTCATTTACAGCATTCATTCACTTCAGAGTTATGTTCTCTCTCTCCCTTCTTCTGTTTGTGTTTGAGTTTTTGTGTTTGAGTTTTGAGTTTTGCGTTTAGGGTTTGAGTTTTTCCCTCTGTGTCTGTGTCTGTGTCTTTGTGTTTCTGTTGTGGTCGTACACTCTGTGTGTCGTGAGTGCATACCCTAGCACTCTTCTTAATAGGGTGGGGGGAGGGGGTCACTTGTATTGGGTGGGGATCGAGGGGACTGATCGGCGGGGGAGATGGTGGGGAGGAGGAAGATCGAGGGATGGTGGGGTGGTTGGAGGTACAAGGCAGGTATGGGGAGGGACCAATGGCTCTAGAAGGGGGGGATCGGGGGGGGAGGGGGGAGAACCGTGGGGAGGGGGTTGGGTGGGTATGGGGGCTGTTGGATCTCGGGTGATATAGCCTGACACCTCCATGCGTGGTGGAAGTGGAGGCTTGTGGTCGTGCTTGGTGGGATGAGTGGGGGGAGGAACTGCGGGGTGTTTCGTCAAGGGGCCGACGCTTATCCCCTTGCTCCCTGCTACTGTGGTTGTGTCTGAGGGACTGTTGATGACTGCGGCCCCCCTGCTGTCTCTCTCTTTGTCGTTTCTGGATCTGTGTAAAACCTTCAACGTTGACATGGGAGCCTATTGGTAGAGCTACCTTGGCTTTGAAGCGCGTGCAATCTGCTACCTAATGCCCAAAGTCAGGGCAACATAGGCACTGCAGTGGCTGCTCAGTCACAATAACCTGCTGCCTGAAAGAGTGTGTGCCTGACTTAATCTCGAGAAACTTTGGTATATTCTTTGTATCTTTCATTGCCACCCGTACCTTTGGAACTCATGTGTTTGTGACTATATCTGCGAAGGAGGCAGGAAGAACTATGCTAGAGAGCCGTCCAAAGTCCTCCACTAATTGGTGATACTCTAGCCAGTTCGGGGAAGAGTACGGTGACCGGATGTTTTAGAAACCTATTATGGAGCACAAATGCCTCCACTATAAAGCCACTGTACCAGGGAACCATATAAATGACTCCCTTCGTGGGAGCATAGGGTGAGCTATCCACGAGCTCACAGGCTATGTCTGCAAAGGTGAGTTGAACCATGAAGATCCCTTGACCCATGAGAACTGCCTCTGCGATCTGCGTTGTGCCAATGCGCAACGTGGAGTGAAGCCAATCCTAAAGTTGATGTGGAGCGTCCTATGACGTGACCAAAGATTGTTGTTTCTTTTAGCTCAACCTGTGTGGTGCGGACGGCTAAGAGCTGTTACTCAGAGAGGATGATGTGCAAGGTGTTTGAGTAGGGGGCACTCACAAAATGCACCGGAGTTTTCCATTGTGTGTCCTTGTTGAGAACTTGCCAATCACGTTGCTGTGCTACTCGAGGGGAGTGGGGGAGTTGTTGCAGAGGGAGGGAGCAACTGGAGGGGAGGAGGGGGGCCGATGGTGAGGAGGGGGGAAATGTTGTTTTTTGACAATGGGGGAGGTACTTGGCACCATTGAAGGCCGGCTTACAACGCACACAACGTGGGTGGTGGGTTTGCTGGATGGGGCCGGGACTGGGGCCGTAGGGCAGAAGAGGCAAGGGATCAAGGCGAAGGAGGCGGGAGGATAGTGTGGAGTAGGTGGGGGGACAGGAGGAGGCCGGGGGAGAGCTGGTGCAGGACAATAAGCAGGAGATTAGGGTGGGGGAGGGCAGGCGGGGGGAGCATCAGGCAGGGGTGGATGAGGTGGGGGCAGCTGGGGGAGGGGGGGGAGAGCTAGGGAGTAGCGCTCCACAGGGGGGGAGTAGGCAGAGGAACAACGTGCCACAAGGCAATTAGGGGGGGGGGAGCTAGTACGATGGCGGGGGCGGAGCAGCAGCGCACGCGATGGCAAGGAGCTTAGAATATGCCTCCAAGGAGCACAATGAAGGCCAATCCCCAAACAAATCAAGGGGCTGTATTTGGATGGTGAAGAGAGCGATAAGTATATGCGGCTTGAGAAGGATGCAACCAAGACCACATATCTTGTTTCAAGGATACAGCTACCACAGCATCCCAAGCTTGTCGTTCAAGACCATCCATGACTGAGTATTGTGAAGTTGCTTGATCCATAAATACACATGCATTAAAGTCACCCATAACAAAGCTTGGACGAGCCATGGCTAGGCAGTGCAAATCATCCTAGAGTTGATGATGTTCTCGAGCAGTAAAAGGAGCATACACCCCCACTAGCCACAAAACCTCTCCCTCGTATAGGATTTCTAGAATCATAAATCTACTATGATGGTCCTGAGAAACCAAAGATGGTTGCAGGGATGATTTGATGGCCAATATAACTCCAGATTATGTGGAACATGTTCATTTAAAAAAACTGAATAATCCTTGTATACATAGGTAGATCTTGCCAAAGCATGCTGTTTATGCTCCACAGCACAAAAAACATCCCAATTTCCAGTTAACTCAACTTTCCACAACCGATGCTGCTTACTACCCAGAGAAACACCTTTCACATTCCATGAAGTATTTTTCATGATAAAACAGAGAAAGAAAACTACCAAACCACCCCTTTCCCTTTCCCTTTCACATCAAGAGCTTTAGCTGCGTGAAATTTCTCCATTTCACTTCGGATCATATCTACCAGATTTGCTCTCTACAAACTAGCAATCGAATCACGAGAAGAAAAGTGTTGTTGCTGAGAACGGTAAACATCACGAGGAGGCACAAGCCTCCCTCGCAGATCAAAGCACAAAGCAAAATTAGAAGCCCTTTTATCCTTTGCAGTGACTGCACGAGAACGTGAGGGTTGAGGTTTCATGTAGAAATCCCTACCTCTACGTTGAAAAGTCTAAGTGATGTTGGGGCTTTACAGCTCCACGCCCATCACGTCACACCGCTGTCCCCCACCCTGACTGCCCGCGCCCGCTCCGTCTGCCCACGACTGATCGCCCCCCCGCCCCAATTGCTCGGGCCCACCCTAACGGCCGCCGCTGCCATTGTGCACCCTCCCCCTTGCCAGTTGTTCTAGGACACACCGCCCCCCCACTATCCCTCTCCTTTGTGGTGCCCCTCCCCCCCCCTCCCTCTAGGCCACCCCCTTGCGCTAGACCCCCCCTCGGCCCGCTGCCTCCCCCCCGCAATCTCGGCTCTATCATGCAGACCTACCACTCCCCATGCAGCGCACATCGTATCCTGACCATCCATGGTGTCCCTACACCCCCCCCCTCCCCCTCGACCATCGTTCCTCGCCACCCTCCAGTTGCTCCATCGCCAGCAACTTTTCCCCTCATGTAGCACCACGACATGATTGGTAGTTTTTCAGAAGGGGCGCGCAATGGAAACCTCTGGTGTGACATCGGCGCATTTTGCGAGTGTCCCCTAGTCAAACATCTTGCGCATTGTCCTCTCTGAGGAGCGGCTCTTAGCCGTTTGGGCTAAAGAGTTGGAGCTAAAGGAAACAATGATTTATGGTCAGGTAGTAGGACATTCCCCAGCCACGGCTCAACTTCGGGACTGGCTTCACTCCACGCTGTGCATCGGCGTAGCGCAGATCGTGGTGGCGATTCTAATGGGCCAAGGGATCTTCATGGTTCGGCTCAGTTCGGCAAATGCAACTCGTGAGTTAGTTGCTAGTTCACCATATGTGTCCACGAAGGGGGTCATATACATGGTCCCTTGGTACAGTGGCTTCATTGTAGAGGCATTTGCACTCCACAATAGGTTTTTTTGGCACCTGATCACCCTTCTCTTTTCTAGCCTGGTGATAGAGTATCGCCAGTTAGTGGAAGACTTTGGACAGCTCTTCGGTACTGTACTTCCCGCGTCCTTCGCGGGCGTAGTGACAGCTATAGAAGTCCCAAAGGTACAAGTGGCAGTGAAAGAGGTCAAGAATATCCCACAGTTCCTAGAGATCGAGGTAGGTCGACACTCCTTTAGGCAGCATGTCATTGTGATTGGGCAGCCAGGGTAGTACGCCTGCGCTTCCATGACTTTGGGCACCAGGCAGTAGAGTGCACATGCTTCGGTGCTATGGCGGCTTTGCCAGTAGGCCCATAGGTGGATGTGGACGGTTTCACACGAGTACAGAGACGACAGAGAGGGAAATGGCAAGGGGGGCCGGAGGGAGCTCCTCAGACATTGCCACAGCAGAGTGGTGGAGAGCGAGCGTTCCGCAAAACCACCCCCCCCCCCCCCCCCCCCGAGCAGAGCACCACGTGATGCCCCCCTCCTTGCCTTGCTCGACAGGTCGATAGATCTTCACATCCACCCCCCACTGAGGCATCTCACGTCGCCTCACCCGAGGGCCCACAGTCCCTATACCCCCTCCCCAGAGACATGAGCCGCCCCCCCCCAAAACGCCTGCCGGGTGTCTCTAATCCCCCAACCGTTTCTCAATCCTCACCCACCCTCCCCCCCCTGAGCATCACCATCACCCCCACCCCCACCGCCCCGTGCCTGGCCCCTCGGTGATCCCCACCCAGTACAGGTGACCCCTCCCCCACCCATGCCCGCCCTTCCCCCAGGAGATGAGGAGCCCCAGACGTCGACATCCTCCACCCATCAGCTATCTAGCCCCTCCTCCCTCCCTCACACAGCCACCAGTTCATCTGTTCATGCTGCGCACCACACTTACCCGAGATTGGCACAGTTGCTATCGCAGGAGTTCTTTTGTAGTGGGCCGTGGTCTTATTTGAGAGTTTCGGAGGGCGGAGATTTCCCACTACCCCTAGAGGTGGGAATCTTTGTGGTACGCAAGGTTAGGAGTGGCAAGGTCCATCTACTAGCACCACAGATGGACCAAACTACACCTTCTGTCAGACTTGTCACACAGGAGGCTGGACAACGACTCAAGTAGAGGAGGAGGTGAAGAGCCAGGTGGCAGACCACATCTCCTAGTGGATGGGAGAAGGGGAATTGACACTTTCCTCCTAGCAATGGCCGGGCTACATGATGGACATCAACTGGTGGGCAAGGGCTAAGGTCTCTCATTTGAGCATTATGTTTCGAGCCCTCTACAGTGGAGAGCGCCAATAGATGTGATTGAGTGGCTCCTGGCACAAGCGGCCTGTTTCTACTAGTGTACCGAGTCTCGCCTCTCAGCTTGGTTGATTGATGCCTTGGTGGTACCACCAGGCACATCCATCACCCCCATATTTTGATCGAGGGCTACCATGGGGAAATGGAATTCACCATCCAAGCCGGCAGCGAAGTGCATCCGCATGCCTCATAGCTCTTCTTTTTCATCTATAGCTTCCATGCCGAACAAATGCTTGTTTGGTTAGTCATAGGTTTCCTCATGAGTTTACACCTTGTGTCACGAGGATGTGAAAATTTGATGCTTTGCTTATGTTTAATTGACATTTGATTAAATGATTAATCAAATGTGCAATTAAAAGATGCACATGTGTTGCACATGTGAGGTGCAAGCTACTTTTTCACAGTTGAAGACCGAAGGACCCTATGAAAAAGATGGGTGTCAAAGGCAAAAGTTGTAACAAGTTACACTTGTTAGATTCTAAGTGAATTTTGGTGTGAGTTTGCCCCTAGGACCATTATTTGGCCATTAAGTGTTAGTGGTGACACTAGGGACTAGGCATTAATTAATGGATTAATGCTTGTCCAAGGGTCAATTAATGCATGCGACCACTTTGGGTTGCAAATGGCCTAGCCAATTAATTTTTGGATGGGCAAGGCCAATTTTCTAGGCATGGATTAAGGGTTGAATTAATTTTCAGAATTAATTAATTCTGAAAATTAATTAAATGGCTGGAAATGACTGAAAATGGATTAAGAAATTTGCCACTTGGCAAAACTTTCCCATGCAAGTGGGGGAAAGGCTAAATAGGGCTGAAGGGAGAGGGAAATCTCGTTTTTTCATTTTAGAGCTGTTGGAAAGAGGTGTTGGATTGTTGCTACCAGCTTTTGGGACCATTTCCCAGCCATTGGAGACCATTTTGGTGATGGAGATTGCATATTCTTGACCTTGGGAAGCTGGCAATTGCTGCTGATGCACTTTCTCTTGAAGTTCATAGTCTCTGATGCTCCTATTGTTGTTGCTGCATCCGTTTGGGGCTGGTACAGCAGGGCAGCAGCTGATTTTGATCAGTTATTCACGACAAATCTCAGAATTTTCTCTCTCTACAGCATTCTCTCATCTCCTTTAGCCTATGCTCAGCAATTCTTAGCCATTCGGAGGAGATGTCAGCCATTTTTGGTGGGCTGATCTGTAATTTCTGCAGCAAACCCTAATTTACAGCACAAATTAGGGTTTAGCAGTCACCTTGGGATTCGTGCCTGAGATTGAAGGCTCAAGGGACTGAAATCAACAGCTGATAATTGAAGATTAACAAGGGATTTCAGGAGCCAGCCCATCCCAAATTGATTTGGGGCAGCATTTGGCTAGCCAAGGGTCAAATTGGAGAAGAAGTCTTGGGTGAATCAAGGGGCAAATGACCCAAAAGGCTTGCTGGTCATTTATGACAGCAAGAGCAATTGGTTAGCAGGAGGACATTGAAGAATATTGAGTTGTACTCCTTCCAATTGAATGAAAGCTAAAGAAATACAGCAAGGGGCGTCAATTTTGGGGCCAACAGGGTGTCTAGTGTCCAAGAATGTTATGGTAAAGTGTGTATTTCATTTTATGTGCATTTATTTATTGCTGTAATTAACTCTTAAATCAGGGTATCACCACTCATTCCAAGAAGGAAGGCTGGTTTCACCTTGCATCTTGGAATGTGAATAGCCTCCACTATAGTGGGGCATGTTGTTCCAGGAAGTTGATTGTTCAGCAGGAGCTGGAGCGTGTCCTTGCCGATCGACGGATCAACATCTTACTTCTACAGGAGCACAAGCTCACTCCCACCCAGGCTCAGAGGGTAGGGAGGGTACTCCTGGGCAGCTTGCACACTTACTGGGAGCATACCATCTGTACCCATGATAGGAGCGGAGGTATATGCACCTCTATTGGCCCAGTGAAACTGCCTATGTACGAGACCATGGGACGATAGTGGCAGGGAGGGTTCTATGGATTAGATTGGATATTGGGGACTCATGCCTTGGAGTCCTCAATGTCTATTCCCCTACTGAGGTTAGGGTATGCAACAGGTTTTGGGTGGAGATCGCGGATAGACTCCTAGAGGTGGACTCTTGGATCGTTGGTGGAGACCTCAACAACCTGGAGGCTTTAGAGAACCAGCAGGGTAGAGACAGAACTTACCAGGGCATGACTGGGGAGGAGCAGGAGGCATGGGAGGTCTTCCTACTGGCACTAGGAGGACGTGATGCCAGGAGAGATCCTGCCTTCCATAGTAGGGAGAGGTCGTTGGATTTCTCTTAGGGATACAAGTTGATAGGTGGTGTTTTGCTAGAGCTGTTGGATAGGTTTTATGTGGGAGAGTGGGAATGCTCTCGTGGAGGCGAAATTGGGCAATTGGCCGGCACTACGCTATCCAATCATTGACCGGTTCTCTTGACACTTGATCCTCCAGCATTTGCCCTTGATGCATGATCCAAGCAGCAGAGCTGGGAGGAGGAGAGAGCACTTCGGTGAGACCTTGCAGCTACATAGAGATTATTACAAGAGCTCATGCCCAGCCAGGCCTAGCGGGTAGGAAACGTACTCCCGAGCAGCTCGGGCACTTATTGGGAGCACGCCATAGGTGCCCACGACAAGAGTAGAGGCGTATGCACCTCTATCAGCCCGAGTCTCACCGCCTGTGTACGAGACCACAGGACGATAGTGGCAGGGAGGGTTCTATGGATCAGTCTGGATATTGGTGACTCGTGCCTCGGAGTCCTCAATGTCTATGCCCCTACTGAGGTTAGGGCACGCAACAGGTTCTGGGTGGAGATCACGGATGGACTCTCAGAGGTGGACTCTTGGATCGTTGGTGGAGACTTCAACAACGTGGAGGCTTTGGAGGACTAGCAAGGCAGAGGCAGAAACTACCACGGCATGGCTGGGGAGAAGTAGGAGGCATGGGAGGTTCTTCTACTGGCAATAGGAGCATGCGATGCTTGGAGAGACCCTGCCTTCCATAGGAGGAAGAGGTCGCTAGACTTCTCTTGGGGATACATGTGGCTAGGTGGAGTCCTGCTGGAGCGGTTGGACAGATTTTATGTGGAAGAGTGGGGTGGCTCTCGTGGATGCTAGATTGGGCAGTTGGCGGGTACCACGTTGTTTGACCATTGCCCAGTTCTCCTGACACTTGATCCCCTAGCATCTGCCCTAGATACACGATCCTGTCGGATCCTTGACTTGATCTATAGGAGGGAGGAGGTGACGAGACAGATAGAGTAGATTCGGAATAGGGAGTGGGGCATGAGGAACCAGATTGCAGAGGAGCTGGCAGAGGTCCAAGCTGAGTTGAGCAATATCTGCCAAGAGGCAGCCATATTGACCAGGCAGCAGAGCTGGGAGGAGGAGAGAGCACTGCGGTGGGACCTCGCACCCACGCAGAGACTATTACACAAGGCACCAAGGGATCCCACCCTCCAGACAGAAGAGATGCGCGTGCGAGCTGCCATTGCTGGCATTGAGGATAGGTGCTCAGAGTTCTCTTTCTGCACCTCAACAGCTTTCTGGGCACGAAAAGAGGACATGATATGCAAGGAGTTTTTCCAGGTGTACTAGCCTCGCATCTCAGGAGACCAAATATGCATCCTTCGAGATCAATATGGGAGGACTCGTTCTAGCCTAGACAAGGTGATGGAGATTGCCACCGATTACTATAGGTGCTTGTTCCAGTAGGAGATAGCCTCAGTCAGAGGACAACGATGTAGACAGCACCTCTGGGATCACATCTCATCCCTCGTCACAAAGGAGATAGGACCCTCCCTCCTAGTCCCCTTCACATAGAAGGAACTTGAGGAGGCCTTCCATACACAGGATGGGTAGAAATGCTCGGGAGAGGACTGGTCACTGATCTCTAAGGCCTTCTTTACTACCTACTGGGAGGTGGTGAAGGACCCCCTACTGATGGCATTCAGGGAGATTTCACTTCAGGATAGATGCTAGAGAGTCTCTTGCTAGGCCTTATTAGTCCTCTCTCCAAAGGGTGAGATAGTTTGGAGCTTTCCCAGTGGAGACCATTCACCTTATTGTCAGTGGCCTTTAAGGCACTAGCAAAGATGAATGGTAGGCGACTACGCCCCGTAATTTCGAACATTATCCATGACACATAGATAGGCTTTGTCCAAGATAGGAGCATCCTCAATAATGTATTCACCTTCTTTGAGGCGACAGAGTGGGCTCAGCACAGTGGGCAGAGACTAGCCTTACTACTCTTGGATTTTGAGAAAGCTTATGACAGGGTGCACTAGGATTTCCTAGAGGGCACCATGGTGTAGTTGGGTTCCCCCTAGGCTTGGATTTGTAAGGTCTCCGCACTTTACAGATTGGCCACCGGCATGGTTCTCAATGGTAGTAGGCGAGGGGAGGAGTTTCGGCTGGAGAAATCGGTCTGGCAGGGCTGTTCCCTAGCCCCATACCTGTTCCTACTCTTTGCAGAGGCGATGTCCCATTTCCTTAAGTCTCGAATGAGTGGATTACGTGGCCTTCGACTTCCCATAAGGGAGGAGACCTTACACCCACGCAGAGACTATTACACAAGGCACCAAGGGATCCCACCCTCCAAGCAGCAGAGGTGCGCGTGCGAGCTGCCATTGTTGGCATTGAGGACAGGTGCTCGGAGTTCTCTTTCTGCACCTTAACAGCTTTCTGGGCTCGAAAAGGGGACACGATGTGCGGGGAGTTTTTCAAGGTGCACCAGCCTCGCATCTCACGCAGAGACTATTACACAAGGCACCAAGGGATCCCACCCTCCAGGCAGAAGAGGTGCCTGTGCGAGCTGCCATTGCTGGCATTGAGGACAAGTGCTCAGAGTTCTCTTTTTGCACCTCAACAACTTTGTGGGCGCGAAAAGGGGACATGATGTGCAGGGAGTTTTTCCAAGTACACCAGCCTCGCATCTCAGGAGACCAGATATGCATCCTTCGAGATCAGTATGGGAGGACTCATTCTAGCCCAAACAAGGTGATGGAGATTGCCACCGATTACTATAGGTGCTTCTTCTAGTAGGAGAGAGCCTCAGCCAGAGGACAACGATGTAGACAATACCTCTAGGATCACATCCCGTCCCTCGTCACAGAGGAGATGGGACGCTCCCTCCTAGTCCCCTTCACAGAGAAGGAACTTGAGGAGGCCTTCGATACACAGGATGGGCAGAAATGCTTAGGAGAGGATGGCTCTCTAAGGCCTTCTTCACTACCTACTGGGAGGTGGTGAAGGACCCCCTACTGATGGCATTCAGGGAGATTTCACTTCAGGATAGATGCCAGGGAGTCTCTCGCTAGGCCTTATCAGTCCTCTCCCCAAAGGGTGAGACAGTTTGGAGCTTTCCCAGTGGAGACCATTCACCTTATTGTCAGTGGCCTATAAGGCACTAGGAAAGATGATTGGTAGGCGACTATGCCCCGTAATTCCGGACATCATCCATGACACACAGATAGGCTTTGTCCAGGATAGGAGCATCCTCGACAATGTATTCACCTTCTTTGAGGCGACAGAGTGGGCTCAGCACAGTGGGCAGAGACTAGCCTTACTACTCTTGGATTTTGAGAAAGCTTATGATAGGGTGGACTAGGATTTCCTAGAGGGCACCATGGTGTAGTTGGGTTTCCCCTAGGCTTGGATTCGTAAGGTCTCCGCACCTTACAAATTGGCCACCAGCATGGTTCTCATAGGTGGTAGGCGAGGGGAGGAGTTTCGGTTGGAGAAATCGGTATGGCAGGGCTGTCCCCTAGCCCCGTACCTATTCCTACTCTTTGCAGAGGCGATGTCCCGTTTCCTCAGGTCTCGAATGAGCGGATTACGTGGCCTCCGACTTCCCGTAAGGGAGGAGACTGAGTTGCTAGACTCAGAGTATGCAGATGATACAACACTCTACATTGAGGACGATGTGTTGATGTTGGAGAGAGTGAGGATGGCTCTTGAGGTGTTCTATTCTGCAGTGGAAGCAAAAATCAATTGGCAAAAGTTGGTTTTCTCATAGACCTGGACTCTAGCACGGAGTGAGGTGTCCACCTGGGATTTAGATGGGTGAGCAGAGGGCATGCCGTCCGTTATCTAGGGTTCCAGGTGGGACTCGACATCACTCCTGCCCAACTGTTTCTTCCAGTCCTCGAATCTATTCGGAGGAAGCTGACCTACTGGAGTACGGGTAGTCTCTCATTAGTAGGCCAAGCCTTAGTGGTTAACTGGGTTCTCCTAGCGACGGCCTGGTACATCGCCTTGTGTTGGTGCTTCTCCTCATCCTGTGCAATGTAGCTTCGCCTCTTAGTGCGGAACTTCTTGCGGTCCGGGTTTTAGATGGCTCTAGGGATTCCAAGGCCAAGGTGGCATGGGCGACCATCATACTGCATCGATTAGAGGGAGAGCTCAGGATCATAGACCCAAAGTATTAGAGTATGGCCCTCTTGGGCAAGCTGGTCATTCGTGGCCTCACACTAGGAGGGTAGACTTGGAAGGTCCTATTGCAGGAGGGTCTTCATAAGTGTAGACTGAGGCTCGGTGGTGAGTGGAGGCCATCCCTGAGATGGATCTTCACGTCAACCTAGATCACCCCCCCAGAGATCGCCTTTCCTACGGAGCTTGCTCCGCGTGTGGTAGGGCCTCCGTAAGGCCCTAATCTAGAACCCCCCATGTTGTCAGGAGGAGATAGACCGTCAGCCTGTGATTTGGAACCCCCAAGTCAAAGATCGGAATGGGGAACTGATTGGCGAGTGCCTGTGCATCCAGTGGGCTGGGTGGGAGGCCGGCCCGACTCGTACCATCTGGACATGGCGGGAGGTGTACACGTTGGTGGACGAGGAGGTGTTGTAGTGAGTATGAAGTTGCCAGAGAGGAGTGGAGCTGAGGAGAAGGGGGATAGATGTAGCAATTTCTTAGGATTGGCTTGCTCCCTCGATATGAGAGCCGATAGAGCCCAGGGAGGTATGGGCGGCTTGGTTTTCACCAGCAGGCATCCCCCTCTAAGTGGCAGGTAGAGTGGGCAGCGCTCCACTTGACCCCCTTCACCGTGCAGGAGGGGGGGCATTTGGCTCTTGACAGAGGGCAGCAGGATGTGGGGATTGCTATTGTTTCATGGAGGAGGAATTTGATTGGCCTTCAGGGGAAGACATGGCGGCTGGATCCTCTTGTCTTCTAGAAGGAGTTCAGGGAGTGGCACCTTTGGATCTAGGAGGGCACGTCACTTGATGAGCTCGAGTTGGATCCAAGGGAGTGCCTATGGCCAGCCACTGCAGTCGCCGAGAAGCCGCCGAGGCTCCTGGAGTACATTGCCAAGATTGGCAGACATGTATTGATGCAGGAGGATATGGATTGGACACCGTCGTGTAGCAAGCAGTGGGCGGAGCATGGCATCCCAAAGCCTTTTCGACGGACCTTCTGGCGCCGCCTATGGGATAGTTGGAGACTGAGGAGGGTATCGTATTTCTTATGGTTGGTGTCACATTGAGGCTTGGCGGTGGGAAGTTGGCTTGCCCAGATGCAGGAGGGATTTTGTAAGCGCTGCACACAGCACCCTTTAAAAACCACAGGAGCATGCCGCATCCTTTGCTGCATGGCTCCCAGCCTTGGATGCATCTCTTGGGGAGCTTTCTACTAGCAAGTAGTCAGCCAAGGCCGTCACCTTCTGTATGATGCTGGGATGCAAGACACGATATTCATTATCGAGGCAAGGTCATGTGTAGTGGTCGGTTTGGAGGCACTACCCATCCGCCAGGTATTGGAGCACACAGCAGACTACTCTGAAGTATAGGAGATCATAGGGAGTTTTACTGGATGGCATATCTGGAAGGCGTGGTGTTAGGAGGTTTCTGGCAAAGAGAGACTTTCAATACAGGCGACCCTAGCAGAGCTCTGGACCTCCATCATCTACTCCCTCCACAGACGATGGGATTAGGTGTAGGGCGAATCCACATCAGGAGCTCTGTTGTCATTTCATGCGCACTTGGGTTGGCCAGGACCTGTTTTTCGAGATGTAGGTAGGCAGCCCCAAATGGCGTTATGGCCCCCCTCCATGGCTTCTTGCCCCCATCCCCCCTAGACCGCCCTGAGAGGTTTGTATATTTGGTATATTTGCAACTCTGCAACGGCTCCAGCTAGTCGATTGAGCATGAGTACTTCCTTGTATTCAAAGGTTTTTTGTGAAGTAATATAAGTAGCCACTTTTTATTTGCAAAAAAAAAAAAAAAAGAGAGTCTAAGTGATAGGCAATGGAGGTGGGTGGGTAGGAGACAAAGGAGGCTCCTATCTAGCATTGCGTCTAACCATAGTAACACAAGAATTATCGTGCAGAGCCAAATTCCGACCAACCGAAAGTGATGCACGCTCTTTATGAGTTTGAGATGCATTTTTCTTTCCATCATGTCCATTTTGGACAAGCGGCTCATGATCCACTTTTGGCTGCTGAACCACTTGCTAGGGATGATGCTCATGCATATCCGTGTCAGGAACCATTGAACTCTGCAAAATGTCAGGGCTTCTATTGCATTCAGAAATGAAATGGCCCAATTGGCCACATCTGAAATAGTGACCAGCAAATGTATCCCATTTCAGCTTGTAAACCAATGTTTGCAATCCCGGAACCTCGAATGACTTTAGTCGGGTGAGGTTTCCCTGTATCCCAAAGCATGCAGGCCCTATTCCTGTTGGAGGCCAACCGGCTCCACCAACACCTCACCAAGAGTTCTCAATACCAAAGGTAGAAGTCCCCAAAGATGCTCGGGAAAATCAACCACCTCAACCCAAATAGGACATGCCTGCCTAAGTACCTCCTTAAATTCCGCCATAGGTCTCCAAGGGATCATATGTACTAACTGACCATCCATAAACAAAGGGATACGTTGCATAATAAAAGCACACACTTCCGTGCAATGAAAAAGGACTTCAAAGAACCCCTTCGGTCTATCATAAATCTCTTCAACAAGCAAGCCCTGCACTTGTGCTGAAGCACACACACACACATAGAGAGAGAGAGAGAGAGAGAGAGAGAGAGAGAGAGAGAGAGAGAGAGAGAGAGAGAGAGAGAGAGAGAGAGAGAGAGAGAGAGAGAGAGAGAGAGAGAGAGAGAGGGGGGGAGACAGAGAGAACGCGATGGCGGGGAGAGAGAACGGCGCTCTTCGTTAGACCTGCGCGGCGGACGTTCAGCGCCTGTCGCCTGTGCATCCCGTCGCCCACGTCGTCATCGCCTGGCGCCTGTGCATCTCGTCGCCACGTCGCCCGCCTGTGCAACCCGCCGCCACGTCGCCTGCAGGTTTGCGCGCCCCGTTGCCTTGCCGCCTGTCGACTGTGTGAGCCGTCGTCCACGCGCCAGGCTGTCCCGTCGCCACGTCGCCTGATATCCTACCCCTGCCCCTGCCGTCGCCTGGACCTGCGCGTCCTGACAGATCGTGCCGTTGACGCCTCGGGCTTGCCTGCCTGTCCCGCCCCTGTTCGCCTGTGCCAGCCTGCACCTGCTCGCCTGACGACTGCCCGCCGGAGCCGCTGGTGATCGTTTCCCCTGCGTCAGCGTGTAGCGCCCTGTGGCCCCGTCGACGCCCGAAGTTTGAACGCCTTCCGTTTGCAGAAACAGGAGCGACCTCAACTAACCTAACTCGCCCTTTACCAGGACAAGTGTGCAGACAGCAGTATGGCTGGCCTGGATATGGATTTTCTTGACCGGACGGTGGCAGCCCTTGGCCCTGATTCCGATGCAGAGGAGCCGGAAGATATGGTGCCATGCACGGAGGAGTTACCGCCGACTTCTGAACAGCCGCCTGCCGGCAAACGCTCCAAGCATACGCCTGATGAGCCAATGAGCCCTCCGGAACGCTCCTATGCGCAAGTGGCCTCTGATCCTGTGGATTCGCAGGAAATTGACTGGGAGCATTTGCTGGACTTCGCCAATACCCTGCTTGGTGATTATGTCCAGCATAATACCGAATCTTTTTCTGTTGCGGGAACGGATGATGTGCTGGAAGCCACGGTCGACCCCAAATCAGTCTTGCGATCCTTCTCGGTGTTCTATGACCGTGCCGTTATACTTTTCTTCACTGGCAGGATCCCAGTGCTTTCGCACATTCGCCAGTGGTTGCACCATCTGTTGCAAGGGGAGTCGGTTGAGGAGATCTTCCTTGGACCTCGCGGGTTTTATGAGGTCTTGCTGAAATCAGAAAGGCATCGCGCTGAGCTCCTGTCCAAGTTGCCGCTATTCTTTGACCGCCGATTGGTTCATGTTGTGCCATGGCGCCCCATGGCCGACTTCCAGCGTCTGCTTCAACGCGAATGCCCGGTGTGGGTGGAGGTGGAAAACTGTCCGGCGGTCTATTGGCCCATGTTGAAGGATGCGATGGCAGTTGTGGGAACAGTGCTGGTTCCCCCAAGCCTCAGGGCGATGAACCGCAACCGTTTATGCATGCTCTGGGACACGGCCAGGAAAAGGCCCGCGTGGCTTCGCCTCAATTGTTCGGGCATGCATCCTTTGTATTTTCGCTTAAAATGGGGCAACTTTGCGGGCCACTGCTTTTCATGTGGAAAACTGGGGCATTTCATGGCCGAATGTCCTGAAAAGCAGACGTCTTCGGAGGATGCGCAGGTTGCGCTGCCCAAGGACGACATGGTGCTTGATGCCACGCCCCAGGAAGCCCTTCAGTCTCCTCATGTCATGGATAAAGGCAAACAACAGGTCCTGAGTGTGGATTCCGGTCGCACTGACTGGATTGAGGCACGTCCTAAAAAAGGTAAAAAGTTGGATGCAGGCCAGCTGGATCCTGGGCCTCCCGCTTTCCAGGATTCCGTGCGCACGTATACGCGCCGGAAAGACATGGCCACTTCACAGCAGGCTGCGCGTCCTACGGCCCCGTCGGGCCCCCGCAATCAGTCTCCAAGGAGAGCCTATACCGACGGCCCCAGAGGCCCACCTGCCAAGCTGGCGTTCGATGCCAAAGGAAATGTTATTACACCCTGGGATCGGCGTTATCCCCGCCCCTCTCCCAAGGTAGTGGATTTCCCTTCTACCTCCAAAGCAGGTCGCCAGAATTCTTTCGCAATATTGGCTGATTTTCTGGATGAGGGTGTCCTGGATGCTCTCGCGGAAAAGGTGAAATCAAGGCAACAGGTGCCTCGTTCCTGACTTCCTTCTTTGAGAATACATGAAGATAGCCACGTGGAATGTGCGAGGCATTTGCTCTCGCCATAAGCAACATGCCATGTGGACCGTCTTGCACGAGAACCAGTGGGATGTATTGTGTGCAGTTGAGCACAAAAGTCACGGTGAAGCAGGAAAAGTGATGGATTGTCATGGATTTCGTCTGTTTTATGCAGGGACGCATGCTTCGCACTATTCGGGCGTGTTGATGATTGTCCATGAGAAATATCAGCCTGTCCTTGTTAAAAATGATGTGCAGGGCCGGTTTCTGGTGATCGAAGTCTTATTTGAAGGAGAGATTTTATGGCTGTTGTATGCTCCGAATGATCCCGCATCCCGACGCGATCTTTGGTCCACTTTGCAAGGCTCCATGTCACTCGGCCGAAGGGGGTTCTTGATGGGCGATTTCAATATGTGTGTTGACTCTTCACAGTCCACTTCAGGGCATTCGGTAATGGATATGCCGGAAAGCCGGGTGTGGAATTCCTTTGCTTTGCACGTGCTCAAGCAAGATCTTTGGTCGTGGCTTCACCCTTCTTTTTCAGGGTTTACTTTTCATTCCGCACAATATGCAACTACCTGGTCGCGACTGGACAGAATGTATATCATGCAGGGCGATGATTTTCTTCCCGAGATGCTGGAGATGAAGGTCTTGCGCCAATATGCGTTGTCGGACCATTTCCCCCTTCAGCTTGAGATGCGAGCACACTCGATTGCACCTTTTGTGCAATTCCTGGATAGGCTTCCTTTACGTTTCAACTCCTCTTATTTGAAGCATTCAATTTTCCAGGGCTATATGCAGCAGCTGATTGAGAGGTTCTTATTGGACTTCGCCTCGGAGGGCTTGCCTTCATTTGCACGACTGCTTTCCAATGTGCAGCGAGTTGCTCGCCAGTATGGGATCCATCATGCCTCGCTTTGTCGCCGGCGTCGACATGCAGCAGAAGACCTACTGGCGTTGGTCCGTTCCTTGCTTCTGGATTCCCCTGATGATGATTTTCTGCTGTCTCTGGAAAGGCGGTTGGCCCATCTTATTCAAGTGTTTCAGTTGAAATCATATCAACAGGCCAAGCTGCACAACTTGACGGACACAATGCAAGACAGCGCCTGCCAGTCTCATAAGTTCTTTCGCGCCTTGCATGCGTCTCCAGCTCGCGAAAATATGACCAGACTCCAGGATTCGGAAGGTCGCATGGTCACGGATCCGCAGACCATTGTCACTATGTGCAGAAACTATTTTATGGAACTCCTTGGTTCCTCTTCCTCGCCTTCTAGCCAGGTTACGCATGCCCGTTCGGTCTTCTATCAACTGGTCCGCCAGCAGGTTCCACTTGATATGCAAGCCGCTTTGGAGACGAATATTTGCGAGGAAGAGGTTATGGACGTTTTGTTGCACTTGTCGAATGATAAAAGTCCTGGCTGGGATGGCCTCACTAATGAATTCTTTCAGACCTCGGCCACGCAGTTGGTGAAGCCATTGGTGGCCATGTTTCAGCAGGTGTGGGAAACGGGGGTCATGCCCTCCTCATGGAAAGAAGGCCTTATCAAACTAATTCCAAAGGTCCCTTCGCCGTCACAGTTGCAACACTGGAGACCAATCTCTTTGATGGGCTCCATGTATAAAATCTACTCCAAAGAGCTGGCGAATCGGCTTCATAAACACCTTCCAGCTATTGTGCATCCTCTCCAATATGGCTTCATTAAGGGCCGCAACATTCTGCATAATATCTTAAATGTGCAAATGGCGATTGACTATGCGCGGCACTCCGGTCAGCAAGTGGTATTGATCCAATTGGACTTGGAAAAGGCGTTTGATTATGTGGACTGGTCGTTCATTGCAGACCTCATGTCGGCTATGGGCTTTGGTACCCGCATGTCCCGACTGATCTACACCATTAGTGATGAGGCTTCCTCCAGAGTTATGCTTAATGGTGGAGTTACAGAGCCATTTGTCCTTGCGCGCTCGGTCAGACAGGGTTGTCCTTTGAGCCCGCTCTTTTTTGCCCTGGCGACTCACCCGGTCCTTTCAATGTTATCCTCCATGGCAGCATCTGCTCAGCTGGCCGGGCTGTCTCTTCCGTTGGGTCAGCACTTCGTTAGCCAATCTTTGGCTGACGATACCTTTATGATCTTGCAGGCGGACAGGGACAACATTCGAAGGGCATTAGATGTTTGGACACTCTTTGGTCAGGCCTCTGGGCTTCGCATCAATACCCTTAAGTCAGCCATTCTCAGTTGTACGGAGCCTGATCTGCAGTCCTTAGGCTGGCAAGGCCAGGTGGTTTCCCGTGGCTCCATTGTCAGGCATCTTGGATATCCATTGGGGGTGGATGTACGGCCAAAAGACCTGCTGGAGTGGATTTCACAAAAACTGGCGGCGAAGTTTATGTATTGGAAGTCGCAAGCGTGGCCATTCCATGTCCGCCTCAAAGTGGCCCAGACAATGATGCTTCCGATGCTTACATATTTCCTGCCTTTGTTGCCATGGACGCCTACTACTTTGAAGGCCCTCACTCATCCCATCCGTTTCATGTTGTGGAAGAAGGATTCACTGCAGGCCGGCATCTCCTGGATTTCATGGTCACACGCATGTACCCCTAAGCGCATGGGTGGAGGAGCTATTTTGGATGCACACACTCATATGTTAGCTCTCCGCTGGTCCCTTTTTCGTGCCATGTGTGTGGGCCATCACCCATGGACCATCATAGCCCGCTATTTTCTTGAGGACAGCGGACTCCGCCATGGTAACACACGGCTTCGGGCCTCCTGGTGGCATGTCCTTAATGCGGACTCTCGTGTTTCCAGCCCCTCTTCCTCTTTGTTACTGCACTTGGTCGGCTCTTGGAAAGTGGTGCTCCAAAAGGCCCGTTGGCACCCAGCAGGGGACCGCTTGCAGACTAACTCCTTTCAGCTGGAATTGTTGGCAGTATCGAGACTCCTTTCATGGGAAGATAAACATCAACTCAGACCAAGATTTAATCGCATGGCCCGTTTAGGTGTGACGTCGGTGGCAGATGCTACCCTTGCCACTCGCAATGTCCTCGTATCTTTTCGGACTGCTCAGCGACTCTTCAAGATCCCGCGTGGATACCATGATTTATGGGAGCAGCTTTCGTCGAAACTTCAGGGTCGGCAACCCTTTCCTGCCTTGACTGTGGACCGCCCTTGGCAGGATTGGGACCTTGCAAGCCGCCTGAGTCTGGAAAAGGCCTCTACTAATCAGGTGTATCATCTTCTTGTGCAAGATCACCAATGGCTGGGAGAGAAAGCTAACACTGTTTGGGACCTGCGGAAATCGCTGTCATGGTGGCAGAAAACGCTGATGGAGGGCTGGCTAAATAAGACACCTTTCAAATGCAAGGTTTTTCTTTGGCGGGTGATGATTGGTGGTCTTCCTCTGGCCTCGGCCCTTGCCAAGCGTCGCATCTCGAATGGCAATTGTTTCTTCTGTACCACACCGGCGGAATCAGCCCGACATCGTTTTCTCTCTTGCCCGCTCGCCAAGAATATCTGGTCGCTCTTGTCGCACATTTGGCGCGCGGTCGTGGGATCCTCGCTATCTCCTTTCGACTGGGTTTTTGTGCGCCCGAAGTATCCCGCACCGCCACAGTTGCATGAGAAGATCTTATTTCACTTTTTCAGATATTGGGGATGCTGGCACATTTGGACCACGCGCAATGCTTTTCTCTTTGATTCGGCCTCTAATGTACCCCGACATATTGCCAGGCTTAAAGGGCTCTTGCATTGGCAGTTAGATATCATCCGACACTCCGACTTGCTCCCTCGGGAGGATTTGCATCCGTGGCATATGGCAATTGCCTCTGGGTCGTTGCCATGATTGGTGTAACCTTTTCAGTACATTACTACGGGGCTTCCCCACACGTTGGCCTAGGGCCCTCGTGTATCTTGTAATCAGAAGAACAGAGAGAGAGAGAAAGAGAAAACCTCTTCACATGATGGCTTTGTGTCATCATGTATCTTGTAATCCAGTAATCTTGTATTTTTTTCGTAATTAATATAATTACCTTTTACGAAAAAAAAAAGAGAGAGAGAGAGAGAGAGAGTGCTCTGTACAGATTCTTCAGTCTAAAGCATTCATACTCTGCAGTCTTCTCTCTCTCTCTCTCTCTCTCGCCCGTTCGTCTCACCCGTCCGTCACGAGCAGTCGCCATCTCTCTCTCTCTCTCTCTCTTTTTTTCGTAAAAGGTAATTGTATTAATTACGAAAAAAGAGTACAAGTTTTCATGATCACGAGATACACGAGGGCTCTAAGCCAACGTGTAAGATCCCAGTACTAAGCCACACAAAAGTTACACAAGTGATGGCAAAGACCCAGAGGAAATTGCCATATGCCATCTCTCTCTCTCTCTCTCTCTCTCTCTCGCTCTCTCTCTCTTGCCTGTCCGTCACGAGCAGTCACCATCTCTCTCTCTCTCTCTCTCTCTCTCTCTCTCTCTCTCTCTCTCTCTCTCTCTCTCTCTCTCTCTCTCTCTCTCTCTTGCCTGTCCGTCTCGCCTCGTCCGTCTCGCGCGTCCGTCTCGCCTCGTCTCGCCCGTCCGTCTCCGTCTCTCTCGCCTGTCCGTCTCTCTCTCTCTCTCTCCGTCTCTTCGTCTCTTCGTCTCGCCCCGTCATCGCCCGTCCGTCTCTCTCTCTTCGTCTCGCTCCGTCGGAGGGAACCGTCACGCCACGCTCCGAGTCGACTTGCCCCCCGCTATGGCTCATCTCGCTCCCGCCATCGCTCTACTTACGTGCTCCTGACATCATGCCACCCCCCGTTCGAGTCCCCAAACCTCTCTCCCGGATCCCCAAAAACCCCAACACTCCTCGTCTGAGTCCACTGAAAATCGGACGCCCTCTCGTCCGACTCGGACACTGCCACGTGGACTAAACTGTCCGAGTCTCCACAATCGGACGTCGCTCGTCCGAGTCTCTGCCCTCGTTCGACTCGGACACCAGCCCCTCATCCGAGTCGCACAATCAGATGCCCCCTTTCCACGTGACCACGGGCCTCGTCCAAGTCGACGATCGGACCATATCGTCCGAGTCGCCGGACCACGCACGCCAGCCCGCCCTGGCCATCACCCTCCCTACTCCCTCGAGAGGAGCAGTCGCCATCTCTCCTCTCCTCGCAGGCCCCGGCCTCGGCACCCATACCACCCCACCACCACTAGCTATGCCCATACTCGACTTTTCCGCCACCTCCCACCACCGCCCATCACGCATCCGCAACCACAATGAGGCCAGATGCCCACATCCCCTGAGCAAGCCCCGGAACGGTGAGGAAGGGATGGGCTCGAACAAGACATCCCCGTCACCAAGCAGCCGCACAAGGGGGGAGAAGAATGAGAAATACTCAGCGATTTGGAGCAGCATTGAGAAGGTGTCAGACTACCACACAAGGAAAGGCATGGAGGCCCTCCGAGATGTATGCAAGGTGCATGACCAAGACATCAGCAACATCAAGGAAATCATGGGGAGCAATGTGCGCGGAAACTGCACACCAAATCAAGGAGGAAATAAGCATGAAAGTGCAAGAATGGAAGAACGAAATCTACGCCGAGATCACATCACACTTCACCTCCTGGAAGGTGGACATTGAAACGTCCCTCCAGGAGAGAAACAGGGTGATCAAAGAACTGAGGCACGAGCTCGATGAATATAGAAACCAGCTGGACCTACTCAAGAAGGAGGAAGGAGAAATCAACAAAACAACGCCCACCAAGGTGCAATCCGAGATCAACGAGCTGAAGACACAAGTAACAAAGGAGCTCAACACGTGGGCGAATATAGTGAAACAAGCACAAGCCGAAGTGGTAGAGAACTCCAAATGGATTGAGGTAGCCAAGAAGTCACCAACAAAGGAGTTTGTGAATGCAGCACTGGAGGAGGAGAAAAGGAGAAAGCCTAGAGTGCTCCACATCCGGGTGGTCGGATGGAAGGAAGGGGATAGCCCCTTGGCAGATGCCCAATAGATATGTGAAAAGCTGGGAGTAGAGGACCCTCAAATAGTGGAGAATGCATGGCGTGTAGGGAAAGACCTCACCGAGGGAAGGCCTCTTATCCTCAAATTTGCCAACCTAGAATCCAGACGAGCCTTCCTCTCTAAAAGGACAGCTCTAAAAGGGGAAAAAGTCTACTTGGAGGATGGCCTCACACCCACACAAGTGGCACACCGTAAAGAATGCATGCCACAGATCCTGGAGGCTCGCAAACCGGGAAAATGGGCAGTATACAGAGATGGTCGGGTCATCATCATAGATAAGCGCCAATGACGGGGCGTGGCCTATGAGACCCACCTGAGTTTTGCAGTGGGTAACTGCAACGGAGCTATGAAAACAGATGCAGGATTATTCTAGGAGACCTTCACCGGCAAGGACATCGTTCTCTACACAGAAACCCACCAAAGCCCAGGCACCTACTTACCAGAAGTGAGGGGATATAGATGGGAGACGGCATGCCGCCCTAGAGCCCGAACAAAAGGAGGGACCCGAGGGTCCTGAGGGGTGGCTGTGTTGTACAGGGAGGAGCTACAGCCCATGGTGCAAGTCATGCGGAAAGATGAGGAAGCCTGGCTCATGTGGATCTCGATACACACAAATCGCCCCCGAGACATATACATGGCGGTGTGCTATTTCCCACCAGCACACTCCCCATATGCACCACAGAAGGCGAGTCACCATACCTACCAGTAAACGAAGATATCATGCACTCCTCCAGCTTGGGGGATGTCATGTTGGCTGGAGACTTCAACGCACGCACAGCACAAAGGCAGACCCCCTTATTCCAAAGCGAAGAGCACATGTACAAAGAGATTGCACTGGAGGAGATAGGACTCAACCGGGCATCATAGGACACAGCTTAGTGCACCGAATATGGCGAACACCTACTGGCGTTAGGGGGGGCACACGGACTGGCCATCCTCAATGGTCTCGACAAATGGCCCGGGTCGGATGCCCTCACATGCTTCCCACACAAGCACGCGGCCAATTGCATCGGATGGGGGGCACATGGAGCGCACACACAGAAACTGGGAGCAAGCACAGTGGACTATATCCTCGGCCCTCTATCACTTATCCCCGACGTCCAGCCCTTTAAAATATCACCTCGCCCACTCGCAGTGGCTGTCGACCATGCATACTTGCAATTTGACATAACCTGCAGGTATGACCTAACCCCCCCCAGCAAACAACCCCCCAAGATTCCCCAGGTACCACTTTACCAGGCTAACTGCGAGCGCATACTCCGACCATCTCTATTGGAGCATGCAAGAAATGAACCCCCAGGCACCCTTGGAGGAGATCACAGCACAGTTGGTGGGCACACTACACACCTCAGCTTCCGAATACTTCCCCCACACATTCCCCTCCCCCCCCCCACCCCCACGAACAAGAATGTCCCACATAATAGCTGGTACGACGCAGAGTGCAGGGAAACCCGGCTCCGTCTTCAACAGGACGAAACACGGGGAGTACACACGCATAAACAGGCACGCTTGATCTTCCGTCGCCTAGTGCGACAGAAGAAACGAGCCGACCTCTCCAAAGTGGAACACGAATTCTACCAGCTATTCTTAGGACAGGACAGCAAAGAGGCATGGAAGGCGTTTCAGGAACCCGGAGCCCAGACGCCCATCACCTCACCGGACATTTGGCACGCATATGCAACCTCACTATACCAAGTACCCAAGCAGCCCCAGCTACCCTGGCCCCCAGGGAGCAGACCTGGATCATCCACATTCTTTAGCACGGGGCGGGTTCGGGATGCCATTGATAGACTCCAAAATGGCCGTGCCCAAGACCACGAAGGCTTGGTAGCAGAGCATTTGACCCATGCTAGAGACATACTGGCACCTCTCTTAGCACACATGTTCAACAGAGCCCTATGCGAAGGTGTCCCAGCTAGTTGGTCAGCTAACACCATAATACCTATCTTGAAGGCCGGAGACCCCATGGTTCCCATGAACTACCGAACAGTCATGGTTGGCCATGTACTAGCCAAGCTCTATGGATCCATACTGGACCACGAGCTGAGCAAGAGGGCAGAGCAACACCAACACCGAGCAGCAGGACAAGCAGGGTTTAGGAGGGGGTTTTGCACCCTTGACCATATCCTCACACTGAGAGCCATCATAGAGGAGGGCAGAGCACATGGAAGACGGGTGTACTGCTGCTTTGTGGACTTCCGCAAGGCCTTTGACACAGTCCCATGAGCGAGGCTCATGCAGAGACTACAGGAATTGGAGGTACCAACCGAAATGTGATGGGGGATACCGGCACTATACGAATCGGTAACGGGCCAAGTTCGGGCACCACGAGGGCTGTCAAAGGAGATCACCAGCACCATCGGAGTCAAGCAGGGATGCCCACTCTCGCCCACCCTATTTGGCCTCTACATTGATGAGGTCTTAGAGTACATAGATAGATTGGGCGAGGAGGGATCGAGCCTGGGAGGGACACTGATATCTATCTTGCTATATGCGGATGACATAGTCCTCATCTGCAGCACACCCGAAGGGCTACAACGCCAACTGGACGCACTATAGGCCTTCTGCAAGGAGAAACACCTAACTGTGATTCTAGGGAAAACCAAGGTCATGGTGTTCAACACGTCAACCCAATGGCTCCGACGGTCGGTACCCCCTTCACATACGGCGGAGAAACCATGGACGTGGTCCAAAGATACATCTATCTGGGGATTACATTCTCTGGACCGAGATTTACCTTGAGAAAAGCCGTGGAAGATAGACTAACCCGAGGCTATGCAGCCCTCGGGTCAATGGAGAACCAATGTGCCCGCCCTCCTATACGGGGCTCCCATATGGGGGTCCAATCTCTACCACATGCGGAGGGCCCACAGGATCAGCCACTGCCTAAGGAGGAGGCCACCTATGAGGGATGGGAGCAGATGGAGAGACCCTTAATACTTATGATCTCACGGATGATCCGAAACAAGCCCTCCGTACCACACGAGATCATCCGCGCAGAGCTGGGGGCACCGCCCCTCGTGGTTGAGGCCCTCTTCCAGACCATGATCTTCTTACGCCGAATATGGGACCTGCCCCGGCACAGGTACCCTAGACTCGCCCTGAGGTCATCCAAACAGCTAGCAACACAAGGGTACACTGAGTGCTGCTATGCCCTGGCTACGGCTCCATGGCCTGCACATGGACCACCTCCCCCCACTACAATACAGCCTAGACTACCCACACGTGGAGCTCAGCCGAGAGGAGGTAAATCGCATTACCAGAATGGATATCATCCAGACAAACACCGCCAGGACATGGGTGACCCCCACTCGGAACTAGGAACCAAGAAAGCTTTCTACCGAGAACACTTCCTGCATATCTCCCTAGACGGCTTCATCACCCGCCCAAAGCTACATGGACACACATCTGTCTCACGGTGTCAAAAGTGCCATCGGACAGATCCGCACATCCTCACACCAACTACGGGTTGAAACGGGCAGATACGGGGCCAACCCCCTCCCCCCAGAAGACCGAATTTGTTAGCTCTGCCATCTCGAGCCAGAGACAGAGGAACACTATATCTGTAGATGCCCAGTGTACTACGAAATCCGGGGACGCTTCCACTGCCTATTCAGCGAAGGATTCGGACCACTCTCCAAGGTGATGGAATTCAAAGACCAGAGATGCCTAGGGCTCTTTCTACTAGAAATACGATGCCACAGAGATCACCTTCTAGGAACCACGGAGCAAAGACAAGGAGCCACCAACCAACGCACACTCAACGACTTCTACCAAATACCAGCTACCCTCCCCACCACCGAGGACCTACCAGCCGAACCGGCCTCCCGGCCCCCGGGGGCCACCTTAGAAATAGCCATAGCGAAAGGTAAAGCCCGACGCCGACGCCCCGCCAGCCTCCGTCCCTGTAGAAGACACTGGTCGAAGATACAAGGGATACTACGCCGCCATCGGAGGGCCCTGCCCCGCCGCTTTAGCCTCTCCATGCTAGACCAACCCATGCGGGACATCTTAGGATGAACACCCAAGGAGCAGTTCCACACCGCACTGGGAGTACCTCTAGATTGTATCTAGTCCAGATATCATTTTGTACCTACTCAATTTAGTTCAACATAGCATAAATGTTTGCTTCACTGGGACTTTTGAAATCTCCCAGACATTTGTATGCAACATTTTGGTCTCATAGGCCAACTTGGCCTGTTGTAGACGTTAATATAAGTTTCTTTCTTCTTTCTTTCTCTCTCTCTCTCTCTCTCTCTGTGCACTCTCTCACTGTGTGAATGGCAGCATCGCGTGTTTTGATCCTCGCACACTTCGTTGACAGACACTCCTCTGTGAGTGTAGGTGTTAGTCAAACCCAACACTGGATGAGGTCAGACCAACAATTTGTTTGACTACTAATAATGCCTAGAAAAATGTAGGTGTTAGTCAAACCCAACACTGGATGAGGTCAGACCAACAATTTGTTTGACTACTAATAATGCCTAGAAAAATGTGTCCTCACATTGCCATTGTACACATTCATACTCTTGTTTACATCATATAGTTGCTAATTGTAGTTTAATCATTGTATTTATCTGGGATATGATATCTCTGATTTTCCTTCCACTGTGGTTAGAGAGGACTGGGGTAGTCCATCTGATAGTAACCACCCGCCCATACCCCCTTTTTCCCAGGACCATTGTACCACTGTACTGAAGACTTTCATTTTTTGGTGCCTGGACTCTTGGCAACTGTTCCATGGCTGCTGATGTTCATGCCATTCAGGTAGTAGACTCCCAGATTGCAGTCCCAATGGAGGATTTGATAACAGTCTTTGGGGCTGACTTGAGCAGTCATCTAGTCCCCTTGGCTACAAGGGTGCTTTCCCTGGATTGAAGGAGAGATCTGATGTGAAGAACAAATCAATGATTCCAGATGTTTTAGAAGTGCAGGACTTGCTGGGCATCCCTACTTGAGCAGAACAAGGGGCTATAATTTGAGACTCACTGTTTGTATTTTGCTAGGGCCTATCCTTGAACAACTGTGGAGCCCTCTATCAGACCTCTCCTCCTTTTTCACCCTCGACATATTTGGACTCACATTTTTGCCTCTATGGCTCCCACCTTTGATGCTTCTTGGCCATCAAAGAATGGGGAAAATGTCAACTCAGAGGCTTTATGTTTGACTAGTGATTATGGATTCAAGGGCACTGACTAGCAAATGAAGGGCACCTACTACTATCAATTGGGAGAGGTTCCTATGGGATTCAAGAATGAGGCCTATATACATACCCTTGCGAAATTGATCTTCAAAGTAGCACTTTGCTTGGGTGACATAGATACCCGTGCACAGATAGTCCCACTTGGAAGGAGATGTGGACAACAATTAAACACTAGAATTGCCCATTCAATTTCATAATTCAAGCTCAGAAAGGACAAAGATTCATCATTTTGTCTTTTGTATGAGGGTGATGACACTTAATCAAATTGCAAACCACAAGATCATTGTCTTGCCAAGCTCCTCTATTTCATTTATGTTCTTCTTATCTCATAGAGAATCAATCATGTGTTTTGGTATTGCCCTCTTATTGGTGCCTTTTGGATGAACTGTCAAGGTGATCTATGCCTTGAAAATTTTTGGCTTTTTAAAAGTTTTCATGACCATTAACAAATATCTATTTTAATATTTGGATGAGAGGTTGGGTATTGTGGACTGTTTCTGTGTGGCACCTATCATTCTGGAAGTGAACTGATTCTTATCTTTTACCTTGCACTCATACTCTCTTACTGCATTCAAAGCCCAACTTCTGTGCATGCCATAATAGCACAAATTTGTTTTGTGTCACAAAGCTTTTTTCTGGGTTGTGGGTTCTCTTTTTTTTTTTTTTGGGGGGGGGGGGGCGGGGGGGGGGGGATCTTGTTGAGGCTTGAGTGCATCTATTTAAATACTTACATGGCATCCTGTTTCCTACTTCAATTGTTGGTATTTGTTATTGCATATCTTGCTTAGAGAAATGTTAGAAATATAGGAATTTCTTTGATTTCACAAGCATAAATGGTAAGCATCTATTTGGTTTTGTATTTATAGCTAGCCCATTGTAACTATGACACAGGATCTTTTCTTGTTTAGGAGATATCGGTATTGTTGGGAGTACAGCCACTCAACAGATAATCCTTCTTGTAGTTGCTACTATTGGAGTTGGTAGGTGGATAATCCTTTGAAATTATGGTCTATTGATTCCATTGATTATGTTATGATGCATTTACAAAATTCAGTAAGTGCATGCTAGTAAATTGAGGTTCAGGGGTTGGTTATTCCTTAAAAGCATAGCAAAGTAAAATCACATATGAGACATGCTTTGTATAATGTTATACATCAATATAGTATCTTTTCCTTGCACCATTTGATGGCTATTGTCTTAAATGTTTGAGATTGGTTACATGTGTTGGATAGACTTTCTGTTGATATAAAAGGATCTACACTTCCAGAACTTTTATGCCTAAATTTCAATATGGTTACTGGATACCGCCTAAACCCTTTCATGGATGGCAAGGAAAAGAAAATCTTATGTCCAAACCCAAAGAGGGTGGTAGAGGTTGGGCTAGACCCTTTCATGGGTTGTAGGCGTAAGGATTTGTATTAATGCAAAGAAGTCTATAATTTGAGTTATTTCTTATCTAATGAAGAAACACACTATACAATGCTCATGCAGCAAACACACTATGGAGTGAATACTGAATCCCCAACTCTTGTATCTTTGGGATCAAGGCAGAGGTTATGAGTTGTAGATGGTGTCGTACTTCGAACGGATCTCAAATCGTAGCAAAGGTAGCCTGTGAGTGTCGAACACCAACAAACGTAGCCAAGGAAGGATGGATTTGATGCACACGGCAATGCAGGAGAGAGAAAGACTCAAAATGCAAGTACCTAAGGAGAGAGAAGATCTACACAATAGTTGTTAGGTGCAGATGCAGCACACAGTGGTAAGAGAATGTTAGGGCGGACCTAGAAAACCAAAATATGGCATTTAGAGGGGAGAGAAGATCCTGGCGATAGCTAACAGCTGATGGTGACAGCAACCAACTGTAGGCGACAGCTCGTGGGACCTGGCGATGGTTGCAAATACATTAAGAAGGCTGGAATCACACTCTGTGTGTGTGTGCACGCGTCAATCATATGGAGAATATGTGAAGAGAAAGGAAAAACGAATAAGCAAGCACAATAAGAAAACTAGCATGCAAGCATAAGAAAAGGTTGATGCCATGTTTATGGTGGATCCAGAGTTGACCACTCCAAGGGTGACCAAAAAGAGATAAATGTGCACAGATGCATTTTTACATGAATCAAATACCAATGCATGGAATAATGCAAAGGAGAATACACATATTCATCCTCATGCAAAATGCAATGCAACAGTGCTCTTGGATAGTGCCCTCACAGGGGAATTGTTTACTTGCCTAAGTGCCCTTTTTCAATCATGTATTCTTAACAGTGCAGATGAAGTTACAAATGTCCATAATATACAATACATAATAAATAAATATTTGAAAGAAAAAAGCTATAAACATAATCACTGTCACTATCAAGAGAAGGAAACTGCCCCCTCTCAAATTGGAAGGAGAAGTAAGAGGGAAGCATCCTCTCCGTGTCAATCTCAAAAAGTAAAAGAGGAAAGCATCCTCCCCCTCTCGAACCGGCTGGTTGACCGCCTTGGTCAAAATATCTCCAAAAATATCGCTTGACGGTACAAATTTTAGGCGAATGGTGCTTAGCCCAACTTACTCTCTTTGGTAAAATGGTAGTGAACCACCACATGCCATGTCCGAGGGGAGATGATAGAATTTTCCACCACGTGCTCGTGGGAGGTAAACTTGCTACTAGAATCACTCCTCATAGTACCCATATGATGACTAGTTTGGGTATGGACCAACACCATCTAAGCACTAAAATAAGTGACTTGTGCTTGAGGAAGTACACCCACATGTATCCGGAGAAATCATCCACTATAAAAAAGAAGTACAATACGCCATTCAAGCCAGCAATGGATATGGGACCACAAAGATCTACATGAATGAGCCTAAGGGGTTCCGTAGCTCGAGTGGTAGATTGTTGAGAAAAGGGTGTACGATGCTACTTACCTAGCTAACATGCTCTATAGACCTCTCGAGATAGTTTTAGATGTGAAAGGTCCTCACTCATTCCGTGACATGACAACTCATAAAGAGAGTCATAGCCAAGATGTCCTAAGTGAACATGCAAAAGATGCTCAAAGGTCATGGGCTCTCTTGTAGTGGCCAAAGCTTGGAAGTGATGGAACTCCGAATCATCAGCAGTCAACTCAGTAAGAAAGGGGATCATGTGGTAAAGGCTAATCACTAAACTAGTCTGAGAGTCTAGGACCTCGATTATGGTTGTTGTGAAGAAACTTGCTCGCCCCAACTAGCAAAGTTGTTGAACGGACAAGTTCACCCCACTTTGGGAGACATGATTGGACCTAGGTCGGTGGAAAAACTGACGCGATACTGGGATTGAATTGTGACCAAGGAGTTATTTCCTATGCAGACACTCCTAGCTGCAGGGGCTTGGGAAATGAAAATGTCCGCTCTAGGAGTCGTGTGATGGGTAGCTCCAGTGTCCCACAAGCCAAACATGTATTGATGTGCTTGAGTGTGGCGATTGAGCCTTTGCAAGCACCTCATCAGGAGGCAACTCGTAGATGTGAACGAGACTTGCATCTGATGTCTCTAAGGAGACGATGTGGACCAATGAGAAAAACCCTTCAGAGTTGAGTAGTTTGCTAACTCTAATGAGAGACTCGTAGTAGTGTGAGTTTGTCCTTGCCACTACCCATGCTGAGAATTGCCACTACCCTACTTCCCTTGTTGGGGATTACCCGACTGGGGTGCGGGTGTCTAATTCTTAGATTTGGGTTGTGTGCCTCTTACCTTAGATTGACACTTGTTGTCATAATGGCGAGTCTTTTGACAATGTTGATAATACCTATTCTTTTTAGGCACATTTTTCCATCTTGGTTTAAGTGTGGATTGACTGTTTCCTTGGAATTCACTAGTCCTATTTTGATTTTGATTTCGATTTGAGCTTTGTATGCCCTTGCCCTTGTCCCCTCATAGAAGATGCAACTAGAGCCCCCTCTATCAAGAACGTGTTATGAAATTGATTAAACAACCGTGTGTAATGCAATAGCTAACACTCAAACTCATAAAATGTGGACATCTGAGGTTGTGAAATCACCTACTGCATAAAATTGAAATATTTTCTCGACAGCTTGTTAAGGAATAGGGTAACCTGATCGTCAGAGGACTTAGGAGCCCCAATGGTTAAGAACTTGATGGGGAGACATCGATACTCAGCCAACTTGACTTTCAAGTCATTCTTGTCTATGATTTTGAAAATTTGGAGCTCATGATCTGAATTGATGCAACGGGTTCTATCTTGAGCCACATAGCGTTCAGTCAAGTATGCCCAATGCTCAGATGCTAAGTAGAAATATTGAAGTTGAGAGTGAAACTCAAGCAAGAAACATTGCATAAGCTCGACAATAGCGGAGGCATTACGAGCCTTTCATGAGCGGATGACCTCGTATGAAACAAGTACGGGATTAGATTGGGGTTGCAACCCCTATAGTAAATCCCATGGGTTCTAAGAGACTAAGACATACCTTATCAAATTTGACTAAGTGGTGTAGTTTGATCGGTTAAAACGAGTCTTGTCATTAAATGCATGATTGGCGGATGAGAAACTAGGACCATGAGGTGTCTGGGAAGATGGATAGATGGGATAAGATTGAGGATAAGATGGTGGTGGTGGATAAGAAGTAGGAGAGGGTAAAGGTGGATAGGCAGAAATAGGCTATTGATATTCAATGAGTGCCAATTGCTGCGGAGGTACCGAAATGAACATAGATTCATATGATACCATAGGTGTAGATGGAGTTAGTGGGACACAATAGCCTTGTCCAAATGTCAGTTGGGGCACTATACAGAATGATCGGATGGTCCACTAGGTAATGCCATTGAGGCAAACTATGGTACCAAACGATCCACACTCAAGTATGTTTGGAATGTACTCCCAGAGGGATAGTTTGAAAGTGTGTGACACCACCCAAAAACGGATATGTAGAGGTCCTAAAGGTTGTGCCTAAATGTGTAGAACCCCATTGCGGTGTGTGGTGGATAATGTGGTGCACTTAATGGAAGAGGAAAGGAAAATGCAGTGGAATATGAGGAAGGGATGGGTGGGAACCCAAATGGATTTGTGATGGATGTTGTTGTGGGAAACATCGTTGGTTCCTTTTGTCCATCAAATACACTAGATGAAGATGCACTTGCTCCGTATCAAGTATGAGAAATAAAATCATCTGAAGGAAAAGGAAGGGTAGGAATACTTACAAGTTCTTATTTTAGCTTCTTACCTAGTTTTGAGTTCATGAAGAAATACATGTCTTCCTCGTTACTCACAGACCAAAGCTTGTTTTGAAGAGTCTCTTTTTGATGAGCATCTCTCGATCCAACACAAAATATAGAATCAACTGGCATAGAATCTGAAATAATAGCGTTTGTACTTGGGTATTGGAGAAAAGAAGTACTGCAAAAGTGATATGTTAATCCGAGCCAGGTTTCACTTGCGGATGTCTGGTCCGTAGTGCAGATTCCAAAGGTCTTGCAAGATCATTAGTTTTGTGCATTGAATCTATAGGAGAAAACTCAGCCTCTTGCTGAGACCTATGCATAAGGATGAGATCATACTTAGCAATAGAGATTTGATATGGTTTGTGGACTCCATGGTAGTCCAATGGTTCTCTACCCATGTCAGATTAGGCAATAGCAAGCTAGGAGGCCCACTCTTGATTGTTTCTATCCATGTTTGGCTATGGAGATAGAAGCGGTATTGTGAATGCGTTCGAAGTTATCTAACCCTTCTGTTGTTCTTGCTTTCAGGAATGAGCTTCCTAATCAAAGGCCAACGTTTCTCAAAGAGTACCTAGCTCTGATACCATGTGAAGAAATGGAGTGGTGTTGTGAATGGGTTCAAAGTCATCTAACACTTTTGTTGTTATTACTTTCGTGAATAAACTTTTTGATTAAAGGCCAAGGTTTCTCAAAGAGTACTTAGCTTTGATACCATGTGAAGAAATGCTCTAAACACAAAAAGCATGAAACGAATCGTACGACAAAGCACAGACTGATAAACTTAGAACATAGTTAAGGTTAGGGTAGCTCAAAGACAGTGAACACAATGAATAATAAAGTGAATGAATAATGAATATGCAATGCTTATGCATACTATGCAATGAATACTGAACCTCAAACTCTCGTATCTCTGGGATCAAGGGAGAGGTTATGAGATGTAGTCTCTATTGTACTCTAAATAAATCCCAAATCATTGCAAAGGCAGCCTTCGAGTGTCGAACACTAGCAAACGCATCCAAGGAAGGATGGATTTGATGTAGATAGTAGTGCAAGGGAGAAAAAGACTAAAAATGCAGCTACTTAAAAAAAGAGAAAATTTGCACAACGGTTGAATTGCCTGCCATAGATATAAATACCCATATTATCTTTGATGGTGGAAATACCAAATGTTTCATAAGGATAAAATAGACTTCAGATTCGTGAAACACTTGTGGATTTTGAAAAAGAGTTGCAAGTAGGAAGCGAAACCCTAAGAATAAGGTGGGACCTTAAAAGAAAAACCCTAGATTTGGGTGGGGCTGCTTCCTATGCTAAAAACACTTGCTGCTGTTTCTTTTTTTAATTTGTGCATGCATTGATGGTTGCACAGGAAAGATTGATTGTGCTTGGAGCAAACTCTACTCCAAGAGGGATTGTTTTGTACCTCCGCGAGGAGCTTTGGACCACCCGTCCGGACGGTGAGAGGTCACTGGGTGAGGAATCCGTTAGGAAGGAGGAGGTGGGAGTGCTAGGGGAGCTCTGGTGGTAATACTCTTGATCGCTCCTAGGAATTGCCTGACTCTCACACGAATCTGGATGGGATCCCGGAGTCCCTAGTACTAGTGAAGGGACGGAAATCTTGGAGGGTTTGTTTTCTTCTGCACAGATAGAAAGGATTTTTAGATGAACAGAGGTTTGTCTTCTGCATAGGTAGAAGGGGAAAATCATTGTAAATAACTTTGCAAAATAATGAATAAATATGTTTTATCAAAATACTGTTTTCTCTATCTTTGTGTTGTGCCGTAAAATTATGCGAAGAAACCTATGATAACGGATTAATTAACGAAGCTGCTTTCATATGTCATAACTTAATGTAATATGTAATTAAAAAACCAAAGAAAACCATTTGTGGAAAGCAGGTGGGCGAGATCCTTAACGGATCTGTTTTACAGATGGGTGGTCTCGATAAGCTAGAAGCTTCTTTCAAGAGATTGAATGAAATGTTAATTAGGAAAAATTAGGTAGGGCCGAGCATTGACTTACCTAGGGTTAGATCTTAAAACGTTGATTAGTAATTATGTTAGGGGAAAGGTGCCGCGGCCATGCCAGAACTCCATTAAGGTTCCCTGAATCCCAACTAGTTGTTGCTGGAAAAAAGCGTTGCACTCCATGAACCAAGGGTAACTACGATCACTCCAGCGAATGAGAAGCCCTTGTGGGACACCTCCAATGGAGCTAGTTGATGCATCGAGACCTCAATTGTCAAATTAAGACCGTGAGCTTGCAGGTTGATCCTCGTGGGAAGGGCCGGTACCTTTCACTACGGGATGGACTCTGGGAAACCTAGATGATAGACCCCATGCATTCTCGCGACTGCTGGGCAAAGCCATCTAAGATAGTTCCCCAATGGACCACTAAAACGTGCTGCTATGAAATTTTTAGGTAGGCATGTGATGCGTAGTATCAGAGCATAATTGAAATAAAAAATATATATTGTTTTAAAGACCAACTATTATAATTAATAATCATCCTGCTAATTGTTAAGGGATAAACTTTGGTAGAATAATGAAGCGTGGAACCAATTCCTTGTTTTTTGAGCAATGTACACATCTACGTTGAACTCCACGGATGACGAGTGGAGAAGAAAAATGATGAGGATAATCGATCGCCTATATGATTCATCCTCTATGAATCGCGAAAGAAGATGGTTCTAAAATGAGCATTATTGTTACATGGAGGCCAATCGATTCTTCAACATGTAGACTAGTCTAAAACGCCTTGAATGGATGGAAAATTTTAAAGTAGTTGAGACCTTTATCTTTTGTCCATCCAGAAGGAATCCACTTATGATTATGAGTGGTCGGCAGATACGTCTAGACCGTTATGTCTATGACAAGGTACTGAAGGTAATGCTAGCCGACAGCATTATAATCCAAGGACGTCACAAGTATCGAGATTACCGTATCCATGTTTTTTCAGATCTCCCATTTCCACAGTATAGGTTTTTGGACATAGATAGCAATTGGCCTACTTTCTTCTACATGAATATAACTGATATCCATCCCTAAAAAAGAAAGATATAATGATATCCTGTTTTGGAAATTGTACATAGCATCTAGCCTATTCTATCGATGCTGATGTATCTCTACTTGTAAACATCTGCCATTTGTAAATATCCCTAACTTGTAAAAAAAATCATAGCATATGGCTATTGATAAAAAAAGATAATAGGGGCGGCTAGATTTTGTAAAAAAATTGTGCTCTTTGGTCCATCATTGTTTTACAAAACTAGTAAGATATGATAATGTGAAAACGAAGCTGAAAATTTTAAGCACTAAACTAATTCGTGAAACTTATGATAACCCAGGGTAATACAACTATCACTAGTCCCGATTGAAATTCAAGAGAAGAAGTATCTCCTTAAGCAGGTTAAGCCACCGGAATTTGATGGGAAGGGCAAAGACGTTGAAGGCAAGGCATAGATTTTGATTGAGACCATGGACTACTTTACTGCCGCGGAAACTACCCGTGCTAATCAGGCTATGGTCGCCAAGTTGAAATTGAGCTATGAGGCACGCCTGTGGTGGAAACAGTGGTGTAAAGATCAGGGACTCGTTGAGATAGCTATTACCTAGAAAAAGTTGAAAGAAGCTGTACGTAGTCGATATTTGCCACCAGCTTACCACACACTAAAAATGAATGAGTTTTTTAACTTAAGTTGGGAATGAGCTTGGAGACATATTACTCATAGTTTATCTCACTATTTAAATATGCGCCTTCCATGACTATTGCTTAGCAGGTATCATGATGCCGATGGATGCCCAATGCTAAATCAAAAATTAAGGCATTGCGAGTACGCCATATATGCCACAAGGCTATCCATCTAAGGAAATGAAATAGGCAGAACTCAAAGAGGGCATATTTCTTATAATCCACGAAGGAACTGATAGGCAGTGCTGAGTCACCGAGGACCACACACGGGTAATGAAATTCCGGATCTGTCACGCAATAGGACAGGAGACAAAGAGATAAAGCAATGTCTCATCACACGTAGTGCAGAAAACACAACGCCGAGTAGAGATCTTTCGGGAATGGAGCACTTCTCCCGTTGGAAGACCCTTGATGAGCAGCCGCCACATGAACACTTTTCCCTACGGGATCTTAGACTTCCAAAGCTAGAGAAATCTTTTGCGCCACTTCTTTGTACTGTCCCTACAATGCCATAACCTATTCACTTTCCCCATGACCCATCTCTTGGCTTCCACCATCTAATGATATATCTGATTAGCTGACCTTTTCCCAAAATCATTAGGAAGCACAAACATCCAGTAACGCCAAGGATCCAATGGTTGTAACGCAGGCAAAGGAAAGAATCTCTGAAGACTGTCCTGTATGGACGACCAAATGTCCTTGTATCCACGAGGCACTCTAAAGTACTGATGAATATGCCTAAAGGAATAAAGACGGGGCTGCCCAGGAATAACACCATCACGGACTGTCTTCGACCTCAACCTAGCCATCTGATTGAAGTCGTCTCGCTGCAAATCTTTTTGTGGCCAATCCAGCAACCTTGAGGAAGCTAGTATTTCTCCTTGTAGCGAATTTTCCTCTTTACGAATATTCGAGGATGCCAAATTGCAAAACAAAGCATCTCTTGCCAGGAAGCTATCAAATGAGAAAGGAGAAAAGATTGGGAGACCTTTAAAGGCCTTGTAGAATTAGCGCATGCCACCAGGAAGCATGAATAACCGTGCTACCATGAGAGATGCCAATCTTTTCTATGAAGAATTTGGCAATATTTGACCAAGGATGACACTGAATACATAAACTCTATAACAGGGATAGCCTTGAAGCCGCCATATGCAAATTGACGTCTAGCAAAGCTGCACCCCCCATCCTTTTTGGAGTGGTCACATGCTGCTAGAGATCCATACCTGCCCCAAATGATTGCCTTTCTTTTTCCAAATCATAAATTTGATAGGCTAAACCAAATCCAAAATGGACTTTTTAGTCCAAGGAAGCAATGGAAGAAAGAATCAGATCATACTGATCATAATGCATTGAGCCACTTTTAGTCTAACATGTAGTGGCCAACTTTGGGATTTCCAGTACATGAACCTGTCATGAATTCGGGAGGCCATCCAATCCAGCAAGGCTCGAGGAGCAACCTTCACACCAATAGGATATCCCAAGGGTCTGGTTATATTACCCCTTGTGATCATAATTCCATTCTAGCCCAAGGCTTGTAGATCATTCTCTGTATAGGAGAGAAGGGTGGATTTCTGAGTATTAATGTGAAGACCCGATGCCAAAGCAAAAAGATTCCAGGCCACCATTGCCCGATTAACATTAATACGCTCCGCCTTAAGGAACATGAAAGAATCATCTGCCAAAGATTGACCCACAAGTTGGTCACCGTCGGGAAGAGTTAGGCAACTATCTCACCTTGAGCTGCCAACTTATCCAGTAATGAGAGTATATGGGGCGAGTTACCAAAGCAAATAGCAAAGGGCTAAGAGGACAGCCTTGTTGATGCAGGGACCAAGATAAGGCAATTTCCTCCGTAATTCCTCCATTAAGAGCAATACGGGCCATAGCACCCTGATTGATGGTATCAACTAGAGAAATCATATGGGGCCCAAAACCCATTGTAGACATTAATTGCCGCAAGAAAGACCAGCTGACATGATCAAATGCCTTCTCAATATCCAACTAAAGCATAACAACCTGCTAGCTAGAAGCTTTCGCATAGTCAATTCCGAGCTGAATATTCAAAATGTTGTGCATTATATTCGGACCTTTAATAAAACTGTATTGCCGTGGATGAATGAGGCGTGGAAAAACTTTCTGCAATCTATTGGCAATAATTTTGGAGAAGATTTTATATAACAATTCCATAACAGAAATGGGTCTCCATCGTTTCAAAGAGGTTGAAGAGGGAACCTTGGGCAACAACTTGATGACAACAATCTTCCAATCCAAAGGCATCATACCAAACTGACACAAGTGAGTTAATGGGTCCTTAAGCAGTTGCACATGGGCTGAAAACAGCTCATTAGGAAGCCCATCCCAAGCCTGCACTTTTCCTTTGATGATGCAGACGAGCAAAAAATTGATGAGTTTGGCAATTGTTATCATGTAAAGCTTCAGCTCTGGCCAATAGTTTGTATTTTGCATATTCCTCTTCCTGAAGAGATTGGACTCTACCTTTCAGCCTTTCAATGCATGTGAGCAAGTCATCATTGGAATCCCCAGTCTGACATAGAGACAATGAATGAGCTAATAAGGATTGAGCATGCTGCAATTTAGCTCGAAACGAGGAAGCATGCTGAATACCATATTGTTGGGATAACGCTTGCGCATTATCCCTAAAAACCGCCCATGCTTCCATCTCTGTAGATAGAACCCTGGAGCTAAAAGAGCCTATCAGTTTTGCTGAACACTTCCAAAAACTGATTTTGCTGCAAAGAAGATTGATTAAACCGGAGAGGCAAACGGGCAAGGAGAGCTATAAATACATGAGCAGGTTTGTGGCTCATTTCCAGGACCAAAGGGTAATGATCTGACAAAACATGCTGTTTTTCCACACGCATATCGATGACTACAGGAGGAAAAGAGTCACTTTGGCAGATGTATATCCTATCCAGTCTGGCATAAGTGTTTGTATAGCGAAAAGAACAATAAGTGTATCTAGCTTGTGATGGATACATCGAGGACCACATGTCCTGTTTCAAAGATACCACAGCAAGAGCATTCCAATCCTGTCTCTCATGACCATCCATAACCAAATGCGGAGAGGTCACCTGATTTGCAAAAACACATGAATTAAAATCACCCATAACAAAGCCTTGACGAGCCACGGCAAGGCAGTGTAGGTCTTCCCAAAGTTGACGACGTTCCCTTGCATTAGAAGGAGCATACACGCCTACCATCCACAAAACCTCACTCTCATAAATTATTTCAAGAATTAAAAATCGGTCACGAGGGTCTTGAGAGACCAGCAATGGTTGTAGGGAGGATTTGACAGGCAACATAACTCCCGATCTGTGCGGAGGACGACCACTAAAGAAAACTGCATAATCCTTATATACATATGAAGATCCAGCCAAAGTGTGTTGTTTATGCTCTATAGCATAGAAAACATTCCATTTTCCAACTAGCACCACTTTCCACAATCAATACTGCTTTCTGCCCGAAGAAATACCTTTCACATTCCACAAAGCATTTTTCATGATGGATCACAAATGAGAAGAACTACTGAGCCGATGCTTTCCCTTTCCCTTTTACATCAATAGACTTGGCAGCGTGGAATCTCTCCATTTCACCTTGAATAACATCAACAAGATTTGCCCTCCGCAAGCCAGCAATGTAAGCACGGGAAGGGAAGTTCTGTTGCTAGGAGTGGAAAACATCCCGAGGAGGCACAAGCCTCCCACGCGCATCAAAGCGCAAAGCAGATCCAGAAGGTCTTTTATCTTCTACTGCTGGAGTACGCGAAGATTGGGGTTTCACATAAAACCCCCTTCCTCTATGTTGAAAGGCTTGAGTGATAGGGAGCCGCGGAGGATGGGCAAGAGTGGAGTGAGAATCTTGTCTTGCATCACGAGGGACCATTGTAACCCAGGAATCCTCCTGAAGAGGCAAATTCCGCCCATCCGCAAGCGAAGCACGCTCCCCATCACCATGGGAAACATCCTTCTTGCTTCATTACGACCATGTTGGGAAAACTGCTCAGGATCAGCCACTGACTTTTGAATCGTCTGTTGAGGGAGGTGGTCTTGCATTTCCATATCTGGGTCCATAGGGCATTTCCCTACCTCCATATTTTTGCCGCATTCCAAAATGAAATGGCCCAACTGGCCACATCTGAAACAGTGTCGTGCAAAAGTACCCCACTTCAACTCATACACTAACGTTTGTAACCCTAGAACCTCCAAACGAATTCCAAAGCATACATGCCCTATTCCGATTGCGGGAAGCTAGCCGAGGTTCCGCCAAAACCTTCGCAATAGTTCTCAACACTAGAGGGAGGAGTCTCCAAAGATGCGCAGGGAAATCCACCACCTCCACCCAAATTGGGCATGTATGTCTCAGCATCTCTTGAAACTCAGCCATGGGCCTCCAAGGGACCACATAAACTAGTTGCCCATCCATAAATAGAGGAATGTGCTACATAATAAGAGCCTGTACTTTTGCAGAACGAAAAAGAACCTCAAAGAACCCCTTTGGGCCATCATAAATCTCTTTCACCAAGGGAACTTGTATACGCCCTAAAACATATTCGAAACATTGTTCACAACTGGCAAGCATAGATTACAGCCAAGCACGAATTCTGGTGATCAAAGGAGTCCTGCCAGTAAAATAAAATATCGCTGCCCTCTCATGGAAAGCAGCTATCTATTGTTAAACCAGGTCGGTTCCCATGGCTGCAACTACTTGATCCCCATCCGGTAGTGTGTTAGCTTTATCCTCATTACAATGGACATAATTTGACGTAAGATGATTGGCAGTGGCCAGCATGAACTATAAAGATCCATCGGGCTGTGAACACGAAACATGAATCTCTGGCTGAGACAAATTTGGGCCCAAGACCGGTCCGACATCCTACGACGTTTGACCATCTCTTCACTATCCTGCAATGGCCCGAGTTCATCAACCAAGGAATCACCATCTGGATCGGCGAAGTCTTTGTCATTCCCTTGCCCAATCTGCTAATCGAGAAAGGCCATATCGATGCCATTAGATTCCTGCAGATTAGCCATAGTAAAACTGAATATTTGAACACAGAATTCTCTCTCTCTCTCTCTCTCTCTCTCTCTCTCTCTATACAGGGGTAGGTCTGCTCTCGTTATGGGTGCACAGGGGCAGATTGCACGTGTAATAATGTCTGGTCCGCAGGCTCTGGATAAGGGCGCTTAGAGGATGCTCAGCAGACTCCGCAGGACAACAAGTTGGTTACTGCCTGGGTGTGTGAAGGCTGGCCATGCAGAGGTGGGGCAGACTGCGTAGGACAACAGGTCGGTAACTGCCTGGATGTGTGAAGGCTGGCCATGCAGAGGCAGGGCAGAGCTATCCCTTCACCTTACGCACGGACTGTGACTGAGGAGCAGATCTGGGTGAAACTCTGATCGCAAAGCAGAAATGGTAGCGGTAGATGACAGGCGTGCAGGGGCAGGGCTTGTGGAAGGCTGGAACGGGCTAGGCGGAGGCATAAAAGCACAATACCCTGTTGAGGTGGAATGGCCGAAGCAAGAGACAAAGAGCACCATTGAATGTGGGTTGCAACGAACCGGAAAGGCAAGCGCATGAAGGAAGGCAGGTGCAGACGACGTCGGGCTTTAATGTGGAGCCCCAAGGCGGTGGACTGCACGAACGAGAACGGAAGACGCAGAGGCGACAAACGGAAACCCTAGGCGGGGTCTTGTTGCATCCCCACCATCACTCTCACCATCTCTCTCTTTGCCTCTCTCTCTCTCTCTCTCTCTCTCTCTCTCTCTCTCTATGTACCAATTCCTGTGTGTTGCAGGGGTTTTAGGATACGTAGAAGGCAAGCATGCATTGTAGGGGCCGGCATGTGACGACACAGGGCTGCAGGTCTGGGTTGCAGACATGGCACTGCCTCTCATTTGCAGATTGGCGCATTGACTCTGTCGGAGGTAGTCTGTAGAGTCTTGGTGGATTCCATAGACTAAGGGGGAGATACTTTACACTTTTTTAAACTTAGTTTTTTCAGCTTTTTCAGTTTCCATACTTCTCATTCCAACCTACCATATAGACCTACACATAAATTATATCTCTTCTTCTCTGATGAGAGATGATGATACCAGTTGTATTGGTTATGGTCTTATAGGCCACTCTAGCCTTTTAAAGACGCTAATAGATCTTTCTGTGTGCGCGTGCACGCGCTCGCCTCAGATGCTGTCTATTGCTGCACACAAAGCAGGCTTAGGGTAGCAGGGGGTTGTGTAGGAAATTGGCAGGGCGAGAACGCGGAGGTAAATGTGTGCACAGGCAAGGCGGGGATCAAATTGGCAGAGTCAGGGACCAGTGCACAGGTTGTGTATGTGTGTGTGTGTGTGATCTCACCTAACAACCTCTACTCCCAAAGATGTCATACTACAAGTACCACTTTATGAAGACTGTGGCAGATGGTTTCATTGAGAGACCTAGATACTTGTGCATATACATGCCACATGAGATGAGAGTGGCCATTGGACAGCTTAGGGTCTCCTATCATCATCTCAAGATTGAGGTACGGAGAGCAGCCCATGTTGCTAGAGCCAAGAGGATTTATAGATTATTCTAGGGGAAGGTGGAGAGTTGGGGGCAGTATATCTATCAATGTAGGGCCTACGATACAGTTTAGGTTAAATACTCCACACTATCAAGAGAATACACCTCCCTTAGACTAGGTGATGGAGTTCGTAGATCAGTGACACTCGGGCCAGTTCCTATTTGTGCATCATTACTTTAGTCAGACACCTTGCAAAGAGAAAATAGACAATCACGTATCACTCCTTTTTTCCAAATATTGGCCACACACACTGCACCTACTCAAACAGGGGTTGACAGTCCAGAGAGTGGATGTCATGAGGACATGTATTTTTGAAACCTCACTTAATATGTGGATTAATTTTTAATCACATGGTTAAGTAAATGTTGTACATGTGAGGTGTAACTGGGATTAGAGTAAATTTACGAGCCTAGGATCAGAGGAAATCACGGGATGTGAAATGCAAAAGCTGCTATAAGTTATGCCACACAGGTACTTGGTGGTATCTGGTAGTTGTTTGTCTAGGTTATTCATTTGGCCATAAGTGTCATTTGGTGAGACTAGGGAAGTTGTGTTTAATGGTACCTAACGCCAATCTGATGGTCAAAGATGGTGCAGAGTCACTCGAGAATGGAAGTTGTCTAGCCAATTCAATTATTAGCAAGTCAGATTATTTTTCAAGGCACCAAAATAATTATTAGGTTAATTTTTAGTATTTAAAGACTGAAAATTAATATTTAATTATGAATAATGCTGGAAAAACAATTTGGAAAGGCTGCCACTTGCCAAAAATGGCCATGCAAGACTGAAAAACATAATTAGAGGTTGGAGAGAGGCATTTTTAGTGTATTTAGCTTGCAAGAGAGAGGGAGGAGATATTGCTAGTTTGACTTGCAGCCATTGGAAGACCTTCTAAGGTAGCCAAGGATAGGAGAATATCAATTAACAGCAGGTGACAATATCTACAGGTTGTTGAGACAGGGTAGCAGTAGTAAATGACTAATTTTCTTCAGTTTGCATCTACAAGCTGTTGAGACAGGGTAGCAATAGCAGTAAATGACAGAATGTGAGGTGCGCGCCCATCGGCTTTTCAAGCACTATTTTAGTGGTTTATCGAGAAACGAATCTAAGCGTCGCTGCCCGGTACTCCTAGGGAATGTTTCGAGTTTTGTCACCTAGGGTTTCCTAAATCCACCTCGCAAGAGAACGTTCACGGCCGAACCCACTAGGATCAACTTGAAATTTGGGCTCCTAGTGGCCAAGGTCTCCTAACAGCATTTTAGCGTCAGATCCTGGATATCCTACTTTACACAGAGATACCCAAGCCGAAGCAGACCCATGCCGCACTTGGTTTAAAGAGAAAAAGAAATGAGAGAGATGCGCCGCTCAACCTCTCTGCCCGTAGGACATAGTCCCATTCCGGTCCCCTAAAACGGTATGAATCAGGATCTAACCCAACAATACCTAAATGTCGAACGACGGTAAAATCTTGTGAGAAGCCTCCCAATTCTCTAGGACCATCCTGTTGTAGGACAGACCCGTCGGGGGTTCCACCCACCTGCTTTCCTTAATAGCTTTAGTTTTCTAATTAGGTCCTATCACAATTATGTGTGACACTTAAAGTCAGCTTTATTAATTAAGCCTTTTAGGAAACAAGGTTCGTTCGCATAACTTACAGCACAGACACGAAAACAGAGTAAAGCAATCTATTGACAAACAAGTTCAAACAAGTTCCTTAACTTATTTTCAAGTTAATCTTTGTCTTCTGCCCATACAGGAGAAATTACATATCCCTTTTGTCCAACAGAAGTATCTCTTCTTCCCTGCAGAAGTAACTGGTCCAAATCACATGGCACCACAATTCAATCCTTTATCTAGAATAGGATCTTCCAACATGCCTAGATGTTGGGGTCACGGAGGTCTTCAACTCCATTCTAAACCTAGCAAGGGGTGTTCAAAGCTCCACTTGAACTGCAAGTTGTCTAGGAGTGAAACATCATTCGTGTGGTTGGCCTTTTCACCACTCGACCTTCGGCCTATGAATCGAGTAGTGCCCTCTTTGGGTTAATCCATGGTGCAATCATGGAGGTGATCCACCCGTGCAAAATATCATTCCTTAATTAAATCCTTTAAGAATCAAGCACAAACAAGGCATTCAGTCCTAATATCATTTTCTAGGAAAACATTCTTTTATCCCCATGGCAACTTGTCATCACAGACCTTTGCCATGCATTTACCATAAATCACAAGCACTTGGAACAATCGTCCAAATAACAATTAACAATAAGTTGAATGTAAAAGCATTTAGGAGGTTGTCCAATCAACTAACAAAGCTAATTGCATTCTTTCCAAACAATGCTAGAATAGACGACATAACATTTTCATCGCATATTTGCTCTCCCCCTTGGGATCTAAGAGCAATACTATGCAAAAATGTTTCTTAACACTTCCTTCCTTCGGCTAGGGCATATGTTAAGGGTTCAAACACTATTCATGATGTAAGGTCTATAGGTCACTTACCTTGATTGATAACCCAACCCTGAATTTGGATTGGCAAAAGTCATTGTTATCCGACGGATCTCAAGACATCTTAGTTTTAACCCTTATGATTAATTTCTTGTACTAGCTCTTAGTCAAGTCATGAGGCAAATAGGAAATTAGCCTTATATATCAAAATATGTTATAGGCATTTTATGTAAATACTTGATAAGATAAGTGCGAGATTATCTCAAGTAATTAGACTCCAACAAGCCTTGTCTTGAGCTAGAATCTAGTTCTTCTTAATATTTGGGCTCTTAGGCTAAGTACTTTTGAAGTATCTAAACTAGTACTTTCTATTCATGATTCTTAATGCCATATTCTTTTAGCAATTATGCTATTTATAACCCTTGACTATGCTTTAACCTAGCACTTGTATGCACAATCTTTTAATGTGGTTTTTTTAATGACTATATCCTTCATAACCTATGACTAATTCTTCCTTGTAATTGCTCTATCAACGAATAAGCCATATGCAACTAGGTGCAATTAACTTTTCTTAATACATGCACTTTGCAAATTTGATCTTTTGAATACGTAAGCTAAAATTTATCCCTTCCGATGACCTATACTCATGCATCATAGTATGGGGCCTAACGTATCTCATACGAGAATCAAAACAAGCATCTATCAATTTGGAAATACATTACTTACGATCAGAACCGTAGTTGGATTGACAATGATGCCTTTGCTCGAAGCTTCATTTCTGGTTGTGGGATTGCCATCCGCATGTAATATTTTTCGCTTGGAGGCCATCGTCCGCAAGTAGATTCAAGAGATAAAGAAGGCGGAATAGATTCGAGATGGGAGAGCGTAAGAGAAGATGGGTAAGTCAAGGATTGAGATAGAGAGAATTGAGCTAACTCTTTCCCTTGCAGCCTCTCGGGGTGACTCTTCTCTCTCTCTCTCTCTCTCTCTCTCTCTCTCTTTCAAGCTCTCTCACAATCTCTTGGAGGGGTATCCTTCTCTCTACCTCTCTCTCGCACCCTCTCGGGGTCTTCTTATGCTTCCTTGTGCCTCCCTATGTCTCATATTTATAGTGAATTAGAGAAGAGGGCTTGTGGCTGAGAAGTAGAGCTCTTTGTGGAGGGGAATCTTGGAAAGATCAGTGATAAGATGCTCAGATTATAAATCTGATGGTTCCATTGGCTCTGAAAGGGGGGTAAAACTCCAAAACACTTGATTAGAAAGCTGTTAGTTCACTCATTTTCTCTGTTCGAAGTGTTGTTTTTTGTTTGTGGACTACGATTGCGGCGCGTGCGATTTCGCTAGTCACTTTTTTTTTTCTTTTTATAAAATCTCCAAAACTAACTAAAACATCACTTGTTTTTTTTTTAAATGACATCCAGTTCTAGAAATCTCTATATCTTTTTTTGGATAATATCTAAAATATCTAAAATATACTAGTTTTGCCCAAAATCTAATATTTTTGGACTATCCAAACTATACACATTAATACTAGTGATTAATATAGCTCATAAGTCTCGTTCACATTGTAACTTACGTGAAGGGTGGCTATGGTCCTTGTCAATCCGAGAAAATTATCGGATTTACGACTCTCGAATTTTTTAAATAAAATATTATTAATTAAATAAAAATTATTAGTTATTAATGTTTGTTAGTTTTTACCGTAGTCTTTAGTTAGTAATCTTACTAACTTATTATTTGACTAACTAACTTTCGAACTAACCAACTAACTTTTATTGCGTGGAAATATTACATCCTCCTGCCCTTAGAGAAATCAAGATGTCCTCATCTCGAGAGAAACCGGGGGTATCATTTTGGAACCTGTGGGTCATGGGTCCACCATGCTTTCGCTGCGCTACTTTGATCACTCACAAACATGGGGTCTTTTGAAATAACAACCTATTGTATTTAATATATCCGAGCCTTGATTACAAGAGAAAATTTATTGTAGTTACATCTCATGGATATCTTCTAGGTTTTTCCTAAGCACCTGGTATATTCTGGATCATTGGAGCTTAGATTCGTTTCTCGATAGACCGCTAAAAGAGTGCCTGGAAAGCCGATGGGCAGGCACCTCACACAGACTTTCTTCAATTCTTCCCGAAAAAACTCTATTGAATTTGTTAATTGCTGTAAATAGTGCTTAATCAGGTTATTTACCACCCTATCTGAGAAGGAAGACTGGTTCTAGTGGAGACCAAACTGGCATGCTGATCTGACTAAGTGTGGTAGGGGTTTCCAAAGTCTAGACATAGAGACTACGTTAGAGCGACGATAGAGATCCACTGCAGCACAAGCAGTACCTAACAGAGCTGAGGGATCAGTCTGGATTCTAGCTGCACACTATCTCCTTAGGGATGTATGCATATTATATCACTGATCCTAACTGGATGGAGTCATGAGTATATGATTACTCTTTCATACAGCTAGTTATGTAATGCTCCACCCACCCAGCTCACTTCTTTTGTTGTATCCCTATATGGGCACTGAATTGTACAACCTTACACTTTGCTTTGCACTGTATATCACTGATCATCATTTTGCATGTCACACTTTGATACCATGTGACTATCTTCCTTTCTCTTGCTCATCATACTTGTATTACATAGTTGGGTTTCATAGGCCATGCTGGCCTCTTGCAAACATTGCTTTAACTTTAATTATTAGCCAAGATACAATAGCATTAGAGAACCTTAGATTGAGGTTGTTACCCCACTTTATAACCTAATGAGCTGAATCCAAGGTATCACCTTTTCATTGTCAAAGATCCCAGCTGCTACCGTAGAAAAAAGTTCCTAAACAATCCCCGAAAATTCACATGTGAGGAACACCCAATATGGAATAAAGAGTGAAGACATTCCATGCAGAAGGCTGCATTGAGCTGTACATGCAGTTTGGAAAGAGATCTCCAGCCAGCTGGAAGATCTACTGGCTGGAACTCTTTTGAAGCCACCGAGAGGAGAAATCAAAGAGGGCATGGTGTCTTTTTCTTCAGGAGGAAAATTGCTGCCACAAACATTATAATGCTTTATTTTCCACTTCACTGCAATATCTGCTGTATCCACTTTGTGACAATTTGGCAACATCTAGGTGTACCTAGTTTCTTAACTTCGGCAATACTGGTGGTACCTACTTTGTAGCAATTGGTGTTTCACAATGGGCACTGTTTGTTGCAGTTTTTCTGGATGCTGGGATTTTGCAATGGTTGGAAGCTGGAAGAAGTTCTCTAACCTACTGGCAGTCATTTTATTTCTTTATTGTCACAGTGAGTACCAGCCCATGAAATGTTATTCATTTCTTGTTATGAAGTGGTTACATTGCTAGTAAATGTTGACTTTGTTCTTCTAAATATAGGAATAACTTGCAGAGGTGTAACAAACAACAAGTAAATGGAAGCACATGGAGTTTAGCATGATCTTGACTTTAATCTTAGTATTTTATAACAGATAGATTCTTGGATGTGAACAGATCAACCTCATGCAGTTTCCATAATCTGTTCCTGTGTTTCCTGTTCTTTTCAATGACCGGTTTCTTGACTTTGAGATGATTGTCTCTACTGCTTCTGACACCTTCCTGCTTCATATGTAGTGCTGCTTAGTGTGCTACTGACTACAGCCACATACTGGCCTTAGTTGCTCTCTTAGATCTGACTATATTTAGAACAAGTACAAGACAGCTGTGTCAGGTTATGAAGGCTAACGAGTGAGCAAGTAATAGGAATTAAAAAAAATGGTTGTATCAGATTATGATGTTTGGGGAGAAGCTCATGTGTGAGCAAGCTATAAAGACAACAAAAAAAATCACCCTCCTCACTAGAATGCATATAACTAACTACATAGGTCCACTTCCCGGACCATGCTTAGAACTTGAAGGCCCTTCTAGATAGGAAGATCTCGTTTTTTTTTGTCCCGTGAAGTTTAAATTAATGTATAGAAATATTTACATTGAGCCGTCTAGCCGGCCAAGCACATCCAAAGACCGGCAGCAAACACTTATGAAGCCAAAAGGCCATGAAAACACCTGCTACAAGAACAAAAGAAGGGGATCATGAATGGGGCACGGTAGGAGTGGAGCGAACAATATCCATGCTTGGAACAGCCACCTCTCCAAGTATCAAGACAACCAAAACCATGGAAATAATTTGCACACAACTCACATGACCATGGATAACCAAGGCTGAATAAAACATAAAAACATTGTGAGTGTGTCAAATGTGCCAAAGATTAGTCCATTGCATGAACTGAAAGAGGCAAGGATGATGGGACTATAATGTGTCCATGGATGGGATGTTGCTCAAAACCCAAGAATGGATGGGCATTCTATGACCTACTAGTGAGATCCATACTCTGGAAATTGACTCGAAATTATAGTATTCTATATACTCCTCAACTCTCTCTCTTTTTTTGTGAAGACAATTGAATTAAGTAGCAATATTTACATCAAACCATCAGGTCAGCTAAGAAAAACAGACACAAATGAAAGGCTACCAAGACTCTAACACACATATCACACAGAAAGGACAGCTGGTGTGGAGTGAACAATATCCAGCCAGGCAGTAGCAACGTCAAGAAGAACCAGTTCAGCTGAAACCATAGAGGAGATCTGCCATAACACTAAACCATGAACACGGGCCACATGACCATGGATACCCGAGGCTGAATAAAAAATAAAGGCATTCCGAGTACACCAAATATACCACAGATCTGTCAATCTAAGGAAATGGAAGAGGCAGGAATAATCTGAATGTAAAGTAGACATAGAAGCCATCTTTCCCATAATCCACGAACGAGCCAATATCCGCTATTGAGTCGCCAAGGACCACACACAAGAAACAAAACTCCAAATCAGTCGAGCAATAGGGCAAGAGACAAAAAGATAAAGCAATGTCTCATCACATGTAGTGCAAAATACGCAACGACCACCAGAGATCTTGCGAGCATGAAACACATCCCCAGTTGGAAGACCCCCAATAAGCAACCTCCACATGAACACTTTACCTTGATAAGGAACCTTGGACTTCCAGAGTTGGATGAATCTTTCCTACCACTTCTTTTTGCTATCTTGAATATGCTATAATTTATTAGCCTTTCCAGTGACTCATCTCTTGGGCTCAACCATCTAATGATATATCTAATTAGCTGAACTTTTCTTGAAATCATTAGGAAGCACAAATATCCAATCTCTCCAGGGAGATGATGGCTATAAAGCAGGCAAAGGAGAGAACCTCAGAAGCATGTCCTATATGGACGACCAAACGTCATGATACCCTCGAGGCACCTAAAAGTGCTAACGAATACGCCGGAAAGAATAAAGACGGGGCTGCCTAGGAATGACACCATCATGGACTGTCTACAACCCCAAACAAGCCATCCGATTAAACTTGTCTTATTGCAAATCTTTATCAGGCCAATTCAATAACCTGGAGGTAGCCAACACTTCTCCTTGCAGCAAATTCTCCTCCTTCCGAAAATCAGGAGGGCACCAAACTACAAAACGTAACATCTCTTGCCAAGATGCAATCAAATGAGAAAGGAGAAAAAACTGGGGGACCTTAATAGGTCTCGTGGAATTAAGCACATGCCACCAGGAAGTTTGAATAACCATGCTACCTTGAGAGATGCCAATCTTTTCTATTAAAAATTTTGCAATATCTGACTAGGGATGACTCTCTACACATAGTGCTTGCAAAAGTGCTAGTCTCAAAGCAACCATATGCAAATTAACATCCAATAAAGTTGCTCCCTCCATCCTTTTAGGAGTAGTCACGTGTTGCCACGAAATCCACACCTGGCCGAGAGGATTCCCTTTCTTTTTCCACAACATGAATCGGATAGACTAAGCCAATTCCAAAAGAGACTTCCTAGTCCAAGGAAGCAATGATAGAAAAAATAAGATCATACTCATCATGATGCATTGAGTAACTTTAAGTCTCACATGAAGAGGCCAGCCTTGAGATTTCCAGTATATGAACTGATCATGAATACGAGATGACATCCAATCAAGCAAGGCATAAGGAGCTACATCCACACCAATTGGATAACCCAAGTATCAGGTTATATCTTCTTTAGAAATCACAATTCCATGCCAACCCAAAGCCTGCAAATCATTCTCTGTACAAGAAAGCAGTGTAGATTTTTGAGCATTAATATGAAGTCCCAGTGCTAAAGAAAAAAGATTCCATGCAACCAATGCCCGATTAACATTAGTGTGACCAGCCTTAAGAAACATAAATGAATCATCAGCCGAAGATTGACCCAAAAGTTGGGCACCACTAGACAAACCAACAATCTCTCCTTGATTAGCCAACTTACCAACAATGAGAGCATCGAGTGAGTGACCAAAGCAAATAGCAAAGGGCTAAGAGGGCATCCTTGCCGAAGAGATCGAGATAAGGTAATTTCATCTATGGTCCCTCTGTTAAGTGCAATTTGAGCCACAACACCATGACTAATGGTATCAACAAGAGAAATCATACGAGGACCAATCCCATGGTGGACATTAGTTGCCACAAGAAAGACCAGCTGACATGATCAAATGCCTTTTCAAGATCTCTCTCTCTCTAATATAAAGAAGTTTAAATTAATGTATGGAAATATTTATATCGGGCTTTGAGGCCAACCAAGCAAGATGACAACAACACACATAAAGCCAAAAGGATGTCAAAATAGTATTCTATATGAACAAAAACTCTCTAAAAGGCTATCAAGCACCATTCAACGGGAACAAAAGAAGGGAATCATGAAGAGGGCACAACAGGAGTTGAGCAAACAACATCCATGCATTGGGCAGCCATCTCTCTAATTATGAGGCTAGCTGAAATCATAGAAGGAATCTGCCATAAAAGCAAGCCTCGCACTCATCTCACATGGCCACAAATACCCAAGGTTAAATCAAAGATAAAAGCATTGGGAGTCTGCCAAATGTGCCAAAGACAAATGCATCACATGAAGTGAAAGAGGCAAGTATGATGAGATTGCAACTTGGTTGTGGGTGGGATTTTGCCTAAGACCCAAAAACGGATAGGCATTCTTTGGCCTGTCAATGAGATCCACACTCTGGAGATGAAGTCTCAAACCTATCTAGCAACTAGGCAAGAAACGAAAAGGTGAACAAGGGTTTTATCACAAGTAGTATTCACAAACCAATTCATTTTATTGCACATTGCTTGCATCTCCTTTGGCATAGTCAGAAGCAATATACAAATGAGGAACTTGAAGAGGAGTTGCAAGATTACTTCAACAAATGGCTTGATGAAGATTTTTCCATCACCACACTTCTTGAGAATTATCTGCTGAGGTTTTGTAATCATACTCTCTAATTTGCATGCCTCACTATAGAGTTGCGTGTGACACAACTTTAGCATGTGGATTAGTAAGAGAAATATGGAAAGTGTGCTTCAACTTTGACAAATAAACAATAAACATGTGTAAGTATGCCAAATTTCTTCTTGTTCTTTGTTTTAGGGATTGAATTTAGCTAATACTTCCTAATCTTATTGGTTGAAAAGGAATGGCTATCTATATTCTCTCACAAGATTATATAGTGGTCCTATTGAGAGAAATTAATACATGCAGGCTTTATTTCATACAAAGAAGAGAAACATGTTGAAGATTGCCCAACTAGAGAGATTGGTATTTTGTCATTGTAACTTGCATTTAATTGAGAATTCATCTTACACACTTGAGTCAAAGCAAGTAAATGTAGATGAGATTGATATAGAGAAGGTGAAGGACATTGCCACCATTGGAGAGGAGGGGATATATATGTACAACATGCTTTACAAAGAGATGTTTGCACCTACGTATTGGACACAGTCACCACAGGTTATCTAGAGCAAGAGGAGCTCAACTTTGACATGTAGGTGCTTCCTTCTTTCTATTAGGCTCACCTAGTACCTCTATAGTTCTAGTGGCTTCTCAAATTGATGATGATGATTCCTTCGTTTCCTCTACTAATGGTAGTACCAGTGTTCTTGATAATAGCCTTGAGGAGGATGAGATAGAGGATAATGCAGAGTGATTCTTTATAGATGATAGTAAATACATCATGCTAGATAGATCATGATCATTTTGCACTATTCATTTCGTGGATTATTGGCATTTGAATTGAATTATCTATTTATTTTTCACATCATTGTTTCCTAAGTGTACTCTTTTTTGCATCTATATGACATATGAGTCTATGACATCATCATTCATGATAATCTTTTATACTGAGCTTTGATATTGAAAGTTTTTGCAACTCCTATATTGTAATTTTAGAGTCTTTGGCAGTATCATGTATGCTTGCCAAATCTCTTCTATGGTTACATATATACTCTACACTATTGAGGAATTCAGCTATACTTGATGTAGAGGTTCAAGTTACAAATGGTATCACCTCTTCATATATGTCTAATATTAAAATATTCCTAGAAATCAACATAAAATCTGTTTCCCTATTTCATTGTTTTGGCATCATGCGAAAACTTTGTTTCGCAACTTAGAAACATGTTCTCATTTCAACATTTTCGAAACTCGTGGCAACTATGGTCTTATAGGCCATCCTAGCTTTTTAGAGATGTAAATACATACGCTTTTCTTTCTTTCTATGTGGATCCCTCTGCTTGGGTTGGTCTCCTATCTCATAGTAGTGGTATGCAACACCCTTAGAGCTCCAAGATGAAGAACCCTAGACATCTTTGGTCCTCATACTCCATAGCAAAGCGAAGAGGTCCAAAGCCCTGGCAAAAGAGCAATGATACCTCCCCCTATGTCATTGTACATTGTGTGTCTACATTTGTAGTACTCCTATGTCACAGGCCCTTGGCCATAGAGCTGATAGGCCTTGTTCTCTATTGAGATGTCTATCCATTTGCATGTCTCTCTCTTCAGGCTATGGGAGGAGGTACCAATCTATGAAATAGCAAACCATATGCCATGGGAGAGAGGTGTTTCCGTATACTATGGCTGGATAATAAATGCATCCTCAAGGAAGTGTTGGAAGTAGCTCTGATAAAACTTCACTATTGGTCCTAGAGGGAGTGGGAGCTGAATCCAAGTCCTCCCCTTGTCTATAAATGAAGAAAAGATATATTAGTAACTACAAAAGGTCACAATAAGACAAACCAAAGTACATCCATATTTGATGTTATCCTAAGTCTAAGACTAGTAATGTAAAAATAGTATCGTAAGTCTAGGACTGGTATCTAAGGAATTATAAATGTGCAATGTACATTTGAAATTGTATGTATGAGGTATCTAGAGATTGCAGCTATCTCTCTCGATTTGAAGATTGGTACTTAATGTGGGCTAGGATGTGGTCCGTGGCTGCTTTGCTGATGTGCTTGGGGGCAAGTCTCTGGTGTCGGCCCCTCTGTCTAGGTATCCTTACAAATTTGGCATCAAGGTGTCTATAGATACCAAGCTTACCAATGCATGGCACATATGTAAAAGCTCTTTCCTTCCATTCAGACTCATAGGTCAGTGGAGATATTCTTTTTGCTGCTGAGTATCATGAGCCCAATGATTCAAAGAGTCATCTTGTGTATGAGCCCAAGTAAGTGAATTTTATGCAGTTGGGACCTCACATGAAATGTAATGGGGCCCCTTCATTATCACTAAATTGGCTCCTTTTGTCATAAAGCAAGGTGAACAAGACTGCTCTAGAGGGATTGAGAATGAAAATACCATGTGAACCCATACTTTGGGAAACTATATTTGCTAGACATGTTATAATTTCTAGGGCATATTGAACACATGGTTCACACCCATCACGTCGCAATGTTGTCCCCCTGCCTCGATTGATCGGGATAGCCCGCCCCGTTTGCCCATGCCTACCCCCGACTATCAAACCCCCCCCCCCCAAACTCTTCGCGCCCATCTTGTCAACCGCTGCCATTGAGCACCCTTTCCCATGCCCGTCACCCTCTCCCTCACGATGCTGCCTTTTCCCCAGCGCTATCCCTCCCCCGGTGCGCTGCCTCCACCCCATGATCTCGGCTCTGTTCGACAGGCCTGCCACCCCTGCGCGGCGTCCAACACCTCCCCCACTGCCAAAAAAAAATAGCCTCCCCCTCGCCATCGTTCCCTCCCACCCTCCAGTTACTCCCTCCATCTGTAGCAACTCTTTCCCTCAAGTAGCACCGCGATGTGATTGGTAGTGTTTTCAGAAGGGACACGCAATGGAAACCTTTGGTCATACACAGGCGCATTTAGCAAGTGCCCCCCAGTCAAACACCTTGCGCGTCGTCTTCTCTGAGGAGCAGCTCTTAGCCGTTTGAGCTAAAGAGCTGAAGCTAAAGGGAAAACAGTGATTTATGGTTAGGTAGTAGGACATTTCCCAGCTTCGAGGTTGGCTTCACTCCACGCTGCGCATCGGCACAGCACAGATTGTGGAGGCGCGGTCCTAATGGGCCAAGGGATCTTCATGGTTCGGCTCAATTCGGCAGACACAGCACTTGAGTTACTTGCCAGTTCACCATATGTGTCCACGAAACTCGTGTGAAACCGTCCGCATCCACCTGTGGGCTTGTCGGCGGAGCCGCCCTCGCACTGAAGCGCATGCACTTTGCTGCCTAGTGCCCAAAGCCATGGCAGTGCATGCACTGCCCTAGCTGCCCAATCACAATGACCTGTTGCCTAAAGGAGTGTCCGCCTGCCTCAATCTCTAGAAACTCTAGGATATTCTTAACCTCTTTTATTGCCACCCGTACCTTTTGGACTCTTGCGGCTGTCACTGCATCAGTGAAAGATACAGGAAGGACAATGCCGAAGAGTCGTCCAAAGTCTTCCACCAACTGGTGATAGTCTATCGCTAGGTCGGGGAAAAGAAGGGTAACCGTGTGCCGAAGAGACCTGTTGTGGAGTGCAAATGCCTCCATAGTGAAGCCACTACACAGGGAGCTCCTCAAACACAGCCATGGCAGGGTGACGGAGAGTGAGCGCCCCCCCCCCCCCCCCCCCGACAGCACCACGCGACCCCCCCCCCCCCCCCCCGACAGCACCACGCGACCCCCCCCCCCCCCCCCCCCCCCCCTTGCCCCGCCCGAGAGGTCCATAGATCTTCACATCCACCCCCCAGAAAGGCGTCTCGTGCCGCCTCACCCAAGGGCCCATAGCCCCCGCCCCCTCCCCACGGCCCCTTCCCCGACCCTAGTATACACCCCCCCTCCCCACCATCACCCTCGCCGCACCCAGTTTAAGTGGCCCCTCCCCAACCCATCTCCACTGCCCCCCCCCACGCCCCCCCCCCCCCCCCCCCACAGGAGATGAGGAGCCCCAAACACCGACATCCTCCACCCATTGGCTCTCCAGCCCCTCCTCCCTCCCTCACACAACCACCAATTCATCCACCCATGCCACACGCCACACTTACCCGAGACAGGCGCAACTGCTACCGCAGGTGATTTTTTGCAATGGGCCATGGTCTTATTTGAGAGTTGCAGATTGCGGAGTTTTCCCACTACCCATAGAGGTGGGAATCTTCGTGGTATGCAAGGCTAAGAGCGGCAAGGTCCATCTACTAGCACCACCGGATGGACCAAATTACGCCTTCTTCTATCAGACCTCTCACATAGGAGGATGGACGATGACTCAGATAAAGGAGGAGCTAAAGTCTCCCAGCACTGGTCGGGCTGCATAATGGAAATCAACTGGTGGTGGGCAGGGGCCGAGGTTCCTCATTTGGGCATTATCTTTCAAGTCCCCCCCACAGTGGAGAGCACCACTAGATGTGATTGAATGGCCCTTGGCACAAGTGACCCGTTTCTACCAATGTACGAAGTCTCGCCTCCTTAGCTTGGTTAATTGATGCCTTGGTGGTACCACTAGGCACATCCATCACCCCCATGGTACGTCCAAGGGCTACCATGGGAAAATGGAGTTCACCATCTAGGCTGGCAGCGAAGCGCATCCGCATGCCTCATAGCTCCTCTTCTTCATCTGCAACTTCCATGCCGAACAGATGCTTGTTCGGTGAGTCACAGATTTTCCCATGACTTTACACCTTGCATCTTGGAACGTGAATAGCCTCCTCTATAGTGGGGCACGTGGTTCCATGAAGTTCATTGTTCGGCAAGAGCTGTAGCTTGCCCTTGCCGGTTTGATCGACATCTTACTTCCACAGGAGCACAAGCTCACTCCCACCCAGGCTCAAAGGGTAGGGAAGATACTCTCGGGCAGCTCGCACACTTACTAGAAGCACACCATCGGTGCCCACGGCAGGAGAGGAGGCGTATGCACATTTATTGGGCCGAGTCTCACCGCATGTGTACGAGACCACGGGACAATAGTGGTAGGGAGGGTTCTATGGATCAGATTGGATATTGGCGACTCCTGCCTTGCAGTCCTCAATGTCTATGCCCCTATTGAGGTTAGGGCACGCAGCAGGTTCTAGGTGGAGATCGCGGATGGACTCCCAGAGGTGGACTCTTGGATCGTTGGAGGAGACTTCAACAACCTGGAGACCTTAGAGGACCAGCAGGGCAGAGGCAGAAACTACCAAGGCATGACTGGGCAGGAGCAGGAGACATGGGAGGTCTTTCTACTGGCAACAGGAGCACGCGATGCCTGGAGAGATCCTTCCTTCCACAAGAGGGAGAGGTGGTTGGATTTCTCTTGGGGATATAGGCGGCTAGGTGGTGTCTTGCTGGAGCAGTCGGATAGGTTTTATGTGGGAGAGTGCGGATGCTCTCGCAAAGGCTAGATTGGGCAATTGGCGGGCACCACGTTGTCCGATCACTACCCGGTTCTCCTCACAGTTGATCCTCCAGCATCTGCCCTTGACGCACGATCCTGTCGAATCCTGGATTTGATCTATAGGAGGGAGGAGGTGAAGAGATAGATTGAGCATATCTGGACCAGGGACTGGGACAAGAGGGAGTGGATCGCAGAGGAGGTTGCAAAGGTCCTAGCCGAGTCGAGCAGTATCTGCCAAGAGATAGCCATACAGGCCAGGCAGCAGAGCTGGGAGAAGGAGAGAGCACTTCGGTGGGACCTTGCAGCCACGCAAAGATTATTACAGGAGGCACTGGATCCCACCCTCCAAGCAAAAGAGGTGGGCGTGCGAGCTGCCATTACTGGCCTTGAGGATAGGCAATCAGAGTTCTCTTTCTAAACCTCAGCAGCTTTTTGGGCTCGGAAAGGGGACATGATGTGCAGGGAGTTTTTGCAGGTACACCAGCCTCACACCTCAGGAGAGTAGATACGCAGCCTTCGAGATCAATATGGGAGGACTTGTTCTAGCCCACAGACGAGGTGATGGAGATTGCCACCAACTACTACAGGCGCTTGTTCCAGTAGGAGACAGCCTCAGCCAAAGGACAGCGATGTAGATAGCAGGTTTGGGATCACATTGCATCCCTCATCACAGAGGAGATGGGACGCTCCCTCCTAGTCCCCCTTCACAAAGAAGGAACTCGAGGAAGCCTTCCACACATAGGATGGGCAGATGCCCGAGAGAGGATGGCCTCTCTAAGGCCTTCTTCACTACATTCTAGGAGGTGGTGAAAGAGCCCCTACTGATGGCATTCCAGGAGATTTTCACTTCAGGATAGATGCCAGGGAGTCTCTCGGTGGGCCTTATCAATTTTCCCCCAAAGGGGCTGATAGGTTGGAGCTTTCCCAATTAAGACCGATCATCTTATTGTTAGTGGCCCATAAGGCACTGGCAAAGATGATTGGTAGGCAACTACGCCCTGTGCTTCCAGACATTATCCATGATACACAGACAGGCTTTGTCTAGGATAAGAGCTCGATAAGAGCATCCTCGACAATGTATTCACCTTCTTTGAGGCGACAGAGTGGGCCCAGCACAGTGGGCAAAGACTGGCCATACTACTCTTGGATTTCGAGAGAGCTTATGATAGGGTGGATTGGGATTTTCTAAAGGGCACCATGGTGAGGTTGGGTCTCCCCCAAGCTTGGATACGCAGGATCTCTGCATTCTACAAATTGGCTATCAGCAGGGTTCTCATAGGTGGTAGGTGGGGGGAGGAGTTTCAGCTGGAGAGATCGGCCCGGCAGGGCTACCCCTTGGCCCCATACCTATTCCTACTCTTTGCAGAGACGATATCCCACTTCCTTAGGTCTTAGGTGAGCGGATTACGCAGCCTCCCCCTTCCCGTATGGGAGGAGACTGAGTTGCTAGACTCAAAGTATGCAGATGATACATCACTCTACATTGAGGACGATGTGTTGATGCTGGAGAGAGTGAGGCTAGCTCTTAAGGTGCTCTGTTCTGTAGCAGGAGCAAAAATCAACTGGCGAAAGTCGGTTGGTTTTCTCATGGACCCAGACTCTAACATGGAGTGGGGAGTCCACTTGGGATTTAGATGGGTGAGCAGAGGGCAAACCGTCCGTTATCTAGGGTCCCATGTGGGACTCGACATCACTCCTGCCCAGCTGTTTCTTCCAGTGCTCGATTCTATTCGGAGGAAGCTGACCTACTGGACCACGGCTCGCCTCTCATTAGCAAGCCGAGCCCTGGTGATTAATCAAGTCCTCCTAGCGATGGCCTGGTACATCACCTCGTGTTGGTATTTCTCTTCATCCTTTGCAGGGCAGCTTCGCCGCTTGGTGCGGAACTTCTTGTGGTTCGGGTCAGACGACTTTACGGATTCCAAGGCCAAGGTGGCGTGGGCGACCATCATATGGCATCGCTTAGAGGGAGGGCTTGGGATCATAGACCCAGAGTATCAGAGTATGGCCCTCTTGGGCAAGCTAGTCGTCCATGGCCTCACACCAGGAGGACAGACCTTGAAGGTCCTATTGCTGCAGGAGGGTCTTCATGAGTGTAGACAAAGGCTTAGTGGTGAGTGGAGGCTGTCCTTGAGATGGATCATCACGTCAGCCCAAATCACCTTCCCCCAGATCTCCTTTCCTATGCAGCTTGCTCCGCGTGTGGCAGGGCCTCCGTAAGGTCTTGATCCAGAGCCCCCCAGGCTGCCAGGAGAAGATAGACCGTCAATCGATGATTTGGAACCCCCAGGTCAAAGATCAGGATGGGGCATAGATTTGCGAGCGCCCCCACATCCAATGGGCTGGGTGGGAAGCCAGGGTGGGAGGCGAGCCCACGGGTCATACCATCAGGACATGGAGGGAGGTGTACATGTTGGTGGACGAGGTGTTGCAGCGAGTATTAGGCTGTCAGAGAGGAGTGGAGCTAAGGAGAAGGGAGATAGATGCAGCAATTCCTCAGGACTGGCTTGCTTCCCCGATACGAGAGCCGATCGATCTCGGGGAGGTATGGGCCGCTAGGTTTTTTCCAGCATGCATTCCCCTCCAAGTGGCAGGTAGAGTGGGTGGCGCTCCACCTAGGACTTTCTTCACCATGCAGGAGGGGGGGTGTTTGCTCTTGACAGGGGGCAACAGGATGAGGGGACTGTTGTCCTTTCATGGAGGAGGATCCGAGTGATTGGCCTGCAGGGGAAGACATGGCGGCTAGACCCCTTTGTCTTGTGGGAGTTCATGGAGTGGCGCCTTCGGAACTAGGAGGGTAGGCCACTTGATGAGCTAGAGTGGGATTGAGGGGAGTGGCTATGGCCGGCCACTGCAGTCGCCAAGAAGCCACCGAGGCTCTTGGAGTACACTACTAGGATTAGCAGACACATACTGATGCAGGAGGATATGGATTGGGCGCCGTCGCATAGCAGGTGCTAGGCGGAGCACGGCATCACGGAGCCTTTCCGACGAACCTTCTATCGCCGCCTATGGGATAGCTGGAGACCGAGGAGGGTATCATGTTTCTTATGGCTGGTGGCACATGGAGCCTTGGTGGTGGGAACTTGGCTTGCCCAGATGCAGGGAGTTTGTAAGTGATGCACACAACAGCCTTTGGAAACCCCGAAACACTGCCTTTGGTCGTGCAAGGTGGCACAGCTAGTGTGGAGAGGAGCATCCCGCATCCTTCGCTGCATGGCTCCCAGCCTTGGATGCATCTCTTGGGATGCTTTCTATTGGCATGCAGTCAGCCAGGGCCGTCACCTTCTGTATGAGACTGGGATGCAAGACACAATATTCATTATCGAGGCAGGGTTGTGCGCAGTGGTTAGTTTGGAGGCTCTACCCATGCGTCAGGTGTTGGAGCCCACAACAGGCCACTCTAAAGTATGGGAGATCATAGCAAGTCTTACTAGATGGCATATCTGGAAGGTGGGGTGTTAGGAGATTTTTGGCGGAGAGAGACTTTCAGTACAGGGAACCCTAGCAGAGCTCTGGACCTCCATCATCTACTCCCTCCGAGGCCGATGGGATCAAGTGCAAGGCGGGTCCAGGGCTCATCAGGAGCTCCGTTGTCATTTCATGTGCACTTGGGTTGGCCAGGACCTGTTTTTTGAGATGCAGCAGGCAGCCCCAAATGGCGTTACACCCCCCCTCAATGGCTTCTTGCCCCCATCCCCCCTAGACTGCCCTGAGAGGCTTGTACATCTGATATATTTGCGACTTTGCACCAGCTCCAGCTAGTCTGTTGAGCATGAGTGCTTCCTGGTATTCAAAGATTTTTTCTGAAGTAATATAATCAGCCACTTTTTACTTGCAGTTATAATTTCGAGGGCAATCCTGTTGGGCAATTTGGCAGTTATGATCTTACAAAGTGACTGTACTGCTTGTTTACACAGGTCTCCACAGTAGGCTATGGAGACATTGTCCCATCAAGTATCTTGGGACAAGTATTGGCTGTTTTGACAATAATTGGAGCTATTGTTATTCTTCCATCTCAGGTTGGGAAGATAACGTCAGTTGCATCAAGAAGGTACCTCTTCACACCATATTTCTATTGGAAATTCGATTAAGGATGAATATTCAAGAAATTTAAATGTAAATTTTTGAGAGATCATGTATATTTCAGAAACCATATCTATGTAGTTCCACACAATGTCACTTCAGCATGGTTTTGGCATCTGTAAAATGATATTCTCCCTTCACTCAAAATGAGGTGCCATGTTATTTTGAGATTGTACGGAGAAGTTGTTTATCTAGATGTCAAGTGAGCTATCAAGAAGAGAAGTCTTTCCAGGGGAAAGTCATAAACTACTCGGGAGTTTCTTTTTAGCACTACATAAACTACTTGAGAATTTCTTTTTATCTCTTGAGAATGTTGGAAAGGGAAATTTAAGTGTAGTTCCAAAAGAGTATTGAGATATGTTTAGAAAATGATTGGTAACATCTATTGCCTTGGCTGATATCCACATGTTGAAGAAACCATTAATTAGGTGTACTTTACTCTACTAGAGTCTGCACAATTCACAGTTACTATCCACTTACATTGTATTGGCTTGTACCTTTTTCTTGCCTTTATTTGTGCAGTAGTTAAATATAACATATTAAAAAATATAAATGGCTTAGCAGTATGGATCGCAGCAGGACTGGTGCTAGATTAAATCAGTTGGAAGGCCTGGTACAGCCTTCTCTATATTCTGCACAATGTTTTCATTCTGTAATACAAGTTCAATAGAGATAACAGTTATTTCCTGTTGGATGTAGACAAATTGCTTTTGTGGATTGGAGATAGCTTGCAATTGTCTTGAGCAATTTAGTAATGCATTTGATATATCAATTTTTTGTTGATCAACTTTTTACAATATGCACAAGGAACTTCCCTAGGTTTCTGGATCTATTGTATCACAAAGGGTTGGTTCACTGTTTGGCTCACTTACGATGGAAAAATTTCATGCTACACTGCATGCTTCATTTTCACGGCCTCTTTTGTTTTCTTGCCTTCCATATTATTGAAAAGCTTAGGATATCCTACTTGCAAGTGCCCTATCTCATTACATGGAAGCATCAGAAGTTGGGGCATCTCCTTTAGGTATGCCTAAGTTCACCACATTCAGAGCATTGTGAATAGCTATGTTGATGGCAATGATGTCTGAATATACTGTCAGATCAGGACAAGCTCAACGGGACTATCTATCCATTGTGGCATTGTGGTTCTATATGATGCAACATGCCAAACGGCTTTGAAATGTTACTTCAGATTATGTGAAGTAGCCTGAGCCATGTGCTGCTACTTTCTAAGATGTAGTGGAGGATGAGATGGGGCCTAGCATTGGCAAAGATATGTCTACAACTGTGCCAGATATATCACCCACTCAAGAACAGTCTAGATGGGATGCAAATGACGGATATTTTCATGCTTTATTGGCTCATTTGTAAAAAGAACAATTATCCCGCACATTTGATCTTGTAAAACTACCAACTAGACTTCGAATGCAATTGCTAATCTCCATGTGCATAATGAAGCATAAGTCACCTGCCTGTGTATAAACAGTTGAGTTCTGAGCATATGAATGAGGCTACCGCAAAGGATGCATTTCTCGGGAATCCAAGGAACTCAAGCAGAAGCCTCTTGTAGCTGATGAAAGCATTCCAGATGGAATGTTAGTTACCAGTTTTTTGAATGCCATACCAGAGTCTTATTAGGGTTTTGCGTCTACACTTGGCTTATGATGAAGGTCAACTTGAATGCCCTCACTTTTAAATATTCAACTTTATAGCTGTTGCAGGACTCTTATTAGGGTTTCACATTTGCACTTCAGCTCATGTAAGGCAATTCAAATGCCCTCACATTTAATGAGATGACTTCATTGTTGTTGCAGGAAGAAGTTAGAATAGTCTAGACAAAATCTTTCTATCATGTGTACAACCCTCTTCCTTTTCTTCTTCTAGGCCATGGTGCAGTTTTTGAAAAGCTAGAGTGACATGGTTTCAGGATCTTTGACTTCCTTCATGTATTGTGTAGGACTTCATCATGCTAATGGCGCAATCCTAGATGTCAAGAGTGGCCATTCAGCATTGATGCTGTTCTGTTCAGATATTGAGGCTAACATAAACCAGAAAGAGATGGTTTATTTTGTAAAAGAATATTTGGATCCACAAAGAGTGCAGTATGTGCTTGTTGACACTTCTGATTCTTTGATAATGAGGAAAAATCCTCCAATTTTACCCTTTGTTTCTTTCCACTTTACGTTTCACATTTTTAGTCTACAAAAGCTGGATTTTACTCAATCCAATAAATAATATTAGGGTCACTAATATGGACAGCAGAAGACCAAAATAGCTGATTGAAAATAAAACTGGTACAAGTTAATGGGCTCCTTCACAGTTTCAAACTCACCCTCCAGATGGGGCATGTATTTAGGCTTACATGGACTCACTGCAGCTCTCTGATATGTGTTTAACATCACCTTGGCTATAGTTTGTTTGGCACTGATATGCCAAGAGCTCACTGTCTGGAGTGTGGCTCTCTGATATTCCTTTAACACGACCTTGGCTCAATAGTCCCTGTATTTGACTCCATATGTCAAAAGCTCAAGGTTTGGAGCATTGCCAAAGCTTTCACTTATCTGTGGAGCTTTGGTGGTCAATACATTCTACTGATATACATGGTTTGATGCTTCTTGTGATTGAGCTTTAAATGTTGTCAAATCTCTTGCTTATGAATGATAATGACCTGCTCGAATGATTGACACAAACTTTTTTATAGGCTGGAAATGAGGGAGCTTGGGATAATTGTGGTGGCACTCTGGCTAACATTAGTGACACCAAAGACTAGGTGGGCTTGGGATTTTGTATCTACATGTGCAAACTAAACTCCTCTTAGGCACATTGATTGTGTTTGCAAGCAATTTCTTCAGGCAGGTATGAGAATATGGTTGTGTGAACAACTAATCTGGTGGGCTATAATACCAGACCATATGAGGAGCTAGATGAAAAAGGGTGTCAGAATATGTACACATGAAAGCATCTCTCCTCCTCTGCTCAGAACCACCCTGCAGCATCTCCCATCTGTGCGAAGCATATGGATGATCTAGGTTTCAGAGAGGCTTCAAAATCAAGTGGTAGAGTAGTTTGTGATTCAAAGGATCTTGTATTTCTTCTGCTTCTTGTTTCATGGTGGTTGCCCTTGCTTACATTGGTAAGGATGGCAGCTCCCAGAAATGCCAAGAGAGGCATGGAGAGATTTATGGTGGCTGACCTTACTTATATGGGCAAGGATGGCAGTTCCCATAAATGCCAAGAGAGAGTCATGGAGCTTCTTCGCAACTTGAAATATTTGATGCATGGCTCTATGGGCCTTCTAGAGGGTATTTTTGAATATGGCTGGCAATGGTGGGAGCCAATTGCTGGCTTCTTTGAGGCCCTGGTTCTCCCCAACAGTAGTAGATGTCAGTTGAGGCCCTACTGTACCAGATTTCACTGTTCCCCTCCCAAGAATACAAAATCTGTAAGATGTGTTTCTTCTTATCTTTGTTGTAAATCTAATGGAGATGGTTTTGATTGAAGCATTGATGATAACTAAATATTGTGACATTATTGTTGTAGAAATAGTTTTTATGGAGTCTTTGATTAATATCCAAATTTGTGGTTATATCATGAATGATACTTGCTTTTAGTATTGTAAACCATATGTTCTTCTTGTAGACCTTATGGCCAATCATTTAGTTCATGGAGGATTGTTGACTCACGTTTCATTGTCATATCGGGAAATGTCAAGCTTAAGATTATCCAAGAGTTTCTTGCTGAGCTCTTTAATCCTACCCACTTTGAAGGTAAAGTTGTTTTGGTACATATTCTTTTCTTGGTTTTTTTGTTCCCGTGATTCTTTTATTGTTTATTTTTTGGAAATATATGATGGATACCGTTTGGCTTGACATAATGGACAAGATTAATGGTGGTTCTGTAACCATCTTTTTGCAGACCTGGCTGTATATCCATTATGTGTGGTCATCATGGCACCCTTCAGACCATCGTTAGTTCCCCTACCTTAAACTGTCAGGATCTTTCTTATGTGCAGCAAAGAATGTGTTTCTGATTTTATATTTAGTTACTCTTGTTTGATGTCATTTCAGGTTTGAGCTAAAGCAACTTATTTCTCTTTATGGTGAGAATGTCGCATTTATCGAAGGGTCTGCAACCTGCCAATCAGACCTGGAACGAGTAAATGCAGCTAAGGCTGCTGCTTTCTTTCTCCTTGCTGATGCCAATGCAGAGGTAACATTAATTTCAGCTCTAACAATAGAATATTTGCATACTTGATTGAAAGCACAATGACTCCAATATTAATTCACTGATTTACAGCCAAGAGCTGAAAGTCAAGTTGTAAATTTCCAGTGTGACCATTGATTTCTGTAGCCCTCCCTCCCCTCTTTTGGCCCCATTTTCCTCCCATCCAAAGTGCCTACAGCTTACGGTGTCACCATCATCAGACCTGCTTCCTCTTGCCATTGGTAATTGCATTTGCCTGCCCCTGCCACCATTACTTCTGCAACCCCCGCCTCTTGTCACTCTGCAGCAGTGTGGCTGCAGGTTCATCTCTCACTTTGTAACTGCTTCCCCACATGAGTGAACCGCTTTCTCCATGTTCTCTGCCAGATCTGCCTTGCCCTTGTGCTGTACAGCAGTACTCTTCATCCACCAAGTGCCATTCTTGCTTTTCCCTTGCTCACTCGGCCTCATCTCTACCATTGGCTTGGTTGTAGTTACTGCCACTCCCTCTCTTTGGAGTGGCCTTCTTGTGGTCTTGATGGGTGAAAGATAGCTGTGGAATTTATTTCAAGTGCATGCACAGGCAACCTTTGGCCCACTGCCCAATGCCAGCTGGGCACACCATTATCCATCATTACTCTAAGGGGGCCTTGGGGATCATTAATCTAGAGTACTAGAGTCAAGCTAGTGGTTTGAGGGCTCACTCCACGCGGAAAAACATAGAAAGTCCTCCTCCAAGAGGGGTTTCAGGAGTGTGGACCTCATCTAGGCAAGGACTGGAGACTGTCTCTAAGATGGATCTTCACCAGAGCATCGACTAACTTACCCAGATCATCCTTTCTTTGTAGCTTGCCTACGAGTCTGGCACAGCCCATGCATGGCCCTAGAGCAACAGACACCAAAATGCTAGGAGGAGAGGAGATCAACAAGCAACCTATGATCTAGAATCCACAGATCCACGACAGAGATAGGATATAGCTACAGGAGCACTCTCATATCTAGTGGGCTGGTTGGGAGGCAAGCCTTACTTGATTTGTCAAGGTTCGGAGAGAGACATCTATAGGAATGCAAACCTAGAGGTTCTAGAGCAGGCACTTGGATGCTAGCCAAGGGCAAAGACTAGCAGGGGAGAGATGGATGGGGCGATTGTAAAGAAATACTTGTCTATGGAAATAATGTATGGTGAATAATACAATGCTCATTCAGCATACACACTGCAAATGTGAATACCAAACCTCAAACTCTCGTGTCCCCGAGACCGGAGCGTAGAGTATAAGCTGGAGAGTGTGTCATACTCTGACAGATCCGGAAATGCAGCAGTCTGCCTCCAAAGATGTCGGAGAGCAGTAAACACAACTCTAAGGGGGACTAGATCAGTGCCGGATGGAGCAGAACAGCACCAAATCGTAAACGCAACCAGGGATGATGATGCACCAGCCGGGCGATAGCAGTAAGCTGCAAAATGCAGGCTGCAGCTGATGACATGGTAGGTGCCATAGGCTGCAGATTGTAAATGCAAGCTTAGACTAGTGTACAGCAGCAAACACAGCCTGATTTGGAGAAGAAGATGCTGATCAGCAGTCACCAACAGGCTGTCAGCGGTAGGTAGCAGCTCAAACTAAGATATCCTCCATAGACAAAGTGTGGACAATAGAGACGGGCACTAGCAATTTGCAAAATAGGAGTAGGGTTGAGTGACGGGCAGCCTGTCTATTTATAGATGAGGATCTTCCCAAATTAGGGTTTGCCATATGGGATACAAAAACTCTCTAGGAGTGTACACCCTTTAATAAAACTTTTGGCAATAATTGAGTTTTGGGGCTATAATAAAGAACTAATTAGTTTATAATGCATAGCTCAAGACCATTTTTATTTATTGCAAGGCATCCCACCCCAAAGCAACCAAGTCATTGGGCAAAGAGAACTCATTGGTTGTCGAGTGACCTACCAAGACTACTAAGGCAATGGTTATCTTACCGAGGGAGCCTAAGGGGTCACCCCAAGGCATTGGACGAAGGGTGCTCTGTGTTTGCCCAATGGCCTACTAGGAGCTAGGGGGAATTGTGCCCTTCGAAAAATGAGAAAAGATGGTCAAACCCCAACAGACCACAAAACAATCAAGCTATCCCCGACCACCTGTGGGTGTCGATAAAGAAGAAAAATATAGGGGGGTATGCGGGGAAGCTACCAAAGAGGCTGCCTAGGGAGATTGCCATGTGAGCCAGCGTGAATATGATGGATCCATACCAAAAAGGGATAAATGTACAAAAATGCATATTTACAAGAAGAGAATGCCAATACATGGGGTAATGCAAAGGGCAATGTAAGATGTCATACTCTTGCAAAATGCTATGCGATAGTGCCACTTGGACAATGCCCTTGTAGGGGAATTGTTCACTTGCCCAAGTGCCTATTTACAATCGTGATCGTCTTGATGATATGGATAATGATACAAAGTACAATAATAAAATCCATGGAGAAAAATGTAATCAGACATTGTAAACACCAAGAGAGGAGGCCACCTCCTCTTACCATTAAAGGTGGAAGGGAAAGCTAAAGGGAAACCCCTCACATCATCAGGCTGAAATAAAAGGGGAGGGAGCACCCAAACCAATCTTGGGTAGCAAATATTGTAGAATCAAGCAGTTGAACAACTTGGTTAAGACTTCTACAAAATTGTTTAATAAAGGTACAAACTATAGGCAAATGGTGCCTAGCTCAACATGTTCTCCACTGAAGCGGTATCTCATTCCAACATGCGTAATCCATAGATTGATGATGGGGTTATCAAGGACTGCTATAGCACTCTAGTTGTCACCAAAGATCACGACATGAATGTCACATGGAAAATAAAGTACTGCCAACAAGCGCAAGTAGACAACCTCTATGATGCCATTGTACAAAGCCCTGTACTCTATCTCGATTGTGGAAGTACCCACCATCTCCTACTAACAACTTGACCATGAAATGGGAGCTATGCCTAGGAAGATGTACCCACTATGGAATGTTAGGTGTTAGGATCTCTTGCCCAGTCAAAATCAATGTAACCTTGTAAAATCAAAACAAGGCCATATGTTAGTCCAAAAGAATAGGTACACGGAACATATCTCAATACATACAAATAGACAATCAAATGTAACATTTTAGGTACATTAATATACTGACCAAGCAAAGAAATAGAATAAGCTAAATTTGGCCTAGTATGAATCAACGAATGGAGTTTCTCTACCATAGATCTATAAGTGTACTCTTAGAGTGTTGACCTTGGGGATCCTTCGAAAGTTTCATAGTGGGATCAAGAGAAGTAGCCATAGACTGTGTTTAGTTGATGCTAAACTATTCAACTAATTGAAGGGCATCCTTTTCTTTTAGATAAAATAAGTATCCTCAAATTGCACTACCTCTGTCCCCAAAAAATAAGACATTTGACCAAGGTAAGTCATCTCAAAAGTAGTACTAAGGCAATCCTTCGTATTTGCTATGATAGCAGAATCTAAGCCTATGATAAACAAGTCATCAACATAAAGAAGGATGTTGCTAACCTCCTCTAAAGTAGATTTCACATACAAATTTGGGTCTTATAGGGTAGAATTGTGGCCATGAGTTCAAAGAAACCCATCCATCCTATGGAACCACAATCATGGTGCTTACTTCAGCTCGTAAAGTGTTTTCCATAAATGAAAGACCTTATCTTTATGGTCTACAAGAGAAAATCCAAAAGGCTACTCTGCATCCGCGATTACTAGCGATTCCAACTTCATGTAGAGCAGCCAACCATGGTGAGTGTCAAGCACAACTAACAAGTGGAATGGCACAACTACACTGTGGGTGCGAATGTCTCTTTATAGACAATACCTTGCTTCTCTTGAAACCCTTTCACTACAAGGTGAGCCTTGTACTGAGCCTTGTACTTATCCAAAGTCCCATTAGCTTTTTTTTCGTCCTAAATATCCACTTAGTCCCAATGATGGTTTGGTGGCTTGGGTGATCCACCAAGATCTAAGTTCCATTATGATCAATGCTCTCAAGCTCCAATTCTATGGCCTCACACCATTAGGCATGCTTTACAGCCTCCTGCCAGCTCTCTGACTCAGAGTGTGCTATATAATCCACCATAATGAGCTAGCTGGGCAAAACTTCTAGGTTCCTCCGAGATGGAATCTGTGGAAGGATCCCTAAATCTCGCATGGTTTTCTAGTACTGGTGAGATAACAAGTCCTTGGGAGAGGCCTAGGAGCTAAAGACTTTGTAAATGGGTCAAAAGCCAATAGTAGACCTAGCTTAGACAGCACTATCTCTAATGAAGTAGGTTGAGAAACTTGCTTGGAGGTTGATGCAATGGGCTGCACTATATCCCTCTCATAAAAAACTACATCTCTTCGGGTAATCACCTTGTTTGTCCGAAGATCAAACAAGCGATATGCTTTTGCCTTAGAGGAGTATCCTACAAAACAAGAGATCTGTTCAAGGATGGAGCTTTCCTAGTTTATCATTAGGACTGTGCATGTAAGCATGACACCTAAAGACTCTGAGGTGGGAAATGAGGGGCCTAGTCATGGTTGTCTCTGATGTCATATGGATCTGTTTGTATGCTATATGGGTATTGTACCGTACAATTCCATTCAAAAAAACTGGCACTTGTTAATCACTAGGTTTGGGCATGTTCCTGTGATTGTTGCACATCTAGTGCGCATTCCAAGTGTGTGTTTTTTGCCACTTTTTGCCTCTGGCACTTTTTCCTTTGGATACCATAGTCTTGGATTGCACCCAGCTTTTCAGCCTTGACTCTTCACCGTCTCACTTCAGCATCCTTTGCCCTTGGATACCATAGTCCACCTCATTTTCCAGCTGTGCACACCTCCCCCAGCCCCCTTGGATTGCAGCCAACTTTTCAGCCTTGACTCTTCACCCTTCTCACTTCAGCCTCAACCCCTCTTTGATAGTTTGACTTCACACACTCAAAGGTTCAGACTTAGCCCTTGGATTCCATCATTTTAGCCCTTGAAGGTTGGATTTCAGCCATGATTCATCTATGCTCTTGAGTCTTAGATCCCTCTCTTCTCCCATACTCTACTCTAGTCTATAAAAGGTGCTCCTCCCCTCCATCCCTCCACACTAAATCAGCAAGCAATCTCATCTCCCTCTCCCAAGCATCACTTGAGTCTTGGCATTCAACCTCTCACTCCCTCCTCTTACACCCCACCCTCCCTCTTCAAGCATCGATCTATCAAACCTCTCCCACCTCCTCTCTCCCTAACTTTCAAGCCTCACTCTCCCTCTTTTCCCCAAGCCTCTCCCTCTCTAAAGCAATAGCAATGGAAGAAGATGGTAAACGTCATTGCCAATGTGGGTCCATGCGAAGGATGAAGTGATGTCACCTATAATGATATGTGGACACCGAAGCCTAGCAGTTGGCACTTGACTTGGACATAGCAAGGACCCAATGGCATGCGTGAGATTTAATGAGTCATAGGAGATAGTGTATGGAGGAGAGCCTTTAGGGTGTTATTCTCTGGCACAACAAAGACCATGGTGGGGACTCGGGAGGCTATTGCCTCGGTCATAGAGAGAGTCAACATGTGGCTATGAGGATGTTCAAGGGGGTTCTTTTCGCATCGTTGGATAGCATCTAAGCAAGATCCCCAGTCCAAATTACTCACATTGCTAGTATCGTAGCTTCGTACATTTGGACCACGAGATGCAGTCATGCTATTGACCTCTAGGATGTTAGTAGTTTAGTCAGCTCATGAATGTATTTGGGCATTTACAGTTGTAGGCTGGGCATTGTAGACTACTCTAGGTGTTTTTTTATTGTCACCATTTTGATGGTTTGGGCCATTTATTGCTGGCTGAGTGCATACTGATGTTGGCCAACAAAATATTTTGTTGGCATTATTTTATGCCTATATATTCAGCTCCCTCCTCCTTAGTCCATATTATCATCCACTTCCAGATTCCCAATGCAAGTCCTACTGGAGAGAGGGAGATGGTGGCTCATTATTGTACATGAATGTCTCATGTTTGATACATGGATTCCATTTCCCAAGCATATCTCTGAGTTCTCCCTTTGCACTGTTCTTTTGTCTTCTTCTGTTTTTTGTTTTCTCTTGTATTGTGCAGTCTAGTGTCTCAGTCTTCAATGCTTTCATCACAGCTACCACTTCCAACATAGTATCAAGCATCCATGGTCGGGCTCTGCGTGCTATCTTCTACTGTGGACATTCTGCCCTCACACCTATCTACTGCTGATCAGCCTCCTACTGTCTACTACATCCCAAGCGACCTATTCTTGCCACAAATCGGCCTAATTTGCTACCCTTGTAGCTCGCATTTTCATGTCAGCTTCTTACATTTCTGCTTTTCTGCAATATTTTAATGCTGATAACTGCATTTAATTATATGTCTATCTGCGTTCTGATTTGCAACTTCTGTGTTTTCTGCATTTAATGCTTGTGTAGGCTGGGTGCCAAGTCTTCCAGCCTTCTAATAATGTTTTGTGATTGTTTTTCCCCTGATTATCTCAAATTTTGCAATCATTTTTTTATCAGCCCCTCTTGCCACTGCATGTGAACTCGTCCATGTAGTCTATGTTGTGTTTGGCTGTACTCTCTCTCTATTCTTTATCTTCTCTTCCTATCCTCTCAAGATGGCTCCTCCCTACCATTCTTTTAATGACAAAATTCATGACCTTGATTACTTAATATGGAATGTTATTATGGAAGTATGGTTTGTGCCAAAGTGATTAGGTACATGGTTTCTAGAGCTATTGAGCATCCTCAACATCCCACTTCTCTTCCTAATGATTGGGACTAGGATAACCATGAGAAAGTTGTGCTTACATGGGATTCCAATTAGGCCGGTGCATATTCTGCTCTTTTTCAATGTATCTTTGAAGAGGTTCTATTGATGCTCAAGTTATGCAGGACAACTTCAATGGTATGGGAGAAGTTTCAGGTGTTATATAAGGCTCCCTCGACTATAATGTAGTTGCGCCATGAAAAACTCCAGCAGATGAAGTTTGAGCTGAAGGATTCTACCCAGTCATTATTACTTCAGGTTACATAGGTATTAGGTACAGGATCAACTTCGGTGCATGCAATCCATGCTTCTAGAGACTCATCTTGTGGGGAATAAACATGGATACCCAGCCACAGTAGGAGCTATGCAGCTAGATGAAAATCAAGAACTCTTAGAAAGCCCTTCTTGTCTACTGATGCTAGTTCAAGTTTTAGGTTGTATGTGTGAGAGTGTGCAACGGAAAGAGGAGAGTGAACAGAGAGAGGAAACAAAGAGAGAACATAGGGGAGAGAAGGAACAATGTGATTGCAATGGTTGAAGGTGCAAGGCTCCAACAGTCATCCCCAACACGCAGCTATACGTGTTAGTGTGGGTGTCGGATGGTAGAAGGGGATGAGACAATGAAGAAGGCTAGCTGATCACGAAGGATCAATGATGGATCATGAGAATGGGAGGGTAGGCCGTCTATATATAGGCAAAAAGTAGTAAAACCCTAAATAGGTCAAAACACTAAAAATGACGAAGTGTTAAAAAAGAAATGCACCAATATGCCCTCCATCTTAAGTGTCTAAAACACATAAAATGATAGACAAATACAATGTAAAATCTCCTAATGTCCTCATCTAAACTCAGATTGAGGCTCACAAGCAGGAAATGACCACACAAGATACACATGACTGCTAACACCCCCTCTCAGAACTTGGATGTAATGGAAGGCTAAAGGAGATGCATATCTAAGGGTGGTAGGAAGAGTGCCAATGCTAATGAAGTTCGTCAATGAATAAATCTGGCCAAGGAGCAAGAACCCCTCTCCATAGAAAAATCCGAGCAAATGGAAGGCCACCAAAGGGCAATGAAAGTGGAGAGGCCTTAAATGTATCACTCATGAAAACTCTAGTTGGGGATGGATGAGCTAAGCCTTTAAACCAACTATGAGACGATAGCGAGGAGCTATCAAAGGTGCTATAAGTTGCATAGACACAACACGGCCCAAGGGCTAAGTGGCAAGGGATGGTGACTCAATGACGGAAAAAAGAGGTTGCCGCATAAAGGAAAGGTCCAAAGTAGATTGGAAATCTTGAGAAAACTCCTCACAATCTTGGGAAGTCCCCCTCTAAAACACAAAGGGCCAAGAAATCCACAATCACATCACCAATATCGTCCCCCTCTTAAAGGGATGGGAGGTATGAGGGAACCACCAATAGAGAGGGTGGGGGATGGGATGGAACCTATGGGATAAATAGTGCATAATCGGGAATGGGTGCTATAATAGAAAGTTGCCTTAGAGGGCTCTACACAATAGAAGGGGAATGGAGCATAGGTAGCCCTCTCTCCTGCCAACTTGTCACAAAAATGGCTCTATAGAAGAATCATCAACAAAGATGGCCATCGGTTCATTGAAGACAATGCAGGTCCTAAGTCTAGAAAGGCCACAAACTGAGAGGAGAGGAAAGCTCAAGTCCAAAACATGTAGGGCCTCAAAAATGGTGCTTGATGGATGGTCAGATAATAGAGGCAAGGTGCCAACACCTCTAATAGGTACCGAAGAGATGTCACTTGCAGTAGCGATGATACCCTCTGACGGATTGAGATCCTGCAAAAAATCATCTCAAGGAGTCATAGGACTCCATGCACCACTGTCAATGAGCCAAGGCTACTCGGAGGGTGAGATAGTTATAGAAGGCTCCTCCACTCAATAAATGTGTAGGAACACAGACTCAGTGATAATAGTGGATGACCACGTAGAGGTAGACAAAGGCTCTGATGTAGATCCACCCTACTCTCTCAGACAAAGGTGGGAATATTTCCTTCACTACTCCTTGAGTTGCGAGGTCTTTCTATAATGAGGACATGTGGAATATCCTCGACACTTTTTCACAAAATCTGTATCAGAGTTAGAAGATGACTCCAACTTCTTGCTGTTTCCTTTCTTTTGCTTGGCTTGTCGTGTACTTGGAGATAAAGCCGCATAAGCACGACCATGTGCACGGGCTCCATAAGAATCTAGCTCACTATGACACACATCTTGAAAGATGTGAGAGAGGTGTCACAACTAGGTCCTCCGAAGAAATGTCCATATCAAGGGTATGCAAGCTCATCTTGAATCTCCTCCATCTTATGGATGTGATCCTACGTCATAGGGGAATCTACGACAAAAAGTTGACGTAGCTTCAACTCAAGAGATAATCAATGCCCAAATGTCTAGATTCGGAAGATATCAGAGTGCAGCGGTGCGGAAGCGTAGGACTGAGAGAGAGAGAACACAGAGAGAGAGAAGAGAGAGAAAGAGACAGTGAAAGATGAAGATCTGTTGTATAAAGTGTGCTGTATACAAAGATATGCAGATATATACACGGGCGCAGTGCGCTGGACTGCGTGTCTCCACCTCGACGATGCAACCTGCTGTTCACCTCAAAGTCCGCTGCAGTCTGCACTGTCTCCTATCTGAAATCTGCGAACAGAGACGAAATCTGCGCGAGCCACCAGTCTGTAATCTGCGAGCAGAAAAGTGTAGGCAGAAGACTGAGAACTCGGCTATAAATAGCCAGAATCAGGGCGCATAAAATATGCAGGTCGGCTGCAATAAATTCAGCCGACTGTACTGCAGTCAGTCGGACTGCCACGTGGTAGTCCGACTGGACTGTGCAATCTGACCAGGCAATGATCTCTAACAGAAGAGAGATGCCAATCTCCTCCAAATCTCTGTGGCAGTGCAAACATGTCTAAAATGCATAAGCACTGAATCTGTACAACTCAAAAGAGAAAAAAATAGACTTGGGCATTCAATCGATCCCATAAAGCTCCCGAATCCACGGTCACACCATCATGGGGATCCACAGTAGGTTGGGGTATAGGGGCAGTAACAAAATCCCAAAGGTTACAGTTGTCAAGGATGTTGAGAAACCCTTCACCCGCAGTTTGCGTTTTTGTGTTCTGCGTTTTGCGTTTAGGGTTTGCAGCCCCAAAAAGGGGCACCATCCTAGATTGACTGTGCCTATTTATAGGCCACTCTCTCATTTATTCCTTACGGCTGATTCATTCAGTCCATCACCTCTTCTCTCTAGCCTCTCCACTACCCTCACACCCCTTCAGGAGGACATTGTGGTTCGTGGTTCGTGGCTGTCTTCATCATCTTCCTTGTGCTACGGCACCCTTATTCCCTTGTATCACATTCACTCCATGATTCAGAACTTCATCATTTCATTCATTAGAGTTTCTTCTCTCTTCTCTTCTCTTCTCTTCTCCATGTTTTCCAAGTTCACTCCGTGTTCCTCTTCGCAAACCCTACTGTCTCGTTTGTACGTCATCTTTTGACATGGTATCAGAGCTAGATCTGCTCAAATAGCGGCAAAGATCCTCCATTTCCTTTCATGGGTTCATCATCCATTCCCTTTTTGCAGGTTTCAGATGTTTTCAGCTTGCTGCCCACATCCCTTTCACGGAGGATATCGTAGTCTCAGTTGTCTCTTGCTATCATCTACAGTCTGGCATCTGTTTCCAGCTTTCCACCCGCAATTTGCAGCTGTTTACAGCAAAGCGGTTGTTGCTGATCACTCTCCATTCAAAAAACAATCTCGTTTTTGCAGATTTTAGGAGTTTCAGCTTGCTGACCACACCCCGTTTGCAAAGGACATCTCAGCCGAAGCTGTCCATTGCTGTCTCCATCAGTTGGCACTTGATTTCCAACCCTCTTCACGCAGTTTGAAGCTGATTCCAACCAGGCGACTGTTGTTCCTGTGCAGACCTGTTGCCGTACAGTCTGCCGTGTCATCACAGTCATGCTGCCATTTTTAGTCTTCCTGCGTTTTTTCTATTGGTTGCAACCTCTTACTGCTGGTCACATCCTCCTCCCACTAGCAGCTCACTTCTAGCCCTTCCACTACCCTCCCACCCCTTAAGGCACACATTATGGTTCGTGCTTCACACTGCCCTCACACCCCTTGAGGCGGACATTGCGGTTCGTGGTTCATGGTGGTTGACCTCTTCCTTCTTCAACAAGGCACATTGGTATCCATGGCTTCTTTACCAATAGATGACCAGACTACTGGGTGCTCCTATTGTGCCATCACCGGACACGCCACCAATGCTTTCCGACTTTGACCCTTGCTCCCCACCCCCCAGCGTATATGCGTCTTCCACCAGGCACTCCTTGTGCCACCTCTCCTTTCTGGGCCATAGAGATTGTTTTGCATCGGCTATTAGAGTACTATGCTCAAGGCAATAAGACGCCTCCGATGCGCACTAAGTCCTTTCGAGCACATGGAGGATCGATTGGCGCTATGACCTCTTGAGATCGTCGCAATGCCAGCGGCAGTCTTCTCCCACTTATTTTCAAGTACAATGGCTTCCACGACCTATGGATCTGCATTCTACTCCATCGAGAGACAGTGATTGTTTGATATTGTCTTGTCGTCAGTCCGCTCCTTCGAGAGACAGTGGCTGCTCGACTCCTTCCTCTTCTTCGGCTACCCAATCTGCTCCATTGAGAGACAGCAACTGTTGCCCACCTCATGCTCATTTTGAGCCCCACCCTCGACTACTCAGGTTCGAGAGACTACCTTTGGGCACTCTTCAGCACCCGAGATACTTTCTTCAGCACGACCAGGATCACTTCCTTCGTCATCAGACATTTGGGAGTCCATGATTCATGAGTTTTTGGATTCCCTATCTACTTTAGAGAGGGATGTTATTTCTTTGCCCTCAGAGGGGGCATCTACTTCTTCTTCGACTTCAACGGGGGGCCCTCCACGTCCCACCTCAGAGGGGAAACCTACTCCACATGAAGTTCTTCACCCATCCTTTACTTTCTTGGGGTAGCTGTCTTCGACCAGTCATCTCTTCTACTGATACCCAGGATCTTGAGGTATCACCTAGATCGGGACCTCAGAGGTTCAGCCGCGACTTGGTGACGAGGCCTTCGTGTTCCTTCCAGCATGGATGTACGGAGCTAGTGGCTTCTCTTGCGAGGTTGAGTTTCGGGTTCTCTAGTTCACTCTGTCTACTGTTCTTTTCTCCAGGTTCCCTTTCCGATGGAAATCTTGGATCTTCGGGATCCTCTATATCTTCTTCATCCTCTTCTTCTTGCCTTTGTCCCTTGGTCAGCATGGAGCCACCTCCCGAGATCGAGTACAAGCATATCCTTATGGTTCTCGGCACCACACAAAGTCCGACATTCCTCCTATGCATTGCATGATTTCATCATCTATGTACTAGGGCTCTTGGGCAAGTGAACAATTTTCCCACGAGGGATACTGTCCAAGTGGCACCTGCTGCATAAGCATTCTTCAGCATGTAGCATTGCATCTGAGAGGGGGTGTTGAGAAACCCTTCACCTGTAGTTTGCGTTTTTGCGTTTCTGCGTTTTGCGTTTAGGGTTTGCAGCCCCAAAAAGGGGCACCATCCTAGATTGACTGTGCCTATTTATAGGCCACTCTCTCATTCATTCCTTACGGTTGATTCATTCAGTCTGTCACCTCTTCTCTCGAGCCTCTCCACTACCCTCACACCCCCTCAAGAGGACATTGTAGTTCGTGGTTCGTAGCTATCTTCATCATCTTCCTTGTGCTACAGCACCCTTGTTCCCTTGTATCACATTCACTCCATGATTCAGAACTTCATCATTCCATTCATCAGAGTTTCTTCTCTCTTCTCTTCTCTTCTCCATGTTTGCCGAGTTCACTCCGTGTTCCTCCCTGCAAACCCTATTGTCTTACTGATATGTCATCTTTTGACAGAGGAGACACTCCATGTGACACAAGCATGTGGCACAACCATAGAGGGTAGTTTTTCCTACCTAGCTTGTCAGATGCATATTAGAGAGGGTAGGATTGGCACCTGCTCAGGTGATCCCATCAATGCCTATTGGGTTTGACTCACGTCTACGCTCATGAAGGAGTATTAGTGATCCTTGATAGGACACTGGGGCACTTTTTACTCTCCTTATGAGAGGTTTTTGCCCCCATTTATATTATTTATTTTATGTGCTTATGTTACACAATTTAGGCACTTATCGTGTTTTACATCTTTTGGGTGTGAATGCACATTAACAACCCTAAGGCTGTAAGGTTTAAGGATTTTACTTTGTACTTGCACATTACTCTTTGATTATTGTTTTGGGAGTTGTGTCTTCACTCTCACACTCTCTTCACTGTCAACTGTGTACTCTCAGTTGAGCTTTAATCTGTCTCATCTCTCACATTTGGTATCAAAGCTCAGGTCCAACTCAGCCTTGTTCAGTCCTATACTAGCAACACCCAAATTCTTTGAGCTCTTGGTCAGCTCCAATTTCGTCAGTTGTTGCCTCCACCATTAGTGCAGCCACCTGCACTGCCTGCAGGTCAGCCCCCAATTGCCTGCACAGTCGCCTGCAGTGCTCAGTCTGCAGCTCGCTCAATAGCACCGCCTCCATCTTGTCTGGCTGCCTGTGCATGCAACGCTGCCAGCCAGCAGTGCTGCCAGAGCCCCCAGCTTCCACCATTATCCTGCGCCGCTTGCAACACTGCAAGCTGCGCCTCCTGGTCGCCAGTGCCCTCCGCACCAGCAAACAGTGCTGCACCCCGGTCCAGCGCTACTGACACCATCCACAGCTTGCCTGCCTGGCCATCCACCCACCAGCACTCCCTGTTCCAGCTGGCAGCCCCGCCATAGTCTCCACCAACAGCTTGCCACCTTAACAGCACTCTCGGCTAAAGGAGGTAATAGAGACTTTCTTTTTAATTTCAAATTTTGAATTTCGGATGGGCTTTTGCCCGGCTTTTGCCCAGCCAGTCTATTTCTGCTCTTGGACATGTTTGGGACACATTTATTGCAGAAATTTCTTGAAATTCAGGCCAGAAGTTTGGGGTTTTTTGGTTCAGTGCAGACATTGGCATATATATATCAAGTTTGGTCTGAAATAGACTGAAATTGTACATTTTGAACAAAATTTTGGAGCTTTTGCATTTTTTGTGCTATTGAACATTGTTTGTGCATTGGATAGCGTGTACATCATACGGTTTTTGACGGAGTGTGACCTGATTTGTTAATTACATCATGGTCCTTGCTGTAATTTCTGGAAATTTTCAAATTTCCAGGTTGTTCCACATTTAGCTCTTGCTCTTGTGTTCTTTGAAACGGTGACACACATATGTATCCAAGGAGGATGGGTTGGATGGCAACAACTATTCTCTATGGTCTTTCATGATGAAAAATGTGCTAATTGCAAAAAATCTTTGGGATTATGTTCGTGATGAAGAAGTTTGTCCTAGAGTTGTGACTCTTGCAACACCTCCTCCAGGAGCCATGGTCAAAGGCTCGCTTCAACTCAGCCACTTCCCTAGAGATCAACAGCACAAGAGGCTTGGGACACACAAGATGCTCAAGCATTATCACCAATTGCATTGGCAGTTCAATGGTATATAATCATGCACATATGGTCTATAGCTTCTTCACGAGAAGCATGGCTTACAGTTGAGCAAATGGTCACTAGAAAAAATGAGACACACATCTCTTTCTTGAAGAAATAGCTTGAGAATGTGAAGATGAATGAAGGTGATTCCATGTAGGATCATCTTAACAAAATTCAAGACTTACATGAGCAGCTAATGAATGTAGGCGAGTATTATTCGGATGCACAATTTATCTCTACTACTCTGAATTCATTGTCACCCTTTTATTTGGCCTTTCGTATGGCCCTAAATCTCACCATGAGAATTTCTCTGCAGCCACTTACTTTCCTTCAATTGCTTAGTTTACTCTTAAAAGAAGAGCAAACAAGAAAAAACAGTGGGATGGATATAATAGCCTCTAAACAAGCTTTTATGGTGAGGCAAAAGGGCAAGGGCAGCCAGTCTAAAATTGCTCCACAAAGTTCTAGAAGTTCAGGTACTCCACAAAAAGTAGCAAGAAATAGGGGGGCATGCAAGCCAAAAAGGGCAAGTGCGACTATTGTAAAAAGCCAGGTCATTACATAACAGAATATAAGAAGCGCCTAGCCAAGGAGACGAAGTCAGGGATGTCTGTTCTTCTGATGCACCTTCTACTGCTACTGAGTCTACGACTTTTGTTGTAGACCATGAATATTGTTTCTACACTTGCAGTTATGACTCTTCTTGGGCTGTAGAGATTTTAGTTCTACTGAGGATGGTAGCTCTTGGTTCTTTGACAGTGGTGCTTCTAGGCACATTATATCTTGCAAGGATTTGTTTTCCTCTATTATTGTAGCTCCTATTAGCAAATCTATGCAATGTACCAACAATGCATCTTATCTTGTTAGAGGTATTGGGAAGATTGTTTTGACAACCATTGATGGCTTCTCTCCATTTACAAGATGCATTATATGTGCCAAGCATAAATAAGAATTTTTTGTCCATTTTTTCTTTGGCAAAGTGTGGTATGCATATCACATTTGATGATGACAAATGTATGGTCAGAAATAAAAAATTCTTGACTTTGATTTTGAGTAGCATATTATGTCATGGACTCTATGAGTTAGATGCTTATTCGGTTGATTAGTCAATCTATTTAGCATCTACTCTTACTTTTACTATGTCACAAGTAGAGTTATGGCATGCTCGCATGGGACATGTCAACTATGGCAGTTTGATGCTTATGCAGCATACACAAATGCTAGATGGCTTACCTCTCTTGGAGAAACCTCTTGAGCATATTTGTGACTAAAAATCAATCTAGCTACAAGATCAAGACTCTCCATTTGGACCAAGGGAGGGAATACATGTTTTCCATACTGAATAATTTTTTGAAGTAGAAAGGCATTGTCCATTAGTATACTATTGCATATACTCCACAACAGAATGGGGTTGCAGAGAGGAAGGATCGGTCACTCATGGAGATGGCCAAATGTATGCTAAATAATTTTTGGAAGTAGAAAGGCATTGTCCATCAGTATACTACTGTATATACTCCACAAGAGAATGGGATTGCAAAGAGAAAGGATCAGTCACTCGTGGAGATGGCAAAATGTATACTGAAAGCTAAGAGTTTGCCACATGGTTTTTGGATGGAAGCAGTTATGTATGCTTGCCATGTTTTAAACAGGTGCCCTACCAAGGCATTAAAGAATGTTATGCCTTTTGAGGTTTGGAACAGTCGGAAACCTTCTGTTGGCTATTTTTATACCTTTGGGTGTCTTGCGTATGCTCATATTTCCAAAGTACTAAGAAAGAAGTTGGATAATAAGGCTGTTAAATGCATTTTTGTAGGGTACAGCAATGAGAGCAAAGGATATAGATTGTATGATCCTGTTTCCAAGAAAGTATTTGTCAGTAGGGATGTGGTTTTTGATGAAAAATGAGAATTATCCCTTGCTGATTTTGATACATATCAGGCTGCAAATGATATGTTTGAAGGGCTATTGCCCATTTCTTTAGGTGATACAGTTGGAGCTTCAATAAATGAACACAATGTTCAACCAACTGCTCCATTGAGCAATGTAGAAATTCAGCCTATGGCTAATCTGAATATTCAGCAAGATCCTGAATTTGAGATTCAATAGGAGCTTGTACATAATCAAGAAGCCAAGCAAATGCCTAGATGGTACTTGTTGACTATGAAAGATAGTCATTTGGATGCTCCTATTACTAGTACTAGAAGATAAGCTTGTCTACATGATCATGTTGATACAATGGAGTTTTTTATGGCAGCACATACACTTGATGATGAGGAGCCTGAATGTTTTGAGGATGCATAATAAAGTGTGCATTGGATGGCAACAATGCAAGCTGAATTTGATTCTATTAATCAAATATAAAGAATCAAACATGGGATTTAGTGGCATTGCCTATTGGGAAGAAAGCCATTGATACAAAGAAGGCCTATCAGCTAAAAAGAAATGCAGATAGATCCATTGATAAGTATAAAGCTAGGCTTACGGCCAAAGGCTACGCACAAAAGAAAGGCATTGACTATGAGAGACATTTGCTCCAACATTCTGTATGACTATCATTCGGTCTATGGTTGCTTTTGCTGCCTATCATGGTTGGACTGTGCACGAGCTTGATATTAAGACTACATTTTTACATAGGAAACTTCAAGAAGAAGTGTATGTATAACAGCACATTGGTTTGGCAGTTGAGGGATCCGAACACTTGGTATGCAAGCTGAAAAAGGCTTTGTATGGTTGAAGCAAGCTCCCCGAGCTTGGTATGCAAAAATTGATACCTTTTTACTCACCCACGGGTTCATTAACAGCTCATCAAAGTCTACTCTTTACATATGTAAAGAGGGGGGATCCTTGCTGATCATATGTTTATATGTAGATGATCTTCTGGTCACAAAGACACATGCTGATTAGATTTCAGTATTCAAGCAAAGTTTGCAGGAAACTTTTGAGATGTCAAACTTAGGGCCTTTACACTACTATTTGGGCATTCAATTCATTCATGATGCTAGAGGCATTGGATTGTCACAGCCCAGATATATTAGTAGACTTCTTGAGAGGTTTGGCTTATAGGATTGCAAGCCAGTTTTTGCACACCAATGGAGACTAGACTCGACATTACCTCTTTCATTTTCTCCTCCAAGAAGACCTCCTGCTCACTTGCAACCCTTGTAGGATACAAATGGGTAACCTCTTCAATCTTGGGTGCTGATGGCTCTTTCTGCTTTCTCCTGGTTTGGAATGAAAATGGAAGTGAAGGACAAAGTGATTCAAGTACGAAGAACAACTTGTTTTGTGAACTCTCTAGAAAGTTCTAGAGTGGTGGAGAATCAATAGAAAGTGTTATTTTTCATTCATCGGCAAACTTTCCCATGACAATGCTGAACTACACGAGACGAGGAAAAGCACCAGATGAGGTGATGTACCATCATCACTAAGAGGACCTGGTTGACCACCAGGTCCTCGTCCTTGCATGATGACTGTGATTTGTTTGACATCCATACGTATGCTCCAGCAATTGGATGTCTCATTTATTTATGCAACACAAGGCTAGATATTCAATTTTTGCAGTTTCAACCATAAGCAAATACATGCACAACCCACGGATGTCACATTGGCAAGCTGTGAAGCATGTTTTTTATTACTTGCAAGGGACTAGGACTCTTAGATTGCTTTATGCCAAGGGGAGACCACTGCAACTACATGCTTATAGTAATTCAAATTGGGTTGGTGATTTTGATTCATGTCACTCTACAAGTGGAAATTGTTTTTTTCTTGGCTTATCTTGCATCTCTTGGCTTAGCAAGAAACAATCCACCGTTGCCACATCGTCTTGTGAAGACAAATACAAGGTAGTTTTCACTACCACAGTTGAATGTGTATTGTTGAGACGTTTGTTGGCTGATCTTGATGTATCTATCATCACAGAGCTTGAAGACAAGAAGGGAGGAGGAAGGGAGGGGAAGAAGGGGAATGAAAGGAGGTGGGGAGAGAGGGTGAGGGGATCGGGTAGGGAGGAGGGAGAGAAAAAAGAGGAGAGAGAGAGAGAGAGAGTGTGAGTGATTATGGGAAGATAAAATAAATTCTGTTTTTTTAATGATTTTTATTCTTTCAAAAAGAAAAACAAAAACAAAAAGAAGAAGATGGGAGAGGGAGAAAGATTTTTTTTGAAAAAGAATTAGAAGAAATAAATTAACAAATAAATAAATAAATAAATAGAAGTGGATGTGCATCCCCTCTGTCATGGACATGCATGTGGAGCGGGGTTAAAAAATTTGCACTGATGAAAGCAAAATGGGTGCATGAGAGCATGGAGAGGCAAATGCAATGCATTCTTGTAGATACGATGGGCAAGGCATGAGGCAAAAATGGCATTCATGCAGGCATACAAGGAGTGCAAATCCTTGCCCATCAGGCAAAAATGGCATTCATGCAAGCATACGAGTGCAAATCATAGAAAAAATAATTTTGAAAAAACCGACTATTGAATAAAGATGACAAACAAAGGAAAAGTGGACAAGGCAATAGTGAGAACATGGTCGATGACTCAAACGAGGTAGCCGATATAAAAAAGTGATATTCACATAGAAAATAGGTGAAAAAGGCACACCCATGAGCATGTAAAAATTAATGTCGGAAGATATGTCTGTTGGAACAAAGTGCGATAAAAAGAAAAAAGGTGACAAGCTACACATGGATATCAAGTCAAAACACAAGTTGGTCGTTAAAAGGATGGGTTCACATGGAAAAACATCAAAAAATGCACACGCAAAAGGAATCAACAATTAATTTAGAAAAAATTGTAAGTCAAAATAGAATGCAGTGAAAAGGAAAGATGTCGAGGTGGAAGTGCTTGGCAGGGCTATTAGATCAAAGCATGGTTCCAGGGCCCAAGGGTGTAGTCACATGGAATAATAATAAATATACAAAAGAAAACACAATAAAAAAGTAAAAAATAGAATCCTTTGTTTACTGATAGTTAGAGTGCCATTCCAATGGCACGGAACCGAGTGTTTCATGCATGTACAAAACACACAGAGATCCACTATTGCTTTGTCAGAGAGAGACTATATGCTAGAGATATCAGCCTTGTCTATTGTCCTACCACCAATAATGTGACAGATATCTTTACCAAAGCTCTTTCCCGTGACAAATTTGAAGCATTCCGCAATGCTTTAAATGCGATCTCCTTTGGTGGATGATCCTTGTATGCTTATCACTCTTCACTCCGGGGGGTTTTGTTGGGTTTGACTCACGCCTATGCTCACAAAGGAGTGTTGGTGATTTTTTGGTAGGACACCGGGGTACTTTTTACTCTCCTTACGGGAGGTTTTTTCCCCTAGTTATATTCTTCTTTATTTTATATGCTTATATTACACAGTTCAGGCACTTATCGTGTTTTACTCCTTTTGGGTGTAAACACACATTAGCAACCCTAAGGTTTAAGGGTTGTACTTTTTACTTGCACATTACTCTTTGATTATTGTGTTGGGAGTTGTGTCTTCACTCTCTTCACTGTCAACTGTATACTCTCAGCTGAGCTTTCATTTGTTCCATCTCTCACAATGCCAATTAGGGATTGGAAGCCCCGGAAGAATATAATGGGAAAGAGAGAGAGAATGGTGGTCAGTTTGAATGATCCTAAACCACACGATCCCCCAACACATACACGTCGGCCATAGATATCCTTCAATAAAATGCCTACAAGAAAACAAAGATACTACCATTGGGATGTTTGCTATCTATACAAGGTCTGTCAATTTGTGGCTCAACAAAAGATGTATTTGCAATAGTGTAGACGGGGAGTATCTGAGGTCAAAGAGATGACTTGATACTGAGCAGAGAGGGGTAGATCTGCAAAACACAGATATGGCTGCAGTAAATGCAGTCAAACAGGTCAGAAAACATGTTGCTCAGCTGGAAAAGGGGCCGCCTGGCAAAGGAAGTGACTGTCCCAGAAAAAACATAGCAAAGAAATAAATGTCTGCCTCAAAATAGGCCACCCAGGTTACAGAAAGGTGCAAAGCACAGATAACAGGTCTTTGGAGTGATACGCAGACTTTCCTAGTCAATATGCAGCAAGAGAATGGCTGAAGTCAGCCTAAAATAAAAAATGCAAAAGCAGACAGGCTGCTTACATGAAAACGTAGGTTTGGTCCTCTTGAAATTGTGCTGCCTACAAAGAAAACCTGCCATTCAGGTTGGAAAGGTGCCACCCAGCCTACTGCGCAGCAAAGGAGGTCCTACACAGTAGAACACAAATGTGTAGAGAGCTGACTGCACAGAAACAAGGGCCTGACCAGCAAAAATAGAGGCACCCAACAGAGACGAACGCCACTCTGCTGTAAAAGCAAAGTTTCCAGGTGCCAAGGAGGAGAAAACAAGCCTCCTTGGTTGAAAACGCAAATCTGCAGCCCCCAAATTGGCAACTAAAATGGCTCATACCTTGGACAAAGTGCTCTTCTTCAAAGATCTTCGGCTCCCACACGTGGCTTTGATACCATGTGAGAGTGCGTAACGGAAAGAAGAAAGTGAACACAGAGAAAATAAGGAGACAAAGAGAGAACACAAGAGAGAGAAGGAACAATGTGATTACAATGGTTGAAGGTACAAGGTTACAACAGTCAACCCCAACATGCAGCTCTACACGTCAATGCGGGCACCAGACGGTGGCAAAGGGATGAGAGAATGAGGAGTGTTGGCTACCCATGAAGGATCAATGATGGATAATGAGAATGGGAGGCCAAGCCGCCTATATATAAGCTAAAAGTGACAAACCCAGGGTCAAAACCCTAAAAATGGCCAAAAGTGTTTTTTTTTAATGCATTAATGTGCCCTCCATCTAAAGTGTCTAAAACACATAAAATGACAGACAAATACAATACCAAAGCTCCTAATATCCTCGTCTAACTTAGACTGAGATTCACAAGCAGAAAATGACTACACAAGACACACAACTGCTAATAGTATATAAGAGTCTATGTACCACATCGATAACCTAATGTTAAAGCACTTCTAGACTCTGAAGCCTCAATGTGTTTTATGGATGAGAAGTTTGCTAGGCAACATGGTATCACAATTGTGAAGAAATGTAGCCTAGTTCTTGTAGAAGTTATAGATGGCTATCCTCTTACTTTAGGTGATATCAAGTATGAAACTCATCTTGTAAAAATAATATTAACAGACTTTGTAACAAACAAAATATTTAATATCATGTATTGCCCAAGCAATCCAGTCATCATTGATCTACCTTAGCTCAAACTACAAAAATCCCAAGATCAATTAGAGAACTAAAAAATTGACAGCACAATTTACTAAAAGAGTGAATATAAGACTGGGAAAAAGATATTCATGAGATCATTCAAGAAAAATCCTAGTTTCTGATATATGCTTTTCCAACCGAATTGCTAACTAACAATAGCATGCAAGCTCTTGCACTTCAATATCATGAGTATCAAGTTTGAAAAGAAGAAAGTAGATATGCTTCGCGAGCACTAATTGTATAATTGTGCCATCAAGTTACAACTCTTTTGGCCCAATCTATAAGCTATCTTGAGATGAATTGGCAGAACTACAAAAATACATCACACCCAAAGTCACTCGCAGGCGCTCCAATATTATTTGTCAAAAAGAAGGATGGCTCTCTCCATATATTTATTAACTACAAAGAACTTATCAAGATAACCATTAAGAATCTTTATACACTTTCCTCAATTTCCAAACTCTTAGAGTGAGGAAAAGCAAGGATATTCACAAAGATTGATCTTCATGGGGCTTATAATCTTATTAGAATAAGGGAAGGTAATGAATGGAAGATAGCTTCTCACACAAGGTGTGTCTACTTTAAATATAATATTATATCATTTGATCTTACAAATGCTCTGGTAATGTTCCGACTTCTAAATGAATTGCATTTTTTGTGAGTATCTAGATGACTTTGTGGTGATATATTTAGATGATATTCTAGATGACTTTGTGGTGATATATTTAGATGATATTCTAATATCTAGATGAATGGCATTTTTTTGTGAGTATCTAGATGACTTTGTGATGATATATTTAGATGATATTCTAATATTTTTCCAAAATCAAAAAGTGTGAGCATTACGTGAGGTTGGTTCTCTATAAGCTACATAAAAAGAGCCTTATATACTAAATTAGAAAAATATTCGTTTCATTAGCCAAAAGTGAAATTTCTTATATACATTGTCTCTCAAAATGGAGTCTCAATGGATGGAAAGAATGTGAAGACTATATCTTGAATAGAAAACACTAAGATTAGTTCAAGATGTGCAATGTTTCCTGAGATTTCTAAACTTTTATCAAATCTTTATTAAGGATTATTCCAAGATCACCATGTCACTCGCATGATTAACTAAAAATGACAAATTTATGTGATACTCTAATGCAAAGAAGGCTTTTCAAGCACTTAAGTAAGCCTTCACTATAGCCTCTATATTGATACATCTAGATCCATCCAAGCCTTTTTTCTTGGAGACTAATGCATTAGATTTTGCTCATGATGCTATCCTTTTTCAAGTTGGCAATGATGGTCAAGTACATCTAGTGACTTTTCATTTTAAAAAATTCTCAACACAACGGAAATAAATTATGAAATTGATGGTAAGGAACTTTTGAATAAATTTGACTCTTTTAAAACATAGAGGCATCTTCTAAAGGTGCACCCTATAAAATCACAATCTTTGCAAACCATAAAAATCTAGATTACTTCATGAGTTCTTAGGTCTTGAATTGACAATAAGCAAGGAGTATCTCTCTTTCTAGATTTGATTTTGTCATATCATATCAACCTAGCAACCAACAAGGAAAACTTGATGCAATTTCTCAACACCCCTATCTTACACCTAAGAAAGGAGATGTAGTTCATGACCAATAGAATTTTGTTCTCTTGAAACTAGAACAATTCCTACTCTTGCACAATAACAAGTAAAGTTCTAGAAGATCTGACCTTCCTTCTACAAGTTAAAAAAGAATTTTCCAAGAATCACCTTACCCAGAATATCAAGCTAATTATTCAATAAGGGTGTACAAGTGTTGAATGCTTCTAGGAAGTTGAAGGCATACTCTTTTATCAAGGGATACTATATATATCACTCGGATCGCTTCAGTTACATACATAGTTGTCAAGTACGCAAGATACAATATGGTACGGGTGATAAAATATGGTACTAAATGGTATCTTATGATTATATAAGATACGGTACAATATTAGTATGAAAAAAAATTAAGATGATTTTTTAAATAACAAAAATCATAAATCATTAAATAATAGATCATAGAATACATGTTTAAAGTAGAAATGGCCATTTCATTACACAATAAGATAAATACATGAGAGTGACCATCACGGTCACATGGGCTGTGCAAAACATGCGATACAACTACAGTCTAGTATATCTGATACAAAAAAGAGAGAGACCTATGAATCTATGATAAGGCATCACTATCATCATCATCATCATCATCAAAACCATCTGAGTGCTCATCAAGAGAGTCTAAAGATGACTCCTCAACATTAGATGATGAGACACTCATACTCATCCTCATTAATGAGGTTACCATCATCATCAAATGATGGCTCCCTAGGTGGCGGCTCTGTAGGCAAGAGGGAGATGTTATCATGAGACAGAGGATGTGAGCTACTAGAGCCCCGCCTTACATATGTTTGCAAGCCACTCAAACCACCTCTCCTCGATGATAAAGGACATTGAATGACCATGCCCTTGCTACCATCTACTCGAAATCCTCGCCCATGAGCACGTTGATTGCGAGTGTCACGAGTATCTGTTGCTATAAGCTTTCTATAGAGCTCTATAAAAATCATCTCCTCCTCCTCCTCCACCTCCTGATGTATACTTGAAAGAGTATCACCCATCAACTTAAATGTATCAACGTTCACCTACACAATGTAGTGATGCACGTAAGATTGATCATTGTAAATGCTTGAGTCTAAATTGTAAAGTATAAACTTCAAAGTTCAAAGTTTAAAACAACAAATTTTAAATGTTATGGTTAAGTGTTTAAACTTTACCTGTCCATCCATGCTCATCATAGCCCTCATTATGTGTATGTTAGTGCGGCAATAGACTAGCCGCTCTAACTGTCGTGTGCTAAGCCAATTGCAAATCTTTGTGTAAATGAGAGAATAAGCACTCCAGTTTCTCTCACATGCACCCAAAAAGCAATTTTGGGCAAGGACCCTCATGGCTAAGGGCTAAAGGGTCTTCAATGTGTATCCAAAGTCTTGCCTTGCTGAAATTTCTTACATCAAAAGCTTGACCCAAGGAATGATTTGAAGCCTCAAGCAAATGGCTCATGCGCCAACAATTCGATGCATTGTCAGTAACAACTTGCACCACATTTGAGGGGCCCACCTACAACCACAATTTAGAGAGACAAAGAGAGAGTTGAAACTTGAGCCTTTCAAGTTTCAACTTTCAACTTTCAAGATTCAAGAATGAAGAGAGATGGGGGGTTGCAGCCTGAGGGAAAGAGATAATCGAGATAGATACTAGAGAGAAATTAGAATAGGGAGATAGATAGTTATGCATAAATCAATTATCATAATGAAAGAAAGTAAAACAAATTTAAAAGGCAATATATACCTCAATGATAGCTTGTCGAATGTGGCAGTAGACGAATGCACCCGTCGTTTTCCTCCCCCTCTTGCCGGTATCTATGGCCCGCAAAAAGTAAGTGCCGAGTGGACATGAGACGAGTATGTTGATGATGCCCCGTTTCTTATGATCACTCCATCCGTTGGTGAGAATAGAGCAATCATATTTTTTCCATGCAGTCCAAATAGGATCAGGGGCTCTATTAATCCTCTCCTTCTCTTCATCAATCTTTTTCATCCTCATGTCATTGTATGTAATACTGGTCCATCCTTCTCATGGACCCACATTGGCAATGGCTTTTACTATCTTCTTCCATTGCTCTTGCTTTAGAACACTGAATGTAAGATTGCACTCAATCACCGTGCGTGCAATTTCAATATCCGCAAGTCGTTGCCTTTCTCTAAGAAAGGCAACCGATCCACGCACATGACCGGGAGCTTGAGAGAGAGAGGATTGTCTCTCCGGCACCATATGAGCCTCCACTCTTTGTCTTTCACCGAAGCCGGATGCAAACGTGGAGCCCTCACCACCAATGGTAGAGGCCTCTCCCGCATCGGTTGAAGATGTGCCCACATTTGATACTTCCTCGTTAGCAGGCATAGGAGTTGGTGCCAATAAGCCACTTCCTCCTCCTCTTGTGAATCCCCCTCTCATCTTGGCAAGAATCTCCTCCACGATGTTTTGAGGGATCTCCTTGCATGGAACAACTTGCCCCCCCATCTTGGAAAGATGTTGGAGAAGCCAAGTTGCACCACTTGTATAGTGCTTCCCGCAATACTTGCATGTCCCCATCTTGGAAAGATGTTGGAGAAGCCAAGTTGCACCACTTGTATAGTGCTTCCCGCAATACTTGCATGTCCAATGGTGGGAGTTGGACTTCCTTGTGTCCCTCTCCACATGGATCACATGCAAATTGAAGGCCTCGTGCTTCTCACAAGTCATGGTGCCGATGACGGATAAAGAGGCATGCAAGAGAGAGAGAGAGAGAGAGAGAGAGAGAGAGAGAGAGAGAGAGAGAGTGAGTGAGTGAGTGAGTGAGTGAGTAAGATGCTTGAGTCTCGACTCTTGAAACTTGAGTCTTGAAAGTTGAGAGGAAGGGAGACTCGAGAGGCCCGAGGGTTGGGGTAAAGTTAAAAGAGCAAGAGTAAGAGAGAGGGGATGGGAGATGAGAATGGCAAATGCTTTGATAGGGTGTGGAATAGAGGGGATGGGAGATGAGATTTGAGAATGGAAAACACTTCGATAGGGTGCAGGAAAGAGGGGATGGGAGATGAGATTCGAGAATGACAAATCACAAGTCCATTCAAGAATCAAGATCCAAAGAGGAAGATGAGAATGGTAAGTGCTTGTTGAATTGGTGTGGAAGCATAGAGAAGAGAAGCACCTTTTGTAGATGAGAGAAGGATCAAAGTTCAAACAGTCAAAGAGAGGGCTACTAGCTGGAAGGAATCCAAAGCAAACTAGGAGGGGAGTGCATAGTTGGAAAAGGGGGTGGGATGAGGTATCCAAGGCTTCCCACCCCCCCAAAAAGTGCCATGTAGGCAGGCAAAATGCACAGGTGTAAAGGTGGGGGCGCAGGGAATGCGGGACGCGGGACGCATAGGTGAGGTGGCCCAAATGGGCCCAAAATATCGTATGGATATGTACTGTATGGATCGTACAGTACGGACAGTACTGTATGTCATACGGAAACAACTATGGTTACATATACTTTAAACAAGGTATGACCTTTCAACTACATGACATTTTGGGATCAATAAAACAATAGAACTCATTTCTTGAGACTATTGGTAGCCTCAAATGTGAAAGTGAATTGAAGATTTTGTATATGCATGTAATACGTGCAACAAAGTCAAAGTCCCTTGCCAAATCTCATGGATTACTCCATCCCTTGCCTATTCCTAATCACCCTTGATTATCTATCTCAATGGACTTTATCATTAATCTACCTTTCTCAAAAGGATTTGATTCCATTCTTGTGGTGGTTGACAAATTTATCAAGATAGCATACTTTATCCCCATTCACAAGATAGTTACTAGTGAAAGCACAGTGAAACTAGCCTTTCTCCTTTGAAAGGGTGGTAAATGACATGATTAATAAACAAGTATAGCAAGCATAAAATTCACATAAACTGAAAATGCACACTTTATTACTTTAATCTTGGACAATGGACAGCCTATTGGCCCCAAAACTAGCATCCCTTGCGCTATTTCTCTAGCTTTTATTGCAAATGGATAGAGTACAACTAAGATTCTCTTATTCCTTGGCTAATCCAAGTGCCTCTTGCTATCAAAACTGACCAGCAAACTTTCAAACCAATTTGTCTTGCCCCTTGATTTGCTTGGGGATTGGCTTTCACTTTGCCCCTTGAAAGACAATTTAAGAATAAACAATCAAGATCTTCTTATTTTTCTTCTTCTTCTTCAAGTTAATTCATTGTAACTTGTGAGGAGACAATTCTTGTCCTTGCTGAGTTCTTGTCACACTCACAACAAAATGTGGATGATGATGGAAAAGAAGAATGTGATTTTTCACAAACTTCAAATGAGAACCAAAACTCAAAGGAAAAGGAGAAGAACAGGTTGTGGAGCTGAAGGTGGTAGCAAACATCCATTGTCTCTTAATGAAACAGACTTTGAAGCTAAGGGCCAGGGAAGCCACTAAACTCAAAGTAGGTAGGATAAACTGCCATAGTGCATTGGAGCGGTCTCCAAGAGGGCCTATGGCTTTGTGAGGTCATAGTGCCTCTTCTTTCTTGAAAGGACTTAATGCACATCATGAGCTTCTTATTGTCTTGAGCAAATGAAAAACTAGTTGAGGAAACATCTAGCATTGGTGGGCAAGAGGTGATTGAACAGGGATAGCTGCTGGGTGACAGCCAATCTGAGATGGCAGCAGTGCCAGAATGCTTCGAACAGGACAGCAGCAGCTCCATTGTGATAAACATCCACAAGGCAACTACAAGGAGGAGGGCAGCACTCAGAGAAGAGGGAAAGTGGTTGGGAGCATCTAACAGTAAATAAGAGTGGTTTGGGAGTGGCAATATGATGCCCACAACATGCCCTTTTAGAAGGGATTTTTGGGCATTTTTTCTACTGTGCAAATCAAGCCTTTTAGTTGCATATTAAGCTTTTGGGGCTGTTTTAAGGAGCAAAAAATAGTATTTTGTTCATTTTAATTAATTATTAATGCTGACCTTGATTTTGTTAGAAATATATGGGAATTGTGTGTAAGCAAGGGTGTATGATGGAAGGTGAGGTGTGAATGGACTAGAGGATAAGGGAAACCCTAACCCTAGCTCCAATAAACCTATATAAACATGGCCAAGGGTCACTATCAATAGATGAGACAGTGTGTACTATTTATACTTTCATGAGCAACTGAATAAGCAAGATCTTCTTCTTGTACTTTGTGAGCTCTCATTCTCCCTTACCTAAGTGCATAAGATCTCATTTTCCTCATCTTATCCTCTTCTCCTCCATAGCCAGTTTTGACCACTAGCGATAGGAGGACCAGGGGAGAGGGAAGGAGGCAATATCTTCACAAGTTTTCTTTTGGGAACCTTCTCCCCACCTTAGGGCGCAGCTGCGTGACATGTCAGAGCCCCAACATTGGGCAGCCAGGAGCTCGGCATTCTCATTTTTCTGAAAACAGTGCAATCTGGAACAGCATGATGTTCCGTGCCAGGCCACAGGCTGCAAGGGGCACAATCTCCTAGGCCATGGAAAGGCTTTGGTAGCCCCCTGAGTAGGTTATCTCCCTTTAAGAGAGCCTGCAAAACTTCTTTCTCTACTGATCACTATGGGCCAAATCCTAACTATCACCGTATCTAGTGGCCATAGCCAAAAAACTGAAGCTTGATTTTTCAATTTTCTTCTTACTAAAGTCATTAACAGTGATTCTAATCACTGACTAAGCAAGATTCAAGTTCATTGTAGATCTAGAGGCTCAAAAATTAGAGCTTCTTGCCCCGAAGGTGACTCTTAAGCCCGTCATTCAATCAGACTCCAACACAAGCATTTCACCAAGCTTGGACATTAGTGTTTTTAAACACTACTGATCAATCTGTTTATCGTTACTTGTTGGTTATTCTCAGCAATCTAAAGGTTTTTAGACCTTAAGCATATTCATTAAGTGCTTAACTATCAACATCTCTCTCTTGACCAATGTGAGGCTGTGTCAGATATAAACACATAGACTATTTCATCTCTTCATCCAATTATATATCAGTTCTAAATCATTTTCAGCTTGCTATTGAAGCATCATTTCATTTACTTCCGCTCTTATTGTCCGCTTTGTAAAGGAATAGACACTACCATTGCCTTATGAAATCAGTAAGGCCTTCCTATCATGGCCTATGATGATGTAAAACCTTAAATCTGTAAGTTTGATGGCTAAGACTTCCATCCATAGTAGGTATTGGTGAAATATAAAATGATAGAGAGCCCTTAGTGGCCCTTCATCAAAGGGACCAAGGTCATTGACACATCCAATCATAGAGATGTAGAAGATAATGAAAGAGCCCAAGCTATAATAATGTTACATCTGGATGAATCCTTAATCCACCACATTGATCAACTTTCAACTACAAAGAAGTGGGATGAGCTCGAGCAATTGTGTGGTGCAAGCGGAAAGAACTCCAAAATCTTCTAAAAATAGAGTTCTTCAGCTTGGAATACAAGCAACGAGAGGACTTGGGAAAGTTCATTTCCCACATGAAGGGGCTAATGGCCCAACTAGCTTCAGTTCAAGCTCAAGTTGTTGAACATGATGCCATTGCAATCCTTTTAAAAGTTGTAAAGAAAGCCTTCCTAACTCTTGTAACTACTCTAACAAATGAACCAAATCCTACACTTGAAAGTGTCATTTAGTCTTGTCTGCATGAGAAGAAAAGAACCAAGAGTTCCAGTGAAGCATCTAATTCAACTTCTCATGACCAACTCCTTGTGCACACCACTTTACCTAAGTGTTCTTTTTGCACTAAAAAGGGCCACCTAGTCAACAATTGTTGGAAGAAATTTTCCAACAAAATGAAGTGCAACAAATGTAAGCAAGTTGGGCATATTACAAGCAAGTGTCCTAACTCCACAAAACCGGTCAAAGATTTGGAAGCTAACTTTGTCTCTAAAGCTCCAAATACTAATGATCGCCTTTTCTAGTATCTTTTGTATCATCTTTCCATAAACATCCTAGTAGCCTATTTTATAAAGGCATCCCACTGATTGATTGAGGGGGGAAACATCTAACATACTATGCAATCCAATGCCACCTTGGCATTGAGGGGAGATGTTAAAAGTATAGCATGGGAACCTTGTGTAAGCAAGGGTACATGAGGGAAGGTAAGGTGTGAATAGACTAGAGGACAGGGGAAACTCTAACCCTAGCCCTAGTAAGGCTATATAAGCATGGCCAAGGGTTGCTCTCAATAGATGAGAGAGAGTGTACCAATTATACTTTCATTAGCAACTAAATAAGCAAGATCTTCTTGTACTATGTGAGCCCTCATTCTCCCTCTTGTGCACATCCATAGTTGCCTCCGTACGTGGTACAAAACGGTCCGTACGGTACAATCCGTAGGGTACTGTATGGTACGATTTTGTACGAAAAAACTAGCCTATTTCGGCCAGCTAGCCTGCCTGTGCTCTTTCTGCATAAATTTCTGCGCCCCTGCGTCCTGCATTTCCTCCGCTTTTCCTGCAGGCTACAGTGTGCACTTTGCACTTTTTGGGGCCTTGGATACCTCACCCCACCCCCCTTTTCCAAATTCCAACCATCATCCATGCAAAACTTAATGCTCCTCTTTGGATTCCTTCTAGGCTCCAGCTTACAACCCTCTCTTTAGAGTCTAGACTTTGGATTCCTTCTCTCTTTAGACTTTGACTGTTTGAACTTTGACCCTTCTCTCATCTACAAAAGGTGCTCCTCTCCTCCATGCTTCCACACCAATTCAGTAAGCACTTACAAGTTACCATTCTCATCTTCCTCTTTCTCGCACCCTATTGAAGCATTTGCCATTCTCAAAGAGTCAAATCTCATATCCCATCCCCTCTATCCCATACCCTGTCAAAGCATTTGCCATTCTCATCTCCCATTCTCTCTCTCTCACTCTTGCTCTTTCAACTTTATACCACAACTTTATCCCAACCCTCGGGCCTCTCGAGTCTCCCTTTCAACTTTCAAGACTCAAGTTTCAACTTTCAAGAGTCAAGAGTCGAAACTCAAGCATCTCTCTCTCTCTTTTTTTTCTCTTGTAAAAGGTAATTGTATTAATTACGAAAAAAAAGGTACAAGTTTACATGATTACAAGATACACGATGGCTCTAAGCCATCGAGTTACAAAAGTCATGGCAAAGACACAGAGGAAATTGCCATATGCCAAGGAAGTAAGTTCTCCCCAGGGAGTAAGTCAGAGTGCCGAATGAGATCTAACTACCAATGCAGGAGACCTCTAAGCCTCACAATGTGCCGGAACATTAGAGGCCAAATCAAAAAGAAAGACATTCGGAGTGGTCCAATTGTGCCAGCAGTCCCAATATCTAAGAAAGTGAAACAAGATCTTCATATGCGATTGTGCCGGTGTGGGGTATTTGGGCCGTACAAAAACTCAATCAAAAGGGCTTAGGGAGAAACCAACCACCGCTCGCCAAACCGCTGACAAGAGTGACCAGATATTCTTAGCGAGAGGGCAAGAAATAAATCGATGACGGGCCGATTCCACACTGGTGTTGCAAAAGAAACAATTGCCGTTGTAGATTCGACGCTTGGAAAGGGCGGAAGCAAGAGGAAGACCACCAATCATCACCCTCCAAAGAAAGACCTTGCATTTGAAAGGTGTCTTGTTCAACCAGCCCTCCATGACAGTTGCCTTCCACCATGATTGAGATTTACGCAATCCCCATACAGTATTAGCTTTAGTAACCAGCCATTGATGATCTTTAATCAGAAGATGATACACCTGGTTAGCTAAGGCCTTTTCCAAATTCAAGCGACCTGTAAGGTCCCAGTTCTGCCACGATCCAAAACAAGGACAGGGAACGGTCGTCTGCTCTGGAGCACCAGCAAAAGCTATTCCCATAAATCATGATATCCACGAGGGATTCTGAAAAGCCTCTTGGTTGTATGAAACGATATCAACATGTTGGGATGTAAAGGTCCTTTATTTACCTCCGTGTATTTTACACGTGTATTGTTATGTTGTACATGTGAATGCATCCTTACGGACCCCAAGTATAAATACATTTTATTCTTTGTGTACCAACGCATTTTGTTGGTACACCCAATATGTTCGTCACTCTTACTCTCACTCTCACTCACCTGTTCACTTCCTCTGCTGCAAATCTTTACGCTTCCGCTACCCACGCGCTCCAACAACTGGTATCAGAGCTGAGGTCAAGGTGCTCGCACTCCTCAAAGTCCGCGTGAGACATCACCAGCTCTTCGCTCGTGAGAAATCCGTAAGTCGTCACTCATACAGGTCAGGTCTTCACTGTTTCAGGCATGTGTATGTGCTGGACAGTCAGGCGACAGTGTTGCAGGTCACGTTTTGTGCAAGCGATAGCCTGATAGACAGGCGACAGGTCGTTTTTTGATCAGGCGGCAGTCAAACAGGTCACGAGCAGCCAGGACAGGTCGTTTTTGACCAGGCAGGCAGTCTCACGAACAGGTTACGAGCAGCCAGGCGCAGGCTGCACAGGTCAACGCTGGTCGCAAAAACTGCAGCGATAGGCTGCGTGGCACCAGGCGCAGGCTCCACAGTCACGCGATGCAGTTTCGGCACGTTTTCTAAGCAGACGACAGCTCACGCAAGGCTGTGTGGCATCTGACGGGCAGCACGACAATCAACGGCTGCAGTTCGACACATTTTTCTTCCAGAAATTTTTACATTTTTCTAAGGTTTACTGCAAGCAACCCTTTGGCCACTGACAGGAGTTCGCGCACACAAGCACAGTTCTCAGATTTGGTCAAATTTGAACCTGGAAATTTGGGGCTTTTCCCAAAGTTGATGTTGTTTATGCTCGATAGTGACATCTGTGTCAAAAATTGCAGACATTGTGCGCATTGACCTCAATTAATTTGGGGATTTTTCAAAATTTGTTGGAATTTTGCTCATCCGAGTAAAAATTCTTGGCATTGGACCAAGGAAAATTGGGGCTTTTCATGTATTGATGCAATTTTGCTCAGCTGAGTCAGTTTGGGTGACATTTGCGCACATTTGGACCTGGAAATTTGGGATTTTATGCAGATTTTGATAAATTTCTGCATTATTTGCCTGTGTAGTGGCTGGTTTATGTCAAAACAGCAGAGGATTATTGCTGGTTATGCAAGAACAGCAGTGTATTTGCTGATTTAGCTTGTGCTCTTGCAGTTCAGTGCTTTTACACTTGTACTTGTGAAAAATGGCTACAACTTCTTTCAGTTTTGACATTAAAAGTTTGATGGAAATCAAGCGATTTAATGGTCAGGGCTTTGATCTTTGGAAAGATCGTATGCAGGGCATACTGTTCTTAAAGGATTGTGAGGATGCTTTGCAAATGGATAAACCCGCACAAATGTCTGAGGCGGATTGGGCCAAAGTCAATAAAAGGGCTGTGGCTTATATAAAGATGGGTGTCACTGATGACATTTTGACAGACATTAAGGGTTTAGACATTGGTCATGCAATATGGGAGAAGTTCAAGACTACCTATAAGATCACCACACATGTTAATTAGGTGCATTTAATGCGTAAGTTGGTGAATATGTGGCTGGATGAGTCCAAGCCTGCAGTTGAGCACTTGAGTGCATTTACTAGCATTTTAAATCAGCTCAAGGATGCAAGTTTGGATTTTGATGATAAGTTGAGGGCGATCTTTTTGATCATGACATTGCTTGACTCTTGGGAGACTTTGATTGTTTCTCTCAGCAATAACCCCAATCTCACATATGATGGTGTGAGGGGTTCCATCTTGAATGAAGAAATTAGATGTAAGTCTAGTGGAGAAGGCAGCAACTCAGCTTATAATGTTAGTGGCAGGGCTGAAAAGAAAAATGCAAATGCTGGACAGAGAAGCAAGAGCAAGAGCAAAGGAAAAGAAAAGAGTGATGTTACATGCTATCAGTGTGGTCGGAAGGGCCACAAGAAGCCTGATTGTAGGTATTACAAGAAGGAACAAGAGAGAAAGAAGAATGCAGGAGACAAAAAGAAGAAAGAGGAAAAGACAGATGCATCTGAGGCAAGTAAAGGCAAGGAAAAGGCCAATGTGGCCTCTAGTGTTGTCATAGAGGAGCTCTCAGATACAGAGACTGATGTATTATGTGCAGTGGATTATGATGCCCTTGTATGTCACATGCAGGATATGCAGATCACCAAGGCTGATGTGATTGATGCACTTTTGTCAGTTGATGATTGTGTCACTCAGACTTGGATTGTAGACTCTGGTGCCTCTTTTCATGTGACTTCATGCTTGGAGTGTTTTGCTACTTTTGATGCAGGCTGTTATAGCAAGGTTTACCTTGGAAATAATCATGCTTGCAGCATTGATGGGATTGGCACCATACACTTTTCTTTGGATAATGGGCAAGAACTTGTGTTGAAAGATGTCAGATATGTGCCTGGCATCAAGAAGAGTTTACTATCTGTTGGACAGCTTGACTTGCATGGTTACACCATACTGTTTGGTGGTGGTTTATGGAAATTAAAAAGGGGTTCCATGCTGATTGCCAAAGGAACTAAGAAGGGCACTTTGTATTGTCTGCACTGTAAAGCCTTGAATGGCAAGTTTCTTGCAGTTGCTGAAATTGGCTGTCATTTGGAGTTATGGCATAAGAGATTAGGCCATATGAGCCAGAAAGGTCTTGATGTTCTTACCTCTTTGAAGAGGGTTGATGGAAAAGGCTCTAAACTTGATTTTTGTAATGACTGTCAGTTTGGAAAGCAAATGAAAATTTCCTTTTACTCTGGTGTCTCCCGTAAGTCAAATGTATTGGACTTGGTGCATTCTGATGTATGTAGCATGCCTTTGAAATCGTTGGGTGGTGTTGCATACTTTGTCTCTTTTATTGATGATTGTTCCAGGAAGATTTGGGTTTATTTGTTGAAAAAGAAAAGTGAAGTGTTTGGTGTTTTTAAAACATTTCATGCATTCGTGACCACTCAGACAGGTAGAAAGTTGAAATGCTTGAGAACTGATAATGGGGGTGAGTTCACATCTAATGAATTTAAGTCATTTTGTGACTTGCATGGGATCAAGAGGGAGCTTACAGCCCCTTATAGCCCTTCTTCAAATGGTGTGGCTGAAAGATACAATAGGACTCTATGTGAGAGAGTGTGGTGCATGCTGTCCACTGCTAATCTCCCTCATGAATTTTCGGGAGAGGCACTTAAAACCGCGGTTCACATTTGCAACCGCTCTCCAAACAGGTCCCTAAATAATGGCATTCCTGAGGAGGTTTGGTTTGGCAAACCGGCCTCATATGACCATTTACGAATATTTGGCTGTGATGCTTTTGTGCATGTTAGAAATGAACTGAGGAATAAACTTGACCCGAAATCCACCAAAGGCATTTTCATGGGTTATGGTGATGAGGGTGAATTTGTCTATAGAGTGTGGCTACCTCAATCCAAGAAAATTGTTCGCAGTCGTAATGTTGTGTTTAATGAGGCAAAGTTGCTAAAAGGTACTTTAGCCTCTGATGAAGACATGAAAAAGGTCAAAATTCAGAATTTGCAGCCACCTATTACTTCAAATGATGAGCCTCATGGTGCTGTACCACAAGCTGAAACTGATGATCAGCCGGTTATCTTTGAGCCAGATGATGATGGACAGCAAATAGAAGCACAGGGAGGTTATGGACAGCAAGATAGACTTGCTAATTATGAAATTGCAGGTGCTGGAAATGAAAATAAGGTGCTGTACAGCATGAACAGCATGCTGAAAATGGCTTACAGCAGCCAATAAATGCTGAAAATAACATGCCTCCAGATGTAGATCCGATTCCTGAGAATGTAGATCATTGGGTACGCAGGTCTACACGCCTAAGAAGGCAGCCACATAGGTATGACCCCTCTTTGCATTATGTGATGCTTACTGATGAGGGTGAGCCTCTGACATATAAAGAGGCTAAGTCATGCAAATTCAGCAATAAGTGGGAGCTAGCTATGCAGGAAGAGATTAAATCTCTGTATGCTAATGATACTTGGGATCTTGTGTCGTTGCCAACAAATGGGTTTACAAAGTAAAGGCAGTTGATGGGAAACCCAAGTACAAGGCAAGATTGGTTGCCAAAGGTTATGCACAAAAGGAAGGGATTGACTTCCAAGAGGTCTTCTCACCTGTTGTGAAGATGACCACACTACGTGTGCTTTTTGCTCTCACTGTTGTATTGGATTTAGAGCTGTACCAAATGGATGTGAAAACAGCTTTTCTACATGGTGACATTGATGAGGAGATCTACATGAAACAACCCAAGGGTTTTGTAGTTCTTGGAAAAGAGCAGTTGGTGTGTAAACTAAAACGCAGCTTATATGGGCTGAAACAAGCACCACGGCAGTGGTACAAAAAGTTTGACACTTTTATGCTCTCGTGGGTTTACGCGTAGCCATGCAGACCATTGTTTATATATGAAAAAGGATACAGATGGCAGCCCTATCATACTTGTTTTGTATGTGGATGATATGTTGCTAGCTGGGAAGAGAAAGACTAGCTTGGATGCTCTCAAAGATCAGCTAAAATCAGCTTTTTCCATGAAAGATTTGGGGAATGCAGAGCATATATTGGGCATGAGGATTCGTAGGGATAGAACGCAGAAATTGCTGTTCTTATCTCAAGAAAAGTACATTGAAAAGGTACTGGACAGATTTAACATGGCTGAAGCTAAGCCTCTCGGAGTACCCTTACCTCCATACCTTAAGCTTAGTAAAGCCAACAGCCCAAAAGACGACATGGAAGCCAATGCTATGAAGGGAGTTCCTTATGCATCAGCTTGTGGCTCTCTTATGTATGCTATGGTGGCTACTCGTCCAGACATTGCTCATGCAGTGGGAGTTATTAGCAGGTTTATGTCAAATCCTAGCAAACCACATTGGGAGGCTGTCAAGAGTATTCTTAGATATCTGAAGGGTACACAAAGAAAGCGTATTTGCTATGGGCAGGGTGCACTTAATTTGCAGGGTTATTGTGATGCAGACATGGCAGGTGACTTAGACACTCGCAGGTCCACTAGCGGGTATGTCTTTACAGTTGCTGGAGGGGCCGTTTCTTGGTGCTCCAGGTTGCAGAACATTGTCGCACTGAGTACTACTGAAGCTGAATATATATCAGCTACTAAAGCTTCTAAGGAAGCTATATGGTTGAGCAGACTTGCAGAGGATCTCGGCATGTCTATGAGTACTCCAGTGTTGGGATGTGATAGCCAGAGTGCTGTGTATCTGGCTAAAAATTCCATGTATCATTCACACACAAAGCATATTGATGTGCGATATCACTTTATCAGACAGATTCTGGAAGATGATCTAATCACATTGACCAAGATCAAAACACAGGACAACCCTGCAGATGTTCTCACTAAAAGTCTAGGCAAGGCTCAGCATGAGCATTGCATACGACTAGTGGGAGTTGGTTAAAGGTTCACTCCGGATCTTTAAGTGGGAGGTTGTTGGGATATAAGGGTCCTTTATTAACCTCCGTGTATTTTACGCGTGTATTGTTATGTTGTACATGTGAATGCATCCTTACGGGCCCTAAGTATAAATACATTTTATTCTTTGTATACCAACACATTTTGTTGGTACACCCAATCTATTCGTCACTCTTACTCTCACTCTCACTCACCTATTCACTTCCTCTGCTGCAAATCTTCACGCTTCCGCTACCCGCGCGCTCCAACACAACAAATTGCGACTGGCAAGGGTGGCATTTGCAATTGAAGTCAGGCCCAAACGTGCCATGCGGTTGAATTTTGGTCTGAGCTCATGTTTGCCTTCCTAGGAAAGCAATCTCGAGGCTACCAACAATTCCAGTTGAAAAGAGTTAGTATGTAAGCGGGCATCCTCTGGATGCCATCAAGCCTTCTGGAGGACCAATTTCCAGGAGCATACCAAATGAGCGAGCAGGGATGAGGAAGGACTAGAAAACCGGGAGTCTGCATTAAGAACATGCTACCAGGAGCTCCGAATTTGGGTATTACCATGTACAAGCCTGTGATCCTCAAGAAAATAACGGGCTATAACGACCCACGGATGATGATCCACGCACATGGCACGAAAAAGAGACTAACAAAGAGCTAGCATATGAGTTTTGGCATCCAAAATAGCCCCACCACCCATGTGTTTGGGGTTACATGCATTCACCCAAGAAATCCATAAAATACCTACATGCAAGGAGTCCTTCCATAACATGAAACAAATGTACTGAGTGAGAGCATTCAAAGTGGTAGTAGTCCAAGGCAACAATGGCTAGTCCCTGCCAGCCCAATGACTGTAAATCTGACTTCGTGCAACTGAGAATGGCTGATTTGAAAGCATTGATATGAAGACCAGACGCCTGACCAAAGAGCGTCCAAACATCTAATGCTTTGCGAAGATTATCCTTGTCCGCACGCAAAATCATAAAGCTGTCATCAGCCAAAGATTGATTAATGAAGTGTTATCCACAAGGAAGCGACAATCCAGCCAACTAAGTCAAAGCTACCATAGAAGATAACATTGAAAGAACCAGATGAGTCGCAAGGGCAAAGAAGAGAGGACTCAAAGGGCAACCTTGTCTCACAGAGCGTGCAGGACAAATGGCTTGGTAACACCGCCATTTAGCATAACTCGCGAAGAAGCCGTTGCACTAATGGTGTAGATCAAGCGGGACATCCGAGTACCAAAACCCATAGTAGCCATAAGTTCTGCAATGAAAGACCAGTCCAAATAATCAATAGTCTTTTCCAGGTCCAATTGAATCAATACCACTTCCTGATTAGAGTGCCTTGCATAGTCAATATCCATTTGCACATTTAAGATATTATGCAAAATGTTTTGGCCCATTATGAAACCATATTGAAGAGGATGCACAATGGTCGGAAGATGCTTGTGGAGCCGATTCGCCATCACTTTGAAAAAGATTTTATACATTGAACCCATCAAAGAAGTTGGTCTCCAATGTTTCAACATTGACGGCGAAGGAACTTTTGGAAGCAGTTTGATAAGACCGTTTTTCCATGAGGGAGGCATGAACTCCGTTTCCCAAACCTGCTGAAACATAGTCATCAATGGTTTCTCCAGTTGAGTAGCAAAAACATCAAAGAATTCATTGGTGAGACCATCCCAACTAGAACTTTTATCCTTGGGCAGGCGTAACAAAACATCCATAGCCTCCTCACAAATATCTGTCTCCAAAGTAGTTTGCATATCATGTGGAACCTGATTGTGGACCAAATCATAGAAAACTGAACGTGCATGAGTAACTTGGTCAGAAGGTGAAGGAGAAGAACCAAGAAGGTCGAGAAAATAATTCTTGTAGATATTCACAATAGTCTGAGGATCAATGACCGTTTGACCTTTTGGATCCTGGAGTCTAGTCATATTTTCTCGAGTAGAAGATACATGTAGAGCTCGAAAGAACTTATGAGTCTGACATGCACTATCTTGCAAATTCTCAATCAAATTTTGCAATTTGGCCTGCTGATAAGATTCCAACTGAAACTCTTTAATAAGATCAGCCAAACGCATCGCCAATGAAATACATCATCTAGAGTGTCCACCAGCAGAGAACGAACCAAAGCCAGTAATTCCTCCGCTGCTTGTCGACACCGCCAACAAAGGGAGGTATGATGGATCCAATACTGCCGAGCAACCCGCCTCACATTAGAGAGCAATCGTTCAAACAAAGCATTGCCCTCAGAGGAGAAGTCCAATAAGAATCTATCAATCAATTGTTGCATATAGCCCTGAAAGATTGAATGCTTCAAATAAGACGAGTTGAAACGCAAAGGGAGTCTATCCAGAAATTGCTTAAAAGGTGCAATGGGTTGTGTAAACATCTCAAGCTGAAGAAGAAAATGGTCCAATAAGGCATATTGCTACAACACTTTTATTTCGAGCATCTCAGGAAGAAAATCATCATTTTGCATGATGTTCATGCGGTCCAACCGCGACCATGTAGTTGCATACTGCGCAGAATGGAAAGTAAACCCTGTAGAAGAAGGGTGTAACCAAGACCAGAGATCTTGCTTAAGTATGGCAAGAGCAAACGCATTCCACACACGCCTTTCCGGAGTGTCCATCAACGAATGCTCTGATGTAGATTATGAGGAATCAACACACATATTAAGCCCCCATCAAAAAACCCCGTCTGCTAAGTGACAAGGTCTGCAAAGTATTCCAAAGATCCCGGCGGGACAAAGAATCATTCGGAGCATAGAGGTCAAGTAACCATAAGATCTCTCCTTCAAATAAAACTTCAATCACCACAAAACGGCCATATACATCATTTTTAAGAAGAACAGGCTGATATTTCTTATGTACAATCATAAGCACGCTAGAATAATGCATGGCATGTGTCCCTGCATAAAACAAGCAAAATCCATGGCAATCCACTTCTTTTCCTGCTTCACTGTGACTCTTGTGCTCAACAGCATACAAGACATCCCACTGATTCTCATGCAATACCGTCCACATGGCATGTTGCTTATGGCGAGAACAAATACCTCGCACATTCCAGGTGGCTATCTTCATCTGTATTCAAGAAAGAAAATCATGTACGAGGCACAGCTTGCCTCAATTTAACATTTTCTGCTAGAATGTCAAGGACTCCCTCATCCAGAAAATCAGCTAGTATGGCAAAAGAGTTCTGACGGCTAGATTTGGAGGTAGACGGTATATCCACTGTCTTGGGGATGGAGCGGGAATAACGATGATCCCATGGGGTAATCGCGTTATCTCTAGTATCAAAAGCCAACTTAGCAGGTGGACCCTTTGGACCGTCCGTATATACTTTCCTAGTAGGCTGATTACGGGGAGCAGAAGAAATCATAGTATGAGCAGTGTGCTGTGAAGACAACATTTCTTTCCTGCGCATATAAGTGCGCTTGGAATCTTGTGAAGTCGTAGGCACAGGATCCGCCATGCCAGCATCAAACCTTTTACCTTTTTTTGCACGTACATCTATCTACCCAGTCATTGCCACGGGAATCCAAACGCGAAACATGTTGTTTATCTTTATCCAAAACTTTAGGTGGTTGGGTCGCATCCTACGATGGAGCATCAAGCACCATATCTTCCATGGACAACACAACATGCTCAGCATCTAAAGCCGGTTGCTTCTCAGAGCATTCGGCCATAAAATGCCCCAATTTTCCACACGAAAAGCAATGCCTTGCAAAGTTACCCCATTTCAAACGAAAGTGCAAAGGATGCATGCCAGAGCAATTAAGACGTAACTAAGAAAGCCTTTTCCTAGCAGTGTCCCATAACATACACAAACGATTACGATTCATGTTTTTGAGGCTCAAGGGGACCAGAACAATGCCCACCACGGCCATGGCATCCTTTAATAGTGGCCAATAGACAACTGGACAATTTTCCACTTCAACCCACACCAGGCATTAACGTCGAAGCAGGCGCTGAAAATCTGCCATTGGGCGCCATGGCACAACATGGATCAAACGGTGATCAAAGAACAAAGGCAGTTTAACCAGGAGATCAGCACAATGCTTCTCAGATTTCAACAGGACCTCATAAAAGCCTCGGGGCCCAACAAAAATCTCTTCAACACAATCCCCTTGTAACAGACTGTGCAGCCATTGGCGAATACAGGAAAGCACTAGGATTCTACCAGTGAAGAAGAGTATAACAGCACGTTCATAAAACACTAAAAATGAGTGCAAGACATTTTTCGGATCCACAGTGACTTCAAAAACATCTTCATGATTATGTTGAACATAATCGCCAAGCAGAGTGTTGGCAAACTCCAGCAAATGCTCCCAGTTAACATCTTGAGAATCCACAAAATAGAGGCAACCTGAGCATACGAACATTCCGGATGATCCATTGTCTCTTCCAAAGTATGCTTGGTGCGTTTGCTTGCAGGCTGGAAGTCAGGACCAGGGGGCATCTCCTCTGTGCAAGGAACCATATCCTCTGGTTCCTCTGTATCAGAATTTGGACTGAGAGCTGCCACCGTTTGGTAAAACCCATATCCAAACTAGCCATGTTGTATCACTACTTGTGCCAGTCAAAAGCCGAGCTAGGAGCTCACGGGAGGCAGAAACAACGTAGGCCTCTCTCTCTCTCTCTCGGGCTGAATGGATCTCGCACTGGACTGATGAAGGGGCTCAGGCAGCGCGCGCTGGGCAGGGGAGGCACATCCACAAGCAAGGAACACGACGCACATGACCGGGTGCTTGAGAAAGATTGATGAAGAGAATGAGAGGATTGATAGAGCCCTTGATTCTATTCGGCCCGCATGGATAAAATATGGTTGCTCCATTCTCACCGACGGATGTAGTGATCGTAAGAAACGGGACATCATCAACATACTCGTCTCATGTCCACTCGGCACGCACTTTTTGCGGGCCGTAGATACCGGCAAGAGGGGGAGAAAAACGATGGGCGCATTCATCTACCGCCACATTCGACAAGCTATCATTGAGGTATACATTGCAATTTGTGTTTTAAATTTATTTCACTTTCTTTCATAATAATAAATCATAATATCATCATTCATGATTCATAATTGAAATTTGATTTATACATAACTTGTAATTTGTAAATTGTGGTTGTAGGTGGGCCCCTCAAATGTAGTGCAAGTTGTTACTGATAATGCATTGAATTATCGGCGCATGGGCCGTTTACTTGAGGCCGAGTTCCCTACCATTGTGTGGACTTCATGTGCAAGTCATTGTTTAGACTTGCTCATGGAGGACATTAGGAAGCTAAAGTGGGTGAAGAGGGTGGTACGCAAGGCTACATCAATTGCCACATTCTTCACGGTAAAGGTAAAGGTGCTTGCAATCTATCGTGAGCATAGCCACTTGAGTTGAAGAAGCCTTCTTCAACTCGCTTTGCTTACGTGTGGTTATTGCTGGAGCGCCTTTATGAGGTGCGGTCCGCCTTGCGCCAGACAGTGGTGTCCACTCTATGGAATGAGTGGGATGAGCATGAGACAGAGGAAGCCAAAGCCATGCAGCGCTTGTGCCTTAATGAGCAGTTTTGGCAAAAAGTCCGTGCCGTTGTCATTGTCGTGACTCCCGTTTATAGGGTGTTACGTATGAGTGATTGTGAGGGGTCCACCATGGGCCTTCTCATTCACTTCTTTAGAGCGGCATTGGCAGAGGCACGTGCTTGTACAGTGATCACAGAGACACAGTGTGCACATGTTTTAGAGATAGCAAAGAGGAGATGGGTGTGGATGCATAAGCCTATCCATGGTTTTACCGCATTGGTACATCCAGCCTACAAGTCACCGGCGGTCATGGATGATAGAGAATTCCGTTCAGATCAGCTTGCTTATTTGACTCGTGTGGTCCCTGTTGATGACCACAATGCAGTGCTAGAGGAGCTAGGATGCTATGCAAATCAGAGAGGGCATGTGGCTTTTGCTTCTCCCACTTATTGGAGGAGCGAGTCACTTGTGAAGCCTTTATTTTGGTGGCAAAACTTTGGATACGCACTGGAGACCCTTCAGCCCTTAGCCATGAGGGTCCTTGCCCAGGATTGCTCTTCGGGTGTATGCGAGAGAAACTGGAGTACCTATTCTCTCATTCATACAAAGATTCGCAATCGGCTTAGCACACGACAGTTAGAGCGGCTAGTCTATTGCCGCACTAACTTACACATGATGAGGGCTATGATGAGCATGGGTAATCCGAAGCAGGTAAAGTTTAAACTCTTAATCATAACATTTAAATTTTGTTATTTTAACTTTTAAACTTTGAAGTTTGAAGTTTAAACTTTATACTTTACAATTTAGACTTTAGCATTTAGTATTTACAATGAATCATGATCAATCTTACTTTCATGCATCACTGCATTGATGATTGTCTAGGTGAATGTTGATACATTCAAGTTGACGGGCGACACTCTTCTGAGTGTACATAAGGAGGTGGACGAGGAGGAGATGATTTTTGCAGATCTCTATAGAGAGCTTATAGCAGCAGATACTCGTAACACTTGCAATCAACGTGCTCGTGGGTGAGGAGTTCGAGTAGGTGGTAGCAGGGGCATGGTCATTCGATGCCCTCCATCATCGAGGAGAGATGGTTCGAGTGGCTTACAGACATATGTAAGACGGGGCTCTAGTAACCAACATCCTGTGCCTCATGATGACATCCCCCCCTTGCCTACACAGCCACCACCTAGGGAGCCATCATTTGATGATGATGGTAACCTCATCAGTGAGGATGAGTATGAGTGTGTCTCATCATCGGATGCCGAGGAGTCATCTTCAGACTCTCTTGATGAGCACTCAAATGGTTCTGATGATGATGATGATGATGATAGTGATGCCTCATGATTCATCATAGATTCATTCATTCATATGACATGTCACATAGGTCTCTCTTTTTTTTTTGTATCAGATATACTAGACTGTAGTTGTATCGCATGTTTTGCGTAGCCCATGCGACCGCGATGGTCACCCTCATGTATTCATCTTATTCTGTAATTAAATGGCTATTTCCACTTTAAACATGTATTTTATGATCTATCGTTTAATGATTTATGGTTTTTGTTATTTTAAAAATCATCTTAATTTTTTTTCTTACTAATATCGTACCATACACCAATTAGTACCGTATTTTATCGTACCATACCGTATCGTACCTTTTGTACCTGATAACTATGTGCACATCTTTCCATGCTGCAACTCTGATATTCCAACAGATTTTGGTTGCTCACACCAGAAGATGGTAACATGTCATGCAGACTAGCTTGCAGTAGAAGCAGCAAATTGAATTGTTGAATGAAATCGTATCGTACACCCTAAACCTGAGAATATGATATTTGTCTGGGTGCATAATTGCTGGTAATGTGATAGACATCTGATGGAAGACCATCTTCAAGATCCACTGATGAGCTTGTGGAACCTCAAAGATGGAACCTTCAAGAGATTGATTCTGAAGTTACATAAACAAGATCCTTTAATGGCTATCACATTAAAATCAATGTTGCACTCTTCTCCTTTATAAGTCTTGCAATTGAGCAAAGTCGTTTGCATTTTTTTCTTCAGCTTGCTAGCTGCATCCATATCTCTGATAAGCTTGTTCACCTATATCACTCATTCTCACTCTCGAAAGAAATCTAGGATTTCTATACACAACCTAAGGTGTTTTTCCTGCAGAAGTATTCACATTATTGTTATATGCAGGCTCCGATGTAGGTAAATACTTTTTGCATTTTATAATCTTTACATGACCATAACAATTAGGCATTTGAAGATTTGTTGTCTCACTTTGTTCATCCTTTGAGGATGACCCTAAATAAAACACCTCTAGAAAATTGACCATGGATCTCTCTCCCGGACTATGTTTTGAAGCCTACAAATCTTAAAGTAGATTGAAACCAAAATATCGGCTAAAGACGAGGGTTTTTCATCTTATATCAGGATGCAAAAATGGAGGATACAGCGCAGATCGTCCGTGCCTTGGCAGTCCAGAATTTCTGCTCAGGAAATGTGCGAGTCATTGTAGAAGTCTTGGAACCAGCAACTCAAAGTAGTGCTGTATGGAATCACTCTAACAAGGGATGTATAGAGGTTATTTGCCTTACGAAAATCCACTACAAGATGTTATCTCGCAGGCAAGTCCATGCACTCAGCCTTTCCAGATGCTATTTAAAGTTTGTGGTCATCTACTTAGAGAAAGAGTAATATAACTTGAAGCTTTTATTTTTTGATCCGTTCCTGCTGGTCTATGTGCAGTTGCTTCATCAGAGGATTTTACACTTTTGTTACAAACTTGTTTACATATGGGATACGAATGAAGCAATTAGCCAATAATCATTTCTTCTCAGAATACATCAACAGCTTTTCAAATAGTCTTTATCCTTGCATCTTCCCCGCTGTGTTTTGTGGTTTACTGTTTGAAGAGGTCAATCAATCCATCATCCAGAAGTGTAATATTGCTCCTCTTGTTGAAGCAGTATTTATAGAAACCTCTTTATTTCCACAATGTGATTGAGAATGCAGGTAGAGATCTCATCAAAGTTTACCTGCAGGTAGTGGACTTTTTCTTCACTGCATACAATGTTCTGCTCATTGGCCTGGATATACCCATTATAAATGAGCTCAGTGGACAATCTGAACGAACAGTACTACTTTACCCTAAAGGCCATTTTATTGACAAAGATGATGTTGGACTTGTTCTGGCTTCAAATCTGCAGGCTGTACAATCTATATCGGCACTTGCGAAAAATGAATTGAGAGAAGGGATTTTTCAAAACGTGTTAGATTACATAAAAAAACTAGGCAAGTTCAATGACTCACAGGACAAATTGGACCTGTTAGAACAAGTGTGTGCAAGATGGACACATGAAAAGTCCAGGGCTTCTATCTCAAGACAACTTGTGTTGGAAGCTAACATCCCAGATATTGACCTTCGTTCAAGAGCTGAACCCAGCAGCCCTCATGGGCATGAAAAATTGAAAAAGCATCTGGTAAATGTCATGTACAGAGGTTTACTTGAGCAAAGTGGGGAAACTGTCCCAGCAGAACTTGTTTACTGGAATAAGGGTGAAGACATGGAAGAGATTAATACATACAGTGAGGATAAAATTCCAGCCCCTCAATCTTCTATCCAAACAGCAGCAGAAGAACTGCTTGCATGGCCACCTAGTTTGCAGTATGGTAGACCACATCCAGCTGTTTTAGAAAGAAAAACAGATGTCATTCTGAAGAACTTGGGGGAACGCACAATATCAATTGTAGAACTTCATATTCCTCATTTCCTTGTGTGTTGCCAAGGTAGCTGGCCCAATAACATCTACTACCTTTTGGCAGGATTGAGGTCACCCGCCTTTCCCAAGCTTCCTGTTGTTATTCTGCACCCCCAAACTCCTTCAGCATTTCAATGGGGCTCAGTTGGCATTTTTGATGATATCTTCTTTCTTCAAGGATCACCATTGTACGAAGTAGACCTCTTACGTGCAGGAATTCTCCAGTCAGGTTCTTCATTAACAGTGTTTTGCATATAGATGTTTTGTAAAGCTCCTGTAGATGGGAAGTAGCAATGCAGAGACAGTTTTTGCGATTTTTTATCCAAGTCTTTAATATGTTGGTGTTCCCTACTGCCATTGCAGAAAAGGTGGTGGTGCTGGTTGACCAGGGCGTCCTAGTAGATATCAGTGGAAAAGGAGATGAGGAAGATGCAAGAGATGCAAGGAAATCATCTGTTGCCTATGCTAGTGATGTGGACAACATAGTGATTGCAGCAAACATTGAGCAGATTTTCGGCAAACAGGTCCATAAATTGATAGTAGAAATGCAGCATGCAACTGCTTTACATTATCTGCAGCCTCAATATCCACTTTCCAAAGATAGAATCTCCATGACGGACTACAAACGCAATCCTCATGGGCTTGTCTATTTCACTCTGCCTTACATTGAAGGCAAGGCGGTCTCTGGCAGCATGCTGGGTTTCTTACTGTAAGCACTAATATGCATCTTCATAACACGTGTGTATTGACCCGACTGGGTTGCATCATGAATACTTATGTTGCTTAAATGTAAGAGTATTGTGTCGCACAGATTCAGCCCCAGTGTTGGTGCATGCGAATGGTGACTGACTGTTCGCATCAATACTCTTATGTTCGCTTAGATGCTGCATGTGAATGTAAACTGACTGTGTTGCATCATATATTCTTATGTGGACTGACTGTGTTGCATCATATACTCTTATGTTTGCTTAAATGTAAGATTATTGTCTGGATTGATCAAATGCATAGAATCACAAGGTTAATTCGTCCTTCCTTTTTGCTAACGATGCATTCCTTCAGGCGCTCTACATTCTACAACAAGAACACAGTCCCCATCATAGAGCAGCTTGTTGACGGGGGGCCTGTAAAGCTTTATGAAGGGCTCAGCAAGGATCACATCAGAGTTCTGGACCAGATTCCAGTTCCGAAGCAGCACGCAAACCATCCATATTCTGACATGTTCTTGTATCTCCTCACACGCCATAAGATGCTAGCGTTGGGTCTTTACAGGCCACAGGGAACCTTAGGCTCGGTTGTGCCATACGTGCATACCAACCCACAGAACGAGACAATTCTACGTGAAGACGATCTAGTGTTTGTATTGAAATGAGCAGGCGAGAGAATAATGTAGCTACAACCAGTGGCTGCTTTGTCTATAGATCCAACCACAAGTCTTAACATGATACTAGGAGGTAGAGCTTTAGCTCCTTGCAAAATCTTCAATGTATAGCCTATTAGGAGATAGCTAGTAAGCTCACGCACCTATCTATTGGATCTAGGGTAAGGGAACCAATTGGGGAACAAGTGTTAAAAACTAAACACTTTTGAGGGTAGTAAGGTGATCAAAAGAAATAGGGAATATGCAGAGCATATTGCTTGGGTGTCACTCATTGATTTGCCAAAAGGTGTTGCATTATTAGCTCTCAAGTGTATCATTACCTCCCAAAATTGTATCATTAAATTATGTAGAAGATTTTTAAAATAAAAATTTCAACATTGGACTTGTTTGGTTCCTCTTCATTGCCCCTATAGCCTCATGCATTCAAATCTCAAAAAAAAACAAAAACAAAGTGTAAAATCCCTGCGCCCCCCCACCCCCCAAATACATCTTTTTTTCTTAGGTGTTCTATAGTCAACTCCAACTTGAAAAGAAAACTTGTAAGTTCCCACAAAGCCACTAAGTGCCAAGGATCAATAATGTTTGTCCCAAAGTCTAAGGAGTAAGAGTGATATTGAAATAATGCTCATCCCAAAACATGTAACAACTTTTGGTTTACAACTAATCATAATTTATAAGCCTCAATCATCTAAGTAATGACTTACAAGTTGTATTTTATGATTGACGCAACATATGAACTAACTATGGTAACTTACATATAGTAATGGAACCTTAATACCATGACTTTCAATTATTTATTATGAGTCAAAACCTCAGTTATATGTTATAGAGGATATGTAGCATTCTTTCTTTTCACGTTGCTTTGAGAATGTAAATATTTGTGAATGCTAATTTACTAATTGATTTTCTCCATCATGTGTAAAGTTTAATTTGTAAGAGTTCTTAGTACAATGTTTATATGGTCATGATCTATTGTTCTTACTTTAAAGAGTGTGATTTGCCTTTATGGCCTAAAGTTATACTTAATTTATTTTAGTATATTTTGGTTTTCAAATAATAGATTGAAAAAATGAAAGTGAAATGTCTAGGGATTCATGAAAACTTTTACAATTCCTAAAGCATGGGCAAGTCTTAAAACTTGGGTCTAATTGAATTTGAACATGTTTGAATATTTTATAGGAAAGTTTCTACCAAAGTAACACGTTCCATTAACTTAATATGTCAATCCTAGCCTTAGTAATTGATTTGTGGAGTGCTACTTATTCTATTAATGTGTTTTTGAAAAGATTATATTTTCCCTCTCTCTCTCTCTCTCTCTCTCTCTCTCTCTCTCTCTCCAAGAAGTTTAATTTAATGATTCTGAATATTTATAAAGGGTCTTTTAGCCACCTGAGCAAATTCAAAGTTAGATAGAAGACAATAAATGGAGCCAAAAGGCTGTAGAAAACAAAGGGCTATCAATAACAAAAGAAGGAACATTAAGTGGGCACAATTGGGAGTGGTATAGATAGTGTTCATCCATGAAGCAACCACCTCTTTAAGGATCACCACAATAGAAACCATGGAATAACTTGCCATAATGTTGGCAATTAAATCAAGAATAGTTGCATTGCATGTCCACCAAATATGCCAAATGCCAATCTAGTACAAAAGATGAAAAAGATGGAAGCATGTTCTAATCATAAATGTAGGTGGTATATTATCCAAAACCCAAGAATGGATGATTATATGTTGATGTCTCATTGAGTCAACACTTTAAAAATAGAACCCCATATTTCTATCTATTTGGAGGGGAGGTGCCTTCCCTTGTGGGGTTGCAGGTATATTTCTATCTTAACATGAAAACAAGGCCTCAAAAAGACTAGCAAGAGTCTTCTCACATGTAGTATAAGAGACATATTTATAATTGGAAATCTTGGAAATGTAGCATATTTATTATAGGGAAATCCTAATAAGGAGCCAACACTTTTGATTGATAGAAAAGCTTAGACCATCACTAGTAATGCACTTGATTATACTACTTAGCATTATTATCCCAAGAAGACTAAACTTCATTTGGTTTCTTAATCGCCCATCTTTTATCCTCAATCATCTTATAAACTTAATTGATTGATCTTTTGAAAAAATCATTGAAGTGTACAAAAGCCCAATTTAGCCATGGGGATGATTGTTTGAATCTTTTCAAGAACCAATTAACTATGACAAAAGAAAAAAGTATGGCATTTTGACTCATTGAGAATTCAAGACCTCCCATGCCACTTGAGACTTGGGTTCTTGTGCAACCATATGAGATGCACGTTTTTGAAATGAAAGCCATAGCAATGTCTACCCAAGGGCATTACTAATCACACAAGGACAAGAACAAAACCATCCATGAAGTTGGTATATGCACCTCAGTATCCAACAAGGCCTCACAATCCAAATGCTATCATAGTAATATGTTACCAAGAGACCCATACCTAGCGTAAACAATTGTACTACTTTTTCCATAAAATGCTTTCATAGTAATATGTTACCAAGAGACCCATACCTAGCATAAATAGTTCTACTACTTTTTTCATGGCCAAAATAAATGGATTGCACCAATTTTGGCAATGACTTCTATGTCCAAGGTTGTAAGTGCAAAAATAGGAAATCATATCATCATCGTCTGTGTAACCTTGAGGTGCACATTTAGAATCCATCCCTAACATATCCAATACATCAAGTTATGAATGTGTGAAGACATCTAATCGAGCAATGTGCAAGAAGCCACATCCACCCTAATGGAATATCTAAGTGCCTAGAGATCCCTCCCCTAGAAAAGTCCCACCTTACCAATCCAAAGCATGTAGGACTCTCTTTCTACCTTGATGCAGATGCCTCAGGCTTCTCTCTCTCTCTCTCTCTCTCTCTCTCTCTCTCTCTCTCTCTCTCTCTCTCTCTCTCTCTCTCTCTCTCTCTCTCTCTCTTTGTGGAGCCCTTGCTCTCACCCTTGCCCTCACCCTCTAGCCCCTAGCCTCACTATAACACCTATAACACCTACATTTTTCCTTGCCTTCTACATCAATAGCACCCAATCCAATTGCCCTACCCTTGCCTCATTCCCTATCTCGCAAGCCCTTGGGACCTTGCCCTTCCTTGGCCAACAATCCATACTCACCCCACAGTTGTCCTGTCCCTACACTAGATTTTACCTACCATGTTGTCCCTGACCTGACCTACCCCTACCTTAATATATCTTGCTCCCAACCCAATCCTCCCCCACCATTTCAACAATCATGGTAGTACAAACAAGATAAGATAGGGAGGGGAAACCAAATTCTTTGTAGATGCCAAATTAGATCACTTGAGATCATGCTCAAGACGTTGGTCACTAATACATAGAAGACTCTAGACAATAACATAAGCCATGTATAGCATAGCCTCTTCAACAAAATAGAAAACGTTGAAGGTAAAGTAAAAGAGTGCAAAAATGAAAAAGTGGCTATGATGATGGAAATCCAACAACTAAAAGAAGCAATTGCGACATTGAAGAACATCAAATGAGAAGAAGGGGAGATTCAAGAAGACACCATCATTACCATTAAAGAAGAAGAAGAAATCGATAAAGCAATGGATGTCAAACTTGAGGCCATACAACAAGGATGGGTTGAGGTCTTCAAGAAGAACATCAAGATGGAGGTGGAAAAGGAACAAAATAAAAAGGATGTATACATCATCAATACCACCCTTGAAAAGGAGAAAATGAGGCAAGCAAGAAAACACAATGCCAGGGTAAATGGTATTCCCAAAAAAGAAGATTCAAAGCCCAAAGAAGATGGTAAAGATTTGTGCATACGCTTGGAATTAAAAGAGGAAGACCCACTCTCCTTCACCAAAGCATGGAGAGTCGAGAAGGAAACATAAAGTGCACACTCATACTAAGGCTTCAAGAGGAGATAGCAAAGATGGCTTTCATGAAGAAAAAGACCATACTACATGGACTCTTAAGGGATCCTATTTATCTCATGTAAGTAGAACACAAGCATGTAGATATGTGAAAAACTATATAGGCTAGGAAGGAAGGTAAGAAAATATTATATAGAGACGATTAAGTCATCCTTGATGGCAGGGTGATTGAATGACATGTGGCTTATGAGACAATTGCCTCAGAGATATAGATTATAGTGTGGAATTGTAATGGCTCATTTTTTACACATCCAGGGAGGATGGAGGATGCAATGACAAAGCACCACCTAATTATCATTACAAAGACATGTAAGAGCATTGAGACAAGGATGCCTAGAGTGTAGGGGTATGTTTAGGAAATTGTACACAAGAGCTACACAAGACACCAAGTCACCACCCAGAGATTAGGAGAAGTAGTAGTATTAACCAAATAGGAGTTGTAGGATAAAGTTAGCACGATGGCATGGGATCCTAAAGATAGTATTTGATAAAACAAGAGTTGTAGAAACTTAGCATCATGGCATGGGATCCTAAGGCACAATACATATGGATCAGAGTAGAGGTCTCATGAGATCATCTATTGTACATTGCTCACTATTATTTCTCCTCGAGGAGGGGATCAAGATATGCCATTGGGAAGTCCCAAAGCAAGAGAGAGAGGGAGATGAAGGAATAGATGGAGAGTCCCCTTCACAAATCTATCAAATGAGAACTTGCACTACTCTAAGCTCGGTGAAATTTTTTGAGTAGTAGATTTTAATGCCAATACATAGATTAGGCAATGCAACACATATGACTTTGAGGATTTAGGACAACTACAGGTGTGATGGATGTAAGGAAGTGAGCACAAACCAAATATCAGTTGACAATGAGGGAGATAATACTCGACATGGTCAATACCTACTTGACCTAACTGTGTGACATAATCTTGTTATCTATAATGAGATGAAGAACTGGCCCAAATTCAAGACACTTATCTACTTCCAACCCACTAGCTCTAGCACAATGGACTATGTGCTCAATTCCATTGAGATCGGGAAGTTAGTTAGGTCCTTCACCATCCTCCCCTAGCCTAATAAACATGGACCACACCTACCTATCATGCACTATATCCTCTTCCCCACTCCCACGAGGTTCAAACACCACTGTCTACACCTAGGTCACTATCTTCTAGTTTATGCATGAGCTATCTAACATATATAGCCACCATGTATATGCTAGGCTCTCACACCTCAAGTACATTGCCCCTCTAGGGTGAATACTTTGACTCATCGTAAGCATATGAGACTCATATGCAGAGAGGTTGTATGACATACCACGCTAACCCTAATTCCTCATCCCACCAAAGCCTTGCCCTACCACATCCACCTTGTTGACATATGATGTGGACATGAAAGCGATAGAGTATCTGCAACATGGGCATTCGATGGACAACACAAGTATACAAGGTGAGCATTTCCTTTATGGTGTAGACACTATGGTTTCTCTCACTATCTTTATGTGTAATAGGGATAGAGTTAGGGGTATCAAGTCGAGGAGAGCAACTTATTGTAGATCATTTAGGGAGGAGATGAAGAGTGAGGAGCACTGGGTATGCAAATATAGAGCCTATAGTACAATCCAAACTAGATTCACCACACTCTTCAAGGATGATGAGAGGGAAGCAATGGTGGGATGCAAGGTAAAATCTATGGAGTGCAAGAGAGTTCATAGAGAGAATAATACAAGAGAGTTTTATGGATATAAAATGAAATGTACCCTTATTCTTTTTTATTTTCACTTATATATGACTATAGTATACGCATACAAGGGGTGCCCACCTAGCTGTAGACTATTGGCATTTACCCCAAAAAACTTCCACTTAAAGGCCAATGCACCTTTATGGGAGTATTTGAAGAAAGTGAAGGTACTATCCAATTTCGATCAATAATTGGCAATGTGCAAAGCGCTTAGGAGGAAGACTCTTCATCAGAAGATCTACATGGATATTACCTATATGATTCTTGATAAGCTCAATGCACTTATCTTCATCAAGCATATTCTTGGTGAAGTGATTCTTCATCTCAATGTGCTTTGTCTTTGTGTGAAAGATAGGGTTTCATGCCAACCAAATGGCATTGTGACTATCATAGTGCAATGTAGGCACATCCTACTACAATATCCAAGTCTCCCACTAGACAATAGGCCACATAGCTTCCTTGTACGCATCAATGGGTTTGCAATATACTTTGCCTCAATGGTAGATAAATTCATATATGGCTGCAATCAAGAGATCTAAGAGATCACAACACTTATGAGAGTAAATATAAAGCTTGTAGTAGACGTCCTAGAGTCTACATTCCCTAAAAAATCATCATCTACATATCCAAGAATAGATGCATAAGCAACCTTGGTCATTTTAGTCTTCTACTTATCTAACTTGGGTCTATCCTCTTGGCTAAGTTTCAAATATGGAGACACAAATCCAAAATGACAAAAGTATGTCTGCACATCAAAGACAACAACATATACTAGCAAGCTCAAAATAGACCAACGAACTGCAAAACAGAGTTCCTTGCAAAGCCAAGAAATAACTATCCAAATATCAAACTAGCATAAAATTGATGCAAGAAATGATATTTCAACACTCCCAAAGGTATATGAATTTTTACAATCTATTCCGAGTATTCTAGCTATCTTCTAAGCACAAAACAACCAAGAAGACTAATGCATGTGAGTTGCCTTCACAAAAGTCAATTTTAGTCCATATAATTTCTACAAACTGAGCATAAACCAACATGGAAAATCCTTGAATATGAGAAATCTATCAAGATCTGTGTGCAATTTCAAGCCAAGAGTAATCTAGGAGCCTCTGATTGTGAACTAGTTAATGCAACTAATATTTAAATCCTACCCAAAAAAAAAGTGAGATATCCTATAGCTTCCAAAACATTTTAAAATGTGGAAAAATGGCATGAGGAGCCCAAATAATCAAAATACATCAATACAAGTTGTGTTCATCATAAGCAACCTCTTGATGCATTTGAATTAGTAGCATAGTTCGTAAACATCACGATCTTAGCAAATCATGAAGTCTCTTCTTTCATTTTCTCTATTACAGACATAAGTAGAGCCTATGCTTAAGGCCCCAACTTGAGCTCTATGGTTCTAACAAGCACGCCCTCTACTTCTAAGAGATAAGATGCCCCTTGCTTAATTAGGCCCTATGCTTGCATACGTCAAGACAATGAATTAAGATCTCATCTCGAGAATCCAAAGCCAAGCCCTTTTAATAGAACATCTTGTTTCATGATTGGGATAAGCACATTTCGAAGCCTTATTCGTAGGATTCTTTTTACAATAAAGTTGTGTTTCTTAGATCCCACCAAGAGAAGACATTATGATCGTGTCGATACCATTGTGATTGGGAGATTCGCTAATCTAACATCTTTCATGGAACTTTGCTTGTGTGTTATGATACTCCCTAGTGCTTTTCAAAGAGGGTGTTGGATTGCTCTAGCATTTGGAGTTTCTACTTCTATCATGATATGGCAGTATAGCAACCATACATGTAGAGGAGAAGCAAAAGAATGGTGTGGCATAGTGTCATATTTACAGAGAATGAAGATATGAAAGACATGGTCGTGCTTCGTGTGGTGGATATCCTAGTCATGCTTGGTGGAGCACACAACCACATACATATTTACATCATTTGGTTCTCAATAGCTTGTGTGGATGGTTCTTCTAAACTCTAGTGATGTTGCACACCCTCACATGCTCCTAGCTAGAAGGTGCAAGTGTGAGGGTAAAGAGAGGGCATGTTGATGCTATTTTGTTATTGGTGAATTTTATGTGTGTCATCAAGTTCACATATTTTGACTATCCTAATGGTGTGTCCAGTATCAAGTTCATGCTACGATGTGTGACATGATGTATTCATGTGGTCTCCCATGGGGGGACTTGAAGGGCATGCATATGCTCCAATGGAGGAACCTTGGTGTTACAATGAGCTATGTGTGGCTACATGAGATGCACAATGGCTAGCTTGACTACTTTGCTTTCAAAGAGGGATTATGGCATTTGGACTTCTTCTTTACGCTAGTTTCTTACCGGGGCACAACCAACAAAATGCACACTCTCAGAGTATCCACAGTGCATCCTGGGCATTTTTTTCATTACTTCTTTGCTTGTGCACTCTGAGAGAGGGTCTTAGAAGTCTTCATATCACGCATTCACATGCACCGATTGCCTAATTTATGGGCACTCTGTTTGTCCTTTATTTGGTAATTGGTTAGCCCATTTTGTGATAGGACTCCTCCTTTACTTTTGTATGTAAGCGAAGAGAGTGTCGCCACGATTCATTATTCATTTATGTACTTGCAGGTCCTTGGTGTGGAGAGAGGGAGCTTGTGGAGTGTGTGAGTTGGTGCTCAAGCATTGTTACTCTTGTCATGGTGGATTCTTATTCCTAGTTACATCTTGTGCATTGTCTCTTTGATTGATCTTGTGTCTTTACGTGTCTTGTTCTTCTAGCAATATATACATATGTATATATATACTTGTTGGCTTGCAAAAGGCAAAGGCCATTGCGATCTCTTTTTTGGGGTTAGGAGGATGAGGAAGGAGTGATTTTTGCCTACAATAAAAATTCAAAAACCTTATTACAATTCTCATGTAGAAAAGAAATGAGAATTGGAGAATCTAGCAAGAGAGTAAAGTAATGATGAGCTTGTGAAGTTGAACATTTTGATCTTTTTTACCCATCCCTTAGGCCGAAGGGATGGATAATTTTCCCCTATTTAAAAAATGGATTTTTCTTTTTGAAGACCCACGTGGAGTCAATAATCTAGTTGGATTTATATGTAAATCATATCAAAACATACATACAAGGCCTCTCAAAGCATTCTAGGGGATAGGAAAGGAAGAAACTGTGAAAGAGTATAATTCCATCAAGGTTTGTCATTATCTAGAGTGAAAAATAGGTCATGGCAAGCCCCAACTGTAAAGGAACTCTTATCAAAGCTCCTATCAATGTTAAGAGTCCCTTTAAAGCTACTCTCAATGGCCTTTGAGAAAGTAAATAAAATGGCCCAAGCTCAACCAAGGTGGTCTACACCCAAATATTCTCACCCCTTAAACCTCACATGGTGTTTGGCCTCCTAGATATGCCATCCTAAGAGGTTCCCAACAACCTCCTACACCTCTTATCATGACATAGTATCCACCAACACTTGGCATCTTGGCAAAGCCTCCAAGCCCATCACAAAACACATGAGCCACCCTAGATGATGAAGATCATATCATCATCTGTATCTTTTGTAGATTAGATGATGGCCCTTAGACCAATTGTAACTACAACGAGCACCCACTAGAAAGTGCCCGAGGAGCCTCTCAAGATCATACATTGTGCTTTGGAGTCTTCATATCTTGTGGGCAATGATGGAACAACCCATACTATTGCATTTGAATGAATCGACTACAAGATCCCCATGTACAACCTACCGTACCAAGTAAAAAAACCCTCCTAGGCTACTAGTTATCCCACATGCATCATTAGAAAGTCTATCTAAAAGACTTTGTGATGTTGTACCCTACCCAATGTCTACTACATTATGGAGCCTAGTACATGTGATCTCATGTCAAAATTTGTCTACCAATTTCATTATCTAGATGAATAAATTTAATGACTCTTATGAATTTGACGAGGAGGAAAGCTATCCATATTCTATTGAATTCTAATCCAACTCATCAAAGGCCATGCCCATCATATTCAAAGTTGCCACTCTTGGATATCTAACCATGTAGTAGGGGTCAAGTTGTCATGACTTTTCTTGAAATTCTATGGCTGTAATCCTCATCCAAGGGATGTTTAGGAAAGCTAGACCTAGTGTCCCTCTATCTAGAGCTAATCAACCACCCTAAGCCAAGGGATATTGGGGATAGCACAATTGGTATCAATCTTTTGCAATCTCATGCCTTTTGCATCCCAAAAGATGCCTTCACAAATTGTGATGGAGTGGGTAGAGTCAACTTCCTAGCCAACCTACTAAATGTGTGTATGTTGCCTCAATATGCGACATATCATGATCCAAACTTGCCGATTCTAGATTACTAATTCTCTGTCAATCTCCTATTGAAACCTGAGGACCTCTACTCTAGAATATTCTTGAAGCTTTGTCAATAGCAAGCTATGAAGGAAAGATGATGTTGATGGAGATCCACCTCAAAGATTGTCTTCACTCTCCTCAAAGGCCTAGTTTGACGGTGTTAGGATTTGGAACAAAACAAGCTTACATTTATAACTTGATGTTTACCCTTGCTAGAATTCCCAACACTTCTAGTACTAATCTCTCTTCCTAGAATCGACTCCTACTGATGTTAAGAGGCCCCTTAAAGCTACTACCAATATCCTTTGAGGATGTAAATAATATCAAAGCTTAGCCAAGGTGGCATACATCAAGAGGCTCTCACCACTGGACATCATGTAATAGTGGGGCTTCTAGATATGCTACCCTATGATGTTCCTTATAATCTCCTACACCTCTCAACATGGCATAGTAGGCTATAATACCTAGTTGTTGGATACATCCTTCAAACCCATCACTACTGATGTGGCCACCCTTGATAGTGAAGAGAAATTCATGCATCTTCATCTTGTAGATAGATGGTGGGCCTAATTGACTGATTTCCTATAGAAATCCCAATAGGAGATAGACCTAATGCTAGGCTCTACTCATTAGAATAACCCAGATGCTCATTTCCACATCGTCTCTCTTGCCTCACATGATTATAAATAATGTTTCTTCATAGTCTCCATGTGTTGTTGTGCATAGCATTGGAAAACCCTGTCTTGCTACATATGAAGCAACCAACTACCAATTTCAAGGCTCCCACATGCTAGTAGGCCATAAGAAGTAATAAGCCCTCCTTGGCTACTAACTATCCAATAGGCGCTACTAGAATGTATGTCTGGAAGAGTTTATGAGGTTATGCTCTACCCAATGTGTGCTACATGTGGAGCCTATCACGATCTTGGGCCTACCAATTGTGGATGTAGTAAGAGCTATATACCAAGCTCTCACCAATAAGACATGGTCAATCACTAGAAATTGGACCGTTAAGAAAGGATGAGGGGCCCTCCAGGAGGTCACTTCCATCAAATAGAAACTTGGCCAAACTATTGGTCTCTCTCTCTCTCTCTCTCTCTCTCTCTCTCTCTCTCTCTCTCTCTCTCTCTCTCTCTCTCTCAAATGGAAAAAATTATACTTGGACAAGGATTTTACTCCTGCCCAAGTGGCATACAAGTGAGAGCTCATGCCATACATCCTTAAGGTGAGGAAAGAGGGAAAGTATGTTTTGTATCATGATGGATGTGAAATCATTATAGAACAATAGTACTACATGATAGTGTGTAGCCTATGAGCCTTTACACATGATAGTTTTGGAACTATAATGGAGCTTTGAGACTTGATGTAGGTACTTTGAAGATACTTTCAAGATTTCAAACATTGCCATGTACACAATGATACACCAATATGTGGGAAGAAACTTACCTAATGTATGTACATGGCTACAAATGGGAAAATGATATATCAACCTCATCCCAAGAGGCCTAGAGGGATATGGGGATAGGGTAGTGTAGCTATTAGAAGGGCTACAAGTCCATGTGGTTCATAGAGATATGGGAGTCAAATATGTGAATTAGATTGTGCACAGATAGACTTGAGAATATTTATATTATAGTATGATACTTCCCTTTACGTACTCTAGATTTTCCACTAGAGAGAGATCCCTAGATGATACTTTCCGTTCACATACTCTAGATTTTCCATTAGATAGAGGTCCTTGTATGCATCATTGTATGAGGACAACATGAGATTCACCAGCATTGAGGGCCTCTTACTAGCAAGAGAGTTCAATGCCTACACAAGGAATAGTCAATCTACTTTATATGAGACAAGTCATGAGGTTTTCATAAAGCTTGCACTACATGAGGTAGGCTTACTTAGATTAGCCCAAGATTAGCCCAAGATTGCAGGAGGTGGCACTTGATGTGTGCACTCACATAGGCATGCTTAGACACTCTTTAGACACCTATTGTGGGAAAAGGAGGAATACAAGGCTAGTATGCATGTCTCTAGCAAGAGGTGGCACTTGGTGTATGCATTCAAATAGGCAAGCTTAGACACTCTTTAAACACCTAGTGTGGATAATGGAGGAATACATTGCTAGAATAGAGGTAGAGATGTCTTTCTTAGGATAAGAGATCAAAAGAGCATGGAACAAGCTTCATGAGAGTCGGCCAGCAATATAGATTAGTCAACTCAAGGATTGGCATGGATGTCTTTGTATGCTTTTATGGTGTTTCAGGTCATGATTCTATGCCCCTCCACTTGGTTTCTAGGTTGACATAGTGCAATGTTTTCACAAAAAAGATATTGAAACATGCCAAATGAAGCTAAGAATGTGACAACTCACAATCATGAGGACTTATTTTGCACATACTTGCAATATCTTGGCACCAATGTTAACTCTGTTGAGGTAGCTACAATGGAGCTTCTGTGTGGTAGAGATGCAAGTTGAGAGAGAGAGAGAGAGAGAGAGAGAGAAGAGATTGAGACACGATTTGTGGTACTGAAGAGTGTACCTCAATAAAGATTTTAGATAGGTATATGTACTATGTACAGCCTGGCCCTTACAGGCAAACATGGGCACTGCCCTTTATCCCAACAACCTCCCCCCTAAAGGCAATGTGCCCAAATGTAGAGGAAAAGAATCAGCTAAGTCTAAGTATGTACAAATCTAAAGAGACGATACCTATCCAACAACCATCATCTGCCAAAAATGGACAAACCTCTCTGTTGGAAGACCCTTCGTGAGAAGGTCTGCATGGTTATCATCATTGTGCACCTTGACGAGCTCAATGCTCTTGTTGTAAAGTACCTCACTGATGAAAAGATACTTCACATGTATGTGTTTTGTCTTTGCATGAAAGACAAGGTTCCGTGTCAAAGTGCTAACATGATAGCACTCTGACTATCACAATGGAGGATAAGAACCTCAATAATCCCAAGCTCAACAACCAAACGTGACAGCCATAAGGCCTCTTTGCATGCCTCAGTGGTAGCCACATACTCTGCCTCCGTAGTAGACAATGCAACACACTTCTGCAGCCTTGGATATCCAAGAGGCAAATCCCCATATGAAGTTAAACACATACCCTGTAGTGGACTTCCTGCAGTTCGCATGTCTAGCATAGTCTACATCAATAAAGCCAATGATAGATGCCTTTTGCTTACCAAAGCAGATGCACAAATCCTTTGTACCCCCCCTTGAGGTATCTCATAATACATTTCACTACCATCAAACTACCAACGGTTGAAGCATACGGAATCTTAGACATTTCAACCTTCTCGTCATCAGATGTAGGTTTGTCCTTTGCACTGAGTTTCACATATGGAGGCAATGGAACTCCAATTGTTTCCCCCCCCCCCCCCTCCATATTAAAACGCTGCAAAACCTTGGAGATATACTCTTGTTGAGATAGATAGAGTAAGCCTTTTGATCTATCTCTGAGTATTCGCATGCCAAGAATGTGATTTGCATCACCAAGATCCTTCATGTCAAAGATGCCATGAAGACTTTGCTTCAACGAATCCAAGGCATGAGTATCCCTACCAGCAATCAGCATGTACATATAGAACCAAGATAATCAAGATGCCATCTGCTACCTTCTTGGTGTACAAGTAGTGATCGACTTGACTTCTATGAAAGCCCTAAGACTACATAAAAGTATCAAACTTATGATATCATTCCTTCAGTGCCTGTTTCAATCCATACAAACTCTGTTTCAGTTTACAGACCATTTTCTCTTTGCCTTTAGCAACAAAACCCTCAGGCTGTTGCATATGTATGTCCTCATACAGATCACCATGTAAAAATGCAGTCTTTACATCCATTTGTATGAGCTCCATATCCTTAGTTGCAACCAAGCCCAAAATGGTTCTCAAGGTAGTCATCTTGACTATAGGAGAGAAGATCTCATCAAAGTCAATTCCATGTTCCTACTTGTACCCCTTTGCAACCAATCTTGCTCTGTACTTTGATGAGGAACCAAAAATGACCTTCATCTTGTAAACCCACTTGCATGGAAGAGTTTTCTGCCCTTTAGACAATTGCACCAAGTCCTAAGTACCATTCTTATCAAGTAATTCCATTTTTGACAGCATGGCCTTCAACCACTTCTTGTTGTCCGGTCTAGTCATTGCTTCCATGACATACTCTGCAGCATGTTGCGCACCAGGAACAAACCTATTAAGTGGTCTCGATGATCGAGTCAACCTAGGGAGTGAAGGCTCAGCATTTGCTAGTTGCTAGGCTTGCAAATCTACATTTACATATTGCTATCCTAAAATGTGAGCATGTAATTTTGCATATACAGGTTGTTGTCCTGAAATTCTAGCATGTTGTCCTGACAGTTCAGACTATCCTAACTGCATGTTTTCAGGCTGAAACTGTGGTATATCCTGGGCAATACCTTGCTGGTCATTTCCAACACCATTTCCTGCATTTTTAGGAGTATTTACAAGAGGTATATGCTGATTTCCACTGGACACAAATGATTGTCTAAAAGATACATTCTCCCTGAAAACAACCCTCTTGACTTCCTCAATCTTCTCAGGCTACTTATGCATGCGATCTTCACTGATGATGAAACCATTATTGCGTACTATCTTTCGTTTCTCAGGATCCCAAAGTCTATACCCCATCTTACCCTCATCACCGTATCCTAGGAATATGCATTTACAGGACTTTGGTTCTAGTTTGTTGTGTTCTTCTTTTGGTATGTACATAAAAGCTCCGCAGCCGAACACTCATAAATGAGCATAAGAAGGTGGCTTGTTAATCAGAGGAACAGTTTTCATAACAGCCTCTGCCCAAAATCCATGGGGTAATGTAGCATGAGACAGCATCGTATGGACCTTATCTTGTATGGTCCGATTCATGTGCTTTGCAACTCCATTTTGGGGTGGATTATGAGGGGTAGTGAGCTCCCTCTTATCCCCTTTCTATCACAAAATGCCTAAAAGGCTTTGGATACATACTCCCCACCGTTGTCAAAGTGAAGACACTTAAGTGTCTTATCAATTTGATTCTTAACCAATGCCAAGAATTTTTAAAACTTGTCAAGCACTTTGTCCTTGCTACGAATAGGGTAAACCCATACCTTCTGAATAGCATCATCGACAAATGTGACAAATTGTTTCATGACATACATCAGAATATACTAACTCTAGAGGCAAAGATTTCAATGAAAGAGACTTTTTATGAGATTTCTACGCATACTTCTTTACCATAAACACAATGATCACAATGCTCAAAATCAGCATAACGAAGACAAGGCAAGTAACCCAAAGGAGAAAGTACTTTCATTCTTGTTTGACTCATGTGTCTCAACCGACCATGCCCCCATAAAGCTGCTACTAAGACATCCCAAACCTAGAAACAAATTAAGGTAGCTATCCTCGACATACCAAATCCATAGAATGGATGAATTGTTTAGCTTAAGGCAATAAGGCCTAACCATGGAGGGGTACTACTCCCATTTTGTTTCACTGAAAGGGAGCGACAAATCGAAGGTTGGACTCAAGAGCTATGGAGGGAGAGCAAGAGCAAGAAAGGGAGAAACTAGAAATGAGAACTCCAACAATCATAATGTGTGACCGGGCCTTCCTTTATTCAAACTGTCACTAAAAGAATAAAGAATAAAGAATAAAGTGACGGTGATGGGCGCTCGCCACTTGCAGTGTGCAGTGGCGGTGACTGTCAGTGTAGTAATACACGGGCGGCTAGGCAGAGGTGCCTTTACCCCCAACAAAGCCAAGGCAAGACACAGTGCCAATGACATAAGTCCAAGACAATATATCAATAGTACATCCCAAACATGTAGGCAGTAAAGCATCCGTATGTAGCATTCGTAAGCATGTAAGACATCAAATACATCCCAATCCAAACTCTGACAAGCTAAGTAATATCCAAGACTACTCTAAATAATCCAAAATGCATCCAAGGTGGAGCTTCAATGAGCACTCAAGATCAATGTATGCATAGGGTAATCAACCGTGACATGAGCATCAAGCCGTAGGCAACGGGTATGCATAAACCCAAGAAGCATCACTATCAAATCATATACCAATGTCAATAAGTGCAAGCTGAAATAAGCTCAAGCTTCCAAAAGCATCCGGATTCAATGACAAGCTCAAAGTCGTCCCTCGATGATCAATACATCATAGCATAACCCAAGACATATATCTGGAACCAATAGGCATATGTCAAAGCATGAAAGATAGCTTCAGCCCAAGAGTATTCAGCATGCATTTACTGTTATAAACTATGTATTTCCAGCCCCAAAATCATGCCAAAATCATAGCATTACATGTAGCTTCAATCCCCCAATCAATTGGGATGCAATAGGCATCAAACCAGTTATGTAGTCATGCCCAAACAAGCATAGGCATACAAATACATACTGTCTCAGACCTGAAATCTGTTGCAAAAGATTCTGTCATCAGAATTTGGCAAATCCGACACCACCATCGTGTTCGGAGCTTGCCAAAACCCCAACTTAGACTCTTACCTTGCTTGAATCGGGTTCCGAATGCCCAAGATATGACAAAAATAGTGATTTTTAGGCCAGATTTTGAAACACGTGCAAAAAAAAAACGTGAACTAGCTGGGGGAGTCTGTTGTCCCATGTGTCAACAATGGGGCCCAAAGGGGTACAAATGAGGGCCAAAGAAGGCCTACACCAAGCCTCAGTAAGCCTTGATAGGTTGGAAGCAAGATCCAGGTGAAGGAAGCTCCAAGAGGTGTGAGTTATGGCTGCCCACAACTTGTTTACAACCTGTGAGACCTGAGAACTGAAGTAAACCCTGAAGAAAATGATAAAATACCTCTGATTTAATGCCCTGAAGGTACCCAACAATGCCGCGAAGGTGGGAAGCCGAGGAGTGACGGGAGCTCGAAGGAGTCGGATATGGCTGCCGGGAAGGAGACCCAATGCAAGTAGGGAGTCGATGGGATGCTGAGAATGCCACGAACCAAGCTCAAGAGTCTAAAGCAAAGCTCTGATGCCAGTTGAAAGGGAGCAACGGATCGAAGGTTGGACTCGAGAGCTATGGCGGGAGAGCAAGAGCAAGAAAGGGAGAGATTAGAAATGGGAACTCCAACAGTCACAATGTGTGACCGGGCCTTCCTTTATTCAAACTGTCACTAAAAGTATAAAGAATAAAGTGATGGTGACGAGCGCCCGCCACTTGCAGTGTGCAATGGCGGTGACTGTCAGTGTAGTAATACACGGGCGGTTAGGCCGAGGCACCTTTACCCCCAATATTCACTTCTAAAGTATGCCCCAAAAATGACAATGACACAACAAGTAGCTCACTTCTTCCAAGGCTTAAATCCACCCCTAAATGGGCAACTAAAGGCTATGAAATCCTCCAACATTGAAGATGTGCTACTACAAGCTCGTGGAATTCCTTCCTAAAAGAAATTTTGGGGCTACCCCTTACTTCTCAAACTGTGGATTTTCCTATCCAAAGAGCAACTAAAGGCTATGAAATCCTCCAACATTAAAGATGTGCTACTATAAGCTCATGGACTTCCTTCCTAAAAGAAATTTTGGGGCTACCCCTTACTTCTCAAACCGTGGATTTTCCTATCCAAAGAGCAATGTCAATCTCCATATGGAAAATCAAAATTGGGTCACCTCAATCTTTAATAATGGCCCCAATGGCTAGCCCAACAACTCTCACCCTATAAATCCCAATCAAGTGCCCTAATCCCATTGCTTTAGATGCAACCAACCATGCTACTTTAAAGCCCAATGCCCCATTCAAACCAACAATGTTAACCCTCCTTGTAACCCTCTAACCAATGAAAATTTTAGTAATCAGGGGACAGATGACCATGCTCGTTTTCTTATAGGACAAGAAGAAAAAGAGGACCATGCCCTCAACGAGGAATTAGAGAGAGACATTATCAATGCAACCATCAATAATCCATAAGTCAAATGTCAATTCACTATCCTCCAAGTGCCTGTAGAGCACCAAGGTAAACCTTACTCAATTATCATTTATTATGTTGCTAGTCATTCATATATGTCTCCTAAGTGTAATAAGAAATTATGATTGGAACCTAAATCCCCTAGAAAACTTGTAGTTAAACTACCAAACATTAAGGAAAACTTAAATCAAACTAGCCTCGATAATGCTTACAAAGGAGAATGAGCCTTTCAAGTATGGGGTGGAATGTCATGGATGAGAATTCATGTCAAGTGCGTGCCTTGCTTACTATCCCAATCGATATATACACATCATTTATGCATCCCATCAACTCCAATCTTTGGTAACACCATCCACAATTTGTTTTAACTACATATTTTTCAAGCACTGAATATTCACATGGCCTTATGCCAAATTTCAATGTCAATCACAACATGTGAACCTTTTTGTAAACAAAGCATCATCCATTTTAAATAGACCTACATCAAGAGTAAATAATCTGCCAACATGCTTACCTTTTGTAATCAACCTGTAAACCATTTTTAGGACCTCTATATAACAACCATCAAATGTGAACCAAACCTGCAATCCATGTTCCACCATCTAACCAATAGAAACATATATGTAGCACATCACTCAAATGCTTTGTTTTACCATCTTGCATACTCAATGAGAACCCTGTGGATAGTGGTTGGATCCTAACTTGTATGTTAAATGTATTCAATGTAATTGGATGGCAAAAAGGTACCCTTTGTGTGTTTAAACTTTGGGTTAGATAGAGTATTTAAGTTGATACCAACTTGAGACACACCACATCGGGTTGTAAGATGTGAGAGTTATTACCCCTATTTTGGGGCCTTGGAAACATCCCTTGGCTAAGAGGTCTCAAGGATGTCAACAACCCCCCCATAAGGGTCCAAGGGAAATGTGCTTAACTCAATAGTAAATGAAATATTCCCCTAGAATATTGCCTAAGGGACTAGGGAAGGTTTATAACATGATCAAACAAGCTTATCAAACTAATTTCCCAGGCTATGAAAGAAAGATACCTCCAAAGCCATCATCCTCTATCTTTCAGACCCAATGAGAGTTCTTCCAACTAGCCTTAAACTCTTCATCTATCATCTATCTAGATTGCCATCATCCTCTATCTTTCAGACCCAATGAGAGTTCTTCCAACTAGCCTTAAACTCTTCGTCTATCATCTATCTAGATTGCCACCCAATGAAAGAAAGATACCTCCAAAGCCATCATCCTCTATCTTTCAGACCCAATGAGAGTTCTTCCAACTAGCCTTAAACTCTTGTCTATCATCTATCTAGATTTCCACCTAAGCTTCAAAGTAGAAGCACATGAGTGGACGGAGCTATCTTTATATTAGTTGGTTTGGAATTAAAGAAGTTTTTGTTCTTCTCATATTTTCTATGTATTCTCTACTTCTTGCTTAGATTATATTTGCTACACCATGTAATTTTTGTACTTTTCACATGACACATACCTATCTTTTGTTTTTTGAGTAAGTTATGCTACCACATCACTTTGTGACATGTAGTAAAAACTTTTATATTCCCTTTACATAGTTCCTTGAATGTTCATAGTCACATGACATAAAGGCAAATCAATCAAGGTAAGAATGACTCTCATGTTTATAAGTTTCCTTTACAAGATCTTCACAAGTTAGCAACCCCTTTACCATGGGCAAGATCTTCACAAGTTAGCAACCCCTTTACCATGGTTGCCCTTGCCTCTTCCTATAATATGAGGTCTACTATCCCCAAATAACCCCTAATTGGGAATATGTATAGTCATGTGTCTTCCCTAAATAGAGTGGGGATTTATTAGCTCAAAACCCTCAAAGCTCCTCATTATGTGTCTCGAAAATTGAACATCATCACATTGGCCTATTATTTTTACCACTTATCCCTTTATGTGAGACACCAAGTATCTTATCTATGTCTTTACCCAGGGGGGACCTCAAGGGGTTCATTATATGTATATTCTATATATCACGTGTGTTTAAGGCCTATTAATAAATACCCTTGTCTGTGAATCTTTTCTAAAATGTAAACATACCCCTTTTATATACAACCTCTCCAATAACCCCTTTATATGGCATCCTTCTTGTTGACCCCAGCTCGAGAGATGAAAGAAAAAGAAGTAAAATATAGAGGAAATGGAAGAAGCAGGACGGAGAACCAGCAAAGGCACAAGGATGGCCTCTAAAATCAAGCTAAAGGTAAAAGTGCATTTTTTTGTGAAAGGTGCCCCAATTTTTTTGAAAAAGAGCGCAAGCTCCCTCCTATGCAAATATTAAAAGGGTAGGCAAGCATAAACTAAAGAAATAGGAGAATGGAATGGGAAAAAGGACCTTGCCACAATGGTCGGTCATGTAAAAAAGGGGATGGGTGCCCATGGGATTTTAGGACATGTATATGAAGTTCAAAAAGTGAATGAGAGCTCATTCTTTGGTGTGTGGCAAAGTGAACTCTTCTTCTTCTCTCCTCTTCTCTTGCTTGCTTGCTTGTGAGTGCTTGAGGGAGGGAGTGTGAGTGAGTGAGGGAGTGAGTGTGTGAGGGTGAGGGATCTTGGAGGTGAAGCCCTCCACCATCTCCTCTCTTCTTCTTCTCTTCTCTTCTCTCGTCTCGCATGTGGCTATGGAGGATGGAGCTTGGAGAAAGAGGTTTGAGGATGCTTGAGCTTGCATCACGAATCGTGGAGCTATCGGAGTGCTTGAGAGAGGAAGTAACTCAATCGGGCATCAAGGTAAGCTCACTACTCTCTAGAGAGGGATAATGCATCGGCTATGTGAGAGGTAGCCATTAAGGCTCGCTTGAAACAATTGAACAAATAAGCTTTCTGTGGGTCTTGGTGGTTGAGCGTGAGCTCCCAACATTTTGGTTCCGTTGCTGGAACCAACGGATTCAAGCTTGAGTGACTGCACACTTCAAATCAAGCATCAAAGTAAGGGTTTCATCCTCAAACCGGAGCTTGCGATAAGTAGAAAGTTTAGGGTTTTTAATCTTCACAAACAAGTATTTTGGTTATTTTGATGGTTGGATGAATAGGAGAGTAGGAGAAATCATTTTAGTACTTTGCTTTTGATTCTTGTTGCATTTAGAGTAGGTTAAGGTTAAGAGATCGATTGGAAAAGCATAGGGTTTATTGCTGTAAAAGATGCTCGAATAGGGCACAAATCAAGAAAAACGGGAAGAAATAGTGCTCAAGGGGATAAGGTCAACAAGTAAGGGAGTGGGAGTGGCAAGAACTTTGATGGGAAGGGGTTTAATCGCCAAGATGCCAAAGGAGAGCTCATTTGAAACCCTAGTTGTGAGGGAGAGAGAGAGAGAACTCCATTGCGTGGATCCACTTCAATCTTGCCATCGACAAGTTTGTTGCCCACTACAGGTATGCCCACACCTTCTCCTTCATGCATGGATAGGATCTGGAAGTGCTTGGCAAGTGTGAAGCTTAGAATCACTCGGCACGATGAATTTTTTGTCATTTTTGAAAAAACGCCCACATTTGGCCCATACGAGCTCCTCAGCCTTAGGCCGAGTCCTAGAATCAACCCCCCTCAGCCCACTTATCCTCAGTCGTTAGGCCCGTCAGAGTCATCTTGGTACATTCAAACGACATGTAGTCACTCGGCCCATCCAGACTTGGCTCATCCAAGTCATCCACTCAGCCATTCGGCCCATTCGAACCTCATATTCAAGCACCACACCCACTCGGCCCTCGACCACTCGGACCACCTCAATTCAGCCCAATTTCACTTGGCCCCTACCATTCGACCCATCCAAGTCATTCACTCGGCCCCTTCAATTTGAACCTATTGGGCCAATTTTGAATTTTCCAAACTTTTTAGATCTTGGACCAAACACACCTAAAAGCTGGTCGCACAAACCCAAAGACCATACTGACACTTGAAACGCCTTTCTGGCACAAGGAATAGAAGAATCAGCGAGATGTAGATGTAGAGGCAATACTAGTCGAACCATCTAGCGATCCATCCTATTACTGACATCAAGCAGAGTCATAGCCCCAAATGAGTCTTGACTGAGCAGAAGGCATAGCGGGAAACCCCATAAACTGGTGAGGACAACCAGAAACTGAGCATACAAGCCTAATAGGCTAAACCCATAAACTAGAATGCAAGAGCCATTTGGACACTTTGTTTTCTCACTCACTTCGATTTCCTGCACTTGAAACACACTTAAGAAAAGCTAAAAGCTTAATTGTGCACAGTGCACAGAAAAGAATGTGCACACACACACACATAGAGTGAGGGTAAGTTGAGGACTGTTTGTAATTAACAAGGAACTCACTCAAACATAAAAACTTAAAGAAACCCACCAGTAAGAGAATATCCCAAGACATACATGGGCGATTGAATCCCCAAAGGTAGGACCAAGCTAAGAACACGATGGGAAAGCCTAACGCAGCACAAGGACCATACCATCGGGGAGGTGGATCTACCCAACCTCATCAACCTAATCAACAACTTGGTAAAACAAGAACTCTTAGGCATGGAAGAGGGCAGCTCGAGCTGTAGAAGGAAGGAAGAACTCGACCTAGGAGACTTTCTTGAGGCGAATCTAGCAAGATGGTGAGTAAATATGACACTCAAACCCTGTTGGAACACCATGACAGATCTGCGAAGGACATCATAGCAAATCTTGAGGAGGAGAGGAAGCTAGCACGTAAGGCTCTGCAAGGTATAGTCACATACAATCAGGATCAACAAACTAGAAGCTTACGCCAGAGCATGGAAGTGCAAGAAATCCAAAGAGTGCTAGCCCTAGCAAGTAGAAAATCAGACAAAGAGCAAGAGAGCGCTAGAAGGAGACCTTATGCTAAGCGAGCTTCTGACGAAGCGGCTACTAGATAACACGGCAACAAAGCAGAGTGCCGCAGTGTTAGCAACATCACTACTGGTAGGGTTAGGAGTCAACCCATGCTCTAAGAGCCAATCAAAAATTCCCGTGGTAGCGAAGTAGCTAGATAAATAGCAAGCAAATGACAAATCATACAGCTTTGTGGAGTAGTTCGAGCAGGTTTGCGAGGCCAATAGCCTCACTAATCCCACTCAACACTCGCAAGCTTTTGGTCTGTGCTCAGGTGATAAGGGTCGCAAACCTGATACACGAGTCTGGATGCTGCAAAGTGTGCCATGTTCAATGGTCTGAAAAATCTCTTCATTAAGAGATTTTTTGAACCTGGATACTCCGATAACCTGCTAGTGCGACTTATGAACATCAAGCAAAAAAAGAAAGAGGATATCCGAGATTATGTGACCCATGTGAGGAGCCTCTTCAAGAGAATCCCTATGGGCGAGAGACCAACCAAAAGAGCGGTGTCAACGGTATTCATTAATAGAATACAAAGTGAAAAGATCTACAAAGCCTTGGCTGGTATCTCGAGCTTGCAAAGAGACATATTAACAAGGGTCTTTGAAGAAGCTATTAAAGTGGATGACCAGCTCAAGGAGAGAAGATCCAAGAGCTTGACTCGAGAAGAGTCCATTGCTAGGAATTCCGAGAGGGCCTTAATGCTGAGTTAGAGACCATGCCCCAGCGCTCAGGATAGGGCACTTATTCAGGACAAGAGCTAGCAGACATTAAGATGGACATAGCCAAACTGTAGGAGATTATGAGACGACCAATGTGCCCACACGTCCAATGCATGCATTGTGATAGAAACCACCTACCAGCCACGTGTCAAGACCCTAGGTCACGAACTTGTGCTAATTGTGGTAGGTTCGGTTATGACGATATGCATTGTCGACTACCCCAGAGACTCCCATACTCGTAGCTTTACAATCAACCCTACCTTGTGAATAGACCACCGAACTTCTTTGGAAAGGGAGCCCCATTGGCCCTCCTAGCACCTAATGACGCTAAGTTGACCATCCCTAGGATGGTGATAAACCCTACAGGTATCCCTAGACCACTTGGACCCTACGTAACCCATCCACCGAGTGATACTCTAGTCCACTATGTGGAGGAGCCAAACAACGATGAGCCTTATGTAAACCCTTATGTATCGTATGATGAAGATGCAATGCAATCCTTATGGACTACCGACCAGTATCGGTGATGGCGTTAGGTAGAGGGAGAGATAGAGGCCTAGGAGGGTAGACACAAGAGTCAATTGTGTATTGGACTTGCGGTCACCCAAGACACATTTCTTTGTGCTGCCCCAAGAGGGAGAAAGCTAATAGAGACAAGGCTGACCTAAGATGCATTGAGTGTGGAATCACTCATATCTTTGTCAATTGCCCTAGATAGAAACCATCCTCTAGTTCAGCAAACAAGCTATCGATTCCATTGGGGTTTTGAGATGCTCGATGGGGAGGCCACACCTATCCCATTGCATGTCATGACCTGCACACAGACAAAGCAGACCGTCATATCATTATCAAGGCCGAGTAACCTCAACACAACCTCAATTGGAAGGAAGAGTCAAAGAGATAGAGGAATAAAATACTAGATGCTAAGGTCATGCTCAAAACTGAAAGTGTCACGACACTACCTACTGGACAGAAAGTCACTAATGCAGAGGTAGAAGTGTCTGCTTCGAAGACGACTACGATGGAAAGTGCTAGGGTCAGGGAGTACCCCAACCCAAAGCATCAGCTCAAAGCCATCGAGAAGGTGAAGGAGTGGATGAAAGAAGCCCAAGAGCACCTCAAAGACGCTGAGCCCATACTGGAAGACGAGATCAATGATCTCTCAAGCATAAGCACACTAGCCCCACCCCCACGGCTAAAATCAAGGGATGTGATTGCACCACAAGCAGTCTTGCTTAGTCAAAGTCTAAATGCTATGGCCCAGCAAATTAGCCAAGGCCATTGGTTAAACTCTGTAAGGTCATGAGAGAGGCAAGTAGCTAGCAACCTTCTTAATACACTAGTGACCACCCCTGTGACTCTAAGCTTAGGAGACCTGCTTAGGCAGCATCCAATGCTATGGGAAGAGCTGAAACTCTGTGGGGTAAGGAGAGAGGCAAGTAGCTAGCAACCTTCTTAATACATTGGTGACCACCCCTGTAACTCTAAGCTTAGGAGACCTACATAGACAGCATTCAATGCTATGGGAAGAGCTGAAACAATGGGTTGAAGAATCAAATAATGAGCTACCACAGACTTGCACAAGCACGATGCAAAAACACAAATATCTAGCCTAACACTTCACTTCGTACCTAAGTCCTTGCACATGAATGCCTTTTGGGAAGGTGCGGAGATGCATGCACTCCTGCTAATCTTAACTCTTAGATATGTCACAAGAAAGGGAATCATAGACATGGGAGCAGGAGTTATTATGCTAATCCATGTGGTGCTCCAAACTTGGGATAACCCGCCGGTCAAGGGTACTAGGTTCAACATCACAATGGCTAATGGAATGAAGGTAAAACCATTCGACATGTTAAAGAATTGGCCAGTAAAGATCGCACGATTCCAATTCACTATTGACTTTATAGTCATGAAGGGAGAGGACTATGACATCCTGTTAGGCCGGCCCTGGATGCGCAACGTGAGAGTCATAGAAGACTGGGGCAATGGTCTCATATTCTTAGGCAATCAAACGGATGTTGTAAGAGTAGAGATGGAAACTCAGAAGACTACACCGGTTGACCTAGATGCCATCTTCACCATGCTGAAGGGTGACGCTCAAATTAGGAAATACTAGGGGGCCTTAACCAAGTATATCCCATGCCCTAAGGATAAGCGAGATTGGATGCATGTTCTTGCTACCATCAGCCTGCCATTCTTGGACAATATGAGGAGTACGAACAAGCCATCAAGACAATTGGCAAGCCCAAGGACACACCCTTAGGTACCAATCTCCATGATGGTTGGAAGCCTACACGGAAGACCCAACCATGTTACATTCCAAGTCCCGAACAATAGACGAGGGCTCCTTGAGATCCTAGGATATCTGACTGACAAGTTGGCTAGCAATCCAACAACGAATCTCAAGCCATTCCACGATCTCTAGGACGAGCCTGAATGGCAATCGTCTAAGGTGCATGATTTAAACTTGAGGTACAATTGGGCTTTAGTCCCCAACCAACTAGAAGAGACATATCAGGACTTGGAAAATGGGGAGTAATCGAACAAAGACATCTCTGATGATGAATATGAAGACTACTACTCCTTCAATGATGAGAGTGAAGGGGGAATAGATACTATAGAATACGACACTAGGGGTCATGTAATCGAACAAATACGAGTTGACTCAAAACCACACAAACAGGACGCCTTTAGGGAAGGGAGAGGAGTCATGCACATGGACTGTGATCAAACCTAGTTGGAGCACATAGGCACAATTGACTATGAGCAAGCAGGCCTAACCCAACCAAACGACACGCCACTGCTAAGATTGGACTCACCTTCCAAGCTACAACCACTAGGAGAAACTCCCTCTTCTAGCAAAGATATAGAGTTTGATTTTGAGTCGGAAGTCGGTTCAGAAAGTGATCCTGAGATACCTCAAGCTCCCAAGACTAGACGCACCAAGGGGGACCTACCTGTCTACCTAAGATGCCGACGGTTAAGGGAGGAATGATGGAAGCTGCCTAAGGAAATGCAAATAGAAGAGCAGTGAAAACCACAAGACCTACCAAAGTGATTCATGAAATTCAAAAAATGAGATAGGGTAGTGATATTGCTGGGAGCCAAACGATAGAGGCAAGCAAGTGAACCAATCAAAGGACCTTCCAAGGTCAAGGAGGTCAATTTAGCAAGAGAAGGGGAGACACCCCGGCCTGTCCTTATAGCCAACGACTTGACTAAGAAAGAGGAAACAAGTCTTACTACTCTCTTATGAGAGTATATAGACATCCTTGCTTGGTCACTAGAGGAGCCGGATTGGGTTTCGCCCATAGTCATGGTATTAAAGAAAAATGGAAAGATTAGAGTGTGTGTCAATTAAAGAAGGTAAATGTGGCTATAAAGAGAGATAACTATCCATTGTCATGCACCGAGCACATGCTCGAGAGGGTGGCTGCAAAGAGGCCTACAGTTTTTTGGATGGCTTCTCTAGATACAATCAGGTGCAAGTGCATCCTAATGACAGGCATAAGACCGCATTCGTCGCTGAATGGGGCATCTTTGCCCACATAGTCATGCCTTTTGGGTTGACTAACACGCCAGCTACCTTCCAATGATTGATGTGCACGATATTCAAAGACATTCTTAGGAAGGAGTTGGATGACTTGTGTGTTCACTCTACTTGGAGAGAACAATTAGACAGACTCTGAGCAGTCTTTGAATTATGTCGACTATATCATCTCTCATTGAACCCTTGGAATCCTAGTTTTGGGTGAAGCACGGATGCATCCGAGGACACGTGGTGTCAAAGAATGGCATTGCCACAGATTCCTCAAAGATCAAGTTCATTGTTGATCTTCCATCCCCAACTGATTACAAGGGCATTCAATGCTTTCTTAGGTCATACACGGTATCATCGCGGCGGTTTGTGTTGAACTATGCATTGATTGCTAGACCTCTATACAAATTGTTTATCATATTCAAATGGACCGAGGAATGCCAATGTGTATATGAGGAACTAAAAAAGGTTCTGAAAATGGCATTAATTCTACGAGCCCCAAACACTCATGTTCCATGTGCACATTGACGCTTTGAAATTCGTTGTAGGGGTTATGTTGTGTCAATCTAGTGAACACAACCTGGACTACCCAGTGAGATTTGCTAGTAAACAACTTAATGAGACCGAAATAAATTACTCAACAACTGAGAGAGAGGGTTTGGCCATGGTGTTTGCCATCAAGAAATTTTGGCATTATCTTTTGGCTATGCCTTTTATCTTCTTTGTTGACCACCAAGCCTTGATGTATCTGGTTAATAAACCTTACACTACAGAACACATTGCTTGATGGTTACTTCTGCTCTTGGAATTTGACTTCTCCATGGTGGTACGTAAAGAGAAGCAACACTACATGGCTGACCATATGTCTCTCATCCCCACAAGAGAATCCGCCGAGCAAGGCATTGTAGACAAACTGCCAGATGCACATCTAATCAATCTATCCAACGAAAGGGATTTGTTTAGGGCCGACATTACACAGTATTGGGCAGATGACATAGTCCAAGTACTTGAGTACAGACTACCTGAACGACCAATAGAAAAGGCCCAACTTAGGCAGTTCATCCTAAATATCCAACCCTATCAACTGATAGCAAGCCAACTCTACAAGTTGGGGCAAGACGGGTTGCTGCACCGATGTGTGTATGAGCATGAAACGCATGATGTACTCACAAAGACACATGGTGGAATTACAGAAGGACACTTCAATGGAGACACAACAACCCACAAGGTGTTGTAGTCCCAGCTATGGTGGCCCACTCTCTTTCGATATGCAACACGATTCGTAAAACATTGTGATGAGTGCCAATAGACTAAGGTCCCCATTCATAAGGATCACATGGAGCTGACCCCAATCATTGCACGACAACCCTTCGAGAAATGGAAAATTGACTTCATCAAACCATTAGTCCTGCCGCACAGTATTCACAATCTAAATACATCATTGTCACCAATTATCTAATGAAATGGGCAAAAGCACGTGCTACGAGAAGAAACAACGCTCGAACTACTGCCAAGTTCTTATGGGAGCAAGTGATCTCTCGATTCGATTGCCCCATCAAACTTGTTAGTGACTAAGGCACACACTTCATCAATGAAGTGATAACTCATCTCTTGTCCACCTTCCTAATCATCCATCGAAAGTCTTTGCCTTATTACCCTCAAGAAAATGTCCAAGTTGAATCCACAAATAAAATATTGGTAAATGTCCTGACCAAGGTAGTCTCTGATTTGCGGAGCGACTAGGATAACAAGTTGATGGCGGTCTTGTGGGCCTAACGCATGGCTTATAGAATGGATATGAGGGTCAAACTCCCTTTAGGCAATTCTACCTTAGAGTTCCTCATTCCTAGCCTGAGGATAGCCTTTCAAGAGAGATGGGATGAGAAGAAGGCATGGACAGAACACGTGGTTGAGCTCAAATGCTTATCGAAAACTCGGCTTCTAGCCACCCATGCGCTAATATGCGAGAAGGCAAGATGCAAAAGCTAGTTTGACAAGCATGTCAAGCAGCAAAACTTTGAACAAGGAAACTTGGTACTATTGTTTTCAGTCAAGGGACATAAACAGAAAATGAAGTTTCAAGGGCTAGGTCCTCTCAAATATCAAACCATCAGCCAAAACTGGAAACGTAGAACTCAAAACCCTAGAATGTGAGGGCATAGGCTTCTTCAATGGCAGTCGCATAAAGAAGTACTTCCCTCCCACACACCCACTGCATGAGCCTCCATTGCTAGCATCCCCTATCAAAGTATGAGTAGCCACTATCATCGAGATAGACGATGAGGATGAGGACACTATAGAACTAACTTACCTAAGCATAACGGTTACTACCAAGCACACATGCACCATCAATGCATTGATCGATGAGGGAGCTCACGTTAATGTCTTAACTCATGATCATTGGACCCAAATTGGCAAACTGCAGTTACAACCCACTAACGCTAAGCTCGGCCCATATGGGAGCCTATCATATGCACTCTTGGGAAAGTGCAAGGTTGTAGTTTCTATCGAGTCTGAAAGCATGCCAATGATCTTCTATGTGTTGCCTAATACTAAAGATGCAAGCACATAGCCATTGTTAGAACGAACCTTTAAGAAGCAAGCTCGTTGCAATGTCGACTACAAGTTGCAGCATATCCACTGTGGGAGCTTTCACTCAACCGCCAAGACCCTCGGACCGCTTATTGTTTCAAGCGTTCCAAGCCGAGCACTAATGGCTACCTCTCACATAGCCGACGCGCCATCCATATCTACGGGTGTAGTGAGCTTACCTTGATGCCGTTCGAGTTACCTCCTCTCCCGCACACTCTGGTAGCTCCACGATCCAAGTGCAAGCTTCAAGCAAGCTCCATCCTCAAACTCCACGCTCCAAGCTCCATTGCCGCGAGCAAGACAAGAGAAGAGAAGAGAAGAGAAGAAGAGAGGAGAAGATGGAGAGCTTCTCCTCCTCGGTCCCTCACCCTCACACACTCACTCCCTCACACTCTCACACTCCCTCTCTCAAGCACAAGCTCAAGCAAGCAAGAACAAGAAGAAGAAGAAGAAGAGGAGAGCTATTTTTGGCCACACACAAGAATGAGCTTCTCATTCACTTTTCAACTTTATATACAAAACCCTAAATCCCTTTTGGGCGGTCATCCCCTTTTTCCCTTTTTACATGGCCGGCCATAGCCTAGGCCCTTTTTTCCATTATCCTTCTATCTTCCTAGCTTCCTATCCACCGCCCGTCTACATTTACAAATTGCACAGGTGAGAGCCCGGCACTCTTTTACAAGATTTCAGGGTGCGCCTTCTTATTTTAAAATGCGCCTTTCCCCTTTTGCCTTTGCCTTGGACTTTTAAGGTTGCCCTTGCGCTTTTGGCCTTTTCTCCTTTTCTTTCTTCAGTCGGGCTACCTTTTTTCCGCCTTTGCCCTGCACCTTTTCCACTTCCTTTTGCTTTCTTCGTGTTGGGGGTTAACATTACCCCCCTCCTAGACGAGTGCCAGTCCCATGGCACTTACCCGCGTAGGTAGCAGGCTGTAGCATGCACCGAAGACGTGGGTGACAAGGACGCCTGTGGTTTCCGTAGAGGAGTGTTGGTGGTTGTGTGGCAGAAGGTCCTGGGGGCCTGTTGGTGACCAAGGTGGCTGGTGGAAGGTTGTTGGAGTTGGTGGTAGGGCTATGCTGTGTTGGGGATTGCATTGATGGCCAGTACGAGTGTTGGTTTGTTGGGTATTCTGCACATGACGATTCCTTCCGGGCTAAGGGACAAGCATTCAAAGTTGAGTGTTGATAAGGAGCGATTGGAATTTCGTTGGAGGCTTCAATACCTGCAAGTTGAAAACCTCTCGTGTGATCTCTCCCTAAGGGGTAGTGCTAGTCTTCTTATCGTGCACAAGACATATTTGATTAGTTTGGGAGACAGGTCGAACAGTAAGCAAGCCTAGAGTATTGTCCTGCACTTGAGGATCCAAACTGTGGATATACTTCGGTGCAAATATTATGTGATTGCTCGTGCATACTTAGATATTACATAGTTAGAAGACCGTGGGCTAGTTTCTCATAACAATTCGTGGATGAACCTAAGTTGTCCATGTGGAGGAGGAGTACGCGTGAAGGCATATGAGACATCCTTTGCATTGTGACTGCATGATGTAGCATAATGGAATACAAGGACACCGCACTTTCAATAGTAGCTAGAAACTATTGGACTTGCTTGATGAGTACGGTTTACTTTTCATGGCCAAGCGTGCGGTGCTTATCACCACTGATTGCAATGGTACTAAGGCAGAGTGCAAAAGAAAATTGTGCAAGTGGGTCAGGGTGACAGGTCTAACCCTAGGCGAGACAAGCTCCCCAGGTATGTCCTGCCCTTGATGTGCCCTGAACAATTGTGGGTGATTGTAGGGGGCTAGGGGACTAGGGACGAAGCCGGTCGACCAAGGTCACCAGACGTACCTAATTGAGGACCCCTAGGTGCTGTGCTATGATCATGGGTGCTCTTTATTTTTCCATTCAATTCTTTTTCTTTTATTTTCTTCTTTTCTTTTCTTTTTTTTTTCTTTTTTTTTTTTGATTTTGCCTGAGTACAATCATTACAATATGTTGAGGCTATTAGCCTTTCAATGGGTTGGAAAATGTCAAGCTTCAAAGGCTCAGAAAATGAGTAGTACAATGATGATGGTGCCCTAGCCTCGCTATTAGAGAAGCATTTGGTGAAAGGGGAAGATACACTTGAGATATTGCAACCCTCCTTGCGGCACATGCGATGCTGGTACAATTGAGGTAACGACTGCCATGAGCCAACTATAGAGCCTGACTCAGAAAGGGAGCGTGGCAATGTGGGCGATTGGCAAGGGTGCTTTCGGCAGCGTGGCTTTGTCGCGGCTTGCTATGGGGTTGTGGGTGTTGCGGTGATTGGCATCGAGCATTTTCGCACAGGGACCTGTATTATCCTGCATCCACTTGTCGCTTCATGAGAGCATATGCATTATGTATGCCGCAACTATAATAAACCAGTGCAATGCAAGGAGACATCACTTATTTGAATTCTATGGTGTTGACTAGACATTTATCACCTGCCCTTGATTAGCTTTTTCTTTTGCTAAAGACGTAGCATATATTAAACGCAGATATAATAAGTTCATCCAAGTCAGGAACATGTCAACACTTAACAAGTCGAGAACACTTAACCATTAAAAACCAAAAGTCCTAGCCAGTTATCATTTGATAAGCCCTTTATGCATTAAGGGCTACTCGATTTGTACAAGGCGGGGCGAGTCTGGATGGCCGGGTGATTGGGGCTCTGCTGGTGTGGGGCTCCCGTGGGGGCGAGCAGGGAAGATGTCGGCCGGGATATGAATGGTGTAATCTCGGCTCGCTACCGTCTCTAGAATTTCTTTAAATAATTCATTAAATTCTTCTTTTTCCCGAGCTGCCCTTTGTGCCTTTGAGCGTCTGGGGCCTGAGCAGGAGCTGGGAGTGCGCACCACTAGTGCTGCCACCTGTTGCGCGTTTCGAGTCTCGACTTTCTTGACTCGAGGATTCTTCGGCCTTCGCCCTGGGCAATGTCACTTAGGGCCTCGCTTCTTGGCATACCTCTTGATGGTGGGCACATAGCGCTCCGGTGGAGGGGCGCGTGCCACATGCTCTCGCCTTTTGCGAAGAGCATCTTTGCAAGCCAACTCTTCATGATTCTCCATGCGTTCCGCCAAAAAAGGAAACCTGCCAGACGCACTCCAAGGGTCAGACCTTGATACAAGATACAACTGTTTGTATGAAAGGGATTTTAGTGTGGTTTATCAAGCGCATGTGACAAGAAGGGGAGGGGTGAGGCATGCAGTGTTTTGTCGTAACGGGATGGCCCCCATGATGATGTTCATTTTGCCTCCAGCCATTAGCCAATATTGGCTTTTGCTAAGTTGTGTGGACTGGTTGTCATGGAGTGGGATAGGGGACATCCTCGGAAGGATAGACCAAAAAAGGAAAAAGGTGTATAGAAAGGGGCTGCACTCTGTCTACACCATCAGTGTTGTTGGTCAAGGCTTCCTATGGCGGTAACATGGGTTGCATGCCCTTCACTTGGAGGTCGCAATGGTCACACGGCTTTTAAATGTGTGATGAGAAGAGGACTTGAGGAGGTTAGCCTGTTAGAACCAACTCTTCTCCCTGCGCTTGACTATCATTACTTGTGTGTGTTGATATTGTTTATACAAGGTGACACAAAAATCAGTGTTTATTTATATACATATCTATGAATCCATGTCACATCATGAGGATAAGAACCAAGTGTAGAACTCGGGGTTGTACCGGAGCATGGCACACGCATCTAGTATTCGTGGCAGCTGACTTAATACTGATAGATATTTTGCCACGTCGAGTAGTACGGAACCTTGACCGAGTCTACTGGCAATATGTAACTCCTCTTCGGTGAGAACCTTATCAATCAAAGGGTCCTGTAGCCTAGTCCCAGCCAAGTCCGCACCCCGAATGTCAGTGAGCACTCGAAGGGAAGTTGGTGCCACGTAGGTTGGGTCTCTTTGAGACCGCCATTTGGCCAATCGCTCTTCTGAGACCGTCATGATCTGAGCCCCTAGTTCGGCCATTACAACGCGGCTTTCGCACCAACGCCGCTCAAATTGACTCTAGCCTGCTGACAGTCGCTTTAGTAGCTCTATGTCTACGAGATTCGGTTGATAGAGCACTTCATTGAACGTGACGGTTAAGCGTAGTTCGTCAGCCTCCTCGTCAGGGATGAGTCACATCTGTTCATGCAGGAGCCTGTCGTAGTGCCCGTTAAGATGTTCTTGTTCTTCCCATGATAGAGGAAAGGTCAAGTACTCTCCAAGCTGCTCCTTGGGGATCGTGCCCACGTCGACAAGGACGTAGACACGTACGACCACTTTGAGCTTAGCCTCCAACTCAGTTAAGCATTCTGTGACATTTCTATGTTCAACGAGGGCTTGCTCGGTTGCTATCTCATGCAAAGTTCTAAGAGTTTCCTTAGGCTTTAGCATGGCTGGGGGCTCAGGCCTAGATGAGCAAGATTGGTCAACGCTAGGATTTCTTATGCTCTTGGGGTTCTCACGTTTCTCCTGAGGTTTTGCTACCATTTTGTCATGGTTTTTCTCGGATGTGACTAGTACAGATTTGTCACCCTGTTGTGACAGCGTTGCATCCACTCTTGATTGATCAATGTGAGTTCTATTGTTAGTGGATAGAGTGTTGCAAGCAACTGTTGATGGCAACTATTGCTTTGGTTTGTCAAAGCACATAGGTGTGTCTGAGGTTTCACCACTATTAAGAGAGGCATCAGTGGGTCCATTGGTGGATGGACTCGATGCTTTATTCATCTGCTCTTCGGCGCTCTTCATCTCAATGTTCTTGGGGTCCACAACCACCTGCAACTGTTGATGTTTTCTCTGCTTTCTCCTCTTTTTCTTGGTCAATGAAGGTGCCTCTCTCGACGACTCAGGACCCTGGGCTATATCGACCGTTGATGTGCTTGGTCGGGCCTCAGCATTTCCCTTCTCTAGTGTGTCCTTATGGGACATAGCCGCGGTTTGCTGAATAGCCTTGCCCGGTTGTGAGGACACAACTACCTTCCTTTTCGGAGAGTCAAGCCCTTCAGCCAACTCCCTTGCGTTTAACTCCTCCAGCCTAGGCTTTAGGCACTTTGAAAGTGCTGGAGTTACCGAGGGATTTGGCTGCGACACCTCCACAGGTGAACTTCTAAGGACACGTTCCACATAGGGTATTGTCACGGCCAAGGGCTGTGACTGCTGTGATCCCTGGTTGGAAGTAGTAGCAGCTAGTTTAGTGGGTTGGCTACCCTTGGTGGATTGTGGTGTCAAGTCCCTAGGGTGATCAGAAGTGGTCATGTCTTTTGTTGGCCTTTGAGCACTCATCTGTGTAGATCGAGCATGAGTTGATTTAGTCACATTAGGTTGCTCATGCATATCCTTGAGTCGAGAGCTACAGATGGCATCATGCCCCACCTCTTTGACGTTTGGAAGCTTAGATGGAGATAGAGATTGGAATTGAGCAGTCGCCCTTGAAAACTGTTGTAGTGCTTCTTGCGTCTGTTTGGGAGAAGAGGGCATAGGAGATCTAGGAACCATGATCACAAAAAGTGGATTTAGCCAAATCTCCATGGCTATTATGAATAGACCCTTGAAAACCACATGATGACCATGGATTCTTTGCCTCCAACCATCCTATTAAGGTGTCCCCCCATGTGGGAATAAACTAGCAATTAACATTGCTCAATGTCAAACCATCCCATCATGGGCTTGAACTCAAACCATCTCCAAGACTTGAACCACCAAATTATATCAATGCATGTAGAAAGCCTCTATTAGGGTCCATTATATGCTGTAGATTTATGGTGAGTATCAATAGGTTGTAGCTTTGCCTACTTACAACCATCCCCTCTCTAGCTTGGGGACACTCCACTCCACTACTATAGGACATGGCATCCTTGCTATATAAGAAGGCACTAAAAGATAGGTGTTACACTAGAGGAGATCATGGAATGCCAAAACTCACATAAGCAAACCCAACCGAGCCATGTTATAGAATTCAACTTTCCTCCTTGCTACAAAATCACCACATTCAAGTTGATCAAAGAGGTAAAGGATAGATGGAGCCACCATCTATCAAGATGAAAAATATCATTGGCTTATTGATTTTATAGCTGAATAGAATCAACCATGCCACCAAAGTACTAAATGATCTTCTCTATATCACTCATCACCACTATTAATCAACATGATCATTACCCAAGAATCATGACAACATATCACATTTATATAAACAGAGATGGGGCAAACAAGGCCATCAGAAGTCATCCACCAAGAGAATCAAATGGAGCATACAAAAACCCACCAAGCTCTAAAGATGTTCATAGGAGCACCAAAGAATTTGTTGTGAAGCTCAAAACAAGGTCAAAGAAGACGATTACAGTTTTCAGCCAGTGAACAACACTCTGAACTAGGAGATGAATGAGTGATCTAGTAGAAGATTAAAAACCTAAAAGACATTCTCAAAATATCAATGTTAAGACATGTTGAATAGATCTCAAGCCACTCACATACAAAAGTCATAATGAAAATAGGTTATCAAAGTTTCCATATTTCAATCACAAAAGTCAATCCCAACATACAAGATAGGAAAGATAGTATAGTGAATCTAATGCATGAACACGATAACCAACATGTACAAACCTACTCTAAAGCTAAAATACAATCACAATTACTATTACCCATAAAATGAAATTACCATGTCAGTGAAAGGACATCACATCAAGTAGGTTGCACACATGTGAAAGGGAAAGGCATGATTGCTACAATTGTATGTTGATTTCTCATCAATGATGATTATGCACTTATCACACACATCATGCATTCAAGCATTCCTTTGCATAAAATGAAGCATGACAATTGTTTTCACTTTGGTTGAGTGTGGCCAACATGCAAGGGTGATGAGCTATTCTCATATAGTCGTCTCTAGTAGGGAGAAACTTCACCCAACCAAAAACCTTAAAATGTAGTCTATATGATTATCCAACTAAAGCAATGACATATACCATGAAAATGTAAGGAAGCACAACCTCCTTGGTAATAGACTAGCCCAGCCTATACAAAATATTTATAGTAAGAATAGCAACACAAAATGCCAAAACCAACATTACATGTCATCTAATACTGTGTGAGGATGAGCAATGGAAGCAAAAGAACACAAGTGATGAACATTGAATGAATATTGAATTAGATCACACAAGAAGTGAAGCAATTTAAATGAATGGGCAATGGAATCCCAAAAAAAAAAGGCATAATGTATATTGTATAAACCACACAAACAATACAAGTGATACTAGTCTTATGTGGAAAAGAAATCAATGCATGATTAAGTGGTCATCTAAATAGATGAGACCACAAACAACACTATTTCATGGAGACTGATAGTGAAGAAGCAATTGAGCTTTCAAGCTCACACCAAAGGTCTAGGTTCTTATTAGAATTGACATGTTATTATGTCACTTGATTACTCCTCTAAATTTTACATAGAAAATTCCCATCAATCTCCTATCAACATAAAATCTTCTGTAAAAAAAGATTCCCATAATCAGACAATCGAACGTCCAATTTTGTCCATTCGAATGATTAGATGCATCATAATTGGGCGGTCTAATTTTGGAAAGTGGATCACTCGAACACCATCCAACCCTGGACACGTGGCCCATCCAATTCGGACAATTGGACTCCCAAACCACATGGGAATCAAACACACCAGAATTGTTTACGCACAAAAATTGGACGTGCTAGAATCGAATCATCGTCACTTGGGCGTCTGATTCTATGAATCGGACACTGCCAAATCGTACCAAAGTTTCAACAATAGAAGTTGACAAACCTAGTGCATCCCGAGCAAAGCAGAACACCTCCCCCAACAAACGGGTAGGCTCCAAAATCCTTACATGTGCAATTGACCTTAGAAATTGCAACCGGATGGCTAGACATGATCGTTGACAGTCACGTCAACTTTTAGTCTCTTTTTGAGCTGTAAACTAGCCCCCATACACCATTGAACCTTGATTGAGCAGAGTAGAGTGGCACATACCCTAGAGACCAAAGAGATTGGCCGGTGAGACTGAGTATAGAGCCCTATTCAGTTAAGAACTTAGACCAAAGTGCAAAGCTGCATTTATTATCTTGTGTTCACATCCACATTGTTTTCAACACTTGAAGTGCACTTGGAAAAACCGAGAGCATGACTTCGCACAGTGCACGAAAAAGAGCACCACACACACACTGAGTGGACATAAATTGAGGATTGTCTATAAATTAAAAAAGGAACACACTCAGACCTAATTAATAGAACAAACCCACAAATAGGAGATGACCCTCAAACCTAGATGGGGGATCAAACAATCCTGATTGGTAGGACCAAGTGGCAGACACAACAACGCGGAAGGCCAAATGCATCGAGGGAGCAACACCATTGGGAGCGCAATGCTACCGACTTGATCAATCTCATCGACAATTTAGTGAAGCAAGAGGCCATAGATATGGCTGAGCCCAGTGTAAACCGTGAAAACCAAGACTCGACATGGGAGATTTCTTGGTCAAAATCCAGCGAATGGTGAACCAATATGACGCGTGAACTAGGTTGAATCACCATGGCAGACCATCAGAAGACATCATAATGGACCTTGAGGAGGAAAGAAAGCTGGCACAGAGGAAGGCCTTGTAGAGCATAGTAGTGGCATACAACCAATAGCAACAAACTAGGAGATTGCGATAGGACATTAAAATGCGAGAGGTCCACCCCTAGTGAATAGAAACCGGACACGACCGAACATAGAGAGGGAAAGACCGCTAGAGGAAGACTTAAATGTTGAGCGAGCTTCTCACAAAGTGACTAATAAACAACTCCTCGATAGAGCAAAGCGTGGCATCACTAGCAACATCATTGCTTGCAGGATTAGGAGTTACTAATGGCTCTAAGAGCTAGTCAACAATCCCCCAAGTTGCTAAGCAATTCGACAAAAATCAGCCCGAAAATGACCCATATAGATTTATGGAGCACTTTGAGCAAGTATGCAAGGCAAACAGCCTCACAGACCTTGCTCAATGCGCACAAGATTTTGAACTTTTCCCAGGAGACAAAGGACAATACGTGGTACACTACTTTGGAAAATGCCAAACACAATGACTTCAATACCCTCAAGAGACTCTTCATCAAGAGATTCTCTAAGGTGGGATATTTTGACAACCTCATCATTAGACTGATGAACGTTAATCAGAAGGACGAGGAGGGTATCCAAGACTATGTCACCCACGTGCAAAATCTCTTTAAGAGAATCCTAGCCGTGTAGAGTGACCTAGTGAACAAGTAGTCTCCACTGTGTTCATAAGTGGAATTCAAGGCAAAGAGCTTTACAAAGCCTTGGAAGCAACTCAAATCTACAAAGGGATGTGCTAGCTAGGGTCTTCGAAGAAGCCATATGAGTGGATAATCTACTCAAAGAGAGGAGCTCAAGACCCACAACACGAGACATCATTGCCCCTAGAACCTCAAAAAGAGCTCCGACCACTAGTGAAGAACCCAGTCAAAGCACCCAAGATAAGGGAAAGAATGTCAATCAAAGCCAGGAGTTGGTATACTTGAAGCTAGAGTTGGCTAAGTTGTAATAGATGATGAGAAGACCTACGTGATCAGACATCAATTGCATGTATTGCAACGGAAACCACCTTCCAGCCGAGTGTCAAGACCCTATGTCTCGACCTTGCACTAATTGCAAAAAGAGCTCCGACCACTAGTGAAGGACCTAGTCAAAGCACCCAAGATAAGGGAAAGAATGTCAATCAAAGCCAGGAGTTGGTAGACTTGAAGCTAGAGTTGGCTAAGTTGTAATAGATGATGAGAAGACCTATGTGGTCACACATCAATTGCATGTATTGCAACGGAAACCACCTTCCAGCCGAGTGTCAAGACCCTATGTCCAGACCTTGCGCTAATTGCAAAAGGTTCAACCATGATGCCATGCACCGTAGATTGCCGCTGAGACTCCCATAGTCACAACCTTACAACCAGCCTTACCTAGGGAATAGGCCTCCAAATTTCTTTGAGATGAGCCACATTGGCCCTCCCAGCTCCTAACAATACAAAGCCAATCATCCCTAGGATAGAGAACAATCCCATTTGCATACCTAGGCCGCCTGGACCTTACATAACCCATCCATTGAGCAATGCTCTGGTCCACTACATGTGGAGGAACCAAACAATGAGGAGCCTTATGTAACCCCTACACCTCGTATGATGAAGAGGGCAATCCAATTCTCATGGACCATCGACTAGTGTCGATGATGGCGTTAGGAAAAAAGAGGGAGAGGCAGAGACTCAGGAAAGCAAACCAAAGAGCCGATTTCTAATTGAACTTGTGGTCACCCATGACACATCTCTTCACGCTGCCCCGAGAAGGAGCAAGACAATTGAGATAAGGCTAATCTCAAATGCTCTGAGTGTGGAATCACTCACCTTTTTGCCGATTGCCCTAGGTGGAGACGATCCTCTAGTTTGATAGTGGTATCATCAGTTCCATTGGGGTTGTTTGGCATCGAAACACTCAAGTAGGAAGCCACGCCCATCCCGTTGCATGCTATGACCCACGGTAGACAAAGCAAGCCGGCATATCGTTGCCAGGGACCAGTAACCTAGATGCAACCTCAATCAGAAAGAAAAGTTGTAGGTGAAAAAGGAAGAAAGTCGAAGCAAAGGTCAAGCTGAAAATTGAGATCGCAACGACACTGTCTGTTGAAAAGAAAGTCATGGATGCTAAGGTCGAAACATCCGCTCCAAAGACAGCTGAAAAAGGAAGTGCCAGTGTAGGGGAGTACCCAACCCGAAGCACCAACTCATAGCCATTGAAAAGGTCAAGGAGTGGATGAGAGAAGCCCAGGAACACCTAAAGGATACTAAGCCCATTTTGGAGGATGAGATCAATGATCTCTCTAGCGTAAGCACACCGATCTCTCCCACACCGAGAGATGCATCCGTGCCTCAAATCATGCTGCCTAGGTAGAGCTTGAACGCCATGGGCTAGTAAAGCAGTCAAGTCCAATGGCCAAGAAGCGCAGACTTAGGAGACAAGCAAGCAGCTAGCAATCTTCTCACAAAACTAGTGATGAGCCCTATATCTCTAAACCTAGGAGATCTGCTTAGGCAGCATCTTGATGCTATGGCAAGAGCTAAAGCAATGGGTGGAAGGATCGATGGAGCAAGACCACGATGCCGTAACGCAAATACCAAGCCTAATGTTGCACTCAATAAACAAGTCTTTGCATGTTAATGGTTTTTGGGAAGGCACTGAAATGCATGCAATCCTTTCGGTCCTAGCTCTAGGTGATACCACCAGGAAAGGGATTGTAGACACGGGGTCAAGAGTCAATGTACTTAGCCACACAATACTCCAAGCTTGGGGTAACCCACCTATCAAGGAGCCTATGTTCAATGTCACGCTGGCTAACAAAATGAAAGTGAAGCCATTCAAAGAGCTAAGAAATTGACCATTGATTTTGCGGGAGTCCATTCTCTATGGACTCTATAATCATGAAAGAAGTGGACTACGACATCCTATTAGGCCGACCCTGGATGCGTAATGCACAAGTCATAGAAGACTAGGGTAACGGTCTGAACTTCTTAGGCAATCAAACGGAAATGGTAGGAGTGGAGATGGATACCTGGAAGACTACACCAGTGTACCTAGACACCATCTCAACTATGCTCAAGGGTGATGCTCAGATCATGAAATCTTACGGGCCACACTGACTAGGTATATCCCTTGCCTTGAGGATGAGTGATATTGGATGCATGTGCTAGCCACAATCAATCTGCCATTCTTGGATAATGAGAAATACAAGCAAGTCGCTAAGGCAGTCAGTAAGCCCAAAGACACGCCCTTAGTGCCAATCTACATGATGGCTAGGAGCTCACATGGGCGACCCGCCTTTGTCACGTTTTGCATCCCAAACAACAAACAAGACCTCCACGAGATCTTAGAACCTAATTGACAAATTAGCTAGTAACCCAGCCGCAAATCTTAAACTGCTTAAGGATCTCTTGAATGAACCCAAGTCGCGATGGACCAAAGTGCACGACTTGAACTTGATGTACAATTGGGCCTTAGCCACTACTGACAAGGAACCGCACTTAGGAGATGATAAACAGTTGGATGAGGACAATTCTAATGATGAGTATGAAGACTATTGTTCCTCCAATGACAGCGAAGAAGAGATCGAAACAATAGAGTACAACATGGAGGGGAAAATTTTTGAACAAATAAGGACAAACTCCAAACCAAACAAAAAGAGTATCTTCAAATTAGAGAAAGGAGTCACACAAATGGGCCGCAGTGATCACACCTAGTTGAAGCACATAAGAGTGATTGATTATGACGAAGCAAGTCTTGCCCAACCAAATGTCGCACTAGTACTCATCAAGACGATATCACCAGTGGAGCTACGACCTCTAAGAGAGACTCCCTCTTCTAGGGAAGATAGAGATTTTGATTTTGAGTCGGAAGTGACCTCGAATAGTAATCTTGAGATACCCCGAGATCACCCAAGACTAAACGCACCAGACGAGACCTACCAATCCACCTGAGGCACCAAAGGTTGAAGGAGGAAAAGAGAAAACAACCTAGGAATCTGCAAGCTAAGGAGCAAATGAAGCTGCAAGACCTCTCAAAGTGATTCACGAGATTTAAGAAAGGCGAGAGGGTAGTGGTCTTACTAGGAGCTAAAAGACAGAAGCCGTTGGGCAGGGTATCACAAATGACTTGTCGACAGATGCACACCTATTTAACCTATCCAATGGAAGGGATTTGTTTGGAGCTAACTTGACACCATAATGGTGGGCAAACAACATAGTCCAAGCGCTTGAGCATGGACTACCTGAAAGACCTATCGAGAAGGCTCGACTTAGGCGACTCATCCTTAAAATGCAACGTTGTCAGTTGATAACAGGACAACTCTATAGGTTAGGGCATGATGGCTTGCTATATAGATGTGTATGTGAACATGAGATGCATAATGTACTTGCAAAAGCACACTCGAATTGTAGGAGGACACTTCAATGGAGACATGACAACCCACAAGGTGCTGAAGTCTCAACTGTGGTGGCCTACTCTTTTTCAAGATGCAACACGATTTGTAAAGCACTACAACGAGTACCAACAGACCAAGGTACCAATTTGCAAGGACAAAATGGAGCTAGGCCCAGACAACCATTCAAGAAATGAAAATTTGACTTCATTGGGTCAATTAGTCCTGTGGCACAGTCCTCGCAGGTCAAGTACATCCTCATTGCTATAGGCTATCTCACCAAGTGGGTAGAAGCGCAAGCCACAAGGAAAAATGATGCTTGAACCACTGTTAAATTCCTTTTGGAGCAAGTGATCTCACACTTCAATTGCCCCATATTGAACTAGTCAGTGATCAAAGCATGCACTTCATTAATGAAGGGATCACTCACCTCCTATTGAAATTTCTAATCATCCATCGAAAATCCTTACCCTACTACCCTCAAGCAAATGGCCAGGTTGAGTCTACTAATAAGATCCTAGTGAACGTTATGACCGAAGTGGTCTCTACCCACACGGTGACTGGGACAACAAACTGATGGCAACCTTGTGGGCCTACTGAACAACCTATAAAATAACGATAGGATAGACTCCATTCAAGTTAACCAATGGGAGTGAAGCCATTCTACCTGTAGAGTTCATTGTCCCGATCTTGAGAATAGCCACCGAAGAGAGATGGGACAGAAAGGAGGCATGGATTGACCGTGTGATCAAAACTAGAACGCTTATTAGGGACCCACTTCTAGCCAGCCATGCGCTAATTTGCAAAAAGGCACATTGCAAGAGTTGGTTTGACAAGCACACCAAGTAATGAGAATTCGAATAGGGTGACTTAGTGTTGTTATACTCAATAAAAGGTCACAAATAGAAAATGAATTTCAAGGGATTAGGACCTTTTCGACTTCGCACTATCACCTGAACTAGCAATGTAGAGCTCAGGACCCTAGATGGAGAGGGCATAGACTTCTTTCAATGGGAGCTGCATAAAGAAATGCTACCCTCCCACACATCCACTAAACGAGCCTCCCATATTAGAGCCCCTTGTGAAAGTCCAAGTCACCACAATAATGGAAATTGAGGAGGAAGATGAGAAGGCAGTAGCACCCACTTACTTACACATAATGGTCACTGCTTGACAAGCACATACCTTTGACACATTGATCGATGAGGGAGCTAATTTCCATATCTTAACTCATGATCATATGACTCAAATTGGTAGCTCACAACTACAACCTACTAACACCAAACTCATCCCATTTGGGGTTCAATCATATACCCTTCTAGGAAGGTACAAAGTAGCATCCTCTCTATCAAGTCTAAAAGCATATCCATAATCATTTATGTGTTGTTGAACACAAAAGATGTTGATCAAGAATCATTGTTAGGACACTCATCTAAAAAACACTCACACAATAATGTATCAACTATGACTCACAATGAATTCACCTTGCTATCAGCAACATACGAATAGTCATGGCTTTCAACACAAAAGGGTAGTGTAGATCCATCAAAGCTCGCAAGACCATTGGTAGATGAACCCACCACCAAGTCTAAGGAGGGGAGTCGAGACTTGTCACAACCTGCCATGCCACACCATCAGCATGCCACTGAGATCAAAGCTAAGGCCCCTAAACCACAGTTCAAGTGGATGCCTATACATCAAGGACTGTCGCCTAGGAGCATGCAAACACAACCTTGCAAGTCTAGGTACTCACACTCGAGACCTAGAAGGCAAAGAAGCAATTATAGGCACGGACGAACGATCAAGCTACGATGGGTCCCCAATACCTTATTACAAGCGCAAGACTATTACGAGGGAAATGCCTGGATATGGGTGCCTAAAGCTAAGGTTGCCAGTAACGCTATTCAAATGCCACCCTCAAACCCAACTATGCAGAGCCACACAACAGATCAAGCACTAAGGCCGCAAAAAGCTCAAGCTGTGAAGCCTATAGAACCCAACATTGTAGACCCAAAGCCTCAATGATTCTATCAACCAAAACTGATGTGCTTGATGACTCTCCAAACCAACTCAACCCAGCACTGTTAGTGCTACTTAAGCCTCACAGACATCTGGCAGCACCAAGTCAAAATCCCAAACCAAGTCTAACGCACGAGAGACCAAACCGCACACTCTCGAGCAATCGCAAACGCAGACAGTTGCTATTAAGTTGTTGAGTCATCCAATCAAACCCCAAACCCTAGCAGGTCTTAAACTGTCTTAGGAATGACATTGAATTCTTACCTTGGTCGCAGACTTAGCTGAAAATATGGGGAATGACTTAGTTGGTTGCCTTCGCCGTTTGGATGCCACATTTACCACACTTGCTAAAAGCTGTGACCGATTAAACCTAGGTCTCTTAGATGAGCCTTTAGCAACAAAGGTATGCATGCTATCTTACTCATGGAAAGAATCAGAATTTGTATTCATCAAGGCTCCCCAGGTAGCTGAGAAACTCATAGGCATTGAGATTACCCATGAAGCACACAAGCAATGCCTCACTACATCTTACGCCAAGGGCATGGCCTTTGCCACCGACCAAGAGATCGCAAAGCTGAAAAACTAGTTGCTAATGACTCCTCTTTCTTGCGACAATGGTATCCTCTCAAACTCCAATGGGAGCAAGAAGGCTACCAAATCATGACCATCCATGATCCGACCCCTCGAAGAGCACATCATGACTCACCCCTACTTAGATCACATGTTCACTGAGAAGGAGCTACACATTGCCAGTCGAATAGACTCTTGTGATTTTCTTAGAGATGTCCTCACTTATCTCACACCCACATAAGCATTTGACCTATCAACATGAACCATTATGCTCAAATGGAGTACAACCTGAACTTCTATGCTTGGCTCATGTGAAGGTGAAACAAAATGAGCATGCCCTGAATGGTCTCCACCCTTCAACCTCTAATCCTAGGAAGGATTCTTCTCATGTAAAAGGGGGAAGGGTGCGAATGATAAAAGGTATGTTAGAAATTGTTGCGAAATGCATGATTGGTTAAAGAAAATTTATCTTTCTATATTGAAGCATTTCAATTTTCATAAGCGCTTCTTCCATCTCCTACACGTCTTTCTGCAAATCTGAAGAATACTTATGGTGGGCTATGCCTTCATGACATGCACCTACAATGGCAGGACAGGAGAAAACCAGCAAGTTGCCATTCTCGGAGGAAAAGCAAGCAAAGTACGGCCTCTCAGTGGAGACAAGGGCCTACAGCCAATTCAAATTCACAAACATCCTGAATTTGGAAGACAAAGTCATGGAGGAGCCAATCATCAAGGAACTCATGAAGTAATGTAAGCTACAAAAGTATGTGGAGGTGGGCCAAACTATGGACTATGAGAACTGTGCAAAATTCCTCTGCACTTTCAACAAGAACCGCAGCACAGTCACAATGCATCAAGAGAATGAAGCCCACCAAGTGGAAATCGAGCTGAGTTCCGAGTTGGTGCAAAGAGCACTAGGTCTACCCAACAAAGTTTAAAGATGGCCAAAAAGGGACATATACAGCATGTTGGGAATGGCCAAAGTGATGGTCCACACCAACGATGGCATTGGCCTAGCTAACATCCCCGACCCTGAAGTCCAATCGTAGGCAAAAATGGTGCACACCTTGTTCTCCAACCAAAGGTACAATGCACTGATGATGAGCAGAATCAATGTGCCAATGTTGGAAAGCATCTCTACCAAGTCATTTGATGAGGTGAACCTAAACAGCTTCGTGCGGAAGACGATAGGGACATCAATGAAAGCATTGGCCACCACAGGTGGAAGACCCGCAGGGGGAGAGTCCCCATCCTCCAAAGTTAGGAAGTCATCGCCATCAAAGGCCTCTACAATTGTCTTCAGAGGGATCTTGAAGGCCATCATCAAAGAGGCCTGCCTTGGGGGAAGCACAAGAAGATGAGGAAGTTGGCGAGATGTGAGACAAGTCCCCTCTGCGCCAAAAATAGGAGCAATCTGGTGAGAGGACGGTGAGTGACGAAGAAGAAAAGAAGCAAGCATAATCTAGCTAAGGAGGGGTTGAGAAGTCAAAGAAAAAGACTCCACAAAAGAAGGCTGAAGAAGAGAGCAGGAAGAAAGAAAATGCAGATCTGCTAAGAGCCCAAAGTGAGTCCAAAAGTGCCAACGAAAGAAGAAAGAGAAGAGAAAGGAGGAGACAAAAAGAATAAAAGAGGAATCCAGGAAAGCTGAAGAGGAGCCGAGGAGGAAAGCAAAGTGAGAGGCCAAGGAGCCGAGGAAGGAAGAAGAAGACATAGCCTTGGTGGCCATCCACCTCTCAGTGGAGCAACCTTCAAGGGAAGAAGAGCTGGTAGCCATGAGCCCTCACAAAGAAGAATGCCCAACCACAAGCTCCCGAGCACCCAAAGACATGCCACCCCCAATAGCCAAGGGCAAGGGCAAGGGTCTAACTAAACCCATCCCACCTATTCTAGTGCCCACCACCCAGTCTTTGCACCCACCCAAGGCTCTTCTACCACGATGGATACCAACAACCTTATGGCCTGGGTGCAATTTCTGGGTAACAAGGAAATAGTTCAAGGTGGAAGTGGAGGGACCCCAGTGAATGGAATAAAAAGACTGGTAGCTGTAGATATGGAGTCCAGACAAGACCCCAAAAGGCAGAAGATAGAAACATCCACCACGACTACTCCTACAAAGTCGTCGTCATCTACACATTACGATGACTATATCAAGGAACTCCTATCATAGATGGAGAGAGAAAAGGAAGAAAAGAAAATCGTTATTGTTGAGCTCAAGGCCAAAAAAGAGGCCATGGTGACCTTCCAGCTAGAGAAAACATGCCAAGTGGCAAGCTACCAGAAGGAAATAAGTGAGTTGAAAGTAGAGCTCAGGGCTAAAGAAGGAGAAGAGGATAAGTGGCGGAAGGGACTTGAGGAAGACCATCAAGAGTTGATTGACCTACAAAGGCAATACAAACTCCTCATAGTGCAAAATGAAGAACTGATAGGGCGAATGGATAAGAACCAACAAGCCATGGATCAACTTGTAGAGTAGAAGAAGCAGCGAAAGCCCTAGAAGGGGAGAAGCATCAAAAACAAATGGATGAAATGATTGGTAGGGTGATGATGGAAATGGAAGAGCAAGGGAGGTTAGAGAGAGAGATCGAATACTTGAAGAAGGAGAGAGTAATTGAAAAGTGGAAAGCGTAAGAATCGACCATAGTGGCCCTAACACGAAGACAAAGTCAAAGCCTAAAGGAGATGCAACAAAAGGCTGACGAATGGGTGGCGAAGAGTGAGAAAAGAGTGAAATACCTGGTGAGTCGCCTAGCCCTTGTAAAAGGAAATAAAGTGGTTGCAAAGAGTAGGGCTAGCAGATGCCATGCAGACAATACTAGAATCCCAACAACGTGCCTTCCTCAGCACTTTACTGGATGTTACACAATCAAAGGAGGAGGAGGTCGTTGAATCACTAAATAAAAATCTTGAGATTGCCCATAAAGCAATAAGGTATGGGCTGTGTGCTCAACCGCAGGAAGAGGGGACTAGCCTAAGCCAACAAGATCAAAGAGATTATTTGCTAAGGGCAAGGCTAACGGTCAAAGAGGCTGACCTACTAAGCCTCAAGGAAGGAGAACCGCAAGTGCCAAGGAGTGAAGCTGAAAGGCAAAGGCCACTCCTAAAAGCAAGGAAGGAGAACCGCAAGTGCCAAGGAGTGAAGCTAAAAGGCAAAGGCCACTCCTAAAAGCAAGGCTGGAGTTTGAAGTGGGATAGCCAAAAGTGAAACTAGTACTGCAGCCTCCCTCTCCACAATCGAGAATGTAGTATGAGGTGGAAACCACTGCCAAAAGAAGAGCAGAACTCAAGAGAAAAAGGGTGCGGATATTAGAGCTGGCAAAAAGAAGATTAAAAGCCCAGCCAACAATAGCCCCTAAAGTGCCCATTCCACCATGAGCGGATTGCTTCCCAATGGATTGGAATGCAGAGCTCATAATATGGGAGCAAAAAGCAAATGGCCATGAACCGTTTGACTTCACCTTCAAATTTCCCTCCATCTTATGCAGAGTGCTAATCGATCAAAGTGGTGGAGGAGGTAATAAGCATGGGAGGAAGGCTCAAGAGTAGGTGGAACTAGGAGAGGAAGAAGAATCTGACATGATGGGGAATAGAGGCACCCAAATACTAGGAAGATAAAGTCATGGAGGTGCCCCGGACAGTTTAAGGCTACAAGTCCCAACCAAAGTGGCCAAGGAGAATCTAGGATGGCACCATGAATACCTGGATGTCATTTTTCAACACACTACCCTTTGAGAGAAATGACCCCACACATATGCCATATCCAAGAAGGGTAGGGGTGGGTTTCAATCTTGACATCCATGGCAAATATGATTTTACAAATATATATAACGTAAATGCCATCAAGCTGGAGGCCACTGACCTTCTCCAAAACCAATCTATGGGACTCAATTGCCCATTTCCTCAATGAGTTCACTTTTTGCCCAAATCCTACCTTTATTACTACTTGTAATTATCTTAGATTACTTAGGATATTACTTAGGCAGGAGCCTACACCATAAGAGCACTGCCTCCCACCACTCTTTTTTTATCTCAATGCTGGCATAGACAGCTATGCAATGGCTAGGCTAATCATGCGTGTTGCCCTCCTATCATCTTTTTGCATAGCCCTCTTAGAGGATATAGGTGACAGTCGTTTCACTAGCTGCAACCATTCCTTCCTATCTATTACTCCTCTTATTTCTCGAATAGGCCTAAAAGGATACATCCAAAGTAGACAACTTCTTAGCAAATTTATTAAGCCTTTAACCTCCCCCTCTCATGACTCTTATGATGAGGACTTAATCTTCATCTATTTTTATTTATAATCTTTTTTTAAGAAAGAAAGAAACAAGAAAAAAAAAGAAATGTAGAGAAAATACAAAAAATGGAAAAAGCAAACGAATAAGAGATCACCAGGAGGAAATCACAGGGAAAGCAACCGAATGATCTCATTACATGTAGGCCACAGTCATTGCACCTAGGGGTCCTCAAGTTAGGAATGTCCGGTGGCTTCGGTCGGTTGGCTCTATCCCTAACCCCCTAGCCCATTTTGATTCCCTACATCATGCTTAGGGAAAATCAAAGGTAGGACATACATAAGGAGGTCACCCTCGCCTATGGTTAGACGTGTCTCCCTAAGCCACACTCGCCACACCCCCTTAGACAAAAATTGGGTCCTCAAGTGTGGGATGATATCCAAGCCTACTACCTGTGGTTCGACCCAACTCCCAATTCCACTAGCATGAGCACAATGCACCACACGGTAAGATAGCCACACCCCTAGGCAGTGCACCTTCTTTTCTTTACAGGTAACTTCAAACAATGCAAGCCCACCAACTATGGAGGCCCCATCATTATCAACTCACATGACCACCTGTCAAATCACCATACCTTCATTAGCTCAAACCCGCAAGTGCCATGGGACCAGCACTCATCTAGGAGGGGGGTAATGTTATGAGACATGTCACAAACAAAAACCATGCAGCCAAAAAGAAGCAGAAGAAGCCCAAGTCAAAAAGTGAATGAAGAAGCTCATTCTACCTAGGCAGGAAAAGTGGAGAAGAAGACCATCTCAGAAAAAATGTAGCCAACCACCAAATATTCTAGCAAGGCTCTCTCAAGCATGAAGGAGGTCCTCTCAAGGATCAAGGAGACTCTCTTAAGGATGAAGGAGAACCTCTGAGGGATCTCGCAAGGAAAGTGTAAGGCGCAATGTAATTCATTTTATAAGAGTGCCAAGCTCCCTCCTGTGCAAGTTGTAAAGTCTAAACGGACATAGGTGAAGGGATAAGGCAACTAGAAGGAAATAGGGAAAGAAGACCTTGGAAAGATGCCCAGTCATGTAAAAAATGGGATGGGTGCCCAAGGATCTCCTTCTTGGTTGCTTGTGTGTGCTTGAGAGAGGGAGTGTGAGGGAGTGAGGGAGTGTGTGTGTGTGAGGATGAGGAATCTTGGAGAAGAAACTCTCCATCATCTCCTCTCTTCTTCTTCTTCTTCTTTTTCTTCTCTTCTTTTGTCTCGCACACAACTATGGAGGATGGAGCTAGAAGGAGGAGGCTTAAGGTTGCTTGAGCTTGCATCTCGAATCGTGGAGCTACTAGCTTTCTTGAGGGAGGAGGCTAATCATTTGGGCATCAAGGTAAGCTTACTAAACCCCCGTAGGATCGAAGGTGCATCAGCTAGGTGAGAGATAGCCATTTGTGCTCACTTGAAATGCTTGAAGCAATAATCGGTCTGTGGGTCTTGGCGGTTGAACATGAGCTCCCACTACACATATTATACACCTTCATTAGTTGGCTAGGAAAATATTCACTTTAATATCATGCCTCGTAAGCATTGCCCCTAGAACCCCGCTAACAAGGGATCCACCAACCCCCTTGAAACTCCCACAACCAAGAACTAATTTTGCACCCCCCAAACCTCAAAATATGGGTCTCTAATAACTCCCACACCCCACAACTCGATGCAATGTGCCTCAAGTTGGTATTAACTTAGCTACTCTATCTAACCTAAAGGTTAGGTTCATAAACATCACCATTTAGTCACAAAGATCTCACCTAACAATATAAGTCAAAGACCCAACCAATATCCAAGCTTACAAATGGCTTTTCCTCATAAGAGGAGCCTAACAACTTTGACCACTATAGATTATTGGTGGTACTCTTTAAGGGTGGGGTATTGAGCATATCTAAGGACCCCCGTTGATCTCCATCCGAGATGAACTACATTCTTAGCATAATACTAAGTTTTTAAAGATGAACTTGTATCAAATCATTAGTAGGAGCTTTGGTGAAGATATCTACTCCATTCTCCTCCATTGGACAGTAAATAATTTTCATTATTTCACCCTCAATTAAAATACACACATAGTGAAGTTAAATCTCTATATATTTGTTATATGCATGACACAATAGATTTTTGAAAATGGCAATCTAGCTCTAGTTATATCTTCATCCTGTAAAAAAAAGTTATCTTGTAAATACCATAGCCAAGAGTTCCATTCAAGTGTCTACTCAAAGCACCATCAGCGAAACTAATATCTAATGTACCTCCGAATGTCTACTAGTATTTATGTTTCCTCAATGGATAACTTCACATTGACCTCCATAGATATAGCTATCTCCTTACACTTAGTCATGCCAAATGTTGCTAAGATCCCCATGCATACTTCTTTCGAGTCATGAAGATTTTTTCGAGCTCTTACTAGATGTCAATCCCCATATAATTGTGTAGTAAGTGCAAGTCTACCATTTCAAACTCAAAACTCAAAGCCTTTCTTATCTAATGGATCATATATTCATATTCACCTATAAATAAGATCATCCACATGAAGGAAAATCACTATAATCTTGTCACCATTCTAGTAAACATAAGTTAGCATCTAAGGCACATCTTTTGATACTTAAGCTCAAAAAGAAATTATACATCCAGTGATACCATACTCTAGGGGCTTGCTTCATTCCATACAATGCCTTTTTGACCTTACAAACTTTGTTCTCTAAATGGGAGGCCTCAAATCCTAGTGAATAAGCGAGCTATATATATCTCCTCCTTGAGATTCAAGTATGATGGGTTAACATCCATTTGATCGATTTTCTACTTTTTGTGAGCGGCCACTACAAAATTGTGTGAACATAGTGGTTATTTTGGCAATTGAAAAGAATGATTCTTAAAAACCAAACCTTTCAACGTAAAGATCTCTATGCAACCAGTCTGGCTTTATGCTTTTCTAAGCTTCCATTAGTGTTATACTTTACTTTCCAGACCCACTTGCTGATAATAATATTCTGTCGTCTAGCTAATCCACTACTTTCCAAGTATCATTCTTAGTTATACTATCATTGTCACCTTTGCATAGTTACTCTCCGTGTTGGATCTACAAGTACTTCTTCTAAGTCAAACTTCTCTCATTATCTTAGCCATCAAGACCATATTGAGTATATGAGAAAAAGCCTTTGTTGGCTACTCTATTTTGTTAGACATCATTGGTCCATTTGTCTTTTTCCCAACAATTGTAGGCATAGGATTATTTTGATCATATAGTTACTTCACCCATCATGGCAATGGATTTTTTGGTGGCATAATAACAAGTTAGTGAACTTTTTTCTTCATCATTTGAAATTATTGGGACACATTCATAGTGGACTACTTTGATTGATAATAAAGTGAAAGAGCTTACATTTTCCTCCTCCCTTATATATGGCTGCTCCTTGAACACCACCACAACACAACTAGTTGTGATCTCCTTTGCCTCTTGATCATACAATTTGTAAGTTTTTTCCTTATCTCACTATAACATAAGAAGATGCATATGGTGCTTTTTTGTTTTAACTTGTTTCTCTTATCCTTTGGAACATGTATATAGTATCCACATCCAAAAGTTCTAAAGTGTGAGACTAATGGTTTCTTACCACTATAGGTCTCATGTGGTGTTTTTCCCTTGAAAGCCCTTGTATAGCTCTAGTTAAGAATGTAAATTGTAATATTAATAACTTTGGTCCAAAAAGGCAATCCCTTTACATTTTGACAATGGTGCAATTTTGGTGTTCGAAAATATCAATATGTTAAGGTGTATGAGACATTGTTTGCTCTAACAAAGTTCTTAGTCCCCTTTGGGTTGAACTTGTGACCACCATTTATTCTCAATTTGTTCATAGTATCCATGTTTCATTGCCATTCTTTAAACTTTCAAAAATCTTAAGCATTACCATGAGGGAAGTATCCCACATCTTTATACTATAGTCATTTAATGATCAACATAAATAAGAAGAAATCTCAAGGCTTATATAGATATCTTACCGCACAAGTCAACATGCACCAACTCTATAGGAGCCTTTGCTCTATTCTTGCTTTCTTGTAAAAATACATTTTTTTGTTGCTTGCTCATATAAGCTTGGTATGGTTTCTTTATTTTAATCATTGCACATAATCAAGCAACCATACATGGCTCGTGCATTTCTTTTAACATTGCATATCCAATGTGACCAAGCTTTTCATGCCAAAGTTTACTTATACCCACTCTTGTGGTGGCTATATGAGCACTTTTCTCATACACGCCATTCCTTCTTTAACAAGGTTGTTCTTTCTTTCTCCCTCACCAACAACTTTGCTAGCACTGTTGAGAAATTCTACACCTATCTTAATGAATCTCACTTCACATCCAAAATCAATTATATAAAAACAATTGATAATGGACTTTTCTTAATCTCTAAAACATACATGTTTAAAAGCTTTTTAAAAACAAAGTACATGTACAACGAGTAAAATTTTTTGCATCATTTTCAACCATCACAATGATGGATTCTTATAAAGGCTATATAAAATTATATAGAGATTTCTTGTTGGTCATGTGGCAAGAGGCACCACTATCCAATATCCATGAGTCTAGTAAATCTATACTTTCTATTAGGAAAGGTTTTGTAGGGGGGCCACATGGCACATGCAAAAGCCTCCCCACAAAACCTTTCAAGGGCCACCCACATGCTAGCTCATCCCACAATCCTACTCGCCAACTCTCACAATCTCATAAGCACAATGTACTTCGTGACGTCAAGGAAAGGTGCCTATAAAGAAACGAGTTGAGCTGTCATATGTAAAATGATGACATTAAAAATGGACACATAGGCACCATGTGTAAAATGACATTGGGTGTTAATTGAATATAATTAAAAGTTATTTAACATCAAATTTCTAACGAATAATGTTAACTATATTAACATAAAATGAATAATATTTAATGTAAAACATAATATTAATATGTAACCCACACGAATATATATATTTATATACATGTTAATATATAATGTTTTATAAAGTTAGATAAAAATAATATACTTGTATATATGTTATCTATTGATATATAATACATTATGTAATAATACACTATATTAATATATAAAATATTAATATATATTAACATATACTTTGTATATATTATTTAGATATTTAATATGATATTTAACATAATATGTTATTGAATGTTAATATGATACATTAATTATATGATACGTTAATTAATGTATATACTATATATTTTACATATATATAGATATATACATTCTCCATGGCATCACCCTAACTTGAAACCCAACATCAATGTCCTCACTTAGCATGCTTCCCTCTCCCCCTCCTTCAACCACTGCCACCCACTCACCCACCCCCTATGACTTATATAATATACTCTATCTGTGTGTGTGTGTGTATGTGTGTGTGTGTGTGTGTGTGTGTGTGTGTGTGTGTGGGGGGGGGGGGGGGGGGGGGGGGGGGGTGTATTAATACATATACATGTATGTTAATAATACTTCTAGGAAAAATGTTAGATCTCTTTTCCATTATGTGAATTAACCCTCATGTTCATAGAGAGAAGCTTATTTGGGGAGGGGTATAAAGAGTTGCCTTAGGAAAACATACATGTATGCAAATATGGGTATTTAAGAGCCACACATGAATATATACTAAATAAATGTAAAGACATGCTATATTCAATGTTTTAGGAACATGCACCACATGCTACTACGAACCCCATGGGGTAACACGATCTGAGAGTAGGCATGGCACATCACCCTTGCATGTTGTGCAACCCATATTAACTTTCAATAATTCAAGTAGAAAGAGGAATCTATCTTTCCAATAATTAATGTAGGGTGATTTAGAACAATAGATTCATACATCAAATTCATGTGAGCAATGTGAATAATATTGTCCATTTCTCTTTGGATACTAAAGTTTTCAAAATGTAAAACTATATTTTGAAAGGTGTTATAATTTCTATTCGATATCAAACAATAAATCTATGTTACTAAAAATATGTATATAACTTTATTCATTCATCTTTTTGTATAAAGATTGTATTATGCACTAATCCTTTTTTGGTACTTTGATATTACTATAAGTAGGGATGTCACTTGTATATTTGTATACAAGTAAATATGTTGCTACATTTATAGAGAAATACTTTGAGCTTCAATGAGAATCAACAAGAGAACATTGATGCTTCAAAGTTTGGTGTAAAGCACCAAATGTTTGCTGGCACATAGCACCAACCTCGATGCGAAGCGCCAAGAGAAGATAGGGTGCAAAGAGCTTAGTACTTATTATGTCGAGGAATACACTTCCTTAATGATTACCATGAATAACTCCAACTCCAATTCAACCCTATCAATTATCTCCTTCCGTTTACTTTTCAAGGTAGCTTTCTTTTCATCCACCTTGATGCAACAATTTGCAATTGCACATCCTTTGTTCTTACAATAAAAGCACTCTTCAAAAAAATTCATACATTATTGCCTTTTGCATTGGCAAAGACTGTAGCATCTCCATTGTCAATTCATTCTCGAGTTTTAGCTGCAACTCCTCCATTAATAGTGCACAATTTGTCAAATGTCACAAGCTTGATAACTCACTTCAATGTTAGGAATAGTTAGCAGTCCATCCAACGTTGGTAAACGTATCGAAAGACACCTTCAAGCGAACTCCTCACTAATCTTTTGTATCCCAACACTAGCCACATTTTATCACATTGATTTTTTATCCAAGAAATAAATGCTTTCATTGTTTGTCCTTCAATAAACTTCTATATTGCTAACTAATTCTCCAAGTTCTTAATCCTTGTTCGGTTTCGCATTTTGTACTAACCCTTTGAGCAATACATTTCAAGTTTTTTATGATCACATTGATAATCCTTCACTTAATGCATGCCTACCTTCACTTAATAGCATTCTACTTTAAGTATAATAATCCTTCACTTAATAGCATTCTACTTTAAGTGTGATAATTTGTTAATTCACATTCTACATTGTTATTGGTTGCAAATTCTCACTTTAATTTCTAATGCTACACATTAAATATTTTTTCTCCACCATCCATGCACAATGTAACAAAGTGGTCATTAAATAATTCAAAAAGCCTAAGCACTAAGTTACTTTTGGGTAAAATGGCCAAGTTCACCCCCCCCCCCCAAAAAAAAAAAAAAAAAACTAGCTTGTGAAAATTACTTTAAGCAACTAAATCATCACAAAGTTGAAAAAGCCTCAACATTAGGAGCTTTAACGGTCTTACTATGCCTTCTTTTTGGATGCAAATAGATTTATTATGTGCCACAAAGGAGGCATACAAAGGGCTAGAAGTCACACTCTCAATAAACTCAACCCACACATGATCATCTCACTCTCATTAGACTCAACCCACACATGATCCACTTTGCTAATAATACATTCCATGTGTTTCTTCATGTGCCAATGGCCAAAGAAAGTAGACCCTGACTACCAACTCTGATTAGAGTCTGCCTTAAAGGACATCAAGACTCTCTCTCTCTCTCTCTCTCTCTCTCTCTCTCTCTCTCTCTCTCTCATATTTCGAGACTAATAACCATTACTCTCCAACCACCTAACAACCCACAAAACACTGGAGAGGAAAATCATTAGTTAAACTGCGTTAAGCTTGACAAATTAGTTAGTAGCATTAAGCAAATTTAAGTATAAACCCATGCGAGATCACACAGCCTGCAATCCCCCACTGCTGCCACTACGCTGACAACACCACCACATCAATTCCGTACTCCCCAACTGTTAAACTTACCTGATCTTATGAGATGATTTAAATGGTACAGTACATTTACACAGGTTTCTTCTGTACACACCTAGGACCAGTGTCAAAGAAGAGGGCAGAAGCAGCCTCTATGGCGTCTACCAAAAATTCAGACGTCCGACCTAAAAACAAAGAGCTGATTGCAACTCAAAGGGAGGAGGTGGTGTTCAGAAACACCATTGCTTGATGGACCACGCACGCAGGCTCAGAATTGAGATCCGAATTCTCCTGCCATTCGATCACTTGCCTGCCTTCTTAGCTTTTTTGGCAGCCGGCTTGCTGGCCGGAGCCTTAGGCTTGGCAGCAGCCTTTACAGATTTGGCCTTCTTCGGAGCAGCCTTCTTAGGCGCTGCAGGCTTTTTAGGTGCAGATGCAGCAGGCTTCTTGGCAGGGGGTGCCTTCTTCTCGGCGGCAGCAGCCGGCTTGGCCGGCTTTGCTGCAGGCTTTGCCTTGGCTACAACCTTCGGCTTCGGTTTCGGCTTGGAGGCGCTGCCTGCTGCAGCAGGCTTCGACACCTTCGAAACCTTCACCTTCTTTGGAGACTTGCTTGCAACCTTCTTTGGCTTGGCCTTTGGCTTTGGCTTTGGCTTTGGCTTTGCTGCCGCAGCCTTTGGCGCAGATGCAGGCTTCTTTGGCTTCGCATCAGGAGCCTTTGGTGCAGCAGGCTTGCTTGGCTTCTTCAGCTTGTCAGAGAGCTTGTAAGAATTCTTCACCTTCACAAGCTGTCCATTCGAGGACAGCTTTTTCAATTGAACGGACAAAATCTTCTTGTAATTGGGAGGGAGGCCGGATTTGTGCTTGTCCTCGAGGAATTTGGCTATAGCATGTTGGCTGGATCCAGTTCTATCCTTGAGGGTGGAAATGGCCTCCTTGATCATCTGCACGAAGAAAGACGAACTGTTAGCAGATGAACCACGCAGAAGCGCATGAAATTGGAGATTACGCTGGGTAAACTCTAGCAAGTAAGACTTCTGAATGGAAACCAGAGACCATGCCATGTAAACCCTAAACAACATGACTTCTGTATCAGAGCTTAAGATTCCTTTGAGATAGGCAATGCAATTTCGAACTCAATATTCCTGCAAACATTCCGCTCAAGGGCGTTCGCGAGATCAGGAAAAACAGGAATAGATTTCTGATTGAGATAGGCGAAGAAATTATGTCATAGACGTAAAACGCAACACACAGCACAGGAGAACCTAGATCAGTAAGCAAAACGAGGAGATTTTACCTCAAGGTAGGTCGGATGAGCGGCAGGCTTGGAGGACCCCTTGGGCGCACGGGGCTTCTTCTCCTTCGGAGTTTTGGTCTTTTTGGCCTTGACCTCGGCCTTGGTCTCGGCGGGGGGGACTGCCTCTGCGGGGGGAGCGGCGGCAGGGGCCGCGTCGGGAGCAGTGGCAGCGTCCGCGGAAGCCATGGATGGAGCTCGAGCAGAGAGCGAGAGAGAAGGAGAGAGAGGATGAGGGGTGAGAGAAAAATGGGCGAGGGAGAGAGGGAGACAGCAGAGAGATAGAGAGAGATGGAGAGAGAAAGGCGTGTGCGTGCCTGATACCTATGGGTCAACATGGAGCATTTGTAGTGTATGACATGCCCCCGTGGCCCTCTCCTGCCTCCCCATTCGTCCACCCCTCTCTCCCCGGATCGCCCCCCATTCGAATTTCAAATACTCGCCGTTAGATCTCGCCACATCGACGGCCTCATATCCTCTCTCCCCTCGATCCATCTTCTCTCTCTCTCTCTCTCCCTCTCTCTCCTTTGTTTTATAGTATTGTTGTGTGCTTCTTAGCACCCCTTTCTCAACCCCTCCTCCGTCAATTCCCCATTGATTTTGCACCTATCCATTAGAACCATTTGTGAAAACCTCAGATCAAGTTTCAGCTATCAAAATTTCGAAAATCTCGTGTGTTTGTGATCGATTGACTCACACTAGAAAACACAGCAGCAAGAAACACAATCTCACTCATTTAGACATCGTTCTGAATCGCCTCAATGAGCATAGAAGAGCAATGAGTTAGCATCTTGTCATTGATGAACATTCATGCACCCTACGCAACATTTTGATGTATCTCGCTTTTGGATATGTGTATCAAATGTCATTCTAATCTATCTTCGTGTTACTGTTAAAAGAAACTTATATCCTCAATATTAAGTACCCAATACTCATTATCAGAGTTTGCTCTTTTCTATTTTGCTCCCTTCAAAAGGTGTGTTTGTTGCTTATGAATCAAGAATGTTTCACAAAACTAGAGAATAAGCACAATTATGATACATCAAGAGTCTAAACAACATATAAAGTTGATTGTCATTCTATTCATGGGGGCTACCCTCAATTGCATAATCATTACGGCATATCAACTTTATAATGGACCCGTTGTTACAAATAACATGTGGTGCAATCTCATGTGATAGCATTTTTGCAAAAACTAATTAATGAAGGCAAACACAAAGGTGATGGAACTAAAATACTATTTAAGAGACAATTCCATAGACAAGGAGCTCATAACTACATGATGGTGGAGAGACTTTAGTGATCCAATTAAAAGGGCAAAAGTTCATGCCTACAATTATAGCTATGCAAAGTACTTTATTTAACATTTTTGAGATAGCTAATGTACTTAGCAAAAGATTCCAATTCTTACTAAAGCATGTTGAAGCCCCAAGTGCCACAAAATATTCAAAATAGGGTCGGATGGTCTTGTTTAGAGGCATAATGCACGCGACAAACCAATTGAGTGGAAAATGAGAATTGTCACTGCTATGGGTGGCGATTTCTAATGAGCTCTTTATTTGTGACATCTGATAAGCTCATGCTCCAATGCGACATCGACTTTAGAAAGCAAAACAATCATGTTTCAATGTAATATTATTAGCAAGCAATTCCAACAGGAAATTTGGGAAACAACGAGCAATTCAACAACCTAGAGAGGTGTGGATGGCAAACGATGGTGATGATAGGGGTTTAGGCGGTGATGCCCACTAGATGGAGAGTGGTCAATGGATGATGGGGTTGGAGGGTGGTGGCTAGGGTGGACAAGGATGGAGATGGCTAAATCGGGATAAGTGGGGTTAGAGAACATGAGAGAAGGGTACATGAGGGTAAACTAGTACAAGCAAGGGTAGAGACCAATAGAGGAGGGTAGACGTGGGTTGTAAAAGGTGGCCAACTACATAGGGGGGCAAGCAAGTGTAATGAGGAGGTAGGTGAAGGGAATGTGGGAGATAAAGGGGATAGGTGGATGGTAGAGAGGGTAGTGAGGTGTCATCAAGTAGGATAGCTAGGGTGGGCAAGGGATGGCCAAGGCAAAAAATCGGGGTAAATGGGTTAGAGGAGGGTAAATGGGGTAGGCAAGGGTAGAGATGAACAAAGAAGGCAATGTATCGGTAGTAAGGTGGGCAACAATATAAGGTGGTAGGTGAGGGGCAGAGGGAGTGAATGGGGGGTAGAGGGGGATAGATGAGGGTAGTGGGATGTAGGTAGGTTGGGGAGGTAAGTAGGGATGGAGATGGTTAGAGGGCATGCCTAAGTGAGCAAGGATGGAGGTAGAGGTGGTCAAAGGAGGGCATGCCTAGTTAAGCAAGGGTTAGGCAGTTTCTTTTATTGGGGGGCCACAAGGGGAAGGGAGGGGGGGTTTGTTGGAGGAATGGAGGTGGTTAGAGGGCATGCCTAGGTAAGGAAAGGTGGGCAACAGTATAAGGAGGCCCAAGGGGCACATCAAGCTAACAAGGGGTAGAGCAAGTCGGAGGTGTAGAGGGGGATTGATGAGAATAGTGGAATGCAAGTATGGGTCACTGGAGATGTGGGTAAGCATGGTTAAAGGGGGGTGAAGGTTGGTAGACAAGGGTAGATAGGGGTTAAGAAAGAGAAATTGTGGGAGTAGAGGAGGATCCACTTCTAATAAGAGGGTAGGGTAGGTATTAATAAGATAGACAAAGGCAAGAGGTGTAGGAGGTAGTGGGTAATTGGTCCTGTAAGGGAGTAGAGGGGTGAGTGTGGAATAAAGGGGGATAGACAAGGGGGACTAGTTTTTTTTTTCCTCAAAAGGTGAAGGGGGGGTGGTTTTAAGAAGGGGTAGCTAATCAAGTGATAGAGTAGAGAGGGTAGTTGGGGGATAGTTGAGAAGCGCAAATGAAGGTGGGAGTGGATGAGGGAAGATAGGATAAGTGAAGATAAGGGGGGTGGAGGTTAGTAAAGGGGGGATAGGCAATAGTAGGCAAGGGTAGGTGAGGGATAAGGGGAATATAAAGGTAGGTGGGGGGTACAGTGTAAGGGGGTGGTAAATCAGGGGTGGGCATGTAGTTTAGTGATAGATTAGTGAGGGTGGATGGAGGATAGTTGAGAATAGTGAATTAAGGTGGGAGTGGATAGGTAAGATAGGATAAGCAAGGATAAGGGGGATTAGAGGCAGTGGAGGTTAGTAAAACAAGAATAGGTGATGTAGGCAAGGACAGGTGAGGGTATAAGGGGAATAGAAGGGCAAGTGAGGGCTAGAGTGGAAGATTAGGAGGGATAGTTAAGGATTGTGAGTTGTAGATGTGGGTGGGTGGTGGGTGAAAGGAGAGTTATACACATGTTTTTCAGGTAGGGAAGAGAGATGAGGTTACTACATGTGTAGGCACAAAGATGCATAGGATAAAGCCTCGTCAAGGCCAAGTGGTAGTTAGCGGCTAGTAAAATAGCTCTTGCAAGTAACATGGGATGTCAGTATCAAGCATAACCCCGTGGGCCTCCAAACACATAGAACGGCTCATAGGGTCACAAGACTCATGAATTGCAACCTAACAACATAGGAAATGACTATGGTCATTGACCCTCAACCGTGTTTCTCGATACAGACCTAGACTAACTAATCAAGCATGCTACCCCTTAGACCACACATCTAGAATGCCATAGAGACCAAGATTGACCATGGAGAGCAATGAGCTCAAAAGATGAGGCAAGACATAGAAATGCGCAAGGTCCAATGCATCTTAACACTCACTAATCGAAATAGGACAAGACCAAATGCAGAGAGGGAGACAGCATTAGAGGTTGAGCTTATGCTGAGCGAGCTACTCACGAAGCAACTCTTGGACAACATGGCTGCCTACAGAATAGAGCGGAGTAGCCCTGGAAACTTTGTTGCTAGCAGGATTAGGAATCACCCTGAATTCTAAAAGCCAGACCAAGATACATGTGGTTCCTAAGAAACTCGACAAGTTTAATTATAAAGACTAGGGTAGTTCTTTATTAAAAGATATTTTCAAGCCACACCATGAACTCTTGAGGGCACCACATCATCACTAAAAAAATCCACCCCCATGTTTATAGTCAAATCCTAAGGCTTTTGGACAACCCTCTAAATTCATTTTATAGATCTAAAAGCTAAAATTCAATGCACAAAAATTATTGTCTCATTGTTCTAATGTTCTAATGTTGATGTATAAGTGTGTGTGTGTGTGTGTGTGTGTGTGTGTGTGTGTGTGTGTGTGTGTGTGTGTGTGTGTGTGTGTGTGTGTGTGTGTGTGTGTGTGTGTGTGTGTGTGTGTGTGTGTGTGTGTGTGTGTGTGTGTGTGTGTGTGTGTGTGTGTGTGTGTGTGTGTGTGTGTGTGTGTGTGTGTGTGTGTGTGTGTGTGTGTGTGTGTGTGTGTGTGTGTGTGTGTGTGTGTGTAGAGAGAGTCAGAGAGAGATGGTATATTCAATGCATGGTGACCAGATGGCCTTGAGTTCAATTTCTATATCCATAGGTTTTTTGTGTTGTTAACTCAATGGCTTGTGACTAAGTGAGGCACTTGATTTTGAGAGATAGAGAGAGGGGGGGACGGAGGGAGGGAGGGAGGGAGGGAGGGAGGGAGGAGAGAGGGGGAGTGAACCCACATCATCATAGCCTTATTAAGCTTTGTGAAGTGTGTTTATGTGCCTTTGATGATACACCTCTCTCTCTCTCTCTCTCTCTCTCTCTCTCTCTCTCTCTCTCTCTCTCTCTCTCTCTCTCTCTCTCTCTCTCTCTCTCTCTCTCTCTCTCTCTCTCATGTGCAAACACACACATAGACACACAAATGACTCTACCAAACATGCACATGCACACATATACAAACATCCATAAAAATATATCAAGGGGAATTGAACCCTCATGCATAAGAGCATATGCATCGTACTTTTACTTTGTGTTTCCCTTTCTACCTCTTTCTTGATGCTTCCATATACATAACTCATTCCAATAGTTGTATCTCGACCCCTTCATCAACAAGACCCCCCAATTAGCTCCCTTTTATACCATAACCCTCTATATGTCCTCCGTATTGTAACCCTGCATGTCTCCAACCCCCTTCCATACCTCTCCTATCTCCAATTTACCCATTGTTTGTCCCCCCTAGCTCCCTCTCTGCCATAAGTATCCATTGTTTCTCCCCCTTGCATACCTCCCCCCATCTCCAATTTACCCATTACCCCTTGTTTGGCCCCCATACATCCCTAACACTATCTTAGTCTAAGCTCTTCTTTGTCTACCATGTCTCTACCTCTTTGCCTCCACCTATCCCCTTGTCTATCCCCTACATACTTCCCAAACTCCCCCCCTCCCACTTTTCCCACTAGCTCCCTCAAATTTCCCCTTTCCAAATCCCCCTCTCCCCCCAAAATCCTTATTTTCCTCTCTCAAGTACCCAAATATATTATTTCATGCCTTAACCCCTTGTCTACAACCATGATCTCCAATCACTAGCCTAACCTCTTCTTTATGCCCCCTTCCCACCACCATTCCCAATCTCTCACCAACCTCCCTCCCCCACCACTAGCTACCTACCACCAACCTACCATCAATGCCAACCCCACTAGCATTGCCACTCTACTCCAACCGCCTCTCCTTATGTGGTTGACGTGCAAAATAATTGTTAAGAAAATGGTATACCCACATGGCAAATGCATTTAATAGAAAAGAGTTCTAGAAATCTCACAAAACATTAACCAAATTCCAGGTATTGCTCAAGTACCATGCAAAACTATAGTGTGAGAAAATAGAAAAAAATGGAAGATAAGGTCGAACACAAGTACAAGAGAGAAAAGGAGAAAAGAAATGAAAAATATTATCCTCTTTTATTAAATTGATACAATTAACTACAGGGTCTATCCGCCCGTGTACTCTTATAAGCTTCGATGGTGATCTAAACATATGCTAGATGGAGGACAATGAGTGTAAAAGGTATGTCATAACATGTTCAATAGATATGATGTATCTCTATACATAACAACCTCATAAAGAGGTCAACATGATAGGTGAGAAAAAGGGGGATCAGTCAAGTGGATGGTAGGTGCATTCATAAAGTAGATGGTAGGTGAGAAAAAGGTGGGTTCGTAAGGCGAATGGTAGGTGAGAAAAGGTGGATCCATAAAGTGGATGGTAGGAAAGGAAACGGTGGAGGTGGATGGAAAAGGTTTTTGGGGAGTAGGATATTCATTATCCATCAACATGTAAGATATTAAATATCCTCCAACATGCTCCCCCTTAACTCACTACTCACATGCTTCACCTTTGCTGACCACCCACATGCTCCATCCAACCCACTAGCCACCACCCAATAATATTCTTATGAATTTCTAAATCCCCATAACTCATCACTTAATGTATACCATGAATCTTTCCAACTTGATCCAATGGTCAAGTCCAGATAGGCCATCTCATGACCATTTGGTCTTTAAGGCTAGATCCCTTCCAATGTCTAAACTCGGAACCCTATCAATTCCCTATGCTCATCATGGTTGGGATGCGCCCTGTCGTGGGGGGTGAGGTGGGGTGGGGGAGGGGGTGTGCCATGTCGTGGGGGGGGGGGGGGGGGGGGGTGAGGTGAGGTGGTGTGGGTTGAGCAGGGTTTTTTGAGGCGTGGTGGGGTGGTCTGGATGGAGCGGGGTTTTTCAAGGTGGGGTGCGGGGGGGAATGCCCCACATTGTGGGGGGGTGAGGTATTTCGGGCCTTACAATATTTTGCACTTGAAGCATAGGTACAAAATGTGAGAGGTGGGGATTTGAGTGACTTGCAACATGCAATTCTCAACAGCGAGATTTACTCACATAAGAATGCCCATTGTATATGAAGCTATGACTCTAATATATCTAGGAATTAGAAACAAAGAAACAAAAAATCAAGAAAGGACTTTTCTCATCCAAACATACCATATCTAATTAAACTCCTCTCTAATAGTTCTATTACTCTATCTATAACCTGGAAAGAGTTTTGGCTTGGAGCCTAGCCCACCCCCCCTACAGCCTCAATTCTATCCTCAAGTTTTCTCAACCCATACGTTTATGTCATGCCCTTTCTACTCCAAAAATGGCACTTGATGTTGTAACCTCTATAGGATAGTCTCCTCTTTCACTCCTCGAGTAAATTGGGACACTAAATAGAGCACATGACTTGGATATCTTATGAGACTATATGCCTCAGTTCTTGTGTGGTGAGAAGCAATAATGGATCACACAACACCCAATGTCACACCTCAAATGCAAGATAGAAATGTGTGGAAGCAAAAAGTAGAGAAGAAAAAAGAAAATGAAGTAAAAGAAGAAGAGGAATGCAATGGAAATACACATAACTATCCCTTGCTTTGTCAATATATAACTCACAAGAGAAGAGGGGAAGGCTTGAGCTCAAGAAGAGTGTTGCTCATAATGGTAAAATTTATATTACACAATAACAATCTACAAATTTTAGGCACCCTAAAACCTTATATATACTATAGATCATGTCTCTTCCCTGTAAAATGAAGTATAATAGCTATAGGTGCCCATAAATGAATTAGTGTTAAAGGTTTCTACCATTTGTATCTATGAGGTCTCTTACATCCTATGACCACTTTGCATTCATCTAGAATGGTGGCTATAGTATTAATTCCCTGATGTCTTGTAAAGAATATGGTGTTTTATCTCCTTATTATGGAAACATTGTTTTTGGAAATAAGACAATGGATGAAGGTGATAGTATGTAGGTGGCAATAAACGAGGCAAGCAAGGGGTATGAGTGCTATCTAGATGTTAATGGTATTTTGAGAAGGTTGTAAAAAGCACAAGTGTCAGCTACTATTTTGGATTATGGACATCATCATGTTATCATGGATGTATTCCTTTGTGAGAGTTGTGGGCTTATTCCCGTGCGGATTATATTTATCACCTACACTTGCATTTGTTGCACCCGCAAGTGTTTTGTAGGTTGCGCACATGTATTTGTGGTTAGATTAGCAAATGCTTGGTCTATTTAGGCTAAGGTACAAGCATGCTTCAAGATAGAACACCCAAGAGAGGGTGTAAACCCTAATTCACCATTGTGGAAACCCTAAACACAAAAGGGACAGGGTAAGGTGCAAGGTCTCAGTTGTATTTACCCTTTTGGCACATCCATGCTGCGGAAGCTCTATCAGTGCGATTGTTAAATGATGTGGATCTAGGACATGACACAAGCTATGGTAAATCAAAGATGTAAACCAAGTTCATAATGACATGGACAAGTAGAGACAAACTATTACACAAGTGAATTAGGTTCCAAGATAGATTAGCTTGGACTCATAAACACAATCTTGTGTAGAATCGACAATGACAGACACTTAACTGAAAGTACAAAGCATCATGATATTGTGTTCATTTCATAGTCAAGTACAATGCTTTATAGGCTTTGAGTTGTTCCACTCTCCTCACTGTGCATATGGGATTTAGGACAGCTCCTCTTGGAGCATACATCATTTGTCTATTTCTCAACACCCCCCCTCAAATGATGAGTCTCTACCCTTGCTGGCTTTTGCCCCCCCTACATGTAGACATGGACCAGGAGACTAGCTCTTTGGCAGCCTAGTCAAGTTAAGGCTTGAAACTTTACATACTTGGTAAGGGTTGTACATATCAAATTCACTAAGGAAAAGAAAGATCCACTATGGAAAAAACATATGAAAGATATAATGAAAGTTCTTCAAAACAATCTGTCAGAGTTGTTGATGGAAGCATATTCTTCTTCTTCTCTTTCTTCCATGTATTGGTTCTAGTGATGATCACTTTGCAATTGTTGGGCTCTCTTCTTGTGGAAACATTCACTGGCTACATGGCCAGTCTTACCACAATAGTGACATGTAATCCGATCCTTGTTATTGTTGTTGATGAATCCTCAACCTCTTCCTTTAGATCCAGCAGCTCCTTTGGTGTACAAAAGATTGTCCCTAAATGATGAGACATTGTCTTTTGCATTCTTGGTTTTTAGTTTGCCTTCTTCATTGACTAGTGAGTGCTCAATATCTTTAAGTGTGAGGCTTGGAACATTGCTCAAAGTGGACACAAGATTTTCATATGGATCCTTGTTTACACTTGCAAGCAGTACGACTATTGCTTCATCTTCCTCAATATTCTTTTTAAGAGATGCAAGTTGAGTTTTTAAACTCTTGAACTTATTAATGTGTATGGTCATAGAAGCACTGTCTTTGATATCCAGTTTATAAAACTGCATGAGAAGTTTTACCTTTGAATTCTTTGCTTGAGTACCAAACATTTTATCAAGTTCCTCCGAGGCGGTTTTAGCATTTCTAATGCCAAATATATGATGTAGCACATCATCACCTAATCCCCAAGCAATGATGCCTAGTGCCCTATTATTCATCTTCTTCCATTCTTTGGATTTGAACTGGTCTTCTTCAACGAACCCATCTTCATCATCTTCCTTCTTGTTATCTGCATCATCTTCAAACAAGTCCCATAAATCCTTTCGCATCAGGTGGTACATGGCCTTTTCCTTCCAGGCATGGAAGCCTTCTCCATTGAACTTTGCTATTTGCTCAAGTTCTGCCATGTTGAGCAGCTCTAATTAACTGAGAAAAGACCAGCAAGGAGGATTTGTGAAGTGTCACAAGGAGGTTAGTGTCACTAACACTAGTTGAGTATCAATAGATACTATTCTTGAGCTTAGTATTGAATGTCGGTGCTTGATCTTCTTCTTGCTTGTTGATTTGAAGTGTTAATCTTGCTGGGAACTGAGTTCAAACTCAGATAAGAGTGGCAGTGTGTGCCCTAAGTTGAAGGGAATGAGAAATTGAAGAAAAAATGAGCTTGCACCTTGATGGCTATGGCTTCCTAGATTAGGGTTTTGACCCAGGCCTGGTTTTTTTCAGATATCTAGAGCTAGAGTTGATCATTTTGAATTTTTTTTTAAATGAAAATGTAGCTTACTCCATGCTCTACAAGAGCCCCATGATAATCTCAAGATCGGATACAACAGTATGGGCACAGATTAGCGAAACGTAACCAGGTGCAGTTATGGCAACGACGTCAAATTTTAGCAATGCTAGGCTTGTAGGTATCCAATGTCATGCTTAGATGTGATAGGCATAAGCTCCTTGAGTAGAAGAACAATCCTCCTGAAGAAAGCACACTGAAATATTGCCTGGTTTGAGAGATATGAGAGCTCAAAGTGAGGTATGTCCTGTAGGCCACAAACTGGGGCTATGGCAACAACTGACAATAGTGACAATGCTGAGGTCCAGATAGCCAAATCTCATGGATTGATGTGATACAGGGAAGCTTTGTGAGGTGGAGAACAACTTTCCAGAAGAAAGCTCAGAGAGATTTGGTATGTGGAGTGAGATACAGGAGCTTCAAGATGACAGGGTGCTGCTGGCTATGGCTGCCACAAGGTCCAATTGAGATTTGAAGTTGAAATTGAAGATATGAGCTGAATGTGGGCTGGTTAGAGATCACCAAAGATGAAGGGAGACTAGAGATTCAGAGTGTGAGCTGTGCCATGCCCAACTGGACTCTGATACCATGTTAAATGATGTGGATCTAGGACATGACACAAGCTATGGTGGATCAAAGATGTAAACCAAGTTCATAATGACATGGACAAGTAGAGACAAACTATTACACAAGTGAATTAGGTTCCAAGATAGATTAGCTTGGACATAAACACAATCTTGTCTAGAATTGACAATGACAGACACTTAACTGAAAGTACAAAGCATCATGATATTGTGTTCATTTCATAGTCAAGTACAATGCTTTATAGGCTTTGAGTTGTTCCACTCTCCTCACTATGCATATGGGATTCAGGACAGCTCCTCTTGGAGCATACATCATTTGTCTATTTCTCAAGAGCGATTACTCAAGCTCTCTATTCTATCTTTCCATTCTATCATCTTGCTTTCATGCATTGAGAGTGACTAAGAGGGAGAGAGTGAGAGGTGTGTTGAGCGAGGGCATGTTGTCCAGATTTTGCCATAACTAGGGTTATGATGAGAGCTCAAAGGTTCAAGAAGAGTGAAATATCAAGTAAGAGATGGTTAATACTTCATGTTAGAGATGTATTTGATCTAGCAAGAGAGAGAATAGCTTCAAGTGTTGAAAATCAGCACGAACTATCTACACTACAAGGATACAGAGGCATAGCGACAGCGCTTTTCAACGCAAAATAGTGACGGTACTCAGACGAAAAAAATGCAGGCCGAAACCCAAGCGCATTATTTTGCGCGAGTAAACGAAAGAGAGAGCGAAAGGGGAAGCAAAAGGGAGAGCGAACTCCATCTTGCATTTGAGAGGGAGAGAAAGAGAGAAAGAGGGAGAAGGAAAGCTTCTCACCGCCGCTGCTGCCGTTCGCGAAGAAGAGGAGAAAGTATATGGAGGGCGAAGAGGAGCCGCCCAATCTATCCTCAGGCCTTTACGGTGAGTGCATTGTTCCTTCTTGCTTTGTTTTTATGATTTCTCTTTTTCTTTTACTTGTTTTTGTTAAAAATCATTTGTATTGAGAGAGGGAGAGGAAATGAGAGAGGGAGAGGAAGAGAGAAAATGAAAGAAGGAACGAGAGAGAGAGGGAGAAAACATTAAACATAAGAGGGAAAGAGAGAAAGAGAGGGAGAGGGAGAGGGAGGGAGAGGAAATGAGAGAGGGAGAGGAAAAGAGAAAATGAAATAAGAAACAAGAGAGAGAGGGAGAAAACATTAAACCTAATAGGGAAAGAGAGAAAGAGAGGGAGAGGGAGAGGGAGGGAGAGGTTGTTGTTATTGTTATTATTGTTTTATTTCTTCTTTCCTTTTCTTTTTTTATTGTTTGTTGTTGTTGCGGTAGTAGTGGTAGCGGTAGTGGTAGTGGTAGTTGCTGTTTAATTTCTTATTTTCTTGTTTGTTGTTTTTGTGGTTGTCATGGTAGCGGTAGTGGTAGTGGTAGTTGTTGTTTAATTTCATATTTTCTTGTTTGTTGTTGTTGTGATAGTCGTAGTAATAGTGGTGGTAGTGGTAGTGATAGTAGTAGTTGTTGTTTAATTTCGTCTCTTCTAGTTTGTTGTTATTGTGGTAGTCGTAGTCGTGATTGTAGCAGTAGTAATAGTAGTAGTAATAGTAGTTTTCTTGTTTGTTGTTGTTGTAGTAGTTGTTGTTTTTTTTTTATTTTCTTGTTTATTATTGTTTAGTTTTCTTGTTTGTTGTTGTTATTGTTGTTGTAGTAGTAGTAGTTTTTTCTTCTTTTCTTGTTTGTTGTTATTGTAGTAGTAGTAGTAGTAGTTTTTGTTGTTGTTGTTATTGTTTTTTCTTTTTTTCTTGTTTATTATAGTGGTAGTGGTTTGCTGTTGTGGTAGTCGCAGCCGTCGTAGTCGTGGTTGTAGTAGTAGTAGTGGTGGTGGTGGTTTTCTTGTTTGTTATTGTTGTTATTGTTGTAGTAGTTTTTTTTATTTTCTTGTTTATTGTTATTTAGTTTTTTTGTTTGTTATTGTTGTTGATTTTTCCTCTATTCTTGTTTATTGTAGTGGTAGTGGTAGAGAGAGAGAGTTGTTGTGGTGGTCGTAGTCATCGTAGTCGTGATTGTAGTAGTAATAATAGTAGTTTTCTTGTTTGTTGTTGTAGTAGTAGTAGTAGTAGTTTTTTTTTTTTTTTTTGTAGTAGTAGTTTTTTCTTGTTTTCTTGTTTGTTGTTGTTGTAGTAGTAATAGTAGTAGTAGTACTTGTTGTTGTTGTTTTTTCTTATTTTCTTGTTTATTATAATGATAGTGGTAGTGGTTTGTCGTAGTCGTAGTCATAGTCATGGTCATAGACGTAGTCATAGTCCTCGTAGTCATGGTTGTAGTAGTAGTGGTGGCTTTCTTGTTTATTGTTGTTTAGTTTTCTTGTTTGTTGTTGTTGTTGTAGTGGTAGTAGTAGTAGTTTTTTTTTCTTTTATTGTTTGTTGTTGCTGTTGAAGTAGTAGTAGTAGTTGTTATTGTTTTTTCTTCTTTTCTTGTTTATTGCAGTGGTAGTGGTAGAGAGAGAGAGAGAGATGTTTTGTTAAAGGAAATTGGTAGTAGAGAGAGATATATGTTTTGTTAAAGGAAATGAGAGAGGGGGAGCAAGAGAAAAAGGAATAAGGAACGAGAGAGAGGGAATAAATATACATCATAATAAAGAAAGAGAAAAATAGAGAGAGATGGAAGGAGAGGAGAGAATGAATGGATAAAAACAAAGAGAGAGTGGTGGCGAGGTCCGATGCAATACCACGAGACGGGAAATACTCCGACATACGTTAAATTGTGGGTGGGTGGAGACTTTACATACGTTAATTTTTTGCTGAGTTACAAGAGAAGAAATCCCTTCTCAAACAATTTAAGAAAGAAAAAAAGAATGATAATAAAAACAAATTGTTTGTCATAACATAGACAAAATGAAAAATGATGAAGGCCATGATGTTCAAGATCGTGAGGCGTATCGTAATCAGCGTGTCCCATGTCCTTAGTCTCAATGTAAGCTGGTAATTAGACGAAAATGTCGATTGTTTATAGAACATGTACGACGCTTCGGCGAGTTTTAATCTGAGATCATTGATCAGGTGATCTTAGATTTTGAGCAAATGGTAAGAAAAGTTTATATCAATCATGCATTGAATTCTCAAGCTAATTGAATACCATATACAAAAAGATTGGGTGTGGCTGGCAAATCTTCTATCCAGGGAGGTGACGTCTCATCCCAAGGAGGAGTGCACCCTTTGCGGCCAATTAGAAGAGTTTGTGGGCGTGTGATGGATGGAGTGCGTGAGCCAATCCACCACTTGGAAGGTACTACCCAATCTACACCATAAATACCAGAGGAGATAGGCAGCCTTCGAGACTACCTACAATCTTGGAGCCTGAGATGGAGGCAATGATCGATGCATTGATGCCCATGGATGTCGAGACTTCTGATCCACTTAGAGAGGAAGCATCCATACCATTATTGTTTGAAATCAGAGTTGCAACATTGGAATGTGTGCACAAGAGGGAGTAGAGAGCTCAAAGTATAAGAACAAAATCTTGCTTACTAAGTTGCTTAGAGTACAACTTGGGTACACTATTGATAGTGACCCATAGGCTGTTTATATAGCCTCTGCCAAGCTAGGGTTAGGGTTTCCCCTGCCCCTAGGGCTATTCACACCCATCTTCCCTTATACTGCCTTGCTTATTGTGGGTTCCTATGCCTATCTTCTAACACCCCCCCTTAATGCTAGGGTGGCATTGGATTACAAGGCATGTAAGATGTCCCCTCCCCCCTTCTTAGGATGCCTTTATAAATCAGGCTTACAAGAGTGTTTTAGGTAGATGATTTAGAGAGTCAAAACAATCCATCTTCAGATGGATTGGAGGCATAGTTGGCCACCAATTCTTTGGGTATATCAGGAGTGTTGGGGCATTTACTAGTGATATGCCCTGTCTTCTTGCATTTGTTACATTTCATCTTCTCAGGATACTTCTTCCAACAGTTGTTTACAAGATGTCCTTTTTTCTTACAGAAAGAATATCTAGTGAGAGCTATATGTACCAATACTTGATCACGAGAAATTGAAGATGCCTAACTGTTGCTGCTTTCTTTGTGGTTCCTCTTTTCTTCATCCAAACAGGATTGAATGGTACTTGCCAATGTAGGATCTGGAATGTTGGCGAGAGTGATTACAAGAGTAGGAAACACCGGTTTTACAGCTTTTAGGAGAATAGCAAAAGCATCTTCTTCATGTATTGGAGCTTGTACAGAGGCAAGTTGTGCCATAAGTCCCTTCATGTGAGAGATGAATTTTTCCAAATCTTCTCCCGATTTATATTCTAAGCTAAAGAATTCAATTTTAAGGAAGATTTTAGTATTTTTACCCGTGGCTCCATAGAGCTTTTCAAGCTCATCCCATTTTTCTATAGCAGTGTTTAGTTGATCAACATGATGAATCAGGGATTCATCTAAGTGTAACATTATGATCTCTTGAGCACGTTGGTCATCCTCTATATCAACCAGATTTGCAGAGTTTACAATTCTACTGCCTTGAATGAGAGGCCAATACCCTCTCTCCATCATTTTATATTTTATAAGTGCCTGCCATGGGTGGAAATCTTTGCCATCAAACTTTTGAATTTGAGGACGGACATCAGCATATGTTGTGGTCATTGGGAAGGTCTTACCACTTGTTAGGACAAGGGCAGTGTCTAGTCCCTTACAAATTTTCCACTGAATGTGGAAGTAAATCAGACAATTTGAAATCAAATTTGCAATGAAGAGAAAGGCTGAAAATCATACAGATGTAATATTTCAAAGTATGACTGTGATGGTCCTTTCTTATGTGCAATCTTATTCCAAGGTTTAATAGTCTTTTTAGGTTTTAATGAAGTAAACCTAGACTGGACTTCAGGCTCCTCTTTGTGGTATGGCTTAGTGGATGAAGCTTGTGTTGGACACGATTGGTCTATGATCTCAATGCTTGTTGTTGCTGATGATTCCGAGGAGAGTACAATGACACTCATCCTTTTGATTTCATTGACCAGTGTACTTCAAACAAAGTCACTCAAGATATGCAATACACTTCTAGTATATGATGGTCTATGTGTTTATAATTGTACACATAACCTTACAACAATATATGAATAGGAATAACACTCACTAGATTTTAGTAAATACCCAGCAAGCAAATGATTAGATGATTAATGATTAGTGTTGGTGTCTGAGGCGCAAGTGTATATTTCACAATAGCTACCAATGGTAGATTCAGACAACAGTATGCTATGGTCACTGAAGGACGATGATAGACTGACCGGACATGTGGTGGTTGGAAATGGGGTAGAAAAAAGAATGGATACTGCAATGGAGGAGAAAGTGAGTTGCTTTTGTATGTTGCACCATGCCTCTATGGAGACGTGGCTCGCTAGGTACCAGCAAAGTATTGTTACGGTGGATTATTGTAGCTTCTCCATGATCCTATTCGATGTGCAGTGGTTCAAAGTGGTACTTGAAGAAGTTGGAGCAATAGTTCGACGAGGTCCATCTGGATTTCTCGAAATAGATTCTGAAAAAAATGGACAGATTTGCACGACACCTTTGTGTTGCTGGCCCATTGCGAACATGTGCATGAACTCATTTGTTTTTTAATTGTGTTACGACATGGTACATGTCACAATAGTTAAATCTCTCTTGTACATGATTGTGAATATGTAATCTTCTATCCAAACCCCCGACAACCTCGATGGTGGTATGTTATACCTTCAGCTCCCCGAAGTGCAAGAGTATCTGATCAAAGCGATGTTCCGAGCATAGATGAGGACAATATGCAAATAGAGGGGTCGATATTGCAAGGGGTGGAAGTCACCGAAAACTTGGAGCATATAGAGGAGCCAACATCGGGTAACAATGATGGAAATACAAGAGTCCAAGAATTCTTTGAGAACAAGGTGGACTCATCCTTTTGTGGTGGCATGTCTATCGACTTTCCAGTGTATGCGGAGTTGTGTCAGGAGATTGGCATGGGACCATAGGATACTTCATACTTAGAGCATCCACCTACTCAATTCATTGACGAATCTCTTATAAGGATATATAAGATATGCATTTTAAGTAATATCATTTTTTCAAGATTTTTATTACCGTGCTTTGTATGATTTAAATTGATTATGCTAACATCATTTTTTGTCTGTGCAGGTGACCTTTGTGGATATTTAGATCATCAGGATGAGTCGAGGGATGAGTGATGAGGAGCTGTAGGAGATCTTCACGAGTATGTCTCTAGATCAGATGGTGAGATTCAAAGACATGGCGGACCAGGAGCTGTATCAGACACCATCAGGCCGCTCTATTAGATCCACTTCGATGCAATCTGATGCTTCAGTTTTGAGCAGACAAGGTCGACGCTCCAAACTTGGGCCAGATGGAGGGAATGGTTTAGGGGGATGTTGCAGAGATCCCGATATGCAGTGAGCCCATGGTCAGCTCGGGATCCAGGTGCTACTCCTCACTCTCGTAGTGGTTTGAGAGAGCGTGGCTCAGGTGGTTGCTGTGGAGACACGGATGCGGTGTCTCTGTCTTATCATTCTGCTCGAGTTGCATCACCTTCATGATTTGTCACACCTGTGGGGATGTCTACTCCACTCACTTCGCCTTTTGCTTAGCCGTCCGCAAGTGGCATCCCTATGGGTGCTACTCTGATATATACTACCCTGATCAGTACACCAAATGTATAAGGGTCTCCTAGATATGCCCAGGAGCGTGGTCACAGGTGGGAGAGGACCCATCTTAGGCCTACCTTGTAGATGATAGGTCAGGAGCCATCATCATGAATAATGAGGGAAGAAGGGTGATGGCTCGCATGAGAGAGTTGTGCCAACAAGTTTTTCAGCACAATGTCTTGGATAATTGGAAGAATGTATGGAAGGGGAGCAAGGACTACATAGTAGCATCCTTGCATGAGGAGTTTTTGGTACCAGCCGCACCAAATAGGTTTTCTATGGGCTGGATGATGAAGTGCATGCGTGCATATATGTCATACAGATGATCGGACAGACACAAGGCACTCAAGAGTGGGGCTTCAAAGCCTGAGTGGCTAGACGTGGACGACTGACACCGACTCAGGGAGGAGGCTACAGATTCTCTAGGACATTGGAGACAGCAGCACAAGGCGACGAGGGCACGACTAGAGGCCAGAGTGGTCCATCATCTTGGGAGTGGCAGCCACATGATATATCTGGAGGACTTTGTGAGCTTTTCTTTTATTTTGCTTGCTTATTTTTTTGCAATATCCTTTGTACGGGCAATCGTGTTTCTAACAGTTGTATTTTGTTTTCTTTGCAACACTCCATTACAAATCGCAATCCCACCAACCTTGAGACTCGATAGGCAGAGAGGCACAGTCTCACTGTATTGATCAACAGATTGTATGGACGCGGTGGTCCTATAAGTCACTCATCTTTCTTGTCAGTAGTTACCATGTTTAATTAGAATGCATTATTGTATGGTGGACTGATGTGTAATTGTTTCTTTTTTTCCAGAGTCCGTTCGATGCTCCTTTGCAGTGAGATGGGGTTTCGAATGGTGATGATCTATAGCTTGCCCTTGTATCCTTGGAGCTCACACACCCTTCTTTTTTGGTCACGTGATTTGTGTAGACATTTTCTATGTAGTAGTAGTAGTATCTTGCCATGATTGTATCGGTCGCTTTTATTATGCCATCATATATTTATTTCATGTATCAGTGTTATGATTTAAGTACACTTTATCTTTATTTACACTCTGCCACAAATTTTTTTTCCCTGTTATCATCGCTATTAGCGTCGCAAATTTACTACACGCGTCACTATTAGTGTCGCAAAATGCATCGCAAAGCGTCGTTATTTGCATCGGTAAATGTGCCGCTAATACCGACGCAAATAGCGACGTTGATAACGAAACTGATACCGACTGTTCTATGGCATCACCAATAATGACGCTTTTTGCGACGACATGGGAAATTTTCTTTATTAACATTTTCGTCGCTTTTAACGTCGGTATAAGGCCTATATCTTGTAGTGCTAGGACATCTTCTTGCATCACGTGATAAAAAATAAGCTAAAGATGAAGCATAATGGTAGTCTACAGGTTACTTAAGGCCTCAACAATCATCCCCTACGGGCTGCATGAGAAGCAATGGCCATGGGAAATAGATATGAAAAGAGATCTCCATGAAAGCTCTCACAAGGAAGCTTGGAAAGAGAAGCTTGCTTCAAAAAGTAACTACTATTTAAATCTTTCAAACCTTGTTTAGACTCAAGTTAAGTCCAAGACCCTTCAAAATGGCCCCAAATTGACCATGAGCCACTAAAATAACATGGAATCCGCTATTATTCCTTCAGGTCTTCTTCAAGATCCTCTGATTTAGTCCTGACTTACTGTAGAGGGCCTTAACTAGTCACAGTTTTAACAATGTCAAGTCATGTGATGACTAATTCATGTTCCTCTACTAGTTACCCTATGCCACCTAGTCTTCTAACCAGATTCACCATGACAATGACCTTCCCATTGGATCAAATATTTGCTCTGATATCAATGTAAAGAAGCTGATTCCCACAACAATCAATTAAACTAGAAATACAAGGAAATAGACTAAATTGCCAAGAAACCATAGCCAAGGTGGCTAGGCTAAAATCATATTACCATTAATGGGGCTGAGAATCAGTTGATGAGTGGTTGCAACATGGTATGCACCCCAATGCTATGGTGGCCAAGAGTATGCACCCTCTTTAGCTGGTGGGAGGTTGAGACCTCAAACATGAAAGGTTAGAAATGGGAAAAAGATCCTTGGCAAGTTACAACTTAACCTTTTATACTTAACCCTAGTAGGCTAAATATTGGCTAAGGCATTAAGGCATTTTTACTCTATTACGTCTAGTTGGATGCTTCTTATGGGGAAAATCAGGGAACTCAACATATCCTACTCCAATGAGACTCAAACAACTCAAAAAGAATAGTGAACATGGTGGTCTTAATCTAATGGAACTTGAAGTGAGTAGCGAATGCCTTCTAAAGCAAAACTACTCTATAAATGTTAGGAGAGAAGTGCCCTCTAGGAAGAAATGTTACTCATTGGTAAAAAAACAAAAACTCATGCGGACCTTGGAAAATTGGTCCTCAAGAGTTACTAGCCACTAAGATAGTATTTGAGATGAAAGCTAAGGGACTATTGGTAGATTCATTGAAGTATCAAAGGAAACATTACTTCTAGGAAAAAAGGCATAACACTTGGCAAAAGAAGGACCTTACAAGTTTATGTACTAGCTTAATCAAGCCATGGGGGATACCTTAGAAGAAGATGAACAATCGAACTAGCAATTAACTAAAGCCAACAAGCTAGTATAAGATGTAGTAAGAAATGCCATCCTCCAATGGAAATGAGAAGGCCACAATTCAAACAAATTGTCATCCCATCTCTTTACCTTGGGGAAGGAAATTGAAGGCACTTTAACACCGCATAATGTCAAGAGGCTTTTGAAAAGATGGAGAGCAAAATTCCAAAGGGTCAAGGAAATTTAGGATGTGGAGATATCTAATTTAGAGCTAGTAGGCATACTCAAATGAATCTAATCAATTAAAATCTCATTGACAAACATATTTTTGTCTTGTGGAATACTAACTAGTACCTTATTCTCAAGAAAGAAACTAAAGAAGGGAGGCCTCATAGATGGTAGATGCAAATGTAGTTAGGAAGAATCAATGAAGCGATTATTTTGGAGTGGGTGTGTCCCCTTATAGGTCTAGTTGGAGGTTCTACCAAAATTGATAATCAATGTGAGGGGGGAACAATTGCACAAATATCTGCTTTGGAAACTTAGCTACCACGAGTAGCTTCCAATCATTAGTAAATCAACATAATCTGGTTGATAATGCCACATGAAATTTGGTAAGGCAAATTGAAATAAGTATTTGATGGGGGAGAAACTCTATGTAACCTAAGTTGGGATTTGACCTAAGGTTTGGTGAAAAATTAGTATGCTCCATTGCACTTATAAGATTAGTCAATATGAGTTAAGTAAGTTAAGTGCATGGCTTATATACTAGCTCTCTTCTATATCACTCGATATTAATTACTTACGAGCTAATGCCCAATACAAGCATGGTACTGCCTTTGTAGGAACCCATTGGAATAAGCCTTTTAGTGAGTGAGGGTTAGGGTTAGCCTATCCCATGGTTTTTATTATTTGGGCCCCTCAATGGGGTGCTTGGTGCCTATCCCCCCCCCCCCCCCCCCCCCCCCCGAGCTATCAATTGAAGGAAGTGGAAATAAGCGGACATGTTTGATGAATCTAGGAGTTTTAGGGTTTGGCCTTGTGGTAGTTCTTGCACAACATTTTATGCATACCCAACTAGGAGTTTAAGGGTTTGGCATTTTGGTAGTTCTTGCACAACTTTTTATGCATACCCAACTCACAAAACAAGAACTATTCATTACTATTAATACTAATATAACATTTCACATGGAATTTTGAGGACAACACCTCTCTCTCTCTCTCTCTCTCTCTCTCTCTCTCTCTCTCTCTCTCTCTCTCTCTCTCTCTCTCTCTCTCTCTCTCTCTCTCTCTCTCTCTCTCTCTCTCTCTCTCTCTTGTTGGGGTAAAAGACCCTTGGGCTTGCCCGTGTATAGTGACCACCCATATTCTTTATTCACATATATACAATAGTGCAATAAGGCTGTCTACACACTTTTGGACAGCACCTACATTGTGTGTGCTCTTCTCTCCCGCATCTTCTTCTTATCCTTCTCCACTACCATTGCATCCCCTTCAACTGGTATCAGAGCTTTGGATCATGGAGCTTACTCGACATTACTTCAGCCCGGATTTATAACCTAGAGCTTGGAGCTTCAATGCCAGCCATGGCTTCTTCTCCCCGAGGTAACATTTCATCTCCCACCTCTCTCCGGCCCTCACAGGCTCTTTGCAGGTGAACCTTGGCTTCATTAGGCACCTTGTATGCCCCCATTTGCCCCACATTAGCAACTCACGTTTTTTTTTTGCGCCTATTTCAAAATATGGCTCAAAAATCTCATATCTCAGACATCCGGCATTCGATAGTCGGGGTTTTGGCACACTCCAAACAAAATGACAATGTCAGATCTGCCAAATTCTAATCATATAATATCCTGCGATAGATCTGAGTTGATTTACATCAAGAAAATGTCATGCTCTTAGCTTATGTGATGCTCTCGAGGCTTGGTATTTGATGCCCAGATGCTTTCAAGAGTTTGCCCAATGTTTTGAGATGCTTTTGGGGATGAATTTGCTCAGTCATTGACTATTTTACACAATCCACTGGTACTCCAAAACATGGCAACCCCCTATAATTACATTTTATACTTATGCTACATGGTCATTTGATGCTCGATTATGCCTGATTGGTGCCTACACATATGGGAATGTATGCCTATGGTTTGCCTATCAATTTGAGCTTGGTTTGAGCATTGATTTGCTCAATTTACAAGGGTTATTTGCTACTAGAATATTCAGGGCTGAAGCTATTTATGCTACAGTTGGGTTATGCCTATTGGTCATGAGGTGCTCCCGACTATTTGAGGTTATGTACTGATGTATTTGGATGATGCCACATGGTTCTTTTTGCTCCTAGAATGCTTTTGAGCAAGAAGTAGAGCTCAATTATATGGTTCATTGTCAATTTTTATTTGCAGTTGGCATTCCACTTATGACTGCTTATGCCTAGCCTACCCATGTGGGTTTATGTCTTGGTGGATGCTGTTGGGTTCGACTGCAGTATGGCAAATGTTTGGGCTTGACAAGACTTGCATTTGAGGACTTTTGTGGAGCAGTTGATTTGGATTTTTCCGTTACAACCTTGGATGCTACTTGGTCTTATGCTCCAATATTATGGATCCATGGATGCTTGGTTGATGCAAATATGTATTGAGCAGAGTTGCTTCATTGTCTTGGCAGAGTTTTATTAAGCTTTGTATGCTCATTGGTGCTTGGATTTATTGCAGGTTATTTTGGTCAATTAGTGAACTTTATAGTGCTTGGGCTATAGTTATAACTTTCTTGCTCCTCTGTTGTCTAGCTTCTATGCTAGTTGGGTTATTGTTGCATGTCTATGCTAGAGAGCAAGTGCTATGTATGCTTACCCGTCTATGCACATGGTCTATTGTTGTATACATTATAGAGCCACTTATTTGGATGTTGTTGTACAGATGTTTGGGCTTCTCCTGGAGCTTGACTCTTGCAAGATGCTTTGCCACTTGTCAATCTTTACTTGACTTGGATGTTCCTAGGTGGCATGATGTACTGCAGAGCTATACGTATGCATATGGTTATGAGCTGATTTCATGGCTGAATATTGTATGCTCTTATGACAGATGTCTTATGCTTTACCGTATTGTGGTTGGTCATGTCATGCAATTGGCTATGACTCTTCTTCATGTGGGAGCTTTTACATCCTTGGTTGATGCCTTTATGTCCTCCTGTCCATTGAGGTTTCATGAGCCTTTGCAGCATGCTTCTACCACTGATGCACTTGCATATGATTGTCTTCATGAGTAGGTTCCCTCCGTTGGGACAGCCCTCGACTCCTTGAGCTCCGTGGATGTTATGGATAACCCTATTCATGATGACTTGGATTCCTTGTTGTCTTGTACAGGTTCTTCAATTACAGATGTTGTATGCTTCCATTGTGGAAAGCTTGGGTATGTTAAAAGAAAATGTTTTAGACAGATTAGAGAGCAATAGAGATAGATTCGACATGAGTAGAGAGTCAGCAATGCAGCAGGTGTTACCACTCTTTCTAGTGGTGAGGTACATGCAATTACCCATGATTATCCAGTTGAGCATGTCCTCCTATCATCTAGTTTCCCTACAACTTTCTTGCTCAATGATACGGCCTATGTCTTAGATTGGCTATTGGACTCTATGGCATCTTGTCATGTTACCCCTCATAGAGCATGGTTCTCTTCTTACAGGGAGGTTGACAAATGTATTGATTTGGGCCTTGAGTAGACTTATGCTATTGTTGGTACAGGGGACATACACCTAGCTTTGTCTGATGGGACTTCTCTTGTGCTCCATGATGTGTTACATGTTCCTATGCTTAGTAAGAGCTTGACGTCTATCCGTTAGTTGCATGATGCAGGTTACTCTATTTCTCTTCAGGGGATAGGTTATGGAAGATCTAATATGGTTGCTTGGTTTTGGCCAGAGGTTCTAGAGTTGGTTCTCATTACCCAGTGCATGTCTCTCATGTGGGAGATTCTATGGTTGCAGTTAACCGGATACCACATGCATTGTTATGGCATTATTGCCTAGGCCATATGCATCATAGAGAGATGGAGATCTTGTCTTGTTCAGTCTCATTGCTGCCTCCTAAGTCACATGCAGATCTTCATGCTTGCCCTGATTGTTCTTATGGTCCTTGCAGAGCCCCTTTGGCTCATGGTGATCATGAGAGGCATGATCCTCTAGATCTTGTCCATTGTGTAGTTTATGGACCTATACCTACCTAGTCACTTGGTGGAGCTTCGCATTTTGTGACCTTCGTGGATCATGCTACCCACCATGTTTGGGCTTTTCCCTTGGTACGGATTGAGGATGCCACAATTATGCTTGACAGGTTTATGGATTCTACTGGTTGCAGGCCTAGGTGCTTGCAAATGGATTATGAGAGTCATGCTATCTCTCCCAGCATTCAGTTCTATTGTCAGCAGTCTAGCATTGATTTCCTATACACACGATATTACGAGATTGCTCATGGCATGTGCTTGACTCTACATGCAAAGGCTGCTTCTATGCTTACCACAGCTAGGCTATCTTATGGCTTTTGGGATGAGGCCCTCATGACAGCAGTCTCCTTGCTTAATAGGACGCTATGTCTGACTTTGGATGGTATTACACCACAAGAGGCATGGAGTGGCATGAGACCCTCCTATGACTGCTTGAGGATGCTTGGCTGCCAGGCATTTGTATGTATGCCAGATATGCCTATGTCACACAGATGTATCCTCCTTGGCTATGGAGATGGTGACTTTCAAGCTTACAGGTTATGGGATTTGGATGCCCATCAAGTTATACGCAGCTGTCATGCTATCTTTTATGAGACGTAGACATCTCTCAAGCCTCTTGATGCGCATTCAGTGCGCTTTATGGTTGATGCTATAGCCGTATGTCAGTCTTCCGCTTTGCTGAGGCCACATACTATCTTGAGACCCTATCTGACATGTGTTCAAGATGTTGGCCCTTCTTCTATGATTGACTTTGGAGAGTTTATGTGCTCTCAGCTATCTCCTATGCGCCACACTAATGCTATGCGCTACTCTGATGCTTATGCATTACATCCTTGCACTCATGAGTTGTGCTTGCTTCATGAGAAGCATTCTTGGATTGCTCCGCTGTATGGAGCTACGGGATCGCTTGTCTCCTGGATGTCATGGACTCAAGGATGCTTGACTCTTCTTTCGCATAGGTTCTCGCTTATTGCACAGCTCACTTTCTAATTGTGTATTGGGTGAGATGTCGTGATTCCTCATCTCGTCTCTTTTCCTTTTTCTTTGTTTTTTCACTCCTTGGCCCATTGGCCTTTTAGTGGGAGGTTGTTAGGGTAAAAGGCCCTTGGGCCTACCCACGTATAGTGGCCGCCCATATTCTTTATTCATATATATATGATAGTGCAATAAGGTTGTCTACACACTTTTGGATAGCACCTACATTGTGTGTGCTCTTCTCTCCCCCATCTTCCTCTTCTCCTTCTCCACTGCCATTGCATCCCCTTCATCTCTCTCAATGATTGTCCCTCTCTCAGTCTTGAGCCTTTGGGATTCTCAACTTCTTCATAGTCCTCGTCCCCCAACACCAGCTTTACTTTGATAAGAGACTTGACTTTCTTTCAAGTTATCGAACTTGATCTCTTCCCTCTCCTTTAGAAGAATGCCAATTATATAGAGACTTTGGCTAGTGAGATTGTGCAAGCTTCGTTGGGACCATCTTATGTATGGAATCAAATGGATCCCTTTCTATAAGAAAATGATTCTCTTAGTCATATGTTTCCCTCACTCCCTCTCAAGAACCTAATCAATGTTAGCATTGGACTATGCAGTCCCTTCATTTAGATAACTTGATCACTAGTCAACACAGTTACAAATTTCTATCTATTCAAATTTAGATTATTCTTTGTTTTGCCTTTTTTGAAAAAATAAATTCTTCTCTAACAAGGATACCTTGATAAAGCAAATAACCACTTATTCATCCACAATTACAATATCCATGAGATTTATACATGAATTTGTACTCTCTATTATAATTATGGAGAAAAGGGAACCCAACTCCCTAAGTAAGATCTCAAATAAAGCATTAGATCTTTCCTTGTGCTCTTCTTACTCCAATATAACACCTAGATCATATGTATGGTTTGAATGTATTTGAGTTCAAGGAATACATTGGAGCACACTTGTGGCTCTTATATCATTATCAATGCACTTACTTGAAAACTTGCATCATGAGTTCTTGTAAATCTAAATATGAAGAAACAAGCACATAAGACCACACATCGAGTATGTAAGATGGAAGAGAACGAGCAATTTCTACAAATCACAAAATAAAACCTACTAAGAATAATCACATGCAATACTCACAAATTTGAGAAGAATGCCGCAATGGGTGTTAGGAACAACTATGGCACTTCCGTCGTGCGTGATTATTATGGCTCTTCATGTATTTTGTGTTGTGGGTGTGTGCATCTTTGTATTATGAGGAGGAGGATACATGATAAATGAACCATCCATAAGTGAGTTGTTTTCCTCTATATGAGCATGATTATATTGAGGAAATAAGATAACTTGTTGAGAATAGATGTGCATGAATAACTTTTGCTAAAAATAAAGACATACACTTTCCACATAGTTAAGCATTATTCACACTCGAGGATGCTTGATTTAGAAACTAAAGAATAAATTAAAAGTTGGAATGATATTCTACAATCCTTTGATTGTATAACTAATGCAAATTTATAAAACAAAATAATCCAAAATAGGGTGATCTAAATATTCTAAAATAATGCAATCTTGCAACAAATACTATGAATGTTCCAATGAGAAGGTAAGTCATCAGATAGATGAGCCAGCTTAACATTGGCATTCTTCACAACACTTTCAATTGTTGCTTTTCAATATGGAGGTATATGTAATATCCATGATTTGAAGGCTCTCTAGATAAGTGGGTTCTATTTAAAGAGAATAACAATGGGCAGTGCTACATGCTTATTAGAGGCCAATCATATGATCATTCATGGGTATGCATCTTCAAATCTATTTAGTTTTGTCTTGTGAGGTTGCTAACTTTGTCTTTGACTGGACAACATGGACGACCATTCCTAATTTTCCTAGTTGGATTGGGATCTCCCAAAGGTCAGCGGGCCCTATGTGGTCAATTATCATGCTATGTTCTTCATTCCTTTACCACTTAGATCCAACTAAGGTTCCGTCTCTCGAAACTACTATCGAGCCACCTTGACTAGATTCTTTACTTTGTTAATCACTTTCACGTAATGTTTTAAATCAATACACTCTTATATTGTGCTTTTGGGGTTCTCGTTTTAGGTGCTACCACTGTATCCCCTTCTCTCTTGAGAACCACCTTGGCAATATGATTTCTAGATATTTTCTTTTGATTTTTCCTCCCCATCTATGTCCCATCAAGCATAAGAAGGCTACCTCTTGCCTTTTTCGATTTGAGAACTATTTATTACATTCAATAGAATGGACCTATAATCCTTATCCAAATATTCAATACTAAATAGGCTTAAGGGCATAGAGGGCAAAATTTCATTCCTTGTTGATGTTTGATGGTTCAGGCAATCAAAAGATAAGTGTGTGATATCACATTTAGGGCATCTTGGCTATAGTTTATTGTCTTTGTTAGCGTCATTCTTTTTTAGGCATCTTAGCATTACATGCCTAGTTTAACTACTAATATGAGATTTACTCTCTTAGTCACATATCTTTGAGGCCTCTTCTAGTCCTAAGGATGATCTCTAGAATGGATTTATAGTTCATCAAGATTGTATTACCCTTTTCATCTTCATAAGAGACCTAAGGGTCCATATAAGGGCTCTCATAACTAAGTAGTTGATATACATATTGGTGTATACAATTTGACCATTTCTTGGACACTTTGGATACCTTTAGTTTGCTAATTTTGGGCCTATAATAATGTCAAAAACTTCTCAAATCATTGAAATTGTTGGGCACAAACTAAGAAATGATAACCACACTGTTTAGTCTTATCATATGGAAAACTTTCTCATGGGAAGAGGCCATTGGGACCTCATAATAGGTGATGATGCATGTCTTGAGCTCATTGATGAGCCAACAAAAGAATGAAAAAAGGCCTATAAGGACTGGCTAGGAAAAAACAAGACGATAATACATTGGATTTCCATATGTGTTTTGGAGACCTTGATTCCACATTTAAAGAAAGCAAGTACTTGCAAGGATGGGTGGGAGATAATAGAAAATATGTATTGCACTTGCACAAAGGCAAGGAACGTATAGTTGAAGCAAATATTACAAGGTTTAGCGTGGAAGTCGAAGTATTAGTAATTATGTTGTAGATTGTAGAAGATCTGTGCAAGTCACTATTGTGGACAATTTGGTAATTGAGAAGGACTGCTATATCAAACAGAATGCTATGGCTAGAGAAAGAGGCAAGACTCAATATGGACACTATGCAAGTGGTTCTGCAGGTGCAGCTAATGCCTCTAAAGGCGGATCACCTAGAGGACACTTGGTCACTGAGGAGCATTCACCTGCCACTAATCCATGAGGGATTCACTAGTAGTAATAAGGAGACATCACCTGCGTGCAAGAAATATATGAAAATACCCCTTATCTACCCCCTATTTATGGGACCTTACCTTATAAAATGTACCTTCGTTCCCTTAAATAACCCCCCTCCCTTACATTCATGTGGTACCCTACGGTAAACCCTAGTGGACCCCATGGGCACTTGTCACATGACATAACATGAAGAATGGTTTCACATGAAGCAATAAATACATAGTTAGAAGTGTGTAGCCACTGGAGATAATACATTACATAAAATCACTCATATTGGTAGTGTTTTGTTGGTTACTAGAGATGGGATTGAAAACGAGCTCAAAGATGTATGATATGTGCCTACAATAACCAAGAATCTTGCTTGTGTTGCATAAATGGCTGATCAATGCATTCAAGTCAAGTTTAATAAGTTTGGTTGCTTCGTTTGAGGAGTTAAAAAATGGTGAACATGGTAGAATAATTGCAAAAGAACAAAAGAAGGGAAGATTGTTTGCATTGATACTAGCACTCCCATTGGACAAAGTTTAATGTAGGTAGCGGTAGGACATGAAGAAATACGTGAATTTATGGCACCATAATTTGAACATGTAAATTTGAAAAGGTTGAAGCAAATGCAATCTAGACAAACAATACGTGGTCTTTCACATTTTGGATATGTGAATTATGGGCATGTATGTAAGGCATATTAGTTTGGAAAACATTCTAGACTTCCATTTCCAAAGAGGGGGGGGACCAATGCATATACTTTGGAATGGTGGATACTAATATATGGGGTCCATGTTAGAACATACCATTGAGTGGAAATGCACAATTTATATCACCTTCACTGATGATTTCAACAAAACGACTTGGGTTTATTACTTATGGTACAAAAAGGTCCAATTAGTTTTTTAATTACTTAAGAGATCACGAGACTAAAAGGTAGGTTACATGTTGGTATACACTATAGCAAAAAGGAAGAATTGGATTATTGCAGAAATTGCTAAAACTATGATGAGTCAAATGCATGTGCCATTATCAAACTAGGCTGAAGCAATACATACTATAGTTTAAATATCATAAACGGGACACCTATAGCACTTACGCATCAGATGTCACCCTATGAAAAGTTATATGGAAGGAAAACCAATGGTGGTTAAATGTGCTCTATTGGCTATCTTGATGAAAATAAAGAATATAAGTGCTATGACCCTATCATTAGAGAAGTCTACATAAGCATGGATGTGAGATTTAGTTACCATGAGTCAAGATACATACATAATGCTATTTTATTATAGTAGTGATGAGGATGTCTATGTAAAGAAAATTGCAACAAATAATACTCATGGAAATTAGTATATTGAGGATGTATTTGTGCAATAAGACAGTGTAGAAAGCAGTGGAAGTGTTAGTCCATGGAGTGACAGATTGAGGCGCATAAAAAAGGGTCAAAATCACAAAAGGGAAAAAGTTGGTTGGTAAAAGTTCAAAAGATGTCATTGGATGATGAGTTTGGGGTACCTCATATTAAAACTCCAAGTATAAGAACTGTAGGAAAGTATGTACCACTATAAGAGTGGTTGACTACATCTCAGTTTGATAAAAATAGTAAGACATCCTTGGCTTACAATGGGCACATGAAAACACATTATGTGTACATGGTTTCTTATGTACAACATACATAGTCTGGATGCTTTAATAAGAGAAAGGTAATGAATGCTTTGGAGAGGAAGGAGACTTGGGATTTTGTTGACCTACTTGTGGGAAGTAAACCATTCGCTACAAATGGGTCTATACTGTGAGATGCAAGTTGGATGGCTCACTTGAATGGTACAAAGAAAGGCTATTTGTAAAAGGATATACTTAGACTTCTGAATTAGACTATGAGAAAATGTTTAGTCTAGTTGCAAAAATAACCACCATCAGATCAATTACAGCTTTGGCTAGGGTATGTACACCCAGAGTCTCCCATTATGTATGCAAGTTAAAGAAGGTATTGTGTGGGTTAAAGTAAGCACCTAGAGCATGGTGTGAGTATATTAACATGTTTTTATGTAGTAGGGGTTTCCAATAGAGCATGGCCAACTACTCTTTTTATGTTAGACATTCTAGTGATGGTATGATGGTTGTGATCATCTACGTTAATAATCTCATCATAATGGGTACTCTTGAGAAAAAGATTGCAGAAGCAAACAAGCTTACACAAGAAGTTTGACATTAAGGACCTTGGAGTATTGGGATACTTCTCAGAGATTGAAGTGATAAACACACCATATAGAATTTGGTTGGTGAAAAGGCAATACTCTTTGGAAATGTTGAAAAGTATGGGATGATTGCATGTAAGCTAGTCCATATACCCTTGGATCAAAATGTAAGATGGTTGATGATGGATAATATGTTAAAAACATTGCTATGTTTAGAAAGACGGTTGGCATTTGATTTACTTGACCATAATAGGACCAAACCAGAGCTATGCAGTTGGAGTGATAATCCAATTTATATAAAAACTACACAAATCACACATGGATGTAGTAAGAAAAGTGTTGAGATATGTAAAGAACACAATGAGTTATCTCTTGTTCCATGAGAAAAGAATTAATATAGAAAAAATAAGAAGAGAACAAATTGCATAAGAGAATAAAAACTCCAAAACTTGCATGACACAAGATTGGGTACAATCTCCCCCCATGCATGGGTGAGCACTTCGCTCATGTATGTATTTATAACATCCAATTAAGCTTTTGTGCTCAAAATACATTGAAAGAGTCCTTTTTGAGTTATTACTTTTCCTTTCTTTGAATGACTTGCTTTTGTGTAAATAAATGGAACATGACCTATTCTAAATAGCTTTACAATTAATAATAATCATGTATCTATTATAATAAATACATCTAAAATAAATCTATTATGCATGCATTCATGCAAAGTTCTTTCACTAATACACACATACAAAATATAATGTCTTCAATAATATTTTTCCACAATGTGAAGTGCATAATTTTCATATTATGAAGCACATAAATTCCACATATTAAAATGCACACTACAAAATAATAATTTTGCCTAGGTGTGTCTAATTATCTACTCACCACAATGCAAAACACATTAGTATCCTTCCACTTATCTACTAGGTATAATATTGCATGCATGTGTTCATGCGATAAGTCACAAATTCTGCCGTAAATAGATGCAAATCCATAATAATCAAAATCTAAACTTCATAAATTCTATACATATAATTTTCATAAAATTTTGAGGGTTTAAAAAGTAAATGTCCCTACATGTTGATAACTCAAAGAAAAAATTATAAGGGTGGCCAGCCACATGCAACTGCTACCATCTACGATGAATCTACACTTTAAAATTCAAAACCATATTATCTTTTACTACAAATTTACGCTATAGCATTCCATGAATTTTACATGAAACATTGCCTCTTGTGACACATTTGTGCTTGTGGGATATTTAATGTAATTGTGAATGGTATAAATCTATTAGATTGTCATATGTCAAAGTTAGCATTGATTTTTTAATCAATTTTAATTCTTCCACAAAAGGATGTTTGTACTTGACTAGATACCTATGGTATGGATTTCCTATTCTAGTGGTGGTCTTCTCATGGTCAAGGCTTACTTCGAAAAGCAAAATTTCAATATCCTTCTCTAATAAAGGAGGGTCATCAACTACAAAAGTAATTGGAGGTGTTTCATTGAATGGTTTTAACAAACTAATGTGAAAACAATTATGTATTTGCCAGTAAGAAGGGATGCCCAATCTAGATGCATTCTCATTAATCTTGTGTTGAGTAATACGAAATGGATTAGATACCTTGGTGCCAACTTAATTTTTGGATGTAGTAACATGGATTTTAAACTCCACATTCAATTCTCAACCAAATTAAATCATTCTCTTGAAATTTGATAGCCTTTCACTTTTTATTAACTTGAGTTATATACTAAAATCGTGATTGCTTGATCTTTTTTGTGACTTATTCTAAAAATTTTATGGGTTAATGGCCAAGGAATTACCAATTGGAACATAAGTAGCAATAGTTGCTATAGAGATATGCAATTTCTTCCCATACTCTACCTTAAAAGGAGCTTTACCCATAGGAAAATGTGGGATATTATTGAAAGCAAATTGAAGAATAAGCAAATGTTGATGCCAATTATTAGGTTGGTTAATAATGTAGGATGGTCTAAGAAGGTCAAGAATTGTATCGTTGGTTGCTTCAATATGACCATTACTCTCAACGTGAAAGGTTGAAGTAAAATCCATCTTACAACCTAAAATTTTAAATAAAGCTACTCAAAAATTATTATATAATTGGCCAATCATGATAAGATAATATAACATTTGAAAATTCATAATTAGAAATCTTACTACTATATTATTTTTGCTATAGGTTTGGAAAGCCCCGAACCTCCAGATGGATTCCCGAACCTACCCCCTTTTCCAAACCTCCCTTTTTCAATCAAAACCCCCTCCCCTCCCCTCTTTCTCGCGTGTAATCTCTCATTTTCTCTTCCCTTTTCCTTTTTTCATTAAAGCCCACCCCCTCGCCTACCTTTTTTAAATTAAAACCCCCTCCCTCTCTCTCACTTATAATCTCTCTCTTTATTTTCCCCCTCCCCTTGTAATATTTCCGCAACGAAATATTAACGACTCTTGATCCCGCGCAAAAGCAATTTCGAGTGATCTTCCGCAACAACGAAACTATGGCCTAAGAACTCCAGCCTCGTATAGTAACAATACCATACCCGCATGGTGCATATGAATCCCTGGCTCAAAATCGCAAGCCACCGTAGGAGCACCCCTTCACGGGAAAAAAAATGGATAATTTTTGCAAAAAAAAAAAGTATTAACTCCCTCCCCTTCAGTCGTTGCATGGCGGGGAGAGGGAGTATGTGTGGAGCTTGAGTGGTGGAGGGGCATGGGGAGGAGCCATACAACATGCCACTTGTGTGGCTACCCCACCTTCAACCTATAAGAACCCCCCCTAAAAAGCTTGGGGGGAGGGGAAGGACACCGTGCTACTGTCCGTCATGAGGAGTCGCTGTCGCCAGTTTGCCACCGCCGCCGGTCTGTTGCACCCCCATCATCATCATCATCATCATCATCATCATTGTCATCACCTCCCTCATCATCATCTTCACAATCATCTCCCCATCCATGTCATCTCCCTATGTTACAGAAGCTTGGAAGCTTATACTGAAGCTTCCCTAGGTCTAGTTCACCTGTGCCTCCCGATTTTTCTTGCAAGGCCTGTGTCCTGCGCAGAGAAGGAGGCCTCGGGCAATAGCAACTCCGGAACTCGTAAGGGGTGCCAAGGGGGAGTTCGTTGAGTCGAAATCTGCTGCGTCAATGGCTCCTAAGCAAAAGTCAAGAGGAGCACACACGGGAGCTTCCACCCAAAGTATGAGAGTGGACAATGCCTCGATATTGAATGCCCAGGGTTTCGAATAATATTCCCACATGGAAAGGTTGAATAATGCATGTTTTGATTCACGTAGGGAAACTTAAATGCATCGTAAAATTTATTTACTCATTCGATTTACAAAGTTTAGTGGCATGCCTAGTACTTGCATTTGCTTGCACTTCCATGGTCAAGAGTAACTACATTTTCGAATGTATGATGCATAAGTTAAAAGATGAATCTGTGCGAAGGTGTCCTTGTTGCATCTCGCAAAGGATAGGGCATATAACACATAACACACTTATGTAATAAATTCCTGGTGGTGTCTCGTGTATAAGGTAGTCTTAGATGGTCATTAAATGATGTCTAAATAGTTGCATTGAAAGGAAAATATTTATGAACTTTGATATTATGCAATTCGCATGCAATGTTAGTTACAATTTAGGTTGCGATAAGCGGTAGAAGAAGGATTATATCAATGATGTATTCATTGGCGTCTGGCCATGAAAGAATGATGCATCCATGCATAGAGTTCCTTTATCATAATTCGAAGTTGGAAAAATGATGCATCTTCATTAAAAATACCAAAGCTTTGAATTAGATACATCAACATAGCAATTATAAGAATAACTTTGAATGTCAATCAATATCATATAGGGCAAGGAAAAGAAAGATCACCGTAGATCCTATAGTTGCATAAAGGCAAAAAGGTCTATGGTCATGAAATTGCATGGAATGATACATCTCACACGTCTTGTGGACACTTACATCCTTTAGGGAAAATACATGCAAGTTTAGAAGAAAGTATTTGCATCTTTAAGGGGAAGATCATCTTTAGTCGTGGGTTGGTTAGATCAACTAAGTAATTTGCGTGTAATTGAGTAGCCTACATGAGATTCATAAAGGTATAATTAGTTAGCATATGATGGTCACCTCGATGTGCTAGGTAGGGTTAAGCCATGTTAAAATTTTGCCTAGTATCGCACTTAGGATGCCAATTTAATATTTCCCATCTTAAAGGTCCTACCCGCATTCTCGGAATGCTAGGATTAATCACCTGTGTAAGAATGATCTAGGGTTCTTACCCTAAGGATCAGTTGACCAAATGATAGACCTCCGCAAGGAATTTAGGGACCCTAGGGCCAAAATATTTATCAGGCCTAGTAGGGTTAGGGTTTTTGGGTTGGGTCAAGAGGACTCCCAAGCCCTTATCTTGATCAAAGGTATTCTTGACCAAGAAAGATCGTACGAAGGAAGATGTAATCCCACAAGTCAGATATTGACACCTATCTTGTGCTACGAGCTGCAACATCGTATAATCTTGTGTCTAAATCACAAAATAGTATTGCTACTCCTTAGACCAAGTTTGGCGAGTTCTAATTGCAAGTTAAATCTCCTAGAAATTGAGTAGGCGTCCTACTTCAACACTCTTCCTTAAAGACTAACTTGTCAAGCCACGGTAGCAATGAATTGCCAAGAAGCAATTTGACCAACCAAGTTAGGACGACGAGGTTGTCCAGGATTTATTGACCACAATATAAGGAAACCTAAAGTAGTGACAGTTTGGGTCAATAGGGTATAAACCCTAACCCAAGGAGAAAAGGGTAAACAAGCAACTCAGCTTATGAAACCATTGGGATCTTGCCAAGTCGCGATTGATCTAGGATCGAATGCTAGAAGTATTCGAGGAGAAGGAATTACACCTTAGCAGTTGGCCGTACAAACGACCACTGGAATGCTCGTGATTGTACACTTAGGAGCACTGTTTGTACTTCTTTGCTCAAGGAACTAATGTCGAAAAAATAACTAATGCTTCAGGTTAAAAGCTTGGAGGGAGAGGCAGTATTAGTTACCTCCGACTGTCTGCCTGACCCTATCCAAGGGGGTTGTCAGCCGCGCTGGATACGTGGGCCGAACCCGCTGCAAGAGGTCTCTCTGTGGGCGCTACTTGGAGTAGGAGGACACTTGGGTGCCAGGGGAGGCTCTGGCCGTAAATCCCTTGCCTCCGGATCCTGCACAAGAGGTCGATGTGACTCGAGATGGGATCTCGAGGCTCGCATACTAGTTAACGGGCGGAACTTGGAATAGCAATCCCTGAGGATTGCTGGTATAGCCTTCGGGTAGGTTTATTTGATTTTCCAAAGATTGATAAATAAAGCTCAAATGTTGAAAAAGGAACTTGCTTGACATTGTTTTTCTGTGTCAGTGCTTAAGTTGCGAGGAAGGAACCAGTGACTAATTGGTTAATTAAGGAAGTTGTTTTTGCTTGTCAAGCTAAATGTGGTAGGTAATTAGATAACTAAAGCAACTCGAGGAAAGTGCGGTGGATGTGACCCTGGGTCCGTCCTACGGAAGGGTGGTCCCGGTTGGCCAGGAACTTTTCTCAAAGGAATTAACAGCGAGGTAACAATGACCTAGAATCTAGAGAGCTAGAGTCCTGATTTATATTGTTTTAGGGGAGCGGAATGGGACTATGCCTTACGGGCAGAGAGGTCAAGCTTCACATCCCTCTCGTTTCCCATTCTCCTTGAACCAAGTGTAGTATGAATCCGCTTTGACCCTGATGCTCTACGCAAAGTGGTTTGTCTGGGGCTCGACACTAGCTACCTCCTAGGAACTTGTCTATTAGGAAAACCCTGACTCAGGTTGGTCCTAAGTGGGAATGGCTAAATGCGCTTCGTGGGCAGACTTGGGAAGACCTTGATCACAAACCTCGTGACATTCCTTGTGAGTGTTGGGCAGCGCTTTCTAGACTCTCTTCCCGATGGGCTACTAAGATGTGTCCTACAAGTGGACAGGGGACACGTTACACTCCTTTTTAATTAAATTCTTCCTCCCTCCCCTCTCTCTCTCTCTCTCTCTCATGTGTAGGGCCTACGTTCTCTCTCTCTCTCTCTCTCTCTCTCTCTCTCTCTCTCTCTCTCTCTCTTAAATCAAACTTCTTTCTAAATCAAAAGTCTCTCTCATAGTTAGATTAAAAATTTTAATTGAATTTTTTATTTTAATTAAATATTTAATTTTTTAATTTGATTTTTTTAAACGTAGTTTTTCACTCACTTTGAGAAGGATATAGAAGAAGAGAGAGAGAGAGAGAGAGAGAGAGAATAAAAAGAAGAAGGATAAAAAGAGGAAGATGGAGAGAGGAGGGGAGGAAAGAGGAAATAGAATAGTCTTTTTTAAATTAAACATTTTTCTTCTCCCCCTCCCTCCTTCTCTCTCATGTGTAGGGCCTAGGTTTTCTCTCTCTCTCTCTCTCTCTATTAGATTAAACTTTTTAATTTAATTTTTAAATTAAATATTTTAAAAATTAATTTATTTTTTTTTACATAATTCCTCCCCCCTCTCTCTCTCATGTAGAGTCTAGGTTCTCTCTCTCTCTCTCTCTCTCTGATAAAACTATTTAATTTATATTTTTCTTTTTTTTGTTTTAGATTAAAAGTTTTAATTTAAACTTTTCTTTAATTAAAAAGTTTTAAAATCTTTTTTAAATTTAACTTTTTTAAACATAGTTTTTCACACACTTTGAGAAGAAGAAGAAGAAGAAGAAGGGGGAGAGAGGAGGGGGAAAATAGGAATGAGATTTTTTTTAAATTAAACATTTTTCTTCTTTCCCTCCCCCCCTCTCTCATGTGTAGGGCGAGAATGAGAAAAAAAAGAAGAAGAATAAAGAGAAAAAGACGAAGAGAGGGGGAAAGATAAATAAGAATAGTTTTTTTAAAATTAAACCTTTTTTTAACATAGTTTTTGACTTAGAGAGAGACAGAGAGAAAATATATAATTTGAAAGAGAGAGAAAATAGGGGGAGAGAAAGGGAAAGAGAGAAAAGAGAAAAATAGAGAGAGAATAAAAAATATATAGAGAGAAAATAGAGCAAGGGGAAAAAACTTGAAAGAGAAAGAGAGAGGAAAAGAAAAATAAGGAGAGAGAGAGAGAGAGAGAGAGAGTGAGAGTGAGAGTGAGAGAAATATACAAAGAGCAACAAAGAAAGAAGAGGAGAGGGAGGGAGAGAGAGGGGAAATAGAGAGAAAGAGAATTATAGAGAGGAGAAATATAAATTTTAAGAGACAAAGAGAGAGAGAGAAGGAAAAGAGGGGAGAGAGACAAAGAGAAGAAAACGAGAGAGAAAAAAGAAGAAGAAGAGAAAAGTCTTTTTTAAATTTAAATATGAGAGAGAGAGGGAGGGACATGTAGAGAGAATTACAAAGAGAGGAAAGATAAAAGTTAATGAGAGAGAGAGAGAGAGAAAATAAAAAATAGAGCAGAAAGAGAGAAATGAAAAGAGAGGAGAGAGAAGAATTAAGAAAAGGAAAAAAGAGGAGAGGGAGAGAGAAGGAAAAGAGAGGAGAGAGAATAATTTAAAAAAGAAAAAAAGAGGAGAGTGAGAGAGAAGGAAAAGAGAGGAGAGAGGGGTAAGAATAAAAGGAGAGAGAGAAGAAAAGTGGGGAGAGCAAAAATGAGAGAGAGAAAGAACTAGGAGAGGAGAAAAAATAAACTGAAATAGATGGTAGAGAAAGATAGAGAGAGAAAAAAAAATTAGACAGGGAATTTGAGGGAGAGAGGATAAATAAAAAATTAAAAACAGAGAGAGAAATGAGGAGAGAGAAAGATGAGAAATGGATTGTTGAGCGAAGTTGCCGTGCGATAGCATAGCATCTTCGCTTACTGCTTCGAAGCACCGAAACTGCCACGAAGCGGCATAGCGTTCGGAGTGTGCGAAGCGCACATATGGAATGCTGGTATGGTATTAACAAACAATTTAGTAGCTTGTGAAGCAGATAAGGTCTTTTTACAAGGAATAAAGTAGGCATATTTACTAAATCTATCCACGATTGTCCAAGTCATGTCATGGTGAGAGGAATTGTGGGAAGACCAATGATAAAGCCCATAGAAATTTACTCCCATGGGCCATTAAGAATCGATAAAGGCATTATCAAACCATATGATTTTCCCATGGTGGTGACACTTTATATGTTGGCACACAAATGCATTCACACACAAAATTTTCATGGCATGCTAATACAAAGCTCTTTACATGCATTTATTGTAGATTGAATATCCCTAGGTTCTATATATGCAAATTTTGATACATTCCAGTCATAGTAGTAGTTTTAAAGGGTGCAATAAACATAGCTTTCTTTAATAATATAAAAATCCATTCATATAAGAATAATTATCAAAATAGTTGTGTTAAAATTATAAAATCTTTGCCAAATAAAAGAGAATTTAGGATCCAAAAACGTACATAGGAATCATGGCATCAAATATTTGAATTTCAATAGTAGAAACATGATTTAAACACACACTTTTGATACTATCAAACCCAAGCAAATGATGTGATGTAATATTCTTCATTGGCCTAGACTTAATGCATTTGTGATAACATTGATATGACCCGACTAATATTAGATTATGGGATGCAAATTTTGAATAAACAAATCCCATTTAATGTTTTGGTCAGAAATTAAAGATTGGTTCAATAAAATTTCTATGGCCTATTGACAAGTCTTTGTAGGGTAGTGTCTCCAAATATCCAAAGCATGAACTATAACTAATAGTTCTTTATCATAAGTTCTATAGTTTTATTCAAAAGGTTTCAATTTAGGACTTTCATAGGCAATAGGATGATCATTCTACATTAAAAGAACACCCATGGATGAGCTACTAATATCAATGAACAATAAGAAAGAAAGGCTTGGAGAAATTAGGCAGCTAAAGAATAAGTGTATGGATCAAAAAGTATTTCAAAGTAACAAAAGATTTTTGCTAACTAGGGCCCCAATGAGAAACAATATTCTTTCACAATAATAACATGGTCAAAGGCAAAGTAATCAATTAAAAATTTATAATAGTTTTTCGATAAAGCCCTGCTAATCCTAGAAAAGATTAAACCTCATCCACACTTTTGGGATTAGGCTAATCTTTTATGGTTTGAATTTTCTTAGAATTGATGGTGATACCTTCAACAAAAACTATATGACCCAAACATTCAATTTGATTCGAAAAAATAAACTCTTATCAGAATTTGCATACAAATGCTCGATAATCAATGCATATCTTGTATGTTTTATTTTTCATTTTAACCAACAAGACAAGTGCACCAAAAGGAAAAGAATCAGGACCAATTAAATTGTCATCTAAGAATTCAGTCACTTGTCATTGAATGTCTTTTTTATGCAAAGAACTATGTCTATATGGAGCCTTGTGCAATGAAGTAACACCAAGAAAAAGTTCAACTTTATGATCTAATTCTCCTTGTGATGGTGGCAACTTAAGTGGATAATCATCCACAAAACAATGTTTATATGTATCTAATAAATTTTTTTGTGCGAGTGATAATGCAAAAGACTCAAACATTTCAACTTCACTCACAAAAATCATTCACACCTTGTGTTGCTTTCTAAGTGCTAGCTTAGTTTGAGGATGATTGATTAATTAGTGGCAACAATTCAATTTCAAGGCCCAAGGAATTCATTATATGTGTACTCTCTATATCACGTTGTTGGAGGGGTTTTTGTAGAAAGGTCGAATCCACCGGGGATCAGAAGTAGAAGGAAGTAGAGATAGGAGATGGAAGAGAAGATAGAAAATACCCAAGTGGTAAACACGACAAAAACAAATCACAATGAATTGAAACAATATGTATTGAAAGAAGCTGGAATCTTTGCTCTACTCAGAAGCAATCTCCAGGCATTAGTTCTCCTAGAGCTCCTTCGTAGACCAAAAACGTAGATAAGAAAAATCAACTCTTTCTATGCTGCTCAGAACCCAAATTTGATGGCTCCGTTGGCTCCGAAAGGGGGGTAAAACTGTAGGATACTTGCTCACAGATCTCCCAGATTACTCCTTCCTCTTCTTTCAGTTCAATCTGTAATTTTCAGCCTGTTTACAGCGATCGTGACGCGCACGATTTCGTCAATGTGTCCTTGTGAAAATCCCCTAACTGGCAGAAAAAGCAACTAGCTTTTTGCATGCCATCCTAATCTAGAAGCTTTTTCTAACTTTTTTGGATTTTAATAATAAATAATATAAAAAATAGACTAAAATTATCCAAAAATCGAGTATTTTCGGATAATTCATGCAACTTGCACTAGTACTAATGGCTCAGATCACATTAACTCTCTAGATCAATAGAGAAGTCGGATGATGATGCATTCCATACATTTTCACACTATGTCCTCATCACATCATGACATCCACCCCCTCTGAACCTGCATATCCTTCGGTATGTGCCAAAATCCTAGTTGTCACCGGATTCTGAGTCCTCCTCATCCTCTGCAACCATATCCTTTACTTCTTCATCTTCCATATCTTTCTGGCTAGCCCCTGTATCATGGCCATTATTGTCTTCCAATTCTGGCAACTCATACCAGAAGTTTTATGGCTATCCCATCCAGCTCATTTAATGCATAAGTAACATTATCAAACACCTGTCTTACCACATAGGGTCCAAACCATCTCTTGGAAACTTTACGCATGGCACTATGCTGGTTATCTAAACTGCTATCATAAACCAATACCCAATCCCCATCTTGTATGGTTCTTGGTCTCAGTCTATGTCTTTTGTCAAACCATTTCTTGTTCTGTATCCTTGCTGCCCTTAACTTTGTAGTTGATGTCTCTATGTCTTCTGACTTTCTTTCCAACTGTCCAATGCGTAAGGCCAACAACTCCTCTCGATTCAACTCCTCCTCCCAAGTTAACACACTCCATGTGACAGTAATCTCTTCTATCGGCATGATAGGTTTTTGACCATACATCAATTCTGTAGGCATATATCCTGTAACAGCACTATGAGTTGTTTTGTCATCCCACAAAGCATAAGGGAGCAATCGTGGCCACTCTTTTATCTTATCTCCACATGCTTTTGCCAATGCCTTCACAATAGGTGGATGTCCTCTTTCACTTTTGCCATTTCCTTCAAGGTTATAAGCTGAAGTTAAAGCAAGCTTTATCCCCAACCGTGCGAATAAATCATGAGCTTCATCTGCATCCAACTCACCCCTATCTGCTGTAATTTTTCCCACATAGCCATAACGACAAAAAATCTCTTCTAAGAGAAAAGTACATACGGCATTTGTTATCTTAGTACATAGAGCTCTCCCTTCCACTTGATTAGTCAAGTCTTCACGAGCAAGCACAAGATACCTCATTTGCCAAAGACCTGTAGGCATTGTGACCAAATCTACCACCCACTTAAAATGAAGAGACAATGGATATGTGGGTTGCAATCCATCCCGATGTCTCATAGTTGAATACATTTGACATGTCGTACATGTTTCCACAAAGTGAGAAACATCCTTATACATACCTTGCCACCAATATCTTTCTTTGATCTTTGTAAAAGTACCCCAAACACCTCTATGACCAGCCCACAAACTTTCATGAAATTCTTGCATTACTTTTACTTGTGAATCTCTATCACCCAAAACTCGCAATGGCATACCCTGTTTCTTTTTAGTATGTTTCCATAAGTATCCATCTTTTAAGAAAAATCCATAGGCTTTCCTCTTGATCTTCTTAAACTCCTCATCTGACCATTCATCTCTCTTTGTTAAATATTGACCAATTCTCAGCCACTCTCTTGCATATTTGTCTTCCAGAAACACTTCAGCACAAGATGCAAAACATCTAGAGTGTCTTCTCTTTGTTGTCCAAGCTTTTGTTTATGCAGTAGCAACACTTTGCATTACTAAATTCACTCTTGCAACATCATTTTCAGCCATAAGCAAGTCATCTTCTTCCTCCTCATCCATCATCCCATCTTCATTCTCATAGCATGCTTGAGATAACATGTCTGCCCACTGGGTTATCTCTTCCTGCAATATGCTGAAATTCAGGGTTCAAAGATTTGATGTATGCAATCCACCGGAGCATAGCAATGTCCAGGGTAGCACAACTAGTAATCATACCCAATACTGGCAAACAATCAGTCTCAATGACTACATGAGCACCCATAAAATACTCCTTATCACATTTAAGGGCTGTCACAATTCCCCATAATTCTCTTTTTACCCGTGGATATCTTCTCTATCATGTTCAGTCAATACATTTGCACCAAAGCATATTGCATACCTTTCCCCTTGCTCATCATCTTGCCCAATTGCCCATCCAATCCCGATTGGGCTTGTATCAATAGTAATAATGATAGGCTTCCCATGTGAATAGTCAGCCTTTCTCAACGTAGGAGCAGATTTTAAGAGTTGCTTCAATTTCTTCATTGCTTTCTGATGCTTCCTTTCCCAATGAAATATTTGACATTTCCGTAGAAGCCGATAAAGAACATCTGCTACATGTGCAAAGTGAGGAATCCATATCAAATAGAACACACATGCACCCAAGAATCTACGCACCTCTGATACATTCGTGCATACATATCACATTCTATCAATCCCATCTATTTTTACTGGTGATGGCCTTTGCCCATAAGGCCCACATATATGCCCAACAATCAAAACCTCCTCAACTCCAAAGATAGGCTTTTGTCCAAAAAGAGTTAAATGCACCTCTTCTAGACGTGTCAAAATCCTCTCACAATCTACAATATGATTTGCAACAAACTGTCTACATCCATGAGCATCCATCTCTTCATTCTTTTCATCCACTACGCACCCTTTGATTGTAACATCATCCAAGAAGGGCATAGTCAATTGTAGTATAAAATCCTTGAGTACCCTATTCATAGCATTTGTCATGTGTGCCACTGAGTTTGTTGCACCCTGTGGGAGAGTACACATCCATACTAACCCCAAAGGAGTCTTCATGGTTGTGATATCCCTACTTTCAATTGCAAGCTGAAACTGATCATACCTCGAGTAAAGATCACCCAAAGAATAGATTGCTCTGTCTGCAAAAGCCTCTACAAATTCATCAACCACAGGACCTGCACCCACATTTCTTATGGTCACTTTATTGACCGCTTGCATGTCTTGAATAAATCTCAAAGCCCCATTCTTTTTGGGCACAGTAAACCAACGATTTGAGTACGGAGCTGAAGAAGGCTCCAAGATCTTCATGCAAATCTTTTCATTTAGCAAATCCATCAGCTTTGGCAAGTAAGCTTTAGGCACTAGAATAGGCCTCAAGTTCCATGGTACATGTGGCATAGTAAATATGACCATAGGAGACACAACATTTGGATCCACACAACCTATTTCACTTGGTTGAAATGCAAATGCCTTCCCATATCTAGCCAACATCTGCATAAAACAGTTTCTCTCAGCAGGCAAAAGAAACCCTTCTGCACCAACTTTCAATTCATGTAATGCTTCAGATGTAAACTGATGACCTATATCTTTAGGATCCCGTAAGCTTAGCTGCCTTGACACTTTTTCATACATACCCTCGCTCTCTGGTGGAAGTGGCAAAGCAATTGGTTTCACCTTTTTGTCAACTGTCTTATACTTTGTCTCCACAAGTGCTTCAGCCCATTGTAATCCTTCATGCTGAGCAAACAATGTTATAACATCATACATATCCAAAGAACATACTGACAACACTCTGTTTTCAGCCTCATTTTCTGCATGTATAGTTGCTGAAATTTCAGCCATAGTGTCAGCAATATTCAGCCCATAAAAGATGCCTGAAATGCCATCATTTTCAGCTAACAAGCCCAATGAGCTCAGTTTCTTAATAGCATGTTTCATAGATATGCGTTTAGCCCTACACATAGCTTTCGTAGGCTTAAACCAACATGAACTGTTTGCTGTAAACTGAGAATTACCAATAGTAAATACATGCTTCATTTCATCAAGAGGCGAGTACACCCTCTGAACAACACTACTGTAGTGCCGCATTACAGCAATGCTTAATGAAAATCCAGGTCTTTGAATTCCCTTGCATTTGGAACCAAAGGAGACTCTCGAAGCGTATCACGATTTCTAGGATGATTAGCACAAACAGTAAGAAATTGGACTGTTTTCTTCCCATCTTTACTTCTAACTCTTGCATAAGCAAAACCATCATCAAGTACCTTTGTTTCCATACGCACTCCTGTAATATAGGGCTATCCCAAAATCACTGCATATGAGGAATTATCTTGCACAAAGAAGTGTTGCTTTTCATGTACATCACCAATTGTCACTTTTACATTCGGACATGCAGCATAGAGCTTCCCTGAAGAATTATTTGCAGCCCTCATATGCCAATCATGATCAATGTCCATAGGCCATGCACCATTTTCATACAATCCCCGCTCAATGACATTTATCTCAGACCCATGGTCAAGTAAAGCAACACAAGGAGTTTCACGCTCCCCTATTTTCACTACCGTTTCAGTGGTAGCTCTAGCCCAATGATTTCTTGTGTAGTGACTTCGAGGAATAAATCCTAGAGTCTCTTCTCCATATTGTTGCATTTGCCTTACTCCACCATGCATATTGCTAAAAGACAATGCATTTTCAGCCACTTCTCTTTTCCACTTGCTGTCCATTGATTGGTAGCATCCTGCATAGACAATCGTGTACTTACTTCATGCTCATATTCAGCCCGAATACCCAACAAACCAGTTTCCTCTTCAAATTGTAGCAATGCACTAGTGGTATCACCAAGAAACTGGCGCTTCCTTTTAATTATGTCAATGATCTCATTATGAAATTTTTGCTTGGCAATGCCAAGCACCTCTCCCAAGGTAAATTCCACCCGACTGTTTAAGATCCGTTCTTCAAGAGTCTTCTTAAGATCTGTGGTTGTTTGTCCTTCTTTTTGCCCTCTTGTTTGTTATCTTGTTTTTGCTTATGACTGACCTCTTCCATATCATGCTCGGGAGGTGGCTGATTTGCGGCTTTAGGCTGCTCCGTACTTCTTTTTGTCATTTTTTTAGATGTCCCTGCAATATCTTCATCTCTTTTTCGTTTTTCTTCCACAAGTACATCCGTGTTTTGTACCTTTGCTAAATATGCACACACTAAATATGCATCTACCAGTGATTCCCAACCATTTATGCCACGAATGTCTTGCCTTGCATGAGACATTTCACTATCAGTGACCTTTCTCTTTTCAACTGCATGTAAAGCATGTGTCCATATTTCAGCCTTTGGACCAACCATCACTTGGCCATGCATTCTATCCAACTGTAGACCAAAAGTAGAAGCATGTATCGCCGCATAAGCATTTCGAACAACCAAGTCTTCCAACAACTTCTGTATACCTCCCTTTCCAAAATTCAAAGCAAGAGGCAATCCCATTTCTTGTGCATGGATCTTGCCATCTTTCCAAAAGATAAGCTGTCATGCCAAGGCCTCCTAATAGGCAGCACAATCCTTTCTCTCGTGCTGCAAACTGTCACACCACATACATCTTTTTCCAAGCTTAGGGGCTGCTGCCCGTCCCCTTTCCTCTTGTCCTTTTTCATCCAATTTTGCAACCTTCAATTGAAGATCCCGCATCCCTTTGACCAATTCATCTAAGACATCGTCCCTAACAGAGGGAACAATAGCAGGTACAACCATAGGGTTAGCCACAGAAGCGGGTGGCTTACTGGATACTTCAATTGTCTTACCCATAATAGTGGGCAAGCTAGAGGCATGCAATCTTTCTCTTCTTCTATGTTTCTTCACAAGCGTAGTAACAACTTCCTTGACATGTCGCCACTCTGTTTTCAAACCTGTCTCTGTAGTCTGATCCTCTAGCAAATCATCAAGCTTCTCTTGAAGCTTAGGATCAGCTACTTGTAGAAACAATTCAATTTTCTGACTTGCAAGAGCTTGCTATTCTGCAAGATCCAATTGCTCAAATCTACTTTCAAATTCTCTTAACAATTCTATAGCCACAAGACCCTTATTGGGTTGTATAACCCACTCCTGAAAAGTCTTGCGCGTAATCAAACTGGTGTCCTTGATGTAAAATTCTTCCCTGAGTGTCTTCTTGAAGGCTACCCAGTCAGCATCTTGCAAGTATAATTCAGTAATCCATGCTTTCAGTTCATGAACAGTAACACGTACAAAATACTGACTCCATGCAAATTGAGCCACTCCAAAGAATTCCATCTTCTAAACATAGGTATGTACATATGCATATACATTCCTGCCATTGAATAACTTCACCTCACGCTCAACTGCTTGCAAAGCATTCATCACAACACCTTCTGTTTGAGCTGAAGCTTTCATCACCTGTTGTTGTTGTTGTTGTACCTGCATAAGCATATTCATATTTTGCACCAATTGTTGCAAAACATCACTGGAGATTGTATTTGAAGGTTCTCCCACCTTATCTTTCCTTCTTCTGTGACGACCTTTCAAGTCGGGTTCACCAATGTCGGAGGGGTTTTTGTCAAAAGGTCGAATCCACCAGGGATCAAAAGTAGAAGGAAGTAGAGATAGGAGATGGAAGAGAAGATAGAAAATACCCAAGTGGTAAACACGACAAAAACAAATCACAATGAATTGAAACAATATGTATTGAAAGAACCTGGAATCTTTGCTCTACTTAGAAGCAATCTCCAGGCATTATTTCTCCTAGAGCTCCTTCGTAGACCAAAAACGTGGATCAAAAAAATCAACTCTTTCTATGCTGCTCGGAACCCAAATCTAATGGCTCCGTTGGCTCCGAAAGGGGGGTAAAACTGTAGGATACTTGCTCACAGATCTCCCAGATTACTCCTTCCTCTTCTTTCAATTCAATCTGCAGTTTTCAGCATGTTTACAACGATCGCGACATGCGCGATTTCGTCAATCTGTCCTTGTGAAAATCCCCTAATTGGCTAAAAAAGCAACTAGCTTTTTGTATGCCATCCTAATCTAGAAGCTTTTTCTAACTTTTTCGGATATTTACAATAAATAATATCAAAAATAGACTAAAATTATCCAAAAAATCTAGTATTTTCGGATAATTCATGCAACTCGCACTAGTACTAATGTCTCAGATCACATTGACTCTCTATATCAATAGAGAAGTCGGATGATGATGCATTCCTTTTCTATTTAATATGTAAGTAACCTCTATATGGGACCCTTTTGTATGTAAAAATTGTGTAAAAATGGTATTTAAAGAATCTATTATGTTGAATCCATGTGATACATATATATATTTATGTTTAACCTCCCATGTTTCAAGGTCACTAGTCAAACACATTGTTTATCTTTGGAATTCAAAGGTTATTGTATGAGTGTGATAACTAATGACTGGATTAAATTGATGTCTGAAAGGCATATCAAAGATAATGTCTGTGATTAAAGAGGTGCAACAAAGAAATCACGTTTTTCTTTATATGTACCCATAGAAAATTCTAACCCATTGATTTCTTGTATTCCATTGTATCTCATGCCTTGAAATGCAAATTTAACCTTGTCAATGCAGGACTAGTTTTTAGTTGTGACCTCCTAACCAAATTTTCCAAAATAAAATCATGAGAACTACCATCATGATGCAAAATAGTTACATCTAAATCGTGCACATAATCTTTCATCTTCAATAAAGCATGTAAAGAGATAGGCATACCTAATTTTCCTTCAATCATTGCTTCATGCTAAAATGTATCAATAGTCCAGTTAAAAGCATAATCATGTACCTCCTTGATATTATGCAACTAAGCGGTACTTTGATTGTCATTGGGTGGTAATCGAATTTGACAATCCAAGTAATAATGTTCAAGTTTTTCACAATAATAATAAGTAAACTTGGCCTTTTTCTTTTGAACATTAATATTTGCAGTTCGAGGCTTTACCTTGTTGTTTGGATACCTTTGCACATTGCTAGTTTTGGTTGAAAGTTGGAAAACTTGTTAGATGGAAAAGAGTTAGTGCAATAAGGCACAAAAGGTTTCTTTGGGTTGTGGTTGTCATTGAAGGAGTGGAGTATATTGGATTGTTGATCGTGTAAAATCTGGGCAATATATTAAAATTCTTTCTCAGCATCGTGGGTATAAGAAATAGCTTCATGAAGAGAAGTGGGTTCAAGAGAATTCAACTTAGCCTAGATGCTAGATTGAAGACCATCTTTGTATTTTGTGTTGTAACATGCTCTTGGAATTTCCTTAAGTATTCACAACAGCAAAGCCTTTACCAAAATCTTTCCGTGTAGATAAACACATTATCACCTTCTTACAAAGATAAATTAGACTAATTATGCCTTACTTGAAGATAAAATTTAGATGGAAGGAAATATTATTTAACTTTTTCTTGAAATTTGATCCATGTCTTCAATCAACCACTACTGGTGCTTTGGCGAAGGATATTCCACCAAAGCGAAGCTTTATCTGGCAAATAATCGGTTGCACACTTGATTTTATTCTTTTTTTAAAAACTTCATTGTCAAAATAATCATTGAACTAGCTCAACCAAGACAAAATAAACTTTCCATCCCTCTTTCCATCAAATTTCAAAAATTGGAAAGATGCGTGGCTTATTTTCTGATCCTTCTTGGTTTGTTATGCGTCAAATACATACTTCTCAGAATTCGAGTAATATGATTATCTTCGTCTTGAGTTGTGAAATTTTGTTGACATTCATGCTCGTGAAGATCTCTCATGACCGCATTCAAATTATGTTGAAGAATATCGATTTGTTATTGCAATGAAATTTTGGAATAGTTGATTCCATATTCTCCATATTAACTTAGTTAGTGTTGGAAGGTCTTGATGACATGGTGGAAGAAATTTGGTGCACAAGAAATAGCCTTTGATAAATCATGTAGCATATGGGTAATCCTTGAGAAAACCCACAATAACAGATTCCCTGTGTATGAACAAAAAATTACTTCTAGATAGATTGATACTTGTGTGCATGTGAATGGGATATAGTTTTGAACCTCTCCCACACAAAATGAGAGGCTTGTAGTGGTAAAGACCTTGATGAAGGCCTACACAAGAACAATACCTTATGGGGGCAATTCAATATGAAAGGGTCTTATATAATCCCCCCTGCCCCCACAGGCAAAAAATAAAATAGCCCATCAAAGCAAACAACTGGCAATAGTCTTTATTGAATATCTAAAGCTTTTACGCTTTAGTTTTTTAGAGCTTATAAAGCTTAATCTTAGTGTGGTTATGTCTAGTGATCATTGAAATGACATAGGCCATCGAATCCTTAACAGGCTAAAAATGGTGGATTTTGCCCATATTGATAGTGGTTTTGAAGTCACCGCCCCCTTCTCTTCAAATTATTATGGTTTGATGCATCAGTGCCAAATTTCACTAGAGTCTTGTCAAAACCACTAAGAGAGTAGGTTTTGGAGGATTCATGGGTTTTTGGTGAAAGAGAAATATAGAGATAGAAAGCCTTTTTTTTTTGTTCAAAGGTTGAAAAAGAGAACCAATTAATGTTGGTGGAGACCCTTTAAACCACAAACTACTATGTAAAGCTTTCATCCTCTAGATATTAAATCAAACTTTGATGATGTATCCTTGCAAGATGAATGGATACATTTTCTTCAATGTTGATGTGCAAACCAATCACCTTGCTCTAATACCAATGTTGCTAGCCTTCATCATACAATAGCTAATAATTTATAGAATAATAAGAAGAGAATAAATTGCACAAGAGAATAAAAACTCCAAAACTTGCACTACACAAGATTGGGTACAATCTCCACCCATGCATGGGTGAGCGCCTCCCCCCCATGCATGTATTTATAATATTCAATTAAGCTTTTGTGCTCAAAATGCATTGAAAGCATTATTTTTGAGTTATTACTTTTCCTTTCCTTGCATGACTTGCTTCTAGTGCAAATAAGTCAAACACACCCTGTTATGAATAGCTTTATAATTAAAAATAATATTTTATATCTTCTAATAAATACATCCAAAATAAATCCATTACGCATGTGCGCACACAAAGTCCTTGTGCTAATAGGTGCATACAAAATATAACATTTATGATAATATTTTTCTACACTATAAAACATATAAATTCCACGATATAAAGTACATAAATGAAATATATAAGAGCAGAGTGTGTTCGTATGTGCTTTATGTTAGAGCAGCGCATCTTGGGGCCAATCCTTGAGGTGTAGGAGAGTTGTAGTGGGGCCACAACATTTAGCCGGAGGGGTGCCTCCTTTATGTTTGTATTACATTGGTGTACTACACTGAGATGATATGTGGGATCTCCCTCTGAGGAGTAGGGAAGGGCAATCGTTGGACTACGTTCCACTACAAATGCAATATCTACAATAGTGATTAGGGCAGTGTGTCACTTGGATGCTCCATCTTCCAAGAAAAACTCTTCTCTCAAAGCTTTCTTGAAAGCTACCCAATCAACATCTCATCTATGTAACTCATCAATCCAATCATGCAATGCATGCATGGCCAAACGGGAGAAATATCGACTCCATGCATATTGTGGTATCCCATGAAACATCGTTTCTTCATACAATCGGATGAAGGCTGAAACATTTTGACCTTTAAATTGCTTCAATTCTTGTCCCACTGCTTGCAATGTATTCACAGCTAAGGAATCAATTTTTTCTACTTCCTGTCGAGTTTGCATAGGTTCACATGATAAGTCACATATTATGCGACAAATAGACACAAATCCAAAATAATCAAAATCATCTAGATTTCATAAACATAATTTCCATAACAAAGTCTATCTTGTTTAGATATACATGTGTCAAATAGGCAGCAAGTATTATGGAGAGAAGATCAACCAATGGATTTGCTTTTTCATTTGGTTCAGCCATGGTGAGTTGGAACAACAAGAAAACACCTACAATATCATTATTAAGCATGAAATTAGAGTATATAGGAGGAGCATTGGCAACTTATGAGCAAACATGGTTGAGACTACTTCTATGTGACATGGGGATTGAGATAGATGGTGGAGTTATCGTATATTGTGATAGTATTAGCAACATTATGCTTGTAAAGAACCCACTCTATCATGCAAGAACATAGCATCTTATAGTGCACTATCACTTTATCAAATGGAAAGTCAGAGATAGAGAGGTAGACTCAATGCATATCAAAACAAATGACCAAGTAGCACACATCTTTACCAAAGCATTAGGCAAAGATAAGTTTGAGTATTTTAGGAGTGCGCTTGGAGCATTATGTCTACAAGCTCATTTTGAGCTTGAGGAGGAGTGTTTAGAAATATCTCATCTGATATAGTCATATCCTATGTGTGAATGAAATAAAGTAAGATTGTGTGTATGTAAAGTAACTTAGAATGGAAGACAATGAAGAATGAAGAATGAAGAAGATGATGATGAATTAAGCCCCAACCCTTGTGCTTGGCCCCCTTACATTGTGTGTCTACCACAATTATTTTAATGGATCAATAGGGGTGATAGGTCACCTTAATTGGGGTGACTAGATGCATTTGAGGTCATTGAGTGTGGGTGATGATCACCTTGATCGAGGTGGTGTAATGCATATGAGTTTATACCTAGTCTAGATGGATGCAATTGATAACAATCTTGAGTGGAATGATTTTGTTAAGGTGCAAAATCACCTTAGGCGGTTTGTGGAATCAATGAAGGTGATGACCACCTTAATTGAGGTGATTAGTTTCATTCAACTACCTTGACTAGTTTTGTGTTAGTGAAGGTGATGGATACCTTGAGGGCAATATACAATTTCCAAATGCTCTATATGGTGTAGTAGAGATGATCTAATGAAGGTGATGAATCTCAATCAAGGTGGTGAATCAATCTAAAAGTCAATTAAGGTGATTTGTTCCAATGCCTAGACACGTCTATTTTGCCTTGAATGGCTCCCATTGAATTGGTCATTAATCATATGTGTCCCCCCAATGTGTATATAATACAAAGAGTGACAATGAAGCTTGGATTTAGTAAGATTTTGCCCTTAGATTTAATTCTAGCACTCTAGGTCTGGCAGCCTTTATGCTAGTTTTTTGCATGGCACTTTTTGGCTAGTCTACAAGCTCCTTGATGTGGTTGCTACTCCCAAAAAAACTCAAGCATGATATTTCAACCTAGAACCTTCTAATAACAATGATGGCAAGCTCTAATAAAGGCAATGATGTCCACGCTTTCATGATAGGCCCAAAAAAAAAAAAAAACCATTAGAATAACTATGGTACATGTAGCAGAGTTCCTAGGTGCCAACAATGGTGACGCATGACGCTGTTTATGCAATTTTAATATTTTCCTAATAAAAAATTGGTAGTAGAGTTGGTCATTCATAGCATTCAAGGTGTTGTTGTGTAGCTCTTTTAGATGTGCAAAACATGTTCAGTGCCTAGATGAACTGTGGTATATGAAGTGGACCTCTTATGTGCATACTATAATTCCCAATAGTGCTAGATAAAACATTAGTTCTTTCTCAAAAAGTCAACAATTAAGGTGGAGTGTAGTAGTCAAGGTGACCATGAAGGGTACCAAATCCAAGTGCATGCACTACTTCGACTACATTACAACTTATATTACCACTTGTACTTGGTGTTGTTCAGGCACTTTAGAAGAAATTTGCACATGTTGAAGCAAAAGAAAATGATTTCTTAAGCATAAAAATGTAGTGGTTGAGGTGATTGTACGTGTACCCTAGGTTGTTTCTATGTGCTTATTAGTGAGGTATTGGCACTTCACAATGCTCCTTAATTAATTTCAAGCCAGAAGTGTTCATCCTCTACCATAGGAAACATTATGCAAAAGCCATTTTTCTATAGCTACTGAGATCGATAATCATAAGGTAAGCTTATGTGAAACATTAAGAAGGCTCAATGTTCCATATGCTTCTACTCTATGTTGGACAAGCAAGACATGACTTAAGGTGCATTAGTCTATGCAAGCAAGCAATGCAATGGATGTATTCCTAACCCAAGCTTACAAAATATTGCAAATGTGACTTTTTAATAATTTCCATGGTTTTTTGAAAGATATTGGAAAGAATAGAAATCCTACCCTAATCTACTTCCTATTCCATATCCATCAAGTCAGTTCAACTCTCTCACTCTCACACACACTCTTACATACTCTCTCTACCTATCTATGGTGGAAGCTTCATCTTAGTCCCTCACTCTCTCACATACTCTCTCTCTCTATCTATGGTGGAAGTAAAAGGTAGAAGAGAAAGCCTGAGATAAAGAATGCATGCACAAGAATGAGTGTTTCACTCATATTTTAGATGTCAGTGGCTCTTTTGATGAATTGACCTTCGTTGATTCTTTTGGGTTTATGTGCATATGTGGATAGAAAATAAAAAGTTAACATGTAACTCTAGAATATATTACAATCTCTAGAGGAGTGAGCCTTGGTTCTAAGTTTTTAATAAAATACATATTGAAAATATTAAATGATAACTAGTTGTTGAAATTAAGTTTCCCACTGCCTAAGGACTTCCTGTGCATGTGTTGCATCTTTCTTAATTCCCACGAAATATACAAAAAATATGCAATCGTAAATGTTAATTGGTTTTTTAAATTAAAATTTCCACCACCTATGAACTTCTAGTGCATGTGTTGTTTCTCAAAAAACACATAATTTCCATGTCTAAACTTCTTTTATTTCCAATTGCTCTTGGTCCTTTTTCCAAATTTAATGGAATGCTCTTCTTTAACTCCTTTGGCACTAGCCTTTGATTTACTTTGAGTAGCCTTGGATCTTTGATATTTTTCAAAAAAATTGCACCTTTTTACAATCTCCTTGGTTGTAGTTAACAATACATACACACATGCATGTGTGTGTGCATACACTCCTGTATGCATGCATTGCACACACGTGTACACACATGAGAGAGAGAGAGAGAGAGAGAGAGAGAGAGAGAGAGAGAGAGAGAGAGAGAGAGAGAGAGAGAGAGAGAGAGAGAGAGAGAGAGAGAGAGAGAGAGAGAGAGAGAGAGAGAGAATCAATACATAGTTGGCCTTAAAACTCAAGTATTTGTAACCTAAAATTAGTGGATATAAAAAAAAAGGTGATATGCCATACATGGGGTAAAGACAAGGAGACCTATCGTATCTACTCCACCCTATTGTAGTATTTTGTACTATCTCTTTGATGATCTTGTGATATCATCTCTACATTTGCACAGATTTTAAGTTTTTGAATTGTGAATCCCATTTTGAAGTGGATAAAATGGGAGGAGTGGATGTCATATGTTGAAGGCCTAAAGAAGCTAGTGATCTATAAGTGGGATCTCTCACTTTGCATGTATAGTAGATTCATACAATGCCTCTATAGCTCAATGAGAAAAAGATTAAGGTTTCTTTGATATAAGTAGTCTATCAATAGATTAAATAGGCCAAAGCCCTCTTATGACGTACTCACCCCTATTCGAGGTAGGAGAGGGGACATTTGGTAGCTGTTTGAATACGTTTCTTAAGTAGTACCATTTGAATCTCTTGGGATTCACAGATTAGTTGGTTAAGTGACTTTTGAGCCTATTTTGCAATATAACATCACAACCTTGATCCATTAGGATTGAGCTAAGGGAGCTATGACTTCTTGATCTCTATCAACACCAAGAAAGGTCACCTTGCAATTGATGAAGGCCAAGAGCAACCTAGCACTTCACTATGTTCAAACAAAGTAAGAGATGAGAAGGAGTTGAGTTTCAACCCCTATATTATGGGATGATCTCACTCTAGCCCCTTAAAGAACAATACTAGTTGAAATCTATGACTCAACCTTAAATCAACAAATATATCAACCTTGCTATAAATTCTATTAAGAAAGCATTCAACTTCACCTGTCCATAGGACAACATCATCATGACACTATCCACCTATTTTCAACCCATGTATGTGGCAATTGCACTTATTTAATTAAGGTCCTAGCATGTTGTGGAGACACATAAAAATAACTTCCTTAATTATCTTGTTACACCATATCCACTGAATATACTTTATGCACTTCCTTAATTATCTTGTTACACCATATTCATTGGATGTTCCTTTAGGCACAACACAAAAATAATTGAAAATGTTATTTTCCAAATAGTTTCTTATAGTAAAATTTATTAAGTTTATAAGTCTTTATTCAAGATTGAAGGGATGCACCATCCCATCCTAAGTTCAAGCCTCAATCAGAGTGCTAATATCTCATTGGATATTTTGACCCCTTCTTGGAACCCTCACCCTTACTCTTATCTAGAATCGAGGTTTATTCAGTGCCTATACACCGTGCCGAACAAGGATTTATTCTCTCACAACCTAGGATTAACATTAACATGACTAAAGGCCCCATCAACTATCCTCATCAGCTTGGGAAATAAAGTAGAACTCTAAAAAATCCACTCCCTAATATGTTAGTATCTTATGAACACGAGTCCACATGGTTTCCTTAAGGCTCTTCCCCTTACATTAGACCTAATATTGACAATTTCAAGGTTTTTTTCTAAGGTGATATTAGTAATTATCATCTACCCACTAAGATCATATTGATATGCCTAGGTGTGAACCCTTGACCTTTGCAATGGGTCCTATGGTACGTATTGTTATCATGATCTAGAAATGGCTTTACTTCTACCTATTAGCTAAACCCTTCCTATCATTTCATTTAATTACCACGTTTCTTTCTTTTTAATCCCTACCCTAAAAAACACTTATATGACATGTCAATTTCCACAAGAAAAGTATTAGCTAACTAAGGTTTTCTTGCATGCATGATGGGAGGAGGGGGGGTGTAAGTTGAGAAGGAGTGTGATTGTTAGAAAAGGAGGAGGTGGAAGATAGGGGTGGGATTGATATCCCCTCCTCTACACCCCCCTCCCTCCATCCTCAAACTAGTGCCGAATAGAGTTGAGGAGGAATGGAGGAGGACAATGAACTAGTAGGTGGGCCGTGGATTTTTCCTTTTTTTTTGGGGGGGGGGGGGAGGGGTAGGGAGGCTGTTTCACTGATGGCATGCATGACGTGGATGACAACAACCTTAAGCATTAGGAAAGAGAGGGCCTAGGGGGGGTGGTGAGGTGGCCAAATAGTAGTTAATAATGATTGCCACTCTTCCTTGAAGGTAAGCCCCTTTAACTCTTTTTTTGGTTATATAATAGTCAATTATGATCATTATCCTATATTACAAACAAGGTAAACTAATGTTATTAAATTACTAACCTATTTTAACTATACTAACTAAATTAACAAACTAACCAACTTAATATTATTATCACTATTTTCTTTCTTTTTTTAAACTTGTGCACAAGGCACTTGCATGCATACTTACAGGTTTATTGGGGTTTGGATTATTGTAGATCGGCTATGTTACATTCTCTTTCCCTTAGAACAATTGAGATGTCCTCATCTTGAGAAGCCCAAGCCAAGGGAGGGAATGTTAGGTTGTCACTCTAATGCCTTTCTAAAGTAGCACCATCTAAAGGCTGTGGGATTCACCAACTTAGTTACTTAAGTGAATTTTGAGTCCACCTTGTAGCAAGATGTCATGGCCTCAATCATAGGTCCAGGGACATATGATTTCTCTATCTCTATAATTAATCTTAATCTAGCACCTAGCTAAGAAAGGTCACTTTACAACATGAGTAGTCTAGCATGCACTTGGTTCAAAGAGTGAGAAACGAGAGGGAGTTGAGCATTGATCCATCTACCTCCGTATCATCTCACTTTAGCCCCCTAAAATAATGCTAGCCAAAATCTATGACTCAATGTTAGAAAGTTGAATATTCAGTCCTTCTTATAAATTCCATTAGGAAAGCATCTTATTTTTTGGGTCAACTCATCCTCCATAGGATAGTGTCATCATGACACTATATCCTCCACCCAATCTCTACCTATGTACCCAACATTTTTAGTTATTCAATTAAGGTCCTATCATGCTATGGAAACACATAAAAATAACTTCATTAATTATCTTGTTACATGAAGTTTGTTGAATGTCCTTTAGGCACAACACAAATATGCTTGGAAACAATCTTTTCCAACAGTTACTCATAGTAATTGTTATTTGGTGGACTTAACTAGTCTCTGTCTAAGACAAATGGGATGCACCAATCCATTCCAAGTTTTAGCCTCAAATTGAGCATTGATATCCCATCATTTTGACCCATTCCTAGATGCCTCATCCTTACCATATCTAGAATCAAGGTCTCTCCACTACCCAAACATTGTACTCACTGAGGATTTCTTCTCTTATCATAGGATTGGACTAGGATTAATGTTAACACAACCAAAGCTCCCATGTAGCCCCATGCCACTATAGGGGGGAAACTTCCTTATACATTTGACCTCATTATCTTGGATGGTGATTTAGAGAGCAATATCCAACAACCAAGTGATAAAGCCAATCCTGGCAAGACCCAAGGGGAAAGTACAATGCTAGTCACAAATTTCAATGATAGCTATGATGAGCCACATCTGCAACAATGTAAACAATATTCTTCATTTGCATCTACAAATGTACATATGAGGCACGAACATCTCTACCAAACAATGATTCTATTTTTAAGCAATCGATGGCATTTGTAAACATTTTTAAGTTGACACCATAAACCTTAGGACAAGCGTGTTATCATGATCTAGAAATGGCCTTATTTTTGCTTATAAACTAAATCCATCCCATCGATTTGTTTAATTTACTATGTTTCTTCTTTTTTAATTCCCCTAAGCACATATATGACACATCAATTTCCATAAAAAAACATTCATGCTAACTCAGGTCTAAATAGTAGTAGCATGTAGGGTAATACATTGAATTATGGTAGATGGTTATAGTCAAGGTATTGGATATTGGGCACCCCTTACTTTAAAGACATGAGGATATGCTAATTTCAATGGTGGTAATGAGACCCATTGGACCAAATTATAAGTTGGAAGGGGGGGAGGCTTTAAAATAGAAGGGGAAAAGATCATGGAGAATAGAAAAATATAGATCTCTCTCTCTCTCTCTCTCAAGCCTCATGGCTATCCCAGGGTAATCATCCATGTGCGAGGGGTATAATGCTCTTTTACAGTGGGAGAGAGGAATTTATTATTTATAGATATAAAGGATTAATTAAAGCGAGGAATTTATAGATATTAAAGATATTATTTCTTCTTAAAATATAAGGAGGTGAGTTACATGCGTGACAAGAGAAGGGGGGCATGTAGGTTGGTGATGAGGAGGACCGTGATCGTTGGAGGAGGAGGAGGAGGGGAGATGAGGTACAAACGAGGAGGTGGAAGATAGGGAAGGGATGGGATGATATGCCCTTGTCCCCCTCTTCAAGTTGGCATCAAATGAAGCCAAGGAGGGGGGAGGACAATGTATTGGTACCTTCTACTTCTTCTCTCAACCAGCACCACATGCCATAAAGACACTAGAGAAGTACAAAAATCCCAAGTATACTAAATGGCTCTAACTCTCTTCTCTTCCTCTCTCTCTCTCTCTCTCTCTCTCTCTCTCTCTCAGTGTACTTATCTCAGATCAACCACATATGATAGATATTCTACTTTGAGGAGAGTGCAACATTTTCATAGAGAGCTATTTATCATTTTCTTGGTACATGATATTAGACTATGTTGGCAGCCCCTAGGAATATGAACATCGATATCATTAGTTGTTTTCATTTCATTTTCATAAGTCGAGAGATGCAGTCACATCGTCCTACCTGTTCAAAAACGGTCGAAACAAAATGGAAGGGCAATGCTCTTGTGTACAAGTAACAATAGTGCACCCTTGTTTAGGTGCCAAACCAACAAACACATATTGTACCTTGTTTAGGTGCCAAACCAACAAACAATCGAGGGTTTTGGGCTATCTTTGTGCAACGTTTTTGTTGTTTTAAGCTGGTGTTCCCATTCCACTGGTATTGAGTCCCTTGAAGCTTCGGTCATTGCAGCGACGAGTTCATTGCAGCAGAACACGGGGTACACAGACAGGGAAACCCTTACTTCATCTGCACCTCTCCCTCAGACAACTTTACGTCCATTGTGTCCTTTCTTAGTTCTTGACAGGCTCGCGCTGATTATCGCCGTTATCGTTTCCATTGCAGAGCTTCAGTTCTGGAGAATTTCACGTCCTCCTGTCTGAGGTCGCATCAACGTCAATTATAAGATGAGCTGATTTTTGCGATTTGACGTGAAGACAGATAAAGAATTTTTATGACGAGACCAGTTGATCATCCTTGCAAGCGTCATCCCTGTTAGAATCGAGCTCCAAGCAAGCAAACAGAGCGATCGTGTGCTTTGAAGACTTACCTATTTTGGGATTGGTGGTAGGCTTCTCTTCTCTGGTGCTTTTTTTTGTCTCGACGCTGTCGACTTCAGCTACCGCTTTAGCTTCATGACTTCAAAATTTGCTTGTGATCTTATATGCATGGGAAAAATACATGACGGTGGATATGGTGGGGGGGAGTAGGAGGTCTGCGTGGCCAAGGGCAATGGCTCGACTTGAGGGTAGTGCTCTCATGCATTATGCACACGGTAAATGCGAAGATCAGCTATGGTTGACTCAGCTAGCAGATTCCAATGTTCTCAGAGAAATTAATTATATGCATCTCTTTCAACCGGGGATAGGGGCAACAAACATGCTATTCTTCTTTGTTGTCATTGTAAAGAAATGCCCTAACATGGAAAACACAAATACAATCTTACCACACAGCACAAATCGATAACTGAACACAGTTAGGGTTAGGGTAACTTAGAGACAATGAGCATAGTAAATAATCTGGAATGAATGAATTTGAATAATACAATGCTTATGTAGTAGCACACTATATGGTGAATGAATACTAAACCTCAAATTTTTGTGTCTTGAGGATTGAGGCAGAAGTAATGAGTTGGAGAGTGTGCCGTACTTTGATGGATCTCAAAATGCATTAGGGCATCCTTTGAAGACATGTAGTGACAACAAACACAATAGTGCAGATGTCGAATCTATGTCAGATAGGCAGAGGAGAGAGAACATTTGCAATGCACCAGGCTGATGATGATGTGGCAAGCAAATGATAGCAAATATGCAAAATTGATGATGTGGCAATCTGAATAGCAATTGCATATCAAAACGCAGACCTAAAAGATGGTTGCCAACTGTAGACGATGTAGTAGATGCATCAAATGCAGTCTAGAACAAGCCACCAGGCTGTAAATGCAGCCTTCTAGAGATAGTCAACAATGGCTAGTAGAAGTGGAAGGTGTGGATGGCAAGGTAAAGGTTGGAAACAAACGCCAGGAGAGTGCAGTCAGTGTGGGGTAGCTTTTGGTTGAGATCTCCTCCACGAAGAGGTGTGGACAACAAAGCTCTAGCATTTGAAACATGTAAAAACGGGATTAGTTTGAGTGAGAGGACAAATTGTCTATTTATAGAAGGTTTGGGCCTTTCAAATTAGGGTATATATATGGGACATTGAAACTCTCTCGGACCGCATCCGTTTAAAAGAAATGGTTAAAATTCATTAATTAACTTGAGTTTTGAGGTTGTTTAAGTAAGGCTAATGATAACTTAGCTCAACACACTATATCAGGCCCAAAATTAGAATAAAAAACGAATTGTAAACAAGCTTAAGCCCTTTGCTTTTTATTTTCTCCAAGGTGTCTCATCCAAAAGTAGCCAAGACATTGCGCAAAAGGTGCACATTGACTGTTTAGTGACCTACCAAGACCACATAGACGATGGTTATCTTAAAAAGGGAGCCTAAGTGTTCACCTTAGAGAGGACATAACATCAGACAAAGGGTGCTTGTCGGCTATCTAGTGGCCTACTAAGTCCGACAAAGGCGGATGGAAACACAATGGACTATCTCTCTCTTTTTTGTGGGTTTTGTTTTGTTTTCTTTCAAAAGATTTATCATTAAGTGAGGGTTTTTAAAAGATTTTCAGTTGATTAAGTAACAATGTTTAAAAGGGAGAAAGCTATGGTTACTCCCATGACCTTTACAAACAAGACTATCTCTACCACTATTGAGTGTTGATGACAAAGGGAATAGGCTACGTGGGTGAAGTAGGTATGATGGATAGGTGGAGAGGCAAAAAAAAAAAAAAAGCAAGCAAGGGAGATTGCCTCAAAGATTGCTATGTATAATGCCACGAATACAGTGGATCTAGAGTTGTCTACTCTAAAGATTGAAAAGCGATAAATGCGCATAGATGTATGTTTATAAGAACAAAATATAAAAGCACTAGAGTTATGTAGAGGCAATGAAGGGGTGATCATGCTTATGCAAAATGCGACGCAATGGTGCGACTTGGACAATGCCCTTGTAGGAGACTTGTTCACTTATCTAAGCGCCCTTTTACAATCATGGTCATCCTGATGATAATGTTTGAATAAAAAATATTAAACAACACGTGTCACCATCAAGAGAAGAAAGTCACCCCCTCTCAAATTGGAAGGAAAAGCTAGAGAGACCTCTTCCCGTCAATTTGAAAAAGTAGGGGAGGATGTATCCAAGCCGATCCTAGGTAGTACATATTGAAGCATTGGCTTATTGACCGCCGCCTTGGTCAATATGTTTGCAAAGTTATGTGATGAAGGCATACACTCTAGGCGAATAGTGCCTAGCTCAATACTCTTTGGCGAAGTGGAAATATATATCAACATGCTACATCCGAGGTATGATAATTAGGCTACTAGCTAGTGCAATCGCACTCTAGTTGTCTTAGTAAATGATAGTTGGTGCATCCCTTGGAAATTGAAATGTAGTAAGCTTCTCAAATACATGGCCTTGGTGGTACCATCAAAGAGCCATAATCTGTCTCATTTGTGGAAGCCACCACCGTCTTCTACTTATGGGGTAAGGAGAGCAAAGAGGTATGTAGCCTTTTGATACATCACTACGGCCTCCTCTAGCAATGCTTCAAAGGATGATCCGGCTAGCAAGAGCCCACCAAATCAAGTAGATTGCGACGCCGACACCACACTTTAGCATTGGTAGACCTATTGGGGTGGTGGCATCGCGGCGTGGCTTCACTTGAGTGCATATCTAAGTAGGGGCATTCTTATAGTTATATTCACTTTTTTGAATTTAGGTATGAGTATTGAGCTTCTCCTTGTATATAAGAAAACTCTTACTACTGCCACAACTCGAAGCGGGCTTCGAGTTTTTTATAGGGGGGTGGCTGGGCTAAGAAATGGGAGCCGTACCCAAGGTAAAGGGGTAACCACCATGGGAACGTTGGATGTCAGGATCTCTTGCCCAATCAGAATTAGTGTACTCCTGGAAATATAAATGAGAACCATTAGTTAGCTCATAAAAATAGGCATACCTTAAATATCTCTAAATATGAAGACATGCAATCCAATGTGACATCCTAGGTGTTGTGAAATATTGATTGAGCAAACTAACTAGGTATGCTAAATTTGGTCTAGAATCAATAAACCAAAGAAGCTTTTCTACCACAGATCTATAGATATATTGATCAAAGGACTTCTGATCTAAGATATCCTTAGATAAGTGGATAGTTGGATCGAGAGATGTGGCCACAAGCGATGTTTGATCTTGATACTATTGATCCACCAAACTGACATCTCAAATGTAGCAGAGAGCTTGACCTTCATTTCTACTCTAGGAGGTGAATTTGAACCAATGATGAATCGATTGCTATATACAGTAGGATATAGATGACCCCCTTGAAAGTGATATGAATATATAAGCTTAGGTTATAAGAGGTAGAATGGTATCTGTGAGTTCGAAGGAACTCATCTATCGTTTGGAACCAAGATTGCGGTGCTTGCTTTAGCCCATAAAGAGTGTTCTGCAAGCGAAAGACCTTATCTTTTTGGTTAGTAGAAGAAAATATAGGTGGTTACTTCATGTAGACTCTCTTTCAAATAAGGGCTCAAAAAGGCACTTTTGATATCCATTTGATAGATTGGATAATTGCTGTGAACAACTAGTGCAACCAATAGACAAAAAGATATCAACTATGTAGTAGGATTCAAGGTTTCTTCGTAGTAAATACCTTGCTTTTGTCGAAACCCTTGCACAAAAAGGTAAGCCTTGTACTTGTTACAAGTCTCGATAGTCTTTAGCTTGGTGCTAAAACTTTACTTCGTCCTAATGACTTTCTTGTGACTCATGATCGAGCAAGGTCGAAGTCTCATTTTGGTCAATACTCTCTAAGCACCTTCTCCATGGCCTCTCACCATTGAGGGTGCGAAAGAGCCTCTTGTTAACTATTTGGCTTAGAATGTGCTATGTAATCAGCTGTAAATAATGACGCAAATAAATCTTGAGGTGCAAGATGGCTAGATCTTCTAGGGCTCTCTGGAGTGGAATGTGGTGAAAGGATCTTTGAATCCCTCATGGTTAGTTGGTACCAACGAGGTAATAGGTCTCATAGAGGGGGACGTGGGGACTGAAGATTTTGCGGAATGGTCAGGAGTGGGCAACAGATCCGGCTTAGAAGGTACTATCTCCGATAGTATATGTGGAGGAATCAGCTTGGAGTCCAATGCAGAAGATTGTACAAATCCTTCTCATTAAAAACTATCTCTCTCCTAACGTTTACCTTGTTTGTTCGAGGATTGAACAAATGATAGGCCTTTGCTTCAAAGGAGTAACTTGCAGAAATAAGGAGATCAATTGAGAAAGTGAGCTTTCCTATCTTATTATCAAGCATGTGCGTGTACACGTGACTCCCAAGGACCCTAAAGTGGAAAACTATAGATTAAGAGCCAAAAGATGCCTCATACAGAGTCCTTTGAGAGAGAGCCACAAATGGACACCGGTTGAGGATGTATACTGACGTGTTAACAGCCTCAACCCAAAGATACTTAGAAAGTTTTGCTACGAATAGCATAGAGTGTGCCATATTCATGATGGTTCGGGTCCTACACTTTATGACTCTATTTTTGAGATGAGGAGTTGGTGGATGTAAGTTGGTGAGAGATACCATGCTCTTGTAGAAACTTGAAAAACTCCTGGAAGGTAAACTCGCCACCACTATCACTCATGCATCCTACATGATGACAAGTCTAGTTATAAATCAGTAGCACCCAAGTAGAGATATATGTAAATGTGTTGAACTTATGTTTGAGAAAATACACCCACATGTATCTAAAATGATCATCCATGATAAAAAAGTACAGTGCATTGTTCAAGGTGGCAATGGATGTCGGTCCACAAAGATCAACATGAATCAATCTAAGATGCGGCCCAGCTCTATGTGTGGTTTGTTGAGGAAATGAGATATGATGTTGCTTCATGAGTTGACATGCTTTATAGATGTCTCAAGATAGCTTCAGGCGTGGAAGGTCCTCAACTATCCGTGGACGCAATAACTCACAAAGAGAGTCGTATCCAAGTTGTCCCAAGGAAAAATGCCAAAGATGCTCATTGTTCGTGGGCTCGTGTGAAGCGGCTAAAGCCTAGAAGCAATGGAACTAAGTCTTGGCTGTCGGCTTGGAAAGGAACTAGGTCACCTGGTATAGGTCGCTAGGTTGTGTCTCGCCACGAGAAATTATTAAACTATTTTGAGAGTCAAGGACCTCGATTGTGGTAGCTGTAAAGAAAACTAGTGGTCCCAAGTCAACAAAATTGCCAAATGGATAACCCAAGCTGGGGGACATAGTATACATCTAGTGCGGTGAGATCCAAGCCCTAGTTAGTGGCAAATTGGGTGCAATTGTGAGCTTGAATCTTGAACAACGAGTTGTTCTTAACGCGGACTATCCAAGTTGTAGGGGCTCGGGAGATAAAAATGTTCGAGATGGGGATCATATTATGAGTAGCTTCACTACACACAATCCAAGGAGTAGTAGAAGTGCTCGGTTGTGACGAGTGAGCCTTTGTAGTCGCCTCATTGAGAGGCAACTCGTAGATATAGACGAGACTCACATCCTCAAATATCTCTAAGGAGACGATGTGGGTCTCTATAGACTAGTCAAGCATTGGCGTTTAGACCGATGTTGACTGTGATGGTTGACTGCTGGCAGTGTGGGTTTGGCTTTGTCACTGCTCCTGTTGAGAGTTGTCATTGCCGTGTCTCCCTTGCTGGGGATTGCCTGTTTGAGGGGTGGGGGTTTGAGTCTTGGGCTTTGGTGCTGTGGCTATTGGTCTTTGTGACTGATACCCATTGTGTCAAAGTGGGGAGTCTTTTAACAATGCCGACAATACCTATTCTTCTTAGGCACATTTTGCTACTCAGGTTTTAGAGAGGATTGGGGATTCCCTTGGGTCTGGCGAGCTTGGTTTTGGTTTTGAGTTTGCTTTTCCAATTTTGATTGGAGTTTTGAGTTTGCTTGCCCTTCCTTCTCCTGCTGCCCCTTTTGAGAAGGAGTAATGAGAGCCTCCTATGTGGAAGTCATACCATGAAATTGATTGAACAACCAAGTGTAACACATTAGCTGCTACTCAAATTCATAGAATGTAGCTATAGAGGGTTGTGAGATCACCTGTTGCACAAAGTGGAAGTATTTTTGTGGTAGCTTGTTAAGGAATAATGTGACTTGATCATTAGAGGACTTGGGATCTCTCGTGGTAGAGAACTTGGTGATTGCTGATACTCAACCAACTTGACTTTCAAGTCATCTCGATGAGCAATTTTCAAAGTTTTGAAGCTTATGGTTAAGATTTATGTGACGGGTCCCATCTTGAGCCGCATAGTGGTCAGTCAAGTGTGTCCAATGCTTTGTGCTAAGTCAAAATGCTAAAGCTGAGAATGAAACTCATGTAATAAGTCTCGCACAACTTGACAATAGCGGAGGTATTTCTAGCCTTCCACGAGCAGACAACCTTGTATGAAACAAGTGTGGAATTGGGTTGGTTTTCCAACCCTTCTAGAATATCCCATAGGTTGTGGGAGTCAAGAATGTCTCATTAGATTGGACCAAGTAGTGTAGTTTGACCCCTAAAAATGAGTCTTGTCAATGAAGGCATGCTTGATTGATGATGAGGAAGAACCATAAGGTGTTTGATAGGTGGGGTAAGTAGGATAGTGTGGATAAGGAGGAGGAAGAGGAGAAGGTGGATAGGCAGAAACAGGTTGTAAGTGTCCAATGGATGTTGATTGATGCGGAGACACTAGAATATGAATGTTTCCATAAGGTGCCGGTGGAGGTGGAGGTGGAGGTGGACCCTTGAAACCAGCCTTACTTCTCCGATAGGGTGGTTTAACCTGATTAAGCACTTAATTATAGCAATCAGCAAATGAACATAAACCGAAATGCTCACTTTACCTTCATAAACTTGGACAGTGGACACCCTGTTGGCTCCAAAAACTGGCGCCCCTTTTGGTATTTCTTTAATTTCAATTTCTGATGGATAAATTACAAGCCGAGATTTCACGATCTCCTTGGCTGATTCAAAAGCCCCTTGCTGTTCCAATAATCAGCAAAGCATTCGGGCAAATTACCTCTTGATTTTCACCTAGGACTTGCTCTAATGGAACCCCAACTAGTCAAATGCTGCCCTAAATTCACAATAGATGGGCTGGCATCTGAAATCCTCACAATTCCACGAATTTCCGGTGCTGATTTCAGTGCACAATGCCTTTGACTGATGGCACGGGTCCCAAGGTGGCTGCTAAACCCTAATTACTGCTGTAATTTAGGGTTTACAGCAGTAAACTCTTTGTTGTCCACCAAATTTGGCTGTACTTTGCTACGAGTGGCTGAGAATTGCTGAGAATGTGTGAGCATAGACTGGAGGAGATGAGAGAATGCTGTAGAAAGAGAGAAAATCAGTTGAAATGTATCTTTTGATTTGTTGCTCTGATGACGAATCTGATGGCACCAATAGGTTCGGGGGGGGGGGGGGGGGGGTAAAACACCAGCTTGGCTGGCGAGCCCTCCTCTTCTATCGCGGCCTCTCTTGAGGCGGAAGAGAAATCCTGCTGTCCCCCTGTCCTGTCGCGGCGCGCGAACAGTCGTCGTCGCCCCTCAGAGCCAAACCTGATCACCTCCTCTCCCTCTACCAAGCTCCGAACGGCTGCCATTCAGCTTCCACCACCCTTCAACAGCCTTCTCCCTAGTTGCATGGGAAAGTTTTGCCAAGTGGCAGCCTTCCTAATGCATTTTCAGCCATTAAATTAATTTTTCAAAATTAATTTTCAGCCATTAAATTAAATTTTCAAAATTAATTAATTCTTAAAATTAATTTCAGCCCTTTTGACCCTGCCCAAAATTAAACATGCCCATCTGTAATGACATTGGCTAGGCCATTTGCAACTTGGAGTGGTTCCCAACTTCTGTTGACCCTTAGACTAGCATTAATTAATTAATGCTAGTCCCTAGTGTCATCACTGACACTTAATTCCAAACAATTATCCTAGGGTCCATCCCGGCACCAAATGACGACCAAAACCTAGTTGGCATAACTTAACACAACTTTTGCCTTTAACACCCACAGTATCCTCGAGGTCCTTGGCTCGTTCCCATGAAATAACTGCCATGTGCATCACATGTGCTAAACAACCTTGCACATTTGGTTAATAACTTAATCAAATGTTACTAGCAAGATTAAAGCATCTCAAAATTTCACGTCCCCGTGACAACCCCCCGATGTGATGTGTGATGATATGTGAGATGCACTTAATGGATATGTGAATGAAGGTTCAATGAAAGAAGAGGGAGGGATGGATGGGAGATTAAGTGGATTTATGAATGCAAATATGGGAAATGTTTTAGATTTCTTTTGTCCATTAAATATATTGAATTGAAATGAAGAAAGTGACTATTCACCTTCAAAATGACCTTGAGATGAAGAAACGAAAGAAAAAGAAAAGGGAAAACTTATAGGTGGAGGAATTAACCTTTTGTACTCTTTATCTCTCTTAGAGTTCAAAAACAAAAGTGTTCTTTGAAACTAATGAATCAATATCTTGACTGCATGGTTCCTTCTTTTATGAGAATCAACAAAATCTTGCGGAAAAGAGGAAGTAGAATCAAAGGATTGAGAAGTATGAAATTGCGTATCTAGCATAAGAGTAAATGAGGGTAGAGATTTGAATGGCATAGATTAGAGAGGTAAAGAAATGAATGCTGTGGATATAGATGGAAGAGAGATGGATGGTTTGTACTCGATGCTTGTTTTCATAGCAGGATGGCCAATCCCATGTGGAGCTTTCATCCTTCTTGTAAAATCATTAGATTGGTGCACTGAATCTAAAGGGAAAAGTTGAAAACTGAAATTTACCTTTTTTAGGAAGTTGTTGAGCCCGATACATGAGGATGATGTTGTACTTAGCTCATGAGATCTCATAGGATCTTTGGACTCCATGGTACTACGATGTTTCTTTGGCCACGTTGAAACTTTGCAAAGCAAGTTGTGAGACCCACTCCTTGTTTCTTGATGGATTTGGCTCGGGAGAATGAAGTGGTGATGCAGTGTTTGAAGTTATCTTTCCCTCTTGTTGTTCTTGCTTTTGCGTAGAGCTTTCAAATGAAAGGCCTAGGTTTCTTTGGAGACTACCTAGCTTTGATACCATGTAAAGAAATGCCCCAACACAGAAACAAAACTACAATCGTATGACAAAGGCTAAAGCACAAATTGATAAGAGAACATAATTAGGGTTAGGGTAACTTGAGACAATGAACACAATGAATAATTTGAAATGGATGAATCTGAATAATACAATGCTCATGCAACACACACACTATGTAGTGAATGATACTGAACCTCGCAACTCTCGTGTCTCAAGGATTGAGGTAGAGGTAATGAGTTGGAGAGTGTCATACTTTGACGAATCTCGAAATGTAGCAAGGTAGCCTCCGAAAACGTCTGACAACAGTAAATGTAGTAGTGTAGATGCTGGATTTGTATCAGATGGGCAAAGAAGAGAGAAAATTTGCAATGCAACAAGTTGAAGATGATGTGGCAGTTTAAACAACAACAATAGATTGAAACGCAACCCTAGATTGCCCTCCATGAACGGGGTGTGGACAGGGAAGCTCTAGCACTTGAAATATGCAAAAACGAGATTAGAGCGAGTGGAAGGGTAAGCTATCTATTTATAGAAAGTTTGGGGCCTCCTAAATTAGGGTTTACATGTGGGACGATGAAACTCTCTTGAATCGCGTTTGTTTAAAATAAATGGTTAAGATTCACTACTTAACTTGAGTTTTGGGGCTATTTAATTAAGGCTAATGATAATTTAGCTCAACAATTATTTGTATTGTTCTCTTCTTCTTTTTCCAAAAGAAGAAGATACCTCAATGCATTTACATTCACTTTATATTGATATTTATCAAAGTTGTAGGCTATGGCAATGGGAGGATTGCTTAGAATAATTTGGAAGTGCTTGAGCAGTGCCCCACGTGAGTTGTTTGAAAGAATGACTAGGGCAAAGGTGAATTGATAGTTCCAATTAAGGAAGTCTTGTAGATTGAGGATACATTTCACTCAAATTGAATCAGTTTTCTTGATCATGGGATTGAATAATCCCCTTGGACTGTTTATCTTAAGTTTTTTGGTCAAGTGGAAGAACTGCTCAGGGGCGGAGGTTACTGGGAAGTTAGTATGTTCATTGAAGAGTCGTTTTCCCCACTTCATTCATGAGGATATTGCTAAGGACAACAATCGTTTATAAGGAGGGAAGAGTTACCTCCTTAGAGATTTAGATGGGTACTAGTAGCGTTGGTCAAAATGGTCATGAAGTGACCAAGTACAAATGTACTAAGGACACTTCAAGGTTAGGGCAGCTAAGGCTTATTTCTTGGACTCAGGGCCCTATTGTGCACATCATTGTGTGATCACGACTCTTGGACTCTTGGTTTGTAGGCCGACATGTCTGTACATTTGGATAGTCTAGACTGGTGGTATGGGACACCGGCTCTTAGTACGTGGTCGTGACCCAGTTTGTTGCTAGTTCCCAAGCTCCAAGGTGAGCCCATTTGGCTTTATGGCTGGGAGATGAGTTTGATATCCAGCAACCATATATTTGTGGATATAGCTGTCAGAGTGCAGCAGTGCGGAAGCGTAGGACTGAGAGAGAGAGAAGAGAGAAGAGAGAGAAAGAGAGTGGAAGATGAAGATCCGCTGTATAAAGTGTGCTGTATACAAAGATATGCAGATATGTACACGGGCACAGTGCGCTGGACTGCGTGTCTCCACCTCGACGATGCAACCTGCTGTTCACCTCGAAGTCCGCTGCAGTTTGCACTGTCTCCTGTCAGAAATCTGCGAATAGAGACGGAATCTGCGCGTGCCACTAGTCTGTAATCTGCGAGTAGAAAAGTGTGGGAGACTACTGAAAAACTCAGCTATAAATAGCCAGAATCTGGGCGCCAGAAAAGACCTGTCAATGCAGCCGACTGACAGGACAGGTTGAAGTGCCACGTGGCAGCCCGACTGCACCTGGACAGTAACTGTCCGACTGCACCTGGACAGGGTCTCTGACTGCTAACATCCCCTCTCAGAGCCTGGGCAGGGCAGAGGCCTGAGGGATCTGGAATGTCTCCGAAGTAGAGCTTGGGGAAGTGCCTTCGTAAACTAATCTGCAAGATTGTCCTCCGTCTTGTAGTACTCCATAGTGATGGTCTCATCCAGAAGCTTCTCTCGGATGAAGTGGTATTGGATCTCTATGTGCTTCGTCCGGGCATGAAAAACAGGATTCCGTGCCAAGGCAATGCAACTCTCATTGTCACATTGCAGCAAAGTAGGATGAGTCTGGGGGCAACCAAGCTCCTCCAACAATCTCCGAAGGCACACGGCCTCACATGTGGTGGAAGACGCGGCCCGATACTCCGCCTCAGTAGACGAAAGGGCTACCGTGGGCTGCTTCTTGCTACTCCATGAGATAACACCTGCACCCAAGGTAAAACAGTAACCTGTAGTAGACCGCCTGTGGTCCACATCACCGGCCCAATCCGAGTCGCTCCAACCTGCAAGTATAAGATCCGAATCATTTGTGCCTGCTGGATAATGAATCCCTAAATCAGATATCCCCCTTGAATACCGAAGTATCCTCTGAGCAGCCTGCCAATGCACCGTCTGAGGTTCACTCATAAACCCTGCCAAGAGCCCAACAGCAAAACAAAGATCAACATGAGTGTTGAGGAGCCAAATCAATGATCCAATCAACTGACGATAGCGGGAAGCATCCGCCATGGGAGAAGCTCAATGGGAAGTGGCCTTCCAGTTCGGATCCATAGGAGTAGAAAGGGTCCGACAATCCTCCATCGCAAAAGAAACCAAGAGCTCTTGTACATATCTCTGCTGAGAGATGAAGATCCCCCTCTGAGATTGATAAATCTCATGGCCCAAAAAGAAATGGAGAATACCCAAGTCCGTCTTCTCGAACGTCCGATGTAAAGCTGACTTCGTCTCTTGGACCTGCTGTGCATGATCACCTGTGACAATTAAATCATCAACATACAACACGAAAAGCACACAACCATGCTCGGAAGTGTGAACATAAAGCTGCGGATCGGCCTTTGAACGCCGATATTCCTACTGTGACTGAAGTAACGAATCAATCTTCTCGTTCCATGCACGCGGAGCCTGCTTGAGGTCATACAAGGCCTTTTTCAACATGTAGACTTTCCCATCTGAAGATCCAAAGCCAGGAGGCTGCTCGACATAGATCTCCTCCTTCAAATCACCATTGAGGAAGGCTGACTTCACACCCAACTGGTAGACAAGCCATCGCCTATGGCCAGCCAAGGCAAGAACAGCTCGAATAGTCGCCATACGAGTAGTGGGGGCAAAAGTATCATGACAATCAATCCCTGGGCACTGTGCAAAACCTTTAGCAACAAGGCGAGCCTTGTGCTTGTCCAAAGAACCATCGCTAAGGTATTTGGTCTTGAAGACCCATTTGACGTCAATCACCTTCTTATTCGGGGGGCGTGGCACAAGTGACCAAGTGCCATTCCTCTCAATAGCCTCCAACTCGGCTTCCATAGCTTTCTTCCATGGTGCGGACTGTAAAGCCTCCTTCACAGAGGTGGGCTCTCGATCCTGCATAACACGGGTCATCAAACAATAGTTAGAGCAAACAAGCTCCGTAGAATGTGCCTGGTGCCTCTGTGACCGCCGTGGACCATCCTGCGGTCCCCACTCCTCAGGAACCCCCTCGATCCCTGAATCACGGAGTGTGTCACGGGCCCAACGAGGAGGCCGGATCTCCCCTCGTCTCTCTCCATCAGCTGAAGACTCTGGGATATCCACTGGTGGTAACTCCTCGGGGGTGACCGGTGGAACAGTAGACTCTGTGTCAGAAACAGAATCGGAATCAAAAGGCACGGGCTCCAAAGGAACTGTAGCAGGAGTCCAACTCTCCCCTGGATCTCCAAGAACGGGATGCTCCTCACCCGTTGATATGGCCGGAACCTCCACAAACTGCACATCTCAACTAGTGTACACATCCGGCTTGACAGGATCATACAATCGATAGCCTTGGGATTGGGAGCTGTAGCCAACAAATACCTGTCTTTGGGAAGCTGCTTCAAATTTATCACGGTGAGCCTTGGGAATGTGAACATAGGCATCACACCCAAAGACCCGAAAATAAGAAACATCGGGCTTAGTCCCAAAGTAAGCCTCAAAAGGTGTCATCCCATCAACGGCCGAAGTGGGGGATTGATTAAGGATGTGGACTGCAGTAGCCACAGTCTCGGCCCACAGAAACTGAGGTGTCTGTCTGTGCTCCATCATGGTGCGTGCCATTTTCTCGATCACACTGCGGTTTTTCCGTTCAAGAATGCCATTTTCTTGAGGAGTGTTGGTATTAGCAAACTCCTGGTGAATACCTTTATCTGCACAAAAACGAGCAAACTCATTAGAAACAAATTGACCACCCTTGTCGGATCGCAAGGTCTTCAATCTCCGGTCTGATCGATTCTCCTCAAAGAGAAGCCAATCCTTGAAGTGGGAGAAAGCTTCTGACTTCAATGCCAAGAAATAGGCCATGTCATCCTGCTGTAGTCATCTACGATCAACATGAAGTACGAGCTCCCTCGCAAGGACTCGTTCCTCATAGGGCCACAAAGATCCGTAGATACAAGCTCCATCGGTGAAGTAGACCGCCGCGAAGCTTGATGAGGAATGGCATTCCTATGCTGCTTCCCACGAATGCAGGAGACGCATGGCTACTGGATCACCACTATATCCAGCAACCCTCGAACAAGCTGTCCACATGACGCCCTCCGAAGATAATCATAGTTGAGGTGACCAAACCGAGCATGCCATAACTCTGACTGTGTGTGAGAGGTAAGAAGAAGAGTAGAGAGGGTGGTGGAAGACTTCAATTTATAGATGCTGTTCTCCTCATATCCGGATGATAGAATCTGCCTTGACCCACGATCAAGGACTCCCACCAAATCACTGTCAAACTCCACCAAAAGTCCAAGGGAGCAAATCTTATGAACTGACAGTAGATGATACCCTAAACCTGGTACATGCAAGACCTTTGAGGTATGGGTACCACCACGTCCATCTGGAATAAGCTGCATCTTATCCCGTCCTGCAATAGACACTGAAGAGCTATCTCCAATGAGAATCTGCCCACGCGAGGGCTGCAATTGGGCAACACCATCTGATGAAGGAGTCATGTGCCGGGAGGCACCACTATCAACGATCCACTCTCGAGTCTGGGGAGCCGTCATCCCAGCATCAAAAGCATTCGGTGAAGAGTCCTCAATGACAGCTAGATGAAGAAATGCAGCTGATGAGGGTGCAACCACCGCTCGAGAATCCTTCGTGTCCTTCTTATTGGTGTCCTTCTTGTCTTTGTCAGGGCAATCCTTCTTCCAATGGCCAGTCTTTCCACAAATATGGCATGTGGATTCTTTGTCCTTGTCCTTGTCCTTCTTTGACTTGTTATCCCCCTTCTTCTTCTTTTGGTCCTTCCCCTTCTTCTGAGAGGCTTGACCTGTCAATGCCTCTGACTTGGAAGCATTCTGTCCCTTAAGTTGTTCCTCTTGGTCCAAGACCATAGGGACCAACTCTTCCCACCGAAGAGTGGACTCCCGCCCCGAAGCAATAAGAGCGGAGTAGAAATTACCGAATCGTAGTGGCAACTGGGATAAGAGTGTGATCGCCATGTCTTCGGAGGAAATCGGCTTCCCCGCATTTTGAACCTGCATCTGAAGCTGTCTAAGCTTGTTGATGTGCTCGCGCAACGAAGAAGACTTGTTCACGGACAAGGTCCGCATCTGAACCTCCAAATAAACCTGCTTCATAAGGGTCATCCGGTTATACATGTGATCAAGCTTCAGCCATATCTCTCGAGCCACCGTCAAGTGCTTGATATGAGCTATCACGGTTGTAGTACAAGACAAAAAAAGAAAGGAACGAATCCTGGCATTCAGTTTGTCCCAATGAGACTAAGCCTTGGCCAACTCCGCACGAGCATCGGAAGAGAGTTTGGACTCATCTCTCACCGAGGGCCGGTCGATCTCCTCCTGTACAAGCTCCGCCAAATCATAGGACTCAAGGATGGCCAACATCATGACGCGCCAGATGTGGTAGTTGTTGCCATCAAGCTTTTAATCTGCGGGAAGAGTCGGTAAGACGGCGGGCACCTTCCGGTCCATAATCTTCTGGAACTCCAAGTCAATCTCGGTAGACATCTTCACCTCTAATGCCTTCACAAACGCAAAAGCAGCCCCCTTTGACTGTGAAAACTCAGCCTGCTAGGGCTCTTCCACGTCGTGAAACTTCTTCACCCGTCGGAGGCGATGAAAAAGCAAAACCTGCACTTGAAAGTTGAAAACTCAAACTTCCTCCTCGTCAAACAGCAGTAAACAGCAACAAATCCACCACCTGGACTCCTTTCCTGCGTGCCCACGCTTGCTTCAGCCTTGTTCCGAGGCGCAGCCCTCCTGCCTGCCGTCAAACACTGAAAACGCAGCCTTGTGTCGCGATAGAAACTCCTCTTCAGGTTGGTTCTGCACTTAGTCAGCCCTTCAACACCGCTCTGATACCATGTCAGAGTGCAGCAGTGCGGAAGCGTAGGACTGAGGGAGAGAGAACACAGAGAGAGAAGAGAGAGAGAGAGACAGTGGAAGATGAAGATCCGCTGTATAAAGTGTGCTGTATACAAAGATATGCAGATATGTACACGGGCGCAGTGCGCTGGACTGCGTGTCTCCACCTCGACGATGCAACCTGCTGTTCACCTCGAAGTCCGCTGCAGTCTGCACTGTCTCCTGTCAGAAATCTGCGAACAGAGACGAAATCTGCGCGTGCCACTAGTCTGTAATCTGCGAGCAGAAAAGTGTGGGAGACTACTGGAAAACTCGGCTATAAATAGCTAGAATCTGGGCGCCAGAAAAGACCTGTCGCGACTGATAGGACAGGTCGGACTGCCACGTGGCAGTCCGACTGCACCTGGACAGGGTCTCTGACTGCTAACAATAGCTTGTGTTGGTCTCATGGGCGAGTTGGATCCTAGGTGGACGTTTCAATTATAGTTTCTTATATCCTTCTATCCCGAGTATAGTGAGCCTATCAAGCAACCCACACGGCTCCTTGTAGCAATAGGCCACACATTCCCTAGGTTTCTTTCATGCAAGGCAGCTCTTTTCCAACATTGACAGACAGCCTTTGGGTTGGGCAGACATTTGCAAATCCAAGTGATCATTTTTGGCATGTGCATAGCAAGTCACCCATTGGGCAGGTCGGCTGCAGGTCAACCCTTCTTGAACAGCAAGTCCTCAAATTTCCTCTCTTTATTGAGAATGGTAGGGCTTGTGGCGAGGAATACAAAGTGTGTACAACAAACATTGTGACGTAGAACTCACAAACAAAGAAGAAGAATGAATTTGCGAACTTTGAATCATGCTGAATGAATCAAGTTGATACAATGAAGTGAGCCTTAGGATGACTTTGTCTCTAGGATACGTCCTAAGGTGAGTGTGTTGAGCTAAAATATGCATTCCTTGCTGAATAGCCTCTTAAATAGCCCCAAAATACACTAAGAAAATGCTCTTTTAGAGTAAAAACCCTACAACAGGGAGTGATTCGAGCATAGAAACATGAAACGGGGAATGGGAATGGGGAATGGGGACGGGGACGGGGATGGGAATGCCAAACCTAGGGAACGGGGACGTGGGAATGGGAACGGCATTTAAAAAATTAAAATTCATGAAAAATAATTTAATATTTCACTCATAATCCATGTGGACTTCCGAGCGTTAAAACTTAAAACCAAGGTATATAATCCACAAGGACAAATCATTTTAAGTTTTAACTTTAAGATATCATACATCATTCTAAAACTACTCATTAGAAATTGAATTGTAACTTACAAGGCTCAAGAGCTAAGCTATTCAATTATAAATAATAAAATGCATAATACATATGCCATAAATGATAAAACAACGAACAATGAACTAACTAAGACTACAAATATAAAGTCTAATCTCTAAATTGAAGCAAAATGTGGCATGCCAAAATAGCCCAAAGAGTAACCGCAAGACTCAAGTACAAATATAATATCGGCATGGCACAACAACCCAAGTGTCTCACTGTCATCAATGATCATAATATCATATACACTGTACATGTGTTATGTATCATGAGACTCATGATAAGTAAACTAAATCAAAGGTCATGATCATGATCTGAGGTTGCTCTAGCTACTCTTGAAGTGCCAGCCTTATCATCATGTGTACCATGAATTGGTGCATCTCCCTCAACATGAGCATGTGTCTCCTCTTCTTGCTGCATTTCCCACTCTGTGAATGGATCGGGCTTTGTTGTCATACTGTTACATAACATCCTCAAATTAGCACTAACGAATACTAGATCGTTTGTCCTCTCCACACTAAGACAGTTCCTCTTCTTTGAAGCAATGTGAACGTATGTACTCCACAATTACTCCAAACAAGAGGAGCTAACTGACTGACGCAAAATACGGATGTCTAGATGTTGCAACTTAGGACCATCCAAACCATAGTCCTCCCACCACAAAGCTGTCCCAATCTTACATCGATCCTCCTATGCATCCCCACAACTAAAAGAACCTTGAAAGGTCCTATAACATGAAAGCTGATCTCTGATCTTTCGTCTAGTGCCATGATCAGGCACTAGACGAGACAATATAAGTCTCCATGCATCCATAACCTCAGTGTCATTCTCCTAACCCTTGCCCTAGAACTCAGGATCCACAATAAATTCAGCTGCATGCATGGGTGAGCTATAGAAGTTTACCTCATCACAACTAAATGATGTATCTCCTCATATGCCTCATCATTTGGTGCCAACTTCTGCAACTTTTCATTCAGCCTATCTATAGTCCCATATATCTTGCCAATGCAAGGTTGCATAGTATCCATAACCCTCAATAAATGCACAATAGGTGATACCATAGCATCTATCCGCTTTACATCATCCCAAAAAGTGGAGTTATTTGCTTTCTCCAAGCATCAGATACCTGTAGGAGTATCTGCCAATGTTGATGAGGTGAACTCATCACTAAGAAATAACTACCACAAGGCACCACTACATTCTTTTAATCTGCCTAGCATCAAGAAGTTAAAGGCAAATCTAGTATCAGAGTATTTTAAAAGTGTCTTCTTCAACCGCAAAGAGAAGTGATGGCGAAGAAACTGGTGATTCAAAACAAAGCTAACAATTTGAGCTCCTTGCTCTATGATAGGTGCAACCCATGACAGGTTACCTATATCCTTTAGTAGGTTGTTCAAGCAATGAGCCATACAATATGAAACTGTGATATGCGGATAATATCCTTGGATAATAGCACCTGCTGCTCTATTTGCGGGCTCTCTATCTGCAACAAATCCCACAGCATGCTCTAGGCCAATAAGCTCAAAACCTGTAACCCACTCTGCTGCAAGTAGATCTGCTGACTTTTCCTGTCTCTGATGCATCATGTGAAGATATGAAATACATTTCCCCACGAGAATAAGCCACCATACCATGAATGGATTGCTTGTGTGTATCACTCCAACCATTAGCAATCAAGGAAACTCCATTTTTAGTCCACATGCTCTTTCTAGTCACTACTGCTTGCTCAACAAGGCGCTTTTCCTTGTCGAGCAAAGTGGTGCGTAAGGGCTCTGATGATGGAGGTACATACGAAGGGCCATATTGACAAATCTTCTTGCACATCAATTTAAAATACTTTGACCTGGTTGCACGAAATTGAATGTGGTCATGATAAAAAAAGCGTGCCACTGATATATCCACCTCTTCCTTCTTCTTGGGATCCTAGCTAACATCAAGTGTGCTCTGTTTATGTGCAACATGTGGCGTTGTTGATGCCATGGCCGATGCAATGCCTGTAATAGGGGTGGAGGTAGCACTTCCTGATACCGACCTTGCTCTAGATACATCTGATGGGGATGGTGCTACAAAAGTTGCAGGGTCAACTTCAACACATCATGGTCTAGATGCAAGATAAGCTTGTTGACCTGCTACACGGTCACAAAGCTCCCTTTGCTTCTCCAAGGTCACATTCAGACAAAACTGTATCTCTGAATTTGGCTCATGTAGGAGATGAGCTCGGACCTGATTATGCATAAATATTAAAATGGAATAAGTGGCAATTGGTATTCCATATTCTAATATTTAATTAACTTTGAAAAATTAAAATAAATAAAAATTCGAAATACAAAAGCTCGGCTCAATGGATTACCTTGTTTGCTCCACTTGTTCGCTTGTATGGGCCAAGCTTGCAAGTCCATGGTCGAGATCCTCCACCACTCAATGGGCAGTCATCATTTACTTCTTCCCACCATGACCAATCATTGGACCTTCTTCCTCGACCACCAACTCGACGAGCGGGGCGAGAAGATGAAGCCATTTCAGGCTGAAAATTGAAGGCTCAAGAGTCAAGAGAAGGAAAAATTGAAGGCTCAAGATGAAGCCATTTCAGGTTGAAAATTGAAGGCTCGAGAGAAGGGTGAAGGCTCAAGAGTCAAGACACTGAAGAGTCGAGAGAGAAGGGAAAAGGAGAGAAAGGAGAAGAAGAAGAGAAGAGGAGAAGAATGGAGAACTTGGAACTTGGAGAAGAAGAAAGACTCAAGAGAAGAGGGGAAGAAGAAAGAGAAGGGAGAAGGTCGAAGGAAGAAGGATGAAGAGAAGGGAGAAGTGAAGAGAAGGAAGAAGGAAGAAGAGAAGGAAGAGAAAGAAGAAGAAAGAAGAGAGGTTGGAGGCAGGAGGAGACGGGGCACTGGCTGTTAGCGGTTGGGACTGGCGCAACGGAACAGGGAACGGGGGGCGCTGCGGACTGGTCATGGGGACAGGAACAACGGGCAGACAATCTCGAGTGGGAGTAGCACGTAGGAGCCAGGCGAAACGCGCTGTCGCAGATGATCCGGGCAGGAGCAGCGCCCGGTTGACGGTAAGTGGTGCCACGTGGCGTTCCCTGTCCCGTTTCAGATAGGGAATGTAGCAAACGGGATAGGGAATGTTCCACCAATTTGGAATGCGTCCCATGACGGCTTTGTGCCGGGGATGGTAGTTCCACGTGTCGAGGGGACCGTTCCGGCCGTTTTCTGTCACTATGGGTTCGAGAGAGTGTTCCCTGTTTGAAACGGGACAAGGAACGTTCCACCATTTGGAACGCGTCCCACGATGGCTTCGTGCGGGGGATGGCGATTCCACGTGCCAGGGGGACTGTTCCGGCCGTTTCTTGTCACTATGGGCTCGAGAGAGTTCAGTGGAAACCCTAATTTTTGGGCTGCCCTTCCACATCTATGAATAGATAGGCTGCCCCTATTCAGCTTTATTCCATCTGTGTAGGTTTCACACTCTCCAGTGCAGGTTTCAGCCATCAGTCTACCTCCACGTGGCTGTCCAGCCCTCGCGAGTGCTGCCACCTCTCCCTCCAGCTTCGCAGCGCCTTGGCGCCTTATTCCAGCTGTCCCCCACTGTCAGGCGCCATCTCCCAGGCTATGTTTGGCCTCTAGCTGCCATCGCCAGCATCTCCAACATCAGGCGACATCCTACAGCCTGTGTTTGCATCCTTTTGGAGCCGCTTGGTGTCATATCGCCACTCTGCAGCTGTCACCTTTGTCTTTGGTAGCCCCTGGTGTCAGCGTTTTGCAGTTTCCTCTCTCTTCACACTTTGACTGGTGGTCACAGACTTGGGATCCGTCTCCGGTGGACATCACACTCTGACATTGCTCTGCCCTTGAGCACACTGTACACTCTTACATTCATTTACATCATTCATTCACTTCAGAGTTGTGTTCTCTCTCTCCCTTCTTCTGTTTGTGTTTGAGTTTTGAGTTTTGCGTTTAGGGTTTGAGTTTTGCCCTCTGTGTCTGTGTCTTTCTCTTTGTGTTTCTGTCGTAGTCGTACACTCTGTGTGTCCTCAGTGTAAACCCTAGCAGTTTTCTTCAGAGTGGAGCTTGGAGATAACTGCATTGACTTAGCTGATCAAGCAGAGACACTTGTGAAGAAATGCTTCATGGAGGGAGCGAAGCACAGTTCTCCAAGTAGGGCAATGTTGGAGAAGACCCATGAAGGACAACAACGGAGAGAGTGAAACACACTTCTTGAGGGTTGTTGATGAACAAGGAGATGATGACTAGCAGTCCAAGTGCCCTCTCAAGCCAAAAGATGAACAAGGTGGCTTGCTAAATACTGAAACGTAGCCATAGCTGATAGAATTATGTTTCGATCAGCAAATGCAAGGCCAGCTAAAGTAGTAAACTACTAAGGAGCCATGCGTGGAGCTGGGCGGCTGCTTAGACTGCAAAACGCAGGTCTTCACAGCAAATATATCAAGTTGCCAGTATGAAGATGTGATCACCTGACTGTAGAAGGTGGTCTGGCAGCAAAATGCACTTTAGCTGACGATGGTGATGATGAGAGACAATTGGGCGGCTGCTGTAGATGCACAAAATGCAAGGCAGAAGGCAGCAACCATGTTGGTTAAAAACACAAGTTGGGCACCATCTCCAAACAGGGCAGCAGCTTGGTGGCACCAACAGATCACAATGGCAGCTCCAGCTGAGGTGGGTGGCAGAATATCAGCTTCAGATGGCAACAAACAAGCCACCCTTGCAAGGTAGTGTTACAAATGCCCCGAGCAACGAAATATGCTCAACAATTATAATATTTGTTTGCTTTTGAGGATTAATATTTCAAGAAATGGAAAAAACAAATACTTAAAGATGCGCGCCCCCCCTAGCACGGCCTGCCAAAAAAAAAAAAAAAAACCGTGGAGGCCCCGTGCCTCCATGACCAAAGGAATGTATTTTTGCTCAACCCAAGTCCTTTAGGAAAGAGCTCAGCTACAATCAACTTAAGAGTGAGGAGTAGTAGTTTCACTCTCATAAAATCATGTAAAGATGTAAATGCACACGTGCATCACTTATTAGGCAATAAAGACAATTGATTTCCTTACAAGATGAGAGTAGAAAGAGAGAAAACTTGTTAGCTTGTATTTTGTTAGTTTGCTGTCTCTCGGTTGTGAGCTTTGTCAGAGTCTGATGATGAGAGGAGCTCTGATTGTTTCAGCACATTCTGTTTGTGTGCATTTCTTTCTTAGTGAGTCGAGGGTGTGTTCACACTGGCATCAGCATACTTTTTCTTTTTCAGTGGTTGGTAGTGTACACTTAGTGCCAAATTATGGGCAGCCTATTCAGATGATTGCGAGAGGATTTTTGATTATTTTATTTGCTGGTCGGCCAACATTTAATGTGGCTAACTGCAGCATAATTTTTGTCCATGTCTAGTCAGCCAGCTTTGGGCTGATTGCCCTCCATACCTTGCAAATCATTGTCTTCTTTCAACACACTCTGTCTTTAGCTTTTCTACATCTCCGATGTTGCCACAGTCATTAGCTTGCTCTAGTGCCCTCACTAATGCTTTGGGTTGCATTTAGGGACTGATCAGTTTGCCATTGTATTCAGCTTTCCATTCAGGTTTAGTGCAGATTATCACTTCATTTTCTTCTCTCTTGCTCTCTCTCTTGCTTCTCTTTCCTGTAGGTGACCCACTCATGTGATCAATGCAGTTGTCATAGACCAACACTCTTTTTGCTAATGATTTCTTGTGTGCCTAGTTCTTCAATGGACTAAATTCATTCCAACTGCTATGTTCTCAGTTGCTCTCACAAACCTTGACCAATGAGCTTTGAATCTGTTTTAATTACACACTCAAACTAGGGTGTCTTCAAGTATACAGAGCTGCAATCACTCCAATGTTGACCACCATGATATTGAGAAATGCATCCATGGTCTCTCATTGCTACCACATTGCAATCAATGAGTAATTTACACGAATCTAGTTACAGATCGATCCAATCCGTGGAACAAGGGCTCAGCCTTGGTTGTCCAACAATCTTAGAGCTTTTCCCTAATCACTACACCTTCAATTCATTGTCAAATTGAATTAATTCAGACCTGTAAACTTGGCGTCCATAACCCTAATATTTGGCATGCATTTCCCCTAAAATTGGATTTAATGCTTTTCTTGGCTGAAAAATCAGGCCTCCATGTTTGACTACATTTTCTTGATGTTTTTCCTAAATCTTCAATGATACGGTGACCAAAACAAGGGGAGAATTGGGGGTTTTGCTTGGAATGTCTTCAGCAAGCAATTCCACACCCAAAATGACCGATGTCTGCAAAAGCCTAGCCACTAATCTGCTGTAAAATAAAGCTTGCATAGCTTGAGAGAGAGAAAGGAGAAGAAAGAGATTGATTTCAGGTTGTGTCCAGCACCTCAGGATAGCTACAAAACACTCTCCTCTTGTTGTTCATTGTGAAACATCAATAAACATGCATCTCCTTTTATGGCAACAACTCTCTAAACTTGGGCTACTCCAAAAATAAGAGAGAAAGAGTGCCCAAAAATAGCCAAGATCAAGTTTCCAAGTGAATAACCATTGCTCCTTAATTAGATTATGATTTTGATTAAGGGCTTGTTGGAAAATGACAACCATCTATTAAGGAGAGAAAAAGAGACAATGAAAGTGTGTTAAAGCAAAAGAGTAGAGTGTACTTGGTGAAAGGAAAGAATGAGAATGAAAGGTACAAGATAGGTCTAAGATAGACCTCACTCTTACTCAACTAGAGTTAACTGACTCTAACTCCAACTCTAAGAGTGGTGATACAACTTATAACTTTAGTAGTGTTCACACTAAGAATTGAAAAAGAACTAAAGGCTAAAACATTGGGCATTGCCCATAGAGTTGGCAAATTCTAACACCTTCTTGCGGTGCCAATGTGGTAAAGTACAGGAAGGATCAATTACCAAAGGGTAACTAGTTTAGGGACTTGTGAAAAGTCTCAAACTTCTCATGAGGTAGTGCCTTGGTGAAAATGTTTGCAACATTTTCCTTTATAGAACTCATGATATAAATGCTAGTCATGAAAATGCTCCATATAGTGTTGGTCATGAGTAAAAATGCTACTAGTAATGCATGCGATATATAGGAAAATGTATCTTGGTATGGTTGGTAGTACATAAATCCCCATGCATAGTTGCAATGCCATGGTTCAAAGTATGCAAACAAGAATGTTTCCTTATGCATCTGGTGATCCTAGCATGTTAGGTAGACATGAGGGACTAGTCAACTGCATGCAATGTTGCATATTAGTTAAATTGGAATTGTAGCAATGTAAAACTATAAAGCATCGCAATGCTCAAGGGAAAGAAAGGTTAAAGGTAAAGTTTCCAGGAGACATTTGGTGAAGTTTCAAAATTATTCACCAATGGATGCAAAATGGATGGAAGAGGATGACTTGGTAGACCATCCTCAGTTGTTGCAACTTTACTGAGATCCCTTTTGGTTAAAAGCCGATTGTAGTTAGGGCTTAGTTAGGTTCAACTGAGTAGGGATCTGGAGCATTGCTTGATGCTCAAGGGGGAGGGGGTAGCAGTTCCACTCTGCTAGTTGTGGAGAGATCTTGTATGTAGTGGATCTTGGATGTATTTAACATGCATCCAAGGTACTATGCTGACATTTAGTTTGCCATGAGGTCACTACTTAGTATACTAGTCACTGTGAGATGTATACAAATTGATATGGTGGTTATTATGCCATTGAAACTGTACATTTGCATGAGTTTATGATTGGTTTGGCACGAGTTTTTGCCTCAGTTTAGAGACAAAATTTGGATCAATTTCAGCTCAATTTTTGATCAGTTCGAGAACCATTTATGGTCACTTTTGCAATTGGTTTTGTATCACATTTTGCAAACAGTTTGTGATTAGTTTGGGGTTGCATTTGTAGCAATTTGTGATCAGTTCTCAAATTAGTAAGTGATCAATTTATGATCAGAGTTGTTAGATGTGACATTTTTTAGCAGCTTTCGCTTATTAAATACCATATCTCGGCTGTGTAGCACCTTTTTCATGCTTGGAACCCAAACTCTATAGCCCATTTGACCTTCATCTCCATAATCCATGAAGTGTTGGGAATAAAGGGTCATCGTGTCTTTTATTATGTTCGTGTGTGAACGCACCCTTACACTTTGTACTTTATATATATTCAAAACCTAAAATGTGGTACACTAGTTATTGTACCAAACATCAAGTGTCGTGCTCACTCTCTTACTCTCTACTGCTCTCAACTCTCCACATCTGCACTCTTAGCTCAGCTCGCGACCATACCTTCACAACAAACTGGTATTAGAGCATACAAGTTGTTCACGTTTCCCAAAGCTAGTGACGGGCGTTAGGCCGCGTGATAGGTGAGCAAGAACTTCAAGCATCAGCTGTCAGTGTTTGATACGTGCAGAAGAGGTAGGTAGACTAGACGGGCATCAGCCATTATTGTTTGACATGTGTAGAAGAGACAGACAGACAAGACGGGTGGTAGGTCGCAAAAACTGCAAGTGACCTGGCTGCATGCGATCAAGTTGTAGGCGACACGCTGCAGGCGACCAGGCTGAGGCGACATGACAACAAGGCTGCGGACGTGACAGGCAGACACGCGACGACCAGACGAGCTACCTCATGTGGCAGGCGGTGACCTGTTGGACAGATCACGCTGGTCACGAACCTGGCCTGTTAGTTATCATTCTTTTTTCTTTTCCTTAACTTCTGCAGTCATTTTACCGAGCGTTGACACACAAAGGGACAAAATCAAAATTTGCCCAAGAGAATTGGGGCTTTTCTCGGATCTGGGGATTTTAATGTAGAAGCGGACAATCTGTCTCAGAAATTGCGAAATTAGTGCACAATTGCCTGCGAAATTTTGGGTGTTTTTTCACATTTCATTGAAATTTCTTCAGTTTCAATGAAATTTGTGTACACCGGACCCAAAAAAATTGGGGCTTTTGCAGAATTTCATCAATTTGTGCAAGAATTGCTTGCTACATGCATTTGGGTACTTGAATTGATGCAATTTGAACAGATTATCTTCTTAAAATTTGGGGCTTTTGACCCAAATTGTCAAATTTATACTCCAAAATGCCTTTGGATCAGAAATTGCAGTGAAATTTTGGGGATTTCAAATGTAATTGGTGGCTTGGTCTCTAATTGTGTCAGAAATTGCTTGAAGAGTGCTGCAAATGACATTTTTTAATTCTGAAAATTCATTTGCAGATCTGGAAATTTCTGTAATCTTGGGATTTTCATTGCTGGTTGGTACTCTTGTGCATTGTGGTTACTTGTGTCATATTTGGACTTGCCTTTGGTGATTGATTAGTCAAATTGGGGCTGCAAAGTATGGTTGGAAACAGTGACAGCAGTAATCTTTTGCACATTAAGAAGCTTGAGGGTGCCCATAATTCTGCCATGTGGCAAAAACAATGCTACAATGTCTTGGTGCAGAAAAAACATGTAAAGCCCATCAAAACAAAGGGAATCAAACCAGTAGACATGGAACAAGATGAGTGGGATGACTTAGACGAGCTTGTTCGCTCTACCATTGAGCTCTCAGTGTTAGACAACTTGCTCTTCAAAATTGAGAAGCTGAATTCAGCATATGCAATGTGGCAAAGGCTTGAAGAATTGTATGCTTAGAAAAGTGCAGCCAACAAGGTTTATTGGCTAAAAAAATTGATGCTTTCGCATGAAAGAGGGTACAACCATGTTTGTACACTTGAATGAGTTTAACTCAATTTTTAGTTAGCTGATTGCTTTGGATTTTCATATTGATGAAGAGGTCAAAGCCACCTTCTTGCTATGCACTCTACTTGAAAGTTGGAATACTTTCAGGACAGCTTTGAGTAATTCGAATGCTCAACTATTATACTTTGATGTCGAGAGTTCTTTGTTGATGGAAGAACTCAATAGGCAGAACAACTCAGCAAACAAGTCTTCAAATGCATTACATACTAGAGGCAGATTTTAGCATAAGAGCAATTTTGAAAACTGAGCATGTTGTAAGTCTTGTGGAAAGAATGTGGAGTGCCATCATTGTGGCAAAAAGGGGCACTACAAAAGGGATTGCTTTCAGCTGAAGAAAGAGAAGGGTTAAAAAAAAAACAATGAAGCCAACAAGGCTGAAAACAAGGACAGCCAGCATGCCAAAAAGAGCAATGTGAAAATATAAGAGGTTAATGTAGTCACTCATGATAATGACACTGATGGTGATGTACTGCTAGCTCCTTCTTTGGATGCACATGCATTGATTGTAGATTCTAAGAATGACATTCACACTTGGATACTTGATTCAGGTGTATCTTTTCATGTCACACCACATCATGAGTGGTTCTGTGACTATAATTGTGCAATATGTGGTGTTGTCCACTTGGAGGATAACTATGCATGTAAAATTGTAGGTATTGGCAGTGTGAAACTGGAGTTTCAACATGGCTCCATGTGGGTTTTGCATAATGTGAGACATATACCGCGGCTCAAAACGAGCTTGATCAGCACAGGGCAACTAGATGATGAAGGCTATCACACCACCTTTGGGGATAGCGAATGGAAAATATGTAAGGGCTCCCGCATTGTTACCAAGGGGTCCAAAAGTGATACTTAGTATCCTTTGCATGTATCTAGTGTGCGTGACCATGTTGTTGCTATAACCGAGCAGCCAAGTGTTTCTTTGTGGCATAGCCAGTTGGGACACATGAGTCAATTTGGAATGAAAATGCTCGCTCGTTTGGGTTATTTACGGTGTTTGAGGTATGTTGATTTTGAACAATGTGATCATTGCATCTATAGTAAACATGCTCAAGTGTCACACAAAAAATCTCTTTTTCTAAAGTCTTCACCCTTAGAGTTAGTACATTCAGATGTATGTCAAATGCTAGGGTTATCTTTAGAGGGGAAGAAGTATTTTATTATCTTTGTTGATGATGCCACACGCAAAGTTTGGGTTTATCCAATCCGTCGCAAAGATGAGGCCTTGGATAAATTTAAAAAATTTTGTGGCACTCGTTGAAAATTAGACCGGCAAGACATTAAAATACCTTCGCTCTGACAATGGTGGGGAATATGCGTCCAAAGCCTTTCAAGACTTTTGTGACAGCAAAGGGATTAAGAGGGAGCTTACTGCTTCTCATAATTTGTCCCAAAATGGTGTTGCAAAGCGTATGAATCGGACCATTCAAGACAAGGTCCGTACAATGCTGTCACATGTTGCTTTACCCCATGGTTTTTGGGCAAAGGCTGTTATGACAGCCGTACACTTGATTAATCGGTCACCAAACAGGTCTTGGGAGGGGGGGGGGGGGAGTTCCCCAAGAAGCGTGGTTGGGCAAGCCACCTTTGTATGCACACTTGAAAGTGTTTGGCTACGAGGCATTTGTGTATATATGTAAGGAAAAACGCAGCAAACTTGCCAAAGTCTTGTAAATATATTTTCATAGGATATGGTGATGAAGGTGAAACGGGTATAGATTATGGGATCCTGAGAAAAGAAAAGTAGTACGTAGCAATGATGTCATCTTTTGGGAAGATCGCATGCATAAAAAGCCCGAAAGAACAGAGGAAGTCAAAAGGGTTGTATTCCGGGAGGATGTACCAATAGGAAAGCAAAGAATGCCCGTTAGACAGCAGCAAATACTTGCTGAAAATGTCCTTGAAAATGCAGGGAATGATGCTGTAAATGATTAGCAAGATCGTGCCCATGATATCCCACAAGTTCAGCAAGAATATGTGCACTTGGAACAACCTGAACTAGTTATACAGCAAGCTGTTAATGCAGATTTACATATTGAACAGCCAACAAATATTGACCTCTAGGTCCGTAGGTCAACCAAAGTGCAAAAACAGCCAAGTAGATTTGTTCCTGGAGTAAACTATGTGGTTGATTATGTCATGTTAACAGATTGTGGTGAACCATCATGCTTCCAGGAAGCAATGGACAAACAAGATAGTAAGAAATGGCAAAAAGCAATGCTATTAGAGATGGAATCTCTCATGAAGAATGGCACTTGGAATTTGGTACTTTTGCCAAAATGACAAAAAGTGCTACCCTACAAATGGGTTTACAAAATGAAAGTCACTATTGGTTCTTTGCCCATATACAAGGCACACTTGGTTGCTAAAGGGTATAAGCAAGAACATGGAATTGATTTTGATGAAATCTTTTCTCTTGTTGTCAAAATGACTACTTTGGAATGAGGGCTTGGTTGTATCTGAGGACATGGAACTCATATAGATGGATGTAAAAATTGCCTTCTTACATGGTGATTTGCATAAGGAAATCTATATGCAGCAACCTGATGGTTTTGTTGTAAAGGGAAAAGAGCACATGGTATGTAAACTCAACAAAAGTTTGTATGGGCTGAAGCAGGCATGATGGGAATGGTATCACAAATTTGATACATTCATGCAATCTCAGGGATTTCATCATTCTCAAGTTGATCATTGCTTATATACCAAAAAGACAACAGATGGCATTCTTATTCTCTTAGTATTGTATGTGGATGACATGCTAATTGCAGGCAAGGATGTTCATGCCTTGGACTCCTTGAAATGGAGTCTACACAATAGCTTTGATATGAAAGATCTTGGTGAGGCAAATCACATTCTTAGCATGCGTATACTGCGAGACAAATCAAAGGGTCTTCTTTATTTGTCATAGTAGGAGTATATTACCAAAGTTTTGCAACGTTTCAATATGGAGGGAGGGAAAGCTATCAGTGTACCATTGCCTCCATATGTGAAACTTAGTGCAGATGAGAACCCTACATTAGAATGATGGGAAGGTTGAAATGGCCAAGATACCCTATACTTCAGATGTAGATAGCTTGATGTATGCTATGGTTACTACACGTCCTGCCATTGCATTTGCGGTGGGAGTGGTTAGCAGATACATGGCATATCCTAGTAAAAAGCATTTGAAAGTAGTGGAGGATATCATGAGATACCTTAAGGGCACAAACGATTTGTGTATCTGCTTTGGTAAGCAAAAGTCATCTGTTGTTGGTTTCACGGATGCAGACTATGCTGGCCATCCGGACTGCAGGAAATCTACTTCAGGATATGTGTTTATGTTCACAGGAGGAGCAATCTCTTGGATATCTAGGCTGCGAAAGTGTGTTGCACTGTCTACTACAGAGGCAGAATATGTGGCTGCCACAGAGGCATGCAAAGAGGCTTTATGGCTCTCACGTCTGGTGAGAGAGCTTGGTATTATAGAGGTTCCTTTCCTCCACTGTGACAGTTAGAGTGCTATCATGCTAGCATGGAATCCTGTCTTTCATGCAAAGACAAAGCAGATATAGGTGAAGCATCACTTCATCAGGGATGTACTTGACAGCAAAGGCATTGAGCTAGTCAAGGTACATACAGATGATAATCCTGCAGACCTTCTCACAAAAGGTCTCCCAGTTGAGCGGTTTGCTCATTGCTCCGAGATGATGGGGGTTGAGTATACGTGTCTTTCAGCTTTGTATATACATAGACTTAGCTGATTCTTTCCTCTACCTTCAAGCACGTTGCCTTTAGGTGGGAGGTTGGGAATAAAGGGTCATTGTGTCTTTTATTGTGTTAAAGTGTAAAGGCACCCTTACACTTCGTACTTAATATATATTTAAAACCTAAAAGGTGGTACACTAGTTATTGTACCGAACATCAAGTGTTGTGCTCACTCTCTCACTCTCTACTGCTCTCAACTCTCCGCATCTGCACTCTTAGCTCAGCTCGTGACTATATCTTCACAACATGAAGATGCCTCTATGGGATTTAATGTCAAGTTTGGTTTTGCTATCAATAGGTACATGTACATAGCATTTGCAGCCAAAGACGCTTAAGTGGTCATATGAAGCAGGTTTGCTAGACCAAACCTCTTCAGGGATGCCACTTTTAAGTGGACGATGTGGAGATTGGTTGCAAATAGGCATCGCGGTTTTAAGTGCCTCTTCCCAAAACGATTGTGAGAGATTAGTTGTGGACAACATGCATCGAATCTTCTTTCATAACGTGCGATTCATTCGCTCAGCCACACCATTAAATGACGGATTATAAGGAGTTGTAAGCTCTCGTTTACTCCCATTGACATCACAAACCTTACTGAATTCTTTAGTTACATATTGCCCCTTGTTGTTTGTTCTTATGCATTTTAATTTCAAACCCTTTTGAGTACTAACAAATGCATAAAATCTTTTAAAAGTGTCCAATGCCTCGCTTTTCTACTTAAGCAAGTAAACCCATAGCTTTCTAGAATGGTCATTAATAAAAGACATAAAATAACGAAAACCACTTTGAGTTTTTATTGGCATGGTGCATACATCAGAAAGTACTAAATCCAAGATATATGCCTTCCTAGAGGTTCCGTGAGAGTATGGACTCTTTACATGTTTCCCCAAAATAGAGTCATCACAAAAGTTAAGCTTTGAGTTTTTTATATCAACTCTTCAAAGTAAAGAAAGTGTCTACAAATGCTTTTGGCTCATGTATCTAAGACGCTTGTGCCATAACTCCATGTGTGACTACACTTCAGTAACTGCAACAAAATTTCCAGGAAGTGCCTTGTAGTAGAGATAATATAGAGTTTCCTTTTTACCACCTCTAGTGACTAGCATAGACCCTTTTTGTATCTTCCACATTCCACCACCGAAAGTAGTGAAGTAACCCCTGCTATCTAGCTGCTCAATAGAAAGCAAACTCTTCGTGATGCTAGGTACATATCTAACATAATGAAGGATCAATTCCTGGCCATTTTCAAGAGCAAGGTGTATGGTTCCCATTCCTTCAATATCACATGCATGGTCGTTGCTGTTATGAAGACTGCTAGGGTTTACACTGAGGACACACAGAGTGTACGACCATGATAGAAACACAAAGACAAAGACACAGACACAGAGGGCAAAACTCAAACCCTAAACGCAAAACTCAAACACAAACAGAAGAAGGGAGAGAGAGAGCACAGCTCTGAAGTGAATGAATGCTATAAATGAATGTAAGAGTGTATAGTGTGCTCAAGGGCAGAGCAATGTCGGAGTGTGATGTCCACCGAAGATGGATTCCAAGTCTGTGACCACCAGTCAGAGTGTAGGAGTGTTGAATAGTGAATGGCAGTAGGCTGGTCACCAAAACGCAGTAGTTTGGAGGCTGAAAATTGGTAAACGCAGCAGTGTACCACCGATCGGGGGCTGGAAACTGTGCACAGTCTGCTGTAAACAGCAGGTTGAAACAGTGTCTGAGAGTGTCAGGGCCTACAATGCTGAAAACGCAGGTTGGCTGACCCTGGAGATGATGGACAGTAGGCTGAACAACAGTCTGGAACAGTTTGGAGTAGTCGCCAGCAGCTGAGAGCTGTCGCCTACAGCAATGGACAGGTTGAAGATGATGCGGCTGCAGTCGATGATGGCTGGACAGCAGATGGAGGTGGGATGCAGGCTGGAAACTGGGCGCCAACAGCAGTAGAGGGTGTGTGGGCTGGTGTAACCTACAAAACAAGGATGATTGGTGAATGGGGGCAGCCTGTCTATTTATAGATGTGGAAGGATGCCCCAAAAATTAGGGTTTCTACTAAACTTTTTCGAACCGCTCCCCGTTTTAGGGTTTTACTCTAAAAGAGCATTTTTAGTGTGTTTTAGGGTCGTTTAAGAGGTTAATCAGCAAGTAATGCATATTTTTGCTCAACACTCTCTCTCAGGCCCAAAATTGAGCCGAAAGGTTAGGCCAGCCATTGTGATGTTAATGTGCCCAAAGGCATTCCACCCCAAAGCAGCCAAGGCAGCGGACAAAGGGTGCACATCGGCTGCCCAGTGGTCTACCAAGACTACAGAGGCGATGGTTATCTTACCAAGGGAATCCAAGTAGTCATCCCAGAGAGGTCAGGGCATCGGATAAAGGGTGCACGTCAACTGCCTAGTGGTCTACGAAGCCCTACAAAGGCGGATGGAACTATATGGAACTTTTGTGTGTGTGATTTTTTTTTTTGAATAAGGGTGGTAAATTTTATTGGATGCGGCCGATTGAGGAATAGTGACCCAGAAGACGGGAGTAGGGAGGGTATACCCAACACATCACAAAACAATACAAGCTAACCCATCCACTCAGGGTGTCAATGACGAGGAAAAGTAGGTGATGAGGTATCCATGTGATGAAGAAGGATGGTGGTGTGGTAATAACAGCCGCCGGTGGAAACAACTTAGGATCCGCTCAAGTGGTGCTCTGCACAATGAGATGCAAAGTATGCTACATGTTGAAGAATGCTCATGCAATAGGTGCTACTTGGACAGTGTCCCTCATGGAGAAATTGTTCACTTGCCCAAGCGCCCTAGTACAAAGATGATGAAATCATGCAATGCAAAGGATAAGGTACAACAGGGGGGAGACACCGATGTCGAAGACAAAGTGTTGAAGCCTGTAGAATATCAAGAAGGGTAGGAACCCCCTCTCAATCTGGATGTAGATGTCGAAGAAGGAAGAGGAGCTAGATGTCGAGAACCATAAGGAATGAAGAGGAGGAGGAAGCATCCCAGTTGAAAGAGCTAGGTAGAACCCGCCATGATAGCATCAAGAGAGATGCTGTACGATCCGCCTCGGGAGGGGAAGCCTCCATGCTGGTAGAAGAGCAAAACTCCAAGGATGATGAAACCATGAAGGAACGACGTACATCCCAAGTCTCCAGCCTAAGTAGGAGTGGATAAACCTGCATGTTAGCCCTACACTGAAAACAAAACGTGCAAAGGAAATCAAAGTTTGCAATCACAGAGGTCAATAGTGAGATGCTTCAAAAACAAAACAAAACTAAAATGAAAAGCTAATTGAAGGAACAAGTGGAAAGATGCAAATGTGTATGTGTGTGTTAGTAAATGCAGCAGAAGACTTAAAATGTAGAGACAAAAATCCTATGGGCCTGACTCTAAGAGTGCGAAAAATGAATGCTAGACTGACCTAGGGTATCCAAAAGAACCTAGAGACATGCGAGTCTATGAAGGTGGCCACCATCGCGTACGTCCAGTAGCAGGGCACTGCCAAGGGAATGCCTGACGAGGTGGCGTGGAAGGTGAGATAGATGCATGAAGTGCAACGGGATTGGAACCTGCAGACCAATCAACCAAATATTCAGGAGTATAGAAGGATGGCCGTTGAGGCTGTCTGGGTGCCACATGTCCAGTAGTCGCTGTGGGGGCTGGAGGAGCAGATGTGGCAGTAGATGAAGGCGTAGCCCCACTGGACTGTGAAGTCGTAGCGGTTTGCTGAGGCTTTTTAGGTGGAAGACCTTAGGCCTTGGAGCGACACTCCTCGTCCACATGGCTTGCTCTTTGACAGTGTGTGAAAAACCGGTTTTTCTTAGGGAGTTGTTGCCAGATAGGTCTTAATTCTTTGGTTCCATTGGAGGAAGAGGAGTTACCCTTTGATTGGCTTGCCTTCACATCTTGCGAGTTCTTGCCATTGTTGGTTTTCCCTCTTGAAGAAGAAGCAACCAACCCCCTCTGCTTTGAATAAGGCTGTGATGAGGATTTCTTGTGGACTTGATTATGCAGCCTTGCGTAATGCAAGAACTGGCACTCAAACTCGTAGAAGGTTGGCAATCGAGGTTGGGAGATGATGTGTTGAATGAAATCGAAGTATTTTGCGGGCAACTTATTCAAGAATAATGTAACCTGATCGTCATCTGACTTTGGAGAGGCTAGAAGTGGCGAACTCGGCAAGTAACCGCCCATAGTCAGCCAGCTTGACTTTCAGATCATCCCCTTCCTTAAGAGAGAACTCTTGAAGCTCAAAGTTGAGATTGGTGCACCGAGTACGATCACGAGCCGCATAGCGGTCGAGAAGGTGACTCCAGCACTCTGATGCGAGCAGGAAGTGGTGCAATTGGGAGTGAAACTTATGAAGCGCAATACTTGCATCAGCTCAACATTGGCTGTAGCATTGCAGACTCTCCATTGACGGATGTAGTCAGGGTGAGCTAGTCGAGGGTCCGGCATAGGCTCTAGACCAATGACGAGATCCCAAAGACCTTGAGACTCAAGCACTTGTTGTATGAAATTCTTGGCCGTTGCAAGAGGAGTGGTAGTGCTTGAAGATGGATAGTGTGAAAGAGTGTAGTGGGGGTAGGATGGGGGAGTGGAGTACACTTGGGAATGGGCCCCAGAGTGCCCACCGGGCATGCGGGTAGTGTGCAAGGTGGATCCATAGGTAGGGATGGGTTGACTAGACATGGGCATGGTAGCCATATGAGGAACCCAAGGAGGTGGGATGGGAATATGAGGAGCAGAAGATGGGAAGCCTTGCGTAGGTGTAACCCAAGGAGAGTGTGAAGATATACTATAAGTAGAGGATGAAAACCCTTGCGTTTGAGTGGTCATGTGAGATGTGAAGCTGGGGATAGTGAGGGGGATGCCGATCACAGTCGACCTAGGAGTTACGTGTGTACTCATTTGCTGAAAGGTGAGAGGCACTGTGTTAAAGGGTGGCATTTCCCCTAACGAAGTTCCATAGTGCAAAGAGGTAGAGAATGGGGTGGAGAAGGAAAAGGTACTAGGAGTGGAGATGGAAGATCTAACCCCTAGGGTGTGTGATGCATATGTGGAGTGTAATCCAAGATTTTGGAAAGATGATGAGAGATGATCAAGGTGTGATATAGAAGAGGGTGGGATGGGAGGGAAGTGAGAAGTGTGTGTGATATGCTTAAATGAAACAGAAGCTGTAGATGTATCTGAATTCCGTCTGCTTCGTGAGCCCCCTCTATTGAAGTTCACATACGCAAAGCCATCCGGATCTTGTACCTCAAAAGAAGAAACAGACGAGGGTTTTGATTCATGCAACACAAAAGAATTGTACAAATCTGACATTGGACCTGGCTGAGATGATGAAGATGGATTGCTAGACGTTCCGAATGTCGTATGTCCTCCATGATTGGAGAGGTGGCTAGCCTCACCAACTGGTCCGGATGTGGTAGCAAAACTGGTAGGAGGGGTGTAAACATCACCGTACTTGTTGCAACAGTACTCCTCAAAGTCCTGCCTTCAGATTTACGAATCTCAAAGAGATTCTATGTGTTAGATGTAGATGCACTGCAAACCATCTTCAACAATAAAAGATTGCAATAAAATGTTGAATACTTTCAGCCAATAGCAAGGTTACTGAATGTAACAGTGATCACACACACTTTACTTCCAAGGTGTCCAAGAAGTAGAAGTTTTGCTGCAATTTGAGTCTCAAATACTGGTTACAGTATGTACACGAATCAAATCTGATACATTTGCATTAATGATACCTCCCACTTCAGTAATACATCACCATAATGCCCAAATGCAATAACCCAAGTGCTGTATATACCACTCTTTCATTGCATGCTGAGTATTCAGCAATACATATACCGAGAGAAGCTGCCTTTTACAACATTTGAAGCATCTGAAGTTCAAATTTCTTCTACTTAGCAGTGAATCTGCTGTAAATTTCACTGTCGAAGCTCAAATCGGCTCAGAATGCATCACCGATGGGAAAAGCCCGAAATTTTTAAGTGAATCTGCCCCAATTGCATCAATACATCCTCGAAGCATCAAGTATGGGAAAATATTGCAGAAATCTCACGAATTCTGCAAAACCCCCAAGTTTCGGGGTTCAATTGTGCACAAATTTCAATGAAATTGGCTCAACTAAGCAAAGGTTTACTTTTACATGAAAAACCGCAAAATTTCTGAGGTATGTGCACCCAATGTCTACAATTTCTGGGTCAACAATCATTGTTATGTGTGTCCATCACCCAATCTAGGAAAAGCCCCAAATTTTCAGGTATAAAGTCGCACAGATTTGCATTCTGTGCTTGTGCGCGTGAACACCTGATAGAGAAAGGGGAGAAATTTGTAGATAAATAAGGAAAAAAAGGCTTGACCTTGTTTGCTAGGTTAGCTGCTTGATCCGTCGCCCGCAGTCCCTGCATGGTCACCCGTCACGTGTAGTCTAGTTGCTCGTTGTGGCGGTCGCTTGGTCTGGTCGCCTGTTGGTCAGCCGCTGTGGACTTGATCTATCTTGCTGCACACAAACTGGTTCGTTGACAGACCTGCCATCGTGTCACGATTATTGTAAGCGTTGTTGTAGCTGCCACCTTCTCAAACTATCCCACCTGCTTGTTGCGATTGCCTGATTGTTGGTCATGACTGCGTGCACTGATTCTTGTGCTGTGATACCAATTTGATTAGTGTGAGCAGAAGCAAATATAATATGCGTGTCGATCGAGGTGCTGTAGTAGTTGAGTGAATAGTGAGTGAGAGTGAGAGTCGACGGATAGGTGTGTACTAGTGTGGTACACACAAAGAATAAAAGAATGTATTTATACTTAGGGTACGGGTAACGGTATACTTACACTTGAAAGGCTGTGTTCACTTGTGTAAAGTATTATACACTTGGGAGAGCGTAAGGGCCTTTACACCCAACACATACAGCATACCGAGCGACCACTAGATATCTGAGTGTATCTAACTAGGAGGGGAAGTGCTACCTCCCTCTTGAGCATCAGATAATGCTCCAGATTTGTGCTATGTTGAGTATCATGGAGCTTCAACCAAGGTTAGCTCCAATTGAAATCCTCAAGGTAAAGCTATGACAAGTGAGGTGAATTTGTTAAGTCACCCTCTTCCATCCACTTTACATCCAATGGTACATAGTTATGAAGCTTCACCAGATAATGATGGGAAACTTTACCTTTAACCTTGTAATCTTTAGCCTTTTCCTTAAGTGTCAGATTGTCATAAGCTAGTGGCTTCAAATATGGAGGCGCATCAGATACCACTCTCGCATTTGCATCAGCCACACCCATGCTTGGGCTATTATGACTAGGCCCTAAACTCTACATTCCATATTACCTTGCAAGGCCTTCCACATGTTTGTACAAGCTTGATTGCAACCCTAGCTAGCTAGCATGCGAATATTTCCATGCATGCCATGTTGCATTCTTGGTTGTGCGCCATTAAAAACATTGTTGTCATGAGGACGTAAACTTTTGATGCTTTGCTTAGCATTTCATTAAGTTGTTAATCAAATTTGCAAATGTGAGGTGCACATGTGATGTGCGGGCAAGTTATTTCATGATATCGGACCAAGAACCCCAAGATATCAGTTAGTGCCGAAGGCAAAAGTTATGTTGAGTTATATTTGATAGGTACTAGGTGGTATTTAATGTTAGTTTGCGCCTTGAGCAATTAAATAATGCATAGGGCCACTTGGGGGTCAAAATGGCCTAGCCAATCAAATTGTGGATGGACACAACCAATTTTATGGATAGGATCAAAGGCCTGAATCAATCAATTCTAAAAATTAATTAAATGGATCAAAATTACTGAAATATGGATAAGGAAAGTTGCCACTTGGCAAAACTTTTTCATGCAAGTTGAGAGAAGGGTATTGGAGGTTGGAGAGAGTGCATTCCAACGATTCAGAGCTTTGTGGAGACTTGGAGAGAGAGAGAGAGAGAGAGAGAGAGAGAGAGAGAGAGAGGGAGGGAGGGAGAACAGGCTGCTGTACTTGTAGTTTGGATGCTGAAGTAGCCATCAACAGATCCTAAAACAGCAGACGATAGCCCAAGCAGACTTTGGAGCAGTAGGCAACAGATGGAAAAGGCTGTGAAGACCTTGGAGCAGCAAGCGATAGGTGTAAAAGACTGCCAGGCAGTAGCCAGCAGCAGTTTGGGTTGGCGACAACACATTAAGGGCTTGCACAAAGTAGAGAGAATAGGGCGGCAACTGATTTGATCAGTTTTTGGCAATGAAACTTTGAAATTTGTGTCTCTACAGCACTCTCACTTATTCTCAAGTCTTTCCCCAACATGTCTTAGCGATTCTCAGTCGTTGGTAGCAGAATTTAGCATAATTTAATGGATAGTAGAGTAATTATTGTTGTAAACCCCAAGTTACAGTAATAATTAGGATTTAATAGCCACCTTGGGACTTGTGCAAAAGATTGAAGGCTTAGTACGTTGAAATCAGCAACTGGAATTCAAGTAATTGATGGAGATTTTAGAAGCCAGTCCATCCCAATTAGATTTGAGACTAGATTTGATCTGCCAATGGTCAATTGAAGGTCAAACCCTGGGTGATTCAAGGGGCAAATTGATAGGAATGCTTTTTCCTCATTTGTGACAGCAAGAGGCAATTGAATTAGTAGAGGAGGTTTACGAATCTGAGTATATCCCTGTAATAAACCTTTTGTATATCAATTGTTATGAATATATATTGGCTCAATGATTTCAAATTAATTTGATACTCATGTACTTTGAATGGTGATTTATATTATTTAAGTGTTTCAAAATATAATTAGATGTTTATCTTTCTATTTCAGGGTGGTTTATGGCCAGAACGCCCTATAATTATACTTGGGTTGTCATTGATGAGATGCCTAAGAGAAATTAAAAGTTAAGTTACGAGCGGTCAGATTGACTAGAAAGCTTAGATGACTAAGATATTTACATTCAGATAGTCACATTGACTAGAAGCCCATATAATGAGTGGCTTTAGAGAGTGAAACCGAATGCTTATGATCAAAGAAACAAACCATGAACCGGGGAATCTATATAATGAAGCTCTCCAGCAGCTAAGTTTGATGACTCCTAAAATTTAGGAGGTTACTATTTTTGGAAGTTACTGAAATGGAAATTCTATTTGCGTCAAAGACTTTGGAATTTTGCAAGGAACAATTTTGTCTTCAGTAGCTATCTTAAATTCTTAATCATTTGAGAGATCTTTAGAGTAGAAGGTTTGGAAGCTTCTTTCTCTAAGAAAGTGACATGTGGCCTCTAGAATAGAACATGTGTCATTTTGAAGAGATAAGTGTCCCTACACTTATCATTTTCAACAAATACTTGTCATTTATAGCCTCTACTTTTCACTTTTGAGCACCCCAGCGCTACACCTATATATTGGAGATTTCTCTCTTCATTTGGAATAAGCTCTCATGTTGAAATTTCAACCACATGCTTTGTACTCTTTTCTCTATCTCTCATTCAAGAAGCAATTTCTACTTAGTTTGATCTAATCCAAGCACTAAAGAAAAAAATTAGCTTACTGCTCAAAGTTTGCAGAAATTAGGGTTTCAGAACCCTAATTTTCAGAATTGTGGCAAATTAACCCTTTTGTATATGGTTTAGGCACTCCATACCTGTGGTTTGTTTCAATAAATTCTTGTAAAGAGGAAGGGGTTGGTTTTCCTCTCACGTGATGTCGACTTCTCTCTCTCTCTCTCTCTCTCTCTCTCTTTCTCTCTCCTAATTTTCATGGTGATATTTGATCGAGTTGGTTAATTTCAAAGTATTGTCATTCTCATGTTTTTCCTAGTGCTTACAACCCTATCCGTTTGCAATTCAAGATGAAGAAATACTACAAGAGACACCAAGTTTTGGGGCCAATCCGGTGTCAAATATCCAAGGTTAAGTGGTAACAATGACATTTTAGTTTATGTGAATTTATTTGCTTGTTGCAATTAGAGTTAAATCAAGTCATTATCACCCTTTCCTCAAAGGAAGACTGGTTTCATGTTTCTATTATACTGAGATATGATTAAACTCTTTTAATTGGTGGGCTCGAGGCACTTAATTAATCTTCATATGGTGAGATGGATCAAGTAGTGATAATGCCTCTCAGTTTGAACATTCATAAGAGGAAGAAGGAAATGCAATGCGTGATCTTGGACAAGGCACACAACATGGATAGCAAGTAGAAAATGTTGATATAGACCAAAATGTTGGGTCTTCCATGCAAAAGGGTACTGATGATAAGTAAGAAAGTGAAGAATTTGATGAGTAGTTGAAGAATCAAATGAGCAAGGGAGCTAGCATCTTTCCTGAATTGGCAAAGGATCCTCAATTCACTCGGTTTTTGAATCCTTTCACGAAGGACAACAAGGGTAAGAAGACGAAATCAACTTCTAGAGCTTTGGCATAGCAAGATGTACTAAAGGAAATGCCTAAGCTGCTTGAAGATGCTTCCAATGTTGCAAATGAGCCAAAGCAACTAGTATCAGTGGGACAAGACACGCAAATATAAGGGTATTTTGGTAGTGCCAATTCAATGAAGCTTGGACAACCAAGGCATGCATGCAAGTATGGGGCAGCCAGGATACTTTGATGGTGGTACTATATTTCATGCAATGGTGGGTCAAGGACCATAGAGGAGAATGTATGATACAACTTCTTATGGTATGTGGCAACCAGTGGGCGTATATCAAGGAGCTGTCCTAATAAACAACAAGCAAATAAGACTGAAAATAAAGACGATGCAAAGCTTGATGTGGTTAGTAATTACCCCAATGATGATGCTGTTGAGCTATTTAGAGCATGGGAAAAAATTAGTAGTAGTATGCATTGATATTCTTTGATAATGGAGCAAGAGCCAAATTTATCTTCATTGATGTGGTAGCTTGTACGCATCAAATAGGATAAGATGGGACCCATGGGAGGGATTGGAATGGCATGCAAAGGCCTGCCATACTGCTCGTTGGAAAACTTTGTATCACTTGAGGGTTGTGATGTATTGCTTGATATGCCTTGGTACCATAGAGTGCATACAACTATTGACTACCATGACAAAGTGATTACCCTAGAGCATAAGGGCAAGACCCACATCCTTGATTTAAAGATGAAAGGGAAATTAGTCCTTGTTGTATTTACCTCAATAAGTTGGACTATTATTTGCAAGTTCGGTGAGGAAGAGAATAGAGGTTGATTATATGGCACACTTATTTTTGTAGAATGTGCCCAAATATCATTGCATGTCAGAGTTGATCATCAGTGATTGAGACCCTCGAATGACTAGTTTGTTTTGGAAGGGGATTTTGAAAAACAGAGGTATCGCATTGAAATTTTCTTCGTCCTTTCATGTGTAGACTGATGGCCAGTCTGAAGAGGCAAACTCCATAGTACTAGATCTCTTGAGATGCTATGTATCTGAGCATAAGACAGAGTGGGAGCATTACTTACCTTTGGTAGAGTTTGGATATAACAATACGGTGTATAGTTCCATTGGCAAGGCTCTATTTGAGGTTATGGAGAGTGGCAAGAAAGTGGCCCCTATGGTATGCACAAAGCATAAGATCTGTGAGGTTGATAGTTATGTGGAGAACATGGATGCAAGCTATGAAAGGTTAAGTATGCACTTCAGAGATCTCAGGAAAAGAAAAAGAGTACAAGTGATTGCCATAGATGTGGTTTACAGTTTGTGAAGGGTGATTATGTATTGTTGGGTTTTGAAAAGGCAAGGCTAAAAAAGATAAAAGGCAAAGAGAGATTGTTTTCAAAGTTGAGTATGAGATATTATGGGCTCTTCTAGGTGTTGAAGAAGATTGGTGATGTTTCTTATAGTCTGAAATTGCCTCCACATTGGGGGATATATAATGCCTTTAATGTGAGCTTGTTGAGGCTTGTTTATGGTGATGTACTAGAGGATGCATTTGCTAAAATTTAGCTAGAGGGTGGGGAGCTGGATGAGATATTGGTGCTTGATCTAATTTTGGCACATAAAGAGAGAAAGAGTAAAGATACTCGGTAAAGTTGTAGAATTACTCACTAATGGATACCAAATGGATGGAAGAGAGCGACTTTGCAAACCACTCTTAGCTATTGCAACTTTACCTTGATGCTTTTCAATTAGAGTGAATTTTGGTTCGAGTTTATTTAGGTTCAACAGAGTAGGGGTCTAGAGCATTGCTTGATGCTCAAGAGTGAGGCAGCACTTCGGAATTTCCAATGATGGACAACTCTTGGATGTATTCAGTATGCATCTAAGATACTATGTTGACAGTATGTTTGTCATGAGGTCACAATTCAATGTACTACTCATCGTAGTTGATATGCATATATAGGATGGTTTATCATCTGCAGCTCTGTGAGTACACACCTGCATTAGTGTATGATCATTAGAGTTTGATTATTAGTTACTAGTTTTTAGTGGGATGATCCTTAGTTATCAGTTGTATTTAGTTGGTTTTATCATTTATGAACAACATTGTGTTTTATGAATGCCATTGATAGTTCAGCCATGGTTTATACTTTTCTATGGTTATTTAGCTAGATTAGTTGAGAAACATGAGTAATGGATGCATTGATAGCAGTCTTGGATTATTTTTCAGTTTCATGTTTAAGTTATGCTAGCTGGAAATTTTCGAGAAGTGTTGGCAATAGCATGGTTGAGCAACAATGGACAATGTTGTTTTGACTATGATGCCTTTTGGATATTTCAATCCAATATATTTTGCTTTGGCACATTGCAGTGCAATCAAGGACGATTGCAAGGATTTACTATCATGGGGATGTGAAATCTTGATGCTTTGCTTAGTATTTTATTAAGTTCTTAATCAAATTTGCAAAAATGAGGTATAGTGAGTGCAAACAAGTTATTTCACAATATCGGGCCAAGGACCCCAAGATATGAGTCAATGCCAAGGGCAAAAGTTGTATTAAGTTATATTTGATATGTACTAGGTTGTACCTGCTGTCAATTTAGGCCTAGAGCAATTATTTGACTGATAAGTGCTAGTGGTGACACTAGGAATTAATTAATTAATGCTTGTTCAAGGGTTAAATAATGCTAGGACCACTTGGGAGTCAAAATGGCCTAGCCAATTAACTTGTGGATGGGCACAATCAATTTTATGGGCATGGGTCAAACGGTTGAATTAATTTTTAGAATTAATTAATTCTGAAAAATAATTAAATCCTATAAGTCCTAATTTACATTAGTATTTAGGGTTTAGCAGTCATCTTGGGACCTATGCTAGAGATTGAAGGCTTAATACACTGAAATCAACAGCTGGAATTCAAGTAGTTGCCAAGGATTTCAAAAGCCAATCCATCCCAATCAGAGTTGGGGCTAGATTTATCCTCTCTTTTTCTTGGTCAAATTCCCTTGGTTTCTCAGAATTGCCAGTGGATAATATCCATCTTGCAAGGACATTGTGTAGAAGACATATATGTGCGTCCTCGGGGCTTCTATGAGGTCATGCTGAAATCGGAAGGACCAGGGTGATCTTTTGGGCAGGTTGCCTCTTGTATTTCTCATGTGATTAATATAATTACTCATTATGGAAAAAAAGAGACAGATGATATCAGGCAGCCCTCAGTTATGCACAGGATGGAATACATAGGCTACCTTTGTCTGGGGATGATGGCGACTGTGTAGATCAGCAAGGTGGCAGCTGGGCAGGTTGGCAAAGTACTTGAGATGGCACCAGGTAGCTGTCGATGGCTTTAGACAAGAGGTTATGACATTTATACTAATGGTGACAGTTCATGTGGGCAATGAAACAGGCTGGGCAGCTCCTCCAAGAGCAGGGTGGCAGTTGGAGATGATGGGTGGCAGCTCATGATGATGGCTGAGGGAGAAGGGAGATTGAGAGAGGAGGAGTGGAATGAGAAGAGTGAGAGAAATGGATGCCGACAATGTGGACTCGCATAGGGATTTTTGGCATTTGGCATTTTATAAAATAAATGCTGTTTTCATAACTAAAAAATTTTGGGCTTTTTTTGTGGAGTAAAATTAGGCAAAGAAGCATTATAATTTAGTGTCAATGTTGGCCTTTTTTAGAGACTTAATGGTGCTGGCAGATTGACCCTGCTTCTTTCGTAGCATGGCTTTTTGGTGGTCAGATTCCCACCCCAACTTCTCCTTTAAATTGTAGTATTATGCGGATGATCAAGTGAACATTATAGCATAGTGAGCACATAGCTCACTTGAGTGGGTTTCTTAGCAAGGAGTTTGAGATGATGAATCTTGACCTACTTTTTTTTTGCTTGGGTCTGAGGGGTGTTTCAGTTATCCATAGTTGCATGGTTTTTCTAAAATAAGAAACCTATTTGACATTTTCTACTTAGGGAACATGTTTCTTATCCATCCGACTTCCCAAAAAACAAGAACCAAGAACATCAGTAGGTAACTAATGAATGGCCCTTTAGTCTTACTTAGGATGAAAGTTACTTCGATGATTATGTTTGAGATTGGACTTTGGCAGTAGGGTTTAATATCTGTTATCAAGGCTCTAATACTTACTACTTATGACTTGGATGTTCAAACTTTAAAGTGAGTTTACTATTGTAGACCTTTGAACTATCCTGGTTTGTTATTATGATGTTTGAAGCTGTCTGTGGAATATCGTGTCTTGATGTCAGAAGTACCGATATTTTTGAAATGGTGATGTTAATGTTTATGATCCTTTCAAAATTGACATTGTTTGGAGCCTTGTCTTGTGGAAATTTGTTGTTATCTGTGTAGGTAAGGGATGATCAGACTTAGTGTCTAAATCCTAGGTTTGTTAGCTTTTGCTATATAAAACTGGCCTTCAGTAAACCAAAGGGCTGTTATTCAGCACTTAAATATAATTGAAACTGAAGAAGAGGTGGAGCTAAAATGGTCTTGCATAGCTGCTCAATATCTTTATCTAGACACTGAGATGGATTGGCCCAAAACCTTGCACCCCTTGCTTGAAGGTGTGCGTTGTAAAACCTTCCATTATAGAACATATGATATTTGGTTTGTCTTTGGAAGGCCTTTCAGGCAATAAAAAAATTTGGAATTTGAATTGGATATTCTCCCTATGCCATTCAACTCAAATACATCTATGGCTTGGAGTGTACTGGCATCAGATGTTTCCCTAAACGCATCAAAGGCACAACTAAGTGAAATCATTCTATCTTGTTTGTTATAATTATGTTTTTTTTTTGGAAATTCAAAAATTCTCTGCTTATAGGAAGTGAATTATGCAGTGTGAAAGAAAGCAACCTTTCAACAAGCCAACAGCTCATCTTTATGGCTGACTTTCAATCATCTACACATCGCCACAATTGGATCTTATCCATCAATGACTTGGTAAGATTCTTTCTGGCAAGAGATCTCAATTGTTTTCAGTTGATGCCTTAAAGATGGGAACATGTACTATAGACAGAAAGTTCCTCCTATATGTACTATAGACTCTTTCTAGCAAGAGATCTCAATTGTTTTCAGTTGATGCCTTAAAGGTAGGAACATGTACTATAGACAGAAAGTTCCTCCTATATGTTTTTTGGTGGGCCATCATTGCTATGCACCTTTCGTGAGAATTATACAACAATTTGAAACTTTGCACTTAGCAACTTGGAGTTGAAGAACAACAGAAAGTTGATCGATTGAGTTTTTATATGATAAATTCAAGGTTAACAACAGGAATCATGACAGTACCAAGAACATGATGTGGGTAGTGGTACTCTATTGGCAGCTTTAAAATAGAATTGGAGGGCTAATCTAGGGGGTACAGAATGGGGGAATTGGAGAGGTAGAAAATTTTGGCACGTATGATTGACAAGGAATCTCTTAATTTTCAGTCTTGCATTGGGCATTGTTTTGCATGTGGCAAGGATTCAAGAAATACTACTGAGGCAACTTTCTTCTTTGGGAGCAGCTGGGGGATTGAAAAAAGAGGCTTCATGCATGATTTTGGGTAGGTAGGATACTAGATAGGTTTGCATTAGCCTCTCCTTGGGTTTTAACGACCAGGGGTGCTTACATGGGACTTGCATGTTGGCTAGACAGCCTTGTATACTCTTGATTCCCATTCAACATATCAAATATAATGGATACAAGTGCAAAATTCAGCAAGAGTGAAACAATATTTGTTTCTATCTAAGTTTAATATAGTGGAGGCTAATCAATGTATAATTATTGGTGTGTATTTGCTCTAGAGTGACTCATTCCTTTCTCTTGACTTGCAAATTGTAGTAGTTCAAAGGCCCTTTCTTTACGTTTTCCAAGAAAGGCCACTCTTTAATCATGTACTACCTCACAATGAGGAAGAAGCTTAAGCAACCTAGGAGTAGTGAAACAACCATCCATGTGATGCCATTGATGTAACAAGTCATGTGGAGATAACAAATCATGTTGGGGGGTTCCAAGGTGAAAGAAAATGTACTTTTCTTGGTGCAAAGAAGGGTGTCTTGCCTTCCATTACTCATTTTATTAGAGCCTCCCTCCTAGCCTCTCAATCTACCTTTGAGAATATGAATAACCTTAGCCTAAATGCGAGAAAGTTTTTCCAAAGTAGAAGTGTGCTGATGCTTTATGGCCTTGCTACATCTCCATATCTAGATGTACCAACAATGTGTGATAGTGTGCAACAGAAGAGAATCATGAACAGGGAGAGCGAAGGGAAGAGAGACAAGATGAATGCAAAGAATGAAGGAATGGGACTGCACTGATCTGAAAATGAATGCTGAATACAAGGCTGCACTGATCACCCCCTGCACGCTGCTGGTATGTGTCAGTGAGGGCACTGAAATGATCGGAAGAATGATAGGCAGTAGGCTGAAAGTGGAGAGAGTGGAAGTGATTGATGGAATGTGTGGACATGCTGGAGAGCAGAAGCTATAAATAGCTGCAACCTGCAAAACTGGCCGATCAGCTGCCTAAAAAGGTGAAAGACCTGGCTGATGTGTAGCTAGTCATAAATGACTGGTCAACCAGCTGGTAAAACTGCCACCCAGCCTGCCACGTGGCAAAACCACAATGCACTCAGCCTAGACATTGTGACCATAGCTACAAACTGACTGATAAAGCTGGAAATTGAATTCCAAATGCACAGAAGGCTGTTAGAGCTCTTTCATATCTGTCAGGGGCTCACAACTAGGAGATCACCAGCATGAATACCAGAAATGCTAACAGAATGATGCTGCCGCAGATCCCCCATTTGTGACAATATCATGCCATCCACTTAGAAGTGGGGCTGGTGCTTTGCTATTGATTTGAAATTGGAGTCTTCCTAGAGAGTATGAATAATCTTAGCATGAATGCGAGAAAGTTTTTCCAAAGTAGAAGAGTACTCATGCTCTATACCTTGGCTGCATCTCCACTATAGATGTACCAAGCAATGATGCTATGATGACCTCCCATGTGTGACAATGGCATGCGGTTATTAATAGCCATGTGTATCATGCATGATCATCTCTTGCCCGTGAGTTTCAGTCTAACTTAGATGAGGACTTCTGGAGCTTTGACATTGTGTTTGTCTATCAGCTCATGTGTCCTAGACACTTTCATTCATTTCTTTTTCGGCATGGTGGCCACATTAGTTAGTGGGCACACTAATCAGGCTGGCCATATTTTGGGCCTCTAGATCAAGTCAGTTAGTTTTGGCCCTTCATGGCTATATATAGTCAATCAGCCCTCCATCACCATCATCTTCATCTCTTGCCTCTATCTAGCGTTTATTCCATCAAAGAGGGTTACCTTCTCATGAATAATCACCTTTGTATCACTCTTCCTGTTGGATAAAAGGTGCTTAAAGAAAGTGATGAAGCTCCTTATGTAGGGCACAGAGGAAGGGCAATCACATTAAGTGCAATTGAGCATCTTTTTTTAAATTAATTCTCAGAATTAATATTGTAAAAATTAATTTAATAAGTTGGATCATGCTGGAAAATGGGACCAGGAGACTTCTCTTTGTTTGGTGTCAGCTCTCCATACATCATCTGCCTTGTGTTTGGATCATTCTTCCATCAGGCATCAGGCATACTCCATTTGGCAACATCATGTGACTGCATTTAGCAGTCTAGGGCATTCTGCATCTGGCGACCTTCATCCTCATCAGCCATCAGTTGTTTGGCTGCATTTTTCTCTCTAGACATCTTCCCGGCATCGACATTGGCTTTGATGCTATCCCAGGAGGCTGCGTTTTGCAGTTCTTGCTCCATTTAGGGTCGAATTCCTTGGGTAGGCCATCTTGTCCCTCTTCACCTTCTAGAGTACGCGGCGTCATTAGCTGGTGATCTTGTTCCTCAGTTCGGACGGCACCAAAGGACTAAGTTCTGCCCCCTCGACAGTTGTCATCCATCTTCAGCATTACCTTCTACACCTAATGCTTGGAGGAGCGTGTTTCTCCCTGCAAACCCTATTGTCTCTCTGATATGGTATGAGTGCATATTGTTCGTCACATTGTTTTGACATCCAACACTTGAAGGATCAGGATTGGGAATTGCTTGATGTCATTGATGAAGGATAGTTGCATTTGGCTGGAGTGAACATTCAGGGACAGCAAAACTGCATTTTGAGGGCAGAATGTGGCATTTTTGATGGGCATGTATGCCTCACCAATAGCATTTTGGGAGCACTTGCCAGGCAGGAGAGGCATTGGAAACTGCCATATTTGGTGCAGTGCAGTAGAGTAGGCATCTGAGCAGCAGCGCACGTACTCTTGAGCAGCAAAAGGGGGCAGCAACAGCATTTTGCCAAGAAGATGTTGTAACGGCAATGGAAAGGCTGAAGCAGATGAAGCAGGCCGCTGCAGCTGGAATGACATTGCAGTCGGTCTGTGGAAGATGAGGGGTTCCAAGGATGAGGATACTAGTAATGAAAATTGGCTGAAGTGGGGATGATTGGATGAAGATTGGCTCTCCTTGGCTTCCTTTAAATAAATTGAGCAGGCAGTATCGACTCCCAAAAATACTTTTGAATTTTGCCCTTTGGGTGCTATATACGAACAAAATAAATTGGCAAACACTTGGGATTATTTTTAGAAGGGGATGGGCAGGGGGATGGCATATAGAAATAACCTTTCAAATTTTGTATTCACCGGATATATGTGTGTGATGTGGTGGGTAGAGGTTTGGATGGGTGTCTACTATCATAGAACATATGTGTGTACACATGGGCCTATGTGTTTTCAATTTTAAAACAAGTTTGTGCACGCCTGTGTGATGTGAACTGATTTGATATGAGACTTTGAGATGTGGGCAGGTTTCGTACGTGTGTGTATCTATGAGAAGGAAGAAACAAAGATAACTAGCACATTAAATTTTCTGAGAAAAATGTCTGAAATTTAAAAATTCCAAAAATAAAAAGGTCCTTTGTCAATCGTTCTTGAGAAGAAAAATGCCAAGTTTTTTTTTGGGTGGGGGTGTGGGGGAAGGATTTATAGGACATTCCTACCTCCCAACACAGGATGGTGTTTCCATGTCTCGGGGGGACTGGGATGGCTGTCCCCTCTTACTACAAGCAAAACTTTGTTTAAAAGCAGAGGTTACTTGGAAATCAGTTGTAAGGGCACGAGTCATGTAGCTAGGCTCACTTCTGAGGATGTTGTTGAGCACCACAATGTGGTTGTGTTGCATCTGGAATCATGTGTCCGATAAGATTGGGGCAAAGAAGTAGGAGAGGAAAATGAGGGATTATGCAGTCTCTACATGTAGCTGGCCGCAACATTCTATACATGGGCATTTTAATGCAGGCAAACAATTTTTGAAGCTAGTTATGGAGCATCTTCTGTGTCAAGTGTCTTGGTGCTTAAATACTATTTCACCCTGTCTGAAGTACTATACAATCTTAAGTCATGTGTCCAACATGTTTGAATTTAAGTAGAAAAGGAAGACCTCCAGATAGTATGTAAATACATGAAGTTAGTTCTATCCCATGTAGGGATATCGCTGAAAAAGTTCAATGTCAAAAAACTATGGTGTATAATTTTTGTCCGTATGGGTTCTCTAGAATGCCAATTGATTGTGAGATCCTATTAAGACATTTCTATATATTGAGACATTTCTACTTATACAGGCTGAGAAGCGGCTGGCAGCAAACCAGAGGGCTGTTGATGCCCTTAAGAAAGTAAGTATGATGCTTCATAAGGCTATGATTTACTGTTTATTATCAGACTGCTTGAATAGCTAGTTTTTATCCTCAAAGCTAGTGTACCTGTAAGCCAGATAGTATTCAAATCTACCTCGATTCCACAGAGACAATTGGTGGGTTTTCTGCAAACAGTGGCATGCACATTATTATTGGGTGTAACGATCTACTTGTCACTTGTGCGCTTTGATTAATTTGAATTACTCTATGCATTCTTTGTTAATAGGATGCAAAGTTTGTAATCACCACTTGTATGCCTCTTTGCAACACACTTTTGTCATTTGATAACTCAAATCTATAGTAGGTTAATATAACTCAAGTCTGTAGCTAGTGTTACCGGATCCTCTGGCTGTAGTCTGGGAAAAGAGATCAACCTTAGCTGTTAGACAGCTTCTCAGGCTTGTAAAGGCAAAGTTATCAAAGTGTCTAGGGGAACATTCAGGAACCAGTGAGGATGCATGGTGGCAGGTTCTATCAGTTCTTTGCACTCTGGTTCAGCCACTCCCACCCTTTATAATTGGGTGTAGTACTGTCTTCTCTTTTTTTGGTTTGGCAATCTATTGCAGAGACATTAGACTCCGTGGCAGAACCATGCCAGCATGACAGATGGTGTAATTCCACAGAAGAGAGTTTTGAGTATGATATTCTGCGTGAAGATAATGGGCTACCCAGGCAAACTATATACAGTCTGCAGGATGCAGCCCACCCTCTTCAAGTGTATTGACAGAGGGTTGTGTCCACTGTTAGGGGAAATTGAGGCTTCACTACTAGGGAACCTCATTAAGGTGGGACCGCAAATATAGTGTGATTGTGGGGTAAGTTGATTTCAAAGCTTTTTTGAAATGCAGGGTCTACTACTTTGTTGTACCCTTCCCTCCATTAGCTATTTCCACCTTTCTCCCTTCAAGTTCAACCAGTTAACTATGGCAGAAACACAAGATACATTTTAATGGCAGTGAAACAGATGGAAAGATATGGAATATTGCAGGATGCAGCTCACCCTTTTTTCAAAAGGATTCACAGAGTACAATGGATTGTTAGGGGATTTAGCCCTCTACTAATGGTGCACCTAGCTTCCATGATCAGTTCATATCAAAGCTTTGATATCTGGAGAGTTGGCCCAGGATAATGTAATGTGTACCTTGAAATATTGAAATGCTTGAACAGGTTATCAATACACAGCCACAGCATGCCAAAGCTAAGAAACATGCTAATTTTTTGTTAATCTGGGATGAGGAGAGAGCCATGATAGTTGCAGCGGCTGTGATTATACAGGGCAGAGAAACTGCAAGTCTGTATTGTAGAGCGAGAGAGACTGAGTGTATGAGAGACTTGACTATATGTAACCTTCTCATTTACCTCGTTACTGCAGTACTGAAGTTACTTTATGCTGCAAATGAGGCTTCTGGGAGAGCCTTGATTGTTCTGACTTCTCCTTTTTCTGCTGAACATACGACTCTCAATCATGCATTATTTGCCAAATATTGATTTTCAAAACTACATCAATGTGAAAAATGTTTATTGATATATGCTGATACAAAGTTCTCTTCATTGTATCCAGTATGGTGCTACTCGTGTAGAGGTGCAAGCAGATGGGTCCTTGGCATACCCTGGAGCTTTAACAGCTGGGAGTGAGCTTGGTAGCTGATCTTTTCATGAATTGTTGATTAAATCTCACTTTCACCTTATTCCCTCTCCAAGTTATAAAATGAGAGGAGTTTAAAAGATCTATCTGTTATCTTTGTGCATATTATGGGCTCTGAATGGTACAATCTTGTATGTGCTATGTGGCGTAGGTGAAAAATCATCCTCTCTGCCCGAGCCACTTTCAGTTGATGAGGAACTTCTAATGCACAGGTTTTATGAGCAGAAAATTCAGCAAGTTTGTGCAGCGTTCAGTTTTCCTCATAAGATCCAGGTCTGAAGAACTGGAAATCTTTTAACGATCTTTCAACCTTTTGACTTACCTGAGTCTTTTTGATTTATTCTTGTTGACCATGTAGGCAACAGCAATATTGTACTTCAAACGTTTCTTTTTGAACTGGTCAGTCATGGAGCATGACCCCAAACAGATCATGTAGGTAAAGCTAAACAGCTTCTTGGAATCAGGCTAATGAATCTGTTTACTGGTGTGATGGGGTCATTCCAAGGCTTAAATTTGATTCTCACTGTGATGGAGTTTATTCGTTAGTCTCATGGTTAAAATTAGCTGAATGATAAATCGTGTTGTCTTGATGTACATGTTGGTCATACTTTTAAAGACCTATGTATGTTAGCCTTAATGCCTTCACTTGTTGGCCAAAGTGAGTGAAGGTCATTTACTGCTTGCATGCTAAGCAATATGCCTTGTAGAATAAATAAAATGATCAATTAGTGATAACATGAAATTCTTGGAAGGGAACAGGTCTTGCTTGTTGCTGTTGTCAACCAATTACTTGTTTGAATCTGCTAATTTAATTTAGCATGCTCCACAATAATCGCTGCACGAGACAGAGAAAAGAAAGAAAGAAAGAAAGAATCATGGAAAAAAAGAAAGAAATAAACAAAGTAAAGAAGTTGTATTAAATATCTGAGAAAGATAAGGGGGATCTGTGATAGCCCAGGAAAATGATCAAAAGATTTGATCATCAAATTATTGGATGTGAGTGCAACCAAAGTGTATGAGAACATAAAACCGTGAATGCTGAATGGCATGTTTACCATGTGGTACAGCATCCGGTTAATGAGAATAGGGCCATTTCCGAATAGGTTGTTGCCGATCTAGCACAGTCAATGCCTGAGGGGGGGGGGGGGGTCATCATTGGGTATGTGAAGGGGCTGTATGTATTTTACACAAAGGCCTGTGGATATGTTACTGTGTTGTTGGCCCTGTTTGGTAGGCCTCAAATGCTGGTATTTTGAATTTTTTCATTCTGAGAAACATGTCACTTTGTTTTAGTAGAATGATCAGTTATGCAGAAAATGTAGGAACTTGGATGAACATGTTCCAAGATTATGTTAGGAAGTGTACTCTGCTCAGTGATGGTCATCTGCTGTTTGCAAGCCCTCTGAGTGACTCAAAGTGGGGGACATTCCAAGCTCTGTCAAATTTTAGGGTTTAAGACACTTTTTGCAATGTCCACCTTGGGCCTTCCTATGTTCTCATGTCCCATATTTTTTATGCCTATAAATGGCATTGCCCTTTTGCCATTTTGTCCCTTGTGACACTTGGGCAAGGCCCCCATCAGCACTTTTGTCCATGCTGCCATTGCATCTCATGATTCATATCTATTCAGATTCATGCATCGCCTTTATGCCTTTATCTTGCGGTTTCCTGTAATACCTGCTTCTGCACATGCACATTCTTATGTGGTATTCAAGCATTAGGTGGCTGCCAATGCAGGAGCAGGGTTTCATTTCCATGAAGTGGTGGATTGCTGCTACAATTTTTAGCCTGCTGGTGCCCAGTGTTTTTTTTTTTGGTTGTTGTTGTTGTTGTTGTTTGGCCATGATTTCTTCTTTTACCAAGGGCTATCTGCTGCAGGTGACTTCACTGGCAGCTTGTATTGCTGCCAACTGCGTGATTTTAATGGCAGGATGATGAGCCCTTTTGGACGATATGCTATTGCCTGCACGATTTCTTCTGCAGTAGTTGTAGTGCTAACAAGGTTTGGATTTTGCAGTTTGGGTCCCTTCTTCTAGTGTGACAACATTGGGTGGGAGCATTTGGAGGTCTCAAGAGTTGCATTTTTGCTGCTGCTACTTTGCTGAAGCAATGGCAAAGGGAGTTCACACTCATGTTTGTGCTTGGATGGCTCATGGACAGCTTGCACAGCCATTTGGTGCTTACAGGTGGTGCTTTTCTTTTGTTTTTGCGAAGGGGGGGGGGGGTGTGAGGTGAGGGCAGCACTTTGCTTTTCCTCTCCTTTGGCAGCTTTTCCTTGTCTTGGACTTCTGCTATTTTTAAAATCTTAGTTCCAAAGAAGGACAAGCAGTTCTGGTTTGCATCAACTTTCAGAAGTTTAATGCTACGACTTGGTAACTGACCCACCCCCCTTAACCTATCCTAATGGCTGACAATAGATGATATTGCCGGTCCAAGATGTACTCTTTTTGACAGATTCAATGACAGATCCAGTTGGCTCTAGAAAATTAGGAGAAGACTGCCTATGTAACTGAATGGAGTGTATTTATCTATACAGTGATGTGCTTTGGTCCTAAGCATGCTTTTGCTTCCTTTTGTGTTCACCCCAGGTCCCTCTTAACATGTTGGAGTTAAATACCCTTAAGGATGTTATGCAAGGAATGGAATGCAGGAATTCTCACTCATACTCAATTCACAGATAGAGGGAGAAAGAATATGTATAATGACTTTTGAAGTAATTGCTGTACTGATTGTCTGACTAAGTGATTTATACTGGAATGTAGATGGTCCCTGTCTGGGTCTTGCAATCGTAGACTCGTTACATAATCTCTACACATGAGCTAATATAGACAGACATACACCCTTTCCACACACACACATCTTCTGCCTCTATGGAGGTAGATATCCCTGCTTCTAGCTCCTGGACCACATTGAGGCTCGTGCAATGGCTCATCTGGCCAAGGTTGCTGCCAGTGAAGCAGAATAAACTCTAACTGCCCCAACATTGAAGATGCATCCTCTTTAGCTGCTGTAGGAACCCCCTCTCATGGCTGTTGCAATGTGTAAACAGACTAAATTGTCACATTGGACTTTCTTTGAGTCTTGTAGTGCTGTGTGGCTATCTTTGAAACAAACTCATGAACTTTTCAACAAATGCTTCAAAAACCCATGGAATGGAAGGAAGATACTTCAAGATGTCTTAAATTCGGTTCATTGCATTATTTTAGTCCCAGTTTAGGTAAGAATATCTATGCCTTTAGCTGGTGGGTTTTATCCACTCTCATGAATTGAATGGATGCCAAATGCCAAACTGCCATCTTCAATTTTGCCAAGTGGGACACATTATAACGTAGACTCAACCTCCACACTTTAATATCCAACAAGTAATAATTAGAAATATACTTGTCCTTGCCCATAAACTGGCCACTACCCATCCACATTTATTGTGCAAAGCCCTTTGAACTCGAAAATTGTTCTAACCTTCATTAATCTTGGTCTAGACATTAAATTAATTTTTCCTTAGGCCAAATGACACCACAAGTCATTTCTAAGGGCCCATTCAATGTCCAAGGCCAAGATTGTCACCAGGCATTCACAGGTACCTCTTCAACATTAGTTGTAACAACTTTTGCCAATGTTCCCTAATACTGGACTTATATTTTGGACTGTTATCTTGCCCAAATTGACTTGCACTTCACATGTGCACAACTTAATTATGCCAAAGCAAAACAATAAAATTATACATCCCTGTGACAGGTAAGATATTCCTCAGCTATTTGCAAAAGAGGCTGTGCTATTTGCTGTGAGGTTGGAAGGAACTATTTTGACCTGTTTTGCTGCTAATTCTGTACCATGTGTGCTTCGCATGATTGTTACAGCCAGAGGCTGAGCTAAGGTTTTGGCCACCATATTTTGAGCTGTGAAGATGCTTGAAAGCTGCACATTTTCCCTCTGTGCTGTAGAGCTGGAGCTGCTGGATTTTTGCTGAGGTCTGTTGTTACATTTTCAGCAGCAGTGCCTGGCAGCTTTTGTTTTCAGTCCCTGATGTTCATCCGCTTTGTTTTAGAGTCTAGAGATGCATAGAAGTGTTATATGTTGATTGTCAGCCTGGATGTGCCACAGATCTGGTGCAGGTTAGAGGGATGCAAGTCAAGGTTCTTTCAAGACTGTGTAATGCTGAGCTCTCCACCCTTTCCTATTGCTTAGTTGCCGGATTTTTGCTGAGGGCTGTTGTTACATTTTCAGCAGCAGTGCTGCGCAGCTTCATTTTTCAGTCCCTGATGTTTGTCCACTTTGTTTATAGAGTCTAGAAATTTGTAGAGCTGTTATATGGTGATTGTCAGCTACCACAGATCTGGTACTGGTCAGAGGGATGCAAGGCAAGGTTCTTTTAAGAGCATAATGCTAAGCTCTCCACCCTTTGCTATCGCTTAGTTGCTGTAGGGCTGGTTTAACCACTGTGGGTCCTTGTTGCTGGCCAGAGGTGGGGACCGTGGCTTACAGCTGTCAAAGGGCTGCCTGTCAGTACTCATGTAGATGGGTCCCCTTATGTACACTCTTTACTTCAACCACTGCTCCTTATGTACAAGAATATGCAAGTATGATGGCATTGTGCTCCACTGCTTTCCAGATTTCAAATGCACAACACTCTATGCACTTGTTTAATGATAAGTACATCAAGTTACTTTTGTATAATATTGTGAGTAGGCCATTCCGTTGAATATGGGAAGCTTTCAAGTTTTGAGTATTCAGTTGGCTCTTCCCTTGCATATTAACAGGCTAACCTGCATTTACATATCCTGCAAAGTTGAGGAGTTTCATGTGTCAGCTGAAGAGTTTGGGAAGGGCATACAGCAGGATCCCCAAGCTGTATTGAAGAATGAACTTTGCTTACTGCAGGTCGTACTCTCCTAATTTGTGCCCTGAAATGTATGTACTATAAACAGGTCAAAAGGTAGTTCTTTTTTTCCCCCGTTTGGCTGGCAAATGTATTTATGATGATTGTTTGGATCACAGGGTTTGAACTTCGATTTGATTGTTTATGCTCCCTATCGATCGTTAGATGGTTTCATCTTTGACATGGAGGTAAGAGGTTTGATTAAACAGACTTATTTTTGGCAGTTCTTCATTCTCATAGAGAAGCTAAGCAAGAATGTAGAGAAACTGATGCAATTTAGAGATTGATTCAAATGTACTTGGGGAGTTAAAATCTTAGACACTGATATATTTTCTTCACATGGTTCTTTTTTGGGGTCTTTGCAGGGTTTTTTCCAACCAAGAGATGACACATTTCTGCAGCAATTAAAGGTTAGATCGTATTGCAAGTGCAAATTTACTGCAGTCGTATGCACATAGATATACATTCAGCAACTGGTGCTCATGAGGGACTGCTTTGCTTTATGTTGTTCTTTGTGTACAAGCATTTTGAATGTTCCTTTTGTCACTTGTCTGATATGTAGTAGCTGATGTTCCTTTCATTCTTGGGCTGCATAAGATGGGCTTCATACAACATGGTAGGTTCAATGATTAGGATTTCCACTTGTTTTTAAACTTTATTTGGACTTGTGAGAAGCACGATTAAGCTTGTAATATTGATATTAATCGCCAAATACATGGGCTGCTCTCTAAAAATGGTTCTGAAGCTCAAAAGAGGCTAGGGTACTCATGTTTGTTAGACTGTAAAGGTGACCTAAAAATGATTTCCTTAAACACTTGCTTATAGCTCCTCAAGTGTGAGCCTTGAAGCCAATGAGCATCCACTTGCTCATGGAATCCACATCTCTGCCACATCACCTGAAGTGGGCTAACATCTCTAGCTACCTTTAAAAAGGCTTAGGTTGGCTACTTGCCTGATAGCTCTTGTGATAGATGGGTTGGATTCCTAGTTAACTAGTATGAAATTGATGATAAAAAATTCAAACTAAGGACAACTAGAACTCAACCTCAGATGTGAATAGCTAGTTGCTCAATCACACATATGAATAGCATATATAAATGGTAAGATAGACCTACACAAAGAAAAAACATTATGTACACTGCATCAACCATCCCCCCCAATCTTATAGATGGTGTACTCTACCTCCCTATTGCATTGTTTAAGTCCAAAACTATCAGTGGATTGTCACAAGCATGTGAATTTACTCCTATGAAACTCTGGACCTGATGGACATTGCATCAGTAATTGTGCAGGGCATGGGCAGGACCTTGAATGTTTATTGCCAAAGGCTAGAAGTAAACAATGTGGACAGCATGAGTGAAAGTAAGAAAGTTCTTTCTAGATGGAAGTTTGGGATAAAAATTGCATGGTTGCAAAGAGCATTCCGAGACATTTCATTAGGCAAATTGGATCTTGATGCTGATTGCCATTGGTGTCAGCCCAAAGAATTGGAATTTGTAGAGAGATTGGGCCAATCGTCTGTCAACTGTTCAAAATTAATGTGGTAATGCATTTGTGTCAGATTTATGAATTTATTTGCTTGCTGTAATTTGTGTAAAGTTAGGTCATCTACCATCCTATCTAAGAAAGAAGGCTGTTTTCAACTTGCCAACCAAGTGGAAGCAATCAATTACTTTAATTGAACCCACGTTGATGGTGCTCTACCTTGCATCAAAAGTGTTGACCAGCACTGCAATGCATTTTCTTGCAAAAATTGCCTGCCGTTCAGATATTAGAGGATTTGGTGAAGTTACCTCCCGAGTAGGCTGCATCAAACTGTTGAATGATAGTTTCCATCTATCTTGTGTACCATTGAAAATCTTCACCCCTTTACCACCCTCATCATGGTCTTTAACTTTTTCCTTTGGTGCCAAGTTATCATAAAGTGGTGGCTTCAAAAAGGGTACATATGTTGTATTTGCATCATGACCAGCACCGTATCAAGCATTTGCACAACGAGCATTCATTCCATGAGCCCCATACACACCAAGGGGTGTAGATGCATTATGGTACATTGCCGCTTTGTAGGATTGCATTCCATTTGCATACAATACATTTTGTACAGTATGGTATTGTATGTTCATACCGTATGGTACCATACAGGTTCCACACGTTTGAATTATATTTTGAAAAAATGAATGTTCTCTTTTGGCTATTGTAACTTCAAACTTGTAACTTATCTCTTCTTTCAAACCTCATCTACTTATTCACACTCCTTCCTCATCTCTTTCCCTCACCTCAGCCCTTATAAAAACGCAATCCCCTCTCTCACGTCATCACATAAATTAGCCTCTTATCTCTACTCTCTTTCTCTTCGTCTCCCTTTCCCTCACCTTCTCTTCCTCTTCTCTCCCTATCTCTATCCCTCTCCCTCTCCCTATCCCTTTCCGTCACCTTCTCTTTGTCTTCTCTCCCATTCCATGTCCCTCTTCCTCTTTCTCTCTCCCTCTCCCCTCTCCCTCTCCCCTCTCCCTCTCTCTCACTTTTAAGTTTCATCAATACATATTATACCCTCTTCCTCTCCCTCTCCCAAATTCCTCTCTCTCTCTCTCTCCTCCTTTCACCTCATTCTTCTCCACAATGCCTGGGCCTCTATCATTAGAAATTCTAAGTAGGGGTGCTCTAATTAGAGAGCTTGAGTATGATGCTAGGAATCTCATCAGCAATGGTGATTTTGGTGAGCCGTGTGAGGCCTTTCTCAAATGACTAAGTGACCAGAGAGAGTAGGGTATGCGAGGGAAAACATAGTGTGTGTATGGCAAACATTGAGAACACAGAAGATGATGAAAGATGAATCATGCTGATGAAGTGAATCGGATACAAGGGTGCTGTAGCACAGAGGAAGCCCTGGAATGCAGGAAGACTGCCGAAGAAGCCTCTGAGTCTATAAACGCAAGAGGATGAGGTGTTGCTTGGAGCAAGGAGATTGCCATGGAAGGGTGAGGAGTCTTTGAATCTGCAAATGTAGGGATAAAGAATGGTACCTACGAGGAGGGAGACAGCTGATGAAGTCTTTGTTTGCAAACACAAGCTTGATGAGGTGACTCCAATTGTTGAGAGTGATGCCAGGTGGTGAGGATGAGCTAGATGCTGAAAACGCAGATGAAGACAACCTCTTGGGAATGAAATGCTAGTTGTGGAGTGACGTCAGAAGGGTGGGAAGTAGCCAGAAGCCAAGCGCAAGGTGCAACTGCATCGGATGAAGGTGACGCCTGCTAGAGAGAGATGCAAGATAATGAGGAACCTCCTTGGCACCCAAACACAAGAAGGTGGAGCAGCCAGAAGGGTGGAGGATGATGCTAGATAGGGTGGATACTGACACGAAGAGAGTGTAGATGTTAGATTACGGGAGATAGATTTCTTCAGACTGATGGAAGCACGAGTATTCTTCACCTCCCAGCCACGCCTAGATAAGTGCTGGCCCTCAATCTTATCTCTTTGCCAGCCGTCAACTTGCTGGAGTCCTACTATTCCTGGACTCCCTTACTCTCTAGGCTCCCCTTGACCCCGTTCGGGCGCCCAAGAGCCCGGACGGTCATTCTCGTGCATGTTTCCCTAAATTTACCTTAATGTAACATTAAATATCCCTTTTAATGTCACATTCCACACTTATGACATTAATGTAACATTAAGTATTACTTTTAATGTCACATTAATGTCACATTTCCTTCCCCTTAAGAATCGGTTTCGTCCTCGAAAACGATATTTGGAAGGTCTAACTGTAAATCGGGAAACCTTTTCTTTAAAGTACTTACTCGCTCCCATGTTGAGCTTTCCTCTGAACAATCTTTCCACTTAACCAAACATTCTTGATAAATAGTATTCCTCGTTCGTCTATTACGAACATTTAATATTTTTTCTGGTTCATGTGGATTAGATTGGTCATAGAATAACTCCTCAATATCATCATTTAAGATTAGATTATCCAAATCACCCAGCTTCTTCCTTAGTTTGCTTACATGAAAAACTGGATGTATTTTACTACCAGCAGGTAGTTGGAGCTTGTAAGCCAATTCTCCCACCCTTTTAAGTATTATGAAAGGACCACAATACCTTGGTGAAAGCTTTGGACAATGTCCCTTTTTCATAGTTTTAGTTTGTTCAGGCACCTTAAGATAGACCAATTCTCCTTCTTCAAAGGAGATGTCTCTTCGGTGAGGATCTGCATATGCTCTAGCTCGACTTTGAGCCTTTTTAATATTTTCTTGAGCAAATTTTAACATATTATTCATATCCTCCAAAAAGTCTTTAGTTGCCTGAACCTTTTCCTTATGCAGTCCTACTGCAAAAGGAGCTCTGGGCTGAAACCCATACATCAACATAAATGGACTATATCCAGTGGAAGAGTGTTTGGCACTGTTATATGCAAACTCTGCTATCGGTAAATACTCTTCCCAATTAGTTTGCCTTTTGCTTACATATGCCCTAAGCATATCTTCAAGAATTTGGTTAACCCTTTCAGTTTGCCCATCTGTTTGCGGATGATCCGCCGTACTCATGCTAAGTTTAGTATCCAATTTCCTAAATACCGCACGCCAAAAATGGCTATCAAATTTTCTATCCCGATTAGAAACTATATTTTCCGGAAGGCCATACAATCGGTATATGTTCTCTACAAACAATCTAGCCAATTCTGGTGTTTTAACATCAGTTGAAGTTGGAATAAACCTAGCCATTTTGGTTAACCTATCCACAATTACCCACACAGAGTCGTGCCCCCTCTGTGTTCTAGGTAAAGCAACAATAAAATCCATGGAGATATTCTCCCATTTTCCCGAAGGAATTTCTAATGGATGGAGAAGTCCTCCCATTTTTAATTTTTCAGCTTTATTAACCTGGCATTTATTACATTTGACCACATAGTCAAGGACGTCCTTATTCATTCCAGGCCAATAGAACTGCCTTTTAATAAGACTATAAGTCTTATTAACTCCTGGATGTCCCGCACTAGGGGTATCATGACACTCAAAGAGTATCTGGCGCCTTATTTCTATATCTTTCGGGACACATACCCTACCCTTGTAGAGTAAATAACCATTATCAATGGTAAAATTCTTCCACTTGAATCCAGTTTGAGCAACCCCTGATGCTCCATTTCCTAGTTGAACATCTTCAGATATTCCTTCCTCAGTAGAAGCACTTTCATTTGGATCCCCATTTTTTATTGCTTCCCATATGTTGGAATATGCCGGATCAACTTGACATTTCCCTTTTAAAGATTCAAGTAAATTGGAAGTGAACTGAGTAAAACTCAATTCATTAATGATGGGCATTCTGCTGAGTGCATCAGCTACTATATTATACTTTCCTTTTCTATATCTTATTTCATAGTCGAATTCTTGGAGGAGTTCGGCCCATCTGGCTTTACGCCCATGTAAATCTGGTTGATCATTAAGCCACTTAATGCTTTCATGATCCGATAAAACCAAAAGTTTGGCACCATACAAATAGTGCCTCCATTTCTTCATTGCATGTACTATTGCATACAGCTCCCTCTCATAAACAGAATAATTCTGTTTTGCACGATCTAATTTCTTGCTTTCAAAAGCAACTGGTCGACTTTCTTGTAATAAGACCGCGCCTATTGCCTTGTCACTGGCATCAGCTTCAACCACAAATGGTTTATTGGGATCCACTATTAATAATACTGGAGCTGTAGCAATAGCTACCTTAAGTTTTTGAAAACTTTCATTTTGGTCTGTTTCCCAATTAAAACTTTTCCCTTTCCCTTTAAGTTGGTTTGTCATTGGAACAACTATTTTGGCATAATCTCGAATGAATCTACGATAAAATCCAGATAAACCTAGGAAGATCTGCAGCTCTTCCAGATTCCGTGGAGGTGGCCATTCAATAATTGCCCTTACTTTTTCTGGATCCATGTTGATTCCCTCTTTCGAGATTATATGCCCTAAATATTTGACCTCTTGTGCAAAGAATTCACATTTAGTTTTCTTCGCATAAAGGGAATGTGTTCTTAACAGTTGGAATACTAATAATAAGTGTTCCAAATGTTCTTCTCTTGATTTACTAAAGATCAAGATATCATCCAAAAAGACTACTAGAAAATGTCCTAGATAGGGCCGTAAAACACTATTCATCAGCTTCATAAAGGTAGCTGGTGCATTAGTGAGTCCAAAACGCATCACCAAAAAATCATAATGCCCGTATCTAGTACGAAATGCCGTTTTGGAAATATCTTGTGCCTTAATTCTTATTTGGTGATAACCTGATCTTAAGTCTATCTTTGTGAAGAATTTTGCCCCTTGCAATTGATCAAAAAGATCTTCCATTCTGGGCATAGGAAATTTATTCTTCACCGTTATTTTATTAAGTGCTCTATAGTCAACACAAAGTCGCATAGAACCATCTTTTTTCTTTATCAATAAAATTGGTGAAGCCCAAGGTGAATTAGTGGGTTGAATAAACCCTTTATCCAGGTAATCCTTAATTTGTCTTTCAACTTCTTGATGCTGTGTTTCACTTAACCTATATGGTGGTTTTGAAATTGGGTGTGTATCCTTATTTATATCAATTGGATGATTTATTTCACCCCTATCTGGTGGAAGGCCACTAGGTAAATCAGAAGGAAACACATCTTTAAAATCATCTAACAAACTGTTCAATTCATTATTTACATTCAATTCGCAAACATAAGAAAATTGTTGCTTTATATTACAGAAAGTAAAAATACTCTGTACAGGAAGAGACCATAATATATATACCTCACAAACTTCCTTCTTTATCAGTTTCTGAACTTCAGTCGAACACAGCAAAGGATTATCAAATACTTCATGTTCACCTTGAGTGACAAAAATCTTACCATCCCTTTCAAATTCCAGTGTATTATGGTGATAGCTATGTTTCAAGGATGGTTCCAATCCCCTTAGCCACTCCCTCCCTAGAGCAATGTCAGCTCTTTCCATGTTCATTATTTGGAAATCAAGCTTATCTTTATATCCTTGAATCTCGATTTCCAAATTGGATACCATTGTATCCCATATTTTATTGTCTTGGCCTTGCATCATACGCACAATGTATTGATGCTCACTGTTTTGTTGGGGAAGTTTCAATTTTTTGACAAGTGCATAATTTATAAAATTATGTGTGGCAGAGTCATCAATCATGACTCTAACCCGTTTTCCAGCTATCAATCCATGTACTCTAAGTAAATCATGTGGCCCAAAGGTAGGCTGCCACAAAGAAGTTGACATACAACACTTATGTTGTACATCCATGTGCAAGACCTCTAAAGATTTATACTTTTCATGCCCCTTTAATTCTAAGGTCTGCACTACATGGATTTGTTTTTCTTTTCCCTTGCCCTTGTCCTTTTCTTTGTCTTCCCCCTTTTTCTTTTGAGGGCAATTCCAAGCAACATGGTTAGGGGATAGGCAATTAAAACACAATTTTTGTTTTTTGGCCTTATCAAAGTCATCAGGACTTAGCTTTGGCCTCATATATGGTTTCTTTTCAAAAGGTTGTTTTTTACCTTTGAAAAATGGCATTTTTCTTTTAAATTTGCCCACAAATTTTGAGGTTTCCAATTCCTTAGACTTGGGCTCCATATCAGTGAGACTGGTGAGTGTACCTGGACGCATACTATCTTCATAAATTAATGCAAATTTAATTGCCTCTTCAAGCGTCTTAGGTAAACTCCGTTTTACTTCCTTTTTATAGGCTTTATCCAGTCCCCTAATGAATCCTCTTGTTTTTTGGAATTCATCAATTCCTTCTAGTTTGAGGATTATCTCACGATATTCCTCCAAATATGTCAGTAGGGGTCGTCCCTTTTGTCTGACATAATCCCAATCTTCCCAATTTCTTTCCATTTCATTTTCAGGAAGAAATTCTTTTAAAAATACGGATTCAAATTGAGCCCAAGTTTCAGGTATTTTATTCGCCTCCTTTAAGGTTCGCCACCACTTATATGCTTTGGGGCCCAAAGTTAAACTGGCCTCCAGTGCTTGGAGATGTGGTGGTGTATTTTTTAATTTATGTAAATCTTCCCATTTTTGGAGGAAATTAAAGATTGTATCTTTATTCCTATCTTTTTCCTCCCCGTAAAATTGAGGTGGTTTCATATCCTTTAAAACCAGATTATCCCTCAATTTATGATAGGTTTGGGGTTCTTTAGAATCTCGAATGGTCGCATCTAAATCTTTCGATGAAGATGGGACATCTGAGATTTCTATCTTATTTTTGTCTTTTTCCAACAATAAAGTTAACTGAGATTTTATTTCAGTTAGTGTTTGAGTTAAAAACTCCATTTGAACCCCTTGAGTTTGCACACGAGCAGAAAGATCATCAAATTGCTCTCTCGTGGCAAAAAATTCTTCCCATTGTTCTTCTTGTATGTCTGGTTCATGGGGATCTACCATAGGTTGATCCCCAGAACTAGAACTTTCCATTACCCTTTCTTTCCCTTTTTCTACCATTAATACACTGGAATTGGAAAGCAAAAATAAGAAATTTGCATACAAGATAAAATACTTCCCTGATTTTTTATGGCAGGCTGTGGCTTCAGTTATGTATGAAGTTTTCTGCCTGTCTCACAGCAGTCGCAGTCTTATCCGCCTCAGAAGCAGTCCTATCTGTCAACAGCAATCTGATACTGGCAGCTCCACTTCTGATCTGTTTCTCGCGGCTGCTGGCAGCTTCACGTCTGAGCTGGTTCGTCCTCGTGAATGCTGGCGACTCCACTCCTGGTCCTCGTGGATGCTGGTGGCTGCTCGCCTGGTCCTAGTTGGTCTTCGTGACCCTGGTCCTTACGTTTTTTTTAAAATTATTCTTTTCTGTCCGTAACGAGACGGGTCGCCTTGATATGGTGTAATCGTTTCTTGCCCGCAATGAAATGGTCACATTAATGTGACGTGACGTGGCTTCTCCTTTTAATTTTTTCTTCGCGGCCCGTTTTCTTATGTGACGGGGCAGGGCAGAAATACTCCGTCAGATCGCGTGACGGTTTTCTTATGTGACGGGGCAGGGCGGAAGTACTGCACGCGACGGGACAGGGTAGACAACACGCTTTCTCATGCGATGGATCATAACACTTTTAACTGATGGCCCGCTTCTTGACTGACGGCCTGACAGATTCTTAATGATCAGAAACATAGGCTCTGATACCAATGTTAGATTACGGGAGATAGATTTCTTCAGACTGATGGAAGCACGAGTATTCTTCACCTCCCAGCCACGCCTAGATAAGTGCTGGCCCTCAATCTTATCTCTTTGCCAGCCGTCAACTTGCTGGAGTCCTACTATTCCTGGACTCCCTTACTCTCTAGGCTCCCCTTGACCCCGTTCGGGCGCCCAAGAGCCCGGACGGTCATTCTCGTGCATGTTCCCCTAAATTTACCTTAATGTAACATTAAATATCCCTTTTAATGTCACATTCCACACTTATGACATTAATGTAACATTAAGTATTACTTTTAATGTCACATTAATGTCACAGTAGACTTCAAATGCAAGGTGTAGGAGCACAAAAGATGTTGTCGTCAACAATGTAGGATGGACGCCAGAGTTGAAGAGGCGCGGTTGTAAGGAATGAATGAGAGAGTGGCCTATACATAGGCATAGTCAATCTATGGTGGCGCCCCTTTTTGGGGCTGCAAACCCTAAATGCAAAACGTAGAAACACAAGACCGCAAATTGCGGGTGAAGGGTTTTTCTACATCCCCTCTCAGGCCCAAAAAGAGAAATAAGAGAAGAGTGAGGTGGAGATGCAATGCTACATGCTCATGCAACAGGTGCCACTTGGATAATGTCCCTCGTGGGAAAATTGTTCACTTGCCCAAGCACCCTAGTACAAAGATGATGCATAGGAGGAATGTCGGACTTTGGGTGGTGCCGAGAACCATAAGGATATACCCATACTTGATCTTAGAAGTTGACTTCATGTTGACCAAGGGACGAAGAAGATTCACCTTGTAATCTGAGATTACCACTTGAAAAGAAACCTTCGAAGATAGTCAGGAGACTTGATGAGTTGTAGAACCCGAAACTCAACCTCGGGAGAGAAGCCACTAGCTTTGTGACTCCATGTTGGAAGAAATACGAAGGCCTAGCCACCAAGTCGCTGCTGAAGACCCAAGGGCCCTGATCTAGGTAGATCCTCTAGATCTTGGGTATGAGTAGAGGAAATGACTGCTCAAACGAGAGCCACTCCTCGAAAGTGAAAGGTGGTGGTGTGTGAAGAACTTCACGGCACATAGGGTCTCTCTTTGAATTGGAAGGAGTAGAAGTAGGAGCCCCCCCTGAAGCTGAAGAAGAACTGGAAGCCGCCCTGAGGGCGTAGTAAGAAAATCCCCCTTTGAATCCCAGTTTGAGAGAGAAAAGGAACTTGGGCTCTTGGCAGGGTTCATGAGTGAACCTAAGACGGTGCATTGGCAGGCTGCTCAGAGGATACTTCGGTATCTGAGGGGGACGTCTGATTTGGGGATTCATTACCCCGCAGGGACAGATGGGTCAGATCTTGTACTTGCAGGTTGGAGCGACTCGGATTGGGCCGGTGACGTGGACCACAGGCGGTCTACAACAGGTTACTGCTTTACTTTGGGTGCAGGTGTTATTTCATGGAGTAGCAAGAAGCAGCCCACGGTAGCCCTTTCGTCTACTGAGGCGGAGTATCGGGCCGCATCTTCCACCACATGCGAGGTTGTGTGGCTTCGGAGATTGTTGGAGGAGCTTGGGTGCCCCCAGACTCGTCCTACATTGCTGCGATGTGACAATGAGAGTTGCATTGCCTTGGCAAGAAATCCTATTTTTCATGCCCGGACGAAGCACATTGAGATCCAGTACCACTTCATCCGAGAAAAGCTTCTTGATGAGACCATCACTGTGGAGTATTGCAAGACGGAGGACAATCTTGCGGATTTGTTTACGAAGGCGCTTCCTCAGGCTCTACTTCGGCAACATTCCAGATCCCTCAGGCTTCTGCCCTGCCCAGGCTCTGAGAGGGGGTGTTAGAGAGATCACAGCCAGGCAGGTTTCAGCCTGGTGCAGTCCAGTCGGACTGCTGCAGTCGGACCTGCAGCAGTCGTACTGCCACGTGGCAGTCCGACTGCCTGCTGCAGATTTATTCCAGGCTGCGCCCTATTTTGGCGCCCCGTTCTAGGTGGTTTTTCGCCTATTTATTGCCGACGTTTCCAGCAGTCTACACACTCTTCTCTGTCGCAGATTACAGACCGGTGCCGTGCAGATTTCTGTCTCTGTTCACAGATTTCAGACAGCAGACAGTGCAGACTGCAGCAGACTTCGAGGTGGACAGCAGGTCGCATCGTCGAGGTGGAGACACGCAGTCCAGCGCACTGCGCCCGTGTATATCTTTGTATTCAGCATTCTTTATACAGCAGATCTTCATTGTACACTGTCTCTTTCTCTCCCTTTTCTCTCTGCGTTCTCTCTCTCTGAGTCCTACGCTTCCGCACCGCTGCACTCTGACAGATTTTGCCATCTTTGAATGGGTTGGACCAACCTCCACCAGCCCAATTAGCCTTTCCCTAGCTTGCATGGGAAAGTTTGCCCAGTGGCAGCTTCTAAATGCAAATTTTAGCATTAATTAATTAATTTTGAGAATTTAATTTCTGAAAATTAATTAATTAATTATTCATTTCTCCCTACCCAAGAATTGGTTTTTGCGTATTCACATTTAATGTGCTATATCCCCCCCCCCCCCCCCCCAAAAAAAAAAAAAAGATTAAGTTGTTTCAAACAGTAATTGGCCTAGGACTAACATTTGTTACTTAATTAATGCCTAGTTTTAATATCACCATTACTTGACATTTTTAATCGCCCAATTAATGGCCTAAATCCAAAATGACACTAAGCACCCACAAGTACTTGTCCAACATAGGGTTACATAACTTTTGCCAATGTTACCCATTGTTCACCTGGGGCACTTAGTGAAATGGGCCTTCGGAAGGCCAAAGGATAGTAGACCACATTTTAGTAAACATTGAATTCAACTTAACAATAAATTCACTATGAAATATCCACATACAATTGGAGTTGGATTGCTCTTGTACCACACATGACACCTATTGGTCCCAAAGCTTGGTGCCCCTTTTGGTATTACTTTAGATTGCTAATGTGTGCTTGAAATTGGTTACAAATGGCTGTAGTGCAGCGATTTCTTGCGACGCAAATGATCCATGGGTGCACAATGACCGCGTCACCTTCAATGTTGGCCGCTAACCAAGTGTGGTCTATTAAAAAATGCACATTGTTTCTCTCACAAACAAAGTGATTTCTTGTGATGAAACTATCAAAACATTGATATCTTCGTGATGATAAAGTTACCCAGAAAGCGCACTAGGCTTGAGATCTCAAAGAAGAAAAAGGATCTCAGCTCGTAGTGCTGTAATAAGCTGAGTTTTTGATATTTAGTTTAAAAACATCAGCATATCTTGTTGTAAATGGAGTTACAAAGTTACACAATGGCTAAAACTTGCAATTTTTGCGACAAAGGAGAGAAGAACGGCTCTCTCTAAACTTTTGGCTACTCCAAAATGAGAGAGGAGTCCATATTAGCCAAGATAAGTTTTCCAAATGAGTAACTAGTTGGTCCTTTGATTAGATCTCATTTTTGATTAAGAGCTAATTGATAACTTAGTCATTAATCATAATCAAGCTGCTCACTGGACCAAGATTAGGCTTAGGGCATGCTTTATAACTCAAGCTCCCTTATAAACGAGCAGCTTACTAGGCAAAACTTTCAATATAACTTAATTCTAAGGTGCAAACTTTGAATTTAATGAAAGTTTCATATCGCATCTTATTACTTTTGCCTTGCTCTTGTATCACATTGCCCGTAACACTTCTTCATTGTATGCCTACTGTCAAATTCTTCGTTGCAAGTGCAATGATCACTATGCCAAGGGCTAAGGATACCATAATTAAAGTTCATTTCAATTAAACACCTTTGTGAAGTTTAATTAAATCATGAAGTTCATTTTTAATTTTGGTGACACTTAGACCGTCATTGTGACTTAATTGACTTGCACTTCACATGTGCGCACCACGTGTGCAACTAAATAATGCCATAGATAGGTAGTAAAAATGCATGTTCCTTTGAGATAGATAGTGCGTGGCATCAATGGGGCTAGTTTTAGTCATTTTAGTTTGTTGTGGCCAAGTTGTATTGTGGTTGGGCAGTTTTTGTGAAGAAGATTGTGGAGGCACCGCTAGGGTTTGCATTGAGGGAAACACAGAGTGTATGACCATGATAGAAGCACAATGAGACAAACGCAGACATAGAAAGCACAAATCAAACCCCAAGTACAAAACTCAAAAATCAAACACAAGAACTCAAACACAAACAAAAGAATGTTATAGATGAATATAAGAGTTTATAGTGTGCCCAAGGGCAGAGTAGTAGTGTGTTGGAGAGTGATGTATATCGGAGATGGATCCCAAGTTTGTGACCACGAGTCGGAGTGTAGGATAAAGAGGGTGCAGGAAACGCAAGTGTCAGGAAGACCGAAGCATCGAATGCAAGCTTGATAGGTGCGGAGAGGCTGGCAGCTGTTGCCTGATGTGGAGGAGCTGTTGCTTGATGGAGGAATTGTCGCATGATGTTGATGGACACCAAACACCAACTATAGAGGGCTGACGCAGACAGTGTATGCTGTCGCCAAGTTGTGGTAGCTCCAAACGCATGTAGAGGAGGGTTAGAAACTTGTTGCTGATGTTGATGGAGGAGCGCTAGATGCAGAGGAAGGTGTGGCTATAGTCGCTGGGGCAGGACAGCCACCTGTGTGTTGATTGATTACTAAAATTTGCACTCAAGGGTAAGAAACGTGCACAGAAAGGGTTGAGGCTGAATAGGGGTAGCTTGTCTATTTATAGATGAGGATGGACTCTCCCAAATTAGGGTTTCACAGAACTTTCTCGAACCACGTCCGTTTTAGGTTTTTCATTAAATTGAGCTTGTTTTGGGGCTATTTAAGTGGCTAATCAGCATAGAATGCATTTCTTAGCTCAATATCTCCTCTCAGGCTCAAAACAGGGTGAGGAACAAAGACCAACCCATTTTGCCTAAGGCGTTCCACCCTAAAGCAGCCGGGGCATCGAACAAGGGTGGTTACCCAATGGCCTACCAAGACTATAGAGGCGATGATTATCTTACTACGAGAGTCAAAGTAGTCACCCTAGAGAGGATAGGGCATTGGAAAAAGGGTGCTTGTTGGCTCTCGAGTGGCCTACCAAGGTTTACAAAGGTGGATGGAACTACAACGAACTTTGATTTTGTTTTGTTTTGTTCTTTTTTGGTAATTTTTTTAAAAAAAAAGTGAGAGATAGGTTGCGGTGAATTGAGTAGAAGACGGGAGAATAAGAAGGGATGGTTAGGTCCAACCCATCACAAAATAGACAAGCTACCCATCCACTTGAGGATGTCGATGACGAGGGAATGATGATGAAGTAATGGTGGTGAGGTGAACAAATTGCCACTGGAAACAACTTAGGAGCCACTTAGTGGTGCTCTGCACAATGAGTATGCTACATGTTGTAAAATGCTAATTCAGCAGGTGCCACTTGGACAGTGTCCCTTGTAGGGAATTTTTTTGCCCAAGCGCCCTAGTACAAAGATGATGAAATCATGCAATGCAAAGGGTGGAGGTACAATAGGGGGGAAAGGCTAATGTTGAAGACAAGTGCTGAAACTTGTAGAATACCAAGAAAAGTAGGAACCTCTTCCCAACTTGGAATAGCAACACCGAAGGAGGAAGAGGAGCCAAATGTCAGTATTTGTGTGGTGTTGAGAACTATGATGATAAAAAGTATCTTGACTAGAAGTTCGAGGTGGAAGTCACCGCCATGATAGCATCAAGAGATATGCTGTACGATCGGCCTTGGGAGGGGAAGCATGCATGCTGGTAGAAGAGCAAAACTCCTAAGAAGATGAAACCATGAAGGGAACAGTGCGCATCCCATGTCTCCAGCCTAGGTAGGACTAGACAAACCTACATGTTAGCCTTGCATTGAAAACAAATTCTTCAAAAGAGAGCAATATTTGCAATCACAGAGGTCAATAGTGTGATGCTCTAAAAGCAAAATTGAAATAGAGAAATTAACTAAATGAAACAAGTGTAAGAATGCAAATGTGTATGTGTGTGTAAATATAGAGGGAGACTTAAAAGTGAAAGGGAAAAGACGAGACTCCTATGGGCCTGACTCTATAAAGTTTTAAGAGTGTGACAATGAGAAAAAGCTAAGAGGATGGCTACCATCGCATACACCCACTAGGAGGGAGTTGCTAGTGAAATGCTTTATGAGGTGGTGAGGTAGTTCTAGATGAAGGCAAATGTGATGTGGATGCATAAAGTGCAATGGGATCGGAGCTAGCACACCAATTAGTCAAACCCTTAGGAATAGAGAAGGATGACCGCTCAGGCTGTTTGTGTGCCATATGTCTAGCAGGTTGTGGGGGCTAAAGGAGCAGATGGGGTAGCAGCGAGAGGCATAGCTCCATTATCGGGTGTAAAGTCCCTTTAATCTTTGTGTGTATAAACTTACGAGTAGTATTAGAGCTGCGGCATGAGTGTGTGCGCTTCCTAAGGATAGTGCGAGTTAGTTCTGCGTGTGTGAAGGAGTTAGGCCATTCACCTTTTTGTCAGTTATTGGGAAGCAGGCTAGCTGTTGTTTTGACCAAATTGGTCAGGTGCAAGCAGTTAGTAGCTGTCGTGACTTAATAGGCACACACGAAGACCAATTGCGACAGTAGATGACAGGTGGGGCAGCTGCGACGTCATGTGATAGTTCGGGCTTGACGCGACAGGTCGGCAGGCGATAGCGCATGCTTGATGTGGTGCGACAGGCCAGGTGTGAGGTAGGTTGCCACACTTCGGCAGCCTCGTTTTTGTGAATTAAATTTTTTTTTTTCCTGCTGATTATTCCCTTTCTCATTAACGAGGATTCACAAGCATAAGCACAACTCCTAGATTTGTGTATATTTATGCCCAAAAAATTAGGGGTTTTCCTAGATTTGATGATGGTCATGCATAACAATGACAGCGGACTCGGAGATTGCAAAAATTGTGTACATTGGCCTTGAAAATTTTGGCTCTTTTTATGTATTAGTGAAATTTTGCCTTGCTGAGCCGCATTCACTGACATTGGTGCACATTTGGACCTGAGAAATTTGGGGCTTTTGCAAAAAATTACAAAATTTTACTCAATTTGCTTGTTTTATGCTCTTGGGAACACATATTAATGCAAGTGGGGCATCGAGAACACATATTAATGCAATTGGGGCAGATTGATTAGTGAAATTTTGGGGCTTTTACTGAAATTTGTGAATTTTGGCAAAATTGATGTGTGAAATTACATTGGGGACATTGCTTAAGCAATTTTGGTGCTGTAAGCAGTGAAATTTGAGTTTATTATCTCCCACTTGTGGGATTTTGAAGAAATTGCAGTGAATTCTGGTGTTTCTGTGTATCAGAAGTGATTTCGGGCACATATGTATGCAGTACACATGTTTGACAGCTCCCATTGAGTTGATATATTGCTGAATATTCATGGTGCAGCAGTCTTAGTGATCACTTGCAGATCTGGGATTGTTGCAAATGTGTTTTTGGTGATATTGCTGACGCGGGAGTCACTTTGTAGTGGTTATGCATGGATTATATGCTGAAATCTCTGTTATATTTTTGAAAGCTATTCCTTCTACTGCTATACATGAACTTGGATCAAATCTTGGTCTTATCTCCTGAAATTTTGGGCTGAAATTAGCTAAATAATCAGCCTAATGTTTACTGTCATAAAACATAGCGTTGGTACTTGGCACTTTGCTGAATAATGCCCACTAATGCTTCTAGTAGCAGTGACACTAAATCCCTTCTTGAAATCAAGAGGTTTGATGGTAGTGACTTTGACTTGTGGAAGGATAGGATGCAAGGCATTTTGTTTCTCAATGATTGGGATAATGCTCTCTTGGAAATGAAGCATGCAGCCATGACGGATGAGGATTGTGCTAGACTCAACAAGAAGGCCATTGCATACATTAAAATGGGTGTATCTGATGATGTACTTACAGACATTAAGCATCTTGATACGGCTTATGCCATATGGACAAAGTTGATGGACACTTATGAAAATACAACTCCAGTAAATCAAGTGCATCTTATGTGCAAGCTTGTAAACATGGAGTTGGATAAGTCTAAGCCAACATCAGAGCATTTGAGTGCTTTCACAAGGATTTTGAGTCAGTTGTAGGACTTTACTTTGCAGCCCTTCAGTGATAATTGAAGGGTATTTTCTTGTTGATGACTTTGCATGATAGCTCGGTGTCTTTGGTTGTTTCACTGAGCAACAATCCTTCTTTAACCTTTGATGGTGTTAGGGACTCTATTCTCAATGAGGAGAATAGAAGAAAGTCTAGTGGAGAAAGCAATGATTTAGCCTATTATCTTAGAGGCAGGTCAGAAAAGAGGGGTAATGTAAGAAATAAAGGCAAAAGCAGGAGTAAAAGCAAGGGCAAATAGTAGGATGTTACTTGCTATAAATGTGGGCGTAAAGGGCATAAAAAGCCCGATTGTTGGTACTACAAGAAAGAGCAAGAAAGAAAGAAACAACAAGGAAAGAAAAAGGAGGATGACTAGAAAGATGATGACAACTCTCCTTGAAAAGTAGTTGCAAAGACAAATGTTGCATCTAGTGTGGTCATTGAAGAGCTCTCTGACATTGGAGAGATATTTGTTGCAGCCTCATGTAATGATGTAGATGTTATGGTAGTAGTAGGTGATATGCACATCACCAGAAAGGAAGTGATTGATGACTTACGTTGAGCTCATGATGGGCTGTCCCAATCATGGATAGTGGACAGTGGTGCCTCTTTTCATGTTGCTCTCTCGTTGGTGTCATTTTCTAAATACACTGCAGGTTGCCTAGGCAAGGTTTACTTGGGCAACAATTATGCATGTGAAATGGAGGGTGTAGGTACCATTCACTTGGCCCTGGAAAATGGCAAAGAGCTGATTTTGTAGGATGTTAGATATGTACTTGGCATAAAGAAAAGTCTATTGTCAATTGGGCAGCTTGATGCAAGAGGATATTTTATTACCTTTGGTGGTGGATCTTGGAAGGTCCACAAGGGCTATATGCTGATTGTTAAAGGCAGCAAAAAGGGGACTTTATATTATTTACATTGTAAAACATTACTTGGCAAGTTTTTGGCTGTAGAGCTGAAGTCCATTCATAGATGGAATTTTGGCATAAAAGACTTGGCCATACGAGCTAGAAAGGCCTTGAGGTTCTCTCCTCTTTAGGGAGATTTAATATAAAAGGCTTTGGTCTCGACTTTTGTAATGATTGCATGTATGAAAAACATGTGAAGTCTCCTTATTACTCTAGTGTCGTTAAAAAGTTCAATGCTCGAGTAGTACACTCTAATGTGTGTATCATGCCTGTTAATTCACATGGGGTGCATGGTACTTTGTCACTTTTATTGATGATTTTAGTAGAAAGTCATGGGTGTATGTGTTAAAGAGCAAATAGGAAGTGGTTGATGCTTTTAAAAGATTTCATGCCTTTGTTACCACACAGAAAGGGCTTAAGTTAAAAGCTATAAGAAGGGATAATGGGGGTGAGTATGCTTCTAATGAGTTTAAAAAGTTTTGTGAGATGTATTCCATTAAGAGAGAGTTAACAGTCCCTTACAATCCTGCATCAAATAGTGTGGCTGAAAGATATAATTGCACATTTTGTAAGAGAGTCAGATGCATGTTGTCCATAGCTAATCTCCCAAAACAGAAAGGGCTTAAATTCCTGCTTCATATGACTATTTGTGTGTCTTTGGTTGTGATGCCTTTGTGTATATTATTGTAAATCAGAGGACTAAACTAGACAATAAATTTAAGGGCATATTCATGGGATATGGAGATGAGGGAGAGATGCGTTATCGAGTTTGGCTTCCTCGAGATAGGAAGATAGTATGCAATTGAGACATAGTATTTAATGAGGCAAAGTTGTTGAAAAATGCTACATCTGGTAACCTTGACAAAAAGAAGGTCAAATTTCAATATGAATAGCCAGCCATTCAGCAACCATTAGCTGAAGATTTTGTTCCTTTTGATGTTGAAAATGAGCAGCAACCTATTGTGCTATGCTAGAAGATAATGGACAGCAAATAGATGCACATGATGGAATAGGACAACAAGAAGAACATGTTGAAAACAAGTTATAGTAGCAAGAAAATGCTGAAAATTAGCCACCAGGTAATGGTGTGCACATATCCGAGGATGTAGGTTCATTGCCTAACAATACAGATCATTGGGTAAGGTCTATATGTGTTAGAAGGCAGCCGCAGAGGTTTCAACCATCTTTGGATTGCATTTTATTGATTTATGAAGATGAGCCTTTGACATTTAGAGAGGCACTGTCATGTGAAAACAAGAGAAAGTGGGAGCTTGCTATGTAGGAAGAGATGAAGTCTCTGTATGCGAATAACACATGGGAGCTCGTATCTTTTGCCCAAGGATAGGAAAGCTATCTCTAACAAATGGGTTTACAAGGTGAAATATATTGATAGGAAGCCCAAGTACAAGGCACGTTTGGTTGCTAAGGGCTATACCTAGAAGGAAGGCATAGACTTCTAGGAGGTTTTTTCACCTGTGGTGAAGATGACTATGCTTTGTGTCTTTTTTCCTCTCAGAGTTGGATTAGATGCATGTGAAGATTGCTTTTCTTCATGATGACCTGGATGAAGAGTTGTACATGAAACAACTGGAAGGTTTTGCTATTCGAGGGAAAGAGCATTTAGTTTGTAAGTTGAAATGCAGCTTGTATGGGCTGAAACAAGCCCCTAGATAGTGGTATAAAAAGTTTGATACTTTTATGCTCACCCATGGATCTAAATGTAGTCATGCAGATCACTGCTTATACACCAAAAAGGCTAACGATGGAAGCCTTATTGTGTTTGCCTTATATGTGGATGACATGCTAATTGCAGGAAAGCATAAGAGTACTTTGAATGCTCTTAAAGGGAAGCTGAGTTCAGCCTTCTTAGTGAAAGATTTGGGAGCAGCTGAACACATTTTAGGCATGCACGTTAAAAAAGATAGAGAACAACTCTTGTTGTTTCTCTCACAGGACAAGTGCATCAACAAAGTTCTTGACAGATTTAATATGGCTGATGCTAAGTCTCTTGGTGTGCCTTTAGTGCCATATACAAAGCTTAGCAAAGCTGATTGCCCAAAAGATGATGCAACTGCTACTTTTATGAAGGGCATACCTTATGCATCAGCTTGTGGTTCTTTGATGTATGCCATGGTTGCAACTCGTCATGACATTGCTTATGTTGTGGGAGTTGTTAGTAGATTCATGTCTAACCCTAACAAGTCATATTGGGAAGTAGTGAAATGTATCTTTAGATACTTAAAAGGCACATAGGAGAAGTATATATACTATGGAAAGGGTACACTAGAGTTGCAGGGATTCTGTGATTCCGAGATGGCCAGAGATCTTGACACTAGAAAATATACAAGTGGGTTGTCTTTACTTTGGCTGGCGGGGCTATTTCTTGGTGTTCAAGGTTGCACAAAATTGTAGCACTAAGTACTACACAGATTGAATATATTTCAGCCACAAAAGCTTCAAAGTAGGCTATTTGGCTTGGCCATTTGATCAAGGATTTTGATCTTTCTTCACGTACTGCAGTGCTGGGTTGTGAGAGCTAGAGTGCGGTATGTCTGGCTAAGAATACCATGTTTCATACACGTACCAAACACATAGATGTTCAAAACCACTTCATTCGACAAGTCTTGGATGATGGTCTTGTTACACTGACTAAGGTATCACTTCGGGCCTTTAAGTGGGAGGTTTTTGGGTGTAAAGTCCCTTTAATCTCTGTGAACTTACGAGTGTGAACACACCCTTATTTGTACTGATTAGCATTGCATCCGATTAGTGGGAGTTGGCTAGCTTAAAGATATCACTTCGGGCCTTTAAGTGGGAGGTTTTTGGGTGTAAAGTCCCTTTAATCTCCGCGTGTATAAACTTACGAGTGTGAACACACCCTTATTTGTACCCTAATATATAAATACATTTTATTCTTTGTGTACCGTCACTCAATTGTTATACTCATTTTGGGATTCTCTCACTCTCACCCTTAACACTACTACTGCTTCATTTTTGTCTTGCACTTCATTGGGCGCTCATTTCAACACCCACTAGACCGTGTAATCATAGTGGTTTGTTGTGGTTTTCTAGGTGGAAGACCTTGGGCCTTGGTACGATAGTTCTTGTCCACATGGCCTAACCTCTCTTTGCAAAGTGTGAAAAACCTATTTTTCTTAGGAAATTGTTGCCGAAGGGATTGTGTTTTTTTTATTTCCGTTGGAGGAAGTGGTATCACCCTTGCTTTTGGCTTGCCTTCGCATCTTGCGAGTTCTTACCATTGTTGGTTTTCGCTCCCTTAGAAGAGGCAACCAACCCTTGATTATGCAACCTCACGCAATGCAAGAACTGACACTCCAACTCATAGGTTGCTAATCAAGGCAGTGAGGTAATGTGTTGTATAAAATGAAAGTATTTGTCAGGCAACTTGTTCAAGAAGAACGTGACTTGACTTCGGAGAGCCAGTAGTGGCAAATTTGGCTAGTAACCTTCGATATTCGGCCAACTTGACTTTCAGATCATTCCCTTTCTTAATGGAAAATTCTTGAAGCTCAAAGTTGATGTTTATACGCCAAGTACAATCTTTGGCCGCATAACGGTCGATGAGATGACTCCAACGTTCGGATGCAAGAGGGAAGTGCTGTAACTGAGAGTGAAATTCAAGAAGTAAATCCTACATCAGCTCGCATTGGTTGTGGCATTGCCAACTCTCCATTGATAGATGTAATCAGGGTGGGCTAGTAGGCATAGACTCAAGACTAACAATTAGGACCCAAAGACCCTGAGACTCGAGCATTTGTTGATTATAGTTCGACCAAGTGGTGAAATTTGACTTGTTGAAATGAGTCTTGTCTGTGAAGGCATTCTTGGCCGAGGCAACAGGAGTGGTAGCGCTCAGATAAGGTGGATAGGTTGTGTAGTGTGGTGGAAAGGAGTACACTTGGGAATGGGTCCTAGAGTGCCTATCAGGCATATGAGAAGTGTGCATGGTGGATCCAAATGTGTGCATTGGATGACTAGGCATGAGTAGTGTCACTGCATGAGGACCCCATGGTGGAGGGATAGGGACACGCGAAGCAGAGGATGGGAATCCTTGCGTAGGAGTGACCCATGGAAAGTGTGATGATGCACCATTAGCAGAGGATGGAAATCCTTGCATTTGAGAGGTCATGGTTTGTGTGTGGCTGGGGTAAGTGAGGGGGATGCCCATCATAGTTGTTCCAATGGGAAAAGAGATGCCTACTTAGGAAAAGGTAGAGGGAACTGTGTTAGAGGGTGTCATTCCCTGTAACGAATAGTGTGGAGTGGCTTGTGGGAAAGGGTAGGTGACCATGTTAAGAGGTGGGATGCTCCCTAATGAGGCACCATGATGTGAAGTGGTAGGGAAGTGTGAATAGGGAATAGAGAATGAAAATGTGCTAGGAGTAGGGACAGAAGGTCCAACTCCCAGTGTGGTAGAGGTTGATGTGGAATGTAAGTCGAGGTTTTGAAATGAGTGTGATATGGTTTCAAGAGAAGAGGGTGGGATGGGAGCAAGAGAAGAAGAGTAATTGACTTGCTTAAATGAAATAGAAGATGAAGGTATACTTCATGATGAATGTCTATTTATTGAGCCCCCTCTATTAAGATTTACATACATTTGAATTTTGACCATCTGGATCTTGCACACCAAAAGGCAAAGCAGGAGAGGGTTTTCATTCAAATGACACAAAAGGGTTGTACGAACTTGGCACAGGGCGTGGCCAAGATGATAAAGATTGATCGCCGGTCGTCCCAAATGTCGTATTCCCTCAATGATCAGAAAGGTGGCCAGCCTCACCAACTGGTCTAAAAGGGGTAGCAAAATTGGAAGAAGGGATGTCTTTTGATCCATACTTGTTGTGTAGGTACTTTGCAAACTCCTCCTGTGTGAGATTAACGAAATTTGGAATATCTAGCATAGGTGTAAACATAGAAGGTGATGGTGAGGGTGAATATGGAGTGTTGTCTTCCTTGCCGAGTCCATAATGCCTCCTCAGGGCTTCCAATGATGGAGATGCTTGATAAGACATCATGGGGCCACGAGAAGAAGGTGTCAGTGACATTGTGATTTTGTTACAAGCCATAGTGTGTGCCTCATTCAAAGACTAGCACTCCATAATATCCGCAGGATACTCTTTATAAGTACCGGCTCTGATACCATGTGAAGAAGACTATGGAGGCACCACTAGGGTTTGCACTAAGGAAAACACAAAGTGTATGACTGCGACAGAAGCATAATGAGACAAACAAGGACACAGAAAGCAAAACCCAAACCCTAAGTGCAAAACTCAAAATTGAAACACAGAAACTTAAACACAAACAAATGGGATAGAAAAAATATAACTCTGAAGTGAATGAATGCTGTAAATGAATGTAAGAGTGTACAGTGTGCCCAAGGGTAGAGCAGTGTGTCGGAGAGTGACGTCAAGTCTATGACCTTAAGATTAGTGTAGAATGAAGAGGATGCAGCAAATGCAAGGGTCAAGAGGACCGGAGCACCAAACGCAAGTTGGACAGGTGTGGAAGAGGGCTGGCAGCTATCACCTGATGCTGTTGCTTGATGGAGGAACTGTCCCCTGATGCTGATGGACACCAAATGCAAACTGTAGGGGGACTGATGCACGTAGTGTATGCTATCACCAAGTTGTGGCAGCTCCAAATGCATGCAGTGGAGGGTTAGAAACTTCTTGCCATTGCTGATGGAGAGAGGTGTGGCAGCAGTTGCTGGGGCTGGACAGCTATGTGTGTGTGGACTAATAATGGCTGAAATTTTCACAGAAAGGGATTGAGGCTGAATGGGGGCAGCTTGTCTATTTATAGATGAGGATGGAACCTCCCAAATTAGGGTTTCACTAAACTCTCTTGAACCGCACCCCATTTTAGGGTTTTCATTAAGCTTGTTTTGGGGCTGTTTAAGTGGCTAATCAGCATAGAATGCATTTATAGATGAGGATGGAACCTCCCAAATTAGGATTTCACTAAACTCTCTTGAACGGCACCCCATTTTAGGGTTTTCATTAAATTAAGCTTGTTTTGGGGCTGTTTAAGTGGCTAATCAGCATAGAATGCATTTCTTAGCTCAATAGCTTTCATACCCAACTTGGACGTTAGGGATTCTATGTATGGATCCTAGCCTCTAGGGCTTTTCTCTTTCTACATTTGGCCTAGTCATCATATGGTGGGTCTTTTCTCTCTCCTTTCAATGCCTTCTCTATAGCTACATGTGCACTATGTGATTTAGTAGCATGTGTACTGGTTCATTGAATTAACCTTGTTCATCCTTAGTCTGAGTTATTCATCATCCTCATCTTTGCTTCTCTTTGTCCCTATGATTTCTTTGCTTGTTCTTTTGACATTGTATTAGAACCATTCCTTGTGGTGGACATGGAGATCTGTCATGGCCAGCTGTGTTTCCAGCCCACCACTTACTGCGCCAGCCCCTGAAGGTCATTGCCCCAGCTGGGCACCGTCGTTAACAGCTTGCTTGACACCAGATAGCTGCTTTTGCTGCTGTGGTTGACTGTAGCAGCTCTGTTTCACTCTCCTCCAGCCTTGTTTGAGTCCAAAACACCCTGTACCAGCTGTGTTTTGCAGCCATGCTGCTCCTGCTGCTGATTTTGTCATCCCTGCTTGTGAAATTTTGAAAGTGTATTGTATCTGGTGGTTGTTCTTTGAGCTGGTCACCGAAGTTGACATGAGTAGTGTTTTGACAAGTGTGGACCAGTTTCAAGTGATCTTCTCTAGTATTATATTCACTTTTAGAGAATGTTGCTCTCATTTATTTGAATTGACCGACAGTTGATGTAGGGAAGTTCTTAAGAATGACTGGATAATCTACAACACTTTGATTATTGAATTAATTGCTGTTTGTGTTGCAAAATACAATTTTGTATCCCTCTTAATGTATTTTCTTGACATGCATGATACCTGTGGATTAATTATTGGCTAAGCAACATTATGATTGTTTATTAATGTGATATACATACACACTAGCATAGATACCTATATATAATTTCAATAATCATAAACTGTGCTCTGAGACATAAACAAGTACTGAACATAACTGTGCCTGCACCAATGCAACCCCATCTCACTAGTCCGTATGTATGTAAATTGGTTGGGATTAAATTTCCCACATATTGGACTGGTGTGATGCAAGGGCCATTTACTCCTGTCAAACGAGCAATGATTGCAGACTTACATGCCTATAGAAGGCCTGAGCTACACTTCTGATGCATGATTTGATTGATAGGTGGAACATTATAGCAACTAGAATATCTTAATAGGCCACTTTGCTTGCCCTCAATAAGTATGAAGTATATGTAACAAAGCTTTAGATGCAATAACAAGGGTATGCCTTACTTTGTTTGGTTTATATTTTTTTTAATTGCAGTAACAGTAAAAAAGCATTCTTTTACTGTGGCGTGTATTCATTTCTATTTCAGGAACTAAAAGAAGGTGCAGTTTTCGTTATAGACAGTTTGATGTTGACTGATGTAATTCTGCTGTTTCCTCCTGGACAGGTGATAGCACTTTCCTCATTATCTTCATTAATCTCTTTTAATATTTGTGCTTTCTTTTGTATTTGATAACCACATGAACTACATGTGAATGACTTGCATCATTGCCCCACACAAAGTATGTTGTACCTTCAAGTGTTTGAAGTGTCTGTGAGAGTGCTGTGATGCAAAAGTGGATGCATGGACTGATCAGAAAATGGAATGCTGGGAGAGAGAAAGAAAGAAAGAAAGAAAGATTAATATCTGCTGCCTGTGGCCAAAACCAGCCTATGAGGCAAGATAAAGTGATGTACAAGACAAGATAGTGTTTGTATAGAGATACAATGGGAGAATGAGGTAGTACATGTCTAGTTGTGCGGCTGAATGATATCCTTATATCTAGTTCCACCTAGTTAGGATTGATGGATAGAGTATGTTGTACATCTCGGATGAAATAGTACGAGGGTAACATTTGGATTGGGCCCTCAACTTTGTCAACTACTGCTCATATCACTGGCAGATCTCCCTCATCTCTCTCTAGTATAGTATTTGTGTTTGGTACCTTTGTATCCGCGGACAGCGTCATAGTACGGGGAGTTTCGGAAATGGGAAAAATAGAAAGGGGAAAAATCGGAGTTTTGGCTAAATTTTGGAAACGGAAAAATGGCATTTCAGATTGTACACTAAAATAAATACAGTATTATGTGGGTATGTAAAGTATTGGGTACTAGTCTCTAGACTCTAGTAACTACTGAGTAATAAGTATCAATATCAATGAACAACTGGCAACTACAATCTGCAATGCTAAATTGACTCATGTGTATCATGAATCATGATTCATCCGAGGATTTGTATATGACCACGTGTGGCTCTCGCTCTAGTAGCTCTAGGCCTCGTCTATGCACGAGTCTCATGTACTGGCGCCAATAGCTCCTCATAGAGCGTGTAGTAGATATCCTGCTCCTATGGTATCTTTGGGATGCCACGCGCCTTCTCTATATCAATCTTGTCAACATTCACTTGTAAAGCTGAACAAGACAAAGACATGAGAAAATATTCAACATGTTCAATGTTTATACATATCACAATTTACAATCCAACTTCCAAGCAGTATCAAGTGTCAAGGTTAAAAAGTTAATTATACATAATACTAATCATTACCAATTTACTTGTGAAGGTTTAGGGAACAAAGTGGTCCTTTGAAGAAGCTGGAGATTGTAATGGCAAAACACTAAACACTCCAGTTTGGGCACTTCTCAGCTTGTTCATTTTTTTGGTATGGAAGAGGACCCATATACTCTAGTTTCTCTCAACAGGCCCTGAACTACAATCTTGCGAGAGGACACGAATGTCAATGCTTTTTTATTCAAATTTAAGAGATTTAGGTTAGGTAATTAGCAATTGCTAATAGGCAAGACACAAAATCAACATTTAAGTGGGCAATAAGTTATAGAACTTGTCACCTAGGTTGGATAATGCATTAGATTAGCAAGATTCAAAATATAAAAGTGACCAGTCACATACCAAAGTAGGATTATGATTGACATATTTCTCCCACCAAGAGATCGGCTGAAGCTATGTCTCTCGAAGGTTGGGGTGCTACTTTGATCTTCTCGGCTCCTTGGATTATCACCCTTCTTTGAGTGGATACTATGTGTGTGGTCACTATCTAGAAGAAATCGGTTAGTTGTGACTAACGCTCCTTTTTTTGTGTAGTACTAGCTTGTAGTAGTGATGTGTGGAGCCTCTAAATCTTGACTAGGAATTGGCCTAGGTGGTGTTGGTGTGGGGATTCCATGACTAGTGTGAGGGAGGTGTCTCCTCCAAATAGCAAGGGGTACCTAGAGAGAGAGAGAGAGAGAGAGGATGGTGCATTGTAGTGCCATACCTTAGGTATCCCGTTTGCCTTGCCGTCTGTCGCTACTTGCCTTGCTTGCTGGCACTTGTGTGGTAGCCCGTGGCCTTGCTTGTAGCTGTAGAAGACCAGGTTTCGCCTGTCCTATTACTACTGTTTTGCGATAAGGTGCAGAGAGAGATAGTGGGCTAGCGTGACCCAGTATGCTAGCAGTCCGCTTGTGGTTGGCGACGCTAGTTTGCCCTAGAGATGGCTCCTCAATAGCTACGACCTGCCCCCTATTTCGCGTTGCTGCAGTGACCGTTTGTCTCACTGAACTGCACTGCTTGCATCAAGTGAGGATCTGCACAGCAGATGATTGCTTCTGTGCTTTGATGGTGGAGCGTAATTCAGAAGATATGGATTAGGCTAATGTAGCCGTGGCTTGTGACAAGGACGTGGAAGACGATGTGGTGGAAGAAGATATGGTACCATGCATTGATAAGATGGTTTGGCTCTCATTAGACGCTTAGCTATTTGTCAAATGCCGCAAGCATCTTCATGACGAGTCCGTTGTTGCCCCGAAGACTTAGCCATTGGGTGATTCTCCACCTCGCTTGTATGCTCATGTGACTTTCAATTCATAGGATTCGCATGGACCAAATTGGGAGTAGCTACTTGAGTTTGCAAATTCACTCTTAGAGGAGTATGTTGAGCACAATCATCAAGCGATTCCGACTTGTGTAGAGGAAGAGATCTTGGATACACATGTTGGTACTCAGAAGGTTCTTCGCTCTTTTTCTGCTTTTCACGAGTGAGACGTCATTCTCTTCTTCACTAGCCGGATTCCAGTACTCACTCGCATCCGTTAGTGGTCGACATCTCTTCTTGAGGCTGATTGTGTCAAGGAGATATTTGCTGCCCCATGTGGTTTCTATGAGATTGTGCTCCTTTCTACTGCTGCACGGGATTTTCTTCTCTATTAGCAACCTCATTTCTTTGATAACCAGCTGGTACATGTTATTTCATGGCATCCAATGGCAAACTTCCAATATCTGCTTAAGCATGTCTGTCTAGTATGGGTGGAAGTGGAGAGTTGTGCGCTTGTTTATTGGGCCCTTCTTAAGGATGCAATGGCTGCAGTGGGCCACGTGTTGGTGCCCCCAAGTTTGAAGGCAGCAAAGCAGAATAGAGTGTGTATGCCATGGAACACCGGCAGAAAGAGACCCAATTGGTTATGCTTACATTGCCCCGGTATGTGACCTCTTTGGTTTCAGCTCATGTGGGATACGTTTGCCAGTCATTGCTTCTCCAGTGTGGCCAACTGGGTGACTCCATGGCCGAATGCCCAGATAGAAAGACTAGCTTTGCAAATCAGCCCATTGATAGGGACTGAAACACACTCCCACCTTGTGTAGAGTAGCAGGTGATTTAGGTGAGTCAATCCAAAGGCAAGCAACCAGATCCTTCCATAGATCTGGAAACCCAAGGATGGACGGAAGCTTGCGGCGCAATAAGGGAAAAGCGGAGGATACTTCCATGCCCACGACATTGACTGACCCCTTTTGCTCACATGATTCCCTTCACACCTAATCACATTGCTCAGATAAATCATCTGATGCACCCACCACCAGAGTCCCTGCTCCTGTCAAAGACCTGCCGGCCTCCAAACAGCAACTGCAGCAACAGCAATTGGACCAGTTGTTTCCATGCCTTCGTTGTCCACAGAGAGACGATCCACATCCCTCTAGCGAGCAACAACAAGCACAGCTTCCCTGTGACCCTCCAGCCCAGCTGGCTTTTGATGCTACTAGTAGAGTCATCACTCCATGGGATTGCTAGTACCCAAGTTCCACCTCCCACATTGCAGATGTGCCTTCATCCCAGTGGGCCGAGCATTGGAGACCCAGCCCCTCCCTGGTGTTGGGGGATTTCTTTGATGAAGACAGTGTGCTGGAGACTTTAGTAGCAAAGGCACAGGTCCATGCGTCAAAATCTTGATCTCGTGTTTGTCCGGTCTCGGGGTGCCTCTTGCCCTCTCATCTTCTCTAATTACCAAATTCGTTTGTATCTGGTTTACATATGATGGCCTAGGGCCTGCACTCTATAATCTTGTCATCATGCACTTTCTTTCACAATTAATATAATTACCCATTATGAAAAGAGAGAGAGAGAGTGTGTGTGTTTGGCCCTAGCGCTGATCTTCCCTGCCATCAACTGAACCCTGTGCATTGCCAGCCTGCAGTAAATCTTGCTTGTTGCCCTGCTGCAGCATCGTGCAAGGGAAGGGCCTATGTCAACCAGTGGGAGAGAAGACAGGACCTGCACGTCAGCCTTCCTGCATCCATCTGGGCCCTGGGGGCCTGTCACACTGCATGCCTGTCCTTCCGTCTGCTACTTCTGGCCTTTCACTGTTCCTGGGACCTGTTTTGCAGCTCTGCCCTGGTTTTGGGGCCTGCAGCACAGCGCACAGGCTGCCATGTGTTATGCCTTCCATGTCCTGTACCCAACCAGCAATGGTCTGTTTTCTGTGTGTGATACGGAAGGAGAGCTACAGGAATTGCAGCAGGCCTGTGTGATCAGAAGGGTACGACCTGCAGCATATTCTATGCCAACCTGCAGCCAGGTAACCTGCAGACTTATGATCTGTGTGTGTGTGAGAGAGAGAGAGAGAGAGAGAGAGAGAGAGAGAGAGAGAGAGAGAGAGAGACAAAGGCAGCTGTGCAATGTTGCAATCTTGACATGAGTGAATTCTTGAAGACTCAGCATGTCTGAGCTCAATACAACATTTATAGATCAGGTGGTTGATGCTTTGGGGCCCGATTCAGAGGGTGAGATCGAGATCGTCTGGTGCATAGAGGAGATGGCTGAGGAAATGCCTCCAAGCTCTGATTCTCAACCTACAGTGAAACAAAGTAAACATGATGAGGATGCTCCAATGATGGTTCTTGACAGCTTGGCACCTTTGGAATCCCCGCCCCGTTTGTATGTGTAGGTTGCCAATGCTTCCGATGATTCCCCAAAACTAGATTGGGAACGTCTACTAGAGTTTGCTAACTCTTTACTAGGAGAATATGTTCAGCACAATCATAGCAATCTTCCAATGGGTTGACATGCAAAAAGTGCTTTGATCTTTCTTTACATTTTATGAACGGTTTCATACTCTTCTTCACGGACAGGATCCCAGTGATCCCTTGGATTCGTCAGTGGTTGGCTGCCAACTTAGGAGTGATCGTGCTGACGAGGTTTTTGTGGGTCTCATGTGTTTCTATGAGGTCACGCTCACATTGGCCGCAAACATAGATGATCCTCTGGGCAGGTTGCCCCTCTTTTCCACAGTAAGCAACATTATATGTGGTGTATTTTGCATGAGAATTGGATGCTTTGTTTGTTGTTGAGCACAAAAGTCATGATATTGGTCGTGTTTTGGCTTGTCATGGATTGTGCCTTTTTTATGCTGGTTGAAAGGGGATTGTATCAAAGGCTTTATAGAAATCCACAAAGTAGCAATAATGTCTCTTTGTTATCATGCGCCTCAAGGTGAAGATGTGGTCAAGTGTAGAGAATCCTTGTCTGAAGCCAGCCTGCACTAGTGCTCTGAATCTCCCTCTCTTTGCATATGCAGTAAGCTCTACCTTCATCATTGCTCCATATATCTTTGCCAATGTGTGGTCCACCATGATGGTTTTGTAGTTACTTGGATGTAGGGGGTCTCTACACTTGTGGATAGGCACAATGGTATGCATGGTCTACTCATTCGGGAAGCCTTTTGCTAGTGCCCTATTGAATATAAAAGCAAGGAGAGGAGCCAAAATGTCAACTGCATAAATGAATCCATCGATCGTCCATGTTGTAGTGCTCTATCACTCTCCTCACCATATCATGTGTGCACAAGGTGGATGTGGTGGGGCGAGGCACCAATGGGTGAGGAATTGGTGGTTGGTGTGGTACATTACGTAGTTCCTCTGCATAGAAGTGCCATGTCTCTAGGTCATTGATGGGTGTGGGATGGTGTGGCTCTTGCAATCTGCACCATACTATGGTTACATCTTTGCTCATGAATAAATGGTATAGATCCCAATACTGTGCCTCCTCATATGCCTGTCATTTATGATGAGTCAAGATCCGCATCTGCTTGCAAGCCTCTCTCTGTGTGATAGAACCTAGCCGTGTCTGGATCCAGAGGTGTCTTATTAGTTTTATGCACTCATCATCATACCACCTATTTTTTGAGGCATGGTTCTAGGTTGGGTGGTTCTGCTAGTGTGTGTGGAGTGTGGGAAGGTTTGGAGAGCAGCCAAGTGGAGCATGGAGGTGAGCTGGGCGGTGAGTGTTCCTAAGGGGGCAATATGCTCAAATTTTGTGAGCCCATCATATTGAGCTAAAAATGTATTAGCCTCACTTAAACAGCTCCAAAACATGCTTAATTAATGAAGTAACAGAAATGTGTTCCTAGAGAGTGTCTATGTCCCCTAAGGACAAATCCACTTGGGAGGGCCCAAACTTTCTATAAATAGGTATGCTGCCCTCCATTCAGTCAATAGATCTCATTTTTGTAGGTTTAGGTGTTTTTAGCTTGCTGCCCACACCCCTTTTGTGGAGGACATCATAGTCTCACCTGTCCCTTGCTGTCATCTACAGTCTCGTGCCTGTTTCCAGCCTTCCACCCGCAGTTTGTAGCTGTTTACAACAGAGTGACTGTTGTTGTTGATCACTCTCTAGCTGCCGTCTGCTCAATTTTCTCTCTTCTTGTTGTCGTCGCTCCTGTTTTTCTCTCTCCTTGGCCTGTCATAGCAGATTTTCTCTCCTCAGTCTATCGCAGCAGATTTTCTCTCTCCATTGCCTGTGTTTGCTGTTTTCTCTTGCAGCTTGTGTTTTTAGTCTTTCTCTCTCCTCACTTGTGTTTTTAGTCTTTCTCTCTCCTGCACTGTCATCTGCATTAGATCCAGCCTTCCTTGGTTGTGTTTGTTGGTGTTGACCATGAGCTTTTCAAAATCTCTGGCTGGGATGACTTGAAAGTCAAGTTGACTGAGTATCAGTGTCTTCTTGCGGAATTCTCCACTACGGAGACTCCCAAGTCCTCTGACGATCAAGTCATATTGTTTCTAAATAAACTCCCTAGGAAATACTTCAATTTTGTGGAAGGTATAGTTTCAAAGCCTACCATGCCTACTTTCTATGAATTTGAGTGCCAGCTGTTGCGTTATGCATGATTGTTCGATCATATCAATAATCCTTCAAAGGGGACTCTTGTTGCTCATTTTCAGAAGGGGCAGCAAGGGAAGAGGAAACAAAATCAATGCGGGGAATCACAAGGAAACTCCTAGTCACAACTTAAACCAAGGTGACAGAATGTACCTAAAAAGAATAGGTATTGTCAACATTGTCAAAAGGCTGGCCATTTTGACGACGAGTGTCGATTAAAGGCAAGAGACACAGCACCAAAACCTAAGTCTCAGACCCCAGCCCCTCAATCGAGCAACCCTCAGCAGGGGAGGCGGCATGATGGCAAGGGATAGTTTAAAGCTCAGTCTCACATTGCCATCGGTTAGCCATCTCAGTCGACAACGTTCTCAACTCCAGAGGGCTTGTCTGATTGGTTTGCAGTGGCCCACATTGTCTTCGTAGAGATTTTAGATTCAAGTCTTGTCCATATTTGTGAGTTGCTTCTTAATAAGGTTTCTGCAGAGGCCCGCTCATCACAGCCGAGCACTTCAGCTCTTGTTTGGATTGTGGATAGTGGAGCTAAACATCACATGACTCTTATAGAGGACATCTTACGTACTTGAGCTCCTGCAGTCGGGCGGGTCCACATATGACACAACTCCTCAGTCAAGATTCAAGCTTAAGGTCGCATCAATTTTGCCATTGACAAGGGTCCGGATCTAGCTTCGCTGGACAATATATATCATGTTTCTCAGCTTGGGGTGAACTTGTTATTTGTTCAGCAGCTTTGTCAATGGGGGCGCAGTTTTCTTTATAGTAGCGATCACAGTCGAGGTGGTCCTTGACTCTCAGACTGGTTTAGTGATTACTCATGATGAGTCACATGCTAATGGCCTATACCACATGACACGCTTTCTGATCGAGCCGACAGTCGAGGGCTCCTTGTTTCATAGGTTCCGGGCATTTGCCACATCTTGGGAACCTACGAACAATGAGCGTCTTTGGCATTTTCACTTAGGGCATCTTGGTTATGACTCTCTTTATGAGTTGTCACGTCGCGAATTAGTTGAGGGCCTTCTCCGCGTGAAGCTAGCTTGTGATGTTTGTAAAGCCTGTTAGCTCGGGAAGTAGCAGCGTATCTCTTTTCCTCAACAATCCACACATTGTGCTGAGGCGCCTCTTAGATTGATTCATGTTTATCTTTGTGGACCGACATCCATTGCCGCCTTGAACGATGTGCTATACTTCTTTTTAATAGTGGATGATCATTCTAGATACATGTGGGTGTACTTCCTCAAGCATAAGTTAGATGCTTTCACATATTTTTTTGCTTGGGTGCTGCAGGTTCATAACGAGGCTGGATGTCATGTTGGTTGCATGAGGAGTGATAGCGGTGGTCAGTTTATCTCCCATGAGTTTTCCGAGTTTCTACAGTAGCATGGCATCTCTTGCCAGCTCACCTCTACCAACTCCCCCTCTCAAAATTGTTGAGATATTGGCAATCGCACATGGCTTAGCCTTTTTGTATGGAGCAGTCTGGGCTCAAGATGCACAATCCCATATGCACAATGGTGGAAAGTGCAGCCTAGTCTATTCCTGTAAAGCATTGTACTTGTTCTCATTTTGAATGCAATGTCATGGTACTTTTGTACTTCCAGCAAAGTGTCTATGCCATTGTCAACACACAAGACTGTGTTTATGAGTCCAAGCTTCTATCTTGGAACCTAATTCACTTGTGTGACATTTGGTCTTGATGTCTGTTATCTCATGAATTTACTCTTCCTCTTTCATCCTCCATAGCCATGCTCTAGATCCGACATTTTTACAAAAATGGAGTTGTAGAGCGTAGGAACCGGATAGTCATGGAAATGGCATGCTCTATGCTATTTGCAGCAAAGCTCCTTGAGCGCTTTCGGGTTGAGGCTGTTAACACTGCGGTGTATATCCTCAATTGGTGCACGACTGCGGCTCTTTCTCAGAAATCCCCTATGAGGCATTCTTTGGCTTGCGGCATGTTATTTCCCACTTTAGAGTCATCGCGTGGCGTGCCTATACACTTGTGCACGCGCCTAATGATAATATAGAAAAGCTCACTCCCCGAGATGATCTTCTTATTTTTGTCGGATATTCCTTTGAAGCGAAAGCCTATCGTTTGTTCGATCCTCGAACAAATAAGGTGATCGTTTGGAGGGACGTCGTTTTTTGCGAGAGGGATACCATGTAGTCCTTTGTACCGGATTTTGATCCGATTCCTTCTTTCACATCATCAAAGATTGTGCCTGCTGCCAAGCTTGGTCTACTTCCCGCTCCTGATGTTCCTGCAGATTCTTCAGCTGCTAGACCCCCTCTGTGAGACCCGTTATCTCGTTGGTACTAGTAGACCATACGTGAAACCAACCTTTCTTCTTGAAATGGGTGGTGATAACCTAATTTAAGACTTAATTACAGCAATAAATGCACATAAAGTAAAATACACACTTTACCATAACATTCTTGGACAATAGACTCCCTGTTGGCCCCAAAATTGGCGCCCCTTGCAGTATTTCTTTAGCTTTCATTCAGTTGGAAGGAGTCCAACTTGAGATTCTTCAATCTCCTCCTGCTAACCAATTGCTCTTGCTGTCATAAATGACCATCAAGCCTTTTGGGTCATTTGCCCCTTCATTCACATAGGACTTCTTCTCCAATTTGACCCTTGGTTGGCCAAATGCTACCCCAAATCAATTCGGGATGGGCTAGCTCCTAAAATCCCTTGATAATCTTCAATTATCAGCTGCTGATTTCAGTCCCTTGAGCCTTCAATCTTTGGCACGGATCCCAAGGTGGTTGCTAAATCCTAATTTCTGCTGTAAATTAGGGTTTACTGCAGAAATTACATATCAGCCCACCAAAAATGGCTGAGATCTCCTCCGAATGGCTAAGAATTGCTAAGAATGGCTGAGCATAGGCTGAAGGAGATGAGAGAATGCTGTAGAGAGAGAAAATTCTGAGATTTGTCGTGAAGAACTGATCAAAATCAGCTACTGCCCTGCTGTACCAATCCCAAACGGATGCACCAACAACAATAGGAGCATCAGAGACTGTGATCTTCAGGAGAAAGTGCATCAATAGCAATTGCCAGCTTCCCAAGGTCAAGAATATGCAATCTCCATCACCAAAATGATCTCCAATGGCTGGGAAATGGCCCCAAAAGCTGGCAGGAACAATCCAATACCTCTTCCCAACAGCTCCAAAATGAAAAAACGAGATTTCCCTCTCCCTTCAGCCCTATTTAGCCTTTCCTCCACTTGTATGGGAAGTTTTGCCAAGTGGCAGCTTTCTTAATCCATTTTCAGCAATTTCGAGCCATTTAATTAATTTTCAGAATTAATTAATTCTGAAAATTAATTCAGCCCTTAATCCATGCCCAGAAAATTGACCTTGCCCATCCAAAAAATAATTGGCTGGGCCATTTGTAACCAAAAGTAGTCCCATGCATTAATTGACCCTTGGACAAGCATTAATCCATTAATTAATGCCTAGTCCTTGGTGTCACCACTGACACTTAATGGCCAATTAATGGTCGTAGGGGCAAATTGACACCAAAATTCACCTAGAATCTAACAATGTAACTTGTTACAACTTTTGCCTTTGGCATCCATCTTTTTCACAGGGTCCTTTGGCCTTCAACTATGAAAAAGTAGCTTGCAGCTCACATGTGCAACACATGTGCATCGTTTAGGTGCACATTGATTAATCCTTTAATCAAATGTCAATTAAACATAAGCAAAGCATAAAATTTTCACATCCTTGTGACGATGCAGGATTCGGGAATCTTACCACCGGATTCCACTCCAGAGGGACCTAGAAGATCTGCGTGGCTTGCTCCTCAGGCATGATTGCTCCTCAATCATCATTTGCATCGCTTTTTACAGTGGATTACATAGCACATTCTGAGTCGGTAGGAGACTCTTCAGCACCCTCAATGGCGAGTGGCCATGGAGAAGGAGCTAGAGAGTATTGACCGAAATGAGACTTGGACATTGGTTCGGGACAAAGTGGATTTTTAGGACCAAGCTAAAAGTTAATGGGACTTTAGACAAGTACAAGGCTCGCCTTGAAGTGCAAGGGCTTCGATAGAAGCATGGCATTGATTATGAAGAGACCTTTGCTCATACTATAAGGTTGACATCTTTTCGGTTGCTTCTCGCACTAGCCGCTCACCACGGTTAGCCGATACATGAGATGGATGTCAAGAGTGCCTTCTTGAATGGTTATCTCAAGGAGAAGTCTATGTGGAGCAGCCATCGGGTTTTCCTTTTGGAAACCCGCGGAATAGGGTATTCCACTCGCAGAAAGCTCTTTATGGGTTGAAGCAAGCGCCACGGTCTTGGTTCCATAGGATGGATGAGTTATTACAGACTCACAAATACCATTGTACCCCTTATGACCCGAACTTATATGTTCGATCTACTGCAGAGGGGGTGAGCTATATCCTGTTGTACGTTGATGACTTACTCATCACCAGCTCAGATTTTGCTGCCATTGCAGAAATTAAGGCAAAGCTTAGTGCTACCTTTGAGATGATAGACCTTGGTTTGTTGTCTTAATTCTTGGGGATGGAGGTAGTTCGATCTGGGGGCTGTATTTTTGTGTCACAGCAGAAGTACGCACTTGAGCTTGTGGAACAGTACACTATGGATCAAACATGGATAGTGGCCACGCCTCTTGATCCTACTGTCCACTTATTGAAGGGTACCCTAGGTCAGCCCTTCGATGCACACACCTATCGGTTTGTTGTTGGGAAGCTTCCTTGGTTGATTCATACTAGGCTAAATTTAGCTTACTCAGTACATACTCGGTCAGTATTTCACAGCACCTAGAATGTTACATTGGATTGCGTGTCTTCGTGTGTTGCGTTATTTACGGAGTGCTTATTCTTATGGCCTGACAAATGGTTTTGGTTTATGTTTGCAGGGTACACTGATTTTGATTGGGCAGGAGATCTTGACACGTGGCGTTCCCATGGCGGCTACCTCTTTACCTTGGGCACGGCTCCCATTTCCTGGTCTAGCAGTAAACAGGAGACATCCTACCCTGTCCTTCTGTGTGCAGAGATCCAGCAGCAGTCCAGACTATGTCGTTTGTGTTGTTACAGGTGCCACTCTTGTTATCTGCGCAGCTGTCCAGACACAAGGGTGATTGCAAATTCAATTGCAGGATACTATGAGATCTTTTATTCTAATCTAGGGGGGATGGTAGTTTTCCTCAGAAATTTACTATGTTGATGACATAGAACGTGCATTGATTACCTTTTTTGTGTTTTGGCTTACAAATCTGCATTGTAACTTACTACCTCTGTTTGCCTGGCTTCAAGTTGATGTTCCATATTACCATAGCTTACGTCTCCTCAATTGATGCGTAGCTGTCCAGACAGAAGGGTGATTGCAAATTCAATTGCAGCACACTATGAAACCTTTTATTCTTATTTAGGGGGCATGGTAGTTTTCATCAGAAATTTACCAAGTCGATGACATAGAACCTGCATTGATTACCTTTTTTGTGTTTTGACTTACAAATCTGCATTATAACTTACTACCTCTGTTTGCCTGGCTTCAAGTTGATGTTCCATATTACCATAGATTATGTCTCCTCAATTGATGCGCTATACATGTTGTCAGAGTTACTTCCTTCAGCAACAGTGTGACTGCTTTGTCTCACCCACCATACTTAAAGAATGCGTTGTTACTCTGTCAAATGTTCAAAGCAAATTAAAGCATCTAGTAGAAAGATACAGTTCTGTATGATTTCCATAAAATATGTCACAACTGCAACCTTTTTTCTTCACAGTTGGCGATCGCTGCTCTGCAATCTGCAAGTGAAGATTACAAAAGCATAGATTTTGATCGGTACAATTTACTTTAAATAGTATTCTTATAGATAGGAATTAGCTCCTTTTAACTATCAAAGTGAAATGTTGTGAGAGTGTCTGTCAGGTGTATGGTGAACTGATTTAGGGTAACAGTGTAGCAGATATTTGCAAAGAATTGCGGACCGACAGCGGAAGAAGAATGCACTTGCTGAGTTGCTCAACTGCATCAACACAATCAATAAGATGGTAGAACTGGCAGATTGGTTTGATACCAGACTTGGTTCATTGGATTTCTGGTGACTTGATTGTCTGACCTGGGTAAGCTAATATTGCCGACTACCCATTTGCCAGGTGAAGCAGCAAAGACCCTTTAATGAGGCTGATGTGAAACATATTGATCGAAAATTGAAATATTGCCGAAATCCACACCTTCAGGATGAGTAAGTGTTTCTGATATATTGAGTTTTATCATATTTGCCAACCAGTAAATATCTTCAAAGTATTCTCTGGGAAAAAATAATCTTCAGACCGTACGAAGCTGAATAATGGTACATCCACATACAGTGTAATTTTGATCATGTACTGCAGGACCAAAAAGAGGGAAAGAAAGACAAAGCATAAACCTAAGCGGCCATCCCAGGAAGTTGGTGGTGATTAGCATGATAAGCATTGCATAATGAGAAGTGCTTTTAAGGCAGTATAGAGGTCAACATGCTGGCATAAGTCACAGTAGCAGGTCTAGAAGTTCACAAAAAGCTGTGGGATCTAAATGGTTGGAGGTCTTTGCTATATAGTCAATCAAGCATCAAGTGTAAGAATACATTATATTTGCAGTATAAAAATTTTGAAAATCCACTGAGTTTGAACAGTAATATGTTCTACTTGTGGTACAAAATTTTGAAAATCTGCCAAGTTTGGAGATGAATGCATATGCATCAGGAAGCAGTTGATTAAAGTCTCAAATGTAAGTTTGCATTACACATTTTTCTTATGCTTTGCAAGCTAGTGTTTCCTCTTTTAGGGACTTGCCTCCACCATAGTGATCATTTCCATACTCTGTAGAATGTTGTGTAAGAGTTTCCAATATTTTCAAGTTGAATCCACCAAGGCTTTAAACTTGGATCATGCCTTTAAGGCAACTTGGGATTGTTTCAACCATGATAAAACTACTCTTAAACCTGATGTGAGAGAGAGAGAGAGAGAGAGAGAGAGAGAGAGAGAGAGAGAGAGTGTGTGTGTGTGTGAGAGAGATCGAAATATACCATTCCAAGTGTAAAATGTGATATTTAGTCCAACGTGATGTACAAATAATGTTGTTGAAGGGACAAAAGGAGTGGATTGAAGGAGCATTAAATGGCTAGCTATGTGATTAGACGAGGGCTACATTGTGTTAAGGATACAACCATGTGGACAATCGTATCTAACTCTTATCTAGTCGGGATTAGTGGGATCAGTGGGTATAGTATCATACATCCTTGATGAGATAATGTATGGATAGTGTATGGATTGGTATCTTAGTGCTACAAGGTGCTTGATGCTCCCAAAGGAAAACCCAAACAACAACAATACCACAACCCCAATACGGTGCCTGTTGACCAGAGCAATGATGTGCAAAGCCTTTGAATATGAACTTGGAATCAACCAAGGTGTTCTTGATCTGGGGACTCCACGACTAGTCCAAGGCGAAAGCTCCCTTTTGAATATAGTGTGGGATACCTCGCCCGAACTATAGGGTATCTACACTATTCAGAGGGAGGCTTTCCCTCTAAGTGGCTATTTGCATCTCATGGGTCATGTATACGTCTAAGCAGCTAGGTCTCTCAATGAAACCGTTTGTTTTGGTCCTTAGAAAGTGGTTCCCATAGTATGACATCTTCGAGGGGAGGGGCTCTTGGGGTGAAATCTATGTATGCTATATATGAAGTTGCTAGAGATCTTGTCTCATGACTAGGTTCCTTTCAATGTCAAAGGTGTGTGGAGGGAGAGTTAGGATCATATATTGAGGGAGATAGTGTATATCGATCCCATACAACATGAGCCATTGCTCTATGTATACCATGAAGTCCCATGTCTTGCCTCGCGGTAGGAGGTTTTGCTATGATAATTTCTTGTGGTGGATGGTTTTCTATGGATCATTTATGAGAGCATGATAATCTATGGTCTCTCAATCTATGTCCATAGGGATGTAGTGAAACTAGGTGTCTAGATAGGTGCTCCACATGCCATGGTTGGTGTGAAGAATGTATCAAACCATCACCTCCATGTGCAAGCGTCATGGAAATGCCTTCATGGCTAATGTTGTGTATTGTCAAGTGAGTTGGTCTTTGGATGCCTTTGACATGGTGAATCTCCTAGTGGATGTGGTTAATGTAGCCCCCTTGTAGTTGTATGAGTCTACTACCTCCACTTGTCCTATTCATAGTGTGAAGATGGATCCCTTTTGCTTTAGGGTTGATGTGTGGAAGTTCTGGATGTTAGTCTTCTCTAGATTAATGGTCAATCCCCTTTGTGTGCAAAATTTATGTAGAGCATGGAGATGTTGTAGACCCTCCTGTGACCTAGAGACCAGCATGATATCATTACAATAGTAGTTGCTAGGACCCTTGGTCACTTTGCCACTTATGTGATGTGGTCCTCTCTTTCATCGATGTGAAGTCCAACTAGTGTAGAGAAGAAGAGAGAGCTATACTTCATGACGATGTTGTTAGAGACTACAATTGAACATCCTCTAGACATCTAACTTAGCTTATCAATCTCTCCTATAGTACATTAGTGCCCAAAATCATATTTGATGGAATCCAAAGTTTGTAATATTCTTTCTCATGGGATTGTATCAAATGCTTTGTGAAAGTTCACAAAGTGGTAATTGTGTCTATTTTTCTTAGCGTCATTGGCTCGAGCATACCTCTCAAGGTAAATACATAATCTTTTGTAGAAAACTCATATTAAAATTTTCCACACAAATTCTTGCAACATGAAATATTCTTGGTAGAAAGAAGTTCATTTAGTCGCAAACTTGGGGCTGTTTCTACCATGATAAAACTATAAACATCTCTCCCTCAATCTCTCTCTCTCTCTCTCTCTCTCTCTCTCATTTGTGGCAACAAACCACCTCTACAATTGCAACAATAGTCCATAAAATCAAGCTTCATAGTAGTTTATCATTATTTCTCAACCCTTGCAAGAAGCTTTTCAATGTTGCTTTTTCTTATAGGGTTGGATTTTCTTCTTTTTATTTTAGAGATGTGCTTAGAGAGAGTTTTGATAGGTTTCTAATCTCCCTAACTAGCTCTCGCTAAAGTGCAAGGGTTGTCTTAATAGCAAGATGTACCCAAAGAGTTTTAGTAGTGTTGGCATCATCACTAAAATCAAATTGAGGGACGAGTTCAGGGGAGAAAGATTTGTATCAATGAGTTTGTAATTAATTGATGCAAATAATGTGGTTTTGAAAGACACACATGTCAAAGTACTTATGTAAGCTAGCAGGAGAGATGACTACAACATATAAGAAGATAAAAAATAAAATCAAGGACATATTAACCAAAGCGCAAGAGGAAGTACTCAAGGAAATTGAAGCAAGAAGACACATAAACAAGGTATGACATACACTTTCTTTTTAGTAGTTAATAAAGCTACATTGCAAAAGAAGATTGCATTATATGCACATTTAGGAGGCTTCCCTTGACAAATGACATGACAAACCATAGGAGGAACTAGATGATGTAGACTGCCAAGGATGTTCAGAGATATACATGCTAGAGACCAAACCAAGGTTAACTTTGAACGAAAAAGGGTTTAAGAGGATGAGATAATGGAAAACCATGAAGCAAATTTTCACTTTAGAAACATGCATATAAAATCAAAATACCAAAGTAATCAAATTCTTTCAAGGGATCCAAAATATGGATCGTAGATAAACTTACACTAGTGTGGAGTCCAAAGCATGATCATGTGAAATTGTGAAGATAAAAGTTAGCTAGAAAGAAGGCAAATGAGCACTTTATCAAGGTGGCAAAGCTATCACAGAGAAGTTCAAAAAGCCAAGGTATTAAGTTACTTTGGGTCACAATGAATGTAGTGGCATTTATAACTTCAGCAATTTTTGTTTGTTTGTTTTGTTTTTTGGTCCCAATGGCATAATATGGTGGGTTTTTTAAAAATGTCAATGGCATCATGAGGTGCATTGTAATTAAAACCTTATTGTATGTCTATTTGTGTTATATCTACCTTTGAGCAATCTACAAGGACATTAATAGAACTTTGTTTCCATGTATCTTTGCGTTTTGTGTGTATGTGTTCCTTGCTTTAAAGTCCTATCCATCATAGGTATTCAAGGTTCTCTAACCATGGTTCTTTGTTATCTTCAAGAATGGGCATTTTGTTCTGAGCACATGAGATATGTTTAATACAATGTATGTTTGTAATATTTTTCAATTGATGGACCCAAAAACTCTAGCGGTATGATAGCACATTACTTTCTTTACATTTCTATATAACATAATATTGAGATTATTTGATTGATACATCTCAACCAAAAAGATTTGAGGTGATTTTACATAGGATCCATTATGTGATGCTAAAGCTAGAAGTATGTTTTGATAGTCTCTCTCTTAGTAAAAAATGTATTCCAATTTGGTTCAAGTTTGACTCTTCCTAGGAAAAAGAGGCTCCCTCACATGTACATTTTTAAACAATAGTAATTAAACCTATTTAGGTGAGGTTGGTTACACCACCCTATCTATCCATTAGTTTGTGCACAATGTGTAGTTTAGTGTGTAAGGATTAAAAACCCTTCATTTCATTATCAAAGTAAATTTTGTATTTTGTCAAAGCTTTGGATTATATAAAAAAGGACAAGGGCCCAATCGTTGCTTGGTAGCTTGGTGGCTCAATTTTTGAATTGCATGTATTAAATAGTGATGTTGTTGGAGTTGGTTTGTCTTTTTAGATGGGAAGTAGGTCTTGCTCTATCCAATTTTCGGTGCACATAAATTGTAGAGCATCAATTGCAAAATATGTGGTCCCAAGGCATTACATATGCAAAATATCTCAACCACAAACCTACCATACTAACCAATCAATATACAGTCCTCATTTCTTCTTTGCCATATCAAGGGTGCAACTCTTGTAGGCAAAATTTTGGACATGTTGCTTGTGAGTTTAAAGTCATAGTCATTCATGGGACTTATATAGTTTCTAGATGCATGTTATACATGAAAATTGATAGGAAAATGATTGGAAAGTTTTATCAACTAAATTTGGTCTTGTAAAACCTCACAAGGTTTACAAATGTGTGCATCTAGTTATGATACTTCTCCCTTGTTCAAGTTTAGTTTTGTTATTTCTGGGGAGGACGAATGAAAAATAAGGGATAATACTAAGATGATAGTTCCTTTCAACTTCTTTGAGGCGTTGGTTGTTGATGGCCTTCATGACATCAATGTATGAGTGGATACAAAGGGACATGTCACCAAAGCATAAAAGTGTAGGGATCTCTTCATGCAGTTAGATGAGGAGATGATTGACATCTATGGAGTAACTCATTACAATAGGCGACATGTCTCAATGTTCAAGTCTATTGCATATCTTGTAGTATGATTATTGTGCTTATTATGATCCAAGGATCTCTATAGTCAATTGATACCATCTTGTCTTTGTTCTCCCATACAACCAAGAGGTGTATATGAGGAGCAATATGAAGCTCTACTGAGAAGTTTATATGAGTAGACCATAGACGAAGCTCACAAGAATGAATGTGTCCAAAGAATGAGTAGTCTCCTACTCGATGGTTGTTGTTATTCAACACTTGCTTTTGAATTGCATGCTCCCCCTAGGGGGTGTGTTTACATTTCATGAGTGAAGATACATGTGATTGTGCAAATGGGAGATGGATCTAATGCACGGCAAACTAGAGTTGTCTCACTTTGAGGATCCAATAGGTGAAAATGTGGAGTGTGCTACGATAATTCCAAGTGGTTAAGTTTATTAAGTACGCTTAAGGCTTTTTGCCCTTGATGTCACTTGGATAGCACATAGGATAGCGTTTTGGCCTCACCTAGTACTATTCCTCACTAAAAGGTTTAAGAGAGGGAGTGAGAAATTTGTACATTTTCATAGGTAGCAACTTGAAGATGAGAATGATAGGTCCATCAAGTTTCAAGCAACTTAGGACCTCAAAATTCTTAAGCATAAAATGGAGAACATTGATGCCTTCTTTATGGTTTGGCAACTACTAATTTGGCACGTGTTGGGTAGCAAATATAAAAAATAAATGAACTTTACTTATTTGTGGAAGATACCATCGAGGAGGTGATGGATACTTATATTTTGTTGTTTTTGCCTTTATTGTTGTAATTGTTATTCTTTGATTGGCTATTGTGGCTAGTATTATTCCCAATCCTCTTCAGGTAGCATCAATTGTGTTGGGGCATGGTAGTAAGGGCCTTGATCTTCTCAGACTTCCATAGCTATTGCTTCTTTGGACACTCTCAACAATAGGTGTGGATGGTTGGTCTTCAAGGCAAGGAAATGAAAATCATACCCCATCAAGGTCCTCATCTAAGGATCCTACCTCCTTGAGCATGTGGATAAGGTCAATAGTCTAATATTCTTAATATGCATAGAAAGTAATTACATTACTTACTTAGAAAATATCTTAGAAATGTTAAAAAACAATAGTAAAAACAAACTTAACACTAGCCACCTATACCTAGAAGGCATATTGTATAGAGACATTTGAAAGGTAAATAGGGCTAGGAATTATGCAAAAAGATATGTTAATGTATAGTCTTGCATGGCTAGAAAACAAATGCTCAACAAAATCTATTCACATATAACTACCCTAAGTTTTTTAAATAAATGAAACACAAGAGCTTATATATTAAATCAAATTTATCTAAAATGTAAAGTGTAGTTGGGAATTTGTTTTAAATTTGTTATCATAATTGTTTCATTTGATAATTTATTAAGAGAAATATAATTCTTTTTTAGAAGAAACAATGCTAAATTAATATGATAAACCTTGAGTGTGGATATTTACCTCTCCCATCTATAATTGGATGCTGAATAAAAGTACAAAGTCAAAGATATTAGTATTTTCTAAAAGATATTTTTTTACTTACTTGTATGCATCATCGGCCTAAGGAAGCAAACATGTAACCCAAATTAATGAAGAGTGTCATTCATTCACAAGAACATTGTAATGTGCCTCTCAAATGGTCCCTTGATGACACAATTTAGTAGTCCATAAAGAGATCATTCTAAGCAATGCTATCCAAAACTCCCTCAATGTTGCAGATCTTGCTACCTAGGATCTCTCCTCTACCTCACAGGGGAAGGTTATCTAGTTCCCACAATGATTTATCTGAATTTAAGGCCACTAAAACAATACTATGGTCACCTAATTGTTTACCTCAATTACATACAATCGATTACACAGCTTATTCCAAATAGAAGCAAACCTTTGTCGCACTTGGTTCAAAGAGAGTGAGAAACAAGGGGAAGCCAATGCATCAACCCCTCTTCCCATGAGGTAAAGTCTCACCCCAACCCCTTGAAATGACAAAAGGTTGGACTCCAAATTTTTACCCTAGCACGGTCATGTGTCAGCTCTTTTTAGCCTATTGATTGAATGTTTGTGGGTAACCTCTTGGATTAACGGGACCACCCTACCATAGTATTATGGGTTTGTCGGGAACCCACTTTCCCACTTTCCTTTTGGAATAAAGATCTTAGTTACCTGACTTAGCACGATTAATGTAACATTAAAAAATAGCATCCTTAATTAATAGCACAAGGTGCATTCACTAATCTAAGCATCGACACAAATACAAGTTGAAAACAATATTTCAATAGAAAAAAGTTCTTTATTCCACTTGAGCAATATAGCTTTATTTACATAAATATATCTATTCAAGATAGGACCCACCTAAATGCATTTCCACCAAATTCCTTCCCTTAGCTAGTGTTAAGGTCTTAGGGGAAGCCATCTCGACTTGTAGGGGTTAAACTGGACTAGGATGCACAAGGGATTCACAGCTAGAGCCCAACCTAGCACCATTTCCATCTCCTAGCTAACTACACACCCTATAGAGAGACCTCTCACTCTATTGGCAATAAAGGGCCATCGTGCTCGTACCTGCCCATTAGGGCACTATACTATCACACACACACACACACACACACACACACACACACACACACGCACGCACGCACGCACGCACGCACGCACGCACGCACACGCACGCACGCACGCACAAAACTTAGCAGTACAATCTTTGTACCCACATATATTGTGTCATTCTATGGTTCCCGCACTTCAAACTAGTATCAGAGCTTGGCATTCCAGAGCAAGAGCTTGAGCAGGCAATGCATTTGTGTCTCTTGAGAAAGAGATTGCATTCAGTTCACAACAGGGCAGTCATTGCTCTTTGCTTCTAGGGAAGCATTGGTCACACCATTGCATTTGAGCTTCAATCGTCGAGAGTTTGTTTGGGTTCTTAAGGACCCTCCTCACCTTCCTTACCATCAAGAGTATCCCCCAGCCCTTCCCAAACCTACATGCACAACCACGTGGACAACAATAGATAAGCTCATAGTAGACATTTGGTTTCTATCAGGTTCCTTACTCCATTTGGGATTCATTGGTAGCTCATTTGAGCATTTCAATGCTTGGTTTTATGCTTGTGCATTGGAATTTCTTCTAGCATTGACATTTGGACTATTTTGCTTTAGTTCTGGACTATTATGATAGTCCATAGATAGTGTAAAACAGGGCAACAACATTAACATTTGATGTTATGCTTGTTGGCATTGGTATTTGATGTCTACTAGTTGTCGATTGATGCCTAAATGCTAAGAGATGCTATACCTATGTTATGGAATTGATTTGGAGATAATTTTACCTCTAAAATAGCTTCATTTGATAGTGAATCCCAATTGATGTATATAGTAGTAAGTCTGTGATTGACAGGTCGTCTCTGAGAAGTGACCCGCTTCATTATTTGAGCTCAATATGCTTCCCAAGATGCTTGAATGGTCATTTATTGGTGCTACTACATTTGGAGATGATATACCTTGGGTCTAAGATGCATTTTCCTTGGTTTTTTTACTGCTATTTATAGTAGGGTGGTTAAATGTGCTTGACAGAGGTTTTTGGTATGCCGATTGCATTTGGGTCATCTCTTGGGTACTAGTGAAACAATGTACATGCATACCATGAATGCTAATCACTTGGAAGTGATTTCAAAGATGTTTTATGCTTGATTTGGAGCTCAGGAAAGGTTGTCTTGGTTATAAGAAATCGTAGACATCAGATGTTATACCTGCAAGTGATTTTGATAGGGATTGTCTGCTTCCAATGAAGCTCATTTGTGTAGACATATTGCTGGAGCCCCAAGAGGAACACCAAGGAATAGGGAATTCTCTTGCAAGAAAATCTATCTTATAACATCAACAAGATTTTTAATTAGGTTTTATATGATCACAATGAAGAAAAGAACACCAGGCACAATAAATCTTCATGCAGCATCATGTAGATCTCCCACGGATTTGATAGAATCAACCATATTCTTCAATATCTTCACAAAATCCATCAATAGAACAAAGAAAGAAAAGGAATACACCATCTTTGAATGGAAATACATCACATAGTATTCATCTTCAATGTCTTCATAGTCTTCTCTCTCAATCTCTCATATACAATCACTCTGTTTTGATAGGATTGGCTATCTCTGACTCTCTCTCTCTCTCTCTCTCTCTCTCTCTCTCCATCAATAGTACATCATATCCTCACTACAATCTCTCATAATAAGTCTCAATAATCCTTCTTAGGTCGTGGATACCCCTCCCAAGAGGTATGTCTGATATGAAGAGGCACCAGAGCCACTACAGTGTCCTTTCATAGCTCACCACTGTCACTTCACTCCAGTCTTTACTTGAGTCTTCAACAGCTACTTCTTTGACTTCTTTTAGCTCTTTTGCACTTGTATTCACCTCTTTCCAAGGCTAGAAAACTTTCCCAAGCTACACTCTCATCCAACAAAACACATACAGAAGCATACAGAAGGTCTATAGAGGCTCACCAGAAGCTCATCAGAGAGTTATAGAAGGTCAACAAAAAGCATCAGAACCACATAACTCATACCAAAACCATTCCAAACCATCAAAAATCACTCAATAAGCTTTTAAAAAATCTCAAACCCTTTTAATCAATACTCCATCCTCCTTACAAAGAGAAAATAGAACAAAACAGAATAAAACAGAAGCTCATCAGAACCAATCAGGACCAATCAGAACATCATCAGAACTTCACATCTCTACTAATAAACATCATGAGCTTAATAAAACCATTCCAACCTATCCAAAACACTCTGAAACGACTTCCAAACCAATCAATCATATCATAAAATCAACCATTCAGCTCTCAAAAACAACAAAAATCAGCCAAAAAACAGGTCATTTCAACACTCAACATGTCTCCACACTTAATAAGGAAGCGTCCTCGCGACCCAGGAAAAAGGGAATACAAGTTCATTCAAAAGCTCAACTTTGATCTTCAATAAATCTTCAAAAACAGTCCATCCAACCACGACCCCAACTTATAACTTGTATCTGATATAAAAAATACAACGAAAGGAAAACCCTTTATACATTAACACTTATGATCAAACTGGAAATCACAACAAACTTGTAAAGGATATAAGAGATTTCTTCTTCTTCTGCATCAGCATCTTCAACTATTCAACCAGCAACACCATCACCACAATTCTCCAAAAATGTAGCTTGCACGAAAGCCAATCGAATAGGCAACCACCACGATCTTATTATATAAATTAACCCACAACACAAACACTACACACAACACAACCATCTGAATGACTCCTCCAAAAAGAGAGATTTATCATTAAAAATCATCCACCATACATGGCAAAGGTATCAATGAAGATGATCTGTCTTGAAAGATTGGTGATGATTTCGAAAACGATCCATGGATAAGGATTCATCTACAAATGTCTTGGGAGGATTCTGAAAAAACTGAAGGTTGCACATCCTTTCCAATAAGACAAGGTATCTAGGTAAACAGAGGGCATGAAAGTACAATACATCCAATTGCTGGGAATCAATGCTCACATTGACATTCATGCACAACTTTGGAATAGGCTTTGAATCATTATGAGAATGCCTATGCATATACACCAGGTACTAAGTAAAATGAGCAGTTAAGCACACAGAAGGATCTATAGACTGAGAATACTGCTGAGCAAAATGCAGATAATTCTGATAAGCCTGACTAGCACTTATCCAGTCTCCTGGGATCAATGGCCAATTGATTTGAGGTCCAGTAAGGGAATCATTTGAACTCTAGCCTCTTCTTCGAAGAATCTTTTGATCAAAACCTGGATACCCACTAACCAACTGAGGAGGATTAGGAATAGAAGTGTTAGGAGATGGAAGAGGGACTAATGAAAGAGGATGAAGCAATGGATAGGCAAAATCATAAAAGGAAGAATGGATTAAAGATGGATTGGCTGAAAATTGAGGAGATTTTGTTAAGAAAGGTGTTAAAAGATAAGCAAGAAAAGTTGATAGAATATCAGGGGATGGGAAAGGACAAGGATCAGGAGGTAGAAAAACTCGATCTTCAATAAAAGAACAATGGGTAAAGATAGGAATTTGAGGAGATCCTTGAGGTTGGAAAAGAAGGGGTAAAATGACTTTTGGGTTAGATTGAAAAAGGGAAATATAAGCATTATACCTATGAGCCATTTGTTGATAATGAGTTAAGCATGGTAAGGATGGACCTAAAGATGATCTACGATGATAGGCTTCAAAGAAAGAAGTATCAAATGGGGGTTGGTTGGAGAGATAGGCTAAAAGATCCACCCTCAGTTGGTTAGTGTTCTGGGCATGAGCTGAAGCTTTGACCTGTCAGTGATTCAAAATGATAGAATCAACCATAGTGTGCCATGAAAACTCAGGACACTCAGCCACCTTTGAAAAATATCCCTGGAACATCTCATCAATCCTCAACTCCAAATGTCGAACATACAAAGAAGCTTGCAATACCACATCGCTGACATACCAAGCCAGATCTTCCTCATCTGGAATCAGTAAATCACCCCTCAATACATGTAGGACAGAAGCATCGTATCTGGAGCGACAGAATCTTCAAAAACCATCCTCACGACTTCTATCAGCAAATCTAATGACCAGGCTCCACTCCATCCATCCTCTGGAATAGGTAAATCCATCGTGGAAAGCTTTATATAGAAGGCCAACTTCTGTTGTTGATAATGGACAAAAAAGGAATGATTTGGTGGAACATATTCTTGATACTGCTCAAAAGAAGACCATAGCAAATCCATACGAGATTGCAATCTTTCCAACTTGGCCTGAAATAAGGGACATAAAGTAGCATGTCTTTGAAGAGCTGCCAAGTCTGCACGGGATAAAAGAGAAACTGGTTGCACGGGACTTTGTGTATTACACCGAGACTGAGCCAACTGATCTTGGAGTTGCTGGATTTGAGCATTGCTCTGGTCTAAGATAGCTGTGGTGGATTTCAACTTCTCTGCTTGGGCAGCTATCACCTTCGTCATCTCTTGACTCTCCTTCTATAACTTATCCCTCTCCTCTATTACAACAACCATGTGAGACCTAGCTTCTACCAACTCAGCTTTCAACTTAGAGATTTCAGCTTTTTGAGTATCTACGAGCTTAGTCTGCTGCTCCATTTGCGTACAAAGGTAAGATAATTTCTCCTGAGCAGAGGCTAACTCAGTAGTGGTCTTATTCAGTTCCTCCTTAGACTGCTGAACTTCATCATAAAATGAAGAATATAATTGCTGGATACAAGCAGTCATCGAAAGTTCAATAGAACTTTGGATATTCTTGCACAGGAACGGAATAGCATCTTCTGTACCAGGCGGTGAACAGAAGGAATAGTAAGTTCGAGCATCCCATCTCTATGGGCTCTGAAAAGATTTGGCGTTTGAAGGAATGCAAGCAAGCTGCTGCAAGACTGGGTAGAAATTGGCACTGGAACTAGAGGAATAGGCATTGAATCAGCCACCCTCGTAAGGCGTTTTCTCTGAATGACAAGGGGAGGAGGAGAATCATCATCCTCAATTATCACTTCATCATCTTCATTATGAGGCAGAGGAGGAACTTCTGGAGGATCAACTGGAGGTAAAGGAACTTCCTTTGTAGGGGCAGCATGTAGCAAGAAAACATAGAGGAAGGACCCAAATGTAACATTAGTCACATTGCCTCGAGTAGCTATAATAAAATGGTGATCCATCTTGGAGAGGAGGTAGGTACTCCAATCAATAGTTATGCCTTTCAAAATCATTCGGGAAGCTATAAACAACTCCTTGGAAAGATAATGAGATGGGGATTTTGCAGGCATGAACCTGTCCTGAAGGAATTGGCATATCTGTTTCCATAAGGGATTGGAAATCATGGAAATACCCACTCCTGACATGGTAATGACCTTCTTCGGATCAAGAACATCTTGATTCTGCTTCTGCAACAGCTTCAAAATATCATCATTGGTAAACAATTGTCTGGCAGCAGGGACAGATTCCCCACGATATAGCAGACCAAGAGCCTTGCCTAGACTCTTCGGTGTCAGAAGAACAGTAGTGCTATGAACTGGACCAGACCTCTTACTATAAGAGGTTAAAAACTCGTCACAAATGGAAGGATCATCTGGAACCAGTGGGAAAGAAAGGCTCACGAACTTGGACAAGCCCGCTTTAGCGACAACGTCTAAATCCAGTAACAAAGAATAATCATGGACAACCAAAGGAACATACTGAATCGGGGGAGAAGTACGAGAGAGCGCCATTCAAATGGTTACACACACACCACAAACACAGACAAACCAAGAGAATGCCTGCAAAGCAACAGACAAAAACCGAGGATAAGATATCAACCAAGGTGGTAAAACGTGACTCGATCAACTATCCCCAAGCAAACCACAGCCTAGAAAAAATTAGACATGACCTCTAGACTTATGCGACCGAAAGCTTCATGCTATGCAACATGCAAACACCCAAATCCCCGTATCAAGCAATAAAGAAAAAAAACTACACATCGTACCCTTAACCGTAACAAAGAAATTGAACCAAAACATAACAACAACCCACACATATCAAGACCACAACTTTGATAATCAGGTTTGACCATGGAGACAACTCCGAAGACTTCGCGTACCCATCCCACGAAACGAGTTCATTAAAAAGGGAAAATAAGTGCAGTGAGGGGGAATTAATTTAATGAAGGGTTCATTTTAATAAATTATTAAGAAATGGATGAATTTTTATTAAGTGATAAACCTTATCAAGAAAATGGCAGTTTCTTCTTAAAAATTTAATTACAAATTATTAGGTTGAAGCGGTGCATTAATTCGAATCCCGAACTTCGATACCCAGACTGGGTCTCTAAATGCAAATTCATTTATTAAAAATTAAGGTGATGTGGAGCGTTTTTTTGCGAGCGCGTGCTCTTGTGACGGCTGGTTCATTTTAATTAAAAATATTAAAGTGCATCTTAGTTGCACTTAGCGCATGTTAAGTGAACGGCGGGTTGATTTTTATTATAAAATGGTGTGTTTGGTGCGAGCGTGCGTGCCATGGTGGTGTTTAGGGTTCATGTTAAAAATTAACCGTGAATTTTGGGGTAGCGAAAAAAATAAAAATATAAAAGGAAAAAATACCTGGAAGTGGGTGTATGTGAATGCAATGAATGCGCACTTCTCAATCCCAAATGGAGGTCAGCAATCCAAAAAGAACCAAGGTATCTGGATTTTTCTAGAAGTTTCAATATTTGTTTTGAATTAAAGAGAATTTTTCATGAATTTAGCATTTAATGAAATATTTGTACAGCTTAGAAAATATTCCAAAAATAAGTAAAAAAGTTAATAGATTTTTTAGGAATTTTTAACAATTAAATTGGAAATTTTTATCATTTTTAATGAATTTTTTAATTTTATGGATATTTTTAAAAGAATATTTAATTTTAAAGTGGTCTGACTTTTTTTTCCTGAAATTTTCAGTTCAGAAAAATAATGCAATTTATTGTAGAAATATTGGAAAATTTTCAAGATTTTTATGTAATTTTTTTAAATTTTAAGTGTTTTTAATGATTTTTTTAAAATTTTTTCAATGTATTTTTAAGGTTTTCGGGTATTGGAATTAAAAATTTGGGAATATGCCCAGGAATAGACTGCGTGTCAGCTGCGTGTGAACAACCGGCTGCACACCACCTCACGGACCAGCTAACGTGCGTCCCCGCGCGTGAACATCCGTGAACGGACTCCTGCACCCACACACGAACAACCACACGAATAGCCACGTGTGCACACACACCTTTGCGGGGGATAGTGGACTGAGAATGGTGGCTGCGGGTTTCTGTGTGGTTTGGTGGGTTACTGCGGGGTGTCGTTCGGTGGTTTCCGCGGGTGGGACTGGGGGCTTATGGGGGGCTTTCTGCGGTTGGGTTTCTACGGGTGTTTGAGGGGAGAACAGGGGCTTGGAGGGGGGTGGGGTGTGGGTTGTGTGGCTGTGGGGGGGAAGGGGGCTTGCAGGGGGGTAGGGGGGTTTGGTGTGCTTGGGGGGGGAAGGGGGGCTTGTGTGGGGGTAGGGGGGTTTGGTGTGCTTGGGGAGGGGGGGGAAGGGGGGCTTGTGTGGGGGCAGGGGGGTTTGGTGTGCTTGGGGGGGCGAAACGGGGGCTTGCAGGGGGGTAGGGGGGTTTGGTGTGCTTTTGGGGGGGGGGGGGGGAAAGGGGGGCTTGTAGGGAGGTGTTGTGGTGGGCACGTGGGGGAGCAAGGGTGGGCAGGAGGCCCAACGAAGGCGGATGGCGGCAGGCCAGAGAGACACGGGGCGGCACGAGGGCGAAGACGGCGGGTAGGCGGCGAAACGCCAGGCGAGGGCAGGGTGGCCAGCAATGCCAACGGGAGGGTGCTAGGCAGGCTCAGGCGGGGCGGCCACAGGGCGTGATAGGGCCAGCGTGGTGGGGAGGAGGCGCTCAGCGGCCGTCGGCGGGACAGGGAGGGCGCGTGGCATCGTCGACATCGGACAGAGGGACAGGGTGAAGGCGTCAGGGCACTGTGGGGAAACACCAGGTGAGGGCGGGAGTCCAGGAGGCCATGGGGCGTGACATCGGCGGCGGGGCGCGCGTCAGGCGGCAGGGCACGGATAGGCGGGCCTGTGGGGGGCAATGGTAGAGGGGCCGAGGATGGGGTAGGGCGCCGTGGAGGAGAGGAGGGAGGAGAGAAGGAAGAGGGAGGTGGAGATAAGGAGGAGGGAGGTGTAGATGAGGGAGTGGGAAGGAGAGGGAGATGGAGATGGAGATGAGGGGGGAGAAGGCACGCAAGGGGAGGGAGATGGAGGCGGTTGGGGGAAGGAGCCGGGGAGAGAGAAAGGTGGGGGTGGAGGGGGATGAAAGGGTGTGGGGGGTGCCCATGGGGTGTGGCTGGGGGCCATGGATGGGGGGGGGGGGGGGGGGGGGTGGAGAAGGGTGCCCATGGGGGAAGGGTACCTGCCATAAAGAAAGGCGTGCCCCTGTCCCGCGAGCATGTGCGGGGTAGGGTAAAAAAATTTGCCGTGACAGCAGCTGAATGGCGTCGGGATGTCGGTACGGGGCATGCGGACACGACCGAGGCGCGTGGAGACGCGGGAAATTGAAAACCGGCGCGTTCACGCGCAAGACAAGTTGCACAAATAAACGTAAAAATAAAGAAAAATTAATATCTCCCAATTCGGGCATCAAAACGAAATGTCATAAAGACAAAAAGTGGGCAGGACGGCAGGGGGAACACAGGGAAAATGTGTAACGGGGGTTCCGAGGGAAAGACAGGGCGTTCATATGCAAAAAACGCAAAAAACAGGTCCAAAAAAGCAAATGAAAATTAATATCGAAAGATCCGTGCATCGGAACGAGGTGCAAGGAAAAAGGAAAAATGTGTAGAAAGATGTGCCTGAAAATCCTATCACGTCAAAACATAGTTTCGACTGAGATAAGACGCGTTCACATGGGAAAAACCCAAAAAACAGACCCGAAAATGGGATCGAAAATTAATATTGGATGAATCGCTTGCCGGAATGACATGCTGTAAAAAGGAAAAATGTCCCCAAGAAGGGGGGTATAGGGATTGGCATGTTAGAACACAGTTCCGGCGGAAGTATGAGGGTTTCACATGCGAAAAACACCAAAAATACATCCGAAAACACACTAAAAAAGTAATAATTAAAAATCAAGAAGGCGAAAGAGGGTGGAGGAAAAAGGAAAAAGGTGGGGGAAAGGCGCGGGGGACACAAGTGTCAAATCAAACTAGAATTCCGACGCAAACAGGGTAGGTTCACATGGAAAAATGTCAAAAAGACGCACGAAAAAGTTGTAAAAAACCGCAAAAAAAAAAAGGACAAACTGTGTATCAGAATGACACGGAGCAAAAAGAAAAAATATCAGGGAGAAAGTGGTTGTCAGGGCTATGACGTCAGATCACGGTTCCGAAGCAAGCAAAGCGCGTTCACATGGAAAACATGCTAATGTGCGCAAAATGCTTCAAAAATTAATAACTCGAAAACCGTGCATCGGAATAGGGGTAGGTAAAAAGGAAAAATGGTCAGTTCAAAGGGAGGAACATGTTTGTAAAGCTAGATTGGAAGTCCGTTGAACGTAGGGTGCGTTCACATAAAAACACAACAAAATAAGGGAAAAAGAGAAATGGAGGAGGAACAGCCCCAAGGGAGGGGTGACAGTGGACAGGTGGGTGGGAAGGGACCCCATCAGGGTTAAAGCAAGGCATGACATAGAGGCATTAGCAGTTGGAGGCATATGCAGAAGGGTATGCAATGTAGACGCGCAGGGACGCGTCCCTACACTTAAAACCTTAACGGATAGGGTGAACCGAGCAACAGGGACCTAGGACCACATAACAAACCATCCACTAATGTCCCCACACTTAAAACATGATCGTCACTAAGAAGCAGAAGGTGTAGAGTTAGAAAAACTTGGCCCATGTTGTTGAGAATCAAGGTTGATTGTCCATGGCACTTCCACTATCGCTGTCGGCTGCAGGAGGTACCAAGGCATCTTCATAGCATATGTCCTTCATGGCAGGGACCACGCGGTAGCACCCAGGAAGGTAGCTGGTTGAAGGAATTGCAAGAAATTCGCCGATGATGAGGAATGTTGCACTCAACTCACAATCACTCAAATGGGATGAAAGAACTGTCACTTGCCCCATGACTAATATCACTCGAGGAATAATGATTGAAACCCATATCTCGTACCCGGTTTAAAAATCGACAAGGGAGATGGTGCAAAGGGAGTATGCCAGGGTGCACAATTGATGGTGCATTAGTGCGTCTAACTCGTCTGGCATAAGTGCAAGGAGGAAGGCAAGGGAGCCTTACAGTGTAGTGTACAGAACAGGGTGGCTTGTCTTGTGATGACGGTAGAGACCCATCCCGTGGATGCATAGGGAAACGGGAACATACCTGACTCCAAGTGTTATAACATCCCTCAATCTCACCTCTCGGTAATTGATTGAAGAAACTCCAGCCACACTCAGCCCACCCTCTATCTCACGCTCTGCTGATAGATACAAGAGGGCAGCCCGTTTGTGAAACCCATTAATGTTATCCTCACGGTTACTTGTGCACAGATTGTATGCCTTGTGCACATTTGATGGTGCAACTGTGCATCCCACTCCGTGCCGGCATACGGTGCGAGAAGAAAGGCCAGGGAGCCTTATAGTGCAGTACACAAAAACAAATTGTGCTTTGTGCATTGAGAGGCCCATCTCGTGCGTGCAACACTTCATTCACACTTCTCACCTCTCATTTGATTTGAAGGGAAAAGACTGGTCTCTCGCCCCACCCTCTGTCTCACACTTTGATAGATACAGAGGGCAACCATACTCACTTTCCCATCCGATTAGGATGAAAGCTCACATCACTCGATTGTTTGTCGATGAAGATCACGTCATCAGTTGTTGAAGATGTCAAGATTGTGGGAGAGAAGGAAGGAGTCTCACTTGAAGCTTTCTTGCTTGCACAATGGGGGAATACACACAAGGGTGGAGGCTGAAAACAGTTTTCCTCTTCTTAGTTGTGTAAGCCAAAAGAACTCAAGTACAAAGAAATAGAAGAACCCTATATATGGGTCTCAAACCAAACTCAATCAACTAAGGTAGCATACTAACTGAGCCACGAACTAGAGTAGATAAGGATAGCTATCATGTAGCTATTATTCATGGGCGATGTACCAACCGCATCTGCAACAACTGACAAGTCGGTGACATAAATACACAACGGTCACCTTGGCGTATCACGAGTGGAGCTCGATATCTCAACAGAAGAGGCATACCCAGGGAGGCAGCCATCAAATCTGGTACTTCAATTGGTTGTAGAAAAGATCGTCTGCGAAAGGGGGCAGACAGACTGATGAAGTTACAGAGACAGCGCACCAAGGGAGGTAGCTTCAAATTTCTTCTAGACCATTTTCTGCTGGTGAGTCAGTTATCTTGAACTGTGGGGTGTTACCACCTTTTCCATAGCCAGCTTCCCGCCCAAGGGTGTTAAACACCTTTTCTGGGAACGAGGCCTGCTATGACAAGGAATTGCTTCCTTTTCTCCCATAACAGTTTTTTTTCTGTTTTCCTGTTCTCTTTGCCTTTTTTTCTTTCTTGTTTTTTTTTCTTGTTTTTTAAAAATTATTTTTTTCTCCTACTCCCGAGGGTGTTTCCACCTTTTCTCAAAGAATAGGTCGGCATGACAGGGACCGAAGTCATTTTCTCCCATGACCGATATGTATATTTTTTTCATTTTTTTTTCTTTGAATTAAGCAAGGGAATGGTGGAAATACCATTTGTCGAAACCCACCTCGCCACTGTCGCTGGTGGAAAATAGAGGATAAGAGATCAAGGCTGGAAGGTGGGACTGAGGGGATAGAGGGTTGCGTCCATCTCATCAGGAGTGGCTGAAGAACGGCTATCAGAAGTAGCATCATAAGAGTGATAGTGCCATGCCAACAAGGGAAAGGATCAGGTGACCGTGATTGTCAAGATCCCCAAGGAGGAAAGTACTTCTTCAGGCGATATCCATTGATCAGGAAGGGATCATCAGAGGCATAAACGGTCTGCACTTGGACAGAGCCATTAGGATTGACAGCAAGTACCTTATATGGACCCATCCAATGCTGTTGAAGCTTGCCAGGAAACTTGCCAAATCGTGAATCATAGGCTAGGACCAAATCACCTTCTTTGAACTCCTTGTGCTTGATAAAGCTGTCATGGTAAGCCTTGCGTCGAGCTTGCATGGCTTCCATACACTGTAGAGCCATCCTGCGAGTTTCATCCAAACATTCCAGGTGCAAGAGATGGCGTTGCAGTGAATCATCGTCCCCCAAACGCACTTTGATAGCCACTTGCAAAGAGGGCAATTCCAGTTCAACAGGAAAAATAGCTTCTGTACCATACACGAGCTGAAAGGGTGTCTGTTCTGTTACTGCTTTATGGGAGGTTCCGTACGCCCAGAGGGCCTCTATAAGTCGATCGTCCCAATCACGACAATGTGCAGCAATTGTTCGTGTCAGAATCGAGCAGAGGATGCGATTGGTGACTTCGACTTGGCCATTGGCTCTAGGGTAATAAGGAGTGGACTTGCGATGGTGGATCTTATACAGTTCTGTTAATTCTTCCATGACTTTATTAATGAAATGAGTGCCTCTGCTCTAGGGGACTGCCAAAACATGTGATGATATTCTCGTACATGAATAGGGCCACGCTGTTTCCATCATCCCGCTTTAGGGCTTTAGCTTCACACCACTTTGTGACATAATCCGTACATACGAGGATGTATCTGTTCTACTTCCTTCTGGTGGGAGGATCAATTGGGCCTACGAAGTCAATGCCCCACTTCTCAAAAGGCTTCAAGGGAAGGATAGGTTGCAGTGGCATGGCACTTGTCTTGGTAGGTTTCCCCATTCTCTGACAAGTATCACATATTTTACAGTAATCATAGGCATCTTTATGAATGGTAGGCCACCAGTATCCTGCTAGTAGCAGAGCCTTCTTGGCTGTGGCTTCTCTTGCAAAGTGGCCCCCACATGGCTCGTCATGGCAAGCCTTCAGAACAACCCCAATCTCATCTCCTGCAACACATCTTCTGAGCACTTCATCTTTGCCTTTCTTATACAGTGTGCCGCCTAGCAGGGTGTAGGGGGCTGATTCTAACATAAGCTTCTTTCTTTCCCAACTAGAAATGCCAGGAGGGTATTGTTGGGTTGCCAGTAGATTGGCAATGTCTGCATACCAGGGGGTTACAGTTTCTACCAAGAATAGGGAAGCATCAGGGAGGTCTGGATCATCCTGCTCCTCGTCTGCAATTTGTGGGATACGTGACAGATGATCAACCAAAACATGGGAACGACTAGGTTTGGTAATTACCTCAAAGTCAAACTCCTGGAATGGAAGGAGTCATCTCATCATTCGTCCTTTCACACCCGCTTTATTCATCAGGAAGGACAGGGCCTCATGATCCACATAAAATTTAAAGTGGGTAGATAGGAGGTAGTGGCGAAACTTTTCTAGGGCAAACACAATTGCCAAGCACTCCAGCTCTGTCATCACTGTCTAGTTCCGTTCCCTATCAGTGACTTTTCGGCTTGCATAATAGATTGGTTGATCTAATTTTGAGGAGCCCTTCTGGCATAGAACTGCGCCTAAGCCTTCAATAGATGCATCAGTGTGTACATGAAACTCCTTCGTCCAATCAGGAGGCTGCAAAATGGGCGCCTCAATCAGACACTACTTCAAAGTGTTGAAGGCTTTGTCACATTCTTTCGTCCAAGTAAACTCTGCATCTTTCCTCAGAAGCTTGTGCAAGGAGTTTCCTTTGTTGCAAAATGGGCTATGAACCTTCTATTGTAACCCACGTGGCCTAGGAATCCCCTCAACTGTTTGAGGTTGGTGGGTGCTGTCAGAGCTGCGATCTTTTCGATCTTTGCAGGGTCTGTTGATATCCCTTGTGCAGAGACAATGTGGCCCAACAAAACTCCAGAAGAGACCCCAAAGATGCATTTGTCGGGGTTGAGGGAAATCCCATACTCCCGGCATCGGTCAAAACATTGCTCCAGGTGTCCCCAGTGTTCACGGATCAAACTATAGACACAGAAGTCATCCAAATATACCTCAATAAAGTCGTGCAGATGATTTTGGAATGCGGCCATCATGACTCGTTGGAAAGTAGCAGGGGCATTGTAGAGCCCAAACGGCATCATTCGGTAAGCGTAGGTCCCCCATTCTGTGGTGAAGGTTGTTTTGGATTGGTCTTCTTGTGCTATTTGCACTTGGTTATATCCGCTGAATCCATCCAAGAGGGAATAAAGCTCATGTCCTGCCACTGTGTCCAACAGTTGGTCTGTGAAAGGGATCATTCTTCATCTTTGAATTGAGCTTTTGAAAGTCAACACATATTCAAATTTGCCATTCTTCTTGGGTACAACCACGATGGGCGAGACCCATTCACTATTTGCCACTGGATAGATGAACTCGACTTCCAGAAGCTTCAGCAGCTCTGCTTTCACCAATGTGGAATAATTCGGGTTCATTCGCCTCAGTCGTTGCCGTACTGGCTTGGCATGAGGCTCCAAGTCAATATGATGCTGACATATTGTGGGATCAATCCCCTTTAGGTCTTTGTAGGACCACGCAAACACGTTCAAATTCTCTTTCAACAAGTTGTACAAGGTTGACAACTCCTCCTCTAGTAGGCTGCTACTCACCTTCAAATGGCGTTCAGTGCCATCTACATCCACAAAAGTTAACTGCCTTTCACCTTCTACTTCACGGATGAAGGTCCCACGGACTACTTCTGGATACAGATTTGACTCCTTCAAGGGAGTGGTGTCCTCTTCTGATGTCCCACTAGAACCAACTTCTTTTTTTGGTGGAGACTTAGGTTGCCTCTTGAGATGTTGAAATGGGATTAGAGCCGTTTCGGGTTTGGTTTCACGATTAATTACCTCTTGGTTTGAAGACTCATCTTCTGATGACACGTCCAGGAACGTCACATAACAGGGACCCTCTGATGCCTATTGGAATCGTGAGACTGGTGCTTGTTGGCACGGTGCATCATCATCATCTTTTCTTGGCAAAGGTGGGTGAGGGCGGCATGAGCCACTGCTGAAAGATAGCTTGGTCTTCTTAATCCATTTCTTATAAAGATTTTGCATATGAGAAGATCCATTTACCAGACTAAATGGTACCATCGCCATTCTGTCCCACAGCATGAGCTCGTTTGCTTCCGATGCTTCTTGAACTTCTTCATATGCATCCACTTTGGGTGGGATAGATTCTTCCATCTCGCTTTCATAACCTTCTTCTGCCATATCATCTCCATCCTCTTCTGTCTTTGTCTCTGTCTCTGGCTCTGTCTTTGTCTCTGGCTCTATCTCTGTAGGAGCTCTGTAAGAGAAGAACAGGTTCTCTGTTTCATCTTCTGCCTCTGTCTTTGGCTTTGCTATGGCCATGTAATAGGGAGAGCAGTACATCCATGCTTCTATCTCACTGTCAGAAGTGATTTCGGAAATCGTTCCTAGTTCAGGCAGGAAGTATTCACCCATTGACAGGGACTTTGCATCGTTTGGGAGTCGGCTTACAGTATCCACTATTAAGGAATGTGCCACTGTTTTCTTAGAAAGGATCTGTTTGACAGCATCTTCGTCTGCTGATGTGCCATCTGTAGCCTCATTAGGGGAGTGAGAAGATAATTCCAAGGAGGTGGATCCATGTCCTTTTTGAGAACCATATAGCTTCAGCACCACTTTGTTAGGTCCTCTACCCAAGGTCAAGGTTCCTTTGAACCAATCCGTCCTTGCTCTGGCTTCAAAAAGCCATGGTCTGCCCAGTAACAGAGGGTAGGATGTACCATAAGAGTTTGGCTTCACCACTAGATAGGTTAGCCAATAATCTTTTCCAGGCACTGTAGTATTCACATATGGGAGAATGCCCAAAGACTTGATTCTACTTTGATCCGCCAGTCTAATGAGCCATTGGGTTGGTTGCACACCTTGTAGGCCTAGATCCTTCATTGTCACATCCGTCATAATGTTCACTGATGAGCCACCATCAATTAGTGCATTTGCAATGAAGAAACCTTCTATCCACATGCCAGTCTCTGGGGTACCCAGATCTAGGAAGGCGTTAGCCACGTCCATTTCTTTTACAGGCTCTGGAGATTTGTTGGACTTTGTTGCTGTTGAGGGAGCAATCCTTAATCCACGTCTTCTTTTCAGTATACTTTTGAACCTTTTTCGGCAACTCGGAGACAACATCAATAATTGTCGGAATGTGAGGTTTGGTTTAAAGGTATCTAGATCTCTGACCAGATCGTATTCCTTAATAGGATCCACTGGCTTCTCTAACCAGTTAGGGAATGGGGCAACACCCATTTTCATTTTCCTTGTTTCTTCCAACAGGGGCATCATGGGGACTTCTTTTGCCACTTGTGGCACCTCCTCCTCTTCTATCTCCTGGACCTCTGGTCCTGTCTCTGGAACTGTCTCTGTGACTCTCTGTAGCACTGTGGTGCTCTGTACGGCACTGTCAGGCTCTATTCTGTTTTGTTCTTCTGTTGGAAGATTGAACTTCACTGTTCTGGCAGGAGGATTATTTTCTTTCTGGATAGGTAGTTCCTTCTTCTTTGCATGCGTGATAGCAACAATTTCCAATTCCACTAAATTGGAGGTAGGCTCTTGGGCCTTAGCCGGATTATCAGTAGCATTGTTTTTCACTGGGGCTGGGCTTGGACAGTCTTTTGCAGTGTGGCCTTCTCCTTTGCATCGACTACATAAGGGCTTGTAATCCACTGACCTTCTGGGATTTGGACAATTTGGTGAAATGTGTCCCTTTTCTCCGTATGTGTAACACTCCACTTCTGATCTCTGACCACCACTAGATTGTCTTCCTCTGCAACTTTGAGAGGGAAACCTCCTGCGTCCGAAATTAGGACCAAACTCCCTAGGCTTGGGTCCAATATCCTGTGTTGTCATTTTGGATTCCAACAAGTTGAATCTTGCGTCTTCTTCCTTTCTTCTCCTATCATGCATCTCCTTCAGAGAGCAAATATCCTCTGTATGGTTCTTCTGCAAATAGTAGGAACAGAAAGCTCCCAGAATGGTTGGTTTTCGTGTACATTCAGTGGCTAAATGGCCTGCTTGACACTTACCACACCAAGTATTTGACCGCATCACATCTCTTCCTGCTCTTGCAACATTGGATATGCTAGCGGTATTCACTTTCAGCGTCTGTAGCTGCTCTGTAATCACATCCATCAACTCCTTTTTGATATTTGCAACTGAGTTGGATAAGCAATCCTTCAAGCTTTCTCCTCTTGAGGTACTGGCAGTAGGGTTTTGAGGAGTCTCTGTAATCACTACATAAACAAGTTGGGCTGGTGCAGAGGGGTCTCTGTTCTAATTCTGATTTAGAGCTCCTGTTTGAACTGTTGGCTGTGGACTCCAGTTGGTAGGGTTCCACTGTTGCTATTGATTTGGCATTGAGAAAATTGGTTGGGACCATTGTTGTTGTGGTTGAACCATCATTTGAGGCATTGATTGTGGCCACTGTGGATTTGGTGCACTGTACTATGATATTGGGGGCATCTGTTGGTAGGGGTAGGGGATAGTCCCTGGGACTGCATTTGGTGGGTACATCATTCTTGGCATCAGAGGAGGTAGGATTCCTCTTCCTGGATTCATCTCCAATCTAGCTTCCACTTCATCGTATAGTCTTGCACCTTCTGTTGCAGCTTGCAGTGTGGCTAGTCTTTGCAGCTCCACAAACTTACGGACTTCTGGTTGTAATCCTCTGAGAAATACCCCCTTTTGAATGCCATCATCTAGATTATGGTTAGTCCATCTCTTCAGGATGGATTCCATTCGTGAGACATAAGCTTCTACTCTTTCTCCAGAGGACTAACTTAAATTCATAAATTCCTCTCGCATCCACTCTTCAAAACCTTCACGCCTGAATTTAGTGAGGAAGGCCAACTTCAGGTCGTCCCATGTGCCAAAAGTTCCTGCTGCTTGTCTCTCATACCACTGAAACGCCGCGCCCTTGAAAGTAGCGGGGAATATTAAGGTTGGATAGACTGTAGATTACAGCATGTGCGCTGACTTTTTAAGGAGCTTTGATGAAGATAGGAGTTGTGGCACAGTCACAGTAAGGGCTGGTGACTAGGAAACAAGGGTGCAAGTGCCCCTTAATGCAGCTATCATCAAGAAAGCCCTAGGGCTTGTGTCCAAGAAGGAGAGGCGCCCAAGAAGAGATGTATATACCATGATGGGAGTCAAAAAAGATGGCATGCACACAGTGGATGGAATCAGTTTGGTTGATATTCCAGACCCCGCAACAAAGATGCAAGCTAAAATGGTCCATGCCCTTTTCTCAGGACAGAGATACAATGCTTTAATGAACAAAATTGGGGTGCCATTACTAGAGAGCATAGCTGCAGGAGTTCTAGAGGAGGTGGATTGGAACAGTTTTGTGCAGAAAGCTATCAAGAGTTCAGCCGCGCTCCTGGCTCCATCCGCAGCACTAGCTGGTGGGGAGTCTCTTGCTTCTACTGCACGATCCACAAGGAAAAAGCCTACCTTGAAAGCCTCCACAATCAGATATGGCGGTGTCCTGATGGCAATCATCCATGAGGCTATCAAGGATGCTCGTGTAGATGAAGAGCAAGCTTGTATCAAAGTTCACCTCACTGCGAGAAAGAAGGCTCGAGTGAAAGGACAATAAGTGACAAAGGAGAGCCAAAGGTACCAACTACTCAAGCGGCTAAACCACAGGATCAAAAGAAGAGTGACAAGAGCCAGAAGGAGAAGAAAGAAAGACTGAGCAAAGAAGAGCGAGCCGAGACGAAGAGGGCTCAAAGAGAGTCAAGAAGGGTGGAGGAGTAACGAAGGAAAAAAGAAGAGGAATAACTCAAAAAAATTAGAGAAGAATCAAAGAGGGCAGAAGAAGAGAGGCAAAGAAGGGGTAGAGGAGGAAGCCGATGAACTAAGAATGAAAGAACTTGCTGAGTTGGCAGAGGCCACTCATAGATTTGTCGAAGAAACCCATGGGGGAGGAGAGATCGATCCTTTGAGTCCTCGCCATGAAGCTGAAGCAAGTGGCAGTGTGGAAACGGCCCCAGTAGTTGTAGGCAAGGGCAAGTCCCTGCTGTACCCCCTGCCTTCCTCCTTTGTGCCAGTACCAATCGACACCACAACCACAACCACCCTGCAACCCATGCCCTCTCTAGACACGGCCCAATTGATGAACATGATGCAGCTACTTGTAAGTAAAGTGGCTGAAATTGTACCAGAAGCCGGAGTAAAAGGGCCCGCTGCCGCAGATGCTGAGTCTAGGCAAGATCCAAAACGACAGAAGCTAGAGGCATTAACCACTACAGCCCCTACTCCCATGCCATCTGGTGCCAACTATGATGCTTATGTGGCTGAGCTTCTAGCACAATTGGACAAGGCAAAAGAAGAAAAGAAGTTAGCCCTGGTGGAGTTAGAGAAAGAAAAGGAAACTTCGGCAGCCTTAAGGCTAGAAGTTTCAAAGCAAGGAGCCGATCGAAGAAGGGAAGTGAAAACTCTACAAGATCAGCTGGAAGCAAAGACCAAGAAATTCGAGGACAATTAGAGCTGCCTAAGACAAAGGCTGGAAGATGAAGAGAAAAACTTGGTGGCAGAATAGCAAACCTTGAAGTTACTAGTGCAGTAGTATGCTGACTTGCAACAGAGAACTGCTGAACTAGAAAGGTACAGACAGATAGAAGCTCAGGAAGGCAAGCCAAGTGAGCAACAAGAAGATGCCATAGCTTTCCGGCTATGGTATGAACTTAAAGAACAAGATAGATTGGAGAGGCAAGATGCATTAGAGATTACCAAGGGAGACATAGAGGCCCTCATGGCCATGGCCTTCACCCAAAGAAGATTGCACTTCACAGAGATCCAAAGTCACGAGTAGCTTATGAAAGAAAAGTCGGAGCTATTTGTTGAGGCAGCAAAAAGATTCAGCATTGCAAATCAGGCAAAAGAAATTGCTAAAGAATAGCTGGCTCGAAAAATCTAGGGAAAGGAACCAACTCTGGTTCTTAACGAATGAGCAGCAGCAACAGGTTGTGACAACCTTGGCAAGTGAGCTGGAGGAGGGAAGAAAGAAGATGGACGAGAGAGCCAGTGAGTGGGAAATAAACAAATTTGAAACAGTTAGGGATTTAACAGAACACTTGGCGATGGCTTGTGCAAGAAAAGTCGGAGCTATTTGTTGAGGCAGAAAAAAGATTCAGCATTGCAAATCAGGCAAAAGAAATTGCTAAAGAACAGCTGGCTCAAAAAATCTAGGGAAAGGAACCAACTCTGGTTCTTAACGAATGAGCAGCAGCAGGTTGTGACAACCTTGGCAAGTGAGCTGGAGAAGGGAAGAAAGAAGATGGACGAGAGAGCTAGTGAGTGGGAAAGAAACAAATTTGAAAGAGTTAGGGATTTAACAGAACACTTGGCGATGATTGAGTGCAAGAGGGTGCTTGCAGAGTCCAAGGCAGAAGCTACTAATGTATGTGCCAACACACAAAGGCAAGCCTTTCTCAGCACAATACTACACGTCACCCAGGCGGAGGGCAATCATTCAGTGGAGAAGGTAAGAAGGAAGCTAGAATTGGCCACCTGAGCACTAAAGTATGGCCTTCAAGAATGGGAGCTTCCAACAGGCACATGAATCACAAAAGAGCAACAATTTCACTACCTGCACCGTGTTGGCCTCTCCACTGTTGAGCTTAAGAAACTTGGGTTTGAAGAGCATGAGCAGCCACCACCACCACCACCACAAGCGGTTCCATCAGTTGTCGAGCAAAATGTCGAAGAGGGTCCAAACTTTGAGCAGGATGCTAAAGAAGAGCAACAAAGAATGCCCAGTTTGCCTCTACCAGACCTCCCGCCTGAAGAGCCTGAAGATGCCCATATGCCCGAGCGCATTGTGGCAGGCAAAAGAAGAAGACAAGAACTAGCAGAGGAAGCCCAACACAGAGCACGATCACTGCTAAGACAATTCCCTAATAAGCCTGTGCCACTACGGGGAGATCGCCATCCTATCGATTGGCCTCAGGAATTGGTCATATGGCATCAACGGGAGTTCCAGAAGAGGCTGTTTGAACTTTCATTTTCTTATCCATGCGTGCTTTGCCTCTAGGTATTCTAGCCAAGATCAAGGATCTGGCTAATGATCAAGGATAGAGGAAAGAAGCCAAGATCAAGGATAGAGGAAAGAAGCCTCATAATAACCAAATGGAGGCAAGATCCTGAAGACTACTGGCAAAACAAGGTAAACAAGGTTTCCAAAACTATCCAAGGCTATGAGGCACAGCCAAAGTGGCGTAGGAGGATTTGGGATACCAATTTTGACGCCTAGACTGCCTTCTACAGCTCGCTCCCTGAAGAACGCAACGATCCCATCTACATGCCCTACCCTCATAGGCATGGAGTTGACTATGATCGAAATATTCATGGGGATTTTGACTTTCCTAAGATACATAATATTAATGCCCGGAGCCCCGAGGAATGCCTAGTCTTTAGGTTAGAGGATCTCCTCCCATCTATCAACCGCTTCCTCGCATATTTTTCTTCTTGCCCAGATCCAACCTCTTAACTACCTGTAATTATCTTAGGCTTATCAAGTTCCTACTAATGCAGAGACCCACAATCGAGGAAGCTGAGAGCGGAATTTTGGTGCCGGAAAGTGCTTAAAAATAGCTAAAAATTATGAATATCAAGGGAAAAATATTCAACGTCAAAGGCGGCGGCTCGATCTAGGACGATTTTAAGCACCAAAGTGCTTTGAAGGTGCCCGAGTGACACTTGTTGATTTTTCATAATTTTTCAGACAGTCGTGCGGGTTGACACGAGCTATTGGCCAATGGGGGAGGCCAAGCCGGATGCCCAGGATTTTTCAGAGCTCAATTCCGAGTCCGGACGGGGAAATGGCCAAGGAAACAGTCAAGATGCGAAGGGGTGGGCCAAAGTTTGGCCAAAGTGGGCATGACCTTTGGGAGCCCAAGAAATTTCATGCCACATGAAAATTTAGCAACAAATCGTGGAGAGAGAGAGGAGAAGAAGGCGCCATCAGATCACGCCCGATTTTTGCGCCATGTTGATGGAGAGGCCATCTCCTGCTTGTGAACAACCATGCCAACAGACATTGGCCCTTGCTTCCCTCCTGAATGCTGACTCTATCACTGCCTCTCGCCCGTCCATTGGTGGCCTGAATGCTGAGATAGAAATCTAGTCTTTCTCTCTCCTCCCTCTCTCTCTTCTAAGAGGGAGTTCATGTGGGAAGAGAAAAGAAGAAGAAAGAATGATGGAGGCTTGTCCGGCATCGATCGGATTGCTCCACGGGCTGGAAATGGTGACTTGTGATCGTCATGAGCATGAAGTGCTGCTGATTTTTAGATTTGCAGCCATGGACATGAAACCTGAAACACGCAAATAAGCGGTAATTCAATTTTTGCAAAGGAAATTTGAGATTTCATGGCTTTTGATTGATAAAATGTTGTTCATGTGGGCTAAAAATTGTTTATGTTGCTGTTTTCCATGAGTACTTGTTGATCATAATCAGAAAATCAGAAAACCATGCATCTTGTGACTCAAAATAATACACTAAAACATGTAAAATATGGAAAATCAAGGGAAAATGATGTTTTTGGGCATAAAAATGGAGGAATAAATAGGAACACCAACTAAATTTTCATTTTTGTTGCAAGAAGGAACTAAGGGCCATAGCCCATAACCTATTTTGAATTTTCAGTAATTAAATAATGCAAAAAATAAGGGAAAATACAAGGAAAATAGAGAAAAACCACTAAAAAATAGGGGAAAAATGCATTTTGGGTGCGAAAAATTAATGAAAATTAAGAACAATGTTTGTGCATGTTTGTGGGGACTGAAGCATGAGGATTTGCCTCAGTTCAACCCCACCTTCTTGTTCTAGTGTGTTTTTCCCGCTCTTTACACATAAAATGATGGCAAAATGCCTTATAAATCTATGCAACAATGCAACATTTGATCGATGGGAGGGTAGTGGTTAAATTGTGTCTAAATGTGGAGTAAAATGACGAAAAGATTGCTAGGTTTTTGTTTGCATGCCATATAGGTCGGTGAATAATTATAGAATGAGAGCCTAGTAGCACGAGGGTTTCCTCGGTGCTAGGTTCGTGCAACGCCGCATAAGGACGGTAGTTGAAAATCATTGAAAGGATGTTTTCCACATGTGCACAATATTGATTTTATAATTGTCTGAGCACTTGGCATCCAACAATATGCATAAATCATGGAAATATTTAAAGGTATCAGAAATCCTGGATGCACAGTAATTGCTTTCATTAGGACCTTGACCCACGTTGAGTGAGAGACAGGACACCCTAAGCCATAGGCTAGTCGTGGGGTCTAGGGGAAAGAGGAGTAAGGACAATGTACATTCCTGTATACGATTAAATGGTACCTTGAGTGGATTTTGTGCGAAATGTTTATATGTTGAGCGACGCACCGAGGGGCCAATCCCCAAGGTGTAGGAGAGTCGCAAAGGGGTAGTAGCATTTAGTCGTTGGAGGACCCCGTATGTCTGTGCTTCGTGCCATTAGGCAATGTGTAAGGGACTCCCTTTGAGGAGTAGTGGGTGAGAGAAGAGTGGACTACAAACAACGTAATACAAATGCAAGATATTTAGGGAGGCAATGTATGTGTCATCAACGCTCCTAGCCGCGAGGCCGTGGGGTTGTTGAGCATGTGAGATAGAGGTCTGGCTAGTGCACGAGCCAGTGCCGGCCCGTTCTAGGTTCCATCAGTGGTGCGTCTGTCGGGAGCCGCTTAAAAGTGGCGGTCCTCGAATCCTGGTTGTCTAGGGACCAACTAGCAGTTTATGCCAAAGGATACTGTGATTGATCCGTTATTTATCAATAAGCATTGTCTAGCAGAAATCCAAAAGTAAGAAAGAGACGAAAGAGCTAGGCGACGTGCTAAAATTTTTAGGAAATATTCCCCTAAGCGTAGCGGTGCTGAACCCTTACGAGGGAGTGGATCTAGTGGTCTTGGGGCCACAAGCAATAAGTTTGGAGAAGGTGGAAGCTCTAGTGCTCCCCTTTCTTCCATAAGCCAGTCTACATCAAGTGCGGGAGGTGTAACCCCACCGTCCCTTATTCCTAGTGCAAATCCAATCCTCATCATGGCGTGGCCTATTGCAATTCCAGCAGGAACGATGGATTTACCGGCTCTAGGTTACCCGCTATCCATTTTTAATGGGCTAGTTGAGAAAGATGCGGAACTCCACATTAGGGAGTTTCAAAAGCTGATGTTTAACTGTCGCATCCAAGAAGAAGGACATTTAATGATGTTCTTCAATATGACTCTCAAAGGAAGAGCCGCTATATGGTATCATGGTTTAGAAGCCGAAACCATATTGAATATTGATTCATTTTATGGAGCTTTTCGAAGGGAGTTTGCCCCTGAAAGGGGTGGGCAATATTGGCTGCGTGTATCAACATGACCCGCCAAGAACCACACGAGGATATTCGTGCTTATGCGAAGAAAATAAAAAAGGTTTTCCGTAAGTTGGACACCTCTATTCCTATCCCCGCAGCTGCCCAATTGCAATATTTCCTACATGGTTTGGACTTTAATATCCAATTGCAGTTGAGTAGTGTCCCCTTGGGGGATATAGATACTGCCATTACATGAGCACAAGAGGTGGAATCCCGACTACAAGCAGTCTATGCTTCTCGAGGCAATTCGAATATGGGTTTAGTATTGGGAAACAATATGGCGATGGCCAATGGAAGTAGTGGCCAAGGGATAGCGATGGCTAACCCTAATGGGAGAGGGAACATGATGCAGAATGTCCCTTTATTACCAGCTCCCCCTAGCATGTCGATGCCTACGGGCAGTCAAATGGCTCCAAATGGTGGAGGCCAGGTGGTCAATTCTAATACCATGCATGTGGCTCAACAACCAGTGCCTAATCAAATTGTTAGGCCAATGGAACGACATGGTAATGACCAAGGCTATGAGTCGAGCGCTTCCAATGTTCTTGGCGAGGTTAAGGACATGATAAAGCATTATACCGACATGATTACGGAGCAGTATCGACAAATAGCCGTTGATGTAAACTTCCTTAAAAAACAACAAAATTTGATAGGAAGTAGATACCCAGATGAGGGTGCACCTTCGAGGTTCAGCTGCAAATGGTGTGGTGGGCAGCACTATCCAAGAAATTGCCCAAATGTTAAGTGCAACATCTGTGGAAAATCTAGCCATTTAGCAGCTACTTGCTAGAGTAAGATCAGTTCCCTCCAGCGAGGTAGTTGGCAACCAGGGCTTGTTAATCATCGTGTGCAAGGAAATGATTCCCAGCGAGAAGATGGGCCTAAACAAATACTTCAATGACCAAAGACTACAGTGGAGGAGCTACCCAGTGGTAGTGGGGTTAGTTTGATTGAGGCTGTACGCGTTAATGATGCTGAAACCTCTAATCTGTGAGCTGTTCTTACAAGAGGTCAAAAGGGTAGAGAGGCCGACAAGGATAAGTCTGTCGATGGAAACCCTAAACAAGGCGACAAAGGAACACAAGTTTTGGATCTTGCCATGGAAGGGGGACCTTTGAAGCCCGTGGAGAGTAAAGCTGATAAGGAACCACCAAAGAAGAAGGTGAAAGTTAAGAAAGAGGCAATAAAGCCGGTTCAGCGACCTAAAGAGCGGATGGTTTGGCATGAAAAGCGAGCTCTATCGAACTATCATGAATTCGATTTGGCGAGCTCTCTTTGTGAAGTCAAGCCGGATGTGAATCTTCTGCAGCTTATTAAGCTTTCCCCAGGAGTACGCAAGGAATTTAGAAAGATCCTACGTACCGGGTATATTGTAGAACCTTTGGGTATTGCGCGAGTTGGTGATGACTGGTTTGAGCATGTTGAGAAGCATTGCCCAAGGGTTGCAGCCTATGTCGATGGGATATTAGTAGATTATGCCATTGTCGACACGGGATCATCTGTTAACATTATGAGTTCTGAACTGATGGAAAGGTTGGGTCTTGCGATCCAGAAAGATACCTCCACAATTCTCAGAATGGCAGATGATATTTTGAGGCAGTCGGAAGGTTGTATTACTAAGGTCCACGTCACTGTTGCAAATGTAGAATGCATGTTGGACTTTAGGGTGATTCGTTTTGCAGGCCGTCCAAGTTACCAAGTATTACTTCGACGACCTTGGATCTTGCAAGCGGACTGCCAAGTAGATATACCCACCGGTCGACTAATATTCGGTAGAGGTGCCCAGCGTGTGGTGGTTGATGTCAAGATTGTGGGAGAGAAGGAAGGAGTCTCGCTTGAAGCTTTCTTGCTTGCACAATGGGGGAAGACACACAAGGGTGGAGGCTGAAAACAGTTTTCCTCTTCTTAGTTGTGTAAGCCAAAAGAACTCTAGTACAAAGAAATAGAAGAACCCTCTATATGGGTCTCAAACCAAACTCAACTAACTAAGGTGGCATACTAACTGAGCCACGAACTAGAGTGGATAAGGATAGCTATCATGTGGCTATTATTCATGGGCGGTGTACCAACCGCATCTGCAACTGACAAGTCGGTGACATAAATACACAATGGTCACCCTGGCGTATCACGAGTGGAGCTCGATATCTCAACACTCCCCCTCGAGCTCAATCCCAATTCCTGCACACCAAGCAGGTCTCTGAACTTGCGCAGCTTCTCTGCGCCCAATGCCTTCGTGAATATGTCAGCTACCTGATCCTCTGTGCTGACATAAACTAGATCAATAAGACCTAGTAAAACCCTCTCTCGCACATAGTGATAATGCACCTCAATGTGCTTTGTTCTAGCATGATAGACTGGGTTATTTGCCAAGTGTATACTACTCATGTTGTCACAATAAATGACAACTGGCCCATCTGTAGACTGATGCATATCATAAAGTAGCTTATGCAACCAAGCTACCTCACATGCAGCCATTGCTGCACCCCTGTACTCAGCCTCTGTGCTCGACAAGGCAACTGTAGGCTGTTTCTTGCTGCTCCAAGTGACTGCAGCACTCCCAAAAGAGAATACATATCCACTGGTAGATCGTCTATCAGAAATACTACCAGCCCAATCAGCATCAGTGTATCCATGCAACTGTATCTGAACCCCAGTCTCATAAAATAGTCCATACTGCAATGTGGACTTCACATACCTAAGTATGCGTCTAGCCGCATCCAAATGTGGTTTCCTTGGAGCCTGCATAAACTGACTTACCAATCCAACAGCATAGCTCAAATCTGGCCTGGTAATAGTCATATAAATCAAACTTCCTACTATGCGTCTGTACATAGTAGGGTCTTCTAGAAGCTCACCTGCATCTGTGCTCAGCTTCACATTTTGCTCCAAAGGAACTGAAATAGGCTTACAGCCTGTCATCCCATATTTGGACAGCATGTCCAATCCATACTGCCTCTGCAAGAGCTGTATCCCACTTGGTGATCTAATCACCTCAATGCCCAAGAAATAACGCAGCTCTCCCAAATCCTTCATCTCAAACTTCTGCTTCAATAGCATTTTCACATGAAGGATATCTTCATCACTGTCACCTGTCATAATCAAATCATCAACATAAATGACAAGTAGCATAATACCTTTCTCTGTTTTTCTCACATAAAGTGAGAAATCTGCCTTGGAAATCTGAAAGCCAATAGTGACAAGATACTGTCCTATCTTGTCAGACCATGCTCTAGGTGCTTGCTTCAAGCCATACAAGGCTTTCTTCAACCTGCAAACAAACTCAGGATGAACAGCATGCACATAACCTGGTGGCTGCTCCATATAGACCTCTTCTTGCAAATCACCATGCAAGAAGGCATTCTTTACATCCATCTGATGTAAAGACCATCCCTTTGATGCAGCCATAGCAATGACTGCTCTTACGGTTGCCATCCTTGCAACCGGACTAAATGTTTCTTCATAGTCAATGCCATATGTTTGTGCATACCCCTTGACTACTAATCTTGCCTTGTATCTATTCACAGAACCATCTGCATTGTGCTTCACCTTATAAACCCACTTACAGCCAATTGCATTCTTACCTTTAGGCAAAGGTACTAACTCCCATGTAGCATTTGCTTCCAAGGCATCCATTTCTTCATCCATGGCTTTCTCCCATTTTTCTTTTCCCATGGCTTGCTCAAAAGAAGTGGGTTCTGGTTCCTGTATCACCTTCACCATATATGCATAGTGAGTGGCTGTAAATCCATCATATTTCAGCCTATCCACAGGATACCTAGTTCTCGTAGACCTGCGCAAAGTAGGTTCACTCCCAGGTGCTCTCAAAACATCCCTAGTCTTCCTTACTCCAGGTGTAACAATAGAAGGAATACCCAACTCATCATCAATGCTGTGTTCTGAGCCACTGGATTCACCATCCACATAAGAGTGACCTGCATTCACATCAAACATGGGCTGATCAACCTTCTCTTTTCCTTTTCGTGATACCTGCATACCACTATCTGCATTACTTTGAGAAGATTCTCTTGATCTCAATCTGCCTGTCCATGGCGAAGAATGTGAACCAATACTAGAGGACGCTCCAGGTCCACTAATATTTTGTGACTGCTGCTGTGAATTTTGTGCAGCATTACCATTTTGTGCATCTACATCATCAATCACATTTACTGGTTTATACCAGCTACTCATCTCATCAAAAACAACATCTCTGCTCACTGTAAACTTACGAGTAGAAGGGTTATAGCATCTATACCCTTTTTGCTGCAGAGAGTAACCAATAAAGATGCACTTCTCAGCTTTTGGATCCAACTTGGATCTCAACTCATCTGGCACATGTACATAGGCAATGCAACCAAAAATTTTCAAATGAGAAATATCTGGTTTCCTACCAGTATACCTCTCCTCTGGAGTCATCCCATGTATTGCTGCAGTGGGAGTCCTGTTCATTATATAGACTGCTGTAGCAACTGCTTCAGCCCAATAAAAATCTGGCAAGTCTTTTTCATTGAGCATGGCACGAGATACCTCTCCAATATGCCTGTTTTTCCTTTCTGCAATTCCATTTTGTTGTGGGGTATAACTGCATGAATATTGCTGCTTTATGCCATGCTCCTGCAAGAACTTTGCAAACTCATTTGAGAGGTACTCTCCCCCTCCATCTGACCTTAGGCATTTTATTTGCAGACCTGTTTCTTTTTCAGCCATAGCTTTAAGGGTTTTGAAATGCCCAAACACTTCACTTTTCTTTTTCATAAAATACACCCAAACTTTTCTGCTATAGTCATCAATAAACGTGACAAAATAATGACAGCCTCCAAGAGATGCAGCTTTCGTAGTCCACACATCAGAGTGGATTAATTCCAATGGCTTCTTACTCTCTTGAACATGTCTAGGAAATGGTTTCCTTGCCTGTTTTCCAAACTGACAGGCTTCACATACCTTATGCATTTCTGCAACCTTGAATTTTGGCAAACCTGCAACAATATTTTGGGCCTGCATTGATTTAAGTCGCTGTACATTAACATGACCAATGCGTTTATGCCAGATATCAATATCTGCAACTACACCGGTCCCATGTGCAAACATTGCTGCACTCAATTCAGACATGTCTGCATCCAGTGTAAACATTCTGCCCTTCTTCTTTCCTTTTGCTATCAAGCGACCTTTATTTTTCATATCCTCAACAAAGCATCCATGAGGATTAAATCTGACCTGCAAGCCCTGCTCAACCATTTGACCGACAGAAACCAGATTCTTGGTGATATTCGGGACATGAAATACATCGGACAAGTATTTCTTTTTTCCATCCTGCATAGACAATGGAATTTTTCCAATCTGCACAATAGGATGTGCAGTATCATCACCAGTCTCCACAAATCCTGGTTTTTCCATTTCCCTTGCATCCTCCATCCATTCTGCATGACCTGTCATGTGGTTTGATGCACCTGAGTCAACATACCATACATCATTTCTTTCTTTTGCACTTGTCACAGAATTGTTCATATGCTGCACCATGAACAAATGCTCATTTCTGTCATCACCCTGTCTGCTAGAAGATGCATAATTCCCTTGTTGCAGTTTTCCATTCATGATGTCATTCTGCTTTTTATAGCAGTCTTTAGCCATATGACCCATTTTACCACAATAGTAGCATTCAACATTACTGTTTGCATTTTGGCCTCTTTGCCATCCACCACGACCTCTTTGGCTCCCCCTGCCTCTAGAGTTACCACGTCCTCCTCCATAGGACTGGTTTTCTTGAGTTTGCTGCATACTCTGATTTCTACCACGGCCTCCAAATCGGCCTCCTCTACCTCTGCCTCTACCTCTTCCAGCATTTGAGTAGAAGACAGCTTCTTTTGAAGTTCCTCCTGAAGAAGATGCACCACCATTTCTCTGCTCCTCAGAAATTAGAAGAGCAATCAACTCCTCAAAATCAGGAAATCTTTCACGAACTGAAATGGATGTCCGAAACTGTGCATAATCCTTTCCTAGACCATTCAAGGTCACGGAAACTAAATCATCATCTTCCACTGGCGACCCAATGGAAGCAAGTGCATCTGCAATCTTCTTCACCTTCATGTGGTAGTCGTTGATGCTCATACTTTCTCTCTGCACATTATGCAACTCTTGCTTGAGCTGCATTTTCCTGGCTTGCGTATTTGTGCTATACATTTTTGACAAAGTATCCCATGCCTCCTTTGGCGTACTTGCATCCTGAATATGCACAATCATAGAGTCCGAAATACTGATAGACAGCCAGTACATAACTTTCCTGGCTCTCTCATGCCATGCTTTGAATGCCTGCATTTGCTGTTGATTGGGAACATCAGGAAGAATTGGTTCTTCTTCATTTCCTGCAACAAATTCCCAATATCCTTTTCCCATAAGGAAATTCGTCATTCTAAACTTCCATGCTTGGAAGTTGTTCTTGTCAAGTTTTTCAGTGACAATCTGGGAAAGAGAATCAGATGCCATTACAGAAGACTGCAAAAAATTCTGTCACTGCAAAAACCACAGCTTCACCCTCACAAGGGAAAAACTGTAAAACTGGCGAAAGTGGTATTTGACCACACAGTCACTTCCTAGTGACGATTTTGCATAAACAGGAACCAAGGATGATTCTGTAACCCAATGTCTTTGCACACAAGCATACGATGCAATTTCTGTGGTAACTTTTCACCAACCTGTAGAGCAGTGGTTGCAAAGCATAAAACAGGGCTTTCTTCTGAGTGCGTGCAGAAAACTTCCGCCTCCAAAACAGGCCCCGAAATGGCCTCAAATCAAAAAAACAGGGTCGCCAAGGGCTAAAGCCCTCCCCCGCAGTATATACTACCCTCTTGCTTCACCGCGAAGGGCGTCTCAACCTGAGACAATGCACTCCTGCAATTTCCGGTTGTGCTGCCTGCACAGATCTGCTCCCAAAACAGAAAATGAAAGCAACACTGCTCCTCTTACCAGAACACCGCGAGCTTGGCTTGCTTTCTTGAGCTCCTTACCACGAACAAGGCTCTGATACCATGTCAAGATTGTGGGAGAGAAGGAAGGAGTCTCGCTTGAAGCTTTCTTGCTTGCACAATGGGGGAAGACACACAAGGGTGGAGGCTGAAAACAGTTTTCCTCTTCTTAGTTGTGTAAGCCAAAAGAACTCTAGTACAAAGAAATAGAAGAACCCTCTATATGGGTCTCAAACCAAACTCAACTAACTAAGGTGGCATACTAACTGAGCCACGAACTAGAGTGGATAAGGATAGCTATCATGTGGCTATTATTCATGGGCGGTGTACCAACCGCATCTGCAACTGACAAGTCGGTGACATAAATACACAATGGTCACCCTGGCGTATCACGAGTGGAGCTCGATATCTCAACAGTTGATGCTTATCCTGAGTCCCCGCAGAGTGAGGGAGCCTCTATCTTCTATAGAATTGGAGACATTAGAAGATTTATTTGCCAGTGAGACATCATCGAGTGATGAGTCCAAAGAGGGATCCACCATAGAAGACATCTATCAGATCACTTTGAATGAGCCGATAGAGGCCCAAGATCGTATAAGAGATGCAGATGTTATTGAGCTAGACCTTGGTACGCCTGATGATTCACGGCCAATCAAATTAGGTTCTATGCTCAGCACAGCAGGAAGGGAGGACTATGTGGCCTTGATTCAGGAATTCCGTGATATCTTTGCCTGGAGTTATAATGAGTTGAGAGGCATTCCTCCTAGTCTTGCTGTTTATACAATCCCGTTGAAAGAGGGCAGTCGTCCTGTACGACAGAAAGTAAGGCGTATGCCTTTCGAACTGAGGGACGGGCTGTTTGAAGAGTTACAGAAGCTTCGAAAAGCGGGTTTGATTTTTCCTGTGCAACACATGAAATGGTATTCGCTAGTTGTGATAAAAAAAAAGAAAAATAATCAAATTTGATTATGTGTAGACTTTAGAGAGCTGAATAAGCAGACAATTAAGGACTACTACCTGTTGCCATTTATTGACCAGATTTTGGATCAATTAGCAGGTAGGAAAATATATTCGTTTATGGATTGCTTTGCAGGATATAACCAGATGGCAATTGCAGAAGAGGATAAGTTGAAAACAACTTTTATTACTGTATTTGGTACTTTTGCGTACCATGTGATGGCCTTTGGTTTATGCAATGCGCCTGGTTCGTGGCAATGAACAGCAGATAAGACATTCGGTGACATATCCCCTGAAGAGTTGAAGGTGTTTATTGATGACTTAGGGGCTGCCACCGTGAGAGGAAGGCAGTTGATCATTTTAAGAAAATGTTTTGAGCGCTGTAGACAATTTTGCATTGCCCTAAACCCACGGAAGTGTGTTTTTGGAGTACCTTATGGGCTATTGCTGGGTCATGTGGTCAGTTCGGTAGGAATTGCAACAAACTCCGAGAATGTCAAAGTTATAGTTGCCATGGGTCCACCACGCACTCCGAAGGAAGTTCATAGATTTCTATCTTCGATTGGTTATTACCATAGATTCATAAACGCCTTGGCAGAAAGAACATTGCCGCTTACAAATTTATTGTCCTTTAGCTGTTCGTTTGTATGGGGTGACCCTTGTAAGGTAGCATTCGAGGATGTGAAACAAGAGCTAGCAAGAGCACCTATTTTAAAAGCACCTAAAAGAGGTGAGGTGTTCTATATATTCTCAGCAGCCACCATGTATAGTATTAGCTGTTGTTTAGCCCAAATTTGGAAAGAGAAGTGGTACCACCCGATTGCTTTTGCTAGCCGGAAGCTAGGGGTATCCGAAATCAATTACACATACATGGAGAAGTTGTGTCTAGCGATGGTCTTTTGGACAAAGAAATTCAGGCATTATATTCTCTATGAGAAAGTCGTGCTTTATACAAAGGCGGAGGGACTTCGATTGTTGATGAATAAGCTACAGCCGCTTGATCGTCTAGCGAAGTGGTTAATCACTTTGCAGGAATTTGATTGTGAAATCAGGAGTAAGCCACCAAGGTTGCAAGGCATCGTGGAATGTCTTGTAGACTTTGGGGAGCCGAAAGAATCTGTGGCTGAAGGTAGTGACATGGAGTTGTTATTCAAAATAGATACGGCATCTATTCCCTCCTGGTATGCTGCAATAACGCATTATTTATCAACGGGAGAGGCGGGATCCGAATTATCTAAAGCTGAGAGAAGGAAAATTAAACAGCAAGCGTTAAAGTTTGCCTTGATCGTAGGTACATTATATCTGCAAGGGGTTGATGACATCTATCACCGATGTGTGATGCCTGACGAGGTGCCATTCATTTTGGAAGAGTGCCATGATTCTGCTTGCGGCGGCCATTTTGCTGGACGGCTTACAGCACAAAAGGCTTTAAGAGTAAGTTATTGGTGGCCTGCCATCTTCCAGGATGCGTTTGCCTATGTTAAGAGATGAGATATTTGTCAATGACATGATAGTCGAGAGAATAGGAACCGACCACTCACCCCTATTATGGCGATACTTCCATTTGAGAAGTGGGGAATAGACTTTGTGGGTCCTATTACTCCGTCGTCGATTGCGCAAAAGAGGTATATCATTGTAGCAACTGACTACTTCACAAAGTGGTCAAAAGCACGTGCAACAAGGAAAGATGATGCTAAAGAAACTGCTAGTTTCCTTTTAGAGCAGATAATATGCCGTTTTGGTCCGCCGAAAGAATTAGCGTCGGACCGCGGAACCCATTTCCTGAATAAGGTGATCAAAAGTTTGACAGAGACTTGGCAAATCAAGCATAACAAGACAACCCCATATAACCCGCAAGCCAATGGGCAAGTTGAGAGCACCAACAAGTAGCTTGTGGGCATCCTGTCCAAAATTGTGTCGGAAAAGAAACGGGATTGGGATAAAAAGTTATACGTGGCAGTGTGGGCCTATAATACAACCTTCAAATGAGCCACTATATGGGGAGGAGTGTGTCTTGCCTTTAGAGATTGAGCTACTGACTATTCGGTTTGCCATCAATCATTCTTTGAGTGATGAAGACGCACTTTTTGAGCGCTTGACGACACTGGCACATTTAGATGAGCTTAAGCTACAGAGCTTATTGCACCAAGAAGTGGCGAAGCGCCGAATGAAGCAGCTACACGACCTCAAAGCCAAGAAATACACCTTCAAGAAATGACAGCTTGTTCTGTATTATGACGCACGACGTGAATTATATCCAGGCAAGCTAGAGTCCAAATGGGACGGGCCCTATAGGATCGTTAGAATAGGAAAGAATAAGTCTACAGTCTTGTTAGCTGACCTTGAGGGGATAGAATTTAAAAATAAGGTTAATCTTAATAAGATTAAACCTTATTATTTCTAATTGCACTAATACTATGACTGCCTTGCAGGTCTAGGAGAGATCGATCAAATATCTGCAAGGAAATCGTGATAGAGGTTGATGGGTCGTCTGATCCCTTATTTAGAACACCCATATTTAGAACAGAGGTATCATTAGGGAAAGCTCATTTGGTGGAGCAAAGGATATAAGGTGACTGAGCAAGAAGGCAGGACATTTATTTGGGAGATCAAGGTCTTCTGCCATCACTGCCTATAAATTTTGACGAGCATCCCTTTTGAATTCAATGAGGATGGAGGGATGGAGCCTACAGTCCACTCGTTGAATATGCTGAATTTCGATTACCATAATTATGAGTAGAGTTCAGGATGGCGGGGTATGTAAACCCTTTATGGACGTACACATTGTACTTTGATGGGGCGTCCAGGGGTGCATGCAAAAAAGGAAGTGTAGGAGTTGTCATCTGAGATCCCCGACGACGCATTGTCATGAAGTTAGCTGCTTATCTCGGGGTGAATTTTACCAATAATATGGCAGAATACAAAGCCCTGATTATGGGTTTGAACATTGCAAAGAAGGGTGGTATCCGCCAGTTATTGGTGAAAGGGGACTCTCAGTTGGTTTTAAATCAACTCAATGGGACGTACATGGTACGAAACCCCATCCTTTGCATGTACCATCATACTGCTATAGCCCTGCTAAACTAATTTGATAGAGTGTCTTTTCAGCTGATTCCATGAAATTGGAATCAGTTTGCCAATTCATTGGCTAATTTTGCGTATGAAGAAGACCTCTTATTTAATTGTGGCCCTTGTCCCGATATATCTATTGATGGTGAGACAGGACCTGGTCGTTTGTGGGGTATGCTTTCTGAACATGCCCTCTTTGGCAGACGATGGTTGATCTGGGTGATGCACAGGGTAAGTGAGACTCATCTGCCTTTATTATCTTGGACCCACAGACTGATTAGACAACATGTGATGCGAACACCTCTTGCGATATACGCAGGAGGGATGGGTCATAATTTAATGCACCTAGTTTAGGGCTACGAGCCTCTGTTCCCCTGGGAATGGTATGCTTTGATGTCTATCATAGTTGTTTCCAGGAGGATGTTATGCGTAGTATTGTTTTATTTCATTAGGCCAAGAGGGCCATTTCCCTGTCTAGTGCGGGTGCGCTTAATTGGGTTTTTGGTTTAAGTGTTGTGCTGGACAGGTTTTGTGATTCGTGGAATTTGGTGGAGCATGGAGGAGCCTTTGCTGCGATGGAAGCTTCTTGTGGCCAATCCAGGTGATACCTCTCCTTTACGAGTGCCTTTCTTTCCTGTTGTATGTGTATTTGTACTTGCCGAGGGGATATATTTTTGTTGGGGACCGGCAACTAAGGCATGAAGTCCCAGGTTTAGGCTAAGTATGTTTAAGGGAGGTCGGAGTAGTTATTGCCTCCTGTAAAGACATTGTCAGGCATCGAAAGACCTGTTTTAGAAGGAAGTCCTAGTGGCCCTGTTCTGTTAGCCTGCTAGACAACCGTTCTAGGAGTTCTTGTTAGTAGTGAGGCAGTTAGAGAAGCCTGCCAGAAGATAATAATAATGATGCCAAGAAACCTTGAACATCCTACAAGAGGAATATAAATATGAAGGTGTGTAAAAAGGGGTTCTAACCCCTATCAAAAGAAAAGAAATGGAAATGTATGGGCAGTTGGTCATTGCCTTGCGAAGGCCTGGTAGGTTCCTGGGGACGAATTAGACCCGGGGCCGATACCTTGTCTTCCTAGAGGTGGCTTCTTGCTGGAAAAAAAAAAGACAAAACAAGGAAGGTTGGAGCGAAAATAAAAGTGAGCATTAGAAAAGGATTAAGTGTCACCTTGCGAGGGCTTGGTAGGTTCTTGGGTGCCGAGACAGGTCCTGAGGCCGATGCCCTGTTCTCCTTGGGTCACTACGCTCAGCTCCCTCCTTTTTACATGCCCAAGTATGTTCATTTAAAAAAAAAACCCTAAAAGAAGAAATGTACTGAAAGAAAATACCCCTTGATCAGGCTATAGGAGCCCTCGCCTTGTAGGAGCTCCTAGTTGTGTTGTCTTTAGTTGGTAAGTAGTTCAGACTACCACTTAGGGCAACCTCTTTGATAGGTTTTTTAGTTTGGCTGTATTGGAGCAGTTGGTTAGCGACTCACTTCGGATCTTCTATTAGATGATGCTAGGCCTACTCCTTGTGGATGTCATGCCTTGGTTCTGTCCAGGGGTAGGGTGAGCATTGTGCTGAGTTTTATTATATATTTGTTTTGTATCAGCTTGATGCTTCTTTGGTTGTTTATGTGCAGATATGTTCGTGGATTCGACAAGCTGAGTCGCCCTATCCCATGGTTGCCAATGAGAGCGGAATTTTGGTGCCGGAAAGTGCCAAGGAAACAGTCAAGATGCGAAGGGGTGGACCAAAGTTTGGCCAAAGTGGGCATGACCTTTGGGAGCCCAAGAAATTTCATGCCACATGAAAAGTTAGCAACAAATCGTGGAGAGAGAGAGGAGAAGAAGGCGCCATCAGATCACGCCCGATTTTTGCGCCATGTTGATGGAGAGGCCATCTCCTGCTTGTGAACAACCATGCCAACAGACATTGGCCCTTGCTTCCCTCCTGAATGCTGACTCTATCGCCGCTTCTGGCCCTTCCATTGGTGGCCTGAATGCTGAGATAGAAATCTAGTCTTTCTCTCTCCTTCCTCTCTCTCTTCTAAGAGGGAGTTCATGTGGGAAGAGAAAAGAAGAAGAAAGAATGATGGAGGCTTGTCCGGCATCGATCGGATTGCTCCACGGGCTGGAAATGGTGACTTGTGATCGTCATGAGCATGAAGTGCTGCTGATTTTCAGATTTGCAGCCATGGATATGAAACCCGAAACACGCAAATAAGCGGTAATTCAATTTTTGCAAAGGAAATTTGAGATTTCATGGCTTTTGATTGATAAAATGTTGTTCATGTGGGCTAAAAATTGTTTATGTTGCTGTTTTCCGTGAGTACTTGTTGATCATAATCAGAAAATCAGAAAACCATGCATCTTGTGACTCAAAATAATACACTAAAACACGTAAAATATGGAAAATCAAGGGAAAATGATGTTTTTGGGCATAAAAATGGAGGAATAAATAGGAACACCAACTAAATTTTCATTTTTGTTGCAAGAAGGAACTAAGGGCCATAGCCCATAACCTATTTTGAATTTTCAGTAATTAAATAATGCAAAAAATAAGGAAAAATACAAGGAAAATAGAGAAAAACCACTAAAAAATAGGGGAAAAATGCATTTTGGGTGCGAAAAATTAATGAAAATTAAGAACAATGTTTGTGCATGTTTGTGGGGACTGAAGCATGAGGATTTGCCTCAGTTCAACCCCACCTTCTTGTTCTAGTGTGTTTTTCCCGCTCTTTACACATAAAATGATGGCAAAATGCCTTATAAATCTATGCAACAATGCAACATTTGATCGATGGGAGGGTAGTGGTTAAATTGTGTCTAAATGTGGAGTAAAATGACGAAAAGATTGCTAGGTTTTTGTTTGCATGCCATATAGGTCGGTGAATAATTATAGAATGAGAGCCTAGTAGCACGAGGGTTTCCTCGGTGCTAGGTTCGTGCAACGCCGCATAAGGACGGTAGTTGAAAATCATTGAAAGGATGTTTTCCACATGTGCACAATATTGATTTTATAATTGTCTGAGCACTTGGCATCCACAATATGCATAAATCATGGAAATATTTAAAGGTATCAGAAATCCTGGATGCACAGCAATTGCTTTCATTAGGACCTTGACCCACGTTGAGTGAGAGACAGGACACCCTAAGCCATAGGCTAGTTGTGGGGTCTAGGGGAAAGAGGAGTAAGGACAATGGTACATTCCTGTATATGATTAAATGGTACCTTGAGTGGATTTTGTGTGAAATGTTTATATGTTGAGCGACGCACCGAGGGGCCAATCCCCAAGGTGTAGGAGAGTCGCAGAGGGGTGGTGGCATTCAGCCGTTGGAGGACCCCCTATGTTTGTGCTTCGTGCCATTAGGCAATGTGTAAGGGACTCCCTCTGAGGAGTAGTGGATGAGAGAAGAGTGGACTACAAACGACGTAATACAAATGCAAGATATTTTGGAAGGCAATGTATGTGTCATCAACGCTCCTGGCCGCGAGGCCGTGGGGTTGTTGAGCGCGTGAGATAGAGGTCCGGCTAGTGCACGAGCCAGTGCCAGCCCGTTCTAGGTTCCATCAGAAGCCCACCTCCCTCCACTCTTTTTTGACATCAACCTAGGGATAGATAGTAGAGCCATGACTAGACTAATGATGAGGGCAACCCTTCTTCCCTCCTTTTGCCTAGAAATCTTAGAGGATATGAGTGATACTCACTTCATAAGGTGAAATCATCCTTTCTTTTTATCCACACCTCTAAAGGCCCGAGCCGGTATTAAAGAATATCTACAAAGTCAAGCATTCCTATCCCAATGCTTGCGACCGCCTTGTAATCCAGCTAAAGGTGATAGGCATTAGCTAGGACATCTTCCTTGTATGCAATTCTTCAAAAAAAAAAGAGAAGAAAAAGAAAAAGAGAAAAGAGAAAAGCACGAGGGCTTACTTCACTCACTACACCTAGGGTTTACAACTAGCCCCTCTCTCACTTCACGCTTAGGGCACATCAAGGGCAGGACTTCCAGACCTGTCACCCTAAGTTTTGCACTGTACCTCCAACAACACATGAACTGGGTCCTCAAGTGTGGGATGTTACCGAGGGCTTACCCAAGGTTAGACCCATCTCCCAGTTCCACTACACATGCACTTACACCACACCGTGAGACAGACACACCCCTTAGGGAATGCACAACTTTCTCTTGCAGGCTATGATCGTGACTCAGTGAATGGCTACCCAGCTAAAGAAGATCATCCACGACATCTGCTAATGACCAGGAATTTTTCCCTGAGTCGAACAGGACACCACTACAGCAGCTTCAGGAGCTTTTGCATACTTCGATGGTTGGATGGACCAACATGCTTGATGTAGCCGACCATCTGCCTGTTGATGGCTACCATGACTGAACCAAATCAAGCAGAAGGAAAACTCAGTGATGAACCCACCATTGGCATAGATTTTGGAACCTCATATTCTCCAAATGATTGGAGATGCCCATGCAAAACCTTTATCAGCCATCGTAGAATGGGAGCTACAAATGTGTGAGAAATACCAAGCATCTTCATGAAGTCTAAAGCACGTTGGAATCTCTCTCAATCATCGTTAATCAAACTCCATCACCTCTCATTCACAACAGCACCTTTTGATTGTGGTCATCTATCCACTAGTTCCACTTAGCAACAACCCCAACTACCCCACTACTCCCCAACACAAGGCCATGGGACTGGCACTCAGCTAGGAGGGGGTTAATGTTTACCGCAACACAGAGGAGCAGGAAAATGGAGCAGAGGAGTGGAAAAATGGAAAAAGGAGATAACCGAAAGGGCACAGGACAAAGGAAGGAAAAGGCACCCTAGATGGAAGTCAAACCCTGAAAATTTTGAATGACGACCTCTCCAAAAGGCCTCAATGTCGCCTCGAGAAAATAAAAGAGTAAAAGCGTACCATTAATTGTGAAAGTGCTCCCGAATCCTTGTAAAAGAGTGCTAGGCTGACTCCTATGCAAATTTTATGCACTAGTTGGGAATGGGATAAGTTAGAATGGTGGGAAATAGGAAAAGAGGGCCTAGGATAATGACCCGGCCATGTAAAAAGTGGGGATGACTGCCCAAAAATTAGGGCATGTATATAAAGTTCAAAAGTGAATGAGAAGATCATTCTTGTGTGTGGCCAAATCTTCTTCTTCTTCTTCTCTTGTTTCTTGGCTTCTTGCTTGTGCTTGAGTGAGGGATTGAGGGAGTGTGAGGGAGTGAGTGTGTAAGAGTGAGGGATCATGGAGAAGAAGCTCCCCATCTTCTCTCTTCATCTTCTCTTCTTCTCTTCTCTTTTCTTTTCTTGTGTGGCTATGGAGGATGGAGCTTGACGAAGAGGGCTTGAGATTGCTTGAGCTTGCCACAAGGATCGTGGAGCTACTGAAGTGCAAGAGAGAGGAGGAAACTCGATCGAGCATCAAGGTAAGCTCACTACACCCGTAAGGTAGGCATTACGTGTTGGCTATGTGAGAGGTAGCCATGGCCTCTCGGCTTGAAACGCTTGATCAATAAGCGGTCCATAGGTTTCAAGGTAGATCTCCATAGCTCCCCTTCAAGGACGTTTCAACAAAGGTACTCATTCATCTTCTTTAGGGTTTCATGTTGGTTACATGTCTACAAGTCTGAGAAGAAGAAGGGGGCAGCACCATTGTATCTTGTTGGCTCCATATCTTAACATAGCCTTTATGGGGCGCCTTAGGCTTGTTGTGTGCCTTCTGTGGCACCCCCTTGAGCTTCCTACCACCTTGACTAACAAAAAAATGCAAGGAGAAACCCCATATAGTCATCGTGAATTTGCACTAGTTTATGGCAACCCCTAGACAGCTCATCCCAGTCATTGGCAGTCTCATTTGGGCACTATACACTTGGTTTATGCTTGGAATTTGATCTTGAGCCTTGGAATTGAGCATTGATGTGATTTACTTTAGGTTTGGGACTGTTATACATAGTTTACATGCAGCCCACAACAATGCTACATTAACATTTTATGTTTGGACCACTTTGGCATTGACATTGGTTGCCTGGTTGGTGGTCCCGAATGCTAGGGAAATGTATGCCTATGATGTGACCATCTTTTGGGACTGAATTTGATCAATCATTGACTTTTTTACACAATTCATAGGCAGCCCAAAATAGGGAAGTCCCCCTATCATTACATTTTATGCTTATGCTACATGGTCATTTGATGCCCGGTTGGTGCCTATACATATGGGGAAGTATGCCTATAGTTTGCCTATGGTTTTGAGCTTGGATTGAGCCACTGTTTGCTCAATTTTGGACATTTATTTGTTGTTGGAGTATTCAGGGTTGAAGCTCATTTTCTTATGTTTGGATATACTTATTGGATTCGGGCTATGTCTTGGATGTATAGATTAATGTAGTGACTCTTGGGGATCAACATAGAGCTTGGATTTTCTCTTGGATCATTGGTTGATCTTGAGCTCACTTTGAATAGCATTTGAATCTCCATCTTTGGATGTACTTTGGCATGTATCTCACTTATGTCTAACTGGTCATGACATGCTTGGATTATACCATCTTTATACATGCTAGTTACATTGCCTTGGAGTTGGTTTTGCTACTCTGGCTTACTTGGGCTTGGTGTTTGATTGCCCAAAGCTTACTTTGCTATTTCTTGGCTTGCCAGAGTTACAGCTTGGATGTACTTGATGTCTATGGATGTTATGTATAGATGTTGCATGGCCTATATGCTCATAAGGTCTTATTGATGCTTGATCTTGGATCTTACTGGTGCTATCATATGCCCTTGTTGAGCTTCTTTGCTTGATATTTATGGCTTTTGTGCCAGTGGGAGTGTCTTTGGATGCTTGAATGACATTGAGTAGGCAGTTTATGCTACTTAAGCATTCAAACACTTGAGACTGGGATATTCTCTTTGTAAAGAAGCTAATTCCCACAACAGGTCATTAGCTGAGAAATACAAGAAATAGACATAAAATGCCAAGAAACCATAGCCAAGGTGGCTAGGCATGAAATGATATTACAAATGTTGGCTGAGAATCAAATGATGAGTGGTTGCAGCAAGGTATGCACCCAAGCTATGGTGGCCAAGAGTATTCACCCTCTTAGATGGTGGGAGGTTGAGACCTCAAACATTTAATGTTTGTAAAATGGCAAAAAGATCTTTCACATGTAATGTTGATAAAATGTCAAAAAGATCTTTCACATGTTACATCTCCACCTTTTATACTTAACCGTAGCCTACCCTAGACTAAGGCATTTATGCTTTATTACAAGCCATCTTGGCCTAAAAGAGCTTTGTCCTCAAAGTTGGAATTGTTGAAGGGGATGCAATGGTAGTGGAGAGGAGAAGAGGAAGATGCGACAGAGAAGAGCACACACAATGTAGGTGCTGTCAAGAATGATATGACAACCTTATTGCACTATCTCATATATATGAATAAAGAATATGGGTGGTCAGTGTACACGGGAAGTGCCTTCCTAATGTTTTCCTTGAATTGATGTAAAAGAGCTTCCATTTTCTCAACTTTAGCCTTGGCTCGTGGATTCACATCTTCATGAAAAAAGGATGAAGGTATTTACACTTTGTGTCCATAAAGTGCTTCAAATGGTGACATGCCAATGCTCATATGATGAGTGTTATTATAACAGAAATCAACAAGATGTAACCAATGATCCCAAAAGCTTGAGTATCATGGAAAAAATGATAAAGATAGACTTCCAACCATTTATTGGCACGCTCTGTTTAGCCATCGGTTTGGGGATGATATGTTGTGCTAGGAGTCAAAATTGTTCCCATAGAAGTGAACAAACTCCTCCAAAAACTTCCCATGAATTTAGTGTCACGATCGAATACTATTTTCAATGGCATACCATGAAGCTTAAAAATACATTCCATGAATTGTTCAGCCACTTGCTTTGCTGTAAATTGAGCCTTGGTAAGAATAAAATGAGTTGATTTAGTCAACCAGTCCACTACCACATAAATGTTATTCCACCCATGCTTTGTTGTAGGTAATTCCACAATAAAATCCATTTTAATATCAATCCACTTGCCTTGAGGAATAGAAAGTGGTTGAAGTAAACCACTAGGTAAAAGAGAGGAGTCTTTATTTGGTTGACACAGAAGACATTGCATAACATAATCCTTTATATCCCTCCAAATGCCCTTCCAATAGAAACTCTTATGGATATTATCAAATGTTTTGAACAATCCATGGTGTCCCTCTAAAGGCGAAGAGTGCATCTCATGCAAGACTTGGTCTTTAAAAGAAGATTGTGCTGTCAAGTAGACTCTATCATGATACCATAAAAGACCATTGTGCCATTTGAAATTGGAATACTCTTCTCCTTTACCTTGTTGAAATTCCTTCATCATCTTCGATGCTTGCTCATCAAGCAAATACTCTTCTTGGATGTCATGGATCCAATCCTTATGCATGATTGAAATAGCAGAGATAGAACATGTCCACATTCTTGATAAGGCATCTGCCACCACATTGTCTTTTCCAGCCATATAAGAGATCTCAAAGTCATATCCTTGAAGAGTAGCTCGCCATCTTCATTGCTTGGGAGATAAATTTGGTTGTGAAAGGAAGTATTTCAACACATGATGATCGCTTTTGACCTTAAAATGGCTGCCATAGATGTAATGATGTCACTTTTTGATAGCATACAATATTGCTAACATCTCTTGCCCACTAGCATCCGCACATATGATAAATTCCCTGGAGAAATCCGGGTATACAAGGGTGGGTGTTGAAATTAGAAGAGATTTCAGCTCATTGAAACTTTGATCGATGATGGAGTCCCAAGAGAAAGCCTCCTTTTTTAGTCTATTCATCAATGGGGCCGCCACATGAGCATAATTCTTGATGAACCTTCTATAGATGGATAATAACCCAAGGAATCCTCTCAAAGAGGTTGCATTCATACGAGTAGGCCATTCTTTAACACATTTTACCTTATTGGGATCCACTCTAATTCCTTTCTCTCCCACAACATGACCTAAGTATTCAACTTCATTTTCCATGAAAGAACACTTTGTCATCTTGGCAAAGAGTACGTGTCTTCAAATACCTCTCAGATATGCTATAGATTAAGATGTCATCAAATCCTTGACACGTACTCTTTGGATTTGAAGACACGTACTCCTTGGATTTGCTATAGATTAAGATGACATCTTGACAAAGAGTACGTGTCTTCAAATCCTTGGATTTGCTATAGATTAAGATGTCATCAAAGAAAACAAGGAATTTTTTGAACGAGAAGGTCTACAATATTTTATTCATGAGGGCTTGAAAAGTAGTGGGTGCATTGGAAAGCCCAAATAGCATAACCAAGAAGTGGTATAACCCTCTTTCAGTCCTAAAGGATGTTTTGAACTCATCTCCTTCCTTCATTCAAATTTGATGATAACCCGATCAAAGATCTATTTTGGTGAAGACCTTTGAATCTTTAAGCTCATCCAAAAGATCATCAATTCGGGGAATAGGATACCTATTCTTGACCGTTGACTTGTTCAAATCCCAATAATCAATACACATGCAAAATGATCTGTCCTTCTTTTTGACTAAGAGCACGGGAGAGGCAAATGGTCATTGACTTTGCTGAATTAAACCCATTTGCAAAAATTCTTTGACTTGTCGTTGCACTTCTTCCCTTTCAAACTTGGACAAGAAATAGGGAGGTTTGTTGATGGGCTTTGTGTTAGGCAACAAATCAATAGGATGTTCAACCTCTCACTTTGGAGGTAAAGATGATGGTGGTTGAAATAAATCATTGTATTTCTCCAATAGCTCTTCCAATCTTGGATCCCTTTTCTTTGAAGAAGAAGATGGTCGATTTGTTGATTGCCCTTCATCTACTTTTGCAAGCAAAAGAGTGAAGATGCATGCCTTGGCATTGATTTCTTTTCGCAATTTCTTCATGGAAATGAGTTCTATTTGTTTGTGGTCTATGCCTTTCAACTCTATATGATGTCCTTGCCAATTAAATCCCATTTGCATTTGCTCCAAGTCTAAGGTGTATTTGCCAAGTGTTTTCAGCCAATTACATTTAATGACAATGTCAATAGGCCGCCCCATATCCAAAGTGATCAAGTCTACATTTATTGTGCAAGAGGGCGATAACTCAATTGAAGTACATGGGCACACTTCTTTACTAGACTCATATGCACCATTGGCAACTTGTATCCGCAAGGAAAAATCCATATCAATGGATAGCAACTTCAGCCTATTCAAAGACATGGTGTTAATGAAGCTATGAGTGATGCCTGTTTCCACTAAAATATGTGAAACCTTGCCATTAATGAAACCTTTGAGCCTAAGTGCATTTTCCCCTTTGCAACTAGTCCATGCATCATGTGAGATGGTACACAAGGAAGCATGAGAATCATGAGTACCACCTGGATCAAATGGAAATCCATCCATGGGATCATAAAATTCTTCATTGGTGGCATGCTCTTCTTCATGAATCTCTTCAACCATTGGGTATGCATCAACATGCAGTAAATTCCTCTCTTGATTTTCTTCTTCTTCAACTTCCACATCTTGAGTGATTACCATGTTGATTTTTGAGTTCTTAGCTCTACACTTCAGCTTATGATCTTGTGATATCTTCTCCCCACATTTGAAGCATAATCCTTTTGCATGCATTTCTTTAAGCTTGTCCTGAGGAAGAAAGTTACTATTAGAACTGTTTTGGGGCACTTTCGGAGCATTTTTAGCTCTTGAAAAAGTACCTCTTGGCTTAGCCACATCTCTGAAAGTTTGCCCTTGTTTTTGTACAAAATTTTCACCTTGTTTAGAGGCATAAACAGTGCAAAATATTGGCACTTTGTTGTTATAACTATTTTGACTGTTATAACCTCTGTTTTCTTGCCTAAAAGAGTCTCTTGATTGGCTGAAAATTTGCCCATACTTTGTAGGTTGATTGGAAATATTATTACCCATACTTATTTGCTGGAAATTTCCTCTGTTATAATCTCTATTTTCTTGCCTAAAAGAGTCTCTTGATTGGCTGAAAATTCGCCCATACTTTGTAGGTTGATTGGAAATATTATTACCCATACTTATTTTGCTGGAAATTTCTTGCATCTCTCTTGTACTTCAAGGAATATCTTTCAGCCAATTGTATGACCTTATGTAATGTTTTTGGTTGTTAAGCTCCTACCTTCAATGATAGGGCAGGGTCAAGACCAAAAATGTATTTATTTAGCTTAGTAAAATCTGAAATGCCTTCAACATACATGGAGAGATTCAAGTAGGTGTTGGAATAGTCTCTGACGGACATTCCTCTTTGAGTGCATGCATACCATCTTCTTTGAAGCCTTTCTTTTTCCAAAGAAGACACAAAGATATCATTCATTGCGTGCTTGAACTCCTCCAAAGAGTCAAAGTTTAAACTCCTCCAAAGAGTCAAAGGAGACACAAAGTTATCAATCATTGCGTGCTTGAACTCCTCCAAAGAGTCCATCTTGTGCATGTAACACCACTAAGTATGGGCATAACCTTCAAGATGAAGAGCCGCAAAATAAATCTTGGCTTCTTCACTTCTAGGATAAAGGGTGAAGTATAACTCAAGCTTATAGATCCACTCCTGAAGCATTGTCTCCTTTTAAATTAGTGATATTGATCTTTTCCTTATATTCTTTTTCATTGTAAGATGGCTGCCAATGAGAATATTGTCTCCATGAATCTTTGTTCCATGAATTTTGCCTAAAAGTAGGTGGCCCAAAACCATGAGATGAAGCTTGTCCATTTGAAACATGCTCTTGGTTTGGGATGCCATGAGCTAATCTTCGCTCATCATGCCTTCCACCTTCATGAACTTGATTGTTGACTGCATTTCCTTTTTGTGCATTTGAGGGGCTGATGATAAAAATTCTTGTAGAAGGGGTCACATCCATGATAATCATTATCCCATAGAGTGTTGTCTTTTTCCCCTTCATGTCTATGATTATCTTTTGGGCTACTAAAATGAGGCCTTGGGGTATAAATGCCATGAATTTGTGAAGGATGATGGTTGCCCCTCACTCTAGATGGTTCTCCCCTTTCAAAGGTGTGCATAACTGGCTAAGACTTCTCTTTTCTTGAATGGGAAGGATTACCAACAAAGGGAATTACATGGGAGTCTTCAATAGTTTGAGGTTCTCTTTGTGGCTTGCTTCCAATTTCCTTTATGGTTGAGATGAGTTCTTGGAATAAAGATTTGTTTCTTTACTACAAATTAGATGTTCCTTGGTTTACTTGTGCCATCCCTTGCAACAAACCTTGATTCATATGTGTTAAGCCTTCATTAAAATCCTTCAAATCCTTAGAAAGGCCTTCATTGACAGGTCCCAACTCTTTTGACAGTAAGAGATAATCATTCCCTGGATGCTCTTCATGTATCTCATGTTGTCCTTGATGTGTGCTATAAGCAATCCCAATGCTTAATTCTTCATCTATTTGTTCAACATTATGGGCTTCATTTGTGTAATTTTGATCCTCTTGAAAGTCTCTAACACCATCAATGCCTCAATAATGGGATCTTTCTTCTTATGCCTGGCCATTAAGTGATAGTGATATAGTAGTAGACAGTTTGTCACTTAATCCCTTGTTTCTCTTGGAATATGGCACCAATCCCAATGCTTAATATCTATATGGGAAGATTATTATATAGGAATATATAGATTTCAAAAGATATGGACTTGGGTTGGATATTTTGAGTGGAATGATGTCAAACAATGGCCCCTTGTACGTTGTCTGGGTGTTGTCTTAGCATACCTAGTGTCAAAAAATCAACAATAACTTGAGCTCCCAATATCGTATCTCCAAATTTTTTAATTCAAATCAAAGATTAGGATCCCCTCCTCAAACGAAGTTATCAAATTCTCAATTTGGATTGAGATATAATTTTTTGTGATTGAATCTTCAGGTTTGAATAGGAGTTTCCTACACCCTGTCCACCACATGTAAGTGCCTTGTTTGACCCTGTAGGAATACCTTGAGTGGAAGAAAACTTTGTAAACCAATGTAGCAACTAGAAGAGGGTTAGGGGCACCTAGAGGGCTCAAGAATAACCTATAGATTGGTATATGCCTGCTGTTTTATCTGTAAAAACTCTGTCAATAACCTGTAGGTACCCTAAAATAGGAGATGCCCTACATCTCTTCCAATGGTCCTTCAACCACTTATGGAACCCTAAATATGGCTGATCAATGCTATACTAGTGCCAAACCATGATAATGGAGAATGTACTTGCACCTAAAGTTGAAAATTGCATGGGCTACGAGACAAGAGGGATGTGCAAAGTTCCACCTCAAGCTAGGTTGTGCACCCCTTTAGGGTCTTAATCGGGAAGGGAGGGTCACCCTTGTCTTCTCGACTCGTCTGGCATCCACTTTTTCTCACGGAAACCAACATGACAAGTACATTCTAATGGCTAATAAAACAAGGATGCTATGCATTGACTGAAAAATTCTTTAAATTCTTTAATGAAATGCAAGTGGGTATTAGAAAATGACTGAATTGAAAGGGCTATGGATAGGACATTACCATTTTGCAATGATAACTGCTTTTAAAATATTCCCACTTACCATTTTCATCATTATTTCAATTCTATAGCATCAATGTTCAATCATCCAACAAAAATCCAAGTCAAGTAGGCAGTGAGTAGCATTTATACAATCAATTGAGCTTCAACATTTGAATGGGGAGGAAAGAAACTCATCAAGTAATCATAATCAGTCCTGGGCTGAATTCTACATACCATTCAATGGGAAATAAGAGGTTCTATTATACTCAATCTCTCTTATGAACAATGGGATTGGTTCAACAATTGGATGAAAAGAGAGATTAAGCTGAAAGCAATAGAATTACCTCTTTAATGTTGATAGAAAGTAGTATATGAATCCAACCAATCAACATTCAGCATAAATCACCATCAATAGACCAAGATGTCAGATCATAATACCAACTTCAAGTAAGCTTTGTCCAATATGATTGCTCCCATGTAATCTTCAACTCCCGATCAATAAGAATGCTCCAATGCAATCAAAAGAAGCCAATGATTTGATGGAAGTCTACAATAGCTTGTTGGAGAAGATCCTTTGAGCTTTGATGAGTGTAAATTCTCATTAGAATCATGGATTCCATGAATTTTCAGATATTGCCATGTTCAAGAGGCTAAAAATGCTTTCAAACTTGAATGAATTCTTCAATGTAAGCCCAATCTTTGAGGAATACCTTCAATTGAACCTTCCTGGGGTTGTAGACAACAAAAGCCCCATGAATTGAAGCGTGAATGAAGCAAGATTTGATGAAGATTGATGGCCTAATCTGAGATGAAGAAAATGCTTCAATCTTGCTTGGAAGCTCCAATGTTTGCTCAATGTCACTCCAATGCTTGATGTAGATGCTTGCTCTTGTTATTAGGAAGCTAGAAGAAGCCAAGAAGAGGCCAAATCTTCAAGAAATTGGAGGATTCTTCATGCTATACATTTTTAGCCATAGCTAGGGTTGTGATGGAAGCTTCAGGGTTGAGTAAAATATCTGAGTAAAAGATCAAGCAATAGAGGGTAAGTACTTCATGTCAGGGCTGCCATTGATCACTCAAAAGAGGAAGAAGCTTAAATGATGATGAAGATTGTTGATTCTTCAAGAGAAGATGGGCTAGAAAAATGACGCAAATTGTTCAGCCGCTTCTCCTACTCCACGTGATCAATACCTTGTTGATGCTTGGCCAAATAGGTAGTCCACAGGTTGCTTAAGACCTCAGGAATCATTCTTTGAAGGTCTCATGAAGAGATATGGCCATGGCAAAGAGAAATGAGTAGAGATTTTCATGGCAGTTTTCAACAAGAAGCTTGGAAAGAGGAAAGAGAAGCTTGCTCCAAAAAGTAACCACGGTTTAACCTCTCCAAATCTTGTTTAGGCTTCAGTTAAGTCCATGATCTTCAAAATTGGCCCAAATTGACCACGTACCACCAAAATGACTAAGATTATGCAATTGTTTCTTCAGATATTCATCAAGACTATCAAATTTAGTCACGATTTATTATAAAGACCTTAACTAGTCATGATATTAACTGAATCAAATCATGTGACTAATTATTGTCCTCCAATTACTCTGTGCCTAAACTATAACTAGATTCACCATGAAAATGACTCTTCCCATGGATCAAAGTCCATGCTCTGATACCAATGTGGAAGCTAATTTTGACAAGTCATTAACTAAAAAATACAAGAAATAGACATCAAATGCCAAGAAACCATAGCCAAGGTGGCTAGGCATGAAATGATAATACCAATGTTGGCTAAGAATCAAATGATGAGTGGCTGTAGTAAGGTATGCATCCCAAGCTATGGTGGCCAAGAGTATTCACCCTCTTAGATGGTAGGAGGTTAAGACCTCAAACATGTAATGTTTGTAAAATGGCAAAAAGATCTTTCACATGTTACATCTCCACCTTTTATACTTAACCGTAGCCTACCCTAGACTAAGGCATTTATGCTTTATTACACTCTTGGATGTTGCATGGTTGATATGCCATGGTCCTCACAGATATACTTGGGCTAATTTGGGCTTTACACTCCCTGAGTGAACACCTACACCTACTAGTGTCAGGTCTTGCTAGTGTTGTGTACACTTTGCTCTATAACACAAGGGGTATGTCAGCTTATTGACAGATTCACTTGACATGTTTGGATGTTTTCTTGATGTCTGTAGGATTGTCACTTGTTGATTTATGTGTGCTTGATGCGGATTATGCTTTGACAATCAGTGGTTGACTTGGTGCATTCATTTTGCCTACAGTTTGCTCTCATTGTACCTGGCTGTAATTTATTACAAAAAGCATTTATGTATGGATTGATATGGAATTTTCTTGTTGAATCATCCTGATTTTATGTATTTTTTATGATACTTGGTGGACAGCATCATTAGCTATCGGTTCGTGGTCATTTTGCCTTGGTTTTGGTGGTATTTTGGTTGTTTACAACAGAAAATAACAAGCAGTTTTGGACTCTTTGCACTGTTTCAACTTGCACTATGGCATCTTCTTCCACTGAGAGTGTTATTTTCAACATCACTAAGCTTGATGGTATAAATTATGCCTATTGGAAGAGCCAAGTTTGGTAGGTATTGGTGTAGAAATCACAGATAAAACCACTAAGGTTGCATGGAGAGCAGCTTGAAACTTTGATTGATGACAAATGGATAGAGCTTGATGAGTTATGCAACTCCGCCCTTATATTGTCTCCTAGTGAACAAGTGCATTACAATGTGGTTAAGGAAGCACATAGTGCTTGGCAGCTTTGGGATAAGGTCAAGAACCTCTATGATAAGAAAAGTCCAGCAAGTTAGATATACTGGGTTGAAGCAACTTATGGACCTGCACATGAAGGGGAATATGATGATGTTTGCTCATTTGAGCCAATTCCATGCTATTCTCAAGAGCTTGACTTTGCAAGGCATTAGCTTCAATGATGAGGTTACTCCATTGTTTTTCCTTGGGACTTTGAGAGAGTCATGGGATGTATTCCGCACTGCCTTATGTGCTCCTACTACTATTTTGAACTTGCATGATGTAGAGAGTGCTCTTTTTCAAGAAGAGATCAACCTAAGAATTTGGATGCCTCTCATGTGTCCCATGCTTTGAGTGTTAGATGCAGAGATGGTAATGGAAAGAATGGCCATGGTCGAGACTCACATAAGTCTAGGTCTAAGTCATGTGGTAAGTCATATAGCAAGTCTTGTGGGAGAAATGTTAATGTGACATGTCACCATTGCAGTAAGAAGGGTCATATACACCCACAATATCATGAATTGTGCAATGAGAAGCGCAAATAGAAGGGGAAAGACAAAGTACAAGAAAAGTCCTCTGATCACAACATTGTGCCTACAAAATCCAGTGTGAAAATCGAGGAGATAAATGTCATGCAAATTGATGACTCCGATGGGGAGTACATACTTGCAGCTAGTTCTTGTGATGCTACACTGTTGATCGAGGTTCACTCTATGTATGTGCAGTGTTCGCTTTTGGATTATGATGCTTCATTTCATGTTGCACCATGATGTGAGTGATTTCACTCCTACTGCACTATCTCTGGTTTAGTTTTCTTGGGTGATGACATGTCACTTGCTATTGTTGGCATTGGGAATGTACGATTGCAGTTCTCTATTGGCATTAATTTTCTATTATATGATCATGTACCTACGCTTACACACAATCTTATGTCTGCTTGATGATGATGGGTTTCATGTCTCTTTTGGGGATTTTTCCTGGAAGATCACACATGGCCAACTTGTGCTTCCTAGAGGTGCCAAGACTAGCAGCCTCTATCCTCTTGTAGTTGATGGATCCTCTATTGATCATATTTTGTCTGTGGGTCCTATCCCACATGTATCTCTTTGGCATGCCCGTTTGGGCCATATGTCCTTGAAGGAAACAAAAATGTTTTTTGGTTTGTCGTACTTACCACCCCTTGACTATGCATGTTTTGATTCATGTGAGCATTGTCTTTATGGTAGACAAACTAGGAAAACATTGTCGCAGCATGTAGGATTGAAGGTCACCATAGGGGTTTGGCAAGAGAACTAGCCAAGACAAATGGAGATGTGTCTTCAAGAGATAAACAGATTACAGTGAATGTTAAAAGGTTCAAGAGGTACTTCTTGGTTAATCACTGGGGAGAGAAGATTGTATTGGGGTTCAAGAGCTTAGACTCTAGAGTTGGTTGAGATAAGAAAAGGGTTGATACAAGAGTATTACCTCATAAGTTCAATTTCAAGTCAAGCTTGTTTTCTTGTAAGATCAGTCACAGATTAAGAAATTAAGTACACGTATCATCAACAACTCTACATCCCATCATTCAACTTTGTATGATTACATTCAATGTAAGTTGAAGCTTATGAGTCATTTACAATGCTTGATGGATAAAGATCTTTGTTTCACAAGATATTCAAATAAAGATCTTGATAAGGCTAAGTTACCACAGCCAAGAAGTAAAGAGGGAAAGCTTTTCTTAATTCAATTCAAAGCATAAATGAATGGTCTTCAAACATTGCTCTGCCATAGGGCTCATAATACATGAATATTTTGACAGAATGTCAACTGTAAAGCAAGAAATGAATTAAAAGATCACTGTGGAAGCTAACTCTTTGAATATGGCTGAAGATAACATCCCAAATCAGCCCATAAACTCCTAAGGTTCGACTTTGATGATAGCATAAACTTTCTCTAACTTAGAGTGCATAGATCAACAAAACACAAGTGTTAATCATACCATATGAAGTAATAGAGAAGTAAAAGGATTTGCTATCCACAAATCACTGTGTGGGTTGCCTATTTCAGCCAATGTACATGGTTTCAACCTTCCAAGAAGACACTTTGAAGTAGCACAAAAACAGCCCCTATATCCAAGAGCATGAAACAAGCAATAGGTAGCTTGCAATAGGCATGTAGAAGTAGGAGAGAAGAAGAACTTCCTGTTTCCATTGTTTGCTTTGTAATTGGCCATCTATTTCAGCCTTAAGCATGTACATAGAGCAATCAAGATGCTCCCTTCCACAATGCTTATGCAATATCTACTTGCATCAAGCATAGCAATGCCATGAATCTACAAGAAGAGAAAAATAAGTGTTGTTGTCTACAATACTCTGTTTGGGCTGAAATATTCAGTCCACTTTCTTCTCATAAACAAGCCAAGAAGGCTTCTTGTCACATCCCTGTTCAAGCTTCAAGAGCAAGGATGAGTCCTTTGAGTCAGGATTAATCAATTGATCAAGTAGTTGAATTTCATGCCTTCAATTTACAGGATTGGAAAACCAATAACGATCCCTAATTAGCTATTAAAAAACTCAAGAGAATGGATTTAATGTCTCTCTTGATATGGGAGATCAAACTCAACAGCCTAGTCCTCCCTCAAGATTCATAATCGAGCTCCCTTTAAATACATAGTTCTACCCTATTTTACTCAGTCAAGAATAGCCTTCCATTTTTTTTGGTGCATGAGAGGAGTAGCACTTACATGTCAAGTTGAGTTTGCTTGTGATTGCATGGCCTTCTCTCCCTTTAAGGTGGTAGTGAAGGAGCTCTTTGCTCTATCATTCAGGATGCGCCTTGATCAAATATCTGCCGCGAAATGCGGTGTAGATCACGCTGTCCCTTGATCTCTTCTTTGACTATTTCATTAGTCACATAAGCTTAGCACAAGACGTATACAATGTCCTATGCTTAGTCAACCTAGGTAACTCCGTCTCCCTTGTGACTTGGCTTGTGAATATTTTTTAATATCATAAGTACACAACCACATCATTGGCTTCTGGAAAATGAAATCCAAGAGAACCTACCAAGTCAACTGCTCATGTCCATATTTTATATTGTTTAATGCTTCATGACTTACAGAACTTGTAGCAATTTTCATATAAGTGATGCAAGGAAACATAAAAGTAAGTAACCACAATCATTCATCTTGTCAAGGACCCATGATAAATTTATTGTATTTTAAGGTAGAGAGTCCCCCATCTTTATTACACCCCATGCCATTGGCGGACTTAGGTTTTTATGACTTATCACACTAGGCAAGTCTCTATGTAGTATGTCTAGATTTCAAATAATGACATATGATTTTTGACACCCACAAATGCTTAAAAATAGCCAAATATTCCAAATTTCAGGGGAAAAATAGACTTCATCGAAGGCGGTAGAGCTGCAATCAGTACGATTTTAAGCGGCCTTTGCCCAAAAGTGCTTTAAAGACCCACTAAGCAGTAGTTGGGGAATTTTCATAATTTTTTGGCATGTGAGACAGGACTTTTGGAGATTCCCCGCAATGTAGGACTTCGAGAAGGACACCCAAGTATTTTTAGATCGTAATTCGGATGCTAGACGTCAAAATGGGAGTGCTCGGGAGGCCAAGGACCAAGAGGGTGAAGTGTAAAAGTGATTTGGGCCAAAGGGGAACAAAAATCAGCCTTTCTCTCTCCTCCCTCTCTCTCTTCCAAGAGGCAATTCATGTGGGAAGAATCAAGAAGAGAATCGGGTGGTGAACGCTTGTCCGGCATGGTATTGGATCACTCCCGAATCGATGGAGGGCTAGAGTTGGCTGTTCCGAGGTGGGCTAAGCCTTGAATGAGGGCTGATCTGTAGTCCTGCATCACATTTTAAAACCTGCAAAGAAGGAAAAAATTGGCAACTCTATTTTACAAAGGAAAATTGTTTGTTTTTTATATTTGATTGAGCCGATGTTGTTCTTATGGAGTGAAAATTGGTAGACATGTTTTTTAATATTTTTTCTATGCTTGCATAGTTTAAAAAATCAGAAAACATAAAGTCAAAATGCTGGAAATAATTTTTAGAAACCCGTAAAACACTGTTTTTATGAGAAAAATGGGGTTTTTGGTGTTTTCGGGTGGGATAAACCAATACACATAGGATAAAATGCCAATAAAATCTATATTTCTACTGTTCTAAAACTCAAGAGCCACATCTCTAAAAATATATCAGTATTCTTATTAGAAAAATAGAGAAAAATGGGAAAAAATAAGAGAAAAATAGGAATATCCCTTAGAAAAATACGAAAAAATATAATAATTGGTTATGAAAGTATGGTAGTGGCAAAGTATGAGGTTTGGCCTCATTTTTCCCTATCTTTTTTTCACAATGTGTGATGTATTGATTTTTATGCATTAAACCATGACAAAACAAGCTCTATACACCTATGCAACGAAGCAAAACTTAGACGGTGAGGGGGAGGAGGATTTTGTGCAACTGTTTGAGGGCTGAAATAATATAAATTTAGATTGTTTTTCTATGCATAGCATTTAGGAAACAGCCTATTTGGAAATAAGGGATCTAGTAGCACAAGGTTCGCCTTGGTGCTAGATTCTTGCAATGAAGCATATACGTATTAGTTGGAATTCATGAAAAGAGTGTTTGCATACTAGCACATAGGCTGATTTCGAAACATAATTGTTTATGCACAATGAAACATCCACTATTTCATTGATCATACATATGGTATCAACCCCTAGAAATGCATAGCAATTGTTTGAATTATAGTTGACCCATGCTTGAGAGGGTGAGATTCCCCTTGCCGTAGGTTAGCCGTTCATTTCTTAGGGGAAATTATTGGTGAGGAAACATGGTATCTCCTGGATCTCGCTGGAAAAAGAGGAGTCTTGTGCGAATGTTTTTATATGTAAAAGCAACGCATCTAGGGGCCAATCCCCAAGATGTAGGAGAGCTGTAGTGGGGCCACGACAATCAGTCGATGTGGTGCCTCCTATGTTTGTGATACATGGCACTTATTACCAATATGTGCGAGATACCCGTTTGAGGGGTTTTGGAGAAGGTGCCATTGGAATCTTATCCAGCTACTACAAACTCAATATTAGATGTATCTAGTGTGCATCTAGTTATTACAGATGCTCCTGGCCCAGGAGGCCATGTCGTGGTGGAGGTGTCTATTGTGTGCATGAGGTTGGCTAGTGCCATAGCCAGTGCTGGACCATTTTTGGTCCCATTAGTGGTGCGTTTGCTAGGAGTCACCTCAAAGTGGTGGTTTCCGAATCTAGGGTCTATTGGGTCCTACTTGTTAGTTGATGTCCTTTGAAGAGATCCGTCAAGCCGAACTCCAAAAACACGAGAGAGCGAGAGGGCTAGATGGAGGGCCAAAATCAATAGGCGTTATTCTCCTAAAAGGAGTAGTCCTAAACCTATTCAAGGGCGAGGTCTTAGTAACCTTAGCCTGAATCAAAGTCTGTCAGGAGGTGGAAGTTCTAGTACTTCCCCCCTCCCAATTAATCTGCCCACTTTGAGTGGTGTGACAGCTTTGCCTATCCCGATTCCATTAGCAAATCTAACCATTGCCATGGCGTAATCTATCGCAATCCCTACGGGAACGACAGATTTTCTAGCCTTAGGTCTTCCCCTACCCATTTTTAATGGATAAGTGGAAGAGGATGTGGAGCTTCATATAAGGGAATTCCAAAAGCTAATGTTTAACTGCCGATCCAAGAGGAAGGGCATCTAATGATGTTCTTCAACATGACCCTAAAGGGAAGGGCAGCTATATGGTATCATGGCCTTGAGGTCAAAACCATAACCATAGTGGACTTATTTTATGAAGACTTCCGAAGGGAGTTCGCCCCTGAGAGGGGTGGCCAATATTGGCTGTACATGTTGAATTTGACACGCAAGAACCGCATGAAGATATACGAGCATATGCCAAGAAGATCAAAGAGGTTTTCCATAAATTGGATGCCTCTATCCCTATCCCACATGCTGCCCAATTACAATACTTCTTGCATGGTCTTGATTTTAACATCCAGGTGTAGCTGAATAGTGTCACCTTGGCGGATATAGACACTACTATTAGACAAGCCCAAGAAATAGAATCCCTACTACAAGCAGTCTATGCTTCTCGAACCAATCCCAATATGGGTCTAGCATCGGGAAATAATTGCAATTGATTACTGGTAGTGGAAACCAAGGGATAGGGATGGCCAACCCTAATGGGAGAGGGAACGTGGTGCTAAATGTGCCTTTATTGCTAGCTCCGCCTAGTGTGACTATGCCTATGGCTAGTCAGATGACTCCAAATGTGGGAGGCCAAGCAGTGAACCCTAACATCATTCCTGTGGGTCAGCAACCAATGCCTAATCAAATTGTGCTGATGGGTAGATCATCAGGGCTATGAGTTGAGTTCGTCAAATGTCCTTAGCAAAGTCAAGGACATGATGAAGCACTACACGGATATGATCTTTGAACAATATCTAAAAATAGCCATTGACATTAATTTCTTAAAGAAACAATAGAATCTGATAGGGAGTCGACGCCTTGAAGAGGGTGCACCCTTTAGATTCAGCTAGAAATGGTGTGTTGGGCATCATTATCCACGTAATTTCCCAAATGTTGTTGAGATGGCAAGCTCAACACATGCGGACATTGATGATGGACCGCCTGGTTAGATGGGTCCACACGTCTACACTTAGCACGTTGGTGGTCATTATGACTCACACATGGCCACTGACTCATTACTTATTATATTCAGGTTGTTACACCTATTTACAGCTGGCATAGTTATAGCGCCCTTCGACTAGTGTAGTCAGTTATGCATTGTTTGACTTAGTAGCCCACTTTCCTTTATGTTGCATCTTATCTATAATTTGTGTACATTGTAAAGAGCGTGGAAGAAGAAGGAGAAGAAACCAGCAAGAAAACGTTTTGGCCTCCATCTCTCTTATTGTCTCTTGAGTGAGCTTCTCCTTGTGCATTCTGTGTGTGTTCAGTGCAGCAACTTGAGCAACTCCCCCCACCACGCGATTCTTGACATGGTATCAGAGCTGCGCCATTGAGAGAGGCTGATTTCGAAGGCTGAAGTGAAGGAGAAGAAGCAAGGTTTGAGCAAGCAAGCCACAGGTAAGAATCTCTCCCATTCTTTCACTCCTTCTCTTGGATAGTGCTTGTGGAGGCACCGGAAGGAGGGCAAAGCAAAAATCTCAGATTGCAATGAGATTTGGTGTGCGTGAAGAACGTTGCGTATTCTGCAGATTAGTCCTTTAGGGCCGTCCCGCAGTTGTTTCGGGCATCTGAGGCCGTTTCAAGCCCCGTTTTAGAGCCGCAAGGTTGCGGACAGCAGTTTCAGGGTACACTGTGACTTCGAATGTATTGACCGAACGTGGGTGCGCAGGTTACAGATTTCAGATTTGTAAGTTCAAAGGTGTTTATCAATGAGTAAACACAAGGTTTATCTGCAAACAGGTTGCAGATTGCATGTATTATTGAGCAGACAGTGAAAAAGGCTGTCTGGTGTATTGCTATGCACTACAGGTCGAGGGTTGCAGAAGATTTGCTTGCTGTTGGTATTAATTTTGTGATAATGGCAGAGAATAGTGGAAGCCCCATCATTGAGAAGCTTGACAAGAACAACTACCCATCATGGAAGTTTCGTGTTACGAACTTCCTTATTGGAAAAGGCCTCTACGAGTTTGTTTCAGGTGAAGAAAAGGAGCCGAAGGTGAGTGATCCTCCAACTGTAGAAGAGACAAAGGCACGAAATGAGTGGAATGCAAAAGACAAGAAGGTCATGTATTGGTTGTCTGCAGTAATTGACAATAATATGCTGGGACACATTAGAAATGCAAAGAATGCATATGCAACTTGGATCATACTTGAAAGTATGTTTTCTGTAAATACAAAGGCACGAAAGATTCAACTCAAGCAAGAGTTGAATACATTGAAGAAAGGGAAGATGTCTATCAATGAGCATGCATTGAAGGTAAGAAGCATTGCAGATGCATTGGCAGCGATTGATGCAATGCCCGATGATGATGATTTGGTGTCGTCAACCTTGGGTGGACTTAACAATGAAAAGGCTTGGAAGTCTTTTGTATCTTCTGTATATGTTAGAAAGCCATTCCCAGGTTTCGATAAGTTGGTCTCTCTAATGATCACTGAAGAAATCAATATGCAGAGTGAGACATCTAAAAGAAGTGGTGAACAGGTCCAGGCTTTCTACTCCAGTTCAGGAAGGGGACATGGCAGGTTCTCTTCAAGAGGCCGTGATACAGGACGTGGTAGTGACAACAAGCAAAACAGATTGAATCAGCAATTTGGCGATATGCAGGTTTCAGGAGGTCGTGGTAACTTTAGAGGCAGGGGGAGCTTTAGAGGAAGAGGTGGATGGCAGAATAGAGGTTCTAACAACTTTGGTATTTTGTGCCACTACTGTGGCAAAATAGGTCATATTGCAGCCCAATGTTATGCTAAGAAAGATAATATCCGTAGTGGTAAGTTACAGCAAGGAAACTATGCATCGTCTTCACGACAGAATGAAGACAAAAATGAACGTTTGTTCGTTATGTAGCATATGCTGAATGCTGTTATAGGAAAGGGAACACATGAAGATGTTTGGTATGTTGATTCAGGTGCATCCAATTATATGACCAGCCATGCAGAATGGTTTGGAGAGATGCAGGATTTGCAGAATGTAGGTTATGTGCAGACGGGTGATGACTCATGCCACCCAATTTCACACATTGGAAAAGTTCCCTTGTCCTTGCATGATGGTAAGACAAAGAGTCTTTCAGATGTATTACATGTGCCATCTATTACAAAGAACTTGGTGTCAGTCGGTCAAATGGTAGAGCAAGGGCTGCAAGTCAGATTTAATGGAAAGGGCTGCTTTGTAGAAGACTTCAATGACAAGTGCAGGTTGGTAGTAAAGGGAAGTAGAGTTGAATGTATGTTTACTCTGGATGCTGGAATTCCTACTATGAATGCTACTATGTATGCCAAAGGAAAAGGTGTTGTTGCAGACATTGAAATTTGGCACAAATGCATTGGACATGCAAATGTACAAAGGCTAAAATTAATGCAGTCCAAAGGGTTGGTTACAGGTTTGAAAGTTGCAGAATTTCATAAGGTATGCGGAGCATGTCAGTTTGGTAAGCAAGCAAGACAACCCTTTTCACATGACAAAGATGTAAGCAGAAATATCCTTGATGTTATGCATATGGACATTTGGGGGCCTACACAAAATGTATCTCTTGGAGGCACTTCATACTTTGTCATATTCATTGATATTGTTCTAGAAAGCTGTGGGTATATTTTATGAAGGAAAATAGTGAAGCGTTTGAGCACTTTAGAACCTTCAAGGTTGCAGTTGAAAGAGAAACAGGCTTGAAAGTAAAGTGCTTGAGGTCAGATGGAGGGGGAGAGTACTTCTCAAATGAGTTCAGTGATTTTCTGAGGTCTCATGGGACAAAGAGACAATTCACATGCAGGTATACCCCACAGCAAAATGGGGTTGCAGAAAGGAAAAACAGGCATATTGTAGAAGTTGCACATGCCTTGATGGCTGAAAAGAATATGTCTAAGCATTTTTGGTCTGAGGCTGTTTATACTGCTGTTTATATTATGAACAGAACTCCCACAACTGTAGTTCATGGTATGACCCCCGAAGAATGTTTTACAGGTAAGAAGCCTGATGTTTCACACTTGAAAGTGTTTGGCTGCATTGCGTATGTTCATGTGCCAGATGAGTTGTGAAAGAAACTGGATCCAAAGGTTGAAAAGTGTGTCTTTATTGGATACTCTTTAGAGCAGAAAGGGTATCGCTCTTATAACCCTGCCACATGTAAGTTCAGAGTGAGTAGGGATGCCATCTTTGATGAAATGAGCAGTTGGTATGCATCTAGTGGTGATGCATTGGATGATGATGATGATCATGACACTCATATGTAGGCTAAAAAGCAAGAATCACGGACTCTTAGTGGACCAGAGACATCATCTAGTAGTCCTTGGTCTGGGAGACTAAGGAGTACCTCTACATCTTCGGGTGCATCTAGTAGCATTGCATGTAAAGACAAAGGAAAGAATAAAGTGTCGGAAGGCATTGATGCAGTTCTTGATGGAGATTCCAGTGGCTCAGAGAGCTTGGATGATGAGCTTGGCATTCCTTCAGTGAGGACTCTAGGTGTGCAAAGAGCACGCGTTAATGCAAAGACTCCATTGAGTGATCCAGTGACATGCAGATCTAGCAGGGTCAGATACCCTGTTAAAAGATTTGGTTTTGAAGGTTATGCAGCTCACCATTATGCTTATATGGTGAAACTAATTGAGGATGTTGAGCTCACATGTTTTGAGGAGGCTATTGGTCATGCTCATTGGGATGCATCAATGGATGAGGAGATGGCTGCATTAGAGGCCAATAAGACTTGGGATCTAGTATGATTGCTGAAGGGCAAGAAAGCCATTGGATGTAAATGGGTTTATAAGATTAATCACAATGCAGATGGTTCTATTAGCAGGTACAAAGCTAGGTTGGTTGCAAAAGGCTATGCCCAGACATATGGCATAGATTATGATGAAACCTTCAGTCCAATTGCTAGGATGGCAACTGTCAGATGTGTGATTGCTTTGGCAGCAACCAAAGGTTGGAGGTTGCAGCAAATGGATGTGAAGAATGCCTTCTTGCATGGTGATTTGCAGGAAGAGGTGTATATGAATCAGCCAACAGGTTATGAAGATTTAGAGCATCCCACATATGTGTGCAAGTTGAAGAAGGCGCACTATGGGCTCAAGCAAGCACCTAGAGCACGGTCTAACAAGATCAGAGAGTATCTTGTCAATATTGTCTTTTATGTTTCTGATGCTGATCACTCACTTTATGTGAGAAAGGGAGATGCAGGTTTGGTCATCATAGTCATCTATGTGGATGACTTGATTATTACAGGTGATAGTGATAGTGGGATTGCTGAAGTCAAGGATTCTTTGAAGAAGAAGTTTGAGATAAAGGATTTAGGTGAGCTAAGATACTTCCTTGGCATTGAGGTGATCAAATGTGATGATGGTATATGGCTGTCCCAAAGACAGTATGGCTTGGATATGTTGTCCAAGTATGGTATGACAGCATGCAAACCACTTTCAGTCCCATTGGAGCAGAATGTAAAGTTGAGTGCTGATGTTGGGGATGAGACAGAAGACCCTACTATGTTCAGGAGGATAGTGGGGAGTTTGATCTACATGACCATTACAAGGCCAGACTTGAGCTACGCTGTTGGTCTTGTGAGTCAGTTTATGCAAGTACCTAGAAAGCCACATTTGGATGCAGTCAGATGCATATTGAGATATGTGAAGTCCACATTACATTATGGACTTTTCTATGAGGCAGGTATAGATGTATAGGTGTTTGGATACACAGATGCAGATTGGGCTGGTATTATGTCTGATAGAAGATCTACCAGTGGATACATGTTCTCTCTTGGTAGTGCAGCAGTTGCTTGGAGCAGCAAAAAGCAATCTACAGTTGCTTTGTTGAGTATAGAGGCTGAGTATAGAGGTGCTGTTGTTGCAGCATGTGAGGTAGTATGGCTGCAAAAGTTATTGGCTGATTTGGATGTGCAGGTGAAAGGTCCAGTTGTCATTTATTGTGACAACATGAGCAGTATACAGTTGGCTAGAAACCCTGTGTTCCATGCCAGGACAAAACATATTGAGGTACACTACCACTTTGTGAGAGAGAAGGTACTAGCAGGTGAGATTGACTTGGTGTATGTCACCACACAGGATCAGATAGCTGACATCTTCACGAAGGCATTGGGTACAGAGAAGCTTCAAAATTTTTGAAGCTTACTTGGAGTTGCAGAGATGCAGTTGAGCTTGAGGGGGAGTGTTGAGATGACAAGCTCAACACATGCGGACATTGATGATGGACCGCCTAGCTAGATGGGTCCATACGTCTACACTTAGCACGTGAGTGGTCATTATGACTCACACATGGCCACTGACTCATTACTTATTATATTCAGGTTGCTACACCTATTTACAGCTGGCATAGTTATAGCACCAGTCGACTAGTGTAGTCGGTTATGCATTGTTTGACTTAGTAGGCCACTTTCCTTTATGTTGCATCTTATCTATACTTTGTGTACATTGTAAAGAGTGTGGAAGAAGAAGAAGAAACTAGCAAGAAAACGTTTTGGCCTCCATCTCTCTTCTTGTCTCTTGAGTGAGCTTCTCCTTGTGCATTCTGTGTGTGTTCGGCGCAGCATCTTGAGCAACTCCCCCCACCATGCGATTCTTGAAAAATGTCAAGTGCGACATTTGCGGGAAGTCCGACCATTTAGCAGCCACTTATTGGAGCAAGATCAGTTCCCTCTAGCAAGGCAGTTGGCAACCAGGGCTTGTTAATCATCGTGCGCAAGGAAACAATTTTCAGCAGGATGATGGGCCGAAACAAATACTCCAAAGGGGTAAGGCTACTATCAAAGAATTGCTAGGTGGTAGTGGGGTGAGCCTCATCGAGGCTATGCACGTTAATGGCATTGAAGCTTCTCGCCTATGTGCCGTAGCAAGAGGCCAAAAAAAATAGAGAAGGCGACAAAGATAATGTAAAACTTGTCAATGGAAGCCCTAGGCAGGATGATAAAGGAATGCAAGTTCTAAATCCTAATGAGGAAGGGGAACCTCTGAAACCTATAAAGAGTAAGGCTAACGCCAAGAGAGATAAAGAGGTGTCGAGAAAGAAGGTGAGAGTTAAAAAAGAGGCAATAAAGTTGGTGTAGTGTCCTAAAGAGCAGATGGTTTGGCACGAGAAGCGAGCTTTAGCAAATTATCACTATTTTGATTTAGCTAGCCCCCTTTGCGATGTTAAACCAGACATGAATCCTTTGTAGCTAATCAAGCTGTCACTAGGAGTACACAAAGAATTTAAAAAGATCTTCCGTATGGGTTATATCGTAGAACCCTTGGGAATAGCGTAGGTAGGGGATGACTGGTTTGAACATGCCGAAAAGCACTGCCCAAGGGTTGCAGTCTAGTGGATAATGCTATCGTCGATATAGGATCCTTGGTTAATATTATGAGTTTTGAATTGATGGAGAGGTTGGGTCTTGTGATTCAAAAAGATGCCTTCACAATCCTTGGAATGCCAACAATATTCTGAGACAGTCGGAGGGCTGCATTACTAAAGTCCACGTGATAGTTGCCAACGTAGAATGCATGTTGGACTTTAGGGTAATCCAATTTGTAGGGCATCTGAGTTACCAAGTATTGCTTGTTCGACCTTGGATTTTGCAAGCAGATTGTCAAATAGATATACCTACTGGTAGATTGATATTTGGCAGAGGTGCTAGACGTGTGGTAGTTGTTGCATATCCTGAATCACCTCAAAGTGAGCGAGCTCCTCTGTCTTCTACAGAGTTAGAGACAATGGGAGATGTGTCTGCAAGTGAGACGTCGTTGATTGACGAATCCAAAGAGGGATTGAACACCACAGAAGACGTCTATCAAGTAACGTTTAATGAGCCATTAGAAGCTCAAGATAGAATAAGAGATGTAGATGTTATCGAGCTAGACCTTGATACGCCAAACAATGAGCGGCCAATAAAGCTAGGGTCCATGCTTAGTGCAGAGGAATGGGAGGATTATGTCACTCTGATCCAAGAGTTCCATGATATTTTCACTTGGAGTTACAATGAGCTTAGGGGCGGGTTTGATCTTCCTTGTGTAGCACACTGAATGGTGTTCACCAGTTGTGATCAAGAAGAAGAAAAATAATTGAATCTGGCTGTGTGTGTGGACTTTCGAGAGTTGAACAAGCAAACAGTTAAGGATTACTACCCACTACCCTTTATCGACCAGATTCTTGGTCAATTGGCGGGTAGGGAGATATATTCATTCATGGACTTTTTGCAGGCTATAATCAAATGGCGATTGTAGAAGAGGATAAGCTCAAAACTATGTTCATAATAGTCTTCGCAACCTTTGTGTATCATGTGATGGCATTTGGTCTATGCAATGTGCTTGGTTCTTGGCAACGAACTACCAATAAGAACTTTGGTGACATTTCCCTTGAGGAGTTGAAGGTATTTATTGATGATTTAGGGGTAGCCACTGTGAGAGAAAGGCAATTGATTATTTTACGAAAATGTTTTGAGTGATGCATACAATTTTGCATAGCTCTTAATCCGAGGAAGTGTGTTTTTGGCATACCTTATGGGCTCCTGCTAGGCCATGTAGTTAGCTCGGTAGGGATTGAGACGGATCCTAAAAACATCAAAGCTATAGTTGCCATGAGTCTGCCACACACCCCCAAAGAAGTCCACAACTTTCTGTCATTAGTTGGATATTATCGACGGTTCATAAATGCTTTAGCAGAAAGAACATTGCCATTGACAATTCTGTTATCCTTCAATTGTTTATTTATGTAGAGTGACCCTTGTAAGGTGGCTTTCGATGATGTAAAGCAAGAACTCGCAAGAGAACCTATGCTAAAAGTCTCAAAGAGGGGCAGATTTTTTTATATCTTTTTAGCAGCTACTATGCATAGCATTAGTTGCTGTTTAGCGTAGATGTGGGAAGAGAAGTGGTATCACCCCATTACTTTTGCCAGAGCTAGGTGTATCCGAAATTAATTATACTTATATGGAAAATTTATGCCTTGCAATGGTCTTTGTGACTAAAAAGTTTAGGCACTACATCCTTTATGAGAAGGTTGTCCTTTATACGAAGTCTCTTATGTAGTTGGAGGATCACTCACCTTTGGCTCATTTTCTTCACCTGTAACAAACTCGTAGAGGCCTTTTCCAATAAGGAAGTTCGTGACACGGAACTTCCATGAAGGGTAGTTGTTCTTGTCGAGCTTCTCAATGATGGGGCTTCCACTGTTCTCTGCCATTATCACAAAACTAATACCAAACAGTAAGCAAATCTTCTGCAACCCTCGACCTGTAGTGCACAGCAATACACTAGACAACCTTTTTCACTGTTTGCTCAACAATACATGCAATCTGCAACTTGTTTGTAGATAAACCTTATGTTTGCTTCCTGCAAACACCTCAAGAATTACAAATTCGCAATCTGTAACCTACGCACCAACTTTCGGTCAAAACAGCCGAAATCACAGTGTACCCTGAAACTGTTGTCTGCAACCTTGCGGCTCTAAAACGGGGCTTGAAACGGCTCAGATGCCCGAAACAACTGCCGGACGGCCCTAAAGGGATAATCTGCAGAATACACAACGCTCTTCACGCACACCAAATCTCACTACAATCTGAGATTTTTGCTCTGCCCTGCTTTCGGTGCCTCCACAGGCACTATCTAAGAGAAAGAGTGGAAGGATGGAAGAGCTTATTACCTGTGGCTTGCTTGCTTGAACCTTGCTTCTTCTCCTTCACTTTAGCCTCCGAAATTAGCCTCTCTCAATGGCGCGGCTCTGATACCATGTCAAGAATCACGTGGTGGGGGGGGGGGGACTTGCTCAAGATGTTGCGTCGAACACACACAGAATGCACAAGGAGAAGCTCACTCAAGTGACAAGAAGAGAGATGGAGGCCAAAACGTTTTCTTGCTAGTTTCTTCTTCTTATTCCACAAACTTTTCAATGTACACAAAGTATAGATAAGATACAACATAGAGGAAAGTGGCCTACTAAGTCAAACAATGCATAACCGACTACACTAGTCGACTGGCACTATAACTATGCCAGTTGTAAATAGGTGTAACAACGTGAATATAATAAGTAATGAGTCAGTGGCCATGTGAGAGTCATAATGACCACTGACGTGCTAAGTGTAGACATGTGGACCCATCTAACCAGGTAGTCCATCATCAATGTCCGCATGTGTTGAGCTTGTCATCTCAACATCTAGAGATCGGAGAGTGTGCAAGAGGCAAAGGCTTCAACAGCAAAGAGAAACTATGTCGACTTCTGGAAGCAGTTTTGGCACATCAGGAAGTGGTGCAGGAGGTGGTGCTGCTGTACCGGCTATTCAAACACTGAGGATTCGTCCACCAACCTTTAGCGAAGGCAAGTTAGATGGTACAAACTACACCTTGTGGAAGTTCAAAATTACAACTATCCTTGATTCTTATGAGCTTCTGGAGACTGTGCTGGGGACTGACGCAAAACCACAGCCTACCCCCGACCCATCAAATTCTAGTGTGATGATTTCTCCGAATGCAGATCTTCTACAAGCTTGGAAACAAAGGAATGCAGATGCATTGTGTGCCTTAGTTACAAGCTGTTTTGACAGTATTCTGACTTTGATTCAGCATATAACCAAAGTGTCAAAGGCTTGGAATGTACTAAGGAGTCAGTATGAAATACAAAACCAAACAAGGATTTAAAACTTGGAGAATCAACTAGCAACGGAGAAGTTTGCTGAAGGAGAGACGGTTGAAGTATTCATCACTCGAATTAAGAATCTGGGTGACCAGATTGCTAGCGCTGGGATACAAAAGACTAGCGAAGAGCTAGCTTGGAGGTGTCTTCGGATTTTTCCACAAAAGTTTGATGGACTAGTAACTGCCCTTAATACTCAGGTGAGATCTCAAGCTTTGACTTTTGAGGAGTTTTGTGCATTATTGATGGAGGAGGAGTTGAGGCTGAAAGACCGAGAAGGAAGCAACAATAGATCTTGAGGCATTGGACATGCATCTTTGGAAGATGAGGTTCCAAGATCTATGCCAATGGCAGATCTATCCTGGCTTGGTTCAATCATGGTAGCCATCTAGGCAGATGGCTGGACACTGGTACGCGGAAAAAGTTTTGGTCATTAAAGGATGCCGTGGATGATCCTCTTTAGCAGAGTAGCCAGTTCTTGAGACTTGATCATAACCTGCAAGAAAAGTTGTGCACTCCCTAGGCGGTGTGTCTGCCTCTCCGTGGAGTGCGTGGTGTCCGTGGCAGTGGAACTGGGAGATGGGTCTAACCTTGGGCAAGCCCTTGGTAATGTCCCATACTTGAGAACCCAATTAGTGTGTTGTTGGAGGTGCCCTAAGCGTGAAGTGGGGAAGGGGCTAGATAGAACCCTAGGTGCAGTGCCGGTAGTGCACGTCGAGGCGAATGGGGGGTCGCAAGTAGATCTTGCGAAGGTCTCACCGCTTATCTTTGCTTAATGGTAGATGCATCCCTTGGCTTTGCTATGCTTTGATGTCGTCTCTTCTTTCCAGTTCACCCCTTCTTTTTTTTTTGTCTTGTGGCTTGCTTCTTCTTCTTCTTCTTCTTCTTCTTTTAAATAATAAATATAAAGAGTCTTATACATGGATACATGTGATACAAGGGCATGACAGGAGTTTACTCCTCGTCATCCGAGTGGTGGGTAGGGGATGGTGGAGCGCGGGGGGCCTTGTTAAGGAATCTACGACTCAACAAGTAGCCCTTGAGGTTGAGGCGGGTTTTGAGAGTGGTGGTGGAAAGGAAGGGGTGGTTGCACTGGGTGAATTTGCTATCGCTCATATCTTCGAGTAGTGCAACACAGAAGTATGGCAAAAGAGAAGCGCGCATCATGAGGCGAGTTATGGTGCTGCTATCTATGGCATTGGGGTCAAAGTAGAGGGATAAGAGGTGGCGTTCTTGAGGTGCAGGCTCTTGGTGGACTAGGACCCTAATTAGTCTAAGATAATTGCAAGTGGTTATGAAGGCGGTGTCAGGACAGGAGGTGAACTCGCTAAGAAATCTATCTATAGAGCTGTACAAATTAGGGAGGGTAAAGAGAAGGGCATCCCTATGGGAGGTGCTATTGGCGTTATAGATAATGGGAAAGTCGAACCTACCGTGGAAAGTCAAACCCCTACCCTTCAAGGATACGGCATGAAAGTGGGGTCGTTTCTTTCAGAAGGGAGGTGTTACAAAATGCCATCCACGCGTCAAGGTTGACGTAAAAAATGCGTCTTCTCCAGGTGGGTTGGCAATTATAGCCTTCCACCGATCTAGGCACCTGGAGGACTTTATCCTGCCAAAATTCGCGGTCCTTAGCTCTCGCTCCGCTAGCCACTTGGCCTCTCGCTCTGCTAGCCACTTGGCCTTGAGCCTTGCACCCATAGCGATGACGTCATTTACAAGTTTAATGGGCATTACTCTATTTAATGTGGTGGGAAACTCAAAGTTCAAGTCGAAGGGGTCGCTATTACATTCCTGCTGTTCCCAGATAATCAACTCGGCATGGAATTCAGCAGGGGGATCTTGAGGGCACAGTAGGAGCGGGGCAGGCTGTCTTGGAACAGGTCTAACATTCAGCTTTTTCCTTGCCTTCTCTACCATTTCTTTCCTGCGGTTAGCCTGGGCTGCTTTTCTCTCAGCAGATGTATCAGGGGGCTACACTTCCTCTTGTTGTGGCTTAGGGGGTGGTGGGACGTATTCCTTCTCCTAAGGTCCCAGATCAAACTTTGGTTCACCCCCTTCTACTTACACGTCTTCTTGTGCCTTCGCCTCTGTGAAACCGAGTTTATCTATTTCCTACGCCGTTAGGCCTACCTGTGCAAGATATCTTCTTTGCTCCTCCAGGCTTAGCGGCAAGCCTCCTAGCTGCATGGCACGTGCAGGCCTGTTGTTAGAGCTCTGCGTGCAATGGTTAGCTTCTTCTGCAATAGCTGATCATTGGCTTCATTTCCTTCCGATTTGGTGGAGTGGAGTAGTGTATTGAGGAAGGTGTGCTGCTGGGCTATCATGGGGAACTGGGCCGCCTTTGCCTGATTCTCAGCCAGCACCCTATCTCCTTCAGCTTTGGCTAGTCGGTGTGCCAAGTCCCATATTCTCCCCTCATTGTGATCAGCCCATTCTTTTGCTCTTTTTTCTATATCTTCCAGGTTCTCCCCCTGATGGAGGGTCATAGCCATGAGTTGTTGCTGTTGGGCCTCGAGCTCACGGTGTAGACATGACTACTCCTGGCGTTCATTGGCGATTTGTGCATTGAGCTAGTCCAGCTTCACCTGCATCCTTTGCATCTGCTCTTCCCTTAACTAGTCCAGCTCTGCAGCCTCCTGTCTGATCTTGTCAAGCTGGCTTTGTGCTTCCAGGTTGACTGTAGATAGCTGATCGTTCTTGTGCCCTAGGTGAGCATTGGTCTCCCTTTCCTCATTGAGACGCTCCATCAAGATTTTTCTCCTTCCTTCCCAAGCAGCGTCACGTTCCTTCAGGATCTTTGATTCATATGTATCCCTATTGCTAGCTTCCTCCCTGAGCGCAATGATCTCCCTTTGGTATTCTGTTATCTGTTTTGTTTTCTCCAGCTGGAGAGTGGCTTGTGATTCTCGTTCTGTTGCCAGCTCCTCCACAACTGTTCTCCTTTCTTCCCTGGCCCTTTCTAACTGCGAGAGCATCTCCTTAACATATTCATCGTATTGGCCTACTGGAGGTGAGGGGTGGGGCATGGTGGTGGTGGTGACAGCGTCTTCTGTTTTCTGTCTCTTCAACTTCGGCCTTAGCTCCAGATCAGCCATGGATGCCCTTTTGACTCCTGATGCTGAGGTGGCCATGGCTGCTTCTCTTGCTAGCTCTTGTTCCCCCAGGAATTGTAGCCAAGTGACCATGTTGCTCTCATCAACTTTTGGGGTGGAACCTTGGGTGGCGGTGGCAGTGGGTGTTGTCATGATAGGAGTGGCTGGCATGGAAGGTATGAAGAGGGGGGGAGTTGGCACCATTGGTTCCTTTCCTTTTCCTTCTGCTGGGGGTAGGGGTGTGATTTTCGGAACATTGGTACTGGAACCAGGTGCCTCTGTTCAGTGCGGGCTCTCTACGCCTTCCTCGTCTCTTTTGTGCTACTTCTCGATGGAGCGATGGGTGGCCAGCGCTATTTCTTCCTCTTCCTTCCTTCTCAGCTCCTCTTCAGTCTTCTTTTTGCTCTCCTCCTCATCCTTGACTGACTCCCTTCGAGCCCTCTCCACATCTTCCTTTTCTTTCTTCTTGCGCTCCTCTTTCCTTTTTCCATGCAGGGCTTTGGTTTATTGTTCTGCATGCCTCTGTGGGGTGCCTTGGGACTCTCCCTCTTCGTCTACGTCAGTCTCTGTTTCATCTGACGACCTTAGCTGCTCTTTTGTGTGAGGTGCAGATTGTGATGGTGACTCGTCACTTCCTTCATCACCTCCCTTCTTGCCTTCTCCTTCTCGTCCTTGCCCTAGTGCTTGGATGATGGCCGTAAGGACACCTCCAAACCCTATGGTTGCGGCTTTGGAGGATGATGCCTTGCGGGTTGATCGGGATGAGGGGACTCCCCTCCAACGGCTCTTCCTCCTGTTGCCAGGGCCTTAGCTGAAGCCTCTATGGTTTTCCTCAAAAACCCATTAAGGTTCACCTCGTCCATCGATTGTGCCGCAATGTTGTCAAGCAGAGGTACGTTGATTCGGCTCATTATGCTGTTGTACCTCTGGCTTGAGAACAAGGCGTGCACCATTTTTTCCTACAGCTGGATTTCTGGGTTTGGGATGTCCGCCAAGCTAATCCCATCATTGGTATGGACCTTCACCTTGTCCATTCCCAACATGGCATAGATGTCTCTTTTCGGCTTTCTTTCCACCCTATTCGGCAGCCCTAGTGCCCTTTCCACCAGCTTGAGGGTCAGCTCGATTTGCACGTCTGGTGGCTTCATTGTCGCGCACCGTGATGGTGCCTCTATTCCTATTGAAGGTGCACAAGAAGTCAACGCACTGGGTGTAGTCCACCCTCCGGCCCATTGCATCTAGGTACTTCTGCAGGTGGCACTGATCTATAATTTGGCGCACTATTAGCTCTTCGATGATCACGTCTTCAAGGTTCAAGACGTGATGGAACTTCAACTGGTTGAAGGCTCTCGTCTCCACCGTGAGGCCATACTTCACTTGCTCCTCCTCCGAGATCTTGACATTGCCGGTTCGGCTGATTGCTTGAACCTTGAAGGGTCTAAGACCTCTGAATTTCATCTTTTGCTTATGTCCTTTAACTGAGCAGAGGAGCACTAAGTCACCCTGTTCAAACTCACACTGCTTGACATGCTTGTCAAACCAGCTCTTGCGTCAGGCTTTCTCGTAGATAAGCGCATGGGTGGCTAGAAGACGAGTCTCTGATAGGCGTTCCAGCTCGACCAAGTGTTGCGTCCATGCTTCCTTCCCTTCCCATCGTTCTTGAAGTTCCACTCTTAGGCTAGGAACGAAGAATTCTAATGGTAGAATTGCTTCAGTCCCATAGGTCAGCCTAAAGGGGGTTTGGCCGATAGCCATTTTATAAGCTATGCGGTAGGCCCACAAGGCTGCCATCAACTTGTTGTCCCAGTCACTTCGTGAGGTTGAGACTATTTTAGTTAGGACATTGATAAGAATCTTGTTAGTTGATTCTACCTGGCCATTAGCCTGAGGGTAGTATGGTGAGGATTTGCGATGGATGATGAGAAAGGTGGATAGGAGATGTGCTATCACTTCGTTGATGAAGTGTGTGCCTTGGTTGCTAACCAGTTTGATGGGGCAACCGAAGCGCGAGATCACTTGCTCCCATAAGAACTTGGTAGTCGTCCTAGCGTTGTTTTTTTGTGTGGCTCTTGCCTCTGCCCATTTTGTGAGGTAATCCGTGGCCACCACGATGTACTTGGCTTGTGAGTACTGCACCGCAGGGCTGATGGGTCCTATGAAGTCAATTCTCCATTTTTCAAAGGGATGGCGAGCAATAATTGGGGTTAACTCCATTTGATCTTTATGAATCGGGACTTTTGTCCATTGGCACTCGTCACAATGCTTGATGAATCGCTTTGCATCGCGAAAAAGTGTGGGCCACCATAGTTGAGACTGCAGCACCTTTCGTGCTATCATGTCTCTGCTAAAGTGTCCTCCCGTAATACCACTGTGTGCCTCCGAGAGCACATCGTGCATCTCATGCTCACACATGCACCTACACAGCAATCCGTCTTTCCCCAGCCTATAGAGTTGGCCTACAATCAGCTGGTAGGACTGGATCTTTGGGATCAAGCGCCTAAGTCGTGCCTTTTTCTATTGGTCGCTCAGGTAGTCCATGCTCGAGCACTTGGACTATGTCGTCTACCCAGTATGGTGTTAGATCAGCCTTAAATAGATCTCTCTCACTGGACAGGTGGAATAAGTGGGCGTCAGGTAACTCGTCAATGATGCCTTGTCCAGTGGCTTCTCCTGTGGGTATGCGGGACATGTGATCAGCCATGTAATGTTGTTTTCCCCTTCGTACCACCACGGAGAAATTGAACTCTAGGAGTAGGAGGAGCCATCGAGCTATGCGCCCTGTAGCACAAGGTTTGTTCACTAAATAGAGCAAGGCTTGATGGTCCACGAAAAAGATGAAGGGTGTGGCCAATAGATAATGCTGGAATTTCTTCACAGCGAACACCATGGCTAATCCCTCCCTTTCTGTTGTCAAGTAATTCATCTCCATCTCAGTGAGTTGTCTACTAGCAAAGCTCAATGGGTAATCTAAGTTATGCTCACTAGGTTGGCACAACACTGCCCCCACGGCAAACTTAGAAGCATTGATGTGCACGTGGAAGGTAATGGTCCAATCTGGGGCTCGAAAAATTGGTATTGTTATTAGAGTATTTTTCAATTCTTCATATGCTCGTTGACATGCCTCGATCCACTCAAAGACAATCATCAGCTTGTACAATGGTCTGATGATCAACGCGTAGTTCAGCACAAACCGCCGATAGTATCCTATATGGCCTAAGAAGCATTGAACTCCCTTGTAATTAATTGGGGGTGGAAGGTCAACAATAACCCTGACCTTCGAGAAGTCAGTGGCAATGCTGTTCTTCGACACCACGTGTCCTAAGATGCATCCGTGCTTCACCCAAAATTGACACTTCAAGGGGTTCAAGGAGAGACGATATAAGTGGCACCGTTCAAAGACTGCGCGGAGTTTGTCTAAGTGTTTGATCCACGTTGAATGGACACACAGGTCGTCGACAAAGACCTCTAACTCCTTGCGAAGCATGTCCTTAAAGATGGTGTACATGAGGTGTTGGAAAGTGGCAGGGGCATTGGTCAACCCGAAGGGCATGACTATGTATGCAAAGATGCCCCACTCAGTGGCAAAGGCAATCTTGTGTCTGCAGGATGCACTTGCACCTGGTTGTACCCTGAGAAGCCATCCAAAAAACTGTAGGCTTCCTTGCCTGCCACCCTTTCCAGCATGTGCTCGTTGTACGGCAATGGATAGTTGTCTCTCTTTGTAGCAGCGTTCACTTTCTTGTAATTGATGCACACTCGGATTTTTCTGTTCTTCTTGATCACAATGACTATGGGTGATACCCAGTCTGTGTGCTCAATTTCGTAAATGAATCCAGCTCTCATCAGCTTGTCAATTTCCTCTTTAATAGCATGAGCATGTTTTGGATTCATATGGTACAGTCGCTGCTTGACCGGTGTTGCATCCGTCGTCATGGGTATGTTGTGAGTCACAACACTCAAATCTACCCCCCGTAGCTCTTCTAAGGACCAGGCAAACACGTCTATGTACTCTCGCAAGAGAGTGACAAGACTCATTTCTTCTTTACCAGTCCAGTCTCGGCAATGAACACAGGTCGGGGTGTTTCCCCTTTCTGGGCTAGGTCTACCTCCTTGACCTTGGCTAGTCCTTCGATTGGTTCGCTCTTCTACTCTTGACGTTTGGCACCTAGCAAAACTACTACCCTATCCCCTTTTTTGAATTTCCTGAAGCGTTTAGGGAGGTCTTGCAGCTTCCGTTGTTCTTCTGATCGTGTATCCCTAGGGTGCTTTGCCTTATCCTGCCTTAACCGTCTGTGCCTCAAGTGGACGGGTAAGTCTCCCTCGGTGCATCTGGTCATGGGCGGCCTAGGGATCTCTGAGTCACTATCCGAAGTAACTTTTGATTGAGATTCAAACCCTCCATCTTCACTAGAACAGGTGGTCTCCCTTGGTGGCCGTAGTTTAGATGGCGATTCGGTCCTAAGTATTAATGTCGTTCCTGGCTGGGCTAGGCCTGCTTGCTCAAGGTCTATGGCTCATATGCATTCCAACAAAGCACGATCACATTCCATGCGCATGACTCCTAGCTCTATTCTAAGGGCCTGCCTTTTCTGCAGCTTGGCGTCTGCTCGTATCTGCTCAATTTCTTGCCCTTCAGTGTCGTATTCTATGGTATCTACTTCACCCTCGCTCTCATCTCACTGAAGGATTGGTAGTCTTCGTATTCGTCACACTGCAATCTTTGTCATTCGACTGCTCGTAATCTCCTAGGGCTTGGTATGCCTCGTGTCGTTGGTCAGGAACCATGGTCCAATTATACATGAGGTTTAACTTGTGCACCCCGGTCCATTGCCACTTGGAATCCTCTAAGAGATCATGGAGTGGTTTGAAGTTTGCAGCTGGGTTGCCAGCTAGCTGGTCCGTTAGGTATTCCAGTATCCCTTGGAGTTCCCTTTTGTTGGATGGTACTTAGAAGGTGACATGCTTAGGCTTTCCATGGAGGCTTGCTACCATCATGCAGACTGGTGTAGAGAGTGCTTCGTTGGTCTTGCCAATCATTTTGATGGCCTGCTCATATGCCTCATGGTCTGATAATGGCAAGTTGATTGTAGCGAGAACTTGCATCCAATCTCACTCATTATCAGGGCATGGGATATACTTGGTCAAGGACCCATAGGGCTTCTTGACCTGAGTGTTCCCCTTGAGCATAGCAGAGATGGCGTCTAGGTCGCCTGGTGAGGTCTTCCAAGTGTCCATTTCTATTCTTACGGCGTTCGTTCTATTGCCAAGGAAGATCAAGCCGTTACCCCAATCTTCAATGACTCTAGCATTGAGCATCCAGGGTCGGCCTAATAGGACATCGTAGTCCACTCCCTTCATGACTATAAAGTCGACAGAGAACTGGACACCTGCGATCTTCACTGGACAATTCTTTAGTACCCCGAATGGCTTCACTCTCATACCATTTGCTAGCGTGACATTAAACCTAGCAGCTTTGACAGGCAGGTTTCCCCAAGTCTGAAGCACTACGTGGCTAAGCACTCTAACCCCAGCTCTCATGTCTACGATTCCCATCCTTGTTGTGTCACCCAGGGCTAGGACCGACAGGACCACATGCATCTCAGAGCCTTTCCAAAAGGCATTGACATGCAAGGATTTAGGCACAGAGTGCAGTGTCAAACTTGGCAATTGCGTTTCTACATCCTGGTCTTGAGGGTCTGCCGCCGTGACCTGCTCTTGTGATCCTTCGACCCACTGCTTAAGGTCTTGCCATAGGGGAGGGTGCTACTTAAGCAGATCTCCCAGGCTAAGTGTTACAAGGGTGGTCACTAGCGTGGTCAAGAGATCGTTAGATGCTCTTCCTTCCTTTAGTCTAGATTGTCGGTGCCAATGACTGCGCGGCTGATCTACGGCTCTGTCGTGTATAGGCTTGGTCTTAGCGGCACTGCTTGCAGCACAGTTGCTTCTGTTGACTTAGGTTGAAGCGGTGATATTGGCTTGCTTACATTGGAGAGATCATCGATCTCGTCCTCTACGATGGGCTCAGCATCTTTGAGATGCTGTTGAGCCTCCCTCACCCATTCCTTCACCTTTTCTATGGCCTCTAATTGTCATTTCAGATGCAGGTATTCCCCTACCTTAGCGCTTCCTTTTTCGGCTGTCTTAGGGGCTGAAGTCTCTGCCTCCGCATCTGAGACCTTCTTTCCCGTAGGTAGAGTCGTTGCACTCTCGGTCTTTAGTGTGACCTTAGCTTCCAATCTCTTCTTTTTCAGCCTGCGGCTTTTCTTTCCTTTCGAGGTTGCGTTAAGATTGCTAGGTCCTGGCAGAGAGATGCCGGCCTGCTTCATTTGGGCTCGGGTCATAACCCACAAGGGAATAGGTGTGGCCTCCCCATTGGGGTTTTCGATACCAAACAGCCCCAATGGGACGGATGGCAAGTTGGCTGAGCTAGAGGACGGCTTCCGCTTTGGGCAGTCTATGAAAAGATGGGTGATTCCGCACTCTGCGCACCTTTGGTCAGCCTTGTCCCTATTTTGCTACTTTCTTTCAGGGCAGCGTGATGAGACATGACCGGGGTGTCCGCAAGTCCACAAGTGACTGGATCATGCGGCTACCCTCCTAGGCCTCTACCTCGTCCTTATCCTAACGCCATCACGGGCACGAGTTGATAATCCATGAGGACCGCATTGTCCTCGAGAGGGTATATGGAGGTCTCTTCATCATTAGGCTCCTCCACGTAGTGTACTGGAGCGTCGCTCGGTGGGTGGGTCACATAAGGACCAAGCGGTCTAGGAATGCCTATAGGATTTATGTCCATTCTAGGGATGGCTGGTTTCATATCGTTAGGCGTGGGAAGAGCCAATGGGGCTCCCCTTCCGAAGAATGGCTACGGCCTGTTAGCTAGATAAGGCTGGCCGTAGGGTTGCGAGTATGGAAGTCTTCTTGGTAGTCTGCAATGCGCGACATCATGGCTGAACCTACCGCAGTTAGCACAAGCTCTTGACCTAGGGTCTTGACATTTGGCCGGAAAGTGGTTTCCGCCACAGTACACGCATTGGATGTGTGGGCGCGTTGGTCGTCTCAACATGTCTTGTAGCTTGGCTAATTCCATCTTGACCTCAGCCAAGCCTTGGTCTATCTTAGTGGCCTTCCCCTTATCTTGGGATGATGGGATTGACCGCTCACTAGAGGCTGACATTCTCTCTGAGCTTCGCGGGTTGGTCTCTTCTAGATTTGAGCTTCTAGAGCTCCCCTCTTTCAACTAGTCATCGACTCTAATGGCTTCCTAAAAAACTCTAGCCACCACGTCCCGCTGAAAGCTTGAGTTGCCTGCCAATGCCTTATATAACTCCTCATCTCGAATTCCGCTGATGAATACAGTTGAAACTGCTCTGTCAGTTGGTCGCTCGCCTAGAGGGATTCTCTTAAAGAGACTTCTTACATGGGTCATGTAGTCGTGGATGTCCTCCTTCTCTTTCTGCTTGACGTTCATCAAGCATACCAGCAGGTTATCGGAGTATCCCGGCTCAGTGAATCTCTTGACGAAGAGATCCTTGAGATTATTGAAGTTGGCTCGCTATACGGCATCCAGGCTTGTATACCACGTCCTACCCTTGTCGCCTAGGCAAAGCCCGAATGCTTGCAAACATTGAGTCTAGTCGTTGAGGCCGTTGGCTTTGCAGACTTGCTCAAACTACTCAACAAAGCTGTATGGATGGTACTTATCGAGTTGCTTGGCAACAATCGGTATTTTGGCCTGGATCTTTGAGCCTTGGTTTGCCCCTAATCTTGCAAGCAGAGACGTCGCTAGTGTGGCGGCACTCTGCTCTACTGCGGTGTTATCGAGCAGTCATTTCATGAGGAGCTCGCTCAATGTCAAGTCTCCCTCTAGTGCTCTCTCATGGTCCGTTTGGTTTCGGCCAGCCAAGTTTAGCACTCGCTGCACCTCATGCAGCTCCATGCTTTGCCTTTGGTTCCTAGCCTGCTAATCCCTATTATACTCAGCTATTCCCTACAGTGCCTTGCGGGCTAGCCTTCTCTCCTCCTCTAGGTCTGCAATGATTGTGTCTGTTGTCCTGCTACGGTGCTCGTACCGGGCGTGCTCGTCATAGCTGCTCACCAGCTACTGCTGAATAGCATCTGGGAATATGTTCAAATCAAGTTCCTCACTAGATCGATGGTCGGATCTCTCTTCAGTCATGGTTGAGTTCGTGCGCTCCACTACGTTGTCGACCAGGGTGAATAGACTTGACTGATCCTCGTTGTTGGCACTCCTTGCTTGGTCCTACCCTGCGCTTCAATTGTTTGTTTATGTATTGGGTCCTCTCTTATTGGTGGGTTCCTTGAGTGGTTTATCTGAGTGAGTTCCTTTGGTTATTGAATACAAACCTCAATTTATGGTCACTCGGTGAGTGTGTTGTTTCTCGTGCACTTGTGCCCAATCAGGCTTTCAGCTTTCTTAAGTGTACTTCAAGTGTGAAAATTCAATGTGAGTGCTGCAAGCGATTCCTCGATGTCTTACACACTCTCGCTTGTTTCGGGCTTGATAGGCTTCGTTGCTCAAGTCCTGGCCGTTCTAGCGGGTTCTAGGGTCTGCGCTGCTTCTTGCTGTTCACTAGGGGGGTCGATCATAGGTCCTCCGATTGGATTTCCATTATCGACACGTTAGGTCGCTGGGGAGTGCTCTAGCACTATCCCTCTGTCCCTTGGTCTTGACTTCTACGTCGGGAACTGCCTACAAGGCATTCGCCCTGTTGTCTTGGAGCGGGTTGCACTTCCAGTGGCTCGTGGGGGTCAATTTTTGATGTTTTCTCCCCCTTTTTTTTTTCCTAAGGTGTGTCCAACTCTGGGAATCAAATGTCCGATTTACCAGTGGCCCAATTCTAGTGGTTCGATTTACCAGTTGTCCGATTCTAGGAATCGGACCAGGTGGGTCCGAGTTTGAGCCTTCCGAGTCTCAGAATCGGACAGGGGTTAGGTATCCGATTTTTGAAAATCAGACAAGTGGTCCGATCGGACCAGGCATGTGGTCCGATTACTGACGTGTCCTAATTTGTGAGTCCGATTTCCTCGATCGGACAATCAGAGAAGTAGTTCGATCGGATGGGGTTGGTCCAAGTGTCGGAGTGTCTGAGTCCGAGTGTCCGAGTCAGACGGGTTGGTCCGATCGAATGGTTGTTCGAGCATCCGATTCTGAGAATCGGACATTGAATTGGGTGTCCGATTCCGCCGGCCCGAATGTACTTTCGAGCACAAATTCGTCCAAAATCTCAAGTCATCGATGACTATAGACTATAAAATTCACCAGGAATGATGTTGGAGTGATGGGGGAGAGATCTATATACCTGGGGATCACCGATAGCAACGTCACTCCTTGCGTTGATCGATTGAACGGGTCGCCCAAGCTCTCTCTCTCTCTCTCTCTCTCTCTCTCTCTCTCTCTCTCTCTCTCTCTCAGCTGGTTGCAAATGAGGATTCCCTTGCCCTTCAAGAACTTATAACCCTGCTGGACATTCCCTGGATGTTACTGATCATTCTCCTTGCGATTCCTACACATTCAAATGCGCATTTCCTCCATTTTTCCCCTGTTTTCTCCGATTTTCTCCCTGTTTTACAGTAGCAAACCCTATGCCTCTCGGGTGTGATTTCCTACTGTTAACCTACTCTAAACACAACACAAATCGAAAGCAAAAAACTGAACTAATTTCTCGATGTTTTCCAATCATCAAACAACCAAAATATCCCAAAATACTTACCTATTTTGAAGATGAAAAACACCCAAACTTCCTACCTATCTCAAGCTCCGTTTCGAGGATGAATATCCTACTTCGATGCTCGATATGAGGCACGCAAGTGCTCAAGCTTGAATCCGTTGGTCCCGGCAAAACGGAACCAAAATATGGGAGCTTTCGCTCAACCGCCAAGACCCACGGACCGCTTATTGTTTCAAGCGTTCCAAGTGAGCTCTAATGGCTATCTCTCACCTAGCCAATGCACTATCGATCCTACGAGTGTAGTGAGCTTACCTTGATGCTTGATCGAGTACCCTCTTCTCTCTTGCACTCCGGTAGCTCCACAATTCTTGATGCTAGCTCAAGCATCCTCAAGCCTCCTCCATCTCCAAGCTCCATCCTCCATAGCCGTGCGTGCAAGAGAAGAGAACAGAAGAGAAGAGAAGAGAAGAGAAGAAGAGAAGAGGAGATGGTGAAGAGCTTCACCCTCTTGATCCCTCACTCCCACACACACTCACTCCCTCACACTCCCTCTCTCAAGAGCACACACAAGCAAGAAGGATAGAAGAAGAGAGGAAGAGAGGAAGAAGAAGACTCTTTTTGCCACACACCAAAGAATGAGCTTTCTCATTCACTTTTCAACTTTATATACAAAGCCCTAAATCCTTTTTGGGTAGTCATCCCCTTTTCCCTTTTTTACATGGCCAACCATAGCCTAGGCCCTTTTTCCCATTTCCCACCATTCTAATTTATCCTATACCCAACTAATGCATACACTTTGTGCAGGAGTGAGCCTGGCACTCTTTTACAAAGATTCGGGGGCACTCCCACATTTTAATGGAGCGCCCTTTTACTCGTTTGTTGTCTCGGGGCGACACCGAGGTTTTCTGAGGGTTGTGCCCAAATATTTAAAATTTTCAGGGTCTGGTTACCGGTCAAGGCGTCTTTTTCTGCTTTTATCCTGCGCCTTTTTTGCTACTTCTTTTTTTTTCATATTCCGCTCTTCTGTGCTGCAGGAAACACGGTAACAACATCACCTTTTTGTCTATTGCATTCCATTCTTTCCATGCCTTTAATTCATATGGAGTCGTAGGGATACTTAGCTTCTCCGGCTCCTTTTCTTCACCTAAAACAAACCCATCAAGACCCTTTCCAAGGAGGAAGTTTGTCACACAGAACTTCCATGAAGTGTAGTTGTTCTTGTCCAGGTTCTCAATGATGGGTTTTCCACTGTTCTCTACCCATTATCCCCAAAATGATACAAAACAGCACGCAAGTCTTCTGCAACCTTTCACAACAAGTGCATAGCAATAGACTAAGCAACCTTTTTCACTGATTGCTCAACAGTTATGTAATCTAAAGCCTATTTGCAAATAATACGTATGTTTGCTTCTTGGTAAACACCTCAAAAATTACAAATTCAAAATGTGCAACCTGCGCACCCACTTTCAGTCAATACTATCAAAATCATAGTATACTCTGAAATTACTCTCTGTAATATTACGGCTCTAAACGGGGTTCAAAATGGCCTAAGATGCCCAAAAAAGCAATAGCAAGCCCTAAAAAGCTTATCTACAAAATATATTATGTTCTACTTGCACATCAAATCTCACAACAATCTAAGATTATCACTCTGCCCTGCTTCTAGTGCCTCCATATGTACTATCTAAGAGAGAGGGTGGAAGAATGGAAGAGCTTCTTACTCATTTCTTGATTGCTCAAATCCTTGATTCTTCTCCTTCACTTCATCCTTCAAAACTAGCCTCTCTCAGTAGCACCGCTCAGATACCATGTCAAGAATCGTGGTGGGGGGACTTGCTTGAGTTGTTGTATTGCTAAACACACACTGTACACATAAGAGGAAGTTCACTCAAGAAAAAAAGAAGAAAGATGAATGTCAAAACATTTTCTTGTTGGTTTCTTCTTCTTCTTCCATACACAATACAATGTACACAAAGTATAGATAAGATAAAACATAAAGGAAAGTGGCCTACTAAGTCAAACAATGCATAACTAACTATACTAATCGATTGGCAATATATCTATGCTAGATATAGGTAGGTGTAACAAACTAAATATAATAAGTGATAAGTTAGTGGCCATGTGAGGATCATAATGACCACCGACATGCTAAGCGTAGATATGCAAACCCATCTAGCCAGGTGGTCCATCATCAATGTCCGCATGTGTTGAGCTTTCCATCTCAACACATGACTCTAGTATCTTGGCCACCATAGCAAATGCACATATTTTTAGTGTGCTTAAGATATCTCATGATACCGTTCATAACATTCCAATTTCCCTTGCTAGTTGTTACTATCTAGTGAGTTATAACTTCCACTACAAATGTTATGTCAAATCTAGTGACTATCATGGCATACATCAAGCTATAATTGTAGATGAATATGGGAACTTGGGCATCTCTATGTCCTTCCTCTCAAATCTCTTCTTGAGTTGAGTCTTCAAAGAATCCAACTCATCATGAGAACTCCCAACACAATCAGTATGTCATCAATATATGGCATCAAAATGATAAGGCCACCATCATGTGCCTTCTTCATTTAAATACAAGGATCCATAGCATTATGAGAATAACTCTACAAATATATAAAAGCATTAAACTTGCAATATCATTCCCTAGGTGCTTGCTTAAGTCCATAGAGACTTTCTCAACTTGCACATTAGATATTCCTTGCCCTTTTTCAAATAGCACTTAGGTTGCTGCATATAAATGTCCATATGTAGGTCTTCGTATAAGAAAGTTGTCTTTATATCCATATGATAAAGCTATAGATCTAGCTATGCAACTCAGGTCAAAACCAAGCAAATGGTTCTTGGCTTAGGTTAACCATGGGTACTCTTCAACTTATACAACCACTTGCATAGCAATTCATGTGTACCATTTGGCAAGGAAACCAAGTCACATGTACTAATTTTTTTTGTAGTGAATCAAACTTAGATTGTGTGGCTTTTTCCCAAGAGTCACTAGCACCTCTACAAATAGCATCTTCATAAGAAAGGGGCTTATTAGAATCTATTACCAAAACATAATGCATAGAGAGATCAAAAGGATCAGGAGGACATGCGGCTCTAGCATAGTATCTCAAAATTTGCTATGGGGTATTGTTGCGTGAATTTTGAAATAATGCATGAAAATACTTAATATGATAGGTCTCTTCTAGATTTTGAGAGCCAAGTGAGCTTCCATTATATGGATTGAATTGTTGGTTTTGAGTCAAGTACCATGATATTATATGGGTTTTCTAATGAATGGTAGTAAGATCCCAACTTGGTCATAAGATAAGAATGCACATTTGTGCCTATGAGATGCCTTATGGTCCTAGTGATTGAACAAAGGAAAATAATAAGATATACACAAGTCTTTTCTATATGCATGATTTGAGGAGGATGGATGGCTATTTTGGGAAAGAAGCTAGGTGTTTTAAAAAGATGCTTTGCTTTTCAAAGAAATTTGTGGCTGCATGATATAAAGGAGTTGGATTCTTTGGACCATATAACATCATTTTATGGAGTCTCTCGAGTGGAAGCGAGAGGAGCACATGGATTGTGTTGGAGCTATGATCCTAGTGCCACACATAGTTGACACTTGTGCCTTAGTAAGGCTCCCTAGTCAATATGAGCTGCAAACCATCTTGAAGATATCACCTTCAGCTTTCATGAAGTTGTGAGATTATGGTGCAAGTTGGCAAGCTTTGTCACTTATTCTTCAACAATTATTTCATGAGCTAGGAATGTAGGTCTTTACATATGGTGACACGTTGAGAAGGATCATGTAAAGATGATTGTGTTGAAGATGGTGGAGGTGACATTTTCTAGACTCATAAGATCCATGAAGAATTGGTAGACTTTGATAAGAGCTACATCTCTTCTCTCTTATTTACCTTAGTTACTCTTGTTTTATTGTTTATCCTTAAGGTCTCATATCTTGTCACATACACTCTCAAGGTTTTGACATAGGAAGAAAGAGGAATAGAACCACTTATGTCAATGCAAACAAATTGGGATTTTGAGGGATGTTCTTAATGTGTTGTTGAGTTCATGGTTATGATACAGGGTGATAGATGTATTGTGAAAGAGCTAAAAGTGTTTAAGGATTTTATCACCTTGGATGTACTCGATTGGGTTTATACATGTATGGGCGATTTCATCTTCTTCTCTTCCTTAAATTTTTGAACCTTCTTCAAAAGACCCCGTATCTTTATAGCCTATGTGTGCATTTCCATCCAACAACATATACTACATGTCCTCTTTGTCCAACATCATGATCTTGCATAACATCAAGATCCTAGGCCACTACATCATTAGTAGCTATAGGCTATCTAATTGGGGCTAGCTCTACTATAATAGGAGGCTCTCCTTGAAATATCACCAATGTGGACCTTAACCACCCACTTTGGTCTTGTATGCATCTTATCTTCATAAATCACAACATCACGGCGATAACCACTACAAGATACATGCCTTATACTGACATTTAAAGCGACGAAAATATTCATAAATTTATCCCCATCGTTGCAAAAAACATCGGTATTAGCGATGCCATAGAACATTCGGTATTAGCATCGTTATCAGCGTCCCTATTTGCATCGGTATCAGCGATGTCGATATTAGCGACACTGATACTAACACAAATAACGACACTAATAACAACACTTTGTGACGCATGTTGCGATGCTGATAGCGATACGTGCAGTAAATTTGCGATGCTAATAGAAATGGTAACAGGGAAAAAAAAATTATGGCAAGGCAGCTATGTGCTTTATTTGGGCCATACAAAATAGTTTTAGTAATGTGTACAATGCTCATGTAAATAAAGGTAAAGTGTACTTGAATCATAACACTGATACATGAAATAAATACATGATCGTATAATGAAAGCAACCAATACAATCATGGCAAGATACTACTGCTACATAGAAAATATCTACACAAATCACATGACCAAAAAAGAAGAGTATGTGAGCTCTAGGGATCCAAGGTGAGCTATAGATCCCTACCATTCGAAACCTCATCCCGCCACAAAGGAGCATCGAACGGACTCTGCAAAAAAAGAAACAACTACACATCAGTCCACCATACACTAATGCATTTTAATTAAACTTAGTAACTACGAACAATAAAGATAAGTGACTTACACAGCCACCACGTCCATACAATCGGTCGATCAATGCAATGAGACCATGTCTCTCTTCATATCGAGTCTCTAGGCCAGTGGGATCACAGTTTGTAATGGAGTGCTGCAAAGAAAACAAAATACAACTATTAGAAATACGATTGTTAGTACAAGGGATATTGCAAAAAAATAAGCAAGTAGAACAAAAGAAAAACTTACAAAGTCCTCTAGATATGTCCTGTGGCCACTACTCCCAAGATGATGGACCACTCCTGCCTCTAGTCATGCCCTCGCCACCTCGCGCTGCTATCTCCAATGTCCTAGAGAATCTGTATCCTTCTCCCTGAGTCGGCGCTAGTCGTTTGCATCTAGCCACTTGGGCTTTGAGGCCCCACTCTTAAGTGCCTTGCGTGTGTCCGATCGTCTGTGTGACATGTACGCATGCATGCACTTCATCATCCAACATGTGGAAAACCTATCTGCTGCGGCAAGTACCGGAAACTCCTCATGCAAGGATGCTACTATGTAGTCCTTGCTCCCCTTCGGTATGTTATTTCAATGATCCAAGACGTTGTGCCGAAAAAATTATTGGCACAACTCTCTCATACGAGCCATCACCCTCCTCCTCTCATCATTCATGATGATGGCTCTTGTCCTATCATCTACAAGGTATCCATACCCCTCTTGGGTATGCCTAAGATGTGTCCTCTCCCACCTACGACCACGCTCCTAGGCATATCCAAGAGACCCATGTACATCTGGTGTACCTATGGGGGTAGTACCTCTTGGAGTAGCACCCATAGGGGTGCCACCTCTGCGGATGGCTGAGCAAAAGCTGGAGTGACTAGAGTAGACATCCCCATAGGTGTGACAAATCCTACGGGTGATGCAACTCCAGCAAAATGATGTGATAGAGACACTGCGTCAGTACCTCACAAAAACCACCTGAGCCACACTCTCTCGAACCGCCATGAGAGCAAGGAGTATCACCTGTATCCTGAGCTGACCGTGGGCTCACTGCATCCAGGTATCCACAGCATCCCCCTGAACCACTCCATCCGTCTAGCCCAAGTCTAGAGCATCGACTTCGTTTGTTGGAAACTGAAGCATCAGAGCACACCGAAGTAGATCTAATAGAACGGCCTAATGGTGTCCGAGACAACTCCTGGTTTGTCATATCTTTGAATTGAGCCATTTGATCTGGAGACATATGCGTGAAGATCTCTTGTAGCTCCTCGTCACTCATCCCTTGACTCATCATGCTGATCTAAATATCCACAAAGGTCACCTGCACATATAAAAATTGATGTTAGCATAATCAATATAAATCATACAAAGCACGATAATATAAATCTTTAAAAAATGATCTTACTTAAAATGTATATCTTATGTACCCTTATAAGCGATTTGTCAACAAATTGAGTAGGTGGATGCTCCAAGTATGACGTACCCTATGGTCTCATGTCAATCTCTTGACACAACTCCACATACACTGGAAGGTCGATAGACATGTCACCACAAAATGATGAGTCCACCTCGTTCTCAAAGAATTCTTGGATTCTTGTATTTCCATCATCATTACCCAATTCTAGCTCCTCTACATGCTCCAAGATTTTGGTTCACCCCTCACAATATCGACCCCTCTATTTGCATACTATCCTCGTCTACGCTCGGAACATCGCTTTGATCATATACTCTCACACTTCGGGGAGCTGAAGGTATAACATACCACCATTGAGGTTGTCGAGGGTTTGGATAGAAAATTACCTGTTCAAAATCACGTACAAGAGAGATTTAACTTTTGTGACATGTACCATGTTGTAATACAATTAAAAAAAACATGAGTTCATGCACATGTTCACAATGGGTCGGCAACGCAAACATGTCGTGCAAATCCGTCCTTTTTTTTGGAATCTATTTCAAGAAATCTAGATGGGCCTCCTCGAACTGTTGCTCCAGCTCTTCAAGTACCACTTTGAACCATTGCACATCGAATAGGATCATGGAGAAGCTACAGGAATCCATCATGATAATACTTTGCAAGTTCCCAAAATACTCCATCTCATCTATAACCGTGTTTGGATCCGTTGCTCGTCATCGGCTCTCTTGCTCGAACTTTGCCATGATACCACAATCTATTGTGGAGCGCATTTTGTCAATACGCTCCACGTGAAAATGCCGTCCGCACGACCACGCCGCACTATATATTTTGTACTATACATTGAAACACTCAATTAGTTGTCGCATATAAAATATAGATATGACAAACCCTAAACATGTCATCACCTTTGGACTCATCCCCTTGAGAATTCCCACTCCTCAGTTGAGACCTCCGCTCCTTCGTGAGACGTTGCGGTCAAAGCTCCATGCAACCATCGCTTTGACATAAACCGTGGTATCTCCTCCATGCCCTCGGGATATGGAATCGATCGATAGCACGTACTACGTCAAAATTCAAATCGCGCTTCCTCCCGATCTTTCTTAGCTTGCTGGTACCTAGTGAGCCACGTCTCCATGAAGGCATGGTGCAACATATAAAAGCTATTCACTTTCTCCTCCATTGCAACATCCATTCTTTTTTCCACCCCATTTCCAACCACCACATCTCCGGTCAATCTATCATCGTCCTTGAGTGGCCATAGCATATTGTTGTTTGAATCCACTGCTGATAGTCATTGTGAAATTTGCAGTAATGCCTTAGACACCAACCAACCTTTAGCCATGCTACAATTTGGCTGAGCTCGTTGTCGCACAAAGCCTTTCAGGGTTTTCATGAAGCGCTCCAAAAAGAACATCCATCGCATATGGATAGGTCCAACAATCTCCACTTCATCTACAAGATCAACAAGAAGCTGGATTTGTATCGTGAGCATACTGGTAGGCAGGTATTTCTCAAAGAGACAGACTATCTCCACTGCTCCATGCCTTGCGGATTCAATAGAGGACGTCTTAATCTCCTTTTGTGAGATCCATTGCACTAAAGTTGACAACCTGTAAATCACCCCGCGTATTTCTAGAGTAAGGCATCGTGTGATCGCGATCGATAGTACAAACTGCCACAAACGAGAAAGCATTATAAACAATGACTATACTCCAAATAGCAAAATACACAGGCCACATACAATCCATTCATAGTACAAACCTGACATATCTTATGCCAATAATGGGATTTCAGCCCTGATAATTGGTCATCTTTAGAAAACACACACTTGAGAGAATGAATCATACCCATCGGAGTGCGGATAGACTTGACTACTTACTTCACAATGCGCTCTTCTTTAGTGGACAAAACCCAAGGAGCACGAGGTAGCTGCAAGCAACCATCAGCACTCGACTGCGGTCAAAGCGCCCCCATCTTGCTTACCTCCTTTAAATCCATTCATGTCCCCATACTGTCTCTCTTTCCTATGATGTGGTCCCATAGTTAGCTGCCCACGTTCTTGAAATATGCATGGGATCCAACAAGTGGTTGATCTGTAAGTGGGTCCAATACAACAACTTGTAGAAAACAAAAAACCATTGCATTTTGTTTGGATGTGACTCCGTGTGGACCATTTTCAGCTCGTACTAGCTTTGGGAATTCATACGTGTTGGAGGTCATCCAAGAAAACCTTCCCTGAGTTCATGACCCTCTCGCAAGAAAGCAATGTGTCCTTGATATACCATCTTATTTATGGTCCGTGACCTTCAGGAGTCTAACTGTGGCCCACACAATGGACATACATGATAACTTGAGGTAACCAGACGTGTCCCAACACCTCTATCCAGTGAATACAAATTTGAACAAGCTATGATAGATATTACCAACAAGAACGGAAGCCTACTTACCTGAGCACTCTCCGAATCCCAGAAAGTCATGCATGGTCTACATGAGAATGGCTCGAATATTGGCGGTCCGTTGACCATCGCACTTGCTCATAACTTTCATGGTGACCCCCTCCTCCCACAAAATCTTAAGCTCATTGACTAATGGACGAAGATACACATCCATATTTTTGACTTTGTAGCGGCCGGGAACAACCAAGCTAAGGATGAGATGTTCTTTCTTTGTAGAAATCTATGGAGGGATATGGTAGTTGACAAGGACTATAGGCCACACACTGTAAGAAGTTGAGTACAGAATGGGTTCACACCATCCATAGCAAGACCAAAGCCAAAGATTCATTGGCTCTCAGGCAAAGCGTGGGAAGGTAGAGTCAATGTGGCTGCATGCTCGTGAATCCACTGATATTCGTTGAACTCCATCTGTGGATCTATTCTACGCATGCCACATTGTCAAGATCGCCATGCCGGATGTACAAAACATGTGGTTTATGCGAGGGATAAGCGGAAAGTGTCTGAGAACTTTTTGAGGGATGGTTTGCCCTTGCAAGTCCTGTCGATACCTATGAGCACCACACTTTGGACATGTCTCCATAGTCTCGTATTCTCCTCGAAACATTATGCAATCATTGATGCATGCATGGATGCTGTTGTAGTCCATGCCAAGCTTTCGTAAAACATGTCGTGCATCATCACGAGACTCATGCATGGTATTTGTAAGTGGTAATATATGATACTTTGGTAACCTGAAAAAAATCATAAAACACCCTGAAAAAGCAAAAATATTTTTTATGAGAGTGCCAAAAAGAAATCAATGAAGCGTACATACAAGGTACCTGAACAACTTGATCACACTTGCATCGCTCCACCTGTATTTTTCTTGCACACTTAGGAGTGCAAGTAGTGTCTTCAAGTGAGATACTCATCACCCATCATATAATGGTATGGATGCTTCCTCTCTAAGTGGGTCAGAAGTCTCGACATTCGTGGGCATCAATGCATCGATTATTGCCTCTATCTCAGGCTCCAAGATTGTAGGTAAGTCTCGAAGGCTGCCTGTCTCCTCTGGTATTTACGGTATAGATTGGGTAGTACCTTCCAAGTGGTGGATTGGCTTAGGCACTCCATCCATCACACACCCACAAACTCTTCTAACTGGTCACAAAGGGTGCATTCCTCCTTGGGATGAGACGTTACCTCCCTAAATAGAAAATTTGTCAGCCACACCTAATGTTTTTGTATATGATATTCAATTAGCTTGTGAATACAATGCATGATTGATATACACTTTTCTTACCGTTTGCTCAAAATCTGAGATCTCCTGATCAATGATCTCTGATTGAAACTCACCGAAGCATCGTATGTGTTCTATAGACAATTGATTTTTTTGTCTAATTTCCAGTTTACATTGAGAGCAAGGACATGGGACACACTGATTAAGATACGCCTTGCGAACTTGAACAACACAACCTTCATCGTTTTTCATTTGGTCTACATTACAACAAACAATTTGTATTTGTTATCATTCTTTTTTTCTTTCTTAAATTGTTTGAGAATGGATTTTTTCTCTTGTAACTCAACAAAATTAACGTATGTAAAGTCTTCACCCACCTATAAATTAACGTATGTCGGAGTGTTTCCCGTCTCGTGGTATTGCACCGGACCTCACCACCACCACCACCACCACCACTACTACTACAAACAAGAAAAGAAGATGTTAAAGAACAAGATCTTACCCTCTCTTTGTTTTTTATCCATTCATTATCTTCTCTCTTTCTATCTCTCTCTCTCTTTTTCTCTTTCTTTATTATGTTGTATGTTTATTCCCTCTCTCTCGTTCCTTCTTTCTTTTTCTCTTCCTCTCCCTCTCTCATTTCCTTTGACAAAACATCTCTCTCTCTCTAATATCAATCTCTCTCTCTCTACCACTATCACTACCACTACCACTATAATAGACAAGAAAAGAAAAAAAAACAACTACTACAACAACAATAACAACAAAAAACAAGAAAATAATAAAAAACTACTGCTACTGCTACTGTTGATGCTGCTACTACTGCTACTACTGCTACTACTACTACTACTACAAATAAGAAAACTAAACAACAATAAACAAGAAAAGAAAAAAAACTACAACAAAAACAAATAAGAAAACTACTACTACAACCACGACTACGACCATGTCTATGATTACCACAACAATAACAAACAAGAAAACAAGAAATTAAACAACAACAAATAATACTACCCCTACCACTACTACAACTACCACAATAACGACAAACAAGAAAATAAGAAATTAAACAACTACCACTACCACTACCACTACCACCACCACCACCACCACCACCACCACCACCACCACCACCACCACCACTACTATGACTACGACTACCACAACAATAACAAATAAGAAAAAAAGAAAAGAAGAAATAAAACAACAACAACCATAATAACAACAACTACTACTACAAACAAGAAAATAATAAATTAAAGAACTACTACTACTACCACCACTACTACTACTACCACTATAAACAAGAAAAGAAGAAATTAAAGAACTACTACTAAAAACAAGAAAAGAAGAAATTAAACATGATCTTACCCTCTCTTTGTTTTTTTATTCATTCATTCTCCTCTCTCGCTCCCTCTCTCTCTCTCTTTCTCTCTTTCTCTATTATGTTTAATGTTTTCTCTCTCTCTCTCTCTCGTTCCTTCTTTTCTTTTTTCTCTTCCTCTCCCTCTCTCATTTCCTCTCTTTCTCTCTCAATACACATGATTTTTAACAAAAATAAGCAAAAGAAAAGGAGAAAAAATAAAAACAAAGCAAAAGGGAATAATGCACTCACTGCAAAGGCTCGAGGATGGATTTGGCTGCTTCTCTTCGCGACGGCGGCTCCTCTTCACCCTCCATACACTTCTTTCTCTTCTTCGTAAATGGCAGCAGTGGCGGTGAGAAGCTTTCATTCTCCCTCTTTCTCTCTTTCTCTCCCTTTCCCTCTCAAATGCAAGATGCAGTTCACTCTCCCTTTTGCTCTCTTTCGTTCATTCATGCAAAATGATGCGCTCAGGTTTCAGCCCGTGTTTTTTTGCTTGAGTACTAGCATTTGCGACGCAAATAGCGACACCGCTAATTTACGTCGAAAACCATCGTCGCTATGCGCTTGTTCCTTGTAGTGAACCTTTTGAGCATGCGGATCTGAAGGCAATAGCCCATCTCACCTACATTACCATATGTTATAATGATGCATTTAATGGAATTCGAATCCAACTTGTTGCATTTTGCCTTTGGGAATATTGCAAAAAGCCTCACCTCTAGAGACTCACAAGTGTGCATACAAGGGAGGTTTACCAAACCATACTTCATCTACAAGTCTACCACCAAGAGCAATGCATGGGGATCTATTAAATAGATGAACTATAGTAATAACTACCTCAAGCCAAAAGTATTGTGGTAAGCCTACCTAACTAGGAATACTATGGAATCTTTCCTAAATAGTCATATTCATGTGCTTTGCAACACCATCCAAGGGTGTATGGGGTAGCCAACTGATGCTTACTATCCTTCTCATCACAAAACTACTCAAATGTCTTAGAGATATATTTACCCCCATTATCGGATCATAGGCATTTTAACCTATGCCTAGACTGATTCTCAAGAATAGTAAGAAAGCATTGAAATGTAGGTAAAGCTTTTTACTTCTACTTTATGGAATAGGCCCATAGCTTATGTAAATAATCATCAACAAATGTAACAAAATTCTTTGCAACCACCTAATGGCACAGCATGGGATCACAAACATCTGAATGCACAAGACAACCAATGGCTCGCCTAGCATGTAGAATGAAACTTTTTGTACTATGAGTTACAAGTTTGCTTGCCACAGATTACATAAATTAAAACATGAGTAGTCAAGAATAGTCAAGAGAGAGTAAATAGTGCAAACAAGTCAAGACTTTAATTTTGTTAAGGGATATATGCCCAAGTTTGTAATGCCAAATATATACATGTGGAAGATTAGTCATAGCCAAAACATGATCAATACATCCAAACAAGCAAGGGATACACACTAGTAACCTTGGTATCTCTAGTAAAAATGAAGTTGTCACAAGTAATCTTTCATGAAAAAACACCAAAAGATATATAACACAATATTAGTGAGTTTGGGAATCTCCCGATTTCCATTTTTTGAATACTAAAAAGGTGGCACCTAGATAACATGACCATAAGTTTCTCAAAACTATATAATGTGACCTATCACTGGAAAGCGCTTGAAAAATGGAATGTATTGAGCTATAGAGCGCTCGATTTGGAGTTATAGTGTTCAAGTTATGACAAATCCAAAGATTTGACCATGTGTCCCAAACTTATGGGCACTACAAGATATAGGCCTTATATCGATGTTAAAAGCGACGAAAATGTAAATAACAAAATTTGCCCTCGTTGTTGCAAAAAGCATCATTATTGGCAATGCCATAGAACATTCGGTATCAGCGTCGTTATTGGCGTCGGTATCAGCGTCGCAAATCGGTATCAACATACCGACACCAATAATGACGTTGATACCGATGCTTTGCGACACTAATAACGATGCCAATAACGACGCGAGCAGTAAATTTGCGACACTAATAGCGACAGTAACAGGGAAAAAAATTAGGCCATACAAAATAGTTTTTGCACTGTGCATAATGCTTGTGTAAACAAAAACAAAGTATACTGAAATCATAATACTGATACATGAAATAAATACATGATCGCATAATGAAAGCGACTAGTACAATCATGACAAGATATCACTACTACATAGAAAATGTCTACATGGATCAGGCGACCAAAAAAGAAAGGTGTGTGAGGTCCAAGGATCCAAGGGCGAGCTACATATCCTCGCCATCCGAAAGCTCGTCCCGCTGCAAAAGAGCATCGAATGGACTCTGCAAAAAAAGAAACAATAACACATTAGTCCACCATACAATAATGCATTCTAATTAAACATGGTAACTACGGACAAGAAAGATGAGTGACTTACAGGGCCGCCGTGTCTATACAATCGATAAATCAATGCAGTGAGATCGTGCCTCTTTGCATATCGAGTCTCAAGGCCAGTCGGATCGCAATTTGTAATGGATTGCTGCAAAGAAAAAAAAAACTAAATGTTAGAAACATGATTGTCAGTACAAAGGATATTGCAAAAGTCCTCCAAATGTCCTATGGCTGCCACTCCCAAGATAATGGACCACTCCGGCCTCTAGTCGTGCCCTCACCGCCTCACGTTGCTAACTCCAACGTCCTAGAGAATCTGTAGCCTTCTCCCTTAGTCGGCGCCAGTCATCCGCGTCTAGCCACTCGGGCTTTGTAGCCCCACTCTTGAGTGCCTTCCGTGCATCCAATCGTCTGTGTGACATATATGCACGCATGCAGTCCATCATCCAACCCGTAGAAAACCTATCTACTGAGGCTGGAACCAAAAACTCCTCATGCAAGGATGCTACTATGTAGTCCTTGCTCCCCTCCAGTATGTTCTTCCAATGATCTAAGACGTTGTGCCGAAAAACTTGTTGGCACAACTCTCTCATGCAAGCCATCACCCTCCTCCCCTCATCATTCATGATGATGGCTCCTAACCTATCATCGACTAGATAGGCATATCCCCCTAGGGTATGCCTAAGATGAGTCCTCTCCCACCTGTGTCCACGCTCTTGGGTATATCCAGGAGACCCCTATGCATCTAATGTACAGATCGGGGTAATATATGTCGGAGTAGCACCCATAGGGGTGCCACATGTAGATGGCTGAGCGAGTAACTGGAGTAGATGTCTCCACAGGTGTGACAAATCCTAGAAGTGATGTAACTCCAGCAGAATGACAAGACGGAGACACCGTGTCCGTAACTCCACAACATCCACGTGAGCCTGAGCCATGCTCCCTTGAATTGCCACGAGAGCGAGGAGTCGCACATGTATCCCATGCCGACCGCGGGCTCACTACCTCTGTATCTCTACAGCATCCCCCTGACCCTGCAGCACTCCCTCTCTCTGGCCCACGTATGGAGCATCAACATTGTCTGCTCGAAGCTGAAGCATCCGATCGCGCCGAAGTAGATCTAGCAGAGCAGCCTAACAATGTCCAAGACAGCTCCTCGTCTGCCATGTCTTTGAATCTCACTGATCTGGTTTGGAGACATGCACGTGAAGATATCCTACAACTCCTCATCACTCATCCCTTGACTCATCCTAAAAATGTCAGTTGCACAGACAAAAAATGATGTTAGCATAATCAATTTAAATCATACAAACCACGATAATATAAAACCTTTAAAAATGATCTCACTTAAAATGCAATCTTATGTACCCTTATAAGCGATTAGTTAACGAATTGAGTAAGTGGATGCTCCAAGTATGAAGTATCCTATGGTCCCATGTCAATCTCCTGACACAACTCCACATACACTGGAAGTTCGATAGACATGTCACCACAAAAGGATCCACCTCGTTCTCAAAGAATTCTTGGACTCCTGTATTTCCATCATTGTTAGCATGCTGGCTCCAAGCTTTCGGTGGCCTCCACCCCTTGCAATATCGATCCCTCTATTTGCATATTGTCTTCCGCACTTCGGGGAGTTGAAGGTATAACATACCACCATTGAGGTTGTCAGGGGTTTGGATAGAAGATTACTTATTCACAAACACGTACAAGAGAGTTTAAACTATTGTGACATGTACCATGTAGTAATACAATTAACAAACAAATGAGTTCATGCACGTGTTCACAATGGGCCGGCAACACAAAGGTGTCGCCAAAATCCATCCTTTTTTTTTGGGATCTATTTCAAGAAATCCAGATGGACCTTGTTGAACTATTGCTCTAGCTCCTTTAAGTACCACTTTGAATCACTACACATCCAATAGTATCATGAAGAAGCTACGGTAATCCACCGTAACAATACTTTGCAAGTTCCCAAAATACTCCATCTCATCTATAAATGTGTTTGGATCCCTTGCTCGTCACCGGCTCTCCTGCTCGAACCTTGCCATGATACCACAGTCCATTGTGGAGCGCATTTTGTCAATACGCTCCACGCAAAAATGCCGTCCTCACGACCACACTGCACTATATATTTTGTACTGTACATTGAAACACTCAAATTAGATGTTGCATATAAAATATAGATACGAAAAATCCTAAACATCTCATCACCTTTGGACTACGTCCCCTCGAGAATTCCCACTCCTCCATTGAGACCTCTGCCCCTTCGCGAGACGTTGTAGTCAAAGCTCCATGCAACCATCGTGTTGACATGAACCGCGGCATCTCCTCCATGCCCTCGGGATATCAAATCGATCAATGACGTGTACTATGTCGAATTCAGATCGCGCTTCCTCTGGATCTTGCCTAGAGATCTAATACTTGGCGAGCCACATCTCCATAAAGGCATGGTGCAACATACAAAAGCGATTCGCCTTCTCCTCCATTGTAGCATCCATTCTTTCTTCTACCCCATTTTCAACCACCACATCTCTGGTCAGTCTATCATCATCCTTCAGCGACCATAGCATTTTGTTGTCTGGATCCACCATTGGTAGCCATTGTGAAATATGCACTAGCGCCTCAGACACCAACCAACCTTCAGCCATGCTACCTTTTGGCCAAGCTCGTTGTCGCACAAAGCCTTTCAGGGTTTTCATAAAGTGCTCCAAGAAGAACATCCATCGCGTATGGACAGGTCCAGCAATCTCCACTTCATCTACAAGATGCACAAGAAGGTGGATTTGTATCATAAGCATGCTGGTAGGCAGGTATTTCTCAAAGAGATAGACTATCTCCACTGCTCCCCGCCTCGTGGATTCAATAGAGGATGTCTTAATCTCCTTCTATGAGATCCATTGCACCAAAGTCAACAACCTGTAAATGGCCCCGTATATTTCTGGAGTAAGGCATCCTGTGATCGCGATCGGTAGTAAAAACTGCCACAAATGAGAAAGCATTATGAACAATGGCTATACTCTAAATAGCAAAATGTGCATGCCAATTACAATCCCTTCGTAGTACAAACCTGACATATCTTATGCCAGTCATGGGATTTTAGCCTTGATAATTGGTCATCTTTAGAAAATGCAAACATGAGAGAATGCATCATACCCGTCGGAGTACGGATAGACTTGACTACTTGCTTCACAATGCACTCTTCTTTAGTGGACAAAACCCAAGGAGCGTGAGGTAGCTGCACGCGACCATCAGCACTCAACTACGGCCAACATTAGGGGAGTTTTGAGGTCTCGAAAATGCCCTGTAAGAGATCCTAGAGAGAGAAAATAATTTATGAAATAAAATCATTTTATAGAAATTTTAAAAGGTTTATATTTTGGTAAGTTAAAATATCAAAATTCGTTAATAAGTCATTGTCGTGATATTCTCATGGTCACATCAAACCTAGAAATCTAGGTCGCCATAAAGTTGGCAAGGTTGTCATAATGAAGATCTTACCTCTCCTCATTAAAGTGAAAAGTAATATTCAATTTGAATTTTGGTGGATACTCGATTGCCTTCCTCTATCGTTTCTCTCTTCTTTTTTTCTCCTCCTTATTAGTCTCTTCTTTGTTTTCGTTCTTGCTTCTAATCATATCCTTAGCTATGGATCAATCACCCAATGATCTCTGTAACTCAACTATGGATCAATCATCTAATGATCTTTGTAGCTCTCATAAAAGACCTCTCTATCATCTTCATATTGAGTTGGACAGTGATTATGAACCAATAAGAATGAGAAAAAAATCTATCATGGCTTACAGAGTCTATGAAACATATACTGAGGTTTGAAGGAAAGAAGAATATTGATCTTTGGTTAGATGGAAATCTATATCCCAAAGTTCCTAGCAGAAATAGCACTCCTCCTTTCTATAATAGCTCGTCATTAATGAGGTTTATTGGTGATGGCTACAATGGATTTTTAGGTTATACACTTAATCTTGTTGCAGAAAAGGATATCCTTGGACTAGAGAATCATCTTTTGATGAAACACAATATGGAGTTGTTGCAGAAGCTAGAGGATTGTCAACAAAAAATTCATTCATTGAAAAAGCGTATCAAAGTTTATCAACAAAAGCAAACTTTATTAGGCCTTCGAAATCGACAAAGAGCTCTTAAAAATATTGAGAATCTCAAACGAGGAGGAGGAGGTTGTGGTAAAAGAATCCAAGCAGCAAGGTTTATTTTTTTTCACTTGAAAAATCTTAAATATGACTTTATTTAAACTATTTCCATTGATTTGTGATGTTAATTTTGCTTAGATCTCTTCTACAACCAAATGCAAGTGAAAGAGATTCTTTAAAAGCAGTTCAGTTTTATTATCATCTTCTTCCTTCAGTAGTTTCAAAGGATATTTTGAAGAAAAAGAAATTTAAAAAGGCAAAGAAACAATGCTTGGAGTCATTTGTAAAGGATCATTCTTTGGATTCTGAGTTAGTACAGAAGACACTGGATAGTATTGGTATCAGTCGAGATGCTTACATGTAACTTTTCTAGCTTTTACAATCAAATATGAAGCAATGACAGGTACACAATTGCATACTTCCGAAACCATTTGTGGTTAGGACTATCAGACAGAGAGTTAATAACAAAGTGATGGAGATTCTAGGTGAGCCTTTTCATATCAAGGCTAGCTTCAAGGGCAAGAAAAAGGAGGTTACATTCAATGAATTTAACAATATTGTCCTTGACTTGCCCACCCTACAATGCTTAATGATCAAATTTTATGACTTGTCAGTGCACAGGCACAGGGAGTGGCTAGATTTGTGATTAAACTTGATGAAAGTGAGATTCTGAAATGTAAAAAATTGGAGAGAATCTCTATCACCTTGATGAATAGAGCACTTTCATCAGGTCATTGCAATCACTCAACATCATTTAGTGTTCAATCTGAATATAACATTTGGTGGCTAGGAGCATTTGAGGTAGATACTGAGAATTTTGATATACTATATTGGGTTTTTCATCAAACATCAATACCTAATGTTATTCAAAGGCAACAAGCAGGAGAAGAGCTATTTGTTGAAGGATTTGGGAACTATAGAATTGAATGGCACATAGCTGGTGACCTAAAGACACTCAAATGTATGTATAATGTATCAAAGGGAGCTAACTCGAGATCTCCTTGCTTATACTGCATGTCACTAGCTGCAGAGTTAAACTCAAGCAATTGGAATATAGCTCCCTCTAGGCACAATAAGGATCCACAATTTAAACCAGTCTTAGACATTCCTTTAGTGAATGCCCATATTTGTACACTTCATGCACTTTGCAGGATAATTGAAAAGCTTGTTCATCTCTATATAGGATTTGCATGGAAGTTGAAGCCATTATCAACTAGAACAGATGTTATAACAAAGGTTGAAAAAGTTCTCTCTGCAATTGGTTTGCATGGTGGCAATGTTGTTATTGAACCAGATCTTCAAAAGTCTAAGGATGGTAATTGTGTCCCAAAAAAACCATCTATTGGTGGAGTGAAGGCTAGAAGGTTTCTAGGCTTTCATGGGAGACTTGGCAAGATAAACTCGAGAAATGGTCGCTCAACTATTAAATTTAATCAGTGGAAATCCCTACATAATGCAGTTAAGGATCACACTGATAATGGACAAGCTCGAAATAGAAAAGCTAAAGTTTGGGAAACACTAGACAAAGTGTTTTTTTATCGTGATAAGACTGAATGGAATGATGATGATCTCAAAGACTTTAAAAACCAATTGAACCTTTTCAAAAAGGCGGTGACGGAAGCTTGGGGTGATCAACACTTTACTCACTATATGGTAAGAAGTTTGTATATGTTTGTTTCTTCATTGTCGAACTCATATAATATTTTTTAATAACTTTCTTTATTTGTTGACTATGTAGCATATTCTATATAACCATGCTCCATGCTTTATTAAACAATATGGATCTCTATCTATCTGGTCAACCCAAGGTATGGAAAAATCACATTATCAAGCAAGAACAAAATATTTCAGACACACAAGACATGGAGGTGGAAGACATAAAGCCAACAGTTTATTAGAGGTCTTTCAATGGTTCTATCGACAAATTTGGCATAAATTCAAGCTTAAAGATACAACCACATCAATCAATACATCATCTTTAGCAAGGACTATACAAATTGTTACCCAAAGAAGAAAATATAGATATTTAAATTCTTGCGCAAAGCAAAGATTTACGGAATGGTTACAAACCAAACAAAGAGTTGGGAAAAGATGGGTTTCAAGAAACCCTTAAACTTTGGCATCTTCTAGTCTGATTGTGTTGCAGAAGAGTCCTTAGTTTCAGGCACCTCAACAGGGCCTTCAGAGGAGTCCTTGGTTTCAGGTAGCTCGACAGGGCCTCTAGAGGAATCTTTTGTTTCATCCCACTCAATAAGACCTCTGTATTTCAAAAACTCGTGTTTTTGATAGCCTGGGAAGAAGCTTCAAATTCTTACTATCTCCTACATAAGAGAGAAAATAGGAGCCAAGAACTCCAAAATATCCAGCTCTAGATCCACTGTATCCAGGCATGAAGCCAAAAACTCTTATGGCTTCTTCCTTCTCCACCAAAATGATCTTGTCCAAACCTCTGCTGAAAACTTGAGATCCAATTACCTTTGAGATAGCTCTCAAAGCCATCATTGGTAGACTTGGAGAGCTTGACAATCTACTATGATATATTACAATTGTTTGATTGTTTAAGTTTCCAATATAATGGCCAAGGCTTTGATTTTTTCCAAGCTTCATTGGCCTAGAGCCCTTGGCCCTTCCAAGAAAGTTGTCCAGATCTTCAATCTCAATCTATAGAACAAACCACAACAGTACAAGATATAAGATATTGATCTATAATGCATAATAAAGTCTAACATAAACTCAATGGGTAACTTCGAATTATATTTCATACCTTAGGGTGTTCGTCTTCTTCAAGAAGACTATCATCATAAAGATTTGTTGAACTCTTGGGCTTCTCATCTGATGGAGACTTCAATCTCTCTTCATACCCTACATCATCAATATGAAGTTTCTTCTGGACTTGCAAGAACTCTTCTTCTGTAGGTAGCCCCCCCTTTTCGTATTCTATGATCTGATTAATACATGTATGTAAGGCTATAGAGCTATCTTGGAAATTCTCTCCCTCAACATCAAGACTTGCTAGTGGTTCTTGTTCATAACCTATAAAATTCATGTCATTTTTGCCCCAACCTACAAGGATTGCTAAGCAATAATCTTCTCTAAGATCAAAAAGATGTTGAATATCATTTAGCAACACATATCTCTTCTTGTTGATAAGATAAGTGGGAAATGTTGGAACACATGCAAGAGGACCTTCTTCATCAACCTGTGCACTTGGCTCGATCTCCTTTTCTTCCACCATTGTGATATTGTCACTCTTGAATAAACCTACATCAAAACCTTGGACAAGTTGATTCTCAACATCTTCTTGGAACATCTCCTCCTTCTCTTCGACCTCCTTATCCATACTTGCAATATCCTCTAGCTTTCTCTGTTGGTCTATATCTGGAGAAGAATTTTCCATGTACTGAAGATACACAATAAATCCAATGTCCTTGTGGATCAGAAGGCGTTGATGTTAGTACCTATGGAAAGGGCAACATGTTTCTTTCTTTCTAAATTCCTCTTCAATGAGGTTGAACCTGCCTAGCAAAGTTGACCTGGATGTATTGGTGGCTCCCATGACATCACTATAATGAACAAATCCATTGACTTCCAAACCTTGCACATGTCTATCATAAAAACATCTGTACTCCTTAAGTTTATCTTCAAGATCCTCCAATAACTCCTTCAAATCAAAAGGAACATTGAAAATTTTCCTGATATAGCCAAACTTGGAAGAATTTCCAGTGGTGTGTAAGAAATCAAAGAGCCTATCATCAGATGTCTCAATTATCTCCTCCTCATCCATTCCTTCCAGAGATAGCTTCCTCTTTGTCATCTTGACCAGGAAAATATTTATCCTTGAAAAAAAAAGCAGAATAGAACCAATATCCAATAAAACAAGATGGAACCATGGAAAGAGGCCCCAAAAATTGATTTTCCAAGAAAAAAAAATCAAAAAAGGAGAAATTTTTTAAGTTGACCGGTGAAACGCGAAAATTCAAGTGTCCAAGGCAAATGCCTGTGAAGAAATTGTGTTTCACCGGACACTACCTTGAAGACAAAAATTATTCCAATATCTTGCCGGTGAAACACGATACTTAGCAAAATATCACTAACAGGGACATTGTTTCACGTTTCACTGGTCAAAAGATGCAAATCAAGGAGAGAAACATGAACTATAAATTAATTCTATGGAAACACAGAAATTGATGAGAAAATCATTTTTGGAAAAGCTATGCTACTTTTAAAATATACAAATCACATAACATCTGTAATTATTCAAGTGTTATAAAAAATTCTTTCTATATTAATCAAATTTATTTTGTTAAAATACTTATAATAAAAAAAAATTGTTACCTATCAAAGATGGTTGAACTGCTCTCCACACAGGAAGCAAGGACCTTGAAGGGAAGTCGAGACAAAATTTTGGCAGAATAGAAGACAATGTCAGAGAAATGGATTTGAAATGCTTTTATATTGCCTGTTCAGCATGTGGTGATAGTTCCAATGAAAAAGTTTGTGTAATAATGGAAAAATACGTGTACACGTGTCTCACTTAACACACCGTATCAAACTCCTCAGAAGACGTGCGTACTCTCTTTTTCCAAAAATACGTCACACGTGTGTTACATAACCCTTTTCCAAGTTAAAAAAAAATCCAGTAAGCGAGAGTACGTCACACGTGTGTTATTAACACTTTGCCAAGAACGTTGAGTCCATGCAAATTCACCGCCTTCGCCTTTCATCGCATTTCATCGCTACTCCACCTTTACCTTTGGTGTTCCTTCCAATCTCCAAGCATTTCACTGCTTCCCCAACAAAGGAAACCTTCGAGCATATTGTCGTATTTAGGCTAAGATTGTGAAGAACAAGCTAAAAAGAAGGTATGGTTTCTGCATCTTGCTTTTCAATAACAGGCTCCATTCAATGCATTCTTTTGATACTTTTCCTTAATCCTTTATGTTATTATGAGCTTATGACCACTACAAAAGAATCTTTTCCATAGTGGGAGCATTCCTTAATGTTGTGGAGGTTTAAGAAAATCTTCAAACTTCTTCCCTAATTCTATGGATATTTTATGTAATCTTAAAAGCTTTCCTTAGATCAAAGCTCTTTTTTATTGGTTTTGTCGATTTTTATGCTATTCATGAGTTGTCCGGTGAAATGCAAAAATAAGGTGCTTCAAGCAGGTCTCCTGGCTTAAATTCGCGTTTCACTAGACACAATGGACAACAAGTCCGGTGAAATGCGAAAAGAAGCAGCTGCAAGGAGGCGCCTTGCTTGACACTTGCATTTCACTAGACACCTCAAGAAAAATTCAGCTGAAACATGAAAATGCCATGCAGCATGGATACCTCTTGTCTAGGACTCGCGTTTCACTGGACATGCTGGAGAAGAAGTAACATGTCTTTTTTTTGCAGATGGCTAGGACTAAGGCAATAGCAAGAAAAGAGAAGATTGATCCTAGGGATTTAGCATCAAAGATTCATCAGTCTTCAAAGCCTCAGAAGCTCTCTAGAAAGTCAAAGCCAAGGAGAAAGTTTTCTCAAAATGTCAGGTGCCTAAGGGAGATTAGGAAGGCAGTAAATGCTCTTGACAATGCAATTCCAAAGTTGTCTTTTCAAAGGCTTGTCAGGGAAATTTGTGACAAATATAGTTTGGATAGTTTCAGATGGACAAGAACAGCTCTTAATTGTATACAAGAAGCCACAGAGGATTTTTTAGTTGAGTTTTTTCAAGATGCCTACATTTGTGCTGCTCATGCTCATAGGCTCACACTCATGGACAAGGACATGGTAATTCTTAGGAGGCTAAGATATAGATTTTCAAAGGTCCTTGAGCCAATTCCCCTCACTGATATGAAGACATTTAATATCCTTAATGTGCCCCCAGCTAGGAGAAAGAAAGATGATTCTGGTCTTAGGGTTGAGGATGTCACCCATGAGAAGGATACAAGGCAATATGAAAAAGAGGAGAAAGTTAAAGAGGAACAAGCAGATAAATGGAGAGAGTATAGGAGGCAAAGGGTTGAAGAAAGGGAAGCAGAGCAACTAGAGTCCTTTGAAAATGAGCTAGCTACCCTTCTTGAAGCAGCTAATCCAAAAGGATTCAATGTGTTTTGTTTCTTACTTGGTGAATTAGGCAAAAGAACTGAGGTTATCCCCTTTGATGCTGCATGTGTTCAGATTCTTAAGGATAAAAAAAGAGAAGTAAATGATAGTATTATTCTTGTTGGCCTAAGGTATGTCCATCCATAATTACTTATACTTTTTGATTTTTTTTTAACAATAAGATTTTTCTTGTTTATACTCACTATTTCTATGCCTTTTCTAGGTGTATAATGCATGAGTTTCCTTTGGATATACAACAAAAAATTGAGGTTCTTGATCCATCTATCTCATTCTTTATGAGGAATAAGCTTGATACAAGTTTTATTGAGCACTGGCTCAATTTGATTAACTTCGATACTTTGGAGCTCCTTATAATTCCATATAATGAAAAGTAAGTGATTCAATATTCTGTTAGAGTTTTTGAGATTTTATCCTACTAATTTGTTGAGATATGATCGCTTTTAGTTCTCATTGGAGCTTGATTGCAATAGACCTTGTGGATAAGCAATGCTTTTTAATCAACTCTATGAAAGGAAGCCATGGAAATGCTAAATTGTAAGTTATACTATCCAAGGGCTCCTTGATATTTCAATTCTTTTTTTTGTAAGTACTCTAAATTTCAACATATTTTATATACAGAGGTGCCAAAAGATTAATTGAAGAGCTAGAGAAAAGACCCCCTATGTCGTCTGATTTGCTTGCAACAATGCAATATAGACAAGTTGCAGTAAGTTATTCATTAAAATAATTGAAACATGAGTTTATTCTATGAACTACCATTCGTCCTCTTTATAGTTTTACTTTGTGTTGGTGGTTGCAGTGTCCCCATCAGGATGATAGCCATTCTTGTGGCTGGAGGGTGATTGCAAATGCTAGAAGAATGGTTAACTTTGTTTATCTTAATGATGATAAACATGTAAAGGTAATATGAAAGATGCTAAACTTTAAGATAGATATTAATTGCAAATAGTCCATTGATGATAAAAATATAGTGTATTGTAAGAACAATAATGAACTAAAACTCTTTTTTCTATAAATGTGTGACCGTTTTCAAAGGATTGCTATACATCTGAGCATGTTTGGTACATCAGAGCAAAGCTCTTGAAGTATATAATGGTCAATTGTATACAACCAACAACAGAGATTGGTGGGGATTTGCACCATGAAGGAGATGCGGTGCCTATAACCATGGAAGGAAAATCCACAGCTTCAACACCTTCTATACCCAAGACATCAAAGAAAGGCAAAAGGACTCCTAGAAAGGATAGTTCTCCAAAAAAGAAATAGCTTTGCCATATCGCCTTGTAAGCCTTCATATATAGAAATTTGCCCTTCAGTCCTTGTATATCTCATAGAGATGGCAGATAGACATCTACTACAAAATTTATACATATATTTTATATTGATAGTAAATATATATTTTCTTGAATGTCATTGCAGTGTATATTATTTTCTCTCATTTTCGATATTTGCAAAAAATAAATTACAAATATTAGCTAGTTAGAAAGTGAGATCTTGATATACATCTAAGTAGATATAATATGATGTGAAAACTTACTCGTTTCTTGTCAAGTTGAAATACAAAGGAGCATGGTAGTTCAATGTCTTCATTTTGTAAATCCATCCTCACTTGATGTAGAGTACATGATTTTCTCATCTTTAAGATTGCAATAATATCCTCGTTGAACCAAATACCAAGATCCACTATAGGATCCTTACTTAAATAATTAAGATTCTGGTCTAAAGCAACTAGACTACTACCAACAAAATGCCATCGACTATAGTAAAAGCTAAGGATAAAATTTTGAGTAGCAATCATATATTTACAAGCTATAGAGTCTTGATCTATCTTACATATAATTTTTCCTTCTGTCCTTGTATCCCATCCTTCATCAACAAATTGTATGATATGATCATATGTTAGTCTCTTCACTGAAAGCATGGTTTTTGTTATTCTTATCTCCATATTAGAGAAGAAATCAATAAATATATTAATAGGCATAAATAAAGTAACTTTGCTTAGCCTACTTGAGATATTAGATTTTAGTGCTTTTTGGGTCTCAGAAAATATCTTACATCTATAGGCCTCACTAGTAGCTGGACTTGGCAAAGGCCACTCAAAGCTTGAAAAATCTGACAAAGGAAGGAGTTTTATTGATTCCCATTGGCAACGCCGCATAGGAATAACATAAGAATGGCCATAAAAGAATATTCCATTCTCTGCAAGCTCTGTCTTCTTTCTGCCTCTATACATTTCTTCTCCAATTGAACCATCTATAACATCAATAACATCAATAATAGATTCCACTGGTTGCCATTCCTCAAGATTAGAGGGATAGACATCTACAAGACAAACAAATATTATAATGGAAAAACCTAAACCATGTTTAAGAAAGGAAAAACTTTAAGAATCAAATTCTTACAATTTGGTCTATGCATTGGAAGCTTTGAAGATCCAGGTTTCAAACACAGCTCTCTATGCATGAACACATGTTGCACTAGTACCTCTTTGATGCTATTCTTATTTGCTCCAAGATTAAAATCTCGGATTTTGCCCTTCCAAGCAGAGATAAACGAGCTCTCATGTCTTTGCCTTTTTCCACGTTTTGCTTGTTGCATGGTGATCCAACTACCTTTGCTAATGATAGTAGGAATCCATTTTCCATCAGTTTGACACTGATATGGATGTGATTTGGGAGCTTGGACGCCTTGTTGAAGGTCGAGTTTCTGTATCCATGGTAGAAGAGAGAGATACATGCACAGAGAGAGAGAGAGAGAGAGGACTAGGCTACCATAATGGAGGGAAAAACAATAGAGAAATAAAAGAAAGGAGGGAAAAAACTGAGTGCCATGCTTTTCACCAATTTGAATTTCGATTACATTAGTCATTATCATTAAATAAAAGTAGCCAAGACTCTATGCCATTAATGCAAAAGATGTCATAATCACGAATATAAGAGACTAAAAATACATAATAAAAATATAAATTCGTAATATTATCATATTTGTATATTTTTGTAAAATGATTTTTAAATTTTTTTTACATAGAAGTTCCGTTACGAAGGCTTTGCTCTTATTGGTCTAGAGCACTCTCTCTCCACATCCTAAAAGGCATTTTCGAGACCTCAAAACTCTCCTAATGAGCGCCTCTATCTTGCCTACCTCCTTCGAATCCATTCGTGCCCCTATAGTGTCTCTCTTTCCTATGATGTGGTTCCATAGCAAGCTGCCCACATTCTTGAAAATATGCATGGGATCCAACAAGTGGTTGACCTATAAGTGGGTCCAATATGGCAACTCGTAGAAAACTAAGAACCGTTGCATTCCATTTGGATGTGACTCCGTGTGGACCATTTTCAGCTCGTACCAGCTTGCGTCATTCATACATGTTGGAGGTCATCCAAGAAAACCTTCCATGAGTTCATGACCCTCTGGCAAGAAAGCGGCGTGTCCTTGATATACCATCTTCTTCATGGTTCGTGACCTTTGAGAGTCTAACTATGGCCCGCACAATGGACATGCATAATAATCTGAGGTAACCAGACCTGTTCCAACACCATGACCCAGTGAATACAAGCTTGAATGAGATAAAATATAGATATTACCAACGAGAATGAAAGCTTATTTACCTGAGCACTCTCCGAATCCAGGAAAGTCATGCATCGTCCACATGAGAATGGCTCAAATATTGGCAGACCATAGACCATCACGCTTGCTCATATCTTGCACGGTGACCCCCTCCTCCCACAAAATCTTAAGCTCATCGACTAATGGAGGAAGATACACGTCCATATTTTTGACTTTGTAGTGGCGGCCGGGAACGAGTAAGCTAAGGATGAGATGTCCTTTCTTCGTAGAACGCCATGGAGGGATATTGTAGTTGACAAGGACTATAGGCCACACACTGTAAGAAGTTGAGCGCAATTGCCCGATTAACTTTTCTTACCATTTGCTGAAAATCCGCAATCACTTGATCAATTATCTCAGATTGAAACTCGCCAAATCGTTGTACGTGTTCTATAGACAATCGACTTTTTTGTCTAATTGCCAGCTTGCATTGAGAGCAAGGACATGGGACACGCTGATTAAGATACGCCTCGCGATCTTGAACAACATGACCTTCATTGTTTTCCATTTTGTCTACGTTTACGACAAACAATTTATTTCTGTTATCATTCTTTTTTTATTTCTTAAATTGTTCTCCTCTCCTTCCATCTCTCTCTCTTTTTTTCTTTCTTAAATTGTTATCCTCTCCTTCCTTCTCTCTCTCTTTTTCTATGTTACGACTATGACCACGACCATGACTATGACTACGTCCACGACCACGACCGCGACCACGACCACGACTATGACCACAACTACGACTACGACCACGACTACAACTACGACTACGACTACGACCACAGCCATGGCCACGACTACGACTACGACTACGATGACCACGACCACGACCACGATCCACGACCACGACAACGACCACGACGACCACGACCACGACTACAACCATGACCATGACCACGACTACGACCACCATCATGACCACTACGACTACGACTATGACTACGACTACAACTATGACTACGACTGCAACCACGACCACGACCACGACCACGACCACGACTACGACTATGACTACAACGACCATGACCACGACCACGACTATGACCGTGACCATGACCACAACCACAACCATGACTACGACCACGACCACGACCACGACCACGACCACGACCACGACCACGACGACTTATATAGAGATGAAGAGAGAGACAAGAGTTAGGGAGAGAGTAAAGTTAGAGAAGAAGAGGAGAGAAGTGAGAGAGGTAGAAATAGAAAGAGAGAGAGAGAGAGAGAGAAAAGAGAAAGGGGGAGATAGAAGGATTTAGGGAGAGTATAGGAAGAGAGAAAGAGGGAAGATTGAGGGAGAGAGAAGGGTTGAGAGAAGAGACAGGGAAAAGAGAGAGAGATCCAACTAGAGCATTTAACACCCATAGTCAACACACTGTGGAAAACACAAGCACAAATTGACATTGAATTATGGCAAGAAAATCCACCACAAAACAATAGTTATAATACTCGAGGTAGGATTTCAAAGTCTAACTGATTTCAATCGGGTCATGGATGCCATACTATGGATAGGTTGCACTCACTAAGAATAGAATTGGCGATTCACCTCATCTTCTCTCCATCATCAATAGAATTCCCATTTACCATTTACAATTCACCCACCTTCTCTCCACACTATTGCACACTACAATCTCTATGAGGGCATGAGATTGGGATCTCCACAGATGCCAAAGCATGATATCTAGCTTGATGGTTGCATATATACTACTACTACTCATGGAATAAACCTTAAAATATTTATTATGCTCAAATATATGCTTGTTAGAGCAAAAATTTGTTCCTAAGACTATTCTAAGGAAGAAAGAGGGTTAATGATAAAAGAATGTCCTTCCTTGCAAGTGATTTTATATTATATTTTTAAATTAAAATTGACAGTTGAATATGAGTTTCCTAACAGATCTTTTGGTGATGTTGTTTTAGTTTTGCGAAGCATATGAATGATGCTGTTTTAGTTCTTTGTATTTGTCTTTTTAAGAAGAGATTGATTTTTATGGAATATCCAAAGTTATTTTTGGATTTACGTTATGAAAAATAAATTTTTTTCTAACTGATAGGCTGATTGCCTTCGTTGTATACTTGCATGGTGGAGGCTAGGATAAGCCTCATGTATGAGAGGTCTCTTTGCAGGAAGAACATTATGCTAGGAGGCACAAGTGTGCTAGGTTTGTTGAGGATCGGCCTAACCCCTATGAGCCTAGGATGAGCTTATTGTAAGGTCTTATTTCCTTTTCTCCCTTTCTCTCCCTCTCTCATTTCCTCTCCCTCCCTCACCCTCACCCTCTTTTTCTCTCTTTCTCTATTAGGTTTAATGATTTTTCTCTCTTTTTCTCTCTCCTCTCCCTCTCTCATTTTTTTCTCTCTCCTCTCTCTCATTTCCTTTTCTCTCTTTCTCTCCCTCTCTCATTTCCTCTCCCTCCCTCACCCTCACCCTCTCTTTCTCTCTTTCCCTATTAGGTTTAATGATTTTTCTCTCTTTTTCTCTCTCCTCTCTCTCCTCTCTCTCCTCTCTCTCTCATTTCTTTTTCTCTCTCCTCTCCCTCTCTCATTTCCTTTTCTCTCTTCCTCTCCCTCTCTCATTTCCTCTCCCTCCCTTACCCTCACCCTCACCCTAACCCTCTCTTTCTCTCTTTCCCTATTATGTTTAACATCTTTTCTCTCTTTTTCTCTCTCCTCTCATTCTCTCATTTTTTCTCTCTCCTCTCCCTCTCTCATTTCCTTTTGCTCTCTTCCTCTCCCTCTCTCATTTTTTCTCCCTCCCTCACCCTCACCCTCTCCCTCTCTCATTTCCTCTCCCTCCCTCCCCCTCTCCCTCCCCCTCTCTTTCTCTCTCTCTCCCTCCCTCTCCCTCTCTCATTTCCTCCCTCTCCCTCTCCCTCTCTCTCATTTTCCTATGATGTTTAATGTCTCCCTCCCTCTCCCTCTCCCTCTCTCATATCCTCTCCCTCCCTCTCCCTCTCCCTCCCTCTTCCTTTTCCATTTCCTCCCCCTCTCCCTCTCTTTCTCTCTCTCTCCCTCCCTCTCCCTCTCTCATTTCCTCCCCCTCCCTCTTCCATTTCCTCCCTCTCCCTCTCTTTCTCTCTCATTTCCCCTCCCTCCCTCTCCCTCTCCCTCTCTCAATATACACAAATTATACAAAAAAACAAGTAAAAGAGAGAGAGAATGCACTCTCCCTCCCCTCCCTCTCTCATTTCCTCCCCCTCCCTCTGCCATTTCCTCCCTCTCCCTCTCCCTCTCTTTCTCTCTCTCCCTCCCTACTCCCTCTCCCTCTCTCATTTCCTCTCCCTCCCTCTCCCTCTCCCTCTCCCTCTATCATTTACTCTCCCTCTCTCAATATACACAAATTATACAAAAAACAAGTAAAAGAGAGAGATAATGCACACACCGTAAAGACTCAAAGAAGGGTTTGGTGGCTCCTCTTCGTGACAGTGGCTCCTCTTTGCCCTCCGTACACCTCCTCCTCTTCTTCGTGAATGACGGCAATGGCGGCGGTGGTGGTGAGAAGCCTTCTTTCTCTCTTTCTCTCCCTCTCAGCAAAACGGTCACTCTCTCTCTCTCTCCCTCTCGAAAACTTTCATGAATGCGCAAAATGAAATGCGCTCGGGTTTTGGCCTGTGTTTTTTTTCTCTGGGTACCGTTGCTATTTGCATCGCTAATCAGCGTCGCTATAGCCTGATATCCTTGTAGTGGGGAAATTCCCATATTCCCCAATATGGTGTTATATGATATGTGTCATCATCTGATTGTCCAATTGAGAGAAGGCTTTTAGTCAAAGTGGAGACATGCTTGTGGGATACTCGCCACTTAATTGTGAAAAGTAATGCTTGGTAGTCATTGGTCTATCCTAGCTACCACTGTCCATACTCCACTACTGGAATAATCAAACTTTGGTCTTTGACTAGGTGGATAGCCTTGGAATAATCATACTCCACTGGAATAATTAGACTTTGGTCCTTGATTGGGTGGATGGCCTTGGTTCTACCTCACAGTAGCAAAATCCTTAGCCTCAATCCATGATGATTAACCAAAAGGTTCCTAAAGGCATAATAGCCTCTAACAACATTCTAGCCCTTAATCAAGGAGATCACATTATAATCTTTTGAGACTAACAGTAGGTCAGGTCAATCATTGCACTCAATTCATAGTGAGTGAGAGATGAGGGGGAGCTAAACTCTACCCTCTGGTTGTAAAGAAAAATCTCATCTCCATTCTCCTAAAATGATACATGACTGAGATGTAAGACCAAACCCTAGGAAAAGTGAGCATCCAACTCTTGTTCCAAATTTCTATATGAGGAAAGCACTTGACTTATCAGTCTATGTAATCATTAATTATTTTTCATCGGGAATCGCTTTCCTATTGAACATGGTTTTTCTTTAGTTTTCTAAACAACCATGCTGTTTGACATTTAAAAACATCTTCCTTAATTATTCATTATCACTTGATTCATTTTACGTCTTCTTAAGGCATATTATGAAAAGAGTAAAGATGATCCTTCCAAAAAATTGTATTATTAATTAATATTTTTTACACTCATTTCCTTCTTATAAAGCCAAATACAAATGTATGCTCTTTTCTTCAAAGCGATAATCAATTCATAATTCCTAGGCTCCCAATGCTCACCACATTATACTCATATGGATTTCTTCTCTATTGTAGTACCAAATATTCAATTACCCTTTCTAGCTAGAGCCCCCCTTGTTATGTGTTGCCATAGGAGGTAACCTTTGTCTGCGAGCTTCCTACCTTGATGTTGGTCATGCACTCATATTTAGAACAAAACTAGCTGAAATTGAGCCCCAATAGTTGCACTTAGAAGAGTGTAAACTACTCAATCCAACCTATCATCTAGGCATAAACAAATTTTTTTATAAATTTCTAGATGTATTTTGCAAATTTATTGCAAATCCAAGGCAATACCAATCAATCTTTCTTAACAATATTTTATTATTTTAATGAGAAAGAATATATATAATTTTTATATGATCACACTTTTCTAATTTTAGCAATCGCATTAAGCCAAGTAGAATCTCCACTATTCAATCCTTTGATAAATTTTACAACACACTAGTAGCTATAATTACATGCTTTTACCATTGTGCAACCTTTGCCTTGTGCAAGTTAACCCAAATTTTTGTTACTTCCACCTATTATATGGGTCAGATAATAAACATAGGTTATTAAGGCCTCAACTTATTTAACTAGCAAGTGGTCGAAACCATATGTCCACTTGTTAGCACTTATGAAATTAAGTAGATTTTTATCGACATGATTTTATGGTCTAAGGCATAGTGCGCAATTATGGCAATCATAAAGTTACAATTTATAGACTAAGAGATTTATGAAATTAAGAATAATGATGACAATGACAAAAAAATGGCATTTTGTATGTATGAGCCTTTAAATCATGGTTTGATCAAGGCCAACTATGGCAACTATTTATTTATGTTTTAAATTCAATGATATCTCCAATATTGGCCACAACCCATGAGTAAAGATAATTTATGAATTAATAAAACATACTTTAATATTTAGTTTTTCATTTTATGGATGCAGTAACTTAAGACATGTAAATTCTATGTCTTTTGCCTAATCAACTAATCCCTAAATTTGTGAAAGAAATATATCAAAAAAGGAATCTAGAACTATTTTTTGATGCAAGACTAATCTTTACATGTATGATTCAAAAGAATTTTTAGTCTCTTTTTTTTTCTTTCCTAATTTAAAAAAGTGTCAATTAAATAGTGACAGAAAATACCTTATTATAGGTGTTGGATACGTTGGTATTGTTTGTTGTGTTCACCCTTGCATTGAGGGTTGTTGAAGAAGGGCCCACAATGTGGAAAGGTCATGCTTCATTTCATAGGCCGACCACGTTCCTCCCACGTTCAAGGGTCTGCTTTGTTGGGCGGTCTTGCCGTGTGAAGCTTCTGAAGTAGCATCATGGATTGGGAAAATAAAAGGGTATATAAGAAAAGAAAATTAATTAGAGAAGGTTATATCCAATTGCATTGGGATGCACATCACGATTATTGCCTTACAATGTGCCATGGGTTAAGTCTTCACCCTCTCAGTTCACATTCTTACACTCTTTATTTTTTTTCACTCCTCTCACACTGGCATGGGTTCATCATTGTCCACCTCTCATGCCATCGCTTCACAAACTGACCTTTATTTATAGGTGAAAGGGAAGGGGAGGGGGATCACCTACTTGTGTCATGGAAATATTGAGGTGTCCTATGGTGGCAAGGGGAGAGGAGATTTTTTTGGGGGAAGACTCGTGTGTCATTTGATTAGAATTTCCCTACTTTTATGTTAATCAAGATTTGATGTTGTGTGTACATAAACATCTTGATATTTTTAGGAGGGTGTGGGATGAATTGCCACCATGAATTTTGGTGGACTTTTAAATCAAAGGGGGAGAATAAGAGTTGTTAGATCTTTCAAAAAATTTAGTGTAAAAAATATGGGGAAGGGTCGACATGTCAATTAAAGGAATAGGAGAAGTACTAAAAATCAAAGGTGGAAAATAATAGTTGTTAGATCTTCCAAAATTTTTAATGTCAATAATATGGGGAAGGGTCGACATGTCAATTAAAGGGAGAGGAGAAGTACTAAAAATCCAAGATATCCTTGGATATTCTTTTTGTTGAAGAGGAAAAGGCACGTTTGATTTTTTCCTTCTTCTTCTTTTTGTCAAAAAATTTTGGTGGGAGGGGGGAGGGATATTTATGTCAGGAAAGGGGGAGTAGTGTCAATTTTCTTCTTATAAATCCAATAAACAAAGTATAATAGAAGTTAGAGAGAGGGAGGTTTCATATTGTTATATATATATTGTGTGTCTTTTTTTTGGGGGGGGGGGGGGGGGGGGATAGATGTCAAGCTCTAAAGAGTGAAAAAGGAAGGGGGAGGGGGAGTACTCACATTATTTTAAATTTTATTTGAGCAAGGGAGGGAGAGTACCTTAGTAGCATTACACACACACTTACACACATATACATGTATACGCATATATGTACATATATATGTATAGTGACACTTATAAATACATATATATATATATATATATATATATATATATATAAAAGAAAATAGAAAATATACTATCATTTATATATTTTTTAAAAGAGAGAATTGACAATTGGAGGGGCTACCTATCGATTTTTTGACAAGATGTGGGGGAGAGAGAGAATCACACACACACATGTATGTGCGTGCCTGCGTGCCTGTGTGTGTGTGTGTGTGTGTGTGTGTGTGTGTGTGTGTGTGTGTGTGTGTGTGTGTGTGTGTGTAAATTGCAAAAAGGAGGGGAGGGGGAGGGGGAGCGGGATCCTATTGAGACTGCTACAATAATGGGGGGGAGAGAGTGTGTGTTATATATATAATAAATGTATATTTAAATATTTTATGATTTGGGGGAGACTGTTGGTATACCATAGGTAGGGGTGGGGTGGGATGGGAATGGTAATAGAGGGGAGAGGGAAAAGAGTAAATAAATAAATAAATAAAATTATTACTTGTGGGGCCACTAAGAAACGGTGGCCTAAATTAGATTGCCCCCCTTTTCCTTCCCTTCTTTATATTCTTCTTTTTCTCTTATTAATGGTTTAAAACCTTATTGCTTAGCTCTTGTTCTATTGTGGTTTTCGTAAATGTTACTCGTTGATCACAAATAGTGGGGGAAAGAAACTACATGTGTGAAGCTGATGCAAGCTTTATTAAACTGTAGGGAATGCACATGTTTTGGGAAGAAATCTTGATGAGCATAGCCAGGGGAGGGGAAATAATAGTTTGAGGTGTGTGGGGGAGAGGGCGTTATTATTTGCAAAAATAGGGTCTTAAAATCCTCTTCCTCTTAGAGAAATCAAGATGCCCTTATCTTGAAAGAAACTCATGGTGGTCTTTCCATGAGGATGGACTCCTCGATCCATGTGGTATCCTCTTTGGGAAAGTATTTCCACTGGATAAGGTACTCATCACAGAGAGTACAATTCCTAAGAGGATTTTCATTGATTTCTAGGATTCTATTAGGTTAAACTTTCAAAATTCTCCTAGTTGGCATTATAGCTTGTATATCATCTAGGACATGATCGGTTGGGGACATAGGGCTTCAGAAGGCTGACATGAAATACATTTTCAACTTTGAAATGAGGTAAAAATTCTAGTGTATAGGCATTTCTACCAAGACATTTGACAATCTTGTAGGGTCCACAATATCTTACACTGAGTTTTTTGAATTTTCCAATAGACAAGAAATCTTCTTTGGCCAGACTCTTACAAATACCATGTCTTCGTCCTTAAAAGTCTGGAGAGTCCTCTTGGGGTTAGTGTAGGCCTTCTACCAATCTTGTGTTGGTTTGAGGTCTTGTCAGCAAGTCTGCTCCTTCATCTCTTTTGGTATTTTTTTAGATGCTTTGATTGTTAACCCCTACAAGATGAAAGCAATAGAAGAAAGAAAAAGTGTAGTAAGATTTTTTGAAGCACAAGCAAGTACAGGAGTAAGAGTTTGAATTGGACTAAACAAGGATAATAATTCAAGTTGTACGAGTACCAGGCTCCCTCCTATGTAAGGTGTACAATCAAAAAGTTCACAATGACATATAGAATGATTTGTGCTTCGTAAGCTTAAAAAGAATACAATATATATGTTGAGAAAGGGCTATTGTTGGACCAAAGGGTGGGTGGATACCCAAAAAAGAGAACATGCATATAAACCAAAAAAAGAGGATAATCTCATTTTTAGAGCATGCAAACTTGTGGCTCTCTTCTTGTTCTTGTGTTTATCTTATTGTGTGTGTGTGTGTGTGTGAGGAGCCGACTTGGAGAAGCTTTGGATTCTCTTATCTTCTTCTTCTTCTTTTTCTCTTCATGTGACAAGCATGGCGAGTGTAGCATTGAGATGGAGCGTGCTTTAGTGCATCCCTTGGATCATGGAGCTATTGGTGGATTTCTATGACTAGACTATAATGAATAGATTGTTCATTAAGCTCTCTACCTTTGATTGGAGAGTGCACATTGGGTATATGAGAGGTAGCCATAGTTCGATTAATTGAAATACTTAAATCAATAAGCGATCCCTCCATAGACCTGACAACATTTTGGTTCTGTTTCCCATACCAATGGATTCAAGAAACTAAGCATGCACACTCTAGGTCTTGTGATGGAATAGGAGCTTCTGCTTTGAAATGTTGCACAAATTAGTATAGGACAATGAATTGAGAGGCATAGGTTCATATTTTTGTATTGAATCTTTCATTTTTATTGCATGGATGATTGGTTACAAAGTGTAGATAAGTTTAGGATTACATGTGAACATAGAGTTTATGCATTAAGGTGCTAAAGTTAAGAAAAAAACAAACTAACGAAATTTCAGTCTTTGTATACTCCATAGAGCCACAAGCAAGGGGCTTGTAAGCAGGGGGACTTGAGGGGTGAGAGCAACATTTAAATACCCGTGAAGTGCCAAAAAGGAGTGGACTAATGCAAATTTTTTGCAGGAATTCAAAGCCGATAGAAGAGGAACATGAGGATTCTACAATTTTAAGAGACCAAGGAATATGGAAATGCAAAGTTTGACCATTGTAGTGGTTGCGAATTTTTCATAATTTTGTCGATGGTTGGATTGAAGAAAGATAGCTTCTCAACTGTTTGGATGTCAAGCCGGACATGCATGATTTTTCAGATTTGCAATCGGTCACCAAACGAGGAACTGTAAGAGGACAGATGTTTCAAAGGTCAAAAATTGACCAAAAGAGGGGGGTGAGGGGGGGAGTGGAGGCGAGGGGGCCTTTCAAAAACGGCGTGAGCAGACACGTCGCCCCCTCACAACAATTGGATGGAGGGGTAGGGGGACTGAGAGCAACCCACCCAATTGATCATACCCGCCAATTTCCTATTTTTTTCACTCTCCATTGCCACCTTTCACATGCAAAATGGCTACCCGGTGGAGAAGATGCAAAAGTAGTATTATCTCTTCTCTCTCCTCTTGTTGTCCGTTCATATGCATGATTCTATGAGAGAAGAGGGTGGAGTTTAATGAAAGATGTTGATGGAGTAATGGTGTTGGAGCACAAAGGATTGTAGATCGGGCTATGGAAGAGCATTAGTGGCCAAGAAAGTGCGTCAACAACCTCCCAACCTTGAAATACGAGTCTCAAAATGTGTGTTTCTATGCATAAGTGATCATTCTACTTGTTTTATGATAGATTTTGGGTGAAATTATTTGAAAATGGTAGTCTTTGATTGATAATGATGTAATCCATCAGATACGTTGAAGAAAATAAGAAAATTCAGTCACATAACAATTTATACACAAACCCGCGACTACACAGTTTTTAAGGAAAATGGTCGATTTTGGGGTTTTTATGATGTTTATGGGGTTCGTATGGAACAAGAAATTGATATTAAATTAATGCTCAATACATATTATCAATCCAAATCAGAAAAACAAAAAATATCATAATCTATGCATTAAAAAATAAGAAAAAATAGGAAAAAATAGAGAGATTTAAATTTTTTGCATTCAAAAAATAAGGAAAAATAGGATTTATGTGTGTGGATGTGTAACATGGCTAGAGCATGAGGGATAAGCCTTAGTTCAGCCTTGTCTTTGTGTTAAAGTGGAGTCTTTATCACTTTTATAAGGAAATACACATAAAAATTTGCTCCCTACACCTATCAACGTGTACATAACCTAAGCAATAGGGAGGAGGAGGGGTTTTGAGGGTGACTAATTGCTAATAAGATTCTAAATTTTGATCTTTTTTTGATGCATGGCATATAAGACGTTTATGGTTTAAGTTTAAGAGGGTCTAGCAGCATGAGAATGCTTGGTGTTGACCTTGGCAACGCAGCATTACATGTAAATTAAAATCATTGAAAGAAATGTTTTTGCACCTCACAATGCTAATTTCTAAATGATAAATGATTGAGAACTATGGTTCATACACAATTGCATTACACACAACTCATGGGATCATTACTAGATGCATTGCAATTGTATTCATACATATGACCTACGTTGAGTATGTGAGATATCCTAAGCTTAGAGATAGTGTCGGGCCCGTTTTAGGTCCCTATAGGTGGTGCACTTTTTGGGAGCTGCTAATAAGTCGCGGGTTCCAAATCTTGGTCAATAGGGATCAATTCATTAGTGTAGGTCAAAAGGCAATGAGATAGGTTCAAAAGACCGTCAAGCCAAGCTTAAAAGCAAGAAAGAGCTTAACGGGCTAGACAGTGGGCCGAAATAACAAGAAGATATTCTCTACAAAGGAGTGGTCCAATATCCTTACAAGGGCAGGGTCTTAGCTTGATGAATAGTTTGTTAGGGGAGGAAGCTCTAGTACTTCCCCCCTTCCAATCAGTCCGTCCACTTTGAGATGAGTGATAGTTTCGATTGTTCAAACTCTTTTAGCGAATCCGATTGTTACCATGGTGCAACCCATTGCAATCCCAATAGGGACACCGAACTTGCCAGCCTTAGGGTTTCCTCTACCCATCTTTAATGGGTTAGCACAGGAAAATGCAAAACTTCACATCAATGAATTTCAAAAGTTAATGTTTAATTGTCAAATTCAAGATGAAGGACATTTTATAATTTTCTTCAACACGACTCTCAAAGGATGCAAGCTGCAATGTGATATCACAGCCTAGAGGCTAGAACCATAACTATGATTGACTCATTATTTGCAGCCTTTCAAAGAGAGTTTTCCCTTGAAAGGGGAGGTCAGTATTTGCTATGTCTCCTCAATGTTACACGTTAGAAACATCACTGGAATGTCCATGGGTATGCCAATAAACTAAAGGAGGTATTCCGTAAGTTGCAAACCTACATTTCTATTCTAGATATTGCTCAGTTGCAATAGTTTTTGAATGGGCTAGACTTTAACATTCAAGTGTTGTTGAGTAGTCTTGCTCTTGCCGAAATTGATATGGCTATTACACAAGTAGAAGATGTAGAATCACAATTACAAGTGACTTATACCTCTAGGGAAAACTAGAATCCAAGTTTAGGGTTTGGAAATACTTTAGCATTGATGAATGGAGGTCAAGGGATGCCCATGAGTCCTCCTAATGGGAGAGGAAGCATAATTCCAAATGCGCCCATGTTGCCACCTCCTCCTAGTATGACCATGCCTATGAGTAGTTAGATGGCTCCACCAACTATTGGAAGCCCAACAATAAATCCTACCGTTGTTCCAAGAAATCAACAGCCAATCCCTAATCAAATGGTTAGGCCAATAGAATGACAAGTAGAGGATCGTGGCTATGAGTCAAGTGCCTCAAATGTCCTTGGCGAAGTTAAGAATATGATGAAGCACTATACTAACATGATTAGTGAACAATATAGACAAATAGTCGTTGATGTCAATTTCCTTAAGAAGTAGCAAAATTTGATAGGGAGTCGATGCCTTGAAGAGGGTGCCCCCTCAAGATTCAACTGTAGTGGCGTGGTGGCCAACATTTCCCTAGGAATTGTCCAAATGTTAAATGTGACATATGTGGGAAGTCTGATCATTTAGCTAGTACCTAGTGGAGTAAGATTAGCTCTCTCTAGCAAGGAACTAATATCCATGTCTAGTTAATCATCGAGCACAAGGGAATAATCTCCAGCAAGATGAAGGACCAAAACAAATATTACAAAGAGGGAAAGCTATGTTAGAGGAGCTACCTAATGGCAATGGAGTTAGCCTTATAGAAGTTGTTTGCATCAATGGCACTGAAGCTTCTAATCTATGGGTTATTACAAGAGGTCAAAAGGGTAAACAAGTCGACAAAACCAAGGCAAAACCTATCAAGGAAAATCCCAAGCAAGATGATAAGGGGACACCGGTCCTTAATCCTATTTTGGAAGGTGGACCTCTCAAGGTCAAAGATGGTAAAGCCTACCCCAAGAAGAATAAGAAGTTGCCAAATAAGAAAGAAAAAGCCGAGAAATAAGCATCAAAGGTGGTTCAAAGACCAAAGGAGAGAATGGTCTAGTGAGAAAAGCGAGCTCTTGCTAATCATGAATTCTATTTAGTGAATTCTCTTTGCGAAGTTAAGCCAAATGTAAATATTCTATAATTGATTAAGTTGTCTCTAGGAGTGCGTAAGGAATTTAAGAAGATTCTATGCACTTGGTATATTGTTGAGTCCTTGGGAATATCATGAGTAGGAGATGATTGGTTTGAGCATATTGAAAAGCATTATCCGAGGGTAGTAGCATATGTTTATGGAATATTAGTGGACCATGCTATTGTGGACACAGGATCCTTTGTCAACATTATGAGTTCAGAATTGATGAAGAGACTAGGATTAAAAATTAAAAAAATATGCCTCCATGATCCTCTGAATGGCAAATGACAGTTTAAGACAACACGAAGGTTGCATTACTAAAGTCCATGTGACTGTTGCCAATGTAGAATGCATTCTAGACTTTAGTCATTAGGTTTATGGGGTGACCTAGCTATCAAGTATTGCTGTGGGTAGGCCATGGATCTTACAAATAGACTATCAGGTTGATATACGCACTATTTGATTGATCTTTGGCCGAGGTGCTAGACGTGTAGTAGTAGATGCCTATCCTGAATCTCCTCAGAGTGAGAGAGTTCCTTTATCTTCGTTAGAGTTTGATATAGTTTGATACGCTAGATGCTCCATTTGCTAGTGAGACGTCATCAAGTGATGAATTCAATGAGGGATCCACTACATAAAATATCTACCAAGTGACTTTGAATGAGCCAATAGAGGCTCAAGAGAGGATAAGGGATGTGGATGTAATTGAGCTTGAGACCTTAGTGCAATGAATGATTCACAGCCAATTAAATTAGGATCCATGCTTAGTTTGGAAGAAAGGAAGGACTATGTTTCTTTGTTTCAAGAATTCTGCGATATCTTTTCTTGGAGTTATAATGAGTTGAAAGGCATTCCTCCCAGTCTGGTTGTTCATACGATTCCTTTGAAGCAAGATAGCTACCCTATGCAACATAATTAAGGTGTATGCCTTTCGAATTAAGGGACGGGATATTCAAAGAACTAACAAAGGTACAAAAGACTGGCCTGATATTTCTGGTTCAACACACAGAATGGTGTTCATTAGGTATGAGGAAAAAGAATAATAATTTGATTCAGCTTTGCATAGATTTCAGAGAGCTTAATAAGTAGATGATTAAGGATTACTATACGTTGACATTCATTGTTCAGATCTCGAATCACTTAGCGGGTAGGGAAATCTATTCATTTATAAATTGCTTTGCTAGATATAACCAAATGGCTATTGTAGAGGAAGACAAATTAAAAATGATATTTTTCACTATCTTCGATACCTTTGCATATCATGTAATGGCCTTTGGACTATGCAATGCGCCTGGGCCTTGGCAGTGAATAGCTAATAAGACCTTTGGTAATATCTCCCAAAAGGAGTTAAAAGTCTTTATTGATGATCTAGGGGTAGCCACCACAAGGGAGCGACAACCGATTATTATGAGGAAATGTTTTGAGCATTGTAGACAGTTCCACATTGCTCTTGACCCTAGAAAGTGCATATTTGGAGTGCTTTATGGGTTGTTACTCGGCCATGCAGTTAGTTTAGCTGGTATTGTGGGTGACCCTTAAGAGATAAAGGTTATAGTCTCTACGAGCCCACATGTACTCCAAAAGAGGTGCATAACTTTCTGTCATTAGTGTGATATTATTGAAGATTTATCAATGCACTGGCGGAAAGAGCATTACCATTGATGAACCTTCTATCTTTTAATTGTCTGTTTTAGTGGAATGAAGCCTATCACATATCCTTTGATGATGTGAAACAAGAATTAGTGAAAGCACCAATCCTAAAGGCACCCAAAAGAGGTGAAGTTTTCTATATATTTTCAGCAGCCACAATGCATAGTATCGGCAGCTGTTGTTTAGCTCAAATTTGGAAAGAGAAATGGTATCATCCAATTTCCTTTGCTATTAGGAAGAAATTTGCATGTACATGGAGAAATTGTGCCTTGGGGTGATCTTTGTGACAAAGAAATTTAGGCATTATATTCTCTATGAGAAGGTAGTATTCTTTACAAATGTGGAAGGACTCAGATTTGCTGAACAAGTTACAGCTGCTTGATCATTTAGCAAAGTAATTAATCACTTTGTAGGAGTTCAATTATGAGATTAGGAGTAAGCCACGAAAGCTATAGGATATTGTGGAATGTCTTGTGGATTTCAGGAAGCTAAAGGAAATTTTGGCTGAAGGAATGGATATTGAAGGTCTATTTAAAATCGATACAGCTTCCATCCCTTCCTAGTATGCAACTATAATGCATTATTCATCTATAGGAGGATTTGGGGTTGCTTTATCAAATTTTGAAAAGAGAAAGATCAAGCAATAAGCATTACACTTTTTTATTATAGCGGGTGTCTTGTATCGAAGAGGAGTAGATGATATCTATCATCATTGTGTAGTATCCGATGAGGTACCATTTATTATTGAGTGAGGAGTGCCATGATTCAACATGTGGGAGACATATTGCTTGCTAGCTTACTACCCAAAAAGCTCTCCATGCTGGTTATTGGTGGCCATCGATTTTTCAAGATGCTTTCATGTGATGTCTCTCAAAGACACGATGTGAGGGAAAATCATAGGTGACCTCTAAATCCCATTTTGGTTATGTTACCCTTTGAAAAATGGGATATTGATTTTGTGGAACCAATATACCCTTCATCAACTATGAAAAAGTGGTACATTATTATAGCAACGGACTACTTTACAAAGTGGTATGAAGCTCAAGCAACAGTGAAGGACAATGCTAAGGAGATGGCCAATTTCATTATGGAGAAAATTGTTTGCCATTTCGATCCACCAAAGGAGATTGTGTCTAATCGAGGGACACACTTCTTGAACAAGGTTATAGTGACCTTAACTGAAGCTTTGAAGATTACACAACAAGACTACCCCATATAATCCTCAAGTGAATGGTTAGGTTGAGAGTACAAATAAACAACTGGTGGGAATCTTATCCAAGTTAGTATCAGAAAGCAAGCACGACTAGGATAAGAAATTATATGTGGCAATGTGGACTTGCACCACAACATTCAAGAGAGCCACATGTCACACCCTGTTTCAGCTAGTGTATGGGGAGGAGTGTGTTTTGCAATTAGAAATAGAGCTTCCCATTGTGTGTTTTGCCCTCAAGCATTCGTTGGGAGAGGGAGAAGCGTTACAGGAACAGTATACTTCTCTGGCACATCTTGATGAGATTCAGTGCAGGCTTTACTATGTCTAGAAGTAGGGAAAAGGAGAATGAAAGCCCTTCATGATCTTTGGGCTAAGAAGTACAAATTTGCGAAAGGTCAGTTAGTGATGTATTATGATGCTCGTTAGGAGCTCTTTCCAAGGAAATTAAAACCCAAATGGGATGGACCATACAAGATTTTACATTTAGGAAAGAATGGCTCTATGGCCCTTCTAACAGAGTTTAAGACTAAAGTTAAACTTTAATAAGCTGAAGCCTTACTATGTGTAAGGGCTAACGTTAGGCTTGATGCCTATGTAGGTCCTTCAAGATTTAGCTTTAATGTGCAATAGGTACTAAGACAAGCGGATGTTGAGATATCGAGCTCCACTCGTGATATGCTAGGGTGATTGTTGTGCATTTATGTCACCGACTTGTCAGTTTGCAGATGCGGTTGGTACACTGCCCATGAATAATAGCTAGATGATAGCTATCCTTATCTACTCTAGTTCGTGGCTCAGTTAGTATGCCACCTTAGTTAGTTGAGTTTGGTTTGAGTCCCATATATAGGGTTCTTCTATTTCTATGTACTAGAGTTCTTTTTGGCTTACATAACTAAGAAGAGAAAAACTGTTTCTAGCCTCCACCTGTGTGTGTATTCCCCCATTGTGCAAGCAAGAAAGCTATAAGTGAGACTCCTTCCTTCTCTCCCACAATCTTGACATGGTATTAGAGCCTTGTTCGTGGTAAGGAGCTCAAGAAAGCAAGCCAAGTTCGTGGTGTTCTGGTAAGAGGACTAGTGTTGCTTTCATTTTTCTGTTTTGGGAGCAAGTCTCTGCAGGTAGCACAGCCGGAAAGTGCAAGAGTGCATTGTCTCAGATTGAGACGCCCTTTGCGATGTAGCAAGAGGCAGTATATGCTGCGGGTGGGGGCTTTAGCCCTCAGTTGCTCTATTTTTTTGATTTGAGGCCATTTCGGTGCCTGTTTTGGAGGCAGAAGTTTTCTGCACGCACTCAGGAAAAGGTTCTGTTTTATGCTGTGCGACCACTGTTCTACAGGTCAGTGAAAAGTTACTATAGAAATTGCATCGTATGCCTATGCACAAAAGACATTGGGAGTTACAGAATCATCCTTGTTGCCTATTGATGCAAAATCGTCACTAGGAAGTGACTGTGTGGTCAATACCACTTTTGTCAGTTTTGCAGATTTACCCTTGTGAGGCTGAAGCTGTGTTCTTTGTAGTGACAGATTTTTTGCAGTGTTGTGTAATGGCGTCTGATTCTCTTTCACAGATTGTCACTGAAAATCTTGACAAGAACAACTTCCAAGCATGGAAGTTCAGAATGACGAATTTCCTTATGGGAAAAGGATATTGGGAATTTGTTGCAGGAAATGAAGAAGAACTAGTTCTTCCTAATGTTCCCAATCAACAGCAAATGCAGGCATTTAAAGCATGGCATGAGAAAGCCAGGAAAGTTATGTACTGGCTGTCTATCAGCATTTCAGACTTTATGATTGTGTATATTCAAGATGAAAATATGCCAAAGGAGGCATGGGATACTTTGTCAAAAATGTATAGCACAAATACGCAAGCCAGGAAAATGCAGCTCAAGCAAGAGTTGCACAATGTGCAAAGAGAAAGTATGAGCATCAATGACTACCACATGAAGGTGAAGAAAATTGCAGATGCACTTGCTTCCATTGGGTCGCCAGTGGAAGATGATGATTTAGTTTTCTGTGACCTTGAATGGTCTAGGAAAAGATTATGCACAATTCCAAATATCCATTTCCATCCGTGAAAGATTTCTTGATTTTGAGGAGTTGATTGCTCTTCTAATTTTTGAGGAGCAGAGAAATGGTGGTGCATCTTCTTCAGGAGGAACTTCAAAAGAGGCTGTCTTCTACTCAAATGCTGGAAGAGGTAGAGGCAGAGGTAGAGGAGGCCGATCTGGAGGCCGTGGTAGAAATCAGAATATGCAGCAAACTCAAGAAAACCAGTCCTATGGAGGAGGACGTGGTAACTCTAGAGGTAGGGGGAGCCAAAGAGGTCGTGGTGGATGGCAAAGAGGCCAAAATGTAAACAGCAATGTTGAATGCTACTACTGTGGTAAAATGGGTCATATGGCTAAAGACTGCTATAAAAAGCAGAATGACATCATGAATGGAAAATTGCAACAAGGGAATTATGCATCTTCTAGTAGACAGGGTGATGACAGAAATGAGCATTTATTTATGGTGTAGCACATGACCAATTCTGTGACAAGTGCAGAAGAAAGCAACGATGTACATCCTATTGTGGAGACTGATGATGATACTGTACATCCTATTGTGCAGATTGGAAAAATTCCTTTGTCAATGCAGGATGGGAAAAAGAAATACCTGTCGGATGTATTTCATATCCTGAATATCACCAAGAACCTGGTTTCTGTTGGTCAAATGGTTGAGCAGGGCTTGCAGGTCAGATTTAACTCTCATGGATGCTTTGTTGAGGATATGAAAAATAAAGGTCTCTTGATAGCAAAAGAAAAGAAGAATGGCAGAATGTTTACGTTGGATGCAGACATGCCTGAATTGAGTGCAGCAATGTTTGCACATGGGACCAGTGTAGTTGCAGATATTGATATCTGGCATAAACACATTGGTCATGTTAATGTACAACAACTTAAATCAATGCAAGCCCAAAATATTGTTGCAGGATTGCCAAAATTCACGGTTGCAGAAATGCATAAGGTATGTGAAGCCTATCAATTTGGAAAGTAGGCAAGGAAACCATTTCCTAGACATGTTCAAGAGAGTAAGAAGCCATTGAAATTAATCCACTCTTATGTGTGGACTACTAAAGCTGCATCTCTTGGAGGCTGTCATTATTTTGTCACTTTTATTGATGACTATAGCAGAAAAGTTTGGGTGTATTTTATGAAAAAGAAAAGTAAAGTTTTTGGGCATTTTAAAACTCTTAAAGCTATGGTTGAAAAAGAAACAGGCCTGCAAATAAAATGCCTAAGGTCAGATGGAGGGGGAGAGTACCTCTCAAATGAGTTTGCAAGGTTCCTGTAGGAGCATGGCATAAAGCAGCAATATTCATGCAGTCATACCCCACAACAAAATGGAATTGTAGAAAGGAAAAATAGGCATATTGGAGAGGTATCTCGTGCCATGCTCAATGAAAAAAACCTCCCAGATTTTTATTGGGCTGAGGCAGTTGCTACAACAGTCTACATAATGAACAGGACTCCCACTGCAGCAATACATAGGATGACTCCAGAGGAGAGGTGTACTGGTAGGAAACTAGATATTTCTCATTTGAATATTTTGGTTGCATTGCCTATGTTCATGTACCAGATGATTTGAGATCCAAGTTGGATCCAAAAGCTGAGAAGTGCATCTTTATTGGTTACTCTTTGCAGGCAGAAAGGGTATAGATGCTATAACCCTTCTACTCATAAGTTTACAGTGAGCAGAGATGTTGTTTTTGATGAGATGAGTAGCTAATATAAACCATAAATGTGATTGATAATGTAGATGCACAAAATGGTAATGCTGCACATAATTCACAACAGCAGTCACAAGATATTAGTGGACCTGGAGCATCCTCTAGTAGTGGTTCACATTCTTTGCCATGGACAGGCAGATTGAGATCAGGAGAATCTTCTCAAAGCAATGCAGATAGTGGTATGTAGGTATCACGAAAAGGAAAAGAGAAGGTAGATCAGCCCATGTTTGATGTGAATGCAGGTCACTCTTATGTGGATGGTGAATCCAGTGGCTCAGAACAGAGCATTGATGATGAGTTGGCTATTCCTTCTATTTTTACACCTGGAGTAAGGAAGACCAGGGATATTTTTAGAGCACCTGGGAGTGAACCTACTTTGCGCAGGTCTACCAGAGCTAGGTATCCTGTGGATAGGCTGAAATATGATGGATTTACAGCCATTCACTATGCCTATATGGTCAAAGTGATACAGGAACCAGAACCCACTTCTTTTGAGCAAGCCATGGGAAAAGAAAAATGGGAGAAAGCCATGGATGAAGAAATGGATGCCTTGGAAGCAAATGCTACATGGGAATTTGTACCTTTGCCTAAAGATAAGAATGCAATTGGTTGTAAGTGGGGAAGAAACATTCAGTCCAGTTGCAAGGATGGCAACCGTAAGAGCAGTCATTGCTATGGCTGCATCAAAGGAATGGTCTTTACATCAGATGGATGTAAAGAATGCCTTCTTGCATGGTGATTTGCAAGAAGAGGTCTATATGGAGCAACCACCAGGTTATGTGCATGCTGTTCATCCTGAGTTTGTTTGCAGGTTGAAGAAAGCCTTGTATGGCTTGAAGCAAGCACCTAGAGCATGGTCTGACAAGATAGAACAATATCTTGTCACTATTGGCTTTCAGATTTCCAAGGCAGATTTCTCACTTTATGTGAGAAAAACAGAGAAATGTATTATGCTGCTTGTCATTTATGTTGATGATTTGATTATCACAGGTGATAGTGGTGAAGATATCCTTCATGTGAAAATGCTATTGAAACAGAAGTTTGAGATGAAGGATTTGGGAGAGCTACGTTATTTCTTGGGCATTGAGGTGATTAGATCACCAAGTGGGATACGGCTCTTGCAGAGGCAGTATGGATTGGACATGTTGTCCAAATATGGGACGATAGGCTGTAAGCCTATTTCAGTTCCTTTGGAGCAGAATGTGAAGCTGAGCGCAGATGCAGGTGAGCTTCTGGAAGACCCTACTATGTACAGACGCATAGTAGGAAGTTTGATTTATATGACTATTACCAGGCTAGATTTGAGCTATGTTGTTGGATTGGTAAGTTAGTTTATGCAGGCTCCAAGGAAACTGCATTTGGATGCGGCTAGATGCATACTTAGGTATGTGAAGTCCACATTGCAGTATGGACTACTTTATGAGACTGGGGTTCAGATACAATTGCATGGATACACTGATGCTGATTGGGCTGGTAGTATTTCTGATAGACGATCTACCAGTGGATATGTGTTCTCTTTTGGGAGTGTTGCAGTCACTTGGAGCAGCAAGAAACAGCCTACAGTTGCCTTGTCGAGCACAGAGGCTGAGTACATGGGCGCAGCAATGGCTGCATGTGAGGTAGCTTGGTTGCATAAGCTACTTTATGATATGCACCAGCCTACAGATGGGCCAGTTGTCATTTATTGTGACAACATGAGTAGTATACACTTGGCAAATAACCCAGTCTATCATGCTAGAACAAAGCACATTGAGGTGCATTATCACTATGTGCGGGAGAGGGTTTTAGTAGGTCTTATTGATCTAGTTTATGTCAGCACAGAGGATCAGGTAGCTGACATATTCACGAAGGAACTGGGCGCAGAGAAGCTGCGCAAGTTCAGAGAACTGCTTGGTGTGCAGGAATTGGGATTGAGATCGAGGGGGAGTGTTGAGATATCGAGCTCCACTCGTGATATGCCAGGGTGACCGTTGTGCATTTATGTCACCGACTTGTCAGTTGCAGATGCGGTTGGTACACCACCCATGAATAATAGCTAGATGACAGCTATCCTTATCTACTCTAGTTCGTGGCTCAGTTAGTATGCCACCTTAGTTAGTTGAGTTTGGTTTGAGACCCATATATAGGGTTCTTCTATTTCTATGTACTAGAGTTCTTTTTGGCTTACACAACTAAGAAGAGAAAAACTGTTTTCAGCCTCCACCTGTGTGTGTATTCCCCCATTGTGCAAGCAAGAAAGCCACAAGTGAGACTCCTTCCTTCTCTCCCACAATCTTGACAGTGGATGGGACACATCATCCCCTATCTAGAGCATCCGTATCTTGAGCAATGTTACCACCAAGGTTGAGTGATTTGGTGGAGCAAAGGGTATCAGGTTATTGAGTGGCAAGACATATCCTTTATGTGGGAAATTAAGGTCTACTGCCCCACCATTGTCAACGACTTCTGACTAGCATTCCTATTGAGTTTAGCGAGGAAGGAGGGATTGTGCCTATTATACATCCTCTCTCTCAGCTTGATTTTGATTATCATATGTATGAGTGAGCTGATTATTGTGGCGTGGCCTATCAATGAAGTCTGGGTTTATACTTTGTATTTTGATGAAGCTTCCAGGGGGCCCGCAAAACACACGAGTGTTAGTGCGGTCATTAAAGATCCCCAACATAGGGTTGTCATGAAGATGGGAGTCTATTTGATCATGGGACTGAATGTAGCCCGATGTGGTGGTATCCATCAATTATTGGTTAAAGGTGACTCCTGATGTTGCATATCTTTGAGGTGGTGACTTGTCAATTAGTTCCTCGACAATGGAATGGCTTTGGGGATTCCCTGGCTAACTATGCTTTCGTGGAAGATGTCTTTTTCAATTGTGGTCAAGGGGAGCCCTTACAATTACCTCCTAACATTAGCCCTAGACTACTTTGGGGTCTTCTTGCTAACATGTTATATTTTGGCCACCGATGGTTTGTTTGGGTTATGAGTCAGGTAGCAAGTGCGCACCTTCCTACTGGGTCATGGACGCATATGATTGTGTGTCGTCATATTCGTCGAATACCTCTTGCTATCTATGGAGGGGGGTTAGCTAATAACCTGATGCACTTAGTGTAGGGCCTAAGAAGCCTTATCCTTGGTCGATTTTGTGGTTTAATAGAGTCACGTTAGGACCAAGGGATTGTTTCAATAGTATGTTGTGCTAAATGGTAGTAAAAAATTTTATTTCATAAGGCCAAGAGGGCCGTCTCTATCAAGTTCTAATATTTTACTTTCATAAGGCCAAAAGGGCCATATGTTTGTTTGGTTCAGGTACGCTTAATGTTTTTTATTTTATGATTGCATCACACAAGTTGGATGAAGTGCTCAGAGGGAGCCTTTGCTGCACAGAAGCTTCTTGTGGCCATTTCAAGTGGTGTTGTCGCCTTTCCAAGTTTTTCTCTTAAGCTAATAGTGTTATATGTGTATGTGGGGGTTATTTTCTTTTCGGTTGTGGGGACCAACATCAATCAAGGCATGAAGTCCTAGGGTTTGGTTAGGTATATCTCGACGAGGAGATTTAAGTAGTTGCCTACTTTCAGTTATAGGACATTGTTAGGCATTAAAGACCTGTGATAGAGGGTAGTCCTTGTGACCCTATCCTTCTTGCTTGCTAGGCAGCTGTCCTAAGAGTCCCTGCTAGTGTGAGGCAGTTAGAGAAGCCTACCAAAATAGCAAAGAAGAGCAAGTTCTGAATATATCTAAAGATAAAAATTATAGAGGTGTGTAAAAAGGGATTCTAACCCCTCAATTAGAAAAGAAAAAGAAAGAAAATTCCTACAAGTAGTTGATTATCACCTTGTGGAGGCTTGGTAGGTTCCTTGGGATGAGTTGATAGTAGCTAGTCGAAAAAAAAGGAAGGTTGGAGCGAAAACAAAAGTGAGCGAAAGAAAGGGATTAAGTGTTGTCTCGTGAGGGCTTGGTAGGTTCTTGGATACCAAGTTAGGACCTGAGGCCGATGCCATGTTCTCCTTGGGTCACTTTACGCTGAGCTCCCTCATTTTTACATGCCCGAGTATGGAAACCTTGGGAGGCAAATGTGTTACAAGAAAACTATGATGACTAGGCTATAGGAGTCCTTGCCTAGTAGGAGGTCCTGGTCAAATTGTCTTAAGTTAGGCAGACTACCACTAGGATGACCTCTTTGATAGGTTTTTTAGACACCCCGTGTTAGAGCAATTGGTTAGCGACTTACTTTAGATTTCTATCAGATTATGTTGGGCCTATCCCTTGTGGATTATCATGCCTTGATTTTGTCAAGGGGTAGGGTGAGAGCTATTCTTGTGCTTTGTTGAGTATATTTTTGTTGGGGTAAAGGTGCCTCCGCCATGCCACCCCCTGTATTACTACACTGACAGTACCCACCACTACACACTGCAGGTGGCGAGCGCCCGTCACGTCACTTTATTCTTTACATTCATTTTAGTGACTAGTAAATAAAGGAAGGCCCGGTGGGAACTCCAACCGTCACAATGTGTAACCGGGCCTTCCTTTATTTACTAGTCACTAAAATGAATGTAAAGAATAAAGTGTCGTGACGGGCACCCGCCACCTGCAGTGTGTAGTGGCGGGTACTGTTAGTGTAGTAATACACGAGGCGGCACGGCGGAGGATGGCTGCTGGGATGGAGACCCAATGCATGAAGGGAATTGATATGAAGGTAGAGAAGCACCGAGTCGAGCTCGAGCAAGAGGAAGCTAAGCTCTGATACCAGTTTTGGGACAGTTTTCTCTCATTATTGTAGTTTTGAAATTTATTACAGCAAGCATTTATTGGTGGACTGAGCAGTATTTTTTTATGCTAAAATATCTTGATTTGGTGTACCGCACCTAGTACTAAGTGGGCAGCATCTTTTGGCACACTTTTCTCGCCATTTGGAGCTCATTTCAGCGGATTTTGAGCATTTTCTGCAGTAAAACAGCCATCAGTTTTACATTGATTGTGTATTTCCAGCCTGCATTATGGTGTCCTCTTCGATTGATAATGCCATATTTAACATCACAAATTTGGATGGTACCAACTACTCTTATTGGAAGAGTCAAATTTGGCAGGTCATGGTGCAGAAATCTCAAATTAAGCCACTTCGGTTGAGCGGGGAGCAGCCTGAAACTATGGACAATGACGACTGGCTTGAACTTGATGAGCTATGCAAGTCCACGATTGTATTGTCTCTCACTAAACAGGTACATTATAATGTATTTGAGGAAGCACAGAGTGCATGGGATCTATGGAATAAGATCAAGAATCTTTATGATAAGAGAAGTCCGACGAGTCAAAAGTACTGGTTGAAGCAGCTTATGGATCTGCGCATGAAGGATAATGCGACTATGTCTGCTCACTTGAGCCAGTTCCATGCTATACTGAAGAACCTGACTTTGCAGGATATCACCTTTGGAGAGAAAGTAACTCCTCTTTTCCTGCTTGGGACTCTGAATGAATCATGGGATGTATTCCGCACTGCCTTATGTGTCAAGATTGTGGGAGAGAAGGAAGGAGTCTCACTTGAAGCTTTCTTGCTTGCACAATGGGGGAAGACACACAAGGGTGGAGGCTGAAAACAGTTTTCCTCTTCTTAGTTGTGTAAGCCAAAAGAACTCTAGTACAAAGAAATAGAAGAACCCTATATATGGGTCTCAAACCAAAACTCAACTAACTAAGGTGGCATACTAACTGAGCCACGAACTAGAGTAGATAAGGATAGCTATCATGTAGCTATTATTCATGGGCGGTGTACCAACCGCGTCTGCAACTGACAAGTCGGTGACATAAATACACAACGGTCACCCTGGCGTATCACGAGTGGAGCTCGATATCTGAACACTCCCCCTCAAGCTCAATCCCAATTCCTGCACACCAAGCAGGTCTCTGAACTTGCGCAGCTTCTCTGCGCCCAATGCCTTCGTAAATATGTCAGCTACCTGATCCTCTGTGCTGACATAAACTAGATCAATAAGACCTAGTAAAACCCTCTCTCGCACATAGTGATAATGCACCTCAATGTGCTTTGTTCTAGCATGATAGACTGGGTTATTTGCCAAGTGTATACTACTCATGTTGTCACAATAAATGACAACTTGCCCATCTGTAGACTGATGCATATCATAAAGTAGCTTATGCAACCAAGCTACCTCACATGCAGCCATTGCTGCACCCCTATACTCAGCCTCTGTGCTCGACAAGGCAACTGTAGGTTGTTTCTTGCTGCTCCAAGTGACTGCAGCACTCCCAAAAGAGAACGCATATCCACTGGTAGATCGTCTATCAGAAATACTACCAGCCCAATCAGCATCAGTGTATCCATGCAACTGTATCTGAACCCCAGTCTCATAAAATAGTCCATACTGCAATGTGGACTTCACATACCTGAGTATGCGTCTAGCCGCATCCAAATGTGGTTTCCTTGGAGCCTGCATAAACTGACTTACCAATCCAACAGCATAGCTCAAATCTGGCCTGGTAATAGTCATATAAATCAAACTTCCTACTATGCATCTGTACATAGTAGGGTCTTTTAGAAGCTCACCTGCATCTGTGCTCAGCTTTACATTCTGCTCCAAAAGGAACTGAAATAGGCTTACAGCCTGTCATCCCATATTTGGACAGCATGTCCAATCCATACTGCCTCTGCAAGAGCTGTATCCCACTTGGTGATCTAATCACCTCAATGCCCAAGAAATAACGCAGCTCTCCCAAATCCTTCATCTCAAACTTCTGTTTCAATAGCATTTTCACATGAAGGATATCTTCATCACTGTCACCTGTCATAATCAAATCATCAACATAAATGACAAGTAGCATAATTCCTTTCTCTGTTTTTCTCACATAAAGTGAGAAATCTGCCCTGGAAATCTGAAAGCCAATAGTGACAAGATACTGTCCTATCTTGTCAGGCCATGCTCTAGGTGCTTGCTTCAAGCCATACAAGGCTTTCTTCAACCTGCAAACAAACTCAGGATGAATAGCATACACATAACTTGGTGGCTGCTCCATATAGACCTCTTCTTGCAAATCACCATGCAAGAAGGCATTCTTTACATCCATCTGATGTAAAAACCATCCCTTTGATGCAACCATAGCAATGACTGCTCTTACAGTTGCCATCCTTGCAACCGGACTAAATGTTTCTTCATAGTCAATGCCATATGTTTGTGCATACCCCTTGACTACTAATCTTGCCTTGTATCTATTCATAGAACCATCTGCATTGTGCTTTACCTTATAAACTCACTTACAGCCAATTGCATTTTTACCTTTAGGCAAAGGTACCAATTCCCATGTAGCATTTGCTTCCAAGGCATCCATTTCTTCATCCATGGCTTTCTCCCATTTTTCTTTTCCCATGGCTTCCTCAAAAGAAGTGGGTTTTGGTTCCTGTATCACTTTAACCATATATGCATAGTGAATGGCTGTAAATCCATCATATTTCAGCCTATCCACAGGATACCTAGCTCTCGTAGACCTGCGCAAAGTAGGTTCACTCCCAGGTGCTCTCAAAACATCCCTGGTCTTCCTTACTCCAGGTGTAACAATAGAAGGAATACCCAACTCATCATCAATGCTCTGTTCTGAGCCACTGGATTCACCATCCACATAAGAGTGACCTGCATTCACATCAAACATGGGCTGATCAACCTTCTCTTTTCCTTTTCGTGATACTTGCATACCACTATCTGCATTACTTTGAGAAGATTCTCCTGATCTCAATCTGCCTATCCATAGCAAAGAATGTGAACCACTGCTAGAGGACGCTCCAGGTCCACTAATATTTTGTGACTGCTGCTGTGAATTCTGTGCAGCATTACCATTTTATGCATCTACATCATCAATCACATTTACTGGTTTATATCAGCTACTCATCTCATCAAAAACAACATCTCTGCTCACTGTAAACTTACGAGTAGAAGGGTTATAGCATCTATACCCTTTTTGCTGCAGAGAATAACCAATAAAGATGCACTTCTCAGCTTTTGGATCCAACTTGGATCTCAACTCATCTGGCACATGTACATAGGCAATGCAACAAAAAATTTTCAAATGAGAAATATCTGGTTTCCTACCAGTATACCTCTTCTCTGGAGTCATTCCATGTATTGCTGCAGTGGGAGTCCTGTACATTATGTAGACTGCTATAGCAACTGCTTCAGCCCAATAAAAATCTGGCAAGTCTTTTTCATTGAGCATGGCACGAGATACCTCTCCAATATGCCTGTTTTTTCTTTCTGCAATTCCATTTTGTTGTGGGATATGACTGCATGAATATTGCTGCTTTATGCCATGCTCCTGCAAGAACCTTGCAAACTCATTTGAGAGGTACTCTCCCCCTCCATCTGACCTTAGGCATTTTATCTACAGGCCTATTTCTTTTTCAACCATAGCTTTAAGAGTTTTGAAATGCCCAAAAACTTCACTTTTCTTTTTCATAAAATACACCCAAACTTTTCTGCTATAGTCATCAATAAAAGTGACAAAATAATGACAGCCTCCAAGAGATGCAGCTTTAGTAGTCCACACATCAGAGTGGATTAATTCCAATGGCTTCTCACTCTCTTGAACATGTCTAGGAAATGGTTTCCTTGCCTGTTTTCCAAATTGACAGGCTTCACATACCTTATGCATTTCTGCAACCTTGAATTTAGGCAAACCTGCAACAATATTTTGGGCCTGCATTGATTTAAGTCGCTGTACATTAACATGACCAATGCGTTTATGCCAGATATCAATATCTGCAACTACACCGGTCCCATGTGCAAACATTGCTGCACTCAATTCAGACATGTCTGCATCCAATGTAAACATTTTGCCCTTCTTCTTTCCTTTTGCTATCAAGCGACCTTTATTTTTCATATCCTCAACAAAGCATCCATGAGGATTAAATCTGACCTGCAAGCCCTGCTCAACCATTTGACCAACAGAAACCAGATTCTTGGTGATATTCGGGACATGAAATACATCGGACAGGTATTTCTTTTTCCCATCCTGCATAGACAAAGGATTTTTTCCAATCTGCACAATAGGATGTGCAGTATCATCACCAGTCTCCACAAATCCTGGTTTTTCCATTTTCCTTGCATCCTCCATCCATTCTGCATGACCTGTCATATGGTTTGATGCACCTGAGTCAACATACCATACATCGTTGCTTTCTTCTGCACTTGTCACAGAATTGTTCATGTGCTGCACCATAAACAGATGCTCATTTCTGTCATCACCCTGTCTACTAGAGGATGCATAGTTTCCTTGTTGCAGTTTTCCATTCATGATGTCATTCTGCTTTTTATAACAATCTTTAGCCATATGACCCATTTTACAACAATAGTAGCATTCAACATTACTGTTTGCATTTTGGCCTCTTTGCCATCCACCACGACCTCTTTGGCTCCCCCTGCCTCTAGAGTTACCACGTCCTCCTCCATAGGACTGGTTTTCTTGAGTTTGCTGCATATTCTGATTTCTACCACGGCCTCCAAATCGTCCTCCTCTACCTCTGCCTCTACCTCTTCCAGCATTTGAGTAGAAGATAGCCTCTTTTGAAGTTCCTCCTGAAGAAGATGCACCACCATTTCTTTGCTCCTCAAAAATTAGAAGAGCAATCAGCTCCTCAAAATCAGGAAATCTTTCACGAACTGAAATGGATGTCCGAAACTGTGCATAATCCTTTCCTAGACCATTCAAGGTCACAGAAACTAAATCATCATCTTCCACTGGCGACCCAATGGAAGCAAGTGCATCTGTAATCTTCTTCACCTTCATGTGGTAGTCATTGATGCTCATATTTTCTCTTTGCACATTATGCAACTCTTGCTTGAGCTGCATTTTCCTGGCTTGCGTATTTGTGCTATACATTTTTGACAAAGTATCCCATGCCTCCTTTGGCGTACTTGCATCTTGAATATGCACAATCATAGAGTCTGAAATGCTGATAGACAGCCAGTACATAACTTTCCTGGCTCTCTCATGCCATGCTTTAAATGCCTGCATTTACTATTGATTGGGAACATCAGGAAGAACTGGTTCTTCTTCATTTCCTGCAACAAATTCCCAATATTCTTTTCCCATAAGGAAATTCGTCATTCTAAACTTCCATGCTTGGAAGTTGTTCTTGTCAAGCTTTTCAGTAACAATCTGTGAGAGAGAATCAGACGCCATTACAGAATACTGCAAAAAGTTCTGTCACTGCAAAGAACACAGCTTCAGCCTCACAAGGGCTAATCTGCAAAACTGAGAGAGTGGTATTTGACCACACAGTCACTTCCTAGTGACGATTTTGCATCAACAGGCAACAAGAATGATTCTGTAACTCCCAATGTCTCTGCACACAAGCATACGATGCAATTTCTACAACAACTTTTCACCGATCTATAGAACAGTGGTCGCACAGCATAAAACTGGGCCTTTTCCTGAGTGCGTGCAGAAATCTTCCACCTCCAAAACAGGCCCTGAAATGGCCTCAAATAAAAAAAACAAGGTCACCAAGCTAAAGCCCTTTCCCGCAGCATATACTGCCCTCTTGCTTCACCGCGAAGGGCGTCTCAACCTAAGACAATGCACTCCTGCACTTTCCGGCTGTGCTACCTGCAGAGATCTGCTCCCAAAACAGAAAATGAAAGCAACACTGCTCCTCTTACCAGAACACCGCGAGCTTGGCTTGCTTTCTTGAGCTCCTTACCACGAACAAGGCTTTGATACCATGTCAAGATTGTGGGAGAGAAGGAAGGAGTCTCGCTTGAAGCTTTTTTGCTTGCACAATGCGGGAAGACACACAAGGGTGGAGGCTGAAAACAGTTTTCCTCTTCTTAGTTGTGTAAGCCAAAAGAACTCTAGTACAAAGAAATAGAAGAACCCTATATATGGGTCTCAAACCAAAACTCAACTAACTAAGGTGGCATACTAACTGAGCCACGAATTAGAGTAGATAAGGATAGCTATCATGTAGCTATTATTCATGGGCGGTGTACCAACCGCGTCTGCAACTGACAAGTCGGTGACATAAATACACAACGGTCACCCTGGCGTATCATGAGTGGAGCTCGATATCTCAACACTATGTGCCTCTAGTGCTACTCTGAAACTGAATGATGTTGAGAGTGCTCTTCTGTAGGAAGAGTTTAATCGCAAAAACTTGGATGCCTCTTGTGTTTCACATGCTTTGACAGTTAGAGGCAGGAATGATAGGAATGATCATGGTCATGGCTGTGGCCGTGACTTGCAGAAGGGTTCGTGGAAAGTCACGTAGTAAGTCGCATGGGCACAATGCTAATGTCACGTGTCATCATTGTGGGAAAAAGGGCCATATCAGACCACAATGTCATGAGTTGCGCAATGAGAAGTGCAAGAATAAGGGGAAAGAGAAAGTGCAGGAGAAGTCCTCTGATCGCAGCATAGTACTTGCGAAGTCCAGCGTCAAGATTGAGAAAATTAATGTCACTTAGATCGAGGATTCCGATGGTGGTGATGAGTTCATACTTGCAGCTAGTTCTTCTTATGCCTCATACTTGACTGAGACACCTAGTATGTATGCACAGTGCTGGTTATTGGACTCAGGTGCGTCCTTCCATGTGACGCCTTACCGTGAGTGGTTTCACTCTTATCGTATTGTATTTGGATCAGTCAGACTTGGAGATGACAGGTCTCTTGATATTGTGGGCTGTGGAGATATTCAGTTGTAGTTTTCCACTGGCATTTCCTTTTTGCTCAGGGATATACGTCATGTACCTGCGCTTACGCGTAGTCTTATGTCTGCAGGACAGTTGGATGATGCAAGGTTTCATGTCTGTTTTGGGGATTCTGCCCGGAAGATTACCAGAGGCAGACTTATGCTTGCTAGAGGCGCCAAGGCTAGCAGCCTCTATCCTCTTGTTGTATCTGGGTCTTCTGTAGACCATGTTTTGGCAGTGGGCTCTATCCCACATGTATCACTTTGGCATGCCCGTTTGGGGCATATGTCTTTGAAGGGAATGAAAATGTTATCTAGTTTGCAGTATCTTCCGCCTTTGGACTATGCACGTTTTGACTCGTGTGATCATTGTCTTTATGGTAAGCAGAATAGGTCTACGCATAAGAAATTGGGTAGGCCATGCATGAGTGAGCCCTTGGCTTTGGTGCATTCAGATGTTTGTGGGCCCATGCCATGTATGTCTATGGGTGGCGCGAAGTACTTTGTTACCTTCATTGATGATTTTTCTAGGAAAGTGTGGGATTATCCCATAAAGCAAAAGTTTGATGTCTTGGCAGTCTTTCAGCGTTGGCTTGCTCTCGTTGAGAACCAGACTGGGTATATGCTGAAATGGCTTAGGACTGACAATGGGGGAGAATATGTCTCACGTGCTTTTGAGCAGTTTTGTGATGACAGGGGTATTAAGTGCCAGTTGACCGCCCCTTACACCCCCGCCTAGAATGGTTTGGCTGAGCGCATGAACAGGACTATTCAGGAGCGTGTCCGCTCTATGCTTAGCCATGCAGGCCTACCACAGAGCTTTTGGGCTGAGGCAGTTAGTACGGCAGTGAATGTCATAAACTGATCGCCTTCTAGTGGATTGGATTTCCAGGTTGCAGAGGAAGTTTGGGCTGGTAAGCCATCCTCTTATGCGTATCTCCGTGTCTTTGGATGTGAGGCATTCTGCCATGTGCCCAAGGATAAGAGGAGTAAGTTGGATCCAAAGAGCATTAAATGCATCTTTCTTGGTTATGGTGATTCAGGAGAGATGGGCTATCGCCTATGGGATCCGCAGGCGCGGAAAGTAGTACGCAGCCATGATGTAGTCTTCCATGAAGACAAGATGCATAGGCAACCTGAGAAGGTGGTTGAGATCCACAGAGTGATCTTTCAAGAGGAGCCTAGAGCTCCTGCACAACCAGTTGGACAACCTACAGCTGCAGCAGATGCTCATGGTCAGGATATTGGGCAGGCAGCTGGGTAGGCAGCAGAGCCTGCAGTTAGATGGTCTGCTCTAGAGACAAACGTCCACCTGATAGATTTCAGCCCTCTATGCATTATGTTTTGGTTACAGATGCAGGAGAGCCTTTCACTTATGATGAGGCTATGCACAGGGGTGATAGACACTCCTAGGAGAGGGCTATGCAGTCTGAGATTGACTCCTTGCATAAAAATGAGACTTGGGATTTGGTTGCCTTGCCTAAGGGCAAGAAGGCTTTGCCATGCAAGTGGGTGTACAAGCTGAAAAGTACTCCTGGACACCCCAAGCCGGAATACAAGACTAGATTGGTAGCAAAGGGTTTTAAGCAAGAGCATGGTGTAGACTTTGATGAGGTCTTTTCTCCTATGGTTAAGATGACCACCCTACGCTTGGTCTTGGCTTTGGTTGCTCAGCTTGACTTAGATCTATATCAGATGGATGTCAAGATGGCTTTCTTACATGGGGACTTGCATGATGAGATCTATATGGAGTAGCCTAAGGGCTTTACAGAACCTGGCAGGGATCACCTAGTGTGCAAGTTGAAGAAAAGTCTTTATGGCTTGAAGCAGGCATCTAGGGAATAGTATCATAAGTTTGATGCCTTTATGCAGTCACAGGGCTACAACAGGAGTGCTATGGATCCGTGTCTTTACACGAAGAAAGCCCATGATGGTTCATTGCTTATTTGGTACTTTATGTGGATGATATGTTGATAGCAGGGAAAGCTCATGATGAGCTAGATGCTCTTAAATCTCGGCTGAAGAAGAGCTTTGAGATGAAGGATTTGGGACAGGCCTCTCACATACTTAGTATGCGCATTAGATGCGACATGCATCAGGGACTCCTCTACTTGTCACAGAGGGAGTATATTCATAAAGTCCTTGAGCGCTTCCGCATGCAGGACGTAAAGCCTATTGGCTGTCCATTGCCTTCTTATGTGAAGGTATCATAGGCCGATTGTCCGCAGATAGATGAGCAGAGGGCCGAGATGGCCCAGATCCCTTATGCTTCAGCCATGGGCAGTTTGACATATGCCATGATAGCCACTTGTCCAGATATTGCCTTTGCAGTTGGTGTTGTGGCACGCTATATGGCTACACCTGGCAGGAAACATTGGGATGCCGTGAAGGGTATCATGAGGTACCTAAAGGGCACAACAGATATGTGTATTTGCTATGGCAGCCAGGATACAGGGGTCATGGGGTACACTAACTCCGATTATGCAAATAGTAGGAAGTCCACTTCTGGCTATGTATTCACCTATGCTGGAGGTGCTGTCTCTTGGATGTCCAGGGTTCAGAAGTGTACGGCTTTGTCTACCACTGAGGCCGAGTATGTTGCAACCACTGAGGCTTGCAAGAAAGCCATATGGCTAGGCCGTCTAGTTGCTGACCTTGGGATTGATGATATACCTACACTGCATTCGGATTCTATGAGTACCATTCAGTCGGCTAAGAATCAGGTCTTCCATGCGAAGACGAAACACATTGAGGTGAGGTATCACTTCATACGTGGTATCGTGGAGGACAAGTCTGTTGACCTTGTCAAGATCTCCACTGACGAGAATCCTGCTGATCTGCTCATGAAAAGCCTCACTATTGAGCGTTTTGCCTTCCTTAAGAGATTGATGGGCGTTGGATGAGATGTTGCCTTTCCTCATCCCTTGTACCTATGTACAGTTGTACTGTCTTTTTCTTTTCTTTTCTCTCTCATTGGGGAAAATTCGCCTTTAGTGGGAGGTTATTGGGGTAAAGGCGCCTCCGCCGTGCCGCCCCGTGTATTACTACACTGACAGTACCCGCCACTACACACTACAGGTGGTAGGCGTCTGTCACATCACTTTATTCTTTACATTCATTTTAGTGACTAGTAAATAAAGGAAGGCCCGATCACACATTGTGACGGTTGGAGTTCCCATTTCTTGTCTCTCTCTTTCTTACTCTTGCTCTCCCGCCATAGCTCGCGTGCAAGCTTCGATCCTTCTCACCTTTCAATTTTTTATGGAAGCTTGATGCTTTCTTTGGTTATTGTTTGTGCTTATCAATTCGTGCGATTCAATAGGCTAAGTTGCCCTATCCCATGAGAACCGCATTTAAACACCCATGAACTGCTGAAAAGGAGTAGACTAATGCAAATTTTATATGGGAATTCAAAGCCGATGGAAGAGGAACATGAGGATTTTACAATTTTAAGAGACCAAGGAATACAAAAATATAAACTTCGGCCGTTGCAGTGGTTGCAGATTTTTCATAACTTTTTCAATAGTCTAATTGAAGAAAGATAGCTTCTCAGTCGTTCGGGATGCCAAGCTAGACATACAAGATTTTTCTAATTCGCAATCGGTCACCGGACGGAGGAACTATGAGAGGCCGAACATTTCAAAGGTAAAAATTTGACCAAAAGAAGAGGGGAAAAGGGCATGGGATTTAGGGGGCCCAAATGCCCTTAATTTTTTTCGTGTAGGTGTGTGTGTGTTGGGGGGGGGAGGGGAGGGGGGCATTTCAAAAACAGCACAAGCAGGTGTGTGTGGGGAGGGGGGCGTTTCAAAAATAGCACAAGCAGACACCCTGCCCCCTCACCATGATTGGATGGAGGAGGGGTAGGGGGCTGAGAGCAACCCACCCAACTAATCATACCCACCAATTTCCTGTTTTTTTTCACTCTCCAGCACTGCCTTCTGCATGCAAAATGGCTGCCCGGTGGAGAAGATGCAAAAGTAGTATTTCTCTCTTCTCTCTCCTCTTGCTACTTGTTCATATACATGATTCTATGAGAGAAGGGAGTGGACTTTGATAAAAGGTGTTGATGGAGTAATTGTGCCGGAGCGCAAAGGATCATAGATAGGGCTCTGGAAGAGCATCAACGGCCTCCCAATCTTGAAATACGAGTCTCAAAATGCATGTTTCTATGCGTAAGTGATCGTTCTACTTGTTTTATAATAGATTTTGGGTGAAATTGTTTGAAAATGGTTGTGGTGCACAAATGGATGTTGTATGCGTGCGTAGTGAGTGTTGGAAGGTCCCCAAGAACAAAAGAACTCTACTTTTGCACCAAAAAATAAGAGAGAAAGCTTGCACAACATGAAGCAAAAGACTCATTCGGTATAATCTCCCCCCATGCCTTGTGTGAGCGCTCCACAAAGCATGTATTTGATATAGTATTGATCTCCAAGCTCAAAAAATAGCCCAATTTACAATTAGCACGCTTTAGCTTTTGTGTTTGCTTTTGTCTCACTAAAGAATTAAAGCTATTGGGTGACCAAGGAGTCGGACAATGCCCAAATACAATGTCTAATACAGATATTTAAATCGTGTGCCCATGTGCATAAAAAATAATAAATAAATATCAAGCACTTCAATAAATAAGCGCATCAAAATAAATATTGGCACCACGCCTGAGATACGCGCCCATTAAAAATGATAATAACTTGAGTACACGCTATTGCCCAGTGCTTCCCAACGCCACCGCTGCCTGCTCTACACATTAACTGAAGCATTCACAATTGTTAGAAAAATAGTAAAATTAAACCGACAAAAGTGAATACCTAGCAATCTTTAACTTACAAAATAAATGAATTGGTTAGAACTTAATCCTAACCTTAATTTATTACGAATGCGCACTCTAAACTCATAAACTTCTATTAATTTAAATATGTATTTTGCGAAATCACCCGCTATGGAATCACCTACTTGCACATTAAATTAATAAGATGCCCGAAAATGACAAGCGTTCCCATCGACTTTTTGCACAACAAATCCACCTTGTGTATGAGCCCCGGCAATAAATAAAATTTTATGAAATCCACCATGGAATATGCCTCCTGGCATCATACCCCCGGGGTGGGATAGCAATTGTCCTCAATTGCTATTAGCTCAATGTGGAGCCAATAGTGAGGGGTAAGCACTTAGGTCTCGAGTGTGCATCCATTGGGCCTCTTCAACAGGATGATTTTTAAACTTAACCAAATATCTAGAATATCTACGTCTAGTTCTAATGGTCATAAAGTCAGTATCTAGAATACTTTCAGGCTCAAGGATTTCAATTTCTTCTTCTAGTAAAGGAGGGTTTTCATAGACAGGGTGTACATGTAATTGGCCTCTAAAATGTCATAATAATTTGATATAAAAAGTATTGTGGATTTTCCAGTGTTGTTGTAAATCTAGTTTAAATGCATTGTCATTGATTTTGTGAATGATCTTGAAAGGTCCATAAAATCTAGGGGCTAACTTTACAACAGGGTGTTTGTCAACACTTTGTAATCTTCGCTTTTCAATTCGTAACCAAACATAATCATCAACTTTGAAACTCGTAGCTTTTCTTTTCTTGTTGGCTTGTTTTGTGTATGATTGCTGGGGTTTGGCAATCATATCTTTAACTTCATAAAAAATAGTAGCATGCATGTTACCAAATTATCCAATAGCTTGAACTTTGTTTGACAATGATGTAATAGGTGTAGGTAATCTATATCCATAAATAATTTCAAATGGTGTTTTCTATGTAGCCATATGTGGTGTGTTATTGTATGCAAATTGAAGTAAATGTAAATGTGTCTCCCATGTTTGTGGTTTTAAAATTATGTATGCACGCAAAAGATCTAAAATGGTATTGTTAGTAGCTTCTATTTGCCCATTTGTTTTAGGATGAAATGCAGATGCAAAATCAATCTTTGTTCCTAAGTTAGCAAACAAAGTAATCCAAAAATTATTGCAAAATCTAGAATCACGATAAAAAATAATAACTTTTGGCAAACCATGATTAGTGAAAACACTTTTCAAGAACAATTGAGCAACTTGAGATGCAGTTAATGTTTTCTTGCATGGAATGAAATATGCTTGTTTGCTAAACCTATCAATAATAGTCCAAATCATATAATGATTAGCTTTAGTGTCAAGCAAACCAGTGATAAAATCCATTGAGATCTGTTCCCATGGTCGTTCTGGAATTGGTAAAGGCATTAATAAACCATATTTTTTACCGTGGTGTCTTTTAACTCTTTGACAAATTAAGCATTCAGATACAAAGTTAGATACATCAGATTCCATGTGTGGCCAATAAAAATCTTCAATTAGTGTACGTAAAGTAGAAATAATTCCTCTATGACCTTGGTATGGGAGACAATGAATTTCATGCAAAACAAATGATCGAAATGGAACAGTTACACATAATCTTTTTTCATAAAACATAAATCCATCAGTGTAAGACAATGAATCAATGGGAATCCAATTATTTGCAGCTAATTTATTCCAGTCAGCTTGAAAAGTAGGGTATTGGTCATAAGTATCTTTCATAGGGAGAAGAGAGTCAAAAATATCACAGAAATATTATGAATAGTCGGTCTTCTACTTAAAGCATCAACAACAACATTATCTTTTCCGAGTTGATATTGTATTAGTAGATGAAGGCTTTGAATAAAAGCAGCCCATTTAATGTGTCGGTCAAATATTTTTGGTTGACTAAGGAGATGTTTAATGATTTGTTGGTCAATTTTGATCATGAATTCACATCCCATTAAATAGTATTTCCATTGACATAAAGCTTGTACTACAGCTAGCAATTCCTTATCATAGGCAGAATACTTACGTTCAGTGGGTTTGAGTTTGCAGCTAGAGTAGGCTATGAGATGAGAATCTTGCATAAGGATTGCTCCTATTCCAGATCCACTGGCATCAGTGACTACTAAGAAAAATGGTCTATTGAAGTCAGGTAATTGCAATACAGGAGCATGAGCTAAAGTATGATTCAGTAAATGAAAGGACTTTTGTTGATTGTCACACCAATGATACACAATGCCTTTCTTTAATAATTTTGTTAAAGGTAATGCAAGCAATGAAAAATTTCTCACAATTTTTTTGTAAAAGCTAGCAAGACCTAATAAAGAACATAATTCGTGCACATTTTTAGGTATCGGCCACTTCAAAATTGCTTCTATATTTTTAGGGTCAACTTTAATACCTTGAAATGAAACAATGTGTCCTAGGTATTCAATTTGTGTTTGGAAAAATTCACTCTTTTCTGGATTAGCATATAATTCATTCTCTTTCAATAATTTGAAAACCAAATATAAATGTTCATAATGTTTGTTCTCATTCTTACTAAAAACCAATATGTCATCAAAGAAAAAAATGACACAATTGTGATTTAGAAATTAGGTCTATTTTGTGATATTTGGGACGTACAGGTGGTAAGCCAGGCGGTAAGTTAGCAGCAAAACAATCTTGAAATTGTGAAAGAAATTGTGTGTGGCTAGGATGCATTTGATTTTCTTTAGCTTTGATCTCATTCACCCATATTAAATAGGATTTGTTATCTTTTCGTAATGCACGTTTAGCTTGTATATGACTAAACAATAGAAAATTATCGAAAGTGTGCATACCAGGCAATGTGATTTGTTTCCCATTAGAATGAATCTTCATTGCATGCGTGGAATAATCTATATCATGATTGTACTGATGATGCCAAGGCATTCCTAAGATAATGTCACTAGACTGCAAAGGCATAACTAAGAAATTTCTATGTTCATTATAATCACCAATTTTAATTTCTAAGTCATGTACTTCTTGTGTTCCATTGTATCTAGTGCCTAATAATGCAGCCTTAATGCAATAATGTGTAGAAACAGTATGTAAATTCAATTCTTTGACCAATTTTGCAAAAATAAAGTCATGTGTGCTCCCATCATCATGTAAAACAGTATTTTCTTTACCATACACAAGACATTTCATCGTTAATAAATAATGGGGATTTGGCATACCTTGTAAAGTATCTGAACTAGTACCAATGTTTTCATCGTATTCCGTGAAATCCGGCGTTTCTTCATGGTCTTCATCTTCTGTTGCTCCCAAATAATTGATATGAATAGTTGGCTTTTTGATTTGACAATTTGTCACTAGATGTCCAGGTTGATGACATTTGTAACAGACTATGGGTTTGGCTTTAAATACATTATTGGTAATAGCAGAAAGTTTAGGAATGTTGGGATTTGGCTGGAAAGATGGCTTAGGGTTTGGATTTGTGTTTGATGGTAAAGCAGGTGGTCGTGTCTAAGATTTACGGAATGAAGACGGAAGGAAATGACTTTGATTGAATCTTCAAAAATTTGAATTGAATTGTTTTGAACCAAAGTTACCATTAGTTTGAGATTGTTGTGGTCGCTTTTCTCGTCCTCGAATTTTGTCTTCAGTGTCATGGACCAAGGAAATTGCATCTTTGAGAGTCGTTGGCTTGAACATGTTGACTTCCGCATAAAAATGTCAAAGTAAGACAGACATAAACTTGCGTTTATGGGTTGCCTCAAGTACATCTTCAAGCATTCGTAGTTATAATAAAACACTCCAAAAACGCTTGGTATATTGTGAAATAGGCTCACAATCCCTTTGTTGCAGAAGATCCCATTGTTTAATTGCTTTTTCGTGGAATTGGGGTGGAAGGAAATTCTACAAAAATTTCTTTTGGAAAGTCTCCCAAGTAGTAGGACAATAAATGCTCTTGCGGACAACAATCCACCATAGGGATGCTCAGTCCACTAGATGATTAGTAACACACCTAATTTTGTCTTTCTCAGCATACTGTCCTTCATGGAAATAATCATCAAATTGACTGATAAAAGCAAGTACAACATTTCCATCGTGTGACCCATTGAAAGTACGAAATTTGAAATTTCTTTTACTTATATTTGTTTCTTTTCGAATAGATTGCGCTTCAAGTATTACATCAATCGTATGTCGTATAAGATCTTCAGATTGCAGTCCATCTTGGTCGGCGGTAGATCATTGCAGATTGGCCAATTGAGCTTGCAAGGTTTGACGTGCTCTTCGTTCCTCTTGAAGCTACATCATAATCAAATCTAGTTTTTGCTCCATCGTTGGTTCGGGTATACCACCTTCAGCCATAAAATCTTCCATGGTTTGATCGAATATCCTGCAAAATTCCAAAGACCTCACACACTCAAAATCTTGTTAGTGGGATGAGCGTAGCTCAAAGTTGGGTTTACAAGGCTTATTTCTCTTTTTTCTTTTATGGCTTTTTGTAGTATTTCTCCTTTGCGGATGCGGAATTTGATGTCACGGTAGTCTTCCAAGAAGATAATCTTGCGTGTAGACTGCGTGTTGCAAATTATTTGCTGGAATCTAGCTATGTCAGTCCACAAGTGTGAACAAGGGCTTCCAGAGAGTTGAAGACATGTTCGTATTTACTCCAGTGGGAACTGCCACTATGGAAGAGAGTTGAATCTTGATCTTTGTGACTTAGTAAGTTGGAACTTAAGGAACTTAAAGCTTTAAGCTTTAGTCTAGTCGTTTTTTTAAAAAAAAATTAGGACATCGATATGTCCTGAACGACGTCGACGTCCTTCACGGCGTCCTTCTGCCACGATTTGACAAATCGATTAAGCTTAAGCAAAGCTTAAGCTTTTCTTTAAGCTTAAGCAAAGCTTAAGCTTTTCTTTAAGCTTAAAGCTAATATTAATGAAGTTTCTTATTGTTCTTCTCTGAGAGAAAAAACGTCTTGATGAAGGAGCTTCCAGCATGGTCCTCTGCTTGTAGAGGCCGGTCCTTCGCGATCCAAGTGCGTAGTAGGGGGGTTCTTGACTGCCAGGAACACACTGGTATTAACGGATTGCCACGAGACTAACTATAGAGCTCGATCGTTCCAGGAGCTCTACCTTCGCGCGAGATGGTAAGCAATTGGAAGCTCTCGGTCTCATCTTCGCTTTGATACCATCGGTGCACAGATTGGATGTTGTATGCGCGCGTAGTGAGCGCCGGAAGGTTCCCAAGAACGAAATAACTCTACTTTTGCACGACAAAACAAGAGAGAAAGCTTGCACGACATGAAACAAAAGACTCATTGGGTACAATCTCCCCCCATGCCTTGTGTGGGCGCTCCACAAAGCATGTATTTGATATATTATTGATCTCCAAGCTCAAAAAATAGCCCAATTTACAATTAGCACGCTTTAGCTTTTATGTTTGCTTTTGTCCCACTAAAGAATTAAAGCTATTGGGCACCCAAGGAGTCGGGCGGTGCCCAAATACAATGTCCAATACAAATATTTAAATTGTGTATCCATCATACGCATATAAAATAATAAATAAATGTCAAGCGCTTCAATAAATAAGTGCGTCAAAATAAATATTGGCGTCATGCCTAAGATGCGCGCCCATAAAAAATGATAATAACTTGAATACACAATATCGCCCAGTGCTTCCCAACACCACTGCCCTGCTCTACACATCAAACTGAAACATTTACAATTGTTAGAAAAATAATAAAATTAAACCGACAAAAGTAAATACCTAGCAGTCTTCAGCTACAAAATAAATAAATTGGTTATAACTCAATCCTAACCTTAATTTATTACAAGTGCGCGCTCTAAACTCATAAACGTCTATTAATTTAAATATGTATTTTGCGAAATGACCCGCTATGGAATCACCCACTTGCACATTAAATTAACAAGACGCCCAAAAAGGATAGGCGTCCCCATTGACTTTTCGCACAACGAATCCACCTTGTGTATGAGCCTCAGCAATAAATAAAATTTTACAGAATCCACCGCAAAACCTCACGGAATCCACTGTGGAATATACCTCCTGGCATCAGGTTGTCTTTGATTGATAATTCTATAATCCATCAAAGATGCTAAAGAAAATAAGAGAATTTAGTCACATAACAACTTATGCATAAACCCGCAAAACCTACAACTATGTGGTTTTAAGAAAAATGGTCAATTTTAGGGGTATTGTGGTGTTTATGGGGTTTGTGTGGAAAAAAAATTCATATAAAATTAATACTTAGTACACATGATCAGTCCAAACTAGAAAATAAGAAAATATCATATTCTATGCATAAGTAAATAAGAAAAAATAGGAAAAATGGAGAAAATAATATTTTTACATTAAAAAAATTAAAAAAATTAGGATTTATGTATAACATGACTGGAACATGAGGAAAAATCCTCAATTCAACCTTGTCATTGTGTCAAAGTGGAGTCTTTATCGTTTTTATAAGGAAAAACACATAAAAATTTGCTTACTATACCTATCAACACATGCATAACCTAAGCGGTAGGGAGGAGGAGGGGTTTTGAGGGTGACTAATTGTTGATAAGATTCTGATATTTTGCTGATGCATGGCATATAAGACGTTTATGGTTTAAGTTTAAGAGGGTCTAGTAGTACGAGAATGCTCAGTATGCTGACCCTAGCAATGCAACATTACGTGTAAATTAAAACATTAAAAGAAATGTATTTGCACCTCACAATGCTGATTTCTAAATGATAAAATGATTGAGTACTATGGTTCACATACAATTGTATTGCATGCAACTCATGGGATCATTACTAGATGCATTGCAATTGTATTCATACATATAATGTATGCTGAGTATGTGAGATATTCTAAGCTGTAAGTTTAGACAATCGGTTTCCTTGGGAACTATTTAGTGATAAAAATATATATATATCCTTGAACATTTGAAAACAAGAGTGGTGTGTGATGTGCGTGCTATTTGTGTTAGCGACACATCGAGGGGCCAATCTTTGAGGTGTAGGAGAGTTGCAGTAGGGCCGCGACATTTAGTAAAGGGGTACCTCCTCCAGTCTGTGCTTACATGGTGTTTTACACTGATATGTGTAGGGACTCCCTCTGAGGACGTGGGGAAGGTTTCACCGTTAGATTACAATCCAAAACAAACGTGAAATTTACGATAGAAGTTAGGGCAGTGTGCCCCTTAGACGATCCTAGCCGCAAGGCCGAGGGGGTGTGTTCTTTGAGTGTAGAGAGGCCCAGCTAGTGCTTAGAGCTAGTGTCGAGCCTCTTTTAGGTCCCAACAAGGGGCTTGAATTTTGTTTTAAGACCCGTAAGACCACGTATTCACTCAGACAGAAGAGAGAATTGGTTGTAGAGACATGGAGAGAATGGGCCATGGAAGTGCACATGGATGAGCATGACTTGAAACGAGAGCCATAAGGCTTTGGAGAAAGATGCATGTCCGAGCCTTAGCCAAAAGGCTCTAAGCCATAATAAGACTTTAGGCCTTAGCATTTAATGCCCGAGTCCAAAACCCTTTAAGCCTTAGCGAGCGAAGAGCTATCCGTCCGAGCCGTAAGGCTTTTAGTCTTAAAGCGTTTAATGCCATATGAGAGGCACAATAAGGCTTAATGCAAGATGCCAGTGGGGGCCGTAACGCTTAAGCATGTGGGAGTGAGAGTCCACCGCACCAAACCTTAGCCATAAGGCCTTAAGCCTTGGCATGTTGTTCGAAGAGCCGTAAGGCCTTGAGCCTTAGTGTTTAACGTCCGAGGCAAACCGTCATTCGATGAGCCATTTAGCCATAAGGCTTAAACGTTAATGCTATTTGTGAGGCTTGCACTTTACATTTGAGCCATTTAACCTTAATGCCATCTGAGAGGCTTGGACTTAACATTCAAGCCATTTAACCATAAGGCTTAAACCTTAAACATTCGAGCCAAGATGTCCGTCCAATAGCATTACATTAATTTCCTAACGATAAGGAAGAGCCCTAACACTTACGCCTTAGCATCCAAGAAGTCCGTCCGAGAGCATGACATTAATGTCCAAGCCATAAGACATTGAGGCCTATCATTCAAGCAACTTAAGGCTTGGATGATCATACTCAAGCGGTGCCATCGTCAATGCAAAGGATGGGGACAAAACCATCATTGCACTAAAATGGACCGTGATGGAAAAGCTTGGTATTAAAAGCTTTTGTCTTGAAAGCTTTAATTTAGAGGCTTAATTGGTAATTGACCTCATTTCATGCATTGGCCCAAATGATAAATTGGATTGAGAGTAACGGGCCCTGAGTGACTGCAATTGGTCACTTCGACCTCTCTAGTGGACCTATAGGCCTTGATTTGTAGAGCAAGTTCATCTGCGGCCTTCTAAAAGGCCATTGGTCTTACTCAAACCAACCAAGCCATTGAGACACTTACAAACTAGTCATTGACACCTGGGCACAAATGTGAGAAGAATATCGCCTAGATGAGTAATTCATGCTAATTTAGGCATGCAATAGTTGACATATACTAGATCTCATACTCATCCACTCATGCATGAAATAGGTATCAAGCACACCTCCCAAGAAAAATAGATGCACTAGGTGCTCAAGCTCATTTGTAGGCTAGGACTACTAACCATGGCCTTAATTAAGACCTTGCACGCAAGCACATCATGCATTGTCCTTAAAGTCATAGTCATAGGCACACATGCTAAGGCCCAGTGAGCACACACAAGAGCACCCAGATCATAATCCTCTAGCATGAGAAGAAGTTGCAAGACCTAGGTGAGCCAATGCAAGACTTAAGAACTTGACAGGAGTTTGCACAAGTACCTAGATATACAACCCTTGACCCTAGCACACGTAGGTGCCATCATGTCACAAGAGTCTAGACCTTAGATCTGCATTGCATGGGCAACTTGGACTAAAGATTTAGGTGTCAAGCACATTGAAGAGCAAGTGAACTTGAATTACAACAGGTTGCTAAGTCATCCCCTGAAGTGCACATCAATAAGGGAGACTCTAACAATTCTTGAGAGGTACATTAATGTCCACACAATTGGGTCAAAAGGCAATTAGGCCACATAGTTTTGTGGGCATGTACTAAGGCACACACCATTACCCATGCTCAACAATGTAGTAACTAGTGGGATAGTCACTTAGTTGCCTAAGCACTTCTTTTCCACTAAAAGCATTAGGGCTATACCTTAGAACATGGAACCAATTGAAACTACGTGCACAAGAACTTGCACATAGAGTTATATCCAAATTGGGGCTCTTACAACCGTCATTGCAATTGACCACTAGGGCATGTGGCACTCACAAGGTTAAGGTTCACATAATCCTAGGCATTTTCAAACTCCTAGTCACATAGGCACCTACAATCGCACAAGTGGGCTGAGGATACAATCTCAATGTATGCGGAACACTTGCACTTGATGCATAGGGGCCCTCCAATTGTCTTATGTCAGCTCGATCGAGACTTAGGGTAGTTTGTCGTCTTACACATACACTAGAGACAATTTTTGTAGATTTCAAGACAACATTTGCATACACACTATGACATCCACTTAGCTTGTGACTAGAGTAGGCACTCAATTATACTTTGATATCTTAGCTCACTATTGTTAGACACTAGGGGAGCTGTTCTCTATTGGAATTGTTAGAGCAACTAAGGGCCTTGGAATCCTAGTTAGAACCAACAAACATAAGCCAAGAGAATAGATCACATGTCGCTTGGAAAATCTTGAGATTGCCCCTGACCAAATACATTGAATCACCATTTGAGAAACCATGAAGACTTGAACTAAGAGTTAAGAAAACTACAAAGACAATCCACAAAGGGATGAAACTAACTTTCAAATCAAAAGGGTTTGCAATCCCTAGACTTGTATAAGCTTAGACACCTTGATTGTGAAAGCCGATACCAATTTTTGGGTGCTATTTTACACCTTCTTGAGCTTTGGTGATTGGGCTAAGTTTTGAATGAAAAAACAATTGCATAAAAATTAATTGAAAAGTTTGATTCAGTATCCCTAACATGAACAATCACATTACTTTCATTCACTTTCATTGAGAATTGAAAGCTTGTTTGCACATCATTCACAGTTAATTGCATATGCAACAAGCACCTAGACAAAGTGTTTCTTATATAAGAAATTGTTGCTCTACCAAACCTCATTAGCATCATCAAAATCTTAGTTATACAAGAAAAAGAAGTGGCCATGCTAGCATTAAGATTAAACACTAACAACCTAGGGGTTGACCCTTGAGAGTTTCTAGTTGAAATCCAATAGTCTTGGCACAGTATGAGCAAAGGGCATTGTAGCATTAGGAGAAATATGGACTCTCTTTTTTGCCCCTTAAGGGGTTTCTCTCACCTCTCTCTCTCTAAAAAGGGATTTCAAAATAACATTATAATATGAGATCTTCTACAATAAAGCAAATCTTATATTTGTATTTTCAATAGATTTCACCTATTATTTTATTTTCAAACTGCAGGATAATGTCACTTTTTCTCAAAATCCTCATAACCCAAAAAATAGAATTCTATTTTATCTAAAAACGGAGCCAATCATTAATATATGACTCTTTAATGTCTTCATGACTTTTCAACATGAAAATATATTAGAATCATTCACATTCTTGCTTCTTAAAAGGGTAGAAGTTAAAAAACGATATAAAATGGCATACACATCGTATTTTAATATTATTTTTTATGCAGAGACACTTTTTTGACTCAAGAGTTTCCTTGTAAATTTTTATCTTTTTTGGACAATTATATGCCTGTTTCTAGGCATTTTTTCATTCCCTCTTAAAGCTCTAGTTTTGTCCCAAATTTTGTGTACTCTTCTCCTTCCCTCCAGAATATGGTTTCTTGCATACAAATTCTTCTGAAGCAACACTTAGTACTATCTACAACACTCTCTACCTTGCTACAAGCAATCTTAGGAGGAGTGGTTTTGATACCATTTGTTGAAATCAAATAATCAATCTATACTACAAGCAATCAATGATAATGGAGGTATCTTTATTTTTTTAATCTATGTGATGTTATTGTTCTTCACAATTGTTGTTTAATCCTTAAGTATCAATTCTGAGAGAGAGAGAGAGAGAGAGAGAGAGAGAGAAGGGGAGGAGAGAGAGAGAGGACTGTATGAGATGAACTAAGAAAATAAGTGATAGAGTGACAGAGAGTAAATTAGGGCAGAAGATAAGATGATGTTATTGTTTTCCACTAGCCAAGCTTCTATATAAATGTGTTTAAATATATTTAATCAATTCTTGTTGAGAGAGAGAGAGAGAGAGAGAGCGCGCGAGAGAGAATATTTTGGATAGAATAGAAGATAAGATTTGATGCTATTAGAGGTAGATTAAAAGCTAAGATTTCAAGCAGATTAGGGGTTGATTATGGTCTATTATCACTGAAATCAAGAGAAAGAGATAAGATCCAACTAGGTTAAAAAGAACACAGTTATAGTGAATCAAAGGGGTGTAAATATGTGATTTGAATGTTAATCCAATTTAAAATTGGCATATATTTTTCTTTGCAGGATGCAAGTGCAGGATGTACTAAGAGAAAGAGAGATATTCACTTTCAATTGGAGGATGAATATGCACCAATGTTAAAAAGAACTATGGAAAGGGATGATGCAATAAGAAAGAAATGCAGGAAAAAAAATGTGGACCTTTGGGTTGATGGGTGCATTTATCCACCCGATCCCGTCACTCAAAGGCCACCACAATTTGAAGGGCTTACATCATTTGTAAAGTTTTTTTGTGAAGGCAATAAATGATTGTATGGATACCCATGAAGACTTGCCACACAAGGATTATCAGGGGTTCATCAAACCTTGACAAATATGTAGACAAGATTACAAGGGATTATACAGTCTTTGATGGAAAAGGATAAATTATTGGCTGAGAAGGATAGGGAGAACCAAAGCCTACAACAAACAATGTCTGTCATTGAAGATGCTATGCATGCTACACATGTGCAGAATATGGAGTTATAGTCTAAAGTTATGGACTTAGAGAAGAAGAATCGAAACATAAAGAGGAAGCTCACAAAAACTTTGGAGATTGGGTCCACTTTAAAAACCAAAGAAGCACGTTGGCGCATTCGATTAGTTAAACCAATTCACCAATTAACCAAAGAAAGTGGACAATATCATAGATGTTAATCTATTACAATGAGACATATGTTCCCTCATGCAGAGAATGATACTATTGCCAAAGTCTTAAGCAAGGATATGGTAAAAAGTGTATTGGAAAATCGTAAGTTCAAGGACATTGTAGATGGTATCACAAGTGAACATCTTAAAAATGTGAGCAACTTGTTTACTCCTACAGATGCTCAAGGATTATGTGACAAGGTGGGAATGAGTTCTGCTACTACAAATGCTCATGGATTATGTGACAAGGTGGGAATGAGTTCTGAGTCATACAATATTCTCTATCAAGAATTGGATATAGGTTTTCAGCAAGTCTTCAAAGCTAAGGGAGTAATGTCTCTGCCAAAACCATTTCACATGAAGAAGGCTTGAAAAAAACTAAATGAGAAAGTTTTAGAGCTAATTGGTGAAAGGTGAGAAGGATCAAAGCTTGCTTGGAAGAGCTATGGTGAGAGAGCAAGAGCAAGAAAGAGAGAGAGAGACCAAATGGGAACTCCAACAGTCACAATGTGTGACCGGGCCTTCCTTTATTCAAACTGTCAACTAAAATAATAAAGAATAAAGTGATGGTGACAAGCGCCCACCACTTGCAGTATGCAGTGGCGGGTATTGTTAGTGTAGTAGTACATGAGTCACTAGGTAGAGATGCCTTTACCCCCAACAACCTCCCACTTAAAGGTGAATCTGCCCTAGTGAGGAGTGAAAAGAAAAAGAAAAGTCAATACAATGTACACATGTACAATAGGATGAGGAAGAACGTCATCTCATCCAATGCCCATCAATCTCCTGAGAAAGGCAAAGAGCTCAATAGATGAGCGTCCACCAAACCTTAGCCATAAGGCCTTAAACCTTGGCATGTTGTTCGAAGAGCCGTGAGGCTTTGAGCCTTAGTGTTTAACGTCCGAGGCAAACCGTCATTCGATGAGCCATTTAGCCATAAGGCTTAAACGTTAATGCTATTTGTGAGGCTTGCACTTTACATTTGAGCCATTTAACCTTAATGCCATCTGAGAGGCTTGGACTTAACATTCAAGCCATTTAACCATAAGGCTTAAACCTTAAACATTCGAGCCAAGATGTCCGTCCAATAGCATTACATTAATTTCCTAACGATAAGGAAGAGCCCTAACACTTACGCCTTAGCATCCAAGAAGTCCGTCCGAGAGCATGACATTAATGTCCAAGCCATAAGACATTGAGGCCTATCATTCAAGCAACTTAAGGCTTGGATGATCATACTCAAGCGGTGCCATCGTCAATGCAAAGGATGGGGACAAAACCATCATTGCACTAAAATGGACCGTGATGGAAAAGCTTGGTATTAAAAGCTTTGTCTTGAAAGCTTTAATTTAGAGGCTTAATTGGTAATTGACCTCATTTCATGCATTGGCCCAAATGATAAATTGGATTGGGAGTAACGGGCCATGAGTGTCTATAATTGGTCACTTCGACCTCTCTAGTGGACCTATAGACCTTGATTGGTAGAGCAAGTTGATCTGCGGCCTTCTAAAAGGCCATTGGTCTTACTCAAACCAACCAAGCCATTGAGACACTTACAAACTAGTCATTGACACTTGGGCACAAATGTGAGAAGAATATCGCCTAGATGAGTAATTCATGCTAATCTAGGCACCCAATAGCTGACACATACTAGATCTCATACCCATCCACTCATGCATGGAATAGGTATCAAGCACACCTCCCAAGAAAAATAAATGCACTAGGTGCCCAAGCTCATTCGTAGGCTAGGACTACTAACCATGGCCTTAATTAAGACCTTGCACACAAGCACATCATGCATTGTCCTTAAAGTCATAGTCATAGGCACACATGCTAAGGCCCAGCGAGCACACACAAGAGCACCCAGATCATAATCCTCTAGCATGAGAAGAAGTTGCAAGACCTAGGTGAGCCAATGCAAGACTTAAGAACTTGACAGGAGTTTGCACAAGTACCTAGATATACAACCCTTGACCCTAGCACACGTAGGTGCCATCATGTCACAAGAGTCTAGACCTTAGATCTGCATTGCATGGGCAACTTGGACTAAAGATTTAGGTGTCAAGCACATTGAAGAGCAAGTGAACTTGAATTACAACAGGTTGCTAAGTCATCCCCTGAAGTGCACATCAATAAGGGAGACTCTAACAATTCTTGAGAGGTACATTAATGTCCACACAATTGGGTCAAAAGGCAATTAGGCCACATAGTTTTGTGGGCATGTACTAAGGCACACACCATTACCCATGCTCAACAATGTAGTAACTAGTGGGATAGTCACTTAGTTGCCTAAGCACTTCTTTTCTACTAAAAGCATTAGGGCTATACCTTAGAACATGGAACCAATTGAAACTACGTGCACAAGAACTTGCACATAGAGTTATATCCAAATTGGGGCTCTTACAACCGTCATTGCAATTGACCACTAGGGCATGTGGCACTCACAAGGTTAAGGTTCACATAATCCTAGGCATTTTAAAACTCCTAGTCACATAGGCACCTATAATCGCATAAGTGGACTGAGGATACAATCTCAATGTATGCAGGACACTTGCACTTGATGCATAGGGGCCCTCCAATTGTCTTATGTCAGCTCGATCGAGACTTAGGGTAGTTTGTCATCTTACACATACACTAGAGACAATTTTTGTAGATTTCAAGACAACAGCTGCATACACAATGTGACATGCACTTAGCTTGTGGCTAGAGTAGGCACTCAAATTATACTTTGACATCTTAGCTCACTATTGTTAGACACTAGGGGAGCTATTCTCTATTGGAATTGTTAGAGCAACTAAGGGCCTTGGAATCCTAGTTAGAACCAACAAACATAAGCCAAGAGAATAGATCACATGTTGCTTGGAAAATCTTGAGATTGCACCTGACCAAATACATTGAATCACCATTTGAGAAACCATGAAGACTTGAACTAAGAGTCAAGAAAACTACAAAGACAATCCACAAAGGGGTGAAACTAACTTTCAAATCAAAAGGGTTTGCAATCCCTAGACTTGTATAAGCTTAGACACCTTGATTGTGGAAGCCGATACCAATTTTTGGGTGATATTTTACACCTTCTTGAGCTTTGGTGATTGGGCTAAGTTTTGAATGAAAAAACAATTGCATAAAAATTAATTGAAAAGTTTGATTCAGTATCCCTAACATGAACAACCACATTACTTTCATTCACTTTCATTGAGAATTGAAAGCTTGTTTGCACATCATTCACAGTTAATTGCATATGCAACAAGCACCTAGACGAAGTGTTTCTTATATAAGAAATTGCTGCTCTACCAAACCTCATTAGCATCATCAAAATCTTAGTTACACGAGAAAAAAAAGTAGCCATGCTAGCATCAAGATTAAACACTAACAACCTAGGGATTGACCCTTCAGAGTTTCTAGTTGAAATCCAATAGTCTTGGCACAGTATGAGCAAAGGGCATTGTAGCATTAGGAGAAATATGGACTCTCTTTTTTGCCCCTTAAGGGGTTTCTCTCACCTCTCTCTCTCTAAAAAGACATTTCAAAATAATATTATAATAAGAGATCTTCTACAATAAAGCAAATCTTGTATTTGTATTTTCAATAGATTTCACCTATTATTTTATTTCCAAACTGCAGGATAGTGTCACTTTTTCTCAAAATCCTCATAACAAAAAAAATAGAATTCTATTTTATCTAAAAACGGAGCCAATCATTAATATATGACTCTTTAATGCATTCATGACTTTTCAACATGAAAATATATTGGAATCATTCACATTCTTGCTTCTTAAAAGGGCAGAAGTTAAAAAATGATATAAAATGGCATACACATCATATTTTAATATTATTGTTTATGCAGAGACACTTTTTTGACTCAAGAGTTTCCTTGTAAATTTTTATCTTTTTTGGACAAGTATATGCCTGTTTTTGGGCATTTTTTCATTCCCTCTCAAAGCTCTAGTTTTGTCCCAAATTTTGTGTACTCTTCTCCTTCCCTCCAGAATATGGTTTCTTGCATACAAATTCTTCTAAAGCAACACTTAGTACTATCTACAACACTCTCTACCTTGCTACAAGCAATCTCAAGAGTGGTTTTGATACCATTTGTTGAAATCAAATAATTAATCTATACTACAAGCAATCAAGTGATAATGGAGGTATCTTTATTTTTTAATCTATCTTATGTTATTATTCTTCACAGTTGTTGTTTAATCCTTAAGTATCAATTCATATATATATATATATATATATATATATATATATATATATATATATATATATATATATATATATATATATATATATATATATATATATATATATATATATATATATATAGAGAGAGAGAGAGAGAGAGAGAGAGAGAGAGAGAGAAGGGGAGGAGAGAGAGAGGTCTGTATGAGATGAACTAAGAAAATAAGTGATAGAGTGACAGAGAGTAAATTAGGGTAGAAGGTAAGATGATGTTATTGTTTTCCACTAGCCAAGCTTCTATATAAATGTGTTTAAATATCTTTAATCAATTCTTATTGAGAGAGAGAGAGAGAGAGAGAGAGAGAGAGAGAGAGAGAGAGAATATTTTGGATAGAATAGAAGATAAGATTTGATGCTAATTAGAGGTAGATTAAAAGCTAAGATTACAAGCAGATTAGGGATTGATTATGGTCTATTATCATTGAAATCAAGAGAAAGAGATAATATCCAACTTGGTAAAAAAGAACACAGATATAGTGAATCAAAGAGGTGTAATTATGTGATTTGAATGTTAATCCAATTTAAAATTGGCATATATTTTTCTTTGCAGGATGTAGGTGCAGGATGTACCACGAGAAATATTCACTTTCAATTGGAGGATGAAGATGCACCAATGTTCAAAAGAACTATGGAAAGGAATGATGCAATAAGAAAGAAATGCAAGAAAACAAATTGTGGACCTTTGGGTTGATGGGTGCATTTATCCAGCCAATCCTGTCACTCAAAGGCCACCACAATTTGAAGGGCTTACATCATTTGTAAAGTTTTTTTGTGAAGGTAATAAAGGATTGTATGGATACAAATGAAGACTTGTCACACAAGGATTATCAGGGGTTCATCAAACCTTGACAAATATGTAGATAAGATTACAAGGGAATATATAGTCTTTGATGGAAAATAATAAATTATTGGCTGAGAAGGATAGGGAGAACCAAAGCCTACAACAAACAATGTCTGTCATTGAAGATGCTATGCATACTACACATGTGCAGAATATGGAGTTACAGTATAAAGTTATGGACTTAGAGAAGAAGAATCGAAACATAAAGATGAAGCTCACAAAAACTTTGGAGATTGGGCCCACTTTGAAACCAAAGAAGCATGTTGGCACATTCGGTTAGTTAAACCAATTCACCAATTAACCAAAGAAAGTGGACAATATCATAGACGTTAATCTGTTACAATGAGACATATGTTTCCTCATGCAAAGAATGATACTATTGCCAAAGTCTTAAGCAAGGATATGGTCAAAAATGCATTGGAAAATCATAAGTTCAAGGACATTGTAGATGGTATCGCAAGTAAACATCTTAAAAATTTGAGCAACTTATTTACTGCTACAGATGCTTAGGGATTATGTGACAAGGTGGGAATGAGTTCTGAGTCATACAATATGCTCTATCAAGAATTGGATACAGGTTTTCAGCAAGTCTTCAAAGCTAAGGGAGTAATGCCTCTGGCCAAACCATTTTACATGAAGGTGGCTTGAAGAAAACTAAATGAGAAAGTTTTAGAACTAAGTGGTGAAAGGTGAGAAGGATCGAAGCTTGCTTGGAAGAGATATGGTGAGAGAGCAAGAGCAAAAAAGAGAGAGAGAGAGACTAAATGGGAACTCCAACAGTCACAATGTGTGATCGGGCCTTGCTTTATTCAAATTGTCAACTAAAAGAATAAAGAATAAAGTGATGATGACAGGTGCCCACCACCTACAGTGTGCAATGGTGGGTACTGTTAGTGTAGTAATACACGAGTCACTAGGTAGAGATGCCTTTACCCCGAACAACCTCCCACTTAAAGGTGAATCTGCCCTAGTGAGGAGTGAAAAGAAAAAGAAAAGACAATACAATGTACACATGTACAATAGGATGAGGAAGAACGTCATCTCATCCAATGCCCATCAATCTCCTGAGAAAGGCAAAGCATTCAGTAGTGAGGATTTTCATGAGTAGATCTGTAGGATTTTCGTCAGTGGAGATGTTGACAAGGTCAACATACATATCCTCCATGGCCCCACGTATGAAGTGATACCTCACCTCAATGTGTTTTGTCTTCACATGGAAGACCGGATTCTTGGCTAATTGAATAGCACTCATAGAATTCGAATGCAGCATAGGTATAGAATCAATCCCAAGGTCATGTACCAAACAGCCCAACCATATGGCCTCCTTACAAGCCTCAGTGGTGGCTGCAACATACTTGGCCTTAGTGGTAGAGAGAGCCATACGCTTCTAAACCTTGGACATCCAAGAGACACTAGTAGTAGAGAGAGCCATACACTTTTGAACCATGGATATCCAAGAGACAGCACCTCCAACATAGGTGAATATATAGCAAGAAGTGGACTTCCTACTATCTGCATGTCCTGCATAATTGGAGTTTGTGTACCCCACAACTCCTATATTTTGGTTGCCATAGCAGATACACATGTTTGCTATGCCTTTCGGTTATATTGTGATACCCTTCATGACCTCCCAATGTTTCTTTTCAAGTGTAGCCATATAGTGTGCCACAACACCAACTGTAAAGGAAATATCTAGACGAGTGGCTATCATGGCATACATCAAACTACCCATGGTTGATGCATAAGGGATCTCGGCCATCTTCATTTTTCAGCGAACAATCGGCCTATGAAACCTTCATATAAGAAGGTAATGGACAGCTAATAGGCTTCACGTTCTACATGCGAAAACACTCAAGGACTTTATGAATATACTCCCTCTATGAGAGGTAGAGTAGTCCCTAATGCCTTTCGCACTTAATGCACATACCAAGAATATGAGAGGCCTTTCATCCCAAATTTTTAATCTCAAAGCTCTTCTTCAGCTGAGATTTAAGAGCATCCAACTCATCATGATCTTTCCCTACTATCAACATATCATCCACATAAAGTACCAAAATAAGCAATGACCATCATAGGATGTCTTCGTGTAAAGACATAGATCCATTGCACTCCTGATGTAGCCTTGTGATTGCATAAAGGCATCAAACTTACGATACCACTCCCTAGATGCTTGCTTCAAGCCATAAAGACTTTTCTTCAACTTGCACACTATGTGCTCCTTGCCAAGTTCTACAAAATCCTTGGGCTGCTCCATGTATATCACATCATGCAAATCGCCCCATGTAAGAATGCAAACTTGACATCCATCTGATACATGTCCAAGTCAAGCTACGCGACTAAGGCCAAAACCAAGTGTAGAGTAGTCATCTTGACCATAGGAGAAAATACTTCATCAAAGTCAACTCCATGCTCTTGTTTAAAACCCTTAACAACAAGTCTTGCATTATAAGCCAGCTTGGGGTGTCCAGGGGTACTTTTCAGCTTGTACACCCATTTGCATGGCAATAGTTTCTTGCAGCAGGCAGGGAAACCAAATCCCAAGTCATATTCTTATGCAAGGAGTCTATCTCAGACTGCATAACCCTCTCCCATGAGTGACTGTCATTCCTGCGTATAGTCTCATCATAGGTGAGAGGCTCTCATGCGTCTGTAACCAAGACATAATGCATCGAGGGCTCAAATCTATTAGGTAGACATCTATTTCTAGTAGACCATCTCACGGCAGTCTCTACTGCCTATCCAATACCCTAGCCATGTGTACCAACTGCTATTGTAGGCTGTCCAACTGGCTATGTAGGAGCATGTGGCTCCTCCTGGAATATAACATTGTGTATCTCTACCACCTTCTTAGGCTGTCTATGCATCTTATCTTCATGGAAGACTACATCATGGCTGTGGATGACTTTCCGCGCCTGCAGATCCCAGAGGCGGTAACCCATCTCGCATACATCTCCATAGCCAAGGAAAATTCATTTGACTCTTAAGATCCAACTTATTCTGCTTGTCCTTGGGCACATAGCAGAATGCCTCACATCCAAAGACACGTAGATGCGCATAAGACAGAGGTTTCCTAGTCCATACCTCCTCTACAACTTGGAAATCCAAACCATTAGAAGGTGATCTATTTATGATATGCATAGTTGTACTGATTGCCTTAGCCCAAAAGCTCTATGGAAGGCCTACATGGCTAAGCATACTACGTATACGCTCATGGATGATTCTATTCATCCACTCAGTCAAACCATTCTGGGGTGGGGTATAGGGGGCAGTCAATTGATGCTTAATACCCCTCTCGTCACATAGCTACTCAAAGGCACATGACACATTCTCCCACATTGTCAGTCCTAAGGCATTATAGTCTGGCTCTCAACCAATGCAAGTCATCTCTAAAACACAACCAAGACATGTGACTTAATCTTAATGGGATAAGCCCAGACTTTATGCAAAAAATCATCAATAAACATCACAAAATACTTTGCACTACCCATAGAGTGACAGGGCATGGGCCCACAGACATCTGAATGTACTAATGCTTCCAAGGGCTTACTCATGCGTGTCCTACCAGACTTCTTATGTGTATCCCTAGTTTGTCTGTCATAAAGACAATGCTCACATGAATCAAAACATGCATAGTCAAGGGGCAATAAGTAATGAAAACCAAAAAGTATTTTCATTCCCTTCAAGGACATATGACCCAAACAGGCATGCCAAAGAGATACATGTGGGATGGAACCCATTGACAAAACATGGTCAACCGAGGACCCATCAACTACAAGAGGATAGAGGTTGCCAGTCTTGGCACCTCTAGCAAGCACAAGTCTGCCACGTGTGATCTTCCAGGCAGAATCCCAAAATGAAACATGAAACCCGGCATCATCAAGCTTCCTTGCAGATATAAGACTGCATATAAGTGCAGGTACATGATGTACAATAATAGAAAAGTACTGCTAGTAGAGAGCTATAGCCATACATCCCCAATGCCAACAATAACAAGTGATTTGTTATCACCCAAGCGAATTGAACTAGAGATAGTGCGGTAGGAATGGAACCACTCATGGCATGGTGTAACATGAAATGAAGTACCAAAATCCAAAAGCCAACACTGCATATACATAGAGTGAACCTTAGTCAATGGTGTAGCATCACAAGAACTAGCTGCAAGTATGTGCTCCCCATCAGAATCATCAATCTGCATGACATTGATTTCCTCTATTTTCACACTGGATTTTGCACGTACCATGCTACAATCAAAGGACTTTTCTTATACTTTCTCTTTCCCCTTCTCTTTGCGCTTCGTCTCATTGTGCAAATCATGACACTGTGGGCGTATGTGATCCTTCTTGCCACGATGATGACATATCACATTAGCATTTTTTCCACGAGACTTGTTGTGCGACTTACCAGGTGACTTAGACCTAGAGTTCTGTGAGTCTCTACCACAACCATTCCCACGGTCAGTCTTGCCATTGCCATATCTACCTCTAACAGTCAAAACACGAGACACACAAGAGACATCCAAGTTCTTATGATTGATCTCTTCCTGCAGAAGACCACTCTCTACATCATGCAAGCGCAAAATAGTAGCAGGAGCACATAAGGCAGTGTGCAAAATACATCCCATGACTCACTCAGAGTCCCAAGCAAAAACAATGGAGTAACCTCATCATTAAAGGTAATGCCTTGCGAAGTCAAGTTCTTAAGAATAGCATGGAACTAGCTCAAGTGAGCAAACATGGTCATATTCTCCTTCATGTGCAGGTCCATAAGTTGCTTCAACCAATACATCAGACTTGCTAGACTCTTCTTATCATAGAGAATTTTGATCTTATCCCAAAGCTGCCAAGCACTCTGTGCTTCCTCAACCACATTGTAATGCACCTATTTGGTGAGAGACAAAATGAGGGTGGACTTGTATAACACATCAAGCCCATCCCATTCGTCATCAGTCATAGTTTCAGGCTGCTTGCCATTCATCCTTAGTGGCTTTATTTGAGATTTCTACACCAATACCTACCAAACTTGGCTCTTCCAATAGGCATAGTTCGTACCATCAAGCTTAATGATGTTGAAGATAGCACTATCATTGGAAGAAGAACCCATAATGCAATCCAAAACTATATAGACAGTTCAAAATTTCTTGTTCTTTTTTGCTATAAATAGCTAAAATACCACCAAAACCAAGACAAAAATGACCACGAACTGATAGCTATTGATACTGCCCATCAAGTACTATCAAAAGTACATAAAATCAAGATGATTTAGCATAAATATTCCATGTTAGTCCATGCATAAATGCTTGCTGTAATAAATTACAGCCAGGTACAATGAGAGCAAAGTATAGGCAAAATGAATGCACCAAGTCAACTGTCAAAGAATAACCAGCATCAAGCGGGCATAAATTGAGTATTTTCAGGTCCAAATCATCACCATAAATGATGGCAAAGCATTAGCACAACATCCACCAAGCATAGGCATTAATGGCATAGCATACGATTATGAGATAGTGTATGTAGATGAGCTCCAGAACTGGTACACTTTTGTTGCAGACATGGAGAGACTTGTTGCTGTATATTATAGCCAATGTGTACTTAAATCAATGTCCCAAATCTCAAGAGAAGCATCAATATGTTGCTACCAACATTGCCAAGCATGAATAACTGCCAAATGAAGAGGGTGATGACCAAAAAACCAAGTTATGGTGTAGGTAGATGCAGTCCTTGTGCTTCAATATGGCTGATGGTGGGGGGCTTGGATAAGGTGATGAAGATGACCTACAATAGGCCAAAGTTGGCCTCAAAGAGCTCCATGTAAGACAAGAGGCATAGGAGCTCCAATGAGCATGAGATATGGTTGCCCCCTGTATTCCCTTTTCTCTCCAAGTGCTGAGCCAAATTTTTGCTCCTGACTGAGCTCACAAGAGCCCAAGAGTACCCTAGAACAAGTGGTAAAAGATGGGAGGGTGGGAGCTAAAAAATACATATCATGAAGGTCAAGCTATGGCTGCCATGAACTTGAGAATGGCTGTAGGTATTCATTTGAAAGCTAAAGCGATGCAAGTCGAGGTCGATGAGCTCCACGAGATCCAAGCTCAAGTAGTCATGAATCCATGCTCTAATACCATTTGAAAGGTGAGAAGGATCGAAGCTTGCTTGGAAGAGCCATGGCGGGAGAGCAAGAGCAAGAAAGAGAGAGAGAGAGACCAAATGGGAACTCCAACAATCACAATGTGTGACCGGGCCTTCTTTTATTCAAACAGTTGTTGAAAGAATAGAGAATTAAGTGATGGTGATGGGCACCCGCCACCTGCAATGTGCAGTGGCGAGTACTATTAGTGTAGTAATACACAGGTGGCTAGGCAATGCACCTTTACCCCCAACAATTGGTGAGCCAACACATTTGGAAAATACACACATATTGAAGTATGGTTCCAAAGAAGTTGCATTTATAATGAATGCATCCAACAACTTTGTATTGGATATATGTAGGGTTCAAATTGCTATGGTCAAGTTCTACAATATGTCTATGGAAGAATGTAGAGGCAAAATGTGTGAGTATAACACTTATGAATCGAGCATTGGATCCCAACATCGATGAAAACCATCTTTTATACTTTAGTGTACAATCAGATAATGAAATATGGTGGCTTGCAGCATTTGAAGTACCAAAGGAGAACCATGAAGTACTTAGGTTTGGGGACTATCAAGTTGAATGGGATCTTGTAGGTGATTTAAAAACATTGAAGTGTATGTTTGGTTTATCAAATGCAAAAAATGCAAAATTTTCATCCATATACTGCATGCAAACTAGGAAGAAAGGGAAAGATGGAAAGAAAGAATAGCTTGCCAAGGCTGGGGACAACAAGGTGCTCCAACATGCGATAAAAAAAACATGAGAAATGGAATGCTAGTTCTAGTGGATCCAAACTGGCGCCCTATTTTGGAAATACCACTAACAAGGGTTTATTTTTGCAAATTGCATTGTTTGGTGAGAATAATTGAGAAGCTAGTATATGAATATATATGTTTTGCATACAAGATGCACCTCGTGTCAAAAGCTGATACTACATGCAAGAAGGTAGAACAAGTCCTCTCTGAAGTTGGATTGCACAAGGGCCAAGTATAAATAAAAAAGGACAAGAAAAAATTGAGCAAGAGTGGAAATATCCCTTGTAAATCATGCTTTGGTGGAGCCAAGGCTAGGAAGTTTATAACTCCACCTCAAGATGAGAAAGGCAATATACTTGTAAAACAACCAGAGAAGTATGAAGCATGGAAAAAGTTGCACTTTGCTATTTTGGATTGGAGCGATGGGAGACAAGCGAGGATTGCAAAGGCACAAGTATGGATACATCTAGATAGATTAGCAGCTCTCTTACAAAAGTTGAGGTTTAGTGATGGTGATGCCAATACATTTAAAGAGACAGTTGCTAAATTTCATAAGTCCATGGTGGAGGCATGGACTACAAACAACTTAACACACTACATGGTCAGTATTGTCACCATTACAAAAAAATATCATAATTTTGAATTAGTTTGTGTTTCTAATCTCTGTTCTTATGTAGCATATACTTGAAGCACATGGTCCATACTTTGCAGATCAAGGAAGTTTGGCAGTATGGTCAACTTAAGGCATGGAATTGTCTCACTAGCAAGCTCATTGTGCTTTTCAAAAGGCAAATGATCATGGGGTGGCATTAATGATTCCAATTCTATGAGGCAATTATTACAATGGTGGTATAGGAGATTAGAGATACGATATGAGGAAAAAGAAAAAAATTCCAAAACCTCTCAAGCAGAATTTATAAGTAGGGCAATATATGAAGTGAGAAAAGCAAGATATGAAAGCATCATAGCTAGACAACGCCACGTAGAATGGTTGGCAACCCAAGAGAGAGATGGCAAGAAATGGAGACCTAGATAAAGATAATACTTTTTATGCATTTAGAGTCCATTAGAGAGCACAGATACTAAGGATATGACACATCAATACTCCTATATTTAACATGAGTTGCCTTGCAATGTTTAAAATTTTGAAGGTTTGTCACTATGTTTTTCAAAGTTGATTTCAAACAATGTTTTTTAATTATGAAAAGTTGATTTCAAAATCCTAAGACAAAGATAGGAAAATTCCAAGCCTTGGAAAATTCACTGGCCTAGAGAGAGAGGGGCATGAGGGGGTGGTAGGAGATAGAGAGAGGTAGGGATGGGGTGGAGAAATGAAATAGTAAGTTTAAAAGTTTCATATTTAAGTCAAGTCTCTCCTTTCATTTTTTCCCATTTCTCTTCACTCTACCCTCCACCTTTCTATCCATCATCATGGCACATTCCAAGCTTCCTATCAAGAAGGCGTCTACAAGAGCAAGAGCTCAACATTCTTCTGAATCTAGTGAGCGTACTATGAGTGACAAAGGTCCCTTGGTGGCTGACAACAGTGACCCTACTACGACTAATAATGGTGGCTCTACTGTGACCAACAATGGTTGAACAGCACCCTGCCACGGCACAAAGAGAAGCTCGAACCAGCCAAGAGAGGTTGCAAGTATGCTTGCTAGCCACAAAAACCTACAAGAAACCTTATTCTTCACCAAGAAACCATTGCTCCAAGAACACACAAGAAAGAGACACACAAGAAATTGAACAATGCTTCCATCCTTCTCTTCCTCTTCCTCACTCTCCATTAGATTTGGCAATGAAGCACAAGAGAAAGGAGCAAGAACAAGAAACATGAGAGTTGTGCCAAAATGGGAGAGGAAGAAATGAAGCATGAAAAGAGAGGATAAAGGAAGAGAGAGGTTGTAACCACCTCAACCTCCCACCTCCTCAAATCACCCAACAAGCCTCTTCTTTTTCCTTTCTTGATATTATAAAATTGAATTGCATACATCTTGGCTAAGGTCTAAAGACCCTTTATTTTTGGAATGTGACAAAAGTATTTGACCTTGCTTTTCCTTTCAACATTTTAAATTGTGAGCCTTGGGACTACACATTTTACATTGCTTCATATTTTATTTTTTTACAAGAGAGTACAAAAGCAAAATGTCAATTTGCAAAGGATGTTTCCATGTTGATCACATTTTGGTGCCTTTATTTGCACTGATTTCCCAGTCATCATTCCTCCCACGCTTAAGTGAAGCATCCTCATGAACAAATTTGAAGAAGAACTACTATCAGCATTTGAAAAATCTTCATCTTCATCTTTGTCTTCAATCTTCATTTCTTTTCTTCATCTTTGAATTGTCATTGGATAGGGAGGGAAAATAACACACAAAAAGAAAGACACAACTAGGTCGTAAAGCCTAGGATACAAACACACCAAATTAAACCACAAACAAAATCTGAAAAATAGGGCTCTTCAACAAATTTAACACAAGAGCAACATCACACTCAATATAGAATCAAAGATAACCACCAATGAAGCACAAATAGAAACATGTAAAAGATATAGAATCAAAGTACACCCTTACTAAGGATTTTATAATAGAGTTCTTTCACCCTATAAATGTGTTTTAGAAAAGGAAAGTAAAGTAAACCTTATTAAAACAAAAAAAAGTATTGTATGTTTTAGGGAAGGGTAATCTTGATGAGAGAACTGAATTGAGGGTAATTAAAAAAATTCATATGAACCACTATGAAGAAGGTATTTATCAAGAAGCTTACTCGTTCAGTTTTTTTTTCAATTAAAGGTTTTTCTTGGTTTGGTCGATGCCAAAGGATTTCATGTTTGTGGATAAGATCAGAGAGGCCATAACTATTGCGAGGAAGAAAATGAGCATGTGAAGGCCGATGAGACTGATCTGGCTAGTTAACATGAGAGAAAGAGAGGCAGTGGGGAAGTCGAAGTGGTGTGGATGTAGTTGAGTAGGAGTGAGATGATAAAAGACACACGTTGATCTTTGATGGCATGAGCATCCACCTCAACGAAGCAATTTTGGGTGCACTCCTAGTTGGAGATGATTGAAGATGAGTGGTAAAAGGCTATAGGAGCACTGTTATGGCATGGAGGAGAGAGGAAGCTGAGACGGTGGATAAGAAAAAATGAGTATGGAAATTGTGTTTCTGGTTGTTATCATATCAGAAGGGAAAGTTGAGAGGTTGATAGCTTCACGTTTGGTATGTGAGGTAGTTTTTCTTCTTGCTTCACAAATTATAGCAGTAGCTTGTGTATCACTGGTGGTAGGCCTACTACCAAATGGAGGCATTGAGGCTCGTGCAATTGTGCAAAGACGAATGGACAATTGGCTATTGTGATGGATATGACAATGATTTGCAACCATCTCCTTCTCCATCTTCTCATTGATAAATCCCTTCTCTTCTCAGTTTTAGAAAAACCCATCTCTCTTCTTCTTGAGGACACAACCAAGAATGAAGCTTTAAATGACCCAAATCTGACCCCGAACCCTTTGAATCTCTTGCTTATTTTACAGCCACCTCTTTCCCGGCCAGTGCACCAAATGAACAACACCCTACCCACAGCACAAAGAGAAGCTCGAACCGGCCAAGAGAGGTTGCAAGTATGCTTGTTGGCCACAAAAACCTGCAAGAAACCTTCTTCTTCACCAAGAAACCATTACTCCAAGAACATATAAGAAAGAGACACATAAGAAATTGAACAATGCTTCCATCCTCACTCTCTTCCTCTTCCTCACTCTCCATTAGATTTGGCAATAAAGCACAAGAGAAAGGAGCAAGGACAAGAAAGATGAGAGTTGTGCCAAAATGGGAGAGGAAGAAATGAAGTGTGAAAGGAGAAGATAAAAGAAGAGAGAGGATGTAACCACCTCAACCTTCCACCTCTTCAAATCACCCAAAAAGCCTCTTTCTTTTCCTTTCTTGATATTATAAAATTGAATTGCATACATCTTGGCTAAGGTCTAAAGACCCTTTATTTTTGGAATGGGACAAAAGTATTTGACCTTGCTTTTCCTTTCAACATTTTAAATTGTGAGCCTTGGGACTACACATTTTACATTGCTTCATATTTTATTTTATTACAAGAGAGTACAAAAGTAAAATGTCAATTTGCAAAGGATGTTTCCACGTTGAGCACATTTTGGTGCCTTTATTTGCATTGATTTCCTGATCATCAATGGTGGCCCTATGGTTCCCGGTCATCCATGGTGGCCCTAGTGTGGTCAATAATGATGGTTCGCCATTGTCTAGAAATGGTGGCCCACATGCTCTAGTTGCTCCACCTTCCACACATTGTGCATCATAAAAACTCATGGATATTAAAAAATTGGCCCAATCAGAGGCCTTTAGGGGACACATGTCCGAAGGCTCGCATCTAGGGCCATGAATCCCCAAATTCAGGGCCACATACGCCACCTCCGGATAGGTGTCTTAGAGGCTTCTGAGATGATGCCATTTTTTTTTTTGTAGTTGATGTGTCCTAGAGGAGTCCACATGTAAAATTTCACGTCAATCGGATCATTGGTCATATTTTTCCAAAGCCTGGATATATTAATTCAAGTTTTAGGGTTTTTAAAAAGTTTAGCTATAAGTTTAAAGTTTCACCTCATTTTATACATTTCACTTTTGAGTTTTCTCTCCTAGAAGACATGGCACACACCAAGCAAGCAGCCTGAAGACACCCCCCTAGAAATCCCATGCACAAGCCACTTCCCCCAGCTCCACCACCACACCAGCATCACAAGCATCGATGGAGGCCAGGCACATTGGCTCTTTGTGAGATTTGCCATTACCAAATGACCATGCACCTCTTGATACCAAAGGCTCCATTCTAGAAGCTAGTGCTGGAGATTATGAATGGCATACTGATTAAGAACAGCATGAGGTACTTCCCAGATGGATCACGCTTACAACAACCCGATCGTTGGACTGCCCAAGCCCTCCTTGCACTACAGGAAGCTACCAAAGCTTACCTGACATCGACTTGTTTGGAGACTTGATCTATGCAGTAGTGCACGCAAGGAGAGTCACCGTCACCGATAGGGATTTGTGGATAGTGAGGTTCTTCCGGTGATGGAAGGATAGTCCTTGCGGAGATCAACAATGATAGGGGTGTACTACTAAAACATATACAAAATGTAGCTTCCAAATAGATTTTGTAAAACCCTGTTGTAATGGATCCCATGTAAAATTTTATGAATATGAATACAATTTTTTTGGCACATCTTATTTTTGTTTATTCATTTGTTACTTGTTTTATTTATGTATTTGAGTTATTGTTACATGCGTTCGAATAAATAAATGTTGTGCACAACAAACTCGATAAAGCACTACGTATTAAATTTAGGGTACGAATCATGGTGCATATAAATCCGATAAATAAACATAACATTCAAGTAAAAAACAATAATAAATGACACGTATGACAAACTACATTGTACACAAATCCAACAAACATCGGTTTTCATTACTTCAAGAGAAGATTACAAAGTGCATTACATTGTGATGAGATATCATTTGGCAATAAGTACATCTACTCTCTCCTAGGCTTCTTCGAGCTACACTTCCCATGGTCACAGCTATTCTTGATCATAGGTAGCAACACATTTAGCCCTAGTAGTTCTTGCCTAATGACATTGGGGTCTTGAACAGCAACAACCATGCCACATGCCACCATGGAAAAAAGTGGCCCAGACCTAGTTCTAGAGAATAAGTAGAGGAGCTTCAAACATAGAAGCAACACTACTTTCTCCAGAGTGGTCTTGAAGGGCCCAGCCTTCGTTAGTGCCCTCAACTTCAAGTAGCTCTCAACAAAAGCCGGAGAGCATGTCTTACGAAATATAATAATGTCACTCACAAGCTGGTCAATATATTCCTTCAATGCCAAGTCTTGCACCCTTTCTTGGCTGCCAGATTGACCACCTTGTCTAGATGAAAATTTATCTATATAGACAATGTCCTGCATCACACAAGTTCAGTGTCAGACTCACTGTGTTAGACTCACTATGCATGGAGTGTGCTAAAGATATATACATCAGATTCATGTGCAAATTTACTAGTAGGGCCTCTAGGGCATCGAGACCGTTAGGGTAAATTTTTACTAGGATCGAGCCCCTAGAGCAGCCCTGGACAGAGGCTTGCATCTGGGGGTGAGAATATGCTACTGTAATGGAGCATCCATGTCTGGTCCTACAACTGGGCCACCCTACAACTGGGAAGGTATTGTGTAATCAAGTCGAAGATCAAAAAAGCTTTCTTACACAACCGCTCGAACTCCTCATCTAAGATCTCATACTCTGGTGCCGCATCATTAATCTACTCTTGGATACTCACAATGGCAGAGATGTAATCGACACTCGTGCCATCATATTGAGCCACCTCATCAGCATGTGCTAGAGCATCTTGTATATCAAAATCCATAAAATCATCAGGTGTATCACACACCATGATACTGTATAGTTCTTCTTCTCTTAGCTCCAAAATTTCTAATACATTCTATATGATTAGATATTCCAGCCCCTTGATGATGATAGCATGGAGAGAAGTGAGGGGTGGCTCATCACTTGTCGGCATCTCATCAGGGCAGGGAGGTGGGTGCACAATGGCTAAGCTCTATAATGCCTCTACAATTGGATCGAATTCAATCTTCTCAGCCTCCCTCTCGAAATACTCTAGCTATGGTCGAGAGGATGCATCGATGTCTTCATTAATCACTGTCCTCTTGCACCTCAGTGCATAAAACATATATGGCAAATGCTGCATCGCGCTCGATGAGATCCATCGTGGCGTGGTTCTCCTGGGATGAGGTGAGAACTTCTCTAGTGTAGAGATGTTACCCCACATGCATGAGGTCTCAATTTATCACCTTTGCATGGCTCAATCCAGCACATAAACTATAAAAGAAATCCATCGGGACCCATCTGAGAGCAGCAGGTAAGAGGGTTTGCTACATCACAAAATGATGCCATTATACTAAAGCTAGGGTCTACAGCAAAAAGTGAGCTTTCTAGACTCAAGGTCATGCAAAAGATAGTGTATATCTGGTAACCTATGTGTGCATTGTCAAGATTGTGGGAGAGAAGGAAGGAGTCTCACTTGTAGCTTTCTTGCTTGCACAATGGGGGAATACACACAAGGGTGGAGGCTGAAAATAGTTTTCCTCTTCTTAGTTGTGTAAGCCAAAAAGAACTCAAGTACAAAGAAATAGAAGAACCCTATATATGGGTCTCAAACCAAACTCAAGTAACTAAGGTGGCATACTAACTGAGCCACGAACTAGAGTAGATAAGGATAGCTATCATGTAGCTATTATTCATGGGCGGTGTACCAACCACGTCTGCAACTGACAAGTCGGTGACATAAATACACAACGGTCACCCTGGCATATCACGAGTGGAGCTCGATATCTCAACACTCCCCCTCGAGCTCAATCCCAATTCCTGCACACCAAGCAGGTCTTTGAACTTGCGCAGCTTCTCTGCGCCCAATGCCTTCGTGAATATGTCAGCTACCTGATCCTTTATGCTGACATAAACTAGATCAATAAGACCTAGTAAAACCCTCTCTCGCACATAGTGATAATGCACCTCAATGTGCTTTGTTCTAGCATGATAGACTGGGTTATTTGCCAAGTGTATACTACTCATGTTGTCACAATAAATGACAACTGGCCCATCTGTAGACTAATGCATATCATAAAGTAGCTTATGCAACCAAGCTACCTCACATGCAGCCATTGCTGCACCCCTGTACTCAGCCTCTGTGCTCGACAAGGCAACTGTAGGCTGTTTCTTGCTGCTCCAAGTGACTGTAGCACTCCCAAAAGAGAACGCATATCCACTGGTAGATCATCTATCAGAAATACTACTAGCCCAATCAGCATCAGTGTATCCATGCAACTGTATCTGAACCCCAGTCTCATAAAATAGTCCATACTGCAATGTGGACTTCACATACCTGAGTATGCGTCTAGCCGCATCCAAATGTGGTTTCCTTGGAGCCTACATAAACTGACTTACCAATCCAACATCATAGCTCAAATCTGGCCCGGTAATAGTCATATAAATCAAACTTCCTACTATGCGTCTGTACATAGTAGGGTCTTCTAGAAGCCCACCTGCATCTGTGCTCAGCTTCACATTCTGCTCCAAAGGAACTGAAATAGGCTTACAGCCTGTCATCCCATATTTGGACAACATGTCCAATCCATACTGCCTCTACAAGAGCTGTATCCCACTTGGTGATCTAATCACCTCAATGCCCAAGAAATAACGCAGCTCTCCCAAATCCTTCATCTCAAACTTCTGCTTCAATAGCATTTTCACATGAAGGATATCTTTATCACTATCACCTGTCATAATCAAATCATCAACATAAATGACAAGTAGCATAATACCTTTCTCTGTTTTTCTCACATAAAGTGAGAAATCTGCCTTGGAAATCTGAAAGCCAATAGTGACAAGATACTGTCCTATCTTGTCAGACCATGCTCTAGGTGCTTGCTTCAAGCCATACAAGGCTTTCTTCAACCTGCAAAACAAACTCAGGATGAACATCATGCACATAACCTGGTGGCTGCTCCATATAGACCTCTTCTTGCAAATCACCATGCAAGAAGGCATTCTTTACATCCATCTGATGTAAAGACCATCCCTTTGATGCAGCCATAGCAATGACTGCTCTTACGGTTGCCATCCTTGCAACCGGACTGAATGTTTCTTCATAGTCAATGCCATATGTTTGTGCATACCCCTTGACTACTAATCTTGCCTTGTATCTGTTCACAGAACCATCTGCATTGTGCTTCACCTTATAAACCCACTTACAGCCAATTGCATTTTTACCTTTAGGCAAAGGTACCAATTCCCATGTAGCATTTGCTTCCAAGGCATCCATTTCTTCATCCATGGCTTTCTCCCATTTTTCTTTTCCCATGGCTTGCTCAAAAGAAGTGGGTTCTGGTTCCTGTATCACTTTGACCATATATGCATAGTGAATGGCTATAAATCCATCATATTTCAGCCTGTCCACAGGATACCTAGCTCTTGTAGACCTGCGCAAAGTAGGTTCACTCCCAGGTGCTCTCAAAACATCCCTGGTCTTCCTTACTCTAGGTGTAACAATAGAAGGAATACCCAACTCATCATCAATGCTCTGTTCTGAGCCACTGGATTCACCATCCATATAAGAGTGACCTACATTCACATCAAACATGGGCTGATCAACCTTCTCTTTTCCTTTTCGTGATACCTGCATACCATTATCTGCATTGCTTTGAGAAGATTCTCCTGATCTCAATATGCCTGTCCATGGCGAAGAATGTGAACCACTGCTAGAGGACGCTCCAGGTCCACTAATATTTTGTGACTGCTGCTGTGAATTCTGTACAGCATTACCATTTTGTGCATCTACATCATCAATCACATTCACTGGTTTATACCAGCTACTCCTCTCATCAAAAACAACATCTCTGCTCACTATAAACTTACGAGTAGAAGGGTTATAGCATCTATACCCTTTTTGCTGCAGAGAGTAACCAATAAAGATGCACTTCTCAGCTTTTGGATCCAACTTTGATCTCAACTCATCTGGCACATGTGCATAGGCAATGCAACCAAAAATTTTCAAATGAGAAATATCTGGTTTCCTACCAGTATACCTGTCCTCTGGAGTCATCCCATGTATTGCTGTAGTGGGAGTCCTGTTCATTATGTAGACTGCTGTAGCAACTGCTTCAGCACAATAAAAATCTGGCAGGTCTTTTTCATTGAGCATGGCACGAGATACCTCTCCAATATGCCTGTTTTTCCTTTCTGCAATTCCATTTTGTTGTGGGGTATGACTGCATGAATATTGCTGCTTTATGCCATGCTCCTGCAGGAACCTTGCAAACTCATTTGAGAGGTACTCTCCCCCTCCATCTGACCTTAGGCATTTTATTTGCAGACCTGTTTCTTTTTCAGCCATAGCTTTAAGAGTTTTGAAATGCCCAAAAACTTCACTTTTCTTTTTCATAAAATACACCCAAACTTTTCTGCTATAGTCATCAATAAAAGTGACAAAATAATGACAGCCTCCAAGAGATGCAGCTTTAGTAGTCTACACATCAAAGTTGATTAATTCCAATGGCTTCTCACTCTCTTGAACATGTCTAGGAAATGGTTTCCTTGCATGTTTTCCAAACTGACAATCTTCACATACCTTATGCATTTCTGCAACCTTGAATTTGGGCAATCCTGCAACAATATTTTGGGCCTGCATTGATTTAAGTCGTTGTACATTAACATGACTAATGCGTTTATGCCAGATATCAATATCTGCAACTACACCGGTCCCATGTGCAAACATTGCTGCACTCAATTCAGACATGTCTGCATCGAATGTAAACATTCTGCCCTTCTTCTTTCCTTTTGCTATCAAGCGACCTTTATTTTTCATATCCTCAACAAAGCATCCATGAGGATTAAATCTGACCTGCAAGTCCTGTTCAACCATTTGACCAACAGAAACCAGATTCTTGGTGATATTTGGGACATGAAATACATCGGACAGGTATTTCTTTTTCCCATCCTGCATAGACAAAGGAATTTTTCCAATCTGCACAATAGGATGTGCAGTATCAACACCAGTCTCCACAAATCCTAGTTTTTCCATTTTCCTTGCATCCTCCATCCATTCTGCATGACCTGTTATGTGGTTTGATGCACCTAAGTCAACATACCATACATCATTGCTTTCTTCTGCACTTGTCACAAATTTGTTCATGTGCTGCACCATAAACAAGTGCTCATTTCTGTCATCACCCTGTCTACTAGAAGATGCATAATTCCCTTGTTGGAGTTTTCCATTCATGATGTCATTCTGCTTTTTATAGCAGTCTTTAGCCATATGACCCATTTTACCACAGTAGTAGCATTCAACATTACTGTTTGCATTTTGGCCTCTTTGCCATCCACCACGACCTCTTTGGCTCCCCCTGCCTCTAGAGTTACCACGTTCTCCTCCATAGGACTGGTTTTCTTGAGTTTGCTGCATATTCTGATTTCTACCATGGCCTCCATATCGGCCTCCTCTACCTCTGCCTCTACCTCTTCCAGCATTTGAGTAGAAGACAGCTTCTTTTGAAGTTCCTCCTGAAGAAGATGCACCACCATTTCTCTGCTCCTCAGAAATTAGAAGAGCAATCAACTCCTCAAAATCAAGAAATCTTTCACGGACGGAAATGGATATTCGGAACTGTGCATAATCCTTTCCTAGACCATTCAAGGTCACTGAGACTAAATCATCATCTTCCACTGGCGACCCAATGGAAGCAAGTGCATCTGCAATCTTCTTCACCTTCATGTGGTAGTCATTGATGCTCATACTTTCTCTTTGCACATTGTGCAACTCTTGCTTGAGGTGCATTTTCCTGGCTTGCGTATTTGTGCTATACATTTTTGACAAAGTATCCCATGCCTCCTTTGGCGTACTTGCATCTTGAATATGCACAATCATAGAGTCTGAAATGCTGATAGATAGCCAGTACATAACTTTCCTGGCTCTCTCATGCCATGCTTGAAATGCCTGCATTTGCTGTTGATTGGGAACATCAAGAAGAACTGGTTCTTCTTCATTTCCTGCAACAAATTCCCAATATCCTTTTCCCATAAGGAAATTCGTCATTCTAAACTTCCATGCTTGGAAGTTGTTCTTGTCAAGCTTTTCAGTGACAATCTGTGAGAGAGAGTCAGACGCCATTATAGAACACTGCAAAAAATTCTATCACTGCAAAGAACACAACTTCAGCCTCACAAAGGCAAATCTGCAAAACTGACGAAAGTGGTATTTGACCACACAGTCACTTCCTAGTGACGATTTTGCATCAACAGGAAATAGGGCTGATTCTGTAACTCCCAATGTCTCTGCGCACAAGCATACGATGCAATTTCTACAGTAACTTTTCACCGACCTGTAGAACAGTGGCTGCGCAGCATAAAACTGGGCCTTTTCCTGAGTGCGTGCAGAAAACTTCCGCCTCCAAAACAGGCCCCGAAATGGCCTCAAATAAAAAAAACAAGGTCGCCGTGGGCTAAAGCCCTCACCCGCAGCATATACTGTCCTCTTGCTTTATCGCGAAGGGCGTCTCAACCTGAGACAATGCACTCCTGCACTTTCCGGCTGTGCTACCTACAGAGATCTGCTCCCAAAACAGAAAATGAAAGCAACACTGCTCCTCTTACCAGAACACCGCGAGCTTGGCTTGCTTTCTTGAGCTCCTTACCACGAACAAGGCTCTGATACCATGTCAAGATTGTGGGAGAGAAGGAAGGAGTCTCACTTGTAGCTTTCTTACTTGCACAATGGGGGAATACACACAGAGGTGGAGGCTGAAAACAGTTTTCCTCTTCTTAGTTGTGTAAGCCAAAAAGAACTCAAGTACAAAGAAATAGAAGAACCCTATATATGGGTCTCAAACCAAACTCAACTAACTAAGGTGGCATACTAACTGAGCCACGAACTAGAGTAGATAAGGATAGCTATCATGTAGCTATTATTCATGGGCGGTGTACCAACCGCGTCTGCAACTGACAAGTCGGTGACATAAATACACAACGGTCACCCTGGTGTATCACGAGTGGAGCTCGATATCTCAACATGCATAGCTTATGGAGCTAATCCATGTGGCGAAGGCAGGAGTGGTAGCCATGGCATTCAAAGAGAGAAGGAAGGAGAGCATAAGTGTAGGGAAGTAGAGAATGAAAGTGAAAATGAGTTTGGAATTATAGCTTTTATATATTTAGGGTTTTAAATAAAGGTTCTTTTTTAACCCTAAAGTTTCAAATTAAAACTCTTACCTTAGTTTCTTTATTTCAATACTTTAAAGTCATCGTTAAAATTACTCATGTCTACAAGCACTTTGTTCTACATTATTATATCCTCGAATATACTTGGATTACTAAGTATTAAGAAAAGAAATCTAAAAGACCTTCAAAATCCCTTGGATCAAATTTAATATTTAAATTTAAGAAATGAGTAGAAGAGATGAGCTACAATATATCATTATGCAAAGATAATATTGCATAGATTATAGAACTCCAAGCTTGTAATTTAATTATTATTTTAATTAGCATGATTGGCTAATTATAGTATGTATTATCGCACACTTAGATCACAGTAAACTAAGATGATCTAAATTGAATTGAAAGTACTCACAAGTTTAAAAAAATGTATATTCGTTCTTTATTTAAAAAATTTACAAAGAATTCCACTATCTCAAGGATATGTGGAGAAGCATATTGTTTACATGTCATGGATTGCTCAGTACTACAAATCCTGACTTTTCTATTATCTAACTTGAAATAGAAGTTGCAAAGAGGCCCATTGGACATTAATTGGATTTCTTGTCTCAGAAAAGAAATGGACCAATGGATCTCTACGTTGACACAAAAGGATTATGACCATTCCACAAGATAACCACATTTATGAGAGCTATATGTGTCTCATCTCGGGTATCTTGATCCAAGTTGATCCACTCCTCTCACAAAAGTTGCCATCTTCTATATCGAAAGAGAATGCATAGAGTTTGTCTAGTGATAAAATACATGTAATGAAATAAAAAATAATGGTAAGTAAATGCGACTAACACAACAATTCATCTAAGCAAGACCTATGTCAATTAAATCAAGGCATGCAAAGTAGTAAAAAAGATTTACCTAAATGTGAGATTAGATTGGTTGGCCCTACACTCAATCGTCTCATCAAAATGTGTTCTTTTGACTTGCCAAGACTCACCCAATAGCTGACTCATCTATTCCTCAGATGGACACTTGCATTGATAAGTAATCTTGGTTTTCTTTAGAACATCACATGAACTAAACAAATGTGCAAACAATGAGAATGGAATAAACCAATTAAGATGCACATCTTTGGAGGTAGTGGGTTTCATAGAACTATTGATGTGAGATTTTGTCTTGGACTTACATGCTCTTGATAACTCCAAGCTACCAATAAACCATTCACCACTAGATAGTGGCAACAATGGGACATGCTACAATCTCTGGCTTTCTACTACATACAATGAATTATAAAACAAGATATTTTGACTTGCAGAGCTATTATCATAGATCAAAGAACCTATGTCTTCATGCCAAACATGTATATTGCCGCTCAAGTATTCCACATTCTACCATTCATGCAAAGTTAATGGGGATATAGAGTTGTCAGTAAAACAAGATTGAATTAGAACACTACAAACATTTTTAAAATCAACTTTGATGAAAAAAATAAACAATGATAAAATTTAAAAACTTACTATTTTTTTAATAATTTGCAAGAATGTAGTTCTCCTCATGTATAGATATTTTTTTGTGCATATAAACATGTTGGATCAATACTTCTGTTATTGTACTTGTTCCATTAAACACTTTTCAGAACTCTAAAATTCTACCTTTCCAATGTTTGTTGGGGTTTGCAACATCCTTGTGCCTGATCTTGAAACTCCCTCGAGTACTTGGGTGCATCAAAATCCAATCCAACTTATAGTACTTATCACAAATCCAATTACCACCACTATCTTTCCTATTGAAGACCTCCACTACAAGTATGTTACTGATATTTTTCCTCCTTGAAGACATCTATGATAACCAAATAGAAACATTACCTATCAGCATGTAAATAATTTGCAAATGTTCTCTCCAAATGAAATGAAATGAAATTTAAATGGAGAAATTTAAAAAAAGCATTGTACATGTAATTCTTTTCACAAAGAAGCCCAAAGATGTTGAACAAGGAGTTGACTTATAACAAGACCATTGTTCCTCCACTAACAAATTCCTAGAGTACAAAAAAAAAAAAAAAAAAACTCGGGTCAAACCATACATATAGCTTACATAGGCTTTGCCCAAATGAGTTGAAACTTAACCATGGAGCAACTGAAAAAAATGACAATATACATGTGGTTCTCTTTGCAAAGAAGCCCAAAGATATTGAAGAAATTGAGTTTTTAAAAAAGCATTATTTTCCACCCTCAGAGACTCTTGGACTAAAAAAAAAAGGATACATTTTGGCAAACGAGATAAAATTTAACTATGGAGCCATAAAAAAACAAGACAACATATCTATAACTTTGTTTACAAAGAAACCGTAAGATGTTGAAGAAGAAGTTGAGTGTTCAAAAGATCATTGTTCTTTACTGTAAGAGACTCCTAGAGTACCCAAAAAAAAAATTTACATGTTAGAGAATGCAAATAACTTGCATAGGTTTTGTCCAAATGATATAAAACTTTACCATAGAGAATCCATGGAAGAGAACAATATACCTATAAAGTTTTGTGAATAAAATCTTAGGGATTTGGTAGAACAAGCTCTGCTCTCATAAAACATGTGAAACTCACTATGTGTTCGTGTAGAGGAAATGAAATTTCACAAGGTTATACATGCAAGAATGAGGATGTAAGATTTCGTCATGAAAGAAGAAGCGAGAAAAAAGATATGATAAACTCACCTAAGAAAGAGGGGGAAATTGAAAAGGGGAGAAATGAAAAATCAAACATAAAAAAATAGAAATGAAAATTTGAGTCACAAACTTTCAAGAAGTGTCAACATTGTATTCTCCACATTTCCCCTTATTTTATTGTTGAGGAAAGATTTGAGCCAAGATATGGCTAGAAGATTCATGTTACATGAATCTAGAATCCCAGCTCTCTAATTGGTTAGGCCTATATTTGTTTATTCACTCCTTAAGGGGAGGGGAAAAAGAGTCCATATTTCTCCTAATGTATATATGAGTAGACCAACACATGAGATCATCACTAAGATTGAGAGTGGAGTTTTGAGCCCAGGATGTGCCTAAAATTTGCCAAAAAATCCAGAATTTAGGGAAAAAACATTTAACATCGAAGGCAGCGGCTCCAACTAGGACGATTTTAAGCACCAAGTGAAAGACGGCTTTTAAAAGGCGCTCGAGCGACACTTGTGGATTTTTTATAATTTTTTTGACCACCGTGCGAGATGTTAGGAGTTGCCAGTCAATGCGGGATGTCAAGCCGGACGCCCAGGATTTTTCAGAGCTCAATTCGGATCCCGGACGAGGAAGAGGCCAACAAACAGTCAAGATGCGAAAAGGTGGACAAGTTTGAGGCCAAAATTGGGTGTGCCTTTTGGAGGCTTTGAACACCCCCCCCCCCCCCCCCCCCCCCCCCCCAAAATTTTCATGCAAATTGTGGAGAGAGAAGGAGAGACATGGCGTGAACTGAACGACACATTTTTCACCTCCATCCATGGATCTTGGATTTCCAGGCTGTGAAGAAACTATGCAATGGATGATACCCCTGATCTTCTCTCCCTTTGCTGGTCCTATCGCCGCCCTTTGCCATGGAATAATGGCCTGAATGAAGAGAACCAGATCTAGTATTTCTCTCTCCTCCCTCTCTCTCTTCTCTATGGGTTGTTCATGTGTTCTCTCTTGAAGAAGGAATCCAGGTGGAAGAATGAAGAAAATGATGATGAAAATTGATGAAGATGCTGAAGAATGAAGTGCAGCATTGGATTGAGAGCAATGGAGACTCCGTTTTCTGATTATGCAATCATTTAAGGCATCTTGAGTTACGTAAAAACACGGTATGAGCATTTTTATGAAGGAAAATGAAGGATTTTTTATCATTTATGATGATAGTTATGTTATTGGATGAAAATTTATTTGTGGATTGTTTGCATTATGAATAATTGTTGTATATTAGAAGATTCTGAGTTTGCAATGATTTACATGCTTTATTTAATTTCCGTAAGCCCGAAAAGTAGGTTTTAAGTGGTAAAATGCTAGTTTTTTCGTTTCGGGTGAGGAAAAAGTGTTCCCATGGGGGGAATATGGAAGATAAATTGAATGATAGTGTGTTGAAGTGAGTGGAATAAGAAAAACTAGAAAATAGTATATTTTATTACCAAATAAATCAAGAAAATGGAAAAAATAAGGGGAAAAGCAGAAATACGTCTTGGAAAAATATGAGAATTGTTTGTGAATGTGTGGTAGTGGCAAAGCATGAGGTTTAGCCTCATTTTGCCCTATCTCTTTTGTTAAAGTTTGTGATTTATTGCTTTTCCTACATCAAAATACATCAAAATGAACCCTACACCTGTGCAACGAAAGCAATACCTAAACATAGGGGGTTGGGAGGTTTGGATGGTGTGATTTGCGTGCTGATTGTCGATGATTTTTTTATGCATTTCATGTCATAGAATTCGTGTGTTTTAATTAAGAGGATAGTAGCACAAGAATGGTCTTGGTGCTATCCTTTCATCGCTGTAAGGCATTAGAGAATAAGCATTAAAAGCCTGATTGTGTATAAACACGTTGTTGATTTGAAAATGATGTTTGAGCACTTTAAGATCATTCACTTTGCATGTGCATGATGATCATGGTATCGAAATATAAACCCTAGATGCATAGCACCTGTTTTCAATGACAATGACCCACGTTGAGATGGAAAGGCATCCTAAGATGTAGGATAGACGTTGGTTCTTGTGGGATTATTTAGTAAGGAGACATGGTATATCTCCTGGATTCGAAATGAAGAGTGGAGTTTGTTTGTGTGTTTTATATGTTGAGTAGTGCATTAAGGGGCTAATCCGTGCGATGTAGGAGAGCTGCAGTGGGGCCGTGGTGATTCTACCGAGAGGTTGCCTCCGATGTATGTGATTATCATGGTATTTATTGCCAATGTGTAAGGGTTCTCCCTCTGTGGAGTTTATAGAAAGGGAAACGTTGGACTACAAAACTATAAAACTATAAACGCATAGATTAGGCTTTAGGAAAGTTAGTCCTTTAGCATTAGATAGATGCTCCTGGTCCCCGAGGCCGTGAGGGTATGTTTATCTGTTATGAGCATGAGGTCCGGCTAGTGCCATAGCCAGTGCCGGCCAATTTTAGGTCCCATCAGTGGGGCGTCTACCGGGAGCTACCAACAAGTGGTGGTTCTCGAATCTAGGGTTTTTAGGGACCAAAAATTTGGTTTATATCCTCTGACAAGGACCGTCAAGCCGAAATACAAAAGCCAGAACATGCTGAGAGGGCTAGACAACGGTTAGAGATCATAAGTCGCTATTCTCCTCAAAGGAGTAGCCCGATACGCATAAGAGGCAGTGGTCTTAGTAACCCAACTGCTGCATATAGTCCTTTAGGTGTCGGAGGAAGCACAAGTTCTTTCTCTCTCCCACCAAGTCAACCCACTTCAAGTGGGGGTGTGATTCCATTAGTTCAAACTCCTATTGTCAATCCGATTGTCGTCATGGCACAACCCATTGCAATTCTTGCAAGGACACCAGATTTGCCAGCTCTAGGAGTTCCTTTGCCCATTTTTAATGGGCTAGCCAAAGAAGATGTAGAGTTTCACATTTGTGAATTCCAAAGATTAATGTTTAATTACCGCATCCAAGATGAGGAACATCTTATGATGTTCTTTAACATGATATTAAAAGAAAGGGCTGCAATATGGTATCATAGCATAGAAACTGGAACCATAACCACAATCGACCAATTCTATGCAGCTTTCCAAGGAGAATATGCCCCTAAAAGAGGTGGCAAATATTGGTTGTGTGTTTTGAATGTAACACGCCAAGACCCCCATGAGAATGTGAAAGCCTATGCCAAGAAGCTTAAGGAAGTGTTTCGTAAGTTACAAACTTACATTCCCATTCCGCCCCGGCTGCCCAATTGCAATACTTCTTGCATGGATTGGACTTTAATATTCAAGTACAATTGAGCAGTATGGCTTTGGCTAATATAGACACCGCCATTGCGCGGGAAGAAGGAGTAGAAGCACGATTACAAACGGCCTACTCCTCTCAAATAAATCTTAATGTGGGTTTAGTACCTGGAGGCAATCTACCATTGATGAATGGAAGTCAAGGGATGCCTATGAATAACCCTAATGGGAGGGGAAGCATGGTTCAAAATGTACCTTTGCTGCCAGCTCCTCCCAATGTGACTATGCCTATGGAAAATCAGTTGGCTCCACCAAATGTTGGAGGCCAAGTTTCGAACCCTAATGTTGTTCCTGTGAGTCAACAACCAATGCCCAATCAAATTGTTAGGCCAATGGAACGACGGATAGATGATCAAGGCTATGAGTCGAGTGCATCTAATGTCCTTGGCGAAGTTAAGGATATGATGAAGCACTACATTGACATGATTTCTGAAAAATATCAGCAAATAGTTATTGACGTCAATTTCCTAAAGAAGCAGCAGAATCTGATAGGGAGTCGACGCTCTGAAGAGGGTGGTTCCTCAAGATTCAGCTGTAAGTGGTGTGGCAGATAACATTTCCCTAGAAACTGTCCAAATGTTAAATGTGATATTTGTGGGAAGTCGGGCCACTTAGCCACTACTTGTTGGAGTAAGATTAGTTCCCTCCAACAAGGGAGTAAACAGCTAGGTCCAGTTAATCATAGAGCGCAAGGTAGTAACCTCCAGCAAAGTGATGGACCAAGACAAATATTGCAAAGGGGAAAGACCACTATAGAAGAGTTGCCACAAGGTAATGGAGTCAGCCTTATCGAGGCTGTACGCATCAATGACGCTGAAACATCTAACCTACGAGCTATAACAAGAGGCCAAAAGGCTAAAGAGGTTGATAAAGATAATGCAAAACCGGTCGAGGGAAACCCTAAGCAAGGGGATAAGGGGACACAAGTCCTAAATCCTGGCATGGAAGGTGGACCTCTAAGGCCTATTGACAAAAAAGCCGATCCTAAGAAGGATGAGGAAGTGCCAAGAAAGAAGGCAAGAACTAAAAAAGAAGCACCAAAGCCGGTCCGGAGACCAAAAGAGAGGATGGTGTGGTGAGAAAAGAGAGCTTTGGCTACGTATCATGATTTTGATTTGGCAAGTTCTCTTTGCGAAGTTAAACCAGATGTAAACCTCTTACAGTTGATTAAATTATCTCCAGGAGTACGCAAGGAATTCAAGAAGATCCTGCGTATTGGGTATATTGTAGAACCTTTGGGCATAGCATGAGTAGGGGAATATTGGTTTGATCATGCTGAAAAGAATTGCCCTAGGGTTCCAGCATATGTAGATGGAATATTAGTGGAGCATGCAATCGTAGACACTGGGTCCTCCATCAATATTATGAGTTCAAAGTTGATGGAGAGGTTGGGTCTAGGCATCCAAAAAGATAGCTCCACCCTTCTTATAATGGCTGACAATAGTCTAAGACAACTAGAAGGTTGTGTTACTAAAGTCCATGTTACAGTTGCAAGTGTAGAATGCTTCTTGGACTTTAGGGTGATAAGATTTGTAGGACATCATAGCTATTGCATCTTGCTAGGTAGGCCTTGGATCTTACGAACAGTTTGTCAAGTCGATATACCCGCCGGTCGAGTGGTTCTAGGTAGAGGTGCTAATCGAGTAATAGTCGATGCTTACCCTAAGTCTCCTCAGAGTGAGAGAGCTCCTTTATCCTCTACTGAATTAGAGACACCAGATGATCCATCTGGTAGTGAGACATCGTCCAGTGATGAATCTAAAGAGGGGTCCACTACAGAGGATATTTATCAGATAACCCTAAATGAGTCGATAGAGCCGCAAGATAGGATAAGAGATGCAAATGTGATTGAGTTAGACCTTGGCACGCTGAATGATTCGCGGCCAATTAAATTAGGTTCCATGCTCAGTTCAGCAGAAAGGGAGGACTATGTGTCCTTGATCTAAGAATTCCGTGACATCTTTGCTTGGAGCTGAGAGGCATTCCTCCCAGCCTGGCTGTTCATACTATTCATGTAAAAGAAGGCAGTCGTCCTATGCATCAGAAAGTAAGGCATATGCCTTTTGAATTGAGGGACGGGATGTTTGAGGAGTTACAGAATTTACGGAAAGCTGGTTTAATCTTCCCTATACATCACACAGAATGGTGTTCACTAGTTGTCATCAAAAAGAAGAAAAACAACCAGATCCGACTATGTGTAGATTTTAGAGAGCTGAATAAGCAGACGGTTAAGGATTACTACCCGTTGCCTTATGGGCTATTGCTCTTAACCCACGAAAGTGTGTTTTTGGAGTGCCTTATGGGCTATTGCTAGGCCATGTGGTCAGTTCAGTAGGAATAGCAACTGACCCTGAAAAGATCAAGGTTATAGTTGCTATGAGTCCACCATGCACTCCAAAAGAGGTACATAGCTTTCTGTCATCGATAGGGTACTATCGGAGGTTTATAAATGCCTTGGCAGAAAGGACATTGCCATTAACGAACTTATTATCCTTTAGCTGTCTATTTGAATGGAGCGACCCTTTTAAGGTAGCTTTCGAGGATGTGAAGCAGGAGCTAGTAAAAGCACCTAAAAGAGGTGAGGTATTTTACATATTTTCAGCAGAGCCACCATGCATAGTATCAGGCTATTTAGCCCAAATCTAGGAGGAAAAGTGGTATCATCCGATAGCTTTTGCTAGTCAAAAACTGGGCATATCAGAAATTAACTACATCTACATGGAGAAGTTGTGTTTGGCGATGGTCTTTGTGACTAAAAAATTCAGACACTACATCCTCTATGAGAAGGTAGTTTTCTATACGAAGGCAGAAGGGCTTAGATTGCTTATGAACAAGCTGCAACTGCCTGATTGTTTGGCAAAGTGGTTAATCACTTTGCTGGAGTTTGATTATGAGATTAAGAGTAAGCCACAGAGGTTGCAAGGTATTGTGGAATGCCTTGTGGATTTCGGGGAGCCAAAAGAGACTTTGGCTGAAGGAAGTGATATTAAAGAAATGTTTAAAATTGATATAGCTTCTATCCCATCTTGGTATGCTGCCATCACGCATTATCTATCAACGGGAGAGACTGGAGCTGGTTTATCAAAATTTGAAAAGAGGAAAATCAGACAACAGGCTTTGAAGTTTTCCTTGATCGTAGGAACACTATATTGGCAGGGTGTTGATGATATCTACCGCCGATGTGTGATGCCTGACGAGGTTCCTTTCATCTTGGAAGAGTGCCATGACTCTGCGTGTGGAGGGCACTTCGCTGGACAGTTGACGACACAGAAAGCTTTAAGAGCTGGATATTGGTGGCCATCCATCTTCCAAGATTCCTTTGAGTATGTTAAGAGATGTGATACATGTCAAAGACATGACAACAAAGAGAATAGGAAATGCCCACTTACACCTATCATGGCTATCCTTCCATTTGAGAAGTGGGGCATTATTTTTGTGGGTCCTATCACCCCGTCGTCTACTACCTAGAAGAGGTACATTATAGTAGCAACTGATTATTTTACAAAATGGTCAGAAGCACAGGCGACGAGGCAGGACAATGCAAAAGGGAATGCAAATTTTCTTTTAGAGCAGATTATCTGCCATTTCGGTCCACCAAAGGAATTAGTGTCGGACCGTGGAACCCACTTTTTGAATAAAGTGATCAAAAGACTGACTGAAGCTTGGCAAATCAAGCACAATAAAACAACCCCTTATAATCCGCAAGAAAATGGACAAGTCAAAAGTACTAATAAGCAGCTTGTGGGTATCTTGTCTAAAATAGTCTCTGAGAAGAAACAAGACTGGGACAGGAAGTTGTATGTGGCTGTATGGGCGTACAATACAACGTTCAAGCGAGCTACCGGCCATACTCCACTTAAATTAGTCTATGGGGAAGAGTGTGTGTTACCCCTCGAAATCCAGTGTGTGTTACCCCTGGAAATCGAGTTGCCAACCATACGGTTTGCAATTAACCACTCTTTGGGAGACGGGGATTCACTCTTTGAACGTTTCACGACCATAGCCCATCTGGATGAACTGAACTTGCAGAGCTTATTACACGAGAAGGTAGCTAAACGTCGGATGAAGCAGTTGCACGACCTTAAAGCAAAGAGGTATACCTTTAAAAAAGGGCAATTAGTTCTGTACTACGATGCGCATAGGGACCTGTTTCTAGGGACGCTAGAACCTAGATGGGATGGCCCCTACAGGATTGTCAGGATAGGAAAAAATAGCTCTACGGCTCTACTAGCTGATCTACAGGGAGTAGAATTTAAAAATAAGGTTAATCTTAATAAGATCAAATCTTATTATTTCTAAGTATGCTAACTCGGAGAAATGCATTGCAGTCCATGCTAGGACTGATTTGAGACTTGCAAAAGGGCTTAAAGCTGGTTGATGGGGCAGTTAATTCCTTATTTGGAGCACCCATATCTGGAGTAGAGATACCATCAAGGAAAAATTATCTGGTGGAGCAAAGGATACAAAGTGATTGAGCAAGAAGATGGAATCTTTGTGTGGGAGATCAAAGTCTTCTGCCATCACTGCTTATGACTGTTGACAAGTATCCCTGTTGAGTTTAATGAAGAAGGTGGGATGGAGCCGTCAGTTCACCCTCTAAACATGCTAAATTTTGACTATCATAATTACGAATAGAGGAGTTCATGATGGCAGGCTGTGTAAACCCATTGTGGACGTACACATTATATTTCGATGGAGCGTCCAAGGGCCCTAATAAAAAAGGGAGTATCGGAGTAGTAATCCGAGATCCCCGACGTAGAGTTATGATGAAGTTAGCTGCTTATCTCGAGGTAGGATTCACTAACAACATGGCGGAGTATAAAGCCTTGATTATGGGACTACATATTGCCAAGAAAGGTGGTATTCGGTGGTTTTTAGTAAAAGGGGATTCCCAGTTGATCTTGAATTAGCTAGATGGGACATACACAGTGCAGAATCCCATTCTTTGTATGTATCATCGAACTGCTATGACCCTACTTGAGGAGTTTGAGAGAGTGTCTCTTTAGCCGATTCCACGTTACTAGAATCAGTTTGTGTATTCACTAGCAAACATTGCTTATGAAGAAGATCTTTTCTTCAACTGTGGTCCTAGTTTGAATATTGATATCAATAATGAGACAGGGCCCGATCGCTTGTGGGGAATATTATCAAAGCATGCAATATATGGCAGGCGATGGTTGATATGGGTGATCCAAAGAGTAGACAAGACCAATCTGCCGTTGTTATCTTGGACCCATAGGTTGATTAGACAACATGTTATGCGTACGCCTCTTGCTGTATATACAGGAGGGATGGGTCATAACCTTATGCATTTAGTTTAAGGTTGCGAGCCCTATTTTTCCTTCTTGGAATGGAGCATATTATTGTATATCTATACTATTTCTGGGAAGGATGTGTAGGTGCTATTTTGTTTGCTCTCGTTAGGCCAAGAGGGCCAGTTTTGCAAGATTTTGAATGGTTTGATTCGTTAGGCCAAGAGGGCCAGTCATCTGTTTAGTACGGGTGCGGTTAAGGGTTTCTTGTTTTAGTTCTGTGTTAGACAGGTTCAAAGAAGAGCTTGGAAGGAGCCTTTGTTGGGCGGGAGCTTCTCGTGGCCCTATCCAGGTGATATCGCTCCTTTATGAGTACCGTGTTTTTCTGTTATATGTGTCTGTGTACCTGTAGGGGATTTTCTTTTCTTATTGGGGACCAGCATGACCAAGGCATGAAGTCCCAGGTTTAGGTTACGTATGTCTGAGGGAGGTCTGAGTAGTCATTGCCTCCTGTAAAGACATTGCTAAGCATCGAAAGACCCGTTTCAGAAGGCAGTTCTAGTGACCCTGTTCCGCTAGCCTTCTAGGTAGCCGTTCTAGGAGTTCTTGTTAGTTGTGAGGCAGTTAGAGAAGCCTGCCAGAGGAAAAAATGATTATAGAGAGGAAGAAACCCTGAATATCTTAAAGAAAATAAATATATACAAAGGTGTGTAAAAAGGGGTTTTAACCCCCTATAAAAATAGAAAAGGAAAGAAAAGCAAATTTATAAGCAGTTGATCATCGCCTTGTGAAGGCCTGGTAGGTTCCTGGGGATGAGTTAGACCCGAGGCCGATGCCTTGTCTTCCTGGGGGTGGCGTCTTGCTAGAAAAGAAGAAAGTAAGGAAGGTTGGAGAGAAAATAAAAGTGAGCATCAGAAAAGGATTAAGTGTCGCCTTGCGAGGGCTTGGTAGGTTCTTGGCTACCAAGACAGGACCTGAGGCCGATGCCATGTTCTCCTTGGGTCACTATGCTCAGCTCCCTCCTTTTTACACGCCCGAGTATGGAAGAATAAAAACCTCAAAGAAGAAATGTGCTAAAAGGAAATACTTCTCGATCAGGCTATAGGAGTCCTCGCCTAGTAGGAGCTCCTGGTTGTGTTGTCCTTTATTAGGTAGATAGTTCGGACCACCACTTCGGGTGACTTCTTTGATAGTTCTTTTTAGTTTGACTGTGTTGGAGCAATTGGTTAGTGACTAGCTTCGGACCTTCTATCAGATTATGCTAGGCCTACTCCTTGTGGATTTCATGCCTTGGTTTTGTGGATTTGTGCCTTGATTAGCCTTGGTTAGTGACTAGCTAGGACGATTTTAAGCACCAAGTGAAAGACGACTTTTAAAAGGCGCTCGAGCGACACTTGTGGATTATTGATAATTTTTTCAACTGCCGTGCGGGATGTCAGGAGTTGCCAGTCAATGCGGGATGTCAAGCCGAATGCCCAGGATTTTTTCAGAGCTCAATTCGGATGCCGAACGGGAAGAGGCCAACAAACGGTCAAGATGCGAAAAGGTGGACAAGTTTGAGGCCAAAATTGGGTGTGCCTTTTGGAGGCTTTGACCCCCCCCCCCCCCCCCCCCCAATGTTTTCATACAAATTGTGGAGAGAGAAGGAGAGACATGGCGTGAATTGAACGACGCATTTTTCGCCTCCATCCATGGATCTTGGATTTCCAGGCTGTGAAGAACCTATGCAATGGATGATACCCCTGATCTTCTCTCCTTTGCTGGTCCTATCGCTGCCCTTCGCTCATGGAACGATGGCCTGAATGAAGAGAACCAGATCTAGTCTTTCTCTCTCCTTCCTCTCTCTCTTCTCTATGGGTTGCTCATGTGTTCTCTCTTGAAGAAGGAATTCAGGTGGAAGAATGAAGAAAGTGATGATAAAGATTGATGAAGATGTTGAAGAATGAAGTACATCATTGGATTGAGAGCAATGGAGGCTCTGTTTTCTGATTATGCAATCATTCAAGGCATCTCGGGTTACGTAAAAACACGGTATGAGCATTTTTATGAAGGAAAATGAAGGATTTTTTATAATTTATGATGATAATTATGTTCTTATTGGATGAAATTTATTTGTGGGCTGTTTGCATTATGAATAATTGTTGTATATCAGAAATTTCTGAGTTTGCAATGATTTACATGCTTTATTTAATTTTCGTAAGCCCGAAAAGCGAGTTTTAAGTGGTAAAATGCCAGTTTTTCCGTTTCGGGTGGGGAAAAAGTGTTCCCATGGGGGGAATATAGAAGATAAATTGAATGATAGTGTGATAAAGTGAATGGAACAAGAAAAACCAGAAAATAGTATATTTTATTGCCAAATAAATCAAGAAAATGAAAAAAATAAGGGGAAAAACAGAAATACATCTTGGAAAAATAAGGAAAAATATGAGAATTGTTTGTGAATGTGTGGTAGTGGCAAAGCATGAGGTTTAGCCTCAATTTTCCCTATCTCGTTTGTTAAAGTTTGTGATTTACTACTTTTCCTACATCAAAATACATCAAAATGAACCTCTACACCTATGCAACGAAAGTAATACCTAAACGTAGGGGGTTGGGAGGTTTGGATGGTGTGATTTGCATGCTGATTGTTGCTGATTTTGTTATGCATGTCATAGAATTCGTGTGTTTTAATTAAGAGGATAGTAGCACGAGAATGGTCTTGGTGCTATCCTTTCATCGCTGCAACGCGTTAGAGAATAAGCATTAAAAGCCTGATTGTGCACAAGCACGTTGCTGATTTGAAAATGATGTTTGAGCACTTTGCATGTGCATGATGATCATGGTATCGGAATATAAAACCTGGATGCATAGCACCTGTTTTCAATGACAATGACCCACGTTGAGGTGGAAAGGCATCCTAAGCTGTAGGATAGACGTTGGTTCTTGTGGGATTATTGAGTAAGGAAACATGGTATATCTCCTAGATTCGAAATGAAGAGTGGAGTTTGTTCGTTTGTTTTATATGTTGAGCAGCGCATCAAGGGGCTAATCCGTGCGATGTAGGAGAGCTGCAATGGGGCCACGGTGATTCTACCAAGAGATTTCCTCCCATGTATGTGATTATCATGGTATTTATTGCCAATGTGTAAGGGTTCTCCCTCTGTGGAGTTTATAGAAAGGGAAACATTGGACTACAAAACTATAAAACTATAAACACATAGATTAGGCTTTAGGACAGTTAGTCCTTTAGCATTAGATAGATGCTCCTGGTCCGCGAGGCCGTGAGGGTGTGTTTGTCTGTTATGAGCATGAGGTCTGGCTAGTGCCATAGCTAGTGTCGGCCCATTTCAGGTCTCATCAAAGATAGAAGAGAAAAGAAGGCTAGGGAATGACCTATTGCAATAGGTTGTGAGTGAAAATAGACAAGATGAGAGAGAGGTGAAGAACCCAAGGGCAAACACACAAAAGCAATGGAGACTTGAGAACATAGAGAAATACGGCTGAAATCTTCTTCTTCTTCTTCTTCCACACAAAATAACTAAGTCTATAACATGATAAAATATTAATATGAAAGTACCACAACGTATGTACATATGATCATTAAGTGTGAACCTACTAAGAAAAGAAGAGGTGGCACAATGAATGTGCCACAACCAAGGATGGACTATGCGAGTGTAGTCTAGCTATAGAATCACTTGCATATTCTCATATCGGTCACCTATCATATCAATGAATAATATATTGCCATATCACCAAGATGCATAATGGATGCTAGCTCATGTAGAGCTCGATATCTCAACATGAGATTCATGTAAGCACAATGAATTGATAGGCAAAGAAAAGAGGCCGAACTTAACCAAATGCAACATATTATAGCATTTATAGGGTGCATAGGACTAGGGGTTAATGCTAATATAGAAAGAGCGTTCAAAGTAGACCTCACTATGACTAAACTCCTAACCAAGGAACTACTAGATAATTTAGTCAATGAGTAGAGTAGCGCTGTAATAGTTGCCTCAATCCTAGCCACATTAAGAATTGTACCCAGTATCAAAAGGCCAGACTAAAATCCCCATAGTCACAAAACAAGTTGAGAAATTACATGGCAGAACAAATGAGCTGTATAGTTTCATGGAACAATTCGAGCACATTTGTGAGACCAACAAGCTCCAAGACCCTGGTTAACATGCATAGGCTTTTGAATTGTGCCTAGGGGAAAAGGATTGAACTTGGTTCACTAGCCTACACAATGCTAAGCGTAGCAACCTCGACACATTGAAGGACATTTTCATCAATAGATTTTTAGAAGCATGATACACAGATAACTTGATTGTCAAACTAATGAATGTTTGTCAAAAGGACAAAAAAGAGATATGTGCTTATATCACCCATGTCATCAAGAGCCTCTATAGGAGAGTACTGATGAGACTGTGTTCAAATGACAAGGCAATCTCCACTGTGTTTATCAATTGAATACAAAATAAGGAGCTCTATAAATCCCTAGCAATCAACTCAAGTCTACAAAGGGACATACTAGCAAGGTTCTTTGAAGAAGCAATACACGTGGATGACTTCTTGAAGGAAAGAAGCTCAAAGTTCAGTCAACCAGTAAGTACCACTTCTAGCTATGGTTAGGGAACCACTATTTGCAATGAATGATCTATCCTTGACACTTAGGGTAAAGGGAAGAGTATTGATCAATCACAAGAAATAGCAAACCTAAAATTGGCCAAGATCCAAGAGGCAATCCGAAGACCTATGCAACCTCATGTGCAATGCATCCATTGTAGGGGAGACCACCTTCCAGTAGAATGCCTTGACCCTAGGTTGTGCACTTGCATAAATTGTGGTAGGTATGGACATGAAGCAATACATTTCTGCTTGCCAAGGAGGCTACCATATCAATAGCCCCACCCATTGCCATTTCATCCTAGAAACATGAAATTTAATTTTGGGATCCTTGTAGCACCCAATGAGCAAAGACCGATAGCCTTTGGATTGATATTAATCTGATATGAATACCTAAAACATGTGGACCCTTCATAATGCATTTGCTGAGTGACACCCTAGTGCACTTTATGGAAGAACCAGTGGATGAGGAGACATACGTGAACCCTTATGTCATATATAGCAAAGAGGGTAATCTGATCTTGATGGATTATACACCATTGTTGGTTATGGCTTTGAGCAGGGAACGTAGTAGAGATCTAAAAGGAAGCCAAGGTGAAGAGCCACTCACTTGTTAGAATCCAAGATATCCACTATGTCATGAGAAAGAGCAAAATAATAAGGATGATTCAAGTTTGAGATGTCTGAATGTGATATCACACACTTATATGCTCACTTCCCTAGGCAAAAACCTTCCACCGCTAGCTTGAAAATTGTGCCCTCTATGCTAATAGGACTCTTCATCATTTAAACATCAGACAATGATGCCACCCCAATTCTCTTAAACACCTCCATGACATGAAATCAAGCCAAGCAAGTGGCCTTTTATTACTTGAACCTAGCGACTTGGAGACAACGTTCATAAGAAAGAAAAACCGAAAAAATAGGAAGAAGAAAGTTGAAGCCAAACTTACAATCAAAACAAATAGTGCCAAAACACTCACCAAAGGGAAGCATGTTACTTATGTAGAAGCAAAAACACTCGCTCAAAAAATGAGAGAGAAAGGAAGTGCACAAGTTGGAGAGTATCTAAATCCTGAACAACAACTAGAGATTATGGATAAGGTTAGGGACTGAGTAAGAAAAGAACAAGCACACCTAAAGGATGTAGAATCAATCCTTGAGGACAAGATTAGTGAACTCTCAAGTGTGAGTCTATGTGGTTTTCCTACACACATGGGGATAAAGGATAATATGACACCACATATGCCATCATAAGGGTAAATTGAGATAGCCATGAAAAGGTATCCTACTCACGATCGATGATAGCAACTCTTTGAGGAGTTTGAACTACCTCTAGGGCAATCGCTTAAGAAAAGCCTAGCACTATGGGAAGCCTTGACAAGATGGATTAAAGGACCTAATCAACTAGAGACAGCCACCTTGCCAAGCTAGGATGTAGACACACACATACCAAGCCTAACTCTAAAACTAGTGTCAAGGACCCTATAAGTGAATGCCTTTGGGGAAGGAACAAAAATGCACATAGTCCTACCCATGATCATGCTAGGCAATGTGAGATAAAAGGAAATAATTGATATAGGAGTAGGGGTTAGTGCTCTAAGTCACATGGTCTTGTAGGCATGGGGTAACCCACTAGTAGAAACATTATGATTTAACATCACGTTAGCTAATGGGATGCAATTTAGACCATTAGGAGTGTTGAAGAATTTGTTGCTTAAGATCACAAGGATGCAATTCTATGTGAACTTCATAGTAATGAAAGGGATAGACTATGATATTCCATTGGGATGTCCATGGATGCGCAATGCCCGAGTGATTAAGTAATAGGGCAATGGATTGATGCTCTTTGGCAACTGCTCAAACACAATTTTGGACACCTAGAAGACTTCACTCATTGACTTGGATGCTATCTTAGCACTGCTTGGAGGGGACGCAAAGATTATGCCCAGTTATGAACCTCTCACAAATTACCTCCCTTGCCCTGACAACAATCAAGACTGGATGCATATTCTAGCTATGATTTATTTACCCTTCTCAAACAATGAAGATGAGTATAATCATGTTACAATAAAATTAAGTAGCTAAGTACAAAGGAGCCTCCAATGTTGTAGGGGATCGACTATTAGTCCCAATTTGCATGATGTAGGGGATCAACTACTATCAATGTTGTAGGGAATCAATCCTAATTTGCATGAAGTTTAGAAATACTAAACTAGGAGATCGCATGACCTATCATATGCCTAAAAATAAATTGGAGTTAATGAATCCTAGAATATCTCAAAGAAAGGTGGCAAGGTAATCCCACTATAAATCTCAAACTTGAGGACCTTTTGGAAGCCAACTGTGGAATAGGAAGAAGATACATGACTCGAATTTGTTGTAAAATTGGGGTGTCCTTGTGAGAATAATGAAAGCATTAATGAAGAAGTAACCATTGATGATGAATTATCTAATGTAGAAGATACAAAGATAACCTTTAGAGATTGTGAATCAAGGGATGAGACCTCACACCTAGACCTTGAAACAATTGACTACGACATTGATGGAGCAGATTATTACCAATTCTAAACCCATGGAACCCCAAGTATTTCTTGTCGATGGAATAGTCAAAATAAATTGCAATTGTACTTGGTTGGAATATCTAAGAGTACTAGGCTATGAGTGAGTAGGGCTCAACCACCACGGTGATTTATGACACTATACAAAGTGGGAACCACTTTAGAGCAACACCTGGAGAAACACTCTCATCTAGCAAAGGTTATGAATTTAACTTTGAGTCAAAAATCAACTATGATAGTGATCCAAACATCCCATTTCTTCTCAAAACTTGATGCCCTAAAGGGGATCTTTTGGTCCACCTATGGCATAAATAGTTAATGGAAGAAAGGAGAAACAATGGGAAAAACTTTGATACTGAGAAGCAAAACAAACCATACGATCTTCTAAGGTGTTTTACCAAATTCAAAAAGGGAGATAGAATATTGGTGTTGTTGGGAGCTAAATGGTAGGGCAAGCTAGTGAATCGATAGAAGGCCTGACAAAACAAGCATGTATTCATTAGAAATGAACTCAATGAGGAGGAAGAGGTACGCTAATCATTCTATTGAAAGAGTTTAGGGGCATATTTTCTTGGTCACTAGAAGAGTTGAGAGGGATTGAGCTATCATCATTACACACAATATTCTTGTGGTACCAAATGCATACCAGTCAAACAACCATACATTATGAATCTCAAGCATACACATGGTATCAAAATAGAAATTGATAAACTATTGAATGCTGGATTCATTTGCAAAATAGAGCACATTGACTGTCACCAATCATGATAATACTGAAGAAAAATGAAAAAATTCAAGTGTGTATGAAACATAAGAAAGTAAACATAGCAACAAAGAGAGACAACTATTCGTTCCCATACTTTGAGCACATGCTAGAGAGAGTCATAGAAAATAAATTTGATAGCTTCCTTGACACATTCTCAAACTATAACTAGGTGCAAGTCCATCTGAATGACATGCATAAAATGGCATTCACCCCATTGAATGGGGTGTATTTGTGTGTATAGTGATGCCATTTGGACTGACAAATGCTCTTGCCACTTTTCAATAGCTAATGTGCATGATATTCAAAGATATGCTTTGCAAATGGTTGGAAGTGTTCATAGATGATCTCTGCATCCATACCAACTCAGTTGAACATCTCAAAAAACTTTGAGTGGTCTTCGAACATTGTAGGTAGTACTTGAATCCCTTAAAGTATCAGTTCTCGGCAAAACATGCATGCATCTTAGGGCATGTGGTTTCAAAGAATGGCGTTCCTATTGACTTTTCCAAATTTTGGGTCATTGTTGATCTACCACCAACAAAAAATTACAATGGAGTTCAATGCTTCATCGGCCACACATGATATTGTTGGATGATTTGTGTTGTGTGAAAATGCATGGATCTAGGACATGGCTATGGAGGTTGAAAGGGGATGAGTGAGGACATAGACATTAAGATTGACTATCACACAAGTGAATTAGGTTCCAAGATTGAGACTGTGACTCATAAACACAAAATTTTGTGTTGATAATGATACAAATACTTTACTAGAAGGACAAAAGTTCTATGACATTGCATAAAAAAGGAGACCAAGTACAATGCTTTATGAGATAGACTAGGCTGCACTTTCTACCACTGTGCATATGGGATTCTACATCCTAAGCCCGCACTACTACATACAAAGAGGCTAAGCTAGGTGTGACTGCCAATATCTCAACACCCCTCCTCAATCACAACTAGAAAAGTACAAAGTGTGTAGAGGCTTTAGTGAGCAACCACTTGCAAAGTGTGGGCACACCACAAACATGGTAAACACTAGAGGCTGTCACAGAAAAAGCTAAGTGTGGGTACCAAAGACATGGTGGACATCCAAAGGCTATAATAGGGGCCTCACAAAGTATACAGAGATTGTAGTACAAGGTTATATGAGGAGTTTACAAGCTTATGTCAAAAGTATTAGGGCTAGGCAATACAAGGCTAAAAAAGCCTATCAGAATAGGAGTAGAAGGACTGATTATGAGGCTTGTCCTTCTCTCGGTGGTCTTCTTCTTCTTTAACAATAGCCAGATAGGCCTTTTGAGACCTCTTCTTGGCATGATAGAATTTCTCTATGTGCATGATCCTTTTGCAGAAGTCACATACCAACTGATCTTTCTTGCCCTTGTACCTATTACCGACACATAACATTTGTTCATCTTTAGAGGTGCTTTGTTCTTCTTTGGATTTTATCTTCTTTCTTCTTCTAGCAAGGAGGCCTTAATGTCAACCAGTTTTGGACTAGGCATGTTGATTAATGTACTTGACACATTATTATAGTTAGGAGAGGTGGGCTTTTTAACAACACACCAATACAAATATATTCATCCATCTTGAGATTTGTCCCTGCAAGCTAGGTTAGGAGACTTTCCATGTAGTTCAGATGAGATGCCATGAATGTGTTAGGTTTCATATCAAGTCGAAAGAATTGAATTATTAAACCATACATTGAGGATTTGGAATATAGGCCTCAAATGTTAGTATCTTGATCCTTTGTGTCGACATAAACCAAGTCAATACCACCTATCAGAACCTATTCCCAAATGAAATGGTAATGGATCTCTATGTGTTTAGTTTATGCATGATACCTCATGTGCTACAATTGTAGCACCTCTTTACTCTATCTCTACACTAGATGTTTCTTACTACTCCAAGCAACAAATTCACTACTGTCGAGGAAAAACATAAAACCATTTTGGTACATCTCTTTTCTAAAATACTACTAGCCCAATCTACATCTATGGAACCATGCAAGTCGAATGGTACATTTGCACCATAGAATAAGGTATAGTCCAATGTGGCTTGACATAGCACAATATGCACCATACTGCATCCAAATATGGCTTTCGTGGAAGCTGCATAAACTAACTCTCCAAAAAAATTGTGTATTTTAGGTCTAGCCTAATGATCATCAAATAGATAAAACCATCCACAATCTTCTAATACATTGTGACATCCTCAATTAAGTTACTCTCATATATACTAAGCTTAGCATTAACATCCAAATATATTGACAAATAGCCAATACGTGAATTTACTCTGTGTCTACTTCTAATCTTTCCACACATAGGAACCTTAGGTGTTATTGCCATGTCTTCTTCAATGTAATTTCATACACCTTTACCCCTTCAAGAAAATTTTCATCTTGTACTTCTATGCAAGATAATTGTTCTTATCAAGCTTCTCGCTAACAATCTAGTTGAAGTTGTCATACATTATGACAAAATAGAAAATCTTACAAAAAACTACAATCTATAACTAAATTGATATAAGGTGCAACATAACTAAACACATAGCCTTTTTTTCTAACTACACAGCAATAACCACAGTCATGGTTTTGTCCTACACTTGAGGACCCAGTTCATGTACAAAGGCAGGTGTTGTGGGTGTGACTTAGGGAGACATGTAGGTGAGTGGGATCCCCCTAGGTGTGTCTTGCCATTGATGTGCCCTAAGTATGTGAAGTGGGAGAAGGGGCTAGGGTGGTCCCTAGTAGCTGCAGTGTTTGTGTCACTTGTAGAGTACATATGGGTTGATTTCCTTGTTGTGTTTCTTTTCTTTTTACTTCTTTCTTTCTTGTCCTTTTCCTTTTTCTCTTCTTTTCTTTTTTCTCTTTTTTTAAAAAAATTAATAGAGGAGCACACTAAGAAGAATCACGCTAATGAGTAGGGGCTAGGTTTCGTGGCAACTTGAGAGCTTTATTGAGGAATGCCCTGCTCTACAGATACCCCTTTTATTTGGTTCTTACATTGAGTGGAGTAGACGACCAAAATGGGTGGTTACGCCTAGTGAATCTACTATCACTCATATATTCTAAGAGGTTCATATAAAATATTGGCAAGAAGAGTGGCTCTCATCATGAGAGGCACACCATTGCACAACTATCTATCCCAGTATTGAGATTAAAAAAGAGAGGTGATAACTATTCTTCTTCTACAGTAGGTTTTGGTTTTAGTAAATTAGCGATAGGTGAAGGTAGTTACATGTGGTGATGAAAGCAAGGTCGGGGCATGAGGAGAAGTCCTTGAGAAAACTTGTTATAAATGGGTGAAGTCCTCTTTCAGTGAAAATCAAGATTTCTTTAGGGATTGAGGCATTTACGTTGTAGATCAAAGGGAATTTGTATCTATCATACACCTCCATTTGAAATCAACTCCAAACCTTCTTGGGTAGGCCATGTAGATAGGATCATCCCATTCATGGGGTAGGGCACTGCAGAAGGAAATACAAGCCTCTAAACTAGAGTCCTAGATGTTCCTACAGCACTTAGGCTATGCCTCATATCCCTCCACCCTTCGGGGTACCTCCACCACCTTATCTTCCCAATAGTCTGCAAGTTCTTGCTACCACCTTGTGAGGTGCCTCCTCTGTTCCTCTAGTCATCTCCTTTCTTGTTGAAAGCTTGATGATGTCCTCCACCACCCTAGGAAATAATAATCTATCCAATCTATGAGTAAATGTGAAGGAGAACTCTAAGGGGTGGCCATGGTTTTCCCATTGCTCTGCAATTTTGTGGCCCAAATAATAGGATTGCATTTCTCACTTTGAGGAATGGCCACTTGTGAAACTTGTGGTGACTTGTCTTGAAAATTCATGCGGGTGTGTTTCACCTACTCTCGATGCTTATGTCTCATCTCCACCATCCATTCAAATGGCCCTCCTTCCTTCCCTTGCTCTTTTGGCTATATACTTGTGGCTACAAAGGGGGGCTTGGTTCCTACACTTGTTCTTCCTCTTGATGGTTTGGTTCAAAGTTAGGCCCTTATTCCTGGCTCAGCTTAGTGGCTCCTATTGAGGTGGTTGCATTTGTTTTTTTGGCCCCCTAAGTCCTAGCAAGATGAGTTCCTATGTGGCTAAACTAGTTGAGATTAGGTGAGTATGTTGCTCCTCTACTCCCAAGCTGGTGCTAGGCTTGGGAGCCTTGGCATAGATTCCATGTTGCAGTGTCCTCCTTGTTATTTCTAGTTTTCTTCTTAGTTTCTCCAATGTCTCTTCTCCTCTCGACTGCATGACATTCAATACTATGCTTAGGACTGCACATTATTGCTCCAACATTCATGTCTTGACAGTCATAGCTTTGCTTTTTGCCACAAGGCATTCACTTTTGGAATGGGCCAACTTGTAGGGTAAGTTTTTTATTCTATATTCCTTCTTGGCTACCCATTCCTCTACTTTTTCTTTCATTTTCTCTAGCTCTTAATTTTGATACCATGCTAGGGTGGCAATAACCTACTCTCTTGCTCCCGCCACAGTGTGTATGCATTTGTTCTTGCTCTTGGTTTTTATGTTCCACCTGGTCTTTCATTATGGCTTATTCATGGAGAGTTGATTGTAGCTGTTGTGCTACTCCATCAAATTCTTCATGATCTTCTAATCTCTTTGGTTTCTTACCACTTGTAGATTTGTCCTTGCCTCTTCTCTTTGCCTCTTCAACTCATTTATTTCTAGCTCTATACATCTATTTTCTTGGGAGCTAAAGGCACACATATTTTCTAGGGAGATGCAGTTATCTCTTTCCTCATCATACAACTCCTTTAGACTCTCTTCTCCCTCCCTTGTCTTTAAGGCCCCTTTCATTTCGATTGCTTTCATGTTTATGATGGTCATCACTCTTGCTTGCTCCACCTTGCAAATGAAATCTTTTCTTCTTTGATCTTTGCAAGCGTGGCCTTTTTCTTTTTTGTTGCCTTGTTGAGTTGGTTTTGCAGCTCCTTTACTGATTTGTGCCTTATATTCATTTTTGCGCATGGCCAAAGGCAGCAAAGTGCTTGACACTTCTAAGAGAGGTACCTTTGGTCCTTGGCATGATTTTGTGTCAGCTCCTCTACTAGCCTCTTTGTTCCTACAAAAGAGGGGCTCCTTCATTGTGTGTAGATGCAATTTCCTGTACTTTGCTAACTATATACTGCACCCAATCCATGATGTTGCTTTGTTGACTGCCCCTTCCATAGTTCTTTATGTTGGGGTGATTTTTGGTATGGCCGCTATGACTGGTGGGATTGGGTGTAGAAGGGCTTTACCCTTGCCTTTTTCCACCAGTCTTGGTTTGCTTCCTTTGCCTACTGTGCTTGTGCTTGGCACATCCTCTCTTGCTGAGCTCATCATTGCCAATTCTTGACATCAAGAGGGCTACTCCACAAATCTATGAATGTCTAGGGAAATATCCTTCTCCTCTTGTTGCCTTAGTCATTCTTCCTCCTCTTCTTACCTCTTATTGTGCTCTTCTTCTAATCTCTTCAATTCTTCCTCCACCCTTTTTGTAGTTCCTTGTTTTCCTCAGGAGTGGATTGAGTTATTTTTATGGGGATTTTGAGGGTGATCTTTTTCCTCCCCCCTTGGCTCAACAACTCTTAGCCTTGCTACTCTCTAACCATCCTCTCACTCGAGGCTGCCTATGTGCAGTTGAGATGATTGGTCATTATCCTTTTCATTAGAAATTCTCTATGCACTATCCTACTTCTCCTTGTGGACTTCTTCTTTCCCATATTCTCCTACTAAAAACAAGATGGTCCGGCTTGCTGGGTGGAAGAGGGATGCTCCTCTCGGATTGCTGATGGCTCTAAGGTCTCCTCTACCACTTCTCTTTCTACCTCCCCAAGAGCTTCCTAGATGATGGTCATTAACACTCCTCCAAAGCCTATAGTCAAAGCCTTAGAGGTATGTTTTTTTCTCTCGAACTCCACTGTGGTAGCTAGAGACTCCCCTCTAGCCACCCTTGGTGCTATTGCTAGTATCTTTTTCGATGCTTGTATATTGTCTTTTTTCACGTAGGTGTTCCAATTTACCTTGTCCAAGGCATTGGTTGCAAGGCTTTCCAACACAATGCTATTCCTATTCTATTCATAAGAGCATTATATCTCTGGCTTGAGAAAAGGGTGTGGACCATTTTAGCCCATAGTCGAATGGTGGGGTCCAAAATGTCTGCTAGGCTGATTCGATCATTTGTGTAGGCCTTCTTTTTATCCATCCCCATCATCTTGTACACATCCCTCTTTGGCCTCTTCTCTGGCTTCTCCACTAATCCAAGTGCCTTCTCCACAATCTCTAGACTAAGGGGCGACTTTCACCCTTCGAGAGGTTTCGCCGCTTTGCCTGATGTTCATTATGCCACTATTCCTCTGGACATCAAAAGTTCTCAAGAATTTTGTACATTTGCTATGATCAATGTCTTGTCCCACCTAACTTGGCAAGGCTACATTTCTCTATCATTTGTGCCACTGCCTCTTCGGTTGTCACCACTCCTTCCAGGTTGTGGATGTTGTGATAAATTAATTGATTGAATGCTATGATCTCCATGGCTAGTATCTTCTATGCTCTTCCTCCAAGAAAGGGAGGTTTTTGGCTTATCTTGTTAACCTGCCATTTTTGTTCCTGTTGCCATAAAATATTCCTCAATTAGTTTTCTTTAAAGGGCATCTCTTGCACAAAAAGTAAAATGACTAAAAATATTAGTATCTAATAATGAGGAATATAACCCACAAAATAAAAATTCTCATACCAATCGATACACACACTTTACACATTCATTCTTTCCTTTCTTTAAATTCAATTTCTATTTTAAGTTTTCATCCATTGCCCCTTTCCCTTCGAAAAGATGAAAATCCTTCCTAGGATTGCAGAATTCGAGGTGTATGAGCATTCAATGTGCCTATGGTATGCCTCACTTTCGTAAAACTTGGTGTTATATTCTAGATTTGCATAATGGTCCATATCTTGTGGGCAAATGCCTTCTTACATGATATAAGTCAATACATCAATTAAGAGGTCACAAGACTTGAGTCAACTTGCAATGTGGAGCTCTTCCTCCATTAGAATCTTATCCAAGTATGGGTGAAGCATGATATTGTCTTCTAATGGGTGATTCCTAGTTATGGAAAAAACTCTAAATGATCTGGAGGCCACATAGGTTGGATCATATTCAAAAGTCTTGATGGCACATTGTTGCTCCACATTGGTCATGATTTGGTAATCCTCTTGAGCCCTTGAAAGGCACAAACCATACCACTTGTGTAAGAAATTGGACTCAAATTCCACTAGTCATTGGAGTTCAGCAAGTTCCTATGGTGGCATGGAAATTTTACTTTTCTTATAGGATGTGACCAAGCATTGGCTTATGGCCTTTTCTTTTAAAATTTCAATGCCAATCATCTCATTTGCAATAGTGGAATTCTTAATAAAAATGAATTTTTACTCTTCCCAAGAACATGGCAAGGAATGTACCTCATTTGATATAGGTTCATCAAGTAGGCTTAGGTCTAAACGGTTGTAACTTCTAGCAAACAGTGTGAAAGTTGAATTGAGCCATCGAATGCATGTTGCCAAGTCATCCCCTGTGTCCATGGCTAAGTTGGAAGTCACTTCAAGAATGGATCATCATGGTGTTGAGATGGAAAGCTCAACACGTGCGGACATCGATGATGGACCGCCTGGCTAGATGAGTCCGCACATCTACACTTAGCACATTGGTGGTCAATATGATACTCACATTGCCACTGACTTATCACTTATTATATTTAGTTTGTTACACCTACCTACAACTGGAAAAGATATAACACCAATCGATTAGTGTAGTCGGTTATGCACTGTTTGACTTAGAAGGCTACTTTCCTTTATGTTGTATCTTATTTATACTTTGTGTACATTGTATAGTGTGTGGAAGAAGAAGAAGAAATCATCAAAAAAAAGTTTTGGCCTCCATCTCTCTTCTTGTGTTCTTGAGTGAGCTTTCTCTTGTGTATATAGTGTGTGTTTGGTGCAACAACTCAAGCAAATCCCCCCATCATGCGATTCTTGACATGGTATCAGAGTTGCACCACTCAGAGAGACTGATTTTGAAGACTAAAGTGAAGGAGAAGAAGCAAGTTTTGATCAAGCAAGCAATGGGTAAGAAGTTCTCCCATTCTTCCACTCTCTCTCTTGGATAGTGCCTGTGGAGGCACCGGAAGCAAGGTGGAGTGAAAATCTCAGATTGCTGTGAGATTGGGTGTGCAAGCATAGCACTATATATTTTGCAGATAAGCCCTTTAAGGCTTGCCCGCAATTACTTTGGGCGTCTGAGGCCATTTCAAGCCTTGTTTTAGAGCCGTAAGGTTGCGAACAACAGTTTCAGGGTACATGTGATTTCAACTGTATTGAGCGAAAGTGGATGCACAGATTACAGATTTCAAATATGTAGTTTTTGAGGTGTTTGCCAGGAAGCAAACATAAGGTTTATCTACAAACAGGTTACAAATGACATGTACTATTGAGCAATCAGTGAAAAAAGTTGCTTGGTATATTGTTGCGTACGTGTTGTGAAAGATTCCAGAATACTAGCTTGCTGTGTTGTATCCTTGTTTGTGATAATGGCAGAGATTATTGGGAAGCTCAATAAGAAAAACTACCCTTCATGGAAGTTCCGTGTGACGAACTTCCTCGTTGGAAAGGGCCTTTATGAGTTTGTTTCAAGTGAAGAAAATGAGTCCGAGCTAGGTATCCGTCCGACTATAGAAGAAAAGGAGTCCGAGCTGGGTATCCGTCCATGCTTGTAATTCATCTGTATCCATCCGACTACAGATGAGTTACAAGCATGGAAAGAATGGAATGTGAAAGAAAAAAAGGCGATGTACTGGTAATCTGCACTCATTGATAATATGATGTTGGGACATATCAGGAATGCAGAAATTTCACATGCTACTTGGACAATTTTTGAGAACATGCTTTCAGTAAATACAAAGGCACAAAAGATTCAACTCAAGCAAGAGTTGAATGCCTTGAAGAAAGGGAAAATGTATGTCAATAAGTATGTGTTGAAGGTGAGGAGCATTGCAGATGCTTTAGCAGTGATTGATACAATTCCTGATGATGATGATTTGGTCTCATCCACTTTGAGTGGCCTTAACAATGAGAAGGCATGGAAATCATTTGTTACTTCAGTATATGTAGGAAAGCCATTTTCAGATTTTGATGAGCTGATCTCTCTCATGTACCAAAGAGATCAATATGCAAGGTGATTCATCTAAAAGAAATGGTGAACATGTCCAAGCATTGTACTCAAGTTCAAGAAGGGGATGTGGTAGATCCTCTTCAAGAGGCCGTGGTATGGGACGTGCTGGCAATAACCAGTAAAACAGGTTCAATCAGCAATTTGGTGAAATGCAGGTTTCGGGAGGCCGAGGAAACTTTAGAGGTAGGGGGAGCTCTAGAGGAAGAGGTGGATGGCAGAATAGAGGTTCTGGAAATTGTGCTATTGTTTGCCATTATTGTGGCAAAACAGGTCATATTGCAGCCAATTGTTATGCTAAGAAGGATGATATTCGCAGTGGTAAATTGTAGCAAGGAAACTATGCATCGTCTTCACGACAGAATGAAGACAAAAATGAGCATCTATTTGTTATGCAGCATATGATGAATGCAGTTATAGAAAAGGGGACATATGATGTATGGTATGTCGATTCAGATGCATCTAATCATATGACCAGTCATGTTGAATGGTTTGGAGAGATGCAAGACTTACAAAATCCACGTTATGTGCAGACGGATGATGATTTATGCCACCCAATTTCACACATTGGAAAGGTTCTCTTGTCCTTGTATGATGGCAAGACAAAGAGTTTGACAAATGTATTACATGTGCTATCAATCACAAATAATCTAGTGTCTGTTGGCCAAATGGTAGAGCAGGGATTGCAGGTCCAATTTAATGCAAAAAGTTTTTTTATAGAAGACTTTAATGATAAGTGCAAGTTGTTCGCAAAAGGAAGTAGAGTTGGCCGCATGTTCACTTTAGAAGCTGGAATTCTTGCAATGGATACTGCTATGTATGCTAAAGGAAAAGGAGTAGTTGCAGATATTGAAATATGGCATAAACGTATTGGACATCCAAATGTGCAAAGGCTGAAATTAATGCAATCCAGAGGATTGTTATAGGATTGCCTTCTTTTAGAGGTGCAGAATTGCATAAAGTCTATGAAGCATGTCAATTTGGTAAGCAGGCAAGACAACCCTTCTCTCATGATAGAGAAGTGAGTAGAAAAATACTTAATGTAGTGCATACAAATGTTTGGGGGCCTACACAGAATGTATCTCTTGGTGGCAGCAAATACTTTGTCACATTTATTAATGACTATTCAAGGAAGTTATGGGTATACTTCATGAAGGAAAAGAGTGATGTGTTTGAGCACTTCAAATCTTTTAAGGTAGCTATTGAAATAGAAACATGCTTAAAAGTGAAGTGCTTGAGATCATACGAAGGGGGAGAGTACCTCTCTAATGAGTTTAATGGCTTCTTGAGGACTCATGGGATAAAGAGGCAATTTACTTACAGGTATACCCTACAACAAAATGGGGTTGCAAAAAGAAAAAATAGGCATATTTCAAAAGTTGCGAAGGCATGCTAAAAATAATATGCCCAAACATTTCTGGTCTGAAGCCGTCCATATTGCTATCTATATTATGAACAAAACCCCCACAACTGCAGTTCATGGGGTGACTCCTGAAGAATGCTTTACTGGCAAGAAGCCTGATGTATCGCACTTGAAGGTATTTGGATGTGTTGCATATGTTCATGTGCCAGATGAGCTACAGAAGAAGCTTGATCCAAAGGCACAAAAATGTATTTTTATTGGATACTCTTTAGATCAGAAAGGGTATTACTATTATAACCCTGTCACATGTGAGTTCAGAGTGACCAAGGATGTTATCTTTGATGAGATGGGCAGCTGGTATGCACTTTTCGATGATGCATTGGATAATGATAATGATCATGACAGCTATGTGCAGAAAGAAAAACAAGAATCATGGAGTCTTAGTGGACCAAAAACATCATCTGGTACTATACCTACAGTGAGCTCTTGATCTAGGAGACTGAGGGGTAGCCCCATATCTTCAGGTGTATCTATAAGTGTTGCAGGTAAAGACAAAGGAAAGAAGAAAGTGCTTGATGGTAATGATGCATCTACTAGTCATTTGGGATTTGATGGAGATTCTAAAGTGCTTGATGGTAATGATGCATCTACTAGTCATTTGGGATTTGATGGAGATTCTAGTGGTTTAGAGAGTTTGGATGATGAGCTTGGTATTCCTTCAGTCAAGACACCAGGTGTACAGAGACGTCATAGTAATGTAAAGGCTCCATTGAGTGATCCAGTGGTACGCAGGTCTAGCAGGTCAAATACCCTATTAAAAGATTTTTCTTTGAAGGTTATGCGGCTCACCATTATGCTTATATGGTGAAACTAGTTGAGGATGTTGAGCCCACTTGTTTTGAGGATGCTGTTGGTCATGCTCATTGGGATGCAGCAATGGATGAGGAGATGGCTGCATTAGAAGCCAATAATGTAAAATATTACACGGCGCAACGAACAGAATCTGAGAAAGAGATAGAGAGTACACAACAGATAAGAGGAGAATCAGTAAATTCTTTAACTCCAAACAACTGATACAAAGATGGCTCTGTCCACCTGTGCGCTTCCACTGTGTGAAGCTTAGATGCCAATCTAGACAAAAGATAGGTGAAGAGCTTAAGGCTAGCTGGAACAACAACTCTGACTGGGTGAAAGATGAGTGAGTGATGGCTGCGAAGGGGTTTAGCTTTTATAGCCCGCGAAGGTCGTTAGGTCGCCGACCTACCATATGAGCCTCCACTAGTTGGCCAGGGAATATTCCCTTTACCATCGGGCCAAGGGCGCTGCCCCCAGACCCCCGCCAGGGGGGCCACTGGCCCCCCTGGGAACCCCGAGCCAGGGGCCGCTTCCATGGCCCCCGGACCCCACAATAGGGGCCCCTTTTAACTCCCTTACACCGCAACTCGATGCAATGCGCCTCGAGTTGCTACCAGCTTAACCACTCCGTCTAACCCAAAGATTAGACCCACAATGGTCACCTTTTTGCCATCCGGTCACATAGACCTCATCTGATATACAAGTCAGGACTCCACCAATGTCCGGGCTCACACTTGGCTTCTCCTCATAATGGGGGCCTTACAACTTTGAGCACCATGGATCATTGGTAGCACCTAATGAGGGTGGGGCATTGATCATATCTAACAAATAAGACTTGGGATTTGGTACCTTTACCTAAGGGTAAGAAAGCTATTGGCTATAAGTGGGTTTACAAAGTCAAGCATAATGTAGACGGTTCAGTTAGCATGTATAAGGCTAGGTGGTTGCAAAAGGCTATCCTCAAACATATGGCATAGATTATGAAGAGACATTTAGCCCAGTTGCTAGGATGGCAAGTGTTAGGTGTGTGATTGTCTTGGCAGTAGCCAAAGATTGGACTTTGCAGCAAATGGATGTTAAGAATGCCTTCTTGCATGGTGAATTGCAAGAAGAAGTGTATATGGAGCGGCTAGCAGGTTATGAGGATTTAAAGCATCCCACATATGTGTGCAGGTTAAAGAAGGTGCTCTATGGGCTGAAGCAAGCACCTAGAGCATGGTCTAACAAGATTGGAGAGTATCTTGTCAATATTAGATTTGGTATTTCTGATGTTGATCACTCACTTTATGTGAGAAAGGGAGATGCAGGTTTGGTCATCATAGTCATCTATGTGGATGACTTGATTATTACAGGTGACAGTGACAATGGGATTGCTGAAGTTAAGGACTTCTTAAAGAAGAAGTTTGAGATGAAAGATTTGGGTGAGCTAAGATATTTTCTTGGTATTGAGGTGATCTAATGTGATTATGGTATATGGCCATCCCAAAATTAGTATGGCTTGGATATGTTATCCAAGTATGTTATGATAGCATGTAAGCCTCTTTCAGTACCATTGGAGCAAAATGTGAAGTTGAGTGCCAATATTGGGGATGAGATAGAAGACCCTACTATGTTCAGGAGGATAGTAGGGAGTTTGATTTACATGACTATCACAAGGCCAGACTTGAGCTATGTTGTTGGCCTTGTCAGTCAGTTTATGCAGATGCCTAGAAAACCTCATTTTTTAATGCAATTAGATGTATATTGAGGTATGTGAAGTCCACTTTACATTATGGACTTTTTTATGAGGCAAGTAAGGACATACAAGTCTTTGGATACACAGATGCAGATTGGGTTGGTAGCATGTCAGACAAAAGATCTACTGGTGGATTCATGTTTTCTCTTGGTAGTGCAGCAGTTACATGGAGCAGCAAAAAACAACCTACAGTTACTCTATTGAGTATAGAGGTTGAATATAAAGATGCTACTATGGCAGCATGTGAAGTGGTATGGCTGCAAAGGTTATTAGGTGATTTGGACATGCAAGTAGATGGTCCAGTTGTCATTCATTGTGACAGCATGAGCATCATACAACTAGCTAGGAATCCAGTGTTCTATGCTAGGACAAAACACATTAAGGTGCACTACCACTTTGTGAGAGAGAAGGTACTTGCAGGAGAGATTGACTTGGTATATGTCAGCACACAAGATCAGATAGCTGACATTTTCACAAAGGCATTGGGTGCAGAGAAGCTTCAAAAGTTCCGAAGCTTACTTGGAGTTGCAAAGATAGAGTTGTGCTTGAGGGGGAATGTTGAGATGGCAAGCTCAACATGTGCAGACATTGATGATGGACCACCTGGCTAGATGAGTCCACACGTCTACACTTAGCACATTGGTGGTCATTATGATACTCACATGGCCATTGACTTATCACTTATTATATTTAGTTTGTTACACCTACCTACAATTGGCAAAGATATAACGCTAGTCGATTAGTGTAGTCGGTTATGCACTATTTGACTTAGAATGCCATTTTCCTTTATGTTGTATCTTATCTATACTTTGTGTACATTGTATAGTGTGTGGAAGAAGAAGAAGAAATCAACAAGAAAACGTTTTGGCCTCCATCTCTCTTCTTGTGTTCTTGAGTGAGCTTCCTCTTGTGTATACAGTGTGTGTTTGACATAGCAACTCAAGCAAATCCCCCCATCACGCGATTTTTAACATGTGGTGGTGGCGAGATAAGATCTACTAGTGGTTTGGGTTTAGTTGAACGACAAGTTGATGCGGGGTGCTTCTACTTAAACATTCTCAATGGGTGTGGTAGGATTGGTTTGTAAGGTTTGAAGTTCAACTAGCACTTGGTTGTCAGGTTTTGCAATGGTGATCATCTTAGAGTCGTTAGGCGGGAGCTCAATCATGAGCAGTTGCTCATGGACTCTTGGTTGAGGTTTGGGTTGATAGGCCATTTGAGCACTCAAGAATTGAGCACCCTTACTTTTAGCTTCTTTCCTCCCCTATTTTGGGTGACATTTCTGAAGCTTGGTTTTTGGGGCACGAGAGTGAGGATCATACATAGCACTCAAGAGTTTAGGAAATCACAGTAGGGTATTACCCTTATAGTATTCTTGGACTTGTAGCAAGGCTTTTGAAACCCAGTGATGCTCAATCAGATGTGAACTATAGGAGCACCAACTACACTATTTAGGCATAGAGCTTGAGGCATGGAAACTATGCGTTCCCAATTATTAACGTTTGTGAAACTGTGGTCTATGCTTAGAGACACATAGCTCTGGGTGGGGTTTCCAGATGCGGTTGTGAAGGCACTATGGGAGTACATTGTGATGTACTACCCCCCTCCTTAGAGTGGACACTAGGTTTAGCTATCAATGAAACTACAGGCTTTGGGACGACTATGGCTCCCTTGCTAAAATTCATTACTATTCTAACATGATCGATGGTAAGATGGATGCACTACTCATAGTCAACATTACAATGAACTTATTTGTTGAACACATGTCCTAAGAGTGACTCCTTTCTAACACTTTACTTTTAGGTAGCACATAGAAAATGATGGGTAGGCTTTGAATCTTGATAGAAACCATTAGTTTGCATTTCTCCAAGAGTGGATAGTATTGCCCCCCCAAATGGGCTAAGCCTCGCATTGCTTGGTTGAATTAGGGTTAACCCATGGCAGTCAAGTGTTTGTGCATCAAGATATTGGTGTTGTCTCCCTTTTCAATTAGTGCATCAAGGGTGTATGCCTTTTGGGAGGTTATGGTGATCTGCAAGTAGCTAGTGCTATTGCTTCCTCATCTGCCTCCTTAAATTCTATGATGGTTGCAACCCTCATGTTCATCAGTGGTTCTATCATTGGAGGTTCATAAGGGTAATACTTTCTAATGTGGCTTCCATTGAAGAAACATATACCCTCTCCTTCTAGGGTTTCCAACTCCACATTCCTCGTTCTATTGACGTTGCAAACCTTGAAAGGTCTCAAACCCCTGAAACTTCATTTTCTGCTTATGTCCCTTGATAGAGTATAACAAGACTAAGTCTCCTTGCTAAAATTATTGTTTCTTGATGTATTTGTGAAACCAACTCTTGTGACATGCCTTTTCATACATTAAAGGATGGGTTGCAATGAGATGAGTCTCAGATAGGGGTTCCAACTTTATAACCGATTTTTCCATGCTTCTTGGCCCTCCCATCTCTTTTGGGCTACTATTTTCAAGGTTGAAACAAAGATTTCCATTGGAAAAATAGCTTTGGTTCCATAGGTCAATCTAAATGGAGTATGTCCTACGTATGTTTTTAGGTTGTCTTATATGCCCATAAAGCTTCCATGAGCTTGTTGTCCTAGTCATTGTGCGTGAGGTAGAGACCACTTTTGTTAGAACACCCACCAAGATTTTGTTCATGGATTTGGCTTGACCATTGGCTTGAGGATAATATGGAGAGGACTTTCTTTGGATTATTAAGAAGGTGGATAACAAGTGAGCAATCACTTCATTGATGAAATGTGTGCCTTGGACACTGACCAACTCTATGGGGCAACCAAACCATGAGATTACTTGCTCCCAAAGGAACTTGGCCATGGTCTTAGCATCATTCTTGTGAGTTTCTCGAGCTTTCACCCACTTAGTGAGATAGTTTGTGGTAACAATGATATACTTGTCTTGGGAGTATTGAGCTATAGGCCTGATTGGACTGATGAATTCAATTCTCTACTTCTCAAATGGTTGGCATGTGATCACCAAGGTCAACTCCATTTTGTCCTTATGAGTAGGGACTTTAGTCCGGTGGCACTCATCACAATACTTCACAAACTTGGCTGTATCACAGTACAGTGTTGGCCACCACAATTGTGACTAAAGCACCCTATGTGTTGTGGTGTCTCCACTGAAGTGCCCTCCAGCTATTCCATCATGTGCTTCCTTAAGCACATCATACATTTCTTATTCATAGACATGTCTCCTTAGAAGTCCATCATGTTGTCCTACCCAATACAATTGCTTACAATCAATTGATAAGATTAGATCTTCAAGATTAGTCTTTTTAGACTTGCTTTCTCTACAGGTCATTCCGGTAGTCCATTCTTGAGTATGTGGACTATGTCATCTACCCAATATGGTGTGAGGTCTCCTCTAAACAATTTTTGTTCGCTAGAGACACTTTGAAAAGGTATGCATCCAAGTTCATCATCATTGATTCCCTATCCAAGTGGCTCCTCCTATGGATATGCAATGGATATGCAAGACATATGATCTACCATATAATGTTATTTGCCCTTGAGTACAACCACAAAGAAGTCGAATTCCAAAAGTAGAAGTAACCATCAAGCAATGCGTCGCATTGCTCAAGGTTTAAAATAGAGAGATAGTCCTAGAAGCTGGTCTTATAGCAAGCAAGCTACTCACCAAAATATTGCTAGATAATACAAGCATTGAGCAAAGTGCGGCAGCCTTGGTGGCATCATTACTAGCTAGGCTTACCCCAAATGTAGAGCCAAACAAAAATATCCATAGTTGCAAAGCAACTTGATAAATTCTAGCAAGCAATGACCCCTACAACTTCTTCAAGAAATTTGAGTAGGTATGTGAGGCTAATAACCTCACGAACCTCGCTCAATGAGCATAGGCATTTGGTCTTTTCTTGGGAGACAAGGGACAAGGACTTGGTTCACCTATCTAGACAACGTTGCATGTAATGACTTCACCCAGTTGAAGGATCTCTTCATCAAGATATTCTCGAAGGCAAGGTACTCCAATAAACTCATTGTTAAGTTGATGAATGACACGGAGAAAGACAAAGAGGACATATAATACTATGCCACACATGCGAGGAGTCTCTATAAGAGGATACTTGCAAAGCAACCCAATGATAGAGCAGTCTCTATTGTGTTTAGTGTAACGGGATACAAAACAAAAGAACTCTATGTAAAAAATTACACGACGCAATGAACAAAATCCAAGAAAGAGATAGAGATAGAGAGTACACAACAGGTAAGAGAAGAATTAGAAAATTTCTTTAGCTTCAAACAACTAATACAGAGATGGCTTTGTCCACCCGTGCGCTTCCACAGTGAAGCTTAGATGGCGATCTAGATAGAAGATAGGTGAAGAGCTTAAGGCTAGCTAGAACAACTCTAACTGAGTGAAAGATAGATGATCGACGGTTGTGAAGGGATTTAGCTTTTATAGCCCACAAAGGCAGTTAGGTCGGCGTGACCGACCTACCATATGAGCCTCCACTAGTCAGCCAGGGAATATTCCCTTTACTGTCGAACCCCGGATCCCAAAATAGGGGCCCCTTTTAACTCCCTTACCCCGCAACTCGATGCAATGTGCCTCGAGTTGATATCAACTTAACCACTCAGTCCAACCCAAATATTAGACCCACAATGGTCACCTTTTTGCCATCCGGTCACATAGACCTCATCTGATATACAAGTCAGGACTTAACCAATATTTGGGCTCACATTTGGCTTCTCCTCATAATGGGGTCCTTACAACTTTGAGCATCATGGATCATTGGTGGCACCTTATGAGGGTGGGGTATTGAGTATATCTAACATATAAGGCCCTTTCAAGCAACTCAATCATGCAAAGGTATGTGCTTGTTGCGAGAGTCTTTGAGAAAGCCGTATGGGTAGATGACTTGCTAGGAAGAGAAGCTCTCGGGCTGTGCAGCAAGGTAAATACATACAATTAGGAACACGGAGAGAGCTACAAAAACTAGCAAATGAGTAGCCCCTAGTGAACAAGAAAAAGGGAAGATTGTTGACTAGAACCAAGCCGACCTAAAAGTGAAGTTGGCTAGAGTACATGAGTTCCCAGTATGACCTCATGTGTAGTGTGTGCACTGTGGAGGGAAACCACCTACCTTGTGAATATCCCAATCCTAGATCAAGGCCTTGTGCCAACTACAAAATATTCGGCCATCACACCATGGACTGATGGCTACCAAGATGGTTGGCTTACTTGCAACCTTACACTCAGCCATACTATCCTAGAGTTAGACAACCATTTTTATGAGGGGAGGTCCTTTGGCTCTCCCTAAACCTAATGATTCAAAGCCAATTGCCCCAAGGATAGACATCAACAACCTGATGGGAATTCCTAGACCTCTAGTGCCTATCTTGACCCATCCACCAAGCAAAGCTCCAGTGCACTTTGTGGAGGAACCACTAGAGGAAGATTCTTACTTGAACCCTTATGTATCTTATGACGAAGAGGGTAATCCCATATTGATGGACTACAGGCTTGTGCCTGAGTATGGCCCTAAGAAGAGGAAGAGGAAGAGGCAGAGGCCTAGGAGGAGCTGAAAACCAGGAACCCATAGCATGTTGGACATGTGGCCATCTAGGGCATATCTTGTCCTGCAACCCTGAGAGAAGGAGCAGGAAAATAGAGAAAAGGCCAACTTGAGGTGTTGCAGGCAAGGTTAAGGAGTGGATACAAGAAGCGCAAGCTCACCTTCAAGAAACTGAACATGTCATATTGAGCTAGATATTAACTAGCTCTCAACCTTGAGCCAACCAGGCTCTCCCACATATTTGAGGATAGAAGAGACAACACTACCACATGAACAACTACATAGGTAGAATGAGCGGACCATGGCTCCACAAATGGCTCATGAGCATTGGCAGGAGCCTATGAAGCTGAGGAGGAAAAGACACATGGAAAATAGCTAACCACACTCATAAAAACTCCTATGACATTGTCATTAGGAGAATTTCTTAGACAAAACTCTAAAGCAATGGGTAGAATATAGTAACAACCATGAGCCACAAGACTTTTCTGACCATGATGCAGTGATACACATACCAAGCCTAATGCTAAATCCAATGTCTAAGTATCCACAAGTAAATTCCTTTTGGGAGGGCACTAACATGCACACAATCTTACCTTTTGTTGCCTTAGGAGATACTACATAAAAAGAGATAGTGGACACAAGAGCAAGGGTGAGTGTGCTTAGTCATGTAGTCTTACAAGCTTGCGGAAACCCACCAATGGTGGAGACCCCAAGGTGCAATGTCACTCTAGCGAATGGGATGAAGGTTAGGTCCATTACCTTCCACATGCACATCAATGCATAAAAATTTATTGTGGGAGAAGTGTTGCACCAACCTCGCGAACATAACCTAGACTATCCAGTGAGTTTTGCTAGTAGACAACTCACTAAGATAGAATTGAACAACTCCACAATGGAGAGGGAAGGGTTAACCATGATGTTTGCCATAAAGAAGTTTAGACACTATCTTCTAGCAACACCCTTCACCTTCTTTGTGGATCATCAAGCATTTCTTTATCTTATGATGGGTTGTACTCCTACGTACTAATGCATTCATTTTTAGTTTAATTCCATTGAGTGTGTTCCTTGTTAACCCAACAATTTACAAATGTGCAACACTCATACACTAATAGTATGTCTCGATGTGTGCTATGCAAAATCAAGCTTTCTATCTTTCACATGTGCTTAAATGCCTACACTACTAAGTGTGACCTTTGATGGAGTCAATTGTGTTAATTAGTTTCCTATTCTTGATGCTTTTGGAGGGGTTTTGACTACTCCTAACGTTTAAAATTGGGTTCTCTACGAGTCATCACACAGGTGGTTTGTCAGGTGTCGCCAAGTGAGTTAGTTTGGATCTCTACTCAGGTAATGGCCAATGGTCGGTTCTTTCAGTCCCCCCACAGACTGCTAGGTTGAGGTTTTTTTTTGTGTAAATAGTCTATGGTTTCATCTACTAGTCTCAACTTCAACCTAGTTACTGGTTAGTTTGAGAATAAGCACTATAAGCCCCTACAGGTCAAAAATCAGTCCGTTAGGCAACTGATTAGGCAATTGGTCCCTCGACTAATGGTTAGACTCGGACTCGGATGAGGAGTGCCTATCCGAGCGTCAGAGTGGCGAAGTGATCCAAGTTTGGCCATCCAAGTGGGTCACTTAAGTGGCTCGGACATACAAGGCCATCTGAATGGGTCACTTAAGTGGCTCAAATGTCTGAACCAGGGTCATGACTCAGCCCTCCAAGGCCTACAATTGCCATTTGAGTGGCATCCAAAAATCTATCAAATAGCACAAATATGTTTTCTATGACTTGATACACACTATTTAATGCACCTTGGGTTCCAAAACAATGCAACAATTAACAAGGATTCAAAGCATGCCTAGAAGAGCTGGAAGTGTCAAAGGCAAGAATCATTGGTGGAAGTTCATGTGGACCTATCATTTATTGTCTCTCTCTCACTAGCTCTCTCTCAATCTCACTAAATGCAAATGAGCACTCTCCCCCTCCTTTCTCACCTATTGTTTTCTCTCTTTCTCCCTTTACACTCTGTTTTCCTTCTTGGATATGAAAAATCTATTTCCTTCCCCTGTTTCTTTGTTTCTTGGTTATCGAGAGAGTTATCTTTTATTCTTTTTTCCTTAAAATGCACATCTCCTACTCTAACTAATGCACAAAAAGCTTCCTAAACCTAAACTAATCCACAAAAGAGATTGAATAGCCTTTGAATCCCTTGCTTCCTACCTAAAATCATGTATAATTTCAGAGTCAAACTCCTACTTTGTCACTCAATTTAGAGCATGCAAGCACTCAAAGCTTGAGTCCATTGGTCTTGGCAACGGAACCAAAACGTAGGAGCTCTTTGCTTGATCGCCTAGACCAACAAACCACTTATCGTTTCAACCATTTCAAGCCAAGTGCAATGGCTACCTCTCACATAGCCATACATACTCTCACACCTATGAGTGTAGTGAGCTTACCTTCATGATCGATCATATTGCCTCCTCCCACCACTAGCCCTTCGGTAGTGTAATATTCCCACCACAGTGATTGTTAATCCAGAAAATCTAAAGTAGAAGACAAGGCCAAGGCAAATGTGAAATGGAAGACGAAGGCATGCCAAGAAAAATCTAGAAACGCAAGAAGTGTAAAAAATCCTAAATCAAGGAAAGAGGCACACAAGAAAAAGTGCAAGACAATACTTTTGTAAAAGAGTGCAAGGCTCACCATGATTTATTTTGTAAAAGAGCATCGGGCTCTCACCCGTGCAAATTGTAAAGGTAGATGGGTAGTAGGAAGAAAGCTAAGAAGATAGGAGAAGAATGGGAAAAAGGGTGCCATGGTTGGCCATGTAAAAATAAAAAAGCGAATAAGGGCCTAGGCCACGGTCGATCATGTAAAAAAGGGGATAAGGGGATGACCGCCCAAAAGGGATTTAGGGTTTTGTATATAAAGTTGAAAAGTGAATAAGAAGCTCATTCTTGTGTGTGGCCAAAAGTAGCTATTCTTCTTCTTCTTCTTCTTCTTCTTCTTCTTCTTCTTGCTTGCTCGCTTTCTTGAGCTTGTGCTTGAGAGAGGGAGTGTGAGTGTATGAGGGTGAGGGACCATAGTGGAGAAGTCATCTTCTCCTCTCTTCTCTTGTCTTGCTCGCAGCAATGGAGCTTGAGGATCAAGCTAGCTTGAAGCTTGCACTTGGATCATGGAGCTACCGGAGTGCTTGGGAGAGAAGGCAACTCGATCGGGCATGTTATACTCACTACACTCATAGAGAGAGATAGCACATCGGCTATGTGAGAGGTAGCCATTATCGTTCAATATGAAATTCTTGATGTTCGTGGGTCTTGGCGGTTGAGCTCACCTCTCGCCTCTACATTTTGGTTCTATTGTTGAGACCAATGGATTCAAGCCTTGAGTGCTTGCACACTTCGAATCGAGCATTGAAGTAGGGTTCTCCCCAAACCAATGCTTGAGGTAGATATGTGGGAAGCAAGGGAATTTGAAGAGGTATTCGATCTCCTTAGCAAGTAAGTTTTTGGTTTTTTGGATTTGAAAAAGTAGTAGGTGTTTGCTTTGTGATTTGAATGCATCAAGGTAGGAAAAAACAAAGAAAGAAAAAGAAAAACAAGAATTAGGGTTTCTACTGTCATAACACGGTAAGAGGGTTTTGATTTTTTGCCAATTCGTATTTTGGAGTTTATTTGCTATTCTAGGTATATACAATCCTTCATTAGGGTCTATTCTTACAGTCTAGAAGTTTGTGTGATCCCTCATAACCAAAATCATTAGAATTGAGTTGATTTTCATCATCCCTAGAAACTCATCCATAGGAATCAGACATGATTACCAGAGTCTGATTCCTAGAATCAGACTCAAATGGTCTGATTCTCAGAATCGGACTCGGACAATCCGATTTTCCGACTCAAACCAACCCATCCTATCCAATCGAACATATCCTATCCGATTTCAAAAATCAAACATACCCCCGATTTCAAAAATCGGACATCCCATAATTGGACACAAAAATTGGACCAACCCAAAATTAGAACCCCAAAATTTTGACTCCCACAATCGAAAGTACAAAAATCGGACCAACCATTCAAACTCAGACCATCAAATTGATCAATCAGACCAACCCAAAATCAAACATCAAATTCTAATAATCAAACTCTTGAGAATCGGACCTCTAAGAATTGGATAGAAAACTATCAAAATTGAACAAGTAAATAGAATACAAAATTGATATATCTAACCCCTGAAACCGACCCAGAGACCGTATAGAGCCAAAAGCACATCATAGATCTATCACTAGGAGGAAATCTAGAGCAAGTAGTTCAAAACTTGGCTACAAATGGTCCTCCAAATCGTGTATGGTATTTAGAGTAACACCTCTATGGGCCGGGGGGACTGCTCCCCCCCCCCCCCCCAAACCCCTGCAAAGGGGGTTTTACCCCCTCCGCACCTCCCCCAAGTAAGCTGGAGAGAAAACGTGCTCCGTGACAGGTCCTCCAAATTAGATCCTAGTATAGTAATGACTCTACACAAGCATAGATTCTCACTTGCAAAATAGCAACCAAAAGCCCGTACCCAAACAAAGACACAAAGAGACCCTAGAACCTCAAAGGGCCAATCTAGCCAACAAGGGAAAAAATGCCACACCACAAAAACATGTATATGTTGCATTCAGACTACATCTAGTCAAAGTAGAATGCAACAACATCAAGCTACAACTGCGAGGATGACTAGACATGACAGTCCTAAATGATAGATGCACCTTGAACGGCATTGCACAGACGACCCAAGACATAAGTGGAGAATCCACATCTGGCTGTGCATTTGGAAACTTAAAGGCATGTATCAAAAGGCTTGAATTTATAAGCCAAGACCCAGAAGATGAAGACATAGTACCGCCTACTTATCTTAGGGTCAAATTCACTGCAAAAACACAGCATAGTATCAATGCTCTCATCGATGAAGGAGAAGATTTTAATATCTTGACCTATGAAGCATGGATTCGACTAGGCCAACTAAAGCTCACACCAACTAATGCAACTCTTAATCCTTATTATGTGGGACACCCACAAGCACTTATAAGGAAATGCAAAATTGTTATAACTATTGAAACTGAAAGCTTTCCTATCCTATTCCATGATCCTCCAAATAGTGCTAATTGTGGAAAGGAAACCCTCCTAGTAGAAAGACCCTTCAAAAGGGTGACAAAGTGTGAGGCCAATTATGTGGCACAGAGGATACACTTGACACTATCGGGTGTGAGGTTAATCACAACCTTTAGTATAGGTGACCTCATCAAACCTCGCGGAAAAGATAAAGAACATTCTAACATACCATGCAAGCCTAGTAAAACGAGAGCAAGGACTTGTTAAAAGAGTTGATACAAGCACATGTTGAGCAGAGAGAACCAGTGTGAGCGAGGTCATGCTTGAACTAAGAAGGTTAGTAAACAATGCCAAGGATAGGCTTTGGACTTACAAATATCATAGAAGACCACAAAAGAAGCCCAAGGCTTATAGACAAAGATATTGATGGAGAGCCAGCACAATGCCACAATGGATATCCAAAGTGTTGCTACGTGCTCAAGGGTATTACGCAGGTAACTAATGGATTTGGGTACCAAAACCCCTTGTTAAACCACCTCTATTAGTTGAAGGCTAGACAAAGACCATATCAAAAGCGAAGAAGAATGGGAGGAAATCTAAACAAAAATCCAAGTCTCGGGTCAACAACATTAGAGTGACTGAGTCCCTCATGATTGAAATCAAGAAACCAAATAGGACTATTCGAAATGTAGATCCTCTGCCTAGTGTGTTTAACAAGTGGATATCATATGTAACCATTGAGTGTGTACAAAGGGAACTAGCGCCCAAGAATCCTTTGACTTCCCAAGAGGATAATGAGCACCACATGTGCAATGTTTCTCATAATAAGGCTGATTTCCAAACAAATCAAATGGCAAAATCGTGTAATAGACAACGAGAAAATCTTCTAGCCAGTGCCAAGTCTACCTAGGAGTCCCAAATCTCCTATACTCTATTTCCCTAAATGGACAAAGGAAGCACGACACTAGTCATCAAGTGCAGCTGCTCAATCCCAATCTCTATTTCCATCTGAGCTTCCAAATGTCCAAGATGCGGGACATGACACTACCCTTAGTTCTCAGTCTAAGGATATGCATGTGCAATCCACTGTGATTATCTCTGATGCTTAATCTACACAAGTGAATGTGCAAAGAGCAACAAAAGACACCACCCCTTTTGATCTGCTTAAGGACTTGACATAGCAGTCTAGCAACAATAGCCAATCCACTAAACTAGCCACTACTACTTCCAATGAGGAATCACCGCAGTCACATCCTTTGGCCGTGACGATGCCCCTTTCGGAATGTGTCCTTAGTAATTCACCTGTGGAAGATATGTCGCAACCAACATCCTTGACACCTCCAGCACCTCCAAAGCACCTAAAGCCTAGGCTAAAAGAGGAATCTCTCAAAGATTTGGCCAAGGAGATGGTGCATTTGACCAATGAATCAAAGATGAAGTGCATGATGAAGCTTGATCACAAGTTGGCAGCCATCACACGTGCACGTCCATGTGGACATTGGAAGGCCAACATTAGAGCAGCACACAAAGCTCATAGTTGAAACCCTGACTTGGAACGAGCAACAACATGTTTTCTCCCACTATGTAGCTGATGAGGAAGTCATAAGGGACATCTCAAAGGCCACAGCTAGAGAATTGCTCTTATTTCTCAATGTGAAACAAACAAGGAAAAGCTCGAAGCAATCGAATGAAAAGGGAAAGGACAAGGTAACCTTGTGCAGAAATGGTACTCCAACCAAAGTTTGGCAACCAAAATTGGCCACCAACTAATGACACTCACTAAGCAAAGGAAAGTCCTTTGGACATCAATACATGATCCCACGTATATTGCCTTGACCTCATTAAGAGTATTGGCAATGGTCCATGAGGTCTGTCTTTCTATGACTATCCAAAAAAATCCCTTGTACGATAAACTGCTTCTAGAAGAAGATCTACACGTGGCTAGCAGGCTAGGAGTAGGGAGCATGGTACTTGATGTTAGCACATTTGTATTTAGCCTCACTCAAGACCCTGCAATCCTAGATCTCTATGCTTCCCATCAATACAACCTTGACTTCTTTAGCTAGTTTTGTCCAAGCCTACATGACAAGAATCCTAAATTGTCTCTTGGTTCTACACTAGAGTCACCCGAACCTCCTAAGCAAGAGGAAAAAAACTCTAAACACAACACTCACACTAATAAGAAGCAATGGAGGCATGTTTCAATGGGTAAGGATAAGAGTCTAGAACAAACACCCGCCGACCAAGAGCAACTACCAGTGAAATCGGATGAGGGGTTAAACAAAGGGGAATTAGTTGAAGATCTAGACTCTCCAAAAAGAGAGGCAATTGTACCCTCACAACCTAGTGAGGTTGTTCAACAGGTTGTGGCTATGTCCCATAAGGTCATGCCAAAAAAAGAGCATGTTGAGGCCCAACCAAGCACATCAATGGTGGCTGATCTAGTTCAAGGTCGTGAGTCTTTAAAGGATACATCTCAATTGCTCAAGAAAAAGAGGAGAAAACAACCAAAACAATGGTAGTTGCAAGTGGTTGTAAACGCCAAGAAGATTGAGACCAAGAGTGCTAAAGAGCTGAGGAATAAAGCATCGAGTCCACCCACGAATGAACCCATTGCCATCTCTCCTAACATCGATGAAACCTCAGACACATCCATGTGTTCTGATAAGTCAAAGAAACCATTACCATCAAGGGTTGCTTGCAACACTCAATCCACTGACAAAAGAACTTACATTGACCAATCAAGAGTTGATATAACACTATCACAACATGTTGACAAAACTATACTAGTCACATCTGAGGCGAACCATGACACAATAGCAGCAACTTCCTATGTGGCACCAACTTTCTTTCAAATACTGACTACCATTCGGGGTATGGACTTAGCTAGAACTAGCCAAGAGAACTCTCTCATTGATAAAATTCACACTAAGGAGGAGCTACATGTTGCAAGTAGACTCGGATAAGGTACCATGCTACTCAATGTTGCAAAATATCTATTGTTATTGAGTAGGTTACCATGATTACTAGATACATGTGCTAGAGTCCAGTACAATCCTGAGTTCTACAATTGGTTTTTATCCTCACAAAATGACATGGATTTATAAACGTGTATATAAATAAAAAATGTGTTTTGTGATTGTGTATAAATAATACCAAAAAAAGAAAAGCCAACACACACACAAGCAATGATAGTCAAGCGCAGATGATATGCATCGAAGTCAACACTATGGGATTCAAATAAGTAATGTCTTTTGGAGCTACACCTATTCATTATGGTTGAAGCACATGAATTGCATGTACTATCATGAGTTGCCAAGTGAATGCAAAACGACACATGTCTGTGTATGAAAGTGTTCAATGTCCAAGTCACCACAAGACCACTAACCCCACAAAGAGCCATTATGGAGAAAGAGACAGAAATACCAAGAGCAAAGAGCCATGACGGAAGCCCACTGGAATACATCCAGGTAGGAGCCACATTCTCAACAATGACAAATGTTTATTTGTCTACCAGGATTCAATTCGCCAGATGCTCTATCTCTTGTCCATGCATAGTTCATTGCAGTTTGCTACCTCAATTGTTCTGATGTCTCACATGTTACAAAGAGGTTTGCAAAATCTCAAGTGTATCTCTTCATCTCAAAAACTGTTCCTCTAGCATCAATGCTAGTAACACAATCATCCTTGTAATATCCATTTTTCACTACCTTTGGATCTCGATATTTCTCAATCCAAATGAAAGGCTGATAGCCTCAACATATTGCAATGGCTGTATTCATTTTATCCAAAAAAAAAGAGAAAAAAACAAGAAAACAAAAAGAAAGAAAGAAAGAAAAAAAGAAAGCAACCACAATCACATAGCACAGAACCTAGGGGTCCTCAAATTAGGTACATCCAATGACCTTGGTCGGTTGGCTTTTGTCCCTAGTCCTCTGGCCCTTTACACATGTCCCACGATTGTTCAGGGCACATCATGACATACCTAGGGAGCTTGGTTAGACCTGTCACCCTGAACCAATTGCACGATTCCTTTTTAGTACCATCGTAATCAATAGTGGTGATCAAGGCATGAAAGACCATGGAAAGTACACCATACTCTTTGAACAATACAAGTAGCCACCAACTACCAAAAGCTAAGTCATCAATGAGCTCAATTATGCTACATCATATTGACAAAATCACAAATGATGTCTCAAGAAACCTTCAAATGTACTTCTCCTCAACATCGATGATTTTTTCCACCCCATTGAACCCTTGCTTCATCCACACATTTCCACGAGGAACCAAATCAGTAGTCTTCTAACTACATAATATCTAAGTATGCATGTGCACTCACATAATATTTGCACCACAATCTATACACAGTTTGGGCCCTCAAGTGTAGGACATTGAGAGGACATTACTCTCGGCTTAGACCTATCTCCCAAACTAATCAAACTACATCTTGTGCACGATAAGAAGACTAGCACTACCCCCAGGGAGAGACTACATATGAGAGGTTTTCAATTTTAGGTATTGACTCCAATAAAATTATTGTCAGCTCTTCATGAATACTCAACTCCAAAGTATTATCCTTTATCATCACACAAGCCCACCAAAGAATTGTCGCATGTAGAATCCCCAGAACATCAACACTTGTGCTAGCCATAAGCGCAACTCCCAACAAAAAATAGCCCTATCACTAACTCCAACAAACCTATCACTAGACAATTAGGCCAACTATGTGCCCCCAACGACCTTCATCCGCCCCACCACCAAAACTCCTCCACGGAAAACCACAACAGTCCCTTCCACCCATGTCTTTGGCGCATGCCAAAGCCTACTATCTACTATGACGGTGAGTGCCATGGGACTCTGGCACTTGTCTAGGAGAAGGATAATGTTAACCCTCAAACAAACAAGGTGGAAAATATAGAAAATCTAAAGCAAAGACAAGGCCAAAGAAAAAGTGAAATGGAAGAGGAAGGCGTGCCAAGAAAAATCTGGAAACACAAGAAGTACAAAAAGTCCTAAATTAAGGAGAGAGTTGCACAAGAAAAAGTACAAGACAATACTTTTGTAAAAGAGCACAAGGCGCACCATGATTTATTTTGTAAAAGAGCATGGGGCTCTCACCCGTGCAAATTGTAAAGGTAGATAGGTGGTAGGAAGGGAGCTAAGAAGATACAAGGACAATAGGAAAAAGAGCCTAATGGCCAGCCATGTAATAAAGGGGATAAGGAGATGACTGCCCAAAAGGGATTTAGGGTTTTGTATATAGCGTTGAAAAGTGAATGAGAGGCTCATTCTTGTGTGTGGCCAAAAGTTTCTCTCCTCCTCCTCCTCTTCTTCTTCTTCTTCTTCTTTTTCTTCTTCTTCTTCTTACTTGCTTGAGCTTGTGTTTGAGAGAGGAAATGTGAGAGTGTGAGGGAGTGAGTGTATGAGGGTCAGGGACTGTGAGGGAGTGAGTGTATAAAGCTTGGAGCATGGAGCTTGAGGATCGAGCTTGCTTGAAGCTTGCACTTTGATCATGGAGCTATCAGAGCGCTTGGGAGAGAAGGCAACTCAATCGAACATGGAGATAAGCTCACTACACTTATAGAGAGAGATAGCACGTCGGCTATATGAGAGATAGCCATTAGCGATTGGCTTGAAACGCTTGAACAATAAGCGGTCCATGGATCTTGGTGGTTGAGTGTGAGCTCCCATCTACAATGGTTCGTATCAAGAAACAAATTCAGGCTTGATGCATTTTAAAAATTACTCGTCGAGTTGTCACATAAGTGACCCATGTAATTTCCTTGATATTGAGTCTTGCATTAAATAAATTATGCAATCCGACACAAGAAGACGCCTCAATGTTCCTAGCTAACAAAAAGTAAAGACGCCTCGTAAATAATATTACGACGGCTTGATCATAGTTTTTCCCGCATTATATTGATTTAGCATTCCACATTCCATTTAATGCGTCAAAGATTGCATTGATTTATAATCGCAAGACAATTCTCAAAAGCCTCAATCGGTAGATGAAAAATGCGCAAGAACAAGCATGATATTGAGTAAGTTAAGTATTAAAGAGCATGGCATGACTTTGTAAACTAGATAATTCATGAGGTAACTTGGTCAAAAATCACCAGATAAAGTCATTTTGAAAAAAAAACGTTTTAGAAAAATTGGGCTAAAATTTATGCATTTTTAATGCCTACACGGAGAGAAATCATAAAATAATCATCCCCATACCACCATCCAATAGGTAGGCAATCAAAATGCATTTTTAATAAAGCTCACTTGGCTCTTGAAAGTAGCCAAAAGAATGAGTCGACTACATGCTCCCCCTCATGCGTATAAATACACCCCCTCTCCTTCACAAAGAAAGCAAGAAGGAAGACCTCCTAATGATGGAAATTTTTCTCTACTTCTCTTTTCCATTGTAGCTTGAGCCTTGAAGGAGGAAAATACCCCCCTTCTACCTCATTTTCATTTTCTCTACCCCCTGTTACACGTTCATCCCATACAACCATAGCGCTAAGCGAAACACTGGCAAATTTTTTTTGGACGACCACCAACTCTCCATAAACTACGTTAATTTCACGTGACAAACATCGCTCCGCGAGGTCACAGAAAGTCAAAAAGTCCATTTGAAGCAAGGGAATCAAAGAACACGACCGATAGAGAAAATGACGCGGTAGAAATTGACAAAACCCCCATTATAGCAAATGTGAGAGAGATAACATCTTGTCAGTTTGGAAAAAAGTAATATTTTATAAGTTTATTGCTATATTTGGCTTTAAACGATTATAAATACATTCTAAAGAAAATACATATGAACTATCGCTTAGGAAAATAATCTAAGTAATAAAATAATTACTTATTCAGTGAAAAAAAATCACTTGGAAAAGGATTATATATATGTCATTAAGAAAATATCATAATTATGATTTATTTCGTGATATTTATTGTTATTTCATTAATGACGCATGTGATCATAATAACAAAAAAAAGGTAGACGGTGTTAGGGAAGGAAATATTTTATAATTTTTTCGTAAAATTGATATCTCTATTTCATTTTGCTAATGATAAATAGATGGATATGAGTTTTATAATAATTTATAAAAAATCATTTAGATAATATTATGAAATAATCAATGCATTAAATGAACAAAATATTGTATAAGAAAATATATACTAGACATGCATAAAGTAGGTGCATACTAATATAATTCGATATTTGAAAGATGAAAGAAAATTTACACTTATGATTTTTTCATTGTCTAGAATAAAATTTTCAGAAAAATGATCAGCATTGCACTTAAGACATAGCTAAATGAAAATTGATCTTTCTAGATAACGTTGAAAGTTCGGCAAACAGTCGAACATCGTCAATTAAACCATAGAATATGAGTAGAATAAAATAAAAATTATTTTCTTGCTGAAAACACACTCAATGTTAATATTAATTATTATATTAGTGAGAGTGTCAATATCATGAGTTGACCCACATATAAATCAGTGAGAAAACCTAACCTAAAATATTAAGAATGTTGAAGCAAAAACAACTATGGAATACTCAACAACCCTAAAACTATCAGTATCAGGAAATTAAATAAATATCAGAAGTCTGTAGGACTTGTTAGACATTGATAAGAATTTGTCAATACAAATTCTAAAGTCTAAACAGACTTGGAAAAGCATTTGAAATCCTGTTAAGCGTGAGTTAGGGCAGCAAGAGGGTAGCGCATGAATTAACTGTCATAGATATAAATGCCCATATTATCTTTTAGGGCAAAAATAACAAATTTTTCATAAGGATAAAATAGATTTCACATTCGTGAAATAACTTGTGGATCCCGAAAAAAGAGTTGTAACTAGGAAGCAAAACCCTAAGAATAAGGTGGGACCTTAAAAGAGAAACCCTATATTTGGGTGGGATTGCTTCCTATGCTAAAAACACTTGTTGTTATTTCTTTCTTATTTGTGCATGCATTGATGGTTGCATAGGAAACATTGATTGTGCTTGCAGCAATCAAATATCATTGTAAATATATAATTAGAATAATAAGAGGAAAGATCATGCTATGCCTCCCCCACACGACGGCTAGATGCGGAATCTTGATCCAAGGGGGATTGTTTTGTACCACCGCAAGGAGCTTTGGACCGGCCCCGATGGCAAGAGGTCACTCAATGAGGAATCCATTAGGCAGAAGGAGGCGAGAGTGCTAGGGGGTTCTGGGCTGTAAATCTCTTGATGGCTCCTATGAACAAGCTGGGATCCTAGAGTTCCTGGTACTAGTGAAGGGACAAAAATCTTGGAGGGTTTCTTTTCTTCTACGCAAATAGAAGGGATTTTCCAGTGAACGGAGGATTATCTTCTACGTAGGCAGAAGGGAAAAATCATTGTAAATAACTTTGTGAAATAATAAATAAATATGTCTTTGCCAAATGTCTATTTTCTCTGTCTGTGTTGTGTCGTAAAATTACAAGAAGGAACCTGTGATAATGGGTTAATTAACAAAGTTTCTTTTATTCATAACTTAATGTGATATGTAATTAGAAAACTAAAGAAAACCATTTGTGGGAAGTGGGTGGGTGAGATCCCTGATGGATTCGTCCTACAGATTGGTGGTCTCGGTAAGCTGGGAGCTTTTCTCAAGAGATTGAACCAAACATTAATTAGGAAAAATTAGGTAGAGCCGAGCATTGACTTACCTAGGGTCAGGTCTTAAGATCTTAATCAGAAATTATCTTAGGAAAAAGGTGTAGCGGATATGCCAGAACTCCATTAAGGTTCCCTGAACCCTAACCAGTTTACTGAAAAAAAGCGTTGCACTCCATGAACCAAGGGTGATTACGATCCCTCCGCTCAGACGAGAAACCCAAGTGGGCCACCTCTAATGGAGCTAGCTGATGTATTGAGACCTTAGTTGTCAAATTAGGACCTTGAGCTTGCAGCTTGATCCTCGTGGGGATGGTCAGTACCTTTCATTATGGGGTGGACTTTGGAAAACCTAGACGATAGACCCCATGCATTCTCGTGAGTGCCAGGCGAAGCCGTAAAGGATAGTTCCCTGATGGACCACTAAAACGTGCTACCAGGGAGTTGTTACGCATGCACATGACAAGTAGCTCCACAATCCAAGCAAGCTCAATCCTCAAGCTCTAAGCTCCAAGCTCTGCTACGCAAGAGACAAGAGAAGAGAAGAGAAGAGAAGAGAAGAGAAGAAAAAGAGAGGAGAAGATGGAGAGCTTCTCCACCATGGCCCCTCACCCTCACACACTCACTCCCTCACACTCCTCTCTCAAGCACAAGCACAAGCAAGAACAAGAAGAAGAAGAAGAGAAGAAGAGAGCTAGTTTTGGTCGTATATAAGAATGAACTTCTTCATTCACTTTTTATCTTTTTATACATGTTCTACTCCTCTTTGCATTATCATGCCGCTACGCGGCCACAATGTGAAAAACTCTAGAGTGCATCATCATTCGGCTTTCTTATTTAATCTAGAGAGTCAATGCCATATTAGTCATTAGTGTCAATGTCCGTAGTATGGATGGTCCAAAAATACTAGATTTTTTGACAAGTTTAGCCTATTTTTTATATTTTGGATACAATTTCTTTTAAATATCCAAAAGCTGTAGACAACTTCTAGAATAGGAAGACATGTTTTAAAAAAAGGAAGTGACTTTCAGTCATTTTTGGGAGATTTATGCAAAAAGAAGGATTGTGAAATTGCGCGACGCGCGATCATAGTTTACAAGCATCAAACAACACTCCGAAGAACTAGGAGAAGAAGAATGAGTGATCTGGGAGAATTCTATTTAGGTGTCCAAGAATTTTAACCCCCTTTCGAAGCCAAAAGAAGCATCAGATTGGTGGCCTGAGCAGCACAAAGGAAGCTACTATTTTATGCACACTTTTTGTCTACAAGGGATTTATCTTCTCAGGATGCAAAAATAAATTGATAGACTTCATCTTTGTGAGTATTCTTCTACATCTTCTATTTGTTTAAACCCCTTCTCTTCCATCTCCTCCTCTCTCTAAACCTCCTTCACCCTACTGTCTTTTACCCCCATGGTAGACTTTCAACCCCAAATGCCTCAAAAGTGGTGAACTCGATGTGGAAGTCAGTAGTAGGTGTGTAAAGATGGGGGATTCTGCATGTTCAAGTAGTGGTCATGCTTTACAATAGATGATTGTTTTGTTGCAGCAACAACAACAATAGTTGTTGTTGTTACAACAGCAGATGCAAACTTGGCAAGAACTAGAAAGAATTGATTCCTTGGCTGTGAATGCATTGCAGGCAGTGGGATAGGAATTGAAGCAGTTTAAGGGTCAAAATGTTTCGGCCTTCATCCGGTTGTATGAAGAAAATATGTTGTTTCATAGGGTACCGCAATATGCATGGAGTCTGTATTTCTCCCGATTTCTCTCATTTGGCCATGCATGCATTGCATGATCGGATTGATGAGTTACATAGAAGAGATGCTAATTGGGCATCTTTTAAAAAAGCTTTGAGAGAAGAGTTTTTCTTGGAAGATACAAGATTGGTAACTAAAAATGCATTTACAGATTGGATTGAAAAGCCCAATATGTTGAAAGTTAAAGAAGGTTTGAGGCAACATAAAGTAGTTGTGTGCTATCTCCACTCATTTTTCATTATTCCATAATCACACATAACTAAAGTGAATACTAACTATCATTAATCCTAGAGTCACTGACTTATTCAATGTCTGCATATGGAGACATGTTGACAACAGCTAAGTGTCGAGTACACACTAATCAAAGGTGAAAGAGCTTGAAGTCTTAACACAATAAAGGGTTGGTTGCTACAGTTTTGCTCTGTGAATTTGAAAGTCGGTATGCACAATTGGATTCCAATGAATAGTAATCATTGGAGATTCAAGGTCAGAAAGTGGATTTGTTTTTGAATGTTATAGGTCCTGACTTGCAGGAGAAGCTGACTAATCGTTTAGGAGATGCATCTTCTGAAACAGGGCTGAAATCAGATTGGGCTAATGTAACTAAGGCAATGCATATGTTGGTAAAGAGAGAACATATGAAATTAAGATGGAGTATAGGCACCACACTTGCCAATGCTCAGAAGGGAGCTAAAATTGTAGCCAAGGTGCCCGTGACTATAGCAAAACAACCAGCTATACATGTTGGTCCGGCTCTTAAAGTTGATGCTATGGATGAATTAATCCAAGGCATGCATGATTTGAGGTTGAATTTGATAGAAATCTATGCAAATGTCAAAAAGTTGGATGTTAATGTAGAAGAGAAGGGTCGAGCACTAGCCCAAAGACCATACAAATTGCTAGACAGTCCTCTCCTACAACTACCAGGTTTCCTACCTCCCCTAGAGCCCCTATTCAACAAACAAAGCAACCTAGACCCTCTTCTACTCATGGAGAAGACCTTTCCAAGCCTAAGAGAAAGAGAAAGTCTAGATTTTAGTATGTTCAAAAATGATCTAGTGAGATAAGGAAGGCAAAAAAGAGTTGCACAACATGTCATTGCAAAGATAGCTTTTATCAAAGTTGTCAAGGACTTTTCTTATAGATTATCAAGGGTGTCCCATTGAAGTTGGCATGCAAAAGAAATGGCATCTTACAGCCATTCTTTATCTTCAAGAGGTAGCTGAAGGCTTTGTTATTGACTTTATAAATTATGCTTACATTGATGTTGCTCATGCTCATAGGGTGACTTTGATGAACAAAGACTTTAGTATGGTCAGTAAAATCATGTATAGGTTTGACAAGGTATTGAAGCCCTTACCCACTACTAATAAAAAAGCCTTTGAGATCCTTAACCTTTTGCCAAAATTATGTAAGAAAGAAAAAGGGCCAGTGTGACTGAGGAGGTGATACATTTATACCCAAAAAAGACCACGTCTCAACAAGTGTCTGTCCAACAAGAAAAACCACAAGAGGTTATAAGGATACAAGAGGAGATGCATTTGGTGTGAAAATTTAATTCATGAAAAGTGAGACTGTTTATCCTACCATCGGGAAGCAAAAGTGAAAGGTTACTCTTTTGGAAAGATGGCAAAATACATGCAATAGAAACTAGTCTTCTAATAGAGCCAAATTTTGGAAATGGTGGCATGCAAAAAGAGGTTGGAAAATATGGTAGTAAGGATAGCATTTGTTGTCATAGATGCAGCCACATATGGATTTGAGAATTGAAAGGACCAAAGAAGCTCGTAAAGGAGACATGGTTGAAGCAAAATCTCACGTTTGGATGTAGGCATTAGATTGCATGGAAAAAGGCAAAACAGTAAAGTTTGAATTGGCTGATGCAAGTCAGAGTATACGAGGGAGAATAGGATGGAGTCCACTAGTGGATTCATTTTCAGCCTATGCTTATTTAGCTGAGGTTCATAATTAAGAAGCTCTTGTGGAAGAAAAGAGAAGAAGAGATGAGGACACTGTTGGTCCTTCCTCTTCAGACCCATCGAAATGCATAACACGAAGTAAAATGCAATAGCAAAGAAAGGGGCTGAAAAACCTATACTTGAGCATGTTATGGAGGATGCATCTCAAGAGAAGAAACAAGAAGGGAAGAAAAGAGCAAGCAGCCCGGTTACAAGTTACAATTGGATCTTGAGACTACCAAAAACCTTAAAAAGGTACTGGAAGATCGCATACTTGGTAGTGGATTGGAATCGTGAAGCGTGAATTTCATGATGCAATCATTGATATGTTGATAAGAAAAAGATAGTTTGATAGTGAAGTTTTGCAAGCATTGATGCAAGTTGACAAAGACATAGAGAAACAACTTCAAAGGGAATATGATGATGCATGTAATGCCAATTTGGAGTAAGCTGATGTTGAAAATGGGTTAATTGGGAGTGTAGACAACAAGCTTGTGGTGAAATTGGTCTTATGGGCAACAGTAAGCATAGAGAGAAGGCTATGTATAATGGGGATGTCCATCAACAAGTACATGAAGAAAAAGATGCTCATTTTATTCCAAGCGGTCATTATTTACGAACGCATTGGGCTCATGCTACAACAAAGACAATTGTTAAAGTGGGAGAAAGAGAGATACCTTAAGATCATGGTTCCTAAATCAATGTTATGGCATGCAGCTTGTATGAGAATGGAGGTTGGCCGATTAATGTAGATCCAGGATGGCACACGTGGGCAACAAACAATTCATCAGGGAATCTTTATGCAACTTGTCCGAATAATGTACCCATGACTATTGGAGATGTTAAGGATAAGAATCATTTTTTTGTGCAGGATTTATGTAGTTATTTTGTGATTTTGGGGTAGCCCTATATTCTAGAATCAAGGCTGGAAACAAAAGCCTTGGATGATGATTCTTCATATGCTCACGTTCGGAGTAAGGACAATACAAAGGCGGTACAATTTCTCACTGTTTGTGTGAATCATCCCCACAATTGGGATAGGCTGCAGGGTAATTCCATGCCACCTAATGCACGAGAGTTTAAGGGTCTTTAGACAGCACTGCTGTAAGTGGAGGCTATGGTAGTGCCTCTAGGAAGATATTTATGCCTCCAAGAAAGGGGGATTTGTGTTTGTGTCTAGATTACAAGAATGGACAACATGTAGTCTTGGCAGGTTTAAGAATATTTTAGCCATGTGTAGGGTTGAAAAGAAATACATAGGATGGGCTGAAAAAGAGCTGAAGACATATGGTTTGATGGCTGCAAAATAAAGGTATTTCAAGGCTATTTTCAGAGCTACTTGATCTTGATACAGTGGTTAAAATTTCTATAGCAATTAATGCTAAAAATAGGGCAGAAAAAGAGGTTATTTATGTTGACACTTTAGATACGTATGAAGTCATTCAAGAGTTTGTTGAGCATGAATGTTATGGGTTGCAATATGGGCTACAAAATATGGTTGAAGTAAGGGTGGATACAAAGTACAATATAGTTGCAAAGAAGGTTAAGCATGTGGCTTTGCTTTTACCACTTGAAAGGAATGGGTCCACTGAAAAAGTGACTCAACAACCTAGTTTACAGGGTCCACATGGAGTAGGACATAAATTTACAGCTGAAACTTTACAAGAGTTGAAAATTGGTGATACAAGATTTCTTTTGCCTACAAAAAGAGCTGGTTTCTTGTAGATGTTGGCAAGACATGGGAAACCGTTTGCGTTTTAGCTAGATGAAATTGGACGTGTTGATCCAATCATAGTTGCACCTATGGTGATCTTTACAGTAGCTTATGTACCATGGAATTTAAAGACTATTCCAGTGCCTCGAGCATATTTTCCTAAGCTACTAGAGCTTTTGAACAAGAAGATTAGAATGCGGATTTTGGAGCCTTCTTTGTCAAAAGAACGGATCTAGAGCATGCTTATGTGGCTTGAAGAGATAGATTGAACTCATGAAGATATAGAGTTGAAGATAGAATGTCACATAAGTGATTTAGGTTCCAAGATTGAGACTTGGACTCATAAACACAATCTTGTGTGGTTGGACAATGACTCTCAAACTCACAACTGAAAGGACAAAAGTATCATCATATTGCATTACCAATCTTGCAGCAGGTACGAGGCTTTATAGTAGTTGGGTTGTTCCACTCTCCTCACTGTGCATATGGGATTCAGGACATCTCTTCCTAGAGCATACATCATTTGTCACTTCTCAAGATTCTTCAGCTCCATATTCAAATCAGTGGTTTACAATTCCAAAGAAGAATGGTGCTTTGAGGTTTATACATGATTTACAACCATTTAATAAAGCCACCATAAGGAATGTTGGATCAAGCTTGATAAAAAATGAATTTACAGAAGCATTTGCAAGCAAGGAAATTTACTCTATGGGTGATTTATATTCAAGATATGATCAGTTTGAGCTTGCATTGGGAATCCGGGATATCACTACCATGAAAACACCGCTTGGATTGGTTAGGATGTGTATGCTTCCATAGGGAGCAACCAATTTAGTGGCGCATATGATTAATGGTATGCATAAAGTTTTGAGGGAGTATATTCCTCAGTTGACCTTATCCTTTCTTGATGATGTGTCGATCAAAGGATGTGATATCTATGAGAAGAATGAAGAGTTGAATGAACATGGATATAGAAGATTTGTAGCTGATCATATTCCTGATTGTGACAGGATTTTGAGCCGTCTTGAAGAAGTGCATTTGACTCTGTCAGGAGAAAAGTCAGCTTTTGGAATGGAGGAAGTACCAGTAAAGATTGATGCCCTAACCAAAATGCAAGAGACATGTTCGAATGTATGAGAAGATTTTTGGGTGCATGTGTCTTTTAGTTGATATGGATTCTGCATTTTTCTCATGTGACTAAAAGTTTATATTAGCCCATGAGAAAAGGGAAAAAGTTTTGATGTGGTAAATAGCATACGAAGGCAGTTCAGAAGTTAAAGAGCTTATTGATTTCAGCCCCAACACTAAAGAGACCAAATTACAAGAATGGGCAACCTATTATTCTCACCATGGATACAAGCCCAATTGGCATTGGTTGGGTAGTGGGTCAGGATGATGCTGATGGGAATAGGTATGCCATTCAATTTGGAGAAAAGGTCCTCAATGAATGGCAATGGTGGTATTCTCAACTTAAAAGAGAGCTTTGGGGTGTAGTGACAGCCCTTAAGTGTGATAGGGAGTATTTTATGGGAGCTCATGTACTCATAGAGACTGATTGTCTACCTCTATTGGACGTGATAGTAAATTGCTTAACTCTCGATATTGCCATATTACAATGGATTTCATATATAACGTCACTTAACCCTGATTTTCAACATATTGTAGGTAGAGAAAAACCCGTGGTGGCTAACATGCTTTCATGAGCAAGTTTGAAGATGAAGAGGAGCATATGGAAGATGAAGAGGACAATGTGATAGGTGTTGAAAATGACTTTATGACAATAGGGAATGAGTATGCAACCATTGTTTACTGCATGTACAGATCTGAAAACAAGTACAGCTATCATTAATGCAGGTACAATTGTCATAATAGCAAGTACAGTAGGTACAACTATTATAATAGGGATTTCAATAGTAAGAAAAGAACTTACAACCATGGAGAAGAGATGCGCAATAGAGAGAAAGCATTATCACTATTATGCTTCAGTGAAAACACAATTTTTGGAAGAGTTGTATGAGGATGATTGGCTAAAAATAGGCCAATATCTCAGCCTCATGACAAAGAAGGCTAAGTGGTCTGAAGCTCAATTCAAAAGGATTAAAAGAAAAGCTCATGGGTTTTCCATGAAAGACGGATATTTATGGAAGCATGCAAAGAAAAAGAGAGAAGCTCCAATACGTGTATTGGGAGATAAGGCTTCTCAATAGTAGGTGATGCAGGAGTTTCATGAAAGTTTATGGGCTGGACATAGAGGAGTTTGGGGCACATTTTCCAAGATCAAAGAGAAGTATTGGTGACAAAAAATGTATAAAGATATGGAGCATTATGTGAAATCATGTAGTGACTGTCAGATGTATTCCATGGTAAAGCATAGAGATGGGTTGCAACCAACCTATTCATTGTCTATGCATTACAAATGGGTAGTTGATTTGGTTACCATGCCTATAGGTTTATGGGATATGAGATATCTTGTGCTTGCACGAGAATACTTGACAAATCAAGTGGAAGGTTGAGCTCTTAGTACAAAGACTACTCAAGAAGTTTGTAGGTTCTTATTGGAAGAAGTCTTTTGCAAGTATGGTTGTGTTGGTAAAGTGGTTGTAGATAGAGGAGAATTGGATGTGGATGAGGCCTGTGACTTCCTTTCACAATTGGGTATCAGGATGGCTTTAACTTCAGCCTACAATCCTGAAGCAAATGGAAAAAGTAAAAGAGGTCATTAGCCTATCATTAAGGAATTAGCAAACTCATGCAAGGGCCTGCAGGATGAAAGAGTGGCCAAGAATGTTGCCCTTTGCTTTATGGGCTAATAGGACCACTTATAGTGCAATTACAGGGTATATACCTACTAAATTAATGTATGGACAACAACCAATCATGCCCAATGAGGATATTATTGCTACTTAGAGTGTTCTACCATGGGAAGAGTCTTTGACTAGAGAAGAGTTGCTGGTCCTATGCATTAGACACTTAGAAAGAAGGCTTGAAGACATTGACACAACCATGAAAAAGCTTAAAACTACAAGGATCAACAACAAGAAGAGGTTTTGAAAAGTGACACAGACTTCAACCACGTGCTATACAAGAAGGGGATTGGGTGATGATTTATGACATCAGCTTGGAAAATCAACATAGTGCTAGTTGAAAGATGGCAAAGTGGTGGTTTGGTCCATATGTGGTAAGGTCTATTTTTGACAATGCTACCTATGCATTAAATGAGATAGATGGGATAGCTCTAAGGATTCAAGTGGTTGGAAAACGTATCAATCTCTTTAAACATGGGGAGTCTTTAGCATATGAGTTGAAGGAGTTGGATACTGAGCATGAACATGAGAATATGGAAGAAGAAGAGGTAGAAGATGAAGACATTGACATGGCAGAGGATACTTCTTCTGACACTGTAGATCCATAAGACTTTGGCACATGCCGAAGGATGTGCAGGTTAAGAGGGGATCAATGTCATGCCGCTACATGGACATAGTGTGAAAAACTCTAGAGTGCATCCTCATTCGGCTTTCTTATTGATCTAGAGAGTCAATGCCATATTAGTCATTAGTGTCAGTATCCATAGTGTGGATGGTTCAAAAATACTAGATTTTTAGATAAGTTTAGCCTATTTTTTATATTTTGGATATTAATTCTTATAAACATCCAAAAGTTGTAGACAACTTCTAGAATAGGATGACATGTTTTAAAAAAAAGCAAGTGGCTTTCAGCCACTTTTGGGGAATTTAATCTAAAGAAAGGATTGGCAAAATCATGCGACGATGCACAATCGCAGTTTACAGGCAGCAAACAACACTCTAAACTAGGAGAAGAAGAAGGAGTGGTCTAGGAGAATTATGATTAGGTGCTCTGGTATTTTACCCCCCTTTCGGAGCCAATGGAAGCATCAGATTGGTGGTTTGAGTACTAGAGAGGAAGCTACTATTTTATGCACTTTTTTGTCTACAAGTCTTCTCAAGATACAGAAATAAATTGATAGGGTTCACCTCTATTCTTCTACATCTTCTATTTATTTAAACCCCTTCTCTTCCATCTACTCCTCTCCCTGAATCTCCCTTCACCCTAGTGTCTCTTATCCCCGTGGTAGACTTTTGACCCCAAATGCTCTGACAGCATGCCTATCCTTTTATACATGACTGGCCATTTTAGCCTAGGTCCTCTTTCCCTATTCCCTCCTATTTATATGATTCATTCACCCACGCCTATCTACATTTACAAATTGCATAAGAGAGAGCCAGATGCTCTTTTATAAAATGAATTATAATGCACACGGCACTTTCATTGCTAGAATATTCAGTGCACTTATTATTGTGTGCTTCCTTTTACATTTGAGGCTTTTCCTGCATTTTTCTAAGCTTGCCTTTCTCTTCCATTTTTCTCACCTTGGGATATCTTCCATTTCTGACTTTTTGGGGCTTTTCCATCAAGAACTTCCAAAGGGGTAACAACCCATCTACACATAACCTAGATTTTATAAATCTTACATCTCGCCAAACCATTGTAACAGCATTCATCATATGCTACATAACAAACAAACGCTCATTTTTTTCTTCATTCTATTGTGAAGATGACGCATAGTTTTTCTATTGTATTTTACAACTATATATATCATCCTTCTTAACATAACACTCGCCTGTAATATAATCTATTTTGCGACAATAATGCCAAACAATACCAAAATTACTAGAACTTTGTTTTGCTATCCACCGCTTTCTCTAGAGCTTTCCCTACCTCTAAGTTTCCATAGCCTCCTAAAATTTTTATTTCACTAAACTTCTCATTTAACCTATTTTACTGGTTATTATCATCAGTACATTTCATACCACGGCCTCTTGAAGAGGATCTACCATGTCTCCTTCTTGAACTTGAGTAAAATTCTTGGACATTTTTGCCACTTCTTTTAGATGATTCACCCTACATGTTTATCTCTTCAGTGATCATGGGAGAGACCATGTCATTAGAATTTGGAATCAGCTTCTCTACATACACAGAAGTGACCAATGATTTCCAAGACTTCTCATTATTAAGTCCATCCAAATTAGATGAAAAAAAATCATCATCAAGTATTGTATCAATAGCTACTAAGGCATCTACAATGCTTCTCACTTTCAAAACATACTCATTTATAGTCATCATCCCTTTCTTCAAAGTATTAAACTCTTGCTTGAATTGAATCTTCTATGTTTACTAAAAACATATTTTTGAATATTGTCCAAGATGCATGTGAAGTTTCTACATTTCTAATACGCCCCAATGTAGTGTTATCAATGTTTGCAGATAGCCAATACATTACATTTTTGTCTCTTGCATTCCATTCTTTCCATGCCTTTAGTTCTTCTATAGTTGCAAAATTACTTAGCAATGGCTCCTTTTCTTTAGCTAAAACAAACTCATAAATGCCTTTTTTAATAAACAAGTTCATCACATGAAACTTCCATGATGGGTAATTGTTCTTGTCCAGCTTCTCAATGATGGGGATTCTGCTATTCTCTACCATTACCATATAATTAATACAAAATAGTAAGCAAATCTTCTGCAACCTTTCACAATAAGTACACTCCAACACATCAAGTAGTCTTTCTTAATGTTCAATAGTGCATGCAATCTGCAACATGGTAGCAAATAAAACTTATGCTTACTTGTGAGAAAACACCTTAGAACTTACACATTATAAGGCTGTAACAATGCACCCACTTTTGGTCGACAGAATCAAAATTGTACTGTACTCTCAAACTGATGTCTACAATCTTGTGGATCTAAAATGAGGCCCAAAACAGCCTCAAATGGCCAAAAAAGCAATGGAAGAACCCTAAAGAGATTATCTACATAATATATAGTGCTCTACTTGCACACCAAATCTCATAGCAATCTGAGTTTTTTGATTTTCCTGCTTCCAATGCCTCCACAGGTGGTGGAAGAATGGGAGAGCTTCTTACATGTTTCTTGCTTACTCAAATCCTTGCTTCTTCTCCTTTACTTAAGCCTTCAAAACTAGCCTCTCTCAGTGGTGCTGCTCTAACACCATGTTATGAACCACCTAATGGGGGGACTTGCTTGAGCTATTGCACCAAACACACACCATATACACAAGAGAAAACTCACTCAAGAACAGAATATGAGAGATGGAGACCAAAATGTTTTCTTCCTAGTTTCTTGTTCTTCTTCTACACACAATATAATATAAAAAAAGTATAGATAAGATATAACATAAAGGAAAGTGGCCTACGAATTCAAATAGTACATAACTAACTATACTAATTGGCTAGCACTATAACTATACCAACTATAGGTAGGTGCGACAAGCCAAATATAATAAGTAATAAGACAGTGGTCATATAAGAGTCATAATGAACAATGAGTGCTAAGTATAGATATGGGATCCATCTAAGTAGGTGGTACATCATCAATGTCTACACATGTTGAGCTTGCCATCTCAACACGAGATAAGAGACCACTTGTGCCTAGCCAAGTATATTTACCTATACTTATTACCCATGAGTTACTCATACATATGTACACTATAAGTGGCATATGCTTGTCAACACGGACACTTTATTCTTTATTCATTCTATGTAGACATATTGTCACTATAAGTGGCATATGCTTGTCAACATGGATACTTATTACCCATGAGTTACTCATACATATGTACACTATAAGTGGCATATGCTTGTCAACACGGACACTTTATTCTTATTCATTCTATGGCAATAAGGGAAGGCATATCACACATTGTTTTTTTGGAGTTTCTACATACCATCTTATTCTCTCTTTCTTGAACCTCCATACTTCTTGCTTCTGCTTATGCTCTCAATCTTGCTCCACCTTTCATGAATAGTCTAGGGGTATAGATACTACAAATTAGTCAGCTTTCATTCCTTTGAATGACATTTTCTAAAGGTGAAAATGCCACAAAGATACATGAGGGAGATCAATAATGGCCATTATATGATCAGTGGAACTAGAAACAAGCAAAGGATAAAGACTACTAACTTTAGCACCTCTATCAAAAATGAGGTTGCTACGTGTGATTTTCCAATAGAATCACCAAAAGCAATATGATATCTAGCAGCATCCAACTATCCAATAGAGATACAACTTTTGGTCAATGCTAGTATATAGCATACATCATATAGCACAAAAGAAGTACTATTAGAAAACTGTAAATAGATATTACACATACCAACAATATCACATATATGATCATCTCCAAGGTATACCAAACTAGAAATGGTATGGTAAATATAGAACTAATTGTGATGCGAGGTCACATGAAAGGAAGCTCCCAAATCAAGTAGCCGTCATTAAGGGAATAAAGATTGACCATCAATCAATTGTGTGGCACCAAATAGAGAAGCAGCCAATATGTAACCATATAAATTGTACTCTAATGCATTAATCTCCTCAATATGGACAATGAATTTAGCAATGCACTAATCATCCGATGTCTTAGCACTATCTTGCACTTTTCCTTTGCCTTTCTTATGCTTATTCCGATGCAATTTGGGGCACAATGGTTGTATATGTCCCTCTTGCCCACAATAATGACAAGTAAGAAAAGACTTAGGACCATGGCATTTACTATGACCCTACCCAAGAGATCTATACTTAAATATATTTTATTGTGGTCCTCTACCATAGTGGTTATAACTACATCTAGTATCATTCTTACCTCTAACTATAAGACCATGAGAGGCATGGGCAACATCAACATTGTTCCTATTCATTCCTTGTGAGTAAAGCTCCCTCTATAGTTGAGCATTTAAAACCATCCTTAGGAGCATTAATACTAATGGTAATAGAGAATGTATCCCATGACTCAAGAAGAGTGATAAGGAAAAGACATATACATAATACTATCATCAAAAATAATCTTTTGCTATGTAAGCTAGCTGCAAATAGAGTGAACCTCATTCAAATGAGTAAATATAGGAGTATCTCCCTTCATATGAAGGTCCATAAGCTTCTTGAGAGAGTAAAATTGTGAAGCAAGACTTTACTTATCATAAAGATCACACATTTTCTCCCATAACTTCCATGCACCATCTTCAAACTCAAAACATTAAAATATACTTGCTTTGACAAAGACAAAATGGCAATCGACTTACATAGCTCATCAACATCATCAGAGATGTCAACATCCATATCTTATGGCTTTAAATCTTTGCATTTCAATGGCTTAACCTTTTTTTGCACCAAGACTTACCATACATGGGTCTTCCAAGATTTAAAGTTGTTGACATCCAATTTATCAATATTAAATACAACACTATCACTAGAAGCACTTGCCATTATGACTACAAAATAAAGAGATAATGGGCTAATATAATAACAATAGAATAGCCAAAAATTTAATCTAGAAATATATGAAATAGGAGAAGAACAACTGAATGTATTACTATCTACAAAGTAGAGGCACTAGAGTGCTCGAAACAAGTGTTCGTGCTTAAGAAAATAGCTCGAAAATAGCTCAAAACTAAATTACTTCATTGTTGTCTATAAAAATATGGTAAATAAGAGGTTAACTATTAGGAAATTTCCAAAATAAAATGTTACCACTTTTAGGAAGTCCAGATAGAGATAGGATATGTTTAATGTTATTATCAAAGATAATATTATGATATGTAAGCTAGCTACAAATAGAGTGAAACTCATTCAAATGAGTAGACATAGGAGTACCTTCCTTCATACAAAGGTCCACAAGCTTCTTAAGCTAGTACAACTATGAAGCAAGGCTTTACTTATCATAAAGATTGCATATTTTCTCCCATAACTACTATGCACCAGCTTCAATCTCAATGACACTAAAATATACTTACTTAGACAAAGATAAAATGATAGTGGACTTGCATAGCTCATCAAGGCAATCCCAAATGTCACCATCCATATCTTTTGGCTTTATGCTTTTACATTTCAATAACTTAACCTACTTCTTTTACACTAAGACTTGCCATATATGGGTCTTCCACTAGTTAAAGTTATTGCTATCCAACTTATCAATGTTAAAGATGGTACTATCCCCAAAAGCACTACAAGCATATGCCATTATGACTACAAAAAAAGAGAGAATGGGCTACTATAATAACTATAAACTACCCAAAATTTGAGCCAAAAGTGTATGCAACATGAGAATAACAATTGAATATATTACTATCCACAAAGTATAAGCACTACTGTGCTCGAGACAAGTGTTTTTGCTCAAGAAAATAGCTCAAAGTTGAATTACAGCAATGCTATCTATAAAACTCTAGCAAATGAGAGGTTAATTATAAAAATATATATATAATAAAATGCTCCCACTTGTAGAAAGTTCGAATAGCAAAACTTACTATCTAGCTAGTAGTGACCAAGAAAGATCATAAAATTGCAAGCACCAAATACTATTAGAGCACCAAAAGTGTTAGATACATAGACTCATCCTAAACAAAGGGATAACAAAGTACATAAGCAAATTATGCAACATAAGAGCTTTGAGAAATAGGGAGATTTATGAAGCTACAGCCAACTCACTACTCATAAATAATGAAGCTACATACATAATAAAGCATGTATCCATGACTAACAATCCATCTCTATGCAGAAGGAAGTACCGGATAACCAACTATCAAATAGATATCAACCATCTCTGCATAAACCAATGAACATATAGAGAGATCCCACAATCTCTATTATAAGTCAACCTCTACAATAAGAAATCTAAAAATACTCCCACTAGAAGTAAATTGGAGTATCGGAGAGCAAAGCAAGCTTAATGCATATATATCATAGCATCCAAAGGCCCAATGATACCAAATAATATATTTGAGAGTATATAAATAACATAAGCATGCAAGCTTCTAAGTGGGAGATCATTTACCACCACTGCAAAATCTACCAAATACGAATATAGAGGAGCTTAAAATGATAGCCCAAAGGTCAAGGAAGAGCACATCCAACGTAATTAGCATTGTAAGCATGTACATGATCCAAGGGCATTCCTAAGTCGATTCAGAGAATGTATTTCACTAATATCTAATATATATGCTTTTTGTCCACTATTTATGACAGCAATAACCCTTCCAATGGTGGCCAAGAAAAATGAGCTCTAATTGATGAATAGAGTATCTCCAAGCATGAATACATCATGCTACCACTAAACCTTCAATGAATAAGCATCAAGGAAACATTAACATTCACATAAATGTTGGCTACCCCAAACTATGAATAGCAGGTCTATCCACAAATGGTAGTCAAGGGTTGATCATTTTTACCCAAATTGGATCCCAAAATGGGGTCCAAAGTGTTGGAAACAATGTCCAATGACTAAGTAAGAAGCAGGAGGAGTATTCGAAGCAAAGTGGATATGGAAAAGTAAGCAAGATAGACCCTTTAAATTTGCACCAAAAAATGCATGCTAATTCTGGGGGGTTTACTTGTTGCTCTTCACAAATGGGGGTCATTTGGCACTAATGAAATGCCCTCATGGAAGCTAGGAAAGATATGGAGAAGGTGGGGAGGAGATGTTTACCTCGATAGATGAAGAAAGGTTGCCATGGTCGATTGAATCTCTCTTTCCCAAGCTGAAGTACAATGGTTGAAGCTCCTTGAATGTCCGCTTTGAGTGAGCATTGAGTACAAGGTAAGTGTAGGTGGCTAGGCATAAGTGGCCTTTAACTCCCAACAACTTTGTTGGGGTAAGTCTAACCCATAAGAGTAGGTAGTGTTATATATTCTCTAATTCTTTTCTCACACTCCATACATATTCATATTGTCTTTATGCAAGTGGTAGAGAACATTACTCGTATTCCAACCACGAACTTAGCAAAGTAGACACAAAATGATATGCATTCATTAGAAAAAAGTTCCATAGTGCAGGACCCAATGTAGAGAAGCTTCTAAGTCGACTGTAATAAGGGAGTAGCCCCATACCAATAATGGTAACAAGGATAGTCGAGGAGGCAACAACTAGAACTGGAATACATCAACAACTTGATTTTAGAGGTAACAATATAACTGTAGCTCAAGGAAATGAAAGATTGATGGGAAAGTGGGTTTAGAGGAAGCAAATGCCTCTCATAGGCCAAAGTATGTTACTAAAATCTACCCACCAAAATAAAGGGTATATGAAAATTAAAATTTGAGGGGCCTTCACCATCAAACCAAGCAAGTGTCTTTGATTTTTTCAATGGAAGTGGTAGTGGAGACTAACCTATATGAAACCATTTGAGCCATGAGAAGGATTCTAGCTCTAGTAGCCATGTCATGTGTCAAGGCTGGTATAGGGGGCTCAACAAGGAAAATATACAAAACCAATCAGAAACACAACACATGGGATTACCACACCTTCGTTTTGGAGTATCATGGAGTGGTCCAACTCATGTGAGGATTCTAACGATCAACATGAAATGTAGTGCCAATGCATGTGGTTCTAGAATGATAGTGTGGACCACACATAGAACATATGTTCTTCCATTCAATATATGCCAGCTAGTGTCCTACAAGTATGGCCAATGTCCCATGGCACTAATTTGACCATAGAAGAAATCCACATGCTAGTGATTGGTGGGTTCATTTTACAAAAGGTAGCATAATAAGTAGTGCTAAATGAGGGCTCACATAAATATTTGAATGGTGTCTCACAAGCTACTAAGAAAAGGATAGATTTAGCATTAGATTTAAATGCAACTATGAAGGGCCATACAATGATGAATGCCTTGAAACATGAGCTTTTCAAACTAAAGACACCTAACTCAAGTGTCTTGCAAGATGTTATGATGTGCACATTCCAAATAAGCCAACATGTAATTGCTAATATTTCATGGATCATGCAGCAGACGGGAAGGCATATTAGGCATGCAAGCACTTTTATTACATGTACCTTTGAGTGTTTAGAATTGGATGCAAATGTAAATATGTTTATACACCAATACATTCTTACAAAATAAAACTTGCACCTCATACTTGAAAGCAAAACTTTTCCAGCATCACCCATAGTGTGGCCAAGGAAAAAGCCTATACTAGTTCTTAGCACAAATGCTTTTTCTTCCTTGTTAAGAAAATGTTGGCATAGTTTCTTTTGTTTAGCTTTGATCAAATTTATGATAATCCTTTACTATCCTTGTCTCTCTCAATCTATAGTCTATTAGTGTAATTGGATGTCTAACACAATTTCAACAATATTTGTTGCAAAACTTGTCATTAGATAATGTAATACAAAATCTTCTAATCTAGAGTGCAATACTTGTCATAAGACAATTTAATATAAATCATGTCAATCCAAAGTTATTACACGAATGATTTTATATTATGAGAGAGAGTGTGTGTGTGAGATAGAGAGAGAGAGAGAGAGAGAGAGAGAGAGAGTGTGTGTGTGTGTGTGTGTGTGTGTGTGTGTGTGAATTGTTTGCACATAGAGAGAGAATTGTTTGTGCAACAAAGAGAAAGAGAAGGTGGTGGTGGTGGTGGTGGTGGTGGTGGTGGTGGTGGTGGTGGTGGTGGTGGTGGTGGTGGTGGTGGTGGTGGTGGTGGTGGTGGTGGAGCTACCAATGGTAGTGATAGAAGTGAAAATGGAGGTGGATAAAACTAAGAGTGGAATAAGTGAACTATGTGGAACAAGAATAGAGGGGTTTCTAAAAGAACTTGCTCAAAAGATCGCTAAAAAGCTTGCTTCTTTCCCTTCCCCATATATAAGTTAGTGACAAGGAGACTATACACCCCAAGTTGTATTTCAAATTCAATTAATATAATTATTGGATTGAAACAAGGATGTCCACTCTCACACGATTTTTTTAAGGCTCTAAATAGATGAGGTCTCTAATTGTATTGATAGAGATGGAGGGGTTTTACTAAGGTGTTGGTGTCAATATTGCTCCCAAGGGACTATAGAGACATTTGGATGCGTTATTGGCCTTTTGCAAAGATAGGGACAACCTAGGGGTAAACCTTAAGAAAACAAAGCATATGGTAATCAACACCTCAACCACTTGAGTCACGAGTTTTCTTGGAGAGAGATGTTGAAGGCTCAATAAGCAAGAGCATATGTAGGATTGGATAATTGGAGAGATAGCCTACACGCATACAGGTCCATGAGCCATGTACCAAATTGTGGATCTTTGATACACTAGTTATACCTACACTCCTCTGTGTGGTAGCCAATTGGGGTCTATTGTATGTGGAGAGAACCATGACAAATTATGATGGCCCAAAGAGAGAGTTCTATGATGAATGGGAACGTATGGAGTAATGTCCATTGGTCATTGACTTGGGATGCATTCTTTGAAAAGTCAACTACCTTAAGAAGTTAGGCATCATGATAAGTTTGCATCTCTCAAGGGGTGTTGGAAAAGTGGTGGGCCAAACCAGAATTTAGTGGGAATAACTCCCTAAGAGTTGAAACAAAGGCCTTTAAGGCTATGACTCTAGCTTGGAGACCTAGCCTCCTAGGGGTTGCATGAATGTAACACCCTAGGGCCTCCAACCTAGAAGGGGCAGTGCAAAATGGAAAGAAGCAATTGATAGATGGTGCCCCCATGGAGTTTGACCATGCTACTATAGCAAAAGGAGTAGGGCATAATATGTGGAAAGTTGAGAAGGATATCCAAAAGGAAAAATCTCAAATCAATGAATACTAGAAGTCTGGGGCAGCAGGAAAAATCCTTCATTGTGCTAAGGTTGAGATTTCTCTTAATAGGATTGCATAGCACTATGTTGGTTTTGCAACTATTGGTGTTCATCTCTCTTTCATAGGTTGCCCTTTAATGCAAGATGTATTCCTTCATTGGTTTACTTTGACATATCAAGGCAAGGCCATTGTCCAACATTAATGCTTGGTTGGCATGGCAAAGGTTTTTCCCTATTCTTCTTAACTCTATGACTAAAAGAGATCGAGTTCTTGGCTGCATAGTTGGCCATAATGGGAACCTTGTTCTAGTTATCACATGGATCCCATCATTTTCTTTAGAGACAATCTATAGTTCCAATGTCATATCTAGATTACTCTGCCTACTCTTGTTTGAGTTTTGTATGTTCCAATAATTTCCACCCTTATGCGTGCTCTCAAGCCATATTGCAAGGCGTGCATATTATGGGATTAGAGGTAGAAGATTCTTGAATATTTGGAAATCAATAGACTAGGAGGTTTTGAGATCATCTTGTAGATGTGATTTCTTTGACTCTTGTTATGTATGCAAACAAGGTGCACCCTTTACAAAATATTGTCCCAAAAAGGGGGAGGATACCATTGATGAAACCAAAGCAAATGAGAAGCATTTAGAGAAAATGTGTTCTTGAAACATAGAACAATAAATGGAAATGAAGGATGAGAGCATGAAGATTTTTAAAAATAGATACTACAAAAATTTTGTGTAAGCCTCAAGGCAAAATTTCACAAAAAGAGGCCTCGATTAACTTATGCGTAGTGAAGAATAAAGAGAATATCAATCATAGAACAACTAAGTAGAAGGGAATGTGAAGAATACCAAAGGGCAAGATATCCATCAAGCAACTTGCTCATCTACCTCTAGCAGATTGTAATCATTATATGTGGCAATTGTGCTAAGATATTGAGCTCTACATGAGTTGGAATTTGCTACACATCTTGGTGATGTGGTAGGATATTACTCATTGGCATGTTAGGTGACTCACATGAGGATACACTAGTGATTCTACATCTAGACTACACCCACATAATCTATCCTTGAAGAGAGAGAGAGAGAGAGAGAGAATAAATTAGAGAGTTGGGGGTGAAAAAGAGAAAGAGAGGGAGAGAGAGAGGGAGAGGGTATTATTGAGGGAGAGAAGGAGAGAAGGAGAGTGAGATGCATGTCATGGGTCCCCAACATGTGTGTGTGTGTGTGTGTGTGTGTGTGTGTGTGTGTGTGTGTGTGTGTGTGTGTGTGTGTGTGTGTGTGTGTGTGTGTGTGTGTGTGTGTGTGTGTGTGTGTGTGTGTGTGTGTGTGTGTGTGTGTGTGTGTGTGTGTGTGATGTTGATATGAAATGAACTTAACCTATCTTGAAAAAAAATGCCAAGAAAATCAAGAAACAACAATTGAACAACAAGAGCCATAGGCATAATTCATTGGAGATAGGAAGAACAAACTCATGTTTAAATCGCTTGTAGTGGAACTTGAAATTCTATTAGCTTTCAAAATAATTACAACTATAGCACAATGAAGCCATAGCTAGATTGAATCAAAGAAACAATGAGAATCATGGTGAGGCATGGCACATTTATTGTGCCACCTCTTCTTTCCTTATCAGGTTCACGCTTAGTGACTATGTATACATATGTTTTAGTACTTTTATATTAGTCTTTTATCAATTTGTAGCCTTAATTTTTTGGTGTGGAAGAGAAGAAAGAAAAAGAAGAATATTTTAGCCAAATCTCTTTGTGTGCTCAAGTCTCCATTACTTTTGTGTATGTGCTTTTGGTCTCTTCATGTCTCTCCTCTCTTGTCTATTTTCATGGTATCAGAGCCATCCCACAGCTCCCTAGAACTTGATTGATGGGTGAGGTGAAGATGTTAGAGCACAAAAGCAAGCAAGAAAGCAACGAATAAGAAGCTTTTCCACCTTACTCGACTTGCCTCAAGTTATAGCCACAAGAGGCTGTTGAGGCCGGCAAGGCTATAATATCCGATTGTAGTGAAACTTAGTGAGTAAGAAGAACATTATATGTATTCTAGATATATCTTAAGGACTTAAATTGTAATTTTTGGCATATCATGTCATTTCGACCTTCGTTCTGGACCTCCAAGTACTCCTGACAGCAGTTTATAGGTATACTGCAATTTTGGCTATGTCGACCGTTTACATGTGCACAGGTTATAGATTTTAAATCTACAAGGTTTCGAGTATTTTCTAGATTGTAGACACAAAAGGACTCTGCATATAGATTGAAAATTTTGGTTATTCTTGTGTAATTAGTGAAAAAGGTTGTGTATTTAGTTGTGGTACACCTGGTATCAACTTGCTTGTAGATTGTAGTTTTTGTGTAAGTTGTTTGTTTTGTCAAAATGTCTGACAACTTTAACCAAATTGTCAGTGAGAACCTTGATAAGAACAATTATCTTGCATGAAAGTTTAAGATGACAAATTTCTTAAAGGATAAAGATATTTGGAATTACATTGAAGAAGACATGGTAATAACACCCCAAGGTTTCTGTGCAAAATGCTACTACAGAACAAGTAAAGACTAGGAAAGATTAGGAGTAGACAATGAGTAAAGTCATGTGTTGGTCTTCTATCAGTGTCAGAGATTGCATGATGGGTTATTTGTAGGAATCTAATACCCTGGTATTGCATGGAAGAATCTAGTAAGGATGTTCAAAGTAAACATAAAGGCCAAAAAGTTACAACCCAAGTGAACCAAGTAAAAAGAGAGAACTTGTCCATTAATGATTATGCCTTGAAGATCAAGAGTGTTGTGGAAGCTCTTGGATCTATCAGTGTGATAGTTAATAATGATGGTTTTGTTCTTGCATGCTTTAGACGGACTTGCAGACGAATACAAGAGCTTCATGTCATCTATGAATACGAGGGATGATATCTCTAATTTTGTATACTTGATTTCTATATTGATACTTGAGAAGAAGGACTTTGGCTTGGATTCCTCTTCTTCTCAAAGTAAGAATAAGTTTGAACGGTTTTTTTACTCTACTAGCAAAGGTAGAGATCATAGCAAAGGCCAAGGTGGTGGTCATGGTCAAGGTTATGATGCATAGCAAAATAGAGGAGGACAATCTAGAGGAAGGCGGGAATCAAAGAGAGCAAGTTGCATATTCTAATAGGCAACAAAATTTTGGTAATAGTAGAGAGTGCTAGCATTGTGTTCAGAAAGGCCACATTTCTAAACATTTCTTCAAAAAGAATGTTGAAATTAGAAATGGAAAAAAACAACAATGCAATTATACATCTAGCAACAAAAATAATGATGAAAAAAGCACACAGTTATTTGTTATGCAGCACTTTATGAATACTATGGTTGCTCATGGTTTATCAAAGAATGATATATGGTATGTAAACTCAAGTGCCTCTAACCACATGACTTTTCATGGAGAGTAGTTTAAAAAGATATGTAATCTAGAGTCTTCAGGCTATATGGAGACAAGGGATGATATAGCTCACCCCATTACTCATGTTGAAAATGTTCCTTTGAGTATGTAGGATGGTAAAACCAAACACTTGATTGATGTGCTACATATACTAAATATTACAATAAAATTGGTTTTTGTTTGTCAGATGGTAGAACAAGAAATCCATATTTAATGGTTGTTATGTAGAAGATCTCAAAAATGATTGCAAGTTGATTACAAAAGGGAAACATACTAGCAGATTATTTACTCTTGATGTAATTCTACCTCAAATGGATACTGCCATGTTTGACCAAGGTCTAGGTGTTGTGGTTGATATTGAAATTTGGCATAAGAGAGAATTGGTCATGTGAATGTGCATCAGCCAAAAGGCATGCATTCAAAATAGATTATGGATGGTTTTCCCAAGTTTAGGGTTAATGGGATACATAAAGAATGTAAAGCATGTCAATTTGGAAAGCAAGCAAGGCATGGGCTTCCACATGAAAAGTATGTTTGCAAAAAGATACTTGAATTGACACATTCTAATGTGTGGGATCCTACAAAGACTACAACTTTGAGTGATTGTAATAAGTATTATATTTTCTTCATTAATGATCATACTTATAAAGTATGGGTTTACTTTATGTGTAAGAAAAGTGAGGTATTCACTCACTTTAAAAGCTTTAAGGCTTTGGTTGAGAAGGAGACATTGTTGCATATTAAATACCTAACGTCAAATGGAGGGAGAGAATATCTCTCCAATGAGTTTTCAAATTGTTTATAAAAAATGGTATACAGAGGTAGTATACATGTAGATATAACACATAGCAAACTAGAGTTGCTAAGCAAAAAAATAGGCATATTACAGAGGTGGCTCCTGCATCGATGTCAGAAAGAAACTTGCCTCATTACTATTGGGCTGAAGTAGTTGCTACTGTTGCATACATTATGAATAGGATACCCACTATTGTTATACATGGTATGACACCTGAAAAGAAATTTACAAGTAGAAAGCCAAATCTATCCCATTTGAAAGTATTCAAATGTTAATGCTAAGCTTAGTGCACATGAGGGTGACTTGATTGAGGATATCACTATATATCAAAAGATTATGGATAGCCTTATCTATTTGATGATGAATAGACTAGACCTAAACTATGGAATTGATTTGGAGATTCAATTTATGTAGCTTCCATGGAAGCCACATTTGAATGCAGTGTAGTATACATTGCACTATGTCATGTTCACATTCCACTATGCCATATTCTTTGGTGCAAGTACACCATTGGATTTGCATGGTTTTTCATATGCAAATTGGACCGATAATATTTCAAATAGGAGATCTATAAGTGATTTTATGTTTTCCTTTGGCGGTGCTATTATTACTTGGAGTAGCAAGAAATAGTCAACAATTGCCTTGTCAAGTACAAAGATAGAGTACACAGATGTTGTAGTTGTAGCATGTGAGCTAGCTTGGTTACGCAAGGTACTTTGTGATCTAGGGAGCAGGTAGACAAAAAAATTATCATTTACTGTGATAAACTTAGTTGCATTGAATTGGCTAGGAATCTAGTGTATCATACATGGACCCAACACATAGAGATCCATTACCATTTCATTCAGAAGCAAGTTCTAACAAGTGATATTGAATTGGTTTATGTCACCACAAAGGGTCAAGTTGCTAATATTTTCACCAACACCTTGGAGATTGAGAAGCTTCAACACTTTAGGACTATGATTAGAGTTCACAAGATCATGCTAAGCTCAAAGGGGAGTGTTGAGATGTCAAGCTCTACATGAGTTGGCATCCACTACATGCCTTGGTGATGTGGTAGGATATTACTCACTGGCATGTTAGGTGATACACCAGTGATTCTACAGCTAGACTACACCCATGTATTCCACCCTTAGTTATGGCACATTTATTATGTGACCTCTTCTTTCCTTAGCTAGTTCACACTTAGTGATTGTAGTACTTTCATATTAATCTTTTATCATGTTGTATACTTAGCGTTGTGTGTGGAAGAAGAAGAAGAAGAAGATTTCAGGCCTATCTCCATGTGTCAAGCCTTTATTTCTTTTTTGTGTGCTCTTGATCTCTTTACCTCTCTCCCCTCTTGTCTCTTTTCAAATTGCAAGTGGAGAGGAGATGTCCAAAGAAGTGATTTACTAAAATGGACAAGGCAATAAGAAGGATTAAACTTGCATCTTGGAATGCAAGGGGACTTTGCTCCCAAAAGAGATGTGTGCACTAACTAATAAAAAGAAGTTGGATTTTTTTGCCTTACATGAGTTCAAGCTAGGTGAGGAGGAAGCCAAGAAATTTTCTATTTATGGCTATACTTCAACTACACAAGAGTGTTTAAGGGGCAAAGCTAGAACCATGTTTATTATTTGGAAAGATTTAAACCCTAAATTGATGTGGGTAGATGTGAAAGTTGTGCCTTTGATTGTCCAAATCAATCATGATGGCAAAGAATTGGTACTCATGGGAGAGCTTAGCAATGGCTCTGGCTTGTAATTTTGTTAGATGAAAAACCCACCCTACCTAGGCAACTAGAACATGATAGCCAATGAAGGTAAGGAATCACACAGTCTTGGGGGCATGATCAAATATGAGAGGACCCACTGGGAATAGTTATGCATGTTGTATGGATTGGAGGATGTTGTGAATGTTGTTGCTAAGAAGCAAGTCAAGTGCTCCAAATGGCATAACCACTAGCAACAGGTTGCAAAATGGAGAGAAAAACCATTAGATCATATGTATACTAATAATTACGCATGTTGGTCGACGATAGTATATTCTTTGTCCTTAGTGATGTAGCTGAACCTAACCACTTACATATTCAACTAACTTTCCTCTTTCTTGAAATTAAGAGGGTACAAGAAGGCCCCTCTCTTTTCAAGCTTAATGTCTCCTTCTTGGAAGTCCTTCAATGTTTAATGAAATTTGAACACATGTGGCAAGCATCTAAAAAGTCTAGGGTTCACCCCTCAACAATATGGGTCCATTGCAACAAAGGTATAATGAAGGTGGCCAAAAATTATGGTAGAGCTCTTACACACAAAGGAAAAAAGGCTATGGATAACTTTACCAAAGCTAGGTGAGATTTGTTACATACTCTTGTTTTCTCTCCTAATGATCCTTATCTTCTTGTACTCTTGCAAGAATAGGAAACTTATCTTAAGGAGCAAGATATTCTTAGAGTTCAAGATTTTACAATATAATTAAAGGTCAGGTGGGAGGTTGAAGGTGATGCACCTATTATCTTCTTTTTCAAAGTCTTGGATAACAAGCACAAACACGAGTCAATTTCCTACGTTGAGGATGGTGAAGGGCTCAAGCATTCTACTATATACACCATTCTTAATGCCTTCCACAAGTAGCTACCTAGGATTGTGGGCACACAACCAGATTGTGTTGCTGACTATGAACAAAGAGTCCAATAGTTCTTTGATGGGTATAGTCTCAACATAGATGTTAGTGGAATGGATTAGCTATCCAAGTCAAAACCTAAAGATGAAGCTAAAATGGAAACTAAGATAATGAAATATGAAAATTTGTCGAAGATTGATGGCTTACCTACAGAGCTCTATAAAGCTATATGGGAGATATGTGGCAAATATTACACTAGATTCATTAATCATTCTTTTCGATTGAAAGTGATGTCTCTAGAATTTAATTTAGGCATTTTCAAGCTTACTCATAAATTGGCAGCAGTCGAACCACATTGGAGAGAGTGTTTCAAGCATTCTTTTAACTGCATGGGAATCAATAATCTCTTCTAAAGTGGAGGGTGGGCAAGGATTGGAAGGGCTAAAGACAAAAACTGATTGCCTAATATTTCAACTTGTCAAAAGACTTGACTCCTAGAAACCATGCAAATTCATAGTGCACCATTGGGTCTCCTTAAGCAAAATATTGAGAGGACATTTGCCTAGCCTCTCTTGTTGTTGAGATGTTCTTTATGTCTCGATGCTTGAATTAAGATCCTTGAATCCATGGCAATTCAAAAGATTATTGGAGTATGGTAAGAAATAATTGATAGCGCAATTTGATATGGTTAATCTGAGAAGACAATAAACTAGCCTTAATCATGTTATTTGGAGCTTTTCATGTGCCTTTGAGAATGGAATAGTTCTAATTGTACTTGACCCCAAAATGACAAAGAAACTATATTGTTGAGCGATCTGACATTGGAATGACTTATGGGATGAAAGAGCTCTTGACTACATGGATGAGCTTGAAATGAGAAGGAGGTGGAATCTTAATGAGGAGGAGGCCAATTGGATTAGAGGGGTGCTTATATCTAGAAAGGAAGACTAGCCAACTTCTTGTATTTTCAAACGGGTTGGGCTAATTGACTATCTTCAAACAAAGGCAAGCAAGAGGTTTGTTTTGATTGTAATAAGGTTAAGGACTTCCAAAAAGGAGGTGGTAGACACATTCTAAAGATGAGCACCTATTGGAAGTACCATTATCCTTGCACCAAGATGAGGACTTGGTCACTCACACCCTCAAGATGGCTCAATCTTGTCTTGTGGAGAACATTGATGAACAATGTTCCAATGAGAGAAAGGCTTGGCAAGTCAAAAAACATCTCAAACCTCTATGGGTTCCTCTATGGGTTGTGTGGATGACACTATGAGACCATCAAACACCCCCTTTGGGATTGCATTGAGGTGCATACGATGTGGAAGATACTACAAAAATGAATGGATAAGACTAGGTTTCATGCAATCACTACAATCAAAATAATTATTTTTGGTGAAGGAAGCAATATGAATGAAGGTTCTCTTCAATTATGGAATGTAGAGCATGAAGAAGCCATTAGAGTTGTTTGGTTCCATTGAGCATTTTGGAAGTTCCCCCTTTTGGAAGTTCCTTAATGTTTCCTTTGTTAAGTGTGAGACATTAATTGTGTTGAAAGGTCTTTGTAAATTCAGTTCTACTTTTTGAGCTATGTATAAGGCTTTGAAGGAAAGTTAGTTGTTCTAGAATAGCTAAGACTCATCATTACCATAGATAGTTGATGTAAATATTTCTACACTTAATATACTTTCACATTATTTAAAAAAGTATAGTGCCTAAATTGCATAACATTGAGACATGTGATGCCTGTTCTCAAATACTACCTTTGCTACTCTTAACATTCTTTTTGGTCAAGTTATGTGTGTTTTGTCCTAAAAAAGAGAGTAATGTTTATGCAAAGTTTGCCTATGAAATGTGAAAGTTGGTAACTCTATATGCATGGAACATGTAAAATTTTCTAGTCTTATAAGGCATCTTTTAACAAAGCATGCAATAAATGTGTAAAAATGACCAAATTAAAATTCTACAGCAATGTGTAATCAATACATTTGTATATGGGAGTGGAGATAGGTCCCAAATTTGAGACATCTTGATACCTTTTGAGTGCTAAAGACTCAATTTATTCTAATGTACTCAAATCAAATCCTAGGATAAGAGATCACTTCAAGCAACAATAGCTATACTCAATTGAGACAATAGATCATTCATTGAAAATTCTACCATCTTTCCATGATATTGAAACATGTGATGCCTCTTCTCAAATTACATGGTTATGTCCTTTGAGATGAATGTGTTTTAATATAGACAACATCTTTTTTCACACTAGATTGCTATGCCCTTTTTAACATTAGGATTTTGAGTCCTTCCAAATGAATATGTAGCTACACAAGATCAATATGAATGTACAAGTCCTTCCAAATGAATGTGTAGTTATGCAAAATCAATATGAAGATTTTGTTATTGGGATGCTAAAATTTATGGCTTGGTATCATCTTGTGTGACTTCTAAGCCATGACCAAAAGGCTATTAAGAGTGTTATACTTTCATATTTGAATGTCACTTTCCATTAGAACACAAAATGTTTGCTTTCAATGTTTCATTGTTTCGAGAAAGCCAATGTTGTAACCTAACATACATGAAAAAAGATGATTGTAGCGATCACTTTGTGCTTATCACTTAGTAGATGGCTCCATTATTTATCAATTTCCATGTTATGACTTTAGATTCAAAAATAGAAAATTCTCAAAACTAACAATGATGCACGTGTATCCGCAAATGTGACATGTGTTTTAGTTATCCAAATCAATCATTTCATGTGTCAATTGATCAATATGGATAGGATGAAGGTTTGTGATAGGATTGGTCATGTCAAAGAGCCATAGTATGAATGGCACATTTTTTGCTCCACCTTTATTGTGATTGAATTTAGCACTACAAGAAATACTCCCTTCATCGATCAAAAATCTCAATGGCACTTTTTGGGCCATTGGTTTGATTATCTTTTTTTATCAATGGCACTTTTTGTTCCATTGATTTGCTTATCTGACACAAAAGCCTCTTGTCCTAGCTCTGTGTTTCTTACAAATGGACATGTAGCAAGGCTTTCAATGTGTATTTGGACATGTTATAATCTATTGTCACAAGGTTATCTTGTGAAACGTGTCAAACTCTTAATTATTTCTATAAATTATACAAGCTGGAAATATCTTAGTTTTTTTAGTAGTGAGTTTCATTTTCTATCTTGACTATATATATAAGCTCTTAAAGTGTGATCTTATTTTTGTTTATTCATGAAACAACTATCTTGAAGATGAGCCTACTGAGCTATTGAGATATTTTCCAAACAATTATTGCTCAAAATCATACTCTTTAGTTGTAAGTGTGAAAAATATCGAGGCACAAGACCCAAGTTTTCACCTAGTCAAGCTACCCATTATTGCTTTGTGTACTAACCTACATGTAGAAATTGTTCAAGACCAAACCACTAGTCCCTTCATTTTTTGGAAATAGTCCCTTCATTATTGCTTTGTGTACTAACCTACATGTAGAAATTGTTCAAGACCAGACCACTAGTCCCTTCATTTTTTGGAAATAGTCCAAGTGCACATTAAGATAGTTATTGAATCCTTGCCATCAAAGAGCTATTGTCTTTTACATAAGTCCCATTTTTTAAAATTCATGTGAAATTATGTTTCAAAGAGGTAAATATTTGCATCACACCTATAGGGTAAGGACATCTATATTACTAGAAAAAGTGGCAAAAGGAGACTTGAGATGACCAAATACAAGATTGCCTCTTTGACAGCAAACATTGAACAACATAATGCCCCAAAACTTCCCAAACACTTCATTGAAATTGCCATGATCCCCCATTAGAATTTATTTCCATCCAACACATGATGGAGATTCAGTTTCCCTATAGCCCTTGTAACTTTCCACCACAATACCTAAACCTTGTGGCAATACCAAAAGACATGATTGATGGTTTCTTCTTTTCTCAAAAGAATGCACACAAGGAAAAACTTGCACAAACTTTGAAATGTGATCCCTAGTGGCATAATTCTCCATAGTTTATTTTCCATAATTCTCCAAAGCAACACATTGACTTTAGGTAAGTCTTTATTCGAGTACCCATGACAAATATTTCCATGGTGGTTTATTATATAGAGCCTTATTATGCTAACATTTCTAATAAGATATTGCCTCATGGAATAATAAATATACATATTGCTTATGCTAGTTGGTAGGATTTCATCCCACTCTCACTTTATTGCACTTGGAGTAAGTGCTTGGGGAGTGAAGGTAATGGAGGTGAGCTAAGTTGCACCCACATTCAAAGACCTCATAGAATGTCACATAGTTCTTAAGAAATTGGGAATTTGGAAATGAAAAAACAAAAGGAGCCAATCACAATTTGTTGAGTGACATGCATTAATCGTAGTTTTTTTCAATTACTAAATTACGTGAATTACTAGGTTTGACAATACCCTCCTTGTTCTACTTGACCTCATAAGCTCTAGCACCATGTGACATTAAGGATATCTTGACACGTCAATACATGTTCATAGAGCATCTCCCTATGGTTGTTTGAAGTGTGGTCCTTATCTCAAAGACAACAGAATATAGCCATGACCTTCTCATAGCATTGCATCATAGCAATAAAGGTAGCTTTCCTTAATAGCTTAAGGCAATTAATTGCTGGTATGCATAAATAAAAATAAGTGTTTACTTCATATTGCCTTGCTTTTACATACATGATGGAACATAGGTGATGATAATCTTTGTCTTTAATCGAATTGAGGTTGTAATATTACACAAAACACATCTAACGCCTTTGAATGTGCTTCAATTTTCAAAGAGATAGCTTTAAATTGTGTCAACTTGAACTTGTGCCTCAATTATTAAGCATGCATAATTAGTGAAGGAATCTATTGATTTAACTACCTATCACATTTCAAAAATCTTAATACACACTTATACCACATGATTATTTAAGATAAAGCACTCATGTTATCCAGAAATTGACCTAGTGACTCAATAAACCAACTTAATAGCTTTTGCAAATTTAAAGCTAAATTAAGCACTTTTGGAGTCACTAAATTCCAAGTAATCTTGTTTAATTGATGACTTATAAAAGCTACGTCAAACTCTTTCAAATGATTGATGATATGAAGAAAAGTTGATTTCTTACCAATTTACAATCAATGGTGTAAAAGCTAGCTATGTGTTTTCTATATTGCTATATATAAGTCACATCCATTTTTATTTATTAACACCTTTTGAGTCATTATAGGATTATTAAGAACAAGAATCATAATAACCCCATAATTCAACCTAGGTCTAGATAGAAAATAATTTGTGTGTAAGTATGAAAAAACTTTCAGCGCAATGTCGTATAGCATAAGCTTGAATGAGATTCTAGCCTAGAGGACTTCAAGTAAGTCCTTATTATTAAGAAAGAGAGATTTTGGAATTGGAGGTGGCCTTAGCATGCCTTTCTTGGAATGTTCATGTGTATCCTATATACCAATTTTCTATATAAGTCACAAACAAATTTTCTTTATTAATTTTTTAAATTATTGAATGATTATCAAGAACAATTATCATGCAAACCCTATAAGTCAACCTAGTTCTAGAGAGCATTGCTTTCCTCATTATGCATGTTAAATTTATTGAATATGGATTTGGTAGCTTTTCATGTGTTTGTTAAAGAAAGAAACTTTCATCTTGTAGCCTAGAGCACAAACTTGAATGAACTTCTAGCCTACAGGAGTTCAACAAAGTATTTATTAAGAAAGAGGGATTTTGGAATCAAAGGTGGCCTTAGCATGTGTTTCTTGGGGACTTCACATTTATCATGTATGAAGAAGTGATGTGTCATATTGTCCTTTTTGCTTCCTTTATCATCTTTATCATTCAACTCTTTATCCATAAGGAAGGCCTCAAGGTCCTTGTGTTTTCCTTTCAAGTGATCTTGTGTGATCTCTTTGAGGCCATGTTTATTTTGTTCACCAAGAAATATACACCCTATACGTGCATTAGCTTGCCATAATTGTGTGCCAAGCTTGTCCTATCGAAGCTTCATCATCACTTTGCCCTACCTTAGAATTTGATAGCAAAAGTCATGTAACTTACCCTAATGTTATGCCAACTAGGATGTTTCCAAATTTGCAATCATAATAGTTGGCAACTATGTGGTGTATATAGACCTAAAAGAGGGCATAGAAATCATTGTTGGAACATCACCACAATTTACCCCATGGTTTCATGTGACTTGCATGAGATAAGTATATAACATCAAAGATATTTTGAAAATAAAATCAATAAATTTCAAGGATTTTCTTCAACCCTTGGCCTATGTTGCAAAGGAAAATGTGTTCCTAGGTGCGTTTTGGTCTCTATAACCAAATCTCAAGAACTTTATAAAACTACACAAAATCATATTTCTTGTTTTCGGATCATCCATTCTTGGAGTGTTTGACTTACACCAAGTTTTTTTTTTAGCCTCTAGCTTCTATAAACTCAATGGGATTTTTACTATACTTTGCACTTGTTTTTATTTTACAATGTAGTTGTAACAAAGATGGTTGTCATTCTCATGTTAAAAAGTAAACATGCTACTTTTATATTGTACCTTGAGCAATTAAATGGTGCATTTGAAATATGAAAATGTTCAAGAGTAATGATGTATTCAACATATTGTTAGTTGAGGACAAGCTTGATGGGACCAACTATCCACTATGGTCCTAGATGATGTAATATATTCCAATTGCTAAGATCTATGCAGGTTACTATCATCATTGAAGAAAGGCATGAGTTGCCTATAGTCTCTAACTTTGAAAGTGTAATGAAGGATGAGGCATGTCCTAGAACTAGCAAAGCTATGCCTATAAAACTATGCAAGATGTACTACCCACAAACTAAATGGGATGCAAAGGATGCACAGGCTTATGCATGATTGGCCTTAGCCATAAAGAGAGCAAGTATGTATGGAACCCCCAAGCAAGCTTGGGATGCACCTACTAATCTTCATCACATGTATGATGAGGTAATAATAGCCTACGTATGTAAATAATTAGATTTTCAAGCATCCAAAATACGCAAGCTAAAATGTGGCATGCATATATTGGATGCTTAAAGTATGGGTCCCTTTTGTGTCCTATCAGACAAGACATGCCATTTTATGCTCTATCCATAATAAAACCAAGAAACTATACAAGAGAATAGAACTACTTCAACCTATATAAGTGGGAATAGATATGATCATAACAACATAAAGCTAATACAAGGGCATGTAAGCCAGTCATAGCTCAATGAGAAGGTAAGAACATCAAGACCTTTAATTGTATGTAAACTAGAAGACTCCTTGTATATGGGCGAGTCCTTATAGACATTCTGACAAGCTATTCAAGTAAGAATGTACACTTTTATCACCGTGAGGGAATTTTGTGGGGGTAGACATGTTATCAAGAATGGAAAACACAAATGCACTCTCTTTATCATACATAATGACCCCTCATATTCAATATCTTATGTAACTCATCTTCAATATGTAGCCTAGGAGGGCCCATAAACGCCTTAGCACCTAGTCTCTAAGTGTCTCGTCTTCTAAACTCATCAACCAAACTCACAATGTGTGCCTCAGCCCACTCTTTCCTCATGGCCTCGACTTAAAAAAATCCATGCTCTCTTCATGCATTCTCTTCTTCTAAACTCACCTCTCTTTCTCCTTCTAAAGTGGCATGCATATGGTCTCTTTTTCTCCCTACATGGAGCCATCTATCTCCTACCTAGAATATCATTTCCCTCCATCATATGCACCTAGCTTTAGGGAGGTAGATTTCCCACCCCAAAATATCAAACCCCCCCCAACACCCCACCCCCCTTCTCCGCCTCTCCCCCTTAAAATAGCGCTATCTCTTATATAGGTGTCTTGGGCTCCATAGATGGTGCTCTCAATCCATTTGTATGCATTTCCTAAGGTTGGCCATGGCAATATTTTAGTTGATGAAGTGGGTGATAATGTTTTAGCTTTACCGAAGCTAACTCCTATGTTTCTCTTGAATAAGCGCTAAGACACAGCATGCCTATGCACGTTGTAGATCTGCCCAAACCACCAGGTCCATTAGCATGGATTCAAATCGTCCTGATCCCGCCACGTCGCACTCATCACACCCTCTCAGCCCACTTTATTTCCACGTCATCTCACCATAACGCTTTAAGCCACTATGGTCACCTCACCATTATAGCCAATGTCCACTATCAAACGTAGCTTTAATCTACTATGGTCAAGCACTATAAAGGATGCCCATCCTTAGACCCCCTAATACATATCCATCATGCTATGAGTTCTTAAAATATATACTCTCCCAAAGCTTCCCTCTTTCACTGACCTCCTTAGGCAAGTAACTCATCCATGTAAGTTGCTATGCATTGTTTCATGAAGCTCCATGACATGGAAGCACGCCACAACGCATACCATGATCCTCTACTCGTAGACATCCTCCTTGTATCAAACTGCCAAAGAGCCCCCTGAGAGCATAATGTCCTTCCACATTTTTGAAACATGATGTTTTTGACCATGTACCCTTAATCTTCTATCTTTAATGCGCTCACTTGCCAACTAGCAATGATACACCTCCTCTTGATCTCAAGATACTAGGCCTCAAGCAACATTATTGAGGTTATCCTTATCTTCATGTCCTCGCTACTTTTTTATCTTTTTTTTGAGTTTGAATATTTCGAAAATACCTCACAACATTTGATTTAGAGGCTCCTATAAAATAGGTATTCGAGGGTCTAGATATGTGTGTGCTAGTGGCATGTTGAATAGGTATCCCCAACTAGGATTTTGCAAATAGCTATGTATCTTTAGGCTTGGCACAATAGAAAGCCTTCCTTTGCACATCAATTTGTTTTAGGATTCTTCATTTATGCTCTTGTTCTTGAGTAAAAACACACAATATTGGATAATAAAGCCATGAAGTGTACTTTTGTAGGGTATAACACTAAAAATAAGGTGTGTACCTTTATAATCATTGTACAAAAAAAGTGGCTATTAGTAGGAATGTAGTCTTTTCTAGAAATGAAATCTAGCCCTTTCTCTCATGCAAAAGGTTGCCAAATCTATTCACCAAATATATCTTTGATAACTCATTCATTTCTTTTGTACCACATAGATTGCTAGAGAGCATTTTATGCTCCCAGCACGCACTTGATCTTTGCCACCTACAAAGTATCGTGTGTAGCCATAGATATTGCTTTGCATTGAAGCAATGCTTGTTTTTGGATAGAATGGATGTAGATGAGCTAGTGCTTGAAGAGAAATCACCCAATTACAAGTCAAAATGGTTTCCCAAATGGGATTTCTAGAATATCAAGGATAATAAATTGATTGATTCATTTCCTAGCATGACACATTCTAGAATTTCTTTACATACTTCATTTACTAAGTCATGCTCTTGTTAGTTCTACATATGATAAAGGTATCGATATCATTTTGATAAGCCAAATAGAGTGTTGATTGGATACACACCATTAATGATGAGCATGTTTTCATAGTCAAGAATGGCACAACTCTTCCATTCACTTGCAAGAAAGGCAAAAGGTAAATGGTACTAGATGTGCCTACAAGATTAGGAACTATTGGTGTTGTTGATTGCTACTACAAGGCCCAACTTGTGCAAAGGGATATGCTCAATAAAAGGATTAGGATAAAACCTTTGCACCTACTTCATGTATGACTAATTAGTTGTGGTGTTGCATTGGTTGTGATTAGAAGGTCCATCAAGTGGACACTAAGGGTGCTTTTGTTATGGTAATTTATATTTTGCAACTTAGTGGTTTTGCTATTAAGGGGGGAAAGCCAATATATATAGATTAAAGAAGGCTCTATTAAGTCTTGAGTAGGCATCTCAAGCTTAATATGAGAGGGAACTTATAATGTTTGCTAGCTTTGTGGCCTTCTCCATGGTTCTAAGTAGACATCATACTTGTTATCTTGTGCCTTTTGTATGAAGACTCTTATTTGAGGCTATATGTAGAGGAAACATGAAGACTCTCATTTGTTTAGGTGGGGCTAAAAATTTTGCTAGTTGTATTCTTTTAATTCGAACTAGGCACATTGTTATAACACAAGTTTCTATTACTAGGTTTTTCCCTTCATTTTGGTACTTCATGTATATCTTAGTTGTGAAAAAGCAATCCACTTTGGCCACTTTCACCTATGAAGTTAATCACATGGCATCCTTTAAACATGTGGTTGATTGTGTGTGGCTCAAATGACTTGTTACTAACTTTGGAGTCGATCAATCATTTCTTACCACTATCTACACTAATAATCAAAAAGCTTTAGTAGGGGCAAAGAATCAATTCCTTCATACTTTCACAAAGCAAATTAAGCTCATGTTACTATAGCAACTCTTAACCTACAATATTAGCTTGGTCCAGATTCCTACATAGTAGAACTCATCAATCTCTTAACTAATGATCTCTTCCATGAAAGATTGAAAGTTCTTATAAATCATTGAACACATTACCTTCAAGACTAATCTATCATGTCTCTATACTTATTCTTTCACATCATACTTTACCACAAATTTGAAGCATAATTATGGTCAAGATGTGAAACACACTTTGGAATACCTTTGTTTTCCCCCTCCTTTCTATAAAGTGTAAAATTTTATACACCATAAAGTATTTACAATACGAAAATAGTGTGAGGAGCCCATAATGTGAATAGAAAGTCTTTAACAAGCTCCTATATGCAACTTTTAAGGCATGTAATTCTTTCCTTGAGTACTTAGAAGCATCAAAATCTATTGCTTATATGTACCTCTAAAAGATTGGTACCTCCCCACACTCCACAAGGACAAGCTAACTAGTGTCTTCCTCCCTCTTGCACAAAGACAAAGAGGGATTACTTATTTAAACTTGCATATTCTATCTTTGTGGGAAGTTTATACATCCCAACCCTTCATAGAAACTAATCTAGCACATGGAGTGGCACTCCACACATGCAAGTTCATAAGCCTTTGTGTTCTCCATGTAACATGAGGCATCTTAAATTATCCATCTCTTGATAGCTTGCTTAAGGTGGCTCATCTTTCATCTCTCAAATATTTCTTACTTTTAAAGGAGTAGAAGGGCTTCTCCATAATTGTCCTAATACTTTTTAGTTTGGGCCCTCATAAGAAAAAGATGAGTACGCCAACTTTCTTTCAAGGCACTCAAAACATTGTACATTCACTTCATATCCTTGCATGTAGCTTCCACACTTTATATGGCTCTAGCTGCCTCTCATATAGTCAACTCATACTCTTATTCCGAATCGACTATGCTCTCTCCACTCAATCGTAAATGTGAAATAACAAGAGAAAATCACAGGTGTAGTAGCTCACCTAAACTTACCTCTCATTATAGTTACAATCCAAGTGATGCTCTCTTGAAGCTCTCAAGCTATCTGTTTTATATGATCAATCTCCATAGTTTCACAAGTTAGGTCTCTTAAGTAAATTAGATCACTTTGATGTGCTAGAGTAAAGGCATAGAATCATGATGGAAATAGTTGCAAGAGGTTATCACACATATGACTTTATCTGCACTCAAGATTAGTAAAAGAACTCGATATAATTATTTTCAAATGTGACAAGGTTAAGTGTTGACTAATGATTAAAAAGTGAAACTCTATTTAAAGGATCTGTAAGTCACCTTGTTAAGTTATTGTCACAATATATTTCTTTAAGGAATTTCATTTATGTTGGGTAAGATAGCCCAAATGGAAAATTCATGCCTTGCTTAACATGTTGTAAGAGATGTACTCAACACTTCTTTATGGCGAGGAGAATCCTCATTAGAATTTAAGGTTACCTTAGGATAAAGTCTACCTTGGCTATGGAAGTTGTGAACTACACGATGGTGTCATTGTCATTGTCTAAAAGGATTCTTTGTGTTTGCTAGAATCTAGATCTCTTATTAAAAATATTGACAAACGGGATAAAATGAAAGATCATGCCAGGCTACCTCCAAGCAAGCGATGAGACCCTACTCCAAGGGGATCATGGTTATCACTTCGAGACGCTTAGACATGTTAAACAATGCGGATCTAGAGCATGACACAAGCTATGGTGGATGAAAGATGAAGACCAAACTCATAATGACATGGACGAGTAGAGACAAACACTATAAGGATACAGGCGCATAGCGACGGCAGTTTTCGACGTAAATTAGCGGTGTCGCTATTTGCATCACAAATAGCAAATAGCGACAGTACTCATGTGAAAAAACGCGGGTCGAAACCCGAGCGCATCATTTTGCGCAAATGAATGAAAGAGAGAGCGAAAGGGAGAGTGAACTCCATCTTACATTTGAAAGAGAGAAAGAGAGAAGGAAAGCTTCTCACCATCGCCGCCGTTTGTGAAGAAGAGGAGGAAGTGTATGGAGGGCGAAGAGCAGCCGCCGTCGCAAGAGGAGCCACTGAATCCATCCTTGGGCCTTTGCGGTGAGTGCATTGTTTCCTCTTGCTTTGTTTTTGTTTTTTTCTCCTTTTTTTTGCTTGTTTTTGTTAAAAATCATGTGCATTGAGAGAGAAAGAGAGGAAATGAGAGAGGGAGAGGAAGAGAGAAAAGGAAAGAAGGAAGAGAGAGAGAGGGAGAAAACATTAAACATAATAGAGAAAGAGAGAAAGAGAGGGAGAGGGAGGGAGGGAGGGAGGGAGAGGTTATTGTTATTGTTGTTGTTGTTTTATTTTTTCTTTTTTTTTTCTTGTTTGTTGTTTTTGTGGTAGTCGTAGTAGTGGTAGTAGTAGTGGTAGTGGTAGTGGTAGTGGTAGTGGTAGTGGTAGTGGTAGTGGTGGTAGTGGTAGTGATAGTTGTTGTTGTTGTTGTTTAGTTTCTTATTTTCTTATTTGTTGTTGTTGTGATAGTCGTAGTAGTAGTAGTGGCAGTGGTCGTGATAGTAGTAATTGTTGTTGTTTAATTTCTTATTTTCTTGTTTGTTGTTGTTGTGGTAGTCGTAGTCGTGGTCATAGTCATCATAGTTGTGGTTGTAGTACTAGTACTAGTACTAGTAGTAGTAGTTTTCTTGTTTGTTGTTGTTTTTTTTTTTTCTTTTCTTTTCTTTTCTTGTTTATTGTTGTTTAGTTTTCTTGTTTTTTGTTGTTGTTGTTATTGTTGTTGTTGTTGTTGTTTTTCTTCTTTTCTTGTTTGTTCTTGTTGTTGTTATTGTTGTTGTTTTTGTTTTTTCTTTTCTTGTTTATTGTAGTGGTAGTGGTAGTGAGAGAGAGATGTTTTGTTAAAGGAAATTGGTAGTAGAGAGATATATATATTTTGTTAAAGGAACTGAGAGAGGGAGAGGAAGAGAAAAAGAAAGAAGGAATGAGAGAGAGGGAATAAACATACAACATAATAAAGAAAGAGAAAAAGAGAGAGAGAGATGGAAGGAGAGAAGAGAATGAATGGATAAAAAACAAAGAGAGGGTAAGATCTTGTTCTTTAACATCTTCTTTTCTTGTTTGTAGTAGTAGTAGTAGTAGTAGTAGTAGTAGTAGTAGTAGTAGTGCTGGTGGCGAGGTTTGATGAGGCCCAATACAATACCACGAGATGGAAAACACTCTGACATATGTTAGTTTATGGGTGGGTGGAGACTTTACATGCGTTAATTTTGTTGAGTTGTAAGAGAAAAAATCCATTCTCAAACAATTTAAGAAAGAAAAAAAGAATGATAACAAGAACAAATTGTTTGTCGTAACGTAGACCAAATGGAAACCGATGAAGGTCGTGATGTTCAAGATCGCGAGGCGAATCTTAATCAGCGTGTCCCATGTCCTTGCTCTCAATGTAAGCTAGCAATTAGATGAAAATGTCGATTGTCTATAGAACACGTAAGATGCTTCGGCGAGTTTTAATCAGAGATCATTGATCAGGTGATCTCAAATTTTGAGCAAATGGTAAGAAAAGTGTATATCAATCATGCATTGTATTCACAAGCTAATTGAATACCATATACAAAAACATTGGGTGTGGCTGGCAAATTTTCTATCCAAGTAGGTGACGTCTCGTCCCAAGGAGGAGTGCGCCCTTTGCGGCTAATTAGAAGAGTTCATGGGCATGTGATTGATGGAGTGCCTGAGCCAATCCACCACTTGGAATGTACTACCCAATCTATACCATCAATACCAGAGAAGATAGGCAACCTTCCAGACTTACCTACAATCTTGGAGCCTGAGATGAAGGCAATGATCGATGCATTGATGCCCATGGATGTTGAGACTTCTAATCCACTTAGAGAGGAAGCATCCATACCATTATATGATGGGTACCGAGTATCTCGCCTAAAGACACTGCTTGCACTCCTAAGTGTGCAAGCAAAATACAGGTGGAGCGATGCGAGTGTGACCGAGTTGTTCAGGTACCTTGTATGTATACTTCATTGATTTCTTTTTGGCACTATTATAGAAAACATTTATATTTTTTCAAGGCATTTTATGATTTTTTTTAAAGGTTACTGAAGTATCATATATTACAACTTGCAAATACCATGCATGAGTCTTGTGATGATGTGCAACATGTTTTATGAAAGCTTGGCATGGACTACAATAGCATCCATTCATGTGTCAATGATTGCATACTGTTTCGAGGAGAATACGAGACTATAGAGACATGTCCAAAGTGTGGTGCTCACAAGTATCGATAGGACTTGCAATGGCAAACCATCCCTCAAAATTTTCTTAGACACTTTCCACTTATCCCCCGCATAAACCACACGTTTCGTACATCCAGCATGGCGAGCTTGACAACTGGCATGCGCAGAATAGATCCACAAATGGAGTTCAACAAATATCAGTGGATTCACGCGCATGGAGCCACATTGACTCTACCTTCCTAGGCTTTGCCCAAGAGCCAAGGAATATTCGGCTCAGTCTTGCTATGAATGGCGTGAACCCATTTGGTCTACGCTCAACTTCTTATAGTGTGTGGCCTATAGTCCTTGTCAACTACAATATCCCTCCATGGCTTTCTACGAAGAAAGGACATCTCATCCTTAGCTTGCTCGTTCCCCCCGCTACAAAGTCAAAAATATGGATGTGTATCTTCGTCCATCAGTGAATGAGCTTAAGATTTTGTGGGAGAAGGCGGTCACCATGCAAGATATGAGCAAGTGCGATGGTCGACGGTTATTCGACCCATTCTCATGTGGACCATGCATGACTTTCCAGGATTTGGAGAGTACTGAGGTAAGTAGGCTTCCGTTCTTGTTGGTAATATCTACCATAGCTCGTTCAAGGTTGTATTCACTAGATAGAGGTGTTGGGACAGGTCTGGTTACCTCAGGTTATCATACATGTCCATTGTGTGAGCCACAGTTAGACTCCTGAAGGACACGAACCATGAAGGAGATGGTATATCAAGGACACGCCACTTTCTTGCCAGAGGCTCATGAACTCAAGGAAGGTTTTCTTAGACGACCTCCAACATGTATGAATGCCAAAAGCTGGTACAAGATGAAAATGGTCCACACCGAATCACATCCAAAAGGAATGCGATAGTTCTTAGTTTTCTATGAGTTGCCATATTGGAACCACTTATAGATCAACCACTTGTTGGATCCCATGCATATTTTCAAGAACGTGGGCATCTTACTATGGGACCACATCACAGGAAAGAGAGACACTATAGGGGCACGAATGGATTTGAAGAAGGTAGGAAAGATGGAGGCGCTTTTGTCGTAGTCGAGTGTTGATGGTCGCTTGCAGCTACCTCGCACTCCTTGGGTTTTGTCCACTAAAGAAGAGCGCATTGTGAAGCAAATAGTCAAGTCTATGTGCACTCCTATGGGTATGATGCATTCTCTCAGGTCCGCATTTTCTAAAGACGACCAATTATCAGGGCTAAAATTCCATGATTGGCACAAGATATGCCAAGTTTGTACTATGAATGGACTGTAAGTGGCCTGCGTATTTTGCTATTTGGAGTGTAGTCATTGTTCATAATGCTTCCTCGTTTGTGGCAGCTTGTACTACCGATCGTGATCGCAATATGCCTTACTCCAGAAATACACATAGGGTGATTTACAGGTTGTCAACTTTAGTGCAATGGATCTCATAGAAGGAGATTAAGCCGTCCTCTATTGAATCCACAAGGCGGGGAGCAGTGGAGACGGTCTGTCTCTTTGAGAAATACCTACCTACCAATATGCTCATGATACAAATCTACCTTCTTGTGCATCTTGTAGATGAAGTGGAGATTGTTGGACCTGTCCATACGCGATGGACGTTCTTCTTGGAGTGCTTCATGAAAACCCTGAAAGGCTTTGTGCAACAATGAGCTCGGCTAGAAGGTAGCATGGCTGAAGGTTGGTTGGTGTCTAAGGCATTAGTGCATATTTCACAATGGCTACCAATGGTGGATTCAAACAACAGTATGTTATGGTCACTGAAGGACGATGATAGACTGACTAGAGATGTGGTGGTTGGAAATGGGATAGAAAAAAGAATGGATATTGCAATCGAGGAGAAAGTGAATCGCTTTTGTATGTTGCACCATGCCTCTATGGAGACGTGACTCGCTAGGTATCAGCAAGCTAGGAAAGATCGAGAGGATGCGCAATCTGAATTTTGACATAGTACATGCCATCAACCGATTCGATATCCCAAGGGCATGGAGGAGATGTCGCGGTTTATGTCAATGCGATGGTTGCATGAAGCTTTGACCGCAACGTCTCGTGAAGGGGCGGAGGTCTCAACCAAGGAGTGGGAATTCTCGAGGGGATGTAGTCCAAAGGTGATGACATGTTTAGGGTTTGTAATATCTATATGTTATATGCGACAACTAATTGAGTGCTTCAATGCACAATACAAAATATATAGTGCAACATGGTCGTGCGAACGGCATTTCTGCGTAGAGCGTATTGACAAAATACACTCCATAACAAATTGTGGTATCATAGTAAAGTTCAAGCAAGAGAGCCGACGACGAGCAATGAATCCAAACACGGTTATAGATGAGATGGAGTATTTGGGAAACTTGCAAAGTATTGACATGGTGGATTACCGTAGCTTCTCCATGATCCTATTCGATGTGCAGTGGTTCAAAGTGGTACTTGAAGGAGCTAGAGCAACAGTTCGACGATGTCCATCTGGATTTCTCGAAATAGATTTCCAAAAAAAATGGACGGATTTGCGCGACACGTTTGTGTTGCTGGCCCATTGTGAACAAGGGCATGAACTCATGTTTTTTTGAAATTGTATTACGACATGGTACATGTCACAACAGTTAAATCTCTCTTATACGTGATTGTGAATATGTAATTTTCTATCCAAACCCCTGACAACCTCGATGGTGATATGTTATACCTTTAGCTCTCCGAAGTGCAAGAAAGTGATGTTCCAAGTATAGATGAGGATAGTATGCAAATAAAGGGATCGATATTGCAAGGGGTGGAAGCCACTGAAAGCTTGGAGCATGTAGAGAAGCTAGCATTGGGTAACAATGATGGAAATACAGGAGTCCAAGAATTCTTTGAGAACGAGATGGACTCATCCTTTTGTGGTGGCATGTCTATCAACCTTCTAGTGTATGCAGACTTGTATTAGGAGATTAACATGGGACCATAGGGTACTTCATACTTGGAGCATCCACCTACTCAATTCGTTGACGAATCGCTTATAAGGATACATAAGATATGCATTTTAAGTAAGATCATTTTTTAAAGATTTATATTACAGTGCTTTGTATGATTTATATTGATTATGCTAACATCAATTTTTATCTGTGTAGATGACCTTTGTGGATATTTAGATCATCATGATGAGTCGAGGGATGAGCGACGAGGAGCTACAAGAGATCTTCACGTGTATGTCTCTAGATCAGATGGTGAGATTTAGAGATATGGCAGACCAGGAGCTGTCTCAGACACCATTGGGCCGTTCTATTAGATCTACTTTGGTGCACTCTGATGCTTCAGTTTCTAGCAGACGAGGTCGACGCCCCAGACTTGGACCAGATGGATGGAGTGGTTCAGGGCAATGTTGCAGTGAGCCTGCGGTCAGCTTGGGATGCAAGTGCTACTGCTCGCTCTCGTGGCGGTTCAAGAGAGTGTGGCTCAGGTGGTTGTTGTGGAGGTACCGATGCAGTGTCTCCGTCTCGTCGTTCTGCTAGAGTTTTGTCACCCGTAGGATTTGTCACACTTGTGGGGACGTCTACTCTAGTCACTCCATCATTTTCTCAATCGTCGGCAGATGGCACCCCTATGGGTGCTACCCTGAGAGATACTACCCCCCTAGGTATACCAAATGTACAGGGGTCTCCTAGATATGCCTAGGAGCATGGTCGCAGGTGGGAGAGAACACATCTTAGGCATACCCCAGAGGGGTATGGATATCTTGTAGATGATAGAACGTGAGCCATCATCATGAATGATAAGGGGAGGAGAGTGATGGCTCGTATGAGAGAGTTGTGCTAAGGAGTTTTTCGGCACAACGTCTTGGATCATTGGAAGAACATACCGGAGGGGAGCAAGGACTACATAGTAGCATCCTTGCATGAGGAGTTTTCGATACCAACCATAGCAAATAGGTTTTCCACGGAGGGGATGATGAAGTGCGTAAGTGCTTGCGTACATGTCACACAGACGATCAAACGCATGCAAGGCACTCAAGAGTGGGGCTTCAAAGCCCGAGTGGCTAGACATGGACAATTGGCACCGACTCAGGGAGGAGGCTACAGATTCTCCAGGATGTTAGAGAGAGTAGCGCAAGGCGGCGAGGGCACGGCTAGAGGCGGAAGTGGTCCATCATCTTGGAAGTGGGCCACAGGACATATCTGGAGGACTTTGTAAGTTTTTCTTTTGTTCTGCTTGCTTATTTTTTTGCAATATCCCTTGTACTAACAATCGTGTTTCTAACAATTGTATTTTGTTTTCTTTGCAGCACTCCATTACAAACTGCAATCCCACCGGCCTAGAGACTCGATATGTAGAGAGGCACGGTCTCACTGCATTGATCGACCGATTGTATGGATGCGGCGGCCCTGTAAGCCACTCATCTTTCTTATCCGTAGCTGCTAAATTTAATTAAAATGCATTATTGTATAGTGGACTGATGTGTAGTTGTTTCTTTTTTTGCAGAGTCCGTTCGATGCTCCTTTACGGTGGCAGGATGAGGTTTCGAATGGCAAGGATCTATAGCTCGCCCTTGGATCCCTAGAGCTCACATACTCTTCTTTTTTGGTCACGTGATTTGTGTAGACATTTTCTATGTAGTAGTAGTATCTTGCTATGATTATACCGATCACTTTCATTATGCAATCATGTATTTATTTCATGTATCAGTATTATGATTCAAGTACACTTTACCTTTATTTACACAAGCATTGTACACATTACTGATGCCCTGCCACAAAAAAAAAAATCATTGTTATTGTCACTATTAGCGTCGCAAATTTACTGCACGCATTGCAAAATGCATCGTAAAGCGTCGTTATCAGTGTCACCAATAATGACGTTTTTTGCGACGATGGGGGCAAATTTCTTTATGAACATTTGAAGCTTGGACTCATAAACACAATCTTGTGTAAGATCAACAATGACAAGACACTTAACTGAAAGTACAAAGCATCATGATATTGTATTCATTCCATATGAAAGTGATAATCAAGTACAATGTTTTATAGAATTTGGATTGTTCCACTCTCCTCACTATGCATATGGCATTCAGGACATCTCTTCCTGGAGCATACATCATTTGTTATTTCTCAACACCCCCTCAAATGATGAGTCTCTATACTTGTTGACTTTTTTCCCCCTACATGATAACATGGCCTGGGAGACTAGCTCATAAGCAACCTAGTCAAGTTAAAGCTTGAGACTTTATATCTTTAACAAGGGTTTTTACAAAGCAAATCCACTATGGGAACAAATTCCTTAGAACAATCTGTCAGAGTTGTTGATGGTAGCGAAAGTATCTTTTTCTTCTTCTTCATTCATGAATGGACTTTGGTGGTGGTCATTCTACATTTGTCGTGCTCTTTTCTTGTGGAAGCATTCACTAACAATACGACTAGTTTTACCACAATAATGACATGTCATCCGATTTCTATTGTTGATGTTGAATCCTCGACCTCTTCCCTTGGGTCCAGTAGCTCCTTTAGTGTATAGGAGATTTTCCCTTAGACTAGTCTTTTTTACATCTTTTAAATTTACATTCTCCATCAAGTAGTGAGTGCTCAATGTATCTGAGTGAGAGACTGGGAACATTACTTAGGGTGGACACAAGGTTCTCACATGGATCCTTGTTTACACTTGCAAGCAGTATGGCTATTGCTTCATCTTCATCAATATTCTTCTTAAGAGTTGCAAGCTGGGTTTTTAGGCTCTTGAACTTGTTAATGTGTATGGTCATAAAAGCATTGTCTTTGATATCTAGTTTATAAAACTGCATGAGTAATTTTACCTTTGAGTTCTTTGCTTGGGTACCAAACATTTTGTCAAGTTCCTCCCAAGCGGTTCTAGCATTTCTAATGCCAGAGATATGATGTAGCACATCATCACTTAGTCCCTAGGCAATGATGCCTAGTGCCTTGTTATTCACCTTCTTCCATTCTTCGGTTTTGAGCTGGCCTTCTTCAACAAACCCATCTTCATCATCTTCCTTCTTGCTATCTACATCATCTTCAAACAGGTCCCACAAGTCCTTTGTCATCAAGTGATACATGGTCTTCTCCTTCCAAGCATGAAATCCTTTACCACTGAATTTAGCTATTTGCTCAAGCTCTGCCATGTTGCTAAACTTCAGTTAACCAACAAAATATTGTATTTTAATTTGTCAAGAGACACAAGAGAATCGGTGTCAAATTGACACTAGTTGAGTATTAATGGATACTAGTCAGTACTTGATCTGCTTTTCTCTCACAAACTTTGTGGATGACTTTTGAGCTTCCTCGAGCACTTCCAAAACTGTAATGAACTTCAGAGAGTATTGCTCAGTGAGATTAAAATCATTGTTGATAACTTCAGTGAGAAGAAACTATGAAAAATATCAAATTTTGAAGCTTTGGCTATGGCTTCCTGGATTAGGGTTTAGACCCAGGTTTAGTTTTTTTCTAATTTCATGAGCTATGGTGGATCATTCTCAAAATTCTTTTAATGGTAGCTCTCTTCAAGCTCTACAAAAGCCCTATGATCTTGAGGATGATTGCATGGCGTGCTGGTCATTGAATAACGTCGATTCCCTGCCTACAATTTCTACGCCTAGTTCACGTTTTTTGACAATGCCTGGTCATGTAGAGCTTAATGTTGGCTTCTAATGAGATGGGAGAGAGCCCCTTCATTCAAGGAACAACTATCTAGAAGAGAGCAAGTGAAGTTATGCTCTATAGGTGGAGATCAAGAAGCTCAATCAGAGGTAGGTATAGATCTGGCTATGGCAAACATAGAATAGAGCTTGAGAAAATTGATAATGTTGAGCTTGTGGAAGGGCAATGCTAATGTTTCAAGTGACACAGAGAAGCTTCAGTAGTGGGGAAACACTTCTCTAGAAGGAAGCTCGGTAAAATTCAGCCAGTAGAGAGAGATATGAGAGCTTCAAACAGACAGGGTCTTGTTGGCTAAGGCTGCTACAAGGTTAAGTGGAGAAGGAGTGGAGGATGAGGTCCTGGACTTGTCCTGAGCTAAACTAAAGTTGTGCTAGATGAGAACAAAAGGGAGCTATGCCATGCTCAGCTGTGCTCTGATACCATGTTAAACAATGCGGATCTAGAGCATGACACAAGCTATGGTGGATGAAAGATGAAGACCAAACTCATAATGACATGGACGAGTAGAGACAAACTGTTACACAAGTGAATTAGGTTCCAAGATGGAAGCTTGGACTCATCAACACAATCTTGTGTAAGATCGACAATGACAAGATACTTAACTGAAAGTACAAAGCATCATGACACTGTATTCATTTTATATGAAAGTGATAGTCAAGTACAATGCTTTACATAATTTGGGTTGGTCCACTCTCCTCCCTGTGCATATGGGATTCAGGACATCTCTTCCTGGAGCATACATCATTTGTTTTTTCTCAACAAGACCGACTCTATAGCGAAAGTTCTATCCGTAAGGATAGCCTCAGGCAGTAGGAGATGTGGGTGCCAGGGGGGGCTCTTGCCATAAATTTCACATTACTCCTAGAATCTGACAAGCCCCTTCATGACCCAGGATGGGATCTTGGAACCCTAAATACTAGTTACAAGGATGGAATCTTGGTGGGTAGAATACCCTCGTGGAATTCTGTATATCTTTCACAAGGTGGTCGAAAATATGGAAATTGTAATAAACCTCCAATATAATAAAGAAATTTGTTTTACTCAAGGGTTATCTGAATTGTATGTGTATCCTAAGATAAATTACATGAAGGAACCTCTGATTTAATGGACTAATTAAGGAAGTTGGTTGTATATGTTCCAATAAATGTATTGCAAGCAATTAAAAAATTAAAGATGATTCCACATCAAAGGAAAGCAATTAGCCGAGAGCTTTTCTAAATCGGCGATAGAAATAGGAAGATGATAAATTAACCAACTAGGTGTTAGGTAGAACCGACTTGCATTGTTTTAGGGGGCCAAAATGGGATTTTGCCTTATGGGCAGGAGAGTTGACATACCGCACTCCCTTCCGTCTCCTATTCTCTTTGAACTAAGTGCAATAGCAAGTCCGCTTCAGTTTGAGTAATCCTGTAGAAGTGGGAACTCAAAATTACTGATGTTAGCTGGCTATTAGGAAACTCGTCTGATTTTTAGGAACCCAAAAACTAAGGTCGATCCTAGTGGATTCGGCTGGAACACTATTGTTTGCGACGTAGACTCAATAGGGTCTAAGTGACAAACCTTGTGATATTCCAAGGGAGCACCAAGCGGCACCATTTGGAAAACCTACTAATGGGCTACTAAAAGGTGCACCTTGGAATGAGCTTAGTAGACACCTCACACACACACACACACACACTCTCTCTCTCTCTCTCTCTCTCTCTCTCTCTCTCTCTCTCACATCCATGGAGTTCTATCCTCCATATTTTGTTGCTCCATTTTGTCAAGTTCCAAACCCCACAAAAGATACGAAATAATCGTCATAGCTTTTTCCAAGCAATCATGGTAACTTTTAATGTTGGGTAAGTTGATGCTTTTTCCTTCACACATGGTTATTTAAGGCACTCATGGTGAAGCTAGTTGTATGGCCATGGTGATGCACATACAAGTCAATGCATATACAAGTCAATCCATATACAAGCAAGCTAAAGGTCCTCCCCACAATCCTTCCAAAAGACATGAAAAAACTACTTTACTTTAAAAGAGTCCAAACATAACTTGGAAGGTCATCAAATCTCACTCAAAATTTATCCAAACTTTAATAGCTTCATTATACAAGAGTTGAGGTAAAATCTGGTCATCATAAAGAGAAAGATAAAGAGCATAAAAACAACACTGCTACATCTCACTCAATGGAGTTTCTCACTTTGCTTCTTGTGGATCAGAGTGCAAGCCAACATTGAAGTGTGTGCACAAGAGGGAGAGGAGGCACAAAGTACAAGAACATATATTGCTTATAAAGTTGCTTATGAGTACAACTAGGGTCACCTCACTGAATCAGTCGATGTAGACCCATGGATTGTTTATATGGCCCCAACTGGCTAGGGTTAGGGTTTCCCCTTCCCCTCATGACCATTCACACTTGCATGCCCTTATCCACTCTTGCATAAGGAGAGTTCATATGCCTAAACTCTCAACACCCCCCCTCAATGCCAGGTGGCATTAGAATATAAAGCATAAGAGAATGCCCCCCCCCCCCCCTTAACCCAAAATAGGATGCCTTTATAGATCAGGCTGCTACATAGATGGTTATAGGCCAAAAGGATACATGACTCAAAAGAGTCGATCATCGGTGGATTGGGAGGCAAAATTGGCCTCCAAATCCTTAGGTACTTCAGGATGGTTAGGGTTTTCAAAAGAAACCTTGTGGGACATTGCCTCCTTTCCTCTCCCTAGGTTCTCCACAAGCTAATGGTTAGATTTAGCTATGTAGGAGAAGAGGACAAGGTGAGGAAAATGAGATCTTCTTGTGCACTTAGGTGAGATAGAGTTAGGGAAAGCTTAATGGTTTAGAGATGGCTTTGATAAAATGTTGGAATATCAAAATTGTAGCATGGAAAGATGTGCACAAGAGGGAGAATGAGAGCTCACAAAGTATAAGAAGAAGATCTTACTTTTTCAGTTTCTCACAAAAGTACAACTATACACACTCATCTGTTGAGAGTGACCCTTGGCCATGCTTATATAGCCTTATTGGAGGTAGGGTTAGGGTTTCCCTTGTCCTCTAGTCCATTCATATCTCACCTTCCCTCATACACTCTTGCTTACACAAGGTCCTCATGCTATACTTCTAACATCAAGTACATAATCATGGAGTTGCTTTACCCCTAATGCCATGAGTTTGTAGCAACACTACACATCCAAGATGGTGACAAGGCTTATGATCAAATATTTTGGTATTTCATATTTGAAGTTCTACATGTCTTAGGATTTGGGATAAAATTTTGTAATATGGTTTGCACCCTTGCCACTAATGTTGTAGCAAAGGTTTCAATCAATGGTTTCCTCTCCCAAGGCTTCTTACTCCAGTGGTTTGTGAGACAAGGGTGCTCACTTGCACCACTGCTATTTGTAGTTGTAATAGAGACTTTGTTGAAGGCATTGTATGGTAATTTGAAGAAAGGATACTAATGTAGGTCTCTTAGTTCTCTCTTTTAAGTCTATGAAGATTACAACCTCTAGCTCTTTGAGATGTGTCAATAAAAAGAGAGCTAATCTACTTAGTATGGGATGTTATGCCTAGTCGGCTATTTGATAGAGGCTTTTCTTATTAAGAAGGGGGGAGTGGTGAGATATCTTGGTTGCCAATTAGGTTGGGTATCATGACAGCTAAAGGTTCAATTGGCTCTTCTCTAAGCTAAAATAGAAGTTGCAAGTGTGGCATAATAGAATTTGTAGCTTGGCAAGGCATCCATTTAATAAAGTGTGCTAACATCCTATATTGTCTTTGCAAGCTCCATCTTCCCCTTCTCTAAGGCATCCTAGAAAAAGATGGAAGCATTATTTAGAAATTACATTTGGAGATAAGAAGGCAAGGGATATCGGGTAGTAGCTAGTTGGGAGTTGGTAACAACATTAAAGACTTAGATTTGGCTTGGAGAAACCCATGGAGAAAACTAAAAGGTTAATCTTTCAATTGGCTAAGAGATTAATAGAGCCCCATTGGTCTTTACTAGTCAAGTACTTCAACTAGTTATTAAGAGAATAACAAAGCCCCAACCTTGGTCTTTAAAATAGAAAAGTACATAAAATGTGGGCAGTTTTGCAAAAAGCTCAAAATTGAAGGAAATTGAACTTGAAGAAAATTGGGAAAATTTACTAATGTACACAAATTGAACTATCCATTCACTATAGATGTGGTGCACACTCCTATTACTTCTTAAAGGGATGTTATTGACAAGGTTGGTTAGGAAGGCTATTGCAGGGGAGATCTATTGTTGAGCCAATCCATTTAGCTTCAACATCATGTGTAAAATGAGGATTTTACACTAGTAATAGAGGCTCCTAACCTTGTGACAAGAGTCAACGCTAAAGTGATACTTAGGTGGGACAGTCCTTAGGACTATTGCAATCTATAGTGGGAACCATGAGATGTGGTATGCTAAGAATTCAACCTCTCTAGGGATGAGCCTAGGTGGCTGCAATCTATGTTTGAGAAGAAGAAATAAGAATGGCCAACTTCTCTTGTCATTAGAAATGAAAACCTTTCAAATGATTTACACTACTTCAAGAAGTTCAAACTTAAGAAAATGAAGAAAAGGAGTTGTTTCAAAGCCCCAAAGCAATAAGCTACTTCTGAAGCTGTTGAACTCTTGGGGAAAGTTTTTCCCCAATGACTTGGTTACATCTTGGAATCATAACTGTGTGAAGGTTTGGAAGCTACCCCCTCAAGCAAGTTGAATTTGCTCTTATGGAGGGTGCTCTGCAATAAATTGCAAACTAAGGAGAAAATAATGAAGTTCAAGAACAAAAGAGTGCATGCTACCCCATGCTTTTGTTTGGATGACATAGATAATGCCTTCGAGAAATGTTTAGCCTAGGTTAGTTTTTTTTAAAGAGTGCTTAAGGCTTTTGGCTAGGTTTATAGGATAGCCCAGAAGAATTTTTGTAGGATTTAGCCTATATGGCAATTTGAATTCTTACCTTTTAAAGTATTTTTAAAAAAACACAAGGTTGCCAAGTGATGGTATTGTAGTAACATAAGAAAGAAAAGCATGAGGATACCAATGGTATTTTTGGTAACATGTGCCGCCGTTGTTGATAAAAATTGAATGATATGCACAATGATAGTAGTCAAAAGGATTAAGATGACATGTTGCTTGCTCATTTAGGAAAACATGAAGAACCCAAGAAAGGCCACCTCTAATTCTCAAGCTCCTCTTTCTTAGCATGCTTAGGCAACCTTCAATTTACAAGTCCCTCTTTTTTAATAATACTATTGAAAGCCTCATGGACTAGATTGCTTGTATGAGATTAGGACATATGTTCTATAGAAACATGCAAATTTTAACAAACCAATGATTAACAACTATAGTGTTCCTTATGCAAGGAATGCCAGGCCACTTTGCATGCATAATGAGGTACACAACCTATCTAGACTAGGCTGAGTTATGGACTTATCATGAATGTTGTTCTCAACAATCATGGGATGATTTTGAATAATTTCCTACAAAATCATGCATGTGACTTGTGTAATATAACACTATAGAGAATAGAACCTCATTTAACATCATGGAGTTTATGTTTATAAGATTTTCCAAAATTCATTTTCTATTAATAGTTTGAGAAACTTATCAGAAACATCAAATAGGAAACATTGTTGGTATCTATTGATCTTAAAAGTGCAAGATGCAACAACTACCATGTTGATTGTTGACTCATTATGTCATTACATTGAAATATGATGAGTCCTTAAGAGTAGCTAAGTTTTTCCTTAAACCAACCACATGATAAAGTGCATGAAAAGCTTTTCACATCTTTCATGTTAAATAAATAACTAATAGTTTAGACTAATGCAATAACTTAATCCTTACAAAATATGCATCCCCAATTCACTTAATGCACAAAATTAGGGTAAAGAGCACATTTGAGACATTATTTGAAAGTGGATGTCCATTCATATATAGTACTATATTTTATGTGTCCATTCAAATCTTAACTTGATTAAAGATGAAGAATTACATCTCGTATGTGTCATCATGAAAGACAAAAAGGTAAATGAAGTGAACAACCACTTCAACAACATATTCACTTATCTTAGTTGTTATTGAAAGCTATATCGATGTAATGCATCATTACAGTACAATGAACCCTTTCCCTTTGGCTAGATCTACTTGTTTTGATATAAGGACCTATAGATTGTCTATATCAACATGCATTATTAGTAAAGATTGCTATTTAGAAGATCATGATGTGTCAAGCTTCTTGTAGTCCCACATTGTGATGATGCTTGCAAGGTCAAGTAGAACTTAGTTAGCAATACCAAATGTATCAATCACATGAGTCATCCAATAAGTAAAAGGTTGATATTTGACCTTAGTGCTACCAAATGTATCAATCACATGAGTCATCCAACAAGTAAAAGGTTGGTTAAGGCATAATTTCAACAACTAATGAATGATCTTTCCTTAAGTAAATAGGATAGCTCCAAACCCTCCATACAATGGCACCCAACTTTCTACAATATCTTGAAGGGTGCATGTAAGCTTGGCTAACTCCCAATACCCACTAATTGATAAGGTAAAAGTGGGAAGAATATATATTTCCTTATCATGATTGAATAAAGTCAATACAAATTTTGGCACAATAAACGTTCTACATTCCTAATCCATTTGATACAAGATGGCGCTTAAAGGCAATTTAATTGGATCGTGAAATTAGGCTTATTAGACACACCTACTACTTAGATAACAAGCAATCAATCAATAATCAATGGTTGCTAGAAGCTTTTCTAAAATGTACAGGGACATGTGGTCTTGTCATTAACAATTTTTGACATGTGCCTATACTACATAAAGCACAATGGTAGCTTTGTTAAATGAAGTAGGGACATCTGGCTTTGTGCATTTTCCATTTATGACAAAGAAGTCTGCTTGTGAATTAGGATGATTTCCACAATTTATCTCCATAATCAACAAGTTCATGATCATATCATTTTTTCCCTTAAATTGAAAACACAAAAGAATCTAAAGAGCTAATAAGGATGTCCAAGAGACAATAAACATGAACGAATTGGTTTTGTTGAATGTTTGTATCATTTTTTATAGGCTCTGCATTTCAATTGAGTGAAACACCAAATGAGGACATGGGGAATATGCTACATTGTGAACTCTCAAATCAAATTATGTGATTATATTTTATTTTTGACCAACTTAAAACATGTTTTAGAGCTAAGTTCCATCACATTCAAAGTGGATCAAAAAGGTTCCATTCATATGATGATTCTATGAAATGACTAGTCCTAGGACAACCCTTTTGTTACTTGTATTGAATAGTTGACATGATATGATTGATTTTGACAACTAAATCACATGTCAACATTTGCAAATGAAAATTCATGCTATGCTTGTAGTTTTAGAAAGGTTTCCATTTCTTATTTGAAGGTCACTTAGGGAAAGCAAACAATGTTCAATGAATCCATCAACTAAGAACCCAAAGTGACTTATGCAAATTTAAATAGTACAAATGTGTATGTTTTTTGCATATTAGGTTACCTAACCAAGATCATGTTCAAGAAAGAAAAATTGTAGTACCATATCAAGAGAAATAATTCAAAAATTCAGGGTATTGCAACTCTCACTTGTTATCAATGTCTACAAGTCAAAGTAGATAGTACTAACCATGGATATTGTAACCTCAATATCTCAATGTTTATCTTTACTCTATAGAACTATAAATAGTTTACAACTATGCATCTATTCCAATGAACATGATAACTTAATGTGAAAAAGGAAACAAATTTCTTATTTTTTTGCAAAGAATATATACTTTAGAAGTACCATTTCTTGTTGTAATTGATTGAAAGTGGTTGTCCCTTTGAGACAAACACAAGTGTCTTTCTTACTTGGATTTTGAAATGATCCCTTAACTAAGTTGTAAATATTAAAAAAAGAGTCATATCCATCTCAAATTTACCACTTTTCTCACTCCTAAATAAAAGCTTGTGCACATTCTTCATGCACTTTGCTAAAAGATATTTGTCATGAAAGGTGGTCAATTTCAATCACTTGCCAAAGAAGGGTGGTAAATTTCACACCTTTCATAGAAATAAACATTGCACAAACAATTATCAATTTTCCATTACAAATGACCTATTACTTGATTAAACAACATTCAAAAGGTCATGAGACTTGAACTAGTAGCACATTTGCAAACGATGATTGCTTTTTCATTACAAAAGAGCTATCACTTGACCAAACAATATTCAAGTTGTCATTACAAAATACATATTACTTGACTAAACATTATTCAAATTGTCATGATGCTTGAACTTGTAAGTAATGAACAATGGCAAGAGCACAAGCATTAATGGAGGAGTAAAATGAAGCTCATGGCTCTACAATCAAAGATACTGAAAAGAAATAAGATTAAAGAAGAAGTACATGGCCTAAGATAAGAAAGAATTGGATCTTATAAGCTCAAGAAAAAAACCATTTAATGAGGGAACCTTGATTGGCATATATCTAGGGTGCTAAAATATGCATTGAAATTTAATCATAACTTGACGTTATAATCTCTTACTATTACTAAGGAAAGCTTTTGGGGGAGGGATCATGTGTTGCATTTCTGCCTCTCCCCCAATGGATTATGGGGGTGCCATGTGGCACCTAGTGGCCTCTTTACCTCTCTCTCTCTCTCTCTCTCTCTCTCTCTCTCTCTCTCTCTCTCTCTCTCTCTCTCTCTCTCTCTCTCTCTCTCTCTCTCTCTCTCTCTCTCTCTCTCTCTCTCTCTCTCTCTCTCTCTCTCTCTCTCTCTCTCTCTCTCTCTCTCTCTCTCTCTCTCTCTCTCTCTCTCTCTCTCTCTCTCTCTCGTGTGTTGTGTTCTCTTCATCGATGTTGGAAAGCTCAATGATCAATGCCTTCCTAAGAAGCATTGAGCAGACGGCTATTCAAAGAGGTGAGGTGTTTTGAAGCACGCGAGGAACGTAAATCAAAGTGGTTGGAATCAAAGCTTCTTTCTTTCAACTAAGGTCATGTGTTATAGCCAATATGGTTTATCAAAGTGAACTTTCCAGGCTAGCAACCAAAGCCAAAGGAGGAGGATTCACAAACACAAGCTAGAGAAGGAGGTAAGAAGAAGACGATGAATAAAATGAAGGTGACTTGCATGATTACAAGCTGATGATTGGTGAGGGTTGTGTAGTTGAAAGTGGCGGAGACTTGGAATAGTCATTAGTAAAGACAAAGGAGGAAGAATCACAAGGCAAGTCTAGTAGGGACAACTTGGAAGGTGCATTTAGGGAAGACAATGAGGAAGGGAATTGACTCTAATCTTCCAAGAAATGATATCGCATGCACATGATTCATCAAATTCATGAGATGGAGAGGTGATAAACACTAGATTTTTAGGTTATTAGTTATTCAGAGCTTGATTATTGAAATGGTTATTTTTTATATGTTGTATAACAATGTTTTGTACCACCAACTACCTTTTGTCCATTAAATTTGTGGTGGCAAGGGGATAGAAGCTAGATGTTGGCATCTAGGTTTTAGAACCTACGGTTAACCAATCTATTTAATTCAACTATTAAGTTACTTTAATATTTAGTGGTCTACTCAGTTCTGCACATCTTGTCTAATGTCATTTAGGCTCTTTAAGGAATGTCCTCACCTGGATGAGAAGAAATGATATGAACTTAGCAGGGAGCTCAAACTTTCTCCTCGTCGACACATCAAAATTTGGTTTTAAAACAAGTAGATGTAGAAGAAGTAATGTGTCTTCAATGGGTTTTTGATATCTTTTGGAATAAAGGATTATGATAAATTAAAGGGTAGCTAAAATTATGGCTATTCCTTAACAATGTATGTTCTTGAATTCATGGGAAATGCAAGAAAAGGCATCAATACTAAGAGATGGTATTGTAGGGTGGTCAAAAGCTAGAAGCTAATGCTCTCAAAAAAGAGATGTTGACGAGTTTACCTACATAGACAACTCAAGTGCACTTAGTGGAGTAATGAGGCTGAGGGAAGCTAAGGATCGAAGGTGGCTCTGATACTGTGGCTATTCCCCTTCTTTGGTAGAAGACGAGTTTACCTACATAGATGACTTGTGAATCAGAGCCACCCTGAGGTGCTAGTCACTACTCCAAAAGAAAGCAATCCAAAAGAAAGCAAGAAGAGACATGGCCTACTTTTTCCTCCCCAAGCCCTCCAAGGTCAAGGATCTGGCATGCAACTATGGTGGAAGATCCTTGACTTGTCTTCCACCATAGTTTCTTGCCAAATCCTTGACCTTGGAGGGCTTGGGGAGGAAAAAGTAGGCCATGTCTCTTCTTTCTTTCTTTTGGAGAAGTGACTAGCACCTTAGGGTGCAGTTGCACGTCGCATTAGACCCAACATTGGTGTGCGCTCAACTCGGCATTGTTCATTTTGCAGATCAGGTGCTATCTATGGCAGTGAGATGATTTGTACAACAGTACACACTGTAGGGGGTGCAATCCCAACGGCCATCATAGGGCTTTTGTAGTGCCTAATGTAGGCTATCTCCCCCTAAGAGGGTTTAGCTTAACTCTCTTCCTACTACTTGTTGCAGACAAAACTCTAACTGTGGATCATAGTCTGCCATAGCCAAAAGCTTGCAAGCTTGGGCATTTGACTTATTTTTTAATATAGGCATTATCAACAGTGATTATAATCACTGAAAAACCTTCATCAAGATCAATTACTACCTTGTGAAGCTCAAATGCATAGGTTTTTCTCATCTCATGGGCACTACTAAGCTCATGAAGTTTGACCTTTATTATGAGTAGAAGAATGGAAGTTGGTACAAGTGCTTCTTAACAATACTGATGTATTTAGTTGGTGTTTCTTACTATTTGTTGCTGGTAAATAAGAGAAATGAGCATTATTGTACTCTCCTTTGATTCATCCCATAGCATAGAGTTGATTGATCAACCTTGTTCCACCAATAACTCCTCTATAAGCCACATCATCAGGAGGAGCTAGAAGTGTAGTCTAAGTTCACTTCACCAAAGCCAAGGAAAACAATCAAACATAAAAAAAGGGTTGTTCAAAGGCAAGGACCACCTAAGTCCTATTTTGAAATACTCCATATGTATGATTTTCAACCATTCTCATCCTTGCATTTTTAATTGTAAAATCTACATTGTTTTCGTTCTTGTACTAGTGGCCCTTTGTAAAGGATTAGGCACTGCTACTTGCACTAAGTAGTAAGACCTTCCTATGGCCTCAGCCTATGTCAACCTTCATCTTCAAATTCGTAAATTTGATGGTAGAGACTTTCACCCCTGGCAAGTACTCATTAAGTACGAAATGATGGAGAGAAGTTATTGGCCTCTCATTCAAGGGACTAGTGCTGTTGATTTTACAAATTCTTCTGATGTGGAGGATGATCAACATGCTCAAGCAATAATCATGTTACACTTAGATGAATCCTTGATTCATCATGTTGATCAACTCTCCACTGCCACAAGGAGAAATGGCATGAGATTGAAAAGCTCTATGGTGCTACAGGTAAACACACTAAGATTTTCCTTAAGATTGAATTCTTCAGCTAGGAATATAAAGAAGGAGAAGACTTGGGAAAATTTATTTCTCATATGAAGGGCCTCATGGCACAAATTTCTTCAGTGCAAGCACCAATCCATGATGAGGATGCTATTGCCATTCTTTTAAAAGTTGTCAAAAGGTCTTTCCCACACTTGTAATAACTCTTACTAATATTCCCAATCCTACCTTGGCAAGTACCATCCAATCCTATTTGGATGAAGAAAAAAGGAATCACAAAGAAGGAAGCACTAGTCAAGCATCTACTTCAACAACATGTGACCAAGTCTTGGTGCATGCAATTGTCAATAAGTGTGCTTTTTGTAAGAAGAAAGGGCATTTTGTAAACAATTGTTGGAAAAAATACCCAGAAAGCTTAAATGTAATAAATGTCTGGAACAACATGATGTTTCATGCTAGGCTGTGGGTTATAAGGGGTGCAATCTCCTATGTTATGGTTGGGTATTGGTAGCTCCCCAAGTAGGCTATCCCCCTCTAAGAGGATGTGCAAAAATTCCTTCTCTCCTAGCCACTATGGATCAAACCCTAACTATCACCCTCTTTGGCAGCCATGGCCAAAAACCCTAAAGTTTGATTTTTTTTGAATTTTCTTCTTAGTAAAGTCATTAACATTGATTCTAACCACTGATTAAGCAAGATTCAAGTTAATTTGTAGATTTAGAGGCTCAAAACTCAAAGTTTCTTGCCCCGAAGGTGACTCTCAAGCCTATCATTCAATCGGACTCCAACACAAGCATTTCGCCAAGCTTGAATATTAGTGTTTTAAACACTACTTGAAGGTTTTTAGACCTTAAGCATATTCACTAAGTGCTTACCTATCATCATCTCTCTCATGACCATTGTAAGGCTATGTGTCACATATAAACACATAGGCCATTTCATCTCTTCATTCAATTGTATATCAATTCTAAATCATTTTTAGCTTGATATCTAAGCATCATTTCATTTATTTCTACTCTTATTGCTAGCTTTGTAAAGGAATGGACACTATCATTGCCTTGTGCAATCAGTAAAACATTCCTATCAAGGCCTATGATGATGTAGAACCTCAAATTCGTAAGTTTAATGATTGAAAATTCCATCCATGGCAAGTATTGGTGAATAATAAAATGATGGAGAAGGTTTATTTCCCTTCATCAAAAGGACTAAGTTCATTGGCCATCCAATCATATAGATGTAGAAGATGATGAAATAGCCCAAGCTATAATAATGTTGCATCTAGGTGAATCCTTAATTCACCACATTGATCAACTTTCAACTGCAAAGGAGAAGTGGGATGAGCTCAAAAATTTGTATGGTGCAAGAGGAAAGGACTCCAAAATCTTCCTCAAAATAGAGTTCTTCAACTTGAATACAAGCAAGGAGAGGACTTGGGGAATTTCATTTCCCACGTGAAGGGGCTAACGGCCCAACTAACTTAAGTTCAAGCTCAAGTTGTTGAACAAGATGCCATTGCAATCCTTTTAAAAGCTATAAGGAAAGTCTTCCCAACTCTTGTAACTACTCTAACAAATGTACCAAATCATACACTTGAAAGAGTCATTCAATCTTGTCTAAATGAGGAGAAAACAACCAAGGGTTCTAGTGAAGCATCTACCTTAGCCTCATGTGACCAGCTCCTTGTGAATAACACTTCACCTAGGTGTTCCTTCTGCAACAAAAAGGGCCACATAGTCAGCAATTGTTGGAAGAAATTTCCCAACAAAATGAAGTGCAAAAAATGTAAGCAAGTTGGGCATATTACAAGCAAGTGCCATAACTCCATAGAACCAGTCAAAGATTTGGAATCTAAATTTTACTTTAAAAGCTCCAAGTACTGATAACTTCCTTTTCTAGTATCCTTTGTATCATCTTTCCATAAACATCCTTGTAGCTTACTTTATAAGGCATCCCATTGATTGATTGAGGGCAGGAACATCTAGCATTCTATGTAATCCAATGCCACCGTGGCATTGGGGGGGTGTTAGAAGTATAGCATGGGAACCCTATGTAAGCAAGGGTGCATGAGGGAAGGTGAGGTGTGTGAATGGACTCGAGGGCAAAGGAAACCCTAACTCTAACTCTAGTAAGGCTATATAAACATGGCCAAGGGTCACTCTCAACAGATGAGAGAGAGTGTACCAGTTGTACTTTCATGAGCAACTAAATAGGCAATATCTTCTTCTTGTACTTTGTAAGCTCTCATTGTCCCTCTTATGCACATCTTTCCATGCTACAACTCTGATATTCCAACGCTTGATTCTCCAAGAAATGGCTTTTTCCATGATCTTGTATATGACGTTGATCATAGTGAGTGGCCTCCAGTCACCCACCCCCTGGCTTTGCTAAGATTTTGGTACTAGTTTGATCACGCCTTCATTGGGTCCACTAACCTATGGTTAAATTGATGAAGAATTTTGCAGAGATCATTGGCTAAGAGTTTCTAAAAAGCTTGGTAAAACTTGATCGATAGCCCATCAAGGTGGGGTGATTGTTTTTTCTTTTCGTCTTGAATGTGACAAACTACAACTCTTCTATGGTGAAAGGCATGTGTAGCAAGATTCTTTTTCCCTAAGCTACCTTGGAGATATCACATACTTCAACAAATCTTGTGTCTTGCTCCTAGGTAGATGTATGTCAAAGGCCTCTGTAGTGTCATTGCCTTCAAGTAGAGCATTGCCATTTCCATTTGCTATGCTAACCACACTATCTCACTTATTCTTTAGTTTTAATGTTGCTATAATTTTTTTTGGAGAATCAATGCCAAATCAACAAGCATTATTGTGATGATATCATTTAGAGAATAATTATTTGAGATGTGCTTGTGCCAATTTTCTTCAAGAGATTAACAAGCCTAGATAAGTTCTCCTACTAGATCCTCCTAACTATAGAATGGTAAGGCTTCTTCTCCAGGAATGAAAATTTCAACTTAAAAGGAGGTGTTTCCTTATCATATTTCACCACATTGACTATGTTGCAATAGAACATGTTGGGGTTGTGATTTGAGGTAGTTGTTTGTAGGATGGTTTATATGTTGTTACTTGGTCCTATCCACCAACCTTCCTTATTGATACACAAAACGTAACTCTAGCATGCTTGTTGCTCTAGGTGAATGTGGCATGACTCGTCTCCACAGCTCATGTACTATCCTTGAGTTGACATTCTAGCTCAAGATTGCTCCATGCATCTCTTTGGCATCCATCATGCAAGGAATTGCTAGGACAGGATCTATCATTGGGGTGAAGGATCATGTTCCAATCCCTGCTAATATAGTGGGGCATTATTTAATTCTTTGCTGCAAGGATGACCAAAGCCCATATCTATCCCCAAATACATGACAAGCATGAATAGAAGAAATCTCCATATCTTCCCCAACCACCTTACCTTCACCCCAATGGCATGATGCCCTTTATCATCATATCATTCCTTCCTCACTTTGAGATCTAGTCTCAAAAAGATGATGTTGCCTCCCATGCCACAAATAGTAGCTTCCAGAAAATTATAAAGTCCATGTATTGGATCATTTGCATCACACCTAGGGCTAGTCTTTACCTCTTGCACCATGATTACATGATGCTTGAACTTCCTTATTTATGTTTTACTCTACTTATTGAGTTCATCACTACAAATACCACAAAAGTTCCATGTTAAGATTTTTAATTTGCATGTGACTCTTCTACTCATAGATTTCCAAATTGTGATCTTTCCCCAAACATTTCCAAATCATGATATTTTCCCAAACATGCATATGCATTTTGCTCAAGCAATGGCTTTCGTGCAAATTTCTTGAGAGATTTAGTTTTGTCATTCTTTCATGCATTAATTTACTATGGCTTGATGTTCTCTTAACCTTTGATAGCCTCAATTTCTAGTTGAGTTTTGGGAACTTGCTTACTTGTTCTATTGAATCGACTACCCACACACTAAGCTACTTTGACCCCAAACTAGTTTGATTCGGTGTGTTGTACCATAGTTTCACCTTCGGCTTTATCCTTCTATGTGCCTACATCTCTTGTTGCAGCTAGTTGCACTTGAGATTTTAGCTATTTTTTATTGTCTTTGAGCTACTTATTTAGGGCCTTTGACCATTGTAGCAATATCACTACCATTCTCTTCTTTATCTATCGTCTTGTTGGGATAGGATTTTGTCAAATGGACATAAGACACGTATGCATAGCAAATGTCAAGGAATGATGCAAATTTGACCTTAATGACAATTTTCAAGCCATGTACATCAAATATATTTAGAAGTTTTGGAATGTCTATGTGGTGGTCCCACAATATGCATGCTTGGTTCTGAGCCTATATGGAAATGGTATTATTAGAGGGAACAAATAAGACTCTACCCAATATCCTTGCAATTGTATCAACTACGGTGTCTATAACGAATTGGGAAGTGCACCCATATAGCACACTCATATCTAAGCCTATATGGAAATGTATCAACTTCGATGTCTATAACCAATTGGGAAGTGCACCCATATAGCACACTCATATCTAAGCCTATATGGAAATGGTATTTTAGAGGGAACACATAAGACTCTACCTAATATCCCTACAATTGTACTAACTTTGGTGTCTAGCCAATGGGGAAGTGCACCCATATAGGGCACTCATACAAAATCACATCATCAAGAGAGAAGCTATAAGACCAAGGAAAACCATAAACAATGTTGCCTTAAAATCCCACAATACTACCCAGTACAAACTCTCTCACAATTGCAGATCTCAATGGCACAAAGAAGAACCCTTCACAAATGAATCAAATAAGGCACAAGATAAACAATAGGTATATCCAAGCAAACACTTAAACTCCATTTCTCCCAAGTCTCCACCCATGATTTATAGGTAAAGCCTAACAGTATGGAACAAGGCAAAACTATTCTTAAGCTTGGAGATTGAGAAGACACCAAGTGCCCATGTTGTTTTCTTGTTAGTACCAAGTGCTTATTTCTTCCTTTGCATGTTGGAACACAATGATTCCTATAGGTTTTTCTCCACAACAATCATAACCACTTACTCTCCTCTAATTCACTATTGCATATTCCACCTTGATCCCATCTCACTCATCTCTCAGTTCTTTCCTCTCTCCCCCACAGCTTCCTCCCTCAGACACCACATAGAAGTTAACAAGGTGCTTGACCTTGATAAGGAACCTTTGGGAGTAATGTTGGTGGTTATAGCATGTCTTTTGATAGCCCTAAGTCCCTAGATTTCCAACATTTACATACAGAGGCAAGCCCCACATGTTAGCTCTTGTAAATGGTGACTTAATTGCTATTATTATAGTTAATTTAATTCAACATGTTTAAGGATTTAAGCATGACTTTTAGACCGCATATCTAAACCACTTGAAAAATAAAAGCAAAGCTGCCATAAGGAAACTCTCTCTCTCTCCCCCCCCTCTCTCTCTCTCTCTCTCTCTCTCTCTCTCTCTCTCTCTCCCTATTTATCTCTCTCCTCCTTGTGTTTTTCTTTTAAATGAGCTCACATGATCTCTTTGAGGTCCTCATGTCCATCATTCTATTGCCATTTGTATGCACTAACTTGTACATAAGTCTTCCTATTTAAGCTTCTTCACATAGTCCTTCCTTACAAAATTATAGCAGGGCATTATGTTTTCTACAACATTTTTGGCAATTAAGACGTTTCAAGTTTATGGTTGGTGGACTACTTTGGAACTAGGTGGTGTACACAAAAGTTTAAAACTTATGTACTTAAGATGCTATGATTATTATTGCAACACCAACATGCATGACTAAGGGTTTCTTATAGCTTGCATCACATGAGCAAGACATAAAAGAGACCAAACCCAAAAACCTGAACCAAAAACATGTGCTTACAAAGTGGGCCTTTACAATAGGAGACCAAAGCTGAAGAAGTAGTACAAGTGCTACCTTGTTGGCATGCCCTTAAATTCCAAAGATGATTATCTATTTATGTCTTGCACCAATCTTCAAAATAGTAGCCCTAAATCCAAAGTGGTGGCATAATTTGTAAGACAATTGGACTTTCATGACCAATATGATGTTATTCAATTGTAGCTACTACATAATGGCTAGAGACACCTCTCATCCTTGGGAAGTGTTTCTAGATCATATATCCTATTTTTAACTAGGCACATGCGATTCTCATCATTCTTAGGCATTGATTATTTTAGTTCAACAACAATCCCATGAATCATTGTTGGAAATGCTATGATAATGGATATAATGCATGCTTTAGACTCTTAAGATTTGTAAATCAAGTGCATGCTCTACATCAAGGAACATGGGTTACAAAATCAATGAAATTTAACAACATTGTTGAGGGTACTACTATAAGCATATCGACAAGTACTCAATCTAGTAGATTACCTATTATGGTTTGGCCCAAGAGAATCATTTATCGCCTTATGTAAGTGGCCCACATTAGCTAGGATGTTACTAGATCATTTTTGGGGTTTGTCCTGCCAGGTTCATTGATTATTATGTATAAGTAGTCCATATTATATAAGACGTTATTCCCTTTCCTCCTTGAATACGTACACAAGGTAAAGATGAGGTTGAGAGTGTGCATAAATCCCTCCATGTACAAGATTTGGATCCATTATTTGACAAAATAATGATGCATCGATGAGCCATTTTATATTCTCAACATAGTCATGCTTTAATTCACAATAAAAGAATCATTGGTTAAAAGGAAATGAGAGTTTGACATTGATAACGCTTATGACCTTTTTTTAAAGAGTGCATTCCCATTGTTCCGTTGGGCAAGTTTGTTCTTTGTGGAAACTTTTTTCTATTATAGACACTCCTATTCTACTTCTCATAATATCTAAAAACACACCACATAACTTTGTGTGGTGTGTTTTTAGGTATCCATGTTACTTTGTCGTCTTGTGCACCTCCTTTTTCATTCAATGCAATTTATTTATTCTTCTCCCACAATTTACACTTACTTGGTGCTATCATGTCTTGAAAGGAATATAATGTTTGTTCACATTTTGTTCTCCACTCTCTATTTTTTATATTATATATGGGAGGATCATAGCTTTGGCTCTTGTATGAGTTTGTTCAGAGCATTTTAGTGCTTTCTCATCAACGTTTTACAAGTGCATATTGGGAGAAGGTGTCAAAACAACCAAACCTATGAAGAAGCACATGTAGTCCCGATTTCCAAGTGTTGGATAGACTAAATGTCAACCTTTCCACATGGAGATGAGTTTAAGGACTTGGGAATCAATGAAACATCATGAGAACAAATTTGACATTAGTTGATTTTTTTTATGTTTGGACACTTCAAGTTCCATAATTAATGTAGCCACTTGAAGGCTAGAACCTTGCATAAAGGAGCTAAATTTGTTCATTCAACTATGTGAACATAATATATAAAGTCAATATTGTTAGACTTTAACCATCAAACTACATTGACTTGGCATGGGAAAATTGGTCAATTTTTACATATTGGTAACTTCTCAAGTTGTTTATGACTTCCCATGCACTTAAAACCATAAATATACTAAAAACCAATAAAACTAAGGCCTAACCCTTTCTTAAAACCACCTTCTTCATCATATGGAATCATTTAAAAGGGCCATATACTCATCACACAACTTTATTAGCATCAAAAATCCCACCAACGCCACAATGATTGGACTCTCATTGGGGATCGTACCCCTAACTATTTGAGACTAAGGAGATGCACATGTGCATCTTACTTGAGTTGAAATATGCACTTATCAAGAGTCAAATCCAACCAAGGACTTTGAGCATCAACTTTTTCTCATTACTATTGCTTAGTTGATATAAAGGAAATCCCAAGGTAAGAAGAGCATTATATCTTTAATTTACATATCATTGAGGAACATGATTTTTTTCAATGTCATTCATGCCTTTGGGGATGCACTTGTCAAAGAAACCATCCATATCACATGCATCCAAAGGATATAAAAAGCCTCATTTATTTACAACTATTAGGCAATAAATTGAACCCTTTCAGTCAATATACTTGTAGGTTTTTTGCATATTGCAATAAAAAATCCCCTTCTATAAAATTTTCTTCTATGAATTCATTTAATTTTTTTCAAATAAAATAACACTTCAGTTGATCACACGTGGTACACATAGCCCCAACCTTCAAATAGAGGTATAGTTACATAAGTTGAGGATGAGAATTTGGAGAAAGGATACTGTGATATGGTTTGGTATCATCTAGTTTACTTGTAAGCCATGATAATAAGGCTTTTAGGATTGATCTACATACATATTTAAATACATTTTCCCAAAATATAAACAAACTAACATAGTGTAGGCACATTTTGACTATATCTAATAACTCTTGAGGTTTACATTTTTTGTGAGACTAATGAAACTTATGGCGAACTTGTTAAGTTGTCAAGATAGTTTGTAAATACAATCCTTATTTTGAGGCACATGCTTACTCATTATTGTAAAGTATTAATTCTAGGAACCTTAGTTTAATATACTAAAACTACCCTTATGGTTTATGTAATATAGGCCACGTTTTAAAATTCTTTATAAGAAGACCACTTATCCCTTCATATTTTAAAAAAGCTCCTAGAGAACATTTACAAGTTCTTGACTTATTCATGTGATTGCCAAGTTGTCAGCACCCAATGCAGTTTTAGATGATTACATAGGCCCCAACATGACATGGCAATAGAGCAAGCTTAACATATTATAATCTTACAAAAACAATGTCACCTCATAATACGTACTCATATAAACTGTCAATGTTTTTTTCTCAATGAGGTTCTTATCTCAGAGCAAGTGAAATCTAACCAAAGCACAAGGGCTTTATGTAAGCATTACATTCATATCAATAGACCTAGTTTTCACTAGAAGGTTTAATCATTGGTAGATCAATATGCTTTATTGGGAAAGTTATTTGCTTTATATTACCTTTTTTCCAAGTTTATATTTTTTTTCATTAAATTATGTCAAAAAAGCTTAGGTACCCTTTAAAACTCATGCCATTTTTCAATATATGACTTGTAGAGTACATAATCAAATTAATAGCTCCAACATTAAAAGTAAGAACTTGAGCAATTTTGGGTTAGTAATGCCAATAATGTTTGTTATATGCCTCTTAAAGCTCACAAATCTCTCAAATGATTGGTAATATGAACGATATTTATGTTCTCTCTAACATAAAATGAACTATGGGAAAAGAAGTTACGCAATCTATATGGATGAATTCACCTATGTGTTATGCAATTGACTCTCATAGGCACTTCCATACTAGCCATCCCCAAAGTCCTTAGACATTCATCACAATGCTCTTGAATTCACATTTCCTTTAGGATATACCCCATCTCCAAACACTTAGCCGTTATCTCCCCCCAATAAGCATTGTCATGCCCTAATGTTACCTTTAGCAACCCTTGAAAGGTCAATAAGCTTTTCATTTTGGCTCTTGATCTCACCTTCTCTCTAACATATACTCCACCTCCAAAAACTTAGCCATCATCTCCCCTTTGCACCGGTAGAACATTGGCGCAAAGCGACATGAGAAATGTGTTAACCCATTAGTAATATTGGTGCTTCAAAGTTTGGCATGAAGCACCAAGCTTAAGTTTGTGCACAGTGCTAGCTCCGACACAAAGTGCTAGGAGAAAACTAGGTGCAAAGTGCCTAGTCATTGCATATGCATTACTTAAATTACTAATAATTCACTCTAAAAACGTAAAACACATTAGCTTTTCCACCCATTGGCTTGGCACAATGTGGCTAGTGCTACAATTGTACAAATGTGTAACAAGTCAATATTATTGTGATGAATGATAATAAACATCTAATAAATAAATAAATAAATAAACATATTTTCATAGCAATTAAATAAATATCATAGCATTTCTTGGGGGTCCAGAAAGCAATGATTGTTAGTTGATAAAAAATGAACAGCACGAGTGGCCAGCCACACACTACTGCTACCTCATGTGATGTACCTCATTCCCTAAGCAATGATTGTTAGTTGATAAAAAATGAACAGCACAAGTGGCCAGCCACACACTACTGCTACCTCATGTGATGTACCTCATTCCCTAAGCATGACTTATTTTCATATTTCATAAGCCCATTTTAAAGCATGGTTTTCTTTTCATTGTTATGACTTTGATTGTTTATTTCTTCTTCTGCTTTTGTTTTCATGCTACCATGCAAGCTGCAAAACCCATAGGTAATTTGTGGTCATTTTTTCCATGCATTATATTCCATGTACATCACATAGTTCTAAACTCCTACAACCATAGCATTGAAACATTCTAATTGCAAGACATTAAGAAAACATGATGTCCTCTATAGTTTTGTGAGGTAGGATTGTGTGAAGAATCTTTAATAATGGACAAACTAGTATGGCAAGCTAGTGCATGTACTTAGAGAATACCATGATAAACATGAGGGTATCAAAGAGATCATACAAGATCATTTAATAGGAAAAAAGGACCCCAATTCATGGTGTCATGTAACATTTTCTACATTGCTCTTTATAAGTGCATCATAAACATGGTGCTAAGGCCACATGAGATTCTTAAATCCCTATTTTCTTAAAAGTGTCATGGACTAGATTGATTGGAATATGGTTAAGGTAGAAGTTCATTGAAGCTTGTTCTATACTAGAGAGTCAAAAGTTTCTCTTATAAGGACATATGTAAATTTACCAAAGCTCCAATTAATAAGTACCCATCATGCATAATGATGCAAATAATTCTCTCTAAACCAAGGTTGAGATACAAAGCGACGATCATTATTATTCTTGGCATTGTGGGATGAATTTGAAACTTTGCATAGATGAATTGTGCATGTGACTCAAAATCTAGTAGAATACTCCATTAAGGATAGTTTACTATCACTTCAACAAAAAATAAAAAACAACATACATGTTATTGCTTCATTAAAAATACAATTTATCTATATTTCTCTCAATAATATAATTTATATACTTTCATGCATTTTTAAAAAGCAAGTTTTAGTGAAAAAAATGCAAATTAAGCCTTTGGAACATAAGGGTGTTAAGCTTGAACATATTGATGCAGATGATTGGGCTAAATTAGATGAGCTATGTAAGCCCATGATCATATTGTCCCTCTCTAAGCATGCTTTGTATAATGTTTTCTCCGATGTTTAGTGTGTAACTAAATATCCACCTATAAGGGCACAAGAACTTTTGTAGAAGTATACAACGAAGGCAATCAGCCTATCAGTTAGAAAAACATTCATTTTTCATAACATAAATCCAAAAATAACTTTGGATATTCCATAAAAATCAATCTCTTCTTAAAAAGACAAATACAAAAAACTAAAACATCATCATTCTAATGCTTCGCAAAAACTGAAACAGCATCACCATAAGATCTCTTAGAAAACTCATCTTCAACTATCAATTTTAATTTAAAAATATAATATAAAATCACTTGCAAGGAATGATAATCTTTTATCATTAACCCTCTTTCATCCTTAGAATAGTCTTAGGAACAAATTTCTACTCTAATAAGTATATATTTGAGCATAATAACTATTTTAAGGTTTCTTCCATGAGTAGTAGTAGTATATATGCAACCATCAAGCTACAAATCATGCTTTGGTATCTGTGGAGATCCCAATCTCATGCCCTCATAGAGATTGTAGTGTGCAATAGTGTGGAGAGAAGGTGGGTGATGTTTAAATGGTAAAGGGAAATTTGTAGTCGTGATCGTGGTCATGGTCATAGTCATAGTCGTAGTCAATTTGTGCTTGTATTCTCCATGGTGTGTTGGCTATGGGTGTCAAATGCTCTAGTCATATCTCTCTCTCTTTCTCCTCTCTCTTCTCTCAACCATTCTCTCGCCCTCAATCTTTCCTCTTTCTCTCTTCCTATACTCTCCCTAAATCCTTCTCTCTCCCCCTATCTCTTTTCTCTCTCTCTCTCTCTTTCTATTTCTACCTCTCTCACTTCTCTCCTCTTCTTCTCTAACTTTACTCTCTCCCTAACTCTTGTCTCTCTCTTCGTCTCTATATAAGTAGTCGTAGTCGTAGTCGTGGTTGTGGTCGTGGTCATGGTCGTAGTCGTAGTCGTGGTCATGGCCATCGTGGTCGTGGTCGTGGTCGTGGTCGTGATCATGATCGTGATCATGGTCATGGTTGTGGTCGTAGTCATGGTCATCGTCGTCGTCATCGCGTGGTCGTGGTCGTCGTAGTCTTAGTTGTAGTCATAGTCGTAGTCGTGGTCGTGGTCATAGTCATAGTCAATTTGTGCTTGTGTTCTCCACGGTGTGTTGGCTATGGGTGTCAAATGCTCTAATCAGATCTCTCTCTCTTTCTCCTCTCTCTTCTCTCAACCATTCTCTCTCCCTCAATCTTCCCTCTTTCTCTCTTCCTATACTCTCCCTAAATCCTTCTCTCTCCCCCTATCTCTTTTCTCTCTCTATCTCTCTTTCTATTTCTACCTCTCTCACTTCTCTCCTCTTCTTCTCTAACTCTACTCTCTCCCTAACTCTTGTCTCTCTCTTGATCTCTATATAAGTAGTTGTAGTCGTACTCGTGGTCATGGTCGTGGTCGTAGTCGTAGTCATAGTCGTAGTCGTAGTCATGGTCGTGGTCATAGTTGTGGTCATGGTCATCATGGTCGTGGTCCTGGTCCTGGTTATGGTCATGCTCGTGGTCGTGGTCGTGGTCGTGGTCGTGGTCGTGGTCGTGGTCGTGGTCGTGGTCGTGGTCGTGGTCATGGTCATAGTCATAGTCATGGTCGTGGTCGTAGTCGTAGTCGTGGTCATGGTTGTCATAGTCATGGTCATTGTGGTCATGATCGTGGTCGTGGTCGTGGTCATGGTCGTGGTCGTGGTCGTGGTCTTCATCGTAGTCATAGCCGTGATCGTTAAAGAAAATGAGTGAGAGAGAGGAAGAGAAAAAAGAAGAAGAAACAAGAGAGAGGGAGAGGAAATACATACAGCATAATAAAGAAAGAGAAAAAGAGAGAGAGATGGAAGGAGAGGAGAATAATTTAAGAAAGAAAAAAAGAATGATAACAAAAATAATTTTTTTGTCATAACGTAGACAAAATGGAAAACAATAAAGGTCTTGTTGTTCAAGATCACGAGGCGTATCTTAATCAGTGTGTCCCATGTCCTTGCTCTCAATGCAAGCTAGCAATTAGATGAAAATGTCGATTGTCTATAGAACATGTACGACGCTTCGGTAAGTTTCAATCTGAGATCATTGATCAAGCGATTGCGGATTTTCAACAAACGGTAAAAAAAGTTAATATCAATCATGCATTGTACTCGCAAGCTAATTGAATACCATATACAAAAACATTGGGTGTGGCTGGCCAAATTTTCTATCTAGGGAGGTGATGTCTCGTCCCAAGGAGGAGTGCACCCTTTGCGGCCAATTAGAAGAGTTCGTGGGCATGCGATGGATGCAATGCATGAGCCAATCCACCACTTGGAAGGCACTTCCCAATCTATACCGTCAATACCAGAGGAGACATGCAGCCTTCCAGACCTACCTACAATCTTGGAGTATGAGATGGAGGCAATGATCGATGCATTGATTCCCATGGATGTCGAGACTTCTGATCCAATTAGAGAGGAAGAATCCATACCATTATATGATGGGTGCCGAGTATCTCGCTTGAAGACATTGTTTGCACTCCTAAGTGTGCAAGTAAAATACGTGTGGAGCAATGTGAGTGTGACCGAGTTGTTTAGATACCTTGTACGTAGGCTTCGTTGATTTCTTTTCGGCACTATTATTAAAAATATTTGTGCTTTTTCAAGGTGTTTTATGATTTTTTTAAGGTTATTGAAATATCATATATTACCACCTGCAAATACCATGCCTGAGTCTTGTGATGATGCACGACATGTTTTACAAAAGCTTGGCATGGACTACAACAGCATCCATGCATGTATCAACGATTGCATACTATTTTGAGGAGAATACGAAACTATGGAGACATGTCCAAAGTGTGGTGCTCACAGGTATCGATACGACTTGCAAGGGCAAACCATCCCTCAAAAAGTTCTCTGACACTTTCCGCTTATCCCCCGCATAAACCACATGTTTCGTACGTCCGGCATGGCAAGCTTGACAACATGGCATGCACAGAATAGGTCCATAGATGGAGTTCAACAAATATCAGCGGATTCACGCACATGGAGCCACATTGACTCTACCTTCCGAGGCTTTGCCTGAGAGCCAAGGAATCTTTGGCTCGGTCTTGCAATGGATGGTGTGAACCCATTCGATCTACGCTCAACTTCTTACAGTATGTGGCCTATAGTCCTTGTTAACTACAATATCCCTCCATGGCTCTCTACGAAGAAAGGACATCTCATCCTTAGCTTACTCGTCCCCGGCCGCTACAAAGTCAAAAATATGGACGTGAATCTTCATCCATTAGTCGATGAGCTTAAGATTTTGTCGGAGGACGGGGTCACTGTGCAAGATATGAGCAAGCGCGATGGTCGACGGTTCGCCAATATTCGAGCCATTCTCATGTGGACGATGCATGACTTTTCGGGATTGGGAGAGTGCTCAGGTAAATAGGCTTCCATTCTCCTTGGTAATATCTATATTTTATCTCGTTCAAGTTTGTATTCACTAGATAGAGGTGTTGGAACAGGTCTGGCTACCTCAGGTTATCATGGATGTCCAGTGTGTGGGCCACAGTCAGACTCCCGAAGGTTATGAACCATGAAGAAGATGGTATATCAAGGACACGCCGCATTCTTGCCAAAGGGTCATGAACTCAGGGAAGGTTTTCTTGGACGACCTCCAACACGTATGAATGCAGCAAGCTAGTACGAGCTGAAAATGGTCCACGCAGAGTCACATCCAAATGGAATGCAGCGATTCTCAGTTTTCTACGAGTTGCCATATTGGACCCACTTACAGATCAACTACTTGTTGGATCCCATATGTGCATATTTTCAAGAACATGGGCAGCTTGCTATAGAACCACATCACAGGAAAGAGAGACACTATAGGGGCACGAAAGGATTTGAAGGAGGTAGGCAAGATGGAGGCGCTTTGGCTACAGTCGAGTGCTGATGATCGCCAATACCTACCTCGTGATCCTTGGGTTTTGTCCACTAAAGAAGAGCGCATTGTGAAGCAAGTAGTCAAGTCTATCTGCACTCTGACGGATATGATACGTTCTCTTAGGTCTGTATTTTCTAAAGACGACTAATTATCAAGGCTAAAATCCCATGACTAGCATAAGATATGTTAGGTTTGTACTACGAATGGATTGTAATTGGCATACGCATTTTGCTATTTGGAGTGCATCCATTGTTCATAATGCTTTCCCATTTGTGGCAGTTGGTACTGCCGATCACGATCACAGGATACCTTACTCCAAAAATACGAGGGGCCATTTACAGGTTGTCGACTTTGGTACAATGGATCTCATAGAAGGAGATTAAGATATCCTCTATTGAATCCGCAAGGCGGGGAGTAGTGGAGAGGGTCTATCTCTTTGAGAAATACCTGCCTACCAGCATGCTCACGATACAAATCCACCTTCTTGTGCATCTTGTAGATGAAGTGGAGATTGCTGGACATGTCCATACGTGATGGTTGTTCTTCTTAGAGCGCTTTATGAAAACCCTGAAAGGCTTTGTGTGACAACGAGCTCGGCCAGAAGGTAGCATGGTTGAAGGTTGGTTGGTGTCTGAGGCGCTAGTGCATATTTCACAATGGCTACCAACGGTGGATCCAAACAACAATATGCTATGGTCGCTGAAGGACGATGATCGACTGACTAGAGATATTGTGGTTGGAAATGGGGTAGAAAAAAGAATGGATGCTGCAATGGAGGAGAAGGTAAATCGCTTTTGTATGTTGCACCATGCCTCTATGGAGACGTGGCTTGCCAAGTACCAGCAAGCTAGGTAAGATCGAAAGAAAGCACGATCTGAATTTTGACGTAGTATGCGCCATCGACCGATTCGATATCCCGAAGGCATGGAGGAGATGCCATGGTTCATGTCAACGCGATGGTTGTATGCAGCTTTGACTGCAGCGTCTCGCAAAGGGGCAGAGGTCTCAATGGAGAAGTAGGAATTCTCGAGGGGATGTAGTTCAAAGGTGATGATGTGTTTAGGATTTATCGTATCTATATTTTATATGCGACAACTAATTTGAGTGTTTCAATGTACAGTACAAAATATAACGTGGTCATGCAGACGGCATTTTTGCGTAGAGTGTATTGACAAAATGCACTCCACAATGGACTATGGTATCATGGCAAGGTTCGAGCAAGAGAGCCGATGAAGAGCAACGGATCCAAACACGGTTATAGATGAGATGGAGTATTTTGGGAACTTGCAAAGTATTGTTACGGTGGATTACCATAACTTCTCCATGATACTATTCGATATGTAGTGGTTCAAAGTGGTACTTGAAGGAGCTGGAGCAACAGTTCGCCGAGGTCCATTTAGATTTCTCGAAATAGATTCTGAAAAAAAGTGGACGGATTTGCGCGACACCTTTGTGTTGCCAGCCCATTGTGAACAGGTACATGAACTCATTTGTTTATTAATTGTATTACGACATGGTACATGTCACAATAGTTTAATCTCTCTTGTACGTGTTTGTGAACATGTAATCTTCTATCCAAACCCCCGACAACCTCGATGGTTGTATGTTATACCTTCAGCTCCCCGAAGTGCAAGAGTATATGATCAAAGTGATGTTCCGAGCATAGATGAGGACAATATGCAAATAGAGGGATCGATATTGCAAGGGGTGGAGGCCATCAAAAGCTTGGAGTATGTAGAGGAGCCAGCATCGACTAACAATGATGGAAATACAGGAGTCCAAGAATTCTTTGAGAACGAGGTGGACTCATCCTTTTGTGGTAACATATCTATCGACCTTCCAATGTATGCAGAGTTATGTAAGGAGATTGACATGGGACCATAGGATACTTCATACTTGGAGCATCCACTTACTCAATTCGTTGACTAATCGCTTCTAAGGGTCATAAAATATGCATTTTAAGTGAGATTATTTTTGTAGGATTTATATTATCGTGCTTTATATGATTTAAATTAATTATGCTAACATCATTTTTTATCTATGCAGGTGACCTTTTCAGGATGAGTCGAGGGATGAGCAATGATGAGTTGCAAGATATCTTCATGCACATGTCTCCAAATCAGATAGCGAGATTCCGAGACATGGCAGATCAGGAGCTATCTCGGACATCGTCAGGCCACTCGACTAGATCTACTTCGGCGCGATCAAATGCTTCGGCTCTGAGCAGACGAGGTCGACACTCCAGACTTGGGCCTGAGGGAGGGAGTGCTTTAGGGTTAGGGGAATGTTGTAGAGATATGGAGGTAGTGAGCCCGCAGTTGGCACAGGATATAGGTGTGACTCCTCGCTCTCGTGGCGGTTCCAAGGAGCGTGGCTCAGGTGGATGCTGTGGAGGCACGGACGCGGTGTCTCCATCTCGTCGTTCTACTGGAGTTGTGTCACCTCCAGGATTTGTTACACCTATGGGGACGTCTACTCCAGTTACTCCGGCTTTTGCTCAGCCGTCTCTCCAGGTGACACCCCTATGGGTGCTACTCCGATAGATACTACCCCAGTCAGTACACCGGATGTACTAGGGTCTCCTAGATATGCCCAAGAGCATGGATGCAGGTGGGAGAGGACCCATCTTAGGCATACCCCAAAGGGATATGCCTATCTTGTCGATGATAGGTCAGGAACCATCATCATGAATGATGAGGGGAGGAGGGTGATGGCTCGCATGAGAGAGTTGTGCCAACAAGTTTTTCGACACAACGTCTTAGATCATTGGAAAAACATACCGAAGGGGAGCAAGGACTACATAGTAGCATCCTTGCATGAGGAGTTTCCGATTCCAACTATAGCAGATAGATTTTCTACGGGCTGGATGATGGACTGCATGCGTGCCTATATGTCACATAGATGATCGGACGCACGCCAGGCACTTAAGAGTGGGGTTGCAAAGCCCGAGTGGCTAGACGCAGATGATTGGCGCCGATTGAGGGAGGAGGCTACATATTCTCCACGACGTTGGAGTCAGCAGCGCGATGTGGTGAGGGCATGACTCGAGGCTGGAGTGGTCCATCATCTTGGGAGTGGCGGCCACAAGACATATCTGGAGGACTTTGTAAGTTTTTCTTTTGTTTTGCTTGCTTTTTTTTTGCAATATCCTTTGTACTGACAATCATGTTTTTAACAATTGGTATTTTGTTTTCTTTACAGCACTTTACAAATCGCGATCCTACCGGCCTTGAGACTCGATATACAAAGAGACACGATCTCACTGCATTGATTGACCGATTGTATAGATGCGACGGCCCTGTAAGTCACTCATCTTTCTTGTCCGTAGTTACCATGTTTAATCAAAATGCATTATTGTATGGTGAACTGATGTGTTGTTGTTTCTTTTTTTGCAGATGCTCCTTTGTGGCAAGACGAGCTTTCGAACAGCAAGGATATGTAGCTCGCCCTTGGATCCCTGGAGCTAACACACCCTTCTTTTTTGGTCGCCCTATCTGTGTAGACATTTTCTATGTAGTAGTGATATCTTGTCATGATTGTACCAATAGCTTTCATAATCATGTATTTATTTCATGTATCAGTGTTATGATTTCAGTACACTTTGTTTTTATTTACACGAGCATTGTACACAGTGCAGAAGCTATTTTGTATGGCCCAAATAAAGCACACAGTGCTAGCTACCCTACCACAAAATTTTTTCCCATGTTACCACCGCTATTAGCGTCACAAATTTACATGCACACATCGTTATTTGCGTCGCAGAGCATCGTTATCAGTGTTGTTATTTGCGTCGGTATCAGTGTCGCAAATGCTGATACCGATACAAATAGCGACACTGATACCGACATAAATAGCGACGCTGATAACGATGCTAATATCGATTGTTCTATGGCGTCGCCAATAACGATGTTGTTTGCGATGATGGGGATAAATTTTGTTATTTACATTTTTGTCACTTTTAACGTCGGTATAAGGCCTATATCTTGTAGTGAACTATCAATGCAAGAAGCCAACTATTCAAATCAATTACTTGGGAGTGACTGAAGACAAAGACCATGAAGATATGCCAGATTTTACTGAAAATGATGAAGATATCTATGATGTTTTAGATACTTTACCAGGTATGTCAAATCCTCATTCATTATTAACAATGAAATGTCTTGTGCATGGTCACGAAAAGATTATTTTGCATGATGATGGGAGCACACATGATTTTATTTCTACAAAGTTTGTAAAAGAATTGAATTTATCTATTGTTCCAACTCATTATTGCATAAAGGCTGCATTCTTAGGCACTAGATACAATGGTCCACAAGAAGTTCGACTTAGAAATTAAAATTGGTGATTATGTCAAGCACATAAATTTCTTGGCTGTGCCTTTGTAAGCTAGTGACATTATTTTAGGAATGCCTTGGCATCACAAATACAATCCCAATATAAATTATTCCACACATTCAATGAAAATTCATTCTAATGGAAAACAAACCATATTACATGGAATGCATACCTTTGATAATTTTTCATTGCTTAGTCACACACAGGCTAAATGTGCATTGAGAAAATGTAGCAAATCATACTTAGTATGGGTGAATGAAATTGAAGCTAAGCAAACTCAGATGCATCCTAGGCATGCACAATTTCTTTCACAATTCAAAGATTGTTTTGCTATTGATTTACCCCCTGGTTTACCACCTACATGTCCTGAATATCACAAAATAGATTTAGTTCCTGGTTCTCAACCACCATGTAAAGCACCTTATAGACATAATCAAATAGAACAAAAAGAAATCCAAGCACAAGTTGAAGAATTGTTGAACCGAGGACTCATTAGGCCTAGTAGTTCTCCTTTTGGTGCACATGTCCTATTAGTTAAGAATAAAAATAATACTTATAGAATGTGCATTGACTATCATACCCTAAATAAGATCACTGTTAAGAATAGATATCCGATCCCTAGGGTAGACGACCTCATGGATAAACTACAAGAAGCCACTATTTTTAGCAAGATAGATCTCAAATCTGGATATCGTCAAGTACGATTAGATACACCTAACATTTTCAAAACTGTATTTAGAACTCAATTTGGTCATTATGAATTTCTTATTATGCCTTTTGGTTTGACTAATACACCAGCTGCATTCAGTCATATGATGAATCATATATTTTTGAAGTATCAGCATTGTGTAAATGTTTTCTTTGATGGCATATTGGTTTTCAATAAGAATGAGAATGAGCATTATGAACATTTATCTTTGGTTTTCAAATTGTTGAAAGAGAATCAATTGTGTGTTAACCCTGAGAAGAGTGAATTTTTCCAAACCCAAATTGAATACTTAGGTCATATTGTTTCTTCTGATGGTATTCATGTTGATCCTAAAAATATAGAAGCAATTATTGGTGCATAGATCAGTCGCCATATGCGCGCGTAGTGAGCGTCAGAAGGTCCCCAAGAACAAAAGAACTCTACTTTTTACACACAAATCAATGAAGAAAGCTTGCACGACATGAACAAGAGACCAATTGGGTGCAATCTCCCCCCATGCCTTGTGTGAGCGCTCCACAAAGCATGTATTTCATATATTATTCATCTTCTAGCTCAAATAATAGCCCAAATTACAAAATAGCATGCTTTAGCTTTTGAGTTTGCTTTTATGCCAATAAAGAATTAAAGCTAATGGGCGCCCAAGAAGTCAGGCGGTACCCAAATACAATGTCCAATACAAATATTTAAATCGTGCGCCCATGCGCATACAAAAATAATAAATAAATATCAAACGCTTTGATAAAGAAGCGCGACAAAATATAGGCGCCATGCCTAAGATACGCACCCATCAAAAATATTGACGATAACTTGAATACACGATATCCTCCAATGCTTCCCAATGCCACCGCTGCTTGCTCTACACACCATCTGAAGCATTCACAATTGTTAGAAAAATAATACAATTAAACTGACAAAAGTGAATACCTAGCAGTTTTCAGCTACATAAATAAATTGGTTAGAAATCAATCCTAACCTTAATTTATCACGAGTGCACACTCTAAATTCATAAACGTTTATTAATTTAAATATGTATTTTGCGGAATCACCCGCTATGGAATCACCCATGTACACATAAAATTAACAAAACACCCGAAAAGGATAGGCGTCCCCATCGACTTCTCACACAAAGAATCCACTTTGTGTATGAACCCCGGTAATAAAATTTTACGGAATCCACTACAAAAACCTCACGGAATCCACCGTGGAATATGCCTCCTAGCATCATACCCCCAGGGTGGAATAGCAATTGTCCTCAATTGCTATTAGCTCAATGTGGAGCTAACAGAGTGGGGAAAGCATTTAAGTCTCTAGTGTGCATCCATTGGGCCTCTGCAACAACAGGATGATTTTTTAACTTGACCAAATATCTAGAATATCTACGGCCAGTTCTAGTGGTCATAAAGTCAGTATCTATAATAGTTTTAGACTCAAGGATTTCAGTTTCATCATCTAGTAAAGGAGGGTTTTCATAGACAGGGTGTATGGGTAATTGGCCTCTAAAAGGTCGTAATAAACTGATATGGAAGGTATTGTGGATTTTCCAATGTTGTGGTAGTTCTAGTTTAAATGCATTGTCATTGATTTTGTGTATGATCTTGAATGGTCCATAAAATCTAGGTGCTAATTTTACAACTGGGTGTTTATCTACACTTTGTAATCTTCATTTTTCTATGCGTAACCAAACATAATCATCAACTTTAAAATTCATAACCTGTCTTTTCTTATTTGCTTGTTTTTTGTATGATTGTTGGGCTTTGGCAATCATATATTTAACTTCATAAAAAATAGTGGCATGCATGTTAGCAATATCATCAGCAGTCTGAGTTTTGTTTGATAATGATGCAATAGGTGTAGGCAATCGATATCCATAAATAACTTCAAATGGTGCTTTCTTTGTAGCTGTATGTGGTGTATTATTATATGCAAACTGAAGTAAATGTAGATGTGTATCCCATGTGTGTGATTTTGAAATGGTGTAAGCACGCAAAAGATCTAAAATAGTGATGTTAATAGCTTCTGTTTGACATGCTTGTTTGCTAAACCTATCTACAACAATCCAAATCATATCATGGTTAACTTTAGTGTTAGGTAAACCAGTGATAAAATCCATTGAAATGTGTTCCCATGGTCGTGATGGAATAGATAATGGCATTAGTAAACCATATTGTTTACCATGGTGTCTTTTAACTCGTTGACAAACTAAACATTCAGATACAAAGTTAGATACATCAGTGTCCATATGTGGCCAATAAAAATCTTCAGTCAATATACACAAAGTAGATATAATTCCTCTATGACCTTGATATGGAGGACAATGAATTTCATGCAAAACAAATGATCAAAATGGAACAGTCACACATAATCTTTTTTCATAAAACATGAATCCATTATTGTAAGATAGTGAATCAAGAGGAATCCAATTATTTGCAACTAGTTTATTCCAATCAGCTTGAAAAGTAAGATCCTGATGATAAGTATCTTTCATAGGGATAAGGAAATCAAATGATATCACAGAAATATTTTGAATTGTAGGTCTTCTACTCAAAGCATCAACTACAACATTCTCTTTTCCTGGTTGATATTGTATAAGGGGATGAAAACTTTGAATAAAAGCGGCCCATTTAATGTGTCGGTCAGATATTTGTGGTTGACTAAGGAGATGTCTAATGCTTTGTTGGTCAGTTTTGATCATAAATTCAAATCCCATTAAATCATGTTTCCATTGACGTAAGGCTTGTACTACAACTAGCAATTCTTTATCATATATAGAATATTTAAGTTCAGATGGTTTGAGTTTACAGCTAGAGTAGGCTATTGGATGAGAATCTTGCATAAGGACGCCTCCTATTCCAGATCCACTAGCGTCAGTAAACTGCTAAGAAGAATGGTCTATTGAAGTCAGGTAGTTGTAATACATGAGCATGAGTTAAAGCATGTTTCAATAAATCAAAGGATTTTTGTTGATTGTCAGACCAGTTATACACAATACCCTTCTTTAGAAGTTTTGTCAAAGGTAATGCAAGTAATGAGAAATTCCTCACAAACTTTTTGTAAAACCTAGCAAGACCTAGAAAAGAACGTAATTCACGCACATTTTTTGGTATGAGCCAATTTAAAATTGCTTCTATCTTTTTAGGGTCGACTTTAATACCTTTTGATAAAATAATATGTCCTAGATATTCAATTTTTGTTTGGAAGAATTCGCTCTTTTCTGGATTAGCATATAATTTATTGTCTTTTAACAACTTAAAAACTAAAGACAAATGTTCATAATGCTCATTCTCATTTTTACTGAATACTAATATATCATCAAAGAAAACTATGACACAATACTGATGTTTCAAAAATATACGATTCATCATACGACTAAATGTGGTTGGTGCATTAGTTAAACCGAAAGGCATAACTAGAAATTCATAGTGTCCAAATTGTGTTCTAAATACAGTTTTGAATATATCAGATTTGTCCAATCTTACTTGATGATATCCAGATTTAAGGTCTATCTTACTGAATATAGCAAATCCTTGTAACTTATCCATAAGATCATCTACCCTAGGAATTGGATATCTATTCTTAACGGTAATTTTATTTAGTGCACGATAATCAATGCACATGCAATAAGTATTATTTTTCTTTTTCACTAATAAAATAGGTGCACCAAATGGAGAACTATTAGGTCTAATTAATCCTCTGTTAAGCAGTTCCTCTATTTGATTTTGAATTTCTTTCTGTTCAATTTGGTTATGTCTATATGGTGCTTTACATGGTGGTTGTGTTCCAAGAATTAAATCTATTTTGTGATCTTCAGGACGTGAAGGTGGTAATCCAGGTGGTAAATCAGCACAGCAAAACAATCTTGAAATTGGACAAGAAATTGTGTATGCCTAGGATGCATCTGTTTTTCTTTAGCTTGAATTTCATTCATCCATATTAAATAAGATTTGCTACTTTTACGTAATGCACGTTTAGCATGAGTATGAGTAAGCAATGGAAAGTTATTGAAAGCGTGCATACCATGCAATGTGATTTGTTTTCCTTGAAAATAAATTTTAATTGAATGCATAATAATCTATGTCAAGATTGTATTGATGACACCAAGGCATTCCTAAGATAATGTCACTAGACTGCAAAGGTACAACTAGGAAATTTCTTCGTTCAGTGTATTCACTAATTTTAATTTCTAAATTATGCACTACTTGTGTTCCATTATATCTCGTTCCTAGGAATGCAACCTTGATGCGATAATGTGTAGAAACAGTTTGTAAATTCAATTCTTTGACTAATTTTGCAGAATTAAAGTCATGTGTGCTCCCATCGTCATGTAAAATAGTATTTTCTTTACCATGAACAAAACATTTCATTGTTAATAAAGAATGGGGAGTTGGCATACCTAGCAACGTATCCGAAGTAGTACCAATATCGTCATCATCTTCCGTAAAGTCCAGCATTTCCTTACGTTCTTCTTCTTCTATTGCGCCAAGATAATTGATATGGATAGGTGGCTTTTTCGATTGACAGTTGGCTGCTAGATGTCCAGATTGATGGCATTTGTAACAAACTATGGGTTTTTCTTTAAATACATTATTGGTAATGGCAGGAAGTTTAGGAATGTTGGGATTTGACTGTGGAGATGGCTTAGGGTTTGGATTGGTGTTTGATGGCAAGGCAGGTGGTCGTGTCCAAGATTTACGGAATGAAGATGAAAGAAAAGAACTTTGATTGAATCTTCGAAAATTTGAATTGAATTGTTTGGAATCAAAGTTATCATTAGTTGAAAATTGTTATGGTCGCTTGTCTCATCCTCGAATCTTGTCTTCAGTGTCATGAGCCAAGGAAATTGCATCTTCAAGGGTTGTTGGCTTGAACATATTGACTTCCGCATAGAAATGTCCAAGTAGGCCAGACATAAACTTGCATTTATGAGTTGCTTCAGGTACATCTTTGAGCATACATAGTTGCAGTAGGGCATTCAAAAAACGTTCAATGTATTGGGAAATAGGTTCGCGACCTCTTTGTTGTAGAAGATCCCATTGCTTGATGGCTTTTTCATGGAATTGAGGAGGAAGGAAATTCTGCAAAAATTTCTTTTGGAAAGTCTCCCAGGTAGTGGGGCAATCAACGCTCTCGCGGACCACAGTCCACCATAAGGATACTCAGTCAACTAAATGGTTAGTGACACATTTAATTTTGTCTTTCTTAGCATATGTTTCTTCATGGAAGTAATCATCAAATTGACTGATAAAAGCAAGTACAATCTTTCCATCGCGTGATCCATTGAAAGTACGAAATTTGAAGTTTCTTTTACTTATCTTTGTTTCTTTGCGAATGGATTGGGCTTCAAGTGTTGCATCGATGGTACGTCGTATAAGATCTTTGGGTTGCAGTCCATCTTGGTCGGTGGTAGATCGTTGCAAATTGGCCAATTGAACTTGCAAAGCTTGTCGGGCTCTTCGTTCTTTTTCAAGCTGCATCATAATCAAATCCAACTTTTGCTCCATCGTTGGTTCAAGTAAATCACCTTCAGCCATAAAATCGTCCATGTTTTATTCACTCATCCTACAAAATCCAAAAGACCTCACACTCTCAAAATCTTATTAGCAGGATGAGCGTCGCTCAAAGGCGAGTATACAAGGCTTGTAAAATTTGTTTGGATGTTGTAGTCTTTCTCATTTACGTTTGCGGTATTCGTTGTCACAACCGTCTTCCAAGAGAATAGTGTTGCGTAGAAACTGCGTATGAACTTCTGTTCTTGCTGAAACTGGTTCAACAAGTCTGCAAGTGTGAATAGGGTCTACCAAAGAGCAATAGACTGATTCGTGTACTTCTGCATATGAACTGCCTCTTAAGTAGTTGTTGTTGAAGTCCTTAATGACCTTGTGACTTTGGTGACTTGCAGGATTAAGAAATCTTAGAATTTTAAGCTTTAGTAACTAGCTTAAATTTCGTGCACCAGAAGACATCGTCAACCGAATCGGTGACGATCAGTTTATACTGACGCCACAGGTGGAAAAATCCGTGACTTTAAGCTTTCTAATAAGCTTATTATTAAGCTTATTAAGCTTATTGTTAAAGCTTTTGAGCTATGGAGTAAATTGTCTTATCTGTATATCACGACTTGAGGAAGGAACTTTGTCGCCGGTCCTTCACCTATAGAGGCTGGTCTTTCGCGATCAGAGGGTAAAGAAGGGGGTTCTTGACTGCCAAGAACACACTCGTATCGGCCGTTAGCGACGAAACTGACTATAGAGCTCGATTGTTCTAGGAGCTCCGCCTTCGCGCAAGATGGTAAGCGATTGGAAGCTCTCGATCTCAGCTTCGCTCTGATACCACTGATGCATAGATCGGTCGCCGTATGCGCGCGTAGTGAGCGTCAGAAGGTCCCCAAGAACAAAAGAACTCTACTTTTTGCACACAAATCAATGAAGAAAGCTTGCACGATATGAACAAGAGACCAATTGGATGCAATCTCCCCCCATGCCTTGTGTGAGTGCTCCACAAAGCATATATTTCATATATTATTCATCTTCAAGCTCAAATAATAGCCCAAATTACAAAATAGCATGCTTTAGCTTTTGAGTTTGCTTTTGTGCCAATAAAGAATTAAAGCTAATGGGCGTCCAAGAAGTCAGGCGGTACCCAAATACAATGTCCAATACAAATATTTAAATCATGTGTCCATGCGCATACAAAAATAATAAATAAATATCAAACGCTTTGATAAAGAAGCGCGACAAAATATAGGCGCCATGCCTAAGATACGCGCCCATCAAAAATATTGACGATAACTTGAATACATGCTCTCCTCCAATGCTTCCCAATGCCACTGCTGCTTGTTCTACACATCAACTGAAGCATTTACAATTGTTAGAAAAATAATACAATTAAACCGACAAAAGTGAATACCTAGCAGTCTTCAGCCACATAAATAAATTGGTTAGAAATAGATCCTAACCTTAATTTATCACGAGTGCGCACTCTAAACTTATAAACTTTTATTAATTTAAATATGTATTTTGTGGAATCACCCATATACACATAAAATTAACAAAACGCCTGAAAAGGATAGGCGTCCCCATCGACTTCTCGCACAAAGAATCCACTTTGTGTATGAGCCCCGGTAATAAAATTTTACAGAATCCACCGTAAAGCCTCACGGAATCCACCGTGGCACGGAATCCACTGTGGAATATGCCTCCTGGCATCAATTATAAATTGGCCAATCCCTAAAAATGTGCATGAATTACATTCTTCCTTAGGTCTGACTAGCTTTTACAAAAAACTTGTGAGAAAATTTTCATTCCTTGCATTACCTTTAACGAAATTATTAAAGAAAGGTGTTGTATATCGTTGGTCTAACAACCGACAAAAGCCTTTTGATTTATTGAAACATGCTTTAACACATGCACCTGTTTTGCAATTACTTGACTTTAATCGACCATTCTTTCTAGTAGTCATTGATGCTAGCAAATCAAGAATAGGAGCTGTCCTTATGCAAGATTCACATCCCATAGCCTATTCTAGTTGCAAACTTAAACCCTCTAAGCTAAAGTATTCCACCTATGATAAAGAATTGTTAGTTATAGTACAAGCCTTATGCCAATGGAGACATTATCTAATGGGATCCAAATTCATGATCAAAACTAACCAACAAAGTATCAAACATCTTCTTAGTCACAAATTTCTAACCGTCATATTAAATGGGCTACTTTTATTCAAAGTTTTCATTCACTTATCCAATATCAACTCGGAAGAGAGAATGTTGTTGTCGATGCATTAAGTATAAGGCCAAGTCTCTATAATATTTATGTTATATCTTTTGATTCCCTTATTCCTATGAAGGATACATTTGACCATGACCCTAGTTTTCAAGCTGATTGGAATAAATTAGTTGATAATAACTGGATTCCAATTGATTATTTATCCTATTCTGATATATTTATGTTTTATGAGAAAAGATTGTGTGTCACTATTTCATTTAGATCATTTGTGTTGCATGAAATTCATTGTCCCCCATATCAAGGCCATAGAGATATTATTTCTACTTTAAGAACATTGATTGAAGATTTTTACTGGCCACAAATGAAATCTGATGTTTCTAACTTTATTTCTAAGTGTTTAATTTGTCAAAGAGTCAAGCGACACCATAGTAAGCAATATGGTTTGTTAATGCCTTTACCAATTCCTGAAATAACCATGGGAACATATTTCAATGGATTTTATAGCTGGTTTACCTAACACACAATCTATTCATGATATGATTTGGACTATAGTAGATCGATTTAGCAAACAAGCATATTTCCTACCATGGAAGAAAACATTAATTGCATCTCAAGCTGCACAATTGTTTTTTAAGACTGTTTTCACTAACCATGGTTTGCCAAAAGTTATTATTTCTGATCGTGATTCTAGATTTTGCAATAATTTTTGGATTACTTTGTTTGCCAATTTAGGTACTAAGATTGATTTTTCATTTGCATTTCATCCTGAAACCAATGGGCAAACAGAAGCTACTAACATTACAATTCTAGAGCTTTTGTGTGTGTACACAATTTCAAAACCACAAACATGGGATACACATTTGTATCTACTTCAATTTTCATACAATAATACACCACACACAGCTACATATAAAGCACCTTTTGACATAATTTATGGACATAGATTGCCTATACCTATTACATCATTGTCAAACAAAGTTAAAGCTACTGATGATATTGCAAATATGCATGCTACTATTTTTGCAAAAGTTAAAGACATGATTGTGAAAGCCCAGCAATCATACACTAGACAAGATAACAAGAAAAGAAAAGCCATGAGTTTCAATGTTGATGATTATGTTTGGTTACACATATAAAAGAGAAGATTGCAAAGTGTTAAGAAACACCCTGTTGTTAAATTAGCACCTAGATTTTATGGACCTTTCAAAATCATTCACAAAATCAATGACAATGCATTGAAATTAGAACTATCCCAATACTGGAAATTTCATAATACTTTTCATATCAGTTTACTACGACCTTTTAGAGGCCAATTACCAGTACACCCTATCTATGAAAATCCTCCTTTGTCAGAAGAAGAAACTAAAATTCTTGAATCTGAAACTATTCTAGATATTGACTTTATGACCACTAGAACTGGCCGTAGATACTCTAGATATTTGGTTAAATTTAAAAATCATCTTGTTGAAGAGGCCCAATGGATGCACGCCAGCGACTTACATGCTTACCCCTCATTGCTATCCCACCTCGGGGGTATGATGCTGGGAGGCATATTCCACACGGTGGATTTCGTGAGGTTCTGCGGTGGATTCCGTAAAACTATATTTATTTGTCGGGGCTTGTACACACGGTGGATTCCTTGTGCGAGAAGTTGACGAGGATGCCTATCTTTTTCAGGCGTCATGTTAATTTAATGTGCACGTGGATAATTCCACAGCGGGTGATTCTGCAAAATACATATTTAAATTAATGGACGTTTATGAGTTTAGAGTGCACTCATATTAAATTAAGGTTATGACAAAGTTCCAACCTATTTATTTATTTTTGTAGTTAAAGACTGCTAGGTATTCACTTTTGTCAGTTTAATTTTATTATTTTCTAACAATTGTGAATGCTTTAGTTGATGTGTAGAGTAGGCATTTGTGGCGTTGGGAAGCACCGAGCGATGGCGTGTATTCCGATTATCTAGAAGAAATTATCATTTTTTATGGGTGGCACCTTATCATTAAAGGCGTAGCATTAATATTTATTTATATGTGTTTATTTATTAAAGCACTTGATAAATATTTATTATTTTGTATGTGCATAGGCACTCATTTTAAATATTTTATTATTGGACATTGTATTTGGGCACAGCCTGATTTTGGGGATGCCCAACCGATTTATTCTTTATTTGGACAAAAGTAAACACAAAAGCCAAAGCATGCTAATTATAAATTGGGCTATTTTTTAGCTTGAAGATTAATAAATTTATAAATTCATGCCTTGTGAAGCACTCACAAAAGGCATGGGGGGAGATTGCATCCAATTTGTCTTTTTGGTCTCATGTCGTGCAAAACCTTCTTCTTACTTTATGAGTTTTACTAGAGTTTTTTGTTCTTAGGGACCTTCCAGCATTCACTACGCACGCATACAACATCCGATTTGTGCACCAGTACACTTGTATTTTGTCACTTTTTCCTTATTCTCTCCTCACTAGGGGCATATTTGCCTTCAAGTGGAAGGTTGTTGAGGGTAAAGGTCCCTATGCCTAGCCACCCGTGTATTAGTTACACTAATAGTACCTGCATTGTATATCACTTAACCCCACACCTATACACTGCAGGTATTGGATACCCATCATTATTACTTCATTCCTTATTCTTTCATTGATATTTGAATAAAGGGCAAGCCAGTCACACATTGTGATTGTTGGAGTTCCCACATCTTGTGCCTCTCTCTCTCTTACTCTTGCTCCTTTTGCAATAGCTCTTACTTTCGCTCTGTACTTCCACTTTAAGGCTCACTTCCTTCACATATAATATACAAAAACAACCATTTCAATAATCAAGCTTTAAATAACTAACATCCTAAAAATCTAGTGTTTATCACCAGTCCATCTCTTGAATTTGATGAACCATGTGCCTTTGATATTATTTCTTAACAGGTCAAGGTCAATCTCCTTCCTCATGATCTTCCCCAAACACACCTTCCAAGTTGTCACTACTAGACTTGCTCTCTGATTCGTCCTCCTTTGGCTTTAGTTATGATTATTCCAAGGCTCTACTACTCTTAGATGCATAACCCTTGCTAACCATTGGCTTCTGATAATGCAAGTCGCATTCCTTTTCTTCTTCTTCTTCTTCTTCTTCTTCTTCTTCTTCTTCTTCTTCTTCTTCTTCTTCTTCTTCTTCTTCTTCCTACGTCCTTCTTAGGCTTCTATATGATGATGTACATCCACATCTTTGCGGGTCAAAGGATTAGCAATGGATTCCTCACTATAAGTTGTGACCTTTGCTATCATCTTCCTTTGTTCTTTTGCCATTGATAATCAACACTATCGATCCCTAAACTAACCTTACAAATTCATATACTTGCTAAAATGTGCTTTGCAAATTATTCCCCTTACATGAACAAGACCATTGTAATATACATAGTTTCTTCAATAAGAATAATGCTAGTTTCTTACTCTCAACTCTTGTTACAACCATCAAAAGTGAGGCTATCAAGCTTAACACTCATGGAAACATTTTATTATCAAATCCTCACATGAGAAGGCTAGAGAGAGACCATGATCTTGATGATGGTAAGCTGGCATTTTGCCTTAACATATTGAGTAAGGCAAATGCATCATTAATAGTTGAAGTAGCAATGGTGTAAATATTGAAGACAACCACCATGTTTATAGAACTAATAATAGTTAAAAATAATGATGATGATAGTAGTGACCATTGTAATGGTAATAATATAGTAGCTTCTACAATAACAACAATAATAATACAACTATCATGATGATAACGATAATAACTATAATAAATGGGATGAATAATAGCTATATAACTAAGCCTTTAATAAGGTATATGGCATTGGGCATAGCCACTACCAATGCAGTGTAATAGGTCACCACCCAAAATAGAGAGTTGTTGGGCTGCCTCAATGGCCCTACCATGCCCATGAGGGCCACCATCTTAACGACCCAAGCTAGGCTACCAACTCAATTGTCTCACAACATGACCCAAGGACAACTAATAAAGGGTTGTCCATGTGGCTAAGTAGATGCAACCCCCCCACTCCCTTGACACTCTAGGATGGAAATCAAGCAAGAATCTTAGGAGCTATGATGATTCCGCATCTCCTCCCCCTTGTAATCATCAATTAGTCACTTGGAGAAAAAGGGAAGAAGGAGAGATAGTACTATCTTGAAGGCTATCAAAGCCTTGGAAAAGAAAAACAAATCTTGGATGTATAGACTTAGAAGAAGAGCTCTATTCTTGAGTTGAGAGCTAGAGGAGAGAAGCATCATTGTTCGCAAGCCTTGTCAATCTCAATTGTACCAAGGAATGATTTGGACATATCCGTCCTTATCGTTTGAAAGTCTAAAAGTACCCATTTCTAAGACAATCTCTCTCTACTTTGAGCTCCTAAGAAAGGGACAATCAACACCCAACTCTCTACCTTAAAATTAGTTAAGCCCCCATCCACCACCATTAATGGCATGCCATGACGTACTTCTCATGATGTGAGGAGTATGTGCATGCAAGGAGCACTGAAAGACAAGGATATGATGATTCATATTAATGCATGAGAGACAACAACTAACCCATAATGGACCATGCCTACATACCTCATGAACAAACTTTGACACGGTCTATGTTAGAATCATTAGTCATAATGAGTGGGATTGAATGCTGAAATGACTTGCCTAGCCCCCAAATAAAACTAGGAGTTGTTACCTAGGTATTGGATTGATAACCCTTATTAAAATGGTTTTGGTAGACCCTAAAAAGAACCCTAGAATTGGCGTATCTTTCTTAAACTTGAAGACCCTTGCGAGGTCAAACACTTGTAAAGCATACAAAGTCTAGAGACTTGTGGAGGGAACCATGATCACTTGTTTTCTTCCTAAACCTTATTCATGGACACTAGAATGTTATCTCAATTACTACCAAGTGCTTTACAAAAACATGTTGTTGTGCAAAAGACTAGAACAATAAAGTTGTTAAAAGGGTGCCTTGAGGGGAGCTACACATTAAAAAGAGAGTTAAGAATAGATCTAGTACACTTACTCAAATTGTTGAATGCTTTGAAGTTCTTGTACCTTATAGAAGATGATTGCGATGTAAAATCTCCCTTGGAAATATGGAATGGATTGTCTAAAGATTGATAAGCAAACTCTTGACAAATTGCTTGGGAGTTGCTCAAAAAGAATGTTTTCTAAAAGATGGAATTGATTGTTTAAAGGTTGATAAGCAAACTCTTGAAGAGTTGCTTGGGATTTGCTTGAAAAGAATGTTTTCTAAAAGATGAATTAAGCATTGGATGTTTTGATTGTGGTTGACACTTGTGGTAATGATGAAAGTCTCTCCTTGAAAGCATGGTTTTTGCTTGCTCCAAATCTTACGATTGGTTCAAACGAGTAGATCTTATATGGCCATGTACCCACCTCTATGGTCCCACATTGTTTTGTTAATGAGCAATGAACCTTGAAGGGCACTACTCGATACACTAGCCAAAGGTCGAGTGGTGAGAAGGCCATTGTAGAATAAGGTTCACTCTTATGGTAGCTAGAGAATTAGGGAGGCTTTGGACATTCTCAAACTCGTCCTACAATGGAAAAAGAAACCTCCATGGGCCCAACATCCAAGAGCATTGGAAGACTAGATTCTAGATAAGGATGTGAGTCTAATCATGAACCTAAGAGGGTTGGGTATCTAATAATTGGATATTTGTCTCAAAGGGGCAACTACAAGCTACAAAAGTTATTTTGAGAACTACTTTATCAAAAGGATTGTTTTTCACTTATTTGATATCTATGAATAAATTATGGTTTCACATTTGTGCATAAATTATATGAAGGAACCTTGTGCTAAGCGATTAAATAAGCAAGTTGGTTGTAAATCTCCAAACAATCTACTAGGTTTAATTAGAAAACTAAAGAATGCCTTGGGTGCATGCATGAAAAGTGGGTGAACACTACCTTTGAGGGTGCACTTTAGAAAGGCTTCTTAGGGAAATCCTAGTACCTTAACTAACATAGTTTTAGGGGATCGAATGTGTGACTATGCTATGGTAGAGGGCTTGATGCTTAATTCCCCCTCATTTCACACTCTCTTTGAACCAAGTGTGGTGTTAGTTTGCTCTAATATTTGATAGGTTGCAAAGTGGCCTTTCTTAGATGGGTGCTAGTATATTGTTAGATGACCGTAGAACTATAGGAGCCTTAGATAGATCCTGATAGATTGAGGTTGTGGTATTTCATTGTGAGATAGACTTGAAGACCACTCAACTACCTTCATCCATGCATTCCATGGGTTTGGATGGTGTTGCTTGGGAAAGGCATTTGAGTGACTACTAAAAGTTACCTCCTCTAGTCTAGCTAGGGTAGGTACATCTCAACCACATGCACATACACGTGCATATGTGAATCCCATAGGGATGCCCAATAGTTTAAAGATGTGGCTATCTTGAATTACAGAACAACCTTCAGCTATGACGAGGTTGGGGGTGGTCCCAAGAGAGGCTCTTAATACTTGCTATACTTGGGTTAACTATAGATCTAGAGGCTAAATAGAAGTCCTTAAGACATTGCTAGAATGGAGTGACTTGTCATCATTGTTGTCTATACCATTGGTTAGCAAATTGGTTGAGGCAAGAATATACCCTTCAAATCACTAGCACCAAATTTTGCTTGGACAAGCCAACCCAAGGCATCAATAGCTATGGAAAAAAGTCGAGGCACTAGGAGGCAACCTTGTCTTATGGATTCCTAAAGGGGGAAGGGGTGGTATTAGGACTCCATTGATTGAGATCCTAGAGGAAGCATTACCAAAAGAGTGTCACTACAAAAGCGATAAATCACCTACTAGAACCCATATCATTGAGCAAACACAAAGTCCCATTCATGCCTACCATAGGCTTTCATCAAAGTCAATTTTGAAGAATATAAAGTCTTGGCCATGTGATTGTGCATGCTCCATTGCTTCCAGAATGAAACGATAGAGTTAATAATACATGTACATTTTGTGAAACCTCTTTGTTCCCTTCTAATTCATTGGTCTAGATAGATAGAGATCCCTGTAGTTGGAGCCTAGATTGCAAAGGCTTACAAAGGTGTGTTGAATATATGTATTTAAAAATTAAGAAAAAGGTGAAAAGTAGTTGCAAAACAGGCCAAATAGAAGGACAAAATCCATTTAAAAGTTTCAAAATTCAAGTGTAATATGCCACACTGGTGCTTGAGGGCTAGGACATGCACATGCCAATCAACCTGTGCAAGTAATTGCAATAGCCTAAAACTTATGTGTCCTCGTAGCATCGACCTCAACCCCTTGAAAAGGGGACTTGATTGAGTTTGCAAAGTACTTAAAAAAATGGAGGTACTTGGTTTTACTCCGTCAACTTTGCAACATGGGACTTTGACGGACGTTTAAATGTCTCTCTCCTTCGATCCTAATTTCAATCTCCTTTGCACATCTCATCAGGCTCTAGGTCCAGTAGGAATTGAACCTCAAATGCAGGACGTCCGAATGTGTGGCTACTGACGTGAAGTTCTTTCAGGCCATCAAATGCAAGTTGGCAACTTGTGTGTGCCTTGGCTCTAGTTCCTAATCAAGAATTAAAGCTTAAACTCAAGGACTTTGACTTATTTAGTTGGAGTCATGGGATGTCCTGGCCTTTTTGACAGCACCAACTGGCAACAACAACAATTCCAAAGTTCCAAAAGGTCGGGTGCAAAAACAAACAGAAGTATTGTCGGCGGCTGCAAATGTAAAACGGAATAAAAAAAGAAACAAATAATAAAGCATTAAAGTTCACTGAGATATCAATTTGTGCCTTTTTTTCTTCTTCTAGCTATATTTATACCGGCAGGGCGCACAAATATTTCATCCTCCGCTTCCCCTCCTCCGCTTCTACTGTACCACTCTTTCACGCCTCCGCCATCGCCTGCGAGCTTCTCGTCCGCCATAGCCATCGGCGTCCTGTCACGTCTCACACACACACACACACACACACACACAATCTCTCTCTCTCTCTCTCTCTCTCTGCGCCAATAGTGGTGGAAGGAAAGGCCGCCGTCTTAAATCGCCATCAGCTGCTTGCCGTCCCTTTTCCCCCCCCGCAATGGTTCCCTGCCACCATGCATGCCATGCTTTGCGCCTTTTCTTCCTCTCTCCATCTCTGCAATCTTATTAGTTAAGCCCTGGTCTCTGTGCGTGCGTGCGTGCGCGTGTCTGTGCGCCTCCCCGGTCGCCTCCCATTTTTTTCCCTGCCCCAATCCTCACCTCTATATCCCCCTTCTCCTCCTCTAACCCTAGCCTCCTTGCTCTGTTCCCCCCCCATCCGCTTGCCCCGACCTTCGCTCTCCTGACCCCTTCGCGAGAGTCCTCTCTCCTCCTCGCTGTATGTCAGCTCGTGTCCTTGCAGGAATCGACGTCTCCCCATCGCTTGCCAATCCATCCTCATGGCCGCACATCCGAAACCGGCGAAGGTTTGCTGCCACTCGTCCCCCGCTTCTTCTCAGCCTGGTGGAGCTCTGCGGCCTACTTCTGCACAAGCCGCCTCTCTCTCGAAGCCAGAGGAAAGTGTTGTGACGAGAGAAGCAGCGGCCGCAGGCCTGTCGACCACGTCTGATTGGGGCATGTCTGTGTCTACCCGAATTCATAAACCACCCAGCGCAGTGGTGGTTGCCAATACGCCTCAGGAGGCCGCCGCCATTCTCTCCTTGAAAGGTAGGCTTATTGTATAGTTATAGTTAAGAATATGCCGGGTTCTAGTTAAGAATATTCTGGCTATGAACACTTCTAATTGTCTGTTTTCGCTATAACCCCGATACATCAAGATAATAAGGAGGATCCTGATCCCATTACATCATGAGCTTAACAAGAGCTATGCTTGCAGTCTTAACAGCAATTGGTTTCTGCAACTCAAGTTTGTCATTGAAGAATATAAGGTTTAGTAGGCGCAGTCTGCTCTACTGGAAAGAGTGCTGCGCACATCTTCAGGATTAATAGGCTGCAGTTCCCATCGATTGGATTTGTGTTTCTTATACTTCCAGTTTTGGCAGCTCGAATCAACTGCCAGTCATTCATGGAAAATGTAGAGGGAGTGCCACATGAAGGATGGCACAATGTCACATTCACCATTTGTTTGACCGTTTGTGAAATTATTTAGGAGGCTCCTTTGGTGATGGAGTAGTGATGTTCTATCTTCGGTGTAGCAAAAACCTTAATGCCATGGGCAGCTGAATTATCCATAGTTTTTATTGTTTGTTGTTTGCTTTTTTTTTTTTTTGGTGTTTGGGGTGGGGGGGAGAAGATTTGAGAAGATTGGTGTTGTTATTCTTCTTGGGGTTGATTTAAATATAAAGAGCATACTTGTTGATGATGCAATATAGATTTTCTTGCAGCAGATTTCCCGTTTTCTTAGTGTTCCTCTTGGGACTCCATGAACACTAATGGTAGAAATAATAGTAGCAAAAGTGATTGCTTTTGAAGCTGTGTAACCACAAAAGAGAGTAAAAAGAGTCCTTTAGTCTATTGAGCTCTAATAAGTTCTTAACATTAACAATTCCGATAGTGATGAGGTTGCAAAAACACTTGCTACTATGAAAACCACCCAAAATCCTATGTGACTCATGATGAGTTTATTCAGACCCTAGTACTAGTTAGGGCAAAAAACTTGGAGAAATAATGGTCTTTACACCATTTTTCTATATGGATGGAAAGTGAACACTTGTATAATAAATTCTTATTAAATAAAGAAGCTATCTTTCAAAGGTTTTTAAACATTGTTTGTGTTTTGTGCTTTCAAATGATCTAAATGAACATTGTGATTTAAAGGATTAATTAAGAAAAATAATTGGAGGAGGGTTGTTCGTTCACTTTCTACTGGTTTTATGCATGTTATTTTGCAGTCTTTATCTGCACTTTTGGAGACATATTTTTCATGTTTAACACGCAGCTGCCATGTCATTTCTTCAGTATCTGGAGTTGTGCCTCTTCCCCAGTCGATTCATCCTTTGGATCCACTTAACCCTGCAGAGATTGCTGTTGCCACGGCAACAGTGAGGGCAGCTGGGGCTACACCTGAGGCAAGCTTTCATTAAATCTTGGTTGTTGGTTCTGCATTTAAATGGTGCATAATGCACACATCTTCTAAACTCCAGTGTCCATCCAGGTGCGTGATGGAATGCGCTTTGTTGAGATAGTTCTAAAGGAACCAGACAAGAACGTGATTGCTTTAGCCGATGCTTATTTTTTCCCACCTTTTCAACCTTCAATCCTTCCAAAGGGCAAAGGAGGCCCAGTAATCCCAAGGCAGCTGCCTCCAAGACAAGCCAGGCTTATTGTGTATAATAAACTAACCAATGAAACAAGTGTATGGATTGTAGAATTATCTGAAGTATATGCTTCTGCTCGAGGTGGTCACCACCGTGGCAAGGTGTTGTCATCTCAAATAATACCTGATGTACAGCCACCCATGGTAGTATATTTGAAACATATCTACTTATAAAAACATTTACACCCCTATCATCTGACCAAGTGGGGGTTGTATTTGCACAGGATGCAATGGAGTATGCGGAGTGCGAAGCCACTGTAAAAGCCTTTCCTCCCTTCAGAGATGCAATGAAGAAGAGGGGCATAACTGATATGGAGCTAGTTATGGTAGATACATGGTAAGCTGTTGTGTGGATGAGATTCCAGTAATGTGTCTTTGAGATTGTCAAGGAAGACAACCGTATCTATAGTGTATGATTCCAATCTTGTCTTCTCTGACCACCCCACCAACATGTTATTATCCTACAGGTGTGTAGGTTATCACAAAGAGGAGGATGCTCCTAGCCGGAGGCTTGCAAGGCCGTTGATATTCTGCAGAACTGATAGCGATTGTCCTATGGAAAATGGATATGCTCGACCAGTTGAGGGAATCCATGTCCTAGTTGACATGCAAAACATGAAAATTATTGAATTTGAAGACCATAAGCTAATTCCACTTCCACCACCAGATCCTCTTCGGAACTACACTGCTGCTGAAACTCGTGGGGGAGTTGACAGGAGTGATGTCAGACCTCTACACATAACTCAACCAGAAGGACCCAGTTTTCGTGTCAATGGTTATGCTATTGAGTGGCAAAAGGTCTATCTGCTTATATGCATCCTTACCATCTTTTTTGTTGCTGGTTGTGCCTTTGTTGCTTTGGGATGTTGTCCTTTCTGATCCTGATATTTGCACATGCAGTGGAATTTTCGGATTGGCTTCACTCCAAGGGAAGGCTTAGTGATCCATAGTGTTGCCTACAATGATGGTAGCCTGGGTCGCAGATCAATTGCTCACCGCCTAAGCTTTGTTGAGATGGTTGTGCCTTACGGGGATCCTAATGAACCCCACTACAGGAAGAATGCGTTTGATGCTGGAGAAGATGGGCTAGGAAAGAATGCTCATTCATTGAAAAGGGTTAGTACAAGTAGATTCTGCTCTGTTAACTGAGTTTTGTGATGTCCTGCACACTGTTAACTGAGCCCCTGTGTACCTTATTGAGTGCTTCTATGGTCCTCTTTGTTGAAGTCTAATAGACTGTTAGTGTTGGTTACCCATTTGTGGCAGCTAAGGAAAATCTCAAAATGGGCTAGGATGTATGTTTAGCTCACATGGAAAGTTGTGGTAAAGTGGCAAATTGTTCTGCCAATGGTGTTTGCTTATTGATGTGTCTTTGTATCTAAGAAAAAGTTATAGGTTGTGCTGATAAATTAGCCTTTTATATTACAGGGTTGTGACTGCCTAGGTCACATCAAGTACTTTGATGCCCATTTTACAAACTTTGATGGTGGTGTTGAGACAGTAGAAAATTGTGTATGTTTGCATGAGGAAGACCATGGCGTTCTGTGGAAACACCAGGATTGGCGGACAGGTCTTGCTGAAGTACGAAGATCCCGTAGGCTCACTGCCTCCTTCTTTTGCACAGTAGCAAATTATGAATACGGATTTTTTTGGCATTTCTATCAGGTGATTGGTGACTTTGGCTTGGCATCTGCAGAAGAATCTTAGCGGGTCCTATACTCTCATTTTTCAAGTCAATTGCTGATGATAGGTTGCAACTTTGAATTGCAGGATGGAAAAATAGAAGCTGAAGTAAAATTAACTGGGATACTGAGCTTGGGTGCTTTGAAGCCTGGAGAAACAAGAAAGCATGGAACTGTTATAGCCCCAGGGCTGTATGCACCTGTTCATCAGCACTTTTTTGTTGCTCGAATGAACATGGCAGTAGACTGCAAGCCAGGGGAAGCTTTGAATCAGGTATGAAAGACTGCTTTGTGTATGCATGCTTGAAGGTACTCGTGTGCCTGCATGTGATTGTGTATATGTGATGGTGCAGCTAGAAAGGTTGTGTTTTGTCTCTAAGCAATTTATCATTCTAGGTTGTGGAGGTAAATATGAAGGTTGATGAAGCTGGACCAGACAACATCCACAATAATGCATTTTATGCAGAGGAGACTTTGTTGCGGTCAGAGCAGCATGCTATGCGGGACTGCAATCCTCTTGCAGCTCGACATTGGGTGGTAAGATTGAAAATGTGAAGAATAAAGCTTCCTGTTGTTCAAATAGCATGGTAAAAGATGACTTAGGTCTTATTTATCCTGTCACAGGTGCGAAACACACGGACTGTAAATCGAACAGGACAGCTAACGGGCTATAAGCTGGTTCCAGGGTCTAATTGTCTGCCCCTTGCTGGACCAGAAGCAAAGTTTCTGAGAAGAGCTGCTTTTCTTCAACATAACCTTTGGGTTACACAGTATGACATGCAGCAGCAGTTTCCTGCTGGTGAATTCCCAAACCAGAACCCTCGCATTGGAGAGGGTCTTCCAACTTGGGTGCAGCAGGACAGGAAGCTGGATGAAGCGGACATTGTTTTATGGTATGAGAATTAGCTTCATGCTTTTTGTGCTGTTTTGTATTTGCAGCAATATATGTTGTATACTTGGATGATTTGGTGGATTGAAGTGTCATAGTCTAGGCTATAATGCACATATTTCAGCCGGCCGTGATAGGATAGACTGTTGAATTTATATGCAGGCTCTAAAAACAAACCTATATATTGCCTGTAAAGAGTTTTTTTGAACTTATCAAAAGTGTATTGCAAGTGTTGGTTTGGGGGGTTCTCAAGAATAGGAAGTGGAAGCTCAAGTATTGTGATCTCATTGTGCTTGCAGGTATGTATTTGGGGTCACTCATGTGCCACGACTGGAGGATTGGCCAGTTATGCCTGTTGAAAGAATTGGCTTCATGCTCATGGTGGCACCCTCTACTTTTTTGTTTGGCTGTTGCTGTGTTGGTCTTATAAGCTTTCAAGGCACAGGCTGTAGGCTTAACCTGTTTGTGGTCTTGACAGCCTCATGGATTCTTCAACTGCTCTCCTGCTGTGGATGTCCCACCATCCTTCCCTGATGTAGATGGGAAGTGGAGCAATGGGTTGAAACCTGCTGTTCAGAGCCTACAACACAACCTTATGTCAAAACTCTAGGATGTGGACCACTGAACAACCCGGAAAGATTGCTGAAGATCCAGAACAGCTTTCGTCTGTTGAAGTTTGGCTCTAAAGCCTCCTGATAAGAAAAAAATGAAGCAGACACAGAGTCACTTCATGGCAAGAGTTGCGAATCATTCTTGCATTTACTTACCTGATATATAAGTCGAGCGCCTGCAAGAAGTCTTGTGAATGGCATACAACATAACCTTTGTCATCCTGGAGTATGTGCATTTTATGTAATACTGGGCTGACGCAACTATGTAAGGCTTATTCAACAAATGTAGTCCTCGTGTTAAGTCTCACACATGTCTTGTTTTCTTTGGGCTGACTTAAACCATGTAAGGCTTATCCTACGCATTCAATCCTCATGTTAAGTCTTATATATACATCTCACTTCTATTTACTGTGTATGATGTTGCATTAAAGAATCAAGAGATGTGCAAGAGGTAGTCTTGCCAATATGCAAAAGCCATAGGCTTTGGTAAAAGACAAACAAAAATAGCCACTTTGCTTCCAGAAAAAAAATGGAACTTGTTGAAGAAAGGAGTGTCTGGGCATTTTATGCACAAAGATTGATTGCAGTTGTGCAAATAGTCTCAACCATGAAAAGCAGGCACACCACAAATGGCAAGCGTTACCAACATCATAGAAGCCAACTGCCATGATATTATGCTTTTAAGACTGCTGATATGACACTGAATTCTAGAGCATGAGTGAAGGTTTAAAAGCATTTTGAGAATGTCACAAAGCCTAGTTCCAACACAAGAAGTGAAACAAATGGGTGTATGATCTCAGCTTGTCTTTGATGCAATCCTCATAAGACCCATGCTTGTCTAGTGTTCTTTGTCTAAACTTCAAGATTTGGAATTGAAGTCCCAAGTAAGATGCAGTTAACAAACCTTGTGATTGGTGTGCTCCTGTCACTCGTATTCGTAGTGAGGCCCATTAAAGTATTTGGAGTCCATAGATGTAATACTATGTTGCCATTTTGAATGGCTGTTTGCACTTGATTACACATTACTAGCCTTTTTGTTATACATCTTCTATCCTTTAGCAAGATCATCAAATTGTCGAGGTTAATGAGATTCCAGAATTATCAAGGCACAAAGTCCTAAAATTCAAAAAGGGGAATGTATTGCTCAATTTTTTGTCCAGTTGGTTTTGTTAAGTTAATTTTAGGTTGCACATTGCCGTTCTATTTGGTTTTTTCCTTGATTCAGAGCAAAAGATAAATGAAGAAACAAGTGCGGACATTTAGATTGTTAAGTAGAATTCAAGGCATGCCACCAAGAGGCCATAATAAGGTCTTGCCATGAGGAATCTCCATCTTCCAAGTATGAGCTTGTTAAGTAGAAGTCAAGGCATGCCACCAAGAGGCCATAAGGGTTTTGGCATGAGGAATCTCCCTTTCTCAACATTTGACCAAGGGTGCTAATACATGTCTTTTAAGATAGCTAGTTGAGGAGCCCACCATGTATTTCTTGACATTCAATAGAGCATCCCCAACTAGTACACTTGTCTTGTTTCTTCCATAGGATAAATTTGAAGGTTGAGTCAATTCATCCAAATATTTTTGGTCCAAGATAACAATTGTAGGAAGAAGGAACTCATGTTATGACACTTCGACACTAGAGATGAACAAAAAACAAAAACTATCACTTTTATTTGGTAGAACATTTAATCCAACATATTCTTAAAAATCTATCACTTTTATGTGGTAGAATGTTTAATACAACATATTCTTAGGTGCGACATCCACACCAATGGGATAGCCTAGATGTCTAGGAATGATCCTTCCTTGCCATCTTAAGTTAGCCAAATCTCTTTCCTTGTGACCCCCATGAATTGATTGGAGTATTATTGAGATGCTAACTCACAAAAGGCCCAAGCAACCAAGCTCTTTCCACATTATTTATTCAACCCTAAGAAATACAAAAAATCTCCATTTGAGGCAAGCGTGTGCAACATATTCAAGGTGGGATACATGACAAACTAAGGGTTGAGAGGATATCCTCTATTGAAAGAACGAGAAACAGCAACTTGTCCAGACAACCCTTCCACCATGATTAATAATTATTGTGACATTTGTAAAATGAGTGCTAAAACCCATGGGCACCCATCAATTCTTGTAAGAAAGACCAATTGACATGGCCATAAGTTTTCTCTCTATTTGTTTGGATCCCTCTATAAATGCCCCATACAATGTAGTATGCTTGACAATTATGATGTCCACTTACTGGCATCAAGGGAAGGAGAGAAATGGGTAGTGCATATTGAGGTGGCAAAATGTTCACAACAAATTTTTTAAGTCTAAACAGTAACTTGTCTAGACAACCCTTCCACCATGATTGATAATTATTGTGACATTTGTAAAATGAGTGCTAAAACCCATGGGCACCCATCAATTCTTGTAAGAAAGACCAATTGACATGGCCATAAGCTTTCTCTCTATTTGTTTGGATCCCTCTATAAATGCCCCATACAATGTAGTATGCTTGACAATTATGATGTCCACTTACTGGCATCAAGGGAAGGAGAGAAATGGGTAGTGCATATTGAGGCGGCAAAATGTTCACAACAAATTTTTTAAGTCTAAACAATATGCTACTCTAAGCCTCGATAATTTTATTCTTCTTTAAGTTTGTGAGACAATGCTTTGTGCTATTACGCATACTCTAAATCATTGTAATGAAACTTGTGATATATTGCGATTTTATGCTATGCATGCATCTTTCAACCTAAGGAGGGATATGAATATCACAAGGATATGCACCTCTCTCTCGAAAAATAGGGAGTGTCCATGGAAAAAATGTGTGTTTCTTATTTACACAACAAAATGGCAAGATTTTGGTTCAAACTTTCATTAGACTTGGTGGAGATTGGTTGAAAAGTTTTATAGAATAAACTTATTGGAAAAGATTTCAAATTCTAGCTCATTTTTAGTATTGCCAGAAAGGTTGGATATGGGCATATTATGTGCCCCTTATTGAGTTAAATTCATTAAAGCTACTAAAGATTAGCTTTTCAAACATTTACACGACAATATTTGGTGGTTCTGTAGCACACATTAACATTTGTTAAGATATTGGGATCCTTCTCCTATGGTTGGTTTGTTGGAATAATTATTAAATAAAATAGTTGTAATCCGAACTCTTACATGCAAGATCTTAATAGTGAGTGTTCCTACATGTAAATATATTTGTGTGTCTTCTTGTGTCCTGCTTTCTTATTTCAATGTTACTAAATTGATTTCCTCTAGTTATTTACACATGCACATTATTGACCATGTTCAAATCTTTCTAATGGGAAAGCATATTATGAGAGTAATATTATGATCAATAATATTGGCATATTATTGATCATGAGAGCTAAGTGACATTGACAACATTACATATTATTGATAATGATAATCTCTTTGTATAATGTGAAGATGTACTATGAGGGCAAGTACTATCGACATATAATTGTATGAAACATAAAATATGGGGACACTTGCGAAAGGAACGAAGCACTTGTTAGTTATATATATATATATATATATATATATATATATATATTTGAGCGATGCTTTCCGATTGATAGGGAAAGCCAATTTTGTGGACGGAGGCCTGGAATGCCACCAGATTTTGTGGGGGGGGGGGGGGGGGGGTGCGGGGTGGTGATGCAGATCTTTCAAGTGGTACAACACAATATCTACTCGGGATGTCAGAAGCAGGAACTCAACAGTTGTTGTGATGTTTCCCAGCTGTCGTGACACTTTTGAACTCTTTGGTGGTGGTCTCCATTAGATGGGATATGAGAGAGAGAGAGAGAGAGTCCGTCGCATGGCTTTTTAAAACCCTATAAATTGCAGCAAAGTCAAAAACCATTGCCCAAATCCAAGGTTCCCCCCACATACATTCACAAAACATATCAAGGTTGGCAACATTTCCTCACCTTTAGGTACCCATAGAGCTGCCTCCATCTATGTATTCCATACCCTACCTCCCTCACCTCACTCTATGCATCCCATAACATTTCTTTACATTAGGAGCAAAACACAAATCTTTCTTTATTGTTTCCACCCAAGTACCTTCATGCATAGGGGGTAAAGGGGCCAATAGAGTGCCACCTAAAAGTCCCCCTTCTACATGTCATGAGTCCCACCACCCCAAGGAATCATAGGTTTGGCTCTGTGTCCCACCACCTCGAACCGATAAAAGTGCCATCTAAAAGTCCCCCCTTATACATAGGGTGAAAGGGTCGATAGCTTATCATCTAAAAAGTCTCTTGTTGTGACTTCTTTTCCCCAAGTAAGTTACATAAATGTTTCTAAATAGTTAAACTATATATATATATATATATATAATATGGAGCTTAAAATAATAATAATCTTCAAGGCATTTTGATATTTCTGCCAAGTAGAAGGTTCAACAAAAAGTGACAATGAGGGGCCATTATAATGACATTCAGTGATGCGGTTTTATATGCTTTACACAATTTAAAGTATAAAAGAATCGACATGGCTCCATTGTTTGACTCATATTATGTAATATAGAAAAATCTATATTGCAACTTTAAGTGGAAAAAAAGTTGTATCATTTTTGTAAATTTGTCACTAAATTGCAGTGGGTGCGGTTTGCTTTTAGGGGGTGTCACTTCATTGCCCCCTTTACCCTATTTCAAATTTATAACCTGATCTTTCCTTTACAACTTGTTCATAAACACTTGTATGAATTTCATCACCACACCCCTGTCATATAAGGTTGGCAAAGTTGATTTTCACCAAAGTCCTAGCACTATTTTGTAATGTGTTTGACAATTTGAAAGGACCTTTGGATGGGTGGATGGCTATTTCAATCAAGTAAAATCTTTCATAATACACTTGATAGAAGAGTAAACAATGCACAAGCAACTTGTGCACACCTCGGTAAACCTTCGCTTTGCATATGCCAAATTTAGTGCATGTCATATTTTTCCATGTTAAGTTTGTCAAGCTTTCTTGCACTAACACATGTGTCTATTTTTTCAACCTTCCAACTTGTTGCATTTAACATTGTCTTATTCTGATTAGCAACTTTACTTATAGGATACACTTTAGGTCTTGCAACAAAAAGAAGATTAATAAGGGTGTCATAACACTTGATGGCGGTGGGAGGGGGACCTCTCCCCATTGCCACATAGTTGCAGCTGATGCCAATCATGGTAGTGCAGTATTCTTGCCCTTTACAAGTCCCCACAAGCCTTTGACCAAAAAGAAAAAAGGTTTTTAGCACACTTCTAGTATTGTCATCAATCTCTATTGGTTCGAAGAAAAATACATGGAGTTGTTCCCAATTATTTGTTAGCGAATTTCTTTGGTAAGGTCTTCATCTGGCTAGTTGATGCAACCACCTACTTCTTGGAAGCCCTACTAGCCTATATTACCCCCGTTGTAGCTAGTGCGATGGGGCTCTAAGTCATAAGGATGCAAAATGGTTTTTCCAGTAAGGATCCAAGCACAAAAGGTGGTTCCCATCTCCAAAGCTTCAACCAATATGCTATACTCTCTAAAAAAATGGCACCTTTTAAGACAAATCAGAATGAACCTAAGTTAGGATTCATGCTAGAAAGGTCACTAGAACTTACAAGGAGTTATTAAAATTTCATTCATGGCCAAGGTTACCTATCTTAGGACTTGCTCCATCAAGTGAAGGCTAACCATCATACATTTTACTCATAATGCATAAGGTCCATGTAAGGCACATTGAGATGTGTATAATTGTTGACCTAGGTGTAATAATGTTGTGACACTCATTTTTTGATTTCATGGGTTGATATTGTAGTTACAACTAACATGTTTATCAAAAGGATTATACATAAAGCCTGGGAAAAAGTGTCAAAAGAATTGCAAACTTTAATGGAAAGGAACTTTGAAAATTAAGAGCACATCACTTTCTCTAGTGGGAAGCTTCTAAAATGTGTATGTTAGATTATTATCAAGTTGCAAGGAAGACTTGACATTCAAGATACATGCATGTGGCAAATATTTAGCGTTACCCTATAATATTGATTGTTTTTTCCATTGGAAAAGTCCCTCCAACCCACTATATCAAAGTTTAGGGAAAGGTATCTCCATAGCAATTACACCAAAGCAAGGAAAAATAACTCCAAAATAGAATACAATACTCTTATTTTGTGTCTTGAGATAATGAAGTCAAGGAAGGAGATTTGAATACTATTACTGTTGTCCATTGTGATAAAAACACTGGTCACAACAAATTCTACATGGATAACATCTAAATTAACACAAAAGGGTTAGCTGCAAACAAAGAAGAAGAAGAAGAAGAAGAAGAACAAGAAGAAGAAGAAAACTCGTTAGAATATTTTGTATAATATATAATACAATTTGTCCAAAACACAACTGGTTACTAGAATTACAAATTGTTCAAGGGTCATATAATGAGTGCCCCTCAATAGCTAAGCAAGGTAAAGTACATGAAAGTGCTTGCACAATCTAAGAAGAAAGATGATCAGGGAGATATAGGTTACTTCATATGTAAGGTACCCATCCCCAACTACTATGATGATCAAGCAACCATTACCAGTTGCTTGCACACCTCTCCACAAATAGCATTGTGGGGACCCCATAGGATGCATCGGCTTAGTTGATCAAGTGGTCTCTAAATCTACTTCACGAGGAAGCATCAAGCCTTAACCCAAAAGGATCAAACTTTAAGGTCCCTAAACTGCTAAGATCATCCTACGAGAATAATCTAATGCCCTTGCTAAAGAGACCACTTGGCCATCTCTTGTTGGAAACTACAAGAGCTCAACAACACGACATTGGATGGAGACTCTTATTATTTCAAGAGCGCAACACACTGTCAGCTCAACTATCTCTCACCTAGTTGGCCTACACTCTAAAGTTCAGGCTATCATACTCCTTACACTAATGGAAGAAAGAAAACCAAATAACTTGAGAGGTGTAGTAGACTCACCTACTTACCTTCACCACATTGTAGCCTAGATGCCATTGAATGCTCGATGGTGGCTTCATGATCCATGTGGTTTTCCAATGATGAGAGGAAAGATAGAGGGAGGCAGAGGAGGAGAAGAAGTAAGAGAAGGATGGTGTGGAGAAGAGCTTCTCTAATGGGTCCCTCATTGTGTCTCACACACTCCCACTCACTCTCAACCTCACACTCTACTTCTCACCCTCCAAGCTATGGAAGCTAAAAGGCAAGAAAAAAATGAAACCAAGAAGAGAAGATGGCCTTCACCCTCCAAGTCCCTCACTTAAGAGTCTTACTTCCACTCTTTCTCTTCCTCACTCTCAAGCAATGATATACAAGAGGATAAACATAAAGTAAGATGTGTGGAATCTCCAAGGTTTAATACACAAGAATGAGCTCTTTATTCAAATTTACATATTATATACATTAGGGTTTTGCTTTCCGATTCCTGCTTAAGTTGGTACCCTCATCCTCTTTCCACTTATCTCATGAGCAATCCTGCTTTCTTTTACATGCACTCTGGATTTTGTGGACACAATCCCTAGGTGTAGTGAATGTGCATGCACCTACCATAATCAAAGCTTTTGTTCTCTTTTTATTGATCTATTTATTTTTCTTATTTGTTTTATTTGAATAGCACATTTCTTTAACTTTTTAGGGAGAGGTTGCATTGTTCTAGATAGGCAACCCTTTCTTAGAAGATATTCTTTCAATGAGCCATGTATAGTTATAAGTGATTCTAGGAAGAATGGATGTGTAGAGTGGATGAAATTGTTGTCAACTATGTTTTTATGCAACGAGTAATCACTTTTTTATTACAAAAGAGCTATCACTTGAGCAAACAATATTCAAATTGTCATTACAAAAGACCTATTACTTGACCAAACAATAATCAAATTATCATGATGCTTGGACTTGCAATTCATGAACATTGGCAGGAGCACAAGGCAAGAACACAAGTATTAACGAAGGAGCAAAAGGAAGCTCATAGCTCTACAATCAAAGCTAATTATTAGAAAGAAGATAAAATAAGAAGTACATGGCCTAAGATAAGAAAGAATTGGATCTTATAAGTTCGAGGAAAAAACCAATTAAGGAGGGAACCCTAATTGGAATACATCTAGGGTGCTCAAACATGTGCTGGATTGTCATCACATAACTTAACATTATAATATTTAGAATTATAGAGTTGATCAATATTAGCAATGGTCCTCCACCTTTCAATTGAATTTTCCTTTCCTTAACAGACTTTTAAGAGCAAAATCTGAGCTATTTTAGAACACTTTTTGAAGATTTAAAGCTCAAAAATGAAGGTTCAAGACTCATACAAAGTCCATTTTTCAAGGAGTCCAAGGCACAATTCATGGTGCATTTCAAAGGCAAAAGTATGATGAAGTGCAAAGGTGGTGTGGGCAACCAGGAAAGTCAACATATGGCCAACATTTGAAGGGGCGAACATGCTCTGGTCAAATTTGAAGAGGCATGAACATTAGGCTAGGGACAATAACCAAAAAACAAGTAGTATGATGAAGGAGAGAGGAGAAAATGTAAGAAAAATCACACCATCATGTTGATACCTTTTTGATCATTGCTCTTCAATCTTCACACTTCTTGCACATTGAACATTACAATGGGTTCCCCTTGGAATGCTCTACCCTTCTATACCACTCTTGTAGGTCGATTCAAAGAAATGAAAAATAAAAAAATTAGTATTTCTCTCTCTTAAAACCAATATTTCTCTCTCCTCCATAGCCACTAATGCTAGTTTTTATGCATAAGGAGGGGGAGGGGAGGGTGAGAAATTAGAATGGATGGAGACATGAAGGGTAAAAAGCGATGGATGGAGCACTATACGAAAGCATATTGAGGGTTTTCCAAGTGTATTACTAGTTGTTCATAGCATCAGTGGCCTTGGGGAGTTGTGATCTACATGCGTTACGGTATTTGCTATTTTTACATGTAAGGGTTTATATTTGTGCATAGGTTATTCATGTGATGATTTGTTGTGTTTCTATGGAGTAAATTAAGGGTTATTCCTTTGTTTTCATGGCAATCTTTGATTATCTCCGATAAATGTGATTTTTTCATGCAAAAATAGTAAAAATACATAGAAAATACATGAAAACTATAATAAAAATACATAAACAATAGAAAATTAGGAGTGAGTCTTTGATCATAAGATGTCATATTTCATTCACCAAACATGAGAACTATGGAACAATCTCAAGTTATAACATAATATGATGTACCGGTAGCATGATGATAGCCTTCGATGCCATCCGTTGTACCTAAGGTTAAGAAGGAATATAATGAATCAATCTTTGCACATTGGAATGTTATATTTTTTGATTCTTTCGCATGCTTAAGATGTATATGTGATATATTTTTGCTTAATGCTACAATACAGGAGGGCTCAATACCTTAAATGTGTGCAACAACGAAATAATACGTAGAAATGCATGCATGAAAAGTATAAGGGTTGTCTTTGTGTGAAAGATGTGGGATCTAGGACATGGCAGTGAGTTATGGTGGATGGAAGGAGAAGAGTGGACTCATGATGGAGAAGACAAAGACACTGTTTGTTACACAAGTGAATTAGGTTCCAAGATTGAGACTTGGACTCATAAACACAATCTTGTGTATGTGGACAATGACACTGACACTTTACTGAAAAGAAAAGAGTACTATCATTGCATTAAGAAAAGGAAGCAAGTACAATGCTTTATAGGAAAGTAGGAAATTGCAGTAGGCACCACTGTGCATATGGGATAGGTAAGCCTGCATGTCCTTGGCCCTGAAGCTCCATACAAAGAGGTTGTCAATGAGTGTGATTGCTGAATCTCAACACCCCTCCTCAATCACAACTAGAAAGGCACAAAGTGTGTAGAGGCTGTAATGAGAACTACCTGCAAAGTGTGGGCACACCACAAACATGGTAGACACCAGAGGCTGTCGCAGAAAAGGCTAAGTGTGGGCACCAAAACATGATGGACATCTAGAGGCTGTAATAGGGGCCTCACAAAGTGTACAGGGACTGTAATGCCACGTTACATGAGGAGTTTACAAAGCTTATGGCAAGAAGCATTAGGGCAAGGAAATACAAGGCTTTTAAAACAGTCTATCAGAGTAATGAGAGTAGAAGGACTGATGAGTCTTGTCCTTCTGATCCTGGTGGTCTTCATCTTCATCTTCTTCTTCATCTTTTGGTCCATGGTCTTCTTCTTCTTTCACAGTTGCAAGTTTTGGGACCTCTTTCTAGCATGACAGAACTTCTCAGTGTGTCCGATCCTTTTGCAGAAGTCACAAAAGAGCGGTTCCTTTTTAGCTTTGTATCTGTTGTTTACATATAACATTTGTTCATCCTTTGAAGTGCTAGGCTCTTCTTTTCTTTTAAGTTTCTTTTCTTCCTCTAGCAGAGAGGCTTTAATGTCAACAAGTTGAAGATCAAGCATATTGGTTAGAGTGGTTGATACATTATCATAAGCAGGAGGCAAACTTTTTAACAAGACACCAATACAAACATCTTCATCCATTTTTAGCTTTATCCCTGCAAGTTGAGTAAGCAGGCTTTCCATGTAGTTCAGATGGGATGCCAGGGATGTATGAGGCTTCATATCAAGTTGGAAAAATTCAATCAATAGACCATACTTAGACGACTTTGACTGTGCACCAAATAAGGTATCCAATTTATCCCAAGTGTCATGGGACGTGTCACATGCATCCACATGATGGATGTAGCTATCGTCCAATTCCAGTTTAATGATGTCTTGTGCCTTGTCATCATTCTTTTGCCAAGTAACTGCAAGATCCGCATCCCGAGGTTTCTTCTCTTTGCCATTTGTGATGGCCCAAAGACCCTTCTTCATCAGAATGAGCTTGATGCAGGTTTACCAGGTGTGAAACCCGACTCCTTTGAATCGAGAATTTGGAGAGTCTTTTCCCATGTTGAGGTTGCAAGATCAGTAGTAAATCAACTCCAGAATTCTGAGATTTTATCAGTGGAAGAGTAGATTACAATGTGTCAAGAGACACAGGTAATGACAGTGTGAAAACACACTATGTCTATGCTGATGTTGAGCTTGAATCTTCTTGTTCGGGGTCGCTTGGTCATTCTTCAATCTTCTCAGGTCCTTCCCCTCCTTGATTTGGTGCTGGGACAGTGGGCCAGAGTGGGCTTTAGCTTGGTTTAGTGGCAGGAGTGAGAAAATGAGAGAAAAAATGAGCTTGGAAGATTTTGGCTATGGTGGAATTAGGGTTTCTAAGACAGGGGCCTGGTTTTTCAGCTGCTGTGACCTCAATACTTGATCATTTTCAAAACTTTTTACATGTCTAGGAAGCTTATGTCAAGGGCTATCAAAGCCCCATGGAGATCGACCAGATCGTGGGCAATACAGCGCACGCAGAGCACTCGATCAGAATCAGCACAGATCATGACAGGCGCACTCGATTTCTGTAATGCCGGGGCCAAAGAGCAACAATGTCATCGGTTCATGTGATAGGGAGTTGCGCCTAATGTTGAAGAACATCTTCCAAGAAGAGGTCATAGGCTGATTTGACCTGTAGAGGGAGATCTCAGCCCTCTATCAGAGGTATGTCGAGGCTGGCTATGGTGGCCACAGGACAGAAACACAGAAGAATGACAATGCTGGAGCTATAGGAGCCCAATGTTGGATTGTTATGCAATAGAGGGAAGCTCAGGGAGTTTAGGAACAATCCTCTAGAAGAGACCTTGGGGAGATATTTCCTGGTTCAAGAGATCTAAGAGCTCAAAGGCAGGTAGGTGCAGGTTTGGATATGGCTGCCAAATAGGGCAGTGAGAAAAAAGAGTAGAAGATGAAGACTTGAGTTGGACTGAGCTCAAGCTGAGCTAGATGAAAGTGAAATGGAGCTGAAGGAGTAGTGCCATGCCCGTCTGTGCTCTGATACCATGTTAAAGATGCGGGATCTAGGACATGGCAGTGAGTTATGGTGGATGGAAGGAGAAGAGTGGACTCATGATGGAGAAGACAAAGACACTGTTTGTTACACAAGTGAATTAGATTCCAAGATTGAGACTTGGACTCATAAAAACAATCTTGTGTATGTGGACAATGATACTGACACTTTACTCAAAATAAAAGAGTACTATCATTGCATTAAGAAAAGGAAGCAAGTACAATGCTTTATAGGAAAGTAGGAAATTGCAGTAGGCACCACTGTGCATATGGGATAGGTAAGCCTGCATGTCCTTGGCCCTGAAGCTCCATACAAAGAGGCTGCCAATGATTGTGATTGCTGAATCTCAACACTTTGTACATGCACGCTAATTTTTAAACACTTTGTTTGAGCACATGGCATACAATTGATGCATTAGATATTACATCTTGCATACACTTACACTTTGCAATTGTTTTTCCTTAATCGAGTGTATGTAATGAGGTGCAAGTTGTATGTAGGTTCATGGTTGTCAAAAGGATTAAGTAAGAAAGAGTGGAATAAGTGACATACTGTGAATAGAAGATGGGACCCAACCCTAATTGATTGAGAATGCTTATAATAGAGACCATGACACTCAGTTAAAGGAGTCTACATCTATCCGATGAGAGCTGTGTTTACACCCTTTAAATTTGGGATGCTTCTTGCTTGGAGTTCGGGACAAGGTAGTTAGGGACTAGACTACAAAACACAACATTCTAGTGTGTAGTGTGAGATTCTCTAGTAAGTATTCTAGTCACTCATGGCCGCATGGTCGTGGGGGTTTGGGTTATAGGGTCCAAGAGTGTGCTTGAGTATGAGACCCATTGCTAGGTCCATTTCAGGTCTCGACAGGTGGTGCATTTGTTAGGAGTCCTATAGGATTCCCAGTAGGGCCTAAATTGGGTTAGCATACATCAACATATTGCAATTGTTTTTTCTTGATTGAGTGTATGTATGGAGATCCAAGCCATAGCCAGGTTTGTGGGTGTTAAGAGAATTAAGTAGCAAAGAGTGGAATAAATGATGTAATGCAAAGAAAAGATGAGACTTGATGGGAATCAACCCTAACTTGTCTGAGGACACCCATAATAGAGGCCATGTCACTCAATAAGAGGAGCCTACATCTATGTTTCGATGGGTGTTTGCACCCTTTATGTTTGAGATGCTCCTTGCTTGGAGTTTGGGATGAGGCAATTATGGATTGGCCTACAAAACACAACATTCTAGTGTAGTGTAGTGTGAGATTCTCTAGTGAATCTTCCAATTGCTCATAGTCGCATGGTCATGGGGGGTTGGGTTATAGGGTCCAAGAGTGTGCTTGAGTGTGAGAGAGCTGCTATTGATAGGCCCATTTTAGGTCTCAATAGGATAATTAGAGATGTTTAGAAGAAGACTAGAGATAAATTTGAGTTTCCCATTCAAAAATGGGAGGAACATATTAGGGTAGTTATTGAAACTTCCAAAAGATATGCTAGGGCTAATGATAGAAGGAAAGTGAGAAACTCCATTGAGTGAGATGTAGCAATGTTGTCCTTATGGTCTCTTTCTTTCTCTTCATGTTCATATTTTACCTCAACTCTTGTAGAGTATTGAGATTTGTCTTAAGTATAGAACGAGACTATAGAAATTAGGTTATTAAAGTTTGGATGAAAGTTGAGCAAGATTTGATGACCTTCCAAGTTCTACTTGGATTGTCGTAGTGATGACTAAAGTAGTTTTCCAAGTCTTTTGAAAGGGTTGTGGGGAAGACCCTTAAGCACTACATGTTATCTAGGGCGTTTCTTAGGAACATCAATGAAGGGATTGCTAAGTTAATCCCCAAGTCAAGTGAATGAAGAAAGGCTAGTTAGTGACAACCATTGGCCATGCTTAATATGGCCTAATAACAGACGGTTGAAGCAATGGTATTTAAGGTTAAATTTTTGCTGCCTAAAGTGCTCCGTCAACACCAATATGGCATCCATAAATGGTACATGACACCCTCCTTAACCTCTTCCATGGACTATGCTTTAGTTAGTGGAGGCATGTGTACATTTGTCAACATGAATCTCTATAAATCCTATGATAAAATTAGTTGAAAGTTTGTATTGGTTGTGGCACAAGCATTGGGCTTTGGGGTTAGCTTTTATGGAATGTTAGAGACATTATTTTCTAGTGCATTGACTTGTATATGCATTAATGAGTAGATTACTTAGCTCTTTGAGCTTAAGAAATTGATTAGTTAGGGAATGCCCTTTGGCACCTTGGTAGTTTGGTATGGTCATGAAGCCGTTGTTAAGGGACATAGACCTCATAATGCAACAAGGTTGTATTAGTGGTTAACACTACTATGCCAAGGTGTTCATAAATGATAACTCTACTTTTCTCTACAAGCTTATGGGTAGTTATTAGACAACTTGATGGATGCTTATGGTATGTCTATTGAGTTGCTAGGGTCCACAAACAATAGGAAGAGGATTGAATTGGTCCTGTTGCACTATGACAATATTGAAGATGAATGGATTGGTGAGTTGAGATTTAGACTATACCTCATGGCAGAATATTTAAGCATTTAGGATGCCCCTTGAGAGTCAACCTTATTATGAAGCAAAGATTGAATGTGAAGATCATACTAGTATTCAGAGACAATTACTAAGCTGAAGAGAGGTCAAGCATCCATCTTCCAATTTGTTTGGCAAGTTGCTACTGGTTAAAATTTTCTTAACTCTTGCAATGATATTTGGAGCTCTGAATTTCTCTTTCTTGAAGATGGCATGGCATGTGACGGAAAGATCTTTTAGTAACTTTGTGTCAATGATTTATAGACAAGTCACAAAAACTAAGATAAATTGTGGCCTTGGTTTTGAAATGCTTTTGATAAGGTAACAAGACTCTCATTGAGTTGCTCAAGTAGATGGGAAAGGATCACCATTGGGTTGTTTGTATAAAGGCATTGATTGATAAGAGAAAATATATGTGGAACTATTTTGTCATGGCTTTTATAAAAAGATGTGGTTTTCTATGTAGACCTCAAGCTTAAACTATAATGCTTGAATACTATGCATCCATTTTCAAGCACAAGAAGATTTAATAAAAGATTCAAATGGGATGTTACTAATGATACTAGATGTGTCTCCTCACCTACACGATGTGTTTGGACATTCCTATCTCCCATTAAGGAGGGGTTCATGCCTTATCTGTGTTAGCTGAAGTGTTAATCCAAAACAATAAGGGCTATTGCAAGTAAAAGAAGATGAAGTTGATCAAAGGTGGTAAAAGTCAAAAGGGTAAATGAAGGTCAACTAGTTAGAAGAGAAGTGATATTGAATATAAAAGAGCTAAGATGGATGAATAGTGAAGTGCAAAAAAAAAAAAAAACATTTGGAGTTTTTGAAATTAATCTTAGGGACTATAACAGGTAGGTAAGACATTTGGCTAAATCCTATCATATCCTATTGAATTATTTGTATAAAAAAGTGAGAGCCAAGCTTACTTTGTGCACATTGTAATATCTTATAGAGTCGAACTTTTATTCATGGATATATAGAAAGTCACGCAAACAATGTGGATCAACATGCAAGTCAGCTAGTGTATGTATAAGTTTGTGTCAAAGCATCCATCTATTATGGCCAACCACAAAGTCCAATGGGCATTGAAATAGATAAGGTGATCAAACTTGAGATAAGAAAAGGATGGATGGCACATGTTGAAATCCTATGTATATAATGTGTAAAATAAATATAATCTATTAGTCATGTGTGAACAATACAAAGAGCTCTTGCTTGCTAGCTCGAGACAGTGATGAATAGTGAGAGATTGTGAGGGAGATATTGAGGGAGAGTGAGAGAATGCGAGGGCGAGAGTGAGGAACTATTAAGGAGAAGCTCTCTAATCCATCTTTTGTTCTTTTCCCTCTTGCCATCACCATGTTGGAAGCTTGAGGTAGCCTTAGCCATACCATGAGAGAAAAATAGTGTGACTAGAGAAAGAGAGTGAGACTACTTTACCTCGAGGGTCTTGTACATCACTTCCATTGTAGTTAGTGTTGTGCCTTTGGGTGCTTTTTTTATGTACAAGATTCTAGAGGACCACCAAATCTAGGCTAGAGACCACCATGTAGAAAAGAAGCATCACCATGACCATGCAACTAGCTTCATCAAGAGTGCTCGAGATCACCATGAGTGCCACATCATCACCATGACTGAGGGAAAAAGCATAAACATACATCACATTAAAAATCACCATGATTAATTGGAGAAAGCTATAATGATTGTTTCATGTCTTTTGTAAGGTACAAAACTCGAGATAATGATTGTTTCACATTAAAAATCACCATGATTGATTGGAGAAAGCTATATTGATTGTTTCATATCTTTTGTAAAGTAGAAAACTCAAGATAATGATTGTTTCACATTAAAAATCACCATGATTAATTGGAGAAAGCTATAATGATTGTTTCATATCTTTTGTGAGGTACATAACTCGAGATAATCAAGCAACAAACTATGGAGGATAGAACACGCACATGGACATGCACATGCACATGCACACACACACGCACACGCACACGCACACGCACACGCACACGCACACGCACACGCACACGCACACGCACACGCACACGCACACGCACACGCACACGCACACGCACACGCACACGCACACGCACACGCACACGCACACGCACACGCACACGCACACGCACACGCACACGCACACACACACACACACACACACACACACACACACACACACACACACAGAGTTGTAATGAATGAAGCTGAGAGGAGAGAGGAGGGGAGCTGAAGAGAGAGAAAGAGAGCAAGAAGAAGAGGAAACAAGACTAGAAGAGGAGAGAGAAAGACAGAAAGAGGGGAGAAGGGAGGAGGAAGCCATGGAAGCTGTAGATGAAGTTAAAGAGTGCATTTTTCTTGATAATAACTGGTTGCCCTAATCCGGGACTCTTACACCTTATATACCTCGGTTAGTGTGACTAGGTGTCTAACCCCTAGTTTGTATGTATCTCGCTAGTTACAATTCATCCCCACCTTGAAGTTTTTTGCCTTAAAAAACAAAGATAATTGGAGGGGAGTGATGGGTAGGCTAAGGGAGGGTTGTAGAGTACTACTTTGAGCCATTTTACAATGAAAGATGGGTGGGTAAAGACTAGGGACAACATGCTGTCCATGACCCAGCTTGTTTAGGTAAATGGGTCATAACTTTTGATAGGGTGCTCCAAATGGGTGTGCCACATGTAAAAAAAAAACTTATAATGAGTGCTTTCAGCCTATGTAGGATGCACATGCTTGAGATTTTGATATGTACAAAACTGTTCTAAGACAATGTGCAGTCTCTGTAGGCAAAGGGTGGTCAAATGGGGCACAATCGACTAGTCTTCATTGGGCCTCTTGGAGGTGAGAAAATTGATTGACAATGGTTTTCGGGCACCAGGAGGCTTCTTCCAGGGGTAGGTATTGCCATTTGATGAGGTATTATTTAATGGATCCAGACCTTAAGTGCTTATCTTGCTGCCAAATGATTGCTTTAGGGATATATTGAGTGATGCCGTCTTCATCTATGGGGGGAAGTTCTTCCACATAGTCCATTGAGGTGCCCATGAAAGGTTTCAAATGGTTGACATGAAACACATTGTGGATTTTGGTGGTAGGGTGAAGTTCTAATCGGTAGGCCAAGTCACCAACTCTCTTTAGGATTTGGTATGGGGCATAGAAGCAATGGGCCAGCTTGTTACTGCTGCCCTCTTTGAGAGTGGAGTAGCGGGACTTAGGCACTTTCAAAAGGACCAATTCCCCTTCGTGGAATTCCAAATGCTTTATTTTCTCATCAACATAGAATTTCATGTGTGTTTGTGCCTTTTGAAGTTTCACTTTACATTGTTGAAGTAAGGCTTGCATGCGATCCAACTCAGCCTGACTCTGAGGGTTTATCTTATCATTAAATAAGACTGTGGGGAGGGAAACCTTTTACCCATATAAGGCCTCAAAAATGGAAACTCCAATGCTGGAATGGTTGGAGTTATTATATGCAAACTTAGCCAAGTGGAGCCACATATCCCAATTGTGTACATCATGGCAAAAGTGCCTCAAATATGTCTCAAGCAATTTGTTCACTCTTTCAGTCTGGCCATTAGTCCGAGGGTGGTATGTAGTGGATGGAGCAAGCTTGGTCCCCATGGATGTGAAAAATGTCAGCCAAAAGTTGCTCATAGACTTTGCATCCCGATCATGTACTATGACTTGTGGTAAGCCATGCAACTTGAAGACATATTCCATAAATTGAGTGGCCACCTAAGAGGCAATGTATTGGGTCTTAGTGGGGATAAAGTGGGCATCTTTGGTGAGGCGATCAACTACCACATAGATAATGATCCACCCTTTCTTGGTTGCGACAAGACCGGTGATGAAGTCCATTGTGATGTGAGTCCATTTCCCTTCAGGGATAGGGAGGGGATGCAAGAGGCTAGCAGACTTGAGTGTATTCTCCTTGTTTTGTTGGCATGGAGGAAACATTTGGTCACAAAGTCATTGACATCCCTCCATAAGCCTTTCCAATGAAAGGTCTTGGAAATCCTGTCATATGCTTTGAAAACTGTCAAGAACCGTGTGGTGGGGGGACTTCCTCAAGATGTTGCACTGAACACACACAGAATGCACAAGGAGAAGCTCACTCAAGGAAGAGAGATGGAGGCCAAAACGTTTTCTTTCTGGTTTCTTCTTCTTCTTCCACACACTTTACAATGTACACAAAGTATAGAGAAGATACAACATAAAGGAAAGTGAGCTACTAAGTCAAACAATGCATAACCGACTACACTAGTCGACTGGCGCTATAACTATGCCAGCTGTAAATAGGTGTAACAACCTGAATATAATAAGTAATGAGTTAGTGGCCATGTGAGAGTCATAATGACCACCGACGTGTTAAGTGTAGATGTGTGGACCCATCTAACCGGGCGGTCCATCATTAATGTCCACATGTGTTGAGCTTGCCATCTCAACACTCCCTCTCAAGCTCAACTGCATCTCTGCAACTCCAAGTAAGCTTCGAAACTTTTGAAGCTTCTCTGTACCCAATGCCTTCGTGAAGATGTCAGCTATCTGATCCTGTGTGCTGACATACAGCAAGTCAATCTCACCTATTAGTACCTTCTCTCTCACAAAGTGGTAGTGTACCTCAATATGTTTTGTCTTGGCATGGAACACAGGGTTCCTAGTCAATGGTATACTGCTCATGTTGTCACAATAAATGACAACTGGACCTTCCACCTGCACATCTAAATCAGCCAATAACTTTTGCAACCATACTACCTCACATGCTGCAACAACAGCACCTCTATACTCAGCCTCTGTACTCGACAAAGCAACTGTAGATTGCTTTTTGCTGCTCCAAGTAACTATTGCACTACTAAGAGAGAACATGTATCCGCTGGTAGATCTTCTATCAGACATACTACTAGCCCAATCTGCATCTGTGTATCCAAACACCTGTACATCTATACCTGCCTCATAGAAAAGTCCATAATGTAATGTGGACTTCACATATCTCAATATGCATCTGATTGCATCCAAATGTGGCTTTCTAGGTACTTGCATAAACTGACTCACAAGACCAACAGTGTAGCTCAAGTCTGGCCTTGTAATGGTCATGTAGATCAAACTCCCCACTATCCTCCTGAACATAGTAGGGTCTTCTATCTCATCCCCAACATTAGCACTTAACTTTACATTCTGCTCCAACGGGACTGAAAGTGGTTTGCATGCTGTCATACCATACTTGGACAATATATCCAAGCCATACTGTCTTTGGGACAGCCATATACCATCATCACATCTGATCATCTCAATGCCAAGGAAGTACCTTAGCTCACCTAAATCCTTCATCTCAAACTTCTTCTTCAAAAAGTCATCGAGTTCAGCAATCCCACTATCACTATCACCTGTAACAATCAAGTCATCCACATAGATGACTATGATGACCAGACCTGCATCTCCCTTTCTACCCATAAAGTGAGGGATCAGCATCAGAAACATAAAAGCCAATATTGACAAGATACTCTTTGATCTTGTCAAACCATGCTCTAGGTGCTAGCTTGAGTCCATAGAGTGCATTCTTCAACTTGCACACATACGTGGGATGCTCTATATCTTCATAACCTGACTGGCTGATCCATATATACTTCTTCCTCCAAATCACCATGCAAGAAGGCATTCTTCACATCCATTTGCTGCAACCTCCAACCTTTGGCTGCTGCCAAAGCAATCACATATCTGACAGTTGCCATCCTAGCAACTGGACTGAAGGTTTCTTCATAATCTATGCCATATGTCTGGGCATAGCCTTCTGCAACTAGCCTAGCTTTGTACCTACTAATAGAACAATCTGCATTGTGCTTAATCTTATAAACCCACTTACATCCAATAGCTTTCTTGCCCTTCGGCAATGATCCTAGATCCCAAGTCTTATTTGTCTCTAATGCAGCCATCTGCTCATCCATTGCTACATCCCAATGAGCATGACCAATAGCCTCCTCAAAACATGTGGGCTCAACATCCTCAATCACTTTCACCATATAAGCATAATGGTGAGCTGCATAACCTTCAAAACCAAATCTGTTAACAGGATATCTCACCCTGTTAGACCTGTGTACCACTGGATCACTCAATGGAGTCTTTGCATTGACACGTGCTCTCTGTACACCTGGAGTCCTCATTGAAGGAATGCCAAGCTCTCCGAGCCACTGGAGTCTCCATTAAGAACTGCATCAATGCTATCTGACACTTTATTCTTTCCTTTGTCTTTACCTATAGTGCTACTAGATGCACCTGAAGATGTACAACTATTCCTTTGTCTCCCAGACTAAGGACTACCAGATGATATCTCTAGTCTACTAAGAGTCCGTGATTCTTGCTTTTCAGGCTGCACATGAGTGTCATGATCATCATCATCATCCAATGCATCACCACTAGATGCATACCAACTGCTCATTTCATCAAAGATGACATCCTTGCTCACTTTGAACTTACATGTGACAGGGTTATAACAATGATACCCTTTTTGCTCTAAAGAGTAAGCACATGAGCATATGCAATACGGCAAAACACTTTCAAGTGTGAGACATCAGGCTTCTTACCTGTAAAACATTCTTCAGGGGTCATAAAATGAACTGCAACTGTGGGAGTTCTGTTCATAATATAAACAGTAGTATGAATAGCCTCAGACCAAAAATGCTTAGGTATATTCTTTTCAGCCATCAAGGCGTGTGCAACTTCTACAATATGCCTGTTTTTCCTTTATGCAACCCCATTTTGCTGTGGGGTATACCTGCATGTGAACTGTCTCTTTATCCCATGAGACCTCAGAAAATCACTGAACTCATTCGAGAGTACTCCCCCCCTCCATCTGACCTTAAGCACTTTACTTTCAAGCATGTTTCTCTTTCAACTGCAGCCTTGAAAGTTCTAAAGTGCTCAAACGCTTCACTCTTTTCGTTCATAAAATATACCCACAACTTTCTAGAACAATCATAAATGAATGTGAAAAAGTATGAATTGCCTCCAAGAGATACATTTTGTGTAGGCCCCCAAATATTTGTATGCACACATCAAGGATATTTTTGCTTACATCTCTATCATGTGAAAACGGTTGTCTTGCCTGCTTACCAAATTGACATGCTTCGCATACCTTATGAAATTTTGTAATTCTAAATGTAGGCAAACCTGTAACCAACCCTTTGGTCTGCATTAATTTCAGCCTTTGTACATTTGCATGTCAAATGCATTTGTGCCAAATTTCAATATCTGCAACAACACCTTTCCTTTAGCAGGAATTTCAGCATCCAGAGTAAACATACGTCCAACTCTACTTCCCTTTACAACCAACCTGCACTTGTCATTGAAGTCTTCTACAAAGCAGCCCTTTGCATTAAATCTGACTTGCAACCCTTGCTATACCATCTGATCGACTGACACCAAGTTCTTTGTAATAGATGGCACATATAATACATCTGAAAGACTCTTTGTCTTACCATCATGCAAGGACAAGGAAACTTTTCCAATGTGTGAAATTGGGTGGCATGAATCATCACCCATCTGCATATAATCTGCATTTTGCAAATCTTGCATCTCTCCAAACCATTCTGCATGGCTGGTCATATGATTGGATGCACCTAAATCAACATACTAAACATCATCATGTGTTTCCTTTCTTGTAACAACATTCAACATATGCTGCATAACAAACAAACGTTCATTTTTGTCTTCATTCTATCATGAAGACGATGCATAGTTTCCTTGCTGCAACTTACCACTGTGAATATCATCTTTCTTAGCATAACATTGGGTTGCAATATGACTTATTTTGCCACAGTAGTGACACAATACCAGAGTTGTTAGAACCTATGTTCTGCCATCCATTTCTTTCTCTAGAGCTCCCCCTGCCTCTAAAGTTTCCTCTGCCTCCAGAAACTTGCATTTCACCAAATTGTTGATTGAACCTGTTTTGCTGGTTATCGCCAGCACGTCCCATACCACGGCCTCTCGAAGAGGATCTTCCACATCCCCTTCCTGAACTCGAGTAAAATGCTTGGACCTGTTCACCATTTCTTTCAGACGAATCACCCTGCATATTGATCTCTTCAGTAATCATGAGAGAGATAAGCTCATCAAAATCTAGAAATGGCTTCCATACATATACTGAAGTAACAAATGATTTCCATGCCTTCTCATTGTTAAGGCCACTTAGAGTGGATGAAACCAAATCATCTGGCATTGCATCAATTGCTGCTAAGGCATCTGCAATGCTCCTCACCTTCAAAACATACTCATTGACATACATTTTCCCTTTCTTCAAGGCATTCAACTCTTGCTTGAGTTGAATCTTTCGTGCCTTTGTATTTATTGAAAACATGCTCTCAAAAATTGTCTAAGCTGCATGTGAAGTTTCTACATTCTTGATATATCCTAGCATAGTATTATCAATCGCTGCAGATAGCCAGTACATCACCTTTTTGTCTTTTGCATTCCACTCTTTCCATGCTTTTAACTCATCTGCATTCGGAGGGATACCTAGCTCTGGCTCCTTTTCTTCATCTGAAACAAATTCATAAAGGCCCTTTCCAATAAGGAAGTTTGTCACATGGAACTTCTATGAAGGGTAGTTGTTCTTGTCGAGCTTCTCAATAATGGGATTTCCACTATTCTCTGCCATTATCACAAAACTAATACCAAACAGCAAGCAAATCTTCTGCAACCCTCGACCTATAGTGCACAATAATACACCAGACAGCCTTTTTCACTATCTGCTCAACAATACATGAAATCTGCAACTAGTTTACAGATAGACCTTGTGTTTATTCACTTCTAAACACCTTTGAACTTACAGATCTGAAATTTGTAACATGTGCACCTGTATATGGCAGACATAGTTGAAATTGCAGGATACCTCGAATTGCCGTCTGCAACCTTGCGAGTCTAAAACGGGACTTGAAATGACCTCGGATGGCCAAAATAGCAGCAAATGTTTGCAATCTGCAGAATACACAGCGCTCTTCACGCACACCAAATCTCACTGCAATCTGAGACTTCTGCTCTGCCCTGCTTTCGATGCCTCCACAGGCACTATCCAAGAGAGAGAGTGGAAGAATGGGAGAGCTTCTTACCCATTGCTTTCTTGCTCGAACCTTACTTCTTCTCCTTCACTTCAGCCTTCAAAATCAGACTCTCTCAGTGGCGCGGCTCTGGTACCATATCAAGAATCGTGCGGTGGGGGGACTTGCTCAAGATGTTGCGCCGAAACAAAGAATGCACAAGGAGAAGCTTGCTCAAGAGACAAGAAGAGAGATGGAGGCCAAAAAGTTTTCTTGCTGGTTTCTTTTTCTTCTTCCACACAATTTACAATGTACACAAAGTATAAATAAGATACAACATAAAGGAAAGTGACCTACTAAGTCAAACAATGCATAACTAACTACACTAGTCGACTGGCGCTATAACTATGCCAGCTGTAAATAGGTGTAACAACGTGAATATAATAAGTAATGAGTCACTGGCCATGTGAGAGTCATAATGACCACCGACGTACTAAGTGTAGATGTGTGGACCCATCTAACCAGGCGGTCCATCATTAATGTCCGCATGTGTTGAGCTTGCCATCTCAACAAAAACACCCAAGTGACCAGTAGGGACAATCATGCATCTCTTCCATGATCTTCTACATGAAGGGGGAAGTGTGTCGGATGAAAATCTTGCCATGGGCCCAAATAAGGCCATGCTTGAGCTAATATTGGGAGTTTTCAACCATGAACCCATGCTGTAATTTTTGGAAGATGTGGCTCAAGTGATCATCTAACAAATAAGTCTCTTGAAGCTCTTCAACCCAATCACTGTGCAATTCTGAAATAGAGGATACTTTGCACTCCCACATCCGGGATAGTGAATAAATCACAATATTATCCTTGCCTCGAGTGTGAGAAATGTCAAATTCATAGTTTTGTAATGTTGCCACCTATCGCCTTTGCTTAGAAGTCAAAGTGGACTAAGTCAAGAAGTATTGGAGAACTGAGTGGTCACTTTTTACTTGGAAGTGGCTACCATACAAATAGTGGTGCCATTTCTTGATGGCATGGAGGATGGTCAACATCTCCTGGTCATATACATTCATTTGCATCTCCTTCTCATCAAGCTTGCATCTCTCAAATGCAATCACATCACGCTCTTGCAACAATACTGCACCAATACCCTTGCCACTGGCATCACAATGAATGGTAGACAACTTAGAGAAGTCAGGGCAGACAAGGATGGGGTAGAAGTAAGCACGTCCTTTAAGTGCTTCAATAGTGGCATCCCAAAAGAATGACTCCTTTTTTAATTGATCAATTAAAGATGCTGCAATAATGGCATAGTGCTTAATGAAGCGTCTATAGAATGAAGAGAGACAGAGAAAGCCATACAATGAAGTGGTGGTGGAAGGAGTGGGCCAGTCCTTAACACATTGCACCTTCTTCGGGTCATCCTGTATGCCATTTTTGCTCACAATGTGTCCCAAGTACTCCACAAATGTCTATTCTCATCAAAGATTCGATGCTCTCTCAATATGTCAAACACCATTCTAACATGTGCAAAGTGCTCCTTTGGTGACTTGCTATAAATGAGGATGTCATCGAAGAAAACAAGCACAAACTTGAACAGAAAGGGTTGAAGGATTTTGTTCATGAAGCTTTGAAATGTGGCCAGGGCATTAGTCAAGCCAAAAGGCATCCCTAGAAAATGATAAAGCCCATGATCAGTCCTGAAGGCCGTTTTGATCTCATCTCCCTCCCTCATACAAATCTGATGGTAGTCAGAGCGTAAGTCAATCTTACTGAAAAAGCATGCCCCTTTCAACTCATTTAACAAGTTGTCAATCCGTGGTATGGGTAGCAGTTCTTCATCGTGATTTTTTTCAAGTCTTTGTAATCGATGCACATGCAAAAAGAGCCATCTTCCTTCTTGACTAACCGGACGACAGGGGATGCATAGGGGGAAGAACTTAATTCAATGAGACCCATCTCCAACAACTCCTTGACTTGCTTTGCAACCTCTTCATGATCATACTTGGAGAGTCTGTAAGGGGGACTTGTTTACTGGCTTGGAATAGGGCTCTAAATCAAGTGGGTGGTCCACTTGCCATTTAGGGGGAAGGGTTGTAGGCATCTAAAATAGATCACTATACTCCTTAAGAGTAAGGCATTCTGCAAGGCTAAATCATTAGATACTATAGAGGGCTGACCTGAATTGTCCTTATTTAGTTGCAAGACAAAGCTTTGTGAGCATTTCTTAAATTCCCGTTTGAGTTGCTTTGTTGTAATGAGTTGAAAATCAACATGATCTTGAATTCCCTCTAGGCGGATGAGCTGTCCATGCATCATAAACTCCATGTAGAGTTGAGAGAAGTCCATAGAAAATTTTCCCAATTTTTTCAGCCAATCAAAACCCAAGACAACATCAATGGGGCCCATATCTAGGGTAATTAGATCAACCAGTGCCTCATAAGTTTCAGCCATGCATAAGGGGACTGCGGGGTATACATGTGTGCTGATTTCTTCTTCTCCATTTGCTACTTGGACCTTCAAGGGGTGGTGTAATTCCATAGGGGTGCATTTCAATTGATAAATTTGGTGATTTATTGACAAGATTGTGAGTACTACCACTGTTCACACGGATGAAGACATGCTTTCCATGGATACTTCCTTGAATGCGTAGGGTGCTAGGGCTTCAGGAACCCATCCAAGCATCCATGGAGATAGAGCAAAGGGAAGTGGTAGGTGGGTGGGATATCAGATCAAGTATCTGTGATGGATCACCGCCCGAGTCAAAAGGAAACCCATCCTCCGGGTCATAGAACTGCTCATGATCAACATCCTCAGCAAGCTCAGCTTGGTCAGTGGGTAGTCATCCTCATCATTGTGCCAATCTTCCATGACATACATGCTATGAACCTTGACCTTGGTTTTCTTGTACGGGAACTTGGAGGCATGATTAGCAGTGTATTTATCCCCACATTTAAAGCATAGGCCTTTTTCCTTTCGTTCCTTCACAATATCTAGAGAAATGAAGTGTTGGCCATTGGATCCAAGGGAAGGTGATGCAGTGGATTGCTTATTTTCAGCATACTTATTCTCAGCATTAGAGCCAAATGATGCCCCAAAAGTGCCCTATTTTCTTTCAGCATAGAAGGTGGAGTAAGTGGGTATTCTGGGGTTGTTTGAGGCATAGAGGTGCCTCGAAAACCACCTCCATATGGGGCTGATCTTGAGGGGATGCGGGGCTATCCAGAACCTTACTGAAAATGGTCACATTCTTACGGTACTTCCTTGCATATCTCTCAACTAGTTCAATTGCATCAAACAGTGTGGTCCTTTTGGCCATGACATCCGGCTGATAGGCTCGGTTCCAACCCATAGATATACTTGTGAAATTTAGCATCATCGCTAATGCATGGTCAAGTTCATGAATTGATTTGTGTACTCACGTACAATGAGGTTATGTTGATCAAGAGTGCACCATCGTCTTGCCAACCGCTCTTTTTCCATAGCAGACACAAAGGCTTGGACCATGTGCATTTTAAAATCTTCCCAGTCAATGAATCTCTTGATTGATATAGCACCACCTTGTCTAGGAAAATCCTTCCAAGTGGAGAGGAGCAAAAAGTATTTTTTGATCATCATTGTGGGGGTAGATATTGAAGTAGGACTCCAACTTGGACATCCATTCCTCCAAGTCAGATGGTGAGGGAGATTGCCCATTGTACCTCATTAGGATGATCTTGTCATGAAGATTACGAGGGCCATGCTGCCCATGAAACCCTTGCTACCCATACATCCCATGGTGGCCATACATACCTTGCTGTTCATACATCCCATGTGGTGCATTTATCCCATGCTGTCCATTATAGCCAAGCTGCCCATGATTGCCATGCTGGCCATTGGTACCATATTTTCCATGAGAGGATTGATTCATATAGGAGGGTGCATGGGGGCTGCTAGGAAGAGTGCGGGAATTTCTACCAAGGGTGGGAGAGGGCCTCAGTGGGGTGTTGGCTACAAGGTTGATGGGGGAGTTCAATAAGAGCTCATCATGCACATGAGAGGGTTCACCAATCTCATAGGTAGAAGGGGGGATTTCCTCAACACCAAGTATGCCCTATGGACCACATGCAGTGGCTCCTGATGTAGTGGATGTCTAGATTCATGCCTAGAGTCATTGACCTTCTCATAGGATGAAACAATAGCTAATTGAGCAACAAGAGTAGTGAGCTGCTCCAAGGTTTGTTGAGTTCTTAATTTTGAGAGGGCCATGTGCTCGATTTCTTCATCAAACTTGGACATCATTTGGAAGTGGTTGGTGACCATGTCATTATGCCATTCCATGTGACGAATCTCATGCTACGAAGCTCATGCTAACATAGGGTGTGATTGAGCAGGGTGTATGGGTCTATGTTGGGCATTTCCTCTTGCATATCACCATGGTAATCTTATGCCGAGATTGGTTCATTGTTCATGGAGGTCCGGGAGTCTCTAATCTCCCTCTGGAGTTCCTCATGGGCCTTGCTTCTGCCTTTCTGGCCAGCCATCTAGATGTAGTCGATAGGACCTTCTGTCAGTAACTGGGGTGTAACTTTTTGTAGGAAACTTGGATTGGTGAGATTTTTGATTCAGGTTAGAGGGGACAAAGTCCTATTTGAGATGAGCTATTAATATTTGTGCCAAAAAATGATCAAAATTTTTCACAATGGAATTACTGTGCTTGTCTGCGGTTTGGACGCTGCCCACCACAGTGACCCTAGTGCACAAAAATGGGCATAACTTCCAAACCATATCTTCGATTGGGGAGATTTTTGTAGAAAGGTAAGGCCCTCTTCAAGGTGAGCTATAGGGTTTACTCCCAGATTCAATATATAATTTTATATATCCCGATTAGTGTGACTGGGTGTCTAACCCCTAGTTTTTATGTATCCCGCTTGTTATAACAATGTGTGTGTGTGTGTGTGTATAGAGGGAGAGAGAGAGAGAGAGAGAGAGAGAGAGAGAGAGAGAGAGAGAGAGAGAGAGAGAGAGAGAGAGAGAGAGAGAGAGAGAGAGAGAGAGAGAGAGAGAGAGAGAGAGAGAGAGAGAGAGAGAGAGAGAGAGAGAGAGAGAGAGAGAGAGAGAGAGAGAGAGAGAGAGAGAGAGAGAGAGAGAGAGAGAGAGAGAGAGAGAGAGAGATTAACATCTACAAAAGGCGAAGTTGGCCTATGAGAACAAAATGTTACATACAAAATGTCTGGGGAGTTTTCCAAGTCCTAGTAAGCTACTATCTAGTGTTATGGTGAACTAGGTGAGTAGGTACAAAATGGTATACAAACTCGATACAAACTAGATGCAGTTCAAGTGTGAAACTGCTCATGGGGCATGCTCATCTTAAGATGTCCCACATAGGCCTGTCTAGCGTGGAGAGGTTGAAGCAGCAGGGTATGGCTCCCCGGTGGCACTGTAGTATCCATTGTATCTGTAGGTGATGTCTCCTACGAGGGCATGGGCTTGCTAGGTGTGGGCAGTGAGCTCTGCCTCTCTTTATAGCTCTATCCGAGGTGACTCCTCGAGGTGGGGCCACTGGTCAGTTGGCTGGAGTCCTCGTTGTAGGAGGGGTGGCTGAGGGTCTGTAGAACTCTTGGAGGGTGCATTGTTGTGTGTTCACAACTGTTTGGTCCCTGACCCATAGAAGGTGGTCTCTATGTCGGTGCAACTCCAGGAGGAAGAGCGCGAGGCATTTCTGGTCGGGGGAAGTCTAGCGTTTGGGAGAGTGGCCCAAATCCCTCCTTGATGAGATAGTGGAAGCGGCCTCTTATCTCGTAGTACACTAGGCATCTACATATGTAATGTTCTTCTATGTGTGGATCCAAATGATAGAGTTGGCAGATCCTGTCCTCTGAGGGGAGAGAGTCCGCTCGGTATCTGCCTGTCTCGATCTGTACCTGGTGTGATGATATATGGAGTTGCTCCATGGCACTTTGGACCCATGGGATAGGTGTACATCCATGTATCTTGGGCATATAATGAAGCCATTAGGTGTGAGGCATAGGAGGTGCTCTCGGTATAGAAGGCCATCTTCTTCCCTAGATCCTCGGCCAGTAACACCCACGTTTTGGCTGTGTGTAGTTGAATAATATATGCCTTGATGATGCGGTTCAACTCCTCCCAGCTAATCTTTAGGTGGGGGTAGTCCAGAGTATATTGTAGGGGCGGGATGTGGTCCATGTGTAGCCCATGGAGCTACATGCCTGAGTATGGGCGTACCAACATTCAATGTCCCTTGTGATGCGAGTTGTCTGGATGATTCTAGTGCCAAGCAGGAGGGGGGAGAGAGAGAGAGAGAGAGAGAGAGAGAGAGAGAGAGAGAGAGAGAGAGAGAGAGAGAGAGGGAGAGAGAGGGAGAGAGAGAGAGAGAGAGAGAGAGAGAAGAGTATAATAGTTTATTATTGTCCATGGAAGGCCAAATTAATGATTCTCCTCCCCCATGGTAGGAAAGGGTAACTACGGTGAAAGAACAATCTATGTAGCGTGGTTCTCCCAAAAGTGTAACATGCGGGTGATGAGAGCCCCTAACTTTGATATAGGAGTAGTGGTCAGAAATTGGTGAAGAGGCATATATATATATATATATATATATATATATATATATATATATATATATATATATATATAGATGCATAGGTTAAAGGGAGAAGAGAATCACTCTTTTAGTGATGTATAAAAGTAGACGCAAGTACAAAATTTTATAGGCTCTAGACATATCTTTTGAACCATACAAATATCTATAAGATATCTTATCTAGATAATGTTTTATCTAGATATCCAAACTTTTAGAGGCTATTAATGAATAAGATGAATATTAAGCATAGAAGCCTATCACACATGAGGGCTACGAGATGTCCAAGAAACTCTCCTTAAAAAAAAAGGTGGGTGAGAACATGTGACAAAAAATTTGTAGCCTTTCACTTCATCTCTCTGATCTTGGAGCACAATTTCACCATCTCCACCTCCTATGCAATGATGATCCCTCCTTATAAGCAAAATGATTAAGGTAAGAGGCTACACTTGTCACCCTCTTGCCTTTAAGCTTATATGAGTTGAAATATACAAAATAAATAAAATATAAGAAATAGAAACAGTGTTAAAAATTTTGAAGACTACATGGAAAACCCAAATCAATAACAAAATGGAAAATATAAGGATTGTTTGCATTTAGAAGGTCCAATCTGAGTCTATCTCACCAAGAGAGACTTGAATAATAGTGGCATCTACATATTTAATGTGTAACTCTTCCACCAAGCTAGCATGATGTTGCTTATGTTCCTTATTTATCTTTTTGAAGCATTAGGCTTCTTTGTGCTCAATGTGGCCACTATAATTACACATAATATTCTTATTAGATTTTTGATTTGACAAAGCACAAAAAATTGTAATCAAGAATGCTATTTGTAGAGTTGTCCCTCTTTCATGATCCAATCCTTCTTGAGAAGTAAAGCCACTATATCTTTAGACATGTTGAAGCTAGGCATACGTCTTCAACGCTTGATTGGAATTGATCAACATTTTGTATAGGTTTTGTTAACATTGCCATCTTGTTTTTATCATTAAAGTGTGCTTTAAGGCTAGTGAGTTGATGGACTAAAGGGTTAAACTTGGTGAGATGGTCACTTAGTTCCTCATTGTCATTCATTTTGGATCAGAATTTTCAAGCTTTTAGAAGACATTGGAATTTGTTATTTTATTCTAAGAAAACCTTCTAGATTGCTTCAATTTTGTTGTCTAGACAAGCTAAGGTTGATATGATGGATGATAGAGCAAGTCATAGACAAGTTATATGAATTTCATGCTGATGCTTTTTCTTTCAAACTTTGAATTCAAGACCAAAAGTTAGCTTTAGGGAAAGCTAAAGTGCTATCACCTACTTCACCAACTAAATAGATTTCCATGACTATCTTAAGGAAAGGCATGCAAATGATGAGAGCACCATGCATGAAGGGAGCCCAAGTCACATTGTTTTGGGGGGGGGGGAGTGACATTTTGGGGAGGAGATATGACAAAGGGAAATGATATTTTAGGAGGGGCATATATCTCTCTAAAGATAGGTGCATATGATGGAGGGAAATGATATTTTAGAAGGAGATAGTAGGCTCCTTGTAGGGAGAAAGAGAGAGCATGTACATGCCACTTTAGAAGGAGCAAGGGAGGTGAGTTATAAGAAGAGAATGTATGAAAAGAGGGGTATTGTTTTTTTGGAAGATGATAAAGTGGAGGCCATAAGGAAAATATTGGGTTGAGGGCCACATTATGAGTATAGTTGATGAGGTTAGAAGAGGGGACACTTAGAGAGTGGGCACTAAGGAGTTTATGGGTGCTGCATTAACATGTTTACCCCCATGAAATTCCCTCATAGGGTTAAGAGTGTATATTCTTGGTTGAATAGCTTGTAAGAAGGACTCACCCTTATATATAGATTCCTCTATTTTATGGTCAAATAATTATCTCGATATTATTACCTTCTTAGTGAGCTATGAGTGACTTACATGCTCTTGTATCAACCTTATGCTATTATTATCTATTCCCACTCATATATCTTGAGGTAGTTCTATGGTCTTGTATAGTTTCTTAGTTTTTTTTTGGATAGAGCATCACAATACCATGTATTGTTTGATAGGTTATAAAAAGGATCCATAATTTAAGCATCCAATATATTCACTCCACATTTTAGCATGCATATTTTGGATGCTTGAAAATCTGATTGTTTACATAGGTAGGCCATTATTACCTCATTACATATGTGATGAAGATTAGCAAGTGCATTCCAAGCCTACTTGGGAGTTCTATATGAGCAAATGTGGGATATAGTTCCTCTATTTATGGCTAAGGCCAATTATGCATTAGCCTACACACCCTTTGCATCTCATTCAGATTGTGTTTAGTACATCTGGCATAGTTTTATAGGTGTAGCTTTGCTACTTCTAGGACATGCCTCATCCTTCATTAAACTTTCAAAGGTAGAAGCTATAGGCAACTCATGCCTTTCTTCAATAATTATAGTAACATTCCATGGATCTTAGCAACTAGCATATAACACATAATCTAGGACCATAGTGGATAGTTTGTCCCATCAAGCTTGTCCTCAACTAACAATATATTTTCCCCCTCGAGCTTGTCTGAAACTAACAATATTTATGTCCCATTATGATTGTTCTCAAATAATAATATATGGAATACATGACTACTCTTAAACGTTTTCATATCTCAAATATGCTACCAAATCGCTCAAGGTACACCTACACAGGATCCTCGAATACAAAAGTAGCATGTTTTCTTTTCAACATGACAATGACAACCATATCTAGTACAAAAACATTGTAGAATAAAATGTAGTACAAAGTATAGTAAGCATCCCATTAAAATTGTAGAAGCTAGAGACTCAAAAACAAAATTTGGTGTGAGTCTAACACTCCAACAATGGATGACCCAAAAACAAGAAATAAGATTTTGTGTAGTTTTAGAATTTTCTTCCTTATGTATAAAAAGTTGAATGATAAACATGATAAAGGTAGTCAAAGGACAATATACCACATCACTTCATCCATCCATGATAAATGTGAAGACCCCAAGAAAGGCATGCCAAGGCCACCTCTAATTCCTAAATCCCTCTTTCTTAATAAAGACTTTCTTGAAGTCCTCTAGCTAGAAATTCATTCAATTTTGTTATTATTCATTATTCCATGGGGCAATAGCTTATTAGAAGTGTAGGCATAATACCAAAGGCTCTACATAATAATAAACCACCATGGAAATATTTGTAATGGGTGCTCAAATCAAGATTTATGTAAAAGACATTAGCTCTTGGATGGCAAAGATTCAATAATTGTGTGAGCCTACACTAGGACTATTTTCAAAACATGAAGTACATAAAGCATAATGGGTACTTGTACTAGGTGAAAACTTGGGTCTTGTGCCTTGATACTTTCAATTTACAACTAAAGAGTATCATTTTGAACAATATATGTTTGGACACCTTACGTCAATAGCAAAGTAGGTTCATCTTCAAGATGGTTTTTTCATGAACAAACAAAAAGAAGATCAAGTCTTAAGATCTAGTCAAGGTAGAAAATGCAACTCAATACTTAAAAAATCAAGACCTTTTTAATGTTTATAATTTACAAAAATAATTAAGAGCTTGACATGCTTTCACAAGACAACCTTGTGACAATAGATTGTAGCATGTCTAGGTACAATTGTTATGTTTTGTAAGTCATTTTAAAGCTTGCTGCATGTCCATTTGTAAGCAATATGAATGTAGGACAAGAGACTTTTTGTCAGATAATCAGACTAATGGGCCAAAAAGTGCTGTTGAGATTCTGATAAGTGAAGTGAGTATTTCTCATAGTGCTAAATTCAAGCACATTAAAGGTGGATAAAAAAATGTGCCATTCATGTTATGGCTCATTGACATGACCAATCTTGTCACAAACCTTTCTCTTGTCCATATTGATCAATTGACATGAGTTGATTGATTTGGACAACTAAAACACATGTCACATTTGCAAATGCATGTGTGTCATTGGTTGTTTGGAGACATTTTTTATTTTGAATCTAAAGTCACAACATTGAGAAATAATGGAGCCATCTGCTAAAGTGACAACCATAAGGTGAAATATTACTTAGATCATATTTTTCCATATATGTTAGGTTATAATATCGGGTTTCTCAAACCAAGAAAAAGTTGAAGGAAAAAATTTGTATTTTCTAATGGGGAGTGGCTTTTAAAGATGTAAGTACAACAATCCTAATAGCCTTGTGGTCATGGCTTACAAGTCAAATAAGATGACTAAAAACCATAGATTTTAGCATCTCAATAACAAAATCTTCATATTGATCTTGCGTAACTACATATTCATTTGGAAGGACTTATAACTACATATTCTTTTGGAAGGACTTACAATCCTAATGTTAAAAAGGGCATAACAAGCTACTGAGAAAAAAGAGATGGTCTATAATAAAACACATTCATCTCAAATGACATAAGAATGTAATTTGAGAATAAACTCTACATGTCTCAATGTTGTGCAAAGGTGGTAGAATTTTCAATGAATGATCTATTAGGTGCTTAGCACCTAGATTCTTCAAGTAGTTCACAAAGGTGTTCTTTCAATGCTCTGCACCAAGGGGTTCAAAGCATTGGTGTAAACAATAGTTAGCATACTTTGCATCCTAAGGCAAGTTTATGTATATATATATATATATATATATATATATATATATATATATATATATATATATATATATATATATATATAGAGAGAGAGAGAGAGAGAGAGAGAGAGAGAGAGAGAGAGAGAGAGAGAGCTATTAGAAAATTATTTTTAATATAAAATAAATCTACAAAATAAATAAAATACAATAACAATATATCTCAACATAAATAATAGCAAAACATCTTTAGGTTATTGAGTATTACAGTAATAACAAAGGAGAGAACTAGATTTTTAATAGTTCTCTCTCTCTCTCTCTCTCTCATAACTTGCCTAAAGAGTGTTCCTCTATTATTCTACTTACGTAAATTATGTTTGAACGATTAAATATATTATATATTATTTATAATTTAAAAATAATATATAATTATAATAAATTATATGCACTATATTATAATACATAATACATGTTACATATATTTCACACACACACACACACACACACACACACACACACACACACACACACACACACACACACACACACACAGAGTATATATTTTTATATTTTATTCTATAATATACTTAAAATATATTTTACGTATTATATTATAATGTGTGTGTGTGTGTATGTATGTATGCATGTACACACATACATACCATATGTATGTATGTGTGTGTATATACATACAAGTATACATATATATCCATACATATGCATATATATGTGTACAGACTCTACACATCTTGGGAGTCTACCGATGTTTGTCATTCTGCTCCCTCCCTTCCCCCCCCCCCCCCCTCTCTCTCTCTCTCTCTCTCCACTGACACATGGTGAGACTCATTGTATGCAGAGTGCTCGCTCTTTCTCTCCTCTCCTACTTACATGTGCTTGGGAGGTGCACCTATAAGAAATCATCTACTTAATGTGCATTCAAAGGGTATTAATAAATGCCCTTTCTTTACATGCAATAATGCCATAAGATGACCCCTTTCACTTTACTAAGCTTATATATTTTTTTCAAATTGGAAATTTAAAACTCCTATTGTAATTATAATTGTGCAAAATTTAATAAATAAAATACTCTTTCTTTTGAACTCACATGATTTCTTACATGTTCTATATGGTGAATCCCTTGAGTACACATGGTGAAACTAAATGTATACCATGAGCACTCATTCTTGCTCTCTTCTCTTAATGGTTGAGCACTAGCTCACATACTCCACAAGCTCCCTTTGTCCACACCAAGAATCTACAAGCACATGTGATAATGGACCATGACCACACTCCCTCCTTTCGAGGACAAAACAAAGGAGTTAGCCTATCAGAAAATAGGTTTGGTCAATTACCAAATAAATAATAAAGAGAGTGCCCATAAATTAGGCCTAATAGTTATCTAATGGATAGCTAGAAAAGGCATCCAAGTAAATACACTTGTCTTGGATACCTTAGGTGGGTATAAAACTATCACCATTAAACCTTGTATTGTTTCCCAAGCAAATCCAAGTAGTGTATACCGCACCACAACCTAATATTCAATTAGACCTATCCAAGAGCATGCTGGATTATGAGTGGGTCTTGAATCTTGAAACCTTTCTATATGCATGCCTACTTAGAAGCAACTTGGGTCATGGGTGGGTCTTGAACCTTGAACCCTTTTTATATGCATATCTAGCGAAAAGCACCTAGGTACCTAGGCCAAACTTGCATTATCATAAATTTGGTCCACCAATGCTTGATTAGTACATATGTTGGATATACGAAGATATCATTCATAGTTGCATTTAGGGAACATGGGTGATACTCACCAAATTTTTAGGTATGTGCAAAAATAAGGTAGCCATAATTGGCAGACTTAAGTGTGTTTGTGAGTATGTATCTAGATACTTAGAGTAGGGTAGCTATGGAGTGGGTATCTATATGTAGACATTGGACATTGTTTCTTCTTGCTTATGTCTCAAGGAGTCATATAAATATATAATGTTCCTAGTATTCTACACGAAGATAAGCTTTTGGGGTTAGCTAGCAAAGGCATCCAAGTAGATACCCTTGTTAGATACCTCAGCTAGGTAAACTATCACCATTAAACCTTGGATTTTTCCCCAACAAGATCCAAATAGTGGGGATACCACAAGAAGTCAATATCCATATGATGGCTTGTTAGGATGATGTCCCCCCTGGAATTGTAGTGTGTCCTATGCCTAGTGCTTAATAGACTATTCTGTTAGTATAGATGTTGGATACCTAGCCAAAAGCAACTTGGGTTACCCTCATGGGATACATCATATTGCAAAAAGAAATGTATAATATAATACATCACTAGGTTGCTTCTGGATATAAGCTACCCTATCTAGATGCATATCTATTCATGAGCTAAGTAGAAATATCCATATGATGGATTATTAGGATGATGTTCCCCCTTGGAATTGTAGTGTGTCCTATGCCTAGTGCTTAATAGACTATTTTGTTAGTATAGATGTTGGATACCTAGCCAAAAGAAGCTTGGGGTACCCTCATGGGATACATCATATTGCAAAAAGCAATGTATACTATAATACATCAGTAGGTTGCTTTTGGATATAAGCTACCCTATCTAGATGCATACCTATTCATAAGATAAGTAGAAATATCTCATGTACCTAGTATTCCACATGAAGATAAGCTTGCTGGGTACATAATTATTTACCTGGTAACCTGTGCAAGGGTAGCCTATGTGCACTAGATATCTATCTGTAGAGGGCACCTATTGGATAGCTAGTAAAGGCATCCAAATAGATGCCCTTGTTGAATATCTTAGGTGGGTATACACCTATCACTATATATCTTGCATCTAATAAGGGTATCTAATATGATGTACCCTCATGGAGTACATCATATTGCAAAGCATGCATACATATTTATGCATGAGGTAACTACCCTTATGGGGTACATCATATTAAAGAACACTATATACTAGATCACTGAGCATGTGGGTAAAAAATCCTTCATATACAATCATGGGTGGGTCTTGAACACTTTTCATATGGATACCTATCCAAAAGCACCTTGGATTATGGGTGGGTCTTGAACCTTGAAACCTTTCTATATGCATACCTATCTAGAAGCACCTTGGGTCATGGGTGGGTCTTGAGCGTTGAACCCTTTTTATACGGATACCTAGCCAAAACCACCTAGGTACTTAGGACAAACTCGAATCATCACTTACAATAGCATTTGCCACATGTGCTTTTCATTAGTGTAATATGTAGGGCTGAAGCTCATTTGATCAATGCAATTCATGCCTATTGCTTCTTGGGTGCTCATCACCTACTTGGATTGATATACTGATGCTTATGGTTCATGTTACATGCTTTGTCATGATTTTAGATTGCTTTTGAGCTAAGATTGGAGCTTTGAATATTGACATTGCTTGTCATTCACTGTTATGTACGGTTTTTTGATGCTCCGGTAAGAGCTTTGCAAGTTACTTGGGTCAAATGCTCCTGATTATATGCTACTTGGATCTTGGACGTATGGATGCCTACCACATGATGTTTTGAGCTTTGTTTGCTCATCTAGCATTCAAATTTTGTTCCAACGGGAGCCACCACTCGACACTTGGATATTACATTGAACATTTGGTTATGAAATTGAGCTTGAGGATCTTATAGTGAGACCATAGGACTTGGTGACATGTACATGCTCTCATCATGATTTATGTACACAATTGATGCTTAGTGGATTGATTTAACATTACTTTTGGGATAGCAACTATCTTTGATAGGATGTTATCAGTGATATATGCATATTGATTGGTTATTTATTAAGCTTCTGTTACATTGCTCAGTCCCTCTTATGCCTTTGGTTAGTCTCTTCAGTTACCCATGAGACCCACTCTATGCATGATGGTTATGCCTATGGGATGTATCTTAGTTTGACACACAAATTCTTTGACAATTCTTGGTGCTATTCGAATATTCTCACATTGCTAGTAGTTGGAGCCATTCCCTAGTAGTTGTAGTTTATCTTATATCAGTGATTGACCCCCTTTGGCATTGATTTCTTACTATTGTATTTCGTTCTCAGCATGCTGTAATTGCAATTTACTACATTGTTTATGTGAGTAGTCATCTCCATTCGACAATCATTTATACATACTTTGTGGACACTTCTTGGTTCAGCAGTTCCTCTTATCTTCAGCTTGATCTAGTAGTGGTTTTGGGGCTGATTTATAGGTTATTATAGCAAACCATTTTTCCCCTCTATGCATTTACTTGACCTTATATGGATCTGGGTTCCAATGATAGTGCTATCTTTAATATTGACAAGTTGGATGGCACCAACTAAAACTATTGAAAGGCCCAAATTTGGCAAGCTCTAATGCAAAAAATGTAGGTTAAGCCTTTGAAACATGAGGGTATTACGCATGAACGTATTGATGCACAGTATTGTGATCATTGTTTATATGGCATATAGACATGCAATACACATAAAAAGTCTAGTATGACATACATGGGTGAGCCATTGTCTCTCATTCATTTGGATGTATGTGGTTCCATACCCTGCAAGTCATTAGGAGGCATGAAGTATTTCATTACCTTCATTGATGACTATATCCATAAGGTTTGGTATATCCTATTAAGTAGAAATCAGATTTCTTGGCTATATTCTAGCATTGGCTTGCTTTAGTTGAGAACTAGTCTAAGTACATGCTAAAATGCCTAAGGTCAAATAATGGGGATAAGTATGTCTCTAAATCCTTTGAGCAATCTTGTGACAAAAAAGGGTATTAAGCATCAATTGACTGCCTCATACACCCCACTCCAAAATGGTATGGCATTGAGCACATGATTAGGACAATTCAAGAGAAAGTTCATAGTATGCTTTGCAAGAAATGCTTATCACAACATTTTTGGGTAGAGGTAGTTACTACTGTTGTATACTTGATCAATCGGTCCCCATGTATTGCTCTTGACTATCAAGTTGTAGAGAAAGTATAGTTTAGAAGACCTTCCTCATATGCTCATTTGTGTATCTATGGTTGTGAGGACTTTTGCCATGCACCCAAGGACAAATGCAAAAAGCGGGAACCTAAGTCTAAGAATCGCATCATGTTTGGTTGTGGAGATGCAGGTGAGATGGGCTACCTGCTATGGGATCCACATGCTCGGAAGGTGTTGAGAGGGCAAGCTCAACATGTGTAGACATTGTTGATGGACCACCTAGCTAGATGGGTCAGCATGTCTACAATTAGCACGTTGGAGGTCATTATGATACTCACATGGCCACTGACTTATCACTTATTATATTTAGTTTGTTACACCTACCTACAACTGGCAAAGATATAACACTAGTTGATTAGTGTAGTTTGTTATGCACTGTTTGACTTAATAGGCCATTTTCCTTTATGTTGTATCTTATCTATACTTTGTGTACATTTTATAGTGTGTGGAAGAAGAAGAAGAAATTAGAAAGAAAACGTTTTGGCCTCTATCTCTCTTCTTATGTTCTTGAGTGAGCATCCTCTTGTGCATAGTGTGTATTTGATGCAGTAGCTTAAGCAAGTCTCCCCACCATGCGATTCTTGACATAGTATTAGAGCCGCAACACTGAGAGAGGCTAGTTTTGAAGACTGAAGTGAAGAAAAAGAAGCAATATTTGAGCAAGCAAGAAACACGTAAGAAGCTCTCTCATTCTTCCATTCTTTCTCTTGGATAGTGCCTGCGGAGGCATCAGAAGCAGGGTAGAGTGAAAATCTCAGATTGCTGTGAGATTTGGTGTGCAAGTAGAGCAATGTATATACTACACAACGAACCTTTAGGGTTATCACGTAGTTTTTTTGGGCATCTGAGGACGTTTTAGGCCCTGCTTTAGAGCTGCAAGGTTACGGACAACAGTTTCAGGATACACTATGATTTCGGTTGTATTGACCAAAAGTTGGTGTACAGATTACAGATTTTGAATCTGTAATTTTTGAGGCATTTGCCAAGAAGAAAACATAAGTTTTATCTATAAACATGTTGCAGATTACATATACTAAGCAATCAATGAAAAACGTTGCTTGGTATATTACTGTGCACTTGTTGTGAAAGACTGCAGAAGACTAGCCTGTTGTGTTGTATCCTTTTTTGTGATAATGACAGAGAACGATGGAAATTTCATTATTGAGAAGCTCGACAGGAACAACTACCCTTCATGGAAGTTCTGTGTGATGAACTTCCTTATTGGAAAGGGCCTTTATGAGTTTGTTTCAGGTGAATAAAAAGAGCCAGAGCTGGGTATCCCTTCCGACTGCAAATGAATTAAAAGCATGGAAATAATGGAATGCAAAAGACAAAAAGATGACGTACTGGCTATCTGCAGTCATTGATAATATGATGTTGGGACATATCAAGAATGCAGAAACTTCACATGCAGCTTGGACAATTTTTGAGAACATGTTTTACTGACAAAGGCATGGAAGATTCAACTCAAGCAACAGTTGAATACCTTTAAGAAAGGAAAAATGCCTATCAATGAGTATGTTTTGAAGGTGAGAAGCATTGTAGATACTTTAGCAACCGACTGATGCAATGCTTGATGATGATGATTTGGTTTCATACACTTTGAGTGGCCTTAATAATGAGAAGGTATAGAAATCATTTGTTACTTCAATATATGAGCTGGTTTCTCTCATGATTACTGAAGAGATCAATATGCAAGGTGATTTGTTTGAAAGAAATGGTGAATAGGTCCAAGCATTTTACTCAAGTTCAGGAAGGGGACGTGGTAGATCCTCTTCGAGAGGCCGTGGTATGGGACGTGTTGGCGATAACCAGCAAAATAGATTCAATAATCAATTTGGTGAAATGCAGGTTTCAAGAGGCCGAGGAAACTTTAGAGGCAGGGAGAGATCTAGAGGAAGAGGTGGATGGCAGAACAGAGGTTCTGAAAATTTTGCTATTGTTTGCCATTATTTTGGCAAAACAGGTCATATTGCAGCCCATTGTTATGCAAAGAAGGATGGTATTCATAGTGGCAAACTGCAACAAGGAAACTATGCATTGTCTTCATGACAAAATGAAGATAAAAATGAGAGTGTGTTTGTTATGCAGCACATGATGAATGCAGTTATAGGAAAGGGGACACATGATGATGTATGGTATGTGGATTCATGTGCATATAATCATATGACCAATCATGTTGAATAGTTTGGAGAGATGCAGGACTTACAAAATCTAGGTTATGTGCAGATGGGTGATGATTCATGCCACCCAATTTTACATATTGGAAAGGTTCCCTTTTCCTTGCATGATGGCCGGACAAAGAGTCTGACAAATTCATTACATGTACCTTCAATCATGAAGAATCTAATGTCTGTTAGCCAAATGGTAGAGCAAGGGTTGCAGGTCTGATTCAATGCAAAAGTTGTTTTGTAGAAGACTTTAATAATAAGTGCAGGTTGGTCGCAAAAGGAAGTAAAGTTGGCCGCATGTTCAATTTAGATGCTAGAATTTCTGTAATGGATGCTGCTATGTATGCTAAAGGAAAAGGAGTGGTTGCAAACATTAAAATATGGCATAAATCTATTGGACATACAAATGTGCAAAGGTTGAAATTAATGAAATCCAGAGGATTGGTTACAGGGTTGCCTTCCTTTAGAGTTGCAAAATTTCATAAAGTCTATGAAGCATGCCAGTTTGGTAAGCATGCAAGACAACCCTTCTTGCATGATAGAGAAGTGAGAAGAAAAATACTTGATGTAGTGCATACAGATGTTTGGGGGCCTACACAAAATGTATCTCTTGGTGGTAGCAAATACTTTGTCACATTTATTGATGAGATTGTTCAAGGAAGCTATGGGTATATTTCATGAAGGAAAAGAGTCATGTATTTGAGCACTTCAAAATTTTCAAGGCAGATGTTGAAATAGAAATAGGCTTGAAAGTGAAGTGCTTGAGATCAGATGGAGGGGGAGAGTACCTCTCTAATGAGTTTAGTGGCTTCTTGAGGACTCATGGGATAAAGAGGCAATTTACTTGCAGGTATACCCCACAACAAAATGGGGTTGCAAAAAGAAAAAACATGCATATTACAGAAGTTACACCGGCATTAATGGCTGAAAAGAATATGCTAATATATTTTTGGTCTGAAGCTGTTCATACTATTGCCCATATTATGAACAGAACCCCCAGAGCTACATTTCATGGGATGACTCACGAAGAATGCTTTATTGGCAAGAAGCCTGATGTATCACACTTGAAGGTATTTGGTTGCATTGCATATTTTCATGTGTCAGATGAGCTACTGAAGAAGCTTGATCCAAAGGTTGAAAAATGCAAGTTCATTGGATACTCTTTAGAGTAGAAAGGGTATTGTTGTTATAACCTTGTCACACGTGAGTTCAAAGTGAGCAGGGATGTTATTTTTGATGAGATGAGCAGTTGATATGCACCTGATTGTGATGTATTAGATGATGATAATGATTATGATGGCTATGTGCAAAAAGAAAAGCAAGAATTACGGATTCTTAGTGGACCAGAAACATCATCTGGTACTACACCTATAGTGAGCCCTTGGTCTGGGAGACTAAGGAGTAGCCCCACATCTTCAAGTGGATCTACAAGTGTTGCATGCAAAGAAAAACAAAAGAAGAAAGTACTGGATGGTAATGATACATCTACTAGTCATTTGGGATTTGATGAAGATTCTAGTGGTGCAGAGAGTTTGGATGATGAGCTTGGTATTCCTTTAGTCAGGACACCAGGCGTGTAGAGAGCTCATAGTAATGTAAAGGCTCCATTGAGTGATCTAGTGGTACTCACATCTAGCAAGGTCAGATACCTGTTAAAAGATTTGGTTTTGAATGTTATACAGCTCACCATTATGTTTATATGGTGAAACTAGTTGAGGTGTTGAGCCCACTTGTTTTGAGCATGCTGTTGGTCATGCTCATTGGAATGCAACGATGGATGAGGAGATGGATGCATTAGAAGCCAATAAGACTTGGGATTTGGTACCCTTGCCTAAGGGTATGAAAGCTATTGGATGTAAGTGGGTTTACAAAGTCAAGCATAATGCATATGGTTCCATTAGTAGGTATAAGGCTAGGCTGATTGCAAAAGGCTATGCTCAAACATATGGCATAGTTTATGAAGAGACATTCAGTCCAGTTTCTAGGATGGCAACTACTAGATGCGTGATTGCCTTGGCAGTAGCCAAAGGTTAGAATTTGCAACACATGGATGTTAAGAATTCCTTCTTGCATGGTGAAATGCAGGAAGAAGTGTATATGGAGCAGCCAGTAGGTTATGAGGATTTAGAGTATCCCACATATGTGTGCAGGTTAAAGAAGGTACTCTATGGGCTAAAGCAAGCACCTAGAGCATGGTCCGACAATATTGGAGAGTATCTTGTCAATATTGGATTTTGTATTTGCGATGTTGATCACTCACTTGATGGGAGAAAGAGAGATGCAGGTTTGCTCATCATAGTCATTTACGTGGATGACTTGATTATTACAGGTGACAGTGACAATGGGATTGCTGAAGTTAAGGACTTCTTGAAGAAGAAGTTTGAGATGAAGGATTTGGGTGAGTTAATATACTTTCTTGGTATTGAGGTGCTTAGATGTGATGATGGTATATGGCTATCCCAAAGGTAGTATGACTTGGATATGTTATCCAAGTATGGTATGATAGCGTGTAAGCCTCTTTCAGTACCATTGGAGCAAAATGTGAAGTTGAGTGCTGACATTGGGGATGAGATAGAAGACCCTAATATGTTCAGCAAGATAGTAGGGAGTTTGATTTACATGACTATCACAAGGCCAGACTTGAGCTATGCTATTGGCCTTGTCAGTCAGTTTATGCAGATGCTTAGAAAGTCTCATTTGGATGTAGTTATACATATATTGAGATATGTGAAGTCCACTTTACATTATGGACTTTTCTATGAGGTAAGTGAGGATGTACAAGTCTTTGGATACATAGATGGAGATTGGGCTGGTAGCATGTCAGATAGAATATCTACTAGTGGATTCATGTTTTCCCTTGGTAGTGCAATAGTTACATGGAGCAACAAAAAACAACCTACAGTTGCTTTATCGAGTATGGAGGCTGAGTATAGAGGTGTTGTTATGGCAGCATGTGAGGTGGTATGACTACAAAAGTTATTAGGTGATTTGTATGTGCAAGGAGATGGTCCAATTGTCATTCATTGTGATAACATGAGTAGCATACATCTAGCTAGGAATCCAATGTTCCATTCTAGGACAAAACACATTGAGGTGTAGTACCACTTTGTGAGAGAGAAGGTACTTGTAGGAGAGATTGACTTGGTATATGTCAATGCACATGATCAGATAGCTGACATTTTCACAAAGGCATTGGATGCAGAGAAGCTTCGAAAGTTTCGAAGCTTACTTGGAGTTGCAGAGATAGAGTTGAGCTTGAGGGGGAGTTGAGATGGCATGCTCAACGCGTGCGGACATTGATGATGGACCGCCTGGCTAGATGGGTTTGCACGTCTACACTAAGCACATTGGTGGTCATTATGATACTCACATGGCCACTGACTTATACTTATTATATTTAGTTTGTTACACCTACCTATAGCTGGCAAAGATATAGCGCCAGTCGATTAGTGTAATCTGTTATGCATAATTTGACTTAGTGGGCCATTTTTCTTTATGTTGTATCTTATCTATACTTTGTGTACATTGTATAGTGTGTGAAAGAAGAAGAAGAAATCAACAAGAAAACGTTTTGGCCTCCATCTCTCTTCTTGTGTTCTTGAGTGAGCTTCCTCTTGTGCATACAATGTGTGTTTGGCACAGTAGCTCAAGCAAGTCTTCCCACCACATGACTCTTGACAAAAAGTTATCCATAGCCATGATGTTGTTTTCCATGAGGAGAAAATGCATAAGTAGCTTGAGCATGTGATTGAGGTATGCAGGGTGATCTTTCAAGAGGAGCCTCTTACTACTCTATAGCTAGCTAGATAGCCTAATGTAGCAATTGATGCTCTAGCGGCCTAGGTCCCTAATGCTCCACATGATATCTAGGCTCCCTTAGCCTATCTTGAGGTAGTCTACTAGAGATAGATGATAACTTGTGCAGTTTGAGCTCATGGATTATGTTATGGTGACCAATGCTGGTGAGTCTCTCACGTATGATTAGGCCATACATAGAGGTGATAGTTACTCTTGGGAGAGGACCATGCAGTCACAGTATGACTCATAGTAAAAAAATCATATATGGGATTTGGTTCCTTTGCCTAATGGAAAGTATGCTTTGCCATGCAAGTGGGTGTACAAGTTGAAAAGTACACCTGGATGCCCTAAGTCATCATACAATGCCAGTTTGGTTGCTAAGGGTTTCAAGCAAGAGCATGGTGTGGACTTTGATGATGTCTTTTATCCAATTGTGAAGATGACTATCCTACATTTGTTACTAGCTTTGGTTGCTTAGCTTGAATTGGATATTTATTAGATGGATGTCAAGACAACTTTTATTCATGGGGACTTGCAAGATAAGATTTACATGGAGCAGCCTAAGGGCTTTGCAAAACTTGGTAGGGACCACCTAGTGTGTAGATTAAGAAAGAGTTTTTATGGCCTTAAGCAAGCACCTAGGGAACGGCACCATAAGTTTGATGCCTTTATCCATTCACAAGGATGTTTTCGTAGTGATATGGATTCATGTTTATACAAAAGAAGGCTCGTGAAGGTAGCCTTATGATTTTGATACTATATGCAGATGATATATTGGTTGCTGGGACTACTCATGATGAGCTACCTTGAAAGGTTAGCTCAAGAAGAGCTTTGAGATGAAGGACAAGGGACAAGACTCACATATTCTTGTGATGTGCATTACATACGATTTCTCTAAGGGGCTCCTTTACTTGTCATAGGAGTACATTCACAAGGTCCTTGAATATTTTCATATGTAGGATGTCAAGGCTATTGAGTATCCTTTATCTTCTTATATAAAAGTTAGTCAGGATGATTGAGCAAAAGGCTAAGATGGCCAAGATCCCTTATACATACGTAGTAGTGGGAAGTTTGATGTATGCCATGATAGCCACTCATCCTCACATAGCATTTGTGGTGGGAGTTGTGGCACACTATATAGATACATCTAGATAATGGCATTGGGATGCCGTCAAGGGTAAAGGGCACAATATTTATGTGCATCTATTATTGTGGCCAGGATATAGAAGTCATGGGGTACACTGACTTTGATTATGCAGGACATGCAAATAATAGGAAGTCCACCTCTGGCTATGTCTTCACCTTTTGCTGGAGTACTATTTCTTGGATGTCTAGGGTACAAAAATGCATGTTCCTCTCTACTACAGAGGTAGAGTATGTTGCAACCAACTGAGTCTTATATGAAAGCTCTCTGGCTAGGCCATTTGCTCAGACTTTGGCATTATTGATGTGTTTTCTACATCACATTCAAATTCTATTAGTGCTATTTAGTCGGCCAAGAATCTAGTCTTCCATGAAAAGATGAAGCACATTGAGATGCTTGACTACTTTACTCAAGAGGTCATTGAGGACAAGTCCATTGAGCTTGTCAAGATCTTAACTAACTAAAATTTTGCACATTTGCTCACTAAAAGTCTCGTAGTAGAGCGCTTTGCCTTCCTTAGGAAGTTGATGGTTGTTGGATGAGATGATGTCTATTCCTCATCTTGTTGTACTATATGTGCATATTGTAATATTTTCTTCTTTTTATTTTTCACTCGTCATTGAGGCACATTTGCCTTTTAGTACCTACATCCTGTATTAGTTACCCACACACATGTGTACTAGAGATGGTGGGCACCCATCACTGTCACTTTATTCTTTATTCTTTTAGTGACATTTGAATAAAGGGAAGGTTAGTCACACATTGTGACTATTGGATTTTCCACATCTTGTGCATGTCTCTTTTTTTAAAAGGGACTCAATGCTAGGCGTGGGGGTGACTAAAGTACCCTCCCTAGATATATGTGTACAAAGGTACCCAAGGATACCTTTGCATAGGAATGCATGTGAAGAGATCAAGACCCACCCATGATTGGATGTTAAGGTGAATGATCACAAAGAAGTACTTAGCTAATGGACAGATATCCATGTATATAGCTTGCATCTAATAAGGGTATCTAAGTATCTTGGATCGATGCTAGTTAGCTTGTTAAATCTAGCTTCTAGCATGGATATGAGGCTAGGTACCTACAACAAAGTGACATAAGTATTAGTTACCACTGTTAATAAGGGAATCCGAGTAGATATCCTTGTTAGATATCTTAGGTGAGTGTAAAACTATGACCATTAAATCTTCAATTATTTCCTAAGCAGATCTAAGTAGTGTGGATACTAGCAAAACCAAATATCCATGTGATGGCTTATTTGGATGATATCCCCCTTAGAATTGTAATACATTCTATGCCTAATACCTAAGCTATTATTGTGTAAGTATAGATGTTTGATATCTAGCCAAAGTTGTAACGTGTCTGCTCGTCCGCTTGTGGGACACGTCTTAGCATCCCATCGGGAGGATGGTCTAGAAAGCTCCGCCTGGTACTCGTAAGGAATGACACAGGGTTTGCGATCTAGGTCTTCTCGAGTCTGCCCCGAGTGGAAGTGTCCGGCCGTTCCCACTTAGCATCAACCTGAGGTCAGGGTTCCTTTCCTACCAGCAAGGTCTTTAGGAAGAAGCTAGCGTCGAGCTCCAGAGGAACCACTTTGCGTAGAAACAACGGAGTCAAAGCGGATCCATGCTGCACTTTGTTCATGGAGAATGGGAAACGAGAGGGATGCGAAACTCAACCTCCCTGCCATAAGGCATAGTCCCATTCCTTTCCCCTAAAATAGCATAAATCGGGATTCTAACCCTACTGATACTAGGTCTTCATAGTCTTCTTATCTCGTCATTTGAGAAAATTTCCCAGCTAACCAGGACCACCCTTCCGTAGGACGGACCTAAGTCATGTCCACCGCACTTTCCTCAGTTTGCTTTAGTTATCTAATTACCTACCACATTACGTTTGACATGCAAAATCAGCTTCCTTAATTAGTCAAATTAATCGCGAGTTCCTTCACATAACTTAGGCACTAATACAAAAACAATGTCAAGCAAGTTCATTTTTCTCAAATATCTGTTCTTTATTTATCATAATCTTGGAGTACATCCAATATCATGCCCGAAGGCTATCCCAGCAATCTACATGATTGCTGCTCCAAGTTTTGCCCGTAGACTAGTACACGGGCCTTGAGATCCCATATCGAGTCATGTCGGCCTCTTGTGCGGGATCCGGAGGCAAGGGATTTACATCCAGAGCCTCCCCTGGCACCCAAATGTCCTCCCGCTCCAAGCAGCACCCATGAAGAGACCTCTCGTAGCGGGTTAGGTCCATATGCCCGGTGCGGTTAACAACCTCCTTGGATAGGGCCAGGCAAACAGTCGGAGGTAACTGTTCTTGCCTCTCCCTCCAGGCTTTTAACCTGAAGCATTAAATATTTTTCCTTGGATTAATTCCTTGAGCAAAGGAGATCAAATAATGTACCTAAGTGTACAAGCACAAACATTTCAGAGGTTGTTTGTATGACCAACTGCTAAGGTGCGACTCCTTTTTTCCGGATGCTCCCAACATCTGATCCTGGGTCTTTTTCCCAGATGCCCCCAGCATCCGATCCTGAATCGTTCGCAACTTGGCAAGATCCCAATAATCTCAAACAAGATTATGCAAGCAAATGTTCTTGGTAAGTTAACTTATTTTGACTTGCCCTTTCCCTTGGGTTTTACCTTATGGTATCTTAACCTAACCCAAGCATTAACTGGTCAATCAAGGCAACATACATGCCTTATTCGCAACCCAACTAAGGGTCTTTTATCCTCCCAATTCTAGCCAAGTTCAGTTAATACACTTGGCAACACAAGATTCCTTATCTAGGCCTTCAGGATACAATCTAGATGCATGCGTCGCTTCCATCTCTCTTAGTGTGGTACTATGCAGAGTTTTCCAATCAACCTTACCCATCATGCACATGGTGTGTTTAGTATATTTGTACATCCTAAACGACCATTAACACTATTTATACATGGCAACGAATGCTTGTTCTTAATGCACCGGATCATATGTGACTTGCGCATATGAAAGTCTAGGTTTCTTCCCAATGGTGCAAATGCATCCTATGAATGGAAACTAACATTTCATGTGTTTCTTTTAATCATGATTGCGAAACATGAATTCTAAATGACTATTCATGCACTGAACTGGTTTAAAAGCTATTATTTTATGTGAAATAATGCAAAAAATCTTATCATTTTATGTGTGTAAAAGCTATCATTTCATGCATATAAACTTATGCGAACTCCATACTCTACCATTTCACGCATATAAACTTATGCAAACTCCATACTCTACCATTTCATGCATGCAACCTAGCACTTAGAGTAAACAAAAATCCTACGACTCATTCTTGTTCCATGCACGTAGCTAACCCCTTCATCTCTTCCACAAGAAATAAAACATAATTAATTATAACGCTTAAAGAACCTGGGTTTGATTCGTGATCGTAGGGATGTTTATTGCGTTGGTCGCTCCGCTCGCCTCTCCCACATTACCGGTACCAATGGTAGCTTTGGCACCTACGCTTCCCACGATTTTCTTATTGGGAGCAATTTCTACTAGGGGTTTGGATAGTCCAGGCCTTAGTGGCCTTCAAGATGACCGGTTTGGGAGGGAAAGATCGCGGGAAGGGGATCCTTTGCCGATGAGGGGGTGGCTTGAGTGTGGCTCCTTGAACCGTCTTCACTCTCCAACTCTCTTCCTCTCTCTTTCTCCTTCTCTCTCTCTCCCTCTCTTCTTGCTCTTCTCTTCTCCTTCTTTCTCTCTCTCCTTCCTCTTCTTCTTCTTTTTCTACTTCTCTCTTCTCTCCTTCTACCTCTTCTACTTCTTCTTCACTTCTTCTTCTCCTTCTCTCTCTCTCCTCTTTCTCTCCTTCTCTTCTTCTCTTCTCTCTCTCCTTCTCTTCTTCTCTCCCTCTCTTCTTCCTTTCCTTCTTCTTTTCCTCCTCTTCTCCTTTCCTCTCTCTCCTTCTCTTGTTCTCTCCCTCTCCTCTCCTTCTTCTTTTCCTCCTCTTCTCCTTCCTTCTCTCTCCTTCTCTTCTTCTCTCCCTCTCCTCTCCTTCTTTTCCTCCTCTTCTCCTTCCTTCTCTCTCCTTATCTTCTTCTCTCCCTCTCCTCTCCTTGTTCTTTTTCCTCTTCTTTTCCTTCTTCTTTTCCTCCTCTTCTCCTTCTCTCTCCTCTTCTTCTCTCCCTCTCCTCTCCTTCTTCTTTTCCTCCTCTTCTCCTTCCCCCTCTCTCTCTCTCCTTCCCTTTTTCTCTCCCTCTTTTCTTCGTCTCCTTCTTCTTTCCCTCTTCTCCTTCTCTCTTCTCTCCTTCTACCTCTTCTTCTTCCATTTCTTCTTCTTCTCTCTTCTCTCCTTCTACCTCTCCTCCTTCTTCTTCTTCTTCCCCCTCTCTCTCCCTTCACTTCTTCTCTCCCTCTCTCTCTCTCTCTCTCTCTCTCTCCCTTCACTTCTTCTCTCCCTCTCCTCTTTCTGCTCATGAGGGGGGGGGGGGGGGGTGCAGCCCACTGGCAGTTGAGGAGGGAGGTGGCTTCAGTCCAAAGCCCCAAGGGGGAAGGCCGCTGTTACTATCGAACAGAGGGGGGGTGGCTTTAGCCGAAAGGCCCAGGGGGCGCTATTGTAGTTGCAGGGGGGAGGTGATGAGCATGAAGGGGGGGCGCACCGCTGTTTGTCGTCATTCAGGGGGTGCCGTCTATAGCCAAGGGAGGAGGAGGAGCCTCCCCTTTTATAGGAGGGGGAGGAGGTGGGTGGCATGGCCACCCCTCCCACCTACGGGGCTGCATGCCCCCCATTACCACCACATCACTCCTCTCTCTCTCTCTCCTCGACGTGCTGTCGGTGGGGAGAGAGAGGGGGAGTTAAAAAAATTTGAGCTAATAATTTTTTTTTTGGAAATTAAGGGGGGAGGGAGTAAAATTCCCATGAGCTTCCCCCCCCCAAGGAACTCCCTTGTAATCTTTGAATCTCATTGGTTTGCTTTGATACCAACTGTAACGTGTCTGCTCGTCTGCTTGTGGGACACATCTTAGCAGCCCATCGAGAGGAGGGTCTAGAAAGCTTCACCTGGCACTCACAAGGAATGACATAGGGTTTGCGATCTAGGTCTTCCCAAGTCTGATCTCAGGTCGATCCTAAGTGGGAACGGCCGGACACTTCCGCTCAGGGTAGACTTGGGAAGACCTAGATCACAAACCTTGTGTCATTCCTTGTGAGTGCCAGGTGGAGCTTTCTAGACCCTCCTCTCAATGGGCTACTAAGACGTGTTCTTGACTTCATCTCCTTTCTTTTATTCTTCTAATATTCTTCTTAAGGCTAAAATAACCTTCTCTCAAACCCCCTTTCATATTTGAGCTTCTTGCAAACTAGTTTGCCTATAAGCCCCTATTCACATTCAATGCATCGAACTAGTTTGTATTCAGCTCTTTTTCACATTGCTCACTCTCCCAAACTAGTCTAAAATTTGTATCTTGCATTCACACTACAATTGTATCAAATTTCTTGTTTGAATTCAAACATAAAAGGCTATTTATGTGACATTTCTATTGCCTAAAACTTGGAATCTAATCTATCACACAAATTACATTGTTAGGAGTTAGACACTATCATGGAAAATAATATGATAAGAATTCCCTGTAAAAATCATGGCCTCAAATTCCGATATTTCATTCGTTAATAAAAAATTCAAAGGGGGGAGAAGTATCACACTTAGGCTAATCAAGTGCAATTTCTATTTATGCACAAAAAACTATGGATGGTAATTTGAGATGACCCACCACCACAATTAACTCAACAATGGATAGAGACGGATGAACAAGCACTTGCTTTAATTGTTCTATATCTTGCTCCATGCCTTATCCACCAAATTAATATCAAAGCAATAGTAAAGGAAACATAGGAAGAGTTGAATAAAATTTTTGGTGCAAAAGGAAAAAAATCAAGAGACGCACTTAAAATTTCTATAGTTTGCACCATGAATACAAGGATTCACTCTTGTAGAATATGTATCAAAATTAAGAAGCTTAATCAACCAACTTGAACGTATCAAGGTTACAATTCTTGAACAAGGACACAATAGCAATGTTACTTGTAAGTCTACCAAAGGAATATGCATCTTTGAAAGATTTATTTTTGCAAAAATGGTTGTGGAGGAGCCCATTTAGTAAGCATAGGGCAAGGAAGTGGGTTTCATTTTTTATTAATGAGAGTTGTCAAAATGGTGGGATTGAGAGTACAATCTTTTCATCATTAAGGAGAGGTGAGATTGAAAAGAGTGTTTGGTTATATCTATGTATATATGGCCCATACATTTAAGGAACATTTTTATGAATAATTTTTTTACTTTTTAAGGAATAAGTTTAGGCCTATTATACATTATACTATGTGTTACAATAATACTTACAAAATGAGAATTTTGAATTAGTGATTTGGGTTATAGGGTTAGGTTGGTAAGTGGGTGAAGATTAAAGTATGATATATAAGGAAGCTTGTGACCCTAAGGTGTGAATAGGTGTAAATAAGGACCTATCCACAAAGGCTTGGAATTAAAAGGAGAATCATAGGCATGTTGTCGAGAGTTGTGTCATCCCTAAAACCACTAGTGTTTTGGAAAGAAGAGATTACAGTAGAGAGACAAGAAATTCTACTGAAGATGAAGGCAAGAAGAAACACGTACACAAGAAATATAGGAAACCCAATTATAGATTGTATCTATCACATAAGAGCTTTGGCTCAAATTCTATATAGCATATACACCCACTTATAGAGAATAGTTCTGAGGCTATGGCTTAAACAAATCCCATTTTAATTCATCCCAAAGATTCAATGATTTTGGTATTTGTATCTAGCTCAAAATTAGGCCCCAAACATGCACAGAATAGCCCGATTCTAAAACATCCCACATACATCAAAATATCCTATGCTAAAACTTGAAGAAGACTATTTTGCCATCTCAAAATCCCTATGCTGAAGATGACTATTTTGCCATCTCAAAATCCCTATGTTGATTCACTATAGTAGTGTAATAGGTGAAGCTCAAATCTATTCTAAAATAGCCCACATACATCAAAACATCCTATGCTAAAACTTGAAGAAGACTATTTTGCCAGCTCAAAATCCCTATGTTGATTCACTATAGTAGTGTAATAGGTGAAGCTCAAATCTATTTGCAATATATCAACTAGGAAAACGAAGAGTAAAAGATTGTACCCGATTCAAGGTAGAACTCATTGTGCAAGCTATGAATAGTAGTAAATATCTTGTTTTCCATATTCATATTAGTCTACAACAGTCCAAAGATACACAAAGGCTATCCACACATATGCATCCACATAACATCAATAATACCTCTTCAGTCTTTCCCTTACTTTCTCTCTTACATTCCTTGTGTCTTTCCCAAACAAAAAGGATGAGGATCATTGTTGATTTTCCATGTATAGAAGGCACTTGGAATAGGACAAAAATCACAAAAAAAATTGTGGGCAGCCTTTGGGCTTCTTCATAAAACTCAATTGCCACTTGTCTAGGCTCACTAATTGGTCCACATAACTACCTAGGAAAGGTCTTGTCACTTGATAGCCAAAGAGAGGTATAAAATAACTCAAAATCATCATGACAAATAATTACAAACAATGTGAATTTAGCATAAAGACAAATAAACCGATCCCATAGGCACATAGTTAAAATCCCAACACTAATAGGCATCCCATAAGTTTCAACATGTAGATATAGAACCACATGACATCCACTCCCTCTAAAAATATACATCCTCTAGTATATGCACATAACTTACTCTTTATTAGGTTTAAGATCTTCTTCTTCTTTTCACGACAATATCTATGTTTTTTGATCTTCTTTCCAATTGTCAGATCTTGGGAGCAAGCAATTCTTCCCTATTCATTCCTTCTTCCCATAACAAGATATTCCCTATGGTGGCCACTTCTTCTATTGGGATGATTGATTTCTATCTATATATTAGCTTTGCTAGTATATACCATGTCATTGCACTATGACTATTGGGATCAAACCATAATGCATATGGAACTAGTAGTGGCCACTCTATTTTTTTTTCCCTACATGCATTTGCTAAGGCCTTGATAATTGGAGGATGCCCTTTTTTACTCTTTCCATTTCCCTCTGGATTATATGTTGAATTGCAAGCTTGATCCTCAATCTAGACGAGAAGTCTCTAGCATCATCACCATAGAGCTCTCGTTTATCTTAACTATGACCTTTCCTGTCAAGAATCGGGTGGTGGAGGGGATTGCTCAAGATGCTGCGCCGAACACACACAGAATGCACAAGGAGAAGCTCACTCAAGAGACAAGAAGAGAGATGGAGGCCAAAACGTTTTCTTGCTGATTTTTTCTTCTTCTTCCACACACTTCACAATATAAACAAAGTATAGATAAGATACAAGATAAAAGGAAAGTGGCCTACTAAGTCAAACAATGCATAACCGACTACACTAGTCGACTGGCGCTATAACTATGCCAGCTGTAAATAGGTGTAACAATCTGAATATAATAAGTAATGAGTCAGTGGCCATGTGAGAGTCATAATGACCACCGACGTGCTAAGTGTAGACGTGTGGACCCATCTAACCAGGCGGTCCATCATCAATGTCCACATGTGTTGAGCTTGTCATCTCAACACTCCCCCTCAAGCTCAACTGCATCTCTGCAACTCCAAGTAAGCTTCGAAACTTTTGAAGCTTCTCTGTACCCAATGCCTTCGTGAAGGTGTCAGCTATCTGATCTTGTGTGTTGACATACACCAAGTCAATCTCACCTGCTAGTACCTTCTCTCTCACAAAGTGGTAGTGTACCTCAATATGTTTTGTCCTGGCATGGAACACAGGGTTCCTAGCCAACTGTATACTGCTCATGTTGTCACAATAAATGACAACTGGACCTTCCACCTGCACATCCAAATCAGCCAATAACTTTTGCAGCCATACCACCTCACATGCTGCAACAACATCACCTCTATACTCAGCCTTTGTACTCGACAAAGCAACTGTAGATTGCTTTTTGCTGCTCCAAGCAATTGCTGCACTACCAAGAGAGAACATGTATCCGCTGGTAGATCTTCTATCAGACATACTACCAACCCAATCTGCATCCGTGTATCCAAACACATGTACGTCTATACCTGCCTCATAGAAAAGTCCATAATGTAATGTGGACTTGACATATCTCAATATGCGTCTCACTGCATCCAAGTGTGGTTTTCTAGGTACTTGCATAAATTGACTCACAAGACCAACAACGTAGCTCAAGTCTGGCCTTGTAATAGTCATGTAAATCAAACTCCCCACTATCCTCCTGAACATAGTAGGGTCTTCTATCTCATCCCCAACATCAGCACTCAGCTTTACATTCTGCTCCAACGGGACTGAAAGTGGTTTGCATGCTGTCATACCATACTTGGACAACATATCCAAGCCATACTGTCTTTGGGACAGCCATATACCATCATCACATCTGACCACCTCAATGCCAAGGAAGTACCTTAGCTCACCTAGATCCTTCATCTCAAACTTCATCTTCAAACAACCCTTGACTTCAGCAATCCCACTATCACTATCACCTGTAATAATCAAGTCATCCACATAGATGACTATGATGACCAAACCTGCATCTCCTTTTCTCACATAAAGTGAGTGATCAGCATCAGAAACATAAAAACCAATATTGACAAGATACTCTCTAATCTTGTCAGACCATGCTCTAGGTGCTTGCTTGAGCCCATAGAGTGCCTTCTTCAATCTGCACACATACGTGGCATGCTCTAAATCTTCATAACCTGCTGGCTGATCCATATACACTTCTTCCTGCAAATAACCATGCAAGAAGGCATTCTTTACATCCATTTGCCGAAACCTCCAACCTTTGGCTGCTGCCAAAGCAATCACACATCTGACAGTTGCCATCCTAGCAACTGGACTGAAGGTTTCATCATAATCTATGCCATATGTCTGGGCATAGCCTTTTGCAACCAGCCTAGCTTTGTACCTGCTAATAGAACCATCTGCATTGTGCTTAATCTTATAAACCCACTTACATCCAATAGCTTTCTTTCCCTTCGGCAATGATACTAGATCCCAAGTCTTATTAGCCTCTAATGCAGCCATCTCCTCATCCATTGCTGCATCCCAATGAGCATGACCAACAGCCTCCTCGAAACATGTAGGCTCAACATCCTCAACTAGTTTCACCATATAAGCATAATGGTGAGCTGCATAACCTTCAAAACCAAATCTTTTAACAGGGTATCTCACCCTGCTAGACCTGCGTACCACTGGATCACTCAATGGAGTCTTTGCATCAGCCCGTGCTCTCTGCACACCTGGAGTTATCACTGAAGGAATGCCAAGCTCATCATCTAAGCTCTCTGAGCCACTGGAGTCTCCATCAAGTACTGCATCAATGCCTTCTGACACTTTATTCTTTCCTTTGTCTTTACCTGTAGTGCTACTAGATGCACCTGAAGATGTAGAGGTACTCCTTAGTCTCCCAGACCAAGGACTACTAGATGATGTCTCTGGTCCACTAAGAGTGCGTGATTCTTGCTTTTCAGCCTACACATGAGTGTCATGATCATCATCAACATCCAATGCATCACCACTAGATGCATACCAGCTGCTCATTTCATCAAAGATGACATCCCTGCTCACTCTGAACTTACATGTGACAGGGTTGTAACAGCGATACCCTTTTTGCTCAAAAGAGTATCCAATAAAGACACACTTTTCAGCCTTTGGATCCAGTTTCTTCCACAACTCATCTGGCACATGAACATACGCAATGCAGCCAAATATTTTCAAGTGTGAAACATCAGGCTTCTTACCTGTAAAACATTCTTCGGGGGTCATACCATGAACTGCAGCTGTGGGAGTTCTGTTCATAATATAAACAGCAGTATGAACAGCCTCAGACCAAAAATGCTTAGGCATATTCTTTTCAGCCATCAAGGCGCGTGCAACTTCTGCAATATGCCTGTTTTTCCTTTCTGCAACCCCATTTTGCTGTGGGGTATACCTGCATGTGAATTGTCTCTTTATCCCATGAGACTTCAGAAAATCACTGAACTCATTTGAGAGGTACTCTCCCCCTCCATCTGACCTCAGGCACTTTACTTTCAAGCCTGTTTCTCTTTCAACTGCAGCCTTGAAAGTTCTAAAGTGCTCAAACGCTTCACTCTTTTCCTTCATAAAATATACCCACATCTTTCTAGAACAATCATCAATGAATGTGACAAAGTATGAACTGCCTCCAAGAGATACATTTTGTGTAGGCCCCCAAATGTCTGTATGTACAACATCAAGAATATTTCTGCTTACATCTCTATCATGTGAAAAAGGTTGCCTTGCCTGCTTACCAAACTGACATGCTTCACATACCTTCTGAAATTCTGCAACTCTAAATGTAGGCAAACCTGTAACCAACCCTTTGGACTGCATTAGTTTCAGCCTTTGTACATTTGCATGTCCAATGCGTTTGTGCCAAATTTCAATGTCTGCAACAACACCTTTTCCTTTGGCATACATAGCAGCATTCATAGTAGGGATTCCGGCATCTAGAGTGAACATACGTCCGACTCTACTTCCCTTTGCTACCAACCTGCACTTGTCATTGAAGTCTTCTACAAAGCAGCCCTTTGCATTAAATCTAACTTGCAGCCCTTGCTCTACCATTTGACCGACTGACACCAAATTCTTTGTAATAGATGGCACATGTAATACATCTGAAAGACTCTTTGTCTTACCATCATGCAAGGATAAGGGAACTTTTCCAATGTGTGAAATTGGGTGGCATGAGTCATCACCCGTCTGCACATAACCTGCATTCTGCAAATCCTGCATCTCTCCAAACCATTCTGCGTGGCTGGTCATATGATTGGATGCACCTGAATCGACATACCAAACATCTTCATGTGTTCCCTTTCCTGTAACAGCATTCAACATATGCTGCATAACAAACAAACGTTCATTTTTGTCTTCATTCTGTCATGAAGACGATGCATAGTTTCCTTGCTGCAACTTACCACTCCGAATATCATCTTTCTTGGCATAACATTGGGCTGCAATATGACCTGTTTTGCCACAGTAGTGGCACACAATACCAGAGTTGTTAGAACCTCTGTTCTGCCATCCACCTCTTCCTCTAAAGCTCCCCTTGCCTCTAAAGTTACCACGACCTCCTGAAACCTGCATATCGCCAAATTGCTGACTCAATCTATTTTGCTGGTTATCACTACCACGTCGTGTACCACGGCCTCTTGAAGAGAACCTACCACGTCCCCTTCCTGAACTGGAGTAGAAAGCCTGGACTTGTTCACCACTTCTTTCAGATGTCTCACTCTGCATGTTGATTTCTTCAGTGATCATTAGAGAGACCAACTCATCAAAATCTGGAAATGGCTTTCTGACATATACGGAAGTTACAAAAGACTTCCAAGCCTTTTCATTGTTAAGTCCGCCCAAGGTAGATGACACTAAATCATCATCATCGGGCATTGCATCAATCGCTGCCAATGCATCTGCAATGCTCCTTACCTTCAATGCATACTCATTGATAGACATCTTCCCTTTCTTCAATGTATTCAACTCTTGCTTGAGTTGAATCTTTCGTGCCTTTGTATTTACAGAAAACATACTTTCAAGTATGGTCCAAGCTGCATATGCATTCTCTTCATTTCTAACGTGTCCCAACATATTATTGTCAATTACTGCAGACAATGAATACATGACCTTCTTGTCTTTTGCATTCCATTCCTTTCGTGCCTTTATCTCTTCTGCAGTTGGAGGATCACTCACCTCCGGCTCCTTTTCTTCACCTGAAACGAACTCGTAGAGGCCTTTTCCAATAAGAAAGTTTGTGACACGGAACTTCCATGAAGGGTAGTTGTTCTTGTCAAGCTTCTCAATGATGGGGCTTCCACTGTTCTCTGCCATTATCACAAGAATAATACCAAACAACAAGCAAATCTTCTGCAATCCTCGACCTGTAGTGCACAGCAATACACTAGATAGCCTTTTTCACTGTCTGCTCAACAATACATACAATCTGCAACCTGTTTGTAGATAAACCTCGTGTTTACTCACTGGTAAACACCTTTAATCTTACAGATCTGAAATCTGTAACCTACGCACCCACTGTCGGTCGATACAGTTGAAGTCACAGCGTACCTTGAAACTGCTGTCCGCAACTTGCGGCTCTAAAACGGGCCCTGAAACGGCCTCAAATGCCCAAAATAACTGCGGGAAAATCCCTAAAGGGCTTATTTGTAGAATATTCAGTGCTCTTCGCGCACACCAAATCTCACTGCAATCTGAGATTTTTGCTCTGCCCTGCTTCCGGTGCCTCCACAGGCACTATCCAAGAGAAAGAGTGGAAGGATGGGAGAGCTTCTTACCCATGGCTTGCTTGCTCGAACCTTGCTTCTTCCCCTTTGCTTCAACCTTCGAAATCAGCCTCTCTCAGTGGTGCCGCTCTGATACCATGTCAAGAATCGTGTGGTGGAGGGGATTGCTCAAGATGCTGTGCCGAACACACACAGAATGCACAAGGAGAAGCTCACTCAAGAGACAAGAAGAGAGATGGAGGCCAAAACGTTTTCTTGCTGATTTTTTCTTCTTCTTCCACACACTTCACAATATAAACAAAGTATAGATAAGATACAAGATAAAAGGAAAGTGGCCTACTAAGTCAAACAATGCATAACCGACTACACTAGTCGACTGGCGCTATAACTATGCCAGCTGTAAATAGGTGTAACAATCTGAATATAATAAGTAATGAGTCAGTGGCCATGTGAGAGTCATAATGACCACCGACGTGCTAAGTGTAGACGTGTGGACCCATCTAACCAGGCGGTCCATCATCAATGTCCACATGTGTTGAGCTTGTCATCTCAATATTTCCCGTACATTATAATCAGTGTCCAAGCACATTCACCATAGAAATGAAGAGGGCTTACCTCAGAGCCGACATAGACTGATCACTTTTGATGACATATAGGTGCTTAGGTTGCAGAGTGATACCTATTCATAGCATAGAGATCAAATAGCACATATATTCAAAACTCAATCCAATATGTATATTGCTGAAGTCAGAATCAATACATCAATCAAGGACCAAAATTTGGTCTAGATACAATTTTATGAAAATAAAAGATGACTATAAGATACAATGACCAAGGGATATTACTGTCAAACACAAGGATTGGGGAAATAGTATAAAATAAGCTCTGCTGTGAGAGCACCTAGGATGCTAATCAAAGAAGACTTGGTAGAAATACTCAGGAAGGATATGGTATCAAGCAAGAGGATCCTTCATTGCTGAATCTCTATGGCTATCCGTATTCTTGGAGCAATGGTGATTCGATCCCTACCGTTATATAGGCTACTACCTGCAATGGGACATTCTCTTCACCCATGTGTTGTGTTTGGTAGCCTTTACTATATCAGTAGGTATCAACTCCTTAATGTGTTGTTAATGACTTTGGCTTAAATACTACTAACTACCATTGCCATTAACACTAGTATGCATGGTGGACTTAGACCCACAGAACTACTTGTTGATATCATCATCATCCTTTGTGTTGGGTGCATCATCAGCTTGGATTTGGTCTAGTGGCGGGGATAGGGACAGAATGGCTAGCGGTGGAATGTGAGGTAGTAGAAGGTGAAGTGGGTTGGGATTGGGCTAGCAGGACCAAAGTTGAGGTGCTTTTGGGCCTCCTAGTATGGGTTGTTGAGAAATAGGCAAATGATGTATGCTACAAAAAAAGGTGCTCTGTATCCCATAAGCACAGTGAGGAGAGTGGAACAAGCTGGAAAGCTACATAAGATTGTACTTGACTCTTATTTCAATGCAATGCTATTGTCCTTTCAATCAAGTATCAATGTCATCGTCCATATACACAAGAATGTGTTTATGAGTCCAAGTCTCAATCTTGGAACTTAATTCACTTGTGTGATAGTTGGTCTTGTTTATGTCTATGTCCTCATGAATCTTATCTACATTTTCCATCCTCCATAGCTCATGCAATGCTCTAGATCCATGTCTTTTGACATGGTATCAGAGCTCAGCTAAGCATGGCCTAGCTTAATCTAGCTCTCCTCCTTGCTCTCTCAAGCTTTCTTAACTTCAATCCAGATCAATGCTAGCTTATAATCTCATTTTCATCTCTACCCTCATTCTATCTTTCATGGCTACTATAGCTAGAATACGACATGCAGCACTTTGAGCAGTTGTATCTCTCTCTACAGGCATTATCTCTTCATGCTTTCTAATAAAAAATGAAGTGGAGGGAGTCCTGAGATAAATCACATCAAAGGGCAGGAGCTCCATGTTTTCTTCTCCTCCATTATTCTTCTCCATTTCTCAAAAGTCAATTACCACAAGTGGTATCCTCAAAAGATAGATACCCCCAACTTAAGGAAACTTTACATATGCTTCTATTTTAGATACATACATCCATAGGATATGACTTAGAATATGTTGTATTTATCAAAACTCCCCCTCAAGCTCAGAATGAGCTTGGACACATAAGACTCCAAGTGCACTTCTGAAGTACTCAATTTTATCTTTACCTAATGCTTTGGTAAAGATATCAGCAACTTGGTCATTTGTTTTCACATGGACCAAGTTAATCTCTCCATCAATGACTTTTTCTATAATGAAATGATAGTGCACTTCTATGTGTTTTGTCCTTGCATGGTAGACTGGGTTCTTTGGCAACATAATGCTGCTAACATTGTCACAATACATATTGACTCCACCATCAATCTTTATCCCCATGTCATATAAGATCAATCTCAACCATGTCTGCTCACATGCTGTCAATGAAATGCCTCAACTGTAGGTTGCTTCTTACTTCTCCAACTTACCATGGCTGATCCAAATGAGAATGCATAGCCACTAGTAGATCTTCTATCCATAGAGCTACCTACCCAGTCTACATTTGAGTATCCAAAAAATGTAGGCTTGATTGCTTTTTTATAAAACAAGCCAAATCCAGCTATCTTCTTCACATATCTAAGAACTCTTCTCATTACATCCAAATGTGATTTGCATGGTTTTTGCATAAACTGACTTATCAATCCAACAACATAACTCAAGTCCGGTCTTGTAATGGTCAAGTAGATAAGACTACCAACCATCTTTCTAAACATAGTGACATCCTCAACATGAGATCCATCATCCATCAACTTAACAGTTTGATCCAATGGTGTATCAACCGGTTTGCATCCTATCATGCCATATTTTTCCAACATCTCCAATGCATATTGCCTTTGTATCAGCCATATACCATGAGGTGTGTCAATAACCTCAATACCCAAGAAGTATCTCAACAAACCAAGGTCCTTTATATCAAACTCTTTATGTAACCCATGCTTGAATTCATAGTAATCTCCTTCTCAAGTATACCTGTAATAATGAGATCATCAACATAGATGACAACAACAACCATACCATATTTTGTATGCCTCACATAAAGTGAATAATCAGCTTTGCTCTACTGAAATCCCATACTGCATAAGAATTTGCTGATTCTATCACACATGCTCTTGGTGCTTGCTTCAGTCCATATAAAGCCTTCTTCAACCTGCATACATAATGTGGGTATTTTGGATCCACATAGCCCTCTAGTTGATCCATGTACACTTCCTCTTCTAAGTTGAAATTCAAAAATGCATTTTTCACATCCATTTTTGATAAAGCTTCCAACCATATATAGAATCCAAAGCAATTACCGATCTCACTGTTGTCATTTTAGCTACTGGACTGGATGTTTCTTCATAGTCCAAACCACAAGTTTGTGCATATCCTTTTGCAACTAGCCTTGCTTTATACCTCTCAAGAGAACCATCCGACTTACATTTGACCTTATAAACCCATTTACATCCAATGAATTTCTTGCCATGAGGTACTTTCACCAAATCCCAAGTCTTGTTTTTCCTTAGTGCATCCATCTCTTCATCCATTGCTTGTCTCCACTCTTTGCTCTCTATTGCTTCTTCAAAGTAAGTAGGCTCCACATGATGTACATAAGAAACCATGTATGCATAATGCATCTTCATGAACCCATTATAAGTCAATCTATCAACTGGATACCTTACCCTTTCTAACCTTCTCAATTGAGGTGCACTACCATGTGTCTCATTTGATCTAGCATGTGGTGGCACATACTTTCCTTCACTTCTAGTGCCAGGTGTTTTAACATGCAGAATGCCATACTTGTCATCTATAGATTCATCTTCTGAACTTTCAGCCATAGGTCTCTTTCCTTTGGCAACTTTTGCACTCCTTTGTGCATTTCTCAATCTACCACTCCATGGATTGTAGCTGCCATTGCTTTCCACATTCTCTTGAGGTCTTGAAGCATCTCCCACATGCTGATTTTCAACCTTGTTGTTTGCTGAAATTTTCCTTCCATAGCCATCATCATCATTGCTTTCATAGGAAGCAACATCCAACGTAATTTTGGGCTTGTACCATGATTTATATTCAGTGAATCTGACATCCTTTCTTATGTATACTTCCTTACTCACTGGATCATAGCATTTGTATCCCTTCTTCTCATCAGGATATCCAAGGAAAATGCATTTTGCAGCCTTAGGTTCCATCTTCTTTCTCGAATCATCCGGAACATGAACATAACAAACACATCCAAAGACTCTAAGGTATGTGCAACAGTGGGTGTCCTGCCATACATTCTCTCATATGGTGACATATTATGAGTCAAGGCTGTAGGTGTTCTATTCATAATGTGAACTACAATATGCAGTGCTTCTGCCCAATATGACAATGGCATGTTCATTTGGTTCATCATTGCCCTTGCAACCTCTACAATAATCTGATTCTTCCACACCATTTTGTTGAGCTGTGTACCTGCATGTCAATTGCCTTTTGATACCATGATCTCTAAGAAGCCACAAGCCATATGACATGTACTCTCCACCATTATCTGACCTCAAACATTTTATGTAGCAACCAAACTGCTTTTTAGCATAAATTTAAATTCCAAGAACTTTTCAAATGCTTCACTTTTATGCTGCTTAAAGTACACCCAAGTCATTCTGCTAAAATCATCAATGAAAGTGATATAGAATCTACATCTTCCGCTCATGGAAACATCCTAACATGGGCCCCAAATGTCTGAGTGTATTATTTCCAAAGGATAGCTGCTTATTCTCCCCCTCTTTGGAAATGGAAATCTGGATTGCTTGCCAAATTGACAAGCCTCACATACATGATCAAAATTCACAAATCCAAAATGCGGTAGACCACAGACTATTTGTTTCGATTGCATTCGCTTCAATCTTTGCAAATTAACATGACCAATCCTTCTATGCCATAATTCCACATCCTTATCTTGCCCATGTCATCTCTCAACATACATAGAGTTTTGAATCATTGGAGTACTTGCATCCAAAGCAAACAATCTCCCTTTCTTTCTACCATGAGCAATCACCTTGCCAATTCTCCCATTACGGAACTCTTCAATGAAACATCCAAACTTATTGAATCTCACCTGCAATCCTTGATCTATCATTTGACCAACCGATGCTAAGTTCTTAGTTATTGTGGGCACATAAAGTACATCACCAAGCTTATTCTCAGTCCCATCTTTAGTAACAAGTGGCACACTACCAATATGAGTAATTTTGTGTAAAGTATCATCACGGTGACAACATATTCCTCATTCTGCATTTGCTCCTTGCTATCAAACCACTCAGCATGATGAATCATGTGGTTTGTAGCTCCTGAATCCAAAAACCAATCATTCTCACGAAGAGGGTGAGTCATGCTCCCAAGCACATGCTCCATAGCAAATACGTAACCTCTAGGTGATCCACCTCTAGGTCCATAACTTGTACTACCATAAGTGCCTGCATAGTGGCCATATTGGGTCCTTCCACAACCCCTAGACATGGCATTCTAGTTCTGATAACAATCCCTCTCAAAGTGACCAAATTGCCCACAATAAAGACAAGTGCCATTTCTTTGTGAAGAAGGACTAGACCATCCTCTACCTCTAGGGAAAGATCTCCCCCTGTCTCTATGCATGAAGTCACCATGACCAAAGTTACCTCTTCCATGAGCAAAACCATAATTACTATGACCAAGTGAAGAGCCTCTAGCTCTAGATGAGCTGCAACGACCTCTCTGGTGATAGAAAACACTGTCTCCACCTGCATTTTTGCCACTGCTAGATGCATTCAATCCCAACTTGATTTCTTCTATAAGTAGCAATCCAATAAGCTCCTCAAAATCAGGCATAGAGCCTCCTCTAACTGAAATAGAGGTATCCAAATTTTTGAAAGCTGGTCCAAGTCCATTTAGTATCACTAACACTAAATCATCATCATCAACATGTGCATTAATGGATGCAAGGTCTTCTGCAATTTGCTTGATTTCTGCCACATAGTCACTAATACTGTGATTACCTCTCCATGCACCATGTAATCTCTGCTTGAGTTGTATCTTACGAGCCTTTATACATGTTCCATACATTTTTTCTATGATTTTGCATGCCCCCTTACAAGTACTTGCCTTTTTGATATGAGGAATCAATGGTTCTGAAATACATATGGAGATCCAATGCAAAAATTTCCTATTCTTCCCTATCCAATCCTTGTACGCTTTCTTTTACTCTTCAGTTGGATGTTCAGGAACTTCTTGACATTCATTATCACCTGTTATGAGGTCCCATAGACCTCTACCCATCAAAAAATTCTCCATCTTGTAAGACCAAACACTATAATTGTCTTTGGTCAATTTGTCTCCCACAATCTAAGTGATCTGTGCCATGTCAGACATTATGGCTGCTGCAAATTTAGAAAAAAATAGCAATACAAACTGTCCACAAATGATATTCAGTAGTATGCCCCAATCCAGAACATCAATGGTCCAATCTGAGACCAAAAAGCATCAAACATAGTCCAAAAAAGCATGTAAAAATAGCTTCTAGCAATATGATTATCATACATTTAGTTCCCAACAAGGACCATCCAATTCAGATCCCAAATGGTGTTCGTATGACCCAAAATGCATCATGGCATCATGACCCAAAATTACAAGTAAATCATTCATTGTGTGTGATCGGGATGCTGTATCGTGGGCTTCTATGATTGCTGGGTATGCAACGCATGGAGATTTTAAACAGGCAAGGTAGTGCCTTGAAGACATGAGACATGAAGGTGTGTAACCAGATGATGTGATGTTTAGCAGCATTCTCTCTGCTTGCAACTATTTTGGCTCATTGCAGGAGGGCCAGAAATACTTCAAATGCATGAGAGAGGAGTTTGGCTTGAAACCAAGTATTGAACACTATAGTTGCATGATAGATCTTCTTGCTTGCAGGTTGTAAATTTCATAAGAATGTGGAGCTTGCAAGGCAAAGCTTCAACGGAGTTTTGCAACTGGATTTAGTAAATGCTTCAACATACGTGCTTATGTCAACTATCTATAAGGATCTCTACATGCAGTTCTAGAAAAGCCTGGACTAAACAGTCCAGGTCATCAAAAGAAGGAAAGCCATGTCCTGGATTTCAAGCGTTTTATTTGAAAACTGTGAAACGCTGTGAAGCAGCAAGATATGAAGTCTTTTCCTTGCTGAACTTTACAAAAAAAAAAACTATGACTACTGCATCAATTAACTCATAGACATCACTGTATTGTGGCATAAATGCTGCTTCCTTCTGTGACCTCTTTACTCTGGTCGGGAAAAAGAAGATCTACTGATCGATTCATTGCAAAGCGATGAACTTCAGAATGTTTGCAAATATGTTGACCTCCTGTTCTTTTCTTATAATGCACCGGAATGCCTGAATGAAGGCAGATTCTTTACTGAATGGTGAAATATATGCACATAGGGGAACTGGAAGAGGTAAGAAGCTCCTCGGATTCGGCCATTTCTGGAATTGGATGCTGCGATCCTTGATGCTCGAATGCAGAGAAGTAAATCTCAATGTTTGGTTTTCTTCTGCTAGTATTGGGATTTTCTAGAGAAAAGCAATCTGAATGTCCCTTGTTTCTCAGGGCTGTGAAAGTCTAGAGAAATAAATTTCAATGTCTCCTTTTTCTTTCTCTGCTGTGATCTTCCAAAGAACCAATCTTCTTCTCCTCTTCCTCTACTGCGACTGTGCAGAGATGTCTCATTTTCTTACTCTATTGTGATTTCAAGAGAAGAAATCCACGCTCCACTTACTTTTCCTCCTCTGTAGTGACAGTGCAGGCAGGCAACCCTTAGTTACTCCAATGAGAAGTTCAAGAGAGAAACAATAGGAATGCCTCCCTAAGAGACAATCTATATTTTCTTTCTCAAATGAGACTTTCCAGAGAGAAGCAATCTCGATGTCTCCTGCGATTTCCTTCCTCGAAGCTGTAATGGGGGAGAGAAGGAATTATACTGAGAGGTTGGGTGTTCCTTTGCAGAGAGTTGTTGTTGAGGGATGAGCTTGGCTTTGATACCATAATAAAAATTGAAGTGGAGGGAGTTCGTGAGATAAATCAGATCAGAGGTTAGGAGCTCCATGTTTTCTTCTCCTCCATTATTCTTCTCCATTTCTCAAAAGTCAACTACCACAAGTGGTATCCTCAAAAGATAGATACCTCCAACTTAAGGATACTTTACATATGATTCTATTTTAGATACATACATCCATAGGATATGACTTAGGATATGCCATATTTATCAACACTTTCTTTTGGAGTTCTCTTCCTCAACTCCCTGCGCCCCTTCTTGGCATGTCATAATAAGACATTGCGCACCCCAACACTTGGCATTGTAGAAATTGTAGCTCGCTCTGTCAAAATCATGATTGTAAATTGTCGCATAGTCTAATCTCCATGTGCACATTGTTGGATGCCTTGTAATCATAGGGATTTGGAAGCTTGGTCCATAAGCCTCTTCATCATTAGATGATTCTTCATATGAGTGCGTCTACAAGCTGTCCCAAGTGGAAAACGAGTCGCTTGCCTATTTAACCCTAATTCCACCATAGCCACTTCAACTACAAGCTCATTTCTCATCTCACTCTCTCACTGTTTGTAGTACATTGAGGCTACTACTACTTAGATTTACTCAACTTCTAGCAATAGAAATCTCCAAGAAGAAGATTTGGAAGTTCAAGCATCAACAACTATCAAAGTTTAAGAGGCAACCATCAAAGGGAAATCTCCAAGAAGAAGATTTGACACTGATAAAAAATGGAAGAGCTAGATCAAATAGCTTGTTGAGATATCGAGCTCCACTCGTGATACGCCAGGGTGACCATTGTGTATTTATGTCACCGACTTGTCAGTTGCAGATGCGGTTGGTACACCGCCCATGAATAATAGCCACATGATAGCTATCCTTATCTACTCTAGTTCGTGGCTCAGTTAGTATGCCACCTTAGTTAGTTGAGTTTGGTTTGAGACCCATATAGAGGGTTCTTCTATTTCTTTGTACTAGAGTTCTTTTGGCTTACACAACTAAGAAGAGGAAAACTGTTTTCAGCCTCCACCCTTGTGTGTCTTCCCCCATTGTGCAAGCAAGAAAGCTTCAAGCGAGACTCCTTCCTTCTCTCCCACAATCTTGACATGGTATCAGAGCCTTGTTCGTGGTAAGGAGCTCAAGAAAGCAAGCCAAGCTCGCGGTGTTCTGGTAAGAGGAGCAGTGTTGCTTTCATTTTCTGTTTTGGGAGCAGATCTGTGCAGGCAGCACAACCGGAAATTGCAGGAGTGCATTGTCTCAGGTTGAGACGCCCTTCGCGGTGAAGCAAGAGGGTAGTATATACTGCGGGAGAGGGCTTTAGCCCTTGGCGACCCTGTTTTTTTGATTTGAGGCCATTTCGGGGCCTGTTTTGGAGGCGGAAGTTTTCTGCACGCACTCAGAAGAAAGCCCTGTTTTATGCTTTGCAACCACTGCTCTACAGGTTGGTGAAAAGTTACCACAGAAATTGCATCGTATGCTTGTGTGCAAAGACATTGGGTTACAGAATCATCCTTGGTTCCTGTTTATGCAAAATCGTCACTAGGAAGTGACTGTGTGGTCAAATACCACTTTCGCCAGTTTTACAGTTTTTCCCTTGTGAGGGTGAAGCTGTGGTTTTTGCAGTGACAGAATTTTTTGCAGTCTTCTGTAATGGCATCTGATTCTCTTTCCCAGATTGTCACTGAAAAACTTGACAAGAACAACTTCCAAGCATGGAAGTTTAGAATGACGAATTTCCTTATGGGAAAAGGATATTGGGAATTTGTTGCAGGAAATGAAGAAGAACCAATTCTTCCTGATGTTCCCAATCAACAGCAAATGCAGGCATTCAAAGCATGGCATGAGAGAGCCAGGAAAGTTATGTACTGGCTGTCTATCAGTATTTCGGACTCTATGATTGTGCATATTCAGGATGCAAGTACGCCAAAGGAGGCATGGGATACTTTGTCAAAAATGTATAGCACAAATACGCAAGCCAGGAAAATGCAGCTCAAGCAAGAGTTGCATAATGTGCAGAGAGAAAGTATGAGCATCAACGACTACCACATGAAGGTGAAGAAGATTGCAGATGCACTTGCTTCCATTGGGTCGCCAGTGGAAGATGATGATTTAGTTTCCGTGACCTTGAATGGTCTAGGAAAGGATTATGCACAGTTTCGGACATCCATTTCAGTTCGTGAAAGATTTCCTGATTTTGAGGAGTTGATTGCTCTTCTAATTTCTGAGGAGCAGAGAAATGGTGGTGCATCTTCTTCAGGAGGAACTTCAAAAGAAGCTGTCTTCTACTCAAATGCTGGAAGAGGTAGAGGCAGAGGTAGAGGAGGCCGATTTGGAGGCCGTGGTAGAAATCAGAGTATGTTGCAAACTCAAGAAAACCAGTCCTATGGAGGAGGACGTGGTAACTCTAGAGGCAGGGGGAGCCAAAGAGGTCGTGGTGGATGGCAAAGAGGCCAAAATGCAAACAGTAATGTTGAATGCTACTATTGTGGTAAAATGGGTCATATGGCTAAAGACTGCTATAAAAAGCAGAATGACATCATGAATGGAAAACTGCAACAAGGGAATTATGCATCTTCTAGCAGACAGGGTGATGACAGAAATGAGCATTTGTTCATGGTGCAGCACATGAACAATTCTGTGACAAGTGCAAAAGAAAGAAATGATGTATGGTATGTTGACTCAGGTGCATCAAACCACATGACAGGTCATGCAGAATGGATGGAGGATGCAAGGGAAATGGAAAAACCAGGATTTGTGGAGACTGGTGATGATACTGCACATCCTATTGTGCAGATTGGAAAAATTCCATTGTCTATGCAGGATGGAAAAAAGAAATACTTGTCCGATGTATTTCATGTCCCGAATATCACCAAGAATCTGGTTTCTGTCGGTCAAATGGTTGAGCAGGGCTTGCAGGTCAGATTTAATCCTCATGGATGCTTTGTTGAGGATATGAAAAATAAAGGTCGCTTGATAGCAAAAGGAAAGAAGAAGGGCAGAATGTTTACACTGGATGCAGACATGTCTGAATTGAGTGCAGCAATGTTTGCACATGGGACCGGTGTAGTTGCAGATATTGATATCTGGCATAAACGCATTGGTCATGTTAATGTACAGCGACTTAAATCAATGCAGGCCCAAAATATTGTTGCAGGTTTGCCAAAATTCAAGGTTGCAGAAATGCATAAGGTATGTGAAGCCTGTCAGTTTGGAAAACAGGCAAGGAAACCATTTCCTAGACATGTTCAAGAGAGTAAGAAGCCATTGGAATTAATCCACTCTGATGTGTGGACTACGAAAGCTGCATCTCTTGGAGGCTGTCATTATTTTGTCACGTTTATTGATGACTATAGCAGAAAAGTTTGGGTGTATTTTATGAAAAAGAAAAGTGAAGTGTTTGGGCATTTCAAAACCCTTAAAGCTATGGCTGAAAAAGAAACATGTCTGCAAATAAAATGCCTAAGGTCAGATGGAGGGGGAGAGTACCTCTCAAATGAGTTTGCAAAGTTCTTGCAGGAGCATGGCATAAAGCAGCAATATTCATGCAGTTATACCCCACAACAAAATGGAATTGCAGAAAGGAAAAACAGGCATATTGGAGAGGTATCTCGTGCCATGCTCAATGAAAAAGACTTGCCAGATTTTTATTGGGCTGAAGCAGTTGCTACAGCAGTCTATATAATGAACAGGACTCCCACTGCAGCAATACATGGGATGACTCCAGAGGAGAGGTATACTGGTAGGAAACCAGATATTTCTCATTTGAAAATTTTTGGTTGCATTGCCTATGTACATGTGCCAGATGAGTTGAGATCCAAGTTGGATCCAAAAGCTGAGAAGTGCATCTTTATTGGTTACTCTCTGCAGCAAAAAGGGTATAGATGCTATAACCCTTCTACTCGTAAGTTTACAGTGAGCAGAGATGTTGTTTTTGATGAGATGAGTAGCTGGTATAAACCAGTAAATGTGATTGATGATGTAGATGCACAAAATGGTAATGCTGCACAAAATTCACAGCAGCAGTCACAAAATATTAGTGGACCTGGAGCGTCCTCTAGTATTGGTTCACATTCTTCGCCATGGACAGGCAGATTGAGATCAAGAGAATCTTCTCAAAGTAATGCAGATAGTGGTATGCAGGTATCACGAAAAGGAAAAGAGAAGGTTGATCAGCCCATGTTTGATGTGAATGCAGGTCACTCTTATGTGGATGGTGAATCCAGTGGCTCAGAACACAGCATTGATGATGAGTTGGGTATTCCTTCTATTGTTACACCTGGAGTAAGGAAGACTAGGGATGTTTTGAGAGCACCTGGGAGTGAACCTACTTTGCGCAGGTCTACGAGAACTAGGTATCCTGTGGATAGGCTGAAATATGATGGATTTACAGCCACTCACTATGCATATATGGTGAAGGTGATACAGGAACCAGAACCCACTTCTTTTGAGCAAGCCATGGGAAAAGAAAAATGGGAGAAAGCCATGGATGAAGAAATGGATGCCTTGGAAGCAAATGCTACATGGGAGTTAGTACCTTTGCCTAAAGGTAAGAATGCAATTGGCTGTAAGTGGGTTTATAAGGTGAAGCACAATGCAGATGGTTCTGTGAACAGATACAAGGCAAGATTAGTAGTCAAGGGGTATGCACAAACATATGGCATTGACTATGAAGAAACATTTAGTCCGGTTGCAAGGATGGCAACCGTAAGAGCAATCATTGCTATGGCTGCATCAAAGGGATGGTCTTTACATCAGATGGATGTAAAGAATGCCTTCTTGCATGGTGATTTGCAAGAAGAGGTCTATATGGAGCAGCCACCAGGTTATGTGCATGCTGTTCATCCTGAGTTTGTTTGCAGGTTGAAGAAAGCCTTGTATGGCTTGAAGCAAGCACCTAGAGCATGGTCTGACAAGATAGGACAGTATCTTGTCACTATTGGCTTTCAGATTTCCAAGGCAGATTTCTCACTTTATGTGAGAAAAACAGAGAAAGGTATTATGCTACTTGTCATTTATGTTGATGATTTGATTATGACAGGTGACAGTGATGAAGATATCCTTCATGTGAAAATGCTATTGAAGCAGAAGTTTGAGATGAAGGATTTGGGAGAGCTGCGTTATTTCTTGGGCATTGAGGTGATTAGATCACCAAGTGGGATACAGCTCTTGCAGAGGCAGTATGGATTGGACATGCTGTCCAAATATGGGATGACAGGCTGTAAGCCTATTTCAGTTCCTTTGGAGCAAAATGTGAAGCTGAGCACAGATGCAGGTGAGCTTCTAGAAGACCCTACTATGTACAGACGCATAGTAGGAAGTTTGATTTATATGACTATTACCAGGCCAGATTTGAGCTATGCTGTTGGATTGGTAAGTCAGTTTATGCAGGCTCCAAGGAAACCACATTTGGATGCGGCTAGACGCATACTTAGGTATGTGAAGTCCACATTGCAGTATGGACTATTTTATGAGACTGGGGTTCAGATACAGTTGCATGGATACACTGATGCTGATTGGGCTGGTAGTATTTCTGATAGGCGATCTACCAGTGGATATGTATTCTCTTTTGGGAGTGCTGCAGTCACTTGGAGCAGCAAGAAACAGCCTACAGTTGCCTTGTCGAGCACAGAGGCTGAGTACAGGGGTGCAGCAATGGCTGCATGTGAGGTAGCTTGGTTGCATAAGCTACTTTATGATATGCATCAGTCTACAGATGGGCCAGTTGTCATTTATTGTGACAACATGAGTAGTATACACTTGGCAAATAACCCAGTCTATCATGCTAGAACAAAGCACATTGAGGTGCATTATCACTATGTGCGAGAGAGGGTTTTACTAGGTCTTATTGATCTAGTTTATGTCAGCACAGAGGATCAGGTAGCTGACATATTCACGAAGGCATTGGGCGCAGAGAAGCTGCGCAAGTTCAGAGACCTGCTTGGTGTGCAGGAATTGGGATTGAGCTCGAGGGGGAGTGTTGAGATATCGAGCTCCACTCGTGATACGCCAGGGTGACCATTGTGTATTTATGTCACCGACTTGTCAGTTGCAGATGCGGTTGGTACACCGCCCATGAATAATAGCCACATGATAGCTATCCTTATCTACTCTAGTTCGTGGCTCAGTTAGTATGCCACCTTAGTTAGTTGAGTTTGGTTTGAGACCCATATAGAGGGTTCTTCTATTTCTTTGTACTAGAGTTCTTTTGGCTTACACAACTAAGAAGAGGAAAACTGTTTTCAGCCTCCACCCTTGTGTGTCTTCCCCCATTGTGCAAGCAAGAAAGCTTCAAGCGAGACTCCTTCCTTCTCTCCCACAATCTTGACATAGCTAAGTTCAATCGAGAAGGCTTTCATGCCTGGAAGGAAAATACCATGTAGCACCTCATGAGGAAGGACCTTTGGGATCTCTTTGAAGATGATGAAAGTGATGCAGATGGTGGGAAAGAAGATTCAGAAAGCGGTATCCTTGCAGTAGCTCCACCAAAAACCAAAGAATGGAAGAAGACTTAATAACAAGGCACTAGGCATCATTGCCTTGGGACTAAGTGATGATGTGCTACATCATATCTTTGGCATTAGAGATGCTGGAGCTACTTGGGAGGAACTTGACAAGATCTTTGGTATCCAAGCAAAGAATTCAAAGGTAAAATTACTCATGCAATTTTATAAACTAGATATAAAAGATAGTACTTCCATGACCATACACATTAACAAGTTCAAGAGCCTAAAAACCCAACTTGCAACTCTTAAGATAAATATTGATGAAGATGAAGCAATAGCCGTACTACTTGTAAGTGTGAATTAGGATCCATATGACAATCTTGTGTCCACCCTAAGTAACGTTCCAAGTCTCTCACTTAAAGATATTGAGCACTCACTTTTTGATGGAGAAAGCAAAGTTAAAAGCAAGGATGAAAAAGAATACACCACCAACAACAATCTCTTGTACACCAAGGGCACTTATGGAGCAAGAGGCCATGGTCGAGGACTCAACACCCACAACAACAAGGATCAAATTATATGTAATTACTGTGGCAAATGATGTATGCTACATGAACAACCCCAGCATGGACCTGCAATGTATTTAGCGCGTTAGCATACTAAAAAATAATAAGGTTTAATCTTATTAAGATTAACCTTATTTTTAAATTCCACTCCTAATAGATCAACTAATAATGATGTGAACTTATTTTTACCTATCCTAAATATGTTGTAAGGGCCATCCCGTTTAGGTTCCAGCTTTCTTGGAAATAGCTCCCTACGCGCATCGTAGTATAGAACTAACTGTCCTTTTTTAAAGGTATATTTCTTTGCTTTTAGATCATGCAACCACTTCATCCGATGCTTAGCCACTTCCTGGTGCAACAAACTTTGCAATTTGAGCTCATCCAAGTGGGCTATAGTCATAAACCACTCGAATAGGGCATCTTCATCATCCAAAGAATGATTGATTGCGAATCTTATGGTCGGCAACTCAATTTCTAAGGGCAAGATACACTCCTCCCCATAAACTAATTTGAAGGGGGTGTGGACAGTGGCTTGTTTAAACATTATGTTATATGCCCAAGCTGCCACATATAATTTTGTATCCCAGCCTCATTTCTATTCGGAGACTATCTTGGATAGGATGCCCACAAGTTGCTTATTGGTACTTTCAACTTGTCCATTGGCTTGAGGATTATAGGGGGTCATTTTATTGTGCTTAATTTTCCAAGTTTCAGTCAAGCTTTTAATCACCTTATTCAAAAAGTGAGTCCCACGGTCCGATACTATTTCCTTTGGCAGACCAAAACGGCAAATAATCTGCTCAAGTAGGAAACTGATAGTCTCTTTTGCATTGTCTTGCCTTGTCACCCATGCTTCTGACCACTTTGTAAAGTAATCAGTGGCTACTATAATGCCTCTCTTCTGAGTAGTAGATGACGGGGTAATGGGACCCACAAAGTCGATGTCCCACTTCTCAAAGGGAAGGATAGCCATAATAGGTGTAAGTGGTTGCTTCCTATTCTCTCTACTATCATGTCTTTGGCATGTATCGCATCTCTTAACGTACTCAAATGAATCTTGGAAGATGGACAACCACCAATATTCAGCTCTTAAAGCCTTTCGTGCCGCTGTCAACTGCCCATCAAAGTGCCCTCCACAAACAAAGTCATGGAACTCCTCCAAGATAAATGGAACCTCGTTAGGCATCACACATCGGCGATAGATATCATCAACACCCTGCCGATATAGTGTTCCTATGATCAAGGAAAATTTCAATGCATGTTGTTTAATTTTCCTCTTCTCGGATTTGGATAAAGTAGCTCCAGTCTCTCCATAGATAAATAGTGCATACCAGGAGGGAATAGATGTCGTATCAATCTTGAACAAATTTTTTATCTCACTTCCTTTAGCACAACCTCTTTGGGCTCTCTGAAATCCACAAGACATTCCACAATACCCTATAGCTTTGGTGGCCTGCTCTTGATCTCGTAATCAAACTCCTGTAAAGTGATTAACCACTTTGTTAAATGATCCAACGGCTGTAACTTGTTCACAACAATCGAAGCCCTTCGGCCTTTATATAAAAAACTACCTTCTTATAGAGAATGTAGTGTCTGAACTTTTTGGTCGCAAATACAATCGCAAGGCACAACTTCTCCATATAGGTATAGTTAATTTTTGATATGCCCAACTTCCGAATAGCAAAAGCTATCGGATGGTACCACTTTTCCTCCCAAATTTGGGATAAGTAGTAGCTGATACTATATATAGTGGCTGCTGAAAATATATAAAACACTTCGCCCCTTTTAGGTGCTTTGGCAAGTTCCTGCTTCACATCGTCAAAAGATACTTTGCAAGCATCACTCCATGTGAAATGACAATTGAAAGACAATAGGTTTGTCAGTGGCAACGTTCTTTCTGCCAAGGCATTGATAAACCTTCGATAATACCCTATCGATGATAGAAAGCTATGTACTTCCTTTGGAGTACGTGGCGGACTCATGGCAACTATGACCTTGATATTTTCAGGGTCAGTTGTTGCAATCCCTATTGAACTGACCACATGGCCTAACAGTAGCCCATAAGGGACTCCAAAGACGCACTTCTATGGGTTGAGAACTATGCAAAATTTTCTGCAATGCTCAAAACACTTCCGCAAAATGATCAACTACCTTTCTCTTGTGGTGGCTACCCCTAGGTCATCAATGAATACTTTCAACTCCTCTGGGGAGATGTCACCAAAGGTCTTGCCGGCTGTTCTTTGCCATGAATCAGTGCATTATTGTAAGAAGCTGGGAATAAGGATTTAGTGTAAAAATAATAATGATATTATGCCATGTCACATTGACATTGGTATAAAAGGAGAGGACATGTAATTTTTCACATCGTTTTGACACATTAATACAATTACTGTCCTTCTCTCCCATCTTGCTCACAGCTTCCATGGCTTCTCTCTCTTTCTTTTCTTTCTCTCTCCAAATCTAGTCTTTCTCTCTTCTCATCACTCTCTTCCTCTCTCTTCTACAGTCTTCTCTCTCCTCTTTCTCTCTCTCTAGTTCTCTCTCTGACAAGTGGTATCAGAGCATTGGTCTTTGGTCCATTTTTTCCCTCTATTTTCACTCCTATTTCCTTCCATCAAAATCAATTTCAAACAAGTATTGTACAAGACAATGATTAGTGGAGTGCTGCAGACCATCTATAGTTAGTAAGAGACTACATCTGGAGATCTCCAGGGTCATATATGGTGGAGGATGGCTAAAGTGGTAGGTCGTCATCAAATTTCATGCAAAATTGGAGGTAACTAGGGTAAACGAGAGTTAACCGAGCTTAGTTTGGGGTTAAACTGTGGTTATTTTTCAAAAGAGGTATTCCTTTCCTCTTTCTTCAAGCTTTGGCCAAGCTTTCATGGAGTTTGCAGCAAAGATCTTCTCCTAGCCTTCAGCCCTTGAGGTTTCACAAGCATTTCATGCTAGAATCTTCTTCTAATCTTCAACAAGTAGATTACCAATTTGTACTTGCATTGAGCTGTGGACTGCAGAGAACAGCCTCGAAAATTGCGTCGCAAATTTCAGGCTAATTCCAGGCCTTGATTCTCCTCCTACTGATCATACTGTAGTTGGTGGCTTTGTCATTCATCATTTGCATACTGAAGCTTCCACAAATTCATTGCAAAAGTGGCATTCTCCTCTTCCCCTATTTCTGAGAAACCCTAGCTATGGCCGCCATGAAAGCTTCAACCCAAGCTTTCATTTCTCAACAATTTCTTGAAGATTCTTTATCTTTTCAGCCCGATCATTTCAATAAGGATTCTTCAACAAATTGCAAGGACTAAGCATAAATGGTCAAAGATTAAATCTCAAGAGCTTCCATGGAGCCAAAATTTGGGGGAAACGGATTAAATGCTTTAATCTCAAGCATATGCAGCTTCAAGATTGTTCTTAAGCATTAAATAAACAAGTCTTGAAGATTTTTTTGGCAACATTGAACCACAGAATCTTTATCAAGCATATGAAGATTGATCAAGTCATCATCAACCATGTCAAAGGTACTCTTCTTCAATTCTTAATCTCTCTCATTAATCCATTTGCTGAGCTTAATCCATTTGATTGAGAGATTAAAGAATTGAATAATATCCATCAAATTTCAGCCAACCCTTGCTTGAATTAATCCATTCAAGTAATGCAATTTTTGCTCTATGCATATTAGTTCTAAAAAGTGAATTGGAGGATTCAATTTGAAATTTCCAGCATAACACTTGAATCCAATTGATTGAATCTATTGATTGATGAATTTTCTCACTCTAATCCATTGATTGGTTGAATTCTTTCACCCAAGCTAAAATATTGTAAAAGGATAAGTACTAGCAATGAGTGAGTCACTGAATTGCATTGGTAAGACCCTTACCCTATCCAGCTTTGCAAAATTCTATACAATTGCATCTCATGAAAGGGGCTGAATGAATATTTCAGAAATGCATTTCATGCTGATTGATTAGATTAGCAAGCTACTGCCATGTTGATATACCCACTGAGGAAAAAGGTGGATGCTGGGGGAGATAGTGTGACAAAAGAGAGGTGACCCTCCCTCACTATCAAAGATCCCGAAGGGGTGCAACCAACCGACCGGGGGGGGGGGGGGGGGGGAGGGACTTTGCCCACCTCTCGGTGATTCGGAGCCCATGTAGGGAGCCTATCATGTTGTTTTATCCCTCACAAAGGTAAAATGAGTGGAGAATTGAATATTGAAGAGTTTCCAAAGGCTCAAGTATCTTCAAGATCAAAATAGGGTAAAATAGGGATTTTATAGGGGGCTACAGGGCATTTACAGGTTGTTATAGGTACACCCTTCATTATCGAAGTACAGATGTAGGTACTATAGGGTACCCACATGTCCTACTCAGCCTTCTACAGGATTTGGTAACCATTTGGGGTTACTATTTTACCTTACAGGGTCAAAACATGGCACTTACAGGTTAAACCAGGGTGCAGGCCTAGACAATTCAGACTTAGAAATTGAGTTGCAAATTTTTTTTTCCTACATATGTTATAGCATGATATAGCTCATCTCAAAGAGGGCATTCTTGGCTTCAATTTGAACTAAAAAATTTTGAAATCGGAGTTCCCTAGCAAAAGTTAAAGCCATTTTTCTGACAGGGGTTACTGCAGGACTGCACTATTATGGCAGGACATAAGGGTAAAAATAAGTTCTAGGATGATTATGCTCAGCAAATTAGAGATTCCATGTTGGATAATGCACCTCAAGAGAGTCTTGAAGAGCCTCAACAATAAGGCGAAGTTAGTATACTCAATAATACCCTGTGCATACATGAACAAAGACATAGAGAACGTCATGAGGCCCTATTATCAAGAATGGAGCAAATAATTTTGTCTACTGATCAAACAAAGTCTTCCATTGAGAAGTTAGTAGATTCAATGACTCAAGAAAAGGCTTCCATTGACAAGTTGGTGGTATCTAATGCTCAAATTATGGCACAATTCTCCCAATGGATGCAGATGCAAATGAGATCTAAAGAAGCTAAGGAGAAAGCCTATTCAAACAGTGAGCCTTCAGTCCCACTTCAGCCATCTAGCCAAAATGGTCATGGTCATGGGATTATTGGAAGAAGAGGCATCCCAGATAGCCAATATGAAGTAGGTGAGGCTTCACAAAGGCATGATGACTATTTGGGCAGTTTGAATGGAGCTAACTCTCAAGCTTTTGGGCTGAATACTCAAGTTCCTAGGGGTCCTCTACCAACAGGAAGATTGCATAGTGGTTCTCAGCCACCTATTGGGAGATTTCCATCTCAATTTGGGGGTTCAATGCATGGTACTCATGATCAGTCTATTTTGGGATAGCAACCATTCCATGAAAGAGAGCTAAAGGACAAGATTGCTTTAGACAAATTTAATGGTTAGTCATCTTTACCATCTGATTTAGAGGAGTGGACCTCTAAGATGGAATCCTACTTTGACATATTCCCTAAAACTGATGACATGAAGATTCATTTTTATTCTTTACATTTGGAGGGATTTACCCATACTTGGTGGAGGTATATAAAAAAAGAAAACATACTTGTAGAGAATTGGGAAGCTTTCAAGGAAACTATGGCTGAAGTATTTGTCTCCCCTCTTGAAAAAGAGAAATTAGCACGGAGATGATATAGTTTGGAACAAAGAGGCCTAAGTGTAAGAGAGTACACTAACCAATTTCTCAACCTAACCATGTATGTAGAAAGCATCAGTGATGAGGCTAAGCTCCACAAGTACATGTATAGTTTAGAGCCATCTTTATCAGCTGATGTCATGGCACAAAACCCTACTTCCCTCTTTAAGGCTATTGAGCTTGCGGAGTGCTATGGAAGAAAATATAGAAGAGAATCTTCATTTCAGCCTAGTTTTGGATAGCCAAGGACTGTTTTTAAACAAGGGAGTTTTGCATTTGAATAAAGAGATGCTTGATCAGCCCAATAATTTAACAAACAATCCACCCTTGATAGCTCTTCTTGAGGAGTATAGGGATTTGTTTGAGGTGCCTACTTCATTGCCTCCCAAGAGAGCAGTAGATCATCCTATTGATTTGGAGCCCAACTCAAAGACAATCAATAAGCCACCTTACAGATTATCTAAGTGTGAACGAGAGGAAGTAGCCAAGAAAATCAAGGAACTTCTTGAGATGGGATTCATTGAACCAAGTTCTTCACCTTATGCATCTCTAGTTCTGTTAGTCAAAAAGAAAGATGGATCTTTCAGAATGTGCATTGACTACAAGGATCTTAATAAGATCATAGTGAAGAACACGTATCTGATACCCAGGATTGATGATTTGGTTGATGAGCTCAAGGGGGCTCGATTCTTTACAAAGATTGATTTGAGGTCAGGGTATCATTAGATTCGCATGCAAGAGGGTGATGAATTCAAGACTTCTTTCATGACTGATCGAGGGCTCTATCATTTCTTAGTGATGCCATTTGGGCTTACAAATGCTCTAGCCACCTTCCAGAGCCTAATGAATAAGATTTTACAGCCTTTCCTCTTTCAGTTTGTCTTAGGGTTCTTTAATGACATTCTGATCAAGAGTAAGACTTTACAGGATCACTTGGCACATATGAGGAGGGTTTTTGATGTATTGAGACATCATATCCTTTTTGCTAAGGAGAAGAAGTGTTATTTCATGCAGACTGAAGTGGAATACTTGGGACATATTGTAAGTGAAAAAGGAATACAGGCTGATCCTAAGAAGGTGCAATGTATAAAAGATTGGCAAACACCCACTACTACTACTTCTCTTAGAGGATTCCTTGGTTTATCTTCATTCTATCACGATTCATCAAGCATTATGTGGCTATTGCATCTCCTTTGACTGATAGGTTGAAGAAGGAGGCTTTCTTTTGGGATGCTCTTGCAGATAGTAGCTTCAACTAGTTAAAGGGACTCCTTACCTCTGCTCCTATCTTAGTATGCCTGAAATTTTCCAAAGAATTTACCATACAGTGTGATGCTAGTGACCGTGGCATTAGGGCTATTTTGTTACAGGAGCATGGAGTGATTGCCTTTGAGAGAGTCGTAAGCTTACAGATAAAGAAATGGCCATGAATGTTTATGACTAGGAAATGTTGGCTATCTTGCATGCGATTAAGAAGTGGCACCATTACTTGTATGGCAGCCGATTCAGAGTACACAGTGATCACAGGGTCCTTAAGTATTTCCTTACTCATGCAAATCTTACTCTTAAGCAGCGTTGGTGGGTAGCTATGCTACAGAATTATTATTTTGACATCACTCATACGAGGGAAAAAGACAATATAGTGGTTGATTCTCTTTCTCGTATGTGGGCTTGCAAAGTTTTAGCTATGACTGAGTTGCATAATGATTGGATCATCAAAGAACTACAGGAGGCTTATCTTTTGGATGAAAAATTCAACCATATTTTTCAGAAATTACAACAAGGTCTTATGGAAGAAAACTCACATTACCAGTTAAAAAATGGCCTTATTTGGTTAAAAGGCAAGATTGTTATTCCTTCTACCTCTTCGTTTACACAGAAAATTATGGAGGAACTACATTCTTTGCCTTTAGCTAAACATTTAGGAGTTTTCAAGACCTATGACAGGATCATCAAAAGTTTCTATTGGAAAGGACTCTGGAAAGATATCAAGGACTTTGTCATGAAGTGTATGTCTTGTCAGCAGAATAAGGATAGCACCCATAAGCCAGGAGGTTTGTCAACCATTACCAATTCCTTTAGGTAAATGGACTCATATTACTATGGATTTCATTATTGGCTTGCCTACTACCAAGAAGGGATGGAATAGTATATATGTGGTGGTAGATAGACTCACTAAGGCAGCCCATTTTATTCCAACCAAGTTCTAGTTTACTGCCTCTCAAGTGGCTAGTCATTTTATGGAGCAGATTTTTAGACTACATGGATTACCGCAGGTGATTGTTCATGATAGAGATTCAAAGTTTATGAGTAACTTTTGGCAAGCGGTATTTACATCTATGGACACTAAATTGGCTCCATCTACAACCTATCATCCACAAACTGATGGATAGACAGAAAGAGTCAATAAATGGTTGGAGACTTATCTTCGCCATTTCTACTATGATGTCCAAACTTCATGGGATTCTTAGTTACACTTGGTTGAGTTTTCTTATAACAATTCTATCCACATTAGTATTGGAGTTTCACCCTTTGAGGCTTTGTATGGTTACAAGGTGCCCTTACCCACAGTCATCTTTAATGAAAGGATCAATCCTCATGGGAAGGAAGAGTTAGAAAGAATGCAAACCCTTAGACTTCAACAATGCAAGATGAATCTTAGGAAAGCTCAAGACCAAATGAAGATGTATGCTGATGAGAAGAGATGGCACTGAATGCCACTTGAAGGTGGGTAGCAGCCTCCCAGAAGAGGAGTTGTCAACCTTGTACAACTTGTTGAAAGAGAATTTGGACGTGTTTGCACGGTCCTACAAAGACCTAAAGGGGATTGATCCCAGGGCCATAATTTAATTATTACGACTATTTATCATTATGGGTCTACAATTTTTTTAATGCACAGCCCTCAATCATAGTACAAACAAGATTCAATTTTTTTTTTGTTCCATATGAAATTTCATTTGGACCATAAAAAATCAACAAGAAGCAATTTTCCTTTGTAAAAATGATGCATACAGCTTATTTGTGTGTTGCAGGTATTGTAATTAATTTTTTCGGGTTGCCAATGGACTGACAACAACAAATCTTCAATGTTGAACATCTCCCCTCAGTCTCCTCTTGATCTTGGAACAATCCGGTTCACGCTAGGCAAGCATCCTTCAACTGGTCTTCATTCTTCTTCATGGGCATGAACTACCCCTTAAGGGGAGAGAGAGGGAGGAGAGAGAAATACTAGTTTTTAATCTCCATATCTAGACAACCATTTCAGAGGCCGAAGGCGGCAATAGGAAGCATAGAGAAGATGAAGATCATTGATGTCATTGCTAGGGGGGGTTGCTTTGAAGTTTCCATGGCCCCTCCATAAAAAAATTGTGGCCTGCACAAAACGTCGCCTTCATCCTTCATGTGCTCGAAAAATCACCCCCCCGCCCCTCCCTTACAAAATCGAAAATTAAGGGGCCCCCAAAAGTCACACCCTTTGGACCCCCTAAATCTCATTTACACTTGGTCTTTGGCCCTTGGCCTCGTGGGCACCCCCATTTCCATGTATGGCGTCGGATTTGAGGTCTAAAAATTTTTGTTCGATTGTCTCAAAGTCCCCCACTACCTGGCATCTCCTGGGATCCAATGTGGTAGTCAAAAAAATTATGAAAATTTCCCAACCGTCGCTCGATGGGTCTTTAAAGCACTTTTGGGGCTTTGCCACTTAAAATCATATTGATTGCAGCTGCCCCCTTCGACAAAGTCTATTTTTCCCTTGAAATTTAGATTTTTTGGCTATTTTTAAGCACTTTTTGATGTAAAAAATCATCTGTCATTGAGTGGATAAAGTAGACTAAATTCTAATGTTTCACGATGCATATCATATGGAGTTTGTGGTTGTTTAAAATTAAAAGGGTCTAGTAGTACGAGAAAGCTCACTGTAGTACTAGCCCTAAGCAACAAAGTAGTACCGTAGTAGAAGAAAAGCATGAAAATAATTGTCTTTGCACTTTCACCTTGCTAAATTTTAATGAATAAATTAGTTTGAGAATGATGGTCATATACACAATTGCATTGATGCACCATATGGTATCATATCCTGGATGCATAGCACATGTTTGCATGAGTGATGACCTATGTTGAGAGTGTGAGGTGTCCTATGCCACCATAGGGCTAGATATTCAGTTCCTTGGGGGTTATTCGGTGAGGTTTATCTATTACCTCTTGGATCGATTCATCGAAAGTGGAGTTTGTTTTGAATGTGTTCTATGTCCATGATGCATCTTGGGGCCAATCCCCGAGGTATAGGAGAGCTGTAGTGCAGTCGTAGTGATCAGGTATGAGGGGTGCTCCCTTTGTGTGTGCTATGTGGTGTATAACACCAGGATGTTTAGGGACTCACTTTGAGGAGTGAGGAAAGAATTATTCGTTTGACTATGAAATTAGACAAACACAAAGTTCTTGAATGCTCATGGTTGTGAGGACGTGTGGGGTGATTTTAAGTGAGTAATAGAGGCTCTAGTGCCTCAGAGCCAGTTCAGGCATGTTTTAGGTCCCAACAGGTGGTGGATTTACCGAGAGCCACCAATAAGTGGCAGTATTTGAATCTGGCTTAATAGGGAACAGTTTGTTAGTGTATGCCAAAAGGTAGTGAGATATATGCAAAATACTATCAAGTCGAACTTCAGAAGCAAGAAAGAGCTAAAAGGGCTAAACAATGGGCCGAAATCATTAGAAGATATTCTTCACAAAGGCGTGGTCCAATATCCTTACAAGGGTGGGGTCTTAGTAACCCTAGCTCAACGCATAGTCCGTTAGGAGGAGGAAGTGCTAGTACTTCCCCCCTTCTAGTCAGCAGTCCGCCCACTTCGAGTGGAGTAATAGTTCCAATCGTTCAATCTCCTTTAGTGAAATTGGTTGTCACCATGGTGTGATCCATTGCAATCCCAGCAAAAGAACATTAGACTTGCTAGCCTTATGGTTTACTCTACCCATTTTTAATGGGTTAGTAGAGGAAGATGCAGAACTTTATATCAATGAAATCCAAAAGTTAATGTTTAGCTGTCGAATTCAAGATGGACACTTGATGATGTTCTTCAATATGACTTTGAAAGAACAAGTTGCAGTATGGTATCAGAATCTAGAAGTTGGAACCATAACTACGATTGACTTCTTCTTTGTGGCCTTTTGAAGAGAAATTTCCCTTGAAAGGGGAGGTCAATATTGGCTACATGTCTTCAATGTAACACGTCGAGAGTCTCATGAGAATGTTTGTGGGGGTATGCTAAGAAACTGAAGGAAGTATTCCATAAGTTGCAAACCTATATTCCTATTCCAGCTATTGATTAGTTGCAATACTTTTTGAATGGGTTGGAGTTTAACATTCAAGTGCAGTTGAGCAGTTGCTTTTGCCAACATTTATACGGCTATTACAAGAGTAGAGGAGGTAGAATCGCAATTACAAGCAGTCTATACCTCTAGGGAAAATGCAAATCCGAGTCTAGGTGTTGGAAATACATTGGTATTGATGAATGGTGGTCAAGGGATGCCTATAAGTGCTCCCAATGGGAGAGGAAGCATGATTCAAAATGTGCCCCATGTTGCCAGCTCCTCCTAGTGTGACCGTGCCTATGGGTAGTTAGATGGCTCCATCAAATGTTGGAAGCCAAATGATAAATCCTACCATTGTTCCAAGAAATCAATAGAGCTAATTCCTAATCAAGTGGTTAGACCAATGGAGCAACAGGTAGATGATTGCGACTATGAGTCAAGTGCCTCAAATGTCCTTGGTGAAGTTAAGAATATGATGAAGCACTATACTGACATGATCATCGAACAATATAGACAAATAGCCATTGATGTGAACTACCTTAAGAAGTAGTAGAATTTGATAGGGAGTTGACGTCTTGAAGAGGGTGCCCCCTCAAGATTCAACTGTAAATGGTGTGGCAGCCAACATTTCCCTAGGAATTGTCCAAATGTTAAATGTGACATATATGGAAAGTCCGACCACTTAGCTTGTACCTATTGGAGGAAGATTGGTTCTCTCTAGCAAGGAAGTAAACAACTAGATCTAGTTAATAATAAGTGCAAGGAAACAATCTTCAGCAAGATGAGAGATTGAAACAAATGCTACAGAGAGGGAAAGCTATGGTAGAGGAGCTGCCTAGTGGCAGTGAAGTCATCCTTATTGAAGTCGTTTGTGTCAACAATGACACTGAAGCTTCTAGCCTACAGGTTATTACGAGAGGTCAAAAGGGTAAAAAAGCTAACAAAGACAAGGTAAAACATGTCAAGGGCAACCCTAAGCAAGATGATAAGGGGACACAAGTGCTTAATCTCGATATAAAAGATGAATCTCTAAAAGCTGTAGGTGGTAAATATGACTCCAAGAAGGATAAGGAGTTGCAAAAGAAGATGGAAAAAGCCAAGAAAGAGGCACCAAAGCCGGTTCAAAGACCAAAGTAGAGAATGGTGTGGTGAGAAAAGTGAGCTCTTGCTAACTATCATGAATTTGATTTAGTGGGTTCTCTTTGCAAAGTTAAGCCAGATGTAAACCTCCTGTAGTTAATTAAGTTGTCTCCAGGAGTGCGTAAAGAATTTAAGAAGATTCTTTGCACTGGGTATATGATTGAGCCCTTGGGAATAGCTCGAGTAGGAGATGATTGGTTTGAACATGCTCAAAAGCATTGTCCAAGGGTAGTAGCATATGTTGATGGAATATGAGTGGGCCATGCTATTGTGGACATTGGATCCTTTGTTAACATTATGAGTTTAGAATTGATGGAGAGATTGGGATGAGAAATAATCCATGATTCTCCAAATGGCAGATAATAGTTTAAGACAACTTGAAGGTTGCATTACTAAAGTACAAGTGACCATTGAAAATGTGGAATGTATTCTAGACTATAGGGTCATTAGGTTTGCAGGGCGACCTAGTTATCAAGTATTGCTAGGCAAGCCATGGATTTTACAAGTAGATTGTTAGGACGATACACCAGTTGGTCGATTGATCTTTGTCAGAGGTGCCAGATGTATAGTAGTAGATGCCTATTCTGAATCGCCTCAAAGTGAGAGAATTCCTTTATCCTCATCATATATTAGATGCTCCATCTGCTAGTATGCCATCAAGTGATGAATCCAACAAGGGGTCCACTACAGGGGATATCTATAAAGTAACTTTAAATGAGACAATAGAGGCTCAGGAGAGGATAAGGGATGTATATATAATTGAGCTAGACCACTTGGTACGTTGAATGATTCATGGGCAAATCAAATTAGGGTCCATGCTCAATTTGGAAGAAAGGAAGGACTATGTGCCCTTGATTCAGGAATTCCACGACATCTTTGCTTGGAGTTATGATGAGCTAAGAGGCATTCCTCCTAGCCTAGTTATTCATACTATCCCCTTAAAGGAAGGTAGTCACCCTATGCGTCAAAAAGTGAGGCATATGTCTTTTGAATTAAGGGACAAGCTATTTGAGGAATTGACAAAGCTGCGAAAAGTTGGGCTCATATTTCTAGTTCAACACATAGAGTGATGTTCAACAGTTGTTATTTAGGATGAAGAAGAATAATCAGATTCGACTTTGTGTAGACTTTAGAGAGCTTAATAAGCAGACGGTTAAGGATTACTATTCACTGCCATTCATTGATTAGATTTTAGATCAATTAGTGAGTAGGGAAATTTATTCATTTATGGATTGCTTTGTTGGGTACAACCAAATAGCTATTGTGGAGGAAGAAAAGCTAAAAATGACGTTTATAATTGTCTTCAATACCTTTGTATATCATGTGAGTGCCTTTGGGTTATGCAATGCACTTGGTTCTTGGCAATGTATAGTTGATAAGACTTTTGGTGATATCTCTCTAGAGGAATTGAAAGCCTTTATCAATGATCTGGGGGTAGCCACCATAAAGACAACTGATTACTCTAAGGAAATGTTTTGAGCATTGTAGATAGTTCTACATTGCTCTTAATTCTAGAAAGTGAGTCTTTGGGGTGCCCTACAGATTGTCACTGGGCCATGTGGTTAGTTTGGCTAACCCAAAAAAGACAAAGGTTATAGTCGCTATGAGCCCACCACAGACTCCAAAAGAGGTACACAGCTTTTTGTCTCATTAGTGGGGTATTATCAAAGATTTATAAATGCACTGGCAGAAAGAGCGTTGCCATTGATGAACTTCCTATCTTTTAATAGTTTGTTTGAGTGGAATGAAGCCTGTCAAGTATCCTTTGAGGATGTGAAGTAGAATCTAGAAAAAAGTGCCAATCCTAAAAGCACCCAAAAGAGGTGAAGTTTTCTATATATTTTTGGCAGCAACGATGCATAGTATTAGTTGTTACTATTTAGCCCAAATTTGAAAGAGAAATGGTATCATCCAATTTCCTTTGCTAGTAGGAAATTGGGGATGTCTGAAGTCAATTATATGTACATGGAGAAATTGTGCCTTGGAATGGTCTTTGCGACGAAGAAATTTAGACATTATATTCTGTTGAGATGAAAAGCTCAACACATGCAGACATTGATGATGGACCGCCTGGTTAGATGGGTCCACATGTCTACACCTAGCACGTCGGTGGTCATTATGCATCTCACATGGCCACTGACTCATTGCTTATTATATTCAGGTCGTTACACCTATTTACAGCTGGCATAGTTATAGCGCCAGTCGACCAGTGTAGTTGGTTATGCACTGTTTGACTTAGTAGGCTACTTTCCTTTTATGTTGTATCTTATCTATACTTTGTGTACATTGTAAAGAGAGTGGAAGAAGAAGAAGAAATCAGCAAGAAAACGTTTTGGCCTCCATCTCTCTTCTTGTCTCTTGAGTGAGCTTCTCCTTGTGCATTTTGTGTGTGTTCGGCGCAACATCTTGAGCAACCCCCTCCACCAAGCGATTCTTGACATGGTATCACAGCCGCACCACTGAGAGAGGCTGATTTCGAAGGTTGAAGCAAAGGAGAAGAAGCAAGGTTCGAGCAAGCAAGCCACGGGTAAGAAGCTCTCCCATCCTTCCACTCTTTGTCTTGGATAGTGCCTGTGGAGGCACCAAAAGCAGGGCAGAGCAAAAATCTCAGATTGCAGTGAGATTTGGTGTGTGCGAAGAGCACTGTATATTCTACAGTGAAGCCCTTTAGGGCCTATCCGCAGTTATTTTGGGCATTTGAGGCCGTTTCAGGCCCCGTTTTAGAGCCGTAAGGTTGCGGACAGCAGTTTCAGGGTACGCTGTGACTTCGGCTGTATCGATCGAAAGTGGGTGCGCAGGTTATAGATTTCAGATCTGTAAGATCAAAGGTGTTTACCAGTGAGTAAACACAAGGTTTATCTGCAAACTAGTTGCAGATTGCATGTATTGTTGAGCAGACAGTGAAAAAGGCTGTCTGGTGTATTGCTGTGCACTACAGGTTGAGGGCTGTAGAAGATTTGCTTGCTGTTTGGTATTATTCTTGTGATAATGGCAGAGAATAGTGGAAGCCCCATCATTGAGAAGCTCGACAAGAACAACTACCCTTCATGGAAGTTCCGTGTCACGAACTTTCTTATTGGAAAAGGCCTCTACGAGTTCGTTTCAGGTGAAGAAAAGGAGCCGGAGGTGAGTGATCCTCCAACTGCAGAAGAGACAAAGGCACGAAAGGAATGGAATGCAAAAGACAAGAAGGTCATGTATTGGTTGTCTGCAGTAATTGACAATAATATGTTGAGACACATTAGAAATGCAGAGAATAAATACAAAGGCACGAAAGATTCAACTCAAGCAAGAGTTGAATACATTGAAGAAAGGGAAGATGTCTATCAATGAGTATGCATTGAAGGTAAGGAGTATTGCATATGCCTTGGCAGCAATTGATGCAATGCCTGATGATGATGATTTGGTGTCGTCTACCTTGGGTGGACTTAATAATGAAAAGGCTTGGAAGTCTTTTGTAACTTCCGTATATGTTAGAAAGCCATTTCCAGATTTCGATGAGTTGGTCTCCCTTATGATCACTGAAGAGATCAACATGTAGAGTGAGACATCTGAAAGAAGCGGTGAACAGGTCCAAGCTTTCTACTCCAGTTCATGAAGGGGACGTGGTAGGTTCTCTTCAAGAGGCCGTGGTACAAGACGTGGTAGTGACAACCAGCAAAATAGATTGAATCAGCAATTTGGCAATATGCAGGTTTCAGGAGGTCGTGGTAACTTTAGAGGCAGGGGGAGGTTTAGAGGAAGAGGTGGATGGCAGAACAGAGGTTCTAACAACTCTGGTATTGTGTGCCACTACTGTGGCAAAACAGGTCATATTGCAGCCCAATGTTATGCTAAGAGAGATGATATCCGCAGTGGTAAGTTGCAGCAAGGAAACTATGCATCGTCTTCACGACAGAATGAAGACAAAAATGAACGTCTGTTTGTTATGCAGCATATGCTGAATGCTGTTACAGGAAAGGGAACACATGATGATGTTTGGTATGTTGATTCAGGTGCATCCAATCATATGACCAGCCATGCAGGATGGTTTGGAGAGATGCAGAATTTGCAGAATGCAGGTTATGTGCAGACGGGTGATGACTCATGCCACCCAATTTCACACATTGGAAAAGTTCCCTTGTCCTTGCATGATGGTAAGACAAAGAGTCTTTCAGATGTATTACATGTGCCATCTATTACAAAGAACTTGGTGTCAGTCGGTCAAATGGTAGAGCAAGGGCTGCAAGTCAGATTTAATGCAAAGGGCTGCTTTGTAGAAGATTTCAATGACAAGTGCAGGTTGGTAGCAAAGGGAAGTAGGGTTGGACGTATGTTTACTCTGGACGCTGGAATTCCTATTATGAATGCTGCTATGTATGCCAAAGGAAAATGTGTTGTTGCAGACATTGAAATTTGACACAAACGCATTGGACATGCAAATGTACAAAGGCTAAAATTAATGCAGTCCAAAGGGTTGGTTACAGGTTTGCCTACATTTAGAGTTGCAGAATTTCAGAAGGTATGTGAAGCATGTCAGTTTGGTAAGCAGGCAAGACAACCTTTTTCACATGATAGAGATGTAAGAAGAAATATCCTTGATGTTGTGCATACAGACATTTGGGGGTCTACACAAAATGTATCTCTTGGATGCAGTTCATACTTTGTCACATTCATTGATGATTGTTCTAGAAAGCTGTGGATATATTTTATGAAGGAAAAGAGTGAAGCATTTGAGCACTTTAGAACTTTCAAGGCTGCAGTTGAAAGAGAAACAGGCTTGAAAGTAAAGTGCTTGAGGTCAGATGGAGGGGGACAGTACCTCTCAAATGAGTTCAGTGATTTTCTGAGGTCTCATGGGATAAAGAGACAGTTCACATGCAGGTATACCCCACAGTAAAATGGGGTTGCAGAAAGGAAAAACATGCATATTGCAGAAGTTGCACGCGCCTTGATGGCTGAAAAGAATATGCCTAAGCATTTTTGGTCTGAGGCTGTTCATATTGCTGTTTATATTATGAACAGAACTCCCACAGCTGCAGTTCATGGTATGACCCCCGAAGAATGTTTTACAGGTAAGAAGCCTGATGTTTCACACTTGAAAGTATTTGGCTGCATTGCGTATGTTCATGTGCCAGATGAGTCGCGGAAAAAACTGGATCTAAAGGCTGAAAAGTGTGTCTTTATTGGATACTCTTTTGAGCAGAAAGGGTATCGCTGTTACAACCCTGTCACATGTAAGTTCAGAGTGAGCAGGGATGTCATCTTTGATGAAATGAGCAGCTGGTATGCATCTAGTGGTGATGCATTGGATGTTGATGATGATCATGATACTCATGTGCAGGCTGAAAAGCAAGAATCACAGACTCTTAGTGGACCAGAGACATCATCTAGTAGTCCTTGGTCTGGGAGACTAAGGAGTACCTCTACATCTTCAGGTGCATCTAGTAGCACTACAGGTAAAGACAAAGGAAAGAATAAAGTGTCAGAAGGCATTGATGCAGTTCTTGATGGAGACTCTAGTGGCTCAGAGAGCTTAAATGATGAGCTTGGCATTCCTTCAGTGAGGACTCTAGGTGTGCAGAGAGCACGCGTTAATGCAAAGACTCCATTGAGTGATCCAGTGGTACGCAGGTCTAGCAGGGTGAGATACCCTGTTAAAAGATTTGGTTTTGAAGGTTATGCAGCTCACCATTATGCTTATATGGTGAAACTAGTTAAGGATGTTGAGCCCACATGTTTTGAGGAGGCTATTGGTCATGCTCATTGGGATGCAGCAATGGATGAGGAGATGGCTGCATTAGAGGCCAATAAGACTTGGGATCTAGTATCATTGCCGAAGGGAAAGAAAGTTATTGGATGTAAGTGGGTTTATAAGATTAAGCACAATGCAGATGGTTCTATTAGCAGGTACAAAGCTAGGCTGGTTGCAAAAGGCTATGCCCAGACATATGGCATAGATTATGATGAAACCTTCAGTCCAATTGCTAGGATGGCAATTGTCAGATGTGTGATTGCTTTGGCAGCAGCCAAAGGTTGGAGGTTGCAGCAAATGGATGTAAAGAATGCCTTCTTGCATGGTGATTTGTAGGAAGAAGTGTATATGGATCAGCTAGCAGGTTATGAAGATTTAGAGCATCCCACGTATGTGTGCAGGTTGAAGAAGGCACTCTATGGACTCAAGCAAGCACCTAGAGCATGGTCTGACAAGATCAGAGAGTATCTTGTCAATATTGGCTTTTATGTTTCTGATGTTGATCACTCACTTTATGTGAAAAAGGGAGAAGCAGGTTTGGTCATCATAGTCATCTATGTGGATGACTTGATTATTACAGGTGATAGTGATAGTGGGATTGCTGAAGTCAAGGGCTGTTTGAAGATGAAGTTTGAGATGAAGGATTTAGGTGAGCTAAGGTACTTCCTTGGCATTGAGGTGATCAGAAGTGATGATGGTATATGGCTGTCCCAAAGACAGTATGGCTTGGATATGTTGTCCAAGTATGGTATGACTGCATGCAAACCACTTTCAGTCCCGTTGGAGCAGAATGTAAAGTTGAGTGCTGATGTTGGGGATGAGATAGAAGATCCTACTATGTTCATGAGGATAGTGGGGAGTTTGAACTACATGACCATTACAAGGCCAGACTTGAGCTATGCTGTTGGTCTTGTGAGTCAGTTTATGCAAGTACCTAGAAAGCCACATTTGGATGCAGTCAGACGCATATTGAGATATGTGAAGTCCACATTACATTACAGACTTTTCTATGAGGCAGGTACAGATGTACAGGTGTTTGGATACACAGATGCAGATTGGGCTGGTAGTATGTCTGATAGAAGATCTACCAGCGGATACATGTTCTGTCTTGGTAGTGCAGCAGTTGCATGGAGCAGCAAAAAGCAATCTACAGTTGCTTTGTCAAGTACAGAGGCTGAGTATAGAGGTGCTGTTGTTGCAGCATGTGAGGTAGTATGGCTGCAAAAGCTATTGGATGATTTGGATGTGCAAGTGGAAGGTCCAATTATCATTTATTGTGACAACATGAGCAGTATACAGTTGGCTAGGAACCCTGTGTTCCATGCCAGGACAAAACATATTGAGTTACACTACCACTTTGTGAGAGAGAAGGTACTAGCAGGTGAGATTGACTTGGTGTATGTCAGCACACTGGATCAGATAGCTGACATCTTCATGAAGGCATTGGGTACAGAGAAGCTTCAAAAGTTTCGAAGCTTACTTGGAGTTGCAGAGATGCAGTTGAGCTTGAGGGGGAGTGTTGAGATGACAAGCTCAACACATACGGACATTGATGATGGACCGCCTGGTTAGATGGGTCCACATGTCTACACCTAGCACATCGGTGGTCATTATGCATCTCACATGGCCACTGACTCATTACTTATTATATTCAGGTCGTTACACCTATTTACAGCTGGCATAGTTATAGCGCCAGTCGACTAGTGTAGTTGGTTAAGCACTGTTTGACTTAGTAGGCCACTTTCCTTTTATGTTGTATCTTATCTATACTTTGTGTACATTGTAAAGAGAGTGGAAGAAGAAGAAGAAATCAGCAAGAAAACGTTTTGGCCTCCATCTCTCTTCTTGTCTCTTGAGTGAGCTTCTCCTTGTGCATTTTGTGTGTGTTCGGCGCAACATCTTGAGCAACCCCCTCCACCACGCGATTCTTGACATATTCTCTATGAGAAGGCAATATTCTTTACGAAGATAGAAGGACTTAACTTGTTGATGAATAAGTTGTAGCCGCTTGACCGTTTAGCAAAGTGGTTAATTACTTTGCAAGAGTTCAATTATGAGATTAGGAGTAAGCCACTAAAGTTTCAAGGTATTGTGGAATGTCTTGTGGATTTCGGGGAGCCAAAGGAAGTTCTAACTGAAGGAGTGATATAATTGAAGGTTCATTCAAAATTGATGCATCTTCTATTCCTTCGTGGTATGTAGCTATAACACATTATTTATCTATAGGAGGATTAGGGGTTGCTTTATCAAAGTCGAAAATAAGTAAGATTAAGCATTAAGCCCTATGCTTTTCGATTATAGCGGGTGTCCTATATCGAAAAGGTGTTGATGACATTTATCGCCATTGTGTAGTACTTGATGAGATACCATTCATTCTTGAGGAGTGCCATGATTCAACATGTGGGGGACATTTTATTGGCGAGCTTATCGTCCAAAAAGCTCTCCATGGGGATGGCTATTGGTGGCCATTGATTTTCCAAGATGCTTTCAATTATGTTAAGTGTTATGATGTCTGTCAAAGATACAATGCGAGGAAAATTGTAAGTGACCTCTAAACCCTATTTTGGTTACATTACCCTTTGAGAAATGGGGTATCAATTTTGTGGGACCAATATATCTTTCATCAACTACGTGTAAGCATTTCATTATTGTAGCGACATACTACTTTACAAAGTGGGCTGAAGATTGAGCAACGGTGAAGGATAATGCTAAAGGAAACATCCAGTTTCATCATGGAGAAATTTTTTTGCTCTTTTGGTCCACCTAAGGAGATAGTGTCTGATCGAGGGACACACTTCTTGAATAAGGTTATAGTAGCCTTGACAAAAGCTTTGAAGATTAAGCATAATAAAACTACCCCGTATAATCCTCAAGCCAATGGCCAAGTTGAGAGTATAAATAAACAATTGGTGGGAATCTTATCCAAGTTAGTATCAGAAAGTAAGTGCGATTGGGATAAGAAATGATTTGTGGCAATATGGGCTTACAACATGACATTCAAGAGAGCTATAGGCCACACCCCGTTCAAGCTAGTGTATGGGGAAGAGTGCATTTTGCCATTGGAAATAGAGCTGCCCATTGTGCAATTTACTCTCAATCATTCATTGGGAGAGGCAGAAGCGTTATAGGAAAGATATACTTCTCTTGCACATCTTGATGAAATTCAATTGCAAACTTTGCTACATCAAGTAGTAGGGAAGAAGAGAATGAAAGCCCTTCATGATTCGGGCTAAGAAATATAATTTTGCGAAAGGTCAATTGGTGTTATATTATGGTGCTCACGTGTGAGCTATTTCCTCGTAAATTGGAACCTAAATGGGATGGACCATACAAAATTATATGTTTAGGAAATAATGGCTCTACAACCCTTTTAGCAAATTTGGAGGGGGTAGAGTTTAAAACTAAGGTTAGATTTAATAAGCTGAAGCCTTACTATATGTAAGGGCTGACGTTGGGCTTGGTGCCTATGCAAGTTCTTCCTAATTTTAGCTTTAACTTGTAGTAGGTACCAAAACAATCGGATGGGATGAATCATTCTGTATCTTGAGCATCCATATCTAGAGCAACATTACCACCAAGGTTGAGTGATCTGGTGGAATAAAGGTTATCAGGTTATTGAGTGGCAAGACGAATTGTTTACATGGGAGATTAAGGTCTACTATCACCATTGTCAATGAATTCTAACTATCATTCCTATCAAGTTTAGCAAGGAAGGAGGGATTGTATATGTTATACATCCTCTCTCTCGGCTTGGTTTTGATTATCATAAGTATGAGTGAGCTGATTAGTGTGGTGTGGCCTATCACTAAAGATTGGGTCTATACTTTGTATTTCAATAGATCTTCTAGAGGGCCCGCAAACATGTGAGTGTTGGTGTGGTCATTAAAGATCCTTGACATAGGGTTATTATGAAGATGGGAGTCTATTTAGGACCCTCTTTTACTAACAATATGGAAAAATACAAGGTCTTTATCATGGGGCTGAATGTAGCCCAAAGTGGTGGTATTTGCCACTTATTGGTGAAAGGTGTCTCATTGTTAGTAATCAATCAATTGGATGGGATGTATAGTGTGCAGGATCCCATTCTACGAATGCACCATCATGTAGCCTTAGATATGTTGTTGAGATGGCAAGCTCAACACGTGCGGACATTGATGATGGACCACCTAGCTAGATGGGTCTGCACGTCTACACTAAGCATGTTGGTGGTCATTATGATACTCACATGCCCACTAACTTATCACTTATTATATTAAGTTTGTTACTTCTACCTACAACTGATAGTGCCACAGTCGATTAGTGTAGTCTGTTATGTATTGTTTGACTTACTAAGCCAACTTCCTTTATGTTGTATCTTATCTATACTTTGTGTACATTGTATAGTGTGTGGAAGAAGAAGAAGAAATAATCAAGAAAAATTTTTGGCCTCCATCTCTCTTGTTATGTTCTTGAGAGAGCTTCCTCTTGTATATATAGTGTGTGTTTGGTGCAGTAGCTCAAGCAAGTCCCCCGACCACGCGATTCTTGACATGATATTCGAGCCGTGACACTAAGAGAGACTAATTTTGAAGGTTGAAGTGAAGAAAAAGACGCAAGGTTTGAGAAAGAAAGCAACGGCTAAGAAGCTCTCCCATTCTTCAACTCTTTCTCTTGGATAGTGCCTGTGGAGGCGTCAAAAGCAGCGTAGAGTGCCAAAATCTTAGATTGCTGTGAGATTTGGTGTGCAAGCAGAGCATTGTATATTCTATATATAAGCCATTTATGCCTTTTCATAGTTTTTTTGTCCATTTGAGGTGATTTCAGGCTCCATTTTAGAGTTGCAAGGTTGCAGACAATAGTTTTAGGGTATACTATGATTTTGGTTGTATTGACCGAAAGTGGGTGCACAGGTTGCTGATTTTGAATATGTAATTTTTGAGGTGTTTGCTAGGAAGAAAACATAAGGTTTATTTGCAAATAGGTTGCATATTACATGTACTATTGAGCAATCAATGAAAAAGGTTGCTTGGTGTAGCTTGTTGTGTTGTACCCTTTTTGTGATAATGATAGAGAACAGTAGAAATCCCATTATTGAGAAGCTTGACAAGAACAACTACCCTTCATGGAAGTTCCGTGTGACAAACTTCCTCATTGGAAAGGGCATTTGTGAGTTTGTTTTAGGTGAAGAAAAGGAGCCAAAGTTCGGTATCCCCCATTGGAGATGTATTAAAGGCATGGAAAGAATGGAATGTAAAAGTGGCTATTTACAGTCATTGATAATACAATGCTGAAAGTATTAGGAATGCAAAAACTTCACATGTAGCTTGGACAATTTTTGAGAACATGTTTTCAGTAAATACAAAGTCACGAAAGATTCAACTCAATGAATACCTTTAAGAAAGAAAAAATGTCTATCAATGAGTATGTTTTGAAGGTGAGGAGCATTGCAATTGCTTTAGCATCAGATTTATGCAATGTCTGATGATGATGATGATGATTTGGTTTCATCCACTTTGAGTGGCCTTAATAATGAGAAGACATGGAAATCATTTGTTACTTTAGTATATGTATGCAAGCCATTTCTAGATTTTAACGAGCTAGTCTCTCTCATGATTACCGAAGAGATCAATATGCAAGATGAATCATCTGAAAGAAATGGTGAATAGGTCCAAGCATTTTACTCAAGTTTAGGAAGTGGATGTGGTAGATCCTCTTCAAGAGGTATGGGACATGCTGGCGATAACTAGCAAAACATGTTGAATTAGCAATTTGGTGAAATGTAGGTTTCAGGGGGCCGAGGAAACTTTAGAGGTAGGGGGAGCTCTAGAGGAAGAGGTGGATGGTAGAACAGAGGTTTTGGAAATTTTGCTATTATTTGCCATTATTGTGGCAAAATAGGGCATATTGCAGCCCATTGTTATGCTAACAAGGATAATATTCGTAGTGGTAAATTGCAGCAAGGAAACTACGCATCATCTTCATAATAGAATGAAGACAAAAATGAGAGTTTTTTTGTTATGCAACATATGATGAATGCAGTTATAGGAAAGGGAACACAGGATGATGTATGGTATGCCAATTCAGGTGCATCTAATCATATGACTAGTCATGTTGAATGGTTTAGAGAGACGCAGGACTTACAAAATCCAGGTTATGTGCAGAAGGGATTCATGCCACCCAATTTCACACATTGGAAAGGTTTCCTTGTCCTTGCATGATGGCCAAACAAAGAGTCTTGATAGATGTATTACATGTGCCTTCAATCACAAAGAATCTAGTGTCTATTGGCTAAATGGTAGAACAAGGGTTACAGGTCTGATTCAATGCAAAATGTTATTTTGTAGAAGACTTTAATGATAAGTGTAGGTTGGTTGCAAAAGAAAGTAGAGTTGGCCGCATGTTCACTTTAGATGCTGGAATTCTTATAATGGATGCTACTATGTATGATAAAGGAGAATGAGTGGTTGTAGACATTGAAATATGGCATAAATATATTGGAAATGCAAATGTGCAAAGGCTAAAATTAATGCAGTCCAGAGGATTTGTTACAGGGTTGCCTTCCTTTAGAGTTGCAGAGTTTCATAAAGTCTGTGAAGCATGTCAGCTTGGTAAGCAAGCAAGACAACCCTTCTCACATGATAGATAAGTGAGCAGAAATATACTTAATGTAGTGTATACACATGTTTTGGGGGCCTACACAAAATGTATCTCTTGGTGGCAGCAAATACTTTGTTACATTTATTGATGACTATTCAAGGAGGCTATAGATATATTTCATGAAGAAAATATACCCATGGCTTTCAAGGAAAAGAGTGATGTATTTGAGCAGTTCAAATCTTTCAAGGCACCTGTTGAAATAGAAATATGATTGAAAGTGAAGTGCTTGATATTAGATGGAGGGGGAGAGTACCTCTCTAATGAGTTTAGTGGCTTTTTGAGGACTTATGGGATAAAGAGGCAATTTACTTGCATGTATACCTCATAGCAAAATGGGGTTGCAGAAAGAAAAAATAGGCTTATTGCAAAAATTGCATGGGCATTAATGACTAAAAAGAATATGCCAAAACATTTTTGGTTTGAAGCTGTCCATATTGCTGTCGATATTATGAATAGAACTCCCACAACTGCAGTTCATGGGATAACTCCGGAAGAATGATTTACTGGCAAGAAGCCCGATGTATCACACTTGAAGGTATTTGGTTGTGTTGCATATGTTTATGTGCTAGATAAGCTACAGAAGAAGCTTGATCCAAATATTGAAAAATGTATTTTTATTGGATACTCTTTAGAGCAAAAAGGGTATTGTTGTTATAACCCTGTTACACTTAAGTTCAGAGTGAGCAGGGATGCTATTTTTGATGAGATGAGTAGTTGGTATGCACTTACTAGTGATGTATTAGATGATGATAATGATCATGATAGCTATGTGCAAAAAGAAAAGCAAGAATCATGGAGCCTTGGTGGACCAGAAACATCATCCAGTACTACACCTACAGTGAGCCCTTGGCCAGGGAGACTAAGGAGAAGCCCCACATATTCAGGTGGATCTATAAGTGTTGAGGCAAAGACAAAGGAAATAAGAAAGCGCTAGATGGTATGATTCATCTACTAGTCATTTGATATTTGATGGACATTCTAGTGGTTTAGAGAGTTTGGATGATGAGCTTGGTATTCCTTTAGTCAAGACTCCAGGTGTACATAAAGCTCATAGTAATGTAAAGGCTCCATTGAGTGATCCAATGGTACACAAGTCTAGCAAGGTCAAATATCCTATTAAAAGATTTGGTTTTGAAGGTTACGCAGCTCACCATTATGCTTATATGGTGAAACTAGTTGAGGATGTTGAGTCCACTTGTTTTGAGGATATTGCTGGTCATGCTCATTGGGATGCAACAATGGATGAGGAGATGGTTGCATTAGAAGCCAATAAGACTTGGGATTTAGTATCCTTGCCTAAGGGTAAGAAAGCTATTGGCTGAGTGGGTTTAAAAAGTCAAGCATAATGCAGATGGTTAAGTTAGTAGGTATAAGGCTAAGCTAGTTGCAAAAGGCTATGCTCAAACATATGGCATAGATTATGAAGAGACATTCAGTCCAATTGCTAGGATGGCAACTGCTAGATACATGATTGCCTTGGCAGCAGCCAAAGATTGGAGTTTGCAGCAAAAGGATCTTAAGAATGCCTTCTTACATGGTGAATTGCAAGAAGAAGAATCCCACATATGCGTGCATGTTAAAGAAGGAGCTCTATGGGCTGAAGGAAGCACCTAGAGCATGGTCTGACAAGATTGGAAAGTATCTTATCAATATTGGATTTTGTATTTTTGTTGCTGATCACTAACTTTATGTGAGAAGGGGAGATGCATGTTTGGTCATCATAGTCATTTATGTGGATGACTTGATTATTATAGGTGACAGTGACAATGGGATTGTCGAAGTTAAGGACTTCTTGAAGAAGAAGTTTGAGATGAAGGATTTGGGTGAGCTAAGATACTTTCTTGGTATTAAGGTGATCAGATGATGTGATAATGGTATATGGCTATCCCAAAGATAGTATGGCTTGTATGTGTTATCCAAGTATGGTATGACAACATGTAAGCCTCTTTGAGTACCATTGGAGCAAAATGTAAAGTTGAGTGCCGATGTTGGGGATGAGATAGAAGACCTTACTATGTTCAGGAAGATAGTAGGGAGTTTGATTTACATGACTATCACAAGGCCAAAGACTTGAGCTATGATGTTGGCCTTGTCAATCAATTTATGTGAATTCCTAGAAAGCCTCATTTGGATGCGGTTAGATGTATATTGAGATATGTGAAGTCCACTTTACATTATGAACATTTTTATGAGGCAGGTAAGGATGTACAAGTCTTTGGATACAGAGATGCAGATTGGGTTGGTAGCATGTCAGACAGAACATCTACTAGTGGATTCATGTTTTCCCTTGGTAGTGTAGCAATTACTTGGAGCAGCAAAAAGCAACCTACAGTTGCTTTATCAAGTATAGAGGCTGAGTATAGAGGTGTTGGTATGGCAGCATGTGAGGTGGTATAGCTGCAAAATTTATTAGGTGATTTGGATGTGCAGGGAGATGGTCCAGTTGTCATTCATTGTCACAGCATGAGCAGCATACAGCTAGCTAGGAAACCAGTGTTTCATGCTAGGACAAAACACCATGAGGTGCACTACTATCTTGTGAGAGAGAAGGTACTTGCAGGAGAGATTGACTTGGTATATGTCAGCACACATGATCAGATAGCTCACATTTTCACAAAGGTATTGAGTACAGAGAAGCTTCGAAAGTTCCAAATCTTACTTGGAGTTGCACAAATAGAGTTGAGCTTGAGGGGGAGTGTTGAGATGGCAAGCTCAACACGTGCAGACATTGATGATGGACCGCCTAGCTAGATGGGTCCATACATCTATACTTAGCACATTGGTGGTCATTATGATACTCACATGGCACTGACTTATCACTTATTATATTTAATTTGTTACACCTACCTACAAAGATGGCAAATATATAGTGCCAGTTGATTAATGTACTCTGTTATACATTGTTTGACTTAGTAGGCCACTTTCCTTTATGTTGTATCTTACCTATACTTTGTGTACATTGTACAGTGTATGGAAGAAGAGAAAGAAATCAACAAGAAAGAATTTTGGCATCCATCTCTCTTGTGTTCTTGAGAGAGCTTTCTCTTGTATATATAGTGTGTGTTTGGCATAGCAGCTCAAGCAAGTTCCCCCATCATGCGATTCTTGACATATGTTGCATATCTTTGAGACTGTGACTTGTCAGTTAGTTCCTCGATAGTGGAATCACTTTGTGGATTCCTTGGCCAGCTATGCTTTCGTTGAAGATGTCTTTTTCAATTGTGGTCTAGGGAAGCTCTTGCAATTACATTCTAACATTAGCCATGGACTACTTTGGGATCTTCTTTTTGACATGTCCTATTGTGGTCACTGATGGTTAGTTTGGATTATGAGTCAGGTAGCAATTGAGCACCTTCCTATTGTTTCATGGATGCATTGGATTGTGTATGGTCATATTTGTCAGATACCCCTTGCTATTTATGCAGGGGGTTAGCTAATAACTTGATGCACTTAGTGTAGGGCTTGAGGAGCCCTTATCATTGGTTGATTTTGTGCTTTAGTAGAGTTATCTTAGGACCAAGGTATTGTTTCAGTAGAACAATGTTGAATGGTAGTAAAGTGGTTTATCTCATAAGACCAAGAGGGTTGTTTCTATAGGGTTCTAATGTTTTATTTCATAAGGCCAAGAGGGTCATGTGTCTGTTTGGTGTAGGTACATTTAATGGTTTTTAGTTTTAGTGATTGTATCGAATAGGTTTAACGAAGTGTGCTTGGAGGAAGCCTTTGCTATGCGGGAGCTTCTTGTGGCCATTCTAGGTGGTGTCGTCACCTCTTTAAGTTTTTCCCTTAAGCCAATAGTGTTATATGTGCATGTGGGGATTGTTTTCTTTTCATTTGTTGGGGACTGGCAATCAAGTCATGAAGTCCTAGGGTTAGGTTAGGTATATCTAGGGGATATTTGAGTAGTTGTCTACCTCTTGTAAAGACATTGTAAGGCATTAAAGACCTATTTTAGAAGGCAGTCCTAGTGACCTTGTTCTCCTAGCCTGCTAAACAGCTATTTTAGGAGTCTGTGGTTAGTGTGAGGTAGTTAGAGAAGCCTGCTAAACAGCTGTCCTAGGAGTCCGTGGTGGCTAGTGTGAGGTAGTTAGAGAAGCTTGCCAAAATATAAAAAGATGAGGAAAATTTGAATATAGTTGAAAGATAACAATATATAGAGGTGTGTAAAAAGGGGTTCTAACCCCCTCAAAAATAAAAAAACATTCTAAAAGTAGTTGATTATCACCTTACGGAGGCTTGGTAGGTTTTTGGGGGGACGAGTCATGCCTTGCCTTCCTAGGGGTAGCAGCTAGCCAGAAAAAGAAATAAGGAAGTTTGGAGCAAAAAATAAAAGTGAGCGAAATAAAAAAGGATTATGTGTCGCCTCACGAGAACTTGGTAGGTTCTTGGATACCGAGTCGGGACCTGAGGTCGATGCCTTGTTTCCCTTGGGTCACTCTACACTTAGCTCTCTTCTTTTTATATGCCCGAGTATGGAAATTTTGAAAGAAAGTGTGTTAAAAGGAAATACTTAATGACCAAGCTATAGGAGTCCTCTCCTAGTAGGAGGTCCTAGTTCAGTTGTCGTAAGTTTGGTAGGTAGTTCAAGCCACCACTAGGATGACCTCTTTGATGGTTCTTTTAGCCAGTCTATGTTGGAGCAGTTGGTTGGTGCCTCACTCTAGATTTTTGTCAGATTATGTTGGGCCTATTCCTTTAGGATCTTCATGCCTTGATTTTTTCAGGGGGCAAGGTAAGAGGTATTCTTGTACTTTGTTATGGTATATTTTTTGTGGCATCTTGATGCTTTTAATGGTTGTTCTTTGTGTAGATCAATAAGCAGGATTGGACGGGCTGAGTTACCCTATCGTATGGTCGCCAATGAGAGTGGATTTTAGAGACCATTTTTTAAAGTAGAAGAGTCATTGGGGGGAGGGGTGCTGCTTTTTTTTGGCGTCCCAAATTTGGCATTTTCTAAATCAATTTTCTACACTATTCACCATTCTAGGAATCCTCTAGGCAGCAAGTTCCATCAATTCTTCGCCCTTCTTTGCCGCAGAAATGATCAGAAATGATGCATTCTACAAAAATATATGATTTTAGTCTTTCTCTCTTCTCTCTCCTCTCTCCTCTTTTGGTTTGTTCTCATGGATCAATGTAGAAGAGGGGGGGCGTGGTGGACTGAGATGGACATTTTTGACAATGCGATGATGTGAGAGTGGAAAGAGATGTAAATCGAGGTTGGATTGATCATCAGAAGCTGTGAAAGAGTGTTAACAGGCCTCCAAGTTTGAAAAATATACGTCATAATGAGTGGTTTTATAAAAAAAATGTAGATTTCATCGTTTTATGATCAATTGTTGTTTTTTGAAATGGTTAGCAATGATTGTATTTGATTGCCCATACTTTGTTTGATCAGTCATATTGAAAGAATCACAAAGAAAAGTCGTATAATAATTTGATGCTAAACACGTAAAACCCGAGACTATGTGGTTTAAGGAAAAATATGTGGTTTTTTGGTTTTGGTGTGCATTTGCTATTCCCATGGATTGAAACATGCTAAGAAAATAATTTTCCATAAGTTCATTCAATCTAAACCAAAAAATAAATAATTATAAGTAAATTTCTATAAAAAAAGAAAAAAAGAAAAATGGAGAAAATTAGGCTTTTTGACATTTAAAAAAAAAAACAAGATTTATGTTTGTGGACATGTGATAGAGCTAAAACATGAGGTTTAGCCTTAGTTTAGCTCTATCTCTTTGTTAGAGTGAGTTTTTCTCAAATTCAATAAAGAAAAATATATAAAAAATCATGCCTTAAACCTATCAACACATGCAAAATTTTAAATGGTAGGGAGTAGGGGGTTATTGAGTGGATAACGTACATTAAATTTTGATATTTCACAATGTATATCATATAGATTTGTGGTTGTTTAAAATTTAAAAGGGTCTAGTAGCACGAGAAAGCTCGATACTAGCCCTAGGCAAAAAAGCACTGTCGTAGAAGAAGAAAAGCATGAAAAGAATTGCCTTCACACTTTCATGTTACTGATCTTTAATGAATAAATTGCCTTCACACTTTCATGTTACTGATTTTTAATGAATAAATTTGTTTGAGCACGATGGTCATATGCACAGTTGTATTGATGCACCATGTGGTATCATATCCTAGATGCATAGCACTTTCTTGTATGTATGAGTGATGACCTACACCGAGAGTGTGAGGTATCCTAAGCCATAGGGCTAGATATTCTGTTCCTTGGGATTTATTCGGTGAGGTTTATCTATTATCTCTTGTATTGATTCATCGAAAGAGTGGAGTTTGTTTTGAAGGTGTTCTATGTTCACGACACATCTTGGGGCCAATCCTTGAGGTGTAGGAGAGCCATAGTGGAGTCACAGTGATCAACCAAAGGGTGCTCCCTTTGTGTGTGCTATGTGGTGTATAACACCAATATGTTTAGGGAATTCCTCTAAGGAGTGGGAAAATAATTATTTGTTGGGCTACGAAATCAGAAAAATGCAAAGTTCTTGATGAATGCTCTTGGTTGTGAGGCCGTGTGGGAGGTTTTAGGTGAGTAGTAGAGGCATGGCTAGTGCCTTAAAGCTAGTGGCAAGTCTCGACATTGATCTTGATAATAATAGATGGATTCCTACTTCCACCTTTGCCAGCACTTGGGTTATGTTACAAACAAAGAAGAGGAGAAGATGTGGAAATGAATTAATTAAAACTTATAAGGGGAAATTCAAGTTTGAAGGATCATGGAAAAACATCAAGGAGATGCTTATCCAACATACATATATGCACTCATCAGAATTGCACTTGCAAATTTGGGCCATTGACATGCCACACTATAGATTGTAAGTCCAAAAAATTTCAATAGCCTTCAAACTAGGTTTTATATTTCAAGAATTTGCTGAAGTTTGTTTATGTTTGTATATATATATCCATCGAATATCAAAGATCAACAACCTATCAAAAGCATAGTTATTGAGAAATATGCAATCACACTCCTATGATAGCCTCTTTGTATGGAGCAGCAAGGCAAGGAACATGCAACAACCTAGAAGAACTATCATGTATCCCATAGGCACAGTGGCCAAAAGTGAAACCAACTATAAAGCAATGTACTTGACAATCATTTAATGAGAATGCTATTGTACTTTGTGCTTGTAGTATTGTCTCTCTCTACTCAAGATTGTGTTTATGAGTCCAAGCTAATCTATCTTGGAACCTAATTCACTTGAGTAATAGTCAGTGTGCCTAGTCTCAGTCATCATGATTTATATCATTGACTTTCATCCTACATACCTAAAACTTGCTCAAAGATCCGTATTTCTCAACATAGTATTAGAGCCATGGTGATCTTGATTTGGGTCCACACATTTCTCTTTCCAACTCTCCTCAATGTCACTCTAGCTTAGTTTTAGCAAAAGTCTTTATCGCTTCACTCATCTTCACTCTCTACCGTAGCACCTGCCTCACTTGGAGGGTTGACATCTCTTCAACTAGGCCATATCTCATCATGATTTCTTTTGTGAACATCTTTTCCTACTCTAGCAACTCATCCTATCACTTTACATCATGACATTGTGGTCTATTTGCCATGGCATTGTGCACTGATCGGCTCAATGTCCAGAATGTGCATGTGAACTATTGGACAACTCCCACCATCTACACATACTCCAGCTACCTTAGGGTTTTTAAAGGTAATTCTATGGGATCTCTTATGACAAATTCCGAGCTCAAATAGTCCACAATGGAAGTTGCCATAAGTAAAAAAACTAGTTAGACCCAAGAAACCCTAAAGGGTAGCCACAGCCAATTTCACCCAGGCTCATTTTTTACTCTATTTTCTCACTCCTCTTAGTTCAACCAACCCACTACTACTTTGATCTATTGTATCACTTAGTTTCTATTAAGATTGCCACATCAAATTAGTAAGCAAGGGAAGATTCAACCATCAAAGTTTAGTATCAAGCTCAATAAGCATAGTATCTTTTGATACTTATTAGTGCTTCTTGGTACTTGTGTCTCTTGACGCATCCAAGAAACTCATTTTCTAGTCTAATATGAGATTTTTGGTGCTGATTTGCTATTTCTCCTACCATCCAATATGGGGAAAGATTCATCATCATGCGGCTTCAAAGGAACGGGCTTCCACACTTGGTAGACAAGGATCAAGTTGATCCTGATGAAGAAGAGCCTTTGGTCAATAACTAGTGGCCAAGAGAAGAAACCTAGAGATGCTTCTCTTGCAGTAGTATGGAAAAAGAATGATAAAAAAAGCCCAAGCAATCATCAAGCTTGAGCTTGATGATAGGTATATCCACCATGTAGACACACGTGATACATTTCATGTCACTTGGAAATAGCTCAATACACTATTTGGTGCCTAATCTAAATCTTCAAAATATGGATTGTTGATTGCGTTCGATGGGATACATCCCTTGAAACCAATATTAATTATATGAAAAGTTTGCTAACTCAACTTACAGGGATTAATTTAAAAATGGATGAAGATGTATGCATTGGAGTTCTATTGAAGAGTCTTCCTCTAGAATTTGGTAATGTCTCCACCACACTAATTAATATGTCAAATACAAAGTCGGTAGACATCAAAGCATCACTCCTAGAAGAAGAGAAAAATCTCAAAGGTAAATAAGAAGAAAGCACTTCAAAAGAAGAATAGGTTCTCTATGTCAATAACAAGTACACAGGGAAGAAAGACATTGTATGTGACTTTAGCTAAAGAATGGGGCACATTGAAAAAATTTGTCATACTAGGAAAAGATCATAGAGGCCTACCTGGCAACTACCAAAGAAGAAGAAGACCATGAAGAAGAAGAAGAAGAAGAAGAAGAAGAAGAAGAAGAAGAAAACACTCAAGAGAGCAAAAGGACAAGCCTCATCAGTCCTTCTATTCCCACTATTCAGATTGTCTTTTTTAGAGCATTTTATGTACTTACCTTAATGTTCTTAGCCTTTACTCCTCATGTAACCTATGCACTACAACCTCTACACCTTATGATATCCTCTAGCTTTATATGGTTGGTTTTTCCATGTCTACACTTAGCAAGGTTCTACTCATGACAACCTTTGTATACTCAATGTTTTTTATGGTTGTGATTGAGGAGGGGAGTTGAGAAATATGCAATCACACTTCTATGATAGCCTATTTGTATGGAGCAATAAGGCAAGGACATGCAATAGGCTAGAAGAATTGTCTTGTATCCCATAGGCACAACAAGAAAAAGTGAAACTATCCTCCAACTATAAAGCAATGTACTTAACAATCATTTGATGAGAATGCTATTGTACTTTGTACATTTAGTCTTGTCTCTCTCTACTAAAGATTGTGTTTATGAGTGCAAGCTAATCTATCTTGGAAAGTAATTCACTTGAGTAACAATCAATGTGTCTAGTCTCAATCATTATGCTTTTTGTCATTGATTTCCATCCTCCATATATAAACCTTGCTTAAGGATCCATGTTTCTTAACAATAGTTGGGATATTTGATGCATTTCATGGCTCTATTGGCGAACAATTGTACAGAGCAACCTCAAAAAAGTCATTGGTTGAGGAATACATTTTCTTTTATGTCAAATTTTACAATGCACCATCACGCATGATAAGATTTGGATCTCTCAAGCCTCTTCCACTCCCAACTCTAGATCGTGCAGAGTGGCCAATTTTAGAATAGGAAACATGCGAATCTTTTAGATTGAAGATTTATGTAGATATTCAAAGATATCTATGATCTAATGTAGTGAGTCAGCAAGTGAAGATCACAATCTTCATGCCATTACATCTTTTTGTGGACTTCTTTTATGAAGAGAAAGTTTGGAGAACATCTTTAATTTGCATATGTAGATTGGAAAAATACATGGACTTCATAGATCAAAGCTGGGATACAAAAGAAGTTTGTGGGATTCACCCAAAGTGGGATGGAAATCCATTGTTTGTAAATATATGATTGTATCACAAAATACTTCAAATAGGGACATTTCCACTACACAAGTTTTTCTCTTGCCACAACTTATCCGATAGGAATACAAATACAATAGTTGTAAACAAGATAAAAAGCAATACAAAATTAATTTGAATTCCATTGCCAGTGATAGCAATTTGATTCCAAAGAGGGTAATTTTTGATTTGAATACAAAATTTTAGCATATTTACAATCTCTACATTCTCTCTATATCCAAACTTGGTGCAACTTAAGTCTCCTTTGCAACATCAATCATCAAGTCTAGATCATCTAAGTCTATAGTATTCCAATGGGGTTATAGACTTTTAACTTCTCTGGGTATTTGGAATGGCAATGGAGGTACATAGACATGTGGTATAAAAATGTTTCGATGTGATGGATAGATGATTAGATTTTCAATTGTCTCTACTTGAAATAGAAGAAGGTCATCATTTGTGTAATTTGCTAAGTGATCACCCTGCATAAAATCGTACAAAATGCACTTAAGTATAAAGTTATAAATTCTATTCACCATTAAATTAAGAAAAGATAAACTTATATCTCTTGTTTGTACCCCGATTAGATGCTGTAGGAGCAGTTTAGCATTGTGGCAAACTCTCACCCGCAGCTATGGTCGTCACCCTGCTTTGGCACTCTACAATTGATTATTCTTATATTCTCCAATATTTCATGGACTTGAACTACAACCTCAAAGACCCTAATAAGTTTTTCAAAAGATCTATCTTGGTAAAGGAAAATGAGATTAGTGCCTCTTTTTCTCCCACTCTCCCTCTCCCTCTCATGGACTTAAGGAACTTACTTCTCCACGTTATCATGGTACCCATATGCTGAATTGGCAAGAAAACATATCCTTGTTTGAATGTCATACACCATTAGGCTCCAGTGAGATCTACAAGGCAAGGAGGAGAAAAAGATTATAGCAAAAAAAATATTTGATATAACTTAGAAGAAACACACCAAAGAATTCCTTACTTCTCATTGTATGCCATCACAAAATATTCTACGAGATCCAAATTACAATCTCTATGCTAGGGATACACATCCAAAAATGATATTGTCTCCTAGATTAGCACTATAAATATGAGAGAATATATTATGAAAACCTTCTCTTGTATATGAAAAGAAAGGTTTACAAGAATTAAGTCACAAAAGCAAATAAACAATAAGTTTCAAGAAAATCTTCTTATAAGAAAAGCATGTAAAATTTTCAAAGTTTATGATTTCACAATATACCTTAAGACGGAGTTCATCACAAGATTGTTGATCTCCTTATGAAGATTTGCAAGGACAAGAGAATCCTCCTCACTAAAGTGAAAGGCACTGAGCTACTCCTACTATTGGTGCGGCCTTCTAAGAGGCAACACAACATCAAACCATGGGCCAAGTATCTCTAGGGTCTCACGATTCTCCTTGTGCATGCTAATGTGCATTTCTCTAATCTCTTAGGCCTCTGTCTTCCCTGCCTATGTCTCCTTGGCCTCTTCTATCTCACCCATCTCCATTTGGTCTTGGATTACCATCTAAGCATTTAGCCTTATATTGTGGGGATGTGGTGAGACTCTTGTGACATTAGTTACTTTCACCTTTTTGCTCTCTTTTAGGGGAGGGATCTCCAAAATTCCCTTCATTTTTTTGTCACTGATACCATATGGGCCCAACAATTTATAATGCCTAAACCTTAAAATCCTAAGAGATGTGAAGTTCATTGCCATAATTGTGACCCTTTGTGCATGAGCTACCAAATGTATACATCCTGGAAGAATTTGATTAGAAAGTCTTTCGCAACTTCATGTAGGAAATCTAGTGCCGATGAATGCCAGTGAAAGTCCAGATTGCTCCTTTTTGATATATATTTTACAACCCTAGTGAATGGAAGCTTAGAAATGGTAGGCTCATGGATATTTATATTCCTCGTTAACTCCTTGAGGATGGAGATGTGTTGTTGGTATCCCTTCTGTTGAGCTCTGGCATGCAATGTAGGCATGCTCTTCCTAGTACTGGGTTCTTGCTGCATGCTTAGTCCAGCGGTCAATCCGTGTTGCACAATAAAAGAGGCCAAACCAACACAATACGGGGGGAGGGGGTTTCCAAAATTAAAAAGCCCTCTCTTACATTGTGTGACTTTGGCATGGGGGGTTGCACAACACAAGAGGGGGGTTTCCAAATTAAAAAGTCCCCGTCTCACTTTGTGTGGATCCCATTGTGGGGGGTGGGGGGGGGGGAAGGAGGGGACCCAAACAATGCAAGGGGTGAATCCTAATTTTGGGAACAACCCCCTCCCACCTACATTGTGTAGCTCCCCTCACATTATGCAATCCCCCCTCCCTTGTTGGAGCCACATAACACGAGGAGGGGGGTTCCCCCTAGAAAAAGTTGCACAATGGGAGGGTCGAAACCTTGAGATTTTGGAACCCCCTCCTTGTGTTGTGCGGGTCATGGGGGTTCCCTCGAACCTAAACAACAAGAGGGAAGGGAGATCCAAAATATAGAAATGTCCCCCTCATGTTGTGCAGGACTTTGCTAGTGGGAGAGACTCACCATAGATTAGCATCGAGAATATCTAAGATGCTGCTGCTATGGAGGTTTGAGAGGCATGCAATGTGTGAAATAAAATTTTGACTTTCAAATTTGGATTGATGTCAATCAATGCCATGTCAACAAGAAATGTTCACCCACACATGTGCATATTAATGGCTCATGTATGTGTCACGTGTCCATCATTGAGGTCTCTTCACACGTGTGAAAATGATTGTGTATGTACCCACCACTTGTGCAATACCTAATACTATAAAGGCTCTAGCAAGGGGTACATCTGCCCCTCCATTTTCACTCACTCACTCACTCACTCACTCACTCACACACACACACACACACACACACACACACACACACACACACACACACTCTCTCTCTCTCTCTCTCTCTCTCTCTCTCTCTCTCTCTCTACTATCACTTGTTCTCTCTCTCTCTCTCTCTCTCTCTCTCTCGCTCTCTCTCTCTTTCTATCTATCTATCTATCTTCACGTTAGCTCGTGTTGTGTGCCCACCTTCTTCTCTTCCTCTTGCCTTTCTATGGATTTCATTACTGGTTTACCTAATACTAAATCTAACCATGATATGATTTGGACAGTTGTAGATAGATTTAGTAAACAAGCATATTTTATCCCATGTAAGAAAACTTTAACAGCATCACAAGCAGCACAATTGTTTTGAAAACTATTTTTACTAACCATGGATTGACAAAAGTTATTATTTCAGATCGTGATTCTAGATTTTGTGACAACTTTTGGATTACTTTGTTTGCTAACCTAGGCACAAAGATTCATTTCTCATCTGCATTTCATCCAAAAACTAATGGACAAACAGAAGCCACAAACAACACCATTCTAGATCTTTTACGTGCATATACTATCTCTAAACCTCAGACATGGGACACTCATTTGCATTTATTATAATTTGCATATAACAATACACCGCACACATCTACAAAGAAAGTACCGTTTGAAGTCATTTATGGATATAGATTATCTACACTTGTTGCATCTTTGTCTAATAGAATTCAAAGTGCTGATGATATTGCTAGTATGCATAACAGTATATTTGATGAAGTTAAAGATATGATTGCTAAAGCCCAGCAATCATATACCAAACAAGCCAACAAGAAAAGACAAGCCATGAATTTCAAAGTTGATGATTATGTTTGGCTGAGAATAGAAAAACGTAGACTGCAAAGTGTAGATAGACATCCAGTTGTCAAACTAGCTCCTAGATTCTATGGACCATTTAGAATCATTCATAAAATTAATGACATTGCATTCAAGTTAGAATTACCTCCTCATTGGAAAATTCACAACACATTTCACATTAGTTTATTGAGACCATTTAGAGGCCAATTACTTGTACACCCTGTTTATGAAAACCCACCTTTATTAGAGGAAGAGATTGAAATACTTGAACCAGAAGCTATTATAGACACTGACTTTATGACCACTAGAACTGGCTGACGGTATTCTAGATATCTAGTTAAATTTAAGAACCATCCTGTAGAAGAAGCACAATGGATGCACGCTAGAGACTTAAATGCTTTCCCCACTCTGTTAGCTCCACATTGAGCTAATAGCAATTGAGGTCAATTGCTATCCCACCCCGGGGGTATGATGCCAGGAGGCATATTTCACGGTGGATTCCGTGAGGTTTTACGGTGGATTCCGTAAACTTTGATGACCGGGGATCATACACAAAGTGGATTCTTTGTGCGAGAAGTTGATGGGGACGCATGTCCTTTTCGGACGTTTCATTAATTTAGTGTGTACATGGGTGATTCCATAGCGGGTGATTCTGCAAAATACATATTAAATTAATAAACGTTTATGAGTTTAGAGTGCGCACTCGTAATAAATTAAGGTTAGGATTTATTTTAAACCAGTTGATTTATTTATGTAGCTGAAGACTGCTAGGTATTCACTTTTGTCGGTTTAATTGTATTATTTTACTAACGATTGTGAATGCTTCAGTTGATGTGTAGAGATAGCAGCAGTGGTGGAGGAAAGCATTGGATTTTAGCGAGTATTCGACCTATGGATTATATTTTGATAGGCGCCATGCCTATATTTTGTCATGTCTATTGAGGCATTGATTATTTATTATTATTTTGTATGCGCCTATGTGCACGGATATGTTATTTCTATTTGGACATTGTATTGGGCGTGCCAAACTCTTTGGGCACCGTCCATTAGCTTTATTCCTATTTTTGTAAAAGCAAACTCAAAAGCTAAAAGCTTGATATATTTTTGTAAATTGGGCTATTATTGAGCATGAAGATGGAATATACATAAAATACATGCTTTGTGAAGCGCTCACAGAAGGCATGGGGGGAGATTGAACCCAATTGGTCTCTTGCTCTTGTCGTTCATGCTTTTTACCTTGTAACTTGTGCAAAAAGTACAGTTCATTGTTCTTGGGGACCTTCTGGGATTCACTACGTGAGCATACAGCGACCGATCTGTGCACCATTATTATGGGGGGGGAATAGATAGTGAGGGGTGAGTGAGGCAGCACATGTGTGCCCCTCCCCCTTATCGTTATATTTTTTGACTTCCTCTCCAATCAGCATCATCACGATCTTCTTTCCACTTCGTCTTCCACTTCGACATTGGTCGTGTCAGCTCCTCCCTTGTGGTCATCGTCGATGGCTTCCTCTCATCCTTTTCCCTTTCCACCACGCCATCCTCCTCTTTCTCCCCCTACCACCTATCGGCGATGATAGGGGCGATGATTTTAAAAAATTAATTAAATAATTAAAAGGGGATAATTACCATGCAAAAGGGGGGCATGGATATTACATCCTCTCCCCCTTGGAGAACTTGAGATGTCCTCATCTAGGAAGGAAGTGGTGATTTCATTCCAAAACTTGTGGACTATGGGCCCACCACATATTCATTGTGACACTCTAATCACTCATAAGTATATAACAACTTATTGTATTTGATATATTCGAGTCTGGATTACAAGAGAAAAGTTTATTGTAGTTACATCTCATGAATATCCTCTAAATTTTTTCTAAGTATCTGGTAGGTTCTGGACCATTGAAGCTTGTACAACTTCATTCCTTGTAAGTTCAAGTTCTCTTTGAATCTTGTTGGGACAATTGACGTAGTTATGTCCAATTTTTTGGCACTTAGAGCATTGGTGTTTAGGGTGCTTTGGACATTCCCTTTTGAAATGACCTAACTCCCTGTAATAAAAACAATGTGGAGCTTTATCACCTGTGGTGGTCACAAGGTTCCTAGTCATCCTTGGCACAATTTTCTTCATTAGACCAAATTACCTTAGGATCCTTTTAGTAGATCAAAGTGGTCCTTTATCTCGAAAACTATGTTTCTAGATTTTCCTCTCCTTAGTTCGGGACTGAGCTCCATGGATAATCGGCTTTGCTTGTAATACTAAAGAATACTTCCAAGTTTTAGCATTCTATTAAGACCCAACCTATATTAGTTGGGAAGAAACAGCTTAAGAGAAATTCATCTAAAGTATCTCTGATCACTTGTAAGTTCTAAGCTCAAAATTGATGCAACTCATATTACTTGGGTTAACTGTAGTTACAACAATACGATTTATTCCAATACAAGTCATATTACATGTCGATAGAACTTCTAGGATTGCTAATAATTCTAAAAAGGTGTAGTGGATTTTAGGTCTTTGTCTTCATCTGATTCCTCCATATATCCAAAGACTGCCCTTGTGTAGCCTCATTTTCTTTGGAGCTTTAATGTTGATTTAGGTCAGCAGCAAGGCAGTCTACTTGGACGTGTCCTAGCTCATTGCAATGGAAGCATTGACGGTAGGGACATCTCTTACAGATGTTCCCTATCTCTTTGAACATGTGGCATCTCTTGTCCTTATCTCGAGAAACATATATTCCTGATTCAAGTTCTTGGATGATTGGATTTTCCTGAAGTAACACATCTTGCAAGTCCCTTGGATGCATTGCTTCAAGACAGTGGTTTAGAGGACTATTTAGGCCATGGAAAAACCTGGATACTTGCTATGCAATATCCATAGGTGGTGCATATTTTAGTAGGGTTACAAACTTTGAGCAGTAAGCTTTCAGGGTTAACTCCAGTTTCTTGAGCTTGAAGAATTCATTCATCTTCAAAGGCTGGTAGGTTGGCAGAAGCTATCATTTGCATACAACATCTTTCAGTTGAGCCGAGGTGACAGAGGCTTCAAAAACACCTCGATCTTTGCACTATTGCTTCCACCATATTTGAGCCTAGCCAACTAACTTAATTTATACTATCATTGCTTGATTGGTAGAGGCAATTCCCCTAGTAGAGAAGTAGTCATCCATTGACTCAATCCATATCCCCGCCTCAGTTGCAACATCTATCCCTTCTCCATAAAACTCGGGTGCGTTAACCTACTTGAGAAGGAATTTCTTCTCTTGTATGTCAGTATTTGTGGGTGCAAAAGGTGCATGACAATCAAGCCATACAACTCAGGTTATTCTGTTTTGGATATGCCAACGAACCATACATTAATCAATCACGTATCATTACAAAGTCTCACTCTGATACCAACTGTAACGTATCCACCTATTCCAAGCATGTTTTAGTGGTGCATCAAGAAACGAATCTAAGTGTCACCGCCTAGCACTCCCATGGAATGTTCCATGGTTTCTAGGGTTTCCCGAGCACCTCTAAATAGAGCGTTTGCGATCAAATCCACTAAGATCAACTTGAAATCCAGGGTTCGTAGTAATCAAGGTCTCTTGATAGCATTCTAGCATCGGGTCTTGGATATCCTACTTTACGCAAAGATACCAAAGTGGAAGCAGATCCTTGCCGCACTTGGTTCATAGAGAATGGGAAACGAGAGGGATATGCTGCTCAACCTCTGTGGCCATAGGGCATAGTCCCATTTTAGTCCCCTAAAATGGAATGAATTAGGTTCTAACCTAGGCCTGCCTAAAGTTTGAACGATGGTAAAACGTTGTGAAAAGCGTCGCAGATCTTTAGGACCACCCTGCCATAGGACAGACCTATTGGGAGTTTCGCCCACCTGCTTCCCTTGATGGCTTTAGTTTTCTAATTAGGTCGTATCACATTTATGTGTGACATTCAAAATCAACTTCCTTAATTAGGCCTTTTAGAGAATAGGATTCGTTTGCGTAATTTATGGCACAAACACAAAATCAGAGCAAGTAAAACAAGTTCAAACAAATTCCTTAACTCATCTTCACGTTAATCTTTGTCTCCTGCCCATACAAGAGAAATTATGTATCCCTTCTGTCCAATAGAAGAAGCTGATCCAAATCACATGGCACCATAATTTCCATCCATTATCTAGAACAGGATCTTCTAATTCCCTAGGTGTTTGGCTCATGACAGTCTACAACTCCATTCGAGACTAGGAAAGGGGTGTCTAGAGCTCCACTGACCCCAAGCGACCCAGGAGTGAGACACAACTTCCGTGCTTGGCCTTTTCACCACTCAACCTTTGGCCCGTGAATCGAACAATGCCCTCTTGCATTGAAATGAGGCGTGACCTTGGAGATGATCCACTCGTGCAAAATATCCTTCTTTAGTTAATCCAATTAAGAATTAAACACAATCAAGGAAATTAGCCCTAATATCTTTTTCCAAGAAAAAATTCATTTATCCTCATGGAAACTTATCATCATAGACCCCTACCATGAGTTTTCCAACAATCACAAGCACTTGGAATAATCATCCAAACCACAATGCAACAATCAATTCAATGCAAAAACACTTAGGGCTTGTTTGATAGATCCACAAAAACAAAGGTACTATTTTCCAACATTGCAGGCATAGTTGTGATAACCTTTTCATGGCGCATTTGCTCTCCCCCTTGGGATCAAGAGCGATTCAATGTAAATTTTACTTAACAAACCCTTATTTTGGCTTAGGCATATGTTAGGGGTTTTAACACTGTACGCGACGTAAGTTCTATAGGTCACTTACATTGTTTGATAACTGGGTCTTCTTCCCATTAAGTACAGAAGCATCGACTTAGGGTTTCCTAATCCTTTAGCTCTTCGCTTGCACTAGAGTTGTGGTTGCATCTAGCCCCAACCCCAAATAGGATTGATAAACATAGTAGTTATATGACGGATCGCAAGGCATCATAGTTTTAATCCTAATGATTGTTGTTTATACTAGCTACGTACAACTTCAAGATCCCAATAAAATAATTATTCATGACATTATCAAGACCTTACTGCAAGATCAATTTGTGTACCATCGATATATGTTTCAAATAATATTTCCCATGCATGTATGGTCCATGTGCATTTGCGAACCTTAAACAATATTGTCCTAGGTAAAAATTAATCGAAGACTTATCAATGCTTGGTGCTTTAGAATGTTATATGCTACTTATGCTATGTATGGATTTTAATCACTACAAGATATAGGCCTTATACCGACGTTAAAAGCGACGAAAATGTAAATAAAGAAATTTTCCTCCATTGTCGCAAAAACTGTCGTTATTGACGATGCCGTAGAGCATGCGGTATTAACGTCGTTATCAACATTGCTATTTGCGTCGGTATCAACATCGCATATCGACACAAATAACGATGCTTTGTGATACTAATAACGATGCCAATAACAATGCGTGCACGTAAATTTGCAACGCTAATAGCAATGTAAAAGGGAAAAAAAATTTGTGGCAGGGCAGCAAGCTACCTTGCCACATATAGCACTATGTGCTTTATTTGGGCCATACAAAATAGTTTCTGCACTGTGTACAATGCTCGTGTAAACAAAAACAAAGTGTACTTAAATCATAACACTGATATATGAAATAAATACATGATCGCATAATGAAAGTGACTGGTACAATCATGGCAAGATATCACTACTACATAGAAAATGTCTACACAGATCATGTGACCAAAAAAGAAGGGTGTGTGAGCTCCAGGGATCCAAGGGCGAGCTATAGATCCTTGCTATCCGAAAGCTTGTCCCATCGCAAAGGAGCATCGAATGGACTCTGCAAAAAAAGAAACAACTACACATCAGTCTACCATACAATAATTGCTTTCTAATTAAACATGGTAACTACGAACAAGAAAGATGAGTGACTTACAAGGCCGCTATGTCCATACAATCAGTTGATCAATGCAGTGAGACCGTGCCTCTCTGCATATTGAGTCTCAAGGCCGGTCAGATCACGATTTGTAATGAAGTGCTGCAAAGGAAACAAATTACTAACTGTTAGAAACACGATTGTCAGTACAAAGTCTATTGCAAAAAAATAAGCAAGCAAAACAAAAGAAAAACTTACAAAGTCCTCCAGATATGTCCTGTGGCTGCCACTCCCAAGATGATGGACCACTTTGGTCTCTAGTCGTGCCTTCACCACCTCGCACTACTGACTCCAATGTCCTGGAGAATCTGTAGCCTCCTCCCTCAGTCGGTGCCAATCGTCCGCGTCTAGCCACTTGGGCTTTGCAGCCCCACTCTTGAGTGCCTTGCGTGCATCCGACCGTCTGTGTGACATATATGCATGCATGCACTCCATGATCCACCCCGTAGAAAACCTATCTGCTATGGTTGGTACTGGAAACTCCTCATGCAAGGATGCTACTATGTAGTCCTTGCTCCCCTCATCATTCATGATGATGGCTCCTGACCTATCATCTACAAGGTAGGCATACCCTCTGGGGTATGCCTAATATGGGTCCTCTCCCACCTACGACCACGCTCTTGGGCATATCCAGGAGACCCCTGTACATCTGGCGTACCGACTGGGGTAGTATCTATCGAAGTAGCACCCATAGGGGTACCACCTGTGGACGGCTGAGCAAAAGCCAGAGTTACTGGAGTAGATGTCCACACAGGTGTGACAAATCCTGGAGCTAATGCAACTCCAGTAGAACGACGAGACGGAGACACCCTGTCCGTGCTTCCACATCAACCACCTGAGCCACGCTCTCTACAACCGCTATGCGAGCGAGGAGTAGCACCTATATCCCGAGTCAACCATGGGCTCACTGCATCCATATCTCTGAAGCATCCCCCTAACCTTGAAGCACTCCCTCTGTCTAGCCCAAGTCTGGAGCATCGACCTTGTCTGCTTGAAGCTGAAGCATCTGATCACGCCAAAGTAGATCTAATAGAGCGGCTTGACGATGTTCGAGACAGCTCCTAGTCTGCCATGTCTCTGAATCTCGCTATCTGATCTGGAGACATGCGTGTAAAGATATCATGCAACTCCTCATCGCTCATCCCTCGACTCATCTTGATGATCTAAGTATCCACAAAGGTCACCTACATAGATAAAAAATGATGTTAGCATAATCAATTTAAATCATACAAAGCACGGTAATATAAAACTTAAAAAAATGATCTTACTTAAAATGCATATCTTATGTAGCCTTATAAGCGATTAATCAACCAATTGAGTAAGTGGATGCTTCAAGTATGAAGTATCCTATGGTCCCATGTCAATTTCCTAACACAACTCGGCATAAGCTAGAAGGTCAATAGACATGTCACCACAAAAGGATGAGTCCACCTCGTTCTCAAAATTCCTATATTTTCATCATTATTACCCAATGCTGGCTCCTCTACATGCTCCAAGATTTTGATGGCCTCCACTCCTTGCAATATCGACCCCTCTATTTGCATATTGTCCTCATCTATGCTCGGAACATCGCTTTGATCATAGACTCTCGCACTTCGGGGAGCTGAAGATATAACATACCGCCATCGAGGTCGTTGAGGGTTTGGATAGAAGATTACATGTTCATAAACACATACAAGAGAGATTTCACTATTGTGACATGTACCATGTCGTAATACAATTAACAAACAAATGAGTTCATACACTTGTTCACAATGAGCCGGCAACACAAAGGTGTCGAGCAAATCCGTTCTTTTTTTTTCAGAATCTATTTCAAGAAATCCAAATGGACCTCACCAAATTGTTGCTCCAGCTCCTTCAGGTACCCACTTTGAACCACTGTACATCGAATAGTATTATGGAGAATCTACGGTAATCCACCGTAACAATACTTTGCAAGTTCCCAAAATACTCCATCTCATCTATAACCGTGTTTGAATCCATTGCTCGTCGTCGGCTCTCTTACTCGAACCTTGCCATGATACCACAATCTGTTGTGGAGCACATTTTGTCAATACGCTCCATGCGAAAATGCCGTCCACGCAACCATGCTGCACTATATATTTTGTATTGCACATTGAAATACTCAATTAGTTGTCACATATAAAAGATAGATATGACAAATCTTAAACACGTCATCACCTTTGGACTACATCCCCTCGAGAATTCCCACTCCTAAGTTGAGACCTCCATCCCTTCGTGAGCAGCTACAGTCAAAGCTCCATGCAACCATCACGTTGACATAAACCGCGGCATCTCCTCCATGCCCTCGAGATATCGAATCGATCGATGGCGCATACTATGTCAAAATTCAGATTGCGCTTGCCTAGCTTATTGGTACTTGGCGAGCCACGTCTCCATAGAGGCATGGTGCAATATACAAAAGCAATTCACTTTCTCCTCCATTGCAGCATCCATTCTTTTTTCTACCCCATTTCCAACCACCACATCTCCGATCAATCTATCATTGTCCTTCAGCGACCATAGCATACTGTTGTCTAGATCCACCATTGGTAGCTATTGTGAAATATGCACTAGCACCTTAGACACCAACCAACCTTCAGACATGCTACCTTCTAGCTAAGCTCGTTGTCGCACAAAGCTTTTCAGGGTTTTCATGAAGCGCTCCAAGAAGAACATCCATCGTGTATGGACAGGTCCAGCAATCTCCACTTCATCTACAAGATGCACAAGAAGGTGGATTTGTATCGTAAGCATGTTGATAGGTAGGTATTTCTCAAAGAGACAGACCGTCTCCACTGCTCCCTGCCTCTGGATTCAATAGAGGATGTCTTAATATCATTTTGTGAGATCCATTACACTAAAGTTGACAACCTGTAAATGACTCCGCATATTTCTAGAGTAAGGCATCCTGCGATCGCGATCGGTAGTACAAACTACCACAAATAAGAAAGCATTATGAACAATGACTACACTCCAAATAACAAAATGTGCACGCCACTTACAATCCATTCGTAGTACAAACCTAACATATCTTATGCCAGTTGGGATTTTAGCCCTGATAATTGGTCGTCTTTAGAAAACGCACACCTAAGAGATTGCATCATAACCATCGGAATGCGGATAGACTTGACTATTTGCTCCACAATGCCCTCTTCTTTAGTGGACAAAACCCAAGAAGCGCGATATAGCTGCACACGACCATCAGCAATCAACTACGGCCAAAGCGCCTCCATCTTGCCTACCTCCTTCAAATCCATTCATTCCCCTATAGTGTCTCTCTTTCCTGTGATGTGGTCCCATAGCAAGCTGTCCACGTTCCTGAAAATATGCATGGGATTCAACAAATGGTTGATCTGTAAGTGGTTTCAATATGGCAACTCATAGAAAACTGAGAACTGTCGCATTCCGTTTGGATGTGACTCCGTGGTGTGGACCATTTTCAGCTCGTACCAGCTTTAGGCATTCATATGTGTTGGAGGTCGTCCAAGAAAACCTTCCCTGAGTTCATGACCCTCTCATAAGAAAACGGAGTGTCCTTGATATACCATCTTCTTCATGGTTTGTGAGCTTTGGGATTCTAATTGTGGCCCGCACAATGGACATGTATGATAATCTGAGGTAACCAGACCTGTCCCAACACCTCTATCTAGTGAATACAAACTTGAACGAGCTATGATAGATATTACCAATGAGAACGAAAGCCTATTTACTTGAGCACTCTTCGAATCCTAGAAAGTCATGCATCGTTCACATGAGAATGGCTCGAATATTGGGGGACCGTCGACCATCGCGCTTGCTCATATCCTGCACGGTGACCCCCTCCTCCCTCTCCCTCTCCCTCTCCCTCCCCCTCTCTCCTCTCCCTCTCCTATTTCCTCTTCCTCCCTCACCCTCACCCTCTCTTTCTCTCTTTCCCTATTATGTTTAATGTTTTTTCTCTCTTCCTCTCCCTCTTTCTTTCCCTATTATGTTTATTTTTTTCTCTCTCCTCTCCCTCTCTCGTTTCCTTTTCTCTCTTCCTCTCCCTCTCTCGTTTCCTTTTCTCTCTTCCTCTCCCTCTCTCATTTCTTCTCCCTCTCTTTCTCTCTTTCCCTATTATGTTTAAATTTTTTCTCTCTCCTCTCCCTCTCTCATTTCCTTTTCTCTCTTCCTCTCCCTCTCTCATTTCCTCTCCCTCTCTTTCTCTCTTTCCGTATTATGTTTAATGTTTTTTCCTTCCTCTCCCTCCCTCACCCTCTCCCTCTCTTTCTCTCTTTTCCTATTATGTTTAATGTTTCCCTCTCTTTCCTCACCCTCCCTCTACCTCTTCGTCTCCCTCTCTCATTTCCTCTCCCTCTCTTTCTCTCTTTCCCTATTATATTTAATATTTTTCCTCTCTCCTGTCCCTCTCTCATTTCCTTTTCTCTCTTCCTCTCCCTCTCTCATCTATTATGTTTAATATTTTTCTCTCTCCTCTCCCTCTCTCATTTTCTTTTCTCTCGCCTCTTCCTCTCTCATTTCCTCTCCCTCACTCATCCTCACCCTCTCTTTCTCTCTTTCCCTATTATGTGTAATGTTTTTTCTCTCTCCTCTCCCTCTCTCATTTCCTTTTCTCTCTTCCTCTCCTTGTCTCATTTCCTCTCCCTCCCTCTCCCTCTCCCTTTCTTTCTCTCTTTCCCTACTATGTTTAATGTTTTTTCCTTCCTCTCCCTGTCTCATTTCCCCTACCTCCCTCACCCTCTCCCTCTCTTTCTCTGTTTTCCTATTATGTTTAATGTTTTTTCTCTCTTCCTCTCCCTCTCTCTTTCCCTATTATGTTTAATGTTTCCCACTCTTTCCTCTTCCTCCCTGTCCCTCTTCCTCTCCCCTCTCTCATTTCCTCTCTCTCCCTCTCCCTCTCCCTCTCTTTCCCTCTTTCCCTATTATGTTTCATGATTTTTCTCTCTCTTCTCCCTCTCTCATTTCCTTTTCTCTCTTCCTCTCTTTCTCTCATTTCCTCTCCCTCCCTCACCCTCTCCCTCTCTTTATCTCTTTCCCTATTATGTTTAATGTTTTCTCATTTCCTTTTCTCTCTTCCTTTCCCTCTCTTTCTCTCTTCCCCTATTACATTTAATGTTTTCTCATTCTTTTTCCCTCTTCCTCTCCCTCTCTCATTTCCTCTCCCTCCCTCTCCCTCTCCCTCTCTTTCTCTCTTTCCCTATTATGTTTAATGTTTTTTTTCTCTCCTCTCCCTCTCACATTTCCTTTTCTCTCTTCCTCTCTTTCTCTCATTTCCTCTCCCTCCCTCACCCTCACCTTCTCTTTCTCTCTTTCCCTATTATATTTAATGTTTTTTCTCTCTTCCTCTCCCTCTCTCATTTCCTCCCTCTCCCTCTCCCTCTCCCTATTATCTTTAATGCTTTTCCCCTCTTCCTCTCCCTCTCTCATTTCCTTTTCTCTCTTCCTCTCCCTCTCTTATTTCTTCTCCCTCCCTCTCCCTCTCCCTCTCCCTCCCCTCTCCCTCTCCCTCTCTTTCTCTCTTTCCCTATTATGTTTAATGTTTTCCTCTCTTCCTCTCCCTCTCCCTCCCTCTCCCTCCCTGTCCCTCTCTCATTTCCTCTCCCTTCCTCTCCCTCTCCCTCTCTTTCTCTCTCATTTCCTCTTCCTCTCTCAATACACATGAATTTTAACAAAAAAAAGTAAAAGAGAAAGAGAAAACACAAAAACAAAGAAAGAAGGAACAATGCACTCACCGTAAAGGCTTGAAGAAGGGTTTGGTGGCTCCTCTTCGCGACAGCGGCTCTTCTTTGCCCTCTGTACACTTTCTCCTCTTCTTCGCGAATGGCGGCGACGGCAGTGAGAAGCTTTCCTTCTCCCTTTTTATCTCTTTCTCTCCCTCTCCCTCTCAAATGTAAGATGTTTGCTCTCCCTTTTGCTCTCTATTTCGTGTATGTGCGCAAAATAACGCGCTCAAGTTTCGGCCCACATTTTTTTGGTTTGAGTACCATCACTATTTGCGTCGCTATTTGCATCATTATTAGCATTGGATTTGCAATGCTAATAGCGCGCCACTATTTTGCATCAAAAATCGCCATCGCTATACCTCCATATCCTTGTAGTGAATGTATAGCAATGAGAAGCAATCTACTTCTCTTGATACATGCATGCACTTCGCAATCTCCATCTTTGATTACGTGGGGTGAAATTTATCATTTTCAGTGTCCTATTCTTGTGCAACATATTACGACCCTAGCATATCTCATGCGAAAATCAAGCAAGAATCCATTGATTTGGAAAAACATCACTTACAATTGGTACCGCAGTTGGATTGGCACCATGGGGAGATCATTAATAAATATATGTATGTATCACATGGGTTTAAAACAAGGGATTTTTAAAATACCATTTTTACATATTTTTTACATATAGAAGGATCCTATACAAAGGGGTTATTTAGAGATTGAATAGAAAAGGGTTATGTTTTATTAAGAAAAAACTCACAGATAAGGATATTTATAAATAGGCCTTAAACGCACGTGATATGGAAGGTATACATATGCTGAACTACTCGGGATTGGCAGTGATGTCCTCGCCCGAGGCTCCATTTATCGTTGAGGAATTGCCATCTGAGCGCATCAATTTTTGCTTGGGGGCCATTCTCAAACTTCGTCTTCCTTAGACGTGAGTCGCACAAGACTTTTTCACTTGGTGCAAGATCAGTGGGGTCAATTGGGGAGTGAAATACATTGTAGATAATCCAAGCAGAACAAGGGGTATGGATTCGTGGCAGCAACGGGGGGAGAAAAAAAAGATGTGCATGGCCACCCTCTTAGGAGGGGAACAGAAGGAGACTCTTTCAAAAGGCGCACTCTCTCCCTCTCTCTTTCTCTCTCTCTCTCTCTCTCTCATTCTTCTTGTTCTTGTTCTTATTCTTCTTCTTCTCCTTCTTCTTCTTCTCCTTCTTCTTCTCTCTCTCTTCCTCTTGCTCTCTCTCTTTCTCTTTATCTCTCTCTCTCTCTCTCTCTCTCCTTCACTCTTCATCTTCTTTCTGATGCCAGGAGGCATATTCTATGGTGGATTCCGTGCCACCGTGGAATTATCAAAAACATGTCTGACTATATACAGCCTAAACCATCTTTTCACCATCTTCCAAAAAATCTGCAATAACTTCCTCATTTTCTGCATGGCTCTAGTGTGGCTCTCATCCCAAAATAATTTCTGCCCCTTTCGAAACAGCTCATATAAACAATCTGCTATGTGTGCAAAATGAGGTATCCAAATCATGTAAAACACATAAGCTCCAATGAATCTCTGTATCTCTGAAGTGGTAGAACAATACTCCATAATCTTGCCTATAGGATCCACTTTCTTATCCACAGTCTTGTATTTCGTGTCAACCCTGGCTTCATTATGATCCTCTACATTACTCAAATCTTGTTGTAAATCAGCAATTTTGCACTCTAATAGCTGAATATCCTTAGTCCTCTGCTCTATGGACTGCATAGGAACAGCCCTAAACTCTGGATGTTGAAATATTTCAGCAGTAAACTCTGTTGGTTGAAAGGTTTCAGCCCTCTGTGTCTCTGTAAGCTGATCATAATCATCCGAAAACTCTGTTTGCTGAATTTCTTCAGCACTCGACTCTTTTTGCTGAGTCACCTCAGCCTCTAACTCAATCTGTGACACAAAATCTGCAATTTCATAAAACATGTCCAGGGATTGCACTAATACATTACTGTGACAACTCTGCATATCAGTTTTCAGCATATCTTCCATCTCTGTCATCATATCTGTACAAATCATACTATCATATATCCCATCTATGTGCTCATCATTCTCTAAAATTCCTGCATTTTTCAAATTTTTCTCCCTCCTGCATATGTACCGCTTGGCAGCTCTAGGCAACTTAGAAGTCTTCTGATAGCTCATTGAACTATTTGCTGAAATCCCAACAAAACCGGAGGAGAAAACACTGCTGCCAGGAGGTGAGAACTCCAATCTCCTCTGCTCTGTACCACCGTCGTCTCACGAAACAGCCGTACCTAATGAAAACCCGAATCCCTCACAGTGGGCAAAGGTGCATCTCTAAGAGTATCTCTATTTCTAACATGGTTCACACACACAGCCATAAACTGAACTGCTCTCATACCATCTTTACTGCGAATCCGTGCATAAGCAGATCCATCATCCATTACCTTTGTTTCCATGCGCATCTCTGTGATGAATGGCTGTCCAAGAATTATAGGATAAGAGTATGAATCCTACACAAAGAAATGAAAATCCTCCTCTACATCACCAATAGAAATCCTGACACTGGGACATGCAGCATACAAATCACCTACAGTGTTATTGGCGGCTCTCATATGCCACCCATGCTCTACATCCATAGGCCATCTGTTACTCTCATAAACTCCACGAACTATGAGATTAATCTCTGAACCATGATCCACCAATGCAACATAAGGCACCTGTGTCTCTCCAATCTTTACCATCGTCTCTGTAGTTTCCCTAGCCCAATGACTCCGCGAAAAGTGACTACGCGATATCAAGACAGGCTCATCAGTTTTAGCATAATGCATAGGCTGAACCCTCTTCTCTACCTGCGGAAAAATAAAAGCATTCTCAACCATAACCTCATCCTCATCCTCATCCAACTCCCCAATCAAAACTCCCTGTGTATCAGTGGTAGGCAATGCATGTTTTTTCTCTTCAGGACCTCCTGAAACTGATCCTGAAACTCTCTTTTCGAGATGCCCAAAACCTCAGAAATAGTGAAAGTCACCTCACTGCCAAGTATCTTGTCATTAAAGATTTTCTTCATGTCCGTAGATGTCTCAATATCAGACATCAATCTAAACCCTGGCTGCTTTCTCTCTCTAGGCTCTTGCCTCTTTTCGCTCTTTTGAGCATCTTCCATCTGTCGTTCTGGCCCTGGTCTCAAAGACGGTCCTGCAGTAGGTGGAGTAACAAACTCACCCCCTCTAGTCTTTTTAGCTGCACTTGGATTTTCTTCATCCCTCTTACGCTTCTCCTCAACAAGTACATCTGCTCCCTGAGACTTAGCCAAGTAGGCATAAATAGAGTACCTGTCAACAACAGGCGAATCCCAACCTGTCTTTGATCTGATGCTAGAGCCTGCACTAGTCAAAACAGTTTGCTGAATTTTTCCCTTGTTTGCAGTCTCCATAGCATAAGTCCATAGTGCTGACTGATTCTCTGATCCCTTCTCAATCTGGACTCCATATGCAGAAGCATCTCCTCTAGCTATCACATAAGAAGTACGCGCAGCCATGTCATCCACTAACTTCTTCATTCCGCCTTTCCCAAAGTTGGTAGCAAGCGGAGCTCCTGTTTCAGTCAACCAAATCTTACCATCTTGTCCCCAATATACCAAATTCTTTCTCCTTGCATCCTGAAAAGATTCACAATCCCTGCAATGCTGATGGTCTGTACTATCGCACCAAATACATCTTCGATCTCTCCTAGGTGCACTAGGAGCACTCCTAGGTGCAGTAGGAGCACTAGAAGAAATAGTAGGCACAGTCGAAGCAAACTGCTCTTTCAATTTTCCCACCAACTCCGCTTTAACTGACTCCAGTTTCAAATCCGTTCTGCCTTTGATTATGTCATCAAGAGTGGTAGGCACCAATGGAGTGGATGGTTTTGGAGCAGAAGGTGCAGGCATCGGTCGTGGAACAGGAGGAATAGGAGGAGTAGAAACAGTAGGCACTGGCATAGGCCAAGAAACTGGCTGAGGAGGAGAAGAAATAACAGGGATAGAAGCAGGTATAGGAGCAGAAGACGGTTTCGGTGTCATAGAACCATTCTGTAGGCGGGTCTTCCATATCCTCCTCTTGGTCAAAGTCGAGACTGCATCCTGGGCATCCTGCTAATCCGTTTTAAGTCCCATAGGCTTCGTGCGATCCTCAAGAAGCTCTCCCAATTCTTCCTGAAGAGTAGGATCTGCAGCTTGCAAGAAAAGCTCAACTTTTTCAACATCCAATGCTCTTTGTTCAATGGCATCAAGCTGATTATACCTCTCTTCAAATTCTCGAATCAACTCTGAAGCAGCTAAACCTTTGTTTGGCATGTAGACCCACTCTCGGAATGACCGCCGTGTAGCCATCCCAAAGTCCTCAAGGAAATACTCTTCTTTCAGGGCCTTCTTAAAATCTTGCCAATGTGAATTTTGAATAAAAAGATTGGACGCAGCTGGAATTGTAGAAGAGACTGAAATAGATGCTGAAGTATCTCCCATCCTGAAACTTCTGCGACGGTTTCACGTCGGGTTCACCAAAGATGTCGAAGGATTTGTGAAAGCAAAGTCGTGTCTACAGAAGACCTTGATAAATTTCAAGATGGAAGATCAATCAAGTGAATAATCCAATATTAGAGTCATCATCAAACTGGCCTTCAATCTCTGAATCAGTCATCATAAAATTGGCCTTCAACTCTGAATCATATAATTTAGTTCTTCACCAGACAAAAATTTCTTTGAAGGTGGAACAATAAGAAGAATATCTTGACCATTGTGATTATAATGATGATTCAGTTCTGATCATTATGATGATAAAGATGATTCAGTTGCAGAGATCTTCACCCAGTTGGAGTCTGCCCTGTAGGCCTGTAAATTCATCATGAAAACTAAAAAAAATCCTGCTGCTGTTCAAAAATCCATGCTATCTATCAAGAAAATGAGCACATGCTGTCCTGAGTATATGCTGTCTTTCAACCGGTATGTTCAGTGCAATTATAGCAGCACCAAGCATAGCAGGTAAACCAATTCCCTTACACTAATGCCAACCATTGCCTGGGTCTACAATAGTAATGGTTGCAGCAACAAATTCTGAGCATTTGCAAGCAGTTCGCTACCTAAAACACGCAGGCTATTGTCTTTTGTAATGATGAGTAAGCATAAGTTTCTGTTAGCAATCATGACTGAGTGAACTCATTGATTACTACTACACTGTCCTATAGACAGTGCATTTTGTAGTGGTTCTGGAAAACGGAATAATCTGTAGTCATTCTTGCTATTGCCCTTACTAGGGTGTTTCTTCAGCATTGAGCATATTGAAAAATAGCTTGCCTTCCTTATGTCCATCTGATTCTATCTTTCACTTTGCAATCGATAAACCATTGGAAATGGAGGAAGATGTTTTCAGCACGAGGACATGCTTCACAATCTTTGCCCCCTCCAGCAAGTCCTTTTCTATATCATCACATAAGCACCGGAGTTCATTGATATCTAGCCGGCTGCAGAGAATCTCGATGTCATCCTCAACGACTCCTAGCACCTTCTTTGTTGAAGGAACTACTCTCGCAGCATTGACCTCTCCTTCTTCAACAACTTCTTTTCTATCAGCACTGATCAGTAATGATTAGAGTGCGCTGATTTACAGGTAGTAAGTAGGTAGCACGGAAGGCGTTGATTTATAAGCAGTAAGTCAGTATGCGTGATGTAGGCAATCTTCCCAACTCTGAACCTGCAGAACAGGCTGCGAGTTTTGCTTGCTAATGATCACTTTTGTCCTGCTCAGTGATTGTGGGTTTCACAAGAAGGGTATCAGTCTAGCTTTCACAAGACGGGTATCAATTTGTAGAAACATGATGGGTATCAATCTGTGGAAATGTAACGGGTTTCAATTTGTTGAAATGCGACGGCATCAATATGTGGAAACGCGTATCAATCTGTGGAAACACGTATCAATCTGTGGAAACACGACGGGATCTATCAGACTGGACAGCGCTGCCCATTGGCAATGAGTTGGCCATGTTGTTCTTCAAAACAGATCTGCTACCTATGATTTTCAAGCTTCGTAAACTTTTTCAAGCTTTTTTTTTTCCCTTTTCATCAGCTCACGACCATCAGACAAAACTTCCCCACCATCACAAAACACGAGTCTCCTTCCAAAAATAAGTGGTAACTCCCCAGAAAAGCCCTTCTTGCCGAATTTTCCTGCGTTCCTTTGAAAACACTTTTCCCCCCAAAATAGCCTTCAAAGCCAGAATATACAAAGTATTTGCAAGAAATTTCACCCAACAAGCCTTCCTGACACGTTCTCCATAGATCCCATAATCTTGGCTTTCAACAAAAGCCTAAGATGACAAAAAATTATTTATCCCTATTTCAGAAATGATGAACTCAGTACAAATGGCGTATAAGTCCTGCAAATCAAGAAAAGAAGCAGCAGCCAACACGCGAAATGCATTTCCATCATTTAACTTGGGATGGTGTCCATAAAGATAAGCCAAAGAGATAGCCATTGCACTCCATGATACGGCATTTCGAAATGGTAAGCCAATAAACATACTCTCTACTTCTTGTATGGTCCCATGTGCTCCATACATACTCACAAGGCCACTACCAACAAAGACATCTGAAGTATAACCCCTCATACAAGCATCATGATGCAATGTCTGGCCAATTTCCAGAAACCCAAGTAGAGGCAATTGTTCCTCCCAAACAATAGCTTCTGCATCTGTAAGTGCACCACAAGCTTGAAGGGCAATCGTGTATGTCTGCTCATCACGACTTATTTCTTCCTCTTACTTCAAATCCCTCTTCACTATATTACCCACATAAACTAAAAGAGCAAACATAACGACTATGTACAAAGTATCAAATCACACACACAACTTTTGGGTGGTTTTCACCAAAGATATCGAAGGGATTTCGAAAGCAAAGTCGCGTCTACAGAAGACCTTGACAAATTTCAAGATGGAAGATCAATCAAGTGAATAAATACAAATCTGCAACAGCAACTTCGCCATAATGTGCATTGAGCAAAAGAATATTTTTAACAATCATGCCCCAGCAACACTTAGTTTCAGTTCAGGCCTGATATGACTACAATTGCATCCTGTGATGTTGATCAGTTGGAAAGATACAACTCTTAGAAACCACCTGTTCTGTGACAGGAACTCAAGAGCAGTATAATGACTATGAACTCGATTTCATAGATTGTTTAAAGGATACCCAATGTTGTGTGTATGACACAACATGAACTTGGTTGTTTCACATCTTACCTGCTTGCTTTTGTAAGCATGTATCAAACCTGTTGCCTCTACCACACTATCTGGAAAGAAGTATCAATAGTGTTCACGGTCGTGCACAGCACTTTGTATTGAATGAACCAGCAGTCCTTCATAAGCCAAGAAGGAGCACACACAGCAGGGAGAAGAAGTTGACAGTTATCAACATGTCTGCAACACTCTCAAACCAACACTGCATCTACTGTCCAAGTTGTGGCAGCAATCATCTTTGTATATCTTCTTATACAAGTTTAACAGATTTTTATCATCAAAAGGCAGGTAGCCAGTGAGGCCTCAATTTAGTGAAATAAGTTCGAAGGCATTCAGTAATGTTGGTTTCTTTAATTCTTTTTGCTCTATCACATACTACTCATTAGAATCATTGAATACTGCGTATACATCATCAACATTAATGTCTTGGAAATATGCAAGTTTCTTTGGTTTGTACCCTTTCCTAAACCATGGATCCTGAAGAATCTATGTTATTGTTATCTGAAATTTTGGGTTTGGAGTGAGTATGGCCAGAAGCACGCATAGATGGATAATCTTCAAATCACCCTTGTCAGCAATTTCCAACACTATGTTACTTCATCTTCCCGTTTCGTTGCTTTTTCTTTCCCTGTGCCAGTTTTGCTTGACGAAGATCTTGTGGTCACTTTGAGGTCGCTTGAACTTCTTGATGCTCTTCTTCACAATCACAAGGTTTATAATCATTCGAGAAGAACTCGACTGATCTCCTGAAAGCCCGTTACCTGTCCTTCTCTCTAATCCAGAGTGTCCAAGGAAATGCTTTTCAGATGATCTAATCTAGGACATGAATTCATGTTCTTCTTTCGAGGCTTGATTAGCCTTAAAGCAACTTCTGCCGCTGTGCTTATGGCAACCAGAACATCTGCTGCTCTTCCCGTAACACCCTCAGTAATCTTGCAGTCATAAGCAGCAACCACCTTGTACCGAGCATCTGTTCCTTCCTCTCTGATCTTCTTCCGCCCCCAAAATTGGCTTTCCTCTTCTGATTTCCTTCAGCGTCCTTCCTCGATTTTTTTTTCTCCTTCCCAAAGTTGCAGAATTCAGATCAGTCAAAGGTGTTTGTGACCATGGCGTCTCTGTACCACCTGCAGCCCTGTTCCTTGGAACCAGAGCTGTCACATGCTCCTGTTCCTGTTTGGCCAACTTCTGGTATGTTGTCCCACTCCTCTGGGGTCAAAGTTATAATCTTTCTCTTCAGATTTACAAACTGCTCTGTGATCTTAGGATTTGACGCTCTGTACTTCTCTATCTCCTTCTTCAGTCGTTCTTCTCGCCTTGAATCCATCCGCTTGTCAATGCTTTCCCATACAGCATCTGCCTCCTTATCATCTTCATCGTATTCGAATAGATTTTTGGCATCGAGCACAGGCGTCCCCTTTTGCACTGAGAGGAGACCCAAGATCTATGATCCTCCACCATTCATGCATTCCGTGCCTCTCTCTCCCATTTTCTCCTTTTCCTGCTTGTTTGCCTTCCTACCTTTTCTTCCCCCCTCTATTCCTGCGAACACAATATCTGAAAATAGTGTTCTTTTTTCCACTGCTATCTATGTTTCGCCTATCATTATGATTGCTTGCAAAAGGGAAAAAAAAACGTGTATGGTGACGATTCTCAACACTACAAATGTGATAGGAGGTTAGTAGTTCGATTCTAGAAAAGCACATGCCTCGCGAATGGCATCCAGATTGGTCTTCCGGAGCTTCAGTTCAACTTTTTTAGCAGCAAATTTATTAGACAACGGTGGCTTGTTGTTTCCATCGATTGCTTGCAAATCCAAGTTAGAGTCCTCACATTATGCAGAGACTGAATGACATGTTTAGAACTTCTTGAAGTCAAAGCATCTACCCCTGATTTGCCTTTTGTTCATAGACACATTATGGTCATTCCCAGAATTAGGGGATAATTTCTCTTTTCCCTTCCCTAGCACTAGGATTGACACCAACAAATTAGGGATTCTATTCGCAACATACTCCTGCCAATCTACCAAGACTATGGCCTGTGGGCTCGTGTGCTTTGTTTTACATCAACCCACCAAAAATATTTCTGCCATAATCCTTTCATAGATCACTCCGGCCCAGATAGGGATAGCCTCATTGTCGGCATACCACAAGATACCCTATGTATCCCGGCCTATGGAATCACTTTCTTTTGGATACATGATTTTGTCCATGAACATTGAAAAGCACATGCAACTTCCTCAGTGATGGAAAATCCTTCAGAGTATACACATTGTGTGTACATGTTCCTTTATCAAACTCATGTGCAACATTTCCACAATTGGGGCTTCCCACTGCGAGGGAGCCGTAGTGCCTCAGCCACAAGAGATGGAGTCAATTCCACCACCACCTAGCCATCCCTTAGCCTTATGGAGTGCTTCCATCTAAAGGAGAGCATAAACATTTTATTGCCACTTTAGCCATAGCAAACTGGCATACTCCCCTTTTAAATCCCCTTTGAATTATTTCAGCATGCATTTCATGTCCTGTTTCCAAAGCTCTTGTAATGCTACAAGTTTTCAAGTTGTAAAGATAAATGAAAGCATCTGAACGCACCTCATCATCAGGCCCATGTTCAGTATATCTTTTTGGTGGATTCCACATCTCGGATGCGCAGTAGTACGACAACGTGATATAGATGATATGCATATAGTATATTCCCTGAGGGTCATCGTCAATGGCTTCCTCTCATCTTTTTCCCCTTCTGCCATGTCATCCTCCTCTTTCTCCCCCCGCCACCTGTCGATGACGACAAGGGGGAGAATTTATTATTATTTTGAATTAACTAATTAAAAGGGGAGGGTAGTTCCCATGCAAAAGGGGGGCGGGGATATTACATTCATGATGATTACACTAATTATTACAATAATCATAAAAAACATTTGAAATATATTCTCCACCATTATCACTACAAAGTTTCTTGATGCGACGATTAGTATGAAGTTTTGCAACTTTTTGATATTTCTTAAAAGATAATAAAGCTTCTGATTTTTGTTGCAAGAGAAAAATAGTGGTGTGTCTTGAGAAGTCATCAATAAAAGTCATGAAATGCTGATATTGAGATTTTGATGGAGGAAAAGGTCCGCAAATATTAGTGTGAATAAGATCAAGCAAATCTCTCGAATGAGTTGTGGTAGAAATGGAAAAGGATTTGTGAATTTTTTTTCCAAGTGCACAACATTCACAAATACCCATATGAGGACGAGCTTTGAATTCAATACCTTGAACAAGGTCACGTCGGTAAAGTTCGACAAGCTTAGAAAAATCAAAGTGAACAAAGTGATGATGCCATATTTTTTTGTTAAGATCGTTAGGAGCTATAATAACATTTGCAATATCTTCATTTAAAGATAACTAAAAAAGATTACAATTTGAGAAGCAATACTTATGGTTTGGCCATCTTTCTCGATGCGACACTTGGTATGGTCACAACTGATAAAGAGATCAAGATCCACAAGTCTTGCAATAACTGAAAGAAGATTCATTTGTAGGTCTGGGACATGTAAAACTCCATGAAAAATTCTTGTTGAAGAAAGAGTACCGAGATATAAATCACCTATACCTTTGACTTGGTAGGTTGTGTTATCAGCAAGATAAATCAATTTCTTGAAAGGAATAGAATGATAATTATGTAATCATTGGGATTGATAGGTCATGTTTCCCATAGCAACAGAATCAATAAAAAAAGAGATCCATCATGAACATGAAGTATCATTTATGGAGAGATATAATAATTCACAAATTTTGCTTCTTCAATAGTGTTGTCATGTGTAGTAGCAATGCTCTATTATGATCTGAATCAAAACACCCCATTAAACACAATATTAGTGAGTTTGGGAATCTCCCAAATCCCATTTTTTGAATACTAAAAAGGTGGAACCTAGATAACATGCCCATAAGTTTCTCAAAACCATATGATATGACCTATCATTGAAAAACACTTGCAAAATGAAATCTATTGAGCTATAGAGAACTCGATTTGGAGTTATAGTGTTCAAGTTATATTGAGAAATCCAAAGATTTGACCACGTGTCCCAAAATTATGGGAAATTCCCATATTCCCCAATATGGTGTTATTAGATGATCACTCTTTTTGCAGTAGTCACAAGGAGAATAATCTCTCGATAAACGTGGTTTCTTATTTGTAATACCATGTTGTGCATCATATTGTTTTGCCTACCAATCATCTATAGTGTGACCATTTCTATTACAATAAGAATAATGTCTATTAGGAAAATTGAGACAAGAGAAGTTACCACCACGATGACTCCTACGTGTAGAGCATGGAAAGGAACACCTTTGAGCAAGTAAGGCTTAGTTGATCTGTTCCGACTATGTGTACTCTTGTAAGATCATAATTGTTTCTTGATTTATGTGTCATTGTTCATGTCATTGTGAATTTTTAATCAAAGATATAGAAGCTTGATCAAAATGATCCCATCTTTGTTAGATAATATGGTAACAATATTATCATAAGTAGGATCCTTTACAGTATCAAGGAGTTGTGTTACCAATTGCTTGCGTGGAATAGCATCACCAACAATAGAGCAAGCTAATTGATAATGTTCTTGAATGATTTGATATGTGTTGTCACAGAAGTTTCGATATTGTATTGTAACTCTGTGAGCTGACTATGAAGATAAAGTATTTCTGTAATAGATTTCTTCTCAAAATCTACTATCAAATACTCCCATATAGCTTGTGAGGTTGAAAGATTACATACACATCAAGCACAAGAGATTCTTGAAGAGCAGAAAGAATATACCAACGAGATGCTTTGTCGCATTTGACCCACTAATTATAAATAGTTTCCCATTCTTCAAAGATAGATACTTCAGTTACAAGGGTATTATCATGAGCCTAATCAATTGGTTGAGATGGACATTCGTAATTACCAAGAACAATATCATGCAAGTCATCACCTTCAAGAAATAGCAGTATCTTTACTTTCCACCCAAGGAATCCTTGTCCATGAAAGTGAGGAATGGAATGTTGTCTAGAAGGAAATTGGTTTATGATTATCGAATTTGACATAGCTAACTGAGAGAATACATACAATATGAGATCACACTAGAATCTGCAGACCATATGCGAAACGATGAGACAAAAGTGTAGCACAAAAAACATACTAGAAGCTATGCTTGTAAGGAAAGACGTTTAGTTCAAAAAGCACACTCCAAAAGAAAGAGCCCCAAGATAGATGAAACGTTGGCAAGAATAAAATGAGCCAAAATAGAGAAAATTTGTGAGAGAAGAAATTGGTCCAACATAGATGAGAAATATAAACAATGCTCAAAACATTATCCCTTTACTTTTTGGCCAAGAATAGATGATAATCTGGCTAATTTTGGTAGAAATACAAAAATGCAAGAGTGAGCAATCATGACAAAACTTATGTCATAGAAGTCTGCATGAAAAGTTGTTATCTTGTTTGTTTTCCTATTTCAAGTCCAGTTTACCTGAACTAACATAACGTTTGACACAGAGCTTGAAGTTGAGCACTGATTTGATAGAAAGAAATCTTGTGAGTCTTAGCATATCACAAAAACTGACTTTCTTGAAAAAGACATTTCCTTAAGAGTTTCCCAAATAGAAACTTTTAGGGTATTCAAGCAAGGCGTATCTAAATTCAACATATCTCCAATCTAAATGATGATTGAGTGAACTTCTTCTATGCTTAAAATTCATAACATAAGATGCTCATAACATACACAATCTATCAATTTTAAGCATAAAAAGAACACGAATCAATAATTAAAGAGATACTACATAGATATACTTCCTAATTATCTTCTTCAAGGAATTGGTTGTAGTTGATTGTGATATCTTTGATACCATGTTGAGATGTAGAGATAGAAGATATGTAGAGACCTAAGAGAGAGAGAAGAGACACACCATTTACACTCCCAAAGACTACATCATATTGATCACAATCTACATATATATAGATGAGACCTAGTCTAGATATAAGGTGAGCTATATATAGCTCGAACACAAAGTCCACGCAGGTCAAGTAGAGTAGGAAAGGCAATGCAACAATCGATATATGATAGCTACGTAGCTCTTCACTATATATACATAGCTAAGATTATGAATGATGTGGAACCCACTTTCTTTGAGGATGTAGTGGGTAATTGATGCCAGGAGGCATATTCCATGGTGGATTCCATGAGGTTTTGCGGTGGATTCCGTAAAATTTTATTATCGGGGCTCATACACAAAGTGGATTCTTTGTGCGAGAAGTTGATGGGGACACCTATCCTTTTCGGGTGTTTTGTTAATTTTATGTGTACATGGGTGATTCCATAGCAGGTGATTCCGCAAAATACATATTTAAATTAATAAACGTTTATGAGTTTAGAGTGCGCACTCGTGATAAATTAAGGTTAGGATTGATTGCTAACCAATTTATTCTAGGTATTCACTTTTGTCGGTTTAATTGTATTAATTTTCTAACAATTGTGAATGCCTCAGTTGATGTGTAGAGCAAGCAATGGTGGCAGTGGAGAGCATTGGAGGATAGCGTATATTCAAATTATCGTCAATTTTTTATGGGCGCATATCTTAGGCATGGCGCCTATATTTTGTCGCGCTTATTTATGAAAGCGCTTGATATTCATTTATTATTTTTGTATGCGCATGGATACACGATTTAAATATTTGTATTGGACATTGTATTTGGGTACTACCTGACTTCTTGGGCGCCCATTAGCTTTAATTCTTTATTGGCACAAAAGCAAACTCAAAAGCTAAAGCGTGCTATTTTGTAATTTGGGCTATTATTTGAGCTTGAAGATGAATAATATATGAAATACATACTTTGTGGAGCGGTCACACAAGGCATGGGGGGAGATTGTATCAAATTGGTCTCTTGTTCATGTCGTGCAAGCTTTCTTCATTGATTTGTGTGCAAAAAGTAGAGTTCTTTTATTCTTGGGGACCTTTTGACGCTCACTATGCACGCATACGGTGACCAATTTGTGAACTAGTGGTATCAGAGCGAAGCTGAGATCGAGAGCTTCTAATCGCTTACCATGTTGCGCGAAGGCGAAGCTCTTGGAACGATCGAGCTCTACAGTTAGTTTGGTCGTGAATGGTTGATACCAATGTGTTCTTGGCGGTTAAGAACCCCCTTCTGCACTCTCTGATCGCGAAGGACCAGCCTCTATAGGCGGAGGACCACGCGGATATCTCCTTCTTCAAGTCGTCTTCATACGATAAGCCTCCATAGCCAAAAGCTTTAAAGCTTTAACTCAAAGCTTAATAAGCTTAATAGTAAGCTTATTTAAAAAGCTTACTCAACGAATTTGACAAACAACAGCAATGGCATGTCCTGGACGGCGTCAAAACGGCCGCCACCATCCTCAAATACACAAAAATCATGCAAGCATTATAAAGCTTAAAGCTCTTAAATCTTTTAGGTACTCCAAGTTCTCTAAATCCTGTAAGTCACAAGGTCACTAAAGACTTACTCCAACAACTATCATAGAGACAGTTCACACGCAGAAGCACAGAATCAGCCTATTGCTCTCTGGTAGACCTTGTTCACACTTGCAGACTTGCCGAACCAGTTTCAGCAAGAACAGAAGTTTATACGCAAATTATACGTTGTTTCTATGCAGGCGGTTGTGACAACGAATACCGCAATCGCAAAGGAGAAATACCATAAAAGCCAAACAAAATATACAAGCCTTGTATGCCCGCCTTTGAGCTACACTCATTCCACTAATAAGATTTCGAGAGTGTGAGGCCTTTTGGATTTTGTAGGATGACTGAACAAAACATAGACGATTTTATGGCTGAAGGTGATCTATCCGAACCAACGATGGAGCAAAATTTGGATTTGATTATGATGCAGCTCGAAGAAGAACGAAAAGCCCGACAAGCTTTGCAAGTTCAATCGGCCAATCTGCAACGATCTACCACGGACCAAGATGGACCGCAACCCGAAGATCTGATACGACGTACCATCAATGCGACACTTGAAGCCCAATCCATTCGCAAAGAAACAAAGATAAGTAAAAGAAACTTTAAACTTCGTACTTTCAATGGATCACAAGATGGAAAGACTGTACTTGCTTTTATCAGTCAATTTGATGATTACTTCTATGAAGAAATATATGCTGAGAAAGACAAAATTAAATGTGTCACTAACCATTTAGTTGATTGAGCATCCTTATGGTGGACTATGGTCCGTAAGAGCGTTGATTGTCCCACTACATGGGAGACTTTCCAAAAGAAATTTTTGCAGAATTTCCTTCCTTCTCAATTCCATGAAAAAACCATCAAGCAATGGGATCTTCTACAACAAAGAGATCGCGAATTTATTTCCCAATACACTAAATGTTTCTGGAATGTCCTACTACAACTCTGAATGCTCGAAGATGTACCTGAAGCAACTCATAAATGCAAGTTTATGTCTAGCCTACTTGGACATTTCTATGCTGAAGTCAATATGTTCAAGCCAACAACCCTTGAAGATGCAATTTCCTTGGCCCATGACACTGAAGACAAGATTCGCGGAAGAGACAAGCGACCACAACAATTTCCAACTAATGGTAACTATGGTTCCAAATAATTCAATTCAAATTTTTGAAGATTCAATCAAAGTCGTTTTCTTCTATCTTCATTCCGTAAGTCTTGGACACGACCACGTGCTTTGCCATTAAATACTAATCCAAATCCTAAGCCATCCTCACAATCAAATCCCAACATTCCTAAACTTCATACCATTACCAATAATATATCTAAAGCCAAACCCATAGTTTGTTACAAATGCCATCAACCTGGATATCTAGCAGCCAATTACCAAACCAAAAAGCCATCTATCCATATCAATTATGTGGGAGCCATGGAAGAAGAAGAACGTGAGGAAATGCCTGACTTTACGGAAGATGATGACGACATTGATATTACTTCGGATACTTTGCCAAGTATGCCAACTCCCCATTCTTTGTTAACAATGAAATGTTTTGTGCATGGTAGAGAAAATACTATTTTACATGATGATGGGAGTACACATGACTTTATTTTTGCAAAGTTAGTCAAAGAATTGAATTTACAAACTATTTCTACACAATATCATATCAAAGCTGCATTCCTACGACCCACCCCACCCCGCGTCACCCCCCGGCGACACGGCACACCCTGCTACCCCACCGCACCCCCCCACGACGCCCCCCGCACCCCACCTCGAAAAACCCCGCTCCCTCCACACCACCCCACCACGCCTCCGAAAACCCCGCTCGACCCACCCCACCTCGCGTCACCCCCCCACGACATGGAACACCCACCCACCCCACCGCACCCCCCCACGACGCCCGCCCGCACCCCACCTCGAAAAAACCCTGCTCCATCTACGCCACCCCACCACGCCTCCAAAAACCCTGCTCGATCCACCCCACCCCGTGTCACCCCTCCCCCCCCCCCCCCCACGACACGGCACACCCCCCAACCCCACCGCAGCCCCCCTCGACGCGGTGCATCCCCCCCCCCCCCCCCCACCCCACCTCGAAAAACCCCGCTCCATCCATGCCACCCCACCACGCCTCCGAAAACCCCGCTCGACCGAGATATAATGGAACATAAGAGGTGCATAATTTAGAAATTAAAATTGGTGAATATACCGAATGAAGAAATTTCCTAGTTGTACCTTTGCAGTCTAGTGACATTATCTTAAGAATGCCTTGGCATCATCAATACAATCCTGACATAGATTATTCTACACATTCAATTAAAATTTATTTTCAAGGAAAACAAATCACATTTCATGGCATGCACGCTTCTAATAAATTTCCACTGCTTACTCATACTCAAGACGTGCATTACGTAAAAGTAGCAAATCTTATTTAATATGGGTGAATGAACTTCAAACTAAAGAAAAACAGGTGCATCCTAGGCATACACAATTTCTTGCCCAATTTCAAGACTGTTTTGTTGTTGATTTACCACCTCGACTACCACCTTCACGTCATGAAGATCACAAAATAGATTTATTTCTGGAACACAACCACCATGTAAAGCACCATATAGACATAACCAAATTGAACATAAAGAAATTCAAAATCAAATAGAAGAATTGCTTAACAGAGGATTAATTAGACCTAGTAATTTTCCATTTGGTGCACGTGTTTTATTAGTGAAAAAGAAAAATAATACTTATCGTATGTGCATTGATTATCGTGCCCTAAATAAAATTACTGTTAAGAATAGATATCCAATTCCTAGGGTAGATGATCTTATGGACAAACTACAAGGATCTACCATATTCAGTAAGATAGATCTTAAATCTGGTTATCATCAAGTAAGATTGGATAAATCTGATATATTCAAAACTGCATTTAGAACACAATTTGGACACTATGAATTTCTAGTTATGCCTTTTGGTCTAACTAATGCACCAGCCACATTTAGTCGTATGATGAACCGCATATTTCTAAAACATCAACATTGTGTCATAGTATTTTTTGATTATACATTAGTATTCAGTAAAAATGAGAATGAGCATTATGAACATTTGTCTTTAGTTTTTGAATTGTTAAAAGACAATCAATTATATGCTAATCCAGAAAAGAGTGAATTCTTCCAAATAGAAATTGAATATCTAGGACATATTATTTCATTAGAAGGTATTAAAGTCGACCCTAAAAAGATAGAAGCAATTTTAAATTGGCCCATATCCAAAAATGTGCATGAGTTACGTTCTTTTCTAGGTCTTGCTAGCTTTTACAGAAAGTTTTTGAGGAATTTTTCATTACTTGCCTTACCTTTGACAAAACTTTTAAAGAAGGGTATTGTGTATAACTGGTCTGACAATCAATAAAAATCTTTTGATTTATTGAAACATGCTTTAACTCATGCTCCTATATTACAATTACCTGACTTCAATAGACCATTCTTCTTAGTAGTTACTGACGCTAGTGGATCTGGAATAGGAGCTGTCCTTATGCAAGATAATCATCCCATAGCCTATTCTAGCTGTAAACTCAAACCATCTGAACTAAAATATTCTACCTATGATAAGAAATTGCTAGCTGTAGTACAAGCCTTACGTCAATGGAAACATCATTTAATGGGATCTGAATTTATTATCAAAACTGACCAACAAAGCATTAGACATATTCTTAGTCAACCACAAATATTTGACCGACACATTAAATGGGCTGCTTTCATTCAAAGTTTTCATCCCCTTATACAATATCAACCAAGAAAATAAAATGTTGTAGCTGACGCTTTGAGTAGAAGACTGACAATTCATAATATTTCTGTGATATCATTTGATTCCCTTATCCCTATGAAAGATACTTATCATCAGGATCTTACTTTTCAAGCTGATTGGAATAAACTAGTTGCAAATAATTGGATTACTATTGATTCACTGTCTTACAAAAATGGATTCATGTTTTATAAAAAAAGATTATGTGTGTGTTCCATTTCGATCATTTGTTTTGAATGAAATTCATTGTCCTCCATATCAAGGTCATAGAGGAATTATATCTACTTTGCGTACATTGACTGAAGATTTTTATTGGCCACATATGGACATTGATGTATCTAAGTTTGTATCTGAATGCTTAGTTTGTCAACGAGTTAAAAGACACCATGGTAAACAATATGGTTTACTAATGCCATTATCTATTCCATCACGACCATGGGGACAGATTTCAATGGATTTTATCACTAGTTTACCTAACACTAAAGCTAACCATGATATGATTTGGACTGTTGTAGAGAGGTTTAGCAAACAAGCATATTTTATTCCATGCAAGAAAAATTTAACTGCATCTCAAGTTGCTCAAATGTTTTTGAAAACTGTTTTCACTAACCATGGTTTACCAAAAGTTATTATTTCTTATCGTGATTCTAGATTCTGTAATAATTTTTGGATTACTTTGTTTGCTAACTTAGGAACAAAGATTGATTTTTCATCTGCATTTCATCCTGAAACAAACAGTCAAACATAAGCTACTAACAGTACTATTTTAGATCTTTTGCGTGCTTACACTATTTCAAAACCACACACATGGGATACACATCTACATTTACTTCAGTTTGCATATAATAATATATCCCATATAGCTACAAAGAAAGCACCATTTGAAGTTATTTATGGATATAGATTGCCTACACCTGTTGCATCATTATCAAACAAAATTCAAATTGTTGATGATATTGCTAACATGCATGCCACTATTTTTGATGAAGTTAAAGATATGATTGCCAAAGCCCAGCAATCATATACAAAACAAGTAAATAAGAAAAGACAGGCTATGAATTTCAAAGTTGATGATTATGTTTGGTTACGCATAGAAAAACAAAGATTACAAAGTGTAGATAAACACCCAATTGTGAAATTAGCACCTAGATTTTATGGACCATTCAAGATCATACACAAAATCAATGACAATGTATTTAAACTAAAACTACCACAACATTGAAAAATCCACAACACCTTCCATATCAGTTTATTACGACCCTTTAGAGGCCAATTACATGTACATCCTGTCTATGAAAACCCTCCTTTGCTAGATGATGACAGTGAAATCCTTGAGCCTGAAACTATTATAGATACTGTCTTTATGACCACTAGAACTGGCTATAGATATTCTAGATATTTGGTCAAGTTTAAAAACCATCATGTTGAAGAGGCCCAATGGATGCACGCTAGAGACTTAAATGCTTTCCCCACTCTGTTAGCTCCATATTGAGCTAATAGCAATTGAGGACAATTGCTATCCCACCCCGGGGGTATGATGCCAGTAGGTATATTCCACGGTGGATTCCGTGAGGTTTTGCGGTGGATTCCATAAAATTTTATTACCGGGTCTTATACACAAAGTGGATTCTTTGTGCAAGAAGTCGATGGGGATGCCTATCCTTTTCGGGCGTTTTGTTAATTCTATGTGTACATGGGTGATTCCATAGCGGGTGATTCCGCAAAATACATATTTAAATTAATAAACGTTTATGAGTTTAGAGTGCACACTCACGATAAATTAAGGTTAGGATTGATTTCTAACCAATTTATTTATGTAGCTGAAGACTGCTAGGTATTCACTTTTGTCAGTTTAATTGTATTATTTTTCTAACAATTGTGAATGCTTCAGTTGATGTGTAGAGCAAGCAGCGGTGGTAGTGAAAATCATTGGAGGATAGCGTGTATTCAAATTATCGTCAATTTTTTATGGATGCGTATCTTAGGCATGGCGCCTATATTTTGTCGCGCTTATTTATCAAAGCGCTTGATATTCATTTATTATTTTTATATGCGCATGGACGCACGATTTAAATATTTGTATTGGACATTGTATTTGGGTACCGCTTGACTTCTTGGGTGCCCATTAGCTTTAATTCTTTATTGGCACAAAAGCAAACTCAAAAGCTAAAGCGTGCTATTTTGTAATTTGGGCTATTATTTGAGCTTGAAGATGAATAATATATGAAATACATGCTTTGTGGAGCGATCACACAAGGCATGGGGGGAGATTGCACCCAATTGGTCTCTTGTTCATGTTGTGCAAGCTCTCTTCATTGATTTGTGTGCAAAAAGTAGAGTTCTTTTGTTCCTGGGGACCTTCTGATGCTCACTACGCGTGTATATGACGACCGATCTGTGCACCAGTAATGAGTATTTGAATCATGCTATCGATGAAGAAATGGTTGTAGTAATGGATAATGGCACATAAGAGTTAGTGCCCTTATCTGAAGGCAAGAGAGCTATTAGCTGAAAATGGGTTTACAAGGTCAAGCATAAGTTAGATGGATCTATTGAGCGCTATAAGACATGGATGGTTTCCAAAGGGTATGCGAAGTCTCATGGTATTGATTATGAGGAGACTTTTGCTCAAGTGGCTAAAATGGTCATTATAAGGGCTATCATAGCAATGGCTGCATCAAAAGGTTGGATCATGCATCAAATGGATGTTAAGAATGTATTCTGAAAGGGAAGTTATAAGAGAAAGTTTATGTGGAGTAGCCACCTTGTTATGTAAATGAGAATCATCCAGATTATGCATGCAGGCTTCATAAGGCCTTCTATGGACTAAATCAAGCACCTAGGGCATGATATGACACGATTGCAAAATATCTTGTTAGCACTGAATTTTGCAAAGCACAAGTTGACCACTCACTTTATGCATGCGACAGTGATGTAGATATTGTGGTCATTACTATATATGTGGATGATTTGATCATTGTGGGCTATATATACTATTGAGAGAGAGATTGACAATGTGAAGAGTCTTTGCAAGGCTAAATTTGATATGAGGGATTTAGAAAAACTGCGCTATTTTCTCAACGTAGAGGTCATCACGACTCCAAGGTTGTCATAGAAATAATATATATTAGATATATTGAAGAAGTATGGTATGGTTGTTTGCAAGCCTATTTCTATACCTTTGGATGTTAATGCTAAGCTTAGTGTATATGAGGGTGACTTAGTTGAGGATGTCACTATGTATCAAAACATTGTGGATAGCCTTGTCTATTTGACGATCACTAGGCTAGACCTAAACTACATGGTTGGTTTGGAAATTCAATTTGCGCAACTTCCACAGAAGCCACATTTGAATGTAATGTGGCATACATTGGGTTATGTCAAGTCCATATTAGACTATGCCTTATTCTACGATGTAGGTGTACCATTAGAGTTGCATGGTTACATAGATGCAGATTAGGCTGGTAGTATTTTAGACACTAGATCTACTAGTGGTTTTATGTTTTCCTTTGGCAAAGCTGTTGTTACTTAGAGTAGCAAGAAATAGCCAACAGTTGCCTTGTCTAGTACTATAGAGGCAGAGCACAGATGTGTTGCAATTGTAGTATGTGAGGTAGCTTGGTTACATAAGCTACTTGGTGATTTGGGGATGCAAGTGGATAAGAAGGTTATCATCTACTGTGATAACCTTAGAAGCATTCAATTGGCTAGGAATCTAGTGTATCATGTGAGGAGCAACACATAGAGATCCATTGCCATTTCATTCAAGACTGAGTTCTAGCTGGTGATATTGACTTGGTTTATATTAGCACAGAGGATCAAGCTACTGACATTTTCACAAAGGCCTTGAGAGTTGAGAAGCTTCAACACTTCAAGACTATGCTTGGAGTTTATGAGCTCATGTTGCGCTTGAGGGGGAGTGTTGAGATGTTGAGCTCTACTTGAGTTGGCATCCACTATGTGCCTCGGTAATGTGGCACACTATTATTCACTAGCATATTAGGTGACCAACATGAGGATATACCAGTGATTCTATAGTTGGACAACACCCACATAGTCCATCCTTGGTTATGGCACATTTATTGTACCATCTCTTCTTTCCTAGCGGATTCACACCAAGTGACTGCATGTAAATACATTGTGATAATTTCATATTAGTATGTTATCATGTTATAGACTTAGTTTGCTTGTGTGTGGTGAAGAAGGAGATTACAGTCCTAGTATCTCTTTGTGGGCTCAAGTCTCCATTTCTTTTGTGTGTATGTGTGTGTGATCTTGGGTCCTTCACCTCTCTCTTCTCTTATCTATTTTCAATATTGACCTAGTTTATTTCAATATGGATCTTTAGGGTTGTAAATTTTTTCACCAAGGCATTGGGAGTTGAGAAGCTTTGCTGCTTCAAAACTATGCTTGGAGTTCATGAGCTCATGTTAAACTTAAGGGAGAATGTTGAAACTTAAGATTTTGAGCTCCACATGAGTTAGAATTCACTATCTATATTCGTGATATGGGAGAACTTTACTCATTGGTGCATTAGATGACTAACACAAAGTCTTGAAGCATATGCTAATGATTATATAGCTTGATTACACCTATATAGTCCACTCTCGGTGATGGTACATGTACCATATCATCTCATCTATCTTTAGTAGGTTTACGCTTAGTGATTGTATGCACCTATGTTTTAGTACTTTCATATTACTCTTTTATCATGTTATAGACCAAGACTTGTAGTGAAAGAACAAGAAAGAAGAAGACGATAACTTTCAACCTATTGGTTTGTGTACTCAAGTCTCTACCATGTGTGAATGTGTGTGCTCATGGTTGCTTCATCTTCCTCTCCTCATGTTTATTTTCACTCGAAGCTATGGCTTTCTTTTTTTATGTGTGGTAGCAAAGCAAGAAAAATAAATTAAAATGTATAAATATGGAGAGAAGAATAGAGCACTTAGCTCAAAGATTTACATACACTTGATCTAGTATTAGGGTGTTCTAGAAATGAGCAATGAAAGGAAAAGTTTTGACCTTTGATACTATTTATAGTGTTAGAATATGCGAAGGATTGACTATCGCTACATTTCATTGCATATTCTAACGATATTGCCGGTACCTAAGGGGTGATCCATAAAAAATTAGCATCAAAATATTTACTATTGGTTGTAGTGTTAGATGAGCATAAATAAATATTCTTCCATTTTGTTACTTTCACATATAGGAGGCACATAGCTTCCCGTGATTGTTAGTTAACTTAGAACTAGCTTAATTTTCTTCAAACATGACATTTTCCTCATCAAGTAGGTTCTATAATACAAAATCCTTGTTATACTTGTATTTTCCAAAGAGTTTTTCAAAGGCTTTCCTAATCACTTGGGGTTGAGAATACTAAAGTATATTTGGAAAGGTAGATATATAAGAGTGACATGATGTTATAGACCTCTTATAGAATTGTGTTGCATGATCTAAGAACGACTCTTAAACAATAATGTTGCATTTGTCCTTTTGTATAGAAGCACCCTAAAAGTAATTGAACAAGGCATCACTAGCTAAAAACCATGTTGTCATTAATTTCTTTCCACATGACTGTGTCATATTTTCGAATCTTAAGAAAAGTCTAAAATACTAGAGTGCATTAATGCATCATATGTAGATAAAAGCCTAAAGATGACTAGCTTTATCCATGTTTGCTTAGGCAAGGAGAGAATCTCACTTATAAAAATGGGAAGTTTAGATTGAACTTCCAAACATGGTAAACTAAGCAGAGTTGAAGGACTTGAAGGTCAGTTCAATTCTCAAGAAAGTACACATAATTTTCATGTCCCATAATTCCCACAATATTAGTCTATCATATTCACCTTTCATTTAGGTGAGACAAGTGTGTTAATTCTGAGTGTAACTCTTTTTTTGGATACTACTAAAAAAGAAGTTCTAGATAAGGTTCAAGATTCCATGTTGATGGGAAATGCAAAAAGTGTGAAATTAAATGAATCCATATGGAACTCTCCCTCCCCCCCCCCCCCTCTCTCTCTCTCTCTCCATGAAGAAAACATGTATTAGCAAGCTTGATATAGTTGTTACATCCACAAAAATTGTACTGAATGTAAAAGGTAAATGCTTTGAAACCATGCAAGGAGCCCTTTGGAATGTAGTCCCTCTTGCTTTCGTTTGGTTTAAGCGATGGTTTGTATATGAAATCTATTGCAACTCAAAATGTCAAAAAGCGTTAAGAGCCATAGTGTAAGTCGAGTATCTACACAATCTAAGCGGCATTCTTTTCTAGGATCTAACGTTTGGACATTTAATAAGGACGTGCCATTGTCTAAAGGGCTCACAATAAGCTATGTCTATTTAGCTAGTTCATTGTGTACAAGAAAAACATTCGAAATGCTAGAGACGATGGAATCGTAGAGGGTGGTTTTCTGAAGATGGAGAAGCAAGAAGGAGGAGCATTGGCACCTATAGAAGAAGAGCATGAGTCGATGATACCATCTTCTATAACACGAGATGGGAGCTTGTGTGTGGACACTCTATGCGACATGAAGGTGCCGACGACTTTGTTAGAGATAAGGGCGAGGATGGGGCAGGTGGAGGTGCCGTGGGGAGCGATAGTGCTGGTGCTAGGGGTTGCATGCGCGACACTGTATGTGGAGATGGCGAGGGGGGAGTGGATAGGATACTATGTCGGGCGTGCTGTGGGTGCGTGGGACTGTAGTTCGAGCTTAGTCGATGGGGGGCTAATGTACTGGGGTTTAGGGTTGATGGTGGTGTTGACGGTGGGGGTGATGATGCGGAAAAGGGCAAGGCCCGTGTATTTGGTGGATTTCTCGTGCTACAAGCCGCCGGACAGGCTCAAGGCGCCAATGCACGGGTTCATAAAGCACATGGAGCTGTCGAGGCAGTTCGACGAGGCGAGCAAGCGGTTCCAGAGGCGGATCCTGGAGCGGTCGGGGCTGGGAGACGAGACGTACCTGCCGGAGGCGCTGCACGAACTGCCGCCCCGGCCGACAATGCGGGCGGCCCTGGAGGAGGCGCGGATGGCGATGTTCGGGGCGGTGGACGGGCTCCTGGGGGCGACGGGGGTGGCGCCGGCAGCCATCGACGCGCTAGTCGTTAACTGCAGCCTCTTCGCGCCGGTGCCGTCGCTAAGCGCGATGATCGTGCACCGCTACGGGATGCGGCCGTCGGTGCGGAGCCTCAACCTCTCCGGAATGGGCTGCAGCGCCGGTCTCATCGCGGTAGACGTTGCGCGCGACCTCCTGCAGCTGGTCGCCACGTATGCCCTAATCGTCAGCACGGAAAATATCACCCAGAACCTATACGTCGGCTCGCGTCGCGACATGATGATACCCAACTGCCTCTTCCGCATAGGCGCCTCGGCCGCCCTCCTGTCCAGCCGGCCGTCCGATCGGGCCCGATCGAAATACCGCCTCCTCCACGTCGTCCGATCGCACCGCGGTGCCGATGACGCCGCCTACCGATGCGTGTATCAGCAGCACGACGATGCCGGCCACCTGGGCGTCGCTATCTCGAAGGACGTCATGGCCGTCGCCGCCGACAGCCTCAAGGCCAACCTGGCGTCTCTAGGCCCCGTCGTCCTGCCCCTCACCGAACAGTCCCGATTCCTCCATAACTTCCTCCTCCGGAAGCTCAACGTTCGGCCGGGCCTCCGCCCCTACGTCCCGGACTTCAAGCTCGCCTTCGAGCATTTCTGCATCCACGCCGGCGGCCGGACCGTCATCGACCAGCTCGAGCGCCATCTCGGCCTCTCCCAGGAGCACGTCGAGGCCTCCCACATGACCCTCCACCGATTCGGCAACACGTCCTCCTCCTCTATCTGGTACGAGCTGGCTTACACCGAGGCCAAGGGCAGAGTGAAGAGAGGGCACCGCGTGTGGCAGATTGCCTTCGGGAGCGGATTCAAGTGCAACAGCGCTGTTTGGAGGGCTCTCCGAGACATCAGCCCACCCCAGAATAACCCCTGGAATGATTGCATCCATCAATATCCTGTACATGTTTCTAAAGGCTAGGTACTTACAATATTCATCTCGTTTTCTGTTTGTCTCAAAAAGAACATAATCTTTTGGTTCTTGGCACACAATATATGAACAAAATACTACCCCAATATTTTAAACTAAAAATTTTGAAGGATTCATGTGAGATTCAACCCAAAACATACTAGAATGCCTCTTTAAACTAAAAATTTTGAAGGATTCATGTGAGATTCAACCCAAAACATACTTTTCACATGAGATTTAACCTCTCAAAATATCCATCCTAGGCATACGTATTAGTAAAATAAACACTTTAGGTAGCACATCTGTTGAAGATTATTCAACTAATCTCTATAGTACTTAACAACCATTTGAAGGAGGTGGCCAATCAACAATGCTTGATATTTTTAACTTATAAAGCATACAAAATAATATGTAGATGTTTTTTTACTAAATAATTGAATATTACATTCATCGAGCATTTTTCATGTTCAAAAGTGGCTTTATTAGAAAGCAAATCCACAACTGATAGCTTTAAGCCTAAAATTGAGCAAGAGCTTGAAGGAATTGTGGCATTAAAAAAATTGTTGATGCAACACTATGATAATTGAAATACATAGCAATGACAATTTTTCACAATCAATGTTGATGCAATCATAGGCTAACAAAGGACCATGTGCATTTCGAATGAAACTTAAAGTTGTGCACTTACCTTGGGGATCAGCGCCTAAACTTCATTAGGGACCTAAACTAAATTTTTCTTTGTCATGCATCCTTTATATTGTTTTTTTACTACCACTAGCAATGTGGACAAGGCTATTCCAATGGTTTCAGTATCATGGTGACCATGGCTTAGTATTTTTGCATGTATAGGCAAAGCTATTGTAATGGTTATAGTGCCATGGTGGCCCTTGGATGAGGATTGGTAGGGGCCAATAAAATAGAATAGTCTTACATTGGTCCTTATATTTATGCTAATTTTTAGAAAGCATTGCCATGTGCACCATGCAAACTATCCCAATTATTATAATACAATGGTGATTCTTGTTCGTGGAAAACTACTTCGAGATCATGGAGTCTACAAGCATAGGTAGCAAGTAAGTTAAAGTTACTTTTATGAAAAGAGATCTACTTATCTTTTTGTGAACTTTGAAACAATGAGATGAAAAATCACAAAATATGAAACTAGGGGTTATTTTAGTGTGTAGCGCCCCTAGGTAGATCTAGTGAAAATTCACATAATATGAAACTAAGGGTTATTTTAATATTTAGCATAACTTGGGTAAATTAAGTAGTGGATCCAATAGTGGTTAGGTTTTCATCAATATCGACATGGCAAAGGTAGAACAAAGATGTTATGGTAGAGTTTATGGATGGCACGCTTGTTCCAGTGGATTTTATGTCTAAAGGAGGTGGCATGTGTCTAGAGGAAGGGGAGAGCTACACCCATTGTAATACATGGAGACCATCATTCAATACAAAGGATGATTGTAACCATTATGGAAACTATGAACAATTTGTGAGAGATTACTAACATAAGAAAAATGGCAATGGTAGAGATTGTGGATGTGGTCATATTCATCAATAGGGCCGTAATGTTGGTGACACAGTTGATTCACATATAAGGATACATGCAACATTGATGAAGATAGATCAAGTGGTCATTTATTTTCTATGGGACATATATTTGTGGAAACATGAGGAAAAAATACCATAGTGTTGACAATTGTTTCTTGACTAGGGTGGCTACAAACTCCAACATTGATGCATTTCAATCCATGCCATAATCAACTTTGAACGGAAGAATAAAATACATACAACATTAACTACGATTAGATATATGTAAGATTTAGAGTTTTTATTCCAATTTTTAGAGTCCAAAAGTTAAACAATTTTTTAATAATTGTACTCCAATTTAGCAAAAGAATTCAAATCAATTGGTTTGGTGATAAATCCACAAAGTTAAGTAATCAAATCACTAATAAGCAAGGAAGGTCTAGGTAATTATGTCATTTCTCTTCATTTAGAATCTCAATCAATGGATTGAAGTTGAGAAATCTAGATCTAGAGCTAGTTAGCTATGGTGGACGCAAATCAAACACATGATACATGATAGAGGGAAGAGATTGTAACTCAAGTGAATTAGGTTTCAAGATAGATTAGCTTGGACTCATAAAGACAATCTTAAGTGACTCAATTGATAGTACCATTACATTGAAATGAGTGTCAAGTACATGCCTTTATAGTTTTGTGGATAGTACCGCTTTTCCTCTCTATGCTTATGGGATTTTGGACATCTACTCCTAGAGCATACATCATTGTCTCTCTCTCTCTCTCTCTCTCTCTCTCTCTCTCTCATACAAAGCCACTTATGGGCAAGCCTCTTTTGGGCACACATTTAGCCTCTATGGGCATACATACCAAGCATCATTTGCTATTCTCAACACCCCCCTCAAATGATGAGTCTCTACCCTTGCTGGCTTTTTTCTCCCCTTCATGTGAACATGGACTAGGAGACTAGCTCTTTGGCAGCCTAGTCAAGTTAAGGCTTGAAACTTTACATCTTGGTAGGGTTTTTACATCCACTATGGGAAGCAGATCCACTCAGGGAATTCGAAATCCTCTATGGGAAATTGTTGCAAAATATTTTGTCGATTTGTAGCAGCGGAAAATATTTTCTTCATCCTTTTTGTTTTGTTGCTTCTTTGGCAACCTTTGATCTTCTTTGTCTTCTTTTTTTTTTGGAATTCTTTATCTTCATGCTCCTTGGCTTTTGTTATGCTCCTTATCCCTTTTGTCGATGTGTGGTACTTCTCTTTTTGCTTCAATCTTCTTGACATGGTCGTTTTGCGTCATGCTTTTATACGTGAGCACACTGATGGATACATGAGCTTTGTTTGACAAACTCTCACACATGAGATGAATTTTTGAATACATGGTTTTTGGGTTTTCATTTGGCATTGACTTTCCTTTTAAGCACTTATGCAAGCAAATCATTTCATGCGGGAAGGTCTTGCCGCAAGTATACTCGGGCAATGTCTAGTCCCTTACAAGAATAGGATTTCAATAGAGACTCTAATCACAGGTAACCTCTTAGGATTTTTAATAACTAATTATCAAGAGTATTAACAATCCGTTCTTTTAGTTCAAGCCAGGTTGAGACACATATAGTGTGAAAGCTAGTTAAATGTGAAGGCAATTTGATGATGCACTGTGAGATGAGTAGGCTGGTTTGAAGAGATAGAGTGTGAAAATAGACTTGTGAATGGAGTGGTTTTGGAGAAGGAGGTGTGAATGGGCTTTATAACCTAAGGCTTAGATTACTAAGGCCTTTTTTAAAAAGAAAAGAAAGAAAATAAAACGAAAGCAATAGCTTATCTGTTGGCACCGATTTCCTTCCATGAGGACATCGATGATGCGTTGACTTGCCGAGAGACCCGCTAGATCTAGACTTATTTCCCTAAGCTTCACGCTATGCACATACAAGGTTGAATGGATGATGAGCTTGGTGATGAGCAGATCAACGTTTTTAGTAATGCATCCAGCTCCTTCTTTGATTTAGCAAATCTTTCTTTGTTAGCTCTCGTCCTTGAGCATGTGAAGCAGGGTTGTCTTGTTAGCGTTGTCGAGATAGAGGAACAAAATCTTGGCCTCTTTCTGCTATAGCACGAGGATGCCGTAAAACCAATTGAACAAGAACATGATGGTGGGAGCATGGACAGAGGGATTAGTCAGATCTGGTGACTGCGAGGCCCACCTTAGAGATTCTTTGCAACGAGATGAAAGCAAGCTAAATGCAGACGTAGTCTTCCCTTCTTTCTTCTCTAACAGCACTGGTCTTCTCCTTCTTCTTCTTCTATTGCAAGAACAATTGCATACCTTAGGTAGTAAGTAGCCTTAGTAGTAGATACCCACCATCATTCTTTCTCCGACCTCTTAGATGACCTATGGGTAAAAATATCACTGCGAGCTCTCCCACTCTCTAGCAATCTATTCAGAAAGTATGCCTCCTTCACCAAAAAATCAGAAACCAACAGAGGCATCATGGGAACTTCTTCTGCCACTTGTGGCACTTCCTCCTCTTCTATCTCCTGGACCTCTGGTCCTGTCTCTGGAACTGTCTTTGTGACTCTCTGTGGCACTGTAGTGCTCTGTAGGGCACTGTCAGGCTCTGTTCTGTTCTGTTCTTTGGGTGGAAGATTGAACTTCACTGTTATGGCAGGAGGATTATTTTCTTTCTGGATAGGTGATTCCTTCTTCTTCGCACGAGTGATGGTAGCAACTTCCAATTCCACTAAATTGGAGGTAGGCTCTTGGGCCTTGGCCGGACTATCAGTAGCACTATTTTTCACTGGGGCTGGACTTGGATAGTCTTTTGCAGTGTGGCCTTCTCCTTTGCATCAACTGCATAAGGGCTTGTAATCCACTGACCTTCTGGGATTTGGAAAATTTGGTGAAATGTGTCCCTTTTCTCTGCATCTGTAACACTCTACTTCTGATCTTTGACCACCGCCAGATTGTCTTCCTTTGTAACTTTGAGAGGGAAACCTCTTTGGACCGAAATTAGGACCAAACTCTCTAGCTTGGGTCCAATATTCTGTGCTGTCATTTTGGATTCCAGCAAGTTGAATATTGCGTCTTCTTCCTTTCTTCTCCTATCATGCATCTCCTTCAGAGAGCAAATATCCTCTGTATGGTTCTTCCACAAACAGTAGGAACAGAAAGCTCCAGGGATGGTTGGTTTTCGTGTACATTGAGTGGCTAAATGGCCTGCTTGATGACACTTACCACACCAAGTATTTGACCACATCACATCTCTTCCTGCTCCTGCAACGTTGGATATACTAGCGGTATTCACTTTCAGCGTCTGTAGCTGCTCTGTAATCACATCCATCAACTCCTTTTTGATATTTGCAACTGAGTTGGATAAGTAATCCTTCAAGCTTTCTCCTCCTGAGGTACTGGCAGTAGGGTTTTGAGGAGTCTCAGTAATCACTACATAAACAGGTTGGGCTGGAGGGGTCTATGTTCCGATTCTGATTCAGAGCTCCTGTTTGAACTGTTGGTTGTTGGCTCCAGTTGGTAGGGTTCCATTGTTGCTGCTAATTTGGCATTGGGAAAATTGGTTGGGACCATTGTTGTTGTGGTTGAACCATCATTTGAGGCATTGATTGTGGCCACTGTGGATTTGGTGCACTGTACTGTGATACTGAGGGCATCTGTGGGTAAGGGTAGGGGACTATTCCTGGGACTGCATTTGTTCAGTACATCATTCCTGGCATTAGAGGAGATAGGACTCTGCTTCCTGGATTCATCGCCAATCTAGCTTCCACTTCATCGTACATCTTGGAGGCAAACTGGTTGGGGACAAACTGAAGAGCAGAAACAGAGAGAATGACCATCCATGGAAGATTTGGCATTCATTGAGAAGTTTCCAGATATCATCAAGTGGGAGATTGTGAAGAAGCTTCAGGAGTCTTGGTCTGTAGATGTTCACAAAGACAAGAAGGAAAAGAGTTGGAATTTGTTCGTGGATGCTCAACAGCAAGATACGTAGGATGCTTGGTGTACTGATAATCTTCTATTTGTTCAATTGGCAACCCACTGAAAGTTGGTAGACAGAGTGTTCTTTACAACATACACTGTTGAAATCATCAGAAGCTGGCATTACTATGATGATGGCACCATCACAATGCTCAGATGTATGCATTTTGACACCTTCAGAACCGAATACCTTCCTCTATGCAGTGGCATGAAAGCAGAATTCAGGGACGTTGAAAAGGAAGAAGTAGAAGAAATGTTGGCAAGAGAGTCCTCCAGAGACTGAAGCCTTCTGTTATCCCTCTGTGGAGCACTAACAACAGAGTGGAGCCAACCCCCTGATGAATGATGCAATAAAGAGGCAAGCATTAGAACAAGTCCAGAGGTACGTGAGAAGAGAGAAAGCAAAAATCAAAGCTGAGAACGAGCTCGCAGCAGAAGCCACCTTTGACGCCCTTGCGGAACTATTTACAGAAGTCCCAATGGCACATCAAGCCCTTCCTCCTCCGTTGGAGGTCCACTTCCAAGCCAGATCCATCCTGGAAATATTGATGACAGGCCAGCGAATGTAGTTCCGTTGCCAGTTTTTAAGGGAGAGTACAATGAAGACCCCGATCTTCATGTAGCAGAGTTTATGGTAGCATGTGTGGCTAACAATGCGAGAACCCCTGAGCATTGGTTGGCAATATTCCCTGCCACTTTCAAGGCCGCGGCGTTTCAGTGGTATGAGAGACAAGCAGCAGGAACTTTTGGCACATGGGACGACCTAAAGTTGGCCTTCCTCACTAAATTTAGGCGTGAAGGTTTTGAAGAGCATATGCGAGAGAAATTCATGAACCTAAGTCAGTCCTCTAGAGAAAGAGTAGAAGCTTATGTCTCACGAATGGAATCCATCCTGAAGAGATGGACTAACCATAATCTAGATGATGGCATTCAGAAGGGGGTGTTTCTCAGAGGATTACAACCAGAAGTCCGTAAGTTTGTGGAGCTGCAAAGACCAGCCACACTGCAAGCTGCAACAGAAGTGCTTCAACAGGAAGAGGAAACTGTCCACCACATAGAGCATGCATCATGATGGTGATGTGTTTCCGCCATTGTGGGATGAAATTTTTGTGGAAAGTGGCTTTGATTATGAGAAATTCCAACTCTTCAGTGGAAGAAGGAACTTTACAAACATCCATTGAATTCTTCTCTTCTTGGCAATGCCATTTCCTTCATTTTCAGCCTCTTCCGGTGCTTGTTGATGGCAAGTTCCCTGGCTGCACACGAAAAACATGGAGCCCCAAGAGGAACACCAAGGAAAAGGGAATTCTCTTGCAAAAAAATCTATCTTGTAACATCGACAAGCTTGTTTATTAGGTTTTATATGATCACAATGAAGAAAAGAACACCAGGCACAACAAATCTTCATGCAACATCATGTAGATCTCCCACAGATTTTATAGAATCAACCATATTCTTCAATATCTTCACAAATCCCATCAATAGAATAAAGAAAGAAAAGGAATACACTATCTTTGAATGGAAATACATCACATAGTATTCATCTTCAATATCTTCATAGTCTTCTCTCTCAATCTCTCACATACAATCACTATGTTTTAGTAGAATTGGCTATCTCTAACTCTCTCTCTCTCTCCATCAATAGTACATCATCTCCTCACTACAATATCTCATAATCACTCACAATAATCCTTCTTAGGTCGTGGATACCCCTCCCAAGAGGTATGTCTGATATGAAGAGTCACCAGAGCCACTACAGTGTCCTTTCATAGCTCACCACTGTCATCCCCATGACTCCTATATCTTGGTCATCATAACATATGCACATAGTAGCTATTTCCTTGAGGTACCTCATGATAACCTTGACATCATCCAATGGCATCTGTCAGGTGTAGCCATATAGCATGCCACAACTCCCACATCAAATGCTATGATAGGATGAGTGGCTATCATGGTACACATCAAATTATCCATAGTGGATGTACAAGGGATCTTGGCCATCTCAGCCTTCTACAAACAATCAGCCTCATTAACTTTCACATGAGAAGGTAGAGGAGGACACAATGGATGTACAAGGGATCTTCGCCATCTCAGTATTTTGCGCATCAATTGTAGACAATTAGCCTCACTAACTTTCACATGATAAGGTAGAGAATAACCAATAGGCTCACCATCCTATATATAAAACCACTAATGACTTTCTGGATATACTCCTTCTATGACAGATAAAGGAGCCCCTTAGAGCGATCACATGTGATATGCATCCTAAGAATATGCAAGGTCTATCCCATATCCTTTATCTCAAAGTTGTTCTTGAGTTGAAATTTCAACGGTCATACAACTCACCATCAGTGCTCCCAACAATAAGCATATCATCCACATAGATTAGCAAAATCATAAGGCTACCATCAAGATCCTTCTCCGTGTATAAACACAGATTCATAGCACCATGGCTATATCCATATAAATGCATAAAAGCATCAAGCTTGTGGTATAATTCCCTCGTTGGCTACTTAAGGCCATAAAGGCTCTTTGTCAACTTGCACACTAGGTGTTCCCTGCCTTTTCCTTCAACACCCTTAAGCTGCTACATATAGATCTCATCATCAAATTCTCCATATAAAAAAATTATCTTTATATCAATTTGATAAAGGTCCAAATCTAGTTGAGCAACCAATGCTAGTACAAGCGTAGGATCATCATTTCAACCACAAGATAAAATACTTCACCAAAGTCAACACCATATTTGTACTTAAAACCCTTAGCTACCAATCTAGATTATAAGCATGGGCTTGGGGTATCCAAGGATACTTTTCATCTTGTATACCTATTTTCAAGGCATTGCCTTCTTGCCAGTAAGGAAGACATTGGTCTACTCAACAAGGCTGAAGCACAAGTGAAGACAAAATACAAGACGGTGCATAAGAAAGTCTCGTCCATGAATTTTGTCTTTAGCATCATGGGCCAAAGAAATCGCATCATCCAGAGTCTTTGACTTGAACATGTTCACCTCTGCCTAGAAGTAACCAAGAAAACTAGACATATACTTGCACTTGTGGATCGCCTCATGTACATCTTCAAGTATTCAAAGTTGCAATAAGGCATTCTAGAAACGCTCATTATATTGCAGAATAGGCTCACAATCTCTTTATTGCAGAAGATCCCATTGTTTGATTTCTTTTTCATGGAATTGAGGTGGAAGAAAATTCTGCAAAAATTTCTTTTGAAAAACCTCCCAAGGAGTAGGAAAATCAATTCTCTTGCGGACAACAGTCCACCATAACGATGCTCTATCCACTAAATGGTTAGTGACACATTTGAGTTTATATTTTTCCGCGTATTGTTCTTCATGGAAATAATCATCAAACTGACTGATAAAAGAGAGAACAATTTTTCCGTCATGTAGCCCATTAAAAGTATAGAATTTGAAATTTCTTTTACTTATCTTGGCTTCTTTCCTGATAGATTGTGCTTTGAGTGTCACATCGATCTTACGTCGTATAATATCTTCTGGTTGTGGCCCATCTTGATCGACAGTGGATCGTTGAAGAGTAGCCAGTTGAGCTTGCAAAGTTTGACATGCTCTTCATTCCTCTTGAAGTTACATCATAATTAGGTCCAATTTTTTCTCCAACGTTGGTTTCGATAAATCACCTTCGGCCATTAAATCTTCCATGGTTTGTTTGGACATCCTGCAAAATCTAAAACAACCTCACACACTCAAAATATCGTTAGAGGGATGAGCGTAGCTCAAGTTTGGGTTTACAAGGCTTACTTTTTTTTAAAATATGGCTTTTTGCAATCTTTATTTTTTTGAGGGTACAGCAATTGTTGTCGGTCTTCTTCCAAGGGTATATATCTTTCGTATAGTATGCATATGAGGATCTACTTGTTGGAAATTGACTTTATCAGGGTGCAGGTATGAACAAAGGCTTACTGAAGGTGCAAAGCGGGTTCGGGATTGGTTCAGTGTGAACAGTCACTATGGAAGAAGAAATTTAGATTGAAACTTTTAAGCTTTAAGAAGCTTAATAAGCTTAAGCTTTATTAAAATCTTAATGATTTCAGAAAAAACGAATCAGGACGAAAGGATGTCATTGACAGATTTGACACCATTGAGAACATGCTGCCGCCACAATCATTGTAAAGCTTAAAAGTTAATCTTAATGAAGTTTTCTTCTTTGTATTCTCTAACAAAAACATCTTGATAAAAGAGCTTGGAAAGTGGTCCTCCATCGCCAAAGAGTGGTCCTTTGCGATCTGATAGCACAATAGGGGGTTCTTCACCGCCAAGAACATGCTGGTATTGACGGTTTTGAGTGTAGAGCCCATTCATTCGAGGAGCTTTACCTTTGTGCACGAGATGGTAAACTATTGGAAGCCCTTGCTGTCAGCTTCGCTTCGATACCACTGGTGTACAAATCTGATGTTGGATGCATACGTAGCGAGCATCAGAAGGTCCCCAATAACAAAAGAACTCTACTAAAGCTCATAAAACAAGAAGGAAGATTCGCACGACATGAAGAAAATAGACAAATTGGATACAATCTCCCCCCATCCTTTGTGTGAGCGCTTCACAAGGCATGTATTTATAAATTTATTCATCTTAATGCTAAAAAATAGCCCAATTTACAATTACCATGCTTTTAGCTTTTGTGTTTGCTTTTGTCCAAATAAAGGATAAAGCAATTGGGCACCCCAAAAGTCGGGTTGTGACAATATCCAATAATGAAATATTTAAATCGAGCGCCTATGCACATACAAAAATAATAAATATTTGTCAAGTGCTTTAATAAATAAATTCACCTAAATAAATATTAGTGCAACGCCTTTAATGATAAGGCACGCGCCCATTAAAAATAATAATTTCTTCTAGATAATGTGAAAACATACAATTGCCTAGTGCTTCCCAATGCCACCACTGCTTGCTCTACACATCAAGTGAAGCATTCACAATTGTTAGAAAATAATAAAATTAAATCGATAAAAGTGAATACCTAGTACTCTTCAACTACAAAATAAATAAATAGGTTGGAACTCTGTCCTGACCTTAATTTAATACGAGTGCAACCATGGTCTCATGAAATCCACCTTGGAATATGACTCCTTGCATCAAGAGGTTTCCCAATAGTCTATACCTTCTCTATAAAACCTAGAAATCAATAGCAGTGTAAGGAGACTAGTTAATCAAGCATATGGCAATAGTAACTATCTCATTCTAAAAGTACCATGGTAAGCTTACTTGGCTAATTATACTATGGACTCTCTCATGATTTATCCTATTCATACTTTCTGCAATACTATTCTGGGGAGGGATATAAGGGGTGGTCAAATGACGCATAATACCTCACTCATCATAAAACTATTCAAAAGTTTTCAAGACATACTTACTTGTATGATCAGATCTTAGTGTTTTTAATCTATACTCAGATTGGTTCTCAACAAGAGTAAGCCAACATTGAAAGGTAAAAAAGATATCTAATTTATGCTTAATAGAGTAAGCCTAGACCTTATGTGAGTAATTATCAAATGAATATGAAAAAGTACTTCGCATCATCCTAGTGCAATTGATAGGGCATGGAACCACATACATCCAAATGAACAAGAGCTAAAGGTTTTTCATGCCAGACTTCTTATACATACTACATGTTTACATGCCATATAAACAATCATCACAAGACTCAAAGAACTTGTAGTCTAGGGGTAGAAGATACAACAAATTGGTTAACATTTTTATTCCTTTCAAAGGCATGTGTCCAAGGTGACGATGCCAAAGAGATACATGTGGAGCTACAGACATAGCCAAAATATGGTCAACTAACCTAGATATAAGCAAAGGATAGAGGGGACTAGACTTAGCACCATGTGAAATAACAAGATTCCCACAAGAAATATTTCATGAGAAATCATCAAAAGAGACAACATAACCTTCATCATTCAAGGTGCCAGGTAGAGATAAGGCTCTTTGTGAGGGCCAATACATGACGTACATCATGAATATTCAACATGCTTCTTGAGTCAAAATGCAACTCGATATCACTAATAACAACTATCTCCAATGCTAGATCATTACCCAAACGGATAAATCTAGTCATACTGTGATAGAAGTGAAATCACTCTCTATGAGGGGTCATAAGAAAGGGAACCGGTGAATTTATCAACCAACATTAAGTGTCAAGAATCACATGATGGGGGGACTTGCTTTTGCTATTGCGGCAAACATACACTACACACAAGAGGAATCTTATCAAGAATATAAGAAGAGAGATGGAGGCCAAAATGTTTTCTTGTTGGTTTTTTCTTTTTCTTCCACACACAATGTAATGCACACAAAGTATAGATGAGATACAACATAAAGGAAAGTGGCCTACTAAGTCAAACAGTGCATAATTGACTATACTAATTGACTAGCACTATAACTATGCTAGCTCTGGTAAGTGCAACAAACTAAATATACTAAGTGATGAATCAATGGTCATATGAGGATCATAATGGCCACCAACATGCTAAGTGTAGCCATGTGGACCCATCTAGCCAAGCGGGCTATCATCAATGTCTACACGTGTTGAGCTTGCCATCTCAACACTCCCCCTCAAGCTCAAATGTATCTCTGCAACTCCAAGTAAGCTTAAAAATTTTTGAAGCTTCTCTGCACCAAATGCCTTTGTGAAATGTCAGCTATCTGATCATGTGTGCTATACCAAGTCAATCTCTCTACTGCAAGTACATTTTCTCTCACAAAGTGGTAGTGCATCTCAATGTGTTTTATCCTAGCATGAAACACTGGGTTCTTAACTACTCATATATTTCTCATGTTATTACAATGAATGACAATTGGACCATCTTGTTGCATATCTAAATAACCCAATAACTTTTGTAACCATACCAACTCACATGTTGCTATAGCATCGCCTCTATACTCAATCTATGTACTTTATAAAGCAACTACATGTTTCTTTTTGCTGCTCCATGTACTTAGGTAAGTTACTCATGAATATATGGGTGCATCATGTGCATTCAAAATAAGGTATTTTTAAAATACCACTTTTATACAATTTTTACATATAGAATGATATAATGTAAAGGGATATTTATAAATTGAATAGAAAAGGGTTATTTTTTATTTAAGAAAATTTCACAAATAATGATATTTATAAATAGGCCTTGAATGCACGTTATGTAGAGGATATACATATAGTAACTTCCCCGAGTCCATGTAATTGCTATACTACCAAAGGAAAAACATGAATCTGCTGGTAGATCTTTTGTCTAATATGCTACCAGCCTAATCTACATCTATTTATCCAAACATCTGTACATCCTTACCTACCTCATAAAAAAGTCCATAATGTACAGTGGAATTCACATATCTCAATATACATGTAGCTGTATCCAAATAGGCTTTCTAGGCATATGCTTAAATTGACTAACAAGGCCAATAATATAGCTTCAGTTTGGCCTTCTGATAGTCATGTAAATCAAACTCCCTACTATCCTCTTAAACATAGTAGTGTCTTCTATCTCATTCCCAACATCATCTCTCAACTTCACATTTTTCTCCAATGGTATTGAAAGAGGCTTACATGCTGTTATACCATACTTAGATAACATATCTAAGCCATATTTCCTTTGGGATAGCCATACACCATCATCACATTTTATCACCTCAATACCAAGAAAGTACCTCAGCTCATCCAAATCCTTCACCTCAAACTTCTTTTTCAAAAAGTCCTTCAGTTTAGCAATCTCAATATCACTATCACCTGTGATAATCAAGTCATCCACATAGATGACTATGATGATGAATCCTACATCTCCCTTTCTCACATAAAGTGAGTGGTCAGCATCACACACTAGGATGCAGCAATGGATGAGAAGATGGTTGCACTAGAAGCCAATAAGACTTGGGATTTGATATCCTTACTGCCTAAGGGCAAGAAAGCTATTAGATATAAGTGGATTTATAAAATCAAGCATTTGGTTAGCAAGTATAAGGCTAGGCTGGTTGCAAAAGGCTATGCTCAAACATATGGCATAGATTATGAAGAGACATTCAGCCCAATTGCTAGAATGGAAACTATTAGATATATGATTAGCAGCACAACCAAAGGTTGGAATTTGTAGCAAATGGATGTAAAGAACGCCTTCTTGCATGGTGAATTGCAAGAAAATGTACATATGGAGTAGCTCTCAAAGGTTATGAGGATTTAGAGCATCCCATATATGTGTGCATGTTAAAGAAAGTGTCTTATGGGGCTGAAGTAAGCACCTAGAGTATGGTCTGACAAGATTAACAACGGGCCTCAAAACAAGTGGGCTCAATATCCTCAACTACCTTTACCATATAAGCATAATGGTAAGCTACATAACTTTCAAAACCAATTTTTTAAATAGGATATGTGACTATACTAGACCTACATACCACTAGATTACTTAAAGGAGCCTTTACATTACAATGTGCTCTTTGTACACCTAGTGTCTTGACTAAAGGAATACCAAGCTCATCATCCAAACTCTTTGAACCACTAGAATTTTCATCCAATCCCAAATGACTAGTAGATGCATTATTACCCTCTAACACTTTCTTCTTTCCTTTGTCTTTACTTGCAACACTTGTAGACCCACCTAAAGATGTGGGGCTACTCCTTAGTCTCCCAGACCAAGGGCTAGTAATAAATGTAGTACCAGATGATATTTGTGGTCCATTAAGGCTCTATAATTCTTACTTTTCGTTTTTCATATAACTATCATGATCATCATCGTCATCATCTAATGCATCACCACTAGATATATATCAATTGCTCATCTCATCTAAAATAATATCCCTGCTCACTCTAAACTCACTTGTGAGTGATAGGGTTATAACAAAGATACCATTTATGCTCTAAAGATTATCTAATAAAAATATATTTTTCATCCTTTGGATCAAGATTCTTTCGCAGCTCATCTAGCACATGAATATACACAATACATCCAAACACTTTCAAGTGTGATACATTAAGCTTCTTGCTTATAAAGCATTCTTCAGGGAATCATCCCATGAATTGCAACTATGGGAGTTTTGTTTATAATATAGATGGTAGTATAAATAGCTTCACACCAAAAATATTTTGGTATATTCTTTTCAGTCACATCAATGCCCGTGAAACTTCTGCAATTTGCCTATTTTTTCTTTCTATAACCCCATTTTGCTATATGTTATACCTGCAAGTAAATTATATCTTTATCCCATGAGACCTCAAGAAGGCACTGAACTCATTAGAGAGGTACTCTCCCTCTCTATTTGAACTCAAGCACTTAACTTTCAAGCCTATTTCTATTTCAAGTGAAACCTTGAAAGTTTTTAAGTTCTCAAATACATCACTATTTTCTTTCATGAAATATACCATAACTTTCTTGAGTAATCATCAGTAAATGTAACAAATTATTTTTTTCCACCATGAGATATTATATATGTAGGCTCCCAAACATCTATATGTACAACATCAAGTATGTTTTTACTCACATCTTTGTCATGCAAAAAGGGTTGTCTTTCCTACTTAGAAAACTAATATGCTTCACACACTTTATGAAATTCTACAACTCTAAAAGAAAATAATATTCTAATCAATCCTGTGGACTATATTAACTTTAGCCTTTTCATATTTGCATGTCCAATACATTTATGCCATATTTTAATATCTACAACTACTCCTTTTTATTTAGCATACATAATAGTATTCATTGTAGGAATTCTAGCATCTAAAGTGGATATGTGGTCAGCTCTACTTTCTTTTGTGATCAACTTACACTTACCATTAAAGTCTTCTATTAAAAAACCTTTTGGATTAAATTAAATGTGAAACCCTTGCTCTATCATTTGGCCAACAGATACTAAATTCATTGTGATTGATGACACATATAATACATCTGATTGAATCTATAACCCTTGCTTTATCATTTGGCCAACAGACACTAAATTCTTTGTGATTGATAACACATATAATACATTTGATAGACTCTTTATGTGGCCATCATACAAGGAAAAGGAAACATTTCTAATGTGTAAAATTGGGTTGCATGAATCATCACCCGTCTACACATACCATGGATTTTGTAAGCCTTGCATCTCTCCAAACTATTTAGCATGACTGATCATATGATTAGATGCACTTGAATCAATATACAATACATCATTATGTGTCCACTTATTATAAAAATATTTATCATACTATACATCATTATGTGTCCCCTACACTATAACAAAACTCATCATATACTGCATAACAAACAGACACTCATTTTTATCTTCATTCTATCGTGAAATCAATGCATAGTATTGGGTAGCATGAATCATCACTTGTTTGCACATATCGTGGATTTTGTAAGTCCTACATCTCTCCAAATCATTTAGCATGATTGGTCATATGATTAGATACACTTGAATTGATATACCATATATTATTATGTGTCCCCTTTTCTGTAACAACATTCATCATATGTTATATAACAAAAAGACACTCATTTTTGTCTTCATTCTATCATGAAATCAATGCATAGTTTCCTTACTATAATTTACCACTACAGATGTCATCCTTCTTAGCATAATAGTGGGTTGCAATATGATTTGTTTTGCCATAATAATAGCAAACAATAGTAAAATTTCTAGAACCTCTATTTTTCCATCCACCTCTTCCTCTAGAGCTCCCCCTGCTTCTAAAGTTTTCACGGCCTCTTGAAACCTGCATTTTATTGAATTGTTGATTTAACCTATTTTGCAAGTTATCATAAACACGTCCCAAACATGGTGTATTTCTTGTATTTCTTTGCAAGAATGGTGTATTTCATGAATTTGCAATTATTTGAATTGCTATGAGAACTGGGTTATTACAGAATCATAGAGAACGAAGGAGGAGAGAAGAAGAAGAGCAGAAGAAGAGGCTGAGGAGCTAAGGAGAAATGAGGATGAAGACATGGTGGAGGCCATGCATAGGTTTGTCAAGGAGACCCATTGTGCTAAAGAGATGAACCCCTTGAGCCCATGATAGGGTGGCGAGCCTAGCGACTGTGCAATACCTTGATGGTGGTTCAATGCTTTTTTCAAATTGAGGGCTTTTAGCATCATGAAGGTTGATCTCAAGATTCCATCTACTTATAGATCACCATTTTCATGCTTGTATAGTCGCTCCACGTTTTGAAGCATAAGGACAATGTGTGAAGTTAGGATTGTGATGCTATAAATCAAGTGAGAAATGTCCATATCTACCTTCTCCATGTCCATGTGTAATCATGCCTGTTAAAGAAACTAGTAGATGAGTAGGTCTTTCAATTTCTTTTTATTGAAGCCTTAACCTAGAGATAGATGTTTTTTTCTGGTCTATCTTATCATATATGATGCACAAATTTTTCTCTGGATCTAATGCTGAGGCCAAGTGCCAACTATAGTAAATGTTTTAATAACTTTGTTGTTGTAGCATGCAGCATTGACACTTTTTTAGAAGCACATTTCACTCTTAAAGACACTTTTTTGCTACAAGTTGCTCTTTGATCTGTGAGAAAATACTACATTTAGAACAGTCACTTTAAAGTGCTTAATCATGATTATGTACATGTATTTATAACTTTTCCAAGGGATGCTTTTGTCTTTGCTAAGGTTACATGCTTGAACTCTGTGTTCCAAATATAATTCAAGGTGGACAATGACATTTGCTTACATCCAACACCATTCAATGTTGCATTTACGTCTGCCCACATATCTACCTGCTTGTAAACATATAGGATGACCAATTGTGTCTCCCTTGATCCATCTTGCATTGTTCTACTCTTATATGGCATTTGCTCTACATTCTTCTTAACAAAGCCTCTAAGGATGGCTCTTTCCATCTTTGTGTGATCCCAAACTGCTCTTATTACCCCCTTGGTTCCATGCATAGTCCTCCTTACGCCATGCTCAAGTTGTTTTTTAAACTTGTAAAAAGATGTATTTGGGATTCCATGAATCTCATATCACGCCCTTTCCTATATCACTTGTCCATTGAAGATAAAACTGTATTTCCTTATCCCCACATTATCAATCTTACATTATGGCTCAAACTTGTCATAAACATAGTTTGTGCAGTCTTCAAATTGCAATCTCCATAATTATTTAGATAATTGTTGCATTGCTTCTCTATCAACAAACTTACAACACTTTTCTTGGCAACAATCAATCATGAAAACCTATGAAATGGAGTCCATAGAAGTTTGCAAGTTTGCACATTTAGGGGCAAAAATTAGAGGCTTTTTATTGACCATACAATAATATCTTTTCTTTAAAATTTTTGCTTTTTTTACAGAAACAAAATCTTCATTGATATCGTCCATGTTTTTGGCACAAGCACTTGTAGAGATAAATTGCATGTATGATTGTTGTTGTAGCAGTAGTGTTCCATCATCAAAGGTGACTCATTTAATGGGCCATCTTTCCAAAGTGACATAGTGGAGGTTGTCACCTATATATATTCTTGTGGTTTGATCAATGGCTTTATCTACCACCACATCAATATCCTCTTCTCCTAGCAATTCAAAGTTTATCACATCATATGGAAAAGCCAATAATATAACCCTTGTCCCAACACACAACGTATAGCCTTCTATCCATAGCATCACTCTACATTCTCTCCAACTTTCATGAATACTAAGCACATCAATGTCCTCAAAAGGTAGGACATGGTTTGATTCGTAATCATCTCCTTTGTCATGAATTGTTATTGAGTTTCAAACAACCACTATATCTTTCTTTCCCTATTTTGCAAAACCACCTACAGCTTCATGAACCTTCATTATCAATTGTTAGGAATGGTAAATATGACACTATATTTAGATATTTATCAATATCCATTGAAATGTATCCATCTTGAAGTGTTTCTCCATGGCATGTCTCATTTGGATGTATTGCATGAACTCTCCCAAGAGCAACAATCTCATTATCAACTAAGAGATTCATAGTTTCTCCCAAATAAAATTTGTTATTCATGATACCTATACATTTGAGAAAATAGAGGTTTTATAATTTGTATATTGTTACCTCTCAAAAAGAAGAAAATAGTAATGAAATTGCTAAATACAATGAATTATCAAATTTCATTAAAAAGAAAAAAGCACTAAAACATTAGATAGAATGAGTCCAACATCCATAATACAAAGTATTAATGGAAACATCTTATAGAAAGGGGATAGATTTGACCATATGTCCAAAAATAAACTTTCTCATGAACTATGCCCCAAACTAAAGAAGAAAATATTCTTTTATTATTTTTAGTTTTCCTTGATTTTACTCTATTTTATTAGTTACCCTTTGTAAGCAAAAACTTCTTTGTATGTTCTCATTGGGGAAAGATATAGCAAATGGTCAAAACTTGTACTATATCTATCCAACAGGAGAACAAGGATTAAAATATTTTGTAATGTATATAAGAAAATATTTAACCACCTGGTCAAAAATTTATTGTATGTATTCCACACAATAGCAAACATAAAAATTCTTTGTTATCCCCATAGGAAAAGACATAGTCAAATGATTGAAACCTTTGTTGTATATATTTCACATGACAAAAATGATAAAAGTTCATTCTAATCTCCATAGAAAAATATTTAGGTAAGTGGTCAAAACCTCAAGCAAAATACATACAACAATGATAAAAATTCATTGTGATCTTTATGGGAAAAGATTTAGCAGGTTGGTCAAAACATTATTGCAAGTATTTTACACAAGACTTAGGATTAAACTTATTTGTAGTGTTCACAAGAAAAGATTTAGCCATATGGTCAAAACATGTATTACATGTAACCTAGATGATTGAGAGGATAATAATTGTTTGTGATGTCCACAGAACAAGTTTTGGACAAATAGTAAAAGCCTCTATTGTATGTATTGCACATGCCAACAAGGACAAACAATCTTTGTGATCTCCATAAGAAAATATATGATCAAATTATCAAAATCTTTATTTCATGTATTTCACATAGCAACAAGGATATTTTATGAGAAACATTGACCTCATGCTTAAATGTTAAAACCACAAGGACCTCCAAAGAATAGTACATTTCATTCCCTACTATGACATAAAGCTCTAAAGATTAAGGAAATTTCACCATCAATTAGAAGCTATTTGAGAAGAAAAGGTAACATGTATCATTGTTAAATATTTATAAATTTTATATTACATACTTGTTCATAATAGTAAAATGTATTATATTACATTTTATTTTTATGCTATATTATTTTAGTCTAAATCATGTTATATTAATATATCATACTATGTGCATATCATGGAGTATAATATTAAAATATATTTAAAATATTCAAAAATGTTTTATTTTATTTTATTAATAATTACAAAATATAACTAAAATATATCAAATCGTATTTTTAAGGTTATATATATATATATATATATATATATATATATATATATATAAAGTGTAATGTGTAATATCATTGAGAATTTTGAAGCCACCTTAGTGATAGTTCAAGAGTAGAATCTCTAGCAAGATAGGATAGGGAGTGTACGCAATATCTCTAGTTGTGAAAATAGGGGTAGTATCCCAATCGTGGGTTTTTAGGGGGAGGTTGGGAGAAATGCCTTTAGTAGGAGTTAGAGGATAGTGCTCCCGATGGGGATCTGGGGGCAACACCCCCACTAGGGATCCGAGGGGCAATGCCCCAGTGGAAGTATGGGAGCAACGCCCCTCCCAGCAAAGGTATAGCCATTATGTGATTTTTAAACAAATCATGACTTAAAATATTTAAAGAAATTAAAAATAGCTACAAAAATAAGACCTAAATCTACTCGTATTTCATAACAAGTTATGTAATTTGAATAACACGATACATTAAATGATCCTTTTCATGAGGTTATTCCTTACAACTAATCATAATTTTTTTCAAAACGAGTTTCTCTTCCTCTCCCTCTCTCTTTCAAACAACTCTCTGACCTAAGTGTTTTCTCTGTTGCATTTTTACAGTTGCAGGTTTTGTATCCCTGATCCTCTGCATTTTTATCTTTGCTCCTATCGCCCTTCTCTTACTATTAGTTTTGCGGATCTAATCTTTGGTGGTTCTATCCCCTTGCTATTCTCTGAGTACTCTTTATTGTTTCATTTTCTCAACTAAAATAGATTGTGTAATGCAAATTTCAATTCAAATCTAGGTGTTGTGATTAAAACTACTTATGTCTTCAAATTAGAAATCTTGCTCCAAGGGTTTAGCAATTCTACAGGGGAGTGAATGATCGCCACTTCCCAATGTGTCTATTCTACTTCCCACGGGTGATTTCTATCATGTTCCAAATAACACAATTTACTTACTTCTACTAACTACAATAGATTTAAACTCTTCTCTACTTTATTTCCAATTTTGAGTTAAACTATATTGATTTGGTACTAGTGATTCTCCACTTCTTTTCTAATCTCTACTAATGCATACTCTCTCTTAATCAATTCAATCCATGTAATTAATACAAATCACACTACTAATCTTTCATATGACTAGTATAGAATGATATTAAAATCAAGCATCACAAGAATTATTTAAATAGAAATCACGTATAAAAATTAAATACAATCTTTACTTTTGTATCAATGAGACTAGGCACTTACTCTTGGAAATTTAATGTCTTCTTCTTCTTCTCGATTGCTTGATTGATCTTTTGGAGTGCTTGTCTTTTTTAATATCTACTAGCATACAAATGATAGCTTCTTTGTTGTGAATATGAAAAAAGAATTTTGTGTAATATTAAAAATACTCTCTTTGTTGTGAATATGAAATATATGATTTGTGTAATGCTGAAAAAACTCTCTTGGATGTGAATTTGAAATAAATGATTTGTGCAATGCTTTTATCAATGAGTGCTTTCAAAATACTAACCTTTCTTTCTATTGTATGATGCTATATATCTTAAAGTTTCATCTCAAGGCTAAATCTACTCTTATAGTTCTTGTATCATTCACTAACATTAGAGCATTCTATCAAGTTCTTTTGCATCATATTATACTTTACTATACAATAGCACTCTCTATTATACTATATTTTCATAGTAAAAGTATTTTCATAATATTTGATCGTTATATTCTTTATGATTTTGCAATAAGCTTATGGCCATACAATACTTACTAATACTCAATAAAGCATATTACATGGAATGCAATATATGATTTTTCCATAGGATGAAATTTGATTTTCTAACAATACATATCATGATCTTTCATCAATCTATAGATTAGACCATATGGTCAAAATTTTTTCTACAATATAAGAAGTACTTTTGTTATTTTATCCAAAACAATGTGAGATTTGGCCATGTGCTCAAATCTTTTCTTATTATATAAGATGTAATTTCTATTATTTGTCCCAATATATTGCGAGATTTGGCCATGTGGCCAAATCTTCTTCTTAAGCTATATCTTGGCCAAAATAAGGACTCTTGTAGTATCACAATATATTGTAATAAATCAACCACTTTGTTCATTCTGCTACAAGAATGACATTTCACCATTTGGTCAAATGTTTTCTTGCATTATCAACCCTTACTTACTTCTAACAAGGAGAAATACTATTTTCTACTTAAAATTCCTTACTTTCTATAATTTGGCCATGTGACTAAATATTTTCTTGCAATAAATAGACCACTTTTTTGGGAATTAATCCTCAAAAATTAAGACTAAATCTATGGTGGGTTCGATCACACAAATTTTGGGTATACTGGATTTGGCTATATGGCAAAATCTTCTAAGACAAACATCTTCGATGTTATCTCCAAAAGGGAAGACCATATTCTACTTGGAACCCCTTATAATTACCTACTATATTTATAGGAAGTTTGGCCATGTGACCAAAACTTATATTGCAAGAACCACTTTGTTTCCATAAAACATTTGTTTTATTTCAATTTTCATAACTTCCTATTTATATGGTCATATGGTCAAATATTTCATTTTGTATCAATGATAGCATCCAAGAATTCCCCATTCTCGTTTCATTCGGCCATATGATCAAATCTAATCTCATACATCTTGCAAACCATGAGACCACATTTTTCATTCCACTATAAAATGATATTTGGTTGTATAGTCAAATCCAATTTCACAATATGTTGCAATAAGTGAATGTAACGTGTCCGCTCGTCCACTTGTGGAACACGTCTTAGCAGCCCATGAGGAAGAGATTCTAGAAAGTGCCACCTAGAACTTGCAAGGAATGTCACAAGGTTTGCAATCTAGGTCTTCCTGAGTCTACCCCGAGCAGAAGTATCCGGCCGTTCCCACTTAGGACCGACCTGAGGTCAGGGTTTCTTTCCTATCAGCAAAGTCTCTAGGAAGTAGCTAGCGTCGAGCTCTAGATAAACCTCTTTGCGTAGGAACAACAGAATCAAAGCGAATTTATGTTGCGCCTGGTTCATGTAGAATGGGAAATGAGAGGAATGCAAAGCTCGACCTCTCTACCCATAAGGCATAGTCCCATTCCGCTCCCCCCTAAAACAGCATGAATCGGAATTCTAACTCTATTGACGCTAGGTCTTCACAGTTTTGTTATCACGTATTTTGAGAAATTTTCCCAGCTAACCGGGACCACCCTTCCGTAGGATGGACCCAAGTCACGTCCATCGCACGGGTTGCTTAGTTATCTAATTACCTACCACATTATGTTTGACATGCAAAAGTAGCTTCCTTAATTAATCAATTTAAACACAGGTTCCTTCATGTAACTTAGGCACTGACATAAAAACAATGTCAAGCAAGTTCATTTTTCAAATATTTGATCTTTATTTATCATAGTCCCAGAATACATCAAGTATCATGTCCGAAGGCTAACCCAGCAATCAACAAGATTGTTGCTCCAAGTTTCGCCTGTAGACTAGTATAGGAGCCTCGAGATCCCATCTCTAGTCATGTCGGCCTCTTGTGCGGGATCCGGAGGCAAGGAATTTATAGCTAGAGTCTCCCCTAGCACCCAAGCATCCTCCCGCTCCAAGCAGCACCCACGAAGAAACCTCTCATGGCGGGTTCGGTCCATGTACCCGGCGCGGCTAATCAACCCCCTTGGATAAGGCTAGGCAGGCAGTCAGAGGTAACTAAACCTGCCTCTCCCTTCAAGCTATTAACCTGAAGCATTAAGTGTTTGTCCTTGAATTAGTTCCTTGAGCAAAGAAGTTGAAATAATGTACCTAAGTGTACAATCATGATCATTTCTGTGGTCGTTCGTGCGACCAACTGCTAAGGTGTGATTCCTTCTTCCCAAATACTCCCAGCATTCGATCATGGATTGTTTGTGACCTAGAGAGATTCCAAGGGCTTGGCAAGCTAGGTTGCTTGTTTTCCCTTTTTCTTTGGGTTAGAGTTTGTACCCTACTGACCTTAATTATCCTTACCTTAGGTCTCCTTGTAAAATAGATCATGGACAACCCCGTCGTCCTCTGTTGGTCAACTTGCTAGTTATCTCCTAGATCCCTTGAAGTACCTATGTACCTTTATCTTTGGCCTTGATCAAGATTGTCTATTTCCTTGACCATGGTTGGTCAAGATGGTTTTGTTTAGAACAGCCGTCTTAAGTGTAATCTTCTTAAGCCCTCTTAATAATGCTCACATGCACTAAGCTTTTACCTATCCCTCTTGAAGTCACCAAGGACTTTGACATGGGACTCATGGATCTCAGTCCCATTTGGTAAATTCTAACAACGTTGAATTTTCCCAACAACTGTAATGCACGCAACGTAATGCCATGCCTTCATTTCAATGCTTACAATTTTGATATAATCCATATGATATTTTATGCCACACATGCGAATGTATTTTCTATGCATGCAATCTTAACATTATCCTCTATGTAATTATTTACACGATCTATAACCTTCTTGAATGATCTGATCTTTATAACTTTATGTGATTATTGTATGAGTCTAGCTGCACTTTAAACTTTTCTGCAGTTTATTACATGTACCTTAGAATCCATCTTGCGATATGGAGATGCACTTTGCTTCTTTCAATGTCCTCTGAAATGTATTTTGCAAGAACTTTTGCAAGGATGAATGCACTTTATGCAAGAATTCATGCAATATTTTTTTTGGGTAATTTACGATGCAATTACCTGATCAATTTCACCTATTATGATGTCATCTTACAACGAAACTTATCTTGTTTGTTACAAACATCACAACCAAATTCATACCAAGGCAATTACCCATCAATCGCGCAATCAATGTGATGCATGTGATTATGATTTTCACCATGATAATTATAATATATGATTTAATAATAGAGCAACCTGGGTTTGGAGTAATGTCTTGATTCCAGTGGTATTTATGCTTGATAAACCATTCACAATTGCGGTGCCATCTTGATTCGAACCGCTATCCACACTTGCCGAGTTTTCAACCGGGTTTTCGACCCATCCTTGTGGATCTATGCTTCGAGGCCATACTCAAAGACACGTGTACGAGAGATAGAATTCTTGTACTCTCCTATGCAACTATAAGTAAATTCTTGTAGCCTCTCCTTGAGTGGAGAAAAGATAATGAAGGGGAGGGGTGTATTTTCAAAAATATTAGAGGGGTGTGTGACCTCCGTTTAAGAGGGGGGGAAAGAAGAAAATTCCAGAAACCCCCCCCCTCTCTCTCTCTCTCATTGCCGTTAGAGCAGCATGCTAGGCATCTCCCTTGCAATGATGATGAGGAGGGGGGGGGGCATTTTTTGATCGGGGGAGGGGGGGGGACGGGGGGTGCTGCGTTTCAGCCCCCACGAGAGGGGGGAATGATGTCTTAGGCGACGAGGGAGGGGGAGGAGGGATGCTACCATCAAAGACCACTAGGGGGGAGGGGGGGCTTCCCCTTATATTGTGGGGGAGGAGGTGGTTTGGGAACTTTTCTTAAAAGATGTGATAACGAAACTGTGAAGACCTAGCGTCAGTAGAGTTAGAATCCCGATTCATGTTGTTTTAGGGGAGTGGAATGGGACTATGCCTTATGGGCAGAGAGGTTGAGCTTTTCATCCCTCTCGTTTCCCATTCCCCATGAACCAAGCGCAGCATAAATCCGCTTCGACTCTGTTGTTCCTACGCAAAGAGGTTCATCTGGAGCTCGACACTAGCTACTTCCTAAAGACTTTGCTAATAGGAAAGAAACCCTGACTTCAAGTCGGTCCTAAGTGTGAAGGCCGGATACTTCCGCTTAGGATAGACTCAGGAAGACCTAGATCGCAAACCCTGTGACATTCCTTGCAAGTGCCAGGTGGCACTTTCTAGACTTTCTTCCCGATGGGCTACTAAGACGTGTCCCACAAGTGGACGAGCGGACACATTATAGTTAGAGCGAACCAACGAGATCTAAAGATTACAAGGGAACTTAATGGAGGAAAATAAAGGGAATAAGGGGATAAACAGGCGAAGGTGAGTGGAATAGAGCAGTGTTTTCTGTTGAAAACATTTCTTTAGTCACCTATGGATGCTGGGTTGCAGAGTCACGAAGCATGGAGCAAGTTCTTGGTGTTCCAGGTCATGTTCATGACTACAATGCATGCTTTGAGTTATCGTCAGAGGCTTGGCATGATGAATATTCTGGATAGCATCTATAATCCTTCACCCTTGTATGCAGAGCGAAGATGGATGGGAGACTCAAGAATATACTACATAGAAGCCCACTGACTCGCGTATCTTCAGACCAAATTGAAGAGAATCAAGTGGATGCAGGATTTAAAGATCGTGAAGCTATTCATACTTGTCGAAGCTTTCATAAAAGCAAATTTGCACGTTAGCAGTGGGCAAGTCAAGCAGAACAAGTATGTCTATGAAGAAGTGACCCGGGTAATCTCTGTTGACAGAATGAAAGTGTTAGGGCGCTATGAGAAGAACGGGTATCAAAGGAAGGGATATCCCAAGCTTCCTATGACTTACCATTTCCTGAAAATCCATGACCCCACTCCATATTATTATTCCCCCTGCAGCCAATTGTAACACAATCCTATTTTCCCCAAACTGGTGTATCAATTAGCATGTCCTACTTATCCAAAATAAATGTACTTAGGGGGTTATGCCTTCATGACTAAATAAGACTTTTTACAATTGTCTATCATGAATGTTAACTAAGGTGTTAAGTAATTAAATCACTTAGCTAAAAAGTTGTGCTATTCATATTAACGTAATATGAGAACGCATGATAAGATGTTTACATAAAATAATCTTATTGTTCAGACACAACCCCAAGCGCAGGTTCCAAATTCAACTCCTGCACTAAGTCCAGCTAAGAAATTCCTTCTCAAACAAATTAAGCCACCTCAGTTTGATGGCAAGGGAGGGACTATTCAAGTTGATGCCGAGATCTGGATTGAGTCTATGGAGGACTATTTTGAGGCAACAAGAACTGCACCTGCTAACCAAGCCATGCTCACCAAACTTAAGCTTACAGGCGAAGCGAGACTTTGGTGGAAACAGTGGTGCAGAGACCAAGCGATCTCAGAGGGAACAGTCACTTGGGATAAGCTTAAGGAAGATGTGAGAAGGAGATATCTGCCACCTCCCTACCGCACACAAAAGATAAATGAATTCTATGACTTGAAGCAGCTAGGATTATCCCTGGAAGCATATTATTCGAAGTTCGTTTCACTCCTAAAGTATGCACCCCCAATGGATATGATACAACAGGTGTCAAAATTCTATGTTGGGTTGAATCCACCCATAAACACTTGATTGGAATCAATGCGTCCAAGGGACCTACAAGACACACTCATTTGAGCTGCTCCAATAATACAGGAGGTGCAAACCAAACGAAGGAATAGTAGGATTTGGCCTTACAAAGATCATAATAAGGGCATGTCTAAGGCTCAGACTAAGAGAGTGTAAGAAGCTAGGAATAACAAATAAGTGTTAATAATGTTGATATTATGCCATGTCACACTGACATTGGTATAAAAGGAGAGAAGATGTAATTTTTCACATCTTTTTGACACATTAATACAATTACAAACTTTCTCTCCCTTCTTGCTCAGAGCTTCTATGGCTTCCCCTTCTTTCTTGTCTTTCTCTCTCTAAATCTAGTCTTTCTCTCTCCTCATCACTCTTATTCTCTCTCTTCCTGCAGTCTTTCTCTCTCCTCTACAGTATTCTCTCTCCTCTTGCTCTCTCCCTGGTTCTCTCTCTGACAAGTGGTATCAGAGCCTTCCTTAGATTCACCTTGCATTGTTGAAGAAGGGTCTACATTCTTTCCAACTCCTCCTTCCCATGAGGATTGATCTTTTTATTAAAGATGACTGTGGGTAAGGGCACCTTGTAACCATACAAAGCCTCAAAGGGTAAAACTCCTATGCTTGCATGAGTGGAATTGTTGTAAGCAAACTCAGCCAGGTGTAACCAAGAATCCCATGAAGTTTGGACATCATAGTAAAAATGACAAAGATAAGTCCCCAACCATTTATTAACTCTCTCTGTCTGTCCATCAGTTTGAGGATGATAAGTCGTAGATGGAGACAACTTAGTGCCCATAGATATAAATACTGCTTGCCAAAAGTTACTCATAAACTTTGAGTCCCTATCATGGACAATCACCTGCGGTAATCCATGTAGTCTAAAAATATGCTCCATAAACTGGTTGGCCACTTGAGAAGCAGTAAACTGAATTTTTGTTGGATAAAATGAGCTGCTTTGGTGAGTCTGTCAACCACCACATAAATACTATTCCACCCCTTCTTAGTAGTAGGTAAGCCAGTGATAAAGTCCATAGTAATATGAGTCCATTTACCCGTAGGAATAGGCAATGGCTATAACAAACCTCCTGGCTTATGGGTGCTATCCTTATTTTGCTAACAAGGCATACACTTCATAACAAAGTCCTTAACATCTTTCCATAGTCCTTTCCAATAAAAGCTTTTGTTGATCCTGTCATAAGTCTTGAAAACTCCCAAGTGTCCAACTAAAGGCAAAGAATGTAACTCCTCCATAATTTTCCACTTAAAAGAAGAAGTAAAGGGAATAACAATCTTGCCTTTCCACCAAATAAGACCATTTTTAAGCTGGTACTGTGAGTTTTCTTCCATAAGACCTTGCTATAATTTCTGAAAGATTTGGCTGAATTCCTCATCTAAAAGATAGGCCTCCTGTAGTTCTTCAATCCAATCATTATGTAGTTTTGTCATGGCTGACACTTTGTAGGCCCACATACGAGAAAGAGAATCAGCCACTATGTTATCTTTGCCCCTTGTATGAGTGATGTCAAAGTCATAATTCTGTCATGTAGCTACCCAACGACGTTGCTTTGGAGTGAGATTTGATTGAGTAAGGAAATACTTGAGTACCCGATGATCACTATGTACTCTGAATCGGCTGCCATATAAGTAATGGTGCCATTTCTTGATTGCATGCAGCATAGCCAACATTTCCTGGTCATAAATATTCATGGCCATCTCCTTATCTGTAAGCGTACGGCTCTCAAATGCAATTACTCCATGCTCCTGAAGCAAAATAGCCCCAATGCCACGGCCACTAGCATCACACTGTATAGTAAACTCTTTGGAGAAATCCGGGCATACTAAGATAGGAGCCGAAGTAAGTAGTTCCTTTAACCGGTTGAAGCTGCTATCTGCAAGAGCATCCCAAAAGAAAGCCTCCTTCTTCAACCTATCGGTCAAAGGAGCTGCAATTGCCGCATAATGCTTTATAAATTGGCGATAGAATGAAGATAGACCAAGAAATCCTCTAAGAGAGGTAGTAGTAGTAGTAGGCGTTGGCCAATCTCTTATGCATTGCACCTTCTTGGGATCAGCCTGTATTCCTTTTTCACTGACTATATGTCCCAAGTATTCCACTTTAGTCTGCATGAAAGAGCACTTCTTCTCCTTAGCAAAAAGCTATGATGTCTCAACACATCAAAAACCTTCCTCATATGCGACAAATGATCCTGTAAAGTTTTGCTATAGATCAAAATGTCGTCAAAGAACACCAAGACAAATTGAAAGAGGAAAGGTTGCAAGATCTTATTCATGAGGCTTTGAAAGGTAGCTGGAGCGTTTGTAAGCTTGAATGGCATCACCAAGAAATGATAAAGCCCATGATCAGTCCTAAAAGAAGTCTTGACTTCATCACCCTCTCGTATACGAATCTGATGATACCGTGATCTCAAATCAATCTTCGTGAAGAATCGAGCCCCCTTAAGCTCATCAAGCAAATCATCAATCCTAGGTATAGGATACCTGTTCTTCACTGTTATCTTATTGAGATCCCTGTAGTCAATGCACATTCTGAAAGATCCATCTTTCTTTTTGACTAACAGGACTGGAGATGCATAAGGTGAAGAACTTGGTTCAATGAATCCCATTTCAAGAAGATCTTTGATTTGCTTGGCTACTTTCTCTCGTTCACATTTTGATAATCTGTAAGGTGGCTTATTGATTGTCTTTGAGTTGGGCTCCAAATCAATGGGGTGATCCGCCGCTCTCTTAGGAGGCAATGAAGTAGGTACTTCAAACAAATCTCTATACTCCTCAAGAAGAGCTGTCAAGGCTGGATGGTTTGCTGAATTATTGGGCTGATCCTATGTTTCCTTGTTCAAATGCAAAACAAATATTTGTGAGCGCTTCTTCTACTCTCTCTTGAGTTGTTGAATGGTGATAAGCTGAAAATCAGATCTACTAAGAATTCCCTGTAAATGGATGAGCTGTCCATTAGAGATAAACTCCATATATAACTATGAGAAATCCATAGTGATCCTTCCTAATGTCATCAACCAATCACAACCAAGTACAATATCTATGGGCCCCATTTCCAAAGTGATCAGGTTTACTTTGACTTCAAAATTTTTAGCCAACTGCAAAGAAACCTGTGGGCAAATCTGTGTGCTGATTTCCTCTTCACCATTAGCCACTTGTACTCTAATGGGTTGCTGTAAGTCTGTGGGAACACAATTTAACTTGTCCATGATGGACTTATTGACAAAACTGTGAGTACTGCCACTGTCTATCAGGATGAACACCGGCTTTCCACATATGCTTCCCTTCATACGAAGTGTATTAGGGCTCTTAGATCTCGTCCAAGCATCCATAGAGATAGAACAATTAGTGGCAGCAAGGAGAGAGAAGACTGCAGAGGAGAGAGAAAGACTACAGGAAGAGAGAGAATAAGAGTGACAAGGAGAGAGAAAGACTAGATTTAGAGAGAGAAAGACAAGAAAAAAGAGGAAGCCATAGAAGCTGTGAGCAAGAAGGGAGAGAAAGTCTGTAATTGTATTAATGTGTCAAAAAGATGTGAATTTTTACATCTTCTCTCCTTTTATACCAATGTCAGTGTGACATGGCATAATATCAAGATTATTAACACTTATTTCTTATTCCCAACTTCTTACAATCCATTCCTTCCCAAAAGTTTTTGTCCTAAAAAACAAACCTAGAAACAACTAGAAAGGAGATAGATAGAACAGAATACTGCTATGTTTTACAACTTTACAAATGGGAAATGAATGAAGAATGACCATTAGAAGAGCTGAATTTGAAGAACGGAAGTAAGGCCCAACTATATACATGATTTGAAATCCTTCAGAAGCAAATGGAGCCATAAAGTCTTCAACAAATAGTCCTAGAACAAAGTAGACAGCTTGCTGAATAAACAGTCCCTGATGGACCAAATCTGCCACAACTTTTGATAGAAGTGTCCAAATGAGATGTACCATATATCAAAACGAAGCTCTTGAAGAGTACTTTAAGCCCGTATAGATATCTTAATTCTGAAAATTAGGTACGATAAAAACTGTTCTAAAACAGCATGCTGTCCTAAACCAGTCTGCATCATTACTAGCTCCATAAGCAATAGGCTTCAGCCAACCCCCACCAATGTATCCCTCAAGTATGGATACTCATCCAATATAGAATCAGGTCTCCAAGAAGCCTCTTCAAAAGGTAAACCTCTCTATTTGATCAAACATTCCACAATAGAATGTGATCGAAGCTTCTTTTCGCGCTGACCTATAACAGCCTCTGGGATGTACTAAACAAGACCATCTTCATCAATAGGTGGCAGCTCATCAACTATATCCACTGGATCACCATAATAGGGCTTGAGCTGACTAACATGGAAGACGTTATGAATCTTTGTAGAAGAGGGAAGCTCCAGTTTGTATGCCAAATCTCCAATCCGCTTAAGGATCCTATAAGGATCCTATAAGGGCCATAAAACCTGTGGGCAAGCTTATTACTGGATCCATCTTTTAACATAGAGTAGGAGTGAAGAAGACGATGATAACAACAATCAGGGGGGATGCCATGTGGCCTACCACCCCCTTAGCCCTCTCCGTAGTCCGCGGTCACTTGGGGGGACTAAGAACCCCTGCCGCCATGCACCATGCCAATAGATGGTGTGTGGGGTGAGACACCACCACCACCACCCCATACCACCTTTCCCCCACCCTCCTCCCATTATAAAATCTCCCTCCCCATCAAAATGAAAAATAAAGGACAAGATGCTTGGCTTGCTGTTTTCACAAAGAGAGAGAGAGAGAGAGAGAGAGAGAATGTTCTAGAAGGGTCTTTTTTCCCCTCCTTAGAGGAAGATCACACACACCTCCCCTTCCCTTCTATCCCACGAACCTTTTCCCCCATTTGCCCCTCTATTGAGCAAGAGGCTATTGAAGTCCCTCCAGGGGGGTTGCACTTAAAGAGAGGAAGATTGAGAATAGCCCCCAAGTGGAGAATGTCATGTGCAGATGGCAATCCCACAACTAGCAATGAAGCTTCGGGTGAGGGCATCATTGTTAATACAACTACGGTACCGGATATAAGTAATACATTTTTGAATTGTTAGATGCTTGCTTTGATTCCTGCATGAGATACATTAGGTCCCGTACTGTACCACATAAGAATAGTTCATTGAAAAGGATGAATTTCATCTCAAATATTCAAAAGATTGATTTTTCAAATGCATGTATCAAGAGAAGTTAATTGCACCTAGATGCTATGTGATAAGTTCATACATAACATAAACAATATATAAGGTTCCAAGGTATTGTCGACTTCCTCTTCTTGCAAATTAGTAGGTATGTTTTCACCACATTGAAGGGATATGTTGTAGCTTGCACACCTAACGGATTGCATGGTAAGCAATTTAGCCTAAAGAAAATTCAATTTAGAAACTCTAGAATTTTTCCCAAGCTCTTGCTAACATTATGAACTAATAGCTCAAGTTTGAAAGTTTGGGATCTTGATGATGTGCATGGTTAGTACAAACAATGACCATAAGGATTAAAACTAAGATACCTTGAGATCTGTCTATTAATTACTAGTTTCATCAATCCAATTCGGAGTGAGGCTAGATACAAACAAGTCCAAATCTCAAAGGCAAGTGGAGACCTCAAGGATTAGGAAACCGTAAGTCAAAGGAAAGACTGATACTTTTATACTTGTTGGGAAGAAGGTTGGGTTTTCGATCAATGTAAGTGATCAATATAACTTACATCTTGTATAGTTGTATGAGACCTTAACATATGCCTTAGCCAAAGGAAGGGAGTGTTAAGTAAAATTTTGCATAGTATCGCTCTTAGATCCCAAGGGGGAGAGCGAATATGCAGATAAAAATGTTATCGCATTTATTCTTGCATTGTTTGGAAAAATACAATTGGTTTTATTGGTTGATCAAACAAAATCCTAAATGCTTTTACATTCAACTGATTGTTAGATTGTCATTTGGATTATTATTCCGAGTGCTTGTGATTGATGGTAAATTCATGGCAGGGGCCTGTGATGACAAATTGCCATGGGGATAAAGGAATGTTTTCTTGGAAAATGATATTAGGGCTAAGTGCCTTGGCTGTGCTTGATTCTTAAATGAATTAATTAAGGAAAGGTTCTTTGCACTGGTGGATCACCTCCATGATCGCATCGTGGATATAAACCCAAAAAGGGCACTGCTCGGTTCATGGGCCGAAGGTCGACTGGTGAGAAGGCCAACCACGGGGATAATGTTTCACTCCTAGGTAGCATGCGGGTCAAGGGAGCTCTGCACACCCCTTGCTAAGTCTGGAATGGAGTTGAAAGACCTTCATGGTCCCAACGTCTGTGGCATTGTAAGATCCTATTTTAGATAACTGATAGAATTTGTGGTGCCACGTGATTGGGACTAGTTATTTCTATAGGGTAGTAGAAAGGATATATAAATTCTCTTGTATGGGAAAGGAGACAAAGATTAACTTGAAGATAAGTTAAGAAACTTGTTTTCAAAAGGACTACTTGCTCTATATTTGTGTCTTCTGTGCTATAAATTACGCAAATGAACCCTCTTACCGAAAAGTCTTAATTAAGGAAGTTGACTTTAAATGTCACACGTAATTGTGGTGGGACCTAATTAAATAACTAAAGAACACCTATTGAGGGAAGCGAGTGGGCAGAACCTCTGGTGATGGGTCCACCTTTAGGTAGGGTGGTCTTAGAGAACTGGGAGGCTTCTCACAAGATTTTACCGACCTTCAGTAAATGTTAGGTTAGAACCCGGATTCATGCTGTTTTAGGGGATCATAATGGGACTATGCCCTACGGGTAGTGACGTTGAGTGGTGTATCCCTCTCGTTTTTGAAAGGTGAGAAGGATCGAAGCTTGCACACGAGCTATGGCGGGAGAGCAAGAGCAAGAAAGAGAGAGACAAGAAATGGAAGCTCTAACAGTCACAATGTGTGACCGGGCCTTTCTTTATTTACTAGTCACTAAAAAATGAATGCAAAGAATAAAGTGACGTGACGGGCGCCCACCACCTGCAGTGTGTAGTGGTGGGTACTGTCAGTGTAGTAATACATGCGGCGGCACGGCGGAGGCGCCTTTACCCCAACAACCTCCCTCTTAAAGGCAAATCTGCCCCAGTGAGAGAGAAAGAAAAGAAAAAGACAGTACAACTGTACATAGGTACAAGGGATGAGGAAAGGCAACATCTCATCCAACGCCCATCAATCTCCTGAGGAAGGCAAAGCGCTCAGTAGTGAGGCTTTTCGTGAGTAGATCTGTAAGATTCTTGTCAGTGGAGATCTTGATAAGGTCAACAGACTTGTCCTCCACGACACCACATATGAAGTGATACCTCATCTCAATGTGTTTTGTATTCGCATGGAAGACCGGATTCTTAGCCAACTGAATGGCACTCATAGAATCCGAATGCAGTGTAGGTATAGCATCAATCCCAAGGTCAGTAGCAACTAGACGGCCTAGCCATATGGCCTCCTTGCAAGCCTCAGTAGCTACAACATACTCGGCCTCAGTGGTAGACAAATCCGTACACTTCTGAACCATGGACATCCAAGAGACAGCACCTCCAGCATAGGTGAATACATAGCCAGAAGTGGATTTCCTACTATCTGCATGTCCTGCATAATCGAAGTCAGTGTACCCCACGACCCCTGTATCCTGGCTACCATAGCAAATACACATATCTGTTGTGCCCTTCAGGTACCTCATGATACCCTTCACAGCATCCCAATGTTTCCTACCAGGTGTAGCCATATAGCGTGCCACAACACCAACTGCAAAGGCAATATCTAGAAGAGTGGATATCATGGCATACATCAAACTGCCCACGGCTAAAGCACAAGGGATCTGGGCCATCTCGGCCCTCTGCTCATCTATCTGCGGACAATCGACCTGTGATACCTTCACATAAGAAGGCAATGGACAGCCAATAGGCTTTACGTCCTGCATGCGGAAGTGCTCAAGGACTTTATGAATATACTCCCTCTGTGACAAGTAGAGGAGTCCCTGATGCGTGTCACGTCTAATGCGTATACCAAGTATATGAGAGGCCTGTCCTAAATCCTTCATCTCAAAGCTCTTCTTCAGCTGATATTTAAGAGCATCTAGCTCATCATGAGCTTTCCCTACTATCAGCATATCATCCACATAGAGTACCAAAATAAGCAATGAACCATCACGGGCTTTCTTCTGTAAAGACACGGATCCATAGCACTCCTGTTGTAGCCCTGTGACTGCATAAAGGCATCAAACTTATGATACCATTCCCTAGGTGCCTGCTTCAAGCCATAAAGACTTTTCTTCAACTTGCACACTAGGTGCTCCCTGCCAGGTTCTGCAAAGCCCTTAGGTTGCTCCATATAGATCTCATCATGCAAGTCTCCATGTAAGAAAGCCGTCTTGACATCCATCTGATATAGATCTAAGTCAAGTTGAGCAACCAAAGCCAAGACCAAGTGCAGGGTGGTCATCTTAACCACAAGAGAAAATACCTCATCAAAGTCTACACCATGCTCATGCTTAAAACCCTTTGCTACCAATCTAGCTTTGTATGCCGGCTTGGGGTGTCCAGGGGTACTTTTCATCTTGTACACCCACTTGCATGGCAAAGCCTTCTTGCCCTTAGGCAAGGCAACCAAATCCCAAGTCTCATTCTTATGCAAGGAGTCGATCTCAGACTGCATAGCCCTCTCCCAGGAGTGACTGTCACCCCTCCGTATAGCCTCATCATAAGTGAAAGTCTCTCCTGCATTTGTAACCAAAATATAATGCATAGAGAGCTGAAATCTATCAGGTGGACGTCTGTCTCTAGCAGACCGTCTCACTGCAGGCTCTGCTGCCTGCCCAGTTGCCTATCCAACACCTTGACCATGAGCATCTGTTGCAGCTCTAGGCTATCCAACTGGCTGTGCAGGAGCTCTAGGCTCCTCCTAAAAGATCACTCTACGGATCTCAACCATTTTCTCAGGCTGTCTATGCATCTTGTCTTCATGGAAGACTACATCATGGCTGCGTACTATTTTTCGTGCCTGCGGATCCCATAGGCGATAGCCCATCTCTCCTGAATCACCATAACCAAGAAAGATGCATTTAATGCTATTTGGATCCAACTTACTCCTCTTGTCCTTGGGCACATGGCAGAATGCCTCACATCCAAAGACACGGAGATGCGCATAAGAGGGTGGCTTACTAGCCCGAACTTCCTCTGCAACCTGGAAATCCAATCCACTAGAAGGCGATCGGTTTATGACATGCACTGCCGTAGTAACTGCCTCAGCCCAAAAGCTCTGTGGTAGGCCTGCATGGCTAAGCATAGAGCAGACACGCTCCTGAATAGTCATGTTCATGCGCTCAGCCAAACCATTCTGGGCAGGGGTGGGCGGTCAACTGACGCTTAATACCTCTGTCATCACAAAACTGCTCAAAAGTACGTGAGACATATTCTCCCCCATTGTCAGTCCTAATGCATTTCAGCCTATACCCAGTCTGGTTCTCAACAAGAGCAAGCCAACGCTGAAAGACTGCCAAGACATCGGACTTTTGCTTTATGGGATAAGCCCACACTTTCCTAAGACATACACGACATGGGCCCACAAACATCTGAATGCACCAAATCCAAGGGCTCATTCATGCATGGCCTACCCAATTTCTTATGCGTAGACCTATTCTGCTTACCATAAAGACAATGATCACACGAGTCAAAACGTGCATAGTCCAAAGGTGGAAGATACTACAAACCAGATAACATTTTCATTCCCTTCAAAGACATATGCCCCAAACGGGCATGCCAAAGTGATACATGTGGGATAGAGCCCACTGCCAAAACATGGTCTACAGAAGACCCAGATACAACAAGAGGATAGAGGCTGCCAGCCTTGGCACCTCTAGCAAGCACAAGTCTGCCTTTGGTAATCTTCCAGGCAGAATCCCCAAAACAGACATGAAACCTTGCATCATCCAACTGTCCTGCAGACATAAGACTGCGCATAAGCGCAGGTACATGACGTACATCCCTGAGCAAAAAGGAACTTCCAGTGGAAAACTGCAACTGAATATCTCCACAGCCCACAATATCAAGAGACCTGTCATCTCCAAGTCTGACTGATCCAGATACAGTACGGTAAGAGTGAAACCACTCACGGTAAGGCGTCACATGTAAGGACGCACCTGAATCCAATAACCAGCACTGTGCATACATACTAGGTGTCTCAGTCAAGTGTGAAGCATCAAAAGAACTAGCTGCAAGTATAAACTCATCACTACCATCGGAATCCTCGGTCTGCATGACATTAATTTCTTCAATCTTAACGCTGGACTTCACAGGTACTATGGTGCGATCAGAGGACTTCTCCTACACTTTCTCTTTGCCCTTATCCTTGCGCTTCTCATTGCGCAACTCATGACACTGTGGTCTGATATGGCCCTTTTTCCCACAATGATGACAAGTGACATTAGCGTTGCGCCCACGCGACTTACTATGTGACTTTCCACGAGATTTAGACCGACCCTTTTGCGAGTCACGGCCACGGTTATTACCACGATCATTCCTGTCATTCCTACCTCTAATTGTCAAAGCATATGAAACACGAGAGGCATCCAAGTTTTTGCGATTAACCTCTTCCTGTAGAAGAGCACTCTTAACATCATTCAGTTTCAGAGTAGCACTAGAGGCACATAGGGCAGTGCGGAATACATCCCATGACTTATTCAGAGTCCGAAGCAAGAAAAGAGGAGTTACTTCCTCTCCAAAGGTGATATCCTGCGAAGTCAGGTTCTTCAGTATAGCATGGAACTGGCTCAAGTGAGCAGACATAGTCGCATTATCCTTCATGCGCAGATCCATAAGCTGCTTCAACCAGTACATCTGACTCGCCAAACTTTTCTTATCATAAAGATTCTTGATCTTATTCCATAGATCCCATGCACTCTGTGCTTCCTCAAATACATTATAATGTACCTGCTCAGTGAGAGACAATACAATCGTGGACTTGCATAGCTCATCAAGTTCAAGCCAGTTGTCATTGTCCATAGTTTCAGGCTGCTCCCCACTCAACTGAAGTGGCTTAGTCTGAGATTTTTGCACCAAGACCTGCCAAATTTGACTCTTCCAATAAGAGTACTTGGTACCATCCAACTTTGTGATGTTAAACATGGCATTATCATTCAAAGAGGATGCCATAATGCAGGCTGGAAATGCACAGACAATGTAAAACTGCTGGCTGTTTTACTGCAGAAAATGCCCAAAATCCATTGAAATGAGCTCCAAATGGCGAGAAAAGTGTGCCAAAAGATGTTGCCCACTTAGTACTAGGTGCGGTACACCAAATCAATATATTTCATCATAAAAAATACTGATCAATCCACCAATAAATGCTTGCTGTAATAAATTTCAGAATTGCAATAATGAGAGCAAACTGTCCCAAAACTGGATCTAATGTCAACTAAACAATGCTAGGTCCAAAGCCGGCATAAAGAGGACAAAGCAAAGCCAAATGACAGTGAAAATACATGAGCATAACACCGAGAGATGTCAAATAGCATCTGCCAGTAAGAGGCACACCCCAGACAATCTAGGCAAAATATAGAACTAACTGCCAAAACCTGACACAAATAGGTGTCTGCTCAAAAGAAAGCGGATCCAAAATTGAGACTCAGCTCATAAGCATCCTGTGAACCAAGACATATACTCAATGCAACATCCAATTGTCGGAGTATAATCCCAAAGTCTCAATACATCTATAACTGCTCAATGACATAGACTGCTCCAATAGCATGTAATCCGTGCTCAAGGTCAAGTAAGCATGCAAGATGCTCCCACTAGCACAAAAGGTGTACAATCGAGTTAAGGGCTCAAGCAACCCAAGACAAAGTACCAGTGACAAGTGACCAAGTCAATGCGTCATACGCTTCCCAAGAGCATGACATACATGAAGCAACTGATGTAGCAACCACTAAGCAAGACATAATCCCAATGGCAAGATCTCTGTCAAGTCAATACATCTAGTAGCAAGCCAAAGTCAATATCCCTGTGAGTCGGAAGTGCTCAAAACATCCAAATCGGAGCTCCAAAATATCTATCAAGCATGGACGAACTAAGAGGCATCAACCACGGACCAAAGCATGTAATGCATAGAGCTTATCCGTCAAGTACAGACAATAGGCATAAGAGGCCCAAATGCCAGTCAAGTCGACCAAACTGCCAATGACAAACCAATAAAAATGGAGAAAATGCGATGCTCAAAAGCATTTTGGAATCACGATCATGAGTTCAAAGTCGATCCCTAAAGTGTAATACATCATGACATAACCCATAGCATACATCCGGTATCGATAGAGAAGCAATACATGTGACAAATGAGCTTAAGCCCGCTCATGTACAGCAGCTCTAAACAGTCCAAAACTATCAATTTCCAGCCCAAAAATAATGCCAAATCATGGGCAAATCGAATGCATACATTCCCAAGACATTAGGCATCATGTAGACCGCATACGGGCATCAAACAAGGTAACCGGAGTAGAGTATAAGCATCAAATGCCAATGCCAAGTGTTGCTGCCCTGTTTCCAGCACTGTATAACAATAAATAATAGTTCCAAATCAGCCAATATTTCAGTCCAAAATCATGGTATAATCATGTGCATACATTCCCAAGGCACTAGGCATCATGTAGACCGCATACGGGCATCAAATAGCACAACCGGAATGGAGTATAAGCAACAAATGCTAATGCTAATGGTGCTGCCCTATTTTTAGCCTATTATGACAGTTTATGACAGTCCCAAATCTGAAGAAATCAGCCCCAAATGATCAAGACCAATGCCCAAAGCTTGAATGACATCAAACATGAAGTCTATAGCCCTCTTGATCAAGGTAGAGAGCAAGAAGCAATGGCCAAATGTGGAGCTGAAGTAGACGAGTGCTAACAGCCTGGAAAAAAATGGTGCAATCTTCCCTGTTGGTGTTGAACTTGCTGCTGCTCCACATGGGCTGAAAAGGGGGTAATGGGGGGCTCAAGAAGGGCCTATCAAAGGCCTATGACAAGCCTCTTTGAGCCTTGATAGGTGTAAGGCACAATATGAGGAGAATAAGCTTCAAGGGTTTGAAGCCATGGCTGCCCTTGCTGTTTGCAACCTGTAGACTGAAATAAAACCCTGAAAGAATGATCAAATACCTCAGTATCAATGCCTTGAAGGTGCCTCAATAGGCCGGGAAGGTGCTCGGGAAGCCGGGGAGTGACGGGAGCTTGGGGAGATCGGATATGGCTGCCGAGATGGAGATCCAATGCATGAAGGGAGTCGATGCGAAGGTAGAGAAGCACCGAGTCAAGCTCGAGCAAGAGGAAGCCAAGCTCTGATACCAGTTGAAAGGTGAGAAGTATCGAAGCTTGCACACGAGCTATGGCGAGAGAGCAAGAGCAAGAAAGAGAGAGACAAGAAATGGGAACTCCAACAGTCACAATGTGTGACCGGGCCTTCCTTTATTTACTAGTCACTAAAAAATGAATGTAAAGAATAAAGTGACGTGACGGGCGCCCGCCACCTGCAGTGTGCAGTGGCGGGTACTGTCAGTGTAGTAATACACAGGGCGGCACGACGGAGGCGCCTTTACCCCAACAGTTTTCCATTCTCTTTGAACCAAGTGCGGCATGGATTTGCTTCGGCTTGGGTATCTCTATGTAAAGTAGGATATCCACCAGGACCCGATGCTAGAATGTTGTCAGGAGACCTTGACCACTAGGAACCCAAATTTCAAGTCGATCATGGTGGGTTCAGCCGCAAACATTTCGGACTTGAGAAACCCTAGGAAAAAAACCCCATAACATTCCATGGGAATGCCAAGCACCGATGCTTAAATTAATCTCTTGATGGATCGCTACAAACGTGCATGGATAGCTGATATAGGCAGGCATGTTACAATTGGTATCAGAGCGAAACTTTGTAATGATATGTGATTCATTAATGTATGGTTCATAGACATATCATAAACATAATAACCTAAGTGGTATGGCTTGATTGTTAGGCACCTTTTTCACCCATGAATGTTGATATGCAAGAGAAGAAATTCTTTCTCAAGCTGATTAAGGCACCCAAGTTTGGTGGAAAAGGAATAGACGTCACAGTGGAGGCGTAGATATGGATTGAGTCGATGAATGATTATTTCTCTGTTGCGGGAACTACTTTGATAGGACCTAAAATGGGCTGGCACTATCTATGGCACTATCTGGACCTTATGCACACAATAGACAACCCCACCACACGGCCTTCGGGCCAGGAGCATCTGTAATACACCGATGAATACTAGATAGACTTAATCCTCTATTTTAATGATAGTTGCAACTCTCACATTCATTAATGGTTCTATCATTGGAGATTCATGGAGTGGATGTGATGGAGGGTAATACCATTTTATGTGACTTTTGTTGAAAAAGCCTATGCCCTCCCCCTCTAAGGTTTTGAGTTCTACATTGCCTATTCTACTAATATTGCAAATTGTGAAAGGTCCCAGTCCTTGGAATTTCATCTTCTACTTGTGTCCCTTAATAGATTACAATAAGATTAGGTCTTCTTTCTCAAAGTCTCATTGTTTGACATGCTTGTCAAATCAACTCTTGCCTTCATGCCTTCTCATAGATTAGGGCATGGGTTGCAATGAGACAAGTCTTGGATAAGTGTTCTAGTCTACCAAATTATTTTTCCATGCTTCTTTTCCCTCTTATCTCTCTTGGACTACTATTCTCAAGCTTGGAATAAAAAATTCCATTAGTAGAATCACTTCACTTCAATAGGTCAATTTGAACAACATCCATTATATGGCCATTTTGTAGGGCATCTCCTATGTGCCCATAAAACTATCATGAGCTTGTTGTCCTAGTCCATTGCGTGAAGAAGAGACTACCTTCATTAGGATATTTATTAAGAACTTTTTCATGGATTCAACTTGACCATTAGCTTAAGGATAATACAATGAGGATTTCCTGTGGATTATTAAGAAAGTGGATAACAAGTGAGCAATCACTTCATTAATAAAGTGTGTGCCTTAGTGTCATGATCAAAAATGGGCATGACGCTAGCTCTAGGGCTCTAGTTGGACCCCCTAAACTTGTCTAAACAACCCCACAACCTCGCAACCAAGAGCATATAGACAATATGAACAGATTTAACTAAAGAATGTATTTATAGATATTGTTTCTAAAGTGTAGTCCAATGTGTTGCCCTTCTCAACTCTAAGAAATTGGAGTACCCAAACATAATGGTTTCTAGCAATTCACATCACATATGCAAGGAGCACCCCCTAGTTGATTGTTGTGGCCCCACTACGGCTTTCTTACACCCTAAGGATTAGCCCCAACATGCATCGTTTCAACATAAAGCACATATGTAACATAGTTCACTCTTGTAATGTTCATTCCAAGAGACAATTCAATCCTTACCAAATCAAGCCCTAAAGAAAATGATTATCTAAACCTATGGCTTAGGAAACCTCACACTCAATGTGGGTCAAATATTCACAAACAATTACTATGCATCCACTAAGAGATGACTCTCATGATACCACATGTATAAAATGTGGATGCAAACTGAATGCCATGAAGTGCACTAACAAGTAAACTTATGGATCAAACAGTGTGGATTTGTAAAAATGATTCTTTTTGTGATTTTACCCTAACACAATGCCTCGTTGTTACTAAGGCAATACTGAAGTAATTTTGCTCCATGCTTCTTTAAAACCTTAAAATGAATGAATCCTATATGTTAAGATATGCATAAAAACATATTTCAATGGATTCTTAAATCCCTACAATCCTTTCTCCCTACCATTTATGATTTTGCATTCATTGTTAGGTGTAATGAGTATTTTTTATGTGATTTTTATATGTAAAAAATAATAAATGCGCACTTTAACATTAAAAATGGGGATAAGTTGAGGCTAAGATTCATGCCCTAGCCCCACCATAGATTCACTGACATATTCATAAATTTTTGTACTTTTTTCATGCTTAAAACCTATTTTTTGTTTTTCTTGATTTTTGATTTATTTTATTATTTATTAATTTTTTTTTCAAACATGTAGAGCATGCATAAATAAAAAACCAGCATTATACTCCATATGACCCCATATGAATACCAAAGGAAGCATGAAAACTCATATAGCCCTCAATTCTTTCAAAATCTTGCAATTCTCACATTGCAGGTTTTTCTTATTTTCATTTTTATTATACAAACAACAAGAACCAGTTGAGAATTTTACTTTTTCAAGCATTAGACATCATATTCAAACATTTGAAACCATTTCCTATAATATGCACAAAAGAATCATCATAAAACAACAAAATCAAGCACTTACGCGATTAAGTTAATATGAATCTGCACACATTTAAAAGTTGGGAAGCTGCATATGCTCTTCTATGGTTGCTAATGCATCCAAAACCTTTGATTTATGCTCCATAATACTTTAGCATCATCACACATTCAAAATCTATCACTTCAGCCCACCCCCCTCTCACATAGATTAAGCCATGGGAAAAAGGTGCAAAGAGGAGAGAGAAATACTAAAATCAAAGATCTTGATTCATTCCATCATTTTGCACACAGCCTACGGTGAAATAGAATGATGAAATTCTACATCTCAATCCCTAGAGCATTCCTCTCCATTCCCCATTTTTGCAAAATCCAAGAATTGACAGTCACCCCTCCTTTAGGTGAAAAATTGGGCTTAAAGCTCTTTTAGTTAATCATGAACTTTAATGATTAAAATAACTAGTTCATTTTCTCCATGTTCACACTTCCTAGAGGTGGTCTTGGCTTGGATGGAGGGTCAAACAAGCTTGAAATCACAAGCGGACTGGTGGTTGGATGGCTAGTTTCTTGGCATCAAAATCTGATAGTTTCTGGTGGTTGGATGGCTAGTTTCTGGCCTCCATCAGGCTCTTTTTGGCTCCCATATCTGATAGCTATTTCATGAGGTCAAACTTTGTAGGGATTAAATGGGGGGTCAAACAAACTCCAATTGACGAACAAACACTTGTGTTGGGTTTGTTGCTCAAAATGCAATTAGGAAAACTCTAGCTCCTTAATCCGCAACCGTTTCATTTTCCATGAAAATTTTCTTTTCTATGCCTCTCAAGATCTTCTTGTGCTTAAAAATCGGAGTCAAAAATCCACTCTTGCTTGGTCACTAACCAACTCTATGGGACAACCAAACCATGGCATTACTTGCTCCTAAAGCAACTTGGCCATGATCCTAACGTTGTTTTTGTGAGTTGCTCAATCTTTCGCACACTTGATGATGATAGTCTATGGAAAACAATGATGTACTTGGCTTGTGAGTACTTTATTGCACTACTGTTGATTGGACCAATGAAGTCATTTCTCCATTTCTCAAATAATTGGTATGTGATCACTGGGGTCAGCTTCATTTTGTTCTTATGAATAGAGACTTTGGTTTGTTGTCACTCATCATAGTGTTTCACAAACTTAGCTACATCACAGAATAGCGTAGGCCACCAAGTTGAGACTGGAGCACCTTACATGTTGTGGTGTGTCCATTGAATGTCCTCTAGCATTCCTGCAATGTGCTTTCATGAGCACATCGTGCATTTCATCTTTGTGGACACATCTCCTTAAAAGTACATCTTGTCCTAATTGATGTAATTGATCACCAATCAACTGATAGGGCTGGATCTTCAAAATTAGTCTTTTCAACCTAGTTTTTCTATGGGCCATTCAAGCAATCCATTCTCTAGGATGTGGACTACATCATCCACCCAATACGGTATGAGGTCTACTCTAAACAGGTCTTGTTCTCTACACAATCTAAAAATAGGTGCTTGTGGTAGATCATCAATGATGCCTTGTCCAACCACTTCACCTATGGGGATATGCGAGACATATGATTTTTCGTATATTTATATTTACCTTTGCATACTACCACATAGAAGTGGAATTCCAAAAGCAGAAGTAACCATCAAGCAATGTGTCCTTGTGTGCAAGGTTTTTTTACAAGAGGAAGCAATCCTTGATGATCCACAAAGAAGATAAAAGGTGTCACTAGAAGATATTGTCTAAACTTCTTTACGGCAAATACCATAGCTAACCCTTTTCTCTCTATTATGGAATAGTTTATTTTCATATCAGTGAGTTGTCTGCTAGCAAAGCTCACTAGATAATCAAGGTTATGCTCACCAGGTTGGCACAACACTACCCCACAGGAAACTTTGAGGTGTCAATGTGCACATGGAAGGAAATAGACCAATCTAGGGCTCTTTAAGATAGGAGGTGAAGTTAGAGCCTATTTAAGCCTTTCATAAGCTTGCTGACATTTTTTAGTCCACTCAAATGCTATCAATAGCTTGTACAAAGGTCTAGCAATCAATACATAGTTTAGCGCAAACTGTCGATAATACCATGTGTGGCCTATGAAGCATTGAACTCCCTTGAAGTTGGTTGGAGGGGAAAGGTCTACAATCACCCTGACTTTCAAGGAGTCTGTGGCCTAAGAAGAATTGGAATCCCTTGAAGTTGGTTGGAGGGGGAAGGTCTACAATTATCCTTACTTTTGAGGAGTCTATGGTGGCTATCCCATTCAAAATACAATCTTGCTTCACCCAAAACTAGCACTTTAAGGGTTTTAGTGAGAGACCATATTGCTTACACCATTCAAAGACATTTTGTAGCTTTTCTAAGTGCTCTTCTTAGTTGGTGTGGATGAATAAGCCATCAAAAAATACCTCCAAACATTTTTTTAGCATGTCCTTGAAGATGGCACACATAAGGCCCTAAAAGGTAGCAAGGGTATTGGTTAGCCCAAATGGCATGCCTATGTAAGCAAACACCCCCCATTTGGTAGCAAATGTCATCTTGTGCTTATCGTCTGGGTGGACTTGCACTTGGTTATAGCATGAGAAGCCATCCAAGAAACTATAAGCTTCCTTTCTTGCCACTCTCTCTAGCATGTGCTCAGTGTATGGTAATGGGTAGTCATCTCTGTTTGTAGCTGCATTAACATTTTTATAGTTAACACACACTCAAATCTTTTCATTATTTTTTATGACTATCACTATGGATGATACCTAGTCCATGTGCTCTATCTCATTAATGAATCCTGCATTTAGTAGCTTATCAATCTCTTCCTTCACTACATGTGCATGGTTAGGATTCATTGCATATTGGATACTGCAATGAGGTTCGTGGGAATATTATGAGTTATGATACTCAGATCTATTCCTTTTACCTCATCTAAGGGCCATGCAAACACCTTAGAAATTTCTCTTAAGATATTGTTGAGATTAGTCTCTTTCTTCTTAGTTACGTTGTCTGCTACGTACACTAGTCAAGGTTTGTCCCCTTGCCTTGTCAAGTTGACTTTTTTAACTTTGGTTGGTCCTTCAATGTGTTCACTCACCTACCCTTCTTAAACCTTGTGAAGAGCTTGGGAAAATCTTGTGTAACGTGTCCACCTATTCCCTTTAGGACACATCTTAGCAGTCCATCAGAAAGGAGGTCTAGAAAGCTCTGCTCGGCACTCCCATGGAATGTTATGGGGTTTGCGATCTAGGACTTTCTGCGTCTGCCACAGAGCAGAAGTATTCTGGCCGTTCCCACTTAGGACCAACTTGAATCAGGGTTTTTCTTAATAGTCATTTCTTAAACGGCAACTAGCGTCGAACCCCGAGTGAACTACTTTACGCAGAAACGTCAGGGCCGAAGCGGATTCACGCTGTACTTGGTTCACAGAGAATGGGGAATGAGAGGGATGCAAAGCTCGACCTTTCTGCCATAAGGCATAGTCCCATTTCGTTCCCATAAAACAGCATAAATCTGGGATTATTATCACCTAGACTCTAGGTCAGCACCCTTGCTATTCATTTCCTTTGAAACGATCTACTTGTTGTCCATTATGATTGAGAAAAGTTCTCGGCCAACCGGGACCACCCATCCGTAGGACAGACCCATGGCCACATCCACCGCACTTTCCTCAAGTTGTTTTAGTTGTTTAATTACCTACCATATTTAGTTGAGTAGCTTCTTTAATTAGCCCGTTAGGCACCGGTTCCTTCACGTAATCTTGGCACTTGACATAGAAAAATAGTGTCAAACAAGTTCCTTTTCAACAGGTTATCATATTTATCTTTGGAATACATTTATAAAGTCCAGCCCGTAGGCTTATCCATAATCCGCCCGAAGGCTATCCAGCAATCCACAGGGATTATTAATCCAAGATTCCACCCATAGACTAGTATGCGGGCCTCAAGATCCAATCTCGAGTCACAATAAACTTTTGTGCAGGGCTCGTAAGGCAAGGGATTTATGGCCAGAGCCCCCCTGGCACCCAATCGTCCTCCTGCTCCCAGTAGCGCTCAATGGAGAGACCTCTCGCAGCGGGTTTGGTCCACCTTCCCGACATGGCTAACAACCCCCTTGGTTAGGGCCAGGTAGACAATCAAGGGTAACTGAGGCTGCCTCTCCCTTCAGGCCTTCAACCTGAAGCATTAGATATCTTATCATCCTTTACTTTATTGAGCAAACAAAGCAAACAGTGCTCTTTAAAATGTTACAAGCACAATCATTTCCAGTGGTTGTTATTTGGCCAACTGCTAAGGACCGAATCCTTCTCTCCGAATACATCTAGCATTTGATCCGAGATCAATTGCGACTCAGCAAGATCCTCAAGGGTTTGTTTGTTAACCCTTATGTCCTTGGGTTAGGGTCGTACCCTATTAACCCAACTTAACCAATACTTTAAGTTCTATTAACACTAAATATGTTGCTCCAAATTATTGATTGGTCCTTTGCTTCCAAGCAAATATCTAATTCCCTTATCTTGGTCACTTTTCCCAAGAAAGGTGCTATATCAGGACAACTACTCATCCTCTTGCAAGATAAACTTGCGCAAGAATCTGCCAAACTCATTTCGAGGAATTGGCTATTCTCTTGTGATCAAACCACAAGATCATGTGACGTTGCAACTTGTTGCACAAGTGTCGCATCTAATCCATGGGACTATTTTACCCATCGAATGGCGTCTTCTAATCACGAAATCTTGATTAGATAGAAAACAAGGTTTAGGGTGTCTTTATATCCAATCCATTCCCAATTGCACTAGGCTGACATCGTCGGTCCTAGGGTTCCAACTCAATCCGAGTTTCATCTTTTTAACAAGAAATCCTTACGGTAGAAACCCTAGATCGTTTCTTGCAAGTACGTCCTATTGTCCCTACATTCCATGAATGTGGAGAGGACTTTAGGGTATGAGAGGTTTGACTTGGCAATAAGTGCGACGAGGTCAAGTCCTTAACGTGCTAAACCCTAGTTAGCACTTGGATTATATTGTATCGATTTAACCATTCCTAAGCGAATCCTTTGTGGTTTGGGTGTTTTGGGTAATCCAATTTACTTGTCAAACTATTTCTAAAGATATTGTCTTGATCGAAGAGGGAAAAAACTAGTAGTATTACGTCATAATTCATGTAAGAATGCGACTCATTTCCTCTAGATTCGCAATCCCTAACTTTTCTTGTTAAGACCAAGCACATGTTAAAATTCGCATAACTTCCATTGATCCTACTAGGACATGCATTCACGACTCATGCTACTAATCTTTTAAGGTTTTATGTTTAAAAAGTCATGCAGCCTTTCCCTAACTTCATTTCTGAATGAAATATTTGTACGCTGATTGAGCATTATGCAACCTTTCCTAACTACTACGTAGTTTAATGAGATTTATGCCAATTGACTAGAGTTAACCTACTTTATGCAGCCCTAGAATCATTTCCATGCCTTGAAATTTCCTACGATTGTTAGCAACTTTCTTAATGAATCATTACGAAGAAAGATTTGTCTAATAATGCGACATGCGAATTAATCTTTCCATGCATAATTGAAGGTGTACTACAATAATCTTGACTTTGTAATGATAGTCATTAGTTGTTCTAGATTCGTTACTTTGCAATGCACAGAAGTATCTTGCTAAAAATGCATAGACATCTTTCGTTCATTCCATTGAAAAATGCTAATGACCGATCTTCGATCGTATGTTACTTCCTTTAAAATAGCCAAAGTATTTCAATTGCAAAAGTGCATCCTAGTTCCATAAATTAACCATGCATAATTGCAATCCTTCGACGTAAATCAAAAATAGGAAGAAAACCTGGACTTGTGGGTTCGGTGAAATGTCCACATGAATATTAGGAGATGATCCTCCTGCGGTTGTGCCTTGTGCGTTTTTAGGGGCCATCGTGAATTCGACCTTCTTGCCTTGGCTGCAGTCTTATGATCTTGGCCCATCTCCCTTGTACACTAAATTCCCTTTGTGGTACGGCTTCCTTGACCAAAGTACCGACTTGCGAAATTGGGCTTTGGAAGGCCTTAGGGTTCAGAGATTGGGTCTTCTATAAAAATCCCGAGAGTTTAAGGAAATCCTCTCCAATGGCCTTATGGGGGAAATCGAGTGGGAAAGTCTTTGTAGCTCCTTCTCATTCAAAGGCCTAGAAAGGCGTATTAGGGAAATAATGGGAAGGCCTTATAGGCTTTCACTTCGAAGCTTAAGGGGAAAAAGAAATTTGGGCTTTCGAAGGGTTCAAAAAGGAAGGGCCTTTAAACTAGCTAGAAAAATGAGCTTGTGGGTGTTGCAATGAGAAGGGGGTTTAAAAGAAACCCGGGGTAATATGGACTTGTGTGGAGAGTCCACAGGGAAAGGTCCTTAAATCCGGGGTACAACGGATTTATTGGGACTCCATGGGAAGGGGCTTTAAAAGAAAATCGAGGGTAAAAAGGCTTGCAGGAGTTTCAATGGAAAAGGGGGCTTAGAGAGCCCCCTTAGAAGCTTCCAAGAAGCTTCTAAGAAGCTTCTGGGGCGTGTGATGTAGAACCACGTGGAAGAAGGGGAACATGGTCGAGGAGGATTTTTGGAGGCCTTAATGGCGGGCAGGAGGCGGAATGGCGGTAGCAGTTCGGGCTGGCAACCGGCAACGGCTAAGCGAGTCCAGGCGGTGGCTATCACTAGTGTCTCCCTCTCCTCCACTGATGCAGCACGGCGACCAGACTCTCCCTCCTTCCACCCTTTGCATGGCGTTTTGTCACTCTTCCCTCCTTCCTCCACTGATGCAGCACGGCAACTGGTGGCTCTTATGCAGCAACTCCTCCCTGCTCACGGCGCAGCACGGCACACTAGCAATGACGTAGTTCTACCTCCTTCTCCCTACCTTCCCTCTTAGAGGGTGTTTATATAGGACAAGGCGGGAGAGGGTTCCCTCGCCTACGTGGCCCCCTACATGCTATCCCCCCTTCCACTCCTCAGATTCCCATTATAGCCCATCCCCTTCCCTCAGCCACGCTTTGGCTGGGGAGAGGTAAATAATTAAAAAAATTGCAATAAACCTATTATTATCCTTTTGACCTCCTCCCAAGAGGGAGTTCACCTGTGGTTATGCGGGTTTTTAAACCTCGGTCCCGTTATGCCAGTGGAGAGTCATGATACCTCGCGTACATCAGCTTAAAGTTTGCACCGTCGGTAACTTCATTGCCGGAATTGACCTTTATGTGAGATTCACGTGGTTTCGGACTAGTAATATTTTTTTAAGGGAAATATTACATTCTCTCCCCCTTGGAGGAATTGAGATGTCCTCATCTCGAGATAAACTGGGGATATTGATGGTTGAGAGTGCCTTCATCTATCCAAGTGGCATCCTCCTCAGGATAATCTTTCCACTGGACGAGGTATTCTCTCAAGGTTCTAGATCTCAGTTGTCTCTCCCTAACATCTAAGATCCTGTCCGGCCATATCTCAAGGACTCCTTGGCTAGGCATTACAACTTGTTGGTCATCAAGTACATGGCTAGGATTAGGTACATACTTCTTCAGAAGGCTGATATGGAATACATTATGCAATTTTAGGTTCTCAGGGAGTTGTAGTCTATAAGCATTAGGTCCTAGGCACTTGAGGATCTTGTATGGTCCACAATACCTTGGACTTAGCTTCTTGTAATCTCCTAAGGATAGGGAACTCTTCTTTGGGCATACGCGAATGAAGACCATGTCTCCTTCCTCGAAGGTTCTACCTTGATGCTTCAAATCTGTGTATGTCTTCTGTCTATCCTTGGCAGCTTGGATGTCCTGCCTTATTGACTTTATTTGGTCATCCATCTCTTCCAGCATCTGCCTTGAAGCTTCAACCCTCAAGGTTGGATCTGAGAAGTTTTGGGGACTTTGATAGTCATGACCATACAATGCTTGAAAAGGGGTCATCTGAATGGTTTGTTGGTAAGAAGAATTGTAGGAAAATTCAACCAAAGGAAAGTATTGAATCCACCTTTTTGGTTCACAATAGCAGTGTGCCCTTATCATATCCTCAATAACTTGAGTGACTCGCTCCGTTTGGCCATCAGTTTAGGGATGGTAAGCTGTACTAAAACAGAGTTGAGTCCCAATGGCTTCAAAGATAGCTCTCCAGAAGTGTGATGTGAAGAGAGAATGATGATCACTAATGATTCTTCTAGGTAACCCATGTAGCTTAAATATCTCCTTGATAAACAACCTTGCAATGTCTGAGGCTTTATAGTTTTTCTTAATTGGAATAAGGTGTGCAAACTTAGAAAGCATGTCAACCACAACCATGATGGAGTTTTATCCTCCCTGAACTTGGGGTAGGCCAACAACAAAGTCCATACTGATGAATTCCCATTTCATTTGGGGAATGTCAAGTGGTTGCAACTTTCCAGGCATTTTGATATGTTCGGCTTTGATACGCTGACAAGACAAACACTCAGTGACATATTTGAGAACTTCACCTTTAAGCCTCTCCCAATAGTAGCTCTTCCTAACTGCATTGAGAGTCTTGGCATAGCCAAGATGTCCTGAGAAAGTGGAATCATGAGCTTCCCACAGTATCTTCTGCTTAAGTGACTGGCTTGCCAATATACATAATCTTGTTCTATTGTAGACAAGTCCACTATTGATAGAGAATTCATGATACTTAGCCTGTATCTTTTGGTCATATTCCTTGATAGGGATCTCCCTTAGCATCTATTGATAGGTTGGATCATAGCATGCTTCTTCTTTGATGCCAGGAGACATATTTCACAGTGGATTCCGTGCCATGGTGGATTCCATGAGGTTTTACAGTGGATTCTGTAAACTTTGTTGACCGAGGCTCATACACAAAGTGGATTCTTTGTGCGAGAAGTTGATGGGGACACCTATCCTTTTCGGGTGTTTCATTAATTTAGTGTGTACATGGGTGATTCCATAGCGGGTGATTCCGCAAAATACATAATAAATTTATAGACGTTTATGAGTTTAGAGTGCGCACTCATAATAAATTAAGGTTAGGATTGCTTTCTAACCAGTTGATTTATTTATGTAGCTAAAGACTGCTAGGTATTCACTTTTGTCGATTTAATTGTATTATTTAACTAAAGATTGTGAATGCTTCAGTTGAAGTGTAGAGATAGCACAGTGGCGGGGGAAAGCATTGGAGGATAGCGTGTATTGGAGTTATCACTTATATTTTGATGGGCGCATACCTTAGGCATGGCGCCTATATTTTGTCGTGCCTATTTATTGAGACGTTGGATATTTATTTATTATTTTGTATGCGCATGGACGCACGATTATGATATTTGTATTTGGACATTGTATTGGGTACGCCTGACTCTTTGGGCACCTGCCCATTAGCTTTATTTCTATTTTTGTGCTAAAGCAAAATCAAAAGCCAAAAGCGTGCTATTTTGTAATTCGGGCTATTATTTGAGCTTGAAGATGATTAATACATAAAATACATGCTTTGTGGAGTGCTCACACAAGGTATGGGGGGAGATTACACCCAATTGGTCTCTTGTTCATGTCGTGCATGCTTTTTACCTTGAGTTTTGTGCAAAAAGTAGGGTTCTTTTGTTCTTGGGGACCTTCCGGCATTCACTACACGAGCATACAACATCCGATCGGCGCACCATTCTTTGGGTAGCTCAAGTATTGGGTTGTTTGGCATGGATACCTTTATAGCTAGAGATCTAGTTGTTGATGGATTTTGCAAGATTAGAGAATTAAGGAATGCCTTGCGACTGAGTGCATCCGTAACTACATTTTCCTTTCCATGTCGATATTTGATTTCAAAATCATACTCCTCCAGCACTTCAATCCACCGACGTTCTGGGTAAAGATCCACTTGAGACTTTTATGATCAATCACTAGAGTAAACTTGTTACCCAACAGGTAGTGTCTCCAAAACTTTAGAGCATGGATGACAGCTAACAATTCTAGATCATGGGTAGCATAATTCTTCTCATGGCTCTTCAGTTTCCTTGAAGAGTATGCTACAAGATGACCTTCCTGCATGAGCACACATCCTAAGGCAAGTGTGCTAGCATCAGTTACTACCTCAAATTCCTTACTGAGGTTTGAAAGTTTTAGGATAGGTGCTGATACCAAACTTTGCTTCAATCTATCAAAGCTGGTTTGTTCGGCAGCAGCTGACCATGCAATGGATGTTTGCTTCTTTAGTAAATCCGTCAGAGGTGCTGCAATCAAAGCATAGTTTTTGATGAAGACCCTATACCATCCTGTCAATCCAAGAAAACTGTGTATTTCTTTGACAGTTGTTGGTATTGGCCATTCTAGAACATCTCTGACTTTGGCCGGGATCCACTGAGATTCCTTCCGCTGACACGATGAATCCTAGATATTCAATTTGAGCTTGAAGAATGCACACTTCTTCATCTTAGCATAGAGCTTATTATCCCCTCATTGTCTCAAGGACAATCTGAAGTTGGGGTTCATGATCTTCTTCCTGTTTGGAATAGACTAAGGTGTCGTCAAAGAAGACGAGTACGAAATCATCAAGATATGGCCTAAAGATATCCTGCATTAACCTGCTGAAGGTGGCAGGCGCATTCGTGAGCCCAAATGATATAACTAGGAACTCAAAGTGTCCATATCTTTGGGATATCTTCTTCCTTGATCCTTATCTGATAGTAACCAGACCTGAGATCAATCTTGGAAAAGATCTTCGCATCCCGAAGACGATCAAGAAGCTCATCTATTCTAGGAATAGGGTACTTGTTCTTAACAGTTGATTGATTCAACTCTCTATAATCAATACACAGTCAAACCGTTCCATCTTTCTTTTTCTGGAACAATACTGGAGCTCCCCATAGTGAACTTCTAGGATGGATGTAGCCCTGATCTAGCAGTTGCTTGAGTTGTTCCTTCAGCTCAATTGCTTCTGGAATGGACATTCTATAAGCTCTCTTTGCAATTGGCACAGCTCTTGGCACTAGCTTGATCTCATGATCCACTTCTTTTGAGGTGGGAGTTATGTCAACTCTTCAGGAAATACATCTGCGTACTCCTTTAGCCATGAAGGTTCTTCACTAGACTCCTGCTTCTAATCTAACTTATTGAGCTTAATCAAGTAGACAGGTAGTCCCTTTCTAACTCCCTTTATAATCTGAAATGCTTTGGCCAATTGAATTTTCGGCTTTCCAGCCTCTACTTGAGTTGTGACCAATTCCCCTTCAGATTTTCGAAAGGAAATTTGGGCCTTTCCACATTGAATGTGGGGGTCATTAGGTTTAAGCCAATCCATTCCGAGTAGATACTCATGGATACCTAGGTTCATGACTCTGAATTTGATCGAAGTCATCTTTCCTCCCAGAAAGAATTCCACCTTAGCAGTTTGCCTGGTACAAGTGGCCTCACGACCATTTGCTAATTCCACAAGCAAGGTAGGTGCTTCTACTGTGGCTATTCCTAATCTTCTTGCACAAGCTGGTGAGATAAAGGAATGTGTACTACCACAATCAATCAAGGTCTTGAAACCTTTACCTTGATAGTCCGATGGTGTCTGAATCACTGAAAACTGGCGATTCGAGCCTTTCTTGTGAAGAGCAGCATGGACTGTCGCCCTTTCAAACTCTCCTTCCATGGTCAGATCTTCTTCTTCGCACATTTTCCTATTGGCAACACAGGCGGTTCTTCCTCTGCCTCGGGTAGTGGCTCCCTGGCCACGGCCAGTTCCTTGGAAAGGTGATTGACGATGTCCTCTGCCAAGCTTGGGACATTGCCTCTTGAAATGACCGGGCTCGTTGCAGTGGAAACAACGGAGATTTCGACCATTGCTTTGGGTAGGGACAAAGTTGTTGACATTATTACTCCTTGCTTTCTTTCTTTCTCCCCGGTTTTGACCTTGAACTCTCTTCACTTGGGGCCTATATGCTCCTCTGTTCGGGTCATTATAAGACCAAGTTTTGTTACTTCTTGGTCTAGCCTGCACCTCCTGAATTATGGGCGCAGCTCGAATGAGTGCATCTTGTAGATCTATTGGGCACCTAGATTGGAGATGGGTATTCACTGGTGGGTTTAGACCAGCACAAAATTTTGACACTTGCCGTTTCATGTCCATCTGTGGTGCATACTTAAGAAGTGAGATGAATCTTGAGTAGTATGCATCAAGAGTGAGTCCCAACTGTTTTAGCTCGTAGAACTCATTCATTTTCTGCGTGCGATACGCAGGTGGTAAGTATCTTCCTTGCACAGCTTTCTTCAGCTTTTCCCAGGTAATGGATCCTTCCGTGATCCCTTGATCTCTGCACCATTGCTTCCACCAAATCCTGGCTTCGTCGGTGAGCTTCAGCTTGGCGAGCATAGCCTGATTGGCGGGTGTAGTACCGACTACTTCAAAGTAATCTTCCATGGACTCTATCCAAATCTCAGCATCCGCTTGGACAGTCCTACCTTTCATGTCAAATTGTGGCGGCTTGATCTGCTTGAGAAGAAACTTCTTCTCTTGGATCACGGTAGTACTTGATGTAGGAGGCGAATTGGGAATCTGTACTTGGGTTGTGCCTAGATAGAGGTTTTTAACATTAAACCTTGATAATCGTTATGACTTTATACTTCATACCCAATTCAACTATCAAAAGAAACCTAGCCACTTAACTTTTTATCAATTCTCATAGACAAAACAAACATTGATAAAAATAAGTCTTCTTCCATTTATACGGGTCTAGCCCTTTCGGAGTACAATATTTCTTGGGATGGCAAAGCAACTGATACATTTAGTTCGGGGAGAATAATGTTGTATTACATTTATCTACGAGAACTGGATAATAGTATGGTTTCGGATCATGGATCTTCAAGAATCAGTAAGTCATCGGAAGGTTAGGGTATCCTTTCCTTTGGAACCCATTCTTCTCATAGCGCCCTAACACCTTGATCTTGTCGGCGGGGATTACATGGGTCACTTCCTCATATACATATGAGTTCAGCTCAACCCTTCGACCTTGAATATGTAAAGTTGAGTTTACATGAGCCTCCATAAAAATGAACAGCTCACAATCTTCAAGTCTTTCAACCACTTGATCCTCTTTAGATTGGTTGGAAGGTACGCAATCTGATGGGTAGCTATATAGTGGATTCCTGATTCACCTATCTATCTATGTTCCACGTACAAAGGAAAGGGATTATAAATACAATCTAGGATGCTCATCATATCGATCCTTTGTCAATTATCCAGGGAATGCATTGCGGTCATAAACATGACTCGAAACACTAAGAACATGTTCCATGCTTCATAATTCTGCAAGATAGCATCGAAAGTAAGGAAATGTTCTTTAATAGCAACATTTACTTTACTTCTTCTTAGTAAGTTTTTTTAAAAAAATCCTTCGTTGGTTCTCTCTGATACCAACTGTAACGTGTCCAACTGTTCCCTTCAAGACATGTCTTAGCAGTCCATCGAAAAGGAGGTCTAGAAAGCTCCACCCAGCACTCCCATGGAATGTTATGGGGTTTGTGATCTAGGACTTTCTGCGTCTACCACGTAGCGGAAGTATTCTGGCCGTTTCCACTTAGGACCGACCTGAATCATGGTTTTCCCTAATGGGCATTTTCTAAATGGCAAATAGCGTCGAACCCTGAGCGACTACTTTATGCAGAAACGCCAGGTCCGAAGTGGATTCACATTGCACTTGGTTCAAGGAGAATGGGAAATGAGAGGGATGCAAAGCTCGACCTCTCTGCCATAAGGCATAGTTCCATTCCGATCCCTTAAAATAGCATAAATCTGGGATTATTATCACCTAGACTCTAGGTCAACGCCCTTGCTATTCATTTCCTTTGAAATGATCTCCTTGTTGTCCATTATGATTGAGAAAAGTTCTCGGCCAACCAGGACCACCCATCTGTAGGGCGGACCCATGGCCACATCCACTGCAGTTTCCTCAAGTTGTTTTAGTTGTTTAATTACCTACCACATTTAGTTAGACATGCATCAAGTAGCTTCTTTAATTAGCCCGTTAAGCGCTGGTTCCTTCACGTAATCTTAGCACTTGACATAGAAAAATAGTGTCTAACAAGTTCCTTTTCAACAGATTATCATATTTATCTTTGGAATACATTTATAAAGTCCAGCCTGTAGGCTTATCCATAATCCACCCGAAGGCTATCCAGCAATCCATAGGGATTAGTAATCCAAGATTCTACCCATAGACTAGTATGTGGGCCTCAAGATCCAATCTCGAGTCACGTTGGCCTCTTGTGCAAGGCCCGAAAGGCAAGGGATTTATGGCTAGAGCCCCGTTTCGGTCCAACTTCCTAGCAGCAGCTAACAACCCCCTTGGTTAGGGTCAGGCAAATAGTCGGGAGTAACTGAGGCTGCCTCTCCCTTCAGGCCTTCAACCTGAAGCATTAGATATCTTATCATCCTTTACTTCATTGAGCAAACAAAGCAAACAATGCTCTTTAAACTGTTACAAGCACAATCATTTCTAGTGGTTGTTATTTGGCCACCTGCTAAGGATTGAATCTTTCTCTCTGAATGCATCTAGCATTCGATCCGGGATCAATTGCGACTCAGCAAGATCCTCAAGGGTTTGTTTGTTAACCCTTATGTCCTTGGGTTAGGGCCATACCCTATTAACCCAACTTAACCAATACTTTAAGTTCTACTAATAGTAAATATGTTGCTCCAAATTATTGATTGGTCCTTTGCTTCCAAGAAAATATCTAATTCCCTTATCTTGGTCACTTTTCCCAAGAAAGGTGCTATATCAAGACGACTACTCATCCTCTTGCAAGATAAGCTTGCTCAAGAATCTGCCAAACTCATTTTGAGGAATTGGCCATTCTCTTGTGATCAAACCACGGGATCATGCGACGTTGCAACTTGTTGCACAAGTGTCACATCTAATCCATGGGACTATTTCACCCATCGAATGGCATCTTCTAATCATGAAATCTTGATTAGATAGGAAATAGGGGTTAGGGTGTCTTTATATCCAATCCATTTCCAATTGTACTAGGCCGACATCATCGGTCCTACGGTTCCAACTCAATTGGAGTTTCATCTTTTTAACGAGCAATCCTTAGGGTAGAAACCCTAGATCGTTTCTTGCAAGTACGTCCTATTGTCCCTACATTCCGTGAATGTGGGCACGACTTTAGGGTATGAGAGTATCAACTTGGCAATAAGTGCGCCTAGGTCAAGTCCTTAAGGTGCTAAACCCTAGTTAGCACTTGGAGTATATTGTATCGATTTAACCATTCCTAAGCGAATCCTTTGTGGTTTGGGTGTTTTGGGTAGTCCAATTTACCTATCGAACTATTTTTAAAGATATTGTCTTGATCGAAGAGGGGAAAAACTAGTAGTATTATGTCATAATTCATGTAAGCATGCGATTCATTTCCTCTAGATTCGCAATCCCTAACTTTTCCTGTTAAGACCAAGCACATGTTAAAATTCACATAGCTTCCATTGATCCTACTAGGACATGCATTCATGACTCATGCTACTAAGCTTTTAAGGTTTTATGTTAAAAAAACCATGCAGCCTTTCCCTAACTTCATTTTTGAATGAAATATTCGTATACTGATTGAGCATTACACAACCTTTCCTAACTACTACGTAGTTTAATGAGATTTATGCCAATTGACTAGAGTTAACCTACTTTATGCAGCCCTAGAATCATTTCCATGCCTTGCAATTTCCTACGATTGTTAGCAACTTTCTTAATGAATCATTACAAAGAAAGATTTGTCTAATAATGCGACATGCAAATCAATCTTTCCATGCATAATTGAAGGTGTACTACAATAATCTCGACTTTGTAATGATAGTCATTAGTTGTTCTAGATTCATAACTTTGCAATGCACAGAAGTATCTTGCTAAAAATGCATAGACATCTTTTGTTCATTCCATTGAAAAATACTAATGACCGATCTTCGATCGTGTGTTACTTCCTTTAAAATAGCCAAAGTATTTCAATCACAAAAGTGCATCCTACTTCCATAAATTAACCATGCATAATTGCAATCCTTCGACGTAAATCAAAAATAGGAAGAAAACCTGGACTTGTGGGTTCGGTAAAATGTCCACATGAATATTAGGAGATGATCCTCCTGCGGTTGCGCCTTGTGTCTTTTTAGGGGCCATCGTGAATTCGACCTTCTTGCCTTGGCCGTAGTCCTATGATCTTGGTACGTCTCCCTCATACGCGAAATTCCCTTTGTGGTACGTCTTCCTTGACCGAAGTATCAACTTGCAGAATTGGGCTTTGGAAGGCCTTAGGGTTCGGAGCTTGGGTTTTCTATAAAAATCCTGGGAGTTTAAGGAAATCCTCTCCAATGGCCTTATGGGGGAAATCAAGTGGGAAAGGCTTTGTAGCTCCCTCTCATTCAAAGCCCCGGATAGGCATATTAGGGAACTAATGGGAAGGCCTTATAGGCTTCCACTTCAAAGCTTAAGGGGGAAAAGAAATTTGGGCTTTCGAAGGGTTCAAAAAGGAAGGGCCATTAAACCGGCTAGAAAAATGAGCTTGTGGGTGTTGCAATGAGAAGGGGGTTTAAAAGAAACCTGGGGTAATATGGACTTGTGTGGGGAATCCACAGGGAAAGGGCCTTAAATCCGGGGTACAACGGCTTTATTGGGACTCCACGGGAAGGGGGTTTAAAAGAAAACTGGGGATAAAAAGGCTTGCATGAATTGCAATGGAAAAGGGGGCTTAGAGAGCCCCCTTAGAAGCTTCCAAGAAGCTTCTGGGGGCGTGTGATGTAGGACCACGTGGAAGAAGGGGAACGTGGACGAGGAGGATTTTTGGAGGCCTTAATGGCGGGTAGGAGGCGGAATGGCGGCAGCAGTTTGGGTTGGCAGCTGGCGGCGGCTAAGTGAGCCCAGGCGATGACTATCACCGGCGTCTCCCTCTCCTCCACTGATGTAGCACGACGACTAGCCTCTCCCTCCTTCCACATTTTGCATGGCGTTTCGCCACTCTTCCCTCCTTCCTCCACTAATGCAGCACGGTGACTGGCGGCTCTTATGCAGCAACTCCTCCCTCCTCACGGCACAACACGACACACTGACAGCGACGTAGCTCTACCTCCTTCTCCCTACCTTCCCCCTTGGAGGGTGTTTATATAGGACAAGGGGGAGAGGGTTCCCTCCCCTACGTGCCCCCCTCCATGCTATCCCCCCTTCCACCTCCTCAGATTCCCATTATAGGCCATCCCCCTCCCTCAACCACGCTTCGGCTGGGGGAAGGTAAATAAGTAAAAAAATTTGCAATAAACATATTATTATCCTTTTGACCTCCTCCCAAGAGGGAGTTCACTTGTGGTTATACGGGTTTTTTAACCTCGGTCCCGTTATGCCAGTGGGGAGAGTCATGATACCTCGCGTACAGCTTAAATTTTGCACCATCGGTAACTTCAATGCCAGAATTGACCTTTGCGTGAGATTCACGTGGTTTTTGGAAAGTCAGACTAGTAATATTTTTTTAACGAAAATATTACATCTTGGGGTTTCTTCTATCGATCAACTTTTGAGGACTTTGACTATTTACTTCTCTCTTTATTTTATAGGAGTTTATATAAGTGTGGTGAGAAATTTGCCAATTGTCTTTTCCTCCTATACTTCATGGGCTGCCTACCAACGCTCTTGGATAGGTCATCTATTTATGGCATCTATGTTCTGCCTATGTGGCTATGCATGCGGTGATGTTACCTCTCTTTCCCTCAAGTACATGGAAGAGACTAGTGGGCTCATGGTTGAGAGTTCGTTAATCTTGTCCTCAACAATAGGTTCAACATATTGCAAGTGAGCTTATGCTTCTTTTATCCATTATTTAACCTTATCCTCATCCTTTAGTTGTTGGTTGGGATCAGGGTACTCTCAAACTTTAGCATTTTCCTTCTCCCTTAGCTTAGGAGTAGATTTTTCTGCTTTTGCATCAATAACCTATTTTCCCTTTATTAAAGTGTTCATGCTCTCCGTTTTGAATGTTATTTTTGCATCAGTTCTCTTTTTAATCCTTCATCGACTCTTCTTCCCTATAGAGGTTGCATCTAAGTTGCTAGATCCAAGCAACAAAATACTAGCCTACTTTGTTTGGGCTCATGCCATGACATTTATGGGGATGGTTGTGGCATTGTTGTCAAGTGATTCAACACAAAGGAGTTTGAGCAACACAAATGGCATGATTGCTGATTTAATGGAGGGTTTTCATCTAGAGCAATCAATGAATAAGTGTGTGGCATTTATGGGCTCGTGTCATGACATTTATGGGGATGGGTGTGTCATTGTTGTCATTTGATTCGACACAAAAGAGTTTGAGCAGCACACACAAATGGTATGATTGTCGAACTAGTGGAGGGTTTTTGCCTAAGGCAATTGGGGAATAGGTGTGTGACTCCACATTTGCATCTTCCTATTCTATCATGGACGCATCGGATCATTCAACGTCATATTCATCAAACATCGCTTGCTATTTATGGGTGCTCCCTCCACAATGCATACACTTCATGTAAGGTTGTAATAGCCTTTGTATTGACTCATGTAGTCTGATCAGCTCTAACTTTATATTAGCTATCACTTGGGTCTAGTCAACATTCTTTCCTTTGTCTTGGTTGCTAGGGGCTGATCATTTGCTAAAAGCTACACTTCTCTTGGCATTTCTAAACATGTTGTTCTCTTACTGCATAGCCCTAGATCTTCTCTCTCTAAGCAAGTCATCCACTCGTATTGCCTCCTCAAAGACTCTTGCCAACACATCCCTTTGCATGCTTGAGTTGCTCGCTAAGTTCTTATAGATTTCTTCATTGTGGATCCCATTTATGAATACAGTGGAGACCGCTCTCTCATTGGTTTTCTCAGCTACAAGTATTCTATGTGAGTGACGTAGTTGTCTTTTTGGCTAACGTTCATCAACTTAACAATGAGATTGTCAAAGTGTCCTGCCTTTGAGAATCTCTTGATGAAGAGGTCCTTTAGATTGTTAAGATTATTGTGTTTGGCATTATCTAAACTAGTAAACCAAGTCTGTCCCCTTGTCTTTTAAGCAAAGACCAAATGCTTATGCCTATTGAGTGGGGTCCATGATATTGTTAGCCTAACACACCTACTCAAACTACTTGATGAAGTTTTAGGGGTCATTGCTTGCTTGATATTTGTTGAGTTTCTTGGCAACTATGGGTATCTTTGTTTGGCTCCTAGCATTTGGGGTGACTCCTAGCTAGCAATGATGTTGCCAAAGGCACCCCACTTTGCTAGGCACTAGGGTTGTCTAGTAATCACTTTGTGAGGAGCTTGCTCACTATAAGATCTACTTCTAAGGATCTCAGCATTTCTTCCTGTTCTGTTTCTATGAGAGGATCATATGAGCCTCATTGAGCTCTCTCTCTTGGCATAACCTCTGAGCCCATTGCTCTTGGTTATAGCTCACTATGCACTAAAGTGCAATCCTTTATAGCCTCCTCTCCTCCTCATCAGATATGATATCTGCTGCAAGTCTTCTATATGATATGTTATCCTTTTCTGATAGTCATACCGCATGATAAGTGGATGTCATCTGAGTACCCTGCTACATTAAGGTCAAGGTTGAGATCATTTTCATTTGAGCTAGTAGTTGCCATGATGGTTATCTCCTAATCCAATAGTATTTTAATGAGCTTGACTAGGTTGGCTAAAGATGTGTCTCTAATCTTGGCTAGTCCTTCCTTCCCTTAGTGGTCTGTTGGTTATGTCTTCCCTAGATCTTTGTTTCTGGTGTATTGGATCACTTGTATGGTTTTCGGGGTTGGAATCCTACTATTGGTGGGTCCATTTCTTAGTTTAATCTCCTTTAGTTTATTCCTTGTTTATCCAATCAGTTTGTAAATGTACACACACTTGTACACTTGAGCAGTGTGACAGATGATTATTGATGCCAAGAAGTGCTTAACAATAGCCAAAAATTTTGAGTTTTAGGAGAAATTTTGACTTTGTCGAAGGCGGCAGTTGCAATCAGTACGATTTTAAGCGACAATGCCTGAAAGTGCTTAAAAGACCCACTAGACGACAATTGGTGAATTTCATAATTTTTTGGTATGCCAAATGAGACCCTGGGAGATGCCCGACAGTGGGGGACCTCGAGACGATCAAGCATAAATTTCTAGATCACAAATCGGACACCGGACAAGGAAACGAGAGTGCCCGGAAGGCCAAGGGCCAAGGGCCAAAGGCCAAGTGTAAATAGGATTTAGGAGGCCCAAAGGGTATGCCTTTTGGGGGACTCCCCTTGGAGTCCAACAAAAAAAACGAATTTGATGGGGGGGGCATCTTTTTTTTTTTGGGCGTGAGGAGAAAGAAGGCGCCATCATCCCACGATTTGTGGAGAGGGGGCTATGGGGCCTGCAAACAACCCCCCCATCTGATCTCATGCCTGAAGTGCATCCTATCTTCGCTCCTCATTGCTTGTCTCCGCGTGTGGAATGGCTACCCGGTTGTGGAGATGCAGTTTCAATCTTTCTCTCTCCTGCATAGAGGCACTTCATGTGGCAAGAATCAAGAAGAGAATGGGGAGATGGATGCTTGTCCGGGAGGCACTTGATTGTTCCAAGAGGCTGAGGAGGCTGAAGGGATGAAGATCTATGCAGAAATCCATGGCTAGTTGGTCGATACATAGTCCCAATCAAATATTCAAAAAACCCGAAACACGCAAAAAGGCGGTACTATGCTTTATTTTATGAAAGAATTTTGCTTGTTTTTAATCATTCATACTCTAAATGGTGTGCACATGAGCTAAAATTTTATTTGAATGTTCCTTGCATTATGTTTGAGGGCTACAATCAGTGTTATGCAGAACCCGTATTGATTTATAGCAATTATAATTTTTCAAAACCCGAAAAAATACAAATTTTGATGAAAATTGATAGTTTCTTTGATTGTGAGTGGGAAAAAATGAGTGGACATGGGGTAAAATAAGGGAAAATACTAATTTTTAGTTCCAAAGATCAATTATCAGAAAAAACCAAAAAATACCTATTTTCTATTAAAAATAAATAGGAAAAATAGATAAAATTTGGAAAAAATAGATTTCTTGTGTTCAAAAAAAATGAAAAAATGAGATCTATGTATGTGAATGTTTGACGGGGCTGAAGCATGAGGTTGAGCCTCATTTTGGCCCTTTCCCTTTGTGTTAAAGTGTATATTTATTGCTTTTACATACAAAAAATGACATAAAAGAACCCCTATACCTATGCAACGTAGTAAAATTTAAACAGTGAGGGGGAGGATGATGTTATACGATAGTTTAAGTGTTGAAATAATACAAAGTCTGATTGTTCTCTTTATGCATAACATTTAGGATGTGGTTTATTTGGGAATAATGGATCTAGCAGCACGAGGCTTGCCTTGGTGCTAGGTTCCTACAACAGGTTCCTACAACGAAGCATTGCATATTAGCAGAAATTCATTAAAAGAATTATTTTTGCACGACACATAGGCTGATTTCAAACCATAATTGTTTGTGCACAATAAGGCATCCACCATTGCATGAATCATACACATGGTATCTATTCCTGGCATGCATAGCAATTGGTTGAATTATAAATGACCCACGCTAGAGAGAGTAAGGCACCCAAGCCTTAGGTCTAGACGGTGGGTCCAAGGGGACAAGTAAATGAGAACTGGTACATGCTTGGAATGGTATAATATTGGTACCAAGAGTGGAGTCTGTTTCATATGTGTTATATGTGTTAGCGATACATCAAGGGGCCAATCCCCAAGGTGTAGGAGGGTCGCAGTGGGGCCGTGGCAATTAGTCGAGGGGTACCTCCTATGTTGTTCTATGTGGTGAATTACACCAAAATGTGTAGGGTCTCCCTTTGAGGAGTCTGAGAAGGTTAAGGGTTGGACTACAAACACGATAAAAATTCAAAATGTACATACAATGGTAGGGCAATGTGTCCTGTAGATGCTCCTGGCCGCCGCAAGGCCATGGGGTTGTCTTGTGCATGTCAGAGGTCCGACTAGTGCTATAGCCAGTGCCGGCCCATTTTAGGTCCCATCAATGGTGCGTCTATCGAGAGCCACCAACAAGGGGTGGTTCTCAAATCTAGGGTTTTTAGGGACCAAATAGTTTGTGTATGTCCTTTGATAAGGACCATCAAGTCGAAATACAAAAAGCAGAACGTGCTGATAGGGCTAGACGATGGTTGGAGATTGTAAGGCGCTATTCTCCTCAAAGGAGCAGCCCGTTACGCATAAGTAGCAGTGGTTCTAGTAACCTAAGTGTTACGAGTAGCTCTCCGAGTGCAAGTGGAAGTCTTAGTACTTCCCTACTTCCAATCAATCAACCCACTTCAAGTGGGGGTGTAGTTGTACCTACACAAACTCCTGTTGTCAATCCGATTGTAGCCATGGCACAACCCATCACAATTCTAGTAGAAACACCGGATTTACTGGCATTAGGAGCATATTTGCCCATTTTTCATGGGTTAATAGAAGAAGATGGAGAACTCCATATTAAGGAGTTTCAAATGCTCATGTTCAACTATCAGATCCAAGATGAAGGACACCTAATGTTTTTCTTCAACATGACATTAAAAGGAAGAGTGGCAGTGTGGTATCACAGTAGAAGCTGGAACCATAACTAGCAGTGCCGATTCTTTACGTCTTTCCATAGAGAGTTTTCTCGTGAGAAGGGTGGACAGTATTGGTTGCGTGTCTTGAATGTAACACGCCAAGAGCCAAATGAGAATGTCCAAGTCTATGCCAAGAAACTAAAGCAAGTTCTTTGCAAACTTGATACTTATATTCCCATTAACGATTGCGCAGTTGCAATATTTCCTGCATGGATTGGATTTCAATATCTAGGTGTAGATGAGTCGTGCTTGCAAGAAGCTTATGCAGCAAGGATAAATTGGAATGATAATAATTTGGCCTTGACCAATGAGAGTCAAGGAGACCCCATGTTAAACGCGAATGGGAGAGGGAGTATCATACTGAATTTGCCTATGTTACTAGCCCCTCCTAGTATAACTATGCCTATGGCTAGTTAGGCAGCCTCACTAAATAGTGGTGGAAGCCAAACAATGAATCCTAATGTTATCCTAGTAGGTCAACCGGCCAATTCCTAATCAAGTAGTTAGACCGATGGGATGACAAATAGATGATCACGGCTATGAGTCGAGTGCCTCTAATGTCCTTGTTGAAGTTAAGGACATGCTGAAGCACTATATCGATATGATTTCTAAAAAATACAGAAAAATAGCTGTGGACGTCGATTTTCTTAAGAAGTAGTAGAATTTGATAGGGAGTCGACGTCCTGAGGAGGGTGCCCCCTCAAGATTCAACTGTAAGTGGTGTGGTGGCCAACATTTCCCTAGGAATTGCCCGAATGTCAAATGCGATATTTGCAAAAAGTCTAGCCACTTAGCTACTACCTGTTGGAGTAAGATCAGTTCTCTCCAACAAGGGAGTAAACAACCAGGTCCAATTAACCATCGCGCACAAGGGAATGATCTCCAGCAAGATGAGGGACCAAGACAAATACTGCAATGAGGAAAGGCTACTGTATAGGAGTTACTTCATGGCAGTGGAGTCAGCCTTATTGAGGCCATATGTGTCAATGATGCTGAAATTTCTAATCTACGAGCCGTAAAAAGAGGTCAAAAGATCAAAAAGGGTGACAAAGGAATTGTAAAACCTATCGAAGGAAGGCCTAAGCAAGATGCTAGGGAAAAGTGAGTCCTGAATCTTGATATGGAAGGTGGACCTTTTAGATTTGTTGGTAGTAAAGTTGATCCTGAGAAGGATAAAGGATTGCCAAGAAAGAAGGTAAAGGCTAAAAAAGAGGCACCAAAGCCGATTGAAAGACCAAAGGAGAGAATGGTTTGGCATGAGAAGAGAACTTTGGCTAACTATCACGACTTTGACCTAGCAAGTTCTCTTTGCGAAGTTAAACCAGACGTAAATCTCCTACAATTGATTAAACTTTCTCCAGGAGTACGCAAGGAATTCAAGAAAATCCTGTGCATAGGGTATATTGTAGAACCTTTGGGCATTGCTAGAGTGGGAGAAGATTGGTTCGATCATGCTGAAAAGCATTGCCCTAGGGTTCCAGCGTATGTGGATGGAATATTAGTGGAGCACGCTATCATGGACACTGGATCCTCCGTCAATATCATGGGTTCAGATTTGATGGAGAGGTTAGGTCTAGAGATCCAAAAAGACGGCTCCACACTTCTTAGGATGGCTGATGATAGTTTTTGCTCTAGCAGCTAAAATGGCCACTATAAGGGCTATCATAGCAATGGCTACATCAAAAAGTTGGATCATGCATCAAATGGATATTATGAATGCCTTCTTGTAGGGGGTGTTACAATAGGAAGTTAATGTGGAGTTGCCACCTAGTTATGTAGATGAGAATTATCTAGATTATATATGCAAGCTTTGTAAGGCCTTATATGGGCTAAAGCATGCACCCAAGGCATGGTATGTAAAGATTACACAATGCCTTGTTGCATTGGATTTTGCAGAGCATAAGGTGATCACTCACTTTATGTTTACGAGAGTGATATAGGTATAACAATTATTACTATCTATGTGGATGATTTGATCATTGTGGGTGATAGTGAGAGAGCAATTGACCATGTGAAGGGTCTCCTTAAGAGTGAATTTGAGATAAAGGATTTGGGACAGCTACACTATTTTCTATGTATAGAGATCATCAAAACTTTAGAGGGTATATAGTTGTCACAGAGACAGTATGCATTGGATATGTTGAAGAAGCACAATATGGTTGATTGCAAGCCAATTTCTGTACATTTGGATATTAATGCTAAGCTCAATGCACATGAGGGTGACTTGATTGATGATGTCACTATGTATCTAAAGATTGTGGATAGCCTTATCTATTTAAAGATCATTAGGGCAAACCTAAACTACTTAGTTGGTTCTAAGAGTTAGTTTACGTAGCTTCCACGTAAGCCACATATGGATGCAATGTGGTGCACATTGTCCTATATAAAGTCCACATTAGTTTAAGTCTTATTCTATGGTACATGTGTATCACTAGACTTGCATGGTTACATAGATACAGATTGGGCTCAGAGTATCTCAAACATGAGGTCTAGAAGTGGTTTAATATTTTTCTTTATCAATGCTACTATTACTTAGAGCAATAAGAAATAGCTAACAATTGCCTTGTCTAGTACTACAAAGGCAAAGTATAGAGGTGCTGCAATTGCAGCATGTGAGATAGCTTGGTTATGAAAGATTATTAGTGATTTGGGGATGTAGGTGGACAAGAAGATTATCATCTACTATGATAACCTTAGTAGCATTCAGCCGTCTAGGAACCTAGTGTATCATGTACTGACCAAATACATAGAAATCCATTACTATTTCATTTGGGAGTGGGTTGTGGCACAGGTGATATTGCATTGATTTATGTTAGCATAGAGGATCAAGATGCTGACATTTTCACCAAGGCATGGGAGCTAAGAAGCTTCTATAGTTGGACTACACCCAAATAGTCCATCCTTGGTTATGGTATATTCATTGTGTCCCCTCTTTTTCCCTTCGTAGGTTTACACTTAGTGATCGCATGCACATATGTTGTGGTACTTTTATATTAGTCTCTTATCATGTTGTAGACTTAGTTCTTTTGTGTGGAAGAAGAATAACAAAGAAGAAGAAGAAGAAGATTTCAACCCTATCTCTTTGTGTACTCAAGGCTCCATTGTTTTGTGTGTGTGCTCTTATTCACCTCTCTCCCCTCTTGTCTATTTAACACACACACACACATACATATATATATACATATATATATATACACATATATATGTATATACATATACATACATATATATATATATATATATATATACAGATATATATGTATATATATATACATATATATATATATATATATATATATATACATATATACATATGTATATATATATAAATTACAACAAACTAAAAAAATATCAAACACATACAATGTAATTATTTGCCTAGAAGCAATAACCTTAACTAAAACTCTACTTTGATTGTGTGTAAAGAGATGGTCTCATAATATATGAGGTCATATTTGAGGATACTAACAATCTTGTGTTGTTCAGATGTGGTGATAACTCGAGGGGTCCACCTTATAGAACATGTAAGATACTACATGAGTTCAAAAGAAATGGTTTTTTATTTAGTAAATTTATAAGATTATACTTGCAAAATAAAATTTTAAATTATAATTTGAATTTTTTTTGTAAGTTTAGTAAAGTAAAATGGGTTATTTTATAGCCTTATAGCATGTAAACCAAGGGTATTTCTTAATACTATCGGAATGCATATTATATACATGATTTCTTATAAGGGCACCCCTTAGGAGTGATAACCCTATTTCCTACAATAGCAACTTCATAACACTTCTGAGAAAATAAGTGGTCACCCCTTAGGAGTGATAACCCTATTTCCTACAATAGCAACTTCATAACACATGGCATATCATCTTCTGAGAAAATAAGTGGTCACATTACAGAGGTGGTGTAGTCTCTTGATGGGTAGAAATATCCTCAATGAGCATTGTTAAGGTGAAAAAAAAAGTATGTGGCAAGCTTGCAGCTACTATTTGGGAATCTTCTAAGCCATCTAGTCATATACATGAATGTTAACCCTCAAAAGACCAAGATGGGAAATTTGGAAAATCAAAGTAGAAGATAGTCCCAAGGCAAGAGGAAAACAAATGACAAAGGCACACTAATAAAAATTTGAAGACACAAAGTGTACGCAAAAGTCTAAATATAAGAGAGAGTTGCACAAGAATAAGCACATCTTAATATTATTCCAAAAAGAGCACCAATGCTAATAGGAAGGAGGAGAAAAAAGATTGGGGGAATGGACAAAGGCTAAACCAAAAAGGGGATGACTACCCAAGGAGGAGATAGGGCATGTATAAAAGTCGAAAAGTAAATGAAGAAGCTCATTCTTGGTGTGTGGCTAAACTTGCTCTCTTCTTGTTCTTGCTCCTTGCTTTATTCTTATGAATTGGGAGAGGAGTATGAGAGAGGGAGAGAGTGTGTGTGTGAGAGTGAGGGACCTTGGAGAAGCTCTTCTTCTCCTCTCTTCATCTTCTCCTTCTTCTCTTCTCTTTTCTCTAGCCCGTGGATATGGATTGAAGCTTAGATCTTGGAGATGGAGCTTGCTTGAAAGTTTGTATCTTGGATAATGGAGCTATTAGTAGATTTGTGGGAGGAGGCACCTCGATCATATTCAAAGGTAAGCTCACTACACGTGTGTGTGTGAGTGCACACGACTATGTGAGAGGCAATCATAGCTCTCGACTTGAAACACTTGAAGTAATAAGCAGTCTGTGGGTCTTAACAATGTGCTCGTAAAAGCAACAACATTTTGGTTCCATTGCAATGACAAACGGATTCAAGCTTGAGTGCTTGCATGCTCAAAATCGAGCAACAGAGAAGGAGTTTGCCTCTGAAAATGGTACTTAGCTTAGGTAGGAAGCAAGGGAGTCAAAGGGTGTTCGATCTCCTTTGTTTGAGGTTTAGGTATTGAAAGATTTAGGAGCACTAGCTAGATCAGTGGTGTGTTGTCTTTCATTAATAGGATGTGCATTAAGGTTGGAGAATAATGAGCAAACAAGGAAAAGATAAGTCTTTGTAATAACTAGGAAATAGGGGAACAGAGAGATAAAGAAAATAATATCTTTAATGCATGTGAAGAAAATTAAATAGCAAGGAAAAAAAAGAAACAAAAGGTGAGAAAGAGGGAAGAGAGAGCTCATTTGCACATTGAGAGATTGAGAGAGAGACAGAGAGCCACATGACAAGAGGCAATAACAGTAGCAATCCTTGGTATCATCGCATTTGTGTGCACTCTTCGTCGACTTTGACCAGAGGCAATAACAGAGACCTTCGATAGTCGACTTTGACACTCCCGTGTGCACTCTTTGTCCTTGTCCGACTTTGACCACTCGAATGGGCATAGAGTCCACTTAGATGACTGAATTAGCGACTCTTGAATCAGGACTTAGACAGATTATCCAGAACACAATTTTTGACCACTCCAAGACTTGCTAAGGCCAACGTCTAGCTACCCAGTACTCTAGGTTGAAACCTAGACCTGTAGAGGAGACCAAATAGTTGAGTGTCACCAGAATTTTAACCTAAGAGTCTAGGGGTGACTAATATTACCAACCACTGATCATTTACCCTTGGTAGAGATCTAATTTGACTGCCTAGCCTGACCACCTATCAAAATCCACAAGGGACCCAAAATCAACTGTTAGGAGTAATCATGATTTGTGTGAAAGAGCTACAACAATATGAAATTGATTGGATGTGATTGACTCCATCAAAGATCGCACCCTACATCATAAACACTTAAGCGCATGCAAAAATTGGAAAGCCTGATTTCGCATAGTTTACATCGAGTCGCACTATGATGGGACCTAAAATGGGCCGGCACTAGCTATAGCACTAGCCGAACTTCTGAAATGCACAAGACAATCCCACGGCCTTGCGGCCAGGAGCGTTTATAGGACACATTGCCCTACCATCATATGTACATTTTGCATTTTTATTGTGTTTGTAGTCCAACCCTTAACCTTCTCAGACTCCTCAGAGGGAGACCCTACACATTTTGGTGTAATTCACCACGTAGAATACCATAGGAGGCACCCCTCGACTGATTGCCGCGGCCCCACTGCTGCGACCCTCCTACACCTTGGGGATTGGCCTCTCGATGTATCGCTAACACATATAACACATATGAAACAGACTCCGCTCTTGGTACCAATATTATATCGTTCGAGTCCTTATTTACTTGTCCCCTTGGACCCACCGTCTAGACCTACAGCTTAGGTGCCTTACTCTCTCCAGCGTGGGTCATTTATAATTCAACCAATTGCTATGTATGTCAGGAATAAATACCATGTGTATGATTCATGCAATGGTGGATGCCTTATTGTGCACAAACAATTATGGTTTGAAATCAGCCTATGTGTCGTGCAAAAACAACCCTTTTAATGAATTTTCGCTAATATGTAATGCTTCGTTGTAGGAACCTAGCACCAAGGCGAACCTCGTGCTGCTAGATCCATTATTCCCAAATAAACCGCATCCTAAATGTTATGCATAAAGAGAAAAATTAGAGTTTGTATTATTTCAGCACTTAAACTATTGTATAACATCATCCTCCCCCTCACCGTTTAAATTTTGCTACGTTGCATAGGTATAGGGGTTCTTTTATGTCATTTTTTGTATGTAAAAGCAATAAATATGCATGTTAACACAAAGAAAAAGGGCCAAATTGAGGCTTAACCTCATGCTTCAGCCATGTCATACATTCACATACATAGATCACATTTTTCCTTTTTTTTCGAACGCAAGAAACCCATTTTTTTTCATTTTTCTCTATTTTTCCTATTTATTTTTAATAGAAAAAAGATAATTTCTGGTTTTTTTCTAATGATTGATCTTTGGAACTAAAACTCAATATTTTTTCTTATTTTACACCATGTCCACTCATTTCCCCTACTCAAAATCAAAGAAACTATCAATTTTCATCAAAATTTATGTTTTTTCGGGTTTTGAAAATTTATAATTGCTGTAAATCAATACAGGTTCTACATAACAGTGATTGCAGCCCTCAAACATAATGCAAGGAACATTCAAATAAAATTCTTTTATAAAATAGACCATGAACGATAAAAAACAAGCAATATTCTTTTATAAAATAGAGCATATTGCCTTTTTATGTGTTTCGGGTTTTTTGAATGTTTAATTGGGACTGTGTATCGACCAACCAGCCATGAATTTCAGCATAGATCTTCATCCTTTAGCCTCCTCAGCCTCTTGAAACAATCCAATGCCTCCCGAACAAGCATCCATATCCCCATTCTCTTCTTGATTCTTGCCACATGAAGTACCTCTATGCAGGAGAGAGAAAGACTGAAATTGCATCTCCACATCCGGGTAGCCATTCCACGCGCGGAGACAAGCAATGAGGAGCGAAGATAGGATGCACCTCAGGCATGAGATCAGATGGGGGGGTTTGATTGCAGGCCCCATAGCCCCCTCTCCACAAATCGTGGGATGATGGCGCCTTCTTTCTCCTCATGCCCAAAAAAAAAAGACACCCCCCCCATCAAATTCTTTTTTTTTTGTTGGACTCCAAGGGGAGTCTCCCAAAAGGCATACCCTTTGGGCCCCCTAAATCCTATTTACACTTGGCCTTTGGGCCTTGGCCTTCCAGGCACTCTCGTTTCCTTGTTCGGTGTCCGATTCATGATCTGGAAATTTATGCTTGACCGTCTCGAAGTCCCCCATTGCCAGGCATCACCCAGAGTCTCATTTGACATGCCAAAAAATTATGAAAATTCACCAACTGTTGTCTTAAAAGCACTTTTGGGCATTGCCGCTTAGAATCGTACTGATTGCAACTGCCGCCTTCGACGAAGTTTATTTTTTCCCTGAAATTCAAAATTTTTGGCTATTTTAAGCACTTCTCGGCATAAAAAATCATCTGTCATTGCTGACCATGCGATAGGGTGACTCAGCCCGTTGAATCCCACGAACAGATCTGCACATAAACACAACCACAAAGAGCATCACGCGGATACAAAATAGATATACAACAAAACAGAGCACAACTCTCACCCTACCCCCTACAAAACCAAGGCATGCAATCCACGAGGAGTAGGCCTAGCATAATCTAACAGAAAGCCAAATGCTAGTCACTAACCAACTGCTCCAACACAGCCAAGCTAAAAAGAACTATCAAAGAGGTCATCCTAAGTGGTGGTTTAAACTACCTACCTAACTAAGGACAACTCAACTAGGAGCTCCTACTAGGCGAGGACTCCTATAGCCTGATCAAGAAATAGTTTCTTTTAGCACATTGCACTTTTAGCCTCTTATTTTCCATACTTGGACGTGTAAAAAGGAGGGAGCTGAGCATAGTGATCCAAGGAGAATAAGGCATCGGCCTCAGGTCCTGTCTTGGTACCCAAGAACCTACCAAGCCCTTGCAAGGCAACACTGAATCCTTTTCTAATGCTCACTTTTATTTTCGCTCCAATCTTCTTGTATTCTTTGTTTTTCAGCTAGATGCCACCCCTAGGAAGGTAAGGCATTGGCCCCGAGTCTTGTTTCGTCCCTAGGAACCTACCAGGCCTTCGCAAGGTGATAAACAATGGCTCAAGGATTTTTCTTTCTTTCCTTTTCTATATTTTATAGGGGTTAGAACCCCTTTTTACACACCTCCGTATTTTCATATATTGTCTTTCAGATATTTAGGGTTTTGCCTCTTTCCATCATTATTTTAGTAGGCTTCTCTAACTACCTCACGACTAACAGGAATTCCTAGAATGGCCGCCTTAGCAGGTCAACAAAATAGGGTCACTAGAAATGCCTTCTAAAATAGGTCTTTCAATGCCTGACAATGCCTTTGCAGGAGGCAATGACTACTTAGACCTCCTCCAGACATATAGAGCCTAAACCTGGGACTTCATGCCTCGAGTGCTGGTCCCTAACAAACAAAAGAAACCCTTACACGCACATATATCATTAATAGCTTAAGGGAAAAGACTCGGAAAGGGGACAAAACCACCTGGAATGGCTACAAGAAGCTCCTTTGTAGCAAAGGCTCCCTCCAGCAAGTTCGTCAACCTATATGATGCAATCACTACAACAAAAAACCATTAACTGTACCTGCACCAAACAAACATGGGGCCCTCTTGGCCTAAAGAAATAGCACATTTCATTGCAAACTAGTTGGCCCTCTTGGCCTAAAGAAATCAAACATGACATGACAAAACTAACTGGCCCTCTTGGCCTAAGGAAATAGATCATTAAAACCTTAAAAAAATTGGCCCTCTTGGCCTAAAGAAATCAAGAAAACTAGCTCATATAGATCCCTCCTTGGAAGAAGGCAGATATATGAAACTACGCTCCATTCCCTCAAGGAGATCACTCATGAATATATGTATATATAACGTGAGTTCAAAATAAGGGGTTTTTAAAATAACATTTTTATACATTTTTTACATATAGAAGGGTGTCATATAAAGGGGCTACTTACAGATTGAATAGGGTTTTGTTTTATTCAATAAAAATTCATAGATTAGGATATTTATAAATAGGCCATGAATGCACATTATATAGAGAATATACATATAGTGAACCCCCCTAGTCCATTCCAAGGGGAAAAATAGGGCTCTCAACCCTAAACTAAATGCATCAAGTTGTGACCCATACCTCGTGCATATATAGCAAGAGGCGTACGCATAACATGTCATCTGATCAACCTATGGGTCTAGGATAATAGTGGTAGATGGGTTTCAACCACTCTTCACATTACCCATATCAACTATCACCTGCCATATAATGTGTGGTCTAATAACATTCCCCACAACCGACCAGGTCTTGTCTCGTTATCCAGAGCCACATTCGGACTAGAACCATAGTTGAAGAAGAGGTCCTCTTCATAAGCAAAATTAGCTAAGGAATCTGCAAACTTATTCCAATAACATGGAATAAGCTGAAGAGATATGCTCTCAAATTCATCAAGTAGGGTTATAGCTGTTCGATGATACATACGAAGGATGGGATTCTAGACTGTATATGTCCCATTGACTTGATTTAAGATCAGTTGGGAACCCCCTTTTACTAACAATCGCCGAATACCACCTTTCTTAGCAATATTCAGTCCCATAATCAAGGCTTTATACTCTGCCATGTTGTTAGTGAATCCTACCCCGAGATAAACCGCTAATTTCATTACAACTCTACGTCTAGAATCTCAGATAACTACTCCAACACTCCCTTTTTTATTAGGCCCCAGGGATGTCCATCAAAGTATAACATGTATGTCCACAATGGGTTTACATAGCCAGCCATCAAGAACTTCCCTATTCGTAATTTTGATAGTCAAAATTCAACATATTGAGAGGATGAACTGACGGCTCCATCCCACCTTCTTTATTAAACTCAACAAGGATGCTTGTCAAAATTTGTAAACAGTGATGGCAGAAAACTTTGATCTCCCACACAAAGGCACAGTCTTCTTGCTCAATCACATTGCATCCTTTGCTCCACCATATAAGCTTCCCCTGGTAATATCTTTGCTCGAGATATGGGTGCTCCAAATAAGGGAATAACCGCCCCATCAACTAGTTTAAGCTGTCATGCAGGTCTCAAATCAACCCCAGCATAGACTTGCAATGCATTTAGTGCGTTAGCATATTTAGAAATAATAAGGTTTAATCTTATTAAGATTAACCTTATTCTTAAATTCCACTCCCTGTAGATCAGCTAATAAAGCCATGGACTTATTTTTACCTAGCCGAACTATTTTGTAAGGGCCATCCCATCTAGGTTTCAGCTTTCCTGGAAATAACTCCCTATGCACATTGTAGTATAAACTAACTGCCCTTTTGTAAATGTATATTTCTTTGTTTTTAGATCATGCAACTACTTTATCCGATGTTTAGCCACCTCCTAGTGCAATAGACTTTGCAATTTAAGTTCATCCAAGTGGGCTATAGTCGTAAAACACTTGAATAAGGCATCTTCATCACCCAAAGAATGATTGATTGCGAATCTTATGGTTGTTGACAACTTGATTTCTAAGGGCAAGACACACTCCTCCCCATAAAATAATTTAAATGGGGTGTGGCCAATAGCTTGTTTAAATGTCATGTTATACACCCATATTGCCATATATAATTTTGTATCCTAATCCCGCTTCTTTTCGGAGACTATCTTGGATAGGATAACCACGAGCTTCTTATTGGTACTTTCAACTTGTCCATTGGCTTGCAGATTATAGGGGGTCGTATTATTATGCTTAATTTTTCATGCTTCAGTCAGGATTTTAATTACCTTGTTCAAACAATGGGTTCCACGGTCCGATACTATTTCCTTTGGTGGACCAAAACGGCATATGATCTGCTCAAGTAAGAAACTGGCAGTCTCTTTTGCATTGTCCTACCTCATTGCATGTGCTTCTGACCACTTTGTAAAGTAATCAGTTGCTACTATAATGTATCTTTTCTGAGTAGTAAACAATGGGGTAATAGGTCCCACAAAATCGATGCTCCACTTCTCAAATGGAAGGGTAGCCATAATCGGCGTAAGTGGACGCTTCCTATTCTCTCTTTTGTCATGTCTTTGACATGTATCATATGTCTTGACATAGTCAAATGAATCCTGGAAGATGGATGGCCATCAATATTCAGATCTTAAAGGCTTCTGTGCCATTAACCACCCAGCAAAGTGCCCTCCACAAGTGGAGTCATGGCGCTTTTCCAGTATCAATGAAACCTCGTCAGGTATCACACATTGGCGATAGATATCATCAACACCCTGCCAATATAGTGTTCCTGCGATCAAGGAAAATTTCAATGCCTGTTGTTTAATTTTTCTCTTCTTCGATTTTGATAAAGTAGCTCCAGTTTCTCCGGTAGAAAGATAGTGCGTTATAACAGCATGCTAAGAGGGAATAGACGCCATATCAATCTTGAACAAAGTTTCCATATCACTTCCTTCAGTCGAGACCTCTTCTGGCTCTCCGAAATCCACAAGACACTTTACAATGCCCTAAAGCTTCGACGGCTTGCTCTTAATCTCGTAATCAAATTCGTGCAAAGTGATTAACCACTTTGCTAAACGATCAAGCGGCTTGCTATAACTTATTCAACAACAATCAAAGCCCTTCCGCCTTCGTATAAAAAACCACCTTCTCATAAAGAATGTAGTGCCTGGATTTTTGGTCTCAAATACCATCGTAAGGCACAACTTCTCCATATAGATGTAGTTAATTTCCAATATGCCCAACTTTTGACTAGCAAAAGCTATCAGATGGTACCACTTCTCCTCCCAAATTTGGGATAAGCAGTAGGCTGATACTATACATGGTTGCTGCTGAAAATATATAGAACATTTTCCCCCTTTTAGCTTCTTTTAAAGTAGGTGCTTTGGCAAGCTCCTGCTTCACATCATCAAAAGATACTTTACAAGCATCATTCCATGAAAACTAACAGTTAAAGGACAATAGATTTGTTAGTGGCAATGTTCTTTCTGCCAAGGCATTGATAAACCTTTGATAATACCCTACCGATGACAGAAAGCTATGCACTTTCTTTGGAGTAAGTGGCGGGCTCATGGCAACTATGACCTTGATTTTCTTAGGATCAGGTGCAACCCCTACCAAATTGACCACATGGCCTAACAATAGTCCATAAGGCACTCCAAAGATGCACTTCCATGGGTTGAGAGCTATGCAAAATTGTCTGCAACACTCCAAACACTTCTGCAAAATAATCAAGTGCCTTTCTCTTACGGTGGCTGCCCCCAGGTCATCAATGAATACTTTCAACTCCTCTGGGGAGATGTCACCAAAGGTCTTGTCAGCTATTCTTTGCCACGAACTAGGTGCATTACATAAACCAAATGCCATCGCATTGTACAAAAAGGTACCGAAGATAGTGATAAATGTCGTTTTCATCTTGTCTTGCTCAGCAATCGCCATTTGGTTATGCCTTGCAAAGCAACCTATGAACGAATATATTTCCCTATACCAATTGATCCAAAATTTGGTCAATAAACAACAATGGGCAGTAATCTTTAACAATATGTTTATTTAGCTCTCTAAATTCTACACAAAGATGGATTTGATTATTCTTCTTCTTTCTAATCACAATTGGTGAACACCATTCAGTATGATGAACAAGGAAGATCAAACCTGCCTTTCGCAAATTTTGAAGCTCTTCAAACAGCCTGACCTTTAGTTCAAAAGGCATACACCTTACTTTTTGATGTACAAGGTGGGTACCTTCCTTTACAAGAATGGTACGCATAGCCAGATTGGGAGGAATACCCCTAAGTTTGTCATAGCTCCAAGCAAAGATGTCGCGGAACTCCTGAATCAAGGACACATAGTCCTCTCTCTCTTTCAAACTGAGCATGAAACCTAATTTGATTGGTCGCAAATCATTAGGCGTGCCAAGGTCCAACTCAATAATGTCCACATCTCTTATTTGATCTTGAGGCTCTATCGGCTCATTCAAGGTTTTTTGATAAATATCCTCTATAGTGGACCCTTCTTTAGATCCGTCGCTTGATGACCTCTCACTACCAAATGGATCATCTACTATTTCTAGTTAAGTGGAGGATAATGGAGCTCTCTCTCTCTGAGGAGACTTAGGGTAAGCATCCACTATTACACAATGGGCACCTCAACCTAGAATCACTCAACCAGCGGGTATATCAAGTTGACAGTCTGTCCGTAGAATCCATGGCCTGCCTAGTAAAACTTCATAGCTAGGACGTCCTGCAAACCTTATCACCCTAAAGTCCAGATAGCATTTCATGCTCGCAATTGTAACGTGGACTTTAGTGATGCAATCTTTCGGTTGTCTCCTCATAATCAATACCATGAGTTTGCACATACCCTTTGGCAACTAGTCATGCCTTATAGCACTGAATAGATCCATCTTGACCTTGTGAATCCATTTTCAAACGATAGCTTTCTTTCATTTAGGTAAAGGAAACAACTCCCATGTTGTTGAAAGATAAGCATAAGAACTCTCTCTACATTAGAGAGGATAAGGGTATCTAGGTGTAAAAGGGCTAGAGGACAAGGGAAACCCTAACCCTAACTCCTCCAGTGGCTATATAAACAGCCTAAAGTACATACTCAACTAGAGGAGAGTGTACTAGTTGTACTTTGAGCAACTAACTAAATAAGATCTTGTCTTGTACTTGAGCTCTCTCTCTCCCTCTTGTGCACACTCTCTGAATCCTCTAACTCTAATTTGCAACATGGTATCAGATCCTTCTCTGATCCCTTCAGTTTCCTATACCCTTAGCTTCACTAAGTGCACATGATTGTTCCATCATCTTCATCTTTTACCTCTTGCCTCCATAGCCAACTAGACCCACCTCTGATGGACGACTTGGGGAGAACAAATGAGGAGGTTTTAGCTCAAGGCCCCTTCTAAGGAACTCTTCCCTAGCTCAGGGCATAGTAGCCCAACACCATAAACCTCCATGCAGAAGGATGACATTGCATCAAACTCAGAATCGACGCAGTTTTGGGCAGCGTGATGCTTCCAAGCATGGCGTGGGCAGCAGGCGATGCAATCTCCTTTGCCAACATAGGGATTTCATAGCCTCCCTAGTGAGCCATCTCCCCCTAAGAGGGATTGGGGAAAGCGCATCTCTGCTGGCTGCTAGATGCCAAACCCTAACTGTCAGTTTCCTTGTAGCCATAGCTAAGAAGCTTCAAGCTTCTTGAACTTTCAAATTTTTCAATGATTGGCCATTAACAGTTATTTTAATCATTGATTCAACTCTTTCTGAGTCAGTTGCTAATTTGGAAACCTTATATTAGAGGTTATAGTACTTGGAAAGTCATCATCAAGCTTATCAAGACTAACATCTACCATCTCTAGCAACATGAACTACAGATGAGTGCTTGTAAGCACTAAGGCACATTACTTAATCATCATTGCCTGCTGGTACTTACACAATTTGAATGTTTTTATCAGGAAATTAAAACAACTAAGTGCTTTACTTCATGTTGTAAGGCTATGTGTACAATTATAAACACATAGACCATCATACATATGCTGACAAAATGATGGAAAGAGGAAATTGGCCCTTCATAAAAGGAACCAAAGTAATTGAACCATCTAATCCCCTTGATGTAGAAGATGATGAACGGCCTCAGGCCATCATCATGTTTCATTTAGATGAATCATTAATTCATCTCTTAACTACAAAAGAAAAATGGGATGAGCTCGAAAGGCTCTACAGTGTTGCAGGGAAGAACTCCAAGATATTCCTCAAGATTGAGTTTTTAAGCTTGGAATACAAACATGAAGAAGATCGAAGCAAGTTCATTTCACATGTGAAGGGGCTTATGGCACAGCTTGCCTCCGTTTAGTGCCTCCGTTCGGGCACCTATCCATGATGAAGATGCCATCGCCATCCTGCTAAAGTCTGTGAAGAAGGTTTTTTCAACCCTTGTAACTACCCTAACTAATATCCCAAACCCAACTTTAGCAAGTACCATCTAGTCATGCCTGGATGAAGAGAAGAGAAACCATATTGAAGGGTCCTTAGCATTTACTTCCCATGAGCAAGTGTTAGTTCATACAACTTCTACTAAGTGATCCTTCTGTCACAAAAAGGGGCATATTATGAGCAAGTGCTAGAAGAGATATCGTGACAAAATGAAGTGCAATAAATGCAAAAATACCGGGCATATCACCAATAAGTGTCATGGTGTTCCAAAATTACCTAAGGAATTGGAGGTCAAGTTTACCTCCCAATCCATAGGTGACCGACTTTTTTGAGTCTTGTAACACTCTCTACCTATAACCTTTTCTTGTAGCCTAATTTATAAAGGCATCTCTTTGAGAATTAAGGGATGCATCCTATTATGTTTGTATCCAATTCCACCTGGCATTGGGGGGGGGGGAGGGGAGTTGAAAGGTAAGCATAGGAACTCTCCCTACATTAGAGTACTCAACTAGAGGAGAGTATACTAGTTGTACTTTGAGAAACTAACTAAACAAGATCTTGTCTTGTACTTGAGCTCTCTCTCTCCCTCTTGTGCACACTCTCTCAAGCCTCCAACTCTGATTTGCAGCACATGTATCATTCTCCTTAAGTTAGAAGCAATCTCCAGGCATTAGATCTCTTAGAGCTTCTTTGTAGAACAAAACGTGAATCAAAATTACAACTCCTTCTCTGCTGCTCTCAAAACCCAGATTTGATGGCTCCATTGGCTCTGAAAGGGGGGTAAAACCCTAGGACACTTGATCACGGATCTCTTAGATCACTTCTTCTTCCTCTTTCAGTTCAAACTGCAGTTTTTAGCTTGTTTACAGCGATCGCGATGCACACGATTTCGCCAATCTGTTTTTTTTATGAAAAATCTCCTAACTGACTGAAAAAGCAACTTGCTTGTTGTATGCCATCCTAATCTAGAATCTTTTCTAAATTTTCTGGATTTTTACAATAAATAATATTAAAAATACGCTAAAATTATCCCAAAATCTAGTATTTTTGGATAATCCATGCAACTCACACTAGTACTAATTACTCAAATCACATTGACTCTCTAGATCAATAAAAAAGTCGGATGATGATGCATTCCATACTTTTTCACATTGTATCCACATAGCATCATGACATCCACCCCCTCTGAACCAGCACATCCTTCTGTATGTGCCAAAATCCTAGTTGTCATCGGTTTCTGAGCCCTCCTCATCCTTTGTAACAACCATATCCTTTGCTTCTTCATCTTCCAAATCTTCATGGCTAGCCCGTGTATCATGTCCACTATTTTCTTCCAATTTTGGCAACTCATAGGTTGTAGATTCCCGCCTCTTGAATAATTTTATTCTTTTCCCTGCTACCGAAAGGTTTATGGCTGTCCCATCCTATTCATTTAATGCAAAAGTACCATTATCAAACACCTGTCTTACCACACAGGGTCCAAACCATCTTTTGGAAACTTTACGTATGGCATTATGCTGGTTGTCTAAACTTCTATCACAAACCAATACCCAATCCCCATCTTGTATGGTTCTTGGTCTCAATCTATGCATTTTTTCAAATCATTTCTTATTATGTATCCTTGTTGCCCTTAACTTTGCAATTGCTTCCTCTATGTTTTTTGACTTTCTTTCCAACTATCTAATGCGCAAGGCCAATAACTTCTCTCGATTCAACTCCTCCTCCCAAGGTAGCACACTCCATGTGACTGTCATCTCTTCTTTCAACATTATAGGTTTTTGACCATACATCAATTCTGCAAGCATATATCCTGTAACAGCACTATGAGTTGTTCTATCAGCCCACAAAGCATAAGGGAGCAATCATGGCCACTCTTTTACCTTCTCTCCACATGCTTTTTTCAATGCCTTCATAATAGGTGGATGATATCTTTCACTTTTGCCATTTCCTTCAAGGTTATAGGCTGAAGTTAAAGCAAGCTTTATCCCCAACTGTGCAAAGAAATCATGAGCTTCATCTACATCCAGCTCACCCTATCTGCAATAATTTTTCCCACACAACCATACCGATGAAATATCTCTTCTAAGAGAAAAGTACACATGGCATTTGTTGTCTTAGTACATAGAGCTCTCCCTTCCACTTGATTAGTCAAGTCTTCACAGGCAAGCACGAGATACCTCATTTTCCAAAGACCTGTAGGCATTATGACCAAATCCACCACCCACTTAAAATGAAGAGACAATGGATATGTGGGCTGCAATCCATCCCGATATCTCATAGATGAATACATTTGACATATCATGCATGTTTCAACAAAGTGAGCAGCATCCTTATACATACCGTGCCACCAATAACTTTCTTTGATCTTTGCAAAAGTACCCCAAACACCTCTATGGCCAACCCATAATCTTTCATGAAATTCTTGCATAACATTTACTTGTGAAGCTATGTCACCCAAAACTCACAATGGCATACCCTATTTCTTTTTAGCATGTTTTCATAAGTATCCATCTTTTAAGAAAAACCCATAGGCTTTCCTATTGATCTTCTTAAACTCCTCATCTGACCATTCATCTCTCTTTGTTAATGTACTAAGGTATTGACCAATTCTCAGCCACTCTCTTGCATATTTGTCTTCCAGAAACATTTCTACACAAGATGCAAAACATCTAAAGTGTCTTCTCTTTGTTGTCCAAGCTTCAGTTAATGCTGTAGCAACACCTTACATTGCTAGATTCACTCTTGCAACATCATTTTCAGCCCGCAAGAAAGTCATATTCTTCCTCCTCATCCATCATTCCATCTTCATTCTCATAGCGTGCTCGAGATAACATGTCTGCCCACTGAGTTATCTCTTCCTGAAATATGCTGAAATTCAAGGTTCAAAGATTTTATGTATGAAATTGTAAGAAGCTGAGAATAAGGAATTAGTGTAAATAATATTGATATTATGCCATGTCACACTGACATTGGTATAAAAGGAGAGGATATGTAATTTTACACATCTTTTTGACACATTAATACAATTACAGACTTTCTGTCCCTTCTTGCTCACAGCTTCTATGGCTTCCCCTTCTTTCTTGTCTTTCTCTCTCTAAATCTAGTATTTCTCTCTCCTCGTCACTCTTCTTCTCTCTCTTCCTGCAGTCTTTCTCTCTCTTCTGCAGTCTTCTCTCTCCTCTTTCTCTCTCCCTGGTTCTCTCTCTGACAGAAATCCACCGAAGCATGGCAATGTCCAGAGTAGCACAACTAGTAATCATACCCAATACTGGCAAACAATCGGTCTCAATAACTACATGAGCACCCATAAAATACTCCTTATCACATTTAAGGGATGTCACAATTCCCCATAATTCTCTTTTTACCTATGGATATCTTCTATGTCATTCAGTCAATACTTTAGCACCAAAGCATCTTACATATCATTAGGGGAGTTTTGAGGTCTCGAAAATGCCTTTTAGGATGTGGAGAGAGAGTGCTCTAGACCAATAAGAGCAAAGCCTCCGTAACGGAACTTCTATTTAAAAAAAATTAAAAAATCATTTCTATTTTAAAAAATTAAAAAATAATTTTACAAAAATATATATATATAATAATATTACGAATTTGTATTTTTTTAATGTATTTTTAGTCTCTTATATTCGTGATTATGACATCTTTTGCATTAATGGCATAGAGTCTCGGGTACTTTTATTTAATGATGTTTCTAGATTAATGATAATGACTAATGTAATCGAAATTCAAATTGGTGAAAAGCATGGGCACTCAGTTTTTTCTCTCCTTTCTTTTATTCCTCTATTGTTTTTCCCTCCGTTATGGTATCCGAGTCCTCTCTCTCTCTCTCTCTCTCTCTCTCTCTCTCTCTCTCTCTCTCTCTCTCTCTCTCTCTCTCTCTCTCTCTCTCTCTCTCTCTCTCTCTCTCTCTCTCTCTCTCTATACATGTCTCTCTCTCTTCTACCATGGATACAGAAATTCAACCTTCAACAAGGCGTCCAAGCTCCCAAATCACATCCATATCAGTGTTTAACTCATTCCAAACTGATGGAAGATAGATTCCTACTATCATTAGCAAAGGTAGTTGGATCACCATGCAACAAGCAAAACGTGGAAAAAGGCAAAGACATGAGAGCTCGTTTATCTCTGCTTGGAAGGGTAGAATCCGAGATTTTAAGCTTGGAGCAATAAGAATAGCATCAAAGAGGTACTAGTGCAACATGTGTTCATGCATAGAGAGCTGTGTTTGAAACCTGGATCTTCAAAGCTTCCAATGCATAGACCAAATTGTAAGAATTTGATTCTTAAAGTTTTTCCTTTCTTAAACATGGTTTAGGTTTTTCCATTATAATATTTGTTTGTCTTGTAGATGTCTATCCCTCTAATCTTGAGGAATGGCAACCAGTGGAATCTATTATTGATGTTATTGATGTTATACATGGTTCAATTGGAGAAGAAATGTATAGAGGCAGAAAGAAGACAGAGCTTGCAGAGAATGGAATATTCTTTTATGACCATTCTTATGTTATTACTATGCGGCGTTGCCAATGGGGATCAATAAAACTCCTTCCTTTGCCAGATTTTTCAAGCTTTGAGTGGCCTTTGCCAAGTCCAGCTACTAGTGAGGGCTATAGATGTAAGATTTTTTGTGAGATCCATAAAGCACTAAAATCTAATATCTCAAGTAGGCTAAGCAAAGTTACTTTATTTATGCCTATTAATATATTTATTGATTTCTTCTCTAATATGGAGATAAGAATAACAAAAACCGTGCTTTCAGTGAAGAGACTAACATATGATCATATCATACAATTTGTTGATGAAGGATGGGATACAAGGACAGAAGGAAAAATTATATGTAAGATAGATCAAGACTCTATAGCTTGTAAATATATGATTGCTATCAAAATTTTATCCTTAGCTTTTACTATAGTCGATGGCATTTTGTTAGTAGTAGTCTAGTTGCTTTACACCAGAATCTTAATGATTTCAGCAAAGATCCTATAGTGGATCTTGATATTTGGTTCAACGAGGATATTATTGCAATCTTAAAGATCAGAAAATCATGTACACTACATCAAGTGAGGATGGATTTACAAAATGAAGACATTGAACTACCATGCTCCTTTGTATTCCAACTTGACAAGAAACGAATAAGTTTTCACATCATATTATATCTACTTGGATGTATATCAAGATCTCACTTTCTAACTAACAAACATTTGTAATTTATTTTTTGCAGATATCGAAAAGGAGAGAAAATAATATACACTGCAAGGACATTCAAGAAAAGATATATTTACTATCAATATAAAATATATGTACAAATTTTGTAGCAGATTGTCTATCTGCCATCTCTATGAGATATACAAGGGCTGAAGGGCAAATTTCTATATATGAAGGCTTACAAGGCGATATGGCAAAGCTATTTCTTTGTTGGAGAACTATCCTTTCTAGGAGTCCTTTTTCCTTTCTTTGATGTCTTGCTTATCCAAAGGTCTATTGCAAACAAGCTCCAATGAGAACTAAAAGCAATCATATCTCAACAAATTAGTAGGATAAAATCTCAAAAACTCTAATAGAATATTGAATCACTTACTTTTCATTATATGGAATTATAAGGAGCTCCAAAGTATCAAAGTCAATCAGATTGAACCAGTGCTCAATAAAACTTGTATCAAGCTCGTTCCTCATAAAGAATGAGATAGATGGATCAAGAACCTCAATTTTTTATTGTATATCCAAAGGAAACTCATGCATTATACACCTAGAAAAGGCATAGAAATAGTGAATATAAACAAGAAAAATCTTATTGTTAAAAAAATATCAAAAAGTATAAGTAATTATGGATGGATATACCTTAGGCCAACAAGAATAATAATGTCATTTACTTCTCTTCTTTTATCCTTAAGAATCTAAACACATACAGCATCAAAGGAGATAACCTCAGTTCTTTTGCCTAAGTCACTAGGTAAGAAACAAAACACATTGAATCCTTTTGGATTAGCTGCTTCAAGAAGGGTGGCTAGCTCATTTTCAAAGGACTCTAGTTGCTCTGTTTCCCTTTCTTCAACCCTTTGCCTCCTATACTCTCTCCATTTATCTGCATGTTCCTCTTTAGCTTTCTCCTCTTTTTCATGTTGCCTTGTATCCTTCTCATGGGTGACATCCTCAACCCTGAGACTAGAATCATCTTTCTTTCTCCTAGCTGGGGGCACATTAAGGATATTAAATGTCTTCACATCAGTGAGGGGAATTGGCTCAAGGACCTTTGAAAATCTATATCTTAGCCTCCTAAGAATTACCATGTCCTTGTCCATGAGTATGAGCCTATGAGCATGAGCAGCACAAATATAGGCATCTTGAAAAAACTCAACTAAAAAATCCTCTGTGGCTTCTTGTATACAATTAAGAGCTGTTCTTGTCCATCTGAAACTATCCAAACTATATTTGTCACAAATTTCCCTGACAAGCCTTTGAAAAGACAACTTTGGAATTGCATTGTCAAGAGCCTTTACTGCCTTCCTAATCTCCCTTAGGCACCTGACATTTTGAGAAAACTTTCTCTTTGGCTTTGACTTTCTAGAGAGCTTCTGAGGCTTTGAAGACTGATGAATCTTTGATGTTAAATCCCTAGGATCAATCTTCTCCTTTCTTGCTATTGCCTTAGTCCTAGCCATCTGCCAAAAAAAGACATGTTACTTCTTCTCCAACATGTCCAGTAAAACGCGAGTCTCAGACAAGAGGTATCCATGCTGCATGTCATTTTCATGCTTCAGTTGAATTTTTCTCAAACATGCCCAGTGAAACGCGAGTGTCAAGCAAGGCTCCTCCTTGCAGCTGCTTCTTTTCGCGTTTCACCGGACTTGTTGTCCATTGTGTCCAATGAAATGCGAATTTAAGACAGGAGGCATCCTTGAAGCACGTTCTTTTCGCGTTTCACCGGACAACTCGTGAATAGCAAAGAAATCGACAAAACCAAGAAAAAAGAGCTTTGATCTAATGAAAGCTTTTAAATTTACATAAAATATCCACAAATTTAGGGAAGAAGTTTGAAGATTTCCTTAAATCTCCACAACATTAAGGAATGCTCCCACTATGGAAAAAATTCTTTTATAGTGCTGATAAGCTCATAATAGCATAAAGGATTAAGGAAAAGTATCAAAAGAATGCATTGAATGGAGCCTGTTATTGAAAAGCAAGATGCAGAAAACCATACCTTCTTTTTAGCTTATTCTTCACAATCTCAGCCTAATGACAAGAATATGCTCGAAGGTTTCCTTTATTGGGGAAGCAGTGAAATGCTTGGAGATTGGAAGGAACACCAAAGGTAAAGGCAGAGCAGCAATATTTTCTGCTTGCTGGAAATGCGGTGAAAGGCGAAGGCGGTGAATTTGCATGGACTCAAAGTTCTTGGCAAAGTGTTAAGTAACACACGTGTGATGTATTCTCGCTTATCGGAATTTTTTTATCTATGGTACAAGCATTACTTGGAAAAGTGTTATGTAACACACGTGTGACGTATTTTCGAAAAAAGGGAGTGTGCACATCTTCTGAGGAGTTTGATACGGTGTGTTAAGTGAGACATGTGTGCATGTATTCTAAGGCATTTTGTGCATGTAAAAGTATTAAAAATTTCATCCAAATTTGCGGTCCCGTTTATTTTTCCATCATTACACGAACTTTTTCGTTGGAACTATCACCACATGCTTAACGGTCAATATAAAAGCATTTCGAAGCCATTTCTCCGACATTGTCTTCTTTTCTGTCGAAATTTCGTCTCGACTTCCCTTCAAGATCCTTACTTCGTGTGTGAAGAGCAGTTAAACAATCTTTGATAGGTAACAAAAATTTTTTATTACAAGTATTTTAACAAAATAAATTTGATTAATATAGAAAGAATTTTTAATAACGCTTGAATAATTACAGATGTTATGTGCTTTGTATCTATTAAAAGCAGCATAGCTTTTCCAGAAAGGATTGTATCATAAATTTTTATGTTTCCATATAATTAATTTATAGTTCATGTTTCTCTTCTTGATTTGCATCTTTTGACCAGTGAAACACGAAATAATGTCCCTGTTAGTGATATTTTGCTAAGTATCACGTTTCACCGGTGAGATATTGAAATAATTTTCGTCTTCAAGGTAGTGTCCAGTGAAACGCAATTTCTTCACAGGCATTTGCCTTGGACACTTTAATTTTCGTGTTTCACCGGTCAACTAAAAAAATTTCTCCTTTTTTTATTTTTTTGTCTTGAAAAATGCAATTTTGGGGCCTCTTTCCATGGTTCCATCTTGTTTTATTGGATATTGTTGTTATTCTGCTTTGTTTTTAGGGATAAATCTTTTGCTGGTCAAGATGACAAAGAGGAAGCTATCTCTGGAAGGAATGGATGAGGAGGAGCTAATAGAGACATATGATGATAGGCTCTTTGATTTCTTACACACCACTGGAAATTCTTCCAAGTTTGGCTATATCGGGGAAATTTTCAATGTTCCTTTTGATTTGAAGGAGTTATTGGAGGATCTTGAAGATAAACTTAAGGAGTACAGATGTTTTTATGATAAACATGTGCAAGGTTTGGAAGTCAATGGATTTGTTCATTATAGTGATGTCATGGGAGCCACCAATACATCTAGGTCAACTTTGCTAGGCAGGTTCAACCTCATTGATGAGGAATTCAGAAAGAAAGAAACATGTTTCCCTTTCCACAGGTATCAACACCAATGCCTTCTAATCCACAAGGACGTTGGATTTATTGTGTATCTTCAGTACATGAAAATTTCTTCTCCAAATATAGACCAACAGGGAAAGCTAGAGGATATTGCAAGTATGGATAAGGAGGTTGAAGATAAGGAGGAGATGTTCCAAGAAGATGTTGAGAATCAACTTGTCCAAGGTTTTGATGTAGGTTTGTTCAAGAGTGACAATATCACAATGGTGGAAGAAAAGGAGATCGAGCCAAGTGCATAGGTTGATGAAGAAGGTCCTCTTGCATGTGTTCCAACATTTTCCACTTATCTTATCAACAAGAAGAGATATGTGTTGCTAAATGATATTCAACATCTTTTTGATCTTAGAGAAGATTATTGCTTAGCAATCCTTGCAAGTCAGGGCAAAAATGACATGAATTTTATAGGTTATGAACAAGAACAACTAGCAAGTCTTGATGTTGAGGGAGAGAATTTCCAAGATAGCTCTATAGCCTTACATACATGTATTAATCAGATCATAGAATACGAAAAGGGGGGGCTACCTACACAAGAAGAGTTCTTGCAGGTCCAGAAGAAACTTCATATTGATGATGTAGGGTATGAAGAGAGATTGAAGTCTCCATCAGATGAGAAGCCCAAGAGTTCAATAAATCTTTATGATGATAGTCTTCTTGAAGAAGACAAACACCCTAAGGTATGAAATATAATTCGAAGTTATCTATTGAGTTTATGTTAGACTTTATTATGCATTATAGATAAATATCTTATATCTTGTACTGTTGTGGTTTGTTCTGTAGATTGAGATTGAAGATCTGGACAACTTTCTTGGAAGGGCCAAGGGCTTTAGGCCAATGAAGCTTGGAAAAAATCAAAGCCTTGGCCATTATATTGGAAACTTAAACAATCAAACAATTGTAATATATCATAGTAGATTGTCAAGCTCTCCAAGTCTACCAATGATGGCTTTGAGAGCTATCTCAAAGGTAATTGGATCTCAAGTTTTCAGCGGAGGTTTGGACAAGATCATTTTAGTGGAGAAGGAAGAAGCCATAAGAGTTTTTGGCTTCATGCGTGGATACAGTGGATCTAGAGCTAGATATTTCGGAGTTCTTGGCTCCTATTTTCTCTCTTATGTAGGAGATAGTAAGAATTTGAAGCTTCTTCCAGGCTATCGGAAACAAGAGTTTTTGAAATACAGAGGTCTTATTGAGTGGGATGAAACAAAAGATTCCTCTAGAGGCCCTGTCGAGCTACCTGAAACCAAGGACTCCTCTGAAGGCCTTGTTGAGGTGCCTGAAACTAAGGACTCTTCTGCAACACAATTAGACTAGAAGATGCCAAAGATTAAGGGTTTCTTGAAACCCATCTTTTCCCAACTCTTTGTTTGGTTTGTAACCATTCTATAAATCTTTGCTTTGCACAAGAATTTAAAGATCTATCTTTTCTTCTTTGGGTAATAATTTGTATAGTCCTTGCTAAAGATGATGTATTGCTTGATGTGATTGTATATCTAAGCTTGAATTTATGCCAAATTTGTCGATAGAACCATTGAAAGACCTCTAATAAACTGTTGGCTTTGTGTCTTCTACCTCCATCTCTTGTGTGTCTGAAATATTTTGTTCTTGCTTGATAATGTGATTTTTCCATACCTTGGGTTGACCAGATAGATAGAGATCCATATTGTTTAATAAATTATGGAGCATGGTTGTATAGAATATGTTGCATAGTCAACAAATAAAGAAAGTTATTAAAAAACATTATATGAGTTCGACAATGAAGAAACAAACATATACAAACTTCTTACCATATAGTGAGTAAAGTGTTGATCACCCCAAGCTTCTGTCATCACCTTTTTGAAAAGGTTCAATTGGTTTTTAAAGTCTTTGAGATCATCATCATTCCATTCAGTGTTATCACAATTAAAAAACACTTTGTCTAGTGTTTCCCAAACTTTAGCTTTTCTATTTCGAGCTTGTCCATTATCAGTGTGATCCTTAATTGCATTATGTAGGGATTTCCACTGATTAAATTTAATAGTTGAGCCACCATTTCTCTAGTTTATCTTGCCAAGTCTCCCATGAAAGCCTAGAAACCTTCTAGCCTTCACTCCACCAATAGATGGTTTTTTTGGGACACAATTACCATCCTTAGACTTTTGAAGATCTGGTTCAATAACAACATTGCCACCATGCAAACCAATTGTAGAGAGAACTTTTTCAACCTTTGTTATAGCATCTGTTCTAGTTGATAATGGCTTCAGCTTCCATGCAAATCCTATATAGAGATGAACAAGCTTTTCAATTATCCTGCAAAGTACATGAAGTGTACAAATATGGGCATTCGCTAAAGGAATGTCCAAGTCTGGTTTAAACTGTGGATCCTTATTGTACCTAGAGGGAGCTCTATTCCAATTGCTTGAGTTTAACTCTGCAGCTGGTGACATGCAGTATAAGCAAGGAGATCTTGAGTTAGCTCCCTTTGATACATTATACATACATTTGAGTGTCTTTAGGTCACCAGCTATGTGCCACTCAATCCTATAGTTCCCAAATCCTTCAACAAATCGCTCTTCTCCTACTTGTTGCCTTTGAATAACATTAGGTATTGATGTTTGATGAAAAACCCAATATAGTATATCAAAATTATCAGTATCTACCTCAAATGCTCCTAGCCACCAGATGTTATATTCAAATTGAACACTAAATGATGTTGAGTGATTCCAATGACCTGACGAAAGTGCTCTATTCATCAAGGTGATAGAGATTCTCTTCAATTTTTTACATTTCAGAATCTCACTTTCATCAAGTTTAATCACAAATCTAGCCACTCCATGTGCCTCTGCTACTAACAAGTCATAAAATTTGATCATTAAGCATTGTAGGGTGGGCAAGTCAAGGATTGTTAAATTCATTGAATGTAACCTCCTTTTTCTTGCCCTTGAAGCTAGCCTTGATATGAAAAGGCTCACCTAGAATCTCCATCACTTTGTTATTAACTCTCTGTCTGATAGTCCTAACCACAAATGGCTTCGGAAGTATGCAATTGTGTACCTGTCCTTGCTTCATATTTGATTGTAAAAGCTGAAAAAGTTGCATATAAGCATCTCGACTGATACCAATACTATCCAGTGTCTTGGTACTAACTCAGAATCCAAAGAATGATCCTTTACAAATGACTCCAAGCATTGTTTCTTTGCTTTTTAAAATTTCTTCTTCTCCAAAATATCCTTTGAAACTACTAAAGGAAGAAGATGATAATAAAACTGAGCTGCTTTTAAAGAATCTCTTTCACTTACATTTGGTTGTCGAAGAGATCTAAGCAAAATTAACATCACAAATCAATGCAAGTAGTTTAAATAAAGCCATATTTAAGATTTTTCAAGTGAAAAAAAATACCTTGCTGCTTGGATTCTTTTATCATAGCCTCCTCCTCCTCATTTGAGATTCTCAATATTTTTAAGAGCTCTTTGTCGATTTCAAAGGCCTAATAAAGTTTGCTTTCGTTGATAAGCTTTGATACGCTTTTCCAATGAATGAATTTTTTGTTGACAATCCTCTAGCTTCTGCAACAACTCTATATTGTGTTTCATCAAAAGATGATTCTCTAGTCCAAGGATATCCTTTTCTGCAATAAGATTAAGTGTATAACCTAAAAATCCATTGTAGCCATCACCAATAAACCTCACAAATGATGAGCTATTATAGAAAGGAGGAGTATTATTTCTGCTAGGATATTTGGGATATAGCTTTCCATCTAACCAAAGATCAATATTCTTCTTTCCTTCAAACCTCAGTATATGTTTCATAGACTTTGTAACTGTGATAGATTTTGTTCTCTTTCTTATTGGTTTATATTCACTGTCCAACTCAATATGAAGATGATAGAGAGGTCTTTTATGAGAGCTACAGAGATCATTAGATGATTGATCCATAGCTGAGTTACAGAGATCATTGGGTGATTGATCAATAGCTAAGGATATGATTAGAAGCAAGAACGAAAACAAAGAAGAGACTACTAAGGAGGAGAAAAAAAGAAGAGAGAAACGATGGACGGAGGCAATCGAGTATCCACCAAAATTCAAATTGAATATTACTTTTCACTTTAATGAGGAGAGGTAAGATCTTCATTATGACAACCTTGCCAACTTTATGGCGACCTAGATTTCTAGGTTCGATGTGACCACAAGAATATCACGACAATGACTTATTAACGAATTTTGATATTTTAACTTACCAAAATATAAATCTTTTAAAAATTCTATAAAATGATTTTATTTCTTAAATTGTTTTCTCTCTCTAGGATCTCTTACAGGGCATTTCCGAGACCTCAAAACTCCCCTAATGCTTTGCCCTTCCTCATCATCTTGCCCAATTGCCCATCCAATCTCGATTGGGCTTGTATCAATAGTAATAATGATAGGCTTTCCATGTGAATAGTCAACCTTTCTCAATGTAGGAGTAGATTTTAAGAGTTGCTTCAATTTCTTCATTGCTTTTTTATGCTTCCTTTCCCAATGAAATCTCTAACCTTTCCTCAGAAGTTGATATGGAGCATTGGCTATATGTGCAAAGTGAGGAATCTATATCAAATAGAACACACATGTACCCAAGAATCTATGCACCTCTGATACATTCGTGCATACATCTTGCATTCTATCAATCCCATCTATTTTTGCTGGTGATGGTCTTCGCCCATAAGGACCACACATATGTCCAACAATCAAAACCTCTTTAACTCCAAAGATAGACTTTTGTCCAAAAAGAATTAAATGCACCTCTTCTAGACACGTCAAAATCCTCTCACAATCCACAATATGGTCTACAACAAACTGTCTACATCCACGAGCATCCATCTCTTCATTCTTTTCATCCACTGCACACCCTTTAATTGGAACATCATCCAAGAAGGGCATTGTCAATTGTGGTATAAAATCCCTGAGTACCCTATTCATAGCATTTGTCATGTATGCTACTAAGTTTGTTGCACCTTGTGGGAGAGTACACATCCATATTAACCCCAAGGGAGTCTTCATGGTTGTGATATCCATGATTTCAATTGCAAGTTGAAATTGATCATACCCGGAGTAAAGATCACCCAAAGAATAGATCGCTCAGCCTGCAAAAGCCTCTGCAAATTCATCAACCACAGGACCTGCACCCATATTTCTTATGGTCACTTTATTGACCGGTTGCATGTCTTGAATAAATCTCAAAGCCCCATTCTTTTTGGGCACAATAAACCAATGATTTGAGTACAGGGTTGAAGAGGGATCCAAGATCTTCATGCGAATATTTTCATTTAGTAACTCCATTAGCTTTGGCAAGTAATCTTTAGGCACTGGAATAGGCTTCAAGTTCCATGGTACATGTGGCACAGTAAATGTGACCATAGGAGAGATAATATTTGGATCCACACAACCTATTTCACTTGGCTGAAATGCAAATGCCTTTCCATGCCTAGCCAACATCTGCATAAAATGGTCTCTCTCAGTAGGCAAAAGAAACCCTTCTGCACCAACTTTATATTCCTGTAATGTTTTAGATGTAAACTGATGACCTATATCTTTAGGATCCTGTAAGCTTGGCTGCCTTTACACTTTTTCGTACAAACCTTCACTCTATGGTGGAAGTGGCAAAGCAATTGGTTTCACCTTTTTGTCAATTGTCTTATACTTTGTCTCCACAAGTGCCCATTGTAATCCTTCTTGCTGATCAAACAATGATATAACATCATACATGTCCAAAGAACATACTAACAACACTCTGTTTTCAGCTTCATTTTTTACATGTATAGTTGGTGAAATTCCAGCCATAGTGTCATTAATATTTAGTCCATAAAAGATGCCTGAAATGCCTTCATTTGCAACTAACAATCCCAATGCTCTCAGTTCCTTAGTAGCTCGTTTCATAGATATGCATTCAGTCTTGCACTTAGCTTCCATAGGCTTAAACCAACATGAACTATTTGCTGTAAACTGAGAATAACCAATAGTAAATACATGATTCATTCCATCAAGAGGTGAGTACATCCTCTGAACAGCTCTACTGTAGCCCCACATTACAGCAGCGCTTAATGAAAATCCAGGTCTTTGAATTCCCTTGCATTTGGAGCCAAAGGAGACTCTCGAAGCATATCCCGATTTCTAGGATGATTAACACAAATAGTAAGAAATTGGGTTGCTTTCCTCCCATCCTTACTTCTGACTCTTGCATAAGCACAACCATCATCAAGCACCTTTGTTTCCATATGTAGTCCTGTAATATAGGGCTGTCCCAAAATCACTACATATGAGGAATTATCTTGCACAAAGAAGTGTTGCTCTTCTTATACATCACTAATTGTCACTTTTACATTAGGACATGTAGCATAAAGCTCTCCCGAAGAATTATTTGCAGCCCTCATATGCCAACCATGATCGGTGTCTACAAGCCATGCACCATTTTCATACAATCCACACTCAATGACATTTATCTCAGACCCATGGTCAAGTAAAGCAACACAAGGAGTTTCACGTTTCCCTATTTTCACTACCGTTTCAGTGGTTGCCCTAGCCCAATGATGTAATGAAGCATTCTACCAAGAAAAGAAATATAACTATAAACTAAAATAGACATAAAATAACAAGAAAAAATATTGCACCAAGACATCTTGCCATGTATTAATGATGAGAGTTCTAACAATACATGACAACCATGGCTGATGCTTCATCTAGCAAGAAGGAAGCTAACATCAAGAAAGTAAACAACAAAACTTAGTGAATGAGCCAAAAGATGTCTTCCCTTAGCCTCTTGCATTATTTATCCTAACTCATCATCTCCAAAGTTAAGGGTACATTTACATAGGCAAGGGCTGAATTTACAAGGGCTGGAAATTACAAGGTATGGAATTAGCGTGATTCCAAAGTACGAAAATATCAAGGTATTTTCTTTCATGACAAACCATCCTATCCTAAGATGGTTTTGTCCTCAAAACCAAGGATAAATGGACCAAATCCAAGACAAGGATGATAGTAATCATGTCCATGTAGCTTTGATATGATAGGAAAGCACTTTCCATATAAGAGAGGCCTTTATGTATACCAAACTGTGAGTAAATTGGTTGTTGTCCAAATAGGGCTGATTTACAAAAATTATCATAACTTTTGATAGAGTGGTCCAAATGACACATATGAAGTATAAAAATGAAGTATACAATCCCTAGTATCACCCCATCACGTCAAAATCAATTTTTGATAAAGTCAAGATAATTTTATGGCCAACAGTAATATCTCACAACAAGCTATCCCTGCACGGTCTGTCATGTATCATCCTGCAATAACCAAGGAAAATCATTCACATAAGTGGATGGTTGCCAAGAAGATTCCTCTATAGGTAGGCTCTTCCACTTAATGAGGTACTCAGTAAGAGTACAATTTCTTAGCACTTTTTCTCTCTTTCCAATAATACTTTCATGTTCATATATGACAAGTCTTGCTTCATCCATTGGTGGCAACTCTTCCAATACCTGCACATCAGGTCCAACATACTTCTTAAGCTATGAAACATGAAGCACATCATGTATTCTAATGGAAGAAGGTAGTTGAAGCTTATAAGAAAGCTCTCCAACTTTGTCCACTACCAAATATGGTCCATAAAATCTGTGAGCAAGCTTATTGTTCCCACCCTTCAATGAAGCATAGTGTGTCTTGGGCACTTTAAGAAACACCCAATCTCCAACTTTGAAGTCCAAATGTCTGCTCTTCTCATTGGCATAGGCTTTCATTACTTCTTGTACTTTCCTTATGCTGTCCTTACATTGTCTCATGAGCATCTCCATCCTTTCCAACTCTTCCTTTGCTTGGGGGTTGATATCTTCATGAAACAAAACTGATGGGATTTGGACTTTGTACCTATAAAGGCTTTCATTACTTCTTGTACTTTCCTTATGCTGTCCTTGCATTGTCTCATGAGCATCTCCATCCTTTCCAACTCTTCCTTTGCTTGGGGGTTGATATCTTCATGAAACAAAACTGATGGGATTTGGACTTTGTACCTATAAAGTGCTTCAAATAGGGACTTACCTATTCTCATGTGATACATGTTGTTATAGAAAAATTCAACAAGGTAGATCCAACAATCCCATATAGCTTTTGTGTCATGACAATAATGCCTAAGGTACACTTCCACCCAGTAATTAACTCTCTCCGTTTGCCCATCGGTTTGGGGGTGATAGGTTGTACTAGGAGTGAGAAAAGTACCCATAGAAGAGAATAGACTTCTCCAAAAGTTGCCCATGAATTTTGTATCTCTATCCGATACTATTCTCATTGCCATACCATACAGCTTGAACACACCTTCCATAAATTGCTCAGCCACTTGCCTTGCTGAATATTTTATTTTGGTTGGAATAATGTGGGCTGATTTAGTCAATCTATCAACAACCCCATAGATACTATTCCATCCATGACTAGTAGTAGGTAATCCCGTTATAAAGTCCATGGAAATGTTGGTCCATTTGCCCGTAGGAATAGGTAAAGGCTGAAGGAGTCCGGCTGGTAAATAAAGTGGAGTCCTTATTTTGTTGGCACTCTAAACACTTGGATACATGCTCCTTGACGTACTTTCATAAACCCTTCCAATAAAAACTTCTATGGACCTTGTCAAAGGTTTTGAAAAGACCCAAATGACCAGTCATTGATGATGAGTACATCTCATGGAGCACTTTTAACTTGAATTAACTATTAGGAACCAAGTACACTTTACCCTTAAACCATAAGAGTCCATTATGCACTTTGAAATTTGGAAATTCTTCATCGTGTCCTTGCTGTAATTTCTGTAAAATCTGGACAGCATGCTCATCATCTTCTTGGATGTTGTTTATACAATCCTTATTAATTGTAGACACTGTAGATAAACTGCATGCCCACATTCTAAATAACACATCAACCACAACGTTATCCTTTCCAGCCATGTATGCTATTTCAAAATCATATGGCTACAAGGTAGCCAACCATCTCTTTTGCTTGGGAGAAAGGTTAGTCTGTGAGAGAAAATACATCAACACCCTATGATCGCTTTTGACTTTAAAATGTGTTCCATAGAGATAATGATGCCATTTTTTGATCGCATGTAGAATAGCAAGCATCTTGCTCATACACATGCATCTCCCTCTCTTTATCATCAAATATTCTGCTCTCAAATGCAATGACACCATGCTTCTGAACCAAGATAACCCCTAAACCTCTACCACTAGCATCCGCGTGGATGGTAAAAGTCATGGAAAAATCAGGGCAAACTAGTATCGATGCTGAAACAAGCAATTGCTTCAGCTCATTAAAGCTCAATGATTTGTCTCAAAAGAAGGCCTCTTTTTTCAGTTAATCGGTAAGAGGAGCTGCAATATGAGCATAATTCTTCATAAACCTATGGTAAAAAGATGATAACCCAAGAAAACCTCTTAAAGAAGTGGGATTAGTTGGAGTAGCCCATTCTTTGATGCATTGCACCTTTTTAGGATCCACTTTGATTCCATCTTCTCCCACTATATGACCCAAGTATTCAACTTCCTTTGTCATGAATGAACACTTAGTTGCCTTGGCAAATAGTTTATGCTTCCTCAATATATCAATGACCTCTTTTGCATGCTATAAATGGTCCTCTTTGTTCTTGCTATAGATCAAAATGTCATCAAAGAACGCTAAATTTTTCCGAAATAGCAAGGGCCGAAGTATCTTATTCATAAGAGATTGGAATGTAGCTGGAGCATTGGATAAACCAAAAGGCATAACCATGAATTGATAGAGGCCTCTTTCTGTCCTAAAGACTATTTTAGAACTCATCCCCTTCCTTCATGCGTACTTCATGATACCCTGATCTCAAGTCAATCTTGAAGAACACCTTAACATCCTTCATTTCATCTAGGAGGACATCTATTCTAGGAATTGGATACCTATTCTTGATAGTGACCTTGTTAAGATCGCGTATTCAATACACATGCAAAAAGAGCCATATTTCTTCTTTACAAGAAGGACTAGAGAGGCAAAAGGCGATTGGCTTGCCTTGATGAGACTCATTTCTAATGGTTGTTAATAGGCTTGGTGTTGGGCAGCAAGTCTATAGGATGATCCACTTCTCTTTTGGGAGAAAGGGAAGTAGGTGGATGAAAAATATCATCATAATCCTTCAACAACTTGCAAAGACAAATGCATCAGATTTTATATTATATTCCATCACTTTCCCTCCTCCCCTACTGTTTAAGGTTTTTGCCGCATTGCATAGGTAAATGGGTGATTTCATGTGTATTTCCCACGAAATAAGCAGTAAATACTCACAAAAACATATAAATGGGGATAACCTAAGGCAAACCCTCATGCTTTATCCTCATTATACACTCACAGACACATCCATAATTTTTCTCATCTGTTTCCTATTTTTTCCCCTTTTAAAAAGTACTTTTTCCTATTTTTTCTTGTTTATTATCAATAAAAATGGAAAAAAATTAGCATTATTTCAGAGTTGTGACTCTTGATTCTTTTAATAGCAAACATGTAGATTTTATTGGTATTTTATTTCATGCTTTTCCGATTTTAAGCCCAAAAATCCCATTTTTCCTCTAAAAACCATGCTTTTCGGGGTTTTTCCATTTATTTTCCACACTTTAAGTGTATGATTTCTAAGTTTTTTATTATACAAATAGGAAACGAGCAGCAAACAACATGTCCATGAATTTTCAACCCATAAGAACATTATTAACCTCATCAAATACGAAAAAAGAGTAATTATCTTTGTAAAAATGGCATTATCGTGTATTTTTTTACTATTTCAGGTTTTCAAACTTGTTGCAAGTCTGCAAACCAGGCCTCGTTTGATGCTCAACCTGCCTCTACACTACCATCTTCAGTCCACCTTCGGTTCAGAAGCGATCCTATACCGCGCCGGACAAGCATTCACCAACCGGGCTTCATTCTTCTTCACATGCAAGAACTGCCCCTTGCAGGAGAGAGAGGGAGGAGAGAGAAATACTGAAATCCGATCTCCACAACCGGGCAACCATTTGACACACAGTCTAGAGCAATGGGGACCGAAGATCAAGTGCATCTCAGGCATAAGATCGATTTGGGGGGTTGCTGATACAAAATAGATACACAACAAACATAAAACCTAAAGCTAGTCACTAACCTACTCCAACACAATCAAGCTAAAAAGATCTATCAAAGAGGTCATCCTAAGTGGTGGTCTGAACTACCTACCTAACTAAGGACAACGCAACTAGGAGTTTCTACAAGGCGAGGACTCCTATAGCTTGATCAAACAATAGTTTCTTTTAGCACATTGGGTCTTTAGCCTCTTATTTTCCATACTCGGGCGTGTAAAAAGGAGGGAGCCGAGTGTAGTGACCCAAGAAGAGCAAGGCATCGGCCTTAGGTCCTCTCTCAATACCCAAGAACCTACCAAGCCCATGCAAGGTGACACTTAATCATTTTCTAACACTCACTTTTATTTTCTCTCCAACCTTCTTTTATTTTTATTTTTTCAGCTAGAAGCCACCCCTAGGAAGACAAGGCATTGGCCCCAGGTCTTGTCTCATCCCCAGGAACCTACCAGGCCTTCACAAGGCAATAAACAACAGCTCAAGGATTTTTCTTTCTTTCCATTTCTATTTTTTATAGGGGTAGAACCCCTTTTTACACACCTCGTATATTCATATATTGTCTTTCAGATATTTAGGGTTTTGTCTCTTTCCATCATTATTTTAGTAGGCTTCTCTAACTGCCTCACAACTAACAGGAACTCCTAGAATGGCCACCTAGTAGATCAGCAAAATAGGGTCACTAGAATTCCCATCTAAAACAGGTCTTTCAATGCCTAACAATACCTTTGCAAGAGGCAATGACTACTTAGACCTCCCCCAGACATATAGAGCCTAAACCTGGGACTCCATGCCTTGAGTGCTAGTCCCCACCAGACAAAAGAAAGTAACCCTTATAGGCACATATATCATTAATTGCTTAACAATACCTTTGCAAGAGGCAATGACTACTTAGACCTCCCCCAGACATATAGAGCCTAAACCTGGGACTCCATGCCTTGAGTGCCGGTCCCCACAAAATAAAAGAAAGTAACCCTTATACGCACACATATCATTAATTGCTTAAGAGAAAAGAATTAGAAAGGGGAGGAAACCACCTGGAATGGCCACAAGAAGCTCCTTCGCAGTAAAGGCGCCCTCCAGTAACTTCATCAACTTGTATGATCTAATCACTACAGCAAAAAACCATTAACTGTACCTGCACCAAACAGACATAGGGCCCTCTTGGCCTAAAGAAATAACACATTTTACTGCAAACTAGCTAGCCCTCTTGGCCTAAAGAAAGTAGACATTATTAACTTTAAAGCAGCTAGCCCTCTTGGCCTAAGGAAATCAAGCAAACCTACTCATATAGATCCCTCCTTGGAAGAATGCAAATATACAAACACATGCTCCACTCCAAGGGGAAAGACAGGGTGCTCAGCCCTAAACTAAATGCATCAAGTTATGACCCATACCTCTTGCATATACAGCAAGAGGAGTACTCATAACATGTCGTCAAATCAACCTATGGGTCCAAAATAATAGTGGTAGATGGGTCTCGGCTACTCTTCTCATTACCCATATCAACCGTCGCTTGCCATATAACACGTGGTCTGATAACATTCCCCACAACTAACCAAGTCCCATCTCATTAGCAATAACAACATCTGGACTAGGACCATAGTTGAAAAAGAGGTCCTCCTCATAAGCAGAATTGGCTAATGAATCCGCAAACTGATTCCAATAACGTGGAATGAGCTGAAGAGATGCTCTCAAATTCATCAAGTAGGATTATAGTAGTTCGATGATACATACGAAGGATAGGATTCTCTATATGTCCCATTAAGTTGATTTAAGATTAGCTAGGAATCTCCTTTTACTAACAATCGCCTAATGTCACCTTTCTTGGAAATATTCAATCCCATAATCAGGGCTTTATACTCCGCCATATTGTTAGTGAATCCCACCCCGAGATAAGCAGCTAATTTCATTGTAACTCTACGTCGAGGATCTCAGATAACTACTCCAATACTCCCTTTTCTATTAGGCCCCCTGGATGCTCCATCAAAATATAATGTGTACGTCCACAATGGGTTTACACAACCAGCCATCAAGAACTCCTCTATTCATAATTATGATAATCAAAATTCAACATATTTAGAGGATGAAATTACGGCTCCATCCCACCTTCTTCATTAAACTCAATAGGGATGCTTGTCAAGATTTGTAAACAGTGATGGCAGAAAACTTTAATCTCCCACACAAAGGTACCGTCTTCTTGCGCAACCACTTTTTACCCCTTGCTCCACCAGATAAGCCTCCCCTGATGATATCTTTTCTCTAGATATGGGTGCTCAAAATAAGGGATTAACCGCCCCATTGACCAGTTTAAGCTCTCCTACAGGTCTCAAATCAGCCCCAGCATGGACCTGCAATGCATTTAGCGTGTTAGCATATTTAGAAATAATAAGGTTTAATCTTATTAAGATTAACCTTATTCTTAAATTCCACTCCTTGTAGATCGGCTAATAAAACCATAGACTTATTTTTACCTATCCGAACTATCTTGTAAAGGCCATCCCAGCTAGGTTCTAGCTTTCCTGGAAATAGCTCCATATACGCATCGTAATACAGAACTAAATGCCCTTTTTTAAAGGTATACTTCTTTGCCTTTAGATCATACAACTGCTTCATCCAACATTTAGCTACCTCCTCGTGCAACAAACTCTGCAATTTGAGCTCATTCAAGTGGGCTATAGTCGTAAACCGCTCAAATAAGGCATCTTCGTCACCCAAAGAATGATTGATTGCGAATCTTATTGTCGGCAACTCAATTTCTAAGAGCAAGACATACTCCTCCCCTTAAACTAATTTGAATGGGGTGTGGCCAATGGCTTGTTTAAACGTCGTATTATACGCCCAAACCGCCACATATAATTTTGTATCCCAGTCCCGTTTCTTTTCAGAGACTATCTTGGATAGGATACCCACAAGCTGCTTATTGGTACTTTCAACCTATCCATTGGCTTGCAGATTATAGGGGGTCGTCTCGTTATGCTTAATGCTCCATGCTTCAGTCAGGCTTCTAATTACCTTATTCAAAAAGTGAATTCCACGGTCCGATACTATTTCCTTTAGGGGACCAAAATGGCAGATGATCTGCTCAAGTAGGAAACTAGCAGTCTCTTTTGCATTGTCATGCCTCATCGCCTGTGCTTCTGACCACTTTGTAAAGTAATCAGTTGCTACTATAATGTATATTTTCTTAGAAGTAGACGACGGGGTAATAGGTCCCACAAAATCGATGCCCCACTTCTCAAATGGAAGGATAGCCATAATAGGCGTAAGTGGACGCTTTCTATTCTCTTGATTGTCATGTCTTTGACATGTATCACATCTCTTAACATAGTCAAGTGAATCTTGAAAGATGGATGGCCACCAATAACCAGCTTGTAAAGCCTTCTGTGCCATCAACTGCCCAGCAAAGTGCCCTCCACAAGCAGAGTCATGGCACTCTTCCAAAATAAAGGGAATCTCATCAGGCATCACACATCAGCGATAGATATCATCAACACCTTACCGATATAATGTCCCTGCGATCAAGGAAAATTTCAATGCCTACTGTTTAATCTTCCTCTTCTCGGGTTTTGATAGAGTAGCTCCAGTCTCTCCCGTAGAATGATAGTGCATTATAGCAGCATACCAGGAGGGAGTAGATGTTGTATCTATCTTAAACAATGTTTTCATGTCACTTCCTTCAGCCACGACCTCTTTTGGCTCTTCGAAATCCACAAGACACTCAATAATACCCTGAAGCTTTGGTGGCTTGCTTTTAATCTTGTAATCAAACTCCTGCAAAGTGATTAACCACTTTGTTAAGCGATTAGGCGGCTATAACTTATTCAACAACAATCGAAGCCCTTGCGCCTTCGTATAAAAAACCACCCTCTCATAAAGAATGTAGTGCATGAACTTCTTAGTTGCAAATACCATCGCAAGGCACAACTTCCCCATATAGACACAGTGAATTTCCGATATGCCCAACTTCTGACTAGCAAAAGCTATCGTATGGTATTACTTTTCCTCCCAAATTTGGGCCAAACAGCAGCTAATACTATACATAGTTGCTACTGAAAACATATAGAACATTTCACCCCTTTTAGGTGCTTTTAAAATAGGTGCTTTGGAAAGCTCCTGCTGTACATCATCAAAAGATACTTTGCAAGCATCACTCCATGAAAATTAACGATTAAAGGACAATAGGTTCGTCAGTGGCAACGTTCTTTCTGCCAAGGCATTGATAAATCTCTAATATTACCCCACCAATGACAGAAAGCTATGCACTTCCTTTGGAGTACGTGGTGGACTCATGGCGACTATGACCTTGATCTTTTCAAGATCAGTCGCAATTCCTACAAAGCTGACCACATGGCCTAACAAGATCCCATAAGGGACTCCGAAGACGCACTACCGTGGGTTGAGAGCTATATAGAATTGTCTGCAACTCTCAAAACACTTGTGTAAGATAATTAACTATCTATCCCTTACTACGGTGGCTGCCCCCAGATCGTCAATGAATACTTTCAATTCCTCGGGGAAAATGTCACCAAAGGTCTTGTCGGCTGTTCTCTGCCATGAACCTAGTGCATTACATAGCCCAAATTCCATCATATGGTATGCAAAGGTACCGAAGATAGTAATAAACATCGTTTTTAGATTTGTCTTGCACAACAATCGCCATTTGGTTTACACTGCAAAGCAGTCCATAAACGAATAGATTTCCCTACCCACTAGTTGATCAAAAATTTGGTCAATAAATGGCAACTGGTAGTAATCTTTAACAATTTGCTTATTTAACTCTCTAAAATCTGCACAAAGCTGGATCTAATTATTCTTATTATTCCTGATCACACATGGTGAGCACCATTCAGTATGCTAAACAGGGAAGATCAAACCCGCTTTTCAAAACCTCAGTAGTTCCTTGAACAATCCATCCCTTAATTCAAAACGCATATGCCTTACTTTCTGACGTACAGGGCAAGTACCTTCCTTTACAGGAATAGTATGCACAGCTAGACTAGGAGGAATACCTCAAAATTCATCATGCAAAGATGTCACAAAACTCCTGAATCAGGGACACATAGTCCTCTCTCTCTTTCGAACGGAGCATAGAACCCAATTTGATTGGCCGTGAATCATTAGGCATAACAAGGTCCAACTCAATAACATCCGCGTCTCTTATTTTATCATAAGGCTCTATCGGCTCATTCAAGGTTATCTGATAAATATCCTTTGTAGTGGACCTTTCCTTAGATCCATCACTCGATGATGTCTCACTATTAGATGGATCATCTAAAGGAGCTCTCTCACTCTGAGGAGACTCAGGGTAAGCATCCACTATTACACGATGGGCACCTCGACCTAGAATCACTCGACCAGCGGGTATATCGACTTGATAGTTTGTTCATAAAATCCAGGGCCTTCATAGCAAAACTCGATAGCTAGGACGTCCTGCAAACCTTATCACCCTAAAGTCCAGATAGCATACCATGCTTGCGGCAGTAACGTGGACTTTAGTGATGCAACCTTTCAGTTGTCTTAGACTATCATCTGCCATCCTAAGAAGTGTGGAGCCGTCTTTTTGAATTTCGAGACATAGCCACTCCATCAAGTCTGAACTTATGATATTGACAGAGGATCCAGTATCCACGATAGCGTGCTCCACTAATATTCCATCCACATACGCTGGAACCCTAGGGCAATGCTTTTCAACATGATCAAACCAATCTTCTCCCACTCTAACTATGCCCAAAGGTTCTACTATATACCCAATACGCAGGATTTTCTTGAATTCCTTGCGTACTCCTGGAGAAAGTTTAATCAATTGCAGGAGATTCACATCTGGTTTGACTTTGCAAAGAGAACTTGCTAGGTCAAAGTCATGGTAGTTAGCCAAAGTTCTCTTCTCGTGCCAAACCATTCTTTCCTTTGGTCGTTGGACCATCGGCTTTAGTGCCTCTTTTTTTACTTTTGTTTTCTTTCTTGGCACCTCTCTATCCTTCTCGAGATCCATTTTACCGTCAACAGGCCTTAGAGGTCCACCTTCCATATTCAAATTCAGGACTCGCTTTTCCCTAGCATCCTGCTTAGGTTTCCCTCGACAAGTTTTATAGTTCCTTTATCACCCTCTTTAATCTTTTGCCCTCTTTTTACGGCTTGTAGATTAGAAGTTTCGGCATCATTGACATGTACAGCCTCAATAAGGCTAACTTCACTGTCATGAGGCAACTCCTCTACAACAACCTTTCCTCGTTGTAGTATTTTTCTTGGTCCCTCATCTTGCTGGAGATTATTCCCTTGTGCGCGATGATTAACTGGACCAGGTTGTTTACTTCCTTATTGGAGAGAACTGATCTTACTCCAACAGGTAGCAGCTAAGTGGCCAAACTTTTCACAAATATCACATTTGACATTCGAGCAATTCCTAGGGAAATGTTGGCCACCACACCACTTACAGTTGAATCTTGAGGGGCCACCCTCTTCAGGGCTTTGACTCCCTATCAAATTCTATTGCTTCTTAAGGAAATCGACATCCACAGCTATTTGTCGATACTATTCAAAGATCATATCGGTATAGTGCTTCATCATGTCCTTAACTTCACCAAGGACATTAGAGGCACTCAACTCATAGCCGCAATCGTCAGTTTGTCGTCTCATGGGCCTAACCACTTGATTAGGGAATGGCCGTTGACCTACTGGGACAACATTAGGATTCATTGTTTGGCCCCCACTATTTAGTGAGGCCGCTTGACTAGCCATGGGCATAGTCATGCTAGGAGGAGCTCGTAACATAGGCAAATTCGGCCTGATACCTCCTCTCCCATTCACGTTTGACATGGGATCCCCTCGACTCCCATTGGTCAAGGCCAAGTTATTACCATTCCAATTTATCATTGTTGCATAAGCCACTTGCAAGCACGACTCTACTCCTTTTGCTTGGGTAATAGCATTGTCAATGTCGGCCAAAGCAACACTGCTCAGCTGCACCTGGATATTAAAATCCAATCCATGTGGGAAATATTGTAACTGGGCAGCTGCTAGAATGGGGATATAAGCATTTAGTTTACAAAGAAATTGCTTTAATTTCTTGGCATAGGCTTGGACATTCTCATTTGGCTCTTGGCGTGTTACATTCAAGACATGCAACCAATATTGTCCACCCTTCTCAGGAGAAAACTCTCTATGGAAAGCTATAAAGAATTGGGTAGCACTGCTAGTTATGGTTCCGGCTTCGAGACCATGGTACCATACTGTCGCTCGTCCTTTTAACGTCATGTTGAAGAACATCATTAGGTGTCCGTCTTGGATTCGATAATTGAACATGAGTGTTTGAAACTCCTTAATGTGGAGTTCTCCATCTTCTTCTACTAAACCATGGAAAATGGGCAACGATGCTCCTAATGCCAGCAAATCCGGTGTCCTTGCTAGAAATTGCGATAGTTGTGCCATGGCTACAACCGGATTGACAACAGGAGTTTGTGTAGGTAAAACTACACCCCCACTTGTTACGGGTTGATTAACTGGAAGTAGGGAAGTACTAAGACTTCCACTTGCACTCGAAGAGCTACTCATAACACTTAGGTTACTAGAACCACTGCCACTTATGCACAACGGGCTACTCCTTCGAGGTGAATAACCACTTACAATCTCCAACTATCGTCTAGCCCTCTCAACACATTCTGCTTTTTGTTTTTCGGCTTGACGGTCCTTGTCAAAGGGCATAAACCAACTACTTGGTCCCTAGAAACCCTAGAGAACCACCACTTGTTGGCAGCTCGTGGCACACGCACCACTAATGGGACCTAAAATGGTCCAACACTAGCCAAGGCACTAGCCAGACCTCATGCACTCAACAGACAACCCCACCACACGGCCTCGCAAGCCAGGAGCGTCTGTCGAGGGATATACTATCCTAAACACTAATCACTGTGCGTTTATAGTTCTGTAATCCAACAAATGTTCCCTTTCTCATCTCCTCAGAGGGAGATCATACACATATCAGCAATAAATGTCACATATCACAGACACAAGGGCACCCCATTGGCTGATTGCTGTGGCCCTACTGCAGCTCTCCTACATCTTGGGGATTGGCCCCTCGATGCGTTGCTTCCACATATAGACACATTTGAAACAAACTCCCCTCTTGGTGCCAATATATTTATCATTCCAGGAATGCATTGATCCTCTCTTATATGTCCCCTTGGACCCACCGACTAGACCTACATCCGAGCTGCTCACTCTCTCTACATGGGTCAAGTCCTAAAGAAACCAAGTGCTATGCATCTAGAGCTTGTAATTGATACCATTTAATGATACTTGATGCAAATGTGTATATGATTAAGTGCTCAAACAATTGAAAACAAAGTTTCGTGCATTGTGCAAATCCATTCTTTTCATGTTTCCATACACTAAACACGTAATTGTTGTGATGAGAGAAGACACCGAGTCTTACACTTGTGTTGTACTTCCCTTTATTTAACATCATCCTATATGAATAATGCAGCAAATGCATCAGATTTTATATTATATTCCAGCACTCAAACTTCCCTCCTCCCCTACCATTTAAGGTTTTGCCGCATTGCATAGATAAAGGGGTGATTTCATGTGTATTTCGCACGAAATAAGCAGTAAATACTCACAAAAAATATATAAATGGGGATAACCTAAGGCAAACCCTCATGCTTTATCCTCATTATACACTCACAGATACATCCATAATTTTCCTCGTCCATTTCTTATTTTTTTCCCTTTTAAAAAGCATTTTCTCTATTTTTTCTTATTTATTATTAAAAAAGTAAAAGAAAACTAGCATTATTTCAGAGCTGTGACTCTTGATTCTTTGAACAGCAAACATGTAGATTTTATTGGTGTTTTCTTTCATGCTTTTCCGATTTTAAGCCCCAAAATCCCATTTTCCTCTAGAAACCGTGATTTTCGAGTCTTTCCCATTTATTTCCCACACTTTAAGTGTATGTTTTCTGAGTTTTTTATTATACAAATAGGAAACCAACAACAAACAACATTTCCATCAATTTTCAACCCATAAGAACATTGTTAATCTCATCAAATGCGGAAAAAGAGCCATTTTCTTTGTAAAAATGCCATTACCATGTTTTTTTTATTATTTTGGGTTTTGAAACTTGTTGCGGGTTTACAAACTAGGCCCTGTTTGATGCTCACCCTACCTCCACATTGCCATCTTCAGCCCACCTTTGGTTCAGAAGCGATCCAGTATCGTGCCGGACGAGCATTCACCAGCCGGGCTTCATTCTTCTTCACACACAGGAACTGCCCCTTGCAAGAGAGAGAGGGAGGAGAGAGAAAGATTGAAATCTGATCTCCACAACCGGCAGCCATTTGACACACGGTCTCGAGTGATGGGGAGATAAGATCAAGTGTATCTCAAGCATAAGATCAATTGGGGGGTTACTTACAGCCACCATAGCCCCCCCATCCACAAATCGTCGCCTGCACAAGGAGGCGCCATCATCCCATTTTTTTGGCTGAAAAAATAGCCCCCCCCAAAGAAATCAAATTTAGGGGTGCCCAAGACCCCGAAAGGGTAGCACCCCCTCAACTCTCAAGTGGTTGGCCAATTTTTTGGCACTCCTCCCACATCCGGCATCCAAATCGACCTCCGAAAATTCTTGGGCGTCCGTCTTGAAGTCCCCCATTGTCGGGCATCTCTAGCAGTCCCATTCAACATGCCAAAAAATCATGAAAATTCATCAATTGTCGTCAAGTGGGTCTTTAAAGCACTATTGGGCATTGCTGTAAGATGTCTGCTAGTCCCAATCCATGGCACACCTTTTAGTAGTACATCAGTAGGTTTTTCCATAAATGATGCCGCCCGGTGCTCCCTTGGAACATCACGGGGTTGTCACTTAGGCCCTACCGAGTCTACTTCACAATGGGAGAGTTCTGGCAACCCACTAGGATCGACCTAAAGACTTGGGTTCCTAAAATCCTATGGGTCTCCTAGCAACCAGCTAGCGTCAGTAATTTCGAGTTCCACTTTTTAGAAGATTACTCGATCTGAAGCGGACTTGTCATTGCACTTGGTTCAAAGAGAATGGGAGACGGAGGGGAGTGCGGTACATCAACCCTCCTGCCCATAACGCGAAATCCCATTCTGGCCCCCTAAAACAATGCAAGTCGGTTCTACCTAATGACTACTTGTTCAATTTATCGTCTTCCTATTTCTATATCCGATGTAGAAAATCTCCCAGCTAACTGGGACCACCCTACCATTGGACGGACCCGTCAAGGGTTACGCCCACTCGCTTTCCTCTGATGATGGGTCATCTTTAGTTTTTTACTTACCTACAACACATTTATTGGAACATATACAACCAGCTTCCTTAATTAGTCCATTAAGTCACACGTTCCTTCACATAATTTATCTCACTAACACGCATACAATTCGAACAGTAAAGCAAAATTCTTTATTATATTGGAAGTCTATTATAATTTCCATCATTCCGTCCCAGCGGAAGATACACAGAATTCCATAAGGACATTCTGTCCACCAAGATTCCACCCTCATAACTAGTATTTAGGGTTCCAGGATCCCATCCTGGGTCACGAAGGGGCTTGTCAGATTCCTGGACCAATGCAGGATTTACAACCAGGGCCCCCTCTGGCACCTACAATTCCTACTGCCCGAGACTATCCCTATTGTGACAGACCTTTCGCCTACGGAGCCGGTCCAAGCCTCTCATAGCGATAATCATGACCCCCTTGGAGTAGGGTCTCGTCGCTAGCTTGGGGGTAGCCTAGCGCGATCCTTCCTTTTATTCTGTTTGGCAATAATTTCAATCAAAAATCTAGATTCTAGCAAACACAAACAATCTTTTCAAATATGTATCAAACAGTGCAATGACAATCATCCCAACATGTAAATCACAGTTTCACATAGCCAAGGTAGACCTTATCCTAAGGTAACCTTTCATTCTAATGAGGATTCTTCTCCCCTTAAAGAAGTGTTGAGTACACCTCTTATAACATGTTAAGCAAGGCATGAGTTTTCCATTTGGATTCACTTGTCCAACATAAGCAAAATCCCTTAAGGAAATATATTGTGTCAATAACTCAATGAGATGATCTATAGGATTCCTAAATAGATAATCAGTTTCTATAACCTTCACTAATCAATTCTTAACCTCGTCGCATTTGATCATAACTATATTGAATGTGCATAAAGACATATGTACAATAACATTTGGCAATTAATTCTATCATGATTCTATGCCTTAGTATCCCAACTATTCTAGCTACAAATCATAGTGATTAATCGTTTTATGCTTGAACTAATATGTCTTTCTAGATGAGTTATCAGTTTAATGTGTAAGTGAAGAATATGGAAGCTAATATCTTATGTAATTATCTTATATTAAAAAATGATAATCTAGTAATGAATAACCTGGTTTGGCAGCATGGCGACATTAGGAACTTCATCTTTACTCATGCTCGCATTAGCCACATCCGATATTCCATTTGTAGTGGCAACTCCCGCAACCTCGGGCACTCCCGTATCATTGGCAATACCTGTTGCTTGACCGGTTGCGTTGATTTCCATGGTTTTTCCACTTCATCGCTTTGGAGCCATCGTCCACAAGGAGTTTGAGAGATAGGGAAGGTGGGATAGATTTTAGATGAGAGAGAATAAGAGAATATGGCTTAGTTAAAGATCGAGACAAGGGATTAGAGCTAACTCTCTTCCTCTTTCTCTTTCTCTTTCTCTCTCTCTCTCTCTCTCTCTCTCTCTCTCTCTCTCAGCCTCTCGGGGTCTCCTTATGTCCCTTATGCCTCTCCCATGCCTCATATTTATAGTGAATTGGAGAAGAGGGCTTGTGGTTGAGAAGTGGAGCTCTTTGTGAAACTCTCAGTTCACTCCTTCTTCTTTTCTCTCTTCGAAGTGCTGTCTACTGCTTGTAAACTGCGATCGTAGCGCCCGTGATTTCGCCAGTCACTTTTCTTTAAAATCTTCAAACTAACGAACACATCACTTGTTTTTTACTTTTAAATGACATCTAGTACTAGAAATCTCCATATCTCTTTTTTTAAAAAAATTAAGATAATCTCTAAAATATCTAAAATATTCTAGTCTTGTCCAAAAGTCTAATATTTTTAGACCATCCAAACTATACACATTATCCTAGTGATTAATATAACTCATAAGTTTTGTTCACATTGTAATTTACGTGAAGGGTGGCCACGGTCCTTGCCAATTCGGAAAAAATATCGAATTTACAACTCTTGATTTTTCTAAATAAAATATTTTAAATTAAATAAAAATGATTAATAATTAATGTTAGTTAGTTTTTACCTTAGTTAGTCTTTAGTTAGTAATTTTTACTAACTTATTAATTAACTAACTAACTTTTGAACTAACCAACTAACTTTTATTGTGTGGAAATATTACGTCCTTCTCCCCTTAGAGAAATCGAGATGTCCTCATCTTGAGAGAAACTGTGGGTATTGTTGATGAAGAGCATCCTCATCTATCCATGAAGCATCTTCTTCAGGGTAATCCTTCCATTGGACAAGGTATTCTCTAAGGGTTCTACTCCTCAATTTTCTCTCCCTTACATCAATTACTCTGTCAGGTTGTAGCTCAAGGACTCCTTGGCTAGGTATTACAACTTGTTCATCATCAAGGATATGGTTAGGGTTAGCTACGTATGCTTTCAATAAGCTAACATGAAATACATTGTGGATTTTTATATTCTCAGGGAGTTGTATCTTGTAAGCGCTTGATCCTAGGCACTTGAGAATCTTATAGGGTCCACAATATCTTGGACTTAGCTTCTTAAACTCTCCTAAAGACAAAGAACTCTTCTTTGGATGGACGCGGATGAAGACCATGTCTCCCTCTTTGAAGATTCATTCTTGCCTTTTTAAATCAGCATGCTTTTTGTCGATCCTTGGCAGCTTGAATATCCTGTCTGATGATCTTGATTTGATCATCCATTTCTTCTAACATTTTTCTCGAGGCTTCTACCCTTAGAGTAGGATCGGAAAAATTAAGTGGCATATGACAATCTTGACCATATAGTGCATGAAATGGAGTCATCTGAATACTTCGATGATAGGAGGCATTATAGGCAAATTCCACTAAGGATGGATATTGAATCCACCTTTTAGGTTCCTTACTGCAATATGCACGCAGAATATCCTCAATTACTTGATTAACTCGTTCTGTCTGCCCATCAGTTTGTGGATGATAAGCAGTACTGAAACAAAGTTGGGTTCCAATGGCTTCAAATAAACTCTTCCAGAAGTGTGATGTGAAAAGAGAATCACGATCACTGATGATCCTTTTAGGTAACCCATGTAACCTAAAAATCTCTTTTACAAAAATTCTAGCAATATCTGAAGCTTTGTAATTGGTTATTGCTGGGAAAAGATGAGCGACCTTTGTTAGCATGTCTACTATCACCATTATTGAGTTATATCCTCCTTGTACAGAAGGTAACCCAACTACAAAGTCCATGCTAATAAATTCCCATTTCATATGGGGAATGTCAAGTGGCTGGAGTTTTCCTGGTAACTTGACGCGTTTAGATTTTACCCTTTGGCAATTTAGACATTCAGTGACATACTTAAGTACATCACCCTTGAGTTTTTGCCAGTAATAACTTTTCCTGATAGCATTAAGAGTTTTTACATATCCTGGGTGTCCTGAAAAAAGGAGAATCATGTGCTTCCCAAAGTATCCTTCTCTTGAGAGTCTGACTTGAAGGAATGCATAGTCTCATTCTGAAATAAACAAGTCCTTCATCTTCATCTATAGAGAATTCCTGATACTTAGTCTTGAGTTTGGGATCTTGTTCCTTATTCTGAACTTCCCAAAACAATTGTTGATAGTCTGGGTCTTTATTTGCTTCATCCTTGGTCAACTCGATGATAGGATTAGTCGGCATCGATACCATTGTAGCCAGAGTTTTTGACCTAGATGGTTCTTTAGTGATAAGAACATTAAGGAAGGCTTTACGGCTAAGGGCATCTGCTACTACATTTTCTTTACCGGGTCTGAACTTAATTTCAAAGTCATATTCCTATAGAACCTCGATCCAACGTCACTGCCTCATATTAAGATCAGGCTAAGTAAAAATCCACTTAAGACTTTTATGATCTGTGACTAAGGAAAACTTATTTCCAAGCAAGTAATGTCTCCATAATTTGAGAGCATGAATCACAGCTAATAACTCTCGGTCGTGAGTAGCATATTTCTACTCATGGATTTTCAATTTTCTTGAAGAGTAAGCTATAGGATGTCCTTCCTGCATTAGTACACATCCCAAAGCAAGAGAGTTGGCATCTGTGACAACTTCAAATTCCTTGCTTAAGTCAGGTAGCCTTAAGATAGGAGCAGTTACCAGACTATGCTTTAGTTGTTCAAAGCTAGACTGTTCGATTGGCGTCCAATTAATGGCAACTTGCTTCTTAAGTAAATTTGTAAGAGGTGCTGCAATTTGAGCATAGTTTCTGATGAATAACCTATACCATCCTATTAGGCCAAGGAAACTTCTCACTTCCTTGATAGTGGTTGGGGGTGGCCAATCTTGAACATCCTTGACCTTGGCAGGATCTACTGATATACCCTCAATAGACACTATGAATCCCAAGTATTCGATCTTTCTTTTGAAGAATGCACACTTCTTCTTCTTGGCATACAACTTGTGTGTTCTCATTGTCTCTAGGACAATGTGAAGATGGGTTCATGATCCTCTTCCTCCTTAGAATAAGTTAGGACGTCATCGAAGAATACAAGGACAAAGTCATCAAGGTGGGGTCTAAAAATGTCATGCATTAACCTGTTGAAGGTAGCTGGAGCATTTGTCAATCCAAATGACATCACGATGAATTCGAAATGGTTGTATCTTGTGTTGAAGGCGGTCTTTGGAATATCTTCATTCTTGACTCTAATCTGGTAATATCCTGACCGAAGATCAATCTTAGAAAAGATCTTTGCTCCTTGTAGACGATCAAGAAGCTCATCAATCCTTGGGATTGGGTACTTATTCTTTACTGTCACCTGGTTTAGCCCTTGGTAGTCGATACAAAGACGGAGAGTTCCATCTTTCTTCTTTTGGAATAATACTGGGGCTCCCCATGGTGAACTACTTGGCCGGACATACCCTTGTTCTAGTAGTTACTTGAGCTGCTCTTTTAGTTCGATAGCTTTAGGAATAGACATTTTGTAAGGTCTTTTTGCCACTGGAGCGGCTCCTGGAACAAGTTTGATCTCATGATCAACTTCTCTTTCCAGAGGTAACTCAGTTAGCTCTTCAGGAAATATGTCAGCATACTCTTTTAACCAGGATGGTTCTTCTTCTGCATGATCATCTTGATTTATCTGGTTAAGCTTGATCAAGTAAACAGGTAATCCTTTCACAATTCGAGAAGCTTTTGCCAATTGAACTTTAGGTTTCCTTGTTTCACCTTATGTAGTTTCTATTTCACTATTCAAATCCTGAAATGTGACTTGACCTTTTCCACAATGGATATGAGCATCATTGGGATTCAGCCAATCCATTCCTAGTAAACATTCATAGGCTCCTAGGTTCATTACTCTGAACCTCATACTTGAAAGGTTTTCCCCTGGGTTAAACTCTACCTTGGCAGTTTGCTGTGTAGAAAGTACTTCCTTTCCATTTGTTAATTCCACAAGCAGCTTTGATGCATTTACAATCTCTTCTGAAATGTCCTGTCTCATTACAATGGAAGCACCTAAGACCATCCCTATTTCCCTGGGTAGGAACAAAATTTCCAACTGCGTTGGATTTTGCCTTCTTCTTTTGTCCTTGGAAAAATTTTCCTTGGGTTCTTTTTGCTTAACCTTTGAATCCTCCTTTGTTCTGGTTATTGTAGCTCCAGAACTTATTGTTATTAGGCTTTGATTGTACTTCCCGCACAATAGGAGCAGCTCGAATCAAAGCATCCTGGAGGTCTATGGGGCGCATTGATTCTAAACGAGTGTTCAGAGGATAATTTAGCCCATTGCAAAACTTGGACACTTGTTGAACAGTATCCATGGGGGGTGCATATTTAAGAAGAGAAACAAACTTGGAGTAGTATGCTTCCAAGGTCAGTCCCATTTGCTTCAAATTGAAGAACTCGTTCATCTTTTGGGTGCGATAAGCTGGAGGTAAATACCTTCCTCTTACAGCTTCTTTCAGCAAGTCCCAAGTAATGGTATTTTCAGGGACACCTTGATCTCAGCACCACTGCTTCCACCAAAGTCGAGCTTCGCCAATTAATTTTAGCTTAGCTATCATGGCTTGGTTGGCTGGGATAGTTCCACAGCAGTAAAATAATCTTCTATTGATTCGATCCAAATTTCTGCATCAGCTTCCACATTTTCGCCTTTCCCATCAAACTCTGGAGGTTTGACTTGCTTCAAAAGATTCCTTTTCTCTTGAGCTTCGTTGGGAATTATTGTGGGTGTGAGATTCTGGGAAATTTTTAGCAATTCGTAAGTTAAATTTTACAACTCTATGTAGCGTCAATAATAGAGTTCAGTACTCAAAATATCTCTCGCTTAGTTTACTGAAACAACTCTCAAATCAACTCTCTTCCCATGCTAAAGTTAAACTGCAATTTCAGAGGTTTCAAGACAAAAATAATGAAATAGGATTGCATTATTTCTTTGATTGATAAAGTATCAATCAATCTTTTATTACAACGGATGTACAAGGTAATCAGATGAAAGGAAATACATTATTCAGATGGCTCGCAGGCTCATCTTATTTTCTCACAGGAAAGGATTCCCTACTACAATCTATGACACTCTGATACATCCTTTATGAAGTAACTTGGATTCGGAGAGTAAATATCTAGGAATCTATATTTTTGAGGGAGTTCAGGAAATCCGTCTTTTTTGTAGTTGCGGCGGCTAGAGCGACCTATGTCTTTTATTCTGTCAACCGGAAGGATCTTCGTAACTTCCCCATAGATATATTGGTTTAGTTTGATCTTCTTGCCTCTAGTATACAAGGTTGAGTTTACAGTGGCCTCATGAAATAGATAGATCTTAACAACTTTAAGATCTTCCATCCATTTTACCCTTTTTAGATTATTTTGAAGATAAGCTAGACGGCTTGCATCAATATAGCAATATCCTCCACTAATCATCTACCGTCTTTCACGATATAGAGGCGACGAGTTGTACAACTGATCTAGTACTCGCATCATCTGAATTCTCTAGGAAAAACTGGATGAATGCATAGCTGACATAAACATTACTTGAAAGATCAAGAATCGCTTCCAAGATTCATTACTCTGCCATAATTCAAAAAACATACGTTAATAAAGAGAAGAAAACATGTCCTAGGCTATGCTTAGAAAAAATAATATTTTTCTTAAGCTTACGTCGTAATCTATACTAACGTATGCTCAGATACCAACTGTAAGGTGTCCGTTAGTCCCAATCCACGGCACACCTTTTAGTAGTCCATTAGTAGGTTTTTCCATAAATGATGCTGCCTGGTGCTCCCTTGGAACATCATGGGGTTGTCACTTACGCCCTACCGAGTCTACTTCGCAACGGGAGAGTTCTGGCCGAACCCACTAGGATCTACCTGAAGACTTGGGTTCCTAAAATCGGATGGGTCTCCTAGTAGAGCCAGCTAGCGTCAATAATTTTGAGTTCCACTTTTTAGAAGATTACTCGATCTGAAGCGGACTTGCAATTGCACTTGGTTCAAAGAGAATGGGAGACGGAGGGGAGTGCGGTACGTCAACCCTCTTGCCCATAAGGCAAAATCCCATTCTGGCCCCCTAAAACAATGCAAGTCGGTTCTACCTAATGACTACTTGGTCAATTTATCATCTTCCTATTTCTATATCCGATGTAGAAAAGCTCCCAGCTAACTGGGACCACCCTACCATTGGACGGACCCATCGGGGGTTACGCCCACCCGCTTTCCTCTGATGATGGGTCATCTTTAGTTTTTTACTTACCTACAACACATTTATTGGAACATATACAACCAGCTTCCTTAATTAGTCCATTAAGTCACACGTTCCTTCACATAATTTATCTCACTAACACGCATACAATTCGAACAGTAAAGCAAACTTCTTTATTATATTGGAAGTCTATTACAATTTCCATCATTCCGTCCCAGCGGAAGATACACAGAATTCCATAAGGACATTCTGTCCACCAAGATTCCACCCTCATAACTAGTATTTAGGGTTCCAGGATCCCATCTTGGGTCACGAAGGGGCTTGTCAGATTCTTGGAATAATGCAGGATTTACAGCCAGGGCCCCCTCTGGCACCTACAATTCCTACTGCCCGAGACTATCCCTATTGTGACAGACCTTTCGCCTACGGAGCCGGTCCAAGCCTCTCATAGCGATAATCATGACCCCCTTGGAGTAGGGTCTCATCGCTAGCTTGGGGGTAGCCTAGCGCGATCCTTCCTTTTATTCTGTTTGGCAATAATTTCAATCAAAAATCTAGATTCTAGCAAACACAAACAATCTTTTCAAATATGTATCAAATAGTGCAATGACAATCATCCCAACATGTAAATCACAGTTTCACATAGCCAAGGTAGACCTTATCCTAAAGTAACCTTTCATTCTAATGAGGATTCTTCTCCCCATAAAGAAGTGTTGAGTACACCTCTTATAACATGTTAAGCAAGGCATGAGTTTTCCATTTGGATTCACTTGTCCAACATAAGCAAAATCCCTTAAGGAAATATATTGTGTCAATAACTCAAGGAGATGATCTATAGGATTCCTAAATAGATAATCAGTTTCTATAACCTTCACTAATCAATTCTTAACCTCGTCGCATTTGATCATAACTATATTGAATGTGCATAAAGACATATGTACAATAACATTTGGCAATTAATTCTATCATGATTCTATGCCTTAGTATCCCAACTATTCTAGCTACAAATCATAGTGATTAATCGTTTTATGCTTGAACTAATATGTCTTTCTAGATGAGTTATCAGTTTAATGTGTAAGTGAAGAATATGGAAGCTAATATCTTATGTAATTATCTTATATTGAAAAACGATAATCTAGTAATGAATAACCTGGTTTGGCAGCATGGCGACATTAGGAACTTCATCTTTACTCATGCTCGCATTAGCCACATCCGATATTCCATTTGTAGTGGCAACTCCCGCAACCTCGGGCACTCCCGTATCATTGGCAATACCTGTTGCTTGACCGGTTGCGTTGATATCCATGGTTTTTCCACTTCATCGCTTTGGAGCCATCGTCCACAAGGAGTTTGAGAGATAGGGAAGGTGGGATAGATTTTAGATGAGAGAGAATAAGAGAATATGGCTTAGTTAAAGATCGAGACAAGGGATTAGAGCTAACTCTCTTCCTCTTTCTCTTTCTCTTTCTCTCTCTCTCTCTCTCTCTCTCAGCCTCTCGGGGTCTCCTTATGTCCCTTATGCCTCTCCCATGCCTCATATTTATAGTGAATTGGAGAAGAGGGCTTGTGGTTGAGAAGTGGAGCTCTTTGTGGAGGGGGATCTTGGAAAGATCAGTGATCTGATGCTCAGATCATAAATCTGATGGTTCCATTGGCTCCAAAAGGGGGGTAAAACGCCCAAGATGCTTGGTTAGAAAGCTCTCAGTTCACTCATTTTTCTTTTCTCTGTTCGAAGTGCTATCTACTGCGTGTAAACTGCGATCGCGGTGCGCGTGATTTCGCCAGTCACTTTTCTTTAAAATCTTCAAACTAACTAACACATCACTTGTTTTTTTCTTTTAAATGACATCTAGTTTTAGAAATCTCCATATCTCTTTTTTTTTAAATTAAGATAATCTCTAAAATATCTAAAATATTCTAGTCTTGTCCAAAAGTCTAATATTTTTAGACCATCCAAACTATACACATTATCCTAGTGATTAATATAACTCATAAGTTTCGTTCACGTTGTAATTTACGTGAAGGGTGGCCACGGTCCTTGCCAATTCGAAAAAAATATCGAATTTACGACTCTTGATTTTTCTAAATAAAATATTTTAAATTAAATAAAAATTATTAATAATTAATGTTAGTTAATTTTTACCTTAGTTAGTCTTTAGTTAGTAATCTTACTAACTTATTAATTAACTAACTAACTTTTGAACTAACCAACTAACTTTTATTGTGTGGAAATATTACAATTGCCACTTAAAATCGTACTGATTGCAGTTGCCGCCTTCGATGAAGTCTATTTTTCCCCTGAAATTTAGAAATTTTGGCTATTTTTAAGCACTTCTCAGCATCAAAAACCATCTATCAATACATCAGAAGAAAAACTCAAATATCTTGAGTTCTAGTGCTCTGAATAACGAAGTCTTTGGCTCTATTTGAAGCTTGAGAAGTTCCCTTTCTAATGAGCTATCAAGTGTTGAAAGTAGTTGAATACAGAAAATTCTGTAAACAGTTTACTGTAGCTATCTAGAAATTCCTGCAACTTCTGCCAATACTAAAAATATCCTCCAATTAACAAATGCCAACAATAGCATTCACAATTGTCAGCATAACTCTGTCCACATTTGTCACTTGCATTGCATTATGTTGCCATACATTTGCTTTTGCATCATGTAATCCCATGCCGAATATACCATATTGAAGGATGAATTCTTCTTCCCTTGAGTGGTACCTGCACCTGAACTTAAATGCGTGGAATCTGAGACTTGAGGGGTGTGCAAATTTCCCTCTCAGGCCGGTTTGTGCTCCCCTTCAGGGTCCTTGTCAGTAGGGGAGGGTCCCCTCTCTTTTGTCCTATCAACTCACCCAGCATCCACTTTTTCTTGTGGATATATACACGGCACTTCAATGCTAGGCTCTAAAAATTAGCATGAAATGCATGGAATGAAAAGAATTTGATTGCCCTTTTATGATATGCAAGAATTCGAATGGAATAGGCTGAAATTGAAATGGGGATAGGTAAGGGATAACCTCAGCAATGACTCACTGGCTTAACAATTCGTATTCCACTACCATTGGTTAAAATTTCACTCATGTCAAAGAAACAAAAAAAAACGAGCAAACAATTCAATATCAGGGTTAGGTAAATGAAATGAGAATTTGAGACACTTGGAAGTGATTATTTTAGTGAATAAGAGTGATTATGCAATGATCAATCACTAAGATAGCTCTATGGATTTCCCTTGAAATGCATTTGATAGAATGGATGGGATTCTTTATCATTTTAATCCCCCTTTCATCAATTGGACTTAGCTCAGCAAGAGGATTTAAAGAGAGATTAAAAGATTATTAGAGTACCTCTTAAGCTTCTAGGAGAAGAGTGTTGTTTTTTATGAAGGAATCTCCCACATTTAGAACTTGACTTCAGCTTCAAATCCATCCAAGAATTCCCAAATCTCAAGAATGCTCCATAAAGAAATAGGCCTTAGCTTCATTGAGTTCCATGGTTGTTCCAATAGTGTGTAGACTCCAAAATTTGAAGAGAGAAGCCAAAATTCCAGTGACATTGAAGGTACACGCTGTTCATTACCTTCCCTTAATCAATGTTGGATCAAAACTCTCCAATGTTGGATCAATGTTGATGAAGACTTGAGGGAAAATACTTGATAACACCCTGATAAGTCTTCTTGCATAGATGATGACCCATGGTTGTCCCAAGAGTAAGAAGAGCAATAAAACTTGGTCATTAATCCAATCCGCTTCAATGAATGCTGAAGAAGATACAATTGCTTGAAGAGAAATCTAACCTTGAAGATCCTTCAAGATCCATGAGTGATCATAACTCCATGAAGCTTCAATGGTCTTCAATGCTTAGAGCTTGTTGTAGGTGATACAATGTGGTCTTCAATCTTGATGTAGATCAAGAAGAGATGTTGTGAAGCCTTCCAATAGTGCAAATGACTTCAAGAACTGAAGAAGAACCCTGACATTGAAGCACTTATCAATGCCTATGCTATCCACAATCTTCTATCTTCAAGAAGATGACCAACCTTGCCAATGTTGGTCTAATAATGTGTAATTTGCTTGCCATGAGTAAGAGGATGTTTTAGGAGTTGCCAAAGATTGAAAGCCCCATAAAATGAATTATTAAATGTGGAAATTTTCACTACTGCAAATGACTGTCATGTCTAGGGTTTTCAGGAAGAAGATGAGAGCTCAAAATGGAGAAAATCTTACCATAGATTGGAAGGGACTTTATGTGAAGCTTGTAGTGTAAGGGCCTTAGACAAGTTCTAAAGAGCTTCATACCATGAATTTCATCATGTATGGTAGGAGTCTGCACTCTCTTCCGTTTCTCTCCGTGTTGTTTACTGAAGAAATCTTTATTGTCTATCATTCCTTGCCTTCAAGACGTTGAAAATGCATCACCTCACGTAGTAGTCACTATGCAGGAGGACAACAGTGTAGTCATTGTGCAGGAGGACAACAATGTAGTCGTTGTGCAGGAGGACAAGACGTTGAAAATGCATCACCTCATGTAGTAGTCGCTGTGCAGGAGGATAGCAGTGTAGTCGCTATGTAGGATGACATCAGTGTTGGACTTCCTGTGTCTCTTACTTTCAAGCACCACCTTGATAATTCTAGCTATCATCTGGTAGTTTACATTTTCCAACCATCACCTGTGAGAGTTGCTGTGTCCAAAGGATCATGCGTGAGTCCTGAAGAACTCGATCGTATATATGCAGAGGATCACACGTGAGTCTGGAAGAACTCTATTGTATACCCAATTGAATGGGAAAATGGCGAGATACTATCTCAGCCCAAACAGATGGATGACTTCTTTGAATCGAACTCCTTTTCTTTTGACTATGGCGATCTGGATGATCTCAGGGAGGAAGACGTTTGGGAAGACCACTCTTTCAGCATGGGACAGAGAAAGGACGCCATATGAGTATTCCAAGTGAAGCTAATGATGAGAGGAGCAAGGTTATGTGATCCATTGACATGATATAGATCCAGAAGAAGAGATTAGATCAATCCATTGCCATGGATTCTTGAGGCCAACTTGAAGAGAAAAGGGAAGAAACCCCTGTTCTTCAAAAGTAACTCAAGTTTGAACCAACTAAGTCTTGTAACCTTTGTTTTGTCTAACTTACCCCAATTTTTAGTCCAAAACTTGGTCATAATTTGCCAAATTGATTGGATTCTGCATCCATTGGTTCATGCCAATAATCTCCATCTTAGTCATGATTTGTAAGAGTTTTCCATGTCCGGCCACGGTTATGGAAGAACTAACGACTAAATTTTAACTGTGGTTTTCACTCCCTAGTCACTGCAACTAAATCTATTGCATGAAAATGACTTCTGACAGGATCTAAACTAAGGCTCTGATACCAATGTAATGAAGCATTCTACCAAGAAAATAAATCTAACTATAAACTGAAATAGACAGAAAATAACAAGAAAAAATATTGCACCAAGACATCTTGCCATGTTTTAATGATGAGAGTTCCAACAATACATGATAGCCATGGGGCTGATGCTTCATCTAGCAAGAAGGATGCTAACATCAAGAAAGTAAACCCAAGAGGATGCGACTAAAGGCCATAATGCAACATCTGACAATAGAGACCGCTGCCCTGAGATGCATCTCTGTGATGGGTCTAGGCTTGAAGCTCTGTCTAGTTTGGATCGTATCATTGACATATGTAATGGTCCAATTAGAGAAGAGTTGAATGATCATAAATCCATGATTCTCCCTATAGGAGGAGTTACTGGAAAGTTGGGACAAGCGATCCGTTTGAATGACAACCAAGGGGATGAGATATATTAACCTAATGATGTCATTCATTCAGCTCATAGTACCCAAGAAGAGATGCCCATCATTACTGAGATATCAATAGAAAGGTTTGGGCTAGTGGATCTACAAAGAGCGTAGATCAAGCTTTTAGCTGACTCGCATGAGTAGCATGAGGCTAGTCCTCCTATTTTATGCTATCCTTGGTATCTTGATTAGTTTGATAGGATGTGATGTATATGCCAAGGAGATCATATATTGCATGGATTAGAATGAACTCCATTTTAGGCCAAGAGGGCCAGCTAGTTTGCAGTGAAATGTTCTATTTCATTAGGCCAAGAGGGCCATTTGTCTGTCTAGTGCGGGTGCAGTTAATAGTTTTTTGTTTTAGTAATGTGCTAGATAGATTCAAAGAAGAGCTTGGAGGGAACCTTTTGTCGCGCTAAAGCTTCTTGTGGCCCTATCTAGGTGATATCTCTCCTTTATGAGTACCAATATTTTCATGCTATATGTGTCTATGTACTTGTGGGGGATTTCTTTTCTTATTGGGGATCGGCAATCAAGGCATAAAGTCTTAGGATTAGGTTTTGTATGTCTGGGGAGGTCTGAGTAGTCATTGCCTCCTACAAGGCATTGTCAGGCATTGTAAGACCTGTTTTAAATGGGAATTCTAGTGACCCTGTTCTGCTGACCTGCTAGGCGGCGTTCTCGAAGTTCCTATTAGTTGTGAGGCAGTTAGAGAAGCCTACTAAAATAATGATGGAAAGAGACAAAACCCTAAATATTTGAAAGACAATATATGAATATACGGAGGTGTGTAAAAAGGGGTTCTAACCCCTATAAAAATAGAAATGGAAAGCAAGAAAAATCTTTGAGCTGTTGTTTATCGCCTTGCAAAGGCCTGGTAGGTGCCTGGGGATGAGACAAGACCCAGGGTCAATGCCTTGTCTTCCTAGGGGTGGCATCTAGCAGAAAAATAAGAATAAAAGAAGGTTGGAGCAAAAATAAAAGTGAGCTTTAGAAAAGGATTAAGTGTCACCTTGCGTGGGCTTGGTAGGTTCTTGAATACCGAGACAGGACCTAAGGCCGATGCCTTGCTCTCCTTGGGTCACTATGCTAAGCTCCCTCCTTTTTACACGCCCGAGTATGAAAAATAAGAGGTTAAAGACCCAATGTGCTAAAAGATAATATTTGTTGATCCAGCTATAGGAGTTCTCACCTAGTAGAAGCTCCTAGTTGAGTTGTCCTTAGTTCGGTAGGTAGTTCAGACCACCACTGAGGATGACCTCTTTGATGGTTCTTGTTAGCTTGGTTGTGTTGGCGCAGTTGGTTAGTGACTAGCTTTCAACTTTCTATCAGATTATGCTAGGCCTACTCCTCATGGATTTCATGCCTTGGTTTTGACAAGGAGGTAGGGTGAGAGCTGTGATATGTTTTGTTGTGTATCTATTTTGTATCAGCTTGATGCTTTTTGTAGTTGTGTTTATGTATAGATTCATTTGTGGGATTCGATGGGCCGAGTCACCCTATCCCGTGGTCGCCAATGAGAGCTAGATTTTAGGAACTGATTTGGACCCGTTCTTAAAGCGTTGATGCTCATTTTGGAGTCGGAAAGTGCCCGAGAGGTGTTAAAGAGCCAATTTTCATGAAAAATCAAATGGTAGCAGATAGTTGAGCTAGAGTTTTCCCAGATGCATTTCGACATCAAGAATCCAACACAAGTCTCGGTTCATCAATCCGAGGTCATTTGATCCTCCATTTCATCCCCGCAAGGTTTGGCAGTATAAAGCAGCTACCAGATTGGGAAGCCGTAAAGTGCATGGGAGAGACAAGCTTGATGGAGTTCGATGCCACGAAGCTACCTATCCAATCAGATTGCAAATCGGAGTTCGTTTGGGCCTTCAAATTTGAAAAATCCACTTGCAGGACGATGTGAACACAAAAAGATGAACTGGTTATTTTAATGTTTTAAACCTTAGGCTTAATAAAAGCCTTGAAACTAATGCAAAAACTGTCGCAAGAGGGAAGTGTCAATGTGCCTCCTCATTTTGCTCGTTGCCTCTCCGATTCAAACTCGTTTGGAGAGAGAGAGGGAGATTCTCAATTAGGGCAGGGAGAGGAACAAGATGGCTGCAAGCTTGCCCGTTTTAATGGAGGATTTAAAATTCTCATTTTTTAGTCTTTCTCTCTCCTCCCTCTCTCACCTACAAGGGGCAGTTCCTGTGTGTGAAAAAGAATGAAGTCCGGTTGGTGAATGCTCGTCCGGCATGGTACCAGATTGCTTTTAAGCCGAAGGTGGGCTGAAGATGGCAGTGTGGAGGCAGGCTGAGAATCAAATGGGGCCTGGTTTGCAAACCCGCAATAAGTTTCAAAACCTGAAGTAATAAAAAATACACGGTAATGACATTTTTACAAAGAAAATGACTCTTTTTTCGCATTTGATGTGGTTAGCAATGTTCATATGGGCTGAAAATTGATAGACATGTTATTTGCTATTGGTTTTAGACTTTCATAATAAAAAAATTAGAAAATATACACTTAAAGTGTGGGAAATAAATGAAAAAACCCTGAAAAGCATGGGTTTTAGAGTAAAAATTGAGTTTTTTGGCTTAAAATCGGAAAATTATGAAAAAAAACACCAATAAAATGTACATGGTTGTTGTTTAAAGACTCAAGAGCCACAAATATGAAATAATGCTACTTTTCTTCTATTTTTATTGATAAAAAATAAGAAAAAAAGGAAAAAATGATTTTTAAAAGAGGAAAAAATAGAAAATGGACGAGAAAATTTATGAAAAATAATGGATGTGTCTATGAGTGTGTAATGAGGATAAGCATGAGGGTTTGCCTCAGATTATTCCCATTTATCTATTTTTGTGAGTATTTACTGCTTATTTCGTGAGAAATACACATGAAATTACCCTTTTACCTATCACCGCAAGCAAAACCTTAAACGGTAGGGAAAGAGGGGAGTTTGAGTGCTAAAATATAATATAAAATCTGATGTATTTGCTCTATTATTCATATAGGATGACGTTAAGTTTAAAAAAAAGAGAAGTACAGCAGGAGTGTAAGGCTCGGTGTCTTCTCTCATTACAACAATTATGTGTTAGTGTATGGAAACATGAAAAGAATGGATTTGCACAATGCACAAGGCTATTTTTCAATTGTTTGAGCACTTAATCATATACACATTTGCATCAAGCATTATTAAATGGTATCAATTACAAGCTCCTTAATGCATAGCACTTGGTTTCTCTAGGACTTGACCCACGTAGAGAGAGTGAACAACCCGGCTGTAGGTCTAGACAGTGGATCAAAAGGGGATGGATAAGTGTATTCCTGGAATGTTTAATATATTGGCACTAAGAGGGGAGTTTGTTTCGAATGTGTCTATATAGGGAAGCAGCGCATCGAGGAGCCAATCCCCAAGATGTAGGAGAGCTGTAGTAGGGCCGTGGCAATTAGCCATGGGGTTCTCTTGTGTCTGTGACATGTGGCATTTATTTTCGATATATGTATAATCTCCCTCTGAGGAGACGGGGAAAGGGAACATCCGTTGGACTACAGACTATAAACGCGCAGTGATTAGTGTTTAGGATAGTGTATCCCTCAACAGATGCTCCTGGTCGGCGAGGTCATGTGGTGTGGTGGGGTTGTCTGTTGAGGGCATGAGGTCCGACTAGTGCCTTAGCCAGTGCCGGTCCATTTTAGGTCCCATCAACAGCACATACATCTTTTCCCAGGGGCTACTGCCCGTCCCCTTTCCTCTTGTCCTTTTTCATCCAATTTTGCAACCTTCAATTGAAGATACCGCATGCCTTTGACCAATTCATCTAAGACATCTTCCCTAACAGAGGGAATAATAATAGGTACAGCCATAGGGTGAGCCACAGAAGCAGGTGGCTTACTGGATACCTTAGCTGTCTTGCCCGTAACAATGGGCAAACTAGAGACATGCAATCTTTCTCTTCTTCTATGCTTCTTCACAAGTGCAGTAATAGCTTCCTTGACATGTCTCCACTCTGTTTTCAAACCTGTCTCTATACTGTGATCCTCTAGCAAATCATCAAGCTTCTCTTTAAGCTTAGGATCAGCTTCCGATAGAAACAATTTAATTTTCTGACTTGCAAGAGCTTGCTGTTCTGCAAGATCCAACTACTCAATTTGACTTTCAAATTCTCTTAACAATTTTGTAGCCACAAGACCCTTATTGGGTTGTAAAACCCGCTCCTGAAAAGTCTTGCACGTAATCAAACTAGTATCTTCAATATAAAATTCTTCCCTGAGTGTCTTCTTGACAGTTACCCAGCTAGCATCCTACATGTATAATTCAATAATCTGTGATTTCAGTTCATGTATAGTAACACGTACAAAATACTGGCTCCATGCAAATTTAGCCACTCTAAACAATTCCATCTTCTGAGCATATGTATGTACATATGCAGATACATTCCTACCATTGAATAACTTCACCTCATGCTCAACTGCTTGCAAAGCATTCATCACAACACTTTATATTTGAACAAAAGCTTGCATCACATGTCGTTGTTGTTGTACCTGCATAATCATATTCATATTTTGCACCAACTGTTGCAAAACATCACTAGAGATTGTGTTCGAAGGTTCTCCCATCTTGTCTTTCCTTCTTCTGATGACCTTTCATGTCGGGTTCACCAATGTCGGAGGGTTTTTTGTCAAAAGGTCGATTCCACTGGGGATTAGAGGTAGAAGAAAATAGAGATAGGAGATGGAAGAGAAGAAAGAGAATACACAAGTGATAAATACGACAAAGACAAAGCATAATGAATTGAATCAATATGTATTGAAAGAACTTGGAATCCTTGCACTACTCACAAGCAATCTCCAGGCATTAGATCTCCTAGAGCTTCTTTGTAGAACAAAACATGCATCAAAATTACAGCTCCTTCTTTGCTACTTGAAACCCAAATCTGATGGCTCCGATGGCTCCGAAAGGGGGATAAAACTCTAGCACACCTGATCACGAATCTCCTAGATCACTTCTTCTTCCTCTTTCAGTTCAAACTACAGTTTTCAGTCTGTTTGTAGCGATCGCGACACACATGATTTTGCCAAATTGTCTTTTTTATGGAAAATCTCCTAACTGGTTGAAAAAGCAACTTGCTTTTTGCATGTCATCCTAATCTAGAAGCTTTTCTAACTTTTTCAAATTTTTACAATAAATAATATCAAAAATATGCTAAAATTATCCAAAAATCTAGTATTTTTGGATAATCCATGCAATTCACACTAGCACTAATGACTCAGATCGCATTGACTCTCTAGATCAATAAAGAAGTCGGATGATGATGCATTCCATGCTTTCTCACACTGTGTCTGCATAGCATCATGACAGTGTGGCAGTAAATCCTCTTCAAGAGGTCTTGGTAAGGGACGTGCTGTTGACCAACAAAACATGTTAAATTAATAGTTCAATGAAATGTAGGTCTCAAGAGGCCATGGAAACTTTAGAGGCAATGGGAGCTCTAAAGGAAGAATTGGATGGGAAAACAAAGACTCTAGTAATTCTGATACTGTTGGTCATTATTGTGGCAAAACATGTCATATTGTAGCCCATTGTTATACTAAGAAGGATGAGATCTATAGTGGTAAATTACTACAAAAACTATAAATTATCCTCACAACAAAATGAAGATAAAAATGAGTGTGTGTTTGTTATGCAGCATATGATAAATGTCGTCATAGGAAAGGGGATACATGATTATGTATGGTATATTGGTTTAAGCATATCTCATAATATGACCAGCCATATTGAATGGTTTGGAGAGATGCAAGATTTACAAAATCCAGGCTATGTGCAGATGAGTGATGATTCATGCCACCCAATTTCACACATTGAAATTTTTCTCTTATCCTTGCATGATGGTCAAACAAAGACTCTATCAAATGTATTGCATGCACTATTCATCACAAATAATTTAGTATATGTTGAGAGCAAGGGCTATAGGTTCTATTTGATGCAAAAAGTTGTTTTGTGGAAGACCTTAATGATAAGTATAGATTGGTTACAAAAGGAAGTAGAGTTGGCTACATGTTTATTTTAAATGCTAGAATTTTTGCTATGAATGCTGCTATGTATGCTAAAGGAAAAGGAGTGGTTGCATACATTGAGATATAGCACAAATGTATTGGATATGCAAATGTGCAAAGGTTGAAATTAATGCATTTCAAAGGGTTGGTTATAGGGTTGATTGCTTTTAGAGTTGCAGAATTTCATAAAATATATGAAGCATGTCAATTTGATAAGCAAGCAAGACAACCTTTTTCACATGATAAAGATGTGAGCATAAATATACTTGATATTATACATACATATATTTGGGGACCTACACAAAATATATATCTTGGTAGTAGCAGATACCTTGTCATGTTTATTGATGATTGTTCTAGAAAGTTGTGAGTGTATTTCATGAAGAAAAAGAGTGATATGTGTTTGAGAACTTCAGAACTTTCAAGAGGCTGTTATTGAAATAGAAACACACTTGAAAGTTAAGTGCTTGAGGTCAAATGGAGGGGAAGAATACCATTCTAATGAGTTGAGTGACTTCTTGAGGTCTCAAGAATAAAAAGACAATGTACTTACATGTATATATACATATATGTGTATGTAGATTGAAATCTTCTTCTTTTTCTTTCACACAAAATAACTAAGTCTACAGTATGATAAAAGACTAATATGAAGGTACTACAATGTATGTACATCCGGTCACTAAGTGTGAACTCGTTGAGAAAAGAAGAGGTGCAATAATGAATATGCCATAACCAAGGATGGACTACGTGGGTGTAGTCGAGTTGTAGAATCATTGGTATAACCTTATATGTTAAACATGCCAATGAATAATATCTTACAATATCACTAAGATGAGTAGTGGATACTAGCTCATGTAGAGCTCGACATCTCAACACACACATATATATGTATATGTATATGTATATGTGAAAGGGATGAGAGGATCGAAAGACCATGCACGAGCTATGGCAAAGAGCAAGAGCAAGAAAAGAGAGAGAGAGACAAATGGGAACTCCAACAGTCACAATGTGTGACCGGGCCTTCATTTATTCACTAGTCATTGAAAGAGTAAAGAATAAGTGTGACGGTGACAGACGCCCGCCACCTGCAGTGTGCAGTGGCAGGTACTATCAGTGTAGTAATACACGGGGTGGCATGGCAGAGGCGCCTTTACCCCAACAGAAAGGGATAAGAGGATCGAAAGACCATGCACGAGCTATGGCACAGAGCAAGAGTAAGAAAAGAGAGAGAGAGAGACATATGGGAACTCCAACAGTCACAATGTGTGACCGGGCCTTCCTTTATTCACTAGTCATTGAAAGAATAAAGAATAAGTGTGACGGTGACGGGCGCCCACCATTTGCAGTGTGCAGTGGTGGGTACGGAGGTGCCTTTACCCCAACAACCTCCCACCTAAAGGCAAATCTGCCCTAGTGAGAGAGAAAAGAAAAGAAAAGATAGTACAAATGTACATAGGTACAAGGGATGAGGAAAGGCAACATCTCATCCAACGCCCATCAATCTCCTAAGGAAGGCAAAGTGCTCAGTAGTGAGGCTTTTCATGAGTAGATATGCAGGATTGATGTCAGTGGAGATCTTGACAAGGTCAACAGACCTGTCTTCCAGGACACCCCGAATAAAGTGATATCTCACCTCAATATGTTTCGTCTTCGCATGGAAGACCGAATTCTTAGCCAACTGAATGGCACTCATAGAATCTGAATACAGTGCAGGAACAACATCAATCCCAAGGTCAGAAACAAGACGGCCTAGCCAGATAGCCTCCTTGCAAGCCCCACCGGCTGCAATATACCCGGCCTCAGTGGTAGACAAAGCTGTACACTACTGCACCCTGGACATCCAAGAAACAGCCCCTCCAGCATAAGTGAACACATAGCCAGAAGTGGACTTCCTACTATCTGCATGTCCTGCATAGCCAGAGTTAGTGTAACCCATATTCCTATATCCTGGCTGCCATAGCATATAGACATATCTGCAGTGCCCTTCGGGTACCTCATGATACCTTTCATGGCATCCCAATGCTTCTTGCCAAGTGTAGCCATATAATGCGCCACAACACCAATTGCATGTGCAATATCTGAACGAGTGGTTATCATGGCATACATGAGACTGCCCACTACTGATACATAAGGGATCTTGGCCATCTCGGCCCTTTGCTCATATGTCTGCGGACAATCGGCCTGTGAAACCCTCACACGAGAAGGCAAAGGACAGCCCGCACGCTTTACGTCCTGCATGCGGAAGTGCTCAAGGACTTTATGGATGTACTCCCACTATGAGAGATACAAAAGCCCCTTGAGCTAAGCTTTCAGAGCATCAAGCTCTGCATGAGCTTTCCCTGCTATCAGCATGTCATCAACATAGAGAACCAAAATCAGTAAACTACCATTACGGACTTTCTTAGTGTAAAGACATGGATTCATAGCACTCCTGCTGTAGCCCTGTGACTGCATAAAGGCATCAAACTTATGATACCATTCCCTAGGTGCTTGCTTCAAGCCATAAAGACTCTTCTTCAATTTGCACACTAGTTGCTCCCTGCCATGTTTTGCAAAGCCCTTAGGCTGCTCCATATAGATCTTGTCATGCAAATCCCCATGCAAGAATGCAGTCTTAACATCTATCTGATAAAGATCCAAACTTGCGCGACCAGGGACAAGACCAAGCGTAGGGTAGTCATCTTGATGACAGCAGAGAAGACCTCATCAAAGTCAACTCCATGCTCCTGCTTAAAACCCTTAGCTACAAGTCTAGCCTTATAGGCCGGCTTGGGTGCCCGGGGGTACTTTTCAGCTTGTATACCCATTTGCATGGGAAAGCCTTTTTGCCCTTAGGATTGCCCTTAGGCAAGGCAACAAGATCCCAAGTCATATTCCTATGCAAGGATTCCATCTCAGACTGCATAGCCCTCTCCCAGGAGTAACTGTCACCCCTGTGCATAGCCTCATCATAGGTGAGAGGCTCTCCTGCATCTGTCAACAAGACATACCGCATAGAGGGCTCATAGCGATTAGGTGGACATCTATCTCTAGTAGATAGTCTCACAGCAGGCTCTGCTGCCTGCCCAACTGCTTGTCCAACACCCTGACCCTGTGTAGGAACTGCTGCAGGCTGTACTATTAGCTATGCTGGAGCTTGAGGCTCCTCCTGAAAGATCACTCTGTGGATCTCAACCACCTTCTCAAGCTGCTTATGCATTTTGTGTTCATGGAAAACTACATCATGGCTGCGTACTATTTTCCGCGCCTGCGCATCCCATAGGCAATAGCCCATCTCTCCTAAATCACCATAGCCAAGAAAGATGCATTTAATGCTCTTTGGATCCAACTTACTCCTCTTGTCCTTGGGCACATGGCAGAATGCCTCACATCCAAAGACACGGAGATGTGTAGAAGAGGGTGGCTTACTAGCCCAAACTTCCTCTGCAACTTGGAAATCCAAACCACTAGAAGGTGATCGGTTTATGACATGCACTGCCGTACTAACTGTCTCAGCCCAAAAGCTCTGTGGTAGGCTTGCATGGCTAAGCATAGAGCACACACACTCCTGAATAGTCCTATTCATGCGCTCAGCCAAACCATTCTGAGGTGGGGTGTAAGGGGCGGTCAACTGACGCTTAATACCCCTGTCATCACACAACTGCTCAAAAGCACGTGAGACATATTCTCCCCCATTTTCAGTCCTAAGGCATTTCAGCCTCCTATACCTAGTCTGGTTCTCAACAAGAGCAAGCCAATGCTAAAAGACTGCCAAGACATTGGACTTCTGCTTTATGGGATAAGCCCACACTTTCCTAGAAAAATTGTCAATGAAGGTAACAAAGCACTTCACGCCACCCACCATAGACATACAAGGCATGGGCCCACAAACATCGGAATGCACCAAAGCCAAGGGCTCACTCATGCGTGGCCTACCCGATTTCTTATGCGTAGACCTATTCTGCTTACCATAAAGACAATGATCACACGAGTCAAAACATGCATAGTCTAAAGGCGGAAGATACTACAAACTAGAAAGCATTTTCATTCCCTTCAAAGACATATGCCCCAAACGGGCATGCCAAAGTGATACATGTGGGATAGAACCCACTGACAAAACATGATCAACTGTAGGACCATCCACTACAAGAGGATAGAGGCTGCCAGCCTTGGCACCTCTGACCAGTACAAGTTTGCCCTCTGGTAATCTTCCAGGCAGAGTCTCCAAAACCAATGTGAAACCCTGCATCATCTAGCTGACGTGTAGACATAAGGCTACGCGTAAGAGCAGGTACATGATGTACATCCCTGAGCACAAAAGAATTGCCAGTGGAAAACTGCAACTGTATGTCACCACTGTCTACAATAGCCAAAGACCTGTCATCTCCAAGCCTGACTGACCCTGATACAGTGCAGTAGGAGGTGGAACCACTCACGATAAGGCGTCACATTAAAAGATGTGCATGAATCCAAAATCCAACACTATGCATATATGCTAAGAGTCTCAGTCAACTGTGAGCTGTCAGATGAACTAGCTGCCAAGATAAACTCATGACTGTCAGATGGCTCCTCAGTCTGCGTAACATTGATCTCTTTGATCTTTACACTGGACTTCGCAGGTACAATATTGTGATTAGAAGACTTTTCCTGCACTTTATCCTTCCCCTTATCCTTGCGCTTCTCATTGCGCAACTCATGACACTGTGGTCTGATAGGGCCCTTTTTCCCACAATGATGGCAAGTGACATTAGCATTGTGCCCATGCGACGTTCCACGAGATTTGGATCGACCCTTCTGAGAGTCACGGCCACGGCCATTCCCACGGTCATTCCTGCCTCTAACTGTCAAAGCATGAGAAACACGAGAGGCATCCAAGTTCTTTCTGTTGATCCCTTCCTGCAGAAGAGCACTCTCTACATCAGACAATTTCAGCTCAATAGAGTAGGAGCACACAAGGCAGTACGAAAGACATCCCACGACTCTCCAAGAGTCCCAAGAAAAAAGAGTGGGGTCACCTCATCGGGAAATGTGATACCTTGCGATGTCAGATTCTTCAAGATCACATGGAACTGGCTCAAATGAGCAGACATCATCGCATTCTCCTTCATGCGCAGATCCATGAGCTGCTTGAGCCAATACATCTAACTAGCCGGGCTCTTCTTATCATAAAGATTCTTGATCTTTTCCCATAACTGCCATGCGGTTTGTGCCTCATCCACTACATTGTAATGAACCTACTTAGTCAGAGAGAGTATGATTGTGGACTTACAGTATGCATCCAAGTCAAACAAGTCATCATTGCTCATACATGCAAGCTGCTGCCCACTCAATCGAAGTGGCTTTACATGGTTTTTCTGTACCAAGACCTGCCTTATCCGGCTCTTCCAATAGCCATAGTTGGTACCATACAACTTCGTGATATTAAATATGGCATTATAAATCGAAGACGAAGCCATAATGCAGGCTGTAAATGCAGAGACAGTTCAAAATTGCTTGTTGTTTTCTATTGTAAATAGCCAAAAAACCACTAAATCCAAGGCAAAATGATAGGGAAACTGACTGAGAAGCTGCTGCTGACCAAGTATGAGGTACAGTACACCAAATCAGGGCATTTCAGCATGAAAAATACAGCTCATTCCACCAATAAATGCTTGCTTTAATAAATTGCAGACCTGCAATAATGAGAGCAAACTGTCCCAAAACGGGATCCAAAGTCAACTAGATAGTGCTAGGTCCAAAGTCGGCATGAAAAGGACAAAGCAAAGCCAAATGACAGTGAAAATACATGAGCTTAACACCGAGACATGTCAAATAGCATCTGCCAATAAGGGGCACACCCCCAGACAATCTAGGCAAGATGTACCTAACACAAATAGGTGTCTGCCCAAAATGAAAGCGGATCCAAAGCAAGAGACTCAGCTCATAAGCAATCCGGAGACCAAGACATACATCAATGCAACATCCAAAGGTCGGAGGATAATCCCAAAGTCTCAAAAAACATCTGCTCAAAGTCGTAAGCTGCTCCAAGACATGAACTGCTCAAAGTCGGTCATGCATACACTATGCTCCCACTGGCACAAACGGCGTACAGTCGAGCTAAAGAGCTCAAACAACCCAAGACAAAGTACTAGTGACAAGTGACCAAGTCAATGCATCAGACGCATCCAAGAGAGCATGACATATATGAAGCAAATGTCGTAGCAACCACTGAGCAAGACATAATCCCAATGGCAAGATCTCTGTCAAGTCAATATATCCAGTAGCAACCCAAAGTCAATATCCCTATGAGTCGGAAGTGCTCAAAACATCCAAATCGGAGCTCCAAAATATCTGTCAAGCATGGACGAACTAAGAGGCATCAACCACGGACCAAAGCATGTAATGCATAGAGCTTATCCGTCAAGTACAAACAATAGGGATAAGCGGCCCAAATGCCAGTCAAGTCAACCAAACTGCCAATGACAAACCAATAACAACGTAGCAAATGTGATGCTCAAAAGCATTCTAGAATCACGATCATGAGTTCGAAGTCGATCCCCAAAGTGTAATACATCATGGCATAACCCATAGCATACATCCGGTATCGATAGAGAAGCAATAGATGTGACAAATGAGCTTCAACCCACTCATGTACAGTAGCTCTAAACAGTCCAAAACTGTCAGTTTCTAGCCCAACAACAATGCCAAATCATGGGCAAAATGAATGCATACATTCCCAAGACATTCGGGCATCAAGTAGGCCGCATACGGGCATCAAATAGCACAACCGAAATGGAGTGTAAGCAACAAATGCTAATGCCAATGTTGCTGCCCTATTTTCAGCCTGTTATGATAGTTTATGATAGTCCCAAAACTGAAGAAATCAGCCCCGAATGATCAAGACCAATGCCCAAAGCTTGAATGACATCAAACATGAAGTCTAATAGCCCTCTTGATCAAGATAGAGAGCAAGAAGCAATGGCCAAGTGTGGAGCTGAAGTAGACGAGTGCTAACAGCCTGTAAAAATGGTGCAATCCGCCTTGTTGGTGCTGAACTTGCTGTTGCTCCATGTGGGCTGAAAGGGGGTAATGGGGGGCTCAAGAAGGGCCTATCAAAGGCCTATGACAACTCTTTGAGCCTTGATAGGTGTAAGGCACAATATGAGGGGAATAAACTTCAAGGGTTTGAAGCCATGGTTGCCCTTGTTGTTTGCAACCTGTAGATTGAAATAAAACCCTGAAAGAATGATCAAATACCTCAGTACTAATGCCTTGAAGGTGCCTCAATAGGCCGGGAAGGTGTTCGGGAAGCCGAGGAGTGACGGGAGCTTGGGGAGATCGGATATGGTTGCCGGCGGGATGGAGATCCAATGCAAGAAGGGAGTCAATGCGAAGCTAAGCAAGCACCGAGAAGAGCTCGAGCAATCGTAAGCCAAGCTCTGATACTAGTTGAAAGGGATGAGAGGATCGAAAGACCATGCACGAGCTATGGCGGAGAGCAAGAGCAAGAAAAGAGAGAGAGAGAGACAAATGGGAACTCCAACAGTCACAATGTGTGACCGGGCCTTCCTTTATTCACTAGTCATTGAAAGAATAAAGAATAAGTGTGATGGTGACGGGAACCCGCCACTTGTAGTGTGCAGTGGCGAGTACTGTCAATGTAGTAATACACATGGTGGCACGGCGGAGGCGCCTTTACCCCAACAATATGTAGCCAAGAGGCAATCAACAAGTAGACAAAAATCATGTGACCAAGACTAAAGCCAATGACCATAATCAATATTTGTATGGACAAGACTAAAGTCAAAGATAAACATTTAAGACCTCAAAAACCAAAAGGCCAATCTCCAAAGATCAACCTTCCCACAAAAAGATCAAGTGGTCAAGGTCAACCTACCAACAACTCAATCAAGTAAAAAAATCTTCATGTGGTAAATGAAAACCAAAAGGCTAACCTCCAAAGTTCAACCTTTTCACCAAAAGATCAAGTGGTCAGGACCAACGCACCAAGAACTCAATCAAGAAAAAGAAAATTGTCATGTGGTAAGGGTAAAGATTTAGGTAAGAATTTTGTGATCTAGGATATTCAAGGTCATAACCCAAGTCTTTAAAATGTGTAAAGATCCATTAGTAATGAACAAAAGACATTTTTTAAATACAAATTGTATGGTAACTCTCCTACCAAGAACTCATTAAAATTGCTACATTCTGTGGGATCCATTTTTAAGTATGTGAGATGGCCATTAGTCATTATAATCCAAAAAAGAAAGAATTCAAGTTCAAATACTCTATCAAAAGAGGAGAACAGTGGAAAGCTTGAAACTATGATAGAACTCAACTCCTAGATAGTAGAGAAAACCTTGGGTATAACAGAAAAATTAGAAAAATATGTTAGAGACAAGGAATTAATACAAACAATATAAGAGCATCGTCGTTAGGAGTGAGGAAGTGTTGTTGGCAAGGTTATAAGAAGAAGAGTTATGGGTCACGGCCTAGGTGATCCACCATCTATTTACCTACAATCGGCCCTCCACAAGTAAGTCTAGAGTATTTAGATGGTTGATGGAATACATCCTAAGTGGAAACTTGGAAAATTAGGGCCTTAATGCTCTATGGCTAGATTGCATCATGGAGTCTGCCACAAAAGCTCACAAGGTGATCTATAGGGAAACAAATACTAAATTGAGCTACATGGAGGCAAAAAACACCATCATTAATTATGGCATAGTGCTCTCCCAAAATTGATAGTTGTCCATATTGGGGTCATCACAAGATCCCATACCACCCACCACACAAAAGAAGAACAAGGAAGAAAAGAGCCTAAAGAGCATCCAAAGCGATGCTGAAGATGGAAATAAGACAGTAGTAATGAAGAATCAAAAGATAGGGGTTTGCTTGACAAAGTCCTTTAGTAGTCCAAGGAGGAATTTGATAGGAGGGAAAATCTCGTGAGAAAAGAATGCGAAGAGTTCCAGGTAGCCATAAGAGTATTTGTTGAGAAGTCAATGCGTAAATAGGTAGGTGAAATTGCGGCAGAGAGAGGTGAAAGTAGGTTCGAAAAAGGTAATTGAAGAAGCCCAATTGGTCGATGTAGTTCAACTTATTAGTCTTCTCAGTTCTGTGCACATGTGTCAATACTCATGAAAATAACTCTAAGAGATTGTGACAGATTTCCAACAACAATGTGCCCCTAATTGCAATGTGGTTTGTCTAGCACCTTGTGCTGGAAATAGTCATAACTCATTCCATGTGCATGAGTGTCACACCCGCACAAAGACCAACTTTTTAAATTCTAGCCTTGGGGATGCTTTGGCAAGTTTGGGATGTCTAGCCAACACGCGAGCTACTTTCCAAAACAATGCATTACATTATCGCAGGATATACAATTAGAGGTTAAAATTTATAGATAAATATATATAATGTATTATTATTATATTTATTTCTGAAAAATATTATGCACAATACAAGTGGATGGATGGAGAATTCGAATGACGGATATTTTTACTGATATTTTTGAAAATAACATGGGCAATAAGATAATATATACTCAGAGAAGACTCGTGAGAGAAGAGAGGGTTGTCATGCGAAGACTCAACATGATATAATGGCGGCAGTGAAGCTGAGAGAGAGAGAGAGAGAGAGAGAGAGGGAGAGAGAGCTAATCCTCAGAGTGGTAAGAGGCTTGGTCTTCATGTCTATAGACCCGAGCTTTGTAGACAAGGCGCGGCCTGCACAATGCTCTCTCACGATCCGAGGAGAAGAAGAAGAATATGGTGACGATGAGATGCCCAAGATGGCGTCCGACCACTCACTCGAGAACAGAGGCAATGGATCCAGCCTCTCCCGAGCTTCCTAGAACTTGTCCATGGCCTGTGTGCGGCCTGCCATGCCCTCGAATGCCAGGTTCCTGTTCTTGCCCCAATGCGGCTTGCCCCAAACTTGTTCAGCAGCATCTGTTCAATCTCCTCTGTAATGTTCTTGTTGAGCCTGGGCTTGTGGGTCTCCCTGGACCTGTAAAATGTCATCTCGAAGAGGACGGCGTCTTCGCGCTCTCCTAAGTACGCCTTCGACGCTGTCACTAATCGGATGATGACACCAACCTGCACAAACCCGCACATCGCTTGTGGCCTTGCCCCCCTGAGCTTCTTGATCTCCCTGATAACCTTCCCTATCCGGGATGCTGGGACTGATATGGCAACGTCAAAGAAGAAAAGGCCCCTCATGAGAGGGTTCCAGCTGCAGGTTAACAAATGCATGTCATCTGTTATGACTCCAATTTTGCATATGTCAAAGGATGCATCATCATCATCATTATCTACCCTTATGCCTGTTGCTGTGACTGTTGCCATGGATGGCCTGTCAAAGCCACCGGTGATCTGCATATTGTGGTTGTAACCGATAACAGGGTAACCTGTGAAGGTCTTGCCTGTGTTGACTAAACCAACCCCTGAACTGTGGCGGTAGTTCGACATGAAGTCAGCCCCGGCACAGAGTTCATCATTGGCCAGGGGTGAGGGCAACCTAGCTGGGTATGGGGTGCCTCCCTCGCATAGCCTCATGATTTTATCGTAATTCACAATGTGGCTCTGTTCCCTCGATTTTCTCTAGAGTGTTCAACATCATGAGCTTTTTGCTCAGGAGGCACCGAGCACACCTAGCCAGGTGCAGTTGGGGGCAGGAGGACTGTCAGTCCCCCACCCTGGCCGGCAGCCCCCTGGCCTCTGAACAAGCTAGCTAGGTATGGGATCCCTCCCCCACACAAGCTCATGATGTTATCATAATTCACAATATGGGAATTATCATTGGAATTTGTCTAAAATTTCTTGTGAATGTTCTCCATTCACCTGCCAGCCTTGTAATAATTGTCAAGAATGTGCAATATACTTTCATGGTTAACAAATCAAAACTTCTAATCACTCAAACTTGAGTCTGCAAAAGATTTTGGGCAATGGTTTTTCCTTGCTTGCTTCTGCCAAGGTACCTGCCTAATAATTGTCAAGCCAAGCATAATATACCTTTAATGTGCAAGAAACCATAATTTCTAATTGCACAACTGCGCTCAAAGAGATTTTGGCTATGGTCTTGCTTACTTGCTTCTGCCAAGGCGCGCACAGCTTCAACCTCCATCTTGTCCAGTATTGCTGCTCTATAGGCTCCATCACTCTATGCCTCCACACTTACCCTGTGATCTAACTTGAACAGAGACTACCCTGAGGAAGGGTACCAGGTGAAAGCTCCAAACTCATGCTTCTTAGCTAAGTCCAAAGTCTCCTCCTCCAAGTGCTTGTCCCCGCAAATCTCCTGTGTCACTGATCTTTTAAACATGGGCTCCACCTGAAATGTCACCTTGGAGATGGCACCCAACACCACAAGGGAGAGCCTGGCTGCATTCAAATCTTCATCTCTGCTTGTCAAATCTATGACTTTGACATAGCCATCTTCCTCCCTGGCAGCTGTGATGAGCCTGATCCCAACCACATAGTCATGAGGGCTACTTCCCTTCCCCCACATCTCACTTCCGTGTGCTCCTGTGCTGATCATTACAGCCACAGAGACCCCTTCCCAATTGGTGTGTGTGGGAGTGCTAGCCCATGTTCTGCAATTTTGTCTAGTAGATCCCTGAGCATGACCCCTGCATCCGTGGTGACGGTCGTCTTGGTGGTGTTAACGAGTATCTGAGAGTTGTAGTCCCTTGTGCTAATCACCAAGCCATCCGTACCCCCCGGGCAGACCAGCTTGGGAATGCTATGAGAGCCCTTGCTCACTACTTTGACCTTGGTTTTGGTCTGAGCTGCATAAGCAACTGCCTGGATGAGGTCCTCTTCTGAGGTGGGATAGAGAGCCTTGGAAACCTTACAGGGAGTCCTGTCCAACCAGATGTGTTGGTATATGAGATACTGCACTCACTAGCATCACATTGGATAGGAGGGACAGGGAGATCTGTTGATGAGGCAACAACAACGAGGCTGGTTAGGGAGGCTAGAAGCAATAAGTGATCCATATGGTATGCTGCTCGGCTACATGTAACAGAATACACAGAAGATAAAAAGTTGCAGCCTCTTGTTATGAACAAGGCAATGGAGGAGCTTCTATATGAAGGTCAGGGACAGAACATCCCATGCCCAATTTCACATTAGTTCAGATTGAGTATTGAACTTTGAATAGTGTCACATTATTGAGCATTGACCTTGGAACTACACCGGTTGCTGTAGATTTGGACTGTTGCTTATTGAGTGAAACAACTAATTATGATTCTCCTTAAATTCTGTAAATGACAGAAACCTTAGAAGAGTTTAATAATGAAAACCGTGCACAAATGGATTTGAGCATTGGACCTTTGGAAGCCTTTTTCTTTTGTCAAGATGTTTTGTATTCTAAAGCCACCGCCCTGAGTTCATGCCACAAGCTCCCTAACTATCTTGGTGTGGAAACCTTTGAGAGAAGGATAACATATGTAAAAGTCTATTTGCATGTTATGAAAAGGCATTTATAAAGTCCACCAGGCACTTCACACCTAGCCACGACCGGTGCTTCACACCGGTTTTATTGACAATAAGACATGCTTCATCCGACAAGAGGTTTCACACATAAGCTCATAGACGAAGATTGTACATCTAAAGTTTGTATAACGCTAAATGAATATTTCACCTTTTTTCCTCTAACTCACAAAGATACAAATGAGAAATGCTTCGGTCAAACTAACTATTGATGATTGATGATTGTAGGGGTGGCTTCATATCCCTTTTCTTAATCCTTTTTGTCTTCCCTTCTCTACTTTGTCTTTGTCTTCTACTTCTATCGCTATGTCTTTGATTCAATGTGTGCATCTCATTAGCAACAATATCGCCATCATCAACCATGATGAAGTGGTGAACTTAAATCATATGTAGGATGGGTATCACGATAAGGGTCTCCTTAGGATATGCAAGTATCATCTATTCTACAGTCCCTCCTTGCTTACTATACAGGTCCTTAGAATCATCCAAGTCCAATTCAACATATGTGCTTTTTAGATAGGTTGTTGCCTTGCTCCATATGATTGATGCCATATCTAGAAATACATTTTATAAATCCACATGCATGGAAAGAACTTGCATTGCGTTACCCACCCCACCTCTGCCCACCCTAGTTGCCCTAGTTTCCCACTCTCACCTACCCCCATTCGTTGCCACTTGCTTTAGGCCACTGGATGCCCTGCCTACCCAATCATACTTGCTCCTCGGTATCCTCGCTTGCTCTTGGCCACACACACACACACACACACACACACACACACACACACACACACACAAGATTTTCTTAATCAAACACGTGTATTTGTAAAAGTGGAAGATTCACAATAGCATTCTGATTGGAACTATGATTGGCCCATTTGTGAATGTAGTCTACCCATTGGCAAGAATGTAGAGAGAGAGAGAGAGAGAGAGAGAAGATTTTCTTAATCAAACACGTGTATTTGTAAAAGTGGAAGATTCACAATAGCATTTTGATTGGAACTATGATTGGCCCATTTGTGAATGTAGTCTACCCATTGGCAAGAATGTCCACAGAGAGAGAGAGAGAGAGAGAGAGAGAGAGAGAGAGAGAGAGAGAGAGAGAGAGGAAATTGCAATTCAATTGGTCAAGTTGAATGTGTTGTGATGAGAAGTTCTTAGGTTCAACTCCTACATTCTACACAATCATTTAATATAGGTATAGAGAAAGGGAAATATGAACCTGGGTTAATAGGTTAAAAAAGTAAATGGGTAGCCACTTGATTTTTTTAAAAAAAGAGTGGAATTAAACCACCTCTAACACTCTTTCAAGAAAGACCTCTCCTGTTTTGTTGGATATCAAACCACTCCTCGTTGTGCCACATAGGCTTGGGAGCCGTTTGGTTGGTTTGGGAGTCCTTGGGCCAAAGCTATAAATAGTATATAAAATACAAGTTTTTCATGGTAGAAAAATGCATGTATAAAGTCCCTTATATAAGTAATAACACATTCTTCTCGAGTTAATACTCTTTTGTTGCTATACATTATATTTTCATGGTAGAAAATTGCATGTATAAGTCCCTTATATAAGTAATAACACATTTTCCTCAAGTTAATACTCTTTTGTTGCTATATTTATATTTTCTCTTCTGAAATCCTTATTCAATAACCATTTGGATCGAGAAGTTTGTTATATAGAGAGAACCATAGAGCTTTGGTAAGGTAAGGGGATTGCACCCACTAGTCTATGTCAAAGTACCCTCTTTTTAAGAGATGTAGGGGACAGGTAAGTTAGTAACTAGATAGGAACATTACAACGTCATTGGAGGAGAAATAATGGTATTTGGCCACATGGATTGTTCTTTTATAGGGGAATTGTTGACCCAGTCTATGAAGGTGCAACCAAGGAATGTGCAAAAGGAGGCAGAAAAAAAATTACATGGGCACAAAAAAACTAAAATAGTAAAACAGATTACAATTTTTAAGATTAGAAAAGTACTTGGAATTATTTTTGTACAAGAGTGCGAGGGTCACTCTTGTGCAAATTGTAACAATTCATTTTGGTAAAGCTAGTTGGTAAACAAGTAAACTAATGTAAATGGTGTATGCTAGTGAGAGAAGGCCAATTTAGGCAAATGCAAAAGGAGGGCACCCAAAAATTGAGGCCATGTATAAAAACTTGAAAATGAATGGATAAGCTCATTCTTATGGTGTGCAATCTTGTGAGCTCTATTCTTGCCTCTTACTTGCTTCTTGCTTGAGAGAGAGAGAGAGAGAGAGAGAGAGAGAGAGAGTGTGTGTGTGTGTGTGTGTGTGTTTGAGGTAGAGTGAGGTTATACTTGTTTCAAATGCTCAAAGGTAGGTCACTTTATTAGGGATTGCCTAGACCTCAAAGCTAAAGAAGAAATAGAAACCAAGGAAGAAAAGAAAAGTTTAGAATGAGAGTTCTCAAATAGTTAATAAGAAAGGGGGGGGGGGGTAGATACATAATCATAACTCTAGCAAAAGAAAACCTAATCCTAATAGATACACCCCCTCCTGATGGAGGTTCTGGATGTTTCAGTAGAACCTAGTTCTATTGATGAAGTTTCGATTGAGAATACTCAAAAAAATGAAATTAACCCGAATGAAAAGAGTGACGATGTTATTATTGAGGATATAGATGAGAATAAGGAGGATCTTGATAAACTCCAATTTCTAGAGTTCTCAACAAGTCCTTAGAAGAACGCACCTGTGACAAATTAGAACATGAAGAGAAGACACTCCAGGGTTGGAGATAGCACTAGTAATTCCTTCAACCACAACAAAGAGGGGGGTAGAAAGGGAAAAAATAAAAAATAGTAACTTTTAATGATTAGTTCTTTAAAATTTATAACATTTAATTGCAAAGGGCTAATTGACCCTTCAAGGGCCAAGATTATCAAGAATTGGCTTAAAGATAAGTACTCTACAACTCATATCATCTTTCTGCAAGAAGTGAAGTTAGCAAATGAATGTTTTGAGAAGAAACCTCAACCTTCTCTCGGAGAAGTTTACTGTTGGGAGTAAAGGCGCCTCCGCCTAGCCACCCGTGTATTACTACACTGACAATACCCGTCACTGCATACTGTAGGTAGCGGGCGCCCGTGACAATCACTTATTCTTTATTCTTTTAGTGACAGATTGAATAAAGGAAGGCCCAGCCACACATTGTGGTTGTTGGAGTTTTCACTTTTGAGTCTCTCTCTCTCTCTCTCTCTCTCTCTCTCTCTCTCTCTCTCTCTCTCTCTCTCTCTCTCTCTCTCGACTCTTGCTCTCCATCCGCCATAGCTCTCACCGCCAAGCTTCTTCCTCTTGGGTTCCACTTACCTTTCAACTGGTATCAGAGCAAAGGCATTGGAGCTTGCCCGGCATTCTCTTCAGCCCGGATTTGAAGAGCTTCAACTCAAGCTTCAATGGTAGCCATGGCACCTTCATTTGCAGGTATGTTTTGATCTCCCACCTCCTCCCTAAGCTTCTGGATCTTCAACGGTTTCTTCCTAGGCTGCGTCGGAGCCCCCTCGACATTGCCAAGTTTCCCCGAGGGCTATAGAAGATCCCCCAGCCCCCAGGAGTAGCCAGCGCAAAATGCAGCACATTTTTAGGGGGCTGGGCTGATCCCCTCCTGACATTTCCATCTCTTTCCCCGGATTCCCGCCATTGTTTGCAACCTTCCCGACTCCTCGGCATTGGATCTTGGCTCCCGGTGCCTGATTTGAATGCTTCCCCTTTAGCCCTTTGCTGTATACACAATCCCAGGATTTTCAAAACAGGGCAGCACTTGACATTTACTATTTGATGCTACTTGGCATTGCCCGTTTGATGCCTATTGATGCCAGGTGATGCCCGAATGTTATGGGATGCTATGTCTATGCTTTGGGATTGATTTGGAGAAAATTTGAGCACCGTTTGAGCTTCATATAAAAGTAAATTGCTTGATGTAATACAGTGGGCTGAAGCTCATTTACATGGTGTATGCATTGGTTCATGTATACGGGGTGCTCATTGGCGGTTTGAATGATCATACAGATGCATTTCGAGGTTGTCAAATGCTTCTTCTTGGTTCCAGAATGCTTTTGAGCTTGTATTAAGCTCCAACTTGGTTGTTCTTCACTGGCATTTGGCTTCATTTGGCATGCTTTGGACCGGACTATACCTATTGTCACTGCTTGACATTTAAGCCTCTTGCATTTATGCTTTGGTCAGATATGGATGCCACTTGGTTTGCCTATGCTTGACAGTTACTTGGAGCTTCATCTTCAGATGTATTTGAGCATTTTGGATCTACTGGACATTACATTTGGTTGTCAGTTACATGCTCTTTGAATGCTTTCAGGCTTATGCTTTATGGATCTGAGATAGCTTGGGATTTATGCTCTGGATGTACCCTACTGGGATTTGGCATGTCTGATGCTATGTATTTGTATTAGAGCGTTTCTTGCTCTCTTTGCATCTGAATTCACTTCCAGTGGGAGCCCTCTTGGTATATTCAGATGTACACAGAGTCTTATTTACAGATGAGCTTTAGCTTGTGGGACAGTTACATGCATTTACTCTCTTGAGAGCTTTATGCTTGCATTTTGTTTGTAGTGGGTTGATTTGATACAGCTATTGAGGCAGACACCTATCTCTGTCACAGGTGTCAAGATTGTGGGAGAGAAGGAAGGAGTCTCACTTGTAGCTTTCTTGCTTGCACAATGGGGGAATACACACAAAGGTGGAGGCTGAAAAAAGTTTTCCTCTTCTTAGTTGTGTAAGCCAAAAGAACTCTAATACAAAGAAATAGAAGAACCCTATATATGGGTCTCAAACCAAAGACAACTAACTAAGATGGCATACTAACTGAGCCACGAACTAGAGTAGATAAGGATAGCTGTCATCTAGCTATTATTCATGGGCGGTGTACCAACCGTATCTGCAACTGACAAGTCGGTGACATAAATGCACAACGGTCAACTTGGCATATCACGAGTGGAGCTCGATATCTCAACACTCCCCCTCGAGCTCAATCCCAATTCTTGCACACCAAGCAGATCTCTGAACTTGCGCAGCTTCTCTGCGCCCAATACCTTCGTGAATATGTCAGCTACTTGATCCTCTGTGCTGACATAAACTAGATCAATAAGACCTAGTAAAACCCTCTCCCGCACATAGTGATAATGCACCTCAATGTGCTTTGTTCTAGCATGATAGATTGGGTTATTTGCCAAGTGTATACTACTCATGTTGTCACAATAAATGACAACTGGCCCATCTGTAGGCTGATGCATATCATAAAGTAGCTTATGCAACCACGCTACCTCACATGCAGCCATTGCTGCACCCCTGTACTCAGCCTCTGTGCTCGACAAGGCAACTGTAGGCTGTTTCTTGCTGCTCCAAGTGACTGCAGCACTCCCAAAAGAGAACACATATCCACTGGTAGATCGTTTATCAGAAATACTACTAGCCCAATCAGCATCAGTGTATCCATGTAACTGTATCTGAACCCCAGTCTCATAAAATAGTCCATACTGCAATGTGGACTTCACATATCTGAGTATGCGTCTAGCCGCATCCAAATGTGGTTTCCTTGGAGCCTGCATAAACTGACTTACCAATCCAACAACATAGCTCGAGTCTGGCCTGGTAATAGTCATATAAATCAAACTTCCTACTATGCGTCTGTACATAGTAGGGTCTTCGAGAAGCTCATCTGCATCTGCGCTCAACTTCACATTCTGCTCCAAAGGAACTAAAATAGGCTTACAACTTGTCATCCCATATTTGGACAGCATGTCCAATCCATACTGCCTCTGCAAGAGCTGTATCCCACTTGGTGATCTAATCACCTCAATGCCCAAGAAATAACACAGCTCTCCCAAATCCTTCATCTCAAACTTCTGCTTCAATAGCATTTTCACATGAAGGATATCTTCATCACTGTCACCTGTCATAATCAAATCATCAACATAAATGACAAGTAGCATAATACCTTTCTCTGTTTTTCTCACATAAAGTGAGAAATCTGCCTTGGAAATCTGAAAGGCAATAGTGACAAGATACTGTCCTATCTTGTCAAACCATGCTCTAGGTGCTTGCTTCAAGCCATACAAGGCTTTCTTCAACCTGCAAACAAACTCAGGATGAACAGTATGCACATAACCTGGTGGCTGCTCCATATATATCTCTTCTTGCAAATCACCATGCAAGAAGGCATTCTTTACATCCATCTGATGTAAAGACCATTCCTTTGATGCAGCCATAGCAATGACTGCTCTTACGGTTGCCATCCTTGCAACCGGAATGAATGTTTCTTCATAATCAATGCCATATGTTTGTGCATACCCCTTGACTACTAATCTTGCCTTGTATCTGTTCACAGAACCATCTGCATTGTGCTTCACCTTATAAACCCACTTACAGCCAATTGCATTCTTACCTTTAGGCAAAGATACCAATTCCCATGTAGCATTTGCTTCTAAGGCATCCATTTCTTCATCCATGGCTTTCTCCCATTTTTCTTTTCCCATGGCTTGCTCAAAAGATGTGGGTTCTGGTTCCTGTATCACTTTGACCATATATCCATAGTGAATGGCTATAAATCCATCATATTTCAGCCTATCCACAAGATACCTAACTCTGGTAGACCTACGCAAAGTAGGCTCACTTCCAGGTGCTCTCAAAACATCCCTGGTCTTCCTTACTCCAGGTGTAACAATAGAAGGAATACCCAACTCATCATCAATGCTCTGTTCTGAGCCACTGGATTCACCATCCACATAAGAGTGACCTGCGTTCACATCAAACATGGGCTGATCTACCTTCTCTTTTCCTTTTCGTGATACCTGCATACCACTATCTGCATTGCTTTGAGAAGATTCTCCTGATCTCAATCTGCCTGTCCATGGCAAAAATGTAAACCACTGCTAGAGGATGCTCCACGTCCACTAATATCTTGTGACTGCTGCTGTGAATTCTATGCAGCATTACCATTTTGTGCATCTACATTATCAATCACATTTATTGGTTTATACCAGCTACTCATCTCATCAAAAACAACATCTCTGCTCACTGTAAACTTACGCGTAGAAGGGTTATAGCATCTATATCCTTTTTGCTACAAAGAGTAACCAATAAAGATGCACTTCTCAGCTTTTGGATCCAACTTGGATCTCAACTCATCTGGCACATGAACATAGGCAATGCAACAAAAAATTTTCAGATGAGAAATATTTGGTTTCCTACCAGTATACCTCTCCTCTAGAGTCATCCCATGTATTGTTGCAGTGGGAGTCCTATTCATTATGTAGACTGCTGTAGCAACTACTTCAGCCCAGTAAAAATCTGGCAAGTCTTTTTCATTGAGCATGGCACGAGATACCTCTCCAATATGCCTGTTTTTCCTTTCTGCAATTCCATTTTGTTGTGGGGTATGACTACATGAATATCGCTGCTTTATGCCATGCTCCTATAGGAACCTTGCAAACTCATTTGAGAGGTACTCTCCCCCTCCATCTGACCTTAGGCATTTTATTTGTAGGCCTGTTTCTTTTTCAACCATAGTTTTAAGAGTTTTGAAATGCCCAAAAACTTCACTTTTCTTTTTCATAAAATACACCCAAACTTTTCTGCTATAGTCATCAATAAAGGTGACAAAATAATGACAGCCTCCAAGAGATGCAGCTTTAGTAGTCCACACATCAGAGTGGATTAATTCCAATGGCTTCTTACTCTCTTGAACATGTCTAGGAAATGGTTTCCTTGCCTGTTTTCCAAATTGACAGGCTTCACATACCTTATGTATTTTTGCAACCTTGAATTTAGGCAATCCTGCAACAATATTTTGGGCCTGCATTGATTTAAGTCGCTCTACATTAATATGACCAATGCGTTCATGCCAGATATCAATATTTGCAACTACACCGGTCCCATGTGCAAACATTGCTGCACTCAATTCAGACATGTCTGCATCCAACATAAACATTCTGCCCTTCTTCTTTCCTTTTGCTATCAAGCGACCTTTATTTTTCATATCCTCAACAAAGCATCCATAAGGATTAAATCTGACCTGCAAGCCCTGCTCAACCATTTGACCAACAAAAACCAGATTCTTGGTGATATTCGGGACATGAAATACATCGGACATGTATTTCTTTTTCACATCCTGCATAGACAAAGTAATTTTTTCAATCTGCACAATACGATGTGCAATATCATCACTTGTCTCAACAAATCCTGGTTTTTCCATTTTCCTTGCATCCTCTATCCATTCTGCATGACCTGTCATGTGGTTTGATGCACCTGAGTCAACATACCATACATCGTTGCTTTCTTCTGCACTTGTCACAGAATTGTTCATGTGCTGCACCATAAACAAATGCTCATTTCTGTCATCACCCTGTCTACTAGAAGATGCATAATTCCCTTGTTGCAAATTTCCATTCATGATGTCATTCTACTTTTTATAGCAGTCTTTAGCCATATGACCCATGTTACCACAGTAGTAGCATTCAACATTGCTGTTTGCATTTTGGCCTCTTTGCCATCCACCACGACCTCTTTGGCTCCCCCTGCCTCTAGAGTTACCACGTCCTCCTCCATAGGACTGGTTTTCTTGAGTCTGCTGCATATTCTAATTTCTACCACGGCCTCCAGATCGGCCTCCTCTACCTCTGCCTCTACCTCTTCCAGCATTTGAGTAGAAGACAATTTCTTTTGAAGTTCCTCCTGAAGAAGATGCACCACCATTTCTCAGCTCCTCAGAAATTAGAAGAGCAATCAACTCCTTAAAATCAGGAAATCTTTCACGTACGGAAATGGATGTTTGAAACTGTGCATAATCCTTTCCTAGACCATTCAAGGTCACAGAAACTAAATCATCATCTTCCACTGGCGACCCAATGGAAGCAAGTGCATCTGCAATCTTCTTCACCTTCATGTGGTAGTCATTGATGCTCATACTTTCTCTTTGCACATTATGCAACTCTTGCTTGAGCTGCATTTTCTTGGCTTGCGTATTTGTGCTATACATTTTTGACAAAGTATCCCATGCCTCCTTTGGCGTACTTGCATCCTGAATATGCACAATCATAGAGTCTGAAATACTGATAGACAGCTAGTACATAACTTTCCTGGCTCTCTCATGCCATACTTTGAATGCGTCCTTTTGCTGTTGATTGGGAACATCAGGAAGAATTGGTTCTTCTTCATTTCCTGCAACAAATTCCCAATATCCTTTTCCCATAAGGAAATTCGTCATTCTAAACTTCCATGCTTGGAAGTTGTTCTTGTCAAGCTTTTCAGTTACAATCTGTGAAAGAGAATCAGACGCCATTACAGAATACTGCAAAAAATTCTGTCACTGCAAAAAACACAGCTTCACCCTCACAAGGGCAAATATGCAAAACTGGTGAAAGTGGTATTTGACCACACAGTCACTTCCTAGTGACGATTTTGCATAAACAGGAAACAAGGATAATTCTGTAACTCCCAATGTCTCTGCACACAAGCATACGATGCAATTTATGCGGTAACTTTTCACCGACCTATAGAACAATGGTCGCACAGCATAAAACAGGGCCTTTTCCTGAGTGCGTGCAAAAAACTTCCGCCTCCAAAACAGGCCCCGAAATGGCCTCAAATCAAAAAACAGGGTCACCATGGGCTAAAGCCCTCTCTCGTAGCATATACTGCCCTGTTGCTTCACCGCGAAGGGCGTCTCAACCTGAGACAATGCACTCTTGCAATTTCCGGTTGTGCTACCTGTAGAGATCTGCTCCCAAAATAGAAAATGAAAGCAACACTGCTCCTCTTACCAGAACACCGCGAACTTGTCTTGCTTTCTTGAGCTCCTTACGACAAACAAGGCTTTGATACCATGCCAAGATTGTGGGAGAGAAGGAAGGAGTCTCACTTGTAGCTTTCTTGCTTGCACAATGGGGGAATACACACAAAGGTGGAGGCTGAAAAAAGTTTTCCTCTTCTTAGTTGTGTAAGCCAAAAGAACTCTAATACAAAGAAATAGAAGAACCCTATATATGGGTCTCAAACCAAAGACAACTAACTAAGGTGGCATACTAAGTGAGCCACGAACTAGAGTAGATAAGGATAGCTATCATCTAGCTATTATTCATGGGCGATGTACCAACCGCATCTGCAACTGACAAGTCGGTGACATAAATGCACAACGGTCACCCTGGCATATCACGAGTGGAGCTCGATATCTCAACAACATGTTTGTCAGTTTTGTATGCATCTTGGATGGTTATATATTGAGCTTCTTGCTCTATCAATTGTGCTTGTGCTTGGTCTCTTCTCTTACCTCGAGACCCATTACATGCATGATTTCTGGACCTATGAGATATCTCTTGCATGATAGGTTATTGGTTTGATAGTTCTTGGTACCTTCTTGCCCCTGAAAACTCACTATTGGATGTATCTTGTTACCTGGCAGTTGCAATGACATATGTATCAGTGATTGCTTCATTTTTGGGATAGTTTTACATATTGCTGTCATTTATTACAAGCTAAAATCCGTAGATTTTGAGTACTTCTATGAGGGTAATGCTTACTATTTGATGTTATCCTGGTCATATTTGGTGGACAGGTGCTTCTCTTGGTGAAATCCACCCTTTCAGCCAGTTTTAGTAGTGGTTTTAGTGCATTTTCTGCTAATTACAACAACCTGCAATTTTACATTTTTGCTTTTATTTGGGATAGTATGGTTGGTCATTTGAAACACACAGCTCTCTTTAACATTGCCAAGTTGGATGGTACCAACTATGGGTATTGGAAGTCCCAAATATGGCAGGTTTTGGTGCAAAAGTTGCAGATTAAATCCTTGCGTTTCAAGGGTGTCAGACTTAAGGATATGGATGATGGTATTTGGATGGAAGTTGATGAGCTATGCAAGTCTACAATGATTTTGTCACTCTTAGAAGATGTCCATCATAATATTGTTGAAGATGAGAATCAGAGTGCGTGGGATTTATGGGAGAAGATTCAGGAGCTCTATGCACAGCAGAGTCTTGCGTCACAGATGTATTGGGGCTGAAGCAGTTAATGGACCTTCACATGAAGGAGGGGACCTCCCTTTCATCTCATTTCAGTTAGTTTCATGCTATCATGAAGAGTCTGTTGTCACAGGGTATTGAGTTCAAAGACAACTAGCACTCGTTGTTTCTTCTTGGCACCTTGCCTAAATCATGGGATGTCTTCCGTACTACCATATGCATGAACAAGCTTGATGGATTGAAAATCAAAGATGTTGAGAGTGCTTTATTGACTGAGAAAGTCAACAGGAGAAACAATGATGCTTCTTGCTCTTCACATGCATTGACCGTTAGAGGTGGCATAAATGGCAGGCATTATAATGATCATAAGGGCAGGGACTCTCAGAAGTCCAGGTCCAAGTCATGTGGTCGCAATAAGTCCCGTGGACCAAAGTTTGATCTTACCTGTCATTATTGTGAGAAAGTAAGATATATTAGGCCGCAGTGCCATAAAATGCGGGATGATAAGCGCAAGGGAAAGGGAAAAGAAAAAGTGCAAGACAAGTCTTTTGAGCACAATATTGTACGTGCAGAGTCCAGTGTGAAGATAGAAGATGTTAATGTCATGCAGGCCACTGATTCAAGAGATGATTACATACTTGCAGCTTGTTCATGCAATGCCTTACAGGCTTTTGAGATACATTCTATGTATGCGCAGTGTTGGATCTTTGTCCTTTCATGTGACACCCTGTCGAGATTAGTTTCATACTTATCGTACCATGTCTGGTTCTGTGTGTCTTGGTGATGACATGTCTCTTGACATTGTGGGCATTGGAGATGTTAGGCTGTAGTTTTCTTCTGGCAGTTCTTTTATATTGCATGATGTACGCCATGTACCTACGTTGACTCGCAACCTTATGTTAAGCGACACCGTTCAAAGACCGTGCGGAGTTTGTCTAGATGTTCAATCCAAGTTGAATGGACACACAGGTCATCAACAAAAACCTCTAACACCTTGCGAAGCATGTCCTTGAATATGGTGCACATAAGGCGTTGAAAGGTGGTGGGGGCATTGGTTAACCCAAAGGGCATGACTACGTACGCAAAGACGCCCCACTCAGTGGCAAAGGCAGTCTTGTGCTTGTCTGAAGGATGCACTTGCACCTGGTTGTACCTCGAGAAGCCATCCAGGAAACTGTAGGCTTCCTTACCTGCCACTCTCTCAAGCATGTGCTCGGTGTATGGAAAGGGGTAGTTGTCTCTCTTTGTAGCAGTGTTCACCTTCTTGTAATTGACGCACACTCAAATCTTGTCATTTTTCTTTATCATAATGACTATGGGTGACACCCAGTCTGTGTGCTCAATTTCGTAAATGAATCTAGCTCTCATCAACTTGTCGATTTCCTCCTTGACAGCATGAGCGTGCTTTGGATTCATGGGGTACGGTCACTACTTGATCAGCATTGCATCCGACGTCATGGGTATGTTGTGAGTCACAACACTCGAATCTACCCCTCATAGCTCATCTAAGGACCAAGCAAATACGTCTATGTATTCCCGCAAAAGAGTGACAAGACTGAACTCTTCTTCAGTAGTCAAGTCCTCGACAATGAACACCGGTCGGGGTACTTTCCCTTCCAAGGCTAGGTTTACCTCCTTGACCTTGGTTGGCCCTTTGATTGGTTCGCTTGTTTGCCCTTGGCGCTTGGCACCTAGTAGAACCACCACCCTATCCCCTTTTTTGAATTTAGTGAAGCGTTTAGGAAGGTCTTGCGGCTTTCTCTGTTCCTCTGATCGTGCATCCTTGGGATGCTTTGCCTCCTCCTGCCGCAATCGTCTGTGCCTCAGGTGGATGAGTAAGTCCCCCTTGGTGCGTCTGGTCATGGGTGGCCTAGGGATTTCTGGGTTGCTCTCAGAAGTAACTTCCAATTCAGAGTCAAATCCTCCATTTTCACTAGAAGAGGTAGTCTCCCCCGGTGGCCGCAGTTCAGATGGCGATTCGATTCTAAGCATTGATGTCATTCCTGGTTGGGCTAGGCCAGCTTGCTCAAGGTCTACGGCTCCTATGCATTCCAACCAAGCACGATCACATTTCATACACATGACTCCTTGGTCCATTCTAAGGGCCTGTTTTTTCTGCGGCTTGGCGTCTGCCCGTATCTGCTCAATTTCTCGTCCTTTAGTGTCGTGCTCTATGGTATCCACTTCACCCTCGCTTTCATCACCGAAGGATTGGCAGTCTTCGTATTCATCATAGGAATCTTTATCGCTCGACTGCTCATCGTCTCCCAAGTCTTGCTCTGCCTCGTCTCGCTGGTCGGGGACCAAGGCCTAGTTATACATGAGGTTTAGCTCGTGCACCCTGGTCCACTTCCACTCGGACTCTTCCAAGAGGTCCTGGAGCGGCTTGAAGTTGGCGGCTGAGTTGCCCGCTAGCCAGTCCGTTAAGTACTCCAATATTCCCTAGAGTTCCCTTTTGTTGGAAGGCACTTGGAAGGTAACAGGCTCAGGCCCTCCATGGAGGCTTGCTGCCATTATGTAGAGTGACGTAGGAAGTGTTCCGTTTGTCCTGGGGACCGTTTTGATGGCTTGCTCGTATGCCTCTTGAATGGCAGGTCAATTGTAGCGAGGACGTGCATCCAATCCCGCTCATCCTCTGGGTATGGGATATACTTGGTCAAGGACTCATAGGGCTGTCTAACCTGAGTGTTCCCTTTGAGCATAGCAGAGATGGCGTCCAGGTCAACCGGTGAGGTCTTCCAAGTGTCCATTTCTATTCGTACGGTGTTAGTTCTATTGCCAAGGAAGATCAAGCCGTTACCCCAATCTTCGATGACTCTAGCATTACACATCCAGGGTCGGCCTAATAGGACATCATAGTCCACTCCCTTCATGACTATAAAGTCAATGGAGAACTGGACTCCCGCGATCTTCACTGGCCAATTTTTCAGGACCCCGAATGGTTTCACTCTCATACCGTTTGCTAGTGTGACGTTAAACCTAGCCGCTTCAACGGGCGGGTTTCCCCAAGTCTGCAGCACTGCGTGGCTAAGCACACTAACCCCACCTCCCGTGTCTACGATTCCCTTCCTTGTTGCATCACCCAGGGCTAGGACCGATAGGACTGCGTGCATCTCAGAGCCTTCCCAAAAGGCGTTGACGTGCAAAGATTTAGGTACAGAGTGCAGCGTGAGGCTGGGCAATTGTGTTTCTGCATCCTCGTCTTGAGGGTCTACCGTGACCTGCTTTTGTGAGCCCTCAACCCACTGCCTAAGGTCTTGCCATAGGGTAGGGTTCTGCCTAAGCAGATCTCCCAAGCCAAATGTCACAGGGGTGGTCACTAGTGTGGTTAGGAGATTGCTAAATACTCGTCCCTCCTTTAACCTAGACTGTCGGGGCCAATGGCCACGGCTGATCTGTGGCTCTGTTGCGTCTAGGCTTGGTCTCAGTAGCACTGCTTGTGGCATAGTAGTCTCGGCTGACTTAGGTTGAGGCAGTGACATTGGCGTGCTTATGCTGGAGAGATCATCAATCTTGTCTTCCGTGATGGGTTCAGCATCTTTGAGGTGCTGTTGAGCCTCCCTCACCCATTCCTTCACCTTTTCTATGGCCTTCAATTGTCGCTTGGGGTGCGAGTATTCCCCTATCTTAGCGCTTCCCTTTTCGGTTGTCTTAGGGGCTGAAGTCTTTGCCTCCGCGTCTGAGACTTTCTTCCCAGTAGTTAAATTCGTAGCACTCTCGGTCTTCAGTGCGACCTTAGCATCCGACCTCTTCTTTTTCTGCCTACGGCTTTTCTTCCCTATTGAGGCTGCGTCCAGGTTGCTAGGTCCTGGCAGAGAGATGACGGCCTGCTTGGTTTGGGCTCGGGTCATAGCTCGTAAGGGAATAGGTGTGGCCTCCCCATCGGGGGTTTTTGACACCAAACAGCCCTAATGGGACGGATAGCAAATTAGATGCGCTAGAGGATGGCTTCCGCTTTGGGCAATCAACGAAAAGATGGGTGATTCCGCACTCTGCGCACCTTTGATCAGCCTTGTCCCTGTTTTGCTGCTCTCTTTCAGGGCAGTGTGATGAGACATGGCCGGGGTGTCTGCAAGTCCAACAAGTGACTGGATCCTGTGGATGCCCTCCTAGGCCTCTACCCCGTCCTCTTCCCAACGCCATCACCGGCAAATGCAACAAAAATCGAAGGCGAAAAATTGGAATAGATTCTCCATTCTTTCCCATCATCAAACAACCAAAATATCCAAAATACTTACTTCTTCCGAAGATTAAAAGCACCCAACTTCCTACCTATCTCAAGCTCTGTTTCAGGGATGAATACCCTACTTCGATGCTCGATGTGAGATGCGCAAGTGCTCAAGCTTGAATCCGTTGGTCCTAGCAATGGAACCAAAATGTGGGAGCTTTCGCTCAACTGCCAAGACCCTCGAACTGCTTATTCTTTCAAGTGTTTCAACCAAGCTCTAATGGCTATCTCTCTCCTAACCGACGCGCCGTCGATCCTATGAGTGTAGTGAGCTTACCTTGATGCTCGATCGAGTACCCTCCTCTCTCTTGCACTCTGGTAGCTCCACAATCCTAGATGCTAGCGCAAGCATCCTCAAGCCTCCTCCATCCTCCATAGCCGCATGCGCAAGAGAAGAGAAGGGAAGAGAAGAGAAGAAGAGGAGAAGAGATGGTGAAGAGCTTCACCCTCACACACACTCACTCCCTCACACTCTCACACTCCTCTCTCAAGAGCACACACAAGCAAGAAGGAGAGAAGAAGAGAAGAAGAGAAGAAGAAGAGGGCTCCTTTTGCCATACACCAAAGAATGAGCTTCTCATTCATTTTTCAACTTTATATACAAAACCCTAAATCCCTTCCAGGCGGTCATCCTCTTTTCCTCTTTTACATGGCCGGCCGTAGCGTAGGCCCTCTTTCCCATTTCCCACCATTCTAATTTGCCCTATTCCCACTAATGCATACACTTTGCACAGGAGCGAGCCTGGCACTCTTTTACACAGATTTGGGGGCACTCCCATATTTTAATGGTGCGCCTTTTCCTCTTTTATTGCCGTGGCCCAACACCAAAGCCTCTTGAGGGTCGTGTCCGAATATTTGAATTTTTCAGGGATTGGTTGCCAGTCAAGGTGCCTTTTTTTCTCTTGTTCCTTTTTTGCTATTTTTCCTTCTTCCCAATTTCCGCTCCTCTGTGCTGCGGTAACGTGGTCGGAAACACGGTAACATATGGGTCCAAGATAATAGTGGTAGATGGGTCTCGGCTACTCTTTGCATTACTCATATCAACCATTGCCTGCCATATAACACGTGGTCTGATAACATTCCCCACAAGTGACCAGGTCCTGTATCATTATCGATAGCAACATCCGAACTAGGACCACAATTGAAAAAGTGGTCCTCTTCATAAGCAAAATTAGCTCAGGAATCCACAAACTGATTCCAATAATGTGGAATCAGCTGAAGAGATATGCTCTCAAATTCATCAAGTAGGGTTATAGCAGTTCGATGATACATACGAAGGAGAGGATTCCGGACTGTATATGTCCCATTGAGTTGATTTAAGATCAGCTTGCTGGGAATCCCCTTTTACTAACAACCGCTTAATGCCACCTTTCTTGGCCATATTCAATCCCATAATCGGAGCTTTATACTCGGCCACGTTGTTAGTAAATCCTACCCTGAGGTAAGTAGCTAATTTCATTGTAACTTTACATCAGGGATCTCGAATAACTACTCCAACAGTTCCTTTCCTATTAGGGCCCCTATGGGATGCTCCATCAAAGTATAATGTATACGTCCATAATGGGTTTACACAGCCAGCCATCAAGAACTCCCTTATTTGTAATTATGATAGTCAAAGTTCAACATATTAAGAGGATGGATTGATGGCTCCATCGCACCTTCTTCATTAAACTCGGCAGGGATGCTTGTCAAGATTTGTAAACAATGATGGTAGAAAACTTTAATTTTCCACACAAAGATACCGTCTTCTTGCTCAATCACTTTATATCCCTTGCTCCACCAGATAAGCCTCCCCTGATGATATCTTTGCTCGAGATATGGGTGCTCCAAATAAGAAATTAATCGCCCCATCAACCAATTTAAGCTCTCCTGTAGGTCTCAAATCAGCCCCAGCATGGACCTGCAATGCATTTTTTCGCATTAGCATACTTAGAAATAATAAGGTTTAATCTGATTAAGATTAACCTTATTCTTAAATTCCACTCCTTGCTGTAGATCAACTGATAGAACTGTGGAATTATTTTTACCTATCCGAACTATCTTGTAAGGGCCATCCCATCGAGGTTCCAGGTTTCCTAGAAATAGCTCCCTACGTGCATCATAATATAGAACTAACTACCCTTTTTTAAAAGTATATTTCTTCGCTTTCAGATCATGCAACCGCTTCATCCGACGTTTAGCTACCTCCTGGTGTAACAAACTCTGCAATTTGAGCTCGTTCAAGTGGGCTATAGTCGTAAACCGCTCAAATAGGGCATCTTCATCACCCAGAGAATCATTGATTGCGAATCTAATGGTCGGCAACTCAATTTCTAAGGGCAAGACACATTCCTCCCTGTAAACTAATTTGAATGGGGTGTGGCCTAGTGGCTCATTTAAACGTCGTATTATACGCCCAAACCGCCACATATAATTTTGTATCCCAGTCCCGCTTCTTTTCGGAGACTATCTTGGATAGGATACCCACAAGCTGCTTATTAGTACTTTTGACTTGTCCATTTGCTTACAGATTATAGGGGATCGCCTTGTTATGCTTGATCTTCCATGCTTCAGTCAGAGACTTTTAATCACTTTGTTTAAAAAGTGAGTTCCATGGTCCGATACTATTTCCTTTCACAGACCAAATCGGTAGATGATTTGCTCAAGTAGAAAACATGCAGTCTCTTTTGCATTGTCCTGCCTCGTCAGCCGTGCTTCTGACCACTTTGTAAAGTAATCAGCTGCTACTATAATATACCTCTTCTGAGTAGTAGACGATGGGGTGATAGGACCCACAAAGTCAATCCCCACTTCTCAAATGGAAGCCTGATAGCCATGATAGGCATAAGTGGACGCTTCCTATTCTCTCGACTATCATGTCTTTGACAAGTATCACATCTCTTAATATAGTCAAATGAATCTTGGAAGATGGATGGCCACCAATATTCAACTCTTAAAGCTTTCTATGCTGTTAACCGCCCAGCAAAGTGCCCTCCACAAGTAGAGTCATGGCACTCTTCCAAAATAAAGGGAACCTTGTCAGGCATCATCACACATCACAATAGATATCATCAACACCCTGCCGATATAATGTGCCTGCGATCAAGGAAATTTTCAATGCTTATTGTTTAATTTTCCTCTTCTCCGATTTTGGTAAGGTAGCTCCAATCTTTCCCATAAAAGATAGTGCGTTATAGCAGCATACCAGGAGGGAATAGATGTTGTATTAATCTTGAACAAAGTCTCCATGTCACTACCTTCAGCCACGATCTCTTTTGGCTCTCCAAAATCCACAAGACACTCTACAATGCCCTAAAGCTTTGGCGGCTTGCTCTTAATCTCATAATCGAATTCCTGCAAAGTGGTTAACCACTTTGCTAAACGGTCAAGCGATTGTAACTTATTCAACAACAATCGAAGTCCTTCTGCCTTCATATAAAAAACCTCCCTCTCATAAAGAATGTAGTGCCTGAACTTTTTGGTCGCAAATACCATCACAAGGCACAACTTCTCTATATAGGTATAGTTAATTTCTGATATACCCAACTTTCGACTAGCAAAAGCTATCGGATGGTACCACTTTTCCTCCCAAATTTGGGCCAAACAACAACTGATACTATACATAGTTGCTACTGAAAATATATAGAACATTTCACCCCTTTTTGGTGCTTTTAAAACAGGTGCTTTGGCAAGCTCGGGTTTCATATCGTCAAAAGACACTTTGCAAGCATCACTCCATGTAAACTGACAGTTAAATGACAATAGGTTTGTCAGAGGCAACGTTCTCTCTGCCAAGGCATTGATAAACCTCCGATAATACCCTACTGATGATAGAAAGCTATGTACTTCCTTTGGAGTACATGGCGGACTAATGGCGACTATGACCTTGATCTTTTCAGGATCAGTCGCAATCTCTACAGAATTGACCACATGGCCTAATAAGAGCCCATAAGGGACTCCGAAGATGCACTTCCATGGGTTAAGACTATGCAAAATTGTCTGCAATGCTCAAAACACTTGCAAAAAATGATCAATTGTCTATCCCTTACGGTGGCTACCCCCCCATCATCAATGAATACTTTCAGCTCCTCTGGGGAGATGTCACCAAAGGTCTTGTCAGATGTTCTTTGCCACAAACCAGGTGCATTACACAATCCAAATGCCATCACATGGTACACAAAGGTACCGAAGACTATAATAAACGTCATTTTTAGCTTGTCTTACTCAGCAGTCGCGATTTGGTTATAACTTGCAAAGCAGTCCATGAACAAATATATTTCCCTACCCGCTAGTTGATCCAAAATTAGTTCAATAAATGGCAACGGGTAGTCATCTTTAACAGTTTGCTTATTCAACTCTCTAAAGTCTACACAAAGACCGATTTGATTATTCTTCTTCTTACTAATCACAACTGGTGAACACCATTCAGTATGCTGAACAGGGAAGATCAAACCCACTTTCTGCAACTTTTGTAGTTCCTCGTACAACCTGTCCTTAATTCAAAAGGCATACGCCTTACTTTCTGACGTACAGGGTGGGTATCTTCCTTTACAAAAATAGTATGCATAGCTAGACTGGGAGGAATACACCGAAGTTTGTCATAGCTCCAAGAAAAGATATCGTGGAACTCTCGAATTAAGGACACATAATCCTCTCTTTCTTCCAAATTGAGCATGGACCCTAATTTAATTGGCCGCAAATCATTTAGCATACCAAAATCCAGCTCAATAACGTCAGCATTTATTATTCGATCATGAGGCTTTATCGGCTCATTCAAGGTTATCTGATAAATATCCTATGTAGTGGACCCTTCCTTAGATCCATCGCTCGATGATGTCTCACTACCAGATGGATCATCTACTGTTTCTAGTTCAGTGGAGGATAGTGGAGCTCTCTCACTCTGAGGAGACTTAGGGTAAGCATCCACTATTACACGATGGGCACCTCGACCTAGAATCACTCAACCAGCGGGGGCATATCGACTTGACAGTCTGTCCGTAGAATCCATGGCCTGCCTAGCAAAACTCGATAGCTAGGACGTCCTACAAACCTTATCACCCTAAAGTCCAGATAGCATTCCATGCTCTCAACTATAACGTGGACCTTAGTAATGCAACCTTCTAGTTTTCTTAGACTATCATCAGCCATCCTAAGAAGTGTGGAGCTATCTTTTTGGATCTCTAGACCTAACCTCTCCATCAAGTCTAAACTTATGATATTGACAGAGGATCCAGTGTCCACGATAGCGTGCTCCACTAATATTCCATCCACATATGCTGGAACCCTAGGGCAATGCTTTTTAGCATGATCAAACTAATCTTCCCCCACTCTAGTTGTGCCCAAAGGTTCTACTATATACCCTATATGCAGGATTTTCTTGAATTCCTTGCGTACTCTAGGAGAAATTTTAATCAATTGCAGGAGATTCACGTCTGGTTTGACTTCGTAAAGGGAACTTGTTAGATCAAAGTCCTGGTAATTAGCCAAAGTTCTCTGCTCGCACCAAACCATTCTTTCCTTTGGTCTTTCCATCGGCTTTGGTGCCTCTTTTTTAGCCTTTACCTTCTTTCTTGGAAATCCTTTATCCTCCTCGGGATCAACTTTACTACCAACAAGTCTTAATGGTCCACCTTCCTTATCAGGATTCAGGACTTGCTTTTCCCTAGCATCTTGTTTAGGGCTTCCCTCGACACGTTTTACAATTCCTTTGTCACCTTCTTTAATCTTTTAACCTCTTGTTACAGCTCATAGATTAGAAGTTTCATCATCATTGACACTTACAGCCTCAATAAGGCTGACTCCACTGCCATGAGGTAACTCCTCTACAATAGCATTTCCTCTTTGCAGTATTTGCATTGGTCCATCATCTTGCTGGAGATTATTCCCTTGTGTGCGATGGTTACTCCCTTGTTGGAGAGAGCTGATCTTACTCCAACAGGTAGCAGCTAAGTGGCCAGACTTCCAACAAATATCACATTTGACATTCGGGGAATTCCTAGGGAAATGTTGGCCCCCACACCACTTACAGCTGAATCTTGAGGGGCCACCCTCTTCATGGCATCGGCTCCCTATCAAATTCTGCTGCTTCTTAAGAAAATTGACATTCATAGCTATATGTCGATACTGTTCAGAGATCATATCGGTGTAGTGCTTCATCATGTCCTTAACTTCACCAAGGATATTAGAAGCACTCGACTCATAGTCGCGATCATCAGTCTGTCATCCCATGGGCCTAACCACTTGATTAGGAATTAGCCGTTGACCAACTGGGACAACATTAGGATTCATTGTTTGGTTTCCACCATTATTTAGTGAGGCCAACTAACTAGCCATAGGCATAGTCATGCTAGGAGGAGCTGGTAACATAGGCAAATTCGACATAATACTTCCTCTGTCACTCGTATTTAACATGGGGTCCCCTTGACTCCCATTGGTCAAGGCCAAATTATTACCATTCCAATTTATCCTTGCTGTATAAGCTGCTTGCAAGCGCGACTCTACTCCTTCTGCTTGGGTAATGGCAGTGTCAATATTGGCCAAAGAAATACTACTCAACTGCACTTGGATATTAAAATCCAATCCATGTAGGAAATACTGCAACTGTGCAGTCATTGGAATGGGAATATAAGCGTTAAGTTTGCGAAGAACTTGCTTTAGTTTCTTGGCATATGCCTGGAAATTCTCATTTGGCCCTTAGTGTGTTACATTCAGAACACGCAACCAATATTGTCCACCCTTCTCAGGGGAAAACTCCCTACGGAAAGCCGTAAAGAATTGGGCACTACTAGTTATGGTTCCAGCTTCTAGACCGTGATACCACACTGTCGCTCTTCCTTTTAACGTCATATTGAAGAACATCATTAGGTGTCCTTTGTCTTGGATTCGATAGTTGAATATGAGTGTTTGAAACTCCTTAATGTGGAATTCTCCATCTTCTTATGCTAACCCATGGAAAATGGGCAACGGTGCTCCTAATGCCGGTAAATCCGGTGTACCTACTGGAATTGCGATAGGTTGTGCCATGGCTACAACCGGATTGACAACAGGAGTTTGTGTAGGCAACGCTACACCCCCACTTGTTGTGGGTTGATTAACTGGAAATAGGGAAGTACCAAGACTTCCACTTGCACTCGAAGAGCTACTCGTAACACCTAGGTTACCAGAACCAGTGCCACTTATGCGTAACGGGCTGCTCCTTTTAGGAGAATAGCGTCTTACAATCTCCAACCGCCATCTAGCCCTCTTAGCACATTCTGCTTTTTGTATTTCGGCTTGACGATTCTTGTCAAAGGACATAAACAACCTATTTGGCCCCTAAAAACCCTAGATTCGAGAAGCACCACTTGTTGGCGACTCCCGGCATACGCACCACTGATGGGACCTAAAATGGGCCGCCACTGGCTATGGCACTAGCCGGACCTCATGCATACGATAGACAACTCCACCACATGGCCTCGCAGGCCAGGAACGTCTAAAACTCACTTTGCACTAAATGCTTATGACGATTTTGAGTGTGTATCCAATATGTAGTCCAAAGTTCACCTTCCCTTCTCCTTAGAGGTACATCCCATAACATATAGGCATAATGCCTCATAATACACACATAGGGAAACACCTCTCGGCTGATTGCCGCGGCTCCACTGCGACTCTCCTACACCTCGGGGATTGGCCCCAAGATGCATCGCTAACACATAGGACATTAGCACAAACTCCACTCTTTCATAATTCAACGTTCCAGGAGATTTTGATTTACCTCACAAAACTTTCCCCAACAGAAGCACCCATCTAAACCTACAACTTAGGTTTTTTGTCCTCTCAATGTTGGTCAAAGTTTATCAAACAAGTGCAATGCATTCCAGGAGATACCACATGGCATGCTTGATGCAAGGTGTATGACAATTGTGCACAACCATTTTATGATTTAAAAAACCAGTCATGTGAGGTGTAGAAAACAGCCCTTTCATGAATTTTAACTAAGCGTTACGTACTGCACTGCTTTAGGGACTAGCACCGGAACTTCCGTGCTACTAGTCACCTAATTTAATTATGGAATGATCCCTAAATGCTATGCACAAAGAGGAAAATAAGAATTTGTATCTTTTCAATAATTAGATCGTTGCACAAACTTCATCCCCTCCTTACTGTTTAGGTATTGCTGCGGTGCATAGGTGTAAATGGTTGTTTTGTATCATTTTTGTATGTAAAAAGCAATAAACACAGACTATGATAAAAGGACAAGGCCAAACTGAGGCTTGACCTCATGCTTTAACCTTGCCAAACATTCACGCACATGAATCTTATTTTTTCATATTTTTTTAGCGTGAAAATCCTAATTTCCTCTATTTTTTACTATTTTTTCTATTTATTATTCATGAAAAATAGAAAATTTTTTATTTATTTGTATTGGCTTATTATTTTGACTAAAAATTAACATTTTCTATGATTTTATCCAATTTCCACCCCTTTTCTCCAACTCAAAATTTAAAAAAACTACTAATTTCCATTAAAAATGCCATTTTGCAGATTTTAAAGAATTAATAATGGCTCTAAATCATTACGGGTTCTATATTTCTGTAGTTTACAGCCCTCAATGATGATGTAAATAAGCTTCAAACAAAATTTCATTGCATATGAACAACATTTTGACCATGAAACAACAAAAACAATCAAATCTCTTTGTAAAATTGAAGCATACTGCGTGTCTTGCGTGTTGCGGGTTTTTTTATGATTATTCTGAGCAGCCCACAGACCGACCATCAACCATTCTTCAGTGTTGAACCTCTTTCCTCAGCCTCCACTTCATCTTGAAGCAATCAGATCATAGCCGGACAAGCATTCTTCATCCCCTCTTCTTCTTGATTTCTTGCACATGAATGCCTCTATGCAGGAGAGAGAGGGAGGAGAGAGAGGGAGGAGAGAGAAATACTGGTTTTTGATCTCTTGACTCAGTGCATCATTTCTTGATCTGTTTGTGGTGATGGAGGGCGAAGGATAGAAGCATTCCAGGCCCAGGAGCATTCCTCTCCATTTCTCCGATCTGAAAATGCATGATGAGGGGAGAAAAAGGGGGCGCAAAAAAATGACGTCCCCCCTCCATCATTTCATTTTGTGGGATTTGTGGCTCTTAAGCTCTTTTAATTAGAGCTTTAAAACTCTAATCAACTTATCTAGTTCATGTCTCTTGCATTCACACTTGTGGCAAGTGGATTTTTCAGATTTGAGGGGGTAAACGACATCAGATTTGAGATTTGTCTGGATGGGTCCCTCCATGATGTCGAAATCTACAAAGCTAGGTCCCCTCACACTCTTCCTGGCTTCTAGATCTAGTAGCTGCTTCACAACCCCAAACCTTGCGGGGATTAAATGGGGGATCAAACGACCTCGGAATGGAGATCCGAGACTTGCGTTGGATTCCTGACGTCATTTTGCATCTAGGAAATCTCCAGCTTTACCATCCGCCACTGTTTGATTTCCATGAAAATAAGCACTAGCGCTTTAGGGACTTGCCGCTTAAAATTGTAGTGATTGCCACCGCTGCCTTCGACGAAGTCTATTTTTTACTGAATATTCGTAATTTTTGGCTATTTTTAAGCACTTCTCGGCATCAAAAATCATCTGTCAGTGGAACAGTATCCTTAGCAAGCAAGGAAGGAACCAAGTAGGTGCAGGTCCTACTCAGTAAGACCTTAGTGGAAAAGGCATTGGGATTGGAACCGAAGGTGGAAAAGAGGCACAAAAGAGACGTCTATGCCATGTTGGGAATAAAGAAGGAAATTTTATTAACAAATGATGGCATAAGCATCTAGGACATCCCCGACATGGAGATCAGATTGCAAGCAAAGGTGATCCACACCCTTTTCTCCAGCCTAAGGTACAATTCGCTCATGCATAGAATCATCATGCCTGTGCTGAAGAGCATGGTGGCTCATTCGTTACATGAAGTGGATTGGAACGGCTATGTTAGGAAAACCATAGACCAATCAGACAAGACACTTGACCTTGGAAGTAGACCGGTAGGTGGAGAATCCCCAACATCAAAGGGAACGGACAGGGAGAAGCACTCGTCCAAGGCCGCATTCATAGGGTATGGAGGAGCTTTGACTACCCTTATCTCAGAGGCTATAAAAGAGACACAAGACGAAGAGGAGGGATCAAGTGAAACGCCTGAGAAGTCACCTCCTCGTCACAGCAAATAACCATCAAGTGAGAGGACGATTAGTGAAGAAGAGGGAGAGCAAGAAGCTCAATCCAGCAAATGGAAGGTGAAGACGCCTAAAAATAAGGCAACGAAGAAGAAGCAGGAGGAAGAGAGGAAGAAAACCTACTTAAAGCCAAGGCTGAGTCAAAAAGAGCTGCGAAACAAGAAGATGAGTTGAGAAGGGAAGAAGAGGAGGACCTGGCACAAGCTATGCACATGTTCATTGAACAACAGTGTGGGCAGGAGGAATTAGCAGCAATGAGCCTGCCTAGGTAGGACAACCGACGCCCAAGCGATAGAAGACTTGCCTCCACTTGTCCATGAAGAAGGAAAGGGAAATGCCATGCTCCACTCAACCTCACCTACCCTCTTGCCCACTACCCTAACCATCACAGCAATGCCCGGCACCCCAGCCATAGTGGACGCCAACAACCTCATGGCATGGGTGCAGTTCTTAGTCAATAAGGCATATACCCCAATGCCCACCTCCAACGCGAGAACCCCAACTATAGGAGTGAAAAGATTGGCTGTTGTAGACGATGAATGTCAATAGGGACCCAAGCAACCAAGAGTAGATGCTATCACCACGGAGCCGCAAGACGAGCATGTTAGGGAGCTCTACGCTCAGTTGGAAAGGGCAAAGGAGGAGAAGAGAGTGGCAGTGGTAACGCTGGAAACGGAAAGGGAAATGGAAAATGCATCCCAACTAGAAAAGACTCGTCAAGTGGCCTTACAACACAGAGAAATCCATGTGCTGAAAGTAGAGCTAAGGGCCAAGGGAGATGACGAAGAATAGTGGTGAAAAAGACTGGAGGAAGAAAACCAAGAGCTGGTCCCAATGCAAAGGGAATACAAGCTCTTGGTTCTACTCGGAGCTTGAAGCACAGGCTAGAAAACTTCAAGAGCGCATGGAAGAGCTCGCTGTGCAGGAAGTAGAGAGAGCATAAGAGTAGGAAGAATGGAAAAAAGAGAGAGAAGAAGTAGAACATGGAATGCAATGAAAAAGGGAAGAACGAGCAACACTAAAGGAGAAGATTGAATGTCTAATAGAAGAAAAAGAGGACCTTGTACAAAAATGGAAAAGGTAGAAACCGGTGATAGTGGCGTAGTCACAAAGGCAAAGCGAGGGCCTAGAAGAAATGAAAAAGAAGGCAAGGGAATGGGAAGCCAAGAACGAGAAGCAAGTGAAGGATCTAGCGAGCTACTTGGCCCTTGCAGACGGAGGCCGAATATTAGCAGAAGGCAGGGCAAGCACCGCACAAGCTAGCCTCAAAATCCAAAAACGTGCCTTCCTCAGCACAATCTTAGACGTCACACTCTCTGCAGAGGAGGAGGTAGTTGATGTGCTTAAAAGGAAACTAGAAATAGCCTGGAAGGCGATAAAAAAAGGGCTGTGCTCCTAGGTCCAAGGTGCAAGCCTTGACCTGATCAATCAAGATCAACAAGAGAAACGGTTAGGAGCACGCTTGACACTAGAGGAGATTGACGCCCTGGAACTTTAAGAATGACAACCCCAAGAGGCAGAGGTAGGGTCAAGCCATGAAGGAAAGCAAGAAGATGAGGAGTGGATCCCACCACCCCCCTCACCACAACCAGAGCCCCCTCAAGAACAAGATGCCATAGTGGAAAGGAAGGAAAAAGCACAAAAGAAGAGGGCCAAAATGTTAGATCAGGCATGCAAAAGAGCTCAAGCACAACCACTTGCAATTCCACACCGGCCCATCCCACTAGAAAGGGACTACTTACCCATGAATTGGAATACAGAGCTATCAGTGTGGGGAGCAATGGGAAAATCGTCGCCAACCCTTCGACTTCACCTTCCGATATCCAGCGGGTTTGAGCAAAGTGCTATCCACCAAAGCAGTAACGGAGGTAATCACCATGGGAAAAATGGTTGGTGAAAGATGGCTCACTAAAAGAGAGAAAAATCCAACAGCTTGGGGGACAATCCCCATATTACTGGGAAAACAAGGTTGAGGAGGTACCCCATATGGTGAAGGGCTACGAATCCCAACCTAAGTGGAGGAGAAGACAACAACGTGGACATGTGGATATCGTTTTGTGGCTCCCTACAGTTTGGATGGAACGACCCAACCTATCTACCATATCCTTGAAGGGTGGGAATACATTTTGACCCAGACATCCATGGCCGATATGACTTCCCAAGGATCTACAATGTCAATGCCACAAAACCAGAGGAGGCATTCGCCTTCTCAAAACAAGATCTATGGGACTCCATGGCCCATTTCCTAATGGAATTATCCTCTTGACCTAGACCCTGTCTTTATAACAACATGTAACTATATTAGATTAATTAGGACTCTCCTCAAGCAACCCCCTGCACCGGCAGAGTACCATCTTCCACTGCTCTTTTTTGACATTAATGTTGGAATAGATGGGTGTACCACGACTTGGCTAATGCTCCATGCTCCTTTACTCCCATCCTTTTGCATGACCCTTCTTGAGGACATGAATGACAACCAAATTACCAAATGTAGCCATCCATGCTTGTCCATCACACCTCTCTACGTTAGAATAGGCCAAAAAGGGTATATGCTAACCATGCACTTCCTTAACAAATCATTAAAGCCCCCAACTTCCCCATCCCTTCCCCACGAACCCAGAAAATGAATCTATCATCTTGTACTACTTCTCCAAATTCAAGAAACTATTTATTCAAAAAAAATGCAAGCTGCACATCGATCACCGTCACTACACTTAGGGGTTCTCAAGTTAGGTGCGCCAGTGGCCCCAGTTGGCCGGCTCCGTTCCTAACCCCCTAGCTTCATTTTGATCCCCCGCTTCATGCTTAGGGTACATCAAGGACAAGACACACCTAAGGACACAACACTCGCCTATGGTTAGACCTATCACCCTAAGCTACACCCACTGCACCTCCCGTATGCATGAACTGGGTCCTCAAGTGTAGGACACACCAAGGGCTACCCATCTCCCAATCCCACAAACACCAGCACCATGCACGTCATGGTAAGACAAACACACCCCTAGGTAGTGCACCTTCTTTTCTTTTCAGGTACAAGCAAAAGCCCCACGACCCCATCATCCATGTAATGCATTCTCAATCCTACGGCCTGTGCCATCAGACAAAGCACAACCAACCAAGGGGTGGACGCAACATCCACAATTAAAAAATGAATGAATAAGCTCATTGGGAACAGTGCAAGTGAACTCAGCTATGGAGAGTTAAATGACGAATCCATCTAACACCATTTTGAATTTCAAAGATGAATCCGCCCCTCAACATCCCTCCAACACTAGGGATCATATCCAACGCCAGGGCCTTTCAGTCCCATAAATCCCACCAATAGGTCCATAAATCCCTCCAACACCAGGGATCATCTCCAACTCAAGGGCCTTCAAGTTCTATAAATCCCCCCAACACATCTTGTACACAAACTCAAAAAGCCACTTAGCTACTCCACCAGTAGAGTCCGACTCACCACCCAACAAGTGTCATGGGACTGACACTCAACTAGAAGGGGGGTAATGTTAACCCTTAAATGAACAAGGTGGAAAATCCGAAAAATCTAAAGCAGAAGACAAAGCCAATGCAAAAGCGGAATGGAGAACGAAGGCATGCCAAGAAAAATATGGAAACACAATAAGTATAGAAAAATCCTAAATCAAGGAGAAAGGCGCACAAGAAAATGCACGTCTATACTTTTGTAAAAGAGTGCAAGGCGCACCGTAATTTATTTTAAAAGCACCGGGCTCTCACCCGTGCAATTTGTAAAGGTAGATGGGCGGTAGGAAGGAAGTTAAGGAGATAGGAGGACAATGGGAAAAAGAGCTTAGGCACGGCCGGCCATGTAAAAACGGGGATAAAGGGATGACTGCCCAAAAAGGATTTAGGGCTTTGTATATAAAGTTTAAAAAGTAAATGAGAGCTCATTCTTTGGTGTGTGGCAAAGTGGACTCTTCTTCTTCTCTCCTCTTCTCTTGCTTACTTGCGAGTGCTTGAGGGAGTGAGGGAGTGAGCTTGTGAGAGTGAGGGATCTTGGAGGTGAAGCTCTCCACCTTCTCCTCACTTCTTCTTCTCTTCTCTTGTCTCGTGCGTGGCTATGGAGGATGGAGCTTGGAGGAAGAGGCTTGAGGATGCTTGAGATTGCATCATGAATTGTGGAGCTGTCGAAGTGCTTGAGAGAGGAAGCAACTCGATCAGGCATAAAGGTAAGCTCACTACACTCATAGAGAGGGATAGCGCATCGGCTATGTGAGAGGTAGCCATTAGTGCTCACTTGAAACGCTTGAACAATAAGTGGTTTGTGGGTCTTGGCGGTTGAGCTTGTGCTCGCCTCTACAAGGTGCAAGCCCACCCACCTATTTTTGGGGTCAACCATAGTTTTACTCATCAAACCATTTAGACTACCTCTGTATCCTATTGTTGATCCCCCACTTCTAGGGGAGTGGCTTGTGAAGCTCCATGTAAATGAAAGGGAAGTGGAACCCAGGAGGAAGAAGCTTGGCAGTGAGAGCTATGGCAGATGGAAAGCAAGAGCTAAGAGAGAGAGACTCAAAAGTGGGAACTCCAACAACCACAATGTGTGGCCGGGCCTTCCTTTATTCAAACTATCACTAAAAGAATAAAGAATAAGTGACAGTGACAGGAATCCGCCACATGCAGTGTGCAATGGCAGGTACTGTCACTGTAGTAATACACAAGCGGCTAGGTGGAGGTGCCTTTACCCCCAACAACCTCCCACTTAAAGACGAATCTGCCCCAGTGAGAGAGAAAAAGAAAAGATAGTACAACATGTACACATATGCTACAAGATAAGGAAAAAGACCTCATCTCATCCAATGCCTATCAATCTCTTGAGGAAGGCGAAGCACTCGGTAGTGAGACTTTTCGTGAGCAAGTTTGCAAGATTTTTCTCAGTCGGAATCTTGACAAGGTCAATAGCCCTGTCCTCAACGACCTCATGAATGAAGTGATACCTCACCTCAATATGTTTCGTCTTCGCATGGAAGACGAAACATATGTTTCGTCTTTGCATGGACAAGGTCAATAGCCATGTCCTCAACGAGCTCACGAATGAAGTGATACCTCACCTCAATATGTTTCGTCTTCGCATGGAAGACCGAATTCTTGGCCAACTGAATGGCACTCATAGAATCAAAATGCAGTGTAGGCATAGCATCTATCATACCAATGTCTGCAATCAAACGGCCTAACCGGATAGCCTCCTTGCAAGCCTCTGTGGCTGCAATATACTCAGCCTTTGTAATAGAAAGGTCAATACACTTTTGCGCCCTAGACATCCAAGAGATAGCCCCTCCAGCATAAGTGAACACATAGCCAAAAGTGGACTTTCTACTATCTACATGTCCTACATAATCAGAATCAGTGTACCCCACGACTCATGTATCTTGGCTGCCATAACAAAAACACATATTGAAAGGGAGCGACGGATCGAAGGTTGGACTCGAGAGCTATGGCGGGAGAGCAAGAGCAAGAAAGGGAGAGACTAGAAATGGAAACTCCAACAGTCGCAATGTGTGACCGGGCCTTCCTTTATTCAAACTGTCACTAAAAGAATAAAGAATAAAGTGATGGTGACGGGCACCCGCCACCTGTAGTGTACAGTGGCGGTGACTGTCAGTGTAGTAATACACAGCAGCTAGGCAGAGGCACCTTTACCTCCAACAACCTCCCACTTAAAGGCAAATCTGCCCCAGTGAGGAGTGAAAAGAAAAAGAAAAAAGACAGTACAACATGTACACATGTACAACAGGATGAGGAAAGATGTCATCTCATCCCACGCCCATCATCAACCTCCTGAGGAAGGCAAAGCGCTCTTTAGAGAGGCTTTTCGTAAGCAGATCTGCAGGATTCTGGTCAGTCGAGATCTTGACAAGATTAACAAACTTTTTCTCAATGACCCCACGTATGAAGTGATACCTCACCTCAATGTGTTTCGTCTTCACATGGAAGACCGAATTCTTGGCTAACTGAATAGCACTCATAGAATTCGAATACAGTGTAGGGATAGCATCAATACCAAGGTCAGCAATTAAACGACCCAACCAAATGGCCTCCTTGCAAGCCTCAGTGGCTGCAACATACTCGGCCTCTATAGTAGAAAGGGCCGTGCATTTTTGCACCCTAGACATCCAAGAAACAGCACCTCCAGCATAGGTGAATACATAGCCGGAAGTGGACTTCCTACTATCTGCATATCCTGCATAATCAGAGTTAGTGTACCCCACGACTCCTGTATCCTGGCTGCCATAGCATATGCACATAACTGCAGTGCCCTTCAGGTACCTCATGATACCCTTCATGACATCCCAATGCTTCTCGCTAGGTGTAGCCATATAGTGTGTCACAACACCAACTGCAAAGGCAATATCTGGACGAGTGGCTATCATAGCATACATAAGACTGCCCACTGCGGATGCATAGGGAATCTTGGCCATCTCAGCCCTCTGCTCATCTGTTTGCAGACAATCAGCCTGTGATACCTTCACATAAGAAGGCAATGGACATCCAATAGACTTTACGTCCTGCATGTGGAAGCGTTCAAGGACTTTATGAATGTACTCCTTCTGTGACAAGTAGAGGAGTCCCTGATGCCTGTTGCATCTAATGCACATACCAAATATGTGAGCGGCATGTCCCAGATCTTTCATCTCAAAGCTCTTCTTGAGCTAAGCCTTAAGAGCATCTAGCTCATCATGAACTTTCCTTGCTATCAACATATCATCCACATAGAAGACCAAAATCAATAAAGAACCATCACGGGCTTTCTTCGTGTAAAGATACGGATCCATAGCACTCCTGTTATAGCCCTATGGCTGCATAAAGGCATCAAACTTATGATACCACTCCCTAGGTGCATGTTTCAAGCCATAAAGAATTTTCTTCAATTTGCACACTAGGTGCTCCCTGCCAGGTTCTGCAAAGCCCTTAGGCTGCTCCATATAAATCTCATCATGCAAGTCCCCATGTAAGAAAGCTGTCTTGGCATCCATCTGGTATAAATCCAAGTCAAGCTGAGCAACCAAAGCCTAGACCAAGTGCAGGGTGGTCATCTTAACCACATAAGAAAAGACCTCATCAAAGTCCACACCATGCTCCTACTTAAAACCCTTTGCTACCAATCTAGCCTTGTATGCCGGCTTGGGGTGTCTAGGGGTACTTTTTAGCTTGTACACCCACTTGCATGGCAAAGCCTTCTTGCCTGTAGGCAAGGAAACCAAATCCTAAGTCTCATTCTGATGCAAGGAGTCTATCTCTAACTGCATATCCCTCTCCCAGGAGTGACTGTCACCCCTACGTATAGCCTCATCATAAGTGAAAGGTTCGACTGCATCTATAACCAAGACATAATGCATCGAGGGCTGAAATCTATTAGGTGGACGTTTGTCTCTAGTAGACTGTCTCACGGCAGGCTCTGCTACCTGTCTAGCTGCCTGTCCAACACCCTAACCATGAGCATCTGCTACAGCTATAGGCTGTCCAACTGGCTGTGTGGGAGCTCTCGCCTCCTCTTGAAATATGATCCTGCGGATCTCAACAACTCTCTCAGGCTGCCGATGCATCTTGTCTTCATGGAAGACTACATCATGACTGCGGATGACTTTCCACGCCTGCGGATTCCAAAGACGGTAACCCATCTCTGCTACATCCCCATAACTAAGGAAAATGCATTTAACACTCTTAGGATCCATCTTACTTCTCTTGTCCCTGGGAGACACATGGCAAAATGCCTCACATCCAAAGACACGAAGATGCGCATAAGAGGGAGGTTTTCCAGTCCATACCTCCTCTGCAACCTGGAAATCCAAACCACTAGAGGGTGATCGGCTTATGACATGCATAGCTGTACTAAGTGCCTCAGCCCAAAAGCTCTGTGATAGGCCTGCATGGCTAAGCATACTGCGTACGCTCCTGGATGGTTTTATTTATCCACTCAGCCAAACCATTCTAGGGGGGGTGTAAGGGGCGGTCAACTGACACTTAATACCCCTCTCATCACATAACTGCTCAAAAGCATGTGAGACACACTCACCCCCATTATCTGTCCTTAGGCATTTTAGCCTATACCCAAACTAGTTCTCAACCAATGCAAGCCATCTCTGAAACACGACCAAGACATCAGATTTTAACTTAATGGGATAAGCCCAAACTTTTCATGAAAAATCATCTATAAACATAACAAAATACTTTGCACCACCCATAGACTGACAAGGCATGGGCCCACAGACATCCGAATGTACCAATGCCAAGGGCTCACTCATGCGTGGCCTACCAGACTTCTTATGCATAGACCTAGTCTGCTTGCCATAAAGACAATGCTCACATGAATCAAAACATGCATAATCAAGGGGCGGTAAGTACTACAAACCAGAAAGCATGTTCATTCCCTTCAAAGACATGTGGCCCAAACGGGCATGCCAAAGAGATACATGTGGGATAGAATCCACAAACAAAACATGATCAAGGGAAGAAGCTGATACAATCAAGGGGTAGAGACTGCCAACCTTGGCACCTCTCGCAATCACAAGTCTGCCACGAGTGATCTTCCATGTAGAGTCTCCAAAACATATATGATATCCTACATCATCAAGCTGTCCAGCTGACATGAGACTACGTGTCAAAGCAGGTATATGATGTACATCCTGCATAACAAAACTGCTACTAGAAGAAAACTGCAGCCTAACATCACCAATGCCCACAATATCAAGAGAACTGTCATCACCCAAGCGCACAGAACCCGAAACAGTACCGTATGAATGAAACCACTCTCGGCAAGGTATCACAGGAAAGCATGCACCTGAGTCCAAGAGCCAACACTATGCATACATAGAGTGTATCTCTATCATCTGCAAAGCACTAGAAGAAGCTGCTAGGATATAATCATCATCATCAACATTCTCAGGCTGCATAACAATGATCTCTTCAATTTTAACACTGGACTTTGCAGGTACTATGCTGCGATCAAAAGACTTATCATGCACTTTGTCTTTCCCCTTATCTTTGTGCCTTTCATTGCGCGATTCATGGCATTGTGGCCTAATATGGCCCTTTTTTCCACAATGGTGACAAGTAACATCTACGTTCCTGCCATGGGATTTGCTACGTGACTTCCCACCCGAGATTTCTGAGAATCCCGTCCACTACCACTGCCATGCTTTCCATATCCATCATTCCTGCCTCTAACTGTCATAGCATGAGACACACGAGAGGCATCCAAATTCTTACGGTTAACCTCTTCTTGCAGAAGACCACTCTCAACATCAGATAATTTCAAGGTAGCAGTAGAGGCACATAATGCAGTGTGGAATACATCCCATGACTCATTAAGAGTACCAAGTAAGAAAAGAGGAGTGGCATCCTCTACAAAAGTGATATCCTACGAAGTCAAGTTCTTGAGTATAGCATGGAACTGGCTCAAGTGAGTAGACATGGTCACATTCTCCTTCATGCGCAAATCCATAAGCTGCTTCAGCCAATACATCTGACTCGCTAGACTTTTCTTGTCATAGAGATTCTTAATCTTATCCCACAACTACCATGCACTTTGTTCTTCCTCAAAGACATTGTAATGAACCTATTCTGTGAGAGACAATATAATAGTGGACTTGCATAACTCATCAAGCTCAAGCCATTCCTCATCTGACATAGTTGCAGGCGGATGCCCGCTCAACCTCAAAGGTTTGATCTACGATTTTTGCACCAACACCTGCCAAATCTGGCTCTTCCAATAAGATTAATTCGTACCATCAAGCTTAGTGATGTTGAAAATAGCATGATCAGTGGATGAACTCGCCATAATGTAGGCTGGAAGACTGTAGACAGTTCAAAACTGCTTGTTGTTTACTAACAAAAATCACCAAAATCGAGGAATAATGGCAAAGAAAGTGGTACCAAAGATGCTGCCCACCAAGTACTAGTGAAAGTACATCATTTCAGAGTGTTTCAGCATGAAAAATCCATGTTAGTCCATACATATATACTTGCTACAATAAATTTCAGATTTTAGTAAAAGAGAGCTAACAATGCCAAAATTGGATCCCAAGGCAATCAGATATTGCCAAGCCCAAAGCCGGCATCATGCGGGCATAGCATAAGCATATGACGGTCGATAAGCATGAATCCAACACCCAAGTATGTCATACAAACATCTACCAGTGAGTAGGCACATCCCCAGGCAATGGGGCAAAGTGTTCCTGCCACTACCAAAACTTGACACAAGTAGGTGTCAACTCACAAAGATACAGATCCAAATTTGAGACTCAACTCATAAGCATATAGTGAACCAAGACATATGATGTATCATCCCAAAAGGTAAGAAGTCCCAAAGTCTCAAGTGTCTGTAACCTGCTCAATAGCATGTAACGACTCAATGCATAATAGTAGCGCGTGCTCAATGTTTGATAAGCATTTAAGAATGCTCCCACTAGCACAAAAGCCGTATGTATGAGCTCAAGAGCTCAAGCCAAGACAAGACATAGTGCCAATGACATAAGTCCAAGACAATACATCAATAGTGCATCCCGAACAGGTAGGCGGTAGAGCATCCGTATGTAGCATCCATAAGCATGTAAGACATCAAGTACATCCCAAGATACAACTCTGGCAAGCCAATAAATAGCTCAAGTAAGCTCCGAAAATCCAATTTCAAGCCAAGACCGAGCTCCAGTAGCAATAGGCTCCAAATATGTAACTAGTATGTAGTAATGGCATAGGCTAAGCATGTCAAGACCGGTCAGACATAAGCAGCATACATGCCATAAGTACATTCAAGATGGAGCATCCAAATTCTTTGCAAAGCAAACTCAAGCTCAACCAATGATTCTGAATCAAAACCAAGCTCCATGTCGAGCCCCAAGTGTCAATACATCACCATATATGCCCAAAACATAGCCCGAAAAGCATAGGCATAAGTATACATGAGTAAAATGACTTCAGTCCAACTGTGTACACCATTGATTTACTATTCAAAATGAGAATTTCAGCACCAAAATCAGCTCCAAATGGTTGCCAAACAATAGGCATACATTCCCCTAACATCCGGGCATCAAACGGGACCAACTGGGCATCAAATGACAATGCCAAACAAGCTATAGCATCAAATGTCAATGTAACACTGTCATAAACTGCATGTGGACTATTATGACAGTCCCAAAATAGTGTTAAATCAGTCCAAATGCTATGCCAGCACATCAACCATCAAAACCAAGCATCAAAGCATGTTCATATGCCCGAAATGGAGCCTTTCCAAGTGCCAATGGAGGGGGAGAGCTGTTGTTGTGACTGTCAATGCTGAAGACACATATGGGAGGATTGCGTGATTCCGCCAATTATAAATGCTAGTCCTAGGGCTGCAAAAAATGGTGGCCAAGCTTCGGAGGGGTCCGGTTAAAGCCAAGGAAGGCCTCAAACAAGCTCCATCAATTCTTATTCAAAGGCAAGTGAGATATGAAGCAAGGGAGCTTCAATGGTGGCTGCCCCAATCTTGTTTACAACATGTGAGACCTAAGAATTGAAGTAAAACCCTGAAGAAAATGATCAAATACCTCTAATGTAATTTCTGAAGGTGCCCAACAATGCCGAGAAGGTTCTCGGGAAGCCGAGGAGTGACGAGAGCTCAAAGGAGTCGGATATGGCTGCCTAGAAGGAGACCCAATGCAAGTAGGAAGTCAATGGGATGCTGAGAATGCCATGAACCAAGCTCAAGAGTTGGAAAGCAAAGCTATGATACCAGTTGAAAGGGAGTGATGGATCGAAGGTTGGACTCGAGAGCTATGGCGGGAGAGCAAGAGCAAGAAAGGGAGAGACTAGAAATAGGAACTCCAACAGTCACAATGTGTGACCAGGCCTTCCTTTATTCAAACTTTCACTAAAAGAATAAAGAATAAAGTGATGGTGATGGGTGCCCGCCACCTGCAATGTACAGTGTCGGTGACTGTCAGTGTAGTAATACATGGGTGGCTAGGCAAAGACGCCTTTACCCACAACACAAAACTATTGTGCCCTTCAGGTACCTCATGATACCCTTCACAGCATCCCAATGTTTCTTGCTAGGTGTAGCCATATAACGGGCCACAATCCCAACTGCAAAAGCAATATCTAGACGGTGGCCATCATGGCATACATAAGACTGCCCACGGTTGATGCATAAGGAATCTTTGCCATCTTGGCCCTCTGCTCATCTGTCTTCTATGGACAATCGGCCTATGAAACCTTCACATGAGAAGGTAATGGACTGCCAATAGGCTTAACCTGCATGTGGAAGCACTCAAGGACTTTATGAATGTACTCCCTCTGTGACAGATATAGTAGTCCCTAAGATCCATTGTGCGTAATGCACATACCAAGTATATGAGAGGCATGTCCCAGATCTTTCATCTCAAAACTCTTTTTGAGCTAAGCCTTAAGAGCATCTAGCTCCTCATGAGTTGTCCCTGCTAAAAGCATGTCATTCACATAGAGTACCAAAATCAGTAAAGAAATATCATGGGCTTTCTTAGTGTACAAGCACGGATCCATAGCACTATGGTTGTAGCCCTGTGACTGCATGAATGTATCAAACTTATGGTACCATTCCCTAGGTGCATGTTTCAATCCATATAGACTCTTATTTAGCTTGCACACTAGGTGTTCCCTGCTATGGTCTGCTAAGCCCTTAGGCTGCTCCATGTAAATCTCATCATACAAGTCCCCATGTAGAAAAGTCGTCTTGACATCCATCTGGTATAAGTCCAGGTCAAGCTATGCAACCAAGGCCAAGACTAAGCGTAGGGTGGTCATCTTAACTACAGGAGAAAAGACTTCATCAAAGTCAACACCATGCTCCTGCTTAAAACCCTTAGCAACCAATCGAGCCTCGTATGCCGGCTTGGGGTGTCCAGGGGTACTTTTCAGCTTGTATACCCACTTGCATGGCAAAGTCTTCTTACCCTAAGGCAAGGAAACCAAATCCCAAGTCTTATTCTTATGGAATGAGTCAAGCTCAGACTACATAGCCCTCTCCCAAGAGTGACAATCACCCCTGCGCATAGCCTCATCGTCAGTAAAAGGCTCTCCTGCATCTGTAACCAGTACATAATTCATAGAGGGTGCAAAACGGTCAGGAGGTCGTCTATCTCTAGTAGAACGTCTCAACCCAATCTCTGCTACCTGACCAACATCCTGTCTGATATCAGCATGTCTAGCATCTGATCCATGAGCATCAGGTGATGTTGTGCGTTGTCTAGCTGGCCGTGGAATGAGTTGAACGGGAGCAAGTGGCTCCTCCTGAAAGATAACTCTACATACCTCGACCACTTTCTCATGCGGCATATGCATTTTGTCCTTATGAAAGATGGCATCATGACTGGGGATCACTTTCCACGCTTGCAAATCCCATAGATGGTAACCCATCTCTCCTACATCTCCATAGCCAATGCAAATGCATTTGACACTTTTAGGATCCAGCTTATTGTGTTTGTCCTTGGGCACACAACAGAATGCCTCACATCCAAAGACACACAAATGATCATAAGAGGGGGGCTTGCCTGCCCATACCTATTCTACAACCTGAAAGTCAATGCCACTGCTAGGCAACCTGTTAATGAGTTGCACTGCAATAGTAATTGCTCCAGCCCAAAAGTATTGCGGTAAGCCAGTCTGGCTAAGCATGCTACAAACCCTTTCCTGAATGGTCTTATTCATGCGTTCAGCCATACCATTCTGAGGTGGGGTGTAAGGGGCGGTCAACTGACACTTAATACCTCGCTCATCACAAAACTGCTCAAAAGCACGTAATACATACTCACCCCCATTATTTGACCTTAGGCATTTGAGCCTTTTCCCAGACTAGTTCTTTGCCAATGCAAGCCAACGTTGAAATGTGTCTAAGACATCGGATTTTCTCTTTACGAGATAATCCCAAACCTTATATGAGTAATCATCTATGAAAGTAACAAAGTACTTTGCCCCACCAAGTGACTGACAGGGCATGGGCCCACATACATCTAAGTGCACAAGAGCTAAGGGCTTACCCATGTGTTTCTTACCAGACTTTTTATGCATATTTCTAGTCTGCCTGCCATACAAACAATGATCACAAGAATCAAAATGTGAAGAGTCAAAAGGCGGAAGATACTGCAAAGCACGGAGCATTTTCATTCCTTTAAGAGACATATGCCCCAAATGAGCATGCCAAAGGGATACATGGGGAATAGAACCCACAGACAAAACATAATCCAATGTAGCTCCTGATACAAGTACGGGATAGAGGCTACCAGACTTTGCACCTCTTGTAAAGACAAGCCTGCCACAAGTAATCTTCCATGCAGAGTCTCCAAAAGACACAAAATACCCTACATCATCAAGCTGTCTCCCTGAACCCCTTGAAATGTCAGTTTTAGGTGAAGCACGGATGCATCTTAGGACACGTGGTGTCGAAGAACGGCATTGCCACGGACTTCTCAAAGGTCAGGGTTATCGTTGACCTTCCACCCCCAAGTAATTACAAGGGAGTTCAATGCTTCTTAGGTCACACAGGATACTATCGGTGGTTTGTACTGAACTACGCGCTGATCGTTAGACCATTGTACAAGCTACTAATTGTCTTCGAGTGGACCGAAGCATGCCAATGGGCGTACAAACAATTGAAAAAGGCTCTAACAACGGCACCAATTCTACGAGCCCCGGACTAGACCACTACCTTCCACGTACACATTGACGCCTCTAGGTTTGCCGTAGGAGCAGTGTTGTGCCAACCGGGTGAGCATAACTTGGACTACCCGGTGAGCTTTGCTAGCAGGCAACTCACTGAGACGGAGATGAATTATTCAACAACAGAAAGGGAGGGACTAGCCATGGTGTTTGCCGTGAAGAAATTCTGGCACTATCTACTGGCCATACCTTTCATTTTCTTCGTGGACCATCAAGCCCTGCTCTACTTGGTAAACAAACCTTGTGCTACAGGATGCATAGGTCGATGGCTCCTCCTACTCCTAGAGTTTGATTTCTCCGTGGTGGTACGAAAGGGAAAACAACATTACATGGCTGATCACATGTCCCATATACCCACAGGAGAAGCAGCTGGACAAGGCATCATTGATGAGTTACCTGACGCCCACTTATTCCACCTGTCCAGAGAGAGAGACCTATTTAAGGCTGATCTAACGCCATACTGGGCAGATGACATAGTCCAAGTGCTCGAGCACGGACTATCTGAGCGACCAATAGAAAAGGCACGATTTAGGTGCTTGATATTGAAGCTCCAGCCCTACCAGCTGATTGCAGGCCAACTCTATAGGTTGGGGCAAGATGGATTGCTGCGAAGGTGTGTGTGTGAACATGAGATGCATGATGTGCTCTTAGAAGCGCACATCAGCATTGCAGGTGGACACTTTAGCGGAGACACGATAGCACGGAAGATGTTGCAATCCCAACTATGGTGGCCCACACTTTTCCGCGATGCCAAGCGATTTGTCAAGCATTGTGACGAGTGCCAGTGGGCAAAAGTTCCGATTCGTAAGGATCAAATGGAGTTAACCCCAATTATTGCTCGCCAACCCTTTGAAAAATGGGAAATTGACTTCATAGGACCAATAAGCCCCGCAGCTCAGTACTCGCAAGCCAAGTACATCGTAGTGGCCACAGATTACCTCACGAAATGGGCAAAGGCAAGAGAAACATGAAAAAACGACACTAGAACGACTGCCAAGTTCTTATGGGAGCAAGTGATCTCGCGCTTCGGTTGTCCCATCGAACTGGTTAGCGACCAAGGTACACACTTCATCAATGAAGTGATAGCATATCTCCTATCCACCTTTCTTATCATCCATCGCAAATCCTCGCCATACTACCCTCAGGGTAATGGCCAGGCAGAATCGACTAACAAAATTCTTATTAACATCCTGACTAAGGTGGTCCCAGCCTCGAGAAGCGACTGGGACAACAAGTTGATGGCAGCCTTGTGGGCCTACCGCACAGCTTATAAAACAGCCGTCAAACCCCCTTTAGGCTGACCTATGGGACTGAAGCAATTCTACCAGTAGAATTCTTTGTCCCTAGCCTGAGAATAGCACTCCAAGAACGATGGGAAGGGAAGGAAGCATGGACGCAACACCTGACCAAGCTAGAACACCTGTGTCAGAGACTCGTCTTCTAGCCACCCATGCACTCATCTGCGAGAAGGCTCGACGAAAGATGTGGTTTGACAAGCATGTCAAGCAGCGAGACTTCAAACAAGGAGATCTTGTTCTGCTATACTCAATGGAAGGACACAAACAGAAGATAAAGTTCCGAGGGCTAGGCCCTTTTAGAGTACGCATGATTGGTAGAACCGGGAATGTTGAGTTGGAGACACTTGACAGTGAAGGAGTAGGCTTTTTTAACGGTAGCCGCGTAAAGAAGTACTATCCTCCTTCCCATCCATTACATGAGCCACCCATGCTAGAAGCCCCATTGAACATCCGAATGGCAAGAGTAACCGACCTTACGGATCAAGATGAGGAAGCAGTAGCATCGGCATATCTACGAATCACAGTCACAGCAGACACAGTGTATTCTTTCGATGCCTTGATTGATGAAGGGGCCGACTACAACATCTTGACATATGACCATTGGACACGCATTGGTCAACCGACGCTACAGCCCACTAATGCCAACCTCACCCTATTTGGGGGTGCTGCCTATTCACTCCTGGGGAAGTGCAAGGCACTTGTTTCCATCGAGACTGAAAGTTTACCAGCCTTCTTCCATGTGTTGCCTAACACTAAAGAAGCCGGTAATGTGTCACTATTGGGTCGCACCTTCAAGAAGCTAACGCACTGTAATGTGGATTACAATCTAAACCGCATTCATCTTGCCATCGGCAGCACCCGTATAGTAATGACCTTTAGCAAGGGCTATCATGATTCCTCCACAATCATGATGCCACCGGTAGAAACCCCTAGGACCACGCCCTAGACCCAGTCTAAACAGGAGAAACCTGTGGCTTCGTGCCACACATTTGACCCAAGGCCCAAATCCACCAAGAATGCTCACAAGGCCAAGGAGCCGAGACTTATGTGGGTGCCAAAACGGCAGGAACCGCATTCAAGTACACCACCCAAACGGGACCCTAACTACCAGAAATGTTAGCCGTTCCGGCCTAGGAGGCGTATAGACGCTATTGCCATAGACAAACAACCATGCTGCGATGGATTCGTAAGGATCTCTTGCGGACACAGGGATACTACGAGGGCAACCCCTGGATTTGGGTGCCTAAAAATGGCCGGCTAAAAAGCTCATCTATAAGTGATATTGCCCTAGAAAGGAAGACTTGCACACAGGGTAACCAACACATAATCAGCACGCCATTGCCAGCAATGGCTAGTAAGCCTCAACTCATCTATCGACCAAAGCAAACGCCACAAGCCTTAAACTTGCTTAATCCAGAGGGCTTAAAAAGCCCTATGATTGCTCACTCAGAACCCAGCCGGCCCCCAGAGCTTCCTGCAGCACCTCAATGTACTTCTGCATACAAAGCCCAACTTGTGACACCGAGGAAGGAGTCACCACTATCCAGTCCAGTTGCACCATCCCCACCAGCAGGTCTTAGACCCTCCTACGCGGTCCGACCTTTCCTCTCCTTGGCTAACGACCTTGCCGCGACCTCTGGGGATGACTTAATAACCTGCATCAGGATGTTGGACGACGCTTTCACCACATTCGCTAGAAGCTATGGCAAGCTCGTCCTCCACGTTCTTACAACAGTGGTTTGCTTTGCGAATCCAATGGGAGAAAAAAGGTTACCGAATAATGACCAATGCTGAGCAACGCAGGGAAATTAAAACCATTGAATATGACCCCACTTATGTGGCACCCATCTCGTTTAGGGTTTTGGCCATCACCCGCAATCAACAATTGGACGACCATGTGCTCGCCCACCCCTATATTGACCAACTCCTCACCAAAGAGGAATTACATGTCGCCAGCCTCCTTAATACTGGGGATCTCTTTCATGATGTCTTGACCTACATCTCCCAAGTCTCTATCCAACCGGCTGCTCTCGATTGTCATGCGCAACTGGAATACAACCCATGATTCTACACGTGGCTTCTTCACACGTAAATTCCTACCCCAACAGCACCAACGCCACCCTTTAACTCCCAATCCTAGGAAGGAATCTTCTCTCAGCCGGAAGAAAGGTGGTATGTACGTGGAAAACCCGGTAAAAAGAAAAGTGGAAAATAGGAATTAGATAGGAAATGAATAAAAAGGGGGTATGGTAGAGTAAAAGTAGTGAAAGACATAAGCATTAGTATGAGAAAAATGGCTTCCAAAAATTCAGTTAAGAGTTTAAAAACAGCAAAGTGCTATGTGGAAAACACTAACGAAAGTTATGAATTATGGTAGGAGCAGAAAATGTTGCAGCAAGACCGCGCCCATCGACTCCCATTCACTGACGAGGAAAGGGAGCTATATTGCATCCAATTGGAAAACCGCACCTTCGGCCAGCTGAAGTTCCGAACCATCCACAACATCGGAGTCGTGGTGGCGAAGGAGGAGGTAGCTAGAAGGGTGGTGGAACAGTGCAACCTGACAAAATATATTGAAAAATTCTCGCAGGAGCCTGATCACTTCAAATGCGTGGAATTCCTCAGGACATACAATTCGGACCAGGAAGCGGGCATTATAACAGTAGGCCGAGGAGAGGGCGCAAAGAAGGTACTAGTCCGATTGGACCCAGTCTTGGTGGAAAAAGCTCTGGGATTGGCACCTAGGATAGAAAGGCAGCAAAAAAGGGATGTTTACGCCTTGCTAAAAATGAAGAAGGAAGAGGTACTTACGAAAGATGGCATAAGCATCCAGGACATCCCTGACACTAACGCCAGGCTGCAGGCCAAGTTGGTGCACGTGCTCTTCTCCAGCCATGATACAACTCCTTAATGCATCGGATTAGTGTGCCCATGTTGGAGAATGTAGCAGCCCACACTCTAGATGAGGTGGATTGAAATGGCTACGTGCGGAAGACTATCGATCAAGCGGCCAAAGCACTAGCCCTGGGAAGTGCACCAACAGGAGGAGATTCTCCTCCTTCTAAGGTGACGGAAAGGAAGAAAGCCTCCTCCAAGTCCTCTTTCATCGGCTACAAAGGAGTCTTAACTGCACTAATTCAGGAGGCAGTAAAGGCAGCACAAGAGCCGGAGGAGGGAGAAGGAGAAACGCCAGAGAAGTCGCCCCCTCGACAGGACAAAGACAGGTCCACCGACAGAACAGAAATAGAAGAAGAAGGTGAAGGACCAACTAGTAAGAGGCCAATTAGGAAAACGAAGAAAAAGACGGCGCAGGGGAAGAAAAAGGGTGATGAAGGCAGGAAGAAAGAAAGGGAAGACTTAGAAAGGGCAAAGAAGGAATCCCTGAAAGAAGCAAAAGAGAGAGAGAGGATGAAAAAGCAGGAGGAGCAGAGGGAAAGAGAGGAGTTGCAGAAAGCCAAGGAGGCATCCAAACAAGAAGCTGAAGTAAAGAAAAGGAGGGAAAAAGAACAGAAAGGGAAAAAGCAGGAGGAGCAGAAGAAAAGGCAGGAGGAAAGGAAGAGGAAAGCGGAGGAAGAAGAGGAGGAGCTGCGAAGGAAAGAGGAGGAGGACTTGGCGGAGGCCACACAACGGTCCATCGAACAGCAGTACCGAGCGTATGAACTAAGGAACCTAAGCCCATGTAGAGAGGAGGGGCCTGGATCTAGCACACAGGTGCCAGAATTCGTGCCAACCCCAGTCTCCGAAGGCAAAGGCAAGGCCCCGCTTCACCCGATCCCTACCCTCTTGGTACCTCCCACAGAACTCACCACCGTCACCCCTAGCATCCCCACTAGCACAGATGTGTCAAATTTCGTGGCGTGGATCCTGTATTTTATCAACAAAGAAAGCCATAGGACATAAAAGGCCAGCCGCAGATGCAGAGTCTAGGCAGGAACCCAAAAAGCAAAAAGTTGAAGCCTCCACCTCGCCTATTCACACAATGATGATGCCACCGGCTAATTACGGCGAATACGTCGCCGAGCTGCTCTTCCAGTTGGAGAGAGCGAAGGAGGAACGCAAAATAGCCGTGGCTGAGTTGGCAGTCGAGAAGGAAACCATGGCCGCCTTCCAGTTGGACAAGACAAGAATGGTAGCCTTGCAGCAGCGCAAAATTGCAGAGCTGAAACAGGAACTGAAGGCTAGGGATGAGAGGGAGGAACACTGGAGGCAGCTACTCGAGAATGAGATGTAAGAGTTAGTAAACATGCAAAGAGGACACAAGCTTCTCATAGGGCAGTACCAGGAGCTTGCTGCAAAAGCTGCTAAGGTGGATGCACTCAGGGAGGAGCTAAGTGCTAGGGATGAAGAAAGGCAATGAGGCATGGAGGAGCAGGAGGAGTGGGGAAGGCCTAGAAGTGATGAACAAAGGGGATGAGGCATGGAGGAGCAGGCTAAGTGCTAGGGATGAAGAAAATCATGATGTTGACCTTGAGATAAGGGGAAGGCCTAGAAGTGATGAACAAGAGGGCAGAGGAGTGGGCTGTGCATAACGAGAGGAGGGTGAAGACACTGGCACGCTGCCTTGCTTTAATAGAAAAAGAGAAAATCATTGCGGAGAGCAAGGCAGAGGTAGCCCAAGTGGCCTTCAGCGCTCAACAGAAGATCTTCCTCGACACCATCTTGGACGCCACCCACACAGCACAAGGAGAGTCGCTGGAAGCAGTACAGAGGAAGCTTGGCATGGCAAGAAGAGCTCTATACACTAGACTACAGATGCCACCACTGCCAGCGGAGGTGAGGCTGAGTCTGGAGGAACAACAGAAATACCTGACGAGAGCCGGCCTAACCCCCCAGGAAATAGATGCCCTTGGGTTTGAGGAAGAAGCAGTACACGCAGAACGGAAGGGGGAAGAAGCCGAGCTGGAAATCGATGTGAATTGCTTCAGGGAAGATGTGGTCCCGTAACCCCCCTCGCCACAGGCCCAAGATCCACCACAAGCAGACCCAGCTGCAGAACGAAAAGCCATCTCTAAAGAAAGGTGAAAAAAGATGGTGGAGGAGGCCAGACAGAAGCTAAGAGCCAAACCAGCCGTGTTACCATCCGCGCCTCTCCCTCTGTGCCCAGATGATCTCCCGGCGGGATTCCATGCAGAACTAGTAGTGTGGGAGGTGCAGGAACTAGCAAAGGAGCCATTCTCCTTCAGTTTCCTCCTACCCAACAGTCTGTGGAGGGTCCTGCCCCTCAAAGTGATGGACGAGGTGATCGCGGTCGGTGGCCGGCTGGGGAAAAGATGGTTGGAAGAGCAAGAAAAGACCCTAACCTCTTGGGGCACCGAAGCGGCCGACTACTGGTACGATAAAGTTTTTGAAATCCCCTACACTGTACAAAACTATAGGGACCAACCCCTATGGAGGAGATGAGTATGCGACATAAGCATGCTCGCCTGGATGGCTTTTTGTAATACCCTGCCGTTCGAGTGGAACGACCCTACTTATATGGCGTACCCTCGAAGGGTAGGCGTAGATTTTGATGCCACCCTCCACGGGCGCTATGACTTCCCCGTCATTTATAACTCCACTGTAGCATCCTTTGACAATGCCCTTCTTTTTACCGCAGAAGGCCTAGACGAATCTATGATGTGCTTCCTTGTGGACTTTTCCTCATGTCCTGACCCCGCCTTCATAACCACCTGTAACTATCTTAGGCTACTTAGGCTACTCCTTAAGTAGGACTCGACTCCACAAGAGCGTGGCCTGCCTCCCCTATTCTTTGACCCTAATGCTGTAGATAATTGTGCCATGGCTCGTCTCATGATGAGGGCTACCCTCCTCCCTTCTTTTTGCGTAGCCCTCCTAGAGGACATGAACGACAGCCAGTTCACTAGATGCAACCACCCCTTCCTCTCCACTACCTCCCTACATGACCACATGAATCTAAAGAATTACATGCAGAGTCCCCAATTTTTGAGCAAGTCTCTCTGTCCACCTTCTCCTCCTCATTCTGACTAAGATACTTGGGCCTATGTCTCATCTCAAAAAAAAAAAAAAAGAACCTAGGGATCTCCCTAGCCCCCTCCCCCACTTCACGCCTAGGGCACATCAAGGGCAGGACTTTCAAACCTGTCACCCTAAGGCTCGCACCGCACCACCAACGAAGCACAAGCTGGGTCCTCAAGTGTGGGACGTTACCAAGGGCTTGCCCAAGGTTAGACCCATCTCCCAGTTCCACTACCACGAGCACAACACACTACACGACAAGCAGCACACCCCTTAGGGAGGGCACAACTTTTCTTGCAGGTTATATCGACTCTCAGGGGCTGGCTACCCATGAAAGACCATCACCCCTAGCACCCCTTAGGACCCAAAGCGTGCTGGCCTCCAGCCACCCGCCTGGTGCTGATGGCCACCATGATCGAACCAGCTCAAGGTGAGACTGCCATTCGCATAGATCTTGGAACTGTATCGTCCAACGATCCATGCCCTATGCTTCAAGATCCACGGATAGATTATTGATTCCACCGGCCCGAGGACCTTAAAATCCAGGGCGCAAGCCACGGGGTTCAAGCCAAACCGAGTTCAAGGGGTTTTTACCAAAATAAATTCCCCCAACACCATCATTGCATTGCTTCAAGCGCTTCTCCTACTCACAAGACGACCGGCTACAGCCATGTGACAGATGCCGAGTGTCTCCATGGAGCTTACCATACGCCGGACTCGCTCAGGGTCACCATCCCTAACCACCCACCTACCGGTTCCTGCCTACCAGCCGGCCTAACGTGCCCCCTTGCCCCACCACAGTGCCATGGGACTGGCACTTGGCTAGGAGGGGGGTAATGTTACCATGTTTCCGACCACGTTACCGCAGCACAGAGGAGCGAAACTGGGAAGAAGGAAAAAGAGCAAAAAAGGCGCCTTGATTGGCAACCAATCCCTGAAAAATTCAAATATTCAGACACGACCCTCAAGAGGCTTCGGTGTTGGGCCACGGCAATAAAAGGGGAAAAGGCGTACCATTAAAATATGGGAGCGCCCCCAAATCTGTGTAAAAGAGTGCCAGGCTTGCTCCTGTGCAAAGTGTATGCATTAGTGGGAATAGGGCAAATTAGAATGATGGGAAATGGGAAAGAGGGCCTAGGCTATGGCCGGTCATGTAAAAGAGGAAAAGAGGATGACCGCCTGGAAGGGATTTAGGGTTTTGTATATAAAGTTGAAAAATGAATGAGAAGCTCATTCTTTGGTGTGTGGCAAAAGGAGTCCTCTTCTTCTTCTCTTATTCTCTCCTTCTTTCTTGTGTGTGCTCTTGAGAGAGGGAGTGTGAGAGTGTGAGGGAGTGAGTGTGTGTGAGGGTGAGGGATCAAGAGGGTGAAGCTCTTCACCATCTCTTCTCCTCTTTGTCTTTTCTCTTCCCTTCTCTTCTCTTGCACATGCGGCTATGGAGGATGGAGCTTGGAGATGGAGGAGGCTTGGGGATGCTTGCGCTAGCATCTAGGATCGTGGAGCTACCGGAGTGCAAGATAGAGGAGGGTACTCATTCAGGCCAAGAGGGCTAGTTGTTTTCGGGTTTTAATAATCTATCTCTTTAGGCCAAGAGGGCTAGTTAGTTTGTAGTGACATGTGCTATTTCTTTAGGCCAAGAGGGCCCTATCTCTATTTGGTATAGGTACATTTAATGCTTTGTTGATTTAGTGATTGCACCATATAGGTTGATGAAGTCACTAGAGGGAGCCTTTGCTGCGAAGAAGCTTCTTGTGGCCATTCCAGGTGGTTTCGTCCCCTCTCCTCGTTTTTCCCTTAAGCAATTAATGATATATATGCGGGTGAGGGTTACTTTCTTTCTCGTTGGGGACCGGCACTTAAGGCATGAAGTCCCAGCTTTAGGCTCTGTATGTTTGGGGATTTCTTTTCTTATTGGGGACCGGGCAATCGAGGCATGAAGTCCCAGGTTTAGATTAGGTATGTCTAGGGGAGGTCTGAGTAGTCATTGCCTCCTGCAAGGCATTGTCAGGCATTGTAAGACCTATTTTAGATGGGAGTTCTAGCGGCCCTGTTTTGCTCACCTGCTAGGTGGCCGTTCTAGGAGTTCTTGCTTAGTTTTGAGGCAGTTAGAGAAGACTACTAAAATGATGATGGAAAGAGACAAAATTCTAAATATCTGAAAGAAAATATATGAATATACGGAGGTGTGTAAAAAGGGGTTTTAACCCCCTATAAAAATAGAAAAGGAAAGAAAGAAAAATCCTTGAGCTGTTGTTTATTGCCTTGCAAGGGCTTGGTAGGTTCCTAGGGACGAGTAAGACCCAGGGCCGATGCCTTGTCTTCCTTGGGGTGACATCTTGCCATAAAAAACAAATAATAAAAGAAGGTTGGAGTGAAAATAAAAGTGAGCGTTAGAAAAGGATTAAGTGTCGCCTTGCGAGGGTTTGGTAGATTCTTGGGTACCAAGACAGAACCTGAGACCGATGCCCTGTTCTCCTTGGGTCACTACGCTTAGCTCCCTCCTTTTTACACACTCGAGTATGGAAAATGAGAGGTTCAAAGAGTAATGTGCTAAAAGAAGTTATTTCTTGATTAGGCTATAGGAGTCCTCGCCTAGGAGGAGCTCTTAGTTGAGTTGTCCTTAGTTAGGTAGGTAGTTCAGACCACCACTTAGGATGACCTCTTTGATAATTATTTTTAGCTTGGCTGTGTTGGAGCAGTTGGTTAGTGACTAGCTTCAGGCCTTCTATCAGATTATGCTGGGCCTACTCCTCGTGGATTTCATGCCTTGGTTTTGTTAGGGGGTAGGACATGAGTTGTGATGTGTTGTGTCATGTATTTTTTTGTATCAGCTTGATGCTTCTTTTTGTTGTTTATGTGCAGATCTATTCATGGGATTTGATCGGTTGAGTCGCCCTATCCCATGGTCGCCAATGACAAATGATTTTTTATGCCTAAAAGTGCTTAAAAATAGCCAAAAATTACGAATATCCGGGGAAAAATAGACTTCGTCGAAGGCGGTGGTGGCAATCAGTACAATTTTAAGCGACAAGTCCCTAAAGCGCTAGTGCTTATTTTCATGGAAATCAAACAGTGGCAGATGGTCGAGTTGGAGTTTTCCTAGATGCAAAATGACGTCAGGAATCCAATGCAAGTCTCAGATCTCCATTCCGAGGTCGTTTGATCCCCCATTTAATCCTTGCAAGGTTTGGAGTTGTGAAGCAGCTATTGGATCTGGAAGCTGGAAAGAGCTTGACGGGACCCAACTTTGTAGATTTCAACATCATGAAGCCACCTGTCTAGACGGATCTTGAATCCGATGTAGTTTGCCCCCTCAAATCTGAAAAATCAACTTGCCACAAGTGTGAATGCAAGAGACATGAACTAGATAAGTTGATTAGAGTTTTAAAGCTCTAATTAAAAGAGCTTAAGAGCTATAAAGGTGTGTAGCTCTCATCGTGCTCTCGAATCCTATCAAAACCGCTTGTCAATCGGAGTTCTGGATCAAAAGTTATGACAGTTCAGGATTCAAGACAACAATTCTGCTCGAATTTGCGATTCTTTATTTAAAACTGTAATTCTAATTATAGTTTGTTAATCCCCAATTACAATTCGTTAATTGCTTGTCTTCGTTAATGACGTTGATTATAACAAGCAAATATCTTGCTATTTTTAGCGATGTTTTATTCTCATTCACGTTCTTTGTTCGACCGAAATAGCACTTTTCTTATACGTGTCATCTCGTCTTGCACGTTACGTCTCTCTATTTCGGGCTTTCTTTTTAGTCACTCAATACTTTTTGTTGTTCTTACGTGCATCTCCCTATTTTGATTGTCATGCATCTCAACTACGCTCGTCTTGTTCATGGTTTGCAGATTTTGTGATCTCATCTTATTTATTTTCTCTCGAGATACAGGCATGGCCAATTGCGTAATTGTTAACGGATATCCGTTTGGCCAACGTTCGGTTCCCTTCTTCCAAGGACAAGGCTTTCCTGGGTGGAAAGCAAAGATGATACTAATTCTTAAAGGTGACGAATTATTTGATATTATTTTGGGCGACCTGTCTTGCCCAGTTCAACCTATTGATGTGATGAATGACAATTCTCTGATTACTGACAGCCTGCTATTTGAACAATGGAAAATTGATCATACTAATTGGATTCGTCGTGACAAAGCAGATCGTCGTTATATATTGTCTGCACTTCCTGACTCACTTATGTTGGATGTCTTTCATCTAGAAACCTCTCATGTTGTTTGGGAGTATCTTATCTCAATGTTTGAGAAGAAATCGGTCGCTGAAATTTTATATCTCCAAACTTATTTGAAGAATCTTCAATATAAGGTTGGTACTTCTATGCACTCTCATATCGAGGCTTTTAAAGACATTATCAATCAGCTTGGTGCGGCCGATGCTCTTGTTGCTAAAAATCAAATTATTACTCAACTTGTTCATACCATCAAAGATCCTTTATATGACAATATCATCACTATTTTTTCTAAAAAGGATGATATCCACTTTGACAAAGCGTGTATATCTCTTATTGAATATTCTCAATGTCATGAGCATTATTTGGAAAAATCTGATGCTGTTTTGGTCACTCGCGAACAAAGGGATTTTGATGCTGCTTTTGTTGCTCGCAAGCGTCCCGCTTCATGTTTTCAGTAGGGTGACGCCCAAATCAAGGTGGTAAATCTTCTCGTCTTGCTTATCCTAATAAACATTGTTCTTATTGTGATAAGAAAGGCCATGTGGCTTCTGATTTTGCTGGGCACGTCAATATGATGAGGAGCATGGATTTACTACAAAGCAACCTCGCTTGTCCAAAAGTTTTCCTCCTTGTGATTATTGTGCACATACAGATCATCCATCTCGTCGTTGTTATAAGCGCAGATATGATGAAGAACATTCTCACACTTATATTGTTCAACAAACTACAACTGATGATGATTATATCATTAGGAGCTTAATTTCTTCCATCATGATATCTCTCCAGAAAAGGTATTTCATGTTCATGATGGTTCTCTATTCATCGTTGATTCAGGTGCCACTCGAAACTTGACATACCAATCACAGTGGCTTCACAATTATCATTCTCTTCCTATCAAGAATTTTGTTTACCTTGCGGATGATACGACTTGTCAAGTCAAAGGAGTGGGTGATTTATATCTGGGGACTATTTCATCTACTAGAATATTAAGAGGAGTTCTTCATGTTCCAGATTTGCAAAGAAATCTTCTTTCTGTTGCTTGTCTAGTTGATCTTGGTTTTTTTGTTGGCTTTGATCATAATCAATGTTGTATAGAGAAAGACGGACATACTATAGCAGTGGCTCCTTGACATGGTAATCTATTTGAGCTATCATTGAATGATACGGTTGCAAATGTTGTTACTGCCCCTAGAGATGCAAATGGCAAATTATGGCATCAACGATTTGCACACTCCGATTTTGCCAAAATTCTTGATCTTCGTCGTCATGGTCTTGTGCAAGGTATGGATCTTAAATCTCATCCACGTATGGGAATATGTGAGTACTGTGCACTTGGAAAACACCATTGTTCGCCTTTCCACACTTCTACTTCATCACATTCTTGTGCTCTCTTGGATTTGGTTCATACCGATATTTGCGGTCCTTTTCCTGCCTCAAAGTCTCAATATCGATATTTTATAACTTTCATTGATGATTTCTCATGGTACACACATGTCTATCTTCTTCGACATAAGTCTGAGGCTTTATCTATATTTAAACAAAATATAAATTCTCTATAAAGACTCTTCACAGTGACAATGGCGATGAATATGTATCCAATCTATTTGATGACTTTTGTAAGGATCAAGGTATTCATAATGCGTTTACAGTTCCTTATTCTCCTAAGAAAAATGGTGTTGTTGAGCACAAAAATCGCACTATTCTTAATGCTATATGTTGCATGCTTATACACTCTGGTTTGTCTCGAAAGTTTTGGACTGAAGCACTTCTAACAACCGTTTTTATTCAAAATCATCTTCCAACAACTGCACCTGCTGGTAAAATTCCTATAACAATCTGGACATGGAAGACACCTTCAATCTCTCACTTTCGCACATTTGGCTACATTGCTTATATTCATGTGCCCAAGGGTCGACATAAGTTGGATCCTCCAAGTTTGAAGGTTATTTTTCTTGGTTATTCAGATCATTCCAAAGGTTACAAATTTTATGATCCTTCTATTCAAAAGGTTATCATTAGTCGTGATGCTATATTTGATGAGAAGACTATGGTTGGCACATGGTCATCAGATGTTTCAGATGATACACAGTCTTTGCTTAGTGCATTTCCTTACTTGCTTTGTGAGTCTACTAATTCTGATGATCATAAACCTCCTTCACCTCAAAGAAGATTGATGAAAATTTGGAGATATATGTCAATCTTCCTATTGAGATAGAGCATGGATTCTATTCTATTGAATATGATGTCTTTGATGATGCTATGCCTGTCCAAGAGGATCCAATATCATATATGGAAGCTATCAATTCGTCTCAAAGGGATCAATGGCAAGAAGCTATGTAAGCTGAGTACGATTCTTTAATCTCCAAAGGTACATGGATTCTTACTAAACTCCCCCCAAATCGTGTTCCTATCAAATGTAAATGGGTTTATAAAACCAAGACCAAAGCTGATGGCTCGTTTGATAAGTTCAAAGCACGACTTGTTGCAAAAGGTTACTCGCTGATTGCAGGAGTATATTATCAAGAAACATTTTCTCCCGTTGTGTGCTCCTCCACAACTGTTTGTATGCTTTTGGCTTTTGCAACACTATTTGATCTAGAAAATCACCAAATGGATGTTAAAATGACTTTTCTCAATGGAGATCTTAAAGAAGAAATCTATATGGAGCAACCTGAAGGTTTTATGATTGCAGGAAAGGAGCATCTTGTATGCCAGCTTCATCATGCATTATATGGATTGAAGAAGCCTCTTATGCTTGGTATATTAAGATTGATCAGTTCCTCACACCTAAAGGTTTTGTTGCATGTTTTACTGACCCAAATCTTTACATCAAAAGGGAGGAAATTTTTATTATTATTCTTGCTCTATATGTTGATGATACTATTCTTGTGTCAAATAATATTGATTTCTTGGATGCTATGAAGAAGCTTTTATCGACTGCATTTGAAATGGTGGATCTTGGTGAGATACATTCTTGTTTGGGTATTCAAGTTCAATGACACCAACAACAAGGCATTCTTCTTCTTTGCCAGAAAAAGTTTATTAATGATATTGTTAAGAAGTTTGGGTTGACAAATGTGCACTCTGCCAACACTCCCATTCTTTCGAGCTCTACCAAGGGTACATCTACAACACGCAATGAAGAATCAGCCATTCATCAACCTTTTGCTAATCTTGTTGGTTGTCTTCAATTTATTGGTTTAAACACAAGACCATATATTTTATTTGCAGCTAACTTTTTGGGACAATATCTTTTTTCCCCTTCCACTATTCATTGGAGTGCTGCAAAACGTATTCTTAGGTACCTCAAGGGTACTAAGGAGTTTGGTCTCATTTATCGTCATCGAGAGGATTCTTCTTTATCTTCTTCAACTTCTCTTGACCTTATTGGATATACAGATGCTGATTGGGCAAGTTCACATTTATCCATACGATCTATAAGTGGGAATTGTTTCTTTGTAAATGGATGTTTGGTTTCTTGGTCTAGCCAGAAACAACAATGAGTTGCGGTTTTTACAACTGAGGCTGAATATGTTGCTGCATCATTAGCAGCTCGCGAGCTAGTTTGGCTTCGACAACTACTTGCAGATTTGGGACATCCTTCATCATCTAGTACACCTCTTCGATGAGACAACCAAAGTGCTATTAGTCTTACCAAAGACTATATAAAACATAGTAAATCAAAGCATATTGCTATTGATTATCATTATGTTCGACATGAAGTCAAGAAAGGTTCCATTATGGTGGAGCATTGCCCCAGTGATCAAATGGTTGTAGAAATCTTCATAAAAGCTCTTAGTGAAGCTTGCTTTAGTTCATTAAGACATGCACTTGGTATTGTTCCAAGTTCTTGTCTCACAGATTGAGGCATGTATCATTGTATTCAAGAAAAATTTATAGTAAATCATTTTTGTATCGTAGGTATGTGTAGGGGCTCGGGTTTTTCCCTTGTTCTCCCCAAGGGTTTTTTCACTTGCAGCCAGAGACCTTTGTTTGAGTAGGGATGTTACAACTATATATATCATCTCTCACTTGACTTGGTTTTCACCTATATATACTAACTCTACATTAATATAAATCATTCTTTGGGAGCATGTCTTGTGTATCTCTCTCGTACTTTCTCTCTCTCTACATGTATTACGAGGCATTATGCCTATATGTTATGGGATCTCCCTCTGAGGAGAAGGAAAAGCGAACATTGGACTACATATTGGATACAAACGCAAAATCGTCATAAGCATTTAGTGCAAAGTGAGTTTTAGACGCTCTTGGCCCACGAGGCCATGTGGTGGGGTTGTCTGTCGTATGCATGAGGTCCGGCTAGTGTCATAGCCAATGCCGCGGCCCATTTTAGGTCCCATCATCCACTCTCCTTGTCAGGGTCATACGTCCTTAGGAATTCCACACAGCTAGTGTGGTCAGAACTTTTTGATATATGTGGCAAGGTTGCACCAATCGACAATCCTCCTAGTAGCTTCTTGATTGGTCACCACCCCTTTGATGTTGTGGATGCTCCTAAACTTGAGTTGGTTGTACGCCCAATTTTCAAGGGATAGGCCATACTTTTCTCTTTCCTCTTCCGTGAAAGGTAGGCGGTGAGCTCGATCTTGCTACGATATGCTCAGCTCCTGTCATAAGCCATGGTTTGCCATTAATGCTTTTCCTCCTAGCTTTACTGAAAGAAAAGACTTCATGTTTGGCAGATAAACCTATTTTTAGTACATGATTATACTTTTTCCTTCAACAGTCTAAGTCCATTGCTTTCAAGTTTTATTTTCAATTCCTTAGTCACAAGTTGCTTCGTTCTAGCATTAAGGTTCCTCATATCCCGCATGTGCTATTTTCCTTTATGGTTATTGTTATGTGTTTTGGTTTGTTTCACCATGCCCTCACCATGCCCCCTAGGATTAAGAGGTTAGAGGACGAGGGCCGTTTAGCACACAATGTGAGTGGTTTACCTTTGCATGAGCTAGGCATAGAAGTTTGGATTATACTCGAGGTTAGCATAGCTATCCATGTCAAAAGGGTGGATGCCTACGTGTGTAATATAAGTGAGAAGGGAAGTGCTAAGGTTGGGGAGTACCCCTATCCAAAGCACCAACTCAAAGCTATCAAGAAGGTGAAGGAGTGGGTGAAGGAGGCCCAGGAACACCTAAAGGATGTTGAATCGATACTAGAGGATGAGATCGATGATCTCTAAAGCATATGTATGCTAATCTCTCCCCCATGACCAAGATCAAGGGAGGTGATGGCACCATAAGCCGGGCCACCCAAACAAAGTCTAAATGATTTGGGCCACCAAGCCAGTCAAGGCCATTGGCCAAGAACCGGGGAGTTAGAAGAGAGGAAGGCAGCTAACAACCTCCTCAATACACTGGTGACCACCCCTCTAAGCTTAGGTGACCTAATTAGGCAGCACCTAACGCTATGGATGGAGCTGAAGTAGTGGTTTGAAGAACCAAATGAGCCAATTGCCACAAATTTTCCTGAGCATGATGCAGAAACTCAAATACCAAGTTTGACGCTGCACTCCATGCCCAAATCCCTACACATCAATGCCTTTTAGGAAGGCACAGAAATGCATGCAATCCTACTGGTCTTCGCACTAGGGGATGTCACTAGAAAGGGGATCTTGGACACAGGGGCAGAAGTGAGTGTGCTAAGCCATGTGGCACTCCAAACTTGGGGCAAGCCACCAGTCAAGATTGATAGATGTAACATCACACTAGCAAATGGAATGAAGGTGAAGCCATTTGGAGTGTTAAAAAATTGGCCAGTAAAGATTGCAGGGATCCAGTTCTCTGTTGACTTCATAGTAATGAAGGGAGTGGACTACGATATCTTGCTAGGCCAATCCTGGATGCGCAACATGAGAGTTGTAGAAGACTAGGGCAACGGTCTTATCTTCTTAGGCAATCAAACAGAAGCTGTGAGAGTGGAGATGGACACTTGTTGGAATACCACACCGGTCAACCTAGACACAATCTCCACCATGCTGAAGGGCGATGGACAGATTAGGGGATCCTATGGAGCTCTTACCAAGTATATCACTTGCCCTGAGGACAAGAGAGACTAGATGCATGTCCTTGTCACCATCAACCTACCATTCTTAGACACTAAGGAGCACGAACAAGCCATCAAGGAAACTCACAAACTCAAGGACACACCTTCAATGCACCAGTCTATATGCACTCCTCTGCTCCATTTTCCTGCTCCTTTGTGTTGCAGTAAACATTACCCCCCTCCTAGCTGAGTGCCAGTCCCATGGCGCTGTGGTGGGGAGTAGTGGGGTTGTTACTAAGTGGAACTGGTGGGTAGATGACCACTATCAAAAGGTGCTGTTGTGAATGAGAGGTGATGGAGTTTGATTAACGATGACCGAGGGAGATTCCGACGTGCTTTAGACTTCATGAAGATGCTCGGCATTTCTCACACAGTTGTAGCTCCCATTCTCCGATGGTTGATAAAGGTTTTGCATGGGCATCTCTAATCCTGTTCATTGCCAATCGGCTATTGGGAACCATGTAGCTGTGCATCTCGTGCTGATCCAAAAGCACTTAATCAATAAGAAATCCAGAGGTCTAGGGGTTTGAACATACATTTGGAGAATATGAGGTTCCAAAATCTATGCCAATGGTGGGTCCATCACTGAGTTTTCCTTCTGCTTGATTTGGTTCAATCATTGTAGCCATGCAGATGGTCGGCTACATCAAGCATGTTGGTCCATCCAACCATCGAAGTATGCAAAAGCTCGTGAAGTTGCTGTAGTGGTGTCCTGTCTGACTCATGGAAAAATTCCTGGTCATTAGCGGATGTCATGGATGGTCTTCTTTAGCTGGGTAGCCATTCACTGAGTCACGATCATAGCCTACAAGAGAAAGTTGTGCACTCCCTAAGGGGTGTATCTGTCTCACATTGTGGTGTAAATGCATGTGTAGTGGAACTAAGAGATGGGTCTTGGTAAGCCCTTGGTAATGTCCCACAATTGAGGACCTAGTTCGTGTGTTGCTGGAGGTGCAGTGAAAAACTTAGGGTGATAGGTCCGAAAGTCCTGCCCTTGATGTGCCCTAAGCATGAAGTGGGGGAGGGGCTAGGTGTAAACCCTAGGTGTAGTGAGTGAAGTGAGCCCTCGTGCTTTTTCCTTTTCTCTTTTTCTTTTTCTTCTCTCTCTCTTTTTTTTAAAAGAATTGCATACAAGGAAGATGTCCTGGCTAAGGCCTATCACCTTTAGGTCCTCTCCTTGTCTGCCTCATGATCTTGACATTGCTCCCACTTCCAGCTCCACAAGGTCATCGATCAATTTGAGTAGCTCTGGCAGTGTCTGATCCTCTATGTTGTCGCCTTTTGGATCTTCGTGTCCTCTTAAGGTCCTACTGATGAGGCTCTCAGGCACCCAACTATTGTTGAGATGGCAAGCTCAACACATGTGGACATGGATGATGGACCGCCTGGTTAGATGGGTCCACACGTCTACACTTAGCACGTTGGTGGTCATTATGACTCTCACATGGCCACTGACTCATTACTTATTATATTCAGGTTGTTACACCTATTTACAGCTGGCATAGTTATAGCGCCAGTCGACTAGTGTAGTCGGTTATGCATTGTTTGACTTAGTAGGCCACTTTCCTTTTATGTTGTATCTTATCTATACTTTGTGTACATTGTGAAGTGTGTGGAAGAAGAAGAAGAAATCAGTAAGAAAACGTTTTGGCCTCCATCTCTCTTCTTGTCTCTTGAGTGAGCTTCTCCTTGTGCATTCTGTGTGTGTTCGGCGCAGCATCTTGAGCAACCCCCTCCACCACGCGATTCTTGACATGGTATCAGAGCCGCACCACTGAGAGAGGCTGATTTCGAAGGTTGAAGCAAAGGAGAAGAAGCAAGGTTCGAGCAAGCAAGCCACGGGTAAGAAGCTCTCCCATCCTTCCACTCTTTCTCTTGGGTAGTGCCTGTGGAGGCACCGGAAGCAAGGCAGAGCAAAAATCTCAGATTGCAGTGAGATTTGGTGTGCGCGAAGAGCGCTGTGTATTCTACAGATAAGCCCTTTAGGGCTTTTTCCCCGCAGAGATTTTGGGCATTTGAGGCCGTTTCAGGGCCCGTTTTAGAGCCGCAAGGTTGCGGACAGCAATTTCAGGGTACGCTGTGACTTCGACTGTATTGACCGAACGTGGGTGCACAGGTTACAGATTTCAGATCTGTAAGTTCAAAGGTGTTTACCAGTGAGTAAACACAAGGTTTATCTGCAAACTAGTTGCAGATTGCATGTATTGTTGAGCAGACAGTGAAAAAGGCTGTCTGGTGTATTGCTGTGCACTACAGGTCAAGGGTTGCAGAAGATTTGCTTGCTGTTTGGTATTATTCTTGTGATAATGGCAGAGAATAGTGGAAGCCCCATCATTGAGAAGCTCGACAAGAACAACTACCCTTCATGGAAGTTCCGTGTCACGAACTTTCTTATTGGAAAAGGCCTCTACGAGTTCGTTTCAGGTGAAGAAAAGGAGCCGGAGGTGAGTGATCCTCCAACTGTAGAAGAGACAAAGGCACGAAAGGAATGGAATGCAAAAGACAAGAAGGTCATGTATTGGTTGTCTGCAGTAATTGACAATAACATGCTGGGACACATTAGAAATGCAGAGAATGCATATGCAGCTTGGACCATACTTGAAAGTATGTTTTCTGTAAATACAAAGGCACGAAAGATTCAACTCAAGCAAGAGTTGAATACATTGAAGAAAGGGAAGATGTCTATCAATGAGTATGCATTGAAGGTAAGGAGCATTGCAGATGCCTTGGCAGCAATTGATGCAATGCCTGATGATGATGATTTGGTGTCGTCTACCTTGGGTGGACTTAATAATGAAAAGGCTTGGAAGTCTTTTGTAACTTCCGTATATGTCAGAAAGCCATTTCCAGATTTCGATGAGTTGGTCTCCCTTATGATCACTGAAGAGATCAACATGCAGAGTGAGACATCTGAAAGAAGCGGTGAACAGGTCCAAGCTTTCTACTCCAGTTCAGGAAGGGGACGTGGCAGGTTCTCTTCAAGAAGCCGTGGTACAGGACGTGGTAGTGACAACCAGCAAAACAGATTGAATCAACAATTTGGCGATATGCAGGTTTCAGGAGGTCGTGGTAACTTTAGAGGTAGGGGGAGCTTTAGAGGAAGAGGTGGATGGCAGAACAGAGGTTCTAACAACTCTGGTATTGTGTGCCACTACTGTGGCAAAACAGGTCATATTGCAGCCCAATGTTATGCTAAGAGAGATGATATCCGCAGTGGTAAGTTGCAGCAAGGAAACTATGCATCGTCTTCACGACAGAATGAAGACAAAAATGAACGTTTGTTCGTTATGCAGCATATGCTGAATGCTGTTACAGGAAAGGGAACACATGAAGATGTTTGGTATGTTGATTCAGGTGCATCCAATCATATGACCAGCCATGTAGAATGGTTTGGAGAGATGCAGGATTTGCAGAATGCAGGTTATGTGCAGACGGGTGATGACTCATGCCACCCAATTTCACACATTGGAAAAGTTCCCTTGTCCTTGCATGATGGTAAGACAAAGAGTCTTTCAGATGTATTACATGTGCCATCTATTACAAAGAACTTGGTGTCAGTCGGTCAAATGGTAGAGCAAGGGCTGCAAGTCAGATTTAATGCAAAGGGCTGCTTTGTAGAAGACTTCAATGACAAGTGCAGGTTGGTAGCAAAGGGAAGTAGAGTTGGACGTATGTTCACTCTAGATGCTGGAATTCCTACTTTGAATGCGGCTATGTATGCCAAAGGAAAAGGTGTTGTTGCAGACATTGAAATTTGGCACAAACGCATTGGACATGCAAATGTACAAAGGCTGAAATTAATGCAGTCCAAAGGGTTGGTTACAGGTTTGCCTACTTTTAAAGTTGCAAAATTTCAGAAGGTATGTGAAGCATGTCAGTTTGGTAAGCAGGCAAGACAACCCTTTTCACATGACAAAGATGTAAGCAGAAATATCCTTGATGTTGTGCATACAGACATTTGGGGGCCTACACAAAATGTATCTCTTGGAGGCAGTTCATACTTTGTCACATTCATTGATGATTGCTCTAGAAAGCTGTGGGTATATTTTATGAAGGAAAAGAGTGAAGCTTTTGAGCACTTTAGAACTTTCAAGGCTGCAGTTGAAAGAGAAACAGGCTTGAAAGTAAAGTGCCTGAGGTCAGATGGAGGGGGAGAGTACCTCTCAAATGAGTTCAGTGATTTTCTGAGGTCTCATGGGATAAAGAGACAGTTCACATGCAGGTATACCCCACAGCAAAATGGGGTTGCAGAAAGGAAAAACAGGCATATTGCAGAAGTTGCACGCGCCTTGATGGCTGAAAAGAATATGCCTAAGCATTTTTGGTCTGAGGCTATTCATACTGCTGTTTATATTATGAACAGAACTCCCACAGCTGCAGTTCATGGTATGACCCCCGAAGAATGTTTTACAGGTAAGAAGCCTGATGTTTCACACTTGAAAGTGTTTGGCTGCATTGCGTATGTTCATGTGCCAGATGAGTTGCGGAAGAAACTGGATCCAAAGGCTGAAAAGTGTATCTTTATTGGATACTCTTTAGAGCAGAAAGGGTATCGTTGTTACAACCCTGTCACATGTAAGTTCAGAGTGAGCAGGGATGTCATCTTTGATGAAATGAGCAGTTGGTATGCATCTAGTGGTGATGCATTGGATGTTGATGATGATCATGATACTCATGTGCAGGCTGAAAAGCAAGAATCACAGACTCTTAGTGGACCAGAGACATCATCTGGTAGTCCTTGGTCTGGGAGACTAAGGAGTACCTCTACATCTTCAGGTGCATCTAGTAGCACTACAGGTAAAGACAAAGGAAAGAATAAAGTGTCAGAAGGCATTGATGCAGTTCTTGATGGAGACTCCAGTGGCTCAGAGAGCTTAGATGATGAGCTTGGCATTCCTTCAGTGAGGACTCCAGGTGTGCAGAGAGCACGTGTTAATGCAAAGACTCCATTGAGTGATCCAGTGGTACGCAGGTCTAGCAGGGTGAGATACCCTGTTAAAAGATTTGGTTTTGAGGGTTATGCAGCTCACCATTATGCTTATATGGTGAAACTAGTTGAGGATGTTGAGCCCACATGTTTTGAGGAGGCTGTTGGTCATGCTCATTGGGATGCAGCAATGGATGAGGAGATGGCTGCATTAGAGGCCAATAAGACTTGGGATCTAGTATCATTGCCAAAGGGAAAGAAAGCTATTGGATGTAAGTGGGTTTATAAGATTAAGCACAATGCAGATGGTTCTATTAGCAGGTACAAAGCTAGGCTGGTTGCAAAAGGCTATGCCCAGACATATGGCATAGATTATGATGAAACCTTCAGTCCAGTTGCTAGGATGGCAACTGTCAGATGTGTGATTGCTTTGGCAGCAGCCAAAGGTTGGAGGTTGCAGCAAATGGATGTAAAGAATGCCTTCTTGCATGGTGATTTGCAGGAAGAAGTGTATATGGATCAGCCAGCAGGTTATGAAGATTTAGAGCATCCCACGTATGTGTGCAGGTTGAAGAAGGCACTCTATGGGCTCAAGCAAGCACCAAGAGCATGGTCTGACAAGATCAGAGAGTATCTTGTCAATATTGGCTTTTATGTTTCTGATGCTGATCACTCACTTTATGTGAGAAAGGGAGATGCAGGTTTGGTCATCATAGTCATCTATGTGGATGACTTGATTATTACAGGTGATAGTGATAGTGGGATTGCTGAAGTCAAGGGATGTTTGAAGATGAAGTTTGAGATGAAGGATTTAGGTGAGCTAAGGTACTTCCTTGGCATTGAGGTGATCAGATGTGATGATGGTATATGGATGTCCCAAAGACAGTATGGCTTGGATATGTTGTCCAAGTATGGTATGACTGCATGCAAACCACTTTCAGTCCCGTTGGAGCAGAATGTAAAGCTGAGTGCTGATGTTGGGGATGAGATAGAAGACCCTACTATGTTCAGGAGGATAGTGGGGAGTTTGATCTACATGACCATTACAAGGCCAGACTTGAGCTATGCTGTTGGTCTTGTGAGTCAGTTTATGCAAGTACCTAGAAAGCCACATTTGGATGGAGTCAGACGCATATTGAGATATGTGAAGTCCACATTACATTATGGACTTTTCTATGAGGCAGGTACAGATGTACAGGTGTTTGGATACACAGATGCAGATTGGGCTGGTAGTATGTCTGATAGAAGATCTACCAGCGGATACATGTTCTCTCTTGGTAGTGCAGCAGTTGCTTGGAGCAGCAAAAAGCAATCTACAGTTGCTTTGTCGAGTACAGAGGCTGAGTATAGAGGTGCTGCTGTTGCAGCATGTGAGGTAGTATGGCTGCAAAAGTTACTGGCTGATTTGGATGTGCAGGTGGAAGGTCCAGTTGTCATTTATTGTGACAACATGAGCAGTATACAGTTGGCTAGGAACCCTGTGTTCCATGCCAGGACAAAACATATTGAGGTACACTACCACTTTGTGAGAGAGAAGGTACTAGCAGGTGAGATTGACTTGGTGTATGTCAGCACACAGGATCAGATAGCTGATATCTTCATGAAGGCATTGGGTACAGAGAAGCTTCAAAAGTTTCGAAGCTTACTTGGAGTTGCAGAGATACAGTTGAGCTTGAGGGGGAGTGTTGAGATGGCAAGCTCAACACATGTGGACATGGATGATGGACCACCTGGTTAGATGGGTCCACACGTCTACACTTAGCACGTCGGTGGTCATTATGACTCTCACATGGCCACTGACTCATTACTTATTATATTCAGGTTGTTACACCTATTTACAGCTGGCATAGTTATAGCGCCAGTCGACTAGTGTAGTCGGTTATGCATTGTTTGACTTAGTAGGCCACTTTCCTTTTATGTTGTATCTTATCTATACTTTGTGTACATTGTGAAGTGTGTGGAAGAAGAAGAAGAAATCAGTAAGAAAACGTTTTGGCCTCCATCTCTCTTCTTGTCTCTTGAGTGAGCTTCTCCTTGTGCATTCTGTGTGTGTTCGGCGCAGCATCTTGAGCAACCCCCTCCACCACGCGATTCTTGACAACTATGTTTTGGGATCTTCTCCTTATAGTGGGTTCCTTGATGTTATTATATCTCATGAGGAGTTCCTTGTTATTGAAAGCAGTTGTCAATCTTATTCACAAGTTGTGCTTCGTGCTTTCTAGTGCTCAGTGCAAAAACAGACTTTTTCTTTTCTTGTAGTGCACCTTTGGTGATAAAATCAAAAGTGAGGATGCAGGAAACGCTCAATGCAAACTCCACTCTTCCCCTCACATTCATAGCCTGATATGGCTCTAAGCGTAGGTTCTGGCTAATCTAAGGTCTTATTGAAAGTCCATGCTGTGTTCTCTATTCTACTTCAGGGTTGGTTGGTTAGTTACTGAAAGTCAAGTCAAGTTCTAAATTCGGTCCGCTCAGTGTCTAGCTATTTGGGGTGAATCCTCGATTATCCTGTCTAGTCTCTGGCTTCTAAGGGCTAAATTGGGTTTCCAGGGGGGTCAGAGATGTGAACAGGGTGGCTAGGACTAGCAGGCATGTTAAAAAACCCTCTATTTTAAGTTCTGGTGAAGTGGTCCGATTCTCAAAATTGGACCGCTTGATTCTGGAAATCAGACAGACTGGTCCGATTTTGAGACTCGGACAGGATGGTCCGATTGTGAAAATCAGACAGGGTGGTCCAATTTTGAGACTTAGACAGGGTGGTCCGATTGTGGTGCTGGGATCAATGTTCCGATTCTCACACTAGGAAAAATGGTCTGATCCTTGCAGTTGGTCCAATTTTGAGACTAGGACACGTGGTCCAATTTTGGCACTGGGTTTGACTGCTGGAATCGAATCGGACAGGGTGGTTCAATTCTCGCATTCCGACAGTCCTATTCTCACAGTCGGACGGTCTGACTGCTGGAATCGGATCAGACGGAATGGTTTGATTCTCACATTCGGACGGTCCGATTCTCACAGTCGGAAGGTGGTCCAATTTTGGCATTAGGTTCGACTACTGGAATCGGATCGGGAATTGGATCGGACGGGGTGGTTCAATTCTCGCATTTGGACGGTTCGATTCTCGCAGTTGGATGGTCCGACTCCTGAAATCGGGTGGTCCAATTCTGGGAATCGGACCCAGACAACTTGGTCCCGACTACGCAGACGATAGCCCACGGGTTGCGCGCGATGACTCAAGCTCAGTGTCTACTCCATGGAATCATCCAGTGCCTTCTAGATAGGTGCAAAACACTACAAGGAAATGCCAGACATACCTGGAATCACTGTGGTGCTCGGATTGAACGTTACTCTAGAATTCGTGTCCCTATTTCCCTGTTTCTAGCAGCAGCAGAACCCTTTCTATTTTCCTTCTTTTTCCTATCCTAATCTTAACCTAATGCAACAAAAATAAAAAACAGAGATGGAGATGGATGGTCTTACTCTAATATTCAACAACAAATCAAAATACTTACTTGCTCCAAGGATTAAAACCTCCTAAATCGCCTAACTATCTCGAGCACTAGTTCGGGTTGCAAGCCCTACTTCTATGCTTGATTCGATGCAGCGGTGCTTGAGACTTGATTCCGTCGGTCTTCGCAACAGAACCAAAATGAAGGGGAGCTACAGAGCTCTACCCCAAGACCTACGGAACGCTTATTGATCAAGCACTTCAAGTCGAGCGACGATGGCTACTTTTCACATAGCCGACATGCAATGCCTACCTTACAGGTGTAGTGAGCTTACCTTGGAGTTCCCTCCTCTCTCTTGCACTCTGGTAGCTCCACGATCCTTGCTGCAAGCTCAAGTAATCTCAAGCCCTCTCTGTTTAGCTCCATCCTCCATAGCCGCCAAGAAAAGAGAAGAGTAGAGAAGAAGAGAAGATGAAGAGAGAAGATGGGGAGCTTCTTTTCCATGATCCCTCACTCTCACACACTCACTTCCTCACTCCCTCACACTCCCTCAATCCCTCACTCTCACACACTCACTTTCTCACTCCCTCACATTCCCTCACACTCCCTCAATCCCTCACTCAAGCACAAGCAAGAAGGCAAGAAACAAGAGAAGAATAAGAAGAAGCTTTGGCCACACACAAGAATGATCTTCTCATTCACTTTTGAACTTTATATACATGCCTTACTTTTTGGGCGGTCATCCCCACTTTTTACATTGCCGGCCATTAGCCTAGGCCCTCTTTTCCTATTTTCCACCGTTCTAACTTATCCCATTCCCAACTAGTGCATAAAATTTGCACAAGAGTGAGCCTGGCACTCTTTTACAAGGATTCGGGAGCACTTTCACAATTAAGGGTGCGCTTTTACTCTTTTCTTTTCTCGAGGTGACATTGAGGCCTTCTAGAGAGATCGTCATGAGAGGAAGCTCACTCAAGAACACAAGAAGAGAGATGGAGGCCACGCATGAGATGAGCCTGGCCACGCATTGGACCTAGAGGAAAGATTGAGCTACCCTATGCACCTTGGATGCTGTCAAAGAACGAGGAAAAAATAGTGAAGGAACAAATATGTAGCTTTCGAACACCCACAAGATGTATGAGATGTCTAAAGGGAGTCTTCATAAAGAAAAAGAAAAGAGGTGTGGAGCAACTATCTGGTTTGAAGTCCCACGATTGGCATAAAATGATTCAAGTAAGAGTATCTCTAACCATGAATATAGTAATTAGTGGAGTAACTATGTGTAAATTTTGGGGTATGATGACTTTTTCCTCAACTAATCATTTGATCTATGAATATTGTTTACATTTATTTCATACTTCCTACTAGCATATCCCATTGTGTATCCAAAGATGTACGTGATATCATTTACAAGATGGGAGAGCTTGTGAGGTGTGTATACATTGTATTTTTTTATTATATATCTTTGAATTTTTACACAAAAATAAACAATTGTCAAATACATCCTGACAGATACGTGAGCTCGAAGGAAATTGATCCAAACACATTGCAAGATGCTCGAGTATTATCTGTTGAGGTGGTTTGTTTGGTGGAGGAAATTTTTCCTCGATCCATTTTGACTACTCAATTACATTTACTCGTACAGTTGATTGATGAGATCGCACTTTGTGGGGCAGTTCATGCAAGGTGGATGTATTTTCTTGAGCGCTTCATGAAAACCTTGAAAGATTTTGTGAGGCAAAAAGCACGGCCTGAGGGAAGCATCTGAGTGTTGGTTAGTGCAATCATCCCTTGTTTATATATCTGAATATCTTGCTGAAGTGGACCCCTCTCAACACCATGACTATGGAAAGATGATGAAGACTTGAGGATGACCTCTATAATACCTCAAGGAAAAGGAATGAGTAAAGTGCTAACAAAAGAAGAACTTCGTAAGTTAAATAGTTTTTGTGTGCTCAATAGTGATGTAATGAGCAAATGGGTGACACTATATAATGAAGCAAGGGCAAGAAGAAAAAGCGAAAGACAAGCATTTTGCACCAGATAAGGACGTAATGTCTCATTTTCAGATCATCTAAATGCACTCCCACATCATATTGATATAGATTGGTTACATGAGGTAATGGAGAGAATGGAAAAAGAGGAGGAAATTAATATATCTCAAGAAGAGTGGGAATACGCATGAGGTTGCTTATCAAAGGTGAGACATACTATCAATTAATTTGTTTCTATAAGTTATATTTTATATAAAAATTTGACATGTTTGATCTTAATCTCTTACTACTAGTGCACATTATTCAATGCTATTTGGTGTGAGGGTAAACATCTTCGAACTCAATGTATAGATGAAAAGAGAAATACCCAAGATTGTGGTGTCCTTGCTCACTTCGAGGATGCCAATGGTACCATGGAAGGTTATTGTGGCTTGATCCAAGATATTCTGAAGCTTGACTTTAGATGATTCTTTATATATGTACTGGATGTGAAGTGGTTTAAAGAAGTGGTAACAAATGGTGAGCATTGCACAATCAGACGTCATCCAAGTGGTTTTGTAATCATTGACTCTACAAAATTTCACCAAAACAAGAATGACACATTAGTACTACCTCAACAATGCGAGCAGGTATATATGCAAAAGCTAAATTTTTTATATGTATACATGTGATACATATACACAATATAATAAGTATTTAAGTTTCTTGCTTTTGTTTTTCAAATACAAGTTGTGTACCATCCAATGGTAAACAATAACCGATGGTGGTATGTCATCCCTATATCTAATCGTTCAAAACCAATATATGGTAATATTACCGACATAGAGATAGTAGATAACAATCCAACAATTAATGATGATGTACATGATGACACCATAATGGATGATATGCGTGATATAGTACAAGATGAACCTCGCGAGGATGTTCAAGGAAACACAGAAGAGGACAATAATGTGATTGATGATATTGATGAAGTTATTGAGCAATATAGCAACACATCTGATAGTGGGATAGACTTATTTGTTTCGTTACCTCTTGGTAACATAGACCTAGAAGTAGATAGTTTAGCAAGGGCTGATCTCATTGAAGATGAGATGGATCATTCACTGTAACATACTTAATTTGCTTAATGATTCAATGTGTATTCTTAATTCTATGGAAAATATCATGCACACACGTGCATACTCAAGAATCAATAGTCAAGTTTAAAGCTAAATTGAATTTTCCATAATAAAAAGGAAGTATTTTTTATCATCTTCAAGTAGAGAAATTACGAGATATATGCAATGCTTGATACTAATTGTATAATAAGGTTTTTATTGCTTGCCACTAATTACTTATATCAGGCTTGTCAACTGGAGGAATTGCCATTCATTAGAAATCAATGCAAAAATAATTATTAACTCTGGTTTTTTTATTATATTAAGTCCAATTTCAGGTGGTTAAATAATTAGGCGTCTATATTCGCGTCTATTTGCGCGGATATATAGACGCAAAATTTGCGTCTATTTACACGCGCATATAGACGCAATGATAGACGTGCCTGACTTTGCGCGTCTAACATGTGCGTCTATGCCCTGTTTTTGTTGTGGTGTCAGCCAGTGCCAAGTCCACCTAAGAGTCCTAGATCTCCTACACCCTCTTTTTCCAAATGGACACAGAAAGCACAACAACAGTGGTCAAGTGCGGCTGCTCAATCCCAATCTCTATCTCCATCTAAGCTTCCAAATGTCCAAGAGGTGGGACATGACACCATCCGTATCTCTCGGCCCAAGGACATGACACCATCCGTAGCTCTTGACCCAAGGATATGCCTGTGCAACCTAATGTGACTAGATCAACTCATGCTCGATCTACACACGTGAACGTTCAAAGGGCAACAAAAGACACAACCACTTCCAATCGCCCTAGGGACTTGACACCGCAATCCACCAAGAATAGCCAGCCCACTCGACTAGCCACTACTACTTTCAATCAGGGATCACAGCAGTCACAGCCCTTGGCCATGATAACGCCCCTTGCGGAATGTGTCCTTAGTAGTTCACCTAGGGAGGAGGTGCCACAACCAGTATCCTCCTTGATAACTCTAGCACTTCCAAAGCACCTAAAGCCTAGGGCTGAGGAGAAACCTCTCAAAGATGTGGCCAAGGAGATGGTGCATCTGACCAATCAACCTAGCAAGGTTGTCCAGCAGGGCGCACCTACGTCCCATGAGGATACACTAGAGAAGGGGAATCTAAGGCCCAACCAAGCACATCAACGGCTGACCTAGTTCAGGATCCTAAGTTGTTAAGTTATGCACCTTCACTGACCAAGAAAAAAGGAAAAAACAACAAAAAAATAGCAGTTACAGGTGGTTGTGGACCCTAAGAACATTGAGACCAAGAGCGCTGGAGAGCTGAGGAATAAAGCATCGAGTCCATCCACCAATGAACCCATTGATGTCTCTTCCAATAGCGGTGAAACCTCAGACACATCCATGTTCTCTAAAAAATAAAAGCAGCTGTTACCATCAACAGTTGCTTTCAACACTCAATCCACCGACAAGAGAACTTGCATTGACCAATCAAGAGTGGATACAACGCTATCACAACAGGGTGACAAATTTATACCAGTCAGATCCAAGGAGAACCATGACGCAATAACAAAGCCTCAGGAGAAACATGGAAACCTCAAGAGCATAAGCAATCTGTTGAGATATTTGCAATCACACCTAATGTAGCCTCTTTGTATGAGGCAGTCTGGGCTTAGGACATGCATGCTGTAATAATCCCATATGCATAGAGAGGGAAGATTGCTACCCATCCAACAACTATAAAGCATTGTACTTGACTACCACTTTTCATATAGAATGAATACAAATGTCATGATGCTTTGTACTTTCAGTTAAGTGTCTTGTCAGTCATACACAAGATTGTGTTTATGAGTCCAAGCTTCCATCTTGGAACCTAATTCACTTGTGTAACAATTTGTCCTAGTCAAGGTCAATGTCTTCATGAGTTTCTTTTTCCTCTTTCAACCTCCATAGCTTTTGCATCTGCCATGCTCTAGATCCCGTGTATTTCACATGGTATTAGAGCCCAGTCAGGCATGGCATTGCTTCTCCAGCCTCTCTTGATTCCTTTCAATCTCTACCCAACTCACATCTAGCTTAGGATCAGTGTATGACTTCTTTTCTCAACTTCATCTTCAGCCAAGCTTGTGGCAGCCATAGCCAAACAACACATAGCTCTAGTTGAGCCCCTGGATCTCACACCACAAGTCATCTTAGCCCACGATTCCTTCTAGAGAAACATTCCTCTACTCGTGGCGAAGCTCCTTGGTACATCACAGTCCAACATTATCCATCGTTGAGCCCAGCATTGCTTGAATTTGAGCTCGCTCCCAAATCTGTGCCCTACCCCGATCGTACAGCTTCCACCAATCACACGTGCCACGATTCAGTCTGCTACCATAGGGTATTTGAAGCTTGTTATGTAAGCTTCTCCCTCACTAAATCTCGTGGCAAATACTTCACTATAGCTACTATAATCAGCAAAAAAACGAGTCGCCATTGCAAACCCTAAAGGGCAGCCATAGCTTTTTTGGCTCAAGCTCATAAAATTCTTGAATCTCTCACTCCTTTGGGCTCAACCAACCCTTTGCAATTCTAGTTCACTCTGATCTACTCAGTTTCCAATTCAAATCAGCAAAAGGGAAGCAAGAAATCAACTCAGTTTCAACACCAAGCTTCAAGATAGTATCTTTTTGATGCAAGCTGGACTACTCCGACAAGAAGACCTACAATGAATTGAAGATCTATGTCAAGAATAATGCTGAAAACTACAAGGACCTACCAGTCCTTGATCCAATTTTTTACTAACTTCTTTAGCCTTGTAATATCTAGCCCAAATGTCTTTACCATAAGCTTTTAAACTCCTCATGTAGCCTTGTACTACAACCTCTGTGAGGCCCCTGTTACAGCCTCTGGATGACCATCATGTTTGTGGTACCCACACTTAGCATTTTCTGTAATAGCCTCTGGTGTTTTGCCATGTTTATGGTGTGCCCACACTTTGCAGGTGTTACTTTCACTAAAGCCTCTACACACTTTTTACTTTCTGGTTGTGATTGAGGAGGGGTGTTGAGATATTTGCAATCACACCTAATGTAGCCTCTTTGTATGAGGCAGTCTGGGCTTAGGACATGTAGGCTATAGTAATCTTATATGCATAGAGAGGGAAGATTGCTACCCATCCAACAACTATAAAGCATTGTACTTGACTACCACTTTTCATATAGAATGAATACAATGTCATAATGCTTTGTACTTTCAGTTAAGTGTCTTGTCATTGTCAGTCATACACAAGATTGTGTTTATGAGTCCAAGCTTCCATCTTGGAACCTAATTTACTTGTGTAACAATTTGTCATGGTCAAGGTCAATGTCTTCATGAGTTTCTTTTTCCTCTTTCAACCTCCATAGCTTCCGCATATGCCATGCTCTAGATCCTGCGTATTTCACAAATCCTAGCATTGACCAATCTTGCTTATCTAGGCCTGAGCCCCCAGCTATGCTAAAGCCTAGGCAAACTCCTAGAACCTTGCATGAGATAGCAACCGAGCAAGCCCTCGTTGAACATAGAAGTGTCGCAGAATGCTTAATTGAGTTGGATGCTAAACTCAAAGTATTCACACGTGTCTATGTCCTTGTAGACATGGATGCATTCCCCAAGAAGCAGCTCGGGGAATACTTGCTATTTTTTCTATCCTGGGAAGAGCAAGAACATCTTGACGAGCACTATGATAGGCTCCTGCATGAACGCATGAGACTCATCTTTGACGAGGAAGTAGACGAACTATACTTAACTGTGACATTCAATGACGTACTCTGCCAACCAAATCTCTTAGAGAAAGAGCAACTAAAGCGAGAATCAGAGAGTTGAAGTCACTTTGAAAAATGTTGGTTTGAAAACCGTGTTGCGATGGCTGAACTAGGAGCCCAAATTATGACAGTCTCAGAGGAGCGATTGGCCAAATGGCAATCTCAAAGAGACCCAATCTATGTGGCACCAACTTCCTTTTGAGTGCTAATTGCCATTCGGGGTACAGACTTAGCTGAAACTAGCCAAGAGAACTCTCTGTCTAATAAGGTTCTCACTGAGGAGGAGTTACATGTTGCCAGTAGACTCGGACAGGGTTCCATGCTACTCGATGTTGCAAAATATCTATCGTTATTGAGTAAGCTGCCACGAGTACTAGATATTTGTGCCACACTCCAGTACAATTCAGAGTTCTACAATTGGCTTTTATCCTCGTGAAGTGACATGAATTTGTAAATATGTGTATAAATAAACAATGAATTTTGTGACCCTGTATAGATAATATCAACACACACAAGCAATGATAGTCAAGTGTAGGGAGAAGAGTTGGGTTTGATAGGCTAAGCTCCTCAGGTCCTCTCACCACACATTTAGAAGTTGTGTGACCATTCCCGCCTCCCAAGTGGAGGGCATGCAATCCTCATTACCGCCACATAGGAAGCCCTTACCAACATCTCTGATGGTGTAGATGAGGTACCATTCCTTTCTATACACCTTTCTCCCTTTCCGGTCTATCCTTCCAAGGATGAGCCCTGCCCCACTCCATGACAACTAGTCCATGCAACTTAGCATAAGCCAAGATCTGCTAATGGCTAGAGGCAAAAAGAATATCATCATGGGGGCCATCCCTCTACAACAAACACTGCATCCCTCACCTCTCCCCTCCTCGTCATATGCGCTTGATAACCCACTATATAATCCCTTCCATGCAAATAGTTTTATCTTGCCTCAGGGCCTAATCCTTGATTTGCATTTTGCAGGTCCCCCTACGGTAGTAGTCATGGACCACATAGTGCAGTTGGCATGCAAGGAAGCTCTCCACCGTCGTTGGAAAGAGCATAAGGCACTAGCGCAGCACTAGAACACTATGTGCCTACTCTAAAGAGGTATGCACCGAAAAGAGGCCCCAAACAACATCGCCCAGGACTGTTAACCCTCAAACGAACGAAGGTGGAAAATCCGGAAAAGCTAAAGCAGAAGACAAAGACAAAGGACAAGGAAAAGAGAAACAGAAGACAAAGACGCACAAGGAGAAGAGTCCTAAATAAGGGAGAAAGGCGCACAAGGAAAAGCGCAAGTCAAAACTTTTGTAAAAGAGCGCAAGCGCATCATGGTTTAATTCAAGGAGCGTCGGTTTCTCACCCGTGTAATTTGTAGATGTAGACAGGCGGTGGAAAGGAAGCTAGGAAGATAGAAGGACAATGACAAAAAGGGCCTAGGCTACGGCTGGCCATGTAAAAAAGGGGATGAACGCCCAAAAAGGATTTAGGGTTTTGTATATAAAGTTGAAAAGTGAATGAGAAGCTCATTCTTGTGTGTGGCCAAAAGTAGCTCTCCTCTTCTTCTTCTTCTTCTTCTTCTTTCTTGCTTGACCTTGTGCTTGAGAGAGGGAGTGTGAGAGTGTGAGGGAGTGAGTGTGTGAGGGTGAGCGTGAGGGACCGAGGAGGAGAAGCTCTCCATCTTCTCCTCTCTTCTTATCTTCTCTTCTCTTCTCTTGTCTTGCTCGTGGCAATGGAGCTTGGAGCTTGGAGCGAGAGGATCGAGCTTGCTTGAAGCTTGCACTTGGATCGTGGAGCTACTAGAGTGTGCGGGAGAGGAGGTAACTCAAACGGCACAGAGATAAGCTCACTACACCTGTAGATATGGATGGCCCGTTGGTTATGTGAGAGGTAGCCATTAGTGCTAGGCTTGGACGCTTGAAATAATAAGCGGTTCGTGGGTCTTGGCGGTTGATCGAAAGCGCAAGTCAAAACTTTTGTAAAAGAGCATAAGCGCATCATGGTTTGATTCAAGGAGTGTTGGGCTCTCACCCGTGCAATTTGTAAATGTAGACGGGTGGTGGAAAGAAAGCTAGGAAGATAGAAGGACAATGGGAAAAAGGGCCTAGGCTACGGCCGGCCATGTAAAAAAGGGGAAAAGGGGATGACCGTCCAAAAAGGATCTCGGGTTTTGTATATAAAGTTGAAAAGTGAATGAGAAGCTCATTCTTATGTGTGGCCAAAAGTAGCTCTCCTCTTCTTCTTCTTCTTCTTCTTCTTGCTTGCTTGAGCTTGTGCTTGAGAGAGGGAGTGTGAGAGTGTGAGGGAGTGAGTATGTGAGGGTGAGGGACCGAGGAGGAGAAGCTCTCCATCTTCTCCTCTCTTCTTCTCTTCTCTTCTCTTCTCTTGTCTTGCTCATGGCAATGGAGCTTGGAGCTTGGAGCGAGAGGATCGAGCTTGCTTGAAGCTTGCACTTGGATCGTGGAGCTATTGGAGTGTGCGGGAGAGGAGGTAACTCGAATGGCACGGAGATAAGCTCACTACACCCGTAGATATGGATGGTGCGTCAGTTATGTGAGAGGTAGCCATTAGTGCTAGGCTTGGAACGCTTGAAATAATAAGCGGTCCATGGGTCTTGGCGGTTGAGCGAAAGTGCAAGTCAAAACTTTTGTAAAAGAGCGCAAGCGCATCATGGTTTAATTCAAGGAGCGTCGGGCTCTCACCCGTGCAATTTGTAAATGTAGACGGGTGGTGGAAAGGAAGCTAGGAAGATAGAAGGACAATGGGAAAAAGGGCCTAGGCTACGGCCGGTAATGTAAAAAAGGGGATGACCGCCCAAAAAGGATTTCGGGTTTTGTATATAAAGTTGAAAAGTGAATGAGAAGCTCATTCTTGTGTGTGGCCAAAAGTAGCTCTCCTCTTCTTATTCTTCTTCTTATTCTTGCTTGCTTGAGCTTATGCTTGAGAGAGGGAGTGTGAGAGTGTGAGGGAGTGAGTGTGTGAGGGTGAGGGACCGAGGAGGAGAAGCTCTCCATCTTCTCCTCTCTTCTTCTCTTCTCTTCTCTTCTCTTCTCTTGTCTTGCTTGCGGCAATGGAGCTTGGAGCTTGGAGCGGGAGCATCGAGCTTGCTTGAAGCTTGCACTTGGATCATGGAGCTACTGGAGTGTGCGGGAGAGGAGGTAACTCGAACGGCACGGAGGTAAGCTCACTACACCCGTAGATATAAATGGCGCGCCAGTTATGTGAGAGGTAGCCATTAGTGCTCGGCTTGGAACGCTTGAAATAATAAGCGGTCGGTGGGTCTTGGCAGTTGGGCAAAAGCTCCCACAGTTTGGTTCTGTTGCCGGGACAAATGGATTCAAGCCTTGAGCGCTTGCGTGCTTCGAATCGAGCATTGAAATAGGGTTTTTCTCGAACCGGTGCTTGAGATAGGTAGGAAGTGAGGGGGTTGAAGATGGTATTCGATCTCTTTGGCAATTAGGTTTTTTGCTTTCTTGAGATTTATGTTGTGGAATGAAGTAGTGTAGGTGATTGCTTTGTGATTTATATGCATTTAGAATAGAAAAAAACAAAGAAAAAGAAGCAAACAGTAGGGTTTTCTGTTGCTGTATAACAGGCTAAAACATGGAAATAGGGGCACAGATCCTTGGAGTGCCATTTGATTTGAGCACCACAGTGATTCTAGGCATGTTTGGTAGTCCCTTGTAGTGTCTTGCACCTATCTGGAAGGCGCTGGATGATTCGGTGTAGTAGACGTCAGCCTAGAGGCATCGCGTGCAACTCGCGGGCTGTCGGCTGCGTAGTCGAACCAGCTCGTCCGAGTCCCAGAATCGGACCCATCCAGAATCGGACCAGTCCATAATCGGACTCGGACAACTGTTCGATTGGACCATCCTGTCCGATCGGACCACTCGAACCAACCCGTCCGATTTTGAAAATCGGACCAATCGGACCAGTCCATAATCGGACCACTCTGTCCGATCCGATTCCTAGAATCGGACCACTTTGAAAGTTGGACCACTTTTTCGATCCGACTCCCAGAATCGGATGTGACCAAAATCAGACCACTGGGGCCGATTGGACCAACCCAAAATCAGACGTCCGATTCTAATAATCGGACTCCTGAAAACCGGACATCTGAGGATCGGACAAAAAAATTGTTAAAATCGGACAGGTATCTAGAACACAAATTTCGACATATCTAAACCCCGTGATTGATCCCAAAGGCTACATAGAGCTAAAGGCACATCACAGATCCATCACTGGGCTAAAATTTAGAGCACGTAGTTCAAAATTTGGCTATAAACGGTCCTCCAAATTGTGCATGGATTTTACCATAACGGCCCTACAGGCCGGGGGGGACTGCCCCCCCGAACCCCTGCAGAGGGGGCTCTTTCCCCTCCGCACCTCTCCCAAGTAGGTTGGAGAGAAAATGCGCGCCGTGACAGGTCCTTCAAATCAGACCCTAGTGTAGTAATGGCTCTACACGAGCATGGATTCTCACTTGCAAAAGAGCAACCAAAAGCCCATACCCGAATAGAGAGAAACAGAGACCCTAGAACATCAATGGGCCAATCTAGCCATCAAGGGCAAAAAGGCCACACCACGAGAACACAAAGGCATTGTGTTCATACCATGTCTAGTCAGAGCGAAATGCAACATCAGCAAGCTACAAATGCTAAGATGACTAGACATGACACTCTTGACGAGAGAGGTATCTTGAGCAGCACTGCACAGACAACCCAAGACATTGGTGGAGAATCCACGTCTGGTCATGCAAGTGGGGACTCAAGGGCATCTGTCAGAAGGCTTAACTTTACAAGCCAGGATCCGGAAGATGAAGACATAGTACAACCTTCTTATCTTAGGGTCAAGCTCACCGCGAAAAGAGAGCATACTATCGATGCTCTAATTGATGAAGAAGCAGATTTTAATATCTTGACCTATGAATCATGGACCCTACTAGGCCAACTAGAGCTCACACTGACTAGTGCAACTCTTAGCCCTTATGGGGAACACCCACAAGCACTTCTAGGGAAATGCAGGATCCTTGTAATTCTTGAAACAAAAAGCTTGCCATTCCTATTCTATGTCCCTCCCAATAGCGAGAATGGTGGAAAGGAAATCCTCCTAGGAAGACCCTTCAAAAGGGCGACCAAGTGTGAGGCCGACTATGTAACACAGAGGATACACCTGACACTACCGGGTGTGAGGGTAGTCACAACCTTTAGCAAGGGTGACCTCATCAAACCTCAAGGGAAAGGCAAGGAAGGTGATGACATAATAGTCAAGCCTACAAACGAGGGCAAGGACTTGTTGGAAGAGTTGATACAAGCACATGTCGAACAATGAGAACCAGTGAGTGAGGCCATGCTTGAAACAAAAAAGTCAGGAGACAAGGCCAAGGATGGAGTTGGGACTTACAGATATTGTAGAAGACCACGAAAGAAGTCCAAGCCTTATAGATGGAGGTGTCGATGGAGAGCCAGCACAACGCTACGATGGATATACAAGGCGTTGCTTCGGGCTCAAGGGTATTATGTAGGAAACCGATGGATTTGGGTGCCAAAACCCCTTACTAAACCTCCCTAGTCGACTAAAGGCCAGATCGTATCAAGAGCAAAGAAGCGTAGGAGGATATCTAAACAAAAAACCAAGTCTCGATTCAACAACAGTGGAGTGACCGAGCCCCTCATGGTCGAAATCAAGAAACCAAACGGGACCAATCGGAGGGTAGATCCTCGACCTAGCGTGCTTGACAAGCAGATGCCAGATGTAATCGTTGAGGATACGTAAAAGATGCTAGTGCCCAAGGAGATTTTGATTCCCCAAGAGGATAGCAAGCATCATAGGCACAACATTGCTCAGGGCAAGGTTAAATGCTCAACAAAGCAAATAGGACAATCATCTAACAGCCACGAGCAAATCTCCTAGCCAGTGTCAAAGCCACTTAGGAGTTCCAAGCCTCCTACACCCTCTTCCCCTAAACGGACACACGAAGCACAACCCTCGTCAAGTGAGGATACTCAATCCCAATCTCTACCTACATCAGAGCTTCCAAATGTCCAAGAGGAGGGACACGACACCAACCTTAGCTCTCAACCTAAGGATGTGCCTGTGGAATCCACCGTGGCTAGCTCAACTGCTACTCAATCTGCACAAGTGAATACGCAAAGGGAAACAAAAGGCACGACCACTTTTGATCTGCCTAAGGACTTGACACCGCAAGCTACCAATGGTAGCCAGTCCACTGAACTAGCCACCACTACTTCCAATAAAAAATCACAGCAGTCACAGCCCTTGGCCGTGACAATGCCCCTTGTGGAACATGTCCTTAGTAGTTTACATGTGGAGGAGGTGTCGCAACCAACTTCCTCGACAACTCCAGCACTTTCAAAGTGCCTAAAGCCTAGGATGGAGGAGTTAAACGCAAGGGAGTTGGTTGAAAAGCTAGACTCTCCGAAAAGAGCGGCAGTTGTGCCCTCACAACCGGGCAAGGCTATTCAGCAGGCCATGGCTATGTCCCATAAGGACACACTAGAGAAGGGAAATGCTAAGGCCCGATCAATGCTTGCTTGAGCTTGTGCTTGAGAGAGGGAGTGTGAGAGTGTGAGGGAGTGAGTGTGTGAGGGTGAGGGACCGAGGAGGAGAAGCTCTCCATCTTCTCCTCTCTTCTTCTCTTCTCTTCTCTTCTCTTGTCTTGCTCGCGGCAATGGAGCTTGGAGCTTGGAGCGGGAGGATCGAGCTTGCTTGAAGCTTGCACTTGGATCCTGGAGCTACTGGAGTGTGCGGGAGAGGAGGTAACTCGAACGGCACGGAGGTGAGCTCACTACATCCGTAGATGTGGATGGTGTGTCGGTTATGTGAGAGGTAGCCATTAGTGCTCGGCTTGGAACACTTGAAACAATAAGCGGTCCGTGGGTCTTGGCGGTTGAGAAAAAGCTCCCACAAGGACGCAGGCCAAAAATCCCCCAAGCCAAGAGGACGAGGGCTCAAGGGAGCACACGGGGTGTGGCAACACCAATCGTGCAGGTTTCCACCAGACGCTTGGGCACCAGGTGCTCAAACGAGGAGAGGGCAGCTCGAGACAAGTAGGAATTTGATGCATTGTTTAAAAGAATTCTAGAAACAGTTGCGGCTAGGGACTACACCATTTGGATCCCGGTCGACATCTTCCCCGCCTCAGCCTCACAGGAGCCCCTCACCAGGATAGCCTCAGTCGCCCGATCACCTGGAATTGCTCCGCCTCATGCAAATAGAGTAGCCCCTATGATATATAAGCAACTTAACAAAGGCCATCCTACCATAACTTTTTGTCTTTAAATGGTTAAAGGGGCAAGCTCCCCACCTATATACACTTTCCTTACCTATTGCTAATATATGCCACGTCTTTAACAAGCACCGGAATATGCATCGCAATCAGCATCATAGGATTTTGATAAAGTAATATCTTGACATGATTGCATTTGTTCGTTGTACTTGATGCATGCGACTTGCATATACTCTCATGAAGTGACAAGTTGATGTAGGACGATGCAGGTCTTCGTGCGAACGTGTTCAATGCCCAAGTCACTGCAAGACCACCAACCTCACAAAGAGCTGCGATAAATCCACACTGTCGAAAGAGAAAATCACCCTTGCAAGTGCCCACGTCACATGGCCCAAAGCATGATCTTAACCACTTCCTCTTTCTAGGTTACACTCTACGCCGGGCACTCACGATAGCTGTTACCCCAATTGTACCAACATCGCACGTTCCAAATAGGGTTGCAATATCTCAAGTGTATCTCCCCATCTCAATGACTGCTTCTCTAACAACGAGGCTAGGGCACAATCATCACTATAATATCCATTTCCTGAGCCTTCGAAGCTTGACATTTCTCAACCCATTGAAAGGTTGATAGCCTCAACATATTGCAATGGTTGTACTCAGGCAAGTCCAAAAAAAAAGAAAGAAATAAATAAATAACAAGAAAAAGAAATGAAAATGAAAATGAAAAAGGAAAAAGGAAAAGGAAAGAAAAGAAAAGAACAAAAAGATACGAAGCACCCACAATTACAGCACAACACCTAGGAGTCCTCAAATTAGGTATGTCTAGTGACCTTGATCGGCTGGCTCCGTCCCTAGTCCCCTAGCCCTTTAGCATCACCCACAATTGTTTAGGGCACATCAAGGGCAGGACATACCTAGGGAGCTTGTCTCGCCTATGGTTAGACTTATCACCCTGACCCATTCGCACAATTCCCTCTTGCACTCTGCCTTAATACCATTGCAATCAATTGTGGTAAGCACCACACAAATGGCCATGAAAAGTACACCATCCTCATCAAGCAAGTCCAATAGCTTCCAGCTACAAAAAGTGCGGTGTCCATGTGTTCAATTATGCTATGTCATGTAGTCACAACGCAAAGGATGTCTCATACACCTTCATGTGTACTCAACATGGACAAGTTGTGTGCAAACTACTGAAGATATATTAGATCGGATCGCAGAAGCCTACCAACAATACTCTCTGGCTAAGCAAGGTAGGAGGATAGCTGAGGAGCAACTAAACCATCGGGATAAAGAGAAAATCTAGATGATGGAAATCTGAAGCGAGCAGCAACACGTGGTAATGATGATATCTCAGGAGATGGAGAGGGGTAAGGAAAACATGGAAGAAAAGGCATATCAGTGGGAGGAACGCAACCTTGAAAGAGTGTGAGGACTGACAGAGTGCCTGACAGTATCAGAATGTGAGAGGGTGCTCATAGAGTCCAGAGTTGAGGCTGTTGAAGCGTGCTCCAATATGCAAAGGCAAGTCTTTTTGAGCACTGTGCTTCATGTCCCACAATTTGAAGGTGAGGAATTGGTGGAGAGAATGAGGAGGAAGCTGGAACTGACAATTAGAGCTTTAAGATATGGATTGTAAGAGTGCACACTTCCAACTAGCATGGGCATAACCAAGGAGCAGTAATACATCTACTTGCGACAAGTCAGCCTCTCCACAGATCAACTCACGGAACTTAGATTCAAGGAACAAGAGCAGCCCCACCTACCCCCAATCCAACTCTCTATGGAAAAATACACCGAGGTGACCTCGAGCAAGCATTCGAAGAAGAACTGCAAATAAGAGAGGCTAGACTGCCCTTACCTAATCTATCCCTAAAAGAGCCTGAGGGTACCTAGGTTCTTGAGCGCGTTATTGCTACAAGATGAAGAAGACAGAAACTTGTGGAGAAAGTCTAGCAAAGGGCGCAAGCACGACCATAGCAGCTTCGTGACGAGCCCATGCTGCCATGTGAGGATCACCACCCCGTTATCTAGCTGTAGAAGCTAACTATCTCGCAAACAACAAGAGCCCCAATCCCGACCCTTTGAGCTTTCCTTTCTCTACCCACGGGCCTTAAACCGAGTCTTATGCCTGGAAGTAGTGGAAGGAATCATTTGTTTGGGCAATACCTAGTGAACCGATGGGTTGAGGAGCGGAGCATCATCATCACCCAATGGAGGTGAGAGCCCATGAACTACTAGCAAGACAAGGTCTAGCAGGTTTCCAAAACTGTCCAAGACTACGAGGCATAGCCAAAGTGGTGGAGGAGGATTTGGGACACAAAATTTGATGCATGGATGGCCTTCTACGGCACACTACAAGAAGAATGTAATGATCCCGCATACATGCCCTACCCTCGCAGACAAGGAGTGGATTACGATAGGGGGTGCATGGCAGGTATGACTTTCCGAAGATCTACAATGTCAATGTAGCTACTCTCAAGGAATGCATGACCTTTAGGGTAGGGGACTTGTGCCCTTCTATTAACCACTTTCTTGAGGATTTCTCTTCCTGCCCAGACCCAGTCTTCATACCCACTTGTAATTACTTGAGGATGATTAGGTTTTTGCTTTAAAAACCAGTAGCTAAGGAAGCCCACCTTCCCCCACTCTTTTTTTACATTAACCTAGGAATAGATAGCTATGCTATGGCTAGGCTCATGACAAGGGCAACCGTGCTTCCCTCGTTTTGCATGAGAATCCTTGAAGACGTAAATGATAGCCACATTACGAGGTGCATCCACCCTTTTTTGTCAACCACACCTCTCGTGAGGGCTAACATCAAGGAATACTTGTAGAGTTGTGGCTTCTTGACTAAATCCCTAAGATCACCTCGCGACTCGTCCGAGGAAGATCAGATGTTAATCCTCAGACGAACAAGGTGGAAAATCTAGAAAATCTAAAGCATAAGACAAAGGCCAAGGCAAAAGTGAAAAGGAAGACGAAGGCGCGCCAAGAAAAATATGGAAACTCAAGAAGTGCAGAAAAGTCCTAAATAAAGGAAAAACACGCACAAGAAAAAGCGCAAGTCAATACTTTTGTAAAAGAGTGCAAGCACATCATGATTTAATTTAAAGAGCATCGGGCTCTCACCCGTGCAATTTGTAAAGGTAGATGGGTGGTATGAAGGAAGCTAGGAAGATAGGAGGACAATGGGAAAAAGGGCCTAGGCCACGGCTGGCCATGTAAAAAAGGGGATAAGGGGATGACCACCCAAAAGGGATTTAGGGTTTTTTATATAAAGTTGAAAAGTGAATGAGAAACTCATTCTTGTGTGTGGCAAAAAGTGGCTCTCTTCTTCTTCTTCTTCTGCTTCTTCTTCTTCTTCTTCTTCTTCTTCTTCTTCTTCTTCTTGCTTGCTTGCTTGCTTGAGCTTGTGCTAGAGAGAGGGAGTGTGAGGGAGTAAGTATGTGAGTGTGAGGGACCGGGGAGGAGAAGCTCTCCATCTTCTCCTCTCTATTTCTCTTCTCTTCTCTTCTCTTCTCTTGCTCGTGGCGATGGAGCTTGGAGCATGGAGCTTGAGGATGGATCTTGCTTGAATCTTGCACTTGGATCGTGGAGTTACTAAAGTGTGCAGGAGAGGAGATAACTGGATCGGCATGGAGGTAAGCTCACTACACCTGTATATATGGATGGCGCGTCCGCTATGTGAGAGGTAGCCATTAGTGCTCAGCTTGGAATGCTTGAAGCAATAAGCAGTCAGTGGGTCTTGGCGATTGAGCGAGAGCTCCCACATGTTGGTTCTGTTGTCGGGACCAATAGATTCAAGCCTTGAGCGCTTGCGCACTTGGAATAATTGAGAATTGAAGTAGGGTTTTCCCCAAACCGGTGCTTGAGGTAGATAGGTAGGAAGTGAGGGAGTTTGAAGAGGTATTCGATCTCCTTAGCAAGTAGGTTTTTGGTTTTCTAGATTTGGAAAAGACTATTGGAGTAGTGTAGATATTTGCTTTGTGATTTGGATGCATTAGGGTAGGAAAAAACAAAGAAAAAGAAGAAAAGTAAGCATGAGGGTTTTTGCTATCATAACAGGGCAAGGGGGTTTCATTTGCTTGCCGATTTGCATTTTGGAGTTTATTTACTATTCCAAGTAGATACAATTCTTCCCCTCCACCCATAGCTTTGATCTGGAGGTGTGGGCAATAGGCCGTGACCTAAATTGTGTGATTCGAGTGATTTATTGTTGCGCCAGCAAAATCGCGTCGCATTTGGCCCATCGTCTGAGTGACAATGATTCTGGGCCGAGTCCTAGAATCGGCCCTCGGTGGGGCTGAATCAACCATTCAGTCCATCTTACTTGGATGCCCTCCGCTCGGCCCGTTTGAATCAAGCACTCGGACCAACTTTGAAATTCAGCCCTCAACCTTGCCAACTTGGCCCAGCCCCACTCGCACAAGTTGACATTCGGCCTGGTCGAATTCACCATTCGACCCTCGGCCCACTTGACTCGGCCCAATGTGACTCGGCCCTTGGACCACTCGGCCACTCAACCCTCAGACGCCCACAGTCGGATTGGCCGAATTTGACATTTGGACTAGTTCCATTCGGCCCTTTCTCATTTGGCCCTCGGCCATTCAGATGGGTCGAATCGGGCATTCGGCCCCTGCAATCCAAACCTGTTAGGCCGAATTTGGATTTTTTCAAAATTTAACATATAGATCCTGAAACTAACCGAGAGACCATATAGAGTCGAAAGCACATCATAGACCTATCACTGGACTAAAATCTAGAGCAAGTAGTTCAAAACTTGGCTGCAAACGGTCCTTCAAATCCCGTATGGTGTTTATCGTAACGGCCCTGCGGGTCGGGGGGGACTACCCCCCTGGATCCCTATAGAGGGGGCTCCTCCGCATCTCCCCCAAGTAGGTTTGAGAGCAAATGTGCACCGTGACATGTCCTCCAAATTAGATCCTAGTGTAGTAATGGCTCTACACAAGCATGGATTCTCACTTGCAAGGGAGTAGCCAAAAGCCCATACTCGAACAAAGATAAACAGAGACCCTAGAACCTCAATGGGCCAATCTAACCAACAAGGGAAAAATGGCCATACCATAAAAACACATATGTGTTGCATTTGGATTGCATCTAGTTAAAGCAAAAATCAACAACATCAAGCTACAACTGCGAGAATGACTAGATATGACAGTCATAACGATAGATGCACCTTGAATAGCACTGCATAGACGATCCAAGACATCAATGAAGAATCCACATCTGGTCGTGTAGCTAGAGACTCAAGGGCATGCATCAGGAGGCTTAAATTTACAAAGCCAAGACCCAAAAGATAAAGACATAGTGTCGCCTGCTTATCTTAGGGTCAAACTCATTGCAAAAAGAGATCATAGTGTTGATACTCTCATCGATGAAGGGGCAGATTTTAATATCTTGACCTATGAAGCATGGACTCTGCTAGGCCAACCAAAGCTCACACCGACTAATGCAACTATTAGTCCATACGGGGGACACCCACAAGCACTCATAAGAAATTGCAAAATCCTTGTAACTATTGAAACTGAAAGCTTGCCTATCCTATACAATGTTCCTCCAAATAGTGCTAGTTGTGGAAAGGAAACCCTCCTTGGACGACCTTTCAAAAGGGCGACAAAGTGTGAGGCTGATTACATAGCATAGAGGATACACTTAACACTACCAGGTGTGAGGATAGTCACAACCTTTAGCAAGGGTGACCTCATCGAACCTTGAGGGAAAGGAAAGGAAGGTGTTGGCATAATAGGAAAGCCTAGTAATGAGAGAAAGGACCTATTGAAAGAATTGATACAAGCATAGGTTGAACAATGAGAACCAGTGAGCGAGGCCATGCTTGAAACAAGGAGGTCAGGAGGCAATGCCAAGGACATGTTTTGGACTTACAAATATTGTAGAAGACCACAAAAGAAGCCCAAGCCTTATAGACGAAGGTATCGATGGAGAGCAAGCACAATGCCGTGATGGATATCCAAAGCGTTGCTATGTGCTCAAGGGTATTATGTAGGTAACCGATGGATTTGGGTACCAAAACCCCCTGCTAAACCTCCTCTATCAGTTGAAGGCCAAATCATATCAAGATCAAAGAAGCGTAGGAAAAAATCTAAACGAAAAACCAAGTCTCGAGTCAAAAACATTGGAGTGACCGAGCCCCTCAATCAAGAAACCAAACAGGACTATTTGAAGGGTAGATCCTCAACCTAGCATGCTTGACGAGCAGATATTAGATGTAATTGTTGAGGGTAAGAAAAAGCCACTAGTGCCAGAGGAGCCTTTGATTTCCCAAGAGAATAAGAGGCATATCACGAAAGCCTCACCGCCAGAAGAGAAAATCACCCTTGCGATCGTCCCCATCGCATGGCCCAAAGCATGATTAGTGGCCACTTTCTCTTTCTGGGATAAACTCTACACCTGGCACTCATGGCAGGTGTTACCTCAATTGTACCAACATCGCACATTACAAAGAGGTTTCGCAAAATCTCCAGTGTATCTCCCCATCTCAACAAGTGTTCCTCTAGCAATGAGGTTGGGACACAATCATTGCTGTACTATCCAGTTTCGCAACCTTTGAATCTCGACATTTTCCAATCCAATTGAAAGGCGTTAAGCCTCAACGTATTGCAATGGTTGTACTCATGTTATTCTTAAAAAGAAAAAAAAAAGGAAAGAAAATGAAAGAAGAAAAAGAAAAAAAAGAAAAAGAAAGAAAGAAAAGAAACGAAAAAAAAGCACTCACAATCATAGCACAACACCTAGGGGTCCTCAAATTAGGTATGCCCAGTGACCTTGGTCGGCTGGCTCCATCCCTAGTCCCCTAGCCCTCTACACATCCCCACAATTGTTCAGGGCACATCAAGGGTAGGAAATACCTAGGGAGCCTATCTTGCCTATGGTTAGACCTATCACCCTGACCCAGTTGCATGATTCCTTTTTGCACTCCGCCTTAGTATCATTGCAATCGACGTGGTAAGCACCGCACGAATGGCCCAAAAAGTACACAGTGCTCGTCAAGCAAACCCAATAGCTACCAGCTATACTGAAAGTTTGGTGTCAATGTGTTCAATTATGCTACATCATGTTGTTACAATGCGAAGGATGTCTCATACACTATCCTACGTACTTCTCTTCAACATGGATAACTTTTCTTCATCCACACATTGTTATGAGAAACCAGACCCGCGGTCTTCTAACTACATAATATCGAAGTATACACGAGCACTCACATCATAGCTACACCAAAATATATACACAGTTTGGGTCCTCAAGTGTAGGATAATACTCTCAGCTTGCTTAGAGTTCGACCTGTCTCCCAAACTAATCAAACTACGTCTTGTGCATGATAAGAAGACTAGCACTACCCCCAGGGAGAGACCACATATGAGAGGTTTTCAAGTGCAGGTATTGATGAATCCATTGAAAGTACCGTCCGCTCTTCATCAACACTTAACTCTAAATTCTTACCCTTTATCATCCTGCAAGCCCACCAAAGAATCGTCATGTGCAAAACCCCCAAAAAACCAACACTTGTGGTGGCCATCAGTGCAATCCCCAACAAAGAACAGCCCTACCACCAACTCCAATAACCCTACCACCAGCCACCTAGGCCAACAACGTGCCCCCAACGACCTTCCTCCGCACCACCACCAACACTCCTCCACAGCAACGACAGATGTCCCTTCCACCCATGTCTTCAGTGCATGCCAAATATTGCTACCTACAATGGTGAGTGCCATGGGACTGGCACTCATCTAAGAGGGGGTAATGTTAACCCTCAGACAAACAAGGTAGAAAATCCAAAAAATCTAAAGCAAAAGTCAAAGGCCAAGGAAAAAGTGAAACAGAAGACGAAGGCGCGCCAAGAAAAAAATGGAAACTCAAGAAGTGCAAAAAAGTCCTAAATAAAGGAAAAACACGCACAAGAAAAAGTGCACGTCAATACTTTTGTAAAAGAGCGCAAGCACATCATGACTTAATTTAAAGAGTACCAGGCTCTCACCCGTGTAATTTGTAAAGGTAGATGGGTAGTAGGAAGGAAGCTAGGAAGATAGGAGGACAATGGGAAAAAGGGCCACGGTTGGCCATGTAAAAAAGGGGATAAGGGGATGACCGTCCAAAAGGGATTTAGGGTTTTGTATATAAAGTTGAAAAAGTGAATGAGAAGCTCATTCTTATGTGTGGCAAAAAGTGGCTCTCGTCTTCTTCTTCTTCTTGTTCTTCTTGCTTGCTTGAGCTTGTGCTTGAGAGAGGGGGTGTGAGAGAGTAAGGGAGTGAGTGTGTGAGGGTGAGGGACCGGGGAGGAGAAGCTCTCCATCTTCTCCTCTCTTCTTCTCTTCTCTTCTCTTCTCTTCTCTTGCTCGCGATGATGGAGCTTGGAGCGTGGAGCTTGAGGATGGAGCTTGCTTGAAGCTTGCACTTGGATCGTGGAGCTACTGGAGTGCGTGGGAGAGGAGGTAACTCGATCAGCATGGAGGTAAGCTCACTACACCTATAGATATGGATGGTGTGTCTACTATGTGAGAGGTAGCCATTAGTGCTCGGCTTGGAACGCTTGAAGCAATAAGCGGTCCGTGGGTCTTGGTGGTTGAGCAAGAGCTCCCACATTAAGGCTAAGAGCACCCTTGGTGGCCAAAAAAAAAGAGAAAAAAAGAAAAAGAAAAAGCACTTTGCACGCCACAAACCACTACACCTAGTGTTTTCATACCTAGCCCCATCCCCCACGACACATGCTTAGGGCACAACAAGGACACGACACACCTAGGGAGGTACCACTAGTTTATGGTTAGACTAAAGGGGTAGATGCAATAGCCCCATCAAAAAGTAAATGAATAAGTTCATTAGGAACAACACATGTGAACTCAGCCATGGAGAGTCAAATGATGGATCCATTTAGCATCATTTTCAATTTCAAAGATGGCCCACCCCTCAATATCCATCCAACACTAGGGATCATACCCAACACTAGGGCCTCTCAGTTCCATAAATCCCTCCTATACTAGGGCTCCAACTCAGCTCAAGAGCCTTCCAATTCCATAAATATCTCCAACAGGTCTAAAAATCCCTTCAATAGTAGGGCCCCTACCCGGCTCAAGAGCCTTCAAGTTCCATAAATCTCTCCAACAGGTCCATAAATCCCTCCAATAGTAGGGCCCCTACCCGGCTCAAGAGCCTTTAAGTTCCATAAATCTCTCCAACAGGTCCATAAATCCCTCCAATACCACGGCTCATCCCAAACTCAAGAGCCTTTCAATCCTAGAAATCCCTCCGACACACCCTCAATATGGTCTGTCCACAAACTCAAGAAGCCCCTGGCCACCCAACACCACTCCTCTCTCACCACCACCAAGTGCCATGGGATTGGCACTTGTCTAGGAAGGGGGTAATGCTAACCCTCAAACGAACTAACCCTCAAATGAATACGGTGGAAAATCGGGAAAATCTAAAGCAGAGGATAAGGCCATTGCAAAAGTGAAATGGGAGATGAAGACATGCCAAGGAAATATGAAAACACAAGAAGTATAAAAACGTCCTGAGTCAAGAATAAAGGCACACAAGAGATAGTGCAAGTCAATGCTTTTGTAAAAGAGCGCAAGGCGCACCATGATTTATTTTAAGAGTGCCGGCCTCTCACCCATGCAAATTGTAAAGGTAGATGGGTGATAGGAAGGAAGCTAGGAAGATAAGAGAACAATGAAAAAAAAGGCCTAGGCTATGGCTAGCCATGTAAAAAGGGGATGACTGCCCAAATGGGATTTAGGGCTTTGTATATAAAGTTCAAAAGATGAATGAGAGCTCATTCTTTGGTGTGTGGCAAAATGGACTCATCTTCTCCTCTCCTTCTTTTCTCTTTGCTTGCTTGTGTGTGCTTGAGGGAGGGAGGGTGAGAGTGCGAGGGTCTGGGTGTGTAAGGGTGAGGGATCCAGGAGGTGAAGCTATCCACCATCTCCTCTCTTCTTCTTCTCTTCTCTTGTCTCACATGCGGCTATGGAGGTTGGAGCTTGGAGGTGGAGGTTTGAGGATGCTTAAGCTTGCATCAAGAATTGTGGAGCTATTGGAGTGTTTGAGAGAGAAAGCAACTCAATTGGGCATCAAGGTAAGCTCACTACATTTGTAGAGAGAGAGATACGTGTGAGAGGTAGCCATTAGTGCTCGCTTGAAATGCTTGAACAATAAGTGTTCTCTGGGTCTTGGCGGTAGAGCTTGTTCTTGCCTCTATAAGTAAAATAACAAAAGAGAGCTCCAATACCTCTAAAGGAATGCCCTGAGGGTGCCCAAATGGTCCAGGTAGGTCCTTGAGAAGCCAGGGAGTGATCAGAGCTCGAAGGAGTCGGATATGGCTGCCAAGAGTGAGAACCAATGATGTAGGGATTTGAATGAATGCTGAAGGAGTTATGGCGGGAGAATAAGAGCAAGAGAGAGAGAGACTCACAATGTGGAAACTCCAATAGTCACAATGTGTGACCGGCCTTCCCCTTATTCGTCTATCACTAAAAGAATAAAGAATAAAGTGACGGTGATGGGCGCCCATCACTTGTAGTGTGCAGGCACAAGTACTGTCAATGTAGTAATACATGGGTGGCTAAGCGGAGGTGCCTTTATCCCCAACACTATCTTCTCTCATTACCAATATTCACCTCAAGTAGACATTATGGGTAGGTACCATCCTTTGATCATTTTTTTAATGTTCATTCTTATTAACTTCATTTTATTACTTAGGATGCTCATTCATCAAACAAATGTTCTTCCTCGAGCTTCTCATTAGATTCCTCTTCTTACTTTTGCTTTGCATCAACTTCCTTCAAATACTCTTATCATCAAATACATGAGTCATCTAGCACCAATTCTTGTTTGGCTACTCTCCACTTAAGGAAGTTTTTTATAGCTTTTTATTTAAAAGTCATTCCTCAATACCCCTCTTAGCATGGTTGTTCCTTGCAACCATGGATAAATTACAAGAAATGTTTTCCTCTCTTTTTTTTTGGAGGGGGTAGAAGTCTAGAGAGCTAAGACTTTAAAGAGTATTCAAAACTAAAATAGCAAGTATATCCCTCGACTATGCATGCGATATAGAGACTAACAAGAAAGTATTACAATAAGTTTTAAGGGTTCATAGGACAAAATTTTGTGGTACTTTAGCCTGTTTCAACTACTACATGCCTTGGTAAGCCATCTAGGTTCAATATGAAAAATGGGATGACATTCATGAGCATTCTACAAATCATGATTTGGAGGTGAATCCTAGACATGATTGAAACAAGATTGCAATTATTTGCCTCCATCCAAGTGCCATCCAAAATTGTACATATTATTATAATAAAGGAAACAATTTGAGTTCAATTTTTGGTATGGTATCATTTATTTTCTTCAATGCATATATATTTATAGATCTCAATATAGCATTTATTGCATACCAAATTAGACTCATTTCTTAAATTCACAAGGATATTGACTATGTGGAAGTTATACATTTCATGCAAACTATTATGAAGACTATAGTACCTTATCAAGCACAACTTTTATAAAACCTCTAAGCCAAGAACCATATAATTTTGTAGCGTAAGTGCTATTTATGTCAAAATTTCATTCTTCTTTAGGGCACCAGCTAGTTTACCCATGACTATTTGAATAGGATTGTGATGGTAGATGAGAAATGGGAGCCTTGTAATTAAAAACATTATACTTCTAAGAAACCTATGCTAGGGCACAATCTAAGCATACTATTAGTGCAAGTAGAAGCAGGGTAGTAAAATGAATAAGCAGTCAACTCAAGCGTCTACTAAAGATGGAAAAATGTGAGGAGAATGTGCATGAAGAATCCTCAATCCAAAAGGGATTATGTTTAAGACCATCATCCAAGCCAAGAAATCTTGGATGATAAGGAGAATGAACCTCCATTGAAAAATGCTCAAGTAAATAAAAAAGTTTATTTTAAAAATCATGCTTGCAAGCTTCTCTATCATTAGAATAATCAACCTCTAAATCAGATTTTGAATCTAAATTTTCACTTTCATTAAAGGTATGTGATTGGAACTCTTCATTTTCTTATCATGATCCTTCTCTTTAGAAAACCCATGGATCAGCATCTAGCCTTCTTTCAAACCATTAACCATTAAAGATTGAAGAATCAATATCTTCAGCATGTATTTGCCTCTTCAATGCTCCATACACCTCAAAAACACAAATATGTAAGAACTTGACTTTCCTATTTAGAGTGTTGGAGGACTAATCCTTTAGAAGTGAAAATGGAAAAAATGTGAAAAGCTCAACAAAGTCACAATTTTGACTGAGCTCAGAATGAGTTTATCAATGTAGAATTCCTCTTTTTCAAAAGTGATAGTAATTATGGTGGTTTTAATTATTCCTTTACCACCATTATAAGACTCAAAATTTTGAGGAAGGAAATATTCAGGGGAAAACATACATTCTTCACTTGGACACCTCCTTTTTGGTTCTACCTTGAATCATGATGACCCTCACTTAAAGTCCCTACACTTAACTAGCACTAAACTAATGTCTTATGTAAAGTTCATTTTTTCACCAATGCAAGCTCGTAAGCTAGCAAGGCATATGCAATGCCTACAAGATCCACATATGTTGTAGAATATAGATATAGAGTTGCACAGTCATAGCACTAGCATATGACTTGTAGATAGATTTTAGGACCAAATTATTTTAAACCTTGGAAAACAATGTTGAAAGGTGCTTTCATTTAAGGAGTTCCCTATGCCATCTGTGGCAATTTCTTTGATAAAAAAAGATTCACCTAAAAATCATAATTACCATTATGTCTATCTTTTGTTGCTCAAAACATTTTCTTGTGTTGAGCATTCTTGGTGTCCACAAAGTACATCTTTAGTATACAAACATGTGTAAAAATGCATACGAGTACCTTGCATGGTTGTGCGTTTGTCTAATCTTATAATCTCTAACATTTTGTTCCATAGGAACAAACATATGAACCCTTGGCCATATCTCATGTCATTCATGCATCATATGCACATCTTTGTGAAGATGGAAAATGCAATGTTGCTCCTTAACAAATTTCCAATGTAAATTCACTTATGCCCACAAAACACGCAAAGGAAACTATAACTATTTTAACAAATATATTGAACACTATCACCAACAAAACAAAGTAAGGAAACAATAACCATTTTAGTAAGTTTTTAAAGATATCCCTAATGAGTACACTATTGCCCACAAAGCAAGCTAAGGAAACTATAACTAATTTAGTAAATATGTCAAGATCTTCTTTTGAAAGTGACATGTTATAACTATACTACTCTCCATAGTTTCTTAATTGAATTACTTCAATTCTCTTCTATTTTTGTGAATGAGTTTTTCTTTCTATAAGCATAACTATCACTATACTAGAGAGAGAGAGAGAGAGAGAGAGATGTGTACCATGAGAAAATTTTCACTTTTTTCTCTTAGAAGCACTACAAAGATTTGATGCAAAACCCTTGACAAGTAGAAAGAGTTTGAAAGAAACTTTGGCTATTGATGAGCTATCGACATGGTGGAGGTGGAAGAGGTGAGTCTGGTGTGGAAGAATCAATGGAGATAGACAAAGGCTCCTCCATACTCAAGGTAGGATGTGGAAATTGTTGTTGTTCTTGTAGTAACACATGTTGTGTCTTTTTGGCTTGTTCAAGTGGAGGTTGATTAAGGTAGTTACAAACTCCACCAAGACCACCTAAAACTCCAGCACTACCTTCTACCCCACCACCTCGTACGAGGACATTGGTGAAGGAGAAGACACCAGTGAGAGGTGGATCCAATACTAGTTGATTACCCTCAAGCATACGTACAATAGTGCTCATGGAGGGACGAGTTGCGACAGAGTCTTGAATGCACCAAAATGCAATGCGGATGGCAATGTGTGCTTGCTCCATATCTGTATGGGACATGCCTCCAGAGTTTCTTAGGGTCGGGTCAATGATTTCATCCATCTTCATTTCCTGTGAGTAATGTAAGAAACATGTGTTAGCTCTATGAATATTTGATTTCAAAGATTAATATAGTGGACATCCAAATAGACATACTTTATATGTATATATAGTTGTGATGGTGTGTGTTGCGGTCTAATTCACTCAACATGAAATGAATCAAAATTGATATTTCCTACAACTAAATTACTTGAGATAATTGCTACGTTTTAGCAAATGCCCTTGAAATTGTGATATGCCTCTAAAAAATCAAGACACTTATGGAACCTCCCCCTAGCTCTTTTAATTGACATAATGACTTGTCAAGTATCTACTTTAGCAAATATGCACAATGAGGTAAGAAGCAATCGAGTTTTATAACATGTATAGTGGGTAGGAGGAGGGAAATGTTCATAGGTCATAGGGTTTAGGTTGAGGCATGATGCCTATTAGTGCCTATTTACTCATATCCTCCAATATCTATAAGTTAAAACTCTTTGGTTAGAATTGTTTGCAAGTTGAGAGTTCCAGTTATCTTGCAAAATTTAAAGATATAGCTCTATACATACTATCTTTGCATGTTGTATCTACATGAAAATATCTAGCTATAGTCATCCGATATCCTTTACATGTCACATCAACATGAGATGGTCTATACATGAGATTGTCTAGCTCACAAATATTCTTTCTACATGAAAATGTTCTATCTAGCTTAATCTAAAGAGGTTTGTCATGACTCCATGACAGATAAGGACGGAATAGTCTTACTGGAGTATGTTGGAAGGTTCTAGATCTACTTGCATTAGATGAAAACATGTAACCCTACCCACAAATATTATTTGTGGTTTACATGCACATGAAAGGTTATAGCTCTACTCATATTAAATGAAAAGGTCCAGCTCTATTCAAAGTTTTATTAGCATTTTACATATGTGAAAGGTCCTAGCTCTTGTCACACTAGATTAAAAGATCTGGGACTACTCATAATATACAAGAACCTCAAGCTCTACACACACTATTCTTAGGATGTTACAAGTACACGAAATGGTTGAAGCTTGCTTACCATAATGAGGTTTGTGACTACATAATGGATATGGGAAACATCTAGCCCTACTCACACTACATGAGAAGGTCTAGCTAGGCCACCCTCACTATTCTATGCATTGTATATGAACCCCAATATGAACATGAAAGGTCCTAGCTCTATTGACACTACATGTAGAGGTCAAGCTCTATTGTATAGCTCTTCTCTCATTATTCTCAAGGAGTTTTTGACCCCTCGATTTTTAGGGGTGGGTAGCCTTGGGCCCCCCCCAACTACAACTCGCTAGGTATGTGGTGACTATTGAGTAGAAGCTCATGATGCCAGTAGCCTTAGCCCCCCAAAGTACATCTAGCTAGGTATGTGGTGACTATTGAGTAGAAGCTCAAGATGCTAAATGCTATAAGGTAAAACAAGGGAAAAGAGCCTCTTTTCACAAGTAGAAAACTATGAAAAATGAGCTGCTCTAGCATGTGAGTCACAAGTAGATGAAAAAAACTTGACTATGCTCATACTATGCTTAGTATCTTATGTGGATATGAATAGGATTCTAGCTAAGTTTAACATATTACCAAGTTTTGTGACTTGATGATAGCTTAGGACATATATAAGGTTGGTTCCATGTAAGAAAATTTTGACAAATTCACACCTATGAGAACATCATGAGCTTTCACTAAAGAGACATTGCATCCCTGGCTAGGTACGCAGTGCGCCTAGGTTGAGAGGCATACCTAGCTCTTGAGCTAGGTGGTGCAAGGTGATGGGAAGCCCCAATGTGATGTCGAACACTATAAGCGGGGGGGAAACAAGGTATGTGGTGAAGGGAAGCCTCATGTGATGTTGGACACTAGAAGGGAAGATAGGGGAGGGGAGTCTCTTTTGCCCACATGGGAGGAGGTTAAAAACATGATGTGAATATGGATGGTACATTAGAGGAAGAAGATATATTGGGGGATTGATTTAGGTGATACAGGTGAATGAATATATATAGATAGATAGAGAGAGGGAGGATAGTAGTAGTAGTAGTAGTAGTAGTAGTAGTAGTAGTAGTAGTAGTAGTAGTAGTTAGTAGGTAGTAGTTAGTAGATTGATAGATAGATAGATAGATAGATAGAGGGAGGATAGTAGTAGTAGTAGTAGTAGTAGTAGTAGTAGTAGTAGTAGTAGTAGTAGTAGTAGTAGTAGTAGTAGAAGATAGATAGATAGATAGATAGAGGGAGGATAGTAGTAGTGTAAAATTACCTGGGCATGGCGGAAGGCGAGGGTGGGGAAGTACCAGGCGGAGGAGTCCTGGGAGTGGTCGACGTTGCGGCGGCCGCTGACGAGCTCCAGGAGGACCATGCCGAAGCTGTAGACGTCGCTCTTGTGGGTGATGCCGGCGTTGATGAGCCACTCGGGGGCGAGGTAGCCGGGCGTGCCGCGCATGCTGGTCACCAGCCGGCTCTGCTCGCGGTCCATCGCCCGCGAGAGGCCGAAGTCCGACACCTTGGCGTGGAACCTGGCGTCCAGCAGGATGTTCTGCGGCTTCACGTCCAGGTGCAGGATCGTGTCCCGGCACTCCTCGTGCAGGTACGCCAGCCCCCTCGCCGTCTCCAGGGCTATCTGATACCTCCGCGCCCATGTCAGCCCGCCGACACTGCTACTTACAGGCTTCGAGTCCTCGTCTCCTTCCCTGTCGATCATCGTCCCAGGCTCCGGGGACTCCATATCCATCCCACCCTCCTTCTCCTTCTTCTCCTTCTCCTGCTTCTCCTTCTTCTCAGCTTCTTCCAACCTTCGCTTCTCCATGCCAGCTGCAGCTTGTTTCTCTGCAGTTTTCCACACAGAAATGCGGCTTTGCTCTCAATAAGTGACATTGCCGAATTTACAAAGAAATAATTGTCTCAAAAATATTTTTGGCTTTTCATGACAACAAACTAAGGTTGATTACTATCATGTGAAATAATTAAGGCAATAATTAAGGCCGCTTCTCTATAGCTTTTCGCAGCAAATTGTGGTTAGTTACTATAATGTAAAATTGCCAACATTACAAACTCATACTTGTGGTTAGTTACTATCATGTGAAATTGCCAACATTACAAACTCATAATTGACGTTACTTAGCAACAAACTGAGGTTAATTATCATGTGAAATTGCCTAGATTACAAACAAATGCTTGTGGTTAATTATTCATTAGCAAATTCAAGTTCCCTATCACATAAAATTGTCTAAATTTACAAAAAAAATAAGTGAAGTTAAGTATCACGTCAATTAATGTACTTTCTCACAGCAAACTAAGGTTTACTACTATTATGTAAAATTATCACATTTAGAAACAAAGTAATTCATGCTATATATCACATGAATTAATATGTATTGTCACGTCAAATTTACAGTTAGTGTCACATGAAAGTGCCATATTTACGAACAAATAATTCAACTTGTTTCTCTGCAGTTTTTCATAGCAAGTAGAGGTTTTCTATTATTGCATCAAATTGCCACATTTACAAACAAATAATTGAGGTTATTGAGTGAAAAACTGAGGTTTCCTATCTCGAAAATCGCCGAAATTATAGTCCAATAATTACAAAAGTGAGATGCACTATCATGTGCCATTGCCTATATTACAAACAAATATTTAAGATTAGGTTTAGTATCAAATGAATTGCCAATTTAAAAAAGCCACATATACTTTTGAGATTTAAAACAACATGAATTTTAGAAATTTGAAGAAAGAAAATCCCCTATGGCCTCTCTATTTGGAATCCAATCAATGTTTACCAAAAACTGAGGTTTAGTGTCTAAGTACAATATTTAACTTTAAAAAAACTCTTGGAAATTTTAGGAGAAAGCTCCTTAATTTTTGATTCTATAGTCATCTTAGTTATAATATAGTCGAAAAGGGTACATAATCTAAGAAAGAGCCTTCAAATAATCAAGGTTCAAGGTCTTTTTACGGTCTCCAAAAGATGTTGCCAATTCAATTCTCTCAACTAATGTAGACTTTTGCCCACCAAAGATCAATAATAGCATGGGGTGTAGCAATTATTGCTTAGACACAATTTTACAATGGCTTGAATGCAAGCACCTGGTGGTCAACATCTATTTTGTAGTTTTGAAAACCAGCAGGTGCCTGAATGCTATAGCAACACAAGGCCTGACACAAGCCCATTATATAGTTATATTCTTGTGAACTGCCATGCAAAGCCTTGTAAAAAAAATCTCAAAACGTTTTCTAGGGCTCAAGGTTTCTATAATAGTTTCTCAAAAATGTTTTCGATGCACAGTTGGATAAAACAGATGAACTTTTTTGGAAAGGAAAAGGCTTCTACACCAGTTCTCCAAAATGTTTTTATGTGAACACCTAGAAAATACAAAATTTTCATGGAAGTACAAGGGTTTTCATTCAAACTATGCTATTGCTTTAAATAGTTGGCTCTGGATAGCCCAAACAGTAGTTCCCCCAAGCTTTGAGTGTTGGATTGATGCTCCCATAGCTTTGGCGTGGTTTAAATCGTTAATGCAATTGGCAAACTTGAAAGCATCAATCATTCATAATTACCAATCTTGCACCATCCTCTGGTATAGTTATTATAGTACTATCAAACATGCTAGTGATTCTTCCAATCCATTTCATGTATAGTCAATATCATGATACTTGCCTTTGGGCTCTCTACCTATCCTGCCTTGGTGCTTCATCTAGTAGTTGCATATACTTCTCATGATCACAAAGATGATGACTTTGTTTTTTGTTTGAGAAAGGCTTGAAATTTAAAAGAAGCCTCAAAGTGTACCTAAGGTTCGATCTCATGCACCCATGTACATACCCACACACTCGAACCACTTAAGGAGAAAAATGTTTTTGTGTGAACACAAGTTTCCACACTAGTTCTAAAAAAGGTTTCTGCATGAACACCTAGATTAAATATATATATATAAAATTTTGAAGTTTAAAGTTTCATAATTAGTTATCAAAAATGTTTTCCATGAACACCTGGCAAAGCCGCATTGGTTCTGGTTTCGCCCTTTTTTCGCGGCATGTCAGTACTCTTAGAGACACCTTCCCCTAAGACCCCAACCTTCTTCTCCATGTCTTTAGTCTCTTGGATTAATGGGCTGCCACTTTTGGCTCTCTTGGAGAAGAGCCACTTGTCCAGGGAGCCATTCTCCATGAACTCATACACAAGGAGGCGATGGGTGCCCTCTGCACAGAAGCCAAGGAGCCTCACCAGGTTGACATGGTGGATGCCTGAGATGGTGGCCACCTCTGCAGTGAATTCCCTGGACCTGAGCCTGCTCTCTGTGTCAAGCCTCTTGACAGCCACCCTGGTGCCATCCTCAAGCTGGCCCTCATACACAGAGCCAAAGCCGCCTCTGCCCAGGAGCTTGCAGAAGCCAGAGGTGGCAATCTGCAGGTCCTTGAAGGTGAATTTGGAGGGGACTCCAGAGAGGGCTGTCAGGAAGCGACTGTCTTCTTCCTGTTCTGTGTCCTTGGCTATGGCTGCCTCAAGGTCATCAGGATGATGATGATGCTGATGGTGATGATGATGATGATGGCCATCAATGGGGTGTCTCTGGAAGGGGCATTTCTCTGATCTCACCATCAGCTTGTAGAGGAGGAGGCAGAGAGAGAGGAGGCAGACCACAGAGAGGGCTATGACCACCCCCAGGTATGTGGGGTTGCCTGAGGAAGCCAATTGAGTGGCCAATATGATGACCAGGCCCACCCCCACACTTGAGAAGATAGCTAGGCACCTGATGAGGCCCATGCTTGAGCTTCAATATCACATATAATTCCTCCGCCACAGCTTCCCTTCTGTCAGCTTCAGTACTGATGCTCCATAGCTTCTGTCTCAGCTTCAATGCAGCTCCTATTCCAGCTTCACTACCCCTCCACAGCTTCTGCCTGCGCTTCAGATATGCTACTCCATAGCTTCTTCTGCCCGGGCGTCAATACTCACTCCATGGCCATTACATCAGAAGACCTCTTCGCGTCTTCTTTCTGAGGCTCTTTACTCCTCCATCCCCATCGCATCAGACCTCTCAGCCTCTTCTGTCTGAGCCTAAGTACTCTTCCAGAGCCATTGCATCAGACCTTCTTCTTCTTCTTCTTCTTCTTCTGACTCAATGTCACCTCTTGCCTTCCAATATAAACAAAGTACGACATCAGTCCACCTTTCATATGCTAAAATAGTTCAACGCAAGCCCACATTTTCTTACATGAATTCGGAAAGGCCAACCTTAGAATATGCCTTAAGCTCACTTTCTTTTTTCCTTCTACAAAGGGAAAGGCACAACATAAGGAATGCGAAGAAAAGGAGGTAGACCTTAGAATAACCTTGGAACTCCTCGACTTTATACCTTCAAATATTAAACATGAGAAGTAAATAGGATAGATAGTCACCTATGCTTCATTACCTATTTCGTATTCCACCCCAACAATGGATTTGGCATGTGATTTATCTCAACCTATGCTTTCTTTTATTTAATAGAGGAGCTTCACAAGCTCCCATCTTGGCCCAGACCTCGCGATGCACTTTCAGATGCCCATATTCAAACAAACCTCGCATTAAATTATTTGTGCCCCTCACTTAACAAGGCATAAAAGGTTCCATAATGGCAAAACAAATCTCAGTTTAGCATGAGCAAGGAGTATGTGAAAAGCCTTACAAGTGAGACATCCCTTACCTCATGCATTTTGCTTTAGTTAGTACTCTCACCCTTTTCTTTTCTCTCATTTCATGAGTTTGAGAATAGTCTCAACTTTTTGTCGTGAGTTCTTGTCCTTTCTCTCATACATAAACTATATTTTCTTGTGTGAATGGTTCTAGTTTATGTTAAGCGAAACAAGACATTTTTTGTTATTACAATAGTAGTAAGTGCACTCCTCATAGGAAACCATCTCAACACAACAAGACAACCATTTCCTAAGTCAACTCACCTTTAGATGCACTATAATTTACTTATTTATCCAATAATGGGCTCCCTTGATTCCAAGCTTGACATGTGGAGGCATTGTAGCATACAAGTGAGGACTTCAAAAAACAAGAGTATGCTTGGATGGGATCTTGAGAGAGAGAGAGAGAGAGAGAGAGAGAGAGAGAGAGAGAGAGAGAATCAATCAAACTCTTTTGACATCTTGTAGAGTGTGTACCTGGGGAGTCCACCTTATAGAATATGTAAGATACCACGTGAGTTAAAAAGAAAGGGTATTATATTTAGTAAAACTTACATTCTTATATTTACAAAAGGGATTTTTAAATTACAATTTGAAAAAAAATCGTAAATTTAGTAAAGTAAAAGGGGTCATTTTAAGGCCTTAGAGAATGTAAAGAAAGGGTATTTCTTAATATCCTTTCAACGCACATTATATAGATGATTTCTTATAGATGAACTCCCCGGGAGTTAATAGCAAGTGCACTACTGGGAGAATTACGTTACATGGTTTTATTGTGCTACATAAAAGGGAACATAATTGCTGATAAAGAAAACGCTCTAAAGAGAATTTATTCTTGTTCTTGAGAATATAAAATTAGATTACATGAAAGTGACTAAGCTACAACGTGTATTTAGAAAGCTTGAAGCCAGTATGCATATATCACTACTTCAAAGTAAATCTTGCCTTTGTAAAAGGAGAAGGATTAAGGTATGAAGGCCACACCTTGGTGGGTGTTGGAGTAACCAAACATCATCTTAACAATTTTGGACAAAAAATAACACAAACATAGTGCAAGCACCTTAATTATTTAATTGATAAATATAAGCATTCTTAATGTTTTCTTAGTTGGTTTAATAGATACTTGCCTCCTTTATGTTGATCTTGTGAATATTTATTGATTTTTTTCCCATTTATCTAAGATATGTCTCAATACAATTCGATACTAGGAGCATGCCACTATTTGGAATTAGCAAACCTTCTCTTTGTAAAAGGAGAAGACTAAGCATGGTTACACACTGAATGATGGTTGCCCTAATTCCTAAGTTGAGTATCGGTATGCAACTTCTTAAAAGTAGGTGCACATGTGGCCAAATCAATATCTTTACACACCAAAAGGACACATCTTGCAAAAAGTAAAAAAAAATAAATAATTTTTTGCAAATTGGTTGCACATAAGGGGGACACTTGTTCAAAAGAGGACATGGAGTTCACTCATTTACCAAGTAAACTACATGCCATGTCCTCTCTAGTGTGTATAAATGAAATCGAATACCCAACCCCTAAATTATCAACTTTCAAAGTGAATGTCCATCACTTGGTGTGTAAGGTATGAAGTGCATGCCTTGGTGGGTGTTGAACTAACAAAATAACCTCCTCTAGACCAAACTATTGGAGAAAAAATGAACTAACCATATTGATTTATCAGAGAAACATAATCAATAAAGTTTTTTTTTTGTTGATTTACTAGATTTTTAAAAAGACGGATATGACCTATTTGCATGCACATTAAAAATCAATTTAAGTAGTTAATGCTTGCGAATAAGCTATTTCCCTCAAAAGTCAAATGACTTTTATTGGGCGAGGATGATTAAAAATTCCAAGATCTAACTTATGAGATCTGCTTCTACCACATTAGCAACCCTACTTTGATGCTTGATTTTAGGCGTACAAGTGCTCAAGCTTGAATCCGTTGGTCTCAGCAACATAACCAAAATGTAGTGGGGCCTTACACTCAACCGCCAAGACCCACGGACCGCTTATTGCTTCAAGTGTTTCAAGTGAGTACAAATGGCTATCTCTCACCCAGACGTGCCTTCGCTCTACTACATGCTACTGTTTTATCTTGGGTACAAGTGTTATCTCTTGGAGTAGCAAGAAGTAGCCCACGGTAGCCCTTTCCTCTATTGAAGCAAAGTATCGGGCTGCGTCCTCCACCACATGTGAGGTACTGTGGCTTCAGAGATTATTAGAGGAGCTTGGCTGCCAAGGATTAGAGTGTTTCTTTTTTAGGAAGTGATGCATTTACAAAATGCAACATTGATCTTCCTCATGGGACATATCAAATCGTGCTCGCTTGTAGTAATTAGGAAAAATATAAATAGTTAAATATGCCTATGTGTGGACTTTAAATAGCTAAATAAGTAAATTTTCAATGATTACTATTGCTTGCAATTTATCAATCAGATCTTGGATTAGTTGGTAGGATGAGAGATCCATTTGTTCACGAACTATTTTGCGGGCTATAACCGAATAGCCATAGTTGAAGAGAACAAGATAAAAATAATGTTTATTATAGTATTTGGTACTTTTGTGTATCATACTATGCATAGCATTGGGTTTTTGCAATACCCTAGAAACTTGATAGAGAATAAATGACAAGATCTTGGTGACACTTCACTGGACGAGCCGTACTTATAGATACCTATGAGCTACTATGACTCAAGATATCAGCAACTCATTGTATTTCATAAATGTTTTAAGAGGAGATATTGAGAATATAGTATCAAACTTACTCTACAAAAGTGCATATTTGAAGTGCCCTATGGTTTACTATTGGGATGTGTTGTGAGTGTGGATAGTGTTGCTACTACTGATCCAAAAAAGGTAGTTGTTATTATAATGATGAGCCCATCCATCAACCCTAGGGAGGTTCAAAACTTTATCTCATTAGTGGCTTACTATCCAACATTTGTTAATGCATTGGCTAAGTGATCATTGCCTTTGATGAATCTTTTGTAGCATACCCATTTCTTCGAGTGGAAAGGACTTGTAAGGTGGTGTTTGAGGATATAAAGTTGGAACTATCCAAAACAACGATGTTAAAGGCTCTTAAGAGTAGGTAAACTCTTTTATATCTTTACAATTGCAATGATACATAGCATTAGTTATTGCATATCCTAGATTTGGGAGGTGAGAGTATACTGTCCCATTACTTTTGAAAGATGAAAGTAAGGAGTTTTTAATCTTCATTATAGTTATGCAGAGAAGGTTTGCTTGGCCATAGTTTTTACCACCAAGAAGTTCAAAAATTATATCGTGTATGAAAAGATGGTATTTTTCACAAAGACCGAGAGGTTATCTCTATTTTTAAACAAGTGTCAACCACCTGACCACTTGGTCAAATGGTTGAGTCTCTTTGCAAGAATTTGATTATGAGATTCGAAATAAGTTATCAAAGTTGTAGGGTATTGTTGAATGTTTAGTAGACTTTGATGAGATAAGAAGAGTGGCTTGATACTAGTGATTATGAGGACTTATATAAGATAAATGCAACCACCATTCCCTCATGGTATATTCTTTATTTACAATGAAAAGTTTATCTTAGTTAGAAAAGAGGAATATTAACATGAACTTCACTTTTCCTTGATACTAGGTGTCTTGTATCGAAGGTTTATAGATGAAAAACATTGTCAATATGTGGTATTAGAAGAGGTGCCATTCATTTTAGAAGACTACTATGATTCAACATATTGAGTTCATTTTGATAGATGGCTCACATCTAGAAGTTCTTGGCATTCTTGGTGGTTGATGATCTTCTAAGATGCTTTTAAATATTGAAACATTGTGATATCTATTAGACACACGACAATAGAAAGATTGTAAACAACCTCTTAAGCCTATCCTAGTCACATTGCCCTTTGAAAAATGGGGCATTGCTTATTTTGGATTGGTGCATCCTTTGTCAAGAATGTAGAAATTGTATATCATTGTGGCAACTAACTATAAACTAGTTTGAAGCCCATGCTAATATGAATGATAACACTAAGGAGATGGGTAGTTTTATCCTAAAACATATTGTATGCCATTTTGATCCACCAAAGGAGCTTATTTTTTACCATGGTACACACTTCTTAAATAGGATCATAGTAGCTTTGATTGAAGCTTCAAATATTTACCATAATAAAACTATTCTTTATAATCCCCAAGCAAATAGGCAAGTAGAGAGCACCAATAAATAACTATGGGAATTTTGTCAAAGATTGTATTTGAAGGTAAGCATGTTTGGGATAAGAATCTATATTTGGTTTCCTAGGCATATAATATGAATTATAAAGAGAGACAATCCACATCCCATTCAAGTTAGTGTATGGGAAGAAATGTGCCTTGCCCTTGGAAATCAAGTTGCTTACGAGAAGGTTCATAATGAATCATTCTTTAGGTGAAGAGGAGGCATTATAAGAATGGATGACTTCTCTAGCACACCTTGATGAAAGAAAGTTGCAAGCTTTATTACATCAATAGATAGGGAATAAGTGAATGAAAGTGCTCCATAATTTTCACACTAAGAAATATACATTCTAAAAGAGACAATTGGTGATTTCTTATGATGCACATCAAGAACTATTCTCAAGGAAACTACAGTCCAAGTGGGATGGGCCCTAGAAAATAGTGTATATAGAGAAGAATAGCTATATGTACCTTCTTAGAGATCTACAAGGGGGATAGAGTCTCAAAAAAAAGTGAATTTCAATAAACTTAGTCCTACTATGTATAGGGGATTGACATGAAGCTTGATGCCTTTGCAAGTGTTTAATCAATAAGCCAAAATTGTGGGGGACACCAAGATCATTGAATGGTACTAATTCTACATACAGATCACCCATATTTGGAACAATGCTATTGCTTGGAAAGAGTCATCTTGTAGATTAAAGTTTGTCATATACTAAGTGACTAGATGGTTCTTTCATGTGAAATAGTAAGATCTATCACCATGATTGACAAATGGTTTTTCTTGGCATCCTTATTGAATTCAATGAGAAAGGGAGCATTATGGTAGTGATCTATCCTCTATCATTAGTTAATTTTGATTACCATAAGCATGAGTAGCTTGTCTATATGGCATTGCACATTGCCACTCAAAACCCCTACCAACCCATATATCATTGAAAAAATCTTAATGAGTAAAATCGAAATCCTCCAATTTTGACAAATTTGGAGCTTGTTTGCAAAATTTTTATAATGTCTCCCCTTTTTCAGGAATATTATGACATGGCATTCCTTCGAAGGCCCATTTTTTAGTTTAAATCTCCCCTCATATCTATCGTTTATTAGGAAAAAGTAACTCCCAGTTGATAATCAATTAGTTGAATGGGACTTGTAGTATACATGATCACATTTTGCATATGTATATCTTGTTGCTTTGATATGCTTGAAACATTGAGTTGGTAATCTACCAATTAATTCCTTGTTAGGGGAATCATTTTGTGGATTTCTAGGAAAATTTTGCTTATTTTAAATATGTGAGCTTTAACTATGGTCCCAAGGGGCATTTAATATTATTTGATGGCATTAGCTAGGGACTACTTTGGGGGTAACTTATAGAAATATCATTTTCAAATCATGGATGGTTAGTTTGGGTGATGAATCAAGTGTCTATAGATATCTTTCAATTCTATCTTGGATACACAAGATTGTTTGATGTCATATTCATTAGACATCCCTTTCTAGGTATGCAAAGGAGTTGGCCGATAATCTAATGCATTTAGCATAGGGGCCTAATCGGTCCATCCCTTAGTCTAAGAATTGTACATTACGAGGGATTTGTAGAAACCAGGGAGTATTTCTTAGCATCATGTTACTAAATGTTATGCATTTTGGATATATTTCATTAGGCCAATAGGTGCAAACAAATAAGAGGAGAGAGGTGAAGCAACCATAAGCACACACATATAATGGAGACTTAAGCACACAAAGAAGGAGGTCTAAATTTTGAATTTTCTTTTGTCTTCTTCTACCACACGAAAGAACTTGGTTTGCAACATGATGAAGACTAATATAAAGTACTAGAACATATGCACATACTGTTATTAAGGGTAAACTCACTAAGGATAGATGAGGTGACATAATGAATATGCCATAACTAAGAATGGACTACATGGGTGTAGTCCAAGTGTAGAATCACTAGCATATCCTCCATTTTGATCACCTAATATACCAATGAGTAAAGTTTTATCACATCGCTAAGATGTATAGTGGATGTTAGCTAGAGAATCACTGCTATATCCTCCATGCCAATCACCTAGTGCACCAATGAGTGAAGTCATGGAATATCACCAAGGTATATAGTGGATACTAGCTCATGTGAAGCTCAATATCTCAATACTCTCTCGTGAGCTCAGCATGAGCTCATGTACTCCAAGCATAGTCCTAAACTAGCCAAGCTTCTCAACTCCCAAGGCCTTAATGAAAATATTTGCAGTATGATCCTTTTTGTACTAACATAAACCAAGTCAATATCACTTGGTAGAACCCACTCTTGAATGAAATGGTAGTCGACCTCTATGTGTTTGGTCTGTGCATGATACACTAGGTCCTTGGCTAGCTGAATAGTACTAAGTTTATCATAGTAAATGATAATTTTCTTGTCCACCATCCCAAATCACTAATAGCTTGCATAGCCAAGCTACCTCACATGTTATAGCTACAACACCCTTGTACTCTACCTTAGAAATAATGCAATTGTAGACTACTTTTCACTACTCCAAGTAATGTCATCACTCCTAAAAGAAAATATAAACCCACTGGTAGACCTCCTCTCTAAATTACTACCAGCCCAATTTGCATACATGCCATACAAGTCCAATGGTACATTTGCAACATAGAACAAGGCATAGTTAAGTGTAGATTTGACATAGTGTAATGTGTGTCACATTGCATCCAAATGTGGCTCTATGTGATGCTATATAAATTGACTCTCTAAACTAACTATGTAGCTTAGATCTTGCTTAATAATCATCAAACAATTCTGGGTACCCACGATCTTTCTATACATAGTAACATCCTCAATCACCATCTTTACATGTAGTAATAGACTTAGCAAAGATATCAAAAGGTATTAAGATTGACTTACAATCAGTCATGCCTTAGTAACCATATACCCTATGGAATCCTAAATATCTCTATATCAAGAAAATAGTGCAGTGCTCCCAAATCCTTCATTTCAAATTTAGACTTGAGAAGTCTCTTTACATGGTCAAAATTTTTCTCACTATCACCTATGGTAATCAAGTCATCTACGTATATAGTAATGATCATAATATCTTTACATCTCTCATATACATAAGGTGATTAATCATTATGTGCTTTGTGTCGAAACCTAATATGGGTCTTATATTGCTGACAGCTCTGGCCACGGGCTTCTACATATACCAAATGATCCCACACGACCTCGTAGAGCGAGGAGCTTATGGGATCTATAAATAATTTTTCTAACTAGTGGGTTTGTAGATAAAATTTTGGATTATTATCCAACTAATTACCCCTCCCAATTCCAAGAAAATGAGTTTCCCACACATAGGTGACTATCTCACCTCGAATCATATATATAAAGTCCATTCCTAAGCTGATTGTTGTGGCCCCTAACTAACCTCTCTTACAACCCATGGATTGACCCCAAGATGCACGATTTGTAACTTGTAAAATATTGTAACAGACTTCTCTCTTGATATGTATTGTTGCAGGAGACTTCTCATAACCTCACATAAACTTTTCCGCAAGAATAAGCACACTAACCAATAGCTAGCGATCCTCTTCCACTTCACATTGTCATACGGATAAATATGCGTGGGGTTCGTGAATGTCACTCATCACAAGGATGCTTAGTGAGATGGAAGCAGAAAGTTCCAAGCAAGTTTTGTAAATCCCAAATTCCAATCAAGAAGAAACAAGATCAAGGCGAATGTGAAAGCAAGCTTATTTTAAGAGTATGGTTGAGGTACATGTTTGCAAAGACTCATGTTCAAGGAAAAGATTTGTGGAGCTTTCCCTCATAGCTTATAAGGAGTGTACATACTTATTTAGAATTTCCCTTGAGAAGTAGTTAAAGAGATTGTTGACTCCTCTCTTGATTGCTTGTGGCTTGAAACAGTGAAGAAATCATTGATGGAAGTTCAAAACTTGTTAGTAAGAACTCATAAGCAAGACCTCTCGACTGATGGTAAAATGACATTTAATCCTCATGCATGTAGAAATTTTGCGCTAACTTTATTCAGTTCTCCAAAACATTCAAGCACAAGGAAAATTTTCCATACTCCATGGTGTGACTTATGGTCCAAATTTGGTGGTGACACTTCCCATAAAAAGTTTCATTTTTCCTCTCTCTATGAGATGCCCAGATACAAGCAAAGATATTCAGAGTCTTCTCTATCTTGTGGTAAAGCTTCCAGTATATACTGATGGAAGTAGATTCTTATTTAACCGAAAAGAAGATCTTGCCGATTTTTTTTTTGTAAAAAACATCTTCACACTCAAGGTTGATAATGTTGCTGGGATAGGTTTGAACGTGAGCCTTTTGTCAAGGTTTCTATTCATAGCTGAAGCTTTTGCGAGCTAATCAAGAAAGACATGAGAATTTGAATGTCTCAGAGTGGACACACACAACAATTTTGCCTGCATCAATTGAAGCTCCACATGCATCGAGCTCAAGAAGAAGATAAAACATTTTATCTCACAAGGGTCCGAGATCCACTTTGATGGACTCGCAGTGGTGGTTTAGCTAGTTTGTATTCTAACATGTGATTACAATACAAATATCCACTCGGTATCTATCACAACCCCAAAATGACAACACCTTTGCCATCTGCATGAAGATGGCTCATGCAGCTTGTGTTTCCCGTGAGTTGTAGCCTACAGTCGCTTCTCAACCAGTCTGACACCGAAGCCAAGCATTACCATGTAACAACATAATAGCATATTCCATAAGGGCGACGATAACAATGGTGACATGATTTTTTATGCCAAGAAGTGCTTAAAAATAGCCAAAAATTACAAATTTCAAGGGAAAAATAGACTTTTTGATGCCAAGAAGTGCTTAAAAATAGCAAAAAATTACAAATTTTAAGGGAAAAATAGACTTCATCGAAGGTGGTGGTGGCAATCAATACGATTTTAAGCGGCAATGACTAGAAAGTGCTTAAAACAGCCACTAGACGGCGGTCGGAGAATTTTCATAATTTTTTGGCATGACAAACAAGACCCTAGAAGATGCCCGGAAATGGAAGACTTCAAGACAGATGCCTAGGATTTTTCAGACCACGATTCGGGTATCGGATGTGGAAAAGGGAGTGCCCGGAAGGCCAAAGGCCAAAATGCCAAGTGGGAAAGGACTTTAGGAGAGCCCAAAGGGTGTGACCCTTTGGGGCTCCCTTTGCCCAAAAATAAAAAAACATGGGGGGCGAGGTGGGGGGGGGGTGGTTTCGTTTTTTTTCACGCAGGCAAGAATGGAGGAGAGATGGGTTATGGGGCCAGAGAACAACCCCCCCAACTGATCTTGGGCCTGTTCTTCTTCCTATCTTCACTCTCCATTGCTCCAATCCACTCCTCCAATGGCTGCCCAGTTGTGGAGATGTAGATCTAGTATTTCTCTCTCCTCCATCTCTCTCCTCTAAGCGGTGGTTTGCATGTAAGAAATCAAGAAGGAGAGGGGTTGAAGGATGCTTGTCCGACTGTGATTGGCTTGCTTCAAGATGAAGAGGAGGCTGAGAAAAGAGGTTCAACACTGAAGAATGGTTACTGGCCAGTCCATGGGCTGCTTGGAATAATTATTAAAAAACCCACAACACGCAAGACACGCGGTATGCTCCAATTTTATAAAGAAATTTGATTGATTTTTTTGTTTCATGGTCTAATTGTTGTTCATATGTGATGAATATTTTTTTGAATCTTGTTTGCATCATGTTTGAGGGTTGTAACTACAAAAATGCAGAACTCGTAATGATTTAGAGCCGCTATTAATTTGTTAAAGCCCGCAAAATGTCATTTTTCAATGGAAATTAGTGGTTTTTTTCGATTTTGAGTTGGGAAAAAGGAGTGGAAATGGGATAAACTAAGAGAAAATGTTAAGTTTTAGTCAAAATAATAAGGCAACACAAATAAATCAGAAAATACCTATTTTCCATGAATAATAAATAGGAAAAAATAGTGAAAAATAAAAAAATTTGGGGTTTTCACACTCAAAAAATATGGAAAAATAAGATTTATGTACGTGAATGTTTGGAAAGGTTAAAGCATGAGTTCAAGCCTCAGTTTGGCCTCGTCCTTTGTGTTATAGTGCGTGTTTATTATTTTTTACATACAAAAATGACACAAAACAACCATTTATATCTATGCACCATAGCAACATCTAAACAGTGAGTGGGGGATGACGTTTGTGCGACGATCTGATTGCTAAAAAGAAAAAAATTTTGATTTTCCTCTTTGTGCATAACATTTAGGGATCGTTCCATAATTAAATATAGGTGACTAGTAGCACGAAAGTTCTAGTGCTAGTCCCTAAAGCAGCGCAGCACGTAACGCTTAGTTAAAATTCATGAAAGGGTTGTTTTCCGCACCTCACATGACTGGTTTTTTAAATCATAAAATGGTTGTGCACAATTAGCATACACCTTGAATCAAGCATGTCATGTGGTATCTCCTAGAATGCATTGTACTTGTTTGATAAACTTGAACCAACACTGAGAGGATAGGAAACCTAAGTCGTTGGTTAGACGAGTGCTTCCATTAAGGAAAGTTTTGTGAGGCAAATCAAAATCTCTTGAAATGCTGAATTATGAAAGAGTGGAGTTTGTGCGAATATCATATGTATTAGCGACGCATCTTGGGGCCAATTCCCGAGGTGTAGGAGAGTCGTAGTGGAGCCGCGGCAATTAGTCGAGAGGTGCTCCCCTACGTGTGTATTACGACGCAGTATGCCTATATGTTATGGGATCTCCCTCTGAGGAGAAGGGAAGATGAATGTTGGACTACATATTGGATACAAAGGCAAAATTATCATAAGAATTTAGTGCAAAGTGAGTTTTAGACGCTCCTATCCCACGAGGCCGTGTGGTGGGGTTGTCTGTCGTATGCATGAGGTCTGGCTAGTGCCATAGACAGTGCCGGCCCATTTTAGGTCCCATCAGTGGTGCGTCTGTTATCGGGAGCCGCCAACAAGTGGTGGTTCTCAAATCTAGGGTTTTTAGGGACCAAATAGTTGATTTATGTCCTTTGACAAGGATCGTCAAGCCAAAATACAAAAAGCAGAACGTGTTGAGAAGGCTAGATGGCGGTTGGAGATTGTAAGATGCTATTCTCCTCAAAGGAGTAGCCTATTACACATAAGTGGCAATGGTTCTAGTAACCTAGGGCTTACGAGTAGCTCTTCAAGTGCAAGTGGAAGTCTTGGTACTTTCCTATTTCCAATTAATCAACCCACAACAAGTGGGGGTGTAATGTTTCCTACACAAACTCATGTTGACAATCTGGTTATAGCCATGGCACAACCTATCGCAATTCCAGCAGGTACAATGGAATTTATGACATTAGGAGCACCATTGCCCATTTTTCATGGGTTAGCAGAAGAAGATGGAGAACTCCACATTAAGGAGTTTCAAATGCTCATGTTCAACTATCAAATCCAAGATGAATGACATCTAATGATGTTATTCAACATGACGTTAAAAGGAAGAGCGGCAGTGTGGTATCACGATCTAGAAGCCGGAACCATAACTAGCAGTGCCCAATTCTTAACGACTTTCTGTAGGGAGTTTGTCCCTCAGAAAGGTGGACAATATTGGTTGTGTGTTTTGAATGTAACACGCCAAGAGCCAAATGAGAATGTCCAGGCATATGCCAAGAAACTAAAGCAAGTTCTTCAAAAACTTAACGCTTATATTCCTATTCCAGCGGTGCACAGTTACAATATTTCCTACATGGATTGGATTTTAATATCCAAGTGCAACTGAATAGTGTTGCTTTGGCCGATATTGACACTGCCATTACCCATGAAGAAGGAGTAGAGTCCTGCTTGCAAGCGGCTTATGCAGCAAGGATAAATTGAAATGGTAATAACTTGGCCTTGACCAATGGGAGTCAAGGGGACTCCATGTTAAATACGAGTAGCAGAGGGAGTATTATGTCGAATCTGCCTATATTACCAGCTCCTCCTAGCATGACTATGTCTATGGCTAGTCAGGCGATCTCACTAAATAGTGGTGAAAACCAAATGATGAATCCTAATGTTGTCCCAGTTGGTCAACGGCCGATTCCTAATCAAGTGGTTAGGCCCATGGGACAACAGATTGACGATCGCGGCTATGAGTCGAGTGCGTCTAATGTCCTTGGTGAAGTTAAGAACATGATGAAGCACTACACCGATATGATCTTTGAACAATATCGACAAATAGCAGTGGATGTGAATTTTCTTAAGAAGTAACACAATTTGATAGGGAGTCGACACCTTGAAGAGGATGACCCCTCAAGATTCAGCTATGAGTGGTGTGGGGGCCAACATTTCCCTAGGAATTTCCCGAATGTCAAATGTGATATTTGCGGGAAGTCTGGTCACTTAGCCGCTACCTGTTGGAGTAAGATCAGTTCTCTCCAACAAGGGAGTAAATAACTAGGTCCAAATAACCACCGAGCACAAGGGAATAATCTCTAGCAAGAAGAGGGACCAAGGCAAATACTGTAAAGAGGAAAGGCTATTGTAGAGGAGTTACCTCATGGTAGTGGAGTCAGCCTTATTGAGGTTGTACATGTCAATGATGCTGAAACTTCTAATCTACGAGCCGTAACATGAGGCCAAAAGAGTAAAGAGGGTGACAAAGGAATTGTAAAACCTGTCGAGGCAAGCCCTAAGCAATATGCTAGGGAAAAGCCAGTCCTGAATCTTGATAAGGAAGGAGGACCGTTAAGGCCTGTTGGTAGTAAAGTTGATCCCGAGGAGGATAAAGTATTGCCAAGAAAGAAGGTAAAGGGTAAAAAGGAGGCACCAAAGCTGATGGAAAGACCAAAGGAGAGAATGGTTTGGTGCGAGAAGAGAATTTTGGCTAATTGTCACGACTTTGATCTAGCAAGTTCCCTTTGCGAAGTCAAACCAGACGTGAATCTCTTGCAATTGATTAAACTTTCTCCATGAGTACACAAGGAATTCAAGAAAATCCTGCGTATATGGTATATAGTAGAACCTTTGGGCATAGCTAGCATGGGGGAAGATTGGTTTGATCATGCTGAAAAGCATTGCCCTAGGGTTCCAGCATATGTGGATGGAATATTAGTGGAGCATGCTACCGTGGACACTGGATCCTCCGTCAATATCATTAGTTCAGATTTGATGGAAAGGTTAGGTCTAGAGATCCAAAAAGATGGCTCCACACTTCTTAGAATGGCTAATGATAGTCTAAGACAACCAGAAGGTTGCATTACTAAGGTCCACGTTACAGTTGCAGTCGAGTTTTGCTAGGCAGGCCATGGATTCTATGGACAGACTGTCAAGTCGATATGCCCGCTAGTCGAGTGATTCTAAGTCGAGGTGCCCATCGTGTAAAAGTGGATGCTTACCTTGAGTCTCCTCAGAGTGAGAGAGCTCCACTATCCTCCACTGAACTAGAAATAGTAGATGATCCATCTAATAGTGAGACGTCATCGAGCGATGGATCTAAGGAAGGGTCAACTATAGAGGATATTTATCAGATAACCTTGAATGAGCTGATAGAGCCTCATGATCGAATAAGAGATGCGGACGTTATTGAGCTGGATCTTGGTACGCTAAATGATTTGCGACCAATTAAATTAGGGTCCATGCTCAGTTCGGAAGAAAGAGAGGATTATATGTCCTTAATTCGAGAGTTCCGCGATATCTTTGCTTGGAGCTATGAGAACTTCGGGGTATTCCTCCCAGTCTAGCTGTGCATACTATTCCTGTAAAGAAAGGTACCCGCCCTGTACATAAAAAAGTAAGGCGTATGCCTTTTGAATTAAGGGACGGGTTGTATGAGGAACTACAAAAGTTGCGGAAAGCGGGTTTGATCTTCCCTGTTCAGCATATTGAATGGTGCTCACCAGTTGTGATCAAGAAGAATAAGAATAATCAAATCTATCTTTGTATAGAATTTAGAGAGTTGAATTAGCACACTGTTAAAGATTACTACCCGTTGCCATTTATTGATCAAATTTTGGATCAACTAGCAGGTAGGGAAATCTATTCGTTTATGGACTACTTTGCAGGGTATAACCAAATAACGATCGCTAAGCAAGACAAGCTAAAAACGGCATTTATTTTATTCTTCGGTACCTTTGCGTACCATGTGATGGCATTTGGGTTATGTAATGCACCTAGTTCATGGCAAAGAATAGTCGACAAGACCTTTGGTGACATCTCCCTACAGGAGCTGAAAGTATTCATTGATGATCTGGGGGCAGCCATCGTAAGGGATAGACAGTTGATCATTTTGCGCAAGTGTTTTGAGCATTGTAGACAATTTTGCATAGCTCTTAACCCACAAAAGTGCGTATTCGGAGTCCCTTATGGGCTCTTGTTAGGCCATGCGGTCAATTCCATAGGGATTGCGACTGATTCTGAAAAGATCAAGGTCATAGTCGTCATGAGTCCACCACGTAATCCAAAGAAAGTGCATAGCTCTCTATCATCAGTAGGGTATTATTGGAGGCTTATCAATGCCTTGGCAAAAAGAACGTTGCCGCTAACGAACCTACTATCCTTTAACTGTCAATTTACATGGACTGATGCTTGCAAAGTGTCTTTTAATGATGTGAAGCAGGAGCTTGCCAAAGCACCTGTTTTAAAAGAACCAAAAAGGGGTGAAATGTTCTATATATTTTCAGCAGCAACCATGTATAGTATCAGCTGGTGTTTGGCCCAAATTTGGGAAGAAAAGTGGTACCATTCGATAGCTTTTGCCAGTCGGAAGTTGGGCATATCGAAAATTAACTACACTTATATGGAGAAGTTGTGCCTTGCGATGGTATTTGTGACCAAAAAGTTCAAGCATTACATTCTTTATGAGAGGGTGGTTTTTTATACGAAGGAGGAAGGGCTTCGATTGTTGTTGAATAAGTTACAGCTGCCTGACCATTTAGCAAAGTGGTTAATCACTTTGCAGGAATTTGATTATGAGATTAAGAGCAAGCCGTTGAAGCTTCAGGGCATTGTAAAGTGTCTTATGGATTTTGGAGAGCCAAAAGAGGTCGTGGTTGAAGGAAGTGACATGGAAACTTTGTTCAAGATTGATACGGCATCTATTCCCTCTTGGTATGCTGCTATAACACACTATCTTTCTAGGGGAGAGACTGGAGCTACTTTATCAATATCGGAGAAGAGGAAAATTAAATAGCAAGCATTAAAATTTTCCTTGATCGCGGGCACATTATATCGGTAGGGTGTTGATGATATTTATCGCCGATGTGTGATGCTGACAAGGTTCCCTTTATTTTGGAAGAGTGCCATGACTCCACTTGTGGAGGGCACTTTGCTGGGCAGTTAATAGCACAGAAAGCTTTAAGAGCTGGATATTGGTGGCCGTCCATTTTCTAAGATTCCTTTGAGTACATTAAGAGATGTGATACATGTCAAAGGCATGACACTAGAGAGAATAGTAAATGTCCACTTACACCTATTATGGCTACTCTTCCATTTGAGAAGTGGGGCATTGACTTTGGGTCCTATCACCCCGTCATCTACTACTCAGAAGAGATACATTATAGTAGCAACTGATTATTTTACAAAGTGGTTAGAAGCACGGGCGACGAGGCAGGATAATGCAAAAGAGACTGCCAGTTTCCTACTAGAGCAAATCATTTGCCAATTTGGTCTGCCAAAAGAAATAGTATCGGACCGTGGAACTCACTTTTTGAATAAAGTGATTAAAAGTCTGATTGAAGCTTGAAAAATCACACATAACAAGGTGACCCCCTATAATTCACAAGCAAATGGACAAGTTGAAAGTACCAATAAGCAACTTGTGGGTTTCCTATCCAAGATAGTCTTTGAAAAGAAGCAAGACTGGGATACAAAATTATATGTGGCGGTTTGGGCGTATAATAACATGTTTAAATGAGCCATTGGCCACACCCCATTCAAATTAGTTTACGGGGAGGAGTGTGTCTTGCCCTTAGAAATTGAGTTGCCAACCATTAGATTCGCACAATCAATCATTCTTTGGGTGATGAGGATGCCCTATTTGAGCGGTTTACGACTATAGCCCACTTAGACGAGCTCAAATTACAGAGTTTGTTGCATCAAGAGGTAGCTAAACGTCGGATGAAATGGTTGCATGATCTGAAAGCAAAGAAATATACTTTTAAAAAGGGACGGTTAGTTTTATATTACGATGCACGTAGGGAACTGTTTTCAAGAAAGTTGAAACCTCAATGGGATGGCCCTTACAAGATAGTTTGATAGGTAAAAATAAGTCCACAATTCTATTAGCTGATCTATAAGGGGTGGAATTTAAGAATAAGGTTAATCTTAAAAATATTAAACATTATTATTTCTAAGTATGCTAACGCGGAAAAATGAATTGCAAGTCCATGCTGGGGTTGATTTGAGACCTGTAGGAGAGCTTAAATTGGTTGATGGGGTGGTTAATCCCTTATTTGGAGCACCCATATCTCGAGCAAAGATATCATCAAGGGAGGCTTATCTGGTGGAGCAAGGGATATAAAGTGATTGAGCAAGAAAACGGTACCTTTGTGTGGGAGATTAAAGTTTTCTGCCATCACTGCCTACAAATCTTGACAAGCATCCCTGTTGAGTTTAATGAAGAAGGTGCGATGGAGTCGTTAGTTCATCCTCTAAATATGTTGAACTTTGACTATCATAATTACGAATAGGGAAGTTCTTGATGGCTGGCTATGTAAACCCATTATGGACGTATACATTATACTTTGATGAAGCATCCATGGGCCCTAATAGAAAAGGAAGTGTTGGAGTAGTTATTTGAGATCCCTGACGTAGAGTTACAATGAAATTAGTTGCTTATCTCGGGGTAGGATTTACTAACAACATGACTTAGTATAAAGCTCTGATCATGGGATTAAATATTGCTAAGAAAGGTGGCATTAGGTGGTTGTTAATAAAAGGGGATTCCAAGCTGATCTCAAATCAACTCAATGGGACATATACAGTCCGGAATCCTCTTCTTCGTATGTATCATCACAATGCTATAACCCTACTTGATGAATTTGAGAGCATGTCTCTTTAGCTCATTCCACGTTATTGGAATCAATTTGTGGATTCCTTAGCTAAATTTTCTTATGAAGAGGACCTCTTTTCAACTATGGTCCTAGTTTGGATATTGTTATTGATAATGAGATAGGACATGGTCGCTTGTGGGGAATGTTATCAGACCAAGCATTATATGGCTGGCGATGCTTGTTATGGGTAATGCAAAGAGTAGCTGAGACCCATCTACCATTGTTATCTTGGACCCATAGGTTGATCCGCTGACATGTTATGTGTATGCCTCTTACTACATATGCAGGAGGTATGGGCCATAATTTGATGCATTTAGTTTAGGGTTGAGAGCCCTATTTTTCCCCTTGGAATGGAGCGTATTTGCATATATCTACCTTCTTCCAAGGAGGGATCTCTATGAGCTATTTTGTTTGATTCCATTAGGCCAAGAGGGCTAGTAGCTTTAAGTAGTCAATGTCTGATTTCTTTCGGCCAAGAGGGTCAATTGTTTTCACATTTTAATACAAGAGGGCCAGTTAGTTTGCAGTGAAATGTGCTATTTCTTTAGGCCAAGAGGGCCCTATCTCTATTTGGTGCAGGTACGTTTAATGCTTTGTTGTTTTAGTGATTGCACCATACAGGTTGACAAAGTCATTGGAGGGAGCCTTTGCTACGAAGAACCTTCTTGTGGCCATTCCAGGTGGTTTCGTCCCCTTTTCGAGTTTTTTCCTTAAGCAATTACTGATATAAGTGCGGGTGGGGGTTTTCTTTCTTGTTGGGGACCAACAATCAAGGCATAAAGTCCCAGGTTTAGGTTAAGTATGTCTGGGGGAGGTCTGAGTAGTCATTGCCTCCTACAAGGCATTGACAGGCATTGAAAGACCTATTTTAGATGGGAGTTCTGGTGACCCTGTTCTGCTGACTTGCTAGGCGACCATTTTAGGAGTTCCTGCTAGTTGTGAGGCAATTAGAGAAGCCTACTAAAATAATGATGGAAAGAGACAAAACCCTAAAAAACTGAAAGACAATATATGAATATACGGAGGTGTGTAAAAAGGGGTTTGACGCCTATAAAAATAGAAAAGGAAAGAAAGAAAAATCCTTGAGATGTTGTTTATCGCCTTGTGAAGGCCTGGTAGGTTCTTGGGGATGAGACAAGATTGGGGGCCGATGCCTTGTCTTCCTAGGGGTGGCATCTAGCAAAAAAATAAAGAATATAAGAAGGTTGGAGCGAAAATAAAAATGAGAGTTAGAAAAGGATTCAGTGTCGCCTTGCAAGGGCTTGGTAGGTTCTTGGGTACCGAGATAGGACCTGAGGCAGATGCCCTGTTCTCCTTGGGTCACTACACTCAGCTCTCTTCTTTTTACGCACCCGAGTATGGAAAAATAAAAGCCTTAAAAAATAAATGTGCTAAAAGAAACTATTTCTTGATCAGGCTATAGGAGTTCTCGCCTAGTAGAAGCTCCTAGTTGAGTTGTCCTTAGTTAGGTAGGTAGTTCAGACCACCACTTAGGATGACCTCTTTGATAATTCTTTTTAGCTTGGTTGTGTTGGAGCAGTTGGTTAGCGACTGGCTTCACACTTTCTGTGAGATTATGCTAGGCCTACTCCTCGCGGATTTCATGCCTTGATTTTGATAGGGGGTAGGGTGAGAGCTGTGATGTGTTGTGTTGTGTATTTTTTGTATCAGCTTGATGTCTCTTTTTGTTGTTTATGTGCAGATCTCTTCGTGGGATTTGACGGGCTAAGTCACCCTATCCCGTGGTTGCCAATGAGACAGATGATTTTTTATGTCGAGAAGTGCTTAAAAATAGCAAAAATTACGAATTTCAGGGAAAAAATAGACTTTTTGATGCCAAGAAGTGCTTAAAAATAGCAAAAAAAAAAGAATTTCAGGGAAAAAATAGACCTCATCGAAGGCGGTGGTGGCAATCAGTACGATTTTAAGCGGTAATGCCCGGAAAGTACTTAAAACAGCCACTAGACAGCAATCGGAGAATTTTTATAATTTTTTGGCATGAGAGACGAGACCCTGGGAGATGCCCAACAGTGGAAGACTTCAAGACGAATGCCCATGATTTTTCAGACCAGGATTTGGGTACTGGATGTGGAAGAAGGAGTGCCCCGAAGGCCAAAGGCCAAAATGCCAAATGGGAAAGGACTTTAGGAGAGCCCAAAGGGTGTGACCCTTGGGGCTCCCTTTGCCCAAAAATAGAAAAACATGGGGGGGGGGGAGGAGGTTTTTTTTACGCAGGTAAGAATGGAGGCGCCATGGATATAGATGGAGGAGAGATGGGTTATGGGGCCAGAGAACAATCCCCCCAACTAATCTTGGGCATGTTCTTCTTCCTATCTTCGCTCTACATCGCTCCAATCCGCTCCTCCAATGGCTGCCTGGTTGTGGAGATGCAGATCTAGTCTTTCTCTCTCCTCCATCTCTCTTCTCTAAGCGGTGGTTTGCATGCAAGAAATCAAGAAGAAGAGGGGCTGAAGGATGTTTGTCAGACTATGATCAGATTGCTTCAAGATGAAGAGGAGGCTGAGGAAAGAGATTCAGCATTGAAGAATGGTTGCTAGTCAGTCTGTGGACTACCCCGAATAATTATTAAAAAACCTGCAACACGCAAGACACGTGGTATGCTCCAATTTTACAAAGAAATTTGATTGTTTTTTTTGTTTCGTGGTCCAAATGTTATTCATATATGATGAATATTTGTTTGAATCTTGTTTTCATCATGTTTGAGGACCGTAACTACAAAAATGCAGAACCCGTAATGATTTAGAGCCATGATTAATTTGTTAAAATCCACAAAATGACATTTTTCAATGGAAAATAGTGGTTTTTTCCAATTTTGAGTTGGGGAAAAGGAGTGGAAATGGGATAGACTCAGAGAAAATATTAAGTTTCATTCAAAATAATAAGCCAACACAAATAAATCAGAAAATGTCCATTTTTATGAATAATAAATAGAAAAAAATAACAAAAATTAGGAAAAATTAGGGTTTTCGCGCTCAAAAAATATGGAAAAATAAGATTTATGTGCGTGAATGTTTGGCGAGGTTAAAGCATGAGGTCAAGCCTCATTTTTGCCTCGTCCTTTGTGTTATAGTATATGTTTATTATTTTTTACATACAAAAATGACACAAAACAACCATTTACACCTATACATCGCAGCAAAACCTAAAAGGTGAGGGGGGGATGAAGTTTGTGCGATGATATAATTGCTGAAAAGATAAAAAATTTGATTTCCCTCTTTGTGCATAGCATTTAGGGATCATTCCATAATTAAATACAGGCGACTAGTAGCACGGATGTTCCGGTGCTAGTCCCTAAAGTAGCGCAACACGTAACGCTTAGTTAAAATTCATGAAAGGGCTGTTTTTCGCACCTCACATGGCTAGTTTTTTTAATCATAAAATGGTTGTGCACAATCTTCATACACCTTGCATTAAGCATGTCACGTGGTATCTCCTGGAATGCATTGGACTTATTTGATAAACTTTGACCAACGTTGAGAGGACAGGAAACCTAAGTTGTTGGTTAGATGGGCGCTTCCATTGGGGAAAGTTTTGTGAGACAAATCAAAATCTCCTGGAACACTGAATTATGAAAGAGTGGAGTTTGTGCGAATATCATATGTGTTAGCGACGCATCTTGGGGCCAATCCCCGAGGTGTAAGAGAGTCGCAATGGAGCCGTGGCAATCAGCAAAGAGGTGCTCCCCTATGTGTGTATTACAAGGCAGTATGCCTATATGTTATGGGATCTCCCTTTGAGGAGAAGGGAAGATGAACGTTGGACTACATATTGGATACAAATGCAAAATCGTCATAACCATTTAGTGCAAAGTGAGTTTTGGACAGTCTTGGCCCACGAGGCCATGTGGTGGGGTTGTTTGTCGTATGCATGAGGTCTGGCTAGTGCCATAGCCAGTGTCGGTCCATTTTAGGTCCCATCAAATGGTCTCAACCATCATCACCATCATCATTTGTTACAATTGCAAAAGAGATGCTATCCAAGGAGTCGAGCTCTTCATAAACAGTGGACACACAGGGTACCAATCCGACTCCGTGGAATCATCTTCAATTAGCCATCAATGTTAATGTAGGTTGGATAGAGGCAAGGGTGTGAGGATGATGAGGATGAAGGTGGGAGAGTAGATCCTATGGCAACCTCTCGTCCAAAACCAACTCCCACTACCGATGACTCCTCCTCATCTTCTTCTGCTGCTATTGCTTCAGGAAACTTTGAAAATGAATCAATGCCTACCAGTTGTTTAGGGCACCACGGTGACACCCAGCCTAACCTTGTGCCTGAATGACATCACAGCACTTTTTGCGTCATAGGACTCATAGACTGTTGCATTGCGTAGCTCCACTACATTGTGTGTCCATTCTACATACCTGATGGTTGCATAAATGACAACAATACATCCCAAACACAAGCATTAGAAGAAATATATATACATGTTTAGTCATCTATAGTTTCATTCTTCCAACTCGTCAACTTCAGCTTTCCATCCTCCTTCAACTCTCTTATTGTCACAACTTTTCTTCATTGTCATCACCTCTAGCTCTCCTCTGTCGTCATAGTTTGGCTTTAGCTTTGGCCTTCTTAGAGCTAGTAATTGCTCTTTCTTCTTCGTCGCCTCCCCTCCTGCAGAGCTCGCCTCTTCTTCCTTTTATAATCGACCCAACACCTAAAAGCACGTGATTTCCTATTACAAAAAGAAACTTTTGAAAAGCATCATACAATATCATCAATGATGACACCTTGTTGTGTTCTCTGTATTGAGTGCTAATAGCCAATCATCTCGTAAAAAGCTTTGAGCATATCATATTGCTGTCCTCCTCTTTTTCCTCCTCCATGCTAACCACTTCTACATTACCCCATATCTTGTTCCCATATTTCTTTTCTTTTTAGGTTAACAGTCTTATTCGTAGGTACCATCCAAGCCTCCATGTGATGGGGTATACATTAATTCCACCTTCAACTACCATGGATAGAGAAAAAGTGATTAAGAAAGTACAAAGAATGATGATTATGCAAAGTCCTTGGAGGATTAGTGAGAGGAACGAAGCCATTGTTTATGTTAGCTTTTGTATTTCTTCCTAAATTGCAGTGGGTAGCTCCAATTTACATGGCTATCTCAAGCCTATGAAAGACCTTTCCAAGAAGATAATGCCAAAATATATAAAAGATAGAAGGACAGTAGTCAAGTCTCCACTATCTCCACAAACAATACAAGCGTTGGATGTAGCAATAATCCACTTAAATATCCATGATATAAGTGGATAACTTTTAGTTCTCATGAACTGCTAAAATATTGATCCAATTTTGCTTATGAAGAGACATATCATCTGCATTGGCAACATCCGAATTACAATCTTCTCATCAAGTCCTCGATTATTCAGAACACAAACCTTCATGTGAACGGATTTTCCATGAATTTTGGCAAGATCCGAATTACAATCTTCTCATCAAGTCCTCGAGTATTCAGAACACAAGCCTTCATGTGAACGGATTTTCCATGAATTTTCCGAATTTTGGCAACATCTGAATTACAATCTTCTCATCAAGTCCTTGAGTATTCCTAATGACACTAACTAATGTGATCAATTTCTTGACAACAAACTCCGCCCTCAGATTTGCAGTGGTGGACACGCAATGTCAAACCTGCACATCCTTCAAATGGGCCATAACTACCCATCCTCATCACTGCCAAGCTCGATGGTCAAAGCAATCTCTTCATCTCCTGTAAAAGCATCTACAATGTCCACATATTCATCTTCATCATCTCTTGGCTCAAATCCTTCATAAATCGCATCTACCAACTCCTCAATTGCATAGATTACATCAACTCTTCTCTTGAATAGTTTGATTCTCTTCCTTGTAATTGGAATGTGCAAGATCGTACCATCAAGTTCTGCCAAGGAACATGTAGCATTGTCATGGACATGCTGCACTAAATAGGGCCCAAACCATCATCTGGAAACCTTGCAGATAGCACTATACTAGTTGTCTAGACTGTTATCATAGACCAACACCCAATCTCCTTCCTTAATTTCTTTAAGCCTCAATTTGTGTCTGCTATCAAAGTGGTATTTGTTGCAAATCCTGGACTCTTTGAGCTTTTGAATTGCTCTCTCAATATCTTCAGGTCTTCTTTCCAACTAACGAATACGAAGAGCCAAAAGATATTCTCTAGACATCTCTTCTTGCTACCACGCTAAAGCATTCCAAGTAAGTGTGAAAGTCTGTGTAGGCATGATTGGCTTCTGTCCATACATCAACTCAGTTGGCATATAACCTGTAGTCACATTGTGAGTAGTGCAATCAGCCCATAAGGCATAAGGCAACAACCTTGATGCCAGGAGGCATATTCCATGGTGGATTCTGTGAGGTTTTGTGGTGTATTTTGTAAAATTATATTTATTTACTGGGGCTCCCACACAAGGTGGATTCCTTGTGTAAAAATTCGATGGGGATGCTTGTCCTTTTTGGGTGTGTCATTAATTTAATGTGCAAGTGGATGATTCCATAGCGGGTAATTCCGCAAAATACATATTTGAATTAATGGGCATTTATGAGTTTAGAGTGCGCACTCGTATTAAATTAAGGTTAGGACACAGTTCCAACCTATTTATTTATTTTGTATACCTGAATACTGCTAGGTATTCACTTTTGTCGATTTAATTTTATTATTTTCTAACAATTGTGAATGCTTCATTTGATGTGTAGAGTAGGTGTGACGGTGGTGCTGGGAAGCACTAGGCAATAGCGTATATTCAAGTTATTTAGAAGAAATTATCATTTTTTATGGGTGTGCGTCTTAGGCATGGCGCCAATATTTATTTTTACGCGCTTATTTATTAAAGTACCTGACATGTATTTATTATTTTATATGTGCATAGGTGCACAATTTAAATATTCATTATTGTATTTGGGCAGAGCTCGACTCTTGGGACGCCCAACCACTTTATTATTTATTTGGATAAAATAAAACACAAAAGCTAAAGCGTGCTAATTGTAAATTTTGACTATTTTTGAGCTTGAAGATGAATAATATATTAAATACATGCTTTATGGAGCGCTCACACAAGGCATAGGGGGAGATTGTACCCAATTGGTCTTCTTGCTTCATATCGTGCAAGTTTTCTCTCTTGGTTTTTGAGCAAAAAGTAGAGTTCTTTCTTCTTGGGGACCTTTCAATGCTCACTACGCATGCATACAGCATCCGATTTGCACACCAGTGGTATCAGAGTGAAGCTGAGATCGAGGGCTTCTAATCGCTTACCATCTTGCACGAAGGCAAAGCTCCTGGAATGATTGAGCTCTACAGTCAGTCTCAAGACAATCCGTTAATACCAAGCGCATTCTTGGTGGTGAAGAACCCTCTACTACGTAGTCAAATCGCGAAGGACCAGTCTCTACAAGCGGAGGACCACTTGGGAAGCTTTCTTGAGAAGATGTTTTTTCTCAAAGATATAGATAAGCTTTTATCAATTAGTTTCATTATAAAGCTTGATTAGATTTATAAAAGAAAACTTAATCTATCACTTTTAAATGTCTGCGAAAAGAAACAAAGATAAGTAAAAGAAATTTCAAATTTCTTACTTTCAATGGGTCATGCAATGGAAAGACTGTACTTGCTTTTATCAATCAATTTGATGGTTATTTTCATGAAGAACAGTATGCTGAAAAAGATAAAATTAAGTGTGTCACTAATCATTTAGTAGACAAAGCATCTTTATGGTGGATTTTTATTCTCAAAAGCATTGATTGTTCTACTAGGGAGACTTTCCAAAAGAAACTTTTGCAGAATTTTCTTTCACCCCAATTCCATGAAAAAGTAATCAAAACAGTGGGATCTTCTGCAACAAAGAGATCATGAGCTTATTTCCCAATATACCGAGCATTTTTGGAATGCTTTATTGCAACTTCAAATGCTCGAAGATGTACTTGAGGTGACCCATAAGCTCAAGTTTATGTCTTGGTTACTTGGTCACTTCTATGCGGAAGTGAACATGTTCAAGCCAATGACTCTCAAAGATGCAATTTCCTTGGCCCATGATGCTAAAGAAAAAATTCAAGGACGAGAGAAGCATCCACAACAATTCTCAAACAATGGTAACTTCAGTACAAAACAATTCAATTCTAATTTTCGAATATTCAATCAAAACCGTTTCCTTTCATCTTCATTTTGTAAATCTTAGACACAACCCCTTGTTTTACCATCAAACACAAATCTAAATCCTAAGCCATCTCTTCAACCAAATCCCAACATTCCTAAACTTCTCGCTATTACCAATAATGTGTCTAAAGCCAAGTCCATAGGTTGTTATAAATGCCATCAACCTAGACATCTAGCGGCGAATTGTCAATCCAAAAAGCCAACTGTTCACATCAACTATTTGGGAGCGACTGAAGATGGAAACCATAAAGAAATACCAGATTTCACAGAAGACGATGACGATAATGACACCAATTTAGATACTTTACCAGATATACCAACTCCTCATTCTTTATTAACGATGAAATGTCTTGTGCATGGTAAAGAAAAGACTGTTTTACATGATGATGGGAGTACCCATGACTTTATTTCTCAAATTTGGTCAAAGAATTGAAATTCCATACTGTTTTCACTCATTATCGCATCAAGGCTGCATTCTTAGGCACTAGATATAATGGAACACAAGAAGTGCATGACTTAGAAATTAAACTTGGTGATTATGTTGAATGTAGAAATTTCCTAGATGTGCCTCTATAATCTAGTGACATTATTTTAGGAATGCCTTGGCGTCATCAGTATAATCCCAATGTAGATTATTCCATGCATTCAATGAAGATTCATTCTCATGGGAAACAAATCACATTGCATGGTATGCACACTTTTGATAATTTTCCATTGCTTAGTCATACACATGCTAAACGTGTATTAAGAAAAAGTAGCAAATCCTATTTAATCTAGGTGAATGAAATTGAAGTTAAGGAAAATAAGATGTATACTAGGCACACACAATTTCTTTCACAATTAAATACTGTTTTGCTACTGACTTACCACCTGGTTTACCACCCACATGTCCTGAAGATCATAAAATAGACTTAATTCTAGGTTCTCAACCACCATGTAAAGCACCTTATCAACATAATCAAATTGAACAAAAAGAAATTCAAACTCAAGTTGAAGAATTGTTAACCCAAGGACTCATTAAACCCAGTAGTTCTCCATTTGGTGCACCTGTCTTATTAGTTAAAAAGAAAAAAAACGCTTTTAGGATTCGCATTGATTATCGTTCCCTAAATAAAATCACTATCAAAAATAGATATCCAATCCCTAGGGTATACAATCTTATGGACAAACTACAAGGGGCTGCAATATTTAGCAAAATAGATCTTAAATCTATATACCACCGAATACGACTAGACACATCTGACATTTTCAAAACTACATTTAGAACTCAATTTGGAAATTATGAATTCCTTGTTATGCCTTTTGAATTAACTAATGCACCAGCTACATTGAGTTGTATGATGAATCGCATATTTTTGAAGCATCAGCATTGTGTCATTGTTTTCTTTGATGACATATTGGTTTTCAGTAAGAATGAGAATGAGAATTATGAACATTTATCTTTGGTTTCCAAATTACTCAAAGAGAATCAATTATATGCTAATCCTGAAAAGAGTGAATTTTTCCAAATACAAATTGAATACTTAGGACATATTGTTGCATCTGAAGGTATTTAAGTTGATCCTAAAAAGATAGAAGCAATTTTGAATTGGTCGAAACCTAAAAATGTGCATGAATTACGTTCTTTCTTACGTCTTGCTAGCTTTTACAAAAAAATTGTGAGAAATTTGTCATTGCTTGCATTACATTCGACAAATTTATTAAAGAAAGGTATTGTGTATCATTGGTCTAAAAATCAACAAAAGTCCTTTGATTTACTGAAACATGCACTAAGTCATGCTCCTGTATTTTGCAACTCCCTGACTTTACTAGAACATTTTTCATAGTAGTCACTAACGCTAGTGGATCTGGAATAAGAGCTGTCCTTATGCAAGATTCCCATCCCATAGCTTACTCCAACTACAAGCTTAAACCCTCTGAACTTAAGTATTCTACCTTATGATAAAGATTTGCTAGATGTAGTACAAGCTTTACATCAATGGAAACACTAGTTAATGGGATCTGAATTCATGATTAAAACTCACCACCAACAAAGTATTAAACATCTCCTTAGTCAGCCACAAATATCTGACAGACACATTAAATAGGCTGCTTTTATTCAAAGTTTTCATCCACTTATCCAATTTCAACCCGAAAAAGAAAATGTTGTTGCCGATGCCTTGAGTAGAAGACCAAATATTCATAATATCTTTGTGATATCTTTTGATTCTCTTATCCCTATGAAACATATTTGATTTCTGAGATCTTCTCGTGCCAAAACAATATAGCACATCTGCCATAAACCAACATGCATGGTAATCAAATCAAGAATCCACTTGTAATGAATACATAGTGGGTAGATAGGATGAAGCTCATCTCTATGCCTCACTGAAGAGAAAAACGGGCAATTAGGGCATGCCTCAACAAACTATAATGAATACATAGCAGGTAGGTAGGATGAAGCTCATCTCTATGCCTCACTGATGAAGAGAACAACTGGCAATCAGGGCATGTCTCAACAAACTGTGAGATATCTCTATATAGGCCTCTCCACCAATAGTGCTCTTTGATCTTCTCATAGGTCGCCCAAACAGCTCAATGTCCAGCCCAAAGACTTTCATGGAATTCTTTCATGATTTGCACCTACGAAGCTCTATCATAGACAAATCTCAATGGTTGACCTCCTCGCTTTCGTGGATGCTTCCAAAGTAGTCCACTTTGCAATAAGAAACCATAAGCTTTTCTTCTGATCTTCTTGAATTCTGCATCACTCCATCCATCTTGTCTAGACATAGTTCTCAAATAACATCCAATCTATAAATACTCTTATGTATACAAAGACTCATTAAAGCTTTCCAAAGCAGACACATGACAAATATGATCAGCATGCATGGTTGAAAGATCAACCCCATCATCAACATCATCAATGTAAGAGAAATCCATATCATCGTACCTTGCTCGTGAAAGCATATCGGCTACTAGGTTGTCTTTACCTGCTATGTGCCTGAACTCAGGATTCATGGATTTTATGTACCCAATCCACCTAAGCATGGAAATATCTAGAGTAGAACAACTTGTGATCATACCTAAAAGAGGCAAACAATCACTCTCAACCACCTCAACAGCACCAATGAAGTGCTCTCTGTCATTCTTGAGAGCCATGACAACTCCCAAGAGCTCTCTCTTCACCTGTGAATACATTCGTTGCCATTCATTTAGGACTTTCGCCCCAAACCAAATAGCATACCTATTCCCATCTGCATCATCTTGGCCAACAGCCCATCCAATGCCAATAGGACTAGTATCAACAGTAAGAACAATAAGTTTTCCACACTCATAATCTGTCTTTCAAAGAGTCAGAGCAGCTCTCAATAATTTCTTCAGTTTCTGCATGGCTTTAGTATGTTTTATCTCCCAAGAAAAACGTTGTCCTTTTCTCAAGATCTAGTGGAGATCATCTACAATATGAGAAAAATGAGGAATCCAAATAAGATAAAACACACAAGCTCCAAGAAACCTGGGAACCTCTGAAGTAGAAGAGGAAGTCTCCGCAATCTTCTCTATGGCATCAACCTTCATAGGAGAAGGCTTCCTGCCATAATTTCCACACATATGCCCAACAATCAAAACTTCTTTGGCACCAAAATTAGACTTTAACCCTCACAAGGTCAACTTCACTTCCTCCAATATGCAAAGAATCCTCTCAACATCTCTAATATGTAAAGCCATAAAGAACCTGCATCCATAGTCATCTAAAGAATCATCTTTTCCTTCTTCTAAGCAATCCTTGATAGGCTCAGGAATAAAATCTCGTAGAACCTTGTTCATCCCATTCATCATATAGGCAACCGAATTAGTAGCCCCTTGCAAAAGTGTACACATTCAAGCAAGGCCTAGAGGTGTCTTCATCGTAGTCAAATCTCTGCTCTCAAGGGCAAGCTGGAACTAATCATATCCAGAATAAAGATCACCGAATGAATAGGTAGCACGTCCAGCAAAAGCTTTGGAAAACTCATCCACAATAGGTCTTACACCAACATTTTGAATAATGACCTTGTTTACTGGCTATAGGTCTTGTATGAATCTGAGTGTCCCATTCTTCTTAGGAACTGTGAACCATCTGTATGATTATGGAGCTGAAGATGGCTCTAAAATTCCCATCTTGATCCTCTCATTCAAAAGCTCTACCAATTTGGGCAAGTGAGCCCTCAGCACAGGAATAGGCCGTAGATTCCAAGAGACGTGTGGAATTGTAAAAATAACCATAGGTGTCACAACCCTAGGATCAATGCATCCAATCTCATGTGGCAAGAAAGAAAAAGCTTTTTCATGTCTGCATAACATCTCTACAAAACATCTTAATTCTTCAGGAAACAAAAAATCTTGAGTCCCAATCTTCATCTCTTTCAATGTCTCAGTTGAAAACTTATGTCCAATAGCTACAAGATCACGTAAAGGAGGTTGTATAGCAACTCTCCTAATCATCTCATCAATGTTCAAAGGTAGCGGTCCTACAACTAGTCTAACCTTCTTGTCAATTGTCTTATATTTTTTTTGAACTTTGGCTTCATTGCTACAACCTGCAAATTTCAACCCTCGATGAAAATACTCTGGTAAACAAAAATTTTGCTGTGTATAAATGGCAACATACAACTCCTTTTGCTGAAATATATTAGAAAGGAATACTTTTTGTTGAGAATCCTCAGTACCCAAATTCTTTTGAAGCATGAAATTAGTAATTTCACAATACATCACTAGAGAATGGACTTGTAAGACATATGACAACTCTTAATTGTTAGCATTTAGCAATATCGAAAGTTCTTCCATGGTATCTGAGCATGAAAGGCCATCATAAATACCATCTACCCGGTCCTCTTCCCGCAAAACACCTGCAATCATCAATTCTTTTTCTTTTCTTTTTACATACTGCCCGATAGCTCTAGGCATGTCTGAAATATGTTGAAAACACAAAGTACTTTCAGTGGATACACCATAAACACAAGAGGAAAAACTGTTGTTTCCACGAGGTGAGAGCTTTTCATAACTCGTACCACCATCATGTCGCAAGGCAGTGATACCTAGCAAAAATTCAACTCTCCTGATGGAAGAGGGGAATTCTTCAAAGAATATTTATTCCGCTGATGATTGATGCAAACAGTCATGAACGGCTCTCTTCCTATCCTTGCTTCGGATCCTGTATAGGTAGACCCATCATCCACAACTTTAGTCTCCATCTGAGACTCAACAATAAATGGCTGCCCCAAAATAATAGGATAAGAACAAGAGTTCTGTACAAAGAAACGATAAGACTCACCCACATCTACAATAGAAATCTTTAGGTTTGGACAAGTAGCATACAAATTTCCTGCAGTGTTGTTGGTCGCACACATGCGCCAATCATGATCCACATCAATTGGCCATCTACCAGTATCATATAAACCTTACATAATGACATTAATCTCGGAGACATGATCCAAAAGAGCAACACAAAGAGTTTTAGTCTCTCCAAGCTTGACTACGATTTTTGTAGTCGCATGAGCCCAGTGACTTCGAGGAAAATGGCTATGAGGCACTAATCTAGGCACATCTTTGCTCTCATTATACTGTACGAGCTAAAGCAAAGGATGAAGAGACTTCTTGGACTACATACATAGAGCTCCATCTGAAGACTCCTCAATAGTCTCCTCTTCAAAATCAATCTCCTCAATCTACAACCCATAGAGAATAGCCTCGGCAACAGCTAAAGCCTCTCGATGGATCATATCCTACGTTGACTCTTCAATAACTTGTCGTTTTCTTTTTATGATGCCAATGATAACATCATGAAATTCCCTTTTGGAAATCCCCAAGACTTCTCCAAGAGTAAATTCAATTTTGCAACTAAGAAATTGATCCTCAAGTATCTTTTTTAAGTCCGTGGTTGTCTCGATGTCGGATAGCAACTTGAATCTAGGTTATTTTTTCGGCTTTGAATCCTTCATCTTTGGGGCCTTCTGATCTTCTCATACTTTTGGCTTCTGTATGACATCAGCCATACTCTGCTTTGGTCGTCCTGAAGAAGAAGGCTGAAGAACTGACTCACTCCTCCTAGTCACCCTCTTCGATCCTTCAGGTTGATCATTATCTCTTTTCCTCTTTTCTTCAACAAGCACTTCAAATCCTTGAGATTTTGTGATGTAAGCATAGATAGAAAAGACATTTACGCGATCATTCCATCCAGTCCCTTTTCTGATTGCATCGCCTATGGTTGAAAGTTCAAATGATGAAGCTTTACCTTTCTTTTCTACATGTAGTGCATAGGACCATAAAGGGGATTTGTCCTTCAGCAACTGCTCCAATTGAAGACCATAGGCAATAGCTTCTCTTGCCACCTCTTCCTTCACATAAAAAGAGCATAAAAGAGATTTCTCCAATAATTTCTTCATGCCTCCTTTGCTGAAATTTGTTTTAAGCGGTTGCTCTGTATCTCCGAAACATATCATCATGTCCTTCGAGACCGCCAACTTCAGTATTTTCATCTCTTCAAAGTCTTGAGCGTCCTTCTGCTCATGGTCTGGACTATCGCACCACATGCAATAGCACACACGATCATTTCTGGAAGAATTCATAGGAGTAGAAGAGGTTGGGGACAAAGTTGGAGCTGGGTTAAGTGGCTTTTGTTCTCTTCTCATCATCTTAATTTGAAGATCTTTTAAGTTCTTTGAAATTTCTTCCACCATGTCTTTGACAGTCAATTTGGCAGATGGTCTGACAGCCACAGCGCAGGAATAGGCATAGGCACAGGCATAGAAGTAGGCATAGACACATGATGAGAAGTGGGAGAAGAAGTGGAAGAAGCAATAGGAGAAGTAGGAGAAGTCGAGGTAGGAAAAGAAATCGCTAGAGGTGTTTGCATGTCGTTTTGCAAGTGAACCTTCCATCTCCACCTCTTCGTCAATGTGAAAACTACATCAACAGCATCCTGCCAATCAGTCTTCAATTCCAGAGGTTGCGTAGAGTCTTCAAGAAGCTCTCCCAACTCGTCTTGAAGTGCAGAATCATCCACCTGCAAGAATAACTCCACTTTTTTCGAGTTTAGGGATTTGGCTTAAGTGCATCCAGTTGGTTGTATCACTCTTCAAACTCTCACAACAACTCAAAAGCAACAAGACATTTATTGGGCTAATAGATCCACTCTCTGACTGTCTTTCATGTAGTAATACCATAATCCTCTAGAAAATATTAGTCTTTGAGAGCTTTTTTGAAAACATTCCAGTTTGAGTCTTGCACAAACAAATAAGTCACTCTGACCCACAAAGCAAGTGTAACAAGTCATAGGAAATAGTTGTTTTAGTTGGTAGGAACTCCGAAGAAGTGCATCTGGCTTTCAAAAGCTTTAAGATAGGCTGAGACATTCCGGCCATCAAATAATTTGTGCTCACTTACCACATCTCGATCGCCTTGGTTGCATCATGTGTATGCTCTTGTTCTTGATGTAGCATTCATTGTTGATCCAATTGTTGCTAATGTAATTGTTGATGCTGCTACATTGATAACTACATCTGCTAATTTTGCATCATAATGGTTGAAGAAAGAGTTTGCAATAAATTCTTCATCTCATCGATCAAAAAGGAAGAAGCACTCGATGATGAAGTGGGTGGAGTATTCGAAGAGTCTCCCATCTCGACAATTAGAAGCAACACTTTCACGTCGAGTTCACCAAATGTCGCACTGATAAATATGCATGGGTTTTGTGAATGGCACTCGTCATAGGGACGCTTAGTGATATGGAAGCAGGAAGTTCCAAGCAAGTTTTCTAAATCCCAAATTTCAATAAAAAAGAAACAAGATCAAGACGAATGTGAAAGCAAGCTTATTTTAAAAGTATGGTTGAGGTACATGTTTGCAAAGACTCGTGTTTAATTAAAAGATTTGTGGAGCTATCTAGATTTGTGGAACTGTCCCTCATAACTTATAAGGAGTGCATATAAATATTTGGAAATTCCCTTGAGAATTAGTTAAAGATATTGTTGACTCCTCTCTTGATTGCTTGTGGCTTGAAACAGTGAAGAAATCATTGATGGAAGTTCAAAACTTGGCAATAGAAAACTCATAAGCAAGACCTCTCGATTGATGGTAAAGTGACATATAACCCTCATGCATGTAGAACTTTTGCACTGATTTAATTCAGTTCTCCAAAACATTCAAGCACAAGGAAAAATTTCCATACTCCATGGTGTGACTTATGGTCCAAATTTAGTGGTGACACTTCCCATAAAAAGTGTCCTTTTTCCTCTCTCTACGAGATGCCTAGATACAAGCAAAGATATTCCAAGTCTTCTCTATCTTGTGGAAAAGCTGCTAGTATATACTGATGGAAGGTAGACTCTCATTTAACCGAAAAGAATATCTTGCCGAGCTTTTTTCTTGTAAAAATCGTCTTCACGCTAAAGGTTGATAGTGTTGCTAGGATAGGTTTGAACATGAGGCTTTTGACAAGGCTTCTATTCACAGCTGAAGCTTTTGCAAGCTAATCGAGAAAGATAGGAGAATTTGAATGTCTATTGCAATGTACTCCTCACATGAGTTCCCTACTTGCCTTTGTCTTGTTCCTATTACATGGCCAGCCATAACCTATGCCCTCTTTTCCATTATCCTCCTATCTTCCTAGCTTCCTTCTTACAGCCCATCTACCTTTACAGTTTGCACAAGAGAGAGGTTGGCACTCAATTTGAGAATTTGAATGAGCCGTCTTCATGCAGATGGCAAAGGTGATGTCATTTTGTGGTTGCAATAGATACAAACTGGCCTTCAAATTCTCTATCTTGTGGAAAAGCTGCTAGTATATACTGATGGAAGGTAGACTCTCATTTAACCGAAAAGAATATCTTGCCGAGCTTTTTTCTTGTAAAAACCGTCTTCATGCTAAAGGTTGATAGTGTTGCTAGGATAGGTTTGAACATGAGGCTTTTGACAAGGCTTCTATTCACAGCTGAAGCTTTTGCAAGCTAATCGAGAAAGATAGGAGAATTTGAATGTCTATTGCAATGTACTCCTCACATGAGTTCCCTACTTGCCTTTGTCTTGTTCCTATTACATGGCCGGCCGTGACCTATGCCCTCTTTTCCATTATCCTCCTATCTTCCTAGCTTCCTTCTTACAGCCCATCTACCTTTACGGTTTGCACAGGAGAGAGGTTGGCACTCATGTGAGAATTAGAAGGCCAGTTTGTATCTATTGCAACCACAAAATGACATCACTTTCGCCATCTGCATGAAGACGGCTCATGCATCTTGTGTTTCCGGCAAGTTGCAGCCTGTAGTCGCTTCCCGGCTAGTCTTGGTACCAAAGCCTGCAAGCATTACCATTGTAACAGTATAATAGCATATACCATAAGGGTGATGATAACAAAGGTCCCAACCATCATCACCATCATCATTTGTTACAATTGCAAAAGAGATGCTATATTCCAGGGAGTTGAGCTTGTCATAAATAGCAGGCACACAAGGTACCAATCCGACTCTACGGAATCATCTTCAATTAGGCATCAATGTTGATGTAGGCGCGGCAGGCTATCAAGAGGCAAGGGTATGAGGATGATAAGGATGAAGGTGACTGGAGAGCAGATCCCATGGCGACCTCTCACTCCTCCAGCTCGTCTTCCACTGCTGTCGCTTCAGGTGACGCCCAGCTTGAACTTGTGCCTGAGCAATGCCATGGCGCTTTTTGCATCACAGGACTCGTAGTCCGGTGCATTGCGTAGCTTCACTACGTTGTGCGTCCCTTCTGCATACCTGATGGTTGCATAGACGACAACAATACAGCCCAAACGCAAGCAGCAGAAGCAATATATATACATATTTTGTCATCTATAGCTTCGTTCTTCCAACTCGTCAACTTCAGCTTTCCATCCTCCTCCAATTTTCCCGTCGTCACAACTTTTCTTCATTGTTGTCACCTCCAGCTCTCCTCCATCGTCACAACTTGGCTTCAGTTTTGGCCTTCTTAGAGCTAGTAACTGCTCTTTCTTCTTCGTCGCCTCGCCTCCCCTCCCGCAGAGCTCGCCTCTTCTTCCTAACACCTAAAAGCACGTAGCTTTCCTATTACCCAAAAAAACTTTTGAAAATCTTTATGAATCAAGAAGTTGAAAAATCAAGAAATCGTGAGAAATTAAGAGGTGCAAAAAATGCCCTGCCCCCTCCCAATCGTGAGAAATTTGAGCTTTTTAGCCCCCTTAACCACTAGTTGAAGATTACTTCCTTTGTGTTCACACTACTGACAAGTGGTTTTGCTAAAATTTAAGGGACAAATGAGCTATAATTCAAGATCTAAAGATACAACCACATTCCTAGTGTTGTTTACTAGGCCTCTTGGAAGCTATTTCTAGCCTCTAGATTAGGCACCTACTTTATAACACTAAAGTTGCACCTCCTTCAATGGGATATCTAACAAACTATGATTGAAAAATGAATTCTTCCAATGCATTTCCATCCACTTGCTTTTGCTTAGAAAACTCTGGTGCCTCTTCATTTTTAATGCAAATGCTTCTATTTTGCTTTAGTTTTGGCACATAGTTGCACCTCTCACTTTGCAAAATCCAATGCTAACAATATATTCTACAATCCTATTTTGCCATGCCTTAGGTGCTTAGTTACTTTAGTCCATATAAAACTTTATGAAGCCTACATACATAATTAGGATAACTATCATCCACACGACCAAGTGTCTCCTCAACATAAACTTCTTCTTGCAACTCTCCATATGCAAGGAGATATGTTTAACATCCATTTGGCCATGCATGATCCAATCCTTTGATATAGCCATTGTTATGATAAATCTCACAATTTCCATTTTAGCCACCACAAGAGTACAAGTCTCCTTCTAATCAATGTCATGAGTCTAGCCTTACCGTATAGCACTCAATAGATCCATTACGCATATGCTTCACCATGTAAATCCATCTACAACCAATACCTTTCTTACCTTTTGGGTAGAGGCACCAAATACCAATACTTAAGTGTACACATTTCTTTAGCCATAGCATTATTCCAATACTTATCAACCACTATATCCTCAAAACTAATGGGCTCTCTTGGATAGTGCTTGTGGAGATACCGAATTAGGGCATAGTAAAAATCTCAAATTGTTGTGAGATTTAGTGTACAAGTAGATCATTTTATATTCAACAAGTAAGCCCTTTTGGGATTTTTCCTAGATTTTCTTGGCCATGTCAGACCATTTTCGGTCCCGTTTTGGATATGCAAGGTTATGGACATTAGTTTCAAGGCATACTACAATTTCGACTATGTTGGCCAAAAGTGGGTACACAGGTTACAAATTTCTAATCTATAATTTTTAAGGTATTTTCCAGGAAGTAAACATAAGTTTTATTTGCAAAAAGGTTGCAGATTATATGTACTACTAAGCAATCACTAAAAACGGTTGCTTGGTATATTGTTGTGCACTTATTGTCAAAGGTTACACAAGACATGCTTGTTGTTTTGTATCATTTTTTATAACGGTAGAGAATAGTGAAAATCCCATGGTGTGTATTTGGCATAGTAGCTCAAGCAAGTCCCCCCACCATGCATTTCTTGACATGGTATAAGTGAAGAAGAGGAAGCAAGGATTCAAACAAGTAAGCAATGGGTAAGAAGCTCTCCCATTCTTATGCTCTTTCTCTTGGATAGTGCGTGTGGAGGCACCAAAAGCAAGGCATAGTGAAAATCTCATATTGTTGTGAGATTTGGTGTGCAAAGAGAGCATTTTATATTCAACAAGTAAGCCCTTTTAGGATTTTTTGTAGGTTTTTTTTGCCATAGTAGGCAGTTTTGGGTCCCGTTTTAGATATGCAAGGTTATCGACATCTATTTCAAGGCATACTACAATTTCGACTATGTTGGCCAAAACTGGATACACATGTTGAAAATTTCTAATATGTTTAGAGGTATTTTCTAGAAAGTAAACATAAGTTTTATCTGCAAACACATTGCAAATTATATGTACTATTAAAGCAATCAGTAAAAAAGTTTGCTTGGAATATTGTTGTGCACTTATTGTGAAAGGTTACAAAAGACCTGCTTGTTGTTTTGTATCATTTTTGATAATGGCAGAGAATAGTGCAAATCCCATGGTGTGTATTTGGTATAGCAGCTTAAGCAAGTCCCCCCACCATGCGATTCTTAACATGGTATCAAAGCGACATCATTGAGAGAGGTCAATTTTGAAGGTTGAAATGAAGGAGAGGAAGCAAGGATTCTAACAAGTAAGCAATGGGTAAGAAGCTCTCCCATTCTTTCGCAAACATAAGTTACAAATTTCTAATATGTAATTTTTGAAGTATTTTCGAGGAAGTAAACATAAGTTTTATCTACAAACATGTTGCAGATTATATGTACTATTAAAGCAATTAGGAAAAAAGTTGCTTGGTATATTGTTGTGCACTTATTATGAAAGGTTACAAAAGACCTGCTTGTTTTTTTGTATCATTTTCTATAATGGCACAAAATAGTGGAAGTCCCATGGTGTGTATTTGGCATAACAGCTCTAACAACTCCCCCCACCATGCGATTCTTGACATGGTATCGAAGCGACATCACTGAGAGAGGATAGTTTTGAAGGCTGAAGTGAAGGAGAAAGCAAGGATTCAAACAAGTAAGCAATGGGTAAGAAGCTCTCCCATTATTTCACTCTTTCTCTTGGATAGTGCTTGTGGAGGCACCAAAAGTAGGGCATAGTGAAAATCTATATTGTTGTGAGGTTTTATGTGCAAGCAAAGCATTTTATATTCAACAAGTAATCCCTTTTGGGATTTATCGTAGGTTTTTTTGGCTATATCAGGCTGTTTTGGGTCCCATTTTGGATATGCAAGCTTACGGACATCAATTTCAAGGCGTACTACAATTTTAACTATGTTAGCTACTCAGGTAAGCTACTCTTGAATATATGTATGCATCACGTGGGTTCAAAATGATGTATTTTTAAAATATCATTTGTATACATTTTTTACATACAGAAGGGTGCAATATAAAGGGGTTATTTACGTATTGCATAGAAAAGGGTTATATTTTATTTTTTAAAAATACACAGATAAGGATATTTATAAATAGGCCTTGAATGCACATGATGTAGAGGATATACATATAGTAACTTCCTTGAGGTTGGCTAAAAGTGGATACACATGTTACAAATTTTCTAATCTATAACTTTTGAGATATTTTCCAAGAAGTAAACATAAGTTTTATTAGCAAACAGGTTGTAGATTATATGTACTATTAAAGCAGTCAGTAAAAAAGGTTGCTTGGTATATTGTTGTACACTTATTGTGAAAGGCTACAAAAGACCTGCTTGTTGTTTTGTATCATTTTTTATAATGGCAGAGAATAGTGGAAATCCCATGGTGTGTATTTGGCATAGTAGCTCAAGCAAGTCCCCCCACCATGCGATTCTTAACATGGTATCAGAGCGACATCACTGAGAAAGGCCAGTTTTGAAGGCTGAAGTGAAGGAGAGGAAGCAAGGATTCAAACAAGTAAGCAATGGGTAAGAATCTCTCCCATTCTTTCGCTCTTTCTCTTGGATAGTGCTTGTGGAGGCACCGAAAGCAAGGCATAGTGAAAATCTCATATTGTTGTGAGATTTGGTGTGCAAGCAAAGCATTTTATATTGAACAAGCAATCCCTTTTGGGATTTTTCATAGGTTTTTATGCCATATCAGCCGTTTTGCAAGGTTATGGACATCAATTTCATGGCATACTACAATTTCGACTATGTTGGCTAAAAGTGGGTACATGGGTTACAAATTTCTAATCTATAATTTTGGAGGTATTTTCCAGGAAGTAAACAAGTTTTATCTGCAAACAGGTTGCAGATTATATATACTATTAAAGCAGTCAGTAAAAATGTTTGCTTGGTATTGTTGAAAGGTAAGCATAGGAACTCTCCCTACATTAGAGAGGATAAGGGTAGCTAGGTGAGAAAGGGCTGGAGGACACAAGAAACAAAACAGATATAGAGCAGAGACAGAGGCTCTACCGAAGGTTTATAGAGGGTTACAGAAGGTTCTTGGCTATGGCTACCAAGAAACTCACAGTTAGGGTTTGGCTTCTAGTAGCCAATAGAGATCAAATTTACCCAAGCCCCCTTAGGGGGAGATGGCCACTAGGGGGGCTATGAAAGCCCTATGGTGGCCCTAGTAATTGCATCACCTACTGCCCACGCCAAGCCTGGAGATGTCACGCTACCAGAAACTGCACTGATTCTATGTTTTAGACAATGCCATCCTTCTGCGTGGCTTATGTCAAGGTTTATGGCACTAGGCTACTGCGCCTTGAGTTGGGGAAGAGTTTCTTGGAAGGGGCCTTGAGCTGAAACCTCCTCCTTTATTCTCCCCAATTCCTCCATCATAGGTGGGTCTAGTTTGGCTATGGAGGCAAGAGCTAAAAGATAAAGATGATGGAAAACCATGTGCACTTATTGAAGCTGAGGGTATAGGAAGCTGAAGAGATCAAAGAAGGCTCTGATACCATGCTGCAAATCAGAGTTGGAGGCTTGAGAGAGTGTGCACAAGAGGTAGAGAGAGAGCTTAAGTACAAGACAAGATCTGGTTTATAACCAATAGTAAGTGTTCTGGTGTTCTAGAAGTACGTAAGGAATTGGAAGTCAATTTTGCCTCCCAATCCATAGGTGACCTACTCTTTTGAGCCTTGTAACACTCTCTACCTATAACCTTTTCTTGTAGCCTGATTTATAAAGGTAACTCATTGAGAATCAAGGGGAGGCATCCTATTTGTATCCAATGCCACCTGGTATTGAGGGGGGGGGGGGGGTGTTGAAATGTATGCATAGGAACTCTCCCTACATTAGAGAGGATAAGGGTAGCTAGGTGTAAAAGGGCTAGAGGATAGGGGAAACCCTAACTCTAACTCCTCTAGTGGCTATATAAACAACCTAAAGTACACACTCAATTGAGAGCAAAGTGTACTAGTTGTACTTTGAGAAACTAACTAAACAAGATCTTGTCTTGTTCTTGAGCTCTCTCTCTCCCTCTTGTGCACACTCTCTCAAGCCTCCAACTCTGATTTGCAGCATGGTATCAAAGCCTTCTCTGATCTCTTCAGCTTCCTATACCCTCAGCTTCAATAAGTGCACATGGTTTTCCATCATCTTTATCTTTTATCTCTTGCCTCCATAGCCAAAGTAGACCCACCTCTAATGGAGGACTTGGGGAGAATAAAGGAAGAGGTTTCAGCTCAAGGCCCCTTCTAAGATACTCTTCCTCAACTCACGGCGCAACAGCCTAGTGCCATGAACCTTGACATAAGCCACATAGAAGGATGGCATTGTCTAAAACATAGAATCAGCGCAGTTTCTAGCACAGCGTGACATCTCCAGGCTTGGCATGGGCAACAGGTGATGCAATTACTGGAGCCACCATAGGGCTTTCATAGTCCCCCTAGTGGGCCATCTTCCCCTAAGGGGGCTTGGGTAAATTTGATCTCTATTGGCTGCTAGAAGCCAAACCCTAACTGTGAGTTTCCTGGCAGCCATAGCCAGGAAGCTTCAAGCTTCTTCAACTTTCAAATTTCTCAATGTTTGGTCATTAACAATGATTTTAATCACTGAGTTAACTCCTTTTGAGTTAGTTACTAATCTAGGAACCTAATCTCAGAGGCTAGTACACTTGGAAAGTTATCATCAAGCTTATCAAGACCGACATTTACCATCTCTAGCAACATGAGCTACAAATGAGTGCTTGTAAGCACTAATGCACATTGTTTAATCATCATTGCTGCTAATACTTACACAATTTAAAAAATATATATCAGGAAATTAAACAACTGAGTGCTTTACTTCAAGCTTTAAGGCTATATGTACAATTATAAATGCATAGACCATCATCACTAGAATTGTATTGCATTTCTTGAGTGACTTTTTTCAAGTACATTGGTCAATGAAATTAGAGGGATGAGTGTCATTGTACTCTCCTTGGAATCATCAGCAACAATCATTGAAATCATATTCCATCCTTGTCCAACACAAGGTTCATCCACTAAGCCATACCACAAGGAGGAGCCAGAAGTCTAGTCTAGGTTCACATCATTGAAGCCAAAAAAATACCATTAAACCTTGGAAGAAGATTGCACATAAGAAAGGACCATGCAGGTCATATTTTGAAATATTACATATGTATGATTTTTAGCCTTTTTCCTCATTACAGCTTTGAATCAAGTGTTTGATTTGCTTTCGCATTCAGTGGCAAGGTTGTAAGGGACTAGACACTGCCCTTGTTCTAACAAGTGGTAAGACCTTCCCAATGGCCACAACATATGCTAATGTCCATCCTCAAATTCAAAAATTTAATGGAAAAGATTTCCATCCTTGGTAGGTTTTGATCAAAGATAAAATGAAGGAAAGAGGATATTGGCCCTTCATAAAAGGGGCCAAAATAATTGACCCAGCCAAAATATTTCTCAAGATTTAGTTTTTTAGCTTGGAATACAAATAGGGAGAAGACCTAAGCAAGTTCATTTCACATATGAAGGGGCTTAGCGCACAGCTTGCCTCCATTCAAGCACCTATTCATGATGAAGATGCCATTGGCATCCCGTTAAAGTCTATGAAGAAGGTTTTTCCAACCCTGGTGACTACCCTAACTAATATCCCGAACCCAACTTTAGCAAGTACCATCTAGTCATGCTTGGATGAGGAGAAAATAAACCATATTGAAGGGTCTTTAACATTTACTTCCCATGAGCAAGTGTTAACTTCTACTAAGTGCTCCTTCTGTCAACAAAAAGGGGCATATTATGAGCAATTGTTGGAAAAAATACCTTGATAAAATGAAGTGCAATAACTAACAAAACTGGGCATATAACCAATAGTAAGTGTCTTGGTGTTCCAGAAGTACCTAAGGAATTGGAGGTTAATTGTTCCTCCCAATCCACAGGTGACCTACTCTTTCGAGCCTTGTAACACTCTCTACATATAACCTTTTCTTGTAGCCTGATTTATAAGGGCAACTCATTGAGAATCAAGGGGAGGCATCCTATTTGTATCCAATGCCACCTGGCATTGAGGGGGGGCGTGTTGAAAAGTAAGCATAGGAACTCTCCCTACATTAGAGAGGATAAGGGTAGCTAGGTGTAAAAGGATTGGAGGATAGGGGAAACCCTAACTCTAACTCCTCTAGTGGCTATATAAACAACCTAAAGTACACACTCAATTAAGAGGAGAGCGTACTAGTTGTACTTTGAGAAACTAACTAAACAAGATCTTGTCTTGTACTTGAGCTCTCTCTCTCCCTCTTGTGCACACTCTCTCAAGCCTCCAACTCTGATTTGCAACAGGTATATTGTTGTGCACTTATTGCGAAAGGTTACAAAATACATGCTTGTTGTTTTGTATCATTTTTTATAATGGTAGAGAATAGTGGAAATCCCATGGTGTGTATTTCGCATAGCAGCTTAAGCAAGTCCCCCCACCATGCGATTCTTAACATGGTATCAAAGTGACATCATTGGGAGAGGCTAGTTTTGAAGGCTGAAGTGAAGGAGAGGAAGCAAGGATTCAAACAAGTTAGCAATGGGTAAGGAGCTCTCCCATTCTTTTGCTCTTTCTCTTGGATAGTGCTTATAGAGGCACCGAAAGCAGGGCATAGTGAAAATCTCATATTGTTGTGAGATTTGGTGTGCAAGCAAAGCATTTTATATTCAACAAGTAAGCCCTTTTGGGATATTTTGTAGGTTTTTTTTGCCATATCAATTGTTTTGGGTTCCGTTTAGGATATGCAAGCTTATGGATATCAGTTTCAAGACATACTATAATTTTGACTATGTTGGCCAAAAGTGTGTATAGAGGTTACAAATTTCTAATCTGTAATTTTTGAGGTATTTTCCAGGCAGTAAAGATAAGTTTTATATGCAAACATGTTGCAGATTATATGTACTATTAAAGAAGTTAGAAAAAAAGGTTGCTTGGTATATTGTTGTGCACTTATTGTGAAAGGTTACAAAAGACCTGCTTGTTGTTTTGTATCATTTTTTATAATGGCAGAGAATAGTGCAAATCCCATGGTGTGTATTTGGCATATCAACTTAAGCAAGTCCCCCCACCATGCGATTCTTAACATGGTATCAAAGTGCATCATTGAGAGAGGCCAGTTTTGAAGGCTGAAGTAAAGGAGAGGAAGCAAGGATTCAAACAAGTAAGCAATGGGTAAGAAGCTCTCCCATTCTTTCGCTCTTTCTCTTGGATAGTGCTTGTGGAGGCACTGAAAGTAGGGCATAGTGAAAATCTCATATATGAGATTTGGTGTGCAAGCAAAACATTTTATATTCAACAACTAAGCCCTTTTGGAAATTTTCATAGTTTTTTTTTGCCATATTAGCCATTTTGATCTCGTTTTGGATATGCAAGCTTATGGACATCATAGATTACACATTTCTAATCTATAAATTTTTAGGTATTTTCCAAGAGGTATACATAATTTTTATATGTAAACAGGTTGCAGATTATATGTACTATTAAGTAGTCAGTAAGAAAGGTTGCTTGGTAGATTGTTGCGCACTTATTGTGAAAGGTTACAAAAGACTTGCTTGTTGTTTTAAATCATTTTTTATCATGGTAGAGAATAGTGCAAATCCCATGGTGTGTATTTGCCATAGCAGCTCAAGCAAGTCCCCCCATCATGTGATTCTTGACATGGTATCAAAGTGACATCACTTAAACAGGCTAATTTTGAAGGCTAAAGTGAAGTAGAGGAAGCAAGGATTCAAACAAGTAAGCAATGGGTAAGAAGCTCTCCCATTCTTCCACTCTTTCTCTTGGATACTACTTTTAGAGGCACTAAAAGCAAGGTATAGTAAAAACCTAATGTTGTTGTGAGATTTGGTGTGCAAGTAGAGCATTTTATATTCAACAAGTAAGCCCTTTTGAGATTTTTGTAGGTTTTTTTTGCCATATCATGCCATTTTGGGTCCCGTTTTGGATAGGCAAGGTTATGGACATTAGTTTCAAGGCATACTACAATTTCGACTGTGTTGGTCAAAAGTGGGTACATAGGTTATAAATTTATAATCTATCATTTTTTAGGTATTTTCCAAGAAGTAAACATAAGTTTTATCTGCAAACAAGTTGTAGATTATATATACTATTAAGCAGTCAGTAAAAAAGGTTGCTTGGTAGATTTTTGTGCACTTATTGTGAAAGGTTACAAAAGACCTGCTTGTTGTTGTATATCATTTTTTATCATGGTAGAGAATAGTGGAAATCCCATGGTGTGTATTTGGCATAGTAGCTCAAGCAAGTCCCTCCACCATGCATTTCTTGACATGGTATCAGAGTGACCATTAAGAGAGGCTAGTTTTGAAGGTCGAAGTGAAGGAGAGGAAGCAAGGATTCAAACAAGTTAGCAATGGCTAAGAAGCTCTTCCATTCTTTTGCTCTTTCTCCTGGATAGTGCTTGTGGAGGCACTAAAAGTAGGGCACAGTGAAAACCTCATATTGTTGTGAGATTTGGTGTGCAAGTAGAGCATTTTATATTCAAGAAGTGAGTCCTTTTGGGGTTTTTCGTAGGTTTTTTTGGCCATATCAGGCTATTTTGGGTCTTGTTTTGGATACGCAAGGTTATGGACATCGGTTGCAAGGCATACTACAATTTCGACTATGTTGGCCAAAAGTGGGTACATAGGTTACAAATTTCTAATCTATAAATTTTGAGGTATTTTCCAAGAAGTAAACATAAGTTTTGTTTGCAAACAGGTTGTAGATTATATGTACTATTAAAACAGTTAGTAGAAAAGGTTGCTTGGTATATTGTTGTGCACTTATTGTGAAAGGTTACAAAAGATCTGCTTGTTGTTTTGTATCATTTTTAATAATGGCAGAGAATAGTGGAAATCCTATCATTGAGAAGCTGGACAAGAACAACTACCCAACATGAAAGTTCAGTGTGACAAACTTCCTTATTGAAAAAGGTATTTATGGATTTGTTTCAAGCAAAGTTAAGTAACCCTACAAAGACTGTAGATGAATTAAGACATGGAAAGAATGGAATGCGAAGGACAAAAAGGTTGGCTATCTACAGTCATTTATAATACTATGCTGGGGCATGTCAAGAATGCAAAAACTTCACGTGCAGCTTAAATAAACTTTAAAAACATATTTTTAGTAAATACAAAGACACAAAATATTCAACTCAAGCAAGAGTTGAATACTTTGAAAAAAGTAAAAATGTTATCAATGAGTATGTTTTGAAGGTGAGAAGCATTGCAGATGCTTTGGTAGCGATTAATGCAATGCTTGACAATGATGATTTGGTTTCATCCACTTTGGGTGGCCTTAATAATGAGAAGGCTTAGAAATCATTAATCACTTTTGTATACGTATAGAAGCCATTTTCAAATTATGATGAGGTTTTCCCTCTCATGATTACAGAGAGATCAATATGCAGAGTGACTTATCTAAACAAAATAGTGAACAGGTCCAAGTATTTTACTCAAGTTCAAGAGGCCATGATATAGGATGTGCTAGTAATAACTAGCAAAACATGACCCCTGCACTAACGATTAGAAAATAATTTTTGCTTCTCTCCACTTGGAAGGATTTGCCCACACACGGTGGCACTATATCAATCAAGAGAATCAAAAGTTCATTAACTAGGAAGAATTTAAAATGCATATGGTCTAAGTTTTTGTGTCCCCTGTGGAAAAAGAGTGGTTGGCAAAACGATGATACACTCTTGACCAACATAACCTCACTGTACATGAATACACAAATCAGTTCATGAACTTGACCATGTATGTGGAGAGCATTAGTGATGATACTAAATTGAACAAGTATATCTATGGGCTCGATTCAAGCCTATCACAGCACAGATGTCATGGCCCAAAAATCTACCACATTGTTTGATGCAATTGAACTAGTTGAGAGATATGCAAGAAAGTACCACATTGTTTAATGCAATTGAACTAGTTGCGAGATATGCAAGAAAGTACTGTAAGAATGAATATTTTTAGCAAGGTGTCGAACAACCCCACACTCTTTCACAATCAGCCCCATAAGGAAGTGTTTTTTGAGGCACTTATATACCCAATAACAACCCCAAGATATCCACTTACCCCGCCTTCCATGCTGAAAGAAAAATGGGCACTTTTAGGACAACATTGAGCTCTAATATTGAGAATAAGTATGCTGAAAATAAACAATCCACTGCATCACCTTCCCATGGATCCAGTAGCCAACAATTCATCTCCCTAGATGTTGTGAAGAAATGAAAGGAAAAGGGCCTATGCTTTAAGTGTGGAGATAAGTACAGTGTTGATCATGCCTCCAAATTCCCATACAAGATAGCTAAGGTCAAAGTTCATAGCATGTATGTCATGGAAGATTGTCACATTGAGGAGGATGACTTGCCCCTTGACGAGGCTGAGCCTACAAAGGATATTGATCACGAGTAGTTCTATGACCCTGAGGATGGGTTTCCCTTTGAGGCGGGTGGTGCTCCATCATAGACACTTGATTTAACATCCCACCCACCTCCCACTTCTTCCTTTTGCTCGACTTCCTTGGATGCTTGGACGGGTTCCCACAGCCCTAGCACCCTTCGCATTCAAGGCACTATCAATGGAAAGCATTTTTTAATCCTTATGGATAGTGGAAGCACTCACAGTTTTGTCAATAAATTAGCCATTGATTGGTTGAAATTCACCCTATGGCATTACACCACCCCTTGAAGATCCAAGTAGCAAATGGAGAAGAAGAAATCAACACACATGCATGTCTTACAGTTCCCTTATGCTTGGCTGAAAATTATGTGGCATCGGTTGCTCTGATTGCCCTAGATATGGACCCCATTGATGTTGTCTTGGGTTGTGATTATCTGAAACAATTAGGGAAGATTGCTATGGACGTTTCTCAGCTTTACATGGAGTTTATGATGCATGGAAAACCTATCCACCTAGAGGGAGTTCAAGATCATACTGATTTTCAACTCATTATAGCAAAGCAACTCAAACGGGAGTTTAAGAAATGCTCACAAATATTTGTTTTGCAACTAAATAAGGACAATTCTGATCAGCCCTTTGCAGTATCTAATGACTCAGCCTTGCATGCCTTGAGGAACACAATGACCTATTTCAGATGCCTACATCCCTTCCCCCCAAGAGACAAGTGGACCACCCACTTGACCTAGAGCCCCATTCCAAGCTAGTGAATAAAGCCCCTTACAAACTCTCCAAGTGTGAGTGTGAAGAGGTTGCAAAGAAAATCAAGCAGTTGTTAGAGATGGGTTTCATTGAATCGAGTTCTTCCCCCTATGCATCCCCTGTCCTCTTAGTCAAAAAGAAAGATGGCTCCTTTCGCATGTGCATTGACTACAGAGACTTGAACAAAATTACGGTGAAGAACCGCTACCCCATCCCACGAATTGATGATTTGTTGGATGAGTTGAAAGGGGCATGCTTTTTCAGTAAGATTGACTTGCGCTCTAGCTACCATCAGATTCGTATGCGGGCAGGAGATGAGGTCAAAACGGCCTTTAGGACTTTATCATTTTCTAGTGATGCCTTTTGGGTTGACTAATGCCCCTACCGCCTTTCAAAGTCTCATAAACAAAATCCTATAGCCCTTTCTATTCAAGTTTGTGCTTGTTTTCTTTGATGACATCCTCATTTATAGTAAGTCATCTACGGAGCACTTGACATACGTTTGGAGGGTGTTTGACATATTGAGAGAGCATTTCTTTGCTAAGGAGAGCAAATGCATATTTATGCAGACATCTATGGAGTACTTGGGACACATTGTGAGAAAAAACGGTATATAGGTTGACCTAAAGAAGGTGCAAAGTGTTAGAGACTAGCTCACTCCTTCCACCACCACTTCTTTGCGTGGCTTCCTTGGTCTCTCTTCATTCTACAGATGCTTTGTTAAGCACTATACCACCATTGCAGCACCTTTGACTGATCACTTGAAAAAGGAGTCATTATTTTGGGATGCCACTATGGATCATAGCTTCAGACAGTTAAGGACATGCTTACTTCATCCCCCTTCCTTGTTTGCCATGAGTTCTTTAAGCTATTTACCATTCATTGTGATGCCAGTGCCCGGGGTATTGGTGTAGTATCATTGCAAGAGCATGGTGTGATTACATTTGAGAGTCGCAAAATTGACGAGAAGGAGATGCAAATGAATGTATATGACCAGGAGATATTGGCCATCCTCCGTGCCATCAAGCAATGGCACCACTATTTGTATGGCAGCCGCTTCTAGGTGAAAAGTGACCACCGAGTCCTCCAGTACTTCTTGACTCAGTCCACTTTGACTCCTAAGCAAAGGCGATGGGTGGCAACCTTACAAAACTATGAGTTTGACAATTCACACACTCATGGCAAGGATAATATTGTGGCTGATTCACTTTCTCGAATGTGGACATGTAGAGTATCCGCTGTCTCTGAATTACATAATGATTGGGTTGAAGAGCTTCAAGAGGCTTACTTGTTAGATGATCACTTCAATCATATATTTTAGAAATTACAACATGGGGTAATGGCCGAAAAATCCCAATATCAGCTCAAGCATGGCCTTATTTGGTCCCATGGTAAGATTGTCATCCCCCACACGTCCCCTTTCATGCAAAACATCATGGAAGAGATGCATTCTGGCCCCATTGTTGGTCACTTAGGTGTTTTCAAAATATATGACATGATTGCCAAGAGCTTTCATTGGAAAGGATTATGGAGGGATGTCAAGGACTTTGTGACCAAATGTGTTCCATCCCAACAGAACAAGGATAGCACACTCAGGCCTGCTAGCATCTTGTAGCCCCTCCCTATCCCAGAAGGGAAATGGACTCACATCACAATGGACTTTATCACTGGCCTTCCCGCGACCAAGAAAGGGTGAAATAGTATCTATGTGGTAGTTGATCGCCTCATCAAAGATGCCCACTTTATCCCCACTAAGATCCAATATACTACCTCTCAGGTGGCCACTCAATTTATGGAAAATGAAGTTGCATGGCTTACTACAAGTCATAGTACATGATCGGGATGCAAAGTTTATGATCAACTTTAGGTAGACAATTTTCACCTCCATGGGGACCAAGCTTGCTCCATCCACTACATACCACCCTCAGACTGATGGCCAGACTGAAAGAGTAAACAAATGGCTTGAGACATATTTGAGGCACTTTTGTCATGATGTACAACACAATTGGGATACATGGCTCCACTTGGCTGAGTTCGCATATAATAACTCCACACTCTAGTATTGGAGTTTTCCCTTTTGAGCCCTTATATGGGTATAAGGTTCCCCTCCCCACAGTCTTATTTAATGATAAGATCAACCCTAAGAGTCAAGCTTTCTGATGAGAAAAGAAGGCATTTGGAATTCCAAGAAGGGGAATTGGTCCAGTTGAAAGTGCGTAAGTCCCACTACTCGACTCTCAAAGAGGGAAGCAGTAACAAGCTGGCCCACCGCTTCTATGGCCCATATTGGGGATCTTGAAGAGAGTTGGTGATTTGGCAGCCTACCACTTAGAACTCCCCTCTACCACCAAAATCCACAATGTGTTTCATGTCAACCACGTGAAACCCTTTGTAGGCTCCTCAGTGGACTGTGTGGAAGAACTTCCCCCCATAGATGAAGAAGGCATCACTCAGCATATCCCTGAAGCAATCATTGGGTACAGCAAGATAAGCACTTACAATCTTGATCCATTAAAAAATACCTCATCAAATGGCACGGCCTACCCTTGGAAGAAGCCTCTTGGCACCCACGAATGCCCCATTTGACCACCCTCTGCCTGCAGGGGCTGCACACTGTTTTAGAACAGTTTTGTACTTATTCAAATCTCATGCATATGCATCCTACATAGGCTGAAAGTACTCATCATAAGCTCCATTTTGACATATGGTATGCCCTATTTGGAGCAACTTATCAAAATTTATGACATGTTTACTTCAATAGGCCGATCTTAGACAGCATGCTGTCCTAGTCTCTACCCACCCAATTTTCATTGTCAAAGGGGTCAGAGTAGTACTCTGCAACCCTCCCTTAGCCCACTCATCACTCCCCTCTACTTCTCCTTGTTTTTTAGGGCAAAAACCTTCAGGGTGGGGATGGATTGTAACAAGCAGGATACACACCGACTAGGTTTTAAAAACCCAATCACACTGACCGGGGTATATAAGGTGTAAGAGCCCTAAATTAGGGCAACCAATTATTATCAAGATCGTACTCTTCACCTTCATCTCCAGCTTCCATGTCTTCCTCCTCTCTTCTCTCCTGTTTTCTCTCTTTCTCTTCCCTCTTCTAGTCTTCTCCCTTCTTCTTCTTACTCTCTTTCTCTCTCTTTAGCTCTTCTCCTTTCTCCTCTCAGCTTCTTTCATTACAAGAGGTGGATGGAAGAATAGAGGTTCTAGAAACTCTACTATTTTTTGCTATTATTGTGGCAAAACAAGTCATATTGAAGTCCATTGTTATGCTAAGAAGGATTATATATGTAGTGGTAAATTGCATCAAGGAAACTGTGCATCATCTTCACCACAAAATGAAGACAAAAATGAGTATCTTAAAAGAAAGAATCACAGAACCTTAGTGGACCAGAATTATCATCAATACTACATCTACAATTAGGTGAGTTGCAAGGGATGTATTAGCCTTCATATCCAACCTAAAAAACTCAATAAACAATCCATATTTTGAGGAGTTATATTGGGCACCAAACAATGTGTCCAATTGTTTCCAAGTGGCATGAGATGTATCACATGTGTCTACATGGTGGATGTAACTATCATCAAGCTCAAGCTTGATGATGGATTGGGCTTTGTCATCATTCTTTTGCCATGCTTCTACAAGATTAGCATCTCTAGGTTTTTTTTCTTGGCCACTGGTTATTGACCAAAGGCCCTTCTCCATCATGATCAACTTGATCCTTGTTTGCCAAGTGTGGAAGCTCGGTCCTTTAAAGCAACAACATGATGATATAACTTTGCACATACTGGATGGTAGGAGTAGCAACAAATCCACACCCAAAAAACAAAAAATCTCATATCAAATGAGCAATTGAGTTTCTTGGATGTGTCAATAGACACAAGTGCCAAGAAGCACTAATGAGTATCAAAAAATGCTTTGCTTATTGAGCTTAATGTTGAACTTTGATGGTTGAATCTTCCCCCTTCTTACTGAATTGATATGGCAATATTACTAGAACTTTAGTGATACAGTGGGTCAAAGTGGTAGACATTTGAATGAGTTGAGAGGAGTGAGAAAATGTAGAGTTTTATGAGCTTCAATGAAAGTGGCTATGGCTGCCCACTTTAGGCTTTGGACACGTGATTGATTTTTTGCTTATAGTAGCACATAGAAGCTATTACTCAATGAGATGTCTAGTGGGGAGTGAGCCTATAGAGTGAGATTTAAAAGCCCTATGGTTATAGGATTGATCATAGCTGGTGCTGATGGCAGAAGTTGTACAACAAAAATATAGCACAATTTGGACAATGACATGAAAAAAATGCAATGCTTGAGATAGGCGACCACAATGTTAAGCTTTGATGTGATAGGGACAAGCATTACAAGTCCAAGGAGAGATCTCCAGAAGAAAGCTTGGGAAGATATTACATGGTTGAAGAGATCTAGAAGCTCCAACATAAGGAGGTATTGTAGGCTATGGTAGACAAATGAGATAAAATGAAATTGGAGTGAGAGATGAAGTCATGTAATGAAGTTGAGCTCATTGTAGGCTATAGGGACCTAGAGGAACACTAATCTGGGCTAAACCATACTCACCATGTCTCTAATAACATATTGATAAACATTGATCCTTGAGCACAGTTTAGCTATGGAGGACGTAAGTCAATGACAAGATGCATGATGACTAAGACTAGACACACTGTATGTTACTCAAGTGACTTAGGTTCCAAGATAGGTTAACTTGGGCCCACAAACAAAATATTTAGTAGGGAGAGACAAGATTGAAAGTGAAAAGTACAATAGCATTCATATTCAAACGATTGTCAAGTACACTCTTTTATAGTTGTAGGATGGTACCACTTTCCTCATTGTGCCTATGGAATTCATGTAGCTTCTCATAGGCTATTGCATGTCCCTTTCCCTATTGCTCCATATAAAGAGGATGTTTAGAAGTGTGATTGCATAAATCTCAATATACATTAGAAAGGGAATCATTGAGAGAATGTTTGTCACACAATAGATTGGTTGATTTGTGGTTAATTTGTTTCAGCACTATATGGCATTACACCTTGCATTTGCATTCTTCTATATGATAACAAGAAATATGAATTTTCATGGATGCTCGGGGAAGTTACTATATGTATATCCTCTATATCACGTGTGTTCAAGGCCTATTTATAAATATCATTATGTGTGATTTTAAAAAAAATAAAAGATAACCCTTTTCTATTCAATCCGTAAATAACCCCTTTATATGACACCCTTCTGTATGTAAAAAATATATTGAAAATGGTATTTTAAAAATACCTTATTTTAAACCCACGTGATGCACACATATATTCATGAGTAACTTACCCGAGCTTGGATGCATTGCAATTGGTTACTAAAGCTATTGACTAACGACCTAAGCTATAAGATAGTATGATTTTTATGTGAGGAAACAAAATTATATCCTAGAATGCTTTATCAAAAGAGTACACAATGTTACAATTGTGTTTTATGTTTGAGAGGGTGTATCCTAGGGCTTTGGGGGTGTAGGAGAGCCATAGAAGCCACAATGATTGGCTTGGGGGGTGCTCTGTATGTATGTGTAATGAGGTGGTGATCACCGCTTTGTGTGGGATACTCCCTTTGTTGGAGTTGGGATGGAAAACATTGTTGGGATATAAATAAAGACAAACACATAATTAAGCTAGGTTGGTGTATAGCCATGAGGCCATTAGGCTGGTTTTGTGAGCATAGGAGCCTGGCTAGAGCCTTAGAGTCAATGTTAGGACTGTTTTAGGTCCTGAAAAATGACACAGTTCTCCTGTTGTATCCTATTGTTCCTATGTTCTATTCTAGGATCATTGAGGAAAATCTCCTTGGTTTCCAAAAACGTGCTTATTGTTTATTAACTAAATTACCTAATTCATCTACATTGACTCTTGTAGACTCACTCTTGGATACATAATAAGTGATGACTCACTAGTTTTAATATTAGGATAGTACTAACATGTTGCAATCTCATGTCCATTTTTCTCACATGTGTGACAAAGATTCTTCTTCTTGGTTTGTCTACTGACTCCTAAATCCCTCAATTTCTATTTACTTTTCTTGTCTACCTTATTTTTTGATTTCTTTGATGCACTTTTGCTCCTTTTACCCTTAGATGAATCGATCTCTCCTACTTTTCTTCTTCTTAGCCCTCCTTTTCTTCTTATTGCCTTCATCATTTGAATCTTCAAATTCTCCTCCTTTGATTTTGATTTGGAGCTCAAGTCCTCATCCTCATTCTCCATTCCCAAATTTGAATCCTCGTCAAATTCCAACCTATCTTCTTTAGTTTTCTCCCTTTAGGTGTTTAATCCCATTCTCTTTTCCACCCTTACTACAACTTGTACTAGATCATTAAAATTATCAATTTGGGGTTCAATTTGTATGTTGGCAATAACACTTCTAATTTTTCAATTTAGCCCTTTAATCAAATATGAAATGCTCATTTCCAAAGAAATTTTATTTATTTCTAATAACCTCTTCATTATGTTCAAAGATTTTTGAGCATGCTCTTGTACTCACATGCCCTTTTGCTTTATTCTTTTAATATTGCCCAAAATATCATAAACCATTTTATCCAATCAAATTCTTTTTAAACACTTTTTCTTTAGATAATCATAATGAACAATACGGCTTAATCCCTATCCACTAAAGCAATCCATAACCTTTTCGTTGAATGTTATTGCAAACTGTTGTTTCTCTTTATATCATCACTAAACATAGCCTCATATCCACTTGCCACCCACCTTGTCTTGAACTACGCATTATGAAAATCAAGATCTTATTTCTTTCTCCCTAAAAGCTTTGCTACCTAGACTTTAAAATTTGGTGGTTGTTGAGCCATATGGGTAGATGTTGTTTGCTTTCCTCTTTTCAGTGGTGATAAATGATCGACATTCAATCTTCAATGAGAGACTCTAACTCAATTCAAGAATGTTTCTATCCCCACAATCAAGCTTTGTAACCTTCTCTATATTTTAGGAGGTGCAGTATTCATAAATAGTAAAGGTTTGTAAAAAGGTATGATAATATCCTCATTACTTGTATCTTCTAGTTTTGACTCCTTCAAACTAGCACTTGATATCATGTGGCATCTTGAAACTCCTCATTGCTTCCATGATCTAAAAAGGCATCACTAATCTCCTTGTACGATTGCTCCTACAATTCCTACAATTGTCTTGCTTGGGTTCTAGTTAATACTCTAGTAAGAAACAAGTTTTGACATACATTTGAGCAAAGTGATGGCCCAATAAAGATTTCAGTGTCATATGCCTCTACACTTAATGAAAAAGGCTATCTGCTTGTCACTTGGAAATTTCATAGATCTCATTAATCACATGGTTAACCCACGAGAAACCTATAGGATCGCTAAGTTTTTTTGCCTACTTTAACATGTTGGAGAACAAACTACATAGAGAGATTACGTGCTCATAGTAATAGCATGCCTACAAACCTAACTAATTCATGACACAATTACCCACAACACCTTTCACTTGAAACATAAAGAAAGATACACTTATATTTTGAACATCGCACAACTTTTTTTAGAATTAGCCATATTGTGTTACATTTCTTGGGGCACACAAAAAGGCAATATCATGGAAGCCTGTTTTTGAATTGAAAAGCTGCAACTTTTATTAATTCACTAGTACTAACTCCTAGGTGCTTACTTTTTACATGCTTAGGCGATGACGTAGTAGTTCTAGGTCTAACAATAGGTATTAGCCTTTTGCTTTGTAGGAAAATTCAAGCTCCTTCAAGTATAAGAACATGAAAATTTTGGTTTAAAAGCCCTCACTACAAAGGCTAACCAAGCAAGTCTAGTTAGGGTCACACTTCTAATAAGCTTGGACAAGTAGACACTGTGCGGTTGATTGGCCCGCCGCCCGTCGCGCCACCACCCCACCCACGACAAGGGCAAGGCAAGGGCAAGGGCAAAGGGCTGAGTAGGACACTGAAAAGGGTGTCATGTTAGCAGGAAAGTTTTAACCGACAACAGTTAAAGTCTGTCTCTCTCTCTCTCTCTCTCTCTCTCTCTCTCTCTGTGCGTCTGTGTGTGTGTGTGTGCGCGCGCGCGTCTATCTAGACAAGAAGCCATGACACGCATCTACTTCAAGCCCCAAGGGCCCTCCATCAGAAACAGCAGAGCTCGAAAGCCTGTGCAGACGAAGGGAGCCCACGTGCCGCAGCCATCCAAAGACGAAGCTGCAGGCAAGCTGAAGCCCAGCGCCATTGAGCAAATCGCAGATGGGCTTGAGAAAATGGTCCTCTCATGGACCCACCCTGGCAAAGCAGCATCAGGAGGAGCGGGAAAAGGATATGATCATGATCATGATGGTGAGGAGGTCACAGATGAGATTCTCGCTGCAGAGAGGTCTGGCAAGCGTACTGACATTCTTGCAAATGGCGAGTACTCTGCCACAATCGGCACCCATGAGACCACCATTAGCTTCATCCAACATCCCCATCCACATCTGGATGCCTGCCTTGTCGACCATGCCTCAGATATCCCGGGCCTCCCTGACATGCATGAGGTGCACGAGATCATGCGACAGGAAGTCCTCAAGAGCAGCTGCCTCACTATCCAAAATGGGGAGCATGATTTTGTTGATTACCATCATATGGGGCCTGCTAGTGCTGAGTCTGCCCTTTGGTATCTAGCCCCTTCTTTGGCTGTGCCCAATAGTTCAAATTCAAGCAAGGAGTATGTTAAGGTTCAGCAGATGTGCAGGGAATTCTCTGAAAATGCAATTAATGATGGTGAGTTTTATGAATGTTCTGCACTACAGCACGCAATAAGTGAGTGTATAAACGAGAAAGATGTCTGGGACACTGGGTCCAAGTTCCCCAAGCATACAAATGGCAGTACCACAGCAGAAAATTGGCAGCATCAAGGGGTTGCATCAGAGAAGATGGCATGCAGGATTGAAACGAATGGCTCTCAATCTTGGAGTGAAACTGTAGAAATCAGTGGTCAGTGAGCTTGCATCATGCTGCCCCTTTTTGAAATATCAAATGCTCTTTTGGATACCGCATTTTGCAAGTATGTTACTAGATAATAGAAGTTGTCAAAGGAACAATTTGAGGAGTACTGTTGATTCTTGGTAGAGCACAGCATGAGCATACAGATGCAAAGGTTTTCTGAACTCCTGAAAAAAGGCCATTGAACATGGATAATTGGTTTTAGTTGCCAGTGGACACTTATCAGTTGGTCTGTGCATTATGCCGTTGGGAAAGGGCAGTGTAGAGGATCTTTTTTCTTCACTACCAGCATAAACTTATTAGGTCGCACCTCTGGGTAATGCATATATGTTTGTCTAAATGCAGTGCAGACATGCACATCTTTCCCTTCCTGGTCTTCTAAATTGCTATGCACAGGTGGAAACAAGATAAGGGAATTGCTTGGGCGAAAGCTTGCTGGTTTGGAAAGTGGTTATTCATGTCCACAGGTGCACCATCACTGGCTCAATATCATGATGATTTGTGCTCACAGTGATGATTGAGGTGCCGTACTGATGTGAACAAATGAAGCTTTGACTATGTGTTGTTAAACCACTGTAACCTTTATAGCTTGAAATCCAGGGCAGGGATAATTTTGGTCCAGAACACTACAAAAAGAAGGTTGAAGAGCTGCAGATTGCACTGTTGGAGTGTGCCATGGAGTATGAGGTGAAGGTCAGTAGCATATGTTTGGTAACAGTATTATGTTTCGCAATCGCAGCTCCTCAACTGTTCAAGCTACATCCCACAGTTCTTTACATTACAAAAGTTTTGTAATGATTGTGAATGCAGATAGTGGAAATGAAGATGAAGACACTGCAGTCCAAGCCCCAAAATGATGCCAAAGGGCAACAATTTGATAAGGGAAGGGTTCATACAGGAGAGGTAATATCAAACCTAAAAGGGTAAAAATTTAACACACCAAAACTAAAGGAGCATAGAGCCTCTGGTTAGAGGCCTACCCTCACAGAAGAGGGACAGTGCTGCTAGTTGATAGCCTGACAAGCTTGATAATGATGGGTGAGCTGATGGTGGTTGCAGGAGCTGGATACATGCAACAAGGAGAAGGAGGCTCAGAGGGTGGAGTATTTAAGGAAGCAGTTGAGTAGGTTGCAAAAAGAGAAGGCATGTGCTGCTAAAGAGCTCAACGATCTCAGAAAAAGAGAGAGGTCTGTACTCTCTGCAGATGGATTAGTTTTTACCATTTTGGGCAGAATCCTGTCTTAGTGAGATTTTACTACCTCTCCCCTCACAATGCCCCAAAAAATCATAAAAATGTGTGTCCTTGAGGCACCAAAAGAGAAGTTAGAAGTTGAAAGATAGCAACTTTTAAGTAATAGAAGGCTTTAAAAGCTCTATGCATGCTGTATCTTTACTTTCCTGATCAGATTAACTTGTTATTAGATATCTAGTACACTTAGGAGCAAGACTTGGTAATCATATTGGTTTCCTGACTCCTCAAAGTAGCTATGTAGCATTGGACTCTCAACCATGAGGTTGTGTGCAGATTGAAAGGATTTTTTGTTGGCTGAGAGAATGCTTTCCCAGGCTGTTGTCCTTTTTTATGTAGTTCTAAGCACATGGAAAGCTGAAAGATCAGAGGAATATATGAAGCTCTCTGTTGCAGTTTACCAAACTATCTACACCAGCTTTCACTTAACCAAACACATTTAACTGATCGACCTAGCAACCAGCTCACAGAAGATGACAACTTGGTGTATATCCTGTGACTGGAGTTCATAAAGTGTTTTGAGCTTTCCATGCTTTAGAATAAGCCTGCAATGTTTAAATGTTTGTGTCATAAAACTGAAGCAGAAAACCAGTCATTGTGGAAGGGTGCTCTTATTTTGATTAGGTGGATAAAAAGATTTTCATTAGCACTACTAGGAATGCTACATTTCTAACAAAAAGGACAATTGAAAGCCCTTTACCACGAGTCTTACCATTGAGTCAACCAATCCAACCAACCTCATAACCTCATATTGCCTTTCCTATGAGTTGTAAAGTCTGTAGTGGCAATAAGCTTGGTTACTCTTCCAAGTACATGATGACATTTACAATCTGTTAATGGTTTCATCTTTGGGCCATTAGGAGGGCAAGTCAAATACTCGTAAATTCGAATGCCATTGTGTCATCATTGATGATCAGCTTGGATGACTTAATCTTCCTTTGAGTTTAGTGAGGGGCTTGATGGTATGTATCGTTAAGTACTTGCCTGAGCGAACACATTCATATGTATGTATGTATGTATGTATGTATGTGGAATTGATTGTAAGTTCAAGTTGTCTTGTTAAGAGGTGTGTTTGTATGAGCTCTTTGAGTTAGATTTTGGCTTGAAGGTAACTTGCACAGACACAAGATGATATGTTCTCATGTAAGTGTTTGTACATTGGGTGTGCTTCAAGTAGCATGGAAGCAATGTGAATGCAACATCAAGTAGTATGTTCTCATGTAAGTGTTTGACATTGGGTGTGCTTCAAGTAGCATGGAAGCAATGCACATGCAACATCATGACCGCATTCCTCTTCTTTAACTCCATGTTTGTCTATTTTATTAGGCAGTTTGATCTACAAAGAAGAAGCTTAGATGATGCGCTCAATCGAGTAAATTTTCTTCAAAGGTTGGTTAAAATGTCAAGTACATCAATCAACATCTTTAAACACCTTGTAGTTTTTGTTATTGCTTAATCAACAAATCATCTTGAGAGCATTCACAACTTTTTGTTTTGCTATGAAGTGAGCTTGCAAGGAAAGACCAAGAAATTGTTGATTGCCAGCTAAGGGAAAAAGAAGCCAAGGCTCAATTGTATGAGTTACAAGTAGCACTACAAAAAGCCCAAGCTGCACAAATTGAGCCTAGAAAGTTATTGACCTTGCTTCCAACTCTCAAAGAGTGGATACAACTTAGCAAAAAGGTACATTTGTGTATGTGTGTGTATGTGTGTATGTGTGTATGTGTGCATGCGCATGCGCTAGATGTGAACTTTATAAAAGTATATGCTTCTTTACACTTTTTAAACTATGCAATTGTATGTTGAACAGTGTGCAAACTTTCATGAACATTGACCTACTCTTGTTGTGGGTCAATAATCAAACTTTGCCCTCACTTCTATGTGTGCATGCACATGCACATACACATGTATTTCCTTGACCAAAAAAGTCCAGAATTCTTTTCAAAGACACCTCCCCAAAAACTACTTGAATACATGCTTAGAAACGTAGGTTATATTCAAAGGAACAATCTTTAAATACTTTGGAACCCCACTCCTATACATATGTACAAACAAACTAATGTGTGAACCTTGTGTTGTAGCAAGGACAACCTGAATCGATACACATAGATCATCAATATCAACCAAATCATGTGCCTCCCATTGATGATATTGTCTTTGCAATCACAAAGGAGATTCAAATGCTTCAAAATGCACTTTCTCATGTTCGAGTAGAACTTAAATAAGCATTGCAAAGCTAATATAAAATTAAATGGTTGGTCCATTGTATACCTTATGTGCATATTGCGCATTTCTATAACCATAGTTTGTCAATGTTGTAGTTGGACCTCTCTCGTGCACATTTGTGCACTTGTAGGGGTATCAACATCTTCATATAGTTAGCCCTCAAATGTTGATAAATATCATTTATGCAACTATATTGTTGTTATTTTGAAATGTAAAGATTTCAGGTACACATTATATAGTCTAAACACTACACAGCAAAAGTGTTATATAGATACTACTAGAATGTCACATTGTTTTATATAGTATACATTGTGAATGTACAAGGTGTTTTTTATACCTTGTTTTATAAGCATATATTTACATAGATAAACAAATATTTGCATGCTTCTCTTCATAGAACAATTGATCATTAATCTCATTGAAGGGAATCTAAGATAAGATATCCAATATTATGAACAAATGGAAGCATAGGTGAGAATGGTGTTGGTCAATTGTCTCAAAGATGTAGAGCAATGTGTTTTAAGGGCCCAAAAATGAGCCAATTAATAAAATAAAATTGACAAATTGTTAGCATGCAAATTTGGATGTGTCTACAAAGATCATGCAATGCATAATGTAGTTCCTAAGAATGTTTCAAGGGAATGAATGAGAGTGACCAACATTTCAAATAGGGTGGAAACTGTTTTCTTCCATCTAAGAACACCTAAGGCATCTTGAAAGGGTAATTTCCAAGTACCCAAAGGCGTTGCTCCTTCAAAAGTATGTATCTCCACATAAATAAAGGACACTTTTTAAATGCACTCATTTTATCACAAACATACACAACATTCTCCTCCCCTATAAACTGTGTGTGTAGAGACCAAGATATGTCATGTGAGAAAATTGTAGAATGAAAAATATAAACATGTGACTTTTTAACCACAATATTTCAATAGACCTATCACATACATTTCCACACTATCTCTCTTTCCCTATTAGGTTTAATGATTTTTCTCTCTTTTTCTCTCTCCTCTTTCTCTCTCATTTTTTCTCTCTCCTCTCCCTCTCTCATTTACATTTCTCACTCTCTCCCTCTCTCATTTCCTGTCCCTTCCTCACCCTGACTTTCTCTTTTTCTCTTTCTCTATTAGATTTAATAAATTTTTCTCTTTTCTCTCCTCTCTCTCTCATTTTTTCTCTCTCCTCTCCCTGTCTCATTTTCCTTTCTTTCTTTCTCTCCCTCTCTCATTTCCTCTCCCTCCCTCACCCTAACTCTCTCTTTCTCTATTTTTCCATTAGGTTTAATGATCTTTCTCTCTCTCCTCTCTCTCTCATTTCTTTTTCTCTCTCCTCTCCCTCTCTCATTTCCTCTCCCTCCCTCGCCCTCACCCTCACCCACACCCTCTCTTTCTCTATTTGCCTATTATGTTTAACATCTTATCTCTTTTTCTCTCTCCTCTCATTCTCTCTTTTTTTCTCTCTCCTCTCCCTCTCTCATTTCCTTTTGCTCTCTTCCTCTCCTTCTCTCATTTCTTCTCCCTCCCTCTCCCTCTCTCATTTCCCTATTATGTTTTCGTCTCTCCCTCCCTCTCCCTCTCTCATTTTCCCTCTCCCTCCCCCTCTCCCTCTCTCATTCCCTCTCCCTCTCTCATTTTCTCTCTCTTCCTCCCCCTCCCTCTCTCATTTACTCTCCCTCTCTTTAATTTCCCTATATTTCTCCCTCTCCCTCTCCCTCATTTCTTCTCCCTCTCTCATTACATACAAATCATACAAAAAATAAATAAAAAAGAGAGAGAATACACTCTCCCTTCCTCTCGTTCTCTCATTTCATCCCCATCCCTCTTCCATTTCCTCCCTCTCCCTCTCCCTCTCCCTCCCATTTCCTCCCTCTCCCTCTCCCTCTCTTTCTCTCTCATTTCTTCTCCCTCTCTCAATATATATACACAAATCATATAAGCAAAAGTAAAAGAGAGAGAGAATGCACTCTCCCTTCCTCTCCCTCTCTCATTTCCTCCCCATCCCTCTCCCTCTCTTTCTCTTTCTCTTTCTCTTTCTCTCCCTCTCTCATTTCCTCCCCCCTCCCTCTCCCTCTGTTTCTCTTTCTCTTTCTCTCCCTCTCTCTTTTTCCCTATCTTTCTCTTTCTCTTTCTCTCTCCCTCTCTCATTCCCTCTCTCTCTTCCTCCCTCTCCCTCTCCCATTTTCTCCCTCTCCCTCTCTTTAATTTCACTCTCTTTCTCCCTCTCCCTCTCCCTCTCCCTCATTTCTTCTCCCTCTCTCATTATATACAAATTAGACAAAAAATAAATAAATAAGAGAGAGATTACACTCTCCCTCCCTCTGGTTCTCTCATTTCATCCCCCTCCCTCTTCCATTTCCTCCCTCTCCCTCCCTCCCCCTCCCTCTCCCTCTCCCTCTCTTTCTCTCTCATTTCCTCTCCCTCTCTCAATATATATACACAAATTATATAAGAAAAAGTAAAAGAAAGAGAGAGAATGCACTCTCCCTCCCTCTCCCTCTCTCATTTCCTCCCTCTCCCTCTCCCTCTCTTTCTCTTTCTCTCCCTCTCTCATTTCCTCCCCCCTCCCCCTCCCTCTCCCTCTCTCTCTTTCTCTTTCTCTTTCTCTTTCTCTTTCTCTCCCCCTCTCTTTCTCTTTCTCTCCCTCCCTCTCCCTCTCTTTCTCTCTCATTTCCTCTCCTAAACAGGCAAAAGAAGAAGAGAATTAAACCCTAAACAAGCAAAAGAAGGAGAGAATGGACTCACCGATGAGATATGGCAAGGGTTTGGCGGCTCCTCTTCGCGATGAAGGCTCCTCCTCTCCTTCGCGAATGGCAGCGGTAGCGGCAGTAAGCCTTCTTCCTCTCCATCTCTCACCCTATGCAAGACGGCGGCCATCGCTATATGTTACAATCCTTGTAGTGGAAGAGATAATGCACTTACCTCAAAGCTTGAAAAAGAATCCCTTCGTACTTCTCTCATTTTTTTTCTCCTTCGGGAGTTCCTTCCTTCTCCTTTACACTTGTCTCCTCCCTCTTCGTGGATGGCGGCCTCTCTCTCTCTCCCTCTCTTGCTTATTTACAAACATGTAAAATGCCATGCTCGGGTTTTGACACTTTTTTATGAAGCCCCTCTCTCTCCCATTTTTTATTTCTCTCCATCTCTCTCTTCCTTCCCCTCCCTTCTTCTCTCTATTTCTCTCCCTCCTTCCCTCCCCACTCTCACTCAGCTCATCTCATTGCAAAGACAATCAAAGATAGAAAATAAAAAGCTTAAGAAACAAATATATTGAAAGCGATGTCACCCCACCTCTCTTTTTCTCTCTCTCCCCCCTCTCCCTTTACTTTTCTTTATTAACATTCTCTCTCATTCTCTCATTGTTTTCCTATTTCTCTCTCCCTCTCTCTCGCTCTCTATTTTTTCTCTCTATCTCTCTTTCTCCCTCTCTCTCTCTTCTTTTCACTCTCCTTCCTCTCTTTACCTCACCCTTCTTTTCTATCCCCTCCTCCTCTCTTCCTTCCCTCTGCCTCTCTCTATTTCTCTCCCCCTCTCTTTCTCTCTCTATTTCCCTTTGTTTGTTTCCTCTCTCTTTGTTTCTCCCCCTCTCTCTCTCTCTCGTTGTTTCTCTCGCTCATCATCTCTCCCTCCCTTCATCTCTCATTTCTCTCTTCCTCTTCCTCTTTGTTTCCTTTCTCTCCCTCTTTCTCTCTTCCTCTCCCTTCATTCTTCTCCCTCCCTTCCTCCCTCCCTCTCTTTCCATGTATCTCTTTGCAAAGAAAAACAAAAAAAGAAAACAAGAGAACACAAAAATAAAGCAAGAAGAGGCAATGTACCTACCTCAAAGGCTTGAAGATGAAACCTATTGTACATTCTCTTTGCACCTTCCCTCCCTTCTCCCTTGCACACTTCTCTTTCTTCTTCGTGTATAGCGGCGGCGACGGTGACAATGGTGATGAGCTCTCTCTCTCTCTCTCTCTCTCTCTCTCTCTCTCTCCCCCCCATCTTCCTCTCTCTCTCTCTCCCTCTCTCAAAGCTTTAAGCTCTCTCGCTCTCTCTTTCATTCTTTCTCGCAAATGTTTTCTCGGCAAATGTTACACTTGGGTTTTCGAAACTTTTTCCTCAGACCGGCATCGCTATTAGCGTCGCTATATGTGTCGCTAAAAGCGTCGCTATTTGTATCGCTATCAGCATCGCTATTAGTGTTGCTAATAGAATTAGCGACGCTAATATCAATGCATATAGCGACGCTTTTAGTGACACCGCTTTTTTGTGTCGCAAATGGGCGTCGCTATTGCCCCATTCCCTTGTAGTGAATATGCAATAAAATATAGCAGTGACCCTAAAATTCAAAGGCTTTATGGACAACAAAGGACTATTTTAAAGCAAGGGAAATATGCAAGGAATTTTGAAGGATCTAATATACCTTCTAGTAGCACAAGAGGGCCTACTTACCCTCCATTTAATACATCAAAGAAATAAAGCAATTTTAGGTCAATGTTTAGCCCTAGACCGGAGGCTAGAAATAAACCAAGAGTTTCTTCATCTCAAGGTAGCCAAAATTTTCTATCAATGGACCCCTTCAAGGAAAGGAAGGAAAAATGACTTTGCTATAACTAAAGGGATAAGTGCACACCCAACCATACAACAAAATGTATTCAAAAAGGCCAAGGTAAATAATATGCTCATCATTAAAAAGTTTAGGCAATAAAGACTCCAATTGTGTTTGATTATGTTGAAAATGAAGAGTTTAAGGATAGTAATGACCATGATCAATTCTATGATCCTTTGGATGGATTTCCTTTTGACCAAGTAGTAAAAAGAATATGTCATACTATTGGTTGTTCCTAGTTCAACACATTCCATCCTTATGGATGCTTGGAGAGGCTCAATAATCTCAAGTAGAATTCAATGAATATAGTAGGAGTACACATAGCTATATCAATAAACAAACAATGGTTTGGTTAAAATTCTTTCCCATGATTTACAATAGCGCATCAAAGTACAAGTAGCTGATGGAGATAAGGAAATCAACACCCAAATATACCCAACATTTCCTTTACACTTGGTTGAAAATTATATCGCATCAATGGATTTAATTGCATTGAAAATAGATCCAATTGATCTCATTTTGGATTGTGATTAGCTAATGTAGCTAGGTAAGAGTATTATGGGCTTTTCGTAGCTATATATGGAATTTATGTAGGATGAATAGTATATATCTTGAGGGAGTCAAAAGTAGAACATATTTTTAGCTTATCACAACAAAACAACTCAAAAATGAGTTCAAGAAGATGTCTCAAACTTATATTGCATCTCATTAGGGAAAAAACATATCAGTCCACAAGTGTAACAAAAAATGAATCAACCTGTAAAGCATTATTGGAAGAGTATAAGGATTTGTTTTACATTCCAACAACCCTTCCATCTAAGAGAGCAATTGATTATCCTATGGACTCAGAACTTAACTTAAAGCCTATCAAATGATCTCCCTATAGACTCTCCAAATGTGAAGGAGAAAAGGTTGCTAAGAAAATCAAGGATTTGCTAGAAATGGGGTTTAGAGAGCCAAGTTCTTTGCCACATGCCTGATTGATATTGTTGGTAAAGAAGAAAAATGACACCTTTTGTATGTATATTGATTACTAGGATTCAAATAACATCACAATCAAGAATAGGTACCATATTCCAAGAGTCGATGATGTGTTTGATGAGTTGTTACTGGTATTATTTGGAGAAGGCTAAAGTCAAAGAAATTTTTGGAAGATCAAGACGCAAATGCGGCTACTATTTTTTGGTGGATTACTATTATTGAGTACATTAGTATATTATCTTTGGGTACCTTTGTTATTTTTATACTTCATGGACATTACATTATCATGGTTGCATTATTTTACAAGAGCCATGCTCACTTCCACACACATTGTATCATTACATGTAGTTGTATTTGTTGCATCTACAAATGGTTGTGGGGGTTGGGCACATGGAAATATCATTATAGTAGCATAGACTAGATCCAATTAGGCTAAGGTACAAGTATGCTTCAAGGATTGACCGCTAGTCTAGAGCCCATAAATTGGCACACCCAAAAGAGGGTGCAAACCCTAATTCACAAATGCAAAAATCTTGAAATGCAAAAGGGATGCAAATCCTAAACTCTAATGGGAGGAAATTTGAGAGTAGTGGCCTAACCCTAACCCCAAATGGAGAGAGTAGTGACTTAATGTTAACCCTTGGAATGACACAAGGTGCAAAGAATGCTTAAGGAGGAGCATAAGAAGATACCCCGATGGAAAAATAAGACCAAAAAGCATGAGAAAATTTTTAAAATCAAGAATAGGGTGCACAAGATATAAAGCACATTTTAGTCCTTTGTTGTAAAAGAGCTCCAAGCTCCCTCCTATGCAAGTTGTAAATGAAAAGGCACATGTAAAGGAGAATGAGAAAGAATAGGAAAAGAGTTGAAAAGAGGACCAAGGCCAAACAACCAGTCATGGGAATGGGTTGGGTGCACAAGGGGAGAAGGGCATGTATAAAGGCCAAAAAGTGAATGGATAAGATCATTTTTGGTGTGTGTGCAAACTAGCTCTCTTCTTGTTCTTGCTCTTGTTTCCTTCTTGTGCATGACAAAGGGAGAGAGGGAGTGTGAGAAAGGGAATGTGTGAGTGTGTGAGAATGAGGGACCGTGGAGAAGCTCTTCTTATCTTCTTTTCATCTTCTCCTTATTCTCTTCTCTTTTCTCGCATGCACGGCTTATGAAGGTTGGAGGTTGGAGCATTGAGATGGAGCTTGCTTGAGCTAATGCCTTGAATCCTGGAGCCATTGAAGGATTTGAGGAAGAGGACTACAATGACTGGATTCAATATGGTAAGCTCACTATATCCTTGTGTGGGAGAGTGTGCACGGCTATGTGAGAGGTAGCCATTGCCACTCGCTTGAAACACTTGTCTCCATAAGCGGTCTGTAGTGGGTCTCGGTGGTTGCTTATGATAGCATGGCATTTTGGTTTTGTTGGTTCCTGTGACCAACAAAAAATTCAAGTATGAGTGCTTGTGTGGTCCAAATTAAGTGACAGAGTAGGAATTCGTCTCCAAAATGGTGTTTGGTGTAGGTGGGAAGTGGGGGAGTCAAAAGGTATTTGATCTCCTTTGCTAGGTAGCTTAGGTGTTGAAAGATTTAGGAACATTGGTTAGATCAATGGTATGTTGTTTTTCATTAGTAGGATGCATTAAGGTTGAGGAAATAAGGAAAAGGAAATAAAAGACAAGTTTCTATAATAACTAGGAAGTAGGGAAGCAAGGAAAAAAAAAGAAAAGAGATTTTGAATACCTTAGAAGGAAAATAAAGAGTAAGGGAAGAAAGAGACACCATTAAAAGAAGAGAAAAGGGGGGAAGAACTCATTTGAGCTTGTGAGAGATTGAGAGAGAGAGCAGCAAGTCAGGAGAGAGCAACAATTCATGAGGGCAACAATAGTAAAAATCCGGTGGACCATCACTCTCGGTGATTCCAGGTATGCTCAGAACCTTCCTTACTAATTGAGGAATAAGGACAGGATCATGGCTAGGTGCATATGTGATTTGGTGCATAATTCATCATCGAATCGTGTCATTTGGTGTGTTTTTATGCCACTACTTGGATGGCACCCTAGGCCTTGGGCAACTGAATCATAACGAGCCCCTCGAATGGTTGAGTCACTTTTGTCCACTCAAACAACTTCCACTTGGACTCAAACAGGCCCACTTGAATGCCGAGTCGGTCCACTCAGACACTTAAAAGTCCACTTGGACAACCCACTCTTGACACTGCTACGAATGACCAAATTGTCCACTCGGATACATCTTCTCAAACTCAGATGGGCACTTGTGTCTTGAGTTGGACCTAACCATTCGGACAAGCGAAACTCACTACTCTGATGACCAAATCTAGGACTCAGATGGACAAAAATATTGCAACTTGGATATTCGAGTTGGAGGACTATGTGAACCAAAACACATTTTTAGGGACCATCCAAACCTCCCAAATATACCAAAGGCTATGAGAGTTGATTACCAAGTGACCCTAGCTAGATCCTTGACCTGCAAGTGACCATAGAGCCAACCAACACCAGAATTAACCCCCTAACAATCCCAAGAATTGACCAAATCAGTTAGCCCCTTGTAATTTACTTCCCCTAACCAATAGAGACACTATTTGACTGCCTAGGTGGACCACCCCATCAAGACCCCATAGAGGATCAAAATTGACTGGAACAATAGGTTTGATAGCAACTCATGTAAAGGAGCTGCAACCATACAGATCTAGCTGGCAAGGTGTGTGTATTAATGATTTCATTGAAAGTTGCGCATTGCATTGTAGTCACTTAGGTGCATGGGAAAAGTTGAAAGCCTAATTGTGCATAGCTTACCTTGCATTGTACCATCCAATTGTGCGAGTAAGCATAAACTTGCAAAGTGATTTCATTAACAATGAACACATTAAAGGAGAATTAGTCTAAGAAATGAACCCACCAGTAGGATTTGTGAAACAACTGGGACCATGGAGACAAACCAAGAAACCCAACGCTAAGAAGTGAATAGCCTTAAAGCACCTGATAAATCGAGTGAAGAAAGAAACAAACCACAACTAGAGATGTGTCCTTAGCTAACCTAATCACCCTCATTGACACCTTAGTGGTTCAAGAGACTACCAACATGGTAGGTGCTAGCACGAACATAGACAACCAAGACTTGACCTAGGAGATTTTCCAATTGGCATACAACTCATATCATGATACAACCATCAAACGAAAATAGTACACCATGGCAGATCTACAAATGAAATCATAGTTGATCTTGAGGACGAGAGGAGGATAGGAAGAGTTGCCCTACAATGCTTAGCTTACTACAACTAGGAGAAATGTGCTCAACGGATACACCAGGAGATAGGGCTCAACAAGATCTAACGAGTCCTAGCCATCAAAGGTAGAAACAGAGTAGGAGGAAATGCCAATAAGAAGAGAGCGTTTGAGGTTGATCTTACATTGAGTGAGATTCACATGAAGCAACTATTAGATAATAGTGCCACTGTAGAGCAAAGCGGAGCTAGACTAGGAATCACCCCAAATTCTAGAAGCTAGACCAAGATACCTATAGTTGCAAAGCAACTTGACATGTAACAATCCTTACAACATCATTCAATAGTTTGAGGAGCTGTGTGAGGCAAACAGACTCATGGACCCCACTTTGCATGCACAATCTTTTGGACTCTACTTAGGAGACAAGGGACAAACTTAGTTTACTAGCCTAGACAACGTTGAACACAGTAACTTCAATATTCTGAAGGATATTTTCATTAAGATATTTTTCAAAGCAAGATACTTAGACAATCTCATTTTCAGGTTGATGAATGTCAACCAAAAAGAAAAGGAGGAAATCCAAGACTATATCACTCACATGAAAAGTCTTTACAAAGAGGATTCTAGTGATGGAGCGACCTAATGAGAGAGCAGTCTCCAATGTGTTTATCAATGGAATCTGAAACAATGAGCTATATAAGGCCTTAGCTAGTAACTCAACATGCAAAGGGACATGTTAGCCAGGGTCTTTGAGAAGGCAATACGTGTGGACGACCTAATAAGAGAGAGAAGCTCAAGAGCCACACTACAAGAGAACACCACTTCTAGGAACACCGATAGAACCACAACCCTTATTGAGTGATCAAGCCATAGCACACAAGATAAGGGGAAAAAAGTCGACCAAATCCAATAAATATTTGACTTGAAGTTAGAGTTGGCCAAGCTACAAGAGATGTTGAGAAGGCCAGTGTGAGCCCACATGCAGTGTGTGCATTCTAGTGGGAACCATCTTCTAGTTGAATGTCCCAACCCTAGATCATGACCTTGTGGTAACTGTGGTAGATTTGGACATGATACAATGCACCGTTGATTTCCAATAAGGTTTCCATACCCACAAACCTATACTCAACCCCACTATCTAGGGAATAGGTAGCCTAACTTTGGAAGGGGAGTTCCATTAGCTCTATTAGCAGCAGCTGGCCAATGACTAAAAGCTAGCTACCCCTAGGATTGACATCAACCCTACGGGAATCCCTAGGCCACCTGGACCCATAGTGACCCATCCGCCAAAAAGTGATGCTCCGATATACTTTGTAGAGAAGCCATTGGAGGAGGAAATGTATGTGAACCCCTATGTCTCCTATGACGAGAAGGGTAATCCTACATTGATGGACTTAAGACTAGTGCAGGTTATGGATTTAGGTAGGAGAAGAGGTAGAGGTCTAGGAGGGGGCCCAAATCAAGAGCCACTAGCATGTTGGAATTGTGGATATCCAGAGCACATCTCATCTCGTTGCCCCAAAAAGGAGTAAGAAAATAGGGACAATGCTAATTTGAGATGTCCAGAGTGCGAAGTTACACATTTGTACACAAATTTCCCTAGATAAAAATCCTCCACAAGTACAACAATTGTGCCATCAGTACCACTTGGATTCTTTAGTGTTGAAACACCTAATGATGAAGCCACACCAATCTCACTAAATTTCATGAATTGAGCTCAAGCAAAGTGGGCCAGTATCTCATTACATGGACCTAGTAACTTAGATGCAAGATCTGATGGAAATAAGTGTCAGAGAAGGAGAAGGAAGAGGGTGGATGCCAAGATAACACTCAAAATTGATAGTGCCACCACAATGACCAAAGGAAAATAGGTTACAAACGTGAAGGCAAAAATATTTTCTCTTAAGATAGTGGAAAAGGGGAATGTCAAAATAGAAGTTGTGGACAAAGTTAAGGAGTGGGTGAAAGAAGCTCAAGTGTGTGGTGTATGTATACAGAAGCACTGTGTGACTATGGATACACAATGCATGTGTTGATGAATGCATAGTGTGTGAGTGTGTCTCATAGATCTAACCCTAACAATTCTTGTCTTCTCTTACTACCCTATGATCCTCCCTTCCCAATAGGGAGGATGTTGGTTGTGAGAGTGAGTAGGAGGTTTTGGTGTGCACTAGTGATAACGTGTCTACACATGCATCTTTGCATGGGAATTTTGTGATTCTATGTATGCAAGAGGATGGTGTGATGTTATCATCAGTGCATATGGTGTAACAGTGCTTACAGGGTGAGAATATACAAGGATTGTGGTGTGTGTGTTAGCACGTGTGTGAATGTATATTAATGTGGTGAAAGTGTGCTCTTATTATGCACCCTAAAGGATTTCGATAAGGATGCATATGTAAGAGTATCAAGGGGGTTTATTTTTTAATGAAGCAAAGATAACAAATAATAGTTACCTAATGTAAATATATAAATCCAATATTTTGGTTACAAAAGTAAAAATTAAGGTATGTGCATCTTGGGGACTAAAATATCTCCAAAATGATTAATATTTCAAATTAAGACATAAAGTAAAACTTAAAGTTTCTCCAATAATCTACAAAATATATTAACTAAGTGTGCCCAAAAAACAAAAACAACTGATCAAATCAATATTTGAACATGATGAGAGCATATTTTTTGATAAAATTTCAAAATTAATCCAAAAGGCTAACTTTGGATAAATTAACTTAAAAACTAACATCTCTAGTGCAAGTTATAGATATTTGCAATAGCTACACCCTTTGTTTTTGGAGTATGTTCACATTCCACTTGGAGCGAAAGTTACCTCGATAAAAAGTTGTGCCTATATTGATTTAAAATTTTGGAAATTTTACCAAGTCTGGGTCATCTAAAATGTCTACTTTGATAAAAAATGCTTTTATAAAGCTCAACATGATAACTAGAAAGTTGTAGATAGTGAAAAGTTTTATGAGGATGAAGCTAATGATGACATAGCCTCACTAAGCACACATGACACACACTATTGCACATTGGATGACAAGGGGTGCACATAGAGACTAATAAAAACCTCTTCTCCCTTTTAAAATATGAAAGACCTTAACGAATAAAAGAGATTAATTATAAATTCCTTCTTATTGGCACAGAGTCATTTTATATATTGCACAAGGGGGGTGAAGGTGCATGCATCTATCTTCAACATGTGGTGCACACAGAGGCAGAAGGCTTTCCATATGAATAAACTATGGCATTAAGAGCTATTCACACCTTTGTAACTAGGCACAAACATTGATATCAGAATACATATAGATATGCACATTGACATAAAGTATAGGCTCAATTTCAAAGCATCACATTGATCATACCATTTATATGAAAGATAATAGAAAGAACAATATAAGAATACTAAAAAGTTTTCTCAAAATTAATTCAAGAATACCAATGTTTTTCCTAGCTTATCAATCATGGAGTGATTAAGCCCATTTCTAAACCCATTGACAAAATGAATGTGGACAACAAGGACCTTTAACAATACTTCATGTTTGTTGTAGAGGTATTGTTGACACGATCCTTGAAAAAATCAAGTTTATTTTGCGAAAACCCTTGCACAAGAATCATCACAATTTTTTCTATCAAAGACATATCTATGATGTTATCCTATATCATGTGTTGCCATTAGACCAAGCATTGGAGAGACCTACAACATGCCCTCTAGCTCAGGCTTTGTCATCACCATCATCATCACCTTCTTCATCTACTTCATCTTTGGGATCATCATAATTGGTAGCTCAGGCTTTGTCATCACCATCATCATCACCTTCTTCATCTACTTCATCTTTGGGATCATCATAATATTCTCCCCATGAGTCACATGCACCCTTTCTTATATCAAGAGGAGTAATCCCCTAATCGGGGCTACCTTGGCAAGACGGAGTGGAGATCGGGATTTGATTTAGAGTCTACTTGAGAAACTGGTGAGGGATGGGATAAGGAGAGCTCTAACCAATGCAATAGGTTGAAAAACTTGGAAATATTATTGAAACTTGCAAAGCCATGCTACTATAGGTCTAGCGAAGATCCCCTTAATATAGGTGAAGATGGATAAGAAGTCATGGTAAAAGGTTGATATGATGTGCCAACAGATTGAGGGAGCGAATAGTCATGCTAAGACCTTCCAAGTTGTGAGGCTAGAGGGAGGACACTACAAGGGTTTAGCCCTATAGATTTGTATTGACATTATGGTTTGAACTTTTTTCAAAAAACTTATAAGCACATCTAAAACTATGCTTAAGCTCACATCAAAAGAGGATCATCTACAATCATGTGTATTGCACAAAATATGAGCATGATCTTCAAATGCAACACAACTTGTAAATTTCATGATAAATTTAAATGATAATTAAACATATTATATCTATAATTTTAATGCCATATTTCACAAAAATATAAATGTACTTTGTGTAGACAAAAAAAAGGGATTTGCTAGTTGTAGAACTACGGTTCCAACCACTATTCCATAACTAGTAACATAATATTGGTGAATGTGGGAATTCCTTAAAACTTTGAGAGTCATGCATCAAAATATTGTTCTTACCATAACTTGAACACTAATTGTTCAATTTGTGCTTAGTAGCTCATAGAATTGAATTTCTAAAGCACTTTCCAACGATAGGCTATATGATGGGGTTTTGAGATACTTATGGATATGTTATCTAGTCCCACTTCTTAAAGATTCCAAGGATAGGAATTCAGAGTTACCAAATTTATAAATAGAAAATTTAGTAGCTTTGTGGCTTTTTCTTTCTTTTTTACTCTTTCTTGCATTTCATTGGATATTATTTACACAAATATAATTCACATCATACAAAAAATTTACACACAATAACATAGCTTGACACAATAAAATGTTGATACAAGATACAAAGAACAAATGAGAATGACAAAATAGTGCTATAGTTTGCATTATAATTTGAACATGATTTTGCATAAAGCTTTGGAAGCTAAAGTTTGGCTTGTAAATAATAGATAAGACTCAAAGCTACCAAATATTGGCTTGGATCACAAAAAGTAAGTTAACTTTTGACTAAAACTATATACAAGGCATTCTTAAGATATATGCATTACTAATGCACATGAGACTTGCTCCCAAGGAAGTGCATATTGTAGACAAGGATTCTGATCTCCTCACAATGATATACATATCATACTTGGAGTGACTACAATGTTTTGCTCCTTATCACACACCTCCATCTTTGCTTGTAACATTTTACTAAATATGCAAGCCATTACGTGGCAAAGTAGAATGGCACCTACAATGAGGTAGATGAGGATATGCACCTCCATCTATAAAATAAAAAAACAAACAAAAATACACTCAATTTCTTATGTTTTCCTATCCACACACAAAAACAAAGTCATTAAGTACCAAAAATTAAAATAAAGAAAGTAAAGCTAAAAATATTGTGATAAAATACACAAAGGAAAGAATTAATACAAAATAGCTCCAAATACAAAAAAAGGAACTATGCACTTAAAACCATATGAACAAGGGTGTGCAATAGAAATTCATGTAGGTTTAAGGCTTATCTACATGAGCTTTTACATGTGGCCCATAGACATTTCTGAATACAAAGCTTTGCATTGAGTGCTCTACATAAAATGCATAGAGAGATTTTGACAAAAAGCCGTGAACAAGATTTAAAAATTTTATATACTCTTCCAAATCAAAGAAGATACAAGAGAAATACCAATTTTGGAAATCCTTGTGTATGCTTGTTCTCTTTCTTCTTCCCCCCCACTTTGTTGTCTCTTTGTGTGTCTACATACACAAATAAAGTGAGATAATACAAATTTTAGAAAAGAAAAATTAGAACCAAAAGCCTTTTGCAAAGTACATATTATCAAAGACTAACTTGATTGCACAAAAAACTTCAAAATTTGTTGTTGATATAACTTTTGTAAAGTCTACATCTATGGATGGATGTACCAGGCCATCTATTTGCATTTTTACAAAGTACCCACCCTATTGCACTGTAGTACATGCTCCCACTCTACACAATGCCATGCAAAGAGCCCCTTTAAAATTATATCAATGGACATAGATTTAAAGAAGACATATCATTAACATATAGAGAAAAAAAATGTAAACATTGTGAAACTAAAGAAAAAGAAGAAGAGGAATACCTCTCTATATGAGCTCACCTCCTTTCATAAATATGGAGCTTGTCTTGCCTCCTTTGACAACTCACCTCCTTTGAAAACAAGAAAAGCAAGGAGAAAAAGACTTAAAGTACAAAGAAAAAGATGAAGAGAGATGAAGAGGAGAAGGGAAAGAATATCAAAATGTCATCTTCTTATGTATAGAGTAGAATAGTGAGTGAATAATTAAATGACATCCCTCCATAGACACTCTCAACCATGATGTCTCTCACATGGGAGCTCGTTATGTCCTATCCACCATTACATAGTCTTCTCTCAAACTCTCACCTTATATATCTTAAAAGAAGTTTAAAATTAAAATTAAGTGATAATAGGTTAAAATATTTTTAAAGGTGTCTAGATCACATTAATATGCATGTTTTATGGATGCTAAAACATGAGGACAAAGTGGTGTTAAATTTCATGTGCCAATTGAGATTTATGATCACATTTGAGGTGCTTCATTTTAAGAAAAAATATATACTTATATATGTGCCAATTACTTAACATGAACTTTAATACACCCACACCCTATTGTAGTTATATTCACGTTTTATTAGAATTGGAAAGCTTGCCAATGGCTCATTAGGAGAGTTTTGAGGTCTCGAAAATGCCTTTTAGGATGTGGAGAGAGAGTGCTCTAGACCAATAAGAGCAAATCCTCCGTGACGGAAATTCTATTTTAAAAAATTTTAAAAATAATTTTACAAAAATATATAAATATAATAATATTACAAATTTGTATTTTATTATATATTTTTAGTCTCTTATATTCGTGATTATGACATCTTTTGCATTAATGGCATAGAGTCTCGGCTACTTTTATTTAATGATATATCTAGATTAATGATAATGACTGATGTAATTGAAATTCAAATTAGTAAAAAGCACGGCGCTCAATTTTTTCCCTCCTTTCTTTTATTCCTCTATTGTTTTTCCCTCCGTTATGATAGCCTAGTCCTCTCTCTCTCTCTCTCTCTCTCTCTCTCTCTCTCTCTCTCTCTCTCTCTCTCTCTCTCTCTCTCTCTCCTACCATGGATACAGAAGTTCGACCTTCAACAAGGCGTCCAAGCTCCCAAATCACATCCATATCAATGTTTAACTCATTCCAAACTGATGGAAGATGGATTCCTACTATCATTAACAAAGGTAGTTGGATCACCATACAACAAGCAAAACATGGAAAAAGGCAAACACATGAGAGCTTGTTTATCTCTGCTTGGAAGGGTAGAATCCGAGATTTTAAGCTTGGAGCAAATAAGAATAGCATCAAAGAGGTACTAGTGCAACATGTGTTCATGCATAGAGAGATGTGTTTGGAACCTGGATCTTCAAAGCTTCCAATGCATAGACCAAATTGTAAGAATTTGATTCTTAAAATTTTTCATTTCTTAAACATGGTTTAGCTTTTTCCATTATAATATTTGTTTGTCTTGTAGATGTCTATCCCTCTAATCTTGAGGAATGGCAACCAGTGGAGTCTATTATTGATGTTATTGATGTTATACATGGTTCAATCGGAGAAGAAATGTGTAGAGGCAGAAAGAAGACAGAGATTGCAAATAATGGAATATTCTTTTATGACCATTCTTATGTTATTCCTATGTGGTGTTGCCAATGGGGATCAATAAACCTCATTCCTTTGCCAGATTTTTCAAGCTTTGAGTGGCCTTTGCCAAGTCCAGCTACTAGTGAGGGCTATAGATGTAACATATTTTCTGAGATCCAGAAAGCATTAAAATTTAATATCTCAAGTAGGCTAAGCAAAGTTACTTTGTTTATGCCTATTAATATATTTATTCATTTCTTCTCTAATATGGAGATAAGAATAACAAAAACCATGCTTTCAGTGTGAAGATACTAATATATGATCATGTCATACAATTTGTTGATGAAGGATGGGATGCAAAGACAGACGGAAAAATTATATATAAGATAGATCAAGACTCTATAGCTTGTAAATATATGATTGCTACTCAAAATTTGATCCTTAGCTTTTACTATAGTTGATGGCATTTTATTGGTAGTAGTCTAGTTGCTTTAGACCAGAATCTTGATGATTTCAGCAAAGATCCTATAGTGGATCTTGATATTTGGTTCAACGAGGATATTATTGCAATCTTAAATATCAGAAAATCATGTATGCTACATCAAGTGAGGATGGATTTACAAAATGAAGACATTGAACTACCATGCTCATTTGTATTCCAACTTGACAAGAAACGAGTAAGTTTTCACATCATATTATATCTACTTAGATGTATATCAAGATCTCACTTCCTAACTAACAAACATTTGTAGTTTATTTTTTGCAGATATCGAAAAGGAGAGAAAAGAATATAAGCAAGGACATTCAAGAAAAGATATCTTTACTGTCAATATAAAATATATGTACAAATTTTATAGCAGATGTCTATCTACCATCTCTATGAGATATAGAAGGGCTGAAGGGAAAATTTCTATATATGAAGGCTTACAAGGCGATATGGCAAAGCTATTTCTTTTTTTGAGAACTATCCTTTCTAGGAGTCCTTTTGAGAACTATCCTTTCTAGGAGTCCTTTTGCCTTTCTTTGATGCCTTGGGTATAGAAGGTGTGGGTAAAGGTGTTGAAGCTGTGGCTTCACCTTCCATGGTTATAGGCACCGCATCTCCTTCATTGTGTAAATCCCCACCAATCTTTGTTGTTGGTTGTATACAATTGACCATTATATACTTCAAGAGCTTTGCTCTGACGTACCAAACATGCTCAAATGCATAGCAATCCTTCGAAAACTGTCACACATTTATAGAAAAAAGAGTTTTAATTCATTATTGTTCTTACAATAGACTATATTTTTATCATCAATGGACTATTTGCAATGAATATTTATCTTAAAGTTTAGCATCTTTCATATTACGTTTACATGTTTATCATCATTAAGATAAACAAAGTTAACCATTCTTCTACCATTTGCAATCACCCTCCAACCACAAGAATAGCTATCATTCTGATGAGGACACTGCAACCACCAACACAAAGTAAAACTATAAAATTTACGAATGGTAGTTCATAGAATAAACTTATGTTTCAATTATTTTAATCAATAACTTACCGCAACTTGTCTATATTACATTGTTGCAAGCAAATCAGACGGCATAGGGGGCATTTTCTCTAGCTCTTCAATTAATCTTTTTGCACCTCTATATATAAAATATATTGAAATTTAGAGTACTTACAAAAAAAAGAATTGAAATATCAAGGAGCCCTTGGATAATATAACTTACAATTTAGCATTTCCATGGCTTCCTTTTATAGAGTTGATTAAAAAACATTGCTTATCCACACAGTCTATTGCAATCAAGCTCCAATGAGAACTGAAAGCAATCATATCTCAACAAATTAGTAGGATAAAATCTCAAAAACTTTAATAGAATATTGAATCACTTACTTTTCATTATATGGAATTATAAGGAGCTCCAAAGTATCGAAGTCAATCAAATTGAACCACTGCTCAACAAAACTTGTATCAAGCTCGTTCCTCATAAAGAATGAGATAGATGGATCAAGAACCTCAATTTTTTGTTGCATATTCAAAGGAAACTCATGAATTTTTTGTTGCATATTCAAAGGAAACTCATGCATCACACCTAGAAAAGGCATAGAAATAGTGAGTATAAACAAGAAAAATCTTATTGTTAAAAAAATATCAAAAAGTAAAAGTAATTATGGGTGGATATACCTTAGGCTAGCAAGAATAATACTGTCATTTATTTCTCTTCTTTTATCCTTAAGAATCTGAACACATGCAGCATTAAAGGAGATAATCTCAGTTCTTTTGCCTAAGTCACCAGGTAAGAAACAAAACGCATTGAATCCTTTTGGATTAGCTGCTTCAAGAAGGGTGGCCAGCTCATTTTCAAAGGACTCTAGTTGCTCTGCTTCCCTTTCTTTAGCCCTTTGCCTCCTATACTCTCTCCATTTATCTACATGTTTCTCTTTAGCTTTCTCCTCTTTTTCATGTTGCCTTGTATCCCTCTCATGGGTGACATCCTCAACCTTGGGACCATAATCTTCTTTCTTTCTCCTAGCTGGGGGCACATTAAGGATATTAAATGTCTTCTCATTAATTAGGGGAATTGGCTCAAGGACCTTTGAAAATCTATATCTTAGCCTCCTAAGAATTACCATATCCTTGTCCATGAGTGTGAGCCTATGAGCATGAGCAACACAAATATAGGCATCTTGAAAAAACTCAACTAAAAAATCCTCTGTGGCTTCTTGTATACAATTAAGGGCTGTTCTTGTCCATCTGAAACTATCCAAACTATATTTGTTACAAAACTCCCTGACAAGCCTTTGAAAAGATAGCTTTGGAATTGCATTGTTAAGAGCCTTTATTGCGTTCCTAATCTCCCTTAGGCACCTGACATTTTGAGAAAACTTTCTAGAGAGCTTCTGAGGCTTTAAAGATTGATGAATCTTTGATGTTAAACCCCTAGGATCAATCTTCTCCTTCCTTGCTGTTGCTTTAATCCTAGCCATCTGCTAAAAAAAGACATGTTACTTCTTGTCCAGTGTGTCCAGTGAAACGCGAGTTTCAGATAAGAGACTTCCTTGCAGCATGTTGTTTTTGCGTTTCACTAGACAACACTTAAATAGCAAAAGAATTAACAAAATGAAGAAAAAAAGAACATTAATCTAAGGAATGCTATTACAATTACCAAAAATCTCCACACCATTAAAGCCATAGAAGCAATGTTATAAAACATTAGGGAAAATAATTCTTTATAGTGCTCATAGGCTCACACTAGGGAAAAAGTTTGTTTATAGTGATCATAGGCTCATAATGTTATAAAACATAAGGAAAAGTGCATAAAACCATACCTTCTTTGGTGCTCTACTGGGAAAAATCCGTTTAGAACAAATTTTGTCAATAATTCTGGTGAAACGCGAATACATTCTTCACAACCACAGCTCGAAAACCATGTTGCATGGCCACGAAAATGTGCTCCATGACCATAAAAATATGAAATGAATTTGGTCGTTGTTTCCCTTTATTGGGGGATTTTTTTAAAATTGATTGTATATGCATTACTTGGCGAAGTGTTAAGTAAAACACGTGCGACGTATTCTCGAAAAAAGGGAGTGTGTACGTCTTTTGCGATATTTGATACGGTGTGTTAAGTGAGACACGTGCGCACATATTTCTGAGGTATTTCGTGCGTGCAAAAATATTGGAAATTTCGTCCAAATTTGCGATCGCGTTTATTTTGCCATCACTACGTAAAATTTTTCGTTGGAACTATCAACACATGTTTGATAATCAATATAAAAGCTTTTCGAAATCATCCTCTTCGATATTGTCTTTCTTTCTCCCGAAATTTTGTTTCAATTTTCCTTCAAGGTCCTTGCTTCTTGTTTGAAGAGTAGTTCAACAATTTCTAATAGGTAACAAAATTTTGTTATTACAAGTATCTAAACAAAATCTCATTGATTAGTATAGAAATAATTTTTAATAACACTTGAAAAATTCCAGATGTCATGTGCTTTGTTTTTTTCAAAAGGAGCATGGCACTTCCAGAAAGGATTTTATCATAAATTTTTGTGTTTTAAAAGAATTAATTCATAGTTCATGTTTCTCTTCTTGTTCTGCATCTATTGACCGATGAAACGTGAAATAATCTCTGATTAGTGGTATGTTGCTAACTATCACGTTTCATTGATGAAATTTTGAAATAACTCTCATTTTGAAGTACTGTCTGGTGAAACGCGATTTCTTCACTGGCTTTTTGCCTCTGGACACTTGTTTTCGCGTTTCACCGGTCATTAAAAAATTTTCTCATTTTTTGATTTTTTGTCTTGGAAAACGCGATTTTGGGGCCTCTTTCCATGGTTCTATCGTGTTTTATTGGACATTGTTGCCATTCTTCTTTGTTTTCAGGGATAAATCTTTTGTTGGTCAAGATGACAAAGAGAAAGCTACATCTGGAAGGAATGGATGAGGAGGAGCTAATGGAGACTTCTGATGTGATAAGCTCTTTGATTTCTTACACACAACTGGAAATTCTTCTAAGTTTAGCTATATCAGGGAAATTTTCAATGTTCCTTTTGATTTGAAAGAGTTATTGGAGGATCTTGATGATAAACTTAAGGAGTACGTATATTTTTATGATAGACATGTGCAAGGTTTAGAAGTTAATGGATTTGTTCATTATAATGATGTCATGGGAGCCACCAGTACAGCCAGGTCAACTTTGCTAGGCAGGTTCAACCTCATTGATGAGGAATTCAGGAAGAGAGAAACATGTTGCCCTTTCCACAGGTATCAACACCAATGCCTTCTGATCCACAAGGATGTTGGATTTATTGTGTATCTTCAGTACATGGAAAATTCTTCTCCAGATATAGACCAACAGCGAAAGCTAGAGGATATTGCAAGTATGGATAAGGAGGTCGAAGAGAAGGAGGAGATGTTCCAAGAAGATATTGAGAATCAACTTGTCCAAGGTTTTGATGTAGGTTTGTTTAAGAGTGACAATATCACAATGGTGGAAGAAAAGGAGATCGAGCCAAGTGAAGAGGTTGATGAAGAAGGTCCTCTTGCATGTGTTCCAACATTTCCCACTTATCTTATCAACAAGAAGAGATATGTGTTGCTAAATGATATTCAACATCTTTTTGATCGTAGAGAAGATTATTGCTTAGCAATCCTTGCACGTTGGCGCCAAAATGACATGAATTTTATAGGTTATGAACAAGAACCACTAGCAAGTCTTGATGTTGAGGGAGTGAATTTCCAAGGCAGCTCTATAGCCTTACATACATGTATTAATCAGATCGTAGAATACGAAAAGGGGGGCTACCTACAAAAGAAGAGTTCTTGCAAGTCCAAAAGAGACTTTTTATTGATGATGTAGGGTATGAAGAGAGATTGAAGTCTCCATCAGATGAGAAACCCAAGAGTTCAATAAATCTTTATGATGATAGTCTTCTCGAAGAAGATGAACACCCTAAGGTATGAAATATAATTCGAAGTTACCCATTGATTTTATGATAGACTTTATTATGCATTATAAATAAATATCTTATATCTTATGTTGTTGTGGTTTGTTGTGTAGATTGAGATTGAAGATCTGGACAACTTTCTTGAAAGGGCCAAGGGCTCTAGGCCAATGAAGCTTGGGAAAAATCAAAGCCTTGGCCATTATATTGGAAACTTAAACAATCAAACAATTGTAATATATCATAGTAGATTGTCAAGCTCTCCAAGTCCACCAATGATGGCTTTGAGAGCTATCACAAAGGTAATTGCATCTCAAGTTTTCAGCAGAGGTTTGGACAAGATCATTTTAGTGGAGAAGGAAGAAGCCATAAGAGTTTTTGGCTTCATGCCTGGATACAGTGGATCTAGAGCTAGATATTTTGGAGTTCTTGGCTCCTATTTGCTCTCTTATGTGGGAGATAGTAAGAATTTGAAGCTTGTTCCAGGCTATCAAAAATAGGAGTTTTTGAAATACAGAGGTCTTATTGAGTGGGATGAAACAAAAGATTCCTCTAGAAGCCCTATCGAGCTACCTGAAACCAAGGACTCCTCTGAAGGCCCTGTTGAGGTGCTTGAAACTAAGGACTCCTCTGGAGGCCCTGCAAAGGTGCCTGAAACTAAGGACTCTTCTGCAACACAATCATACTAGAAGATGCCAAAGATCAAGGGTTTCTTGAAACCCATCTTTTCCCAACTCTTTGTTTGGTTTGTAACCATTCTGTAAATCTTTGCTTTGCACAAGAATTTAAATATCTATATTTTCTTCTTTGCGTAACAATTTGTATAGTCCTTGCTAAAGATGATGTATTGCTTGATGTGGTTGTATCTTTAAGCTTGAATTTATGCCATATTTGTTGATAGAACCACTGAAAGAGCTCTCATAAACTGTTGGCTTTGTGTCTTCCACCTCCATGTCTTGTGTGTCTGAAATATTTTGTTCTTGCTTGATAATGTGATTTTTCCATACCTTGGGTTGACCAGATAGATAGAGATCCATATTGTTTAATAAAGTATGGAGCATGGTTGTATAAAATATGTTGCATAGTCAACAAATAAAGAAAGTTATTAAAAAACATTATATGAGTTTGACAATGAAGAAATAGACATATACAAACTTCTTACCATATAGTGAGTAAAGTGTTGATCACCCCAAGCTTCTGTCATCGCCTTTTTGAAAAGGTTCAATTGGTTTTTAAAGTCTTTGAGATCATCATCATTCCATTCAGTCTTATCACAATTAAAAAACACTTTGTCTAGTGTTTTCCAAACTTTAGCTTTTCTATTCCGAGCTTGTCCATTATCAGTGTGATCCTTAACTGCATTATGTAGGGATTTCCACTGATTAAATTTAATAGTTGAGCCACCATTTCTCGAGTTTATCTTGCCAAGTCTCCCATGAAAGCCTAGAAACCTTCTAGCCTTCACTCCACCAATAGATGGTTTTTTTGGGACACAATTACCATCCTTAGACTTCTGAAGTTCTAGTTCAATAACAACATTGCCACCATGCAAACCAATTGCAGAGATAACTTTTTCAACCTTTGTTATAGCATCTGTTCTAGTTGATAATGGCTTCAGCTTCCATGCAAATCCTGTATAGAGATGAACAAGCTTTTCAATTATCCTGCAAAGTGCATGAAGTGTACAAATATGGGCATTCACTAAAGGAATGTCCAAGACTGGTTTAAACTGTGGATCCTTATTGTGCCTAGAGGGAGCTCTATTCCAATTGCTTGAGTCTAACTCCGCAGCTGGCGACATGTAGTATAAGCAAGGAGATCTCGAGTTGGCTCCCTTTGATACATTATACATACATTTGAGTGTCTTTAGGTCACCAGCTATGTGCCACTCAATCCTGTAGTTTCCAAATCCTTCAACAAATAGCTCTTCTCCTGCTTGTTGCCTTTGAATAACATTAGGTATTGATGTTTGATGAAAAACCCAATATAATATATCAAAATTCTCAGTATCTACCTCAAATACTCCTAGCCACCAGATGTTATATTCAGATTGAACACTAAATGATGTTGAATGATTGCAATGACCTGACGAAAGTGCTCTATTCATCAAGGTGATAGAGATTGTCTCCAATTTTTTACATTTCAGAATCTCACTTTCATAAAGTTTAATCACAAATCTAGCCACTCCTTGTGCCTCTGCTCTACTGACAAGTCATAAAATTTGATCATTAAGCATTGTAGGGTGGGCAAGTCAAGGAAAATATTGTTAAATTCATTGAATGTAACCTCCTTTTTCTTTCCCTTGAAGGCAACCTTGATATGAAAAGGCTCACCTAGAATCCCGATCACTTTGTTATTAACTCTCTGTCTGATAGTCCTAACCACAAATGGCTTCGGAAGTATGCAATTGCACACCTGTCCTTGCTTCATATTTGATTGTAAAAGCTAGAAAAGTTGCATATAAGCATCTCGACTAATACCAATACTATCCAGTGTCTTCTGTACTAACTTAGAATCCAAAGAATGATCCTTTATAAATGACTCCAAGCATTGTTTCTTTGCCTTTTTAAAATTCTTCTTCTCCAAAATATCCTTTGAAACTACTAAAGGAAGAAGATAATAATAAAAATGAGCTGCTTTTAAAGTATCTATTTCACTTGCATTTGGTTGTAGAAGAGATCTAAGCAAAATTAACATCACAAATCAATGCAAGTAATTTAAATAAAGCCATATTTAAGATTTTCCAAGTGAAAAAAAATATACCTTGTTGCTTGGATTCTTTTACCATAGCCTCCTCCTCCTCGTTTGAGATTCTCAATATTTTTAAGAGCTCTTTGTCGATTTCGAAGGCCTAATAAAGTTTGCTTTTGTTGATAAGCTTTGATACGATTTTCCAATGAATGAATTTTTTGTTGACAATCCTCTAGCTTCTGCAACAACTCTATATTGTGTTTCATCAAAAGATGATTCTCTAGTCCAAGGATATCCTTTTCTGCAACAAGGTTAAGTGTATAACCTAAAAATCCATTGTAGCCATCACCAATAAACCTCATTAATGATGAGGTATTATAGAAAGGAGGAGTGCTATTTCTGCTAGGATCTTTGGGATATAGCTTTCCATCTAACCAAAGATCAATATTCTTATTTCCTTCAAACCTCAATATATGTTTCATAGACTCTATAACTGTGATAGATTTTGTTCTCTTTCTTATTAGTTCATACTCACTATCCAACTCAATATGAAGATGATAGAGAGGTCTTTTATGAGAGCTACAGAGATCATTGGATGATTGATCCATAGCTGAGTTACAGAGATCATTGGGTGATTGATCCATAGCTAAGGATATGATTAGAAGCAAGAATGAAAACAAAGAAGATATTGAGATATCGAGCTCCACTCGTGATATGCCAGGGTGACCGTTGTGCATTTACGTCACCGACTTGTTAGCTGCAGATGCAGTTAGTACACCGCCCATGAATAATAGCTAGATGACAGCTATCCTTATCTACTCTAGTTCGTGGCACAGTTAGTATGCCACCTTAGTTAGTTGAGTTTGGTTTGAGACTCATATATAGGGTTCTTCTATTTCTCTATACTTGAGTTCTTTTGGCTTACACAACTAAGAAGAGAAAAACTGTTTTCAGCCTCCACCTTTGTGTGTATTCCCCCATTGTGTAAGTGAGAAAGCTATAAGTGAGACTCCTTCCTTCTCTCCCACAAGCTTGACATGGTATCAGAGCCTGGTTCGTGGTAAGGAGCTCAAGAAAGCAAACCAAGTTCGCGGTGTTCTGGTAAGAGGACCAGTGTTGCTTTCATTTTTCAAGTTTGGGAGCAAGTCTCTGTAGGTAGCACAGCCAGAAAGTGCAAGAGTACATTGTCTCAAATTGAGATGCCCTTCAGGGCCATTTCGAGGCCATTTCGGGGCCTGTTTTGGAGGCGGAAGTTTTTCACACACACTCAGGAAAAGGCCCTGTTTTTTGCTGTGCGACCACTATTCTACAGGTCGGTGAAAAGTTACCGTAGAAATTGCATTGTATGCCTATGCGCAGAGACATTGGGAGTTACAGAATCATCCTTGTTGCCTGTTGATGCAAAATCGTCACTAGGAAGTGACTGTGTGGTCAAATACCACTTTCGTCAGTTTTGCAGATTTTCCCTTGTGAGGGGCTGAAGTTGTGTTTTTTGCAGTGACAGAATTCTTTGCAGTATTCTGTAATGGTGTCTAATTCTCTTTCACAGATTGTCACTGAAAAGCTTGACAAGAACAACTTCCAAGCATGGAAGTTTAGAATGACGAATTTCATTATGGGAAAAGGATATTGGGAATTCATTGCAGGAAATGAAGAAGAACCAGTTCTTCCTGATGTTCCCAATCAACAGCAAATGTAGGCATTTAAAGGATGGTATGAGAGAGCCAGAAAAGTTATGTACTAGCTGTCTATCAGTATTTCAGACTCTATGATTGTGCATATTCAAGATGAAAGTACGCCAAAGGAGGCATGGGATACTTTGTTAAAAATTTATAGCACAAATACGCAAGCTAGGAAAATGCAGATCAAGCAAGAGTTGCACAATGTGCAAAGAGAAAGTATGAGCATCAATGACTACTACATGAAGGTGAAGAAGATTGCAGATGCACTTGCTTCCATTGGGTCGCCAGTGGAAGATGATGATTTAGTTTCTATGACCTTGAATGGTCTAGGAAAGGATTATGCACAGTTCCGAACATCCATTTCCGTCTGTGAAAGATTTTCTGATTTTGAGGAGTTGATTACTCTTCCAATTTCTGAGGAGCAGAGAAATGGGGGTGCATCTTCTTCAGGAGAAACTTCAAAAGAAGCTGTCTTCTACTCAAATGCTGGAAGAGGTAGAGGCAGAGGTAGAGGAGGCTGATTTGGAGGCCGTGGTAGAAATCAGAATATGCAGCAAACTCAAGAAAACCAGTCCTATGGAGGAGGACATGGTAACTCTAGAGGCAGGGGGAGCCAAAGAGGTCGTGGTAGATGGCAAAGAGGCCAAAATGCAAACAACAATGTTGAATGCTACTACTGTGGTAAAATGGGTCATATGGCTAAAGACTGCTATAAAAAGCAAAATGACATCATGAATGGAAAATTGCAACAAGGAAATTATGCATCTTCTAGTAGACAGGTGATGACAGAAATGAGCATTTGTTTATGGTGCAGCACATGACCAATTCTGTGACAAGTGCAGAAGAAAGCAACGATGTGTGGTATGTTGACTCAGGTGCATCAAACCACATGAGAGGTCATGCAGAATGGATGCAGAATGCAAGAAAAATGAAAAAACTAGGATTTGTGGAGACTGGTGATGATACTGCACATCCTATTGTGCAGATTGGAAAATTTCCTTTGTCTATGCAAGATGGGAAAAAGAAATACCTGTCGGATGTATTTCATGTCTCGAATATCACCAAGAACCTAGTTTTTGTTGGTCAAATGGTTGAGCAGGGCTTGCAAGTCAGATTTAATCCTCATGGATGCTTTGTTGAGGATATGAAAAATAAAGGTTGCTTGATAGCAAAAGGAAAGAAGAAGGGCAAAATGTTTACGTTGGATGCATATATGCTTGAATTGAGTGCAGCAATGTTTGCACATGGGACCAGTGTAGTTGCAGATATTGATATCTGGCATAAACGCATTGGTCATGTTAATGTACAGCGACTTAAATCAATGCAAACCCAAAATATTGTTGCAGGATTGCCTAAATTCAAGGTTGCAGAAATGCATAAGGTATGTGAAGCCTGTCAATTTAGAAAACAGGCAAGGAAACCATTTCCTAGACATGTTCAAGAGAGTAAGAAGCCATTGGAATTAATGCACTTTGATGTGTGGACTACTAAAGCTGCATCTATTGGAGGCTCTCATTATTTTATCACTTTTATTGATGACTATAGCAGAAAAATTTAGGTGTATTTTATGAAAAAGAAAAGTGAAGTTTTTGGGCATTTCAAAACTCTTAAAGTTATGGTTGAAAAAGAAACAGGCCTGCAAATAAAATGCCTAAGGTTAGATGGAGGGGGAGAGTACCTCTCAAATGACTTTGCAAGGTTCTTGCAAAAGCATGGCATAAAGCAGCAATATTCATGTAGTCATACCCCACAACAAAATGGAATTGCAGAAAGAAAAAATAGGCATATTGGAGAGGTATCTCGTGCCATGCTCAATGAAAAAGACATGTCGGATTTTTACTGGGCTGAGGCAGTTGCTACAGCAATCTACATAATGAACAGGACTCCCACTGCAGCAATGCATGGCATGACTCCAGAGGAGAGGTATACTGGTAGGAAACCAGATATTTCTCATTTGAAATTTTTTTGTTGCATTGCCTATATTCATGTGCTAGATGAGTTGAGATCCAAGTTGGATCCAAAGCTGAGAAGTGCATCTTTATTGGTTACTCTCTGCAGCAGAAAGGGTATAGATGCTATAACCCTTCTACTCGTAAGTTTACAGTGAGCAGAGATGTTGTTTTTGATAAGATGAGTAGCTGGTATAAACTAGTAAATGTGATTGTTGACGTAGATGCACAAAATGGTAATGCTGCACAGAATTCACAACAGTAGTCACAAAATATTAGTGGACCTGGAGTGTCCTCTAGCAGTGGTTCACATTCTTTGCCATGGACATGTAGATTGAGATCAGGAGAATCTCCTCAAAACAATGCAGATAGTGGTATGCAAGTTTCACGAAAAGGAAAAGAGAAGGTAGATCAGCCCATGTTTGATGTGAATGCAGGTCACTCTTATGTGGATGGTGAATCCAGTGGCTCAGAACAGAGCATTGATGATGAGTTGGGTATTCCTTCTATTGTTACACCTAGAGTAAGGAAAACCAGGGATGTTTTGAGAGTACCTGGGAGTGAACCTACTTTGCGCAGGTCTACCAGAGCTAGGTATCCTGTGGATAGGCTGAAATATGATGGATTTACAACCATTCACTATGCCTGTATGGTCAAAGTGATACAGGAACCAGAACCCACTTATTTTGAGCAAGTCATGGGAAAAGAAAAATGGGAGAAAGCCATGGATGAAGAAATGGATGCCTTGGAAGCAAATGCTAAATGGGAATTGGTACCTTTGCCTAAAGATAAGAATGCAATTGGTTGTAAGTGGGTTTATAAGGTGAAGCACAATGCAGATGGTTCTGTGAACAGATACAAGGCAAGATTAGTAGTCAAGGGGTATGTACAAACATATAGCATTGATTATGAAGAAACATTCAGTCCGGTTGCAAGGATGGCAACCGTAAGATCAGTCATTGCTATGGCTACATCAAAGGGATGGTCTTTACATCAGATGGATGTAAAGAATGCCTTCTTGCATGGTGATTTGCAAGAACAGGTCTATATGGAGCAGCCACCAGGTTATGTGTATGCTATTCATCCTGAGTTTGTTTGGAGGTTGAAGAAAGCCTTGTATGGCTTGAAGCAAGCACCTAGAGCATGGTCTGACAAGATAGGACAGTATCTTGTCACTATTGGCTTTCAGATTTCCAAGGCAGATTTCTCACTTTATGTGAGAAAAACAGAGAAAGGTATTATGCTTCTTGTCATTTATGTTGATGATTTGATTATGACAGGTGACAGTGATGAAGATATCCTTCATGTGAAAATGCTATTGAAGTAGAAGTTTGAGATGAAGGATTTGGGAGAGCTGCGTTATTTCTTGGGCATTGAGGTGATTAGATCACCAAGTGGAATATGGCTCTTGCAGAGGCAGTATGGATTGGACATGCTGTCCAAATATGGGATGACAGGCTGTAAGCCTATTTCAGTTCCTTTAGAGCAGAATGTGAAGCTGAGCAGCGCAGATGCAGGTGAGCTTTTGGAAGACCCTACTATGCACAGACGCATAGTAGGAAGTTTGATGTATATGACTATTACCAGGCCAAATTTGAGCTATGTTGTTGGATTGGTAAGTCAGTTTATGCAGGCTCCAAGGAAACCGCATTTGGATGCGGCTAGACACATACTCAGGTATGTGAAGTCCACATTGCAGTATGGACTATTTTATGAGACTAGGATTCAGATACAGTTGCATGGATACACTAATGCTGATTGGGCTGGTAGTATTTCTAATAGACGATCTACCAGTGGATATGTGTTCTCTTTTGGGAGTGCTGCAGTCACTTGGAGTAGCCGGAAATAGCCTACAGTTGCCTTCTCGAGCACAGAGGCTGAGTACAGGGGTGCAACAATGGCTGCATGTGAGGTAGCTTGGTTGCATAAGCTTCTTTATGATATGCATCAGCCTACAGATGGGACAGTTGTCATTTATTGTGACAACATGAGTAGTATACACTTGGCAAATGACCCAGTCTATCATGCTAGAACAAAGCACATTGAGGTGCATTATCACTATGTGTGGGAGAGGGTTTTACTAGGTCTTATTGATCTAGTTTATGTCAGCACAGAGGATTAGGTAGCAGATATATTCACGAAGGCATTGGGCGCAAAGAAGCTGCGCAAGTTCAGAGATGTGCTTGGTGTGCATGAATTGGGATTGAGCTCGAGGGGGAGTGTTGAGATATCGAGCTCCACTCGTGATATGCCAGGGTGACTATTGTGCATTTATGTCACTGACTTGTTAGATTCAAATGCGGTTGGTACACCGCCCATGAATAATAGCTAGATGACAGCTATCCTTATCTACTCTAGTTCGTGGCTCAGTTAGTATGCAACCTTAGTTAGTTGAGTTTGGTTTGAGACCCATATATAGGGTTCTTCTATTTCTCTGTACTTGAGTTCTTTTGGCTTACACAACTAAGAAGAGAAAAATTGTTTTCAGCCTCCACCTTTGTGTGTATTCCCCCATTGTGTAAGTGAGAAAGCTACAAGTGAGACTCCTTCCTTCTCTCCCACAAGCTTGACAGAAGAGACTACTAAGGAGGAGAAAAAAAGAAGAGAGAAATGATGGAGGGAAGCAGTCGAGTATCCACCAAAATTCAAATTGAATATTAGTTTTCACTTTAATGAGGAGAGGTAAGATCTTCATTATGACAACCTTTGCCAACTTTATGGCGACCTAGATTTCTAGGTTTGATGTGACCATGAGAATATCACGACAATGACTTATTAAAGAATTTTGATATTTTAACTTACCAAAATATAAACCTTTTAAAAATTCTATAAAATGATTTTATTTCTTAAATTTTTTTCTCTCTCTAGGATCTCTTATAGGGCATTTTTGAGACCCCAAAACTCCCCTAATGATAGACTTAAACAAGAGAGCTCATGGATATCTAGACACACTCGTAAAAGCACAACAAGTGCTAGTATCTTTACTTCAATTCTATCGCTATAATGGTAGTGACACTGAGTTAAGCATTGATGAGATGATGAGACAATATCATCCTGTCCATGAGGGTTATAGCCATGACACTTATGGGAAGTTGAGGAGTAGCAATGACAAGTATGCCAATTATATGTGACGCTATGACTAGACTAGTTCGACTCTACATATGAAGTAGGTGACAATAATGATTCATGTTTCATCAAGAGAAATGGTTGCAAGGAGTTGGGGTCCATACTAGCCATGAATCACTATATCTCCCCATCTATGTAGCATTAAGCTATATGGACAAGTGTAGTTATTATCTATGACAAAAAAACAAATTCATACGTAGTGTTTTTCTTCTCTCCTTCCATCTTCTAGCTCTTCATCTCTCCATGTCTTCCTCTCTCCTTCTCCCTTTCTCTCACTTCTTATCCATCTCCTTTCATCACTCATCCATTAAGACATGACATTATAACAATTTGAGGTCCATGAAATTGTCTTGTATAGTTTGCCTCATTATGTTCATATATAGAGATTATCTTAAGTACATAGCTTGCTTGGGATTCTATCATATATAATGGATTAGAACTCTAAATATTTTCCTTCACTTCATCTTAGCCTAAATCATTAAGATTTTTGATATTTATATGCATCGCTCTTCCTACAGAAAGCTCCAACCACTCATTGAGGCACTCACCCTTGTTTATGTAAGCAAGAGTCTTGAAGAATACTCAGTCATCAACAAATTCTTGCTCAAGTTCATTCAGAGTTTCCGAACTAGGTTGCATTAATACAAATAGTGGATTCATATAATACATAAAACATAGGACTATTACAAGATGACCTCCAAAAATACATCATATAGTATAGGAACACATTAAGTACATTAATTGTTGTAATAGATTAAGGATATGATTAGTGGAAATATTTATTCATATGAGAGAATGTTTCGAATAAAAAGTTCTTTAGTAAGAAAGAATTTGATGATATTCTTCTGTATGAAAAAATCCCCCAAAAAATGAGGATTCTATTAAGTTTCATGTCTAATCGGTCTCTAAATCAGTCTCTATAATGAAGGACTGCAAAGCCAAAGATAACAGAATACAAAAGACAAATTACAAAGCTATTTGAGCATAAAATTTAGTTTAATGGGATCTTATGAAATTAATTAATTTAATAAATAAGGATATTTAATAAAAATTTATATACATATTTAGTAAATATTTAAATTAATAAATTAAAAATAAAGTAAAATTGAAAAATATATACATATTAAATAAAATTTAAGTTAATATTATATGCTTGAAGACTAATTTTAAGTTTAAAAATATAAGTTAATACTAGTCTATAATTTGCCACAAAAGTGGTTGCAAGCTACTTTAGTGTGGCTTAAGTCTTATTCCACTATATTTGAAATAAGAAATGTGCATATGATGCCAAATTTTGGTGGAACTTTTCTAATATTATAATCTAGTAAAATAAAAGGTTTAGAACAAGTTTCAAATGTAAATTCATTTCCTATTAAAATTAAATTTTCAAAAATGCATGAAAATTGGTTAAAAGAGCACTTAGCAAGGTCATTGATGGGACCTGAAATGGGCCGGCACTAGCTATGGCACTAGCCGGACCTCATGCTCATAACAGACAAACACACCCTCATGGTCTCGCAGACCAGAAGCGTCAAACTGCTCCTAAAGGACAAACTGTCCTAAAGCCTAATCTATGCGTTTATAGTTTTGTAGTTTTGTAGTCCAATGTTTCCCTTTTTTTTAAACTCCACAGAGGGAGAACCCTTACACATTGGCAATAAATACCACGATAATCACAAACATGGGAGGCAGCCTCTTGGTAGAAACACCACGACCCCACTACAGCTCTCCTACATCGCAGGGATTGGCCCCTTGATGCATTGCTCAACATATAAAACAAACAAACAAACTCCACCCTTTCATTTCGAAAGTACTCCAGGAGATACCATGTGTCCTCTCTAAATAATCCCCCAAGAAAAAAACGTCTATCCTATGGCTTAGGATGCCTTTTCACACACACGTGGGTCATTGTCATTGAAAACAGGTGCTATGCATCCTGTCCTTTCATTCCGATACCATGGTTTCATGCACATGAAAAGTGAAATGATTCTAAAGTGCTCAAACATAATTTTCAAATCAGAAATGTGCTTGTGCACAACCAGGCTTTCAATGCTTTTATTCACTAACCCGTTGCGGCGATGAAAAGATAGCACCGAGATTACACTCATGCTACTACCCTCTTAATTAACATAACACGGACTCTATGTCATGGAATGCATCAGAAAATCAGCAAAAATCAGCACGCAAATCACACCATTCAAACATCCCAACCCCCTACGTTTAGGTATTACTTTCGTTGCACAGGTGTAGAGGTTCATTTTGTCATGTTTTGATGTATAGAAAGCAATAAATCACAAAATTTGACAAAGAGATAGGGCAAACTAAGCCTAAACCTCATGCTTTACCACTACCAATGCAATATTAGTGAGTTTGGGAATCTCCCAATTCCAAGTTTTTGAATACCAAAAAGGTGGCACCCGGATAACATGCCCATAAGTTTCTCAAACCATATGATGTGACCTATCATTGGAAAGCGCTTGAAAACTGGAATCTATTGAGCTATAGAGCGCTTGATTTGGAGTTATATTGTTCAAGTTATGACAAATCCAAAGATTTGACCACGTGTCCCAAACTTATGGGAAATTTCCATATTCCCCAATATGGTGTTTACCATACATCCACAAACAATCATTATATTTTTCCTTATTTTTCCAAGACGTATTTCTATTTTTCCCCTTATTTTCTCTATTTTTTTATTTATTTGGGAATAAAATATGCAATGTTCTTATTTTTCTTGTTCCAATCACTTCAGCATACTAAGACTCAATTTATCTTCCATATTCCCTCCATGGGAACACTTTTTACCCACCCGAAACGGAAAAACTACAATATTACCACTAAAAGACCTCATTTCAGATTTACGAGAATTAAATAAAGCATGTAAATCATTGCAAAACCAAGATTTCTGATGAACAACAATTACTCATACTGCAATCAACACACAAACAAATTTTCATCCAATAAGAACATAATTATCATCATAAACTATAAAAAATCCTTCATTTTCTTCATAAAAATGGTAATACCGTGTTTTTACGTAACCCAAGACACCTTGAATGAATGCATCATCAGCAAATGGAGCCTCCATTGCTCTCAATCCAATGCTGCACTTCAATCTTCAGCATCTCCATCCATTTTCAACACCATTTCCTTCATTCTCCTTCCTGGATCCTTCATTCAAGATGGCACACATGAAAAACCCATATAGAAGAGAGAGAGGGAGGAGAGAGAAAGACTAGAATCTGTTCTCTTCATCCGGACAGCCATTCCTCGCACGAAGGGGGGAGATAGCATCAGCCCATAGGGAGAAGATCAGCCCCAATGTCGATTGCATGGCTTCTTCACAGCCAGGAAATCATCCTCCATGAGGATGGAGCACAAATTTCGGCGCCATGTCTGCACGTCTTCTTCCCACGCCATCATGTTTTTTCCTCATGCCTTTTGATCATAAAGTTTGGGGGGGGGGGGGGGGGGGGGGGGATGGGGGGAGGGGGGGTTTTAAATTCCCAAAGGGAACCCCCCCTTTGGTCCATGTTGTGGATACTCTTTCAAATCTTGCCCATCCTGTGGCCTTTTCCCCATCCAAACTCCGATTCGAACTCTGAAAAATCCTAGGCGTCTGGCTTGACATCCCACACTGACTGGCAGCTCCTGGGATCCTGTATTGCAGTCAAAAAGATTATCAAAAATCCGCAAGTGTCGCTCGGGCGCCTTTTAAAAACCGTTTTTCACTTGGTGCTTAAAATCGTCCTAGCTGCAACCGCCGCCTTCGATGTTAAATATTTTCCCCCTAAATTCTAGATTTTTTGGCAAGTTTTAGGCACATCCCGGGCTCAAAACTCCGCTCTTAGTCATTGAAGATCTTACAAAACTTGAGAGTCTTTATCTAATTACAAGTCTCTTGATGGGAATACATGATATACATATCAAACTATTTTTCATGAAGGTTTAATCTAGTGAAATTTTTTTAAAAATGATTTTGCTTCAAAACACTAATTTTTTTAATTTTTTGCAAGAATGGTCTCAAAGATGAACATAGAAATATACACTTTCTAGCTTGTTTTGATCTCTTGTATTTATTAAAAACTACTATCTTATGCAAATTACATTCTCTTAGAATTGTTTCTTTTTAATATTTCTTATTGATGTCAACAAGAAGAGAATTGAGAGGTGAGAGAAAGAAGATGAGAGGAGAGAGAAATGAGTGATTAAGAGAGAGAAAGGCTAGAAAGTTAGGAAAGAAGAGAAAGAAGTCATAGAAGCTGCAAACAAGGTGAGATAAGAAACTAAAAATGTATTAATGTTCAAAAGATGTGAAAATTTACATGTATCTCCCTCTTCTACTTGCGTCAGTGTGACAAGGTATTATTACTAATTCCACACTAAACATATTGTCTTCCTAGCTTCTTACAATCCATCCTATCCCAAAGATTTTTGCCCACAAAAATAACTTATAAGAGTTGGAAAGGATGGATGAGACAAAGTACTACACTGTTTTCATCTATACAAAGTTTGAAAATGAATGAAAGATTGAAGAAATATGGACCAAAATGAAGACACGAAGGTAAGTCTTAGTTATAAATCAGATCTTGATATCTTCAAAAGAGTTTATGACCTTTAAGTCTTCGAGAAATAAACTGAAAATCAAAAAGAAATCTTGCTATAAAAAAACAGAACTTGCTAAACCAAATCGGTCATAACTTCAAATAGAAGTATTTAAATGAAGCTTGCCACATGTCAAATCCTAGCTTTTGAAGAGTAATTTGATTTTATGTATCTAAAAGTTTAGTAGAATTAAAATTGTTCTAAAATAGACTACTATCAAGACCATGTTTGCACCATAACTGCCTCCACAATAATTATCCTTCAGCCCCACCAATGCATCCCATAGATAAGGAAACTCATCTAATATAGATTCAGGCCTCGAAGAAGCTTCTTTATGTGGCAAACCTCTCCATATAATCAAATATTCAATGATAGAATGAGAGGGAAGCTTCTTCTCACTTTGATCTATGATAGCCTTAGGGATATACTGAATACGATCTTCTTCATTTATAGGTGTGGCAGCTCATCAATTGTATCCATAGGAGCACCATAGAAAGGCTTGAGCTAACTAACATGGAATACATTATGAATCTTACTGGGAGAGGGTAGTTCCAATCTATATGCCAAGTCTCCAATGCACTTTAGGATCTTGTAGGGCTAATAAAACCTATGAGCAAGCTTGTTAGTGGATCCACATCCCTCATCCATCCTTCAAGGTAGAGTAATGAGACTTGGTATTTTCAACAAAAAAATTTCTCCTTCTTGGAACTCTAAAGGCTACATCTTCTCATTTGTATACATCTTTTCTGATCTTGGGCCTTCCTAAGATTCATCTTACACTGTTGAAGAAGGGTCTGCATTCTTTCCAATTCTTCTTTCGCATGAGGATTGATTTTCTAATTGAAAATGATTGTGGGTAAGTGCAATTTATAAAAATATATAGCCTCAAAGGGTGAAACTCCAATACTAGCATGAGTGGAGTTATTGTAGGTGAACTTAGCCAAATGTAACCAAGAATCCCAAGCATGTTGCACATCATGACAGAAATGGCAAAGGTAAGTCTCCAACCACCTATTTATCCTTTCTATCTGGCCACCATCAATTTGCTAATAATAAGCTATAGAAGGAGCCAATTTAGTATCCATAGAGCTTAACACCGTCTACCAAAAGTTACTCATAAACTTTGAATCTCTGTCATGTACAATCACATGTGATAATCTATGTAATCTAAATATTTGTTTCATAAACTGATTAGCCACCTATAAAACAGTGTGAATTCTGTCTTGGTAGGAATAAAATGGGCTTTCTTGATGAGTCTATCCACCACCACATAGATACTATTCCATCCTCTTTTGGTAGTATATAAACTAGTAATGAAGTCCATGGTAATGTGCGTCCACTTGCCCTCAACAATAGGTAGTGTGGCTGCAACAAACCACCTTGCTTATGGGTGCTATTCTTTTTCTATTGACAAGTCATAAATACCATATTAGAGAATTTGGAAATTTACCAAGTCCCAATTTCAAATAAGTGATAAATATTTGACCACGTGGCTAAATCTTGATCCATATTTGAAAGTGGGGTAGCTTATATAGCATTTAGGGTAGACTCCACCTTTAAGTAAGACAACAAGATTTGACCATGTGGTCAAATAATAAAGATATTGGGGGTTTCCAAAGTGTGTGAAATTTTTTAAAATTCCCTAACATAGTGTTCATACACTTCATAACAAAATCCTTAATATATTTCCATAGTCCTTCCTAGTAAAAGATTTTACTGATCTTATCATAGGTTTTGAAAACTCCAAAATGTCTAGCTAAAGGTGAAAAATGTAACTTCTCCATAATTTTATGTGTAAAAGAAGTAGAGGGAATAATAATCTAGGAATTTAACCATATTAGGTCATTTTTAAACTGATAATGTGTATTTTCCTCCATGAAACCTTGCTATAATTTTTGAAAAACATGGTTGAGCTCATTATACAAAAGATAGGCTTCCTGTAATTCTTCAATCCAGTCACTATGCAACGTAGTCATGGCTAAAACTTTACATACCCACATGCAGGAAAGAGAATCATCTACTACCACATTGTCTTTGCCTCTCATATGAGTGGTGATGTCAAAATCATAATTTTGCAGAGTAGCTAGTCACCTACGTTGCTTAGGAGTAAGATTGGACTGAGTGAGGAAATACATTAGGACCTTGTGATCACTTTTAACTCTAAACTGGTTGCCATACAAATAATGGTGCCACTTCTTTATCGCATATAAGATAGACAACATCTCTTGGTCATAGACATTCATAGACGTTTCCCTATATGTAATCTTGTGATTTTTAAAGGCAATAACTCCATGCTCTTATAATAAAATAGCCCCTACGCCACGGCCATGGCATCATTCTATTGTATCGTAAAATATTTCAAAAAATCCGAGCAGAATACTAGAATATGAGTAGAAGTAAGGAGTTCCTTTAATTGATTGAAGCTACTAGCTGCAAGTGCATCCCAAAAGAAAGCTTCCTTCTTCAACCTGACTGTCAAAGGATCTGCAATAACTACACAATGCTTAATGAATTGGCGATAAAATAATGATAGACTAAGAAACCCTCTAAAGGAAGTAGTGCTAGTAGGTATTGGCCAATCTTTAACACACTGCACCTTCTTAGAGTCAGCATGTATCCATTTTTCACTAACAATATGGCCCAAATAATCCATTAGCAAAATGAATAAGGAGAGGGTCTAACGACACAATGACTCATTGTTGACTTACCCTTTACAATGGATTATGATATATTTTGCCATGAATTAAATAATCATTAGCAAATTATTGGATAAAGGCATGCAATGTAATCAATGAATTAGCCAATGGGATTAAATGTAATGTTGAAAAATCAAGCAAGAGCTTCTAATTCACTATTTGAATCACGTAAGCAATGCACTTCATGAATGGGCTAGTTTAACCAATGATGGGTTGAAGTTTGATGGAAAATTTTCATTTCTTTAGTCTTTCAATCAAATGGATGAAGGAGAGAGATTAAGAATTGAAGAGGTATTCTTGTTAGCTTGTTGAAGAATTAAATGATTCTCAAATGCTTGATGAAGCCTCCGATTACTCAATGTTGTTGAAATAATCTTCATTTATTGTTCATTTAATTCTTAGAATCAATATGTATTAATGTTCAAAGATGTGAAAATTTACACGTTGCCGTGCCGCTACACGCACACTGTGTAAAAAAATCTAGAGTGTGGCTTTCTTTTAGATTTAAAGATCCAATGCCACTTTAGGCATTAGTATTAGTGTCTATGGTTCAAAATATTAGATTTTTTTGGACAAGTTTTTAGTCACTTTTTTTTATATTCTAGATATTATCTCTTGTAAAAATCCATAAAACTATAGATAACTTCTAGATTAGGAGGACATGTAAAAGAAAGCATGTAGCTTTTAGCCAATTTGAGAGGATTTTGTGTAAAAAAAAGAGATTACCCAAATCGCACGACACTCGATTGCTGTTTTTAGGCAGTGAACAACACTCTGAAAGTGGGAGATGAAGAAGGAGTGATCTGGCAGAATTCTGGCCAGGTGTCCTAGTATTTAACCCCCCTTTTGGAGCCATTGAAAGCATCAGATTAGCGATTTGAGCAGTATAGATGAATGTATTATTTTGTATACGTTTTTGTCTATTAGAGTTATATTTTCTCATAATGCTGAAAGAAACTGACAGGCTTCATCTCTGTTAGTATTCTTTTATATTTTCTAATTCTTTTTTAGTATTCTTCTACATCTTCGATCTCTTCGAACCCCTTCTCTTCTGTCTACTCCTCTCCTTGAATCTACCTACACCCTGCTGTCTCTTATCTTTAAGAACTCGGCTTGAAACCTTCAACCCTTCACTTATCTCTACCATCTTCAAAGTCAAAGCTCTTGAACCCCCATACATTCTTCTCTTACCAAACCCCTGTGGTGACCTTCAACCCTACACGCTGCGACATTGGTGAACCCGACGTGAAGGTCGGTGTAAGAGAACTCCAAGATGGGGGATTCTTCAGGAGATACTCTACAACAATTGGTGAGCATACTGCAGCAGACTCAGCAACAACAAATCCAAATGTTACAACAACAACAACAAAGGCAAGACAAAGAGAAGTTTGATTCCACAACTGTCAAGGCCCTAGAGGAAGTTGGGTGTGAATTAAAACAATTTAGTGGTCAAAATGCCTCTACTTTTATTCGCTTATATGTTGAAAAAATGCTATTCTTTGGTGTACCACAACATGCATGGAGCCGTTATTTTGCCAGACTAGCCAAGCATGGTCTACAAGAAAGAATCCATGATCTTTTTCAACAAGATGCAGATTGGGCTACATTCAAAAAAGCCCTACGCGAAGAATTCTTCTTAGAAGACTTTGGCCTAATGACAAAGAAAAGTTTCACTGAATGGGTTGAAAAACCCAACAAAGGTTTAGCTTCAACAGCTCTATACCATGAGTTTGAAAGTTAATTTGGACAACTTGATGCTGAAGGCCAACAAAGTATGGAAGGTCAGAAGATTGAACTATTCCTTAAGGCTGCATATCCCATTCTGCAAGAGAAGCTTGCTGATTGCCTAGAAGATGTTACCTCCGAATTAGGAGTCAAGACTGCATGGACAGATGTTACTAATGTAGTTAACATGATTGCTTGAAGAGAGTGGATGCAACTAAGATTGGCCTCTACTACTTCAACTTCAACAACTCCATTAAAGGAGCTTGTTCCATCTTTAAAATCCCCTATTCCTTTGACTAATCAACCAACTCTTTCTTCTTCTGTTCCTTCTAAAAATGATGTAATGGATGAACTCATTAAAAGCATGCGTGACCTTCATCTGAATCTTACAAAAATTAGTTCCAAAGTAGAGAAGCTGTATATCAAAGTCGAAGAGCGAGGACGAGCATCAACTCAAAGACCCATGAGAGAAGGCTTTAAGAGGCGCTATATTTAGTGTGACAGCCAACAACATGACAAGAGGGAGTGTTCTGCCTTCCGTGAGGTTGAAGCACAGAAGCTCATCTTTTGGAAAGACGAAAAAATTCATGCGGCTGAAACTGGTCTTCCACTGGAGCCAAATTTTGGCAATGGTGGAATGAAGAAAATATTAGAAGATTTAGTTGTAAAGAATGCCTATGCAACAATTGATGCAGCTACATATGGGCTGCAAATTGAGCCAATTAAATCAAGTTTGAAAGCATGTAAAGCTAATGTGCAATCTAAAGTATGGATGTAGGCACTAGATCAATTGGAACGTGGTAAAGCAATCAAAGAAGATTTGGCTAACGCCAGTCAATATATTCGAGGAATAACTGGTTGGAAAGAATCGGTAGATTCTTTTTCTACCTTTGCATATTTGGCTGATGTCAATCATAAAGAAGTCTTGATTGAAGAAAAGAGAAGATGAATCAAGGCCTTCCTCTTCTGGCCCTCCAAAACGGGTAACTAGAAGAACACCTGAAAAACCAAAGCTTGCTGAAAATATAACCCCAGATCAAGAGATGGAAGATGCACCACAAACAAAGAAGACCGAAGAAAAGAAAAAAGGCAAGCAGCCAGGCTACAAATTGTAGTCTTACATAGAATCTGCAACCGATCTCAAACGAGTCCTAGAAGAATGAATTCTAGGAAGCAAAATTGAATTCACCTTAGGCGAAATTCTTGGAATTGCCAAACGTGAATTCCATGATGTAATTATTAATGTAATCAAAAGGAAAAGACAATATGTTGGTGATGAAGAAACAGTGCATGCTTTTTTGCAAGTTCTTTGAGTTTTTGTGCAGGATGAAGAGAAGCTGACTTCAAAAGGAATTCAACTTGAAGTAGTTAAAGAATTAATTGCAACAATTGAAGCTGAAGATAAAGAAAACATGAATGTAAAAATTAAAGAAGTGAAAGCTGAAAATGTAATGGTCGGCTGGTCCAAACCAGTTGGGCAGCCACTTCTCAAAAAGAAGGCCGTCTACAGCACATGCATGAGGAAGAAGAGGCTCGGTTCATTCCAAGCACTCACTACTCCCATACGCATTGGGCAAGAGCAACAATGGAGATAGTCGTCAAAATTGGAGAAAAAGAAACACCATGTATTGCACTCTTAGACCATGGCTCAGAGATAAATATCATGGCAAGGAGTCTCTATGAAAGTGGTGGATGGCCCATAGATATTGATCCAGGTTGGCGAATGAGAGCTGCAAACAACTCTTTTGGAGAGCTATATACTGCATGTCCTAATGTGCAGGTAACTATTGGAGATATAAAAGAAAATTTTCACTTTTTTGTTCAAGACTCCTATAGTTATCCTATCATTCTTGGGAAACCTTACATTTTTGAAGCCCACTTGGAAACAAAAGCTCTTGATGATGGTTCTTCCTATGCTTGATTCCGAAGCAAGGATAATGAATGAGCTATCCAATTTCTTACTGTGTGTGTTAACCATCATCGAAATAGAGATCGACTACGTAATTATCATGTGCCTCCTAATGCCCAAGAATTCAAGGGTTTTCGAGCTACACTACTATAAAGGGAGGCTATGGTAGTGCGTCATGTAAAAAGATTGAACCTCCTCATGCAGCAGATGCTGTGTCTCTAGCAAATTTATATGTATATACAGCCAATAGTATGGGTTGTTATAAGCCTCTTCTAGACATGACTAAGGCTAAAAGAAAATATTTATGTCATGTAAAAAGGGAGCTGAAAACTTATGACATGATGGCTGAAAATGAAGATATTTCAGGCATTTTTTTTGGACTGATTACTACTGACACATTGGCTGAAATATATGCAGCTGCTCATGCAAAAAATCAATCCATAGAAGTATGTACATTGGATTTTTATCAAACAATTCAAGAATTTTTGAACAGGAAGACAATGGTTTACTCAACAAGGCTGAAACACAAGTGGAGACAAAATACAAGACAGTGGAGACAAAATACAAGACAGTGGGGATAAGAAAGTCAAACCTATGGCAGTCCCACTGCCTCCTAAAAGTGAAGGGCTCGCTGATAGGGTAGCAAATCAGTCAAGTCTTCAGGATCCTTCCAACATTGGTCACAAGTTTACATCTGAAAGTATAAAAGAGATCAAAATAGGTGAAAATTCTTTCCTTTCGCTGGCTGAAAAAAACTCTTTTATGCAAATGATAATGGAACATGGAAAAGCTTTTTCATTTCAGCCAAGTGAAATAGGCTGTGTGGATCCAAATATTGTGGCTCCTATTGTCATTTTTACGGTCCCACATGTGCCTTAGAACCTCAAGCCCATTCCCGTTCCAAGGGCGCATCTGTCCAAATTATTGGAACTTCTAAATGAGAAAATCAGAATGAAGATTTTAGAACCTTCTTCAGCACCTTACTCAAACCAATGGTTTACTATGCCTAAGAAAAATGGATCTTTACGATTCATTCAAGATCTACAGCCTGTCAATCGTGTCACAATCCGAAATGTTGGTTCGGGTCCAATTGTTGATGAGTTTGCCGAAGCTTTTGCAGGTAGAGCAATTTATTATATGGGTGACCTATATTCAGGATATGACCAATTTCAGCTTTCATTAGAAAGCCGAGACATTACCACAATGAAGACACCTCTTGGATTGGTCCACATGTGCACTCTACCACAAGGTGCAACAAACTCCGTAGCCCATATGATGAATGCCATGCACAAAGTCTTAAGGGACTTTATTTCACAACTTACTCTTCCATTTCTTGATGATGTACCTATCAAGGGATGTGAAGTCAATGAAAAGAATGAGGAGCTTGACAAAGATGGTTGCAGGACATTTGTAGTTAACCATATTCATGATTGTGACAGGATTTTGACAAGGCTAGAAGAGGTACATCTTACCCTTTCTGGAGCTAAGTCGATATTTGGAGTAGAAGAAGTCCTAGTGGTCAGTAATCTATGTGGCCCCTATGGATGCAAACCTTCTCCAATAAAGATAGATGCCATCAGTACAATGCAAGAAAAACGCACAAATGTTTCACAGGTGAGAATATTTCTTGGCGCATGTGTATTCTATCTCATATGGATACCACATTTTGCTCAGGTAGCAGAAAATCTTTATCAATTATTAAGAAAAGGCCAAAGATTCTCTTGGATTAAAGTGCATACTCTCACTATGCGTAAACTAAAGAAGCTATTAATTTCAGCCCCCACTCTCAAAAGGGTTGACTATTCAAATGGTCAACCCATCATCCTTACTGTGGATACAAGTCCCATTGGGATAGGATGGGCTGTTGGCCAAGAGGATCTTGAAGATAACAGGTATGCAATTCGTTTTGGAGCAAAAGTTCTCAATGAACGTCAAAGAAGGTATGCACAAGTAAAAAGAGAATTGTGGGGAGTTGTAACAGCATTAAAGTGTGATCATGAATACTTTATAGGTGCTTCTGTAGTGGTAGAAACTGATTGTCTTCCACTCTTGGTCATGATTGGCAACTGCTCTACACCCAACATTGTTATGCTAAGATGGATTGCATATATTAAGTCTCGCAACCCCGAATTAAAGCATATTGCAGGGAAGGCGAATCCAGTTGGTTGACATGCTATCACGTGCAAGATATGACAATGAAGAAGAGTTGATGGAAGAAGATGAAGCTGAAGAATCTATACTTGCTGAATTTCATTCCATGGCTGTTGAAAATACCTTTTCGGTTACTGCATATACTGGTTCAAAGCCGAAAACAACAAGATGGTCAACTAGAAGTTAACATGCTCATTGCATTGCTCAAGTTCTAGTTCATTTCCTTGAAGAAGATTATGAAGAAGATTGGCTAAAGATCAGCCAATATTTGAGCACAATGAAGAAGAAGGAGACTTGGACTGATGAGGAGTTCAAACATATCAAGAGGAAAGCTTATGGCTTTTTTCTTAAAGAATGACATCTATGGAAGCACACAAAGAAGAAGAGAGAACCTGTCTGAGTTTTAGGTAACAAAAGATTGCAACAACAGGTAATGAAGGAATTTCATGAAAGCCTGTGGGCTGGCCATAGAGGCATATGAGGAACCTTTAGTAAAGTCAAAGAAACATATTGGTGGCAAAACATGTATCGGGATATAGCACATTTTGTTGAAACCTGTTATGTGTGTCAAATGTATTCTATGGTCAAGCATCGAGATGGGTTACAACCAACTTATCCTTTGTCTATACATTATAGATGGGTTAGTGATCTTATAACCATGCCTATAGGAATATGGAATATGCTGTATTTAGTGCTTGCAAGAGAGGATCTAACCAATCAAGTTGAAGGCAAAGCCTTAACAACCAAATCCACTCAAGCTGTTTGTCATTTTTTGCTTGAAGAAGTGTTTTGTAGATATGGTTGTGTGGGTAAAGTAACTCCAAATAGAGGAGAGTTGGATGCTGATGAGGCACACAACTTCTTTGCTCCATTGGGTATTAAGTTGGCTTTAACATCATCCTACAACCCTGAAGGCAATGGAAAGAGTGAGAGAGATCATCAACCTATTCTCAAAGCTCTAGCAAAGTCTTGTAGAGGAAAGATCAAAGAATGGCCTAAAATGCTACCTTTTTCATTATGGGCTGACCGGACTACTCACAGTTCAGTGTTGCTATATGCCAGCTGAACTTATGCATGGACAACAACCAATTATGCCAATTGAAGAATCTATTCTCACATGGAGTCTTCTACCTTGGGAGGAAGGCATCACTAGAGAAGAGTTGTTGACTTTGCACATATGGCAGCTAGAAAGAAGGCTTGAAGATATTCAAGCAGCTATTTAGAAGCTAAAGACAGCAAGACTAAAGAACAAAAGAAGATTTGATAAGCGACATCAACTTCGGCCAAGAGCAATTCAAGAAAATGATTGGGTGCTTGTCTATGACAGCAACCTAGACAATCAATACAGTGCTTCTAGGAAGACGGTAAAGTGTTGGTTTTGCCCATATGCGGTAAAGGTGGTTCCTGACAATGCCACATATTCATTGGCCGAATTGAATGGAACAAGCATGAAGATACCCATAGCTGGAAAAAGAATCAAGCTCTTCAAACAAAGATGAGATTTTGATTCTTGAGCAGATTTTGACACATAAGGAAAGAAAGGTCAAAGGTAAAGTTTCTAGGAGATACTTGGTTAAATTTCAGAATTATTCACCAATGGATGCCAAATGGATGGAAGAGGATGACTTGGTAGACCATCCTCAGTTGTTGCAGCTTTACGTAGATGCCTTTCAGTTGGAGCCAACTTTAGTTCGGGCTCCGTCAGGTTCAGTAGAGCAAGGGTCCGAAGTATTGCTTGATGTTGAAGGGGGAGGTAACACTTCCCCTTCTCCAGTTATGGACATTGAACTCCTTGATTTTGTTCAGCACCTTGGGAGTATATCTTGACTTGGGGGCTAAAGACTACTATAAAAAGCAGAATGACATCATGAATGGAAAATTGCAATAAGGGAATTATGCATCTTCTAGTAGACAGGGTGATGACAGAAATGAGCATTTGTTTATGGTGCAGCACATGACCAATTCTGTGACAAGTGTAGAAGAAAGAAATGATGTGTGGTATGTTGACTCAGGTGCATCAAACCACATGACAGGTCATGCAGAATGGATGCAGGATGCAAGGAAAATGGAAAAACCAGGATTTGTGGAGACTGGTGATGATATTGCACATCCTATTGTGCAGATTGGAAAAATTCCTTTGTCTATGCAGGATGGGAAAAAGAAATACCCGTCAGATGACACAATCACACATGAGTAAAACTATGCTCAATAGTTTATACAATTCATACAATTTTAAAATATTAACTTAGTATGCACCATGTAATGTGTGATAGAGATTTTGCCCCATGCTTCCACCATGTTTTCATAGAAGCTATGCACAACATCAATAAATTCTTGCTTATCTTAATTGTTAAATACCATCTTGCAAAGTAAGAGAGCCAATTTGTTCAGAATTATCTAAACCTTAGCTTTGGCCAACCTTGTCTTTCTTCCATTACTTCGATTAGGAACTGCAAAATATAACTTTTTCCACCCATCGTAGTCTTGCAGCCTACAAACCATGACATTCCCTTCCTCATTGATGGGTGCTTAGAGAAACTTCGTAGCCTTTGCTCCTCCAAAGCAAGGCCTTTTTGGCACTAGATTTTCCTGATCTCTTCTCATATTTTTCAATTGTCACTTGATGCTTGTGTAGCCCAATTTCTAATAGCACTCGCTCCACATTCCTACACGTTGTAGTGGCTTCTTTTTCTAGTTGCATCCTATAAGCAAAGAAAATGTATTCATATACAAGTTCCTCCATGATTCTGAAAAAAGCATGCAATGAACAAATGTGAATACAATCCAATGGAATGTTGAAGATGGGCTTCCAAGTGGGATCTTCTCTATTGCGCGTTGGTGCAGCACTTGTCACCCTTTGCTAGTTCTTCTTTCCATCCTTTCCTTCCACCCTCTCTGTCAACCAATATAGGCATGGATTCTTTGTATTTGCACCATTGGAGATTCCACACATGCATTTTAAAGTTTTCAAGTCTCCTGCAAGATGCCATTCAACCAAGTATTGGCCATACCCTTCAACTGAGAGCATCTCACTATGTTCTTGAGATGATCAATGATGCTTGGAATGCTTGTGTGCTTAAAGAATAGCTACAACACCTGAAATGTTTCCTTAGGAACTTCAAATGTAGTGAGCCACCACACATGGCACTTAGATTGAACACTAAAGTTCCTTGGGTACATCAGGGCTAAGGATTTTCTTGCCCTTATTATCCTATTTAGTGGGTTCCTCAATAGGTTTTGCATTATCTTTATCTCCTCTTTGGCGTTCTGACATCTCATAATTACTCATAAATTAGAAGCATCAATGGTATTAACATGCATTGCTTCAATTAAACTTACGCCAGTACCACTAGGCAGTTCTTCCACAATAGCCTTTTCTCTTTGCAAAATCTTCTTCAATCCCTCATCTTGCTAAAGATTGTTTTCTTATCCTCAGTTATTAATAGGACCTCGATGTCTACTTCCTTGCTAAAGAGAACTAATCTTGCTCTAGCAAGTGTTTGGCTAAGTGGTCGGACTTCTCACATATGTCACATTTAACATTGGAACAATTTCGAGGGAAGTTTTGATCACTGTACCACTTACAACTAAATCTTGATAGACCCGCATCATCAGGCTTCCTCATGCCCATTAGATTTATTGATGCTTTAGGAAATTAACATCCATAGTAATCTAGTGATATTGTTCAATAATCGTGTTGGTGTAATCTTTCATCATGTCCTTAACTTCCTCAACAACATTTAATATAGAGGATTCATAACCAGTGGCATCAGGAGCCACCCCTACATTAGGTTTTACGATCTATAAAGGAGTTGGTGGCTGCACGCACCCTTGGTTTATGACGGGATCTTGCTTGTTGCTCATAGATATCATGGGTCTTGGTTTCGGCCCTACATGTGAAAGTAATTGAGGAAACCCTTGATTTAAAGGTCCTTGACTTTGACCCATGATATTATTTGGTGGTGTAGGTATTAAGTTATATCTTGTTAGTACCACATTTGGCACCATCTAGTCATTGAGAGGGCTTGCCCTCTTTGCCACAAAGGCAGCTTGAATCCTTAACTTGACTCCCCATGCTGCTATTATAGCCGCATTTAGATTGTTTAGTGCAATGTTACTCAAGTGTAGTTGGATCGTGAAATCCAATCATCTTAAGAAAATTTACTACTAAGCAGCAAGGGATAATTGGATAGTATTATCCAAACACCAAAAGAATTCATGTATCTTTTGAGCATACACTTTTTTACTCTCATTAATTTCTTGTCGAGTCTCATTTAGGGCACACAATCAATATTGGCTCTCATTTTCAAGAAATAAATCTCTTTGCATAGTGGCAATCAAATATGACGCAAGTAGATAGTACCACTAGGCTGCATTTCCTTCAAAGTCATGTTGAAAATATCAAATGATCTGTTTCCTCATCGACTTGATAGTTAAATATAAATTTTTGGAAGTGTTTGATATGAAATTTTGCATCTTTGTTTGGATTTTCACTAAATATAGGCAACAAATACCCTACGAACCGCCAAACCCTAACCAAGGGGGTTATGAATCCGCGCCGGGAATGTGGACCAAACCCGCCATGAGAGGTCTCTTCGTGGAAATTACTTGGCGTAGGAGGATGCTTGGGTGCTAGGGGGCTCTGGCCGTAAATCCCAATGCCTCCAGACCCTACACAAGTGTTCTACGTGACTCGAAATGGGATCTCGAGGCCTTGATACTAGTTACAAGGCGAAATCTTGGTAGGATAAACCTTTGGGTTTTATTACCGGGAGACGGTAGGATTTTTCTGCGAAGGCAGAAAGGAACACTTAATTCTTTTGTATGGGCGGGAGACAAACATTAATCTGAAGATAAGTTAAGGAAGTGTTTGATCTTGATTTATCTTGTCTTTGTGTTTGTGCCCTAAATTATGTAAAGGAGCCTGTGATTAACGGGTTAATTAAGGAAGCTACTTTTATGTATCAAACATAATGTGCTAGGTAATTAGATAACTAAAACAACCCCCGAGGGAAGCGTGGTGGATGTGACCAATGGGTCTATCCTATGCAAGGGTGGTCTCGGTTAGTTGAGAGCTTTCCTCAAAGTAAATGTTAATGAGAAATGTTAGGAAAAGTCGGACGATGACCTTAGACCATGTAAGTTTAAAAAAAATTGATTCATATCGTTATAGGGGACCAGAATGGGACTATGCCCTACGGGCAGAGAGGTCCAGCAATGCATCCCTCTCATTTCCCATTCTCTTTGAACCAAGTGCAGTATGAGTCTGCTTGGGTCTAGTTGTATCTACGCAAAGTGGAGCGGGTGTCGACCGACGCTAGAAGGCTGTTATGAAGACTCAACTACTAGGAACCCAGACTTTAGGTCGATCCTATAGGGAACGACCGGATAAGTTCCATTGCGAGGCAGACTCGAGAGACCCTAGTTGGCAAACTCCATGTCATTTCTTGGGAGTGCCACGCGGCATCTTCTAGATATATCTCTCGATGGACTGCTAAGACGTGTTTCGCAATTTGAGGAGCAGGCACATTACATTGGCCTCCTAAACACACAAAATGACCCCATGCTACGTCGCAACCAGAAGCATCAAGGTACTATAAATAACTCTTCTAAAACTGCTGCATTTGAAGATGCAATTTTGGGTTACATTCCAACTAATTACCCCTCTCAACTCCAAGTAAAGGAGTTTTCCAAACATTGGTGACTATCTTATCTCGAATCACATACATAAGCGGCACCCCCCACAGTCGAGTGTTATCGCCCCTACGGCTCTCCTATACACCAAAGATTGGCCCTAGGATGCATCATTTGAAACATATAAAAAATTGTAACATACTTCTCTCTTGATATGTATTGTTCCCAAAAACTTTTCATGACCTTATATAAACTTTCTCCCAAGAATAAACATGCTAATCTACAGTTAGGGATCTTCTTCCACTCCATGTGGGTCAATTGTTTTTTAAACAATTGCTATGTATCCAGGAGTTTTATTTCGATACCATGCTTTTATTCTCTTTCAATGTAAGGTGGAATGCTCTAAATTGCAAGAACAAAGGAAAAACAATGTCGTGTTCCATGTACACAATTATATATTTCGATGCTTTTCACTATACGCATTGCAATGATGTACTAGATAGCACCAAGAAAACCCATGCTACTATCTTTCTTACACTTAAAAAATAGACCTATATGCATATCAAAAATATTAGCAAATTTACGTATTTAATCTTACTTTCGCTTCTCACCAACCCCTATCAAAAGATTTTACAAGCATTGTCATATTCTTAAGTATGTAGTAAAATGTGAAAATTTGCATAGAAATGCACCTTAACACACGATATGAGGTCACTTTGAAGCAATCTCCATGCCATGGAACCCATACAAACATTGCATAAACATATATTTATTATTCCACAACATTGGGATCCATCTAATTGTTCAATTCTTCTCAAAACTCCATTTTTTGTAAATGTTTGCATATGAATGCCTTTTTGAAATCAATTATTATTATGAAAATCACATTGATTAAGCATTTTTTTTTATTTTTCCTGAATAAAAATGCTTTATATGCACATATACCATTCGTTTTTTGCCATTTTCAAATAAAACAAGACTTGCTGCAAGATATTACATAAAAGCACTTTATTTTTTATCATTTTAGGATTTCTTAGGCGACCTGCTAAGACTTCACATGACCGCTAATATCCACCTTCATGCTTCTTCACTCCCTTGCTCACATAGTATCATGTTCTAGCATCCCTTTCTACTCTCCCTCTCAACTCACATGAACAACCATTATGGCGAGAGAGAAAGATGAGAGAGGAAGACTAAAAATCAATATTTTGATAGAATGCATCATTTTCAATGATTTCTGTGGTGATGAAGAATGAAGAATTGCAAGATCTCATGAAGAGCATTTTTTCTGTTGATTCTAATAGTTGGAAAATGGAAAAATCAAGGGAAATGAGGGGTGCAAGTGCACCCCCTCCCAATCCTTAAATTTTTTGTGTTTTAGCCCCCTCAAACTCTTGATTAGAAAATATCCAGTTCTCTCCTTTTTTATTTTCATTGTTGGCAAGATGTTTTGTTAAAATCGTAGGGACAAACGAGCTCAAATTCGAAATCTGAAACCACAGTTGTGTTCTTAGTGTCATTTTCTACTGAGTTGGCCTTCTAGATGCTATTTTTGGCCTCTTTTGGACCAAGTAGCTGCTTTGTAATCCTAAATTTATGATTCTTTAAATGGGCCATCTAATATCTTCGATTGACAAATTGACGCTTCCAACATGTTTCGGGCCACTCGCTTTTTCCTAGAAAACTCTAGTGCCTCTTGATTTTTACCACAAATGTTGTGTTTTTTGCTTTAATTTTGGCGTCTACTCACACCTCTCAATAGACATGAACCATTTATCATAAAAATTTGTAGGAACAAACTATCCTAAATATTAAAGACTAGAAGATTTTTGAACAAAGGAATAACCATAGAAGGTATGTAAATTTCAAGACTTTCACTTAGACATAAAATATGCCTCATAATCAACTACATTATCACCCTATCGTGAGTGTTATAGATCATAGCTTTCTTGAATGAAGGAACATGAGCAAACTACATCAGATTTTTAGGAATACCACATAGACAGCTAAGCATACATCTTCATTGATTATAGGAACACACTATCCTGAATATTATAGGTCATACGTTTTGTGAAAGAAGAAACAACAGCATATGATATCACATTTTCAAGATTGTCAGATAGATAGGTAGCATACATCATGTTCAACTATAGGAACACACTATCTTGAATATTACATGTCACATATTTTCTAAATGAAGAATAGTAGCATAGGACTTACAAATAATTAAATTGATGCACACTTCCTTTTCTTCACCTATGACTAAACATAATCTACTAATTCTAAATTGATATGATTTCTTTAAAAATAATATCGGATACCATCACTAATCTACTCTGCAACTTATAGGGTCTAGGGGAACCTGGGTCTACATAATGGGAGTTCGAAGATTATCCCCTCTCATGTTAGCTACCATGGCTCTCGTAGCTCTCCTATAGATCCTAGGGCTCCTGTAATGCTTGAGTTCTTCTTCTTAAGAGCCATAATAGATGTGTAGCTTTGACAGATTCTAACAAACTTGACAAAATCTTGCATGGATGTGTAGCTTTGACAAGCTCTAACAAACTTGATAAATTCTTCTTCTCTCTACCTTTCTTTCTATTTTCTCTCAATATCTTATATTCTCTATTTCTATCCCTTATCTTCTCTTATCTATCTCTCTCTTTGCTTATCTATCTCTTATTTATCTCTCCCATTGCCTATCTATCTCTCTCCTCTATCCAGCATCAAGTTTGTGATTCACATTCCCTTTGAAGAAACCTATCAATATTCTAATCATATCCCCTTGAAGGGCTATTCTCCTAGCTTTTATATAGGTAAATGGGGGGGATGGGATACCCCCTCTTTCTCTAAATTGATTGACACACGTTCCTTCTTGGCCAACGCACACGACGACCATGATGGGTTTTGGCCCAAATGACGAGGATAGGGAGGAGCTAGTGATGATGACATCAATCATCATGGAGAGGAGGGGAGGTGATCACAATGCATGGATGAAGAGGATGATGTGGTAAACGTTGACATAGGAGAGTTGGCGATGGCACAATGATGGGGTTTTGCTCAGTTTACAGAGGTTATATGATACTGGAAACTTCAAGGCTGAAGCTATTTAATGCTTTTCTAGGTTATGCCTATTGCATACGGGGTGCTCTCGGCTACTTGGGTTGATGTACTCACGCATTTGGATGATGCCACATGGTTCTTCTACGCTGCAAAATTGTTTTGAGCTGAGATTAGAGCTCGATTTTATGGTTCACTATCACTTCCTTGCAGCGGGCATTTCACTGTCATGACATGGTTTATGCCTAGGCTACCCAGTGCGGGTTATGATGTCTTGGTAAATGCTTTTAGTTGGCTGTGGATGGCATTTGAGCCTCATCCCGACACTCATTTGAGTATTCCCTTGAGCAGTTTGACATTGGTTGGCTTATTTCGTATGCAGCTTGGATGCTATTTGGCCTATGATGCTCCGTTGATATCTTCTTGGATCTTGGATGTTTGGGTAATGCAGACTTATGTTTGAGCAGTGATTGCTCCATTGTTTTGGCGGTTGGATCTTGAGCTTTGATAGCTCACCTAGTTCTTGAATTTTTTGCACGCTACTTGGTTGATCAGTGGACTTGCCAGTGCTTGGGCTATAGTTATGGCTTTTATGCTCCTTTGTTTCCTAGCCTCTATGCTAGTTGGGCTCTTGTTGCCCATTCATGTTAGAGAGCAGATGTTATGTATGCTTGCCTGTCTATGCACATTGTCTAATGTCATATACCTTTCAAAGCCACTTCTTTGGATTTTATCGTATAGATGTTTGGGCTTTTCATGGATCTTGTCTGTTGCAAGATTTATTGCCGCTTGCCGATCTTGGTTTGACTTGGCTATTCCTCAATGGCATGATGTACTGTGCAGAGCTATGTGTGTGTGTATGGTTATGGGCTGATTTTATGGCTGCAAGCCACATGCTCTTTTGACATATGTCTTGGCTTCTACAATATTGTGGCTGGTTATGTCATGCATTTGGCTACGACTCTTGTTCATGTGGGAGCTTCTGCATCTTATGCATCTTTGCTTGATGCCTCTATGTTCCCCTCTCCATTACGGATCGATGAGACCTTGCAACTGCATGCTTCTGCCACTTGTGCTTATGCCGATAGTCATCTTGATGAGCAAGTTCCCTATGTTGGGACAACCCTAGATTCTTCGAGTTTCGTGGATATGGATACCCCTATTCCTGATTACTTGGATTCCTCGTGGAACCATGAAACCAGCCTTCCTTCTCAGATAGGGTGGTTTAACCTAATTAAGCACTTAATTACAGCAATTAGCAAATGAATCAAACAAGTTCCTTAACTTATCTTTAAGTTAATCTTTGTCTCCTGCCCATACAGGAGAATTATGTATCCCTTCTGTCCAACAAAAGTACCCGGTTCAAGTCTCATGGCACCAAAATTTCCATCCTTGATCTAGAATAGGATCTTCCAACATCCCAGATATTGGGCTCACGAGGATCTCCAACTCCATTCTGGATAGGCAAGGGGTGTCCAGAGCTCCACCTGACCCACAAGCGATCTAGGAGTGAGATGCCATTTCTGTGGTTGGCCTTTTCACCACTCGACCATCGGCCTGTGAATCGAGCAGTGCCCTCTCGAGATAATCCGCGATGTGATCTTGGAGATGATCCACGCGTGCAAAATATCCTTCCTTAATTAATCCAATTAAAATTCAAGCACAATCAAAGCAATTAGCCCTAATATCATATTCTAGAAAAGCATTCCTTTATTCCCATGGCAACTTGTCATTACAGACCCCTGCCATACATTTTCCATCAACACAAACCTTGGAATATTTATCCAAATCACAATGCAATAATCCCTTGATTGAAAGAAAAACATTTAGGGTGTTGTTCAATCAACCAACAAAACTAATTCTATTTTTCCCATACAAAACAATAATAGACGCGACAATAATTCCATCGCATATTCGCTCTCCCCTTGGGACCAAAGAGTAGAATTTACTTAATATTCCCTCCTTTAGCCAAAGGCATATGCTAAAGGTTCTAATACTTTACATGACATAAGTCCTATCATTCCAATGCATACTTAATCAATCTAGCAAGAGCATTTATGCCTCTTCTCTAAGTGATAAGTATCTTTTAGCATTTCCCTACTATGCAACATTTTTTCTTGGCTTTTTCTTCCTTTCTCCTAAGGCAAGGAGTCGCATGTCATCGATGTAAAGTTTACATAATCTCTCCCATGTATGTACCATGTATATGCATTTGCAAACTTTAAACAATATTATCCTCGGGTAAAGATTAATCAAAGACTTATCGATGCTCAATACTTTAGTGTCCCATATGTTGCTTATGCTATGCATGGATTCATCACATAGAAACTAGGTGCAATTTAACAGCCTTGGATACAAGCACTTCATAAACTTCATCTTTGAATATTTGAGATGCAATTTATCCTTTTCAATGACCTATTCTAGCACCACAAGGTACGGAGCCTAATGCATCTCTTACGAGCATTAAAACAAGCATCTATCAATTTGAAAATACATTACTTATGACCGGTACCACAATTGGATTGATAGTAATGCCTTCACCCGAAGCTCTATTGTGGGATTGTCATCCACACGCGACATTCTTCACTTGGAGGCCATCGTCCGCAAGTAGACTCAAGAGATTAAGAAGGGGGAATAGATTCGAGATGGGAGAGCGAAAGAGAAGATGGTTAAATCGAGGATCGAGATAGAGGAAAATTGTGCAGCCTCTCGGGGTAAATCTTCTCTCTCTCTCTCTCTCTCTCTCTCTCAAGCTCTCTCTCTCAATCTCTTGGAGGGGTATACTCTCTCTCTCCCTCTCTCTTGCAGCCTTTCGAGGTCTCCTTCTGCTCCCTTGTGCCTCCCCATGCCTCATATTTATAATGAATTAGAGAGGAGGGGATAAGTTTGAGAACAAAAGTGGAGGGGCTCTTAGAAGACTTAGTGATCTGATGCTCAGATCATAAATCTGATGGTTGCATTGGCTCCAAAAGGGGGGTGAAACTTCAAGAAACTTGGTCAGAAAGCTCTTAGTTCACTCCTTCTTTTCTCTATTTGAAGTGATGTCTATTGCCTGTAGACTGTGATCGCGGCGCGCGCGATTTCGCAAATCACTTTTCTTTATTTTTCTTTATATAAATTCTCCAAAACTAACTAAAACATCACTTGTCTTTTCTTTTAAATGACTTTGAGTTCTATCTTTTTAGGATAATATCTAAAATATAATAGTTTTTTTTGTGTATTTAAAAAAAATATTTTTCGAAATGAATGTGTTGTATGATTATGCTCTGGGTGTGATTTGTTCTTAGAGGGGTGTAAAGTGGTGGTTTTTTGTTTTTTTGCTATTTTTTTAAAATTTAAATTTTATAAGGGGTTGTTGTTGTTTGTGTGTTTGTTTTGGTTGGTGTTCATGGTTTTGGTGGTTTTTCTTTTTTTGCATTGAGTTTTGTAAAAAAAAGGAAATGAAAATAAAAGAAAAGCCCAAAAGAATGGGAGTGCACCCCCGTCCCGTGCATATGCAGGGGGTAAAATTTTTTTTGCAGGGATGGGATGGAACACGGCCAGGACGTCAAGACGAAAGGGGGTGAAGAGAACAAAGCGTCTCGAGGCACGTAAATTCAAAAACGTGCACATTCACACTTAAGGCAAGGCACACGGGAACACAACAAAACAAAGAAAAATTAATAGCTCCCAAACCGTGCATCGGAATGCAATGCTGTAAAAAGAAAAATTGGGCCTAAGGTGAGGGGGAGACTATAAAAAAGTACAACGGGGTGTCCGGGATCAAATCAAGGCATTCCCATGGGAAAAATGTAAAAAATAGGCTTGAAAACCCACATGACAATTAATATCAAAGAATCCATTTGCCGAAATGAAACACGGAAAAAAGAGAAATGGTGGAAAAAGTTATACCGGACAGGCCTATCATGTCAGATATAGTTTTGACGGAGATAAGACCCGTTCACATGGAAAAAACCCAAAAATCAACCCCGAGACAGGATTTAGAAATTCATAGCGAAGGATCCATGCACTATAAGGGAGGGCGAAAAAAATAAAAAATATTAGGACATATAGAATCTTCAAGGTTGTTACATCAAATTTGAGTTCGGATGGGGTTAGGAGACGTTCACATGGAAAAAACAATAAAATGGAGCTTGATAACACTAATAAAAAGTAATAACACAAAATTGAGAGGTCGAAATAGGGTGGAGGAGAAAGGAGATTTGTGCAAAAAGGATGGCCGGACAAGGTTGTCCAGTCAGAATTGAATTCGAAGGAGAATATGACAGGTTCACATGGAAAAATATCAAAAACACGCACGAAAAAGAGACGAAACAGTACAAAAATTAATTATGGACAAATTTACGTTGGAATAATAGGTAGGTAAAAGGAAAAATGTCCAAGGGAAGGCATAGGAGAGGATTGGTACATTAGATCACTATTTCTAAATGATAAGGGCATGTTCACATGGAAATACATCCAATTGTGCAGGAAAAGCTTCAAAAATTAATAACGCAAAAACAGGAAACCAAAATAGGGGGATGTAAAAAGGAAAATGTGGCATTCAAAGGGACAAACTGAGGTATAAGGTTAGATTGCGAGTTTGGTGAACGTAGGGGATGTTCACATAGAAAAGGAAAAAATTGCGCAATAAAAGCAACCACAAGGGAAACAACCTCGACGATAGGGAGTACAAGGGTGAGTGGGTGAGAAAGGGACCCCATCAGGGCAAAACTAGTATGGGGTAGACTCGCATGATTGGGTAATGACATATGCAGGGTGTATGCACATCAGACATATAGGGACATATCCCCATACTTAAGACCTTACCGATTAGAGTAGATTGATCGTCACGGCCATGGACTTGTCAACTGACTAGACACTAGTATCCCCACACTTAAGACATAATATACACTTGTAATTATAAAAGTAGGGTTAGGAACACTTTGGCCATTTTGTAAATGGTTGAAGGGAACCGCCGTTGTTGATGCAAAAAGATCAAAACCATTGTCGAGCGGCAAGATGGACCATGGCATACCATAGAACACGTCCAGCATGGCAGGGACCATGCAACATCACCCAGGGAGGTAGTTTTATCAATAAAGTCCGTAGATTCAAGTGTCAATGACAAAGAATAGAACTCTCAGCTCCCAAGCACTCAAGAGGATGATAGAACAGTCACTCATCCCATGACGCACATTGCTCAATGAATAAGCATGAAATCCCATAACTCACGCCCAGCTTAGAATTGAACAAGGGGAAACTGATTTGGAGGGAGTATACTAGTGTGTTGAATTGATGGTGCATCCATGTGTTTCACCCATCTAGCATAGTTGCAAGGAGGAAGGCCAGGGAGCCTTGTAGTGCAGTGCACAGAATAGGGTAACGTGTCCTATGTTGATGGAAGAGACCTGTCCCATGTGTGCATAGGGAAACAGAAACATACCTGACTCCAATTGTCATAACGTCCCTCAATCTCACCTCTCGGAATTGATTGAGGAGAAATACCAGTCACACTCAGCCCACCCTCTATCTCACACTCTGTTCACTTGTGCAGAGATTGTATGCCTTGTGTGCATTGGATGGTGCAATAGTGCATCCCGCCCTGTGCCGGCATACAGTGCAAGAAGGAAGTCTAGGGAGCCTTATGGTGCAGTGCATAGGAACGGATTGTGTGTTGTGCATTGAGAGGCCCAACCCATGCATGCAACATGCCATTCATACATCTTGCCTCTCATTTGATTTGAAGGGAAAGACTGGTCACTTACCCCACCCTCTATCTCACACTCATTGATAGATACAGAGGGCAAACCATACTCACGTCCCCATCCTATTAGGATGAAAGCTCGCATCATTGAGGGGGTTGGTGATGAAGATCGTGTCAGCTGTTGTTGTCACCAGAGTGTTGAAGATGATGCGTATCTAGGGCTATAGCTGACACGTCGGGTACTTCAATGATTTATATGAAAGATTGTCTGTTAAGGAGGAGGGCAAACAGATTGATATTGTAGAGACATCGCACCAAGAGAGGTGGCTTCAAATTACTTCTGGAAAGGTTTTGCTGGTAAATCAACTATCCTGAATTGTGGGGTGTCACTACCTTTTCCACAATCAGCTTCCCGCCCAAGGGTGTTTCCATCTTTTCTTGGAACGAGGCCTGCTATGACAGGGAATTTCTTCATTTTCTCCCATAACAATTTTTTTTTCTTTTTTCTTTTTTTTGTTAATAACAAGAATTGTAGAAATACCATGTGTTAGTACCAACCTTGCCACCATTGCTGAATCAAACGAGAAGAGAACAAGGTAGGGTTAAGAGGTATCTGTGAAGGGCTAGCAGAACGAGATCGCCTCATGAGGAAGATAATAAGGGCTATCAAAAGCATAAGGAGAAGGACAGTGCGACGCCCAAAAGGGAAAGGGTGGGTTGACTGTGATTGTCAAGATCTCCAGGGAGGGAAGTACTTCTTCAGATGATAGCCATTGATCAGAAAGGGATCATCAGAGGCATCAATGGTCTGCACCTGAACATAGCCATTAGGGTTGACAGCAAGTACCTTATACGGGCCAATCTACCTTTGTTAAAGCTTGCCAGGAAACTTGCCAAATCTTGAATCATAGGCCAGGACAAGATCATCTTCTTTGAACTCTTTGTGCTTGATGAAGTTGTCATGGTAAACCTTACGTCAGGCTTGAGTAGTTTCCATGCACTGCAGGGCCATCCACTGAACCTCGTCTAAACATTCCAAGTGTAGGAGGAAGTGTTGCACTGACTCATCATCTCCCAAGCGTTCTTTAACTGCCACTCGCAAAGAGGGAAATTCCAGTTCGATAGGGAAGACGGCTTCGGTACCATACACTAGCTAGAAAGGGGTCTGTCCTGTAGCAGCCTTATGGGAGGTTCTGTATGCCTAGAGGGCCTATGTAAGTCGATTGTCCCAATCACGACGATGTTCGGTTCTTGTCAAGATCAAGCAGAGGATGTGGTTGGTGACTTCAACTTGGCTGTTGGCTCTGGGGTAGTAAGGTGTGGACTTGCGATGGTGGATCTTAGACACACTTCGCTATTTTCAACTATGACTATTTTGGAGTTCTTTGAAGAGATCATGAAGAAAATGGCTTCATGATCCACGTAGAACTTGAAATGCGTTGACAATAGATAGTGTCAAAACTTCTCCAGTGCAAACACCATTGCTGAGCACTCAAGCTCTATCACTGTGTAGTTCTACTCGCGGTCGGTTACTTTTCGACTTGCATAATAGATTGGTTGATCTAATTTAGAGGGGCCCTTTTGACATAGGGTAGCACCTAGCCCTTCAACTGATGCATCTGTGTAGTGCACATGGAAACTCCTTCGTCCAGTCAGGAGGCTGCAAGATAGGTGCTTGGATGAGGCACTATTTTAGGATATTAAAGGCTTCTTTGCAGTCATAAGTCCAAAGGAAATCTGCATCTTTCCTTAGGAGCTTGTGCAGAGAGGTTGCCTTGGTTGCAAAATGTGCAATAAATCTTCTATAGTAGCCCACATGGCCAAGAAATCCTCTCAATTGCTTGAGGTTTGTTGGTGCTGTCAAGGTGAAAATCTTCTCTATCTTCACCAGGTTTACTACAATCCCTTGTGTAGAGACAATATAGCCCAAAAGGACTCCTGATGAGACACCAAAGACACATTTTTCGGGGTTGAGAGAGATCCCATACTCGGCATCTATCAAAGCATTGGTCTAGGTGTCCCCAATGCTCACGAATTAAGCTATAGACACAGAAGTCATCAAGATACAACTCAATGAAATCATGTAGATGATTCTGGAAGGCAGCCATCATTACTCGTTGGAAGGTGGCAGGAGCATTACAGAGCCCAAATGACATCACTCTATAGGCATAGGTTCCCCATTCTTTCGTAAAGTTTGTTTTGGATTGGTCCTCTTCTGCGATTTGGACTTGGTTATATTTGTTGAATCCATCCAAGAGGGAATGGAGCTCATGGCCTACCACTGTGTCCAACAGTTGGTCTGTGAAAGGGATAGGAAAATGATCATTCTTTGTCTTTGAGTTGAGCTTTCAAAAGTCTACACATATTTAAAGTTTCCCGTTCTTCTTGGGTACCACCACAATGGGCGAAACCCATTCACTGTTAGCCATGGGATAAATGAACTCTGCTTCAAGAAGCTTCAATAATTTAGCCTTTACTAGAGCAGAATAATTAGGATTCATACAACATTGTCTTTGCCTTACAGGTTTGGCATTAGGCTCTAGGTCAATGTGATGTTGGCATATTGTAGGGTCAATCCCCTTTAGGTCTTTGTACGACCAAGCAAACACATCTAAGTTCTCCTTTAGTAAGTCTCGTAGAACCACTAGTTCTTCTTCTAGAAGATTGAGACTCACTTTCAGGTGACGTTTAGTACCGTCAGTATCCAAGAACGTCACTTGCCTTTTACCTTCCACTTCGCAGATGAATGTCCCATGGATTGCTTCTGGATAGAGATCTGACTCCTTCAAGGGAGTAGTGTCATCGTCTGATGTTCCACTAGAACCAGTGTTCTCCTTCTAAACAGATGACTCATTTGTCCGTTGAGATTGTTGGAAGGGTATCAAAGCTTTATTTTCTTCTCTGTGAGTGGTGATTTCTTTTGGACTTAGGGATTCATCTTCAAAGGATACATCTAGGAATGTCACATAGCATGAACCTTCTATAAGTCATGGCTCTGATGGCTCTAGCTTCTATTGACAAGGGGCATCATCATCCTCTTTTCTCCAGAATGACTGGTCAGGGCAACAGGAGCCACTGGTGAACTTAATTTTTATACCTTTGATCCATTGCTTATGCAGATTCTGCATACTTTGTGGTCCATTAGTCAGCCCAAATGGAACCATAGTCATTCCATCCAACACCCCAAGATCTTCGGCCTCTGAGATCTCTGTAGGGATGTCAACAAGATTGTCCGCTATTAGAGGAACTTCTTCATATGCACTTTCATAATCTGCTTCATTTTCTTCTTTATCATTTTCATCCTCTTCCTGTGGAGGCTCTGTCTCTGCTTTTGTAGAGGCTTTGTAGGAGAAGAACAGATTTTTCGCCTCTGTGTCTGCTTTTACTTCTGTCTTTGTCTCTGCTCTACTATCTCTACTTCTGACTCTATGACTGCCATGTAATAGGGAGAACAGTACATCCATGCTTCTATCTTGCTCTCAAAGGGGATTTCAAAAGTCAATTCGAGTTGAGGAAGGAGGTATTCTCCCATTGACAAAGACTTTTTTTCCTTCGGTAGTTGGCTTACAGTGCCCATTGTTAGGGACTGTGCCTCTATTTTCTTAGGAAAGATCTTAACAGCCTCTTCGTCTCCTGATGTACCATCTGTTACTTCCTTGGAGGAGTCTGTTATGACTTCGATGGATGTGGATCCATTGAATTTTTGCGATCCATACAATTTCAACACCACTTTATTGGGTCCTTTGCCTAGGGTTAGGGTTCCTTTGAACCAGTCCGTCCTGGCTCTTGCTTCAAAAATCCAAGGTCTTCTCAACAGCAGAGGGTATGAGGTCCCATAAGAATTTGGTTTGACCACCAAATATGTCAGCCAATAGTCTCTTCCAACAAAAGTTGTTTTTACATATGGGAGGATACCTAACGATTTAATTCTTCTTTGGTCTGCCAATCTAATAAGCCACTGCGTAGGTTGAATTCCTTGCAAACGTAGGTCCTTCATTATCACATCCATCATTATGTTTACTGATGAGCCTCCATCAATCAATGCATTTGAAATAAAGCATCCTTCTATCCATACACTAGTTTCTCGGGTTCTAGGATCTAGGAATGCGTTAGCCACATATACTTCCTTTACAGGCTCTGGGTTCTTATTGGTCTTGGTCACTGTTGAAGAAGCAACCCTTAATCCACATCAGAATGTTAAGTTTGGTTTAAAAGTTTCTAGGTCTTTTACCAAGTCATACTCTTTGATCTCACTAAAACCCCCAATTTCCATGATTTCTTTAAAAACTACACTTTGCAAGTTTTACGTGTTTTGAGAAAAAACTATTATGTCATCAAAATTTATGGTTTTTTCTTTCATTTCAGAGATAATTCACCATATGCAACCAAGATCAATCATCATCAATCATTTCCTTCAATTATCTTTCATCAAACAAAGAAAAAGAACACTTACTCATAGAAACCCGCATGTTCAAGGCGTGTATCCCGAGATTGAGAGGCCGTTGATGCTTCCCTCTTGCAGTTGATGAGCTCTCCAATCCCAATCTACATCCTCTACCGCGCCATGAGCATCATTTTCTTCAAAGTCGTCATCAACCCCCCTTTCCCCTTCTCTCTTTCATTGATGCATATGAACAGCCCATAAGAGGAGAGAGGAAGGAGGAGAGAGAAAGATTAAAAATCAAGAATTCATTTCCTTCATCATATTACACATGGTTACCATCAAAATCTTGCCCTCTCTACATGGTTGAGCATCCAAGAGACACAAAATCCCAAAAAAATGGGGTGTCAATAAAAAAAATCCCTTCCCTGTATCTCAACATGTTTTTGCATGCTCTTTATTTAGAGTTTCATCTCATTTCATTTATAAAATGTCTACTTCAAAAAAACCACTTTCACACTACTGTGAAAGGGTTTTTGGCATGTTTGGGGATGCAAATGGACACCGATTCACAATCCGACTTAAAAGGCTGCTTTTTGTGGCGTCAAACTCCATCAACCTGGCCTCTCCCACGCACTCTATGACTTTCCAATTCGGTAGCTACTTATAACATCGAACCTTGCAGGGATTAAATGGGGGGTCAAACAATCTCCAATTGATGAACTGAGACTTGCGTTAAGTTCATGACATTGAAATGCATCTAGGAAAGCTCTAGCTTGGCCATTCGCCACCGTTTGATTTTTCATGAAAAATGGCTCTTTAACGCCTCTCGGACACTTTCCGGCTCCAAAACAAGCTCCATCGCTCCAAGAACGGGTCTAAAATCTATCTCTCATTTGTGACTATGGGATAGAGTGACTCAGCCCGTCAAATCCCATGAACAAATCTACACATGCACAATCATAAAGAGCATCAAGCTGATCCAAAATAGATACACAACAAAACACATCACAACTCTCACCCTACCCCCTGTCAAAACCAAGGCATGAAATCCACGAGGAGTAGGCCTAGCATAATCTGACAAAAAGCTAAAGCTAGTCACTAACTGACTGCTCCAACATGGCCAAGCTAAAATGAACTATCAAAGAGGTCATCCTAAGTAGTGGTCTGAACTACCTTCCTAACTAAGGACAACTCAACCAAGAGCTCCTACTAGGCAAGGACTCCTATCGCCTGATCAAGAAGTATCGTCCGTTAGCAATGTTGCCTTTAGGCTTTTATTTTTCCATACTTGGGCGTGTAAAAAGGAGGGAGTTGAGCATAGCGACCCAAGGAGAACATGACATTGGCCTCAGGTCCTCTCTCGATACCCAAGAATCTACCAAGCCCTCGTGAGGCGACACTTAATCCTTTTTGAATGCTCACTTTTATTTTTGCTCCAACCTCCTCTTATTCTTATTTGTCAGTTAGATGCCGCCCCTAGGAAGACAAGGCATCGGCCCTGGGTCTGCTAACTCGTCCCTAGGAACCTACCAGACCTTCGCAAGGCAATGAACAACTACTCAATGATTTTTCTTTTTTTCCTTTTCTATTTTTAGAGGGGTTAGAACCCCTTTTTACACACCTCCATATATTTATTTCTAGATAGATTAAAAAATCACTCTTCTCTTGATATTTAAGTGCAGGCTTCTCTAACTGCCTCACAACTAGCAGAAACTCCTAGAATGGTCACCATGCATGTTAGTAGAGCAGGGTCACTAGAACTGCCTTCTAAAACAGGTCTTTCAATGCATGACAATGCCTTTGTAGGAGGCAACAACTACTTAGACCTCCCACAGACATACATAACCTAAACTTGGGACTTCATGCCTTGATTGTCGATCCCCAACAAGAAAATAAATTAACCCCTACATACACATATATCGTTATTTGCTTAAGGGAAAAAAAATCAAAAAGGGGACGAAACCACCTGGAATGGCCACAAGAAGCTCCTCCACAATAAAGGCTCCCTCCAGTGACTTCGTCAACCTATATGATGTAATCATTAAAACATAAAATCATTAAATGCACCTGCACCAAACAAACATATGGCCTTCTTGGCCTAATGAAATAGAACAATTCATTGCAAACTAATTGGCCTCTTGGCCGCATGAAAATAGCTCATTTGGTTGCATCTAATGGATGGTCTTTTTAGCATATATATTGCATCTTATTTGGCTAGCCGAGACCAAATATATCATGAGATGTGAGGGCTAGCCACATACTACTTATGCGAATCAACTCAAATATTGATCTTGGCCTTTTGTAGATCCACTAGCCCAAGCCTTTCTACTGATATCTCAGTAATAAGGGACATCTCTTCTTGGGTACTATGAGCTAAATGAATGATCTCATTGGGCTCATAAATCACCATTTTGTGTTCATTTGAACCTTCCTTGTTTCGATTTCGACATAGGTCAATGTTGCAACCCAAACTAGGTAGAACTTCAACCCTAGGTCCATTACCTAGATGCAACTTAAGGCTGTGCATATTGTCAGACGTGTCATTATGGCCGTTGATCTCATCCACTTGGGAAATTATTAAGGCATATCCACATGGAATCCCTGGCCTTTCATTTGGCACACCAACCACACATTTATAAATTTTGGATCTCCAAACCCATCTCATATTCCTTTTTATATTCTTATACTGCCTCATTTTTCTGCATTGGTCTAATGGGGACTCAAAGCGGGCTTATTGTTATTTCTAGATGGCCTCACATCCTTAGGGCTTCTACTCAGCATAGGTGGACCTTGGGCATGGTACATCTTCTTCATATGAGATGTCTTCCCTTTCCTTTGTCCACACTACAACTGCTTAGCCATAGGAACCATGCTTTTACTAAAAGGAATAGCCTCTACTCAAAAGCATGATTCACCCATAAATTGGAAAGGTCTTTCAAGAGCCTTATAAGGAGCACAACTAGGGCCCCACATAGCATGCTTATCCATACTCATAGGCCCGATGGTCCTATCAATGCCGCCATCGCAACTACCTCTCGTGGAGCTATTGCAAACCGTGACGGGGCCTGCTAGGCATGGAATCTTTTTATCTCCAAAAGGTATCTTATCACTGCTCATAGGATTGCCACTTCCTACTTGGAGATTTTGACCACCAAGATCTCCTATTAAGGTTGTCTTGGTATTAGCGAAAGGATTTTCTCTTTGCAAAATTAGTTGGATATTTGGATGGTGGTCAACTAGAAGCCAGCATGCTCATTGTATTGCTCAAGTTCTAGTTCATTTCCTTGAATAAGATTATGAAAAATATTGGCTGAAGATCAGCCAATATTTGAGCACAATGAAGAAGGAGACTCGGATTGATGAGGAGTTTAAGCATATCAAGAGGAAATCTTATGGCTTTTTTCTTAAAGAATGACATCTATGGAAGCACGCAAAGAAGAAGAAAGGAGCGCATGTACATTATAGATGGGTTATTGATCTTGTAACCATGCTTACAAGAATATGGAATATGTGGTATTTAGTGCTTGCAAAAGAGGATCTAACCAATCAAGTTGAAGGAAAAGCCTTAACAACCAAATAAACTCAAGCTGTTTGGTGTTTTTTGCTTGAAGAAGTGTTTTTTAGATATGGTTGTGTGGGTAAAGTAACTATAGATAGATGAGAGTTGGATGCTGATGAGGCACGCAACTTCTTTGCTCAATTGGGTATTAAGTTGGCTTTAACATCAGCCTACAACCCTAAAGGCAATGGAAAGAGTGAGAGAGGTCATCAACCTATTCTCAAAGCTCTAGCAAAGTCTTGTAGAGGAAAGATCAAAGAATGGCCTAAAATGCTACCTTTTGCATTATGGGCTGACCGGACTACTCACAATTCAGTGACTAGCTATATGCCAGCTGAACTTATGCATGGACAACAACCAATTATGCCAATTGAAGAATCTTTTCTCACATGGAGTCTTCTACCTTGGGAGAAAGGCATTAGTAGAGAAGAGTTGCTGACTTTGTGCATATGGCAGCTAGAAAGAAGGCCTAAATATGTTATTAAGCTATTGAGAAGCTAAAGATAGCGAGACTAAAGAACAAAAGAAGATTTGATAGGCGACATCGACTTCAGCCAAGAGCTATTCAAGAAAATGACCGAGTGCTTATATATGACAGTAGCCTAGACAATCAATACATTGCTTCTAGGAAGATGGTAAAGCATTGCTTTGGCCCGTATGTGGTAAAGGTCATTCATGACAATGCCACATATTCATTGGTTGAATTGGATGGGACCAGTATAAAGATATCCGTAGCTAGAAAAAGAATCAAGCTCTTCAAACAAAGAGAAAGTTCAACATATGAGTTAGAAGACTTGGATATAATTCAAGAGTATGAAGACATAGTGGAAGAAGAAAAGGCAGAAGATGAAGACATTGACATAGCGGAATATACTTCTTCTAACACTGCAAATCCGTAAGACTTTGGCACATGCTAGAGGATGTGTAGTTTAGGAGGGGGTGGATGTCATGCCGCTACGTGTACACTATGTAAAAAAATCTAGAGCGTGGCTTCCTTTTAGATTTAGAGAGCCAATGCCACTTTAGGCATTAGTGTTAGTGTCTATGGTTCAAAATATTAGATTTTTTTGGACAAGTTTTTAGCCAATTTTGGATATTTTAGATATTATCTCTTGTAAAAATCCATAAAGCTATAGACAACTTCTAGATTAGGATGACATGTAAAAGAAAGCATGTAGCTTTTAGCCAATTTGAGAGGATTTTATGTAAAAAAAGAGATTGACGGAATTGTGCGATGCGCGATTGCTATTTTTAGGCAATGAACAACACTCCAAAGTGGGAGATGGAGTGATTTGACAGAATTTTGGACAGGTGTCCTGGTATTTAATCCCCCTTTCGGAGCCAATGGAAGCATCATATTGGCTATCTGAGCAGCATAGAGAAAGGTATTATTTTATACACGTTTTTGTCTATTAGAGTTATATCTTCTTATAATAGCACCATATTGGGGAATATGGGAATTTCCCATAAGTTTGGGACACGTGGTCAAATATTTGGATTTGTCATAACTTGAACACTTTAACTCCAAATTGAGTGCTCTATAGCTCAAAAGATTCCATTTGTCAAGCGCTTTCCAACGATAGGTCAAATCATATGGTTTTAAGAAACTTATGGGCATGTTATCCGGGTGCCACCTTTTCAGTATTCAAAAATGGGAATTGGCAGATTCCCAAACTTACTAATATTGTGTTTAATGCTGAAAGAAACTGATATGCTTCATCTCAGTTAGTATTCTTCTACATTTTCTAATTCTTTTTTTGAGTATTCTTCTATATCTTCAATTTCTTCGAACCCCTTCTCTTCCATCTACTCCTCTCCCTAAATCTACCTTCACTCGTATCTTTAAGAACTTGGCTTGAAACCTTCAACCCTTCTCTTATCTCTACCATCTCCGAAGTTTAAGCTCTTGAACCCCCATACATTCTTCTCTTGCCAAACCCATATGGTGACCTTCAACCCTACACACTGCGACAATGTGCATAACCAAAAGATCAGAATTTGCTTCATTTTTAGCCCTTAAATGCTTCCACAACCCTTCTCCTCCTACTGCTTATGTGTTGTATCGTTGCATAGGTGTAGGGTTTTATTTTTTGTCATTGTCAATGTATAAAGCAATAAAAACACACTAAAACACAAAAAACAAGGATGAGATGAGGCTATACCTCATGCCTCAACCTTGCCAGACATTCACGAATATTAATCATATTTTTTCTTATTTATTTATCACGAAAAACCTAAGTTTTTTTATTTTTCTCTATTTATTCCTATTTATTTTCTTCAAAAATTATGAAAAATCAGACTCATGAGCTCCCATTGATCAAAAGCACTCAATCCCATTTTTACATTCATTTTTATTCCATGAAAACTCAAAATACTTACTAAAACCCCTAATTTCCATGATTTCTTCAAAAATTGCATTTGCGGATTTTACATGTTTTGAGGAAAAACTATTATATCATTAAAATTTCTGGTTTTTTCTTTCATTTTAGAGATAATGCAACATATACAACCAAGATTAATCATCATCAATCATTTCCTTCAATTATCTTTCATCACACAAAGAAAAAAAACACTTACTCATAGAAACATGCATGTTCAAAGCGTGTATCCCGAGATTGAGAGGCCGTTGACGCTTCTCTCTTGCCGCTGATGTGCTCTCCAGTCCCGATCTACGTCCTCTACCGCTCCATCAACATCGTTTGCTTCAAAATCGTCATCAATCCCCCTTCCCCCTTCTCTCTTTCATTGATGCATATGAACAACCCATAAGAGAAGAGAGGAAGGAGAAGAGAGAAAGACAAAATCAAAATTTCATTTTGTTCATCATACTACACATGGTTACCATCAAAATCTTACTCTCTTTGCATAGATCAGGGATCTCCCTCTCTCTCTCTCTACATGATTGAGCATGCAAGAGATACAAAAATCCCCAAAAAATGGGGAGTCAATCAAAAAATGCCCCCTCCGTGCATCTTGACATGTTTTTGCATGTTTTCTTCATTTAAAGTTTCATTTCATTTCATTTATAAAATACCCACTTCAAAAAAACCAATTTCACATTACCGCGAAAGGGTTTTTGACCTATTTTGGGCTGCAAACGGACTCCAATTCACAATTGACTGGACAAGCAGCTTCGTGGCATCAAAATCCATCAACCTAGCCTCTCCCACATACTTTACGACTTCTCGATCCGATAGCTACTTGATAACGTCGAACCTTGCGGGGATTAAATGGAGGGTCAAACGACCTTCTGTTGATGAATTGAGACTTGCGTTGGGTTCTTGACATCGAAATGCATCTAGAAAAATTCTAGCTCGGTCATCTCCCATCATTTGATTTTTCATGAAAATTGGCTCTTTAATGTCTCTCAGCACTTTCTGACTCCAAAACGGGCTCCAACGATCCAAGAACGGGTCCAAATTGGGTCCTAAAATCTAGCTTTCAAGAGCTAAAATAGAAATGTCTAAAATATGAAAAGTCTTGAATATACCTAGCTATTTTTTCCCATATGTATACGCTCTCATGGCTCTATTGTGACCTCTTCTTTGTGTTTATGCAACCTTCATTAACAGAGTGAATTACTTACACTCTCCTTTCCCTTGGCACCTTTGTGTGCCTCTCTATACATCTCCACTCTACCTCCTGTGACAACCAAGTAGGCTCCCCATTTCTATTAATAGTAAAATGAATACATGAAAGAAGGAGCTACATATTGAGGTAGAGATTGAATACACCCCATTACTCAAAAGGACCCAACATACAAGTGTCAACCTCAGGTTTTGCAAAGTTACAGGAAAATGGGATTGAAACATGTGGACTTGTGGGTTGATGGGGGAATTTACCCAATTGACACCCCTTAAACAATAGACCTCCAACGTTCTCAGGAATCACAAATTTGCTGAAGTATGTGTGAGAGGGTGAAAATGGGTTGCTCGGTTACACTAGGTAGCTCAATGATCAAGCGTTCAAAGTATTTACAACCTACCAAGCAAACCATTAAAAATTGTCACGATGTGATTGTTACACATCAACTTCATATAGAACAACTCATAGGACAAGTGGTACAGCTCAATGACAGTATAATTCAACAAAAAAATCAAATTATTTCAATGCAGGACATGATCCATGACATTTGTATCTCATATAAGGAGGCAAAGGCATAGTTGGATGACCTGAGAAAGATCAACATCAAGCTAACATAGGAGCACAAACGAAAGAAGAAGCCAATCCATGAGTTAATTGTGAATAGTGGCCAATGGAAGTGACGTAATTGTTCAAAGCATTTTCCAATGTACTTGCCTTCAACAATTACTATTTAGATTTGTACAAGGTGCAGTCGGCAATGGTAATGTACTACAACATGTCTGTTGAGGAATGTAATGGTAAATTGCATTTTATTATAAAATTATATGAAAGTGAGGTTGTCAAAGGAGTAAAGCTTGAAAGAGTTAGTGTAACTCTAATGAATAGAGATTTACAATTCGCCAAGAATAACCCAGGGAACTCTAGTGTTCAATCCCAGTGCCATGTGTGGTGGCTCACTACATATGAAGTTCCTAAGGAAACATTTGAGGCGATGCAACTATTCCACACAAGCATTCCAAGCTTCATCGATCATCAGGAACATGGTGAGATGCTCATGGTTGAAGGGTATGGTCAAGACTTGGTTGAATGGCATATTGCAGGAGACTTGAAGAAGATCCCACTTGGAAGCCCATCTTCAACATTCCATTGGATCATATTCACATTCGTTCATTACATGCTTTTATCAGAATCATGGAGAAACTTGTATATGAATACATTTACTTTGATTATAGGATGCAACTAGAAAAAGAAACCATTACAATGTATAGGAATGTGGAGCGAGTGCTATTAGAAATTGGGCTACACAAGCATCAAGTGACGATTGAAAAATATGAGAAGAGATCAGGAAAATCTGGTAACTTGCCAAAAAATCCTAGCTTTGGAGGAGCAAAGGCTAGGAAGTTTCTCTCAGCATCCATCAATGAGGAAGGGAATGTCATGGTTCGTAGGCCGTAGGACTAGGATGGGTAGAAAAAGTTACATTTTGCAATTCCTGATCAAGGTAATGGAGGAAAACCAAGGTTGGCCAAAGCTAAGATTTGGATAATTCTTAAAAAATTTGCTCCCTTACTTCGCAAGATGGCGTTTAACAATGAAGATAAGCAAGAATTTATCGATGATGTGCATATCTTCTATGAAAACATGGTGGAAGCATGGGGCAAAAGCTCTAACACACATTACATGGTATGTACTAAGTTAATATTTTAAAATTGTATGAATTGTATAAACTATTGAGCATAGTTTTACTCATATGTGATATGTGTCTTTGTAGCAATGGGCCATACTTTTTAAAAAAGGGAAGCATCGGAGTTTGTTCCACACAAGGGATGGAAAATTCACATTGGATAGCATGTGGTGCATACAAAAAAAACAGATCATGGTGAAGGGGTGAATGGTAGCATTCCAATGATCCAATTGCTATCTTGGTGGTATAGGATTATAGTAGTAGATAAAGCTAAACTCTCACAAAATAGATCAAATGAAAGTGCTAATGATTGGCAGATATGATAGAATCACATCGTGTCACTAAAAGAGTGTATTATGAAGCCTTCAAGTGCCAAAGAAAACCATGCCAAGTGGCTAGAAACAAGGCTTCGACAAGTCAACAAATGGGTTTGAAGAGAGCTAAGATAGTAAGATGAACAATAGTTCAATTGAATGCAATTCATAGTTTAAGAGAGAAAGAGAGAGTGTGTATCTATGTGAATGAGTCTTACAATTTAGGGTTATATAAAAGAGGGTTTCACTTTCTATCTTATTCATCGAGTTCTCACATCTCTTGTGCAGGAAAGATAGCTAGGTCTAAGGTAGTTGCAAATAAGCTTCCGCTCAGAGCTCCATATCGTGTTCAGCCCCTTGGAGCATCTACTAGCTCAGATGTACCCCCTTCTCAACCTAACTAAGCTTCCTCAAGCCACCCTCACAAGGGTTCTCCTCAGCATCCCCACAAGAAATGCAAGTGGAAGCCAAGTACAATGGCCCTAAGAGAAATCGGGTGGTATCAATGCTCTTTTGATCTCATCATTCCGAAGGCGAGCTTCTCGAGACTTGTTTGTGAGATTGTGCAAGACCTCTGCCGCACAGAAAGCAGGAGGTGGTTTTTGGCACAAGGTTAGGATAGACTTGATCGCTTCACAAAAGAATGTCTTCATGATCTACAGTGTGCTGTAGAGGCCTTTTTAGTTGACTTGATTATTGATACTCAATGATGTGCAATACATGCAAAGCACATTACTGTAACTCCCAAGGACTTCCAACTTGTAACGTGTCCCCTTGTCCACTTGTAGGACACGTCTTAGCAGCCCATCGGGAAGAGAGTCTAGAAAGCGCCGCCTGGCACTCACAAGGAATATCAGCGGGTTTGCGATCTAGGTCTCCCCGAGTCTGCCATGAAGCGAAAGCATTAATGCAGCTGTTTCCACTTAGGACCGCCGACCTAAATCAGGGTTTTCCTAATGGTCAAGTTCCTAGAAGGTAGCTAGCGTCTATCCCCATAGGAACTACTTTGTGCAGAAACATTAGGGTCGAAGCGGATTTATACTGCACTTGGTTCAAGGAGAATGGGAAACGAGAGAGATGCGAAGCTTGACCTCTCTGCCCGTAAGGCATAGTCCCATTCCATTCCCCTAAAACAACATAAATCGGGACTCTAGCTCTATAGATTCTAGGTCATTGTTACCTCACTGTCAATTCATTTGAGAAAAGTTCCCAACCAACCGGGACCACCCTTCCGTAGGACCTAGGGTCGCATCCATCGTACTTTTCTCGGGTTGCTTTAGTTATCTAGTTACCTTCCACATTTAGTTTGACAAGCAAAAATACCTTCCTTAATCAACCAAATTAATCACTGGTTCCTTCACGTAACTTAAACACTGACACAGAAAAACAATGTCAAGCAAGTTCCTTTTCATTATTTGATCTTTATTTATCAGTCTTTGGAATACATCAAATAAACCTGACCAAAGGCTATCCTAGCAATTCTCAGGGAGATCGCTATTCCAAGTTCCGCCCGTTGACTAGTATGCAGGCCTCGAGATCCCATCTTGAGTCACATCGGCCTCTTATGTAGGATCCGGAGGCAAGGGATTTATGGCCAGAGCTTCCCCTGGCACCCAAGCGTCCTCCTGCTCCAAGTAGCACCCACGGAGAGACCTCTTGCGGTGGGTTTGGTCCGCGTACCTGGTGCGGCTAACAACCCCCTTGGATAGGGTCAGGCAGACAGTCGAAGATAACTGAAACTGCCTCTTCCTCCAGGCTCTTTAACCTGAAGCATTAGTTGTTTTTTTTCTGAATTAGTTCCTTGAGCAAAGAAGTACAAAAAGTGCACCTAAGTATACAATCACGAACGTTCGAGTGGTTGGTCATTTGTACGACCAACTGCTAAGGTGTGATTTCTTCTCCTCGAATACTTCCAGCATTCGATTCGGGATTAATTGCGACTTGGCAAGATCCCAAGGGTTTCGTAAGCTGAGTTGCTTGTTTTTCCTTTTCTCCTTGGGTTAGGATTTATACCCTGTTGACCCAAATTTTCACTTCTTTAGGTTTCCGTATATTTTGGTCAATAAATCCTAGGCAACCTCGTCGCCCTAACTCGGTTGGTCAATTGCTTTCTTGGCAATTCATTACTACCCTAGCTTCACAAATCAGTCTTCAAGGAAGAGTGTTGAAGCATGATGACTACTCAATTTCTAGGAAATTTAACTTGCAATTTGAACTCGCCAACCTTGGTTCAAGGAGTAGCAATATTATTTTGTGATTTTGACACAAGATCGTACGACATTGCAGCTCGTAGTATGAAATAGGTGTCAGTATCTGACTTGTGGGATTATATCTTTCTTCGTACGGTCTTTCTTGATCAAGAATACCTTTGATCAAGATAAGGGCTTGGGAGTCTTCTTGACCCAATCCAAACCCTAACCCTACTGGACCGATAAATGTTTTGGCCCTCGGGTCCCTAAATTCCTTGTGGAGGTCTAGCATTTGGTCAATTGATCCTTAGGGTGAGAATCCTAGATCATTCTTGCATGGGTGATTAATCCTAACATTTCGAGAAAGTGGGTAGGACCTTTAAGATTGGAAATATTAAATCGACATCCCAAGTGCGATACTAGGCAGAATTTTAACATAACTTAACCTAACCGAGCACATTGAGGTGTTCCTCGTGTTCACACCTTTATGAATCTCATCTGAGTTACACAATTACATGTGGTTTACTTAATTGATCTTATTGTCTCACGATTAGAGGTGATCTTTCCCTTAGAGATGCAAATACTTTCCCTAAAAGATGTAAATAACTGCAAGAAGTATGAGATGCATCATTCATGCGAATATGCAAATTCAAGACCATAGACCTTTTACCTTTGTGCAACTGTAGGATCTATAGTGATATTTCTTTTCCTTGCCCTATGCGATATTGATTGATATTCAAAGCTATTCTTATAAACCCTATGTTTTATGTATCAATTCAAGCTTTAGTATTTTAATGAAGATGCATCCTTTCCCAAATTCAAACTTTGATAAATGAACTCCATGCATGGGTGTATCATTCTTTCATGATCAGATGCCATGAATCCATCATTGATTTAATCCTTCCTTTAGCACTTAACCCAACCTAGAATGTAACTATCATCGCATGCAATTTGCAAAGTTCATAAATCCTTTCCATGCATTGCAACTATTCCGACATCATCTAATGGCCGTCTATGATTGTCTTATATACACGAGTCATAGCCAAGAATTTATTACATAAGTGCATTATGTGTTATATGCCCCATCCTTTGCGAGATGCAACAAGGATGCCTTTTCACAATTTTATCTTTTAACTTATGCATCATACGTTCGTAAATGCAACTACCCTCGACCATGGAAATGCAAGCAAATGCACGTACTCGACATGCAACTAAACTTTGTAGATTGAATGAGTATATAAATTTCCCAATGCATTTAAACTTCCCTACGAGAATTAAAACATGCTTAATGCATCCTTTCCATGCGGGGTTAATTTTCAAAACCCGGCCATTTAATATCGAGGCATTGTCCATTCTCGTACTTTGGGTGGAAGCTTCCACGTGTGTTCCTCTCGCCTTTTGCTTAGGAGCCATTGATGCAGTAAATTTTGTCTCAGCAACTCTCCCTTGGTTCACTTACGCATTTCAAAGTCACTCTGTCCGAGATCTCCTCTTCCACACAGGACACAGGCCTTGCAAGACACGGTTTTAAAAAAACAGGGAGGTACGGGTGAACTAGGCCTAGAGAAGCTTCAATAGAAGCTTCCAACCTTCTGGAAGAATAGGGTGATGACGTGGGATAGAGAAGATGATGAGGATGACGATGACGATGACGACGATGATGATGATGATGATGATGAAGGCGATGGTAGCAGCAGCCTGGCGGGCGGCAAGCAGAAGGCGGCGGACAGCAACACGATCAATCCCCCCCTCAATCTTAGGGAGGGGGGTTCATATATAGGGTGAAGGTGGGGGGGCCACACAAGTGGCAGGGTGCATATATAGGGTGAAGGTGGGGGGGTGGCCACACAAGTGGTAGGGTGCATGCCCTCCTCCCCATGCCTCTCCATAACTCTAGCTCATACTCCCTCTCCCCGCCATGTAACGACTGAAGGGGAGGGAGTTTAAATTTTTTTTGCAAATAATCATTTTTCCTTTTTCCCTTGAAGGGGTGTTCCCGCGGTGAACTACGGATTTTGAGCCACAGATTCCTATACATGATGCATGGCTGGTGTTTGTTAATGCATGTGGATGGAGCACTTAGCCCATAGTTTTTTTGTTGCGGGAGATTACTTTGAGTCACTTTTGTGCGGGATCTAGGTCCTTTAATATTTTATTGTAGAAATATTACACAACTTGTAAGAAATCTTCAAGTAGTGAATGATGCATTCGTTCCAATGGAATGAACACAATTTATAATGTTATCTTTTTTGGCATAGTGTTCTCCTCATACATTGGACATATGACTATGTCCCAGTGCAAAACTGTTGTACGCGCCCTTAAAATATGAATTAAATTTTTACTCTTGTCCTTCACTCTCAACTTTGATTGTGCATCTTCGTTGTATTTTCAACTCTTACTTATAGTTTTTGCTAGCACTGTCAATTTCAATAGGAAAAACATGCAAAAATTTGCCATTTCTTGTTGCATACTTTACTCTTTATGCCTTTGTATAGTCTATGTGGTGCGAAGTTTCTAAGGGCCAGTAATTGCAATGTTGATTTTTTGATTATCAATGCATCCATAATTTTGGTGTGGGATAGTTTTTAAAATACTAAATTGTATCGGAATGCGACGAAACTTCACATGCACGCTCGTTAGGTGGCCAAAAGCCCAAAATTTTTTTGAAAAAAAAATGCATGCAGACCCCTAGTCTGAAGTCTGGCATCAAGAGCCGCTTTCCTCTTTCCTGCCAAGAAAGTGGCTTCAGACGCGAAAAGCGGCTCTCGACGCCAGACTTCAAACCAAGGGTCTGTATATATTTTTTCTGAAAAAAAAGGGCTCTTGCACACCTAACGAGTGTGTGTGAAGTTTCATTGCATTCTAATAAAAGGTTATGGATTTATGATCACACGATGGAAAATACGTATGAAGCTGTTAACCCGACTTTGGGGCTTAAATGGGTTAAAAGTTCATTCTTCTTCTCATTTTCACATCTTCCTTTCTTTACTTCCTCCATTCTCACACCCCAACCTCTATCTCTTCTCCATCTTGCCCTCCTCGAGTGCTTGCATGGCACGTACCAAGCAAGCATGTCACTGTTTTGGCCACGGAAAGACCTCACCCCAGGGCCCACCATGTACAGCACAAGGTGGAGCCTCCCCTAGTGCATCAGCCGGCAGGTGCTCCCCATAGAGCACAACGATCACCATAGAAGAAGAGGAGATGGAAACTTTGCACTATTGCCCATCAGGAGATAAGGAGAATCCAATGTGGATACGAGCTTCTCATCCCGAAAAGATCTTTTCTTTAGGTTCTTCGGGAAGTCATGCAAGACTTGGAGCTCAAAGGGATGGGAAGATTTTGGGTGTGAGTGTGGGATGGCCCACCAGCAGAAAGGTGGACTGCTATAGCTAGGGAGGCCCTACAAACATCTGTTGGGTTTCTCATTGACTTGTTTGATGATACATAGTTAGCGACCATCCATGCAAAGTGTGTCACAATCACAGATAAAGACATGAACTTTATCATTTGGCTTCAACATGGCAAGGGGACTCCTCCATAGGTTATGAGATTAATGATGCAAGGTTTTGTAATGAGTGTTATAGCACCATAGCATCTTGGAAGTCCAAAATTTTTTGTATACTCTACCACATTGGAACATTTATATATATATATATATATATATATATATATACATAATATCTCATGTGATGTGTATTAAATTTAAACAATTGAGTAAAGTTTTTTTGTTTTGTTTCTTGAAATGCAAAATACTTTTTTGTTTAACGTACGCACGCATTGAAAGTAATAATACGTACGAATACGAGTTACGTTATTGCTTATGCACAATTGCAAGTGCACTACTATGCGTTGATATAATTAAATTGGATTATGTTAACGTATGCAAATGCATCATTCACATACCACACATTATTGTCACACTTACATGAACCACACATTTATTCAATAAATATTTATTTATAGGGATAGAAAAATATCTTATATTCATCAAGAAAAATACATGTGATGGCTGATAGTGATTGTAGATACAAAAAGCTGATAGCCAACAAGAACTCTCATTTGTTCCTTGGCTTTTTCATCAATGGAGAGAAGGGGTCAGCTTCCGATGAAAATAGAAGTTCCTTCTTTGCTTCAAAAAATGACATGATCCCCTTTCAGCTCTTTCTCCAGGAGAAGCAGATTTGACACTCTATCAAGGTCACCTAATGTAGCAAGCACACACATTGCTCCACCATGCGTTTGGTAAACAAGTAAAGAAGCTTTGACCGCTTGATTAGCACCACCTTCTCCAAGCTAGATGTCACAAATATCGCTCGAAAAGGTCCAAAATTGATCAAAGCTCAAATTTTCATGATTGTTTCTTGCCCTTGTGGTGAGAACTTCTTATGGAAGACCACCAAGTCTGCAACAAGGTTGTCGACGTACTCCTTCTCAGAGCTAAATCCTTTCGTCGATCTGCATATCAAGATCCTCCTTGCCTTGATGCAAACTCATCTATATATAATGTCATGAATGACAAAGCAAAATCAAACAATATATTTAGCAAATAGCCTAGAGTTATTAGAAAGCAACAAAACTTGATGGTAGGGTGCATCGGGTCCCCCAGAGTCCACCGGTGAGTGGCCCTGAATGCTAGACTTCGGATAGGGCAGCTGCATGCATAATTTTTTGCCAAGATTTCACTGATGGACTTTGGGGACCTGATGCACCCTAGTGTCAAGTTTCTCATTGCATAAAAATATATGGTAGTTAGAAATCTCACCTTCTCCAGATCATCTTGTATCTTCATTTCCTCGAGTGTCATAGCGAGGCATCTCTTTGGGCAGAGAGATCTACAAACTCCTTGGTAGGAAACTAGGGCCTTGTTCTGAATAGATCATGCTGTAGTGCTTCAAATTCAACATTTGGCACAAGGTAATCATCTTCAATCGAGGTAATGTGCTTTTGTGTTGTTATGATGGCACTCATTGTATCTAAGCTTGTGCCATCACATAACTTCCAATCTCTGCCATTGTCAGATGCACATCCATGTAATCATAATCCATCAGATCTTCCATCGAATCCCTAACTAAGATGGAAAACAACTCGTCTTCCTTCATTTCCAAGTATTGAATCACATTTGATAGAAGCAAGTATTGTACACTACTACTTCAATGGGCATCAAGGAGGCAAGGTTGGGTTTGCCGACTTGTGATTGTTCCGATGAAGATGGCATCATGAGAGCCAACCCTTGCTTTGCCACAACCCGATGTTCCTCTTCAACATTTATGAGCTCTTCAATTGGTTTTTCTCCCGTGTATGTGATAGCAACAACCTATAGAGTTATATCTTCATCACTCTCCTCCTGTAGGGTGTATCTAATGCAAGGAAGTAACTTGCCAATGTACAATCACACTGCACGAGATCCAAAGGTGTTGTACCTGGTGCAATGCCCATGGAAATAGTGCATACTCTATGCAAAGGATCCACGTGGGCCAGACACCTATTCACCACTTTTTGGTACTTCTTCCCTACCTCTTCCCTACCTAAAATATCATGAGCTGTTCCAAAGGCACCCAAGTCATGTCACAGATCCCTCGATGGAGTATGTGTAGGTAGCAATGGTGCTCATCACAAAGTCTTTCAAAACTTAAAGGGGGGATCCAGTGATGAGAGCATGCTTTCAAGATTGAAGTTCTTAGAGAAAACCTGAAATATCTCCTCACCTTGGCTAGCAAAGATAGTCTCATGGATTCACTCATCAAAGTGTGCACGAGCATCCATCGTAGCAGGTAGGAGGGATGTGGTGGATATAAAGAGATGAAGAGAGAAAGTGTGAAATGAAACAATGAAACAAGGACTAAACTAGTTCTACCAAAACCTTAAGTTCTAAACCATTAATGGCTTTTCGCATATGATATTTAGTTATTCCTTTACTAACGTGTTTGTAAAGTTTACATGCATATATAAATGTGTTGATGTGGAAAGTGTATAGTAGGTGTATGATTTTGCATAAATATCATAAATTTTAAATATTCCAAGTTTACAAAAGACAATATTCTATTGGCCAAAAAAAGCAAAAAAATTACAAGCGTTGGATATTGCAACTTGTGGTGTTGGGATTTTTAGGGAGACTCTACAATTTCTAAAATATGTGAAGCCACACACTTTCCACTTATAACAGTATCCTCAGCTCGACTTCGAATTTTCCTACCATCTAGTTTAAAATAGAAGCTAACAAGTGGATTCTGCACTAACATTGTAATTTGCTTGCGCATTATACTCAAGGGTCAATCATCCTCCATTTGCAACACTTGGGGCTTGCGGCCTTTACAAATGATAGTAGCATCCATAGCTACACTTTCACGTGTGCCTTGATCAAGGCACTATCATTTACCCTTGAGCATCCTCCATCTACGATACTTGAACACTAGGCATAAAGTCTATCGTGTGACAAAGTACCTGTAATTGGAAAGGAAAGTTAGCCGATCCATCCCCAGATAAGATAACAGTCAACTAAGAGAGAAACATTTTATCTGAAAGCCATGTCCCTTATTGTGACTGGGCACTCCACTGTGTCAGGACTGTGAGTCATTTTTTATGTCCAAGTTTTGCCTAGAATTCTTGTTACATAATCCTTTGATGCACTTTTTATGATGTACATGCTTTTGGTACGTCTCAAACCCTTACATTCCTTGAACATATGTGCAAAAAATGCAATTGGTATAAACCAGCTTAGATGTATGTTCTTTGAGCCTCTGCTTGGCTTCATAGAGTTCAATATGTCTGCTAAAATTTCCATGCTACACATGTGCAAAATGTCACTACTACACAATGGCCATTCTATGCTATTGAGATTCGATATGTGCATAGACTCAAGGGTTCCATATTCTTGACCCCCCTTGGGAAATACGTACTTGGAGTTATAGAAAAAAACAAGGTCCTTTGCAAGCTACTTAGTTGTACGCCCCTCAAAGAGAAATCTACCAATTTCGAGGTGCTGTGAAACTCTCAACATTTTGCCACTCATAGCAGTTCGAAGGGTATACTTGTGTAAATACAAGACAAGTAGTTACACAAATATCATGAAATTTCTCATTCTTAATGAGCTGCAAATGCTTCCTATTTGCAATGTTTCATTGAAAGGACATAGTGGGCGCAATATGCATTTGTTTTTGCATGAAAATATGTTGTACAAACACCTTTGTTACAAGGTGAGAATCAACGTTCCTTTTTCTAAGAGCTCAAATTTTACCCTTTCAGTGCTTTGATACATCTGCAATTTCAGATGCTTTTACCCTGAAAGCTCCCTTCATACTTGGACGCATATGTACCCAAGACGAGATATGATATGTATCAGTGATCCAACTCCCTTCTTCATCTTTTTTGTTACGTACTTTTATAAAGAGAACGCTTATTTTTCTCTCAGGCATTATAACCTATGAATTAGATGTAAAGAAGTATGTATTAACCCCTAAATAATAAGCATAAGTCTGTCTAGCAATCACCAATATGCTATACAAATCGACATGGGATTAAGAGATGCTTACACTTTTATAAACAAACACAAACATTGATATCAAAATGCATGTGGATATGTACATCGACACAAAGTATAGATTCAATTTCAAGGCATCACTTTAATCATACCATTTATATGAAATATAATGCAAAGAATAGCACAAGAATACTCAAATAATTTTGCTAAAATAAATTTTATTATAATAAATAGGAGTCTGATTTGACTCAATACATTGTATGAAACATGGGTATTATAGAGTAGTTGTTATAAGGATAGTAGCCACATGGCGTGCAAATCTTAATATGCACATTGGATTGACACCTGAGATATTCTATGACTCAACACATTGTGCGTTATATGGATGACATGATACAAGAGTTTCATGGATCATTGCCAATTGGCGTGGACATTGTAATGGACAAATAGGACCAATAAAACAAAGGATTTTGGAACCATTGACTTCTAGTAAATCCATATCATCCAGCACAAAGGAATCACTCACCACATCAAAATAGTCAATCGAGAATTATGTGCTTTACCTAAACCTTGTACAATACCTGCATGTACAAAAAAATACGTGTATGAATCCCTTTTAACAAAAATACTTACATAAATCCCTTTTAACAAAAAATATCGAGATAATTGCATGAATAGAAGCAATACAAAATAGAGCCAATTTACCTATAATATGATTTGCTGAAGATAAGATTGAATCATTACTGATCAAAATCCATTGCAAGTGATGGAAAAAAGAAAACATCAATCCCATCAAACATAAACGTCACTAATTAAATACATAAATTAGCACCACAAAATATGGTAGATTTACCTGCAAATTGAGCTACAGAATCTCTGCTCTACCTTGTGTTAAGTGCTGCAACAACAATTGATCCTTAAGTTAGAACTACATCACACCCTATTGTAAAGATAGTAGAAAAGGGATAATGCAGAGATAAAGAAAGGGAGAAAGTGTGAGTATGTGGGAGAGAGAAAGAAATTAGCACCTATCCAATTTTGCCCAAATTGATATCTGCAAAAGACAATAGCAAGAGTTAGTATTTACATGAAGGTATACTGAAAAAATAGTAGAAAAGAGGAAATATAGAGAGAGAAAGAGAGAGGGAGAGAGAGATGAGCACTTATGCAATGTCACCCAAAATGATATCTACAATAAAACAACAACAAGGGTTAGAACTAACATCATGTTGTATTGAAAAGATAGTAGCAAAAAAAAAAACCAAATAGAGAGAGAGATTAACACCTTTGTCTCTTGCTCCAAATAAACTCTGTAAGAAAACAACAATTAAAACCAACATCGATTTCTATTGAAAACACAATATAAAAGAGAAACAACACATAGAGAGAGGGGGAAAAGAAAGGAGAGAGAGAGAGAGAGATGAGTACCTCTACCTCCTGCCCAAAACAACCTTTGCAATAAAATAATAATAACAGTAAGAAACAACATCAAACCCCATTGAAAAAATAGCAAACAAAAGAAAACGCAAAGAGAGATGGGCATATGCGTTTTGCCCAAAATCTAGAGCTACATGGAGAAGAAAGTGCAGAGGTAAGCAGAATGCTCAAAACCCTAATTACTCTCACCAGGGAGCTTCGATGGAGACGAAAATTCACGAGTATAGAGAAGAGAGGGAAAGTGATATGTTGCTCAAATTTTGGGTCAAACGAATTTTATATGAGGGAAAAAAATTGAAATGGAAAATTCTCCAAAAAAGGGGGGGAAATACGAGGTGAGAGAAACTCAAAATTTGTGTACTATTCATTCTTCCTTTTTAAAAATCCCCAGTACCCCTTTTTTCAATAAAAAACCCAAGATTTGGAGAGAGAAGATTCACCTCCATGGATGCCAACATCTAGCCTTCCTATTGGAAAATCCAAAAGGCCCACATCTTAAACTATATTATTTTTAAGGGCCCATTTGTGAGTTTATTTTTTTCCTAATGAAGGGACATTCCATGAACTTTAGCTATGGGAGTTCTAATCATAATATAGATAGAAATATAAAAATCTTCAAACCAAAAATATTTTAGCATACTCTTTTCAACCATCAGTGCTCGTGTAACTTTTGCAATATGCCTATTTTTTCTTTCTACAACCCTATTTTGTTGTGGGATATTCCTATAAGTAAACTGTCTCTTTATCCCATGAGACCTCATGAATTTACTGAACTCATTAGAGAGATACACTACCTTTCGTTTGACCTCAAGAACTTAACTTTTAAGCCTATTTCTATTTCAATAGCAGCCTTGAAAGTTCTGAAGTACTCAAATACATCACTCTTTTTCTTCATGACACATATCCATAGCTTTCTTAAACAAAATCAATAAACATGATAAAATATTTACTACCACTAAGAGATATGTTTTGTGTAGGTCTCCAAACATCTATATGCGCAACATCAAGTATATTTTTGCTCACATATCTGTCATGTAAAAAAAGTTGTCTTGCTTGCTCACCAATTTACATGCTTCACATACTTTATGAAATTCTCCAACTCAGCTAAAAGTAGGTAACATTTAAACCAACCCTTTTTGGACTGCATTAATTTTAGACTTTGCACATTTTCATGTTCAATACATTTGTGCCATATTTCAATGTTTACAAACCACTCCTTTTCATTTAGTAAACATAGCAGCATTCATAGCAAGAATCCTAGCATCTAAAGTGAACATTTGGCCAACTCTACTTCCTTTTGTGACTAACCTAAACTTATCATTCACATCTTTCACAAAGCATCCTTTTTCACTAAATCGAACTTGCAATCCTTGATTTACCATTTGACTAACAAATACTAACATCTTTATGATGGATGTCACATGTAAGACATTTGATAGATTTTTTATTCGACCATCATACAAGGACAAGGGAACTTTTTTAATGTGTAAAATTGGGTGGCATGAATCATTACCCATCTGCACATAACCTCGATTTTGTAAATCTTGCATCTCTCTAAACCATTCAATATGACTGGTCATATGATTAAATACACATGAATCAACATATCATACATTATTATGTGTTCCTTTCCTGTAATAGCATTCATTGCATACTGCATAACATTTCTGTCTTCATTTTGTCATGAAGGCGATGCATAATTTTCTTACTGCATGCAATTTACCAAATATCATCCTCCTTAGCATAACACTGGGCTACAATATAAACTATTTTGCTACAATAATAACAAACAATACTAGAATTGCTAGAACCTCTATTCTACCATCCACCTCTTCATCTAAAGTTTCCATAGTCTCCGAAAGTTTGCATTTCATCAAACTACTGATCTAACTTGTTTTATTGGTTATCACTAGTACATCCCATATCACATCCTCATGAAGAGGAACTATCACATCCCCTTCCTGAACTTAAGTAAAATACTTGGACCTATTCACCACTTCTTTTAGATGATTCACAGTGCATGTTGATCTCTTCAGTGATCATTAGAGAGACCAACTCATCAAAATTTAGAAGTAGCTTGTATATATATACACAAGTATTAAATGATTTCCAAGCATTTTCATTATTAAGATCACCCAAAGTAGATGATACCAAATCACCATCATTAGGCATTGCATCAATAGCTACTAAGGAATACGCAATGCTTCTTACTTTCAAATATACTCATTTATAGACATATTCTCTTTCTTCAAAGTATTCAACTCTTGCCTGAGTTGAATCTTTCGCATCTTTGTATTTATTGAAAATATATTCTCAAAAATTGTCCAGGATGCATGTGAAGTTTGTAAATTTGTGATATGTCCCAACATAGTATTATCAATGACTGCAAATAGCCAATATATTCTCTTTTTAATTTTAATTCTATTTTTTCCACACTTTTAATTCATATGCAGCATCACACGGTCATTCAACTCTGACTCCTTTTCTTCACCTAAAATAAACTCAAAGAGGCCTTTTCCAATAAGAAAATTTGTCACACAAAACTTCCATGATGGGTAGTTGTTATTTCCTAGCTTCTCAATGATAGGGTTTCCACTATTCTTTTTCATTATCATAAAATTGATACAAAAAAGCAAGCAAGTCTTTTGCAACTTTCACAACAAGTAGCCTTTTTCACTAACTCCTCAACAATACATGTAATATGTAATCGGTTAGTGGATAAAAATAGATTTTTCTTTTTAACGAACACCTCAAAACTTAAACATTCAAAATGTGTAACCTATGCATCCACTTGCAATCAACATAGCCAAAATCATAGTATATCTTGAAATTACTATTCGAAACCTTGTGGATCTAAAATAAGGTTCAAAATAGCCTCCTCATATGGCCAAAAAAGTAATAGGCAAGCCCTAAAGGGCTTGCCTGTAGAATATGCAATGCTCTACTTGCCATACACCAAATCTGAGATTTTTCTCTATCCTGCTTCCAATGCCTCCACATGAATTATCCAAGACAAAGAGTGGAAGAATAGAAGAAATTCTTACCTATTTCTTTCTTGCTTGAATCCCTGCTTCTTCTTCTTCACTTCAGCCTTCAAAACCAGCCTCTCTTAGTGACTCTGCTCTGATATCATGCCATGAATCACATGGTAGGGAGACTTGCTTGAGCTATTGCACCAAACACACAAGAGAAAGCTCACTCAAGAACACAAGAAGAGAGATGGAGGCCAAAATTTTTTCTTGTTGGTTTCTTCTTCTTCTTACACATACAATACAATGTATACAAAGTATAGATAAGACAAAATATAAAGAAAAATGACCTACTACATTAAATAGTGTATAACTAGCTATACTAGTCGATGGGTGCTATAACTTTGCCAGCTATAGGTAGGTGCAATAAACTAAATATAATAAGTGATAAATCAGTGGCCATGTGAGGATCATAATGACCACTGATTCGGTAAGTGTAGACATATAGACCCATCTAACTAGGTGGTCCATCACCAATGTCTACACATGTTGAGCTTGCCATCTCAACAAAATCCTTCAAATTATGGGATAGAGAAGCCATTTGTTATTATAACATCATTTAGCATTTGGTAAGATATATTTGTGCATGCTCATCCTCCACATTGAACTCAAAAGTTGCAATGGTCATTATTTCTCAAACATGGGGCTCATAAACATGAGCCCCCATTGAGTTCCAACCCTTCATCCTATGCACATGGTCAAAGTGGATCCATTTATCTCCCAAAGATCTACCAAGTCACATTATATTAACAAGGTCGACTCCTTAGCCAGGTCCAATAGTAGACATCTGGAATATATGTGGCTTGACATTATCTCCAAGCCGTTGAAAAAACAAAAGACTAATGAAAGAAGGGGTATATGCACTTTCTTTTCAGTGCCAAAATTGCATTAAGCTCACCATCAACATGTTGCATATCTATTCTAGCAATGTTTAGTGACCTTTGCATCCTTCTTCTCTAAGACAACGGGGTAAGGTTTACCTGATGTAACTTAGCTTCATTGAAATCTTTAGTTATAACCCGAGCCCCTTAGTATTCTCACCCACTCTTGCTGACTAGAGTTCCCTATGACAAGACCTTTTGCATCATGATTGGTCCAAACTCACTAACGCGAAACAAAAAAGGAAAAAACCCTCGGAGTAGGCTTTATTCACACTGGCCTTGGAAAGGTCTAGTGACATCAATAACACTATCTCAGTTGATGTTCTGTGTTTATCAAAATATTACCTCAGCGATCTGTACCCAGTTATCCATCTTTTAGCCTTAGAATTTTAGGAAAGATCAATACCTAGCTTACAACCACAAACATCTTATTTCAAATGCATTATACATAAACTCTTAACAAGTTTATTTCCAAGACAAATCTTTTCTTTCCAAAAATAATAACATCGAGACAAATCAGTATAAGTGGCAATATAACTTCGAGACAAATCAGCATAAGTGGCAATATAACTTCGAGACAAATCAGCATAAGTGGCAATATCTTCCAATAGTCTTCCTAGATTCCCTCTTCCTTGGGGATTAGTTTGGATTGAATTTAATCAAGAATTTGATACTTGAGGATAACTCCCTTGGAGTTTTGTGGGTCTTTTCTTGCAATAAAAGAAAATCTTGATTAGTTTAATTATGAACAGTATCATTTGGCAATTACATCTCAAGGTCTCTTATATATCAAGGATTAGCATTTGTGATTCAGAGATTTCATTTTATCAACACAAAAATAAAAAATATTAAATCTTTTAGGGACACAGTACCTTCCTTGTACTCACATAGGTTCATCTTGTACAGACCCAAGTTAACCCTTGGAATTTGCAATTAAGAATTCCTCAAAGAAATTATATGCATGAATCGAATAAAATCTTATTTTTTGCATGCAGCTATTGTTGCCTATTCATGGAATAAAGGCCTGCTAGCTTCTTTTATTTAAGAAAATTAGTATGTGAAGATCTGTAATGGGTGCTCGATTAATGGTATTTGTGGCTTTGTTTGTGATCTGTATACTCGCCATTCCATTTGTTGTAATTGTGTTCGCATCATTATTGGTAGCTCGTGCCTCCGCGACCTTCGTAGCTTTCTTCCTCAGGGCCATGGTCTTTATTGTGAGACAGTAAAAAAGGGGAATTCAACAAAGGAGCTTGGGGGTAATTAGATTGACAGAATTTTGATTGACGCGGGGGGGGGGGGGGGGGAGTGATCACCAAAGATTTTGAGAAATCGAGAAGAGTCTTGATTCCATAGGAAGGAATAGGTAAAAGGGATGGATGAATTGAATTTGAGAGCTTGTAGAGTATCCTCCTTATCTTCTTGATGAGAAATTCCTATGCTCGCGCTTCTCTTGCCTCACTCCCTCTTCTTCTATACTCTTGAGAAGAGCCTCTTCCCTCTTGCTTGCATTACTCTCAATGGCTCCCTATGTCTCTGATTTATAGCTAAATTAGAGAGGAAGGGTTGTGGCGAAGAAGAAGAGTTATTTATGGAGGGGATCTTGGCAAAATCAACAATCTGATGCTTAGATCACAAATCTGATGGTTCCGTTGACTCCAAAAGGGGTGTAAAACTCCAAGACACTTGATTATAAATCTTCTAGATCACTCCTCCTTCTTCCCCCTATTGGAAGTGTTGTTTGCTGGCTGTAAACTGCAATCGTGATGGGGCGATTTTGCCAATCCTTTTTTTTCATTAAATCTCCAAAACTAGCTGAAAAAACCACTTACTTTTTTTTACATGACATGATGTTTTATTTATATCTTTTTAGGATATTTACAATAAATAATAGCTAATGTATCTAAAATATGTTAGTCTTGTCAAAAAATCTAATATTTTTGGACTATCCATATTATACACATTGACACTAATGCCTAATATTTCCCATAACTCTCATTCACGTGGTAACTTCCATGATGGGTGGCTACAATCCTTGTCAATCTAGAAAATGTTGGGTTATGATCCTCGAGTCTTCTTGCTCAAGATATTCTAGATTTAATGATTTTAGAATTCTTAAAGTCCATTTTGCAAGAAGTTGAAAAAATTTCAAATTAAAGTCAGGATATCACATCCTCTCCCCCTTAGAGGAATCTAGATGTCCTCATCTCGAATGAAACTGGGGATATTGGTTACATAGTGATTCATGATCAATCTAAGTGGCATCCTCTTCAAGGTAGTCTTTCCACTAGATGAGATATTCTCTAAGGGTTTTGCTTTTTAAAGTCTTCTCTCTCATGTCAAGTATCTTTTTTGGTTGAAGTTCTGACTTGGCATACAATTTGTTGGTCGTTAAGTGTATGGTTTGGTTTAGGGAAATATGCTTTTGATAGACTGATATGAAATACATTATGTACTTTCAAGTTCTTAGGGAGTTGCAACTTGTAGGCATTTGGCCCTATACACTTTAGCACCTTATATGGCCCACAATACCTAGGACTTAGCTTCTTGAATTCCCCCAAAGATAAGGAATTTTTCTTTAGGTGAACTCGTAGGAAAACCATGTCACCTTCTTTGAAGATGCATTCTTGCCTTCATTGATCGGTATATGCCTTTTGTCAATCCTTGGCAGCTTGAATATATTACCGTATAGCTTCCACTTGTTGATCCATTTCTTCTAGCATTTGCCTACATGCTTCTACCTGTAGGGTAGGATCAGAAAAATTTAATGGGGTATGACAATATTGCCCATATAGTGCTTGAAAATGAGTCATTTGAATACTTTGATGGTATGATGAATTGTAGGCGAATTCAACTAAGGGTAGGTATTGGATCCACCCTTTGGGTTCCCTATTACAATAAGCCCTCAGTATGTCTTCCAATAACATGGTTGACCCACTCTGTTTGACCGTCAGTTTGGGGATGGTAAGCATTAATGAAGCATAGCTAAGCTCCTAAAGCTTCAAGCAAACTCTTCCAAAAGTTTGAGGTGAAGAGGGAATCACGATCACTAATGATTCTTTGGGGTAATCAATGTAACCTTGAAAGTTCCTTAATGAAAAGCATGGCTTTATCGGAAGCATTGTAATTGATTTTTTTACAGGAATAATGTGTGCAACTTTTTTCAACATATCAATGATTAACATTATGGAGTTATATTCTCCTTGTATTGGGGGTAATCCAACTATGAAGTCCATGCTGGTATGCTTCCATTTCATTTGAGGGATGTCAAGTGGCTATGGAGCTTTCCTAGCATCTTGACATGCTCGGCCTTAATTCGTTGGCAGTTTAGGCATTCGGTGACATAGTTGAGTACATAACCCTTGAGTCTTTCCTACTAGAAGCTTTTTTTAATTGTATTAAGAGTCTTAGCATAACCAAGATGACCTGAAAATGGGGAATTGTGAGCTTGCGAGAGTATTTTCCTTTTGAGTTCCTAACTTGCACGAATACATAGTCTTGTCCTATAATAGCCAAGCTCCTCATTTATGGAAAAATCTTGATACTTAGTCTTGAATTTTGGATTTTAATCCTTGAAAAAAATTTATCTTAACAAGTCCTAATAGCTTGGATCCTTCACCGCCTCTTCTTTAGCCATTTCTAGGAGAGGGTTATTGGGCATTGAAATCATTGTGGCAAGAGTTCGAACTCTAGAGGGTTCTTCTAGAATTAGAGAATTAAAGAATGATTTACAGCTTAGGGCATCTGCAATCACATTCTCCTTGCTTGGTCTATACTTGATTTCAAAGTCAAATTCTTTCAAGGTCTCAATCCATTGGCATTGTCTCATATTGAGATCTGGCTGAGTAAAAATCCACTTTAGGCTCTTATGATCAGTGACTAGAGAAAACCTAATACCAAGCAAGTAATGTCTCCACAGTTTAAAAGCATGAATTACAACAAGTAATTCTAGATCATGTGTGGCATAGTTTCTTTCGTGGATCTTTAATTTTCTTGAAGCATAGGCTAATGGATGTCCTTTTTGCATAAGAGCCCAAAGCAAGAGAGCTTGCATCATTTATAACTTCAAATTCTTTGGTAAGGTTAGGTAGCCTTAGGATAGGGGTAGTTACTAAACTTTGCTTAAGTTTCTCACAGCTAGATTGTTTAGCGGATATCCATGTAATGGAGATTTACTTTTTGAGAAGGTTGGTGAGAGGTGTGGCAATCGAGGCATAGTAATTAATGAAGACTCTATACCAACCCATTAGCCCTAGAAAGCTTCACACTTCCTTGACCATCGTTGGGGGTGGCTAGTCTTGTATATCTTGGACCTTGGCAGGATCCACTAAAATGCCATCTGTCGATACTATGAAACCTAGATATTCAATCTTCTTCTTGAAGAAAGCATATTTCTTCCTTTTAGCATACATTTTGTGGGCTCTCATTGTTTCAAGAACTATTTGTAGTTGTGGTTCATGGTCTTCTTTATTCTTGGAATATGTTAAGATATCATCAAAGAAGACGAGAACAAAGTCATCAACGTAGGGCCCTTGAAGGTGGCAGGAACATTTGTTAACCCAAATGACATCACAATAAACTCATAATGACCGTACCTTGTGTTAAAAGAAACTTTAGGAATATCTTCCTCCCTAATTCTTATTTGATAATATCTTGATCTGAGATCAATCTTTAAAAAGACCTTTGCTCCCTAGAATCGGTCAAGTGATTCATCTATCCTAGGAATTGGATATTTCTTTTTTAGTATCACTTGGTTTAATCCACGATAATCGATACAAAGGTGTAATATTCCGTCTTTCTTTTTCTGAAATAAAACAGGGGCTCTCCATGGTGATTAATTGGCCGAATGTATCCCTTGGTCTAATAGCTGCTTGAATTGTTCTTTCAGCTCAATGGCCTCAGGAATTGACATTCGGTAGGATCATTTGGCAACAAGGGCAGTGCCTAGAATGAGTTGAATTTCATGACCTACTTTCCTTGCAGGTTGGAGCTGTGTCAGGTCTTCTGGGAAAACATCTTCATATTATTTTAGCCAAGATGGTTGATCCTTGGCTTCACTATCCTACTCAACCTTGTTGAGTTTAATTAGATAGATGGCTAATCCTTTCTTCAATCCCTTTACTATTCGGGAGGCTTTAGCCAGCTCAACCTTAGGGTTTCTTGCTTTTCCCTGAGTGGTTACTTGTTCTCCCTTTGAGTTTTGGAATGTAATTTGGACCTTTTTGTAATGGATATGGGCATTATTTGGAATTAACCAATCCATTCCTAGCAAACACTCATAAGCTTCGAGGTTCATAATTCGGGAGTTCATTTTGGAAGAATTGCCACCCAAGCTAAATTCTACGCGGCTAGTTTGTTGTGTTGATAGAACTGCTTTACCATTTGCTGATTCCACAAGCATTCTAGGTGTAAGAATAGTGCTTATGCCTAGAATTTTTACACATTTTGGTGATACGAAACAGTGGGTACTTCCATAATCAGTTAAAATTCGAAAGGGTTTACCTTCATAATCTGCTAGTGTTTGAATTACTGAGAATTGGCGATTTGGACCCTTCTTATTGAGAGTGGCATGTACTCTAGATTTTCCATATTAGATTCCATTGTGGGATCTTTATCATTAATGTCCTCCTTTAGGTTTATTCCAGCAACCTTTCCCTTGGCATCTTGGCTTTGCCTACAAAACTGACCTTGGCCAGCTTCGGGCACTGCCTCTTGAAATATCATGGTTCATTGCAATAGAAACACCTTGAGTCTCATTTCTCCTTCTTGTGGGTATAAATCTTCCCACTGCATTTGATTTGGCCATCTTTATCTTGTTTGCTTTGTAGTGTCCTTGGGCTCTTTTTGCATAACCTTGGAAGCTGTGTTGAGACTTCAAGCTTGTGCGTGTGACCGACAGAGTCTTAATTGTTTCCAGCTATATCAGCAAGTGTGGGACATTAAATAAGTTGGTGGATTAAGGCTATGTATGAATGGTCTTACAGACCTTAGAGTGTTGTAATCACTTTAGTTATATGGATTATGGAATATGAAGAAAAATAGTGAGTGTGATTATATGGCTCCTCTTAGTTTCTCCAACCCTTCTCTCTATCTCTCTCCCTTTTAACATGGTATTAGAGCCATGAATGGGCTCTTTGGAGTAGGAGGCTATGAAGAAGACCTAAATAACTTGAAGGCCAGAGTATCTGAGAAGAGAAGAAGCCTGCCATTGTCAAGAATCGCGTGGTGGGAGGACTTGCTCAAGTTGCTGCGCCGAACACACACAGAATGCACAAGGAGAAGCTCACTCAAGAGACAAGAAGAGAGATGGAGGCCAAAAAAATTTCTTGTTGATTTCTTCTTCTTCTTCCACACACTTTACAATGTACACAAAGTATAGATAAGATACAACATAAAGAAAAGTGGCCTACTAAGTCAAACAATGCATAACCGACTACACTAGTCGACTGGCGCTATAACTATGCCAGGTGTAAATAGGTGTAACAACCTGAATATAATAAGTAATGAATCAGTGGCCATGTGTGAGTCATAATGACCACTGACTTGCTAAGTTTAGATGTGTGGATCCATCTAACCAGGCGGTCCATCATCAACGTCCGCATGTGTTGAGCTTGTCATCTCAACACTCCCCCTCAAGCTCAACTGCATCTCTGCGACTCCAAGTAAGCTTCGAAACTTTTGAAGCTTCTCTATACCCAATGCCTTCGTGAAGATGTCAACTATTTGATCCTGTGTGTTGACATACACCAAGTCAATCTCACCTGCTAGTACCTTCTCTCTCACCAAGTGGTAGTGTACCTCAATATGTTTTGTCCTGGCATGGAACACAGGGTTCCTAGCCAACTGTATACTGCTCATGTTGTTACAATAAATGACAACTGGACCTTCCATCTACACATCCAAATCAGCCATTAACTTTTGTAGCCATACTACCTCACATGCTGCAATAGCAGCACCTCTATACTCAGCCTCTGTACTCGATAAAGCAACTGTAGATTGCTTTTTGCTGCTCCGAGAAACTGCTGCACTACCAAGAGAGGACATGTATCTGCTGGTAGATCTTCTATCAGACATACTACCAACCCAATTTGCATCTGTGTATCCAAACACCTGTACATCTGTACGTGCCTCATAGAAAAGTCCATAATGTAATGTGGACTTCACATATCTCAATATGCGTCTGACTGCATCCAAATGTGGCTTTCTAGGTACTTGCATAAACTGACTCACAAGACCAACAGCGTAGCTCAAGTCTGGCCTTGTAATGGTCATGTAGATCAAACTCCCCACTATCCTCCTGAACATAGTAGGGTCTTCTATCTCATCCCCAACATCAGCACTCAACTTTACATTCTGCTCCAACGGAACTGAAAGTGATTTGCATGCTGTCATACCATACTTGGACAACATATCCAAGCCATACTGTCTTTGGGACAGCCATATACCATCATCACATCTGATCACCTCAATGCCAAGGAAGTACCTTAGCTCACCTAAATCCTTCATCTCAAACTTCTTCTTCAAAAAATCCTTGACTTCAGCAATCCCACTATCACTATCACCTGTAATAATCAAGTCATCCACATAGATGACTATGATGACCAAATGTGCATCTCCCTTTCTCACATAAAGTGAGTGATCAGCATCAGAAACATAAAAGCCAATATTAACAAGATACTCTCTGATCTTGTCAGACCATGCTCTAGGTGCTTGCTTGAGCCCATAGAGCGCCTTCTTCAACCTGCACATACGTGGGATGCTCTAAATCTTCATAACCTACTGGCTAATCCATATACACTTCTTCCTGCAAATCACCATGCAGGAAGGCATTCTTCACATCCATTTGCTGCAACCTTCAACCTTTGGCTGCTGCCAAAGCAATCACACATCTGACAGTTTCCATCCTAGCAACTGGACTGAAGGTTTCATCATAATCTATGCCATATGTCTGGGCATAGCCTTTTGCAACCAGCCTAGCTTTGTACCCACTAATAGAACCTTCTGCATTGTGCTTAATCTTATAAATCCCCTTAAATAGCTTTCTTGCCCTTCGACAATGATACTAGATCCCAAGTCTTATTGGCCTCTAATGCAGCCATCTCCTCATCCATTGCTGCATCCCAATGAGTATGACCAACAACATCTTCAAAACAATGGGCTCAACATCCTCAACTAGTTTCACCATATAAGCATAATGGTGAGCTGCATAACCTTCAAAACCAAATCTTTTAATAGGGTATCTGACCCTGCTAGATCTGCGTACCACCGGATCACTCAATGGAGCCTTTACATTATTATGAGCTCTCTGTACACCTGGTGTCTTGACAGAAGGAATACCAAGCTCATCATCTAAGCCACTGGAGTCTCCATCAAGAACTGCATCAATGCCATATGACACTTTATTCTTTCCTTTGTCTTTACCTGTAGTGCTACTAGATGCACCTGAAGATGTAGAGGTACTCCTTAGTCTCCTAGACCAAGGACCACTAGATGATGTCTTTGGTCCACTAAGAATCTGTGATTCTTGCTTTTCAGCATGCACATGAGTGTCATGATCATCATCATCATCCAATGCATCACCACTAGATGCATACCAACTGCTCATTTCATCAAAGATGACATCCCTGCTCACTCTGAACTTACATGTGACAGGGTTATAACAGTGATACCCTTTCTGTTCTAAAGAGTATCCAATAAAGACACACTTTTCAGCCTTTGGATCCAGTTTCTTCCACAACTCATCTGGCACATGAACATACGCAATGTAACCAAACACTTTCAAGTGTGAGACATCAGGCTTCTTACCTGTAAAACATTCTTCGGGGGTCATACCATGAACTGTAGTTGTGGGAGTTTTGTTCATAATATAAACAGCAATATGAATAGCCTCAGACCAAAAATGCTTAGGCATATTCTTTTCAGCCATCAAGGCACGTGCAACTTTTGCAATATGCTTGTTTTTCCTTTCTGCAACCCCATTTTGCTGTGGGGTATACTTGCATGTGAACTGTCTCTTTATCCCATGAGACCTCAAAAAATCACTAAACTCATTTGAGAGGTACTCTCCCCCTCCATCTGATCTCAAGCACTTTACTTTCAAGCCTGTTTCTCTTTCAATTGCAGTCTTGAAAGTTCTAAAGTGCTCAAAAGCTTCACTCTTTTCCTTCATAAAATATACCCACAGCTTTCTAGAACAATCATCAATGAATGTGACAAAGTATGAACCACCTCCAAGAGATACATTTTGTGTAGGCCCCCAAATGTCTGTATACACAACATCAAGGATATTTCTGCTTACATCTCTGTCATGTGAAAAGGGTTGTCTTGCCTGCTTACCAAACTGACATGCTTCGCATACCTTATGAAATTCTGCAACTCTAAATGTAGGCAAACTTGTAACCAACCCTTTGGACTGCATTAATTTCATCCTTTGTATATTTGCATGTCCAATGCGTTTGTGCCAAATTTCAATATCTGCAACAACACCTTTTCCTTTAGCATACATAGTAGCATTCATAGTAGGAATTCCAGCATCCAGAGTAAACATACGTCCAACTCTACTTCCCTTTGCAACTAACTTGCACTTGTTAGAACCAGAGTTGTTAGAACCTCTGTTATGCCATCCACCTCTTCCTCTAAAGCTCCCCATGCATATAAAGTTACCACGACCTCTTGAAACCTGCATATCACCAAATTGCTGATTCAATCTGTTTTGCTGGTTGTCACTACCACGTCCTGTACCACGGCCTCTTGAAGAGAACCTGCCACGTCCCCTTCCTGAATTGGAGTAGAAAGCTTGGACATGTTCACCACCTTTTTCAGATGTCTCACTCTGCATATTGATCTCTTCAGTGATCATAAGAGAGACCAACTCATCGAAATCTGGAAATGACTTTCTAACATATACGGAAGTTACAAAAGACTTCCATGCCTTTTCATTGTTAAGTCCACCCAAGGTAGACGACACCAAATCATCATCATCGGGCATTGCATCAATCACTGCCAAGGCATTTGCAATACTCCTTACCTTCAGTGCATACTCATTGATAGAAATCTTCCCTTTCTTCAATGTATTTAACTCTTGCTTGAGTTGAATCTTTCGTGCCTTTGTATTTACAGAAAACATACTTTCAAGTATGGTTCAAGTTACATATGAATTCTCTGCATTTCTAATGTGTCCCAGTATATTATTGTCAATTAATGCAGACAACCAATACATGACCTTTTTATCTTTTGCATTCCATTCCTTCCATGCCTTTGTCTCGTCTGCAGTTGGAGGATCACTCACCTCCGGCTCCTTTTGTTCACCCGAAACAAACTCATAGAGGCCTTTCCAATAAGGAAGTTCGTGACACGGAACTTCCATGAAGGGTAGTTGTTCTTGTCGAGATTCTCAATGATGGGGCTTCCAATTTTCTCTTCCATTATCACAAAATTAATACCAAATAGCAAGCAAATCTTCTGCAACCCTCGACCTGTAGTGCACAGCAATACACCAGACAGCGTTTTTCACTATCTGCTGAACAATACATGCAATCTACAACCAATTTGTAGATAAACCTTGTGTTTACTCACTGGTAAACACCTTTGAACTTAGATCTGAAATCTGTAACCTGCGCACCCACTTTCGGTCAATATAGTCGAAGTCACAGTACACCCTGAAACTACTATCCACAACCTTGCGGCTCTTAAACGGGGCATGAAACGTCCTCAGATGCCCAAAATAACTACAAAAAAATCCTAAAGGGTAAATCTACAGAATACGCAGTGCTCTTGACGCACACCAAATCTCACTGCAATCTGAGATTTTTGCTCGACCCTGCTTCCGGTGCCTCCACAGGCACTATCCAAGAGAGAGAGTGGAAGAATGGGAGAGCTTCTTACCCATGGCTTGCTTGCTTGAACCTTGCTTCTTCTCCTTCGCTTCAGCCTTCAAAATCAGCCTCTCTCAATGGCGCGGCTCTAATACCATGTCAAGAATTGCGTGGTGGGGGGACTTGCTCAAAATATTGCGCCAAACACACACAGAATGCACAAGGAGAAGCTCACTCAAGAGACAAGAAGAGAGATGGAGGCCAAAAAATTTTCTTGCTGATTTCTTCTTCTTCTTCCACACACTTTACAATGTACACAAAGTATAGATAAGATACAACAAAAACGAAAGTGGCCTACTAAGTCAAACAATGCATAACCGACTACACTAGTCGACTGGTGCTATAACTATGCCAGCTGTAAATAGGTGTAACAACCTGAATATAATAAGTAATGAATTAGTGGCCATGTGTGAGTCATAATGACCACCGACGTGCTAAGTGTAGACGTGTGGACCCATCTAACCAGGCAATCCATCATCAATGTCCACATGTGTTGAGCTTGTCATCTCAACAGCCATTGTTTCTTGAAGGTATGCATTGAGACATTGAGTTTGCCATTGCTCAAGTAGTGTCTGTAGCTTGTTTGGGAGCTTGCTAAGGCTTCCTTGAGGAATTGTAAGGGTGCATTTGTCATCATTAACCACACGAATAGTAGTAGAAACCTCTAGAATAGCCAATGTGATTGCGCATGCTATCCAAACTGTTCCCTATGACTGCAAATTAGTAAAGCTGTCACTGCTCAAGTGAGCTACAACTTGCATACTCTTTGAAAGGTGCTTGAAGACTATTATATGCAAATACTCTAGAGAGAGCTCAGTTATGAGTTGACACATGAATGTACAGATTTGAAATTCAGTGTTGAACTATTGGTAACAAAGAATACATAGCATATATGCTGCCTTAACATGATCTTGGAGCTCTATGTCATGCTCAGAAAACATAATTGAAGCATAGGTATATGCAAGAAGGACATATTCATTGACTCTTAAGTCTTAGAGTTGAAGTTTGTTGAAAGAAATAATCATATCTTGAAGTATCTGACAATGTCTTGGAATTTCTAACACTAATATAGGGCACCGTTTGATCCATACATGCCTTGGAATGATGGTTATGACTAGCTAGAATACTGGGTGAATGTCTTTGGGCAATACCCATGTGTACACTTGGGCATGATTAAAAGGATTAAAATTTTAGTTTTGAAATGCATTTATAGATCTGAAAATTATAGGCTGAAAACTGTCATAAAATTGTGGATAGGAAGCATGGTCTTTGCCTGAAGCACTACATGACATTGATTGGTCCCTATCAAATGTATGGCTTGGGATATGTCTGGGGAATGTCTGAAGCATTAAGACAAGCATTGAATGCTACTAAAAACTAAATTTTGGAGCTGAAAATAAATGAATTTAAAATGCCCTCCTTGGTTGGTTATTACAAATAGGGAATGTAGTCCATGACATTGCTTCTTGAAGTCAGAGTGTCTATGGTTGTATGTATGGTCATCTATTGACCTCGACACACTGAAGCAAATGTATGAACTGACTTCAAGACATTATGGAGCTGGATAAACCTTGCTTTGCTGAATATTTATTGACAGCAATCTGTGAACATGAGTTTTGACACTTGTACTTACTAATTATGCACTGATTTGTGCTCGTATGGTCATATCTGGACTGCTATATGTAGTAGCAGATGTCTATGAAGTTTTGGAGCATGTATGACATGTATACATATCATTTTTAGCTGTGAATCAACTACTGGTCACCAACAATTTACAAATTTTAGACTGCATGCATGTACTTTGATAGTAAGGTTGCATGAGATAGAGTTAAAACACCTACATTGTTTATGTATTGATTGATATACCTATGGCTTATACCACATTTTGTCGATGGTTTTGATATGTTAAGGGAATGAAATAGTCTGGTTTCGGTAGTGAATTTGCTACAAAAAATTTTCATAGACAGCCAAAGACTGTAGTTAGTTAGTTAGACTTGTTGGCTTGCAGGTAGTCAGGCATTGTTTGCAACATGGCAAATGCAGACAGAACCAACAATATAACCCAGATAGTGAGGGATTAGGTTGACAGCAATAATTATGCCATATGGAAGTTTTGCATGGAGAATTTCTTGATAGGAAAAGGATATTGGGACTTTGTGACAGGCGTTGAAGCTGAACTTGAAATTCTAGAGAGGAATCCTACATCTGATCAAAGACGAGCGCACCGATATTGATTGGAAAGAGCTCGAAGAGGGTGCTACAATCATTATCTTTGTGTATTTTGGATGCTATGGTGATGCAGATCATGAGCTGCAAGTCACCAGTAGATGCATGGAACATATTCATATAAGGTACTATGGTACAACTACCAGTGACAAGAAGATATAGTTAAAGAAGAAATTCAACAACATGGAGAGAAAAGGCAGATCTATACAAGATTATGTCATAGAGATTAAGACTATTGCAGATCAACTGGCATCCATTGGCACACAAGTTGAGGATGAAGATGTGGTTGTAGTGACATTAAATGGTTTGGGATGTGAATATAAGTCATTTGATACTTCCATCTCTATGCAACATTGGTTGCACATGGGTCTACAAAATTAAATGCAAGTCAGATGGCAATGTAGAGAGGTATAAAGCCATGTTAGTTGCTAAAGGATATGCTCAACAATATGGGTTAGACTATGAGAAAACATTCATCCCTGTTGCCAAGATGGCAACCATAAGAACAATGATCGCATTGGCTACTGCTAAAGGCTTGAAATTGTAGCAGATGGATGTGAAAAATGCATTCCCCAATGATGACTTGGGAGAGGATATCTGTATGGATCAACCTAAAGGGTGTATACACCCTATCTTTCAACATTATATATGAAAACGGAAAAAATCAATGTATGGACTGAAGCAAGCTCCAAGAGCATGGCATGCAAGGATTAGTAGTTACTTGCAAAGTTTGGGATTTACTATTGGTAGGGCTAATCAAATTTTGTTTACGAAAAAGATAGAAAAAGGCTTGGTAGTGTTGGTCATCTATGTTGATGACTTGATAATCATAGGTGATGATGACTTGGTGATGTTGAAATCTAAATTTGACATGAAAGACTTAGGTGAATTGAAGTATTTCTTGGGTATTGAGGTGACTAACATTGAAAATGGTTTATGGCTGATGCAAAAACACTATGCCATGGAAATGCTGAAGAAATATGGCATGGATGAATGTAAATCACTGGATACACCTCTTGATTAGAATTCTAAGTTGGACATTAGCACTAGAACTGAAATTGATGATGTGACTATGTAGAGGCAGATGGTTGGAAGCTTGATCTACTTAACCATCACAAGGTATGATTTGAGTTATGTACTTGGGCTCATAAGTCAGTTCATGCAGAATCCCAAGAAGTCACACCTAGATGTTGTTAGACAAATTATGTGGTATGTAAAGTCCACTGTAGATCATGGGTTGTTCTATGAGAAGGATAAGGTCTTGAAACTCATTGGTTACACAGATGCAGATTGGGCAGGATGCTCATATGATCGTAGATCTACAAGTGGTTATGCCTTTGGATTTGGAAGTGGAATGATTAGCTAGAGCAATAAGAAGCAACCAACGATTGCATTATCTAGCACTGAGGCAGAGTACAAGGGTGCTGTATTGGCAGCATGTGAGATTGCATGGCTGCTCAAGCTTATGGCTGATTTGGACATATAGGTGGATGATCCAGTGAACTTGTTATGCGACAATCTTAGTAGTGTACTATTGGAAAAAAATCCACTTTATCATGCCATCACTAAACACATTGAGGTACACTACCGTTTTATCAGAGAGGTGGTTCTTGCAAGGACAATAGACCTTATGCATGTGTAGACGGATGAGCAGGTTGCAGATATCTTTACCAAGACTTTGGGTAAAGATAAGTTCAGTGTTTTTTGACATCTACTTGGTGTGCAGAGGCTATCTTGAGATTGAGGGGGAGTGTTGAGACTTCAGGCTTGTGTGTGTGACCGATAGAGTCTTAGCTGTGTCCAGCTGTATCAGCAAGTGTGGGACATTAAATAAGTCAGTGAATTAAGGCTATGTGTGAATGGTCTTACAAACCTCAGAGTGTTGTAATCACTTTAGTTATATGGATTATGGAATATGAAGAAAAATAGTGAGTGTGAGCGTATGGCTCCTCTCTGTTGCTCCAACCCCTCTCTGTCTCTCTCTCTTCTAAGAAGTTGCCCTTATTCTGACTGTTTTTGTTCCAAATTTTTGCAATTCTTGGTATTTGTTCAATCTCCTGAACTATTGGAGCTGCTCAAATCAATGCATCTTGTAAAACTGATGGTCTCATTGATTCAAGTCGTGTATTTAAGGGTGGGTTTAGACCATTGCAAAATTTGGACACTTGCTGTGAAACATCCATTGTCGTGCATATTTTAGCAGTGTTATGAATTTGGAGTAGTATGCTTCTAGGCTTAGGCTTAGCTACTTTAGATTGAAGAACTCGTTCATCTTCTGGGCTTGATATGTGGGCGGAAGATATCTCCCATGTACCACGTCCTTAATTTTGTCCCAGGTGATAGCACCTTCATGCGTTCTTTGGTCCTTTCACCATTGTTTCCACCAAAGACAGGCATCTCTTGTGAGTTTTAGTATGGCGATCATGGCTTGATTTCATGGTGTAGTCCTTGCAGCAATGAAATAGTCTTCCATGGATTTTATCCATATGTCTGCTTCAGTTGGAATGTCCCTTTCTTTACCATCAAACTACGGTGGCTTGTACTGCTTGAGAAGAAATTTCTTCTCTTGGGCTTTCGTAGTATTGAGATTTGGGGTGATGTTCTAAAGATTATGAAAATTTATGATCAATTTTATTTCCAACCATATTTTTTAAAAAAAGATGTTCACTTACTTACTCTACCTCATTAATTTAGGAGGAAAATTATGTACTACTTGTCCTTCCAAACAATGATCAGGTCTATACTTCAAAAGAGAGTTTTTAAAAAAAATTATATCTACTATTTTGATTTATTAAGGAGACAAAGGGAGAGACAAAAATAATTCTTTACGTCAATAGGAAGGGAATACATTATTTGAGTAGTTTGGGAGCTCATATTATTCTTGGAAAAGATTTTCCTACCACAATGTAAGAATGGCATTGCGATACATTCATCGCATGGTAATTAGGATTCTAAGAATAGATATCTAGAAATCTATATTTTAGAGGAAGATCAAGTAATCCATCTTTCTTGTAGTTGCGACAACTAGAGCATCCTACAACCATGACTCGATTAGCTGGTATAACCCTTGCAACCTCCTCATAGATATACTAGTTTAGTTTGACCTATCGCCCTCTAGTGAATATGTTTGAGTTTATTCTAGCCTCATAGAAGAGATAAATCTTGGCAAGCTTAAGGGCTTCCATCCACCTTAATCTCTTTAAATTATTATGGAGGTAAGCAAGATGGCTTGTGCCAATGTAACAATACCCTCTACTTAACATCTATTGCCTTTTCGTAATACAGGGGTGAAGGATTGTACATCTGATCTAATATCAGCATCATTTAGTTTAATCTCCAACTAAATCTAAAGAATTGCATTGTTGATATAAACATAACTTGGAAAATCAAGAATCGTTCCCAAGGTTCATCTTTTTGCCACAAATCAAGAACATATATCAACAAGAAAAGATTTCACTATTTAAGGAAAGGTTTTTCTAAATAAATAAATAAATAAATAAAACTAGTTTTATTTAGTTGTGTCGTGTCCTACATTAACATGCAATTTGATCCCAATTGTAACATGCTGCCTAAGCTATTCCTTGGCGGTATGTTCTTAGCAGCCCATCAAGAGATGTCCTAGGAAGTGCCATTCAGGATTTTGATAAAACCCTCACAGTTTCCTAACTAGGCTCACTTGAGTTTACCCCGTAGTGGAAGTTTCAGATGCTTCCACGAGGATCAACCTGAGTTTCTTTGGTCTAATCTATTATTAGTGGCTAATTAATATTAGCAGATTCTAAAGTGATGTAAGTTAGTCTTGGTCAGTCTTTCTGGTTCTAATGGTCCATCAACTGTGATTTTTATTCCTTCTTTAGAAAGCTCTCGACTTACTGAGACCACCCAACCATAGGTCTAGATCCATCGAGAATCCATCCTCCCGGTTTCCTCAAGAGAGTAGTTTTAGTTATTTAGTTACCTACCATTTTAGGTTCAACATATAAAATCAGATTCCTTGAATTATCTCCTGATACGATTTCATTACATGCCTGTAATTTATGACACAAAAACATATTGAAGGAATTCCTTCTTAATAGTTCATTTTAGAAAAATGACTTTTACAATGTCTTCTGTTCAAAGTATCTCTCCAAGTTTCATTCCCCAACTTGTATTGGAACTTCCAGAACACAATCTAGAAATCGAAGGGTTGGTAGTTCGTAAGAGCCTAAGGAGTTTATGATTACAGCCCCCTAGTATCCTCATCTCCTCCTACTGAGACTAGAGTTTCCTATGACAAGACCTTTCGCTTCATGATTGGTCTAAACTTACAACGTAAAACAAAAAAAGAAAAACCCCTTAGAGTATGATTTATTTATGTTGGCCCTAGGGAGGTCTAGGGCCATCAAGAATGTTTCCTCAATCAACGTTCTATGTTCATCAAAATACTGCCAAAGTCGGCAATTGGTACTCAGTCATCCATCTTTTAGCTCGATGATTTTAGGAAAGATTAGTACCTAGCTTACAACCACAAACATCTTATTTCAAATGCATTATACATAAACTCTTAACAAGTTTATTTCCAAGACAAATCTTTTCTTTCCAAAAATAATAACATCGAGACAAATCAGCATAAGTGGCAATACCTTCCAATAGTCTTCTTGGATTGCCTCTTCCTTGGGGATTAGTTTGGATTGAATTTAAGTAAGAATTTGATACTTGAGGATAACTCCCTTAGAGTTTCGTGGGTCTTTGCTTACAATAAAAGAAAATCTTGATTAGTTTAGTTATAAAAAGTATCATTTGGCAATTACATCTCAAGGTCTCTTATATACTGAGGATTAGCATTTGTGATTCAAAGATTTTATTTGATCAACACAAAAATAAAAAATATTAAATATTTTAGGGACAGAGTATCTTCCTTGTACTCACATAGGTTCATCATGTATAGACCCAAGTTAACCCTTGGAATTTGCAATTAAGAATTCCTCAAAGAAATTATATGCATGAATCGAATAAATTCTTATTTTTCACATGCAGCTTTTGTTGCCTATTCATGGAATGAAGGCTTGCTAGCTGCTTTTATTTAAGAAAATTAGTACCTAAAGACCCGTGATGGGTGCTCGGTTGATGGTATTCGCAGCTTTGTTTGTGATCCTCGTACTCACCATTCTGTTTGTAGTAATTGTGTCCACGGCGTTATTGGTAGCTCTTGCCTCTGCGACCTTCGTAGCTTTCTTCTTTGGGGCCATGTTCTTCTTGTACTAACTATTCCGTTTGTAGTAATTACGTGGCATTATTGGCAGCTCTTGCCTCTGTGACCTTCGTAGCTTTCTTCTTCGGGGCCATGGTCTTTATCGGGAGATCGCAAAGAAGGGGAATTGGGCGAAGAATCTTGGGGATAATTAGATTGAGGGAATTTTGATTGACCAGGGGGGAAAAGCAATCACCAAAGATTTTGAGAAATCGAGAAGAGTCTTGATTCTATAGGAATGAATAGGATAGAAGGGATGGAGGAATTGAATTTGAGAGCTCGCGAAGTATCCTCCTTGTCTTCTTGATGAGAAATTCTTATGCTCACGCTTCTCTTTTCTCAATCCCTCTTGTTCTATACTCCTGAGAAGGACCTCTCCCCTCTTGCTCAAATTACTCTCAATGGCTCACCATGCCTCTTATTTATAGCTAAATTAGAGAGGAAGGGTTGTGGCTAAGAAGAAGAGTTCTTTATGGAGGGGATCTTGGCAAAATCAGCAATTTGATGCTCAGATCACAAATTTGATAGTTCTGTTGACTCCGAAAAACTCCAAGACACTTGATTATAAATCTTCTAGATCACTCCTTCTTCACCCATTCGAAGTGTTGTTTGCTGCCTGTAAACTGCGATCGCGATGTGCGTGATTTTGCCAATCCTTTTTTTTGCATTAAATATCCAAAACTGATTGAAAAAAACCACTTGCTTTTTTTAAAACATAACATCTTGTTCTAGAAATTTTCATATCTTTTTACAATATTTACAATAAATAATATCTAAAATATGCTAGTCTTATTAAAAAATCTAATATTTTTGGACCATCCACATTATACACAGACACTAATGACTAATATGGCTCATAACTCTCATTTACGTGGTAACTTCAGTGATGGGTGGCTACAGTCCTTGTCAATCCATAAAATGCTATATTGAATGATTTTAGAGTTCTTAAAGTCCATTTTGTGAGAAGTGGAAAAAAGTTTAAATTAAAGTCGGGGTATCACAACAAATGAGTATGCAACATGAAGAGAACTAAATAAGGGAAGGCTGTCTAGTAAAACTTGCACACTCACTGAGTCATGCATTTTCTTTGTAACATGGACATGCTTAATTTGGTGACTATAGACACTCATTTGTCTACCATCTAGCTTGAATCCCTTGCTATCATATCCTAGTCTCATCAATAGCATGGCCACTAAAGCACCTAGCTAGCTTGTTGCTTGTTGCACCTCCACATCAATGTATTCACTAATCTTTAAGTGACTCTTAGGCTCTTCAACTTCCACCTAAGAGAGGCCAAGTCATACCTTATTGATAAGGTACTAAAACTACCATATGTATTTTGTGAAGTTTTTGGCATTGTTGATAAAATGAACGACTTGTAAAGAAGCAAGAGATACAATTAGAATTTCAATTCTCTCACTCATGGTCATTACACACTCCTCTTTTAATGTTTCTCATTTACTAATACACAACACACACACTCTCACTCATTAGTGGCCACTACATAAACTCTCTCTTTGATATATCTTTCTTGCTATTGCTAAATCACGATCCAAAGAGAAAGTGTGTGTGTCCATGTTACTATCTATGCACTTCATGTGAAAGGTTGGTAGAGTGGCTATATGTCCCTAAGTTTAAATGAATTGTATGTGTACTAGAATCTAGGTTGAGACTAAGCTAATAATTCCTACACTTGAGGACCCAACTTGTGTATAGACTTTTGTGTAGATATCATGTGAGTGCTCGTGCATACTTAGATATTATGTAGGTAGAAGACCGCGGCCGGGGGGCTCATAATGTCATGTGGATGAAGCAAAGAAATGTTTGGTGGAAAGAAGTACACGTGAAGGTGGGTGCGACATCCTATGCATTGTGATTGCACAATGTAGCAGAGTAGGGCAGAGCAATAGTGCGTGAGCTGTAAGTGGGTGACATTGGGCTTGCAGATGAGGATAGTGTACTGTTCATGGTCATTCGTGCAGTGCGTGCCCCAATTGATTGCCATGGTTTTAAGGCAGAGTGAAAGTGGGAATTGTGTGAATGGTTCAGGGTAACAGGTCTAACCACAGGCAAGACAATCTTCCCAGGGTTGTTTTGCCCTTGACTTGTCCAGAACTATTGGGGGTGATGTTAGGGGTCTAGAGGACCAGGGACGGAGCCAGCCGACTGGATGCACCTAATTTGAGGACCCCTAGGTGCGTTTTTTTTTCTTTTGCCACAGTACAACCATTGCAATATGCGGAGGCTATGAGCCTTTCAATGGGTCGAGACATGTCAAGCCTCTAAGGCTCAGGAAATGGGTATGACCGTAATGACTTGGCCCTAGCCTCATTGTTAGGGGAGCCATTGTTGTGATATCAATACGATTGCAGCGTCCACCATTGTGAATGTAGAGCTTGGCCCAAGAAGAGAGTGTAGCCCATGACTACGCATTGCTTCGTGCGACGTGGGCACTCGCAAGGGTGATTGTTCGCGTTCAGCCGCGTGACTTTGTTGCGAATAGTGCACGGTCGTGGTTTTGCGGTGACCCAGGCGTTGAACACGTTTGCACGAAGACCTGTGCTATCCTGCATCCACTTGTCACTGTCAAGATTGTGGGAGAGAAGGAAGGAGTCTCACTTGTAGCTTTCTTGCTTGCACAATGGGGGAATACACACAAAGGTGGAGGCTGAAAACAGTTTTCCTCTTCTTAGTTGTGTAAGCCAAAAGAAATCTAGTACATAGAAAATAGAAGAACCCTATATATGGGTCTCAAACCAAACTCAACTAACTAAGGTGGCATACTAACTAAGCCACTAACTAGAGTAGATAAGGATAGTTGTCATCTAGCTATTATTCATGGGCGGTGTACCAACCGCATCTGCAAACTGACAAGTCAGTGACATAAATGCACAACGGTCACCCTCGCATATCACGAGTGGAGCTCGATATCTCAACACTCCCCCTCGAGCTCAATCCCAATTCCTGCACACCAAGCAGGTCTCTAAACTTGCGCAGCTTCTCTGCACCCAATGCCTTCGTAAATATGTCAGCTATCTGATCCTCTGTGTTGACATAAACTAGATCAATAAGACCTAGTAAAACCCTCTCCTGCAGATAGTGATAATGCACCTCAATGTGCTTTGTTCTAGCATGATAGACTGGGTTATTTGCCAAGTGTATACTACTCATGTTGTCACAATAAATGACAACTGGCCCATCTGTAGGCTGATGCATATCATAAAGTAGCTTATGCAATCAAGCTACCTCACATGCAGCCATTGCTGCGCTCCTGTACTCAGCCTCTGTGCTCGACAAGGAAACTGTAGGCTGTTTCTTGCTGCTCCAAGTGACTGCAGCACTCCCAAAAGAGAACACATATCCACTGGTAGATCGTCTATCAGAAATACTACTAGCCCAATCAGCATTAGTGTATCCATGCAATTGTATTTGAATCCTAGTCTCATAAAATAGTCCATACTGCAATGTGGACTTCACATACCTGAGTATGTGTCTAGCCGCATCCAAATGCGGTTTCCTTGGAGCCTGCATAAACTGACTTACCAATCCAACAACATAGCTCAAATTTGGCTTGGTAATAGTCATATACATCAAACTTCCTACTATGCGTCTGTGCATAGTAGGGTCTTCCAAAAGCTCACCTGCATCTGTGCCGCTCAGCTTCACATTCTGCTCTAAAGGAACTGAAATAGGCTTACAGCCTGTCATCCCATATTTGGACAGCATGTCCAATCCATACTGCCTCTGCAAGAGCCATATCCCACTTGGTGATCTAATCACCTCAATGCCCAAGAAATAACGCAGCTCTCCCAAATCCTTCATCTCAAACTTCTACTTCAATAGCATTTTCACATGAAGGATATCTTCATCACTGTCACCTGTCATAATCAAATCATCAACATAAATGACAAGTAGCATAATACATTTCTCTGTTTTTCTCACATAAAGTGAGAAATATGCCTTGGAAATCTGAAAGCCAATAGTTACAAGATACTATCCTATCTTGTCAGACCATGCTCTAGGTGCTTGCTTTAAGCCATACAAGGCTTTCTTCAACCTGCAAACAAATTCAGGATGAACAGCATGCACATAACCTGGTGGCTGCTCCATATATACCTCTTCTTGCAAATCACCATGCAAGAAGGCATTCTTTACATCCATTTGATGTAAAGACCATTCCTTTGATGCAGCCATAGCAATGACTGCTCTTACGGTTGCCATCCTTGCAACCGGACTGAATGTTTCTTCATAATCAATGCCATATGTTTGTGCATACCCCTTGACTACTAATCTTGCCTTGTATCTGTTCACAGAACCATCTTCATTGTGCTTCACCTTATAAACCCACTTACAACCAATTGCATTCTTACCTTTAGGCAAAGGTACCAATTCCCATGTAGCATTTGCTTCCAAGGCATCCATTTCTTCATCCATGGCTTTCTCCCATTTTTCTTTTCCCATGGCTTGCTCAAAAGAAGTGGGTTCTGGTTCCTGTATCACTTTGACCATATAGGCATAGTGAATGGCTGTAAATCCATCATATTTCAGCTTGTCCACAGGATACCTAGCTCTGGTAGACTTGCGCAAAGTAGGTTCACTCCCAGGTGCTCTCAAAACATCCCTGGTCTTCCTTACTCCATGTGTAACAATAGAAGGAATACCCAACTCATCATCAATCTCTGTTCTGAGCCACTGGATTCACCATCCACATAAGAGTGACCTGCATTCACATCAAACATGGGCTGATCTACCTTCTCTTTTCCTTTTCGTGATACCTGCATACCACTATCTGCATTGCTTTGAGAAGATTCTCCTGATCTCAATCTGCCTGTCCATGGCGAAGAATGTGAATCACTGCTAGAGAACGCTCCAGGTCCACTAATATCTTGTGACTGCTACTGTGAATTCTATGCAGCATTACCATTTTGTGCATCTACATTATCAATCACATTTACTGGTTTATACCAGCTACTCATCTCATCAAAAACAACATCTCTGCTCACTGTAAACTTACAAGTAGAAGGGTTATAGCATCTATACCCTTTCTGCTGCAGAGAGTAACCAATAAAGATGTACTTCTCAGCTTTTGGATCCAACTTGGATCTCAACTCATCTGGCACATGAACATAGGCAATGCAACCAAAAATCTTCAAATGAGAAATATCTGGTTTCCTACCAGTATACCTCTCCTCTGGAGTCATCCCATGTATTGCTGCAGTGGGACTTCTGTTCATTATGTAGACTGCTGTAGCAACTGCTTCAGCCCAGTAAAAATTGTTAGATATGATCAATGCCCCACCCTCATTAGGTGCTACCAATGATCCATGGTGCTCAAAGTTGTAAGGCCCCCATTATGAGGAGAAGCCAAGTGTGAGCCCAGACATTGGTGGAGTCCTGACTTGTATATCAGATGAGGTCTATGTGACCGGATGGCAAAAAGGTGACCATTATGGGTCTAATCTTTGGGTTAGATGGAGTGGTTAAGCTAGTAGCAACTCGAGGACGCATTGCATCGAGTTGCAGTATAAGGGAGTTAAAAGGGGCCCCTATTGTGGGGTCCGGGGGCCGCGGAAGCGGCCCCTGGTTGGGGGGTCCCAGGGGGGCCAACGGCCCCCCTGGCGAGGGTCTGGGGGCAGCGCCCCCGGCCCGATGGTAAAGGGAATATTCCCTGGAATATTTCCTGGCCGACTAGTGGAGGCTCATATGGTAGGTCGGTCAGCAGGCCCCGACCTAACGACCTTCGCGGGCTATAAAAGCTAAACCCTTTCGCAGCCATCTTACACTCATCTTTCACCCAGTCAGAGTTGTTATTCCAGCTAGCCTTAAGCTCTTCACCTATCTTCTGTCTAGATCGCCATCTAAGCTTCACACAGTGGAAGCGCACGGGTGGACAGAGCCATCTTTGTATCAGTTGTTTGGAGTTAAAGAATTTACTGATTCTCCTCTTATCTGTTGTGTACTCTCTATCTCTTTCTCAGATTCTGTTCGTTGCGCCGTGTAATATTTTACATGGTATCAGAGCCCAGGGGGCTCTAGAGATCGGATAGCGTGCAAGAGGCAAAGGCTTCAACAGCAAAGAGAAACTATGTCGACTCCGGGAAGCGGTTTTGGCGCATCAGGAAGCGGTGCAGGAGGTGGTGCTGCTGTACCGGCTATTCAAACACTGAGGATTCGTCCACCAACCTTCAGCGAAGGCAAGTTAGATGGTACAAACTACATCTTGTGGAAGTTGAAAATTACAACTATCCTTGATTCTTATGAGCTTCTGGAGACTGTGCTGGGGACTGATGCAGAACCACAGCCTACCCCCGACCCATCAAATCCTAGTGTGATGATTCCTCCAAATGTAGATCTTCTACGAGCTTGGAAACGAAGGAATGCAGATGCATTGTGTGCCTTAGTTACAAGCTGTTCTGACAGTGTTTTGACTCTGATTCAGCATACAACCAAAGCGTCAGATGCTTGGAATGTACTAAGGAGTCAGTATGAAACACGAAACCAAACAAGGATTCAAAACTTGGAGAATCAACTAGCAGCGGAGAAGTTTGCTGAAGGAGAGACGGTTGAAGTATTCATCACTCGGATTAAGAAACTGCACGACCAAATGGCTGGTGCTGGGATACAAAAGACTAGTGAAGAGCTAGCTCGGAGGTGTCTTCGGATTTGTCCACAAAAGTTTGATGGACTAGTAACTGCCCTTAATACTCAGGTGAGACCTCAAGCTTTGACTTTTGAGGAGTTTTGTGCATTATTAATGGAGGAGGAGTTGAGGCTGAAAGCCCGAGAAGGAAGCAACAATGGAGATGCTGCATTCTCTGCCAATGCAAAAGGCAAAGGTGTTTCCTCCACCAAAAATGATGGTGACAAAAAGAAGAAGGGCGGCAAGAAGAAGTTTCAAGGAGAGTGCTTCTACTGTAAGAAGAAAGGACATGCAATTGCAGATTGTCGTGTCAAGAAGGCAAATGAAAAGAATGGTACTCTTAAAAGTAAAGGGAAAGAGACAGCCAATATGGCTGAAGCAAAGTTGGAATTATTCATGGCGACCATTGAGGAAGTGTGCTCCTCAGCGCAAGAAGAATCTACCACTAACTCATGGGTGTTGGATAGTGGGGCCTCCCGTCACATGACCAACAAGAAAGGTCTATACAATTCTATGCAGCCTCTACAAGAATCCATCACTGTGACGGTTGGAAATGATACTAAATACCCTACTGCGGGCACAGGTACTATTTCTTTTGTTGCTGCAAATGGTGAAGTCAAAAAGCTTTCAAATGTATTGTATGTTCCCGAAATCAGGAGAAATCTCTTATCAGTTGCTGCCATAACTGATCTTGGTCATGAAGTGAGGTTCAAGAAGACAGGTGCAGAAATTATTGATAGTGATGGCACAATTGTTGGCAAAGGAGAAAGAAGGAACAACCTGTATGAGCTAAGTGCTCTTACAACCACCGCTGGAGTGGGCACAAGTAAGCTTTGGCACGAAAGGTTTGGACACATCGGATTTGCAGTATTGAAGGAGATGCAAAAGCAAGGTATGGTTGCTCACCTACCTACAATAACTGAATTGAAGGAACCATGTGAAGCTTGTATGATGGGCAAGCAACAGAGAAAGGCATTTCCACAAGAAAGCAAGAATAGAGCACAGGCTCCTCTAGAGTTGGTGCATGCTGACTTGTGTGGTAAGATGCCTACACAGGCCTTGGGGGGATCTTCTTATTTTATATTGATTGTCGACGACTACAGTAGGAAGATGTGGGTGTACTTCCTTCGTGATAAGGCTCAAGCTTTTGGTAAGTTTAAAGAATGGCTAATACTTGTTGAGAATGAAACAGGGAAAAGTGTGAAGAAATTTAGAACAGATGGTGGTGGTGAGTTCAACTCAAAGGAGTTTGAAGGTTTTTGCAAGAGCAAAGGTATCAAGCGTCAATTGACGACGCCTCACACACCTCAGCAGAACGGTGTTGTGGAACGCAGGAATCGCACCATTGTGGAGATGGCAAGATGCATGCTAAAGGGCAAGGGATTGCCTAACCATTTTTGGGCTGAAGCTGTTAATACTGCAGTCTACATTCTAAATCGGAGCTATACAAAGGCTCTCAAGGGAAAAACACCTCATGAGGCTTACACTGGTAAGAAACCATCTGTGTCACATTTCAGAATTTTTGGATGTGAATGTTATGCACATGTTCCAAATGAGAAGAGAAACAAGTTACAACCAAAAAGTAGAAAATGTATCTTCTTGGGTTATAGTGATGAGCAGAAGGCTTACAAATTATATGACCAAGAGGCAAAGAAGATCATCGCGAGCCGTGATGTGGTGTTCAAGGAGGAGCCGCATACAGTGGAGGAGGAGAAGGCAAGTTCTTCCACTTTATCATCAAGCGAAGAAGTAGTCCACTATGAACCTGTCCCGAGAGCTATCCCTATCCTTAAGGAGGAGGAAGCATCATCTTCAGATGATGAGGAAAAAGTTCACCAACCTGACATCACCCCACCAGAAAAGCCATTGCCGCGCTGGGTGAAGCAGCTCTATGACCACAATAATCCTATGCCTGCATCTGTTGAGGAGAAGGCAGACGGACCAAGGAGGTCTCAGAGAATAGAGGAGCAAAGGAGGGCTTCTGCTCACATAGTCAATATGGCCTTGATGGTTGAGATTATGCGAGAAGTAAAGGAGCCGATTGACTTAGAAGAAGCACTTGCAGATCCATCATGGAAGGCTGCTATGTAGGCGGAGTATGACAGCATAATGAAGAATGACACTTGGGAGCTAGTGGATCGACCAACAAAGCGGAAGGTTATTGGCACCAAGTGGATCTGGAAGGTAAAGTACAAGGCTGATGGTATCTTAGAAAAGTACAAAGCTAGACTGGTTGCCCAAGAATTTTCACAAGTTGAAGGGTTTGATTTTCAAGAGTCATTTGCCCCAACTGCCAGAATGACCACTATTCGCACGGTACTTGCAGTGGCTGCCCACAAGAAGTGGCCAGTGTACCAAATGGATGTTAAGTCAGCATTCTTAAATGGTGACCTCAAGGAGGAGGTATACGTGGCTCAGCCACCAGGGTTTGAGGCCCCCCATTCTGAGAACAAAGTGTGTAAACTGAAGAAGGCATTGTATGGGCTGAAACAAGCCCCCAGAGCATGGTACCAACGGATAGATAGGTTCTTTTTAAACCTAAACTTCAAAAGATGTGCCTCAGATGCTAACTTGTATGTTTACAGGGATGGTAAAAAGTCTGTAGTGATTGTCCTATATGTGGACGACCTTCTTATTACAGGTGACTATGAAGATATGATCAACCAAACTCGAAAGGCTTTGAGTTCTGAGTTTGAAATGACAGACTTGGCCTTGCTGCACTATTGTTTGGGGATTGAAGTTTGGCAAGAGCCAGGAAAGATCTTCATCTCTCAGAAGAAGTATGCATGGGAGATCTTGAAGGCATTTGGCATGACCGAGTGCAAGGAGATAGCTACACCTATGGAGGTGAATGCAAAGTTATCCGTCGAGGATACATCAGCACTAGCAGACATTGGGAGGTATAGGAGGTTGGTCGGCAGTCTGATCTACTTGTGTAACACCAGACCAGATATCAGTTTTGTTGTTGGTGTTTTGAGCAGGTTCTCAAACAAACCTCATGAGAGTCATTGGAAGGTTGGGATGCGGGTGCTCAGATACTTGAAAAAAACTCTTGACTATGGTATCACATATAGTTTCGGAACTTCTCTTGTGGGGAACTGTGACTCAGATTGGGCAGGAGACATTGATTCCAGGAAGTCAGTTTCTGGTTATTGTTTCTCTTTAGGTTCAGGAATTTTCTCTTGGATTAGTAAGAAGCAACCAACAGTGGCATTGTCTTCTACCGAAGCAGAGTACAAGGCAGCTTGTTTTGCTGCATGTGAGGCCGTATGGTTGAGAAGGATTCTATGGCATATGGGAGTGCAGGATGAAGAACCAACTGTGTTGAGATGTGACAATCAGAGTTGCATCGCCATTGCCAAAAATCCAGTGTTTCATGCACGCACCAAACATATAGAGATCCAGTATCACTATGTGCGTGATTTGATGGAGGATGGGATAGTGGAATTGGTCTACTGTCCAACAGAGGAGAATGGAGCAGATATCTTCACCAAAGCACTTACGAAGGATCTGCTTCAAGTTCATCTTCAGAGACTCGGCATTGGGCCGAGGAGATAGTTCACCTATGGGTGGACATTGAGGGGGGGGTGTTAGATATGATCAATGCCCCACCCTCATTAGGTGCTACCAATGATCCATGGTGCTCAAAGTTGTAAGGCCCCCATTATGAGGAGAAGCCAAGTGTGAGCCCGGACATTGGTGGAGTCCTGACTTGTATATCAGATGAGGTCTATGTGACCGGATGGTAAAAAGGTGACCATTGTGGGTCTAATCTTTGGGTTAGACGGAGTGGTTAAGCTGGTAGCAACTCGAGGCGCATTGCATCGAGTTGCGGTATAAGGGAGTTAAAAGGGGCCCCTATTGTGGGGTCTGGGGGCCGCGGAAGCGGCCCCTGGCTGGGGGGTCCCAAGGGGGCCAGCGGCCCCCCTGGCGAGGGTCCGGGGGCAGCGCCCCCGGCCCGATGGTAAAGGGAGTATTCCCTGGCCGACTAGTGGAGGCTCATATGGTAGGTCGGGGACCTAACGACCTTCGCAAGCTATAAAATCTAAACCCTTTCGCAGCCATCTTACACTCATCTTTCACCCAGTCAAAGTTGTTATTCCAGCTAGCCTTAAGCTCTTCACCTATCTTCTGTCTAGATTGCCATCTAAGCTTCACACAGTGGAAGCGCACGGGTGGACAGAGCCATCTTTGTATCAGTTGTTTGGAGTTAAAGAATTTACTGATTCTCCTCTTATCTGTTGTGTACTCTCTATCTCTTTCTCAGATTCTGTTCGCTGTGCCGTGTAATATTTTACACTGGCAAGTCTTTTTTGTTGAGCATGGCACAAGATACCTCTCCAATATGCCTGTTTTTTCTTTCTGCAATTCCATTTTGTTGTGGGGTATGACTACATGAATATTGCTGCTTTATGCCATGGTCCTGTAGGAACCTTGCAAACTCATTTGAGAGGTACTCTCCCCCTCCATCTGACCTTAGGCATTTTATTTGCAGGCCTGTTTCTTTTTCAACCATAGCTTTAAGAGTTTTGAAATGCCCAAAAACTTCACTTTTCTTTTTCATAAAATACACCCAAACTTTTTTGCTATAGTCATCAATAAAAGTGACAAAATAATGACAGCCTCCAAGAGATGCAGCTTTAGTAGTCCACACATCAGAGTGGATTAATTCCAATGGCTTCTTACTCTCTTGAACATGTCTAGGAAATTGTTTCCTTGCCTGTTTTCCAAATTGACAGGCTTCACATACCTTATGCATTTCTGCAACCTTGAATTTAGGAAATCCTGCAACAATATTTTGGGCTTGCATTGATTTAAGTCGATGTACATTAACATGACCAATGCGTTTATGCCAGATATCAATATCTACAACTACACCGGTCCCATGTGCAAACATTGCTTCACTCAATCCAGGCATGTCTACATCCAACGTAAACATTCTGCCCTTCTTCTTTCCTTTTGCTATCAAGCGACCTTTATTTTTCATATCCTCAATAAAGCATCCATGAGAATTAAATCTGACCTGCAAGCCCTGCTCAGCCATTTGACCAACAGAAACCAGGTTCTTGGTAATATTCAGGACATGAAATACATCCGACAGGTATTTCTTTTTCCCATCTTGCATAGACAAATGAAATTTTCCAATCTGCACAATAGGATGTGCAGTATCATCACCAGTCTCCACAAATCCTGGTTTTTCCATTTTCCTTGCATCCTGCATCCATTTTGCATGACCTGTCATGTGGTTTGATGCACCTCAGTCAACATACCACACATCGTTTCTTTCTTCTACACTTGTCACAGAATTGGTCATATGCTGCACCATAAACAAATGCTCATTTTTGTCATCACCCTATCTACTAGAAGATGCATAATTCCCTTGTTGCAATTTTCCATTCATGATGTCATTCTGCTTTTTATAGCAGTCTTTAGCCATATGACCCATTTTACCACAGTAGTAGCATTCAACATTGCTGTTTGCATTTTGGCCTCTTTGCCATCCACCACGACCTCTTTGGCTCCCCCTGCCTCTAGAGTTACCACGTCCTCCTCCAAAGGACTGGTTTTCTTGAGTTTGCTGCATATTCTGATTTCTACCACGGCCTCCAGATCGGCCTCCTCTACCTCTGCCTCTACCTCTTCCAGCATTTGAGTAGAAGACAGCTTCTTTCGAAGTTCCTCCTAGAGAAGATGCACCACCATTTCTCTGCTCCTCAGAAATTAGAAGAGCAATCAACTCCTCAAAATCAGGAAATCTTTTAGGACGGAAATGGATGTTCGGAACTGTGCATAATCCTTTCCTAGACCATTCAAGGTCATAGAAACTAAATCATCATCTTCCACTGGCGACCCAATGGAAGCAAGTGCATGTGCAATCTTCTTCACCTTCATGTGGTAGTCATTGATGCTCATACTTTCTCTTTGCACATTGTGCAACTCTTGCTTGAGCTACATTTTCCTGGCTTGCGTATTTGTGCTATACATTTTTGACAAAGTATCCCATGCCTCCTTTGGCATACTTGCATCTTGAATATGCACAATCATAGAGTCTGAAATGCTAATAGATAGCCAATACATAACTTTCCTGGCTCTCTCATGCCATGCTTTAAATGCTTGCATTTTCTATTGATTGGGAACATCAGGAAGAATTGGTTCTTCTTCATTTCCTGCAACAAATTTCCAATATCCTTTTCCCATAAGGAAATTCGTCATTCTAAACTTCCATGCTTGGAAGTTGTTCTTGTCAAGCTTTTTAGTGACAATCTGTGAAAGAGAATCAGATGCCATTACAGAACACTGCAAAAAATTCTGTCACTGCAAATAACACAGCTTCAGCCTCACAAGGGCAAATCTGCAAAACTAACGAAAGTGGTATTTGACCACACAGTCACTTCCTAGTGACGATTTTGCATCAACAGGCAACAAGGATGATTCTGTAACTCCCAATGTCTCTGTGCAAAGGCATACGATGCAATTTCTACAATAACTTTTCACCGACCTGTAGAATAGTGGTCGTACAGCATAAAACTAGGCCTTTTCCTAAGTGTGTGCAGAAAACTTTTGCCTCCAAAACAGGCCTCAAAATGGCCTCAAATAAAAAAAACATAGCAACCAAGGGCTAAAGCCCTTACCCGCAGCATATACTGCCCTCTTGCTACACCGTGAAGGGCGTCTCAATCTGAGACAATGCACTCTTGCACTTTCCGGCTGTGCTATCTGCAGAGACTTGCTCCCAAAATAGAAAAATGAAAGCAACACTGGTCCTCTTACCAGAACACCGCGAACTTGGTTTGCTTTCTTGAGCTCCTTACCACGAACAAGGCTCTGATACCATGTCAAGATTGTGGGAGAGAAGGAAGGAGTCTCACTTGTAGCTTTCTTGCTTGCACAATGGGGGAATACACACAAAGGTGGAGGTTGAAAACAGTTTTCCTCTTCTTAGTTGTGTAAGCCAAAAGAACTCTAGTACATAGAAAATAGAAGGACCCTATATATGGGTCTCAAACCAAACTCAACTAACTAAGGTGGCATACTAACTGAGCCACGAACTAGAGTAGATAAGGATAGTTGTCATCTAGCTATTATTCTGACAAGTCGGTGACATAAATGCACAACGGTCACCCTGGCATATCACGAGTGGAGCTCAATATCTCAACATCACGTCATGAGAGCACATGCTTGATTTCGTTAAGTAATTCAACAAATGTAGTTATGTTAAAACATGACTTTTCAAAATGCTATGATGTTAATTGCAATGCCCATGCGATCGCTTGTCAAAAATGCGACACACATTAGCGATAGGCAGAAGAAGTTGTACAAGTGGGGAGTTGCCCTTTTACCTATCAAAAGACAAAAAGTTAGGTCCTAATAACTTGTCAAGCTGCTTGTACATCATAGGGGCTTAGTCGATTTCTACTAGGCGGGGCGAGTTGGATTGGTTAGGCGACTAGGCTCATGCTGGTGTGGGACTGTTGTGAGGTCAGGCAAGACACATGTCGGCCAGGACATGGATGGTATAGTCCCATGCCGCCACCATTTCCAAAATGCCTTTAAATAATTCATTGAACTCTTCCCTGTCCCTAGCCGCCTTTCTTGCCCTTGGGCATCTGGTGCTTGAGCGCTCGTGGGGGATTTGTGCAGCTAGTGTTGCCACGGCTTGCACGCTTCGCTGAGCTTTGACTTTCCTGGTCCGAGGATTTTTAGGTCTTTGTCTGGGACGGTGCCGTTTAGGTCCGCGTTTCTTTGCATATCTCTTGAGAGTGGGCACATAGTGCACTCGCGGGGGGCGCGTGACCCATGCTCTCGTCATTCGCGAAGAGCTTCTCTGCACACCAGCTGTCCGTGGTTCTCCATGTTTTCATTCTGGGGGCCTGCAAGATGCAATCCAAGGGTTAGGCCTTGATACGGAATAAGATTGTTTGCATAGGAGGGATTTTAGTGTGGGTTGTCAAACGCATATGACTAGAAGAGAAGGTGCGAAGCATGTTGTACTCGTTGTAGAGGGATGGCCCCCGTAATGGTGTCCCTTTAGCCTCTAGCTACTAGCACATCTTGACTCACGTCGAGTTACATCGGTGTGGTCCTGCGTTTGGGAGGGCTCATCCTCGGAAGGATAGGCCGGAAAGGGAAAAGTGTATAGAGAGGGACTGCACCCTGCTTACATCATCAGAGATGTTGGTCAGGGCTTTCCATGGTGGCAATGCGGGGTGCATGCCCTTCGCCCAGAGGCGGACATGATCTAGTGAAAGGGGGACCGGCCTAGCCTAGCTTGTTGGCCCTGACTCTTCTGTTTGCGCTTGACTTTTTATTGCTTGTATGTGTGTTGATATTGTCTATATAGGGTGACACAAAAATCGTTGTTTATATATATATATATACATATTTACGAATCCCTATCACCTCACAAGGATAGAAACCAATTGTAGAACTCGGGATTGTACTGAAGCGTGGCGCACGCATCTCGTATGCGTGGCAGCTTACTCAATACTGATAGATATTTTGCCACATCGAGTAGCATGGAACCTTGTCCGGGTCTACTGGCGACATATAACTCCTCCTTACTGAGAACCTTATCAAGCAGAGGGTTATCTTGGCTTGGTTCAATCAAGTCCGTGCCCCGAATGGCAGTCAGCACTCGAAGGGAAGTTGGTGCCACATAGGTTGGGTCTCTTTGGGATCGCCATTTGGCCAATCGCTCCTCAGAGACTGTCATGATCTGAGCTCCTAGTTTGGCCATTGCAATGCGGTTTTCACACCAACATTGTTCAAATCGACTTGGCCTTCTGACAGTCACTTTAGTTGGTCTATTTCTAAGAGATTTGGTTGGCAGAGCGCCTCATTGAATGTGACAGTTAAGCGCAGTTCATCGGCTTCCTCACTCGAGATGAGTAGCAAGTGTTCGTGCAGGAGCCTGCTATAGTGCTCGTCAAGATGTTCCTGCTCTTCCCAAGATAAAGGAAAGGGAAAGTATTCTCTGAGCTACTCTTTAGGGAATGCGCACATGTTTGCCAGGACATAGACATGTGCGAACACCTTGAGCTTGGCATCCAACTCCGCTAGGCATTCTGTGACACTTCTATGTTCAATGAGGGCTTGCTCGGTTGCCATCTCACGCAAGGTTCTAGGAGTTTGCCTGGGCTTTAGCCTAGCTGGGGGCTCAGGCCTAGATGAGCAAGATTGGTCAATGCTAGAAGTACTCATGCGCTTGGGGTTCCCATGTTTCTCTTGAGGCTTCGTTATTGCGTCATGGTTCTCCTTGGACATGACTGGTATGAATTTTTCACCCTGTTGTGATAGCGTTATCTCCACTCTTGATTGGTCAATGAGAGTTCTATTGTCGCTGGACTGAGTGTTGAAAGCAACTGTTGATGGCAGTGTTAGAAATCAGGCTCCACCCATCAGTTTGTCTTGGTGTGTAACCGACATCTGTGACAGCTAGTGTACAGCTGTCTCCATGTGACTACACTAAATAAGTCAGGTTAGTAGTTAGTAAGTGACTTGACTAGATTTAGTCAGTCTAGTTTTACATTACATTGTATTGTGTGGTTAAGGGTTATGTTGAATAATGAAGAAAAGACATTGAGAGCTGGAGGCTCATGGATATGGTGTTTCCCTATCTCTCTCTCTCTCATCTTTGAACAGGCAGCGGCTGCTTTAATTTTTCAGAGCACACAGATGTGTCTGAGGTTTCACCGCTATTAGGAGAGGCATCAATGGGTTCATTGGTGGATGGACTTGATGCTTCATTCCCCAGCTCTTCAGCGCTCTTGGTCCCACTGCTCTTGGGGTCCACGACCACCTGTAGCTACTGTTGTTTGAGCTGTTTTCTCCTCTTTCTCTTGGTTAGTGAAGGCATATCTCCCAATGGTTCAGGACCTTGGACTAGGTCAACCATCGTTATGCCTGGTTGGACCGTAGCATTTCCTTTCTCTAGAGTGTCCTCATGGAACATAGCTGCGGCCTGTTGAATAGCCTTTCTAGGTTGAGAGGTTTGATGCGTTATCTCCTTGGCCACATCTTTGAGGGGTTTCTCCTCGAGCCTAGGCATTAGGTGCTTGGGACGGATTGGAGTTGTCAAGGATACTGGTTGCGGCACCTCCTCCGCAGATGAATTGTTAGTGACACGTTCTGCAAGGGTTGTAGTCACGGCCGAGGGCTATGACTGCTATGATCCCTGGTCGGAAGTAGTGGTGTTTAGTCCCATGGGCTGGTTACTCTTGGTGGATCACAGTGTCGAGTCCCTGGGGCGGTCGGACATGGTCGTGTCTTTTGTTGTCCTCTGAGCATTCCCCTGTGTAGATTGATCCTGAGTTGATCCAGTCACATTGGGTCGCACGGGCATATCCTTGGGCCGAGAGCTATAGCTAGTGTCATGGTTCCCCTCTTGGGTGCTTGGAAGCTTTGACGGAGACAGAGATTGGGAGTGAGTCCCCCGCCATTGACGACTGCTGTTGTGCTTCCTGGGTCCGTTTGGGAAGAGAGGATGTAGGAGACCTAGGACTCTTAGGCGGACCTAGCACTGGCTGAATGATTTGCTCGTGATTGTTGGAGGATTCCGACATTAGCTTTGCTGAGCAATCAGCCTTATCATGAGTGACATTGTGCCTGTGGTGCTCATTATCCTCTTGGGAAGTCAAAGGCTCCTTGGGCACTAGTGGACCTTGTGCACACTCGTCGGATCCCTCTGATACCTGCTTGCTAAGCATGCTAGGTTGAGGATCTAGTTTTTGATGAGTCATGTTCGGTTTCTTGATTTCAATTGTGAGGGGCGCAATCACTCCAATATTTTTGGTTCGAGACTCCACTTTTCGTTTAGGGTTCCTCCCATGCCTCGTTGCTCTTGACCTCATTTGGGCTTCTGACCGAGGTGGTTTAGCAGGGGGTTTTGGTATCCAAATCCATTGGTTGCCTTCATAATACCCTTGAGCACGAAGCAACGCCTTGGACATCCATCGTGGCGTCGTGCTAGCTCTCCATTGATGCCTTCATCTATAAGGCTTGGGCTTCTTTCGTGGTCTTCTACGATATTTGTAAGTCCAAACCCTATCCCTGGGCTTGTCTCCTAACCTCTTTGTTTCAAGCATGGCCTCACTCACTGGTTCTCTCCGTTCAACATGAGCTTGTATCAACTCTTTCAACAACTCCTTGCTCTCATTACTAGGCTTGCTTGGTATGTCAGAATGCTTCTTGCCCCTTCCTTGAGGTTTGGTGAGGTCATCCTTGCTAAATGTCATGATTATCCTCACATCAACTAGTGCTAGGTGTATCCTCTGTGCTACATAGTTGGCTTCACACTTTGTTGCCTTTTTGAAGGGCCTTCCTAGGAGGATTTCCCTTCCACAGTTCTTGCTATTTGGAGGAACATGGAACAAGACTGCAAGCTTTCTGTTTCAATAGTTACAAGGATTCTACACTTTCCTAGAAGTGCTTGTGGATGTTCCCCGTAGGGATTAAGAGTTACATCAGTCGGTTTGAGCTCTGGTTAACCTAGTTGAGTCCATGCTTCGTAAGTCAAGATATTGAAATTTGGTCCTTCATCAATGAGAGCATCAACACTATGCTCTCCTTTTGCGGTGAGTTTGACCCTAAGATAAGCAGGTGCCACTATGTCTTCATCTTCCGGGTCTTGGTTCATAGCTTCAAGCCTTCTGACACATGCCTTTGAGTCCCTAACTACACAGTCAAATGTGGATTCCCTACGGAGGTCTTGAGTCGTCTGTGCAGTGTTGCTCAGGATACATCTATCGTCATGATTGCCACGTCTAGTCATCCCAGCATTGGTAGCATGATGATGTTGCATTCTGCTTTGACTAGACGCAGTTTGAACACAATGTACATGTGTCCTTGTAGTGTGGCCTTTTTGCCCTTGATAGCTAGATTGTCCCGTTGAGGTTCTAGGGTCTCTGTTAGCCTCTATTCGGGTGCGGGCTTCTGGTTGCTCCCTTTCAAGTGAGAATCCATGCTCGTGTAGAGCCATTATTGCCCGAGGGTCTAAGTTGGAGGCCTTGTCACGGCATTCATTTTCTCTCCGACCTACTTGGGGAAGGTGCAAAGGGGGCAAAGCCCCCTCTGTGAGGGTCTGGGGGGCAATCCCCTCCCCGGCCTGCAGGGACGTTATGGTAGATACCATGCGCAATTTGGAGGATCGTTCAGCCAAATCTTGAACCACTTGCTCAAAGTTTCGGCCCAGTGGTGGATCTATGACACGCCTTTCACTCTACGTAGCCTGTGGAGTCAATTTCGGGGTTCAGAGGTTTTCTAATTCATTGCCTCGTTCGTTTTTGGGTCCAATCAGGCTTTTCCACTCAACGGTTTGCGTCTAAGTCCCTCGTCTCGTAGCTGCCTACTTCTAGCTGCTAAGAGGCCGTGCCCTATGATTTTGCCTATTCCGTATGCCAGAAGCAAGTTTTGAGCATTCTAAAGGCTTTCAACAGTTTGCACTGCTGAGTTTTAGCCGGGCCAGGTCAAGTTTTCTGAGAATTTGGTGAAACTATACACTCGGCCCAACTGGTCCGAATTGCAGGGTCTGAGTGCCTGATTCGGCACGTCCGAGGGCCAAGTGGAAAGGGCCGTGTGTAACGTCTGAATGCCAAATTCGGCCGCGGTCCGAACCCGGGTGTCCGAGGGCCGAGTAGGCCGACGGCGGGCCGAATGGTGCAAGGTCGAGTTCCGAGGTAGTTCGAGTGCTCGACTCGGACGGGCCTAGTGTGGGTGTCTGAGTGGTGTCAAGCGGTCCGAGGGCCGATTCTTGGTCTCGGACCAAAGTAGCTATCACTCGGACGCACCGGATGCCGCACATTTTTTTTCACCGAACCTCACAAAATTCTTCATGCAGGGTGTGGGAGGTCTTCCCCCTAGTTGAGCAGCTCCAGATCCATCCTACTCATGTAGGGGAAGGTGTAGAATTCCCTGCGCTGGCCAAATATCTCTGTGATGCCAAGATTGAAGCGGATCCCCTCACCAAGCTTTCTTCTTTTCTCCTGCTCTCCTGAACCATGCAGTGCACAATGTGGCCTTTCTTGCCACTTTTGACCCTTATATCCCTTCCCAGGTATGGTATTGACGCCCCCAATAACTCATTTGCCAATCTTAGGCATCCCAAGCGAGTCTTTTTACCACTTTTGCACGATTCTTTCCCTATTTTTGCCCTGTTTTGCAACAGTAAACCCTAATGCTTATTTTCTTGTTTTTCTTTGTTTTCTCCTACCCTAATACATCCAAATCACAAAGTAAATACCTACACTACTCCATCTCACAACATAAATCTCAAAAAGTAAAAAACCTACTTCCCAAGGAGATCGAATACCATCTTCAACCCCCTCACTTCCTACCTATCTCAAGCACCGGTTCAAGGGAAACCCTTACTTTGATGCTCGATTCGAAGTGTGCAAGTGCTCAAGGCCTGAATCCATTGTCCCGGCAATGGAACCAAAATGTGGGAGCTTTCACTCAACTGCCAAGACCCACGGACCGCTTATTGTTTCAAGCGTTCCAAGCCGAGCACTAATGGCTACCTCTCACATAGCCGACGCGCCATCCATATCTACGGGTGTAGTGAGCTTACCTCTATGCCGTTCGAGTTACCTCCTCTCCTGCACACTTCGGTAGTTCCACGATCCAACTGCAAGCTTCAAGCAAGCTCCATCCTCAAGCTCCATGCTCCAAGCTCCATCACCACGAGAAAAATAAGAGAAGAGAAGAGAAGGAGAGAGGAGAAGATGGAGAGCTTCTCCACCCAACGGTCCCTCACCCTCACACACTCACTCCCTCACATTCTCACACTCCCTCTCTCAAGCACAAGCTCAAGCAAGCAAGAAGAAGAAGAAGAAGAAGAAGAGGAGAGCTACTCTTGGCCACACACAAGAATGAGTTTCTCATTCACTTTTCAACTTTATATACAAAACCCTAAATCCCTTTTGGGTGATCATCCCCTTTTCCCATTTTTTACATGGCCAACCGTAGCCTAGGCCCTTTTTCCCATTGTCCTTCTATCTTCCTAGCTTCCTTTCTACTGCCCGTCTACATTTACAAATTGCACGGGTGAGAGCTCGGCACTCCTTGAATTAAATCGCGATGCACTTGCGCTCCTTTACACAAGTTTTGTCTTGCGCTTTTCCTGGTGCGCCTTTGCCTTCCATTTCTCTTGCCTTGGCCTTTGTCTTTGTCTTTTTATTTTAGCTTCCGGATTTTCCACCGCCTGGCACTTTTTGCAAGATTTTAGGGTGCACTTTTGTATTTTAAAATGCACCTTTCCCCTTTTGTAGTTGCCTTGGACTAAGGTTGCCCTTGCGCTTTTGGCCTTCTCTCCTCTTCTTTCTTCAGTCGAGCTACCTTTTTTCCGTCTTTGCCCTGCGTCTTTTCATTTCCTTTTGCTTCTTCGTGTTGGGTTAACAGTATGAAATGGGAATTGGCTAAAATGGGCTTGTGATATTGTCTTCATTGACTTTCCTACTAGATGTTTGATTGGTAAAGAAACCACATTACCTCCTTGGAATATGCTTACAAAGGCACACATTTGCCTAGGAATTACAATTGCTACTACCTCTTTGGGAGAGAGTGGATGGTTAATCACTAGGATTACTTTGATAGGTATATTGTATTGGTTAATATGTGTTGGTATAAGTACCTAAATAAGCAAGATATTAAAGTATGTCTTTGACAAAATAGCCAATGCATTGTCTTGGCTTAAGAAGTACATACATATACTTGGCCTTGAAGTTGTTAGGATAGTTTTTGTGCTTGGCAAACTTCTATGTGGCTATGTGTAACAATGTGATCTAGAGGTACCAGTAAGAGATCTTGCTTTTTTAAAATTATATTTCTTTTAATGAAGATATTTCACATTTATCCTTTATGTAGAGTTGATCTTCTCTACTGGTAGTTTCTTGTCACACTAGATGTTATCCACCTACTTTCCTTGGTCTCAATTTTGCAAGTTGTAGATTGATCCATCAAGTGATTGTTAGCCTCATTATCTTCCAGAGAGAAATGGATTGGCACAACCACCTTCTTCAACTCTTTGGCATGGAGGCCTTCAGAGATCACCTATATTCTTGCTCTTTGTATTGGATCTCTTGTGTCCACCATCAAGGTTGATTTTGGAGATGGGGTGTGGCACCGCACCTCTAATGCGTGCATGACAAGCATCTTCTCATCATCCATGCTTCTCATTTGAGATCTATGAAGTTATATTTGATGTTGTGGTTTGATCTCTTGTAGGATAAGTGGGTGCAAATAGGGCGCACTTAGGACTTTATGATAACTTGGAATTAACTTTTTATTGAGTGTCATGGATTGAATCAAGTAACCATCAAAAAATAAATACCCCACCCATGAATTGATGAGTTGCTTTGATAGACTTTAAGAAGAAAATTTATTTTCAAAAATAGATCTAACATCTAGTTACTATCAAATCTCAATTAATGAAGAGGATATCCCAAAGACTGGTTTTAAACTAAATATGGTCATTTTGAATTTATGGTTATATTTTTTGGATTGATAATGCACAAGCTACTTTGAACAGTACATGACATTTTCAGACCTTACTTCAATGAACTTGTTTTGGTATTCTTTAATGACATTGATGTCTATACTAAAAAAGACGAAGATCATCCAAACCACCTTTAAATTATCCCTAGAACCTTACGAGCAAATAAGCTCTATGCAACAAAAAGTAAATGTGCCCTCTTCTTCCAAAAAAATGAGTATCTAGGTTTCATTGTCCCAATTAAAGGAATCTCAGTTGTGCTGCTGATCCAACTAAGGTGGAGCATGTTTAGGATTAGCCATCTCCACAAACTATCTATGAAATCTGAGGATTCCTAGGGCTCACAAGATGATATTGTATCTTCATCAAAGATTATGCCCTTATTGCCACTCCCTTGACTAAACTTGTCAAGAAGTAGACCAAGATAGTGTTGACTTCCATGGAGCAAGAGAGCTTTGAAAGGTATGTCTCACTATTGTGTCAATATTAAAGCTCCTTGACTCAAGAATTCAAGGTGATTACTAATACTAGTATTGAGAGCGGGATTTTAAACACCCACGACATGCCGAAAAAAGGAGCAGAATGATGCAAATTTAATGCTAAATTTAAAGCCCGACGGAAGCAAAAGATGTAGAGCTAACAATTTTAAGTGACCGCAGATGATGGGAATGCAAACTTTGACTTTTATGGTGGTTGTGGATTTTTCATAAATTTTTTCAATGTCGAATCAAAGTAAGATGATTTCTTGCTATTTAAGACCTCAAGACGGTGGACACACATGATTTTTTGAATCTCGAATCAGTTCGCCAAATATGAAAGCTGTGGGAAGCCTGGCACTTTGGGGGTCAAATAGTGCAATATTTCGATGGTGATGGCCTTTGGGCCTTTGGGGGGGCCTTGGGCCCCCAAAAAATTAATATTTATGGGGGGAGCATTCTTTTTTGCAGCGTTGATAAAAAATGATGTCATGGCGTCGATTCAGGGCTAAAAACAAGCAAGCAAAGTGATCAATGTAATGGATTACTCTTTTTTTTTGCTTTGTTTCACTCCCTTACTTGCGTGAAATGGCTGCCTGAGTGAGAAGATTAAAAATCAGTCTTTCTCTCTCCTCCCTCCCTCTCCTCTTGATGCATGTTTCTATGGTTCAATCTATGAGAGAAGGGGGTGGATTGATTTGAGATATTTTGATTGGGAGATGATGCTAAGACACAATGGAGCATAGATCGATGTTTGCAAGAGTGTTAGTGGCTATTAGTGAGCATTAGCGGCCTTTCAAATACGAGATACGTGTAAGATAAAGTGCGGTTTTATGAGTAAGTGATAAATTTCATCATTTTATGATAGACCTTGGTTGCAAATGGTTGGAAAAGATTGCTCTTGATTTTTAATTATCTATTTTATGAGAAACATAAAGAAAATCAACAAGAATCAGTCGTCTATTAATTTTTCCATAAACACACAAAATCTGTAAAATTTACAGTTTTAGGGTAAATCATGGATTTTGGGAGTTTTGATGTGTCAATGGTGTTCTCATGGAATGAAATGAGAGATGAAAATAATTCTCAGAAAGTTTAATCAAGTCACATTAGAAAATCAGGAAATATTAGTATTTATTGATAAATAAATAGAAAAAAATGGAGAAAAATAGGTTTTTTTGCTTAAAATAAAAAATATAATACATGTTTCTGGATGTATGGTAAGACTGAGGCATGAGTGTTGGCCTCAATTTTGCCCTATCTTTATGTTAAAGTGAGTATTCATCACTCTTTATGAAAAAAAATACATCAAAACACTCTCTAAACTTATCATGGAATGCACAACTCTAAACGATAGGGAGAGGAGGGGGTAATAAGTGTTGATTACATGTTGAATCTGATTTTTTGTTGTTGATACACTTTGCACATAGGATATATGTATTTTGAGAATTAAAGGGTTCGGTAGCACGAGCATACTTGGTACATTGACCTTGCAATGTGGCAATTACACTTAGAATGAAAGCATGAAAAAAAATGGTTTCACATTGTCATAATGTTATTTTAAATGCATAAAAATGGTTGAGCACTATAAATCATTCACAGTTGCATTGCATTCAACACATGGTAGCATCTTGGATGCATGACTATCATCTTTATAAACATTGACCCACGTTGAGAATGAGGTATCCCAAACCGTAGGATTAGTGGTTCTTTTCCTTTAGGGAACTTACTTAGTGAGGATTATCTTTCATGTCATGGAATGATTGATTAAAGAGAGGATCATGTATCATATGTGCTTTATGTATTCACGGCACATCTCAGGGCCAATTCTAGAGGTGTAGGAGAGCCATAAGAGGGGCCACCGCAATTAGTCGAGGGGTGCACCGTGTGTTTGTCTTAAATGGTGTATAACACCATTATGTGTAGGGGCTCCCTGTGAGGCTATGTATGGTTATAAGATGCCCTTAGCTACAATTATTTTCAATGAGAAAATAAATCCTCATGGAAAAGAAGAATTAGAAAGAATGTGGATACTTCTTCAACGGTGTAAGATAAATCTTAGGAAGGCCCGAGATCAAATGAAGATATACACAAATGAGAAGAGACAACCTTTAGAGTTCTAAGAAGGAGAATTAGTTTTGTTGAAAGTACTCAAGTCTTATTACTCTACCTTCTTGAAGGATGGATCTAGTAACAAGCTTTCTTATAGGTTTTATGGACTCTACAGAATCCTAAAGTGCATTGGAGACTTAGCATATAGATTGGTATGCAAACATAGCCAACCTCCTGGAAACTCAACAGTATCCTCCTGGTATTCCAAGCCGTGAGAAGAAGAAGCTTCTGTTAGAATCAGTCCCCTACACCTTGCTAGGTGGTGCACTATACAAGAGAGGCAAAGATGAAGTATTGCGAAGATGTGTTGCAGGAGACGAAATCAGCATAGTATTGAAAGCATGCCATGACGAACCATGTAGTGGACACTTCACATGAGAAGCAGTAGCTAGGAAGGCTCTATTAGCAGGATATTGGTGGTCGACCCTCCACAAGGATGCATATGACTACTGCAAGAGATGCCATGCTTATTAGCAAATGGGAAAACCCACCAAAACAAGTGTCATGCCACTGCAACCTATTCTTCCCCCAAAGTCATTCGAGAAGTGGGGGATTGATTTATTGGGTCCCATTGATCTGCCTACCAGAAGGAAGAAGAACAAATACATCCTGGTATGTACGAACTATGTCACAAAGTGGTGTGAAGCTAAAGCTCTGAAGCGAGATGATGGCATGGCCTATCAATCCTTTAGTGTTTCGGAAATTGAAGCTAGAGGTGTCAGAAAAGTTACCACAGGGATAACTGGCTTGTGGCAGCCAAGCGTTCATAGCGACGTTGCTTTTTGATCCTTCGATGTCGGCTCTTCCTATTATTGCGAAGCAGAATTCACCGTGTAATAGGCTATGGTTATCTCAGAGGTCATTTTGGTGGTTCTTGGACAAAAGAGAAGGCAACCGCCAGAGTTAGTGCTGACCAAGAAGACTACTTTTCAAAAGCTTGACTTCCACTTTACTCTTCAAGATTTTTCTTTGAGCTTCCATGGAGGACACAGCAAATAACCCTACTTCTCTTCTTCAACCTTGCTATTCGACATCTATGGCTTTGGTCCAGGACTTTCCTAGCAACCTAAGAAGCATAATGATTGCCATATCTCTCTGACTCATGGACCGTTTGAACAGATTCAGAAGTCCCAGAATGTGTACTAGTTACAGCAATCGAATGCTCATCAAAATGCCATGGTAAGCTTCATCTATGGCTTCCTAAGCCTTCCATTTCTCAAGGCTTGAAAACCTTGATTGAGGAGGAGCTAGCGAAGGAGCACTCTCCTTGAAGTATTCATGTTAGTCTTGCTTCAAACACAAGGTGGACTTTGTACCCCTTCCGAGCGGTTCTCTTGTGTCATGGGTAACGGTGAAAGCTCCACCAACCTACGACCCCTAGATATACTGCTCATCATCATTGTACTTCATTGTGAGACCGCCACCTTCTCCGCAGCCAAGTAGGAAAGTTGCTTTACAATTGCCTCCGCTTTGATCAACATCATTGACGGATGCCTGCTCGTGCACGATGGCGTACAGTATTCTCTGTACACCTCTGGCCATGCCTTTTGCATCACCACTGACATAAAGCAGGTAGTGACGCCATTGCAGCAGTTCAATGCCTCTATCTCCACTATCCACCGGGGACAACGAAGTAGAAAGGGTGAAGCTAAGCCAATACAACATCAGGAGAAAGCATCGTACAGCATCAAGAACAAGCTGCATCGTAGCACCATAGCCTCTACTCCAAATACTAAAACGAGTCTTAAGCTCTCTCAAGATGTAGATGTAGATGATAAGTCTCCTTTGGTCGAAGCTCCCTCAGCTACAACAGACCGATGATTTCTTTTTTGCTCAATGCTTCCTCTTGGGCAGCGGCGACAATCAGCCTATCTGTCTTCTTCAAAATATCAGAGGCAGCAAACAAACCTAAGTCTATAACAGCCTTGAGCTTCTCCTTCCTTGTGTCTAGATCAGGCTTGGCATGAGCACCAGTGAAGTGGGTTGTTGTGGAAGGTTCTCATAGCTTCTTCTGAGACAGCATCAACCCCGAAGTTCTTTGGAGAGCCAAGCTTGCAAAATTTTTAAGGTTCCTGCAAGGATTGGAGGGCAATCATAGGATGGTACAGATAGCTATGCTTCCTTGCTTCAAAGAAAATATCATTTGCCTGCATTCAGTTTGATTTGGCGAGATACCACAAGTCCATTGGTATTGGACTTGCACAGGCTGCCTCTGCATCTCAGGTTGAGAGCATTTTAATGAAATCACTCAAGAAAGCTCACTTTTGATGGTCTATACAGGATCGGTAAGGTGTTATATCTAGCCTTAATGTGCCTGTCAAACAGCCTTAATGGGGTATGCGCAAATGAGAATCCAACAAGATGCTGGCCAGCAAGAAGATCTTGTTTGTTGACACATTGGCCCTAGTCCTGTCACCTTGAATCTCAAGGATTGACTTCCTTGCAAGAAGAAGCTCACTACTATATCAATCAATGACATATAATCTTTGAAGATTATTAATCTTGGCATCACAAGGTTTGTATCCATAACCATTTTGACCTTGCAAGAAGAAGCTCACTACTATATCAATGAATGACATCAAATCTTTGAAGATTATTAATCTTGGCATCACAAGGTGTGTATCCATAACCATTTTGACCTTGATCAAACCAAGCAGTTCAGCAGCTACATCCTAAAACAGTCCAAGGACCTTTTTGATGCTCACTGAAGTGGTTCAACTCTTGCCATCGTCTGTTCTCAAGAGGGACACTACCGATCACAGTCATCAAGACTTCCTTGGTCAAAAGCGTGATGCCCTTGTGTATTTGGCACATGGTGTTTCAACTATCACATGATTTTTTAGTGTTATTTCCATGCCCACATGCAAAGACCATTTATAGATGGAAGTGAGGGAATCTCTATATACACTCAACCTTTTAAGCCCAAATAAAAATTCAATAGCTATTTGTACAATCAACCTTGTGAGATAACTAAAGCTAACCCAAATTCAATCACATATGAAGAGAATTTGTCATAAGTAGAGAGAAGCTAAGGATTTTGTAGAGAACTTGTATATACACAATATGCTCACTTGGTTATGTAACTAAGATTGATTACATACCAAGAGGAACCCACATCCACCACCACAAAAAATGAAGGGGTGCATCAACAAATGGAAATTTTCAATTGGCACCACACTTCAGGAGCTGTGGACATGTTTGGGCAAGTAATATCCCTTGCCTAGTTAGTGTACATCATCCATGCCCAATTAGCATGCACCGCTATATATCTACTCTAATAAAATTTGTTGAACTTAGTGAGATTTGGACCTCCACCATTATAGAAGAAGGTAATTGGTTCAGCCACTAAGATATGAATCACTTTGAGACATTGGGTGGGCATTTTGGCTAGGAAACAATCTTGATAGACAATCTTTTGAATTTTTAACCTAGGTGTGTGTGAGCTTGGTGATGTGTAAATGGCCTAAGATAGATAATTTGATATTAGTGGATAAGCCTAGGAAATGATTATATTAATGTAATTGCATTATATGGCTCATTATTAACCCTATTCAAGGCACACCCATGCTTATAATTGCTCTCTTTCAATTTTGAAAATCTATCTTCATGCTCTTAATGCCCTATCATTAAACGAAATCCTCTCTCTCTCTCTCTCTCTCTCTCTCTCTCAAAAGATCTTTTTTTTATAAAAAATTTACCCCGAAAAATTCCTCGACCTGTCCTCAAGACTGAACATGGATTCCTGTACCTTGACTCTCCTCTTCCGCACCCTAAAACCTTGATCAACTTCTCCCTAATACATCTCTACGGAAGTCCTCCTTATTACCAAGGCGCATGGGCTTCTGATCGCATCATTTTCAGCGTGGAGCCAGCACCATGTCGACATGCTTTAAACATGCAGGGTAAGCCGTCTTCTCTTCTCTTTTCCCGATTACATGCACTTTGTGCACCTTAATTTCCATTGCGTGACAAACAATAAATACAATTATTCCTTCCACCCATCGAAGTTGCTTCTATAAGGTGATTTTAGTCTAGTATAGTGTTGTGGATGGATCATGCCTACAATGATGATGTTTCAATCTGTCAGATTGATTCATTAGCTAGTACATTTGATAACTCTTAGCAAACTAAGGATGTCACAATGTAGTTCTGGCTCTTTTTGTAATCAACATTTGTACTTAATTGAGTGCTTAAAGCTCTGACATCTTAGTTGCAATAACTATTTTCATCTAACTCTTTTTGTAAATGACATTATCTTGTATACATTTTATGAGCAAGGTGTCAGAGCATCATGCATTAGGCTAGTAGGCCATAGTTGTACTACCATTACAACTTAACAACCAGCTGGCAAGCCTGGAGTTGGATAGCTAGAGTCTAAATGGGTTACCTTAGCTCCAAGGGTTGGCATCATAGCATACCCATTGACAAGTATAAATTAGACCATGTATCATGTATGCATACTCACAAATACGTAGTTACAAATTGCATTTTGTGTTCCTCACTAGATTTTTTATGTTGACTTGATTTAATATCATTCCTAGTTATAGCTAATTATCTTTTCCTCTACATGATTGGGGTGAGAGTTAAGCCTAATGTCACATGAGACCTAAGCATATAGTACACCATATATTGCTATAACGTATGTTATTAAGCTAGAATAGTTGTATAGTGTGCTTGCTAAGGACAATGAAACCAATAATATAAATCCATCCCATGAGAATGAAAAGTTACTTATGAAGGCATCGCAAGTCACATTGGATAAGTACAAAGTTATTTACAATTGTGTGGAAGCATTAGCTCATAAAATCACCATGGTGGAAGCTCATCAATTAATCATGACACCATCCTATAAAAAATCATTCCACACATTCATAGAGAAGGAAAGGGAGTGCGAGGGGAGTACCTTAGAGTCAAAGCATAGTCTAAAAAGCCTTTCTCAAGATTTTACACTAATAGACAAGCTCTAAGTCTTTCAAAAGTTTTATGGTCAACCAAATTTGAGTAGTGGAGGGAAGAAAAACCCATGGATTATATACTGATTTATGAAGGCTCTATGACTATAGTTGATAGCAAAAGCATGATGTCAAAGAAATTCCTCACGATATGCTAGACCATCCATTATTAGAAAAAGTTTATATGAAGGAGATCTTCACATTTCTAGTGAACTAGAAGGGGAGCCCACAATAGTTCATTAGATCTTCATGTCATTGAATATTTTGTATGTAGACTAGCTCCAATAGATATGCTAGCAAAACTCTAATATAATGCAAGCTTCCACTAGTGGTTCTCCTACCAAAATGCAAGTAGAAACCATCAAATACCCATACACGTGATACACACATAGATAATAATCTTATAATGTATTAACCTTATAACGTATAGGTTAATTAGAGATTGTTCGATGTGTACTCATGATTAATGGAAATTGAAATGTAGTAGTTATGTAGTTAACTAGATAACATTAGCCCTATTAGATGACAAAGTTTTGGTGTTTTAGTGTCTCATGATATATCCAATTCCACTTACCTCTATTTGAATGCTATGGATGTTGCATTAGACAAGAAAAACCTACAAAATAGTTATTTACTAGCCATAGTTGTTAGCTCATTTTTCTCATGATTTTCTTAGATATCGAAGTAGATCAATGAGGTTGTAGTTGAGTTGGCATGTTTGGGTTGGTTTTGACATGAGTTTGAACTCTAAGCTTCACTTCTCTGATTTTACTATTAGAACCTAATCATTGCCTAGACCAAGTAGATTTTCTATAAGCTTCACATTTCATTGTAAACATATTTGATATTGATTGTGGAGGAAGTATGTGATGAGTGAGTGAAATCCACCCTCATGTTTCTACACTTTTTTTAACTGGAGTCAAGGTAGTTGCTTGCAAAATCTCCTTTGTTTATGGCTACTTACTACCTCAACTGGACGAAAACTTCAATCCATGGATCAAAGCTTCAATGGTACCAATTATGGATAATGGGACGCTAGCTTGAACAAGCTTTAGGCCTTATACCATGACTACCTATGGAAACTTTAGAGTGAGGGTTCATGGTATATATGTGATCTTTAATGACATCTCTAGCCTAAATAAAGTTCTCCATTTCAAAACAATATTCCAATAATGGGTTCTTACTAGTGACCTTAGTTAGTTATTATATTTGATATTTAAGTTTCCCATTTCCAAGATCTTCCAAATGTATGTGCTTTTAAAGAAAAAAGCATGCATATGACAATTCTACAATAATCCATTGGTGTGCTATATCATTTTCTCAATCCTTTACATAAAAATATATAAGTTTGCATGGGGCAACTAGTTTTAAAGCAATGGTGTTCTAGTAGGGTGGCCAAGTGGAGCTTCTCTTTGAGAAGAAAGCATTGATGCTCTAACTACCACATTACCATGGATATTTCTTTGTCTTTGTCTTGGAAGCAATCAAAAGCAATCATAAATATTAGTTATCTGAAGAGTGGATGCAATCATAGAGCATAAATGTGAGATTCAATTTTTGGTATATCTTTGACTTGTAGGGCAGGTTACTCTTAGAGCACACAAACTTCTTATTAAGTTTCTCAATGGGCTTATATTTACTTTTTCTTTCCTTTTATTTTATCAGTATTCCTTATATACGATCATTGTTTTTTCACACAAGGAAACTATTTGTGACAATGTGTTCTCATTATGTGAATTTGATCTGTCTTAGGACCTTTTGATTGAAAAGCCATTAACTAACATACTCATCCTTGTTGAGGCTACTTCATTAGGAAATAGAAAATTAGATCAACTTAAGGGTTTCTTGATTGTCAACCCCATCGGTTGGCGGCGGGAGGGGGAGGGGGAGGGGAGGGAAGTGATGACTAGCATGCATTCGAGTGGGGTGGAGGCCGAGGAGATCACGACAGAAAAAGGACGTGTGATGTGGCAGGCAAAGCAGGCCGAAGATCACGAAGACAACGATTGCGGCTATCTCTCCTCCTTCCGAGAGGCGTAGTTTGCATGGCAGGCGGGCCAATATGTCTATCGCGGTGAAGGCAGAGGGAGGGGCCCCGTGTCAATACCTCCCCACCGTATCCCTTATAAATTCTCTTTCGCCCCCTCCTTCACAAAGGACGATAATTCTTCTCTTCCTTTTCTCCCTAACCATTACCCTTCTTCCCTTTTAAAAAGGACACACGCTATTCTTCTCCGTCCCCCCTTGATGCCGATTGGAACTGCCAATTTGTGAAGGAGAGAGAGAGAGAGAGAGGGAAGGGGGAACCTAGAGTAAGAGAGGAAGAGAGAGAGAGAGAGAAGAGGCCTCCCCATTGTGAGTCCCGTAACTCTCCACCATCGATTGCTTCTAGTTTACAAGGAGATCTTGGAAGTCGAGACAAGGCATAGGGAACTCCGGCACCTAGGAGTCCTTTGAGAGAAGTAAAGGTCGCATTCCAGTTCTGAAATGGCCCCAAAGTGTAAACTTTCCCAAGTAACTGGAAAAGCTGCAATTACGGAAGAAGGATCGGGCAAAGATGCCACCATCAACATAAATGGGTTATCAAGCATGAATGCTAACTCGACACTCCAAAACCAAGTACCCCTCCCTTGTCTAGTAATTGAAATCGAATATTTAAGCATGGACATCATTAGGAAGAAGTCATACCTCGCATCACGTAACTTACATAACTAGAAAGGTAGTTGAAAGGGCTTAATAACCATAAATTGTCGTGAATAGATTAAGCATCTACAGGTTGTTGCAGTAATTAAGTCAAGTATTAGGTTCGAGCTTTCGTGAATTCATAGATTGCTGGGGTACATAAATATTTTGTATAGGTCAATTGCATCTCATAGACCACTGTAGTGAATTAACTCACATTTACAATGAACTCATGTACACTCGCATTTAAATAATTAGGTCGTGCCTTATGAATTGCGTAAATGTACTAGAATAAAATTTTATGAATGGGGATCCCTCATCGTATCAGCAACTTAGGAAAAACATGCATCTAGATTTGCATGGCATCATGAATAGCCTCAATTGCACCACATAATAGGGATGCATCTAAAAAGGTAGATGTAAGATGCGCATGTGAAGTGCTAAGCTTGATTGTAAGGGCCATCTTAGTAAATGAAACCCTACATGATGAGTGACACTAAGATTTAATTTGACTCAACTAGGGTTCTAATTGCAAATAGGTCAAGTTGCCCTTACATCCATTTTTTGACTTAAGGTCAACACACTCATTGGTCTCTACCCCAATAGCCAACCGCGATGGATCCAAAACACTCTTGGGTATATCATTTTCAAAATTTGATACATCTCAAAGCTAACTCAAGAAAGCTTAAATGTCGTACCCACAAGAAGAGCGACTATTCGCCAAGTTACATTCGATGCTGTCAACTATTTTAGAATGGTAAATAGACTTAGTTTACGCCTGACTTGTGAGAGGGGTGAATACAAGTTCCTACTATCTTGAGGGAAGGAAACCCTAGGGAAAACTTAGAGCCCCGATAAAATTCTAAGATGGAAAAATGGTTACCAGAGCTGACCAAATAAAATCCTAGACTGAGATCTTAAGATAAGAACCAAAGGATAGTAACCTAGGGAAGTTGACATTCGAAACTATAGTGTAATTGCTCACCCCTATTACATAGAAGAGAGGTCGGAAAGAGAGTGTTCTCTATCCCTCGGAAGATAATGGAAGATGACTCCAAGGCAAGAAAGACCCAAGAAGGGCAATGCTAAGCGCTTAAGATGAGAACTCCACCTTAGCAGATGTCTGAGCACTCGCCTTCATTGTTGTTTGTGCTTGTAACACTAGATTCAATGTTTGTGAAAGGAATGTATGACCCAACTCACAAAGGACATTTAAATAACGAATCAAGTTGAATTCATGGAAGGCACACCCAGCTACCCCTAGTTGGCTACCAACCCTAGTCAAGGGGGTTCCAAATAGCCGTGATGGGAACGTGGACCGAACCCGCCATGAGAGATCTCTCTATGGGTTAGTTTGAATATAGGAGGACGCTTGGATGCTGAGGGGGCTCTGGCGGTAAATTCCCTGCCTGCGGGTCCTACTCAAACGATCTACATGACTCAGGATAGATTCTCGAGGCCCTGTTACTAGTACAAGGGTGAAATCTTAGAGGAAATAAGATGCATCCTCATGGATTACGGAATTTGTCCTTTTTGGACAAGATTTGTATTTCAGTTAAGATGCTAATATAAAGTTTACTTCCAAGGAACTTGTCTGAACTGATTTTGTGTCAGTGCCATAAGTTATGCGAATGAACCCTGTTTCCTAAAAGGCTTAATTAAGGAAGCTGATTTTAAATGTCACACATGAATGTGATAGGGCCTAATTAAATAACTAAAGAATGCCCATTGAGGGAAGTAGGTGGCGGGAATCCCTGACGGGTCTGTCCTACAGAAGGGTGGTCCCAGAGAGCTGGGAGGCTTCTCATAAGGTTCTATAGTCGTACGATCTTCAGGTAATATTAGGTTAGAATCCAATTCATGCCGTTTAAGGGGACCGTAATGGGACTATGCCCTATGGGCAGAGAGGTTGAAGCAGTGCATCCCTCTCATTTCCCATTCTCTTTGAACCAAGTGCAACATGGGTTTGCTTCGACTTGGGTATTTTTTTTCTGTGTAAAGTAGGATGTCCAGGATCCGACGCTAGAATACTGTTAGGATACATTGGCCACTAGAAACCCCAATTTCAGGTCAATCCCAGTGGGTTCGGCCGCAAATGTTCCATTGTGAGGCGGACTCAGGAAACCCGAGGCGACAAACCTGGGAACATTCCATGGGAGTGCCGAGCAAGGATGCTTAGATTCGTTTCTCGACAGACCACTAAAAACATGCATGAGAATAGCTGTCAGGTGGGCATGTTACATTAATCAACGAGGACGTAAGATGATCTTGATCAATGAGATGAGAGATCATAAAGAACAACTATTACATCATGGTGATGATGCTTAAGGATTTTGGTTTACTTTTTGAAATACATTATTGATGATTGATGTGATAGTTTCTTCATTTGTGAACATTAGAATGTTGTTTTTTAAATCTTAGTTTTAATCATGTGGTATTTGCTAAGTCTGTCAACGTTCTATTAATAGTGATCAAATTTTGCATAGAATTTAATTTTATTCTTAATTAACCTAGGCTTAGGCATACTTTGGAAGAGCCACATAGCCAAATTCGGCTTGTACCTTCTATTGTACAAGTATAATGGCTAACATGTTGAGTATGATCAAAGGCTACATGTTTTTCAGTAGAGAGATTAAATCTCTAGGCATGGCTTGATTCAATTCAATATTTAAGCCTCTAGCTTATCTCAACCTATATTCGCACTAAGCATGGTGTCTAAGCCCCATGTCCTCTTGGCTTGGCACTAAAGGGACACCATAATTAATGTAGGTATGCATTTGACTTAAGTGGCATTCTATTTTTTTGAGTCTCATAGAAAGTATTTATCAAATTGAATATAATATTTTAAAATTTAGAAAAAAAATCACCTCATTCTCTAAATTTTGAGCTAGATTGTTCTCACATATTCTATAACATAAAATTATATATAAATTCTTATAATGAACCATGATACAACACAAAACTATAATTCTCTAGTCTACTATACCCAAAAATCTACAAAACCTGCACGATTTTTAAACTCGTTGAAATCTCAAAATTTATAAAACTTACAAAACTACCCCACAAAAATCTTGCAAGTTCAAAATGGGGGTCAAAATAGCGAGTAATCCTTGGGGAATTATTGATGCAACTTAACACTCTCTCCACACTCAGCATGTTTTATCTCAATCTGAGATAGTGGTTGAACTCCCTCGCTCTCTCTCACTCATGTACTAGGCCTTGAATATATTATAGTAAATATTTACATACACTTAAGCACCCCAAGAAAAGACTAGTACAAGAAAGGTAATCATACATTGAGACGCTACCTATCCGAGTGAAGGGCCAGAGAGGTAATATTTAGTATTGTTTTAAATATCTATTTCAAGAAGTGCCATCTAGATTCCATGATTATACACTGACTTAGACAATCAAGTAGCTTGTGGGTCTACCTCATAGGTAAAACATTCAACTTGATCCACAAGGATTGACCTAAATATTCCAATAGACTTTGTAGCTCTCTTAACAACATTCTAGAATTGATCCTAGAGTGATACTATGATGGTTTGCAGGACTCAAATATGAGGATAATCATTGTTTAGCTCTATTTTTATAACTACTTGAGAAGCCATCTAATTAACATTGTATGTCAGGGCAAATGCCAATGTGGAAGAAGGTGGCCCATCTTACTCACTAACCCTAACTATATATGTATATCCAACTTGAACACCACCATATTTGTGAGCTATATATAGGAGAGAACGATATAGAGAGAGAGTGAAGGGAGAAATTTTATTGATATGTTCTATTTTTTCAACTTGTTAGGTACATGGATACTAAGGAAAAAGCAAATGCCTAATGAAAAATGCATAAATTGGATTACAAAATACTTTTGGAGAGATGTAGGTACAAGCTAGATAAATGTAAAGTAGATCGTGCACAGAGAAAATGGTTAGCCCTCGAACTACAAGATACCACAATGAAAATATTCTATAGTCCATGGACTAATGTTTAGGCTCTTGGTTGGATACTGCAAGAGCTTTGTTACTTTTGCAAGGATGCATCCGATTACTTTAATGTAACTAAAGCTATCTCTCCATCCTTGACACTAGTTAAACATCTTTGTGATGCTATTAGAGATCTCATGATGAATGAAAATTCATCAAAGAGAGTTTCATTTGAGAAGATAAATGAGCACATTTGTGAGCGCCATCGTATGAATGGTGAATTGGCCATGAATCCCTTAGAAGAAATGGAGCCAAGCTTTATCTAAACACCTATTTATGTGATCAATGCCATATCACATGCCTCATACCTCATTTCACTTCATTATCTATAGATACAAATGCTTTTGAAAGCCCTTAGATATTAGAAGATACACTCTTTATTAAGTAAACATAACAATTACAAACATAAGTTTTCCATTCAATTGACCCGTGTTTTTATCACACCCTCTCAATGTTGAATGTAGTTCCCTCATAATTGATTAATAGACTTGGTATTTGGGCTTCATGGGATCTTTTCACAAGATTCAAGTAATTTTCGATGATACTCAAGCCCGGGGAGGTCAGTCATAAATATATGTATGTATCACGTGGGTTCAACATAAGGGATTTTAAAAATATCATTTTTACATATTTTTAACATACAAAAAGGTCCTTTATAAAGGGGTTACTTATAGATTGAATAGAAAATGGATATGTTTTATTAAGGAAAATTTCACATATAAGGATATTGATAAATAGACCTTGAACGCACATGATATAGAGGGTATACATATAGTGAACTACCTGGGCTCAAGGGTACTCAAGAAGATCTAGGACTTGTGAGATTGAGAAAATAAGAATTTGAATCTACTTTTGCTCAAATTTGTGAACAAATTGAGGGTGATAAGCTTATAGATAGATCTTTTGATCTCATCAACGATAGCTATGTTGTTGAGAAACAACAAGAGGAGAAGTGGACTATTGGTGACATCCTTCAAGTTCACATTAAGAGAGGTGCTAATATCACAAACTAGCTTCCTCTCTCAAGTAAGAGACAATGTTTAGAACAAGTTGGGGGTGAAGAAAATGATACTTTAAGGAATCATACATCCAAGCTAAGGAGTAGGTTGTAAAGTCCAAGAGTACAAAAGAGGGTTTGGCCTCTCAAATAGACCATCACAGGTGGAGGTTCAACTTGGATGGTATCAAAAATCAAAGGGACTAAGGATTTTTACATATTATTTGAGAGATCTTAATATGTTAGACATTGAAAGTATCATTGCTCTGGCAAATCTCGCATATGATTGTAACAATAATAAATATAAACTTGATGAAAATGATTGAAGATATTTGATGAATTTGTAAATGACACTTTAGAATAGGTAAAAAAACATTACTTTTTCTCTCTTTTAATATTTCTTGCTATGTAAAATGACCAAAAAAGTCTTATCGATCTCATTCTTCACATTTTCCTTAATGTTAATCTCGTGTGTTTTTATGTTTGCTTTAGGAACATGACTAGTGGATCATGGTGATGAATCCACATATATGAAAACGAGGATGGACTCCAACTTTGACAATGTTGAGATGCTAAGTAGAACACATGGCTAGAGAAAAAAATTGTAAATTTAGTATTTTTGTATAGCTATATCTACTTTATAGAAGAAAATGAGATAAATTTTGTATAGATGTAAGCATTAAAAATCATGCTTTTAATTACGTCTTCATGCAAATATTTTTGGAATTTAGTTGTGGGCCATGGAAAGGCAATATGCTTTTCCCTTCATTACCCCAATATAGCTATCTTTTTAAACTATAAATTAAACTCATATTCTTTGTCTTTTGTTATGACTTGATAATATTTCAACTAGGTAGAAATTTTTTGGGTATTTGTCTCTTGTTCTCTTTAGAATCTATATGTGTGTGTGTGTGTGTGTTATATATACTTGATATGCTTTTTAGGAATGATGGACACAATAATGTAAGATGAGTTAGATACAATAGATACACTGATATTATAGTCCACCATCGTCGATACATGACAACGCTAAGATCAATATTGTAATGTAAGAGAGCCTTGGGATAGTAGTAGGATAGTCAAAATGTGTATTCATATATTTCTATTTCAATTTTCATGTTTAAAGGCATACAAGACTCACTTCTTACTCATTTTAAAGTAGGCTTGAGCAACTAACTTACTAGTAATTATGCATTGTAGCTTGTGAATTTTAGCTAATGCTAAATGTGTGAGACTTGGTAGCAAAGCTACTAATGTGAATGCCCTTTGCTAACTATCCCCAAGTTATGAAATGTATACCCTAGTTATACATCTAAGTTTCTATTGGAAATTTTCTCAAAACCCTACTTTTATTCATAGAGCTCTAGATTTTACCATTGGATGTCATATAACATGAAGCTACTTTATAAAGTCTCATCATAACTCAAACTACTAAAACTTTTTTATAAATTCTTAAGAGCTACTTTGTGACTAATTCTATGATAAAACTAGTGTTTTATATCTATTACATTAGGATTTGTTAAAATCTTCATGAAAAAAAAAACTTACAGTAAGGGATTTATAAATTGTGGTAATAAGTCATAGAAAGGTTAAGTAAATATCACAAAATAGGATACAAAGGGGTATATAAAGCATACCATGAATGCACATGATTCATAAGATTTATACATAGTGATCTCCCCTAGCTTGCACCACCATTGCAAGGGGTCAATGCCTTGCTACCTTCATATTTTTACCTTACATGAAATCAGAGTTCATCTATAGTTGATTTGATCATGGAATATTCATGGTTCTTGCTCATTCTATGCGTTTCCTTGAATATAAGAGATTGGCTCTTTTACACCTCATGCACTAGAACCCCATGGACCTTTCGCTCAAGCACCACTATATCCATTATAACCCACTTACATTGTTATCATCGGCACCTCTTGGACCATCCCCCACCCGCAATTGGTCCCCTTTTCCTCTAGATTTGTCCATTTTGTCAAAAATGCCCATTAATGGCTCTGCCCAATCCCAATCCCAACCCAACGGATGTACCACTAGAAGTTGCAAATGATGCAACCAACTTCGAAAGATGATGGTGCTATTGTAATTCTTGTGGGTTTGAGTTCTCCATGTGTGTTAAAAGAGGCGATCGATGTTGAGTTCTCCATGTGTGCCATGTGTTAGGGCCTCGTTAAGCCACCGAAAAATAGCATTCAAAGAATGGTGACTAAAAGAGAGGATCAATGTTGATGGAAACAATGCAATAATGGAAGGCAATGAATTAGCCATAGATTATAGCAGATAGACTTCAAGATACTATGGGCACCAAAAACTATAAAGGAGCTGTGAAGAAGTGTTGTGCTTTCCTTATCTCCCTTCACATTTACCCTTTCTTTTCTCCCTTTTTCTCAGTTCTCTATTTGATTCCTAAGATTTACCATGCTCTAAGATAACCTTACATTCTTCCATTCATTATATTGCTACAAGTGTATGCATGATTGTCTAGTCCATTGTCATGTGTGTTTTCTAGGATGTTACCCTTTGGGAATGTACCTCATGCTTTGAGGGAGCTTTGAGCCTCTTATCAAACACTATAATACATTAATACTAGAGTATACAAGTATCCTTTTCTTTCATTGAGTACTATCTCGGTGATACATTTGGCAGTCTTACTTTGATTATACTATGACTATCATATGACTATCATACCCGCAATCATTACTAGAATATACAAGCATCTTTTTCTCTCATTGAGTACTAACTTGGTGATACATTTGGTAGTCTTACTTTGATTATGCTACAACTATCATACCCACAATGCTAGCACGGCCCTATGTTGGGTCAGAGCGTGTTAAGATTTCGGTGTTCCACAAAGTTGGTGAAATTTGCATATACATGGTGACCACACCACCTGGAACTTGGACCCAATTACAAAATACCCTAAATTGGGTCTCTTATACCTTTTATACCGCAATTAATGTGACTCGATATGTAACCCCCCGATTCTTGTGTGTCTCACTCTTTACATAAATCCACTTACTTTTCTATGTTTATATCATCACTATATTAATTTTGGTGGCATTGGACACAAAGTGCAATGGTGCAATGGATACACAAAAGGATACCCAAAATAGTAGGTAATTCCAAGAAATCTTGTGTATCTGATACATCATCACATTTTGTAGCCAATAACTCCTAGCATGTATTGATAATTTTGAGTTTTATCCTTTTGATTTTTCCCCTACTTAACATTTTGAACTCTATCTTTGATTTTTCCCATACTCCTAAATAGGTCTACTTGAATAATAGATTCATCAAGTAAAGATATTACTATTCTCTAAGTTCTTTCCTACTTCTAAATCGGTCTACTTGAAGAATGAATTCATCAAGGCATTACTATTCTCTAAGTACCTCTATTCTCCTAAATAGGTTCTCTAAGTTCCTCCCTACTCCTAAATAGGTCCTATTGAAGAATGAATTTATTAAGTAAGGCCATTACTATTCTCTAAGTTCTCACGTTCTCCTAAATAGGTTTACTTGAAGAATAAATTTATCAAGTTCTTTCTATTCTAAAAATTTTTCTTTAAAAATTTTAACTCGATGAAAAAAATTCAAAAGTTTATTTTATTGTAATTCAATGTACTACCTTTATTGTTTAAAGTAACACTAGTCTTATAGAGAAAGCCCACCTTTGTGTCAATTTAAATCCTCTATAACTTTCATTTTTCATCAATTGTAAGAAGCTAGAAAGAAGATATGTTTAGAGTGGAATTATTAACAATATATTGTCACATTGACACATGTATAAGAGGGAGAGACATTGTCGTAGCGCGTAGGGTTGAAGGTCACCACAAGGGTTTGGCAAGAGAAGAATGTATGAGGGTTCAAGAGCTTTGACTTTGAAGATGGTAGAGATAAGAAAAGGGTTGAAGGTTTCAAGCCGAGTTCTTGAAGATAAGAGACAGCACGGTATAGGTAGATTCAAGGAGAGGAGTAGATGGAAGAGAAGGGGTTCGAAGAGATTGAAGATGTAGAAGAATACTCAAAAAGAATTACAAAATATAGAAGAATACTAACAGAGATGAAGCCTATCAGTTTCTTTCAGCATTATGAGAAAATATAACTCTAATAGACAAAAATGTATACAAAACAATACATTCCTCTATGCTACTCAAATTGCCAATCTGATGCTTCCAATGGCTCTCAAAGGGGGGTTAAATACTAGGATATCTGGCCAAAATTCTGCGAGATCACTCCTTCTTCATCTCCCACTTTCGGAGTGTTGTTCACTGCCTGAAAACAACGATCGTGTGTTGCGCGATTTCGCTAATCTCTTTTTTAACACAAAATCCTCTCAAATTGGCTAAAAGCTACATGCTTTCTTTTAGATGTCCTCCTAATCTAGAAGTTATCTATAGTTTTATGGATTTTTACAAGAGATAATATCTAGAATATAAAAAAAAGTGACTAAAGACTTGTCCAAAAAAATCTAATATTTTGAACCATGGACACTAATACTAATGCCTAAAGTGGCATTGGCTCTCTAAATCTAAAAGAAAGCCACACTCTAGATTTTTTTACGCGGTGTGCGCGTAGCGGCACGACATCCACCCCCTCCTAACCTGCACATCCTTTGGCATGTGCCAAAGTCTTACGGATTTGCAATGTCAGAAGAAGTATCTTCTGCCATGTCAATGTCTTCATCTTCTGCCTCTTCTTCTTCCTCTATGTCTTCATGCTCTTGAGTTATATTCAAGTCTTCTAGCTCATATGTTAAACTTTCACATTGGATAACGTGTGGCGCATATCAAAGAAAAACCGATCATGGTGGAGGGGTGAATGGTAGCAATCCAATGATCCAATTGCTATCTTGGTGGTATAGGATTATAGTAGCGGATGAAGCTAAATTCTCGCAAAAGAGAGCAAATGAAAGTGCTAATGAATCAGCTGCGGCAGACATGACAGAATCACGTTGTGTCACTAAAAGAGGGCGTTATGAAGCCTCAAGTGCCAAAGAAAACTATGCCAAGTGGCTAGAAACAAGGCTTCGACAAGGTAGCAAATGGGTTCAAAGAGAGCTAAGATAGTAAGATGAACAATGTTTTTAGTGTGAATGCGATTCATAGTTTAAGAGAGAAAGAGAGAGTGTGCATCTATATGAATGAGTCTTATAATTTAGGGTTATATAAAAGAGGGTTTTACTTTCTATATTATTCATTGAGTTCTCACATCTCTTGTGCAAGAAAGATGGCTAGGTCTAAGGTAGTTGCAAATAAACTTCCACTCAGAGTCCCATATCATGTTCAACCCCTTGGAGCATCTACTAGCTCAGATGCACCCCCTTCTCAACCTAACCTAGCTTCCTCAAGCCACCCTCACAAGGGTCCTCCTCAGCATCCCCATAAGAAATGCAAGTGGAAGCCAGGTATAGTGGCCCTGAGAGAAATTAGGAGATATCAACGCTCTTTTGATATCATCATTCTGAAGCGATCTTCTCGAGACTTGTTCATGAGATTATGCAAGACCTCTACAGTACAGAAAACAGGAGGTGGTTTTTGGCACAAGGTCAGGATAGACCTGATCACTTCACAAAAGAATGTCTTCATGCTCTACAGTGTGCTGCAAAGGCCTTTTTAGTTGACTTGATGACTGATGCTTAGCGTTGTGCAATACATGCGAAGCGCATCACTATAACTCCCAAGGACTTTCAACTTGTAAGAAATATTCAAGCAATGAAGGACTCTGGCAGACCAAGGGTCTGCAACTACAAAGTGACTTCCAACTTGTAAGAAATATTCAAGCAATGAAGGACTCCGGTACAAAGTGGCTCCAAACACTAGACTTTGGACCAAGGTCTGGAGCCAGACTTCGGCGGACCCGGGGTCTGCAACTGCAAAGTGACTCCAGACATTAAACTTCGGACAAGGGGTCTGCAAGTTTTTTTTTCCAAAAAAAAGTTTGGGCTCTTGGCCACCTAATGAGTGCGCTGTGAAGTTTCGTCGCATTCCGATAAAAGGTTATGGATTTACAATCACACAAGGGACAGTGCATATGAAGCTGGATTAACCTGGTTTTGGGATTTAAATGGGTTAAAAGTTCATTGTTTCTCTCATTTTCACATCTTGCTTTCGTTTCTTCCTCCATTCTCACACCCCGACCCTCTGTCTCTTCTCCATCTTGCCCTCCTCGAGCTTGCATGGCATGAAGCAAGAAAGCATGTCATTGTTTTGGCCCCCCGAGAGGAAGACCTCATGCCAAGGCCAGCCACCTCGAGCACAAGGTGGAACCTCCTCTAGTGTAGCAATAAGTGCTCCCCATAGAGCACAATGACCACCACAGAAGAAGAGGAGATGGAAACTGGGCACTATCACCCTTCGAGACATAAGGAGAATCCAACGCGGATACGAGCATCTCATCTCGAAAAGTTCTTTTCATAAGGTTGTTCAGGAAGTCATGCAAGACTTGGAGCTGAAAGGGATGGAAAGATTTTGAGCTCGAGTGCGGGATGGCCCACCAGTAGGAAGGTGGACTGCTACAGCTATGGAGGCCCTACAAATAGCTCTGCAGAGGGGTTTCTCATTGACTTATTTGATGATACATAGCTAGAAGCCATCCATGCAAAGCGTGTCACAATCACAAATAAAGACATGAACTTTATCGTTCGACTTTGACATGGCAAGGGGATTCCTCCATAGGTTATGAGATTAATGATGCAAGATTTTGTAATGAGTGTTACAGTACCATAGCATCTTGGAAGGACAAAAATTTTGTATACTCTGCCACATTGGAATATTTATCTATATATACATAATATCTCATGCGATGTGTATTGAATTTAAATAATTGAGTAAAGTTGTTTTGTTTTGTTTCTTGAAATGCATGACTCTTAATTTTTGTTTAACATACGAACACATCGAAAGTAGTAATACGTACGGATATAAGTTACATTATTGCTTATGCACAATCGAAAGTGCAGTACTATTCATTGACATAATTAATTTGGATTATGTTAACCTATGCGAATGCATCATTCATTTACCACACATTATCGTCACACTTACACGAACCACACATTTATTCAATAAATATTTATTTATAGGGACAAAGTAAAATATATTATATTCATCAAGAAAAATACATGTGATGGTTGATAGTGAGGCAGATACAAAAAGCCGATAGTCAACAAGAACTCTCAATTGTTCTTTAGCTTTTTCATCCGTGTAGAGGAAGGGCCAGCTTCTGATGAAAATATAAGCTAAGCTTCTTCTTTGCTTCAAAAATGATGCGCTTCCCCTTCAGCTCTTTCTCCAAGAGAAACGAATCTAATACTTTAGCAAGGTCACCTAATGTAGCAAGCACAAACATTGCTCCACCACGCGTTTGGTCAAACAAGTAAAGAAGCTTTGACTGCTTGATTAGCACTACCTTCTCTAAGCTGGATGTCACAAGTATCACTTGAAAAGGTCCAAACTTGGTCAAAGCTTAAATTTTCATGATTATTTCTTGCCCTCATGGTGAGCAGTTCTTATGGAAGACCCCAAGTTTCCGACAAGGTTAACAATGTAGTCCTTCAAAGCTGAATCCTTTCATCGATCCGCATACTGAGCTCCTCCTTGTCTTGATGAAAATTCATCTATATACACTATGTCCTAAATGAAAAAGTCAAATCAAACAACATATTTAACAACTAACCTAGAGTTATCACAAAGCAACGAAACTTGACAGTAGGGTGTGTCGGGTCCCCGGAGTCCACCAGTGAAATCTTGGCCATAAATGATGCATGCAGTTGCCCTCTGGCGTATGGGGCCACTTTTTGGATAAGATTTCATCTCTGGACTCCAGGGGATTCGACACACCCTACCGTCAAGTTTCATCGCATAAAAATATATGGTAGTTAGAAATCTCACCTTCTCTAGATTGTCTTGTATCTTTGCGTCAGTGAGTCAACTCTTTGGGCAAAGGGATCTACAAACTCCTTGGAAGGAAGTTGGGGCCTTAGTCTGAATAGATCATGTTGTACTGCTTCAAATTCAGCATCCAGCACAAGGTAATCTTCTTCAATAGAGACATTATACTCTTGTGCTGCTATGATGGCACTCATTGTATCTAAGCTTGTGCCATCATATCTTCCAATCTCTGCCATCGTCGAATGCACATCCATATAATCATAATTGATTAGGTCTTCCTTTGAATCCCTAACTAGGATGGAAAACAACTCCTCTTCCTTCATTTCCAACATTTGATAGAAGTAAGTATTGTACACCATCTATTTCAATGGGTGTCAAGGAGGCAAGGTTGGGTTTATCGACTTGTGGTTGTTTTGAAGAAGATGGCACCATGAGAGCTAACCCTTGCTCTGCCACCAGCCGATGTTCCTCTTCAACATTTATGAGCTCTTCAATTGATTCTTCTCTCGTGTATGTGATAGAACATCATATTTGGGAATATGGGAATTTTCCATAAGTTTGGGACACGTGGTCAAATCTTTGGATTTGTCATAACTTTTGGTGCTCACAAAGTCTTCCAAAACCTGAAGCGGGGGATCCAGTGATGAGGGCATGCTTTCAAGGTTGAAGTTCTTAGAGAAAACCTAAAATATATTATCACCTTGGCTGGCAAAGATATTCTCGTGGATCCACTCATCAAAGTGTGTAGGAGCATTCATTGTAGTAGGTAGGAGGGATGTGGTGGATATAAAGAGATGAAGAGAGAAAGTGTGAAATAAAACAATGAAACAAGAACTAAACCGGTTCTACCTTTAAAACCTTAAGTTTTAAACCATTAAGGATTGTTCACATACGATATTTAGTTATGGCTTTACTTACGTCTTTGTAAAGTTTACATGATGTTGATGTACAAAGTGTATAACAAGTATATGATTTTGCATAAATATCATAATTTTTAAATATTGCAAGTTTACAAGTGACATTATTCTATTGGCAAAAAAAATCCAAAATTTTATAGGTGTTGGATATTACAACTTGTGGTGTTGGGATTTTTAGGGAGACTCTACAATTTCTAAAATATGTGGACCACACACTTTCCACTGGTAACAGTATCCTCAGCTCGGCTTCGAATTTTCCTACCATCTAGTTTATAATAGAAGCTAGCATGTGGATTTTGCATTAACATTATAATTTCTTGGCGCATTATACTCAAGGGCCAATCATCCTCCATTTGCAACACTTGGGGCGGCTCGCAGCCCTCACAAATGACAGTAACATCCACATCTGCACTTTCATGCATGTCTTGATCAAGGTACAACCATTTACCCTTGAGCATCCTTCATCTATGATACTTGAACACTAGGCATAAAGTCTATCATGTACCTGTAATTGGAAAGGAAAGTTAACCGATTCATCCCAAAGTAAGATAATAGTCAACTAAGAGAGAAAAATTTTACCTCAAAGCCATGTCCCTTGTGACTTGATACTCCACTGTGTCAGGACTGTGAGTCATTTTTTATGTCCAAGTTTTGCCTAGAATCCTTGTTACATAATTATCTAATGCACTTTTTATGACGTACGTGCTTTTGGTACATCTCAACCCTCACATTCCTTGAACATGTGTGTAAAAATTGCAATCAGTATGAACCAACTTAGATGTACATTCTTTGAGCATGTGCTTAGCTTCATAGAATTCAATATGTTTGCTGAAATTTTTGTGCTACACATGCGCAAATTGTTGCTACTACACAATAGCCATTTTATGCTATTGAGATTTGATATCTGCATAGACTCAAGGGTTCCATATTCTTGACCCCCCTTGGGCAATATGTACGCCCATCAAAGAGCTAAAATTGTACCCTTCTAGTGCTTTGATACATTTGCAATTGCAAATTCTTTCACCTTGAAAGCTCTCTTCATACTTGGACACATATGTACCCAAGACGAGTAATGATGTAGTCCAATTCCATTCTTAATCTTTTCAGTTATGTAATTCTATCGAGAGAATGCTTGTTCTTCTCTCAGGCATTATAACCTATGCATTAGATGTAAAGAAGTATGTATTAACCCCTAAATAATAAGCATTTTAAGTCTATCTAGTAATCACCAATATGCCATACAAATCAACATGGCATTAAGAGATGTTTACACTTTTGTAAACATACACAAACATCGATATCGAAATGCATGTGGATATGTACATCGGCACAAAGTATAGATTCAATTTCAAGGCATCACTTTAATCATACCATTTACATGAAATATAATGAAAATAATAGCACAAGAATACTCATAGAATTTTGCCAAAAAACATCATATGGGGGAATATGGGAATTTCCCATAAGTTTGGGACACGTGGCCAAATCTTTGGATTTATCATAACTTGAACACCATAACTCCAAATCGAGCGCTCTATAGCTTAATGGATTCCATTTTTCAAATGCTTTCCAATGATAGGTCACATCATATGGTTTTGAGAAACTTATGGGCATATTATTCGGGTGCCACCTTTTTAGTATTCAAAAAATGGGAATTGGGAGATTCCCAAACTCACCAATATTGTGTTAAAATAAATTTTATTATAATGAATAGGAGTTTTATTTGACTCAATACATTGCATGAAACGTGGGTATTATAGAGGTCATTTGGTCATGAACGACAAAGGGTAAAAACTCATCAACATGTTGCATGAGCTTGTCATGCAAGCATACCACCATAGCATCATTGAGAGTTGGAGAAACTAGGACCTAACCCACAAATATTATATCATATAGAGACTCCATGGTGAGTTCCCATAGTGGTCTACCATGATGATTGGTCTTCTAGTTCTTAGATATCCACACACATCTACAAACACCTTGTCCATGTTGCTTGAAGGCATGTGATGCCTATCATGATCAGAGTGGCCTAGATGGCTTGATAAGGGGCAATGGAAGAAGACCAGGGATGAGATAAAGAAAAATCTAGACAATTGAAAGTAGAGAAAAAGATAGCAACACATGCTTCATTCCAACATGCTCATTATCTCATATTAGGAGAGTTGGTTTGGTCTCCTAAGAGATAGACTTTGTAAGCTTTATGCTTTAGATTATTTACATTCTAGGTTTAGATTTAGTATATCATTTTATTGTTTTATTTTTTTGGTGTAACAATCAATATTTTGTGTTTATCTTTTTGTAGCATGGTTTTATTAGTCATTTAATGGATGACCAAGATGAAGAAATAGTTTGGGAGGTGGCATAGGATTATGCGGTTTGTGGATAAGCTATTTTCATGGGGAGGAGATGTAGCAGGTTATCTCGGGGGGGTTCACTATATATATATTCTCTATATAACGTGCGTTCATGGCCTATTTATAAATATGCTAATCTGTGAATTTTTCTTGAATAAAACACAACCCTTTTCTATTCAATCTACAAGTAACCCTTTCATATGTCACCCTTCTGTATGTAAAAAATGTATAAAAATGGTGTTTTAAAAACCCCTTATTTTGAACTCATGTTATATATACATATATTCATGAGTGACCCCCCCCCCCCGAGCAGGTTATTATGTATTAATAAGCTTGTATTTAATGTTTCACTCGAGAGCTTTTATAATTAGTTATGCTTGTTTCTTCTTGCAAATTAGGTCAGTGAGGGATTGTGAAAGAATGATATCTCTTATTAGGGATCTCATCATTCTCCATTATTTAGATATTTGGTTCTAGCATTATGAGTTATAGCTTTATGAAGAAAACTCATGTTTTTATATACTTATATTTTTTGGATTTATACTTTTATTTGCTACTATATTATTAGAATATCAATGTAATATCTTCCTACTTTCAAATACTTCATAGTGTCTTTCATGTTTTATGCATTTAAGTGTTATGTCACAATTGTTGATATGTGGGGTTTTATACAAGCTTCAATACTTCCATGTCTAATGATAGGATATCATGTATGGATAGTAGGAATCTGACTCCTAGAGAGAGCTAGATCCTTACAAATTTTTTTCTTTACACACATCTGCATAAGCTTTGGTACACTTTTCCTAGAATTATTGATATATCCATCAGCATGAGTTTCTACAATTGTCAATTTTTCATCAAAATACATGCCACAATTTTCATCGTATAAGTTTATGTATTTTGATGCTTATTCCAATGCATGTACCAACACCTATTCTGATGCCTATATTAGTGTACAAAGATCTAGCTTTTACCAATGGATATTCCAATGGCGGTTTCGATATTTTTATTAAGTATTGGCTTGTATTTCCATCAAAGAAATCTTTAGCAAATGCTTGATCTATTGTTATGACTTGCACCATTACAGTGGGTAGAGAGAGTAGCATAGGGAGTCTAAGTAATATCAAAACAATAACACACATGCATGCACATCACAAGTGTGGTGCACATATACTTATCTCTATTGCTAGAAAATAGCTCATATGCATGGAATGAAACATGAGAACATGCAAATAGCTTAAAATCACATTCTAACCTTGATTAAGTGCCTTGTTTGTAGAATCAACCTTGTGAAAATGATTTAGAACCATATCATTAATGCAAACATGTAGCTTGGGTCAAAGAAGCATGAACTTGAAGCTTGTTATGCCAATTTAGGATCAAATTCTACATTCAATATTCTTCTTGATTGTTGGAACCTTGCAAGTTCAAAGCAAACTTTTTGATTTCAAAATTGGAATATGTAAGTCTAGGAGAGGAGTATGATTTAAAATATGTAGGTATAACAAAATATTTCTAGCAATTGACTCGGCACTTTAGAAAAGAAAATTCCATTAAATGTACATAGATTAACATCTATAAAGGGTTTCCTAATATCAATTTTGGAAAAAAAGAGGGTTCATGGTAAAAATCTATTAAAATATGTAAGGGATTTTAACACTACAAGGGATTAGCCTTGCAAATGGTACAATAGATGCAATTTATGATAACCATAAAAAGTTGTAGGCACATCTATATCCTTGCTTATGCCTACATCCAAAGTATCTATGTTTATGATGATGTGTGTAAAATATTACACGGCGCAGCGAACAGAATCTGAGAAAGAGATAGAGAGTACACAACAGATAAGAGGAGAATCAGTAAAATTCTTTAACTCCAAACAACTGATACAAAGATGGCTCTGTCCACCCGTGCGCTTCCACTAAATGAAGCTTAGATGGCGATCTAGACAGAAGATAGGTGAAGAGCTTAAGGCTAGCTGGAACAACAACTCTGACTGGGTGAAAGATGAGTGTCAGATGGCTGCGAAGGGGTTTAGCTTTTATAGCCCGCGAAGGTCGTTAGGTTGGCCTGCTGACCGACCTACCATATGAGCCTCCACTAGTCGGCCAGGGAATATTCCAGGGAATATTCCCTTTACCATCGAGCCGGGGGCGCTGCCCCCGGACCCCCGCCAGGGGGGCCGCTGGCCCCCCTGGGACCCCCCAGCCAGGGGCCGCTTCCGCGGCCCCCGGACCCCACAATAGGGGCCCCTTTTAACTCCCTTACCACGCAACTCAATGCAATGTGCCTCGAGTTGCTACCAGCTTAACCACTCTGTCTAACCCAAAGATTAGACCCACAATGGTCACCCTTTTGCCATCCGGTCACATAGACCTCATCTGATATACAAGTCAGGACTCCACCAATGTCCGGGCTCACACTTGGCTTCTCCTCATAATGGGGGCCTTACAACTTTGAGCACCATGGATCATTGGTAGTACCTAATGAGGGTGGGGCATTGATCATATCTAACAATGTGTATATTACAAGTAGCAAGTTGGAATATAAACAAGCTTTTACATGTGATTTTAATGAATGTTAAGCACACAAATGAATGAGATAATAAATGTACTATCCCCTCGGATTCTAAACAACCAAGGAGTTATTGGTTGCAAAATTTGAGTTGCAATTCTAGAAGTAGCAAGTCCTTGGTCTTTTATCATTAGTTCTTATTATCAACCATATTAATGTTAGATATGATCAATGCCCCACCCTCATTAGGTACTACCAATGATCCATGGTGCTCAAAGTTGTAAGGCCCCCATTATGAGGAGAAGCCAAGTGTGCGCCCGGACATTGGTGGAGTCCTGACTTGTATATCAGATGAGGTCTATGTGACCGGATGGCAAAAAGGTGACCATTGTGGGTCTAATCTTTGGGTTAGACAGAGTGGTTAAGCTGGTAGCAACTTGAGGCACATTGCATTGAGTTGCGTAGTAAGGGAGTTAAAAGGGGCCCCTATTGTGGGGTCCGGGGGCCGCGGAAGCAGCCCCTGGCTGGGGGGTCCCAGGGGGGCCAGCGGCCCCCCTGGCGGGGGTCCGGGGGCAGCGCCCCCGGCTCGATGGTAAAGGGAATATTCCCTGGAATATTCCTTGGCCGACTAGTGGAGGCTCATATGGTAGGTCGATCAGCAGGCCAACCTAACGACCTTCGCGGGCTATAAAAGCTAAACCCCTTCGCAGCCATCTGACACTCATCTTTCAC